>NC_069804.1:169908696-178961972 GCF_027406575.1 Nycticebus coucang
TAATTTTGTACAATGTATATGTATGTAGTTCCATGAAAAATGGAGCCAATAGTTTAAAGCCAGAAGAGTTTATAAATGGCAACTATCAACAGCAACATGGCACAAATGCAAAGAAAGTACTTAACAAGAGAAAATGGAAAAGGGTTTCTTAATAAACAGACAAGTTCATTAGACTTGCATGACTTTAATTAGAGAAGGTATTTCTATGTCATTATAGGTAGAGAAATGCAGCAAGAGTAAAACTCTGCCATTTATGCTAGCTCTTCTTGCTCAGTAACTGTAAGTTACTAATGAATTATTTCTAACCTAATTTACCTGTTGAGGACTCAGAATAGACCAGGAAAGAAAAAAGAACTAATAAGTGTATGTATAATACAAATATCAACATGTGGTTTTACAGATATTAATTTTTCTTTCTTTTTTTTTTTTTTGTAGAGACAGAGTCTCACTTTACTGCCCTCGGTAGAGTGCCGTGGCGTCACACGGCTCACAGCAACCTCCAACTCTTGGGCTTACGCGATTCTCTTGCCTCAGCCTCCCAAGCAGCTGGGACTACAGGCCCCCGCCACAACGCCCGGCTATTTTTTGGTTGCGGTTTGGCCGGGGCTGCGTTTGAACCTGCCACCCTGGGCATATGGGGCCGGCGCCCTACTCACTGAGCCACAGGCGCTGCCCAGGATTTAACTTCTTATAAGTGAACTATAGACCTCTTAACTTTAAGAAATCTAAGATTTTTTTTAACTTTGCAAAAATTTCTGAAAAGTAGCAAAAACCTCATAATAAGACAAATTGTCAATATTTGAGATGAACAATGGTATGTTTTCTTAATGAAGTGTATGACAAATATAGAAAGTAGGTATAAAAAGACCTAGGATCAAGACCCTGGCTCTGCCACTCACTAGCCATGTATATCATCTTTGGCAAGTTACTTACCCACTATGTGCCTCAGTTCCCTTATACGTAAGTTGGGGACATACTATATGCCTATTAGGATTTTTTAAAATGACATACATGTAGTACCCAGCCCACAGTTGGCATTTAGTAACCACCCACACTTTCATTTTCTGAAAAGATGCTAAGAAAAAGGTATAAAATACTACTTTGGACAGATGGAGCTTAGTACACATACAATTTCACTTTCCAAGATAACAAAATGAGTAGCTTTCTGCCTTTTCTACACCAGATTTTAGAGAATTCAAGATCTGCCTATCCTGAGTATGTCAGGTCTTCACAGGCCTAGATCAATTTTTTTTTTTGGGGGGGTCTGGCTACAAAAGATGGAGGGCTCTAAAACTAGTGAAACAAACAAAAAAAGCAAGGGGTTAAAAAAGTAGAACAGATCCACCAGCTCAAGCACAGCCCAAGTTTCTATACTATTCTACATATTCCTCAAAAATCAAAGAAAAAACAAACACAACACATTCTCACTAATAAGTGAAAGCTAAAAAATGGGTACAAGGACACTGGAAATTAAGAAGGGTGGAAGCCAAGGGAAGAGGGATAAAAACTTATCTGTTCAGTATAATGTACACTATTCTGGTGGTATGCACACTAAAAGCCCTGACTTCAGCATTATATAATTCTTGCATGTAACAAGACCACGTGTCCCCTGTAATGTAATATTTTGAAATAAAAATTTTAAAAAAATTAAAGGGGCCTCTAATCTCAGACCCTAAGTGAGCTTACTGATCTAAGTAAGGTCAGAGCTTGAAAGTTTCTATTTTTGTCTAAAATGTTCATGATTTTTCTTTACGCATTCACATATCTAATTTAAATACAAACAGCTACATTAATTATAAAAAAATCCAAAACACTAAAGACAAAACAACGTATCAAATACTGATCTAAGAATTATCTGATACTTTCAATTGTGCAATACTAAGCCAGGCTCTGGAAATGCCAAGATAAACATGTAAGCTACACTAGGTATCTCTAAGGGCAACTTCCCAAGATAGGAATAATTACAACTAATAGTTTTTAAATGTTTACTATATACCAAGTACTCCTATAACATGTTATACAAACTTTGTTTTTTAAATTTTGGACTAACATAAGGGTATATATGATTAAGCTACATTGTCTGTGTTTGTAAGTTATAGTACCAGTTGTAGTGGAGTCCTTCACCCAGGAGATATGCCCTATACCCCTACGTTGTACCCAACAGGTGGGAGCCTACAAATCCCTGCTTCCTGAATTTAATTGTTTTTCTCTCATGTGGGTCTACAGTTGTTCATCTGCTAGTTCTAAATTAGTATTGAGTACATGCTTGCTTTTCCTTCCTTGGAAATACTTCACTAAGGAGCAGGATAGGAAGTACTCTGACTTACTTATTTGATCCTCATGACAACTCTGTACAGTAAATATGATTAGCTTCATTTTACAGAAGAGAAAACTGAGGCACAGAGAAATTATGTGACCTCCTCACAGTAACACAAAATAAAAAGCTGCAGATAGAATCTGAAGTCCAACAGTCTGGCTCTAACACTATACTCTTAACAGTATACTCTGTGAGGCAGCTGAGGCAAACATTCTTTCAAATCATTCAACAAATATACACTGATTCCTGACTACATACCTGCTACTAATTTGGGCAGTAAAAGTACAAAAGGTAAAAAAGACAAAAATCCCTTCTCCTGTGGAGCTTATATTCTAGTGGGAGGAAACAGACAATAAATAAGTAAAATACATAGGGTGGTAGATAGTAGTGAGTGCCAATGAGAACCCTAAATCAAGACAGGGAGATAAGAAGTGCAAGGGAAGTTGGAATTTTAGATAGGGTTCTGAAGGAAGACCTCCCTGAGGAGACATTATGACTAAAAGAAGAGATCCCCTAATCATTCATATACAGACATAGAGAAAGTTGATCAAGATTTCCCTGTGGCTGCAGTCCCAAGAACTTATAATCTAGCAGAAAAGACAGGTACCCAAATATATCATGATAACCCAGTATGGTGAATACGACATCACAGGAGCTTACAGGCAAGTGGTGGAAACCCAGTTAGGGGGTCAGCAAAGACTTTCCGGATGTGACACCTTATGTCTTTCAAAGATGAGTAGAGATTAGACAGATTAAAAATTAAGAGGGAGGATCTCGTAGAGGAATCAGCATGTGCAAACGCCCAAGGGCAAGAGATAATATGGAGTGACTCAGTGACCCACAGGGAGTTCACCTATTTTCTGAAGGAAAACATAAAAGGAGAAAGACAATAGGCAAGGTTAGGGAGGAGCCAGGCCTCACTGGGGCACATGTGACTGCATTTACTAGGTAAGAACTGTTGAGGGTCTGGACCATAGCTGAGGCCATGGGAATGGAAAAGTAGTAGATAGAGTTAAAGGAGAAAAAAAGAACTGAAAGCCTTGGAGGTCTATTGCTTAGATGACAGAGTAAATGGGGACATCACTCCAGACAGGGAGTATAGTCATAAAAGAACCAAGTTTATAAATAGAGGTGATAATGAGCTGTTTTGGACACACTCCTGTGTCTAAGGGGCCTGTAGGAAAGTCAAGCACACCTCTTTAGTAGGAAGCCCCAAATATAGTTGTATCGCTCAGGGGGAATGATTACACTAGAGAAGAGATAGATTTGCTCTTCACTATGCTAAATTTAGCAACTGAAGGCATAGAACTGGATGATACCAACCCACAAAAAGGACCAAGGACAGACCTCCAAGGACAACATTATTTTAAGGGCCCTCTATAGTTTTATAATGCTGGACAATATATATGATCCACCCATTTAAAGAATACAATCCAATGGTTTTTAGTATGCTCACAGAGTTAGGCAACCATCACTGCTACCCACTTGAAGGACATTTTAATCTCAATAAAATGAAACTGTTATATGAAACTTCTATAACTATTAGCAATCACTCCCCATCACCTCATCTACCCATTTCCCACCATCCCTCAAACTCTCAATAATCTCTAATTTACTTTCTATATACACTATGTGGTTTTTGGTGTCTGTCATCTTTCACTTAGCATGTTTTCAAAGTTGACCATGTTATAAGATGTATCAGTGCTTCATTCCTTTTTATATAAGACCACATAACATTCACCATATGGATATACTACATTTTATTTGCCCATTCAATAGTTGATAGACATTTGGGTTGTTTCTACCTTTTGACTATCTTGAGTAATTCTGCTATGAACATCCATGTACAAGCATTTGTATGGACATGTGTTTTATCTTGGGAATACACCTAAGTAGCAGAATTGCTAGGACACATGGTAACTGCATCTTTAACTTTTTGAGAAATTACCAAATTAGTACTGTTTTCCAAAGTAGTTTTACCATGTCAATTTTCATCAATAATGTAGAAGGGTTCCAATTTTTCCACATCTGCTCTGCATCAATACCATTTTCTATTTTTTATGGCTATCCTAGTGAGAAGTTGTGATTTGCATTTCCTTAGTAACTTATGATGTTGATTTTTTTGTTTGTTTGTTTGTTTAGCAGGCCCTGGACAGGTTCAAACCCATCACCCCAGCTACACGGGGCCAGCGCTCTAACCATTGAGCTATGGGCACCTAGCCTGATGTTGATCTTCTTTTTATGCATTGGCCAGCTGTATATCTTCTTTGGAGAAAAATCTGTCCAAATCCCTTTGTCTACTTTTGCATTGGGTTGTCTTTTTATTGTTGAATACACATCGTTCTAGAATCCTTGCTCTGATGCTTACTGTTTTTGGGATCCTGGGCACATAATTTCATCTTTCTCTATTGAGGTGCCTCATCTGTATATGGCAACAACAGAAGTTACCTACTCCAAAACTTTAACTAAAAGGCAGTTTAAGAGACAAGGAAGAATATTATATAACGATAAAAAGATAAATTCATCAGAAAGTCATGACAATTATAAATATATGTATACCTATCATCACAGCACCTAAATATGTAAAGTAAACACTGACAGAGCTGAAGGGAGAAATAGTAATATGATAATAGTGGGAAACTTCAATACCCCCTTTTTCAATAATATATAAGATATCCAAACAGAAAAATGAATAATGAAATAGTGGGCATGAACACACTACAGACCAAATGGACCTAAAGGATACATAAAAACATTCCATCCGGGGCAGCGCCTGTGGCTCAAGGAGTAGGGCGCTGGTCCCATATGCCGGAGGTGGCGGGTTCAAACCCAGCCCCGGCCAAAAACCACAAAAAAAAAGAAAAAAAAAATTCCATCCAATAGCAACAGAATGCACATTCTTCTTAAGTGCACATGGAATATTCTCTAAAATAAATCACATATTAGACCACAAAACAAATCTTAAAAAATTTAAGAAGACTAAAATTACATCAAGTATTTTTCCTAATTACTATGGAACTAGAAATCAACAGTAGAAAGAAAAATGGAAACTACAGACATGTATAAAATTAACATAATCCTAAACAACAAATTAGTCAAAGAAGAAATAAAAAGGAAAATCAGAAAAGATCATGAGAAAGAGGAAAATTAAAATACAACATATCAAAACATATAGGATATTGCAAAAGCAGTACAAAGAAAGTTTATAGCAATAAACACATTATAAAAGAAAGATCTCAATCTAATTTTACACTTTAAGGAATTAGAAAAAGTAGAACAAACTAAGTCCAAAGAAAGTAAATAATAAAGATTAGAGCAGAAATAAATAAAACAGAGACTAGAAGAACAATAGGGAAAAAATAAAGGAAACTAAGAGTTGGTTTTTCTGAAGAGATAACAAAATTGACAAACCTTTGGCCAAATTAAAAAAAAAAAAAAAAAGACAAAAAAAAAAAGCAAACAAAAAAACCCAGAAAACTTAAATTTAAAAGATCAGAAATGAAAAAGACATCACAAATACATCAGCAAATCAGACAATCTAGAAGAAATGGCTAAATTCCTAGAAAATACAGCCTACTAAGAATGAATCAGGAAGAAATGGAAAATCTGGATGGAGCAATAATGAATAAAGAGATTGAATCAGTAATCAAAAATCTTTAAACAAAGAAAAGCTCAGGACCAGATGGCTTCACTGGTGAATTATAGCAAACATTAAAAAAAAAAAAAAATGCCCACACTTCTTGAACTCTTCCCAAAAATGGAAGAAGAAGAAACACACTCAAATTCATTTTATGAGGCTAGTCAAAGACACTACAAGAAAAGAAAACTATAGGTCAATAATAACTCTGATGAACACAAATGCAAAAATTCTCAACACAATACTGGCAAACAAAATTCAACAGCACATTATAAGGACCATAAACCATGATAAAAGGAGATGTACCCCTAGGATGCAAAAATACTTCAACATACAATAAATGTATATTATACTACATTAACAGAATTAAGGATAAAAATCACATTATCATTTCAATAGATGCAGAAAAGCATTTGACAAATTTCATCCCTTTGTGATAAAAGCACTCAGTGATGTAGGTATGCAAGGAATGTACTTCAACATGATAAAGGCCACATATGACAAGCCCACAGCTAACATCATGCTCAATAAGGAAAAAAATAAAAGCTTTTCCTCTAAGATCAGAAGCACTCTCACTACTTGTAATAGTGGGAAGTCTTAGCCAGAGCAAGTAATCAAGAAAAAGAAATAAAAGGCATCAATTAGGATAGAAGCAAAATTACGTTTACAGATGACATGATCATTGTAAGATATGAAATCAACATACAAATCAGTTGCATTCCTATATACTAACAAACTTTCTGAAGATGAAATTAAGACTAAAACCACAGTTCCAATAGCATCAAAAATAATAAAATACTTGACAAACTTAACCAAGGAAGAGAAAGACTTACATACTAAAAACTACAAAATGTTGATGAAAGCAATTTTAAAAGATGCAAATAAATGAAAGACATCTGTAGTCAAGGATTAGAATACTTAATATTGCTAATACATCCGTACTACCCAAAGAAATCTACAGTCAATTTGTAGAAATCTACAAATTCCAAGAGAATTTTATTAGAAATAAAAAAAAATCTTTAAATTCATATGGAATCAAAAAAGACTCAGAATACCCCATGTAATCTTGATAAAGAGCAAAGCCAGACACATCACATGCCCTAATATTAAAATATATTACAAAGCTACAGTAAACAAAACAGCATGGTAATGGAATAAGGGCATAAAGACATAAAAACCTGGCTAGGCAGAGTGGGAGGCCAAGGCGGGAGAATCCCTTGAGTTTACTTATTTTTTGAGACAGAGTCTCAAGCTGTCACTCTGCGTAGAGTGCCATGGCGTCATAGCTCACAGCAACCTCCAACTCTTGGGCTCAAGTGACCCTCTTGCCTCAGTTTTTCTATTTTGAGTACAGACGGAGTCTCACACTCCTGAGCTCAAGTAATTCACCCACCTCGGCCTCCCAGAATGCTAGGATTACAGAAGTGAGCCACTGCGCCAGGCCATGGATCCCTTGAGCTTAAGAGTTTCAGACCAACCTGAGCAAGGCAGAGATCCCATCTCTACTAAAAACAGAAAAATTAGCAGATGCCTATAGTTCCTATAGTCCCAGCTACTTGGGATCAGCACTGCTTGAACCCAGGAGTTTGACGTTGCTGTGAGCTAAGCTGACCCCAGGGCACTCTAATCTGGGGCAACAGACTGACACTCTAACTCATGAAAGAAAAAAAAAAAAAAAAGACATAAAGACCAACAAAATAGAATGAAGAACCCAGAAATAAATCCAGGAATATGCAGTCAACTGATCTTTGACAAGGGTGCCAAGAACACACAATGGGGAAAGGACAGTCTCTTCAACAAATGGGTGTTGAGAAAACTGAATACACACAAGCAAAAGAATGAAACTGAACCACTAACTTACACCACACACAAAAGTCAACAAAAAATGGATTGAAAACTTAAACATTTAACACATCAGAAACAGCAAAACTCCTAGAAGAAAACGTAAGGAAAAACCATCAGTCTTGGCAATTATTTTTTGTAAATGATCCCAAAAGCACAAACAACAAAAACAAGAATACACAAGGAAGACTATATATCAAACCGAAAGTTTCTGCTCAACAAGGAAATAATCAACAAAATGAAAAGGCAACCTATGGAATGGAAGAAAATATTTGGAAACCTTATATCCAACAAGGTATTAATATCCAAAACATATATAAGAAAATCCTACAACTTAATGGCAAAAAAATATTAATCCAATTTGAAAATGGACAAAAGAACTGAATGGACATTTCTCCAAAGAAGACACACAATGTCCAACAGACATGTGAAAAAGTGTTAACATCACTAATCATCAGGGAAATGCAAATCAAAACCATACTGAGAAATTATTTTAGACCTGTTAGAATGGATACTATTTTTAAAAAAATCTAGCAGATAACAAGAGTCAGTGAGAATGTAGAAAAACTAGAACTCTTGTAACACTGTTGGTGAGAATGTAAAATGGTATAACTGCTACAAAAAATAGCATGGTGTTTGCTCAAAAGAAATATATAACTACTGTATGATCTAACAATTACACTCTGGGCATATATCAAAAAATTTGAAATCTGAACGTTGAAGAGATACCTATACTCCCATATTCATTGCAGCATTATTCACAATTGTCAAGATAAGGAAGCAACATAAATGTTCACTGACAAATGAATGAATAAACGTTGTATATTCAAACAATGGAATATTATTCAGTCTTCAATGTATACCCATCAATTGTCTACATTGAGTTTACCTTTAATCTAATCTAAAGAGAAGGAAATCCTCCCATTTGTGACAATATGGATGAACCTAGAAGACATGCTAAGTACAAAAAAACACTCAGCCATTAAAAGGCAAATACTGCATGATTTCCTTTATATGAAGTATCTAAAATATTCAAATTCATAGAACCAGAGAACGGAACAGTGGCTGACAGAAGGGGCTGGGAGGAGGGGGAAATGAAGAGTTTCATGGTATAGGTATAGAGTTTCAATTGTATAAGATGAATAAGTTCTAATGTTTTGCTGTACAACAAAGTACCTATAGTTAAAAATACTGTATTATGTACTTATTAATGTATTAAAAGGGTTGATCCCATGTTAAATGTTTTTACAACAACAACAAGCCAAAGACATAAGGAAACTTAGAGGTGATGGATATGTCTATTACCTTAGCTGTAGGTGATGGTTTCAAAGATGTACGTATACATATGTACAAACTCATCAAATTATATACAGTAAATATGTGCAGATTTTTGTATATCAATTAGACTTCAATAAAGCTGCTTTAATTTTTTAAAAAATAGTACGTTTCCCATAGTGCTGTGAGAGTTAAATAAATTGGTGATAATTGAATGACAACTGCATTATTCTAAATAACATTTCCAAACATTTTAGATAATTATGTTCAAGTATATAATAATGGTTTTCATTTTTATTGTTCCAAAAACAATAAGCTGTCGCCCCGGGTAGAGTGCCATGGCATCGTAGCTCATAGCAACCTCCAACTCCTGGGCTCAAGCGATTCTCCTGCCTCTGCCTCCCAAGTAGCTGGGACTACACGCGCCTGCCACAACGCCCGGCTATTTTTTTGGTTGCAGCTGTCGTTGTTGTTTGGCAGGCCCAGGCTGGATTTGAACCTGCCAGCTCAGGTGCATGTGGCTTGCGCTTTAGCAGCTTGAGCCACAGGCGCCAAGCCGTCAAAAAATGTTTTAATCATATCAATCCTAGTTACATAAAATGCAAATCAAAGAGTATCAGAGAAAGAGAGACTGACCCTGAATGAAAAAAAAAAAAAAAAAAACTTCCATCGATTTTATGATTAGATAAAAACTAATTCAAATTTTAAGTTACTATAAAGAATACTTCAGTCTCTGTTTGGTTAACACAATTCAAACATTTTAAGATAACCTAAGGAACTAAAATACAGGAATGCTATCTTTAAATGGTCAAAACCTGAGTTGACCACAATAACTTTTGGAATAACAGCAGCAGCATCTGAAATTGTCTACATTGAGCTTACCTTTAATCTAATTATCTGCTAGAGAACAAAGTTTGTAAAAGCTTAAAGGGGTTAAGGTGGGGAGAACTGTATCTTTATAAGCTTGAAATCAAATTATTATACATGCGTAATCAATCACACAAATAAATTTTCTAAGTATTAGTAACCTATGGATGATTCACTTAAAAGAATTCATAGGAGGAAAATGTAAAGTGGGGCTTCAGCTTTCACAATCAGAACTTTTAGCATAAAATGTTTTGCTTTGTCTAAAGCATCCCAAACTATATGATCTCATTATTTAAAGTTACTGAATATACTGGATTTTTAGCCTGATGCAGCAATTTGCATTCATTCATGTGACTAGAAATGTTATTTATTTTTCAAAAAAACTACTCTCCCAAGAGTAAAAGAACCACCCAGCAATAGGGCTTGTTTTTCCTTTCAATACAGCTTTCTTATGTTTAAGTTGTCGAATATAAATGTAGTTATTTTACTTAGTGGGGGAGCAGACCTCAAGTGCTTTAAGAGATACAACTGCACATTTTTAAAGGCATGCTAAACTGTATTTAAAATATCTATGGCTTCTTGTTTCAGCACTGAGTGTATGTTTGTAAACCCTGGTTTGATTTGTAATTCTTTTAATCTAAAATATTCAATAGAAAGCTATTGGCTGTGGAGATTAATGGTATATGCTTAACATAAAAATTGATTGACTCCATCACAGATGGAGAAAGTGTAATAGTGGTTGCCAAGAGCTTGGGAGAGAGGGAAATGGGGAATAATAGTTTATTGAGTACAGAGTTTGTTTTGTGAGATAAAAACAGCCATAGAGATAAAGAGTGCTGATGGTTATATAACGGTGTGAATGCAATTAATGCCACAAAACTGTATACTTAAAAAGTTATGTGTATCTCACTACGATTAAAAAAAGTTTTCTAAAACTTGACTTGTTTCTGAAACATTTTGTAAAAATTTGATTGTCTCCAAAATATGGTGAAATACAGCAATTAGAGTATGCAATCATCGAGTCTTAAACCAAGAATTATGATAACTCCAATTCCATACACTTAAGGTCCATTAGGAACAAAAATGTTATAGATTAGATTATCAGGATAAACTTCCTGCTCTCAATAGCTAAATGATTTGGGGCAAGTAATTTAATCTCTCTGAGTCTCAGTTTCCTTATCTGTAAAATACCAAAAATAACCAGGTTTCTCTAATGACTCAGTCAGATAATACCTGTACAGTGCACATCACCCAAAATGGAATACTGAAAGCACTTGTTAAACCTTAGGTATTATTATCAACCACATGGATAGGAAAAGTTGATTTTCCCCCACTAAAGAAAGAAGCATTTGTTCCCATTTTGGCAAAGGTGTAAGAAGACAGAGGTGGGTGTATGTGGCTGTATGCTACTGTTCAAAGCTGATTTCAGGTGTTCTACTACATGACTGACCAATTATGGGGCTATGTGAGCCCTCCTTTGAATCCAGGCTTTCTCGAAGGGTGCTTTTGGGAAGGGCTATAGGAGAACACAGAGGGAATTTGGTCAAAATGCAGAGATTTGTACCCCAACGCCAAAGTTAGTAAATCCCAATCTCTGAGGGGTGAGATGTGGGACTCCCAGGCACACCTGGCTGCAATCAGACACAATGAGGAGAATTTGAGTGAAGAGGGGAAAAGGAAAATGAAAACAATCTGCTCTTAAGTGAGGCTTCCTGGATTTCTCTCGTTTTGATTAACTTTACTAGCAGATGGTGCATGGATCTTGACATTTATTTCCATGACCGGCCAAATGTCTTATCTAATTTAAATTTCCTTCCCTTCCCTATCATTTTCTCTTCCCCACAATCTCAATTCTTGATGGAAAAGCATACCATCAAGAGGATCAGTCACAAATTTGTGACTGATCCTCTTCCATCACACCACTTTTTGTTAGCCATTCATTTGATTCCACTGTGGAAAGAGAAGATGAAATCAAATGTCATATTCTCAGAATAAAATTATACAAAGTTTGGTATAGTAATACCTATTTCTAGGATATACCTGATACCTGATTTCTCATCTGGCCACTAAAGTCTTGGTAGTTTTATTGCTCTTCTTATGCTCTTTAGCCAAGAAAAGTAAAGTACCTTTGAAGAACCTTCCTTAGAGTAATCAGGATAACAACCTAAGTTTTATTCTGAGAACAGTAACAATCCTAGAGTACTGACCTAGAGAGCACCCTTCCCCTTGGGGAAGTATACATTTTCTCAGGGCATAAGAGGACAAATTTGGGAAATGAAAAAGGAAAAGTCACAAGTTGTCTCTGAAATGTTTTTCTTTGAGAAGTGCTTCTTGCTCATTCTTCCTGTCAAGTTGAGCACCAGCCTTAAACATTTTACCTGACAAGAAAACGCACTACTTCATCTGCAGCATCAAGAACTAACAAAAGAACCAAACTGCTGACCATCTGTCACTAAACCCTTCTGGTGCTTAGACTGTAACAGAAAGTATGGAAGTTTGCGAAAAGAAATAACAGCAACAACATACAGTCTTGAACCTCACTCCTGCTACCCCCCCAGAAAAAACCCTTGCTATGAAAGTTAATGTAAAACCAATTGAAAGAAAATCCCACAGCCACTTCACCAACAAGAACAGCAAGGGCCAGGCCTGGTGGCTCGCTCACGCCTATAATCCTAGCTCCCTGGGAGGCCGAGGCAGGTGGATTGCTTGAGCTCACATGTTTGAGACTAGCCTGAGCAAGAGCAAGACCCCATCTCTAAATATAGTTGGGCACTGTGGCAGGTGCCCATAGTCCCAACAATTCAGGAGACTGAGGCAGGAGGATCACTTAAGCCAAAGAGTTTCAGGTTGCTGTGAGCTATGACCCCACAGCACTCTACTAAGGGTGACAAAATGAGACTCTGTCTCAGGAAAAAAAAAAAAAAAAGAATAGCAACAAAAATGGTGTGGTTTTCCCCCAAAATGATCCTAGAGAAAATTGGTGTCTCCACAGGCACCGTCCCAACTACACAAATATTTTTCAAGTGCCCTTTCCAAACAAAGTAGTACCTGAGGCAGTTTGGGTCAAATCTTAATTTTTTTTTTTTTTTTTTTTTGACATTGGATTTCCCTGTGTTGCCCAGACTGGAGTGCAGTGGCTATTCACAGGCACATTCATAGCACACTGCAGCCTTGAACTTTTGGGCTCAAGGGATCCTTTCACCTCAACCTTGCAAATACTTGAGGATACAGGGATATGCCACCATAACCAGCTAAAAAATTTCTTTATAACAAGGTATATTCTAAGTTGCAAGGAATAACTATTTGCACACCAAGCTAGAAAGCAAGGATAATAATAGTACCTACCTCAAAGGATTTTTTGAGATGACTCCAGGAGGTAACTGTGTGCAAAGTGCTTTAAACAGCACCTGGCATTTACTAAGGGAACAAAAAATGCTAGCTGCTGCTGCTAGTTTTAAGAAAAAGCTACATGCAATAAAGCTTTACACAACCAAAAGTTCTAGATAAACCTTGAAAATCTGCATAAATAGAAAGTTGACTTTAACATCAAAGTGTAGTAAGAGAATTATTTAAAATGAACAAGAAATACTAGCAAGTAACAATGCCATACCTATGCCATATGCAGGACTAGACAGTAGTACTGAGGGGCACAGGTCTCAACCAAAGAAAGACTATGATTTCTGACCTGGACAACTGACACACTAATAAGAACAAGACAAACACTGGCACTGCCATATACACACATGTGAGACTAGACTTCACTCATTTGTCTCTGCCTGCCTGTGTGTGGTACCAACCATTGGTCCGTCCCTGTACTGTTGCTCTTCTACTTAACTGCTTCTTTATATGATCATACATGGATTTCCTTTTAGCAGCTCAAAGGAAAGTTAAGAAATAATAATTAATGTTAATTGCTGATATCATTTTAAATGATATAACTTGTCACCATGCCAGGCACAAAGCACATCATTTGTGGTGATAACAACCCTTAAGGCAGCAGCCATCAACTAAATAATACATGTGGCCGAGAAGAGACATGTCAATACAAGAGCAACCTCCTTATTTGTGGCTCACTGAGAGTCATTAACCAATCTGCCACCCATTCAACATAAGATATATACACCTAATATCAGTAGAGCTGGAGGACCTTGCACAGAAGCAATTAAGGGAGGGGGAAAAGAAAGCATTAAAGAATTGACTAGAATCTAATGAGACAATGGGTAACATACTTCCAAAAATGGATCACGCTCCACAGATGCCTTGTAAAACTCCACTGTTTGCTACTGGGAACTATTATCTTTCTTAATAAAAGTTAACAGAGTAGAAAAAAAAAAAAAGCATGAGTTTTATATTTGGAGTCAGATGCCTAGATTTGCACCCTAAATCAATCACTTTTTATCTTTATAATTTTTTTAATTAAATCATAGCTGTGTACATTAATGTGATCATGGGGCACCCCTACCAACTTGTTTAACTTCTCTAAAGGTTCACTTTCTGACCTGTAAAATGAAGATAAGAAGGATTATAGTGAGGAGTCAGTAAATAATGCACAGACACAGTGCCTGACATATAGTTGGTATTCAATAATTATTAGTTTGTTTTTTTTTTTTCTGAGACAAAGTCTCACTCTGTTGCCCTTGGTAGAGTGCCGTGCCGTCACAGCTCACAGCAACCTCCAACTCTTGGGCTTAGGTGATTCTCTTGCCTCAGCCTCCCAAGTAGCTGGGACTACAGGCGCCCGCCACAATGCCTGGCTATTCTTTTGTTGCAGTTTGGCTGGTTTGAACCTGCAACCCTCAGAACATGGGGCTGGCGCCCTACTCACTGAGCCACAGGCACCGCCCTATTAGTTGTTATTATTTAAAGAATAAAAATGGTGCATAGGTAGCAAGAAAAGCCCACAAAGGCCTCTTTGAGTAATAATGTAGTCAAAATAGCAAATACTTACAAAGAAAACATAGTAAAACCAAATACTGATATTAGTTATTGACAAAATAAAATTAACATGTTTTTACTTTGTGTGAAATAGGAATACTTAAGCAAAAAAAGCAAGCTTGATCATATGATCAAATAGAAGATTTCTGTGTCAATTCTGGAAAAAAAATGGCACCATGGAAAAGCTTTAAAAATGGATTACGTATGTTCATTCATTCAATAAACATTTATTGAGTACCTCCAAACAATCTATTAGGTACCAGAGATTATGGAAAATGCTAATAATAGAAGCAAGTGTAAAATGCCACAATAGACAGAGAGACGGGAGGAATTCATCCTTCCCCAGTTATGTCAGGAAAGGGAGATCTACCCCAGCATATCACAGAAGAAATGACATTTGAGTTGGGGCTGGCATTTCACTGGTGAATGGGAAGAGCAGCAACTCCAAAAAGAGGGAACAAAAGCCAATGCTTGGAAGTATTTGGCAAACACCTAGAGTATGTGAAGTATAGAGCAACCTGTCAGTGAGGCAGCCTGTGACTAAGAAAGTATGCCAAAGACTGGGGTTTTAAGGAAAGGAGAAAGAATCATAGAAAGAAGGCTATAAAGGTAGGCCTATGAAAACCAATGAGGACCTGCAAGAAAGGAAATGAAATCATTATTTCAAAGGGATATCTGCAACTCCATGTTCATTGCAGAATTATTCACAATAGCCAAAATATGGTAACAATCAAAGTATCTGCCCACATATGAATGGATAAAGAAAAGGATACATGTGTGTATACACATAATGGAATATTATTCAGCCTTAAAAGAACAGGAAAATCTTGCTATTTGTGACAACATGGACAGATGTGGAAAACATTATGCTAAGTAAAATAAGTTAGACAAAGAAAGACAAATGCTGTATGGTTTCACTTATATGTGGAATCTAAAGAAGCTGAACTCCTAGAAATAGAGATAATAGTGGTTTCCAGGGAGGCAGGATGGAGAAATGTTGATTAAAGAGTACAAATGTTCAGGGTGGCGCCTGTGGCTCAAGGAGTAGGGCACCGGTCCCATATGCCGGAGGTGGCAGGTTCAAACCCAGCCCCGGCCAAAAAAAAACCACAAAAAAAAAAAAAAAAAAAAAGAGTACAAATGTTCAGAAATGAGACGATGAACAAGTTCTGGGGCTCTAATACACAGCACGGGTTGTGATGGATTAAGTTGACTGTAATAATCATTACACAATGTATATGTACATCAAATTACCACATCATATACTTTGAATATATACAATCTGTATTAGTCAATTAAATATTTTTTTTTAAAAAGAAAACTTGTTATGTAATTTTTACACTCCTGGTTAGCATAAAGGTAACCAGATATGGCAAGACTGATGTTTTAAAAAGAATGGTGCTCTCTAAATAAATAAATGCAAGGAAATAACTACTTTAAAAGCCAGGACAATAGTTGTTTTCAGAAGGATGAAAGGGTCTTGATTGAAATAGGGTACCTGAAAGGACTTCTGAGGTGGCTGACAAAGTTCTACTTCTTGATCTGGATGGTGATTTCAAGTATGTTTGCCTTGTAATAGTGTATTAAGTTACACATTTGTTTGATTTTTTTTTGAACCTTTGTTTCATTTTACAGCAAAAAAAAAAAAAAAGGTATAAAAGAAAAAAGGACCTTCTTGTGACACTGCATAGACAGTCTGGGGCAGAGAGGGAACTAAAAGATGAGGAAAGAAGTTATTGCCTCAAGATGGAACATGATGAAAGCTAGACCCAGGGCAAGGACAGTAGGAGTGAGAAGGAAAAAAAATTGAGAAACATCTTCAGAGTTGATGTCAGAAACTTTCAGAGGGCTCCGGCAGAAGGCTTAGAGCAGCGATTCTCAACCTGTGGGTTGTGACCCACAGGAACTGTATTGCAGGGCCACAGCATTAGGAAGGTTGAGAACCACTGGCTTAGAGAAAAAGATATAGAATATGATTTCAGATTTGAACATACTGAGCATGAGATGCCGTTGGGACTTCAAATAGTACTTTTCTCTTTCTTATTTTAATTTATGGCTTTTCTTTGCCTTGGAACACATCTATCATTAGTAATATTCTATTTCTTAACAATCACAATTGAATTCATGTTTCCAGCTTTCAAATGGGATAGAAAAGTGAGATGGAATACTTTTTGATATAATAGGGCAAGACTTGGAAAAGAGAGGAGGAAGATGGTTAAAGAAGATGTGCAAGCAGTGAAAGAAAGGGAATAAAGAATATGAATGACAAGTGCTATTGGGTCAGTTTCCCAATCTGATCAGCCAAGTATCAAGGGAAGTAGGATGAATCATATGCTCATCTTATTTTCTCATCTACAACTTTCTTAAGTTAGCTATAAATAACCTCAAGGGGAATTATAATAGAAATCTGAAGGTGAGAGCGATGGGTCAATGAGATAGAAAAGAAAAGGTATTCCATACCTGGTTAGAGCACAGTGGAGAAGCAAGCAATTTTGTTTTTCTACAAGTCACAACGAATTGTCTTCACTTGAGAGAAGAGATGGATATCAGCAATTGTGTGTGTTAGATTACAATACTGGCCATAGCAACCCAGGTCCTTAGACTCCCGTGCTGTGTTATCACTGAACGGACATTCAAAAAATTCATGAACAACTGACTTTGATAATGCTCAACTAGAAATATTAAGATTTCACTCCCAGGTCCCTGCTTCTACTGCATAATAATAAAATCTAGATACCATTCCTTGAGCACTAAATGCCAGGCACAGTCTAAACCCTCAGCATGCATTATCTGATTGAATCTTCACAGCAAACCCATGAAGTAAGTGTCATTATTTGTCCCCACATTACAAATGAGGAAACTTGCATGCCTTCAAGTGGGGAAACAACACAGAGGGAGACTGCACAGGACAGACTTGATTCCGGGCTAAAGGAGCACCTACTTCATACTTGTTCCAACCTAAGCCACCAAGGTAGAATGTTTAATAGGGTGGGGGGAGGCTAAATCTTTAGTTGCAAACAGAATGATTGTTTTTTCAGGCCTTATCTTCAGCATGTTTATCTCCTCTGGCAACATGTGGCAGTGGTAGGCAGCTGGTGATGATGCTGAGATTTGGGATCCCGGCCAGCTCCCTATTTCTTTCTATCAAAAATATGACCAACATCTGGCAGAGTAAGCAAACATCAAGATAAGTGGGCCTCCACTAATTCATACATTACAAACTAGATTGTCAAAATTGGTCAAATTCCACAACAGAATTACAGTTCAACTGCACTGAATACTAAACACACATGAGCCATTATCTGGGACTTTGAAATCTCTCTGCTCTATGGAAATTTCTATTCTGGTAGAAGTGGTTGTATGAGATTTGATCTTTATCGCACTTTTCCTGACAGCAGTAAAATTCCATTTCCATCAACTGTTTCCTCTCAGGAAAGAAGTCTCTCAGGAAATACTCAAAACACTGTTCTCAACGAAGTTCTTAAATATGAATCATTCTCAACTGCCAAGAAAATACTTCTTCACCCACTGTTTTGCATCATAATACACTTTCTCTAAAATGACAGTTTGGGGACAAGATATATTTATTTTGGGGAAAAAAGACATTTATTAACTACAGAACAAATCCTTCATTCTTCTCCCTTTATGGCATACGCGGTTCATTCTTCCTCAACTATCCCCTCCCTAGATCTGCCTGTCCAAGTCCTACCAATGCACCCTTTCAACAAATATTTCCTGATCATCTACCAGATGTTTGGTCCTGTAATAGATGAGAGGGCATCTAATCACATTCGTTGAGCCTAATTGTGGGGACAAAAGTAGTCACTAGACATTTAGATTTTGAATATTCACCAATTAAGTTTAGAAAGCTAGATCAGGCTCAAAGCCCAAAGGTCCTATCCAAAGAGCACTAGACAAAATTCAGAATCAGGTTCTGGATACTGACCCAATATCCAATGGTGATCTTTGGGAATACACAGCCAGAGGGTCTATTTTTCTCATTATAAAGTAGAAATAAGACCTAACCTAAACTGACATACAAAGTAAGGTAAAAATTAAATAAGATGCAGCCAATGTGACCTGAAAACAATAAATTTTACAAGCTGAGTATATAACTGGGGAAAATAAACAAATCAAAGAAATCAAAATCTAAGTATCACCCTAACATAAACGTATTCTGGTTTTCTGAACAAATATGATAAAAATAACTTATTTATTAAATTCTTTTTAAAAACTTCTTTTATTTTTTTGAGGATGCTATTTATTTATTCTTTCTTACATTGTGACATCAGCTTGCTAAATAAGCTGATGAACCCTAACCCTAACATATATACTCAAAGACTTTAAACCCAACATATATACTTAAGGATTTCAGGACTAGAAGGAATGCATTCAAAATAAAGACTACTGATTACTGATTCTGATTTTTCAACAATATGAAGAGATGGTGTAATGTCCAAAAGTTCTCAAAATACAATTGATTTTCCTTTATTTTCATGTGTCAAGCAACAGTTTTGATTGGAATGGTATTGCTATGAAATCAAATAATCATGGGAATCAATTCCTAGAAGGCTTCAGATTGCTACAGCTGAAGCCAACAGCCCTCCTAAGATCCTGGACACTGATAAGTCACTTGATGATAGCCTGACACCCTTTCTCAGACTCAGCCTTTTTTCTCATTCCTATTTTCTTTGTGACTGATGAAACTTATGAAAGTTGTTGTAATAACAAAGTTGTTGTAATAACTTATAATAACTAAAATAACTTTACTGGAAATGAAATCAATCATTATATCCAGACAGCTGAAAGAGTTGTGTCCCTTAGAGAATCTCAGGAGTCATAAAATGTCAGAATTACATGGGCTATGTAAACTATGTAGCATATTGAAGCTAACTATTGGTTAATATCAATGGCTGGCTGTTTATGTAAAATAAAAATGACATCTCCAATCCTCTAGGCTGAGATAACCACTTCCAGATAAGTAGGAAATCCCAAAGCATTGAGCAGCACTTTTAAAAATCTTTCAAATTTGCAAACTGACTTAGTAAATACACTGGTGTTGTCTTGAATGAGGAAGAGGATGAGTGAAAAGTAAAAGACAATAAATCCATTTTTATAAAAAAAAAAAAACTTTCTCTAAACTATTTTGGCAAAAGAACTAAACAAATAACCGCAGAAATCACTCTAAGCCTTATTTGGTATCTTCTAAAACCAAATTAAGTACTTCCAATTTCAAAATACACTTAATGGTAGGAAACCAATGATGATGATAGCAATGGACACCACTCTATTATTGAGCATATTCTATGTGTAAGACGTTTTACATATACTATCTATATTCCTCATGACAAGACATTTTACATTTTGAATTGTTTAAAAGGAGGGTCAGAGAAAAATGTGCCACAAATCAAGTTAATTGCAGAGCTGAGATTCAAACCAGATGCCTAAAGGCCAAGACTTAGATGGCAATGAAAGGTGGAAGACAGTTTCTCTCTTTCTCTTTCTCTACCAATCCCTCCCCCACCCTCCCAATCCCCTGCTCTTCCCTCCCTTTCCCTCTCCTTCCTGCTCTCTCACACACATAGATGAACACGTGTACCAACTCACTTCTGGAGAGATAATACTATGTAATAGACAGATAATCAGTTTTACCCAAAGACACCTGCACTTAAATTTTGACCCTGCCATTTACTATTTGTAAGACTTGGGTGATATAAATTATTTGAAGGGCCAGGCACAGTGGTCACACCTATAATCCTAGCACTCTGGGAGGCTGAGGTGAGAGAATCCCTTGAGCTCTGGAGTTTGAGACCAGCCAGAAGAAGAACAAGACCCCATCTCAACTAAAAAATGGAAAAATTAGCTAGGCATTGTGGTGGGTGCCTGTAATCCCAGCTACTCAGGAGGCTGAGGCAGGAAGATCACTTGAGCCCAGGCAACAGAGTGAGATTCTGTCTCAAAAAAAATAATAATTTCCTGGCTTATTGGACCCTCAATGAATCCCCCCAACAATAAAAAATAATAATAATAATAATAATAATTTGATGGACCTAACTTTCCAATTAAATGAAATAAATATATACACTGAACTGACTATTACACACTCACTAATTTTGTCACCTTTCCCCAGCTCCCTTTTGATAGCCTGAATGTCAAATAAAGATGAAGCAAAAACATACTACCTATATTGTGTGACAAGCAAGAGAGTTAGCACCTCCCTTAACAGGATAGAAGAAGCTCTATGACCTAGAAAACACACATATAGTGAAGGAATTGCCACCTACCTTATGTTATCCATCCATGATTTTTACCCATAAAATATAAGAGAATAATATATAATGGCTACCTAGGATTTAGCCTAGAAATGCAAGATTAGTTTAACATTCATATATAAAACACAATATCATTCACAGTATCATCAGCCTAAGAAAGAAACTCTGTATTATTATTTCTATAGATGCAGAAGAAGTGTGACATTCACTCAGCAGCAATTCATGATTAAAAAAAAAAAAAGACTCAGTGAACTAGAAATAGAAGGAAACTGGCTTAGCCTGGTAAGGGCATCTATGAAAAACCTACAGTTAACTCATACTTAACAGTAAAAGACTAAATGACTTCCCCCTAAGAGCAGGAACAAGGCAAGAAATCCACTCTTCCCACTCCTATTCAACATCATCATAATGGATAGAATTCCAAACTAATACTAATACAATAAGGAACAGAAAAGAAATGAAGATACAAACAGATTGGAGAGGAGAAATAAACTATCTTTATAAAATAATTATCTAAAGAGAGAATCCAAAAGAATCTACAAAACTACTAATTTAGTGCCTTTAGCAAAGTTGGAAAATATATAAGATCAATATACAAAAATGAATTGTATTTTTTATATACAGCAGTGAACAACTGGGGAATAAAATTTTTAAAAGCACCATTTGCAACAGCACCAAGAAACACAATACTCAAGCATCAAGGATCAATCTAACAAAGTAATGTAAGATTTATATGTTGAAAAGTATGAAAAACGCTGAGAGAGAAATCAAAGACCTAATCGTAGAGGTATACTGTGTTCATGGAACAGAAGAATCAGGATCATCAGTAGTGCAATTCTCCCTCAAATTAATCTACAGATTTTAATTCACCCCAAATAAAATCCCCAAAGATTTCCTTTTCCAGAAATTCATAAGGTGATTCTAAAATTATATGAAAAAAACAAATAATCTAGGATAACAAAAATAATTTTGGAAAATAAAACTAAAGTTGAAATATTCACACTGATTTCAAGACTTACTAAAAGATACATACTCAAGACAGCATGGTACTGGCAAGGGATAACACACAGATCAATGGACAGAATAAACAGTCCATAAACTAACCTACACATACATTGTCAGTTAATCTTTTACAACATGCCAAGTAAATCTAATAGACAAAGGATAATCTTTTAGTCTTTTCAACAAATGATGCTGGAACAATTAGACATATTTATATTCCAAAAGAAATGAACCTCAACCCATATCTTGCTCTACATACGGAAGTCAACTTGAAATGGATCGCAGGACCCAGCGCCTGTGGCTCAAGTGGCTAAGGCACCAGCCACATACACCTGAGCTGGCAGGTTCAAGTCCAGTCTGGGCCCACCAAACAACAATGATGGCTGCAACCAAAAACTAGCCAGGTGTTGTGGCAGGCGCCTATGGTCCCAGCTACTTGGGAGGCAGAGGCAGGAGAATCACTTGAACCCAGGAGTTGGAGGTTGCTGTGAGCTGTGATGCTACAGCACTCTACCTAGGGCAACAGCTTGAGGCTCTGTCTCAAAAAAAAAAAAAAAAAGAAAAAGAAAGAAAAAGAAAAAGAAATGGATCACAGACTAAAATGTAATAAAACTTCTAGAAAAAGAATGTAAATCTTCAAGATCCTAGGTCAGGCAATTATTTCTTGACTAGAACAAAAAATCATGAACCATAAAAGAAAAAAGTGAAAAGGAAAATTCATCAAAACTTAAAATGTTTGCTCTTTGAAAGATGCTATTAAAAAAATAAAAAGCCGGCTCAGCGCCTATAGCTCAGTGGCTAGGGAAGCAGCCAAATACACCAGAGTTGGTGGGTCTGAATCTAGCTCGGGCCTGCCAAACAACAATGAAAACTACAAAAACAACCAAAAAATAGCCGGGCGTTGTGGCGGGCGCCTGTAATCCCAGCTACTTAGGAGGCTGAGGCAAAAGAATGGCTTAAGCCCAAGAGTTGGAGGTTGCTATGAGCTGTGATGCCACAGCACTCTACTGAGGGCAACAGCTTGAGATTCTTTCTCAAAAAAATAAATAAATAAATAAATAAATAAAAAGCCATAGGCTGAGAAAAACACCTTGCAAAACACATATCTGACAAAGGACCTGTAGCCAGAGTGCATGAAGAATCCTCAAACCTAATATAATAAAAACAAATCCTACCCAATCCTATCCCCTCAAAACATTAATAGACACTTGCTCAAAATCATTAGTCATTAGGAAAAATGCAGAATAAAATTACAATGAGGTATCACTATTCACCTATTAATGAATGGCTAAAATTTAATAAGATAGACAATAACAATACTGGTGAGAATAGGAGCAACTAGAACCTTATACATAGCTGTTACAAATCAACAACAGGACAATCACTTTGAAAAAGTTTGGCAATTTTGGGGCAGCGCCTGTGGCTCAAGGAGTAGGGCATGGGCTCCATGTACCAGAAGTGGCAAGTTCAAACCTGGCCCCAGCCAAAAACTGCTAAAAAAGAAAAAGTTTGGCAATTTCCTATAAAGTTAAATATGTACTTATCAAAATATCCAACCACCTCACTCCTACATATTTACCTAAAACAAGATATATAGCTACACAAAAACTCAAACACAAATGTTTATAGCAACTTTATTCATAATCACTAAAAACTGAAAAAAATCCAAATGTCCATCAACTACTGGTGAAGGATAAATAAACTGTTGTAGTACATCATATGGTGGAATTCTACTCAGCAATGAAAGGCAGCAAACTGGTTAAATTGTAATGACTCTCACAAGTATTATGCTAAGTAAAATAAGCCAAACTCCTAGACTTTCGTATCTTGAGTGTGGCTATATATTTTGATCCCATTTATATGAAATTCTAGAAATGACAAAACCCTAAGTACTGAAGCCATATTAGTGGTTTCCAGGGATTGGCAGTATAGGGAGTAGGAAAAGGACTGAAAGTTTGACACCTGAAGGTACTTTGTGGTTGACAGAAAATTTCATTACTTTTATTTCAGTGGTGATTACAAACTATACAACATTGTCAAAATTACTATTTATAAATTATACTTCAATAATCCTGGGGGGAAAATCTGTTAATTTTTTTAAACATCTCAGAAATAGCCAGGGATCAACAACTAATTTACTGAAAATGCTGATTTCTAATTGTAAATACAAGATTCATGATTACAGGACAGGAAGACAAGGGGGGCAAACAAAAATCATGAAAGTCTTGTGCGTGTTTCACTGCTAATAGATTTAACTGTGTAAAGGGGGCTCTGGAAAGAAGGTGCTAAATGCGTAATTTAGAACCAAAATACTCGATTTGGTATATATTCAAAACAGGTCAACACAGATAAATGGCCATAACTGTCCTTACCAATTGCTTGAATTTTTTAAGCTCATTTAAAAGACTGACTAATAAGACCAGAACCTGTGCAAGTACTAATTCTCTTCACTTTACAAGGATTCTAATTTAGAAGAGCACGGAAGAAACATTTTCATTTTGTGCAATTTCTTCCTCTTGATCAGAGTTCTGAAAGACACAGTAGAAGCTTACCTTGACAGCAAAGACTGCATGGTGGGAGAAGATGAAGAGTTGTCTAAAATCCCTGATGGGCTTTTCTCTCTGTTTGGCAGGCTATCCAGTGACAGCTGCAGGCAGGTGAGGAGAAGAGGCTAGATAAGCCAGTGTGCATGGTCCTGGGTGTGTAGGCAGTTACGGTTGAAACATTGGTAGGAGTTGTTTAAGTACCATTCTTAGAGCTCCAGGGAAGAACTGAACAGAAAAATAGACTACATAAGATTTGTCTTCACTCATTTATTTATCTACTCATTTAGGAAGTATTTATTGACAGCCCACTCTGAGCCAGGCTCTATGTTAAGTTAAAGACATAGAGGTAACCTGGTCTAGAGTAGCTTACAATCTTCTGGTGGGTGGGGGGATGGGTGAATAAAGCACAGTAGCAGATGACAAACCAGAGTATAGTTTAACAGAAGAAAAAAGCGAGAGCTGTGATTTCTTCCTTTTTGTACACCATTTTCTATCAAGTTCTCAGTGCCACAAAGTTTATCATAAAGACAAAAATGGCAGTAACTCCGAGCAGCAGGTGCAGTATATGGCATATGCAATAGCAGCGCAGGTAGCACCGTGTAGCCAGAAAACTGCATGAAGTTCTGGAGAGCGTGATGGAAAACAGCGTGTAATGAGACTGCAGAGGTAAGCATGAATTGGAAAGGTTGAGGGCTTTGTAAGTTGTGCCAAGGGAGTTAAATATCAATCTGTGAGGTAGATAATGGGCAGCCTATGCACATGTGAGGAACAAATGAAGATTTGCATGTAGAAAGACGATTCTAAGAGCAAGTCAGGAACTGGCAAAGGAAGAAAGCAAATGGAGAATTTCCTCTCTCTTTTGGGTAGCTGAAAGGCTGGTGGTAGACTAGAAAGTTAGTGTTAACTGAGTGGCAAAAAGAGCCCCTTGGTGAACCAATCTTTAGTCATGCAGAGAAAATAACCTGTTATCCTGCCCACTGCATGTCTCTAGCTAGCCACTGTGATTGATTAGCTCTCTACCCCCACTGGACTACCAGCTCCCTAAGGACTGAAATGTGTGCTCGCGTGCATGCTCTCACCTGTTGGTGTGCAACTGTTCTCTCTCCCTCTCCCCACCCCCCCCACACACGAGCATGTAATTAGAACAGAAGATGTTAACAGCAACAAGCAAAGGTCCAGACAGGAGAACAGTGAGCATCAGAATACTCGCTCAGCAAGGAGAAACACAGAACTTAACAAAGAAATCTAGTGAAAGGCTATTTAGTGAACAAGCATCAGCAACAGCAGGATTGGGCAGCAAAGGCTCCAACACAGGTATGGCTCTAGGCAGAGAATGACTTGCTGAACTTAACAAAGAAATCTAGTGAAAGGCTATTAGTGAACAAGCATAAGCAACATCAGGATTGGGTAGCAAAGGCTCCAACACAAGTATGGCTCTAGGCAGAGAATGACTTTCTGAGAGGCTGAGCTAAAAGAAAGTGTGTTCTTACCCTTGGAGGAACTGGGTACCAAGCATTGTACCCAGACAAGGACTTCATCAGAGAAACAATGCTAGGCCCAGTTTCTAGCACAGAAATACAAGGTCTATCTTAATCATAAGGAGCTAAGCAAGAACAGCCTTACAAAAACCTGACCACACAAGAGTCAGAATGAGACTACTGAATCATGCTGAACTGCTGAGCTAGCAGCCTTAAGTTCCCAAAATTCTCTGCAACTCAGGACAGGCTGGGCTCAAAGCCTCATTCAGGCTGACCTGCCCCAACTCTGTACACTGGAAAGCTGTATAGAGATGGAAGTCAGTAAGCCCTTACAGCCTTTCCAACATTAAACAGGATTGAAGCAAGCCCATGACTACAAAAACACCAAATGAGAGAGAGTCTGTCACATGGAAAGAACCAGGGAAGACGAATACAGAATCCAGTGTACAAAGCTATCTTCTCTCCACACCACCATTTCCCTAATCTACAATACAAAAAGCTCGTATAGCCCATAGGTACTACCCAGAAATCTATCAGTTTTCTTTTTTCTTTTTTTTTTTTTTGAGACAGAGTCTCATTGTCACCGAGGCTAAAGAGTACCATGGTATCAGCCTAGCTCACAGAAACCTCAAACTCCTGGGTTCAAGCAATCCTCCTGCCTCAGCTTCCTGAGTAGCTAGGACAAAAGGTTTTCACCACAATACCCGGTTAATTTTTTTTTTCTGTTTTTTCTTCTTTTTTTTTATTTTTCCCCCTCCCTCCACCTCCCTTTCCCCCCTCCCTCCCCTCCCTTTCCCCCTTCTCCCTATAATTAGGTTGTAACTGGGTTATAGCTTTCATGTGAAGGTCCTACATTAGTTTCATAATAAGGGTGAGTACATTGGGTACTTTTTCTTCCATTCTTGAGATACTTTACTAAGAAGAATATGTTCCAGCTCCATCCATGTAAACATGAAAGAGATAAAGTCTCCATCTTTTTTTAAGGCTGCATAATATTCCATGGTGTACATATACCACAATTTATTAATCCATTCGTGGATCGATGGGCACTTGGGCTTTTTCCATGACTTAGCAATTATGAATAGGGCTGCAATAAATATTCTAATACAAATATCTTTGTTATGATGTGATTTTTGGTCTTCTAGGTATATGCCCAGTAGAGGGATTACAGGATTGAATGGCAGATCTATGTTTTTTTTTTTTTTTTTAGAGATGAGGTCTCACTCTTGCTCAGGCTGGTCTCAAACTCCTAAGCTCAAATCCATCTACCTGCCCCAGCCTCCCAGAGTGCTACGATTACAGATGTGAGCCACCTCACCCAGCCCTATTCATTTTCATGTGTCCCTATCTAGAAAAAAAATAATTTGGCATCAGGTCACTGGTCAAGACCATGCCCCCAACTATATATAAAACATTTTGTGGGCCCAGCACGGTGGCTAATACCTGTAATCTTAGCACTCTGGGAAACTGAGGCTGCAGGATCCCTTGAACTGAGGAGTTTGAGACCAGCGTGAGCAAGACTGAGACCTCTTCTCTACTAAAAATAGAAAAATTAGCCAGGGGTTGTGTCAGGTGCCTGTATTCCCAACTACTCAGGAGGCTGAGGCAGGAGGATCACTTGAACCCAGAAGTTTGAGGTTAATGTGAGCTAGGCTAGCACCACTGCACTCTAGCCTGGGTAACAAAGTGAGACTCAGAAAAAAAAAATTGTAGGAAAATCAGATTCCCCTTACATTTTTATTTAATGTACCTTATGATGAATATAGCATGTACTGTATTTAGGAGGGCAGCTCACATTGCTACTCATTTCCCATTCTGAACCACAGACTGAGTCTTAAATTGTTTAAGCAATAATCTAGTCACCTTCACTGTACAGATGAAAATCTAAGGGCCACTAAAAAGTTATACAACTAACTACAAAAGAAAAGTACACAAAAACTAATGGCAGAGCCAGAAAAGAAACCCCAGGTGCCTGTGTTCCTTCCATATTTGTAGTGTTACCAAATCTGGTAGAGATGCCTGTCGTTAGGAAGAAAATTCCAGTTAAACACATTCTCTCACAATTCTTAACCCTTCCCAATGAGCTCATACATAACCAAACAGAAAATCTTGTCTTCCCATCTGTATGGACGATCCTTGATACACGACAAAATGGAAATCCCCACTAGGGCTTACACAACTTAGATTATCCACTCCAAAGCAAGAGAAGGCCTCAAGCAACACCATTTGATTATATGAGATTTTACTCTTGTGGAGAATTAATCAAATTCATCCTAGAGCAGTGGTTCTCAACCTTCCTAATGCCACGACCCTTTAATACAGTTCCTGTGGGTCGCAACCCACAGGTTGAGAACCGCTGCCCTAGAGGCTCATCTGCTGTTTGACACACTCACTCCTGGATATCAAAACTCCTTAACAAATTTCAACAGAACATGTGCTGGTGATTTCTTTTACTAGTACTCTGATCTTCGTCCATTACTGTGATTAGCATTTGAAGAATTGTAAATAAGCAGGAGGATGCTCTATCCCTAGTATCTATACAATCCTTTCTATTTATATTAAAGCTAGGAGGATAGAAAAGGTCTTATTTAGGAAAATACTTTTCACTGTTACTTCTGAATATATTACTACATAAGTGAAGAAGGCAAAAATACTTATTGAATGTGTTTACTCATATATGAAAACTAAAATATCACATCCCAGGAAGATAGACTACATTGGTGGTTACCAGTGAATAGGAAAAGTAGGGGGGAAAGGGTGGATAAGGAAAGGCTGACTAATGGGTACACACACACAGTTAGATAGAAAAAACAAAACTTAGTGTTTAACAGATCCGTAGAGTGACTACAGTTAACAATAATATATTATGTATTTCAAAATAGCCAGAAGAGAATAAAGTCAAATGTCTCCAGCATAAAAAAAGATAAATGTGTAAAGTGATTATATGAATATAATGGCTATCAAAATGTCATATATATTCTGAAAATATGTACATCTATTATGTATCAATAAAAATAATAAAACACATGGAAAGAGAAAGTGAAAAAGTCTAATAACTGGTAAATTATAAATGAGTTGGTATAAAATAAAGAAGAACGTGATTTTAATTATTTGACACTACTCATTTGTAATCAAACAGAATTTTGATGAAAATCCCAGTATGCAGAAGAGCTAAACAAATACACATTGTACTCTAAAAACTTGACCAACTTCTTGTTACCTAAAAAGTATTAAACATATTGTGCTTTATTTCTCCATCTAGTAAGAATGGACCTTGAAGTAAAAAAACCCTAAAATTTATTTAAAACCTCATTTTCTTTAACTCACAATCAATTCTGTAGAATGAAAACATGAAATGAACCACCTTCCTCTCCAGAATCATAGAGACAGAAAAATCAATATAAATCTTTATTTTTAAAAATAATAACTTCACAGTGGAGAAACCTGACAAACACTACTTCAGACAGGTGGTTAAGCTAACGCCATCAATGTTGTCATGTTGATACTATCTATGCACCATGGATGTGATGTGAATGACCTTTCACCTCTCTGATCTTCTTTCCAAAAAAAAACCACAACTCACATCTAATAGGGAAAAAAACATCAGACAAATCCTAATTGAGGGACATTCTACAAAATACCTGACCAATACTCCTTAAAACTGTCAATGTCACCAAAACCAAGGAAAGTCTAAGAAACTATCACTGTCAAGCCTAAGGAAACATGATGACTAAATATAGTATTATGATGTAGTGTCCACTTGGAAAAGAAAAAGGACATTAGAGAAAAACTAAAAAAATCCAGATAAAGTATAAACTTTGGTTAATAATAATATATTAATGTTATTAACATATTACTAATATGCCATTTGGCTCGGCGCCTATAGCTCAAGCGGTTAAGGCACCAGCCACATACACCCGAGCTGGTGGGTTCAAATCAAGCCAGGGCCTGCCAAACAACAATGACAACTACAATCAAAAAACAGCCAGGCGTTGTGGTGGGTTCCTTTACTCCCAGCTACTTGGGAGGCGGAGGCAGTAGAGCCCAGGAGTTGGAGGTTGCTGTGAGCTATGATGCCACAGCATTCTACCCAGGGCTACAGCTTGAGGCTCTGTCTCAAAAAAAAAAAAAGAGGATCTCTTGAGCCCAAGAGTCTGAGGTTTGCTGCGAACTACTGTGACACCACTGCACTCTACCCAGGGCTACAGAGTGAGATTGTCTTAAAAGAAAATAAATAAATAAAAGAACATAAACCTAGATTTTTTTTATCTTTTGGCTCCCCTTTTTGTCATATCTCTCAAATTCAGGGAGTTCCCTTAAACCTTATTAGCCAGAACTTAGATTAATAAATTTATGCAATAGGCAGCACCTGTGGCTCAATGGGTAGGGCGCCGGCCCCATATACCGAGGGTGGTGGGTTCGAACCCAGCCCCGGCCAAATTGCAACAAAAAAATAGCTGGGGGTTGTGGCGGGCACCTATAGTCCCAGCTGCTTGGGAAGCTGAGGCAAGAGAATCGCCTAAGCCTAGGAGTTGAAGGTTGCTGTGAGTTGTGGCGCCATGGCACTCTACTGAAGGTGATAAGGTGAGATTCTGTCTCTAAAAAAAAAGTAAATAAATAAATAAAAATAAATTTATGCAGCAACAAAATCTCCATTTTTGTCTATTTGCCTTATATGGTAGATACATCGTCTTCAGTTATTTGAAATACATTTAAACATAGTAAGGTATGTTGCTCACCATTTTTTTCTCTATCAACAAGCCAAACTAGAATCCAAAACTATTAATAATATACTAAAGGTTAACTTCAGTGAAAAGTTAACTGTTTACTTTCTGTGTGCCTTTCCTTCTGCAAGTCTTTCTGAGACGTGCTATAAATGCACGTCAGAAGAATTAGGGCTGGGGTAGGTGGAGTGTGAGTGGGACTACATGAGATAATGCCACCCCCCAACCAATGCGCTGACTCTGGTTATCAGTCTTTGAGCAAATACTGTCACTTGCTTTATTTTCTCCTCCCTCATCCTTTGCTTCCTTTGAATCTCATGATTTCTAGGAATGAACCTTCTTCATGAACCATGCTGTACATTATCTGGTCTATAGCAGCCTTGAGTTCATGTGAAGTAAAGCAATATTCTTTTTTCAAAGCTCTCAGTTCTTAAGATATCAAAACTTGAAAAAAGCACACATAGGGCTATTATTATTATCCCTTCAGATCAACTGCTCAGTCAATGCTATTGAGAAGTTTAAAAAGGAATTAAGACGACAAGCAAATCTTTAGGGCTGAATCTATTCTGGGAAAAGAAGCACGAGGTGCAAACATACTTTTTGAAAACTTTTAGCAAGTGAGTTCTTGCCAAGCAAAAAAATTCCTAGGCCATAATACATCTCAAATGTTTTCATAAAGGTTTTAGCTACCAGGCAATTAAATTCCAGGAGCTACAGACAAACAGAAAGCTTGGAAGTTGGGAGATGAACAGATGTGGGGTTAAGTAGATATGGGCAGCAGCTAGACAGAGGAGCATTTGTAAAACTACATTAGGTCCCCGCTAAGTGCTGCAGAAAAAAAATATTCACTATGCACACACTGAGATAACGCCAGAAAGGCTATGTTAATCACTGTGATAAAAATGTGTCAAATGGTCTATGAAGTGAGTGTATGATGCTCCATGATCATATCAATGTATACAGTTATGATTTAATAAAAAAAATTCACTAAAATATTAATTTTTAATTTCAAATCCCTTCATCAGCTCAATAAACTTTACAATTTAAATAAATAAACATTTGAAACATGTCAACTATAAGTATCTTTTAAAGTAAAACATATTAAAATAAAACTTAAAAGGAGATACCATTAACAATAGAGAAGGTCTCATTCATAAAGAAAGATGTTATTTTGAATCTCCTATTTAAATAACAATCTATTAGGCTACTCTTAGTGATTTATTTCCACGGAGTACAGTATAGAAAGAGGAAAAATAGTAACTTTACAGTGGAGTAATCCTACATTTAAACGGGGAATTTAGAGCAACAATCAACAGTGATAAGTCATGCTGATAACATGTATTCTTGATTTTATATGAAAATTGTATTATACCTCCTAAGTTTCCTTTCCAAAATTCAATAACCCCAGTCTAACCATGAGTAAAAACATCAGAAAAACCCAAGTTGAAAGACATTCTACCTTGGTGTGTGCCACACCTTCTGGGGGCAAGACATGCAAGAGGGACTTTACCTAACAAATGCAATCAGCGTAACCTGGCTTACTGTACCCTCAATGAATCCCCAACAACAACAACAAAAAGACATTCTTAGCCGGGCGTTGTGGCGGGCGCCTGTAGTCCCAGCTACTCGGGAGGCTGAGGCAAGAGAATCGCTTAAGCCCAGGAGTTGGAGGTTGCTGTGAGCTGTGTGAGGCCATGGCACTCTACCGAGGGCCATAAAGTGAGACTCTGTCTCTACAAAAAAAAAAAAAAAAAGACATTCTAAAATATCCCTGGCCAGTATACTTCAAAATATCACCAAAATGAAGGAAAGTATAAGTAACTGTCATAGCCAAGAGGAACTTAAAGAGATGACTAAATGTAATGTGGTGTCCTGGAAGAGAAAAATGACATTAAAGGGAAACTGAGGAAACTTAAAAGTATGAACTTTGTTTAAAAGTAGTGTATCAATATTGATTCGTTAATTGTGAGAAATGTATGTTACTAGTACGAGATGTTAATAATAGGGGATAACGGATATGGGATATATGGAAATTCTCTATATCTTTGTGACTTTTCTATAAATGTAAAACTATTCTAAAATAAAGTTTCTAAGAACACTCTAAAGTCTTTTCTTGGTTATCTTTCAAGAAAGAGGATTCCCCATTCAAACCCTTTACTCTAACCAAGTATCAGAAAGAGAATCAATGAGCCCTGGACACCTGTTGTGTGAGAAAAACACCTGAAATTGGGGCGGCGCTTGTGGCTCAGTGAGTAGGGCGCCGGTCCCATATGCCGGAGGTGGCGGGTTCAAACCCAGCCCCGGCCAAAAACCACAAAAAAAAAAAGAAAAACACCTGAAATTAAACTCCCATGGGGCAACTAACAGTCACCAGGTGGAAAAGGTTTGTGAAAATAGTGTCCTTAAGTCATGCATGAAGTAAATTTTGAGTCACTGGCAACACTGAGGATGAGCGACCTTTAGCAATGCAGTTGATCCATCAGCAATAATAGCTTCATAGTGTAACACAGACTTGGAGTCCAAACACAACCAAGAACATACACATTCAAACCTTGCTAATGTTTCACAGCATTTTATTTTATTTTTATTTTTTTGAGACAGAGTCTCACTTTGTCCCCCTTGGTTGAGTGCCATAGCATCACAGCTCACAGCAATCTCATTTCCTGGGCTCAAGTGATCTCCGTTTTTCTTTTTTTTTGTAGATATGGCATGTCACTCTTGCTCAGGCTGGTCTCAAACTTATGAGCTCAAGCAATCCACCATCCTTGGCCTCCCAGAGTGCTAGGATTACAGACGCAACATTTTAGATATAAAATCAAAAACTCCAACAATCTAAGCTTTAGCCATTAAACAAATTGTTTTGGGGCAGCGCCTGTTGCTCAGTGAGCAGGGTGCCGGCCCCATATACCGAAGGTGGTGGGTTCAAATCCAGCCCCAGCCAAACTGCAACAACAACAACAACAACAAAAAATAGCCAGGTGTTGTGCCAAGCACCTGTAGTCCCAGCTACTGGGGAGGCTGAGGCAAAAGAATCACCTAAACCCAGGAGATGAAGGTTGCTGTGAGCTGTGATGTCATTGCATTCTACCAAGGGTGATAAAGTGAGACTCTGTCTCTAAAAAAAAAAAAAGAAAGAAAAAAAAAATTGTTTTGTTGGGTGGCGCCTGTGGCTCAAGGAGTAGGGCACCGGCCCCATATGCTGGAGGTGGGGGGTTCAAACCCAGCCCTGGCCAAAAACTGCAAAAAAAAAAAAAAAAACCAGAAAAACTAGCCAGGTGTTGTGGCATGCACCTGAGGCAAAGGAACTTTGAGGTTGCCGTGAGATAGGATGTCATGTACTGTACCCAGGGCACACAGTAAGACCCTGCTTCAGAAAAAAAAACAAGACATTATTACCTTTACAATCATTTCCTGGACTTACATGACACTAGATAAAAGAGTTCATAAGAGGTTGGAAAACAAGTTATTTTTAAACAACAGGTTTTAGTTGACTGATCAAGTAAACTTTTTTTATACATCAGCTGACATCTGAAAACATCAATAATAAAAAGGTGCAAAAAGTAGTTGGTTACCTACTGTTGGTCACAAATAATGCACTTAATTTTGTAAATAAGTATAAATTGTACTTCATATTTAACTTAGCCAGTGTTATTGGACTGAATATGTGTCCCCAAAATATTCCTATGTTGAAATCCTAAGCCCTGATATTATTTAGGAGGTGGGACCTCTGGGAAGTGATTAGGTCATGACAGTGGAGCCTCAAGGAGTTAGTGCCCTTATAAGGCTTAGAGGCCACAGAGCTGGGCCCTATGCCTCACACCTATAATCCTAGCACTTTGGAAAGCTGAAGTGGGAGGATTACTTGAGGCCTGCTTGAGGCTAGGAGTTTGAGACCAGCTGGGCAATATAGCAACCCTTCTGTCTCTACAAAAAAATTTTTTAAAAATTAAAAATTAGCCAGAGGTGGTGTCATGCACCTGTACCTACTTCAGAGGCTGAGGCAGGAGGATCACTTGAGCCCAGGAATTTGAGGCTGCACTAAGCTATGATTATGCCATTACAATCCAGCCTGGGTGACAGAGCAGGACCTTGTCTCTAAAATAAATAGAAACATACATACATACATACATACATATGTACATACATACATAAAAACAAAGGCCAGAGAATTTGCTATATCCCTCTATCACATTATGATACAACCAGCAGACAGCATCTACAAAAAACAGGCAGAGTGCCCTTACCAGACACCAAGTCTGCCAGAGCCTTCATCTTGAACTTTCTAGCCTGTAAAACTTAAGAGAAATAAATTTCTGGTTGTTTATATAAGCCACCCAGTCTGTGGCATCCTCTTATAGTGGCCTGAACTAAGTCAGTCAACCTTCAGTCAGTATTTTCACAGAACATTGGTTTTCAAATGTATGCATTGGCATCACCTAAAGCAGTGGTTCTCAGCCTTCCTAATGCCGCAACCCTTTAATACAGTTCCTCATGTTGTGGTGACCCCCCCAACCATAAAATTATTTTCGTTGCTACTTCATAACTGTAATTTTGCTACTGTTATGAATCGTAATGTAACTATCTGATATGCAGGATGGTCTTAGACCACCCCTGTGAAAGGGTCATTCGACCCCCAAAGGGGTCTGACCCACAGATTGAGAACCGCTGGCCTTAGAGGATCTGTTAGAACACAGACAGTAAGGTCCTACTCTCAAGAGTTTCTGAGGCAGAGACCAGAGCATTTCTAACAGCTCCAGGAATGATGATTTTGCCTTTATTTAGTAAACATTCCAGCATTAGCAATCCTATAATCACATGTAAAGACCTAAATAAAATCCAAAATTAAATTTACATAACTTGTGAATTTTCTGCTTTTTCTTTTACAACAAATATTTTTTTAGTAAATTTACTGTAGTACCCAGCACTAGATTAGACAATGACACTGGTTAGTTGCCCCATGAGAACTGAATAAATAAAAGCAGGCCCTTTTACGTCTTATTCTAAAGGAGGAAGCAGTAATAAGTGGTACCATGATTCATTATTATTTACAATTGCAGGAAGAGCTACATAAGAGCAGTACAAGGTGCTAGGAGACCCGGTAAGACTGGGTGGTCTGACCTCAGCTGGAGTTACAGAAGGCCTTCCCTAAGGAAATGATGCTTAGGGAGTAAAAACAGGGTCCTTAGAAAGAGCATTCCATGCAGTGGGAGAAGTGTGCACAGTAGGAAAACATCAGCAGGAAGGTAGAGCCCTGAGGGAAGGCCAGCGTGACTACAGAGCCTGGCAGGTATAGTAAGGAATTTGAATCTCACTCTAAGTGTGAAAGGAGCTACCAGAGATTCTTAGCATGAAACTGACTTAAGGTGTGTTTTAAAAAGAGTCAGCCCAGCTGCGTTGCAGACATAGATTAAGAGTAGCACATTAATGTACACAGCTATGATTTAATAAAAAAAAAAAGAGTAGCAAGAACAGTTCGATGAATATTCAGAAGACGCAATTTTTGGAATTTGGTGATAGACTGGGTAACATGGAGTAAAGGAGAGGAAAGATTGAAGGCTTAACTTCCATGCCTCTATAAAATGCTGTAAAGAGATTAGCAGTGCTTTTCCAGTCTGACTTGAATTTTGAATTTTTTCCTATGGCACAGCATAAGAGACAAAAAAAGTGTATTTTATTTGTGTCTAGGAAAAGACTGGACTTACAAAAATACTTAAACAGTAAGATGACAGATCAAATGCTTCCCTTTTCCAATAACAAAAAATTCCTTTTGAAAGCATGATATATCAAGTTCATAGTTAACCTTATTGTCTCCTTTCACAATTGTGGAAGCAGACTGACAGGGTTACTCATCTCATTCTGGCGTTTCAGGCCTATTGAAACATCTTATTTTTACCTTCTGGCATTTACCATTTTCTGTCTTGTGTTTTCATTATCTATCTATGTATCTTATGTTCCTTTTCAACTGTAATTTAAACTGTAAACTAATAAAACAATGATTACTACATAAATAAGAAATCCAAAGACACTCTACGAACCCCAACACGCGGGTATTGGAGATAGGAAGGGGATTAGGGAAAAAATAGGCAGAAAATTCTTTTCTTTTGTCCCATTAAATAAATGAGTCATCCTTTTTAAAAAAACAATGCAAATGAAGTAAAAAGGTATGTATTTTATGTTAAAAATATATTTAAAGCAGCACTTAAATATAAGTAAATAAAATAGTAAAAGACTGGAATATATGGTCTGCTATAATTAGAAGGGCTAAGTAAGATTTGGATGATTAAGTGCAAAGATAAAAATACTTCCACTCTTTTATGTCACATCCTTAAAACTACATTGACAATGGTTGACTAAAATTAACTAGCATTCTATAGCAGATTCAGAACATAAATAATTTCTAACCTTAGAAAAAAATCTAGGGTGGTGCATGTGGCTCAAAGGGGTAGGGCGCTGGTCCCATATGCCAGAGGTGGTGGGTTCAAACCCAGCCCCAGCCAAAACCACAAAAAAAAAAAAAGTAAAAGAAAAAGAAAAAAATCTACCCACTCTAGCCTGGGGCAACAGAATCTCACAAAAGAAAACAGAATTTAAAAAAATAAAACGTCTACTTCCCAAATACTCCTACAAACCAAGTATTTCCCACACTCTGAACTATGTTACAGAGGGATCTTAGCCCCTCCCTTCTTTAGGAGTTAAGCTTACCATTTATCAAAAAGCCAAAATATAATCCTTCAGTCCAAAATCTCTCAAGACAGATGCCTCGGTCCAGGCCTAGCATGGTAACTCATCAATTTAGCATTCAACTGTGGCATAAGGGTGCCTTTCCACTAATATCTCCCAGTGAGGTCTATGATTCAGGTATGCAAAACCAAACCTGTGACCTGTGTTCTGGTAGGCTTCATAACAACCCACAGTATTTCTTGCTCACAAGACTTCCTTTGGGGATTTATTCAAATGACACCTCTTCAGTGAGGCCTTCCCTTGTCACTCTATGAAAAGCTGCTAACCTCAGGGCGGTGCCTGTGGCTCAAAGGAGTAGGGTACCAGCCCCATATACTGGAGGTGGCCGGTTCAAACCCAGCCCCGGCCAAAAACTGCAAAAAAAAAAAAAAAAGAAAAGCTGCTAACCTCAACCCTGAGACTTATTACTGACTTTTCATACTTTATTGTCTCTTCATCATTCATCACTAACATACTAGACATTATAATTATCTTATTTATGTTCTCTTTCCCTGTCTACTGGCTGTCCTCCTAAGTCTGTCCTTCCTTTCTTCCTCAGCACCTGGATTTCCAGCCAGAAACTACATTTTCCTGACTCCCTTGTGGCTAGGAAGGGTCATGTGTCTATTATTTCTCCAATGGCATATATGCAACAGTGATATATGCAACTTCCTGGTCACCTTCCTAAAGAAGCTTATTGTGGTCTCCCTTTCCTTCTTTCTGGCTGGAACTTGAAAACCAAATGTTGAGGAAGGCAAAACTGACCTGTTTAGCTTAGAACTCTATAGTTTCTGGCTGTTTATAAAAAGTTACTAAAGAGGTGAATGCATTACACTAAAAATGTTGAGTGTTTATGTTTAACATGAGTTAAAGTATATGAAACACTCCATAAATACAGTATTCAAATGTCCTTGACTACTAGCCTACCAATAACATCATTTCCTATTTATAGGGATATATAAACCAATATACAACCTGGCATGCTTTTAATTGCTTTTTCAGAAGCATTATCATTCCTCCTTTCTACTACCACTTTTTAGTTGCTAATAAAAAGAATTTTAATGACTCCTATTGGTATAATCAACTAAGAACAACTTCTACCCAGACGTCTCAAATGCAGGCTACTATGGGCATATGATTCAAAATAAATGATTATTGGCTCGGCACCTGTAGCTCAAGTGGCTAAGGCGCCAGCCACATACACCTGAGCTGGCCGGTTCAAATCCAGCCGAGGGCCTGCCAAACAATGACAACTACAACCAAACAAAATAGCCAGGCGTTGTGGCGGGTGCCTATAGTCCCAGCTACTGGGAGGCTAAGGCAAGAGAACTGCTTAAGGCCAGGAGTTGGAGATTGCTGTGAGCTGTGATGCCACCGCACTCTACCTAGGGCGATAGCTTGAAGCTCTGTCTCAAAAAAAAAATAATAATAATTATACTTTGGAAGCATGCCAATTGGCCTCCTAGGACTTCAGACCCAGGAGTAAAGTTCTTCTCCTCTCTAAGGTCAAAGTTTGAGCTCATTGATTTGCTTCTGGATTATGTAACCTGAGGTTGTCCTCTAAAACTGTATGGGCACCAGAAAAACTGAACATTCTGGAACAGTGTGAGGGTACTTAGTGATACAGACTTCAAATCACACATTTTTAAAAATAATGTTGTTTCCTTCTGTATCTTGCCTGTAGTGGTGGATATACAAAACTACACATGGGATAAAACAGCACAAAACTAAACTGATCCCTGTATTCATTACACACAAATGAGTACAAAACAGGAAATCTGAGTAAGATTGGTGGGTAGCATCAATGTCAATATCCTGGTTGTGACATTATACTACAATTTCACAAGATGTTACCATTGGGAGAAACTAGGTAAAGACTACACAGAGTATCTCAGTATTTTTTTCTTACAACTGCATGTGTATTATCTCAATACAATTTTACATTAAAAATGCTGCTTCAGGCTCAGCGCCCATACCTCAGTGGTTAGGGCGCTGGCCACATGCACCAAGGCTGGCGGGTTCGAACCTGGCCTGGGCCTGCTAAACAACAATGGCAACAATAACAACGACAAAAAAATAGCCGGGTGACCAATACCTGTAGTCCCAGCTACTTGGGAGGCTGAGGCAAGAGAACTGCTTAAACCTTAAGAGTGTGAGGTTGCTGTGAGCGGTAATGCCACAGCACTCTACCAAGGGCGACATAGACTCTATCTTAAAAAATAATAATAAAAATAAAAAATATAAAAATGATGCTTCAACATAGAAACTCTAGGGTACTACAAAATTCAGTTGGTTAACTTTTCTGAAGAAAACAGGAAGGAAGAAGATGAGGAAATGAGAGAAACAGAAGTAAAGTAGAAGTAAATATGAAACTTTATAGAGGATAAATTACTAAAAAAAACACTATACTCTCTGAAAACATAGACACATATCCTACATCTGCTTCAGATCACAATGTCAAAGAGTAAAATGCTGTTAACACCTAATTTATCCCCACTTTAAAGACCTGAAAATGAGGCTCAAAAATATAAGCTGCCTTGCTTTAAATGTCTTAGAAAAAAAAGAAATGGACCAGCTTCCTAACTTTGGCATAGGGAAGGATTGCTTAACCAAGAAACATAAAGCACTAATCATAATGAAAAAGACTGAAAATTTTAACTGCATTAAAATTAAGTACTTCTCTATTAAGAGACACCACCAGCAACGGAAAAAAAAAAAAAATCAGTAAAAGGCTCAGCACCCGTAGCACAGTGGTTACAGCACCAGCCACATACACCGAGGCTCATGGGTTCAAACCTGGCCTGGGCAACTGCAACAACAACAACAACAAAAAGCCGGGCACTGTGGCAGGCACCTGTAGTCCCAGCTACTTGGGAGGCTGAGTCAAGAGAATCGCTTAAGCCCAGGAGTTTGAGGTTGCTGTGAGCTGTGACACCATAGCACTCTACCGAGGGTGACATAGTAAGACTCTGTCTCAAAAAAACAAACAAAAAAAATCAGTAAAAGGACAAGCCACAAACTTAGAGAAGACATCTGCAACATATATAATCAATAAAGCCTAATGTCCTAAAAATGAAATATTCTTATAAATCAGTACAAGAAAGACGAATACCCCAATAGTCAAAAGAAATGAACAAATATTTCAGACAAGAAACATAAACATATGCAAATATGCTTAACTTTATTAGTAATCAGAGCAATGCAAATTAAGATTAGTGAAATAAAATTTCCCATATACTAGATTGGTAAAAAGTATGAAGGCAAACAATAGCAAGTGCTGAGAAAAAATAAAGCAAAGGAAACTCATACATTGCTAGTGGGAGCACATACAAGGTCTGACAATTAAGTTCATGAACTCATCTTAGAAAGAAGTGTTACATACCTCATTACAGCACATTACTATGGTCACCTTTGTAGTACTCCTCTTGGGAAGCTGTGCACCAATGCCAGCACCTAGTCCACTCTTCAAAGCAATTTTGGAACTCCTTTTCTGAAATGACTATCAAAGTTGTATGAGATCAAACTTGCCACTGTGCATTTATGTTGGCAGCACTGTACAAACAACTTGGTAATGTTTCACAACATTGGTATATCAGTGTCTCACATGTGGTGGTGTCTTGCTGAGTAGTATTCATTATCTTTGCTATGTTTTTGTGTGCCATATGACAGCTCTGATGGTCATTACAGAAAAAGAGTTCCAAAATTGCTTTGAAGGGTGAACTAGGCGCTGTGGCATTGGCACAGCTTCTCAAGAGGAGTACATCAAAGGTGACCATAGTGATATGCAGTCATGAGGTACGCAGCACATTTTCTAGGATGAATTCATGAACTTAATTGTCAGACCTTTCTATAGGCACAACCACTTTAGACAACAATTTTACCTCTTCTTGTAAAGTTGCAGATTTCAAGACTTATCATACATCAGCAAGACTTCCTATATATACTTGAGCATGTACACATGCATATACATATTTTCCATGCACACACACAAGGGAGGGTAACCTTTTTATACATATACACCAAAAGGCACATATTGATCATAGTAGCACAAAAGGTTCATCAACAGAAGACTAGATAAATTCTTGTATATTCCCAAAGGGAAATATTATTCAGCAGTGACAATGAATGAATTACAGCTATATAAAACTTTATAAAGGATCATAGCAATATAATACTGATTAACTTTCTATAAGGCTCAACATAAGAAAACTAAATACTGTATTATCTAGGTTTGTATACATATGTTTGAAAACTATTTTTTAAATGAACAGAATGATTATTATAAAAATAAGATTAATGGTTACAGGGCTGGGCACTATGGCTCACATCTGTAATCCCAGCACTTGGGAGGCTGAGGTGGGTGGATTGTCTGAGCTTACAGCTTCGAGACAACCCTGAGCCAGAGTGAGACCTCATCTCTAAAAATTGCTGGGCGTTATGGCGGGCGCCTATAGTCCCAGCTACGTGGGAGGCTGAGGCAAGAGAATCGCTTAAGCCCAGGAGTTTGAGGTTGCTGTGAGCTATGACATCACAGCACTCTACCAAGGGCAAGTGAGACTGTCTCAAAAAAAAAAAAAAAACTAAGGGCTTGGCGCCTGTAGCTCAGTAAGTAGGGCACCAGCCACATACACCAAAGCTGGCAGGTCCGAGCCCAGCCCAAGCCTGCTAAACAACAATAACAACTGCAACTAAAAAATAGCCAGGTGTTGTGGCAGGTGCCTGTAGTCCCAGCTCCTTGGGAGGCAGAGGCAAGAGACTCGCTTAAGCCCAAGAGTTTGAGGTTGCTGTGAGCTGTGACGGCATGGCATTCTACTGAGGGCAACATACTGAAACTCTGGCTTGGGGGATGGGGGGAAAGACTAATGGTTACAGGGTAGCAGAGAGGCAGGGTGATGAAATAAATAAGTAGAATGCAAGTAGAACGCAGGTAGTGTTTATTTTATTATGTTCATATTTCTTTTTTTATGTTCATATTTCTACATGCACTGAAAACTACATTTTAAAAGGACAGCTTTTTTCTTTGTTTTTTTACAGAGTCTTGTTTTGTCATTCTTGATAGAGTGCCCTAGCATCATAGCTCACAGCAACCTCAAACTCCTGGGCTCAAGGGATTCTCTTGCCTCAGCCTCCTGAGTACTCGGGACTACAGGCACCTACCACAATGTCTGGCTACTTTTAGAGATGGGTCTTGCTCTTGCTCTTGCTCAGACTGGTCTCAAACCCATAAGCTCAGGCAATCCACACACTTCGGCCTCCCAGAGTGCTAGGATTACAGGAGTGAGCCACAATGCCCAGCCCAGTACAGCTTGTTTTTAAAAGTTATTTTTCTAAGGCTATATATACTACTACTGGTTAGTAGAGGCACCAAAACAAATATGATGCCAGTGCCATATACATCAAAGAACTTCCACAATACTAGGTACATATTTGGAATTAAACAGGCACTTATTAACACAACATGAATTTCATGACTACTGAAAGTCATTATAACGCAACATGAATTTCATGACTACTCAAAGTCATTAATTCCAAACATGGATTCTATAAATCCGTTAATAAGTCTTCTGATTTGATTATATTTGACTTTATTTTGATTACGTCGCCTTCATTAGTATCTTTGAAAAGTATTTATCTCTGAATTTTTACAAGAATATTTTTCATTGCACTGTCTTAACATTTCAAAACAGGTATATATATTCTACTAATAGATTTCTTCAAGGTACCTACGTTAACAAATGATTGTTACTTTTAAAATAAATATTTACAAATCTTACTTTTGAAACTGCTCCCTTTATACGGCTATCATCCTTTAGTTGAATCACTGACTATAATAAAGTTCACACCAAATTTTGCTCCACCAAATTACTATAGTTCTCAAGTGTATACACATGAATTGTCTATTTACTGCCCCCTACTGTCTCCTAGCAGTGTCACTCGGACGATCCAAGAGCTGCTTCTATCCACCATTTTGCAACTAATTTTGTTCATGAGTAGATTAGTAAAAGTGCTTTGGGAAATAATGGCAGGTGGGCACTGGCAAAAACAGTGGTGTTGCTCCCTAGGAAGCTTGCCCATAATAATCTAGCGTCAACAAAAATCCTGCCCTCCATTAAGACTGTTAGGTGAGAGTTAATATAATCAGGGTTGAGTTTAATTAATTCTAGAGTACACTACTAACAAAGACATGGGTCTACATTTGATTCTCAATCATTCAGGTTACTATAACACTAGAAAGTACAACCACTATTAAAAGCCTTTGAACTGGGGCACTGGTTTTTCCTTCCATAAGAACTGAACTTAAGCACCTGTGGCTCAAGTGGCTAGGGCACCAGCCACATACACATGAGCTGGTGGGTTCGAATCCAGCCTGGCCCGCCAAGAGCTGAACTTAAGGCTCAGCGCCCATAGCTCAGTGGTTACAGCACCGGCCACATACACCAAGGCAGGAGGGTTCAAACCCAGCCGGACCTGCTAAATAACGACAGCCCAAGAGTTTGAGATTGCTGTGAGCTGTAAAGCTAAGAGTTTGAGGTTGCTGTGAGCACTCTACCGGGGGCAACAAAGTGAGACTCTGTTTCAAAAAAAAACTGAACTTAAAACAGTGGTTTTTCCCCGGGTCTTAAAACTATCAATCTTCAGACTAGAACTTATGCTATCAGCTCTCCTGGATCTCCAGCTTGCCAACTGCAGATCTTGGGTCTTGTCAGCGTGTATAATCCTGTGAGCCAATTCCTTAAAATAAATTTCTTTCTATACTACCTATATATACACATTCTATTTGATGTTTCTCTGGATAATCCTAGCTAATACAGCAAGCAAATGTATATAATGAATCAATGTTTATAAAGCATTCAAAACAGTTCCTAGAACTTAACCACTCTAGTTTTTGTTGCTATTATAATAAGAAGGCAAAGAAAAGCAACTTACCAACTAAAACAATTCCATAAACCTGCAACATGTCAGAGAAACCGTGGATCAGCAATTCAATGTTCAATGCTCTGATTTAAGTAATTATCTCTGCACATAGACTCCTAACAACACAAATGCCTACACTAAAGGTAAAAAGAAAAACAAAAGATAAAAAAGAAAATCCATTTTAAATTTTGATCTGTGTGAAATGCTAAGATTATTTCCATCTTTGTGTAATAAGGGCTCAAATGAGACACCACTATCATTTCTGAATATCTGATGTCCATTAAAATTGCAATAAACTGATAAAAATTTAAAAAGTACTGGGGCGGCGCCTGTGGCTCAGTGAGTAGGGCGCCGGCCCCATATACCGAGGGCGGCGGGTTCAAGCCCGGCCCCGGCCAAACTGCAACCAAAAAATAGCCGGGCGTTGTGGCGGGCGCCTGTAGTCCCAGCTACTCGGGAGGCTGAGGCAAGAGAATCGCTTAAGCCCAGGAGTTGGAGGTTGCTGTGAGCTGTGTGATGCCATGGCACTCTACCAAGGGCCATAAAGTGAGACTCTGTCTCTACAAAAAAAAAAAAAAAAAAATTTAAAAAGTACTTGTAACTCTGGGCAACACCTGTGGCTCAGTCGGTAAGGCGCCGGCCCCATATACCGAGGGTGGCGGGTTCAAACCTGGCCCCAGCTGAACTGCAACCAAAAAATAGCCAGGCGTTGTGGCGGGCACCTGTGTTCCCAGCTACTCGGGAGGCTGAGGCAGGAGAATCGCTTAAGTCCAGGAGTTGGAGGTTGCTGTGAGCTGTGTGATGCCATAGCACTCTACCGAGGGCCATAAAGTGAGACTCTGTCTCTACAAAAAAAAAAAAAAAAAAAGTACTTGTAACTCAATAAAACTATTTTAAAATTTACTAAATGAAAAAAGATTTAATTAGTAAATACTTCATCTGGTGTTTATAATAGAATACTTTTTTTGTGTGTGTGAAATGAGGTCTCACTATGTTTCCTGGTATAGAAAGCAGTGGCATCATCATAGTTCACTGCAACCTCAAACTCCTGGGCTCAAGCAATCCTCCTGCCTCAACCTCCTGAGTAGCTAACTGGGTAGCTGGGACTACAGGCACCCATCACCTGGCTAATTTTTTTTTTTTCTTTTTTTTTGTAGAGACAGAGTCTCACTTTATGGCCCTCGGTAGAGTGTGCTGTGGCCTCACACAGCTCACAGCAACCTCCAACTCCTGGGCTTAAGCGATTCTCTTGCCTCAGCCTCCCGAGTAGCTGGGACTACAGGCGCCCGCCACAACGCCCGGCTATTTTTTGGTTGCAGTTTGGCTGGGGCTGGGTTTGAACCCGTCACCCTCGGTATATGGGGCCGGCGCCTTACCGACTGAGCCACAGGCGCCGCCCACCTGGCTAATTTTTTAATTTTTTTTTTTTTTTTCAGAGACAAGATCTCACTATGTTCCTCAGGCTGTAAAGCGAGTACATTTTTACTGACATACGATAGTTGTACATATTTTGAGGGTTCACAAAGTGAGTACTTTCAAAATATAATAAAAAATTGCTTAAGAAATTCAATGTTGGGCGGCGCCTGTGGCTCAGTGAGTAGGGCGCCGGCCCCATATGCCGAGGGTAGTGGGTTCAAACCTCAGCCCCGGCCAAACTGCAACCAAAAAATAGCCGGGCGTTGTGGCGGGCGCCTGTAGTCCCAGCTGCTTGGGAGGCTGAGGCAAGAGAATCGCGTAAGCCCAAGAGTTAGAGGTTGCTGTGAGCCGTGTGACGCCACGGCACTCTACCGAGGGTGGTACAGTGAGACTCTGTCTCTACAAAAAAAAAAAAAAAGAAAAGAAATTCAATGTTGTAAATTTATATACAAACAGCGATGTTCATGATGTTATTAACCACATCAGAGAATATTAAATACCTAAAATCCTAATGAAGAGATATGTGGTATATATTACAAAACATAGCATGTGAACCTAGAGGAGATGTCTTCATTTCTAAAATATGAGTAGAGAATTTATTTTAATCAAACACAACAGTAATATTTAAAGACTGGACATTGATCAATCTTTGATCTCTCAGTTAAGCTCTATAAGTATATAAATGGAGAATAAGATTAGAAATACAAATAGAAATCTTATTTCATTCATTCAGCAAACATTTATTGAGCATATTCTATTTGGCAGGCACTGAGGCATTCCATTTATGTGAAGTACCTAAAATAGGCAAACTCACAGAGAATAGAATGATGGTTGCCAGAGACTGGGAGGAAGGGCAAGTAAGAATTGTTTAATGAACATAAAAGTTTCCATTTTGCAAAATGAAAAAGTTCTAAAGATCTGTTGCACACAATGTGAATATACTTAACACTACACTTAAAAAAAGTTAAGTGGGGGTGGCACCTGTGGCTCAGTGACTAGGGCACTGGCCCCAGATACTGACGGTGGCAGGTTCGAACCCACCACCCTTGGTATATGGGGCCGGTGCCCTATTCACTGAGCCATAGGCGCCGCCCCTATATTATGTGTTTTCATCACAATAAAAAATGAAAATTATTTTATTTGAAGTGAAAAGAAGTGAGTAAGAACTGTGGAAAGCAATCTGACAGTTCCTCAAAAAGTTAAACACCGAATTACTGTATGATCTCTCAATTTCGTTCCTATAGTCTAAGAGAGAACTAAGTATATAGGACATATATCTGGACAAAAACATGTATAAAAACATTCAAAGCAGCATTATTCGTAACAGCTAAAGTATAAACTGAGGAATAAACAAATATGGCATATCCATACAGCCTTATAATGGAATGGAGTACTGATACATGCTACAGCATGGATGAACCTTGAAAATATGCTAAACAAAAGAAGTCACAAAAGGAACACATATTTTATCATTCCACTTACATGAAACATATAGAACAGACAAATCCACAAAATAAGAAAGTAGACTGGTGGTTGCCAAGGGCTGAGGGGTACCAGATTGGGACTAACAGCTAATAGGTACAGGGTTTCTTTCTGAGGTAATAAGAAATGCATTGGATGGAATTGGGTGTGATGGTTGTACAACCTAGCAAGTACACTAAAAAACAATGTGGTGAAATTTATGTTATATGAATTATATCTCAATTTTTAAAAGTGAATGGGGAAAAAAAGCCAGGAACAAAGGGAGTAATACTAGCAAGTTATTTATCAGTAGAAAGTCACTAAAGGCCTTCAGGTATGCATTTATAAAATATTCCTCTAGGGCTGTGTTGAAGATGGATGGGAAAGAGCAAGGGGTGGATTAGATCATCTATTGCAATGGTACAGGTAAGAGATGGTAGTAAATTGGACTTGAATGGCGGTAGAAGTGGGCATGAAGAGAAATAGGTGGATTTGAGAAAAGTTTCAGAAATAGAACCTATTAGGTTTGCTGATAGATTAGATGTAGGAGATGAAAAGGGGAGTAGTATTAAAGATGACTGCTAGGTTTCTAGCTTGAGTTACAGGGTAGAGGTAATAATGTTTATTTGTAGGGAGCCAGCTTCCACATGATCTGTGAATGTCCCTAATGCTCGGCAGTGATGAGGGAATGAGGAAAATAAAGAAAGAGAATAGAAACAGAGTGGAATTTATAGAGTGGGCCCAGGAGGTCAACACCCTTCACCCTTCATATGAGAGACAGTGAAGACCTCAAACTCTGCAATGCACTCGGTTTTTATTACTTCTCTTGATTAGTTGGGTATTTGCAGCAACAACATACATCATCCCTATGGTTTCTCCTGCCCTAATTCTGGATTACCCACCCAATAACCCTTTAGCTCTTTTTATTACTTTTTTTTTTTTTTTTTGAGGCAGAGTCTCACTGTGTCATCCTCGGTAGAGTGCAATAGCATTACAGCTCACAGCAACCTCAAACTCTTGGGCTTAAGTGATTCTCTTGCCTCAGCCTCCCAAGTAGCTGGGACTACAGGTACCCGCCACAATGTCTGGCTATTTTTTGGTTGCAGTTGTCATTGTTGTTTAGCACCTCAGGCTCAAACCCACCACCCTCCGTGTATGTGGCCAATGCCCTACTCACTGAGCTATGGGCACCGCCCTACTTTTCTTAAGATACTTATCAATCACAAACAGGATCACAGAAAACAAAGGAAATGGGGGCAAGGACTTTGGAGCTAGATGCCACCCAGTTAATCCTTTGTGTTCCTGGGGGGGGGAATTAGTGGACACCTTACTCATCTCAGGAGCTGGGAGGAAAAAGGCTGATCCTTTTATCTCACACCCATAAGAACTAATCTTTCTATTCAATGAGTCAGCTGCACATGTTGTCCTAAAATGGCTTCCCAAACTCTTCCAAGCCCTAGCCAGGCCCTTGCAAACCTTTTTCCTGGGGTCCTTTCAGGCCCCCAGCCAAGCCATTATGGAGCTTTTTCCTGGGGTCCTTTCTGACTCCAGTTAGGCCTCTGCAGACCTTTTCCTGACGTCCTTTGATGTTCATGCCAAGCTGTCTCATGAAGCCCCCAGTATAGTATGTTCTTTTTGAAGGCTCATGTCCTCTCCAATTCTCCAGCATACCTGAACCTGATCACACAACCTTTTGTACAATCATTCCATTGTTATATCAATATAACTCTATTCCCATAATCCTAACTTCCCTAATGTTCACTCACATTTATTAAAAGGGGGAAGACTGGACTGAAGGAAGAACACCTATGAAAGAGGAGAAATACTGATGAGATAGATGACAGTAGCAGTCATGATAATAAAGAAAAGTGGCACTGACTAGGCATGGTGTGCTGATGAATTGTTTATGAAGGAATATGGTACAATCCATGTCCTGGTAAGTCAGAATCATGTGGTCAGACCTGAAGTCTACTGACAGGTATGTTATCTAATAGTAGTGAAACGTGTTATGGTAAGGAATATGCTCTTGAACAAAGGTCTGATAACTCAGCTTTTTCAAAAAGGGCCACTTGTACTCAGGAAATATAACTGTCACATCTATCCCCATGTTGTAAAAGTTCCCAAGATTGTGCATTCATCCTTAAAATCAGGGCAACTAAAGTAACCAATCATATAAGATTCTATTAAGTAGTATCATGATACATTGCCCCAAATACTTACTTCATCCCAGTCCCTGCCTTATGGTTCCTGCACCAAATAAGAAGACTGAAGACATGGACTAACTGGAGTCATTGGTTTCAGAAAAGAGTGTCTAGGAGAAGTACCTATAGCTATTGTTGCGATGTCCTAAAGCCACCTGATGTCCATTTTTAGCATCCCTTTTTATACTCTAAATTTTATTATAGCAAACAAGGAATTGAAGATCAAGGTTTCAGTCTTTCTGCTGTGTTACTGTCTGTATGTTTGTATCTCCGCCCCCCCCCCAAATGCTTATGTTGATAACCTAACCACCAAGGTGATGGTATTAGGTGGGGCACTTGGAGATGATTAGCTAATGTGAGCAGAACCCTCCCAAACGGGATTAGTGCCTTTATAAAAGAGACCCCAGAGAACTTTCTGGCCTCTCTTCCCCATGTTATGATATAATGAGAAATGGGAGTCTGCAACCCAGAAGAGGGCCCTCACCAGAATCCAACCCTGCTGGCACCTGTATCTCAGACTTCCAGCCTTAAAAACTGTTAAGTATCTATTGTGCTGGGTCCAACTGCTCACACCTGTAATCTCAGTATGTTGGGAGGCCACGGTGGGAGGATCTCTTGAGTCAAGAAGTTCAAGGCTTAGTGAGCTAGGATCACGCTCCAGCCTGGGTGAAAGGGTGAGACCCTGTCTCAATCACTCTATCAATTCCTACTATTTATAGGTCACCCAACCTATGGTACTTTGTTATAACAGCTCAAACTTGTTCTCTATATTGACTGGTTCTCCTGATCTAAGTGCCGTAAAAAATAACCTTGCACTGCTCAGATAATTGCCTCCTCCAGTAACGAAATTGTTTACCCCTAAAATTTCACAATCTTCAATTGTTTGAATCCCCAAAAGCCAAATTCACATACTACCTACCTCTCTATAAAGGTCTCCCCAGCTTCTGAAGCCAATACCTCCTTCTGAATTCCTACTGCACTTACTGTCTGTGTCCCTCAAGAGGATGACACTGATGACTCACTGACTTTGGAGGCAGTTGGTCCTATGCGCTTGGTTTTTGTTTCTTATGCCAAACTTCAAGCTACCGTAGAGCAGAACTGTACCTTACATACCTCTACAGCACCATGTAGGGCATAAGTGTTCAAAGAAAGCTGTGATTCCTATGAATGTTTTCCGAAAAGAGGCCAAAGTAAATAGTGCACTATTTTATAGCTCCCTTAATCCATGACTTCAAACTACATTAATTTTGAGGCTCAAAGAACATCCCTACTGCTTACACAATAGGTGTAGCTTACATAAGCTGCTCTACCCAGCTGTTACTTATTTATGACAATTCCCTCCTAGCTTCTGCTCCCTGTTGATCTGTGGGATTACCGCACCTTCCAATATGATTTTCTGATTTATTCCTTCCTCAAATTATAAATGAATAGTTAATTTTCCTTTGTGATAACAGTAAAAAAGGCTGAAACTTAAGAAAAACCAGAGAGCTATCCCTAGGGTTTTCCCTAACTATAAAACACAAAAATTAATTCTGGAATAAAACAGTATCTGTAAATGCTTCCAAATTAATTTATTAGCCCAATAATTTGTTTTTCCTAGATTAGTCTTCCTTGACAAAATACTCTTTAGTATGCCCACTTTGAAACTGTGTTACCTAAAAGGTTTTGAATGAAATGAAGTAATGATACAAATGAGTGTCAGGAATATGGGCAAATGAATGGAACAAGGAGGGATGGGAGCAGTAACTAAAGTCCAAAAGTCAGGAAAAATGAAAATCCACGAACTTGGTGATGCTCCAGAGAGGAAACCAGCAAGTGTTGACGCTAAACTGGCAGAAACATCAATACTTCCTGGCTCCCCCACTGAGTGCATCTATTTACCACCAGTAGGCTGTTCTTCTGATGCATGTGACACATACTGAATGCTTTCAGGAACAATATGAAAAATGAATGACTTACGATCAAGAAGCATGGTTGTGGGCAGCAATGAAAAGAAAGTACAATTCCTGGGGTCTCAGTCTCAGCTCTGCTGCTGATCAGCTTAATCTTGGGAAAGTCATTTCCCTCCACTGGAAAATACCAGTGTTTCACAACATTAGTATGATGGAGAGTTAACAGAGCAGGCATGAGACTGCTATTCTAACGACCTGCTTGCAAGACTGATGCTCAGCTTATGTCTGGGGGCTTGGATTTGGGGAGGGTTCCCACTACCCTAACTGATGAAAGTGCCTCACTATACCTAAACTGTACAAATAGGGATTCTGCTGAATACCTGCTTTCCTTCTTGGAGTCTACAGTTTTGGCACGTATCAGGTAGAGAGTGCCTACATGACAAGCTCCCTAGTGAGTTTCCCTAGTGACCATTTCACACACGTTGTCATAGCATGTTGCTTGGAGAAATTAAGCACAACCTGTGCCACTTCCGTGAAAGAGGACTGTTGGAAGCTTACACATGGTCTCCTCCAGACTTGGTCCCATGTGCCTCATTCCTTTGCTGACTTTGCTTTATATCTTTTTGCTGCAATAAATCACAGTCCCAAGTATACCTATACACTAATTCTTGATTCATACCAGTGAACCACTGAATCTAGGAGTAGTTTGTGGGGGACCTCAGACACAACTGGTATAGTGTTGACTAGTTTACCAAACACTTTTTCCAATAATCTTGTAGACATTATTTCCATTCTATAGATGAAGAAACTGAAGTTCAGAAAGATGAACAAAGAATACGCTCAGAAAATAAACAATTTAGTATCCAGTGTCCTATACACATATATGGGTATCCTTAAATTTTAGTAACCACTTAGAGGTTTGCTGAATGCAGTTTCCTGGGACATATCACCTGAAACTTAGATTTGAGTAGGTTTGAGGCCCAAGAATCTATTTGTAATTAGAATCCTCACATCTGTAATCCTAGCATTTAGGGAGATTGAGGCAGAAGAATAGATTGAGGCCAGGAGTTTGAGACCAACCAGGGCAACAGAGCAACACAAAAAAATAAAATAAGCAATTAAGATAATGTTTATGCAAGTGGTCCAAGGACAACATGTTCATAAAGGAACATTTTGATGTATATGAACTACTGCCTTCAGTGCCCAATTTCTCAAGCTAGGTAGTAAATGGCACTAACTCTTTTAACAAGGTTGAAGCTCATTTCACAACAGAACTGCTTCCAAATCTCTCAAACTGCAGTTCCTTTGGTTTGCTCTTCTTGCTACAGGTGTGTCCATCCAGCTGATGGCAACCAGGTGCAAATAGAGGACAGCATCTTATATTTCCAGCAACAAATACTAAGTGATAACCTGAATCCAAATAATACACACTTATCAGGCTAAGTCAAATGATACAGCTCTTGGAGAGTTAACTCTGCAGCTCTGATTTTCAAAATACATTTAATATGCTGGTGTCAACAGAGAATAAAAGCTTATCAGCTGCACTTAACACAAAGAATATGAACTTGTTTACAATCTTAGAATCTGAAGACAGTATAGTAACTATTACATTCTATGAGTGGCCAAAAAAGAGAAAGGGGTTGGAGTTAAAGATTATCTTTCTGGTAGATAGAGAAAACAGCCCTAAGTAAATGGCAAACTTTTTAAGTGGGAATGTAATTATTTTTTCTCATTTATTTATTTTTTGAGACAGAGCCTTAAGCCGTCACCCTGGATAGAGTGCCCTGCATCACAGCTCACAGCAACCTCCAACTCCCAAGCTCAAGCGATTCTCCTGCCTCTGCCTCCCAAGTAGCTGGGACCACAGGTGCCCGCCACAACGCCCGGCTAGTTTTTGGTTGCAGTCATCATTGTTGTTTGGCGGGCCCGGGCTGGATTTGAACTGCCATCCGAGGTGTATGTGGCTGGCACCTTAGCCGCTTGAGCCACAGGCGCCGAGCCTATTTTTTCTCATTTAAAATAAGTATAGCCAGTACTTTCTCCACTAAAAAGGAAATTATTTTCAGCGTTATCCATTTATCTGTAGCCCAGTCCAAAAATTATAAGCTTCTTGGTGGCTTATTACTCGAATGATCATTTTTCTTCTATTATTACTGATTCAAACTGCTATCAATTCAGTTCAAAACAATTCAGCAAGTATTAATTGAACATCTACTTGATGTTTACTTGATGCTGTGCTAGATGCAAAATCATTACCAAGAACACTTCTGATTTTTCCAAGAATACTCTGGTCAACAGAAAGGGACTAGGAAATTTGCCACCTTAATACTTTAAAACAACATATAATAGAAGGCCCTAAAAAACAAATGATGTTATCTGCTTGAAGAACATAGGTCTCACCAACCCTTCCATAGTGTACTAAATCAGTGGTTCTCAAACTTCCTAATGCCGCAATATATTTTCATTGTTAAAAAGGAGTCATGACCCACAGGTTGAGAACCACTGTACTAAATGAATATGGGGGAAAAAATCAGTAACAGTCCATACCTCACAAATACAGATTAACCCCAAAATCTGGATTATTCACAGTTCAACATCATCTATAAACCACATCTTCTACAATCAAGAAGTCAGGCAAATCAGCATCTATCCATACACTGCGGTAGTTGAGGGGTTGTCTGCAATGTGCTGGTATAGGGCACCCTGTCCCCATGTCTGCAGTGTTGAGAACTCATTCATCATTAAGCTGCAGCAGTGTTTACCATATGCTGCAGTTGTGCTAATATGTTTGTTTCACAGTCACCGCTGATCTATGCCAAGAAGGTTAAGTGTTAAGTTAAAGGAAATAAACCTGAGGACCACACCTAATTCACTTGTGGAAGCCCATTTTCCCTCCACCCAAACAGAAAAATTCCCCCAATCTTGAGGATTCCAGACGTAAAATGTTAATCTGTATAAGGCACTACAGATACATAGGCAATTGTACCACCTTGAAAAAAGAAATAGTATTTGTTTTTTATATCCTATGGATTCACCCTCTTTGAGAGAACTGATCAACCAGGCTAAACAAGCAGTTAAAGCCTTAATTTTTCCCATCACTCAACTAACCAGGATTTGAATTAACTCAATAGGCTAGTTCTTTGCACATCATGCAGATACAGGGAGGTTAGCTGAGGTTCTTTAAGGGATCACTGGCCATCTTTACCTCCCAAAACCCACTACCCAGCAGTTGGTCAACTGGCAGCTAGGGCAAGAAAACCAGCTCATTTGAATACTTGTATCAAGGGCGGCGCCTGTGGCTCAGTAAGTAGGGCGCCGGCCCCATATACCGAGGGTAGTGGGTTCAAACCCAGCCCTGGCCAAACTGCAACAAAATAATAGCTGGGTGTTGTGGCGGGCACCTGTAGTCCCAGCTACTCGGGAGGCTGAGGCAAGAGAATCATGTAAGCCCAAGAGCTGGAGGTTGCTGTGAGCTGTGTGATGCCATGGCACTCTACCGAGGGCGGTAAAGTGAGACTCTGTCTCTACAAAAAAAAAAAAAAAAAAAAAAAAAAAAAAAAAATTGAATACTTGTATCAATATGAAAATAACCAGCTTCACCTGCCCAAATCTCACCTCTGCTAAAAGGCCATTAGAACACTGGAAACTTTCTGATGTATAGACATTCACTATTAACCACTAAGCTGAATTATTAGCAATAATCATAAACAAAAGGAAAAAAAGAAAACTCTTACAGAGGGTATTTAGGAGGCATTCGGGATTTTATACTGCTTAATCAGTAAAAAGCAGATCAGGAATAAAAAATAAAAACTTGGCTCAGTGCTCGTAGCACAGTGGTTACAGCACCACCCACATACACGGAGGCTGGAGGGTTCAAGGCCGGCCCAGGCCTAGCTGAACAATGACAACTACAACAAAAAAATTGCCAGGCCTTGTGGCGGGCACCATCGTCCCAGCTACTTGGGAGGCTGAGGCAAGAGAATCACTTAAGCCCACGAGTTTGAGGTTGCTGTGAGCTGTGCTGCCACAGCACTCTACCAAGGGCAACATACTAAGATTCTCTCTCTCAAAATAAATAAATAAATAAATAAAAACTGTTTTCATTGTGTAAAGATTTTTTCCATATGTACACCATGGAATATTATGCAGCCTTAAAGAAAGATGGAGACTTTACCTCTTTCACGTTTACATGGATGGAGCTGGAACATATTCTTCTTAGTAAAGTATCTCAAGAATGGAAGAAAAAGTACCCAATGTACTCAGCCCTACTATGAAACTAATTTAGGGCTTTCACATGAAAGCTATAACCCAGTTACAACCTAAGAATAGGGGGAAGGAGGAAAGGGAAGGGAGGGAGGTGGGAGGTGGGTAGAGGGAAGGGGAGAGGTGGGATTACACCTGCAGTGCATCTTACGAGGGCATATGTGAAACTTGGTAAATGTGGAATATAAGTGTCTTGGCACAGTAACTGAGAGAATGCCAGGAAGGCTATGTTAAACAGTGTGATGAAAGTGTGTCAAACGGTCTGTGAAGCTAGTGTATGATGCCCCATGATCATATCAATGTACACAGCTATGATTTAATAAAAAAAAAAAAAAAAAGATTTTTTCCAAGTTACAGTGGTTTATTCCCAAATAGGTTTCCCACCTTGCACATGGTCAGCCTAGTATCTACTTGCAAAAGAGCATTTTGCCATGTATAGGTCATATCTTAAGAGTCAAATGCAGGTTCAGCACCTGTGGCTCAAGTGGCTAAGGTGCCAACCACATACACCTGAGCTGGCGGGTTCAAATCCAGCCTGGGCTCGCTGAACAACAATGATGACTGCAACCAAAAACTAGCCGGGCATTGTGGTGGGCGCCTGTGGTCCCAGCTACTTGGGAGGCGGAGGCAGGAGATTCGTTTGAGCCCAGGAGTTGGACATTGCTGTGAGCTGTGATGCCACAGTACTCTACCCAGGGGGACAGCTTGAGGCTCTGTCTCAAAAAAAAAGTCAAATGCAACAAACTCCTTTTAAACTGACATCCAAACAACCACAAAATAATTGAATAGTATACAGTCTATTTGGGGTAGAAAGGCAAATGACAAGGAAGTACATAACTTATTCATAAAGATGAAAATTCTTGATATTTCACAAATATGTTAGATGCAGTGCAGTTACCATGCCCTCTATATCCACAGTCAGGCATGTAATGATAATTAAAGCTCACGAAGGACTGGAACCTCATCTGCCTTGCTCAGCCATGTGTCCCCAGAATCTGCTACAGTACCCAGCACATAGGAAGCATTCAGTGAATATTTTTGAATGAAATAATGTTCTGCAAAACCATAAAATGCCTTAATCATCTAAGATTATACTATAGTCGGTATAGTTTTGGTATTAGATGTATTTATTTTAATTCTCAGAAACGGGTCATCAGTTTGTGTTCTACCCCAATAAACTAGAACTCTTTCATTTTTCAATCATTCTGGATAAGGTGGGGTTTACTTTAAATCACTGCTTATAAATAAAGGTTATTATTCATGTGAAACATAAAAGTTGTTCTTTCACCAAACATTATCAATACCTTCTACACACTATGCACTATGCTAGGAGCTGAAGACATAAGGTGAACTGTCCTTGTCTATGATAGCCTTTCAAAATCAACTCATCTCCTGTTGCATAGGAGATAAGTTAATTTATTACATACAATGCATGCCCTGGGGCATTGGTGCTAATTCTCTCCAGGTCTAGGAAGCCACACAAGTTAAAAGGCAATTATAATACAGGGTGGCCATAAAGTTCATGTGCAAATGCACCCTGTATTATAAGACAAAAAGGTTGCTTTTAGGAAGGGTCAAGTTCAACTGCAAAATGCAGACCTGTATGAAATACCGAGTAGGAGCAAAGACTCACAGACCATTTGTGTAATACTTGTGTAAACTCCAAAATATAACAACACACACGTAGATATATTTCTAAACATAATCAAATACAATCAATTTTTTCCACGCTTAGCAATGTCAGGCCAAGGATATTAGAAAAGTGAAAAAGAAAATAAAACTTTAATTAACCTGATAATTTAAGGAAGAAATCAAAACCTTCTTGCTCCTGGAAAAAAAGCAATTACCTGAATTATTTTGGTAATTGCCTCCATATATTTCTTCATTAGACTAGCCTTGCCTTGGAATCAAAGTAATAAATTAGCTATTTATTTCATTAATTTTTATTTTGCATTTTTAGCCTTATTTTGAATTTTCATGCTTTCTCATGGAGCTTAATTTCTTTTTAGTACTGGGTGTATATATTATGATTATAGGCTGCATGCTTTATGGAACCAAAGCAGCTTGAGAGCTTGTAGAATTAGACCTATAAATTTACACCAGTATTTCACACTCATAGTTACGCTTTCATGTATCAACGATCTGGAAATTCAAACCTGTTAAATATCACTTTCTGATAAGCCAAATTGATAGCAAACACTCAGCCAAGGCCGCCAGTCCACTTGACCGAGGAAATCTCTTATTTTGAATCTTGAGCATGACATGAAATAATTTAATAAGCCAAAAAGAGGGAGAAGTTGTTTAGACTCTCAACAAACCTTTAAATCCACGTGAAAATGCTACTATAATCACTAGGAATTTTATTAAGAGTAAAACAAGAGAGGATAAAACAGAAGTCCAGATTTCTGATTAAATATGCCATTAAAGTAAATAAATTGTACAAAGCTACTATTATTTATTTATTTATTGTATTTATGGAGATGTTCACTGAGAACAGGCAGTGCTTTTATTGCACTCAGAGACATCCAACTCTTAAATCTTTTAAGACATCCTCTACATGCCTAAACCCTAAAATGCTATACACCAAATCCACGGATTTCTTTCTACCCCAAAACTGTCAAAAGAAAAGTCGTAATTTATCAGAAAGGCAGGAACACAATTATTAATGGCAAAGATGTCAAGGCCATGTCTTTTAAAATATTCAATGAATCACTATTTCTTTTAGGTTGAAATCGGAGAACCTCAAAAAATAAATGGCATTTTTAAAATGATTCAGCAAACACAACTGAACTATAGAAGATGATGCTACTCCTAAGAGATGCTTACTTCCCACTTCAGGTTTAAAATATAAAGAAAGCACTTCTGTAGCCTGCAGCCTCTAGTTTTCAATGACCAATAGCCACAATCAACACCACCATAAATTTATTTCACATTCAAAACCAATTTCAGACACATAAAGGTACACACACACTCACACAAAACTGACTCTGAAAGGAATTCACTACTGTATCTCTAAAATATTAAAACAAACTTAAGACAGCACACAACTTGGACTATATCTACATTGCTGCGCAAGTCTCAAAGTCCCACCTAAAATCTTTAATTTTAGACTTCTAGTGATTTATAAGGGAGTGCTCCTCAAAAAGTCTCTGCCAGGTAAAAGACGAAGACAGCATATAATATACTGATCTAAGGGCTCTAAAATTTTTGGTTCCCCCAAATTTCAAAGCCTTTTTTTAGTTTCAAAATTTGATAGTATTTTCCACATTCAGTCCAATGGTTTGCAGATTAACTCCTTGGCCTAAGGTTCAGACAACTCCTAAGAACCTTCCAGCTTACTGCACTGGTACAAATTCCTGGGACTTACCAAAGTCATGGCTGCACAGAAAAATGTGAATAGTGGGATATTCCTGCTGAAACAATGAGGTCAAAGCTCATTTCAGTAAGAGCAAAGTGATTCTCTGCATAGATCTTAGTGCAGGAAGCAAAGTACTAGCCTCAAACCTGCAGGCTGGCACCTCAACAACTGCTGCAAATTCTACTGCATGCCTTGGCTTCCTGAGCCAGCACTGCTTAATTATTAGACTCTGATATAATGCAGATCACTCTTAGCAAAAGGAAAGCAAATGGATCTTTTGGAACAATAGTTGAGCTATTCAGATCCTTCAAAAAAAAATGAGGACTTCAACATCTCAATTTTAAGCTAAATAATTTATTATAATTCAGAGTTCAGTTGTTTTCTACCATAACAGTCCTGTGAAAAGGTTATCCTTTTCCTAAATATTACAATTACCTCTCCTCCTCCTTTCCCTTTTTGCCACCCCCAAGCAACGCTCCAAGATCAAAAGAATCAATGTGAAATAGAATTATGAAGTACAATGCTCTTTTACATTATCAGGCTAAATATGAGAAACCCATTTTGATCACCTGCTTCAAAGCATCCAGTACATTTCCTAGAGATTTCAAGATGTTTGATATATACAACCTTTATTGCACTGAGCCACAGGTAATAATCTGTTCCAATTTCATACTGAATGTTTCTGGGTGAGGCGAACATTTAGAAAAACATTAACACATCGCTATTTTGATAATATCCTACAAAAAAAAAGCACACGTATTACTTTTAGCCAGGGTACATTTGTGAAAGTTTTAAATGCAGAAAAATGAGAGCAAATTCTTTCACCGTATGAAAAATACACTTAGCGATGCTTTGATTAGGAATAACTGCATGAAAAGAACCAAATCGACAAGTTCTCAAACAAGCATTTTAAAGGGGGTGGAAGGCCGGGGGCCACACGCAACGCACTCAACCGTTTTTCTTAACTACGGAAAAATCAAAATTGACAAATGAACCCTTTCTTTCACATCATTGGCAGAACAAAAATCCTAGTCCCGCCACCTCCTCTAGCAATTAAGGAAGTTCCTACAAATAACATCAAGTCAATGGCCCTAGGTTTTGCTCCATTCTGAATGTACCTTCTAGGAGCAAACAGGTTACTCAAAAAAGTCAACAGCCAGAAAAACCCCTTTCTCTATGCCAAACTCCCACAAAAACGAAATTATCTTTTCTGGGGACTTGGAAGGGGGAAAACGTAGACAGAGGAGTCAGGTCGCAGCCCGGCTTCCCCCTTGGGTTCGCGTCTCTGAGGCACTGAGTCCTCCGAGAGGCTTCAGACCCGCGATCGGCAGCACCGGCAGCTTCGGTGCAACCTCCTCGCGTCTCCACAGCCACCCACCCCACCCTGACAGTCGACCTCGCTTCTGTAACACCCTCAAGGTGAGCTTTCTAGACTGGATCTCCAAAGTTTGCCCGGGCGCCGGTCAGGAGCCGCCCTGCTGGGCCGAGCCCCAGGCAAGGCTGAGCCCCCAGCTCTTCTTTCCGGCCACAGTGACAAGTCTGGGTTTACCTCCATGTGCTCGTGGCAGAGGAAACAAAAGAAAGCAACCTCCGGATAACAAAACGCCATCTTCGCCTAATTGGCAAACTGAGGGACCCGCGGGTCGGTCACCTCCCGAGTCCCTCACCACCCTGCCTTTGGGCGGCCCCCAGTCTGAGGTAGGGCTCCTCACAGCCCTGAGAAGCCCTGGTTAAACTGTCCCCAGGGCGAGTGTGGGGGAATACCTCAAAAACCCCACCTGCTTCCCCACCCTAGCCGCCTGGTCAACGTGTTTCAGTTAAAACGGAAAAAGGCAGTGGCGTTGGTGTCTCCCGGGGATGCAGTTACCCGCTCAGAAAAATTGTCGTGAGGGACCCGGCGAAGGGGCTGGCGAGCAAGCAAAGCGGCACCCGAAGAGCCGCAGCAAGGATACTTACAAAACGATTAAAGCTCCGGCGGAACATCGTGTCGAAGGCTGCCGGGCGCTGAGCTGGGCTCTACTGGGCTGTCTGAAAAGGCGCCGTCCACAAAACACACTGCGGCGTGGGCCGGCGGCGCAAAGCGGCCAGCGAGGCGGGCTGCCCGGCCACCCGCCCGCCGCCTGCCCTCGTTGGCTCGCCCCGCTCCCCGCCCCCAGTCGCCCGCGCCCTCCCGCCCGCGGCTCCCGCCCCGCCTCACTCGCTGCCCGCCCCCAGCCCGCCAGTCTCTTATCTGGTCCCAGCACCGCCGGCCGGTCGCTCCCGCGGCAAACCGCTGAGAAGGCGAGCCCGGCGCGCGGGGGAGGGATGGCGGAGGAGCGCTAGGCTCCTCCTGCCGGGGGGGCGCCCCAATCTCTCCGCCAGCGCCGGGCTCGGCACCCCACTGTCTACACTCTGCCCTGGCGCGGCGCCACCGCCCGCCTCCCCGCTGGCCTCCGCAGCCGTCCCGCTCGGGACGCGGGGAACCCTCCTGAGGCACCCCGCGCCTCACCTCGCCTCAGCCCGACACTACTCCCCTATCACGGTCGGGAGCCACCGTTTCCCTCACCCCGGCCCTAATTCGGCCGCCGCGCCGCTTCGAACCCCTCCTCAGTCCGCGGCAGCCGCGCCGCCCCGCGCGCTGATCCCACACTCCGGCTTGGGAGCCTCGGCGCAGCCCGCCAGGCAGCCCGAGCCTGCGAGACGGCTGGGCTCCCGGCTTCCTGGCTGGGAGGAGCTGGTCTCTTGAGAGAGTGGGGACCAGCGGGGCTTTGGGAGACCCCAACGCGGGCGGGGAGGGGCGCGGGCGGGAGATTAGTTATAAAAGCTGACCCCTCCTCGTCTCCAAAGGCGAGGGTCTTCCCACTACTCTCGCTTAGATTTGCTCCGCTTCCACCTACGCGGCTTTCCCTCTCCTTTTTCTCGTCCTGCTTAGCCACCTAAGCCCTCATACTTCCACTTTCTCTGAGGTTGTAAAGTCAGGCTTTGTGTCGCTGCTGCGCAGCAGGGCGGGATTTCCCTGCCATCCCCCCACCCCACGCCAAGCCAACCCAACCGAAACCCCTCCCTCTCACCCCTCCCCCGCTCTGCTCCCAGAGCAGCCTGGGAGTTGTAGTTTGAGAGTCCCCCACTCCGCCGCGTTCTGCGGGCTGGGAGCTCCCCCACACGCCCGCCCCGGGTTTGCCCAGAGGGTTGAAAAAGGAAGAGACTGAGACAGCCGGGCCTAAACGCGGTGTTCCACACCGGCTGGGTGTGGAGGCTGGGAGCGCTCGGGAAATTCCTAGTGTGGGAAATGTGAGAAAGATAAATTAGGCAAAGCTCTGAATGCTAAGAGCCTTCCCTAGACTGCGAAATTTGAGCACCGGGAAACCCTCTACAGACACCCTCGGCCCTATCTTAGGACTGGAATTCGCGAAACTTTAAAAATTAAAAAAATGAGACCTGAGTCTAGACTTGCCACGAGGCTGGGCATTCCGCCCCCAACACACGGACACACACCACAGCTTTTGCACCGCCCCCTAAGGCGGGGCCCCAGGCTGTGAGAGAAGAACTTGCAGATTCCACTAAATAAGTAAAGAGAGTTCACTGACTATGACAAACTTCCACCGCGCCACCGTCCCAAACCAGTTAAGAAGGGCCTTCCCTGCTGGTTGCAGGCATTTCTCTTTTTCCCCTCTGAGGCTTAAATTCATTTTCACAGACGCCGTCTGTGGCTCAGTGGGTAGCGCGCCGGCCCCATATACCGAGGGTGGCGGGTTCGAACTCGGCCCCCCGCCGAACTTCAACAAAACACAGCTGGGCATCTATAGTCCCAGCTACTCAGGAGGCTAAAGCAAGAGAATCGCCTAAGCCCAGGAGTTGGAGGTTGCTGTGAGCTGTGATGCTACAGCACTCTACCAAAGGCGATAAAGTGAGAATCTGTCTCTAAAAAAAGAAAGAAAAAAAAAATAAATTCATTTCCACAACCTGTACTGTGTATGTTCTTTGTACCCGGCATTGTGCTAGGGACTGGACACAGCGATTTCCTCAAAGATCTCCCTAGCAGGGTGGACACAATCTAGTGGACATAAGCAAGCGAAAACGCCACTCTAGAATGCAATGGCCCGCGGGCGAGGTGGCTGACGCCTGTAATCCTAACACTCTAGGAGGCCAAGGGAAGGCGGGTGGATTGCCTGAGCTCAGGAGGTTGAGACTAGCCTGAGCAAGAGTGAGACCCTTCTCTACTAAAAATAGAAAACCTAGCTGGGCCTTGTGGTGGGAGCCTTAGTCCCAGCTACTAGGGAGACTGAGGCAAGAGGATCGTTTGAACCCAAGTTTGAGGTTGCTGTGAACTATGATGCCATAGTACACAATAAATAAAAGACAAATAGAATGCAATGGCCTCTAAGAGTTGAAATTCAAAGTGCTGAAGGAAATGGAGAATAACATTGCATCTGAAAAGGAGGCCCAGGAAACTGTTACAGAAAATTCTGGAAATTAAACTGGGCCTTGAAACGTGGGCAGGCTTTAGAGTAGCTGACGGTAGCACCAGGGTCAAAGTACAGTGAGGAGGAGGGGAAGGTCAGTAAAAAAGTGCAGAATGAGCTAAGAAAAAGAACACATTGTCTCAGCAGACGCCCAGGATGTGTAGGAGGGCGCGGCCCAAGTGAAAGCTAAAACCTCAAAGGATCTTCAGAAACACGTTAGAAAGTTTGAATTCAATTCTGTGATCAATGAAGAGCCCATTGCAATAAAGTGCAAAGGGAAGTGTCCTAAGGTTTGTTCCCAAATTATCCTACCTACCAAGAAGTAAAACTATTTCCCATTCTTCCCCTATTATGGTTCCTTCTTGCTCTCACTTGAGGTTGTATCTAACGATTGAGATTTATGTTAAATATGTATTATTTTTAAGTCTAGGTGTGGTGGCTCATGCCTAACACCTTGGAAGGTGGAGGCGGGAGGATCCCTTGAGGATAGGAGTTCTAGACCAGTCTGAGTAACATAACCAGACTCTGTGTCTACAAAAAGTAGAAAAATTAGGGGAGATACCTGTGGCTCAAAGGAGTAGGGCGCTGGCCCCATATGCTGGAGGTGGCGGGTTCAAACCCAGCCCCAGCCAAAAACTGCAAAAAATAAAAAAAAATGAAAAATTAGTGGGGCTGTGGCTCATACTTTTAGTCCTGGGAATTTTAGGCCGCAGTGAACAACTATGACACCAATGCACTCTAGCCTAGGCAACAGAGCAAGACTCAAAAAAGTATGTTAATTAGCTTTAGGATACTTTATTTTATGGACAAAATGGAGCTAAAGTTTTGTTCTTTACTACTTTAAAAATGTATCTTCCAAGAGATTTTATTTTCTGTCTTTACTTTTGTTGAACACAGCAACTAGTCTAATTTCATTCACTAATTATGTGTTGAGCAGCCACTATGTGCCAGGCGCTAGACTACATACTAGAATTGGGAAAGAAGTACAGAAGATTACTGTCATTGTTCTGGGCATAAGTCTAGTATCCTTATTAATAAAACACATGCTTAGGCCTGTAATTCTAATGATACCAGAATGAACCTTCCAGAGTGTTAGGATTACAGGCGTCAGCCACCTCGCCCGCAGGCCATTGCATTCTAAAGTGGCATTTTCGCTTGCTTATGTCCACCAGATTGTGTCCACCTTGCTAGGGAGATTACAGTGGCTCAAGCCTGTAATCCTGATACGGAATTTTGCTCTTCAGTAGGTTCTTGGCCTCAGTGATTTGAAGAATGAATCCGCAGACTACAGATCAGTGGTTAGACAGGATTTATTTACAGAAAAGAATTCTCTCTCCCTCTCTGTCTGTAGGCTCTTTGTCTAGGGGTATATACAGTTGCATGGGGCCCTCAGTAGTTACATTTAATGGGTTTGGTGTCTGGGACATAGTGTCTGGGACATGTCTGGTTTTCAGTAGTTATATTTAGCGTGTCTGGGACATTTCTGGAACAATATGTCTGGGACATGTCTGGAACAACATGTCTGGCCCTCGGTAGTTACATTTAGCGGGGCTGTTACATTTAGCGTGTCTGGAACATGTCTGGAACAACATGTCTGTGTCTCAAATGAATGGCTACAATTCCTTTCATTCCCAGGCCTAGGAAATGGGGACCCACCCTGCCCACCCTCCAGCCCGCTGGTTCTGCTGCTTGCTGCCACTGCACCAACATCTCCAAGGGAGAGGCAGCAGGTCCGCATGCCCCAGCTCCACTAGCTGGCTGGGATGCCACTTGTCCTGTACAACTAACACTCTAAGAGGCAGAGGTGGGAGGATCACTTGAGGTAAGAAGTTCAAGACCAGTCTGAGCAAAATCAAGACCATTTCTACAAAAAAGTAGAAAAATTAGCAGGTCATACTGGTGTGTGCCTATAGTCCCAGTTACTTGGGAGGCTAAGGCAGGAGGATCACTTGAGCCCAGGAGTTGCAAGTTGCAGTGAGTATGATGATACTACTGCACTCTAACCAGGGCAACAGAGTGAGACCCTGTCTAAAAAAAAAAAAAAAAAAAATAGTAAAATAATAAAAAGAAAGCTCATTCTTATGCATAAAATAAATAATGAAAAATGAATTTAGGCATTTGGAGATGCAAGTGCTTGCTAGTAAATAATAAGTACTATCTTTCCATGTTCAATTATGCTAAACAAATGGGAAAAAGGTACTTTGCCTACAGGTTTCAAGCAGATTATTTAAAAAACTAGACCTGGGGCTCAGCGCCTGTAGCTCAAGTGGCTAGGGCGCCAGCCACATACACCAGAGCTAGCGGATTAGACTCCAGCCCGGGCCCACCCAACAACAATGACAACTACAAACCAAAAAACAGCCAGGTGTTGTGGCAGGCGCCTGTAGTCCCAGCTACTTGGGAGGCTGAGGCAAGAGATTCACTTGAGCCCAGGAGTTGGAGGTTGCTGTGAGCTATGATGCCACAGCACTCTACCAAGGGCGACAGCTTGAGGCTCTGTCTCAAAAAAACAATAAATAAATAAATAAATAAATAAAATAAAATTAAGAACTAGGCCTGGAATTTATTTTGCAGCATTCTCTCATACTCACCCATTTGTAATGTTGCTGTAGGTTACAAGAAGGGATTATAAAATCCCCCAAGATACAGCATTACTGTTGGGCATATTTTTATTTGTTATTATAATTCTACTATTTTCTTTGTACTCCTAATTTATTTCAGCACAAGACATACACTCATGAGTCCAGATTAATTTGCTTAGCTATAAAAATTTAATTCCATACAAATCATAATATGTTCAGCAAAACATGTAATTTATGCAAGGTGATTATTTCCTATATCCAAATTCAACCTGAAATTAAAGCTACTCTCACACATATCCTTCAGATCTCCACTCGTTTGTGAGTTTTTTTAAGACAAGAAGAAATTATTTTTGTGTGTGTTTTTTTTTAGTGCCTCCTCACAGTTTCCAAAGAAAACCCAGGTGTTGTAGAAAGCCGTTGTTGATGACTGTGAAAAGCAAACCATCAGCCAGCATTTTCATTTGGCCAACTCCACAAACAGAACTGCAAAAACTAACTTCCTCATGCCTAAACTGTCAGAACCCCTGGCACATAACACCATCTCTTCTGGTGTGTGAGCTGACTGCAGTGGAAAGAAGCCCTAGTGTCCATCATGCAGGGGTTCACAGGAAGCACTCTTCTCTCTGTTCTTGCAACCAAGTTGACTAGAGATAATGCTTGCTGCCTTTCAATTCTGTTGCCCCCATTATTGTGCAAATTACTCGGGAGCCCTTCTTCCCTGTTTCCCCTATCCCTTGCTTTTTCCTACTTTCTACTGCAACCCCTCAGAAATCTCGCCATGGCAAATGTGCAGAAGAATCACTATGGCATAGGCCACAGGCCACAGTTGTGAAGGAGAGTAGACTGATTGGGATCCAGCAGGAGGAGGATAATGAGGAGAAGGAATTGCTTCTTCCATCTAATACTTTAATAAGAAAACAGGAAGAAAAAAATGAAAACCACCATCTAAATCAGCCCAGTATCAAGTTGATGAAGTTCAACTGTCTCTGCTGAGCTTCCAGACATACCTCATCGGACTATCTTTTGCCCATTTGAAAGTCCCTCCCCTCTTTCAAAGTCAGCTTTGGTGTTTATGACCAATTTTACCCATATCTTCCTAACTATTGGCCCTCTCCAATTCATCCTCATTTCTGCAACTACAGAAATCTTTGGAAGACAAATCAGATGAAATCACTCCTTCACTTATATATTTTCAGTACCTTTCCTTTGCTCTTGGTATAAGTTCAAAATCCTGCCATAACATCACCAATGAGGCACTGAATTCTCTGACCCCTGCCTTCCTCTCTACCCTCAAGTAGACATCTTTCCTTCTCACTCACCTGGCTCCACCCCACCAACTACCTTTCATTTCTGAGTTACCCAAGTGCCTTCTCTCCTAACAGTTTTTGCACAAGTAACTATCTGTGCTGGAATGCTTTCACCTGCTTTTGCTATTCATCCATCAGATCACAGCTTAAATGTCACTTCCTCAGATGAGATCAGGGCTCCCTATTATTGTGCTCCAAATAGCCCATATTAATTACATCCTAGGATACTGACAGATGAGGTTAGTAATCATGAAAAATGGCAGAAGTCCAAGGGGATTGAGGATGATCTAATATTATTTTGCTTTTTAAAAAGAGGAAGTAGATGTAGTCTTGTAATCATGGTATCAGAAGCAGGCAAGGCTTTAGAACCCACCATTAAAAGAATAGGATTTTTTTCTTTAACCCAGTGGAAGGGGAAAGACAATCACTAGGAATCACAATGAGTTCACTGAGATATAATTTGGCTTCTGAGATTCTGTAGAAATTATTTCTAATTCAGAATTCTATATCCTACCAAAATATATTGAGAGAATAGGCAGAGGTTAAAAATTATATGGCATAAGAAGACTAAAACTTTATCTCTCGTAATAAGTTATTAAATCAAGATACATCAATACAGTACAATTATTTTATTAATATTTAGAAATAATGAGGCAAATAGCAGAAGAAACAGCTAAAACAATGAAAAGTACTGTACTTGCCTCTGGGAAAGAGTGGGAAAGAAGGGAGTAAGGGACTTTTATTTTTTATAAGTCTTATAACTGCTTGACTTTTTAATTATGCACATGTATTATTTTTATAAAAATTAGTTTGAAAATACAAATAGCATTTGGACACAGACAGGAAATATAACAGCATCACAGCCAAGAGAAATGACAAGTATGTGGAAGTGAAAATATTTCAGTAAACAGTAAGTAGTAAGTAGACCTGCCTAAAGTAGCAAGGGGTTCATGCTTTGGAGTAGTAAATGATACAGAATTTTAACTCCTCTCTCAGGAAGCTAATGGAATATGCATTTCATCGAACTAGAGAATAAACCAAGAAAGAGGAAGATATGAGATCTAGAAAATGGGATGAACATAAAAGAGAGAGGAAAGGAATTCCCTGCATGATAATGAATAAAAGCTCAAGTTTATACAGCTGTGTAGCAAAACTAGGTGGCCAGAGGGGAGTAGAAAGATAGAGGGATCAAGGAGGTATGTCTCTAGCAAAAAAAAAAAAAAAAAAAAAGAAGAAGAAGAAAACTGGCTGGGTGCAATACCTTTTGCACATTGGGCAGCTGAGGTAGGAAGATTGCTTGAGCTCAGGAATTTGAGACCAGCCTGGGCAAAAGGTAGACTCCATCTCTACTAAAAATAGAAAAAATAGCCAGGCATGGTGTTGTGCAGCTGTAGTTCCAGCTATTCAGCAGGCTGAGGCAAGAGTATTGCTTGAGCCTGGAAGTCTGAGGTTGCAGGAAGCTATGATGATGCCACTGCATTCTAACCGCCACAGAATGAGACCCTATATAAAAAAATTTTCAGGAACCAGCACGAGGAAGGAGAACAAACCTGAGTGGGAATGATCGGGAATGAGAGAAAAGAGACAAGATGGGATCTGGAGGGCTGGAACAGCTAAGGCTTCAGCCAGCGCCAAAATACAAAGTCAGCTTTATTTTATAATATCTCAGCAGGGTTGTTTACAAAGAAGTAGCATAGACAAAGAACATATTTTTGGTCTTACAGTATGATCAGAAAATGTAAATAACTTTGTCAAGAACAATTCATGGCTTGGCATCTGTAGCTCAGCAGATAGGGCACCAGCCACATACACCAGAGCTGGCAGGTTCAAATCCAGTCCGGGCCTGCCAATCAACAATGACAACTGCAACCAAAAAATAGCGGGGTGTTGTGGCAGGCGCTTGTAGTCTCAGCTACTTGGGAGGCTGAGGGAAGAGAATCTTTTAAGCCCAAGAGTTTGAGGTTGCTGTGAGCTGTGACAGCATAGCACTCTACTCAGGGTGACATAGTGAGGCTCTGTCTCAAAAAAATAATAAATAAATAAATATTTTTAAAAAAGAACAATTCACTCTGTTGATGATTTCTACTACATAACATTGTTAACATATGTTAAAGATAAGAAATAAAAGGGAAGGGTTGCATAGTTTTCTGTATAGTTTCTAAGGATTAACTAGGTAAAGAAAGAGATATATGACTTCTGGTAAAACATCTATGAAGGAGAAAAACATGTTGTTTTAAGAGGAGGAAAAACATGTTGACTCGGGAGGATGAAAGCAATTGGAGGTCATTCCCTGAACGTCTCCCAGGCCATGGGAGCCCAGCCGCCTCATAGCCTGCTCTCCACAAAAAAATAAAAAAGAAAAGAAAAAGAAAAAACCTGAAAGGTTGCCAGATGTATTTGACTATCAGAGACCAGTATTCAGAAAGGTATTACAGTTCTATGGGAAAAATTGATGAGAGGTTAGTGATACACACATAGAAAGTGAAGCAAACAAACTAACAAAAAATGAGGCAACTTTTACCTCCAGGAAAAACTGAAAGTTGCTCAAGATAATAAATATCAGGATAAAATGTTACTTGGTTCCACAGTGAAAGTCGTTTACATAGTCATAGCAGTTAAAACACACTGCATTATTAACTATAAATGCTGGAAGCAGAGATAATTTCTAAGCAAGAAACTGTGACTGTTTTTTAAACTTTATTAGAAGCTGAGAATGAATACAGTTATATTGCCTGGTAGTAAAAATGACTCACTAGTTTGGAACCTATGTAACCTTACCCTGTATAAATTGGAATGGACTGAGGGAAGGTACTTGCTACACTAGTACTGCTATCAGCAATTTGGATCAGCACAGTAGCCAAACCTAATGTCCCTTCCAAAGGTGGAAAAGTTTGAGCAAAAATAAATGACAAATGGAAAAAAGGAGGAGTTATAGCTTATGGTAAAGAAATGAAAAATAGGCTTGGCACCTCTGGCTCAAGCAGCTAAGGCGCCAGCCACATACACCTGAGCTGGCGGGTTTGAATCCAGCCTGGGCCCGCCAAACAACAATGATGGCTGCAACTAAAGAATAGCCGGGCGTTGTGGCAGGCACCTGTAGTCCCATCTACTTGGAAGGCAGAGGCAGGAGAATCGCTTGAGCCCAGGAATTAGAGGTTGCTGTGAGCTGTGATGTCACAGCACTCTACCCAGGGTGACAGCTTGAGGCTCTGTCTCAAAAGAAAAAAAAAAAAGAAATGGAAAATTGGTTATAAGTTGAGGGGAATCCAATATTACATGAACATTTTAAAGAGGCTCGTAGCAAGAGATGACATTGTCTCTTACCTCAGTTATACCAAATACCTGAAAGGGTGAAGCTTTATGTTTGCAGAGACCACTCCTACTTTTGGAACCCAATAAGACTGAATGGACGCCTGCAAACCTGAATGACCTTACCTTGGGAGACATTCATACAATATGCTGGTCTGGACTAATTATTAATTATTATGTATATTCTTCTGATGTAGAGGGTCTGTGTTCAAAAACCAGAGGATGGTGTGTGGTGTTATTACATATATATTTTTTATCCATAAAATAGTCTATGTTACTGATTTACAAAATTAAAACTCTTTTGTAGGTTGAAGGGAGAACAAGCTGGAGACGACTGTGTTATAAGAGGTCTAAATTGCTGTTCTTCATAATAAAAAGGAAACAAATATGTAAAAAAAATCAGTGTAAGTACATTATATAGAAATACGGAAGTAAATGCTAAGAGAAAAAGTTAAAATTATTATTATTATTTTAGAGACAGAGTTTTACTTTATCACCCTCGGTAGAGTGTGGAGGCATCACAGCTCACAGCAACCTCCAGCTCTTGGGCTTAGGCGATTCTCATGCCTCAGCCTCCTGAGTAGCTGGGACTACAGATGCCTGCCACAACACCCAGCTATAGACAGCTAAAATTATTAAAAGTGGTTTCTCTAGTAGTGCAGATCAGAAGTTGGGAGAGATGGCCAGGCACATTGGCTCATGCCTGTAATTCTAGCACTCTGGGAGGCCAAGGCCAGTGGATTGTCTGAGCTCAAAAGTTTGAGACCAGTCTGAGCAAGAGCAAGACCCCCGGAACTGCTAAAAACAGAAAAAAAAAACGAGCTGGGCACCGTGGTGGGCACCTGTAGTCCCAGCTTTTTGGAAAGCTAAGCCAAAACCATCACTTAGAGCCCAAGAGCTTGAGGTTGCTGTGAGCTATGATGCCACAGCACCCTACCCAAGATGACCGAGTGAGATGTCTCAAAAAACAAATGTGGAGGCCGAGGGGGATGGATTGCCTGAGCTCCTAGGTTCCAGACCACCCTGAGCCAGATCGAGAGCTTGTCTCTAAAAATTAGCCAGGCGTTGTGGTGGGCACCTGTAATCCCAGCTACTTGGGAGGCTGAGGCAAGAGAATTGCTTGAGCCCAAGAGTTTGAGGTTGCTGTGAGCTATGATGCCACAACACTCTACCCAGGCCAACAAGTGAGACTCTGTCTCAAAAAAAAAAAAAAATAACAAAAGGGAATAAGTAGCATTTTGAACTGCAGAAGGGAAGGAAAACATTTCAGCCAAAAAAAAAAAAAGCAAAGACATTAAGTAGTAAGTAGTAAGTAGACCTCCCTAGAGGAGTAAGAGTTCACACGGGGAGTAGTGAAAGATAATTTTAATAGCTATCATTTATTGAGTACTTGATATGTACCAGACACCATGCTAAACACTTAATATACATTGTCTTATCTATGCTCACTAACCCAATAAAGTAAGTACTACTGTTGTCTCCCATTTTATAGATGAAGAAATCAAGTGGTTATTGAACAAACCTCAAAGCTGTGCCCAAAGTCATGGTTAGAAAGTAGCAGAGCAAAGAGTCAAAGAGGTCTAACACCAAATCCATTCTCTTCATCGCTACATTTTGAAGGCTAATTGACAAGATTTTGACACTGATTTAATTTATAGGACAAAGGAGAGAGGTGAATCCAAAAGGACTCTTTTTTTTTTTTAATAAAAAAAATTGTATTTACTTAGAAGCATTCAGAATGTCAACAAAACAGCTGCAACTTTTTTTTTTGCAATTACAGAGTGGTATTCAGTTAACAGAACAACAATTATTTCGTATAAGCTGCATCAGAGACAACTGAAGATGAAAAAACCACCATCCCCGTATATAACTAATTTGTGCTGTGCACCAACAAGAACCTGCTTTAAATTTCCATGCCAATTTACAACCCCCATACTGTACCAGGCAAGGTTAGTGGCTATTGAAAATACCACCAGGACAGGGCTATCTAAAGACACATTCGGTAGTGTGTTAACTATACAAAAAAAGACACTGTACAGTTTAAAAACAAATCTTACACAGCCTTACATTTCAATTTTTTTCTTTAAAAGGAGTGAGTTGTGTACAGGGGGGTTAAATGCTTTATAGACAAGAAAAAAAAACTGCCCTAGCACCAACTTATTCATCATCATCATCTTCTTCTTCATCTTCATCTTCTTCATCTTCCTCCTCCTCTTCATCCTCTTCGTCTTCCTCATCTTCCTCCTCTTCCTTCTTTTTCTTGCTTTTTTTCAGCCTTGACGACTTCCTTTTTCGCTGCATCAGGCTTTCCTTTAGCTCGGTATGCAGCAATATCCTTTTCGTATTTTTCCTTCAGCTTTGCAGCCTTCTTTTCATCAGGCTGCTTGTCCTCCGCAGCAGTGTTATTCCACATCTCTCCCAGCTTCTTTGCAACATCACCAATGGATAGGCCGGGATGTTCTCCTTTGATTTTTGGGCGATACTCAGAACAGAACAAGAAAAAGGCCGAAGGAGGCCTCTTGGGTGCACTGGGATCCTTGAACTTCTTTTTTGTTTCCCCTTTAGGAGGGATATAGGTTTTCATTTCTCTTTCGTAACGGGCCTTGTCCGCCTTTGCCATATCTTCAAATTTTCCTTTCTCTTTAGCAGACATGGTCTTCCACCTCTCTGAGCACTTCTTAGAAAACTCTGAGAAGTTGACTGAAGCATCTGGGTGCTTCTTCTTGTGCTCCTCCCGACAAGTTTGCACAAAGAATGCATATGATGACGTTTTGCCTCTCGGTTTCTTAGGATCTCCTTTGCCCATGTTTAGTTATTTTTCCTCAGCGAGGCACAGAGTCGCCCAGTGCCCGTCCGGCTCTCACTTGCCCCGGCGCTGTCTCTATGGAGCTCAATGTACTGCAATGGCTGTGAGAGCGGGAGCCAGACGCCCAAAAGGACTCTTAAAAATTAAGGCTCATTTAGTGGGGTAATGATGTTGATTCATTTCAACAAATATTTATTGAATACTGACTACATCCAAGTAATGTGATGGAAATATAGCAATGAATGCAAGAAATATGATCCCTGCTCTCATAGAGCTTACTGTCTGTCATACAAAGAAAAATCATTTATGGGAAACATCAGTAGAGAAAATGATTAGTTCAGTTTTAAGTATATGGAAATAATAATAGGCTGTTCAAATAAAATTGCCTAGTATGCATGGAAAGTGTGATGTTAGAGCTTGGTATAAGATGCTCTAAACCTCAAAAATCTATTCCTGGTCAAGGGAAATCAGAATAGAGAAAAGATATTTCATTTAATGCTTCAGAAATTCTGCATGAGCATTAAGAGTGCAGTTTCAATGGTAGTTGGGCTTTGCAGATTACAGGAGTTTATAGGTGTAAACTGTTCATTTGCAAAGCTTGATGGTGGAAGCGGGGGAAAGGTTATGAAATAGCTAGAAGGGGCATTAGGATTAAGCAACTCTTCTTTTCCAAACTAAAGAAGACCTATACATGTTTAAAAGCTGAAAGGGAAAAATTCTGTAGAAAAGAGAAGCTAAAGATTTTAAGACAAAGTAATTGAGAAATTTGGATGTGAAATGAGGCAGAAAGGGAGAAACACAGGGCTCAGGTTTGAGAGAGGAGGAAGGATCCTTTTTCCTTAAGACAAAAAAAAAAAAAGGCTGAGAGTGAATTAAATGGTCTTAGGCAAAGAGGATGCATGGGAGTAAGTGGACTCTACCTTTTAATATGTTGTTTTATTCTTCTTTGTTTTTTATTTTTATTGAAACAGAGCCCTAATCTGTCACCCAGGCTGGAGTACAGTGGAACTACCATAGCTCACTGTAGTCTCAAACTCCTGGACTCAAGTGATCCTTCTGCCTCAGCCTCCCAAAGTGCTGGGATTAAAGACATCAGCTACCACACTCAGCCATCTTTATCTTTTTTTTTTTTTTGAGACAGAGTTTTACTCTGTTGCCCTGGGTAAAGTACCATGGCATCATAGCTCACAGCAACCTCGAACTCTTGGGCTCCAAGTGATCCTCTTGCCTCAGCTTCCTGAGTAACTAGGACTACAGGTGCCCACCACAATGCCCTGATGGTTTTTTTCTATTCTTAGTAGAGATGGGGTCTTGCTGTTGCTCAGGCTGGTCTCCAACTCCTGAGCTTAAGCACTACACCTGCTTTGGCCTCCCAGAGTACTAGTTTTACAGGCATGAGCCACCATGCTGGCCTAGCCATATTTATCTTTTGATCAAAGGTTAGTTTTTGTGAGGATGAGCAATTAGGAAAGGGGATGGACCTTCATAAGGAATCAAAATACAGACTTTTGAGGTTCAGAAAATTAACAAACCTTTTGGATATTCCAGAGCCTGATTTCGACCACTTTCTACTGTTTTAAAACAATAGAAGAATGCACCATCCTCCAGTCTTCCTAATCAATTAATTCAGATTTTATCTCACCCAGGCCAACATTTAGGTACTAAGACTCAGGCAGGATGCCATCAAAATCCATTAAAAATGGCTCTCTTCCCGGCAGCAATAGAGATGAAAACTCCCCTTAACAATCAAATCCAACCTTGAATTAATTAATATCTCTGTTGGTGTCTTTTTAATTTTTAAGTCATATAGTTCTTACTGGCTCAATTTCTAGCATTTGTAATTCCATTTGGCACTCTTCAGCAAGTATTTAATCTGCCCTACTTGAAAAAATATTTGCCATTTTGGTTCTACTTATTTCTTGTCACAGGATAGAACTATGCACAAATACACCAACAGGCACAAAACATAGAACAATCACAAGAGCTTCTTGAGGACCGGGACCATACCTTATTTACCCCTGTCCCTATTTCCCCAGGAAGAATATGGCATATTATTGAACCTTAGGAGATGCTGCAAAATGAATGAATGATTATCTATGTGTTGTTAAGGAGGCAATCCTAAACTAAGATCCAGGAGATGTCAATTCTAGCTGTTAACGAGAGTTTCTCCTTGGACAAATCACTTACATTGTCTGGACTTTATGTCCCCATGTGAAAATGAGAGTATTGGATGACTTACTAAATTGATTCTGACTGAATTTTATGAATTTTACATGACATTTTAAAGCAGATATAATTGCAGTTTTCCAAGTAGCAATATTTGGATTGCTGTAAGAAATTTGTTCCAAATACCTGGCCAACTCATTGGCTATTCCCTACAAATCAGAGTTGGTCTATACCTCAAGGGATCTCTCCCAGGCATGATAGAAAACATTTGGTACTCAAAGTTATGCCCACTAACTAGAGAGAATTCTCTTCCCCTTATCTTTTAGGAGCACCCATGATGAGGTGGAAGTACTGTAGTCATTCACTTTCAGATGGTGCTGGGTTAACTATGAAAAGTTATATGCCAACCAGGCTCATATATTTCTCTTTCTATCTTCAGTCATTTGGCCATAGGTAACTCATCACAAGACCACAGGTATAGATTGAGGGAGGGGCAGCAGTGTGGCAGAGGAAGTGCCACAGGAGCCTGGACCACTTGCTCATGAAACTAACTTATGCCTTCAGAGCCTGCTCATCTCACATATAAGCCTTCCTTCCACAAGATGATGGGACTTTGATGGGCTCACCAGAATTTTTTTTTTTTTTTTAGAGACAGAGTTTCACTTTGTCTCCCTTGGTAGAGTGCTGTGGTCACAGCTCACAGCAACCTCCAGCTCTTGGGCTTAGGCGATTCTCTTGCCTCAGCCTCCTGAGTAGCTGGGACTATAGGTGCCCGCCATAATGCCCAGCTATTTTTTGTTGCAGGTTGGTTGGGGCCGAGTTCAAACCACTACCCTCAGTATGTGGGGCTGGCACCCTACTCACTGAGCCACAGGCACCACCCAGCACACCAGAATTTATGGCCAGGCAGATCAGCTAACACTCAGTTTGTGGTGGGCAGCCTGTGTCTTATCCTACCTCATCAGATATTCAGTCTCCATTAGAACTCATCATCAAATCAGGAAATTCTCTCAAAAATAGAGCTCATAGCAAAACAGGAAATCAAAATGAGCAAGGGAGCCATCCAGACAGGTATCTATAGACCTCCCTCTTTTCAACACTGCCTTTTTCTAGCTCCTGCTTTGAGTGTCCAGGGCTCTTCTGCAATCCCACTTGTGAATGGAAGAATGAGATCTGATAAACCTCTTCAATCTAAGAATTTGGGGGCTTCTAAAAGTGTTTCGATGTTTATAATGAACATCTAATGAAACACTTTTATAATGAAAAGTGTTTAGATGTTTCCAGGAGATGAGTCTCTGGTGATGAGATTTCAGGTATCAAAAAATGAGCTTTTGGGGTATGTTCCCTCACCTATTGCCTCTCAAAGAACACCTTCTAGTTGGCTGCCCAATACCTTGTGTTTTATATTTATGGGAAGGGCCAAGTTTCCTTTCTTCCCCAATCTGCCTACTTTTCAAAATTCAGCACCTCCTCTCATGGTGACCCATTCCTCTCATCCTACCACTTTGGGAAGCTGAGGCAAGAAGATCTCCTGAGGCCAGAAGCATAAGGTTTCAGGGAGCTATGATGACACCATTGCATCTAGCCTGGGCAGCAGGAAGAGACTCTGTCTCAAAAAAAAAAAAAAAAAATTAACACCCCCTTATTACTCCCTCCTCCCTATACCTTACTTCCACACCAGTGGTTTATGAGAATCTTCCTAATCAATCCTGGGGTGACCAGAGAATACTCAACAAGAAAAGAAAGACTAAACCCATCAAATAAATTAAATACTTACCTTGTACATTTTGTTAAAATTCAAAGTAAAGTTGCTTCCTTCACTACATCTATATGTACATATAGATTGCCCAAAATCACCCAGGCAACCAGATAGAATATTGGACTTCAAAGATGCAATAGTCTTGTCATTCTTCAGAGGAAGTTAATTAGCTCCTCTCCTACAGAACACTACTAAGATGATGATTGGTAATGTCTCAGCTCCTGCTAAGCTATAAGTCATAATTAATAATCAGGCTATTTCTCTGGTAATTGCCATTCCTTGGCTGCTGAGCAATCTTCTATCATTAATGACTATTGTACTTTACCGTGGGGCAGGCATGTTTCAAGGGCCCCCAGGCATCCATGGGAAGTTTTAGCCAGGTCTAATCATTGTAAATCTCCTACAGATACTCTCCCCCTCCCCGACACCAACATTGTTATCTAAATAAAATTAAAATAAAGGAACAGAAAAGTCACAACAGGGTGGAATAGAGTTTATGGACCAAGTTTGTGTATGTTTTTCAGGCGACCATTTTCTTTTTCTCTGTAAGCGCTGGATTGTTAGGTTCCTTATCTCTTTGGGCTGCCTCACTGAGTTATTTCTCAGTCCACTAACAATTTGACATTCTCTAAAGTGACTCTTGATAATTCCCCTGATTCATCCACTTTAGGGGTGGTGCTTCCTGGATAGTGTACATCTTTGAAATATGTATAGATTCCTGATATCACCAATTATGTGTTTGAAAGAGGCATGAGGGACCACTTCGTTTTTTTTCTTTTTGAGACAGAGTCTCACTGTCACCAGAAGTAGAGTGCAGTGGCATCATTGTAGCTCACTGCGACCTCAAACTCCTAGGCTCAAGTGATCTTCCTGCCTCAGCCTCCTGAGTAGCTGGGACTAGAGGTGCATGACACAGTGCCTGGCTAATTTTCCTATTTTTAGTAGAGACAGAGTCTTGCTTTTGCTCAGGCTGATCTCAAACACCTGAACTCAAGTGATCTTCCCACCTCAGCTTCCCAGAGTGCTAGCCTCCTTTTTGACAGTCTATGAAGTGTCATATTAATATTGTTTTTTTCTATCACTTACTTATTTAGTGGTAAAAGTCAATATCTTGTTTGGTTTCAACCATAGCTTCCTGGGGTATATATGGTAATTTTCCCAGTTATCTTTTGTTCTTGGCCTGCATCATAAACAGTATTCATGATCTTGAAATGTGCAGAGAATTTATTTATAGCTTTGATTTATTTTTCATAAACTTTAAAAATATTAATGAGCTTCCAAATGAAGCACACAGTAATTGATTCATATCCATGTCTATTGGTGACCTGAGGATTGCATGTAAGAATGGATAGGAACTGGCAAAAGTTAAACAAACCGCTGTGCTATGGGTCATGAGATTATACAAACATAGACCAAATACATTTGGGTCTCTATGTGTGCCTCATATTTCCATAATGTAGTTGCATACTGACCTTTGGCATTTTGTAGAGGAAGACAAAGTATACTTATCTCAAATTTCTTCCTTAGTGGCAGGGATGGCAAATATATGACACACGTTTCCACTGCCAACTCCCCACTTCCACATTCATAACAGATAGTGCTAGTCAATCATGGCACTTTCTGTGTCTGAACTTAGACGTGATCTCATAATCTTTTTCAATCCAGCCGTCTACACAGTTATATCAATAGTTCAGATTAGTTATTTGAGATGAAATTCATTTGTCATTCCTATCCTAACATGAAGCAGTCATACAGTCCATTGTCTTGTCAAGGAGCAGGGCTAACTAGGGGAAAAATGGATTCCAACTAGCTCAAGAACAGACAGTATTACAGATGTTTGGACTATGAAGTACAGCCCAGGCCACAGAGTGATTGAAACTGGAATTGGCAATTAGGAACTGAGATGGTTTGCTCTTTTTTTCTCAAAGTCCATTGTATTAGTCAGTGTTCTCCAGAGAAACAACCAATAGGATATACAAAGAGATTTATTATGAAAAATGGCTCACACAATTATGGAAGTTGAGAAGTCCAACAGTCTGCCACCTTTAAGCTAGAGAACCAGGAAAGCAAGTGGTGTAATTCAAACTGAATATGAAGACCTAAGAACCAGAGGAGTGTAAGGTATAACTTCCACTCAAAGGTCAAAGGTCTGAGAAAAAGAAGGGAGTGTTCAGGAGCTCTGACATTTGAGGACAGGTGAAAATAAATGCCCCAGATCTGGAAAAGAGAGAATACATTCACCCTTCCTTCACCTTTTTGTTCTGTTCACTCCCTCAACAGATTTGATGATGCCCTTGCACATTGGTGAAGATGCATCTTCTAAGATGTTTCTGGAAGAAACATCCTACAGACACACCCAGACGTAATGTTTTATAAGCTATCTGAGCATCCCTTGCTCAGTCAAGATGACACTTCAAATTAACCATCGCAACCACATAGTATCTCTTTTCTATGCTTCTCTCTATCTCCTCTTTCTTTTGACTATCATCCTCTGTTTTCTACCTAATATGCCATCCCAGCCCACCCTACATGTTATTTAGTTCAAACATCCACATAGTTCTCCAGATCTCTTACTACAGTATCTGTGTCTCTCTTATTGGAAATTCTCAAGAAAAAAAATCCAGTGGGCACCTAATGGATGGGCTCGTAGGAGGTCGGTTGTCTAGTGTTGGTTCAGTCAGTTGTGGCTGGAGGAGTAGAATCACATCATGAGAAGGGTTTTCCCGCTCAGGGTTATGAACAGGCCAGTTTAAGCCTGAAGAAGCTGGGTTGTGATGGGCATATAGACTATCCAGTCCACTTACATATATTCTCCTATTTGTCCTCCCTGATAAGGTTGAAAGATAATACAGAGGAAGCCCAATTAAATTTGAAATTCAGATAAAATAGGAATATTCTTTGACACACACACGTATAAATATAAATATATATATACACCAAAATTTATCCATTTTATCCATTGTTTATTTGAAATTTATATTTGAGTAGTTATATATTTTTTTTTTTTTGCAGTTAGAGCACACACAAGTTATCTTATTTTTTATTTGCTAAATCTGACAAACTTATCCCTGAGTTCTGTCTTGGACTTACCCTTGAGTTTGTATGGTCAAATTTTTTATAGACATTGGTAGACTCAGAGTGTGGGTAAATATCCTAAACTAAAATGTCTCTGACTAACAGAGAGAGCAATTCTGAGTTTAGAATATTGCATGTTTTACTATTATTGAGTCTACCGAAGACTTGATTTTTTTGCTTCCAGGCTGATTTTAGTTGAGATTTCTTCTTTTTTTGAGAGTGCTGTGGTGTCAGAGCTCACAAACTCTTGGGCTTAAGTGATTCTCCTGCCTCAGCCTCTCAACTAGCTGGGACTACAGGTGCCTGCCACAATGCCCGGCTATTTTTTGGTTGTAGTTGTCATTGTTGTTTGGCAGGCCCGGGCTGGATTTGAACCTGCCAGCTCCAGTGTATGTGGCTGGCGCTGTAAACCACTGTGCTACAGGCAATGAGCCAGAGATTTCTTCTTTTTTAATGTGGACCCCCTTCCACATAATGGAAGCTGTTTGGAGGCAGAGCCTGATTAATGTTAATTCTAGATACTTCACTCAGAAGAGTGTTTGGAGCATCATGAGTATATAACGAATGTCACAATTTCAAAAAGCTGCTTTCCCGACAGAGTTTCTTCAATAGTAGTTGAAGTAACATTGGCCAGGGCTTGTGGCTCTCAGGTCTGATTTTTTTTTAGGATTTTTAGGACCACTCATTCCTCTTCAATAACTGAATGAGAGACTACTGATTATAAAGGACTCATTTATTCATTAAGGACTGGCTAAGAGCCAATAACCCAACACAGAGTTCTGTTAAGAGGTAAATTATGGGCCAGATATGGTGGATCACACCTGTAACCCTAGCACTTTGGGAGGCTGAGGTGGGAAGATTGCTTCAGGCCAGGAGTTTGAGACCAGCCTGACTAACACAGTGAGACTCCATCTCGTAAAAAAAAAAAAAAAAAAAATTCAAAAATCAGCCAAGTGTGGTAGCAGAAATCTGTAGTCCCAGGTACCCAATTGGCTGAGGCAGGAAGATGGCTTGATCCCAGGAGTTTGACGTTGCAGTGAGTTGTGATTATGTCACTGCACTATAGATCAGGCAATAGATCAAGACTCTACTCTGTCTCAGGCTCAGCGCCTGTGGCTCAAGTGGCTAAGGCGCCAGCCACATACACCTGAGCTGGAGGGTTGGAATCCAGCCAGGGCCCGCCAAACAACAATGACGGCTGCAACCAAAAAATAACCAGGCGTTGTGGCAGGTGCCTGTAGTCCCAGCTACTTGGGAGGTGGAGGCAGGAGAATCGCTTGAGCCCAGGAGTTGGAAGTTGCTGTGAGCTATGATGGCACAGCATTCTACCTAAGGCAATAGCTTGAGGCTCTGTCTCAAAAACAAACAAACAAAAAAAGACTGTCTCAAAACACATAAACAAACAAAACAAAATAAAAAAGGTGTAAATTGTGGATGCAGGTTAGACCTGAGACTTAAGAGGGGACCTCTGACTTTCCACTGAAATTGAAATCTTGCGAACAAGCTACATGTTCGTGTGTGTTTGCGGAGAGAGAAACACAGAGAGAGTGTGAGACAGAGAGAAATTAATAGGGTGCTTCAAAACAGATCTTAGTCCACCTATCCAACTAGGAAAATGGATGGCGACCCACAGGGCTGTCTTGCACACCCAGCCACAGGCTGTACAGAGAGCATGGAAACATGAATCACCCTTCAAGGCAGTGACCTTACCCACGAATGAAGCGTGACCTAATGCATGTTACACTCCGTATGATCAGATTAGGCACTTCTTTTTCTGTGGGGAGGTATCAGTGCAAGGGATGGGGTGTGAAAGGACAGCCCTCACCTCTTTTTCACTCCCCTTTTATTGTTCTAAAGTTTGCTCTTAGCTATTTTTAAGGCAATAATAAACTTCATCAAGTGTGTTATTTCCATGGGGCTGCCATAACAAAATACCACAAACGAAATGGCTTAGATACCAAAAATTTTTTGTCTCATAAAAAAGATTTTTTTTTGTCTCACAGTTCTGGAGGGTAGAAGTCCAAAATCAGTATATCAGGAGGACTACGTTCTCTCTGAAGGCACTAGGAAAGGATAAGTCTCAGGCCTCTTTCTTAGCTTCTAGTAGTTTCTTGGTTTATAGCAGCAGAACTCCAATATTCATGTGTTTTCTTAATGTGTGCGTGTGTGTCTGTATCCAACTATCTCCTTTTTATAATACAGGTAATGTTGGATTAGGGACCCACTCAATGGCCTCTTTTTTTTTTTTTTTTCTGAGACAGAGCCTCATTCTGTTGCCCTGGGTAGAGTGCTGTGGTGTCATAGCTCACAGCAACCTCAAACTCTTGAGCTCAAGTGATTTTCTTGCCTCAACCTCCCAAGTAGCTGGGACTACAGGTGACCACCCCAATGCCTGGTGTTTATTCTATTTTTAGTAGAAATGGGGTCTCACTCTTGCTCAGGCTGGTCTGGAACTCCTGAGCTCAAGCAATCCATGCACCTCAGCCTTCCAGAGTGCTAGGATTATAGGTGTGAGCCATCATGCCCATCTAGTATGACCTTATTTTAAACTATGTATGTCTGCAATGATGCTATTTACAAATAGGGTCACATTCTGGGGTACTGGGGATTAGGATTTCAACAGGTAAATTGGGGGGGAACATAATTCAACCCATAACATAAAGGCATTCCATAACTCTTAAACCACATACCCCTTCCAGCATCTCCTGGGTTTGTTTGGCCTCTTATTGGAGTAATATTTTACAAAAAAAAGTTTTCAATGTGGATATTTGTGTTTCAGATCTTGTATAATTGAATAAAACTTGATCTGTACTTCCTGTGGTACAACAGAGGTGTACAACAAGATGTAGGCTTTAAAAATAGAACTAAGCTGGGCCTGGTAGCATGCACCTGTAGTCCCAGCTACCTGGGAAGCTGAGGGTATAGTGTACTATGATCCAAACAGTTAGATTAAGAAAAAGCAATGTAGTCAATACTAATATGAAACCAATTGCCCATCTATATGAATGATAACATTATGATTCTGACAAAGGTCTGATAACTTCAATCTACAGAGAACTCAAATTAATCAATAAGAAAAGAACAAACAACCCCATTTCTTTGTGGACAAGAGACTTGAACAGAAACTTCTCTGAGGATGACACTTGAATGGCCAATAAATACATGAAAAAAATGTTCATCATCTTTAATTATCAGAGAAATGAAAATCATATGAATGATAACAAATGTAGTCTAGTGAGGGGGAGGGAACAGGAGGGAGCCATGGGGGAGGGGGAGAGCAATTGGGAGGAGGAGGGAGGGCAATCGGTGGGTTCTCACCTAATGCACTCAATGTCAGGGTGTTTAGCATGCTCCCTGCGTGAAGGGCTCAACTACAACTTGAACTTACTTTACTTTGGAAGTGAGAACAATGTAACCTAAAAATGTGTACCCTCACATCAACTTAAAAATAAATAAATAAAAATGTTTTAAAGTGCATGGAAATAATAAAAGTTAAAATAATAATAACACAAAAATTGTTTTCACATACCTTTTCTTATATGTGGTTATGTTTTACAATTTTAAAAGATAAAATAGGAGGGTGGATCCTGTGGCTCAGAGGGGTAGGGCACTGGTCCCATATGCTGGAGGTGGCAGGTTCAAGCCCAGCCCTGCCCACAAACTGCAAAAAAAAAAAAAAAAAAAAAAAAAGATAAAACAGGAAACAGTTTTGCATGAATGTTCTCTAATTATAATACAATTGATCATCAGGTTAAATAATTTTTTTTTTATCTGTGAAACTTTTATCTATAGATACCAATGAGCGACAGATTCCTGTTTGGAGTAACAATTGGTCATTATATTATTTGATTTAAACTGTCTTAACTTGGCTTGGCACCTGTGGCTCAAGCTTCTAGGCACCAGCCACATACACCTGAGCTGGCAGGTTCGAATCCAGCCTGGGCCCGCCAAACAACAATGACGGCTACAACCAAAAAATAGTGGGGCATTGTGGCAGGAGCCTGTAGTCACAGCTACTTGGGAGGCAGAGGCAGGAGAATCGCTTGAGCCCTGGAATTGGAGGTTGCTGTGAGCTGTAATGCCACAGCATTCAACCCAGGGTGACATCTTGAGGCTCTGTCTCAAAAAGGAAAATAATAATAAAAAAACTGTCTTAACTTGATGTTTAATAAGTAATCTGTTAAATATTTTAGTGTGACAGTGAAACAGATCTACTCATACACTTTCTTTCTAATGTGTTCTAATGTACTCTTTACTTGGGATCAGATCAAAATGTTTGACCAAAGAATCTTTATCCTTATATTTCAGTGCATTCTTATGCTTGAGATATATTCAACATGTTCTATATCGTAGGACCTCTGCAACTCAATGTTTCCTGCTTTCAAAGCAAAGTGGGGTGAAAGAGATATGGAGAACACTTAGAGATCTAAAAATAGATCTGCCATTCAATCCTGTAATCCCTCTACTGGGCATATACCCAGAAGACCAAAAATCACACCATAACAAAGTTATTTGTATCAGAATATTTATTGCAGCCCTATTCATAATTGCTAAGTCATGGAAAAAGCCCAAGTGCCCATCGATCCACGAATGGATTAATAAATTGTGGTATATGTGCACCATGGAATATTATGCAGCCTTAAAAAAGATGGAGACTTTACCTCTTTCATGTTTACATGGATGGAGCTGGAACATATTCTTCTTAGTAAAGTGTCTCAAGAATGGAAGAAAAAGTACCCAATGTACCCACCCTTATTATGAAACTAATGTAGGACCTTCACATGAAAGCTATAACCCAGTTACAACCTAAGAATAGGGAGAAGAGGGAAAGGAAGGGGAGGGAGAGGGGAGGGAGGTGGAGGGAGGGGGATTAATGGGATTACACCTGCGGTGCATCTTACAAGGGTATATGTGAATCCTAGTAAATGTGGAATGTCAAGGTCTTAGCAAAATAACTAAGAAAATGCTACGAAAGCTATGTTAACTAGTGTGATGAAAATGTGTCAAACGATCTATGAACCAAGTGTATGGTGCCCCATGATCATACTAATGTACGCAGCTATGATTTAATAAAAATAAATAAATAAATAAAAAAGCAAAGTGGGGGGAACATTTGCAGAGTACATGTGTATACATGCGTGTTTTAAAGTATGCATATGACTGGCCTTTTCATTCCCTGTCTCCACATGATGCTGCATTTGAGAAACTGTACCTTGTTTTAGTCTAATAACAGGCAATGGCTTTTGACATTTAGAAATAACAATAAATATATATTGCCGCCATAATTAATAAAAAATGTTAAAGGTAAAAAAAAAAACATAGCAAAACAGATAGCTGTGCCTGTGGCTCAGTGAATAGGGCGCTGGCCCCACATACTGAGGGTGGCAGGTTCGAACTCAGCCCCGGCTGAACTGCAACAAAAAATAGCCAGGCGTTGTGGCGGGCGGCTGTAGTCCCAGCTACTCTGGAGGCTGAGGCAACAGAATTGCCTAAGCCCAAGAGGTGGAGGTTGCTGTGAGCTGTGACGCCAGGGCACTCTACCTAGGGCAACAAAGTGAGACTCTGTCTCTAAAAAAAAAAAAAAAAAGAGTGAGATTCCATCTCTTAAAAAAAAATTAAAGAAAGAAAAAGGCTGGGATGTAGTGGCTCATACCTGTAATCCTATCACTCTGGGAGCCAAGCCAGGTGGATTGCTTGAGCTCAGGAGTTCCAGACCAGCCTGAGCAAGAGCGCGACCCCATCTCTTGAAAAAAAAAAAAAAGAGAGTGAAAGGAAAAGAAACTAAACAATAAAACTTGACATATATCTAGGACCCACAGGGTGTTACGGTCACAAAAAAAAAATTTTTGTTCCCTCCAGCCTAGCATCCAGTACCTAGTTAATGAGCCGGAGAGGTGTTCTTTGGAAGACTAGTTATAACCTAAAAGTAGTTACAGAGAATGATTAATTTCTATTTCAGATGTTTATAGTTTATTGCAAAATGACAAAGATGAAAAAAGAAAAGTGGCTTGAATTAGAGTAGAGGAGTCAGGCTGGTTTGCTGGCAATTCACAGGCCTACCAACTGGCATAAGGATCCCTTAATGGTTTACTCCCCCTCCACCTTTAATTGTTCAAGTGCCTATGTAATATGTTTGTATTGTTTTCTATAGTAACCACAAGAGATCAGCAGATAAAGCTTCATTTTTGACAATTCCACTCTGTCATCTCTGTTCCTTCAATGAAACTAAACTTTATAAAAAAGGCTTGCTTTCACAACAGTGATACATTCCTTTTTCAAACAAGTATCACTTTCATAAGTTTACTATCTTATCTATAATATCTGCCATTAGTCCTGAAGTGCTTTAGAATTTTATTTAACTGCCGTGAGCAGCTTCATATTTATTTAGATAAATATGTGGAAATTAAAAGCAAGAAGTTCAATAGCATTCTTTTGTCCCAATTTGTAGCCAAACAATTTGACATTGATTTTCTTATTTTGCAAAATGGTAGAGACAGTCTATTTATGATAGATGTAATCAACTGTCAGTATTTCCAGGACTAAAGAGTCCAGCCATGCATTACCCTAGATCCTCTTTTTTTTTTTCTTTTTCCAGTTACATGCTTTTTGGTCATTTCAATGCAGTATTCACATATAGCCCATTTTGCTGGGAAAAGGTGTAATTAAAGGAAGTGACTGATGATAGAGGATATATGTGAATTTTTATTATCATCAAATTTCTACTATTCAGAGAAAAATGGCTATATTATTCACATGTTTTACGTTTTTAAGTACATGATATCTGACAGATTAATGGCAATTTATTTCCTTGTCTCTTTGAGCAGTCTTTCAATGTCTTATTTTAATTCAAGTACATTAAAAACCTAATTCTAAACAAGTAAAATTCTCTGCCAGTTCTTATATAGGAGTTAAAATTATTTCTTGTTTCTGGCCTTTCCATACACTGTATAAATAATTGTGAAATGAATTAATCATGCTTAACCCTTTACTTCCAAGTTTGCAGCAGCACAGGAATAATTGTGGGTTGTACATGGAGTCTAATGAGGGAGCTATTTAGCTGAAGCTCCCAAAGACTTTTTTCCTACTTCTATTTCCCTTCCTTTGTTGCTTCCGATTGTTAGGGATTGCATGTGGCAGGGACTATAGACTTGTGGGAACTGACCACACTGAAGACTTTTAGTAAGTCCCTGCTTGACTCCACCATAACCATCCCATATCTGGTGTATCATTCTCTGTAGCTGCTTAAAGATCTGTGATTCTCAGCACCATTCCACATGCCCTTGATCTAATATGGTCTTCTTGCTGAAAGATCATTCTTTCAGCTCTTCACAATAACCACTCTCCCCACAGAAGGGTGGAATTGAGGATCTCTAAGCATTGTTTCAGCTCAATGCTCATGTAAGTTCATGTAGAGAATATACAAGAAAAATATTTAAAATCTGACCTTTCAGCACTTTTTAAAACAATAATGGATTTATTATTATAAAGAGTTGTACTGAATTAGAAAGAGTTGTACTGAATAAAAGGAACAAAACATAATTCATTTCAGTCCCGTAGCCTGAGTAAGGTATGAGTGTAAGGAAGGTGGATTCAACAGAAGGAGGGCGAATGTGGCCGGAAAGGGAACAGCCACATTTGAAATTGGCTTCACAATGCCCTCTGGACAAGGGACATGTAAGGAAGAAATAGGGGGATTGAGCATATGACCCTGACTCTTACTGAAGAGAGGCTAAATGGAGAATGGGAGAGAAAGGAGCAAGGTACCATAAGAGATAAGACAGTGCTGTAAGAAGAGCAGAAAGGGGCGGTGCCTGTGGCTCAAGGAGTAGGGCGCTGGTCCCATAGGCCGGAGGTGGCGGGTTCAAACCCAGCCCCGGCCAAAAACCACATAAAAAAAAAAAAAGAAGAGCAGAAAGGAGAAATTTGTGACTTACTTTTTTTTTTGAGGCAGAGTTCAGCCTAGCTCACGGAAAACTCCTGTGCTCATGGGATCCTCCTGCCTTAGCCTCCCAAGTACTGAGACTACAGGTGCCCACCACGAAGCACAACTAATTTTTCTAGTTTTTAAATTTTATTTTGTTTTTAATTTCAGGTTAATGTGAACATACAACCAGGTCACGATACTGGAATTTGTTAGGTAGAGTCCCTCTTGTAGTTGTGTCCCGCACCAAAAAGTTGTGCCATACACACCTACATTGTGCAGTTTTTCTATTTTTAGTAGAGACAGGGTCTTGCTCTTGCTCAGTCTGGTCTTGACCTCCTGAGCTCAAGGGATCCTCCTGCCTCATCCTCCCAAAGTGCTAGAATTACTGGTGTGAGCCACTGTACCTGGCCCACTCTCTTACTTCAATCAGAAGTACTAAAGTTTATCTATTGGAGTGATAGGCCTTAATTATTTTAATTATTAACCTGGGCAAGTTTTCAATGGTAAAACCTTTCCTTCCTTCCTTCCTTCCTCCCTCCCTCCCTTCCTTCCTAAAATTCTCCTCTGACTCCTGGTACATATATTTTTATTATATATTCTACATTGGTATTCCAATATAGCAATTAAAGCTTCCATTAATGCATTTAGAATTTTGCATATTGAGTGAGCTCCAAATATCCTGTAGACTCCTACTCTATAATTAAGTGTGTTTTAAAAAGGAACATAAATAGTCATGCAGATAACTTTTCTTAAGATGTCATTATTATTGATTGTCACTGGTAGTCATTTTTATTAGATATTAATATTCACAGATTTTAAAGTAGTATATAGCTCTAGATTCAAATGAGAATGAGAATAGAACTTAGATTATTTGGCTTTTTTTATCAAGACATCAGATGAGGTTGGGTGCAGTGGCTCATGCCTATAATCCCAGCACTCTGGGAAACCAAGGCAGGTGGATTGCCTGAGCTCAGGAGTTTGAGACCAGCCTGAGCAAGATTGAGACCCCGTCTCCACTAAAAAATAGAAATACTAGGGCAGCGCCTGCAGCTCAGGGAGTAGGGCGCCAGTCCCATATACCGGAGGTGGTGGGTTCAAACCCGGCCCCCGGCAAAAAACTGCAAAATAAAAATAAATAAATAAATAAAATAAAACAATGGGTGGCGCCTGTGGCTCAGTGGATAGGGCGCCGGCCCCATATATCTAAGGGTAGTGGGTTTGAACCCCGCCCCGGCCAAACTGTAACAAAAAATATCAGGTGTTGTGGTGGGCACCTGTAGTCCCAGCTACTCGGGAGGCTAAGGCAAGAGAATTGCCTAAGCCCAGGAGTTGGAGGTTGCCGTGAGCTGTGACGCCACCGCACTCTACTGAGGGTGATAAAGTGAGACTCCGTCTCAAAAATATATATATAAAAACTAGCTGGGAATTGTGGCAGGCATCTGCAGTCCCAGCTACTTGGGAGGCTGAGGCAAGAAGATCACTTGAGCCCAAGAGTTTGATGCCACAGCACTATACCCAGGGTGACAGAATGAGACTGTGTCTCAAAATAATAATAATAATAATCAGATGAATTTAAACTGAAATCCATACAATTTCAACTTTTGCTGTTTTCCTGGCTAGCTCAAATTAGCTGCAAAAATCATTCTAAAATGTCAAGCCAGATTAGGCAACAAAATCGCAATATTTTTTGAGACAGGGTCTTGCTCTGCCACCTGGGTTAGAGTGCAGTGGCGTCATCATAACTCATTGCAACCTCAAATTCCTGAGCTCAAATGATTCTTATTCTTCGGCCTCCCAAAGTGCTAGGATTACAGGTGTGAGCCACTGTATCTGGCTGAAATTGCAGTTTTGATTTAAAAGAAACTTAGTGTTTGATATTTTCAAACATTGATCAACATCATTTGAACAAAGCAACTGTAATAACTTTAGGAGATGGATGAGGAAATTTGAACACAGACTGGATAATTGATATAAAGTTATAGTTATTTTTTAGGTAAGATAATGATATTGTTCACATATTTTAAAAAGTAAATATATTTTAGAGAAATAAACGGGAGAGGGAATGGATAAGAGTATAAAGGAAGCAAGAGTGGCCATGTAGTGGTAATTATTGAATTTGAGGAATGGCTTTATAGGGTTCACTATACTACTTGCTTTACTCCTGTATGTGCTTGACCTTTGTTCGTAATAAGCAGTTTAAAATTTTGATTATAACTTTTGCTTCCATTTGTAGATTGTTAAAAGACTAGGCTTTTCTAACCTAGAACTACAGCTTATTCCTGTACAGTTTGTCTTTTTAAAACAGGTAATAACCTGGAAGCAAACTAAATGCCCATCAACCCAGGAATGGATTAATCAACTGTGGTATATGTATACCATGGAATACCATTCAGCCATAAAAGGATGGAAAATTTACATCTTTTGCATTAACCTGGATGGAGTTGAAACACATTCTTCTTAGCAAAGTACCACAAGAATGGAAAAGCAAATGTCCAATGTACTCAATACTAACATGAAGCCAGTGTGGGTGTAATGTACACCCACATAAGAGATAAACTCAATTCAATTCAAGCTGAGGGGAGGGAGAGAAGGGAGGGGATAGTGGGGAGGAGAGCAGGGGAATGGTGTGCTCCTACTTAATGGGCACAATGTAAGGGTATATGGCACACCTCCTGGGTGCTGGACACAACTACAACAGGGACTTTACCTAACACATGCAAACATTGCAACCTAATTGTTTGTACCCTCATATTAATCTGAAATAAAAATAAAATAGGTAATTCCAGTAGGATATCAAGTCTGTAGCTCTCACAGTGCTTATTTAATGCATATACTGTCTCTTAAAACTTTCTCTTTTTTTGAGACATTGTCTCACTCTTTTACCTGGGTAGAGTGCCGTGGCATCATAGCTCATAGCAACCTCAAACTCTTGGGCTCAAGTGATCCTCCTGCCTCAGCCTCTGAAGTAGCTGGAACTACAGGCACCTGCCACAACACCTGGCTAATTTTTCTGTTTTTACTAGAGACAGGGTCTCGATCTTGCTCACGCTGGTCTCCAACTCCTGAGCTCAGGCAATCCACCCGCATTGGCCTCCCAGAGTGCTAGGATTACAGGTATGAGCTACCTGGCCTGACCTTGTCTCTTAAACTTTTATGCATAAGGAGTTGCTTTGTGCTCTCTGACAATTTTATGATGACCTTATAAGGTACAGAGCCTGGAAGGTGGCCACTATTTAGGAGTACAGACCATGAAGAAATTGGATTGAGTCCAGTGGGGATTTTGCTCACACCAACGAATTGGGTGATCTGTGAATAATGAACACCCTAGTAACTGGTAGCCAGAATGCAGTACAGCATTGAGCTGTGGATTGAGTCCAGTAAGGATTTTGCTCACACCAACGAATTGGGTGATCTGTGAATAATGAACGCCTGAGTAGCTGGTAGCCAGAATGCAGCATAGCACAATAAGAGGTTGCATGTGAGCCAGTCATTCTAATCTCAGTTTGAACAATTACTTGATGTAATCTTAACATGTCACAGAGCCTCAATTTACTCATATAATACCTCAGATAATGGGGAACCATTAAGAGTTTAAATAAAATATGTGAAGTGTGAGGAGAGTGTTAACCTAGTAGATCTGGCTGTTCAGTCCCTGCATGTCTTCAAAGGAACCTGGAACATTTGGCCAACCCCTGGGAGCATAGGTTCACAATGTTCTTGTGTTAATGGTTGATGATTATGTTGTATATACCTGCAGCAACGGACCATGCTATATTAGCTTGTCAGGATTAATTTGCACAAACGTCAACATACAGGATGCGCATTTGGTTTCATTGTTGGGACCCGAAAGTTCAGTTGCCATGGCTGGTCACATAGCATGGTGTCCTTTATGGCTGGCTCTCAATAGAGCTTCAGACCCAGAGATTTGACCCAAAGATTTAACCCAGAGGTTTGAACAGACTTCCCTAGGCAGAAACATTTTGTACACATCCATGTAATTTGCTGCTAGAGAGAAGCACGTTCTGTGTTGCCCCTACATGGGGAAGTACTCAAAAGCCTGTGTCTGACCTCTCTGGATTTCTCCTAATACATATTTTTTCCTGTTGCTCTCGGTCTGTATAATTTTGTTTTTAATTTTTTTTTTTATTTCTGGTTAATGTGAGAGTACAAAGTCACAATATTTGAATTTGTTAGGTATAGTCCCTCTTGTAGTTATGTCCCACACCCAAAAGGTGCACCCCTCCATTGTGCCCATTTAGAGGGAGCACACCAACCCTCCTCATTCCCCCTCCCTCCAATTTGAATTGAAATAAAGTTTTCTCCTATGTGGGCATGAATTAGATTGTCTACTGGCTTAATATTAGTATTGAGTACATTGGATATTTGCTTTTCCATTCTTGTGATAAACTTTGCTAAGAAGAATGTGTTTCAACTCCATCCAGGTTAATACAAAAGATGTGAAGTTACCATCTTTTTTGTGGCTGAATAGTATCCTATGGTGATAAACTTTAGCCATGAGTATAGCCTGTTATTGAGTTTTATGAATCCTTTTGGTTAATTAGAAAACTTGAGGTAGACCTTAGAACTTGTGAGCTACAAAGGGAATAGTACAGTACCTAAAAAACACTATACATTTGATATATGCTTGCTACTGGCATTTAACTTGTGCCTGCTACATGTTATATGGAACAAACCATACTTTAAAAGAATAAATGCTGAGAATCCAGGACTTTGCCTTCTTTCTTCAACCATGCCCTTGAAAGAAGGCAAGGACCACATTTCATCAGTGGGGAAGTTAGAACATACAACTCCAAGATTCTCCCCTAACTTCCCACCCCTGCTGATTGAGAGTAGGGCAGTACCATGTAGGAAAGATGTATAAATGAGCAGACCTCCAACTAGGATGTTTTAAGAAAGCATATCAGGGAAAACTTTTACCATTGTGAAAGCCAATAAAAAGAATGAAAAACTTTCTTGAGATCTATAAAGGTTAGAACACTTAGATTAATATCATGTTGCAGACTGGACCTTCATGTTAAGTAGCAACCGCTAGAGGCAAGGGTGTTAAAAGTGGTTATCAGGAATATTCCCAACTCAGCCAAAACCAAGCACACAGAATATCTTAGTCTGTTCAGGTGACTATAGCAAGATACCATTAACCAAGTGGTTTATAAACAACAGACATTTCTTGCTCACAATTTTCAAGGGTGGAAGGTCCAAGTTCAAGACACCACCAGATTCAGTATCTGGTGAGGACTGGCTCTATGGTTGATATATGGAGTCTTTTTTGTGGGTCTTCATATGGTGTAAGGAGTGAATGCTGGTCTCTTTGGCCCTTTCTAAGGGGACTAATCTTATTCATGAGGTCTCCACTCTGATTATCTAATTACCCCACCAAGGCTCCACCTCCTAATACCATCATATAGAGGAGTAGGTTTTAAAATATGAATTTAAGGGGGACAGAAACATTCAGTCCATGTCACAGAGCTATTTATAAGAAACACTGGGCACTACAGAAAAAGAGACAGTCTTAAACTGTGAGGACTGCACATAAACATTAAAAACTAAACTTAATTGGATTGAGATTTCAGTTGAGAGCTAACACAAGGGAAGGAGGAGTCTAGGCTACCTATCTTGCAATTCATGTCTAGCTTTGTTTGGGCCTCCCATATAAGTGACAAGATCTAAGTAAGAAACATCAAAAGAGCCTTGAGCTCTAAAATGTAATGATATTTACAATAATAATGTGTTATGCCATGTACATAATTACTTTTTAAAAATAGCCTCCAAGATGATAGAGATCTCAGTGGTGATCACAAGTGGCTTTTCCCTCTATCAGTGTCTTAAAAGATGATGAACATAAATAGTTGGTATAAGTTTGATCCTTCACAGTTGGATTTTATTTTTATTGAGCCCTTAATTCTTTGGGATACTTTTAAGGATGGCTTCAGTTTGTCTCATGCTGCAAATAATGGTTATCTCTCTATCACTGTCATCATCAGTGTTGTATGTCCTCAGATCACTGTCACTCACATTATCATTGTACACATCGTCCCTGGAATCTACCTGAAGAAAGGACCAGGGAAAAGGCTTCTCTTTACTTGAACCAGATAGATTTTGAGCTTTTCTCTTCTTTGCCTCAGAAATATCACTGACCAAAGGCTCAGGAAAAGTTTTGCAAATAAGGCATTTTTCCTTGTAGCATTGACAAGTCATGTCTAATTGAGGGCTGGATATCAAGGCTTCCTTGCCTGTACTCACTGGACTTTTAAGATGTCTGTGTGTCTTGGCCAAGTTCTGTACCCTGGATGGCTTATGTGGCAAGATTGCATTTTGTGGATGTGGTGAACAACGTGTCTCGAATGATGACCTGGTTGCATATTGTAGATTGGCTGACCAAGCTGGCCTGACTGTCTTGTTTGGATTGAATGAACTGACTTGATTGACTCGCTTATGGGAAGGGGATACCTTATATGATTTTTTTAGAGAACGTATTCTATATGACTTTTCCAGGTGAGAAGACCTAATCTGTTTTTTTGAGCTTGATGGTTTGAATAACTTTTTTGGACTTGATGGCCTCATTAACTCTTCTGCACTGGATGGTATGGATGACTTTTCTGGACTCAATGGCCCTGATTTTTCTGTACTGTATGGTATGGATGATTTGTCTGGAGTTGATGGCATGTTTGACTTTTCCGCACTGGATAGTATGGATAACATATCTGGAGTCAAGGGCCTAGATAAATTGTCTAGAGTGGATAGTGTGCATTGTTTTTCTGGACCGTACAGACTGGTTGTCTTGGATTCACTGAATGACATTTTGGATGACCTGGGTGTCTTGAGTGCCATACCTTCTTTCTTGAGCCTGAAAGTATAGAAAATTTAGAGTATAACTTCAGAAAACAGAATACTATGTCAGCTTAGATCTTTGGTCTTTTTTGAACTCTAGTAGGAAAATTGAACATAGTAAGAATTGGAGTATGGTGAAATCCATGCCTCAAATTATGGATATGAACTCATATTTAATGCTTTTTCTTAAAAATATTTTACTAATTCAACATTAGATGACCATATAGCCTATGAATAGAATGACACAAAGTCATTGCATATCTACTGTTGAGAGGGAGAGAGATAAATGTCTCACTTATTCCAGAATTTAATCTTTTTTATTAAAAAGTCACAAACTGATAACACATCATAAGAAAATAAAAACTTCTTTACAACAAAGTCATTGCTTTTCTATCATTCCTACAACATCAGGTTATCTATTCATGGACATTTAAATTCATATTATTCCTCTAAAATTAAGGAATAGAGCACTGGTACCACATTTTTGTCACAAGTCCTTAGACTGGGAAATTTTTAGGGAGCTAGTCTATTAGGGCCAATCTGATTCTCCAATACAAAAGAAAGGGATTGAGATCATAAGAATAACAACAGTGGCTTGGCGCCTGTGGCTCAAGCAGCTAAGGCACCAGCCACATACACCTGAGCTGGCAGGTTTGAATCCAGCCTGGGTCGGCCAAACAACAATGACGGCTGCAACCAAAAAAGGCTGGGCGTTGTGGCGAGTGCCTGTAGTCCCAGCTACTTGGGAGGTGGAGGCAGGAGACTCGCTTGAGCCCGGGAGTTGAAGGTTGCTGTGAGCTGTGATGCCATAGCACTCTACCCAGGGCGACAGCTTGAGGCTCTGTCTCAAAAAAAAAGAATAACAACAGCGAATAATTTTTCAGGTTATTAAATCTTAAAATGAGAGATTATCCAAAAAGTTATTTTTTATTTTTTATTATTTTTTGAGAGTCTAGCTCTGTCACCTGGACTAGAGTGTCATGGCCTCAGCCTAGCTCATAGTAACCCCAAACCCTGGGCTCAAGTGATCCTCCTGCCTCAGTCTCAAGAGGGTCTACAGGTATTTGCCACTGTGCCCAGTTAATATATTTTTTCTATTTTTAGTAGAGATGCAGGTCTCACTCTTGCTCAGGCTGGCATTGAACTTGACCTCAAGTGATTCTCATACTTTATTAGCCTGTTATGGTCTGAATGTTTGTGTTCCAGACTGCTAGAATTACAGGCATGAGCCAACATGCTCAGGTGTATGCAAAATGTTTTCTTGTCTTTGGACAACAGAGACGCAATTCTCATTCTTCCTTCTTCCTTCTTCCTTCTTCCTTCTTCTTATTCATCTGACAGTCTCACCTGGTCACCCTCTGTAGAGCGCTGTGATGTCACAGCTCACAGCAACCTCAAACTCTTGGGCTTAAGGGATTCTCTTGCCTCGGCCTCCCAAGTAGCTTGGACTACAGGTGACTGCCACAACGCCCAGCTATTTTTTGGTTGCAGTTGTCATTGTTGTTTAGCAGGCCCAGACCCAGGCCAGGCTGGGTGTATGTGGCCAGCACCCTACTCACTGAGCTACAGGTGGTGGCTTCTTCTTTTTCTTCTTCTTCTTTCTTCTTTCTTCCTCTTCCTCTTCTTCTTTCCACTCTTATTCAGATACCCTCTTTTCCTACACTGAATTTATAATTAAATTAATAACCTGGGATACAGCTGTACCCTGAATAGGAGACAGCCTTAGATAAATTGATAATATACTTGAGAATAATTAAGAGCTGATATAATTTAAGTGAAGGTATCCACCCAGTAGAGGTTGGCAGTTTTTTAGAAATCTAAAGTTAACATTAAGTAGCCTGAACAACAATGAAACTTCTACTATATGCATACACACGTGCCTTACATTCTTAATTTGTAGATGTAATACTTACACTCCTGTTTTGAGGCTATCATCGCTCATACAATTAAAATGGAGGAAACAGAAACAGGTAAAGACAAAGGCTATGATCATAACACCAATTACGATAATGAGTAGACGTCTCCTAAAACTGTCCATTTTTGTCTCCATTGTTTCAGAGGGCTTAGCTCCTGCAAAGAGATTGCATCATCAGAGAAGGTGTTAGCTAACCAAGTTTTCTTCTACTTTGATTGGTCTATCACTATAGATCAAAATCAGATCAATGATTTTTAAAGCTTTATAAGTGTTCCACTATTTTTTTCCCCTCTATCAAATCCCTAGCTACAATGGAGAAGTCAAATTTGGGAGGCATCTCTGGTTAATCCAAACCATTACCTGGGTTACCCCTGATTCATGGCTTGCTCAATACATTACCTAGGTTTTTGAGTATGTGTACATCACACGTGTGTGAGTGGACTTGAGTAATAACCTGTGTGTGTGCGTGTGTGTGAATTTGTGTGATAGGAAGGGGATGGGACAAGAACAAACCCTTGTTGAAAACTACCACGCGTTAAGTCCCATGCCAGATCTGTTCACATAGTATTATCTAGTTTGGTTGGACGGGTGGTTAGTGGATTGTGTGGGGAAGGCGGGTGAAAGGGTACAACAAGTCTATACTCTTTATGACTGTATTTTGCCTGGGTTTTTCACACAGAAGTCAAAATATCAGCTATGGTTCCAGAAACCCTTGAAGACCTACTAATGGTAACCCCTAAGTAATGGCAGATTTCTTAAACACAGCTAGCTTTTCTAATTAAGTGCATGAATGCATAAATAGATCATAATTTATAAGCTTTAAGGTTAAGCATATACCTGTAGTAGAAGATCCATCACTTTGTATTGTTGTATTTAAACAATTATGTGTCCAAATTGGCAAAAGTAGGATATAAATAAAAAGATTCATGTCCAGGGATTTGTTCAAATGTTTCTTCTCCTAAGGTAACTACTGGATTTTAAATGGTTCAGCATGTTCCAGGGGGTTATGACATCATCATTTTGTGACATATTCTGACAACATAATCTCACCATGGGGAAGCATAACTTCTGTGTAAAATTTTATCAACAGATTTTTAATCATTTATTTCTCTTTCATATCAAATCCAAACAAGAAAATGAAGGCATTATTAATTAGAGAAGGAAGTATTTAGAGAGGGAAAGGGAAAATGGGATAGCTCCAGAAACTGAAGAACTATTTGTCCTTATTAATGGCAAGGGACTTAGTAGCCTGTTATGGTCTGAATGTTTGTGTACCTTCAAAATTCATATGTTTGAAATTTAATCCTGAATATAAGGTTATTTGGAGGTAGAGCCTTTGAGAGGTAATTAGGTCATGAGGATGGGACCCTCATGAATGGGATTAGTGTTACAGGAAGAGGCCTGAGAGCTAGCACAGTCTTTACACCATGTGAGCATACAAGGAGAAGTCAGAAGACTGTAGTCAGAAGAGGACTCTCACCAGAACCCAACCACGCTGGCATCATGAACTTCTATCCTCCAGAATGTGAAAAATAAATTTCTGTTGTTCAGGCCAGGCATGGTGGCTCAGGCCTGTAATCCTAGCACTCTCAGAGGCTGAGGCCAGTGGATCACTTGAGCTCATAAGTGCAAGACCAGCCTGAGCAAGAGTGAGACCCTGTCTCTAAAAACTAGCTGGTGTGTAGCATTGTGTACTCCTAGGCTTAAGTGATCTTCCTTTCTCAGCCTTCCTAGTAGCTACTACTATAGGCATGCACCAGCATGTCTTACTAATTTTTTTTTTTTTTTTGAGACAGAGTCTCAAGCTGTTGCCCTGGGTAGAGTGCGTGTGGCATCACAGCTCATAGCAACCTCAAACTCTTGAGCTTAAGCGATTCTCTTGCCTCAGCCTCCCGAGTAGCTGGGACTACAGGCGCTCGCCACAACACTCGGCTATTTTTTTTTGTTGTTGTAATTGTCATTGTTGTTTTAGCTGGCCGGGATCAAACCTGCCAGCCTTGGTGTATGTGGCCAGCACCCTACCCACTGAGCTACGGGTGCCACCCGCCTTGCTAATTTTTTAATATTTTGTAGAGATGGGAGTCTCACTATGTTCTCTAGGATAGACTTAAATTCCTGGCCTTGAGTGATCCTCCGGCCGTGGCCTGCCAAAGTGCTGGGATTACCAGCATGAGCAACTGTGCCTGCCTTTTTATCAAATTTTAAAAGTCCATTCACAACAATTTCAGCTTCTAGTATGTACTTCAAAACTTCCAGCCTATACCCATCACCCTGTTCTGAAGCTGCTTTTGTATTTTTAGATATTTATTACAGTAGCATCTTACTACTTGGTACCAATTTCTGTCTTAATCCATTCAGGCTGAAATAATAAATTACCATAAAGTGGGTGGCTTACAAACAACACAAATTTATTTATTTATTTTGAGACAGAGTCTCACTTTGTTGCCCTTGGTATAGTGCCGTGGCGTCACAGCTCACCAGCAACCTCAAACTCTTGGGCTTAAGCGATTCTTTTGCCTCAGCCCCCTAAGTAGCTGGGACTACAGCCACAATGCCTGGCTATTTTTTCGTTGTAGTTGTCATTGTTGTTTGGCAGGCCTGGGCTGAGTTCGAACCCACCAGCCCCGGTGTATGTGGCCAGCACCATAGCTGCTGAGCTACAAGTGCTGAGCCAATTTAAAAAAAAAAAAAATTAATTAAAAAATTGGCCAGTCTTGGTGGCTTGTGCCTGTAATCCTACCACTCTGGGAGGCTGAGGTGGGTGAATTGCTTGAACTCAGGAGTTCAAGATCAGCCTGACCTAGAATGAGACCCTGTCTCTACTAAAAATAGAAAAACCATCCTGGCATTGTGGTGGGCACCTGTAGTGCTAGCTACTCGGGAGGCTGAGACAAGAGGATCTCTTGAGCCTAAGAGTGTGAGGTTGCTGTGAGCTATGATGATACCACAGCACTCTACCCAGGGCAACAGAGTGAGACTGTTGCAAAAAACTTCAAAATTTGATACATAATAATAGTACATATTTATGATTTTTTATATATCATATAATAATCAAACCAAGATGGAAAAAATGGACTAATTTGAGAAATATTTTGATGGTTGAATGAATGAGACTTGATGATGGGTAGGATATTGGGGCATGAGGGGAAGAGAGATACAAAGGATGATGAAACTGAGCTGTGGCCCCTCAAAGGGACCTGTCAGGGGGAACCTTATACATGGAAATAAAAAATCTTGAGTTCCTTCAGGGGAAATCAGGATACCTGGCTAGCTTTGAAAAGTGAATGGGCAACCTAGTGAGAACAAAGGCCTTCCCAGAGAGCCAAAGTCTCCAGATGTTTGGGTTCCCTAGGGGAGACTAAAAGATGGCGTCTTAACATATGTTCTTATGTTGCTTTTCAGAAATCCCTATGGTAAGGAAAATGCAGATTATGAGAGAATTGAGGAATTGAACTATGATCACCATTCTTTGTTCTAAAATTTCCCCAAGGGGCCTGTCATACCCATTTTTTTCCTTTTTTTTTTTTTGAGACAGAGTCTCACCATGTCGCCCTCAGTAGAGTGCTATGGCATCACAGCTCACAACAACCTCCAACTCCTGGACTTAAGTGATTTTCCTGCCTCAGCCTCTCAAGTAGCTGAGACCAAAGGTGCCCACCATAACACCCGACTATTTTTTTGTTGCAGTTGTTTAGCTGGCCCGGGCTAGGCCTGAACCCACCACCCTCAGTGCATGTAGCTGGCACCATAAGCACTGTGCTACAGGCTCCCAGCCCTGTCATACGCATTTTAAGATTCCTTTCTGCTAATCCAAGAATCTCTGAATCCATCTATGCCCATTTTGCTTCAGGCTAGCCAACCTTTTTTGGCCAGATCAACATGTAATCTCTATATATTAGTTTGCAATTTTGCCTACCCGAAATGTATCCCTGCCTTAAAAAATCCCAAATTGTATTGAGAGAGGATACCCAGAAAAAAGTGAGGTCTAAGAGAACAGAGGTCTTCTCAAGGAGACCCCAAGGATGCACCTGCCAAAATCCTCCCCGTAGTGACTCAGCACTTATGAATTTGTAGAAACTTAACTTCCTGGGACCTGGAAATTAGTGCTTGCTTCCATTTCTGTAAAAGCCCACAGTTCTGTAAAAGCCCAAGCCAGCTTCTCCAGCTTGATTCAAACTGACCAATGGGAAAGGTACCCATGGGCTGGAACTTTTTGACTGGGGATAAAAAGGAGAAGACTGAGCCTGTCGGAGAGTGTAGCCATTTTTAGACTCTGGTCGGCCGAAGCACCGCAGGCTGGAATAAAGTCCCTCCTCTTTTAAACACGGTGTTTGGGTGTTCTTTCTCTCCACTGGGCTTCGTCTTCCTACAACAGTATGTCATCATGCCATCATGCCATCATGGGGAGTTTTAAGTGTAAGCTGCTTGTTCTCCTTTTGTGGCACCCTGTAAATTTAATCTCTTTCCACCACTGTAGTTTTCAGCTTCAGTGTTTGGCTTGTCTGTGCTGGGCTCCTGGACTTCAGTTTGGTTTGCTAATGGTAATTCATTTGTTCAACAAAAGAGTCAGGAAGCTGTGTGTTAGGCAGTGAATATTCTGATAGATATAGTCCCTGGATTCAATGAGTTCGAAATCTAATGAGGAATACAGACATGTACCTAGTACATAACCAATCACTAGACAGTGGGGTATGTACTGTAAAGTGGGCTGTGGTGCTAAAAAGATACCCACACAAAAGGGGTATTTATTTAGAATGGCAACTCCTGGAGGAGATGACCTTTGGTTTGGGATTTTGTTTTGTTTAATATGAGTAGGTAGGTCAACCTTGAATCCAAAAAGGAAGGAAAGAACATTGCATTTCAGACAGAAATCATTATATGGAAAGCAAGGTTGAGGGAAGTTTGTTTCCATGTATGGCCAAAATGAATAATATTTAGGGCTGGGGGTAGGGGAGGGTGGATAAGGAAATAAAGCTAGAGTGGGTCAACAGGGACCAGATTACGAAAGGGGTGTGTGCTAAAGGCCTTTCTTTAAGTCTATTTCCTCATCTCTAAAATGCATAGAAAAGAGATGAAAGAACATGCCCTGTAAAGGTATGTGCTAAAGACCTTTCTTTAAGTCTATTTCCTCATCTCTAAAATGAATAGAAAATAGATGAAAGAACATGCCCTATGAAATGCACTGGGGACTGTTGGAATAGAACAAAATTAAATATTCATTGGAAAATACAAGTCACTTTTACCCTGAAGCTCTAAATAATCCTGCTCCTCAAATACCTTTTAACTGTATAAAGATCAGAAAATGTTATTTTATTGGTTTTAGAATAAACAGCTTTTTAAAAATTTGAGTAGAGCTTATAAAGTTAAAAAAATCTGTCAACTTTTTTAAAAATCAATTTTCCCCCCCTAGTGATAAATAATAAACAAATATCTTAAAGCCAACATTTTGAAAGAGCTTTGAAATTAATTGGAACCTTAACTTCATATTCACAATGGATACAGACACACTTTTATTTTGGCTTTAAAACAAGATTTATATGATTATATTTCATTTGCAAGATTACATGACTGGCATGTTAGTAATTATTCATTTCACTCAGAAATTCTGGGGTAGAATTTTGATTAAAACTGTGCATAATAGATGCCCTATAAAACCACCTTTCTTGCTTCACATTTATTGTTGTTGTAGAGTTACCAGGACTAAATTGAGACACAGTCAGGCATTTGCCTCTAGCACAAAATTTAAAGGGTGTCCCAAAACTCAGTAATGAAAATAAATATTATTTTAATGCAATATTTAAGAAATAAAAATTAATGCAAAAAACTCGTGACAAACAAAATAGCAAACATTTTAAATAAAGAGAGGATCTGATCCTTCACTTGTATGGCCTGTCTCACTCCCCTCACCTTAGTCCCAGCTTTGTGTCCTTAGTCTGCTGGGCCATGTTTATCTTTGTCCACTTTAAAAGGCAGAAGGGCAGGGTTCAAGGATTTAACATGGGGCTTCTAAACAGGGTCTTTTCCCAAGGTTCCTAGAAATCTCTTTCATAGGTCATTTGTCCCAGAGAGCTACTCCTGGGTCCCTTTGATCATTCTCAACAGAGACCGTCTACTGCTGTTTTCTCCCATAGTGGATCTCCAGAGTTGAACCTTTGCCACTTTTCTGGTTTTTCCCAGTATATCTGATTGCCTTGCTCCCAATGTCTGGCCAGCACCGTTCCCAGAGGAATCGATAGTACCCAAGCTCCTCGCTGCTCCTCTCAGTACCCACACAGCAAATTTGAACCTTCACCCTCTTTCAGTTGGGAGGGAGGAACCTCTTTTCTGGGGTTGTTCCCTCCTGTCTCTCTATTGCTCTCCTCTGGGCCTCAGTAGATAGTGCAATTCTACCCCAGGTCTTTGACTTTTCCCATTAGATCTTTTCTTCTTCTTCTTCTTTTTTTTTTTGATGTGATGGTTTGCAGTTTTGGCCAGGGTTGGGCTTGAACCCTCCACCCCCGGTATATGGGGCTGGTGCCCTCCTCCTTGAGCCACAGGTGCTGCCCTCCCAATAGATCTTTTTAATTAAAAAAATATATATATATATACCTTATAAAACCTTCAAATCACACAGAAGTATTTTATATTTCATTTATCCTTTAAGTTCTTCTGAACCTTTTAAAATTCCTTACACATGCCTGCTAAGATGCTGGGGAAATCTTCATCTTTCTTTTTTAATCACATTTTGAAATGGTATAAGTAATATATTAATCCATTTTCATTATGAAAAGTACAGAAAAACCCAGACATATACACAATAAACATTTATAGACACCTTTCCTTTTCCAACCCTCTCTACTCCTAATCTGGAGATGTTGACTCAGAAGTTTGATGTGCATCTCTCAGATCTCTTTGTGTGCATTTACATACATATATATGACACCCACACCCACACACACACACACACACACACACACACACACTACACATAAATAGGATCATTCTGAAAGTATTGTTTTTCATAGTTTTAAAAATCACAGAACTGTTGGTACGCTAATGTTCATAGCAGCATTTTTCACAATAGCCAGTAAGTGGAAACAGCCTAAACTCCATAGATATATGAATAAATAAGATGCATCATATGCATACGATGGAACATAATTTATTCAGCCTTAAAGCAGAAGGAAATTCTGATACATACTACGACATGAATCATCTTTGGAATCATTATACTAGGAAATAAGCCTTATATTGTATAATTCACTATATGAGGCACTTAGAGTAGCCAAATTCATAAAGACAGAAAGTAGAATGGTGGTTGCCAGGGGCTGGGCAGAGTGGGGAATGAGAAGTCATTGTTTAATTGGTATGGAGTTTGAGTTTGGGATTCTGGAAATGTTTTGGATAGGGGTGTGATGATGTGATGGTTGTCCGACAATGTGAATGTAGTTAATGCACTGAACTATACCCTCAAAAAGGGTCAAAATGATATACTTCAAGAGTTTTTTATGTATCACCACCATAAAAATAGGAAAAACATACACAACTAATAACTAAACTATTTCCTTGTGAACGAGTTAAATGTAGACATTTATAGGTTAAAATATGACTGACTCTTATGACTGACCCCTCTCTTGAACTTCTCTGGTAAACACTAGTAACAGTAAACCTGGAAAACCCATCCTATTCTCCTCTTTGGAGGTAATGGCTCTCAAACAGTCTGGCATATGTCCCTTGAGTTCTTTTTTGTGCATTTACATATATCACAGAACATAGATCTGAAGCCAGACTGGGTTGAGATCCTGGATCTACCATTTACTAGGGAGTGACTCTTGGGCACATTAAAGTTTCTGTATTTTAGGTTCCTCACCTGTAAAACATAATAATAGACACCTTGCATGGATGGAATTGGAAGGCAATAAGCCTGGCATGGAAAGACAAATGTTGTATGTTCTTATTCATATGTAGGAACCAAAAGGGTTGAATCTCATGGAAGTAGAGAGCAGAATTATAGTTACTAGAGGCTGGGAACGGTTGGGGGGAGGTGGTTATGAAAAGAGGTTGGTTAATGGGTAGAAACATACAGTTAGGTAGAAAGAATAAGTTTCAGTGTTTGATAGCACAGAGAGCTGACTATAGTTAAAAACGATATATTGTACATTTCAAAATAGGTAGAAGGGAAGATTGGAAATGTTTCCAACACAAAGAAATGATAAATGTTCGAGGTGATGGATACCTTAAATACTCTGATTTGATCATTATACTTTGCATGCATGTATCAAAATATCACATGCACCCTAAACATATGTATAATGGTTATGTATTAAAAATTTTTAAAGGGAAAAGTAATAGAAGCTTCTGAATGGTGCTATAGTGAGGAGTAAATTAAATAATGCATGTATGGCACATAACATTGTAGTTAGCACAGAAACGGTAGTTGTTATTATTGTCCACCTTTAAAGAGTGAATAAAGTAGGCCAGCAGATAATACCCATGACATGTATGGCAGAAATCAGGGACTGAAGGAGATTTGAGAGTGAGGGCCAGAAAGGGCAGCAGAAGAGCCCAAGAAAGGAAAGTGAGTGGCTTCTAATGAAATCTAGTATTCACCTTTATGAAATAAAAAAGAAATACAAGAACACATAGACAGAAGCATAGCCAGACACTACTTTCAGTCCAAGATAAATCAAATGGATACAAAATTATTAAGGGGATAATGTTTCCCCATCAGCAACTACAAAGACATAAACAATTGCAATCAATTGAGTATATACATAAAAATCTGGAACTTTATGCCCCCTTTTTAACTTTACATAGGCATGGTGAGTTATTTTAACTGCTTGGAACAGGATGTCTAGTAGTTGGAAAACCACTTCTCCCCACCTCCACCAAAGTGGTCCTGATAAGAAACAGCAATTACAGTGTCCCTCTCCTTAGGCCACAAAGGTGGGCATGTGGCTCAGGCTAGACTAGTAATAGTTTCTCATCTCTGGCCACAGTGATTCCTTTATAGTTGAACAAGTGACTCAGGACAGCCCAATTAAAGATCTTCCCCAAAGTTTTTCAAATAATCTGGGCTAAGAGGTTCCCAGATTGAACTTCTCTGGTAAACACTAGTAACAGTAAACCTGGAAAAGATGGGACTCCAAACTTGCCTGTGGCATGGTCCCCATTGGCAAGAATAAGCTAATTGGGAAAATACAACTGACATAAAGAGAAACATAAAGGTGAAAGATGGAGAGTTTTCCAAGTTGTTCATAAGGTCATTTGCATCCCTGCCCTTTCAGTGGTTTGATGATATGTATCAATATATTGCTTCTTTCTTTCACTGGTTGGAATTGGGTCAGGGTCATTTGCAACTACAAGAGCCTTATATCTGATACAAATTGGCATGGCTGTGCCTGTATTGGCCGGGCTGTGCCTATAAACAATAGGGTAGTGCCAAAGGGGCCCCTGAGCCATTAATTCAGATCAGTGGGTCACAGGTAGGTTAAATATGCTTGGTCTCATGACAGCAGCCCCCAGCTACACCACAGGGCATGCTCCTGAGTTAGAACAATTTGAGACCAATATTCACTGGAATTTGAAATGTTCCCCCATCAGCAACTACAAACATCCCTCCTCTTTGTAGGCTTGAGCATTTCTGGTGAGAAGGCTAATAAAAATTTCCCCCTCCTTATGCCCCTGTGTTTAGACAGAAAGACTTCTCTGCCAGTGCAAAGATGTGTGTGTTCTCACTTGTGCACGCTCACAGCACGTGTACACATGCATGCTCTCAAAAGTCTTCACAAACACACACACACACAGAAATATATATGCATAAGACCTCAGATGAGAACTTATAGGAAGCATCTGTAGTACTAGAAATTATGATTTGTTTATTTTAAAATCTCATATGGGCCAGGCGTGGTGGCTCCAGACCTGTAATCTTAGCACCATGGGAAGCTGAGGTGGGTGGATTGCCTGAGCTCAGGAGTTCAAGAGCAGCCTGAACAAGAGTGAGACTCTGTTTCTAAAAATAGCAGGGCATTGTGGTGGATGCCTTTGGGGTCAATCAAGAGAATTGCTTGAGCCCAAGAGACCAAGGTTGCAGTGAGCTATGATGGTATGGCACTCCTCTAAGGGTGACAAAGGGAGACTCTGTCTCAAAATAAAGAAAGAAAGAAAGAAAGAAAGAAAGAAAGAAAGAAAGAAAGAAAGAAAGAAAGAAAGAAAGAAAGAAAGAAAGAAAGAAAGAAAGAAAGAAAGAAAGAAAGAAAGAAAGAAAGAAAGAAAGAAAGAAAGAAAGAAAGAAAGAAAGAAAGAAAGAAAGAAAGAAAGAAAGAAAGAAAGAAAGAAAGAAAGAAAGAAAGAAAAAAAGAAAGAAAGAAAAGAAAAGAAAAGAAAAAAACCTCATATGGCTGTTAATGTGCTCTAGTTATTGCCACGTAAAGGATTAGAAGCAGATTTCATCTGAGCTGTTGTCCAGTGTCAATTTATTCAGTGACTGACATCAATGAAATTGTAACAGGTTGTTTTCCAGAAGGTTTTGACCATCCTCAAAAGGAGATCTTGACATTCCAGTATGCATTTCACACTTCTGTGCCTATTCTGCCATCGTGTGGGCAAGGAACACAAACACCGAAGTGTTAATGACCAAAGGTTACGTTTGAAAAGGGTTCTGAAGGATTAGAGATAATTTTCCCTTCAGGGATGGAAGATAAATGAGAAGGACTCCCAAAGAAAATATGAGTCCCAAATCAAGAAAAGCTGACTGTTTTCACGAAATCTTTACAACCAGTTCAAGCTGGAAGGGTTTGCTCATTTGAATGCAGTGTCCCCCAGAGGAGCTAGCACTTATTAGCAACACCCAGTGCCAGGTACAGAATTCTCTCAGCCGTCTCCAGCTGGGTAGGCATTACTGTTGCATTATAATCTGCATTTTACAAATGAGCCTACTGAGCTCAGAATGGCTAAGTAGCATGCCCAAATTTCCACAGGTAGTAAGTGGAAGAGCTAGGAGGTTTAGAAAATCAACTGGGAATATAAACGAAAATTATAAATAATTTCATTAGGAAATTACATACAAAGGGGTACAAATGACAGGAATACAATTAGATACAAAAGTGATATATGTGTAACTTATGAAGCTATATAATAAAATGAATACTCATGAATCCACCAAGAAACGTAGGAAAACCACAGCACCAATGCCATTCAATCTCCCTGTGTGCTCTTCTCTGACCCTATTCTTCTGGCTTCCTGCCCCAAGAGAGCCACTAGCCTGACTTCTTTTAATCCTTTTGCTTTTCCTTAATATTTTATCTCAGAAGTATGTGTCTCTGGTTTTACTAGAGTCTGAAATTTATAAAAATGGAAAGATATTTACATTTCTCCTGTGACTTGCTTTATTCATTTAAAATTGCCCGGGAGATTCATTGTGTTGCTGTGTGTACTTGCAGTTCTTTTTTCACTGATCTATAGAATTCTATTATATGAATGTGCTCAAATTACTCCTCCATTTTCCTTTTAAGGAACAGTTGGCTTTTCCCCAGTTTTTCACTATGACATGCAGTGCTGCTATAAATGTTTGTGTACATGACTCATGGTGCTTGTAAGAGATACTCCAGGGAATATATCCAGAAAAGAATAGTATTATAGGGAACACAAATGTTGAACTTTTTTTTTCTTTTGAGACAGAGTTTTACTCTGTCTGTTGCCACTGTGAGCCATCACACCCAGCCCAAATGTTCAACTTTTACAAGACATCGAATCTTTCCCTGAAGTAGTTATATCAGTTTATGTTCCCACCAGAGTACATGAGTGTTTCCTTTGGTCTACATCCTTACTATGATTTGAAGTTGCCAGAACTTCATTTTTTTTTCGAGAAAGAGTCTCTGTCACCTTGGGTAGAGTGCTATGGCATCAGCCCAATTCACAACAACCTCAAACCCTTGTTTAAATTTTCAGGTTTTTTTTGCTTCCTGCAACCTCAGTCTCTTGTTTCAGCCTCCCAAGTAGCTGGGAATATAGGTGCCCACCACTATGCCCAGATAGTTTTTCTATTTTCAGTAGAGACAGAGTCTCGCTATTGCTCAGCTGGTCTCGAACTCCTGAGCTCAAGCAATCCACTGGCCTTGGCCTCCCAGACTGCTAGGATCACAGGCGTGAGCCACCATGTCCAGGATTTGCCAGAACTTTAAATACTGGCCAAACTAGCGAGTGTAAAATGGTATGTCACTGTGGTTTCATGGAAGTTTGTCAAATTTGCATAGGTTTTTAAGTTAGTGGCATAAATTTGCATCACTTGGTGGGGCAGGGAAAGAGTATTCCAGGTGGGGAAAACCAGTTCAGAAAGGGTTCTGAGTCAGGTAAGAAGTTGATACATGTATGGAACAGGAAAAAAGCCATTACAGATGGAGCATAATGAGTTTACCCTGCCTCAGGTAACTAACTTCTCAGTACCTCATATCTCGGCTGATCTGACCTCTGGCATCTGCCAGACTTCACCTGCCAGTCCTGACCTCTTCTGACAAACCCTCAATTATTTCATCATGTGATATTGATTGTGAAATCATGTTTTAATTTTAACCAAGGTGATTCAAACTGGGTCTTATGCCTCTTATCCTACTACAGATCACTTTTACATTTGCATATACTTCCAAAAGTTTATTTTAAACTGTCTTTCTTACTATTGCATCACTGATTTATTGTCAATTCCTCCTTGATCATAAAACAACTTTAAAATTGCTGTTTGAAATGTATGTGGGCTCTCACATACAGTTCTGAAAGATGTGTGAGAATAAATTTTCAGGAATTTATTTTAGAACTAAAAATCATCTTCAAAAATCTCTGGCCTAGAGCAGGAAGAGACCTTGTTAACTCAGCAGCTTTAAATTATGGTTATCTTTTTTCTTCCTTTGAGAAATTTAGTTGCTGATTGGGTGAGTCTAATAATCCAACTCGGGCTTTCTCCACTGGATTTTGGCATACAAACATTAAAAACAAAACCCAAGATAAAGATTTTAATAATGACGAAGGAAGTGAAGTTCGCCTTTGGTCGCTATATGGTAGCCAGATTTTGGTGATGGCTCCCAGTGAACCACACTACCTGGTTTTTTCACCCTGTGTAATCCCTGCCCACAGTGAATATGAGTTGGCCTGTGATTGGTGCTAGCTAACAGAATGCTGAAGAAGGGATGCTGTGTCAGTTTCATACCTAACCTTTAAGAAGACTGGCGGTTTCTTCTTCATGTCTCTTGGAATACTTACTTTGGCAACCCTGAGCCAATATACCTTCTACAGACACCATAGAGAGGTCATGTGGAGGCTAGAGGCCCTGGGACCATATGGAGAGACAGAACAGTCCAGCTGTCCTAGTGTCTCAGTCAAGCCTCCAGATGACTCTAGTCTCAGCCATGTCACTGTAACCGCATGAGAGCCCCCAAGCAAGACCAGCAGAACGATGCAGCTGAGCTTGATAAACCCACAGAACCATTATGATAGTGCAATGGTGATTGTTTTAAGCTGCTAAGTTTTAGGATGGTTTGTTGTGTAATCATAGACAACCAAAATAGAAATTGATATTTGAAAGTGGAGCATTGACATAGCAAGAATCTAAAACATGTGGCGGTAGGCAGAAGCTGAAGTAACCTTGTAGAAACTGTGAAGGCTGGAAGAAAACGCTCACTCTTTGAAAGCTCTTAACCACCGTATCTAAGTCTAGATACCCTGTAGGATAGGCTACCTGGAACGGCAAGGTCTTGAGATACAAGGAAAAAGAGAAAGTTCCAACCTTCCTGGGATCCCTGTCAAGCTTCCATATGACTCTAGCCGAGGAGCCATCTTGCTTTCTAACTGCAACTACATGAGATAACCTGAGACCAGGTAAGGAGCTTCTCAACTGAGCCAAGTTCACTCACAGAAGAATATCAGATAATAAAATAGCTGCTGTTCTAAGCTGTTGAGTTCTGGCCATGTTTGTTATGCACAATAGATGACTAAAACACTTCTGGCCTCTGGTTTTCATGATTCATTGACTCTTTATGCAATATGACCTCACGCTGCCCTACATACATTCAGGACTCATAATGATAAAGTTCCACCTAAATTGGTTTTCCCTTTGGTGGAGTAACACATGTCCCTTAAGGTTTTAGCTTTGTAATCCTGTGGCTCTCAGGTCAAATTCCTGTTCTTTTGCTTGTTTACTGTGTAAACTTTTGGTAGGTCATGTAAGCATTTTGAAACTTTAATTTGTTTATCTGTCAACTAGGGGAAATGGTACCTGTCTTCTCACCGGCTTGTTAGGAGGATAAAACAACCATAAATATCTTGATTACTTCAAAGCTCTAGAAATAAGTGTGCCTTATTTTTATTAGATAATCAGTAATCAGCCATGCTAGCCTCCCAAAGACTACAAGTTAGTCAAACTACCCTCTCTCTAAATTACTGGCTGACCACTATCTACCCAAAGCAAGCAGGTTATAGTCCAAAGAGTCACCTCACACTTGGGTTACTGTTTTTGATCTATTCTTCTCCTACAGTTGTTGGCTTGTATGGTTGCCAGTGCTCCTCAGACACTGTCCTTTACATGGAGAACTGCTTCATGTTACGTTCCAAGCCATTGTCCTCAAGTTCTTTCATACAACTTGGTCTCATTCATCCATCACTAGCTGAGACGTTTTTTCCCTGAATGTTTGTCAATTGTCAAGGAGCTACCTAATTTCAACCTTGTTCTGAGACAAAGTAGACTCCTCAACTAGACTACAAAAGCCTTTTTTGGAGTTCAACTTCCAAGCAAGATGGAACAATATGGGCTGAATTTACTCTCCCACATGAAGCATCATCAACAACAAAAAGACAAAATATTTGAAAAAAGTAGGCTTTTTTCAAAGATACAAGACGTCAGGCAACAAAGAACAGTGATCCTGGAAGATAAGAAAAAAAGATGAATGCTACAATGTCCCAGCTTATTATACTGAGAGAGTTTCCAGGCCACAGTGCATGAAGGGGAACCCAGGTGGAGACAGACAGATTTTCTGGGGGTTTATAATACATGTAGATGTATGGTATATGCGTGTGGTATATGGCAATAATAGCACAAAGGACAGGATAGGAGAAATGAAGGTCTACTATTATACATCTGATAAGATGCAGCCAATAAACCTTAAAGCAAAAAAAAAAAGAAAAGAAAAAAGAGGTATAGCTAATAAGTTAACAGAAGAAATAAAATAAAATTGTAAATACAATTAAACCTAACCACATCAGTAATTACTTCCATGAAAGGCAAAGATTGTCATAAAAACAAGACCTGGTCAGTGGGATGGCTGACCCCTGTGATCCTAGTGCTTTGGAAGGCTGAGGTGGAAGGATTTTTTTTTTTTTTTTTTTGAGAAAGAGTCTCATTTTGTCACCCTGGGTAGAGTGTGATGGTGTCATAATTTACAGTAACCTTAAACTCTAGGGCTCAACTGATCCTCTTACCTCAGCCTCCTGAGTAGCTGGGACTACAGGAGCTGCCTATGACCCTGTCTGGCTAGTTTTTCTATTTTCAGTAGAGATGGGCTCTCTCTCTTGCTCAGGCTGGTCTCAAACTTCTGAGCTCAAGCAATCCACCCACCTCTGAATCCCAGAGTGCTAGGTTTACAGGTCTGAGCCACCATGTTGGCCTTTGAAAGGATCTTTTGATGCCAGGAGTTCAAGACTAGCCTGGGCAACATAATGAGATACCATCTCTACTAAAAATAGAAAAATTAGCTGGGGACATGCCACACCTGGTCCCAGCTAGTGGGGAAGGTGAGGTGGGAGGATCACATGAGCTCAGGCATTTGAGGTTGTGGTGAGCTGTGATCATGCTACTGCACTCTAGCCTCGGGGACAGAGACCCTGTCTTTTTTATTGATAAAATGAAATAGGTTTCCTATAGGCAGAATGTACCTGGGTCTTGATTTTTTTGGTTGTTGTTGAGATAGGATCTCACTCTGTTTCCTGGGATAGACTGCAGTGGTCATTACAGTTCACTGCAACCTCACACTCCTGGGCTCAAGTGATCCTCCTGCCTCAGACTCTCAAATAGCTGGGACTACAGGTTTTTGCCACCACGCTTGCCCAATTTTTTTCATTGTCCTCAAGTGATTCTCACACCCTGGCCTCCTAAAATGTTGGGATTATAGGTGTGAGCCACAGTCCTGCGCAGGCCTGCCAATTATTAAATGTGAAAACTTTAGGCTGGGCGCTGGCCACATGCTTCAGAGCTGGTGTTTTTTTTTTTGTAGAGACAGAGTCTCACTTTATCACCCTCAGTAGAGTGCCGTGGCGTCACACAGCTCACAGCAACCTCCAACTCCTGGGCTTAGGCGATTCTCTTGCCTCAGCCTTCTGAGTAGCTGGGACCACAGGCGCCCGCCACAATGCCTGGCTATTTTTTTGTTGCAGTTTGGCCGGGGCCGGGTTTGAACCCGCCACCCTCGGTATATGGGGCTGGTGCCCTACCCACTGAGCCACAGGCACTGCCTGAGATGGTGGGTTTGAACCCGGCCAGGGCCTGCTAAACAAACAAACAAAAAAATAGCTGGGCGTTGTTGTGGCGGGCGCCTGTAGTCCCAGCCACTAGGGAGGCTAAGGCAAGAGAATAGCTTGAGCCCATGAGTTTGAGGTTGCTGTGACCTGTGGCCCCATGGCATTCTACCGAGGGCAACAAAGTGAGACTCTGTCTCGATAAAAAAAAAAATGTAAAAAAGTCAAAACTTTAACAAGTTATTTAAAGTGTCTAAGTCTCAGTTTCTTTGTCTTAGATGGTAGAATTGTGAAGAGCAAATGCACATGGAGTTCTTAGCTATTATTATTGTTATTATTTTTATTGTGTGTCTTATCTGGAGTTTAGATGTGCAGAGCAAATGAGGGTCTGGATGGGACTGGGATAAAACCATGCGATTCACAAATAGCTAGTGTAGGAGCTGGTTGATCTGGTAAACACTCTCAATTGTACCTCCGATCTTGTTCAGTCTCATTTTTTTTTTTGAGACAGAGCCTCAAGCTGTTGCCCTGGGTAGAGTGCTGTGACGTCACAGCTCACAGCAACCTCCAACTCCTGGGTTCAAGCGATTCTCCTACCTCCGCCTCCCAAGTAGCTGGGACTACAGACGCCCGACACAATGCCTGACTTTTTTTTTTTTTTGGTTGTAGCCATCATTGTTGTTTGGTGGGCCAGGCTGGATTTGAATCCTCCAGCTCAGGTGTATGTGGCTGGCGCCTTAGCCGCTTGAGCCACAGGTGCTGAGCCACAATCTCATTTTTTTTTACTTTAAAAGATATTCCTGCTCATTAAGAGAGTACTTATGGATACCTTGTGCATTAAAAACCTGACTTATGGCTTGGCACCTGTGGCTCAAGTAGCTAAGGCGCCAGCCACATACACCTGAGCTGGCAGGTTCGAATCCAGCCCAGGCCCGCCAAACAACAATGACAGCTGCAACCAAAAAATAGCCCCGTGTTGTGGCCGGTGCCTATAGTCCCAGCTAATTGGGAGGCGGAGGCAAGAGAATCGCTTGAGTTCAGGAGTTGGAGGTTGCTGTGAGCTATGATGCTACGGCACTCTACCCAGGGTGACAGCTTGAGACTCTGTCTCAAAACAAAACAAAACAAAAAGCCTGACTTATCACTATCCATAAATTGTGCTGATAAAAGGGTTTATTTAAATAACTGGAAATTTCTACAATTTATATTACTCAGGGAAAAGGAATCTTTAAAACATTCTGTATACATCCTTGGAATCTAGAGCAGTAATTAAGTCAAAATCTTTTATTAACCTATAGCACAAAGTGAAATTTAAGACAATACTAAGCAAATGATCAGGTTGTGAGTTTTTTTGCCTGCTGTGTAATCTTTTGAAGTTGGTATTCCTCAGCTGAAGTGCTGAACAGAGAGATTATTGGAGTGACTATTTCCTCAATTTCCTCCATTTCTCTAAGGAGAAATGACTTAATACCAGGTTAGATGCATGAGAGAGAAGTTAACTCATTACACAGGGTGGATGCCTTAGGGCATTGAGGCTTAATTTCTTTGCAAAACCCCAGCTGAAAAATGCTAATCTACAGAAACAAGACACCATCCACCCACCTCACAGGGTTACCTCGGGGATTATCAAGATCGAGTCTGTTAAACTCTCATGAGAAACAAACTTAATGCTGCACTCTTAAGGTAATGCTCAGTTTCTGAGTCATTATGATTAGCCTGAAATGTTTTAAAATTTTAATTAAAAAACAGAATTTATGACACTATTTAAAAAATAGGAAATGCAAACAAGTAGAAAATATCAGCCAGAAACACACCAACTAGAGAGAGTCAAAATAACATTTAGGGTGCATATCCATACAGGTTTTAACACGTTCATTTATGTGTAATTTTTTTGGTATAGTTTAATGTATTTTAATAACAAACATATGGGAACAGCCCAGAAGACAGACAACGTTAAAAACACATATGTACATGTAGGACAACTCAAGTTAGAAAAAGTATAGTGAATGAATAGAATCCACTGTACGATAAAAATGCTACAAACACCATTTAGCTGCCATCAATAAGAAATTTACATGTTTTAAAAAAATCCAAATGCTGGAATTGTCCAGAAAAATTTAACAGGTTTATTTATAATTGTTATAAAGTTGAACTGCTGAAACTTGTTTATTAAAACATTTTGACTCGCATTAACGCTGCACATCCCCACATTTATATTAACAAATCACACACAAATGAAAATGGAAATACTGTCAATAGCTGGTTTCTGTCCCTTATTTTTGCAGTTGCAATCATATATTTAAGTATCTTTTGACCCCATGGGGTGGAAAAAAAATCTAACGTTCAGAACTACCAATAACAGGAAGAGGAGAATTATTTTTTTTTGATAATGAAATGTTTTCCCATCATAGTAGACTCTTAAGCACGTTCTCCATGTATGCGGCGTGCTATAGCTGGATGACTTTTGACATAATTGTTACACATTTGGCATGGATAGCACACAGGTTGGTGTCTTCAAAAAGGCCACCAGACAGGCCTCACTTGCCTCTTGCAAAGCACCAATAACTGGGCTCCGGAATCGCAGATCTATCTTGAAGTCCTGAGCAATTTCTTGCACCAGACGCTGGAAAGGAAGTTCAGTGGACTTCTGATAATGTCTCATTTCACTGAGTGCAATTCTGCAGTTCAGTGGACTTCTGATAATGTCTAATTTCACTGAATGGCACAGTACCAGCCCTGTAGAGATGAGGGGTTTCTTCACCCCTCCAGTAGAGGGCGCACTCTTGAGAGGGACTTTTGTAGCCGGTTGCTTCCCGGGTGCTTTACCACCGGTGGATTTGCCTGCAGTGTGCTTTGTATCAGCCATGGTATAAAGACCTCCGTACTTCCTTTTCTCCTTTGACTGCAGCTGGGCGCGATAGAGGCTGCGCTGGCGTTAGACAGCGACGGCCTATGTGTAATTTTTAATACAAATGATGTTCTAGACGTTTGAAGCTTAAAGAATAGCTTCCCTTCAACATCCGTTAGTACATAGGCTTTTAAAAACGATACATGATTGTAACTATTTCTGGGGGTACATTTGATATTTTGATACATGCATACAACGTGTAATGATCCAATCAGGATATCCATCAACTCAAACATTTATCATTTCTTTGTGTTGGAACAATGTAAATCTAAGACTTTTGGCTTGGCATCCGTAGCACAGTGGTTACGGCCGCAGCCACATACAGAGAGGCTGGTGGGTTCCAACTCGGCCTGGGCCAGCTAAACAACAATGGCAACTGTAACAAAAATAATAGTCAGGCATTGTGGGTGCCTGTAGTCCCAGTTACTTGGGAAACTGAGGCAAGAGAACAGCTTAAGCCCAGGAGTTGGAGGTTACTGTGAGCTGTGACACCACGACACTCTACCGAGGGCGAAATAGTGAAACTCTGTCTCAAAATAAATAAATAAATAAATAAAATAAAATAAAATAAAATTGTTGAAAAAAAACCTAAGACTTTGGAAGTTGAGAGGCATTTGGAAGAGGAAAGCGGGACCCAGAGATTGGAGATGATTTGACCAATGCAGCTAAGAACTAGGGCTGAACCTTTTGCATAGCCAGAGATCTCTGCTCTTTATTCACTATGGTCCCATCAGAGATATTAGTTACCTTGTGGCGTTAATTATCCTTTTTCTTAAAACATCTTTTTGATTTTCCTGCTAAGAATGTTTAAGATAGATCAGCTAGAAAATAAAGGAAGAAGGAACTTGATTAACACATTTGTTGTTGTTGTTAGAGAATTGGATTGACAGGGCAGACATAGCGCTAGTGAATGAAATAAGCCTAATTGCTTTATAACATGTTTTTAATTTAATGTTCAACAAAGGCCAGTTACTGTACACACAAATCAATAAACAAACAACCAAAACTGCTTGTTGGGCAACAACAACAACAACAACAAAACAGAGCAAGTTGATTGCTGCTTGCCTGGTTTTCTAAGTACAGCCTAATGCAATTTGAGATAACCTTGAAAGTTTACACAAGACTTACTGAAAAGAGTTATTTTGAAATGGTTTGGAGTGGCCTATAAACAATTTCAGGTAACCTGTAAATCATGTCAAACATCTCAAAGCACCTTGCCAAATTCTGACCATGTTTAACTGGGGTTGAAGATCAATCTCAGAAATGGACGTCTGACAACAAAGAAAGTGTTGGAATAGTGGAATAGTGTGGTTTAAGGGGCACCTGGAAGGCTTTCTTGTCCAAAAAGCTCTTTCCCATTGTATGTCAAGTGCCTGAAAATCTTTCATTATATACTGGAGCTATACAACTAAACAACTGTCTTAGTGGGGATTAGTTTTGGGAGCCAAGGTAAGGGGACCAGAGGGGAGCAACTGCTGTGAAGGGCAGGTGGCTTCACTAGGTGGTCTCTCCCTATAGAGACAAAGATGTAGAGGCTTTTGTCTAAAGTTCATTTTCTTCTAAATGTGATTCATTTCTAAAACAATTTGCTTTAATTTTTTCTAATAGAGGTTCACTTTATTTAACATGATATTCTCATGAATTACTTAAAATTGTTGTGCTTTGCAACTGAAATTGGTCAAATCTACTGTTCTGCAAGTTTGATTCCTGATTTGGTTGCTTAAAGTAAGAGCAATCTTAATATTTCTAAACAAATATATTTTAGGGAAAGAAAACAATTTCATTCCTATTCCAATGACGTATATCTAAAAGTCTTAAATTGCCTTCCTTAATCCTTAAAGCATCAGAACAAAATTTATTCTTATAGCAATGATAACAGCTGTGTCCTCAGCGTTACCTACAATGGAGAGAAAGCAGATCAACATCACTGTATGAAGAGTTAGAATTTGACCTGCAGTCCTTCATAACAGCATTTTAATAATATATGTTCTTCCTATCAGTCCTCGCTCAGCCTCGATGTTTTCTTGAATGAGAAGGCATGGATTTTAAATGACCTATTAAAAATATAATGAGTTACAATCTGGATATGTTTAAAATATGTGGACTTATAGCCAAGAAACAAAGAGAGGTAGAACAAACTACTTTAAGAAAAAGAGAGAATATAAGAATAGTGAATGTGTCCGTAAGGTGCTTGCGGTAGCTAATACTATGTCGCTGGTAACTTGCTACCAAAATGCTGCATTAGGACAGTGGCATTATGGTTTATGCTACCCCTCTGCTCTCCAAGCTTTCTGTGATACTGTTGTAACATTTGTGCCAGTAGCTATATTTATATGTATGTACTGACATCTAACTATGATTCATAAGGATAAAACGGTGTTTTTGCAAATTATAATTCTAAAAATTATCATCAGAGAGGCATTATTATGCAGTTGAATGAGCACTACTTGGAAAAATCAAGGGACCTGGATTTTAACCCAGCTCAAGATACATGATCAAATGATGTCCCCACTGTGAGCCTTGGTTTTTCCACAGGTAAAATGAAAAAGGTGGACAAGATGGTCTCCAAGCTCCCTTTTTAGCCCTTAGTCCTCTGACTTCTTTCTGTAAACACGTGTTTAATAAGTACTCTAGTTAAGCTCAAAGTACTTATTTCACAAGGTCCATTGAAGTTTGAGGACTATCTCTACCATAATTTTGTTTGTTTGATTGATTTGGAACAACAACAACAAAAAGAAACCCTATCTGTCTTATGGCCAAAGCAGCCATTCTAGAGAAGCTCTGACAATGACCAAAGGAAGGAAAACATTGATGAGGCCTTTTGTTTAATTCCACATGTCCAGTGAAAATGATAACACTAAAGAAACAGAGCATCAAAAAGGGAAAATATAACCAAAGTATAAACCTCAGCAAGACATTTGCCCAGAGAAGTAAGAAGAAAAACATGGATCTGGAAATGTGACTGGATAAATTTCATGTAAAATATGCCATCTTTGTCAGGGGTAGGAAAGTGGCTGTGGGCTTTCAGCCCCAATGTTGATGTTAAGAAATTGTGTAGGCCGGGAGTGGTGGCTCATGCCGGTAATCCTAGCACTCTGGGAGACTGAGGTAGGTGGATTGCTTGAACTCAGGAGTTTGAGACCAGCTTGAGCAAGAGTGAGACACCATTTCTACTAAAAATAAAAAATAAATAAATTAAAAAAACTAGCTGGTCGTGGTGGCAGGCACCTGTAGTCCCAGCTACTCTGGAGGCTGAGGCAGGAGGATCTCTTGAGCATAGGAGTTTGAGGTTGCTGTGAGCTATGGTGCCACTGCGCTCTAGCCTTGGCAACAGAGACTCTGTCTCACTGGGTTTAACTGCTTGGAGATGGTAGATAGTCACGTTTTCATCTGAGGATAGTAAAATTAAAGTTGGTACTTTAGTGTCTAACATTTAGGGGAAGAAAATGACAAAGATGTGCATCTATGCTCTGAGTATCAGTCATGTTTGACTCTTCTCATGTGTTTCAGCATCAGCATCAGCAACAGAGACCAAGACCGAGCGCTCAGTACAGCAGTAGTCTTTCACGATACAGACTCCCCACTTGGTGGCAAGCTGACTGTATTGGGGTCTCCCTTCCTGGAAGTTCATCCTTATAGGGACATATATTTATCTAGGTATGCGTTTGACATTCTTGCTTGTAAAGCCTCAGCTAGCACATTCTATGTAAGTGTAAGGATTCCTGATCCTTAGGCATGGTATCTCACACAACATAGCATCTGACCAAACTACCCTCTAAGAGCAAAGGAGGTATAGGAATGGGTCAAATACCCTGGAGTCTACTGATGACATCACACCCCACCCATCTGGAGACAGTTGATCTCATAGAATGCTGCCTTCTAAAGGTGCAACTGAAATGCCAACACAGAAAATGGGGGCTCTGAAAACGGGAAGCCAACCTTCAAAGTGTAGCACATTTGTTAAATCAGAGACTGCTGCATGGTGCTATGCTCTAGTATTAAGGAAAGATGAGTTCATGATCCAAGTGGTAGAAACAGGAGTGGCTCCAATTACCTTCACTCCTAATGATCTGCTAGGGAGTTTATGCTTTCTGTCCCTTCAGCTCTGGGCTCTGCTAAGATGGAGGTCCCGTTTCACAGAGAGGGTACATTCTTTCTGGGAAACACAGCAAAGGTTCCATTGAAATACAAGTCAGAAGTGATTCCAGGGCACTTTAGATTCCTTGTGCCCGAGGACCAAACAGGTAAGGAGAGGAGTTAACATTCTGACAAGGGTATTTGATCCTGGCGTTCAGGAGAAGGTATGTTTGCTTTTACACAATGGTGCCTGGGAGGGAGGAATTGTGTGTGTATCCCAGGCGATCCACTTGGATACCCCTGGGTACTTCCTTGCCCTGTTGTAACTGTGGATGGGAAAATACATCAATTCCAAACAGAACTTTTTAGACCAGACCACTACAGATGGAAGGTTTGACTCAGATCACTAAGTATGTCACCAAGACCCGCTGAAGAGGTAACTGAGGGAGATGTGAATTTAGAATGGATAGTGGAAAAGAGAGGCTAAGGACCAGTTGTGGCCCCGAGACCAACTGAAATAACCGGGGTTATTTCACCTTCTGACTTTTCCCCCAGAATAAGTGACCATGGGGACTATGGAGAAGCTTCTCCACAAACCTGTGTAGTCAAAAAAAGTGGACGGTGGCCGCTGTGAGTAGGAGGTGCAGGACTCTATTCAGGCAGCTTTGGCTCAAAGACTCCCAGAAGGCAGGGAATTCCCTTAGACTAGATGGCAACCCAGGACACTTCCCCTCAACCTTTTTTCCTTATCTCCTGCACCCATCCTCAGGCTTGTATTTCAGGCTGATAGCACTATCAGGACCCTACCAACTTCAAAGGAGTATTTGAGGCAGGCTCACTCCTGTACTTTCCTTTTCTGTGAGGGGATAGTCTGGTCAGATGCTATGCTGTGTGAGACACCAGATCTATGGATCAGGAATTCAATAAGTTCACAAATAGTGCTGCTGGATGAGGTTCCACAAGCAGAAAAGGATGACCATCTATCCTTGTGAGGATGAACTTTAGGCCTTTCCAGGAGGTGAGGGCCCAATATAGCCAACTTTCCACTAAATGGCCAGCAGATCTCTTCAATGAATACCGCTAAACTGGGATCTCAGGCTTGGTGTCTGTTGCTAACAAAATTGGAGTTTGTAAGTAGAAGTTCATGTTTCCAGGTCCATACATAGCTTCTCCTCACCATTGTGACTATTTTTTTTTTTTTTTTTTTGCAGTTTGGCTGGGGCTGGGTTTGAACCCGCCACCCTTGGCGTATGGGGCCTGCGCCCTTCTCACTGAGCCACAGACACCGCCCCATTGTGACTGTTCTTTTCATGTGCTCATTGGAAGTTCTGAAGTGGTGGTTACAAGAGCTGGTTAATGTTGACTGGCAAAGATATTTTGTCTACTTGGTTATTCAGTGCCACTTCTGTGGTGCCTAAGTTTTCCTCATTCTCATGTATTGTGTCTGTCTACATACCTTTGTGTGGAACTGCTTGTCTCTGATTTCTCTCTCTTTCTCAGTTTAGGCTTCTGACAGATGGCTGGTGACTCATCACTGCCCAATAATCTCTCTGTATTTTCACCTCAGGTCACTTCTTCCTCTCCACAAATTGGTTGACCAGGTACACCGCCTGGTCAGTATGTTCCCAATAGTAGGCAGTCTGTGAAGCAGGGTTGTTTTATCATCTTGAGCTTCTCCCATGAACTGTTTGAATGTAACTTGAAGAAACCACATTCCTTTACCCCTAAATACACCAGGCTGTGTTTCAGAAGAACAAAGACATTTTGTCAATAACCACAGCGTGAGTATCAAAATCAGAAAACTTAACATTGAAATAATACTAGTATCTAAACCATAATTTATGCTTAAATTTGAAGAACTGTACCAGTAGTATTCTTTAGAGGTTCTTTGTGCTCAGTCCTGAAGCCAATCTAGGATCACGCATTGCATTTAGTCGTCATATCTCTTTAATCCCCTGTGATCAGGAACAATTTCTCAGTTTCTGTCTTTTCTGACCTCAGAACACTTGAATAATGTAGCTCCATTATTTTGTGCCTTGGATTTTGATTGTTCTGGAATTTCTTTTTTTTTTGAGACATAATCTCACTGTGTCACCCTGGGTAAAGTGCTGTAGCATCACAGATCACAGCAACCTCAAACTCTTGGGCTTAAGCGACTCTCTTGCCTCAGCCTCCTAAGTAGCTGGGACTACAGGGCCTGCCACAACACCTGGCTATTTTTTTTTTTTGCAGTTTTTGGCCAGGGCTGTGTTTGAACACACCACCTCTGGCATCTGGGGCTAGCGCCATACTAATTTGAGCCTCAGGCTGCCCCACTCTGGCTATATTTTTGTTGTCATTGTTGGTTAGCAGGCCCAGGCTGGGCACGAACCCGCCAGCTTTGGTGCATGTGGCTGGCACCCTGCCCACAGAGCTACGGGTGCCGAGCCAGTTCTGGTATTTCTAAATGGTTAGTTGAGCAAGAGTAATGAAAGCAGGGTTGAGTCCTTCTCAGTTTTCCTATCAGAAGGTAGATAATATCCTTTTGTCTCAATATTGCTGATGTTAGCTTTGATTGCTTGTTTTAGATCGTTACTATACTGCCACAATGAAGTTATTTCTGAGGAGTGGCATCAGAAAAATAACCAAATAGTAGTTATGTGGCTTTACTGTTCCTCACAGAAAACGGAGTAACAATCATCCAGTGGAAGATTATTACTCAAATATCCCAGAATGCAAAACTGAAACTGTGATGATCCCTTGAGCTGCAGAGCAGAGAAAAACTTGAAGCAGGCAGTAATAGAATTTTTTTTTTTTTTTTTGAGACAGAGTCTCACTGTGTCACCTCGGTAAGCTCACAGCAACCTCAAACTCTTGTGCTTAAGTGATTCTCTTGCCTCATCCTCCTGAGAAACTGGGACTACAGGCGCCCGCCACAACGCCCGGCTATTTTTTTGTTACAGTTGTTTAGCTGGCCTGGGCCAGGTTTGAACCCACCACCCTCAGTGTATATGGCTGGCGCTGTAACTACACTGTGCTATGGGTGCTGAGCCAGAATTTTTTTTTAAAAACTTGATGCCTCTTCCCCAAGTTGGCAAGGTACCACATGCATAAAATTCCCCGAATTCATAGTCTCCGCACTGTCAAAAGTAAATTGAAGGCCAGGAGCGGTGGCGCATGCCTGTAATTCCAGCACTCTGGGAGGCCAAGGCATGAGGATCCCTTGAGCTCAGGAGTTGGAGACTAGTCTGAGCAAGAGCAATACCCTGTCTCTACCAAAAAGAAAAATTAGGCATTGTGATGGGTGCCTGTAGTCCCAGCTACTTGGGAGGCTGAGGCAGGAGGATCACTTGAGCTCAGGAGTTTGAGATTGCTGTAAGCTAGGTTGAGGCCATGGCACTCTAGCCTGGGCAACAGAGGGAGACTCTGTCTCAGAAAAAGAAAAAAGTGATTTGAAGATAAACATTTAGCTTCCCCACTTCTTTGGGTTTCTTCACAGAAAACTCACTCCTGCCTCAGCCTATGGAAAGGATCAGGAGTGCTGACATTGGCTCTCTACTATGAGAGAAAAGTCCTTTTTAGTATTCTAACTGATGTCCTGTGAATTTTAAGGTTTTCTATTCTAATTGGTCACTCTTTTTGTTCCTGCGTTAGTTCCTCTGTTCTAGTTCAGCCAGAGACAAACAGCAGGAATGGAACTAGCAGCAGCTATGATGTAGGTCTCAGAGGCTACTCTCCATTCTGCCAGAGAAAACACGGAGTCAGGGAGATTGTTCAGCAGCATGTTTACAATTCCTCCAGGCATGGGTCCCTTGGCAGCTTTCCCACATGTCTTGAATACCCACTTGGGTGTCCCCTAGGTCCATCTGGGTTTAGCATGATGCCAATGTCAGATCCTTTGTGAGACTAGTAGTGAACCTGGGCTTAGAGTGCCACCTACTGCTGAAAAAGAGACAGGGATCTTGGACTAAGGGAAAAAAATAGTCAATCTATACAGGATCTCTAGAAACACATATTATAAAAAAACTGAAACAAACAAAGCCAGATAGTGAAAACTGAAGTAAATACTTATTCAATGTGCAAATATAAACCTATATCCATAATAATAAAGAATGATCAGGGAATTATGACCTCACCAAATAAACAAAACAAGGTACCAGTGACTGAACCTAAAGAGATGGAGCTATTAGACCAAGAATTCAAAATAGGGGCTGGGTGTGATGGCTCACACTTGTAATCCTAGCACTCTGGGAGAATGAGGCAGGTGGGTTGTTTGAGCTCATGAGTTTGAGACCAGCCTGAGCAAGAGCGAGACCCCCATCTCTAAAAATACACAGGCGCCTGAGTCCCAGTTACTGGGGAGGCTGAGGCAAGAGAATCACTTGAGCCCAGGAGTTTGAGGTTGCTGTGAGCTATGACACTATGACACTCTACCCAGGGTCAGAAAGTGAGACTCTGTCTCAAAAAAACAAATAAACTAAAGAAAGAATTCAAAATAGATATTTTAAGGAAACTCAGAAAATGCCAAAAAACCACAGAGAGACAATTTAGAAATTTATCAGAAAAATTGAACAGAGATTGAAATTAAAAAAAGAAATCAAACAAAAATCCCGGAGCTGAAACATACAATGAATGAAGCAAAACTGCAATACACAAACTCAACAACAGAGTTGATCAAACAGAAGAAAGAATTAGTAAGCTCAAAGATAAGCTATTTGTAAATACACAGAGAAAAAAGAAAAAATAATAATGAAGAGGAACAAAGAAAGGGTACAGCATCCAAAGAACAAATGTTTGAGTTATTGACATTAAAGAAGAAATAGTGAATGGCAAAGGGATAGAAAGTTTATTCAAAAAAGTAATGGCAGAAACATCCAGCTCCCCCATCTCCTTGGGTCCCTTCACATGAAACTCACTCCTGCCTCAGCCTATAGGAAGCATCAGGAATGCTTGCAAGAGTTAAAACATCTGAGGCCAGGCTGGCCATACCTGTAATCCTAGCATTTTGGGAGGCTCAGGTGGGTGAATTGCTTGATCTCAGGAGTATGGACCAGCCTGAACAATATTGAGACCTCATCTTTACTAAAAATAGAAAAACTGAGGCAAGATGGTCTCTTTTGTCTGGTACTCTGTCCTGTGAACACTAAGCAGATTTATTCCCAACTCCATCTCCGGAGTTTGGGGAGTATGTGGGAATGCAGGTGGTGTTGCCTTCACTGTGCTATGCTTGATTTGTAAGCTGGGACAATTGAATGATACAACTTATATTTTCCCCATGTCTCAGGGGTCACACTTTTTCATTTCCTTTTTTTTTTTGTAGAGACAGAGTCTCACTTTACTGCCCTCGGTAGAGTGCCGTGGCGTCACACAGCTCACAGCAACCTCCAGCTCTTGGGTTTATGTGATTCTCTTGCCTCAGCCTCCCAAGCAGCTGGGACTACAGGCGCCTGCCACAATGCCCAGCTATTTTTTTGTTGCAGTTTGGCCGGGGCTGGGTTTGAACCCACCACCCTCGGTATATGGGGCCGGCGCCCTACTCACTGAGCCACAGGCGCCGCCCACTTTTTCATTTCCTGATGTCCAATGTCTTTTTTTTTTTTTTTTTTTTTTGAGACAGTCTCACTTTGTCATCCTGGGTAGAGTACTGTGGCATCACAGCTCACAGCAACCTCAAACTCTTGGGTTCAAGTGATCCTCTTGCCTCAGCCTCCCAAGTAGCTGGGACTACAGGTGCTACCACAACTCCTGGCTATTTTTTTTTTTTTTTTTAAGAGACGGGATCTTACTCTTGCTCAGGCCGGTCTGGAACTTGAGAGCTCCAGCAATCAACCTGCCTTGGCCTTCCAGAGCCTTAGGATTACAGGCATGAGCCATTGTGCTGGGCCTTGATGTCCAATGTCTTGAGAACTATTGTTTTATAAATTTGGTATGTCTTCTAGTTATTTCCTGGAGTGGGGGGGGAGTCCAGTCCTTATAATTCCATTTTGTCTGGAAGCAAAAGTCTAGTTGTAGCTTGTATTGATTGGAGTTTTCCTTCACTGCTTGTGTTGTCCCTGTCACCTCAGAGTTCATTTGTTTTATTACTTTTTAAAACTCCATAGTTCATCTAAGATGCTTTCCTCAATTATGGTGACATTTGGCAATTTGCTTATACATAATCAAGAGTTAAAGAATGAAGTACTAAGGAGTTATTTAGAAGCTATGAATGCCTGGGTAATATTTGATGACTTGGTCTTCATTAAAGAAGGACCTCACTTTACTTTTGACTCCGGGAACCCCAGTTGTAAGTCTCTTTAGGTATTTCTTGAACTAGTTGATTCTCCAGAGGATAGGCATCCATGCTCCTGCTTCACAGTAAAGTTCTAGGAGCAAAGTGACAGTGTCTAAAATTTGGACACAAATTTTCACTCAATCCCCTGCTTTTGTGACAATACTCCACCTTAAATATACCTAATACCCCAAGTCCACAAATCTGTTTTACCCTTTCCTGAAAACAAACTTTCTATCAAGGTAAGGGAGAGCTGGGTTATTCAGGGATGTAACTGTTTGCTTTTTTAATTCTTCAAACATTTTTATTTTAACATTTCCCCCACTTTGATATGATTTTTATTTATTTATTTTATTTTATATATATATTTTATTATTAAATCATAGCTCTGTTTTGTTTTTGTTTTTTGAGACAGAGCTTCAAGCTGTCGCCCTTGGTAGAGTGCCATGGCATCACAGCTCACTCCTGGGCTTAAGCAGTTCTCTTGCCTCAGCTTCCCAAGTAGCTGGGATTACAGGCGCCTGCCACAATGGCTGGTTATTATTTTTTTTTTTTTGCCCAGGCTGGGTTTGAACCCGCCACCTCTGGCATATGGGGCTGGTGCCCTACCCCTTTGAGACACAGGCACCACCCTTTTTTTTTTTTTTTTTAAGAGACAGAGTCTCATCTTGTCCCCCATGGTAGAGTGCTGTGGCGTCACAGCTCACAGCAGCCTCCAGCTCTTGGGCTTAGCCGATTCTCTTGACTCAGCCTCCCGAGTAGCTGGGACTACAGTTGCCTGCTATTTTTTGTTGCAGTTTGGCCAGGTCTAGATTCGAACCTGCCACCCTAGGTATACGGGGCCAGCGCCCTACTCACTGAGCCACAGGTGCTGCCCTGGCTGGCTATTTTTTGGTTGTAGTTGTCATTGTCGGTTGGCAGGCCCAGGCTGGATTCAAACCCTCCAGCTCTGGTATATGTGGCTGGCACCTTAGCCGCTTGAGTTACAGGCACCGAGCCGATACTATTATTTTTAATAGATTAATTGATATATAATTCAAATACCAAACAATTCATCCATTTAAACTATACAACTCAATGGTACTTAGAATACTCACAGAGTTGTGCAATAATCACTGCAATTTTAAAATATTTTCATCATCCTATAAAGAAATCTCTTAGTAGACAGTCCCTATTACTGCTCCCTCCAGCCCACGGCAAACAAACTTTCCATCAACTACCTAATTTTATTGATGTTTCTGGTCATTTCATTCAAATGAAATCATAGAATATGTGTCCTGTTATGTCAGATTTCTATCATTTGGCGTGATGTTTAAAAGTTCATTCAGGGAAACTCTATGTGTCAGAATTTCCTTCCTTTGTAAGGCTGAATAATATTCCATAATTGGATATACCATGTTTTGTTTATCCATTTATCAGTTCAACATTTATTTCTACTGTTTGCTATCATAAATAATGCCACAATAATAACATTATAAATATACATTTATGTACACATTTTGTAAGGATGCATATTTTCATTTTTCTTTGATATACACCTAGGGGTAGTTTTGTTGGATTATATGGGAACTTTATGTTTACTATTTTGAGGAACTACCAAATGTTTTCCAGAGTGGCTGCATCAATTTATATCCCACCAGCAATGCACAAGGACTGCCGTTTCTCCACATGCTGTATTTTCTAACAATTGTTATTTCATCTTTTAAAAATTATAGCCATCCTCCTGGTGTGAAATATTATCACATTGTGGTTTTGATTTACATTTCCTAGTGACAGGTGATGTTGAGCATTTTTATCATGTGCTTATCGTTCATTTGTGTACCTTCTTTGGAGAGATACTTAGTCAAGTCTTTTGCTCATTTTTAAATCATGTTTTGTTGTTGAATTGTCAAAGTATTTTTCAAATTCTGGATATTAATTCAGATTTATGACTTGCAAAATATATTATCAGATTTATGACTTGCAAATATATCCTCCCATTTAGTGTGTTGTCTTTCCACTCTTTTGATAGTGTCCTCTGATGCATGAAAGTTTTTAATTTTGATGAAGTCCAATTTATCTACTTTTCCTTTGTTATTTCTGTTTTTGGTGTCATATCCAAGAAAACATTACTAAAGTCAATGTCATGATGCTACCCATGTTTTCCTTGAAGAGTTTTATAGTTTTAGCTCTTATATTTAAGTCTTTGACCCATTCGACTTAACTTTTGTATATAGTATAAAGTAAAAGGTCCAACTTTATTGTTTTGCAAGTAGATATCCAGTTTTCCATTTTTTTTTTTGATGAAAATAATGTCTTTTCTCCATTGAATGGTCTTAGCACTCATGTCAAAAATTGATTAGCTATATATGTAAAGGATTATTTCTGAGCTTTCTATTATATTCCATTGGTCTATATGTCCATACTTACACCAGTTCCACATTGTTTTGATTACTGTTGCTTTAAAGTTAGTTTTGAAATCTGAAAGAGTTTTGCAAATGTGCTCCTTTCCCCCCCAAGATTGTTTTGGCTGTTCCCAGTGCCTTGAGATTTCATATGAGTTGTAGGATGAATTTTTCTATTTGTACAAAGAACATCATTGGGATTTCGATAGGGATTGCATTGAATCTGCAGATTACTTTGAGTAGTATTATCATCTTCACAATATGTTTTCATTAACATGGGATAACTTTCCATTTTTCTTGTGTGTTCTTTAATTTCTTCCAGCAATATTTTACACTTTTTAATGTACAACTCTTTCATCCCCATGGTTACATTTGTTGCTAACCAGTTTATTCTTTTTGTTGGTATTGTAAATTGAATTGATTTCTTTACTTCCTTTTTGTGTTGCTCATCGTAAGTGTATAGAATACAACTAATTTTTGTGTGTTGATTTTGTATCCTGTAATATTGCTGAATTAGTTTCTTAGCTCTAATGGGTTTTTGATAGAATCTTTAGAGTTTTGTACATATTTCATTTGTGAACTGAGATAATTTTACTTTTTCCTTTCCAATTTGAATGTATTTTCCTTTCCTTTTTTATTTTTTTATCAAGTCATATATACATAGATCATCAATACATTTATGCCTTTGTGGGAGTCAATGTGTTGATTATTTGTACAAATTGGAGTGCTTACATCCTACTAATTAACATAGCTTTCACCTCATTTACTTAATCACAGTGTTAAGACATTTGTGTTCTATACTTGATAGATTTGACTTGTACCCTTGCAATATGCTCCATAGGTGTGGTCCCACCATTAACTCTCCCTCTATCAAACCACCCCCTCCCTTCCCAAACCACCCCTTCCCTCCTTCATCCTGGGCTATAGTTGTGATTCATCTCTCATATGAAAGTGTGAGTGATTATAAATCAGTTTCATAATAGTACTGAGTACATTGGATTTTTTTCCATTCCTGAGATACTTTACTAAGAAGAATATGTTCCAGCTCCATCCATGTAAACATAAAAGAGGTAAAGTCTCTTTTTTTTAATGCAGTGTATTTTCCTTTTCTGAACCTAATTCCTCTGGCCAGGACTTGTAGTACCATGTTGGATAGAAGTTGTTAGATTGGGCAGCCTTATCTTGTTCCTAATCTTAGGGAATGGCTTTTAGGTTTTTGTCACAGAGTATGCTGTTAGCTGTGAGTTTTTCATACATGGCCTTTTTCATATGTCTTTTCATTTTGAAGAGTTCCCCTTTATTGCTAGTTTATTAAGTGTTTTTGTCATGATGGGGTGACAAATTTTATAAAATAATTTTTATGTATCAATTGAGATGATAATGTATTTTTTCCTTTATTCTGTTATGTGGTGTATTATATTGATTGATTGTGATATGCTGAACCATCTCTGTATTCCAGGAATAAAACTCACTTTGTTATGGCATATAATCCTTTAGGTATGTTGGAAAATTCAGTTTGCTAGCATCTTGTGAATTTTTGCATCGATATTCATAAGAGACATTTTTCTGCTGTTTTCTTATAGTGTCCTTATCTGGCTTTGTTGGCAAGGGTAATGCTGGACACATGGAATGAATTAAGAAGACTTCCCTCAGCTCAGCGCCAGTAGCTCAGCAGCTAAGGTGCCAGCCATGTATACTGGAGCTGGCGGGTTTGAATTCAGCCTGGGTCTGCCAAACAACAATGACAACTACAACCAAAAAATATCTGGGCATTGTGATGGGCGCCTGTAGCCCCAGCTACTTGGGAGGCTGAGGCAAGAGAATCGCCTAAGCCCAAGAGCTAGAGGTTGCTGTGGGCCTTGATGCCACGGCATTCTACTGAGGGCAGCAAAGAGAGACTCTGTCTTAAAAAAAAAAAAAAAGAAAGACTTTCCTTAACCTCAATTTTTTAGAAGAATTTGAGAAGTATTGGTGAAGCTACTTGATACGGGCTTTCCATTGTTAGGAGGTCTTTTAATAACTGATTTGATCTCTTTACTAATTATAGGTCTATTCAGATTTTTTATTTCTTCATACGTGAGTTGTGGTAGAATGTGTTTTTAGGAATTTGTCCATTTAATGTAGGTTCTTCTATTTGGTAGCAATTGGTCATAGTATTCTCTTATAATCTTTTTTTGGTTTCTGTATAATCAGAATAATATTCCCACTTGTATTTATTATTTTAGGAATTTCAGTCTCCTCTCTTTTTTAAATCTAGTTAGATTTGTCAACTTTGTGGATCTTTTTAAAGAACCAATTTGATTTCATTGATTTTTTAAATTTTTTTTTTCTATTTTTAATTTTATTTATCTTAGTCTTTATTGTTTTCTCTCTTCTGTTAGCTTTGGTTTTAGTTTGCTCTTCTTTCTCTAATTAGGTATAATGGTAGGCTGTTAATTTAAGATATTTCTTTTCTTTTATTTTTTTTTAAGGAGTCTCAAGCTGTCACCATGGGTAGAGTGCTATGGCATCACAGGTCACAGCAACCTCAAACTCTTGGGCTTAAGTGATTCTCTTGCCTCAGCCTCCCAAGTAGCTGGGTCTACAGGCGCCCACCACAACGCCTGGCTATTTTTTGTTGTTGTTGTTGACATTGTTGTTTTTAGCAGGCCTGGGCCGGATTTGAATCCTCCAACCTCGGTGTATGTGGCCAGCGTCCTACCCACTGAGCTATGGGCACCGCCAGGTATTTCTTCTTCTTTAATGTAAACATTTATGGTTATAAAGCTCTCTCTTAAGCACTGCTTTCACTACATCCCATAAGTTTTGGTATGTTGTGTTCTTGTTTTCATTTGTCTTAAGATATTTTCTTTCTTTCTTTTTTTCTTTTGTTAAGACAGGGTCACCCTCTGTCACCTAGCTAGAGAGTAGTGGCATAATCATAGCTCACTGCAAACTCAATGTCCTGGGCTTGAGTGATCCTCTCACCTCAGCCTCCTGAGTGCTAGGACTATAGATGTGTACCACCACACTTGACTAATTTTTCAATTTTTTGTAGAGACAGGTCTCACTACATTGTCCAGGCTTGTCTTGAACTCCTGGTTTCAAGCAATCCTTCTGTCTTGACCTCTAAAAGTGCTAGAATTACAGGTGTGACCCACTGTGTCTGGCCAGTTTTAAGATATTTTCTATTTTTCTTGGTGATTTCCTCCTTGATACATTGGCACTTTAGGAATATGTTGTTTAAATTTCATATATTTGTGAATTTTCCATTTCTTCTTTTGTTATTGATTTCTAGTTTTGTTCCATTATGATTAAAAAAACATTTTTCATGATTTCAGACTTTTAAAGTTTATGGGAACTTGTTTTGTGGCCTAACATATGGTCTACCTGGGAGAACATTTTGTGAGTAGCTGGGGAAAATGTGTATTTTGCCATAATTGGGTACAATGTGTTGTGTATGTCTGTTAGGGCCAATTGGTTTATTGTATGGCTCAACTCTTTAATTTTCTTACTTATCTCCTGTCTAATTTTTCTATCTATTATTGAAAGTGAGTATATTAATTTATAATACTTGGAAAAAAATAATGTTATTGTAAATAAATGGATCATTGAAGTCAATATAAAATCTAAAGCAATAAAATATTTAGAAGAAAATATAGAAGTAGTTTTTTTGTGAATTTGGATCAGGCAATGATTTCTTACCTAAAGTACTGAAAAAAAAAGCACCTTCCATGAAAAAACAAATAGCTGAATTGTACTTTGTAGAAATTTAAAAAGTTTGGTTTGTCAAAATACAACATCAAGACAATGAAAAGACACGCCGCAGAATGAGAGAAAATCACTGCAAAACATGTATGGAATAAAGGTCCTGGATAGAATATATTAAACTATCAAGACTCAATAATAAAAAAAAAAATGACTCCGTAAAATGGGCAAAAATTTGAACAGATACCTCTCCAATAAAGACATACAGAGGCAAATAATCCCATTTGTAGATGTTCAATTTTAGGTATCATTAGGAAAATGTAAATCAAAACCACAATGAGATACCATTACAAATCTATTAAAATGATCATAACTGAAAAAACTAATCATACAAAATGTTGTTGAAGACATGCTGTACTAGAATTTTCATACACTGCTGGTAAGAATGTGAAACAGTGCAACCATTTTAGAAAAGAGTTTGGTAGTTTCATACACCCACCATGTAATCCTGCCATCCCACTCCTAGGTATTTACCCAGTAGAAGAGAAAATGTATGTATGCAAAACATATATGTAATAAAAGATTTTCCCCCCAGAATATATTAAACTGTCAACATTCAATAATGAGAAAAAAACCCAATTAAGTGGGCAAAATATTTGAACAGACACTTCTCCAATAAAGACATACAGAGGCAAATAATCCTATGTATAAATACTCAATTTTAGCTATCATTAGGAAAATGTAATGTATTCCAAGACTTAAACACAAATGTTCATAACAACTTTATTTGTAATAGCTCAAATATGGTACTAGTCCCCAAAGGAGATGTATGGATAAATTATGGTATATTCATACAATGGAATACTTCTTAGCAATAAATTTTAAGAATGAGATATTGATATACACAACAACATAGATTAATTGGAAAATAATTATAGAGTGAAAGAAGGTCAACACAAAACACTACTTACTATATAGTTACATTTATATAAGACCTTGAAAATGTAAACTAACACATAGTGACAGAAAGCGGACAGTGGTTGTTTGGGGATAAGAATGAAGGTAATTATGACCAAGGGGCATGGGAAAACTTCTGTGGGTGATGAATATGTTCACTACCTTGATTGTAGTTATGTATATGCATTTATATATATATATATATATGCCAAAACAAATCCCATTGTGCACTTTTACATATGTGCAGTTAATTGTATGTCAACTGCAACTCAATAAAGCTGTTTTGTAAAAGAATAATATTCTCTATGGGAAAAATCCAACTTCGGAAAAGAATAAAGATGTAAGGATTTTCAGGAGAAGAGTATTTTTTCACTAACACTAGTTAGAAATGCTGGAGTATAGAAGAGATTTAAGAAAAAAGGTTGGCTTTTACTCAGTTTTATTCTCACTTTAAAAATTTTCTGTAGCTAGCTGGTTCTGTGGCTCACTCCTGTAATCCTAACACTCTGGGAGGCCCAGGTTGATGGCTTGCTTGAGCTCAGGAGTTCCAGACCAGCCTGAGCAAGATCGAGAGTCCGTCTGTCTCCACTAAAAATAGAAAAAACTAGCTGGGTGTGGTGGCAGGTACCTGTAGTCCCAGCTACTCAGGAGGCTGAGGCAAGGGGACTTCCTTGAGCCCAAGAGTTTGAGATTGCTGTGAGCTATGTGCCATGGGACTCTACCCAGGGTAACAGTGAGATTCTTGTCTTAAGAAGATTTTTTTTTTTTTCTGCTGACAATGCTCCTCTTTATTGGTTGCATTGGAGGGAACCAAGGTTGTAAGCAACAAAGTGCCCTAATTAAGGTTGGATTTATGCCTTTCAAATACCATTATTTTATTTCTTGGAAGTGTTGTCAGTGACTTTTGATTGGGTATTTTGGCATCTTTATATGACTGCAGCATATAGTGGGGTACATCAAACACCACTGTGAGGGAGTTGCCTATGGAAATTTTTTCTCTCTCCTTTTGGAGGAAGGAATGACACCACACATACATCATACTTCCTTCCATCTGGATTCTGGAAATTTAGACCTTGACATAGTTGTTCCTCTTTGCTGCCTAGACACACAGAAACACCACTTTCCTTGCCTGTGAGAAGAGAAGTTGTCCCAGTCTCTGGCTAATGGTGGACCTGCCGATTTTGGCCTCTAACCTTTGTAGAACGCTACCTCCCTCACTTTTCACATGCCTGCCTCTTCCATTCTCAGACTATATCATCAGAGAACTCACAGGGATACACACACATACATATCATGGAAGGAGAGGGTCTTCTCACACCCAAGAGAAAACATGAGAGAAAATCTTATGACATTGGATCAAAGAGTTCATAAGTATGATACCAAACACACAATCCATAAAATAAAATAAGATAAATTGGCATTTGTAAAAATTAAGAACTTCTGTTCTGTGAATGACTGACCCAATTAAAAAATTAAATGCAATACATATATTGGAAGAAATACATATTTGATAAAGGACATATGTCTAGGATATACAAATGATCCTTAAAACTCAATAATAAAATCAATCCAATATAGATTTGGGCAAAAGATATAAACAGACACTTCACCTAGGAAGTTGTAGGATGGCAAATAAGCAGATGCAAAGGTGTTAACCATCACAAACCACAATAAGATGCAATGACACACCTACTAGAATGTCTAAAATTAACAAAAATAATCACATCGCATATTGGCATGGATGCGAATCAAATGGAAATGATAGGAATTTATAGTGTACAACCACTTTGGAAAATAGTTTGGAAAATAGAACTTAAACATACAAGTATCATATAACTTAGCAATTCTGCTATTCTACTATTAGGTATTTACCCACAATAAATGAAAACATATGTCCATATAAAGACTTGTACACAAATACTCAAAACTAGAAACAACCCAAAAGTCTATTAACAGATGAAAGAATAAACAAATTGTTGAATATTCATACAATGGAATACTACTCAGCATTAAGAAAGGAACGGACTGTGAATACACATAATGACATGAAGGAATCTCAAAATAATTATGCTTAGAGAAAGAAACCAGACAGAAAACAGTGTTTACTATATTATTCAATTTCTATGAAATTATAGAAATTGAAAACTTGTTCATAGTGATAAAGAAGACTACTAGGCACCATGGTGAGGAAGATCATGAACTGGGGTCTGGGAGACCTGGTTTCTGAGACCTGGTTCTAGTAATAGCCTGCTGTTGTGACCTTGGCCCTCAAGTCTCCATGAAGTTGATGTCTGCAAGAGTAGCTGGCAGGGAAGCACAAAATCTGGGGGATACCTGAGCTCATAGATTGTAATTTTGAACCTATGACTTGTTCAAAGCCCTAAGGCATTGAATTTGTATAATTTCTCAAATTTGCCAGTAGGAAGAACCAGTTAGGATGTTTGTTAGCAGAATGGATACTCAGGTCTTTCTCTAGGAGGGTGATTCAGTGTATTTGGGTGTGTTTCAGAAGTCTCCTTTTAATCAGTCCCAAGTTTGGGAAAGGCTGGTGTCATTCATTCTGATGTTACTGAGTGCCCAAGGTCTGGATGGCTCAAGGAGGTCGCGATCTAGTCACTAAGCAGAAATGTAAGTTCAAATTACTTCACTGAGGTATCATCAGGGAAAACTTCTTCCTCAGCCTTCTCGGTCTCCTGAGCAGGGTGTCCTGGGGGCTTCAGAATGGGGCCAGCTGCACAACAGACAAGGCAGCCTGTATAAGGGCAGGGATCTACCATCAGGAGCCCAGAGCAGGCAGGAATGGCCCTGGCTCCTCACACCAGCTTCCTGGGAAATAAGCCCACTAGGGTTCTCAGTGGAGTGGCCGTGGCCATTTTCCCACTGATAGGACATGGGTGGGATTAGGAAATAAGAAAATGTGGGGATGAGGGTGGATCAGGAGGGGACAGTTGAAAGCAGTCAGGTGGTCGGGTCATCCGTATTACTCTTACCTGCATGTTGGGCTTGTTCCCAACTTCTCTGGAGTAGCCTGTTCCATGTCTCACACCTCTCATGAGAAAAGAGGCACCCTGGCACAGTCACTTCTGCAGTCTAACTTCTGCATTTTAAGTTTTAAAAAGTTAAAATGAGGGCAGTGCCTGTAGCTCAGTGGGTAGGGCACCGGCCACATACAACAAGGCTGGTGGGTTGGAACCCAGCCTGGACCAGCTAAAACAACAATGACAACTGCAACAAAAAAATAGCCGGGTGTTGTGGTGGTTGCCTGTAGTCCCAGCTACTTGGGAGACTGAGGCAAGAGAATTGCTTAAGCCTAAGAGTTTGAGGTTGCCGTGAGCTGTGATGCCATAGAACTCTGCCGAGGGCGACATAGTGAGACTCTGTCTCAAAAAAAAAAAAAAAAAGGTAAAATGAAAGATTTTTTTTTTTTCCTGGAAGTTTAGGGCAAAACTGTGGGTTCACATTATACATAGGAACACATTATACATGGTAAAATGCATCATGTATTGATATGTGTTCTGGTTACACAATGAGGTATATGCATATATAAAAGTTCATGTAGCCATACCTTGAAATTTCTGCATACATAAATTTCAAAGATCGAATAGTAATGTTGAAAGACAAAGTGAAAAAAATTATAATAAAATAGAATGAAAGAAAAAAGCAGGAAGAATAATAACAACTGTAAAGGATCAATCCAGAAGGTCTTAAACATCTGAATAATAGAAATTCCAGAGAGAAAAAAAAAAAAGAATGTGAAATTATCAAATAAGTAATATATAACATTTCCCCATAATTGAAGGGTTTGATGCTCCATTTAGATTAAAATAATCTAGTGAGAACCCACCATAAGGAATAAATATGTATATATTCACACCATTTAAAATTTCAGAATTGTATAATGAGTAGATCATTCTAAATGTTTGGTCAGAGAAAAAAGTCATAGACCACGTATGAAGGAATGGAAATGAGAACACATAGCATTTATTTACAGCAATGCTGGATGCTATAAGATAATGGAATAATGTCCTAATATATTCTTCATGGAAAAAATATTTCATTTTAGAATTTTATACTGAGGCAAACTATGTTTGTCTTAAATGCTATGATAGAATACATACGTTTTCAGATATGTAAAGTTTCAAAATATTTATCTCCAATTCATCCTGTTCTGGTTACATAAACAACACCCTAAATCAGGGGTCCTCAAACTTTTTAAACAGGGGGCCAGTTCACTGTTGCTCAGACCATTGCTGGGCGGGACTATAGTTTAAAAAAACAAACAAACTGTGAACAAATTCCTATGCATACTGCACATATCTTATTTTGAAGTAAAAAACCAAAATGGGAACAAATACAATCACACCGCATCATGTGGCCCATGGGCCGTAGTTTGAGGACCCTTGCATAGTTGTTTAAAAGAATAATAATGGCTGGGTGCAATGGCTCATTCCTGTAATCCTAGAACTCTGGGAGGCCAAGGTGGGTGGATTGCCTGAGCTCAGGAGGATCAGCCTGAGCAAGAGTGAGACACTGTCTTTAAAAATAGAAAAACTAGGGGAGGAGACAAGATGGCTGACTGAAGCCAGCTTTCCACAGAGGCTTCCGTCCAGAAGGAGAGTTAAAGGACAGAAATTTAGCAAGTAACCTAGTAGATTGGAGCTGCACCAAGAGAGAAGGTTGAAGAATGCACATCAAACCCGCTGAGGTGAGCTGCGACCCCAAGGATACAAAGAAAAGGTACAAAATCCATCACCAAGCAGATGGGAGTCCCCTCCCTCATGAGAATGGCTCAGAGTGCCCCACAAACAAATGAGCAGAGTTCAAAGGTCCTCCCACTCCACTCCACAGGAGAGACCCTCTAAAGACTGGGCCTACCTCCCCTGTTAGGGTGCCATGGCGTTCTCCTGCCAGGCATAAAACTGTATAAAACTGTATATATTCTCTACCTGCAATTCTGAGTTCCCAGAACTCCCCTCCACTCTCACTCTGAGGTCTGGAGGCCTGTCCCCCAGGAGTCCAGATTCTTGGGTGATTTCTTGAGGGGTATGGACAGGGCCTGAAGTGAAGCTGGTCAGTGCTGATTCTGTGGCATGGGAGTGAGGAGAGGATGGTTGGCACAGAGGGAACCACACTGGAGCGGCGGTGCCCCAAGGCGCAGAGCAGCAGGCATTTTTGGCAACGATAGGGCTCACTCCCAGATATTCTGAAGCCATACCCCCTGTCTCCCTGGGCAACCAGAGGAGGCTGGGCATCTTTTCAGGTGGCAAACAGCATGGAACAGATCTGGGATGGAAACACAGGCCCCATGAGTAAAGGGTTTGCCTGAGGTGGTACCGGCCTGGGTGGAGTGCGGGGACTAGAAAACATCCACGCAGAGCTGGGAAATTCCCAGGACAGGGCTGACCCAGAGGACCACTTTCCTGAGCCTAAGATGCACCCGGCCATCAGAGGATTGTCAGCCTATAGACAAAGGAAGGCAGGAGGCTAGAACTGACAGCTAACCGAATACAAACCTGCACGAGCAAAGACAGGGCCTGAGGCACAGGCTTTGGGAACTCAAAACAGCTTCTCTTCTGCAGGGGAATTTAGCAGGGACAGAGAAAAATTCCCGCAAAGTTGTTCTGTTCTGTTCTGTCAGTAACATCAATCAGGGGCAGGGCTGGAACTGAGTGAACACCCTCCAGCCTCCATGAAGCACCCGAGGTTGTCAGGCCTCACCTCCCGCTGCTGGATAGAGGCAAAGCGCAGTGGCCTGGCTGAGCAGATATAGATTTCCCTGTAATTCAGGCAGGTGCAACCCCCTGGAGTATCTTTTCACTAGAGGCAACTGGGTCACAGCCCTGTGGGGCTATCAGTGACTGGGTGAGACAGAGGTGCAAGGTGGGGAATGAGGCAGCAACCTTCCCAGACTAATTTATTTGCTGGGTGGGTCCTCCTGACTTCACGGAGCACTGGAGCAAGTTATAAATGAGTTGTCACCAGACCCCTGCGATCCAGTTGCCAGAGAACTTTTAAACTCTCCCACCTGAGACAGGTGCTGACTGAGACAATTGATTTGGACTTTTTGAACTGAGCTAATCACCAGAGGACTGTTCAAGTGGTGCCATGGGTGTGTGGTTCTAGGAAGGTTTGATTTTCCTTATCCAATTGTTCCCTGTGAAGGAAGGGGTGACATAATTGCTGGTATTTCTCCATAGCTGAGACTTCAACCCAGAGTAACTGTTTCACTAGGGTCAGACAGAGACCAGCTGAAAACAAGACAGAACCACTTAGCCCCACAACACCAAACAGGTCCCCAGTTTCTCAGGCCATAGCACTGTATGGGTCCTCGACAAAGCTCCAGGGGAAAAATCAAATGATGTAAAATAATCTTGGGGTGGAATCAGCAGAAAAACTCTGGTAACATGACTAACCAGAATAGATCACACCCCCCCAAAGGAAAGATATGGCAGATTTAACTGAAGATCCCATTCACAAACAGCTGGCTGAGATGTCAGAAATTGAATTCAGAATTTGGATCGCAAACAAGATTAATAGAATGGAAGAAAATTTGGAATTACAAATTCGAGGAGCAATTCAAAAGTTGGAATTAGAAATTCGAGGAGAAATTCAAAAGTTGTCTCAAGGATTTAACGAACTTAAAAACAAAACAACCAAAGATCTTGATGTAATGAAGCAAGAATTTGTAGCCCTCAAAGATCTGAAAAGTGCAGTAGAATCCCTCAGTAACAGAGTGGAGCAAGCAGAAGAAAGGATTTCTTACATTGAAGACAAAGACTTTGAACACTCCCAAACTCTCAAAGAGGAAGAGAAATGGGGAGCAAAAATGGATCATTCTCTCAGAGAGCTCTGGGATAATTCTAAGAAGGCTAACATTGGCCTCACTGGAATCCCTGAACGTGATGAAGTGGCCTTGCAAGGCACAGAGGCCCTTCTCCATGAAATTATGAAAGAGAGTTTTCCAGACATGTCAAGAGATTCCAAAATTCAGATAGCAGACAGTTTCAGAACCCCAGCATGACTCAATCCGAATAAGACATCCCCAAGGCATATCATAATTTACTTCACTAATGTTAATATGAAGGAGAAAATTCCAAAAGCAGCCAGACATTAAGAAATCCATTACCTACAAAGGGAACAATATTAGAATGACTGCGGATCTCTCTGCTGAAAATTTTCTTTTTTTTTTCCTTTTATTAAATCACAGCTGTGTACATTGATATGATCATGAGGCATCATTCACTAGCTTCACAGACCGTTTACCAAGTTTCACATATACCCTTGTGAGATGCACGGCTGGTGTAATCCCACCAATCCCCCTCCCTCTACCCTCCTCCCCCCTCCCTCCCCTCCCTTTCCCCCTTCCCCCTATTCTTAGGTTGTAACTGGGTTATAGCTTTCATGTGAAAACCCTAAATTAGTCTCATAGTAGGGCTGAGTACATTGGGTACTTTCTCTTCCATTCTTGAGATACTTTACTAAGAAGAATATGTTCCAGCTCCATCCATGTAAACATGAAAGAGGTAAAGTCTCCATCTTTCTTTAAGGCTGCATAATATTCCATGGTGTACATATACCACAATTTATTAATCCATGCGTGGATCGATGGGCACCCGAGCTTCTTCCATGACTGAGCAATTATGAATTGGGCTGCAGTAAACATTCTGGTACAAATATCTTTGTTATGACGTGATTTTTGGTCTTCTGGGTATATGCCCAGTAGAGGGATTACAGGATTGAATGGCAGATCTATTTTTAGATCTCTAAGTGTTCTCCATGTATCTTTCCAAAAGGAATGTATTAATTTGCATTCCCACCAGCACTGCAAAAGTGTTCCCTTTTCTCCACATCTGCGCCAACATCTCTGGTCTTGGGATTTTGTGATATAGGCTAGTCTCACTGGAGTTAGATGATATCTCAAAGTAGTTTTGAATTGCATTTCTCTGATGATTAAAGATGATGAGCATTTTTTCATATGTCTGAAGGCCATGTGCCTGTCTTCTTCAGAGAAGTTTCTCTTCAAATCCCTTGCCCAGCCTGCGATGGGATCCCTTGTTCTATTCTTGCTAATGCATTTGAGTTCTCTGTGGATTCTGGTTATTAAACCTTTGTCAGAGACATAACCTGCAAATATCTTCTCCCATTCTGAGGGCTATTTGCTTGCTTTACTTACTGTGTTCTTAGCTGTGCAGAAGCTTTTTAGTTTGATCAAGTCCCAGTAGTGTATTTTTGAAGCTGCTTCAATTGCCCGGGGGGTCCTCCTCATAAAATACTCGCCCATCCCGATTTCTTCAAGGATTTTCCCTGCACTCTCCTCTAGTATTTTTATAGTTTCATGTCTTAAGTTTAAATCTTTTATCCAGTGAGAGTCTATCTTAGTTAATGGTGAAAGGTGTGGGTCCACTTTCAGTCGTTTACAGGTTGCCAGCCAGTTCACCCAGCACCATTTGTTAAATAGGGAATCTTTTCCCCACTGAACGTTTTTAATTGGCTTGTCAAAGATTAAATAATGGTAAGTAGCTGGATTCATCTCTTGATTCTCTATTCTACTCCAGACATCTACCTCTCTGTTTTTGTGCCAATATCATGCTGTTTTGATCACTATTGATTTGTAGTATAGTCTGAGGTCTGGTAGCGTAATTCCTCCTGCTTTGTTTTTATTTCTGAGTAATGTCTTGGCTATTCGAGGTTTTTTCTGATTCCATATAAAACGAAGTATTGTTTTTTCCAGATCTTTAAAGTATGACAGTGGAGCTTTAATAGGGATTGCATTGAAATTTTACATTGCTTTGGGTAGTATAGACATTTTAACTATGTTGATTCTTCCCAGCCATGAGCATGGTATGTTTTTCCATTTGTTAATATTTTCAGCTATTTCTTTTCTTAGAGTTTCATAGTTCCCTTTATAGAGATCTTTCACGTCATTTGTTAGATAAATTCCCAAATATTTCATCTTCTTTGGCACTACTGTGAATGGGATAGAGTCCTTAACTGTTTTTTCAACTTGACTGTTGTTGGTATATATAAAAGCTACCGATTCATGAATGTTGATTTTGTAACCTGAGATGCTGCTGTAATTCCTTGATCACTTCTAAGAGTTTTGTAGTAGAGTCCCTAGTGTTTTCCAGATATACTATCATATCATCCGTGAAGAGTGAAAGTTTGATCTCTTCTAACCCTATATGGATGCCCTTGATCGCCTTTTCTTCCCTAATTGCAGTGGCTAAAACTTCCATTACAATGTTAAAAAGCAATGGAGACAATGGGCAGCCTTGTCTGGTTCCTGATCTGAGTGGAAATGATTCCAATTTAACTCCATTCAATATGATATTGGCTGTGGGTTTGCTGTAGATGGTCTCTATCAGTTTAAGAAATGTCCCTTCTATACCGATTTTCTTAAGTGTTGTGATCATGAAGGGATGCTGGATATAATCAAAAGCTTTTTCTGCATCAATTGAGAGAATCATATGGTCTCTGTTTTTTAATTTGCTTATGTGCTGGGTTACATTTATAGATTTATGTATATTGAACCAGCCTTGAGCTCCTGGTATAAAACTGACTTGGTCATGATGTATAATTTGTTTGATGTGTTGCTGGAATCTGTTTGTTAGGATCTTGTTGAATATTTTTGCATCTATATTCATTAGTGGTCTCGGTCTATACTTTTTTTTTCTTGTTGGGTCTTTTCCTGGTTTGGGGATCAGGGTGATATTTGCTTCATAGAACGTGTTGGGTAGTCTTCCTTCTTTTTCTACCTTTTGGAGCAGGTTAAGTAATATAGGTACTAGTTCCTCTTTGAAGGTTTGGTAATATTCAGACGTGAAACCATCTGGTCCCGGGCTTTTCTTTTTATGGAGGTTTTGTATGGTTGATGCTATTTCCGAACTTGATATGGGCCTGTTCAACATTTTCACTTGATTCTGGCTAAGTCTTGGAAGGTGACGTGCTTCCAAGTATTGGTCAATTTCCTTCAGATTTTCATATTTCTGAGAATAAAGTTTCCAGTAATATTCATTAAGGATTTTTTGGATTTCTGAGGAGTCTGTTGTTATTTTGTCTTTGTTGTTTCTGATTGATGAGATTAGAGATTTTACTCTTTTTTTCCTGATTAGGTTGGCCAAAGGTTTATCTATTTTATTGACCTTTTCGAAAATCCAGCTTTTTGATTTATTGATCTGTGGTATTATTCTTTTGTTTTCAATTTCATTTAATTCTGCTCTAATTTTGGTTATTTCTTTTCTTCTACTGGGTTTGGAGTTGGAATATTCTTCCTTTTCCAGTTGCTTGAGATGTCCCATTAAGTTGTTAACTTCCTCTCTTTCCATTCTCTTGAGGAAGGCTTGCAGTGGTAGAAATTTCCCTCTTAGAACTGCCTTTGCGGTGTCCCAGAGGTTCTGATACTTCGTGTCTTCATTGTTGTTTTGTTCTAAAAAATTGGCAATTTCTTTCTTAATCTAATCTCTGACCCACCTATCATTCAGCATAAGGTAATTTAACTTCCAAGTTTTTCTATGAGTATGCAGATTTCTGTTGTTACTCAGCTCAAGTTTTATTCCATGGTGGTCCGAGAAGATGCATGGAATAATTTCTATTCCTTTAAATTTACTGAGGTTAGACTTGTGACCTAAGATGTGATCGATTTTGGAGTAAGTTCCATGGGGTGATGAGAAGTATGTGTATTCAGTTTTGTTGGGATGAAATGTTCTGTAGATGTCTGCTAAATCCAAATGTTGGCTGGTTAGGTTTAAATCTAAGATTTCTTTGCTCAGCTTCTTGTTGGAGGATCGATCCAACACTGCCAAAGGAGTGTTGAAATCTCCGACAATTATGGACCTGGAGGAAACCAAGTTGCTCATGTCTGTTAGAGTTTCTCTTATAAATTGAGGTGCATTCTGGTTGGGTGCATAGATATTAATAATTGAGATCTCATCATAATGAGTATTACCCTTAACAAATATGAAGTGACCATTCTTGTCCTTCCTTACTTTTGTTGGTTTAAAGCCTATTGTATCTGCAAATAAAATTGCAACACCTGCTTTTTTTCTGATTACCATTTGCCTGAAATATGGATGACCATCCTTTCACCCTGAGCCTGTATTTGTCTTTCAGGTTAAGATGTGACTCTTGTATGCAACAGATATCTGGCCTGAGTTTTTGTATCCAGTCAGCTAACCTATGCCTCTTTAGAGGACAGTTTAAGCCATTCACATTAATGGAGAATATTGATAAGTCTGGTGAAGTTTTGGGTATCAAGTTTTTCAAAAGTCCAGTGGCCATTTTTAATCCTTTTGCCAGTGTGGAAATTGGAATTTGATCCGAAGTTTCTGAGTGAGTTTACTTTTGTGGTATAGGATTGGGTTGGTCATTATGGAGGATAGGTCTGAGAATATCCTGAAAAGCTGGTTTGGTTATGGCAAATTTCTTCAACATGTGAATGTCATTAAAGTATTTAATTTCTCCATCATAAATGAAACTAATTTTAGCTGGATACAAGATCCGGGGTTGAAAGTTATTTTGCTTTAGGAGATTAAAATTCGGTGACCACCCTCTTCTGGCTTGAAAAGTTTCAGCAGAGTGATCTGCAGTCATTCTAATATTCTTCCCTTTGAAGGTAATGGTTTTCTTTCTTCTAGCAGCTTTGAGGATTTTCTCCTTCATATTAACTTTAGTGAAGTTAATTATGATATGCCTTGGGGATGTCTTATTGGGGTTGAGTCGTGCTGGGGTTCTGAAGCTGTCCGCTATCTGAATTTCAGAATCTGTAGGCATGTCTGGAAAATTCTCTTTCATAATTTCATGCAGAAGGGCCTCTGTGCCCAGCGAGGCCACTTCATCTGTTTCTGGAACTCCTATGATTCAGATATTCGCCTTGTTCAAATTATCCCAGAGCTCTCTGAGAGAGTGATCCGTTTTTGCTCTCCATTTCTCTTCGTCTTTGAGAGTTTGGGAGCATTCAAAAGCTTTATCTTCGATGTCAGAAATCCTTTCTACTGCTTGCTCCATTCTGTTACTGAGGGAAGCCAGTATTTTTCATATCTTTGAGGGCTGCAAATTCTTGCTTCAGTGTGTCTAAGTCTTTGGTGGTTTTGTCTTTAAATTCGTTAAATTCTTGAGACAACTTTTGAATTTCTCCTCGAATTCCTAATTCCACTTTGTTAACCTTGTCTGCAATCCAAATTCTGAATTCGATTTCTGACATCTCAGCCAGTTGTTTATGAATGGGATCTTCAATTGCATCTGCCATATCTTTCCTTGGGGGGGGGGTTGATCTATTCTGGTTATTCATGTTACCAGAGTTTTTCCGCTGATTCCATCCCATGGTTGTTTTACTCCCTCTGATTTTTTCCCCTGGGGCTTTGTCGAGGGCCCGTACAATGTTGTGGCCTGAGAAACTGGGGCCCTGTCTGGTGTGGTGGGGCTAAATGGTTCTGCCTTGTTTTCAGCTGGTTTCTGTTCCACCCTAGTGAAACAGATACTTTGGATTGAAGTCTCAGCTGTTGAGAAATATCAGCAATTAAGTCACCCCGCCCCCACCGGCAAACAACTGGAAAAGAAAAAAAATCAAACCTTCCTACCACCATGCACTTAGGGCACCACCTGATTTGTCCTCAGGTGATTGGTTCAGTTAAAAAATGTCCAAATCAATTGTCTCAGTCTCCACCTGTCTCGGGTGAGAGAGTTTAAGAGGTCTCTGGGAACTGGATCACAGGGTTCTGGTGACTACTCTGGTGTGGCTTGCTCCAGTGCTGTGTGGAGTCAGGAGAAGCCACCCAGCCTATAAATCAGTCTGGGAAGGTTGCTGCGTCTTTCCCCACCTTGCACCACTTCACACCCAGTTGCTGATAGCCCTGCAGTTGGCTGACCCATTTGCCTGTAGTGAATCGGTATTCCAGGAGTTTGTACCTGCCTGAATCACATGGAAGTCTGCCAGGCCACTGCTCTCTGTGTCTCTCCAGCAGGAGGAGGTGAGGCCTGACAACCTCGGGCACTAGATGAAGGTTGAGGGGTTTTCACTCAGGTCCAGTCTCACCCCTGATTAATGTTACTGACAGAACAGAACAGAACAACTCTCCGTTTCCCCTGCAGAAGAGAAGCTGAATTGAGTTCCAAACCAGCTTGTCTTTGCTCTTGTATTGTCTATAGGCTGACAATCCACTGAGGGCCAGGTGCATCTTAGGTTTAGTGAAGCGGACCTCTGGGTCAGCCCTGCCCTGGGAGTTTCCCTGGTTTGCAAGTTGGAGTTGCCTCAGGCAAACTCAGAGTCTCTGGTTGCCCAGGGAGACAGGGGGTGTGGCTTCAGAATATTCAGTAGTGAGCCGTATTGCTAGCAAAAGAGGGCTGCTGCTTTATGGCTCAGGCAACCGTTGCTCCGGTGTAGCTCCCCTCCGGCCAACCGTCCTCTCTCCGCTCCCGTATCCCAGAGTCTGCACCGACCGGCTGCAGCCCAGCACTGTCTACACCCCTCGAGCAATTGCCCAAGAGTCTGGACCCCTGGGGGACAGGCCTCCAGACCTTGGAGCGAGAGCAGAGGTGAGCACGGGGAGCGCAGGAAGCCTGGGGTTGCGGGCAGAGAACACACACAGCTTTACACAGTTTTATGCCTGGCCGTATTGTCACCAAAAGACAGCTGTTGCACTGTGCCTCAGGGAGCTGCCACTCTGGTGCAGTCCCCTCTCCGCTGACCGACCGGGACTGGCCTCCAGACCCCAGTGAGTGAAGGGGAGCACTGGGAGCTCAGAATTCCAGGTAGAGACTATATACAGTTTATACAGTTTTATGCCTGGCAGGAGGATGCTGTGGCACCCTAGTAGGGGAGGTAGGTCCAGTTTTTAGAGGGTCTCTCCCGTGGAGTGTAGTGGGAGAACCTTTGAACTCTGCCCGGTTGTTTGTGGGGCACTCTGAGCCGTTCTCATGGGGGAGGGGACTCCCGTCTGCTTGGTGATGGATTTTGTCCCTTTTGTTTGTATCCTTGTGGTTGCAACTCGCCTCAGCAGGGTTGACATGCGTTCTACAACCTTTTCTCTTAGTCCAGCTCAAATCCACCAGGTTACTTGATGAATTTTTGTCCTTTAACTCTCCTTCTGAACGGGAGCCTCTGTGGAAAGCTGGCTTCAGTCAGCCATCTTGTCTCCTCACTCTCTGCTGAAAATTTTCAAGGCAGAAGAGGGTGGTCATCGACTTTTAATCTCCTAAAGCAAAATAACTTTCAACCCTGGATCCTGTATCCAGCTAAACTGAGTTTCATTTATGATGGAGAAATTAAATACTTTAATGACATTCATATGTTGAAGAAATTTGCCATAACAAAACCAGCTCTTCAGGATATTCTGAGAACTATCCTCCATAATGACCAGTCCAATCCTCTACCACAAATGTAAACTCACTCAGAAACTTTTGATCCAACTCCAACTTCCACTGTGGCGAAAGGATTAAAAATGTTCACTGGACTTTACAAAAAACTCGATACTCAAAATTTTACCAGACTTATCAATATTCTCCATTAATGTGATTGGCTTAAACTGTCCTTTAAAGAGGCATAGGTTAGCTGACTGGATACAAACCTCAGGCCAGATATTTGCTGCATACAAGAGTCACATCTTACTTTAAAAGATAAATATAGACTCAGGGTGAAAGGATGGTTGTCTATATTTCAAGCATATGGTATTCAGAAAAAAGCAGGTGTTGCAACTCTATTTGCAGACACAATAGGCTTTAAACCAACAAAAGTAAGGAAGGATAAGAATGGTTATTTCATACTTGTTAAGGTTAATACTTAATATGATGAGATTTCAATTATTAATATTTATCCACCCAACCAGAATGCACCTCAATTTATAAGAGAAACTCTGACATGAACAACTTGATTTCCTGTAGCTCCATAATAGTTGGAGATTTCAACTCTCCTTTGGCAGTGTTGGATAGATCCTCCAATAAGAAGCTGAGCAAAGAAATTTTAGATTTAAATATAACCATCCAACATTTGGATTTAGCAGACATCTACAGAACATTTCATTCCCAAAAAACTGAATACACATCCTTCTCATCACCCCATGGAACATACTCCAAAATTGATCACATCTTAGGTCACAAGTCTAACCTCAGTAAATTTAAAGGAATAGAAATTATTCCTTGCATCTTCTTGACCACCATGGTATAAAATTTGAACTCAGTAACAACAGGAATCTGCATACTCATACAAAAACACGGAAGTTAAATAACCTTATGGTGAATGTTAGCTGGGTCAGAGATGAGATAAAGAAGGAGATTGCCAAATTTTTTGGAAGAGAATGACAATGAAGACACGAATTATCAGAATATCTGGGATACCGCAAATACAGTCCTAAGAGGGAAATTTATAGCACTGCAAGCCTTCCTCAAGAAAACGGAAAGAGAGGAAGTTAACAACTTAATGGGACATCTCAAGCAACTAGAAAGGGAAGAACATTCCAAACCCAAACCCAGTGGAAGAAAAGAAATAACCTGAATTAGAGCAGAATTAAATGAAATTGAAAACAAAAGAATAATACAACAGATCAATAAATCAAAAGTTGGTTTTTTGAAACAGTCAGTAAAATAGATGAACCTTTGGCCAAGCTAACCAGGAGAAAAAAGAGTAAAATCTACTCTCATCAATCAGAAATGACAAAGGTGAAATAACAAAAGACTCCTCAGAAATTCAAAAAATCCTTTTTTTTTTTTTTCATCTGGACACGTGTGTGAGCTGAGTCCCAGGAAATATCCCACTGCTCAGGGATTTTTTTTTTTTTTTTTTGTAGAGACAGAGTCTCACTTTATGGCCCTTAGTAGAGTGCTGTGGCCTCACACAGCTCACAGCAACCTCCAACTTCTGGGCTTAAGCGATTCTCTTGCCTCAGCCTCCCGAGTAGCTGGGACTACAGGCACCCACCACAACGCCCGGCTATTTTTTGGTTGCAGTTTGGCCGGGGCCGGGTTTGAACCCGCCACCCTCGGTATATGGGGCCGGTGCCTTACCGACTGAGCCACAGGCACCGCCCAAATTCAAAAAATCCTTAATGAATATTATAAGAAACTTTATTCTCAGAAATATGAAAATCTGAAGGAAATTGACCAATACTTGGAAGCACATCACCTTCCAAGACTTAGCCAGAATCAAGTGGAAATGTTGAACAGGCCAATATCAAGTTCTGAAATAGCATCAACTATACAAAATCTCCCTAAATAGAAAAGCCTGGGACCAGATAGCTTCATTTCAGAATTCTACCAAACCCTTAAATAGGAACTAGTACCTATATTACTCAACCTGTTCCAAAATGTAGAGAAAGAAGGAAGACTACCCAACACGTCCTATGAAGCAAACATCACCCGGATCCCCAAACCAGGAAAAGACGCAACAAGAAAAGAAAATTATAGAGCGGTGCCTGTGGCTCAAGGAGTAGGGCGCTGGCCTCACATACCAGGGGTGGTGGGTTCGAGTCGGGCCTCAGCCAAAACCGAAAAAAAAAAAAAAAGAAAGAAAAGAAAATTATAGACCAATATCACTAATGAATATAGATGCAAAAATATTCAACAAGATCCTAACAAACAGAATCCAGCAACACATCAAACAAGTTATACATCATGACCAAGTCGGTTTTATCCCAGCGTCTAAAGGCTGGTTGAATATACGTAAATCTATCAGTATAATTTAGCACATAAACAAATTAAAAAACAAAGACCATATGATTCTCTCAATTGATGCAGAAAAAAGTTTTGATAATATCCAGCATCCTTTCATGATCACGACACTTAAGAAAATTGGTATAGAAGGGACATTTCTCAAACCGATAGAGGCCATCTACAGCAAACCCACAGCCAATATCGTATTGAATGGAGTTAAATTGGAATCATTTCCACTCAGATCAGGAACCAGACAAGGCTGCCCATTGTCTCCACTGCTCTTTAACATTGTAATGGAAATTTTAGCCATCACAATTAGGGAAGAAAAGGCGATCAAGGGTATCCATATAGGGTCAGAAGAGATCAAACTTTCGCTCTTCGCAGATGATATGATTGTATATCTGGATAACACCAGGGATTATACTAGAAAACTCTTAGAATTGATCAAAGAATAGAGCAGTGTCTCAGTTTACAAAATCAACATTCATAAATCGATAGCCTTTATATATACCAACAATAGTCAAGCTGAAAAAACAGTCAAAGACTATTCCATTCACAGTAGTGCCAAAGAAGATGAAATATTTGGTAGTTTAACAAAGGATGTGAAAGATTTGTATAAAGAGAACTATGAAACTCTAAGAAAAGAAATAGCTGAAAATGTTAACAAATGGGAAAACATACCATGGTCATGGCTGCTAAGAATCAACATTATTAAAATGTCCATACTACCCAAAGCAATATACAATTTTAATGCAATCCCTATTAAAGCTACACTGTCATACTTTAAAGATCTTGAAAAAATAATACCTCATTTTATATGGAATCAGAAAATACCTCGAATAGCCAAGACATTACTCAGAAATAAAAACAAAGCAGGAGGAATCACGCTACCAGACCTCAGACTATACTATAAATCGATAGTGATCAAAACAGCATGGTACTGGCACAAAAACAGAGAAGTAGATGTCTGGAACAGAATAGAGAACCAAGAGATGAATCCAGCTACTTACCATTATTTAATCTTTGTCAAACCAATTAAAAACATTCAGTGGGAAAAGATTCCCTATTTAACAAATGGTGCTGCGTAAACTGGCTGGCAACCTGTAGAAGATTGAAACTGGACCCACACCTTTCACCATTAACTAAGATAGACTCTCACTGGATAAAAGATTTAAACTTAAGACATGAAACTATAAAAATACTTGAAGAAAGTGCAGGGAAAACTCTTGAAGGAATCGGCCTGGGTGAATATTTTATGAGGAGGATTCCCCAGGCAATTGAAGCAGTATCAAAAATACACTACTGGGACCTGATCAAACTAAAAAGCTTCTGCACAGCCAAGAACATAGTATGTAAAGCAACCAGACAGCCCTCAGAATGGGAGAAAATATTTGCAGGTTATACCTCCGATAAAAGTCTAATAACCAGAATCCACAGAGAACTCAAACATATTAGCAAGAAAAGAACACGTGATCCCATCTCAGGGTGGGAAAGGGACTTGAAGAGGAACTTCTCTAAAGAAGACAGATGCACAATCTACAAACACATGAAAAAAAGCTCATCATCCTTAATCATCAGAGAAATGGAAATCAAAACTACTTTGAGATATCACCTAACCCCAGTAAGAGTAGCCCACATAACAAAATCCCCAAACCAGAGATGTTGGCGTGGATGTGGAGAAAAGGGCACAGGTCTACACTGCTGGTGGGAATGCGTTCCTTCTGGAAGGATGTTTGAAGAATACTTAGAGACCTAAAAATAGACCTGCCATTCGATCCTATAATTCCTCTACTAGATTTATACCCAGAAGACCAAAACTCACAATATAACAAAGACATCTGTACCAGAATGTTTATTGCAGCCCAATTCATAGTCGCTAAGTCTTGGAAGAAGTCCAAGTGTCCATCGACCCACGAATGGACTAGCAAATTGTGGTACATGTATACCATGGAATATTATGCAGCCTTAAAGAAAGATGGAGACTTTACCTCTTTCATGTTTACATGGATGGAGCTGGAACATATTCTTCTTAGCAAAGTATCTCAGGAATGGAAGAAAAAGTATCCAATGTACTCAGCTCTACTATGAAGCTAAATTATAGCTTTCACATGAAGGCTATAACCCAACTATAGCACAAGACTATGGGGAAAGGGCCAAGGAAGGGGGAGGTTTTGGTGGAGGGAGAGTAATTGGTGGGGCCCATTTATGGTGCATCTTAGAATGGGTACAGGCGAAACTTACTAAATGCAGAATACAAATGCCTACATACGGTAACTAAGAAAATGCCATGAAGGCTACGTTGAACAGTTTGATGAGAATGTTTCAGATTGTATATGAAACCCGCACATTGTACCCCTTGATTGCACTAATGTACACAGCTGTGACTTAACAATAAAAATAAATAAATTAAAAAAAATAACTAAGAAAATGCCAGGAAGGCTATGTTAACCAGTGTGATGAAAATGTGTCAAACGGTCTATAAAACCAGTGTATGGTGCCCCGTGATTGCATTAATGCACACAGCTATGATTTGACTAAAAAAAATAGAAAAACTAGTTGAGTGTTGTAGTGGATGCCTGTAATCCCAGCTACTCAGGAGATTGAGGCAAGAGGATTGCTTGAGCCCAAGAGTTTGAGGTTGCTGTGAGCTATGATGTTATAGCACTCTACCTAGGGCAACAGGGTGAGACTCTGTCTCAAAAAAAAAAAAATAAAAAAACAACAATAACTTTGTTTTTCATTCATGAGCCTGAAATTTAAGTAGGCCTTAATGGGGAAGGCTTGGTTCATGTTCCCAGTGGCATCAGCTGGGGTGTCTATCTCAACTGAAACCTGGAAGATCCAAGATTGCTCACTCATATGTCTGGTAGATGGCATTAGTCATTAGGTGGGAGTTTAGACATGAATGAGTGCTGGAGTCCTTGGTTCTCTTTGCATAGTCCTCTATGTGGGGTCTGAAATTCCTTATAGCATGGTAGGTGGATTTAAAGGATAAGCATTCCGAGAGACAGCCAAGTGGAAACTACATTGACTTTTATGACCATATGAGGTAGACCTGGACATCACACAGCATTATTTCACCACGTTCTTGTTTTCTTTTTTTTCTTTCCTTTCTTTCCCTCCCACCCTCCCTTCCTTCCTTCCTTACCTTCTTTCTTCTTCCTCCCTCCCTCCCTCCCTTCCTTCCCTCCTTCCTTTCTTTCCAGGGGCTCAGGTCAGGTTTAATGAAAGGGATAGGGACCTGCCTGGGCAAAGCTGAAGATGGTGTCTGCTCACCATATTCTGTTAGTCAAAGTATATCCAGTGTTCTGTCTAGATTGAAGGATAGGGAACATACAGTCTACCTCTGCATGGACAAGTGAAGAGTTCTGGAGAAACGTGTTGGACAAGACATATTTTTCTTTCTTTCTTTTTTTTTTTTTTAAAGAAACAGTGTCTTTTTTTGTCACCCTCGTTAGAGTGCCTTGGCATCACAGCTCACAGCAACCTCCAGCTCTTGGGCTTAGGCCATTCTCTTGCCTCAGCCTCCTGAGTAGCTGGGGCTATAGGTGCCCGCCTGAACACCTGGCTATTTTTTTTTTTTTTAGAGACAGAGTCTCACTCTATCACCCTTGGTAGAGTGCCATGGTGTCACACAGCTCACAGCAACCTCCAACTCCTGGGCTTAGGCAATTCTTTTGCCTCAGCCTCTCAAGTAGCTGGGACTACAGGTGCCTGCCACAACACCCGGCTATTTTTTTGTTGCAGTTTGTCTGGGGCCAGGTTTGAATCCTCCACACTTGGTATATGGGGCTGGCATCCTACTCACTGAGCCACAGGCGCTGCCTTGGACAGGACATATTTCTGTGGCCATTCTTGGGAAATGCAATATACTACACACTCTTTCTTGGGAAGATATTGGAGGGTGGGCTACACTGAAATCAGAGCATAGCACAAAAGAGTGGCTGATATGGAGCCAAGCAATAGAAAATCCAATATGGGAAGATGGCCGACTGGTAGCAACCCTCAGCAGAGGCTCCTGATCAGAGGGGGAATAACTGGATGGAATCAGACTCTATGAAGCCAAAGATGGGGAGCTGAGCCAAGAAAGAAGTTTGGCAGGCTGTAACTCCAAGAAAGAGCATTCAAGAGAACAAATTACAGGTACAAAGCCTATGAACTAGAAGATGGGAGACCCCCTCCCCTAAGCAGAGGACCCACTGCAGGCTATCTTCCAGTAAGCAGGGAAAAAAAGACCTCTCATTTTACCTTGCTGGAGAGAGCCGCTAAACACTGTCTCTTTCTCCAGGGAGGTCCCACTTATGAACCTAGACACCACCCCACCTGGCATAAAATTGAACAGATTATTTTCTCTCACAAGTCCCAACTCCTATTCCACCCTTCCTTCCTCACATGGTGGTCTGAAGTACTGCCCCCTGCAGAGCACAGAGTGTTTGGTCTTTTCCTGAGTGATCTGGGTGTAGTGTAGTCCTCCAACCATCAGGACAGAATCTGTGACTAATGGGGAAGAAAGAGGGTGTGGGAAGAAAGGGATGCTCACCAGGAGGACCAGTCCCCTGGTTACGACTTTGCCCGGCTAGTGGTGATGTTGACCCTTGGTTGCGGCTATGTCTGGTGGGACTGGGGGCAGAACCCCTGGTTCTGATGGCACCCACAGCGGGAGAGTGGTTGCCCCGTGTGGACTGAGTTCAGCAGGCAGTACTGGTCCCCAGTCCCTGCTGGGCCTGTGAGCAGAGGCTTACCAGGTGTGGACTGACTGAGACCTGAGGGCAAGGGTGTGGTCCCCTGACTCCAACAGAATGCTTGAGCAGAGGTTTCCTGGGTGTGAACCAAGAACTGAGGGCAAGGGTGTGGTCTTCTGTCTCCAGTGGGGCAGTGAGCAGAGGCTTACTGGGGGAGGACTGAGACCTGTGGGCAGGGTGTTGTGTCCTGACTCCAGCAGAACCTGGGAACAGAGGCTTGCCAGGCAGTGGACTGAGACTGGCAGGTGGGGACATGGTCCCCTAACTCCATCTGATCTGGCAAGCGGAGGATAGCTGGGTGTGGACTGAGACTGGTGGGTGGGGGCGTGACCTCTGGCTCCAACTGAGCCTGTGAGCAGAGAATCAGGCAACAGTGTGGACTGAGTCTGGCAGGCAGGGGCGTGGATCCCTGGCTCCAATTGTGCTGTTGGAGACCCTTGAATCTCTCTCTCTTGAGCAGGGTTTGCACTGCCTGAGACAATTTAATTGGAACTCATGTCTGGGGCTGTCCACTTGGTGACATTCTGAGGTTGACCTTTGAAGTTCTGTAGTGGAAAAAAACTGAAGGGTGGGGGGTGGGGGCTAGGTGCTGCAGCTGTTTGTATCTCTTCACAGTTGAGATTTAAACCTAATACCATGGCTTATTAGGATAGAGTAGAGGTTGGTTGGTATCAAAACAGAGTTAGCTCGTGCTATCTCACCAAGTAGGTCCTCAGAGTCTCCGGCCAAAACACCGAAAGGGGTCTTTGTAAGGTTGTAGGAGATAAGTCACAATTATAAAGCCTAGCGATTTGGTAAGGGGCTATCTCTACTACCTGGAAACTCCTATTCATTTTCACCCTACCAGTTCTAATAACCAAATGGTGGAAAATAAACATGGTGCAAACCCAACAGAAGAACTCTGGCAACACGAATTACCAGAGTAGGTCACCCCACTCCAAAGAAATGACAGAAGAGATACAACTGAAGATGCCATGCATAGACAAATGGCAGCAATGTCAGAAATTGAATTCAGAATATGGCTGGCAAATAAGATAAATAGAATGGAAGAAAAGATAGAAATTGAATTCCAAAGATTGTCTCAAGAAATTAATGAATTCAAAGAGAAAGTCACCAAAGATATGGACATAATGAGAAAAGAGATCCCAGAGCTCAAGGAAATGAAAAAAGTAGTTGAGGAGCTCCGAAATATAGTAGAATCCCTCAGTAACAGAGTTGACCAGGCAGAAGAAAGTATCTCTAAAAATGAAGACAAAGCTTTTGAATGTTCCCAAATGCTCAGAGGCAGACAAATGGAAAGCAAAAACTGATCATTCCCTCAGAGAGTTGTGGGATCAATGTAAAAAATCAAACATTCATCTTATAGGAATTCCAGAAGAATAAGAGGATGGTCCTAAAGGTACAGATGCTCTACTCCAAGAGATCTTGGAGGAGAATGTCCCAAGCATTGCAAGAGACACAGAACTTCAGATAGTAGACAGTTTCAGAACCCCAGCAAGACTCAATACAAATAAAGCATCTCCTAGACACATTGTGATTAACTTTGCCAAAGTTAAGACAAAGGAGAAAATTCTGCAAGCAGCCAGATGTAAGAATATCATCACCTCCAAAGGGAGAAGTATCAGAATGACTACAGATCTCTCAGTTGAAATGTATCAAGCCAGAAGAGGATGGTCATTAACCTTCAATCTCCTAAAACAAAACAATCTCCAGCCCAGGATCCTGTATCCAGCTAAACTGAGTTTCATTTGTGATGGAGAAATAAAATACTTTAACAACATAGACATGTTGAAGAAATTTGCCATAACTAAACCAGCTCTCCAGGATATTCTCAGACCCATCCTCTACCATGACCAACACAATGCTCTACCTCCAAAGTAAACTCACCCAGAAATTTTTGAACAAAACTCAACTTCCACAGTGGTGAAAGGATTAAAAATGTCCACTGGACACCCCAAATACAACCAAGCTTATCAATTCTCTCAATTAATGTGAATGATTTAAATTGCCCTCTAAAGAGGCACAGGCTGGCTGACTGGATACATAAACTCAGATCAGATATTTGCTGTATATAAGAAAGACTCTTACTGGATTAAAGACCTAAACATAAGACATGAAACTATAAAAATACTAGAAGAGAGTGCAGGGAAAACCCTTGAAGAAATTGGGTTGGGTGAGTTTTTTATGAGAAGGACCCCCCGGGCAATTGAAGCAGCTTTAAAAATACACTTTTGGGACTTGATCAAACTAAAAAGCTTCTGCACAGCCAAGAACACAGTAAGTAAAGCAAGCAAACAGCTCACAGAATGGGAGAAGATATTTGCTGGTTATGTCTCTGACAAAGGTTTAATAACCAGAATCCACAGAGAACTCAAATGCATTAGCAAGAAAAGAACAAGGGATACCATCACAGGCTGGGCAAGAGAATTGAAAAGAAACTTCTCTGAAGAAGACAGGTGAGCAGCCTTCAGACATATGAAAAAATGCTCATCATCTTTAATCATCACAGAAATGCAAATCAAAACTACTTTGAGATATCATCTAACTCCAGTGAGACTAGCCTATATCACAAAATCTCAAGACCAGAGATGTTGGCGTGGATGTGGAGAAAAGGGAACACTTTTGCACTGCTGGTGGGAATGCAAACTAATACATTCCTTTTGGAAAGATATATGGAGAACACTTAGAGATCTAAAAATAGATCTGCCATTCAATCCTGTAATTCCTCTGCTGGGCATATACCCAGAAGACCAAAAACCACATCATAACAAAGATATTTGTACCAGAATCTTTATTGCAGCCCTATTCATAATTGCTAAGTCATGGAAGAAACCCAAGTGCCCATCGATCCACGAATGGATTAATAAATTGTGGTATATGTACACCATGGAATACTATGCAGCCTTGAAGAAAGATGGAGACTTTACCTCTTTCATGTTTACATGGATGGAGCTGGAACATATTCTTCTCAGTAAAGTGTCTCAAGAATGGAAGAAAAAATATCCAATGTATTCACCCCTACTATGAAACTAACTTAGGACCTTCACATGAAAGCTATAACCAAGTTACAACCTAAGAACGGGGGAAGGGGGAAAGCATGGGGAGGGAGGGGGAGATGGGTAGAGGGAGGGGGATTGAAAGGATCACACCTGTGGTGCATCTTACAGGGTACATGTGAGCCTTGGCAAATGTGGAATGTAAATGTCTTGGTAAAGTAACTAGGAAAATGCTAGGAGGGCTATGTCAACTAATGAGATGAAAATGTGTCAAATATTGTATGAAACAAGTGTATGGTGCCCCATGATCATATTGATGTACACAGCTATGATTTAATAAAAAAAAAACAGAAAAGAAAAAAAACAAGACTTTGTGTAGTGATGGATTATGATAATGTTTTCACACATATCTACATAACAAATTGCTTCTAACTTATCAATTTATATATTTCCAATGTGTACAATTGTTTGTAAATTATATCACAATAAAAAAGGTAGGAAAACAAAACAAAACAAAAAGAATCATCTTACCTTAAAGGATAAAAATAGACTCAGGGTGAAGGGATGAACTTCCATAATATAGGCAAATGGAAACCAGAAAAAAGCAAGGGTTGCAATTTTAGTTGTAGATACAATTGACTTTAAACCAACAAAGATAAAGAAAGATAAGGATGATCACTACGTATTTGTCAAGGGAAACACCCAACATGAAAAGATCTTAATAATTAACATTTCTGCACCCTACCAGAATGCTCCTCAATTTATAAAGCAAACTCTAATGGATATGAACAACTTGATATTTACCCGCACTATAATAGTTGGAAATTTTAACACCCCTTTGACAGTTTTGGATAGATCCTCCAAGAAGAAACTAAACAGAGAAAAATTAGACTTAAAACTGACGCTAGAACAAATGGACTTTACAGACCTCTACAGAACATTTCATGCTAATAAAATTGAATATACATTCTTCTCATCAGCCCACAGATCATTCTCCAAAATAGATGATGTCCTTGGACACAAGTCTAACCTGTGAAAATTTGAAAGAATAGAAATTATTCCTTGTATCTTCCCGGACCACCATGGAATAAAAGTTGAACTCAATAGCAACAGAAATCTTCACACTCAAACAAAGTCATGGAAACTAAATAATATTAGGCTGAATAATAGCTGGGTCAAAGATGAGATTCAGAAGGAAATTGCCAAATTTTTGGAACAAAATGATAATGAAGACACAAATTATCCAATCCTGTGGGGTACTGCAAAGGCAGTCCTAAGAGGGAAATTTATAGCATTGGAAGCCTTCATCAAGAAAACATAAAGAGAGGAAGCCAACAACTTAATGGATCATCTCAAGCAACTGGAAAAGGAAGAACATTCCAACTCCATGCCCAGCAGAAGAAAAGAAATAACCAAAATTAGGGCAGAATTAAATGAAATTGAAAACCAAAGAATCATTCAGAAGATCAATGAAACAAAAAGTTGGTTTTTTGAAAAGACAAATAAAATAGATAAACCTTTGGCCAATCTAACCAGAAACAAAAAAGTAAAATTTCTATATTGTCTATCAGAAACAATAAAGGAGAAATAATAACAGACACCTTAGAAATTCAAAGAATCCTCAATGATTACTACAAAAATATTTATTCCCAGAAATATGAAAATCTGAAGGAAATGGACCAATATCTGGAAGCATACCACCTTCCTAGACTAAACCAGTAAGAATTAGAAATCATGAATAGACCTATATCAATCACTGAAATAGCATCAATAATATGAAATCTCCCCAAAAAGAAAAGTCCGGGACCAGATGGCTTTACATCTGAATTCTATCAAGCCATTCATGAGGAACTAGTACCTATATTATACAACCTTTTCCAAAGCATAGAAAAATAAGAAGTACTTCCCAACACATTCTATAAAGCAAATATCACCCTGATCCCCAAACCAGGAAAGGATCCAACAAAGAAAGAAAATTATAGACCAATGTCATTAATGAATATTGATGCAAAAATATTCATTAAGATCTTAGCAAACAGAATTCAACAACACATCAAAAAATTTATACACCATAATCAAGTTGGTTTTATTCCAGGGTTCCAGGGTTGGTTCAACATACGCAAATCTATAAATATAATACATCACATCAATAAAATAAAAAACAAAGATCATCTGATTTTCTCAATTGACGCAGAAAAAGCCTTTGATAATATCCAGCATCCTTTCATGATCGGAACACTTAAGAAAATAGGCTTAAACCTGACCCTAGAGCAAATGGACTTTACAGACCTCTACAGAACATTTCATGCTAATAAAATTGAATATACAGTCTTCTCATCAGCCCACAGATCATCCTCCAAAATAGATGATGTCCTAGGACACAAGTCTAACCTCAGAAAATTTGAATAGGCATAGACGTGACATTTCTTAAACTGATAGAGGCCATCTACAGCAAACCCACAGTCAATATCATATTGAATGGTGTAAAATTGAAAACATTTCCACTCAGATCAGAATGAGGCAAGGATGCCCACTGTCTCCACTGCTATTCACGTAGTAATGGAAGTCTCAGCCATAGCAATCAGGCAAGAGAAGGTGATCAAGGGTATCCAAATAGGGTCAGAGGAGATCAAATGCTCACTCTTTGCTAATGATATGATCCTATACCTGGAAAATTCAAGAGACTCAACTTCAAAACTCTTAGAAGTGATCAAGGAATACAGCAGTGTCTCAGGATACAAAATCAATACTTACAAATCAGTAGCTTTTATATATTTCAACAATAGTCAAGATGAAAATATAGTCAAGGACACTATTTCTTTTGCAGTAGTGCCAAAGAAGATGAAATATCTGAGAATTTACCTAACAAAGGATGTGAAAGATCTCTATAAAAAGAACTATGAAACTCTGAGAAAATAAATAGCCAAAGATGTTAACAAATGGAAAAACATACCATGCTCACGGCTGGGAAGAATCAACATTGTTAAAATGTCCATACTACTGGGTGGCGCCTGTGGCTCAGTCAGTGAGGCACCGGCCCCATATACTGTGGCTGGCGGGTTCAGGCCTGGCCCTGGCTGAACTGCAACCAAAAAATAGCTGGGCGTTGTGGCGGGTGCCTGTAGTTCCCAGCTACTCGGGAGGCTGAGGCAGGAGAATTGCCTAAGCCCAGGAGTTGGAGGTTGCTGTGAGCTGTGTGATGCCACGGCACTCTACCAAGGGCAATAAAGTGAAACTCTGTCTCTACAAAAAAAAAAAAAAAAAAAAAAATCAGTGGGGGAAAGACTCCCTATTTAACAAACAGTGCTGGGTGAACTGGCTGGCAACCTGTAGAAGACTGAAACTGGACCCCCACCTTTCACCATTAACAAAAATTGATTCTCACTGGATTCAATACTAGAAGAGGGTTCAGAAAAAACACTTGAAGAAGTTGGTCAGGGAGAATATTTTATGAGGAGGACCCCCTGGGCAATTGAAGCAACACCAAAAAATACATTACTGGGATCTGATCAAACTAAAAAGCTTTTGCACAGCCAAGAGCATAGTAAGTAAAGCAAACAGAAAACCTTCAGAATGGGAGAAGATTTTTGTAAGTTATGCTTCCGACAAAGGTCTGATAACTAGAATCCAAAGAGAACTCAAACTAATCAATAAGAAAAGAACAAATAATCCCATTTCTTTGTAGGCAAGAGACTTGAACAGAAACTTCTCTGATGAAGACAGGTGCATGGCCTACAAACACATGAAAAAATGCTCATCATCATTAATCATTAGAGAAATGCAGATCAAAACCACTTTGAGACATCATCTAACTCACGTAAGATTAGCCCACATCACAAAATCCCAAAACTACAGATGTTGGTGTGGATGTGGTGAGAGGGAATACTTCTGCACTGCTGGTGGGAATGCAAGCTAATACGACCTTTTTAAAAAGAAGTTTGGAGAACACTCAAGGAACTAAAAGTAGACCTACTATTTGATCCTGCAATTCCTTTACTAGGTATATACCCAGATGATCAAAAATTATTTTATAACAAAGACATTTGCACCAGAATGTTTATTGCAGCCCAATTCATAATAGCCAAGACATGGAAACAGCCCAAGTGCCCATCGACCCATGAATGGATTAACAAATTGTGGTATATGTACACCCTGGAATACTATCCAGCCATAAAACGGATGGAAACTTCACATCTTTTTTATTTACCTGGATGGAGCTGGAACATATTCTTCTTAGTAAAGTATCTCAAGAATGGAAAAAAAGTATCCAATGTACTCAATACTACTATGAAATCAAGGTATAATCACCTATATATTCATATGAATGGCAAAATGTAACTATAGTCCAGAAAGTAGAATGGAAGAGGAGAGAGAGGGGAGGGGAGGGAGGATATGGGAGGAGAGAGGGTATTTGTGGGGACCTCACCTAATGTTCATGATGCAATGGTACATTTCAAAACTATTAAGAAATGAGTATAATTGTGATGGATATGTTACTTAGTTCAATGTAAGCATTTCACATTGTATATTAAAGCAGTACACTGAACCCCATCAATGCATCAATGTACAAAGTTATGATTTAATAAAAAAAATAATAATTGAAAAAAAAAAAAAGAAAATCCAACATGAGGCTCAGCACCCGTAGCTCAGCAGGCAGGGCTCCAGCTACCTACACTGGAACTAGTGGGTTTGAACCCAGCCCTAGCCTGCCAAACAACAATGACAACTACAACCAAAAAATAGCTGGGCATTGTGGCGAGTGCCTGTAGTCCCAGCTACCTTGGAGGCTGGGACAAGAGAATCACTTAAGTCCCAGAGTTTGTGGTTGCTGTGAGCTGTGATGCCACAGCATTCTACCAGGGCATCATAGTGAGACTCTTTCTAAAAAGAAAGAAAGAGAGAGAGAGAGAGAGAGAGAGAGAGAGAGAGAGAGAGAGAGAGAGAGAAAGAGAAAGAAAATCCAATATGAGAGATACAAAGAGAATCATTAGGAAGATGATGACAAGAGATCCCAGGATAACAGCTTTTCAGCAGACCTAGAGCAATCAATTGAGATTGGAGCAATTCAGAAGACTCTGTGAGAGATTTTTTTCAAGAAGATGAAACCGCCAGTTTGGGGTTGCTTTGGTAGTAAGTACATAGACAGTCAAGTAAGTTGGGCGGCGCCAGTGGCTCAAGGAGTAGGGCGCCCGTCCCATATGCCGGAGGTGGCGGGTACAGACTAAAATCTGGTATGCTGATGCCCCCACCTAATAACCTCTCATGGTACACCAGTTGAAAATCACTGTATTAGAGCAATATTAAGCAGCATGAAAAAGTTAAAAAAATATTGTATGAAAATATAAGGTACAAAAGGATAAACATTGTATTTGGAGATCCAATTTTAAAAACTGTAGGAATACAAGAAACAATATATTGTTTCTATTTTTTCATAACAACAGTACAAAAATATGCACAAAGATGACACAGAGGAACTTCAAGACAGTGGTGACCCAAGGAAAGATATGGATGAAGACATCATGGAATGTAGGGTCTTGCTGTATTTGTAATATATTATTTCTTAGAGAGAAAGAGAGAGCTGAAACAAATGAAGCAAAATGGTAACATCCAATTAATTGAGTGGTGTGATTATAGGTGGCTATTTTATAATTTTTCTGTACTTTTCTATATTTTTGAAATATAATGAATTCGTAAATTTAATTTCTATAATATATAGATCTTAAACTAGAAAGCATTATACAAATGTTAGGCTATTACCTAATAATGAATTCATTATTCATATGAATACTACCATTCTTCGGGCAATATATGAGCATGTATGAAAAGGTAATGCATAAGATGGGGAACAGCCAAGGTGTAAAAGCCAGTAGAGAGCCCTAACATTCTAAATTCTTATCAGGTCATACATGGACACTGGAAGGTGTTACAAGAAATAAAATGGGCCCAGCCTGGAAAAATTCATCTAATGCTGGAGGTAGCAGTAGTGAAAACTTGAAGAAGACTAAAGAAACACCAATGCAATTTCTCATCCTTAAAGTCTGGCTCAGTTATCTCCTCCTCTGTGAGATCATTCCCTGACCACTCTTCTCCCTAGTCAGGACCTCCCTTCCCCAGATCCTACAGCATTTGAGCACAAGAAGTGTTCTCCTTAGCCTTCTGAGAATTTGCCTGTCCCACTGAACTGTGAGAATGAGAGCGGAAATTTCTATTTCACCTCTTATATTCCCTACTGGGAATATCCTTTCTGACCCCCACACACGTCAAGTCTCAGGTCAGAAAGCCTTTCCTGACTCTCCTAATTCAGGTTAATCCTCTTGCTCTTTGCTTCCATCAAACCTTCAGCCAGCTTCGGTCACACTGTTTTACTATCATTCCATATTTATCTGACTCTCCATAGTGACTGCAAGCTCCTTGAGGTCAGGAATTTTGTACCCACAGTGTTCAACAGAGGGACAGGCACATAGAGGGATCTCAGTAATTGCATAATTAAATCAAGAAAATACAATTAAAATCCTTAATTTGTACATTCATAGCAGATATCCTGGCTTGATTGGAGTTGAGTTACAGCTGGTGAAAGGAGTTGAATTCTAATTGCCATTATTAATCTGGTTCTGAGCACAGAAATATCCTCAAAACACCAAAACTTACCTGGGTATCTATTAAAAAGTGATATTTTTCAAATGGTCATAATTAAAAGGGAAGAGTGAAAATTTTGTGATGGTCTTTTGTCTGTGTTCATTTTTATCAAGCCCTATCTTATCACCTCTTCAGCAGTGATGTATGGGATACACAACCTTATTAAACTATATTTATTCTGCTACCTTTAAAATAATATTAACACTTATTAAACACTCACTAAGTTAAAAGCAAGATAGCATATTTAAGGCTTGCCAAAGCATCTCCAGAGTATTATTATTACTCCATGATATAAATGAAGAAATTGAGGTTCAGAAGGGTTAAGTAACCTGTCCAAGGTCACTCAGCACTTAAACCTGAGTAAGTTGACTACAAAATCAGTGTTCTCATATACCTCTGCTATATTGCATTTCCTTTTTAAGACATTGTGGTGGGCAGAATTTAAGATGGCCTACATCCATTGGTCCTGACATTCAGGTAGTCATACCCCTTGAGTGAGGGATGGTTTGTGACTTGTTTCAAACAAAGAGAAAGTGGTGTAGGTGATAGGGTATCATTTCTGTGATTAGATTGCATAAAAGAATTGGTAACCTTTGTCTTTCTAGCAGACTGTCTACCTTATTGGTTTTGATAAAGCAAGTTGCCATATTGGGGAGGATCCTAGGGCAGTCCTCTGCCCATAGTCAGCTAGAAACTGAGGCTCTTGGTTTCACAGATCATTAGTAGCTGAATCTTGCCAACAATCATATGAGCTTGGAAGCCTTGTAAGCAAATACTTTCCCAGCCAACCTTTAGAAGAGAACCAAGCTTTGGTTAACACCTTGTTTATAGCCTCATGGGAGACCCTGAAGGAGAGGGCCCAGTAAGATTCCTGATGTATAGAAATGCTGAGATAAAAAATGGGTACTTGACTGATCATCCAGCAGGCTGTCTGGGGCAGGTATTGTGCACAGTGGTCTGGTTTAATTCATCCATTTGGTGTGCTGAAATGTACATTTTTTTACACCCCCAATCCCTCCACTGGCATGATGAGGAAGCATATAAAACACAAGACTTGGCATTCCAGATCGGAGCAGGAGCAAGACGGCAGCCGAGTAACAGCTTCCTTGCATCTGGGCACCGTGAGTCTGGGGAAATAGGACTCCAGGCATCTCTGGCTGGTGGGAACTGCCTATCATCACTCCTATGAAGATACAGGGAGTCAGCGAGAGACTTCTGGACCCCAAGAGGAGGACTAAAACAGTGGAAAACCAGCAAGTGGTCGCGTGTGTTCAATCCGTCTAAACCCGCCCACAACTGTAAGTTCAGTAGAAGCGAGACTGCAAACCAGAAAGGCGTTACCTGTGAACTGTTTTGATGTCCTTGGACTTGGCACTGAGTTGAACTGCCTTGGGGAAGGCCTGAGCGGGAGTGCGGAGAACTTTGGCTGTTGTCTAGGGCCCCAGTCTGAGCCGCTGAGCCAGACGGAGCTAATAGTGTTTGGAGGTGGGTCACACGGATCCATTGTCAGTGATCTGCCCCGGCAAGCTCCGCCCTCAGGGTCGCAGAGCTAGAAACGGGTGGGAGCTGGTAACCCAGCAACCAAGTAGCCTAAGGGTGGGGTCTGAGCCGCCTTGCAGCCCTAACCCTCAGGGGCAGAGTGAGACTGGTTTTGGCACACTGGGTAAGTGGATAGCCACTTCAGCAGCGATTCCAGCGAGAAAGCTGGGAAAGCTTCTGCTCAGCAAGTTTACAAGTTCAAAGTGCCTTTTAAGTAGGCTGAAGAGAGATTTAGGGTGTCTACCTGCTGGGGTTTGAGAAATCAGCAGCCTCCAGTCGTATCAGAACTGTGACTAACATCTCATACCCCAGAAGACCACGTGTTGCCCAGACAATATTCAATAACATATACAAACTGCTTTATTTTTGGTTGTGTATTTTTTTTTTTTCTTTTTGTTTGGTTGTTTTTTTTTTTTGTTTGTTTGTTTATTTTGACGTTGCTGATGTTCTTTTGTTTTTTTAAATTCAATCTTTTCCACACAGATCCCTTTTTCTTTCTCAATTTTACTAGTTTAATTATAATTTCCCATTGCTGCCTTTTTTAATAACTTCAACTTCATTTTTGCTAGTGTTTCTACCGATATAATTTGGTTTTTCACCCAATTTTATCCCCGTAAAGTTTTCTGTTTGCTTCTTTTGGTTTGATTTATAGCATTTTTGTCTTTCCTCTCTACTTGGTGGAGGTGGGGTACTGTGTCTCATCAGGTTAGCAAAGAGCTGCTGACCTCAAGGGAACCACGCAACTGGGCACCCCCAGAAGGTGGGAGTTTTTAAGGTTGTGTCAAAGTACCCTACTGTACACCTATATTGCCCTGTCTCCCTCTTTCTGTGCCTCTCTTCTTTTTGTCAATATTTCTTATACCCACCCCCTCTCCTTTCTCTATCTTTCTTTTTTTCTTATCACTCGGTCCTCCTTTCTTTCATCCCCTTTTTTTGCTCTTCAACCTTCTCACCCTTCTGGTCCTGTAACCCTTAGTCCACAGGCACAAGAACTTAAAGAGCAAGAGGAAGTGAAAGGAAAATTAGGGCAAGGAAACAGATAAAAGAAATCACTCATGAGGAAGAATCAGCAGAAAACTCCAGGCAACATGAAGAACCAGTCTAGAACAACCCCACCAAGGGACCATGAGGTAGCTACTGCAGATGATTCCACCAGTATAGAAATGTTAGGAATGACAGAAAGGGAATTTAGAATACACATGTTGAAAACAATGAAAGAAATGATGGAAACAATGAAGGAAATTGCTAATGAGGTGGAAAATAACCAAAAGGAAATCCAAAAACAGAATCAAATCAGAGATGAACGATATGAAGAATATAAAAAGGATATAGCAGACCTGAAGGAACTGAAACAGTCAATTAGGGAACTTAAAGATACAATGGAAAGTATCAGCAACAGGTTAGACCATGCAGAAGAAAGAATTTCAGAGGTAGAAGACAAAGTTCTTGAGATAACTCAGATAGTAAAAGAGGCAGAAAAGAAGAGAGAGAAAGCAGAACGTTCACTGTCAGAATTATGGGACTTTATGAAGCGTTCCAACATACGAGTTATAGGAATTCCAGAAGGGGAAGAAGAATGCCCCAGAGGAATGGAAGCCATACTAGAGAATATTATAAAAGAAAATTTCCCAAACATCACCAAAGATTCTGACACACTGCTTTCAGAGGGATATCGGACCCCGGGTCGCCTCAACTCTAACCGAGCTTCTCCAAGACACATTGTGATGAACCTGTCCAAAGTCAAGACAAAAGAAAAGATTCTGCAAGCTGCCAGGAGTAAGCGCCAGTTGACCTACAGGGGCAAGTCCATCAGAGTTACCGCAGACTTCTCTAATGAAACTTTCCAAGCAAGAAGACAATGGTCATCTACCTTTAATCTACTTAAACAGAACAATTTTCAGCCCAGAATTCTGTACCCTGCTAAGCTAAGCTTCAAAATTGATGGAGAAATCAAATCATTTACGGATATACAAACATTGAGGAAATTCGCCACAACAAGACCAGCTCTACAGGAAATACTTCAACCTGTTCTGCACACTGACCACCACAATGGATCAGCAGCAAAGTAAGAACTCAGAAATCAAAGGACAGAACCTAACCTCCACACTGATGCAAAAGATAAAACTAAGCAATGGACTCTCACCAAATAAGACGAATAGAATACTACCACACTTATCAATTATCTCCATAAATGTTAATGGCTTGAATTCCCCACTGAAGAGACATAGATTGGCTGACTGGATTAAAAAACACAAGCCATCCATTTGCTGTCTGCAAGAAACACACCTGGCTTCAAAAGACAAATTAAAGCTCCGAGTGAAGGGTTGGAAGACAATTTTTCAGGCAAATGGAATTCAGAAGAAAAGAGGAGTTGCAATCTTATTTTCAGATACATGTGGATTTAAAGCAACTAAAGTCAAAAAAGACAAAGATGGTCACTTTATATTGGTGAAGGGAAAACTACAACAAGAAGACATTTCCATTCTAAATATTTATGCACCCAATTTAAATGCTCCCAGATTCTTGAAGCAGACCTTACTCAGTCTGAGCAATATGATATCTGATAATACCATCATAACAGGGGACTTTAACACACCTCTTACAGAGCTGGACAGATCCTCTAAACAGAAATTAAACAAAGATGCAAGAGATTTAAATGAGACCCTAGAAAAACTATGCTTGATAGACGCATATAGAACACTCCACCCCAAAGATAAAGAATATACATTCTTCTCATCACCCCATGGAACATTCTCCAAAATTGATCATATCCTGGGACACAAAACAAATATCAACAGAATCAAAAGAATTGAAATTTTACCTTGTATCTTTTCAGACCATAAGGCACTAAAGGTGGAACTCAACTCTAACAAAAATGCTCAAGCCCACCCAAAGGCATGGAAATTAAACAATCTTCTGTTGAATAACAGATGGGTGCAGGAAGAAATAAAACAGGAAATCATTAACTTCCTTGAGCATAACAACAATGAAGACACAAGCTACCAAAATCTGTGGGATACTGCAAAAGCAGTTTTGAGAGGAAAATTCATCGCTTTAGATGCCTACATTCGAAAAACAGAAAGAGAGCACATCAACAATCTCACAAGAGATCTTATGGAATTGGAAAAAGAAGAACAATCTAAGCCTAAAATCAGTAGAAGAAAAGAAATATCCAAAATCAAATCAGAGATCAATGAAATTGAAAACAAAAGAATCATTCAGAAAATTAATGAAACTAGGAGTTGGTTTTTTGAAAAAATAAATAAAATAGATAAACCATTGGCCAGACTAACTAGAAATAGAAAAGTAAAATCTCTAATAACCTCAGTCAGAAACGATAAAGGGGAAATAACAACTGATCCCACAGAGATACAAGAGATCATCTCTGAATACTACCAGAAACTCTATGCCCAGAAATTTGACAATGTGAAGGAAATGGATCAATATTTGGAATCACACCCTCTCCCTAGACTTAGCCAGAATGAAACAGACCTCCTGAACAGACCAATTTCAAGCACTGAGATCAAAGAAACAATAAAAAAGCTTCCAACCAAAAAATGCCCTGGTCCACATGGCTTCACTCCAGAATTCTATCAAACCTTCAAGGAAGAGCTTATTCCTGTACTGCAGAAATTATTCCAAAAAACTGAGGAAGAAGGAATCTTCCCCAACACATTCTATGAAGCAAACATCACCCTGATACCAAAACCAGGAAAAGACCCAAACAAAAAGGACAATTTCAGACCAATCTCACTCATGAACATAGACGCAAAAATTCTCAACAAAATCCTAGCCAATAGATTACAGCTTATCATCAAAAAAGTCATTCATCATGATCAAGTAGGCTTCATCCCAGGGATGCAAGGCTGGTTTAACATACGCAAGTCTATAAACGTTATCCACCATATTAACAGAGGCAAAAATAAAGATCACATGATCCTCTCAATAGATGCAGAAAAAGCGTTTGATAAAATCCAGCATCCTTTTCTAATTAGAACTCTGAAGAATATAGGCATAGGTGGCACATTTCTAAAACTGATTGAAGCTATCTATGACAAACCCACAGCCAATATTTTACTGAATGGAGTAAAACTGAAAGCTTTTCCTCTTAGAACTGGAACCAGACAAGGTTGTCCTCTGTCACCTTTACTATTCAACGTAGTGCTGGAAGTTCTAGCCAATACAATTAGGCAAGACAAGGAAATCAAGGGAATCCAAATGGGAGCAGAGGAGGTCAAACTCTCCCTCTTTGCTGACGACATGATCTTATACTTAGAGAACCCCAAAGACTCAACCACAAGACTCCTGGAAGTCATCAAAAAATACAGTAATGTTTCAGGATATAAAATCAATGTCCACAAGTCAGTAGCCTTTGTATCCACCAATAACAGTCAAGATGAGAAGCTAATTAAGGACACAACTCCCTTCACCATAGTTTCAAAGAAAATGAAATACCTAGGAATATACCTAACGAAGGAGGTGAAGGACCTCTATAAAGAAAACTATGAAATCCTCAGAAAGGAAATAGCAGAGGATATTAACAAATGGAAGAACATACCATGCTCATGGATGGGAAGAATCAACATTGTTAAAATGTCTATACTTCCCAAAGCTATCTACCTATTCAATGCCATTCCTATCAAAGTAACTACATCGTACTTTCAAGATTTGGAAAAAATGATTCGGCGTTTTGTATGGAACCGGAAAAAACCCCGTATAGCTAAGGCAGTTCTTAGTAACAAAAATAAAGCTGGGGGCATCAGCATACCAGATTTTTGTCTGTACTACAAAGCCATAGTGCTCAAGACAGCATGGTACTGGCACAAAAACAGAGACATAGACACTTGGAATCAAATTGAACACCAAGAAATGAAACTAACATCTTACAACCAGTTAATCTTTGATAAACCAAACAAGAACTTACCTTGGGGAAAAGACTCCCTATTCAATAAATGGTGTTGGGAGAACTGGATGTCTACATGTAAAAGACTGAAACTGGACCCACACCTTTCCCCACTCACAAAATTTGATTCAAGATGGATAAAGGACTTAAATTTAAGGCATGAAACAATAAAAATCCTCAAAGAAAGCATAGGAAAAACACTGGAAGATATTGGCCTGGGGGAAGACTTCATGAAGAAGACTGCCATGGCAATTGCAGCAACAACAAAAATAAACAAATGGGACTTCATTAAACTGAAAAGCTTCTGTACAGCTAAGGACACAATAACCAAAGCAAAGAGACAACCTACACAATGGGAAAGGATATTTGCATATTTTCAATCAGACAAAAGCTTGATAACCAGGATCTATAGAGAACTCAAATTAATCCACATGAAAAAAGCCAACAATCCCTTATATCAATGGGCAAGTGACATGAATAGAACTTTCTCTAAAGATGACAGACGAATGGCTAACAAACACATGAAAAAATGTTCATCATCTCTATATATTAGAGAAATGCAAATCAAAACAACCCTGAGATATCATCTAACCCCAGTGAGAATGGCCCACATCACAAAATCTCAAAACTGCAGATGCTGGCGTGGATGTGGAGAGAAGGGAACACTTTTACACTGCTGGTGGGACTGCAAACTAGTACAACCTTTCTGGAAGGAAATATGGAGAAACCTCAAAGCACTCAACCTAGACCTCCCATTCGATCCTGCAATCCCATTACTGGGCATCTACCCAGAAGGAAAAAAATCCTTTTATCATAAGGACACTTGTACTAGACTGTTTATTGCAGCTCAATTTACCATTGCCAAAATGTGGAAAGAGCCTAAATGCCCACCAATCCAGGAATGGATTAACAAGCTGTGGTATATGTATACCATGGAATACTATTCAGCTATTAAAAAAAATGGAGACTTTACATCCTTCGTATTAACCTGGATGGAAGTGGAAGACATTATTCTTAGTAAAGCATCACAAAAATGGAGAAGCATGAATCCTATGTACTCAATCTTGATATGAGGACAATTAATGACAATTAAGTTTATGGGGAGGGGAAGCAGAAGGAGGGATGGAGGGAGGAGGGTGGGGCCTTAGTGTGTGTCACACTTTATGGGGGCAAGACATGATTGCAAGAGGGACTTTACCTAACAATTGCAATCAGTGTAACTGGCTTATTGTACCCTCAATGAATCCCCAACAATAAAAAAAAAAAAAAAAGAAAAAAAAATGGGTACTTGAGACTGTGGAATTGTGGTAATTTATTATGCAGCAATAGATAACTACCACAGCTATTAAAGATATTTCTAAAACTAGGTTATACAATAAATATCCTTACAAGAGTTTACTCTTGCATTGTTCTAAGTGCTTTACATGTATTAACTCACAAATATCATGTAAGACAGGTATTGCTATTACCTCCATATTCTAGGTAAGACAAGAGAGGTGCAAAGTATTCAGTAGCTTCATCACACATCTAGACAATGGCAGAGCTTGGAGATTTATCCAGACACTCCGGCTCTGAAAATCACACTTTGTGACCATTTCTTGTGTTGGCTCCAGTGTCATACTTCCTGAAAAAAAGATACATGTGAGAACACGGTCACTAAAACTTAATTTATTAACATTTATTTTGAAAGCATGCCTTGAAACATTGACACCATAAGGAACATCTGTTTTCCTCTGTCATAGCTTCAGCAGGTAAAGTCTTCCCAAAAGTGACCATGTAGGATGAGAGCGTGGGATTTAAATAGATGAACCTCTGAACAAACTCTTGGATATTTAGTCTCTTGTCCTCTAGCCAAATGTTCTCAATTTGGATAACCAGGTATACTGTAGTTTACTCTTGAAATGTTTTAATTAGGTCAGAACACAGAGACTTTGATAATTGTATAATTTCATTTGATTCCAGAGATAATGACTAAGATAATTCACATATTAGAATCTTGGCTCTTCATATTTAGTGGTGGTGATTAGGGAAAATGGACGAATTTTTCTTACAAAAATAGCATAGGTTTGAAAACAGGATAAAAGGGAGAAACATTAAATTAGAGCTAAGAAATTAACATCAATCTATTATTAGAATTATGTATAATGGGGAACTTTGGAGTAGCTGACAATAATGGCAGCTACCTAGGTCCCGATCTGCCTTCAATAACCATGAAGAAAAATAAAACTACCCAAAACAATACATTCACTATAACTTGAAGAGAAAGAATACCCAAACTTCAAAATAACTTCTTTTTTTTTGAGACAGAGTCTCACTATGTCACCCTTGGTAGAGTGCTGCGGCATCGCAGCTCACTGCAACCTCCAACTCTTGGGCTTCAGCGATTCTCTTGCTTCAGCCTCCCAAGCAGCTGGAACCACAGGCGCCTGCCACAACACTTGGCTATTTTTTTTTTGGAGTTGTCATTGTTGTTTAGCAGGCCTGGGCCAGGTTTGAACCACTTTGCCTTGGTGAATGTGGCCTGCACCCTAAACACTGAGCTATGGCCGGTGCCCTAACAAGATCCTAAAATAACTTGAAGTAAAAGGAGAAATAACACCAAATTGTCACGTGTTGTTTCTAGTGTTCCTGGCCCCTCCCACCTGCCCTGCTACAAGGCTTTGTGGCCAGCAAGGCTGACTCTGAGAAAACCTGAGGGGGAGACAGAAGAGAAGAGACAGCTGAGGGGCCAAAAGATAGGTAAAACCATTATTAGAAAGACTAAGGTCACCCTAATATTTTTGAAAATAATTTGTCTAGGGTGGTGCCCATAGCTCAGTGGTTAGGGCGCCAGCCACATAGACTGAGGCTAGTGGGTTCCAACTCAGCCCGGTCCTGCTAAACAACAATGACAACTGCAGCAACAACAACAAAATAGCCAGGCATTGTGGCGGGTGCCTGTAGTTCCAGCTATTTGGGAGGCTGAGGCAAGAGAATCACTTAAGCTGAAGAGTTTGAGGTTGCTGTGAGCTGTGACACTACGGCACTCCACCCAGGGTGACAGCTTGAGACTCTGTCTCAAAAAAAAAAACATTTGTCTAGATGAATTGCAGTATAGACTACAGGGAAGAGACTTCTTTTTTTAAATTAAATCATATCTGTGTACATTAATGCAATCATGGGGTACCATGTGCTGGTTTTATATACAATTTGACATATTTTCATCACACTGGTTAACATAACCTTCCTGGCATTTTCTTAGTTATTGTGTTAAGACATATATATTTTACATTCAGTAAGTTTCACATGTACCCTTGTAAGATGCACCATAGGTGTGGTCTCACCAATCACCCTCCCTCCACCCATCCTCCCCCGTCCCCTACCTTCCCTTTCCCTTTTCACCATATTCTGAGGCTATAATTGGGTTATAGCTTTCACATGAAAGCTATAAATTAATTTTATAGTAGGACTGAGTACATTGGATACTTTTTCTTCCATTTTTTCTTTACTTTTTTTTTATTGTTGTTGAGACAGGGTCCCACCCTATGCCCCTGATCAGAGTGCAGTGGGCGTGGTAGCTCACTGCAACCTCAGACTCCGGCTGCGGGCACCCCACTGCCTCAGCCTCCGGAAGCCGCTGGGATTACAGGCGTTTGCCGTGGCGCCCGGCTGGGTTTTTCCATTTTTTTCATGAGTCGGGGTCTCACTGTTGCTCAGGCGAGTCTGGAACTCCTGAGCTCAAGCAATTCCCCCTCCTCAACCTCCCACAGTGCTGGGATTACAGGCGTGAGCCACCGATAATTTTCTAAGAAGAACATGTTCTAGCTCCATCCACGTAAACGTGAAAGAGGTAAAGTCTCCATCTTTTTAAAGGCTGCATAATATTCCATGGTGTACATATACCACAATTTATTAATCCATTTGTGGATCGATGGGCACTTGGGCTTCTTCCATGATTTAGCAATTATGAATTGGGCTGCAATAAACATTCTGGTACAAATATCTTTGTTATAATGTGATTTTTGGTCTTCTGGATATATACCTAGTAGAGGAATTGTAGGATCGAATGGCAGGTCTATTTTTAGATCTCTAAGTGTTCTCCATAATCTTTCCAAAAGGAACATATTAGTTTGCATTCCACCAGCAGTGTAGAAGTGTTCCCTTTTCCCCACATCCGCACCAACATCTCTGGTTTTGGGATATGGGCTAATCTTACTGGAGTTAGATGATATCTCAAAGTAGTTTTGATTTGCATTTCTCTGATGATTAAAGATGATGAGCATTTTTTCATATGTCTGTAGGCCGTGCATCTGTCTTCTTCAGAGAAGTTGCTCTTCAAGTCCCTTGACTACCCTGAGATGGGATCACTTGTTCTTTTCTTGCTAATAAGTTTGAGTTCTCTGTGGATTCTGGTTATTAAACATTTGTCGGAGATATAACCTGCAAATATCTTCTCCCATTCTGAGGGCTGTCTGCTTGCTTTAATTACTGTGTTCTTGGCTGTGCAGAAGCTTTTTAGTTTGATCAGGTCCCAGTAGTGTATCTTTGATGCTGCTTCAATTGCCCCTGGGGTCCTCCTCATAAAATATTCACTCAGGCCGATTTCTTCAAGAGTTTTCCCTGCACTTTCTTCTAGTATTTTTATAGTTTCGTGTCTTAAGTTTAAATATTCAATCCAGTGAGAGTCTATCTTAGTTAATGGTGAAAGGGGTGGGTCCAGTTTCAGTCTTCGGCAGGTCGCCAGCCAGTTCACCCAGCACCATTTGTTAAATAGGGAATCTTTTACCCATTGAATGATTTTCTTTTTGTTTTTGTGCAGTTTTTGGCTGGGGCTGGGTTTGACTCTGCTACCTTCAGCATATGGGGACAGCACCCTACTCCTTTGAGCCACAGGTGCCACCCCCCATTGAATGTTTTTAATTGGCTTGTCAAAGATCAAATAACGGTAAGTAGCTGGATTCATCTCTTGGTTCTCTATTCTGTTCCCTACATCTACTTCACTGTCTTTGTGCCAGTACCATGCTCTTTTGATCACTATCAATTTATAGTATAGTCTGAGGTCTGGTAGCGTGATTCCTCCTGCTTTGTTTTTATTTCTGAGTAATGTCTTGGCTATTCGAGGTTTTTTCTGATTCCATATAAAACAAAGTATTATTTTTTCAAGATCTGTAAAGTATGACAGTGGAGCTTTAATAGGAATTGCATTAAAATTGTATATTGCTTTGGGTAGTATGGACATTTTAACAATGTTGATTCTTCCCAGCCATGAGCATCGTATGTTTTTCCATTTGTTGACATTTTCAGCTATTTCTTTTGTTAGAGTTTCATAGTTCTCTTTATAGAGCTCTTTCACGTTCTTTGTTAGATAAACTCCCAAATATTTCATCTTCTTTGGCACTACTGTGAATGGAATAGAGTCTTTGACTGTTTTTTCAGCTTCACTATTGTTGGTATATATAAAGGCTACCAATTTATGGATGTTGATTTTGTAACCTGAGACATTGCTGTATTCCTTGATCACTTCTAAGAGTTTTGTAGTAGAATCCCTGGTATTTTCCAGATACATAATCATATCATCTGTGAAGAGCGAAAGTTTGATCTCTTCTGACCCTACATGGATACTCTTGATCGCCTTTTCTTCCCTGCTTGTGATGGCTAACTCTTCCATTACAATGTTAAAAAGCAGTGGAGACAATGGGCAACCTTGCCTGGTTCCTGATCTGAGTAGAAATGATTTCAATTTAACTCCATTCAATACAATATTGGCTGTGGTTTGCTATAGATGGCCTCTATCAGTTTGAGAAATGTCCCTTCTATACCAATTTTCTTAAGTGTTCTGATCATGAAGGGATGCTGGATATTATCAAAAGCTTTTTCTGCATCAATTGAGAGAATCATATGGTCTTTGTTTTTTAATTGTTTTTGTGCTGAATTATATTTATAGATTTACATATATTGAACCACCTTTGAGACCCTGGGATAAAACCCACTGGTTTTGTGTCATGGTGTATAGTTTGTTTGATGTGTTGCTGGATTCTGTTTGTTAGGATCTTGTTGAATATTTTCACATCAATATTCATTAGTGATATCGGTCTATAATTTTTTTTTCTTGTTGGGTCTTTTCCTGGTTTGGGGATCAAGGTGATGTTTGCTTCATAGAATGTGTTGGGTAGCATTTCTTTTCTTTTTATATTTTAGAAAAGGTTGAGTAATATAGGTAGTAGTTCGCTTTAAAGGTTTGGTAGAATTCTGATGTGAAGCAATCTGGTCCCGGGCTTTTCTTTTTAGGGAGATTTGGTATAGTTGATGCTATTTCAGAATTAGATATAGGCCTGTAGAACATTTCCATTTGATTCTGGCTAAGTCTTGGAAGGTGATGTGCTTCCAAGTATTGGTCAATTTCCTTCAGATTTTCAAATTTCTGAGAATAAAGTTTCTTGTAATATTCATTAAGGATTTTTTTGGTTTCTGAGAAGTTTGTTGTTATTTTGTCTTTGCCATTTCTGATTGATGAAATTAGAGATTTTACTCTTTTTCCTGGTTAGGTTAGCCAAAGGTTTATCTATTTTATTGACCTTTTCAGAAAACCAACTTTTTGATTTATTGATCTGTTGTATAATCCTTTTGTTTTCAATTTTATTTAATTCTACTCTAATTTTGGTTATTTCTTTTCTTCTACTGGGTTTGGGATCGGAATGTTCTTCCTTGTCCAGTTGCTTGAGATGTCCCATTAAGTTGTTAACGTCCTCTCTTTCCGTTCTCTTGAAGAAGGTTTGCAGTGCTATAAATTTCCCTGTTAGGACTGCCTTTGCGATATACCAGAGGTTCTGATAATTCATGTCTTCATTATCATTTTGTTCAAAAATTTGGTAATTTCCTTCTTAATCTCATCTATGACCCAGGTATCATTCAGCATAAGGTTATTTAGCTTCCATGTTTCTGTATGAGTATGCAGATTGGTGTTGTTGCTGAGTTCAACTTTTATTCCATGGTGGTCCAAGAAGATGCAAGAAATAATTTCTGTTCTTTTAAATTTATTGAAGTTAGACTTGTGACCTGAGATGTGATCGAATTTGGAGTATGTTCCGTGGGCTGATGAGAAGAATGTGTATTCAGTTTTGTTGGGTTGGAATGTTCTGTAGATGCCATTAAATCCACATGTTGAATGGTTAAGTTTAAATCTAAAATTTCTTTGCTCATCTTCTTATTGGAGGATCTGTCCAACACTGCCAAAGGAGTGTTAAAATCTCCAACTAGTATGGAGCTGGAGAAAATCAAGTTGCTCATGTCTGTTAGAGTTTCTTATATAAACTGAGGTGCTTTCTGGTTGGGTGCATAAATATTAATAACTGAAATCTCATCATATTGAGTATTACCATAACAAATATGAAGTGACCATCCTTATCCTTCCTTACTTTTGTTGTTTTAAAGCCTATTGTATCTGCAAATAGAATTGCAACACCTGTTTTTTTCTGATTTCTATTTGCCTGGAATATAGATGACCATCCCTTCAACCTGAGTCTATTTTTATCTTTTAAGGTAAGATGAAATTCCTATATGTAGCAGATATCTGGCCTGAGTTTTTGTATCCAGTCAGCCAACCTGTGCCTCTTTAGAGCACAATTTAAGCCATTCACATTAATTAAGAATATTGATAAGCCTGGTTGAATTTTGAGTATCGAGTTTTTTGAAAGTCCTGTGGGCATTTTTAATTCTTTTGCCACTGTGGAAGTTGGAGTTTGATCAAATGTTTCTGAGTGAGTTTACTTTTGTGGTGGAGGATTGTGCTGCTCATTATGGAGGATAGGTCTGAGAATATCCTGGAGAGCTGGTTTACTTATGGCAAATTTCTTCAACATGTGAATGTCATTAAAGTATTTAATTTCCCATCATAAATGAAACTCAGTTTAGCTGTATACAGGATCCTGGGTTGAAAGTTATTTTGTTTTAGGAGATTAAAAGTCAATGACCACCCTCTTCTGGCTTGAAAGTTTTCATCAGAGAGATCCTCAGTCATTCTAATATTCTTCCCCTTGTAGGTTATGGTTTTCTTATGTCTGATTGCTTTCAGAATTTTCTCCTTCATATTAACTTTATTGAAGTTAATTATGATGTGCCTGGGGGATGTCTTATTCGGGTTGAGTCATGCTGGGGTTCTGAAACTGTCTGCTATCTGAATTTCAGAATCTCTTGGCATGTCTGGAACATTCTCTTTCATAATCTCATGAAGAAGAGCCTTTGTGCCTTGTGAAGCCACTTCATAGCCTTTAGGGATTCCTATGAGGTGTATATTAGTTTTCTTTGAATTATCCCAGAGCTCTCTGAGAGAATGATCCATTTTTGCTCTCCATTTCTCTTCCTCTTTGAGAATTTGGGAGCGTTCAAAAGCTTTGTCTTCAGTGTCAGAAATCCTTTCTTCTGCTTGCTCCATTCTGTTACCAAGGAATTCTACTGTATTTTTCAGATCTTTGAGGGCTGCAAATTCTTGTCTCAATGTGTCAAAATCTTTGGTGATTTTGTCTTTGAATTTGTTGAATTCTTGAGACAACTTTTGAAATGATCCTTGAATTTCTAATTCCAACTTTTCCTCTATTCTATCCAAATTCTGAATTCGATTTCTGACATCTCAACCATCTGTTTATGTATGGGATCTTCAGTTGCATCTGCCATATCTTTCCTTGAGGGGGTTGATCTTCTCTGGTTATTCATGTTACTGAAGTTTTTCCATTTATTTGGCCTCATGATTATTTTACACCATTTGACTAGATGAGCAGATAAAGAGAAGTTGGTTTGGGGGCCCCAGGAATAGTGATTAACCAGCCTTTTGCTCGAAAGTTGGGACTGGTGTCTGTACCTTTTACCCTAGAGCTTTGCCAAGGACCCGTACAGTGCTACTTCCTGAGAAACTGGGGACCTGCTTGGTGTGGTGGGGCTAAGTGGCTCTGTCTTGTTTTCAGCTGGCCTCTGTCCTACCCTAGTGACTCAGTTATTCTGGGTTGAAGTCTCAACTGTGGAGAAATACCATCAATTAAGTCACCTTCCCCCCAACAGGCAACAATTGGAAAAGGAAAATCAAACCTTCCTACAACCATACACCCAGGGTACCACTTGGATAGTCCTTGGGTGATAGGCCCAGTTCAAGAGGTCCAAATCAATTGTCTCAGTCAGCACCTGTCTCAAGTGGGGGCATTCAAAAGATTTCCAGCAACTAGATAGCAGGGGTCTTTTGGCAGCTCAAGTGTGACTCGCTCAGGTTCTCCGTGATTTCTGAAGGACCCACCCAGCAAATAAATTAGTCTGGAAAGGTTGATGCTTCCTTCCCCACTTTGCAACTTTGTCACACCGGATCACTGGTAACCCTGCAGGGCTGTGACCTAGTTCTCTCCAACGAGCAGATGTTCTAGGGCTTTGTGCCTGCCTGAGTCACGGGGAGATCTATGTCTCCTCAGCCAGGCCACTGCTCTCTGCCACTATCTGGCAGGGGGAGGAGAGGCCTGACTACCTCGGGTGCTTAATGGAGGCGGGGCGGTTCCAGCCCCGCCCCTGATTGATGCTGCTGACAGAACAGAACAACTTCGCAGAATTTGTTTCTGTACCAGCTATATTCCCCTGCGGATCAGATGCTGTTTGAGTTCACAGAAACTGTGACTCAGTGCCAGTCTGTGCCACTGCCTGGTCTCAGCTACAGTTTGTGTTGGGGCTGGCGCAGTTAGAGCTCACACTTAATTGTCAGTTCCAGCCTCTGCCTGCCACCTTTGTCTCAGCTATGATCCCCTGAGGGCTGGGTGCATCTTAGGCTCAGTAAAGCAGTCCTCTGGGACAGTCCCTGCCCTGGGAGTCTGCAATATTTGCATGCACGTATTCTAGTCCCCAAGCTCAACCCATGCCAGTATTACCTCAGGCAAACCCTTTACTTATGGGGCCTGCATTTCTGTCCCAGATCTGTTCTTCCCATGTCTGCCATTGGGACATGGGAAGATGCCCAGCCTCCTCTGGTTGCCCAGAGAGACAGGGGGTGAGAGTCCAGAATATCTCCAGGGGTGTGAGCCCCACTGTTCCCTGCACTGTGGCTGCTGCTCTGTGCCTCAGGGGACCCCCTCTCCTGTATGTTTCCCTCTCAGTTTACTGCCCTCTCCCTATTCCCATGCCACAGAATCAGCACTGACTAGCAGCAGTCCATGCCCTGTCCACACCTCTCGAGAAAATACCCAAGAATCTGGACTCCATGAGGGACAGGCTTCCAGACTTCAAGGTGAGAGTGGAGGGGAGTGCTGGGAGTTCAGAATTGCAGGTAGAGAATATATACTGTTTTATACAGTTTTATACCTGGCAGGAGAGTGCTATGGCACCCTAGTAGGGGAAGGAGGTCCGTTTTTTAGAGGGTCTCTCCTGTGGGATAAAATGGGAGGATATTTGAAGTCTGCTCACTTGTTTGTAGAAAGTGTGCTGCGAGCCGTTCTCATGGCAGAGGGGTCTCCTGTCCACTTGGAGATGGATTTTGTACCTTTTGTTTGTATCCTTGGGGTTGCATCTTGCTTCAGCAGGGTTGATGTGTATTCTTCAACCTTCTCTCTTGGCTCAGCTCCAATCCACCAGCTTACTTGCTTACCTTCTTTAACTCTCCTTCTGGATGGGAGCCTTTGTGGAAAGCTGGCTTCAGTAAGCCATCTTGTCTCTGCCCCTTCCAGGGAAGAGATTTAATCTCATATGTGATTTAAAGGGGCAATCTTTGAAATAGATAGCTTCTGGGAAAGAGAAGAGGTAAAAATCAGTGAAGAATAACCCTTTGGAAATTGAATGGTGAAGGAGCAAAAAGCAAAAGGGCAAAATTTATGTTAACAAGACCAAAAACAAAAAAGAAGAACCACAAAATCAGAGAACTCACAAACCCCCTCCTATCATGAAAACTAAACCACAAATTTACTAAATACCTGGACTTTTTTATGCTGACAGAAGAGGGCGCCATTAAGATAGGAATCTCATAAAATTCTACACTGTCACAAAATAACAACAAAAAGTTTAATACATAGAGTTGCTGCTAAGAGAGAAATTTGTAGCACTAAATACTGACAGTAGAAAAGAGGAAGGACCTCAAATCAATAATCTAAGAGACTACCTAAAAAAAAAATAAACAAGAAAGAGCAAAATAAACCTAATGGAAGCAGATGAAAGGAAACAATAAAAACCAAAAATGAATAAAACTGAAAATAAAAGAACAAGAGAGAAAATGAAGGGTTTAAAAATATTTTATACTATTCCATTTTGCTTATCCATTAATCAGTTGATAGACATTTGGGTTGTTTGCACTTTTGGCTATTATGAATAACGCTGTCATGAATATTTGTATACAAGTTCATCTGTTAACATATGTTTTGATTTATCTTAGGTATATATCTAGAACTAGAATTTCTGGGTAATACAGTATTTCTCTATTTAACTTTTTTTTTAAGGCAGGGTTTTATTTTCTTGCCCAGTGCAGTGATATAATCATAGCTCACTGTAGCTTTGAACTCCTGGACTCAAGTAATCCTCCCATGTTGGCCTCTCAAAGTGTCGGGATTACAGGCATAGCCTGGCTAGTCATATTTAAACTTTTTTTTTTTTTTTTTTAAAGAAACAGGGTCTCACTATGTTGCCCACACTGGTCCCAAACTCCTGTGATCAAGCAATCCTTCTAGTGGCCTCCCAAAGTGCTGGGATTACAGGTATGAGTCATTGCTCCTGGCCTCTATATTTAACTTCTTGAGGAACTGCCAAACTGTTCTACAAAGTAGCTACACTATTTTATGTTCTCACCAGCAGTGCATGAGTGTTTGAATTTCTCCACATTCTCACCAGCACCTGTCATTGTCTATCTTTTTGATTATAGGCATACTAGTGGGTATAAAATGTTATCTCACTGGGGATTTGATTTCCCTATCTCTAGCAGCTCATGATGGTGAGCATCTTTTCTTGCACCTATTGGCCTTTTGTATACCTTCTTTGAAGAAATGTCTCCTGAAATTCTTTGCTCCATTTTTCAATTGGGTTATTTATCTTTTTATTATTGAATTGTAAGTGTTCTTTATATATGCAGAATACAAGTCACTTGCCAGATATATGAGTTTTTTAATATTTTCTTCTATTCTGTAAGCTGTCTTTTTAATTTTGGGGTTTTTTTTTGAAGCACAAAATTTTAAATTTTGGTCAAGTACAACTTATCTGTAATTCTTTGTTGCATGCACTTCTCATGCTCTATGTAAAAAAATTGCCTAGTCCAACTGGTTATTGACAAAATATCAAAAGAAATTCAAGGAAGAATGAATGGTCTTTTCAATCAATGGCATTGGAACAAATGGACAACCACAAGGAAAAAAATCAAGCCTCTAAACCTCATACCATATACAAAAATTACAATAAAATAGATCATAGATGTCAATGTAAAAATAAAACTATAAAGCTTCTTACAGAAAACATAGGAGAATATCTTTGGAAACTAGGGTTATGTGAAGAGTCTTTGACATGACACCAAAAGAGCAATATATATTAGAAAACATTAACTTGGACTTCATCAAAATCAAAAAATTTTGCACCATAAAAAACCTTGTGTGAGGATTAATTTTATGGGCCAATTTGCCTGGGCCATAGGCTGGCCAGATCTTTAGTTAAATATTATTTCTAGGTGTGTCTGTGAGAATGTTTCTGGATAAGATCAACATTTGAATCATAGACTGAGTAAAGCTGATTTCCCTGTCCAATGTGAGTAGACTCATCTAATCTGTTGAGGTCTTGAATAGAATAAAAGGTAAGTAATAAATAATTCATTGTTTCTGTCTATCTTTGACCTAAAACATTAGTCTTCTACTGCCTTGAGACTTGGACTCAGATTGGAACATACCGTTGGCTTTCCTGTGTCTTCAGCTTGCTGATTGCAGATCTTAAAATTCTCATTTTTCCCTAATCACATGACCCAATTTCTATTTATCTCCATTTCTCTCTCTCTCCGCCCACCTTTTTTTTTTTTTTTTTGAGACAGAGCCTCAACCTGTCACTCTGGGTAGAGTGCCATGGCATCATAGCTCACAGCAACCTCCAACTCCTGGACTCAAGTGATTCTCCTGCCTCCACATCCCAAGTAGCTGGGAATAGAGGTGTCCACCACAACGCTCAGCTATTTTTTGCTTGCAGCCATCACTGTTGTTTGGTGGGCTCAGGCTGGATTTGAACCCACCAGCTCAGGTGTATGTGGCTGGTGCCTTAGCTGCTTGAGCCACAGGCGCCAAGCCTCCTCCCACCTTTTGTTATGTCTCTGTCCTTGGGATATTGAGTGAAAGCTATTGGTTTTATTTATTATGAAAACCCAGAGTAGTACAGATTTTGGTACTGAGAGTGGTTTTAGAGAAATGGAAATTTAAGAAGGAATTTTTTTAATTGTTTTTAGGGTTTCTGGAATTCGCCATCTAATCTTGCAATATTTAAAGATGCTAATAACTATTTCCGGTAGTATAGAGAGCACTCATAGTACATGGCATGATCTGGCAATAGAAATATGCAAATATCTTCATTGAATACTACTAAACAATCACTTATAAAAGCAAAGACCTGGATAACTATGTGTAGGTACATTTTAACATTTTTGAAAGTGTAACAAATAGAGTTTGGTTGGTTTTTCCTCTTGCTAGATACAGTGGTGAAATGAAAGGATGAGCTCAGGGATTTGAATTCCTAGGTCAAGTATCACATAAATGAACTGAAAACTTCTATGTGTGCCCTGAAGAAGACCTTTATCTACACAAGTGTTGTTGTTGGAAATCAAATGCAGAGGCTCATCCAGCATTTGGCTGAATTGCAACAGTCTATTGAACTACCAGTGTTGCACAGTGTCTACTGTAATAGTGAGGTCATTAATTGGGAAGGAATGAGATCCCGTAAGTTAAAATCAGTTATACATATTAGTCCATCTTTCTCTGACCTCTTTGACTCACCCCATGTAAATATGTTTCATTGATGTCTGTATATAAGTATGTTCCTTCCTTGACTTGTCTATTCCACTCATTCATTTGTTTATTCTTTTGTCAATACCATACTCTATGGGTTACAATGGCTATTATGACATATTTTCATATCCGATAAATCAAATCCCTTAAAGTATTCCTCAAAAATTTCTTGGCAAATCTTGTGCATGTCTTCTGACATATAATTCATTTTTATTTTTTATAATTGTAAAAAATCTATTTGGATTTTGATTGAAAATACAAACCACTGCTGAATATTGGCATCATAAACTATCACTAAATAAATAAATTTAGCTCTTTAATCTTAGAGATTGCCATTCAGGTGGGAAAATCATCTTGACCGCAAATCAAGATATACAGTTCTCATTGTGTAATGCTATGATTTGCTGCTTATGTGCTTTTTCTATCTGGTTGTCTTTTTCTCAAGTATCAAATCTTTTGGCATGCATTTACTCCTGGATGTGGCCCCCAGAGCCCTCCAAAGTGATTTTCATGTAAATCTCATGGTGTTATTTTATCTCATGCCATGTTAAATATACTCTATGGTATTTTTGAAGATCTAATTCAAACAATAGGAACAATTTATATCAAAGCGTATAATATATCTTTATTTATTTATTTTTAAGAGGAATGGCAGCTTTACTTGAGTGGATATCAGAAACATGAAAAGTCACTGGATCAATTAATCAAAAGGGGAGAAAGACAAATGCTCAAAATTGAAAGTGACAAAGGTGACATGGTCTTTAATACAAAGAAAATTTCAAGTCTCCTAAGTGCAAAGTTTGCAGCATTCTGCTCAAATGCATTTGAACACAGATGCAATGGAAAATTTTCTAGTGAAACACAATTTACTCACTTTGGCCCCAGGAGAGGCAAAAAGTCCAAGGAGACAATCACATACAAAATGTGCTGAATTTGGATAATAATTCTTCTATAAAACAGCAGCCAGGAGCCCGGCCTGCAGGCCACCCCTCCTCGGGGCCTTGGCCATGGTCTGTGGTACTTAGAGGGAGCGCGTGGTGGGCTTGAGGATGCACCAAACGGCTGTGCCTGTGACGGTGAGGTGGTTAGGGGGAAGCCCGGCCATTGAGGGGAACCCTGTCCAGCAGCGGTGGCCACCCAGAGTGTCTGTTCGGTCTGGGGGCCAAGGCGGTGGCGGGAGTTGAGGGCTGAGCGCGTTTGATCCAGGACCGGGCTCCAGGAGCCTTCTCGGCCCACAGTAATGAGCCATCGTCCTGACAGGGCACAGCCTGATGATCCCTCACAGGATCCACCACCCCAGAGGGAGCCAGCCCTGCCTGACACGACTCCATCCAGCAGTGAATTGAGGCATCTTTTCGAGTGTCCGGTCTGCTTTGGGTACGTCTTACCACCCATCTTTCAGTGTCAGCATGGTCATCTTATTTGTAACAGCTGTCGCCAAAAGGTGGCTTCTTGTCCAACTTGCCGGAGCCCATTGGGATCCATTTGCAATGTGGCTATGGAGAAACTGACCGGTTTACTTACCTTTCCGTGTAAATATGCCTCATCTGGGTGTGGACTAACTCTGCTGCCTGCGCAAAAAGCAGACCACGAAGAGAGCTGTGACTTTAAGCCTTATTGCTGTCCGTGCCCTGGTGTTGTCTGTGAATGTGAAGGCTCTTTGGATGCTATGATGGCCCATCTGATGGACCAGTCATGGACCAGCATGACTTCATTACAGTACTACAGGGAGAGACTAAAGTTTTGCTTGCTGTGAATGTTAATGATGTTCATGGTACTTTTTCCTGGATGATGATGCAGTCCTGTTTTGGCTTGTACTTCATGGTGGTCTTGCACAAACAGGAAAACCATGGTGAAGAGCGGTTCTGTGCAATGGTACGGCTGCTAGGAACACCACAGCAAGCGGAAACTTTCACTTACCAACTGGAGCTCAATGGTGATCGATGGCGACTGACGTGGGAAGCAGCTCCTCAGTCCATTCGGGAGGGAATTGAGACAGCCATGATCAACAGCGACTGCCTTGTCTTTGACACCAACACTGCACAGCTTTTTGCTGAAAATGGCAATTTAAGCATCACTGTCACTATTGCCCGGTATTGAAATGGCAATAAGACATTTTCTGCCCAGTGTTTAGAACTTTAATTTTGCAGAAAATAAGGCACCCCTTCTGCCTGCCAACCTGAAAGTCTTTTGGTTGGTGGAAGGTAGATATATAAAAGTAAATAAAAGGCTGTAAAACACCGGAAGCAGTTTTGTGTAGTAACACTGATATCTTCAAACATAAGTCAACGGTAAACCACTGAAAATATATATTTGTACACCCAAGGTGGGCATCTTTGTTATTAAAAAAGGAAGCATTGTAAAATAATTCTGTGTTTTGTGTTTGTAGTATATTGATTGTATTGCTGAAAAGTACTGGGTTTGTTGTTTGCGTGTATGTGTGCGTGTGATCGTGCGTGTGCTTTTGTGTGTGTGTGTGAGAGTAAGTGAACCTGCGTGTGAGTTTGTGTGTGTGAGTGTGTGCATGTGTGGGTTACTTTCTCTTGAACCGACAAGCCATCTTTAGTGGTCATGGACCACTGCTTTTCCCCTTTGGGAGTCATTACATAGTGCTGATGTGTGTTTCTGTGTGTGTGTGTGTATTTGCAAATTTTTATTCTAGTTTTTGATTAAATAAATTTGACTTTCTTTCCTGTAATTCAGGTTTTTTTAAAATTAAATCGTAGCTGTGTACATTAATGCATTTATGGGGTGTAATGTGCTGGTTTTATATACAATTTGAAATATTTACAACAAACTTTCACTGCACTTTCTTAATTATTATGCTAAGACATTTATACTCTACACTTAATAGATTTGACATGTACTCTTGTAAAATGCACCATAGGAAAAAAAAAATGCACCATAGATGTGGTCCCACCAATTACCCACCCTCCACGCATCTTCCCTGCTCCCCTTCCCTCCCCCCTCCTCTATCCCCTTCCTCTTGGGCTGTAGTTGGCTTATAGCTTTCATATGGAAGTGTGGGTGCTTATAGATTGGTTTCATAGTAGAGCTGAGTACATTAGATACTTTTTCTTCCATTCTTCAGATACTTTACTAAGAAGAATATGTTCCAGCTCCATCCATGTAAACATAAAAGAGGTAAAGTCTCCATCTTTTTTTAAGGCTGCATAATATTCCATGGTGTACATATACTTCAATTTATGAATCCATTTGTGGGTCGATGGGCACCTGGGCTTCTTCCATCACTTGGAAATTATAAATTGGGTTGCAATAAACATTATGGTGCAAATATCTTTGTTATAAAGTAATTTTTTGTTCTGGATATATACCTAGTAGAGGAATGGCAGGATCAAAGGGCAGGTCTATTTTTAGACCCCTAAGTGATCTCCAAACTTCTTTCTAGAAGTAACATATTAGTTTGCATTCCCACCAGCAGTGCAGAAGTGTTCCCTTTTCTCCACATCCACGCCAGCATCTATAGTTTTGGCATTTTCTTATGTGGGCTACTCTTACTGCAGTTAGATGATACCTTAAAGTTGTTTTGATTTGCATTTATCTGATGATTAAGGATGATGAGCATTTTTTCACGTGTCTATAGGCCTTGCGCCTGTCTTCTTCAGATAAGTTCCCATTCAGATCTCTTGCCCACAATGAGATGTGGTCGCTTGTTCTTTTCTTCCTAATACATTTGAGTTCTCTGTGGATTCTGGTTATCAAATCTTTGTCAGTGACATAACCAGCAAATATCTTCTCCCATTCTGAAGGCTGTCTGCTTGCTTTACTTACTGTGTCCTTGCCTGTGCAGAAGCTTTTTAGTTTGACCAGATCCCAGTAATGTATTTTTGGTATTGCTTCAATTGCAAGGGGTTCCTCTTCATAAAGTATTCTCCCAGGCCAATTTTCTCAAGTATTTCCTATGCACTCTCTCCAAGAATCTTTATAGTTTCATGTCTCAAGTTTAAATCTTTTATCCAGTGAGAGTCAATTTTTGTTAATGGTGAAAGGTGTGGGTCCAGTTTTAGCCTTGTGCAAGTTGCCAGCCAATTCACCCAGCACCATTTGTTAAAAGGGAGTCTTTCCCCCACTGAATGTTTTTGATATGCTTATCAAAGATCAAATGATGGTAAGTAGCATCTCTTGGTTCCTTATTCTGTTCCATACATCTACCACTCTGTTTTTATGCCAGTACCATGCTTTTTGGATCACTATAGATTTATAGTATAGTCTGAAGTCTGGTAGCGTGATTCCTCCTTATTTGTTTTTATTTCTGAGTAATGTCTTGGCTAATCGAGTTTTTTTCTGATTCCATAGAAAATGAAGTAGTATTTCTTCAAGGTCTTTGAAGTATGACAGTGGTGCTTTCATAGGGATTGCATTAAATTTGTATATTATGTTGGGTAGTATGGACATTTTAACAATGTTGATTTTTCCCAGCCATGAACATGGTGTGTTTTTCCATTTGTTAACATCTTCAGCTATTTCTTTCTCAGAGTTTCATAGTTCTTTGTAGAGTAATTTCACATCCTTAGGTAGATTCCCAAATATTTCATCTTCTTTGGCACTACCGTAAAAGGAATAGAGTCCTTGACTGATTTTTCAGCTTGATTATTATTGGTATATATAAAAGCTACTGATTTGTGATTATTGACTTTGTAACCTGAGATGCTGCTGTATTCCTTGATCACTCTGTAGTAGAATTCCTAGTGTTTTACAGATATACAATCATATAATCTGTGAAGAGTGAAAGTTTGATCTCCTCTGACTCTATTTGGGTGCACTTGATCACTTTTTCTTGCCTGATTGTGATGGCTAAGACTTCCATTACAATGTTCAATAGCAGTGGATACAATGGGCAACATGCCTGGTTCCTGATCTGAGTGGAAATGTTTTCAATTTTACTCCATTCAATATGATCTTGGCTGTGTGTGGGTTTGCTGTAGATGGCCTCTATCAGTTTAAGAATAGTCCCTTCTATACTTATTTTCTGAAGTGTTCTGGTCAGGAAAGGATGCTGGATATTATCAAAAGTATTTTCTGCATCAATTGAGAGAATCATATGGTCTTTGTTTTGTTTATGTGATGTATTATATTTATAGATTTACGTATGTTGAACCAGCCTTGATACACTGGGATAAAACCAACTTGGTCATGGTGTATAATTTGTTTGATGTGTTACTAGATCTGAAATAGATCTCCTGAACAGACCAATTTCAAACACTGAGATCAAAGAAACAATAAAAAAATCTCCCAACAAAAAAATGCCCTGATCCAGATGGCTTCACACCAGAATTCTATCAAACCTTTAAAGAAGAGCTTATTCCCATACTGCAGAAATTACTCCAAAAAATTGAGGAGGAAAGAATCTTCCCCAACATGGATTCAATTTTTGACATCTCAGCCATTTGTTTATGCATGGGATCTTTTGTTGTGTCTCCTTTGTTGTTCCTTGGGGGAGTTGATCTACTCTGATTATGCATGTTGCCAGAGTTTTTTGGCTGATTCCACCCCATGATTATTTTTCACTGTTTGGCTAGAGAAACTGGTAAGGTGAAATTGAATTGAGCACTCTTGGAGTTTTAATTAACCAGCCCTTTGCCAAAGAACTGGGACTGGTGATTGTGGCTTTTCCCCTAAAGCTTTACAAAGGTCCCATTCAGTACTACAGCTTGAAACTCTGGAGACCTGCTTGGTGTGATGGGGCTAGATGGCTGTCCTGAATTCAACTAGTTTCTGACCAATCTTAGTGAACCAGTGGCTTTGGACTGAACTATCAGCTGTGGAGATATATAAGCAACTATGACACCCCACGCCCTATGGGCAACAACTGGAAGAGGGGAATCCCACACTCCCACAACAACACAATCAGTGTACAACCTTGGTAGGTTCTTAGACGATCATCCCAGGTCAAGAGTTCCAAACCAGTTGTTCCAGTCAACACAAACACAGATCAAGTGGGAGAGTTCAAAAGATCTCTAGCAACAAGATAGCAGGGGTCCACTGGCAGCTGAAGTGTAACTCACTCCAGTGCTCTGTGGAGTCAGCAAGGCCCACCCAGCAAAATAGTCCAGAGGGGCTGGTGTCTCCTTCCCCACCTTACACCTCCATCACACCCAGGCACTGGTAGCCCCACAGGGTTGTGGCCCAGTTCCCTCCAAAGAGCAAATGTGGCGGGGATTTGGGCCTGCCAGAGTCAGAGGGAAGTAAATGCCTTGTTGGCCAAGTGACCACACTCTGCCACCTGCTGGCTGGGGGAGCTGAAGTCTGACTAGCTCAGGTGCTCAATGGAAACTGGGGAGTGTTCCATCTGAGCTCATTCCAAACCAGAGGTTAACAAAGCAGCAAATGTTTTTCACCCTCAGAGACTGTGCCGCTGCCCCAGCCTTTCTGTTCCTCTGTTATCCCTGCAATGTGAGGTCTAGCTCCCTCTCAAAGTCCACAGAATTGGGGAAGTGTCTCTCCAAAATTTGACCCCAGTGGGATCACTCTATTAATGCTGATGCTGGGTAGGAGGTGTCCCCTTTTGGGTTCCCATATCTCAGTGGTTCCCGAGTCTCCACCCATCATGCAGAGACCCAAGCCTGTGCCTGCTGAGTTGCACTTTCTCAGAGTCAGGCTAGACACCTTCCCCCCGTGACTTTCTGCACTGCTACCAGATTCACAGATACAGCGTAGCTGCACTGCCTCAGTCCATGCAATGCCCAGTCCTAGCAAAGAAGTGTGGACATTCTGGTCTCTGCAGGGGTTGCACTTTTAGACTGCCAGGCAAGGGGGCAAGGGTGGACTGGAAGTTTAAAGTGTCAGGGAAAATATTTGTTCAAACTTCCTGCCAGATAAGAGAATTCCCAGGCTCACAGCAAGGACTCTCTGGAGAAGGAGTCCCAGCTTCCAGCAATTTGCTCCTGTGGGGTGAGAGAAGAGAACCTCAGTTCACTGCTCACTAATAGAGATCCCACAGCAAGCAAGCAACCCTCTTGGGGGAAGGGATGGACACACATCCTCTCTGGGATGAGTTCCGTACCTGATTTTTGTTTCCTTGCAAATATCTATTTCTTCTCTCAGCTTGGCTCCAACCCTTCAGCTTTGTTGGGTTCTTTCTGGCTGTTATCTCTCCCTCTGGACAGAAGCTTCTGTTGAAAGCTGGTTCCAGTCAGCCATCACCCCTCACTCCCCCTTGTTCTTATTGAATGTAAAAATTGGAGTTAGGGAAAATAGCCAACCCAAGGATTTAGCAAAATACAAGATGCATTGAAACAAAATGAACAAATAAACAAATAAAAAAGCAACCAGACACACACAGACAATCAGAAACAAACAAACAAACAAACCAAAAAAAGGAAAAAAACCTCAAATAGCCTGATGTAAACACTCTCAGCTTAGATTGTTCTTGGTGGTTGCCTACCCGCTTGGTGCATAGACCCTACTGAACTGTTGATTCTACCCATCTCAAAAATTCTTCACAAGCAGGTTTCACAAATTCTCTCTGCAACTGTGAAGTGCAGAATATCCTGGGCCTGTTTCAAGTGTAGGACGACTGCCTGCAGGTGAGACTCAAATTGCCTGCATGGAAAGGTGCCTGCAGCAACTGCCAGCTCCAAAATTTTAAAACAATGTCTGCTTCCTATTTGGGATCTTTGCCATCTGAGTGTCTCTCCTGCCGCCTAACCATGGTGGTGCCACTCCAGATCGCACCCCACTGTGGCTGCCAAATTCCACTTGGGAGTCCACACTTCACCAATCTTTCCACCCAGCACCTGCTTTCCCCATGAACTGGGAACTGTAATCTTCTGTGTGTGTGGGGGAGCTGGTTGCTGCCACCACCCACCGTTGCTGCAGCTGTGGCACAGAAACTTTCCTGGTAGTCTCTGCAATTCCAGAGAGTTGGTGTGGAGTGGAAGTTCAGTAATCCACCACTTCACTACATAACTTGAACTGCCACTCCACACCAATATTCCACGCTGGGAATGATCTAGCCCACTCACTCTCACCTGTTGCTCTGGGAGAGCTGAACTAAACATCTATCCTGTCCTCTAACATGCTCCGCCTCCCTCTGAGTTAGCTTTTAAGTGTAATTTAATTTTTAAATATAAAACAATCTCATGAAAATATGTATATGCATTTTTCATGGAATTAGATAAGCTAATACAAAAGTCCACATAAAAAATAAACATACAGAAGGCTGTTGTCACCCTGCCAGGTCAAACAGGGACTGTGAGAAAGGCACCCGATAAACCTACACCTGCTCTGGAAATGGAAACTCCTATTTCTCAACAAAATCTACCTAAGCTCAAAGGAAGTCAGTGAGAGACTTCTGGACCCCAAGAGGAGGACTAAAACAGTGGAAAACCAGCAAGTGGTTGCGTGTGTTCAATCGGTCTAAACCTGCCTGCAACTGTAAGTACAGTAACAGTGAGACTGCAAAGGCCTTACCTGTGAACTGTTTTGGTGTCTTTGGACTTGGCGCTCAGTTGAACTGCCTTGGGGAGAGCCTGAGAGGGAGTGCGGAGAACTTTGGCCATTGTCTAGGGCCCCGCCGCTGAGCCAGATGGGGCTAATAGTGTTTGGCTGTGGGCCTCAGGGAGCCATTGTGAGTGATCTGCCCCGGCAAGCTCCACCCTCAGGGTCACAGAGCAAGAATTGGGTGGGAGCTGAGTAGCGACTGAGTAGCCTAAGGGCGGGGTCTGAGCCGCCTTACAGCCCTAACCCTCAAGGGCAGAGTGAGACCGGTTTTGGCACACTGGGCAAGTGGATAGCCACTTCAGCAGTGATTCCAGCGACAAGCACTTTCCTGGGAAATCTTCTGCTCAGCAAGTTTATAAGTTCAAAGTGCCTTTTAAGAGGGCTGAAGAGAGATTTAGGGTATCTACCTGTTGGGGTTTGAGAAATCAGCAGCCTCCAGTCGTATCAGCACTGTGATTAACATCTCATACCCCAGAAGACCATGTGTTGCCCAGACAATATTCAACAACATATATATACTGCTTTGTTTTTGGTTGTTTTTTTTTTTTGTTGTTGTTGTTGTTTTGTTTTTTAATTTCAACCTTTTCTGTACAGATTGTTTTCTTTCTCAATTTTTCTACTTTAATTATGATTTCCCATTGCTGCCTTTTTCAATAACTAGAACTTCATTTTTGCTAGTGTTTCTACCACTATTATTTGGTTTTTCACCCAATTTTATCCCGTAAAGTTTTCTGTTTGCTTGTTTTGGTTTGATTTATAGCATTTTTGTCTTTCCTCTCTACTTGGTGGAGGTGGGGTACTGTGTCCGATCAGGTTAGCAAAGAGCTGCTGACCTCAAGGGAACCACCAAACTGGGCACCCCCAGAAGGTGGGTTTTTTTTTTTAAGGTTGTGTCAAAGTACCCTACTGTACACCTATATTGCTCTGTCTCCCTCTTTCTGTGCCTCTCTTCTTTTTGTCAATATTCCTTTTACCGACCCCCTCTCCTTCCTCTAATTTTTTTTTCTTTTTGCTCATTCCTCCTTTCTTTCATCCCTTTCTTGCTCTTCAACCTTCTCATCCTTCTGGTCCTGTACCAAAAGGACTCATCAAAACCTTAGTCCACAGGCACGAGAACTTAAAGAGCAAGAGGAAGTGAAAGGAAAATTAGGGCAAGGAAACAGATAAAAGAAATCACTCATGAGGAAGAATCAGCAGAAAACTCCAGGCAACATGAAGAACCAGTCCAGAACAACCCCGCCAAGGGACCATGAGGTAGCTACTGCAGAGGATTCCACCTATACAGAAATGTTAGGAATGACAGAAAGGGAATTTAGAATACACATGATGAAAACAATGAAAGAAATGATAGAAACAATGAAGGAAACTGCTAATAAAGTGGAAAATGACCAAAAGGAAATAAAAAAACAGAATCAAATGAGAGATGAATGATATGAAGAATATAGAAAGGATATAGCAGAGCTGAAGGAACCGAAACAGTCAATTAGGGAACTTAAAGATGCAATGGAAAATATCAGCAACAGGTTAGACCATGCAGAAGAAAGAATTTCAGAGGTAGAAGACAAAGTTCTTGAGATAACTCAGAGAGTAAAAGAGGCAGAAAAGAAGAGAAAGAAAGCAGAACATTCACTGTCAGAATTATGGGACTTTATGAAGCGTTCCAACATACGAGTTATAGGAATCCCAGAAGGGGAAGAAGAATGCCCCAGAGGAATGGAAGCCATACTAGAGAATATTATGAAAGAAAATTTCCCAAATATCACCAAAGATTCTGACACACTGCTTTCAGAGGGATATCAGACCCCAGGTTGCCTCAACTCTAACTGAGCTTCTCCAAGACACATTGTGATGAACCTGTCCAAAGTCAAGACAAAAGAAAAGATTCTGCAAGCTGCCAGGAGTAAACGCCAGTTGACCTGCAGAGTGACTGCAGACTTCTCTAATGAAACTTTCCAAGCAAGAAGACAATGGTCATCTACCTTTAATCTACTTAAACAGAACAATTTCCAGCCCAGAATTCTGTACCCTGCTAAGCTAAACTTTAAAATTGACAGAGAAATCAAATCATTTACGGATATACAAACACTGAGGAAATTTGCCACAACAAGACCAGCTCTACAGGAAATACTTCAACCTGTTCTGCACACTGACCATCACAATGGATCAGCAGCAAAGTAAGAACTCAGAAATTAAAGGACAGAACCTAACCTCCACACTGATGCAAAAGATAAAATGAAGCAATGGACTCTCACAAAATAAGATGAATAGAACACTACCACGCTTATCAATTATCTCAATAAATGTTAATGGCTTGAATTCCCCACTGAAGAGACATAGATTGGCTGACTGGATTAAAAAACACAAGCCATCCACATGCTGTCTGCAAGAAACACACCTGGCTTCAAAAGACAAATTAAAACTCTGAGTCAAGGGTTGGAAGACAATTTTTCAGGCAAATGGAATTCAGAAGAAAAGAGGAGTTGCAATCTTATTTTCAGATACATGTGGATTTAAAGCAACTAAAGTCAAAAAAGACAAAGATGGTCACTTTATATTGGTCAAGGGAAAAATACAACAAGAAGACGTTTCAATTCTAAATATTTATGCACCCAATTTAAATGCTCCCAGATTCTTGAAACAGACCTTACTCAGTCTGAGCAATATGATATCTGATAATACCATCATAACAGGGGACTTTAACACTCCTCTTACAGAGCTGGACAGATCCTCTAAACAGAAATTAAACAAAGATATAAGAGATTTAAATGAGACCCTAGAACAACTGTGCTTGATAGAAGCATATAGAACACTCCATCCCAAAGATAAAGAATATACATTTTTCTCATCACCCTATGGAACATTCTCCAAAATCGATCATATCCTGGGACACAAAACAAATGTCAACAGAATCAAAAGAATAATTTTACCTTGTATCTTCTCAGACCATAAGGCACTAAAGGTGGAACTCAACTCTAACAAAAATGCTCAAGCCCACCTAAAGGCATAGAAATTAAACAATCTTCTGTTGAATAACAGATGGGTGCAGGAAGAAATCAAACAGGAAATCATTAACTTCCTTGAGCATAACAACAATGAAGACACAAGCTACCAAAACCTGTGGGATACTGCAAAAGCAGTTTTGAGAGGAAAATTCATCGCTTTAGATGCCTACATTCGAAAAACAGAAAGAGAGCACATCAACAATCTCACAAGAGATCTTATGGAATTGGAAAAAGAAGAACAATCTAAGCCTAAAATCAGTAGAAGAAAAGAAATATCCAAAATCAAATCAGAGATCAATGAAATTGAAAACAAAAGAATCATTCAGAAAATTAATGAAACAAGGAGTTGGTTTTTTGAAAAAATAAATAAAATAGATAAACCATTGGCCAGACTAACGAGGAATAGAAAAGTAAAATCTCTAGTAACCTCAATCAGAAATGATAAAGGGGAAATAACAACTGATCCCACAGAGATACAAGAGATCATCTCTGCATACTACCAGAAACTCTATGCCCAGAAATTTGACAATGTGAAGGAAATGGATCAATATTTGGAATCACACCCTCTCCCTAGACTCAGCCAGGAAGAAATAGAGCTCCTTAACAGACCAATTTCAAGCACTGAGATCAAAGAAACAATAAAAAAGCTTCCAACCAAAAAATGCCCTGGTCCAGATGGCTTCACGCCAGAATTCTATCAAACCTTCAAGGAAGAGCTTATTCCTGTACTGCAGAAATTATTCCAAAAAATTGAGGAAGAAGGAATCTTCCCCAACACATTCTATGAAGCAAACATCACCCTGATACCAAAACCAGGAAAAGACCCAAACAAAAATGAAAATTTCAGACCAATCTCACTCATGAATATAGATGCAAAAATTCTCAACAAAATCCTAGCCAATAGATTACAGCTAATCCTCAAAAAAGTCATACATCATGATCAAGTAGGTTTCATCCCAGGGATGCAAGGCTGGTTTAACATATGCAAGTCCATAAACGTTATCCACCATATTAACAGAGGCAAAAATAAAATCATATGATCCTCTCAATAGATGCAGAAAAAGCATTTGATAAAATCCAGCATCTTTTTCTAATTAGAACCCTGAAGAGTATAGGCATAGGTGGCACATTTCTAAAACTGATTGAAGCTATCTATGACAAACCCACACCTAATATTTTACTGAATGCAGTAAAACTGAAAGCTTTTCCTCTTAGAACTGGAACCAGACAAGGTTGTCCTCTGTCACCTTTATTATTCAACATAGTGCTGGAAGTTCTAGCCAATACAATTAGGCAAGACAAGGAAATAAAGGGAATCCAAATGGGAGCAGAGGAGCTTAAACTCTCCCTCTTTGCTGACGACATGATCTTATACTTAGAGAACCCCAAAGACTCAACCACAAGACTCCTAGAAGTCATCAAAAAATACAGTAATGTTTCAGGATATAAAATCAATGTCCACAAGTCAGTAGCCTTTGTATCCACCAATAACAGTCAAGATGAGAAGCTAATTAAGGACACAACTCCCTTCACCATAGTTTCAAAGAAAATGAAATACCTAGGAATATACCTAACGAAGGAGGTGAAGGACCTCTATAAAGAAAACTATGAACTCCTCAGAAAGGAAATAGCAGAGGATATTAACAAATGGAAGAACATACCATGCTCATGGATGGGAAGAATCAACATTGTTAAAATGTCTGTACTTCCCAAAGCAATCTATCTATTCAATGCCATTCCTATCAAAGTACCTACATCGTACTTTCAAGATTTGGAAAAAATGATTCTGCGTTTTGTATGGAACTGGAAAAAAACCCGTATAGCTAAGGCAGTTCTTAGTAACAAAAATAAAGCTGGGGGCATCAGCATACCAGATTTTAGTCTGTACTACAAAGCCATAGTGCTCAAGACAGCATGGTACTGGCACAAAAACAGAGACATAGACACTTGGAATCAAATTGAACACCAAGAAATGAAACTAACATCTTACAACCACCTAATCTTCGATAAACCAAACAAGAACTTACCTTGGGGGAAAGACTCCCTATTCAATAAATGGTGTTGGGAGAATTGGATGTCTACATGTAAAAGACTGAAACTGGACCCACACCTTTCCCCACTCACAAAAATTGATTCAAGATGGATAAAGGACTTAAATTTAAGGCATGAAACAATAAAAATCCTCAAAGAAAGCACAGGAAAAACACTGGAAGATATTGGCCTGGGGGAAGACTTCATGAAGAAGACTGCCACGGCAATTGCAACAACAACAAAAATAAACAAATGGGACTTCATTAAACTGAAAAGCTTCTGTACAGCTAAGGAGACAATAACCAAAGCAAAGAGACAACCCACACAATGGGAAAGGATATTTGTATATTTTCAATCAGACAAAAGCTTGATAACCAGGATCTATAGAGAACTCAAATTAATCCACATGAAAAAAGCCAACAATCCCTTATATCAATGGGCAAGAGACATGAATAGAACTTTCTCTAAAGACGACAGACGAATGGCTAACAAACACATGAAAAAATGTTCATCATCTCTATATATTAGAGAAATGCAAATCAAAACATCCCTGAGATATCATCTAACCCCAGTGAGAATGGCCCACATCACAAAATCTCAAAACTGCAGATGCTGGCATGGATGTGGAGAGAAGGGAACACTTTTACACTGCTGGTGGGACTGCAAACTAGTACAACCTTTCTGGAAGGAAGTATGGAGAAACCTCAAAGCACTCAACTTAGACCTTCCATTCGATCCTGCAATCCCATTACTGGGCATCTACCCAGAAGGAAAAAAATCCTTTTATCATAAGGACACTTGTACTAGACTGTTTATTGCAGCTCAATTTACAATCGCCAAAATGTGGAAACAGCCTAAATGCCCACCAACCCAGGAATGGATTAACAAGCTGTGGTATATGTATACCATGGAATACTATTCAGCCATTAAAAAAATGGAGACTTTACATCCTTCATATTAACCTGGATGGAAGTGGAAGACATTATTCTTAGTAAAGCATCACAAGAATGGAGACGCATGAATCCTATGTACTCAATCTTGATATGAGGACAATTAATGACAATTAAGGTTATGGGGGGGGAAGCAGAAAGAGGGACGGAGGGAGAGGGGTGGGGCCTTGGTGTGTGTCACACTTTATGGGGGCAAGATATGATTGCAAGAGGGACTTTACCTAAGAATTGCAATCAGTGTAACTGGCTTATTGTACCCTCAATGAATCCCCAACAATAAAAAAAAAAAAACGAAAAAGAAAACAAACAAACAAACAAACAAACAAAAAAAAACTTCCAAAGTGGAAAAGTAAAAAAAAAAAAAAAAAAAGGCTGATAAAAAGGAATGGAATATCCAAGAAATGTGGGACAACTATGGTAGGTGTAACATGTTTACTAGAAACAGCAGGAAGAAAAGAAAAAGAGAAAGGAACAGCAACAATATTTGAAGTACTAATGACTAAGAATTTCCCTAAATTAATGTCAGGTACCAAACCATAAGTCCAGGAAGTTCAGAGAACAAACACCACATAGGACAAGAGCCAAATACATATGTGTATGTGTGCACGCACATACACACACACAAACACATACCACACCACCTAGACATATCATAGTCAATCATCAGACAATTGAAGATAAAGGAAAAAATCATGAAAGAAGCTGGAGAAGAAAAATGCCTTAACTATAGAAATGCAAATATAAGAATTATATCTAACTTCTCCTCAGAAACCATTTGAGCAAGAAAGTAAATTGAAATATTTAAAGTGGTGAAGGAAAAATATCACTAACCCAAAATTCAGTATCTTGAAGAATTATTTTTCAAAGTGAAGTAGAAATACTTTCTCAGATGAACAGAAATTAAGAGAATGTGTTGCTAGTAAACCTTCTTTGCAAGAAATGTTAGAAGTTCTTTAGAGAGAAAGAAAATGATATCGATCAAAAACTCAGATGACTGTAGCTTATGGATAAATGAAATGAATGACAGCAATGATATAAGGGACAGAGGGGCGATATTAGGAACACATGGTTATTGTAAAGTATTGGTACTACCCAGGAAGCAGTGTAGTGTTATTCAAAGGTAGACTTGGATTAGTCACACATGTATATTGCAAACACTAGGGTAGTCTCTACAAAAAAAAAAAAAAGTGAAAAAAATGAAGTGTGATTAATATGCTAAGATAGAAAAGAAAATAGAAACATAAAATGTTCACATAAACCAATAAAAGACAGAAAAAGAGTGGAAAATAAAAATAGGAACAATGAATAAGGGCTATAAATAGAACAAAGTACCAAATATGGTAGATAGTAATCCAACTATAACAGTAATTACTTTAAATGTCAGTGATCCAAATACACCAACGAAAAGGCAAATTGTCGAGTGGATCAAAAAATAAGACCAATATAGTCTAGCAAAGGGGAGGGAAGAGGCAGGAGGAGGGAGAGGGCAGAAGGGAGGACAATTGGCAGGATCTCACCTAATGTGCACAGTGAGAAGGTGCTCAGCATGACGCATTGGGGGAAGAGCTCAACTACAACGTGAATTCTATCTTAGAATTGAAAACAATATAACCTAAACATTTGTACCCTCATATTAATTCGAAATAAAAAAGTAAGGCAAGGCTAAATTATGTTACATCACAAAAGAAATTCTAAAAAAATATTTTGAACTAAATAAAAATAAAAATACAAAATATAAAAACTTACAGTATGCAATGAAACTAGTGCTTGAGCAAAATTTACAGCATTGAAGATATATATTATAAAGAAAGAACTAAAAGCAATTATCTAAGTGTCCTCCTTATGAGACTAGGAAAAGAAGAGCCTATTAAATCCAAAATAAGCAGAAGAAAAGAAATAATAAAAATTAGAGCATAAATCCATGAAATTAAAAACTGGAAATCAATAGGGAAAAATCAACAAAACCAAAAGCTTGTTCTTTGAAAAAATCAATAAAATTGATGAGCTCATAGCCAGGCTAAGAAAAAAAGAGAAAAGACATAAAGAACTAATATCAGAAATAAAAGAAGGAACATTACTATGGTTTTCATGAACATTAAAAGGATAATGAGGGATACTATGAATAATTATCTGACCTCAAATTTGGTAACCAAGATGAAGTGGAGTAATTATTTAAAAAACACAGTCTGCCAGAACTCACACAAGTAGAAATAGACAATCTGAATAGTCCAATAGCTATTAAAACGTTAAATCGGTAATCATCAACCTTCTAAAACTGAAAGTGCCAGGTCAAGAAGAGTTCATTGGTGAATTCTACCAAACATTTAAAGAAGAAATTTTTACGAATTCTTTACAATTTCTTTCAGAAGATAGAAACAGAGGAACTAATTCCTGACTCATTCTATGAGGCTATCACCCTAATACCATAACTGGACAAAGTTATTACAAGAAAAGTACAGACCAATATTTCTCATGAACATAGATGCAAAAATCCTCAATAAAATATTGACAAAATCCAACAAAGTAGAAAAAGAATTATATGCCATGATTAAGTGAGATTTATTCCTAGTATGAGACGCTGAATTGAACATTTGAAATCAATTAATATAACCCATCTCATCAACCACTGAAGAGGAAAAATCACGTAATCATATCAATAGATGTACAAAAGGTATTTGATAAAACCCAACATTATTTCATTATAAAAACTCGCAGCAAACTAGGAATGGAGGGTGGGAAGCTTCCTGAACTTGATAAAGGGCAAGTACAAAAATCTTATAGCATTAGCTTAATGGTAACAGCTTTCCTGCTAAGATCAAGAATGAAGCAAGGTTGGCTCCTCTCACCACTTTTTTTTCAACATTATACTAGAAGTCCTAGCTAATGCAGTAAGACAAAAATAGGAGCTATATAGATTGGGAAGGAATAAATAAAACTGTCTTTGTTTGCAGATGATGGGATTATTTATGCGGAAAATGTGAAAGAATAAACAAACTCCTGGAACTAATATGTTATTATAACAAGGTTGTGGGGTACAAGATTAATATACAAAGTTCATCACTTTCCCTATATACCAGAAATGAGCAAGTGGAATTTGAAATTAAAAACACAATACCATTTACATTAGCATTCCTAAAAATAAAATATGACAATATATATATAAAACCCACATGAGGAAAACCAGAAAACTCTGATAAATGAAATTAAAGGAGAACTAAATAAATGAAGAGATACTCTTATGTTAATGGTTAGGAAAACTCAGTATTATCAAAATGTTACTTTTTCACAATTTGAGCTATAGATCCAATGTAATACCAATCAAAATGCAAGCAAGTTATTTTATGAATATTGACAAACTTTGATTTTAAACTCATTTGGAGAGAAAAAAGACCAGAATAACTAATATAATATTGAATGAGAAGAATGAAGGCAGAGAACTGACACTGTCCAACTTCAACACTTGATACAAAGCTATCATAATCAAGAAAGTGTGATATTGGCAAGATAATAGATAAATAGATCAATGAATCAGAGAGCAGAGGGTCCAGAAATAAACCCACACAAATATAGCTAAATGATCTCTTCAATAAATGATGCCGAAACAACTAGATATTCATGTGTAAATAAATAAATAAATCTGTACATAAACCTTACACTCCTAACAAAAATGAACTCAAAATTGTTCATAGATCTAAATGTAAAGTGCAAACTATAAAACTCCTAGAAGATAACAGAGGAGAAATTCCAGATGACCTTGGGTATGGCAAAGAGTTTTTAGATATAGCACTAAAGAACATGATCCATGAAAGAAAGAATTGATAAGCTAGACTTCATTAAAATTAAAAATTTTGACCCTGTAGAAGACAATGTCAAGAGAATTAGGAGATAAGATTGAGAGAAAATATTTTAAAAAGACACATCTGATAAGGGACTGCTATTTAAAACGAAGAAAGAATGCTTAAAACTCAACAGTTAGAAAACCAAAATAACCTGATTAAAAAGTGGGCCAAAGACCTGAACAGACACCTCACCAAAGACGATATACAGATGCTAAATAAGGATATGAGAAGATAGTCCACATCATATGTCATCAGGGAAATGCAAATTTAAACAATAGTGAAATAACTACCACACACTTATTAAAATGGCCAAAATCTGGAACACCCGTGAGAATGTAGAGCAATAGGAACTCTCATTCATTGCTAATGGGAATGCAAAATGGTACAGCCACTTTGGAAGACAGTTTGGCAGCTTGTAAAACTAAACACACTCTTATCATACAGTCTAGCAACCGTACCTCTTGGTATTTACTCAAAGGAAGTGAAAGCTTGCATTCATACAAAATCCTGTACACAGCTTCATTTATAATTGCCCAAACCCTGGAAGCAGCCAAGATATCCTTCAGTAGGTGAATAGACAAATAAACTGTAGTACATCCAAACAATGGAATATTATTAAGTGCTAAAAGGAAATGGTCTATCAAGCTGTAAAAAGACAAGGAAGAAACAAATTCATATTACTAAATGAAAGAACGCAAACTGAAAAGCCTGCACACATCATGGGTCCAACAGTATAACATCTGGAAAAAGAAAAATATGGAGATAGTCAAAAGATCAGTGGTTGTCTGAGGTTGGGGGAAGGGGAAGAAAGGATGAATCTTCTGCCTAAGGGTAGAAGGTGAGTGGAAGAAATATCTGGCTGCTGACATTCTGGGAGCATGATGGAGAAAAAGAGGCTGAAGGTCCTAATTAATACAGCCACCCACCTTTCTCTCACTACGTCACGCTCAGTAGAGTGTGGTGGTGTCACAGCTCACAGCAACTCCTGGGCTTAAGTGATTCTCTTGCCTCAGCCTCCCAAGTAGCCGGGACTACAGGCACCTGCTACAATGCCCGGCTTTTTTTTTGGTTGCAGTTGTTTAGCTGGCCCGGGCTGGGTTCGAACCCACCACCCTTAGTGTATGTGGCTGGCACTGTAACCACTGTGCTATGGGCACCGAGCCACCTTTCTCCATTTTGAAGCCTGGGACTTATAACAGGTACTCTCTGTGTGCTGCTGTTCCAGCCTGTAGCTTTTCTTGTCGTCACCAGAAAATAAGTTTCAAGTCTCTTGGACGTAGGAGTTGGTTAGGAATGGTTGCCAGGATGCAAAGTTGGGGAAAGGGACCTAAAGGGTTGGTTATTTGTATTTTTACTTTTAAACATCCTTTTCTAGTTTTGGATTCTGTGCTTCACTCTTGTTTTCCACTCTACCCTGTATGCTTTCAAATTCTGAGCCATGCTAGGTCCTATAGTGTGATCAGTTTATCTTCTGCTCTTTGTCCTCCTCTGCGATGCTTGGGTTATAGCACCCTCTCCTACCTCAAGTCAATTCCTTCTCTTCCAGCCACAAACTGTCTTCACAATTTCTGTTAAACCTTCTCCTTGGCCATTATTTCTTTTCCTGTTTTATTTACCCATGTGGATATGTTTGTGTATTTGTAATTACAAAAGCGATTTTATTTTTGTCTCCCATCCCTTTAAATTTGTTTGGGTTAGGTAGTCTTTACTGACTTTTGGTGAAAACTCAGTGTGTCTTAGTGATTTCCTGATTACTCTTCGAGAGACAGAGACCTAGTATCTTTTTTGTTCCCTTACTACCATGTTTGTGAGATTTTTCAAAGAGAGGGGAGAGAAGTATAATTGAACATGTAACTATATGCTCCTACATTTACTTTTAAAAAGACATTAAGTGAAAAAAGCCAGACACATACCATAAAATTTACCCATTTAAAGTGTATAATTTAGGGCGGCACCTGTGGCTCAATGGGTAGGGCGCCAGCCCCCATATACTAAGGGTGGCAGATTCAAACCTGGCCCCAGCTGAACTGCAACAACAAAATAGCTGGGCGTTGTGGTGGGCGCCTGTAGTCCCAGCTGCTCGGGAGGCTGAGGCAAGAGAATCGCTTAAGCCCAGGAGTTGGAGGTTGCTGTGAGCTGTGTGATGCCACGGCACTCTACTGAGGGCGATAGAGTGAGACTCTGTCTCTACTAAAAAAAAAAAAAAAGTATAATTTTATAGTTTTTACTCTAATCACAGTTGTGACACCATCACCACTATCTAATTCCAAAGCATTTTCATCATCCCCCTCCAAAATCTCAAAATCATTAGCATTTGCTCCCAACTCCTACCCACTCCCTTTCCCCTGCAACCACTTACCTACTTTCTGTCTACGGATTTGCCTATTCTGGACATTTCATATAAATAGCATCATATAACATGCAGCCCTTAGTGATTGGCTTATTGTGCTCAGTATAACGTTTTCAAAGTTCATCCATATTGTAGTATGTATTAGTATTTCATTCCTTTTTATGGCTGAGTAGTATCCCATTGTATTGATATGCCCTACTTTGTTTATCCATTCATCCCTTGGTAGACATTTGGATTGGTTCCACTTATTGGCTATTATGAATAATAGTGCTATGAACATTTGTGTGCATATTTGTTTTCAATTCTCTTGTATATATACCTAAAGGGGAAATGTTGGGTCATATAACTTTAACTTATTGAGGAAACACTGAACTATTTTCCTCATATCGGCTGTACCAATTTTCCTTCCCATTAGCAATATAAAAGGATTCTAATTTCATCACATCTTCATTAACACTTACTTTGTTCCTTTTCTTTTCTTTTGCTGATTCACCTGTACAAGTTTGTTTTCTTTCTTTTTCCTGAAAAGTGAACTTATTTCAGGTTAATGCGAGAGTATGAACAACCAGGTCAAAATATCTCGTTAGGCAGAGGCCCTCTTGTGGTAATGTACACACACGAAAGGTGTACCAAACACACCCACCCTGTGCCCATTCAGTGAGAGCACCACAACCCTCTCCACCTCCCTCATAACCCCTCCCCCTAACTTGAATTGAAATGAGTGTTTCTCCTATGTGGGCATGCATCAGATTGTCTACTGGTTTCATATTAGTATTGAGTATATTGCATTATTGCTTTTCCATTCTTGTGATACTTTATTAAGAAGAATGTGTTTCAACTCTATCCAGATATTACAAAAGATGTGAAGTCACCTTCTTTTTTATGGCAGAATAGTATTCCATGGTGTGCATGTACCACAATTCGTTAATACATTCTTGAGTGGATGGGCATTTAGGTTGTTTCCACATATTGGCAATTGTAAATTGAGCTGTGATAAACAATTTTGTGCAAATGTCCTTATGATAAAATTATTTTTTTCAACTTGCAGTGGGATTGCAGGGTCGAATGGGAGATCTAATTTGAGATCTTGGAGAATTCTCGATACTTCTTTTCAAAGAGGCTGTATTAGTTTACAGTCCCACCAACAGTGTAAAAGCGTTCTCCCTTTCTCCACATCTGTGCCAGTATATGTAACGTTGCGACTTTGTGATGTGGGCTAATCTTACTGGGGTTAGGTGATATCTCAGGGTGTTTTTTTTTTTTATACTTTTTAAAATTTTTATTTATTTATTTTATTATTAAATCATAGCTGTGTACATTAATGCAATCATGGGGCACCATACACTGATTTTATAGATCGTTTGACACATTTTCATCACACTGGTTAACATAGCCTTCCTGCCATTTTCTTAGTTATTGTGTTAAGACATTTATATTCTACATTTACTAAGTTTCACATGTATCCTTGTAAGATGCACCACAGGTGTAATCCCACCAATCACCCTCCCTCCGCCCATCCTCCCCCCTCCCTTCTCTCCCTCTCCCCCTTCCCCATATTCTTAGGTTATAACTGGGTTATAGCTTTCATGTGAAAGCCATAAATTAGTTTCATAGTAGGGCTGGGTACATTGGATACTTTTTCTTCCATTCTTGAGATACTTTACTAAGAAGAATATGTTCCAGCTCCATCCATGTCAACATGAAGCAGGTAAAGTCTCCATCTTTCTTTAAGGCTGCATAATATTCCATGGTGTACATATACCACAGTTTATTAATCCATTCGTGGATCGATGGGCACTTGGGCTTTTTCCATGAATTAGCAATTATGAATTGGGCTGCAATAAACATTCTGGTACAAATATCTTTGTTATGATGTGATTTTTGTTCTTCTGGGTATATATCTAGTAGAGGAATTATAGGATTGAATGGCAGATCTATTTTTAGATCTCTAAGTGTTCTCCAAACATCTTTCCAAAAGGAATGTATTAATTTGCATTCCCACCAGCAGTGTAGAAATGTTCCCTTTTCTCCACATCCACGCCAACATCTCTGGTCTTGGGATTTTGTGATATGGGCTAATCTTACTGGAGTTAGATGATATCTCAAAGTAGTTTTGATTTGCATTTCTCGGATGATTAAAGATGATGAGCATTTTTTCATATGTCTGTAGGCCGTGCACTTGTCTTCTTCAGAGAAGTTTCTCTTCAAGTCCCTTGCCCAGCCTGCGATGGGATCACTTGTTCTATTTTTGCTTATACGTTTGAGTTCTCTGTGGATTCTGGTTATTAAACATTGTCAGAGACATAACCTGCAAATATCTTCTCCCATTCTGAGGGCTGTTTGCTTGCTTTACTTACTGTGTTCTTGGCTGTGCAGAAGCTTTTTAGTTTGATAGCTCCCAGTAGTGTATGTTTGAAGCTGCTTCAATTGCCCGGGGGGTCCTTTTCATAAAATACTCGCCCAGACCGATTTCTTCAAGGGTTTTCCCTGTACTCTCTTCTAGTATTTTTATAGTTTCATGTCTTAAGTTTAAATCTTTAATTCAGTGAGAGTCTATCTTAGTTAATGGTGAAAGGTGTGGGTCCAGTTTCAGTCTTCTACAGGTTGCCAGCCAGTTCACCCAGCACCATTTGTTAAATAGAGAATCTTTTCCCCACTGACTGTTTTTAATTGGCTTGTCAAAGATCAAATAATGGTAAGTAGCTGGATTCATCTCTTGGCTCTCTATTCTGTTCCAGACATCAACTTCTCTGTTTTTGTGCCAGTATCATGCTGTTTTGATCACTATCGATTTATAGTATAGTCTGAGGTCTGGTAGTGTGATTCCTCCTGCTTTGTTTTTATTTCTGAGTAATGTCTTGGCTATTTGAGGTTTTTTTCTGATTCCATAGAAAACGAAGTATTATTTTTTCAAGATCTTTAAAGTATGACAGTGTAGCTTTAATAGGGATTGCATTAAAATCGTTTATTGCTTTGGGTAGTATGGACATTTTAACAATGTTGATTCTTCCCAGCCATGAGCATATGTTTTTCCATTTGTTAACATCTTCAGCTATTTCTTTTCTTAAAGTTTCATAGTTCTCTTTATAGAGATCTTTCATCTCTTTTGTTAGAAAAACTCCAAAATATTTTATCTTCTTTGGCACTACTGTGAATGCAATAGAGTCTTTAACTGTTTTTACAGCTTGACTATTGTTGGTATATATAAAGACTACTGATTTATGAATGTTGATTTTGTAACCTGAGACACTGATGTATTCCTTGATCACTTCTAAGAGTTTTGTAGTAGAATCCCTGGTGTTTTCCAGATATACAATCATATCATCTGCGAAGAGTGAAAGTTTGATCTCTTCTGACCCTATATGGATACACTTGATCACCTTTTCTTCCCTAATTGCGATGGCTAAAACTTCCATTACAATGTTAAAGAGCAGTGGAGACAATGGGCAGCTTGTCTGGTTCCTGATCTGAGTGGAAATGATTTCAATTTAACTTCATTCAATACATTATTGGCTGCGGGTTTGCTGTAGATGGCTTCTATCAGTTTAAGAAATGTCCCTTTTATACCAATTTTCATAAGTGTTCTGATCACGAAAGGATGCTGGATATTATCAAAAGCTTTTTCTGCATCAATTGAGAGAATCATATGGTCTTTGTTTTTTAATTTTCTTATGTGCTGAATTATACTTATAGATTTATGTATATTGAACCAGCCTTGAGCCCCTGGGATAAAACCGACTTGGTCATGATGTATAATTTGTATGATGTGTTGCTGGATTCTGTCTGTTAGGATCTTGTTGAATATTTTTGCATCTATATTCATTAGTGATATTGGTCTATAATTTTCTTTTCTTGTTAGGTCTTTTCCTTGTTTGGGGATTAGGGTGATGTTTGCTTCATAGAACGTGTTGTGTAGTCTTCCTCCTTTTTCTACATTTTGGAGCACTTTGAGTAATATAGGTACTAGTTCCTCTTTAAAGGTTTGGTAGAATTCTGACGTGAAGACATCTGGTCCTGGGCTTTTCTTTTTAGGGCGATTTTGTATGGTTGATGCTATTTCAGAACTTGATATTGGCCTGTTCAACATTTCTACTTGATTCTGGCTAAGTCTTGGAAGGTGACGTGCTTCCAAGTATTGGTCAATTTCCTTTAGATTTTCATATTTCTGCGAATAAAGTTTCTTGTAATATTCATTAAGGATTTTTTGAATTTCTGAGGAGTCTTTTGTTATTTCGTCTTTGTCATTTCTGATTGATGAGATTAGAGATTTTACTCTTTTTTTCCTCATTAGGTTGGCCAAAGTTTTATCTATTTTATTGACCTTTTCAGAAAACCAACTTTTTGATTTATTGATCTGTTGTATAATTCCTTTGTTTTCAATTTCATTTAATTCTGGTCTAATTTTGGTTATTTCTTTTATTCTACTGGGTTTGGGGTTAGAATGTTCTTCCATTTCCAGTTGCTTGAAATGTTCCATTAAGTTGCTAACTTCCTCTCTTTCTGTTCTCTTGAGGAAGGCTTGCAGTGGTATAAATTTCCCTCTTTGGTACTGCCTTTGCGGTATCCCAGCAGTTACGATAATTCATGTTTTCATTGTTGTTTTGTTCCAAAAATTTGGCAATCTCCTTCTTTATCTCTTCTCTGACCCAGCTAACATTCACCATAAGGTTATTTAAGTTCCATGTTTTTGTATGAGTATTCAGATACCTGTTGTTACTGAGTTCAACTTTTATTCCATGGTGGTCCAAGAAGATGCAAGGAATAATTTCTATTCCTTTAAATTTACTGAGGTTAGACTTGTGACCAAACATGTGATCTATTTTGGAGTATGTTCCATGGGTTGATGAGAAGTATGTGTATTCAGTTTTGTTGGGATGAAATGTTCTGTAGATGCCTGCTAAATCCAAATGTTGGACGGTTAGGTTTAAATCTAAAATTTCTTTGCTCAGCTTCTTATTATAGGATCTATCCAACACTGCCAAAATAGTGTTGAAATCTCCGACTATTATGGAGCTGGTGGAAATCAAGTTGCTTATGTTTGTCAGAGATTCTCTTATAAATTGAGGCGTATTCTGGTCAGTTGTATAAATATTAATAATTGAAATCTCATCATATTGAGTATTACCCTTAACAAATATGAAGTGACCATTCTTATCCTTCCTTACTTTTTTTGGTTTAAAGCCTATTGTGTCTGCAAATAGAATTGCAACACCTGCTTTTTTCTGATTACCATTTGCCTAAAATATGGACAACCATCCTTTCACCCCGAGTCTATATTTATTTTTTAAGGTAAGATGTGACTCTCGTATGCAGCAAATATCTGGCCTGAGTTTTTGTATCCAGTCAGCTAACCTGTGCCTCTTTAGAGGACAGTTTAAGCCGTTCACATTAATGGAAAATATTGGTAAGTCTGGTAAAATTTTGGGTATTGAGTTTTTCGAAAGTCCAGTGGACACTTTTAATCCTTTCACCACTGTGGAATTTGGAGTTGGATCAAAAGTTTCTGAGTGAGTTTACTTTTGTGGTAGAGGATTGGGCTGGTCATTATTGAGGATAGTTCTCAGAATATCCTGAAGAGCTGGTTTGGTTATGGCACATTTCTTCAACATATGAATGTCATTAAAGTATTTAATTTCTCCATCAAAATGAAACTCAGTTTAGCAGGATACAGGATCTGGGGTTGAAAGTTATTTTGCTTTAGGAGATTAAAAGTTGATGACCACCCTCTTCTGGCTTGAAAAGTTTCAGCAGAATATCTGCAGTCATGCTAATATTCTTCCCTTTGTAAGTAATGTATTTCTTATGTCTGACTGCTTTCAGAATTTTCTCCTTCATATTAACTTTAGTGAAGTTAATTATGATGTGCCTGGGGGATGGCTTACTCGGATTGGGTCATGTTGGGGTTCTGAAACTCTCTGCTATCTGAATTTCAAAATCTCTTGGCATGCCTGGAAAATTCTTTCATAATTTCATGGAGAAGGGCCTCTGTGTCTTGCGAGGCCACTTCATCACTTTCAGGGATTCCAATGAGGCGGATATTAGCCTTCTTGGAATTATCCCAGAGCTCTCTGAGTGAATGATCCATTTTTGCTCTCCATTCATCTTCCTCTTTGAGAGTTTGGGAATGTTCAAAGGCTTTGTCTTCAATGTCAGGAATCCTTTCTTCTGCTAGCTCCACTCTGTTACTGAGGGATTCTACTGTATTTTTCAGATCTTTGAGGGTTGCAAGTTCTTGCTTCATAGCATCAAAATCTTTGGTTGTTTTGTTTTCAAGTTCGTTAAATTCTTGAGACAACTTTTGAATTTCTCCTTGAATTTCTCATTGTGACTTTTGAATTGGTCCTCAAATTTCTATTTCCAAATTTTCCTCCATTCTATTAATCTTGTTTGCAATCCAAATTCTGAATTCTATTTCTGACGTCTCGGCCAGCTGTTTATGAATGGGATCTTCAGTTACATCTGCCATATCTTTCCTTGGGGGGGTTGATCTATTCTGGTTATTCATGTTACCAGGGTTGTTCTGCTGATTCTGCCCCGTGATTATTTTACACCATTTGATATTTTCCCCTGGAGCTTTGTTGAGAATCCGTACAGTGCTATGGCCTGAGAAACTGGGGACCTGTTTGGTGTGGTGGGGCTAAGTGGTTCTGTCTTGTTTTCAGCTGGTCTCTGTCCGACCCTAGTGAATCAGATAGTCTGGGTTGAAGTCTCAGCTGTGGAGAAATACCAGCCATTAAGTCACCCCGCCCTCCCACAGGCAACAATTGGAAAAGGAATATCAAACCTTCCTAGAACCACACACCCAGGGCACCGCTTGAATGGTCCTCGCGCAATTGGCTCAGTTCAAAAGGTCCAAATCAATTGTCTCAGTCAGCACCTGTCTCAGGTGGGAGAGTTTAAAAGTTCTCTGGAAACTGGATGGCAGGGTCTGGTGGCAACTCAGATATGACTTGCTCCAGTGCTCCGTGAAGTCAGGAGGACCCACCTAGCAAATAGATTAGTCTGGGAAGGTTGATGCCTCCTACCCCACCTTGCACCTCTGTCACACCCAGTTACTTATAGCCCCACAGGGCTATGACCCCATTGCCTCTAGTGAACAGATACTCCAGGGGTTTGCACCCGCCTGAATCACAAGGAAATCTATATCTGCTTAGCTAGATCGCTGCGCTCTACCTCTGTACAGTAGGGGGAGGTGAGGCCTGACAACCTCGGGCAGTTGTTGGAGGCTGGGTGGTGTTCACTCAGTTTCAGCCCCTCCCCTGATTGATGTTACTGATACAACAGAGGAGAACAACTTTGCGGGTATTTTTTTCTGTCCCTGCTAAATTCCACTGCAGAAGAGAAGCTGTTTTGAGTTCCCAGAGCCTGTGCCTCAGGACCTCTTTGTTTCTGCAGTTTGTATTCAGTTAGCTGTCAGTTCTAGCCCCCTGCCTTCCTTCGTCTATAAGCTGATGATCCCCTGAGGGGCAGGTGCGTCTTAGGCTCAGGAAAGCAGTCCTCTGGGTCAGCCCCGCCCTGGGAATTTCCCGGCTCTGCGTGTGTTTCTTGTCCCCACACTCCACCCAGGCTGGTACCAGCTCAGGCAAACCCTTTACTCACCAGGCCTGCATTTCTGTCCCAGATCTGTTCCGTGGTGGTTGCCACCTGAGAAGATGCCCGGCCTCCTCTGGTTGCCCAGGGAGACAGGGGGTGTTGCCAGGGAGACAGGGGGTGTGGCTTCGGAATATCTGGGAATGAGCACTATTGTTGCCAAAAATGACTGCTGCTCTGCACCTTGGGGCACTATTGCTCTGGTGTGGTTCCCTGTGAGCCGACCATCCTCTCCTCCCTCCCCTGCCACAGAATCAGCACTGAGCAGCTGCAGTCTAGGCCCTGTCCACACCCCTTGAGAAATCACCCATAAATCTGACTCCTCGGGAACAGGTCTCCAGACCTCAGAGTGAGAGTGGAGGGGAGTGCTGGGAGCTCAGAATTGCAGGTAGAGAATATATACAGTTTTATACAGTTTTATGTGTGGCAGGAGAACACTGTGGCACCCTAGTAGGAGAAATAGGTCCAGTTTTTAGAGGGTTTCTCCCATGGAGTATAGTGGGAGGATCTTTGAACTCTGCTCATTTGTTTGTGGGGTGCTCTGAGCCGTTCTCATGGGGGAGGGGACTCCCATCCACTTGGTGATGGATTTTGTACCTTTTGTTTGTATCCTTGGGGTTGTAGCTCGCCTCAGCAGGGTTGATGTGCATTCTTCAACCTTCTCTCTTTGTGCAGCTCTAATCTACCTGGTTACTTGCTAAATTTCTGTCCTTTAACTCTCCTTCTGGATGGGAGCCTCTGTGGAAAGCTGGCTTCAGTCAGCCATCTTGTCTCTAACCCCTCTCAGGGTGGTTTTGATTTGCATTTCTCTGATGATTAGGGATGATGAACGTTTTTTATATGTTTGTTAGCCATTCATCTGTTTTCTTTAGAGAACGTTCTATTCATGTCTCTTGCCCAGTGATATTTGGGATTATTAACTCTTTTGTGTTGATTATTTTGAGATCTCTATAGATTCTAGTTAAAGACCCTTTGTCCAATTCATAATATGCAAATATCTTTTCCCATTGTGAAGGTTGTGTGTTCGCTTTGGTTGTTGTCTATTTAATTGTACAGAAGCTTTTCAGTTTAATTAAGTCCTATTTATTTAATTTTGTTGCCGCAATTGCGATGGAAGTCTTCTTCATAAAATCTTTCCCCAGGCAGATATCTTCAAGTGTTTTTCTCCCACTTTCCTTGAGGTTTCTTATTGTTTCATGCCTTAGATTTAAATTTTTATCCATATTTAATCAATTTTTGTAAGTGGTGAAAGGTGTGGGTCCAGTTTCAATCTTTTACATGTGAGTATCTAGTTCTCCCAGCAGCATTTATTGAATAGGGATTATTTTCCCCAGTGTGTGCTCTTGTTTGGTTTATCAAAGATCAAATGGCTGTAAGATGTTAGCTTCACCTCATGGTTTTCTATTTGGTTCCAAATATCTATGTCTCTATCTTCGTGCCAATACCATGTTGTTTTGATCACTATGGATTTGTAAGATAGCCGGAAGTCTGGTAGGGTGATGCCCCTGGCTTTGTTTTTATTACTAATAACTGCCTTCATTATACAGGGTTTTTTCTGGTTCCATATGAAATGAATAATTATTTTTTTTCCAAATCTTGAAAGTATGATGTTTTTATTTTAATGGGGATTACATCAAATCTGTAGATTGCTTTGGAAAGTATAGGCATTTTGACAATGGTTATTCTTCCCAGCCAGAGCATGGTATGTTCTTCCATTTGTTAATATCTTCTACTATGTCTTTTCTTAGTGTTTCATGATTTTCTTTGTCGAGGTCCTTCGCCTCTTTTGTTAGGTATATTCCTAGGTATTTCATTGTTTTTGAAGCTATTGTGAAGGGAATTGTGCATTTGATTAGATTCTCAACTTGGCTGTTGTTCCATATACAAAGGCTAGTGATTTATGGATGTTGATTTTATATCCTGAGACATTACTATTTTTTTTTTTTTGAGACAGAGTCTCAAGCTGTTGCCCTGGGTAGAGTGCCATGGTGTCATTGCTCACAGCAACCTCAAACTCACGGGCTTAAACAATTCTCTTGCCTCAGCCTCCCAAGTAGCTGGGACTACAGGTGCCTGTCAGAACACCCAGCTATTTTTTTTGTTGTAGTTGTCATTGTTGTTTGGCAAGCCCTGGGTGGATTCAAACCTGCCAGTTACAGTGTATGTGGCTGGTGCCCTAGCCACTGAGCTACAGGTGCTGAGCTGATATTACTGTATTTTTTGATCACTTCCAGGAGTCTTGTGGTTGAGTAGTTGGGGTTCTCTAAGTACAAGATCATATCATTGGTGAAGAGTGAGTGTTTGACCTCTTCTACTCCCATTTGGATACCCTTTATTTCCTTCTCTTGCCTGACTACATTGGCTAGAACTTCCAGAACTATGTTGAACAGCAGGACATCCTTTCAGTTTCACTGCATTCAGTATGATATTAGCTGTGGGTTTGTTGTAGATGGCTTCAAACAGTTTAAGAAACCTCCCACCTATGCCCATATTCTTAAATGTTCTTGTTAGAAAAGAATGCTGCATTTTATTGAATGCTTTTTCTGCATTTATTGAAAAAAATATTTGGTCTTTATTTTTGCTTCTGTTGATATGGTGAATTACATTTATGGATTTGTGTATGTTAAACCATCCTTACATTCCTGGGATGAAACCTACTTTATTGTAACATAATTTTTTTTAATATGCAGCTGTAATCGATTGACTAGGATTTTATTGAGAGTTATTGCATCAATATTCATTAGTGAAATTGGTCTGAAGTTCTCTTTTTTAGTTGTTGTTTTCCCCTTGTTTTGGTATCAGGGTGATGTTTGCTTCATAGAACGTACTGGAGAAGATTTCTTCCTTGTCAATTTTTTGGAATAATTTCCGCAGTATGGGTATAAGTTCTTTTTTGAAGGTTTGATAGAATTCCAGTGTGAAGCCATCTGGAGTAGGGCATTTTTTGTTGGGAGATTTTTTATTGTTTCTTTGATGTCAGTGCTTGAAATTGGTCTGTTCAGGAGATCTATTTTTTCTTAGTTATGTCTAAGGAGAGGATGTGATTCCAGGTATTGATCCATTTCTTCCACATTGTCAAATTTCTGGGCATAGAGTTTCTTGTATTCAGAGATAATCTCTTATACCTTTGTGACACCTGTTGTTATTTCTCCTTTATCATTTCTGACTGAGGTTATTAGAGATTTTACTTTTCTGTTTCAGTTAATCTGGCCAAAGGTTTATCAATTTTTTTTTTTTGAAAAACCAACTTTTTGTTTCATTGATTTTCTGAATGATTCTATTTTTTCAATTTCATTAATCTCTGATTTAATTTTGGTTATTTCTTTCCTCTGCTGGGTTTGGGATTAGATTATTTTTCCTTTTCTGTTTCCATAAGATGGTTCATGAGCTTGTTGATGTGCTTTTTTTGCTTTTTGGATGTAGGCATCTACTGTGTTAAATTTCCCTCTTATGACTGCTTTTCTGTATCTCAAAGGTTTTGGTAACTTGTAGCTTTACTGCTGTTGTGTTTGAGGAATTTAACAGTTTCCTTTTTTATCTCTTCCTGGACCCAACTGTCATTCAGCATGAGGTTGTTTAATTTCTATGCCTTTGTGTGGGGGTGACTGTTTTTGTTGGAGTTCAGTTCTACCTTCATTGTCTTGTGGTCTGAGAATATATAAGGTATAATTTCATTTTTTTAAATTTTGGTGAGGTTTGATTTGAGAATATGCTCTATTTTCGAGTGTATTCTGTGGGCTGATGAGTGTGATGGTGTGTTCTGTATATGTCTATTAAGCCCATTTGTTCTAGGGTTAGATTTAAGTACTTTGTATCTTTGTTTAGTTTCTCCTTAGAGGATATGTCCAGTTCTGTCAGAGGGGTGTTAAAGTCCTGGCTATTATGGTATTATGGGATGTTATATTGCTCAGACCAATAAACATCTGTTTTATAAGTCTGGGAGCATTTAAGTTGGATGCATAAATATTTAAAATTGAAATTTCCTCTTATTGTATTGTTCCCTTGACCAATATGAAGTGATCATCTATGTTTTTCTTAACTTTAGTTGTTTTACATCCACTTGTATCTGAAAATAAGATGTGACCTCTCCTTTCTTCTGATTTCTATTTGCTTGAAATACTGTTTCCTATCCCTTCACCCTAAGTCTTGATTTGTTCTTCAAGGTTAGGCTTGTGCTTTTTTTTTATCCAATAAGTCAGCCTGTGCCTCTTCAGTGGGGAATTCAAGCCATTAACATTTATTGAGAGAATTGACAACTGTGGTGTTCTATTCATCTTATTTTGTGAATGTCCATTGTATAGTTTTATCCTTTGTTTCAGTGTGGAAGCTAAGTTTTGACCTTTAGCTTCTGGATGTTTCCTTTGCTGGTGGTCCATTGTGATGGTTAGTGTTGAGAATAGTTCTAAGTGTTTCCTGTAGAGCTGGTCTTGTTGTGGTGAATTTCCTCAGTGTTTGCATATCCCCCAAATGATTTTATTCCTCCATCAATTTTGAAGCATTGTTTAGGAGCATACAGAATTCTGGGTTGAAAATTGCTTTGTTTAAGAAGGTTAAAGTTGTTTGACCATTCTCTTTGGGCTTGGAAAGTTTCTGTTGAAATGTCTGCTGTGATCCTAATGGCTCTGCCCCTTTAGGTCAGTTGGCAATTGTTCCTGGCTGCTTTAACAATTTTATCTTTGTCTAGACTTTGAACAGGTTCATTACAATGTGTCTTGGAATAGTTCTGTTTGAATTGAGATGTCCCAGGGTTTGATATCCCTCTAAAAGGAGCATGTTGGATTTTTTAGTGAAACTTGGGAAGTTTTCATTCACAATATTCTGCAGTAGGGCTTTCATTGTTTGGAACAATTTTCTCCCCCTTCACGGATCCCTATTATTCATATGTTTGAACACCTTGTGAAGTCCCATTGTTCTCTATGTGACTGTTCTGCTTTCTCTCTCTTCTTTTCTGCCTCTTTAACTACATGAGTTAACTTAATAACTTTATCCTTTAGCTCTGAGATTCTTTCTTCTCCATGGTTTAATCTATTTTTTGATACTTTCTACTGCACCTTTACATTCCCCGATTGTGCCCTTTATTTCCTTAAGCTCTGCCATAGCTTTCCTATAGTCTTCATGTCTCTCATCCATCATTTGGTTAAGTTTTTCTACTTTCTCACCCATTCCCTTTATTGTTTTTATCATCCACATTTAAATTATTTTTTTGGTCATCTACAGTAATTCCCTATAGGTGAAGCCCCCTGAAGTAGCAGCCTCAGGTTTCTTGGAAGAGGTGCTCTGTTTTGGTTCTTCATGTTGCCAGAGTTTTTCTTTTGGTTGTTCCTCATGTGTGTTTTCTTCTTGTTCACTTCTTTTTCCTACTTTTTCCTTCTCACTTCCTCCTTTGCTTTAAATTCCATTTTCTCCAAACTAATACAACTTTTTTTGGAAGGAAGTATGGAGAATCCTCAAAGAACTCAAATTAGACCTCCCATTAAATCCTGAAATCCCATTACTGGCCATCATACAGAAATTAAAAAAATCATTTTATCATAAGGATATTTGCATTAGACTGCTAATCATAGCTCAATTCGCAATCACCAAAATGTGGAAACAATCTAAATGCCCACCAACCCATTTAAGGGATTAACAAGGTGTGGTATATCATGGAATACTATTCATCCACTAAAAAAGATGGAGACTTTACATCTTTTGTATTAACCTGGATGGATGAGGAACACATTATTCTTAGTAAAGCATCACAAGAATGGAGAAACAAGAATCCTATGTACTCAATTCTGATATGAGGACAATTAATGTCCCAGTACATGGTGGGGGGTGGGGGATGGGGAGAGCTGAGAAAGGGAAGGAGGGAGAGGTTTAGGGTGTCATGGTGTATGGCACACCTCTTTGTGGCAGGACACAATTATAAGAGGGACTTTACCTAAAAACTGCAATCAGTGTAACCCTCAATGAATCCCAAACAATTTAAAAAAATTCCCTTTTCTCAGAGCTTAGGTGTTGAAGTGGGCTCTTGGTATAAGGCCAAAAGGAAGGGTAAAGAGCAAGCAGGAGAAAGAAGAGGAAAAGAAGGAGAGAAGAGAAAAGAAGGAAAGAAAAAGAAAAATTTGAAAAAAAGGAAGGAGGATGAAAGAAAACAATTGAAGAACAGCAGAGAAGGAGAACAGGAAAAGAGAATGAGAGTGAGAGGAGAAATGGTATTGTTCAGCAGTGTGGATTTGCCAATACTGTCTTCCCAAGGTCAAAGGTAGAAGGACTCCCTAGGCCATGTCTCTTGGCTTCCGTGAGTCAGACCACTGCCATGAGGTTGAAACTGTAACCAAAATACAGGAGCTCTCTTGCTCTTTATGAAAGTAAAATGGAAATTAAGAATAGAGTCTATCAAACAAATTAGCCAAACCAAACCAAACCAAAACAGAAAAAAATAGCTCAAATAGCCAAAAACATCAACAACTTCACCAACAAGGAAAAGAAAAGGAGAAAAAAATATCTATTGCAGAAGGTACAACAGTGATAGGAATATATATATATATATATTGCAACATCTTGCCAGGACACCAGGTGGCGCTGTGTTTTAGGAGGCAGACAACACACCCAGGAACCCCCTCTAGTTTCCTAGTATGACAGGTCCTGTCTTCCTGACTTAGTTGCCCTTGGAGAGTGCCTGATTTTTTTCTCAGCATTTACCGCTGTCTGGTTGGGATCTTAAAGCTATCCAGAATCATTAGGAGGCAAGTCTCACAGTGCCCACTGACAACAATTCCCCAGGGGTGCAGGAGCGGCTCAGTTTGCCCCAACAGTGGAAGCCCATCTTAGCAGGCAGGACAGAGTCAGCTATACTTTAACAGACCTACCCACAGGCCCTTCCCCCGATGGTATAGCCCAGCCTGTGGGCTTCACGGTGTGTGTGGCTTTTCCCTCAGCAACCAAACCAAAGGTAAATCTACTCCACCTTGTATTTAAACCTACACTGTTCTAGTCTGAGTATCCTTCTAAACTTTCTATTAGACGTGTGGGTTCCCTGGAAATCCACAAACTGTAGGAAGGCTTCCTCCCCTCTTCAGACCTCTGTGGGGGAGGGGCTGGCTGAGGCCAGCTCCCAGTAACTTGCTTACTGAATCGTTCCTCCACAGCTCCAGTTTTTCCTGTCTCCGGTAGTCCACCATCATCTCTGCGTGACCCCCACGCGAGGACGGCCGGTATGTTACCCAGGCCAAATGTGGTTGGGTTCTGTTATTTTCTCCTGCTGTGCTAGGAGAAGCCAGCAGAGAGATTCTTCTAGTCTGCTATCTTGCTCTGCCCCCTCCATTTTTTTTCCTTTTCTAAAAAACAAATTGCAGTCATTTTAGTGGATATGAAATAGTATCTCATTTTGTTTTTATTTACATTTTCCTAATGATTAATGATGTTGAGCTTCTTATAATGCCATTTTTGGCCATTGTATATCTTCCTTTTAGAAGTGTCTATTCAGATAATTGGATTATTTTTAATTGGGTAATTTGTCTTTTTATTATTGAATCTTGAGGATTTTTATATATTCTATATACATATCAGATATATTTGTAAATATTTTCTCCCATTCTGTAGGTTGTCTTTCACTTTCTTAATATGTCCTCAGAAACAGAAAAGTTTCCAATATTGATGATGTCCCATTTATGTATAATTCTATTTTTTTTTTTTGAGGTGGAGTATCACTCAGTAGCCCTGAGTAGAATACTGTGGTGTCATCACAGCTTACAGTAACCTCAAACTCTTGGGCTCAAAACCTCCTCTTGCCTCAGCCCCCCCAGGAGCTAAGACTACCAGTGCCTGGCTAGTTTTTTTTTTTTTTTTTGAGACAAAGTCTCACTTTGTTGCCCTTGGCAGAGTGCCGTGGCGTCAGAACTCACAGCAATCTCAGATCTTGAGCTTAAGTATTCTCTTGCCTCAACCTCCCAAGTAGCTGGGACTACAGGCACCCTACACAATGCCCAGCTATTTTTAGAGACGAGGTCTGGCTTTGGCTCAGGCCCTTCTAGAACTAGTAAGCTCAGGCAGCACACCTGCCTCGGCCTCCCAGCGTGCTAGGATTTCAGGCATGAGCCACCGCACCCGGCGGCTTTTTTTTTTTCTTTCTATTTTTAGTAGAGAAGGGGTCATGCCCTTGCTCTGGATGTTTTCAAACTCTTGAGCTTAAGTATTCTCTTGCCTCAGCTTCCCAAGTAGCTGGGACTACAGGCACCCTTCACAATGCCTATTTTTAGAGATGAGGTCTGGCTTTGGCTCAGGCCCTTCTCAAACTAGTGACCCACCTGCCTCGGCCTCCCGGAGTGCTAGGATTACAGGCATGAGCCACCTCACCCAGCGGCTTTTTTTTTTTTTCTCCTTTTTTTCTATTTTTAGTAGAGAAGGGGTGGTGCCCTTGCTCAGGCTGTTTTCAAACTCTTGAGCTTAAGTATTCTCTTGCCTCAGCCTCCCAAGTAGCTGGGACTACAGGCACCCTTCACAATGCCTGACTATTTTTAGAGACGAGGTCTGACTTTGGCTTAGGCTGTTCTTGAACTAGTGAGCTCAGGTAGCCCACCTGCCTTGGCCTCCCAGAGTGCTAGGATTACAGGCATGAGCCAACGCGCCTGGCTTTTTTTTTTTTTTTTTTCTGTTTTTAGTAGAGAAGAGGTTGTGCCCTTGCTCAGGCTGTTCTCAAACTCTTGAGTTCAAGGGATCCACCTACCTTGGCCTCTCAGAGTGATAGGATTACAGGTGTGAACCACCATGCCTGGCCCCATTTATGTATCATTCTTTGGCCACTTGTGCTTTAGGTGTCATATCTAAGAAACCAATGCCTAATGCAAGTTCAGGAAGATTTGTACCAATGCTTTCTTTTAAAGGTTTTTTAACTTCTAAGTTTTAGTTATACATTTGGGTAATTGATCCATGTAAAGTTTAGTGTATGGTATGAGTTAAGGGTCCAGCTTGATTATTTTGCTAGTGCATATCCAGGTGTCCTAGCACTATCTGTTGAAAAGTTTTGGGACCCTTGTCACAACCAAATTTCTCATAAATATTTATTTATTTAATAGAAAATGATTTTAATCTTAAAGTTCTATGGCAGTCCAAACATGTTCATATTAAATACTAGAGTAAAACAGTTAAAACTTTATAAGGATCAATTACCCAAATGTATAACTAAAACTTAGAAGTTAAATGCTAGAGTAAAATACTAGAGTACAAGGTCTCAAAAATTCCTCCTATGAATTCTTTCTCTGGCAGTTTTTGAATTTTTGTTCTACTAAAATGAAGGAATAAACCAAGAAAGAGAAAGATATTGTGTAAGACCCAGAAAACAAAGACACTAACTGCAGGACATGATAAGGGGAAGTCCTAGGAGGATAATTATGTTCTAGGCTATGAGAATAACTGGCCCACTTTGTAGCAGGGGAACAGAGATCTCTGAGAGGGAAATCTTCAGGGGGAATATGGAACCAGCAGAGTTTTAGATGGATCAGAGTGTTTGGAAAAATTATTAGTAGCCATTTTGCAAAACTGTTAGAATATGTGAAGAAAAAATCATTAGAAATATTGAAATCTCAAATAATGAAATACTGAAGCAGTTATTAACTTCAGTAAAAAAAACAAAAGACAACAATAATATACTTCTTTGCTTAGCAGTGAACAATTGGTATAGTCACAATTTGTGTAATATAATATAGAAACCAGAAGAAACAGTTAAAATCATAGAAAATTTTTGCTTTTCAAGAGGGTGATGGGGAATGGTGAGGCAGGGAACTGTCTCAGTATTATTTTATGTTTAACTATTGTATTTATTACTATGATAAAAAATGTTATTTGTTAATTTCCAAGTGAGCAAGAAGTACAAAGAGACCACCATGGTATAACGTGACCCAACTATAAACTTAGACTTCACCTTTGGTTATCTGAGATTGGTCTCTATATGGGTGAAGTATATGACAGAGAGGGAAGGGCTTTGAGCTTTCTAGATGCCAACCTCTGATGATGTGAATTAATGTGTGCAGGTGGCTTTCAACTGGCCAGCTAATTTCTGCAATATAGGAAATGACTGTAATTTCTGTTTCTGCATCTGGCCTCAAAAGAGAAAGTGGCCCCAATTGCCTATTGAATTTATGGAGATGAGATCTCAAGTATCTTAGGATAATTGTTGGATGAAGGGACAGCCTTTGCCAGAAAAGCAATTTTAGTACTTTCCCCTCTCATAAGGTACTTTCAAACAATTTTTCTATTTAATTTTTTTAAAGTACCATACCTTATAAAACCTCCATTCTCACTGTGACTGGCATCTCTTTGTTAATGCGTTTTAGCTCCCATCCTAGTCTACAGGTTCACCAAAACAGGGTTCTATGTAGCTAGCTTCCATTCTTATTTACCCTGCTTTATAGTTATGTGTTTGTTTTTCTACCTAGGTCCTAAGTAAATCTCTTGTTCATGATCATCATGATAGGTATCTGTGCCCCTTTTTTCTGTTCCTGTTATCTTTATCACCTCCCTAAACCATTTTTGTGGTTGTTTTGCTGTGAATTCTCACATTTTTCTCTCCATTGTCCATTCATTTAAGAAGTATTCATCGAGCCGCTATAATATGCATTAAAACATGACACTCCCTGAGACACAGGCTCTTAACAGTCTAATTGAGGTGACATACAAATGATGAATAGAAATACTAATTAACTATAGTTAATGATGTAATGACAAAATTATTTCTATACACGATGAATGCTACAGGATTAAAAAATAAAGGTAATACGTGCTCATTGTAGGAAATTGGCAAAGTACAGAAAGTATCAAAAAGAAGGATATGAAAATTGAGTCAGACTGTCTAGATTTGAATCCTAGCTCTCTCATTATTAGCGCTATAGCCTTCGGCAAGTTGCTTAACCTCTCTGAGCTCCACTTTCTTTACCCATTAAATGGGGATGATATTATTACTTTTCTACCTCAGAGGGTTAACAGGCTTACCACAGAGCCTACCAAACGTAAGTGGTAGTAGTTGCAGTTGTCATTACCACCAACATCAGCCTTGGCACCTGGCCTTCAAGTATTTTTTTCTGGCATGTATTTCATGATTCTTTATTGTGGTTTGACATGGTTTTCTCTAGGTTTCCATTTTTTTCTAGTTTGGTGCTTTATTTTCTAAGCTTGTTAATGTTATTTCCCCTTTCTTTAACATTTTCTCTAATTTCTCTTGTTGTTGTTGTTGTTGTTCTTTTTCTTCTGCTTTATTGAGACAGAGTCTCATTTTGTCACCCTTGGTAGAGTGCTGAGGCTTCATAACTCACAGCAACCTCAAACTCTTGGGCTCAAGCAATTCTCTTGCTTAAGCCTCCCTAGAAGCTGGGACTACAGGCACCTGCCACAACACCAAGCTATTTTTTTTTTTAAGCAGTCCCAGGCTGGGTTCAAACCCACCAGCCACAGAGCATGTGGCTGGTGCCCTAACCACTGAGCCCTGGCACCCTTTTGTTTTGCTATCTGTAATTTTCCTTTCCTCCCAATGTTTGGTAAGTAATCTGAGAGGCAAAAAATATTTACTGAGCTGCTACAAAGTATAGGTACTATGATAAGTCCTAGGGAGACTGGAAATAGAAAATGAAGAGAACCATTCTTTTTCAGCAAGTTTGGTTACATAGAGAGACAGCTCTATAATAGGAAACAAGAGACTTGGCCCTAGTTCCTAGCTCTGTCACTGTCTAGGTATGTGACCTCCTTCACTTTCTCATTTGTACAAATGGGTACATGAATGCCTGCCCTACACATGTCATTAGGCTGTGGTTGATGAATGTCAGTGAGCTTTGTCAACTAGATGCAGGGAAGAAATGATAAATACCCAGGTTTAGAGAGAAACTGGTTCCTACCTTCTTTATTACTGGGCAGAGCAGACTGTTATTTATTTTATTTTAAAATTTCTGCTTGAAGAACATTAGTCTTACCTTCACTCATTTTGTCAAGAATAGTTACCTCTGATTAGAATGACCCTTTGGCCTGACTGGTTTAATATAAGAAAACAGCTAAACATTTGATGTTAGAAATCTTATTATAAAAAAGGAAACGTTGCCCTCGGTATAAATGAGCTGGAATCCTTCCACCAGCTTGTTTGTGATACACAAGTGGCATTCAGTAGCCCTTGGTCTGGATTGAAAAATTGATATATTATTTGATGTATTATTTATATTGTAGAGTAATTACTCTCAGACATTTTAAAAACATAAAGACCAGATGAAATTAATATCTGCTTGGATTTTGCTAGGTTTTAAAGTTTACTTTTTCCTTGGGATTTAAGAAAATCAAATCAAATTCATTATTATTGTCAGCATAATAAACAGTGTCTTAATTTTTTTTTTTTTTTTTTTAAGAAGAGAGTCTCACTCTGTTGCTCTGGGTAGAGTACTATGGCTTGATAGCTCACAGCAACTTCAAACTGTTGTGCTCAAGAGATCCTCTTGTCTCAGCCTCCTTAATAGCTGGGACTACAAGCGCCTGCTACTACATGTGGCTAATTTGTCTATTTTTTAGTAGAGACAGGGGTCTTTGCTCAGACTGGTCTCCAACTCCTGAGCTCAAGCAATCCACCTGCCTTGGTCTCCCAGAGTGCTTGGATTACAGATGTGAACTCCCACACCTGGTTTAGATTTTGTTTTAATATTTACAGAAATATGAAATAGTGGCAGGCTATATTAAACAATGCTAGCAGAAGTGATAATTATTGAAGCTCGGTGATTGCCTATGGAGATTCAGTACTTGTCCTGTCTACTTTTGTGTATGTTTGAAAATTGACATAAGAAAAGATAAAAATGAAACAAAAAGATCATATTCTCTGTTTGTTGCAGTTTGTTTCTATGGGCATTTTCTTGGCCAAAGAATTTTAGTTTGTTAATGGGGAAGTCTATATCACATTCCACATTCTAATCTATTCCACCATGTGGAATTTTGAACTTTTCTAAGCATTACAGATTTGTTTTTATTTTACTGAAAATCCTGTGAGGTGTATGATTACCTTTTTCATTTTTTTGGTTATGCAGACAAGGAAACTTTGTGGTTGTTCAAGGTCATACAATGTGTCTTGTTCAAGGTCATACAATGACCTAGCTCTGAAAGATGGGCTAGCAGTTAAGCTTCTTGACTGCTATGCTGGAGCTTATTTTACACAAACATCAGAGGGACAAAATAATTCACAATTAAGCTTGAATAAGTCTCCTTTAGTTGCTGAAATATTTTGTTAATGTGATGCCAGGATATTTCTTAATATATAAAATTTAAGTTTGTGAGTCTGACCTCAGGATAAGTAAGAAGCTAGGCTTTGTTTTAGGTGTTTTATATTTGTTTAATTTTTCCCAAATCCCTGAAGTTTAGTCTTATGTCCTCCAACTAACCGATTGTGAGACCTGGAGGACATTATATAGCAACTCTCAACCTCAATTTTATTTTTTAAAAAATGATTTATTTTGTTTTTTAGAGACAAGGTCTTATTTTATTGTCCTAGACTAGAGTGCTGTGGCAAGATCATAACTTGTTGCAGCCTTGGCCTTGAATGTCTGGGGTCAAATGATCCTTCTGCCTCAGCCTGCCAAGTAGCTGGGACTATGGGTATGCACTACCACACTTGGCTACTTTAATTTTTTTTTTTAGAGATTGAGTCTACCTATGTTGCCCAGGCTAGTCTTGAACTAACTCTTGACCTCAAGTGATCCTCCCACCTTGGCCTTCCAAAATACTGGGATTGCCAGCATAAGTCATTGTACCCAGTCTCAATTTTCTTATCTGTAAAAGAGGGAGGTAATAATACCTAATTAACGGGGAGGGGGGTGACAGTTAATGAGGTAATGCATGTAGGTGCCTAGAACCTGAAACATACAAAAATGATTAAAGATATGAATCTGAGGCAAAAAAGGGCAGGGAGCCAGATGGCTATAAGACTCAGGAGAAAGTACCCATCATTTAGAGAAGTTTAAACTGGCTGGCAAAGCTGTCTCAAAACTCTCCCTTGCTCTGCTCTAGTTACCTGATAGTCACCTTGTTTGTAATCTTATTTATCACCTTGTGATAACACAGGCATGATCGTGTTAACCTCAATATTCTTAAATGGCTCCCTACAATTTCTCAGCATTCCAGAATCTTTTTGTTGCAAAAAGCAAACTATTCCAAAGTCTACTGAAGAATTTGGACTTTTGTACTCTGTAGAGTACAAGGACAATGCTGTGTGAAGTGTATGCTCGTGACAATGTAATCAATAAGTTGGGAAAAGCAATTTAATAAATAGTGATATTTAAAAATTTAAAAATATATCTTCATATCTCCTATTTTATATCAAAATTAATTCAAGTGGATAAAAATGGAAACAATAAGAATGTGGGTCAAAAATTGAGACCATAAAATGTGAACATATATTGTACCTTTGTATACAGAGATACTAAGATTAAGAACAATAGAAGAAAAAATTGTAAAAGAAATTATTAAAATATTTGATTTTTGGGTGGCGCCCGTAGCTCAGTGGGTAGGGTGCCGGCCACATACACCGAGGCTGGCGATTCGAACCCGGACCGGGCCTGCTAAAACAACAATGACAACTGCAACAAAAAACAGCCGGGTGTTGTGGCAGGTGCCTGTAATCCCAGCTACTTGGGAGGCTGAGGCAAGAGAATCGCTTAAGCCCAAGAGTTTGAGGTTGCTGTGAGCTGTGATGGCACAGCACTCTACCCAGGGTGACAGCTTGAGACTCTGTCTTAAAAAAAAAATACAAAATAAAATATGTGATTATATAAAATGAAAAGCTTTTACAGTCAAATATAATAAAATACAAAGAACAAGCTTAGAAAAATATTTGCCATAAATATGAGATGAAAAATAATGTCTTGAATATCTAAAACGCACATACAAAATAATGAAAAAATCCAAAACTCTCAATGGGAAAATAACATTAAGGAACAAGTCACAAAAGAGGAAATGTGAATGGCTAATAAACATGAATAAATGTTCACCTGAACTAGTAATCAAAAATGCTAATGGAAACAAGAACCCAATTTTCACCTATTAATTAGCAAAGATGAAAAAAAGACAATACTCTTCTGTTAGCCAGCGTGCCATAGGAAAGGCATTCATACACTGATAATGGAGGGTAAACTGATGTAGTCTTTTTGGAAAGCAATTTGGCATTATGTTTCAGGATCTAAAATATAGTCCTATCCTTTGAACTGTAGTTCCACTGCTAATAATGATCACTCCCCAGGAAGTAAGCTGATGTCTAGACAAAATTTATGCAAAGAGATGCTCACTTCTAAAACCAAATTGTCAATCGACCTGCATGTTCAACAATGGGTATGAGGGTAAATAAATTATCATATAATCTTAGAATATTATGTAGTTATTAAAATTATGCTTATTATGATTATGAAGTGTTTTGGAAAACAGTTATCATATGTTTAGAAATAGAAATATGACATATTACTGCACATATATATTCTTACCTAGGTGAAAAAAAAGATACAGATACATAGAAACAGAAGGAAAAACTGTTAATGTGGTAGGAAAAACTGTTAATGTGGTAGGTATCTCAGAAAGGTGGGATTATAGATGCTTATTATATAATGCATGGTCATTTTTCTATGGTTTACAAATTTTTACAATGGCTATCCTTTTTTGTTATGTTTTAAAAAGGTATTTAGAATAGATCATAGAAAATGCTGCAGACTGCAAATCTGCCGCATTGTCAGTATTTAGTCAGAGTTATTATTTGTGTGTTTGATGCCCAGCAGATGGAGCTGCATCCCTTAACATTCAGCTTATGCTCCAGGACTATTAAAAATTATTGACGCATTTTCATTTGTTGCATTTTGTTCAAAGGAAATCCCTTCTGTCTTCCTAAAGGTTTTGTAAAACATATGTTCTTTAAAAAATATGTTTAAAAATTGTTTTGAGAAATTCACGAAATCCCTCTGAGATAATTGAGGACACCCTGGGGTGTTGCAAAAAGCAGGGCTATGTAATGGATTTGGGGAATTGGGGACCTTGAAAGATTTACTGATTGTGTGGGGCCACACAGGGAGTCAGGGCAAAGCCAGAAAAGACAAGCTGAGGGTCCTGTTCACTGGGCTTCATTTGTTGAATAAAGACAGGGGAGGAAATAGTCTTTTGATGTGTAAGTGTGTAGGTGTAGTATTTCAGCGTAATTTCAGAATGGATGTTTTCATTAGTCCCCAACCGCACATTTAGGGTGGTGATTAGAAACATCGGCTTCGGAGTTAATAAAACTTGGGTTGAAAGCCAAACTCTACAACTTCTTGGCTGTGTGACTTGGGACAAGTCATTTCACCTGTTTGTGCCCCAGTTTCCTCATTTGTATTAATAAAATAGGAATAGTAATAAAACTTATTCTTAGAGTTGTTGGGGGGTGTCAAATGAGATAACAACGCATGTAAAACTGTTTGTCCTAGTGTCTGGCACATGCTAAGCATGAAGTAAATCTTAGCCATAATCATTATTCATTCAACACACATTTTGGTACTGACTTATGTGCTAGGCAGGGGCTCCCGCGCTGGCATGCAAGAGAAAACAGAAAACAGACACCTGCCCTCTAGGCGTTTAGGGGAGGAACAATACCATGCCAAATAAACAGTGTGAGAGAGCTTGGAACTAGGATTTCTGGGTCTCACTCTGATCTATTTTAAAACCTCAGATAAATTAATTACTTAATCTCTGTTTTCCTCTCAGTGAAACAAGGGATTTGGATGAGATGATCTGTAGAATATCTTCCAGCTCTGAAGCATTGTATGACTATATTTCAAAGAACAGTATTGAATGAGATCAAATCAAAGTTATTATCTTTCAAATATATTCACATTATGCAGTCTCTTCTCAGGAGGTGCAAAATTCTCATAATTAGGTAAAGGTCCAAGGGCAAACAGAATGATTACAGCAGAGTCTGGGTAAGAGACTCATCTTTGAGAGGTTGGAGAAGAGAAAAATCAATCTTCAAAAATTTTACTGCAATAGTGCCTTACCAAAAAAAAAAAAAAAATATTTATGGTTGCTTTAATTACCAAGGAATACAAATGGGTTAATTTCCATTTGGACAACCTTCATGGGGCATCAAAATGTCTTTGCTATTTCCAAATTACAACAAAATGGTGTTCTTTTATTACAGTGAATTTGCACGTGTGTGCATGAGCATGTCTATGCTGGTGGATGTGGTTACTATTGCTCTCATTATTTTATTCACTTAAATCAGCTATCAGCGAACTTCTGTAAAGGACCAGATAGCAAATATTTTAGGCTTTGTGGGGCCACATACCATCTCTGTTGCATATTCATATATATATATATATATTTTTTTTTTTTCCAGTTTTTGGCCAGGGCCAGGTTTGAACCTGCCACCTCTGGTGTATGGTATGGGGCCGGCGCCTTACTCCTTTGAGCCACAGGCGCCGCCCATTCTTATATTTTTTATAACCATTTAACAATATAAAAACCATTCTTAGATCTCAAGGTGTGCAGAAATAGGCTGAAGTTTAGATTTTGCCTGCAGACCACAGTTTATTGACCCCCATATTAAATCAAATTTGCAGCCTCCTGTCTCTACTGGTTTGGTTTCATGGTATCTCTCCACCTCTACTCCATCCACCTAACTCAGTGGGCAAGTTGTTTCTTACCCTCCTGTCCTCTACTTGTCATTATCTGATTGTGCACCCTCCTGCTTACTATCTAACCATCTAAGCCCTTCCCTGTAATTCTAGTGATAGCCTGGTGCTGCAGCAGGAAGCATATTCCAAATCAAAATGGTAGTTAGTGGTCTGGTTCAAGAGATTGACTGTTCCACAGAGAGGGAACTCATATATGTTCCATGAAGCAACTTGCTGGGTTTCGAGGGGCCCAGCTCCCTAATCATGGCCATGGTATTCATCTTATTTCCAACTAGAACCAGACTTTTCATCAGTCAGCAGATAGTTACTGAGCACCAATTATGTGCTTGGCATTGTACTAGACTCTGGACACAGCAAAGACCAGTGTGGGCATGGTTGTGACCATCACAGAGCTTATATACCGTAGTGAGAGAAAAAAGACATGGAAGCACTTCTATGGAATAATGCTAGAATTTCTCTGGAATACCGCCATAAGTCCAGGGTGTTGTGGGAGCACAGAGGATGGCATCTAAGCCAGCCATGGAGGTCAGGAAAGGTGGTGCCCAGAGGAAGTGATACTTCATTCTAATTTCTAGGTAGGAAGATATGTGGGACCCCATGTTAAAACTGATATGTGCAGCAGGCACCCTAATCTCTTTAGTAAATGGGTCTTTTTTTGAGACACAGTCTCACTTTGTCACCCTTGATAGAGTGCTGTGGCATCATAGCTCAAACTCCTAGATTCAGGCTATTCTCTTGCCTCAGCCTCCCCGAGTAGTCGGGACTACAGGCACCCGCCACAACACCCATCTGTTTTTAGAGACTGATATTGCTCATTTCTTTTTTTTGTCTCAAACAGTCTCGAACCTGTGAGCTCAGGCACTCCACCCGCCCTGGCCTCCCAGAGCGCTGGGATGACAGGCGTGAGCCAAGTGAACGGGTTTTGAGCTCTGCTTAGACCTTTGCTGACTGTAATCCTGCCCAATCTCCTTAAGACTGTAAGGCTGCCCAATCCAGCCTTAGCTCCTCAGACTAAGCTCCTGGTTGCAGTTCTAATTTTTAGGCTTCATTCCTCAGAAACACTATCTTAACACCCCTCCCTCTGGCCACGTCCCCATCTGTAGAACACTAACCCTAACCTAGTCCCGAAGGCCCACTTTTTCCAGGTGAAGCATTTTTGCTAAAGCAACCTGAATTAAGTAGCCAGTTGGCAAGTCTAGCAATAATCAGCTCGCAATTATTAATATTGATACCAGTAATTACTCTTCTGATACCAGACATTTGCCTTTTTCAGTGGGCTGGGCTGGTTATGAAGGGACATCTGGATTTAAATGTGTATTTTCGACACTCAAAATTTTAAATTTAAATTCTGAATCTCCAAGAAAAATTGGTCAGAAAAGGTCCTCTTACTCTTCATTAACTGCAGAATGAATATAAAGGATCTCCCCCTTTTGTCCCCCCCACCCCTGTGCAGGGGCTTCTTGGGAGGTATGTTAGCCTATTCATATGTTAATTCTGTAGAGCCCTCAATCTTTTCACAGAGGCCCTGTACAATGAGGGGGGAGTCTGCATTTTTCAAAAGAGCAGCATATGCTCCGTAAGGTGAACGCAATATAACACTGCAGGGGAAATACAGTGTATTATTCTTTGCCCCTTTGCAGAGAGAGTTTACAAGCAACATTTGGAAATGGATGGCATTTTTCTGTATAGAGATCAAATTTAACAATTAACCATGATTTTTTTTATTAAGAGGCTCATATCTCCTAAACAACTTTCTTTTTTATGTAAATAAAAGAAATAAGAGAAAACATTAATTCCTGGAAAAGCACCGGAAGTGCTCACCCTGAAGCTGTTTAACTGTTCTTTTGAAAATGAATTCTACGTAGAAGAAATTCTCAGCTTGGAGGGAAGTGGATAATGTATATAATGTAATATCTGATCTTGCTCATTTCTTTTGTTTTTTATTCTTAAGCCTGATGTACCCTATTTTAAGAGTGCTTAATGTTTAGGTTATAATTTCAGATATGCAAATGATTCATTAGTTGAGTATTTGATAACCATATTTCAAAAAACTTCTGACAGACATTAATTGCTTCTTCTAGAATTATATTCTAGTGCTCAGTAATGACAAACACTGTGTATTAATTTCACATGTATTAGAAATAATGATTAAAGTAAAACCTACTTGATATAATGACCATTAGATCAGAGCTGTTGAACGATGCTTCGTGGCTTAAGATGAATAATAATGGCCCATTTTTCATTAGACAGATGTTCCATCTTATTGTAAAAAGAAGAGTTACGTCATTGAAATAGAAAATATAAAGAATTAGAATATACTATATCTCTAAGCTTGATTAGCCAAATTGAACAATTAATGTCAGAAAAGCACGAGCATTTGCAATGCACTATGAGCTATTTTCATCATATTTTTTATGGGATCAGTTTTGAAGAATGTTTTACATGCCAAACATTAAAAAAATTAGAGAAGAAATCCATAATAACTTAGCTCAGATTTGCATGGACTATGAAATGCTGCAACGTCAATCCACAGTTTTGTAAAAATAGGAAATAAAGCAACTGTTAACAGTCATTGTCTCCTGGGCAAGTTATTAGGTGGTTGAGGGACAGGAGTGGAAGAGAGACTATTAATATCCTTTTAAAAAAATTAGCTTTTGCATTGTGTACCATATGCATGTATTACATACTTAAAACTCGTAAACATATATTAAAGTAGAAAGGCAGCAATAGAGGCTACCAGCATAGGCTTCAGAGCTTCTCTCTCTCTCACTCGTACACACAGAGTTCATTTCTCAATCCTGCTTTTTTCTTTTCTTTTCTTTCTTTTTTTTTTTGAGACGGAATCTCACTCTGTTGCCCAGGTTAGAGTGTCATAGTGTCAGCCTAGCTCACAGCAGCCTCAAACTCCTAGGTTCAAGGAATCCTCCTTTCTCACCACCACCACCACCCCCCCTTCCGAGTAACTGGGACTAAAGTGCTTATCACATGCCTGGCTAATTTTTCTATATTTATTTATTTATTTATTTATTTATTTTGGGGATTCATTGAGAGTATAAGAAACCAGATTACACTGATTGCATTTGTTAGTAAAGTCCCTCTTGCAGTTCTGTCTTGCCCCCAAGAGGTGTCTTGTCTTGAACTCCTGAGCTCAAGGGATCCTCCTGCCTCGGCCTCCCAGAGTGCTAGGATTATAGGCATGAGCCCCTGTGCCCAGCCCCAAACCTGCTTCTTTATAGTTATGAGGCCTCGAACAGGTTGCTGACCATTTCTAAACTAAGAGAACCTACCTCCTGGGTATGAAAGGAGTATTTGAATGGGTTGTAGTGTGGCACCTGGCATGTGTTAAGTGCTCAATAACTGTTGTCTACCATAATTATTTTATATCATATTAAAACAGTCTTATCTAATACAATTGTTCTCTAACACCTATTAATCTTCTTTTCACAGTGCCAGTTTAAAAAGTTAGTATTTATGTGTGCTTGCCTTCATTTATTTCTAGCCTATTACATTCCATTAAGAAAGAAGTGAAATTGATTTATCCCTCTGTGTCACCCTCCCTCCCTCCCTTCTTTCTTTTCTAACATAAACTTTTTCTGAGTACCGATCAAGTGTGGAGTACAGACAAAACCTTATACATTATCTATTCTAATTTTTCTACTGATGAAAGAATTTCTTTCTGTCACCTACCTCATATGTGACCCAATACAGTTTTAACCCTTCAAGTAACAAAGAGCTCACTGCTTCCTGAGCAGTTATAATTTTCCTTTGTTGAACAGTTATAATTTATTAGAATGACTTTTTTGTTACAATGAACTAAAAATTGATGTCCCTATGGCTTCCAGAGCTGAGTAGATGTCTGTCATTTTTCTAATTCTTCTCCTCTTACTTGTAACAACTTCGCTTCTATTTAGTCACAATGCTGGAATCAGAACCCAGATACCCTGAATCCTGGTCCAGTGCTCTTTAGTGGTTCTTTTAATTAAGTGTCTACACCAGCCAAGCGGGCTGTCTTGGCTCTTGTTGAATGCTCTGACCTTGTCAAGAAGACTGACTGCGCTGAGTACATCATTTTAAATACAAAGGGAAAAATCAGAAGAATGCTTTCTAGGCAAGACCTAGTGCATCCTGGTCAAAGTTCCCTGAATTCCAGTGATCACCCTTGCATCAACTATTTTACCAAGGATAAGAATCTGGTGAGAAATTCTCCATGTTCTCTTTTTATGTCTTATCAGTCATTTTATTGTTTTTATTCATTTATTTATTTTTATTTCAAGATACTAAGGGGGCACAAATGTTGTTGCTGCGTGGATACCTTGTGTAGTACTTAAATCAGGGATTTTAGTGTGCCTATTACCATAATAGTGCTCATGCCCCTGATCGTTTTTACCCCTCATCCACTCCCATTCCCCCATTTTAGTTTCCATCATCCTTTATGTTTCTTTGTGCCAGTATGTGCTCATTGTTTAGCTCCCATTTTTTAGCGTACACGTGCTGTTTGTTTTTCCATTCTGGAGATGCTTCACTGAAGATAGGGGACTCCAGTTCCATCCAAATTGCTGCAAATGACATTATTTCATTCCTTTTTCTGGCTGACTGGTATTCCATGGTGTGTGTACACCACATTTTCTGTTTTTAATACCACATTTTCTTTTTCCTCTCATCAAATGACAGCCACTTACGTTGATTCCAAATCTTCACAATTGTGAATTGTGCTGCCTTAAACACTTGAGTGCAAGTGTCTTTTTGATATAATGACTTCTTTTCCTTTGGGTAGATACCCAGTAGTGGGATTGCTGGATCAAATGGTAAGTCTGCTTTATTTCTGTGAAGAATCTCCATACTGTTTTCCATAGAGGTTGTACTAATTTTTAGTCCCACCAACAATGTATAAAGTATTCCTTTCTAACTTCATCTATGACTCATTTATTGCGTTTTGACCTTTTAGTAGTGGCCATTCTGACAGGGGTGAGGTGCTATCTTACTATGGTTTTAATTTGCATTTCCCTGATGATTAGTGATGTTGAGTATTTTTTCATGTTTGTTGGCAACTTGCCTATCTTCTTTTGAAAAAGTTGTGTTCTTGTCTTTTGTACACTTTCTAATGGTTTATTTTTTCCTTGCTGATTTGAGTTCTTCATAGATTCTGGATATTGGCCCCTTATTGAATGTATAGTTTATGAATATTTTTGTCCATTCTGTTGGTTATCTATTTGCTCTGGTGATTACTTCCTTTGCTGTGCAGAAGCCTTTTAATTTAATTAAATACCATTTATTTATTTTTGCTATTGCTGTATTTGCCTTTAGGATCTTAGTCATAAACACTTTGCCTAGACCAATGTCTAAAAGAAGTTTTACTACTTTTTCTTTTAGGATTTTTATGGTTTCATTCCTTACACTGAGGTTTTTTATCTATCTTGAATTGATTTCTTGCAAATGGTGAGAAATAGTAGTCCTATTTCTATTTTCTCACATAGGTATCCAGTTTCCCTGGCACCATTTATTCAATAGAATGTACTTTCCCTAGTGTATGTTGTTGGTTACTTTGCTGAAAATTACTTGGTTGTAGGTAGATGGATTTATTTCTGGGTTCTCTATTCTGTTCCATTGGTCTATATCTCTACCTTTATACCAGTATTATGCTCTTTTAGCTACTGTAGCCTTGTAGTAACGTGAAAGGTAATGTGACACCTCAAAATTTGTTCTTTTTGCTTAAAATTGCTTTGGCTATTTAGGCTCTTTTGGTTCCAAATGAAGCTTAGGAATATTTTTCCCAGATCTGTGAAACATGATGCTGTTATTTTGATGGGTATTGGGTTGACTCTCTGAATCACTTTGGGCAGTATGGATATTTTAACAATGTTGATTCTAGCAATCCATGAGCATGGAATATTTTTTCCATTTGTATCATCTATAATTTCATTCCTCACTGTTTCATAGCTCTCCTTGTAGAGATCTTTCACATCCTTGGCAACGTATATTCCTAGGTATTTTATTTTTTTTTTGGTAGGCATTGTAAATGGTATTGAGTCCTTAATTTGACTCTCTGTTTGTCTCTTAGTATAGAGAAATGCTACTGATTTTTATATATTGCTAGTACAACTTGAGACTGCTGAATTTATTTATTAAATCTAGGAATCTTTTGGTGGAGTCTTTAGGGTTTTCTGGAAACAAGATCAAGTCATTAGCAGTAGGGATACGTCGACCTCCTATGTCCTGTTTAAGATGCCCTTTATTTCATTCTCTTGCTGGATTATTCTGGCCAGGACTCCCAGTACTATGTTGAATATAGGAGGTGACATTGGACATCCTTGTCTTGTTGCAGTTCTTAGGGGGAATGGGGAACGCTTTCAAATTTTCCCCATTCAGTATGATGTTGGCTGTGGGTTTGTCATATGTGACCTTTATAATTTTGAGGTATATTCCTTCTGTGCCTAGTTTGTTGTGGGTTTTTAATCAGAAAAGGCTTATGGATTTCATTGAATGTTTTTTCTGCTACTAAGATCATATGGTCTTTGTTTTCATTTCTGTGTATGTGGTGAATCACATTTATTGCTTTTTTTTTTTTTTTGTTGAGCTAGACTCTCACTTTTTCACCCTCAGGAGAGTGCCACAACATCATAGCTCACAGCAACCTCAAACTCGGGCTCAAGTGATTCTCTTGCCTCAGCCTCCCAAATATTTAGGACTACACACGCCTGCCACAACGCCCAGATATTTTTTGTTTGTTTGTTTGTTTAGCATGCCTGGGCCAGGTTCGAACCCACCAGCCCCGGAGCATGTGGCCGGCACCCTAACCACTGAGCATGGGCACCCAGCCACATTTATTGCTTTGTATATGCTGAACCATCCTTGCATCCCTAGGATGAAACCAATTTGATCATGGCGAATTATCTTTTTGATGTGCTGTTGAATTTCATTTGCTAGTATTTTGTTGAGAATTTTTGCATCTATGTTCATGAGGGATATTGGTCCATAGTTCTCTTATTTTGTTATGTCTTTTCCTGGCATTGGTATCAAGGTGTAATACTGGCTTTATTCAATGAGTTAGGGAGGATTGTTTCCTTCACAATGTCATGGAATCACTTCTGTAGGATAGGTACCAGTTCTGCTTTGTAGGTCTGGTAAAATTTGGCTGTGAATCCATTTGGTCCAGGGATTTTTCTTGCTGCGAAAGGTTTTTTTATTATTACTTCAATCTCTTCATTTGTTATCAGTCTATTCATGATTCAGGCTTGGGGGGGTGTGTCTTTCCAGGAATTTATCTATTTCCTTTACATTTTCTATGGGGTGTGCATAGAGGTTTTCATAATAGTTATGGATGACATATTGTATTTCTGTAGTATCAGTTGAAATTTCTCTTTTTTATTTCTAATTGAGCTTTTTTTCCCTTTCTATTTTTTATTTTTTGGCTTATTTATTTATTTATTTTTTATTAAATCATAACTTTGTACATTGATGCATTTACGGGGTTCGGGGTACTGCTTTGATATACAATGTGAAATGTTTATGTTGTTTTTTTTTTTTTTGGCCAGGGCTGGGTTTGAACCCGCCACCTCTGGTATATAGGGCTGGTGCCCTATTCCTTTGAGCCACAGATGCCTCCCTGTTTTTTTTTTTTTTTTTGAGACAGAGTCTCACTATGTTGCCCTGGGTAGAGTGCTGTTGTGTCATAGCTCACAGCAACCTCAAACTCTTGGGCTTAAGTAGTTCTCTTGCCTCAGCCTCCCAAGTAGCTGCAGTACAGGAGCCCACCACAATGCCTGGCTATTTTTTGGTTGCTGTTGTCATGGTTGTTTAGCAAGCCCAGGCCAGGCTCGAACCCGCCAGTCTTAGTGCATGTGGCTAGTGCCCTACTCATGGAGCTATGGGTGCTGAGCCTAATTGAGCTTTTCTTAGTTCATTCTTTTCTATTTCTAGTTAATCTGGCTAATGGTCTATCAATTTTGTTTATTTTTTCAAAGAACCAACTTTTTCTTTTCTGATCCTTTGTATTATTTTCTTTTGATTTCCATTTTGATTATTTCTGCTATGAACTTTGTTATTTATTTTCTTTTGGTGGCTTTAGGGTTAGTTTGATTTTTTTTTTCTAGTTTCTTGAGGGATTTTAGGTTGGCAATTTGTAATCTTACAGTCTTTTTTAATGTAGACATTTAAGACTATGAACTTTCGTTGCTGTGAGCTGTGATACCACAGCATTCTACTAACAGCAACAAAGTGAGACCCCGTCTTTTCCCCTTGGAACTTCTATTTCTGGATCCCATAGCTTTTTGAAAGCTTGTGCTCCCTTTATCATTTAATTTGAGGAATTTTTAGTTTTTCATCTTAATTTCATCACTGATCCAAGGACTGTTAAGCAGTTCAGTTGGTTATTTAATTTCCATGACTTTGTGAAGATTTGAATGTTTCTCTTGGATTTGAATTATAGTATTATTTCACTGTGGTCTGAGAAGATTACAAGGGTATGATTTCAATTCGTTTGAATTTCCTGAGACTTGTTTTGTGGTCTAAGATGTGATCTGTCAAGGTTCTCCTATAGACCCTAACCTGGGTTGAGAGTGGGTGGGGAAACGACTGGGAAAATCATGATTATATACTCAAGCTTAAGACATAAAGTCTGAGAATATCTGGAGAAAGGTATACATTATCTCATGGGGCAGATTGGGACAATGCAGTAATTCTCTGGCTTCTTCACAAGCATATATGCAAAATACAAAGATGCCAAAAGATAGGGTTAAAAGAATCTCAAGTTCCAAGGAAGATTAGATAGAGGGAAAGGTTGGGTAAATGGAAACATAAGGTAAGGGGTTGTTAACAAACAGTGGCTGGTAGTGTGTTTAGAAAGGGAGAGGGGGAAACCAGTTTCATTCCTGTAGGGCAAGCAAGCCAGGTTTCCTAATCTAAACTGCCAATCAGGAGTTTAAAGGATTCAGCCCAGCTAAAGGGTTTAGCATCCACCCGTTTATCCGCCACACACACACTGCTCCCCAATCCCCCTTGCTGACTCAAGATGTACAGGACTGGTCTTAGCAACTTTGCCCTGTTTGGGATGTTTCTGGGATCTTCAGTGGCCTTGATGAGCCCCCAGGGATGGTGCATCTGTGTGCTTTCTCCTGGATTCCCGTAGATTGAGGTGGGGCACCCCACTGAGAAGTCAACCTATCTGCCTCCCACAGTGATCAATCATGGAAAATGTTCCATGCACTGATAAGAAGAACATGTGTTTAGGAATTCTTGGGTAGAATGTTCTGTAAATGTCTGTTAGGTCCATTTGTTCTAGAGTCGTGTTTAAGTTCAGTTTTTCTTTGTTGATTTCTTGCTTCAATGATCTGTCTAGTTCTGTCAGTTGGTTGTTGAAGTCTTCAGCAATTAAGATGCTACTGTTCATTTCTTTGGTTAGATCTGGTAGAATTTGCTCATGAATCTGGGAGCTCCTGTCTTAGGTGCATATATATTTATGATTGATATGTCATCTTGATTAATTGCTCTCTTTGCCATTTCATAATGACTATTTTTGTCTTTTTTCTACCATTGGTTAAATTCTATTTTATGTGATATGAAAAAGATTACACCTATTCACTTTTGCTTTACATTTGTGTGAAATATTTTTTCCATCCCTTTACCTTGAGTCTGTGCAAGTCCTTGTGCATTAAATATGTTTCTTGGAAGCAGCATACACTTGGCTTATGTTTTTTCATTTATTAGCCAGTCTTTTTTTTTTTTTTTTTTTTTTTTGAGACAGAGTCTCATTTTGTTGCCTGGGCTAGAGTGCAGTGGCATGATCATAGCTGAGTGCAACCTCAAGATTCTGGGCCCAAGTGATCCTTCTGCCTCAGTCTCCTGAATAGCTGGGACTACAGGTGCATGCCATCATGCTCAGCTAATTTATTTTTATTGTTAGTAGAGATGGTACCTCACTCTTGCTCAGGTTTTCTTGAACTTCCAACCTTAAGTGTTTTTCCTGCCTTGGCCTTCCAGAGTGCTAGTATTATTGGCATTTGCTAATGTGTGCAGCCCAGTATAGGTCTTTTAAGTGGGGCATTAAAATAGTTTGCATTCAGTGTTAGTACTGATATGTAGAATACTGTTACCTTTAGCAAGTTTAATACTACCTTGTTTTGTTTTCCCTCTTGTGCTGGTTTTTATAAAAGCTATGGATTTTAACTTACGGGTGTTTTTACACTGGTGATTATCCACTGTGTTGTTTCAAGTATAATGCACTTTGGTGTGTTTCCCGTAGGAGAGGTATAGTTTTGACAAAATTACTTTGTATTTGCTTATTTGGAAAAGTCTTTATTTCTCCATCATTTGTGAAACTACATTTTGCAGGATACCAGATTTTTGGCTGGCAATTGTTCTATTTAAGAAGACTAAAAGATTAAGCCCCAATTCCTTCTGCTTTATAAGGTCTCTGATGAGAAATTTGCTGTTAGTCTGATGGATTTTCCTTTGTGAGTTAGTTGATGCTTTCATCTTTCAGCTTGTAGAATTTTCTCCTTCATTTTGACTTTGGCTGAGTTGATGATTCTGTGTCTTGGAAATGTCCTATTTGCTATGAATTTTCCTAGTTTAGATGACCATCTTGTACCTGGTTGTCTGAGTCTCTGGTGTTACCAGGGAAGTTTTTCTCAATAGATCCCTTGAATAGGGTTTCCATGCTTTTCGCTTTTTCTTTTCCCTCAGGGATATCTATAATTCCTATGAGGTTTGACAATTAAGTTCAGGAACTTGCCACCATGCACTTACACTGGAAGCACTGTACAAATAGCTTAGTAAGGTTTTATAAGCTTGGTATATCATTGTCTCACAGTTGTGCTCATGTCAATGGGTGGCAGTGTCTTGCTGAGTGGCATTCATTATTGTTGTTGCATGTTTTTGTGTGCCATCATGAGAATGTCAGAGCTTGAATTACAGCAACCAACAAACATCAGATTTCTTGTTAAACTTTCAAAGAGTGGAAGTGAAATCAGGGACATTTATTCCAAGTTTATGAGAATAATGCTATTAAGAAAATGGCACTGTACAAGAGGATTAAACATTGTTCTGAGGGGAAAGAAAACATCACTGATGAAGAGAGGTCAGTCCGGGCAATAATGAGCAGAACTGACAAAAGCATTGCAAAAATTAGTCTAATCGTGTATCAAAATCATTGGCTGACTGTGTGAAACATAGCAGATGAAGCAAACATCAATAAACAACTAGGAAAATCTTAACTGAAAATCATGGCATGAGAAAGGTGTGTGCAAAAAATGCTCCCAAAGGAACTCACTGAGGACAAAAAAATAAATAAATAAATAAAAAGGAGAGTTGAAGTTTTCGAAGACGTTTTTGAGAGGCAAAACAATTGTGATTCCTTGTGAGTGTCAAACTTGCTTATTTGTTCATGTTGCCCGGGTTCTTTTGCTGGTTTCATCTCATCTGAAACTTCTTCTAAGCTCAGGGAGAACAAGTTTACCACATACCTGTACTTTTTGTCTGAGAACTCTCCTACTTAGTAAGAAAAAGGAGAGGTCTCTAGGTGACACTTTTGTGTCCTCCTTTAGAAGCCTGACCCAGTAGGAGAGGGGCAGTTTTGCTGAGAGCAGCTGTTCTGTGTTATTCTGTTCCCCTGTGATTGTCACAGTTCAAGCTGTTGCTGGATGATCTTCATGGCTTCTGTTGGAAGCTTGCTTAGGGGGCTGGGTGAGCCCTTCTCCACAGAGGCTGATGTGGGATATTGCTCTGCCTGAATCTTCCTGTGGCGGTGGCAGTTGTAGTTGGGTGTGGCTAGCTAAGAAGTGGTAGTGGATGTCAGGGATGTAGTTATTCACTCCATCTAGGTCCAGGTGTAATGGTGGCTGTGGCTAGCAGGGGTCTGTTAGACTGTTGGACCACAGAGGCGGTTCCCACCAGGCAGTGCGTTGGAGCTTTGGTGGTGAGACTGAAGGTCCTAGGCTGCCGTGGGGCCTGGGCTCTCCCCTTGTCTATGACTCACCAAAGCAGTTATGGCAGGTTTTCTTAGGTGGTGTTTGTGGTGCCCATTTCTTCTTGTCTCCCCAGTGAGGGGAAGGGGTGCTCAGCTTCCAGTCATAGGAAATTGAAAGCATATTATCTCCCTGCTTCTGGCCAGAGTGGTGCCAATGTGGTTGCCACAATCCGAGCCATGTGTAGACTAGGCATTCTGTACCTGTGAATTAAGAATGACATCATTTGCAGTGACATGGGAACAGAGATCACTAGGTTCTTGCTGTGCCCATTCTCTGGTGCAGTGTTGCTGTGCGTACTACAAGTAGCTCCCTGATCAGTCCAATGGCCTATGGGGGTGGCAGGGAACCCCTCACAGCTTGGGTGACAGCATCTGTGGGGAGAGTGTGGAGTACAAGGGTTCTTTACTCCTGTCCTTTCCCAGGTGTGGGTGCCTTCCCCAGGTACCTTCTGATGTTGCTGAGTGGATCATTCCTTCGCTCTGAATGTCCCCCTTCATGTCTCCAACATGTACAGTGCTTTCTCCAAGAAAGCCCATCTGTAGGTGGGCATCCACCTATAACTTTGGTCCTCTCCTTGACAATGGCATGTACTGGTTGCTTCTAGTTTTCCATTTCTCTCTCTCTTTCTTTCTGTGTGTTTTGTAACTGTCTGTGTTGGTCAAAAAGTACTTTCCTTCATTTGAGAATCACTAAGCTTCCTTAATATTCTATTCCATATTTCAATAAGTCTCAAAATTTACCACAAAGTAACTTGGATTTTTTAATGTTTCCATTGTATATTGAACAGAACACTACAGTCACTTCTTGTAGCTTAATTATCAATCCAGAGAATGGGTCGTCTTAGGACCCTTTGAAAACACTACAGTCACTTATTGCCTTGTGGCTTAATTATCAATCCAGAGAACAGGTTGTCTTAGGACCTGTCTTAAGATCCCTGAATTGTTGAAATACGCAAATTCTGAAACAGTGTTAATCTCAGAGCGAAAATTTGTTAAGGTCAAATGCAAGATAGTCAGATGAATCCTTCTTATTTCTATACCTGCTGGTTACGTGAGTTAGCTGAGCAGTGTAGCAGTAGGGTTGCAAATAAGGGAAGAGACATCTTTCTGTATAGTTGCCACTGAAACAGGTGCTGGGTTAGGCCACGAGGGGGAAGCAGAGAGCTGGCCTAGTTATGAGCATGGTGAACCCAGGGGTAAGTGGTATACTGTGGAGACGTCTGAGTGGAAGGGTATGGGATTGACTGCCAAATGGGTAGAAAAAGTGCTAAGAGAGTAATAGGCCTAGTGAGGGAGTTGCCAACATGGGAGGCTGGGGGAGACAATCACAGAGGAGACATCTTCGTGAGGACAAATTCACCAATTCAGGAGTCAGGGCCCACTCAGTTTAATGGAGTCCCTATGAGCCTGGCTTTAGAGTAAAACAAACCTTGGCACGAAACTGGGTTCTGGCCTGGGAACGTTAACAACCTGGAGCCTCAGTTCCCACATGTATAAAAGGATAATAGTACTTATCTTGTATGGTTGTTATGAAATAGTTCTGGCATATACTGAAAAATTAAAAATGAGTTAATAATTGCAGTAACTACCTAATATTAAAAATACTGTCATTTGCACCCAAAATTTGCACAAAAAACTTTTCTGGTGAACCTTGGATCAGAATCACAAAATAGGCTCAGCCTTCTGAGGGGAGGGATCAGCCAGTGATGGGCTTTGTGGTAAGCCTGGGTGGGGAAATAATTTAGTGTTTCCCCTCTGATCAAATCTCAACAGTAGTGCCCCTAAGTTTTCATCACATGTCCCCCACCCAAAGGTCCTTTTAGAGTACAAACACTTTTGAATTGAACAACAAAACTCAAAATGATACACATTCAGAGTGAAGACCTTGGGCATAATGGTGAAGCAGAAGATTATAGAGAGTGGGAAGAAGAAATTAAAGATGAAAGCTGCAGTCACTGGGGTGAACCTGGATGAATGATCAGCTCTTCTCAAAGCTGCTCCAAATCCTGAAATCTGTATACATACTCAGTAACTTTCTTTTTGAAGTTAAAAAAAGTTACACAGTAGTTACCCATGCCTGAGTAAGGTATTAAAGGAGAACATTGATAGAAAAATAAAGATTATGGCCCATTTAGAATTAGAGTAGCCTTGAGGAAAATTATGACCAACTGGAGATTCCAAATGGAAAGAAGATCCTGAGCGCCACCTCTTATGGATACCTGTGGCCTGTATTTGAGGAATGATCAGGTTTTTTTTTTCCCTCCAAGCATATCAATACAAAATTCTGGAAATTTTTTTAAGGAATCGAGCATCTTCAGAAGAAGAGTAGGTATAAACTTAAAAGTTCCAGTACTTTCTTTCCAGGAAAATAAACAACAATTCCTGGGGATGCAAGTTCAATCAAAGTTTATTCTTTGAAGTGTGCTAGACATCAGACTGACAACTAGGGGCATTATATTTGTTTCATGATAATAAATAACACTATTTATTATTTACTTCACCAAACATTCTGTGATAAGATAGTCAGAAAAGCTCCTTTAAAGAGTTTAAGGTCTGTAGATTTTTTTTTTAACACTTAAAACATGCTTTGCTGGATAGAGAGAAGAGGATATCATATTTGTAGGCTGATTATCATACCTACAAATATGATATGATATGATAATTAGCTGGTTGTTAATCAATGAAAGTTAACAACCAGCTTCCTCTGTGAAGCTTTGAGATAGAGGCCTGTAAATATCTCTAGCAGAGCACTTCTGTTGTATTTGACTGATTGTTTATAGGCCTATGTTCCCCAATTGCTGAGATCTGTGAAGGGAGAAGGTGGGTTTCTTTCGTCTTTCTGTCCCTAGGACCCAGCTGGGCATGGGAGATAACAGACACTTATAAAATTTAAATGAAAGTATACATGAAATGACATAAGATGTTTCTAGTTCTTTAGAATAAAAAGAAGTTATACACCTAACAGCAAATTTATATCTTATGTTTAATCTGGGGAAAGCCATCATAATTTTTCATGAGATTAATCAGCTATTACTAAGACAACAGATTGTGCCATCCCTTTCTGTTAAAGGGCAGCTGGAGGCAAAAATGTAGGATGTTGAAGTCCATCACCAATTTCCCTTTTTTTATCCTCTAAACATGCTCTTCCATTAACAGGAATTTATTGAGTACTTACTATATACCCAGTATTTTGCTAGACACCACAAGAAAAGGTACAGATGTGTGAGAAGTCCAGGAGAGGAGCCCAACCTACCCAAAACAATTAGGGAGTGGGTGACGCCTGTGGCTCACTGAGTGGGGCATCGGCCCCATGTACTGAGAGTAGAGTGTTCAAACCCAGCCTTGGCCAAACCGCAACAACCAAAAATATATAGATATATATTAGGGAGAGATACGTGATAAAGGACAGCCACATATGCTGAATTGTTCAGGTGCAGATTCTAAGTGCTGTGGGAGTCAGAGGAAGGAGGGAGGAATGTTCTGGGAAGGCTTTCTGAATGAGATGGAACTGGAACTAGATCCTCAGAGATGAGGAGAATTTAGCAAGGTAAAGGGCAAGAGGACGATATTTCGAGTGGGGTGTAGGGAATCAATGAAAGTAACAACCAGGAAGCAGGAATGAGTGTTCTATGGGTTGTGCATGCCCTGAACATCACGAAGTGGCTGTTCCACAGCACGTTACTTCTTTGCTGGTTCAAAGTCATAGTACGAGGGGGAAAGTCATTCGCTAAGGGGGAAAGCAGGCTGTATGTGGCATGTAGCAAGCACCCGGGCTAAGTCACAGCGGGTTTATAAGCACTTTCTAGTTCTGTTTTCTATTGTCCCTTTGCACTATCTGTCTTCAGATAGTAGAGGAAGATGAGTGTAGTGGCTATCAAGTTTCTGACTATAGTTAGGTTCCTTCTCAGAACTAGCTGCCTCCATCAACCAACTAGTTCCCAACTGCCATGGTGATGTAACTGGCTCCCCACTGAATACATTTCAATGATCCCTATATAACCCTCTCTCTCTCTCTCTATTTTTTTTTTTTTTTTGAGACAGAATCTTACCGTGTCACCCTTGGTAGAGTGCTGTGGCATCACAGCTCACAACAACCCCAAACTCTTGGGCTTAATCAATTCTCTTGCCTCACCCTCCCAGTAGCTGGGACTATAGGCACCTAGCACAATGCATGGCTGTTTTTTTGTTATTGTTGTTTAGCAGGCCCTGGCTGGGTTTGAACCTGCTAGCCCCGGTGCATGCGGCCAGCACCCTAACCGCTCAGCTATGGGCACCAAGCCTAATCCTTTCTCTTGACCTTTTGAATTGTTTTCCAGAAATGGTGGATTTTTAGATGAGTTTGGGTACATTCAGGGTGGTATAGCCATAGACAGATGGTGAATTTTCCGCAAGACAAAGTTGCTAAGATTCTGAAGGCCTCTGGGCAGACTTCCTGGCAAGATTCACGATCCACTACAACCTGCCCCCAGTGTGCATAGACATCACAACTTGCCCGAAGGCACATGGCCCTCCCTTAAAAGCTCACAATCTCCCTTATTCTCAGAGACAGATTTGAGGCAGCTTATCCTATTCTTCTGACAAGATGTTTGCCATATTAAAAATTCCTTTCTTCCTTGGCAATCTTTGTTGTTTGAATAATTAGATCTTTGTGTGACAAGCAACTGGATGTAGACCAAACCTCCGTGTGGTTTCAACAACATTGATGTTTTGTTTAAAAAAAGAAAAAAACCCTCTAGTATACCTGTTATTATATTCTAGCCTTATCTATTGCTTTTATATTTTTATTATTTGCCTACAATTTAGATTAAATCCTAAATTATTTCCAGGCTGTAAGTCTCCAAACTAAGATTTCCAGTTTTTTTCCCATTTTCTGACTTAAAATCACTAAAATTAAAATTGCTTTTTCCTAAAGCCTTATAAACTAAAGCTAGACAACTTAATATAAACTTTTAAAAAATCATTAGAGCCACTTAATACATAAACAGTTTTTATCCCTGTTAATGTCTAGACTACTCAAAAAGTTCATTGGAACACCTAATAAATAGAAACTACAAACCATGGAAAATCTATCAGATTGCCAGTCCGTTTTCACTTAATCTAAAGATGCTTCTTATCCCAACATATAAAAATCTTCTTGACTGGCTATGCTCTGGACCCCAAAATTGAGTTTATAGTTTATTTTAACTATTATCCTTTGTTTTTCTTTTATTTTCATAAAATGTCTCTTGCTAAATATCTGATTACTCCAATCACATGGAAGCCTGACTTTAGTGAAAGCCCATTTACATCACCACTGCCCAAAATAAAACACAACTGTAAAATGTTTATCTGGATTGGCCTATTCTCAAGACTGAGAGGCTGGTTCAATGGCTTTTAAGACAATCCATCAACCCAATTTCTGGACTGTGAAATTTCTTGGGGAAGTTTCAGACCGGAGATTGTTTGGACTCAGAAAATAATACCCCCAAATGATCGTCTGCCCTCCTGTTTTTTAGTTCCTTTCTCCTCTTAGTCTAATCATAGAAACTAGAACGCTTTTCTCCAAAACCATCCATAAAATTTAAAAATGTTACTCTAACTCTTTCCCTCCCTCACCTTTCTTTATAAAAACTAGCCATAAAATATTTTCTAAATTACTTTGCTTGACTGTAGTTCTTTTTTTTTTTTTTTTTTTTTTTTTGTAGAGACAGAGTCTCACTGTACCGCCCTCGGGTAGAGTGCCATGACGTCACACAGCTCACATCAACCTCTAACTCTTGGGCTTACGCAATTTTCTTGCCTCAGCCTCCGGAGCAGTTGGGACTACAGGCGCCCGCCACAACCCCCGGCTATTTTTTTGCTGCAGTTTGGCCGGGGCTGGGTTTGAACCCGCCACCTCTGGCATATGGGACTGGCGCCCTACTCCTTGAGCCACAGGCGCCACCCTTACCTTCGTACTTTTCTGTCATTTTTCCCCTTTTATCTTCAGGAAAACTTCATAAAGTAGGCAACCCCCCAAAAAAAACCCTTTCTCCCCCTTTTTTAATAGATGAGGAAGCTTATCTCTCAGCTTCCAAGTCTATTACCTCTCAGAGGCTCACAAGTAACTTAAAGGAAATGAACATGTAGACAAATTATAATAAGCATTATAATTGCTCACAAGTCCCTCAAAGAAATAAAGTTCTTATAAAAACAAAGATCATATGATCTTTTCAATAATGCAAAAAAAAAAGCATCAAAATTCAGCACCATTTAATGATAAGAATGATTAACAAAATAGGCATTAATGGGACTTAACTGAAAATTATAGGGTGGCGCCTGTGGCTCAGTGAGTAGGGAGCCGGCCCCATATGCCGAGGGTGGCGGGTTCGGACCCAGCCCCGGCCAAACTGCAACAGAAAAATAGCCGGGCGTTGTGGCGCGCGCCTGTAGTCCCAGCTGCTCTGGAGGCTGAGGCAAGAGAATTGCATAAGCCCAAGAGTTAGAGGTTGCTGTGAGCCGTGTGACGCCACGACACTCTACCTGAGGGCTGTACGGTGAGACTCTGTCTCTACAAAAAAAAAAGAAAATTATGAAAGCCATATATGACAAACCCACAGCCAGCATCATAATGAACGGGGAAAAACAGAAAGCATTCCCATTTAGTACTTGAACCAGACAAGGTTGCCCACTGTCATCACTCCTATTCAACATAGTGTTGGAAATCCTAGCCAGAGCAATCAGACAAGAGAAGGAAATCAAGGGTACCCAAATGGGAGTAGAAGAGGTCAAAATATTGGTCTTTGCTGACAATATGATCTTAAATATAGACAACCCCAAGACGGATACAACCATCAATCTAGACAGTCTAGGCAGAGAGGGAGAATCCGGATGTTAGAAAATGGGTTCAAAACCAGGAAGACCAGATAAGAAAATGAACATTTCAAGAGAAGGATGGGAGGCAGAATGTGGAGATATTCCCTGAGTTGTGGAGGACAACTAAAATAGTCATTATAAGGATCTTTGTGGTCTTGGTTGTTTATGATAAGGTCTTAATAAAAATTCTGAGAGACCTAAATACCAACATCCCATCAGAGGGATGCCCCTGCCCTGCTGAGGTAGATGGTGCTGTCCTACATTTGCCTGGCCAAAGGTCTTGATGTGCTCTAGAGAATTCTGAGGCATAAGATGGGAACCGTTCCTTTGACCCATACCTTTTGTAAGAGCTTGAGTTGAAAAATCTAGACATTTCCAAGAAGGAATGAGGTAGTTGGGGGGTTAGGGGGAAGAATTCCATGGGATTCCCTTTTGTGCACTAAACCTGAATTCCTGAAACCCAGGCACTACCAAAGAGATCTCCCAATAAAGCTTACACATTTTCATAGCCACTACGGCTGGCCTCCCATTTCTACCATTCTCTATGATAGTGTAAATTGCTAGGCTGAGTGGCAAGAGCAATGAAAATAATTTTGTTAGTGGATTTAGGCTTATATACCCACAAATGCTCTTGTGCTAAGAGCATTTGCTGAGTCCTACCTTATGTTGCACAATGGTCCTCAGTCTTATAATGGAATATTTCTTATCCCAGTAGGGCTCAGGGCATAGGCTCCCATCTGTGAATAAAGTAATAATAGTGTCAGGGATTCAAGGTGATACTGTGGACTCAGCTCTGCATCACAAACATAAGGCAACCAAATTAGAGAAATGAGAAATCTGTGAGATGGGTGTGTATCTATCTAGCATCCCATAGGTAATGTGTCCATGACATGGTCCTTGCTTTCTTTTGGTCTTTGGGTTCTCCGCTTGAGCCCCATGCTATGACCTCCCCGTGGAAAAATTAAATCCCCTATTTCTTGTCAGTTTTGCTAATCATATTGCTGGTGCCCCTGTCAAATGCTACCTTATATAATGGCCCCCAACCAAAGGTCTTGGGCAAGTCCCTAGTTCATGGAAAAATGTTTCCAGATGTGAAAATGGTAATGACACCTTCTCTGTCTCCACTGTGATTGTGCAATAGCTCAGGGACTAAGATAGCCTTAGACCTACTAAATAAATTCATCCCCATACAATGTGTGGAAAGGATTCCTCAGTTCCTCCACCACCCCAGTGGGTAGTCTGCTGCTCTCACTTAGCCTCAGCCTTTCAGACCAGGTTAGGGAAATTCAGGTCCTTATACAATTTGACCATGGAGATGCTACAACTTCCTTTTTAGCAGCAGATGGTTAAAAAGGGATGCTTTCAGGTCCTGGCATTAGCAAGATCTTCTATCAGCCATAATGGCTTTCTTGTTTTTCCTCAAGCTTCCTAAGTGCCTTCTCTTTCATGGGGCATTTGTGCTTGCTATTCCCTTGATCTGAAATACTCTTTGCCTCCATCTTCACCTGGCTGGTTCCTTATCATCATCATCATCATCATTCAAACTCTGCACAGAAAGCCTTTTTTTGACTTTGCACTTCACTTCACTTAATTTTCTTTCATGACACAGCTCCCAAACCTTAGATAGGTATTTTGACTTTTGTTCATTGTTCACGGTCTGACTATCAGATAGAATGTTAAGTCTGTGAGGTGAGGAACTTCGTTATGTGTGAACTGTTCCCAGCCACCCAAAAAATCCCTAAAAGATCGTAGGCATTCAGTTTATTCAGAAAGAATTTTCTAAATTGTCATTATCATTTATATTGTTGTCAACTGGGAAGAAAGGAAAGGCACCCAGGAACTGAGTGCCACAATGAGGTTCTCCCTATCACCACTGACTGCCATCCCATCCATAAAAATCATAAAGAAGAAAAAAAAAAAACCAAAATTGAGCCCCATGTCATAGCTTCTATCAAGATGTCATATGCAGGCCAAAATAGAATTCTTAGAGTTCTGGGTACCCATCATCCTTTGTAGGACTCATTGTAATTTATTGTCTCCTCAATGTTGTGGACCAGCTAATTCTACCATGCTTTAGTCACCTCCTTCGAATCCTTTGGAATTCACATTTCCTGTTTAATAAATTTGCCTACAAACTCACTCCTTTCATAAAACAATATTTTTAAGACAGCCTTAAGTGAAACCTGGTTCATCAGTGAAGAGACCATCTCCCCAGCAAGTTCTTGAGCTGGTTACAGCTCATGTTCCCACACATTATGATACAATGGGCCAGTTTCTTCTTCCCTCTCCAAAGATATGTTCATCTCCTTCACCCTTTTGTAAGCAAAAGCAAAAACAAAAGCAAAACCAAAACCCCAAACAAAAAATCCTGCTCCTTTGAGACTTACACCTTTCAGTTTTGCTGCTCTTTAACCTTCTCTGTTGCTGTCATCTGTTGATGTCCTAGATTTGCCTCCTCATTCACCAAAGATTTTGTCAGTTGGCTCATTCTTCCATCTCAACTCTTACCGTACATTCTGGTCAAAGACTACAGCTATGTGAACAACCCATTCAACACTTTGATCTGATCAGCAACCCATTTCTCTCATCTAACCTTGGCACTTTTCAGGACTCATTCCACATTTAAGACCACAGCTTCAGGCGTTCCTTCCTGGCCACAGCTTCCTTGCCTTTTCATTTACTCAGTTTCCCTCACTGCCTCATCCTTTCACTTTCTCCTATTTTGACTTTCCTCTCCTTCTTTCTTGCATAACATGGCTTATCACTTCAATTGCTCTCTTGTCAATATTCTTCCTGATCAATGATCCTTTTCCCTACATGCTCCTCTCCCTGCACAAAATATAAGGAGACACTCACTTTCAATTGCCAGATCCACACTTGCATGACCCTGAGAATGAGTACTTCCTTACATTCTATGCCAGGGGAGGGTGAATAAGGAGGAAGCTCACTAAATTTACCTTACTCTTTAGGAAATTCTCAAGCCTGGATGAATTCAAATCATCTGCTTTCTTTATACATTTCCTGTGCTAGATTAGCACTGCCAGAAAAAAGTCACAAGACTAGGTAAATTCATTCCACTGTAAATTCATGATTACTCACTTCAAATGGCCCTTCCAACCTAGCCTAGCAATTCACTCGTTGCCTTGTCCAATAACTATTTTATTTTTTGTCTTTTTAATTTTTTTTCAAGTTAAATGAGGGCACAAATGTTTAGGTTATATTGTTTTCAATTGTAAGGTAAATTTCAAGTTGTAGTTGAGCCCATCACCCAGGGGGCATGCTGAACACCCACACACAATAACCATTTAAAATTTTTTTCACTTCCTCAAACCTCGGATCCAGCTAGCGACCTTCATTTCCACTGTTACACAATGACTCAGGTCTCTCTTCTCAGGGAAGATAGAAGCCAACTGATACTTCAGATCTCTTCTATCACATTTATAATCTTAGCTTCATCCTTTTCCCATGTTAGGATAAGATGTCCTCTTCCTGCCATGATCTGTCTTCCTCACCTGCCTTTTCTAGTGTCTTGCTTGATTGTCCTCTTTCCTCAATGGAAAAATCTCTTCCCTTCTATCAACTTCTTCCCATCAGCATTTAAATATGCACCCATCTTTAAAATATACTCGTCTTTGGTCACATGTCTCCTTGCCCAATTGCTGCCCTGTTTTTCTCTTGACCTTCATAACCAAACATGTTTTAAAGCATTTCCCACACATGCTCATAAAAACTCACTCCTTTATCCACCAAAACTTTATTTCTATGCTCCCCTGCCCCCCCCACCATCACGAGACTGCTCTCCCCAAAGATCTCTTAATGTTGCTAAAGCTAATGGAAACTTCTAACCATTCAATTACTAGACTTTTCAGCGGCATTCAGTATTATTTCCCAGTCTTCATTTTCAAAATTTTTTTTCCTTTTCCTTGTCTTCTATAACAACACAAAATATTGGGTCTTCTAATTTTCTCTGAATGTTCCTTTTTTCATCTTTGTGTTGGCTTTTTCTCTACCTGCCCCAGGTATTTTCATCCACCCAGGCTTCCACTAGATAGTTTTCATTTGGATCTCTTACAGGCAACTCTAGCTCAGTACTTTCCAAATTGAACTAATTTCCCTCCTATACACACACACACACACACACACACACACACACACACACCACACACCTCAGCTGCTCTGCAGTGTTCTATGTTTAATCTAATGTCATCAAATTGCCAATCTAGAAACCTGAGCCTGCTCTTCAAACCTGATTATGCTTTTCTCCCTTGCTTTTCATAGCTGTTCAATCATTAAGTCATGTTACTATAGCCTAAATCAGTGATTTTCAGTTGGTGTGCTGCAGCACACTGGTGTGCCATGAGAGGATCTTAGGTGTGCCATAAAAAAATTTAAAAATCACTAATTAAATGATTTTTGAAAGTAGTTCAAAGCACAGTATGTTCTTTTTTAATTCTTTTTTTTTTTAATCAACATAATTTAAGTGAGCCACAGAAGTTTAACTACAGGTACAAGTGAGATGAAGAAGGATGAAAAACACTGCCCTAAACCATTCTGGTTCTCAAGGACATACCCATTAGAACCTGGTCCTATCTAACCAGCTGCAAAGAACCTAGAAAAGGATGCTTCCAGAAGAAGCTGACTAGTCCAAGTATCCTGTTTGACCCAGGATTTTACTAATCACCTCAAGGACTGATAAGATCAATAACCCAGCATACACCTAACTCACACATAGGGTAAGGGAGCTCTTCACTGTGGGTGTGTGGACTAGCAGCACCTGCATCACCCAGGAATGTGTTAGAAATGCAAAATCTTAGTCCAGTGTAACCTCCCACCACCAATTGAATTAAAATCTGCATTCGAGCAAGATTTTAATGTTATTTTTATCCACATTAAAGTCTAGAAAGTACTTGGTTTAGACTAGTGGTTTTTAACTTTGCCTACACACTAGGTTACCAGAGAAGCTTTAAAAACATTCCAGTGCCCAGACCAATAAAATCTCAATTTCTGGAAGTGGGAGACAGGCATTCATGTTTTTTAAAGCTTCCCAGATGATTCAGTGTGCAAACAAAGTTGAGAGATGCTAGTTTCAATTCTGTATGTTTCTCAAATCTGTACATTTTTCTGTTGTCTCTATCACCACTGGTATCTCTCACTCGGACAGCTGCCACAGCCTCCCAACTGGCCTTCTTATACCCATTCTTGCCTGTCCAATTCATTTGGCACTGAGCGGCATCTAGTTTTACAGTGTGAAGTGATCCTTGAGAGGAGCCGGAGTGTGGTTAAACACACCAACACAGGTTTGGTTACAAGGTCTATTGTATGACTTTGTACATGTTACTAATCTCCCATGTGCCTCATTTTCCTCTTCTGCAAGTCAGAGAGTATAACTGTATCTACTTCATAGGATTGTTGTGAGCATTAAATGAGTTAATATTGCATAAAGTGCTTCATACATTGCTTGGTGCATCATCAAGCCTTAGTGAATATCATCTTTAATAAAATGTAAACCTTGTCATGCCATTTTACTCTTGTATATCTTTAGGATAACTTCCAGAATCCTTAACTTTTCCTTCCAAGCTATCCCCTCTCACCTGGGACTTCCCATCTAGAGTCACATTTTGCCTTGTAATAATACCCTAACTTGCTCAGTGTTGGTCTTCTCTGCTACACTTGGAGCTCTATAAAAAGAAGGGCTTGGGGACTATACCCAATGTACATGTGTAAGTCCTATCAGGTGGGAGACACTCTTGAAGGTTTGGGATGAATGAAGAAATAAATGAATTGGTAGGAGAAGGATGGGTCAAGGCTTGGAAGGCCAGGGGAGTGGGTGATAGCAGTTTCTTAACAATGCAGATAATGGGACTCATTTGGGGAGCAGGTTAAAAATGCAAATTCCAGGCGGTGCCTGTGGCTCAGTGGGTAGGGCACCAGCCCCATATACCGAGGGTGGCGGGTTCCAACCTGGCCTTTGCCAAATCGCAACAAAAAAATAGCTGGGCCTTGTGGCGGGCACCTGTAGTCCCAGCTACTCGGAAGGCTGAGGCAAGAGAATTGCCTAAGCCCAGGAGTTGGAGGCTGCTTTGAGCTGTGTGATGCCACGGCATTCTACCAAGGGCAATAAAGTGAGACACTGTCTGTACAAAAAAAATAAAAAAATAATAAAATAAATAAAAATGCAACTTCCCCAGCCATACCTACTGGCCCCTGTATGTCTGGGGCAGAGCCCAGGAGTGTTTGGGAAATGCTGGATAAAAGCATTTTATTTTCATGTAATATATTTACCCATTAAAAATGTACATTTTAAAAGGGGATGGCAATGGAAATACACTACTTCTTTTCTTCTCTCTCTCTCTTTTTTTACAAACTGGACTCAAAACCTGAAGAACAAATAATCACATCTGAGAAAGAAATTAGATTATCAAAGAAAGCATTTTTGTTACAGTTTCTTTGGATAAGGTTTGTATATGTTAGTGTCTTTCTGGGGAAGTTAATTTCTAATTCTGGGGGACAAATGGACCATCTTAAAGGTCCTTCCTTTCCCTTCAGAGCATTCTTTCCTTGTCCCTTTTAAATATATTTTATAGTTTTATATTTCAAAGCATTATGGAGTTACAAATGTTTTCTGGTTACCTCTATCAATTTCATTATGTGAGGCCAGGGTTATAAGTGTGCCCACAACCCAGATAGTGTTCATTGCTTTCTTAGGTAGGTTTTTGCCCATCTCCTTCTCTACCCTCCCTCCTGCTTGATTACTCACTGAATTTTACTTCCTTCTGTGCGCATGTGTGTTCATCAGTTAGTTTCAATGTAATAGTAATTACGTGTGGTTTTTGTTTTCCCATTCTTTAGGACAATGGTCTCCAGTTCCATACAGATTGTTACAGAAAGTCTTAATCCATTCCTTTCCATGGCTGAGTAGTATTCCATACCATACATTATACCATATTTTGTTAATTCACACACCAGTTGACGGGCCCTTGGGTTGATTCCACATCTTTGCAATTGTGAACTGTGCTGCAATAAACATTTGCATGCAGGTGTTTTTTTTTGATAAAACGATTTCTTTTTCTTTGGGGTAAATACCCAGTAGTGGGGTTGTTGGATCAAATGGTAGTTTTACTTTTAGTTCTTTTAGGAATCTTTGTATTGTTTTCCATAGAGGTTGTATTAATTTACAGTCCTACCAAAAGACTGTGTTCCAGTCTCTCTGTATCCATGCCAGCATCTATTGTGTTTGGACTTTCTGATAAAGCCATTCTGAGGTAAGATGATGGTATCTCATCATTCATTTCCATGATGAATAATGACATTAAGCCTTTTTTTCATATGCTTTATTGACCATTTGTCCATCTTCTTTTGAAAAGCTCCTGTTCATGTCTTTTGCCTACTTTTTAAAAATATTTCTTTTAGTATAATTTTGGCTGCCTGCTTTTATATTTGTACATTCTCCCATCTTAAACACGTATCAGATGATAGCATTACTACTGAGCCTTTACGATTCTTCAGTCTAATAATGTGATATTGATAGTTCATGAATGCCTCTACTCGATCTTTTACTGTGATCGTACCCAAAGATTTGTGGAAATCTCTTACAGGCTTAAAAATGCCGGTAACAGACAACTGATCAAAACACCCTTTCTAATGTTTGCCTCACTTCCTTCAGTGCCATTTCATACTTCATTTTCCAGTTTGATTTTTTTTAAAAAATTATTCTTTTTAGGAGCTATTTACCGCCAATAATCAGCTTTTCCTGTATAAACTATTGTCTAATTACTACGTCTTTAGAATATGAAAACCTGCTCATCCTCTGTAAAATATCTGTTTCTGGAAAATAGGGTTTCAAGCTTGGCTGAGATAAGTTCCTAAAGTCTTTTGCCTACTTTTTAATCTTAATTTTCAATTCTGTGGTTTTTCTTCTGTGGATGCAGTTAAGAGAATCTAGTATAGCTGAAGATGCTTTTACTGTCCAATGATGTACCATGTACTCAGGCAGACATTGCAGTATTTGTTATTATAAGTTAACATAGAGTAAAATTGACTTTTCAATGTGGTTTTCAAAACAGCTGAACTCATTTCCCGTTAGGTGGCTGTACCCCTGTCATTTACCTTTGCAAAGTGCTTAATAATTTTCAGAGTTTAGAACCTCATGGTCTTACAAAAGCTCCTTAAGTTGAGTACTTAAAAGTTTTATTGCCCTCTCTCACAGAGGAAGCAAATGAGCCTTTTGGAGTTCTAAGAAATGTATTTTACTCATGATTAGCTGGCTTCCCATAACCTAAGTCTGGGATCTGACCATCTTCTCTCCCCAACATCCACCATAAGATTGTTGTTGGTGTTATTATGTTGTTATCACATCTGGGGCAGTGTGGCAAATTTGTGTTACTTCACTTGAAATGGTCCTGAAAATTATGATTCCACAGGGTAAAACAGAAGTGAACATCCATGTTTATATTCTTCTCTTAGACACTGGAAGGATGGGAAGCTGTTCAAAATTGAGCATCCATTCTCAGTGGGGTGATATAGTCTCTAAAGTGGGGGGAATTTTGGCTCTTGGATGATGAAAATAATTTCATCAACTTTATACAAAGAACATGTGTGTGTGTATATACACACATATAAATACACACACACACATATACCTCTGTAAGTTGACTACCCAAGGGACTAGAACAAACTATAACAAACTGGTCAACATATGGAAGTGGTCAACATAAGGCCTACTGTACTGATACATGTGGCCTACTGTACTGATACATGTGGGGCATGTCCAGTCCATGGAAATTAAGTCAACTTGACCACTATGCAGGTTCTAATGTATATATGGTACATAAACAGATGTACATTATATCTGTGGTATTAAAATGTCAAGAGGGGGCTATTAGGAAAAAATGTCTACAAAGACCCCTCGGGGTAGGAAAGTGATAATGAAAATGAAGATTGAATCATAGTATAGAGGGCCACAGGAGTGTTGCCTGTCAGAAAGACCCAATGTAAGTTAGCACTTCCTGTAATTTAGTTGGCTCCAGTACCCCCTTTGAAGTATAATTCCTTTGAAGCAGAGAGTAGGGTAAATACATTAAATAAATGACTAAATTAGTGAAACAAATAGCTCTAAAGCTAATAAGCAGAGAAATGGTGCCATGGGCTATCAAAAAGTATCAGATCTGAAATCTATATTCACTGTCCTACAGCTACACATTCAGCTCTGGGCAAATAATTCCAGGACCTGTTAGAGGACCGAGGCTAAAAGCTCAGGTCTGAGGCAGGTTGCCTGGGTTGACTTATAGCTCTAACACATACCAGTGGAGGTTCTTGAGCTTGAGCCAGAAGTTGGGCCCCCCTGAGCATCACACTGCTCCTATGTAAATATGACTCTTTTTTTTTTTTTTTTTGCAGTTTTTGCCCGGGGCCGGGTTTGAACCCACCACCTCCGGCATATGGGGCCAGCATCCTACTCCTCTGAGCCACAGACGCCACCCTATGACTCTTAATTGTACCTGCCTTCTAGAGTTCTTGTGAGAATCCAGGGAGTTGATGTTTGTTAAGACATTAATGCAGTGTCTGGCATTGGGTAACTGCTACCTAAGTGATCAGTGCCTGGTGCATAGTAATTGCTAGCCCAGTGTTTGTTAAGTTAGGCAAGCAGTCTAGAGAAGCCATTCTCCCTCTGAGGAAACATTTCATGCCTGCTGTGCTCAAGGCACTGTGACCTGTGTGAGATTCATGAAGACGTATCAGAAGTAGACCCTTCCCTCAGTGACTGTACTACTGTGTTTCAGGCAAAATGAGTATAAAATAACTAGAACATAATACAGTGCACGTAGAGTTAGTGTCACGAGTGGTGCCCAGTATTCAACAAATACAGATGAGGAAGACATCATGTGCAGCAGGGGTGGTGGAGAAATCCTCCAGTAAAAAGGTGGAATTTCATTTGGGTCTTTGGGAAAGCATGGGCATTGAGGTACATAGTGCAAAGTATTAGCAGAGTGAAAAGCATGTGAAAAGGCTGGGAGGAGGGAATACTCAATGCATGTTTAGGGTAAGATGATTAATCCACTTTCACCAAAGCATACTGTTTGAGTGTGGGAGGAGGATATAAGCTCAGAAGTACAGAAAATAGCCAATAATGCTTTCCGTAATGGTTTAATATCAATTTCTTCCAGATAGGATGTTAGGGTCCGTGTCTGTCTTGTTCTGTGCTTTATCGCCAGTGTCTAGTATAGTACTTAGCAAAGAGTAGGGTCTCAGTAAGAATACATTGAATAAATACATTAATTAATGGAACAAATAGGTCTCAAGAAAAGATTTTAAAAGAAGATTTGGAATCATTGTGTCATTAGGGAGAAGCTTTTGAAGGAGACAAGCATGTAAGATTAACTGTCATGGAGATTGGCCAGGTCTTTGTAGGGTAATCAGTATATATACATCAAAGAGCAGAGGAATATGAAGAGCAATTGCTGAGGAACCTAAGTCCAAAATGCACAAGTCAGAAGTAAAGGAAAGGAAAGTAGACAAATATGGGCAATGTCTTAGTCTATTTTCTGGTGCTATAACTGAACACCACAGACTGGGTGATTTATAGAGACTAGAGGTTAATTTAGCTCACAGTTGTAGAGGCTGAGAAGTTCAAGAAGTTCAGAGTTAGCATCTGATGAGAGCTTTCTGGCCACATCATAACATAGCAGAGGGCATCACATGGCGGGGAGTAGCAGCATGGCAGCTAGGGTCTCTCTTCCTCTTCCTATAAAGCCATTAGTTCCATCATTGGGGTCCCAACCTGATGACATTATCTAATCCTAATTACCTTTCAAAAGCCTCACCTCCAAAAGCTGTCAATGTATGACTTTGAAGATTGAGTTTCCAACACATTTAGGGACACATTCCAACTGTAGCAGGGAGTCAGCTGTCTCTGCAATCAGTTTGAGTGATGAGGGCCTTTTTTCCGCAGCAAGTAGGGGAAGGGCTGATGGGTGCAGTGTAGGTCTTAGAGCTGTTGGTGGGCGTGGGACTCTCTTTTTGCATGGAGGCAGTAGGAATTCGAATTCAGGTTTCAGAAAACCTCAATAAAGCTAAGAAGATCAGGGACTTTCTTAGAGAGTGATTTACATGGGCCTCCCAGTAACCTCAGGAAAGACTCACACCATCAAGATACCAGACACATGCCTGCCTGGGGGCCTGGGACCACGCACTACGTGTTCAGTAGAATTGGGAGTGTGAGGAGGAAGGCCCAGGCAGAGAGCACAGCAAAGCTTGGGGGACTAGAAATGCTTCTGTCATTGACTCAGTCGACTCAGTTGTCATCCCTATTGCTTTTTGACCTGGTGCCAAGAAAGTTCCTAATTATATGATCGTGTCAGAAGCTGGATTTCTGGACACACTGTACCCTAGAATTTTAATTTTATGTAGCCTGCTGGAAACTTGAAATAATCTGGGTTTGGAAAAAAACCCAGACCAAGATCTTGTCTCCATCCTTCTATTTCCTAGCTTCACAACCTTGAGCAAATCCACAAATCTCTCTGTGTCTAAGGGTTTACATATGTAAAATTCAGACGTAAATGACATCTAGACTTGGTGTGGTGGTGGTTCATGCCTCTAATCCCAGCACTTTGGAAGGCCAAGGCAGGACGATTGTCTGAAGTCAGAAGTTCAAAACTACCCTGGCTAACATGGTGAGATACTATCACTACAAAAAATACAAAAACTTAGTGGTGCATGGTGGTGTACATCTGTAGTCCTAGCTACTTGAGAAGCTGAGGTGGGAACATCACTTGAATCCAGGAATTCGAGATTACAGCAAGCTATGATCATGTACTCCAGCCTGGGTGACAGAGTGAGACCCTGTGTCTCAAAATTAAAATAAAATAAATGAAAATGAAAATAGAATAATTAACAAAAATTAAAATAACCATAATGGGATATCACTACATAGCTATCAATCAGAATGACTAAAATACAAAGTAGTGATCGTAATAAACGCTGCTGAGGATATAGAGAAACTGGATCACTTATACATTGATGTGGGCATGTGAAATGGCACAGTCGCTCTGGAAAATGGTTTGGCAGTTTATTAAAAAAGTGACCCTACAAATGCCATATGACCTAGCAATTATACTGCTGAGCACTGGTCCCAGAAAATGAAAACACGTGTTCATGCAAAATCTTGTACATGAATATTCATAGCACATTTACTTGTAACAGCAAAAACAAAAACCCCACAAAAAAAAGCAACCCCCCCCCAACAGCTTTGGAAACAGAGGAGATGTCCTTTAAAGAGTGAATCGTTAAAAGAAAAAAAAAATGAAACTGTGGTACATCCACCATGGAACATGACTCAGTGATGAAAATGAATGAACTAATAATACACACAACAATCTGGATGACTCTTTGGGAAATTATGCTGAATGAAAAGAACTAATCCTATGAGGCTTACAGTATGGTTCCACTTACACAGCATTCCTGTATTGACAAAATTATAGAAGTGGCAAAGAAATTAGTGGTTGAGAGGGATTAGAGATGGGCGCTGGGGATGGTAGAAAGGTGCATGTGATTATAAAAGGGTGAAGGAGGGATGCTTGTGGTGATGAAACTGTTCAGCGTGCTGACTGTAGTGGTACATACAAGAACCTGAACATGTGATAAAATTCAATGGAACTCAATATAGACATGCAAATAAATACAAGCAAAACCAGGGAAATGTGAAGAAGATTGGTGGATGGTACTAATGTCAACATTTTGGTTGTTATTTTGTAGTATAGTTTTCCAAAATCTTACCGTTTGGTGAGACTGAGTATAGGGTACCTGGGATCTCCTCTGTATAACCTCTTACATCTGCATTTGAATCTGCATTTATCTCGATAAAAATGTTCAATAAAAAGATACTCTTATGACTGAGTTTAAGAAATGTATGTGTGTGTATATATAATACATTTGATATTAAACAGCAGATAAACCATAACTAATTGTAGAGGCAAATCTGAGAAGGAAAGAAGGAAGGAAGGGAGGGAGGAAGGGAGAGAATCTGTGTCTCAGAAGCAAGAGGTACAATCCCCAAGCCACCATGTGTCCTTTGGTAATTGCTGCCCAGAGCACTGTGTAATGAAGCCTGATCTGAGGTCTGGTCTGGCTTCAGTGCGACAGGGAGCCTCATTAGTGATGCCTGCCCTCACGCAGGTAGGTGGAAGGGGCCTCAGTGCTGCATATTTACCACCCATTCTATATGGACTGCATGTCTAACAATGACAGTGCGGCATTGTGACATCTGGGGTGGGGGCATGTTGAGGCAGCAGGGCTGGTTTAGTGCTCTGCAAATCCCACCATTGTAGGCCACTCCCTACAAGTCCAGTTGGGTTCCATTGGCGAGTCGGCTTCTATACCAGCTGGCGCCTTTTTCTCCCTCCTAATGACAATACTCCTCCTTCCCTCATCACCAAGTCCTTGATTTTCTGAGCAGTTTTTTACAACAGCAGAAGCTGCTCGTGTAATTGCTGATGAAGGAGACAAAGTAAAACCAGAAGAGCCCTTGAAGGCTGGGCATCCTGGGGCGGGGACCACGGCGCATCTAACATACCTGAGATTCACTGAACGCATAGTAGGGGCTGCGTTAAGTGCTGTACATGGATTAATGTACTTAATCCTTGCTGCAGCCCCATTGCTGACGTTTGAAAACCAGGCTCTCTGGTTCCCAGGTGCCCAACCCCGGCCGTCAGGTGTTCAGTGTGCCCACTGGGTCCTTGAATGATGCCAAGTTCTTCCTAGAACAGCTGAGTGGCCCTTGAGAGTGGGCTGGCATCAGCCCCTCTCCTCAACCTCTGTGTCTTCTGCTCCAGGATTTCTGGCTAATTAGAAAGTAGCCAAGTGTGACTGTGAAGGGCTCCTGGGCTTCCTCCACCTATAATATCCCATGGTCAGACAGCAGGGCTCCGGGGCAGCTGACCTGTACGGAGCATCCACTAGGTTCCAGACACTGTGCCCCCAGTGTCCCTCTCATCCTCTGATGTCTTCCCTACCAGTGTCCTCTGAAGCATCCCATGACGTTGGTAGGATGTCCATCCCCACTTCCTGATAAAGGAGATCAAGGGTTACAGAGGTGAAGTTGCCTCGTGCATTGAGCTGGTCAGTGGAGAGCAGTGTTTTTCTCCCAGGCCTGGCTGACACCAGAGCCCATGATCAAGTTCAAGAACTTGCCTAGGGCCCAGAGAGGGGCTCAGTGAATGTGTAACAGGTGAATGAAAGGACACTTGATAAAGCCCACCCTGGGGCAGTCCTAGTAGGTTTACAATGTGTGTCCTGAAGTGAGGTAGCAAACGTGTCAGCTGGGGTCATGGGCATGCCCCAGCTCATGCTAAAAGGCCTGTGTCCTTATTGAAATCATCAAGCAAAGAACTGTTGTTGTTTGTTGAGCACCTGCTGTATACCCAGCACTGGGCTCCACATTAAGGATGAAGGAGACAGGGCCCCTATTAGAGCAAACACTCTAACTGTATTGTGTTAACTGTTGCTGTGAAGTCCAATGTCAGTTGTGAACTTCATGGTGTTTACCTGCTGTTTCCATCTGTGAGTTTCCTCCTCCTTGCCTCCTTGCTTCTGATCACCACTTGGACTGTGCCTGGTATTTGGTTTCCCAGATGGATTTCAGCTAGGGGTTGTAGGCTGTTTTGTGTATCAGGGTTGGTTGGCTCACCTGAGATGGAGACTTGACCCTTGTTCTGGAATGTATTTGCTGGGAGGCTGGAGGGTGACAAGGTACATTGTGCAGGGAAGGTAAGTTCCCTTGCTTTTTTTTTTTTCTTTTTTCTTTTTTTATTAAATCATAGCTGCGTACATTGATATGATCATGGGGCATAATTCACTAGCTTCACAGATTGTTTGACACACTTTCATCACACTGGTTAACATAGTCTTCTTGGCATTCTCTCAGTTACTGTGCCAAGACACTTACATTCCACATTTACCAAGTTTCACATATACCCTTGTAAGATGCACCACTGGTATAATCCCACCAATCCCCTTTCCTCTACCCACCTCCCCCCTCCCTCCCCTCCCTTTCCCCCTTCCCCCATTCTTAGGTTGTAACTGGGTTATAGCTTTCATGTGAAAACCCTAAATTAGTTTCATAGTAGGGCTGAGTACATTGGATACTTTTTCTTCCATTCTTGAGATACTTTACTAAGAAGAGTATGTTCCAGCTCCATCCATGTAAACATGAAAGAGGTAAAGTCTCCATCTTTCTTTAAGGCTGCATAATATTCCATGGTGTACATATACCACAATTTATTAACCCATTCGTGGATCGATGGGCACTCGGGCTTTTTCCATGACTTAGCAATTATGAATAGGGCTGCAGTAAACATTCTGGTACAAATATCTTTGTTATGATGTGATTTTTGGTCTTCTGGGTATATGCCCAGTAGAGGAATTACAGGATTGAATGGCAGATCTATTTTTAGATCTCTAAGTGTTCTCCATATCTCTTTCCAAAAGGAATGTATTAATTTGCATTCCCACCAGCAGTGCAAAAGTGTTCCCTTTTCTCCACATCTGCACCAACATCTGTGGTCTTGGGATTTTGTGATATAGGCTAGTCTCACTGGAGTTAGATGGTATCTCAAAGTAGTTTTGATTTGCATGTCTCTGATGATTAAAGATGATGAGCATTTTTTCATGTGTCTGAAGGCTGCGCGCCTGTCTTCTTCAGAGAAGTTTCTCTTCAAATCCCTTGCCCAGCCTGCGATGGGATCCCTTGTTCTATTCTTGCCAATGCGTTTGAGTTCTCTGTGGATTCTGGTTATTAAACCTTTGTCGGAGACATAACCTGCAAATATCTTCTCCCATTCTGAGGGCTGTTTGCTTGCTTTACTTACTGTGTTCTTGGCTGTGCAGAAGCTTTTTAGTTTGATCAAGTCCCAGTAGTGTATTTTTGAAGCTGCTTCAATTGCCTGGGGGGGTCCTCCTCATAAAATACTCGCCCAGACTGATTTCTTCAAGAGTTTTCCCTGCACTCTCCTCTAGTATTTTTATAGTTTCATGTCTTAAGTTTAAATCTTTAATCCAGTGAGAGTCTATCTTAGTTAATGGTGAAAGGTGTGGGTCCAGTTTCAGTCTTCTGCAGGTTGCCAGCCAGTTCACCCAGCACCATTTGTTAAATAGGGAATCTTTTCCCCACTGAATGTTTTTAATTGGCTTGTCAAAGATTAAATAATGGTAAGTAGCTGGATTTATCTCTTGGTTCTCTATTCTGTTCCAGACATCTACTTCTCTGTTTTTGTGCCAATACCATGCTGTTTTGATCACTATCGATTTGTAGTATAGTCTGAGGTCTCGTAGCATAATTCCTCCTGCTTTGTTTTTATTTCTGAGTAATGTCTTGGCTATTCGAGGTTTTTTCTGATTCCATATAAAACGAAGTACTGTTTTTTCAAGATCTTTAAAGTATGACAGTGGAGCTTTAATAAGGATTGCGTTGAAATTATATATTGCTTTGGGTAGTAGTTCCCTTGCTTTTTAAAGAACCTTTCCCACATACTCTCCTAATTCGTATTTTATTAGCCAGTTATTCTCAAAGCAGTTACCCTAACCCCACAGTATTACCTCAGGATTGTTAGAATATAGAAGCTCAAGTCGTACCCCAGACCTAATCAAAGTCTCCTGGGGTAGGCCCCAGCAATGGGTATCTTTACAAGCTCTCCAAGTAATTATAATGCAAGTTCAGGTTTGAGAACTACTGATTTATACAATGGGCCTGGGGTGTGGCTGGTGCTTCATAAATGGTCAAGATAATTACTTAGAATGATTCTGATACTTTGTAGAACTGAGTGGTTAGGAACTTGTGGTTATTCAAGGAGGTGACGTAGACCTAGTGCTGGTCCTGGCTTGCCCAGGACGTTCCTGAATTTGGCATAGAAAGTCCCACATCCCAGAAACTTCCTTAAGTCTTAGACATTTGGTCACCTTACTGGTAAAAGATAGTATAGTGCCACCCCTTATTGCCAGGGTACCATTATTTGCTCTAAATTCACATATGGGCAAACTGTGACAAAAGGATGTCCCACAGACAGAAATGAGGTAGTGCTGCTGGGATTCAAATCCAGGTCTGTCTCACTCCAGAGCCTATGCTCTTAACAAATTCTTAGAAATGAAATTACGTCAAAGATTATGCACAATAAAAATTTCTAACACTATTGCTGAATTTGTATTCGAGGGGCACACATAATAAATACATTGCCTCTTGTCTCAGAGCCACAACATGTATTTTATCCACTATTATATATGCATTAATGTAGCCTATACCTCTATCTATATATCTATCTGACAACAGCATTTAAAATTTGTGTTTTCTCCATAGATCCACCATATTGGGTCTTCTGAACCTGTTTAATCTTTGCAAACCTGGTAAGTGGACCTCACGTTATTTTCTGGTACACATTTTTGACCTTGGCTAGTATTGCTTATATTCAGTTGGACAGTAGAGCCAAGTATAATTTCAGATAGGAAATTAAATAGGGCATGACTTTCTTGGCTTAGTGTGATCTTCACTGATCTAAAATCTTGATGCACTTCTGAGGCTTCTGTGTGCACCATCTTCTTGAGAGGATGAACATCCCATCTCATTGGTCTCAAGTGGATATCAGTATTGGAGAGGCCACTTTGTAAAGAAGCTTACTAGACTTTTCTAAGCCTCCAATGGCATCTTCCTCCTCCAAGTTGCAGTCACAGTACCTAGGCTCACCCAATAAGCCATTAGGATCCCTGGGGGAACAGTGTGTGGGGAGTTTAGGACACATACTCTCATCCCTCAAGGGAACTTGTCTCTTTCCTTCCACCTCCTCAAAGAGGTGGTAGGGGGACATTTAAGCTGTCTCAGGACTAGGAAGAGGGCACAGGAATTTGCAAGCATGAGATTGGAGGAGATAAATAAATGACGTAAGTGTAGAAGACCTGGCAAGTGAAAAAGGGAGCCGTGTTCCTGGATAGAGCCTAGAAAGAGTTTGTGACTGAGGTGTCAGGAATGCAAGATGAAAGGAAACATAGAAAAGGAAATTAAGGGGCTTTGGTATTAATACGTATAGCTCAGACTCTGAGAGGAGGAAGGAAGCCTCAAGAAAGGTGTAGAAACTGGTGAAGGCACCATCGTAGCTGGCTAAAGTTTAGATAAAAGTAAAGTTATACGTGCTGTTTTCTAAGAAAGAAGCAGTCCACGTGGGTTATGGATTCTCTGTGCTCCTAATGTGGTAGCTGTCTATTGTGATTAACCACTTGGAAGATTTCTCCCATGTGATAGAATTTTAAGTTCATAGCAGGTAGACACTGGACAACTAGTATGGATTGGCACTTTGATGAGGAGGAAACCTCCCAAAAAATTATTTTTAGAAAATTTCCACCATTATCAACCTGTGCTCTACATATACTAGGATCCACCCAGTTTATTTTTTATTTTTTAATTCTTTATTAAATCATAACTGTATACATTAACACATTTATGGGGTACAATGTGCTGATTTGATATACAATGTGGAATGCTTACATCTAACTGATTCACCCATTTTAAAAGTACAGTTGGATGAATTTTAGTAATTTTATACAGCTGTGGGACCATCAACCAATCAAGTTATGTTACAGTGTCATAGCTCTGACATGTTTCCTTGTACTCATTTATATTCATCTAAGACTCCTGGGTTCAAACATCCACTGATTTGCTTTCTGTCACTTTAGTCTTTTGTGTTTGATTCTTACACTAAGCACATAGTTTTTAGATTTATCCATCTTGTTGCGTCTATCAGTGCCATGTTCCTCTTAATTGCACAGTTTGTTTATCCATTTGTCAGTTGATGAACATCTGGATTGTTTTCGCTTTGGGACTATTATGAATCATGCTGCTATGAACTTCTGAGGGCATGTATTTTCTGGTCAAGTATCTAAAAATGGAATTTCTGGGTTTTATGTTAAATGTATGTTTAATTTTATAACATATATTATGTCCTGCCATACTCTTTTTCAAAGTGGTTGTAGCCACTTTTTTTTTTCCTTTTTGAGACAGAATCTCACTTTGTCCCTCTCAGTAAAGTGCTGTAGCATCATAGCTGGCAGCAACCTCAAACTCCTGGGCTCAAGCAATTCTTTTGCAAGTAGCTGGGACTACAGGCACCTGCCACAACTCCCGGCTATTTTTAGAGGTGGGGTCTTGCTCTTGCTCAGGCAGTCTCGAACCTGTGAGCTCAGGCAATCCACCCACCTTGGCCTCCCAGAGTGCTAGGATTATAGGTGTGAGCCACTGTGCTTGGCCTTTTTTTTAAATTTCACATTAATATGAGGGTTACAAACAATTAGGTTACAACATCTGTGTTTTGTTTTGTTAGGTGGTTGTAGCCACTTTGGATTTCCATCAGAAATCTCATTGATTGATCAATATCTTCACCATCATTTGGTATTGTCAGTCTTTTAATATTAGCCATTTAAGTGGGTGTGCAGTGATACATCATTGTGGTTCTAACGTTTTTCTTATAACTAATGATGAGTAATGATGAGTATTTTTTATGTGCTTATTGGGCAGTCATATACTCAAAATTTGTGAAATGTCTATTCAAACATTTGGCCAATTTTTGTTTTTTAATTTTTTTTATTGTTAAATCATAGCTGTGACATTTGGCCAATTTTTTTTTTTTTTTGTAGAGACAGAGTCTCACTTTATGGCCCTTGGTAGAGTGCCGTGGCCTCACACAGCTCACAGCAACCTCCGACTCCTGGGCTCAAGCGATTCTCTTGCCTCAGCCTCCCAAGCAGCTGGGACCACAGACATTTGGCCAATTTTTAATTGGGTTATTTGTTTCTGACTAAGTTTCCTACCATATTCAAGTATTTATTTATTTATTTATTGTATTTCAGGTTAATTTGAGAGCAAAAAGAATTAGGTTACAATGTTTGTGTTTGTTAGGAATAGACCCTGTTGTAGTTGTGTCCTGCCCCCAGGAGGGACATCGTATACCCCCACATTGTGCCCATTAAGTGAGAGCACACCAATCCCCTTCACTCTTCCCCTCTCTCCCATCTCTCCTTCCTGGCCTTCTTGAATTTAATTGAGTTTTTCTCTTGTGTGGATGTGTATTAGATGGTCCACTAGTTTCATATTACTACTGAGTACGTTGGATACCTGCAGTTCCATTCTTGTGATGCTTTACTAAGAAGAGTGTGTTTCAACTCCATCCAGGTTAATATAAAAGATGTAAGCTCTCTATATTTTTTAATGGCTGAATAGTAATCCATGGTACAAATATACCACAGTTTATTAATCCATTCCTGGGTTGATGAGCATTTAGGTTGTTTCCACATATTGGCGATTGTAAATTGAGCTGTGATAAACAATCTAGTGCAAATGTTCTTATGATAAAATGATTTTGTTTCTTCTGCATAGATACCTAGCAGTGGTTGTGGGGTCAAATGGAAGGGTTTTTTTTGAGTTCTTTGAGGATTCTCCATACTTCTTTCCAAAGAGGCTATGTTAGTCTGCAGTCCCACCAACAGTATAAAAGTGTTCCCTTCTCTTCACATCCCTGCCAGCAACAGCAGCTTTGGGACTTTGTGATGCCCGCTATTCTCACTGGGGTTAGACGATATCTGAGGGTGGTTTTAATTCGCATTTCTCTGATGATTGGGGACGATGAGCATTTTTTCATATGTGTGTTGGCCATTTGTCTGTCTTCATCAGAGAAGGCTCTGTTCATGTCTCTTGCCCAATGATAGATGGGATTGTTTGTTCTTTTTTTGTTGATTTGAGTTCTCTGTAGATTCTAGTTATAAAGGCTTTGTCAGATTCATAATATGGAAATATCTTTTCCCATTCAAAAGGTTGCCTATTTGCTTTAATTGTTGTGTCCTTAGCTGTGCAGAAAGAAGTTTTTCAGCTTTAATTGTTGTGTCCTTAGCTGTGCAGAAAGAAGTTTTTCTTTCAATGATAGATGGGATTGTTTGTTCTTTTTTTGTTGATTTGAGTTCTCTGTAGATTCTAGTTATAAAGGCTTTGTCACATTCATAATGTGGAAATATCTTTTCCCATTCAAAAGGTTGCCTCATTTGCTTTAATTGTTGTGTCCTTAGCTGTGCAGAAAGAAGTTTTTCAGCTTAATTATGTCCCATTTGTTTATTTTTGTTGCTGCAATTGCCATGAAAGTCTTCTTCATAAATTATTTACCTAGGCCAACATCCATAAAAGAATTTCCCCACATTTTCTTCTAGGATTTTTATCATTTCATGTATTCAATTTAAATCTTTTATCCATCTTGAGTCAATTTTTGTAAGTGGTGAAAGGTATGGGTCAAGTTTCAATCTTTTACATGTGGTTATCCAGTTCTCCCAGCACCATTTGTTGAATAGGTGCATGCTATTTCCCCTATGTATGCTTTTGTTTGATTTATTGAAGATCAGACGGTGATAAGAGGCTGGTTTTATCTCTTGGTTTTCTATTTTGTTCCATATGTCTGTGTCCCATTTTTTGTGCCAAAACTATGCTGTTTTGATCACTGTGGACTTGTAATATAACCTGAAGTCTAGTAGGATGATGCCCCTGGCTTTGCTTTTATTACTAAGAATTGCCTTGGCTATCAGGTTTTTTTTTTTTTTTTTTCTGGTTCCATATGAAACATACAACTGTTTTTTCCAGTTCTTCAAAGTATGCTGTTGGTAACTTTTTTTTTTTTAGAGACAGAGTCTCACTTTATCACCCTCGGTAGAGTGCTGTGGCATCACAGCTCACAGCAACCTCCAATTCCTGGGCTTAGGTGATCCTCATGCCTCAGCCTCCTGACTAGCTGGGATTACAGGCACCTGGCAGAATGCCCAGCTATTTTTTTGTTGTTGTTGCAGTTTGGCCGGGGCTGGGTTTGAACCTGCCACCCTCGGTATATGGGGCCGATGCCCTACCCACTGAGCCACAGGTGCTGCCCTGCTGTTGGTAATTTAATGGGGATTGCATTGAATCTGTAGATTGTTGTGGGTAGTATAAACATTTTAACAATGTTGATTCTTCCCAGCCATGAGCATGGTATGTTCTTTCATTTATTAATGTCTTCTGCTATTTCTTTTCTTAGGTTTTCATAATTCTCTTTGTAGAGATCCTTCACTTCTTTTGTTAGGTATATTCTTAGGTATTTCATTTTCTTTGAAGCTACTATGAAGGGGATGGTGTACTTGATTTGCTTCTCATTTTGGGTATTATTGGAGTATACAAGGCTACTGATTTGTGGACATTGATTATGTACCCTGAGATGTTACTGTATTTTTTCATCACTTCCAGGAGTCTTGTGGTTGAGTCTCGGAGGTTTTCTAAGTATAGGATCATATCATCAACAAAGAGGGAGAGTTTGACCTCCTTTGCACCCATTTGAATGCACTTAACCTCCTTCTCTGGCCTGATTCCATTGGCTACAACTTCCAGAACTATGCTGAATAGTAGAGACAATAGTGAACATCCTTGTTGTCTGGTTCCATTTCTAAGTGGAAAAGCTTGCAATTTTGCTCCATTCAGTGTGGTATTAGCTGAGTGTTTATCATAGATGGTTACAGTCAGTTTAAGAAATATGCCCTCAGGGCGGTGCCTGTGGCTCAGTTGGTAGGGTGCCGGCCCCATATGCCGAGGGTGGCGGGTTCAAACCTGGCCCCGGCCAAACTGCAACCAAAAAATAGCTGGGCGTTGTGGCGGGCGCCTGTAGTCCCAGCTACTTGGGAGGCTGAGGCAGGAGAATCGCTTAAGCCCAGGAGTTGGAGGTTGCTGTGAGCTGTGTGAGGCCACGGCACTCTACCGAGGGCCATAAAGTGAACTCAGTCTCTACAAAAAAAAAAAAAAAAAGAAATATGCCCTCGGCAGCGCCTGTGGCTCAAGGAGTAGGGCGCTGGTCCCATATGCCGTAGGTGGCGGGTTCAAACCCAGCCCCGGCCAAAAACCACAAAAAAAAAAAAAAAAAAGAAATATGCCCTCAATGCCTGTTTTCTTAAGTGTTTTTGTTAGAAAAGGATGCTTAATTTTATCAAATGCTTTTTCTGAATCTTTTGAGAGGATCATATGGTCTTTGTTTTTACTTCTATTGATATGGTGAATAATATTTATGGATTTGTGTATGTTAAACCAGCATTACATCCCTGGGATGAAGCTTACCTGATGGTGATGTGTAATTTTTTTAGTGTGTACCTGTAATCTATTTGCTGTGATATTACTGAGTATTTTTGCATCAATATTCATTAGTGAAATTGGTTTGTAGTTCTTTTTAGTTGGATCCTTTCCTGGTTTTTATATCAGGGTGATGTTTGCTTCATAGAATGTGTTAGGGAAGGTTCCTTCCTTCTCAATGTTTTGGAATAGATTCTGCAGCATCTTTGAAGGTTTGACAGAATTCTGGTGTGAAACCATCTGGTTCCGGGCATTTTTTCTGATGGAAGCTTTTTTATTTTTGTTGGAATTTTAGTGGTTGATATTGTTCTGTTCAAGAAGTCTATTTCTTCCTGATTAGCGAGAGGGTGTCAATCCAGGTATTGATTCATTTCTTCCACCTTGTCGTATTTCTGGGCATAGAGTTTCTTGTAGTAGTCAGAGAAAATCTCTTGTATCTCTGTGACATCTATTGTTATTTTCCCTTTATCATTTCTGTTTGAGGTTATTAGAGATCTTACTTTTCCTAGTTAATCTGACCCCAGGTTTATCAATTTTGTTTGTCTTTTCAAAGAACCAACTTTTTGTTTCATTAATTTTCTGAGTAATTCTTTTCTTTTCAATTTCATTTATTTCTGATTTAATTTTGGTTATTTCTTTCCTTCTGCTAGATTTGGGATTGGATTATTCTTCTTTTTCCATTTCCTTGAGATGCCTCATTAGGTTTTTGATCTGCTCTCTTTCTGTTTCTTGGATGTAGGCATCTAATGTGATAAATTTTCCTCTTAGGACTGCTTTATCAGTATCCCACGGGTTTTGATAACTTGTAGCTTCATTGTTGTTATGTTTGAGGAATTTAACATATTCCTCCTTCATCTTTTCCTTGGCCCAACGGTCATTCAGCATAAGGCTATTGAGTTTCCAGGTCCTTGTGTGGGGATGAAAATTTTTGTTGGAGTTGGGCTCCACCTTTATTGTCTGGTGGTCTGAAAAGACATAAGGTATAATTTCAATTCTTTTAATTTTGTTGAGGTTTGATTTGTATCCTGTGATGTGATCTATGTTGGGATGTGTTCCATAAGCTGATGAGAAGAACATATATTCATTCACCAGCTTTGGGATGGAGTGTTCTGTATATGTCTATTAAATGTAATTATTCTAGGGTCACCTTTAAGTCCCTTGCTTCTTTGTTTAGTTTCTGTTTAGAGGATGTGTCCAGTTCTGTCAGAAGAGTGTTAACATCCCTGGCTATTATGATGTTGTGGGATATCATATTGCTCAGACCAATTAACGTCTGTCTCATAAATCTGGGAGCATTTAAGTTGGGTGCACAAATATTTAGAATTTAAATGTCCACTTGTTTTGTTTCCTTGACCAGTATGAAGTGACCTGTATTCAGGTATTTTGGAAACATGTTTGATACATGTATTATAAATATTTTCTCCTTGTCTGTGGCTTTCCTTTTATTTTTTGATAGTATTTTATGAAAAAAGAAGTTTTTAATTTTTACGAAGTCCAATTTATCAATTTTTTTCCTTTTAGGGTTTATGTTTTTTGTGTCCTAAGAAATCTTAGCTTACTGCAAGTTTACAAATTTTTCTCATATATCTTTTTCTAGAAGCTTGACAGTTTGTACATTTGGGTCTGATCTGTGAACTATGGTGAATTAATTCTTGTGCTCAGTATGGAATAAGAGTAGTGGTTAATTTTTTTCTCAAATGGATATCTACTTCTTCCAGCATTATTGGTTTTAAAAACTATTTTTTCCTTTGTTTATTTGTTTTTCTTCTGTTTTCTCACTATAATTTACTCAGCTAAGGGCCTGTTGTTTCTATCTGGTAATAGACATGGAGATCTGGATTGTCAGTGGAAGTACTACTATTGCTTCAGAAATGGTACCTAGATTGTAAGGAATATCATAGATTATATTTGGCCATGGCATTTGGTAAACTTTTGTGGGTGTGGAAGCCATACTACCACATTCTGGGTTGCCTGACAGCTCCTTGGAATTTTGGAAATATAGAAAAAAATCTAAGGTTGAAGAATCTATATCATTTCTAGGGGATGAGGCCCCATATTCCATTCAAACACTTAGTAAGCCCCTCTAGCTGGATGGAGCAGAATGGGACTAAAGCTTTATGCAAAATTAGCCATTTAATTTTTTTTTTCCTTTGGGGGAGGACAGATGGAAGATATTTTATTGGCACTTTATTTTTTCTAAGGAGATATAAGTCAGATATGGAAAAAATATTATTGGGTTCCCTTTTCTGAAGTGATGATAAATTTGGTATATTTTCAAATACTGGCACCATAAATGGATAGTATATAGCGAATATTGGTCTGGTTTCTAAATTTGTTTTTTTTTTTTTTCTGAGACAGAGTCCTCCCAGTAACCTCAGACTCTTGGGCTTAAGCAATTCTCTTGCCTCAGCCTCCCAAGTAGCTGGGACTACAGGCGCCCATCACGACACCTGGCTATTTTTTGTTGCAGTTGTCATTGTTGTTTAGCTGGCCCAGGCTGAGTTTGAACCTGCCACCCTTGGTGTATGTGGCTGGTGCCGTAACCACTGTGCTACGGGTGCTGAGCCTTGTTTCTAAATTCTTAAGTGACCATTGACTTTAAATATGTGTCTATGCACACATGCACTGCAATGGTTAATTTTATGTATCAATTTGGCTGGGCCACGGTGCCCAATTATTTGGTCAAACATTATTCTGGATGTTTCCATGAGGTGCTTTCTTTTTTGGATGATATTAATATTTAAATTGGTGGAACTTCTGTAAAGGAGGTTGACCTCATAAGTTAGGTGATTCCCATACAATCATTTGAAGGCCATTATAGAACAAAGGGTGATCTCCCTTGAGCAAGAAGGAATTTTTCCAGTGGATGGCCTTCGTACTTGAGCAACACTGTCACTTCCCAGGTTTTCAGCCCACTGGCCTTCAGATATGAGCTATAACAGTTGCTCTTCTCTGGGTCCGTAACCAATTTCAGGAACTAAAATGCCTTTTTGCAGTTTTCTTATCTTTCAAGTTCCAAGGCCGGTAAGATTTGCTGACTAAAACTTGGTAATTTTTTGTGTCATTGTTTCCCTCCCCTTTCAATTGTTTTCCAGAAATGATAGGCCCTCCCTGCAGTAACAAGATAATTGTAGTGCCTTACACTATCCAATTGTTGAGTGAAGTTAAGATAAGTGACATTCCACCACAAATCGTGTTCAAGGACCTGCTGAGCAATCTACTCTTCGCAACGTGCATGCACACAAGACTGAAAGGATGACCAGTATTAACCTCTATAGGCTCATAGCTCATTATACTACTAAAATCTCCACCTTGGGAAGGTCTTAGCTGCCATTTTTTGAGCACACAATGCATGTTGCTGCATCATTTCTCACTGTACTTGCAAGTCTTGCACTCCACCTCAAAGGTGTAATAATACTCCTTTACCTCATGCATTATTCATTTCACCTCTAGAAAAACCCCTAACCCTCTCAGTCGCAGAGGCAGATTTGAGGTAATCCTTCCACCTCCAAGTTGTGTCTTCTGCAACAAATTTCCTTTCCTTCTTGACAGTTCTTGTTGTCTCAGTAATTGGCTTTCTGTCCTGTGAGCAACTGAGCCTAGGGGGAAAATCCCCTTCATGTGGGTTCATTAACAGGTCTCCAGTCTGATGGTCTTCAGACTTGATATGCCACATCAGCTTTTCTCTGGGCCTCCAGCCTGCCAACCTACCTGCAGATTTTGAACTTTCCAGTCTCTGTAATCATGCTGAGTCAATTTCTTAAAATAAATCCTTCTCTGTGTGTGTGTATATATACATGTCTATACACAAATATATATACATATATATATACACACATGTATTTAAACACACACACATGCACATACATACCCAAACACACACCCTATTGGTTCTTTTTCTCTGGAGAACTTTGACATATACACACATGCACACACACATGCTCACTCAGAGCCATAGTCAAACTCATCTTCACACGTACCATATTTTTGGCATGTGAACAACTGACTATCCAGTCAGAGGAGACTATTTAAGTGATGGTACATTTAGGGGTCATATAATAGAATATTATACAGACATCAAATAGATTATGCTGATATAGAAATAAAAATATGGAGATTTTATATATTAAATGCTTATATGTGTCTCTGAATCTACTCTACTGAAACAAAAGCAAGTACAAAGCTTTCATACAAGGATGGTCACTAGGGAATTATTTGTAATGATAAATATAAAAATGTAGCAACAAAAATGTCCGTAAATGAGAGACTGGTTAAATACACTTGGTATGTTCATGGTATGCTGTTGCTAAAAAGAATGAAGCAGATACATATGAGAAGATTAGGAACAATCTCCAAAAATAATATTATATGAAAAAAGAAGAAGCAAATACTAAAATAATATGAACATATTCTCCCATTTGTGTGTGTATGTGTATTATGTGAAAGGTCACATTTTAAAATGCTAACAATCATTGACTTTGGCAAAGAGGATGTGGAGCCTAGAGTTAAGGGAGATTTACTTTCCACTGTATACTCTTTTATACTATTTGAATTTTGTAACCATGTGCATGCATTATATTTTCAAATGAAAAATGCTGCCTTCTGAGCATCTATTAACTGGAATAGAGATCTATTTTTATACTGTTCTCGGAGCTCAAATTTGAAAGATGTAATTAATCAGTTCCCTATCTTTGACCCTGATAGGGCTGCTAACCTTCCACTAATCTTTTGATTTAGAATTTGAGGGAGAATCATTTGCACAATAAAAGGGAGTGGAAGGGGAGAAGAGACTATAGAGTTAAAAAAAAGCATCCTAGAGGCGGCGCCTGTGGCTCAAGGAGTGGGGTGCCGGTCCCATATGCCAGAGGTGGTGGGTTCAAACCCAGCCCCGGCCAAAAACCACAAAAAAAAAAAAAAAAAAAAAGCATCCTAGGGTGACTTAGAAGTTAAAGATGCCACAAGCAGAACCATACTCAATGTGTTAAACCCTTCCTCTTCACCTATCTTTGAAGATGTTCAAGAATATTTGGTGTAATTGCCCTTGGAGGCCATCAAACCTGGCCTCATCAGAATCACCTGGGATGCTTTAAAATCTCCTGTGTTTTTATTATAGAGATAATAACTTCATGTAGTTTTTAAGAAATTGAACAGTGTAGAAGAAAAAGTTTCCTTTTTTTTTTTTTTAAACTAGTTTCTAGTCCAAGACAAATACTTTTCATTATTTCAAATTTGGGGATTTTTCTGAAGATTAACTTTCTGATGACTAAATAATGCTTATACTTCTCTATCTTTTGCTTTCCTTTTCTATAAAGAAAGATGAAGGATTTAACATACATACCTAGCTCTTTTACCTACCTCCAACTTTCCCGAAATTTTATGACTTATATTATTATAATTTTTACTACTTATTCATTGCCTTCATAACTTTAAATAATATACTTAGATCTTTATTTCAGGATCCATTAGTTATAGACAATATTTATTGTTGCTTATTTCAGAAATACTTTCCTCCACCTTCTCCCTCCCCCTACTGCTTCTGACTTTTGTAAGCTACAGTATTATTTGTGCATTGGTAAGCTGATAGCAACTATCTCCTTGGTTCAAGTGCCAGCTCCACCACTTGTTACTGAACATCTCTGTGCCCTTGTTTTTTTCAGTTACCAAAGAGAGATAACAACAATATCTGCTTCATAGGGTTGCTGTAATACTAAATTTCACTTAAATTGAAAAATAAATATCTCAAAACACTTAAAATAGTATAAAACGGGTATATAGTAAGTGCCTTTTTAAGTGTTAAATAAAATAACCAAATTAAGAGTAAGAAAAATCTTGTTTTATATTTTTAATAAAATTCTTAGAATGCGTTATCCATAGGTTGATATATGAAAGCAAACCAAAGGGCAAAAGGGATGAGTAGGCATTTCACCAAGGATGATACACAGATGGCAAACAGGCAGATGGAAATATGTTCAACATCATTAGACAGTAGGGAAACACTAATTAAAAAACACAATGAGATGTCACTGGGAGTCCATCAGAAGGGTTAAATTTAGTGGCAATAAGAAATTCTTAAGAAGATTTGGTGCAACTGGCTCACTCATACATTGGTGATGGAAATGTAAAATGGTACACTCACTTTGGAAAAACATTGGGAAGTTTCTTTAAAAAACTAAATATTCAAACACTAATACAACCTACCAACTTTACTTCTGTGCATTTAACCCAGACAAAAGAAGATTTAACACCATGCAAAAATGTGTACAAAATGTCCAGAGCAGCTTTATCCATGATAGCTTTGTTTATAAACTGGAAATAACCCAGTTGTCCTTCAACAGGTGAATAGTTAAACTGTGGTATATACATGCTATGGAATACTACTCAGCAATAGAGAAGAGCTATTCATATGGGCAACAACCCAATCTCCAGAGACTATGCTGAGGGGAAAATGCCAATCCCAAAGGATTACACATTGTTAGATTATATAAGATTATTTATATGCATTCTCTTTTTTATTTTTGTTTGTGGGTTAAAGTTGTCCTTTATTACCAAGATTCAAAGTTGCAGGCACAACTCCCTATAAAAACTCCTAGAGCCGGAGTCTTTTTTGTCCACAAAATCAACCCCCTCTTGGTGCCCAGATGTGGTGATGGAGACTGGGGAGACAAGGGAGGAGTCCTGGGGTAAGATGAGCTCAGAGATGTCAGATAATAACGGAACGTCTGCCAAGAAATCAGAAGCATAAGGGCTCTGAGTCCACAGTGGGCCCAGGGCTGGGTCTGGGGCAGAGCCTGAGAATGAGCCTGGGACTGGTCATGGGGCAAAGCCTGGAAATGAACCTGAGCCTGGGGCAGGGCCTAAGAATGAGCCTGGGGCTGGGGCTGGGGCTGGGGCAGGGTCTGGGAATGAGCCTGGGTCTGGACCTGAGTCTGGGTATGGGGCAAGGTCTGGGAATGAGCCTGGGCCTGAGTTAGGAAATGAGCCTAGGCCTGGGAATGAGCTTATGCCTGGGAAGAGGCATGAGCTTGGGCCTGGGCTTAGGAGTGGACCTGCGCTTGGGCCTGGGTCTGGGTCTGGGATAGGACCTGGGAGTGACCATGAGCCTGGCAATGGGCATGAGCTTGGGCCTGGGCTCAGGACTGAGGCTAGGCCTGGGAATGTGCCTACGACTGGGTTTGGGCCTGGGAATGAACATGGGAATGGGCCTGAGGTTAGCCCTGGACCTGAGCAGGGGCTTGGGCCTGAGGTTGGGCATCATCTTGGGTCTGTGGCAGGGAACGCCCTCCTGGGCCCTGTACCCTAGGCGCTCCCAGGCCTGGTGGAGGCTGTATCGGTGGTGGGTTCTGCTAATGGGGAGATTTCTGAGGGGACTGGAAGAGGGGTGCTCCAGAAATCTCGGTGCTGTGGGAACATAGGGTTGCTGTGGCTGGGGGCATGGGCCCTGGGGCAGGTGGGCGCAATGCAGGCTCCTCGGGCTCTGTGGCCATGGCCTTCGTGGCCTTGGCATCCTGGCAGTTGCTGCAGTTGCAGGAGACACTGCTGAGACTGTTTGGCCCTGAGGTTCTTGAACCACACCTGCACTTGGCGCTCCTGCAGGTTCAGTCATTCTGCCAGGGCTTGGCAGTCCTCATGGGTGGGGTACGTGTTCATTTCAAAGTGTTTTTCTAGCTCACTGTACTGTTCCTTGGTGTAGATGGTGTGCTCCTACTGCTGCCTCCTCAGGGTGTCTGAGGGCAGTGGGAAGCTTGCATAATTTCATTTCCCAAACACCACCAAGTTCTCCCCACTGTAGAGGGCAGGAAAGCATCCTAGAAAGCCCAGGCCTTCTCTGGGTTCCTGGATCAGCACTCTGCAGCCTGGGCTGCATGCTGAGGCCACCATAGCCCCATCCCTGCCCTGGCTCTGACTCTTGACTCTGGGCTCTGACTCCTACATTCTTGAAATTACAAAAATATATATATAGAAATGGAGAACAGTTTATTGGTTGTTGTGGATTAGGGAGCAGAGGGAATGGGAGGACAGTGTAGATATAAAAAGGAAATATACCTAATCCTTGTGGTGATGGAATTGTTCTAAGTCTTGACTGTACCAATGTCAATATTCTGGTCCTGATATTGTATTTTATTTTATTGTTTGGGATTCGCTGAGGGTACAAAGAATTAGGTTACGCTGATTTCATTTGTTAGATAAAATCCCTCTTATAATTGTGTCCTGCCCACAAGAAGTGTGTCATACACTGTGACTCCCATCCCCTTCCTTCTTCCCCTCTCCCCCATCCCTCATTCCCCTACCTTCCCTTGTATAAGCTCACCTACTGCCTTCATATTAGAATTGAGTACATTGGATTCTTACTTCTCCATTCTTGTGATGCTTTACTAAGAAGAATGTGTTCCGCCTTCATCCAGGTTAATATAAAAGATGTAAAGTCTCTATCTTTTTTAATGGTTGAATAGTATTCCCTGGCATACATATACCATAGCTTGTTAATCCATTCCTTGGTTGGTGGGCATTTAGGGTGTTTCTACATTTTGGCAATTGTAAATTTGGCTGTGATAAACAGTCTAGTGCAAATGTCCTTATGATAAAATGATTTCTTTTTCTTCTGGGTTGATGCCTAGTAATGGTATTGTAGGATCAAATGGGAGGTCTAATTGGAGTTCTTTGAGGATTCTTCATACTTCCTTCCAAAAAGGTTTTATTAGTTTGCATTCCCATCAGCAGTGTAAAAGTGTTCCTTCTCTTCTGCCCACATCCACGCCAGCATCGGCAGCTTTGAGACTTTGTGATGTGGGCTGTTCTCACTGGGGTTAGGTGATGTCTCAGGGTGGTTTTGATTAGCATTTCTCTGATGATTAGGGATGATGAGCATTTTTTTATATGTTTGTCAACCATTCGTCTGTCTTCCTTTGAGGAGGTTCTATTCATGTCTCTTGCCCAGTGATATATGGAATTGTTGGCTCTTTCTTTATTGATTAATTTGAGTTCTCTGTAGATCCTAGTTATCAAGCCTTTGTCCAATTTATAATGTGCAAATATCTTTTCCCATTCTAAAGGTTGTCTGTTTGCTTTGGTTGTTGTCTGCACAGAAGCTTTTCAGTTCAATTAAGTCCCATTTATTTATTTTTGTTGTTGTAAGTGCAACGGAAATCTTCTTCATAAAATCTTTCCCCAGGCCAATGGCCAATGTCTTCGAGTGTTTTCTTTTCTTTTCGTTTTTTTTTTTTGAGACAGAGTCTCACTTTGTCAACCTGGGTAGAGTGCCATGGCATCTTAGCTCACAGCAACCTCAAACTCTTGGACTCAAGCAATCCTCTTGCCTCAGCCTCCCAAGTAGCTGGGACTACAGGTGCCCATGACAATGCCTGGCTATTTTTAGAGACGAGGTCTCACTCTGGCTCAGGCTGGTCTCAAACCTGTGAGCTCAGGCAATCCACCCACCTTGGCATCCCAGAGTGCTAGGATTATAGGTGTGAGCCACGGTGCTTGGCCCCCTATCTTCAAGTGTTTTCCCTACACTTTCTTGGAGGATTTTTTTTTTTTGCAGTTTTTGGCAGGGGTTGGGTTTGAACCTGCCACCTCTGGTATATGGGGCTGGCACCCTACTCCTTTGAGCCACAGGCACCGCCCTCTTGGAGGATTTTTATTGTTTCATGCCTCAGATTTAAATCTTTCATCCATCTTGTATCAATTTTTGTTAGTGATGAGAGGTACGGGTCCAGTTTCAGTCTTTTACATGTGGTTATCCAGTTCTCCCAGAACCATTTATTGAATAGGGGTTCTTTTTCCCCAGTGTGTGTGTGTGTGTGTGTGTGTGTGTGTGTGTGTGTATATATATGTATTTTTTTTTTTTGGTTTAACAAAGATCAGGTGGCTCTAAGATGTTAGTTTCATCTCATGGTTTTCTATTCAGTTCCAAATGTCGATGTCTCTATTTTTCTGCCAGTACCATGCTGTTTTGATCACTGTGGCCTTGTAGTACAGACTAAAGTCTGGTAGGGTGAGGCCCCTGGCTTTGTTTCTATTACTAAGAATTGCCTTGGCTACACAGGGTTCTGGTTATGAAGTTGTTTGATGGTTTTTCTAGGTGTCGTCATGGGGGAAACTGAGTAAAGAGTACACTTGAGCTCTCTGATCTGTTTATATTATTTCTTACAACTGCATGTGAATTTAAGATTGCCTCAAAATTAAAAGTTTAATTTAAAAAATTGAACCAATACATAGCATTTCCAGTAGTAATCTCCATGTAATTTTTTTTTTATTTGAAACTTCTTTTTTCCATGTAAATATTATTCACGGCGAGACCAAGTAGCATGATTGGAACCATGGAGAAAAAAATGAAATCTTATGGCACTACAGAAGTGTAGCTAGAAGGAGAAATGTTTCAAGTATCAAAATCAAATTGATTATATTTTCTTATACTCTTTTAATGGCTCACAATTGACAGCACATTTTAGTGTATTTCCTGTTGGGACTAGGATGATGGTATAGCTTTTTGTTTCCTTAGAGTTTCTAATTATATTTCATTTTTATTGTCAATCAAAAACATATAAATAACTTCTAGTTTCTTAGTTATGTAGGCTGATGATGGGGTGTCCATCTTAAGAATATTCTTCACCAAGACCCTAATTTCCTGTACAAATTATGACCTACTGCTTTCTTGGTCAGCTTAGTAGTTGTCATTTTTGGATTTCTTTAATGTACACCTCTCTAGTGCTTTAAAATACAGAATCTCCAAATTCCCAGGCCTCACCACAGAGCTATTCAATTGGGATTTCTTAGAGGAGGTATGGCTCGGATGTGTGTGTTTTTAGAAAGCTCCTTCATATGATTTTGCTGATCAGTTGGGTCTGAGAACCCATCTAGCTAATCCTTGGAATCCTATAACTACTATCATTATCATTATTATTATTAATAACATATAATGTTTGCTGAGGATTTACTATGCTCTAGGCATTGTTTTAAGTGTGAATGCAGTCTCACTCTTTACAACAAACCTGTGACGTAGGTACTATTATTATCCTCATTTTAGAGAAAATGGAGCATAAGGGAAGTTAAATCACACCACTTTCAAGCTTCAGATCCAATATTAGAACCCAGGTTTGACAATATAATCTTCGATTTTAACCAATATCCTATGCTAATTTTTAAGTGGATAGACTCAGAAGATCCATGGAAAACATTTAGAAATCACAGAACTTTGTGTTGGAGCATGGGTAAAAGGACTGTGTATTGTCAACTAATGTTACAGCTAGAACGTGGTATCTTTTAATCACCTAAATCAATTCAGCAAGGTCAGTTTTTGTGAGATACCGGGAATATGAATAATGGACCACAGATCAAGTGGAAAGCCTGAGAGATTTGTTTTGAACTATGACTATTTTGGATGCTATAGAAACAATTTACAAACTTTACCAATAAATATCTTAAAAGTGTCCCCATTTATGCATCTCTAACAAAAGTTGTATCTATGGGTTATCTGTGACTTTTTCTTCCACAATTTCTCTAGTTCCCATTTACACGGATAATTGGAGTGAGCTGTACTAATTTCTGAATATTCGAAATGAAATACCTATGCCTAATGCAATCATTGTCAGTAGAAATGGCTTTATCACTTTGGTAGCTAAGTTTTGGAATTATGTATAAGATATGGTTCCCATTGTTGAGCTGGAGTCTTAATTTTTGCAAATACCAGATATGATTCGAAGAAGTACGCCCTGTAAGCTCCTAATGTTCTGTTACGGACTGATCTCCAAGACCCATCAGGTTAAAAGAACAGTGTATGCTACTATTTGTATAAAAAAAGAAGAGGCATGAATATCCGTATTTGGTGATGAATACAAAAAAAGTCTCTGAAAGGACACACAAGAAAACAACAAAAGAAGCATGCCCTGGTAATGGGTACAAAAATAATGTTTAAAATCTAAATTTAAATTGTTAATGAAATGTACAAAATCACTACACACACAAATATAATGGAATAGTGAATTTTGTGCTACATTAGACCACTGTATGCTTTCATAGTGTATTGGTTGTTTTTCTTGTGTAATTTAAAAACCCAAACCAACTCTGCTAATTAAGCTCTCCCTGGCCAGGAGCTCACTTGGATCTCTGACAGTTCCTAGTTAAAGCCTAGTTTGTGGTTTTTGACAGCAAACCAAGACTCTCTTGTTTGCTTCAGGAAAACTGGCTGGTTTTAGTCCTTGGCATTATTCTGGGGGTACCCTCATCCCAACAAGTCACCAATTGTCTTGACTATGACTTATAGTTGTGCCAGATTTTTCTTGGTCGCTTTTTGTTTGAGACAGGTAGTAATAGCAGTGATGAAATTATTAATTTGGTTTTAATTTGTAATAAATTATCTTGGAAACAGGAATAAGTATTATACTGAGATGAACACAAAAGCAACTAAATCAAATTATTAGAACTAATATACGTGTTTGGGGCATATATTTTAATTCTTCTATTTATTGCTTTTTAATTAGTACTGAACTCAGAAGATTAAAACACCACATATAAATGACGTTTTATGAAATGAAATATTTAAAATTTACTTCTTCTGATAATGTTACTTGATGTGAATAGTATTTAGCAATTTTCAAAACAAATTTTCTTATTTATTGTGGCACGTTTGGGAATAGGAAAAGAGGCTGAGTCAGAGATCTTCAGTACTTTTATTATTAAATCTACCTCATGTCCCTTTTCATATCTCCTTTCCAGAAAAGAAATGGTCTAAGAATTTCCACCTGCTTGGTGTGACATTTGTATGAAGTCTCATAGTTATCCAAAGTAACTAATTTTTATAACTTTTACCCGTTCTGGAGCTCCAAACTAAGCTTGAAGGGAAATCACAAACCTTATAAAAATTAGAAATATTCCTTCCTTCTCTATGTGGTCTATTGGTATCACTTAACTAAAATCCCTCAAGTCTGTGACCTTGAGAAACCTGGAGGCTAAACAGGAGTGTTGAAGGTCATCCCTTCTACCACTACTAAAAATGAAGAGCAAATATTCGTCCTAACAGGTATGTGTTTTCATAATTATGGCAGATGGTGATTGAAGCAAAGGCAGTTCAAATGGGGGGGGGGCACACGAAAGCAATAATTTTGAATGTTTGACATTTGTTTTGAAACTACCTTACTACTCTGTACCCTTTACCATCTGTCTGTTATCCCTCCCAACACCCACCTCTGTCTTCCCACAGGGCTCCATTGTCTGTAGTTCCTGTTTCTCAGGGGCGGAGCTGTGGGAGGCAGCCATGGGTGCCATAATAGGCACCTGCGGCCAGCACAATGGGCTGTGGGTGCTTGTGGGAGAGACAGATTGATGTATTGTGCATGGGGGAGGAGGGCTGTCACTTGAATCCATGTGAACCCAGGCTTTAGGGGCAAGGGAGATTGACAGCTTTTGTAGGTTGCATTTCTTTTTCAAAGCTTGGCTTTAATAGACAGTAAGTTTGGGGCCCCAGGCTTTCACTCCCATAATTCTAACAGGGCAATCACGAGCATTCAGCATTTCTTTTTACCCCCCTTGTTACGCATTAAATGATTTCAGTAAAGGAATGTGCAGCATTAATTAGAATTTGTTAGCAGATACCAAGGGGAAAAGTTTCTTCACAACAACTATAGGAGGTGTCATTTGTACAAAGACTTTTTTGTTTTCTTTCCCCATTACATTATCACTGCAATATGTAAGGTAGTGATTCTTTTCATTTAAATTAAGTGGAAAGCTACTAAATCTTGTTTTATTCTCCAAAAAGAATAAGGTCCTTAACACTTATCTTTTAACTTCTTTCATTTCCTAAGGTTGGTGTTTACTTTTGCTTTGAGTCTGACCCATTTACTGGTCTGTGTGGTTGTGTATCTAGTTTTGTGTACCATTTAGCTCTTACAATTACGGGCAACCCGGTACTCACATATAAGGATTGTTTCCAGGTGAAAATAGCTACCAATAATACTGGAAATCACTGACATACAAGACCCTTTTTAGTAAAGGTACATTAAGAAATGCTAAAAATCAAACTGCTCTAGGTTTGCTCCTAACTTATTTTCTGAAAGCTATTTTTTATCTAGTTGATATTTAAGCTAAGCGATGACATCAAATTTATAGAAGAATGGGGCAGGGCCAAGGAATATTTCTTCCCATAGAAAATTGATTCTTAAACTATCAGTTTTTTTAAACATCAAAAGTCCCCCCTCCACATAGCATCATTTCTGTATAGAGAGTAAAAAATAGTCTTTTTTTTGTCTTGTATCTATTTTCTACAAAAAAATTAAAGAAATTATTTTAGACTTTTTTTATATTTTTAAGAAATTCTTAACATTTTAGAATATATGGGAACAAAACATCTCAGGATATTGTGTAAGCACACTCTTTGGCATCCTGGGAACTAACAAAAGCATTACTACAATTTCTGGTGTGATTTTTCTGACATTTCTCATAAAATCATGTTCTCAATGGAAGGAGTTGGAAGCTAACTGGATTGGAATTTTCCCCATTCGATTGTTTTACTTAAATGTGTTAAGAGTGACAGTGAAAAATATTGTCTACCATTACTTCTCAGAAAGAACATATTCCCACACAGTTGTCTAGCTCTGTCTATAATAATAATTTGGTGCAATGGTGTTAAAAGTGGTGAGGTGATAATAATTAGGGTGTGTGACACAGAAATTTCAATGCTGGATTCAACATTTCACCATGCAGGGCATGAAAATTGCCGACCAGGGCTAGTCAGCTCTAAGTACTAATTAACTAATTAATCAGGTGCTGAAACCAACTGAATGGAGAATACCAGCCAGACAACTCAAGCCCAAGCAGAGGGGTGTGCTCTTTAAAAGACAGTGCAGTCTTTCTTCATGGTTTTTAACCCAATTATGAGGAGAGAAAGTAGGATGTGGTGGTCTGTCGGTCATTTTGGTCCAAGCTTCTTACTTAGAGAAAATAAAATAAAATTATGTGCTTCTGCTAATAACTGTGAGACAGGATGTCCCGGACAACCCTCAAAACTCTGCAGAGAGGCTAACTCTTTGGCCAAGAAGTAATTCGTGTCTGGTGGGGAGGGGGTGAGGAAGGAGGTTCTTCCTTAAGTTTTCTTCTACATTTTTTTTTTTTACATAGAATGAGAAACATCTTTGGCCTTTCGGGCTGATCTTAGGTCTTTTGCCTCATCTTTCGTTTATGTAAATGAGAAGAGTCCAATTACACATATGGAAAAAGGGTTTAATGAATCGTGAAAAAGCCTGGTTTGCAGAGAAAGGGCACAATTCCCTCTTCTTCTTCTCTTTTAAATTTACTTAGAAACATGTATTTCTTTAAGGAAGCTGATAAAGCTTAATGATAAGATCATTTTATTTTATTTCCATGCTTGGGAATTATTATACATACTTTGCTAGAAGATTTCACTTCCTGTTTTTTTTGTTGTTGTTTGTAAGGCTTTCTGGATAGTTAGCAAATATTCCACAACAAAAACTGTGACAGTCTAACTTTTTTCTCTAAATCTTAAAAATGATTGCATGTTAGTTCCTCCCATTTTGATGTTACCTTTAGCTCAGTGATAGTTTTTCTTTTTCAATATAGTTTTCTGTGGAATTGTCTGCACTGGAAAAAGGATTGCATCATTACAAGGATTTTTTATTGAACCCAAGGAAAAGATGTTAGCTTCCCAAACCGTTTTAGCTTAGTTTTGGTGTTATTATGAGGTTTAACTAGCTAGAATTTTTAGGGTGTTGGAAAATAGGTACTTTTTTTTCTTTCTTTCCTAAAAGGGACTGAACCTTACACTTAGATTAGAAAATCCTGTGTTTGGGCTTTCTACTTTTTTTTTTTTTTTTTTTTTTTTGCCCCTTCATCTTGGAATAATTTTCAATATTTGAGAGTAGTCCATACAGAACCCCCACCCCATTTTACTTAATGAGAAAACCTTTGCAAGAATACAGGGGTGGGAGGGGATCAATGACATTTCTGCTGTTAACTCGTAGAATTTACCAAGTCTGCAACTAGCCCCCAACAAGTGCTTTGCAGGAACAGCACAAAAGTTCTTGATCACAACTGGAAGTGCTTTCCAGAGACCTAATCCGCCGAACTTGTTGGACACGTGAGGAAACTGAGGCCCAAGAAAAGGGACGGCAGGGACAAGAGTTTTTCTTGACGTGATTTTTTTTTTTCCTCTACAAAATATTGCTTTGGTCCATGGAAAACACTTTTCTCAGGCACCTGCTGTGTGGAGAACATTGCTGGGGTCCGGACTGCCTGCCTACCCACGAGGGCCACAATCTTTGCATTCTATCCCCGGGACCTCCCCATCGGCGCCCTGGGTAGGATCGACGACACCAAGAAGTTGCCCCATAATCCTCTCTGGCAACACAGAATTTGTTCAGCTCATTGGATGAAACTGTCAAGTCCTCAAAAATGTGTGAAAAGGGGGCCAAGCGGTAGGCAAGCGCCGCATTGAGGTAGCGCTCCTGCCGGCCCCCTCCGAGTTCTCGGTGCTGCAGTCGGCGGTGCAAACGGGCTGGGAACACGCCTCCGGGCCGCAGCGGTAGCGGCGACCCAGTATGCGGTGGCGGCGGCAGCGGCGGCGGGGAGGCCGCGGCGCCATGGGGGGGCTGTAAGAGCACACCGTGTGGCCGGAAGAGGGCAGCGCGGCGACACTGGCGGCTGCGGGGTTATCTCCGCGGTCGCGAAGGTAGCGACCACGGCGTTGCCAGGGGCTGGCCCGGAGGGGCGGGGCGGGGCGGGGCGGGGCGTGCACCCAGGCCGCCGGCGGCGCGCGCTGTAGCAGTTGGCCTCAGGGCCCCTGTCGCCTGCGCGCCAGTCCGCCCGCCGGCGCACGCGGAGGAGCCGGCGGTCGCGGAAGCAGGGGAGCCCAAGCAGTAGGTGAGGAAGCAGAGCAGGAGGAGGAGGATGGAGGAGCAGCAGAGGGAGGGCGAGGCGGAGGTCGCGGACCACTGGTTCTCAAAGTGGGAACGTCAGTGCCTGGCCGAGGTCGAGCGAGAAGAGGAGCTGGCCCCCGAGCTTCAGGAGGAAGCGGCCCCTGAGGCGGCGGGGCTCAAGAGCGAGCAGCAGAAGCTGTGGCATCTCTTCCAGACCTCGGCCACCGCTGTGGCCCAGCTGTACAAGGATTCTGAGTGCCAAGAGCCAGAATTCTCCGTTTGGGATCCCTTCCAGAACGCAGCCATGGCCGTGACCAGCCTCTATAAAGAGAGTGGAGATGCCCACCAACGAAGTTTTGACCTGGGCGTCCAGGTTGGCTACCAGCGTCGCATCAAAGATGTGTTGGAGTGGGTGAAAAAGGGCCGGAGCGTTATTCGTCGCGAAGACTTAATTAGCTTTCTGTGCGGCAAAGTGCCTCCTGCTCCTCCAGCGCCCCTCGCAAGCAGAACGCTCCCGAAGCCTCCCGCTGGGACCCCAAGCCAAGCTGCGGTCACTGAGTCCAGCTCATCAGTGGACGTCGACCTGCAACCCTTCCATGAGGCCATCGCCCTCCACTGCCTTAACGGTGCCATGGCCAGCATCAGCATGCAAGCAAGTGACCCTGGCTCCCCGCCTCAAGATAGCCCCGTGGCCAGCAATGGGCACCGAAAAAGTAGCGTCTTCGAGGACGACTTGAACCTCCTCCAGTCAGAAGAACTGGCCCTCAGCGTGGACAATGGGGGAAACCGCAAGCGCACCACGACCCAGTGCAGTGACGACATCGCAGACTCCCCAACTCAAAAGCGCAACCGAATGGTCTAAACTGCCTTGTTGGCCGCCAGCCACCATTTTGCTTAAGAGCTAACTTGACCTTCAACATGTTTGTTGAAAGGATGCTGACTATCCTAGACTATCTTTCTTCCTTCTCTAAGTTAAAGATTTCTATCAATTTGCCATAAAGAAACTTTATAAATATGCCAGAAGAGGCCTCATATGACTCTGACTTTCCAAAAAAACAAAATTCTGGCAGAGAATATCAAATGTCATGTAGTAGTCAGCAAGGAAAGCGAAAGTATCAGGTCGAAGCCACAGCCTGGTTTATCTTGTTCACAGTTATATTTCCTTAGCACCTAGCACACATTTTCTGGAGCTCAATAAATGTTTGTTGAATGAATAACTGTTACCTTATTTAAAATTCTTAAAGGGAAGGGACATAGCAAGTATTTACTTGGATATAGAATACTTTTATCTTTGGTTGGTTATGTAGAATTTGACATCATTGTGAAATCTGGAGTCTTCCATTCTTACTCCACTGTGCCATGCACTTAATTTCTAGAAAGAAATGGTGAAAGTAATACATAATTAGTGACTCGGCTGTGATTTTTTTTTATTTTGAAAAATAAGACAATTTTGGTGATTATGTGATGGTAGAAAAAGGACCTGCCATACAGTTGGATGGGCAATACTTGACCTGAGTCAATTTAGTGCACTTTTTAGGAAAACTAACACAGCACTTGAGATCCTGCTAAAATAAGATAAAGGCCCGGTGGTGCGCCTTTTTTAAGGAATCTAAAAAATTCCTTTTTCTGAGGTCACATCTTTTTTGATCTTTGTTTTGAAGTGGAAGACTATGTAGTCAGAATGAATTTCTGGGTTTTAATTAAGGGTACATACAGCTTGGTGTAACTAAAAGAGTATGAGGTTTGTATTAAGAGGACCAGTAGTGGAAATCCTAGCTCCACGAATGTGTAACTGCATGATTTTGGGTGAGTTACTTAATGTTTATTGACCTCAGGTTTTCGTCTGTAAAATAGAACTGTGTGTCTCCTAAGGTCATTGTGAGGGTCAGATGAAGTCTCTATTTTAACCGTCTAGCACAATACTTGGCACCTAAAAGTACTCAATAAATGTTCTTCCTTGTCTAGAAATAAAAATCCGTAAAATGTTAAAACCCATTATGCTTTAGAAAAAGCAGCAAAACAGATAAATTTAGAAATCAGCAAGTAGAATCTCTGTGCTTGAGCTGGAAGCTACTGTTCTATATTTGAAATTTGCCTAACTAGCACAGATCTTGTATTATAAATTTGTTGAGCTCATTAGTACTCAAATTCACCACTCTGGATATTAGGGCACCTAGCCTTGGACTCCTGAAATTGCCTGAGGGATGCACTTTGCAATGAGAAAGATCTACCTCCTCTACCCTGAAAGAATATCAGGATGGGAGTAAGGGTAGAATGAGCTTGGAAGAGAAGGTCCTAGGACACTTAAAAGGCTTAAGTGGTTTTGAATGAAGGTGGGGTGGAGTGAAAGTGATGGAGAAAGTAGAGGAAAGTGGAGGAAAGTTAAAAAGCCCAGGCCAGGCGTGGTGGCTCATGCTTGTAAACCTAGCACTCTGGGAGGCTGAGGTGAGGAGTTCGAGACCAGCCTGAGCAAGAGCCAGACCCCATCTCTAAAAAAAATAACCAGCCATTGTGTAGGCACCTGTAGACCCAGCTACTTGGGAGGCTGAGGCAAGAGAATCACTTAAGCCCAAGAGTTTGAGGTTTTTGTGAATTGTAACGCCACGGCACTCTACCAAGGGCGACATACGAGACTCTTATCTCAAAAAAAAAAAAAAAAAGTGAGACTCTTTTTCAAAAAATAAATAAGTAAATAAAATAAAAAGCCCAAATCTCTCCAGAGACTCCTCATATAGTGCCTAAAAAATGTATAGATTAGTGAAACTTTGCCTTTATGTTCGTATCAGAAAGTTGTTTCTACTTGATTAGCATGGCCTTGGGAGTAGATTTGTAACTGACCTATGCATTAAAATAATACAACGAAATGAAACAAATTCCCTGATATAATAAAAAGTTGCTATTGAGGTGCTCCACAGAGAGTGGGCAGTGTGCTAAATCCCGATAAGGGATATACAAAAGCATAAGATCAATCCTTATTCTCAAAGAGAACATTCTGCCTTGGAAGATGAATTATGTAGCCAAGAAAGTTCTTCTGACCATGGGAAAAGTGCCCATTTCTCAAGTGCAGACTTCAGAGAACAGAGGCTTTCTTTGCCAAGAGGGTCACAGATTCTAGAAAAGGTAGTATTTGAACTGGGCCTAGAAAAACAGGAAGGGAGTATGTAGGGATACCAAAAGAAAGATATCTAACAAAGTTTGAGAAGGAAAAAACGGTAAAGTGGATTCAGGGGATCACAGGAAGTGGGTAAGGGGAAGTATGGGCCAAAGTGTTAGAGGATCTCAAATACCCACCCAGTACTTTAGAATCTATCCTGGGGCAGGAGGTAGTACCACCTGCCCTGTGCTTTACGGAGATTAGTTTGGCAGGATGCCTGTTTTGTCCAAAAGGGAGACACTGAGGGTAGGGACAGGGTAGAGTTTCCCTCTGGGATGTACTTTACTGGGGACATTGCCATTTGGTTAACCCAGGTTGGGGAGATGTTTACCTTGACAAGGCTTAGTCTGAGAAACCTTTATTCAACCCAACCTCCCACACTACAAACCTTTATGAGGCAGAAAGCACCTCCAGGGGGTTCTGCAGTGCTTCTAGAGGCTAAGAAAACCTTTCTTCCCAGCTGCAGTATCTCTTGGAGGCCCAGTCTTGGAGAAACAAGAATAGGCATGCTTTTTGTTGGGTTGTTGTTTTCATTCTTCCTGCTTCTGGTGCTCAAGAGTTCTTCTTCAGTGGCATCATTGGGGTATCTTGGGCTACAGGATTGACTGAGCAACTGCAGTAATTTTAACAGGTAGGTAGAGAGGTTTGCAAGAGACGATCATGGTTAAATATGAGAGCAGGAACCTTGTCTTGTTTTTTTTTTAGGCAGAGTCTCACTATGTTGTCCTTGGTATAGTGCCTTGGCATCACAGCTCACAGCAACCTCAAACTCTTGGGCTTAAGCAATTCTCTTGCTTCAGTCTCCCAAGTATCTGGGACTTCAGGTGCCCGCCACAGTGCCCGGCTATTTTGTTGTTGTTATTGTCATTGTTGTTTAGCAGGCCCAGGCCAGGTTCGAATCCACCAGCCCCAGTGTATGTGGCTGGCACCCTAACCCCTGAGCTACGGGCACCGAGCCACTTGTCTTGTTTACTTGTGTAATCCACAGTGCCCAGTACAGTGCTTGATATATATGAGCATACAATAAATATTTAATGAGTGGAAGAGTAGGTCTCCACCCAGACCCAGGTATAGCTATTCCCCCTTCCCTCAGTCTCTGTTTACTTACTGCCCAGGAAGGCACCTGAAGCGAATACCTTAATTTCTACATGTTTTCCTCCTGTGTGCCCTTTCCCTCATTCCTAACTATTAGATTCAGGTTTTTGCAAAGTTTGGATGGTCCCATGGCCACCTCTCATGAGAATCTCCTAAGAGTTTTGTGAAACTCACAATTTTGTAATTGTTCCTCTGATGAATTAAAATTTCAGTGGGAAGTTCCCCAAAGCTACTTGCTTTTGGGAGTAGGTCTGGGTAATTGTGATGTGCTGTGAAGTCTGAAAACTTACCCTAACTCTGTGAGACTTGTGATCGATTCAAGGATGTAATTTTAAGTTTATTATTATTGATAAACTTTCTGTGTAGGCTTAATGTGAATCTGCCTATGTGTAGATATTACCTTTGTGGTCACTTTGCATATTTCTTTTTTTTTTTTTTTTGTAGAGACAGAGTCTCACTTTATGGCCCTGGGTAGAGTGCCGTGGCCTCACACAGCTCACAGCAACCTCCACCTCCTGGGCTTACGCGATTCTCTTGCCTCAGCCTCCCGAGTAGCTGGGACTACAGGCGCCCGCCACAACGCCCGGCTATTTTTTGGTTGCAGTTTGGCCGGGGCCGAGTTTGAACCCGCCACCCTCGGTATATGGGGCCGGCGCCCTACTCACTGAGCCACAGGCGCCACCCTCACTTTGCATATTTCATACATTTTCTTTATAGGAGCACCCATAAGACTGAGGCAAAAACGAGTTAAAAAATGAAATTCCCTTGTTTTATTATTTTTTTATTTTTAGAGACAGTGTTTTGTTCTGCCACCCAGGCTGCAGCACAGTGGCATGATCACAACTCACTGTAACCTTGGACTCCTGGTTTTAAGCAGTCCTGCTGCCTTAGCCTGTCAAGAAGCTGGGACTACAAGCATACGCCACCACACCTGGCTAATTAAAAAAAAAAAATAGAGATGAGGTTTTGCTGTGTTGCCCAGGCTGGTCTCAAACTCTTGGCTTCAGACTGCCCAAGCTGGTCTCAAACTCCTGGCTTCAAGCTATCCTCCCTCCTCACTCCCTCCTGGGACTATAGTTGTGAGCCACCACACCTGGCCTATTGCTTTTCCTTTTACAGGAGCCCAAGAGAAGGCTTTGATTTCTGAACTTCTAGATGAGTATTTTATTCATCTAATTCATTCTGATTTCTAATAAGAATCATTTATGAACTGATAGGAAACAATGCAGTTAGATTGCATTGCCTTTTATGAAATGATGCCAGAGTAGGCATTAGGGGAGGATTAGTTGCTGATCAGCTTGAGGTTTGTGGAGTTTTATAGACCTTTACATTTGATCTTCTAGTAATGTATGCATGGTGGAGTCCTTCCAAAATAAAGTGACAAGGGGACTTTAAGGACTATCAGGGCAGGGTCAACTACTCATTTAACAAATGGGGCAGCTGACCTCACTAGGAAGGGCCACAGTGACTTATTGGTAAGTTCCTGTCCATTGCTCCCTTTACTGCACTTTGCCTCATTATAGTGTGTATGACCTTATAATTAATATATTAATGGTCAGGTGGGACTGGGAACTTGTATCATGAAGCATTCTGGTGTGGTAAGCATACTCTTTGTACTATATATTGTGTTTACTTGGAGAAGCTGTTGGAATTGTGTGTTCAGGGAGTGCAGGTGACCCCTTGCCACCACAACTGCACTCTAGCCACCAGCCAAATTGGACCACTTGAAGTTTCCTGAACTTTCTCTCATCTCTGCCTTTCAGCCCTTTGACCTTGTTGCTCCCTTGGTCTAAAATGCCCTCCTTTGCTTGCTTAACTCCCACTCAGCCTTAAAAGCTCACCTCAGGTTTTACCTTTATTTATTTATTTATTTTTTATTGTTGGGGATTCATTGAGGGTACAATAAGCCAGGTTACACTGATTGCAATTGTTAGGTAAAGTCCCTCTTGCAATCATGTCTTGCCCCCATAAAGTGTGACACACACCAAGGCCCCACCCCCCTCCCTCCTTCCCTCTTTCTGCTTCCCCCCCCATAACCTTAATTGTCATTAATTGTCATCATATCAAAATTGAGTACATAGGATTCATGCTTCTCCATTCTTGTGATGCTTTACTAAGAATAATGTCTTCCACTTCCATCCAGGTTAATACGAAGGATGTAAAGTCTCCATTTTTTTTTAATGGCTGAATAGTATTCCATGGTATACATATACCACAGCTTGTTAATCCATTCCTGGGTTGGTGTGGAAACAGCCTAAATGTTTACCTTTATTTTTTTGACACCTTCTTGTCCTTCAAGCATAAATGGCCCCCACAGTCTCCATTTTGGATTCAGCATTGTAATCATCAGTTTGCTTCTTGGTCAGAACCACTAGTCTGTAAACTTTTCATTCTTATCCCAATGGGTTCGCTTCCCTAGAAAGGGATATAAGAATCTTCATGGTTACATGTGTAGCCTGACAAAGCATATTCAATATTATACTCTACTTTTATGTTTTCTCATGAAAAAAGTTTTTGTCATAAAATTACATTAGGGGAAGGAAAACTCAAAACTTCAATGGAATAGTTTTATTCTATGGGACACTAACCATGTTTCTCCCAAGAAACATAGCAATTAAGTTGTCAACATTCTCATTTGTAGACAAGATTGCCAGGTGTCTGTGGCAAGCACCTGGGATCTCAGTTTAAGCCTTGATTTTCCCCCAAACTGTCCATGAGCAAGTCAGTTTCTTTTCTGGGCCCTTTTTATGCATGGTATATGAAATAAAGGAGTTAGTTGTGGTTTGATGATCTTTAAGGTCCCCACAAGCTCTGGTACTTTCTGCTCTGTGGTGTAATTTAATAGGCAGTGATAACGCTAACCTTCTTTGATCTTCTTGTTTTAATCAGCTATTGTCTGACTGGTGGAACCCATTGTAATAAGGACTGCCAAATTCAAACAATTCTGGTCCAGCATGCTCACTAGATAGGCGTGGCACAGCACCTCATAGGATGGAATGGATGTGCACAGCACTGTCTCACTTTCTGTCTCTCTTGGTTCCATCTTGCTCCGCAGGTCAACAATGAAAACCCAAATAATTGTGAATGCTTAAGGGGCATATTACAGCCTGATGTCCCCTTTTGGGGGCAATTTTCTTTTCCAAAATTGAGTTGAGCAGGAGAATGTTACATAGATAGAGGAATTCATAGACTCATTGGACTACAGGAAGACTTAGAAGGCCACTGAGTCCATGTGCCCCAACTCTGGTGAGAACTGAAATGAAGACCATCCTGGATCTATGAACTGCTCTTTATATTAAAAAAAAACAAAACAAAACACCCCAAAGCAAAACTTTTAGAGTCCAGAGCCTTCTTCAGGAGCTGCCAGGCAGGTCTTTCTGAAAAGAGCCCAAGATTCCCGTGCGTGTGCCTGAGTGTGCGGCTCTCCTGTTGTAGTCTGACTGCTCACTGCAGACAGGCTGATTATCCCATCGCAGTGGAATAGTTCTCCTGAGTTTTGCAAAACTCTCATCTCCAAACCTTGGCTTCAGACCCTTAAAAAAGTAAAATCTAAGTCCTTTATCTTTTTCTCATTTTTTTTCTCTTGCCTTTTTTCTGCCTGCCTTAAAAAAAAACAAAAAAACCCAACACCTTTTCCAGTCTCTTGGTTTGATGTAATACCTTTTGTTTCTATGTTTTCTGATATACTATCCCAAATCATCACATAGGCGTGTGTTATATAGTACATCTTACATCTACCCTTCTACTAAAAGAGACCGCAGCTGCAATTTTCTCAGTCTTTACTTCTTGAAATCCCAGGCTTTCTTGACACCAGAACCCAATTTTCTGTTTAAGTGTGAATGTCTTAAATGGGAAGCTTATGGGAAAGTTGGGGAAAATGTTAGATTGTTAAGAAAATCATGTGCCAAACCACGTGGGAGCCTCTCAACTTTGGTGGTCATGACCTTGGCCAGAGGGGGAAGCCTGTGATGTCACCTCTTCCCTGAGTCCCAGTTTCACGGATAGTATGGAATTGTCTGAGGGAGATTGTTCCTTGTGAAAAGTTCAGATGATGGAGTTTGAAGAGGTTGTTTTACTCAGAGCCCAGCAGGACGGAGTGGTTTGGAATGTAGCATTCAGTGTGTTCTGTTTGGCTGAAAGCTGTCACAGGGAACAAGTACTTAGCAAACAGCATGAACAAGGATTTGAACTAGAAAATGAGAAGAGCCTTGACAACATTGTAATAGTGGCTTGTGTCCTCAAAAACTGCTCAATGGTACACAAGGAGGTGATAAAGAAAACTAGGAAAATATATAAATAGATTTGGGTCTCATTCAGAACAACCAGTTTAAGAACGTTCTCATATGGGTAAAGTTTGGACAGAGGTTGCTGGGTCACTGTGACCATCTCCATTTTACTGTATCTGATTGAATTTTTGCCTTTTTGAAGGCAATAGCCTGCAGAGGAAGGATATCTATACAACTTGCTGAAAATAGATGGATCAATCAACCGCTTAGTCTGTTTTCACAATGCCATATGCCTGGGTTGAATAGTTTTTCTTTTGAATTTCACCAAATCAACTGAGTAGATCTGTTGATGCTGCTTTTGACTTTTCATGTTATAAGCGGAATTCTGTGCAATTTAATAAGAATGTTCTTTCAATATTTACATTCCATTTACTTAATAATCAGTTCTTCCTATTACTTAAAGACTCTTTTTAATACTCTAGTTTCACGTGGCATATGCATGGAACCCAAATCCTCATGGATGATAAAATTTAACTCCTGCAGGTGAATGCAATATTCTGAGGCTTTGTTCTGATGCTGTTCACAGGGGCCATGCCACAGGAGCCCTCCTGCTTTAGGTGAAATGGATAGAAGAAAGTATTTATTTCTGGCTGGGCATGGTGGCTCATACCTGTAATTCCAGCACATTGGGAGGCCGAGGCGGGCAGATAGCTTGAGCTCAGGAGTTTGAGACCAGCCTGAGCAAGAGCAAGACCCTATATCCAAAAAAAAAAAAAAATAGCTGCAGGGCAGCGCCTGTGGCTCAAAGGAGTAGGGTGCCGGCCCCATATGCTGGAGGTGGTGAGTTCAAACCCAGCCCCAGCCCAAAAAGAAAAAAAAACTGCAAAAAAAAAAAATAGCTCCGTGTTGTGGCGGGGGCCTATAGTCCCAGCTGCTTGGGAGGCCAAGGCAAAAGAATCACTTGAGTCCAAGAATTTGAGTTTGCTGTGCCATGATGCCACGGCACTCTACCCAGGGCAACTGAGTGAGACTCTGTCTCAAAAAAATTGTTGAAAAGTATTTATTTCAGCAAAGGTCTAGTTTATTTCAGCCCTGTAGAAGCCAGTGGATCCAGTAGATGCTACATAAAGGGCTAAGAGAGCACAGTGTCTACCCATGGTGCATGTCAGTTGACTCAGTGAAGAGTTTAAGGGTTGTATATGGACATACACTGCTTACATTGATTTCAGCTTAAAAAGAGATCAAGTTTAGTTAGGCAACCCCTTCCAAATTCAATTCGATTCATCAAACACTGTTAGAATGCAAAGAACTGTGCTACCTCGCATAAAACATTTGGATTTTATTTTACTTTTTTTTCAGTTTGTTGTGGCATCATGCCAGCACAGTCAAATTAAGGGTTCATTGTTCAGAAACTTTAAAAATGCCTTATATTATTGACTTATAACTCATATAAATTTTATAATCTTCTTCTCTGCTTAGAAGGCCTTCACTGAGAACTCCTATTCCTAGCTCAGGTATGGATTCAAATATTTTGTGCCATGGCTCTGATTTGGGGGGCCAGTCAGCCTTAAAAGGAGATGGTGGCTGTGCTACTTATTAGCATGGAGGTTGTTTTAAGGATAGAGACTTTTTTCTGGTGAGGTGAGAGTTTTAGCTTATTTGTAGATCATTCTTATTTCCTTGGTCATTTTAAGCAAGTGTCTCTCCAGTGGAAATACAATGTAAGCCATGTATGTAATTCTAATTTTTTTCATAGCCACACTAAAAATATGAAAAAGAAACAGGTGAATTGGTTTTCACAATATGTTTTATTTAACCCAATATAACAAAACATATTATTTCAACATGCAATCAACATAAAATTATTAATTATATATGTAATGTTCTTTTTACAAATCTCAGCCTAAGTCTTGACATCCAGTATATGTTTTGCATTTATAGTATATCTCAATTCAGTCCTGGCACATTTCTTTTCTTCTTTTTTATTTTTGAGACAGAGTCTCACTATGTCACCCTTGGTAGAGTGCTGTGGCTCACAGCAACCTCAAACTCTTGGGCTTAATCAATTCTCTTGCCTCAGCCTCCCAAGTAGCTGGGACTACAGCTGCCACAACACCTAAGTATTTTTTTTGGTTGTAGTTGTCATTGTTGTTTGGCAGGCCCAGGCTGGATTCGAACCCACCAGCTCCAGTGTATGCTGGTGCCCCAGCCGCTGAGGTATAGGCACAGAGCCAGTCTTGGCACATTTCATGTGCTCAATAGGCACATGTGGATAGTAGCTCCTGAATTGGACAGGACTGTCCTAGCCTCCAACTGAGATAAAGGATTGTGATAATTTGAATACATGAACTCCCTTAAGGAATTTAACAACACTGCTGTACTCATCTCTTTCCAGACTGGGAATCCTTGTTTTCAAATCTGAGATCATCAACCACTTTATTTTAAGAACCATGATTATTTCTTATGCTAAACACCAACTTTCCCATTTTTTCCAAAATATGTCAGGTGTTACTCCATAGACTTGTTCTCTAAATTATAGGATTAAAAAAAAAAGGAGAGCTTCTTACAGCTTGAAGCAGATAGCTTTAGGGAACAGAATGAAAGGAAATATCTCAGTATTCAATCAACAGTAAATGTATGATTCTCATTTGCTTTAATAGTCAGTAGTGTTATTGGGCAACTACTATGTCTAAGGTAACGTGAGAGATGCTGTGAATTATATACAGTGATGACTAAGGCATGGTTTCTGTCCTCAAGGAGCCTATATTTTTGTGAGTCAGTATACAGCCATACATGCACACACGAGCTCACACATGCACACACACGAAGTCAAAGATAAACTAAATGTGAATGAGTGCTGCACTAGAGGTGCTCCACGTGTATTTGGGGCACAGTAGGGAGAGATTAATTCCAACTGATAGGATTCAGGGGCTGGTTGTGGAAGAGGTAACTTGACTTGGGCTTAAAGGATCAGTATTTTCCCTTCCCTTCCTCGCCCCTCTCCTCCCCTCCCCTCCCCTCCTCTCCCCTTCCGTTCTCTTCCCTTCCCTTCCTTTTTTTTTGAGACAGAGTCTCACTCTGTTGCCCTAGGTAGAGTTCTGTGGCATCTACAACCTCAAACTCTTGGGCTCAAGCCATCCTCTTGCCTCAGCCTCCTTAAGGCTGACTAGTTTTTTCTATTTTTAATAGAGACAGGGTCTCACTCTTGCTCCGGTTGGTCTCTAACTGCTGAGCTCAAAGCAATCAACCTACTTCGGCCTCCCAGAGTGCTAGGACTACAGGCATGAGCCACTACATCCGGCCTAGTATTTTCAAATCAATTAATCAAAGCATTACTCCTGACATAACATACAGGACCACATTTGAGATAGATCCTAAAACAGCTTGGGTTCACTGATCACCTGGGTGTTATGGGCATATACTTTTCCACACTGAGTTAGCCTGGAATGAAACATTTCTGTTTCCACAATAGGCCCCTTGGTGCCACTGCCAGAGACTCCACACAGGCTAAGTTAACTCCAATCTAAGGTGGCTTCGCTGATGTTACCGACTGCATTCTTTTCCTAGTCAAGTCAGGGCTGCAGACATAGGCTATTTGATTAAAATCATGTTGTTTGATGTGAGACTTTCCTGTTACAGAATTGCCGATTCTCATTTCCATTGCTGGCTTTGGAAGGGGGAGTAGGAGACATACCTTAGTAATTACCAACTTGATTTGCCCAGAATTGTGCCGTTTACCAAGAGCTTTTGTGCAGATGGTTACATTTGGTGCTCATAGATTATCTGACTATATAAAGAGACTGAGGCCCAGAAAGATATACTGACTTGCCCATGATCTTTTGGGAGTGGTAGAGCTGGGTTAACCTGGGGATTTCCACTTCCTGGCCAGTGTCCTCATCTTGCCTCTGCCCTGCTTTTCTGCTTCCCCCACATCCTATCCTTCAATTGCTGAAGAACAAGTGATAAGTAGGCTATCTTCCTGTTAAGAAGTTTGATAAACAAAAATGCAACCACTGACAATAGATAAATTAGAGAAGGATTATTCACGTTGCAAAATAATTCCCCCATTGGTTCAAAAGGTGAGCTCCCTTAGAGAGATTAGCATAGAATTTCACTTACAGTCTTACACTGATTAGCTAAAGGGGATGTTTATCAGAAGTAAGGTATGTATAGTTCCATAGGGCAGGTCATTACTTGAAGGTGGCAAGAGTAATTTCTTCATTTTAGTCAGTTTTCTATTTCCACGAATGTGTTCTAACCTGACACCTCTGAAATCAGTACAGAATTTCAAGTTGAGTAGTAGCTTTTTTCCCTTCCCCTTTCCTGATAAAACACTCTTTTTTTATACTCAATGATAGGATGGAATGCATTTTCTTTTCCAAACCTTAAAGGTAAAAACCATTACTCTGCCCCAGGAAATTTTGCTCCTAGTACCTTGTTTTGGCGAAACTTCTTCTAGTTGCTCTCTTTTCAATGGTGTGCTGAAGAATCATCAGCCTTAACAACGGTGTAGAAGAATAAGATCTGACATACAATGCAACCAATTAACAACAAAATCCCCTAGAAACAGCAAAACCTACTAGCATGAGGCGGCGCCTGTGGCTCAGTGAGTAGGGCGCCGGCCCCATATGCCGAGGGTGGCGGGTTCAAACCCGGCCCTGGCCGAACTGCAACAAAAAAATAGCCGGGCGTTGTGGTGGCGCCTGTAGTCCCAGCTGCTCGGGAGGCTGAGGCAAGAGAATCGCGTAAGCCCAAGAGTTAGAGGTTGTTGTGAGCCGTGTGACGCCACAGCACTCTACCCAAGGGCTGTACAGTGAGACTCTGTCTCTACAAAAAAAAAATAAAAAAGCCTACTAGCATGGGTCACAACCTTATATATTCTGTATCTTATTACCATTTGATATACAACCAGATGAGGCAAATAAGCAATTTTAATGGGAGAGAATGAAACTTCAGCTGCATTAAATATTGACCTATAACAAGAGATATTATTCATTTTCTTCCAAACGGTAGTGTTAATGTATGGTTTTCATTGGTAGATAAATACCAGCAGCTAGCTAAGAAAATTGGGGGACAAAATGTACTATAAAAATGCTATATTATTGTATTTCCCTAAATGCTGTATGATTATCTAAAAAGAACCCTATTCTGAATTGAATATAATCAAACATTACCAAATGATTAACAGGTAGGAGTGCTCGGTAAATATTTCTAGGAAGTTTCTGTTCTAGTACTAGAGGGTTTGGGTACCATTTCAACCTATTATTAGCCTTCCCTAACAATATACATTTTCCATATTCAGAATTTCTGGAATGGTTTTAACTGAAATTATAGCGTTTTTCTGCCCATGGGAAGAAAGGAACATGTTTAACACAGAAGGACTGTGAATTTAATTTAGACAAAATCCTAGTTATATACTTTGGGATAACATAATTCACTTCTACTTCAAATCATATATTTATTGCCAAAGGAATTTCACATAAACTGAAACTTATGCTCAAATTTGTGTGAGGGAAGGGACCTGGATTCTCCTCAGTCTTGCTCTGGCCTTAACGAGCTCTGTGACTTGCCTTCTCTGGATTTCAGTTTCTTCATATGTAAAATGAGGGTAGGATTGGACTCAATGGTGATTTTTTTTCTCTAGATTCTACCACCTCTTTGCTTTCATGCTCCTCAGACAAGTGATCCATGATAGTTTATTTGTAGATCATGTGATTAATAATCCTTCACGTTCACAGTTGGAGTAAAAATGCTGCTTTGGGGAAACTTTCCATAGTAACTAAACTGCCATTGATAAAATAGAACCGTGAAAGGGCAACATTTCCTATGTAGTTTTACCCCCCAGATGCCCTTGAACTATTCAGCACTTGCATATATTAGTGATGCAAATCTGAGAGAAGAACAAGACCAAGATGTTATGACCAAGACACTTGATTTGCATTGGAATGCCCCATGCAAACAGCACATCAGAACTCATGAAGTGGCATTTGGCTTGAACTCTTGGAAGGCATGCCAGTCTGTAAAAATTACAAAACAGCAAATATTGGGATGAGAGCAGACCATTGTTCTTTTCTAAATGCAACTTGATACTGACTCTAAAGAGATTGAGAAAATATGAATTTGATTGTTTAACTAAAGTCACTTTCCCTTTCTGGGCATCAGTGACCTTATTTATAATATGAGGGCGTAGAACTTAGAGATAGACCTTCTAACCCTAACATTCTACGTTTCCATTTGGATTTTTTTTTTTTTAAAGGAAAGGTTTTAACATTTGCCTGTTGGAGAGAAAGAAGAGAGTTGAGAGGGTGCTCTCAGAGAAGTAAGGTTCAGAGATGAACTTCACTGCTTTTCCAGTTTTGTCCAATGCTCTTTGCCTTTTTCTTTTTAGGTTAAAGGGCTAATAAAGGTGATGGATACCCATATGTCACCATGTGTCAGGGGAGTATTAAGCCAGTAAACCAGAAAAGTGAGGTACAGTCCTAGGTTTTGAACTCCTTGTTTCTTCACCGTTTTCCCTTTCTGGCCTCTGGCCTACTTACTGCCATCTTGCAAAGCTGGTACGAAGGTCATCTAATCCATCACCCCTCCTAAACAGTTGACTTTTGGAGGGTAGGATGCTAGTGATACCAGCACAAAGTGAATGGTGCTAGAATATGATGGGTTTTATTTACTTTAACAAAAATTTATTAAAAACTCACTTTTTGTCAGGTACTCTTCTAGAAGTTTTACAAATACTAACTCGTTTAGTTTTTAGACTAAATTAAGACCCATTATTGTCCCCTAATTAACAGAGGAGAAAATTGAGGCGCAGAAAGGTTAACTACACCTAAAGTCAAACAACTCATACAGAACATTGGAGATTAAAACCCAAGCAGTCTGGCTCCACAGTCTGTTCTTTGAACTTCTATGCCCATTGAATATTGAGTTGGCTAGTGTAGTTCTCTACTCCAAAAGGGAGGCAGGTTTTGTGAATACCTGGCAGGCCCCAGCAGCTGGTCAGGCCCATAGCCTCTTCAGTCCTGTGAATGTGACTTAGACCTAGATCCCAGGAATGTTGTATTTCCCCAACCCTGGGCTTACTGTGGTCACGCTTATTCCATCCTTCCTACAATGGAATTATGTGCTGACTCTCTGATCACTGTCCTATAGGTTTCCCCAAGTTCTCAAACTACCTGCAGAATAGTGCATGTTCCCTATTGGTTTACTAAATCAGCTAGTAAATTGAATGAGGAAAGACAGTCATGTCAAGAATAGCTGTGGTTTAATGAACACCTACTATATGCCAATCATTGAGAAAAATGTTTTCCATGATTGTCTTGTAACCCTTGTATTAAGCCTATGAGGTATGGTCTATTATTATTCTCATTTTACAGATGAGAAAAACCATGGGTCATATAAGGTAACAAACTAACCCCGGGCCTCACTTTTAAGTATGTGTTAGAGCCAGGATTTTCACTTGGGCTTTTCCAGATTCAAAGATCTTGGGTTTAACTATTGCTTTACACTGCCTATAGTATTTTTCTGGGATGCCACCCTCCTAAAACTACATGTGCAGTCAGTATATCCTATTCTGAAGCTCTTGTCCATGTTATTATTGACTTATCTAGTTCTGCCTCAGTGGGTCATAATTTTAATACAAGTATATATGATTTTCTTACAATAATACAAACTGGTTTTGGATTGTAAAGGAGCATTTGCCTTGCCCATAACTGGTCACCTTGTATGATGGATCTTCATAAGTGCCAATTTGTCTTAGACAAGTTATGGAAAGAGACTGTAAGAGGATTTAAGTAGGCCAAGAGGATTAGGGCATGTCATATATCACACTCTTGTGGGATTTTTGAATGAGAAACTTGGGTCTTCTTTTGGAATGGACCTAGATAGGGATTAAGAATATTGTGAATAAAATATAAAAATTGGTATTATAGCGGATGGAAATACTTCTAGGGTTTGTAATTTTATGGTATTCCCATGATATTCACAGATGTGATTTTTTTCCTGTTTGGAGACTAGATGCTGCAGCACTAGAATGCAGTTTGGTTTTAAAGTAACTGAGTAGATACTAGAACTATGAATGATGCCAAAATATCCATACAGTAAGGCAGAATTAACCAAACCAGACCTAAAAACTCATTTGACTTTATTAATCTTTGTAACTCAAGTGATACCACCAATCAGAAAGGATCCTCTATGCCTTGGGGTCTGACTCTAATTGCTAGTTAATAAAAATGCCCGAGTATCCTTAATCAGCCAATTAACTGACCTAACAATTATAATAGGGAAGAAAGGTGGGAGGGGTCGGGACTTGGAATAGCAAATCTGTCAAGGTGGAATAGGACTCTTTAAGGGTTGATGGTGGACACCCTTTAAAGTAAAAGGATTTTGTTCTACCTTGACTGGTTTCCCCCTCCCCCACCTTTCTCTCTTTCCTGACATTTGTAATTGTTGGAACCCCTAATTGGCTGGTTAGCTAATGGGGGGTGGGAGAGGAAGACAGGGAAAAGGGAAGAGAAGGAGAGGGGAAGAAAAAGAGTTATGTGTAGAGCGTGGATTTAAAAAAAATGTTTCTTACTGAAACAATATTTATGTGAAAATAGTTCTCTGCAGTGAAGGGTTTATTATTTGAAATTTACAGCATCACTTTTTGTTTTTACTGGACCTGTTGGTTATCTCCTAAATTGTGAATCTCACAACCTTAACATGCAAATTGGGGTTGAAATATAATGTGAAAAGTATGACATTAAGGAAGGCAATTACTTTTTACTTGAACATATCTTCATAAAGATTTCAAATAGTGGTAAAATGGAAGCTGTCTTTATAGATAGTGTATATTGTTGGGCCAGAATTTTATTTTTATTTGTATGATGAAAATTCTAATACATTAGGAATGTTGAAAAAAATGTGGAATGGAAATGTCTTGGCACAGTAACTGAGATAATACCAGGAAGGCTATGTTAACCATTGTGATGAAAATGTGTCAAACGGTCTATGAAGCTAGTGTATGATGCCCCATGATCAAATCAATGTACACAGCTATGATTTAATAAAAAAAATAAAAAAAAATATTTTGAAATTTGAAAAACAGCTTAGACTACAAAAATTGTTAGTTTTATGCTACTTGACTTTCACCGTAATAAAATAAAAAGGATTATATAGTAAAAAATAAAAAATAAAAAAATAAAAGTACCTACAGCAAATAATCACAAAAAAAAAAATGTGGATGGAGGTAAAATTCTCCTTTCAGTTATCATTTACAATTTTATGAATATTCTCAGAAGTAGATGATTAAAAAACTGTTTAGAATTAAAATAACTGTTCTTATCCAAAGAAACTCCCAGTTGCTAGGGTTTTCCTTTGCAGATGTAAGTGAATGGGTTTTTAAAATGTATGTACAGTATTTGGAAAGAGTAAATTATAGAAAGCTGCCAGAAGAGGCTCAAGGTTTATTTGCTATACCAACTCAAGCCCCAATCCTAAAGTTGTAATATGTGCATATTTCTTTGTGTGATGCTTCAGCACTTTTATCACTATTCATCTCCAGGGGTCCTCAAACTACGGCCTGCGGGCCACATGCGGCGGTGTGATTGTATTTGTTCCCGTTTTGTATTTTTACTTCAAAATAAGATATGTGCAGTGTGCATAGGAATTTATTCATAGTTTGTTTTTTTTTTTTTTAACTATAGTCCGGCCCTCCAATTGGTCCCCTGTTTAAAAAGTTTGAGGACCCCTGAGTCTAGGCTTTTGTCACAAAAGCCTTTTGTCATCAGGTTGTGAAATTATAATATTTTAGAGTTGAAATGAACCTTAGTGATTACCTAGTTCTACCTTCTCATTGAATAGAATAGGAATCAGAGGCTCAGATGGGGCTAGAGACTTGTCTAAGGTCACACAGAAAATTTTCTGGCTGAGCCCAGGGCAGGTCTCCATATTCCTAGTCCTGTGTTCTTTTCTTTCTTCCAAACTTCTCATTATATAATATAAATGATATCAAAGGCTAGAGGGCAAATGCCAAAGTCCATATTCTGTTAGAGACTATTTTAATTGCAAAATCTGCTGCACTCCAAGTCTGGTTGTGTTCATTTTTAAATCATTCCTCAATGGTCAACTCAGAGCACATGTGTTTTAGTTGTATTCTCATAAGCCTCATCCTTCTTTCACTAATGCATTATTAACATCTCTTCTTTCTGTTCTGCGAAGTTTCTCAGGGGAATAGCTGTGTCCTGAATTTGGAAATGGAAATGACTGTAGGATCTATTCCTTTTAATCTGCTGGCTAGGAATTGCTGCCCTTTCAATTCTCTAAGATTCTGCTTAAAAGGATTGTTCAAAATAGACCTTCTAGTGCTGTTATAAACTCCACTTGGCCCTGCAAGCTACATGCACCTTGGTTTTTATTTGCCTTTTTGGAGGGGAGGAGAGTGGGGTGTTTTTGTTTTCTTTGCTTTTCATTTTATTTTGTTTTCATTCTTCAGGCTTTAAAATTTATTTGTATAGACTTCTCTTATTTTTCTTACTCGGGGCTAGTTTTCCTGGAGCTTGGAGGGTTCATCACAAATTGCTTGTAAACCAAGATCTGATTAGGAAGTAATATATTCATCTGTAACTCCTGCATAAAAGTTATTCAGTATTGTGACAAAATAAATGCTGTTTACTTTATACATTTTCTGCAAATTCTAAAGATTTTGTCTAACTTAAAGACTCTCGTGGAATCTCAGGGATTGTGGCTTGCCCACTGAGAGTATAAAGGCTTGCTAAATTAAGTTGATTTGCCTGTGAAAGAAATGCTTCCATTATTCATGTCAGAAGCCTGTCACATCAAATTGAGGGAGGGAGAAAACCCTTTTTTATCAACATTTAGAACCAAGAAAAACCAACCATTGAGGGTCTGAATTTCAATTGGGGAAAAAGTCAGCCTGAAAGCAGGGTTCAAAAAAAGGGGAGGGGCCTGGGTATTTGTCTAATGTTGAAAATCAGTAGAGGAGATTGATTTAACTTTGGCTGAAACTTTTCATACAGACAGACCGAATGAAACTTCTTAAAGCAGAAAGTAGTACATACAATCTTGGTGTCTTTCATGTGTAAACTTGTCAAAAGTAGTTAAGCTAATTCAAATTTAAATCTCCTTGAATTCCTATTCTTTTGGACTCTTAATTTGTTTATTTTAAAGGATTTAGGGATGAATTTCTTAGGAGTTACTTTTCAAACATTGATGAATGTATTTTGTTTTTCAAAAGTTCAAGATTATAGGCTTGGCATGTGATTAGTAGTTGTATTAATAAGAGAAGGAAGACAGGCCAGGCAAGCACTAGCCATTTTGTTTGTATCAGGTATGTGGACATTTGTCTCCGTGTGGATGTATTGTATACATGTATGTACACACACACACACACACACATACACAGAGAACTTTAAATGAAAAACAGGTCATTAAGAGAATAACATCACTTGGAACAATAAAGGGAAGAACGTTCTTCTGAGACAAAATAATCCTCATGCAATATTAGTTAGGAGGATTATTTTAGGAGGATTCTCTTGTATTTACCAAGATAGTGGATTTTGTTAAATTTTAATTATTTGTTAAAACAAAAATGTATAAGAATTCATTTATTATCTAAAAAAAGAATTCATTTATTATTCATGTAAGAAATCTGATATTCATGATTTTATAATAGTTGATTTCTATCAGTATACCCATTTCAAATGATTGCGTGTCTTAGTGAAATCAATCACAAAAAGTTTTTCATTTTTAGTTTTAATCCTTATCAACCCTCATTTATCTTGAATATTCTTTTGCCATTATTATACAAGTAAGTGTTTTTGGTCTTGTTAAAAAACGAAGAAATTTTGGGCTATTGAAAAACGTGGATCATCATTTTCTAGATTTCTTTTTTTTTTTTTTTACAGAATTATCCCTTTGCATTGTACCAAGAAAACGGCCCCAATTTTTTAAAAGATAATTTAAATTGAAAAGATTCCTGTGTATTTCTTCCCCTTTTTACAAAACGATGTATGAAATCCTGTGAAAGAATAGACTGAATCTCCCCCTACCTTTTTTGGGGAGTGATAGAGTCTATAGTACTTTATTCCAAGTTGAATATATGCTTAATTGGAAATAAGAGTTGGTTTGTGGTATCCTCAGTACAAAAGTAATTACTTCTCTGATGGACTGCAAATATGTGCAGGTTGTAGATGGGGAATCAATGAATCAAATAGAGAGGTGATTGTACTATGGAGAAGACAGGATTAATGGTGAGCGGAATTGTATTTTGGTGTTCTTTGAGCAGCAATCTCCCTGAAAGTGAAGGCTGCTAACAAGGAGCCTGTGGAGCAGGGGGTGGAAATAGAGTGGGGGCGGGGACTGTGGGGTGTTGTGAACTGGTAAAAACAGAGAACCGTCAAGGCAGGAACTGAATATCTAATTTATGCGTATTTACAAAAATACAAAACAAAGAAACAACTTTTTGAATTTAACCTGTGCTCCTTTTAGATCATGAAACCACCAAAGGCTATTATGCATTACTCTTCGGTTTTTGTGTTTGCTGGCTGTTCCTTTCCAGCTATCAGAATGTAGACCAGTGATTTTCAACTGGTATGCTGTGAAAGTTTTTAAACTTATTAATTAAATCATTAATTAAATTATTTTCGAAAGAAGTTCAAAGCACAGGAAGCAAATATCTTTTCTTTTACTCTTTTGGATCAACATAATTTAAGAGTGCTGTGGAAGTTTAACTATAGGTTCAAGTGTGCTGTGAGATAAAAAAAGTTGAAGAACATTGATATAGACTATCATTGGGTGAAGCAATCCAAATGGGTGTGCAACAGGAAGTGGGGATGGCAACAGCGGACTCGTCAAGGTTTCCATTTTCTCTTCATGAAGTGTTATCATTTCTAGACATTTTGCAAGTGCTTTTAATGTTCTTTTCGAGGGACTAAATTTGAATTATATAGAATCATAAAATGACAGGATCATGGAGCTGGAAAAAAGTTCAGAAATTGGATAAAGTTAAACACTCTTACACATAAGTGAACTGGTAGCACAGAGAAGAGGGACATCAGGAACTAAGAAGAGATCACGTCCCAACTTGGTTTTGTTCAATCCCAGGTCAGTGAGCTTCCCACTGACTTCCACAAGAGTAATAGGCATCGTTTTCCTCCACTTTCTGCCAAACAATACTGAAATGTATCATATTAAGTTTAAAAATGGCCCTTATAACCCCAAATCCCAGAGATAACCATTCTCAGTCCCCACGTACAAATAGAAACACTAGTATTTTCACCATGTGTTATTCACATTTCTTTCTTGTTTAATGCATCATATTTAGATTATAATATATCATATACTGCATGTGATTCTGTGGTCTTTATGATATGTGCTATTTTTAATCAATAGTTTTGTAAAATTATTATATACATATGAATTATAAAAGCACATGTACATTGCAAAATACATAAATAAATACACCACCCTACAAAATTACTTGCAGCAGTGTTACTCTCTCCATCTACCCCTACCTTCTTATCCTTACTACTCCTATAAATCCTCCCTGTTAACAATTTAGTGAACATCCCTTCAAACTCTAAGCACAACCTGCTCACATCCTAAATTTATAACAGATTGGGATTCTACTTTGATAGTTCCTTGTAATCCAATAAGATTTCATGAATATATTTTTATGTAAGTACAAATAAACCTATCATGTATTTTCAAGGGGTCCATAAAACTGACTTATATTGATTTTTTATAAAAGTGAGTATCTTTTGGCTCGGCGCCTGTGGCTCACCAGCTGGGGCACCAGCCACATACACCGGAGCTGGTGGGTTCGAATCCAGCCCGGGCCTGCCAAACAACAATGACAACTACAACTAAAAAATAGCCGGGCTTGTGGCGGGTGCCTGAGGTCCCAGCTACTCAGGAGGCTGAGGCATGAGAATTGCTTAAGCCGAAGAGTTTGAGGTTGCTGTAAGCTGTGACGTTACGGCACTCTACCCAGGGCGACATAGTGAGATTCTGTCTCAAAAAAAAAAAAAAAAAAAAAATTGAGTATCTTTTTGTAGGTTTCCTCTGTGAAGTTTTTGTTTGGTTTATTTTTGGTTATTTATTTATTTATTTTTTTGAGACACACTCTCTCTCTGTTGCCCCAGGCTAGAGTGCCCTGGCATCAATCTGTCTCACAGCAACCTCAAACTCCTGTGTTCAAGCAATCCTCCTGCCTCAGCTTCCTGAGTAGGTGGGCTACAGGCACCAGCCACAATGTCAGGCTAATTTTTTTTATTTTTAGGATTTTAGTAGAGATGGGTCTCTCTCTTGCTCAGGCTGGTCTCAAACTTCTGAGCTCCTGCCTTGGCCTCTAGGAGTGCTAGGATCACAGGCTGGTCTAGTATGGCTAGTAACTATTTCTCATAAACACTGGACATATTTCACCATTTGTAATTTTTTCATCTTTGTTTCTGTTATCTTTTTATTTCTCTATAAAAGTTTTAAATATTTATATAAACAGAGCTGTTAGATTTTTTTCCTACTTATATGCTGGCCTGGATATAAAACAAAGACCTTATACCCCATGATTAAAAAACAACAAATAACAAACAAAAAACCTCTACTATATATATATATATATATATATATTTTTTTTTTTTTTTTGTAGAGACAGAGTCTCACTGTACCGCCCTCGGGTAGAGTGCCGTGGCGTCACACGGCTCACAGCAACCTCTAACTCTTGGGCTTACGCGATTCTCTTGCCTCAGCCTCCCGAGCAGCTGGGACTACAGGCGCCCGCCACAACGCCCGGCTATTCTACTATATATTTTTTCTGATACTTTTTCCTTTTAATTATTCTGTTGAATATGGTATTTGTAAATATTTATGGAAACGTGATATTTTGTTATGTGCATAGTGTGTGCAATAATCAAGTCAGGGTATTTAGGATATTCATCACCTTGAGTGTTTATCATTTCTATGTGTTGGGAACATTTTAGTCCTCTCTATTTTGAAGTATTTGTTAGTTATAGTCACTCTACTCTGCTATTGAAAATTAGAACTTACTCCCTAACTGTATGTTTGTATCTATTAACTAAACTTCCTATATTCTTTCTCCTCACTCCCCTGGCCACACCCTTCTCAGACTGTAGTATCTATTATTCCACTCCCTATTTTCACAAGTTAATCTTTTTTATCTCCCACAGTGAGATAACAGTGAGAACATGCATGATTTGCCATTCTTTGCTTGTCTTATTTCATTAATATAACAACCTCCAGTTTTTTTTTTTTGTTTGTTTGTTTTTTTTTTTTTGTGATTTTTGGCCGGAGCTGGGTTTGAACCGGCCACCTCCGGCATATGGGACTGGTGCCCTACTCCTTGAGCCACAGGCACCACCCCAACCTCCAGTTTTATCTATGTTGCTGCAAATGATGGGATTTCATTCTTTTTTTTTTTTTTTTTTTTTTTGTAGAGACAGAGTCTCACTTTATGGCCCTCGGTAGAGTGCCGTGGCCTCACACAGCTCACAGCAACCTCCAACTCCTGGGCTTAAGCGATTCTCTTGCCTCAGCCACTCGAGTAGCTGGGACTACAGGCGCCCGCCACAACGCCCGGCTATTTTTTGGTTGCAGTTTGGCCGGGGCCGGGTTTGAACCCGCCACCCTCGGTATATGGGGCCGGTGCCTTACCGACTGAGCCACAGGCGCCGCCCGGGATTTCATTCTTTTGATAGCTGAATAGCACTCCATTATGTATACATACCATATTTTATTTTTGTTTTCTGGAGACAGAGTCTCACTTTGTTGCCCTCAATAGGGTGCTATGGTATCATAGCTCACAGCAACTTCAAATTCTTGGCCCCGGGCGGATTCTCTTGCCTCAGCCTTCAGAGTAGCTGGGACTACAGGTGCCTGCCACAGTCCCCGGCTATTTTTTTTTTTTTAAGAGATGGGGGGTCTTGCTCTTGCTCAGGCTGGTCTCGAACTCCTGAGCTCAGGCAATCCACCCACCTTGGCCTTCCAGAGTGCTAGGATTACAGGTGTGAACCACTGTGCCCAGACTTGCATTTTCTTTATCCATCCATCTGTTGATGAACATGTAGGTTGATTCCACGTCTTTGCTATTGTGAACAGTAATCAATATGGCAGTGCAGATATCCCTTTGCTATACTCATTTCCTTTCCTCTGGATAAACACTCAATGGTGAGATTGCTGGATTGCATGATAGTTCAATTTTTTGTTTTTTTGAGGAACTTCCATACAGTTTCCCTAGGAGTTCCCTTTTCTTTGCCTTCTCACTAGCACCTGTTTTTTTTTTTTTTTTTTTTTTTAATATTAGCCATTCTGATTGGAGTAATATAAGATTATAGTTTTGATTTCCCTAATAGAGACGTTGAGCACTTTTTTATATACTGGTTGGCCATTTGTATGTCTTCTTTTGAGAAATGTCTATTCATGTCCTTTGGCCACCTTTTAGAGGGATCATTTTTTTGTTGTTGTCCAGGTTGTTTTGTTTTCACTGTTCAGTTGTTTCAGTTCCTTGTACATTTTGTCACTTGTCAGAGAATAGTTTTCAAATATTTTCTCCTACTCAATAGGTTCTATTTTCACTCTTCATTTCCTTTGCTGTGCAGAAGCTTTTTAGTTTAATATAGTTTCTTTCATCTATTTCTTTGTTGTCTCTACTTTTGAGGTTTTAGCCATAGCTTCTTTGTCTAGACTGATGTCTTGGAGTGTTTCCCTCTATGTGTTTTTTTTTTTTTTCAGTAGTTTTGGCTTTTCTGTTTAAATCTTTAATCCATTTAGAGTTGATTTTTTGTATGTGAGACATAGGGCGATTCTAATTTCATGCTTCTGCATATTGATATTCAGTTTTTCCAGCATCCTTTGTGGAAGAGGGTGTCTTTTCCCCAATATATGTTCTTGGTACCTTTGTTGAAAATCAGTTGCCTATAAATATATGGATTTCTTTCTGGTCTGTGTGTCTTTTTTATAACAACACTGTGCTGTTTTGGTTACTATGGTCTTGTAATAGATTTTAAAATTAGATAGTGTGATGCCTCCAGATTTGTTCTTTTTGCTCAAAATTTCTTTGGCCATTGGGTTGTTTTCTGACTCCATACAACTTTTAGGTTTGTTTTTTCTATTTCTGTGAAGAATGTCATTGGGATTTTGATAGGATGGTATTAAATCTATAGATTGTTTTGGGTAGTGTGACATCTTTCTAATTGTTTGTGTCCTCTTCAATTTCTTTTGTGATTGTTTTATAATTTTCCTCTTAGAGGTCTTTTACATTTTTGGTTAAATTTATTGCTAGGTATTTTTTTTGTATCTATTGTAAATAGTATTGCCTTCTTGATTTCTTTTCTTTCTTTTCTTCCCCCCCTTCCCTTTCCCTTCCCTTTCCTGACAGAGTCTCACTCTGTCACCCTGGGTAGACTGCCCTGGCATCATAGTTCACAGCAACTTCAAATTTTTGGGCTCAAGCGACCCTCTTGCCTCAGCCTCCCCAGTACCTGGGACTACAGTTGTCCACCATAACTTCCAGCTAATTTTTCCATTTTTAGTAGAGATGGGGGTCTCATTTTTGCTCAGACTATTCCCAAACTCCTGAGCTCAAGCAGTCCACCTACCTTGGGCTCCCAGAGTGCTAGGATTACAAGTGTGAGCTGCCGCACTTGGCCTGCCCTCTTGGTTTCTTTTTCCATTTGTTCATTATTGGTGTATAAAAATGCTACTGACTTTTGTATTTTGATTTTGCATCCTGTAACCTTATTTAATTTGTTTATCAGATCTAAGAGTTTTTTTTGTGGAGTCTTAGGTTTTTCTAAATATAAGATCATGTTTATGAAAACAGGGACAATTTGACTTACTATTTTTTTTAATTTAAATGCCTTTTATTATTATTTTTTCTATTGCCTGATCTTGCTAGGACTTGCAGGACTATGTTGAATAGAAGTGGTGAAAGTGGGCACCCTTGTCTTGTTCTTAGAGAAAAGGCTTTTAGTTTTTTCACATCAAATATTATGTAAACTGTGGATTTGTCATATATGAACTTTATTATGTTAAAGTATATTCCTTTTATGCCTATTTTGTTAAGAGTTTTTATCATGAAGAGATGTTACATTTTATCAATTTTTTGTGTCTATGGAGATTTTCCTTTGTCCTTTACTTTTTTTGTCCTTTGTTGATATAATGAATCATGTTTATCGATTTGCATATTTTGAATCATCCTTGCATTCCTGGAATAAATCTCCCCTAATCATGGCGGATTATCTTTTTGATGTGATGCTTGATTCAGTTTACTAATATTGTTAAGGATTTTCGCATTTATATTCATAAGAGATATTGACCTGTAGGTTTTTACTTTGATGTGTTCTTTTCTGTTTTTGATATCAGGGTAATTCTGGTCTTATAGAATGAATTAGGGAGAATCTCCTTTTCCTAAATTTTTTGAATAGTTTGAGAAAAAGGGCTCTTGGTTCTTCTTTGTAAGTTTGGTAGAATTTGGCAGTGAAGCCATCCAGTCCTGGGCTTTACTTTGTTGGGAGACTTTTTATTACTGACTCAGTCTCTGTTACTTGCTATTGATCTATTCAGATTTTTCTATTTCTTCCTAATTCAATCTTTGTAGATTGTGTATGTCCAGAAATTTATCCATTTCCTCCAGGTTTTCTAGTTTGTTAGTGTGTAGTTGTTCATAATAGTCTCATATGATCTTTTGTATATCTGAGGCATAAGTTAAAATGTCTTTTTTTTCATTTATGGTTTTCTTTGAGTCTTCTTTATTCTTTGGTTAGTTTAGCTAGAAGTTTGTAGATTTTGTTTATTTTTTCAAAACACTGAGTTTTCATTTTGTTAATACTTTGTATTGTATTTTTAAATTCATTTATTTGTGCTCCGGTATTCATTATTTCTTTCTTGCTATTGATGTGGGGTTTGATTTGTTTTTGCTTTTCTAGTTTCTTGAGGCGCATTGTTAGATTGTTCGTTTGACATCTTTCTACCATTTCGGTATAACAATTTATTGCTATATACTTCCCTTTTAGTACTGTTTTTGCTGTAGCTCATAAGTTTGGAACATTGTAGTTCCAAGAAACTTCCTAATTTTCTTTTAAATTTTGATGGCTCAATGATTGATGAGGAGCATTTTGTTTAATTTTCATTTGTGCAGTTTCCGAAGTTCCTTTTGTCATTGATTTCTAGTTTTATTACATGGTGGTCTGAGAAAGCACTTGATATGATTTTGATTTTTTAAAATTCGTTGAGATGTGTATGGCATAACATATGGTCTGTTTTGGTGAATATTCCATGTGCTGATGAGAAGAATGTGTATTCTGCAGCTGTTACATAAAATACAGGGTGTCCCAAAAGTCACCCCTAAAATTGCCATGCGTTGGGAAAATGGGAAATTGTAGCTAAATGTACCTTTATTTACAAAATATTCCTTACATGTTTTTTGAGACAGAGTCTCACTCTATTGTCCAGTCTAGAGTGCCCTAGAGTTAACCTAATTCACAGCAACTTCAAATTCCTGGGTTCAAGTGATCCTCCTGCCTTAGCCTCCTGAATAGCTGAGACTACAGGCGCTTGCAACCACACCTGCCTAACTTTTCTAGTTTTAGTAGAAATGGGGTCTTGTTGTGCAGGCTTGTTTTTGAACTCATCAGCTCAAGTGATCTTCCTCCCTTGGCCTCCCAGAGTGCTAGGATTATAGGTATGAACCATAACACCTGGGCCACAAAAAAATTCCTTATAACATTTTACAAAATATTTGTAAAATATTCTCTAAGTCTTGGCCACTTCTTTGTAAAATTTTGGAATATTTTGTAAATAAAAGTACATTTAGTTACATTTCCCTTATGTGTGGTGACTTAGGGGAGAGTTTTGGGACACCTTATATTCTGTAAATGTCTACTAGTTTCATTTGATTTAAAGTGCAGTTGAATTACACTATTTCTTTACTAATTTTCTATCTATATGAAATGTTTAATGCTGAGAATGGTATGTTGAAGTTTCCAACTATTATTAGATATAATAATAATTGCTTTATGTATCTGGGTGTTTCAATGTTGGGTGCGTATATAGAAAGGGCTATTATATCCTCTTGCTGAACTGATCTTTTTAGCATTATATAATATCTATATAATAACATAGACCTTCTGGTTCAGTGCCCGTAGCACAGTGGTTACGGCGCCAGCCACGAACACAGAGATGGCGGGTTTGAACCCAGCCTGGGCCAGCTAAACAACAATGACAACTGCAATAAAAAATAGCCAGGTGAGGGTGGCGCCTGTGGCTCAAAGGAGTAGGGTGCCAGCCCCATATACCAGAGGTGGTGGGTTCAAACCTGACCCTGGCCAAAAAAAAAATTGCAAAAAAAAAAAAAAATAGCCAGGCATTGTAGTGGGCGCCTGTAGTCCCAGCTACTTGGGAGGCTGAGGCAAGAGAATCACTTAAGCCCAAGAGTTTGAGGTTGCTGTGAGCTGTGACACCATGGCACTTTACCGAGGACGACATAGTGAGACTCTGTCTCAAAAAAAAAAAAAAAATATATATATATATATATATACCTTCTTTGTCTCTTTTTACTGTTTTTTAATTTAAAGTCTGTTTTATCTTTATCTACTCCTGCTTGCTTTTGATTTTCATTTGTATAGAATATCTTTTTCTATCCCTTTATATCCCTATATAACTGAGTTTCTTATAGACACCACATAGTTAGGTCATGTTGTTTATTATCCATTCAGCCAGTCTATATTTTTCAAATGGAAAATTTAATCTGTTTGCATAAAAGAGTTATTATTGGTATGTGAGACCTTACTCTTGTCATTTTGTTCATTGCTTTCTCATTATTTTGTATATCTTTTTTTCCTTTATCATTGTGATGTTGTGAGTTTTTGTGGTGGTAACATTTAAGCTTTTTCTCTCGTTCATTTATGTGTTTTCTCTACCAGTGAGATTTATACTTTCTTACATTTTCACGATGGTAGATATTCTCCTTTTGCTTTCAGATGTAGGACTCCCTTAAGAATTTCTTGTCAGGCCTGTCTGATTTTGATGGTGTGCCTCGGTTTTTGCTTGTCTGGGGAAGATTTTCTCCTTCGCATATGAAGGATAATTTTATTGGGTATTGTATTCTTTGCTAACATTTTTGTATGTTTGTTTTTTGAGACAGAGTCTCACTATGTTGCCTTGGTAGAGTGCTTGACATCACAGCTCACAGCAACCTCAAACTCTTGTGCAGGGGTCCTCAAACTGTGGCCCGTGGGCCACATGATGTGGTGTGATTGTATCTGTTCCCGTTTGTTTTTTACTTCAAAGTAAGATATGTGCAGTGTGCATAGGAATTTGTTCATAGTTTTTTTTTTAAACTATAGTCCAGCCCTCCAATGGTCTGAGGGACATTGAACTGGCCCCCTGTTTAAAAAGTTTGAGGATGCATGCGTCTTGGGCTTAAGTGCTTCTCTTGCTTCAGACTTCCAAGTAGCTGGGATGACAGGTGCCTGCCACAATGCTGGGCTATTTTTTTCCCTTTATTATTATTATTTTTTAAATTAAATCATAGCACAGTACATTAATGCGATCATGGGGCACCATAAACTGGTTTTATAGACCATTTGACATATTTTCATCACACCGGTTAACATAGCCTTCCTGGCATTTCCTTAGTTATTGTGTTAAGACATTTATATTCTACATTTACTAAGTTTCACATGTACCCTTGTAAGATGCACTGTAGGTGTAATCCCACCAATTACCCTCCCTCCGCCCATCCTCCCTCCATCACCTCCCTCTCCCCCTTCCCCATATTCTTAGATTATAACTGGGTTATAGCTTTCATATGAAAGCTACAAATTAGTTTCATAGTAGGGCTGAGTACATGGGATACTTTTTCTTCCATTCTTGAGATACTTTACTAAGAAGAATATGTTCCAGCTCCATCCGTGTAAACATGAAAGAGGTAAAGCCTCCATTTTCCTTTAAGGCTGCATAATATTCCATGGTGTACATATATCACAATTTACTAATCCATTCATGGATCGATGGGCACTTGGGCTTTTTCCATGACTTAGCAATTATGAATAGGGCTGCAATAAACATTCTGGTGCAAATATCTTTGTTATGATGTGATTTTTGTCTTCTGAGTATATGCCCAGTAGAGGAATTATAGGATTGAATGGCAGATCTATTTTTAGATCTCTTAAGTGTTCTCCAAACATCTTTCCAAAAGGAATATATTAATTTGCATTCCCACCAGCAGTGTAGAAGTGTTCCCTTTTCTCCACATCCATGCCAACATCTCTGGTCCTGGGATTTTGTGATATGGGCTAATCTTACTGGAGTTAGATGATATCTCAAAGTAGTTTTGATTTGCATTTCTCTGATGATTAAAGATGATGAGCATTTTTTCGTATGTCTGTAGGCCGTGTGCCTGTCTTCTTCAGAGAATTTTCTCTTGAAGTCCCTTGCCCAGCCTATGATGGGATCACTTGTTCTTTTCTTGCTTATACGTATGAGTTCTCTGTGGATTCTGGTTATTAAACCTTTGTCGGAGACATAACCTGCAAATACCTTCTCCCATTCTGAGGGCTGTTTGTTTGCTTTACTTACTGTGTTCTTGGCTGTGCAGAAGCTTTTTAGTTTTATCAGGTCCGAATAGTGTATTTTTTTTTATTAAATCATAGCTGTGTACATTAATGTGATCATGGGGCACCATACATTGGTTTTATAGACCATTTGACACATATTCATCACACTGGTTAACATAGCCTTCCTGGCATTTTCTTAGTTATTGTATTAAGACATTTACATTCTACGTTTACTAAGTTTCACATATACCCTTGTAAGATGCACCACAGGTATAATTCCACCAATCACCCTCTGTATGCCCACCTCCCCCCTCCACCCCCTCCTTTTCCCCCTTCCCCCTATTCTTAGGTTATAACTGGGTTACAGCTTTCATGTGAAAGCCATAAATTAGTTTCATAGTAGGGCTGAGTACATTGGATACTTTTTCTTCCATTCTTGAGATACTTTACTAAGAAGAATATGTTCCAGCTCCATCCATGTAAACATGAAAGAGGTAAAGCCTCCATCTTCCTTTAAGGCTACATAATATTCCATGGTGTACATATAACACAATTTATTAATCCATTTGTGGATCGATGGGCACTTGGGCTTTTTCCATGACTTAGCAATTATGAATTGGGCTGCAATAAACATTCTGGTACAAATATCTTTGTTACGATGTGATTTTTGGTCTTCTGGGTATATACCTAGTAGAGGAATTATAGGATTGAATGGCAAATCTATTTTTAGATCTCTAAGTGTTCTCCAAACATCTTTCCAAAAGGAATATATTAATTTGCATTCCTACCAGCAGTGTAGAAGTGTTCCCTTTTCTCCACATCAACACCAACATTCTACATTTACTGGTATTGGGATTTTGTGATATGGGCTAATCTTACTGGAGTTAGATGATATCTCAAAGTAGTTTTGATTTGCATTTCTCTGATGATTAAAGATGATGAGCATTTTTTCATATGTCTGTAGGCCGTGTGCCTGTCTTCTTCAGAGAAGCTTCTCTTCAAGTCCCTTGCCCAGCCTGTGATGGGATCACTTGTTCTTTTCTTGCTTATACATATGAGTTCTCTGTGGATTCTGGTTATTAAACCTTCGCTGGAGACATAACCTGCAAATATCTTCTCCCATTCTGAGGGCTGTCTGCGTGCTTTACTTACTGTGTTCTTGGCTGTGCAGAAGCTTTTTAGTTTGATCAGCTCCCAGTAGTGTATTTCTTAAGCTGCTTCAATTGCCCAGGGGGTCCTCCTCATAAAATACTCGCCCAGACCGATTTCTTCAGTGCTTTTCCCTACACTCTCTTGTAGTATTTTTATAGCTTCTTGTCTTAAGTTTAAATCTTTAATCCAGTGAGAGTCTATCTTAGTTAATGGTGAAAGGTTTAGGTCCAGTTTCAGTCTTCTACAGGTTGCCAGCCAATTCACCATTTGTTAAATAGGGAATCTTTTCTCCACTGAATGTTTTTAATTGGCTTGTCAAAGATCAAATAACGGTAAGTAGCTGGATTCATCTTTTGGTTCTCTATTCTGTTCCAGACATCTACTTCTCTGTTTTTGTGCCAGTACCAGGCTGTTTTGATCACTATCAATTTGTAGTATAGTCTGAGGTCTGGTAGCGTGATTCCTCCTGCTTTGTTTTTATTTCTGAGTAATGTCTTGGCTATTCGAGTTTTTTTCTGATTCCATATAAAACAAAGTATTATTTTTTCAATATCTTTAAAGTATGACAGTGGAGCTTTAATAGGGATTGCATTAAAATTGTTTATTGCTTTGGGTAGTATGGACATTTTAACAATGTTGATTCTTCCCAGCCATGAGCATGGTACGTTTTTCCATTTGTTAACATTTTCAGCAATTTCTTTTCTTAGAGTTTCATAGTTCTCTTTATAGAGATCTTTCACGTCCTTTGTTAGATAAACTCCCAAATATTTCATCTTCTTTGGCACTACTGTGAATGGAATAGAGTCCTTAACTTTTTTTTCAGCTTGACTATTGTTGGTATGTATAAAGGCTACCGATTTATGAATGTTGATTTTGTAACCTGAGACACTCTGCATTCCTTGATCACTTCTAAGAGTTTTGTAGTTGAATCCCTGGTGTTTTCCAGATATACAAGCATATCATCTGCGAAGAGGGAAAGTTTGATCTCTTCTGACCCTATATGGATACCCTTGATCGCCTTTTCTTCCCTAATTGCAATGGCTAAAACTTCCATTACAATGTTAAAGAGCAGTGGAGACAGTGGGCAGCCTTGTCTGGTTCCTGATCTGAGTGGAAATGATTTCAATTTAACTCCATTCATTACGATATTGGCTGTGGGTTTGCTGTAGATGGCCTCTGTCAGTTTAAGAAATGTCCCTTTTATACCAATTCTTAAGTGTTCTGATCATGAAGGGATGCTGGATATTATCAAAAGCTTTGTCTGCATCAATTGAGAGAATCATATGGCCTTTGTTTTTTAATTTGTTTATGTGATGAATTATATTTATAGATTTACGTATATTGAACCAGCCTTGAGACCCTGGGAAAAAACCGACTTGGTCATGATGTATAATTTGTTTGATGTGTTGCTACATTCTGTTTGTTAGGATCTTGTTGAATATTTTTTGCATCTATAATTGGTCTATAATTTTCTTTTCTTGTTAGGTCTTTTCCTGGTTTGGGATCAGGGTGATGTTTGCTTCGTAGAACATGTTGGGTAGTCTTCCTTCTTTATCTACCTTTTGGAACAGGTTGAGTAATATAGGTACTAGTTCCTCTCTCAAGGTTTGGTAGAATTCTGACATGAAGCCATCTGGTCCCGGACCTTTCCTTTTAGGGGGATTTTGTGTGGTTGATGCTGTTTCAGAACTTGATATTGGCGTGTTTAAAATTTCCACTTGATTCTGGCTAAGTCTTGGAAGATGACATGCTTCCAAGTATTGGTCAATTTCCTTCAGATTTTCATGTTTCTGACAATAAAGTTTCTTGTAATATTCATTAAGGATTTTTTGGATTTCTGAGGAGTCTGTTGTTATTTCGTCTTTGTCTCTTCTGATTGATGAGAGTAGTGATTTACTCTTTTTTTCCTGGTTAGGTTAGCCAAAGGTTTATCTATTTTATTGACCTTTTCAAAAACCAACTTTGGGATTTATTGATCTGTTGTATAATTCTTTTGTTTTCAATTTCTTTTAATTCTGCTCTAATTTTGGTTATTTCTTTTCTTCTACTGGGTTTGGGGTTGGAATGTTCTTCCTTTTCCAGTTGCTTGAGATGTCCCATTAAGTTGTTAACTTCTTCTCTTTCCGTTCTCTTGAGGAAGGCTTGCAGTGCTATAAATTTCCCTCTTAGAACTGCCTTTGCGGTATCCCAGAGGTTCTGATAATTCATGTCTTCATTGTTGTTTTGTTCCAAAAATTTGGCAGTTTCCTTCTTCTTCTTTTTTTTTTTTTTTTTGTAGAGACAGAGTCTCACTGTAGCACCCTCGGGTAGTGTGCCGTGGTGTCACACGGCTCACAGCAACCTCTAACTCTTGGGCTTACACGATTCTCTTGCCTCAGCCTCCCAAGCAGCTGGGACTACAGACGCCCGCCACAATGCCCAGCTATTTTTCGTTACAGTTTGGCCAGGGCTGGGTTTGAACCCGCCACCCTCGGCATATGGGGCTGGTGCCTTACCGACTGAGCCACAGGCGCTGCCCGGCAGTTTCCTTCTTTTTTTTTTTGTGGTTTTTGGCCAGGGCTGGGTTTGAACCTGCCACCTCCGGCATATGGGACCGGCGCCCTACTCCTTGAGCCACAGGCGCCGCCCTGTTTCCTTCTTAATATCATCTCTGACCCAGCTATCATTCAGCATAACGTTATTTAACTTCCATGTTTTTTTATAAGTATGCAGATTCCTGTTGTTACTGAGTTCAACTTTTATTCCATGCTGGTCTGAGATGATGCAAGGAATAGTTTCTATTCCTTTAAAATACTGATGTTAGACTTGTGACCGAAGATGTGATCGATTTTGGAGTATGTTCCATGGGCTGATGAGAAGTATGTGTATTCAGTTTTGTTGGGATGAAATATTCTGTAGATGTCTGCTAAATCCAAATGTTGGATGGTTAGGTTTAAATCTAAAATTTCTTTGCTCAGCTTCTTATTATAGGATCTATCCAACACTACCAAAGGAGTGTTGAAATCTCGGACTATTATGGAGCTGGAGGAAATCAAGTTGCTTATGTCTGTCAGAGTTTCTCTTATAAATTGAGGCGCATTCTGGTTGGGTGCATAAATACTAATAATTGAAATCTCATCATATTGAGTATTGCCCTTAACAAATATGAAGTGACCATTCTTACCCTTCCTTACTCTTGTTGGTTTAAAGCCTATTGTGTCTGCAAATAGAATTGCAACACCTGCTTTTTTATGATTACCATTTGCCTAAAATATGGACAACTATCCTTTCACCCTGAGTCTATATTTATCTTTTAAGTTAAGATGTGACTCTTGCATGCAACAAATACCTTGCCTGAGTTTTTGTATCCAGTCAGCTAACCTGTACCTCTTTAGAGGACATTTTAAGCCATTCACATTAATGGAGAATATTGATAAGTCTGGTAAAATTTTGGGTCATTATGGAGGATGGTTCTGAGGATATTGTGAAGAGCTGGTTTGGTTATGGCAAATTTCTTCAACACATGAATGGCATTAAAGTATTTAATTTCTCCATCATAAATGAAACTCAGTTTAGCTGGATACAGGATCCAGGGTTGAAAGTTATTTTGCTTTAGGAGAGTAAAAGTCTATGACCACCCTCTTCTGGCTTGAAAAGTTTCAGCAGAGACATCTGCATTCATTCTAATATTCCTCCCTTTGTAGGTAATGGATTTCTTACATGTGGCTGCTTTCAGAATTTTCTCCTTCATATTAACTTTAGTGAAGTTAATTATGATATGCCTGGGGGATGTTTTACTTGGATTGAGTCATGCTGGTGTTCTGAAACTGTCTGCTATCTGAATTTCAGAATCTCTTCGCATGTCTGGAAAATTCTCTTTCATAATTTCATGGAGACAGGCCTTTGTGCCTTGCGAGGCCACTTCATCACTTTCAGGGATTACAATGAGGCCAATATTAGCCTTCTTTGAATTATCCCAGAGCTCTCTGAGAGAATGATCCGTTTTTGCTCTCCATTTCTCTTCCTCTTTGAGAGTTTGGGACCGTTCAAAGGCTTTGTCTTCAATGTAAGAAATCTTTTATTCTGCTTGCTCCACTCTGTTACTGAGGGATTCTACTGTATTTTTCAGATCTTTTAGGGCTACAAATTCTTGCTTCAGTGCATTTAAATCTTTGGTGGTTTTGTCTTTAAGTTCGTTAAATTCTTGAGACAACTTTTGAATTTCTCCTTGAATTTCTAATTCTGACTTTTGAACTGCTGTTCGAATTTCTAATTCCAAATTTTCTTCCATTCTATTAATCTTGTTTGCAATCCAAATTATGAATTCTATTTCTGACATCTTGGCCGGCTGTTTATGAATGGGATCTTCAGTTACATCTGCCATATCTTTCCCTGGGGGGTTTGATTTACTCTAGTTATTCATGTTACCAGAGTTTTTCCACTGATTCCATCCCATGATTATTTTACACCGTTTGCTTTTTCCCCTGTAGTTTTGTTGAGGACCTGTACAGCACTATGGGTCGAGAAACTGTGGACCTGTTTGGTGTGGTGGGGCTAAGCGGTTCTGTCTTGTTTTCAAGGCCTAGTGAAACAACCAACCCTAGTGAAACAGTTACTCTGGGTTGAAGTCTCAGCTGTGGAGAAATGCCAGCAATTAAGTCACTCTGCCCTCCACAGGCAACAATTGGCAAAGGAAAATCAAACCTTCCTACAACCACACATCCAGGGCACCACTTGAATTGTCCTTGGGTGATTGGCTCAGTTCAAAAGGTCCAAATCAATTGTCTCAGTCAGCACCTGTCTCAGGTGGGCGAGTTTAAAAGGTCTCTGGCAACTGGATTGCAAGGGTCTGGTAACAGCTCAGATATGACTTGCTCAGGTGCTCCATGAAGTCAGGAGGACCCACCCAGCAAATAGAGTAGTCTGGGAAGGTTGATGCCTCCTTCCCCACCTTGCACCTCTGTCACACCTAGTCACTGATAGCCCCGCAGGGCTGTGACCCAGTTGCCTCTAGTGTACAGATACTCCAGGGGTTTGCACCTGCCTTAATCACAAGGAAATCTATATCTGCTCAGCCAGGCCACTGTGCTCTGCCTCTATCCAGTAGGGGGAGGTGAGGACTGACAACCTCAGGTGCTTGATGGTGGCTGGGGGGTGTTCACTCAGTTCCAGCCTCGCTCTGATCGCTGTTACTGACAGAACAGAACAGAACAACTTTGCGGGAATTTGTTTCTGTCCCTGCTAAATTCCCCTGCAGAAGAGAAGCTGTTTTGAGTTCCCAGAGCCTGCGCCTCAGGCCCTGTCTTTGCTCCTGCAGGTTTATATTCAGTTAGCTGTCAGTTCTAGCCTTCTGCCTTCCTGTGTCAATAGGGTGATGATCCCCTGAGTGCCGGGTGTGTGTTAGGCTCAGTAAAGCGGTCCTCTCAGTCAGCCCCACCATGGGAATTTCTTGGTTCTGCACGTGTGTTTTCTAGTCCCTGTGCTCCACCCGGGCCGGTACCACCTCAGGCAAACCCTTTACTCACGGGGCCTGCATTTCCATCCCAGATCTGTTCCATGGTGGTTGCTACCTCAGAAGATGCCCGGCTTCCTCTGGTTGCCCAGGGAGACAGGGGGTGTGGCTTCAGAATATCCGGGAGTGAGCCCTATTGTTGCCAAAAACGACTGCTGCTCTGTGCCTCTGGGCACGCCACTTCAGTGTGGTTCCCTTTCAGCCGACCGTCTTCTCCTCACTTCCGTGCCACAGAATCAGCACTGACCAGCTGCAGTCTAGGCCCTGTCCACACTCCTCGAGAAATCACCCAAAAATCTGGACTCCTGGGGGACAGGCCTCCAGACCTCAGAGTGAGAGTGGAGGGGAGTGCTGGGAGCTTAGAATTGCAGGTAGAGAATATATACAGTTTTATACAGTTTTATGCCTGGCAGGAGAACGCCGTGGCACTCTAGTAGGGGAGGTAGGTCAAGTTTTTAGAGGGTCTTTCCTGTGGAGTGTAGTGGGAGGACCTGTGAACTCTTCTTGTTTGTTTATGGGGCACTCCGAGCCATTCTCATGGGGGAGGGGACTCCCGTCAGCTTGGTGATGGATTTTGTACCTTTTGTTTGTATCCTTGGGGTCGTAGCTCGCCTCTGCGGGGTTGATGTGTGTTCTTCAACCTTCTCTCTTGGTGCAGCTCTAATCCACCAGGTTACTTGCTAAATTTCTGTCCTTTAACTCTCCTTCTGGACAGGAGCCTCTGTGGAAAGCTGGCTTGTGTTAGCCATCTTGTCTCCCACCATCTTCAAATTCTGAAAAACTATTTTCTGCTTGATCTAGTGATTTCAGCTGACGTGCTGTGTAAAATTTTGAAGATCATCAGTTCATTTTGAAGAAGTTCAAAGCACAGTAAGTATATTTTTTTACTCTTTTTTTTTTTTTTTTTGATCAACATAATTTAAGTGTGCTGCGGAAGTTTAACTATAGGTTCAAGTGTGCCGTGAGATAAAAAGGGTTGAAAAACACTGATCTAGACTATCATTGAAGATCCCAAACACACTTTTTATCATTATTCATTGAATTCTTCACTTCCAAGATTTCTTTTTCTTTCTTTCTTTCTTTTTTTTTTTTTAGGAAAGAGTCTTAGTCCTTTGCTCCAAGCTAGAATGCTGTGGCATCAGTCTAGAGCACAGCACCATCAAACTCCTGGGATGATATTATCCTTTTACTATAGGCGCCTGAGTAGCTTGGCTAATCTATTTTTTAGTAGAGCTAGGTAGAGTCTTTCACTCATTCTGGTCTTAAACTCTTGGGCTCAAATGATCCTCCCAACTTGGCCTCCCAGAGCGCTAGTATTATAGAGTTGAACTACTGTGCCTGGCCTGGTTCATTCCTTTAATAAATGATAGCCATCTCCTTAGTGAATTTCTCATTCATATTCTGAATTGTTTTTATTATTTCTTTGTATTGTTTACCTGTGTTTTCTTGTATCTCACTGAGCCTCTTTTTTTTTTTACTAATTTATTTATTTAGAGATTGTCTCAGTCTCTTGCCTGGGCTAGAATGCTGTAGCATCATCATAACTCACTACAACCACAAATTTCTATTTCTGGGTTCATACAATCCTCCTGCTTCAGCCTTATGAATATCTGGAACTATAGGCACATGCCATCATACCCAGAAAATTTTTTTTATTTTTTAGAGCAATAGAGTTTTGTTAAGTTGCTCAGACTGATCTCAAACTCCTGGCCTCAAGCAATCATCCCACCTGAGCCTCTCAAAGTGCTAGGTTCACAGACATGAGCCACCATGCTAGGCCTCACTGAACCTCTTTAATATTAATATTTCATATATTTTTTGGCATTTCAGAAATTTCTTTTTCATGCTAATCAGTTGCTGGAGAATTATTTTGCTCTTTTGGAGGTGTGATATATTCTTGCTTTTTTATGTTTCTTGTGTTTTTATATTTATATTTGTATATGTGGTATAGCAGTTGCTTCTTATAACTTTTTAGATTAGCTGTCACAGGGGAACACTGTTTCTTAAATATGTATATGTGGTGTTGGTCGGGTAGGACACTTTGGCTTTGACACCAGATGCACATAGTAGTGTAGTCTCTGCATGATTTCAAATCAAGTATTTTCTGTATGATTTCACCTAAAAACAGCTTCAGTAGTATCTGTTATTTCCTTAGTGGCTTAGGCTGCAATTGTTGATAGAAGCTGTGGTAAGGTTTTGCTAGGGACAGGGAAGTCATATTGGCCAGTCTTTAGTCTTTAGTGGTGGCAGCAGCAGGCTAAGCATGCCTGCCTTTGGGTCCTTGGGTAGTATATGTGGGTACCAGTGTTAGTGGGTCTAAGCAGGCTTATTCTTTTTTTTTTCAAACTGTTAGCACACACAAAAATTTAATTTTTTTTTCTCTTTAATTTTTTTTCCTTTTTTTTAATTGTTGGGGATTCATTGAGGGTACACAGAAACAGGTTACATTGATTGCTTTTTTTAGATAAGGACCCTCTTATAATTGTGTCCCACCCCCTAAAGGCACACCACACCCCTTTCCCCCCACCCCCTCCCTCCTTTCATGTCTCAGCTCTCCTCATCCCCTACCCCCCACCATGTACTAGGACATTAATTGTCCTCATATCAGAATTGAGTACATAGGATTCTTGTTTCTCCATTCTTGTGATGCTTTACTAAGAATAATGTGTTCCACATCCATCCAGGTTAATACAAAAGATGTAAAGTCTCCATCTTTTTTAGTGGCTGAATAGTATGTCATAGTATACATATACCACAGCTTGCTAATCCATTCCTGGGTAGGTGGGCATTTAGGCTGTTTCCACATTTTGGTGATTGAAAGCAGGCTTATTCTTGGGCTTACAGCTAACTTGTCTGGGTGCCAGCAGTGGCAATGGTAGGCAGGGTGGGTCTTCAAGTCCATGGGCAGCGGCAAAATCAGTGGCTAGACAACCTTTGGGCTTTCAAGTGGCTCATGTTGGTTAGTAGCAGTGGCTGCAGTGGGCTTAGTATGCCATTCTCGAGGCCTCAGCCTAGTGTGTGTGGGTAGCTTCCAGCTGTGGTGGTAGTGGCAGACTTAGTGGGCCTGTTTGTAAGCTCATGGGAGGATTTCACAGATGCTGGTTGTAGTAGGTGGGGTGGGCTGGATCCTCAGGTCTCCCAGTGGAGTGTTTGGGTGGCAAGGGCATCAGCAGCAGTGGGGTAAGCTGATCCTTAGAGTACCGTACAAGTATGTGGCAACCCTGCTGTGAGGGGTGGAGTTGGGATTACTGCCAGTGGCAGGAGCTGCAGGCAGGCAGCTCTCAGGCTTTGGGATGCACATGCTTTGGACCCCGGTGGTGATGGCAGCAGCAATAGTAGTGGGGAAAGCCCACTACTATTGAACACATGCAAGTGCACAGTGGCCCTGGTTCTGGGAGAAGTGGGGTTGCTGCCAGTGGTGTGTGCCCCAGGCTCTGCTAACAATGGTGGTAACAGTAGCAGTGGAGAAAGCCAGTCTTCAGCATGGGTACAAGTATAGTCACTCTGCTTCTGGGGTGTGGGGTGGGTCTGCTGTTAGTGATAGCAGCTACAGGAAGGCAAGTTTCTGGATCTGGAGAGCACATGCTCTGGCTCCCTTTTTTTCAGGGGCAGCATCCCTGGTGTGTGACACTGCTATTTCCTGGGAAACAAGATACTATATGCTAGAGTTCTGGTGTATAGTATGCCTCTGCTGGATCAACAGGCATAGTACCACCATAGCCCTCTGGGTGGAAGCAAAGGTATGTCAGTGGGGCCCAGGGATGTGGATGCAGGGCCTGCTGGGCCTCAGAGCAGGATGTAGTTTGATGGGGTCTGGGCCCTCAAAATTGCACTGTGACGCAGCTACTTAAGTCTTGGGGCTGTATGAGACCCAGCATGAATTATCTCTGTGGGGCAATGCCATCATGCAGTCTCTACACAGCTCCCTGTGCTATTCTCAGGGCCCGTGAAGATCTCCTTGGCTAGGGTTGCAGGGACTGTGGACTGCTAGGGATCTCTCACTTACCTTTTGCTTACACCCCAGAACTTCTGCAGGCTCCCAGACAGTATCAAATAAGCCAGCTGTTTTGCTTCCCTCTCTTTCTGTGCCTCAGCTGTTTTTTGTCACTTCTTTGTTGAATTCCTGAGTTCTCTCTTAGATGCTCTATTATAACTGTGATTACCTACTCTTTTGGTTCTTCGGGGAAGAGGCAAGTGCCGGTTGCCTCTAGGCACTTTCTTGAGGTCTTCTCCTGTGATACTTTATGTTTTTAACTTTTCACGCACTTGAATAGGGAACCACATTGGATGAACAGCATGGGGTATTGAAGTAAAAAAGATTGTGATTGAGTCATTGCTCTATAAATTTCTAGCTGTATGAGTTTGGGAAAGTCACTTTCCCTCTCTGTGTCTCGATTCCCCCATCTGTAAAATTGGGATAATTAATAGAGTCAGTTCAAGGATTAAAGAAATTAAAGTTAACAATTGTGAAGAGCCTTGCCCAGTTCTTGACACTTAGCAAGTTCACAGCAAAATATAGCTATTATTCTTACTAAATCTAAGATAAATCTATAATTTATTTTGTTTATAATAAGAATAAAATAGAATTCTGACTAGAATTGAATGAATTTATAAATGATCTCTGGAGAACTGATACCTTTACCAAACTTGAGTCTCTCATGCAGGACCTAGGACGTTTTTCAAATATTTTACTGGAATTTTGTTTGGTTTGGGTCTTATATTTTTCTTATATTTTTCTCTTGTTAATTCCAGAGTATTATGTAATTTTTTATTGTTATTGAGAATGAGAGTAATTTTTGTTATTATGAAAGAGAATTTTGCATTACACTTGCTAGCTGTTTATCTCTAGCATAAAGGAAAGTATGTGATTGTTTTCACATATACCTTATAAATGGTGACTTCACTGTACCCTTTCTTAGTTCTAATAGTTTATCGTTTTTGAAGACTATCACATCATTCCTCCTTTCTAACATTCATTATTTGTTTTCTGTTTTTTTGCACCAGATAAATGTGGAGTCAGTGACATCCTTATCTTGGTTCTGATTTTAATACTTCAAGGGCACTGACTATTATCATGACATTGCATTGGATTCTGATATTTACTTTTGTATTGATAAAGATGCTTCCATTCTTTGGTTTTTCAGGTATTTCAGTCAGGAAAGGCTTTTGGGATTTATCAAATGTCTTTTTGGCATATAATGGGGTGACATTTAAATTTCTTTTTTATATCTCATCCAACCAGTTAGTGTAACTAATTTATTATATTCAACCATTCTTATGTTCTTAATTTAAATCTGTTTGGTTATGGTATATTGTTGTCTTAATGCACCATTGATTTTGATTTGTTAATGATGAGGATATCTGCATCTAAAATCAGAAATGAGATTAAAATTGTTTCATGTTCATCAGATTTTGGTATAAGTATTAAACACGCCTTCCAAATTTATCTGAGAAACTATCTTTTTCTATAATCAGGAATAATTTTAGTAATGCAATAATTACCCATTTTCTAAAAGTTTGAAAGAATGTAAGCTTTAAAATCAGTTTTTGTGATATATCTTTGATAAACTTTAAAATTTTTTTTATTTTTAATTTCATCTTGCTTGTTCATTCTTCTTTGTTTGAAGTACATTTTTGTTGTTGTTGTTCTTTTTCTTCTTCTTTTTTTTAATGTTCTTCCTTTGGTGATTCTCTTTCCCGTTGCCTCCCTAGTATTTGGGATTACAGATGCCCACCACAACGTCCGGCTGTTTTTGATGTTAGTAGAGATGGGGTCTTACTCTGGCTCACTGCTGCTCATACTGGTCTCGAACCTCTGAGCTCAGGCAATCCACCCGCCTCGGCCTCCCACAGCGCTGGGACTACAAACGTGAGCCACCACACCTGGCTGATAAACATTTTGAATTCTTCTGTTATTATCATTCTATTCATATTCTTTGCTGCTTTGTGAAACTATTTTGAAAATCTATAGTTTCCTAAAATATAATCCACTTTAAAGTTATATATAATATTTTCTTATAACTTGAAGTCTTTTCCACATCCATTTTGTATAGTTTCATTTATTTTCTCAGTTAGTCTTGCCAGGTTTTTTTTTTTAATTCTTTATTAAATCATAACTGTGTACATTAATGCATTTATGGGGTACAGTGTGCTGATTTGATATACAATGTGGAATGCTTACATCTAACTGATTAACATAATAGACTCCTTGCTTATTTGTTGTGGTAAAAACATTCATACTCTATTCTTAATAGTTTAGAAATGTATCATTGTATTATGCACATTAGGTTGGATCCCCCCAAATACCCTCCCACCTCTGGGCCTCTACCCTCTCCTCCCCTTTCTTTCCTCTTCCTTCCTTCTTTCTGGACTTTAGTTACGTTTTACCATTCCTATGAATGTGTAGGTGATTATATACTGATTTCATAGTAGTATTGAATACATTGCACACTTTTTTACCCCATTCTTGAGATACTTTACTAAGAAGAATATGTCTTGCCAGGTTTTTATATAGTCATTTTTCTTTTTTAAATGAAACCATTTGTTTTACTGATTATATTTATGTTCATGTATTTAAAATTAATGTTACTTTCTACTTTGCTTAAATTGATTTCTTCATTGTACTTTAATGTAGTTTTTCACTTTTTCTTTGCTTTTTATTTTTATTATTGTTTCAGGTTAATTTGACGGTGCAAAGAATTAGGTTACAGTGTTTGCATTTATGAGGTACAGTCACTCTTATATTTGTGTCCTACCCCCAAGAGTTGTACTATACACCCTAACATTGTGCCCATTAAGTGAGAGCACACCTGTGCCCCGCCCCCCTCCCCTCTCCCTATTCCCTCATTCCCCTTCCCCCCACCTTGAATTGATTTGAGTTTTTCTCTCATGTGAGTGTGTATTATGTCCTCTCCTGGCTTCATATGAGTGCTGAGTACATTAGATTTCTTCTCCATTCTTTCCTAAGAAGAATGTGTTCCAATTCTATCCAGGTTAATACAAAAAATGTAAAGTCTCCATCTTTTTAATGACTACTATTCCATGGTATGTATATATATATATATATACACCACAGTTTGTTTTTTTAGTTTATTATTTATTTAATCATACTTACTCATTTATGGGGTGCAATGTGCTAATTTGATATGTATTGTGGACTGATTACATCAAAATGATTAACATATTCATCACCTCACCTACTTATTTTTTGTGGTAAGACATTTAAAATTTACTTTTGGTAATTTTGAAATATACCCTTGCATTGTGCACATTAGGTGAGATTCTACCAAATGCCATCCCTTCTTCCACCAATCACCTTCCCCCCTTCCCCTCCCCTTTCACTGATATCCCCTTCCTCTTGCTAGACTGTATGTGTGTTCTGTCATTCATATGAGATACCACAGTTTGTTAATCCATTCCTGGGTTAGTGGGCATTTAGGTTGTTACCACATTTGGTGATTGTAAATTGAGCTGTGATAAACAATCTAGTACAAATATCCTTCTGATAAGATGAATGTTTTTCTTCTGGGAAGATGCCTAGTAATGGGATTATGGGATCAAATTGGAGGAATAATTTTAGTCCTGGAGGATTCTCCATACTTCCTTACAAAAAGGTTGTATTAGTTTGCAGTCCCAATAGCAGTGTAAAAGTGTTCCCTTGTCTTCACATCCATGCCAGCATCTGCAGCTTTGAGAATTTGTGATGTGACCTGTTCACACTGGAGTTAGGTAATATCTCAGGGTGATTTTGATTTGTATTTCTCTGATGATCAGGAATGATGAGCATATTTTTAAATTTTTGTTAGCCATTCGTCTGTCTTCATCAGAGAAGGTTCTGTTCATATCTCATACTTTGGATCAACAATGCCACGATCCCTGAGCCCTCAGAGAAAAGAAAAAAATAATGAAAATAGGTAAAGAAAATTAAAAATACAATAAACTGAAGAAAAAAGGGGTATATTAGTTATTTTTTTATTATTATTATTATTATTTTTTATTGTTGGGGATTCATTGAGGGTACAATAAGCCAGGTTACACTGATTGCAATTGTTAGGTAAAGTCCCTCTTGCAATCATGTCTTGCCCCCAGAAAGTGTGACACACACCAAGGCCCCACCCCCCTCCCTCCTTCCCTCTTTCTGCTTCCCCCCCCATAAACTTAATTGTCATTAATTGTCCACATATCAAAATTGAGTACATAGGATTCATGCTTCTCCATTCTTGTGATGCTTTACTAAGAATAATGTCTTCCACTTCCATCCAGGTTAATGTGAAGGATGTAAAGTCTCTGTTTTTTTTAATGGCTGAATAGTATTCCATGGTATACATATACCACAGCTTGTTAATCCAGTCCTGGGTTGGTGGGCATTTGGGCTGTTTCCACATTTTGGCGATTGTAAATTGAGCTGCAATAAACAGTCTAGTACAAGTGTCCTCATGATAAAAGGATTTTTTTCCTTCTGGGTAGATGCCCAGTAATGGGATTGCAGGATCAAATGGGAAGTCTAGCTTGAGTGCTTTGAGGTTTCTCCATACTTCCTTCCAGAAAGGTTGTACTAGTTTGTAGTCCCACCAGCAGTGTAAAAGTGTTCCCTTCTCTCCACATCCACGCCAGCATCTGCAGTTTTGAGATTTTATGATGTGGGCCATTCTCACTGGGGTTAGATGATATCTCAGGGATGTTTTGATTTGCATTTCTCTAATATATAGAGATGATGAACATTTTTTCATGTGTTTGCTAGCCATTCGTCTGTCATCTTTAGAGAAAGTTCTATTCATGTCTCTTGCCCATTGATATATGGGATTGTTGGATTTTTTCATGTGGATTAATTTGAGTTCTCTATAGATCCTAGTTATCAAGCTTTTGTCTGATTGAAAATATGCAAATATCCTTTCCCATTGTGTAGGTTGTCTCTTTGCTTTGGTTATTGTCTCCTTAGCTGTACAGAAGCTTTTCAGTTTAATGAAGTCCCATTTGTTTATTTTTGTTGTTGTTGCAATTGCCATGGCAGTCTTCTTCATGAAGTCTTTCCCCAGGCCAATATCTTCCAGTGTTTTTCCTATGCTTTCTCGGAGGATTTTTATTGTTTCATGCCTTAAATTTAAGTCCTTTATCCATCTTGAATCAATTTTTGTGAGTGGAGAAAGGTGTGGGTCCAGTTTCAGTCTTTTACATGTAGACATCCAGTTCTCCCAACACCATTTATTGAATAGGGAGTCTTTCCCCCAAGGTATGTTCTTGTTTGATTTATCGAACATTAGGTGGTTGTAAGATGTTAGTTTCATTTCTTGGTTTTCAATTCGATTCCAAGTGTCTATGTCTCTGTTTTTGTGCCAGTACCATGTTGTCTTGAGCACTATGGCTTTGTAGTACAGACTAAAATCTGGTATGCTGATGCCCCCAGCTTTATTTTTGTTACAAAGAACTGCCTTAGCTATACGGGGTTTTTTCTGGTTCCATACAAAACGCAGAATCATTTTTTCCAAATCTTGAAAGTACGATGTTGGTATTTTGATAGGAATGGCATTGAATAGGTAGATTGCTTTGGGAAGTATAGACATTTTAACAATGTTGATTCTTCCCGTCCATGAGCATGGTATGTTCTTCGATTTGTTAATATCCTCTGCTATTTCCTTTCTCAGGATTTCATAGTTTTCTTTATAGAGGTCCTTCACCTCCTTCATTAGGTATATTCCTAGGTATTTCATTTTCTTTGAAACTATGGTGAAGGGAGTTGTGTCCTTAATTAGCTTCTCATCTTGACTGTTATTGGTGTATACAAAGGCTACTGACTTGTGGACATTGATTTTATATCCTGAAAAATTACTGTATTTTTTGATGACTTCTAGAAGTCTTGTGGTTGAGTCTTTGGGGTTCTCTAAGTATAAGATCATGTCGTCAGCAAAGAGGGAGAGTTTGACCTCCTCTGCTCCCATTTGGATTCCCTTTATTTCCTTGTCTTGCCTAATTGTATTGGCTAGAACTTCCAGCACTACGTTGAATAGTAAAGATGACAGAGGACAACCTTGTCTGGTTCCAGTTCTAAGAGGAAAAGCTTTCAGTTTTACTGCATTCAGTAAAATATTGGCTGTGGGTTTGTCATAGATAGCTTCAATCAGTTTTAGAAATGTGCCACCTATGCTTATACTCTTCAGTGTTCTAATTAGAAAAGGATGCTGGATTTTATCAAATGCTTTTTCTGCATCTATTGAGAGGATCATGTGATCTTTATTTTTGCCTCTGTTAATACGGTGGATAATGTTTATGGACTTGCGTATGTCAAACCAGCCTTGCATCCCTGGGATGAAACCTACTTGATCATGATGAATGACTTTTTTGATGATAAGCTGTAATCTATTGGCTAGGATTTTGTTGAGAATTTTTGCATCTATATTCATGAGTGAGATTGGTCTGAAATTCTCCTTTTTGTTTGGGTCTTTTCCTGGTTTTGGTATCAGGGTGATGTTTGCTTCATAGAATGTGTTGGGGAAAAGTCCTTCTTCCTCAATTTTTTGGAATAATTTCTGCAGTACAGGAATAAGCTCTTCCTTGAAGGTTTGATAGAATTCTGGAGTGAAGCCATGTGGACCAGGGCATTTTTTGGTTGGAAGATCTTTTATTGTTTCTTTTATCTCAGTGCTTGAAATTGGTCTGTTCAGGAGCTCTATTTCTTCCTGGCTGAGTCTAGGGAGAGGGTGTGATTCCAAATATTGATCCATTTCCTTCACATTGTCAAATTTCTGGGCATAGAGTTTATGGTAGTTTTCAGAGATGTTCTCTTGTATCTCTATGGGATCAGTTGTTATTTCCCCTTTATCATTTCTGATTGAGGTTACTAGAGATTTTACTTTTCTATTCCTCGTTAGTCTGGCCAATGGTTTATCTATTTTATTTATTTTTTCAAAAAACCAACTCCTTGTTTCATTAATTTTCTGAATGATTCTTTTGTTTTCAATTTCATTGATCTCTGATTTGATTTTGGATATTTCTTTTCTTCTACTGAGTTTAGGCTTAGATTGTTCTTCTTTTTCCAATTCCATAAGATCTCTTGTGAGATTGTTGATGCGCTCTTTCTGTTTTTTGAATGTGGGCATCTAAAGCGATGAATTTTCCTCTCAAAACTGCTTTTGCAGTATCCCACAGGTTTTGGTAGCTTGTGTCTTCATTGTTGTTATGCTTAAGGAAGTTAATGATTTCCTGTTTTATTTCTTCCTGCACCCATCTGTTATTCAACAGAAGATTGTTTAATTTCCATGCCTTTGGGTGGGGTCGAGCATTTTTGTTAGAGTTGAGTTCCACCTTTAGTGCCTTATGGTCTGAGAAGATACAAGGTAAAATTTCAATTCTTTTGATTCTGTTGATATTTGTTTTGTGTCCCAGGATATGATCAATTTTGGAGAATGTTCCATGGGGTGATGAGAAGAATGTATATTCTTTATCTTTGGGGTGGAGTGTTCTATATGCGTCTATCAAGCACAGTTGTTCTAGGGTCTGATTTAAATCTCTTATATCTTTGTTTAATTTCTGTTTAGAGGATCTGTCCAGCTCTGTAAGAGGAGTGTTAAGGTCCCCTGTTATTATGGTATTATCAGATATCATATTGCTCAGACTGAGTAAGGTCTGTTTCAAGAATCTGGGAGCATTTAAATTGGGTGCATAGATATTTAGAATTGAAATGTCTTCTTGTTGTATTTTTCCCTTGACCTATATAAAGTGACCATCTTTGTCTTTTTTGACTTTAGTTGCTTTAAATCCACATGTATCTGAAAATAAGATTGCAACTCCTCTTTTCTTCTGAATTCCATTTGCCTGAAAAATTGTCTTCCAACCCTTGACTCCGAGCTTTAATTTGTCTTTTGAAGCCAGGTGTGTTTCTTGCAGACAGCAAATGGATGGCTTGTGTTTTTTAATCCAGTCAACCAATCTATGTCTCTTCAATGGAATTGAACCAATCTATGTCTCTTGAATGGAATTCAAGCCATTAACATTTATTGAGATAATTGATAAGTGTGGTAGTATTCTATTCATCTTATTTGGTGAGTGTCCATTGCTTAGTTTTATCTTTTGCATCAGTGTGGAGGTTAGGTTCTGTCCTTTAATTTCTGAGTTCTTACTTTGCTGCTGATCCATTGTGGTGGTCAGTGTGCAGAACAGGTTGAAGAATTTCCTGTAGAGCTGGTCTTGTTGTCGCGAATTTCCTCGATGTTTGTATATCCATAAATGATTTGATTTCTCCGTCAATTTTGAAGCTTAGCTTAGCAGGGTACAGAATTCTGGGCTGGAAATTGTTCTGTTTAAGTACATTAAAGGTAGATGACCATTGTCTTCTTGCTTGGAAAGTTTCATTAGAGAAGTGTGCGGTCACTCTGATGGATTTGCCCCTGTAGGTCAACTGGCGCTTACTCCTGGCAGCTTGCAGAATCTTTTCTTTTGTCTTGACTTTGGACAGGTTCATCACAATGTGTCTTGGAGAAGCTTGGTTAGAGTTGAGGCGACCTGGGGTCCGATATCCCTCTGAAAGCAGTGTGTCAGAATCTTTGGTGATATTTGGGAAATTTTCTTTTATAATATTCTCTAGTATGGCTTCCATTCCTCTGGGGCATTCTTCTTCCCCTTCTGGGATTCCTATAACTCGTATGTTGGAACGCTTCATAAAGTCCCATAATTCTGACAGTGAAAATTCTGCTTTCTCTCTCTTCTTTTCTGCCTCTTTTACTATCTCAGTTATCTTAAGAACTTTGTCTTCTACCTCTGAAATTCTTTCTTCTGCATGGTCTAACCTGTTGCTGATACTTTCCATTGCATCTTTAAGTTCCCTAATTGACTGTTTCAGTTCCTTTAGGTCTGCTATATCCTTTTTATATTCTTCATATCGTTCCTCTCTTATTTGATTCTGTTTTTGGATTTCCTTTTGGTTATTTTCCACTTTATTAGCAGTTTCCTTCATTGTTTCCATCATTTCTTTCATTGTTTTCAACATGTGTATTCTAAATTCCCTTTCTGTCATTTCTAACATTTCTTTACAGGTGGAATCATCTGCAGTAGCTACCTCATGGTCCCTTGGCGGGGTTGTTCTGGACTGGTTCTTCATGTTGCCTGGAGTTTTCTGCTGATTCTTCCTCATGAGTGATTTCTTTTATCTGTTTCCTTGCCCTAATTTTCCTTTCACTTCCTCTTGCTCTTTAAGTTCTCGTGCCTGTGGAAGTTGCGGGCGGGTTTAGACGGATTGAACACATGCGACCACTTGCCGGTTTTCCACTGTTTTAGTCCTCCTCTTGGGGTCTAGAAGTCTCTCGCTGACTCCCTGTATCCTCGCAGGGGTGATGATAGGCAGATCCCACCAGCCAGAGATGCCTGGAGTCCTATCTCCCCAGACTCATGGTGCCCAGATGCAAGGAAGCTGTTACTCGGCCGCCATCTTGCTCCGCCTCTCCTATCTTAGCTATTGTAGGAAAAATTTATGTGAATGAGAAAAGTAGGAAGATATCTACCAAAAGAGACAAAATAGGAGAGAAATAAAAACGAAATAAAGAATTAAAGGGAGTGAAAAACTGTAACTGAAATGGAGGAACACTTGCTATTGAAGAAAGTAAAAATAAAAAAATAAAAATGCAACCAAACCAAATCAAAGAAAACCAAAAGCAATAGCAGTAACAAAAAAGGAAGAAAAAACTAAGGAAAAAATTGGGGGGGAAGGAAAATATATGTGAATGTATATATATATACATATATACACAACACATCTATATATACAGGTATGTATATGTAAATTGCAATATGTTGCCCAGACACCAGGTGGTGCTGTATTGTTAGGAGATGGAGAATATGCACACCGTTTCTACTGTAGAAGATGCAGGCCAGAAGCTACTTTCCAGTTTTAGATGAGACTTATTCCTGTCCTTCTGACCTGGTTCTCCTCAGTCAGGGCCTTGTCACTTTGCCAGCACTCAGTCCCGGCCAGATTTGGATCCCATTGCACTTGCCAGATCTCTTGACCTTTCAAACAGTGCCCCCTAATAACAAAGCATTTTCCCCTGTGGCAGGGGGTGCGCTAAACTCCTCCCAAGAATGGCTGCCTGAGCTTAGCAGGCCCCCAGAGCCAGCCATGCAGTAGGACCTCGTGGACTGTTTCTCCCCTGCAGCCTTCCCACAATGGTGAGCACATGTAGCTAAGTTGACGGGAGCTTCACTTCACCTGACACTCAACCTCAGCTGCCTGATGCTGCTCGAATTCCCTTACATCCAAGCCCCTCCAAGGCAGCTCCAGGGAGCAGTCTAGTTCAAAAATAAGAACAAAAACTACAGGATAGCCCTTTCCTATCTCCAGTCCTCCACAGGAGGGCCTCTGACTGACCTTTGCCTGTACCTAGGCACTTAACCTTTTGTGCTGGTTTTTCTCAGCACCAGACCTCCTTGCTGCTCCTGGAGTCTTTGACTACTTCTCTGTACCCCCAGATGATGTTTCTGGGTAGGTTCTTTCAGTTAGAGGTGGCTGAACACCTTTCTCTTCTGTCTCACCTCACAGCAGCAAGGAGTTCTCTAGTCCACTATCTTGCCCCATCCCCTGGAGAGTTTCTATTTTTTAATAAGAAAAATCAGCCCCTTGGCATTTCTGGTAATAGCTTATTTGCTCCCTATTCATTTCAAATTTGAAAAATATTTTCTGGCTTACATCTGTAATCCTAGCACTTTGGGAGGCCATAGCAGGAGGATTGCTTGAGGCTAGAAGTTTAAGACCAGCCTTGGGCCACAAAGTGAGATCCTAACTCTATAAAAACTAAAAAAGATAGCCAAGCCTGTGATGTGAACCTTTATTCCTAGCTACTCAGGAGGACGAGCCATGAGGATTGCTGGAGCTTGAGAGTTGGAAATTGCAGTAAATTGTGATCACTCCTGCCACTGCATTCCAGTTTGGGTCACAGAGTGGGACCCTGTCACCCCCTCCCTTTCCCCACACAAAAAAGCAAGAAAAACCTTTTCTTTTTATTTCCTTTTTTATTTCTTATTGTTTCTTTTATTTTCTGTGTCAATTTTCCTGAAAGTAATGTTTCATATTGTCTGTTTTAATTCTTTAGAATGATTGAATGATTTTATTATTGAGTTGTGATAGCTTTATCATAAACCCCTTGTCAGTTCTACTTCCTATTTCTATTCTATTTGGTTACATTTTAAGTGATTAACAACTATACTTGAAACTGTATTTCTCAAATTCAATAACTTTGTCTCTGCCTCCAACTTCACTCCGAGAAGATGAGAAATTATATCTTTTTTGATCCCTTGCTCCCTCTCACTGGTATTCATGTATTAATTTGGAAAACGAGCTCCAGATTATTTCTGCATTTTCTCCTTGTGACTCTCCTATTTTAATAAATATTTATTAACAGAGGAATTACATTTCTTCACAACATGATAAAGAGTTATTTTGGGGGGGGAGGGTGGGTTAATTCATGCTTAGTGGGTACAATGCACACATTCTGGGTGAAGGGCAAATTTATAACTTTGACGTGAAATGTACAAAAGCATAACAAAAATGTGTATCCCTGTAATATTCTGAAATAAAAAATAAACAAAGAGTGATTTGTGTTTAACTAAAAGCATACTGGCTTCATTGTTAATCAATATCTTTATTTTATCTTCTATATTGAGACATGTACTCAGATTTAATATCAATTGAGCTAGAATATGTGAATGTGTAATTTTTTTTTTCAGAGATATAGTTCTTTTATTTACTTATTTATTTATTTATTTATTGTTGGGGATTCATTGAGGGTACGATAAGCCAGGTTACACTGATTGCAATTGTTAGGTAAAGTCCCTCTTGCAATCATGTCTTGCCCCCATAAAGTGTGACACACACCAAGGCCCCACCCCCCTCCCTCCGTCCCTCTTTCTGCTTCCCTCCCATAAACTTAATTGTCATTAATTGTCATATCAAAATTGAGTGTGAATCTGTAATTTTTTTAAACCTGTTGCTTAACATTTGGCTAATAATTTTGCTGCATTTGCTTAATCTGTTCTTGAAATATTTTAATATGAATTACAGACATAGTAACATTTCACTTGTATATAATTTCTATATGCATCACTGACAAAGGATTTTTTCCTACATGACCACATTACCATTCAATCGTTAGCTATTAAGATAATGCTGCTATGAACATTTGTGTACAAGGTTTTGCATGGAAATATGCTTTCAATTTTCTTGGGTATATACCTGCAAATGGAATTACTGGGTCATCTGGTAATTCTATGTTTAACCCTTTTTGAAAATATGCCAGACCGTTTTTCTAAGTGGCTACATGTCTACTAGCAGTGTATTAGTGTTCTAATTTCTCTACATCCTCAACAACACTTGAAATTGTTGTCTTTTTGATTAAAGTCATTCTAGTAGGTGTGAAGTGGTATGTTATTGTGATTTGCATTTGCATTTTCCTGGTGGCTAATGGTGCTGAGGATATTTTTATGTGTCTATTGTTCATTTGTGAATTTTCACCACAGAAATGATTATTCAGATTCTTTGTACATTTAAAAAATGGGTTACTTGTCTTTTTATTATTGAGTTATGATAGCTTTATCATAAATCCCCTGTCAGATATATGATATGCAAATTTATTTTTCACATTCGTGGGTTTTCTTTTTACTTTCTATTTAATTTTAAGTTTAATTTCATTGGTAATTCTCACATTATAATTATACATATTTATGGAGTATAGTGTGATGTTTCCACAAATATATACATTCATTGTATGATGATCAGAACATGGAAATTCACTTATCCATCACCTTGGACATTTATTATTTTTTTGTTGTGACAATATTCAAAATCTTTTTTAAAGTTATTTTGAAATATATAATAAAATATTGCTAACTATAGTCACCTTACTGTGCACTACAACACCAGAAATTATTCCTACTCTCTATTTGCAATTTTATACCCATTGACCAATCTCTTCTTGTTCCATCCTCCCTCTTACCTTCCTTAGCCTCTAATAAACACTATTCCATACTGTACGTCTTTGAGATCAGCATTTTTCACTTTTGCAAAGGAGATTATGCTATATTTGTTGTTCTGTGCTTAGCCCACTTAACATAATGTCTTCCAGTTTCATGCATATTTCTGCAAATGACATGATTTCATATTTTATGGCTGAATAATATTCCATTGTGTATATAAACTAAATTTTGTTTATTCATTCATCCAATGATGGACATATAGTTGAGTTGATATATTGGCCTTTGTGAATAGTGCAACAATAAACATGGGAGTGAAGATATCTCTTTGACATCCTGGTTTAATTGACTTTGGATAAATACCCAATAGTAGAATTACTGAATATTATAGTTCTATTTTTAAGTTTTTGAGGAACGTCTGTGGTGTTTTCCATAATGTGTATACTAATTTAAAATCCTACCAACAGTGTATAAGCGTTTCCATTTCTCTTCATCCATACCAGCGTTTATATATATTTTTTATAATAGTCATTCTGACATGTATGAGGTGATATCTCATTTTGGATTTGATTTGAAGTTCCCCGATGATTAGTGATGGTGAACATTTTTGCATAGGCCTATGTAGCATTAATGTGTCTTCATTGGAGAAATGTCTGTTCAGGTCTTTGGCTTATTTTTCATTAGGTTATTTTTTTCTTTGCTATTGTATTGTTTGACTTATATATTCTAGATATTAACTATTCATCAAATTAATAGGTTGCAGATATTTTCTTCCATTCTGTAGGTTGTCTCTTTACTCTGCTGATTGTTTCCTATGTTATGTAGAATCTTTCTAGTTGAGTGTAAACTCACTTGTCTGTTTTTGCTCTTGTTGCCTGTGATTTGGAGTTCTTATCCAAAAAATCCTTTCCTAGATTAATGTCATGAAGCATTTCCCCTATGTTTTCTTGTAGGAGATTCATAATTTCATTTCTCACATTTAAATTTTTAATACATTTTGAGTTGATTTTTACATATGGTGAGAGATAGGGCTCTAGTTTTATTCTTCTGCATATGGTTATCCAGTTTCTTCGGTACCATTTATTAAAGAGACTGTCCTTTCCCCCATTGTATGTTTTTGACAACTTTGTTGAAAATGAGATGGCTGTAAATGAATGGATTTTTATCTGGGTTCCCTATTATATTCAATAGGTCTGTGTATCTGTTTATATGCCAGAACCATGATGATTTTACTACTATAGCTTTGTAGTATATTTAGAAGGTAAATAGTGTGATGCCTCCAGCTTTGTTCTTTTTGCTCAGGATGGTTTTGTCTATTCAGGATCTTGTGTGGTTTCATATAAATTTTAGCATTTTTTTCTATTTCTGTGGTGAATGTAATTGTTTTTGTTTTGCTGTTCTCCAAATATTAATGTCTTTAATTCTATTTTCATGTTTTCCAAAAATAATGTTTATTTATTTTATTTACTTATTTGAGAATGTTTTGGGGGGTACACACATTTTGGTTACATAGTTTGCTTATGTATATTTTTAAATTAAAATTGTAAGTGTGCCCTTTACTCAGAAGTTGTATGATGTATTCACGTGATGTACTCATTAGCTGTGAATTTACCTGTCCCTTATTCCCCTCTCCCACCTACTTGAATTCTGTTGAGTTCTGCTTCCACATGAACACATAAGTGTTGCTGAACTAGTTCTAATTTAGTGCTGAGTAAATGTGGTGTTCGTTTTTACATTTTTGTGATACTTCACTTAGGAGGATGATATCCACTTCCATCCAGGTTGCTATACTAGATCTCTGTCTTTTTATGGCTGAATATTATCCCATGATATACATACACCACATTTTATTAACCATTCATGAATTGATGGGCACTTGGGTTGCTTCCACATCTTTGCAATGGTGAATTGTGCTGTTATAAATATTTTTTTATAAAATGTCTTTTTTTACTTTGAATAAATCCATAGTACTGGAATTGCAGGATCAAATGGTAGGTCTACTTTTAGTTCTTTGAGATATCTCCATACTGCTTTCCATAGAGGTTGTACTAGTTTGCAGTCCTACCAATGCTATGTGAGTATTCCTTTCTTTCCATATCCATATCAGCATCTGCTGCTTTGGGAGTTTAAGATATGAGCCATTATTAGTGGGCTTAGGTGATATCTAAATATGTTTTTTTAATTTTCATTTCCCTGATGATTAGAGATGATGAGCATTTTTTCATTTATTTGTTGGCCATCAGTCTATCTTCACTAGAAAAGTTTCTATTCATGTCTTTTGCCCATTTTTTTCATATGGTTGTATGATCTTTCTTGTTGATTTGCATGAGTTTTTTGTAGATCCTGGTTATCAACCCTTTATAAATTGTGTACCATGCAAATTATTTAAGTAAACATCTGAACTGCAAAGGGAAACCCATCAGGAAAATAGATTTCTCAGCAGTAACTTTGCAAGCTAGAAGTGCATGGGCCCCTATCTTCAATTAAACAGAATAATTGCCAGCCTAGAATTTTCTTTTCTTTTTCCTCTTTTTTTTTTTTTGAGACAGAGTTTTATTATGTCGCCCCTCAGTAGAGTGCCATGACATCACAGCTCACAGCCACCTCAAACTCGTGGGTGTAAGCAATTCTCTTGCCTCAGTCTCCCAAGTAGTTGGGACTACAGGCACCCACCACAACGCCAGGCTATTTTTTTGTTGCAGTTGTCATTGTTGTTTAGCAGGCCCAGGCCAGGTTTGAACCTGCCAGCCTCAGTGCACATGGCCGGCACCCTAACCACTGAGCCACGGGTGCTAAGCCAGGCTAGAATTTTGATTTCATTTTTTTCCCTAGAGACAGAGTCTCAGTTTATTGTCCTCAGTAGAGTGCTGTGGCATCATAGCTCACAGCAACCTCCAACTCCTGGGCACAGGCGATTCTCTTGCCTTAGCCTTCCGAGTAGCTGGGACTACAGGTGCCCGTCAGAACTCCTGGCTACTTTTTTATTTCAGTTTGGCCAGGGCTAGATTTGAACCCACCACCCTCGTTATATGGGTCCTCCGTATATGTGGCTGGCGCCCTACTCACTGAACCACAGGTGCCACCCCAGCCTAGAACTTTCTATTCTGCAAAAGTTAGTTTCGTATTTGATGAGGAAATTAAATCTTTTCTTGACAAACAATCTTAGAGGAAATTTGTCACATAAGACCTGCCCTACAAAAGGTACCCAGATCTGCATTATACACAGATAAGCACAGTAGAGTCTCACCAGTATACAACTCCCTAGAAGCTAAAGGTCAAAGCCTAGATAACACAATGGCCCAAGAGGTAAAACAAAACAATGGAGTTCTATGCAACAGGATGAGCAGGAATCCATTTCACTTGTCAATTCTCTCAAAAAATCTACATAGCTTGAACTCCCTACTGAAAAGACATAGGCTGGCTGAATGGATAAAATAACGGATCTGCTATCTACAGGAAGTACATCTAATGCACGAGGACAAATCTAGACTCAGGGTGAAGAGATGAAAAACAATATTCCATGCAAATGGAAACCAAAAGAAAGCGGATGTAGCAATTCTTATCAAGGATAGCATTGCCTTCAAAGCAACAAAAGTTAAAGAAAGATAAAAATGGTCATTATATAATGGTGAAGGGAACAAATCAGCAAGAAGACATATCAATCCTAAATATGTATGCACCAACACAGGTGATCCCAGATTTATAAAGCAAATCCTACTTGACCAAAACAAAATGATAAATAACAACTTTGTAATGACTACAACACCCCACTGACAGAATTGGACAGGTCCTCCAAGCAGAAAGTAAACAAAGTAACATTGTATTTAAACATGAGTTTAGAACAAATGGGCCTAATAGACATTTACAGAACATTCTACCCCAATACTCCTGAATATATGCTCTTCTCATCAGCTCATGGATCATGGATCATTTTCTAAGATCAGTCACATCCTAGGCTATAAAATATAACTCAACAAATTAAAAAAATGTAATTGGTGTTTTGGTGGGGATTGCATTGAAACGGTAAATTGTTTTGGGTAGAATTGTCATTTTAAAAATATTAATTCTTAGGCTCGGCACCTATAGCTCAAGTGGCTAGGGAGCCAGCCACATACACTGGAGCTGGTGTATGGCTGTAGTTGTCATTTTGCAGTCCAGGCCTGCCAAACAGTAATGACAACTACAGCCAAAAAATAGCCAGGCATTGTGGTGGGCGCCTATAGTCCCAGCTACTTGGGAGGCTAAGGCAAGAGAATCGCTTAAGCTGAAAAGGTTGAGGTTGCTCTGAGTTGTGACACCATGGCACTCTACCCAGGGTGACAGCTTGAGACTCTGTCTCAAAAAACAAACAAAATAATATTAATTCTAAGTATAAGATCATATTATCAGCAAAGAGTGAAAGTTTGATCTCCTCTGTCCCCATTTGGATACCCTTGATATCCTTCTCTTATTTAATTTCACTGGTTAGGACTTCTAGCACTATGTTGAACAGTAGTGGCAATAGTGAACATCCCTGTGTGGCTCCATTTCTAAGTGGAAATTCTTTCAGTTTTACACCATTCAATATGATATTGGCTGTGGGTTCATCATATATGGCTTCTATAAATTTAAGAAATGTCTCATCTATGCCTATTTTCATAAGTATTTGTATTAAAAAAGGATACTGACTTTTGTCGAATGCTTTTTCTGCATCTACTGAAGGGATCATACAGTCTTTGTTTTTGCTTCTATTTATGTGGTGAATTATGTTTATGGATTTGCGTATGTGGAACTAGCCTTGTATCCCTGTGATGTATAATTACTTGATTGTGATGTATAATTTTTTTTAATGTCTGAATTTTATTTGGCCGGGCTCAGTGGCTCACGCCTGTAATCCTAGCACTCTGGGAGGCTGAGGCATGAGATTGCCTGAGCTCACAGGTTTGAGACCAGCCTGAGCCAGAGCGAGGCCTCTTCTCTAAAAATAGCTGGGCGGTGTAGCAGGTGCATATAGTCCCAGCTACTCGGGAGGCTGACACAAGAGAATCGCTTGAGCCCAAGAGTTTGAGGTTGCTGTGAGCTATGACAGCACAGCAATCTACTGAGGGTGAAAAAGTGAGACTCTGTCTCCAAAAATAATAATAATAAAGTTTTCTAGATGAATTTTATTTGTTAGGATTTTATTGAGTATTTTTGCATTGATATTCATTAATAATATTGGTCTGTAGTTCTCTTCCTTTTGTTGTATCCTTACCTGGTTTTAGTATCAGGGTGATATTTACTTTATAGGAGGAGTTGGGGAAGATTCCTTTCTTCTCAATGTTTTGGAGTAAGTTCTGCAATATTTGGATGAGTTCTTCTTTGAAGGTTTGCTAAAATTCTGGTGTAAAACCATCTGGTACAGGACATTTGGAAGCTTTTTTACTTAAGCAATTTTGGTGCTTGATGTTGGTCTGTTCAAAGAGTTCTAAGTCTTTCTGGTTGAGTCTAGGGAGGGGATGTGATTCCAGGTATTGGTCTATTTCCTCCCATGTTTTCAAATTCCTGATGATTTGATATTATACTTAGAAAAACCCACGGACTCAACCATGAGATTCCTGGAAGTAATCAAGAAAGACAGGAACATGTCAAGATATAAAATCAATATCCACAAATCAGTAGCCTTCATATGTGCCAACAACAATCAAGCTCAGAATCAATCAATAGCATAATAGCTTCTCAATAGCTTCAAAGAAAATGAAATACCCTGGAATATGCCTGTCAAAGGATGTGAAAGATCTCTACAGAGAGAACTATGAAACTCTGAGAAAAGCAATACTCACAGGGAAGTTTAGAGTAATAAATGCCTATATCAAAAAAGTGGGAAGACTTAAGCAACCTAATGATTCACTCCAAGGAACTAGAAAAGCAAGAACAAACCAAACCCAGACCTTATCTAATGACATCTCATGTTGAACTTTTCCTAACAAATGCACAGTGTAACCTAATCATAAGTACCCTTATATTAATATGAAATAAAAATATTATTCTTTCAATTAATAAACATGGAATATCTTTTAATATTTTGCATGTGTCATTTTTAATTTCTTAAATTATTGTTTTATAATTTTCCTTGTTATACATTTCACTTCTTTAGTTAAATTGATACCTAAGTATTTTGTATTTTTGTAGCTATTATAAATAGGATTGATGTCTTGATTTCTTTTTCAGATTTTTCACTTTTGAGTATAAATGCTACTAATTTTAGTATGTTGATTTTGTATCCTGCAATTCTTAATTTGTTAATTCTAATAGTTTTTGGTAGAGAATTTAGGTTTTTCTAAGTATAAGATCATGTAATCTATGAACAAGGACATTTTGAATTTTTTCTTTCCACTTTGGATACCCTTTATTTCATTCTCTTGCCTAAGTATTCTGGTGAGGACATTCAGTATTCTGTTGAATAAAAGTGGTAAAAGTGATCTTTGGTCTTTGTTTTTGCTTCCAGATATCAGAAGAAAGGCTGTCAATTTTTTCGCATTTATTTTTTTATACTTATTTTTGAGACAGAATCTCACTTTGTCACCCTCAATAGAGGGTCATGGCATCATAGCTCACAGCAACCTCAAACTCTTGGGCTCAAGCCATCTTCTTGACTCAACCTCCCAAGTAGCTGGGACTACAGGCACCCGCCACAGTGCCCGGCTATATTTTTTCAGAGGTGGGGTCTTGCTCTTGCTCAGACTGGTTTCAAACTCCTGAGCTCAAGCAATCCACTTGCTTTGGCCTTCCAGAGTGCTAGGATTACAGGCATGAGCCACTGCACCTGGCCAGTTTTTCCCCATTTTGTATGTTAGTTATTGGTTTGTCACATATAACCTTTATTATTTTGAGATATGTTCGTTCCTTCTATACCTAGTGTACTGTAAAATTTTATTGTGTAGGGATATTAAATTCTATTGAATGCTTTTTCATAATTTATTCAAATGATCATTTTTGTTGTTTTTTATGATATGATGTATAACATTTACTGATTTGTATATGTTGAAATATCCTTGCATCCCTATGATGAACCTAATTTGACCATGATGATTGATCTTTTTGTAATGTTTTGTTGAATTTGGTTTGTTAGTATTTTGTTGAAGACATTTTCATCTATGTTCACTTGTTACATGACTGGGCTGGTGGGTTTGTTGTTGTTGTTGTTGTGTCTTTGTCTTATTTTGTTATCAAGGTAGTGCTGGCCTTGTAAAATAAGTTTAGATGTATTCTCTTCAGTTTTTTTGAACAGTTTGAATAGAATTGATATTAGTTCTTTAAATATTTGACAGAATCCGTCAGTGAAGACATCAAGTCTTGGGCTTTTCTTTGATGTGAAAGTTTTTGTAACAACTTGGATATAATTACTCATTATTGATTTATTGCGATCTTCTATTTGTTTATGGTTCTTATGGTTCAGTATTGGTAGGTTGTATATGTATAAGAATGTATCCATTTCTTCTAGGTTTTTCCAATGTATGAACATATAGTTGTTTTTTTTTTTGGCCGGGGCTGTGTTTGAACCTGCCACCTCCGGCATATGGGGCTGGCGCCTTACCCACTTGACCACAGGCGCCGCCTGAACATATAGTTTTTTGTAATAGCCAAGTGGCTTCTGTGGTTCCTTTGTTATTGAAAGTTGTTATTTCCTTTTCTGTTTCTGATTTTATTTATTTGTGTCTTTTTTCTTAGTCTAGCTAAAGGTTTATTAATTTTATCTTTTCAAAAAATAAACTTTTTTGATCTTCTATGTTTTTAAGTCTCAATTTTGTTCATGTAAGCTCTGATTTTTATTATTTCTGTTATTCGACAGAAAAACCTATGTTCACATTGTGAGATTCTTTCTACTTCTTGCTCTAGTGTATTATCGAAGCTTTCAAATGTATTTTGTGTTTCCTTCAATGAAATCTTCAGTTCTGGAATTTCTGTTTGTTTTTTTCTCTTATGATATTTGCCTCCTTGGTAAATTTCTCTTTCATATCTTGATTTTCTGATTTTTTTGTATGGCTTTCAGATTTCTTTTACATCTCATTAAGCTTCTTTCACATCAATATTTTGAGGAGTTCTTTTTGATTTGACCCTGATGCTGGACAATTGTTATGATCATTTGGTGGCAACATATTCCTTGCTTTTTCATGTTTTCCGTGTCCCTCCATTGACACCTGCATATCTGATGTAGAAAGTGCTTTCTCTGATTTTTAGAAATTGTTTTGGGGAAGAATTTATTTGTCAAGATGTATATATATTGTTGAGTATGACACTTTGGCTTTGATTAGGGTGCCTACAGTAGTGTGATCTTTGTGTGATTTCTTTGCCAATACATAGCATCAATGCTATATGTGATTTTATCTGTTGATTTAGTTATTGTTATTAGTTGAACCTGTGGCACATTTTTCTGGAGACTTGAATACCATCTGAATTAAGTCAGTCTTTGGGCTCTAGTTATAGCAGTGGTGGTCTGAATGTCTATTTTTTTGGCCTCAGAGCAGTTTATGACGGGACTGGTAGTAGGTCCTGAAGGGCTGATTCTTGGGCCTCAAGGTGGCTTACTAAGAAACTGGTAGTTAAAGCAGTAGGCTTGGTGTGTGGGTGGGTTCTCAAGCTCTTGGGCTGCTGGTGTGATGTGGATAGTGGTAGTATCAGTGATGGAGTCACTCACTGGGACCCAAATGGTCCATGTTGGCATTGATAATAGCCACAATGGGTTTAGTTGACTAGTCCCAAGTCTCACAGCTGTCTCTGTCAGAGCAGTAGCTATAGTTCTAAGTGTGCTTAGGAAAGCTTTTTCTCCCCTGTCACCTGTAGCTGTATCACCTTAAACTTTCCCTGAGAGTGGGGGCATAGCTTAGCATTCAACTCTCACTATGGGGCATGCTGTTGGCTTGTGAACAGCGGGGGCAAGGGCTCTCTCAGGTGATTAATGTGAATCAGAAACTGTGTGGACTGAGCCAACTCAAGTCTCAATCTCATAGTACCCGATTGCTGAGTGTTGGGTATTGCCACATATATGCAAAACCCCTGGATTTTCTTGTTCTTCCTTGACTGGATGGCAGCTGTAGTCATGTCAGCCTAAACTTAGCATGGTGGGGATCAGCTCAGTGTTAAACTCTCAAAATGGCACCTTGTGCCTGTGACCAGAGAGGGTGGGGCAGCTCCCAGTCAAATAGCATGGGCAAGAAGCTGTGGGGAATGTGGTCCCTTCAAGTCTTATTCTCAACTGCAGCCTGAAATGGGGTGGTGGGGACCTTTGCATTGATGTGTGGGTATGCCTGGTCTCTCACCATCTTTGGAATAACACAGCAGCACCAGCCACATCTGTAGATCCCTGGTATCTAGGCTCTCAGTATGGCTCCCAGTTGAAGCTGCACTAGGCTCAGATGCATGTGAGTTTCCTTTATATAGCAACATATCTGTGTAATCTCTAGGAAGCCGGCCTGAAGCATGCCTGGGTAAAAGAGTTATCCCATAGCAAGAATGTAAAACCTGTGTCAGAGTGTGCAGTCCTGTGGATTTCCCTCTTCCTATTTATTTGTGTTCAGAAGTTTTTTCCCAGCTCTCAGCCAGTCCCTGAATGGGAAAACTGCCTCCAACCCTCTCCTTTCTTATTTTTATTGCTTCCTGTCACTTTTCTGGTGAATCATAGTATTCTCTCCTAGATCATCTGTTCAAAATACGAGTGTCTACTTACTATTCTTGTTCCCCTCTGTGGAGGAGACACATACATCCAGTTGGCTATCTTTATGCCTTCTCTAATTTGCTTCTTGTTTCTTGATGTTTTTAGAATCCTTGAGAGTTTAATTATTATATGCCTTGGGATAGCCTTATTTTGGTTGAATCTCTCTGATATATTTTTGACTTTCCTGTGCTGGAATATTCATCTCTTTCTAAAACTTTGAAAATTTTTCTGTTATTTCTTTGAATCAGCTTTATACCTCTTGCTCTTGCTACTCTCCCTGTCAAACATCAATAATTATTAGATTTGATCTTTTGAGATAATTTTCTGTATCTTGTAGTTGATTTTTGTTCCTTTTTATTATTTTTTTCCCCTCTGTGTGTACTCAGGTTGTCTTTGGGTTCATCAATTCTTTCCTTTGCTTCATGCTATTTAATTTTTGAATTCAACAAATGTATTTCTCAGTCTTGAGATTTCCTTTTTTAAATTATTTTAATCTCTTTGTTAAATTTATCTGACAAATTCCTGAATTGGTTCTCTATTTTTTTGAGATCATGAACTTCTTCAAAATTGCTATTTTGAATTCTTATTCAGAGAATTTACAGTATTACCATCTTGTTAGCGTCAATCTCTGATTCCTTGCTCAGCATGACTTTGGCTATTCTGGGTTTTTTTGTGGTGACATATAAATTTTAAGACTTTTTTTTCTATTTCTATGAAGAATGTCCTTGGTATTTGGGTGAGGGCTGCATTGAATCTGTAGATTGCTTTGGTAGTATGGACACTTTGACTATATTGATTTTTCTTTCTTTTTTCTTTTTTTATTAAATCATAGCTGTGTACATTGATATGATTATATTGATTTTTCTGATCCATGAGCATGAAATACCTTTTCAGCTTTTGTGTGTCCTCTTCAATTTCTTTCATAAATGTTTTATAGTTTTCATTATAGAGATCTTTCATGTCTTTGGTTAAGTTTATTTCTAGTTTTTTTTTGTCACTATCATAATTAGGATTATTTTCTTGGTTTCTTTTTCAGATTATTAACTGTTGGCATACATGTATAGAAATGCTACTGGTTTTTGTATATTGACTTTGTATCCTGCAACTTTATTGATTTGTCATCTCTCAGATCTCTGACTTCAGGGAGCTTGACTGAATGATGACCTCAGTTGCTAAGCCCTGAAATCCTCTGTTGCATTTGCATGAGGCCAAGTTTCCCAGGGGCTACTCTCAGCCAATGAATGAGCACATTAAGGATCTAAAGCTTCATCTCCTAGGAGATGAAGAGCTCCTCCAAAGGGTGACTCTGCCTCAAGAACTAGCGATTGGTCTTGCTAAAGTTTTCTTAGAATTGCTTCAGTCAAAGACATTTTTTACCTAATTTTCCTTCCTGCCCTCTCTCCTCCGCAGAAATTAGATCTGTAAAACTGTCTGAAAGCTCTTCTAGCCTCTTCTCCCTTTCATTGCCTCCATGTTCTCTCACAGATGTTTTCTCTAATAAATTCATTTTTGGTATCCTCTTCTTCTTGGAGGACCCAGACTAATAATCAACAATTAATTCCATGATGCATTAACACTTTCCCAGTTAAAAAATTTGGGGGTATAAGATGACAAGAGCAATAAGATAAATAGATAAATACAAGGAGAAAGATAGGCTGCCAGAATAGAAATGTCAAAGGAAGACAAATGGCAAGATTATTGTATGCTTCAAATAGTGATTTTTTTAAGGGATGGTACAATAGTAACTTGGTTACAGATACTAAATTAATATGCATATTAGCAACTACCCAAATGTAGTTTCATTAAAACCATTATTTGAAAATGGGAAAAAATACAATGCTCCTTGATTGGCATAAATTGAAAGAAATATAGATGCCTTTTGGTTGGCACAAATTCTAGAAATAGTACAATGAATGTAAATCATACCCTTCTATAGGGATAGGGAATCATTTTTGTGGTTGAAAGTGTTTAAAAGTAAAAGATTATTTTTTCTATTCTGAGTTAGAGAATGTACATATGTTTTAGAGTTAAAGGCTGAATTCTATACATTATTATAGCTTTTAGGCAGTTATAAGGTAGTTATTTGGAAGGGAGAAGAGAGAGAGGGGAAGAAGACATAATATAAATGTCCAATGTAGTATTTGGATGGGACCCAAACACCAAATACTCTAAATAGATTGATGACAATTCAGATTTTCACAGCTTATTATAAGAGCAGGTTAAACTTCTCAGTAGCTACATATGACACATATGACAAAGATAAGTTGCTCCTATATATATACATTTAAAAAAAAAATCCTAGAAAAATGAAAAAAATCATTGAATGCCCTACTGTGTGCATAGCAGTTTTCAAGGAAGCAGGGATACTGCTAAGAGCAAGATAGACACAGAAAGATGTTTGTGTGATAGACTTGACTTGTCCACAGCTCTGCTGTGCTATTTCTGTACTTAAGAAAAATGGAAGTTCACAGAAGAAATGTTCAATTAACTGTTAAATACCCTCGTCAATTAAGAGATCATTTCCAAATCTGATAGATGAGTTCAAAATATCCAATTCATTCTAATCATCAAGCGGAAGAACAGTCTAACTCCCAAGGAGAAAAGAGCAGATAAACATGTAAATGAACTCACAAATCTTTTAGAAGTACTCTGCCTGAAATGGCTGAATATTAATGTACTAAGTTTTCCATGTGTTAAATGAGGAGTTGAATTACAGTGAGCAATGCAACATTCAATGATAATCTAATTATAGCTTATTTTGTAAAATTTTTCAATAAGAGTAAAACATTGGGGACACAGCTAGTGGCAAGAAAAACTGTTGAAAGCTCCAAAGACTAAGTTCCATAGCTAACATGAAGCTTATTAAGTACCATAATTACTCATTCATCTTCTACATGTTGCTTGATTCCTTCCTTATGCTGTCTCTATACACTATGATGTTATTATCTTGGAATCCACATCAAAAATCACCAGTGCCAGAAAGCCTTCCCTGACACTTAATCCTTGTGGTGACTATGAGGACTATACCTTGAAGACTTCATCTACAGGAAGCATGATTAACCAAAGGCCCCAGCTACTGTGCTGTGAAATTCATGTTCATGTTGCTTCAAGGATTCACATCACATGGGTTGCTCCCAGTCAATTATTGAAGACAGCAAATTTGCTAAGGCAGACTTATTCCAGGGAAACATGGCTCTTCTTTGTTGATAACTTTAGCTCAAGGTGTTCCCCAGCAATAGCTTTGTTAAACCTCTTTTAGGCTGCATGGCAGTCTAGGGTGCTACTACCCAAACTTTTCTCTCTCTCCTTTTTTTTTTTGCAGTTTTTGGCCGGGGCTGGGCCTGAACTCGCCACCTCCAGCATATGGGGCTGGGGCCCTACTCCGCTGAGCCACAGGCGCTGCCCTCTCTCTTTTCTTTCATTCATGTCAGACTTGTACCATGGTTTAATGACATTCCAAACCTTTTAATAGCTTCTGTCCTATTTTTTCTTAGAAAGGAATTTCCTCTAACAAAACCCATGCTCCTTTAATTCTGCCTTGGCATTACTTTTCCAGAAGACTTGAACTAAGATTACCTTTCCTTCTCTGAAGTATCTCTAGTTGCTTGCTATAATTGCCCTTATGTCAGTCTTGAGTGGCCATTCTTTTTGTTTTCATGTCTTTCAGACTCTACTAGGAGATCTTGGAATGGAGGATTTGTTCTGTATTATTCATTATTTTATCCTTGGTGCTTTAGCATGTGTTAGGTGCATAATCAATGTTTTTTTAGGATATAAAAGTATAAATTTATTTTAGAGAGAAGAGAGAGAGTTGGGGTAAGAGAGAGAGAGCAGAGAACATGGAGTGAGCAAGGGAAAGATGGGGGTGGGAGAGAGAGAAAAGGAATGAGAGAATGATGTGGCATTCCAAAGAAAGAAAAGAAGAATGCCTGCCCATGATCAGTGTTTGTTAGTGAATGATGAATGTACAAAGACAGAGTTGGTGGGAGCCACTGAATTGGAAAGGTTAAGATTTCAAATCTTGACTTTAGAAGCCATGTGACCCTGGACAGGTAAGTTATTTTAACTCCCTATTCCTTTCTTTCTTAATCTGTGAATTGGGAGTGGTGGTAATAATATTAGGGTCAACTATATGAAAATGACGATAGTCAATCTTTTTTGAGCTACAAAATCAGCAATTTCCTACAATTCAACCTAATATTTGTAGTGTAGGTTTGTTTGAGGATCGAAATGAGAAGATATGTAAATTTGCAAACTCTAGAAAGTGGCCCACTGAAAGGCCTTATTGAAAGTTTGCTATTGTTGTTTGGGTTACCATCATTATTATTAGCTTCAGGGCAGTGCTATAAATGTATTACTTCATTTACATGTCAGCCACTTCCCCAGGGTATAAAGTATGAGTATGAATAACTGCCCACACTCTATTTAGTTAGACAGTAGAATCAATGTTCATCATCTAGTGTACATTCTTAAAAGGACAGTATTAAAGGGATAATATTGTCCCCAATGAGGTAAATATTATATTTCATTTTATTGTTTTGAGAGAAATACATAAAACTTAAAATTCATTTTAACTATTTGAAAGTGTATAATTCAGTGGGTTTTAGTATATTTACAGTGTTGTGCAAACTATCACCACTAATTTTAGAATATTTTTATAATCCCGAAAGAAACTGTGTACTTATTGGTGTACACTGCCTATTTTCCCCTTCTCCCAGCCCCTAGCAACCACTAATCTACTTTCCGTCCCTATTTGTTTGTTATTCTGGAGATTTCATATAAATGGAATCATATGATTTATAGCATTATATATTTGGCTTCTTTTACTTAGCATGTTATTTTCAGGGTTCACACATCTTGTGGCATGTATCAGGACTTCATTTTTCTTATGGCTAAATAAAATGCCATTTTGTGGATAGATCACATTTACTTTATCTAGTAGTCATCAGCCTGGATATTTGGATTGCTTTGGGCTACTATGACTAATGCTGTTATGATCATTTGCATACAAGGTTTTTGTTTGAACACACGTTTTCAATTCTCTTGGGTATATACCCGGGAATGGAATTGCTAGGTCATATGGTAACTTTACATTTAAATATTTGAGGAATTGCCAAACTGTTTCCAAAGCAGCCATATTGTACCACATGCCACTCGTAATCTATAAGGGTTCTAATTTCTCCACATTCTCACCAACACTTGTTATTTTCTGCTTTTTCTTTTATTTTTCTATGGTCATCCTAGTGGATGAAATGGTGTTTCATTGTGGTTTTGACTGGCATGTTTATAACGACAAATGACGTTGAAAATATTCTCATTAGTTATTTGTCCATCTGTGGAGAAATATCCATTCAAATCCTTTGCCCATTTTTATTGTTATTTTGTTTTTTTATTGTTGAGGTGTAAGTGTTGTTATATATTCTATATATAAGTTTTTTAAATCAGATTTATGATATACATCTTTTCTCCCATTCTATGGATTGTCTTTTTAAATTTAGCTTTTTAATCTATTTTGAACTAATTTTTAGAAATGGCCTGAGTAAGAGTACAAACTCATTCTTTTACATGTTGATATCCAGCCAGTTGTCCTAGCACCTTTTATTGAAAACACTATTCTTTCCATATTGTTTGGACTTCCTATCCTTGTTGAAAATCAGATGGCTGTATATGTATGTGTCTATTTATGGACACTCAGTTGTTTTCCATTGATCTATGCATTTATCCTTATGCTAATACTTCAAAGTATTTATTACTGTAGCTTTGTAATAAATTTTAAAACCGGGAGTGTGAGTTCTCTAACTTTGTTCTTCTTTTTGAAAATTGTTTTGGCTATTCAGGGTCCCTCGAATTTCTATAAGTATGCACGACTAGCTTGCCTAACATTTCTTCAAAAGAGGCACCTAGGATTTTGACAGAGATTTTTTTGATTCTGTAGATCATTTTGGGAAGTATTATCATCTTAATAATAAAAATGCTTTTAATCTATGGCTAAAGGACGTGCTTCCATTTATTTAGGTCTCCTTTAATTTCTTTCAACAAGTTTTTGAGTCTTCAGTGTATGTCTTGCACTTGTTTTGTTACATTTATTCCTAAATGATTCCTTTTCGATGCTATTGTTAATGGAATTGTGTTCTAAAATTCATTATCAGATTGTTCATTGATAGTACATGGGAATATAAATGATTTTTATCTGTTGATTCTTTGTCTTGTAACTTTCCTGTCCTCATTTATTAGCTCTAAATAGTTTTTTGGGGATGTGGATTCTTGAAGGTTTTCGCTCTATAAGGTCATGTTATATGTGAATGGAAATAGTTTCACTTTTTCCTTTCCAATGTAGATGTCTTTTTTCTCTTTTTCTTGTTAACTGCCCTGGAAAGAACTTTTAGCACAATGTTAAAGTGGCAAGATAGGACATCCTTGTTTTATTCCTGATCTTAAAAGAGAAAAGCATTCAGCCTTTCCCATTTAAGTATGATGTTAGCTGTTAGTAGGGCTTTTCATAGATGCCCTTTATCAGGTTGAGGAAGTTTTCTTCTATTCCTGGTTTGTGAAGAGTTCTTCTTTTTTTTTTTTTTTTTTTCCTAATGATGGGTCTTAGATTTTTATTAATTTTTTCCTGCATCTATTGAGACTATCATGTATTTTTCTTTTCTCAGCATAATATATTACATTGACTGATTTTTAATATGATGACCTACACAAGAAAATTTATGCATATTGTGAGAAAAGGACACAGCTCTATGGTCAGAACTGATGGACATACATTATGTGAGAAAAGAAATGAACAGAATAAAATCCAGAGTCCTTCAGGCCTGCCAGGTACTAGATGAACTGGCTCCCACCAGTCTCTCTGACTTGAGTTTCTACCATTCATTATTAAGTTCATGCTGCTTGCGATAAATACCACTGAGGGTATTGCTGACCTTCTGAACTGTATGCTCTTCCTACAGGTGACAAACAAGATGTTTGGTGCTTCAAGAAAGAAGAATGCAGAGGGGGTCCACAGTGACTACCATGAAGAAAGCACTTACTACAGCCAGTCCTCTGTGTTTCCACATCAGTCAGAAAAAGATACGCTGGCATCACCATCTACATCAGGTCAGCTGTCTCAGTATGGAGCAAGTTCATGCGAGCAACAAGGTGCTGTAGGCCTTCCAATGAGGGGGACGAGCAACAACACCCCTCAGTTAAATCGCAGCTTACCACAAGGCACTCAGTTACCGAGCCATGTCATACCAACAGCAGGAGTACCACTACCATCACTTCACACGCCACCATTTCCAAACAGGGGGATTTTGCCTATGAATCCTAGGAGTATGATCAACTACTCCCAGGCTGGTCAAGGCATTGTATTTCCTAGCAGGACAAATAGCATGAGTAGTTTAGGGTTAAGTAGCCTCAGCAGGAGCTTGCCAAGTACAACATGTATGCCAAAGCAGCAGCCTTCTCAACAGCCTTTCACTGTTACCAGTATGTCTAGATTTGGAATGAGCAGGAGTCAGGCATTTGGAACGAATAATTCTTTATCAAGTAATGTTTTTGATGAAACAGATGAAAGTGAAATTATGACAGGATTGCACCTTTCAGATTTTCCAGCATTAGTAGAGCGAAACAGAAGGGAAGGAAGTGGTAACCCGAATCCATTAATAAACCTGTTGGCTGGACGGCCTCCTTATGTTGGAATGGCAGCAAAAATGGCAAATGAGCAATCCCAAGACTTCTCAATACACAGTGAAGATTTTCCAGCATTACCTGGTGCCACCTATAGAGATCCAACATCAAGCAATGATGACAATAAATGTAATTTGAATCCGTCTGGTAAGATAGCTTCAAGTACAGATGCACCCAAATTCCCTGGAGATAAAAGTTTAACAACACAAAGTAATAACCAGCAGAAAAAAGGGATCCAGGTGTTACCTGATGGTCGGGTTATTAACATTCCTCCAGGGATGTTGACAGACCAATTTGGAATGATTGGCCTGTTAACATTTATCAGGGCAGCAGAGTCAGCCCCAGGAATGGTGCATCTTGCTTTAGGAAGTGACCTAACAACATTAGGCCTCAATCTGAATGCTCCTGAAAATCTCTACCCCAAATTTGCATCACCGTGGGCATCTTCACCTTGTCGACCTCAAGACATAGACTTCCATATTCCATCTGAGTACTTAACGAACATTCACATTAGGGCTAAGCTGGCTGCAATAAAACTTGGCCGATATGGAGAAGACCTTCTCTTCTATCTCTATTACATGAATAGAGGAGATGTATTACAAATTTTTGCTGCAATAGAGCTTTATAATCGTAGTTGGAGATACCACAAAGAAGAACGAATATGGATTAGCAGGGTACCAGGCATAGATCCAACAATGAGAACCAATACATACGAGAGGGGAATATACTACTTCTTTGACTATCTTAACTGGAGGAAAGTAGCTAAGGAGTTCCATCTGGAATATGACAAATTAGAAGAGCGGCCTCACCTGCCACCCATTTTCAACTACAACCCTGCTCAGCATGGCTTCTAAAAAGACTTCCCTTTTCTTGGGGTATGGCTGTCTCAGCACAATACTCAACAGAACTGCAGAGCTGATGTGGCTCAAGCACACCAGTTTTAATTCCTTGAGGACCCAGCAATTGGCTTATACAAAAGGTCACCATTTGAGGTCCTACCTTACTAATTATGTGCTGCTTAACAACTAAATTTGTAATTTGTTTTTCTCTAGTTTGAGCAGGTTCTGAATTTTTTCATTTGTTTTCTTTTTTGCCAGCAAACAGACTTAGGTTTGTAAAGACAAGCAAGCACACTGACAGAAGTTTACCATTTAGTTTCTAAAATGTAAAAAACAAACAAACCCACAAAAGACTCAACAAAATTAGACCACAAAATTTGCATTGTTCATTGTAGCACTATTGGTAATAAAATAACAAATGTTTGTTCTTTTTGTATGTGAAGATCCTTCTCGTATTTCATTTGGAAAGATGAGCAAGGTCTGCTTCCTTCATTTTACTTTACTTCCCCTTTTGTTTCTTTTTCTTTCTTTCTTTTTTTTTTTTTTTGTCTTGAGACAGAGTCTTATTTTGTCGCCCTCAGTAGAGTGCTGTGGTATCATAGCTCACAGCAACTTCAAACTCTTGAGCTCAAGCAATTCTCTTGCTTCAGCCTCCCTAGTAGCTGGGACTACAAGCGCCTACCACAATGCCCAGCTATTTTTTTTTTCTTTTTAGCAGGCCCGGGTCAGATTCAAACTCAGCAGCTCTGGTGCCTCTGGCTGGAGCCCTAACCACTGAGCTATGGGTGACCAGCTTTCCCTTCTGTTTCTGAAAGGCATTTTCATCAAGTGTAACACAAGAATATCTGACTGTTTAGATGAAGGAGATTGCCACAATCTCTGGATGGTTTTCCGGGATTGTGTTATTACTGAGCTTCATCTTTCCAGAATGAGCAAAACACTGCCCAGTCTTTGTTACGATTTTGTAATAAATGTGTACATTTAAAAAAAAAATATGACCTAGCTTTGCATTCCTAGAGCAAACCATACTTTTTCATGGTACATAATTCTTTTTCTATTGTTAGTATTTTATTGAGAACTTTGTATATGTCTATAGGAATATAGTCTGTAGTATTATTCTCTTGTGATATCTTTATCATATTAGTAAGTTTGATTTATTTATTTATTTTTTTAAAAAGTTTAAGTAATAATTTGTCCTTAAATATTTGAGATTTTTTTCATTTTCAAAAGAAGTTTAAGAAATAATTTTTCCTTAAATGTTTGAGATTTCACCACTGAATCCATCTATCTGGTCTGGGCTTTTCTTTATTGAAAAATTTTTATTTTGAACGCAATCACTATACCCATTAAACAACAATTCCCCTTTATCTCCTCTCCTCAGCCCCTAGTAACCACTATTCTATTTTCTATATCTATTAATTTGAACATTTTAGATATCTCACTAGCTTAGGCTATTTATTGCTAGTATAAAGATTACCAGAGACTGAGAAATTCATAGGGAAAAAAAAAATATTTCTCACAATTCCTAAGGCCAGGGAGTTTAAGATCAAGGGGCCCGCGTCTGGTGAGGGTATTCTTATTGTGCCATTTTATAGTAGAAAGTGACAGGGAGCAATGGAAAGAGAGAAGTAGGGATGGAGGAAGGGGGGAATGAGAGAAGACAGGAAGGAGGAGAGAGGAGAAAAAGGCCCCGAATTTATCCAAAAGGAACCCACTCTGTGATAATGGCATTAATCCATTAATGAGGCCAGAGCACTCATGGTCTAATGGTCTCTTAAAAGTTCTACCTCTTAATACAGTTAAATGATGTTGGGGGAAATATTTATACTATACTATATACTATACAATTATACTGATATAATTGTAATTGCACAATACCTGTCCTTTTGTAACTGGCCTATTACATTTAGCATAATGTCCTTAAGCTTCAACTATTTTGTAGCATGTGACAGTATTTCCTTCCTTCTTAGAGCTGCATAGTATCTCATTGTATGCATAAGCCACATTTTGTTTATCCATTCATCCACTGGTGGACATTGGGGTTCAGAACTAATAAACAATATGGTATTAATATTTGTCTCTTCCAAAACTCATGTTGAAATTTTATCCCCAATGTGGCAGTTTTGAGAGGTTGGGCCTTTAAGAGACGATTGGGTCCTGAGGGCTAAGCCCTCACAAATGGATTAATCTATTCATAGATTAATGAACTAATGGATTATTGAGTTATTATGGGACTGGGACTGATGGCTTCGTAAGAAGAAAAAGAGAGACTTGAACTGGCACCCTCAGGCCCCTCAGGAATCTTCAGAGAGTCCCCATTGGCAAGAAGGCTGTCACCAGATGAGGTCCCTCAACCTTGGACTTCCCAGCCTACATACCTATAAAAAATGCATTCCTTTTCTTGACAAATTACCCAGTTTCAGGTATTCTAGCTAAGCAACAAAAAACAGAGTAAGACAATTATTGTGCAAATATTTCTTTTATACCTTTAATTCTTTTTGATATATTCGCACAGGCGGGAATGCTAGATCATATTATAGTTCTATTTTTAATTTTTTTTGAGGACCAGATTATGTTTTGATGTATAATTCATATCATAAAATTCACAATTTTCAAGTATAGAAGTCGGTGTTAACAATGCTATGCCCCTGTTAACCATCATTTTAGTTCAGAAGAGTTCCATCATCCCCCAAAATAAATCCATACCTTTTAGCAGACACACCCTATTTCCTTCTTCCTATCCAATCAGAAGCAACCACTAATTTCCTTTCTGTTTGAAGGATTTTCCCATTCTGGCTGTTCCATATAAATGGAGTAATATATGTTCCCAAGATTCATGCCTGTTGTAGCATGTATTACCCTGTTTCCCCGAAAATAAGACGTCCTCCGAAAATAAGACCTACTTACAGGAAAGATAAGACGTCCCCTGAAAATAAGACCTAGCGTATCTTTGGGAGCACACCTTAAAATAAGACACTGTCTTATTTTCGAGGAAACAGGGTATTTAATAGTTATACCAGCCATGAGTGAGGGTTCCTCAACTCTTTACTTGTTTAACCAAAGCTTGTATTGACCATTATTTTATTATAACCATTCTAATGTATGTGAACTGGCATCTCATTTTGATTTTTATTTGCATTTCTGTGATTACTAGTGATGTTGAATATGTTTTCCACGTGGCTATTGCCTGTTTCTGTATCTTCATTAGGGACATAACTGTTAAGATCCTGTGTTAAAATAAAAAGAATAAACATCTTTTTGTTTATTTATTTATTATTTCATGTTAATCCAAGGGTACAAATTATGAGGCTATAATCCTTGCATTTGTTTGGTAAGGTCCCCAGAAGTGTGCCATATACCCTTACATTGTGGCCATTACATGGAAACACACCCATCTCCTTCCTCCCACTTTCCCTCCCTCCTTCCCCCTCCCTCCTGCCCCCAACATGAATTGAGATTTTGTGGGTGTGTATTATTACACACCCTCTTGTGGGTGTGTATTTTTTTGCCTACTAGATTCATTTAGTATTGAGTACAGTGGATATTTGCTTTTCCATTCTTGTGATACTTTGCTGAAGAGAACATTCTCCAACTCTATCCAGGTTAATAAAAAGATGTAAAGTCTCCATGTCTTTATTTTATTTTATTAAATCATAACTGTGTATATTGATGCATTTATGGAGTTCAGTGTACTGATTTGATATACAATGTGAAATGCTTACATTGAACTGATTATGATTAACACATCCATCACCCCAGTTACTTATTTGTTGTGGTAAGACAATTATACTCTTTTCTTAATAGTTTTGAAATGTACCATTGCATTATGCACATTAGGTAAGTTCCCCCCAAATGCCCTCCCTCCTCCCACCTTCCTGCTCCTCTTCCCTCTTTCTTCTCTTCCCTTCTACTTTCTGGACTATAGTTATGTTTTACCATTCCTATGAAATGAAAAAAAATAATATTGAATGAAACAAATAGGCTTCAAGAAAAGATCTTAAATGAAGATTTAGGATCCTGTCCTTAAAGGGAAGCTTTTGAAGAAGACAATGACATAAGATTAAATGTCATGGAGGTTGGCCAGTTCTTTGGAAAATAATCAAAATATATGCATCAAAGAATAGATAAATGCACAGGTCTATTGTCCAGGTGCCCAAGTAAAAAATTAGCTTCTTAATGAAAATCTACAAGTCAGAAGTAAAGGAAAGTTAGAAGAGACAAATGTGGCAGAGATATGTCTCTGTGATCAGTTGAGTGGTGAGGGCCTTAAATTACAGCAAGTAGGGGAAGAGTCAATGGGGGCAGTGTAAGCCTTAGAGCCATTGGTGAGTATGGGTCTCTCTCTTTGCATGGTAACAGTAGAAATTAGAACCCCAGAGTTCAGAAAACCTCAATAAAGCTTGGACCAGGCCAGAGGACCTGAGAGAGTGGTGTATGGTATGTGTGAACCTTGCAGTGGCTTCAGAAAAGACCATTGCTAACAATCCACCAGACACATGCCTGGCACTGGATGTTCAGTAGTGTTTAGAGTGTGAGGAAGAAGGCCTGGATAGAGAGCACACCAAAGCTTGGGACTCTGAGAATGCTTTTGCCATTGAGTCAGTTGTCATCCCTAATGCTTTTGACCTGGTACCTAATTGTATGATCATTTCTGAAGTTGGATTTCTGAAAGTACTGTACACTAGAATCTGAATTTTATATAGCCTGCTGGGAACTTGAAACAATCACATGGACAGATGTTTTGGAGGTAGAAGCTGACCAGATTTGTGTCCTATTCCCTCTCTTTCCTAGTTTTTAGCTGTGGGATGTTGAGCCAGGCCACAAGTCTTTCCTGCTTCAGTTTTGACATTTATAAAATGCAAATGATAATGGCATCTATCTCATCAGGTGCTTGAGAAGATTAAATAAAACTGTATTTGGAGAGTGCTTGGTATGTAGTGAGAAATGTTACCATTATTATGAAAACTATAACATGATTGTTAGCTGCTAACCCCAATCCAAAAATTCTCTAAGGTAGTTGACCTCTAGGACAAAGAGGATAGGTCCACTATGCGTTATATGAAATCCCAGGGGAAAAGCACCATCCATGAAAGCAAAACTTGATAAATCAGACCTCATCACAATTTTAACTTTGCTTAGCAAATGCTCATGCAAAGAAGATGAAAATTCACAAACTGGTAGAAAATATTTGCTCAATGTAGATCAGACAGAGGACTAAGATACAGGAGTCACAAAACTCAACAGTAAAATCAAATAATTCAATCAGTAAAATGGACAAAAGGCATTTCACCAAGATATACAGGTGGCAAATAGCTCATGAAAAGATGTTCAAGGGAGTTATCCAATAAGGGATATGCAAGTTAAAACCATATGACATAATTACAAACCTATGTGTATGACTAACTAACACCAAATGTTTGCAAGGATGTAGAGAAACTAGATTGCTCATATATTGCTGGTCTGAATGTAATTTCCATTTTGGAAAATAGTTATGCAGTTTGTTAAAAAACTAAAAATATAACTACCATATGACCTAGCAATTGCACTCTTGGGCATTTGTCCTGGAAAAGGAAGGCTTATGTTCACACAAAATCTTTTACTTGAATGTTTATAGCAGCTTTATTCATGAGAACTTAAAAATGGAAACAGCCAGTATGTCCTCTAATGTGTAAAATGTTACATAAGCATCTCTGCGGTGCAATATGGCTTAGCAATGAAAAGGAACGAACTCTTGACACTCCAACAACTTGAATGAGATCTCCAGGGAACTATGCTGAGTGAAAGTCAATCTAAAAAGTGTATATACGGTATGATTCCATCTATATAATGTTCTAGTAATGACAAAGTTATAGAAGTGGCAAATAGTTGACAGGGATTAGGAGTGGGCGCTGCGTGTGGTAGGAAGGGACTTGTGATTATGAAAGAGTGAAAGAGGGATGTTTGTGGTGATGAAACTGTTCAGTATGTTGACTGGTGGTAGATACATGAACCTAAAAATGTGATAAAATTACATGGAACTAAATTCACACGTGCACACATACACATAGGAATACAAGCAAAACCAGGAAAATGTGAATAAGATAGATACATTATACTAATGTCAATCTTGGCTGTGATCTTAACTATAGTTTTCCAAAATGTTACCCTTAGGGGAAACTAGGTATAGGGTTCCTGGGATCTGTCTGTATGATCTCTTATATATGCATGTGATGTAATTATCTAAAGGTTTCAATAAAAATGTAAACAGTGACAATTGTAAAGCCAAATCTGAAAATAAGAAAGAAAGAGAACTTGTGTCTCAGAAGCAAGAGGTACAATCCCCAGGCCACCATGTGTCCTTTGGTAATTGCTGCCCAGAGCACTGTGTAATGAAGCCTGATCTGAGGTCTGGTCTGGCTTCAGTGTGACAGGGAGCCTCATTAGTGATGCCTGCCCTCATGCAGGTAGGTGGAAGGGGCCTCAGTGCTGCATATTTTCCACCCATCTATATGGACTGCATGTCTAACAATGACAGTGCGGCATTGTGACATCTGGGGTGGGGGCATGTTGAGGCAGCAGGGCTGGTTTAGTGCTCTGCAAATCCCACCATTGTAGGCCACTCCCTACAAGTCCAGTTGGGTTCCATTGGTGAGTCGGCTTCTATACCAGCTGGCGCCTTTTTCTCCCTCCTAATGACAATACTCCTCCTTCCCTCATCACCAAGTCCTTGATTTTCTGAGCAGTTTTTTACAACAGCAGAAGCTGCTCGTGTAATTGCTGACGAAGGAGACAAAGTAAAACCAGAAGAGCCCTTGAAGGCTGGGCATCCTGGGGCGGGGACCTTACAGGACGGGGACCACGGCGCATCTAACATACCTGAGATTCACTGAACGCATAGTAGGGGCTGCGTTAAGTGCTGTACATGGATTAATGTACTTAATCCTTGCTGCAGCCCCATTGCTGATGTTTGAAAACCAGGCTCTCTGGTTCCCGGGTGCCCAACCCTGGCCGTCAGGTGTTCAGTGTGCCCACTGGGTCCTTGAATGATGCCAAGTTCTTCCTAGAACAGCTGAGTGGCCCTTGAGAGTGGGCTGGCATCAGCCCCTCTCCTCAACCTCTGTGTCTTCTGCTCCAGGATTTCTGGCTAATTAGAAAGTAGCCAACTGTGACTGTGAAGGGCTCCTGGGCTTCCTCCACCTATAATATCCCATGGTCAGACAGCAGGGCTCCGGGGCAGCTGACCTCTACGGAGCATCCACTAGGTTCCAGACACTGTGCCCCCAGTGTCCCTCTCATCCTCTGATGTCTTCCCTACCAGTGTCCTCTGAAGCATCCCATGACGTTGGTAGGATGTCCATCCCCACTTCCTGATAAAGGAGATCAAGGGTTATAGAGGTGAAGTTGCCTAGTGCATTGAGCTGGTCAGTGGAGAGCAGTGTTTTTCTCCCAGGCCTGGCTGACGCCAGAGCCCATGATCAAGTTCAAGGACTTGCCCAGGGCCCAGAGAGGGGCTCAGTGAATGTGTAACAGGTGAATGAAAGGACACTTGATAAAGCCCACCCTGGGGCAGTCCTAGTAGGTTTACAATGTGTGTCCTGAAGTGAGGTAGCAAACGTGTCAGCTGGGGTCATGGGCGTGACCCCAGCTCATGCTAAAAGGCCCGTGTCCTTATTGAAATCATCAAGCAAAGAACTGTTGTTGTTTGTTGAGCACCTGCTGTATACCCAGCACTGGGCTCCACATTAAGGATGAAGGAGACAGGGCCCCTGTTAGAGCAAACACTCTAATTGTGTTGTGTTAACTGTTGCTGTGAAGCCCAATGTCAGTTGTGAACTTCATGGTGTTTACCTGCTGTTTCCATCTGTGACTTTCCTCCACCTTGCCTCCTTGCTTCTGATCACCACTTGGACTGTGCCTGGTTTGCGGTTTCCCAGATGGGTTGCAGTTAGGGGTTGTAGGCTGTTTTGTAGATAGACTTGGCAGACCCTCCTAGTATGGTGTCTTTTTTTTTTTTGAGACAGAGTCTCACTTTGTCACCCTTGGTAGAATGCCTTGGCATCATAGCTCAGAGCAACCTCAAACTCTTGGGCTCAAGTGATTCTCTTGCCTCAGCCTCCCAAGTAGCTGGGGGCTATAGGCGCCCACCACAACACCTGGCTATTTCTAGAGATGGAGTCTCGCTCTTGCTCAGGCTGGTCTCAAAGCTTGGAGCTTAGGCAATCCACCTGCCTTAGCCTTCCACAGTGTTAGGATTATAGGTGTGAGCCACTGTGCTGGTTTAGTATGGTGTCTTAACCCTTATTCTGGCATGTCAGTGGGTGGTGAGAGAGTACATTATGCCCAGAAATAACCTCTCCTTGCTTTTTTAGGTACCTTTTCCATGCATTCCCCTACTTAGTAGTTTATCTTGTTTAAGACAATTCCCTTAAATTGTAAATTTCAAATAGCTCATCTGAGCCTTCGCTTTTTCATCCATATTTCTCAAGGGACTAGGACTGGATCAGTGTTTCACAGATCCGTGAACTGAATAACTTTGCTCTTTAGGATTCATTGACTGGCCCAAGGACATACATTGGATTAGGGGTCAAAATTGACTCCTCCACCCTTATGTGATGTTCTGCTATGTGTTGCACCAGCTGATTCTTTGAAGCAAGCAGTTCACCATATTGGAGTACAGAAATGATAAGCAGTAGACAAAAGCATATCTGGGTTACATCTCAGCTCTCCCACTTCTGGCTTTGTAATCTTGGACAATTAAATGATGATATCTGAGCCTCAGTTTCCTCCTCTTAAAACAGGGATAGTAATTGGAGTATAGTTCATACACATTATACCTGAGCCTGGGTATATCTGAGCCTCAATTTCCTCCTCTTAAAAACAGAGACACAAATTGGGATACTTCATACACATTATACCATTTAATCCTCATGTCTTCATACTTCATACACATCATACCAGCTCGGAGCTTACCTGAGGATTAAATGGTATAATGTGTATGAAGAGCTTGGGTCTTTGTTCGCAGATGACATGGACATCTGTGTAGAATATTCCAGAGGATTGATTTAACAAAGTCCTCCTGGAACTAATAAATAACTAATCACAGGGTGTAAGGTTAATATCCAGAAGTGATTTGTTTTGCTATATATCAGTAATGAACAAGTAGAATTAAGAATTAAAAATGAATACAATTTCATAAGCACCAACATTGAAATACTTAGGTACAGATATAGAAAAATACATGCAGGACCTATATGTAGAAAACTACGAGATTCTGATGAAAGAAATCAATGATCTAAATAAACAGAAAGTCTCCTGTGACTTTCATGGACTGGGATATTGTTAAGATGTCATTTATTCCCAGCTTGACCTATAGCTTCAAGGCAATGTCAATCAAAATCTCATCCAGTTTGTAGATATCCACAGATTGATTCTAAAGTTTATACAGAAAGGCAAAAAGGCTTAAAATAGCTAACACAATACTGAAGAAAAAAGTTGGAGGACTCAGACTACTACTGTTATTTCAAGAGTTACTATAAAGGGGCATAAATCAAGATGCTGTGGTATTGGTGAAAGAATAGACAAATAAATCAATAGAACAGAATAGGGAGCTCAGAAATAGACTCATACAAATATAGTCAACTATTTTCTGACAAAGGATTAAAAACAACTATTTTCTGACAAAGGATTAAAGTGCTTAAACAATTGTTCATCCATATGAAAAGAGAACCTAGACACAGACCTTATATCTTTCACAAAAATGAACTTTAAATAGATCATAATAGATAGTAGACCTAAATGTAATGTTCCCAGTGTGGGGCAGGTGTTCTGTCAATGGTCACCATGGGTATTTGGAACTGTTCAGAGGTTTTTTGATTTGGCTGGCCAAGAACTTGTGGTGTTTGAGGGAAGCTGAGTGCCCCTTGTAAGGGGCCTGTTGTTCCCACAGTGTAGCCAGGGAACCACCTGCATCAGAGTCACATGGGGTCTTTAATACAAAGGCAAATTCCTGGACTTGCACAGACTGAGACTCCCTGTGACTTTTGCATTTTTGTCTGTGTTTTTATTTTTATTAACAACCCTGAGGTGATTCTGATGTATTCAGGTTTGAGAATTTTTGCTATAGGGTATGTTCAAGATAAGGGGTCAGTCACCACCTAGGTTCAAATTACAGGCCCACCGTTTTCCATGGCTCCTGGTGTAGAAGGAAGAGTAGGCTCTCAGGTGTCCTCAAACTTTTTAAACAGAGGGCCAGTTCACTGTCTCTCAGACCGTTGGAGGGCCGGACTATAGTTTAAAAAAAAAACTAAAAAAAACTAAAAACTAAAAACACTGCACATATCTTATTTTGAAGTAAAAAAACAAAACGGGAACAAATACAATCACACCGCCTCATGTGGCCCGCGGGCTGTAGTTTGAGGATCCCGATGCAGAGGAGTCTGGGTTTCATTTCTACCTCTGCCCCTTAATGACTCTGACTTTAGGCAAGACACCTACCTCCCTGAGCTCTGATTACTCTTTTGCTAAGTGAGCAGGGTAAAATAGTGGTTCTTGTCTCCTAGGCTTGTTGAGAGGTTTAAATGAGATAAAGCCTGGCCTCATGGCTAGTCTGTTAGTGTCAGCTGAATTGCATCTGAACAGCCACCTAAAGGCAGGCAGGAAAGTGGGGTAGAAACAACAGGAAAACAGAGTATTTGGTTGGTTGTGGGGTAGCTGTGAAGGGCAGTTTGGGACAGCCACAAGGCAGCGGGTAAGCCACGTGTGGTGTCACAGGAGTGGTGGGAGTGATGCTGAGCAGCTCAATGGTTTAGCATTCTTTGCGAGCTGGGTGCTTTTTCTCAATCAGAAATGGCCTTAATGATGGAGAGATTCAAAGTCAAAGTCAAAGTGGATGCCTGATTTCTATCTTCACAGTATGAAAATCCATCCATAGACCTTAACCTCTCGCTTCAAGAATGATCATTTTTCAAAAGAAGCTGTGTTTTCAGTGTTGTTTACTCTTGACTTCTTCAAGAGGAGAAAAAAATTCCTGAGCCCCCTCTGCTGGCTGTATTGAAGAAGAACAGGCGAAGAAATTACCAAAATGATCTCTAAAAACATCCTCAGGGCACAAAGACACCTACAACTACAGAGACAGCCACATACACGCACATGCTATTAAACACAAAACACACACAAAGGCATGCACAAGCATATACTCAGACAACACACATCTATGTTAGTGTGAGGTGGCTGAGGGTACCAGCTCTGGCCTCACGCAGATCAGCCATGTGTCTCCTATTTAGAGTAGTGCAACACTAGACAGGTTTGTTAACCTTTTTATTTTGTTATTTTAAAATGTACGTACATATATGCATAATATGTGCATATATTTCGTATGTATATGCTTATCTATATTGTATGAAAAGGGCCTATATAGTTCATAGGAGGCTCTTGGTAAATGGAAGCTAGTATCCTTCTATTATTGTTCTTATTAAGTCAAATTCAACCTTTCAGACCTTAAGTGTACTTATCTATAAGTGGAAAGTTTTAGCAAATGTTTACATGGTGTTCACTAGGTGCCTGGCACTGTTCTAAGTGCTTCCCTTTTAATCTTCCCAATAACACTATGAAATAGGGAGTATTGTTAACTTCATTCTATAGATTTAAAAAAATGTGTCTGGGGGGGCAAGTGACTTTTCCATGGTCACACATCTAGAAGTGGAAGAACAGGGCTTGAAAGACAGGCAGCCTGGTTCCAGAGATTGTTGTTAAATGGTACACGATTCCTGCCTCATGGAGAGGGTTAAATGAGATACCTCCTGCAAAAGGCTCAGCGTAGCTCTAGGCACACCAGAAACAGTAAACACCAACTGCTATTACTCAGCTTTCAACTTGGCCGCTTAGTAATTGGGCCTATACAGATAGGTACCCACTGGTGGGCGCCTGTATAGACAGAGAGGTGAACACGTAGATGTGTGCACTCACATGCAAATATACGGATCCAAGCTTAAAAACACAGATGTATTAATTGCTCGAGTGGATTCAATGGCATTTACTGCACACACATTATATATGTGGAGCTCTTCCAGACACTGAGGATGCAGCATTGAACAAAACAGACAAAAATTCCCGGCCCTGAGGAACTGATATTCTAGTGTAGTGATTTTCAGCAGGTGTGCCGTGAGAGGATCTTAGCTGTACTGTGAAAAGATCTTAGGTGTGCCTCAAAAAATTTTAAAGATCATTAATTAAATTATTTTCAAAATAAATTCAAAGCAAAGTATATGTGTGTGTGTGTTTTATTCATTAGTGTATTTTTAATTTCAGGTTAAGGCAAGGGTACAAACCACTAGGTTACAATATTTGCATTGGTTAGGTAGATTCCTTTTTGTAGTTGTGTCCCACACCCAGGAGGCGTGCCATGCACCCTTACATTGTGCCCAGTAAGTGGGAGCACAGTAATCCCCTCCCTACCTCCTTTTCCTTGTTCCCCTCCCCCCAGATTGAATTCAATTGAGTTTTTCTCTTATGTAGGTATGCATTAGATCATCTACTGGCTTCATATTAGTATTGAGTACATTGGATAATTGCTTTTCTATTCTTGTGATACTTTACTAAGAAGAATGTATTTCAACTCCATCCAGGTTAATACAAAAGATGTAAGGTCTCCATATTTTTTATGGGTAAATAGTATTCCATGGTATACATATACCACAGTTTGTTAATCCATTCCTGGGTTGATGGGAATTTAGGTTGTTTCCACATCTTGGTAATTGTAAATTGAGCTGTGATAAACAATCTAGTGCATATGTCTTTATAGTAAAATTATTTCATTTTCTTCTGGGTAGATGCCTAGTAGTAGGATTGCAGTATCAAATGGGAGATTTAATTTGAGTTCTTGGAGGATTCTCCATACTTCTTTCCAAAGAGGCTATATCAGTTTGCATTCCCACCAACAGTATAAAAGTGTTCCCTTTTCTCCGCATCCCTGCTAGCGTTTGCAAATTTGGGACTTTGTGATGTAGGCTTTTCTCTCACTAGGGTTAGGTGATATCTCAGGGTAGGTTTTTTTAATTATTATTATTGTTTGGGATTCATTGAGGGTACAAAGAATTACACTCATTGTGTTTGTTAGGTAAAGTCCCTCTTATAATTGTGTCCCACCCCCAAGAGGTGTGCCATACACTGTGACCCTCATCCCATTCTTGCCTCCCCTCTCCCCGATCCTTCATTCCCTGAGCCCCCACCTTATATTAGATCATTTATTACCTTCATACTAGAATTGAGTACATTGAATTCTTGCTTCTCCATTCTTGCAATGCTTTATGAAGAAGAATGTGTTCCAACTCAATCCACGTTAAATACAAAAGATGTAAACTCTGCATCTTTTTTAATGGCTGAATAGTATTCCATGGTATACATATACCACAGCTTGTTAATCCATTCCTGGGTTGGTGTGCATTTAGGTTGTTTCCACGTTTTGGCGATTGTAAATTGTTTTTTTTTAATGAATTTTTTTCTTCTGGATAGACTCCTAGTAATGGGATTGCAGGATCAAATGGGAGGTCTAATTTGAGTCCTATGAGGATTCTCCATAATTCCTTCCAAAAAGGTTGTATTAGTTTGTAGTCCCACCAGCAGTGTCAAAGTGTTCCCTTCTCTTCACATCCACACCAGCATCTGCAGCTTTGAGACTTTGTGATGTGATCCATTTTCACATGGAGTTAGGTGATATCTCAGGGTGGTTTTGATTTGCATTTCTCTGATGATTAGAGATGATAAGCATTTACTCTTTCTTTGATTAACATAATTTAAGTGTGCTGTGCAAGTTTAACTATAGGTTAAATTATGCCTTGAGATAAGAAAGGTTGAAAAACAGTGATTTAGTGGGTGAGAAAGACAGTAAAGATGACTTTTAGAAAAAGTATAAAGTTAGATAGTGATAAATGCTCAGGAGAAAATATACACAAGGGAGAGAGATACAAAATGGTGGGTGAGGAAGGGGTTGACATTTTGGATAAAGGTCGCCAGGGAAGGTCCAATTAAGAATATAGATACTGAATGGAGAAGCATGAATCCTATGTACTCAATTTTGATATGAGGACAATTAAGGACACGGTGGGGGTGGGGGAAGGGGAGAGCACAGAGAGAAAGAAGGAGGGAGGGGTGGGGAAAGGAAGAGCAGAGAGAGGGAACGTGGGTGGGACCTTGGTGTGTGCCACACCTTTTGGGAGCAAGACACGATTGTAAGAGGGACTTTACCTAACAAACGCAATCAGTGTAACCTGGTTTTTGTACCCTCAATGAATCCCCAACAATAATAAAAAAAAAGAGAATATAGATACTGTTTGGAGTAAAGACCTGAAGGAAGACAGAAAGTGAGCCAGGCACCTGCCTGGAGCCCTAGATTTCCTCTCAGGCTGAGGAAACAGCAAGGTCAAGTGCCCTGGGGTAGGAGACTGCCTGCCATGTTCAAGCAATAGTGAGGAGGCCAGTGTGTGAAGTTGTCCAAGGAAAAGGTAGAGGAGTAGATGAGTGGTCCAGATTGCATAGGCCTTTGTACTCAGGGTAAAGACTTTGGCTTTTACTCTAAGGTGGAGAACCACAGTGAGATTTTGAGCAGAGAAATGGCATGATTTAATTCATGTTTTTTAAATTGGCATATAATTACACATCCAATTTATATTTTAATAGTATCACTCTGGATGTTCTTTGAAAATAGGCAGAAATAATAGAAGTACTCTCAGAGTACTTAAGAGGCTACTGTAGAGGTCCAGGCAAGACATGAAGGTAGGTTGGGTCAAGATGACAGGAAAGGATCTGAGAGACGCTAGGATTCTGGATACATGGGGTGTCCATAAAGTTCAATTTATAATTTAAAACTATTTTAAATTGCATGCGAACTTTATGGACACCCTTATATCAAGAATGAAGTCAATAGAATTTGCTGGTGGATTGAAGGAAGCTTGAAAGAGAAATAGGAGTCAAGCTATTGGGCCAGAGCAACTAGAAATGTGGCACTGCTATTAATAGATGGCCAGTGCCATAGAAGGAGCTGATTTGTGTGAGAAGATTGAAAATTGGGTTTTGAACATGTTAAGTATGGATGCCAAATTAGAGATTCAAATGGGGTACAAGTATCTAATTTGAATGTTGCAAGTCGGAGTTCAGGGAAGAGATCTGACCTGAGGAGAAAAAATTGTGAATTGTTGGAGAATAGATGGCATTTAAAGGCATGGAACTAGATAAGATCACCAAGAGAATGAGTGTAAATAAAGAAAAACAGCTTCAAAGACTGAGCCCTGGAGCACTATAAAGTTGAGAAGTCAAAAGATGAGACATAGTCAGCAAAGGACATGAGGAAGAATGGTTAATAAAATAAGAAAACAGGGATAGTGTAGTGTGGTGTCCTGGAAGCCAAGCGAAGAAAGAGTTTCTAGGAAGATCAACATTCATGATCATCATCAACTGCTCATCAACTGGCCATCAACTGCCAAATGTTGCAAAAGAGTCAAATCACAAGAGGTGTGAGAATTGTGGAGGTAATTGGTGACCTTGAGAAGAACAATTTAGAGTGGTATGGTAGAATGAAAAGCCTGGTTGAAGAGGGAAGGAATTTGAAATTTTAATTTGAATATAGGTAACTTCTAAGTTTTACAGTAAAGGAGAGTAAAGGAAAGAAGCAAGAGCTGGAAGGAAAGTGAGGTCAGAGAGAATTTTTTTTTTTTAATTTAGAGGCATCCTGGTGTGTTTGCAGTTGATTAGAATGATAGAGTTGCTGGATCTCATAGAATGGGGAAGTTTGATGATGCAGAGCACACAGGGAAGATTTGCTAGAGGATTCCCTTGAGCAGGTGGAAGGAATGAGACCTCAAGTATAGGTGAAGAGGTTGAACTTAGCTAGGAGCTTCATTTTTCATCCCTCATAAAAGGAGAGAGGCTGGGTGTGAAGGTTCAGGACTGTAATCCTAGAACTCTGGGAAGTGGATGCAGGAGCATTGCTGAGGTCAGGAGTTCAATACCAGCCTGAGCAAGAGTGACACCCCCCACCCATCTCTACAAAAAATAGAAAAACTAGCCAGATGTAGTAGCAAGTGCCTATAGTCCCAGAAAGGAGGCTGAGGCAGGAGGATTGCTTGAGCTTAGGAATTTGAAGTTGTAGTGAGCTATAATGACACCATTGTACTCTAGCCCAGGCAGTAGAGTGAGACTCTGTCTGAAAATAAAAGGAGAGGAAGTATCATATATGTGCAAACATGGTGAAATAGTCTTAGAGACACAAAGTAAAATCACCAGCTGAGCATAAGGGTAGCTTTAGAGGTTTGAAGAGAGAGAAGAAAGCATGAAACATTCTTCAAGGGGTATCAGAATAAATGGACTAGGAGACTATGATTCTGGGGTGAGTTTAATGCCCCTGGGTAGGGTTGGTAGTTACAAATTTAAAGAGAAACGATGAGGGAGGGAGGGAAAAGGTAAAGGGGAAAGGGAAGGAGGGAGGAGGATTGGTAAACTCTTGCCATTGTGCACAATGTAAGGGTATACAGCACACCCCTGGATGTAGCGCTCAACTACAACTTGAACTTTACCCTAGAAACACAAACAATGTTACTTAATCATTTATACCCTGATATTAATCTGAAATTTAAAAAAAGTGAAACCAGCCAGAATCATTGAAGTTACCCCCCCCACACACAGGTCACTTCAGGTACACAGGTGCAGGTACAGAAGAAATGAAGTTTTGGATTTAACCAGGAGTGTTGCTTAGATAAATGCCACAAGATATTCTAATGAGTGAAGACAATAATTTAACCTGGGTAAGGATAGAAGAAAGGACACTAGGTAGGTAGACAGAGAAAAAGGTGATGGGATCAATGAAATGGAGGTCCCAGCAGAGTTGAAGGACTGCTACTAGATTCACAGTTTAAGAAAGAGCTGAAAAGATAGGAGGTGGTGATCAGAGAAAGTGATTATAAAATTAAGATTATGGAAGACTTGAAGTTACTAGTCATGGCAACGCCAAAGTCTGGTTAATCAGAAATGTTCTTTGCAGTACCTCCCACCTAAAATGGGGTCTGTTTCCCTGCCTCTTGAACCTGGGCTTGCCCTGTGATTTGTTTTGACCAAGAAAAGAAGAGGAAGAAGTATATGATTTTCAAGCATGGTGGTGTGCTGCACCACCACAGTGAGGGTGGTGCTGAGCCTAGACCCCCAGTTGGCCTGCCCACTGTCAGGGGCATGAATGAGCCCAGCAGAGACCCCCAGAACATCCTAGCCACATCCATAGAGTCATGGGAAAATCATAAATTTGTTGTTTGAAGTCACTAAGTTTTGGAGCAGTTTGCAGTACAGCAAGAGATAGCACATTGAAGTGTAACTGTGGGAATGAATGGTTGAAGTGCTATCAAGGATGCAATTGTTGGAGTTTAAGGAACTGAGAAGCCAAGGTGTTGGGTAGATCACCTGTATATAAATTGAAATTGCCAGGGATTGAGGCAGGCATGGTTTTGGAGGGAGCAATAGTGTCAGGAGTGACAAGTGTTCAAGAAAAAAATGGGTGTGATTTGGCCAGTATGATGAAATAAGATTTCACACTGGAGATTTTTGTGTAACTGGGTTACACAAAACTGTTGCCTGGGCTAGCGTGCAGTGGTGTCATCATAGCTCCCTACAACCTCATACATACATATATCAAATCTCATGTAGTTTTTTTTATTATTATTAAAGCATAGCTGTGTACATTAATGCGGTCATGGGGTACCATACACTGGTTTTATAAACAGTTTGACACATTTTCATCATCTCATGTAGATTTTATACACACAACCATACCAATGTGTGCACAGATACACACACAGATGTACTACAGATTCACACAAATACACCAGACCAGCAAAGATTCATATAAGCATACAAGAACACAACTATACATCTAAATTCACATACATGCACAGGTATATACAAGTACCCATGAACACAAGTCACAAATGCACAGACATACACTCACACAGACATACATATAAATGCACATAGATGTATCCAAGCATTTATACAAATGCACACACAACCACATAGACACACAGTGACATACATAGACACACCCCAAACCTCACACGGAGACATGCAGAGAACATCTTTATACAATTAGCACACTAACATCCACACATGTGTGCCCATTCAGAAGTACACATGGACACATAGGCACCAATATGCATGTACATAGCTACATCCATGTACAATCATAGGATGTTTGCATATGGGAACATGTACCCAAACACATAGACACACATACAACAGTTGTGGCCACACGTCACCAGAACAGAAATGCACACGCAGTTACAGGAACCAAAACATTTATGGCCATGTATACACACATTGGACCACACAGATGTGTTCTCATGTTCATGTACACATCTGAAAGCCCACACATGCATGTAGTTACACACAGAGACCTGGATAGCACCAAAGCACTTGAGAATACTTTTGTTATCTTCGAAATTATTTTAGATTTAGATTTGTGCTCTGCTTGTGTTTACCAGGGTGATGGGATGGGGGCTTTTCCCCTATGCAGCAGCCCTTGTGCTCCTGCTTTGTTGGGGTGGAAGGCAGTGGGTGCAGCAGGGAGAGCAGAGCATCTTGCAGAAATGCAGGGCAGAAATGAGGATGAAGCAGTTTGGATCTAGAAGCAGGGCCTTTAGTGTTGTGAGTAGCACAGCTTAGTGGCTATGAGTGCAGACTTAGGAGTCCACTAGAACTTAGTTCAGAGCCCCATTCTCTCACTATTGGATATGTTGTTTCCTTAAACAAATCATTTCACTTCTCTGAGTCTCAGTTTCCTCATTTGGAAAATGATGATGGTAATAGTAATTGCGCCAGGGTTCTGTATTACTTGAGTTAATACTCATAAAACACTTGGAACAATGTGTGATGTATGGTGTAGTAAGCTATTAGTATTAGTTGTTGCCGTTGGTGCTGTTTGAATTATTAATACAAGCTCTCTCATCAGCCATCCAAGAGTCCCACCAATAGCTCTACCTATTACTTATGACCTGGTCTTCAGAAGTCCCTGGGAGCAGAAAGCAGAGGCTCAAGGGAATGGGGCATGGAACAGACACACTTTGGACTTGGAAGAGAGAAGGGACAGAGACAGTCCCCTGAAAACTTGGAATGAAGGAGACTTTCTGGCAATGGCAGGCCTATGTGAGATACTTCAGCTCGAGGTCTTAGGTTACATGGAGCCTAAGACAAAGCTGAGGTTCCCCAAAGCCTCCTTCCCTAGGCCAGCCTGTGGGCTCCCAAATGGAGACTGTCTGTGGGAATGTTGTAGGAGGTGGGCAATAAAGGAGGCAGCTCTCACTGTCTTATTTATTGTCCCAGAGCTGTGGAGGATTGGGACATGGGCCCTTTCCAAAGCCTATTTAAAAACCATTGAAAAATATTGAAGAAAAGTACATGTCACAAGGGTACAGTTCAAAGCACTTTCAGAAGTTGATATATCTGGGTAACTAGCATCAGATCACAAAATCTAAAATGACTAGCACTCCAGAACTCCCCCCCCAATTACTCTTTTTCAGTGGCTATACAATAAAGTTAACCACTAACTGCTTTCTAACTGCATAGGTTTGCTTTGCCCATGTTTATGACTGAAATCACACAGCTTGTCCACTTCTGCGTCTGGCTTCTTTTACTCAAAGGTACGTAAATGAGGTTTGTCCTTATTGTTGCATGTATCAGTAGAGTGTTCTTTATTATTGTTCAGTATTCTACACTCATAAGCGAATACACAATAGTTTATTTCTTCATTTTAGTAGATATCAGTTTGGGGCTATCAGGAATATATACTATGTATGAAGGTCTGACAATTAAGTTTGCAAAAACTTAGAAAAAGTGCTACATATCTCGTTGCTGAATATCACTACAGTCATCTTTGAAGTACTCCCCCTTGGGAAGCTGTGAACTGATACCAGTGGCTAGTCCACCCTTCTAAGCAATTTTGGAACTCTTTTTCTGGAAGGACCATCAGAGTTGTCATCATAAGGCACGCAAAAACACGGAACAATAATGAATGCCACTCAGCAAGACACCACCACATGTCAACACAAACACAGCTGTGAGACTGATATACCAAGGGTATATGAAGGTGCCTGTGGTGATATTTAGTAATGACGTATGCAGCACTTTTTCTAGGATGAATTCTTGAAGTTAATTGTTAGAACTTACATTGTGCTAACAATTGTCATGTTAGCCATGTGCTAACATAACATATGTGCTAGAAGACACCATCTATGAACCACAAAGTGCATTCTCACCAGACACTGAATCTGCTGGTGCCTTCATCTTAGAACTTACCAGCCTCCAGAATTGTGAAAAATCAATTTCTGTTGTTTATAAGCCACCCAGTTTATAGTATTTTGTTAAAGCAATCTGAACTAATTAAGACATGCATCTTTTGGTAAACAAATATGTGTGTACCTTAGTTTTTATTCATAAATAGTATAAGAGAGCCATCCTCACTTGGATAGGCTCTGGGTTCCATGAAACCGGATCAACCCTTGCACAGAAGCCAAGCTTTTTAAAGCTTATTAAAGGCTGTTGCCTGGCATAGCTCCAGGGGACACCATTTCCATTTCCATGTGTTATATATGACTTGCACCCCTGGGGCACAATGCAGAGGGTCTGGTGCCCTCTAGATTTGTGCAATGGGCATCTTTCCACCATTCAGTTTTCAACCATTCTCAGGGGCTGGGGAATGGGTAATTCCAGTGAACTCGAAAAGACCTTTCCTCACAATCTCTTTTTCTTTATGACCCTTTCGACTTTGAGACATAGGCACAGAATCCCAAGAGCCATGGGTCAGTCTAAACAATGCTCATCAACTTATTTCATGGGAATAATAATAAAAAGGAACCCAAACAGTTATACCAGGTATTTGATCTTAGAGAAACCAAATAACCCAAATCCCAGAGTTTTTTTTTTTTCTTTTTATTTAAATATTTTTAAAAAACCACACACTTTGAAGGGGTTAATCAGATATCAGGTAGACATGGCAAAATTCTTTCCCATCTACTTTGGAAAGTCAACAAAGGAAAAACTAGGAAAGATAAGTAAGACAAGTTTGTGTTTTGGAAAGAGAATTTTTATTTAATGGCAAGGCCTCAGTTTCTCTTGTCTCTGCCCCAAGTTCCAGGGTGGATATATGTAATGAATCTGTGGGAAGCGTATTCTCTGGAGGGAGATTGATCTGCTTGCAGTTCCTGTTTGCTCAGCCAGTTCTGAGCTGGGCAAGTGGCACAAGTTCCCTAAGCTTTAGCTTCTTCCTCTGAAAAAAATCCTTCCTACATCATAGGAGGTAAGGGAACCAGAAGGAGACGCATAAACATGGTGGAATGAGCAGCCTTCCCTGCCTATGGCAAGGAGTGGGGTGGCAGGCCCAGAAATGAAGTACAACTACACAGGCCTCAGGCCTGGCCAGCCATGCCCAGTGCCCAGCAAGTGGGCAGAGGAGGAAGACCATGAATTTTTACTTTCTGAATGGATAAGAATATGTCTTGTTCGGACAATTTAATGTTTTAGGGATTTTGCAGTTGGAAAGTATACAGGGACACGAATCCTTGAGCAAAGTTACAAGAAGCTTCTCCTGAGGGCCCTGTGTGGGCTCTGAAGTTGAACAGACATGAACTCATTCCTGCCTTCAGGATTTGCCCCTCATCTACACTGTGTGACATTATACTACCTTAGTCTTAGTTTCCTCATCTGGAATTTGAAATTTAAAGAACAAGTTCTCAGTGTTGCTTAACAGTCCCTCACAGGATGGTTAATATGTGCCAACGTGATTGGATTAAGGGTGCCTAGACATTGTTTCTAGGTGTGTCTGGCAGGGTGTTTCCAGAGGAGACTGAAGAGTGAGTCTGTGGATTAAGAGAGGAAGACCTGCTCTCCTCAGTGTGGACAGATACCATTTAATTGGCTAGGGGACAAAGCAGACAGAAGAAAGGGATATTTTGCTTGTTTAGCTTCCTCTCTCTCTTTCCCCCTTCCGGACCAGGACACCTTTTCTCCCCCTGCCTTTGGACATGACTCCAAGTTCTTTGGCCTTTGGACTCTGGGACTTGCACCAGTAACATCCTGGGGGCTCTCAGACCCTTGGCCTTAGTCTAGGGGCTGCATTTGTGACTTCCCAGGTTCTGGTGCTTTTGGGCTTGGACTGAGCCATGCTACTGGTTTCTCTTAAACTCCATCTTATAGATGGTTATAATAAAATGTTACCTATGTGATCATGTGAGTGTATTTCCTCCCTAATAAATTCCCTTATATATATATATCCTATTGGCTTTGTCCCTCCCCCAATCAATATATTATACATAGAAAGAACATTGCACTCGCCCTAGAATATGTAAGATGTAGTCATCAATATCATAGGAATAAAAAAGGATGTCTTTCACATTATTTTCTCAAGTATTTCCAGTGCTCTGAACTTCTGTCTAATGCAGCAATTTTCAACTACATCAAAACCCATGTCCTATGGATAGAACACCACCTATTTATCAGTGGTCCATTTTCTACCCTAAAAAGAAATGCACAGTTAATATAGCCGCTTACTAAAGTATATTGGCATCATGGACCAGTAGCATCATGGACATCATCTAGGAGCTTGTTAGACATGCATAATCTTGGGCCTCACTTCCAAGCCTGCTGAATCAGTATCTGCATTTTAACAAGATCCCTAAGAGATGCATATGCACAGTAAAGTTAGAGACTTATACCCATAAATAGACATAAAGAAATAAAATGACCTAACTGGAATAAAAAGGGAAATAAAAGAAAAGTAAGTATAAGAAAATGTTTTTTCATAAACAAAGGCTCTCAATCAACTATAGTAGAAGATGTTTATACCTATATGTTGAATCTGTGAAGGTAGCAGCTCTGCGTACATACTGATACTACTGGTGTGTATTAGCAACCAAATATCACAAGCATTATCACAACTGATGATATTCTGAAATGATGGCAGCTCTTTGTAAAGTAGTGAACTAAAAAAAAAAAAAAAAGGACAGTACAATCTTTCCCGAATATATGCACTATTTGTATTTCTGGAAAATGCAGTGTCTATTAAATCAGTATATATGTAAGGTGAAGTTAGGCTCAAGGTTACAGTAATAAAAATTATTTCCCACTACATGGAGCCTTGGGAGCCTCGCAAAAGTAATGTGTGAAATGGGTTAGTCCTTTGTTGTATGAAGTTATGTCTGGCTTACTGGTATTCAACTACTAAATGTCAATAGTCACTTGTCCAGCCACTGTAATAATCAAAGGTGCTCCACTTGCCCATTAACAATGAACCGCTGAAAAGGAAATTAAGAAAACAGTCCCATTTATAGTGGTAACAACAGAATAAAATACTTAGAAATGAACTTGACCAAAGAACAGACTTTAACATTGAAAATTAGAAAATATGCTGAAGGAATTAAAGACACAGATAAATATAAAGACATCCTGTATTCATGGATTGAAGGAGTTAATATTTTCAAATGTCTATGTTACCCAAAGTGATCTGTAGATTCAATGCCATGCCTGTTAAAATCCTGATGGCAATATTAATAGGAATAATACAAATCCTCAAATTTATATGGAATCACAAAAGACCTCAATAACCAAAGCAATCTTGAGCAAGATGAAAAAAGCTGGAGGCATCACACTAAACATATTACAAAGCTACAGTAATCAGAAGAATGAATTAGGGTCCTTATTTTATAATATATATAAAAATGAGTTGAAAATCAATTAAAGTTTTAAACATAGACCTGAAACTGTAAAATTAGTAGATGAAAACATAGGGAAAATACTTCTTGACATTAGTCTTGTCAATGATTTTTTTGTGTATGACACCAAAAGCAAAAATAGACAAAAGGGATCATATCAAACCAAAAAGCTTCTGTGCAGCAAAGAAGACAACAGAGTGAAAAGGCAACTCAAGGAATGGTAGAAAATATTTGCAAACCATACATCTGATAAGTGGCATATAAGCAAACAACCAAGTATCCTAACAAAATATTGAGCAAAGGACTTGAATATATATTTCTTCAAAGAAGTTATCCACATGGCCAAGAAAAAAAGAGAAGACTCAAATAAAATCAGAAATGAAAGAGGAGACATTGCAACTGATACCAAAGATATACAAAGGATCATAAGAGACTACTCTGAATAGTTATATACCAAAAAATTGGATAACCTAGAAGAAACAAATCCTTAGAAACACACAACCTGTCAAGACTGAATAATTGGTCAGGAATAAATAAAGACCAATAATAAGGAGATTAAATTAGTAATTGAAATCACCCATCAAAGAAAAGCCCAGGACATGATGAATTTACTGCCGATTTTTACCAGAAATTTAAAGAAAAACTAATATCAACCCTTCTCAAACTCTTTCAAAAACTGAAGAGGAAAGAATATTTCCAAACTCATTTTACAAGGCTGGCATTACCCTGATACCAAAGCCAAACAAAGCCATTACAACAAAACTATATGTCAATCTCCCTGATGAACATAGATGCAGAAACCCTCAACAAAATATTAACAAACTGAATTCAACAGCATATTAAAAGGATCAAGTGATATGATCAAGTGGGATTCATCCCTGGGATGTAAGAATGTTTCAACATAAAAAAATCAACAAATATGACTTAGCACATTAACAGCATGAAGGATAGAATCATATAATCACCTCAATAGATGCAGAAAATTTGGCAACATTCAACATTCTTTCATGAATAAAAACTCTCAACAAATTTGGTATAGAAGAAATGCACCTCAATATAATAAAGACCATATTTACGACAATCCCACAGCTAATATTATACTCAAAAGTGAAAAGCTGGAAGCTTTTCTTTAAGATCAAGAATAAGACAACGATCTCCAATCACCCCATTTAATTCAGTCCTAGCCAGAGCACTTAGTCAAGAGAAAGAAACACAAGCTATCCAACTCTGAAAGGAAGAAGTAAATTATCTGTGTTTGTAAATAACATCATGATCCTACATATTGTAAACACTAAAGATTCCACCAACAAAACTGTTAAGACTGATAAACACATTAAGTACAGCTGCAGGATACCAAATCAAAATACAAAAATCCATTCTCTGTCTGTACACTGATAATGAGCTATCCAAAAGGAAACTAAGTGAGGATACTTAGTGTATGCAGAACACTCAGAACACTACTTAGCACCTAGTTAATGCCTAAAGTTTTATTATTATTATTATTTCGAGCCTGGCATGACATCTTGATTGTATATGTCCCTCCCTAGACTATGCCTGGGCTTTGTGATATATGAGACATCAACGCTTGAGGAAAATAAAAATGGTGTCATTTATTGATGGTCACTAATGGTTGAAATTAAAGACCTAACCCATTAGGTAAACCAGATAACTTGACTGACTTGATCTTGCTATTTGTTCTTTGTTGGATGCATATGTGATTACATAATAAAGGTTTATAATCACTAAAATAAAAAACAAAAGAAAGAAAATATTTCCATTTATGATGGCCAAAATAATAAAACAGGAACAAACAACCAAAGCACAGGTGAAAGAATTGTACACTCAAAATTATAAAACATTGGTTAAGGAAACTAAAAAAGACACAGCTAAATTTAAAGACATCCCATATTCATGGACTGGAAGAATGAATGTTGTTGAACTGTCCATTCTGCTCAAAGTGATAAGCAAATTCTACCAAAATTCCAAAGGTGTTTTTCACAGAAATAGAAACATTTCCTAAAATTCATATGGAAACACAAAATATCCAAATAGCCTAAGAAGTCTCGAGCAAGAAGAACTGGAAACATCATGCTACCTGATTTCAAAATATATTACAAGTTGGGCGGCACCTGTGGCTCAAAGGAATAGGGCGCTGGCCCTGTATGCTGGAGGTGGTGGGTTCAAACCCGGCCCCGGCCAAAACTGCAAAAAAAAAAAAAATATATATATGTGTGTGTGTGTGTGTGTGTGTGTGTATAAAACAAGTCTACAGTAATTAAAATAGTGTGGTACTGTCATAAAAATAGGCATATAAGCCAATGGATGGACTGGAATAGAGGTCCCATGCACTTACAGTCAATTGAAGGTCTATGAATGTATGATGGTAAACGACAGCGGGAAAACTGGATATTCACATGCAGAATAATGAAAATGGAACCTTATTTCACACCATATACACAAACCTATTGAAAATTGATTAAAGATGTAAACATAGACCTGAAACTATAAAGAATAAAGAATAAGAATAAAACGGGAAAATGCTTCTTGACATTGGTGTGGGCAATGAGTTTTTTGGATATGAATTCCAAAGCTCAGGTAACAAAAGCACAACAAGCATGACTATATTGAACCAAAAAGCTCCTGCGCAGAAAACTATCAACAAAACCAAAAGGCAGCCTATGGAATGGGAGAAAATATTTGCAAACTGCATATCTGATGAGGTGTTTAATATCCAAAATATATTCGTTTCTATATAAAGAACTCACACAACTCAATAGCAGAAAACCAAATACCCTGATTAAAAATGGGCAATGGATCTGAATAGACATTGTCCAAAGAAGATGTAAAAACTGCCAACAGGTATCAAAAGGTGCTCAACATCATATCCATCAGGGAAATGCAAATGAAAACCATAATGCAATATCACCTTGCTATCACCTTGCACCTGTTAGGATGTCTGTTATCAAAAAGAGCTATGTGATGGTAAGGAGGTAAAGAACATTTGTACACTGTTGGTGGGAATGTAAATTAGTATTGTAATTATGGAAAACAATATGGAGGTTCCTCAAAAAATTAAAAATAGCTCTCAGGCAGTGCTTGGGAAATTTTCAATTAACCTGAAATAAAAAAATAAATAAAAATAGAACTAGCATACAATCCAGCAATCCCACTACTTGGTGCATATCCAAATAAAAGGAAATCAGTGTCTCAAAAAAATATCTGAACCCCCATGTTTGTTGTAGCATTATTTACAATAGCCACCATATGGAAACAACTTATGTGTCCATCAATGGATAAAGAAAATGTCGTATAGTATATACACAATGGAATTCTATTCAGCCATAAAAAGAATGAAATTTGCCACAACATGGATGTACCCAGACGACATTATATTAAGTGAAGTAAGCCAGACACAGAAAGATGAATACCGTATGATCTCACTTGTATGTGGAGTCTAAAAACATGAAAATCATAGAAGCAGAGAATAGAATGGTGGTTTCTGGGGGAGGGGGTATGGGGGAAATGAGGAGATGTTGGTTAAAGCCACACGTTTCAGTTATGCAAGATGAATAAGTTCCGGAGATCTACTATACAGCATGGTGACTGTATTTAATAATACCTTATTGTGTACTTAAAATTTGCTAAGAGAGATCTTAAAAGTTCGCACTAAAAAAAAAGGAATTATGTGAAGTAATGGATATGTTAATTAGCTTGATATAGTGGTAATCATTTCCCAATGTATATCAAAACATCATGCTGATACATGTCAAATATATGCAATTTACGTTTGTGAATTATCCTCATTAAAGCTGAAAAAAGTAAATTATTGGTTGATTAGGGCTGGGAGTGGGGAGGATGGAGAAGTAGGGAGTGAGAATTAGAACAGACAGGATTTCTATTTTTTTTTTTGAAGTGATAAATTGTAATAATAGTTGTCCTTATCTGTGAATAGCTGAAAACCATTGAATCATACATACTTTAAATGGGTCAATTGTACGGTATGTGAATTATATCTTAATAAAGCTATTAGATGAGTTAAAAAATGCTCCTGTTCTGGATTTTTTTGTGGTAAATGTCCCCTAGTGGCCCGTAGTGCCCCTATGAGAACCAGTCGTATCTAAAACTGCAGAAAGCCACTAGAATCTCACAGTAGTGAACCCCAGGATGTATCCACACCAACTCCTTCACTTTTGAGATGGGTAAACCAAGTCTCCTTCCTCCCTTTCCATTTCCTTAGAGAAAGTTATTCTATCATTTAATTTTTCTTCTCAGTTTTGTCATCTATGAATACAAATTTTTTTTTTTATTTGTTTGAGCAGTTTTATCCTGCTCAATTTAAGAGTGAGGAAAATGAGGCTCAGAGAAGGAAGGTTTGCTCCACAGGTTCATTTGCTGAGGTTCTTATCTCAGGGCAGAATAGTCCTCAGGCCTTTAAAGTTTAAATAAAATTGTTAACAATTCTGTTCTAATTTCCTTCTTCTCTTTTCCAGGTAGTAAGCCTTTTTGCCATATTGAAATGTAACCATAATGATGGTGCAAATGTTGAAAGTCGGACAATTCTGCAATTAAATATGCTAAATCTTAAGTGGATTGCCTTGCTCCTGCCTTTTGTAGGTTGTCTGTATCTTATGTGGAAGTGAATTTGTTACCAATTCATGCTGCACAAGAGTTTTATGGACAGTCTGAATTGATTGGTATATGTTCACAAGAATTTATGCAGGCAGTATGCTGATTGAGAGTAGCAGGGGGCAGTCAGACAGATGTGGACTTGAGTCCTAGCTCTATCACTTCCCAGCTGTGGCACCTCAGGACAGTTCACCTCTCTGAGCCTCATTTACCTCATCTGTAAAAATGAGGAAGGTACCTCTAAGGACCTTGAAGTCTCTTACTTCCTATGTAGGCTCAAATGCTTTACACTGTGGAGACCGTCTGCCCATCATTCCCTCCCCTTATGATGCAGAAGAACTCTTACTTGTCTGTCAAAGCCCTGCATGATCGCTATTTCTCCATAATGTTTCTCCTGAACTTTCCCTCAGGTTAGTCTTTCTCAATCAGGGCCACCCACCCCGAATTTTATGCAGACCTTTATTTAACCTTTGTCTTATTGAAATGATCTGCTCACAGGTCTGTCTCTCCTACTGGACTGCGAACTTGTTGAGGACAGGAGTCTGTTTTATTCATCTTCATATCCTCAGTGTATAACTAAGGGCTGGCCCAGAGTAAAGACCTCATAAAGCTGAATTAAACATCAATTATCATAATCACTTTCTCTCCTTCCCCACAATACATTTTGGTACTAAGTCTTCTTCTTTCTGGTACTGATTGCTCTCAAATTATTTCATTCATGTGACTGTGGACTCTCCAAAATAACTAAGTTCCATGAGAGCATGACATTCTTATATCTATTTCTTATACTGTGCAGTGCTTGGACGCAGAGTTGTCAACCATCATAGTTTGATTATGAAAGGGCACTATGTTATGGTAATGCTACCATTTTTTTTTGTTTTGTTTTGTTTTTGGCCGGGGCTGGGTTTGAACCCGCCACCTCCGGCATATGGGACCGGCGCCCTACTCTTTGAGCCACAGGCGCTGCCCGATGCTACCATTTCAATTGCATTGTACTGACAGCAATTTGCCAGAAAAACAGGAAACAGTGCTTTGGTGGACATGATCCCTCCTAGTCTAGGGAATTCTCTCTTTCACTCAGCTGGTTGCAATGGATTTCATCATTACATATGAACACCAGCAAAATTAAAGTTGCCGGGTATTTGGACTCTTGCCCAGTGTTGATTCCATTTGGTGGGCATGAGCATACTGACAAAACAAGCAATTATTCCAGACATTTTGGAGATCGATATGGCCAAGAAGATATTAGGGAATGTAGTAAGTCATGGAGAGGCCAGTCCATAGGGTTATTTAGGGATTTGAACAACTAATGAGTGAGTAGTTTTACAGATTACTGAATCAGAGTATCAAAAGGCATTCCAAATCTTCATGCATTTACAAACATTTAAAGCTATTTTAAAGATCAAGATTGTCATTATCGGTTTTTGTGCTGTATATTGTCCGTATCCACAGTGACCCCCGCCCAGAGGAGCCTGTGCTGGCAGGAGTAGTGCTGTGGTATGTTCAGCTCTGCTGGATCTCCATAGAGGGGGGCTGGAATGCCTGTGGAACAATGCCCTGGGCTCCCGAGAGCAAAGAATGAAGGGCAGCCTAGTTTGATAACCACATTAAAGCACTACCAACATCTGTTCAAGCCAAAGACAACACTATCTCCAGGAATTAACCTTCTGAACCACTGAATCATTACCCTCAGCAGAGCAAAAGTTGGACAACAAGAGCCTATTTGTCAGCGGTTTCTCAGAGAGACGTGGTAAGCCATATTTTACTGCAAATAGCGTGAGAAGGCCTGGCTCGGCTTTATACATTTTAAACACAGAATATAATTGTGTGAGAAACACACAGACAATGAATGTAAATAAACTTTTTATGATACCTTGTAACTTCCGGCATTTATTCCACTCTAGAACAAATGGACCACGGAGTATTGCCCCTGTGAATAGCAGTTCCTGAATTTGTACGTAAATGTTTCCCCCTTATTTTAGTAAATCCAATAACGAGAGGACTAACAATACATAAGATGGACTTCACATTTGCACTAAATAATCTGACCTTTTGTTGAAAGTAATATAATTAATCATAAATGCAATCCTAACTAGTTGAATGGACTTTGTGAAGCTGCAGCGGATGGAGGGGGAGGCAAGGAGGACGGGAGGGGAGACCTAATACACTACGCGTTTTCGTCCAGAAGTAAGCATAGAATGCCTGTCGTCAAAACTATAGATGAAGAATCGGGAATTTGGGGGTATATTTCTTATAATGAAGACTGGCCAAACTGTCCAGGTTTTCATCATTGTGCCATACTAATCATTAAAAGGCATCTCCAGATTTTTATTTTCTGATATGTTCTTAATTATAGCACCCCATCATTAATAGACATGAGGCTTTTAGGCAAAACCTGCCTTAGAATAGTGAGGCTAAACTGAGCTTTGTCCTTCGACTTGTCCTGCAAACCTATTTATTCTACTTTATTACATGTACATAGTACTTACTATGTGCTGCCTTAAAAGAATTAATATTACATCTTGGTAGCACCTGTAATCACAATTAAGCAGTTCTATTTTTGATGATTCAAAGTATATACACTATCTATAGTTTATATAATAAAGTATTGAGAATTACTTATATATAATATATAGAGCATACATATATAAGAGAGAGTATATTATACCTAAAGTATATGCAATTATTTTGTAAAGCAAATTAAGGCAGAATCAAATGTCAGTGTTGTAGTTTACTTCACCCACCTTCCTAGAAGTTATCAAGTCTGTAATATTGTGGGAGGTCAGGGATGGATGCCCTTGTAAGCTGACTTGCTAATGCTTGTAGGATGTACCTGGGTGAATGACATATCATCTTTGAGTCAGTACAAAAAAGCATGACTCTGTATTGGGTCTGGATAAAGTACAGTGTGCTGGGAAATACCACCCTGGGGGCTACCTAAGTGGACTCACTTTACAGGTTCAGAGGCAAAGTTCTATTTTAGTTCTAGACTTAACTAGGTAGCGCGACTAGGTAACACACTGTAATGGTGGAAAATGGAGCTAGGCCATGGTGGAGGCAGGTGGACTGGCACACAGCAGGGATTTAATGAATGTATTTGAGCGGGTGAGTGAACGAAATGAAACTTTTGATGCAGGATGCTTTTGCCCAGTAGTTTTCCCAACACTGTCCACAAACCCCGGGGTCCCCCAGGATCCTTCTAGGAAGTTCGTGAGACCAAAACTACTTTCATAATAATACTCATACATTATTTGCCCTTTAAACTATGTTGACATTTGCACTGAAGGTACAGAAACAATGGTGGATAACACGGTTAGCTTGTTAGCATGAATCCAGGTAGTGGTACCAAGCAGTACAAAGTACCAATAGCCATTGTATTTTTCACTGTCAAGCACTCACAGAAAAAAAAAAAAAATTAAAGCCAGTTTAACTTAAAAACGTCCTTGATGGAGCAGTAAAAAATATTAATTTTATTAAATCTGAACCCATAAGCAAATATATGCACAAATCATTTCTGTAGCACACTTAAGTATAGTGGCTGTTTTTAGAAAAAGCACTTGCTCAATTGTTTGAATTGGTGCTGGACAATTTTTTTCATGAAAATGTATTTATTTACTTACTGACAAACTATGGTTATTCAGACTTAGGTATTTGGCAGACATTTTCTCCAAAAGGAGCAAAGTGAGGCTGTCACTTCAAGAAAACAGTGGACAGTATTTGTTGCCAATGATAGAATCTGAGCTTTCAAGCAAAAATTAGAATTTCGGAAAACTTGTGTTCACCACTGTGAGATTGACAGTTTCCCAATCCTTAAAAGACTTTCCTGATGAGACTGCTTTGGCAGGGGACAGGAAACTGCTAGTCGAGTTTTAAGAAAATCACTTAGAACATAATGCTTATTGGTCAGAAACGCACTTTCTCTCTGGCCCCTGGCCCACAGATCTTTACTGAGCTCATTTGCAGAAGAGTGAGATCAGAGTAAGTTTTTTTTTGTTTGTTTGTTTGTTTGGTTTTCTTTTTTGCAGTTTTTGGCTGGGGCTGGGTTTGAACCTGCCACCTCTGGCATATGGGGCCAGCGGCTTACTCCTTTGAGCCACAGGCGCCACACCAGAGTAAGTTTTTTAATATTGCTGACATCATCTTTCTCCAGCCTTGCCTCCATTTCTAATGACTGGTTACAGGTGGAAAAAAGAATTCTCAAGGCCAAGGAGCTGCTCAGTGCTCACTTTGCAGAATCTTGGTGGCCCCCTTCTCCTATTGCCTGCAGGACGTTATTCCACTCTTTCCACCACCACACTCTTCCAATTCCCTGTGCCCCAAACTAAAGCATTTTGTCTTGGCTTCCACTTCATCAAGAAAATGTATTGACATACTCACCCACTGTATACCCAGATCTCTACTCCAGGAACCTGCAAACCACCCTTGACTCTTTCTTCTCCATCACTGCCCACATCCAACAGTGAAAAAACCCTGACTATTGTGCTTCCTGTTAGGACGTGAGCAGAATAGGGTGCTTAAGAGTGCAGTTTTTGGAGTCAGATGCCTGGGTTCAAATCCCACTTGCACTAGTTTCTAACCGTATGACATTTCTTAGCTTTTCTGGGCCTTGGTTTCTTCAACTGCAAAATTAAGAAGCATGATGACACTTAATGCTACCTATCTTATATATGATTATGTATAATAGTATATATTATTTATATATAGTATATAGAGTATACATATATGAAAGAGAGTATATTGTATATTATAAGCCTATCTTATAGGCTTCTTAAAGGAATTAAGCAAGACAATATGTAAGATTCTCAGAAACAGCGCCTGCCTGATGTGTCTATTTTGTTCAAGAAGCACTGCCAGGTGCCCTGCGCTGTTCCAGGGTGTATAATGGTAAGCCCACGATGCTCTAATTCAGGCCCCAATTGTTCTCTCATGCCATCTAGTGGCATCTCTCTCATTGCTGGTCTGTCTTTGCTCTGCCTCCTACCAACTCATTCCCTATCCATCCAAAAGTGAAATATTTTTTTCAAATATCTATCGGATCACATCATTATCTTCCCCAAATCCCTTCAATGGCCCTCCACTGCCTATGGGAAAAAGTTCAACCTTTTTGCCAAAGCTCATCACGATAAACAACCTCTCATTCCTCACTACTTCATGATTTGGTCTGTATGTCCTTATGGATTCTCTACACTGTGGTCCCACAGGACTCTTCCTCTCCCTTTTAAAGCATCTGCCACTTTTGTTATACTCATCTCTTTATACACCTATCTCTTGAAATGGACTATGATGGTTTTAAGCACAGGGACTATATACTACCCTGATTCCCCGAAAATAAGACAGTGTCTTATTTTAAGGTGTGCTCCCAAAGATGCACTAGGTCTTATTTTCAGGGGATGTCTTATCTTTCCTGTAAGTAGGTCTTATTTCGGAGGATGTCTTATTTTTGGGGAAACAGGGTAGTCACATTTGTATTTCCAGGGCTCAGTAGAGAATCAGGAAAGAGAAAATGGTTTGGAATGTTTGTGGAATGAATGAACAAATGAGCAGCTTCTTCAGGCTCCTAGTTCAAACTCTAGGACAGAGCATATATGGATTCTTATGGAGCCAGCCCAGTCACTAAAAGTCATCTTGGCTCTGAAAAAGAATCTTCTGGAGAGCTTGTTATGATGCAGATTCCTGGGCATTCTCCCCATATCCGTATTTTAACAAGTTCCTTCTGGGTCAGTGATAATCAGCTGAATTTTGGAGTCATAGATTTTTTTCAAATCCAGCACCTTCCATTCAGATGGGAAATGAAAGGCCCACACATTGAGTAATTCCTCCAAAGTGACAAAGGCTGTCTGTGGAACAGCTGGGATCCACTATACCTGTGTCCCCATCCTCAATTCACCCAGAGCAACTCACTCTAATCTTCTTTATATATGAGAGTTTAACCAAAAAAGGGATTTGCTTTTAACTGGGAAAGAGTCCCTGCTTAAGACCCCCTATACTGAGCTGTACTTACTTCCCTCCACTGGAGGGCCCTTACACATGGCTGGGGAAAGGCAGTGTGGTGCAGTGGGCTTAGTACTGAGTCGGGAGGAAGTTCTGGGGCCTGTATTCTGTCCTGCCTTTGTCATGAGGAGGCTGTGCAAATGGGGCAAGTCTGCTTTTGTGAGTTTCCTCAGTTATAGAATAGAAATAACCAAACCTATCCTTAATTAGCAAGGTTCCTATTGGGCTAACATATTTTTTTTTCTCTGTAGAACCAAGCCCAGTGTTTTGCCTGTAGCAGGAGCACCCCGAAATGTTTAGGAAATGAATAAATGAAAGTGTTTCAGAAATGAGAATGCCATCTATGAATGTGAGCTATGATTAATAATAAATTCAAAAGCCAACTGCTGCAGTTGCTTAGCTTTAATGGTAACTTGATTCAAAATGCTTCCTTACAAAACAGACCAAACCACCTTCACAGACCTTTGTTTTCCAATGTAAGAAAAGGACAACTTGCACTGACCAGTCGAGTCTACAAGATGTCAAAAGAGCTAGCTAATTTGGTCGATTCATTGAAAAAGCCAGGCCAACAGTATTGGGCCTTGTGCTTCAAAAGAAGCTAAGTGGCTCGGAGCTTTTTCCATTGCTGCTCATTGGCTTGGCGTTATGTACACACAGCTATCCTTTCAGTTTCCACAAAATGGCTTATTTTCATTTCTGAAATGGCAGCCACGTGGGAGCCCCTGGTTGCTGTGGAGAAGGCAGGGAGAAGCCCAGCTGGTTGACAGCCACTGGTCTCCTTGAGCCCTCTGCTTTGCCTTGGCTGCTGTTGGGAGGTGGGAGTCCAAGGTTTTTATAGTTCTTCTCTCGAATTAGTGCCCGCAGACTCTACAGCTATGAACATGCAATTAGTCTTTGTTTGTGCACAAAAGGGAGCTTGACCCTTGCCCGCCTTTGATGGGCATGTATAACTCTTATAGCTACTTACCTAAGGCCCTCTCCAAGGAGCACAGCGTCTTGTTCCTGCACCTGCCTTCAGCTTTTCTCTTTTGTGACTTGTTTCACATAATATTCGGCCCAACTCACAGCAAGATTGCAGAGATGAAGGCATCATGCAGGCACAGTAAGATTTCCTGTTTTTTAGGGAGGTGGGGGAGTGAGTGAGAGGGAGGTTTGAATCTGTAATCTGAGTTTTGGGTAATTGCTGGGCCCCAAAACACTTAGCAGGAGCCCAAAGAACCATTCTTTTTTTTCCTTAATAAATGAATACTTTGCTTGCTTTCAAAAGCAGACCTCCCATGCAATGGAAAACAAGCTGTATGCACAAAGCTTTACATTTCTCTCCAAGTTCACCTGCTTTCTTATCAATATAGAAACTTTGTCATTTTTGAAAGACAATTGCTATAGAAGACATGCAATTATTGTAGTCAGAAAATTTCTTTCTAAACCAAGCTTTCTGAGATACTAGAAGAGTGCTTATTAGCAGCCTGAATGAGTTAAAGACCGTGGTGGTGGATTGTATTTTCAATAAATGTTTTCAAGGAGCTTGATTGGGTTTTTGAAACGCCCTCATTTCTTACTATCCATGCCTCAACGTGCCACGCTGTATTTGAACAAACTCCTCAGCTATGGCACTTAGGGGAAAACTCCGAAGCATGTCTAGTCTTAAGTAAAAAAGATTTCTAACTCCGGAATCTGCAGAGAACATCTAATAAATGGCTCCAAACAACAATACCTTCCCTTTTGGACTGTCCATTCCAGTTCAGGCATGGTACTGCCTCCTTTATACAACTTTTTTTTGTCTTCTAATCCCTAAAATGGTATTTCAGGCTGGGTTTTATTGTCTCTATTTTATTGAAAAGAAAAACGATGCTCAGAGATGTTAAAGTACCTGATCATGTCTGTTCAGTTGCTGAGAGACAGGACAGATAGGTAAAAACAGGCCTTTCTGTTACTCCACGGCATGCTGCTGAGACTTAAAAAAACAAATGTACACTAGATTTTAACCAGCCACAAGAGATTCATCCTTCAAAGTAATCATCTTCGGTGTTCAAATGTCTCTTTTGACATGATGGCTATGGTTGTCTCTAGATGCTTCTAAGCTGACTCACTCCTTATTCACACCATACTGTTGATAATCTTGGCATTGCCCAGCTGGATCACATACTTTTTCATAAGACCTAACTCCCAGTCACTTTTGGCTTTTCTCAAAAAATCACCAACCTTTCATGGGAAGGATTTGTCAAAATTGAGAATAGTTTTAAGAAAGTGCTTCCAATTTGAGAGAAGATTCTAAAACAAGTGTTTCTTTCCCAAAACGACTGTGATGGCACAACTGCCATTAAGTGTGTACATTTTCAAAGCGACTATCTCACAGGGGCAAGCCTTCCTCTGAATGTATGAGCTCTCTCATGCTTAAGGAGGCATTGGCATCACACTTCTCGGATTTGAATTTTGGCTCTGCCATTTTATCAGCTGTGTGCCTTTGGGAAAGTTATTTTTCCCTTCTAATCTTAGTTTTCTTGCCCATGAAATGGGGATGATAACATTATCTACCTTAACAAACTTGCTGTATGAATTAAATGGTACCATTTGCCATTCCCTAGGTATATAGTAAGTACTCAATAAACGTTAGATTCTTATGTTTACCCCTTCTGCTGCTGTTTGGTGAAACAAAATCTTTCCTTCTCTGGTCATGCCTTGTCTCTTTTTGTGATTCGTAGAAGGTTAGTGCAGGAAGTACCATAATCTTACCTAATGGCTTTCAAACTTTTAAATAGGAGAACTTATAGTTCAAAGGAAAACTTAAGTGGAATCTCATTAACTATAACAGCCAAAGTGAAGCTGCTGTTAATTTTTAGTGGGTGGATCAGAGGTGGGAAGGACGAGAACTCCAGCATTTCAGGTTCCACTTTACTCCCCAGTAGGATTGTGTTGTCACCACTGAAACCTACTGCTCCACCCTTCCAACATAGGTTACAGAAGAAGTCCTATCCAAGCTTTAAGGTGCCACGATGCCTGCAAGAAAGAACGAGCCAGAATGAATCTTTTCTTTTCCAATTCTCCATTGGCAATGTATGTTCCTACTATAGCATTTAGCTACCATTTGTATTAGAGTTATTTTTATCTATACTTCTTCTTTACACCAAGTTCTTTGGGGGCCCTTGTCTTAATTATCTCTGTGTCCCCTACTAGTATCTGACACTGTGACTTACACATAAGGAGCCCTGATTTACTGCTTATTGGATTGCTAAATAAATGGCCAGAGGTAAATCCAAGTTACATTAAAGTCTAGGAAACAAAGGGAAAGATTCTTCATAAAACATATTCTTTGTTTTTCCAAAGTTGTCTGCTTTAAAAAAGTAACTTGGGGGCAGCGCCCGTGGCTCAAAGGAGTAGGGCACCAGCCCTATATGCCGGAGGTGGCGGGTTCAAACCCAGCCCCCGCCAAAAACTGCAAAAAAAGTAACTTGGGACACTTCACAAATACAGACTTCACTGATTTATGTTGTCCTGGCATGATTTCTGATCTACCTTTGGCCCTTTCTCCATCATTTGAAGGAAAAGGAGGTAGAAAATCATCTTCCTCACAGTTAATACCTTGAAATACACAAACAATTTGAAAATTTTTAGAGTAGGTACTAATAACACGCCTATAGTAAAAAACAGAAGAATGGATAAAAGCTGATGACCATCTGTTTTACAGTCAACTGAGGAAGCTAATATTAGAAACATTTGAGAGTCATAGAAATGCTGTATTTCAGCTCATGACTGTCGCTCAGTGGTTAAGGTGCCGGCCATATACACTGAGGCTGGTGGGTTTGAACCCAGCCTGGGCCTGTTAAACAGCAATGACAACTACAACCAAAAAATAGCCGGGTGTTGTGCTGAGCACCTGTAGTCCTAGCTACTTGGGAGGCTGAGGCAAGAGACTCGCTTAAGCCCAAGAATTTGAGGTTGCTGTGAGCTGTGATGCTACGACACTACCAAAGGTGACATAGTGAGACTCTGTCTCAAAAAAAAAAAAAAAGCTGTATTTTGTAAAAGGAATAATTTATGTGAAATAATTAAAAATGGCTTTGAAAATATGTTGATTCAAATTCAAGTGAGAAAAAAGCAACTTAGACAATAGCAGAAAAATGTAAGAAATCCAGGCCAATTTCTGACTTGTAAGAGAGCGTTAATACATGAGTATGCTTCAGTAGCTAATTACCAAGCCTCATAAAAGACAATGAAGATAATCAGATACTGTAGTACTTCCAAGGGAGAAATTTGTTTTTGAATAATATGAAAGCATTTAAAGTCCTATGCATTTAACTTTATATATTATGTAACATGTGCAAAAATGTTTGGATTCCATAAAGATTAGTAAACTAGGATGCACGGGTTTCTAACTTATACATTTGTGCCTTATGTGTGGTAGTGGTCAAAGATCGATCATCATAGAGGAAGCTGGTAGGGCTTTCACTGGATTTAAGACATAATGATATCAGCATTTGGAGGAATGAGTCCTGCTGTGTTTATTTTTCTAAGGATCGATCCTATTATTTCATAATCATTCTACATTCATTTCTTAACTGATGATAAAAGGGCAAAAACCAAAGCTCTAATGATGGTTACAATTCCTCTTTACCAGGCCAACACAGAAGACTTTTCACATTGTGGATCTGGGATCACACTCACACTGGTGCACCTTTCACTTTGACCATCGCTAAGCCAGAGCTAAGGCTTTTTGACCTTGTTTTAACGTTGTGAAACAACAAATCTCAAAGAATTGAAGGATGACAAATTCTGTGCAACAGGCATTGGTTTGTACATTTCAAGGGAGAGGGATGACTTGTATGCCACTTATACACAGAATGAAGCTGTTGCTAATAATATTAATAGCTCAAAAATGTATTGCTTTAAAGGCAGCAACAATGAAGATACACTAATGGCCAATGAACTCATGAAAAAAATGCTCAACATCTCTAATCATTAGGGAAATCAAAACTACAAAGATATATCACCTAACTCCAATGAGAATGTCTTGTAGTAAAAAGTCCCCAAACAACAGATGATGGCATGGATGCAGAGAGAAAGCAACTCTTATATGCTGTTGGTGGGACTGCAAACTAGTGTAACCTCTATGGAAAGTTGTAAGGAGAATCCTCAAAGAATTTAAAGTAGACCTACCATTTGATCAATCCCTAGCAATCCCACTGCTAGGTATATTCCCAAAGAAGAAAAGGTCATTTTGCAAAAAGGACACCTGCACTCAAATATTTATAGCAGCACAATTCCGCACATAACCGCAAAGATATGGAAATAACCCAAGTGCCCACCAATACATGAATGGATTAATAAAATGTGGTATATGCATGCCATGGAGTACTACTCAACCATTAAACAACATGGTGATCTAGTATCTTTTATAATAAACTGGTGGAACTGGAAACCATTACTTTAAGTGAAACATCACAAGAACAAAGAAAGGAATACTTGTACTTGATACCAAATTGCAACTAATCAATCAACACTTAAGTGCACATATGGAAGTAAATCCCCAAAATCAAGCTGGGAAAAGTGGGGAGAAGGGGTTGGGTAAATTCACTCCTATCAGATACAGTGCACACTATCTGGGTGAAGGGCATGCTTCTAACTTTGACTTAATCTGTACAAAAAAGTATGTAAACAAAACACATATCCCCCTTAATATTCTGAAATAAAAAAATACACACATCCACAAAACCTAAAACAAAAAAATAAAGGCAGCAACAAAGACAGGTAGCATGTTTAGTTAATACGCATAGCTTTAGTGGGAAGCTTATAAAGTTTAGGGGAAAAAGGTAGGCAAACAATTCTCTGTGGATCAAATTTTTTTTGAATCTTTGCATTCATTTCAAATGAAGAAATTGGTTTTATTTTTATTTCCCTTTTTGTGTATTTTCTTTAAAAAAAACCCTTGTGATAGATGTTTTCCTATGTTATATAACTCTTCATAATGCTTACTAATAGGTGTAACATAATTTAGTCATTACTCTCATTTTGGGAATTCATATTTTTCTTTTTATAATATTTTTATTTTTTATTAAATTATAGCTGTGTACATTGATATGATCATGGGGCATCATACACTAGTTTCATAGACCGGTTGATACATTTTCATCACACTGGTTAACATAGCCTTCCCGGCAATTTCCTAGTTATTGTGCTAAGACATTTACATTCCACATTTACTAAGTTTCACATATACCCTTGTAAGATGCACCACGAGTGAATAGATCAAATAGTGGGCAAATTTTCTCGGAGCAGTCCTTTTGAATCTATGACCTCAATACCGTTCCTTCCTTTCTACATTTATTGCAGCAAACACAAGAAGAAATTGTAAGGTAGAATCAGAGAGAACTTGGTAATATGCTATATACAACACCGGATTACATACAATTTTACTGGGTTGGGTTTCATGTTATCTGTTAAATCTATGTTGTATGTGTACTTTTTTAATTTAAATTTTAATTTTTTGAGGCAGAGTTTCACTCTGTCGCCCTGGGTAGAGTGCCATGGTATCATCATAGCTCACAGCAACTTCAATTTCTTGGGCTCAAGCAATCCTCTTACCTCAGCCTCCTGCTGGGACTACAGGCACCTGCCACAATGCCCGACTAGTTTTTCTATTTTTAGTAGAGATGGAGTCTTGCTCTTGCTCAGGCTGGTCTCGAACTCTGAGTTCAAGCAATCCAGTTGCCTTGGCTTCCCAGAGTACTAGGATTATAGGCTCAAGCCACTGTGCCTGGCCTTTATATGTACTTTAGAAAGCATTTCCTTGCACCAAGGTATCATTTGTGGTTCGTGTTTGTTTCCATAGCAAGTTTGCCACTCTGACTCTTCTCCGAAAATGTAATTTTCTGGGGGCACCAGTGGTCCTCATCTGCCATACCTTGGTGTGTCACAATCAGTTGGGGGGTTGGGTTGCAAATAATTGGTTCCTAGTAATAAGGATCTAAAAGCTTGTGAATGATTTCTTGTTTTAGTAACTTAGTTCAAATTTTATAAAAATATTGCTCCCGTGTGTGTGACACACCTCTTGAGGCAAGACACAATTGTAAGAGGGACTTTACCTAATAAATGCAATCAGCGTAACCTGGTTTCTTGTATCCTCAACGAATCCCCAACAATAAAAAGAAATATTGCTCCCATTCACTTACATTCTGAAATGCTTGCCTAAATGAGAGAGAAGGAGGTGAGAACTTGCAAAACCTTAACTAAGGTTCTGGAAGCCAGCCCTATATATGAGCTTCTTCAATCATGTGTGTCTGGGTGGATATAAGGCTGAGGATAGCCATGTTCTTGCATTGTTTTTATGAGAGATGCAGGTATGAATTGGAATGCCTTTCCAGGAACATAACCTAACTTTTTGACCTGCTTACTCATTCACTGTACTGCTTCAAGGATTGCTGGAGAAATTAAGCAAAGACTTACACTAACTATGAATTATTATATTTCTTCAAATCTACTTAGAGGGCTGAATACTGGAGATCATTCATTTATTCAGTCACTCAACAGACAGTTATTTAAGTCCTTTTTTAGGTACCAATGCACTAATTCATAGGAGAAAGATAATTTGCACCTGTTGACACCTAAAGATTAAATTGGATCTTATTATTTTGAGTGGAGGGCAGAGCATAAACAAAAATAGGAGGCAGAAATGGGTGAAGTTTTCACAGAAGAAAAATAGTCCAGAAACTCTGAAAGCCAGGGAATTTAGAGAGGTCTTGGGAGATGTAACCAGATAGTTTGAAAAGATCCAGCCAGATGCTTGATGTACTTAATTCTGTTCTCAGTAAATTAGAATTCAGAAGTGACGTCCTGTGTTTCTACTCTTCATGATATGTATTGTATTGATCTGTTTCAGTACATAACTCAGGACATTCTGACTGAACACAGCTGAATGTGAGTCTCTATGGTACATGGGAAGACTGGCAGCAGTCCCAGTGCAGTTTTGCCCCACAGACTCTGACACTTGAATATGGTACTATTTTTCTACATTTAAATGATTAAGCTGCAATTCACACCATAAAATCACTCATTTAACGTGCACAATTCAGTAGTTTTCAGTTTACCCACAAAGTTGTGCAACCTTCACCACAATTCAATTCTCACATATTTTGATCAATCCAAAAAGGAACCCCGTAATCATTAGCAGTTTCCTTCCCAAAAAGTCCTAGGAAATCACAAATCTTTGGGTCTCTATAGATTTACCTGTTCTGAAGATTGCATATAACTGCAATCGTATAATATGGAGCATGTGTGTATGACTTCAAGGTCCGTCCATAATTATCATTCAGCTTTCATAAAAAATATTGTAGCAATACTTTATTTTTTATGAAAGCTGAATATTATAATAAAATATTATATAAATATTTTATTTTTTAGGAAAGCTGAATGATATTCCATTGTATGGATGTATCATATTTTGTTCATTCATCAGTTGATGGACAGTTGAGTTGAATCTACATTTTGGCTATCATTAAGGCTGCTGCTTTGAACATTCATGTACAAGATTTTGTGTGGTCATTTGTTTTTATTTCTCTTGGGTACATAGGAGTGGAATTGCTAGGTCATGTGATAACTCTATGTTTAACTTTTTAAGGAACTGCCAAACTCTTCTCTGTGGCAACCCTGGCATTTTAAAATCCTATCAGAAAGAAATGTGTGAGGTGTTCCCATTTTCTACATTCTTTACCTCAATACTTGTCAATACCTTTTTTATTAAAGCCTTCCTAATAGGTATGACATAGTATCTCCTTGTGATCTTTTTCTTTCTTCTTTATCCGATCACAGAGTCATCAAGATAGTCTCTTCCATTTTCTTCTAAAAGTTTAAAGTTTTTGTCATCTATATTTACATTTTCTCATTCTGATTTTGATTGGCATTTTCCAAATGACTTATGATGTTGAACTTCTTCATATGTTTATTGGCCATTTATATATAGTAGAACATCCATAGTTGACCACCTCTCTACATTGACTACCTCCTTAAATTGACCTAATTTTCATAGACCAGACAGGCATCACCTGTACATATCAGTACAGTAAGCCTAGTTCCTTATGTTGACCACCTCATATGTTGACCAGTTTGTTACAGTCCCTTGGGTGTTCAACTGTAGAGGTTCTACTAAATCTTCTTTGGCAAAATGTCTGATCAGATGTTTTGTGGATTAATTAGATTGTCTTTTTATTGAGTTATAAGAATTTTTCATATTCTGGATACTAGATATTTATCATATACAGCAGTCCCTCCTTATCTGTAGAAACATTTCAAGTCCTCCTAGTGAATGCCTAAAACCTCAAGTAGTGCCAAACCCTATGTATGTGTATATACACACACACACATAATATATTGTTGATCTAATAACTAACATGGCTACTAGATGACTAATGGGAGGGTAGTATATATAGTGTGAATATGCTAGACAAAGGGATGATTCATGTCCCAGACAGAACAGAGGAAGGAATGAGATTTCATAATGCTTCTCAGAACAATATGCAGCTTCAAACTTATGAATTATTTCTGGAATTTTTCATTTACTATTTTCAAATCATAGGTAAAACTGAAATCATGAAAAGTAAAACTGTGGATTGGTGGGGGGGGAATCTACTGTGTGTAATTTACAAATATTTTCTCTGATTCTGTGTGTTGACTTTGATGGCGCCATTTGAAGCACAAAAGTATTTAATTTTGACAAGGTCCAATTTATCTAATTTTTTCCTTAATCATTTGTGGGGATGGTGCTGTTTTCAGTGGAAAAATAGCCCTAGAAACGGCCAATGGCCATTGGGGTATGTTAGGGGTTAACAAGCAGCTGGAATGCTAAGGCTGGAAAGACTGAATTATCTTTAATCCTATTACTGGATTTAGATAATGTTTTAGAATTAAATAATCATTATCTAGTCGCCCACAATTCTGTTGTGAACATGGTATAGATAGGGGCCCAGACTAGAATGAGAAGACTGTCACCTTTGGGTCTCCATTTTCAATGCCCTCGGATTGTAGGAATAGAGCAGAAACCTGTTGGTCAGACAAGAGCAAGGGCATTTTTCTGTGCTTTAAGTCAGCTTTGAACTCAAGGACTGATTTCTAAGTGACTGTTTAAACCTCTGACCTTGATTTGAATCAAATTTCCATTTGAAAATAGAGGTCAGAGTTCTAGCAAATATTTTAAATTGTGAAAATGGTTCAGCATTGAATTCAGTTTAAAAGCCAAGAGAAAGTTGTTGGTAATTTCAGCTGGGAATCATGCTGTATATAAAATACGAAGTAATGTTGATGTTTTTAAAGTAAGTTAGTTTGTGGTTGTGCCAAATAGGTATTTGCTAATTTCTGAAATTTGCTTTTTAATTTTTTTTATTTTTGATCATTTATTTTCATAAAATTTCCACAACAGGCATTACCTTTTGTAATAGGAGATTTAAAAAAATTTTTTTGCTAATGGCAGACTAAATATCATACAGTGACTACTGGATTGAACATATGCAACCACAGAAGGATTTCCTTCAGACATATATACAACAGCTAGCCTACCATTTTAACTTATGTACAATGTAATTTTAATCATATAAAATTACATTCAACCAATTGAAAAAAAGTCAGTCATTCTTCTACATGTAGGCTTTGAGTCCAGGAAAAAAGGCAAGCATTCTTAACAAAAATTTATGATAACTTGTAATCATCTATAATGCCTATTTCAAATCACTTAGGACTATTTTGTTTCACAAAACTAACCAGTAACTTTTCTTTTTCTTTATTTTTTTTAATTAAATCATAGCTGTGTACATTAGTGCAATCAAGGGGTACAATGTGCTGGTTTCATATACAATCTGAAATATTTTCATCAAACTGTTTAATGTAGCCTTCCTGGCATTTTCTTAGTTATTGTATGAAGACATTTGTATTCTGCATTTAGTAAGTTTCGCCTGTACCCATTCTAAGATGCACCGTAGGTGTGGCCCCACCAATTACCCTCCCTCCATCCCAACCTCCCCCCTCCCCTATATGAAGGCTATAACCCTACTATAGCACAAGAATATGGGGAAAGGGCTGAAATTTGCTTTTAAGGCTTTCTGTGCACCTGAGCACTTTGGTCAGAGAATCTTCCGTTCTTAGAGTTAACAGAATCTTAGAAGTCATCTAATCCAGATCCCCTACCCATTTTTCAAATTTCCTCTGCAACAATGAGTGGAATGTGGCAGAGAAAATGCCAGTAAGAACCCTGAGAGGATGGGTGGCTTAACAATGTTATGGCTGCTTCATAAAGGACAGATACCAAAGGGAGGGAAAGAAATGAAATGAGGAAGAGGAGTCAAACAATAGAAAACCAGGGCTTGCAGAGTTTAAAGAAGGTTAGAGTTTGAGATTTAGTTGTATACAAAAGCATTTTTATTTCCAAAGACCCGCCAGTTACACTTAATCACTCCCTTCTCTGGGGTCTTGTCTCATTTTATGGATAGATCTATTCTGGTACTGATTACTGTCTGTCTTGCAGTATGGTTATCTGTGTTCCTCTTTAGACTAAGAGCTCCTGGGGATAAAAGTTATGGCCTCATGCATCTGTGTAGTCCTTTCAGTGCATGACACTCAGGTCACTCACCAGGCAGCATTGTGGTCTGGATACAGATATGGGCTTTGGGGTCAACAAGAATGAATCTTGGCTTCAAAAACTCCAGATTGGAAATCCCTACCTGACTTTGACTGATTGTATGACCTTGGGAAAGTCACTTAACTTGAGCCTTAGTGACCTTATATGTAAGATGGGTGGAAATAATGGCTCTTATCTAGTTTCAAGGATGAGAGCTGATCAGAGAGCTTGTTGTTTGGGGAAAATGCTCCTAAGACTTAGATTATCACACCTCAAGAGACACTTGTTGGGATTATTTACGTGGGGCAGGAGAAAGAGTCCTGGACTTTCTGGAGGCACTGCTCCAGCTGGCTGCTATAGTGCTTAAGTTGCCTTCAATTCTTGAGCTCAGAGTGGTAACTTTCTGACTCCAGTAAACTGGTCTATGCAAGTTTAGCTAACTTAACACATTGCTGACCAGTCACAAGTTACCTGGTAACATGGATAGTTTTCTGTGTAAAATTGCCAGTCAACAATGTATAAACATAGCAGCTGTTCCCTGATTCATTTCTTTCAGTCTCAATTCCCACTTGTCCCAAATTTGGCCTATTTAGTCTTTCTCCCCTGCTCATCTCTCAGCTGCTTATAATATAGAATCACTTAGCACCTCTAACATCTTAACACATTGTTGACTGGCAATTTTACACAGAAACTATCCATGTTACTGGGTAACTCATGACTGATCAGCAATGTGTTAGTAGTGTGTAACTGTTATGCAGATCTGCTTGATTTCATTCACCTGTCCTCCTTACACCATGGTAACAGGTCAGGTTTCACCAGGGCTGTACATCAGCTACTGCCTGGGGAGAAGACAAGTGGGACTCATTCTGAGAAGTCAGGAAGCAAGGCTGTGCTTCCTATTCCCTTCTGGGGCTCCAACTAGGGATAACTTTTAATTTTAGGATTTTGGGGGAGCTGGCCCCACAAACAATGACAGACATTTTTGTTATCGCTAATCACAATTGTGATTATTATTATGAATCAATTCTTCACTCTGTGTACCCATGTCTACTCTCTTCTAGGTGTTGGTGGTAGAGGGTTGAAAGAGGGTCCTGTCCTAGAAGAACACAGTGTAGTGTAGGAGACCAGGGAATGTAAGACAGTGTGGTGAGTGTTGCTGTGAGGGTGTCATGGGAGCACAGAGAAGGGGCACCATTCTCTTATTTGGGAGTTTTCAGAAAGCTTCCTGGGGATATGCCCCCGATCTGAATCTTAAAAGAGAATGCAAGTTATCAGGCAAAACCAACAAGGGGATTCAGCCCCATGAGAGGCAATAGCCTGTGCAAAGGCAAGTAGATGGGAGATGAAATTGGCCTGCAGCGTAAGGCGTGAGGAGGAAAGCAGAGTGCAAAAGCAACAGCAGCTAACAAGGACATGACACTTTTAGCTCTTTGAAGATCTTCCATATTTCTTTCCAAAAGGGCACAAGAATGGAAAAACAAGCATCGATATTAACATGAAACTAGTAAATGAACTACTACATAAGGAAAAAAGTACAATTAAATTTAAGGAGGGGGAGGAGGAAGAAGGGGGATTTGTAAGTTATCACTTAATGGGCATAATGTAGGGTATATGGCACATCTCCTGGGTGAAGGGCCGAACTGGGACTTTTACCTGACAAATGCAAACAATGTAATCTAATCATTTGTATCCATATATTAATGTGAAATTAAAAAAACAACATGACACCATGTGTTGGGCATTGTGTTCATCATTTAACAGCTGATAACTCATTTAATTGTCAAAGCAAGAAAGCTAATAAATTTAACAGCTAAAATCGAATGAACACACCTCACACACCAGGTGCTAGTCTGGGTGGGTTTCGTGCACTATATAATTTAATCTTCAATATTATCCCCTATATTTAGATTGGGCAACTGAGATTCAGAGATATTTAGATCATTGATCTCAGGCCACATGGATGGCAATTGGCTGAGCTGGAATTTGAACTTAGATATTGTCTGATTCTTGATCACTAAACTATAGAAAGGCAGCTGTTTCTTTCTTTTCAATGCCTGTTGGGCAGAGTACATCATGGTGAAAAATGACTCCAAGATAGGTAAGACTGCCTGGACACTAATTCAGCCTCCTGAAATTCTTTTTGAAATAAGATGGGTTACAATAAAATAATGTATACTAAAATGGACCCTGAAGTCAGCAGAGGTGAAAACTGGTTACTCCTGGAGAAGAATCTGTTCAGGAGTCACGGCAAATATTATTAGGCAGAAGCTCTGTATTCATGAGAAATTCCAGACTCCTGCAGTGTTTATTTAAGAAACACTAAATTTCTGTCTAGCCAAAGTAAACAAAGCATCACGAACTGGGTTGGAACACCATTGGTGAGCGCTTTTTACAAAAGAACTCGCTCTTCCTTCCAGGCCACCAAAAGCCAATTTCCTCCCCAACAAAGCTTGTGCTGCTTAACCCAGGTAGCATCCAGCTGTGTTTCCCTGGGAATTTAGACACCACCTCTGTGTCTCTGATGTGGCTGGGGCTTCAGCTCCATTTGCATGTACACCTGAATTCTGTCCCTGTCTCTTGCACTGACTAGTTGTGTGACTATGGGCAAGTCCCTTAACCTCTCTGAACTTATTTTCCTCATCTGTCATGCAGCTACTATTCATACCTTGCCTACATCCCCTGCCCGTGGATTGTGAGGGGATGAAATGAGGAAATATGTAGGCTGGGGCTTTAAGAATGCAAAAATATGAAATAAACATAGGGGATGATTATTATTTTCTGTCCATTTGGTTTGTCTCCAGCATTAAGGTTTTTAAACTGGTTAAGAAAAGAAGAGGATCTTTTTCTTACCTTTTGGGAGCTTGAGAAAATGAATCTTGCAGCCCCGACCATCATTGGCCAGGAGGCCATCTTTGTGCTTCAGGCAGCTTGTTTATTAGGCCTTAGCAGCTGCTTATTTCTTTCATATTATTATGATTTCATTTTGTAGAACTTCTGGAGAGTGCTTCAACCCCTCCTCCTTTTGAAAACAGTGGCTCTTGGTAGTCCTTGGAGCACTTAAATAGTAGCAAAGGCCCCAAGCAGGATTGAGTGGACTCCTTTCACTTGTGTGAGTGAATGCACTAATGGCAGTAATTAATGGTGGGGGGGCAGGCTTTGTAAACTGAGGACAAGTGAGTGAGTCATGGTGCACAGGCTGGCCCCCCTCACCTGGGTAGATTCTGAGGACACCTGCCTCAGATCATTAAGGCCCCTTGCCCAATTGACATCGTCTGACTGCCTCCACTGGTGGGGGTGAACAAAGCCAAGCATTTACTGGCTGGAGTGCAGGGATGAATACAATTCAGCTCTTCGTCCAGGCCCAGCCCAGACAGCTGCTCATGCAAAGGGGTTTCAAATGAACGTGTTTCTATTTAGAACGTGCATGTTTTGATTGAATCTGAAGAAAAGCATGAGGTGGCTCTCCCTTTGGAAAACAAACTAATTATGTACTCCCGTGTTGTCTGGTGGTTAGAAACTGGACATGTCCACGACAGCACTTTATGGAAAGAATTTTCTTTCCTGTTGAACGTGCGACACTTCTATAGGATCACAGCTGGTGCTTTTTCAACATAACGTGGCTGGTGGCTTAAAAGGACCCTTTCGGGAAACCTTGAGCCTAGTACATCTCTTTTTATACCAGGAATTGGTATCTCATAAAGTTTTTGTTCTCTTAATTTGGATCGGTGCATTTTGGGTTTTTTCTGGGGTTTGGGTACAGATGATTTAGTGTTCTGTGTGTAGTTGAAAAGGTTCCAGGGAAGCAAGAGCTGGTGGACCAAGTGACACCCCCAAGCAGTTATTGGACTAACCATTTGCATTTCCATTCAGGTCATTCTGTCTCGGCCAAGCTGTTGACTTAGCGCTGTTGTGACTTGGGTGGCTTTGACTCTTCCATTCAGGCTTTAGAAACATCATTGAGTTAACAGGCCACACACCAATTCACCCTTCTCCCTCCCTACTCTTCAACCCCTTTGTGTTAGATAAGGAGGCCTTTCCCTGCTACAAAAAGGTAGCAGGCCTAAGGTTCCATGAGCTCTGTGCCCCTTATACCACCCCCAATTTAGTCTTTGTGCAAGGCTGCTTTTGTTTCCCTCCAAGAATTAAAAGTTAATTGATACCTCAAATGGATGTTGGTCACAAAGCATTTTACCATCCAATGCAGTCCCGCATCCCATTAGATTAACCCTCTTCCGCAGTTCATTGTAAATAAACATCCCACAACAACAAAAAAAAAAGCTTACCTACCTGAAGCATTGTATTCATTTGGGTTCTGCAGTGGGACTAAAATTCTATGACAATGTCACTGGGTTAATTAATTTAGATTAATGACTCTTGGAACTCTGTTTTTCTTTGCCCTCCTATTTGTCACAGACTGCTGAACAAGTATATCCAAATGTCTGAATTTATCAGGCTATTCAGAGTTCTTCAAGAGATGGGTAGTCATCTCAACCCTGGACCTTTCATTGTAATACTGTACATCCTCCTAAATGAATCAAATGACAGATCCTCATGTGATATCCAGTATAGATGGACTGTGTATGTGTACTATTCTGCTAATAACAGTTTATTTTCAGAGAAGAGAAATACATGAATATTTTTCCAAATATGGAAGGAAACATTTCCATGGGATCAACTGAAAGCACAGTGGAATTCACTCAGTTACATTAAAAAATAAAGAAATACAGAGCACACTCAAGTTAGACTTTTGCTATTGCCCCATGATGCACAAGGGCACATGCTGATGATTTGACCTATGCTGGCAGAATCCAGGTTTCAATAAGGTGTTCTGGAATTTTGAGGCTTAGAGATACATAAGCTGTTCTTCATGCTAAACAAACTTTCCCCATTAGCTAGTTTCTGTTAATCTTCAGCTAAAGCCACACAAATACAATAATTGTTGTTGCCGTTAGAAGAACGGGTTTCTTTTTCTGTAGACTAAGCTAATTAATTTAGTAATGTGGTAGAAGGGCTTGGTGGAAAGTTAATATATGCTTTATCAGCTTTTCCATTTCTATTCCTGTTGGTCTCACCTGCCACAAGGCTTCCTCCGCCTTTTGGAGTATCAAAATGAAACCATGACTTCTCTAAAGAACATATATGGAGGGTCTATAAGCACATAAAAAGATGCCCAACATCATTAGTCTTCAGGGAAATGCAAATCAAAACCACAATGAAAGATTACTACATATCTACTAGGAAGGCTAGTATCAAAAAGTCAAATAATGGCAAGTGTTGGCCAGGATATGAAGAAGTGGGACTCCTCTTACATTGCTAAGAGGAATATAAAATAATGGTGTTATCACTTCGGAAGACGGTTTAACATTTTTCAAGGTGTTAAACATAGTGTTACCATGTGACTCAGTAATTTTGCTCTTAGGTACGTACCAAAGAGCAGTGGTCCCCAACCTTTTTGGCACCAGAAACTAATTTCATGGATGACATTTTTTCCACATACTGGGGTAGTGGGGAGATGGTTTCAGGATGATTCAAGTGCATTACATTTATTGTGCACTTTGTTTCTGTTATTATTTTGTTGTAATGTATAATGACATAATTATACAACTCACCATAATGCAGAATTAGTGGGAGCCCTGAGGTTGTTTTCTTGCAACTGGACTGTCCCATCTAGGAGTGATGGGAGACAGTGATACCTGAAGTCTGTCGCTTACTCCATAATCTCATTTTGCGTGCTATCACTGCAGAAAACCCTGCTTCACAAAGACAGGATTTTGGAAATGAAAGCAGGATTTTCAGTGCTTTGGTGGCAATTTCAGAATACTCGGCCTTGACTTTAAATCCAGAATGTATGAAGATTTGAAGTTGTCTCAGATATATATTTAAGGCCACCATCATTTGCATCGCAAGAAGTTGATCCTCTTCTAGCAGGGACAAAGTCTATTCACCTGGCTTATTCACGAGTGGGTCCTGGATCCATTCATTCCCAGTTTGGGGGTCTTTTGTGGTTGGGAAGTAAAGCTCAAACTATTTTGAAAGCTGAGATAGGTGATCATGCACCAGTTGGGATAAAGGCCCCGGCTCCGTCTCTTTCAAAATCTCTGCTAAAGTCTGAAACATGTCAAAAATCCCTATATTCTCTCATCATTCCCATATTTCCAGTTTGGCTTGAATGTAGCCACCTTATCTGTTCACTGGAACAGTCATTCTCACCTGAGTGACAGATTGAGTTCACTGAACAGGTTGAATATGTCACACAGGTAAGCAAGTTTTGTGACTCATTCTGTGTTACCAAAATGTGCAGCCAGTGGTGATTCATCTTCTAATGGAAATCTCTGGAGCAGCTCTTGTTACCCAAAAAGTCTCCCAGCGATCTCCCTTTTGAAAGCCACCTCACTTCTGTGTATAAGAGAAGACGTGTATGCTCTGTGCCAGTCTTTGTGAACAGACGTGAGTTAGGGTATGTACTTTAACGTGGTTGATAATTTTAACCACATCCTGCAAAACATTGTTAGTTCAGGTGACATTTTTCAGCTAGCCAACATTTCTATATAGGTGACACAGTGCATAGACTCACATTCAGAAGTGACCTCCTTGACCAAAGTAGTGATACCAGAAAGCCATCCAGTCATGGTAGCCACTCTGTCCCTGAACATACTGACACCAAACGACTAATTCAGATTTCCTGATATATAATCACAAAGACTTGAATAGATGTGTAGCTGTGGTGTTGTTTGGCATCAAAAGTGCACATGACATATACCCATGCATGTCTTTATGAAAAATATATTGCACAGAAATGAGCATTGTTGCCTTGTGGTCAACATCGGTAGACTCATCAACCTGCATTGCATACCATGGTGACTCATTAATCTCCTGTAACAATTGTGCTTCAATGTCCTCTGCTATTCCATCACTTCATCTAGTTGTGATTCCAGCCAAAGAGGAACACATGTCACCTTTTGAACTGCAGCCTCTCCTAAAAGTTCACAGCAAATATCTTTAGCAGCAGGCAGGATCGACTCTTCAACAGTAAAGGGCTTCTTAACTTCAGCATTGCGGTTAGCCACTAAGAATGATGCTCCCAGTGCAGACTCATTTAATGAAGTTGTGGCCTGCAATAACTGCTTCTATTCTTCATATTCACCATTTTTTTTCCCGTTGGAAAACTCCAAAGCCTTGTCTTTTAATGCAGGGTGCTTGGTCTCCATGTGGCGAAGCAGTTTTAAAGGTTTCATGGCTTTGTGGGATGGCTGGTCGCCACATATTATACAAAGTGGGCTTAGACAATGTGGGTCACTTATCGGAATGAACCTGCAATTTAAGTAGGACTCTTGATGTTTTCTTTTAAATGCAGCTTTCATGTTGTTGGACGTCTTAGAGCCTTCTGTCTCATCATTGGGTCTTTCCCCCTTTTCAAAGAAGCTTTCTAGTAAAATTTTTTTTTACTCATTTTTGCTAGGGTTAGCTTGTGGGCTATCAAAACTGTTACTGAAACAGGTGGGCAGTGCAGGAAAGAGGTGTAGATGGAAGTGGTAAATGAAATAACGGGCAGGCCATGTGCAGACTAAAATAGGTGTCAGATTCTGACTTAAGCTCTGCCACCAGATGCAGCTCAATTTTCACTTGACATTCACGGGTAGCGTTTTCATATGAGTCTGCAAGCAATTGATTTACTATGGTCGCTGTGTAGTCAAACCTCCCTGCTAATGAAAATCCATATTTGTAGCTGTTCCCCAGCACTAGCATCACCACTTCCGCTCCACAGCAGATCACCAGGCATTAGATTCTCAGAAGGAGCGTGCAACCTAGATCCCTCACACGAGCAGTTTACAGGAGAGTTCACGCTCCTGTAAGAAGCTAAGGCCACCACTGATCTGACAGGAGGCAGAGCTCAGGCAGTGATGCAAGTGATGGGGAGTGGCTGATGAAGCTTTACGTGCTCACCCAACTGCTCACCTCCTGCTGTGTGGCCTGGTTCCTCAGCCTGCGGGTTGGGGACCACAGTCCTAGAGGAGTGAAAACAGGTCCATGCAAAAACTTGCACACATGTGTTTAGGCAGCAGTTTTCGTAATACCAAAAGGGGAAAACTACTCAAATGTTTATCAATGGGTGAGTAAAGAAAACATGGTGTATTTATTTTATAATGCAGTATTATTCAGCCATAAAAATGAATGAAGTATTGATCTATGCTACAACATGGATGAACCTTGAAACCATTATTCTAAGTGAAAGAAGCCAGACACAAAGAGCACATACATAATAAATGTCCTGAACAGGTAATTCTGTAGAGATAGAAAGTAGATTAGTGCTTGCCAGGAGTTGGACAGGGGGTGGTGGGGGTGGTGGCAGGAGGAGAAAATGGTGGTGATGGTGGTGGTGAGTGATAGATTAGGGATGCAGAGTTTCATTTTGGGGGGTAATGAAAATATTCTAAAGGTAATTGTGCTGAAGGATGCATGACTGTGAATATACTGAAATCATTGAATTGTACACTTAAGATAGGGAAATCAGATGGTCTGTGAGTTACATCTCAAAAAACCTGTTTCAGAATTGAATCCATGACTTTGGACCTAGAGAACCAATACTTTAGCCACTATATTCAAAACCTTAAGGCTCAGCCTGTGCCTGCCCAGCGCAGGCTGACCTGCACTGGGCTTCCCTCTTCGTGGAAGCCTTCCTGGAATCTCCCCCAAGTCCCTGCCCTCCCGCCCCCGGGCACCCGCGGGAGATCAGGGTTTAAAAAAAAAAAACTTAAGCAAAACTAAAATAAGCCAAAAGCAAGACAACCGTATATGATTTTCCTGGAAATGGGCATTCAAAGGCTTAAGTGGGTTTGAGTGACTCAGCATTCCTATCGTTACTGTTTCGTCTGCATTCAGGTGAAGGCAACTCAGTCCTTCCTACTGTTCCAAATTATGCTTTAAATAAGGTTTGTGATACTGCTGAATTCTGGTTGCATCTTGTATTTGTAAGTTTTCCTGTTTATTGTTTAATGTGGTGGTATAAGGGCAAGTTGGTTGAACTTTTCAGTCTTAACAACAAGCATTTTCTCTGAATTCCATTAGGTTTGTCAAAGCTTTAAGCTGGTGGTGAGATACGCTAAGCTTTGCCTACTAAGATGTTTAATGACAAAAAAAACCTGAACATTTCCTTCTGAAAGGGTAACAGTATCTGCACTTGTGTACCTGAAGAGTAAGCTATTGCAAACATCATTTATTTCTTTCCTACAGTACCAGTCTCTCCCTGTGGAGAAAAATGAGGACTCCTGTCACTCTGGCACAGAAACTGACAGGAGAGGTGTACCCAGCCCATTGGTGACTTCTCAGTAATAATAGTGACTGATGTTTTTCAGGTCTTGCCACGCATCCTACACTGTTCTAAATGATTTACACAAATCATGTTTTAACCTTTGCAACTCTATGCAGTAGATCTTATTATCATTTCCACTTTACAGGTGGCGAAACTGAAGCACAGAACTGTAGGTGATAATGTCATGCATCTACCAAGTCTTGAACCTCAGATTTGAACTCATGTCTGTGTGATGCAGAGCTTTTGCTCTTAACCACACTGTTATCATGCCCCTTTAGCTTTCAGACTATTTAATCTTTTATGTAGTTTTATAAGGGGGGTGCCCATAATGCTTTATGCCAGTGTTTCTCAGCCTTTTTGTTTTAATCTCACGGCATGCATGAGCCTATAGTTAAACTTAAATTATGTTGATAAAAAAAGATTTAAAAAAAGAATAACTGTGCCTTGAACTTCTTTTTTATTTTTTTATTAAATCATAACACATAAGTCATGTATACATTAATGCATTTATGGGGTACAATGTGCTGGTTTCATATAGAATTGGGAATGCTTACATCACACTGGTTAATATTTACATCTTGTTTACTTAATTATTGTGTTAAGACATTTGTACTCTATACTAATAGATCTGACACATACCCTTGCATCATGCACCATTGGTGTGATCCCACCATACACCCTCCCTCTATCTGACCTCCCCCTTCTCTTTCTTTCCCCCCTCCCTCCTTCATCTTGGGCCATAGTTGTGATCTATTCTTCATATGAAAGTGTGAATGATTGTAAATTGGTTTCATAATATTACTGAGTACATGGGATATTTTTCTTCCATTCTCAAGATACTTTACTAAAAAGGATATGTTCCAGCTCCATCCATGTAAATGTAAAAGAGGTAAAGTCTCCATCTTTCTTTAAGGCTGCATAATATTCCATGGTATACATATACCACAATTTATTAATCCATTCAGGGGTCAATGGGGACTTGGGCTTCTTCCATGACTTGGCCATTATGAATTGAACTTCAATGAACAATCTGGTGCAAATATCTTTGTTATAAAGTGATTTTTGGTCTTTTGGATATACACCTAGTAGAGGAATTGCAGTATCAAATGGCAGGTCTACTTTTAGATACCTGAGTATTCTCCATATTTCTTTCCAAAAGGGACATATTAGCTTGCACTTTCACCAGCAGTGCTGAAGTGTTCCCTTTTCTCCACATCCATGCCAACATCTGTAGTTGTGGGATTTTGTTATGTAAGCCAGTCTTACTGGAGTTAGATGATATCTCAAAGTGGTTTTGATTTGTATTTCTCTGATGATTAAAGATGATGAGCATTTTTTCATGTGTCTGTAGGCCACGCACCTATCTTCTTCAGAGAAGCTTCTGTTCAAGTCCCTTCCCTACAATGAACTGGGATTACTTTTTCTTTTCTTATTAATAAGTTTGAGTTCTCTGTGGATTCTGGCTATTGAACCTTTGCCAGAAACATAACCTCCAAATATCCTCTCCCATTCTGAGAGCTGTCTGCTTGCTTTACTTACTGTGTTGTTGGCTGTGCAGAAGCTTTTTAGTTTGATCAGAGCCCAGTAATGTATTTTTGGTGTTGCTTCAATTGCCCGAGGAGTCCTCCTCATAAAGTATTCTCCCAGGCCAATTTCTTCAAGTGTTTCTCCTGCACTCTCTCCAAGAATCTTTATAGTTTCATGTCTTAAGTTTCAATCTTTTATCCTGTGAGAGTCAATTTTTGTTAATGGTGAAAGGTGTGGGTCCAGTTTCAGTCTTCTACAAGTCGCCAGCCAATTCGCCCAGCACCATTTGTTAAATAGGGAATCTTTCCCCCAATTTATATTTTTGATAGGCTTATCAAAGATTAAATGATGATAAATGTCTGGGTAAATCTGTTGGTTCTCAATGCTGTTCCATACATCTACCTCCCTATTTTTGTGCCAATACCATGCTGTTTTGATCACTATAGATTTATAGTATAGTTTGAAGTCTGGTAGCATGATTCCTCCTGATTTGTTTTTATTTCTGAGTAATGTCTTGGATCTTTGAGTTTTTTCTGGTTCTTTTGAAAATACTTTAATTGATGATCTTTAAAAATTTTTGTGGCAAAGGTAAAACATAGACATAGTCTAGCAAGGGGGAAGAGAGAAAAGAGAAGGGGTGGAGGTAGGGCAATTGGCAGGATCTCACCTAATGTGAGGGTGTTCAGCATGACCCCTGGGTGAAGGGCTCAAATGCAACCCGAACTTTACCTTAGAATTGAAAACAATGTTACCTAAACATTTGTCCCCTCATATTAATTTGAAATAATAACAAAGAACTAGTAAAAAATATTCATGGCTCACCCAAGATCCTCTTGGGGGATGCCAGTGTGCAGGGACATGCCAATGTGCTGTGGCACACCAGTTGAAAATCACTGCTCTATGTCTTTAGCAATGGTTGTCAACTGGGAGTGATCTTGCCACCTAGCAGATATTTGAAAATGCTGGACACATTTTCAGTGGCCACAAGTACAGGTAGGGGTGGGGAATGCTACTGACATCTGACATCTGTTGAGTAGAGGTCAGAGGTGTTGCTGAACAGGCAAGATCAGTAACAGTGCAGTGCTGAGTTATTATTATGGATCCTGAGGTGAAAGGAAAACTCAGCAATGTTGATCCTGCCTTTATTTCTAATTTTGATATTTCATCATGGATTTTTGGCATTAATTTTGATTTTTCACAGTATATTAAAATATTATTTATCCTGATTACTAAGATTTTCCATGTTCCCTTAAATTTTGTGCCTGAGGCATGTGCCTCACTCACCTCACTTGCCTCACCCTAGTCTCAGCGCTACTGCTGAACATCCTACAATGCATAGGGCAGACCCACAAATCAGGAATTATCACTTTGAAGATATTGCTAGTGCTGAGTTGAGAAACCTGGCTGAAGTGCTTATTGGAGGAAGTTTCCCTATGGAAGAACAAAGAGAGAATAAAAAGGAAGCTGCAGTAGTAAAAGTCATAATGGCTATTATTCACTAAATTTACATACTACTGCACATGTGTTATTTCACACAGGTGTTGAGCTATCTTTTGCCAAACCCACCCTGAGAGCCACTAGGCTGCCCACCCTCCAGCACCAGAAATGTCTGCTAGCCATTCATTAGGTCATTGAATTGCACTTGTGTAGGGTCTCAGTCCACCATATTGCTCCAACAGTTAAGTGTAGAATGAGTTTTGTTCCCCCCCACAACACATATATGCTTGAAATATTCCTCTTAATAAAACTAGCCTAATAAATTTGGAATCTATTTTTGCTGACAACTGCCACCCATGTAATTTTTGGAGCTGCCAGAAGACATGATCAGTTATTGCAAATCGAGTACTCCAGGGTGTCTTTTCTGATGTAATGTAATCATTTCATAAGGATTGTTAACTTGGGTTGTAGAAAGTTGGGGGCTCCAAGAACAGACAGACCTAAATTCCAGCCTCTCCACTGTTTTCTAGATACACAACCTTGATTAAATTGGTTAACATCTCTAAGGCATAGTTTTAAAGGCTGGTGATAATATTAATAATATTACCTAGCTAGGTGTGGCAGTGGTATGAGAATGAAATGATGTATTACGTCTCTCTCATGAAAAGTCTATCAGGAAAAAGCAAAAGCTTCATAGTTATGACGTTTTGGAAATCTAAAATTTGCTTCTATTTGGAGAAAATAAACTAGATTTTATTACCATTAGCTGAAAATAATAATGATAATAGTAATTAATAGTAAAACATACGCAACTTGAAAAGTTCTTTGAAATTTTCACTGTGAAAATCAAATGAAATATCTTCCCTCCTGCACCTCCCCATCATTTTAAGGCTAGCAAGCTGTTAATTTGTTTCTCCAGTTTTTCCTGAAGTGGGTCTTTACCTTATTCCTAAAGCCATCTGGGCTGGTTTAGCTCAGTCAGAGCCCAGAGCTAATGAGGCCAAGGTCAGGGCTACATCCCCATGGGGAGCAGTTAGCTTTGCTCTCTTCTTTGGCCCTACCCTGCTTCCCTAACCTTACCAGCTGGATTTCCACCATGTGTTTGTTCCAAGGGGGATGAGAAGGAGGGAGTGTGGCCGTGGACCCTAAGTACCAACAACACAGCTGAAAGCCTGCGTCTTTGTATGAAAAGAGCGGCACATGAAAACCAATCCGCAATTCCACTGGGCCTTGAAGACAGATGATCAGCACTGATGGTCATATAAAGGCAATGATCACAGTACAGATTATAATTATTTTCTTTTTAATGTATCCCCTTTTCCTGAGTGATTGGCCCCACCAGAGAGTGACAGCCACTTCCTGAGACTCTAACCTGGTCCTTGGTCATTTTAAGACCACATAACTGATGCCTGCTGTCAGCAATGCCATGGCAAGAACTTTCTGTGAAGCTTGCAGCCAAGGTTAAACGTTGGGAGGAGGCTCTTGTTAGTAGCATCTCATTACTGTTGCTATGATACCTTTGGCACATTGATGGCAAAGCATGAACAAGAAAAGCTCCGTGATCCAAGGTGGATACGGTTTTTCGTGTGGTTTTTGATTTACCTTCTGTTGCATGTGTGTCTTTTAAAAAGTGTTTGCCAACCCACTTTACCTGTATCACAGAGCAGTGTGTGTTTTGCCATTTTGATTGTAAACAAAATTATCAGTGAAAGTCCCCAGTAAAGAGTTTCTCCCAGGATTTCTTACCTATTTCATTCAAATAAAACCAATTCAAATCTTTTCAGAAATCGTATCTATATTGTGCTCAAATGTTGTCTTCTGTGCTCATGGGATATGAGCCTTCTGCTTCTTTGGGAGGCAGTTTACAATTTCAAGGTATTGCCTGAAACAAAAAATCTAAGAAAAGACAAACCACATTCCACATGAATAAAATTATACACAGCTCAGGCTAGGGAAGTACCGGGGGAAGGGCTAATGGGTGCTCAAGAATATTTCTATTAATAAATGTAGCTTGTCATTACAACCATTTTTGACACATAAAAGTAAATTGATATAATGAGCCCTCAGGTACCCATCATTCCGTTTTCATGGCCATCTCTGTTTCACCTATACTTCAAACCACCCCACTTGCAAATTATTTTGAAACAAACCCAAGATGTCTCATTTCATCCATAAATTAATTTGTATCACCACAACAAAAAGGCTTGAAAAACATTTTAAACAGATTTGCACAGTGGCAGAAAATCCTGTGATGGGAGAAAATGGCATCTGAGTAGTGTCAGCAATCGTGGTATTACAATTTTAGATTACAGAAACTTTCATTTATTTATTTATTTGGGGTACAGAAACTTTTAAAGCATGAAGAATTGATTGGAGGGGTCAGAAGGGAACAGGATGCTTGGAAGCCCTCAGAGGACTATCACCAGGCAAGGCAAAGGTACTAGCACCCAGGTAGATACTCCAGAAGTCCAGCACCAAGCCACTCTGCAGCCTACATCTGGGAAGAAATCAGAAAGAAGAGGTGGGTCAATAAGAATAGTTCATCAAATGGAGTGTACCACGTCCAATTTGAGCACATTGCTTTTATATCTTTAAAAGTTGCCCCCAAATCATCACAATAGTCATCAAAACTTAATGAGCCTTTATTATATAGCATGGGCTGTTCATGGATTATCTCTTATAATTTTCAAAATCCTGTATCTGTGGTATGTATTGTTCTTATCCCCATTTTATAGATGAGGAAACTAAGGCCTGAGACAGCCGAGAGCAGGACCACGATTGGAATGTAATCTGTTTGACGCCAGTGCCATTTTTTGTAACTTGCCATTGTTCGTAACTACTATGTAGCCCTGTCTTTCAATGGCCTTAAGGTAAAGTAGTAGACTAACGGTCAATAAGATTTAGAAAATATATAGTCATAAACTCGTGGGAACAGAGCCTTAGCTGAATCTAGCTGAAGTTCATGGCAGGTTATTTGGAACACATGCCTGCATTCATCCATTCATTGATTCATTCATCCACCTACCACTAAGATATATATTAGACATGGCAGTATGCCAGGATGTGTCCTGCTTAAGTGGATCCTTGAATGCAAACTTTTTTTGCTTTAAGGTGAATGTATCTCTTTTAAAGGTGAAGACTGTTAAAGTTTGAATGTGCAATAATTTGGATTCTTTTTGGTTGAAAGTGACAGAGTTCCAATCTAGCTGGGTTAAACAAAAAGGAAAAATGTATTCTATAGATTAGAGTTTGGGGGTCTCATAAGTAGAATGGGTTAAGAATGTAGCTAGGTTTGGCTTGGGACCGGACTGTGGGTTAGTGATCAGGACTTGTTTCTCTCTTATCCTTCTTGTCTGTGTCCTTCTCTGCATGTCAGTTTGATTCTTTCTTTCTCTGCTCCCCAGGCTGCAGGACAGCAGTTGGCTATCCCTAGTATCATTCACATTATAGGCACAGCTACCCAGAGTGAGACCAAATTTCTCTTAGTCCCAGTTCCAAATTCATGGACAGCTGCCCACCCCTGGACCAGTCAGCTGTAGTCAGGGAGGGGTTCACATTGTACAAACGTGGCTGCCAATAGCCATCCTTATAACCAGGAGGATTGAAATGGGGGGAGTTGTACCCAGGAAACAAAGGGAAAGGGGAGGCCAGGAAGACAATCTAACCGGCATTCAGTAATGAAACTAGTAACGAATACTATAGAAGCACGTTGAATTGCATGCATTGAAGTTTCTTATGCTATTTTTCTAAGATGAAAAATTAAGAAGTCAAATAAAATATTACTCAGACATCTACAACTAGGAGGACAGAATGAATGATACATATATTTGACCCTCAGCACTAATAATGGAGCTTCTAAAAATAACAAAATTCTAGCTCCAAATTATATTTGGACTTTCCCTGACTGGACCCTCCCAATATGCACTGCATTCTGTCATGGATGTGTTTCACCTTTTCACATTAGCTATTATGTTATTATACCTCAAAAATAATACTGCATAGTGTATCTATTTTGCTTATAACTATGTTGTTTAAACTGGAGGAATAGCTCACTTCCAAGATGTGGTCCTGATTTTCAGCTATTTGAACTAAGTTTTACACTGGTGAGGAAGATGTAAGCAGTTACAACATGTTCTCGAAATTGGTATAGGCCATCGGTGGCCTCAAATATTTGGCCTGTGGGATCTCACGGCAGTTAAGAAGATGCAGGCTACATGAAATTGAACAGGCTGTCTGTGTTTTCCATCCTCTCTTGGGAAAGGCACATCTTTTGTCAGAAGAGGGGGAGGTTCAACTCTTTAGGAATGAGCTTTGGGCAAAAAGGCTCTGACTTTCTAGTTTAGACTCATGAAAAGTCATTGAGGGGATGCATATAAATAAGGGTTGCAGGGTCAGTCCTTCAGTCTTAAGCCAGAATGATGCTTGACATTCTAGACCATGGCCTTCCACAAGCCACCAGGAGCCTCTTCAAAGGCCACGTTTGCCCTGTTCCCATCCTGTTAGCACAAGGTGGAAATTCCATTTTGAGTCCTATAATCAATATAGAACAATATAGAACAATCACTAACATTTTTATACTAATTTGCCATTTACAAATCACTTCCACATGCATTTTCTCATTGGACATGAATGCTTCATTTTATAGATAAGGTTATTTAGGGGATAAGAGAATCAGTAACCTGTCCATGGTTACAGAGACGGTAAGTCACAAAGCCAGGACTGAAATCTACTTTTGTGCCTCTAAATCCTATTTTTTCCTAAGTATACATACACCGCTTCTCCCATGGGTGTTATTGTTGGAAAATCTCCAAGCCACAGGATACCATAGCTTCCTATGCCAAAGGAACTGGACAAAAGGTTTAAAGAAAGTTGTGCAAAGCAGGGATAAGGAAGTTGATACTTCACAGCCCTGAGTTTAATTTGGTAAAGGAGTGACTGCAGTTAATGATATGTTCAGATTCCTCACAATTACATCAAAAAACACACTTTGGGTTCTAAGGAGTGACATGCAGAAAAAATAGAGCCTATTCAGATAAGATGTTTGAAGATCTTTATTAGTATTTACTTACTTAGCTCATCTTCCGGTCCTCCCCCACAAACCAAAAAAGTGGGAAGGACATTGGGAGGTTAAAATCTTTCTAAATGTAGATTTTTTTTTTTTCAGATGTATTCAGACAGAAGATCTAGGAATCTAGGTTTGAGGAACTCCACAGTATCACATTTAAAAAGTGGGTTCTGTTTCATGATTTTAAAATGATTTTGATGTTTCCTTGATTAAATAATTTTTAAACTCTTGACAGTTTTTTTCTGGGATAACAGTGATAATATGAAAGGGGATAAGCCTGCAGGTCCAGAATGTTTTTCTTACAAGTTTCTGTTTACCTTTCTCAGTTACTCCCTGCCTTGGGGCTGCTGCCACAAAACTACTGCCTGTCTGATTTTTAATGATGAGTACATCAGAGGCTTCTTGACTGCTTAACAAATTCTTAACTAGAGACTCCCCCAAAGACACAGCCAGGAAATGCCATTGAACCTCTCTAGTTTTTGTAAAAATTAAATATAAATAGCCACTTTACTGTGTCCCTCCACCCCCTCTGGAAAAGGAAAGTGATGACACGTGTACAGAAAGAATTTTCTGCATATAAATCTGAACAAAAGACGACTAGGATTTTAATGGGTGATAATAGCAGCATTATGACCAGTTAGTGGCCTCTTGAGTGAGTAGCAGCGTGAACAGTTTGCTCGATCCATTCCCAGCTGAACCAAACACTGTTATCTTCTTATTTCTTACACCCTTTCCCACTCACCTGGAACCGAACACTTCCCTTTGTTGTATCTTATCTAGGAACAAGGAAATGCCACTAGCTACAGGTAAATATGACCTCTGTGAACTGGCAGAAGCCTTCCTCAGTGGAATGGTTTGGAGCTCCGGTTTCCAACATGAGATTTGTTTCAAAGTGGCCTCCCCAAAATTTATACTTAACCATGGATTTGTTGGGAGTTTCTGGTGGTTTATTGATGTGATTATACTTCATGGTACTAAAAGTCATATTACTTGGAATTCCAGAAGCTTTGTTAAAATTTATTAAATCAAGGAGTCAAATCCTATAACACTAAGAATGTAATTCATTGACGATTGTGATAGAAATAGTGGTATTGATTGCTAAATTGATATCCGTCATAAAATCTCATCGAATCCATATACTTGGAATGCTGCAAGTGAAAATGAATAGTTACATGAAAATAGGGTTGCCAGATAAAATACAAGATGCTCAGTTAAATTTTAATTTCGGATAAAAAACAAATAACTTTTTAGCATATGTTTGCCTCATGCAATATTTGGGACCTACTTACACTAAAAAAAAAAAAATTGTTCATCTGTAATTTGGGTTTAACTGGGCATCCTCTACTTTTATTTGATATATCTATCAGATAACACCTATTTCTCCAGACATGAAGCCATCAGATCAAATAGCAATCATTGATAGCACACACCTCAATTGAAATAAGCCTGTTAATAACGGGCAACAGACTGGAAAGGAGTATTTCAAGGAATCTCCAGTAGTTGGTTTTACAAATGATGTCAGAATTGTGCCTAAAAGTATATGCCTTTATTCATTCCCTGAGTTTGATCATTCCATATGGTGATTAACCACACAGTAGCAGAGGGAATCTTGGAGAAGTGTGTCCTCCAGCTGTGGCCGAGAGCCAGGTTACAACTGGAAAGAACCACAAGAGCGTACCAGGCATATGTTGAATTTCTTTTGCTGCTATTAGGAAAGGCTACAGATATGAAAAGGTGATTAGTCCAAAATGCTTCACGGCTTCATCCAGGATTGAAACCATTTATAGTGCACCTTGAACCGCTTTTAATGTGCAGAAGTTTTCAGGATTCTTTCCTGAAATGAGAGCAGCAGCAGTTGCTATTTGTTGAAGGTCTAATATGGACCAGGCACTGTGGTCAGCTCCCAACTTCATGGATTTATAAGTCTGGTAAAGCAAGAAGCAGTGTCCAAGTTATAAAAAGCTCCTTCACTTGTTATTTTACCACTAATACTTCTTAAAAATATACTCACAAATATATTTTAGATATTATTCAATTTGTTAGAAATTCTACTCCATTCATTTAACCTGTCAAAAAAAAAAGAGAATTACATAAAATGTGATATTCAAACATTATTTCTATTACTTACATAGACAACGATCAACATATTTTTAAAAAATACCCCACAACTTAAAATATGGGCCATGCTTTCACTGGTTACTTTTATATCTGTGCCATGGATTGATGGGGGAAAGAGATGCTTTGGGTTTCTAGAAGTCACTCACAGGGTAATATCAGTTTAGGAGCATTGTATTTTAAGAATCAAGAAATAGTTGGAAAGAAATTAATCTCATTCTTTTATTCTCTACCTCATTCCCTAAAACCTATAAGGTAATTTGGTAATTTTTGTGCCAACTAATAGTCTGTTAAGATTGAGGTTTTGAAATTTTGCTGGATCTGTGCTACTCAGTCATTTAGTTAGCAAACCCTTTTACAGCATCTCTGTGCTTGACTCTTGCCCTCAGTTGGTCAGGCAGAGAGACAAATAGAATTACCACAAAATCAGCCTTTCAAAGACTTGGAAATAATCCAGAGATTAAATCTGTTTCAATACACCCTGAAAATAAAAACAATATAAAGGATTCTATTTCCACCTATCTCTGCCATAATTCAGAAATGATCAGAAGTTCTGTCTTTTGCAATATGGGGGCAATGATCTCTTCTTTCTTGTTTTCTACTGTACCTCTGAGCTCAGAGTGTCAGAACCCTCTGGGCTTCCCTCCCTTCAAGGAATAGCTGGATGTACTTTCTCAGCTGCCCCTTTTGTCACCTGATCTAGGATAAAAAGGAATTGTGAACTTTTGATGACTACTCCTGCAAGAGCAAATCTGATGGCTTGCCCGCAGGTGGGAAGATGAGCCTCTTGATGGATAATCTTGCCTAACCAGATGGCCCTCCATTAGCTTACCTTCAAGGTGTGCTGGCTCTTGCCTGTCCTCCTGACCTCAGTTTGAAATCCTACCAATTTTGTTGATGTGGAGATTGATGCTTAGAGAAGGGAAGGGACTTGCTATTGGATACGTAGCTAGTTAGTTACAGAGGCAAAACTAGATCTTTTGCCTTCTGCTTTCTAGGCTAAAAGTTCATAGTGTGCAGCCTTTTACTGTCTTAAGACTTAGTTTGGTTCCTGACAGTCTCCTCTTAGGTTTAGAAATAGATTCTATAGGGTCTTTATAGAGTGTAGCCATCGTGTACCAAGAACCACTGAGGGTCTTGAAATTGGTTACGTAAACTTTCTACTTAGAGAGCTTTCACACCTAAAGACAAATATGAAGCATAACAGGGGTCCTCAAACTTTTAAAACAGGGGGCCAGTTCACTGTGCCTCAGACCATTGGAGGGCTTGGAATATGGTTTTAAAAAAAAAACTATGAACAAATTCCTATACACACTGCACATATCTTATTTTGAAGTAAAAAAACGGGAACAAATACAATCACACCGCCTCATGTGGCCCACGGGCTGCAGTCTAAGGACCCCAGAATTAGAGTAATAATCCTTCCCCACCAAAACAGTTAGTGATTTATTATTATTCCTGGGGAATCATATTGCAAAATGCTTTTCTGGAATTTTTTGAAGAAATCACTAGATGGCTGAGAAAGGCATAGTAATGACAGGGTGCAAAAAATGGCATTGTGGAAGGTGAATTACAAAGGCAAACTCTAATACTCCAGTCACTTGTGTTGTTTGAGAAAAATGAAGCTGCACTTCTTTTTAAATACAATTGCATTCTTTACGTATGTGTTCTAAGGGATAACAATTCATTTTCAATTTTTCCAAGATTTTTTTTAATAAACCTGAACCTATAACTAAGCTGAAAACAGCTAGCCAGAGGTCGGGGGGGGAGGATGACAACCAGCACAATTATTTGGTAATGTAATGCATAGAGCAAAATGAATTTCTGTGGCATTTTGTAGACCTTTCTTTGGTCAGGCAAGGAAGAATCAATAATTAACATTTCCCAAATGCTTTAAAATTATGCATTGATCACAATAGCACATCTGTAAAGACATTTCCATATGAGAAGCATAAGGCTCTGATCTGTTTAGATCAGACCACCTGGTCCCCAATTGGCAGCCCCCTATTTACAAATGAATCATGTCATGTTCCAGACGTTAGTATGTAACTCAGTTGGAAACCTGGGGCATGTTTTCCCATAGAAGCAATATTATTTATGATGGTTAGTTTCTCAGGCTAACTGGCAAACACTATTGCCTTTCAATTATACCATGAATTAGCTTACAAGTCTATTTAAATCATGGTGTAATTGAAGGACAATAGTGTTGGCCAATTAATCTAAAAAACTAAATAGAAGAATGAGACCCATACTTTTCAGAAGACGCTGGTAAAGAATTCATGTGAGCGCTACGATTTAGATTGCAGAGCTCAAATCCACCTGGTAGCAAATCCCTCAATTAATTTGTGCTTATCATTCCTCTTTTGTAAAGGGCTAAGCTAGAACACCCCAGTGTGGTGCTGTCAACGAGACATCTGCTCTAAGGAGACCTGGCCTGAGCAGCCAGACTTGAGAATTCCATGGCCAGGCTTTGGCTACTCATTTGTATTGTCGTATTGGACAAATGACTTCCTTACCTGAGTAAGGAAAATGGAGTAAGACCCATGGGGGTTTGCCTGGGTCCTGCCACTACTCTTTCCTGGAGAAGGGCGATGAAGGAGTGGAAGAGTGCTCATGAACTAATGATGTGCTGGCTCGGCACCCGTAGCATAGCACCGGCCATGTGCACCGAGGCTGGCAGGTTCGAGCCTGGCCAGGGCCAGCTAAACAAGAACAGTGACAACTGCAACAAGAAAATGGCTGGGTGTTGTGGTGGGTGCCTGTAGTCCCAGCTACTTGGGAGGCTGAGGCAGGAGAGTCCCTTGAGCCCAAGACAGTGAGGTTGCTTTGAGCAGTGACACCACATCACTCTACTGAGGGCGACATAATGAGACACTGTCTCAAAAAAAAAAAAAGAAGGAAAAGATTCTTATAAAAAAATAAGAGAAATAATGACATGCTAACATTCTTCTTTTTTTAAATAAAAAAATACATACATGCATGTATGTACCCAAATACAGAGCTAATATGTGCCTGTGGTATACAAATTGTTACATAGAAAAACTAAAAAGAAGGAAATAAAATTTACATAGAATTCTGCCATCCACAGATAACTACTGTTAATATTTTGGTGTATATGCTTAAATCATTTTTTTCATGTTTGTGAGTACACACACAAATTTGAAAAATTACAATGGGATCATTCTAATATTGATGGGTGACTTTAAGAAAATCTTAATAATAGTGTATTGAAGATAGTTCTTATGTTCATAAGTATAGATCTATTTATCTTAGAAAATAATTACAAATAGATAAATATAGATCCACATCAGCATTTTAAATAAGTGCTCAGTAGCCTATTGTGTGGGTAAACTGCCATTTGTTGAACCCCTCCTGCCCCACTCCTTTCTGATTCCCTGTACAGACGGTGTGTTTCCTAGAGCCTGCTTGGGATACCTATTATTATTATCTTTTCCCAACTTCTCATTCATTAAGGTCACATTGGTAGCTTGAATTCGGCCACAGTGAGTGTATTTACACCATAGAAATCAGCAAATGCTACAAATAGGGTGTTTGTTTTTTTTTTTCTCTCCCAGAGAAATGGTGAACTAGTACATTATCCAGAGCCCCTCAGCTCATTTGGTAGCTTTACGTAGAGTAGAGGGTGGATGGATGGGCGAAAAGGAAAACAACAAAATAATCACAGTAACAGCCAGTCCTCAAACTTTGATAACATAGATCCATTTGTGGCTAATGCTCCTATGGCAAAGTGCAGACATTGTACCTTAACAATCACGTGTAAATAAATAGTAATAAGGTTTTGGAAGCTAAGGATTTTGGCAAATAAATTAAAGCCGTGTTATCTGTTAACCTGGTAACAAACTTCAGATCGAAGAGATTACAGGTGGGGAGCCAAGCTAGCAACATGAAGAGTCTAAGAGCACAACTGGTGTTTTGGCTTTCCAGAGATTTTCATTGTTTCGGTCACAGAAATAAAGCTTACCAGGAGAACGGCTCCTGTGATCCCCAAATGTTTGCTCTAAAGCTTGTGGATGCAACATCAGAGATTACGAGCAGCACTTCTGGCTTCTTTTCTTGTCACGGTTTTCTTCTTTTCGTATCAGGTTCTCGTTTTTGGAAGGAGCGAGAAAGAGGGCCAAAAATAGTGTGTTACTTACCTGGAGGGATGTCCTATGGCATCACTTCACTACATGTCACTTCACTACAACGTATTTTGCTTTCTGCTTTGACAAGGTAGCAAGGCAATTAACCTTGTTAATTTAAGGGTTGCTACCAGCATCAGTCTTTCTCTTCCTAACACAACAGTACCCTGAGCACCTCAGGAACTGTGTTCCAGAACATTTCTTTATTCTTTTCCATTAAAAAAAAAAAAAAAAAAAAAAAAACTTTGGGCAGCACAGCATGGTGGTGAAGAGTGTAGGTGCCAAAGTCTCACAGATCTAGGTTCAAATCCCAGCTGTGCCATTTGCAAACTATGTGACCCTGGACATGCTACTTAACACCCAACGCTAAGCCTCAGTTTCTTTGGCTATCAAACGAGAATGATAATGGTGTCTCTCTTAGAGTTTTGTTGTGAAAATCAGTCTACACAATATATATAAAAAGCCTGGCACAGGGTCCAGCATTTAGTAAGGGTCGATAGTATCACGATTTTCCTGGGGCGATCTAGTAGTCTCAATGCATGATACAGAACTGCCCTCACATCCCCCACTCCAAATCTTTAAAATGATTTTGTCAAAATCATCTTCTGTGGCGCATGATACACACTTTCTAGTCCATCTCAGCTATAGCTTTTTCTTATGAAACGAACAGCTCTTGATTTTTTTTTTCCTCCAACTTCTCTATTCTTCTAAGCCTGTGTCCTCCAGGGAGCCTTGTCTGAGCACTCCAGCCTCAGATACTAGCATGTGTTCTCTTAACTGATGTCCTCCACCAGTGTCACTCTCTCCTCTTCCTCTCGGGACTACCCAGGTAGCCTTGAACCATGCCAAACCTAACCGCTGTGTCATTTCATAGCTGCTCAGATGACTAAGATGGAGCAGCGAGATCTACATCAATCCAGCTGTGCCTTGAGAATAGGTTTGCCAAATGTAGCAAATATTAATAAAAAGGCAGGCTGTTCAGTTAAACTGAAATTGGAGATAAACAATATTTTAGAAGATTCTTGTTTTTATAATTTTATTATTATTCGACAAGTAATAATTGTGTATATTTATAGGATACAAAGTGATGCTTTCATACATGTATACATTATAGAATGGTTAAATCATGCTGATTAATATATCCATCACCTCATCTTTTTTTGGTGCTGAGAACATGTAAAATTTACTTGTTAGCAATTTTGAAATATGAAATGAAATTTTTTAGTATGACTATATCCCAAATATTGTGTGGAACATACTTAACACTAGGAATTATTTGTTTTTTGTCTAAAATTCCAATTAAAAAGCGTGTCCTATATTTTATCTGGCCACTCTAATTGGGAAGTGAGCGGGAAGGCTCTAAAATGGCAAAAGAGCTGTCAGATACCCTGAGACAGTTTACTCATTTAAAAAGCACCTCCTAACCTATTTTGTCATCTGGTTTTTCCGTTCTCCACGGCAAATATGTACAGCTGTGCATAGGAGGCTCACAGCATTTTTTTTTTTTTTATTGAGGACACCATTCACAATGTTGAGATCAAGGTTTACTTATCTATTTCAAACCACTTTCTGGCTTATGGCAGTAGTGTCTTATTCTAACAAAGCACATGTAACTTTTTTTTAAATTTTAGATTACTATGAGGGTACAAATGATTAGGTTACATTGTTTGAATTTGGTAGGTAAACTCCAAGTTGTAGTTGAGCCCCTCACCCGTGCATTGTGCACATTAGGTGAGAGCACACGGATCCTCCTCCCCCTCCCTCCACTCTCTGTCTCCCCTTCCCCCACTTGAGTTTAATTCAGTTTTTCTCTCGTGTGTGCATGTAGTTGTTTATCTACTAGGTTTTTTTTTTTTTGACAGATGGAATTAAACAGCTTGAGGAAGGGGGTTTTTTTTCTAGTTTGTAACAATGTGTCATGGATAGTGGTAACCCTTTATCCACTGCAGATTAGCCATAAATGTGCTAGAAGGTTTTCAAATCATGGGTTGTGACCCACTGATGGGCTGGGAAATCATTTTAGTGGGTCATGACCAACATTAGTAATGATGATAATGATGATGATGATGGAATAGAATAGTATATCTGTGTTCCACATGATAAACATATTGTTGGAAGTTTTGATTCAGCCTTATATGTCTGTGTCGACTGGATGGTGATAGAAATATATTTCTGATTGTGTCTCACTGTCAAAAAGGTTTGAAAGACCCTAATGTGATGGTAACGAACCTGAAATATTGAGACCAGCAGATCAGGGTCCAAATCCTAGTTCTGCTACACGTTTGCTGTGTAACCTTAGGCAAATTACTTGACCCCTCTGGGCCTTGGTTACCCCATCTGCAATTTGGGGATAATAATTGTACCTGCCTCAAGGGTTGTTCTGAGAATTTAATTAATTAATCCATGTAAAGCACTTAGCACAGGGCCTGGCATGTAGCAGGGATCAATGCAGTTTTTGCTGTTATTATCAGTGATTAGCCGAGAGCTGTGGGGGTTGGAAGAGACAGGCTCATTAACTGTGGGTGAACAGTGACAGCTGACGGCCAGATGTGGAAAGAAAGAGAATTCAGAATAATGCAAAAGCAGAAGAGGCACAATAAAGGATATTCATATTGATGACCCCCAAGTCATCAGGAAAAGGTTAAATTATGCCCAGAATCTTCCATTAAATAAGATAAATTTGTAATACATTTAGAAGGCTTTCCAGTGACATAAACAGAGTTTGAACACTTTAAAGAAAATGTAAAGTAATTAGACAATTGTTTCATGTATAAGTTTAGGCTCCACTGTAAGTCCAGTTAAACAAGGTACTCCAGCCCTAAATGTTTGATGCAAGCAAGTCTTTACTCCCAGGTAGATTGCAGGCTCTCTGAGGGCACAGACTAAATGTTTCATTCCTTCTGGACCCCTTGCAGAGTCAGTTTGCAGATAAGCACAGAGCTGTTAGTCGTAGGGTCTCCAATCCCCAGGCTAACATGTATGAGCAGCTCCCCACCACCCCTGGTAGCAGAGAAACTTGCAAATCAGATCAGGTACTAGCCCAACACTGTGGTGGTCTTCTCTCTGTCTGGCTCCTAGTGGTCTTTGGGAGACAAGAGATGGGGGCAGGGGAAGAAAGTTTGCAATCCTCTTTTTCATAGCATTTTTCTGCTTATTAATATTTGGCAGGAGAGAGAGAGAGAGAGGGAGAGAGAGAGCGAATGAGAGAGAATGAATGAGAATGCATTATGGCTCCAGAGCCTTATTAGACTGGCAGCTCAAAATTCCTTTGAGTATGAAGATTTCTTTTAAAATAACAATCTTTTTTTACTGGATAAATCAAATGGCTAATCTTTAGAGAGACCTGATAAAGAAATTTTTGAAAAATGTATCAACAATCATTTTCAAATCCATTTTGGCTTTATGGCATAGACAGCCAACATTCACTTAGAAAGCTCAAGGCATGCATATGTGTGGAGACCCCTTTTTAAAATGTGCAGCTTTCATGAGGTACATCTTCCCATCCCACCTTCCCAACTGCCACATTGGTAATAGTTATGCTATTAGAGTATGATGACTGAGAAAAAACTAATGGGCAAAAAAACGCTATGAATTCAATAGCATTTTACACGAATCCATCATAGCTACATCCATCGACATTAAAAATAGAGCACACATATCCGAAAGACATATTATTTTAATGTATTGCTGTGATAGCTGCCTACACTCTTCCTTCTTTGCAGCTGTACAACTTGGGATTATTTCATTTATTCATTTGTTAACTAATTTAGTACCCATTTCTCCCACTATACTGTGAGTGCCATGAGATCAGGGATTGCCTCAATTTCTCTTGGCTCTGGTTCCTCTAAGGCTCAGCACAATGCCTGGACCCTGAGAGATGCTTATTTAATATCTACAAACCGAGAGTATAAATCATTTTGCAGCTTCTGGGCCTGTCTGTGATTCCGGCGGACCCAATCAGAGTGAGCTTTCCTAACCCTTTCAAAGGCAAGTGGCAGTGCCCTCCTAGGTAAAACTACACACCCGTGATTGAGAGTGAGAGACAGCATGTGGGTGTTGAACATTGGCAGCACAATAACTTTATTCAACAAATACATGTACAATGTACAACTGGGGGATAGAACAGGAGACTTATATTAGTTGCAAACTAACATGATGTAAAAACATGATGTTTGAGCTAAGACCAAAAGGACATGTAAGATACGGACAGAGGGAACTGCAGGAAGACAGGCCTTGCAATGGTAAGGCTTGTTCCAGAGTGACAAGAGAAGGCCATTGGTGTCCACCGAGGAAACGGATGGTAGCCACTGGCCTCTGAGAGAGTTCATGGTTCTTGGGATACAACACTTAAATTTTTATTTCCTATTTAGAGTTGGTAACACGTGCATAAGGAAGGAAATTCAAGAGCAACAAAAGGCAAAGAGTGATGAGTGTATTTCCCTCCTACCCAGTCGGCCCTGCATCTGCCAACCCAGTTTCCTGCCCCCAAAGAACTGCTGTTATCAGTTCTTAAAGCAAATTTCTCCTCAGGAAAGTTTGCAGGTTCCATTTGTATAGAATAGATGAATAAATAAAAAAGTAAACTAATATTTTTCTCCTCTTAAACCTCCTTGAGATGGACACCAGCAATATCTTGCTGGCTGTCCTTTCTTACTTCTTCCTATGCATGAGTTATATGTACACACACACACACACACACATGCACAATTGTACCTAATGGGACTATAGAATAGAAGTTTTCACTGTGGATACCTCTCTTTAAAAAAATATGCAGTCATTTTCCCCTACCTTTTATATTGCCCCCACAAAGGTAATGAATGTGAATAACCTGGTAAGTATCTTTCTGTGCCTCCCTCCATGCTGGCATAATTATATGGAACATTTATATTACATATAAATAAAGGATGTTTTGGTCATTTGATTTTACAACAGTGCCTCCAAGTACAGTATATACTACCACATCTTGCTTTTCTCATTTAACAAAACACCATGGAAACCACCTCATTCCTATAAATGGTGGCATAAAAGGCCATGGTTTGGATGTGCAATTCACTCAGCCATACTCCCTCTTCACAAAAATACCTTGCATTTCCAGGGCTTTTATTTCTGTGGAATAGATTTTGAAGAGTGGCACTGCTAGGTTGAAGTGTATCTGTACATTTAATTTTAGTAGATAATGCCAGATTCTGCTCCCGACAGGCTGTAACAATTGATTTTTTTCTACCAGAGATATATAGGAGTATACTTTCTCTAACATTTTGGAATTCACTTTTGTAAAAAACAAAACAAAACAAAGGAAACAAATTTAGGATCACTCTTCAATTTGTTATCATCTCTTTGTGGTCTCGAATTGTGAAATATTTTGAACACTGAAAATACTTGAGTAGATTCACCTTTAAAGTCAGAGTCCTGAGTAGGAAAATGCTTTGACTTTATCTGTTTGATTGTAACGCAACTTGGGTTAATAATCAGCATGATAGCTATCATTTTTGGAAAGCTTCTGTTCCATCCAGAATTTGCTAAGCATTATCTCAGTTAAACCTAAGACCTATTGGCAGATATTCTTACTCTCTACATGTCATAAATAAAGAAATTTAAGTACAGAGAAGTTGAGAGACTTAACAAAGGACACACAGTCAAAAAGTGGCAGAATGGGTCTAAGCTCAGCGTGGAATTCTCACCCACAGCACCACTGCATATCTGAATATTTGATTTTTGTTTGTTTATTTGCTTGCTTTTTGAGACAGAGTCTCACTCCGTTGCCCAGTCTAGCATGCCATGGTGTCGTCGTAGCTCACAGCAACCTCAAACTCTTGGGCTCAAGCGATCTTCCTGCCTCTGCCTCCTGAGTAGCTGGGACTACAGGTGCTTGCTATGATGCCCAGATAGTTTTTCTATTTTTAGTAGAGATGGGGACTCACTCTTGCTTAGCTGGTCTTGAACTCCTGAGCTCAAGCAATCCTCCCACCTTGGCTTCATAGAGCGCTAGGATTACAGGTGTGAATCATCAGCCTGGCCCCAAGTACCACTACAGTTTTATTAGCATGTATATCTTTGAGCTATTGGAGGTTGAGGCTAGGCCTGACCTTTGCAGAAGAAGTATGCCTTTGCCCTTTAGAGAGACAGTGAAGAATGAACTAGAGATGTAGTCTATGACTTGAGTGTCCTGTGTTTGTACCTGACCAATTGGATGTGGGTGGCTGTCTTGCAACCCTTTAGAGGGGGGCAGGGGTATCTCCTCACCCAAGGAAAGTCATGGTCCCAAGAAGAGAAACTAGAGTCGATATGTGCAATGTACATTGGGAAGCTGGATTTTTATCTTCTATCCTCAGGCAGAATTTCTATCATTCAGGCACTAGAAGTCTTTCCAAGCGCTCTTCTTCTGTAACCACTTTGCTGCCAGAAGCTTTGTAGCCCATCTCAGCAAAATAAGGCAGGTAAAGAGCTTCCAGGGAAAAAGTCTTGAAGCAACTAAGCACCAGACCTTGGGTCTGTTTTCATCCATGGAGCTCTGTTTCTGTGCGACAGGACCAGATCAGGATGCATTCTTTAATGTCACTGTGATAGCAGAAGTGCTTATGTAAATGGATTCGTGGAGCCCATTAATTTTCTCAGCACAGAATTTCAGCCAAATCTTCCTTGTGAGAGAAAGTGAAGGACACATTATGATTTTACTCAAAGAGATACTTAGAAAGAGTTAATCAGATGTAGATTGGTTCATCAAATGAAAGGAATCACTGGTATTAATGCTTTGGCTGGAAATTGTTTCACCTTGAAAGGGTAATCAAAATAACTATCGTTTACTGAGAACTCAGTAAAATGAAAGGTGATTTGCATATATTATCTCATTTGATGTTCACCAGAGCCCTAATGAGGTAGGTAACTTTACTGTACCCATTTTGCGGATGAGCCAATGGAGACTGTGGGAATTTAGGTATCTTTCTGTCTAAGATCATAGTAATTGGTGGGAGCTGTGATTGGAAATCATGAGTGTCTCAACATTTCTTAGCCTCCCCATCTCATAGTTCCAAACCTACTCAGGCTTCTGGAGCAATCTCCTTTCCTTGGGCAGTTGCATCTAAACATCATCGGATATTCATAGTGACAACAGTTTCCACTTATCACAGACCTGCTATGTGTTAGGCATTTCACTTCTATCCTATATAGCATGCACAACTCTAGAATGTAAGCTTTTTGTTCTTGATTCTCCACTACTTCATCTCTAGAGGAAAATTTCCTTTTGCAGAAAAAAATTACATGCTTCATATTATTTGCAAAGATGACTGCTTTCCCATAGCCTATGTGTCTGAATCTTGGGAAGTACAAAACAAATATAGCTTTTTACTCTTGTTGTGTCTGGGCCCTAAAGAACATTATAGAAATTAGACTGACCTGCCTGTTGACCAAAGTCCTAAAGGGAGATTGTTCCTGCTCTGAAATGTATAATGATTATTGAATAATTTGGGGTGCAATGATGGGCAATGGGAAGAAATCTGATTTTCAAAGTCGAACCTCTAAAAGTCTCCATTCTCCCATCTGTCAGCTGTATGCCCTTGTGTAAAGTATATGTAAAACCTCTGTGAGCTTCCTAAAATGTAAGAGATGGTCAGAATAGGAATACACATGTAGTCCCTAACTAGCCTAATAGCAAAGCCAAGGGTTACAGGCTACTGAAATCTAGACGCACGCCTTAAACCTAACTCTCTTTTGTCTACCAAACTCTAGCTTTGTCTCCCATTTATGCCTGAAATGCTTGCTGTTTAGAGCAGTCAGTGGCACTCAGTCCTGACTAAACATTAGAATCATGTGGGGGAACTTACAGAAAAAGCTATCATTTATTAAACACCCGGTAAATGACAGGTAATTTGTCCACATTATCTCATTTGATTTTCAGCACAACCGTAATGAAGTAGGTACCATTATTGTAGCTATTTTGCATTTTTCAAAGTGCTGAAAGACAAATTCTGTCAACCAAGAATTCTACATTGAGCAAAAATATCCTTCATGAATGAAGGAAAACCTAAGACATTTTCAGATGAATAAAAATTCAGAAAAGTTGTTGTTGGCATGTGCTGTAAAGGAATAGCTAAGCAAAGTTCTCTAAACTGAAAAGATATGGTGGAGGAAGGCATTTTAGAATATCAGGTAAGAAGAAAGAAGAATGGAAAGAGTAAAAATAGTGGTAAACAAAATAGACTTTCTCTCTCTCTTCACTTTTCTAAGTTCTGTTTGACAGGTGGAACAAAAATTATCTAATGTGATTATTGATGTATACAGAGGGAATATTTAAGACAACTATAGTATAAATAAGGAAGGATGAAGGGCTGTAAAGGGAAGTTAGGCTGCAAGACTGCATTTTAATGGGTAAAATGACACCAGTAGATCATGATAAGTTCTGTATAAAATTTAATACATAAAGCAACCACTTAAAAAGTTGTATAAAAAGATATGCTCAAAAAATTATAGATAAATAAATTAAAATTCTAACAAATGTACAAGTAAACCATCAGAAGGCAGGTAAAGCAAAAGAAAAACAGAGAGCATAAACAGAAAACAAAAAGCAAAATGGAAGACCTAAGCCTTAACATATCAATAATTATTAAAGGTTGTTGTATAAGTTTATTATATATTCTGGTTATTTATTCCTTGTCGAGTAGAGAGTTTCCAAATATTCTTTTCCATCATACAGATTTTAACTTTATTATTTCCTTTGCTGTACAGAAGTATTTTGGCTTGATGTAATATGTCTGTTTTTATGTTTTTGAGGTCTTACCCAAAACTCTTTGCCCAAACCAAATGTTCTGAGTACTTCCCAAATGCTTTATTTATTTATTATTATTATTATTGTTAAATCATAGCTGTGTACATTAATGCAATAATGGGGCACTATACACTGGTTTGACATATTTTCATCACACTGGTTAACATAGCCTTCCTGGCATTTTCTTAGCCCAATGTTTTCTTCTAGTAGTTTTTGATCTTACATTTAAGCCTATAGTCCATTTTGAGTTGATTTTGCACATGATGAAAGATGGAGATATATTTTCAATCCTCTACATATGGATACACAATCTGACTAAAAATGGGCAAAAAATATGAATGGACATTTCTCAAAAGAAGACATACAAATGGCCAATATTATATTAAAAATGCTCAACACCACTAATCGTCAGGGAAATACAAATCAAAATGACTATGAAATTTCATCCCATACCAGTTAGAACTGCCATTATCAAAAGACAAATAAAAACAATGTTGGCGAGGATGTGAAGAAAGGGGAACATTTGTACACTATTGGTAGGAATGGAAAATAGTACAGCTGTTATGGAAAACAGTATGGAGGTTTCTCAAAAAACTAAAAATAAGACTACATGATTCAGCAATACCTCTGCTGGGTATATATCCAAAAGAAAGGAAATCAGTATATCAAAGAGATATTTGTACCTCCATGTTTATTATAACACTATTCACAGCAGCCAAGAAATGCATAGAGGTAAGTGTCTATCAATGGATGAATAAAGAAAATGCGTTTATATAATATATACATAATGGAATATTATTCAGCCATAAAAGAATAAAGACTTGTCATTTGCAGCAATACAGATTTAACTGGAGGTTATTGTACAAGTGAAATAAACTAGATAAAGAAAGACAAATCTCACATATTCTAATTCATCAGTGGGAGATAAGAACTAAAACAATTGATCTCAAGGAGCTGGAGAGTAAAATGATGGTTACCAGGAGGCTGGGAAGAGAAGTTGGAAGAGGTCGATGAAGAGAAGTTGGTTGATGGGTACAAAAATATAATTATACAGAAGGAATATGTTTTAGTATTTGATAGTACAGTAGGGAAATTATAGTTTAAAAAATTTATTATGTATTTCAAAATAGCTAGAAGACAAGAATTTAATGTACCCAACATAAAGAAAACAACTTTTTGAGGTGATATCCTAATAACCCCAATTTAATCATTATACATTGTATACAAGTATCAAAATATCACATGTCCCCCCACCAAATATGTGCAAATATGGTACATCAATAAAAATATTAAAAAATGTAAATGATCTAAATGAATCAATTAAAAGACAAAGATTTGCAGAGTGGATAAAATAAACAACTACATACTGTTTATTAAAACACTACAAATTCAATGACATAAGTAGGTTGAAAGCAAAGCCTAAGAAAAAAAGATATACCATACAAATATAAATCTTTGAAAAACAAAAATGTCTTTGTTGATATCAGAGACAGTAGGCTTTGGAGCAAAAAGGGCCTCTAGAGATAAAGAGAGTGGCTGTACAATGACAGAAGTGTCAATCTAACAAGGAAATGTGTATTCACCAGACAACAGAGGTGGGAAACATATGAATCAAAAACAAATACACTGAAAGTAGACAAATACACAATTATAGTTGGAGCCTTCAACACTCCTTTCTCAACAATTGATAGACCAATCAAACAGAAAATCAGCAAAAGTATAAGAGAACTCAACAATAACATCAACCAAAGGAATTTCATGGACATCTGTAGAACATTCCATCCAACAATAGCAGAATACATATTCTTTTCAAGTGCTCACAAAATATTTGTTATGCTAGAACTATCTTGGGCCAGAAAATGAAACGAACCTCAGAAAAATAATTTCTTTTTTTTTCACCTGGCAGAATATTTTTATTAAAGATTTCCACTTCATCAATAGACAAATAAATATGAACTGATTTACAATGACAGTTTCATACTTAAGACCAAAAAAGAACATGCTTTTTTTCTTCTTTCTTTTCTTTTTTTTTTAGATAGTCTCACTCTGTTGCCCAGGCTAGAGTGTGATGGCATCAGCCTAGCTCACAGCAACCTCAGACTTGTGGATTCAAGTGATCCTCCTGCCTCAGCCTTCCGAGTAGCTGGGACTACAGGTACCCACCACAACACCTGGCTATTTTTTTTTCTTTTGCCTTTTCTTTTCTTTCTTTCTTTTTTTTTTTTTTTTACGTATACACGTGTTTATTTGGTTTCCACTTTTTGCCTTCACAAAATTAAAAAGGCTTAAAATTTAATAACAATAACAATGTTTAAGATAAGAACTAGAAACAAAAACCTCGTAAAGAACGAATGAAGATAAATACATTCAGAAAAGAAATCAGACGATTGCTGCAATGAAATATTGAGCAATAGTAATAACAATAATGCCAAAAAATAACATTTACATTGTCAAATGAGGGTATGTCTATTACAGAATGCTTTGACTCTGAGGTTCAGTATGGAGTCATCAGTCAACTTCTTATTACTTTTTTTCCAAAGTCTCAAAAAATAGACAACTAATATTTATAAATAAAAATAGAAGATAATTTTAAAAAACAGATCATGCCAAATCTTATAGACAATAGAAAAAGAAGAAATACTTTAAAATATTCTACTTCATCTGGATACACCTGATATTAAAATTGGAAAACACATATTATTATAAAGGGGAAATTACAAACATAATGGAAAAGAAAAAAAAAAGAGTGACTAATTCTCACATAAATTGGATTTAATTTTGACCAAAGTACATTACTTAAACATTAATTTTTAATTCAACTTGTTAATATGTTATTCAGGATATTGTATACTCATTTACAAGTGAAATATGTTTGTTATGTTTATAAGAAAAAATAATTTCTTTATAAAATCATACAGATTGTATTCTCTAACTACGATGGAATCAAACTAGAAATCAATATGAGGATGATAACAGAAAAACATACTACTACTTGGAAACTAAATAACATATTTTTCAATAATCCATAGATCAAAGAGAATGTCTCAAAGGAAATAAAAACTGCATTGAACTAAATGAAAGTGGAAATGCAATATATCAAAATCTGCAGGACACAGTTAAAGTAGTGCTGATAGGGAAATTTATAGCATTAAATCTATACTTTAGAAGAGAGGAAAAGTCTCAAACCAATCACTTAAGCTCTCAGTTAGAGAATCTTGAAAGAGTAAATTCAAGCTCCCCCTAAGAAAAACCTGAAGGAAGGAAATAATGAAGACAATAGTATTAAATAAAATTTTAAAACAGAAGCATTAGAGAAAATTCAATGAAGCAAAGAGCTGGTTCTTTGAAAAGATCAATAAAATCAACCAATTTTTCACAAAACTAACCAAGGAAAAAGTAGAGAAGGCAAAAAAATAAGTTTAATCAGAGATGAAAAAGAGAATATCCCTGTAGACCCTGAAGACATCAAGAGAGTAGATAGTAAGGGAATACTATGTAAACAAGCAAAACCACATGTATTTGACAATATAAATAAATGGATCAATTCCTTGAAACATGAATATTCTCACAAGTAACTTATTATGAAATAATTTGAACATCCCAATGATGATTAAGGAAATTGAATACATAATTTAAAACTCTAGATAAAAAACTTCCAGAGGAAGGTGGTTTCACTTGAAAATTCTACTGTGTGTTTAAAGAATAATCAGTAGCAATTTTTTTACAATCTTTTCCAGAAATAGGAAAAGAGAGAACCCTTTTAAATTCATCATATGAAATTGGTATTAGCCTGATAGCACTACCATATAGAAAACAAGAAAACAGTACAAAAAAGAAATGCACAGACCAATATTGCTTCTGAATATAAATGCAAAAATCCTTAACACTGGCAAATAGAATTTAGCAGTATGTAAAAAGTATTATACACCATGACCAAGTGAGCTTTATTGCAGGGAGGCAAGGCTGCTTCAACATTAAATGAGCATAATAAAGTAATGAAAGAAATAATTCAAGATCTAGATTAATGGAGAGGCATAATGTGTTCATAGATTAGAAGTTTCCATGTAGTAAAGATGTTATTTTCCCCCAGATTAATATAAATATTTACCTCAATTCTTATTAAAATCCCTGCAATATTTTATCATGATATTGAAAAGATTATTATGCAAATATTGTAACCTAGTTGTTTGTACCTTCACATTAACCTGAAATTAAAAAAGAGATTATTATAACATTTTTATGAAAAGGCAAAGAAACAAGAATAGCTAAAACAATTTTGAAAAAGAAGCATAAAGTGAAATGAATCATTACCCTATTTCAAAACTTATATATTGGTACAATAATCAAGACTGTGGTGTTGACTTAGAGGATAAACAAAGATATTAGAAGAAGAATAGAGAACTCATTTATAGCTCATACTAAAAGTTTGCCCAACTGATTTTAAAATAGTAATAATAAAATGTTAATAACAACAATAATACGAATAATAAACTATTAATAAAATAATATAACAAATATCAATAATTTTTAGATCTACAGAAAAATAACAAAGATATTACAGAACGATATTGGATAATCTGCAAGCAGGATCTCATTCTGCCACCAATGCTAGCGTGCAGTGGCATGATCATAGCTCATTGAAACTTCATTATCCTAGGATCGAGGGATCCTCTTGCCCCAGCACCTGAGTAGCTGGGACTACAGGTGTGTGCCTCTGTGTCTGGCTGTTTCCCCTGTTGTTAATACCTTAGATCCATATAGTACATTTGTTACAATTAATGAACCAATCTTGATACATTATTGTTCACTAAAGTTCACACAAGTCAGATTTTTTTAGTTTTTTCCAAATGTTCTTTTTCTGACCCAATATACCATTCAAAATACTACATTTCAGTTAGTTTGTATTTCTCCTAGGCTCCTTTTGACCATGACAATTTCTCACTTTTCTTATTTTTGATGACTTTGGCAGTTTTGAGGAGTACTGGTCAGGTATTTTGCAAAACGTCTGTCAAAGGAGAGTCATCTGATTTTCTTTTTCATGATTAGACTGGAGTTACAGTGCTATGGTTTGGATATGTTCTTTCCCCTACCAAAACTCATGTTGAAATTTGATCCCTAATATGGCAATATTGAGAAGTGGGGCCTAGTTAAAAGTATTTGAGTTTTAAGGGCAGAATCCTCATAAACAGAGTAATGCCTTTCCTTGGTTGTGAATGAGTTCTCCCTCTCACAGGAATGGATTAGTTCCCTCAAGAACAGGTTGTTAAATAGAGTCTGGCTTCCTCAGTTTCTCTCTCTTGCTTCCTCTCTTGGCATGTAATCTCTTTGTACACCTCCACTCCATTTCTGCTTTCCACCATGAGGTGAAGTAGCAACAGGCCCTCACCAGAAGTGAAGCAGATGTTGGTACTGTGCTTCTTGAACTTTCCAGCCACAGATGATGAGCTAAATAAATATCTTTTCTTTAAAATGTATTCAACCTCAAGTATTCTGTGATAACAACACAAATGGCCTAAGATGTAAGGGTTTCTATGAGGAAGACCACAGAGTAAAGTGCTTTTTCATTGCAGCATATCAAGAACACACACTGTGAATCTGACCACCCTATTGATACTGAGCTTAAACCTGGCTAAGGGAGTGTTTGTCAGGTTTTTGTAAAATTCTCTTTCATTCCCTTTTCCATACGATACTCAGAAGGAAATCACTATATGCAGCCCACACTTATGGAATGGGGAGTTATACTCCACCCCCTTTAGAGTATCTACATAAATTATTTGGAATTTTCTGAATGGGATGTTTGTTTCTTCTCCATTTATTCACTTAAATGAATTAATGTAGATAATGTAGAAATGTAGATATTGATGTAGATATTGCATATCTACATCATTGCTGATCCTCCCTTCCTCCTTTCCTCCTTCCTTATTTTGAGTAATTTCTTACTGTCTGGCACTACAAGATGCTCTATGCTCATCTTCAACATTCCTTGACCCAATCCTAGAATCAGCCATTTCTCTAAATATTCCTGATTACTTTTATTGGAAAATGGCATTAGAATCCAAAATCCACATGCTGGATGTGTTCTTTCCTACTAGGGTACTGTTGTTTCTAGCCCTTCTCAGCTGAGAGAGAAAGGAAATAAATCTATGTGGGTACATTAAGGATTAACGTGGGTATACTAACATGAATATTGACATATATAACTTGCCACTTCCTACTTCAATTTTGCAGTCTAGTAAAATCAAACTGCCCTAATAACACCCTAATCTTACTCTACTGGTGGTCAACTCTGAGCCTTTATTTTTGCTTTGCCTCCTCCAGGAAGCTTTCCCTATGATCTCTGGTCTGCATTATGTGCCCATTATTTGTGTTTCCATGGCACGTGTGTATTCCTTTATCACTGCACCACTGTGCAATATTTGAATGACATTTTGCCTCTCTCCTCAGTAGAGTGTGAGCTTCTTTTCTGGAAGAAACTTCTTATCAATTTTTATGCAATTAGCCCTCATCTCAGGATGCGAGTTTTCATCATCTTTCACAAGAAGGAACATATACTGCACAAGTACAACTAGAATTTTGTTAGTGAATCAATTTCTTCAAACAAAGTATTGTATTTCTTTGAATTAAATGGTTACTAGATTTAAATAAGTTGGACAATTGTTTTGACACTGCTTAATTGGAATTTAATTGTAGAATCCTGACTTTCAATATAAGCAGAGGCAATGTAAAATTAAAAGTAGTTTCAAAGGAAAGGGAAGCCAGTCTATTGGACGGTATTCCAATCTCCTCCAATCAAGTCCTGCTATACGCCTAGCCCATAAACAAAAACCAATTTCTCCCCGACTTTAGTAGTGAGCCTCAAACATCACCCTGTTCTATCTCACATCTTAGGTAGGTCTTTGCCAGAATTTTATTATTGAAAAGATAGATTCTATCCCCTTTCCATAAACTCTCAGAGCTTAGCCTTGCAAGAGATCTCACTTTGTTATTGCTTTCATATTCTTGTAAATAGAGCTTGGCCTTTTTTCCCCTTTAACTTTCCATCAGTTCTGCACAGATTAATTCCAATTAAAGCAGGAATATTCTCTTATCTGTCATGCTGAATGCTGACTAGACAAAACAGAGGATAGCTTCAGCCAGTCATTTTGGGTTGGAAGGATTCTGTTCTGAGTCCACATCATTGAGATGAAGCTGGTTGTGCAATTATCTGCTTTAATGACAAGCCCAGGGCTGAGCTGGGTCGGGGATTTTGGTACCTGCCTGCTTTTATGCTACATTGGGCAGTAATCCTCTCCAAACATGTGGCCTGGATTTCTCTTAAAGTTATCTTGGAATAATTACCTTTTTTCAAACCAAAACATATTGGAAGTATTTTTTAACTGTGGTGTTCATGTCTCCAGGATGATATAAACTCCTAATAATGTTGAGAAGGGTATTTTGAAAATCTGTTGTTTTCAGGAGAGTTTTACCTATTGCTTTATTCATACAACCAATTTATAATACAAAAGACTTCAACCATTAGAGGATACCAATAGATTTTGCTCTAATAATTTTTGGTGTAAACTTTCCTTTATGAGAAGAGGTGAACAGTAGATCGCTATGTAGGAATCAATAGTATCATGAGCAGGAATCACTTTATTCTTATTTTCAGTAGCATCAAAAGAGAATTTCCTTCTGAAGAATATGTGGACTTGTAGCCTATCCTCCAAAATCAAAAAGATTGTGAGAATGCCAGTGAGTTGTCGATAAATGATTGCTGCTAAGTAGTTCTGTTAAAGCAGGACCTACAAAAGGGGAGGAATATTTATCAAAACTATATGTTGACTCATGTTTGATATATCTCCAACTGAGGGACACTGATTAGCATGAATGTTGGTTGTGTTTTACAACTGACTATCATAGTTTGATCCTTATAGGAAAACAGAAAAACCTAGCTTTTTAATCAGTGCATCAAAATCTGCAAGCTTTTGCGAGCCAGCGGTTGATTCTAACATGAAATGGTTGAGAGGAAGATTACTTGTCCCACATGATTCAGATAAATTCTGAATTTAATAGCAAGAGAGCAGTGGTACTGGTCATGGTGTGTGTGTGTGTGTGTGTGTGTGTGTGTGTCGGGGTGGGGGGGATTGATAGAGGGAGTGGAAAAAAATTACAGCAAAGCATGGCATCTCAGATTCTTCATTTGAGTTTCCCTTCTTAGCTCCTTTAAAACATGTCCTCAGCATTTTCCTGGTTTCTATGACTTGATTTATATTGTTCTTTGCCCAAGTCCCATCATTCTAGGCAAAGACTAATTCTTAACTCCTTCGTTATACAACTAGATAGACACCCATATATTGAGCAATTTACATGTGTCAAGCTCTATGGGAGGCATTCTACACACATGATATGTTTAATCTCTGCAACACATTGAGAGGTCAGTAGAGAGTAGTAGAAGATGATTTAAAGGAATAAGCAGGAACTATATCAGATAGAGAGTTACAGGCCATCACACCAATTTAGAGTTTATTCTGAATGTGAATGAATGTTAGTGGAGAGTTTTGGGCAGGGGAGTGATACAGTCTTCTTTACACTGTGAAGTGAACTCTCTGGATATCCTATAGAATGCTGACCAGAAGGGGTCAAAAAAATAAGCATAATGACCAGTAAGGAGGCTATTGGAGTGTCAATGAAAAATAATGGTACCTTAGTTCAGGTAAATAGTTATGAAAGTGGCGGGTTCTGGATATACATAGATATGCCAGCCTTCTTATAGTTATGACCATAGTTGACCATCTCCGTACGTTGACCACCTCCTTAAGTTGACCTAATTTTCATGGACTGGACATGCACCACATGTACATATCAGTACAGTAGGCCTAATTCCTTATGTTGACCACCTCTGGATATTGACCTGTTTGTTACAGTCCCTTGGGTAATTAACTACAGAGGTTCTACTGTATTGTGAAGAAAGAGCTGACACTTTTCACTGATGAATTTGATGTGGAATGGTGAAAGAAAGATTTTTTCCCTGAACAACTGGGTATATGGTGGTTCAATTTATTGAGATGTGGGACAGCTAGCGAGGTTTTGGAGTGAGAGTGAAAATAAATAGTTCAATTTTAGGCACATTGCATTTGAGATGCCTATTAGATACCCAAGTGGAGAAGTCAGGAGCTAAGAAGAACATAACTGCTGTACTACCTCTTGGTGATGGGGCTAGAAGATTATAGGGAGCTATTGACCTGGGGAGAAGGGAGAAGATCAAAGATGAACTTTTCTAATAAGGACCTGGACCAGGCTGCCACTGGTTCTGCCATCTCTTCAATATCACCATGTAACAGGAGTCTGGAAAATCTATTATAAGACCTGTTATGGATTATAGTACTGGCAACCATGTAGCAGCAACATGAAATGCCACCAGAAAGGAAAGATGGAACATAGAGAGTGTGGAAAGGGACAAAGTTGTGTTTTGTTTAAAATGAGTTTCCACACCAAAGTTTCAAAAAATATGAAAAAAAGACACGGTAAAGAAGACCACTATGGAAAAAAAAGAAATCAGAATGTGAATTCATTCAGAATGAAATAATTTTACAGAAAACTTTCTCAATAAGTATGCTTAGTACGCTCAAAGAGATAAACAATTTACATTAAAAATAGCAGGAAATTATGAAACAAGCACAAATCAAACAAATGAAAAATGAGACCAGATGGATGTAAAAGAACGAAGTAGGAATTTTGCAAATAAAAAGTTATTGAAATGTAAAATTCAAGAGAGTATAAACTTTGGATTAGACATAGTCAAAGATAAAATAGCAAATTATAACATAGTACTGAGGAATTCTAAGTATAGCACAGAAAGATATATTTAAATCTATATGGCTATAGATTTGAGAGGCTTCAACAAATATTATACAGGCATTCCAGAGATGCCGAAGAGAACTGTGGAGTAATGATATTTGCTGATGAAATAGCTGAAAATTTTTTCAGAATTAAAATATCCAAATTCTCATTTCTGGAGTGAGTTAATCGTTGATTCATCATAGTAAAACTGCAGAACATTAAGGATTAAGATAATATCTTAAAAACTACCAGAAAAGATCGATTACCCATAAAAGAGTCACTTATTTATCATTAGTAAAAAGAATTTTATCTTCAAATTGCTAGAAAAAAAATCTCAAGAGCCAAGGTGGATGAAAATATTTTTAGACATGTATAGACTAATCAAATTTAGAGGTTAGAGATGCTTACTAAAATAATTCTCTAGATAAATAATATTAAGGTGTTTGGTTTATAGATATTACACACTAAGGTCTGTGTCATATTCAGTATGTGATTATAAATTCTAAATACTTTTAGATGTGCTATAAGGAGGTATAATTTTGCATATCCTTAAAATATTAGGGATAACTAGTATAATAACAAGAAATATTATCTATCACTTCAAAATCTGCAGAGAAAAAATACAGAAAACATTATAAATCTAACTGAAAGCAGAAAGGGAAGAAATGAAGCAAAGAAAATAATGCTAAATGAAAAGCATGAAATAAGAAGAGAGAAAAATTTCTAAAAATGTCAACAATCAGCCTAAATATGAACAGATTAATTTTAGCTATATAGAGAAGAAATCATCAAATTATTTATAAAACAAAGTCCAGCTATGTGTTATTCATAAAATACGCACCTAAAACCAAATCAAAAGAACACTGAAGTTAAAGAAATATAACAAATAAATGCCATGTAAGTTCTAACCAAAAAAGGCTAGTGAGGCAATAATAATATCTAACAAAATAGAATTTGAGAAAAAAGCATTCATAAAGATAAAAAGGAACTTTGCATAAAAATACATTGGCTAGATATAATAACCATGAACTTGTATACTCCTAACTTGTTTGCTCCAAATTTTGAAACATATAAACAAAACCTGGCAGATACGTAGGGAGAATTTAACAAGTTCACAATTATAGTGGGAGATTTTTGCACACCTCTCTTCAAAGTGTAAAGATCAATTGGGATAAATGTCTGGGAGAGAATTGGAAATTACTCACCATATGAAGAAGAAGAAAAATTCCCCATTCTTATGGAAAAGATAATGAACAGATGCCAAAATGCCAACATGATGCCGTGGTTGAAATTACCTGACACGACTTTAAAGGTAGGTATCAATGCTCTAGCAAGTAGGGGCAAATGATTTTGAAGTAAATAGAAAGATAAAAAGTCTCAGCAAAGAACTAGAAGACATAAAGAAAAAACAAATGGAAATTTTAGATCTGAAAAAATATAATAACTAAAAGGGAAAACTCACTGCATGAACTCAAAAAAAGAATGGAGATGATAGATGAGTCTAAGATCTTGAAAAATATCAATAGGAATAAGCTAATGTGAAAAGAAGAGAGAAAAATATTTTAAAAAAAATGAATTGGGCTTCAGGAACATATAGAATAATACTGGCAAGTCTAACATTCATGTAAGCAGAATTCCAGAAGTGGAGACAAGGTAGAGAACATGGGGAAGTAACGGTGACTACCAATTTTCCACATTTGATGAAAGATAAAAATCTAGAGATTATAAAAGTTTAGAGAACCTCTAGTATTGTCCCTAAAAGGAAAAATGATAAATTAGGTTTCATCAAAGTTAAAAAATGTTGGCTATGAGAAAGACACGATTAGGTGTATAAAAAGCTACATCCTAGAAGAAAATAAAGGGGTGCCAAAAAATGTATACACATTTTAAGAAAGGAAAAAAATTATTAAATTTGTAATACTTAAGTTATATTTGACTTCTACAATTATAAGAGGTGCTCAAATGTGACTTTTATTCATCTTTTGTTATTTTGATATTTTGAATATTACAATTTTGATACAGTTTTTCCCTTTTTAAAATTGTGTATACATTTTTAGCTCCCTTTGTATGTGTGAGTCAAATATCTAATAAAGAACTTATAGCCAGAATATATAGAGAACTCTCAAAACTAAATAATAAGGAAATAAATAAGGCAATTTAATAAAATGAGCAAAAGATTTGGAAAGAAATTTTATAAAAGAAGATATAAGTATGGCAAAATGAGCACCTGAAGAGATGTTTATCATTACTACTTGCAGAAATATTAGTTAAAACCACAGTGGGACACCATGACATCACATGTCATGTACATTATAATACATAGCTAAATTTTTAAAAAAACATTTGTTTTTATTTCTTTATTTTTTCAATTTCAGATTGATGGGGTACAAATGTCTAGGTTACACTGTTTTTGTTTCTAAGGTAAAGTTCAAGTTGCAGTTGAGTCGTTCACTCGGGGGGCATGCTGTGAACCCTCTTTGTGCATCTTAGTTAAGAACTTGCCAATCACCCTCCCTCCCCACCTTTCCCCCTTTTCTTCTCCTCCCGCCACCTCACTAGAATATACTTATGCTTTTCTTTAGTGTGGGCATGTAGTTATTTATATATTGGTTTCATATTAGTATTGAGTACATTGGACAATTGCTTTTTCATTCTTGTGATAAAAATATTGATGATATAAAGTGTTAGAATACAGAAGAACTGGGACTATCATATGCTGTTTGTAAGATAATTACTTTGGAAAAATGTTTGACTTTCTTAAAAAGTTAAAAAATTAAACTCACAAACTCATCCTAGAAATAGCACTATGGTCACCATTGTGGTATTCCCCCTGGGGAAGCTATGCACTGATTCTGGAACCTATTCCACCCTTCAAAGCACTTCTAGGATGACTTCAAGAACATTATTGTCAGACTATGTATGATGACAGCTTTGACGGTCATTCCAGAAAAAGCTTTCCAAAATTGCTTTGAAGGGTGGACTAGGTGCTGGCATCAGTGCATAGCTTCCCAAGGGGAATACCTTGAAGGTGACCACAGTGATTTTCAGCAATGAGGTATGTAGCCCTTTTTCTACATGAGTTCATGATCTTAAATGTCCTACCTCATACACCTACATGTGTTCCGACTATTCCACTTCTAATTATTTACCCCAGAGAAAAGAAAGAATAGGTCCATACAAAGACATATACATGATGTTTGTAGCAACTTTCTTTGTGAAAGCTAAAAAGTGAAAGCAACTCAAATGTCTATCAAGAAATGAATGAATAAACAATTCATTGTTGACTGAAAAAATTGTGGAATATCACTCAGCAATCAAAGTACATGGATAATGTTCAAAATAGATATGTTCAGAAAAATGATGTAGACAGAAAAGAGTACTTACATTGTAAGTCCGTTTATATAAAAATTTTGAAAATGGAAACTGATCTATAGTGACAGAATGAAGATCAGCATTTGCTTGGGGATAGAGGTGCAGGGAACAAGGGGAAAGATAATTAGCAAGAGGCCTGAGGAAATTTTAGGAGATTATGAATGGATTTGTTCCCTGTTTTAAGTGAAGTAATGGGGTGTACCAGACAAATATGTACGTTGAAACTTATCAGATTGCATACTGTATGTGTGTGGTTGATTGTGAGTCAATTATACTTCAATAAAGATGTTTAAAACAAAAGAGAGAATAAAAAGAAAATAGAAATCCCAGCGACTATGAACAAATTAGGAAGAATTATAGACAATAAAATGTGTCCCACACAATTAGTATACTTGACATTTAGATACACACACAAATATATGTATATATATGTATATACAAACAATTTTTATTGAAATATAATCCACATGCCATACAATTCAACCACTTAATGTACAATTAACCTTTTAATATGCATAATTTAGTGACTTTTAGTGTATACACTGAGTTGTGAGGTATATTTTTAACACCCCCTCCTCAATAGAATGCAGTTTGCTAATACACATGAATTAAAGCAAATAATTATAATCAGGAAGAAAATAATGTAAATTTTCTTTTATAGAACAATTATAATAGTAAAAATCATAAAAATATTTTCAGAAAATCAAAACATGCAAAAACTACAATGTAGGCAACTACTGAAGTGTACAACTGTAATGAAATTTTATTATTTTGATTTTATATAGTGTTAAACTAATGAACAATAAAAGAATAAATTTTATGTACAATACATTGTTCATATTCAGTAAAATGTTTTATTTTCAAATATAGTAAAAATTCCATTATCCTTCTCGAATTTTACTCCTCAGATTTAACACTTTTCCCCACTGATTTAGATATCAATGAAAGCAAATGATTACATTGAATTGCAGAACTAACTCTAGCTAACTCCAGTTCTTTGTCTTTATAATCACCATGCTATAATTGTTTTTCATTTATTTCAGATTTATAGAAGGGTACAAGTGATTAGGTTACATTGTTTGCATCTGTTAAAGTCCAAGTTGTAGTTGTGCCCCTCACCCAGGAGGTATGCTGTATACCCTTAAATTGTGCCTGGTAGGTGAGAGCACACCAATCCCTCCCCCTTGTAAACAAAATAAACAAGGACATAACAGAACATCAAAGGAAAGTAAACATTGGCTTCTTATAATTACATGAGAAAAAGATTCAAAAGTGAATGTTTCCATTTAAGATAAAATGAACTACAATTAGAATTTTATGCTTTTTTACACCTTCAAATGGATATTCTTCATAAAGGAAAAACCATACTTAATCATAGACATTAAATCCTATCTTATGCAATCGGCAGCAACTAAAAGTTTCTTTCTTAGTCTCTCTATAAATAATCAATGAACCAGTTATTTTCTTCTTACTGTACAAAGACTAATGGTCAATGAAATTGATTTCAGATTTAGCATTTACTTTATTTTTTTTATTGTTTGGGATTCATTGAGGGTACAAAGAATTAGATTACACTGATTGTATCTGTTTAGATAAAGTCCCGCTTATAATTGTGTCCCACCCCCAAGAGGTGTGCCACACACCGTGAGCCCCCAGCCCCCTCCCACCTCCCCACTTGCTCATTCCCCTACACCCCCTTGTATTAGCTCATCTGCTTCCTTCCTATTAGAATAGAGTACATTGGATTCTTGCTTCCCCATTCTTGTGATGCTTTACTAAGAAGAATGTGTTCCACTGTTAATACTTTGGGAGAATTATAAAAGTATGAAAGAAAAAATTTAAATTCTTGTACTTTTTCTAATAAGAGAGTTCTAAGACATTAAAAAGGATTTTTCTTTTTAATCATTGAAAGAGGTATAATGTCCAGAAAATGATGAAATATTTTTTGTTATGCAAGGCAAATAATTGTGCTTCAGACTGGAATCATTTTGACTTTGTGTTATTTTTCCTCTTAAGAGAAACCAGGAAGAAGAAAATCCTTTGAAACTAATAAACCATCCTAGGTGCTTTCAAACAATTCCTTTTTTTTAATGGAAACTTTCAAGCCATCACACTATTGCCATAATGAAGTTTTTCTTGGGTAGTAGCTGAGTATCTTTCCTTCACTCCTCTTCTTTTTTTAGTAGACTGGGTAATGTTAGATAGCAAGATTTCATGGGAAAGGGACTTGCTAATGAAGAGACATAGATCTCCTCTGCAGGTGATGTGTCTGTGCAATTTCCTTCTCGTGGCCAAATTATCTGGTCTCTGTCCGTTGATAAGGAGAATACTCATTATAAAAATAAAAAATACAAAAAAGGATCAAATGGTAGGTCTACTTTTAGTTCCTTGAGTATTCTCTAAACTTCTTTGTACACAGCTATGATTTAATAAAAAAAAATTAAAAAAAAAAAAAAAAGGCCATATTAGCTTCCATTCCCACCAGCAGTGTAGAAATGTTCCGTTCTCTCCACATTCACACCAACATCTCGCAGGCATCCTCAAACTTTTTAAACAGGGGGCCAGTTCACTGTCCCTCAGACCATTGGAGGGCCGGGCTATTGTTTAAAAAAAACAAAGAAAAAAACTATGAACAAATTCCTATGCACACTGCACATATCTTATTTTGAAGTAAAAAAACAAAACGGGAACAAATACAATCACACCGCCTCATGTGGCCCATGGGCTGCAGTTTGAGGACCCCTGAATAGTTTTGGGATTTTGTGATGTGGACCAATCTTACTGGAGTTAGATGATGTCTCAAAGTGGTTTTGATTTGGATTTCTCTGATGACTAAAGATGATGAGCATTTTTTTTATGTGTGTGTAGGCCATGCACCTGTCTTCTTCAGAGAGGCTTCTTTTCAAGTCTCTTGCCCACAAAGAAATGGGGTGATTTATTCTTTTCTTATTGATTAGTTTTAGTTCCCTGTGGATTCTAGTTATCAACCTTTGTTGGAAACATAACCTGCTCCTGCAATTCCTTTACTAGGTATATACCCAGATGATCAAAAATCATTCTACAACAAAGATATTTGCACTAGAATGTTTATTGCAGCCCAATTCATAATTGCCAAGTCATGGAGGCAGCTCAAGTGCCCATCGGCCCATGAATAGATTAACATATGTATACCATGGAGTACTATGCAACCATAAAAAAGGATGGAGACTTTACATTTTTTATGTTTAAATAGATGGAACTGAAACATGTTCTTTTTAGTAAAGTACCTCAAGAATGGGGGAAAAAGGTATCCAATGTATTCAATACTATGCAATAGTACATTCCAAAACTATTAACAGTAGAGTATAAATGTCTTATCACAACAAATAAGTGAGGTGATGGTTATATTAATCAGTTTGATGTAAGCATTTCACATTGTATATAAAATCAGCACTTTGTACCCCATAAATGCATAAATGTACACAATTATGATTTAATAAAAAAATACAAAAAAAAAAGAATTGTTGAAATCTCATTTTTTTCCTGCCACACAAAATTGAGGCAACAACTCTCAAAGTAAGGCAAACAATCTATAATCTGTGCAGTATCTCTGTGGCTCTCCTCACATCCGGACAACAGCTTCAAAGAACTCTGCCCCAAGCTTTCTAACAAGAGAGTGGCCTAATCAGTGTTGGGTTTCTGGCCTCTGAACTCCATTACTTGGCTTTGAGGGTGCTGGCAGTGAGTCTTGACAGGATGAAATTTGGTTCTTCTTCTGGCTCAGCACCCGTTGCTCAGTGTTAGGGTGCTGGCCACATGCACTGGGGTTGGTAGGTTTGAACCTGGCCCGGGCCTGCTAAATAACAATGACAACTACAACAAAAATATCAGAAAGAGGGATGGAGGGAGGAGGGTGGGGCCTTAGTGTGTGTCACACTTTATGGGGGCAAGACATGATTGCAAGAGGGACTTCACCTAACAATTGCAATCAGTGTAACTGGCTTATTGTACCCTCAATGAATCCGCAACAATAAAAAAAAAAAAATATATATATATATATATATAGCTGGGTGTGTGGCAGGTGCCTGTAGTCCCAGCTACCTGGGAGGCCGAGGAAAGAGATTCACCTAAGTCCAAGAGTTTGAGGTTTCTGTGAGCTATGACACCATGGCATTCTACCGAGGGAGACTGTCTCAAAAAAAAAAAAACATTGGTTCTTCTGAGGGTCTGTAGTTTCCTGCATAGGGTGTTTACAATACTACTATGACATAGACGACTTGAAGGCTATTTTGTTGTTTACTTTTTGGAAGGGAATGTCATTGTCACATACCACCCATCAAACTCTCCCCCATCTGAATTTCGGAAATTTAGACCTTGACGTTGCTCCCTATCCCTCTCCCCTCCTTAAAATACATGTGGAAAAAACCAAGCCTTCTTTCTTCTTGCCTGTGGGACAAAATGTTGAGGAAATTTGTCTTAATTTCCCAGTCCTCACCAGGTGCTTATCCCCCAATGGCTGACTGGTATACTTGGTGGCCTGCCCCCCAGCTCCACAAAACCCTGTTTTCCTCCCTTCTTGCTACTTCTCTTCCCTACCCCCCTCCCAGACACAGACACACACATTTTTTTTTCGCATCTTGCTTGATTTTATTTCAGTCATCAATATCTGTACCATTTGCCTCAGATTTGGCCTCTATGCGATTGATAATTTCTCTACAACTGCTCCTGGAGCCGCTGTAGCTAGTTCCAAGTTTCTGGCCCAGGCTTTGCATTTACTGGATGCACAGGTTGTTACTTGGAATGGCTGGATATTCCAGTGACTTTTGTCCTTGCTCCATTTTTTTTTACACTTATTCTGTTCATGGAAGCAGATAAATATTGTTGGCCTTATTGGTGTCATCAGTTTTCCGGAACAGGTAGGGGAGAAGTCAAGATATTTTCTTCTTGAATTTCTTTGAATGGTTCTTTTCACATTTGTGGTTTCCTTGTGTACCTGGAAAAACAACAAAATGAGCCAGAGGGGCATTGGCTTGGGGGAAGAAAAAGAGGTTGTATAGGAAGAGGAGCTTCTTAAGTAGGGGTATAGGCTACAGGAGGGTTTTCTATTAGGCAAAGACAGGCTAGGGTTATTGGATGATCCAGAGGGAAGAAGAGGAACATAGGTAGGGTCATCTGACCTGGTCACTGTCTTTGGTCTTGAGTTGACAATGGGTCTTCCTTCCCTTCTTCCCTTTGGTTTTTGGAATTGGTTGTTTTGTGCTGCTTGTCTCTGGTTGTTCCATATTTGTGTCAAGTTCCTCAGGTATATAGGTCTCTTTAGCCATATTTCAGCCTCTCAGTATCCCACAGCAGGTTTTCATTCTCCTTAAGCACTGCCCCCTCAGGGTATAATAAGGAGCTACCCTTCAGCTTTGTTTGATCATCAGGGAGCTAGCCAATGGTAGCCCTGGGGTGGCTTGAACATCACAATGCACCTCTCCTGAGACATTCATGGTTGTGCTGCTGCTGGAGTAATCAAGATACTGTGACTGGACAAAATGGATGTTTCCTTAACACTATGTAAACATCCATTTCAAAATGACCTGCCACCCTCCTCATTTCCCCATGTTCAATTCTTGTGGGCTACAGGGAGGGAGAAGGTATTTTCTCCAAAATATTCCCCACAGCCACCCCCATTCAATGGTTCATTTTGCCACCCTTTACCACGTCTGACCTAAAATCCCTGCATAAAGTGATTACATTTAACTCTCAGTGGAAATATGAATTATTCCATTATTCCACTTCTCTTCAACAGATTTCCATTTGTACCTGTTTTGGTATGGTCAATGAACTAAAAATGTTTTGTTTTTTTCTTTTTGCATTTTTAATGGTGAGGAAACAAAAAAGAAGGGAGAACATTTCATGACATGTGAAAATTATGTGAAATTGAAATTTCAATGTCCATAAAGCTTTATTAGAACATAGATACGCTTATTTAATAGAGTGTAGGCTATGGAAGCTTTCACACTGCAGCAGATTTAAATAGTTGTGACAGAGATTGTACAGCCTGCAACTAATAAAGTATTTACTATCTGTCCTTTTAGGGAAAGTTTTGTCAACTCTTACTTTATTTTGTTCCATTGATCTATTTGCCTATTCTTAGATGAAAATCACACTGTCATGATTACTGTAATTGTACAATAAGATATAAAATCAGGTAGTGCAGCTTATCTGACTTTGTACTTTACAAGATGATTCCAGCTATTCAGGGCTCCTCACACATTCACATACATTTTATAATCAGCTTTTCTATTAATATTAAAGCCTGCTATTATTTTAATGTGATGGTGTAAAATTTACAAAACAATATAGGGAGAACTGAATTTTTTTTTTTTTTTTGAGACAGAGTCTCACTATGTCGCCCTCTGTAGAGTACTGTAGCATCACAACTCACAGCAACCTCAAACTCTTGGGCTTAAGTGGTTCTCTTGCCTCAGCCTCCCGAGTAGCTAGGACTATAGGCACCCACCACAACACCTGGCTAGAGAACTGAAATCTTAATAATATTGAAACTTTCAATCTGTAAACATGTTTTATCTCACAATTTATTTAGGTTTTTAAATTATCTCTGCAATGTTTTATACGTTTCAGTTTGCTTAATATTGATATTATTTTTCTCTAAGTATTTGGTAATATTTACCAGTTAAGCCATATGTTCCTAGAACTTGCTTTCTGAGAAAATTTTATGTTTTGACTTAATTTTGATATTTGCACTATTCAAAATTCCAGTCTCGTGTAGTTCTGGTAAATTGTTTTTCAAAGACTTTTTTCCATTTCATCAAAATTGTCAAATTTTTTATATGAAACTGTGTAAAATATTCACATAAAATGTTTTTTTGATGTCTGTAGTAAGTGTAGTGATGACTCTCCTATAATTTTTTTTTCTCTTTTTTTTTGGTAAAAAATAAAAGCTTTATTGTTGTGTTTTCTTAGTTTAGGAAGCTTCAAGAGAAGAATAAGACAAATTATTTCTTTTATTGTTTCCTTTTTTACCTTTTCTCTTAAATATTTTATTTTTTTATTAAATCATAGCTGTGTGCTTAATATAATTATGGGGTATAATGTGCTGGTTTTATATACAATTTAAAATACTTTCATGGGGGCAAGACGTGATTGCAAGAGGGACTTTACCTAACAATTGCAATCAGTGTAACCTGGCTTATTGTACCCTCAATGAATCCCCAACAATAATAAATAAATAAATAAAATAAAATACTTTCATCAAACTGTTAAACTAAGCATTTGCTTAGTTATTATGTTAAGACATTTATATTCTACACTTAGTAGATTTAACATGTACCCTTGTAAAATGCACCATAGGTGTGGTCCCAACAATTACCCTCTCTTCACCCCTCCTCCTCCCCTTTTCCCTTCATCTTGGGCTGTAGTTGGGTCATAGCTTTCATATGGAAGTGTGGGTGATTATAAATTGGTTTCATAGTAGGGCTGAGTACACTGGATACTTTTTATTCCATTTTTTTTCTGGACAGGCTCTTTTTTTTTTCATTAAATCATAGCTTTGTACATTAATCCAATCATGGGGTACAATGTGCTGGTTTTGTATACATTTGAAATATTTTCATCAAACTGGTTAACATAGCCTTCACCACATTTTCGTAGTTACTGTGTTAAGACATTTATATTATACACTTAGTAAATTTAACATGTACCCTTATAAAATGCACCATAATTGGTGGTTCCACCAATTACCCTCCCTCTATTCATCCTCTCCACTCGCTTCTCCTCCCTCTCCCCTTTCCCCTTCTTCTTGTGCTATAATTGGGTTATAGCTTTCATAAGAAAGCTATAAATTGGTTTCATAGTAGGCCTGAATACATTGGATACTTTTCTTCCATTCTGAGATACTTTGCTAAGAAGAATATGTTCCAGCTCCATCCATGTAAACATGAAAGAGGTAAAGTCTCCATATTTTTAAAGGCTGCATAATATTCCATGGTGTACATATGCCACAGTTTATTAATCCATTTGTGGGTTGATGGGCTTCTTCCATTAGCTATTATGAATTGGGCTGCAATAAACATTCTGGTGCGAATATCTTTGTTATAAAGTGATTTTTGGTCTTCTGGATATATACCTAGTAGGGGAATTGCAGGATAGAATGGCAGGTCTATTTTTAGATCCTTAAGGGATCTCCAAACTTCTTTTTTTTTTTTTTTTTTTTTTTTTTTTTTTTGTAGAGACAGAGTCTCACTGTACCACCCTCGGTAGAGTGCCGTGGCGTCACACGGCTCACAGCAACCTCTAACTCTTGGGCTTACGCGATTCTCTTGCCTCAGCCTCCCGAGCAGCTGGGACTACAGGCGCCCGCCACAACGCCCGGCTAAGGGATCTCCAAACTTCTTTCCAAAAAGAATGTATTAGTTTGCATTCCCACCAGCAGTACAGAAGTGCTCCCTTTTCTCCACATCCACGTCAACATCTATGATTTTGGGATTTTGTGATGTGGGCTAATCTTACTGGAGTTAGATGATATCTCAAAGTGGTTTTGATTTGCATTTCTCTGATGAATAAGGATGATGAGCATTTTTTCATGTGGTTATAGGCCATGCACCTATGTTCTTCAGAGAAGCTTCTGCTCAAGTCCCTTCCCTACAATGAAATGGGATTACTCGTTCTTTTCTTATTAGTAAGTTTGAGTTCTCTGTGGAGTCTGGTTATTGAACCTTTGTCAGAGACATAACCTGCAAATATCTTCTCCCATTCTGAGGGCTGTCTGCTTGCTTTATGTTCTGTGTTCTTGGCTGTGCAGAAGCTTTTTAGTTTGATGAGATCCCAGTAATGTATTTTTTGTGTTGCTTCAATTGCCCAGGGGGTCCTCCTCATAAAATACTCACCCAGACTGATTTCTTCAAAAGTTTTCCCTGCACTCTCTTCTAGTATTTTTATGGTTTCATGTCTTAAGTTTAAATATTTTATCCAGTGAGAGTCTATCTTTGTTAATGGTGAAAGGTGTGGGTCCATTTTCAGTATTTTGCAGGTCACCAGCCAGTTCACCCAGCACCATTTGTTAAATAGGGAGTCTTTTCCCCGCTGAATGTTCTTGATTGGCTTATCAAAGACCAAATAACGGTAAGTAGCTGGGTTCATCTCTTGGTTCTCTATTCTGTTCCAGACATCTACTTCTCTGTTTTTGTGCCAGTACCATGCTGTTTTGATCACTATCGATTTATAGTATAGTCTGGGGTCTGGTAGTGGTGATTCCTCTTGATTTGTTTTTATTTATAAGTAATGTCTTCGCTAATCGAGGGTTTTTTTGTTTCCATATAAAATGAAGTATTATTTTTTTCAAGGTCTTTAAAGTATGACAGTGGTGCTTTAATAGGGATTGCATTAAAATTGTATATTGCTTTGGATAGTATGGACATTTTTACAATGTTGATTCTTCTCAGCCATGAGTATGATATGTTTTTCCATTTGTTAACATCTTCAGCTATTTCTTTTCTCAGAGTTTCATAGTTCTCTTTATAGAGATCTTTCACGTCCTTTGTTAGGTAAACTCCCAAATATTTCATCTTCTTTGGCACTACTGTAAAAGGAATAGAGTCTTTGACTGTTTTTTTTAGCTTGACTATTGTTTGTATAGATAGAGGCTACATATTTGTGAGTATTGATTTTGTAACCTGAGACACTGCTGTATTCCTTGATCACTTCTAAGAGTTATGTACTTAAATCCCTGGTGTTTTCCAGATATACAATCATATCATCTGCGAAGAGTAAAAGTTTGATCTCCTCTGTTCCTATTTGGATGCCCTTGATTGCCTTCTCTTGCCCGATTGTGATGGCTAGGACTTCCATTACAATGTTAAAAAACAGTGGAGACAATGGGTAACCTTGCTTGGTTCCTGATCTGAGTGGAAATTATTTCAATTAATTCCATTCAATACAATATTGGCTGTGAATTTGCTGTAGATGGCCTCTATCAGTTTAAGAAATGTCCCTTCTATACCTATTTTCTTAAGTGTTCTTATCATAAAAGGATGCTAGATATTATTAAAAGCTTTTTCTACATTGATTGAGAGAATCATATGGTATTTGTTTTTTATTTTGTTTATGTGATGTATTATATTTAGATTTACGTATATTGAACTATCCTTGAGACCCTGGGATAAAGCCAACTTGGCCGTGGTGTATAATTTGTTTGATGTGATGCTGGATTCTGTTTGCTAGGATCTTATTGAATATTTTTACATCTATATTCATTAAAGATATTGGTCTATAATTTTCTTATTTTGTTGGGTCTTTTCCTGGTTTGGAGATTAGGGTGATATTTGCTTCTTAGAATGTGTTGGGAAGTATTCCTTCTTTGTCTATGCTGTGGAAAAGGTTATGTAATATAGGTGCTAGTTCCTCTTTAATGGTTTGGTAGAATTCCAATGTGAAGTCTTCTGGTCCTAGACTCTTCTTTTTGGGGAGATTTCATATAGTTGATGCTATTTCAGTACTTGATTATAGGTCTGTTCAATATTTCTAATTCTTTCTGGCTAAGTCTAGGAAGGTGGTGTGCTTCCAAGTATTGGTCAATTTCTTTCAGATTTTCATATTTCTGAGAATAGAGTTTCTTGTAATATTCATTAAGGATTTTTTGAATTTCTGAGGAGTCTGTTGTTATTTTGTCTTTACCATTTCTGATTGATGAAATTAGAGATTTTACTCTTTTTTTCCTGGTTAGCCTAGCCAAAGGTTTATCTATTTTATTGCCTTTTCAAAAAGCCAACTTTTTCATTTATTGATCTGTTGTATAATCCTTTTATTTTTAATTTAATTTAATTCTGCTCTAATTTTGGTTATTTGTTCTCTTCTGCTGGGTTTGGGATTGGAATGTTCTTCATTTCCAGTTGCTTGAGATGTCCCATTAAGTTATTAACTTCTTCTCTTTCCGTTTTCTTGAGAAAGGCTTGCAGTGCTATAAATTTCCCTCTTAGGACTGCCTTTGCAGTATCCCAGAGGTTCTGATAATTCGTGTCTTCATTGTTGTTTTTTTCCAAAAATTTGGTGATTTCCTTCTTAATCTCGTCTATAACCCACTTATCCTTCAGCATAAGGTTATTTAGCTTCCATGTTCTTGTATGGGTATGCAGATTTCTATTGGTATTGAGTTCAACTTTTATTCCATGATGGTCTGAGAAGATGCAAGGAATAATTTCTATTTTTTAATATTTCTGAGGTTAGATTTGTGGCCTAGGATGTGGTTGATTTTGGAGTATTTTCCGTGGGCTGATGAGAAGAATGTGTATTCAGTTTTGTTGGGATGAAATGTTCTGTAGATGTCTATTAAGTCCAGATGTTGAATGGTTAAGTTTAAATAAGATTTATTTGCTTAGCTTCTTTTTGGAGGATCTATCAAGCACTGCTAAAGGGGTGTTAAAATCTCCAACTACTATGGAACTGGAGGAAATCAAGTTGCTCATGTCTGTTAGAGTTTCTTTTATAAATTGAGGTGTGTTCTGGTTGGGTGCATAAATATTAATAATTGAAATCTCATCATATTGATTATTACCTTTAACAAATATGAAGTGTCCATCCTTATACTTCCTTATTTAGGTTGGTTTAAAGCCTATTGCATCTGCGAATAGGATTGTAACACCTGCTTTTTTCTGCTTTCCATTTGCCTGGAGTATAGATGACCATCCCTTCACCTTGAGTCTATATTTGTCTTTTATTGTAAGGGGAGATTCTTGTATGCAGCATATATCTGGCTTGAGTTTTTGTATCCAGTCAGCCAACCTGTGCCTCTTTAGAGGGCAATTTAAACCATTCAGGTTAATTGAGAATATTGATAAGCCTTTCGAGAGTCCAGTGGACATTTTTAATCCTTTTGCTACTGTGGAAGTAGGAATTTGATCAAAGTTTTCTGGGTGGGTTTACTTTTGTGGTGGAGGATTATGCTGGTCTTTATGGAGGATAGGTCTGAGAATATCCTGAAGAGCTGGTTTAGTTATGGCATATTTCTTCAACATGTGAATGTCATTAAAGTATTTAATTTCTCCATCATAAATGAAACTCAGTTTAGCTGGGTACAGGATCCTGGGTTGAAAGTTATTTTGTTTTAGGAGATTAAAAGTCGATGACCATCCTCTTCTAGCTTGAACGTTTTCAGCAGAGAGATCTGCAGTTATTTTAATATTCTTCCCCTTGTAGTTAATGGTTTTATTTCATCTGGCTGCTTTCAGAATTTTATCCTTCATATTAACTTTAGTGAAATTGGTTATGATGTGTCTGGGGGATGTCTTATTCAGTTTGAGTAATGCTGGAGTTCTGAAACTGTCTGCTATTGAAATTCGGAATCTCTTGGCATCTCTGGAAAGTTCTCTTTCATAATCTCATGAAGAAGAGCCTCTGTGCCTTGTGAAGCCACTTCATTGCTTTTGGGGATTCCTATAAGACGAATATTGGTTTTCTTCGAATTTTCCCAGAGCTCTCTGAGAGAGTGATCTGTTTTTGTCCTCCATTTCTCTTCCTCTCTGAGAGTTTGGGAGCTTTCGAAAGCTTTGTCTTTAATGTCAGAAATCCTTTCTTCTGCTTTCTCCATTCTGTTACTGAGGGATTCTACTGTGTTTCCCAGATCTTTGAGGGCTGCAACTTCTTTTCTCAATGTGTCAGAATCTTTGGTCATTTGGTCTCTGAATTCGTTGAATTCTTGAGACATCTTTTGGGTTACTGCTTGGAATTCTAATTTGATGTTATTTGCTATCCAGATTCTGAATTCGATTTCTGACATCTCAGCTATTTGTTTGTGCATGGGATCTTGTGCTGTGTCTGCCCCATTGATCCTTGGGGGAGTTGATCTACTCTGATTATTCATATTGCCAGAGTTTTTCCTTTGATTTCATCTCATGATTGTTTTTCACCATTGCCTCTGGCCATCCTCATAGTTGGGGTGGCGTCTCTCTGAGATTAGACCCCAGGGGGAATCACTCTGTTGTTGCTGGATCTTTGTAGGGAGTGTACCTGTGTAGCTCTTCTGGGGCTGCCCCAGCCAGGGAGTTCTGTTTGTGGGAACAGCTCTGGAGTGTGACACCCCCGGATCCAGCAACAGGGCGGGGGTTGGTGCACACAGTTCTGGGAGTGCCTGGTGCCCACTGACTTTGGCACAGAGGGCCCAAGGCTCCAGCAGTCTCTGGCCAGGAGAAGGGCTCCGTGCAGAGGCAGGGAGGGCTCCGGAGGGCATGCGGCTACCAGAGTCCCTGGCCAGATGAGCGGCTGGTGTGGAGGCAGGGAGGGTACAGGAGAGAGGACATGGGGTTGCGTGGCTCCCAGAGTTCCAGGTCAGGGCATGGGGAGGCCCGGCGGGTGGGGTAGCGGGTCCTGGCGCAGCTCGTACCGGGTTCTGGGCAGGTGCAGCTCTTACGGAGGTCCAGGAGGGTCCCGGCGCCACTCTTACCGGGGTCCAGGAGGGTGCTGATCATGGGTTGCAGCACAGCTCCTCTGGAGGTGCAGGAGGGTGCCGATCATGTGTCCCGGCACAGGTCTTCCAGACGTCCAGGAGGGTGCTGATTGCAGGTCACAGGGCAGCTCTTCCCCGATTCCTTAACTCTTATCATTGTCAAAGGATTCACTTTTTCTCTAGTAATACTCCTTATTTTGAGGTTTGCTATTTTTGATATAAATGTAGCCACAACAGCTTTCTCATGAAGCCTGGTTGCATTGCATAAGTCCCATCCTTTTAGTGTCAATCTAGCTGTGTCTTTAAATCTCAAGTATGTATTTTTTTTTTTTATTGTTGGGGATTCATTGAGGGTACAATAAGCTAGTTTACACTGATTGCATTTCTTAGGTAAAGTCCCTCTTGCAATCGTGTCTTGCCCACAAAAGGTGTGGCACACTCCAAGGTACCACCCCCTCCCACATTCCCTCTCTCTGTTCTTCCTTTCTCCACCCCTCCCTCCTTCTTTCTCTCTCTGCTCTCCCCTTCCCCCACCCCCACCATGACCTTAATTGTCATTAATTGTCCTCATATAAAAATTGAGTACATAGGATTCATGCTTCTCCATTCTTGTGATGCTTTAGTAAAAATAATGTCTTCCACTTCCATCCAGGTTAATATGAAGGATGTAAAGTCTCCATTTTTTTAATGGCTGAATAGTATTCCATGGTGTACACATACCACAGCTTGTTAATCCATTCCTGGGTTGGTGGGCATTTAGGCTTGTTCCACATTTTGGTGATTGTAAATTGAGCTGCATTAAACAGTCTAGTACAAGTGTCCTTATGATAAAAGGATTTTTTTCCTTTCGGGTAGATGCCCAGTAATGGGATTGAAGGATCAAATGGGAGGTCTAGCTTGAGTGCTTTGAGGTTTCTCCATACTTCTGTCTAAAAAGGTTTTACTAGTTTGCAGTCCCACTAGCAGTGTGAAAGTGTTCCCTTCTCTCCACATCCATGCCAACATCTGAGTTTTGAGATTTTGTGATGTGGGCCATACTCGCTGGGGTTAGATGGTATCTCAGGGTGGTTTTGATTTGCATTTCTCTAATAGGTAGGGATGATGAACATTTTTTCATCTGTTGGTTAGCCATTCGTCTGTCTTCTTTAGTGAAGGTTCTATTCATGTCTCTTACCCATTGAAATATGGGATTCTTGACTTTGTTCATGTGTATTAATTTGAGTTCTCTATAGATCCTAGTTATCGAGCTTTTGTCTGATTCAAAATATGCAAATATCCTTTCCCATTCTGTAGGTTGTCTATTTGCTTTGGTTGTTGTCTCCTTAGCTGTACAGAAGCTGTTCAATTTAATGAAGTCCCATTTGTTTATTTCTGTTGTTGTTGCAATTGCCATGGCAGTCTTCTTAATGAAGTCTTTCCCTGGGCCAATATCATTCAGCATTTTTCCTGTGCTTTCCTTGAGGATTTTTATTGTTTCATGCCTTAAATTTAAGTCCTTTATCCATCTTGAATCAATTTTTGTCAGTGGGGAAATCTCTAGTAACCTCAATCAGAAATGATAAAGGGAAAATAACAAATGATCCCACAGAGATACAAGAGATCATCTCTGAATACTGCCAGAAACTCTATGCCCAGAAATTTGACAATGTGAAGGAGATGGATCAATATTTGGAATCACACCCTCTTCCTAGACTTATCCAGGAAGAAACAGAGCTCCTGAACAGACCAATTTCAAGCACTGAGATTAAAGAAACAACAAAAAAGCTTCCAACCAAAAAATGCCCTTGTCCAGATGGCTTCATATCAGAATTCTATCAAACCTTCAAGGAAGAGCTTATTCCTGTACTGAAGAAATTATTCCAAAAAATTGAGGAAGAAGGAATCTTCCCCAACACATTCTATGAAGCAAACATCACCCTGATACCAAAACCAGGAAAAGACCCAACTAAAAAGGAGAATTCCAGACCAATTTCACTCATGAATATAGATGCAAAAATTCTCAACAAAATCCTAGCCAATAGACTACAGCTTATCATCAAAAAAGTCATACATCATCATCAAGTAGGTTTCATTCCAGGGAAACAAGGCTGGTTTAACATACGCAAGTCCATAAATGTTATCCACCGTATTAACAGAGGCAAAAATAAAGATCATATTATCCTCTTAGTAGATGCAGAAAAAGCATTTGATAAAATCCAGCATCCTTTTCTAATTAGAACACTGAAGAGTATAGGCATAGGTGGCACATTTCTGAAACTGATTGGCTCTATCTATGACAAACCCACAGCTAATATTTTAATGAATGGAGTCAAATGGAAAGCTTTACCTCTTAGAACTGGAACCAGACAAGGTTGTCCTCTGTCACCTTTACTATTCAACATAGTGCTGGAAGTTCTAGCCAATACAATCAGGCAAGATAAGGAAATAAAGGGAATCCAAATGGGAGCAGAGGAGGTCAAACTCTCCCTCTTTGCTGACAACATTATCTTATACTTAGAGAATCCCAAAGACTTAACCACAAGACTCCTGGAAGTCATTAAAAAATACAGTAATGTCTCAGGATATAAAATAAATGTCCACAAATCAGTAGCCTTTGTATACACCAGTAACAGTCAAGATGAGAAGCTAATTAAGGACACAACTCCCTTCACCATAGTTTCAAAGAAAATGAAATACCTAGGAATATACCTAACGAAGGAGATGAAGGACCTCTATAAAGAAAATTATGAAATCCTCAGAAAGGAAATAGCAGAGGATATTAACAAATGGAAGAACATACCATGCTCGTGGATGGGAATAATCAACATTGTTAAAATGTCTATACTTCCCAAAGCAATATACCTATTCAATGCCATTCCTATTAAAATACCAACATTGTACTTTCAAGATTTGGAAAAAATGATTCTGCGTTTTGTATGGAAACAGAAAAAAACCGTATAGCTAAGGCAGTTCTTAGTAATAAAAATAAAGCTGGGGGCATCACCATACCAGATTTTAGGCTGTACCACAAAGCCATAGTGGTCAAGACAGCATGGTACTGGCACAAAAATAGAGACATAGACACTTGGAATGGAATAGAAAACCAGGAAATGAAACTAACATCTTACAACCACCTAATCTTTGATGAAACTAACATCTTACAATCACCTAATCTTCAATAAACCAAACAAGAACATACCTTGGGGGAAAGACTCCCTATTCAATAAATGGTGTTGGGAGAACTGGATATCCACATGTAAAAGACTGATAGTGTGTATTTTTTTAAACCATATTTGAAGTCTGACAATTAAGTTTGTGAACTCATCCTAGGAACCATGCTATATACCTCATTGCTGAATACCACTGTAGTCACCTTACTTTCAAATTATTCCGCTTGGGAAGCTATGCACTGATGCCAGCATCTTGTCCACCTTTCAAAGCAATTTTGAAACTCTTTTTCTTGAATGGCCATCAGGGCTATCACTGTTAAAGTCCTAGAAAAAGTGCTCTGAAGGGTAGACTGGCATTGGTGCACAGCTTCCCAAGGGGAGTACTTAGAAGATGACTGTAGTGATAATCAGCAATGAGCACTTTCTCTAGGATGAGTTTGTGAACTTAATTGTCTGACCTTGTATAATTGGATATATATTTATTTATTATTATTATTTTATTTTTTTGCAGTTTTTGGCCGGGGATGGGTTTGAACCCACCACCTGTGGTATATGGGGCTGGCGCCCTATTCCTTTAAGCCACAGACGCTGCCCATAATTGGATATTTTTTATCAAGTTCGTCAACTTCCATCTTGTGTTGGAGTGTTAAATCCATTTATACTTAATGGGATTATTGATACCTTTGTGTCTAAATCCATTCTCTTTATATCCGTTTTCTATTTATTCCCTCTGTTATTTGTTACATTGTTCCTTCTTCTTCTTCTTTTTTAGAGACAGAGTGCCACTTTATCACCCTTGGTAGGGTGCTGTGACATCACAGCTCACAGCAACCTCCAACTCCTGGGCTTAGGTGATTCTTTTGCCTCAGCCACCTGAGTAGCTGGGATGACAGATGCCTGCTACAACGCCTGGCTATTTTTTTGTTGCAGTTTGGACGGGGCTGGGTTTGAACCCGCCATCCTCGGTATATGGGGCCAGCGCCTTACACACTGAGCCACAGGCACCACCCACCTTATTCCTTCTTTTGGATAGAGCATATTTTGCATTTTATTCTTTCCTCTATTGGCCTTTCAGCAGTTGCTTTTTATATTATTATATTTTTTGGTTGTTGTAGGGATTATAATATTCATTCTTAACTTATCACATTCTTTACAAAGATAATGCCATTTTAATGTACAATAACACTTCAAATACATTACTATTTTTGCTTTCAATATTCATTTGCCTTTAAAAAAGTTTAATGAAAAAATTATGTTTTATATTTAATAGTTATTTTGCATTTCCAGCGCTCTTCATTTCAAATTTCCATTTTGTTTTATCATGTTTTAGTCTGAAGAAGCCTTTCCTTAGCATTTTTGTAAGTTAAATATGCTGGTAACACATTTGCTCAGCTTTTGATTTTCTGAAAATGTTTATTTTGCTTTTATATCTTCGAGATATTTTTACTGGATATAAATTTCTACATTGACAGATTTTTAAAAATCACTGTATCTCCAGCATGTAGTATAATGCTTGGCGCACATAGTGAATTCACTCCTTACACAGGAGATAAGTTGTAAAGTCAGTATGTAAAATGAAAATCGTATGGACAAAATTTCTTTTGGTAATGCCTTAAGAAGATATCACACTGGAAAAAGACATTCCTTTCTCAAAAAGTTTGGCACTTTTCCTCCACTGTGGAAGCTGATGATTGAGTTATTCTTTTTGTTTGATTCTCAGATTAAGTAATTGGATTATAGTTGACCACACCATATAAAAATATATATCTTTAAACAAAAGAATGACACTCAACAAAGCGAGGTGTTCTTACTAGGAGAAGAAAGAATGAATTCATGCTTTTCATTTTATACTCAATCCAGGGTATACATTAACTGAGTGTAATGGTGGGATAATTTGCTCATACTATTTAAACAATTTCTCCTGGTGTGTATAGCTGAATTCATGTAAGTGAAATATGCCTATGAATGCCAATGTTGCAGACATTCAAAAAGTTTCTTTGCATGAGTGACTTAATTAATTAATGCTGTTCTCTCTCTACTTGAACATCTTCCTTTTGTCTCTGCCTATCAAAACCCCATACATTTTTCACAGCTGAGCTGATGACCCACTTATTCCCCCCAGCAGGCTAATTATATCATTTATTATGTGTCTACTCTGCAACAGACAATGCAAAACACCTTATATGCTTTTAATCCTCACAGCAACCCTGTGAGATAGGAATAATGAATGTTTTTCCTGTTTTAAGCATGAGAACACTGAGATTTAAGGAGGTTAACTATCTTGCCCAGTATAGGTGTCATTTACCTTGTTCACTGCTATTGCCTTGAGGCTAACAGTGTCAACAAATATCTGTGCACTGGATAGAATGGCTGGTAAATTCCAAGTGTATGTGCTTAATCCCTTTGCCAGGGCTTTTTGACCTGTTTCAACTCATGGCCTAAACCATGCTTTCTTACTCTGTTATCTGTATATTGGCCCCAGCCAATAATAAATCATACATATTTATTTGCTCTGGATTTGTATTACAAAAATATAGGTATACTGAATGTTTTCCAAAGTACATGTGCTTCTGGAGAGTCTGATATACTTCTCTACCCCTGTTCCCCTTCTCTTTCCTCATAGCTCCCATAGATAACAGGGTCTATACCATCCATGTGTCATGTAACAAGATATAGCTTTGTGTTGTAGGTACTTATATACAAGAGAAGATCAAGGCAGTAGAGGGGAAGGATAGTACAACCATGCAATATTTAGGGAGGGGAGAGGGGCTGAAGGTTAAATTGATCATCAGTGACCAATGGCTTCATAAGTCATGCCTACGTAATGAAGACTCCACAAAAGGCCAAAAAGACAGGGTTTGGGAGTTTTCAGATAACTGAACATGTGGAGGCTTATAGGAGAGTGAAGAACACATCCACATGCCAGGAGGTGGCATATCCCAACTCCATGAGGACAGAAGCTCCTACACTAGAGACCTTTCCAGACCTCACCCTTTGTATGGTTTCATTTGGTTGTTTATTTGTATCCATTAAAATACTCTTTGTGGCCAGGCCTGGAGGCTTATGCCTGTAGTACTAGTACTTTGAGTGGGAGGATTGCATAAGGGTCCAGAGTTCAAGACCAACCTGAACAAGAGTGAGACTCCATCTCTATAAAAAACAGAAAACTTACCTAGGCACATGCCTATAGTCCCAGCTACTTGGGAGACAGGCAGGAAGATCACTTGGAGCTACAGAGAGCTATGATGACACTGTTGCACTCTAGGCCAGTGACAGAGTGAGATCTTGTCTCAAAAAAAAAAATACCCTTTGTAATAAACCAATAAAAGTAAGTTTCCCTGAGTTCTGTGAGCAGCTATAGCAAAGTAATTGAACCTCAAGAAGGGGTTGTGGGAACACCAACGTGAAGTTCCAGAGATTAAAATTTGTGACTAGTGGGAAGGGGGACTTGGTATTGTGAAACTGAGCCCTCTACTTGCAAAATTTGACACTCTCCAGGTGGATAGTGTCTGAATTGAATTGGAGGACATCCAGTTGTTGTCCACTGTAAGAGTGACTGCTTGCTTGGTGGTGGGAAGAACCCCACCACCACCACCACACACACACAGACATACACACATTTGATCACAGAAGTCTTCTGTGTTGATTATTGCATGATGGACAGGCGGAGGAAAAACAGTTTGTTTTTCTGCTTTCTTGGTGTATTAACTTTTCATATGTGGCTAGATTCAATTTATTTGTGTTTTGCTGGAGAGTTTTACATATATACTCTTAAAGATTTTTGAGCTGCTCTTTTCTTGTGATGTCTTTGATGTATATATTTTTTCTTTCCTTTTATGGTTCTGCTATCTATGTAATTGGCCTCCTAGACCAACATGTGAAGTATTCCCTGGGATGGTGGCCCTGTAACCTTCTTGATTTTGAAAGATGCCATCATGGAACCTAGATCCTATATGCTGCCAGTGAGCTGGAGTGGGGGCATATCTGTGCCTGGGATAGAGCTTCCTGCCCTCCAAGTACAGGCTGATCAGAAAAGAAGACTGCAAAGACTGCAGACCTCTCAGTCATGATTGCCTAAAATGGCATTTTCTGTAACACAGAGTTGAGGCCTGCTCCTTCCAGGGAGAAACCAGAGGCCTAGACTGGGAGGTTAGGGGAGAGGAGTTCCTGTCTTCCTGATTATACTAGCTCGGAGTAGATGTCTCAGAGTAACTCCCTCCAAGATGAAGCCAGGGTGGGGGGGAAAGGGCAGAGCAGGCCATGGCTTAAGCTGCAAAGTCACTGTTCTTACCGTGATTTAGTAGATTTTCTTGAATATATTTTTCTGCATTTGCTATGTGCCCTTAGCATAGTTTTAAGTCTTAAAATAATTATTTTTGTATTTTTTTAACAGTTAAATCATTGTGTGTTGGGGAGTGAGTTTTGCCATGCTTCTAACTCCATCCACCACTCTAGATATCTTACAGATTTTAACTTCTGTCTTGCTAATAGATTTCTTCCTTGCTGATTTTGATGAATCAAGCGTCTATGTTCTCAGTTATGCTATGGAAGAGGCCTATGGGTTAAGGAACTGAGAGCAGTTCTGACTGACGGAGATGGATCAACAAGAAACTGAGACCCGCAAGTCTAGCAGGCAGCAAAGAACTCAGTTCCGCCAACAACCATGTGAACTGGAAAATTAATCTTTCCTCAGTTGTGCCTCAAGAAGAAACCACAGTTCCAGCTGATACCTTGATTGTAGCCTTTGTGAAATGCTGAAATAGAGAACCTAGCAAAGCTGTGCCTAGAGTCTTGACTGACAGAAATGGTGATATGATAAATGTGTATTGCTTTAAACCACTAAGTATGTGGTAACTTGCCATGCGGTGATAAATAACTAATGTGATTGCATGAAATAAAATATACGGGAGTACAAATTATATTGAAATAATTATCTTAACGTTTAAAAAACAAGATTATGATATAATAATATGTGTACTTCTTAATTAATGCATTAAATAACACATCTAGTAACAGATCTGAAAACCAGCGGGGTTAAAACTCCCTGATGTCAATATAAACCATTGTTTGCTAGAGCCCTCTGGTACCCGTCTTTTTATTCCTGATAAGTAGCTCTCCACCCTGGGTTATCTTGTCTTTTGATGCCCTGTGGAATATGCCGGCTGAAAGAAGTGTTTCCTAATATGCTAGCTGCAAGTTTCCTCTCTCGTCTAAGCATTTTTTGTGGGGAGAAGAAAGCGGTACCAACTAACTGAAATTAACTACAGTTAATTGAATATCTCTCAAAATTTTAAATGTACCTATTTTTTGGTCCAAAACTTCTATTTCTGAGAATTAATCCTGCAAGAATACAAAGATATTTGTAGAAGAATATCCATTACAATACTGTTAGTAATGCTAACGAATAAATATACATCGAGAGGGATCTCATTGCATAAATTGCTGTACACTATGCAATAGAGAATTATGTGTACTGCTATGAAATGCATATACTAAGCAGAGAAAATAAGGATCAGAACAGTAGGCATGAAGTATTTCCATTTGATTATGCATATAAATTTTCGGGGATGAAATTTAAGAAATTGTATTTTTTTTTTTTTTTGCAGTTTTTGGCCAGGGCCGGGTTTGAACCTGCCACCTCTGGTATATGAAGCCAGTGCCCTACTCCTTTGAGCCACAGGCACTGCCCCTAAATTTAAGAAATTGTTAATTCCCCATGTGTACCATAGGGAATGGGAATGAGGACCTGGGGTCTGAGGTAGAAGGGACGTGTAATTTTCATTGTATACTTGTGGTTCCCAAACTGTGCACCAAGGTACCCGAGGCCCTGAAGAAAATTTAAAGTTTCAGGTAACCACAGTGATGTCAGACATCTGTTGGACACTGTGAAAACTATTAGGTCGAGACAGTTCACAATTTCAACATTAGATTATGACAGTCATTTCTTTTTAAATATTATATATAATTTTATTTATTTATTTATTCATATTTATTAAATCATACCTGCGTACATTAATGTGTTTACGGGGTACAGGGTGCTGATTTTATATACAATTTTGACACAAATAAGTAAGTGAGGTAAAGGTTATGTTAATTAGTTTGATATAAACATTCCAAATTGTATGACAGTCATTTCAATGATCTTACATATTTTTAAAATTAGGTTTGGGGAAGTTGCTATGATAAACTAACAAATGACTTTGTTGGATCAACTAAATGACTCCCTTTTTAGGGTCTTCCTCCTGAACTGACTGAAAAGACTCCATTGGCTCAAGTGAAAAGATTCAAGGGAATATTCTTGTTACTAAACAAGGAAAAAATTCCTGAAAGCTCCAGATAACACTACTATAAGATTGGGTAAGTACCATCATCAATTTATGTTTTAAAAAATTATGACTTTGTTAGGCATTGTTAGTAGGAGGAGTTGATTTTGAAAGATGCTCCGATTATGGTAATGGAGTGTAAAGTATGAGGGACAACATTCAGTTAACATTAATGTGTGTATTTTTATAATAGAAGTTCTTAAGGATGCATGGCTTCCCTCTGAGCTAGTTCAGCTCAGTCTTTCTGATTCTGTCCCCTTGATTGTAAATGTTCTCAACAGACCGACCAGGTTTCCTCATTGATCTGTCCTTGGGCAGAGGCAATCCCTCTAAGTACATTGAAGCTAACTTTGGGAGATCATGGCTCATTATGGTCTGACTCCTTACTCCTGTAAAAATTGGGCAGGGTCCCTGATTCCAGGGGTTTGACTAAGGTTACTGATTAAAATTGTGGCACAGCCAGGACTTCAAAATAGGTTATCTAGTCTAAGGTCATTGTTTTATTCATTTCACATTACTGCCTCCGGTGTCACTGAGGACATGTTGGACTGAAGTTTCATGCTTTGACTAACTTTAGACTTAGAAGCTTGAGTAGACGTGATGTTAAAGGTCTAAATGTGAGACTTGTCTAACCCTCAATTTCCTCACTTGCTTGGTGGGGATAGAAATAACATCTACATCTCAAGATTTTGTAGAGATTAAGTGAGATAATGTGGGTAAAGTACTTAACATGGTGTCTGGCTCAATGTAAATTTTCAGTAAATGTTTATCCCTAGTCTTGGCTAAGAACTTGATCTCTGGAGTGAACCAGGCAAGGTTTTGAGTCTTAGTCCTACTGCTCACTATATGTGTGAGTTTGAGCTGGATACTTATCCCTTCTGAACCTCAGTTTTCTCATCTGTCTCACAGGATTGTTGTGAGGATACAATGAGATCATACCTGTAAAGTAGTGAGTACAGTGCTTCTCATAAGGCAAGTGATCAGCTTTAGATAGTATGACATAATTATTAATGGTGGGGGGACTAAGGAATTTGATAATGAGTTCCCTGCCTGGAACAAACTTGACTGTGAAATGCAGAAAACTGACCATTAGAACCTGGGCTTGCTATCCTCCGTGTCTGATTTTTCCTCTTCTTCCCTCCCTGGCCATTTGTCCAATCCCATTCATAGATCCTTCCTGCATAGTCAGTTGTAAGTAGTTAACAGCATAAAGTATTACACCTCTCAGTAGGATTTGTATTTTTTCCCAAGGGTCTGAAATTCTAAACCGAAAGAAGGAAATCTTAGTAGTGCAACTCTTAGCCCTGATTTAGAGCAGGTTTCTCGATCTCCCTCTCTTGACATTTTGGGCAGAATTGTTTTCCTGTGGGATTTTCTTGTGCATTGTAGAATATTTAGCAGCATCTCTGGACTCAACTCACTAGGTGCCAGCAGTGAGACAACCCTCTCTCCAGTTAACATGACCAAAAATCTCTCTCAGTACTGTCAGATATCCCTTGGAGAAAACCATCACCCACATTATGATCCACTGGTTTAGAAGGTTATACAGGGAAGTGTGGCCTTCCAGGATATCCTAGTCACAACAGGATTTGTAAGTGCAGGCCAGGTACTGTAGCTTATAACCTGTAATCCCAGCACTTTGGGAGGCCAGGACAGAAGGATCGCTTAAGCCTAGGAGCTCAAGGTCAGCCTGGGCAGCATAGTGAGAACTTGTCTCTACAAAAATAATAAAAAATAGCCAGGTGTGGTGGCACATGCTTGTAGCCCCATCCTCTTGAGAGGTTGAAGCAGAAGGATCACATGAGTATGGCACTTTGATGTTCAAGGTTGCAGTGAGCCATGATGATGCCACTGCTCTCCAGCCTGGATGACAGAGTGACATCTTGTCTCAACCCTCCCCCTGGTGCCCCCCCCAAGAATAAGTGCAAATACCCTCAGGGATCAGGCAGAGATGAAAATGCAAGAATCAGAGTATAATATAGTAAGTGATGGGGCTTGTGGTAACTGGAGAGTATAAACCCTATTTAAAGGCTTTCAAAATCAACATTTTAGAAAAGCTCTGTGTTTCCAGTTGTGCAGCCAGCAGTGAGGATCTCCAGTCTGTACCCACAGCCATGCCGTCCGAAGGCCTGCTGCAGTCTTCAGGCACAAGATAATGGCCACAGCCAAACACAGCAATGGTATCCTCAGGGTGAACCCGAGGGCCCTGGAGATGATTGAGACACACATGTTGCAATACAAGCTACTGGAGTCTGTTCTGCTTCCAGGCAAGGAGCACTTGGCTGGTGTGGACATACGCGTCTGAGTTAAGGATGGTGATCATGTGGCCCATATTTATGCTACCCATCTGTCCATCTCCAAAGCCATGATGGCCTATTACCAGCAATATGTGGATGAGGTTACCAAGAAGGAGATCAAAGACATCCTCATCCAGTGTGTCCAGCTCCTGCTGATAGCTAACCTGTTGCTATGAATCCAAAAAGTTTGGAGGCTCTGGTGCCAGAGCTCGCTGTCAGAAATGTTACTGATAAGCCCATCCTGAAGACTGGGGCTCACCTCTATAATAAACAATGGTTGTAAGATTTTAAGATTAAAAAAAAAATAGGCTCTGTGAGCTGGACAATGCATATTTGAGGACTGAAATGGGCTGCCAGTTTGCAGCCTCAGATGTAGGCTGTCCCTCAGGATGATTCCACTCTGCATGTGCTTTCCTCATTTGGGCCAGTGATTCCCCTACCCCCATTCCTGCTCATTCCCTCTCCCTTTTTTCTTCAATATAAGAATGCCTCTAAATAGTCAAGACATAGTCATCCTAAAACATAAATGTAATTTTAAATTTCACTGAAACATTCCAAAATATGTGTGTTGCTGGAATAATCAGATTTCAAAGACTATGCAATAAATGAAAAGTGCCCCATATGTTAAGAGGAAAAATAGAACAATAACTTGTAAGAAGGGTAAAGGTGTGTGTGTGTGGGGGGGGAAACCGATAAAGGAAGACCAGAAAACCATAGATCAAAATGTTTGCTGGGGTTATCCCTGGGTGGAATTTTTCTTCTCTATTTTTGCTTTCCTATATGTTTGTAAAAGGTTAATGCAATATTGGGAAAAAATATACATTTGAAAGAAGAGCTCCATGACATCCAGAAATCGTCCAGGTAGGGGAGGGAGGTGTCATGGAATCAAACAAATGTTAAAAATTCAGTGGCTGAGCTAGCCCTCCCGTCCCTTGCACTGTCAGAGGCTTCAGGTCTGATGAATCACAAGAGAACCTGGAGTTCCCCTGCATGTGGTTATTAACATTGATAATAATTGGAACACTAATCTCTGCCCACCACGTTCTGTTCTCCGGTTGTTTCTGCTGCTTTTTAACGACGCGCTTTTGCTTTTTCCCATGTACTTGACATTATACACATGCTGTACTGCTCTACCTTCCCTCGATTTATGCATGTGTCTAGCAGATGGTTGGGCCAGTCCACCTCCGGTGCTTGTTTAGCATAACAGAGAGCTCAACAATTGGGGTCCACTCACGTTCACGCTCACAAGGTTCAGCTTCCATTTCTGGATCCTGGTGGGGTAAACACAGAGGGCTGAGGCCAGCATTTGCCGCCTCCTCTACCTTTATGCAGCGAGGAAGAGGCTTTCCTACTTGCTTTTCAAGAGTTGTTTTGCTCTCTCCTTTTATTCCACTTCTCTCACTGCCCCCCCAATCCTTTTCCTTGGTCTTCTCTAGATATCTAGGAGACTTCCCTTAGTAGTGACAGGCACAGGGAATTTTCCACCAAAAAAAAAAAAAATGCCATTTTGAAAATCCAGCATTAGGAGTTCCCATCTCTGCTTTTGGTGGCTGAGTCTTGGTGAAGGTTAGAAGGTCACCCTTCATTCACCCATTCTTCTTCCCTCTCTAAAGATGTGTCACATTAGCCATTCTGCCTCCTCACAATAATGGAAATTTTGAGCACATGAAGATGTGAACAATTAAAGAAATTGGAATTGACCTCAAATAATACACTTCCAGTGTCTTAAAGCCTGCGGAGTGGCTCAAGCCACCTCCTGAGCGCCTGGCCTTCTGCTGCCTCAATTCAGAGCTACTCTTCTCCCCATGCTCTGACCACGGTGATTTCAAACTCCTGCCATTCTAAGGAGTACTTATGGATCCTTCCTATGGCAAAACAAGCTGCACTTTTTCCCCCATCTGATCTGGGTCCTCAGATCTTCTAGGCTTTTATGTATGAAGAAAAAAAAAAAACAACTCATGATAAAGCCGTCTAAGTAGTTGAAGGTTGTTATTGTTCTAGGGTCCTGCAAGCTTTGCCTTAATGACTTAAGATGCTCACAGCTTGAAGTGAGAGAGCTGTAAAGTGCCAGCCTGAAGTTTACTGTAATATGTAATTTCCATGTGGATGGAAAAAATTGATTTCTAATTCATAAAATACATCCCCCCATGCCAGTCATTACGTACTTTCCCAGTTTCAGCTAGAAAGCACTCGGAGCGATGTATCCACAGAAGGCAGAAAAGGGGGGCTGCTTTCTTCCCACTCCAGGTGAAGAAGGAAAAAAATGGAACTTTGTGGAGAGGAAGCCAAGAAAACAGTTGGGGTGGTGTGATTGGTGGGGGTGGAGCCTGGATAAATGGTGGTCTCCATATATTTTCAGGACGGCTCTTTTCTCTCCAGTGCTAGAGGAAAATCAATATCTTGTTTTCAGATGGGTAAATGGAGTCGTCTCTTTAAAGTGCCCCGGTCAGTTCACCACACGTCGGGCAGCTGCTGCTTTCCAGGCTGCCCCTCGATTCCCAGGCTAGGAGGATTGACAAGGCGATGATAAACTAACGTGCCCCCTCAGCTCTGGGTGTGCGCCATTGTTCCCGCAGCTGAGACCCTCTGCTGCTATTTGCTTTCTCCCACATACATTATTCAACAGCCCAGGAAAAGGCCAAGAACCTCTTTCATTCAGGAATTCTGTATTAAAATAATCAATTTCAAACTGAAGCCGGGAAGGCCAGCTTGCTACAGGGAGAGCCTGTTAATAAGCCACCAGTCTTTTCCATTTGCATTGAACTCATGCTGTATTGTGGTAATATGGGATTATTTTTTTTTTCAGTTTCCTTCAAGAAACATCACATTGGTTCTCCTGCCCTTTCATAAATAGCATGTAGAAGAGCTTCTTCGTTTGATCCCACCATTAATAGAACACTGGAGGCCATATTTGTGCCTGCTACTCTGCACTGACCAAGTCTGATTTTGAAAGTACTTTAAAAAAGCCATTAACTCTCCATGAAATGTAGCAGGAAGAAAAGTTTTCAAGTGTTTTGTTTTCCATTCATTCGCATTACGTTTCTTGTCTTGCCTCTCCTGCCCCCTGCCTCTCACCATTTCCCCACGTGCATGCATACACACAGAGAGAGAAGTTGTTCAAGCCCTAAGCCAAAAAATTAGAAACCTTACATATATAAATAAAATAAGTTTGAAGTGCTTCCCAGCAGCACCATGACACGCTCTCCCATATTTCCTACTGGGTTAAAAAGGGTTAATCAGAAATTTCCTTTTTGTAACTGCCTTACTGTCAGAAGTCTTTCTAGGTCTACATCACCCCGCTTTCTTAACTTTAAAAAATCAATGACCAGAAAGTAATTATTAAAAATTGCCATTTTGTAGTCAATTCAACAAACATTTATTGAACACCAACTATGTGTACAGGAAATCTCCAGGGCAAGTACTCTGAAACAGATCTTTTCATTAGATTGTCATATTTAATAAATAAAAATATAGAACACTAGCTTAAATTTGAATTTTAGAGAAATAAAATGTAATTGTTTAGTATAAGTTGTTCGATGCTGTCTTTGGGACATATTTTTACATAAAAATTATACTCTATCTGAAATTCAAGTTTAACTGAGAGTCCCATCTGGAAACATCACTTTTAAAAAGGATTTTTGATGTGACCTTGAGGTTTTTGATGTTGTTACTTATTACTTTTTCATCACCTGTGAAATTTGGGCCAGAGGGACATTGACTCATTGAAAGTTTAGTTAGGTAGGTTTCAACTTAAGAAAAGTTTTATTTTTCCATGTAGAAACAAGCATTTTTAACTAAACGACAAAGAGATACTCTTTTTTCTTTATTGTTCAACAGGTAGCATAGTATATTTTTACAAGTTTTGTTATATTATAAGCTATTAAAAGCACTAAACTAAAAGTAATTCTAAGATTTACTTATAAACATTCCCATCTCACCATCGACTGATTTAATTAAAATGAAGAAAAATTACCCGGAACAATTCACTTTGTATCTTACACTGTGGCACGGACTGCCAGGCATTTGGGAGACAAGGCTGAGGCAAATGTATGCACGCAAGTACCCTGTGCAATGATGCTCAATGATTAAGAGCTGCGGCTGACTGTGAGCATGTCCTAGCCGAGGACGCTGACCCTTGCATCCAGCGGTAGAAGTCCATCCCAGAGGATGGAGGACTCACTCACCTAGATTCCGCATAGTAAGGAAAGGTAGAAGTGACAAGGCTCAGAGTATTATCTGAAAGGTTCATATCCGATCACCTCTATTGAAGGCAACCTGGGTGCTGATATATCTAAGACACAGTGACTGCCTTCCTGGAGCTCATAGTTTAGTGACAAAACACACACATAGTGCTTATAAGACAGAAAAGGTGTCAAAAGATACAATTGCAGTTCCCCTTTATTACAGGTTTCCTACGTGCCAGGCACCGTGTGCTTTTCAGACCTTGCTTCCTTTATCCTCACCACATCCTTTTGAAGATTTCTCTTTCTCAGACGATCCCAAGCAAGGCATATAGACTTGCTCACAGGCGCAAAAGGTGGAAATCTAGATTCAAAACCAGGTTTAAAACCTGGATGTTAAGCCATCATGTTCTTCTTTGGGTGCTCAAAAAAGCGAGAGAATTCCTCTGAAAATGTGGCCTTTCAGCAAGGCCTATAAATCCAAATGCAGCAGGGATGCAATTCTCTTTTCTGTTCCACTAGTCTATTTCTCTAGTCCAGTGCTAATAATATATATTGATTTGATTAGGTGATGGTGGCTTTATAAAATGTTCGGATATATAGTACTACCAAATGGTATTTTAAATTATCAGAGGAAAAGATAGACATCTGACATTCTTTGAGAGTAAAGAAACATTGCATGAACACTATCTTTCATCACATACTAAAATAAATTCTAGATGAAGACTTACACATAAATAAAATAAAAATCTTGCAGAAAAATCCTGAAATACATGTACAAGACGGTGGGCAACACTGGATACTCAGAAGCTCTAAAAGAGGGGCCTGCTAGATAGGATCTAAATGTAAAACTTCTGTATGGCAAAAGAAACCATAAACAAAGGCCATAGGCAAATAATAGTTTGAGAAAATTATTTGTAATGTAAAGTCAAGACAGAAGGCATATGTATGATATACAAAGAGCTCTTGTCAATTCAGTAGGAGTAGACAAACAACCAAGAAAGGATGTGAAGAGCCACATTGACTGAATAATAATCCAATAGGTGAAGCAAATTTATGAAAAAATTCTCCAATTCACTAATAGTCCAAGAGGGTCCAATTAAAGCAATAATGTAATATCTATCACCTTACAGCCATCAGACAGGCAAAATGTCTATTATTTTAAATTTCAGAATCTCATGGTGGTACACACATTTTAATTATATAGGTTGCTGTTGTACACGTTAAGTCAAATATAAAAGTGTGCCCATCTCCCAGAAAGCATGCACTGTACCTATTAGGTATAAATTTACCTGTCTCTTCCTCTGCCCCCCAATTGTTTAAAAGAGCTACTTGTATCTTCATAAAGAGAAAGATCCTGCAGCTTGTTTTACCTCACAAATCCGATTTCTGAAAACATGTCCCACAAAGAGGTGGCCGACACGTAGAGAATATTTTATAAAATTTTGTAATGAATATTTTGTGAATAAAGGTACATTTAGCTACTATTTCCCATTTCCCCATCTATGGTGCCTTTAGGTCTGACTTCTGGAATACCCAAAAAGAATGAATTAGAGCTTTACCAGGTGATTTCAATAGGAGTGCTATTTAAGCATGAAAATAAAATGCAGAAAAGTATGTTAAATATTCCATTTTTATCAAATTCATATTTTAAAGGGTATGTGTAATTCGTATATAACTACTTGGCCACTAAGAAAAATATGAAAGGCTCCACATCAAGCTGTTAACACAGGTTGGAATGGTAGAGTGGAGAGGGATGTGGGTAGAGGAAAGGGAGGCGTGAGCCATGTAAAAAGGGGAAAACACAGAGACTGCACTGAGGAAAAATCTTATGCATGTGATTATTTTTGTTCTTTAAGAAGTCTAGACATTTTTCTTGCAAGTTCTTTTCTGTGTAGCCCCAGTCTATCGCTGGTGTCTGCAGCTATTAGCAAGAATTCAAGGCAAGTTCATGTTGCCGAGCAGGAAAATTCCAATGGCTGTGAAGTGGAACCTTCAGGAAAGCATTGCAACCATAGCTTTGCCTAAGACGGTGAAAATCCAGAGTGCATCACTCTTAAATAGTTGCTTTTCAAAGCTGAACTAGCTAGCAAGAACTACTAACTACAATGGGAAGCTCCCCGATGGCACATGTTGCAACAGAACCCATCTGCAAGTCACATCATGAATTATGGAATTGATTCGAGGGTTGATCCTCTCTGTTTGCTTCTGTGCTAATATCACTCTGACCGGCGGCATTCTTTTCCCTCAGACCTCTTCTGGCTAACAACATTCCATCTCAGCAATAGGCGTTTGGAAACCAAGTAAACTCTTGAAAATATACCTTAGAGAAGTTCTAATACGTTTGTGCTGCCAACATGTTGCTTGAAGTGGGTGATGGGAAACTTTCCATTCACAGTCCCTACCGCTATGGAGGAGGTTCCTCCCCAACAGAGAATTAGTGCAACACAAAGATGCAAGATGCAGCCTTATCCCTCTCTCCGGGGAAAAAATTCCAAGAGCCTAAGCTGAGGCTCTGGTGATGGGTGTGGAAATGACAGTCTGATTCTTAAGCTGTGTGACACATGTTTTGAAGAGGAACTTAGATGGTACCACTTATAGAAATAGACAAATCTGGAAGAAGAGCAGAGGAAAGGTCAGAGACATTTGACAGTCCATCAGGTAGTGAGGTTGAGCAAAGACTTGCAAATGTGAGCCGGGAATTTAGGAGAGAGGAAAGGTCTGCAAGAGGCGAACATAGAAGCTTGAAGTACTGAGTCCAGAGAAAGAAAAGAACCATAACTATTACTTCATTTAGGAATGGGTAGAAGAAGGAGAGCTGGAAAAAGAGAAAGGGGTTGCAAGAGGTGAGAGAGGGAAGCAGGAGGTAAAAGGGGGCAATGTCTGTCCCCCCAAACCATGGTTTCATGAAAGCCTGGCAGATGTTGCCGCGAGGGTAGAGATGTGAAGCACTGGGAGGAAGCCCTTGGAGTACTCAGTGAGCTGATCTTTAGGAGAGCTTGTCAGTAATGGATTCGAGAACCAGATCCTGAATGTTTAAGGAGCAGTTGGTAAAAAGACAGCGGAAGTAAAGAGACTACACGGAAAAGGTGTTCACGGTGAAGGTGTGGGTGTGGGCAGGAGAGTAGGGTTAAGTGCAAGTAATTTGGAGCCCGTAGGACTGTGACCTGGTGTTAGTGCAGAAAGAAAAGAGTCCACGAGAGGCGAGAAACAGTGATTTAAAAATTAATTGGACAGCATTAAAAAAAATGGACACTTTACATCTTTTATGTTTACATGGATGGAGCTGGAAAATATTCTTCTTAGTGAAGTATCTCGGGAATGGAAAAAAAAATATCCAATGTGCTCAGTACTACTGTGAAACCAATTTATAATCACTCACACTTGCATATGAAGAATGAAACACAACTATAGCCCAGGATGGAGGGAAGGGGAGGAGGAGGGGAGGGGAGATGGGTGACTCAATAGAGGGAGGGTTAGTAGGGGGACCACACCTATGGAGCACATTGCAAGTACAAGTTGGATTTATCAGGTGTAGAACACAAATGTCTTAATGCTGTAATTGGGTAAATGAGGTGAAAGCTATGTTGATTAGTAGGATGTAAGCACTCCAATTTGTACAAATAATCAACACAGTGAATCCCATAATGGCATAAATGTATTTATGATCTATGTACAAATTACTTAATAAAAAAATGAAAATAAAATAAAATAAAATAATTGGGCAATCCTGCTTGGCTAGGACAGGGGAAGGAATACAGTTTTCTTTAAGACTTAAAGGAAGGAGAGAAAGAGGGAGATAGGTGGGTAAGTGGATGAGCAGATGGACAGATGCAAAGAAAAACATTTAAATAATGTTTGTGTTTTTTAAATTACAAATGTAATATATACCTGTAGTAGAGAAATTGGAGAATACAGAAAGTTTAAAAGAAGATGAAAGTCACCTGCAGCCCCATCACCCAGGGATAACATTGGACTCTTTCCACTCACTTTTTTCTGTGCATCTATTTACTTTCATCCCCAAAGAATTGGCATTATAATGCATGATTTTGAATTATTTCTTTTGATTTTTTGCTTAATATATTTGGGTATTCCCCTACATACATATATCTTTAGATCACCATTAATGGCTGCACAATTGCAAGGCTGTGGCACATTTTAACTATTTCTCTCTCAGTGAGCATTCTTGTTGCATCCGTTTCTCAATCTTGTAAGTAACACTAACATTCTGAGGCAGATTGCTTTCCAGAAAATGTGTATCAATATATACTCCCAGCAGCAGTATTAAGGGTCATGGTTTTCTCATCCTGCCGTCAGCAAATGTGATACTATAATAAAACGAATAAGCAAACAAAAACATCTAATTTACTTTTAAAAGTGTTTACTTTTAAAATTTATATTAGTATTATTACATATAGAATTTATCATTTTAAATATCTTGATTAGATTTTATATTTAATTTGTGTAGTATCTAGTTATGGCATTTTCCATTTTTTTCTACTGGGCAGTAAGTCTTCCCTACTGTTTTCTACGATCTCGCCACATAATCAGAATACCTATGGTTGACTGTATAGTATTTTTCACTTTCTAGGTTTCCCTGTTGCTTTTATGTTACGAAAATCTTCTAGCCCCAAGGTATTTTATTTATTTATTTATTTTTTATTAAATCATAGCTGTGTACATTAATGCATTTATTGGGTACAATATGCTGGTTTTATATACAATTTAAAATACTTACAACAAACTGGTTAACGTAGCCTTCACCACACTTTCTTAATTATTGTGTTAAGACATTTATACTCTACGCTTAATAGATTAATCACTTTTATTCTTGTCTGTCCAGTTATGGTTTCATTTTCCCCATTAACTCTTTAAACCACTTGAAATTTATTTTGGTGTTAAATATGAAAAAGGAATCCAACTCTTTTTACCATAGTCAACCAATTCACTCAGCACTACTCGTGTATTTCATTTTCTCTCTGATTTAAGACACAACTCACTTTTCTACTGAAAAAAATTAAAGATATGATAAGTCTTTTTCTGAAACGCATGCTCCATTCCACTGATCTGTCTCTTAATTCTAGTTCCGGCACTACATTTTTTAAATTACTGTGGCTTAAATTTTGTTTTAATATAAGAAGATAATTCTTTCTATAGCTTGTTGCTTTCTAAGTAAATTAAGACTAGCTCAAGTTTTACTTACAAAAATTCTTCCAGAACTTATTATAGGGAAAACAAACATCTTGTCACCCCAGTGTATGAGACAACATACAGTAAAGTGCTTAGCTTTGAGAGTCTGCTTGGATTCTAAATCTGGCTTTGCACCTCCTAGCTGTGTGACTTTTAGAAAGTTATTTGACCTTTTTGTGCCCCAGTTTCTCCATCTGTAAAATAAGATACTAGCTGTTCCTAGTGCGTAGAATTTGCAGATTGATTAAGTAAATGAACACATATAAAGAGGAACTTAGAATAGCACATGATACATACTGAGTATTCAGTAAAAGTTAAGTATGGTGTGTCTCTCTTTCCATTTATTAAAGTATGTTGGTTTCAATATTCATGAATTTCAGTTATGATGATTTATTTAAATAACAGCAGTTCCCAACAATATGGCTTGAATTTTAGTTGCCATATTATATTAACTGTGAGTAATTACGTAAAGTACAAACTTTGGTACTTTCTCTTTGGTCCACAAATTTACTATGTGAATAACAGAAGTGCATTATTATCAGTGACCAATGGCATCATTTCTTTCAGTCTGTTGGTGATAGGTCACTGCACAAATTGTATAGTTATGTTCCCTCTTTGTCTCTTAGTGATAACCCTCTGTGACATCTTTAAAAAATGGATAATCAAAAGAGGGAATTGGACAACAGAGATGAAAGTGCAGCCAGGAAACAAAAAGTGATAATTCTAGAAGTGAAATTAAAATGAAACATAAATGAAGAAGAAATATTTAACTGTGGGAATGTTGACACGTCTGCCATTGGAGAGACCCTAGAAATGCAGCTGGAGGAAGTTATTGGGGGTAAAAGTAACAACATAAATGTGGAAAGTTGTGATGAAAAGGATGAAGATGTCCCAGAGACAGTGACGTCAGTAAAAAACTACACTTTGAAAGAAATTCTGGTGACACTTCATGAGATTGAAAGTGCAAAGGTCAATATATTGATACCGAACTTGAAAAAGGAGTATGACAATTTTTTAGGCCATAAAATATATGCTCACTTGTTTGGAGGAGAGGAGGAAGGCAAGTACTGTTCAAACTACTGTTGGCAAGTATTTTACAAAGTAACAGAACACTATAATTCTCACTATTCTAATGTTTACGTTGCAATGTATGAAATATTAATTTTACCATTTTTTCATTTTCCTATACATTTATAATGGAATAGACAGTAAGAAAAGTTTTAGTGCCTTTAAAAAAATTTCTAAAAGTCACTGAACAATCCTAAATTCCCCCATTGATTATTAAGATTGCTTTGCATGGTTTAAGTTTGCAACTACCTTGCTTGTACTGTAGTTTCCCTCACATAGCCTATCCCATACATACTTCTTATTAAGAGTATTCTTAGTTGTTTACTATTTATTGTTGCTGTTGGAAATGGGATTCATTTTAATTTTTTTAACAGGATACTACTGATATATAAATATATACAATATATGTATTTACATATACATAATATATGTGTGTATGTATATATATAAAACAAAGTTCTTGCTTTTTGTATACTTACTTAGTGTCTGAATATTCTGTCAGGCTCTTACTATTTCTAACAGGTTCTTGGTTGATTTGGTGCCTGTCCACTGGGAATCATGGCTTGGGATTTTATATGGAACAAATACGTGAGCAAAAGCACTGCCTCAGAAAGAGGGTGACTTGTCTCCGATGTCATAGCTCAGCAGGTTTATTTGAAAAGCAATCTTGGTGGTGTGGCAGGATGTTTCTAGTTGAAATCTTCAATTAGTCACATACTAGCTGTGTAATCTAAATTTGTGTGAACTACACCACACTGATCCTGTTTTCTGATTGAAGAATTAAAATAATAATATATGCAACATGGGATTATTAGAAGGGTTGGGTGAAATATTGCATATAACGCACCTCCCTGAGAGTGCAAAGGAAAAGCTTGATAAATATTAAGGATTATTTTATTATTTAAAAAAATTACTTAGGAGCACTTTTTTCCTTCCTGATCCAGCTGTACCACTTGGGAACCCACCCATGCTTTGCTTAAGGACAGTTCTACCATAGCCATAGCAAATAGTTGAAGGTCTTGCTGATTTTCAACTTCAACTGCATCTCTTTATCTCTCTGCATTTTCTCATGATTATTTTATTTTTTAAAATTAATTTTAATAAAATCATAACTGTATACATTTATGGGGTACAATGTGATGATATACAATGTGGAATACTTAAATCAAACTATTTAACATAACTATCACCTCACTTATTTTTTGTGGTAAGACATATAAAATTTACTCTTAGTTATTTTGAAATATACCCTTGCATTGTGCACATTAGGTGAGACCCCACAAAATTCCCTCCCTCCTCCCACCAATTCCCCTTCTCCCTTCCCCTTCCACTTTGTGCCCATCCCCCTTGCTAGACTATAGTTATGTTTTATTATTCTTAGAAGTGTGTAAGTGTTTATATATTGGTTTCATAATAATATGGCGTACACTGGATACTCTTTTCCCCATTGTTGAGAATACTGTACTAAGAAGAATGTGTTCCAACTCCTTCCAGGTAAGCATAAAAGATGTAAACTCTCTATCTTTTTATGGCTGAATATTATTCTATGGTATATATATACATATATATATATATCATAATTTGTCATAGATCTGTAGAATGGAATAGAGAATCTAGAGATGAACCCAGCCATATGTTGTCATTTGGTCTTTGATAAGCCTAACAAAAACATGCATTGGGGAAAAGAGTCCCTATTTAACAAATGTGATGGGAGAACTGATTAGCCACTTATAGAAGATTGAAACTGGACCCACACCTCTCACCATTAACAAAAATTGATTCTTGATGGATAAAACATTTAAATTTAAGGCATGAAACTATAAAAAACTAGAAGACAGTGCAGGTAAAATGCTTGAAGATATTGGCCTGAGAAAATATTTTATGAGGAAGACGCCCCCCCAGCATTTATAGCAACACCAAAAATAAATAACTGGGATATGATCAAGCTAAAAAGCTTCTGCACAGCTAAGGACACTACAACCAAAGCAAACAGACAGCCTTTGGAATAGGAGAAGATTTTTGCGGGTTATGATTCTGACAAAGGTCTGATAACTAGAGTCTATAGAGAACTCAAATTAATAAGACAAGAGCAAACAACCCCATTTCTATGTGGGCAAGAGACTTGAACAGAAACTTTTCTGAAGAAGACAGACGAATAGCCAACAAACACACGAAAAAATGCTCATCATCCCTAATCATCAGAGGAATGCAAAGCAAACCACTCTGAGATACCACCTAACTCCAGTAAGATTAGCTCACATCATGAAGTTCCAAAACTGCAGATGCTGGTGTGGATATGAAAGGAAGGGAACACTTCCCACTGCTGCTGGGATTGCAAGCTAATGCAACCTTTATGGACAGAAGTATGGAGAATCCTCAAAGAACTAAATTTGACATTCTATTTGATCCCTCAATTCCATTTCTAGGTATCTATTCAGAAGAACAAAAATCATTTTACCGCAAAAACATTTGTCCAGGAATTTTTATTACGGCCCAATTCATAATTGCCAAGTCGTGGAAGCAACCCAAACGTTTACCCATCAATCTATTTTCTTACAATTTTAAATGAGGAAAATGACTTCCACTTTAACTCAAAAGTCAATAAGAAAAAAATTCTGAGCTGAAAAGAAGGGTTTGGCATAGATATATTGTCCTCTCTAGCTCCTCCCACATTTATTTGGTTGACATACCTCATCTTCAATTGCTCTTGTATCCATCATTCACTGTTCCTTTTCATTCCCATTGCCCTACATCTGGACCTCAGCTTGCACTTGAACCTCCGTATTAGCTTCTAAACAGATCTTTTCTCTCCCTGCCATTACCCAGACTTTCACTGGGAGTTCTTTCTAAGCCACGCAAAAAAATATATCATATCATTTCTTTCTTTAAAAAAACACCAACATTTGAGTCTTCATTGCTTATAGAATCCTAATCAAACTCTAAAAGTGGTAATTGAAGACTTTCTATCCTCTGAGCCCAAGCAACCCTTCCAGCCCCATTTCTAATCGCTGTCAATACTCAAGTTTCCCCATTTCCCTAACATGTCTCCAGCAGCAGCTTCACCCCTGAACACACCCATTTACCCCCAGTCCCTACATGTGTTCTGTGATTTCCTGCCTCCAGGTGTACTCACGTTCCTCCAGCGTAAAATCCTCTTCTCATCCCACGTCCTTCTTTTAAATACTGCTCATCTTCACATGCCGTGAACTTCATGAAGCCCTTTCTGATTTTACTTCTCTCTCCCTTAGAATGAATCATTTCTTCTTCCACATTCCTAAAGTACTTGCTTGTTATGTGTTTGTTTACAATGATTTCATCTTTCTTCTTGAAAGTAGACTAGATCTCTGTAAACTGACATTTTCTCAAGCAGAGGAACCAGTTCTTTGCATCTGAGTAAACACTGGAGCACTTTCATATCTTATTCTATTTGTCTGCTTGTCTTGCACCCATCTTCCCACTAGAGCCCCACTTTGGAACAAGGGTGAAAACTGTGTCTTGTTCACCACAGTATCCCAAGTGCCTGTTGCAGGGTCTGGCACATAGTAGGTTCAATAAAATCTTGTGGAATCAATAATAGCCCTCCTATTTTCTTGACCTCTTTGACCCTGTGATTTTGGCCTCCTGCCTACTTCAGCAGCCACTGCTATCACTTGCAATTGCCTGCTTCACCTCTTAGATCTTGAACTCTGAACTGCCTTCTAGCAACCAAAACTTTCCATTTTGGGGAGGACCGGTTCAGTTGCATTGCTGTGACTGATGCCCCCCTGACCTCTCCTCATTCTTCCAGCAGTCCCTTTCAGACTTCCCTCACCTCCCTCCCCAGCCCAACATTCTGCTCTGTTCTTTCTAGAGCCTTGGCTAGGGTGAGGTTACTGGGGCACAGAAATTTAGAGGGTACCACATTTTTCTCCCACCACCTCTCTGGTCTCAGTTGTAAGCCTCACCCTGGCCCCAGGCCAGCTCCTTTGGCAGTAAATAGCAGAGATGGATGGAGCAAGAGGCCTGAGGTCAAGGGCTGGGAGAGCACCAGCTAGGGGACCTTTTGTGCACAGGGCCGCCCCTCCCCCGGCCAAGAGCAGCTTCCATTGAAGAGGAGGCGGGTTTCACGCTGCTTGCCTGGGGCGCCAAAACTATTAGTTAGGGCTCTGGTTCTGTTCCTGCTTCCCTCACCCCTGACATTGTGCCAATCTCCACACTGTTTTCCCTGCTTCGGATCTACAGCAAGGTCTGTTGCTGGGCTTCCTGGGATCGCCACCAGTCACTGCAGCCTTTCCTTCTTAGACACTTGATGGCTCCTCAACCATCTTTGTAACTGAATATTTGTACTGGGGGATATTTGTTTTGAAATATGAAGGGCGGAAAGAGAGAGAGAGAGAGAGAGAGAGAGAGAGAGAGAGAGAGAGAGAGAGAGAAAATAGGGAGAAGAGAGGGAGAGACAGAGAGCATGAGAGAGAAACACCTAGGCTGAGTTGCAGAAGACTGGCAGAAGAAGCAACAAGTCCCTTCACCTCTCTGAGCCTTCTTTGCCTCACCTGTAAAATGGAAATGATAATATTATCTCCCTTATTGCATCATTAGTCTAGGGAATAAAGTGCATAGTAGAGTTCCTGACACATGTCATAAGCATGCAATCCAGTAAGTTCCCTTCCTTAGTTTTGAATAATCCTCTTTTAGTCTACATTTTCCCAGGCTATGGTTGAGGATTGGATGCAAAAACTAGTGAATACACCTGTTAGAGTACGTTTGGTAAATGTTAGTTATGACCAGCTCCAGAGGCCAGGCAGCAGCTCTTCTTTTTTTTTATTATTATTTTTTTTTATTAAATCATAGCTGTGTACACCAATATGATCATGGGGCACCATACACTTGTTTCATAGAATATTTGACACATTTTCATCTCATTAGTTGACATAGCCCTCCTGGCATTTTCCTAGTTACTTTGCCAAGACATTTACATTCCACATTTGCCAAGGCTCACATGTACCTTTGTAAGATGCACCACATGTGTGATCCTGGAACATACTCTTCTCAGTAAAGTGTCTCAAGAATGGAAAAAAAAATATCCAATGTATTCACCCCTACTATGAAACTAACTTAGCAGCTCTTCTTGCCCCAACACCTGCACCCCTTTACCACAAACCCATTAGGAGCTGAAAGGCTCCTAAGAAAATTTTCCTTTCAGGATTTAGAAACTCAAAACTTTTTGTGCTGGTGCCAAAAATGTGCATTGCAGTCAACTTTGTCATAAGGAGGTCAGCCTTGGGTTTCTAACTCTGCCACTAAGTGTTGTTCCCCTCCCAGGGCACTGGGAGGTTTTTTTTTTTTTTTTTTTTTTTAAATCATAGCTGTGTACATTAATACAATTATGGGGCACAATGTGCTAGTTTTATATACAATTTGAACTGTTTTCATCAAACTGGTTAACATAGCCTTCATGGCATTTTCTTAGTTATTGTGTTAACACATTTATATTCTATACCTAGTAAATTTCACATGTACCCTTGTAAGATGCACCATAGTTGTGGTCCCACCAATTACCCTCCCTCCATCCATCCTCCCCCTAACAGTCCCTCCCCCTCCTCTTTCCCCTTCATCTTGGGCTATAGTTGGGTTATAGCTTTCATATGGAAGTGTGGGTGCTTATATATTAGTTTCATAGTAGGGCTGAGTACATTGGCTACTTTTTCTTCCATTCTTTTTCTTTGTTTTTTGCAGTTTTTGGCTAGGGCCAGGTTTGAACCCACCACCTCTGGTGTATGGGGCCAGCGCCCTACTCCTTTGAGCTACAGGCACTGCCCCTAGTCTTCCATTCTTGAGATACTTTGCTAAGAAGGATACGTTCCAGCTCCATCCATATAAACATGAAAGAGGTAAAGTGTCCGTCTTTTTTAAGGCTGCATAATATTCCATGGTGTACATATACCACAATTTATTAATCCATTCGTGGGTCAATGGGCACTTGGGCTTCTTCCATCAGCAATTATGAATTGGGCTGCAATAAACATTCTGGTGCAAATATCTTTGTTATAAAGTGATTTTTGGTCTTCTGGATATATACCTAGTAGAGGAATTGCAGGATGGAATGGCAGGTCTGTTTTTAGATCCCTAAGTGATCTTTAAACTTCTTTCCAAAAAGAATGTATTAGTTTGCATTCCCACCAGCAATGCAGAAGTGTTCCCTTTTCTCCACATCCATGCCAGCATCTATGATTTTGGGATTTTGTGATGTGGGCTAATCTTACTGGAGTTAGATGATATCTCAAAGTGGTTTTGATTTGCATTACTCTGATGATAAAGATGATGAGCATTTTTTCATGGGTCTGTAGGCCATATGCCTGTCTTCTTCAGATAAGTTTTTCTTCAAGTCCCTTGCCTACACTGAGATGGGATAACTTGTTCTTTTCTTCCTAATATGTTTGAGTTCTCTGTGGATTCTGGTTATTGAACCTTTGTCAGAGACATAACCTGCAAATATCTTCTCCCATTCTGAGGGCTGTCTGCTTGCTTTATGTATTGTGTTCTTAGCTGTGCAGAAGCTTTTTTTAGTTTGACCAGATCCCAGTAATGTATTTTTGGTGTTGTTCAATTGCCCAGGGGGGTTCCTCCTCATAAAATATTCTCCCAGGCCAATTTCTTCAAGTGTTTTCCCTGCACTTCTTCTAGTATTTTTATAGTTTCTTGTCTTAAGTTTAAAACTCTTATCCAGTGGGGTGTGGGTCCAGTTTCAGTCTTCTGCAGGTCACTGGCCAGTTCACCCAGCACCATTTGTTAAATAGAGAGTCTTTTCCCCACTGAATGTTCTTGATTGGCTTATCAAAGAACAAATGACGTTAAGTAGCTGGGTTCATCTCTTGGTCTCTATTCTGTTCCATACATCTACCTTTCTGTTTTTGTGCCATTACCATGCTGTTTTGCTGATCGATTTATAGTATAGTCTGAGGTCTGGTAGCGTGATTCCTCCTGATTTGTTTTTATTTCTGAGTAATGTCTTGGCTAATTGAGGTTTTTTTTTTGTTTCCATATAAAACGATGTATTATTTTTTGAGGTCTGTAAAGTATGACAGTGGTACTCCCGTAGGGATTTAATAGGGGTTGCATTAAAATTGTATATTGCTTTGGGTAGTATGGACATTTTAACAATGTTGATTCTTCCCAGCCATGAGCATGGTATATTTTTCCATTTGTTGGCATCTTCAGCTATTTCTTTTCTCAGAGTTTCATAGTTCTCTTTATAGAGAACTTTCATGTCCTTTGTTAGGTAAACTCCCAAATATTTCACCTTCTTTGGCACTACTGTAAAAGGAATAGAGTCTTTGACTGTTCTTTTTTTTTTTTTTAGCTTGACTATTATTTGTGTATATAGAGGCTACATATTTGTGAGTATTGATTTTGTAACCTGAGATGCTGCTGTATTCCTTGATCACTTCTAAAAGTTTTGTAGTTGAATCCCTGGGGTTTTCCAGAAGTACAATCATATCATCTGCCAATAGTTAAAGTTTGATCTCCTCTGTTCCTATTTGGATACCCTTGATCGCCTTTTCTTGCCTTGCAACCTAAGATGTGATCAATTTTGGAGGATGTTCCATGGGCTGATGAGAAGAATGTGTATTCAATTTTGTTAGGATGAAATCTTCTGTAGATGTCTATTAAATTCAATTGTTGTATGGTGAAGTTTAAATCCAGAATTTCTTTGCTTAGTCTCTTATTGGCTGTCCAACACTGCCAAAGAGGTGTTAAAATTTCTGACTATTATGGTGCTGGAAGATATCAAGTTGTTCATGTCTGTTAGGGTCTTAGTTATAAATTGAGGAGCATTTTGGGTGGGTGCATAAATGTTAATAATTGATATCTCGTCATGCTGAATGTTTCCCTTCACAAATATGAAGTGACTGTCCTTGTCTTTCCTTACTTTTGCTGTTTGAAAGCCTAATTTATCTGTAAATAAAATTGCAACCCCTGCTTTTTTCTGTTTTCCATTTGCCTGGATTATAGATGTCCATCCCTTCACCCTGAGTCTATATTTATCCTTTAAGATGATGAGATTCTTGTATGCAGCAGATATCTGGCCTGAGTTTTTGTATCCAGTTAGTCAACCTGTGTCTCTTTAGTGAACAATATAAGCCATTCACGTTAATTGAGAGTATTGATAAGCCTGGTGGTATTTTGGGTGTCAAGTTTTTCAAAAGACTAGAGGGCACTGGGAGTTTTAAGTGCATTTGAAATCAAAACCAGTTCTTTCTTCAAACCAGGGATATTCTCCTCCATGGTTTTAAATTGCAACAAAATTTAAGGTAAGAATTGCAGAAAGTGAGTCTCCTGTAAAGTTCTTTACTTACTTTTGCACAAATGTATTTCCTTTTCCAAAGCCATTCTATGTGCATGTTCATTATATGTGTTTGCAACTGACTGACTCTTTAGAAAACCCATAGTCACAGGAAATGTATGTCCTGGAAGTTACTCAGGCATTACAATAGCATATATCCTGCACACATAGCCAGGCCTCTATGAAAAGTTGACCATTGGAGTCATCACTCCACATAAACTAAATCAGATGAGGTCTCCATTTGTCTCACTTAGAAACATGTGATCATGTTAAAATCACATTTTTTAATAAATGAGTGACATTTAAAATTAGCTCATAACATTTTCCGAGGAAAATATTTTAATTTCTATGAGGTCCAATTTAGTATTTTTTTCTATTAATGGCTTGTGTTTGTGCTGTCAAGACTAAAGCCCCTGGTCCTAAAGATTTTTCTGTTTTATTTTTTATAAATGTCTTACATTTTATATGAAGGGCTGTGATCTATTTTGAGTTAATTTTATAGTAGGTATGAAACTTAGGTAGACATTCATTTTTTTTCCCATGGATGCCCAATTGCTTCAGCGTTACTTATTGAAAGACTATACTTCCTCCATTGAATTGCTTTTGCGCCTTTACCAAACATTAGTTGGGGACATTTGTATGGATATGTTCCTGGGTTGTCTATTCTATTTCACTGATCTATTGATCTGTATCTATTGCTTGGTGAAAACCACACTGTAATGATTATCATGGTTATGCAGTAACACTTAACTTCAGGTAGAGTTACTCTTCCCACATAACCCATGATTCAAGATTGTTTTAGCTACTCAAGAGTTTATGTCTTTCCACATAAATTTTAGAATAAGCTTGTCATCTATCTCTACCAAAATCTTTAATGATATTTTGCATTAAACCTATAGATAAGTTTGGGGAGAACTGATGTCTTTTCTTTGTTGTGTGTTCTAACCCATGAACCCAATATGTATTTCCATTTAGGTAGATATCCTTTGATGTCTTTCATCAGGACTTTATAGTTCTAAGCATACAAATTCTATATAAGTTATGTTAGATTTGTATCTATTTCATTTCCTTTCAAGTGCTTTTTAATGGTATTGTGTTTTTCCTATTGGCTTCTATATATTCATTGTTATCATACAATGTGATTAAAGAACTCAATACTATTTACAATAGCTGCAAAAAATATCTAGGAATATACTTAACCAGAAAGACAAAGATCTATACAGGGAGAAATATAAAACACTGATGAAAGAAATGGTAAATGACACAAACAAATGGAAAAACATCCCACATCAATGGAATGGAAGAATAAATATTGGGCCATACTGCCCAAGGTGATTTATATATTCAATGCAATTCCTATGAAAATACCAATGTAATTTTCAAAGAAATGAAAATGAGTATAACCTCTAAGAAAAACAGTATGGAGATTTCTCAAAAAACTAAAAGTGGATCTACCATTCTATCCAACAATATCACTACTAGGTATCTACACAAAGGAAAAGATGTCATTATATAAAAAGACATCTGAAGACATCTGCACTTATTCAGCCATCACAGCATAATTCACAATTGTAGGGAGAGGGAATCAATCCTACATCCCCACCAAGTGATGAATGGATGAAGAAAATGTGGTATACAGTAGATGAACAAATACATGCCCACACTAGAAAAAAACACAATTAAACTCAAGTTGGGGGGAGGAGGAGGGGAAAGGAGGAACTGGTAAGCTCTCACTTAACAGGCACAATATAGCACTATATGGCACACCTCCTGGGTGAGGGGCATAATTATAACCTGTATTCTACCTAACAAATGAAAACAATGTAACCTAATCATCTGTATCCTCATATTAATATGAAATAATAAAAAAAGAAAACATGGTATACATACACTATGGAATACTACTCAGCTATAAAAAATAATGAAATAATGTCTTTTGCAAAACCTTGGATTGAACTGGAGGCCATTATCCTAAGTATCTCAGTAATAAAGAAACAAATACCACATGTATTAATTTGTAAGCAGGAGCTAAATGATGGGTATACATGGTCATACGAAGTGGTATAATGGACATTGGAGACTCAGAAGAGAGGAACATTGGAGGGGTAAAAGGGACCAAAAATTACCTATCAGGTACTATGTACACTATTTGGGTGATGGGTATGCTAAAAGGCCTGACATCACCACTATAAAATTCACCCATGTAACAAAAAACAAACAAAAAAACCACTTGTGCCCCATAAATCTATATTAAAAAAAGAATTATTAAAAATTTAATTAATAATTATGTGTTAATCTTGTATCCTTTGGCATTAATGAAGTCATTTATAAGTTTTAATAATTTCTGTGTTATTTTCTTGGGATTTTCTATGAATATAGTCGTGTCATCTACAAATGGGGATTGTTTATTCCTTTCTCTCAAATGTATATGCCTTGTAACTCTTTTCATTGCCTTATTTCAGGGCTATAACTTCCAGTAGTATGTTGAATAAGATTAGTGAAAACAGGCGGTGCCTGTGGCTCAAAAGAGTAGGCGCCAGCCCCATATACCGGAGTTGACAGGTTCAAGCCCAGCTCTGGCCAAAAAAAAAAAAAAGATTATTCAAAGCTATCATAATTAAATATTAGAGGGAAAGTATTCAGCCTTTCACCATTATGTATGACGTTAGCTGTAACCTTTTGTATTAATAGAATTTATTTATCAAACTGTGGTAGTTCTTTATTACTAATTTGCTGAGAGGTTTTGTTTTGTTCTAAATTATTAATGGCTATTGAATTTCATCAGCTGCTTTTTCTGAATCAATTTACATGGTCATACGATTTTTCTTCTTTAGCTTATTGATATGGTGTACTACTTGGCTGATTTTTTTCATTGATTGATTTTTGAGTATTGAAGCAACTGTGGTTAAGTAAATCTAGTTTGATCATGGGGTATAATTTCTTTTATACTGTAGAGGAGGAAGGTTTTCCCCAACCCTCTTAGGGTTTCTGGACTAAGTCTAACAAAACTAAAAAACACAGATTAAAAAGGAGAAAAGCATGTAAATTTATTAATATAATTTTTATGTGACATAGGAGCCTTCAGAAATGAAGACCTCAAAAAACAGAGAAACCTGTATATTTGTATGCTTCAGTTTTATGAAGAGTGGATAGTTGTGGAGAAGTATGATTGGACCAAGGGAGTATGATCTAAAGATAATAAACTGGGGGGAAATAAGCAAAGTCTGCTTGTACAGATTTTTCTCTGTGTCCCTGTATCTTCGGAGACAAGAATATTTCTTTCCTCCAGCTACAGAGTGGACACATCTTACACGAAGGACTTATGTCCTGCTTTAGAGGATTGTCTGAAAATTCTTTTTAGGGTTGATGGCCTTCTTCAAGGGAGAAGGGCAGGAGATAGTCTGAGAGCTGCTTCTTGCTTCTGCAGTTTTCTCAAATTCATTAGCTTAAAATATTCAGTATGCAAAGATTTCATGCAGACAGCCCCCATGTTATAAACATCTGACTTATATATAACTCACACGTACAAACAGAGCCTATTACAGTAAATCTCTGAGTATTTGTATTGCATTTTCTGAGCCTCATCAATATATTGCTGTATTTGAATTGCTGATATCTTTTGAGTAATTTGGAATTGACGTTTGTAATACATATTTGTCTGCAGTTTTCTTTTGTGTACTGTCTTTGTCTGGTTTTGGTTATTATGGTAATACTTGTCTCAGAAAAAGGGGTTGAGAAGTGTTCCCTCTTCTATTTTTTGAAAGAACATGTATAAGATTGCTGTGTTGTGTAGTTGCAATCTATTGGAGATTATCTATTATCCAAGATTTTACTAAGTATTTTTCCATCAATATTCATTAGTGAAATTGATCTGTAGTTCTTTTTAGTTGGATCCTTTCCTGGTTTTGGAATGTATTGGGAATATTCCTTCCTTCTCAATGTTTTGGAATAGGTTCTGCAGTATAGGTACAAGCTCATCTTTGATGGTGTGAACCATCTTGTCTAGGTACTTTTTGTTGTTATTGGCAACTCTTTTATTGTTTCTTTGATCTCAGTGCTTGATACTGGTCTGTTCAGGAGATCTGTTTCTTCCTGGTTAAGTCTAGGGAGATGGTGTGATTCCGGGTATTGATCCATTTCTTCTTCATTGTCAAATATTTGGGCATAGAGATTTTTGTAGTAGTCAGAAATAATCTCTTGCATCTCTGTGTTATCAGTTGTTATTTCTTCCATTTTATTTCTGATTGAGGTTATTAAAGATTTTACTTTTCTGTTTATAGTTACTCTGGCCAATGGCTTATTGATTTTATTTATCTTTTCAAAGAACCAACTTTTTGTTTCATTAATTTTGTGAATGATTTTGATTTCAATTTCTTTTACTTCTTTTATTTCCCCCTGCTTGCTGGTTTTTATTTTATTATGCAAAATTTCAAACGTACATAAATATAGAATAGCTTAGGGAAGCCCAGTGTACAATCACTGGCTTCAATAATTTTCAACTTGATAGTCAATTTTCCTTTCTCTATTAATTTTTTTGTTTTTTTTCCTTTTCTTCTGCAAGGCTTGAGATTCGATTGCTTTTCCTTTTCCATTTCCTCAAGATGATTCATTAGGTTACTGATGTGATCTCTCTGTGTTTTGGATGTTGGCAACTAATGCAATAAATTTCCCTCTTAGGACTTTTGCAGTGTCTCATAGGTTTTTGGTGGCTTGTGTCTTCATTGTTGTTATGTTCAAGAGAGTTAATGATTTCCTCCTTTATCTCTTCTTTAACCCAAGTGTCCTTCAGCATAAGGTTGTTTAGTTTCCATGCCTTTGTGTGGGGATGCAAATTTTTGTTGGAGTTGAGTTCCACCTTTATTGCCTTGTGGTCAGAAAAGATACAAGGTGTAATTTCAATTCTTTTTTTTTTTTGCAGTTTTGTTTTGGCTGGGGCCAGGTTTGAACCCACTACCTCTGGTATATGAGGCTGGCTCCCTACTCACTGAGCCACAGGTGCTGCCCTGTAATTTCAGTTCTTTTAATTTTGTTGAGGTTTTATTTGTGTCCTAAGATATGATCTGTTCTGGAGAATGTTCAACAGGCTGATGAGAAGAATGTGTATTGTTTAGCTTTGGGATCATGTGTTTTGTATATGTCTCTTAAGCCCAGTTGTCCTAGAGTCACATTTAAGTTCCTTGTATCTTTGTTTAGTTTCTGTTTAGAGAATCTGTGCAACTCTGTAAGAGGGGTGTTAAAGTCCCCAGCTATTATGGTGTTATAGACTATCACATTGCTTAGACCAATTAAGGTCTGTTTCATAAATATGGGAGCATTTAAATTGGGAGAAAAATTTTTAGAATTGAAATGTCCTCTTTTGTATTGTTCCCTTGATCACTGTGAAGTCACCTATTTGTGGTTTTTCGAGGAACTGGTCATATTCATTACATATTCATTACAATTGAGGAACCTAAACTGACACAACATTATCATAGTTTACATTAGAGTTCACTCATGTTATATACTCCATATGTTTGGACAAATCTGTGACATGCATCCATCTTTATAGTATCATACAGAATAGTTTAACATCCCTAAATATCCTCTTTTTTCCCGCCCATTCATCCTTCACTCCCTCAAACTGTTGTCCCAATTCCTGGCAATCACTGATCTTTTACTGTCTTCATAGTTTTAGCTTTTTCAGAATTTTGAAATCACAAATTATGTAGCCTTTTCTGATTGGATTTTTCCACTTGGTAATATGCATTTAAGTTTCTTCCATGTCTTTTTATAGATTAATAGCTCATTTTTTTTTATCACTGAATAATATTCCATTGTATGAATGTACCATAGTTGAGTTATCTACTCACCTAATGAAATCATGGTTGCGTCCAAGTTTTGGTAATTGTGAATAAAGTGACTATGAACGTATATGTGAAGGCTTTTGTGTTGTTTTAAGTTTTTAATTTCTTTGAGTAAATACCAAGGAACATAATTGCTGAGTCATATGGTAAGAATTAATAAATTGCCAAACCATCTTCCAAAGTGGCTATACCATTTTGCATCCATCAGCAATAAATGTGAATTATTTTTGTGGCATATCCTTGCTAGCATTTTATGGTATCAGCCTGCTGAATATTTGCCATTCTATAGGTGTTTTAATTTGCATTTCCCTAATGACATATAGCATGGAGCATCTTTTCAAATGTATATTTGCTATCTTTATATCTTCTTGTCGAGATGTATGTCAAGGTTGTTGGGCAATTTTTTTTTAAATCAGGTTTTTTTAATTGTTGACTTTTAAGAGTTCTCTATATATTTTGAATAACAGTCCTTTATCAGATATGTCTTTGATATTTTCTCCTAGCTTATGGTTTGTTTTTTCATTCTCTTGACAGTGACTTTCACAGAGCAAAAATTTTTAATTTTTTTAAAGGTAAGCATGAAATAAAGTTTATTGAGGAAGAGAAAGGTTTAGAGTATTAAAGCTTACAAAGCAGGATACATTCATCAATGACAGAAAACAGTATTTTCATTCTTTTCCTTTAGTATCGTGTTGGATATTCTGGATCTTCTGCTTCTCCATATAAATTTTAGAGTCAATTTGTCATTGATTGCAATTGTGTTAAATCTATAGATCAAACTGGGAAAAACTGACATCTTGACAACATTGGGTCTTCATGTCCATGAACATGGAATATCTCTGTATTTATTTAGTTCTTATTTATTTCATAAGAGTTTTATAGTTTTCCTCATATAGATATACATATTTTGTTAGATTTATATCTAAGTATATCATTTTTTCAGTGCTAATGTAAGTGATATTTTGTTTTTCAAATTCAACTTGTTCATTGGTGGTATATAGAAAAGTGATAGCCCTTTTTATGCTAACCTCATAGCCCTTTTATGCATAACCTTATTGTAATCACTTGTTCATTCTGGGAGGGTTGTTTTTTTTATTCCTTCACATTTTCTGCATAGATAATCATGCCATCTGTGAAAAAAGACATTTTTATTTCTTCATTCCTGATCAGCATACCTTTTATTTCTTTCTTGGCTTTCTTGTCTTATTGTATTAGCTAGGGCTTCCCGTACAATGTTGAAAAGGTGTGGCCACAGGGGACATCCTTGCATTATTCCTGGTCTTGGAAAGCTTCTAGTTTCTCACCCTTATGATGTATTTTCATCTTCATTAGCTCTCTGACTTTTAAATCTTTACTTTGATTCCTAAATTTTTTAGATGTGTGTTATCTAATTTATAAATGTTTGAAGGATTTTCTTATCTTTCTGTTCTTGATTTCTAGTTTGGCTCCATTGTGGTCAGAGAACATACACTGCATGATTTCAATTCTCTTAAATAGGTTGTAGCACTTGAAAACTGTAAAAAAGTAGTGGTCTTCTACATATGAGGTATTAGGGGAACAGAATGCTGCATATAGAGATGCACAGTTATATTTGTAAGGGGAACAAGAAGTATTATTTATTGCAGACCTACAGCTACCTCCCTCCATGAGTGCTTTACACACATGATTTCATGTAACGCTCCCAACAACTCTTTCAGATCATAACTATTATGAACCTAATTTTAAATGGAAAACTAGAGGCCATACAGTGTAAATGACTTGATTTCACTTGGCTAAATAGTGATCTGATTTGGGGGCGGGGGGTGTCTCTCTATCTCCAAAGCTGTTTCCACTATAGAGTTTCAGTTGAGAGAACAATAGGAGATGAGGAATAAAAGTATATGGGACCATGTCCCAGAAAAGCAGTCATATAACCAGTTATCCAATATCCTTCTTGCTGTTACTTTTCTAACATGGTGTTCACATAATTAAATCAATTTGATATGGTAAAAAATTTTAAATATTAATTCAGGTACTATGGGCTTTCTTGGCCACACAATGCCAAATACAGTCAGTCCTCCATACCATGGTTCCACGTCTGTGGATTCAAACAATTGCATATTGAAAATATTTGGGGGAAAATAATCTACACAGTTCCAAAAAGTAAACCTTGAATTTTCCATGCACCAAGTACTATGTTGGATCCAAGCAAATGAAGTGATGCATAGGCTTTGCATTAGATATTATAAGTATTCCAGAGATGATTTAAAGTATATAAGAGGAGGATTGCATAGGTTATTTGTAAATGCTATGTAAGGGACTTGAACATCCATAGATTTTGGTATTGTTGGTGGGCTCTGGAACCAGTCCCCCAGAGATCCTGAGAAACACTGTAATTGGTTTGACTAAAATTGTACTCCTTAACCTATGGTTATAGAATGGTGTAAAGTTTAATGGATAAGTCACTTAAGTTGGGTCTGTGCCCCTGATCCATCTGTACAATAAGAACCAAAATACTTTCATTGAAGAGTTATGACACTGAGATAAGGGATCTAAATGTGCTTTTACTAGCAAACTTTATATACTTAAAAGGGATTGTTATGATGATAATGGAGATAGTGTCATTGTTTCTTTAAGAGCCAGAAGAATGCTTTTCAGGCATTTCACATATGTAGTTGTCTTTCTTATGTTTCAGTTTTTAACAAGCCTGTGTACTAGCCAATTAGGAACTGGGATAGCTAAAATTGTAGAACTGACTAAAGATACTTTTTTTTTTTACTTGTGATGTTACTTTGGAAGAACTGAGGACATGGAGACTGTGAATAAATTAGTCTCTTTAATAATTTACAATTAGTGTAAAAGCCTCCAGAAATGAAGTGGCCTTTATAGTGGAATACATTGGAAGGGGTACAGAAGAGGCTCAATGAATGACCCAGAGGATCCAGTTATGCCTGAATTTTCTATTATTATCACTGTAGAGATGCAATTTCTTAAGCAACATTTGACTAAGGAATTGCATTGCTCCAAACATAGGAGGTGTCACAGATGGTACTAAGGTTGATGAGTTGGTATTCGTGGGACTTGAGTGAATCTAAAAAGACTGCCACCCCTCAAGACTTATTTTTGGGTTGGTGCTTAGGATCCAATCAGGGATCTATCTGAAATTACTTGTAGCACATAACAATAAGAGGACAGAGTCGTAGTATCAGAGTAAAACTGAGAAAAGTATCACATTAATATCAAACCACTGAGTCTGAATAACTATAGGTTTATCAGGTAAAAATACAGGATGCCAGTACTGCATGGGAAATACTCATATGAAATATTATTTGTCTTTTATCAGAAACTCTGATTTAATTGTGCATCCTGAATTTCTGTTTGCTGAATCTGGCAATCCTAGATGAGTGAGATGCTATTTTTAGGAAATAAGACCTGAGGTAAAAGATCAGACTAGTTCTTAGACTTTAGTGTGCATACAAATCACCTGAGAAATCATCATTCCTGGGATGGGCCCCAAGTACTTACAATTCTAAAGCATTTCAAGGTGCTGCTAATTCTGGAGCATAATATGGACCATAATTTAAGTAGCAAGACATTACACAGTTGTCTAAGTCAATATTTGAGTCACCTTTCTCACTGCACAGCGAGTTCCATTATTATCAGCTAAACCTTCTTGTATTAGCTTAAGGACTTACTGAAAGAATGTCTTCAAACAGTGTTGTAAATAGGTGTCCAGAGCAGGTGAAGCATTTGGGGTCCAAAGTGGACAGATTAGGCAAGCAAATCCTCGGGGGCTATAATGGAACTCATTGCTTCCCAAATTGCATATCAGACTTTCCAGGAAAACTTTTTTAGAATTCTAGAGCCCAGGCCACCCAAGACTAACTAAATCACAGTCTTTGAGGGTAGGAAACAAACACTTAAAAATTTAAGCTCTTTACATGATACTTATATGCAAAATTTGTGAACTACTGCTATGGTGATAATAACGGCAATGAGAGCAAATAATCAAAGACAAAGAAAATTTTTTAGTTCTATAAAGTGAACCAAGGAGGTAGAGACAAACAGATGGATCTAAGGAATCTCTTTTGGCTTACATGAATGTCCAACCTGTGACCTTGGACTGCATCTAGATTATTTCAGTCCTGTTTTGCTTATCTATAACATCAAATATCAAGAAAATTATGCATAGATCTTTTCTTTTGCTCATCAGCTTTTATTAGTGTTTGTATATTTACTGTGTGGCCCAAGACAACTCTTATTCTTCCAATGTATGGAAGAAAAAAGATTGGACAATCCTGAGTGTAGGCTTTTTTTTTTTTTTTTTCAGTTTTTCAGGTTAATCGAGGGTACAAAGAATTAGGTTATAATGTTTGCATTTGTTAGGTAAAATCTCTCTTATAATTGTGTTCTGCCCCCAAGAGGTGTGCCATACACCCTAACATTGTGTCCATTAAGTGGAGCACACCTATCCCTCTTCTTCTTCCCCTATCCCTGCTCCCTTGTTTCCCCATCCCCCACCTTGAATTGATTTGAGTTTTACTCTTATGTGGATGTGTATTATATTGTCTCCTGGTTTCATATTAGAATTGAGTACACTGGATTCTTGCTTCTCCATTCTTGTAATACTTTACTAAGAAGAATGTGTTCTAGCTCCATACAGGCTAATACAAAAGATGTAAGGTCTCCATCTTTTTTAACAGCTAAATAGTATTCCATGGTATATATAAACCACACCTTGTTAATCTATTCCTGGGTTGGTGGGCATTTAGGTTGTTTCCACATTTAGCAACTGTAAATTAAGCTGTGATAAACAGTCTAGTGCAAATGTCCTTATGATAAAAGGATTTTTTTTTTTCTTCTGGGTAGATGCCTAGTAATGGGATTGCAGCATCAAATGGGAAGTCTAATTTGACTTCATTGAGGACTCTTCATACTTCCTTCCAAAAAGATTGTATTAGTTTGTGGTCTCACCAACAGTGTAAAAGTGTTCCCTTCTCTCCACATCCATGTCAGCATCTGCAGCTTTGAGAATTTGTGATGTGGGCTACCCTCACCGTCAGGGGTCCTCAAACTATGGCCTGCGGGCCACATGTGGTGGTGTGATTGTATTTGTTCCTGTTTTGTTTTTTTTTACTTCAAAATAAGATATGTGCAGTGTGCATAGGAATTTGTTCATAGTTTGTTTTTTAAAACTATAGTCCGGCCCTCCAATGGTCTGAGGGACAGTGAACTGGCTCCCTGTTTAAAAAGTTTGAGGACCCCTGACTCAGGGTGGTTTTGATTTGCATTTCTCTGATGATCAGGGACAATGACCATTTTTTTCAAATGGTCATTTTTGTTACCCATTTGTCTGTCTTCCTCAGAGAAGGTTCTATTCATATCTCTTGCCCAGTGGTAGGTGAGATTGTTTGCTCCTTTTTGTTGATTAATTTGAGTTTTTTGCAGATTCTGCTTATCAACTCTTTGTCAGATTCATACCATTCAACTATCTTTTCCCATTCTGATGGTTGTCTTTTTGTTTTACTTGTGTCCTTGGTGGCTCAGAAGCTTTTCAGATTAATTAAGTTTTCAGATTAATTAATTAAGTTCCATTTGTTCCATTTTACTTGTGATGGTTGCTGAAGTCTTTGTCATAAAATCTTTCCCCAGTCTGACATCATCAAGAGTTTTTCCCAAACTTTCTTCTAAGATTTTTATCATTTCACTTCTTGGATTTAAATCTTTTATACATCTTGGGTCAATTTTTGTAAGTAGTGAAAGGTGTGGGTCTAGTTTCAGTCTTTTACATGTGTATATACAGTTCTCCTAGCACCATTTGTTCAATATGGACTCTTTTCCCCCACTGTATGCTTTTGTTTGGTTTATGCTTGTGATGGCAACTAGAGACTGATTTCATCTCTTGGTTTTCTATTCTGTTCTATATGTCTATGTCTCTATTTTTGTGCCAATACCATGCTGCTTTGATCACTGTGGATTTTTAATATAACCTGAAGTCTAATGGGGTGATGTCTCCAGCTTTGTTTTTATTACTAAGAATAGCCTTGGCTATATGTTTTTTTTTTTTTCTGGTTTTATACAAAATGAAGTACTATTTTTTCCAGTTCTTCAGAGTATGATGTTGGTGTTTTAATGGGGATTGCATTGAATCTGTAGATTGCTGTGGGTAGAATAGACATTTTAACAATGTTAATTCTTCCCAGCCAAGAGCATAGTATGTTTTTACATTTGGTAATATCTTCTGCTATTTCTTTTCTCAGGGTTTTGTAATTTTCATTGTAGAGGTCCTTCACCTCTTTTGTTAGGTATATTTCTAGGTATTTCATTTTTTTATTGAAGCTACTGTGAAGGGAATCGTATTCTTGATTTGCTTCTCAACTTGGCTGTTATTGGTGAATACAAAGGCTACTGATTTGTAGACATTGATTTTATACCCTGAGACATTACTGTATTTGCTGATTGCTTCAAGAGTTTTGTGGTTGAATCTATGGAGTTTCCTACATAAAAGATCAGATCATCAGCAAAAGATGCCCCCATTTGGATGTCTTGGATATCCTTCTCTTGCCTGATTACATTGGCTAGAACTTCCAGAACTATGTTGAATAGTATTGGCAATTGTGAACCTCCTTGTCTGGTTTCAGTTCTAAGTGGAAAACCTTTCAGTTTTACTCCGTTTAGTATGATATTAGCATTGGGTTTATCATAGATGGCTTTGGTCAGCTCAAGAAATGTGCCACCTATGCCTATTTCCTTAAGTGTTCTTGTTAGAAAAGGTTGCCAAATTTTGTCAAATATTCTTTCTGCATATATTGAGAGGATTATGGTCTTTGTTTTTGCTTCTTTTGATATGCTGAAATACATTGATGGATTAACTTATGTTAAACCAGCCTTGCATTCCTTGGATGAAGCATATTTGATTGTGATGTATAATTTTTTTAATGCGTAGCTGAAATTTACTAGCTAAGATTTTGTTCAGCATTTTTGCATCAGTATTCATTAGTGAGACTGGCCTGTAGTTCTTCTTTTTAGTTGGGTCCTTTCCTGGTTTTGGAATCAGGGTTATGTTTGCTTCATAGAACATGTTGGGGAGGGTTTTTGCTTTCTGAATGTTTTGGAATATGTTCTACAGTGTAGATACAAGCTTATCTTTGACGGTTTGATATAATTCTGATGTGAACTATCTGGTCCTAGGCTCTTTTTTGTTTGAAGATTTTTTTTTTATGGTTTCTTCAATGTCAGTGCTTGATATCAGTCTGTTCAAGACATTTATTTCTTCCTGGTAAAGTTTAGGGAGATGGTGTGATTCCACATATTGGTCCATTTTCTCCACATTGTCAGAAAAAAAAATTTTTTTAGTAGTCAGAAATAATCTCTTGTATCCCTGTTGTATCAGTTGGTATTTATCCATTTTCATTTATGATTGAGATTTTTAAAGGTTTTACTTTTCTGTTGCTAGTTAATCTGGCCAATGGTTTATTGATTTTACTTATCATTTCAAAGAAGCAACTTTTTCTTACATTACTTTCCTAAATGATTCTGTTTTCAATTTCATTAATTTCTGATTTAATTTTGGATAATTCTTTTCTTCTGCTGGATTTAGGATTCGAATGCTTTTCTTTTTCCATTTCCTTAAGATGATCCAGTAGATTGTTGATATGCTCTCTTTCTTTCTTTCTTTTTTATTTTTTGATGTAGGCATCTAATGTGATAAATTTCCTTCTTGGTACTGCCTCTGGAGTGCCCACAGATTTTAGTAGCTTGAGTCCTCATTGTCGTTATGTTCAAGGAAGTTAATGATTTCCTCTTTCGTCTCTTCCTTGAGCAAACTGTCATTCAGCATAAGGCTGTTTACTTTCCATACTTTTGTGTGGGGTTGAAAATTTTTGTTGGAGTTGAGGCTACCTTTTTTTGCCTTGTAGTCTGGGAGGATACAATATATAATTTCAATTCTTTTGATTTTGTTGAGGTTTGATTTGTATCCTAGGATAGTTCTATTTTGGAGAATGTTCCATGGACTGATGAAAAGAATGTATATTCCTTAGCTTTAAGATGATATGTTTTGTATGTCTATTAAGCACAGTTGTTCTTGGGTCACGTTTAAATTCCTTCTATTTCTGTTTAGTTTCTGTTTAGAGAATCTGTCCATCTCTGTAAAAGGAGTGTTCAAGTCCCCTACTATTATGGTGTTATAGGATTCATATTGCCCAGACCAATTAAGGTCTGTTTTAAACATCTGGGAGCATTTAAGTTGGGTGCATAAATATTTAGAATTGAAATGTCCTCTTTTTGTATTTTTCCCTTGACCAATACTAAATGTCCATCTTTGTCTTTTTTGACTGTAGTTGCTTTAAATCAGTGGTTCTCAACCTTCCTAACGCCATGGCCCTTTAATACAGTTCCTATGGACCCACAGGTTGAGAACTGCTGCTTTAAATCTACTTGTCTCTGAAAAGAAGATTACAACTCCTCATTTCTTCTGATTTCTATTTCCCTATTTCTTTGTTTCCTGGACATACCATATGGATGGCTTTTTCTTTTTTTATGCAATCAACTAGCATGTGCCTCTTCATTGGGGAATTTAAACCATTAACATTTATTGACAGTGTGGTAAGTGTGGTGGAGTTCTATTCATTTTATTTTTTGAGAATTCATAGCTGAAATTTTTTCTTTTGCATCACAATGTAAGCTAGGTTTGTCCTATAGTTTCTCAGTGTTTAGTTTGCTGGTGGTCCATTGTAATGTTCAGTGTGAAGAATAGGTCTAAGTTATTTCCTGTAGAGGTGGTCTAGTTGTTGCAAACTTCCTCAATGTTTGCATAGCCTTAAAAGATTTGATTTCTCTGTCAATGTTGAAGCTTATCTTATTAGGATATAGAATTTGGGGCTAAGAATTCTTTGGTTTAAGAAGGTTTGGGGTAGATTGCCATTCTCTTCTGGCTTGAAAAGTTTCATTTGAGAAGTCTTCTGTCACTCTGATAGATCTGCCCCTGTAGGTCACGTGGCACTTTTTCCTGGTTGCTTGAAGAATTTTCTCATTCATCTTGACTTTGGACAGGCTCATGACAACATGTCTTGGAGAAGCTCTGTTTGAGTTGAAGTGATCTGGGGTTCTACATCCTTCTGAAAGAAGTGTGTCAGAGTATTTGGTGATACTTGGGAAATTTTCATCTATGATAACCTCTAGTAGGGCTTTCAGTCCTCTGGGTCATTCTTCTTCCCCTTATGGGATACCTATAATTCACAGTTTTGAATGCTTCAGAATGTTCCATATTTCTCTCAGTGAATGTTCTGCTTTTTCTCTCTTCTTTTCTTCCTCTTTAACTACCTGTGTTAGCTGAAGAGCTTTATCTTCTTGCTCTGAGATTCTTTCTTCTCCATAGTCTAAACTGTTTTGATACCTTATACTGTGTCTTTAAGTTCTCTGATTGACTGATTCAATTCCTTAAGGTCCACTATATCCTTTCTGTATTCTTCATATATTTCATCCCTTATTTGGTTCCATTTTTATATTTAATTTTGTTATTTTCCACTGTATCAGCAATTTCCTGCACTATTTTTACCATCCATATTTTAAATTCCCTTTCTGTCATGCCTAAAATTTCTTTATAAATGGAATCCTCTGCAATAGCTATCTCATGGTCCCTTGGCAGTGGGGGTTGCTCTGTTCTGGTTTTCCATGTTGCCAGAAATTTTCTGTTACTTCTTCTTTTTGTCTGCTTCCTTACTCTACTTTTTCCATTCACTTCCTCCTCCTCTTTAAGTTACCTTGTCTCTGACCTTAGGTTTTGAAGTTTCCTTTTGGTATAGGACCAAAACAAAAAGAAGAGTGAAGAGCAAGAAGGGAGAAAAGATAGAAAAAGTGAAAAGAAAAAGGAAAGTGGGATTAAAGGAAATATTTTCAAAAAGAAGAAGAGAAAGAAAGAGGCAGGAGTGTTAGTGGTGTTCATCAGTGTGCTTTGACCTGCACCCACAATTCCCAGCCTCTTGGGGACTGGGTTAGGTGAGTACCTTATGGTCAGGAGCTCCTTACCAGCCTGAGCAAAAACAAGACCCCACCTCCACCAAATAGAGAAGAAAAAAACACAAACAAAAATAATCCTTATATTGGTGGTACCTGTGACTCAGGGAGTATGGCACTGGCCCCATATACCGGAGGTGGCAGGTTCAAGCCCAGCTCTGGTTAAAAACTGCAATAATAATAATAATAATAATCCTTATAAAACAGCAGTTTGTCAGAGTCAGGACCTAGCTCTAGCATGATTCCAAAGGCCCAAGCTTTAAGGATTTAAAGATTGACATAGAATAAAGCTAAGCAGAAAAAAATTAATAATAATAATAAAAGTATATAAAGAAAATTAAAAATAAGATTATATGAGATGTAAAAAAAGGGAGGTATATATTAGTTGTTATTTGAGAAATTTATGTGCGAAAGATAAGTATAAAAAAATTATAAAAAGAGAGAGAAAAGAGATACTTGTAAAGGAAAGAAAGAATAAAAAGTTTAGGAAAACAGCAAAAATGAAGCTCTTGTTATTGAAGAATGTCTAAATGGAGAAATAAAAGATACTATAAAACAAAACAAAATAAACAAAAAACTTCAAGAGATAAAATTGGGGGGAAAACGAATATGAAGAGTAGAAAACTAGCAAAAATGGAGCCCTTAGTATTGAAGAAGGAAAACAATGAAAATTATAATTATAAAAAAAGAAAGAAAAAGAAAAATCTAGGCATAAAAAGTTGTAAAAAATTTTAAATAGGGAATATATATATATTCACATAAACACACACACACATATAAAACCATATATATATTGCCATAATTGCCTGGGCAACAGGTGATGTTCTGGGGTATGTGAGATACTAATCACATCACTGATATATAGCTGTATAAGATGGAGGCTCTATCTTGCCAAGGAGACCTGGTCCCATATTTCCGATTTCTTTGCCCTTGTTCCCCAGAGGGTTTAGAGCCTGAAGCTATCCTCAGCTTGCTTAATAGAAAGGCCTTGGCCTTTGCAAACCTTGTTCCTTGGCCACACAATGGCATTCCCAGGAAAATGTGTGTCACTCAAGGCTGCCCAGCTTAGCAGGTGTGCCAGAGCCAGCCTCTCACTAGGATTCTGTGGGCTGATCCTGCAAGGCAGGTCTCCCACAATGGCTGCGCTCAGCCCATAGCCAGATAAGAGCTCTGCTCTGTCCAGCAGCTCAGTTCCAGCCCCCAGGTGCCGTTCAAGATCACTTGCTCACTTGCCCAAGCTCTCCCAAGGTAACGCCACCAAGTGCCCAGCTGTGAAAACCTCAGAACCAGCCAGCGTCTGCCGGCACACAAATACTCACCCTCTGTGCAGATTCTCCACTACTCTTGACCTTCTCAAGAGTCTCCTGCTGCTTCCCTTTGTCCCTGAAGCAATGTTTCTGGAGAGGTCCCACCAGCCAGAGGTGGTTGGAGTCCCGTCTCCCAGATCTCACCACGAGCAATTACAAAGGATCTGTTTCTCGTCCTCTCTCTTGCTCTGCCCATCATCTGAGTTTAAGTTCTAAAGCAGTTGTCAGAGGAATACTTCGAAGATCCTTTCTTGGAAGTTCTGATTTGATATTTCTGGAAGCTCCAAGGCCTGACTTAACCTTGTCAAATTTCTGGTCCCTTTTAATTGTCCTTGTCACCCACATCTTCTACATAACATTGAATATAAATATTTGGAATTGCAACAAGTTATCAAGTGTGAAGTTGAACATAAACACAATAATTATTATATTCTTCCTACTTGCTTAAATAGAAGAAAACCAGAAAAATACTTTTGTTTTCTATAGTACTGGCTCTCAAAGATGACTATATATTGGGATCAACTGGGGAGCTATAAAAGTATCGATCTGTTGGTGCCAACCCCAGAGATTTTGATTTAATTTATGTAAAGTGCAAAACAGGCATTGGGTTTTTGTAGAGATCCTTAGGTGATTCTAACATTCAGCAAAGATGGAGAATGACTAGTAGAATAATGGGGCTTATTGGTCTTGTGTTCCCCAGACCCACAGCATCAACATTTCCCATTTATCAGTGGACAAGAAACATGAACAGAACCTTCTACAAAGAAGACAGAAAAATGGTCAACAAACACATGAAAAAATGCCATCATTCCTAATCATCAGAGAAATGCAAACCAAAACCATCTTGAGATACCTCCTAACTGCAGTGAGAATAGCCCATATCACAAAATCCCCAAACTGTAGATGCTGGCATAGATGTGGAGAGAAGGGAAAACTTTTTACACTGTTGGTGGGACTGCAAACTAATATAGTATTTTGGGGAATATGTATGGAGAATCCTCAAAGAGCTAAAAACAGACCTTCCATTTGATCCTGCATCCTTCTGAGGTATCTACTCAGAAGGAAAAACATTATTTTTTCATAAGGACACGTGCTCTAGAAAGTTTATCACAGCTCAATTCACAATCACCAAGATGTGGAATCAACCCAAGTGCCCATCAACCTATGAATTAATAAACTGTGGTATATGTATACTATGGAATACTATTTGGCCATATAAAGATGGAGACTTTACATGTTTTGTATTTACCTGGATGGAGTTGAAGAACATTGTACTTAGTGGTTTCACAAGATGGAAAAGCAAGTATTCAATGTACTGATACTAATTTGAAATCATTAGATCAGTGGTTCTCAACCTTCCTAATGCTGCAATGTATTTTCATTGTTACAAAGGGGTCACGACCCACAGGTTGAGAACCACTGCTTTAGATGAATAACTACATGCCCACACTAGAGAAAAACTGAAACTCAACTGAGGGGGAAGAGCAAGGAAGGGGAATTGGTGTTCTCTCTGCTAATGGGCACACTATAAGGGTATATGGCACACCCCCTGGGTTAAGGGCTCAACTACAACTTGGACTTTAAATAACAAACACAATGTAACCTAATGGCTTGTACCCTCATATTAATGTGAAATATAAAAAAAATGCAAAATTGGGCGGCCCCTGTGGCTCAGCGGGTAGGGCGCCGGTCCCATATGCCGGAGGTTGCGGGTTCAAACCCAGCCCCGGCCAAATTAGAAAAAAAAAAAAAAAAAAAATGCAAAATTTCAGGTCCTATCCCAGGTGTACTGCATCAGGATTCCAGGGGAGGGGGACAGGAGTCTGCTAAAGTCTACCAGGTGATTCTAAAGTGTGCTCACTGGTTTAAGATTGAGTGGATAAATACTTGTATGAAGGCAGGTCTCTTAACTTTCCTCAGCAATTTCAGTTTCTCAGAGACAATAATTACATGAGTGTGCCTGGTGTTAATTACTGATTTATATGTTGCATATTATATGAAATAGGTATGGAAAATATAGCAGGCTTATAAAATGCCTTCACTGCTTTTTATTTTTTTTGCAGGTTTTGGCCAGGGCTGGGCTTGAACCCACCACCTCTGGCATATGGGGCCGGCGCCCTACTCCTTTGAGCCACAGGCGCCGCTCCACTGCTATTTTTTTTTTTTTTTTTTGCTATTATGCTTTCACTTTTGCACACACAAAAAGCCCGTGCAGTGGGAAATAGAGTAGCATTGGAAGTTAGAGAAGGGAAGAAGGGAGCAGAAGAGGTAAAGACCGAATAGAACGTTTAGTTTGAGGTATGAAGTCAGAGATAATTGAAAATTGACTTGAGAAAGCAATACTTACAAGAAGATGGACAAAAGGAGCTGGGAACAATCACAGTGACTACATGACATGGATGAGTTGGCCCATTTGCCTCAGTATTGGTCAGAGTGTACTAATCTGTGAGTGAGTCACTTCATCCATGTCACTTTCGGGGGCCAGACGCTGGACTGAATGAAGTTAAGGAATTATGTCACTTATTTCCCAGCCATCTACTCCCCAACTCATGGTGTGACTTTTAGGCAAATCTCTTAAGGTGCTTGCAGTTTCCCCAAATTTGCATATGTGAAGGAAACAAGTCTTTCTATCTTTGAATCTTCGGGGGCAGATGGACTGCTCTGTCAGGAAGCAAGGTTCCTCAGTTCCAAGTGTTGTTAAAGCCAGAGTGAAGCACAACTTGGAATAAGGGAAACTTAGATTCTTCAGTGGTGGAGAGAATAGTCAATAGAAGGTCAGGAATGGAGGCATCTTTATCTTTTTGAGGCTTCCTGTTTTTCCCCTACCCCAATGTAATGCAAGTTTTTTTGTTCTTAAAACTGCTCCTTTGAGAATTGAAACCAGTTGGGTTATATTTACATGAAACAATTTAGACGTAAGTCATTTTGATGAGTCATAGGCAAGGAATGACTCTGTCACTAGTAGTATCTGGCTTGTGGTAGGCCTCTCCTTGGATAGTTTGTATAATGAAGGCAATATAGACAGTAGAATTTCTACTCAGATTAAAATTCAAGTGATCTCATTTTAAGGACCATAAAGTTGAGGCTTAAGGTAAATAGTTACTTGAAGGCCAAGTTCTTAACCATGCCCTGTACCAGAAGTATCTAAACCAAATACTGCCATTTCTCCAAAAGTTAATTTTCTTTAAGTTTATTCTTTATTTTTGAGCTAAGCATATGCTTTTTGGTAATGTTTAAAACCATGACAGTAGCTTTTAAGCTACCAACAAGCTCCTGTGCATTTGGGCAGCATACTTTCCTAGCACACCGATGATGGTGGACATGACTGTCAGCTAATAGCAATGGTGAGCCTTAGAAGGGGATTGCTGCAAGCTCCTCTATGATAGTATGATGAAGTGTTTGTTCTAACTGTAGACATGCTGTGTTAGCTGTTTGAACTAATTCTGTTGAACCTTAAATTCCACTATGGCAACAACAGACTTCACGTCGATTAATTTCCTATTTGAGGGGGGATATATTCTCTGACCCTTGGCACATAGTAGTCTTCGAGATTGTAATCTCAAAATCCTTTCCTCCCATCCTAAAGGAACACTTTTTGGAACTCCTTTTATCATTAGTGGGAGGGGGTGTGTTGAAAGTCGCATCTGTGCGTGTTTTCTGTGCTAATCTGAGAGCTGGACTCAACCCCAGGACTTGGGTCACTTATACACAGAGATCTTATTGTGAAGGGGGAGGAAAATGGCAGCTCCTCAGCTGCACTTTGAAATTCTGCATTGAAAAAAAAAAAAACCAAGTATTCATAAGCCTCTTATTTAATGAATGAATCCCTTTGTATTTACATCCTTCACAATTGAGGGAACAAATAGGGTTTAGTTGCTAGAAAGTGAAAACTTCAAGCTCATCAGAATGGGGGAAATAGTAGGCAATTTAGATGAATAGTGGAAATGGCTCAATCTCAATTCCTTGGTACCTGCTTCTAAGGGCATGCCAATCAATGCTTTATTTTTCACTGTCTTCACATCCAGTTTACAGCATTATCCAAAAAGGAGCAGCAAGATGCTGACCAGCATAAATCTGTATTCAGCTGGTGTTGTACTCACCTGAAACCTGTAGACAAAGGACAAGAGCAGCCACTGAGGTTTGGTAATTGCCATGTGCCAATGAATTGCCTACTTTCTGCTACGTGCCTTCATTTTTCTTCGACCTCTTTTATGTAAGGTTGGTGTTTACTTCTCAAGAATGAGCAAACTATCAAGGAAACATTTTAAAGATCCAACACTATCAGAATAGATCCGAAAGAAAAATTTGAGTTGACATGATTTCAAAATGGAAATGGGATAAATTCATTCTTGGGTTCTCCTACTTATAAGGGTAGTTTCAAGCAACTCTTCGATATTAATTAGTAGGCTCTGAATTCAATTCTATGCAATTATGATGAGCCAGTTTTTGGAGTATGAAAGAGCTAACTTATCATATTTTGAATTACCCATCTAGAAGCCTGAATATTTTTGTATTTCCATATTTCTCGAGTAGCACTTAATTTAATCTTAGCCCCATTTCTTTCAATAAACCATTGTTGCATCTCATAAGCAGCACAGCTTCTTCCTCTAACTCATCTCCCCGTGAAATTGGTTTAATGAAGCAGAAAGGTATGAAGCATTAGCAACAGTGGAATCCATGTGGTAGCACTTCATTTTTCAGAGGCACTCACATTTCCACCCTAATTTATAAAATCAGCACACAAATGATTTTTATCACGGCCATTACATCAGTATAAATTACTGCCTTTTCTGTAACACGGCAGTTAGTCAAACTGTTGAAATGATATCTATTAGTCAAGGAATGAGGGGGAGAGGTGGGAAAGAGTTAGTGAGAATGAAGGCTGATGGTTGTCTTACAGAACCACTAATATTAATTTACCATAATGAACACCGATGGACTATTTTGCAAATGTACAGATGAAAATTAAATGCACAAAGTGAAGCAAATAGGTCAATTTGTTCGGGACAAAGAAGGGGACCTTCAATAAACAAACGGTGTTATATAGAGACAGGCAGCAATGCAATTAGTCAGGCACTCCTCCTGTCCAGTGGGCAGGCCACAGCCACCCTGGGCAGGAGCCATTGTTATTCTCTCCCTCATGGATACCTTCTTTTATCTCATTGTAGGCAGTCATCTTGGTTTTATGCCCCTCAGCCTCACTGTGTCACATCTCTCCTGCCCAAGTCTCCTTGGAGAATACTACCCACTGGCATCCTCTCTTTCCACCATTGCTACCTAGATTGTTTGCCAGTAGCTAGTTAATCCCTTTCAAGTTAGGCAAACCACAGTCATCTGACCTCACTAACATGGGCCATGTGATCATTTGAGTGAGATTGAGTTGATGGGTACCTTTGCTCTCACTGTGAACAACAGTTTACTAAGCAATTGATTAGCATGACAGCTTCTTTTGGAGAGAGGGTATGGATGGATGGGTACAGAAGGAGTTTAGCCTGTAGAGAATAAATTGTCCACATACTTCAGAAATAGCATTTAACCATAAACAATACGTGTACAAAGTAGAAGTTGTTCTTGTCTATTGAGTGACATGGCCATGCAATCCAAAAGATGATGGTAATTTCAAAAGGGCAGCTCTTCAGCATTTGTGAAATAGATTTTAGCAAAATTTGGCACCCTAGTCAACATCATAGATATTTGCTTATGTTAAATGAGGTCAATAGTTCAGAAACTCAATAATCATAATGTTAGACAAACTGAAATGAGTGATATATGATATCAAAAGTTCTATACTGAAATCTAAAATCTTCTTTGTTTTGTTAACCCTTGTTTGAGATTAAATATCTGTTCCTCATCTTGTTGCTTATCTTCATCTAAGGAAGACGAAGAGACTCTCTTCTTTAAATGATGGCCTTGTAGATGTAACTTTCTTTAATTCCTTAAGTACTCTTTCTTGGTCCTATCCCATGGGAAATATCACCTTCTACCAGAGATTTTAGACCAGATACTGGAAAACTTTTTCTGTATAAGAGGAAAAAAAAAAAGAGCCTGATAGTAAATATTTTTGGCTCTGTAGGCCATGCAGTAACTCCACTGGCTGTTGTTACACAAAAGCAGCTATAGACAATGCATAAATAAATGAGTGTGGCTGTGTTCCAATAAAACTGTATTTACAAAAACAGGTCGTGGTCCTGATCTGGGCCATAGACTGTACTTTGCTGACCTTCATTTTGGAGCGTAAGAAACTTCTAAGATATTAGGAAAATAAACACAAAGAGAGGATGGGTCAGCCTAGCATGGTCATGAAGCATTGTCAACCTACACTTAGAAGGACATTCCTTTTGCTTAGTTACCCCTTCCCCTGCTGAGGAAGCACAGTTCCTACTGCACAGCTGAACTTTAGCATTATATAAGATCTTTACACCTGCACTTTGCACCTAACTTTCTTCTCTAGTTTTCATACTCTTTTATAATACCTTGTTCTTGTCTTGAGATTTTAAGTTTTGACTCACGGTCTTCTATTGTATAGTTTGTTGCTATTGGTCTTTTTAGAAGGAGGGTGTGCCCTTTTTGATTGGATCTTCAGGCCTGATCCAACTAAAACGCATCTCCTGGCATTTCTCTCTCTCTCTTTTTTTCTATAGCTCAGATTTCCCTGGTCCCACAATAAGGTATTTGTTCAGCTCAATTCTTCTATAGGATTCAGCCCTGTTTAACCCCTCAAGATGTTCTTTCTCCCATCTCTTGCTTTGTTTAACTTAGCATCCTTCTCAGCCATGAAGAGTTATATAAAGGTATAATGCAGGAGGTAGTATCACAAAGTGTGTTGTATAGGACTCCATATTCTGAAAAGTCGCAGGCTACAGTAAAAGAATATAAATGGCACATGAGCATGCTCTCTCTCTATTTCTCTCTACACACATTTATTGAACATTCACTATCCGCCAAACATTCCGGTAAGTTTATTGCATACATTAGCTCACTTAGTTACCACAGATACTCTGTTAAAGCATATATATTTATATATTATTAATCTTATTTTATCATCATAATCTCTGTTTTACAGATGAGAAAATGGAGGCCCAAAGCAGTTTAATTAGTCTTCCCAAGGTCACAAAGTGAAAGCAACTGAGCCAAATCAACTTGGGTTGATTTGAAACAGAGCTTGTACTCTCATCATCAACATCCGAGTCCCATCCCTATGACCTCATTTAACCTTACTTAACTTCCTCATAGGCCCTGTATCCAAATACAGATACGTTGAGGGTTAGGATTTCAACACATGAATTTGAGTGGGATATAATTCAGTCTATAACAATTATGAAAACATAACCACAATGAATTAAAACAATTCATCAACCCAATAATAAACTGCATGCCCTTTACCAGTCCTTCCCTATTATTACCCCAAATATCCTTAAGCTCTAGGCAACCACTAATCTTCTTTCTGTCTCCATAGAGTTGCCTATTCTGACTATTTCATATAAATATGATGTGGTCTTTTCTAACTGGCATCTTTTACATAACATAATGCTATCAATGTTGTGCCATGTATCAGTACTTCATTGTTTTATTGCAAATAATATTCCATTATATGAATACATCACATTTTATCTAACTCATCAGTTAATGGACAATTGGGGTATTTATTCTTTTTGCCTATTATGAATAATGCTACTATGAATGTATACAAGTTTTTGTATAAGCATATGCCTTCATTTTTCTTGGGTATATACCTAGCACTAGAATTCCTGGATTACATGGTATGCTTCATCTTTTGAGGAAAGATTTTTCTTCGTGACATTTGAAAGATTTTACATTTTCATCAGCAATATAGGAGGGTTCCCATTTGTCCCTATCTTAGCCAACATTTGCTATTATCTGTCTTTTTTTATTATAACCATGATAGTATATGTGAAGTAGTATCTTAGTATAGTTTTGATTTACATTTCTCTTATGACTAATGATGTTGAGCATTTATCATGTGATTATTGTCCATTTTGTATAATGTTTGGAGAGATGTGTATTCAAATCCTTCACTCATTTTTAATTGTGTTATTTGTATTTTATGGGTACGTTGTACATATTTTTTATATATTCTGAAAAAAACATTTGCAAATCCTACCTATCAGAAGTAGGATTTGCAAATATTTTCTCCCATTTTATTAGTTGCTTTTTCATTCTCGTGACAGTGCCCTGGAAATACAAGTTTTAAATTTTTATTTTTATTTATACATTTTATCTGTTTTGTTATTCTTTGTTAAATGTGCTTTTGTTGTTATTCTAAAAGATTATTGCCTAATCCAAAGTTAAGAAGAACTACCTCTTTTTCCTTCTAAGGTTTAGCTCTTGTATTTATATTTATTTTCCATAATTGAGTTAATTTGAATATATAATGTGAAATGGGGTTCCAACTAGAGTAGTCATGACAGTATCTTATAAACCAGTGGAACAAAATAAAAAACCTACAAATAGATCCACACAAATATACTAAATTTAATGGAACAATGTTTTTCTTTTCAATAAATGGTGCTATAACAATTACATATTCACAGACAAAACTTAATCCTTTGACCTACACCTTATAAATTATACAAAAGTAAACACATGATAGATCATACATTTAAATTCACAGTATTTATGAAAATACTTGCCTAGTTTTAGGAAAAATAGAAAATATTGAGAATAGGACTCGTTGTAGAATTTAGATTGGATGCCCAAAACAAGATACATAAAAGGGAAAATTGATAAATCATGCTTTATCAAAAATTTTTAAAAATTTTCTCTGTGAAATATCCCATCAAGGAAATAAAAGGACAAGCTACATATGTGAAGAAAATTTTGCAGACTACATATCCGACAAATAATTGGTATCTAGTATATATAAAAAACTCTAAACGCTCAACATTAAAAATACGAACAATTCAATTAAACAATGGGAGACATTTCACTGAGAAGGATATACAACTGGTAAGAAAGCACATGATAGGATGTTCAACCTCACTAGTTTTTACAAAATATATGTTTGTGTTTTTCCCCACCCAAATCCATATGTTGAAATTGTAACCCTGAATGTGAGGTAATTAGGTCCTGAGGGTGGAGCTCACATGATTGGGACTAGCACCCTTTTAAGGAGAAACACAAGACCTTATGTTCTGACTCTCTTCTCTCTACCATGCCAAGAATATAATGAGACCTATCTGACTGGTTGGCTGACAACCAGGTATCAGGCCTATACCATACACTGGATTTTCTGTTACCTTGATCTTGGATTTTCCAGAGGTCAGAACTGTGAGAAATAAATACTTGTATAAACCACCCAAAATGTGCTGATTTGTTATAGGAGCCTAAATAGACTAAGACACTAGCCATTAGGGAAATGCAATTAAAATTGCTACACAATATCATTGGAGACTTGTCAGAACGACTTAAATAAATAACAGTGATAACACTAATATGCTGATGATGCAGAGAGCCTATCTCACTTATGCATTGCTTGTGGGAATATGAAGTAGTACAGACTTTCTTTAAAGTAGTTTTGCAACTTCTTTTTCTTATTTACTTTTTATTGTTTCAGGGTAATTTGAGGATACAGAGAATTAGGTTACAATATTTACATTTGTTAGGTAGAGTCCCTCCTATAATTATGTCCCACCCCCAACAAGTGTGCCATTCACCCTAATATTGTGCTCATTAAGGGGGAGAACACCCATTCCCTTCCTTTCTCCCCTTTCCCTGCTCCCTGGTCCCCCCAGCCCCCACCTTGAATTGATTTGAGTTCTTCTCTTATGTGGGTGTGTATTAGACCATCTACCGGCTTCCTATTAGTATTGAGTACATTGTATACTGGCTCCTCCATTATTGTGATACATTACTAAAAGGAATGTGTGTCAATTCCAACTAGGCTAATACAAAAGATGTAAAGTCTCCATCTTTTTTAGTGGCTGAATAGTATTCTGTGGTATACATATAACACAACTTGTTAATCCATTCCTGAGTTGGTGGGCATTTAGCTTTTTTCCACATTTTGACACAATTATAAATTAAGTTACGATAAACAATCTAGTACAAATGACCTTCTGATAAAATGATTTCTTTTCTTCTGGATAGAAGCCTAGTAATGGGATTGCAGGATCAAATGGGAGGTCTAATTTGGTTCTTTGAGGATTCTATAAACTTCCTTTGTGATGTGGGCTAATCTCACCAGGGTTAGGTGATACCTCAGGGTAGTTTTGATTTGCATGTCTCTGATGTTCAGAACGATGACCATTTTTTCAAATGATTGTTAGCCATTCATCTTTCTCCCCCAGAGAAGGTTCTGTTTATATCTCTTGCCTAGTGGTAGATGGGATTGTTTGCTCTTTTTGATTAATTCATTTGAGTTCTCTGTAGACGTTAGTTATTCACAAAATGCAAATATCTTTTCCCATTCTGATTGTTGTCTTTTTGCTTTACTTGTTGTTTCCTTAGCTGTGCAGAAGCTTCTCAGCTTAATTAAGTCCTATTTGTTAATTTTTGTTGTTGTTGCAATGACCACTGAAGTCTTTGTCATAAAATCTTTCTCAGTCCAACATCATCAAGAGTTTCCCCCACACTATGTTTTAAGATTTTTATAATTTCCTGTCTTTGATTTAAATATTTTATTTATCTTGAGTCAATTTTGTAAGTGGTGAAAGGTTTGGGTCCAATTTCAGTCTTTTACATGTGGATATCCAGTTCTCCCAGCACCATTTGTTGAATAGGTATTCTTTTCCCCACTGTATGCTTTTGTTTGGTTTATCAAAGATCAAATGGCAACTAGAGACTGGTTTCATCCCTTGGTTTTCTATTCTGTTCTATATGTCTATGTCTCCATTTTTGTGCCAATACCATGCTGTTTTAATCACTGTGGTTTTGTACTATAACCTGAAGTCCAGTAGAGTGATGCGTCTGATTTTGTTTTTATTACTAAGAATAGCCTTGGCTATACAGGTTGTTTTTGTGGTTCCATACAAAACAAAGTACTATTTTTCCCTGTTCTTCAGAGTATGATGTTGGTATTTTTATAGGGATTGCATTGGATCTGTAGATTGCTGTGGGTAGAATAGACATTTTAACAATGTTGATACTTCCCAGCCAAGAGCATGGTATGTTCTTCCATTTGTTAGTGTCTTCTGCTATTTCTTCTCTTAGGGTTTCATAATTCTCTTTATATGGATCCTTCACCTCTTTTGTTGAGGATATTCCTAAATATTTCATTTTTGTTGAAGCTACTGTGAAGGGAATTGTATCCTTGGTTTGCTTCTTAACTTGGCTGTTATTGGTGTATACTAAGGCTACTGATTTGTGGACATTGATTTTGTACCCTGAGATGTTACCGTATTTCTTAATCACTTTCAGGAGTTTTGCAGTTGAGTCTCTGGAATTTTCTAAGTATAAGATCATGTCATTAGCAAAAAGTGAGAGTTTGACCTCCTCTGCCCCATTTGGATGTCCTGTATATCCTTCTCTTGCCTGATTGCACTGGCTAGAACTTCCAGCACAATGTTCAATAGCAGTGGCAATAGTGGACTTCCTTGTCTGGTTCTAGTACTGAGTGGAAAACCTTTCAGTTTTACTTCATTCAGTATATTAGCCATGGGTTTGTCATAGATGACTTAAATCAGCTCAAGAAATGTGCCACCCATGCCTATTTTCTTAAGTGTTCTTATTAGAAAAGGTTGCCGAATTTTGTCAAATGCTCTTTCTGGAAGTATTGAGAGGATCATATGGTCTTTGTTTTCGCTTCTCTTGATATGGTGAAATACATTTATGGATTTGCTTATGTTAAACCAGCCTTGCATTCCTTGGATGAAGCCTACTTGATAGTGATGTATATTTTTTTAATGTGCAACTGTGATTTATTACCTCAGATTTTGCATCGATATTCATTAGTGAGATGGGTCTATAGTTTTCCTTTTTAGTTGGGTAATTTCCTGGTTTTGGAAGCAAGGTGATGTGCTTCATAAAACGGGTTGGGGAAGATTCCTTTCTTATCAATGTTTTGGAATAGGTTCTACAGTATAGGTACAAGCTCATCTTTGAAGGTTTGATAGAATTCTGGTGTGAACCATGTGATCCAGAGCCTTATTTTGTTGGAAGATTTCTTTATGGTTTCTTCGGTCTCAGTGCTTGATATTGGTCTGTTCTATTTCTTCCTGGTTAAGACTAGGGATATAGTGTGATTCTAGGTATTGGTTCATTTCCCCCACCTTGTCGATTTTCTGGGGATAGAGTTTTTTGTAGCAGTCAGAGATAATTTCTTGTATCTCTGTGTAATCAGTCATTTCCTCCTTTTTGTTTCTGATTGAAGTTATAAAGGTTTTACTATTCTGTTTCTGGTTAATCTGGCCAATGGTTTATGTATTTTATTTATCTTTTTAAAGAACCAACTTTTTGTTTCATTAATTTTCTATATGATCCTTTGTTTTCAATTTCATTTATTTCTGATTTAATTCTGGTTATTTCTTTTCTTCTGCTGGGTTTAGGCTTGATTTGCTCTTCTTTTTCCATTTCTTTAAGATAATTCATTAGGTTGCTGATGTGTTCTCTTTCTGTTTTTTGGATATAGGCATTTAATGCTATAAATTTCCCTGCTAGGATTGCTTTCACAGTATCCTACAGGTTTTGGTAATATGTCTTCATTGCTGTTAATTTGAGGAAATTAACTTTTTCTTTATTTATCTCCTCCTTGACCCAACTGTCTTTCAGCATAAAGTTGTTTAGTTTCCATACTTTTGTGTGGGGATGAAAATTTTTGTTGGAGTTGAATTCTACCCTTATTTCTTTGTAGTCTAAGAAGATACAAGGTATAATTTCAATTCTTTTAATTTTGTTGAGGTTTGATTTGTGTCCTAGGATATGTTCTATTTTGGATAATGTTCCATGGGCTGATGAGAAGAATATATATTCCTTACCTTTGTTTGGGATAGTGCATTCTGCATATGTCTATTAAGCACATTTGTTCTAGGGTTGTATTTAAATCCTGTGTATCTTTGTTTAGTTTCTGTTTAGAGGATTTGTTCAGCTCTGTAAGAAGGGTGTCAAAGTCTCCCAACTATTATGGCAGTATAGGCTATCATATTGCTCAGACTAATTAAGGTCTATTTCATAAATCTAGGAGCATTTAAGTTGGGAGCATAAATATTTATAATTGAAATAGCCTCTTGATCTATTGTTCCCTTAACCAGTATGAAGTGTCCATCTTTGTCTGTTTTGACTTTAGTTGCTTTAATTCCACATGTATCTGAAAATAAGATTGTGACCCTTCATATCTTCTGATTTCCATTTGCCTGAAATATTGTTTTCTATCCCTTCACCCTGAGTCTTGGCTTGTCCTGCAATGCTAGGTGTTTTTCTGGAGATAGCATATGGATGGCTTGTACTTCTTTATTCAATCAACCCACCTGTACTTCTTCATTGGGGAATTCAAGCCATTAACATTTATTGACAGAATTGGTAAGTGTGGTGGAGTTCTATTTATCTTATTTTGTAAAAGTCCATTGCTTAGTTTTATCCTTGTGTCATCATGGAAGCTAGGTTTTGTCCTTAATTTGTCAGGGATTACTTTGCTGGTAGTCCATTGTTCAGTGTGGAGAATAGGTCTAAATATTTTCTGTAGAGCTGGTCTTGTGGTAAACATCTTCAGTGTTTGCATAAAGTTTTGATTTCTCCATCAGTTTTGAAGCTTAGCTCAGCAGGATATAGAAAACGATTTTGTTCAAGAAGGTTAAAGGTAGATGCCCATTCTCTTCTGTCTTTAAAAATGTCAGTTGAGAAGTCTGCTTGTCACCTGATGTATCTGCCCCTCTAGGTCAATTGGCACTTATTCCTGGTTGCTTACAGAATTTTCTCATTTATCTTGACTTTGGATAGGTTCATGACAATGTTTCTTGAAGAAGTTCTGTTTGAGTTGAGTTGACCTGGGGATTGATATCCCTCTAAAAGGTGTATATCAAAGTCTTTCGTGATACCTGGGAAATTTTCATTTACGATATCCTCCAGTTGGGCTTCCATTCCTCTGGGGCATTATTCTTCCCCTTCTGGGATTCCTATAGTTCATATGTTTAAATTCTTTGCCTATAATTCTCTGAGTGAACCTTTTGCTTTCTCTGTCTTCTTTTCTGCCTCTTTAACTATCTGTGTTAGTTAGCTCAAAAGCTTTATACTGTAGCTCTGAGATTCTTTTTCTCCATGGTCTAATCTGTTATTGATACTTTATATGGCATCTTTAAGTACCCTGATTTACTACTTCAACTCCTTAAGCTCTGCCATATCCTTTGTATATTCTTCATATCTTTCATCCCTTATTTGATTCCATTTTTGTATTTCCTTTTCGTTATTTCCCACTTTCTCAGCAATTTCATTCATTGTTTTTACCATCCATATTTTAAATTCTCTTTCTGTCATTTCTAACATTTCTTTTTAGGTGGAATCCTCTGATGTTACTACCTCATGATCCCTTGGGAGGTTGCTCTGTTCTGATTTTTCATGTTGCCAGTATTTATATGTTAGCTCTTCCTCATGAGTGTTTTCTTCTTGTCTTTACCCTCCTTTTTTTTCACTTCCTCCTTTTCTTTAAATTACTTTGTCTCTGTTTTTTGGTGTTGAAGTTTCCTTTTGTTATAGAAGCAAAAGGAAGAGAAGAGTGAAGAGAAAGAAGGGAGCAAAGACAGATAAAAAAAGAAAAAGGGGGTAAAAGGAAAACTTGACATAAAGAAAGGAAGAACAGAAAGAGACAGGAATAACAGTGGTGTTCAACATTGTACTTTGTCCCATAGCCACAATTCTCTTTGCAGATGACATGATCTGGTACCTGGAAATCAACCACAAAGCTCTTAGAAGTGATCAAGGAATATAGCAGCACCTTAGGATATAAAATCAGTACCCATGAATCAGTAGCTTTTGTATGTTACAACAATAATGAATCCAAGAATAAAGTCAAAGACTCTATTCCTTTTACAGTAGTGCAAAAGAAGATGAAATGCCTGGGAATATACCTAACAAAGGATGTAAATAATTCTATAAAGAGAACCATGAGACCCTGAGAAAGGAAATAGCAGAAGATGTTAACAAATGGAAGAAGATACCATGCATGTGGCTTGGAAGAATCAACATTGTTAAACTATCCATACTACACAAAGCAATCTATAGATTTAATACAATCTCCATCAAAGCACCAATCTCATACTTTAAAAAACTTGAAAAAAATAGTTTTTTGATTCATATGGAACCAGAAAAAAAAAAAAAACCCACATAGCAAATACAGTTCTTACAAGGGTATATGTGAATCCTAGTAAATGTGGAATGTAAAGGTCTTAGCAAAATAACTAAGAAAATGCTACAAAAGCTATGTTAACTAATGTGATGAAAATGTGTCAAACGATCTATGAACCAAGTGTATGGTGCCCCATGATCATACTAATGTACACAGCTATGGTTTAATAAAAATAAATAAATAAATAAAATAAAAATAAAAATAAAAATAAATCTGGAGATGTCACATTACCAGATGTCAGGTTATACTATAAGTCTATAATAATCATAACAGCATGGTACTGGCACAAAAATGGAGATGTAGATCCATGGAATAGAATAGAGAGTCAAGAGGTACTGGCACAACAATAGAGATATAGATCTGTGGAATAGAAAAGAGAATCAAGAGATGAACCCAGCCATATATCATGATATGATCTTTGATAAGCCTAACAAAAGCCTGTACTGGGAAAAGAATCCTTATTTAACACATGGTGCTGGCATAATTGTTTAGCCACATGTAGAAGCCTGAAACTGGACCTACACCTCTCACTATTGATAAAAATTCATTTTCAGTGGATAAAAGATTTAAATGTAAGACATGAAACAATTAAAATCTTAGAAAAGAGTATGGTGTAAAAGCTTGAAGATAATGGCCTGGGAAAACACTATATGAGGAAGACCTCCCCTGGCAACTGCAGCAATATTAAAACTAAGTAACTGGGATTTGATCAAGCTAAAAAGCTTTTGCACAGCTAAGGGCACCACAAACAAAGCAAGCAGACAGACTTCAGAATGGGAGATTTTTGCACGTTATGAATCTGACAAAGGCCTAATCACTAGAATCTACAGAGAACTCAAATTAAGCAATAAGAAATGTGCAAACAATTCCCTCTATAAGTAATCAAGAGACTTGAATAGAAACTTTCCTGAAGATGATAGATGAATGGCCAAAAAGCACATGAAAAATGCTCATTGTCTTTAATCATTAGAGAAATGCAAATCAAAACCACTCTAAAGTATCAGCTATCTCCAGTAAGATTAGCCCACATCACAAAGTCTCAAAACTGCAGATGCTAGCATGGATGTGGAGAAAAGGTAACACTTCTACACTGCTGGTGGGATTGCAAACTAATACAACCTTTATGGAAAGAAGTATGGAGAATCCTTAAAAAACTAAAAGTTGACCTTCCATTTGATCCTGCAATCCCAATACTAGGTATCTACCCAGAAGAACAAAAATAATTTTATCACAAAGACATTTTCACCAGTGTTTATTGCAGCTCAATTCATAATTGCCAAGTTGTGGAAGTAACCCAAATTCTCATCAAGCCATGGGTGGATCAGTTGTGGTATATGTATACCATAGAATAGTATTCAGCCATAAAGAAGGATGGAGACTTTACATCTTTTGTGTTTACCTGGATGAAGTTGACACAAATTCTTCTTAGTAAAGTATCACAAGAATGGAAAAACAAACATCCAATGTACTCAATATTAATATGAAACCAATATATAAACAATTACATGCTTATATGAGCAATAAAACACAAATATAGTCTAGTGTGGGGGCAGAGGGAGGAGGCAGAGTGGAGGGGGAGGGGGAAGGATGATTAATAGAAGGAGGGAGGGCATCTGACAGGATCTAACCTAATGGGCACAATGTGTGTGTATATACCATGCCCCCTGAGTAAGGGGTTCTTTTACAACTGAAACTTTACCTTGGAAGGTGAGAAAAAAATTAAAAAAGAAGAGAAAAGTAAACCAAAAGCTATCAGAGAAAGAAAATAATAATTATTAGAGTGGAGATAATAAAAATAGAGAATATGAAAACAATAGAGATGGCTATATGATTTTTTCCCAAGTGTTAATGTCCTGTAGTTTGCCTTCTTGTACTGTCTTTGCCTAGTTTTGAATTTGGAAGTGTTCCTTTTTCTACTTGTTAAAAGAGTTTAAGAAGGGTTGGTATTAATTCTTTGATTTTTTAGTTTCAAGCTAGACTGACTAGGAAAAAAGAGAGAATATTCAAATTATCAAATTCATAAATAAAAGTTGCATTATTACTGCACATTTTATAGAAACAAAAATAATTGTAAGAGAATAAGAAAATACTATGAAAAATCATATGGCAACAAATTCAATAACCTATATAAAATGGAAGAATTTATAGAGAAACAAAAACTACCCCAACTGACTTAAGAATTAATGATAAATGTGAACAGACTTATAATAAGTAAAGGGATTGAATCACTAAGTAGCTTACAACAAAGAAAATCCCAGGACCAAAAGACTTCACTGGTGAATTCTACCAAATACCCAAAGAAAAAAATCAACACAAATCCTTTTCAAACTCTTCTGAAAAACAAAAGAGGAGGGAATCCTTCCTAACTCATTCTATGATGGCTACATTACATTGGTACCAAAGCCAAAACAAAGACATCACAAGGGAAGAAAACTATACATTGATATCCTTTATGACTATAGATGGAAATATCCTCAATGAAGTAGTAACAAACTGAATCCAGCAGCATCTTAAAAAGTTTATATACCACAATCAACTAGAATATATCCTAAGAATTCAAGTGTGCTTTAACACATGAAAGCAAATCAATCTAATTCACAATGGTAATGGAACAAAAATAATTCATGTGATTAATTAACCCAGAAAAGACATTGCATGAAACCCAGCACCTTTTAATGATTAAAAGATTCAACAAACTAAAAATAGAGGAAACTTCCTCAACATGATAAAAGTCATATTTGATAAACCCACAGATAAGGTGTAATTCTATGTTGAATGACTAAAATTTTGCCCCCTAAGATCAAGAATAAGACCAGGAAGCCCACTGTCACAACTTCTGTTTAACATTGTACTAGTAGTTCTAGTACAATTTTCAGATGACATGAACTCATGCATTAAAAATCCTGAAGAATGCTCACAAACTATTAGAGCTAATAAATGAATTCAGCAAAGTTGTAAGATACAAGATCAACATGCAAAAATCTGTTCTGTTTCTATATACTAGCAATTAATGACCTGAAAATAAAATTATGAAAACATTTCCATTTACAATAGCATCAAAAAGAATAAAATACTTAAGAATAAATTAATAAAAGTGCAAAGCTTATACTCTGAATACTACAAAATATTGTTGAAAGAATAATGATGACTTAAATAAACATAAAGATGCCCTGTGTTCATGGATTGGTAGACTTATTACAATGACAATGGCAGTGCTACCCATGGCAATCTACAGATTCCACTTAATTCCTGTCAAAGTCCTAATAACCTTTTTTTTTTTCCAGAAATGGAAAAGATCTAGTCATGGAGAATGGCAAAAGATCTCAAATAGCCAAAACAATATTGAAAAATAAATATAACTTTGGACGACTCACATTTCCTGGTGTTAGAACTTATGACAAAACTGCAGCAATCAAAATAGCATGCTATGGCAAATGGATAGACATATAGATCAATGGAATAAATTGAGAGTTGAGAAATAAATCCATACATATATTATCAATTGATTTTCTTTCTTTTTTTTTTTTTTTGTAGAGACAGAGTCTCACTTTATTGCCTGCAGTAGAGTGCCGTGGCCTCACACAGCTCACAGCAACCTCCAACTCCTGGGCTTAAGCAATTCTCTTGCTTCAGCCTCCCAAGTAGCTGGGACTACAGGTGCTCGCCACAACTCCCAGCTATTTTTTGGTTGCAGTTCAGCCGGGGCCGGGTTTGAACCCACCACCCTCGGTATATGGGGCTGGCGCCTTACCGACTGAGCCACAGGTGCCGCCCTATCAATTGATTTTCAACAAGGTGCTAAGACTATTCAATTAAGAAAGAGGGAGATTTCCAGTAAATGCTGCCTAGACAATTGGATATTCACATGCAAAGAGATGACGTTAGATCCCTAGTTCACACTATATACAAAAAGAAAAAAGAACCAAAACCCTCTCAAAATGGGTCAAAGACCTAAATGTAGTCTAAAACTAGTAGTTTAAAATGCTACTTAGAAGAAAACATAGAATTAAATCTTCACAATGCTGGATTTAGCAATGGATTCTTAAATCCATCAAAATAGAGGCAACAACATAAAAAATAAGCTGGAAGTCATCAAATTCAAAGCTTATGATTCAAAAGACATTCTCATGATACTGAAAAGACAACCTACAGAATGGGAGAAAATATCTGCAAATAACGTCTACTAAGGGTTTAGTAATCACAATATATAATGAACTATTACAAGTCAACAACAGCAAGAACCAATTAAACAGGGTGAAATGAACTTAAATACAGTAGTCCAAGGAACATATTTAAGTGACCAAGAAGCTGATGGTGAAAATGTAAAATGGCACAGTCACTTTGGGAAACACATAGGCATTTTCCCTAAAAAGTGAAACAGAATCACTCTTTGCCCTGGCAATGCCAAAATTTATGCCAAGAATAATTGAAAGTAGGTGTTTAAAAATGTACATGCACATGAATGTTCATAGCAGCACTATTCACATTAACTCCAGGGTGGAAAAAAAACAGATGTCTGTGAATTGATTAGATAAAATGTGGCAAATACATGCAGAATATTATTCAGCCATGAAATGGAATTATATGTTGATATATCTTACAATGTGAATGAACATGTAAATGAACATGAACATGCTAAGTGAAAGAAACCAGTGAATAAAGGTTGCCATATTATATGATAACATTTATATGATATCTATAATAAGCAAATCCATACAGAAAGAAGATTAATGGCTTCCAGGTCTGGGGTAAGGAGAGGGGGTGGGTAGTATCTGAACAAAGTATATGGAGTTTCCTTTTGGGGTGATGAAAATATCTTGGAATTAGATAAAGGTAATGTTACATAAAACTGGTAATGGGCTAAATGACTCTGAATTGTATGCTTAAAATGCTTAAAATCATATTATGTGAACTTTACATATTATTTTATTTCATTTTATTTTACAGACAGAGTCTCACTGTGTCATCCAAGCTATAGCACAGTGGCACAATCATTACTCATTGCAACCTCAAACTCCTGGTCACCTAAACCCTCCCACTAAGCCTCCTGAGTAGCTGGAACTCAGGCATGTGCCACCATCCCTAGATAATATTTTTATTTATTATTATTATTTTTTTTGTAGAGAGGAAATCTCACTATATTGTGTCCAGGCTAGTCTCAAACTTTTGGCCTCAAGAAATCCTCCTTCCTTGGCTACCCAAAGTAGAATAAGTATGACCCACTACACCCAATTGAATTTCATATCAATTAAAAAAGTGATTACTCTAGTTGCTATGAAAAGAATGGACTTGGAAATAGCATAAATGTAAATAAGCCTAGTTAGAAGGTCATTGCAGTGATCCAGATGAGAGAAAACGGTGGCCCTAATTAAAGGTGATTAAAGTGCTGACAATGGGGATAAAGAGAGGCAAATAAATCTGTTATTTCAGAAGCAGTATATATAGGATTTGGTGGCCAGTGGGAGGAGGAGTGGGTTGAGGACATCTCTTGGGTTTTGAGGCTGGGCACCTGGGTGAACAGCAACACCACTGAGATTAAAATCCATGTTACAGATGCAAAATTGGCGAGACCATTGCTTATTCACTATCACAAATGAACCAGTAAGAGAAATATGCCCAGTATGCTCTCTTGTTCTCTTGTTCAGATGGTTTTGCATATAATACAGCAAATATTAAGTAGTGACTTTAAAAAAATCTGAATATTTTCAAACAACTATCTGATTGGCATCTTATTTGCATTCATTTTAATACCTTTGTGTTAACCATGATCAAATTTTGGTGAAATCATTTTTCCTTTCTCTGAGCTCCATGTCCCCCAGCGTCAACCGCCTCCCTTTATAATGCTGCCTATCCCATACTGACAACTCTGAAACACACTTCTTTAAGTGACTTCCCAGTGCAAGCATGTCACAGCTCCTCCTCCCTTTTCTGAAGCAATCCAATTATAAAGGAATGAATTTCAGCAGCCTTGAGCCTTCTGATACTGGAATGGAATAGGGATGAGCTGTTCAGAGCACCCTCAAATATAGAGTTGAGTAGGAGAGGGGGCTGGGCAGGAGGAAAGAGACAAAGCACATGACCTGTCATGAGGGACATCAGTCCCAGGCCGTAGGAGGCAGGGGGTTGGGGACACATCAAAACCTCAGCTGCTGGAGACAAGAGCCAGGACCTTTTGTCTCATAATGTATGGAAGAGTGTGTGCATGTATGTGATGATGATGATTAAATGGTACATGGTATCAGGGAAAATTGTCAGCACTGATGCTGATTAGGGATGCTGAAAAACTAATGGTAAGGGAGGAAACTAGAAAAATTGGTCTAACTGTGGAAAAGTAATACTAATTACAATCATTTATGCGAACTGCTTACCATTTATGACTAATTACCACCCAACACAATAACCATTAGATATATCATTAAATATGTGTCAGATTAACTTTGTTGTCAGTTTTATTTGTGATTAGAACAGTAAACTCTGCATGTATGCTCAGGCTTAATAGTTTGTTGCTCATGCAAGCACGGCTGTCAGCTCACAATTTGAAAAATAAAACATTATGTTAGGGCTGAAGCGTGGCAGGCTTTGAATTCCAGCCTAAGCAGTTCATAGTTAATTTAGGAGGCAATGGGGAGCCCTTACAGAACAATCAACAGGGAAGGTACATGATCAGCGCTGTATTTTAGGAATCACAGATTGGCAGGCTAGAAGATTCCTTAAAGATTACTCACCCAGTAGTCACCAGCCAGGGGGCATTGGCAACCACACTAGGGGTTCTAGAGGGATTGTGAAGATTTCAGAAAGCCTACAGGGAACAATGGATTTCTCAGTAATACGGCTATACAGATCAACTACAGTGTCAATATCATTTGCTTTGGGCTGGATTTAATCAAACTGGGACATTGATCAGAAGAATTGATTGACAGTTATGAAAATCTGATGAGTTGTTTTTAAATGGGAAAACAAGTTAATTGTTCCTTAAGAAATGAAAATTTTGACATTTGAGAAAATTTTCTAATCAAGGCTCCACAGGTTAAAAACAAAACAGAAGAGATCTGGGGTAATGAAAAGTCAGGAACATCTGTTATCATCCAATCTATCTTTTCATTTATAGATAAGGAAACAGAAACTAGAAATGGATGGAACTTACTTTACAGGAAGATGGATAAATGGATTGGACAGTACAAATGGAAGATAGGTAAGACTAAAGGACAAAAAAACAAAACCCAGTTTGATAGTAAATCAGGTGTCTAGATTAGGGTGGTAGAAATTGATATGCAGAGGAAAAGGGCAGACGGGAGAAAGTGAAAAGGCAATACCAGCCAGGTTCATGGATGTGGACAGAGAAGAAGAAGTAGAAGTTCAGGATGACTACAAATCCCTCAATATGGCTGACTGGGACAATGATGGCATTATTAGCAAAAATATAAAAATGCTGGAGGAAAATAGGTTTGGGGGTAGAGGAGAATAATGAATTTGGTTTTAGACATGTTGACCTTAAGTTGTAGTGTTGCATATTCAAAAGGAGAATGGAAAAATAAATTAGAAATGCTTGGCTTTATTTTTTAAACAACTTTGTTGTGATATGATTGATATACAAAAATCTGTATATATTTAATGTATATAATGAAATGATTTTGAAAATATGTATACATCCATGAAACTGTAATCAGAATCTATGTCATAAACTTATTCATAACATCCAAAATTTTCCTCCTTTCATTAGTAAGACTTGTTTTTGAGTCTCAGTTTCCACATTTGTAGATTTGAGACAATGATATTTGCCTTAATGGAGTTAGTGAGAGGATTAAATGGGAAGTTGTATATAAAGTACTTAGCACAATATCTAGCAAATAGCAAGTGCTCATTACACTTCTCTGGAATAAATACGGAAATAGAAAGATTTAAGAGGCAGTTAGAAGCAAGGGAGAGCTCAGGAGAGATGTCAGATGCCTATATTTTTAGGGTCTAACAGCAAAACACTACAGTAGTTTCCCAGGGTTTTTGAAAGGATGAGTCACCAAGACAAAATATAAGAGAAGCCTGAGAATTTAGGGAGGAATCTAACAAAGGCATGTGAAGGAATGGACAGAATGGGACACACTAGAGAATACACTGTCAAAGAAGCAAAGGGAGTCAAGATAATTTGAAAGTGAAAGAGTATTCCATGGCTCAGGGGCCATAGTACAGTGGTTATGGCCCCAGTCACATACACTGAGGCTGGCAGGTTCGAAACCAGCCCCAGCCTGCTAACTAACAATGACAACTGCAACAAAAAATAGCTGGACATTGTGGTGGGCACCTGTAGTCCCAGCTACTTGGGAGGCAGAGAGAAGAGAATTGCTTAAGCCCATGAGTTTGAGGTTGCTGTGAGCTGTGATGCCATGGCACACTACCAAGGACAACATAGTGAGAGTCTGCTTCAAAAAAAAAAAAAAGAGTATTTCATGGAGTCAAATGAAGTAAAAAGATCTAGAAAATGAAAAAAGAAACAAAGTCATTAGGAAGTCACTGTAAGAGACAGCAGAGAATCAAGAATAGATAAGAGGTTAAGTCATGAGGGTGGGGCCATAGAGGCAGTATGAAGAAAACACTCTTCAATATGGATCATGAAATGAGAGGGATAGAGGTGACAGTAATTCAAAAATGTACCAGCCATCAGAAGGTTATTTTAGGATACTTAAAACCTGAGCATGTTGTATGTCAAGGGAATAGTACTAGTAGAAAAGAGACTGATAAGGCAGAATAAGGAGGAGGACATATTTTATAAAGTATTTTCAAGTAACATATTTGGCAACCAAATAGTATCTAGAATTTATAAAGAACTCTCAAATCTCAATAGTAAAAATACAAACAATTCAATTAGATGATTGACATTTCATTGATGAGGATATGCAGATAGCAAAAAAATATAGAAACATTTCTAGCCATTAGGGAAATGCAAACGAAAACTATAGTGCAATATCACTACACACTTGTCAGAAAGATGAGAACAAAAAATAATGACATTACCAAATGCTGGGGAGGACATGGAAGAGCGATTTCCTTCATTTCTTGCTAGTGGGAATGTAAAATGCTACAGCAGCTCCTTGAAACAGGTTGGCATTTTTTCACAAAAGTAAATTATGTGACCTATGATTACATTCTCCTGAGGATTTACCCCATAGAAATGAAAGCTTATGTTCACACAAAAACCTGTACTCAAAAGATTATGGAAATTTTATTCATAATGGTCCCAAATCAGAAAAAAAACCTAAATGTCCTTCAGTGGGCAAATGGTTGAACAAACTGTGGTACATCCATACAATGGAATACCACTCAGCAATTTATGTGATGTTCTTGGAATGGTAAAAGTTTTAGAAATGAATAACATATTAGGAAAAGGGGATGAGAGAGGCAGAGAAAGAGGCAGATGTCATTATAAAAGCACAACATGAGAGATATTTTGGGCAATGGAACTCTGTTTCCTAGACAATAGAGGTGGATACACTATGTACACACAAATGAGTCCAAGCCAAACTGGAGAATCAGAACAAGATTGGTAGATTGTACCAATGCCAATATTCTGGTTAGGGGTATCATACTATGGTTTTATTAGATGTTACTATTGGGGAATAAATACACTGGCTATCTGTGTAACAAATGAATGGGAACACACAATTATTTCAAAAAAAGTTCAATTTAATACAAGTGATTAACCGCCATAGGGGAATGAGATGAAAAAATGGAGTGAGTGTAAAGAGGGAGACTAGGCATAAATCCTCCAGTTGAGTGATGATGGTGGCCCTAATTAAGGTTCTGGCAGATGGGGTGGAGAGAAACAGATGAACTCAAGTTATTTAGAAACCAGTGTGGATAGGCCTTGGTGGCTAAGGAGATAAGGACTAGGTCAGAAGTGCTACTGTTATCTCCAAGGTCTTGACGCTAGACATCTTGGAGAACAGCAGTAAAATTGGGGTTAAAACCCATTTTATACAAGATCTGCATGAGGAAAACTACAAAACTCTGATGAAAGAAACCAAAAAAGGTTCTAAATAGAGAGATATTACATGTACATGAATAGGAAGATTCAATATTGTCAACATGTCAGTCTTCATCTATAAATTCAACATAATACCAGTCAAGATCTCAGCAAGTTATTTTCTTAGAGGGCTGAAATTTCCTGACACCAAGACTTTCTATAAAGGTTCAGTATCTAGCTAAAATTTGTACCCTTAAAAAAATTCTTCCCATCTCCCTACCCTCACCCCAACCATTGGTAACCTCCATTCTACTCTCTGCTTCTATGAGTTTGACTTATTTAGATTCTACGGGTAAGTGAGCATTTGTCTTTCTGTGCCTGGCTTATTTCATTTAGCATAATGTCTTCCAGGTTCATCCATGTTGTCACAAATAACAGGATTTCCTTCTTCATAAGGCAGAATAGTATTCTATTGTGTATATATACAACGTTATCTTTATCCATTCATTTGTTAATGGACATTTAGGTTGATTCTAAATCTTGGATATTGTGAATAATGCTGCAATAAACACAACAGTGCAGATATCTCTTTGATACCCTGATTTTAATTCCTTTGGATATACCCAAAAATAAGGTAGCTAGACCATATGGTAGTTCTATTTTTATTTTTTTCGAGGAATCTCTATACTATTTTCCATAATGGCTGTACTAATTTACATTCCTACCAACAGTGTGCAAGTATTCCCTTTCCTCTGCATCTTTGCCAGCACTTGTTATTTTTGGTCTTTTTGATAATAGTTATTTTGATATTGTAATTTTATATTTGAATTGTTTTCTTAATTTCCTTTATGGATTGTTCATTGTAGTGTATAGAAATACAATTTTTGTGTGTTGATCTTCAATCTTGAAATTTTGCTGAATTTTTTATTAACCCTAATAGATTATTTCCTGGTAGATTCTTTTTTTTTTGAATTATTATTATTTTCTATTTTTACATATACATGTGTTTATTAGGTTTCCATTTTTTTGCCTGCACAAAATTAAAAAGGCTTAATTTTTAATGACAATAACAATGTTTAAAATAAGGATGTTGCATGACCGGAGACAAAGGACTAGAAACAAAAACCTCGTAAAGAACGAATGAACATAAATATATTCAGAAAAGGAATCAGACAATTGCTACATCGAAATATTAAGCAATAATAATAATAATGCAAAGAAAGTAACATTCACATTGTTAAATAAGCGTATGTATATTACTCTTTGAGAATGCTTTGACTCTGAGGTTCAGTATGGAGTCATCAGCCAACTTCTTCTTATTATTTTTTAAATCTCAAAAAATAGACAACTAATATTTATAAATAAAAGTAACAGATAATTTTGAAAAAACAGACTATACCAAGTCTTATAGACAATAGAAAAGAAGAAATGTTTCAAAATCATTCTTAATTTTTTTTTATTAAATCATAGCTGTGTACATTAATGTTATCATGGGGCACCATACACTAGTTTCATAGACCGTTTGACACATTTTCATCATACCGGTTAACATTCTACTTGATCTGGGTACACCTGATATTAAAATTGAAGAAAATATATTATTATAAAGGGAAAATTACAAACATGTCACTTATTAATGAGGATGCAATATCCTAAACAACATATTAACAATTTGAATTAAAAATTAATGTTTAAATAATGTACTTTGGTCAAATTAAATATAATTTATGTGAGAATTAGTCACTATTCGATTCACAGGGATCAATCTCTCACTCATTTCTGATTGAAGTTACTAGAGATTTTACTTTTTTATTTCTAGTTAGTCTAGCCAAAGGTTTATCTATTTTATTTATTTTTTCAAAAAACCAACTCCTTGTTTCATTAATTTTCTGAATGATTCTTTTGTTTTCAATTTCATTCATCTCTGATTTAATTTTGGATATTTCTTTTCTTCTGCTGGGTTTAGGCTTAGATTGTTCTTCTTTTTCCAATTCCATCAGATGGTTTGTGAGTTTGTTGATGTGCTCTCTTTCTGTTTTTCGAATGTAGGCTTCTAAAGAGATAGATTTTCTCTCAGTATTGCTTTTGCTGTATCCCATAGGTTTTGGTAACTTGTGTCTTCATTGTTGTTATATTCAAGGAAGTTAATGATTTCCTTTTTTATTTCTTCCCACACCCCACTGTCCTTCAGCATAAGGTTGTTTAACTTCCATGCCTTTGTGTGAGGTTGAGCATTTTTCTTGGTAGACTCTTTATGATGTTTTATAGATAATATCACGTTATTTGGGAACAGATAGTTTTACTTCTTTTTGGATAACTTGTATTTCTTTTTCTTGCCTGGTTTCTCTGGCTAGAACTTCCATAAAAGTTTGAATAAAGAGATGAAAGTGGTGAAAGATTAAAAGAGTTACCCTTAAGATTAGGAGTAAGATAAGGATGCCCACTTTCACCATTAAGAATAACATTGCCGGGCGGCGCCTGGGGCTCAGTCGGTAGGGCGCCAGCCCCATATACCAAGGGTGGCGGGTTCAAACCCGGCCCTGGCCAAACTGCAACCAAAAAATAGCCAGGCGTTGTGACGGGCGCCTGTAGTCCCAGCTACTCGGGAGGCTGAGGCAGGAGAATCGCTTGGGCCCAGGAGTTGGAGGTTGCTGTGAGCTGTGTGAGGCCACGGCACTCTACCGAGGGCCATAAAATGAGACTCTGTCTCTACAAAAAAAAAAAAAAAAAAGAATAACATTGCCTGTCCATTTTCATGTATGCCCCTCATAATGCTGAATGTTTATATTATAAAAGGGTGTTGAATTTTATCAAATGTCTTTTTGTGTGTTAAGATGATTGTATGATGTTTTCCTCTTTGTTCTATTAATATGATGTATTCCATTCATAAATTTTTTCTGAGACAGAGTCTCACTCTGTCACCCTGGGTCGAGTGCTATGGAATCATGGCTTACAGCAACGTCAAACTCTTGGGCTGAAGTGATCCTCTTGCCTCAGCCTCCCAGGTAATTGGGACTACAGACACTTGCCACAAGGCTCAGCTAACTTTTCTATTTTTAGTAGAAACAGAGTTTTGCTCTTGCTCAAGCTGGTCTTGAACTCCTGAACTCAAGCTGATCCATCCATCTTGCCTTCCCAGACTGCTAGGATTACAGGTGTGAGCCACTGTACCTAGCCCCACTGATAGATTTTTATATGATGGACCACCTTTGCATCCCTAGGTTAAATCTTACTTTGTTATGGTATATAATCCTTTTTAAATGCTGTTGAACTTGGTTTGCTAGTACATTGCTAAAGATTTTTGCATTTATATTTATAAGGGATATTAGTCTGTGGTTTTCCTTTTTCTCTTATGTGAAGAAAGAAAAGAAAAGGGGAAAAAGAGGAAAATGGAAAAATCTCCAATTCTTTGCAAATTGGCTGTATGTTAAGGCTCTTCTTCCATGTTTAGCAAGGCCATTTATAACTCTGCCATAGCTATCACTTCCTGCTTGCACTGAGCCCAGACATCATCCAGAGTTGAGAGCTTTGTTCTTTTCAGGTCTTTTCTGAGTATGTGCACTGCCCTGGATATACATGTAACCTTTACACTCCTCAATAGGATCTTTTTCAAAGTCCTGTCCTTCCCAAAATGAATTTCAATCCCCAGTTTTTCCTCCCAGGTTTTTGGTATGTCTGTTGTTTGCCTGAACTTCTAACTTTTGCCTCAGGTGGTGGCTACTGGTTCATTTGTCTTTAAAGGTTTTCTGAGGATGTCTTCTAAGAAGCTACTCTATCCTGATAGATTTCCAAGGTAGGCAAAAAAAAAAAAAAAAAAAAAAAAAGTAGCCATTTACTTCATTCCTTCAGGGAAAATCCAGTGAGGTTAACATTGACAAACACCAAATCCTTGGGAACAAATTCTATTCTGCTCACTCTGGAACCAAACACCCAACTTTTAGTGCAAGATGCCATCTTCAAGACAACCATTACACCCAGGAAAGAAGTGGTACTAGGGTGAATTAAAATACCACAAAGACCTCCTACAATGTTTAAATTGCTTTTCTACTTTTAAGTGTTACTTTTTTGCTGCAAATCTTTTACTATTTCCCAGAATTGTCATAAGGTTAATTCTGACAGTTTTTGTGAGCTTATTTATTTATTTATTTGGCATTTCAGGGAAGCAATGGCCACTCAAGTTTCCCCAGTCCACAATTTTTTACTGACATATATTTCCATGGTCTTATATTATTCTTAAATAAATTTTATCATGTATATTTAAGGCATAAAACATGGTGTTATAGGATATGTACAGATAGTAAAAAGGTTACTATATTAAAGCAAATTAACATAAACTGGGAATTAAAATACTCACCTTATCCTGGACTTATTGTGGGAATGAGAGATGAGATATGTCCAGATCCTGGCATGGTGCTTTGCACAATAGGTGTCCGTTAGATGGAAGCAGTTAGAACCCAAGCCTCCTGCCTCCTAGGCTGGATGTTTTCCTTAGATTATGCTACCTTCATAAAGATCAGGACTTCTACAGTAGGCAGAATTCTAAGATCACCCCCTATGAGTCACACCTTTGTATAGTCTCCTCCCTTTGAGTATAGCTAGAGACTGTTACTTACTTTTAACCAATAGAATATGACAAAGTGATGAATCTCATTCCCATGAACATGTCACCTCATGTGCAGAAAGTGAGGGATTTTGCAGATGTAATTAAGGCATTGTCATTTGATTTTAAGTTAATCAAAAGGAGAATATATTGGGTGGAACTGATCTAATCAGAAGAACCCTTTACAAAGGGTCTGAGACAAAAGACCTCTCTCTCCAGCTGGCCTCAAAAAAGTAAACTGCCAAGAAATGGACTCTTACAATAACCATATGTACTTGGGAGGGTTCCCCAAGCCTCAGATGCAAACACAGCTCTACTCAGCACCTTGATCTCAGCCTATGAGGCTCCTAGTCAGAGGACCCAACTAAACTGTAAGCTGAAGCCTACAGAAACTGTGAGATAACAAATGTGTGTTGTTTGAAGCTATTGTTTATCGTAATTTGTCATACAACAAGAGAAAGCTAATAGAGCTTCCTTAGCTTCTTTTACCTCTCATAGTCTTGTGAAGCCTACAGACCCCTTCTCAAAATGAAACTGAATGCCTAAAATAAATACATAAGATTACCAAGATGACAATCATGGAAAAAGTTATCCAACTATTTGAAAATATGTGGCATATGTTTGTCACTTTATGAACTTAGTAAATTAGATCTAATAGTGGCCTTATAACCATTATAATTTTGGAACATTGGTGAGTGTGATGACATTTGGAGATATGTAATGTGATATGAAAGTATCTGTGATTCTATTGGTGACCATATCACAGGTGCTGCTGATGTTACTTTGATCTCTTGCTTATATCATTAAGAAAAGAACTGTGACAGGTTACAGGTAAAAATAGAGATGTCATTTTTTTCTATCCAAGTTAATAGACCTCTGAATTCGACCAGTGGACTCTAGGTTAAGAACCCTTATTGTATATAAAGTCAAAGATCTAAATGAATAAGATACTGTAAAACTTAGATCTGGGATCTCACTAACAAAACAAGATTCATCCATAAAATTCAAATGTTACAGAGTAATCAACATAAAGCTAAAAGAGTAATGCTGAAATAATGACAGATGACTTAGACTATCTACCTTATTTTGGGAAGATTAATTCAGTGGAGAAAAATATTTTGGTGGTCTTTTCCTATTGAGTGTGACAAAGATATAATATTACTATCTTTTAAATAAATAGACTAATGGAATTCAAATTTTATCTACATACTCTAATTCATTCTAATTCCAAGTAAAGGTTGAAAACATACATAATTTACTTTCTGGTTGGGTTTATTCAAATAGCTCTCAGAAGAGACAAGCCTGTTGAGGCCACCAGCTGCTCTGGGCATTCTCAGGCGGATAATCGTGCCCAGTTGGTAAAGGAAAAAAATACCAAATGCTAGAAATAGATCACAAAAGAGAGTGTCTAAGGGCAGAGTACAAGGAGGGGTTTTATTTCCAGCTCGTTGGAAACAGGACCCTCCTCCTAATAATGTGTGATTATACTTACTACTGTTATTGTTTTGAATATAAAGCACATTTACATGTTTCAAAAGTCAAAGTAATATAGTAAGGAATTCACATAAAGGTCTTAGTCTCACCTATAGTATAATTTATTCTATCTTCCACCCCTATAATCCTTATGAAAGTGCAAGAAAATGTGTATGCATATACACAGTGTGTTACTGTCTGTTCACAAAAGGAGTGAACACGTATGTGTGTGTATATATCTCACACAGATGGTGACATACTGTGTGTACTGCTCACCATGTGCTTTTCCCTTAACTGGAATCTTGAAGATCTTTCTGTAGCAGTATAGAGAGAGTTTCCTCATTCTCTTTTACAGCTCATGAACAACCTCTAATGGGAATGTACGTGTCGTAATTTATTTCACACATTCTCTTCTGATAAACTATAGAATTGTTTTCAATATTTCCTATTTGTCTGTCTATTTTTAAACCTTTACCCATTTTATTTAGAAATTGCCATTACTCAAGATGGGAAGTTGTGAATGACAGAAATTCAGCTTAGATTAAATAAAAAACAGGATTTGTAAGATACTTGAATGATTTGCAACATCAGGAGAACCTGAAGGAACCGGGGTAATCTGTACACTTCAGGGTCTGGAATGGGTCCTAGATATGCTACAATACTCCTTTTCACTCTTTCTGTCTGTTAGACTTTTCCGTGTGTCACGGAGTTTGCTAACTCTGGGGCAGTATTCTTACAGTGGCAGACCAGAGAGGGAAAGAAGATCTCCCCTCAGTGCAGAAAAACCTCGCAAAGACTGTGGGTTGACTTAGGCCATGTGGACATCTCTTGACCAATCACTACAGCCAGTGGGATAGGTTTATTTGGCTCAGTATGTGTTACATGTGACATCCTTGGAATCAGGAAGGTATAGAAGTATAAAACAAATAAGACTAAAGTCATCACAGCCATGATTCTCAACTTGGAGTAACCCATGGCCTTATTTAAAGGGCAAAACATCTCAGGGACTTTCCACTCTCTCTGATTTAAATTAGTTTTAAATTTACTTAAGTAGGAAAAAATCTTAAATTATATAAAAGCTCCTAGCTCTTACCACAACTATAAAAGGGAAATAAATTTATAAATTAATATAAATAAAGGCATGAAACCAATAAAATTCAAATGATCACCATTGATATGATGTGATGGACAATGTTATTTTGTGGAAACAAAGATATGGCTTGCAGCTGAATATGGCACAGATTCTTTTGAATTCACTGGTATGCTTATACTACTGGGTGATGACTCAGTAGTCTCCTTTTTCAAACTACCATGAAATCTTTGCTATTATAACAAATATCTAGATTTTGCTTCTCTTCTTTGCCCATTAGCCCTATCTAATTCAAGTATCACAGCTTAGAACCTCCTTGATCTTAATCAAAAGTTAATCCTGTGTTATAAAGTGGCCATCCAGGTGATTCATAACATGTCTATCTAAAGGTCTTTTTAGATAACATTAAAATAAGAACACAAAATTAAAATATTCTCATATAGAACTCATATCTTCACAGGATGATTTCTGAGAGCCCCAGTAGGGGCAAACATTAGACTTCAGTATGTTTCTAAAAACACTTTAGGTGTGACAACAGGGGTCTAATTATACAGAGAAAGAGACAGCTTGATCCAAGACAAAAAATAGGCATTCCTGAAGAATGAAAAGACTTACCCAACGAGTGGGGAGAATCTGCACTTCAGGAGCTGGGAAATCCTGCCACCCTCAGAAGTCGGCTTAGTGGGTGGAGCAGTTGGCTTGGCCTGCATCAAAAAGGTCATCCCACCCAGTGTGTGGAGAACTTTAAAAACAAGAAAAGACATTTGAAAGGGCTGGAAAATAGGCCTATATGAAAAAAAAAAGTGAAATGAAATTGGTGTTACTCAGGTCGAGGGTGAGAAGAATGAATTAAGAGTCTAATATATGAATCAGGATGAAGATCAATTTATCTCTGTAGAAGGAAGAGAAAATAAGCGACCTTCACTTGCAGGTAGATTATGAATGAAGAAATACTGTCTGATAATTAGAACATTGAGCAATGGGAAAGGATTAGGAGTCCCTTTGCCTAACGGTAAAAAGCAGCCATCTGTGGAAGCAAGGTGATAAATCCAAGACTCTTGATGCACCACTTTTAAGCATAATGGTAGCATCTCTGGCCCTCACTAAGGATTGAGATAAACTGGAAATGCACTATTGGTATTTGGGGGGTTTTGAATCAGTAGGTAGAACTTATGAAAAGATACACATCTCTTCCCAAATCCATTTTTACTGTTCAAGATTAAATTTAAAGGTTTTCACTTAGAAAACAGATGGACCTCTTAGAAGAGAGAGAATGATGGATTCTGCTTTTTTGTCTACTCTTAAAAGCAACTGTGACAAGCATTATGTTCTCACTTCATTGAGTGAATTGCCTCAGATTAAACTTATTGTACTGTATCTATAAAACATACAATCTGACATTTTGTCAGTTTGAGTTTTTTTCCCCCAAATCAACCCTGTGTCATATGCTAGGATAACCTTGTTTTTGGAACCGAATTATAACACATGGTTTGAGAACATGCTTGGGGGTAGAAGTATAGATATTTCTATTTATACGTTCAATAAATATTCACTCACTCTGTTCCTACTATGTACCAGGAACTATTATAGCTACTTAGAAAACAGTAGTAAACTGAATATACAAAGATCTTTGCCTTCATGGAACTTACATTTATTGTGAAGGTAGAAAGATGATAAACAATGGATATTTTAAAAGTGAGTAAACTGTATGGTATCGTAGAAGGTAATGAATGCTATTGGAAAAAGAAAAGGCGAAGTCATGCAAGGTGGGTGAGGCATATTGGGTTGGGGGAAGAAAGCAGATTGCAAGATTAAGCAGGGTGATTAGCCTCTATAACAAAATAAGTTTTGAGTAAAGATGTAAAAGAAGTGAAGATACTAGCCATGTGGATATCTGGGGGCAAAGTGTCACAGGCACTTTGGGACACCTGAGGGAAAGGCCTTGAGGCAGGAGAATTCCTGGTCTATACAAAGAATAGGTAGGAGGCCATTATGGTCAGAGGGGAGGAAGTGAGATAAAGAGTAGTAGAAGAGGGGGGCAGCTCATGAGGACCTTGTAGATCACAGGAAGGTTTTGGTTGTTACTCTGAGGAAAATGGGAGTCATTTGTGTCTCTTAAGCAGATGAGTGTCAGCTTGTTTCAAAAATATTACTACCTTGCTGTGTTCAGAATCAACTGAAAGCATGGATTTAGTTGCCACGGCTTAAATAACACCAGTTCCCAACAACATGCTTCAAATCAGTTACCATTGAATGCAAGTTGTGACAATTACATTAAGAAACTCATTCTAAAAAAGCATACGTCATATACCCACATACCTCATTGCTGAACATCACTGCTGTCACCTCTGTGGTACTTCCCTTGGGAAGCTTTGCACCCATGCCAGCACCTAGTCTCCCCTTCAAAGCGATTTTGGAAATCTTTGTCTGGAATGACCATCAGAGTTGTCATTGTACGAGGTCTGACAAGGAAGTTCACAAACTCATCCTAGAAAAAGTACATGCATATGGTATGTAGCATGGTTTCCGAGGACGAGTTCGCAAACTTAATTGTCAGACTGCATATTAACTAATTGCATAAAGTATGGGTGGTGCTAATCATTCTTTTCAGCCCAAAAATCACTACATAAATAACAGAAGCACATTTTGATCAGTGACTTACCACATTCGAAGTCTTTGAAGTCTGTGGTGATTAATCACTATTCATATTATACAGTTCATGTGCAGACAGCAAAGTACGTCCTTGTGTCACCTCTTTGTCTGCTAATGATAAATCTGCATGATATTTTACAATCATGGATTATCAAAAAAAGGCAGAATTGGTCAAGGAAACATGAAAATGTGGCAAAGAAACAAAAAAATGATGATGCTGAAAGTGGAATTCAAATCTGAGGAATATGGAGTTATACGATAAACCTCTGAATGTGAGACCATAGGAATGTTCATACTGCCACCATTTGAGAGACCATAGAAATGCAATTGGAGGAACTTAGGGAAGGTGAACTTAAACTGACATAAATGAGAAAAGTTCTCCTGAGAAAAAAGGCAAAGGGGTCCCAGAGGATGTGATGCCAGCAAAAATGTTCACATTGAAGGAAATCTTGGATAATTTCTTACTACTGAAAGCATATAAGATAAATGTTGGAAGTTGATTCAAACTTCAAAAGGAGTAAGATAATTCACTGAGGCACAGAAAAGATGCTTGCTGGGTATCACAAATGATAAGATGAGAAGGCAGCACTTACTATTTAAACTACCCTTGATGAGTTTTGTTATTAAATTTTAAAATATTAAGGAGGTACAAAAGTTTTTGTTATATAGATACATTGAATAATGCTTGAGATAGGACTTTCAGCATGCCTGTCACCAGAATAATGTTCATTGTACATGATTGGTAAATTTTTAATTCTCATGCCCTTCTCCGCCAACCCCCTTCTTGGTTTCCAATGTCCTTTACATCACTCGGTGCCTGTATGAATGTTTTTTGTTACAATGAATAAAACAATTTAATTTTCAATGTTTCTAATGTTTTCAATTACAGTGTACCAAATAAATATTAGTTTTACTATTTTGTTTTCATTCCACTGTATATTTATAATGGAACGGGCAGCAAAGGAGTTCTTAAAGTTTTGGCACAGTCCCCACCCTTCTCTTCCTTGTTGCCATTGTACCTTAAAATGCCACCATAAGAGATTGAGTCATTCAGGTTAAGCTACTCTTGAATCTTTGAAAAATATGTACCTAGAAATATTGATACAGCAAATAAGGTCACTAGGAAACTGCAGGAAGAAAGGAATACTGAAGTTAGTATGGGCAAAGTTCCAGAAAGGCCATCTTTTTAGAAAAAGGGAAGAAATTTGGCAGTACATAGCAAGAGCCTTAAATATATGTATTCCCTTTGACCTAGTAACTCCACTTCTGACAGCCTATCTGAAGAGAAGTAGACTAAGAGTTATGTACAGGATTGTTTACCATGTTATCACTTATAATAGTTAAATGTTAGAAATAACTGGAGGGATGCTTAAATAAATGTACAATACATGCAAATAGTGCAACATTATGCATTCTTTAAAATTATATTTTTTAAGATTGGGAATTATCTTTCAGTTATCATGAGAATTTCATGGGAAGTGTTTGTGAAATAATGAGTTGAGAAAATAAGAATACAAAATTATACAGACTGTGTGATCTCATTAAAAGTATAGAAAAAAGACTAAAAAGAAAAATGCCACATTGTTATCATGGTTACTTCTGTGTGTAGAAATCATCGGTGATTAAAATGTACAAAAGAAGTAAACGTGAATCATAAAAAAGAAATAATGCACAATAATACACACGCTGAAACCAGACTGATGACTAGTGGCATTGAACTTGGGTAAGTTCCCTAGCTTCTCCACACCTCTGTTACCTCATCTATAAAATACAGATAATAGTAGCATTGACCTCCTAGAGTTATTGTGGTTATTAAATGAGGTAATATTTATAAAACACTTATAAGATTGGCTAGTGTATAGTAAGGGATCAATAAATGGTAGCTATTATTACGTATAATTATTATTGACATGTATACACTTAAAAGATGAAAGTTTACTCTTTAATTTTCTACATGTCCACTCTTCAGCAGGAATAATCATTGTTAACAGTTTGGTAGGTATCCAACCTGTCCTTTTTAGTCAAACAAGCACACACACACACACATATGTACATACATACATATAGACATCTATGCATATATACACACAAGTATTTGAAATAGCAATGGGATTACGCAATGAACACTATTAAACACTTTCTCTATTCCCTGAGAAATATATCAATACATCATGGACCTCCTTGTATATCAGTACCTCAGATCTCCTTTTTTTTTTGAGACAGAGGTCTCATTATGTTGCCCTCGGTAGAGTGCTGTAGTGTCACAGCTCACAGCAACCTCAAACTTGGGCTTAAGCGATTCTCTTGACTCAGCCTCCCAAGTAGCTGGGACTACAGGTGCCCACCACAATGCCTGGCTATGTTTTTTTGTTGTAGTTGTCATTGCTGTTTAACAGGCCCCGGCTGGGTTCGAACCCACCAGCCCCGGTGTATGTGGCCAGCGCCCTAACAAGTGAGCTACGGGTACTGAGCCAGATCTACTGTTGTTTTTTTTTTTTCAATTGCAGCATTAGTGTTCCAGAATATATACTATATTTTAGTTAGCCATTTTATTACTAATGAATATTTAGCTTATTCTCAAATTTCTCACTTTTACAACAGATGCTACAATGATTTTGAACTTATACATATATACTTACATGAATATTTTTGTAAGACAGATACTTACAAATGAAGTTATTGAATTGAAGGGTTTATGCGTTTATTATATTGACAGATACTTCCAATTTCCCCCTCTAAAGATGTTGTACCAGTTTCTCAGTAAATAAGAATGCCTTTTCCCCGGGAGCTTCATCCAGTCTGCATATTATCAATCTTTAAAAATTTTCCTACCTATTAGGCAATATGGTATCTCATTAGAGTTATAATTTGCATTTCTCTGATCACTATTGAGGTTGAGCATCTTTTCATATGTATATTGGTCATTTGCATTTCCTCTTCTGTGAATTGCTTGCTTAAGTTCTTTTCTGTGAGTGAACTTCTTTCTGATTTATACTTCTCTGTATTTAAAAAGAAAGAAATAAATGTTTTGTATTCTTTAAGTAACCTCGTGATTCCTTCTTGATCAACCATTTAACAGAGGAAACTAGCCATTAAAAGAAGGGGAAAATGCATTTTTGTGTGTTATGAGTTTATTTGGGGGAGGAGGGGAACAGGAAACAAATTTAATTGCTTAATTCTAGTTTTCTTAACTGAATATGAAAATAATCCTCCTTTTATTCCCTGGGCCTTCACAACTAGAAGTTGCTGTTTGGCAATTTCAAATTCACTATGAACCTTTAACACATTTGTCTAAGTCACTCAAGCCTAAAATTCTAAAATTTAACTCAATAGTTAATAGTTTAATAGTTTTTTAAACAGCTATCTTTGAGGTTGATCCAGAAGGAAGTGGAGAGCTGCACAGTTATTTGATATATTCAGGCCCATTCCAGCAACCCATTCTAACTGTTCAGACAGAGGCAGATGTATTTTTTTCTTTGAGAATTCTTTCAGAATGACCTCATAATTGGGCTGCCCCTGTAGGCTCAGCATTGAGGAATAATGAGTTTTTGAACCGTGAGGAAGACATGTTTTGAAACAGAAGCAAATAGTGCAGATTATTTACAATGCTGCCATCACCAGAATCTGCACTAGCATGGCTAGAAATGCTCCTGGGACTGAAGTTGGGGATGGCCATTGCAGAGTCCAGCATGGCAATGACTGGCCTTTCCTAATTGCCCCTGCTTCCATTTCTGTTTTACACGAGTAACATGCTAATTGTGGAGCAGCAGAGAGGCCGGCCCAAGCTGATTAGCAGTCTGGCTTAGTGACAATTTAGTTCAGTTCCATTTCTCCTAAGTGAGCTTCAGCTGTTCAAGGAAAAAAGGCGTGGGGTGCGCAAACTACCTTATCCTTGGTAACACAGGCTTAGGGATATTTCTGTAGGCAAGCAGCGTTAACTTTAGTAACATGGTACCCATTAAACCCTGTTCACTCATATCTTGCCTGGTAAGAGTTAGAGATGCTTTCTGACTTTGTCATTCAGTGTCTTGACCATTAAATTCAACTTGAGCATTTTGTGTAATCCTAGATCTATTATCAAGCAAGTATTTACTTTGACCATAATTAGTATCAAGGGTGTGTTATTTCAGGACACAAATTTACGTTACTAGAATCTCAAGCCTTAAAGGTAATCTAATCTATTCCCCTCCCAGCCTTAAAGATTCCTTCTAGGTCTTCCTGTCTTCCAGCTTCTACCAAGAAGGAAGGTATCCCCAGCTCAACCCGAATCTTTCTAGTACCGTGGAGAACCGAAATTTTTCTTCCTATAGATTCGACCCATTGAACCAATAGGAGTCCCGTGGTGACTCCTACACATGTCTAATCTTGCATACACATCATAGACCTGTAAATATTTGAAGATAGTTCCCTTCCTCCTCTTTCCTTAGTTCTACCCCACCACCTTTTCCCTCCTGTTAGTCAGAATTACTATTCCATGTTTTGTGACTTTTCTCATGAGGAACTTCCTGCTTCTTCTCTAACCTGATCACTTCCTCTCTGCCTGGCTCCAGCTACATGATGTCCTTCTGTTCCTCAAATATGCAGTGTATATGCCTTTATATTTTCTGTTCCCACTACCAGAAATGGTCTTCCCTCAATTAGTAGCAGGGTTTATTTCCATACTTCATTTTGCTTGAATATCAATTTCTCAGAGTCCTTCACTGACTATTGTATCTAAATGAACCCCCATTGGCGGCACCTGTAGCTCAGTGGGTTGGGCGCTGGCCACATACACTAAGGCTGGCAGGTTCAAACCTGGCCCGGGTGAGCTAAAAACAACAATGACAACTGCAGCAACAACAAAAAAATAGCCGGGCATTGTGATAGGCGCCTGTAGTCCCAGCTACGGGGGATGCTGAGGCAAAAGAGTCACTTCAGCCCAAGAGTTTGAGGTTGCTGTGAGCTGTGATGCCACAGAACTCTACCGAGGGTGACAGAGTGAGACTCTGTCTCAAAAAAAAAAAATGAACCCCCATCACTGTTCCTATATCCTGATATATTTTTTCATAGTGTGTATCATTCGCTGAAAGATGACTATGTGTCTGTTTTGATGATTCTATATCTCTCCAGCTAAATGTAAGTGTCAAGAGGATAGGGATTATTGTTTGTCTTGTCTAACACATAGTAGGTGCTCAGTAAACATTTCCTCCATAAGTCAATAGGATATGATTTTTCTTCCCTTCACTATCCTGATTACTCTCTTGCCTTTATCAATCTCTCTCTCGAAGTTTCAGGGCCATAACTGAGAATAAAAAAGTAGCTATGGGGCAGCGCCTGTGGCTCAAAGGAGTAGGGTACTGGCCCCATATGCCAGAGGTGGCAAGTTCAAACCCGGCCCTGGCCAAAAACTGAAAAAAAAAAAAAAAAAAAAGTAGCTATGAGCTAAGCAAAGCCAAATAAAGCAGAACAACCACATTGTTTAATCAGTGTGTTTACACCATGTACCAGGCACCAAGCTAGATGATGGGTATATGACAATGAACGAACTCCACAGGGTCCCTGCCTCCAGAGAACCCACTGTCGAATATCTTATAATCTTTTTCTGGTATGATGAAGTGTTCAGATCACATTTTCTCTTTGCGGGGCCATATTACACATCACATTGGAAAATCTACAGTCAAACTTAAAAGTTCCTTATCATGGATATTATAAGGACTCAATGCAAAATCATGTATTTATTCTATTAAATTGTATTGAGTTAAATTTCATCCATCATTCTGTTAATTCAAATTATTTGGGATACCACATCAGTCAACCAAGATATTTACTAGACTTCCCAGCTTTGTGTCTTATCTCAATCTAATATATATGACTTCTATATATGCGAGTCATCAATATGAACATCCACCAGGATATGGCTAAGGACAGACCCCGTGGCACATTGCCAGATTTCTTTCACCTTAACATCCAAGTGACAGTACCTACCAATATTTTGATGGTGTCCAAGTTTTCTGCCTATCATGTTTCTGTATGTACCAGTCTGAAAACCCTATCAAAGGTTAGTCAGACATGTCTTGTTCCTAGTAAACCCATATTGGGTACCAAAGACCACTGTTGGACCCTGGTAACCATTACAAATCCTGTTAGGTGCACCTATACCATGCCTTTAATATTTCATTTGATAACCTTATTTGAGTCCAACATTTAGCTTTTCAATTTGTAATGTCCAGCATCTATTTTTATTTCCATTTTTGAAAGTGAAAATATCCATTTCCTTCATTCTAGAGCCTCTCCTATTTGCTTGATTCCTCAAACTATGTCATGATATCTCTCTTTCTCTCAGTCTCTTCTCTCTCTCTTTCTCCTTTTCTCCCCATGTTCTGTTTTCTAAGGTTTCTTCACTGGGGACATGGTCACCTTGATAAGGAGTTCAAGACTCAGTTAGATACACTTCTGATTTCTCTTACATTCTCATCTCAATTAAGGGCTTCTGTTGCCTTTCACTAAGGTTTTTCTCTAACCTTTCAGTCTGAAGCTCACTGTCTTTTGCAGACAGTGTAATTAATTTGGAATTTTGAGATTCTGTTTTTCCTGTTTTTCATCAATATTACTCTTTCATCCCCAAGCAGCTTATCTCTTCCCTGACTTTGTTCTTGCTTGGAACACAACTAGTGAAGCCCCATACTTTCATTCCAGGCGTTGTCTCAGTTTTGGCTTATTGGAGTCTTTCACCTTCTAGCCATTATTCACATCAGCTGGTGATGCCCTTTGCGTTCATCCTTATTCTCACTTCCTATCACTGTCCCCATCTCCTGGTTTTGCCACAAGTACTTCCTTGCTTATCATAAAGATATTAAGCATATCCTGAAATCAGGGCCATAGCCTTTGCTGAAACTTTACCCTCGAAGGCCATTTTACCCAGACATTTGCAGGGCTTTCCCTCACTTCATTCAAGTCTCTTTTCAATTGTCTGTTCATGAAAAAGCTTACCCTGACACTGTAGCTCATACATATACCCACCTCTTCTGGTCACTATCTGCCCCTTGTCCTGCTTTGTTTTCTTCTTAGCAATTATCACCATCTGACATATTTCTAACTGTTTGCTCCCTCCCATAAGCTGCACAGGGACAAAGATCTTTGTTTTATTTATGAAATCTGTATAATGAAGCCTAAATGTAATTTTTGAGAAAGTGAAGTCTTTCTGAGTCACATGAAAGTGACTTAGAGGCCCTAACAACAAATTTTATTGCTATGAAAATATTGATTAGAAAGTAGTTAGAAGTACAACTTACAGCCTGGAATTTTTTTTTCTTTCTTTCTCTCTCTTTTTTTTTTTTTTTTTTTTTTTTTGAGATAGAGTCTTACTATGTCGCCCTCATTAGAATGCCATGGAGTCACAGCTCACAGCCACCTCAAACTCTTGGGCTTCAGCAATTCTCTTGCCTCAACCTCCCAAGTAGCTGGAACTACAGGTACCTGCCACAACGCCTGGCTACTTGTTGTTGTTGTAGTTGTCATTGTTTTTTGGCAGGCCCAGCCCAGGTTCAAACCCGCCAGTCCTGGTGTATGTTGTTGGTGCCCTAGCCACTGAGCTACAGGCACCGAGCCAGCCTGGAATTTCTATGAATTGATGCAAGTGACATGCAAAGCCAACTTGAGGGTCTAATATAGGGCAGTACGTGTAGGATTGCAGTACTCATGGGAATTTAGTAGGATACATCTAAAACTGGAGGCCGAAGGGACTGCCTTATGTAAAAGGAGCATGTCTACTAAAGAGGAGGCAAAATCATACTGTATGGTGTATTGTCATTCACTTCAGTCTATAGATATTAACATAGAAAGAAATCCATGATAATTTAAGTTCTGTTGATTGAAAAAGGCAGGAAATGGAATGACATGTACAATTTTTTTTCCAAATACATGTTGTATGATATCTAGAGGGATATATAAAAAAAATTTATATGGTGGCCCACGGAAGGTGGCATTTTATTTTAGATTTCTAAGAAATTCTTTTTGTTTGTTTCTGAGTTGCTTGATTTTCTATTAAAGCAATGGTGTGGACTATTCACTCCTAAAATGGAGGGGGGTGGGTTTATTGTTGTTGTTTTTTTTTGAGACAGAGTCTCACTATGTTGCCCTCGGTAGAGTGCCGTGGCATCACAGCTCACAGCAACTTCAAACTCTTGGGCTTAAACGATTCTCTTGCCTCAGCCTCCTGAGTAGCTGAAACTACAGGTGCCCGCAACAAAGCTAGGCTATTTTTTGTGCAGTTGTCATTCTTGCTTAGCTGGCCTGGGCCAGGCTCAAACCCCCCACCAGCCTTGGTGTATGTGGCTGGAGCTGTAACCACTATGCTACAAGCACCAAGCCAAAAATGGAGTTATTTTTAAATGGGTCTTACAAGAACTAGAAACAGTGGTTGCCTCTGGAGAGTAACTAGAGAACTAGTAAAGAACAAGAGATACTCGTTTTTTCACTAAATTTGTTTCTATACTGGTTTATTTCACATCAAATATTGTCTTTTAAGTGTACGTGTGACTGGAAATCTTTGAATCTGAAAGTACATATTAAATGTATTATCTGTGGGATGTTCAAAGTTACCTGACTGGAGAGCAGCTGAAAAGATGTTAAAATTGAGATGACAATTTCCTGAGCAAACTAGAGAGACTGATGCTAGATATAATTCTGACTGATGAAGGGAACTACTCAGGAAGTGGACCTGGTAAATACCTGACAAGACAGTGTATGAATGACAGTAAAGTCTTTGAACACCAGATGGGAGATGGCTGGGCAAAGTATAATGTTCAATTCCATAGCATGAGATTTCACAAGAGAAGATAATTCAAGAGGGTTGAGAAGCACTCTGAAATGCCACCCTAGCTGCAACTACAAAGGATCTATATAAAAGCAAATGTAGAAAAGCTCTTAAGGAAGGCAGAGAATTTACATAGGGAAATCTTACAGAAACTCAGATTTTTAAACATGATGTTTTTAAATGAAAAAAAGCATATTTTCTGCTGGGAAGAGAAAGACAGTAATCAAAGAAATATGTCATATGATGATAACTGGTAAAGAAGAAAAGTCATACAGAGTTAAGAGGGCAGAGAGTAATCAACAAGAGTGGATCTGTGTGTGTGCGTGTGTTTTCCTGCTATGGTCCTGAGCTTAGCCTTTCTGATGAGGAGAAATTGGGAAGAGATCTGAATGAATGAGAGGGCAAGCCCTTCAAATATTTAGGTAAAGAACATTCTAGGCAGAGAGTTCTGAACACATGAAGGCTTGGATGTGGGGATATGCTTGGCAAGTTCGAAGAAGTGAGTGAAGTAAGCTCAGAGTGCTGAGACAGTGGTAGGGATGAGCTCAGAGAGGCAGAAGGGAGCCAGATCACATAGGACCTCAGAGGCTATGACAAGAACTTTGAATTTTATTTTAAAATGGTCCCTTATTAAACTAGAGATGTTGAGGTAAGAAGTGGCATGATCTGATTGATGGCTTACCAGGACCCTCTGTCTGCTATGTTGAATAGATAACCTGGGGGCAGGAAGGTAAGCAACAGGGCCCATTTTAGAGGTTACTTTAGTAATACAGGTAAGAGATGTTGGTGTCTTGGACTGAAGTATCAATGATAGAGCTGGGGGACAGGGTTACATTCTGAATGCATGCTGAAAGCAGAGTCCACAAGATGTCTACTGAGATAGGTATAAGATGCTAGAAAAAGACAAAAGTCAACGATAACTCCAAGATATTTGGCCTGAGCAACAAGACGAACAGTGATTCCATTTATTGAGATGGGAACAATCGAGGGAGGATCCTATTTTAGCGGGTGGTGATCTATGTTGATTTAAAGATGTCTATTAGATATTACAGTGCAGATGTTGGGTTGAAGATACAAACATGAGTTTGGAATTTAGGGAGCGTTCTTGGCAAGAGAGGTAAATGTAGGACTCCCCAGCATATACATAGTATTTAATGGCAAGAGACTGCAGAAACAAGTTATGCTTGGAAACCTCTGGCCTAGAGAACAGAGTATTTCTAGTCCTTTGACCTTTTGATGGCAAAAATCAAAGGGATGTGGTAGGCACGGAGAACACATATTGAATACAGGCAAAACAAGCAGCCTCTATCACAGGATGAATTCTGACTTCCAAGAAAATCTTTTTATTTTTTATTTTTTTATTTTTATTTTATTTTATTTTTTTTAAAGTCAAGAACTTATTTTAAAATAAACATTGAAGATCCCCCACTCCCCACCACCCTACAAAACTTTTTTTTTTTTATTGTTGGGGATTCATTGAGGGTACAATAAGCCAGGTTACACTGATTGCAATTGTTAGGTAAAGTCCCTCTTGCAATCACGTCTTGCCCCCATAAAGTGTGACACACACCAAGGCCCTACCCCCCTCCCTCCGTCCCTCTTTCTTCTTCCTCCCCCATAACCTTAATTGTCATTAATTGTCCTCATATCAAAATTGAGTACATAGGATTCATGCTTCTCCATTCTTGTGATGCTTTACTAAGAATAACGTCTTCCACTTCCATCCAGGTTAATACGAAGGATGTAAAGTCTCCATTTTTTTTAATGGCTGAATAGTATTCCATGGTATACATATACCACAGCTTGTTAATCCATTCCTGGGTTGGTGGGCATTTAGGTGTACTCTTCCTTGGTAACTTCCTTAGCTGTCGGCAGAATCCCCTAGTCATTTTTTTTAGCTAAAGTGAAAGTGGGATTTTTTGGTTTGTTTTAGAGAACTTATGACCTCTGCGGGGGGACCTTTGCAGGCCACTCCATCAAAAAAGCACCATAGAGAAAATAAACTCTTCAACTCATCTACTTTTTAAATTTAGGGAACTTCAATGATTAACAACAGCAATTATTAAAATTATGCTTCACTCTCACACAATGGCTAGGTTTAGAGGAGACGGGACAGAGAGAAAGGCACCCAGTACACACACACACAAATGCACAAAGCAGAAGAAAAGCTGTGGGGAGTCGCTTTGCATTCCTATGTTTATAACCAAGTACTCTGCTAGCCCTGCAGATGCATTAGCTTAGTAATTAATCCTCATAACACTTCTCTGAGGTAGAAATCATTGGACTCAGTTTGCAGAAAAGGAAGATGAGTTTCAAAGAGTTTTTGAGTCACTTGCCCAAATTTACATATCTATTTAGCAAGTGGCATTGCCAGTAATCCAGCCTGGGGTTCCCCTGGACTCCAAAGCCCATGCGTTGCCCAAACAAGGTGGAGAGGAGAGCAAGGTAGAGGGGTGCAGAAGGTGAGAGTGATCATCAGAGGCCACATCCTGGGCCTCTGGGATTCACAGTATTTATTACTTGTTCCCCACCTCTTTGAAATGCTAATTAGCTGCTGTTCCCAGCTTGGGCTTTCATCCTTAAACCTTTAAAGGCTTTTTACTAAATGGGGCAACCACCATTTCCCACCAAGCTGCAAACAATTTTCTACCCTTAGGCTAAATAAGTAGAGTCATCCCAGGTTTAGGGACAGCTCAAGCAAGGTCCTCATCTGGTTCCATATTCTCCCTATGGTAAAGGTTTGGATTCCTGTTAAAATGCAGATGCATCGGGAAGGAGAAATACTGGCTCAGTCAGGTCTGTGCAGTCTTAGCACATAGGAGTTTCTGACCTTTTCCAAGAGCAGGTTTGAATGAGGTTGAAGCCATATTTGCACAAGAACTGTGGGAAGTGAGTTGACTTCAGTCAGGAGCACATGCTCTGTAATTTGTGTACATACCCCCTCACTAGGTGGGTCTAAGGCTCCTTAAAAGGAGGAAGTGACTTTCATATAGCAATAGGGAACCTGTACCATATCTTACAGCTTGTATCACTGTTTGGCTGGTAGTTGGATATCAGGAGTCATAGCAGGATCTGTGTCCTAATGGATAAAGCACAACTGTCTATTCTGGGGTTTGTTGGGTTCCAAGGAGTTTCCTTCTACCAATTAGCTACATTAAAGGAGAACTTGGCATCCACACCAACATCTCTGGTTTTGGGATTTTGTGATGTGGGCTAAACTTACTGTAGTTAGATGATATCTCAAAGTGGTTTTGAATTGCATTTCTCTGATGATTAAGGCTGATGAGCATTTTTTCATGTGTCTGTAGGCCATGTGCCTGTCTTCTTCAGAGAAATTTCTCTTCAAGTCCCTTGCCCACCCTGAGATGGGATCGCCTGTTCTTTTCTTGCTAATACGTTTGAGTTTGTGGATTCTGGTTATTAAACCTTTGTTAAAGACATAACCTGCAAATATCTTCTCCCATTCTGAGGGCTGTCTGCTTTACTTACTGTATTTTTTGCTGTGCTGAAGCTTTTTAGTTTAATCAGATCCCAGTAATGTATTTTTGGTGTTGCTTCAATTGCCTGAGGGTTCTTCCTCGTAAAATATTCACCCAGGCCTATTTCTTCAAGTGCTTTCCCTGCACTTTCTTCTAGTATTTTTATAGTGTCATGTCTTCAGTTTGTTTAAATCTTTAATCCAGTGAGAGTCTATCTTAGTTAATGGTGAAAGGTGTGGGTCCAGTTTCAGTCTTCTACAGGTTGCCAGCCAGTTCACCCAGCACCATTTGTTAAATAGGGAATCTTTTCCCCACTGACTGTTTTTAATTGGCTTGTCAAAGATCAAATAACGGTAAGTAGCTGGATTCATCTCTTGGTTCTCTATTCTGTTCCAGACATCTCCCTCGTTGTTTTTGTGCCGGTACCATGCAGTTTTGATCAGTATCAATTTATAACACTGCTGGTGGGGATGCAAACTAATCTGTTCTTTTTGGAAAGATGTTTGGAGATCACTTAAGGATCTAAAAATAGACCTGCTATTTGATCCTGCCATTCCGCTACTAGGTATATATCCAGAAGACCAAAAATTACTTTATAACAAAGATATTTGCACCAGAATGTTTATTGCAGCCCAATTCATAATTACTAAGTCATGGAATAAGTCCAAGTGCCCATTGACCCAGGAATGGAGTAATAAATTGTGGTATATGTACACCATGGAATATTATGCAGCCTTAAAAAAGATGGAGTCTTTACTCTTTCATGTTTATATGGATGGAGCTGGAACATATTCTTCTTAGGGAAGTATCTCAAGAATGGAAGAAAAAGTGTCCAATGTATTCAGCCCTACTATGAAACCAATTTATAGCTTTCATATGAAAGCTATAACCCAACTGTAATAGCCTAAAAAGAGGGGGCAGGAGGGAAAGGAGGGGAGCGGAGGGTGGAGGATGGGTGAAGGGAGGGTAATTGGTGGCAACACACCTACGGTGTATTTTACAAGGGTACATGTTAAATTTACTAAGTGTAGATGTCTTAACACAATAACTAAGAAAATGTGGTGAAGGCTATGTTAACCAGTTTGATGAAAATATTTCAAATGGTGTATAAAACCAGCACATTGTACCCCATGATTGCATTAATGTACACAGCTATGATTTCAAAATAAATAAATAAATTAATTAATTAATTAAGTAGAACTCAGGCTTCCAAGACAATCCAGTGACTCCATCTAATTATAGCCAGAATAGTTTAAAGTCTTGTTGGCATTTTTTCCATTGTAAGTTGTTAGAATAAAACAATACGTTGTATTTATCCCTCTCTCTGCCAAGGAAGCTCTCCTGATGTTCTCCGTTGAAATTAGTTTTCCCCTTTCCACATTCTCATTGCCCTTTACTTGCACTTTTATTCCAGCATTTCTTAGTGTCATCCTTATTAGCGTCATTTATGTGTGCGTCTGTCTTCTCTTCCAGATCACGAGCTCCTGGAGGGCAGAAACTGCAGTCTATTCATCTCTATCCCCCACGGACTGCGCAGGGCCCCTCACATCGTCAGCACTCAATAACTGCTTGTTGAATTGAATTATTACTCTCCACCACTGTAGTTGTGATTGGCATTCATTCATTTAGTCCATTTACCCTTTAAGAATCTCCTGCCAAAACTCAAAAGTAAGGATGCACAAGTACAAAAAGACACGTTTTTAGCTGTTGACGGTTTTTAGCTGTTTCATTTAAAATGGGCCCAAATGAAAAGAAATGTTTTCTTAGGTCTTGCCAGCCAGACAGTAAAGGTTATCAGCAGATTAAGAGGAGTGTTCTCAAACAGCATCAAGTGTCTTTCAATGTACCCAATGGGTGGAGAGCTTTGTGTGGCTGTGAAAGCTGGCTCAAAGGCTACTCGGATTCATTCTGACATGTGTCATATTTTCAAGAGAGGTGTTGAAAGCAGAGTCAAACAAACAGCCAGTCAAAGTGCCGCTCAGCGCACTGGAATTGGCATTACATGAGAGCGTTAGTGAGCACCTCAGTGAACAAGGTTGCCTCCAGGTCTTCCCCGGGAACTACTTGAAAAGTTGAGAAGTGTATGGGGGTTCTCATCACATAGCCACATTCCCTCCATTCCACACCATGTAGCGGGCCTCACGGACACTTTGTACCAACTACATTCTAGCTGTCAGGTTGCATTTATCTTCAACCCGTTGATGCCATCAGTTGAAAACACCACATCTTTATAGACTGACACATTTGGGAAACTCCATGGCGTATAAGTGCAGAATCCCCCCTGCTGTGCTGAGGGAATGGAGCAAGGAAAGACAAGACCTGGTATCTGCAGCACCAAAGGCAAGGGGGCAGGCAGGCAGACTAGGTGGGAATATTCACTATGTATCCACTATGGCCAGGGCCAGGGCTAGTGGTCACCACAGCAACACAGTGCCAGCCCAGGAGGGAACTTAGAGCTCTTGGCGGGGGGTTGGGGGAGGATCAAGGAAGAGATGGAGAAGGGGCAGGGCAGAGACAAAGCTAAATTACAGCTTTCACATGAAGGCTATAACCCAACTATAGCACAAGACTATGGGGAAAGGGCCAAGGAAGGGGAAGGGAGCGGGGAGGTCAGGGTGGAGGGAGGGTAATGGGTGGGGCCACACCTATGGTGCATCTTAGAATGGGTACAGGCGAAACTTACTAAAGGCAGAATACAAATGTCTACATATAGTAACTAAGAAAATGCCATGAAGGCTACGTTGAACAGTTTGATGAGAATATTTCAGATTGTATATGAAACCAGCACATTGTACCCCTAGATTGCACTAATGTACACAGCTATCATTTAACAATAAAAATAAATAAATAAATATTCATAAAAAATGTAATTCCAAAAATCACGAACTCATTTCATATATATTAAGAACCCTGACAGAGCTGAAAGGACAGCATATGAGAGAAAAGTCAGATCCAATCCACAGGGTCACTGGAATCTCTTCTGACAGAATATGTTTTAAAGAGAGATCTGGGCGGTGCCTGTGGCTCAAAGGAGTAGGGCGCCGGCCCCATATGCCGGTGGTGGTGGGTTCAAACCCAGCCCCAGCCAAAACACTGCAAAATAAATAAATAAATAAATAAAAATAAAAATAAAGAGAGATCTGAAGGATGAGTAGGAATTAACCAGGTAAAATATGCGTTTGCATGCTAGAGGGGGTAGTGTTTAGGGAAAGGGACAATATTTTCAACAGCAGTATGGTAGACAGATCATGACACATTGGAGATCTGGAGGAAGGCCAACACACTTACTTGCAGGATGGGGCGAAAGGGTGTTGCTGTTTTAAGAGATGAGTTTAGAGAAGTGAGCGAGCACAGCTGGATTGTGTCAGGCCCTACATCTGGTGCTTTTTTAGCCCCCTCTGCTTGGGGGAGGAGGAAGCAAGAAGTAGCTTTTGAATGCTACTTGGCAGGAATAAAAATGGATAAAGGAGTAGACTTCTGGTGTATGCTATAACGTGGGTGAACCTCGGAAATGCTAGACTAAGTGAAGCCAACCAATCACGAAAGACCGCATATTGTTTCATTCCTTTCATATGAAATGTCTCGAAATAGCAAAGTATATTAGTGGTTGCCCAGAAGCGGGAATGGGGAAATGAAAGACAATATTGTAAGAGCGATGCATTTAATTATAAAATTGGATTGTGGTGGTTATACAACTATGTACATTTATTACAATCATTGAAGTGTAGACTTAAAAAATAATTACAAGTTTAAAACAATATGAGCTTTCTGTTGTCACCTGGAAGGAACATGGGTCATGTTAAACAGGGAGAAGAATCCTTCTTTCCCTGCAGCCTAAACCACCCTGAAAGCTGTGCAGGTCTCAGACTCAAAGTCCAGTCTCTACAGGCAGAGAAGATTAGGAGGAAATCCCTTGATTTCCTTAGTGCATTTAGCTCCATGTGGAGAGGAGACATGAGTAGAAAATATCTGCAGAACTATGAATTAGGAACACAATAGGCAAGATTAGTTACCCAAAGGATAGCTGTTATCTTTGTAGATAGGAGAACAGAAGTGTCCACGACCAGCCATTGGAAGAGTTATTTATTATAGCCCCACTGAACACCACTGCTTTTCGGAAAGCACACTCTGACATAGGTTCCTGGCCAGATAGCCAAAGGAAGCTGGACCATGATAAAAATTAGGAGCTAATTTCCAGATGTTAGGGGGGGCAGTACCATCATTCATGAGCCTCCGTGGTCCCCTAGCCTCTTCTGAGGGCAGCCTCCATCTGTTAAATCTCAACAGTTTACACGGTATCAGTCACCTAATTGGAGAATTGAAAGTGAAATCAGTGGGAAATCTGTGGCTCGTTCACTAGAAGCAATGACTTTGTCCTGTACCTCAAATGAGAGACAAAAGATCATAACTGATTTCCTGCTCTTCCCAAGGGAACAGTTTGTAATAGTCTAAAGCAATCATGCAGCAAAATGAATTGGCTTTCCCACCCTGCAGTCCTTGGGGAAAGCATTATAAAAGGACACCAAGTTGTTTTATTTGTATAATTAAATCTGACACTCTGATCAATTGGATAAGGATAGTGTTCCCTGTTGCCTCTGAGATCTGCAAACAAACTCTCTTTTCTCCAGCTGTGCCAGCTCTCTGGCTGATGTTCATGAATGAGATCAGAGGCTTGACCATATCTTGCTTTTATACCAATAGAATTGCCCACAGAAATCAGAAAGTGACAAGAATGGAAATGAAGGAAATGATAGGAATGCAGAGGGGAATAATAACCTCAAGTGGGTGAGTTTCTGAATTGCAGGCCCTCTCAACAACCAATTTGATATTTGGGGAAGAACTTCCCACATTCCTTGATGTTGACTTAAAGATAAGGATCTTTTTCTCCTCTAAGTTCTCTTTGCTATAAGTTAGCAATGAAGGCCACAAAAAGGGTTTAGTTGGACAAGACCACCATGTGATGCTAGGGGCAGGTTGCACAATCTCTGTTCTGTTCTCTGTGGAACTTTAGCTTGACTGGTTTAACTTCTAGGTGCTATGTTCCCTCTGCCCCTGCCTTTCTCCACCCTCCCATTCTGTGAAGAAGTGTACCTTTTGTATTTACTGACACCTCCTCCTTCTTGTCTTCCTTCTGACCATCAGGAGGATGCCAAAGAAAGAGAGAGCTGTCATCACTATCATACTTGCAGAGAACACCAAAAGTTCAGAGTCAGAACATGGCAGAAGGCGAGCCACTCTAGAGGGCTGACCTTGATTTACTCAACCTCTGTACACCTTCATTTCTTCATTTGTAAAATTAGCATGACAGAACTAACATCATGGGATTGTTGTGAGAGTAAAAGTAGTTTGAAACCTGTAAAGTACATAAAACTTTGCTTATATCACAGCAATTGTTCTCCATTAAGCAACCACTGGATTGACTGAATAGCTCATATGTGTTGGTAGTGCTGGGGGAGCACATTACGTGGCAATCATGTGAGTGTATGACAGGCAACATGGTATAGTGGACAGAACGTGACCTTGGACTCAGAAATCTGGGTTCATATCATCACTGTGACTTACTTGCTGCATGATGTCAGGCAGGTTACCTGAACTGTCTGATCCTGTTTCTTCATCTGTGACATGGGAATGATGACATCTTGCATTGTTCTGCTGGTAATTAAATGATATGTCTATAATGCATAGGAGATCCCCACAAATCTACGGGGGCACACCCGTAGCCTCCTAAGTAACATTAGGAGTGAAATAAATGGCAGGCTCATTTTTCCTTCTTATTAGGCATAAGTCCTGAAGCTCTTGCCAAGTATTCATATCCAGGAAAAAGACAAACTCAAAAGATGCCTGTGGCTGCAATGACGATGTCCCTCTGTCTGACTTAAAAGTCTCCTGCTCTCCAGTTTACAGGGATACTACTGCAAAGAAATGGCAGGCCAGACTTTGAAACTATCAGCTCTTATCTAATCCTGTCTCTTTGTTCCCAATGAACTGAGGTAAAAAGTGAATTATCACTTAATTTGCAAAAAGTCCATGACGAGTATTTTCTGTCCCTGCAGTGTTTCTGAAATAGTAGATTATGTTTAAATGTTCTCAGTTTTATATTTATCTTCCCTCTCTACTCATAGTTTATTGGAAGGTTTTGAGAGCACCTCAGTTTCTCCTTTCCATGAGGCTTGAATAATGAGACTCTGGAAGGTGACTACCGGGGCTCACATTATGCGCTTGTACGGATGTCTCTGGGATTTTCAAGAATGTATGCAATGGTGTTTCCTTAGTAAAGATTCTTGCAATAGAGGTTATGTCCACGTCGCCCTGTAAAATCTCATCAGATACTTTGGAAAATCACTGGGAATAATTAATGCATTCTGGATGACGCGTGCTTAGCTAATTGGGCTGAAACCCAGGGTTGGTTAGCAAGTTGGCTGAGTGCCAGGTAGCAGGTGTCTGCATAGTGTCTGTCAGCACTGATTCTTTTTTCAAAGAAGGGAGGAAGGCCTATGCATGTTTTGTTTTTGAGAAAGTTTGCCTAGATTTTATCCCACTCCTACTCTCATTTAAAAATGCTGAGGGCAAAAAAAAAAAAAGTTTAATTGCACTAAAATAAAGGTTATTTCTTTTCACTCCAGTTTTTTTTCTCTTCACTGTTTTCAGTCTGCATTTTAAAAGATTGTTGCATGTTTGTCTTTGTCTTTATTTACCTCATATTTCGATGAGACACAGGCAACGAAGATTATTTTATGAAGTTATGCTTTGAGGCAAGGTGGGTTGTGGCTTTTTGCATGGAGAAGACTTTCCTCAATATATTTCCAGTTGTTTAATATTTTGCATGTCCAAACCAGCGTATCATTTTCACCTTTGAGTTAAGTTATAGTTTAGTTCTTGAAACAACAAATTTTCACTATATCCACATTTCTCCATCCAAATATAAAATTTCTAATTCACCAGAAGCCCTCCAAGGAAAGGGTAAGAACATTCAGTGATGGGTACATAGAATTGAGGCAGGGTTTCTGGATCTTGCAAGTGGGGAACAACATTCCCTGCATACCACTGATAAACAAGCATCTCTGAATATGCATCTGAATCACTGCCCCCGGGGGTCATTTGGATAAACACAGGCTTTAGTCTAAGGAGGGAGGGTTTCCCTTGGTCTGAAAAAAGTTGGGCTAGAGAAACTTTCCCATGAGTTTCCAGAATCTCACTGCAAATAATAGAATTCTACTTGAGCTAGCATTATAAGAATTCTAGGACTCTCATAGAAGTCTAGGGTAGGAAATAGAAAGCTATCAGGAAGCAAGGCAGCAATTGTCTGTCTTTTTCTCTCTGGGCTCTCATTTCTGTATCTCCCAGCACATGTTCTTCAATCTCTATTTGCAGCGGGGCTTTCTCAGAACTAAGGACTGGATAAACAAAATGTGATGCCTCTATACAATGGAACAACCATAACAAGAAATGAAGTATTACTAAATGCTACAAAGTGGATGAACCTTGAAAACATGATACTAAATGAAAGAAGCCAGACACAAAAGACCATACATTGTATGATTCCATCTATGTGAAATGTCGAGAATGGTAAAACCCACCGAGACAGAAAGGGCACTGGTGGTCACCAGGGGCTAAGGAGGGGAGAAAATGGGGAGCGACTACTTAATATGCATACAAGTTTCTTTTCGAGGGGTGATGAAAATGTCCTGGAATTATACTGTGGTGATATTGGCATAACTGTGAATATGCTAAAGCCATTCAATTGTATACTTGTACAAAAGGGTAAATGTTGTGCTATACAAATTATATCTCAATAAAAAAGGAAGAAAAGAATCCTTATTAGCACAGCACTTTAGGGAACCACCACTAGTGGAGTTAACATGTGTCACTAAATCTGAAATTTTGCTGCTTGTTTTTTTTAAGTCCACCTGTGGCATGAGCTGAGCTCCCATCCAGCTATGTACCACACAATTACTAACCTTCGGGTCTTAGCTTCTACCAGACTGTTATCACCATTTCCTCTCCCTACCTATTTCCTGTGTCGCCAGTATAAGTGGAATGTCCTCTGTGAAGCCTTCCCTTACTCCTTCCACATCTACCCTCACCCCTAAACAACTTAATTCTCTCTTCTCTATACTCCAACAGCACTTTATGCATCCCTCTCAGCCCAGTCCATATCACACTGGGTTATAATTGACTACTTATTGCTCAGAATATCCCTTTCAATTACCTTCCTTGTCTTTATGCTTGTAGTGCCCCCGCAGACCCTAACACAGAACAATCTTCCTCAGAAAATGAATAAAATATGCCTCAGCTTTCAGCATCGCTACTGATTATTAAGAGGAGACAGACACCCAACAATTACAAAAGCATCTGCCCCAAATTAAAGTTATGTGGGCCCTGCAAAAGAAAGTAATTGAAGAAGCATGACAAGGGAGGTGACATCTGGAGCCTAACCTGAACATATGAGTAAATTTTTTTTCTGATGGAAGAAATATGTATGGTGTGCTGGGGGTTGGGGGAGTGACTTCTAACATTCCTGGTAAAAGAAATAACATTTTCTGGGACAGGCATGTCAAAGTGCATGGCTCATACTAGGACTACAGAAATACACTGCCTATGGCTGGCAATTGGATAGAGAGGTCAAGGCTAGAGCATGCAAAACTTTTGTCACCATATGAAAAGGTTTAGACCTCTTTCTGTGGGCAGTGAGAAGCCATCAGACTTGTTTTTCAAAAGAGGTGACATAATCAGATGTAAATTTTAACATGAGTAAGAGCAGACCTAGGGGACCCAAGAGGAGACCAAATAGTTCACTATTTCAATAGTCCCAGTGAAAGAGAATGAAAATTAAAAGTAGGACAAGTTGCTATGCTGCCTATTGTATGTGGCCTCTGGTACCTGAGGGCCTTAGGCCTGCAATCACAATAAACTAAAGTCTACAAATAACCCCAAAGCTTTAACAAGGACTCCAATCTCCAGATAAGAATGTACTTGCCACTACTTAGAATGCAGCCTTGTGAAATCCTGAAAAGAGAATCCAGCTATCCCATGCCAGATTTTTAAGTACTGTGAGCTACTACATATAAATGAATGTTGTTCTAAACCACTAAGTTGTAGCAATTTGTTAGATTGTAATAGAAACCTGTTACAGAATCATTTATCATTCGTGATTAAATTTACAACTTACCGTTCTGTAGCTCAAAGGAGTAGGGCGCTGGCCCCATATGCTGGAGGTGGCGGGTTCAAGCCCAGCCCTGGCCAAAAACTGCAAAAAAAAAAAAAAAAAAAAAAAGTGTTTCAGCAAATTAGGAATAGAAAGAAATTTCCCAAGGTTGATAAAGGGCTTTCACAAAAAATTATGGTGAATATAATTTTCTTTACTGGTGAAATATTGAATGTTACTTTCTTAACAATAAGGAAAAAGGCAAGGATATCTGTTATTGACTTCCAGTCAAAATTGTACCTAAAGTCCTAACCAGTATGGTAAGACAAGAAAAAGAAATAAAAGACATAGACATTAGGGGTGAAAAATTAAACTGTTTTCGTTTACAGATGGCTTAATTGTCAATGTACAAAATCCTCAGGCACCTACAAAAATGGCTATAGGAACAAATAATTCAATTTAACAAGGTTGCAGGATTCAGGTCAATATGCAAAAATCTGTGATATTTTTATTTACTGACAACAAACAGCATAGTGAGTATAGTTAGCAATAATGTGTTGTATACTTGAAACTTGTTAAGGGAGTAGCTATCAAGTGGTTTCACTATAAAAATAAACCAACAAGTTTATGAGATGATATGTTAGCTTTATTGTGTTCATGATTTCACAACGTGTACGCCTTAAATGTATACAACTTTTATTCATCAATAAAGCTCAAGATACCTAAATAAATGAAGATATGTTCTATGTTCATGGATTAGAACAATATATATTGTTAAGATATTATTTATCCACAAATTGATCTATAGATTCAATCCAATCCCATTTAAAATCACTACAGTTATTTCTTTGTAGAAATTGACAAGGTATTTCTAAAATTTATTATCAATGCAAAAAGATCTGGACTAGTCAAGAACAGGGAACTAGTCTTCCCTTCAAGAGGGAAGAAATATTTTGGGAGACTTATACTACCCAATTGCAAGACCTATTCCAAAGGTAAAGTAATCATGAAAGTGGATGATCGGTTCTAAGAATAGACTAACAAATAATGGAAGAAAACAGAGTCCAGAAACAGACCCATATGCATATTGTCAATTGAGGACTTCACTGAAGTGTGTAGCCAGAGGAAGACCCCCTTATCAAAAAGCTCTGTGAGGGTTCAGAAGTGTGACTTGACAATCTGCAATTGCTACATCCGAGTTTTAAGACTGGGGCTCCTAAGGGTATCACATAATGCCTGGAATCTTGTAGATGTCTGAGGAATTGGCTAGGATTTAATAGGGGTTGGTTTGCAAATGGCTCCATAATGCCAAGTCTCAATGTCAGAGATGTTATTCAGTAAGAGATTGAAAAGGGTTCCAATTATTTCTTGAGGGCCAATATGTATCAGGCAGTGTTTCAGGCAGTGGGGAATATAGCAATGAACAAAACATAAATATCTCTTTCCTCAATGAACTTGTATTCCAATGGAGGAAGATAGACAATAAACAAGTAAGTCAAATATAAGTAGAATGGATGGCGATGCATGCTCTGGCGAAAAATAAAACAGGGAAGGGAAATAGGATGATAATAGGAAACCACACAGAACAACTAACTTTTGAGTTGAGACTTGTAAAGAGTTTACAGAAAAAGCCACATTGTGTTTGGGAGAAAAGTGTTCCAGGTAGGAGAAACAAATGCAAAGGTCCTGAGGCAGGAATGTATCTAGTATTTTTGAAAAGCAGCATTCTTCTTTTCACACTGGGGCTGGACCAGTGTGAGTTCAGTGGAGAATGGTATGAGAGAAGGTCAGGGAGGTAATAGGAAGCTGAACCAGTAGGGCCCTTTAGGACTTTAGCTTTTACTCTGAACGAGATGAAGGTTTGGGTAGTACGGTAACTCCTTAATTTGGATTATGTTTCCTTAGGATCACTTTGGCTGTTGGGTAGGGAATAGGTTGGGTGGCAAGATCAGAAGTTGGGAGATCATTGGAGAAACTACTACCACAATCTAGATGAAAGATAATATGTCGATCGTACACAGATGTGTTGGTAGCAATAGAGGCTGAACAGGTTCATAGCAGTGGAGGTGGTATGAGGTAGTCATATTCTTCAAGGTAGACTTTGAAGAGAGAAACCAAGAGAATTTAGTGTGGAATAAGTGTGGGATGCATCAGGAAGAAAGGAGTCAAGGAGATGCCAAGAATTTCTTGGACTAAATAACTGGCAGGATAGAGTTGTCATTGCTGAAATGGAGGAAATAGAAGAAAATTAGTTTGGAGTGGTGGGAATAAGAGGGGCAGTTTAGGACCAGTTAAGTCAATCAGCTAGATGGACCTGACAGTCTGGAGGTCAGGAGGGAGAGATCAAGACCTAAACTATAAAGGTGGAAGTCATTTGCTTAAATTTGGTGTTTACAATCATGGGACTGGAGGAGTTCACCTGAGAAGTAAGTGGACTTCTGGGTATATGCCCAGCAGAGGAATTACAGGATTGAATGGCAGATCTATTTTTAGATCTCTGAGTGTTCTCCATATATCTTTCCAAAAGGAATGTATTAATTTGCATTCCCACCAGCAGTGCAGAAGTGTTCCCTTTTCTCCGCATCCACGCCAACATCTCTGGTCTTGAGATTTTGTGATATAGGCTAGTCTCATTGGAGTTAGATGATATCTCAAAGTAGTTTTGATTTGCATTTCTCTGATGATTAAAGATGATGCAGGGGTGCATATTACAGGGGTATTTGCGAAACTTGGTAAATGTAGAATGTAAATGTTGTGGCACAGTAACTGAGATAACGCCGGAAAAGCTATGTTAACCACTGTGATAAAAATGTGTCAAATGGTTTATGAAGTGAGTGTATGATGCCCCATAATCATATCATTGTATACAGTTATGATTTAATAAAAGAAAAAAAAAAAGAAGTAAGTGGAGATGGAGAAGTGAAGTTCAAGGACAGAGCTCTAGGTCGCTCTTCAAATGTTAAATGAATTAAAGGATATATTGAAAAGGGGTTTGTGAATTTCCCTTATTAAAAGGATCACAAAATATTTGCTGTGGTCTGAATGTCAGTGTCTCTCCAAAATTTAGATGTGGAAATCCTAACTTCCCCAAAGTGGTGATTTTAAGATGTGTGCCTTCTATAGGAGTGATTAGGTCATCAGTGTGGAGCCCTCTTGAATGAAATTAGGGTCGCAGTGTAACTGGCTTATTGTACCCTCAATGAATCCCCAACAATAAAAAAAAAAAAAGCCCAAAAGACCTCTCTTGCCCCTTCCACCATGTGAGGATGCAATAGGGCACCACTTTCTATAAACTAGAAAGTGGCCCTCCCCAAACACTAGATCTACTGGCACCTTGATCTTGGATTTCCCAGGCTTAAGAATTAAGAAAAATAAAATATCTGTTTATGGTATTTTGTCGTAGCAGTCCCATGAACTAAGACAATACCCACCCTGAAGTACAAATGTACAAGTGATTTTTGTAGACCATTAAAAAACTTTTAATGGTTGGGATTAGATTCCCCCTTCCTTTCCTTTTTACCATCCCATGAAGAAGGGATCAGGAAGGTTTTTGTTTTGACACTAAGACTTAGTATAGTGTTGCCTCCAGAAAGCACCTGTGTGGTTAAAGCACAAGTCTCCCCTTCCTTGAAGAGTGGCACTGTACTTAAGAAAGGCTTATCAATCCAAAAGTCTTCTGGCAAAGCTCCTGTAATAATTAGGAATTTTCTAGAAAAGGAATGCTGGGAATCTGATTCCTAGAAAACATTAAGGGAAACAAAATGCCTTTATTAGAAGGGAGGCAAAGCTGATCTTAATGCTGCGTAGACATCTTTGCATATCAATTTTTATTACTCAGTCCTAAGGAATTTCCTTAAAGGCAAATTTTTGATCATCAAAATACTTAATAAATCATTTGTTCTCCAAAAAGTTAGCAAGGAGATTTTGTACGTAATCCCCCAAAATGTGATTTTGAGATGGGGCTGGTTAATAGTAAAAACAAGACTAACTTCCTCCTGATGTTGCTACACAGGAAAGGCAGTCAAAACAGGCCTTTACTTTTTGCCTTCTGTTTGATATACAGACCACTTTTTGGCATCCCTTTCCCTTGCAAATGCCCTGAAGCTGGTGGGGTAAAGGGGCCTGCTGTTGCCCGCTGTGTCTGTGAAGAGCTCTCCTTTAGAAGCTCTGTTCATCTGATGGCCCTAAGACTGCTCTCTGGAATCCCTTTTCACCTGCTTGTTACACAACTCTCCTGAAATGATTGGACCCTAGGAGTAATGAAATTTATATATTTCTTAGAACAATGAATAACACAGTCTGTGAATGCTATCCCCCAACACACACACAAACAGAGCCCAATTTTCTATTGTTTTAGGAAGAAATCTGATTACTTTTTACCAAACATTCATAGAACAATCAGACCATCTCTGATTTTCTACTGAGCAGGCTGTCCACCTTAGGCCAGTGTCTGTGACCCTAATCCAGTACCTGTGCCCTGATAGCACTCAATCTTGCTATCTAAAGAATCCCAAAATAGTGATCTTTTGGGCCACACATTCTAACCTCTAATTGAAGTTTGAGTGCATAACTGATGAACCCATGTGCTCTACATTGTCCTCAAACTGAACTAAATCCAGGTTTGATAGGTTGTTAAAAGCAAAACCTCACAATTACATTGTGCCATTTGGTTATGAAACTACAGTCATCGATTGTCAGCTGTCTTCTTCAGGACTTGATGATGTAAATTGGGTTACTTCACTTTCTATCCTTAGCACCCCGGACCTCTTAATGCATTCATTCCATGAGTCTGATATTGAATGAACCCGTAGTGAACACTGAACGAGGATCCGAAGTGACCTAAGGCCTGCCCTGTGGAAAAATACAACAAAGCCAAGGAGAGGAAAGGAAACATGGCGTCATGAGAATGAAGACTCAACACAACATATCCAAGAACTGAAGTGACTGTGGAACACTACAGGAACAAAACTAAGAACGGCTTCTGTGAAACACTGAGGCTTGAGTGAACCTGGAAGAATATTAGGATTTAAATAGAAAGCATAGAGAAGGAAAAAGACTTTTGGTAGAGGGAGCAGCAAAAGCAAGGGCTTGGAGATGGAAGCAGCAAGGAGAGGAGCCTGGTGAAGACCAGGCTGTAGGAAAGAACAGGTGAAGCAAGTGAGTAATGGGTTTTGATTCAGTCGTGAGAAGCAAAGCTGGATGTGCAAGTTGGACCATATTGTAAAGGGCAGATCATTTTTGTTCAAGGTCTGAGTATCCCATTGTCTGTTCATTCCATATAACATGCCCTGGGGACAGACCCAGCCCACTTTGACAAAATGCTGTGGGGACCTTGTCAAAGGCCAGATATGGGTTACCAAACTTTCTTAAACTGTTTTCCAATTCCCCCGTCTATTCCTACTGTTCCTTGCTTCTGCCAGCCCTGTGGCTATGAAACTTCAAGACTTGCTGTCTCATCGTGGCAACACGGTTCTTTAGACCTGCTTGGCTGGCAAACACTCTCCGGTATTCCCTCTAATATGACGTGGTTATCCCCTCAATCTCCCACATACCATCTGGCCAAGACTTCACCTATGGATAACCCCAGGTGGAAATACAGGGTTGTTGGCAGTCTTACTACCCAACCAGTCTTCTTTCCATCCTTCTCAGCTATTGTTTATTCTTGAAACACATTGAATCATGCTGCTTGTAAGATCCTGTGCTGAGAGCAGTGGAGGTAGACCAAGTGGAAGAGGAGTCCTCCTGCCTTAAAACACTTACAAGCTAGAAGGAAATACCAGATATAATACTCATAACAACAATGCATATAAGAAGGTGCTATATGATATATTCAATGCTTGCAAATACTCTAGTGAAATACATCTCTTCTGGATGGTGAGAATCAGGAAAAAAAAAAACCCAGAACTCGTTTGTCATTTTTCCATGAATTAATTTGTTCAGTCTCAAATGTGTTTCAGGCACTGTATTAGGTACTGGAGATACAAAGATAAAGAAAAGTGGATGTATCCTGGAGCACAGAAAGCCTTGACTCAATTGGGATGTTAGTCTTTGAAAAGGTAATGACAAATACGATGATTGTCATGAAGAAAAGGAAGATGATGCTACAGGAATTTACATCAGAGAAGGTCCTGCCTAGTTGTGAATGTTGGGGAAGGCTTCCCAAAGTAACCGTCAAGTTGAAGAAGGAGCAATTGTAGTAATAGTAGTAATAGCTGTAGCTAATATTTACTAAACACATAGTATGTGCTCCACACTGTTCTGTAGTGCTTTACATGCAACATCTCATTTAATCCTCCCAATAGCCTTACTGGTAAGGTTCTGTTTTATATAGTAATAAAGTAAAGACCTACAGAGTGAAGCAAAACTTTCCCCAAATCACACAGCTAGTAAATGACAAAGGGGGAATTTGAACCTAGACAATTTCCTTTAGTGCCTACACTCTGACTTAACTGCCACTACCTTATTAATGTCTCCATATTAGAAACAAGTAGCCTGAGGTTCAGAAGAACGACATTATTTGTACAAGGCCATACCAGTTATACATAGCAGAAGAGGAATTATCCAGGTAAACACGGCTAGGAAGAACATTCCAGGCTATAGGGACAAACATACAGGGTATCGTGGAGGAAAGGTGAAGGGGAATTAAATGAAATCATTATGTATTCACGAAACTGAAATAAGTGAAAGGATTCTGGAACAGAGTGTGTGAGAGGGCAGGGGAGATGGATTTTAGTATAAGATGGGGCTTGAGAAGTAGGAGGGAACTAGCTCAGAAAAGGTCTTGTAGAGCATGATAAGGAGTTTGGACTTGAACCTGAGGCCAAACTACTGAGGATCCAAAGCTACTGCAAGGTTTGTAGCCTCTGGTATGTGGGACCCTATTGATGGAGAGGATTTAAACTTTAATAGCAGAACAATGGCCACCTATGGCCAAGAAAATAGCTTGAGCCAAGTCAAGGACCAGATTGGTACTCAGTGCCTGGAATAGGGGGCACCCATGAAAGGATGGTGGGGAAGAGACTGAAAGGGTAGTTTAAGGCCAAGTCACGGAGAGATCTAAATGCCAGGCTGAGTGGTTTGGTTTCATGTAAAAGTGATAGGGAGACATGGCAGGTGTTTGCATAGGAAGGAAAATGACCACAGCTGTGTTGAAGTTGGAAGCCTGCAGGAAGTTGGTAGGACCAGTTAGGAAACCATAGCAATAATTTAAGCAAGTAGGAAAAAAAAAGACTTGAACTAGAGCAGGACCTCGAGGTCAGAAAAGAATATTGGAATAATGGCAGTCCTCCCCCTTACCACATGCAACCTCCACTCCAGAGAAACAATTCAAGGCCAGTGCCTGTCAGCAGTGTCATCTTCTTATGATGTGGATAGCTCATTGCTACCTGCTACAGCAGGATCCTTTAAAGTGCTGGAATCTAGAAAATACTCAAAGAATAATTCAAAACTTAAACTACTGTGAGAGTTTAGAGATGGATTCAATTGGACAGCACAGGGAGAGAATGTGTCTGACCCTGGGCTGAATGTCTGTGAAGAAGAAGGCTATTACAGCAGCTCTAATGGCATTGGAGTCAGTGGCCAATGCCAAGGCATTAAATAGGCCACTGGCAAAAGGATTGATGAGTTTGAGCCTGTTGCATCTCTGTATTGGGTGGAAAGCTCAGGCGCCAGTGTCCACGAGAGAGCTGGCATTGTAGCAGTGGAGCTGAGAAGAGATCAAAAGATATAGGTGTCTTCAGCCACAGAGGCTAACTGAAGTTGTGGCAATTGAAATTGCAAAGAGAAAGGAGGGACTCTTGAGGAAATACAGCAAGGGGGGTATAGTGATGGTCACAAAAAGTAGGCAAGGATTTGGGAATGTGCCAATAAGATCTTTCTGAGTGAGGAGAAGCTGGGGCCCATTCTAGAAAAGAAGATGAATAAGCAACATGTCCTTATCACCTGAGAAGTGCTTAGCACAAAGGAGAGGACAAAATGGCTACATGAGGATTTCTCAGGCTGGAGCAGGTAAGGAAGCATCTGGATTGGGACAGATATCCCTGCAGCCAGGATTCCACGTGGAGCTTGAGGCAGTTTGGTCCCCCATGCATTTAGGAAAGAGCGAGAACAATAAAGACCAGAAGAGAACGGAGTGGAGATAGCCAACAACCCTCTGCATCCACTCCCTACCCCAACCCCAGCCAGCCATGGTGACTCAGACAAAGTATGAAACACTCAATGGAAATCCGTCTCCCCTCCCATTAGCTGCACCCCTGGCATTCTTCCAGATCGCATTCAAGCCCATGTTCCTCAGCAGTGTAATCTTATGACAAGGACAGACAACATATTGTTAGATCCTGTCACAGTGTCATTTTAAAGTACCAGAATCTATAAAATGCTACAAGCATAATCCAAAACTTAAAATACTCTGAAAATTTAAAGTTCTTTATTATTGGGAACAATTTATAGAGTGACAAAAGTAATGGACCAGGAAAAGTAGAAATGCTAATTCCTTGCTCTGTGATCTTAAGCAAGTGACTAAACTTCTTTGACTTCAACTTTCATTATTTTCCAAATGAGGAGTTTTAGTAAAGAAAAATTTATGTGTGCCTCCATGAGTACACTGCAAGGAAGTGTAGAAAATAATTAAGACCATGGACTTTGGAGTCAGACCTGAGTTTGTTACCTCTGCCATTTAACTATGTGGTTATGATACAAATACACATCCTCTCTGAGCCTCAGTTTCCTCATCTGCAAAATGCAGAAAGTAACAGTACCTGTCAATACATGGGGAGTAGAAGAATTGCATGATGTTAGTGCATGTAAAGCCCCTAGCTCAATATAAGACACAGTGTATAGGCAAAGTAAGGGCAAAATACATTTTAGCAATCAGGCTTAAAGAGAACAGAGCCCGCAAAGGAAGTGGAAGGCGGTACTGATTCATCAATGTAAGCTTAAGGAAAGAAAGGAACCTCACCCTTACAGAGAGGCAATATAGCATGGTAATTAAGGACATATTTTGGAGTCAGACAGAGCTGGGTTGGAAGGTTTGCTTTTGGAGTTTACCACACGTATGGACTTGGTTGGGTACTTATGGTCTCAAGTTTTTCATCCAAAATGGAGAAAATAATAGTACCTCTCTCAGAGTTGTTGTATGGATTAAATGAGACCATGTATGTGATGAGCTTAACATGGTACTTGGCAAATAATAAACACACAATAAAATACTGTGATTCTAGATCAGGGGGCTGCAAACTTTATTTTGTAAATGTCCACATAGTAAATATTTTTGGCTTTGTGGAACATACTATCTGTCTTAACTACTCAACTCTATGATCACAGCATGGAGACAACTATAGAAAATGCGTAAATGAATAGACGTGGCTATTTTCCAATAAAATTTCATTCACAAAAACAAATGGCAGCTGCCACTGTCCAATGAAAATATGTAATGTGATTGGGTGGTGCCTGTGGCTCAGTCAGTAGGGCGCCAGCCCTATATACTGAGGGTGGCGGGTTCAAACCCGGCCCTGGCCAAACTGCAACCAAAAAATAGCCGGGCGTTGTGGCGGGCGCCTGTAGTCCCAGCTACTCGGGAGGCTGAGGCAAGAGAATCGCTTAAGCCCAGGAGTTGGAGGTTGCTGTGAGCTGTGTGAGGCCACGGCACTCTACCGAGGGCCATAAAGTGAAACTCTGTCTCTACAAGAGAAAGAAAGAAAGAAAATATGTAATGTGAATTACATATAAAATGATAACTTTTCCAGTACACACTTTTAAAATAAGTGAAATAAGGTAAATTTTATTTAACCTCATATGCTCCAAACATTATCATCCACTATATAACCTATAGAAACAATTATTAGTGATAATTTACCTTCTTTCATTTATATTGAGCCTTTAAATCTGGTATTATGTTATAATTACAACATATCACAATTCCGACTAGCCCCATTGCAAGTGCTCAAGAGTGACATGTGGCCAGCCTCCAACATACTGGGCAACATACTTCTAGATATTGAACTGGATTATCTAAGGGATGCTTTTGGCCTCTAATAGTCTATTAATTTAAGCCTCAAGGAAAAATGAATACTAGTTTTCGATGTCATAATTTCAGAAGGTTTCAAAGTGATTGACACCATATCAACAAGACAAGAAGTAAAGTTTTGCATATCTCAGGGGCTCCAAATACAGTTCACTTTACCATGCCCTTCCGGCTTCTGCTCCAAATGGTATTCAGAACCAGTTGATCACAATGCCTTTTTTTAATTTTAGCTGACTCCATTCTGGCCTCCCAATCCTCAATATAGAGCTTCCTGTACCCACTACCAGGGAAGCCATGCAAGTAAACCAAATGCATTCTTCAAATGTCCTCAAAGAAGACATGAACTTTGGAGTAAAAAGATTTGGGATCAAGTTTAGCTCTGCTACTCACTGACTCTATAATCTTGAGCAGATCATTAGCTCACTCTGGGCATCAGTTTCCTTCTCTGTCAGACATGCAAGACTATTATGAGACACTACCTGGAAAAGCGATGCATAGTTATAGAATACTGTCCATATGTGAGGTGGCCCCCTCTGGCATTTCAATCTCCAGCTGTTATTAGTAGACATGGTGGGGCTATTAGGAGATCAGCGAGAGGAAATAGCAAAGCCACTCATGAGGAAGCAGGAAGGGAAAGTGAAGCTGCATGGGATGGAGGGATCCATGGAAATGGGCAGAACGCACAGCCAAGGTGGAGAGTGAGTGAGAAATCCCCCCCCCCCACACTTCAGATAAGTCAGACCAAAAAAGCAGACTATCGTAAGAACTACCTCAGCCCCTCTTTGGCACCTAGTGAAAGTGTAAGTCTGAGGCCTTTCCTAAAGCCCCAGGAAGCAAGTACAGAATCTTGATACTTGGAAACCAGCTTCCACAGGCAGAGTTCTCACTGAGGGGGGAGAGCGAGTGCTCATGCCTACAGGTGCCTTTTTTTTTTTTTTTAAATAGAGTCTCACTTTGTCACCCTTCGTAAAGTGCTGTGATGTCATAGCTCACACCAACCTCAAATCCTTGGGCTTAAGTGATTCTCTCAGCCTCCCAAGTAGCTGGGACTACAGGCACCCTCTGCAATGCCCAGCTATTTTTTAGAGAAAAGGTCTTACTCTGGCTCAGGCTGGTCTCGAACTCGTGAGCTCAGGCAATCCACCTGCCTTGGCCTCCCAGAGTGCTAGGATTATAGGCATGAGCCACCACGCCCAGCCAGCCTATATGTGTTTTTGCCTAAATTCCAGACACTAATAGAACTCTGGATCGGTGGTACGAGCTTCTGCTTTCCCCAAATCACAGGTATTCCCCGACCTCTGTAAAGTCAGCTGCAATTCTTGACAGCTAGGTCCTAGACCCAGTGCATTTTACGTTAGAAGGGCCCTCATAGATCACTTAGGGATGATGGTGCCTTTGGAGTACTGGCCTACCAGGTGTTAAGAGCATAAAAATGTGTGTCCTTGTCACATACTTTGGGGAAATATTGTGTTAAACAACACTAAAATGTTGTCCTACTGCAGTACGTCTCAGAGCCTTTATAATGTGCTATTATGATTTGGATGTGTCTCTCAAAGGCCATGTGTTGGAAACCTGATCCCCAGTGCAACAGTGCTGGGAGGTGGGACCTAAGGGGAGGTATTTGGGTCATGGGGGCACACTCTCATGAATAGATTAATGCCCTTTTCCTGGGAGTGGGTTTTATTTTTGCAGGAATGGGTTACTTACAAAAAGACAAGTTTGACCTCCCTTTCTGTCTTTCTCTCTCCCTCTCTTGCTCTTCTACTTTCCCTCAGGGGATGATACAGCAAAGAGGTCCTTACCAGATGCTGCCCCCCAGGTTTTCAGGCCCTTGGCCTTGGACTATAACTTATGCTGTCAGCTTCACCACTTCTGAAGCTTTTGGACTTGGACTGAGCCATGCTACCAGTATACGTTGGTCTCCAAATTGCAGATGGCTTATTATGGTGCTTCTCAACCTCCAGAAGCATGAGCTGTGTTCATTATAAATTACCCAGTCTGTGGCATTTTGTTGTAACAGCACAAAATGATCTAAAGGCATATGCCAAGGTACATTGTGATATTCTAATAAGGGCATATAGAATGGAATGATTCTCAAACATATTTTACTATTGAACTATTTTGTTGAGTTGTTTTTCTCCCAAACTGGCCACACCTCTTAATATCTGCATGCAATATATGAAGGTTGTCCAGAAAGTATCCAGCCATGTAAAATGCAAAGTAGAGACACATTTGGCTGGATATTTTCCAGACAGTCTTTGTATATTTCCAATAAGTTTATTTTACCAATGTAATTCTAAGGCCCAGAAAGGGGAATGAACTGGCTAAAATCATTCAACTAATCATTGGCAGAGCCAGGACTAAACCTCAGTTCTCCTGATTCCCAAACTGACTCTTGTCACTATGTGCACTCTCCCTAAGCTCACTTCATTCCTAAGCGATACGAAGGCAAACTACAAACCTAACAACAGAGAGTATTCTTGATCAGACAGTAGAAAAGATGTCACAGGAAACTTTCCTAGATGTCATCTCTCATAAACAAGGCTGTAGTTATTCGCACCATCGCTAGCTCATTACTGAAGCTCCAGTATACTCATTAGCTTTGGAATTAATAATGTACTATGAAAACGATGCTTGTCAATCAGCACAATCAAAGCAAATCATTTTTGGATGAGGTTTTCCCCAAATGGAAATTTTTTGTTTCTGATTAAAAGCAAAAGGTCTCTTTAGAGAAAGGGCCAGTTGTGGCTAACTTGCTATGGGCACTGAGCTGTGCTGGTGGGAACATGAAGGCAGAAGTTTTGAATTCTTTTATTACAGCAGTGGTCCCTGCACCAGAAAAACCTGCATTACCTTGGAGCTTATGAGGAAGTCAAAATATTGAGCCTCCCCCCAAACCTATTGACTAAGAAACTCTGGGGTGAGGCCAAGGCCCAGAAATCTTTTTTTTTTTTTTTTAAGCATACCTTCCAGGTGATTCTGAATGAACACTCAAGTTTCAGAACCACTACATGAGAGAAAGTGTTTCAAAGGATGAGAAAGAAAAACCATCCAATTTTAGGTGTGATTTGGGTGTGAAAATCAGGTAAAAGATACCTTGTAAACACCCTGAAGGGCTTTAATTTTAACTTGGAGCTTAGGAAAGAAGAGAAGAGTAGGTGAATAGCAAGAAAAACATATAGAGCCTAATAAGGAAAAGGAAGGAAGGAGAGGGGACCCAACACAGAAAAGATGAACAAACATGAGAAGGAAAATGCCAAATAAATAAACAAATAAATAAAAGAGCCTACTGGGCTATTTAAAGGATGTTTTAAGACTATAAGAGTATATAGTCTGATCTTTTTTGTTTGGCTTGGTTTTTAATTACCTGTGTTTTTACACTTCGTGTTCAGCATTTCCTAGAACACAGGGAAATCTTAGGAGAACACTGCAGCTCTCTGACAGGAAGGCAGAAGGTCAAGAGACCTGTCTCAGTTCTGACCCATCGACTATTGGTATGATTTGGGGAAAGTCACTTCATCACTCAGGACCTGTTTCCTACTCTGAAAAAACCAAGCATGATTTTCTGTGTCCACTCTGAATGTTGATGCTATAGCTAGAAAGAAGTTTTGAAATCATCTAGGTCAATCTCACAACTTATGAAGTTTGGAGTCTGAGCCCAGAGACTTGGGCTCACTTGGGTTTTCCCTAAGGTTATGCGGTTAATTAGTGGCCATGCCGGGGTAAAAGCCAGGTCTCCTGTCTCCCAGGCCAGTGCTTTCCCTCTGTACAGGCACTCTCCTCCTGGGGTGAGGATGTGAGGGGCAGTGCATGTGTACGGTTGGGGCAGGGTAAAGCGAAGGGAGAACGTGCTTGAGAACTTTAAGCAGGAAAGGGAGGAGAGTGCACTGCTAGCCTTGGTGTCTTTTCTCCTGACTTTGGATGCAAAGTACTAGTGCTAAAAGTCTCGGTAATGGTCAAGGAGCAAAGCATATGCTTCCAAGGGCTCTCTGATTTATTTCTGATGTCTATGGTTGTCAACTCTGCATTAATTGCAACGAACACAAGAACAAGCAATTGAGAGAGCCCCATCTACTCTCTGCTATGCAACCAGGAGATGCCTGCTTACTAGAGAAAACCTGGCAGAGGAAATCACAGACCCTGTTACTCACCTCAGTTGTGGCACCATCCTCTCTGTGAATTAAGACATAATATCCAACGTTGATTGCTAACATTACTGAAACATTACACTTTATCAAACATTGTAAGTATCCTCTGGATACTGGTTCACCAGGTGTTAATGTATGTGGCATAAAAAGGGATTGTAGGTTATATAGTTTATAGAATCATGGAGTTATATAACATTAATAGGGTTGCTTTACTACAGTATTTGTCAAAGCCTTTAGTCACATGACTAGGTGCATTGTGACCTTCTAAGAAGGGCATATAGTGTGTAATGAGTCCCAAACTTATGTTCCATTGAACCGTTTCTATTGTTTTGGTTTTTTTTTCTTTATTTTCCCCTAACCCAGCTACATGTACAAAAATCCACATGGAATATATATTTTTTTGAATCCTCAAGCCTTGGAAGAAAGAAAAATTATTACCCTCATTTTACAGATGGGAAAACAGGCTCAGAGAGGTTACTTGGCTTTGTCACACAGTAAGTAATGAGCAGAGCTGTGATTCCAGCCTAACAGACTGGTTCTAAACCAACTCCTGACCAGTGCCTACTGTTGCTCTTATAATAGTAATAGCTAAAATGTTTATAGTATTTGTTATGTGACAGGTACCATGTTAAGTGCTGTGCACGCACGATCTCATTTTACCCTCTCAACAGTGCTGGGACGTATGTGTTTGTTACTGTTATCCCACTGAATATGAAGTCACTGATGCTAGAGAGGTTAAGTAATTAGCCTGAAGCCACATAGGCTGGTAGTAGAATCAGGATTTGAGCCCAGTTCATTCTGGCTCTGAGCTCATGCTATTAATCACTAGGTGCTGGTATCTAAAGTCTTTACATACTTAGGTCCGTTACTGATCAGCAGTTAGTATTTCTTGAGTTCAATGGATCAAATGGTACTTTGGTTTTCCTAGTTGGTTCATACAGTGAAGATAGGCGATTTCTACACAGGCCACTGGGAAGACCTCACAGGAAAGCCAAACAGGATTCTTGGTATCGATCATGCTGTGTGAGTGCCCACAGGAGCTGCTTACTGTCAGTACAGGCTGTTATAACAATGTACCTTAGAGTGGGTGGTTAATAAATAACTAAACATTATTTCTCACAGTTCTGGAGGCTAGAAGTCTGGGATCAGGGTGCCGGCATGGTCGGGTTCTAGGGAGGGCCCTCTTCTGGGTTGTAGACTGCTGACTTCTTGTTGTGTTCTCAAATGAGTGAAAAGGGGCAAAAGAGGGTATCCTTCATATAAGGGCACAGTCCCATTCATAAGGGTCTCACTGTGTTGCCCTAGCTGGTCTTGAACTCTTGGCCTCAAAGAATCTGCCTTCATTGGCCTCCCAAAGTTCTGTGACTACAGTATGAGCCACTGTTTCTGGACATTACTCTATATTTAAATGGTATTTCCTGGGCTACCTACTTGATTTTTGTCTTTGGGTAACTTATGGCTTCTTTCCAAAAATTCAAATTCAAATTTCAAAGATATCGGTCTGTCATCATTGAAGCAATCCTTCAGAATATCACACAGACTTTGAAGATAGTCTCCCAAAGTGGGTCTTACAAATGTTTTTGATGGTGGCAGCATCCCTAAGATAACTGGCCAGAACCCCCACCACCACCCCCATGAGCTTTCTAGGTGCACATATACCCTCTTTTTGAAATTGCAACAATAGCAGCCAGGTTTGTTACTTCCTAGACAAATCTTTAGATGCGATATCATCATTTCAAAATGAATCCAATCCACCTTGTGCATTTAAAGAACCTCTTTGAATCTAAGTACCTTTGTGGGACTGGCTAGCTCTTGGCAGACCCTATGGCCTATTAAAAGGACTAGTTCCTACAAGAAGACCATCTTGAATTCAGGAGTGGCCTTGAGGTGAAAGACAAAAGCATACTTTAGAGGAATTAATGAATGAATTCATGCTGGAAAAAGTTTCTCTTGGGCCAGAACTCCCATTGATTCCTTTTACATTCCTAGTCTCTACTTCCCAGAGACTTCCAGTCACATATGACAAATGGCTGATCATCCAAGCGAAGTGACCTGCCATTCAATAAACCATATCTCAGCCAGGGTAGAAGGTAGCTCATTTTTCTCCTTAGGGATCTATTCTCCCTTCATCTGTATGAATATCCCAAATGGGGTTCATTGAGGCCTTTACTCCTGTTGAGCGAAGACAAGCTCCTCTAACCTGCCTGCAGGATCTTTCTTCCCTGTAGAAAGATACTGGAAGGACTCCAAAGGTTTTATTGCTTCCAGTTAGGCTTGGCCAAATAACTCACAAATGCTGAATCTTCTTAGGGGTGTCAGCCTGAGAGAAGGAGACTATTCAGATTGGGGCCTGCATTGAGGCTGCCGACAAAGACCAATTAGTCTTGATTGTGCTGGCTGCGGTTTGGAGGGTGACAGCCCTCAGACCACCAACTCGTGCCACCAAAGTGCTCATCCCACCCAGGAGTTAGCTCCTCTCCCTCAGTTCCCACTCTGGCTTCACATGACCTCTGGGTCAAATGCTTCTCTCTGGCTCTTGCTTTCACTCCTGCCAGGTTGGGGATAGTGTGTTTCCTCTTATCTGCATTCTTTTCCCACTCTGAAAGCTGGTCATATTTGTGTGGTATTGTAAGAGATAAAGCAATCATTTTCAATTTAATTAATTAATTAATTAATTTTTTGCAGTTTTTGGCCGGGGCTGGGTTTGAACCCACTACCTCCAGCATATGGGGCTGGCGCCGCCCGAGATGAAACAATCTAACCCTCCCTGTAAAAAACCATGCGACTTCATTTTGATGTATTTTGCCTCTTGGTGATCCATACCGTATGCGTTATTTGTAGGAATTCAGATCTAGCATTTAGATTATAGCCATTTATAAGGCTCTGCATTACTGTGACTGGAAATGTATTTAAGCAATATGATGATGTCTTCATCCAGTCAAAGACTATGCATTGAGCACCTACAAAGTACAATGCAATGTGAGATGCTGGACTTTTAAGACACAACCTCTACCTCTCCAAGCACTAGCCGCCAATAAGGGGTTAAAGCCAAATACACAAATGATCATGTAACAATAGCTTACTTTCTTTAAGCACTGATTATATGCTGGCACCATGTTGTCTTATACACATTTCATTTAACCCTCACAGGTCCATAATCCTTGATCCCCAATTCTAAAACACAAAGCTTTATAAATCCATAGTTGATTCATATGATTCCTTTAGAATGAATTTGGCAGCAAAAGATAAGTCACACTGACAATGAGCTATTTGTCATTTTATCCCACTTTGTGTCATTGTTCATTTATTTCACTGTAGGCATACTAAAGTAGTTGCTTTCAGGGCAGCATCCCAGATGTACTTCAGGGTGTTTTATAGCACACAAAATGTGCACTATACCTTTTACAAGCCCCAAACTTCTGAATTTCAAAACTCTTCTGGCCTCAGGATTTGGGGCTAAGGAAATTACTGTTGTGTTCATTTTATAAATGAGGACACTGAGGCTCATAGAATTGATATAATTTGCCCATAATCATACAACTAAGAACTAGAAGCATCAGGATTGCAACAAAATTGTGTCTGGCTCCAGAGTCCATGCTCTTAAACACTGCACTATACAGACCTCTCATCAGAAAATGTTATAGTAACTATCATAAAAGAGACTCAGACAGAGGGCTCTTGGAGATCTGAGGAGGGAAAGGGGACCTCTTATTGGGGATTTAGTTGACAGTCTAGGAAAAGAAGATTTGTGTCAAACTGTAACTTGAAGGCAAGAATGGACTGTGAAAAAGGAAAGCGATCTAGTTAAGGCATGTGTGGGAAAATAGCAGGTTGCCATGGCCATGGAGAGGAGAAGCTGAAAATTAGACCGGGAAGGTAGGTCGGGGCAGAGCAGGAAGGGCCAGATGACTAGAGTAAGAGGAGTTTGTGATGAGAACCAGTTATGCTCCCTTGTGGATCTCAAAGCATACATTGGACATTATGGCATCCTGCCTCCGTCCTGCCACAGAGAAGCAAAACACAGGTATAAACATCTCTGTAGTTTTCAACTGGCTTTATTTTATTTTTATGATTCAGATGAATGGGATATGTTAGAAAGTGAGGTAGTCAAGAAGAGTAAGCCATAAACATCTAGAGCAGAAGTATCTGTGCTGGGCTTTGTTGCTTCTTTGTAAGCAGAGAGTTAAAATTTAACCAGCGCACTCATGCCTCACTGCAGCTGGCAGGGATTCAGTGGGAAACCAGCACCCACAGGATAACTCACAATCCCCCTCCTTCTCTGCTTAAACAACTCTTTCCTCCTCCTCTTTCTGTTTGGAATCCCAGTAAAGGTCTTAGGGGGACACATCCATTACCAGGAATTCAAACCTACAGTCTAAATATGTTCTCTTTTGTCATGAATAATCAAAGTTCTAAATTGATATTTTAGAAACCAGGTCCAGTTCATGAGTAGTGAATTGAGTGTGTCTAATTACATTTTATAGTCATTTAACAGCTGTTAATAATGTAATTTTGTGTTATGCCCAATTTGCACTGAATTACTTTAATAGCACACATTGTATTTATTTTCCTTTTGGTGAAACAGTAATCAAACACTAGGGAATCAACTTTGACACGCAATGAAAAAATTTATTTTTTTATAAGTGTGAAGAAAAGGGATTTTTAGAAAGAAAAAAATCATATCATAAAAGTAAAAGTAGTTTAACACACACGAATGCATTTGTTCTGTCATCTCTTTTAAAAAAAGAAAATTTAATGAGCACAATACATTTGCTTCCCATCCAAGCCCGCATTATTTGATATGAACCAACTGTTTGCAAATACACATTTGATTGACAAGGTAATGAGGTCCCCCCACCCTTCTGCACGCCTGTCCCCAAAATATCCTTCTGGAATGAATAAGCCAGATTTCTAAGTTTCTGGTGTATGAGTAAAGAGAAATAGCATCCATTTAAATAGACTCCCTATTTTATTTCCAAGATGAGAAAAGCAGTGTAAAGAAAGACAGGGATACAGCTTTGAGAGAAGAAAATGCAAAGAAGGTAGACAGGTATTTCTTGCACAGGTTAGAAGAAACTTTTATGTGAGATCTTTATTGGGGTTAAAACAAGGTTCGAAACAGTGAGATAATTGAAATGGTACATTATGAAAGGCATACACTGTATTTTTTTTTCCCCATTCACTTAAAGCACTTGAAGACCCAAGCATCTGATATTGTGCCCATATGGAAGTGTTTTCTGCAGCCCACGTGGATCAATGCCCTTTGTATTTGAAGTGATCTTCAAGAGTAGAGCAGAAAGGAGTTCTGTCTGTGGGATGCTGGCTGCCATCACTGCAGCCAGGGCTCGACCTAGCATTTTCTGCCTTCGCTTACTTACTATGACCTATGTAGGAGCCACAAATGGATGAACCTTTCTTCTAGGAGAGTCAGAGTTATTTTGCAGTTTGTCAAGAGTAGGAGGCTAATTTCATCCTCATTATTTCTCAGGCCCTAGTGATTGGGGCAATGTTGTGCCAAGCGGGGAGGGATGGTGAGAGAGGTCCACCCCAGGTGCAGGCAATAAGGAGGGGAGGGGATACATCGCCTGTGGAGAATTTAAAAACAATAATAAAACTGACTCAAAGTCGGTCTGCTTTTCATGATCACCACGTGCTAGCCTTCCTAAACAATGTCAGTGATAAATCCTCCTTCCTGTGGGGTTGCCTACTCTCACTGCTGCCACCCCCACGTGGGTACTCCATTGGGTTGGGGTGGGGGTGGGGCTCTGAGACCTTGTCTGATGGGCAAGTTACTGGGCCCCCAGCTCTCCAGTCTGTACCCTTTCCTTGGATTGGTGGGCGTTATTATATTATTCTGTAGCTAGCACCAAAGTCACTCTCCTCTTGTCCTCTTGCTGGCCTTGATTAGCAGCTGTCACTTCTGTACCCTGTTTTTTAGCTTTGTAGAGCTCTCCTCACCACCACTATTGCTCTTGCCAACGTGTGGGTGGGTTCTCTCCCTGCCAATGTTTGCAGCTCTTTATTAGCTTCCTAAAGGGTGTTGTGGCTCCTTTAGTTGACAAAGCCTTCCGTTGAGGAATTTGGGACAAGTTGCCAAATTGAGGGACAAATGCCCTCAATTGGCTTGAGGGCATTTAAGTGACACCAACCAATGTCTTACTTGTGCCAATAATCAGCCACTGTCCCCAGCCAAAGCACATGAACTTTGGATCTTTCCTGCTTCAGGGTAAATCCTCTCCTTTCCCAGAGCATTATCGTCAGGAGTTGGTAGAGAAAGGGATAGACGTGGGACTTAATCCTCAGGTCCTGGGGACCAACTTCAAATGCCAAATTTCTCTTTCCCTGACCAGTCCTTCAGGGCTATTAGGAGAGAGATCAAGATTTGCTTGTTCCTGTATATGTGTGCCAGGTGATGTGGTGCAGTATCGATGCCTGAGTCAGGGAGCATCAAAACCTATGCAACTGCCTGTATAGTCTGTAGAAATACAGAGGTTTGATTATCTCAAAATGACCTGGCATTGGACTCCTCAATGCACCTCTGTTATAATGAATGGTCTCCTTTTTCTTAACTTGTTTTTGGACCATGGATCCCTTTGAGAATTTAATGTAAAATGCACACCCTCTCCTCAAAAAAAAAAATGCATATCTCTACATATGTTCAGAATGTTGCACACAATCTAATTGAATTCAGTGACTCAGGTTTTAACCTCAAGTTAAGAACTGATTTAGCAAGTCATCCTTAACCTACTTCCTTACACTCACCAGAAAGTATCCAGTGCTACTTTTTCCACTGGGCACAGGAGGCATAGAGCTTAGGGTCATAATAATTTTAGGGGCCCATGAGAATGTCTTAATGTTTTGTTTTGTTTTTTAAATCAGAAGAAAATAGTGACATATATCTATGGAACAGAATAGAAAACCTAGAGATGAAACCAGCCTCCTATCTCCATCTGATCTTTGATAAACCAAACAAAAGAATGCACAGGGGGAAAGAATCCCTATTCAACAAATGGTGCTGGGAGAACTGGATAACCACAGGTAAAAGACTGAAACTGGACCTACATCTCTCACCATTAGGAAAATTGACTCATAATGAATAAAATATTGAAATCTAAGACATGAAATAATAAAAATCTTAGAATAAAATGTGGGAAAACTCTTGAAGATATTGGACTTGGGAAAGATTTTATGAAGAAGACTCCATTGGTAATTGCAACAACAATAAAAATAAATGGACTTAATTAAGCTAAAAAGCTTCTGCACAGCTAAGGACACAACTAAAGCCTTCAGAAAGGAAAAATATATTTGCATGTTATGAATCTGACAAAAGTCTGATAACCAGAATCCACAGATAACTCAGCTTAATCAACAAAAAGAGCAAACAATCCCATTTATCACTGGGCAAGACATATGAACAGAACCTTCTCTGAAGAAGACAGACAAATGGCCAAAAGACATGAAAAAATGCTCATCATCCCTAATTATCAGATAAACACAATTCAAAACCACTTTAAGATATTATCTAACCCCAGTGAGAATAGCTCACATCACAAAATGCCAAAGCTGAAGATGCTGGTGAGGGTGTAGAGAAAAGGGAATACTTTTACACTGCTGGTGGGATTGCAAACTAACACAAGCTTTATGGAAAAAAGTATGGAGAATCCTCAAGAACTAAAAATAGACCTACATTTGATCCCAAAGAAAAAAATAACTATATCATAAGGACATTTTCACTATAACGTTTATCACAGCTCAAGTCACAGTTGCCAAGATGTGGAATCAACCCAAGTGCCCATCAACCCATGAATGGATTAATAAACTGTGGTACATGTATACCATAGAATACTATTCAGCCATATAAACAATGGAGACTTTATGTTTTCTGTACTAACCTGAACGGAGTTGGAGAACATTCTAATTAGTTTAAGTATCACAAGAATGGAAAAGCAAGTATCTAATGTACACAATACTAATATGAAACCAGTAGATGAACAAATACATGTCCACACAAGAGAAAAACACAATCAAACTCAAGTGAGGGGGGAAGAAGGAGGGGTGAAGAGAGGAGGAGGAGGAGGAAGGGGGCTTGGTATGTTCTTACCTAACTGGCACAATATAAGTGTATATGGCATACCTCCTGGGTGAGGGGCACAACTACAAAAGGGACCTTACCTAATAAATGCAAACACTGTAAACTGATTGTTTGTGCACTCATATTAATCTGAAATAAAATGAATAAAATCAGAAGAAATAATTAAACTATTATATCAAAGAAAATGTTTTAATACATAATACAGCATATTCATCTTTATAACAATGCAGTAGCAAAAGATAAGTTTTATATTTTTTATGGAGGAAGGGACCCATGAAGCAGGGTGGCCATCCTGTAGTCTGCAGGCCACATGCAGATCAGGTAAGGACTTTTTTTCTTATTTGTGGTGACAGATATCATGAAAATTATGCATAGGCCTTTTTTTTTTTGCTTATCAGCTTTTGTTAGTGTTTGTGTATTTAACGTGTGGCCTAAGATAATTCTTTCAACATGGCGTGGCAAAGCCAAATCTTGGACACCCCTGCAAGTCAAAAGCACCTAGGACCAATGAAAGCCATAATGTGGCTCAGAAAACACATGTTGTGGTATTGTGGCAATGCAGGATAGAGGAAATAGTTGTATATGTCATCCGCTCCATTCGAGTAGGCAAGGGGCCTGTGCTACCATCTCATGGGAACTGTAGAAGAGCTCAGGAATTGCAGGACCTGGGTTCCAATCTTGGTTTAGTCACTGACTGCTTGTGGACTTTGAGTTATCTCATCTCTCATTTTTGTCATCTGCTAACTGGAGGTAAATCTGAACACTGCCTTGATTAGATCCCACTGTGGGATCTAATACTCTGGGGTATAATGAGAACATTTATGTTGAAAACTGCTTCATAAATTTTAAAGTCCAAGAGATTGCACTTACTAGCATGATAATCCAAGATTGGAAGTATTAGTGATGAAATTGGGTGCATGTCTAGCATATCTACTCTTGTTGTTGATGTGAGTCACAGATCCCTAAGATAGTAGAGAAAAGGACAACTATGGAAGAAGTGGCTAGAGATACAAACCCACAGGCCAATTCAAGTAACAGAGTATAAATTATGAATATAAAGTAGCAAAGTCAATTTTTTAAACAAAAGTAACATTTTTTGAAATCTTATCTAAGTACATAATGCTGTCCTGATTAGTCATCCTAAATACTTACACACTATTCCCAAACATGCTGACTACCTAATTTCATAACTGTTTTAGGAATTGCCTTCAGGCCTAGATTATATAATCCATGTAAAAATCATCATTCATGAAACTGGATTAGAATCGGAAAATCTGATTTCTTGCCTCAGCTCTGCTGCTTGTCAGTTACATGACCTTACACAAGTCACTTTCCCCCATGGAGCCTTAAATTGCTCCTCTGTAAAGCGGGGTGAGGAGGTGTTATTCCAGATTGAAAAAATAAAAAAGAACAGACACATGAGCTGGGCTCTCTTCCTACTGACAAGGCCATTTCTTTCCAGTTCATGTAAGTTTGGCCCACCTCTTTGGTGGCTATGTCGTCTTGAAGACCTACCAATTTACTCTGGGGAATAGAAAGTGAGTAGGCATAGGGTTGGCAGCGGCAGCAACAGCAGCAGCATCCACTAAAGGTATAAAATAGTGAGCAGGTCTAATTTTGAAGGAACTGGTACCCCTACAGGTGGATTCACTTTTGGCTCTGCAATGATAACCACCACCACTTCAATTATAGGGTTTACTTTCTCTCCGTGTAATACAGGAGGGCCAATCACAAGTACATCTTCCACCCACTTGTTCTCACTCAGTAACCCAGTTCCAGCTATGCGGATTATAAGATTCAGTTTCAGAACATCAGTTGCATCAAATCCTACCCCCAGGAAAAACTAGATTTTCCACAGGAATAAAGGCACCTAAGTTAAAGTTGAGCAAAACTGCTTTCACACAATCCATGGTGATTACAGCGGTTTGGGGGCTGAGTACCAACAACCTTACTAATCCTGTGGTCAGCAGTGCCCTCATCAAACCAGGTGACAGCATCTATTTTTGCTTTGGCCCTGCTACCAACTCTGCTACTCATTCTGGATACCCCACAGTTCCCATTCATCAGTGGAAGCATGTCTCAAACTGCAAACACACATTTCAATACTGTCTCAATGGGGAAGCAATGAAACGAACAGCATTTCCAGGATTATTCTTCATTCCTGCTACACAGGAGGGTTCTCTGACTATAACAGATTTAAAGTAGAAATAAATCACAGAAAGATACTAAAAATATATATGTCCCCAAATAATTGAAAATTAACACACTCCAAACAACTAAAAATTCAAAAAAGAAACTTTTTTTTAACTGAATGATAATTGAATTATTTCAAAAGTTGTGGAATGCAGATAAAGAAGGACTTAGAGGGCAATTGATAAATGTCTATGTTTAAAAAACAGAACAGAGGGCAGCACCTGTGGTTCAGAGGAATAGGGTGCCAGCCCCATATACCGGAGGTTGCGGGTTCAAATCCAGCCCTGGCCAAAAACTACAAAAAAAAAATAAAAAAGAACAGAAGTCTATAATGAATCATCTAATAGTTATCTCTAAAAGCTAAAAATGAGAGGAAATTAATCCCAGAGTAAGCAGAAAATAATAATGAAGAGTGGGCATTAATAAAATAGCAAGCAAACAATATAGAAAATTAACAAAACCAAATATTTAGAAAGAAGGAAGTAAAATAGTCTTTACTAGCAGAAAATACTATGTACAAAAGATATCCAAAGGAATATAAAGCAAGAAACCATTACAAGTAATAAGTGAATTTGGGGAGGGTGCTGGATACAAGTTGTTATTAGTTTTCTATTATCACATAATAATATTGCCACAAACTTAGTAGCTAAAATATGACACATATTTATTACCTCACAGTTTCTGTGGGTTGGAAATCTGGACACATCATATCTCGATCTTCTGCTTAGGGTCTTACATGGCTGCAGTCAAGAAATTGGCCAGGGCTGGGTTCTCATCCAGGGGTCTTAACTGAGCAAGGACCTGCTTCCCTGTAGTCAGGATTATTGGTAGCTTTCAGTAACTTTGGGCCTAAGGAACAAGAGCTTCAGCTGTTTCTTTTTTCCTGGCTGTTGACCACCCTCAGCTCCCAGAGGCTACCCACAGTTCCTTGCCACATGGGGTTCCCCAGCATGGCTGCTTGGCTTCTCATAGGAGAAAGGTTAAAAGAGAGACAACAGCCAGGTGGATGCTACAATTGTATGTATTGTAATCATGTAATCATGCGCACTTATTACCTTTGCCATATTCTACTGAGTATCAGCAAGTCACAGATCACACTCATATTTCAGGGGAGGGGAGTTACACAAGGTAATGAATACCAAGAGGTGGGGATCTTGGGGACCATCTTAAGGATTAGTCCACCATGCAATACCAATTGAAAAAAATCAATTGTATTTCTATATACTAGCAAAAACCAATTAAAAATGAAATTTAAAAAATGTCAGTCACATTAGCATCAAAAATATAAAATATGTAGAAATAAATTTAACAAAGAATGTATAAGACCTCTGCAGTGAAAACTATAAAACATTACTGACAGAAATTTAAGAAGCCTTAAATAAATTAAAAGAAATATTTTATATGTATAAATTTGAAAACCTAATATTGTTAAGATACTGGTTTTTCCCAAATTGATCTATGAATCCAACACTATCCCACTGAAAATCACAGTAGGATTTGTAGTTGTAGAAAAGCTGATTTTAAAATATATGTAGAAATTCAAAGGATTTGAAAAAGAACAATGTTTACATTGCTATATAAATTTTGGAACAGTTATAACAAACTGGAAGAAAGAATTTGAAAGATTCGCACTATATGATTTTAACAAATCGTGGTGGGAAAAAATGGTATCTATTTGGAAAAGTACACCTGAATCCCTAACTCTCACCACACAAAAATTTGTTTGAAATTGATTAAAGACTTAAATTTAGAAACTAACAGCATAAAACTTGTAGAAGAACCTTAATGATATCTTCATTACCTTGGAGTAGGCAAAATTTATTAGAGAGGACACAAAAATTATTAATGATAGGCCGGGTGCAGTGGCTCACGCCTATAATCCTGGCACTCTGGGAGACCAAGATGGGTGGATTGCTTGAGCTCACAAGTTCAAGACCAGCCTGAGCAGGAGAGAGACCCCCATTTCTACTAAAAATAGAAAATCTGAGGCAAGCAGATGGCTTGAGCCCAAGAGTTTGACGTTGTTGTGAGCTATGATGCCACAGCACTCTACCCAGGACAACAGGTTGAGACTGTCTCAAAAAAAAAAAAAAAAATTATTAACGACAACAAATTTGATGAAGTAGACTACATCAAATTAAAAATGTCTACTTATTAAAAGACATAGCTAAGACAATGAATAGGCAAAATACAGATGCGGAGAAAATATTTGCATAAGATAATTAAATGTAATATAATAATATATGTACGTACATATATGCCAAAAGACTTGTAACCATGTCATTGATAAACAGTGAAACACTGCCCTCCAAATGGCAAAAGACTTAGATAATTTACAAAAGAAGATTTAAGAATGTAAGATATAAACACATGAAAAACTGTTCAACATCATTAGCCATAAAGGAAATGCAAATTAAACCACAATGAGATGATACTTTATACCAACCAGAAAGACTAAAATGAAAAAGACAATACCAAATGCTGAAGAAAACATGGAGAAACTGGAACTCTCACACATTGCTGATGGGGAAGCAGAATGTTAGCAACCATTTTGGAAAATTGGCATTTTCTTACAAAGTTAAACATACACCATTCTTATAACTCAGATATTATATTCCTAGATATCTACCCAAGAGAAACAAAAGACAAATGAGCACACATATACCCAAAAAGGTCTTATATATGAATTTTTATAGTGGGTATAAGTATATTTGATACTGAACACAATGTAAATGCCTATCAACAGTAAAAGAGATAAACAAGGATGGTGCCTGTGGCTCAAAGCAGTAGGGCACTGGCCCCATATGCTAGAGGTGGTGGGTTCAAACCTGGCCCTGGCCAAAAACTGCAAAAAAAAAAAAAAAAAAGAGATAAACAAATTATGGTGTATTTATACAGTATAATACTAGAGGGTAATAAAAAATGAAATACTAATATGTGCAATTTAATGGATAAATCTCAAAAACGTTATGATGGATGAAGTAAATCACATATATCAATTCATGAGTAAATTAACAAAATGTGGTTGTATATATAGCCCATGGAATACTACTCCCCCATGAAGAAGGATGATGTAAGGCCTTCTGTAACAATTTGTCTTTTTTTAAAAATTTCAGTTTTAGGGCCACGCCTGTGGCTCAGTGAGTAGGGCGCCGGCCCCGTATACCGAGGGTGGCGGGTTCAAACCCAGCCCCGGCCAAACTGCAACAAAAAAATAGCCGGGCGTTGTGGCGGGCACCTGTAGTCCCAGCTACTCGGGAGGCTGAGGCAGGAGAATCGCCTAAGCCCAGGAGTTGGAGGTTGCTGTGAGCCGTGTGACACCACGGCACTCTACCAAGGGCCATAAAGTGAAACTCTGTCTCTACAAAAAAAAAAAAAAAAAAGAAAAAGAAAAAACAATCAATCCATTTGTAAATCCATCTATCAGTCAGGCAGCACAGAGCTTCTTGTTCTGTGACCCTTACTTAGCAGTTTTGTCTAGGGCTTGCAGATAAGTCAGAAACATGCCTCTACGTCAGCCCTCGCAGGTGCTCCTGCAGCTACCTGCTCCTCAGCTGGCCCAGGCGCCCCGCTCTGCCTGCCTGGCTACTCTTCCCTGGTTCCTGCTGAGTTTCTCCTCCTAGGAGTAGCCTCTGCTCAGGGGTTCCCCCTTTCTCTCACTTGTCTTAGAAAGAGAATGGAACTGGGCCTGACCTTTTTTTTTTTTTTCATTAGGAGGGCCAGGAAACTCACCGAGTTATCATTGCCATGTATTTGGCATTCTCTAGTTTCTGGAATGTACCAAATTCTTTCTTAATTTTTTTTTTTTTTTAACCTTAGAGCAGCCTTTCTATTTGCTGTCCCCCTTGTCAGAAAAATTTTATCCCCTAGGGTGGCGCCTGTGGCTCAGTGAGTAGGGCGCCGGCCCCATATACCGAGGGTGGCGGGTTCAAACCCGGCCCCGGCCAAACTGCAACCAAAAAATAGCCGGGCGTTGTGGCGGGCGCCTGTAGTCCCAGCTACTCGGGAGGCTGAGGCAGGAGAATCGCGTAGGCCCAGGAGTTGAAGGTTGCTGTGAGCTGTGTGAGGCCATGGCACTCTACCGAGGGCCATAGGGTGAAACTCTGTCTCTACAAAAAAAAAAAAAAAAAAAAAAAATTTTATCCCCTAGACCTCATATCTTCGCAAAACTGGCTCTCTCTTTTCCTTCAGGTCTTAGTGTGACTCTCTTCCCTTTGCAGCTTCCTCCCGTGAATCTCTATTTCATACTACTACTTAATTCTTTTGTGAAACTGATCACAATTTGAAATTTTATTTTTATCTTACTGGTTATTTGTTTAAAAATCTTTCCCACTAACATATAAAATTTCATGAGGGTAGGGATACTAATTTTTTGATGTTTGTTTGGCGGGTTGTTTTTTTCCTCTTCTGTATCTCTCAGACCCAGCATAGTACCTCACAAATATCTGTCAAATGGTGGAACTGCTGTTTTGAAGTAAAGTACATTTGTGCTCTGGACCACTTTCTTCCCCTCCTCTATTGGGCCCTCATTTCTCCAATTACATCTTTACTCCGTGGTATTTCCGCTGTCTCCTAGGCCACAGGCTTCTTCTCTTACACCAGCGATTTTGAACCCGTGTGCCACCGCACGCTGGTGTGCTGTGAGAGGATCTTAGATGTGCTGTGAAAAATTTTAAAGATCATTAATTAAATTATTTTCAGGTGGGCACTTGTAGTCTCACCTACTTGGAAGACTGAAGAGAATCGCTTAAGCCCAAGAGTTTGAGGTTACTGTGAGCTGTGACGCCACAGCATTCTACTGAGGGTGACAAGGTGAGACTCTGTCTCAAAAAAAAAAATTATTTTCAAAAGAAGGTCAAAGTATAGTAAGTATATTATTTTTTAAATTCTTTTTCTTGATCAACATAATTTAAGTGTGCACAGAAGTTTAACTGTGGGTTCAAGTGCACCAGGAGATAAAAACGGTTGAAAAACACTTAGACCCTCAAAAACAATCCTGAACCTCTTATCTTAAAATGTAGCTGAAATTTTGCATGACTTGATTTTTCCCTCTCTTTCACTGCTAAGCTATATTTACAGCTGTCCTCTTTACCTAATCATCCTTGCTAATGTTGCAGGAATCCTCAAACTTTTTAAACAGGGGGCCAGTTCATTGTCCCTCAGACAGTTGGAGGGCTGGACTGTAGTTTAAAAAAAAAAGAAAACTATGAACAAATTCCTATGCACACTGCATGCATCTTATTTTGAAGTAAAAAAAATAAAATGGGAACAAATACAATCACAGTGCCTCATGTGGCCAGAGGGCCTGCAGTTTGAGGACCCCTGTAGTTGGTGCTACCTGTTCTGCTCTGTGAGTCACAGTCCAGAAGTTTCAAGTGACCCAGTTCATGCCTTGTTCTTTTTATCTTACCTCCACATTTCTGCATCATTTGAAATGGGCGTTGTCCACTCCTTGAAATTCACTCCTTTGGCTATCATCTCTGCCTCTAGTTCTTTTTCTCTCTCTCTAATAATTCCCTTTTGGTCTCTTTCATGGATTTACACTTCTCTTCCTAACGTAAGTATCCCCTGGAGGGTATCTTTAGGCCTTTTCCTCTCTCTCTCTCTATTCAGATTATATTCACCCTTAAAGGTACAGCTCAAAGTTTTCTTCCTCTATGAAGCATCCCTAACTAGATGGTCAATCCTCTCTGTTATCTCTCCATTTGCTGAACACCTCTGACATTTCGCGTGGTCACAAATCCCAATTTAGCACTTGCTACAGCAGACATATTTTCTGAAATCAAGACTCCTTGTCTGACAAAGATCATTCTTTAATTTTAAAACTTAATTATATAGAAAACTTGATAATTATATAAAATTAAATTGAGTCAATTATAGTTTGATCCATACATTTACTTGCTAATTATAATTGCTAAAATTATGAAATTGTAGAAAATTTTGGATATCCAAGTTATCATTTCAATTAGGGTCATTATGTAGGAGTCTTCTTTCTTTACTTTATGTCTTTGGTCTTATGTCCCTGACAAAATACTGATCTCTTTGCTATGAAACAGAAGATTAAAAGGAAGTGCTCCATACATATTGATTGACTAGAGATACTTTTTACTGCATGTTTCATGAAATACCTATAAAAATGGTGATATCGATTATTTAAAAGATTTTCAGACCAAAACTAATTTGAAAGCATGATATGACTTTAGTTTTTAGATCAACATGCAATTTATAGTTCTGTGAGAAGTATATAATGATTAGGATCATGGGCTTTGTCTAAGACTTGGGTTTAAAGCTCAGCAGTGCCATTTATTAGATGTATGACCTCGGATTGATTATTTAATCTCTCTGTAAGTTCATTCCTTCATCTTTAAAATGGAATAATACTTGTACCTAAGGACTCAATAAAGTTACCTTATTAATTTTCATGTTATAGTTGAAAACTTGCCTAAGCAACTATGTACTCCCTGGTCAGGCATCTTCAGATTCTGGAATGGAAATGCATTTTTCAAGTGTGTGACAGTCTTGTTATCTTATTTCACTTAATACTTACAAAGTGTTACATTTGTAAAAGTTTTTTTTTTTTTTTTTTTTTTTTGTAGAGACAGAGTTTCACTTTATTGCCCTCGGTAGAGTGCCGTGGCGTCACACAGCTCACAGCAACCTCCAACTCCTGGGCTTAGGGGATTCTCCTGCCTCAGCCTCCCGAGCAGCTGGGACTACAGGCGCCGCCACAACGCCCAGCTATTTTTTTTGTTGTTGTTGTTGCAGTTTGGCCAGGGCTGAGTTTGAACTCGCCACCCTCGGTATAATGGGGCCGGTGCCCTGCTCACTGAGCCACAGGTGCCGCCCCATTTGTAAAAGTTTTTAAAGCAATTTGCCAAACTGTCAAAACCAACTGAGGGCACTTTCCTTTTTGCCCAGTGACTTCTAAATATTTGAGATTTATTTTTCTTTCCGAGGAACACCCCATAGCTACTAAAGTCAGACTTAAAGTGACTTGGATAGGGGTGTGTGTTGCAGCTAGGATGCTCCTACAACAATTGCAATTCTAATAGAATATCTATGGATGGAAAGGAGACTAACTGCCAGACCCTCTTACTAAAAACTGGTCATTGTGTTTGTATTAGTGATTCAATATTCCTTGGAAATGGCATAACTTTTATAAATATCTTATGCTAATTCAGCCAATTATAGTCAAACAGGTAAAGTTGAGAACATTTTGCTTTCTCTCATTGAAATCATTCAGTCTTCAAATTTTCACTTATCAATGTAACATCATTTTTATGTGAAACCCTCTTTTTTTTTCTTGCCAAGAGTAACATATCATTAGAAACCTCCAGTGACAATTAAGCAATAATTGAATAATTTCTTTCCTCTATTTATAGTTAAGGACTTAAATTAGAAAGGTATATGCAATTGCAGAGTTAGCTTCTTAAGCAAAATATTGCAATTGATAGTGATATGTTTTAGGAAGGGAAGCTGAACCCTTTCAAGATTCATGTGTTTAAGGTTGACTGAGAAAACTGGACATGTAAGTAAAAGTTATCCTGAATTTCCCCATGCAGTCTCTGCAATGAGGACTCTGTTATAACCAAACCCACTGTGGAGTACTAGCCCCATACCCTGTCACCTTTAAAAGTTCACTAAAATTAATGAAATTAACATCCTAATTTATTAGCCCATTCTCTGTTACTATAACAGAATATCATGGATTAGATAATTTGTTGTTGGTGGATTTTTTTTTTCTGTAGTTTTTGGCCAGAACTGGGTTCAAACCTGCCACCTCCGGCATATGGGGCCGGCGCCCTACCCCTTTGAGCCCCAGGCGCCGCCCGGATTGGATAATTTGTAATAATAGATGCTTATTTAACTCACATTCTGGAGGCTGGGAGTCCTAGGAGCATAGCACCAGAATTTGGAAAAGGCTATCTTGTTGATTTTAACATGAAGAGTTTCACCTGATGAGAGGACAAGGGTAAGAGAGGCAGAGAAAGCTTGCTTTTATAACAAAGCCACTTCTGTGATAATAAGCTCACTACTATGATAGTGACACTAATTCTTTAATGAGGACAGAGGGATTAAGTAGCTAACACATGAACTTTTGGGGGAGACATTCAATTTCCAGCACCCTATTTGAGAGGAGACATTGAGGTCATCAATAAATTCATTTATGATACAAACTAGAGGCTGGTCTTTGTCATATTTTCAAACCCCAAGCTACAGATGAGCAGCCTATAGACTACTCAGAAGAAACTCATGGGCCATATTAATGGAAAGTCCTTAGTCCTGTAGTGTCATTGCTGTCTGCTCTGACCCTGTACCTTTTTTTTTTTTAATTAAATCATAGCTGTGTACATTGATATATTCATGGGGCATCATTCACTAGCTTCACAGACCGTTTACCAAGTTTCACATATACCCTTGTAAGATGCACCGCTGGTGTAATCCCACCAATCCCCTTCCCTCTACCCACCTCCCCCCTCCCTCCCCTCCCTTTCCACCTTCCCCCTATTCTTAGGTTGTAACTGGCTTTCATGTGAAAACCCTAAATTAGTTTCATAGTAGGACTGAGTACATTGGGTACTTTTTCTTCCATTCCTGAGATACTTTACTAAGAAGAATATGTTCCAGCTCCATCCATGTAAACATGAAAGAGGTAAAGTCTCCATCTTTCTTTAAGGCTGCATAATATTCCATGGTGTACATGTACCACAATTTATTAATCCATTCGTGGATCGATGGGCACTTGGGCTTCTTCCATGACTTAGCAATTATGAATTGGGCTGCAATAAACATTCTGGTACAAATATCTTTGTTATGATGTGATTTTTGGTCTTCTGGGTATATGCCCAGTAGAGGGATTACAGGATTGAATGGCAGATCTATTTATAGATCTCTAAGTCTTCTCCATATCTCTTTCCAAAAGGAATGTATTAATTTGCATTCCCACCAGCAGTGCAAAAGTGTTCCCTTTTCTCCACATCCACGCCAACATCTCTGGTCTTGGGATTTTGTGATATAGGCTAGTCTCACTGGAGTTAGATGGTACTCAAAGTAGTTTTGATTTGCATTTCTCTGATGATTAAAGATGATGAGCATTTTTTCATATGTCTGAAGGCCGCGCACCTGTCTTCTTCAGAGAAGTTTCTCTTCAAATCCCTTGCCCAGCCTGCGATGGGATCCCTTGTTCTATTCTTGCTAATGCGTTTGAGTTCTCTGTGGATTCTGGTTATTAAACCTTTGTCGGAGACATAACCTGCAAATATCTTCTCCCATTCTGAGGGCTATTTGCTTGCTTTACTTACTGTGTTCTTGGCTGTGCAGAAGCTTTTTAGTTTGATCAAGTCCCAGTAGTGTATTTTTGAAGCTGCTTCAATTGCCCAGGGGGTCCTCCTCATAAAATCGGCCCAGACCGATTTCTTCAAGGGTTTTCCCTGCACTCTCCTCTAGTATCTTTATAGTTTCATGTCTTAAGTTTAAATCTTTGATCCAGTGAGAGTCTATCTTAGTTAATGGTGAAAGCTGTGGGTCCAGTTTCAGTCTTCTACTGGTTGCCAGCAAGTTCACCCAGCACCATTTGTTAAATAGGGAATCTTTTCCCCACTGAACGTTTTTAATTGGCTTGTCAAAGATTAAATAACGGTACTAGCTGGGTTCATCTCTTGGTTCTCTATTCTGTTCCAAACATCTACTTCTCTGTTTTTGTGCCAATACTATGCTGTTTTGATCACTATCGATTTGTAGTATAGTCTGAGGTCTGGTAGCGTAATTCCTCCTGCTTTGTTTTTATTTCTGAGTAATGTCTTGGCTATTCGAGGTTTTTTCTGATTCCATATAAAACGAAGTATTGCTTTTTCAAGATCTTTAAAGTATGACAGTGGAGCTTTAATAGGGATTGCATTGAAATTATATATTGCTTTGGGTAGTATGGACATTATAACAATGTTGATTCTTCCCAGCCATGAGCATGGTATGTTTTTCCATTTGTTAATATTTTCAGCTATGTCTTTTCTTAGAATTTCATAGTTCTCTTTATAAAGATCTTTCACGTCCTTTGTTAGATAAATTCCCAAATATTTCATCTTCTTTGGCACTACTGTGAATGGGATAGAGTCCTTAACTGTTTTTTCAACTTGACTGTTGTTGGTATATATAAAGGCTACCGATTTATGAATGTTGATTTTGTAACCTGAGACACTGCTGTATTCCTTGATCACTTCTAAGAGTTTTGTAGTAGAGTCCCTAGTGTTTTCCAGATATACTATCATATCATCCGCAAAGAGCGAAAGTTTGATCTCTTCTGACCCTGTATGGATACCCTTGATCACCTTTTCTTCCCTAATTGCGGTGGCTAAAACTTCCATTACAATGTTAAAAAGCAATAGAGACAATGGGCAGCCTTGTCTGGTTCCTGATCTGAGTGGAAATGATTCCAATTTAACTCCATTCAATATGATATTGGCTGTGGGTTTGCTGTAGATATCCTCTATCAGTTTAAGAAATATCCCTTCTATACCAATTTTCTTAAGTGTTCTGATCAAGACGGGATGCTGGATATTATCAAAAGCTTTTTCTGCATCGATTGAGAGAATCATATGGTCTTTGTTTTTTAATTTGTTTATGTGCTGGATTACATTTATAGATTTACGTATATTGAACCAGCCTTGAGCCCCTGGGATAAAACTGACTTGGTCATGATGTATAATTTGTTTTATGTGTTGCAGGATTCTGTTTGTTAAGATCTTGTTGAATATTTTTGCATCTATATTCATTAGTGATATTAGTCTATAATTTTCTTTTCTTGTTGGGTCTTTTCCTGGTTTGGGGATCAGGGTGATGTTTGCTTCATAGGAAGTGTTAGGTAGTCTTCCTTCTTTTTCTACCTTTTGGAACAGGTTGAGTAATATAGGTACTAATTCCTCTTTAAAAGTTTGGTAGAATTCTAATGTGAAACCATCTCATCCCGGGCTTTTCTTTTTATGGAGGTTTTGTATGGTTGATGCTATTTCCGAACTCGATATGGGCCTGTTCAACATTTCCACTTGATTCTGGCTAAGTCTAGGAAGGTGACGTGCTTCCAAGTGTCAGTCAATTTCCTTCAGATTTTCATATTTCTGAGAATAAAGTTTCTTGTAATATTCATGAAGGATTTTTTGGATTTCTGAGGAGTCTGTTGTTAGTTCATCTTTGTTGTTTCTGATTGATGAGATTAGAGATTTTACTCTTTTTTTCCTGATTAGGTTGGCCAAAGGTTTATCTATTTTATTGACCTTTTCGAAAAACCAGCTTTTTGATTTATTGATCTGTTGTATTATTCTTTTGTTTTCAATTTCATTTAATTCTGCTCTAATTTTGGTTATTTCTTTTGTTCTATTGGGTTTGGGGTTGGAATGTTCTTCCTTTTCCAGTTGCTTGAGATGTCCCATTAAGTTGTTAACTTCCTCTCTTTCCGTTCTCTTGAGGAAGGCTTGCAGTGCTATAAATTTCCCTCTTAGAACTGCCTTTGTGGTGTCCCAGAGGTTCTGATAGTTTGTGTCTTCATTGTTGTTTTGTTCCAAAAAGTTGGCGATTTCTTTCTTAATCTCATTTCTGACCCAGCTATCATTCAGCATAAGGTTATTTAACTTCCATGTTTTTGTATAAGTATGCAGATTCCTGTTGTTACTCAGCTCAAGTTTTATTCCATGGTGGTCCGAGAAGATGCATGGAATAATTTCTATTCCTTTAAATTTACTGAGGTTAGACTTGTGACCTAAGATGTGATCGATTTTGGAGTAAGTTCCATGGGCTGATGAGAAGTATGTGTATTCAGTTTTGTTGGGATGAAATGTTCTGTAGTGGTCTGCTAAATCCAAATGTTGGATGGTTAGGTTTAAATCTAAGATTTCTTTGCTCAGCTTCTTGTTGGAGGATCAATCCAACACTGCCAAAGGAGTGTTGAAATCTCCGACTATTATGGAGCTGGAGGAAATCAAGTTGCTCATGTCTGTTAGAGTTTCTCTTATAAATTGAGGTGCATTCTGGTTGGGTGCATAGATATTAATAATTGAGATCTCATCATAGTGAGTATTACCCTTAACAAATATGATGTGACCATTCTTGTCCTTCCTTACTTTTGTTGGTTTAAACCCTATTGTATCTGCAAATAAAATTGCAACACCTGCTTTTTTCTGATTACCATTTGCCTGAAATATGGATGACCATCCTTTCACCCTGAGTCTGTATTCGTCTTTTAAGTTAAGATATGACTCTTGTATGCAACAAATATCTGGCCTGAGTTTTTGTATCCAGTCAGCTAACCTATGCCTCTTTAGAGGACAGTTTAAGCCGTTCACATTAATGGAGAATATTGATGAGTCTGGTGAAGTTTTGGGTATCGAATTTTTCAAAAGTCCAGTGGGCATTTTTAATCCTTTTGCCAGTGTGGAAATTGGAGTTTAATCCAAAGTTTCTGAGTGAGTTTACTTTTGTGATATAGGATTGGGTTGGTCATTATGGAGGATAGGTCTGAGAATATCCTGAAGAGCTGGTTTTGTTATGGCAAATTTCTTCAACATATGAATGTCATGAAAGTATTTAATTTCTCCATCATAAATGAAACTCAGTTTAGCTGGATACAAGATCCGTGGTTGAAAGTTATTTTGCTTTAGGAGATTAAAAGTCGGTGACGACCCTCTTCTGGCTTGAAAAGTTTCAGCAGAGAGATCTGCAGTCATTCTAATATTCTTGCCTTTGAAGGTAATGGTTTTCTTTCTCCTGGCAGCTTTGAGGATTTTCTCCATATTAACTTTAGTGAAGTTAATTATGATATGCCTGGGGGATGTCTTATTGGGTTTGAGTCGTGCTGGGGTTCTGAAGCTGTCCGCTATCTGAATTTCAGAATCTCTAGGCATGTCTGAAAAATTCTCTTTCATAATTTCATGCAGAAAGGCCTCTGTGCCCAGCGAGGCCACTTCATCTGTTTCTGGAACTCCTATGATTGGGATATTCACCTTCTTCAAATTATCCCAGAGCTCTCTGAGAGAATGATCTGTTTTTGCTCTCCATTTTTCTTCCTCTTTGAGAGTTTGGGAGTGTTCAAAGGCTTTATCTTTGACGTCAGAAATCCTTTCTTCTGCTTGCTGCATTCTGTTGCTGAGGGATTCTACTGTATTTTTCATATCTTTGAGGGCTGCAAATTCTTGCTTCAGTGTGTCTAAGTCTTTGGTGGTTTTGTCTTTAAATTCGTTAAATTCTTGAGACAACTTTTGAATTTCTCCTCGAATTCCTAATTTCACTTTGTTAATCCTGTCTGCAATCCAAATTCTGAATTCGATTTCTGACATCTCAGCCAGTTGTTTATGAATGGGATCGTCAATTGCATCTGCCATATCTTTCCTTGGGGGGGTTGATCTATTCTGGTTATTCCTGTTACCAGAGTTTTTCCACTGATTCTGCCCCATGGTTGTTTTACTCCCTCTGATTTTTTCCCCTGGGGCTTTGTCGAAGGCCTGTACAGTGTTCTGGCCTGAGAAACTGGGGCCCTGTCTGGTGTGGTGGGACTAAGTGGTTCTGTCTTGTTTTCAGCTGGTTTCTGTTCCACCCTAGTGAAACAGATACTCTGGATTGAAGTCTCAGCTGTGGAGAAATATCAGCAATTAAGTCACCCCACCCCCCACTGGCAAACAATTGGAAAAGAAAAATCAAACCTTCCTACCACCGTGCACCCAGGGCACCACCTAATTTGTCCTCAGGCGATTGGTTCAGTTCAAAAAGTCCAAATCAATTGTCTCTGTCTTCACCTGTCTCAGGTGAGAGAGTTTAAGAGGTCTCTGGGAACTGGATCACAGGTCTGGTGACTATTCTGGTGTGGCTTGCTCCAGCGCTGCATGGAGTCAGGAGGAGCCACCCAGCCAATAGATCAGTCTGGGAAGGTTGATGCCTCCTTCCCCACCTTGCACCACTGTCACACCCAGTCACCGATAGCCCTGTGGTTGGCTGACACAGTTGCCTGTAGTGAGTTGGTACTCCAGGAGTTTGCACCTGCCTGAATCACAAGGAAGTCTGCCAGGCCACTGCACTCTGCCTCTCTCTAGCAGGAGGAGGTGAGGCCTGACAACCTCGGGTGCTTGATGAAGGTTGAGGGATTTTCACTCAGGTTGAGTCTCGCCCCGATTAATGTTACTGACAGAACAACTCTGCGGTTACCCTGCAGAAGAGAAGCTGAATTGAGTTCCAAATCAGCTTGTCTTTGCTCTTGTATTGTCTATAGGCTGACGATCCCCTGAGGGCCAAGTGTGTCTTAGGTTTAGTAAAGCGGACCTCTGGGTCAGCCCCGCCCTGGGAGTTTCCCGGGTTTGCAAGTTGGAGTAGCCTCAGACAAATCCTATACTTAGAGTCTCTGGTTGCCCAGGGAGACAGGGGGTGTGGCTTCAGAATATTCGGTAGTAAGCCGTATTGCTAGCAAAAGAGGGCTGCTGTTTTATGGCTCAGGCAACCGCTGCTCCGGTGTAGCTCCCTTCCGGCCAACCGTCCTCTCTCCACTCCCGTACCCCGGAGTCTGCACCGACCAGCTGCAGCCCAGCACTGTCTATACCCCTCGAGCAATCACCCAAGAGTCTGGACCCCTGGGGGACAGGCCTCCAGACCTTGGAGCAAGAGCAGAGGGGAGTGCGGGGAGCGCTGGGAGCCTGGGGTTGCAGGCAGAGAACACACACAGCTTTACACAGTTTTATGCCTGGCTGTATTGTCACCAAAATACAGCTGTAGCACTGTGCCTCAGGGAACTGCCCCTCCGGTGCAGTCCCCTCTCTGCCGCCCGGGACTGGCCTCCAGACCTCAGTGTGAGTAAAGGGGAGCACTGGGAGCTCAGAATTCTAGGTAGAGACTATATACAGTTTATACAGTTTTATGCCTGGCAGGAGGACGCCGTGGCACCCTAGTAGGGGAGGTAGGTCCAGTTTTTAGAGGGTCTCTCCCGTGGAGTGTAGTGGGAGGACCTTTGAACTCTGCCCGATTGTTTGTGGGGCACTCTGAGCCATTCTCATGGGGGAGGGGACTCCCGTCTGCTTGGTGATGGATTTTGTATCTTTTGTTTGTATCCTTGTGGTCGCAGCTTACCTCAGCGGGGTTGACGTACATTCTTCAACCTTCTTTCTTAGTGCAGCTCAAATCCACCAGGTTACTTGCTGAATTTTTGTCCTTTAACTCTCCTACTGGACGGGAGCCTCTGTGGAAAGCTGGCTTCAGTCAGCCATCTTGTCTCCTCCCCTGACCCTGTACCTTTAAGCTAGCCTACCCAATGCACGCCAGGTCCAGACAATATCACATAAGTGCAAGCACTTCAGATATGTTTTCTACCATCACTTTATTCCTCTGTTACCTCTTTTCTGTTTAAGTTCTTCCTAGCTGGTTCATGATTGACTCTTCGTTCATCCGCTGCCATATCAGACTTGGTATTTCTACTGGGTTTTCCAAGCTTTGAATCATTAAGCTTTCTAATGACTAAGGTGGTCTACAGTCATCCTCTATTCCTGGCCTTCATGAATAGAGCATTTATCTTCAATTTTGAGGATTCATAACTGCAGCACTTGGATCCAAACTGTAGCACTAGGCTACCTCCTTTAGGTCCTATGATATATCTAAGTCCTAGCAATATATCAGAAATCTTGTGATGCTCCAGAAAAAGTTTCCATTTGGTGGTTTTTTTGCTGTAGGTACAGATATGAATGATTAAATACTGATCAAATGAGTTGAATGGGAACTGAGAGAATATTGAGAAAGGATAGAAAATACTAGAATCTGATATTCTCCTCAGAATAACAGACAATAAAGATTTTTTACTTCTCTTGCCCTTTGAGCATCAGCTTTCATAAGTATCATTGCACTAATGATGGGATACCAAACATGAGAGCCATTGGCATGAAATGCCTGTGGTTGACTAATGGCCAATGATGGAGAGGATATGGATGGTCCATGTTGCTGATTACCATGATAGGAAAACATGTCCTGTTCATTATAGATTTTATCAAATCCTCATCCCCATTATGAGGCTCAAAATATTAGTTATGTATTACAGTGTTTCTCTGAATAGCTTAATTATGACGTCCAGTCTCACTCCTCACAAAGCAGATCCACAGAGCAAAGGCTGTCTCACATCAAGCTCAAACCTGTCTGAATTGTCACATTGGAAATTCCCTCTCTGGGGCCTTGGGCAAGTAGAAGGCTTCCAACCTGTTAGACAGAAAGAAGGAACTTCTGCACCGTGAAACATTACATCCTTAGACAATGATGATAACTGTTGTCTCTAAAATGTGGTCACATGTGAGTTGTGCAGACCCAGAGTCAACATTTCTTTGCTGAGTGAAACCAGACTTCCTGTTGAAGGGCAGTCCCTGAGAAGTATTCCAGCTACAGTTTTCCTTGTAGAGGTCTCCACCTTCTAGCATGAAGGCTATCAGGTGTTGGCTCTACAATTGGACAATCACTTGTCTCAAAACTCTCCAACTTGCTGAGAGGTATTAGTGACCTCCTAGTGACCCCACACCTACCCTTTAAACTTGAGCTCAGTGCTTCTGACCTAGCATAATGGCTAGAAATGATGAAAAAGAGAAATTGAATCTACATGAAAATAGTACCTACAAAGAACAAATTGTCACAAAGGAGGTTGGCTCAAGAAGAATAAAATCATCTAGTTCCTCAGGAGTGAGAACTAGAATTTACCTGGATTTCTCCTCCTCACCAAATGTTTCAAGCATTGGTTCACGATCACTAATTCCATTTTCTGCCTACAACTTATGAAAAATGCCAGTTGTGTGTGCAAACATTTTAAATAGCATCACCATTTTCCATGTTCCTCAATGGGACCAACAGAACACTAAGGTCTCCCAAACTATTTGAAGTGCTGAGTGCTTTCTTGATAAACACTTCATTTGCTTTGACCCCAAAGTATAAAAGATAGTCACTAATTTGGAAAAAGAAGAGTGAAGAAGGAAGAGGGTTTTTCTGCCCAAGTACATAAAAGGTTTGAGTTGTAGAATATTTTAATGACATTGAAGGACATGTGAGCTTGAATGAATGGAGAGAGAAACAAAGATATTGTTTAGGTGGGGATATTGTTAAGGTGACTAGCAGTGTGGATGCTGGAACCTGAGAGCCTGGGCTGTAATCCTGACTTTACCACTGAATGTGTGACCTTGGACTAGTAACTTCAGTCTAATCCAAAACTTGGGGACATAACTGTACTTTAAACTCAATTTTTATGTGAACCTACATATTAATAGGGTCTTCCAGAGAATCAGACACAATAATAGATAGATGATAGATAGATAAATTGATGCTCATAAGAAATTGGCTGAATAAGTTCCAAGATATACAATCCAAAGGCCTAAGGTTCAGGAGAGCCAATGGTATAAATACCTGTCCAAGTCTAAAGCAGAAGACTGAGGCCCCAGTTTGAAGACCATCAGGCAGAGAGAAAAGATTCTCTTTTGCTCATAATTTTTGTTCTACAACAGATTGGATGAGGCCCATCTACACTGGGGAGGGCAATCTGCTTTACTCAACCTACCAATTCAAATGTTAATCTTGTCCAAAAACACATTCACAGAAGCACACAAAATAATGTTTAACCAACTATGTGGGCAACCTATAGCCCAGTTAAGTTGACACATATAATTACCAATCATGACCTAAAACTGCTCTATAAGTAAAACTTATTTTTTTTTAAAGCACAGATAACTGTAGCACCTGCTTCAAAGGATTATTGTGGGTACCATGTGCACAAATTATTAGATTGTTATCTCTTGGCCTGAAACCCATCTCTATCTACTCTTCTTTGTGATACCAAGACGTGAACTCCACTAACCATGTTTCTTTTCTGCCAGCTGGCTCCTTGTTAGGCCCTGCCAATGGGTACACTACAGAAATACTGCAAGGCTGGAGGTGGAAGAAGGGGCTTGCTCTCACTGTGTGCTTCCCCTTGATTTCATGTTCATATAAATATCGCCCTAACAACACTTCTTCACTCTGGCAACAGCAGCTGAATCCAGATTTTCATTTTTCCAGAGCTTGCAGAACTAGCCTTATCATATCCCTCTCAGATAAATTACACGGCCCTAGACAACCTTGGCCCCTCCTGAAAGGTCTGAATCCCAGCTTCCCAGGGCCACTCTGCTGAGCTCAGAGTAAGCAGAACCAGTTGAGCAGCGCCTTCTTCTTAGAGGCCTGAGTTTCAGATCCAGAGATTTTCCTCCAAGCCTTTAAGTTTTAATGATTCTGGTCTCATTTTCTTGTTTTCCAAGGAATGGCAACTGTCACCTACAGTTGCTACTTCTATGATACTTTGGATTTCTCCTTTTACCTTTTCAATTGTCTATACATGCAGCCTCAAACTCTTGGGCTCAAGTAATCATCTTACCTCAGCCTTCCAAGCAGCTGGGACTACAGACATAAGCCACTATGCCCAGCTATTTTTGTTTGTTTGTTTGTTTGTTTTTGTAGAAACAGGGTCTCACTCTTGCTCAGGCTGATCTTGAACTCCTGAGCTAAAGCAATCCACCTGCTTTAGCCTCACAAAGTGGTAGGATTACAGGCATGAGCCACTGTGACCTGCCAGAGTTAATAGTTCTTTATACTAAATTCTTCATTCAAATAGCAGGTGTGGTTTATGTCTATGACTATACTGGGTCTTGTATATTAAATAGCTAATATTTATTGAGCACCTACTATGTGCTAGATCTTATTATAAATATTTTGTGTCTGACTTAATCTTAACCACTATGCTAAGGTATGTAAAGTGAGTGTCATGACCCCACACTGATAGTAGGTGCGCCTTTAGTGTAAGTCATTTTTTTAGTTTGGCTCCTCCAAAAAGAGACCCTGACACAAAGACTGATTGGTTGCAGGTGGTTTATTTGTTGTTGTTTTTTTTAATCTTTTATTTTATTTTATTTTTTTATTGAATCATAACTATATACATTGATATGATCATGGGGCATCATACACTCGCTTCATAGACCATTTGACACATTTTTATCACAATGGTTAACATAGCCTTTCCGGCATTGTCTCAGTTACTGTGCCAAAACATTTACATTCTACATTTACCAAGTTTCGCAAATACCCCTGTAAGATGCACCACAGGTATGATCCCATTGATCCCCCTCCCTCTACCCACCACCCTCCCTCTACCCGCCACCCAAGGTGGTTTATTTGGTAGCTAGACTAAGCGATGAAAAGGGAAAAGTGAGGCAGAAAAACTAATGATATGTATGTTAATGAGTAGGTTGCTGCTATGGACAAATGGGGCGCAGTCCTACTGAGGAATCAATCCCCTCTGAGAAGTCTGGTGTCACATGCCTCAGAATTATCCCACTGGAACATAGGGAGGCTGGGGCATTTATCTGCCCTTTATCATCCTCGGGGGTATTAACCCTCACATTGCCAAGTTAACCAAGTAGATATGGGCAGGGCATTAACAACATCTGTGAAAGCTATTATTATCCTTGTGGGGGTGGACTACAGATTAGCCAGATGGAGGCCATGAAAAATGTTTTCCTAACACAGATCACAAAACTGACACAGAGGTGAGGGAGAACCTATAAATAGTGCTTGGAATGTAATAGGCATTCAGTAAATGTTTTCTCAACTGAATGATTAATGGCAGAATCTTTCGGGACTGCCATTGGCCAGCAACAAAACACCTACTAATATTTTCTCTTGAGTACAATAGAATATTCCTTGAGAAGAAGGACTTAATTCTAACCAAAGAATTATTAACTGGCAATTAGAATATGCAGGAAGTTTGGAGGATCACAACCATATTACTCTGTTACTTGCAAGGATATATATGCATACACATACACATGCGTGTGGGTGCACACACACACATATATATACAGAGGGTGCCAAAAAAGATGTATTCTAAGAATGTGAAAAAAACTGGATAAAATTGTAATATTCAACTCAAGTTTGACTTGTGCAGTTACAAGAGATACAAGATACAATATACAATATAACAAATATTGGTATATTAAGAGTATTACAATTTTAGTACAGTTTTTTCTTTCTTAAAATGTATATATATTTTTGGCACCCTCTGTGTGTGTGTGTGTGTGTGTGTGTGTGTGTGTAAAATCTCCTAACCAAAGAAAACTAGTAAATGGTGGGGACTGAGATTTTAAAAGTCCAAGGTCTGTGAAACTTACTAAAATCAACATAATATACTATCAGGGTAGGACAGAGAGAAGGAAAGAGAGGTTGGTTTTCTAGACAGAGATATGAATTTTTAATATGGGAAAGACTTAAAAATAGTTATATGCTATGCAAGGAAAAGTTGAAGATATAAGAAAGAGAAAGAAAAATAGCATAGGGCAGAGAAGAGATGTTTGGAACAAGGGAAGAATTTAGCCTTCAGGAGTAATGGTATATACTCCTTCCACGAGACAGGAAAAATGGTGTAGTGGGGAAGTGGAGGATGGGCAGTTGGGGAAGTTCTGCCTGATTGCTCCAAATGTCTTTGTGAGGTAAAATGTGAGTTGATCCGAGAATGAGGGTGGAGGCAATAGGGTTGTAGCATGAAGGAAAATGCCAAAGGTTGAAATATCTTGTGAGAAATGAAAACGGACTTAGAGATGGAAAAGAAGGATTGTTGGACAATATTGAGGACCCATTTGAGGTTGAAGAATGTGAATTTATAGCAGTTCCAACTTGTGTGTGGCTGTATGATTTTCTCTATGAGTACAGTAGAAGAAGTCAAAGAGTTGGACTTGTACAAAGACAGTTTTGCTGAATGGCTGAATAGCTGAGGGAGAAAAGGTAGAACAAACAAACTATGCAAAATTGGAGGGCCAAAGGGACTGGGCCTGGCATTATTACCTGGCAATAGTGGGGTAAGAGATTGGAAGGAAAATAAATTGTGGCCATACAATAGTTCGTGGAGTTCAGAATTCATCAGATAGATGAATTATCTGCCCTATGCTATTATTCTTTCTCTTTCTTATATCTTCAACTTTTCCTTGCGTAGCATATAACTAATTCTTCAAGACGGTAAGATGCAGTGCATGGCCACAGCTGCATGGCTCAAATGGCCATTGCAGATGAAGCTAGGAGAATGACAAGCTAGGGTATTGAGTGGGTTGTCACCATGGGCACTGAAGTTCTCTGTCACAAGGACAAAGTGTGAGGTGGAGAGGAAGCCACAGAGTCAGGGACTATGGTCTTCAATGAATGTCAGGGAGTGACCAAGAGATTGATTGATGAGAGTAAAATGCCAGGGTAGAAGAGTAATGGTTTGGAAACAACAATTAACAGTTAGGAAAAAAGATCCTGCCTCCAGGCCCTCTGCTAAAGAGGCTGGGATGTGAGCTAGTAGAAGTAGCAGAGGAAGCAGAAATCTGCAGGCTTCTGTTATGAGTCCCAAGCCTAATAAGAGAAACTCTCAACTCCGCAGCATGAACCAACCACAGTGCCCTTTAGAATTTGGTCCTAAACCCATATATTTAGCCCATTTCTCCCATCCATTCCATGGATATTTCAGGGCATGTTTTATTTGGTGAAATTAGAATTCAACATTTAAATAGTATCTAATCCAACCCTTTGAGACAGGAACTTTTTTTTTTTTTTTTTTTTTTTTTTTGTAGAGACAGAGTCTCACTGTACTGCCCTCGGGTAGAGTGCCGTGGGGTCACACGGCTCACAGCAACCTCTAACTCTTGGGCTTACGCGATTCTCTTGCCTCAGCCTCCCGAGCAGCTGGGACTACAGGCGCCCGCCACAACGCCCGGCTATTTTTTTTTTGTTGCAGTTTGGCCGGGGCCGGGTTTGAACCCGCCACCCTCGGCATATGGGGCTGGCGCCCTACTCACTGAGCCACAGGTGCCGCCCAGGAACTTTTTTTTTAACTGTAGCATGTCTACATGGGATTATACTTAAGTGAATTTAATGATACTGAATGAGACATTGTTATGTTTGAAAGGTAACACCAAAATGAGCATGTAAGGCCAAGTGTGGTGGCTCATGCCTATAATCCTAACACTGTGGGAGTCTGAGGTGGGAAGATTTCTTGAGGCCAGGAATTCAAGACCAGCCTGAGCAAGAGTGAGACTCAGATCTCTACAAAAATTAGAAAAGTTAGTCAGATCTAATGATACTTTCCTGTAGTCCCAACTACTCACGAGGCTGAGGCAGAAGGATTGCTTGAGCCCAGGATTTGGCGTTACAGTGAACTATGATGACTCTACTGCATCCCAGCTAGGGTGACAGAGAAAGACCCTGTCTCAAAAAAAAAAATGAGTATATAAGATTTTTAAAAATTAAGTAAACAAACATATCTTTAAAAATCTATCCCTTTAGTTAGGGTAACTCACAAGGTGACATGTGTACAAGGAACCCTCCTCATTGCCCCTAAGCTTTATATGACCTTTATAATTTGGTTTATTAGAGAAGAAGCCACAGGCCTAAGAACCAGCTGAAGCTGCAATTATTCAGCTTCAATCCATTAGTCCATTATTAAGTAATAACTGACCACCTACTAAGGGCATAGCATCGTGTTTAGGTTCTGTGAGAGTTATAGAAACTAGGTAAAACCTAATCCACACTTTTATAGGGCATTCAGTCTCCCTGAAAAAAGACACACACCTGAAGCAATCTAGAAGACAATATGTAATTAAGTGGCAGGGCTTATGCTGCAGGCATTAAGAGGAGAGAAAAATCATTGGGTTATATCATTCAAGAAAAGCTTCCTAAGCCTATAGTGCCATACTACATATGTTAATAATAACAACCGCCACAATAGTAGTAACAATAGCCATCACTTACTGACTGCTTTTAACCTGCCAGGCACTGTGCTGAGTAGTTGCTTAACCTTATTCTTTTCGTGCATTTCCCACAACCCACTGAGTTGGCTACTACTCTTACGTTCGTATTATATGAGGAACCTGAAAGCCAAGTAGTCTGAGTAACTTGCTCAAGGTAACACAACCATTAAGTGGTGCATCCAGGCTTCTATCAGACCTTGGAGTCTATGTTCCTCACACCACACTGTCCTGCTTCTCAGGAGCTGTCCAGTCACAGCTAATTTAGCACAAGGGAAAGAACAACAATAATGCTAGCCGTCATTTACTGAGTGCCTAGATTGCCTTTAATCTTCCATGAAGGTGGGTGTATTAGTTTGCTAGGGCTGCCATTACAAAGTACCACAAACTGGATACTTTAAACAACAGAAATTAATTGTCTCAAGGTTCTGGAGGGTGGAAGTCCAAGATCAAGGCTTTGGAATAATTTATTCCTTCTGAGGCCTGTGAGGGAGAACCTGTTCCACTCCTCTCTTCTAGCTTCTCGCGGTTTGCTATGATTTTTGTCATTCCTCGTCTTACAGCTGCATCACACTGATCTTTGTATTCATTGTGTTCTTCCTGTGTTGTATGTGTATCTCTCAATCCAAGTCTGTAGGCCTAAGAACGAGGGGAATGAAACTGTAACTCTCAGTCTGAGGCTAACGGGCTGAGAAACTTGGGGGGTACTGGTTCAAGAGTCTGAAGGTCAGAGTACCAGGAGTTCTGATGTCCAAGGGCAAGAGAAGATGGGTGTCCTGACTCCAGAAAAGAATAAATTTGCTTTTCCTCTGCTTTTCTGTTCTATCCAGACCCTCAGTCAATTGGATGGTGGCCACCCACATTTGACCCCCATTGGGTGAGGACAAATCTTCCTTACTTAGTCCACTAATTTAAATACTAATCTCTTCTGGAAACACCCTCAGAGACATACCCACAAATAATGTTTTACCAGCTATCTGTGTCTTCTTTAACCCCGTCAACTTGGCATATAAAATTAACCAGTATGCCAGTGATGTTAGGTTAATGTCTGATCTAATGACATTTTAACTTGATCGTTTATAAAAACTCTTTTTCCGAAAAAGGTCACATTTATAGGCACTGGGGGATAGCACTTCAACATTTGAATTTTGGAGAAATAAAATTCAACTTATCATTACCCTCATTTTAAAGATGCCAAAAAAATTTGAATCATGTGCTTAAGGTCATACAGCTACTAAGTGCTAGTGCTAGGGGGTTAAACCCCAGGCAACCTAGCTCCTAAACATTTGTGCCCCTCACATCCGTAAATCTGATCAGGAAGTTTATCTGCTTAAAATCTTTGTTTCCTTTGCAAGACCAAGCATGACCTATAAGTAGTGGCAGGCATGTTCTCTTCTGGAAAATCCATTCCTACCCAGCCTGTTTTAATAGCCAAGCTTCTGTCCCCTTCCAAGAGTACTTCCACTACTTCATTAGTCTCATGTTTTAGTAATAATGTCAGCCAGTATACTTTTACAGACACTGCCTTATTTAATTACTGTAAATCAACTTTGTGGGATGGTGTAGAAGAATCTCTATTCTCCAGGTGAGGAAACTGAGACTCAACATAGTTAAATCACATGCTCAATTTCACAAAGCTCATAAATGAAGTTACTGTCATTTGAACTCAAGACTGTCATGCTGTAAGCAAAGCTAATGGTCCCTCCATCACACCACCTTGGACCTTGGAGTCTTCTCTAAACTAGCCTAGTGGATTAATAAATGTGGTATATGTACACCATGGAACATTATGCAGCCTTAAAGAAAGATGGAGACTTTACCTCTTTCATGTTTACATGGATAGAGCTGGAACATATTCTTCTTAGCAAAGTAGCTCAAGAATGGAAGAAAAAGTATTCAATGTACTCAGCCCTACTATGAAACTAATTTATAGCTTTCATACAAAAGCTATAACCCAATTATAACCTAAGAATATGGGGAAAGGTAGGGGAGGGGAGAGGAAGGATGGGTGGAGGGAGGGTGATTGGTGGGACCACATCTATGGTGCATCTTACAAGGGTACATGTGAAACTTACTAAATGTAGAATATAAATGTCTTAACACAGTAACTAAGAAAATGTCAGGAAGGCTATGTTAACCAGTGTGATGAAAATATGTCAAGTTGTATATAAAACCAGTGTATGGTGCCTCATGATTGCATTAATGTACATAGCTATGATTTAATTTAAAAAAAATAAAATAAAATAGCCTAGTGTTCCTGGCAATTGAGAACATGCTTCCTGAGACTTGTTCTTGGGGTCTAGGCCAGAGCCTGGTCCCTGCTGTCCATTGTTAGCCCACCATGATGCCCATGCTCTGCCCATTGAAGCGCCCTTTTATCTAGAGTTAAACACACTCCATTAGCAGTTACTCCTCCCAGAGAACTCCCCATCCTTCCCCGGTAGTCTTATTCCATTGCTCCAATCTTGCACCTCTGACTATATTCCAGCATGTGACACAGCTGAGCCAAGGTCTGGTATATAACCATGTAGGTGAATACAGCTGTTGCTGCTGGCCTTCCTGTTACCCTGGGCACCTCTTACCCCAGCAGGAAGCATAGGAAGCTGCATGGGGATCAGTTTCAGCATGTTGCCTGCAAAGATGCCCCTCTTCCTTTGCCCCATAACTGCCTAGTGCCAGATCCAAACCAATGTCAGTATTTTCAGAACAGAGTTCTGAAACAAATACAGCAGTGTTATGAGGAAGGAAACAAGTTTAGGGAAGTAGTATAGGTGAGAGAGACGTGAGCCTCTAGAGTTCTTGAGCACCAGACATCAAAAAGGAGGAGACAGAAGAAAAGAGAGATTTGGTGAGATGACCAACACGAAACCAGAAGAGATGAAGGGAAGTGGTGAAAGGAGAAAAGACTTGAAAGTTCTGCTTGAGGTCTGACTCCCAGGAACTCTGAGTTCTTTGAGAGGTCTTCATGTGATCTCAAGCAAATATACCAGAGCAACAGGACCACTTGGGTCCCCACAACTCCCTAAGGCTCTAAGTCTGTTCCTCCACTCTCCCCAGATGAGCTGTGGGCTTCCCAAGTACACTCTTCTTTAGCTGCGACCGTCAGATACCAGCTACTAACATCTGGCCTTAATATGAGATACCAGGGCCCTTTTGCAATACACAGAGAATTTTTCCTGTAAAGACATCATGGGCCTGAAGAGCTGGGCTGCTTGGATCTGCCACTGGACATTCCCCTGGTGTGGATTCTGACAGGAAAGACTGAGACTGGGCAGTAGTCCAGGGTAGACAGTGCTGGCTGGAGTCCCAGTTCCCTGACCTGGCCCACTGCCCTCCTTGGCTATTAGACAAGGTTTGCAGAGCCTGCAGACATCTGTGTACCCATAGGAACAGCTAGGGAGCTGCAAGATCTGGAGACACAAGAGGGTCTCCTTTGTCTCCTTCAGTCCTCACTAATGGCCCAAGTCCCTTCCCAGGACAGCAGCTGGGTGTTTGGGAGAGGAATAGGGGGGCAGGGATTGGCCACTGACCAGAGGAATACAAGGCTTCCCTTAAAGAAGTGGCCCAGCTGTTGTGAATGAACACACAGGTGCACATGGATGGCTGTGACTGTCACCCACACCCTGGCCCCCTGGCCAAGGTAAGGGTTATAAGCCAGGCCAAGGTAGCCCTGCACACATTTTTGGAGGGCATGTGTATTCAGCTTCCAACTCAGTGTCACCACTAGGATGTGATTCCCGGCAAGCACAGCCTTCCCAACACTTCCACTGAGCTCTTAGAATGACCCAGTGTGGCTTACATGTGGCGACCACCTGTACACATTGTCACATAATGTACCCACCTACTTGGGCAGTGCTTCCCAAGTGTCTTCGGACTCCTGCCTTATACTCATTTCATCTGCTTTTTCCTTCCTTTGGGCAGCTCTCTCAACCATACTACCCATTCCTCACTTTCCTTACTTTTTCCCCCTCCATTGTCCATATTGTCCATACTCCACTCTATCTCCCTGGCCCCCAATACACACACACACACACACACACACACACACACACACACAGTCAAAAGACTGGTATGGAGGGTAATTTTGTGCCATTCATTCTGGGGACTATTTCCATTTCTCAATGCCCTGTCATAGATGATGGCTATGTCCCTATAGTTTTGTGTCTCCCTACCCCGTGTTTTGTGGCAGATTAAAGATAGGATATCCCCCCTTCCAGTCAGTCAAGGATTCAGCCCTACAGTAAAGGAAACAGCCTTCAGAGGTGTAGGATATTGTGGCTGCCCAAACCCTTCGCAATGACTCTGAGTGGTTGGCAGGGCAGCTTGGGTTGATATTGACAGAGGAGGAAACTGACCTAAGAGAGAGGTTAAGTGACTTGCCTGCACAATTAGTGAAAGAAACAGAGATTAAGCCCTGATCTGATGGTTTTTCTTCTCTACTTTGAAACTGCATTATTTCCCCAAAGACAAAGGCAACAAAAGTGTGGCCCAAAGACCAGTGCCAGGCTGAGAACTGTTTGTTAGTGTTTCACGAGGAGATAAGGAGCTTGCGCCAGAATGTAAATCAATGCACTACTTGCTTCATCAAAACAGCCTTGCTATGAAAATCAAATGTTAGCTGAACTGAACAGCATGCTTAGTGAGGTAGCTGATTTACATTGGCACAAACTCTGTATCTTAATGCCATCCCTGTGCCCAGCAGCCCTGGTGCTGATGATTGTCCAACAGGTGGCAACCTGTTACGGAACTGTGCCTCACTGCCTGTGGAAGGGGAATGGTCTGTGACAGAGGCTGGGGTCATGGGTCATATGGGCATGAAATAATCATGGCCCCTTGGGAATGAAAATGGCCCTGTGCAAGGGTGGCTCTGTAAATGCTTTGTTGCTTTTGTGTACCAAAGTTTCTTTGCCTGTAATGCGTCTGTGCCAGTTGTGGCCTGTTGACCCTCAAGTTCATTCCTAGCTTTTTGCCTTCTCCATTCTATATGGCAGGGGTCTGACCCCTGCAGGCTGTCTCCCAGGCTGGCTTCCCATTGGTCCAGCCAGTGGGAGGCACTCACTAAGATAGAGGGGTAAAAGGAAGGGAGAAGTCAGATAATTCATTCCCTCTGTTTCTCCATGTTCGACAGTGATCAACTTGTCCTGTTCTGTCCAGCACTCTTGATTTCAGCACTAACAGCTCCATGTCCCAGGAAACTCTGCAGGTATCTCTGCTTCAAGTAGTTTCTCCCCCAAGCCTGGATGTCTCCTCCAAATCCTGCTCACAGCCTCTCCCCTCTGTTCCAGTGATAAACACCATGATTCCAGCTTCCACTGTGTGATCCCAGCCCGTTCCAATTGTCCTTTCAGCCTACAGGTGGTAGCACGTCTTGCTATTGCTAGCATACATGTTACCTCACTTGTGTAACCAATTCTGAGCCTTATATTCTCACTGTTGTTTGCAGTTAAAGTGGTTTCTCTTTTACTGCTTAGAGCCTGAGTGATGCAATGGGGACAATAGTACTTACTTTATAGTATTATCATGATGATTAAATTAGTTAAATAAACCACTTACAGCAGCACTTGGCACATGGTAATTGCTTGTTAAATGTGAGCTGTTATTATTAGTGTAGTGTGAAGTAACATTCACCGTGCACTTGCCATGTGCCAGGCTAATCACTTCACACCCACGATCGTATTTAAGCCTTATGACCCTTCTACCTGGGTGAACACGTTCTTGAGCTCATTGCTTAGAAAACCCGTTTGCATTTCACACCTAGAAATTCCCAGGTTCTTCTGAACCACTCCCCTTCATGAACCCAGCCACATCTGTTTATTTATTGATTCTCTCAGGCTCTCAGGACTCGAAAAGGAATGAGATAGTAACATGCACATAATGAAGGATACAGTCTAGTGGGGGAGACAGGTGCATCAGCCAAATGATCTGTCCCAACAGAGTGGGCAATGCCACTTAGAGTAGCAGGGTGGCAAAGCAGGGAAGAGCATGAGCTCTTGAGCTGGACTTCTTGGGTTTGGATCTAGGACCTGCATGTACAACTTTCTCCATCTCTATCCACCTGCCATAAGGTAAGGAAGTCATTTTTAATCTCTCTGTGCCTCAGTCTCCTCCCAGGGCAAAAGTATGATGTTTATGGTGCCTAATTCCATAGGGATTGTTTTCAGGATCAATAAGTTAATATTTTTAAATTGTTTAAAACAGTGTCTTGCATGAATGAAATATGATGTGTTTGTTCGATTAGAACAAACTAAATAAGTTGAACCAACTGTAGGGAAACCCAGAGGATGATGTCACTTGATTCTGTCTACAAGTGTTTGGTAGATTGACATTGACATAGAGGGGGACATTAGAGACATTAGAGGGGGACCTTAAAAAAGCAGTGGAAGTTTTCCAAATAAAAAAGAAAGCATCCTAAATCATCAGAAAGACATGTGACAAGGCTCAAGGTCATGAAAGTGCCTGACTTGTTTGGGGAGTAAAGAGAAGTGAGAAGCTGGAGTGTGGTGGCAGGAATTTAGGACCGTGATTTAGTTTTGGATGCACTGGACAAAGCTTTAATGTCATGCTAAATAATTCAGATTTAATTCAGAGGGAAGGATGGGAAAGCCAACATAAGACTATAAGTTGTAGAGGGTAAAATGATCAGATTTGTTTGTGGGTATTTTATTCTCATGTCAGTATAAATTTAAATCTGAAAACCCTACTCCGGTATAATAAAAAATATAGTAGAACCAAATAACCCCACATTGAAAACAGCCTAATGTCTATCAACAACAGAATAGATAAATTGTGTGCTATATTTGCACAGTGAAACACTGCACAATAGCACTGATATGAATTAATTTCTGCCACATGCAAAGGACATAGATGGATATTCCACGCTTAGTATTGAGCAGAAGAAATAACACACCAAAGAGTGCATATTGTATGATTCTATTTATGATGTTGGACAATTCAGTTCATTAACTCGTGCTAGAAAAAGTGCTACAAACCTCATTGATGAATATCACCATGGTCACCTTCAAGGTACTTCCCTTGGCCATCTGATGACTGTAGTGATATTCAGTAATGAAGTATGTAGCACTTTTTCTAAAATGAGTTCATAAACTTAATTGTCCAAACTCATACCATGACAGCTTTGATGGCTATTGTAGAAAAATAATCCCAAAATTACTTTGAAAATGTGGACTAGGTGCTGATGTTGCTGCACAGCTTCCCAAGGGAAAGATGACTGCAGTGATATTCAGCAATGAGGCATACAGCACTTCTTCTAGGATGAGTTCATGAATTTAATTTCCAGACCTCGTATATAAAGTTTAAAAACAGGCAACAGTAATCTATGCCATTAGAAGTCAAAAAAGTGGTTAACTGTGGGGGAAGAGTAGTGTTAAAGAGAGGACCTAAGTAGGGTTTCTGGGCTGCTGGTAATGGTCTCTGTCTTAAACTTGACCTCTGTCTTAAACAGACCTGTGCTAGTTTCACAGGTCTGCTCACCTCATGATCAAGTTCAAGACACAGAACACTTGCACTTTAAACCAGCAGTAACCTTTTTTAATGGCATATAACATACTTGTGGGGAAAAGTCACTTATTGTTTTAAAGTACAATGGGGAATATTTAACCCTCCAGAGAGTCCACTGACCTTTGACCACAATGGGATATGGAGAGCCATGAATATGAAGTCTATTACAAAGGGCATGTGCCAACAGAGACGGTGCCTCTTCTGGCTATTTCTAAGTGATCCCCATATTATGTTTCTAGATGCACTCAGGTACAATTGATTGATCTGCATCATTACTTCATGTTTCCAAAGTCTAAATATAAAGCACTTTAAACACTTCCTCTAAGGAGAGACAAAAAGAACCAGGATTTAGGGCTGAAGTCAAGGGAGACTCTAGCCTTATCTACAATGATTTAAATCTTCACAAGGAGAACATTTTCAGGTATTTATTGTAAATTTAAAGCTAAACCATAAAAAATGGCACAGCTCTGCCTAGTTCATTACATGATGATGAAAAGTGGTAGATATCATTAAATAAGGACTAAAAAGCATGAGACCTGGATTATTGTCATGCTAAGTTGATGGCTCTTTTATAAGTATAGTTCTTTCTCTCTCTTTTTTTTGGGGGGGTGGAGATTAGCAATACGGCTGAGGCTTTATTTTGGGAAAAGCAATCAAATTGGTTTTTAGTTGGGGGCATTTGTAAGAGCGGGTAACCCAGGTGGTAAACTCCCCACAAGGATGGGCTGAGGAATGGGGCTGAGCCTCATGTGGGTTTCCTGTTCCATGTGCTCCCTGGCACAGCTGTCTCCCCCACAGGCTCTGTGGCAGTGGTGTGGGAGGGTAGACTGGAGGGGCCACGGTGGCAGCTCACTTGGGCAGGACATCAGAGGACTCAGACACTAGCTTCCCGTCTCCGGTCTCAATTTGCTTCACAACCACAGTCCTGGGGCCCCCACCAGAGCCAAAGCCAGTCTGGAAGGAGCTCAGGCCATAGCTGAGGCCAGGGCTTGTGAGGCCCCTGTAGGCTGAGCTCAGGCCACCTGAGTAACCACTGGTGGTCTTCATGTGGATACTCATGTTCTGCATCCCAGACTCCAGCCGGCTCTCCTTGACCTCCAGCAGGCTCTCCTTGACCTCCAGCAGCTTGCAATAGGTAGTGATCTCCACGTCCAAGGCCAGCTTGACGTTTATCAGATCCTGGTATTCACGCAGCTGCTGAGCCATGTCCTGCTTGGCCTGATGCAGGGCGGCCTCCAGCTGTGCCAGCTTGGCGTTGGCATCCTTAACAGCCAGCTCCCCATGCTGCTGGACATCTGCGATGGAGGCCTCCACAGAAGCCCTCTGGCCTTTGAGAGCTTCAATCTCATTCTGGAGCCGGCTGATGTTGCGATTCATGCCGGAGATCTCCGTCTTCGTGTGCAGCAGGTCATCCCTGCACTTCCCAGACTGCACCTGCAGCTCCTCATTCTTGGTCTGGTACACGCTCTCAGCCTCAGCCTGGCTGCGGTTGGCGATCTCCTCGCACAGGGCGCGGACCTCAGCGATGATGCTGTCCATGTCCAGGGAGCGGCTGTTGTCCATGGACAGGACCACAGACGTGTCCGAGATCTGGGACTGCAGCCCATGGATCTCCTCTTCATACAGCTGCCTGAGGAAGTTGATTTCGTGAGTCAGCCCTTCCAGGCAGGCCTCCAGCTCCACCTTGTTCATGGACGCTTCATCCACATCCTTCTTGATGAGGACAAATTCATTCTCCATCTCTGTACTCTTGCAGTCCTCATACTTATTCTCCACCAGCCCCTGCATGTCCAAGCTCTGCCTCCAGCCTCAGCTTCTCCTGGCCCAGTGCGTCCAGCTGTCACTGAAGGTTGTTGATGGAGCTTTCACACATGCTGTCCATGTTGCTGTGGGCTGTCTTCTGCTGCTGCGGGAGGTTCCACTTGGTCTCCAGCATCTTGGTCTGCTGCTCCAGGAAGCACACCTTGTCGATGAAAGAGGCAAACTTGTTGTCGAGGGTCTTGATCTCCTCCTTCTCCTGGGTGCGCACAGCCTGAATGTTGGGGTCCACCTCCAGGTTGAGTGAGCTCAGCAGGCTCTGGTTCACTGTGACGGCTGTGATTCCCCCCATACCTCCAGCCCTGGCTTAGCTTCCACTCAGACCCAGGCTGATGCCCAGGCCACTCCGGAAGCTGGAGGAGCTGATGCGGGCACCGGGCCCACTGCTGTATGAGCAGCTGTTGAAGGCCTGTGGGGAAGAGTTGGACATCTTATAAGACTTCTGGGTAACCTTGATGGACATGGTGAAGACTGGAGTAGAGGCAGGTGGGCCAAACCAGAGATCTGAGGAGTGAATATCTGCTTCTAGATCAATATAGTTCTTTTTTGATTGATTTATGTGAAGAAGGATGATAGTGTTGGAGACGACATGCAGATGAGGAAACTGAGGGTCTGAGAAGGTCTATGGATAGCCCCCATCAAATAACCAGTTAGCACAAAACCGTTATCTTCACCCTATTCCAAGCCACCATTATCTCAAGCTTGGACAACTACAATAGTTTACTAGTTTATCAGTTGTTTACCTGGATTTATTATGCTAACTAATAAGTTTTCTGCAATGAATATATAGTGATCTTTTAAGAAAGCTAGGACACCCTTTGACTCTTCAATGGCTTCTCAGTGATCTTAGGGTAAGGACTCAGATTATTAGCAGGACTTACTAGGCCACTCATAGTTGGTCCCACACACGTACCCCTCAAGCCTCTTCTCATACCATGTTCCTCCCTGCTCTTTATGCTCTGGCTGCACTGAGTTTTCAGTCCCTATAACCAGTCTTACCCTCTCCAAACACAAGGTCTTGGCACATGCCATTCCCTTTGAGGCAGATGTCCTAAAACTTATTAGTTTGTCATCACATTCTCTTCCTCCAATCAGACACCTGTTGATGAGTGGACCTACCCTAATAAGGAACCCTGTTCTCCTCATTTCCCTTCAGCATCATTGCAGTTTGAAGCTATATTAGTCTTGTCAAGGAAAAAAATAATCCCAAAGGACTTAAAATAACAAAGCAAGCACTGTCAATTAAGTTAACTTGAATGGCAAATTTTGGAAAACAGACAGCCAGACTTTGAAAAATTTTAGAAATCAAAACATAATAATAGTAGAAGGCAGTATTGTCTACTGGTTAGAGAACAGGCATTGGCTTCAGATTAATCTTGGCTTTGCCAAGTGCTTGCTGGTTGTGTGACATTACCCAAGTTACTTCTGATTGTTGACTTTCCTCTATTGTAAAACGATAGCAGAACCCACTCCAGAGGATGATTGTGAGGATCCAATGACAGGATGCATTTAATCATTTAGCAAAGTGCCCAGCACACCGTGAATCTTCAACAAAGTGTAGCTATTCCAATAATAATTACATGACAATGCCTAAAAAGTTGCTTCCACTCACTTTGTGGAGACAACTGGCAAAATTGTGACAAGGAATAACATGTTCAGGAATGGTGAAAGAAGAAATGAGAGAGAGAGAGGGAGAGAGAGAGGAGGGGGAGGAGAGGGGAGAAGAGAGGGAGGGAGGGAGGTGGGAGGAGAAGGAAGGAAGGAGAGAGAAGGAAGGAAGGAGAGAGAGGGAGGGAAGGAAGGGAGGGAGGAAGGAAGGAGAGAGAAAGAAAGAAAGAGAGAGGGAGAGACAGAGAAAGAAGGGAAGGGAAGGGAAGGGAAGGGAAGGGAAGGGAAGGGAAGGGAGAGGAGAAAAAGAGTGAGTGGTGCCTGTGGCTTAAAGGAGTAGGGCGCCGGCCCCCATATACCACAGGTGGTGGGTTCAAACCCGGCCCCAGCCAGAAACTGCGGGGGTGGGGGGAAGAAAATGTCTTATTAGGAGCCAAAAAGATGTCAACAGATTTCACTGTTTAAGCAAAGAGGACATTCTACTGAGGAAGTATATGGCAATGGTGAGGCACAAGCTTCTTAGCCCCTGGGATCCTTAGCTTCTTTGTCAATACAAGAGGCCCTGATCCCCACATCACAAGGTGGTTGTAAATTAAGCTTAAACGTGGTCATGCTTCCAAAGCACTTAGCCTGGAACCTGGCGCATATAAACTGTAGCTGCTGTTACCACCAGTATCGCTGCTTATATTCTCCTTCTTGAGCCAGAGCCTTTGCAGGCTTTGGTGGCCAGTGCGGGATGCTGTGATTAGAGCCCCCAGTGCGTCACCCAAACCGGTTCTCAGGCCTCTAAATTCTGTGTCAAGTTAACTTCTGGGCCATTTAAAACACAAAAGCAAAGCGAGGGGGGCCCTGAAATGCCCGGGATTTTCAAAGGGAACGCTGGCGCCTGAGAGAAGTCGTGATGCCCGGGGTATCCCTGGTGGCGCCATGTGGAAGGCACTGCCGCTCGTCCTCAACTCTGGGGGGCACTGCCCGGCTCACCGGCGCGCCCGGCAGGGGCACAGGCCGCTCGGGAAACCCTCAGCCTGGCCCCGGAGGTGTTCCAGGTACCCGAGCCTCACGGCGTTTTCAAGTGCTGGCTGCAAAGCTTGAAAAGGGCCCGCTGCTGGGCCGGGCGTTTTGTGTTTGCCAAACAAAGCATGAAGGCAAGAGTGAGCAAAGGGGGCGGACCCGGCGCGCCACAAAGGCCGGGGGGCGGGCCCGGGCTGGGGAAATACAGTTCAGTGGGCCTGAATTGATAGCTCAGCCCTTGAAGCCCCGGGCTGGGCGATCACAGGGCATGAAGGCCCAGCAAAGAGCACTCTGCTGCATTGATCCAACCCCGAGCAAGCGAGGGGCTGCGGGAGAGGATCCGGGCAAGAACTAGAGGGGGGCTCGCGGGGGTCTGCAGGGGCCGCTGGCCAAAGATTAGGCGCTTTTCTTAGAAATGAAGCAATCTCTTGGCTGGAGCGAGGGCCCTCGAACCCGAGGGCCAAGGGTAGGAAGGTCTTCCCCATTTCTGTGGGGAGTGAGCGTGCCGCCGGATCCGCCATCACAAAGATGCTCTCTCTTCTTTTTCTGGAAAACTGGAAAAGATGCTGGCTGGGGAGTGGCTGCACGTTGCCTAGGGCCCTCCGATGCCCCCTGCATTCATGGGTATGGGGAGGCACAGATGAATGCAGTCCTACACCATGCCTCGCGCCTCCCAGACCCAGTACCGACGCTGTGTCTGCCACTATTTATTGGTTGGAGGCAGGGACACCTTAGAGGGATGGTGGGAAGAACACAAGCATAGATGTGTTTCTGTTCCTTAGTTCTTATCTAACAAGTATTTTTGACTGTCTGGCTTTATTCCATGTGAACTTTATTATGGGCTTTTAATTTTTCTCTTTCTACTGTCTTGTGTTTTCCAGACCATTCGATATGGTCACAAATTATACAATCAGAAAAAATATTGACAAACATTGTTCAAAATGGAAGTAAAACAGACTGAAGGGAGAGGCATCAAAGATCATGACCACGTAATGACGACGCGATTTTACACATTACTGGTAATGAACTGTTCTCACGCGCATTGCTTATCACACTCATTCCATACTTAACACAAGACCTGGCACACGGCACCAAATCAATAAATGGCTAGCTTTGCTCCCGCATGGTGCCAAGCCTGGTGGAATACACTGCCACTGAACAAACGGAGTAGCTGAGCGGCCAAGTGTTGCACATAAGACTGAAATCTGCCAAATGCAAATTCGGGGCTCCTGCCCCAAGGCCCCATAGAATCCTGAAGGGCTTCTTCAAATACAGGCTATTTCATTTCACTCTTCTGTGTTCATTTCTCCACCATGAGGCCCCAGATTTCCTCTCTGAAGACAAGGTTTTGTTTGTTTTTTGTCGTAATGACACACTCGGAGTCATTAAGTGTCCGTGAAGAGGAATCTTTTAGTTGCATTAGAAACGTGGTTTGTGACCACTGAGAGCCTTGGGAAACCAAGCTCTCCTAGCAGGAAGAGGCAGGCTGCTAATGAAACGGCTTTCTGGGGGTGGAGTTTCTGCATTCTCTTAGGGCTGACTTTAGCATTATTGCCAAGGAAAAGCTTAGGCCACGTCTGAACGACATTGTGATTTGTGAGTATAAACAGTTCAGATCTGAGCAAAGCAGTTCTTACTCAGAAAGAGTTTCCCATTCCTAGCTGCTTTCCTTGATTTGTAAGTTGTAACTGACACAAAATGCTTTAAATTCTGCCTTGATTTGTAGTTTCCTGAGGGAATAAGGCCAAGTAACTGAGCCAGAATATACTTTTTGATACTAAGTCAGTAGTGTTTAAACCATTTTTTATGAAATCCTTAAAACAGGTTTGCACCATAATTTATTGCAATTCTTTTGTTAAAAAAAAGTTTTTTTTTATATTAATGTCAATTTTCTTGCTTCAAAGTATTCTTTGTTGGTATTATATTTTCAGTTGAAACATTCATCGTAGTAATGAATTTCAATCTATTATTTTATTTTGAAATTTTGTTCTTGCATGTGGTTTTGTGAAATTCTTGAACTTCACATGAAATAGTGAAGAATTAAAATGTGCCATGCAAACCCACACTGATTTTGCCTGTTTTCATGAAAAATTTCTTGACTCTAGTAGGAAAGATGGCATGAATATTTCCTTGCAATATTTTCCCCTCACTTGAAAACCCATGAATGAAATAAGACCTAAGGACTGCATGAGATAATTTACATACTAATTAGGTAGGATGATGTAGTTGAGAGAGAGAGAAAGGGAAAGAGAAGTGCGGGCTTTGGAAGTTAACATGGCTTCACAGCAGCATGATAGTGAGCAAGTTGCATATTCTCCCTAGGTCTCAGTTCACTCATCAGTCAAACCACTGAGGGCCATTAAAAGGATAAAATGAGATATGTATGAAAGAAGTCCAGCACAGTTAATACTCAATAAATGTCCATTTTTTCCCTATTCACAACAGCCTTCGACTTCCTCCTTTACAAAAAAAGGATCAATTTCCTAGAGTAGTCTAGTAAAAGGTATCAATGAAGAGCATGGACTCCAGACTCAGATTGTCTGGGTTCAATTCTCAGACCCATTACTAACTGTGTGATTTGAGGCAATTAAATCTATTTCCTTGTTACACATCTTCCTCTTGTGTAGAAAGAGTATGAACAGGGATGCTCATAGTATCCATCACCCAGAGTAGCTGAAAGTACTCAGTGAATTAATGCACTCAGCATAGAGCTGCTGACCTTTTTGTGCATGGCTTCCTTTGGTAGCCTGTTGAAACCCATGAACCCCTTTTCAGAATAAATAATTTTAAATTCGCAAATTCAATAATTGATACATGGGAGCTATTTCAGTTGTTTGTACCTGGAATGCAGTCATAGACATCTTTTTAAAAGTGGGGAAAATAGGCATGGCTGTATTTTTATAAAACTATTTATAAAAACAGCCAGATTTGGCCCATGGGTCATAGTTTGTTGGACCCTGCATTAAAATATAGTTTCTTAAGAAATACCATATTCAACTTAAAGCATTTCAACTTACCATACCTGTCAAGACTTGACACAGGATCTTGCTGGAAAGTACTATGAACGTGTTTATAAAAACCAGACAATGTTCTACAATTAATAGCTAATCAAGTTAAATTAAATTTTCTTGGCCTGTTACATACTATAATATCTAGAACTTTCTAGTCTATGAAAACACATAGATAAACATAAATACAATAATAATGATGATACACTGAGTAATGAGAACCAGCCTCACTTTAATATGTCTGGAAAGTAAATGATATGGAAACCATTCATGACAATATGACCTTGAAATTGGAGCTGTCTCCAAAGAGCTGTAACTACCCTGCAGTTGTCATCTGCTTAGTACACTGTAGGTGTTCAGTATACATTTGTTAGCTGATTGACTCTACTCCATGCTCTTGATATGTCTTTAAGGAAGAAGGGAAATATGGAAATCTTAGTAGTCTCATTATACAGGCAGTATTCTGGTATTTCTAGGGTGGGTGAAAGGAAAGCAAAACAAGAGATGGTTTGGGGTTTATTAGAATGGAAAAGGAAAGGTCTGGGATGATTGCTATTCAGGTAGAAACATCTCAGGGAAACAAATATTATTGAGCAACTGTTAAGTGTCAGGTGCTATGATGAGATAGAGTAGATATCCAGAGGCTTTTGCTCCTTCTACAAGAAAGTTAAGTCATGTATTTATGACCGAGAAAGTGGTTGTGTTAGGGAAAGAGAGATGACAACTTATAACCAGGGATGGTAAACATTCTAGCCAGCTGTGGAAATTGAGTTTCTGGAACTAATATCTCTTGGTATTCTTTGTTTCTAGCCCCAGTACCATCCATTTCCTTTTTTCCTGACTTGGATACTACCTGCCTTCAACTAAAAAAAAATATAATATATACACACACACACACACACACACACACATATATATATATACATATACACCTCTTCTTGAGCAAAAGTCACCAAAACGTATATGATATATGTGAGAGGACCTATATCATTAGTATATGGTCAGTCCCAAAACTGGCTTAGACACAAACATAGCAAACTATAGGTAGCCCCCCAGTGTAAGACTTTAAGCAGAGCTCGTTCATGGGTAAAAAGATAATTCCAAGACTTCAATCCAGGTCCCAACACTAGAAGCTACCTTTAGCCATAGAAGTCATCATCAGTGGTTCCCACTTCCTCTGCTTGCCAGGATGGAATATCCCTACTGTATCTGCCAGGACTGTAGGGCAGAGCTGCACTCTCAGCAGGCTAGAAGCTAAAACCCCGGAAGAATTCTTTTCATAGAAATCATATTATGTGAAGTTTTCAGTTTTATAAATTCTAAATCTTACCTGTTCTGCTTTTTTAAGGTGTCAGCCCTGCCCCTATGTCACACAGCTGGCACCAAAAAAGGAAATGGGGTAAGGAGTTCATCTCAATTGGGCACCATTCATATTTTTGGCCCTAGGCCATGTTATGTTTTCTCTGTACTAGTTCCCAGTTCTGGCCTACATTTCTCATGTTCGGTATTGTTTCCCAAGCTAAAACCACTGGCTTCTTTCTTGACTACTGTCAATTTCCCTTTCCCTATGGAGATGGGGCACAATGAAACTTTTATAGTGCTAGGGTTGTTTGTGAGTATATTTTGGATATAGCTGCAAAGGATGCCTGAATCAAGTCAATGTACTGAGAGGAGAAGCAAGTGGTAACCCAAAGTGGGTAAACCAAAGACAGGCAGAAAAATGTGTCATGGAGCTGAGTAGGCCATAAGGAGCAGTTAGTGCAAGCCAGGCTTAGCAGTCAGGGAGTGGAGGTACAGTGAAGTGACAGTAAACATTAACCTGTTGAGAGAGTGAGCAGGAGGACAAGCCCAGCTGGATGTCTGAAATGGGCATATTATTCACAGCCAATTTGACCCCTCTTCCAACTGGAGCACAGTTCATGGGAGGGCCTGTTGTATTTAGAGGGCCAAATGGCAGACAACCACTGTATCGGTCCACGTAGACTAGTTTAGATTGTGCTAACTGCCCACCATTCCAGTGGCTTTATGTAAAACACATTTCTGTTTTACTCTTGCTGCACATCTTACATGGGTTGCCATTTAGAAAGAGTCCACTTATCACGCATTATGTGCTATGGCCTGAAATTGAGTCACATCCTTTCTGCTCATGGTCTGTTGGCCCAAACCAACCATATGGTCCTGATGTTGTTACTCCATGAGCACTAATTGAGTCAGAGGCAGCATTCAGATAATGTTTATGGCTGCTCCAGGGCCTTGACATTGACAGAGCCCCTCCATGCATGGCACTTTGGCATGCGTGTTCACTCAGCTCCATGCTTGACTCTTAGACAATTAAAATTTCTAATACAACAGCCCATCTGCTGGCCACGTATAATGTTACTCTGTGGGACAGCAAACTCTGAGTTTTAAACAGTCACCTCATAAATAGACCTTGAAAGCTTGCCTATTAGTGAGTTGTAAATGGTTTTATTGACATTTATGGCTTAGGATGATCATGTGGCAAAATTGTGCCACACGGGAGCTGTGGCAATTTATAATGCCCTCCTCCTCCCATGTCCCCATCCCAGTGAGTAGCACTATCATGTACCCAGGTGTGGAAGCAAGCCAGAAATCCCTGCTGCCTTCTCTGCCACCAGTTTCTCCCTTATTCACTGCGTTCCCATCCCAATTGCCTTTCTTCTCTCACTTCTACACTCCAAGCTTATTCTTGTCTCCAGGCCTTTCTATTTGTTGTTCTTGATACCTGGTATACATTTCCCATCAACGCCCATCTTTATTTAGTTATCCCCTACCTTTAAGAACATAGATGAGCCATTATGCACGGAATGATCACCAAAGCATAAGACCATTACCATGGGCTGGCAATGCAAGACAATCACTAGAATGCAAGCTCTGTGAGAGCATAGATCACTGTGTATCCCCTGAGTTTTAGCAGGGGCTCAATAAATATGCACAGACTAGAGGAAGTGAGTCATCTATAGTGAGTCAGCTATGGTGAGTCACTATGGAAGGTGGTGTGGAGTATCTTTTTTTTCACTACTGTAGTCTTGGAGGTCATGTGTGATCTGTATTGCATTTCACTGCCAGATGGGGCAGTGTGAGGCTGGGCATGGTTTCATACTTTTTCCCAATGCTTTTCCTTCCTCCTTTGAGTGGAAATGTCAGATTAAGGAGCAGCTTCTGTGGTTTCTTTTGCTTACATCTGGTCGGCTAATGACTGACCTCAAGTGCCAGGACTCTAGAAATGACAGACTGAAACCCAAATTTTCTATGATTTCTTCTGGAAAATTTCCTTTTGATATAATCATCGTAGGGTCATACACATTGTTTTAAGTACACACCTTCTAATAGGTGGAGGTCATTGTCCATCTCCACCCCTCCCCTTGCCCTCTACCTCTATCCACCAGACTATAAACTACAGAAGGCAGGGATTGCATCTATCTTTCTTCACTACTTTATTCACAGCACCGGACAGTAAGGCTGGCAAAGAATCAGTGGGCATTCAACTAATGTTTGTTGGACTAATTAATAAATTCAGAGACAGGTTACCCTCTTTCCTGGTTTCTAAGCCGTGTAATACAGAGAAGACAAATCATCTTTATTTGACTTTGGCCACTGGTCACCAGCCTTATGTTTTCGTTAAGGTTGATCCAGCTGTGCTGAAAGAATCTCACTTATCAAGAACAAGCTGAGCTCACTTTGGTGATCACAAACTGGTCACAGAGTCACTAGAGAAACTAAGAATCCCATGTAACTTTCAGTATATTAAAAGTGATATGCCTCCTCCTACAATAATGATGGTGACAGTAAGAGTAATAATAACATGAGGTATCATTTACTGAGTGCTTATTATATGTCAAACACCTCACTAAGAGCTTTGCATGAGTTGCCTCATTTAATCTTAATGACATTAGTTCCTTCCTCTACAGGGCCTCAGTTTCTCCTGCAAGTAAGTGAAATGCCACACAGTAGCAGGGGCAGGGAGCTGAGGACGCAGTAGCCAAGAGTTGCAGCAGGCAGACTGCCTGCTCCTTAGGAGTTGCTGACTGATTTCTTTGTGTGGCTTCCAAGGATGAAGGTGAGGCACTAAAAATACATCCTCATTCTATGCAGTTGTGCCAAAAGGAAAGATGTCCATCTTCCACTTATTATATTGGACTTGCTTCAAATATAATTCCCATATATTCCCATGAAAAAATATTCATAGAATGACTTCAGGAATCACCAATCGTACTTTTCCCTCTCCAGGAGGAGATACTTGTATGTTGACAGGTGGGTGATTTCTTGAGGCCTACGGGCCTCGCTGGCATATGCTAAGCAGATGATCACCTTGCTTTCCCCGCCTCCTCAGGCTCTTTCCTGAGAGAAAAGTGTGCTAGATGTATCATGGAAACTTCCCTCTTGAACCTGCCTGTGTTTGCCCCCCTGAGCCTTAGAGGTGTTTACCTTATTGTGAGAGCTGTCATGGTGCGGTACACAAACAGAACCCTCTTGTCTCCCACTTTCAGCCTATGATGAACTCATTTTTGAGGCTCCATCCTTCAGTACTTCTCATTTGATTACTGCTCCCTTTGCTTTGCCTCCCCCCACCACAAGCTTTCTCATAATCCTTTTAGGAATCAAGACAAGGTATACAATTCAGTAGCTAGGAAATTGGGATTTAATAAATCTCCCGCACAATCCAGCATGTCTACAAATAGCTTGTGGATTAGGCTCCCTAGCTTCATTTGGAACTGGGTGCAGCTGACCTGAATAATGAAAGTTATGAATCCCCCCCGAGCATTGCTTCATTAGAATCCCCTTACAAAAAAAGAAATGGGACTCATCTCATCAGCTCGATTTTATGGCATCTGATTAGACCACTATTTTCTCAGCAGGTCCCTTTTCTTTAAACTGTTGACTATGGATGGCCTGCTGAATAGAATGAACTTTGAACTGCTAAATTGCAGCATTATGGTTATTTAGTGTAATTTATGAAAAACGAGAGAAGCCATGATCACTTACTTCTAGTTGCTAATGATATCTCCATTTATCTGAACAGGTATGGGTTTAGAACATTCCTTCCACTCCCAATAGTCATCCTGGAAGACTGCCCATGTAGAGACCCTCAAAGCAATATTTGGAGGTACAAAGTCTACAGATGGAAAATTCAAAATTAATGGCACCTGCACATGTCTTCATGAACATCTATCTACCATCTGCAGCCTTTCAGGAAGCTATGCATTTTAACCATGCTTACCTAATAAGTCCCCTTGTTCAATGTTTGACTTAACAACCTGATGAATTTGGCGAAAGCCTAAATGGGCCTTCAGTGTAACATACTCCGTTAGTGCATCACTATCTCCCTATTCTGAGATATAAAGGAAGGTGTTGAAATTATGTAGCATTGTGATTATTAAAGCAGTACAACATGCCACTCTTTTCTGGTTAGTGGGAAATACACAGTCACAACCACGTTACAAATGTGAAAGCTATTCTAAAACAACTGCTGCCCAAATACATGATCTTTCAGAATATTGATTTGTAGAAGCTTCAATTCACCTGTGGCTAAGCGTGGTTCACTCAAGCATCCGGTAGCTAAGAGACCAGTGTTGTCGAGTGACGGGCAAGGATGTATACTGTGGAGTGAGTCAGAGCTGGGGTTGCACACTGGTTCTATCAATTGATAGCCTTGTGACTTAGAGTAAATTTTTACTCTTCTTGAGCCTTGGTCATCTTATTTGGAAAACAGGGGTATGAACACGTACCTCATTAAACCATTTCAAGGGTTAAAGGAGAGAGCACCTGTAAAATGCCCAGCATAGTGCTTGATTCACAGTGAGCACTCAACAGATGTTAGCACAGCTTTTCTCTAGGGGAGCCAAGTCTAGCTTTAGGGCTGGACCCTACCTTATAGCGTTTCTGGTCATCACAGTAAATCTCAAGAAATACCCCAGACAAAAATAGTTTTATTCAACCCTCATTTTAGAAATTAATATTGATGTTAGAATATCTAGGGGATGTATGATCAGGTGGGTATGTGACAAACTCAGACATCCTGGAGTCCAAACTAGAAAGGAGTTTCTTCTCTGAATGAGGCTAAGGTCAAAACTTTTTGGAGTTATGATCTACACTGGGACGTTGAACTAGCAACTTTTGTTCAAAGTGACAGTAATACAACCCTGCTCGGATAAATAACATTTCCTTCCACCACAGGTTTGTTTGAGAGGAATGACAAAGCCTTTGTGTAGGTTGACCCATATAATCCCAGCAATGACATATATTCAGTCCGTGTTTGCATTTTCTCACTAGCAGCACTGAAAAGTGGTCAATGTTGTTTTGCTTTTAGGAGGACACGTGTAACCTGCTAATGCTCATGTCCTGAAAACTGTGACCTCAATATAAAGGAGAGAGGGATACATGAAAGAGTGAGCATAGGAGAGGCGGTATCTTACAGTTTATAAACATCTGAACGCTGGTACTCTATGAAAGATTCTGGAGTTCAATCTCTACTTGACCACAGACATGTTCTTTTAATGTCCTGCATCTGAAGATAAGTTAGTTACCATTGAAGCCCATCCTGAAGTGACTACTCCAGTTCCAGAACAGCCCTTTGGGACAGTTTTACTTTCTCTATGTTTTGTCTATACTCTTAACTCTCCAGGAGTTTCCAAGGAATAAAATCTCTTTCTAAAGCTTTCTGTGCAACAACTAAACTATATTGAGAGTTGACTCTCACAATTGTAATCTAGGTTAGTAGGTAATCATTGTTGGTGGGGTCCTCCCTTTCCCCAGGCTTGTGTTTGTATTGGGAAGGGAGAGACTTCTGCTAGAGCAGCACCGCTGTTTCTCCACATTCTACCTGGCTGGTGGCATGAACCAGAGAACCAGTCATGTCTGGTGCAGTCCCTGCTTTCACATCTGCTCCCCTGCCCAGAGAGTAATATCTACCATGCGTACTAGGCAAGCTCTGCACTAAGGATTCAGCAGTGACCAAGAGGAAACCTGGCTCCTTCTCTCTAGGAGCTGACACCAATTATTAAGGAGTCAAACAAATAAATAAAGAAGGAAATGCCATAAGAAATACAGGATGAAGGAATGCTCTGGGAGCATAGAGGGGGTGCACCTAACCAATCATCAACTGCATCACCAAGAGTCAGGAAGTTTAAATGCAGTAAAGGTTGAGTAAATACCACTTGTGGGTCACTCAGAAAGCGCATATATTGAGCATGCTCTCGGGGTCTGGCCCTGTGCTAGGGGCTAGGGATATATGAAAAATAAGACATAGTTCCTGTCCTTGAAGAGTTCAGCCTAATGGAGAAAACCTTCAAGTAAAGTAATGCTTTCAGCACAGTGCAGAGATGGAGACATGCACACAGAGCTATGGGGAAACGGAGGAGGGGGCCCCTAACACAGTTCTTCAGAATGTCAGAAAAGCCTACCCAGAAGAGATAATTCCTGAGCTGATTCGGAAGGGATGAATAGAATTTAGAAGGTTGAAAAATACAGGGAAGGTCAGTCTAGACAGAGGGATGAGCATGGTCAAGAGCATGAAGATGAGCCTGAACATGAAGTGTTAGGGGATGAGGCTTGGGCAAGAAGCAGAGATCAAAGAGTAAATGACATTATATGCCATTCTGAGTAATTGGAAAAAATTGGACTTGATCCTGTATAAAAAAAAATTATATGGGAATAACACTAAAGGCAGGGAGAGGAGCTAGGAGGTGCTAGGCTTTTTTGGTGTAAGGGAGAATGATTAGGGCCTGAGATAGGTCAGTAAGAGAAGGGATATAGAGCAGAGAGATGCAGAGCTATATGGAGGTAGACTGACGGGTGATTGCCTGTATGGGTAGGGAAGACGGAGGGATCTATGACTCCCAGTTTTCTGGTTTGTGTCCTGCCAGTATTAGAAACACTGGAGGACCAGGTATTTCCTCAATTGATTACCTCAATTTTGGACATGTCTGATTTGAGATCTCTGTGGATCATACAAGTATAAGAATGGCTTCCAAAGATAGAGATTTCATGAAAGACATGGTGCTTGTTATTTGTTTTCCTTTTCTGATATAAATTTGAGGAGGGAACATCTAATGTGATAATCCAAATAGATGTAGAGGAGACATCAAGGCAGACCTGAACTCAAGGATCATAGCACTTCCCCAGATATAGAGTGAGCAAATGAACTTCATCAGCCCATCAGACCCACCCAACCTTCCCTATGTCTCCCTGTTTGGTGTTCCTGCTCTTCTAGTACTGAAGATGACTAAGTAATTATGCCAAAAAGTACACTAGGAGGGATATTTAATTGCCAAAATTGTTGCCAGATCTACTTTTCTTTTGACACACAGTGACTCCTGTGGTAAATGGAAAAAGAATAAACACAAACACAAAAGAAGAATTGCAGGCCCACATTCTACTTAAATGATTTTTGAAGAAAGGCAAAGGGAAGTCTTCATTTTGCTCTTACTCATATCACTTTTTAAAATAACAACTTTACAGGAACACAATTACAAGAGGGACTTTGTCTAACAACTGCAATCAGTGTAACCCAATTCTTTGTACCCTCAATGAATCGCAAATAACAAAAATAAATAAATAAAATAACAACTTTATTGATACATGATTCACATACCATGCAATCTAAGCTTTTAATATCACTCCTTAGATGGTGTAGCTGTGAGCACGAGCACAGTCACCCTGGGATAACAATGGTTTCAGCATGGTTCTCTTTGCCTCTTTCTCTGATATCTCTATTAAGCTGCCTGCCTACTTCCATTAAGCTGCACTAATTTCTGGCTGATGGATCGATTTTTTCCCAATAATTTCTGGGGCAATAATTGCTGCACAGTTTGCTCCAACAATACTCAAGCAGAGGGAGCTTCATGAGGCAATTCTTTGAGGTTTGTTCTAACCCCATGGTCCTTCCCTGGTTCTGTCTGATACACAAGATGGCCTTTGTTTATACTTGTTGTTCTAATGGCGCTACCAGCCTCCTCTTAATTGCTCACCATCAAAATCTCCATCATTTTTCAAAGCATTCTTAGGCTTGAAATTTCACATACTCCTGAAAACAAAGTCACTTCCTTTAGGGAGAACGTTAGAACTTTCTGTTCTTACAGACTGACTCCCCTAGGCAAAATCTCTGGGCCATTGCTTTGAGTGTTGATCTTCCTGAGTTGGTATGGGAACCTCTGATCTGTTTGGGTTGCTTTGCCCGGTGTGGAACCTCTGCTCTACAAGCTATCTGGGGTGAGAGTGATCAGGACCCCAGTATTCTTGACCTGTCACAACTGGGGTAGAAACAAGCCTAGTCCATACACAGGGCTGGGTAGAGGAGGGGAGCTCCCTGCCTCTCAGATGCACTCATCAGGAATTTAACTTCTATTACTTGGAGTTGGAGCAAATGAGAAATGCTGGTAGCCAGCTCTTGCATGCGAGATGCCATGCCTCTCCATTGGGAACTGAGGGGAGACAAGTCTTATCTTCTTGGCCATACCCACCCAGAGTAGATCTTCTATCAAGCTGAGCTTTAGTGGGGAGAACAGGAAGGAGTGGATCATGATTAAAATGCCAAAGACTCTTGCTCTTTGTTCTTGCTGAGGTTAAGTAGGTTTTCTTGAATAACTGTTTCTTCATTTACTGTATGCTCTTAAGACATTTTTTAGAGACTTTAAATGGTTGATTTTTTTAAAAAATAATTTTCACCAATTAAGATGGTTTCTTTGAGGAGTACATCCACAGGGCTATTCACACTGCTACTCCAGAAGTGGAATTATTTATGACTTCTTAACGCATTACTTATTTGTGCTTATGTAAACAAGCTATTGATTTCTGAAGTTCATATGGGAAATGAGTAAGGAAATAAGGCCATCAGAACATCTTTCTCTTGAGTTGGAAAAGAAAAGAAAGGAAGAGAATAACAGAGAAAGTACACAGGCCACAAAGCTTTTCACAGTTACCACAGAATGCAAACTGGGATCTCACAGATAACCAGGTTCCAGCCTGCATGATCCCCTTTATGCACAGAAGCATGAAGAACAAGTGAATTCGAAAGTAATTTGGAATAATTTTGCACATTTAAAACTATAATCCTTCCCAGAAATACTAGCAATGTAATTTCCACAGATGTAGTAAAATCAATCAAGTCCAATCACTTGATTGGGCAGGATGCTTGTGGTCCATTCTGAATTCACTTGTGCCTGAGGAGGGAGACAGTCAGGTAGAAGAAAAAGTATGATCTTATTACTTATTGACTCATGGTTATGGTCAAGTTACCTTATCTATTTGTTGTCTGCATCAGTTGAAAGAAATTACACAAAAATCCTTAAGAGTATTATATGGGAAATAAGCCCTTTAAAGCTAGGGCAAGTTTCACTTTCTCAAATTGAGCTTATCTTGTGAAGATGGAATACTTCTCCCTCTGGGGGAGAAAAAAGGAAAGCTACCTCCTTGACAAACTGACTTTTACTGTATGAAAAATTTCAAGACATAACAAGGGACATAATAATCATACTTTTAATAGAAGTTCAGCTTAAGATGTATGTTTTTAAAAATCAGTCAAAAGAAGCCGGGTGGGGTGGCTCACGCCTGTAATCCCAGCACTGTGGGAGGCTGAGGAGGGAGGATTGCTTGAGCTCAGGAGTTCAAGGCTTGTCTGAGTGAGAGTGAGACCCTGACTCATGGAAAAAAATGGAAAAACCCAGCCGGGTGCCACGGCAAGCGCCTGTAATCCCAGCGGCTTCAGAGGCTGAGGCAGCAGGATGCCCACAGCCGGAGTCTGAGGTTGCAGTGAGCTACGATGCCATTGCCCTCTGCTCAGGGCATAGGGTAGAACTCTGTCTCGACAAAAAAAAAAAAAAAAAATCAGTCAAAAGGCAACATTGCATGGGCTAGTGGTGATCTGTGCAGGCTGAAGCCTGTCTGCCTGGATTCAGATCCTGGCTGTTCCACTTACTACTTGTGAGACCTTGGGCAAATTACAATACCTCTCCACACCCAAATGCAATGGGGCTAACACCTTTATGGGGTGTTGTGAGGCTTCAGTGAATTAAACGATGTAAAGGTGCATAAGCAGTGCCCAACACAGCATGAGTACCTGTAAGTGAGAGTGATGATGATGATGGCAGTTTGGAAATTTCTCCTTGTTGAGAGTTCTTATCCTGCCTCAAATGTATCTTTTTGGTTTTCCTAAAATTGGTTTTCTTTCCTCAGAGAGGCATTACAGAAAGACAGTGGAGAAGGTATCTCCAGTTTAAAGTCATTGATCATCAAGATGGCCAATGTGAGAAAAGGCAAATCCATTGTTCTGGGCATCAAGTCTCTGGAAATGTTGAAACTGACAGCATGTCTGATTAAGTGATGACATTCAAGACATTTAGCCAAGGGTGATGCTCCAGGATGAAATTAAGAGGGAAATGACAAATAAACTATGGCAACTAATCAATACATTTCCCAGTATGAAGCTAACGGTCTATTTCAAGAACAGGAGCTGGCCTCTGCAGAGCCCACCTTCTTGTGGTCAAAATTGAGTTTTGTTATAATCGTGTAGAGAGTTGCAGAGATTAGTCCCCTGAAATCATTGACACTGCACTATGAATATTTCTTTTCCTCTGTGTCCCTTAAAGAGTTAGAAAATTATATACATAGGTTGATATGTATTTAATTTATATACAGTTTTTATTGGAATAATCCTATTTTGATAGAGCAGTATAATGAGATTCATTTGAAATTATAGTGAAATTTTAAAATAGGGGCAGAGAAACAGAAAGATATTGTCAGGGCTATATGTAGATTAAACGTAAAACTAGAAATGTATGCCTTTTATCTTCTGAATACCCTACAATAATTATTACTTTAATTCTGACATGCTTCTTAGAGCCAACACCTTAGCCTAGTCTCTCCTCTTACAACCATTAACATTCTATTTGGCATAAAGTGTCCACTTTTCCATCTTTTGTATCAACTAGCTTAGTGATGTCAGTAATCTCCAGAAAGGATTAAAATCTATGAGTTACCCAGAAGGGGTGAATGTAGGTCGAGACATTAGCCCCTTCAACAAGTACTTGTGAGGGAAAGATTGGGGGACTTTGAGAGCAGCACTTGGGGGCTGAGACATTAGCTCAGGGGCTACCAAACCCTGGAGCAAATGTGGCCTATTGCCTGATTTTGTAAGTAAAGTTTTATTGAAACACAGCCATGCACATTCATTACATATTTTGTCTAATTCCTTTCAAGCTACCATGCCAGTGTTGAGTAGTTGCAAAAAAGACTGTATGTCCCATAAAGTCTAAATTATTTGTTCTCTAGCCCCTTTTAGAAAAAGTTTGACAACCCTTGTACTAGATGGTTGTCTGTAATTTAAATTGTTCCAACACATTTAAAGTTTCTGGGCAGGAAAGGCGCAGTGGCTCATGCCTGTAATGCTAAAATGCTGGAAGGCCAAAGTGGGCAGATTGCCTGAGCTCAGGAGTTTGAGACCAGCCAGAGTAAAAGCGAGATGCCATCTCAACTAAAAATAGAAAAATTAGCTGGGTGTTGTGGTGGGCACCTATAGTCCCAGCTACTCAGGAGGCTGAGGTAAGAGAGGATCTCTTCAGCCCAAGAATTTGAGGTTGCTATGAGCTAAGATGATGCCATGGCACTCAACTCAGGGCAACAATGTGAGATTCCATTTTAAAAAATAAGTTTCTAGGCAGGAATCTAAAATAAACCCAGCTATATTTGCCACCTTGATTTGTTTGCTTATAGTCAATTCCAAGCAGATCTACCCTGTTTCCCTGAAAATAAGACAGTGTCTTATATTAATTTTTGCTCCCAAAGATGTGCTGGGTCTTATTTTCAGGGGATGTCTTATTTTTCCATGAAGAAGAATATGGTACAAGTTTATTGTTAAATGAAAATAAAGGAAATTTATTACCTGCGTACGTACGGTAGTATGGTAGTTGTCAACACAAACCAGACAAACTTGAATCCTACCTTCAGTCATCATGAGGGCGGCCGCGAGCATCAGGCAGTGTCACCAGAGACAGACCAGCACTCACCACCTTCACCGCGTCCCGTCCGCTCTGATCCTCCTGTTCTTCTACACGCATCTGCGAAAGTCTCCTCCTCTCTCCCGCCAGCGCTCACCGCTCACTCCGACCTCCGCTCCGCCTCCACACAGCAGTGATGTCAGGACTCCGAGTAACGTCACTGGTTGCTAGACGCCAGTCAGGGTGGCCCTAGCAACCAGTTTACAGTAAATTAATTTTCATTCCGAGACAGAGCCTGGGGGGCCTTATTTTCGGGGGCATGCCTTATATTTCACCCAGAAGGAAACCTGTAAGTAGGTCTTATTTTCGGAGGATGTTTTATTTTCGGGGAAACACAGTAGCATAAATTAAGGAATAGGCATTTCTCGAACCCAGCCTCCCCCTACCTAGAATTTCCACCTGCAACCCATCCTCTATCTTCTTTTCTCCCTATATCCCAGGCAGTGTTCAGGATCCTTCCCAAGTCAAGCCCTCCTATTGAAGCTTTCCCTGGACCCCAAGCTGAAGCATTCTTTCTTTCAGTTTCTAAAGCATGTGGTAAAGAACTCTGCCACAGCTGGCTCACGTGGAATAACTCAGTCCCATCTACTACACTGTGAACTCTGCAGGGGCAGCAGATGTCATATGGCCACAGCCCAGCCCTATGAGATACAGTCATCTGGTAGATTCATCTTTTCTCCGTAGTTAGCACCTTGTCCGTACCTGGCATCCCTCATCACTTGCCTCCTGGCTTCTGCTCTTCCCCTCTCCAGTCTGCACTGAGAGTGAACTTCTCACAGGGTGAATTGGGTCACGGTGCCTCTGTGCTCAAAACCGCACACTGGCTTATACTCTGAATCCAACCAAAAGGCCTATGATGGCCTGCAGGACCCTAGGGGACCTAATTCCTTGCCTGTCTCTTACCGCCCTCTACCTCTTACTGCTCTTTCCCGAGCAAGTTGCACTGCAGGGCACAAGCCTCCTTGCAGTTCCTCAAACATGCCAAGTGTGCTCCTACCTCAGGGTCTTAGCACTGGCTGTTCCAGCTTCCTGGAACTCTCTTCCCCAGATAGCTACATTGTTGCAATATTACGTCCTCAAAGAGGTCCTCATTCTTTGCAGGAGCAAAATATCCCCATTTGTCACTCTCTGTCCTCTTAAATTTATATTGGTTACTAGCACTCATTATTTCTTAATAATTGTTTTTGTTCACCTGCCTTCCTCACCAGGATACAGACTTCATCTATGAGGCTAGGAACAGTCTTGTTTACTGCTCTCTCTCTCTTTTCTCTGTCCACTGTTTGAATCAGGGCCTGGCATCTAGTAGATGCCCAACCACCATCTGTGGAATACAAATGAGTGGAAGTCTGTTGATTCTGGCACCAGTACCACACTGTTTTCAACATTTTGGTGTCATAATGTTTGCTAATACTCCTTTTTAATGAACGTGAAAATCTAATAGGGGAGGTGTGGTTGTAAAAGCAGACAGATCTTGACTCCAATTCTGGCTCTGCCAGGTCATAATTTCATGACCTCAGTCAAGTTACTTGACCTCTGCAGGCCTTAATTTCCTTCAAATTAATAAGATTATTATACCTACAGCACATGGTTATTATAAAGGATAAATGAGACAATACACACACTGTGAATTTTTTTTACACACAGCTTATAAAATACTATAAATGTTGCAATCCCACTTGTGTAAATATTTATTTGTGTTTGTAAAAATGTCTGCATGAGTATAGTCCAAAATGTTGACAGTGGTCATGGGTGGTGGGCTTAGGTGTAATTTTTATTGCCTTCTTTATACTTCTGTGATTTTTGTTTGTTTTCGTCTTTACAACAAAGTACATTGCTTGGATCACTAGAGGGAAAAAGCCACTTTCATTTTAAAAAATAAAATGAAAGTAAGACCATACCCTTCTCACCACACCATGTGATTCATTTACTGCGGTACTCAGAATCTTGATGAGTGGGGTGGCCAGAAAAGGAGGGCAATGACTGGGAGAGTGGAGTTAGAGTGGAACTAAGTTATCTTCTCTAGACCCTTCTCTTTGCTTGGAACAGTTGGTAAGAGGGGCAGTAAACCTCAGGGTCCTTATCAGTATGTATACCTCAAAGCGGTGTGGAGAGGACCAAATGAGAGTATGTACCTACAGCCCATAGAGTGCTTGGCGGGTAAGGCACAGCTCTGGAACAGGTAGCTTGCGTTCAGATCCTAAGTCCCTTATTACTAACTGATGGCTTTACACTTTCTCATCCTCTGTTTCCTCATCTCTAAAATAAGGGGAATAATTTGGATTTGGCAAACTAACTGAGGACTAAGGAGCAAATGGTCTGCTGAAATCCAGGAGATACAAGGAAGGGTGCCCTTATTAACCCAGATTCCTACTTTGCACCCAGCTCCTGTGCCCCATCTCTTAGGATGGAAAATAAAGGGGGAGGAGGGAAGCGATCTCTAATTCCAGCCACATTTTCCTGGGCCTTGTTTAAGCACTAGAAAGCCAGGAAGGAGAGTCAAGGAAGGTAGAGATGAGTCAGCACCAGTTCTCTTTGCAGTGGTAGAACAACTGGGGGAGAGAAGCCATGGCCCCACCTGCCCACTGCCACTCAAACGGCCACTGTATGATGAGAAGCAGTTGGCTGCCTAGCAGAGAGTGGAAACTAAAGATGGCAAGACCAAGATTTCCAACGTGAGCAGCAGTGGCAGGGCAGCAACACTGAAGAGTCCTAATGTTTTGCACAGCTGGAGGCTAGTACTGTGTCCCCCACGAGCCCTGTCCCTTTAGCCCTAGGGAAACTTAGAACTACTCATCCAGATGAAGTGGATTTTATTATTGTGGATATTATTAACTGAAAAATACAAAAGATGCAGATGTGGGAGGATTGCTATGTTCCCCTTTCGTGGTATTTAGTGGTTTCAGTCATGCTAAAGAGGTCATCAGGGAGAGAGTGGGAATCTCCCACCCCCGTTCTTTATTCCATTAACAGAATATTGCAGTGTGCTGGGCTCCAGACATGTGGAGATAAACACACCACATGCTCTTCCTTGGAGGAGCAGTGAAATGGTGAAGCTGGGTATGTGCTAGGCAATTAGAATGCGCTGTAGTCAGGGTGTACCCCAAAAGGTACACTGAAGGTACCTATCAGGATTATCAATAGATATACTTTATACTGCAGGTACAAGCTGCTTCCTAAGGGACAATAACATTTTTGCCCAGGGCCAACAATAGGTGGCCAGCAAATGACACCTATTGGCGATGTCAGGCGATGATAACCTGACCATGTCCAAATATCAAGAGGGACATAGTGAAATGCAAGGCAGCATGCCAATTGAGTGTACTTTTTGAAGTCTAGGAAAGTTAAGTTTAATCTTTTTAATTTGGGGGATGCAAAGCCTTACTTACACCTCTGTCTACATCTGGCCTTAGCCTCTCTTTACAACCTCATTGCCATTATCAGTCCCCATTCTCTCGCACCCATTCTATTCAACAACCACTTCGCTAAACACACCCTGAATTTTCCTGCATTTGTGCCTTTCCAAGGGCAGTTGATCAGTCAGAGTCCTCTTTGCTACCTCTGTGTCTGCCAGACTCCAATCAACCAACTAAGGTCAATCTCCTCCTCCAATAAATCTGACCCTTGGGGCATATATACCATGTCTACCAACATGTCACCAGAAAGAATCAATCTTTCGTTGCATTTTACATCCAGGACATTTAGCACGTCTAGTAAGAAACTGATACAACCTTCCTACTATAGCCAAATGGTTAAGAACATGAGTTTTGGCATCAGAAGAATAGGCGTAGGAGCACTTGACACTTGGGTGACCTTGAATAAATCTACTAACCTTTTGAGCCCTCAGTTTTACAATCTGTATAATGGTAATAAGAATAGTATCTGCTGGATCTTATATGCTTAATGCAAATAAATACTTCTGAAAGATCACTGTAGTAACAAAAATAGAAAACCCAATAGCAAATTAGGCAAAAGACTTGAACAGACATAGCAGCTCTGGATGAAACTCCTGAATATAACATAATATTAAAAAAGTACATTCTATAGGCCACCACTTACATAAAACTCAAACAGTGGTAAAACTAGTGGACAGTCATGGTAATTGTAGCCTTTCGGAATGAGGGGTTGTTACTGAGAGGATATGAGGAAAGGTTCTGGCATCACGAATATTCTATCTATTCTATCTCTTGATCATGAATGTGTTACTTTGTAACCGTTTATTCATCCTGTTTCATTTTTAGATGTTACATTTCAATAAATACTATTTTAAATTCCACAAAAAAATAATAGTATCTGCTTACTAGAGTTATTTTTAGGATTCTATGATATAATGCATCTAAAACATAGTGTCTGGCGCACAGTAAGCAGTCAATAAATTTTATCTGTTTTTGTAATATGACCCTATAATCCCCACCTTAAATTGTGAGCTACTAGAGATCAAGGACTACTGTTGATTTTTGCACTGCTTCTCTTTTCAGTTACTGACTGCCACATAGTAGGTACTCCAAAAAGATGTATTACAATTTCTTGAATCATTGCTTTGAAGATAGTGGAACAATTTGGGGGTGCTCCAAAGTACTGGTTATTGATCTAGGATGTACTATAACCCTAATAGCATAAGACCCATACAATGCTCACATTTACCAAACAGCTTCCTGAGTTGAGAAAATCCCTCGGGGGTTGAGCTAAGATGAGTATATGTTTGAAAAGGTTTTTTCTTAAGGCCTCATTGGATGAGTGGAAAAGTTGGGGTATACTATGATCTGAATGTTTGCATCCCACTCAAATTTGTACACTGAAATCCTGACTCTCAAAATGGCAGTATTAGGAAGTGGGGCCTTTGTGAGATCATTAGGTCATGAGGGTGAAGCCCTCACAAATGGGATTAGTAAAAAACACTTACAAGCTCTTTGATTTTGCCCAAATCACACACTCTCAGAGATCATTTCATATTGGAGCCAGAGGATTATTTTGAGGATCAAATGAGAATTTTTTTTTTAAAAAGATTATTTATTTATACCTTACTTCATTCTAAAAAGGATTTGTGGTAGCTAACAGAGATACATCACTATCAACAGGAAAAAAGCCAAACACAAATGAGAAAGCCCAGATAGCGATAAAACAAACGTAAGGAAGCAAGAAGACATGAGAGCTAAGAACAGTACTCACAGTGTATGAGGGCAGTCCAGGATTCATAGAAATAATATCACTAGCCACAATACATGACAGTGGCTGTCACCTCCCCTGTATTCCCCCCACCCCATACAGACCCACTCAGAGACTCAGCTGGTGTTTAAAATAACACTCCTCACCAAAATCACTTTCTTGGCAGAAGACTGAGGCTGCCACTGCTTTTCTACCCCTTCCTCAGTGTTTCCCTGGGCTATTCCCAGCAGATTGCAGCGGCTCTTCTCCTTTCCCATCTCTGCTAGGTATCTGGGTGGGGTGTTCCTTTAAAATCTGCTCATGGGCTTTTTCCATGACTTAGCAATTATGAATTGGGCTGCAATAAACAAGTGCCCATCGATCCACGAATGGATTAATAAATTGTGGTATATGTACACCATGGAATATTAGGCAGCCTTAAAGAAAGATGCAGACTTTACCCCTTTCATGTTTACATGGATGGAGCTGGAACATACTCTTCTTAGTAAAGTATCTCAAGAATGGAAGAAAAAGTATCCAATGTACTCAGCCCTACTATGAAACTAATTTATGGCTTTCCCATGAAAGCTATAACCCAGTTATAACCTAAGAATAGGGGGAAGGGGGAGAGGCAGGGGAGGGAGGAGGGAGGATGGGCGGAGGGAGGGTGATTGGTGGGATTACACCTACGGTGCATCTTACAAGGGTACATGTGAAACTTAGTAAATGTAGACTATAAATGTCTTAACACAATAACTAAGAAAATGGCAGGAAGGCTATGTTAACCAGTGTGATGAAAATGTGTCAAACGGTCCATAAAACCAGTGTATGGTGCCCCATGATCGCATTAATGTACACAGCTATGATTTAATAAAAAAAAAATCTGCTCATAGGCACTTCCCATGACCATTCCAGGGAACGATGGGCTCATGACCTGTCTGAGTCCATTCAGGCTGCTACAACGAAATATTAATACCATAGGCTAGGTGCTTTATAAGCAACAGAAATTTATTTCTCACAGTTTTGGAGGCTAGGAAGTCCAAGATCAATGTGCCAGCAGATTTGGTATCTGGTGAGGGCCTGCTTCCTAATTCATAGACAGACATCTTCCCTATCTAAACTCACATGACAGGAGCAAGTGATCTATCTTGGTCCTTTTTTGTAAGGATACTAATCCCATCCGTGAAGGCTTCACCCTCATGACCTAATGACCTCACAAAGGCCCCACTTCCTAATACTGGCATCTTGGGAGTCAGGATTTCAATATATGAATGTGAGTGGGATGCCAACATTCAGATCACAGCATACCCCAAGTTTTCCACTACTCCAATGAGGCCTGAAGAGAAAACTCTTTCAAACATATACTCATCTTAACTGCACATCCACAGTGCATTTTCCACCAACAAACAACCTGTGGAGCCCTCACTACATACCAGACGCGGTGCAAGCGGCTGGGGTTTGAGAATTCACTAGGTGCCTAGCACATTATCTTAGTCCTGCGAGGAAAGTATTGCCATCAACACTGACATACAGGAGAGGAATCTGAGGCTAAACACAGGTAGATTAGGTAAATTGATGCAGTCGTACAGCAAAGCAAAGCTGGGATTCTGTGCCACCCAGTGCTGGTTTGACTCCCACCTAACAAAGGTAGGGAGCTCAATGGTGACAGCATTAGTTAGAGGCAGCAGCCTGTCATCCACTTCATCAGCTACTTTTCAGGTCCCTGTAGGTCTATAATCACAACACTAAGAAGAGCTAACATTCCTGGGCCACCTACCGGGCGCCAGGCACCCTGCTAAATACTTGACTTTCACTATCTCACTTAATCCTAACAATAATCCTCTAGGGCAGGTACAATTTTACTTGCTTTTCTCACTTTATTCCCTGAGCAATCTCATCCACACCCGTAGCTACAGTTAGCACCTATCCTCAGATGAATGACAAATGTCTCTAACTAGACAAGACTTCAAGCCCTTCAGACCACGATTTCAAATTGCCTACTTGACACCTACACTTGCATTTATTTGTTTATTCATTTATCAAATATTTATTGATATATATGACAAACATGATTTTAAGTGCTGAGGATTATAGTAGTATGAAAATGGATGAGAATCCCTTTCTCATGGAGCTTACATTCTGGTGGGGAAACACAGTGAGCAAGAAAAAGAAATTCTCATCTATAGTATAGATAATAATAAGAAGAAAGGTGAAAAATAAAGCAGAGAATAGGATGTGAAATGTTGGATTGGTGTTGAATTTTTAGATAGAAGGGAGGGAAGGCCTCATGGATGTAGAATTTGAATAAGAGAGATGGAGATCGGGGGGGAGAGACGGGTTTTTAGAACACCTCAAGTTATCAGAGTCAAAACCCAACCCAAGATTTTCCCTTTAAAACCTAATCCCTTTCCAGTAAATCTGAAGAAATGACCTCACCATCTAGTGTGTCAGTGGCAATAGTAGCCTATGAGTCATCCTGACTCTACGCTCTTTCTCCCTTCTACATACCCCTGCTGCTATACGTGGCCCATCACCAGGGTCCGTTGATTCTATCTTGTAAATGTTTATCACGAGGCAATGCACTTTCCCCCTATCTCCATTACTACCAGTGATCCAAGGCCCCATCATCTCTCACAGAAGCCAGAGTTACCTTTTCCAAACTCAAATTTGATACTATCCCTTCACCCACTTACAATGGCATCACATTGCTCTTACTGGGAGGATGAAGAACAAACTCTTTGTCATGATCAATATGTGTTCTGACCAACTTCTTTCCCCAGCCTCCTTTTATACCAGTATTGCCCCTTCTTCAAATACACACACACATTGCATTTTTTTTTTTAACTTCAGAAGTTACATGTAAATATATTCATGCTGTAAAACTTCCCCTGGCCCTGCCCCTCCTGAGAAATACTACTGTTATTGTTTTTGTATCTGTACTTCCAAAGCTCATTCTTTGCTTTTAATTTTATAAATATAAAATATATATTTATAGTATTACACATACATATGGATAAGCATATCGTTTTACTACATTTTGTTTTTTACATGAATGTGATAACACTAGGTGCATTCTTCAGAGATTTGTTTTATTAACTGAACGTTGTATTCTTAGAGATCTTTAGATGTCAGTACATAGACCTGCCACGCTCCCTTATATACAAGAAGAGATGCAGAAATATTAAGTAAATAGTGCATAAAATTGTACAAATGCTGATAAGTAATTACTTTGTTAGCAAGATAGAGTCAGATAATAGCATTTTTGTTGTATTTCCTTTATTATATGTCACTGTACCACATTTTAGGAATTCACAGATGAAGAAAACACTCTTTGCCAGTAACCTGTCAGCATAGATAAAGCTAGGAGCCCTGAGACATTATGGTGTACTTAAAACAACAAAAGTAGCTCTGTGAGACAAGGCTAGGGATATAGGCATGGGCCGGATCCTATAGGTTTTCATTTTTCATGCAAAGCAATGTGGGCCTTATCCTGAGGACATAGAGAACCACCTAATGCTTACAGGTTAGAAATGCATTCTCTTCAAGTAGCTGAAAATCCTACTACTTATATATATGTATTTTCTCAAATATAACAAGAAATCTAAAGACAGATGGCTGCTGACTTTGATTTAAAGACTTAACAATGTTCTGGGAGCCCAGGTTCTGTCTTTATATTCATCACCTGATTGTGTTGGCTCCTCACCCTCATGCTTCTTGTCTCATCGTCACAAGATAGCCACCATGGCTATGGGCATCATATCCATGTTTAAGGAAGTTAAAATGAGAAAAGAAGTTGGCTGCTCTCAGGAAAACAAAAATTTCCTCAGGACCCTCCAGCAGCTTGAAGCTTTTATCTCATTGGCTAAAGTTGTGTTACATGGCCACCTCTAACTTCAAGAAATGCTGGACAAGTTGACATTTAGTTTTTCTAGTTTTTATAATGAGGGTACCCATAAGGATGGGAATGGGTGTTGTGAATCCCAGCCAAAATGACATGCTTATGGCAGGATTTTACTTAGGGAATTAGTGAGAACTAACCCGTCAGTCCTCTCTGCTCCTGTGATGCCATTAGAGTTCTTTCTAAGGGATTTTTTTTTTTTTTTGACAACTCTGAATTGTTGGGAAACTTTTCAGGCTTGAAAAATGGCATTGGCAATTCATCTCCTATATATAACATGACAATGTTTGCAAATAATGCTGTGTTCCTGGTTACAAAGAGGGAATATATAATGCCCTTGTTAAAGTATAGTATTGCCACTTTCACCTGGAGAAAGGTTCTGTCAACCTCCAAACTGTAGCTGTTATCCTAAGGCTGTGTTGGAAATCCATACTGTAAGGACACAGTTCAACGTGCATGTAGGAAAGATTATATTTGGACTGACTGAACCCACAGGAGGGCATCTGCTGCTCAGCTTCAGCATTTGGCCAGTCTTGCCTGGCACTAGTAGGTATACTGTGTCTGGGAGACCCTTAACCTACTGTCAGGAAATGTAACTCCCTACTAAAAATGGAGGAATCTGATAGGATCATGGTCTCCATCTAGGCCCCAGGAAGAAGAGGCACTCATTATTTAACCTGAAAGAATTACCCTCCCAAATTACAAATATGAAAACATATGGGGTTCAAAACCCATTATGAAGAAGGAAGAGGAAGAGAAGGATGACAAAGACAAAAGTAAGAACAAGAACATAACCTGAGGGTTCAGACACTGCTAAGATCCCCTTGGACTTAGCATTGTGATGATAGGAGATAGTTATTTCTTCCCACTCTTTCCTTAACTCTTCTGTCCAATTAGAGGGGTACAGGCTTGTCCTGTGTGAATAACTTAATTATATAACCACTTACACTTGACCTGGCCTGCCCGAAGCAAACTAGGACAGCTCCCACCCCCATCTCTTTCCATACTGTAAGAAATAGGAGTTTGAACTGTTGGGTCAAATAGCAGTTGAACAGAATATGGGTGACTCAGACAAGGTATCCAAAGTCACAGAAAGTCCCAGACTCCTTTCATCCCCAGCCTCCACCCCTCCATATTAGGAACATGTAGAGATTTTGGGGTTTACCCTTGTACCAAAATCTAGAGTACATGGAGATAGTTCAGGCCCTTTTGGTATCAAGAAATGAACTGCAATAAAAACTATGGAATTTTGTAAAGGACTAGCCCATCCAGACCCTCTCTCCCTCCTCCACGCCCCCACCTAATCTATATGCAACTGTCAATTTGAACTTCTTAAGTGATCTTTCCTATTTATTTATTTTGAGACAGAGTCTCAAGCTGTCACCCTGGGTAGAGTGCTGTGGCATCACAGCTCACAGCAACCTCAAACACTTGGTTTAAGCAATTCTCTTGCCTCAGCCTTCCAAGTAACTTGGATTACAGGTGCCCTTCACAACTCCCAGCTATTTCTTTTTTGTTGCAGTTGTCATTGCTTTTTTAGCTGGCCCAGGCTGGGTTCAAATCCATCACCCTCAGTGTATGTGGCCGGCACTCTACCCACTGAGCTATGGGCTTTCCTATTTATATCAAGTAGCATTACACTCCTTTTGCATAAACTACCCAATTTTATGACTACATGGAAGCCCTTGGTCACAACTTAAAGTAGGGGGATCCCAAAGGAAAGATTCCTCTGGCAAGAGCCTAAGAATCTATAATACAAAGAAGTGCCTCTGGGTATTCTAATGTATAGTAACTTTTGGAAAATACTGACCTAAAGGTCATTCAGGAAAAACAGAAAGACATCGTATGGTGTAAGAAATGTTTCTACCAGGAGGGACAAATCACCAGGGAAACATCTGGGCATGAGAACCACCTGGCTCTGTAGCCACTTCTCCACCCACTGATCCGTTTATCTGGCTGATCATCTAGATAAAAACTCTGATTTACAGAGTAGGCTGGGGTAAGATTGAAAGATTGAGGTCTGCTGCAGGGTAATAGGGAAACTGACAGATTTTTAAGGAGGGGTATGACATCATTAGGTTCATCGAATCACTCTCATTTCTAGTGCTCCACACTCAAGCTTCTTCTTGCGTCTTGTCAGGGCCTTCAAGATGGTAAAACCTATTGCCATCTTCTCATAATGAATCATTCATTGTATCATTCATTTGGAAAATATTTACTGAGTACTCACTATGTGTCAGGAATTTTGCTATGTTCCAGAGATATAGACATGAACAAACTAGGGAAGAACATTGTTCACATGGAGCTTTCCCTATTCTCTGCTACCTACTCTGTGTTGCAAGCCTGAGAAAGGACTCAAGATGCACAGCAAAAAAAAAAATAAATCAACTGTGGTACCTGGTACAGTGAATTTAAAGATTATCAGACTAGAGGGGCACTTCTAAAAACCAGCCTCTGACCTTACATGTGCTAGGATAATTTTTAGTTCTTCCTCAATATTTCCTCACTCTTTCTCCCACAATAACCAAACATTGAGCTGAGCATGTGGCCCCGCAGAATAAAGATTATATTTCCAGGCTCCTTTGCAGATTAGGTTTGACCATAAGATTAAATTTTGGCCAGTAGAATGTGAAAGGTAGTGACGTGTGCAGCATTTCAGTTGTTGCCTTAAATGGAAAAGACATCCCTTAACTTTCCCTTTCTTCCCCTTCCCACTAACTGAACATTATAGTGAGTCATTTTGACTGTACAGATAGAGTGATATTTTAGGGATGGCGGAGTATCACAGGAGAAGGAATCTGGGTCCCTGGATAATTCATTGAGCCGTGTTGGTATATTGGCCCTGGATGATCTACCTCCAGGTGATTACATGAGAGAGAAATCAACATCCACCTTGTTTAAACTACTCTTACCTTGAGTTTCTGTTGCAGCAACAAATCCTATGTCCTAACTAATACTATCTACAACAAGAAACTTGTTACTTACCTGAATGAAGATACATTCACCAGACCTGTGTGGGCATGACCTACATGAGAGTGGGTTGAGGAACATGGAAGAAGTAAGGAAGCAGAGATAGTGAGTGTAGGAAACTTTTTCAAGAGAGGTATCTATTTAAAATGGAACAGCAGAAGTGTGTGCTGTCTGAGACAAGCATTCACTTTCCCAGACCAGGCAGAATGCTGAGCTCTAACCTATCCCATCTCATGCGACCCTTTCTACAACACGTGGAGCTCAGTATTACTAGTTCCATTATTTACATGTGACATGGACTTAGGTCTGGTCATGTCAATGATGAGCTGCAAAGTAAAGAATTAAGTCCCATTTCTTTCTTCTTGATTTTAAAGTTCATGTTTCAGCCACCCTCACTCTGCTGCCCTGAAAGGACCTTTCCTTGATGCCAGAAAATGATGATGTATTTGAGAGGCTATTTTGCAGCAGGAAGAGTTACTATCTTTCATCTGCAATTTCTCATTAGTCTGGGTTTTGAAAGCCCACTTGAACTATCTCTACTTATTTGTGGGCTTTTTTCATTCGAATGCACTATGACCCACGTTGCAACGGAGAACTTGTTGCCAGGGATATTTCTGTAATAGCTAGAACAAAAAGTAAAGAATAGGAAAACACCACATTCATTTAGTTTTTTAAGATGCTTGCATTTCTTTTTATTAAACTCACTATATCTGAATTTTTCTTTCTAGTGGGGCCAGAGAAGGGAGAGAGATATTAATAACCAACTCTATTTACTTGAAACCTCTTTATAGTGTACTCAACTACTGCTCTACAGACAGACAGTCTGCATCCCTTTTGTTTAAAGTGCAGGGGACTATATGTCTAGATAAATATAAATAATAATCATAAATAAAGTGGGCATAATAAACTGAAAGCTGGCAAGAACTTTTACAACTCTACTAACTTGTCACATAATGAGATTGTGGGAAGCAAGTCTTATGAAACACAACAGTTAGAACTCTCTAGCTCTCAAGTTGGATAAAATATTTAAATCTAAGGCATAAAATGATAAAAATGCTAGAATAAAGGGTGGGAAACTCTTGAGACTGTCTGCCTGGGGAAAGATTTTTATGAAGAAGACTTAAGTGGCAATCACAGCAACAACAATAAATAAACAAATGGAACTTAATTAAGCTGAAAAGCTTCTGCACAGCTAAGGACAGAACAATTAAAGCAAACAGACAACAGTTAGAATGGGAAAAGGTATTTGCATGTTATAAATCTGATGAAGGGTTGATAACTAGAATTCAAATTAATCAACAAAAAAGAGCAAAGAATCCCATTTACTACTGAGCAAGAGACATGAACAGAACCTTCTCTGAGGAAGACAGATGAATGGCTAACAAATATACGAAAAAATGTTCATCATCCTTAATCATTAGAGAAATGCAAATCAAAACCACCCTGAGATATCACCTAACCCCAGTGATAATAGCCCACATCACAAAGTTCCAGATGCAGAATGATGTGGAGAGAGGGAAACACTTTTTACACTGTTGGTGTGACTGCAAACTAATACAGCCTTTTTGGAAAGAAGCATGGAGAATCCTCAAAGAACTCAAATTAGACCTCCCATTTGTGCAATCCCCTTATTAGGCATTTACCCAGAAGAAAAAAATATCATTTTATCATAAAGACATTTGCCCTAGATGGTTTATCACAGCTCAATTTACAATTGCCAAGATGTGGAAACAACCTAAATGCCCATCAACCCAGGAATGGATTAATAAACTGCAGTATGTGTATACTATGGAATACTATTCATCCATAAAAAGATGGAGACTTTACAGCTTTTGTATTAACCTGGATGGAGTTGAAACATATTCTTCTTAGTAAAGTATCACAAGAAAGGAAGATCAAGAATCCAATGTACTCAATACTAATATGAAGCTGGTAGATGATCTAATACATGCCCACATAGAGAAAAACTCAATTCAATTCAAGTTGGGGGGAGGAGGAACAGAGGAGGGGAAAGGAGGGGACTGGTGTGCTCCCACTTAATGGGCACAATGTAAGGGTATACGGCACACATTTTGGATGCAGGACACAACTACAAAAGGGACTCTGACTAACAAATGCAAATATTGTAACCTAGTTGTTTTGTACCCTCACTTTAATTTCAAATTTAAAAAGAGAAGTCTCTACTTCTTTGGCATTTTCTTAACAATCCCATGATGAACTTGTGGGGTAGGTACTGTAATTAACCCCAACTTATAGATGAGAAAACTGAAACTCAGATAGGTGAAGTGACAGATTAAGGGCAAACAAGCAAGGGAGTGGTATACATGATTTGAACTTAAGTCTGTATAGTTTTCATGTGGGTGATCTTTTTTCCCAGCTTTAAGAATGAATATGGTTTCAACATGGATTTGAATCCTGATAGAAGTAGACAGAAAAAGTTCAAGGGTAGACCTGAGCATAATTATTAATAAACCTGACCGATTGACCTTTATAGAATATGCCACTTAGTGATAGAATACACATTCTTTTTGAGCGCATACAAAACATGAACCAGAATAGACTGTATTCTGGACCATAAAACAACCCTCAGTGTATTTGGAAGGATTTAACTCATCTGAAGTCTGTTCTTTCATCACAAAGGAATTAAATTTGAAATCAATAATAGAAAGATCTTCTGAAAAATCCACAGCTATTTAGACACTAAAGAACATGCTTTTAAGTAAACAATGGGTGTCAAAGAAGAATTCAAAAATGAAATTAGAAAGTAATTTTGACTAAATGCCAATGAAACCACAACATACCAAAATTCATGGGAAGATGCTAAAGCAGTACTGAGGGGGGAATTTATAGCACTAAACACCCATCTTAGAAAAAAGGTCTCAAATGAATGACCCCAGATTCCACCTGCATAAAATAGAAATAAAGAGAAAATAAGCTCAAACTGAGCAGAAGGGAAATATTAAAGATTGTAGAAATGGCAAACAGAAAAGTAATGGAGAAAATAAATAAAACCAAAAGCATTGTTTTAAGTAAGATCAATAAAGTTGATAAACCTCTAGCCAGACTGATGAGGGAGAAAAAAGAATACAAAGATTATTAATATCAGAAATAAGCAAAAAAGGTTTGTAGATTAAAACCTTCTCAAAGGATCTCACAAAATATTCTATAGACATTAAAAGGATAAGAGGTTATTATGAACAAATTTTGGCCAATAATTCAACTTAGATGAATGGAAAAAAATTCTTTTTTTTTTTTTTGTAGAGACAGTCTCACTGTACCACCCTCGGGTAGAGTGCCGTGGCGTCACACGGCTCACAGCAACCTCTAACTCTTGGGCTTCCGTGATTCTCTTGCCTCAGCCTCCCAAGCAGCTGGGACTACAGGCGCCTGCCACAACGCCCGGCTATTTTTCTGTTGCAGTTTGGCCGGGGCTGGGTCCGAACCTGCCACCCTCGGCATATGGGGCCGGCACCCTACTCACTGAGCCACAGGCGCCGCCGGAAAAAATTTCTTAAAAGATGTAACCTGCCACAAGATGGAATAGGTAACTTGAATAGATCTTTTATCTATTAAAGAAATTGAGGGCAGCATCATGGTGGCTCATGACTGTAATCTCAACATTTTGAGAGGCCGAGGTGGGAGGATAGCTTGAAGCCGGGAGTCTCTTCTCTCTCTCTCTTCCTCCCTCTTTCTTTCTTTCTCTCTCTTCTTTTTACAGAGTCTTTCTCTGTTGCCTGGGCTGGAGTACAGTGGATCATCATAGCTCAGGAGCCCATGAGTCAGGTTGCAGTGACCTATGATGACACAAATGTATTCTAGTCCAAGTGACAGAGCAAGACCTTGCCAGAATAAAAGGAAGGAAGGAAGGAACGAACGAACGAAGGAAGGAAAGAGAGTTTGTAGATTAAAACCTTATCGAAGGCTCAGCGCCTGTGGCTCATGCGGCTAAGACGCCAGCCACATACACTTGAGCTGGCGGGTTCAAATCCAGCCTGGGCCCACCAAACAACAATGACAAGTGCAACCAAAAAATAGGCGTGTGGCGGGCGCCTGTGGTCCCAGCTACTTGGGAGGCAGAGGCAGGAGAATCACTTGAGCCCAAGAGTTGGAGATTGCTGTGAGTTGTGATGTCACCGCACTCTACCCAGGGTGACAGCTTGAGGCTCTGTCTCAAAAAAAAAAAAAAAAAACCTTCTCAAGAAGGCTGGGTGTGGAGGCTTATGCCTGTAATCTTAGCACTCTGGAAGGCCAAGGCAGGTGGATTGCTTGACTTCAGAAGTTGGAGACCAGCCTGAAAAAGAGCGAGTTGCTGTGTTATGGTGGTCTCCTGTAGTCCCAGGTACTAGGGAGGCTGAGGCCAGAGGAATAGTTGAGCCCAAGAGTTTGAGGTTGCTGTGAGCTATGATGCCACAGCCCTCTACCCAAGGTGACAGAGTGAGACTCTGTCTCAATAAACAAACAAACAAAGCCTTCTCAAAAAAAAAAAAACCCTAGTCCAAGCACAAATACTTTTACAGGTAAAATTTACCAGACATCTAGACATTTAAGAAATAAACAATACCAACTCTAAACAAAGTCTCTTTGAAAATTGAAAAGGAGAGGCTCCCACCCATCTCAATCTATGAGGCCAACATTACCCTATATTAATTTGCTGGAGCTGCCACAACAAAGTACACAAACAGGTAGATATACAACAGAACTTAATTGTTTCACGTTTCTAGAGGCTAGAAATTTGAGATCAAGGTACTGCCCGGCAGGACTGGTTCCTTCTGTGGGCTGTGAGGGCGAATCTGTTCTATACTCCTCCCCTAACCTCTGGTGGTTTTCTGGCACTCTTCAGCGTTCTTTAGCTTGTAGACACATCACTCCCAAGGCAGCCTTTATGTTCACATAACGTTCTCCCTCTGTGTGTATGTGTATATCTCCAAATTGCCCCACTTTTTAAAAAATAGTCATATTAGATTAGGGGCCCAACTTTACCCAGTTTGATCTTACGTTAACTAATTCATACACAAAGAATTTATAGCCAAATAAAGTCACATTCTGAGGTACCAAAGGTTAGGGTTTCATCATAGGAATCTAGGGGACATAATCAACATATTATGGGACATATTATCCCATAATACCTGGATATCAAAACTAGCCAAAGATATTCTAAGGACATAAAATTACAGCCTAATATCACTCTTGAGCATGGGTGCAAAAATCTTTAACAAAATTTTAACAAATGATATCTAACTATATATTAAAGAAAAATATATTATGTCCAATTGGGGTTTATTCCAGTAATGTCGGGTATATACGTATGCTCACTTATAGTGCGTGTGTTTGTATGTATGATCATATCAATAGACTCAGAATAAATATTTGACAACAACTAACATCTATTCTTAATTGTAAAAACTCAACAAATTAAGAAAAGAAGGGGACTCCCTCAACCTGACAAAGGGTAAACATGGAAAATTTACAGCTAACATGATAATTAATAGTGAAAGACTAAATGCTTTTGTTTAAGATCAGACAGTGTTGACCACTCACAGCACTACATTACAACTGTAGTTTCTAGCCAATGGTATCAAGCAAGAAAAAGGGGTGGTGCAAAGAGAGGCTAATTGCACTCTCTCTTCCTCTTCCTCCCCATCAGGGCCCAGCGAGGAGCTGAGCCCTGCACCTATACCCAGTATCAATGATGTAGAAGGAAGCAGTATGAAGAGAGATCATTAAATATTCCTTTCAGCCCCTCTCCAACTGGTGTCAGTGGAGCCCAGATAGGAAGATGCACCTCCACACTCAATCAGCATCAGTGAGGTGGAACATTGTATGAACAGCAGGGCTAATTGACTCTCTGACTTCTGGTTTTCTTTTTCAGTGGGGAGCTGACTTCCAATGGAGGAATGAGGCAGATTGAGACAGTACCCTGCTTTCTTCAGGAATGTGATAATGAGGTTAAGAGGGGAACTGAACTTGCAGCATCAGCACTTCAATTTCTGCCTCTGTCATCACAGAATATTCTGCTATTCTATCCTCCTACTTATTTTTATTTTTGTTTGTTTGTTTGTTTTGTTTGTTTTAGACAGAGTCTCACTCTGTTGCTTTAAGTAGAGTGCTGTGGCTTCATAGCTCACAGCAACCTCAGCCTCCCAAGTAGGTGGGACTACAGGTGTTCACCACAATGCCCAGCTAGTTTTTCTCTTTTTTGAGTAGAGACTAGGTCTAGCTCTTGCTCAGGATGGTCTTGACTTGTGAACTGAAGGGATCCACCTGCCTCAGCCTCCCAGAGTACAACAACATAATCAACCAATATGACCTAACTCAGGTAGGTAGAATATAGAACACTCAACTCAACAACAGTAGGATGATTTTTTTCAAGTGCCCAGGGAACATTCACTGAGTTAGATCATATCCTGGGCCATAAACAAACCTCAAAAGTTTATTATTATTATTATTTATTATTTAGTTAGTTATTTTTTTGAGGTAGAGTCTCACTTTGTCACCCTTGGTAGAGTGCTGTGGCATCACAGCTCACACCAACCCAAACTCTTGGGCTTAAGTGATTTTCTTGCCTCGGCCTCCCAGTAGCTGGGACTACAGGCACCTGCCACAACTCCCGGCTATTTTTTGTTGTCGTTATTGTTGTTTTGTCATAGTTGTTTAGCAGACCCTGGCTGGGTTCGAACCCACCAGCCCCAGTGCATGTAGCCAGCGCTCTAACCTGTGAGCTATGGGTGCTGAGCCTCAAAAGTTTTTTAAATATTGAAATCATATAGAACATGTTCTCTGGCCACAATGGAATCAAATTAGAAATCAACTATAGAAGACAACAAAAAATTACCTAGACCCTAGGAAATTAAACAACACACTGATAAATAATCCCTGGGTCAAAAAAGATGTCTCAAAGGAAATTTTGAAAAATACATAGAACTGAATGAAAATGAAAACACAGCATGTCAAGACATATGGGACATGGGCAAATACTAAATGTTTACACTGCAAACAACAAAAGCTCTTAAATGAACAATCTAAGTTCCTACTTTAAGAAACTAGAAATAATCCAAAAAAAGAAACTAAAAATAGAAGAGCAAAATAAATATAAAGCAAGCAGAAGGAAAAAAATACACAAAAGCAGAAATAAGTGAAATTGGGAAAAATAGAGAAAGTTAAAGTAATTAAAAGATGTTTCCTTTAAAAAAAAAAAAAAGAAAATTGATGAACGTGTACCAAGACTGACAAAAATAGAGTTAACGCAAATAACCAAGATCAGTAATGAAATGAAGATTGTCACTGCAGATCCTGCAGCCCTGAAAATACTAGTAAGAGAATACTGTAAACAAATTTACGCTAACAAATTCAACAACTTAGAAGAGATGCATCAACTCTAAAACTGCCAGCTGTCAAAACTCAGCCAAGATGAAACAAATTATATAGTATTGACATTATTATAGGTAAATGATTCAATAGAACAGAATAGAGAAGGAGTTGGCAAACTCTCTCTTAAAGGGTCAGATAGTAAATATTTTATTTAGGATTGTTACCATACTGTCTTTGTTGCAACTGCTCCACTCTACTGTTTTAGCACAGAGCAGACATAGTCAATACTTGAATAAGCACATATATGTTCAAACAAAACTGAATAATAAAGTCTGAATTTCATGTTTCATGTGTCACAAAACTTTTAAAAATTATTTTCAACCATTTAAAAATGTAAAAATCATTCTTAGCTTGATGGTCATATATAAAAACAAGGACATAAATTTATTGGAGGCAAACAGGATAATTCACATCACAACGAAGACTAAGATATAACCATATTACCTCATATGGATTTTAAGCAAGACATCCAAAATACTAGGTAATGGTGAAAGATGAGAGAGAACAGAATGGGTAAAACTCAGAATAGGTACCCTCCCTCTGCCATGTGGGTAAACAATAGGATTGACTATAGGGAGAAAAGGGGGGGGGTGGCTGGGGGCTGGTCAGTTTATGTGGTGTTAAAGAAATCCCCTTTCTCTAATCACAGAATCTTACCCTCTGCAGTACCCCTCTATTCCCTCCCCCAACCCAACCATCCAAAGAGGTGTCAGGGGATGTGTTCTGTGATGTTTAAGCCACCTCAGGGATATCATTGGATGCTGCAGTGCCCAGATAACCAAATAAAGCCTAAAAGTGTGGCTCCTCATTGCCTCCAGGAGAGTGTCCACAGCAGGTGCAGGAGGCCTGGGACAGATCACTGGTAGGTGCTGACATGGCCGAGTTTACCGGCAAACCACTGGAGTTTAGCAACCACAGGTGCAGAACAACCAGCCATAAGCACTCAAGAAAGGAAGGAGAGGATAACCCCCTGCCAGTGAAAGTTCAGAGAGAGTGACCAGGTCAGTTGACTCTATCTATGTTCTTCTTCTTCCCCTTAGAATCCACAAAGATCCCTACCCTTTCTTTGACTGACACAAACCCCTACTTAGTCTGAACCCTACAAAGCCTCTCTTCATATCGGTTTCCATCTTCTTTCCCCAAACTAATGCTCTTCTGTGATCACCGTCTTTTCAGGTACACAAGAGAACCATGAAGGTATAAATCCTCCTTCATATTTGTGCAGACAAAAAATCATCTGAAACATCTATCACCTGTTCAAGAAGGCATAAGAGAGACACAGGTTAACAATGTTCAACTGTTACCACATGTTGAATAAGAAACAAAACCCAAACCTAGAGAACCTTGGACAACTGTACCTATCTAAGTAAGCCCTGTACACAGGGAGGCCTGGAGACCTAAACTTATCTGCTACATCTCCAGAGGAAGCTGTGGAAAGATGGTCAAGTATGTTGAGACCAAGTCTTCTACCTACAGGGTACAGCAATGGTGATTATTAAAATAAAATCATCAAGTTTTGAAAGATGCCTGTGTGTCTCTGAGATTTATCTGATGGGAGGAAAAAGACAAAGGCAGATGTTTGGAAAGGAATGGAGGTGTGGTACCACAGAGCTGGGAGACAAATCCACAGTTAACTAGACATTAGGGATATGGAAAGGGGGAGGGCTGACAGTAGAAGACAATTATCCACCTATGCACGTCATCTCACAAGCAAATAGAGGAAAGTGCTTTCTGTTTTTGTAGAGATGGCATAGAAATAGAGAGGGTACAGATGGGTTGAGGTGATACATATGAGTTGGCAATGACACACCTTCCAAAAAAGGCAGACAACAAAATAACCTCCAGGTCATCTACTTTACAGTAGTCTATACTCTCTGACAATTAAGTTCACTAACTCATCCTAGAAAAAGTACTACATACGACATTGCTAAATATCACTACAATCACCTTTAAAGCACTCCCCTTGGGAAGCTATGCACTGATGCCAGCACCTCATCCACCCTTTAAAGCAATTTTGGAACTCTTTTTCTGGAATGGACATCAGAACTCTTGTCATATTACCTTTGATATCCTCAATGTCATCAAAATGTCTTCCTTTCAATATTTCCTTTATCTTTGGGTAAAGAAAAAAGTCATTGGGGGTAAATCAGGCAAGTAGGGAAGGTACTACAATACAGTTACTTATGTACTGGCTAAAAAAACTCCCCCATAGATGGTGCCATGTGATCTACTACATTATTGTGATGCAAGAGCCATGAGTGGTTGGCAAAAAGTTCAGGTTGTTTTTGTCTAACTTTTTGACACAGCCTTTTGAGCACTTCCAAATTGTAAACTGGGTTAACTCTTTGTCCAGTTGGTACAAATTCATAATGAATAATCCCTCTGATATCAAGAAAATTAAACAATATTGTTTTGATTCTTGATTTGGACTGACAGAAATGTTTTGGTTGTAGAGAATAACCTGACTTCCATTGTGCACTTTGACACTTTGTTTCAGGGTCATATTGGTACACCCACATTTCATCACCAATGATAATATGCCCCAAACATCGTCTTGTCTCTCCAAAAGGTCTTGGCAAACTTTGATTCTCCTTTGCTTGTGTTCATTAGTGAGCTCCTTTGGGACCACTTTTTGCACACACTTTTATTATGCCAGGGTTTTCAGTTAAGATTTTTCTGTTTCTATATTGATGGTTAATTGGTCTTCTGTGGTTCTCATAGTCAGACAAAAATTTTGATGCACAATTTGATAAATTTTTGCAATGTTTTCATCAGTTCTACTGGCCACCTTGATCTCTCTTCATCAGTGACACATTCTTTATCCTCAGAAAAATATTTAATCCATTTGTACACTGCCATTTCTTCATGGCATTAATGTGCACAGGGAGTGCTCAATCTTGCCAAGTTTAACAAGTTTACAAATGTTTGTTCATTGCTCTAATTCAAGCTCCAACATTCTCATGACAGCACACAAAAACACACAACAATAATAATGACCGTCACTCAGCAAGACACTCCCACATGTTGACAAGAACCCTGCTGTGAGATACCAATATACCAAGGTTGTGAAGCCTTCCTTATCCAGCTGTTTGTATGGTGCTGCCAACTTAAGCACACAACACCAAGTTCATGAACATAAATTGTCAGATATCCTATTCAGGTTCTCATGGTAAAGTGTTTTTAAATAAGATATATATGTCCAAAGTAAGTTACAAATTGGCTTTTCCAATAACTACTTTTTTTATGAAAATTCAAGATAAATGCAAACAACTTTGAAAAGTTGGGTTACCTTTATTAACAAGAATTTCACACTGATATACTGAGGTTATGAAACCTTACCAAATTGTTTTTATAGTGCTGCCAACACATAGACCTGGAATGTTGTAAGCAACTAAAGGCCCTCAGAAGAACCAAAAAACTCACCTCATAAAAAGTCACGGACAACATCTCCATGCCATAAAATGGTAGTGTTTAGAAGCTACAAATTACTTGTTGAGAAACATGGGAGTGTTGCACTGGCCTACTGAAGTGACGGTATTAGTGAGAGCAGTGCTCCCACAGCGCAGGCAATAACAGGGAGCATTGTCTCTGTATTTTAAGAGAATTTTATTTTTAAAGAATTTAAATAGCAGAACAAAACTGAGAAAAAGCTTGTGTGTGTGGGTTTTTTAGTAGACATACAGAAACTTACTCTAGAATCTATCTAGAAAGGCAGAGGTCCCAGCATAGCTAAAATAAACATAAAGAAAGAAAAATAACATGGAAAGGGTCATTGTACCTAATGTTCGGGCTCACTGTGCAGCTATAACAATTTTTTCAGTGCAGTAGAAAGATAGACAACGTTGATTGATGGAGCACAAGAGAGGATCCCTAAATAGATGCACAAATGAGCCCAAAGGATTTTTCACAATGTTGCAAAAACAATTAGACATGATTTGTAACAAATGGTGTTGGAGCAATTGGCTATCCATGAGCAATAAATAATAAACAGATAGCGTCCATCTAAATAAACCCTGTACTTTAAGTAGACATTAACTCAAAATGAATCATGTGCTTAATTGTAAAATGTAAAACTATAAAACTCTTAGGGATAGGCAGGATCAAGAGCTTGCTGAAGAGTTTTTAGATTTGTTAACCAAAGCACAACCCATAAAAACAAAGTTTGATAAATTGGACCTCATCAAAATTTAAAAGTCTGCTCCAGGAAAGATGCTGTTAAGAGGATGAAAAGACAAACTACAGACTAAGAAAATATTTACAATCATGTATTTGACAAACAGCCACTATCTAGAATATATAGAGAACACTCAAACTCAACAGTAAAAATAACGAAAATCCAATTAGAAAATGGGCATTTATGGAGACAGTTACAGAGTGCTCAGTAGCCACTGGTAAGAAACTTAGTGTCGTGAGGGACAAGCACTGGCTTAACTAGACATTTCCACAGTTGTCTAATTAGAAGAACCTCTGGCAAACTGCTCAGCTTTTTCTGGTCACTTGTATTCCTTTAGGTCAACAGACAGGTGAGATGTGCAGAGCCATTTTCGGATCAGTAAATATCCCCAACTGAGAAAAAGCACCTCGAGAAGGCAATTGAAAACAAAACCAGAGAATTTAACACCAGCTATCAGTTCTGCTTAGACTGGAATCTGAGCAAAGTGTTTTAATTCTTTTGATTTACACTAGATAAAATTATCATGCTATGTATTGTATGTGGATTACATTTATCATAACATAAAGTTACATAAATGGTGACCACGGTTTCAAAGCAATGATGAGAATTCATTCTCTGTCAAATGCAAGTGTACTCAAAGTTATAGCAAGCGTTGGAACCAGGACTAGAGTTACAGATGTTATTATATTTCTCTGTGCATGCACAGTGGGAGCTCAAGAGCATACATACACATACATACACCAAGGACCCCACTGGGCATACACATTTGAACTCTTAATGTATCTAGAAATTTATTTTTATGAGTAAATTAATGTATCTCAAAACAAATTCTGAAGAGAGTTCAATTTTTCCTGAAGGAAAGGAAGGGAAAAGAGAGTGACATTTTTACTCTTGATAAAATATCAGTATTTGCTATCAGGGTTCCCTCAGTCATCAAGGATATATGATATATTTATTTTAAATTAGTTTTTAGCACTGTATGAATGCAAGGACACTGAGTTCTCAGCGTAAAGCCCTAAAACCTAGTCCAGGCTCCACCCCATTTCTCCTGGTGTGGCCTCTCTTTCCTTTCTGGTCCTGTATTTTCCATATCTAAGATGACAATATGATATCCCTGGGCTCTTCCATAGAATTCTGTGTGTGTGTGTCTTTTTTATGTAGCTGCTTGAACAAAAATGCTTTCTCTATTAGGGTATACAACTCAACCTTCCACACTTAATTGCTACACAAATAAGCACTCTTTCCTATATGCTTAGGCACAATTAAAAAAGAAAGGTAGGCTTGGCACTCGTAGCTCAGTGGTTAGGGTGCTGGCCACATACACCGGGACTAGCAGGTTCAGACCTGACCCAGGCCTGCTAAACAACAATGACAACTGCAACAAAAAAATAGCCAAGCATTGTAGTGGGCACCTGTAGTCCTAGCTACCTGGGAGGCTGAGGCAAAAGAATTGCTTAAGCCCAAGTGTTTGAGGTTGCTGTGACCTGTGATGCCATGGCACTCTACCATGAGACTCTGTCTCAATGAAAAAAAAACTTAATAAATTCCATGGTCAGTGAATCCCAAGAATAGAGGCTCTTGAAATTTTATAACTACTGGTAGAGCCAAAGGATGTCACTGAAAAGCAGCTATTTTACAAGTAGTTCCCTATTTGCTGCAATTTCGAAAATTTGATAGTATTTGTACCACCAAATACTGTAGATTGTTCAATGTAACAGACCCTGTGGAGATCAAATTCTGGGATTTCATAAGCATTCAATATTCTAAAATTATCATCTATGACATGTACCCAACCATGTCCATCCAGATTTCCCTCTGGTCCTGAGTTTATGAGAGCTGAAAGTGTGGCTGAGCTCAGTGTCGTTAGGGGAGTGAGACTCAGAGGCAATATTGCTGGTGGTTCTTATTCTTGGGTGAATATTCTCTAATAGCTTTCTAGGGTCTAGGTCTAACCATGTAAGTAACTGACGCTTTCCTTCCTTTTAGAATCCTTCCCTGAAAAGAACTTCCAAGAGTGCCTTCACAGACCCTCTTGGAAAGCAACCTCTAGCCCATCTTAGGAGCCTGTCCCAGTGCTGTGCAACCCTCACTGTCCAAGTCATTTCTCTTTAGATCTCACACGATTCCTTTGTATTAGAGTTCAAGCTGAAATCCTGGGTCCTGGTTCAAGGGGCCTGAGAGTCTGTCATGGTGGTGACTTTAGTTCAGTGTGTAGAGGGTTTGATGCAAACATAGGAAGAATAAGGACCAGACGACAAGAAAGTAATCAATGATTTAAGTCCAGAGTTAGTATATATAAATGCAAAGGGTTGGAAAGTGAATGTAACTAGCAGTCCGTGTCTCCTTTTCTCCTGTTGCTCAAGTTGGGGAGATACAAAATATAAGTAAGTACTTACCCAGCGACCAGGATTCGCATTTTTAAATTCTAAGTGGCAATCAGTTTATTATATATACACTTATACATATGAAAAATGTATATGATAAAAGATAAACTTTTATAGATAACTTATATAACCCATATTTCATATACATAAACACCCACAAATATATTAAAAATTGGGCCAAGCTACCTCCATAGACCAGTAGCTGGGAGGATACGTTGGCTGACACAATCAGGCCTGACAATGAAGCAGAACTGAGGAGCTAATATGAAATTTAATATGAGTCCCCAGCATAATGTACCTGCTCATGAACTTCTGGGATGATGAACTTCCTCTCCGCTATAGGGAAGTGAGTCCTGATCTGCTCTGGACAAGTTAAACTCCACCCGGTATTCACTTCTGGCTGCTACACTAGGCTGATGGATGGAGACATATTGCAAATTTTTTCAGTAGAGATATCAGAGTGTTTAAAGCCACCTTGAACCATTCAAATGAGAAAAAGTTGAAGGCAAGTAATCAGCCTGGAGATGAGCAACCTTAGAGCATAGGGTTTCCCTGGAACAAATAGGAAGTATACTTTGTAAATTCCAACTAGGAGGAATGGGTGGAAGGTACCATACAGAATGGTAAGAGCTTCCCAAATGGAAAACAGGTTGCTTTGCATAATAGTGATCTGTTCATCCTGGGATGCCTCCATCCTGGCCATGTACTTGGCTGAGAAACTGAAGAGGAAACTCAAATGTCACATAGATGAGATTCAGGTCCCATAATATTCCTTAACATGTAGAGATAGGAGAGCATCTCCTCGAGGGCAATATTTATACAATGTGAGATTCTGCAAAAAGGTAGACCTTGTGGTGTATGTCTTTTATCAGAAAGGACACAGAAATGTCCCATGACATTCCCGAGCCAAAGAAGTGAAGAAGAATGGTCCTTCCTAAGGTAGGCCTGATCATCATTTTTTTAATAGCAAGTGCAATCCTGGGCAATGTCCTCTCGAGAGTGGCTTACCTTCTAATCTGCTGTGCCTGTTCATAGTCTAGGTCCTTCCACCCTCCCGTCAAATGAACTGCAATTGAAGTGCTGACAAGCTTGAAGAAAGTGATCAAAAGTAGATTGAAATTCACTGTCGACAAGAATGTTCTTATGTGTGGCTGAGTTGAGGGACGTCTCAGAGTTTAGACATCAGGAATTGCTCTGAGTAAACAAGTTACAATCCCCTAGGAAAGTGTCTTTCAACCTTGTTTGTCCCTGAGAAATGTCATCAAAGACTTGCTGTAGTTCTGTGTCTTGTTCTGCAAACTAGTACCCCCTCTAAAAATGGTAGTGCTAGCTTACTCACAAGTGGAATTTTGTTGTTGTTGTTGTTGCCTCTAGATAGAATGCCTTGGTATCACAATGCACAGCAACCTCAAACTCTTAGGCTTAAGCGATTCTCTTGCCTCAGCCTCCCAGGTAGCTGGGACTACAGGCACCCACCACAACGCCTGGCTATTTTTTTGTTGTTGTCATTATTGTTTAGCAGGCCAGGGCCAGGTTTGAACCCACCAGCCCCAGTGCATGTGGCCAGCGCCCTATCCACTGAACTATGAGTGCTGAGCCTGGAAATATTGTTGAGATGGAAATAGTGATGTATGCAGGTGACACAAGATCTTCTAATTTCTGGGGACTACTTTTCTAAATTTGTTAAGTCACTGCAACTTTTCTTTCTCCTCTCTCTTCTTTTTTCATCCCAAATGAACATTTTTCAATTAACATGTCTGCATAATAAAGACAAGAAAGAGAATGCTTTGTGAAAATGTAGAAATCAAAGTTCTTTCAGACAAAGGTAAAAAATATCACTTTTTTTCAGATTGAAGTTAATTCATGGGGAAAATGTTGATCGATTGGGACTTAAGTTAGAACTTGTCTTTTCAGTCTCTATTTTTTTTGTTTATTTCTTTAGTCCGCTGGTTTAAATATGTCTTAAAGACCCAAAAAGCATAGGGTGTAACAACATCTGTAATGTGGTAGATAATGGACTTAAAAGGAATGCAGGTGGCTCTTCATTCTGCAGCAAAAGCACTTAATGAGGGAGCCAAGCATCACCCCTTTCAGACCCTTAGACCAGCAGGGGGTCATAGAGACCATCTAGTTCTATGCCCTCATTCTACACCTGAGGCCCAGAGGGGATGTTCACAAAGGCTAATGAAGGGGACACCTTATGTTGCCCAATGGCCCATTCATTAAGTACTCTTTACATTACAACACAGAACCCCTCAATATAAAGAAATTACAGATTTGCTATAAAGCAGGTTAAGGACTCTATAGGACTTGTGGTTTGTCTACTTACAGCCTTTGATCACTGAGTACTTTATGTGTGTTATCTCATTTATTGGGTCACAACATGCAATAAGGAGTCTAACTCCATTTTTTGATATTGACTGTTGAGAGCTTTTAAGCCTGACACCCCTCTTCTCATTATTCCCCACATCTGAGCAAGCTTTTAAGAAAACTCGAGTGCCCCTTCCATTAGCACTGGCAGGATTCAAACCATGCAAGCCCCTAACTATGTGGGGGAACCTGTACACCTAATCACAGTAAACCCCCTACTTAGTCTCCTTTTCTTGCTTGGCCAAGTGAGTTTTGGAACAGCTTGGGAAGCCTGCCCTGCTCTTCCTGGAAGTGCCCCATTGTGTAATTAGCAAACCTTTTCATACCCTTTTGGTGTGTGTTTGGCATCAACAGTCTTGACATTGGAACCAAACTTGGGTAAATGGATTCAATACAACTCTGAGGTAGGTGCTGTTATCACCAGCATTTTACAAATGGGGGAACCAAGTCACAGAAAGGTCAAATTAATACACACAGACTTCCAAAAGGCTTATAAAATTGACAGAAACCATTTCTGACAATAAACACACTAAGATTTCAATTCAGACCCAAAAATATTTCATGGCTAGTGCATGCTACTGAAATGTAAGCAAAGGATCTATGATGAAACGTTGACTCCCAGTTAAAATTCTTGGCCAAGGTCACACAGCCAGTGAGTGATGGAGCTGCAATTAAAACTCAGGCACTGGGATACTGGAATCTACATTCTAAACATCTTAAACTAAAATATGTCTGATTGAAAAGCCTGTGTTCTTACCATTACAGCAGGAGAGTAAACCTGGATTGCAGGAAGCTATAGAAAGGTTATGTATAGAATAATAATAATACTTGCCAGGCACTGTGCTAAATTTTTGTTTAATCTTTATAATCTATTACAACTCTGTAAAATCAATACCATTATTATACCCATTTTACAGATAAGGAAATTAGAGGCTCAGAATGCTTAGGAAATAAAATCCAAGATCACATAGCTGGGAAGCTGAGAACCTAGCTTGAGAACCTCCATGGGTTCTTATATTAGAAGTCAAAGTCTAATATTCATTTGGAATGTGGGCATTTGAGATTCTCCCAGATCTGTAATAATAAAGGTAATATTTTCCACATATTGAATGATAAGCCCCTTATATGCACCATTCTATTTAAACTTAGAGCAAAGCTATAAAGTAAGTAGCACTATTATTCCCATTTTACAGAAGAGACACCTGCATCTCAGAGAGGTGGACAAAACATGTTCAAAAAAAGCCACCCAATGAATGCACATAGGGAGGGGCTGAAATTTAAATTCTGTCTGATTATAATGACCAGGCACCAAAAGACTTACCAACTTTACTGTTGGATCCCTGATTCCTCTCCTCACTGCAAGTGTGCAAATATCTAGTAAGGACCTCCCCATATCTTTTAAAAATTTAAATACAGCTAGCTGCCCTGCTATAGCCCTCCCCCCATCAGCACCTCATGAGCTCTTGTAGCATATTCCACCTCAGCACCTCCTGTCAGATTCCTCATTCTTGCTGATTTCCGAGACTGGACTGTCACTGGAATTGCCATTGCTGCTGTAGCTACTCAGGCAGCACATGCTGCAAGACCCTGTTATCTCTGGGACAGGTCTTTATGGTATGTTAAGGATTTATTCAGTAGGCAAAGAAGAAGAAGGAAAGAACTTTCTTCTTTTGTATATTTTTCCTTGTGAATATCATGGAGTTTGTAGCCCTGGAAAAGGAAATTCACATGCCCAGAAAGGACAGTGCTGAGAAGCTCTCTAGCAAATGGAGAATGTAGCTAGCAGAGGGAGGCCCACTACCATATACTCATCGAGTACCATAAACTCATGCAAACAAATTCATCCTTCCAACAAAAATCAAAAAGTACATGGAATTTCCTCATTATTTTTTCAACCAAGATTAGAATGTGATTGTCACCACCTTATCGTGCAGAAGTCCATGTTCACACAAGCTGGAGACAATACTATGACTCAGGAGGAACAGAGAAGTATTGCATGCAGGCTTATTTTTAAACTTTTTTCCTACTTTTAAAGAATCATAGATCGTAGGGGCAACAGAGTGCCTAGAAGTGGTGAAGGTACTTTTGTAATAGTAGAAAGAGCCCTCGAGTTGATGTGAGGGAGGAGACGTGGTGATGCTAGTCCCCAGTTGGCCACCGAATAGCTGTGTGACCCTAGACATTTATGCTCTCATTTCTCTTCTCAGGTCCTTCAAGTCCTTCCTCATTTGAACTGTAGTTATCTGTGCCCTTTTTTCTTTTGTACAGCTCTGGAATTACTTGATTTTATTAAAGAAAAATTTAAAACCTGCAGCAAATGCCTGCAGCAAATAGTATGTGCCAGGCACTGTGTAAATTTCTTGAATACAGCTTCTTCCAAAAAGCTTGGGGAGCACAGAAGCAGGGCGAGTCAGGGTAGGCATCTCAGTGAAGGTACCACTGAAGTGGTGCTTTGTAGGATGAGAGGGAGAAAACAACACCAGGCAGCAAGAGGAGCACATACTCTTTACCTTCTCTGGAATTGTAGGAGGGCCTAGAAGAATCTGGCTTGTTTCAGGAAACCTGGGCACCATGGGAAGTTTGGTGTTGCAGTAGGGGAAGTGTGTGGTAGTAAGAGACAGTACTAAAGTTAAGAAGTGAAGACCAAATCATGAGGGGTCTTGGACTCTGTCCTGTGGGCAGCATTGCACAAGCATTGCACAAGCAGATTGCTTTTATAGGAACAGTGTTCAGATCTAAATAGGGAGGATGACCTGGAGTGGGGTGATACTGGAGGCCAGGTGAGAAGTTAGCGCATTCAATACATTCCAAACAAAAGACAAGAGCCCTCTGGTGGACAGACTCTAGGTTGGCCATCAATGATCTCTGCCTCCCAACATTCGTGTGCCTGTGTATTTCCCTCCCTTGAGTGCAGGCTGAACTCAGTGTCTCACTCCTATGAACAAAATACAGTAAAGGTGATGCAATGTCACTTCTGAGATTAGGACTATGACTTTCAAAGCCAACTTCCATGTTATGTGGTGCCCTATGCAGAGGCTTGGATAGTAAGTAGCTGATGTCTCTGGCCAAAACCAGCTGGAACCAGGGGCTTGTCCAAAAGCCACTTGAGTGAGTTGGGAAGTGGATCTCCTGAGACAGGGCAATAGCCATGTCAATGACCTTGGAATGAATCTTATCCCAGTGGAAACTCGAGCTAACTGTGGTCCTGCTTGATTCCCTGACTGCAACCTTGAAACAACTAGGTCACACCCAAATTCCTGATCCACAGAAAATGAAAGTTTTAAGTACAAGTATCTGTTGTTTTGTACTGCTAACATCTGGGATAACTTCATACACAGCAATAAATAAGTAATACAAATCATAGCTAAATCAGTGACAAAAAAGACAGATTCTGGAAATCTTAAGAAGTTGGGTTAGAGTATGAGGAGGAAGAGGATGTCTAGGTAGAGGGTGGTGCTGTTTACTGGAGATGGAAAATGGCATAGGAGATGATGATTTGGGGAGGAATATGGTGAGTTAGCTGTCTGGTCAAAATTTGAAGGTAATGCTGGTGGGACACCCCAGTAAATATATTCAGAAGGGAGTTGGATCCAAAGGCCTGAGGTTCATGAGAATCACATGGACTGGACATTTGAGAATAATAATATGGAAGTGGCTCAGGAAATGAAGGAACCATCACTGAAACACCTTGGAGATCCTTGACAGTTAAGGGATAGTCCTTTCATCAAACTGGTGAGAGAGAGAAAGACATCTTTCCTCAAGTAACTACCTTTCATCCTGGAATATTTTCCTGAGTTTCACAGCCATATTTGTGTTCCAGTTTTACCCAACTAAAGACCCCAAACACTAGTGAGTTTCTCCCCCTTTCAAATTAACTTGAGCCCTTTCCAAATTGGACAAGTTGCTATTGAAAGAATGCTGGGCCATTCTGCTGTTGTTTTCCACTGCTTCTAATTATTACCAACATCTCTAGAGTTCATATGGTATTTACACACTCAGTCTAATTTATTCTTTCCAAGGAATCATATAATGTGATATAGCAGGAGAGCTTATTAGCAGAAGAAATAAAGTACATGGAGAGTCTAGAAGATGTGAGTTGACACAGAGATCATTTTCAGAGGTTTAAGGTGGTGAGCGTGTTGGAAACTAACCTGCAGAATGTAAACAGAGCCTGCAGACAGACTGAAAGACAGCTCTATCAGCTCTGCTAGAGGTGTTGACACCACAATCCTACCCAGGGTGTGAGCACAGAAGCTTGTTACCATTCCAATTTTGCTGAGCTGCTTGGGGCTTTTGACATTACAGATATCCTGTTCCTGCACATAGAGACTCAGAGAATAACCTTAAAGTTAGAAGGTAACTTAGAGACCTTTTTAGAATAAAGTACACAGACTAATTCTGAATGGTTCAAACTAGGTATTTAAAAATAATGGTATTTTATTTGAGGCATTAATAAAGCAACAAAGAGAATCTTTTTTTTTTTTTTTTTGAGACAGAGTCTCACTCCATTGCCCTGGGTAGAGTATTCTGGCATCACAGCTCACAGCAACCTCAAATTCTTGGGCTCAAGTGATCTTCTTGCCTCAGCCTCCCAAGTAGCTGGGACTACAGGCACCTGCCACATCACCTGGGTATTTATTTATTTATTTATTTATTTTTAGAAATGGAGTCTCACTCTTGCTCAGGTTGGTCTTGAACTCCTGAACTCAAGCAATCCAAAGCAATCCATACCCCTCGGCCTCCCAAATGCTAAGATTACAGGTGTGAACCACTGCACCTGGCCAAATAGACTCATTTTTAATTGAACAATGTTGATAGATGGAATTGGTTTTTAATAACCTACAAATACACATTTGTCAGGGCCCAGGTCTCAGGCCGGCTTAACTAGGTTCTGGAGGCAGACTGCTAAGCTGCCTTGCTCAGGAACAATTTCTCTTAGGTGCCTGAGGGCTTTACTTTACCTGTGTGTGGGGGGGGGGGCGGGGGGAAGGAGGAGAGAGAGAGATAGTCTTAGAGAGAGTAAAGCAGTCTTCTCAGAATAGGTAGATCTTAGTCTTTAGTAGAGCTTGGTAATCTTCAGCAGAGAGAGGAGACAGAGTAAGTGGCCCATGATGGAATGTGCATGCTCCCAACTGCTTTCTCCTCCAGCCTAATTAATATAAGGCTGATCGTGTGCCTCTCAAACCACAGGTGTAGAGACTGCCAATTCACCCATGGAGCGCTAAATCCCTCTCCATGCCCTTTTCACCAAGGTGTTCCAATATTGAGCTATAGAAGTATTTCTCATAACTCTCACTTCTCCTAGCAGGGGTCCTCAAACTACGGCCCGTGGGCCACATGAGGCGATGTGGTTGTATTTGTTCCCATTTTTTTTTTTTTTACTTCAAAATAAGATATGTACAGTGTGCATAGGAATTTGTTCATAGTTTTGTTTTGTTTTGTTTTTTAACTATAGTCCGGCCCTCCAGTGGTCTGAGGGACAGTGAACTGGCCCCCTGTTTAAAAAGTTTGAGGACCCCTGCTACGGGCTGCTACACACATTATTAAATTTGATGGGACAATAGCTCACTTGAACAAAAGCAATATATATACGAATATGATTATATACAGAGTCATATAGTACCAGACTGAAGTCACATATCAAAATTCACTCTTTTCACTTTAAAAATTTAAGAACGCAGGCTCCTTTTCTGATGCTCTCTATGTCTCAGTTCATGCCACCTTTCTTTCTAGTTACCCCCAGCCAGGATGAAGCTGAGACTCCTACCTGTTAATCCTATCACTTCCCATTCTCATGGCTACTGCCACCAAGTCAGGGCTTTCTCTTAGATGGAGCAAAATCAAGCAGCCTCTTGGCTATTCTACCTGCCCCAGTCTCTCCCTTCTCCAGATTGTCCTTCACACTGCAGTCAGTTTGATCATTATAAAGCACTGATCAAAATCTTTTCATGATTTCCACTGAGCACAGGACCAAGCCACAACCCTTTAGCATGGCATTCAGGCCCATGAATAGGACCTTTTCTACTTCTCGCCCCTCATTTCTCATGACATCTTTCCATCCCATACTCGGAAGCCAGGCTTTTTGACCACATGAAGTTCCCTTAACCCAAGATATATGATTGCATCATTTGCATACTGTTCTGTCAGCCTGGACCGTCCCCACCACCCTGCCTTTTCCAGTGGAAGGCTTATATAGCTTATAAGGCTCAGCTTAAGTCACTTCTTCTCCAGGAAGCCCCTCCTATGGCTCTCCCATGGGTTCTGTCTCTACCATGGAATGGCTCCCATTTCATTCTTTCTCAATAGAGTCCCTTGTTGACCTTCTCTTTCCAAAACTACATTGTGAGTCCGTGACTTCCTACTGTTCCCAGATCCTTGCACATTTCCTGACACATAGGATGCCTTAAAAAGTGTTTATGGAATAAATAAATCATGGCCTTTAGCAAAGTTTTTTTAAACTTATTTCAAAACTCATTGACTGCTTAATAATTAAATAAAAATTAAAGTTTATTAAATGTTTTGAATAACGTTTAGTAAGTACACATGGTTTATTTTTACTCATTGTGTATTGCCAAGATCCACATATAAAAGCATATTTATTAACAATGAGTAAAATCTGAGAGGAAAATATAAATGGTAATTTAAACTTCAATTAAATGTTACTGACATTTCCATAGAGAATACATATTTTCAAAAGAAACCATCTCTTAATTACTTTTTTTAACATGACCTTTTGTTCTCAATGAAAAGTTAGTTATGTTAACACAAAAGTGCTCACTTTTAAAATTAGTTTTCAGCAGAGTTGCTACCACAAGAACCAAATTAGATGGCTCAGCACCTGCAGCTCAGTGGTTAGGGTACCAGCCACCTGCAGTGGGCCTGGTGCATTTAAACCCGGCCTGGGCCTGCTAAACAACAATGACAACAATAACAAAAAAAATAGCCAGGCATTGTGGCACCAGTAGTCCCAGTTACTTTGGAGGCTGAGGCAAGAGAATCGCTTAAGCCCAAGAGTTTGAGGTTGCTGTGAGCTATGACGCCACGCAGTCTATGGACGGTGACATAGTGAGACTCTGTCTCCATTAAAAAAAAAAGAAAGAAAAAGAACCAAATTGGAGACTTAATTCTAGAATTTTGGTAGCTAAAATGTTTGTTTGTTTATTTATTTATTTATTTATTTTGGGGGGTGTTGGATGACTGTTTCCCATCTACCTTCCAATTGAGAAGGTGTTCATGGTGGAGGTAGAAAGCACATATTTAACCTTATTAAAGGCAGCTTAGGAGTAGTTGTAAAAAATCATCAAACATAGAGAAAGGATGCCCCAGTGCCCCAGTTCATTGACTCTGGCATTAACAAGTTCTGTAACCTTGGTATGTTTCTGTTCCTCTAGGATTCAGTTTCCCTGAATGTAAAATGAGGATGCCCGAGGACTCTTCCTACACTAACAGTCTAGGTTAGAAGAATAAGTTTGGGTTTGAGGCAGCAGCTGATGAGTACAATAGCCCATAATACTGGACAGGTTGCCTCCCAAACACCTCTTCTACCTCCAGCCACCAGGGCCCTAGGGTGATTTTTGACATCTATTAGCTAAATTATCTTCCATTTCTGATAGTAGCATCTAATAGGATGTGGTGTTGTGGATCAGAGACACGTGGTATCATTTTTCTTTTCATTTTTAATGGTGAAGTCTTATTTTGCTTTCTTTCTGTATCAACAACTGGCCTCAGCAAAGAGAAGCATCCCTCATGATGGGAAGTACAGAATCTGAAAAGAGAACACTAGCTCCTCCCTGAAAGGTCAACAGAGGCTGCTAAGAAAGGTGATAAAATTAGCTAACACGTATTGCACAATGACCATGTGCCAGGCACTGTGCTCAGCCCTGAAAGCGTTGATTTACTGAATCCCCACAACAAACTAGAGACATTATTGTTCCCATTCATCATCTGAAGAAACTGAGGCTCAGTGTAAGTATGTCCTCAAGAGTCCACAGCTGGTAAGAGATAGGGCCAAAGTTGCAAATTGAATCTTGATTTTCAAGGGCTTGCACTGATCCCACTGGCTTCAAGTCTCCAGAGTGCTCAATTCCTTACACATACAGTTGACACTCCACTAATATTCTTTTTTTTGTACTCATTATATTTTTTATTAAATCATAGCTGTGTACATTAATGCAATCATGCCAGTTTTATATACAATTTGAAATATTTTCATCAAACTGGTTAATATAGCCTTCCTGGCATTTTCTTAGTTATTGTGTTAAGACATTTATATTCTACATTTACTAAATTTCACATGTACCCTTGTAAGATGCACCGTAGGTGTAATCCCACCAATCACTCTCCCTCCACCCATCCTGCACCCTCCCCTCTCCTCCCTCTCCCCTTTCCCCATAGTCTTGGCTATAATTGGGTTATAGCTTTCATATGAAAGCTATAAATTGGTTTCATAGTAGGCCTGAGTACATTGGATACTTTTTATTCCATTCTTGAGATACTTTGCTAAGAAGAATATGTTCCAGCTCCACTAATATTCTTGAGAGCCTACTATAGAATAGGCTTTGTGCTGGGTATTGGTGAGCAAATTAAACAGTTTTGCCCACATGGAACTTTAGACTAGGAGACAGACAATAGGCAGGACCACACAAATAAATGTCAAATGACTACTGGGATTAGTACTTGGAGAGGCACCCAGAGCTATGAGAGCTTGGAGGGTACTGGACTATTTGAGAAAAGAGCTTGGGAAAGAACATTCCAACAAAGGGAACAGTAAGTTCAAAAGCCCTGAATTGAGAAAGAATCCATGTATTTTTCTTAGTAAATTTTATTAACATTCAGGAAATCTGCACTCGATGTGTAGATTGGGGGGAAATTCTACATGTTAAATATAAAATAAGTACTATGCCCAATAATCTTTATTTAAGACAATTACTGGACTTCACAATTTGTTAAGATATAAAACTATCATGAACCATGATTTATTTAGTCAACAAACATTTTTTCAGCCAGAAAAATACTGGCGGAGATCCAGGGAGGAAAGAGTAGAGGCCCAAAGAGTTGAGCCCAGAGAGGCATTCAAGGGCAGGATCGGGCAATGCTTTGGATGAGTTGGGATGTTTCTCTAAGAGCAATCAATAGGAAGCTACCAGATAGTTATTTAAGAAGGTAAGTGACAATGATAGGTTTTATGTTGGGAAAGTGAAATGTTCTAAGGAGAATGGATTCGGGGGGTACAGAGTGGAAGGAGGGAGATCAGATAGGAGGCCATAGTGATAGTCCAATAAGACATGACAGTGGCATGGATGAGGATGGTGCTGGTGGGTAGGAAAGACACAGCATGCCATGTTCCACTCAGCTGGTTGGTGCTCATCTAGCCTCTTCTCGGCCTGACCTGGGATCCACCTTCTGGGCTTGCTCTTTCCCCTTTCCCAATAAAGCAATGAGTTTTGCTTAGGTCCCTGCTTTAACTGCCTTCTGGTTCCTCAGTGGCCCCTGCTCCGGGCTGCCCAGTCTGTTCAGCTTGGCTCCCAAGGAGGTCTTTTTCTCCAGTGAGTGGATCTGAAGAATGACAGAGCCGCTCACTAATCTGATCCTGCTCTTGCTTACTGAGGAGGGGACTTGGCAGGGGGTTGCTCTGGTGTGCTTGTCCTTCTTGTGTTAACTGCAGGTCCCAACTTAGAGAAAAGCTAGGGGATTACTGCTCCTGGGGCTCCCTGCCCCCTCCTCACCCCAAAACAGCTGAAGGAAAGGTTTGCACTTTCTTCTTTCATGAAAAGACACATTTCTGTATTTATGATAGGGAGAGAATATATTTTAAACCTGCCTTTTATGGTGATAAGAGGCATATAATCCTATTAGAGAAAATGGGAAAGTACACAGTATTCATATTTTTTCATATTTCTGCATTCATGTGTACTTATTTTTAAATAGTTAAGGTCATATACACTGAATGTAGTTCTATGTCTCTTGCCCTTTTCACCTTGTGTTTTAAACCTTTCCCTGTGTCATTAAAACCATCCATAAGCAATTCTAATATCTGCAAAGCAGTCTTCTTTTGATTCTTTTAGCAATTACTGTTAGAATGCATAAAGTAGTCTTTAAAAAAAATACATGTTACCTAGCCTTTCTCCATGTTTTGGACATTTGGGTTGTTTGTAATTTTTAGCATTTTAAAGAGGGCTGTGAGAAACATCTCTGTTTATGAATCTTTTCCTGCACGTCAGACTCCCCTTCAGTAGACTTCTAGAAGAGAGAATAGTGAGGGAAGTTGTACTACAGGAACAAAAATCTCTATGTAGGATAGTTCCCCCTCCCCAAAGTAGCTCAGTTCCAGTCCTGAAAGCTAAACAGTAAACTAGTCTCTTTTCTTCTGTAAAGACTCGGTGCCTGGCATCAATTTATTGACCAAGCAGTGGCTACTAGGTGTCTCTGTGTCAGGAATTACCTCTTTCTCTGGAGCCCCCACTGGATTATGGGCTTGAGAGGCAGCTGGAGCTGTGATTTGAGTGGTTTCTCTCTTGATTTTGTGGCTGGCAGGGCAGAGAGGGCCCTCTCAGTCCTGGGAGTTTGGTTCAGCTGCTACTGTGAGCATCATTTCCCCTTTCCGGGCCAGTTTCCTCATATGTAAAAGAAGCAAGAGGAGGCAGGAAGAAGTAGGTTTGACCAGATTTTGTTCTTATTGCTGTTAAAGTAGCAGAACCCTTATTTCGAATTAAACCTTACCAGAATCCCAATCTATAAAACAGATTAAGGTACAGTTGCCCTGGTAGACATGCAAGCAGAGGAGTGGGGGAGGGGGTTGAAAACTCTAGTCTAGAAGATGCAAGTTTCACTCTAGTTCAGTTTTCTTCCCTATTGCTGAAATTAAAAAAAAAAAAAACCTTCATCTATATTTAAATCCTGCAAATGTGCTGATTGATGAAATCTTTTATCTTTAGAGCAGTTTGGAAATCAGACAAAGTGGAGCACAAAGCCATAGATGTTTAGAGAGGGAGTGAGCAGTATGTGAGACACGCTGAAAGGGTGACCCTGGCACTTCTAAGAAGGCAGCAGCACAATGGACTCTTCGAAAGAAGCAGCGTCAGAGTTTATTCCTCCGTTGGCACCCCCCACTTCAGTGAGGCGAATTGCTTGTTTTTTACCTTCCTTTTCCTGGAGTCCAAACTTGAGGGCAACTCACAGTAAGGCACAGACAGGTATTTTATTGAAGGCCAAACACTGTGAAAGATGTGAATGGGGGATGGATGTGACAGGAGAGTTTCCTCGCTCTTTGTGGGACTTTGGAGCGCCGCAGGTGGGGCAGGGGTGATGCAGGCTCACCCACCAGGCAGCCTGTGGATTTGCTCCAGCCGCAGCAGCAAGGGTTGAAGCACCAGCCCTCCAAGAGGGGCCTGAAGTTAAGGGGCCTGGGACGCAGAGGAGGGAGTACTACGGAGGACGAACCCCAGCCTGAGACGCAGCAGGCCCGGGAAGGAATACCCGGCGGAGGGCAAAGCGTCTGGGTCTGTAAATCAACTCTGGCCCCTTCCCACCCTAAGCTGCAAAGTGGGGGATGGGGTCTGGGGGTGGGAACGGCAGTGCAAACCTCTTGTGGGAGGAGTGGCGCTGCCTTCCCAGGGAGAAGCTTTCGACCTTTCTTAGAGAGGCGGGGTGGGTTTAGTCTCCAGGATCCGCAGTGATGTGTAAAAAGCGGGCACGACCCCCGAAGCCTCAGAAAGCCCCCGCCCCTCCCCCCGAGGCCCGCCCTGGCCCGCACAAAGGAAGCCCGTTGGAAATGTGGAATTCGGACCAATTTACGGGAAATTCTGTCGCCTAGGGTCCCAGCAGACCTCAAGCAAAGAAACCTGTGGTCAGTAGTGGATGAGGATAAAAACAGTGCACCAGCCAAGCTTATTGGAAAGGCCGAGTTTAGTTATTCTGGGATAGCGAGGTAACAGGATTAAAGGGATTAAGGAAATCACCTCAAACAGCTGAGGAGGGGGTAAAAAAACACTGGTTCTATTTGTTTTCTTCCTAGGCCCCAAACAGATACACTGGGGCCGTGTGGCCTGATTCGAAATGAAGGGCCTTTCGGGGGGGGGGGCACAGTGGAATGACCAAGGGTCAGGGACTGGAGGGAAGTGGTGAGAAGGTAGGAATAGAAAGCGGGTTTAAGGTTCTGGATGAGAGGAACACTCTTCTAGAAAACAGCTAAGCGGAATGAGCTAACAAGTTAAAAACAGAAAGCCCTGGGAGGCGTTTTTAGAGATCTTTGAAAATCGAAGGAGGACTTTTGAAGACCAAATTTTCCAGTGTTGAATGCTGAGCTCGCCGCTCCTGGTACCAAGGTTGCAGTGTATTTATTTCCTGCTGGGGATCCCTGTAATTATTTATTTTAAATAGGATCATTGAGGTTTCCGAAGGGTTTTCGTTTTGTAAATATTTCAGTTCGGCTCACATGTCTTCCCGCCCCAGTGCACAAAGCCAAAAGTGCCCATTTTTTGGTCGGTTTCAGTGCCCGCTGCCATCTCCGCCCTGCGTGGCTGCCGCAGCGGACAGTCCTTCAGCGGACGCTCACCGCGAGCAACAAGTGCGCGACCGCGGGCTTGCGCCCCAGCCACCGCGTGCCGGCTCAGCCAAGGCGCTCCCAGGAAGACAAACCGCTGTCTCATCCGAGTTTCAGCTAAGACTTTCGGGACCTGGTGTATTTTGGATCACCAGTAGTTAAAAAGAAACCACTTCAGATCTTGCTTGCCTCCCCCCAGGCCCTACCCCGCCCCCAGGACGGGACCTCGGTTATAAAACCGTTTGTTGGTCCCCTTCCCAACCCGCACCTAAAATTTCAGGCCCGCAAAATTATAAGGACTCCATTATGTTGGTTATAAAATTTATTGATCTCTCATTTAGGAATTAAGAGTAAAACCTTGAAAAACCTGAAACAAAATAGCCCCTTCCCCACTACCCAAACGAAATCGAAACACATTAGAGCGAAGAAACATCAAACAGATCACGGCAGAAATCACCAACTCAACAGCCTAAATGCGGACTGGGCAAACTGTCCCGCGGCCAGGGACGGCGAAGCGGGAGACACACGCACACTTGGCTATAAATTAACATTGGCTTTAGCTGCCGAGCCTCTAGCCGCGGTCAGCCCCCACAAAAAAAAAAAAAAAAAAAAAAAAAAAACACGAGGAAAACAGATGCAACCCGACTGGGGGCAGGGGCGTTGCAGTTCTCGGGCCAGCCTCACCCGAGAGTATGTTTCTCCCATTCACTCACTCCTCTGCTAATTGCAAACTAACAAGACAACATTTTCAAATGCAACAGAAGAACCCAGGAACTCGGGAGGAGGAGGGGGCTGCTTTTTCTCTGCAAACATCACAGCGATTCCCAGCCTACAAAGAAGAAGGGAGGGGCAGCGGTGAGGGGCAGGCGAGCTCTCTAGAAGTCCCGTTTCCGCTGCTCCTGACTTCTTTTTGCTTTTGTACAAAACCCGACAGCTACGGCAAAACTTTCTGTCCTTCCCATCACCAGTACAAGGCAACAGTCCCAGGCAAGCAAAGCTAAACAACAAGGCGTCCCAACTTGGGGGGTGTGGGGCGGGTGGTGGCGAGGGTAGGCGAACGCAGACCGGCGCTCAGATATGGGTGAGCGGCACCGTTCCGTTGACGGCAGTCCCGGCGCCCTGGTAGTGCTGGTGCACACCGTGCAGACGGCCGCCGGGCAGCGGGGAGGCGGCATCGGCCGCATCCCCACCGGGTGGCAGGTACATGCTGATCATGTCGCGCAGGTCGCCAAGGCACGCGCGCTGCGAGTGCGAAGCGATGGCAGGCGGCGGCGAACTGGGCTCCGACTTCACTACGGAGCCCATGGGGCCCAGGCTCATGGCGGCTGCTGCGGCAGCGGCAGCAGCGGCTGTGGCGGGCTGCTGCCCGTAGGCGGCCGCCGCAGCGGCAGCGGCTGAGGGACCCATGCCCCCGTAGCCCGAGGCGGCTGCGGCTGCAGCCGCGGCATTCATGTAGCTCTGGGCGCCGGGAGGCATCATGGGGCTGTACTGCAAACCGGCCATGTCATAGCGGTGCATCTGCGGCAGCGCGGGTGGCGGCGGCGGGCTGCTCATGCTCGGGGGCTGCGCGTAGCCCAGCTGCTCCTGCACCAGCGAGTACGCGCCGTTGGCCCAGCCGTTCACGTGTGTGTACGTGTCCAGGCGCTGGCCCACGCCCACCGGGCTGCTGGCGGCGGCAGCGGCGGCGGCGGCGGCGGCTGCAGCGGCTGCGCCGGGGGGCAGCAGGCCGCCGGGCAGGGAGTACTTGTCCTTCTTGAGCAGCGTCTTGGTCTTGCGGCGCGGCCGGTACTTGTAGTCCGGGTACTCCTTCATGTGAACCGCGCGCAGTCGCTTGGCCTCGTCGATGAATGGTCGCTTCTCGGCGTCGGTCAGCAGTTTCCAGTCGGCGCCCAAGCGCTTGCTGATCTCAGAGTTGTGCATCTTGGGGTTCTCCAGGGCCATCTTGCGCCGCTGCCCGCGGGACCACACCATAAAGGCGTTCATGGGACGTTTTACTCGGTCCTGGTCGCTGCCCCCGCCACCGCCACTCGCACCACCACTGCTGCCGCCGCCTGCGTTCCCGCCGCCGGCTGCGTTCGCGCTACTCTTGCCTGCGCCGCCTGGAGCGGAGGGGCCTCCGGTGGCAGCTGCTGGGGTGGGAGTCCCCACGGGGTTCTTGAGCTCACTCTCCAGCAGGCTGTACATTGCCGGGGCGGGAAGAAGGTGCGCCAGCGTGGCGGGAGGAGAAGGCGCTCCCGGAGCTGGAGCAGCCACGGTGAAAAGACCCGGGGACTCCGTCGGAGGGAAGCTTGGGGGCCTTTAGGCCAGCGGGTCGGGCAGGCTTGCCTAAGTGCTCGGGGCTAAGTTAGCAGGAACCCACAGGCTACTGGCACCTGATGCGTTGTCTCCAGCGGGTCGCATTCACAATCCGGCCTGGTGCTTGCGGGGCCCCTTATATACCTGCTCAGATCCCCTGGGGTTGGGGCTCGGTCCGCCCCTCGCCACCCGGAGGCCGGGTGATTGACAGTCTTGCAGTGATGCGCCCTGGCCAATCATCACCGAGCCCCCGTTTGGTCCGGCTGGAAAAAAAGTTCGGGGAGCACTTTGGTTCACCCTCACGCCCCTCTTGGGCCGAGTGACGTGATGAGAGTTATTCAAGAGGCGGGAGTTCCAGAGACCCGCTCTGAGACCACCAATTAGGTCTCAAAAAGTTTGAAAGAACGAAACCCAAGGAGGTGAAGGAACTGGGAAGAGGGGCACGCGGAGAGGATGGGGGGGGGGCGTCCGAGGGGCGCCTGCGGGATTCAGAAAACAACTTTGCAACCCTGTTAGGGCTGACTGGCACCTTGTCCCGGGGTCAGTCTTCAAAGCTTCTCCCTGCATGCGTGGAAGTCCTCTGGTTTTTTGTGGCTAGCTCTCAGGACACTAGGCACAGCCAGCTAGCTACTCAGACGGGCTCTGGGACTCAAGGTGCATCTCGGGTGTCCCAGGCTGCAACTCCAAGAAACCACTCCTAGAATCGGCCGGTGGTTGCTATGTGTGTCCAGGACGGAACTGGGGCCAGAGACCCAGACGTGGGAGACGGCTTCAGGACCGCGGAGTGCATGGGGACGTGAGGCTCTTGGGGGTTCGTAGGAGGGCAAGAAGTCTGTTGCCCCGCCTTCTGAGCCTGGTGGAGGCGCTCGTATGCGGTGTAGTGTGTGTGTGTGTGTGTGTGTGTGTGACGTAGAGGGTGAATCGGCCTGCGCTCTCTAGCTCCCGGCCCCCGCTTAGCGGCCCCTTTTTGTCTCTGTTCTCTGGCCATTTCGGTTTTTCCAGTCCGATGCCCCTGAGGGGGAGGGTCGGGCCCCTTGGAAAATCCGTTTTCATGGCAACAAGGAGTCTGTCTGAGTGAAAGAAAAGTTTCTTGGAGGGGGGGACAGTGGCCGGAGTGGAGCGGAGGCTTTCCTCCAGGCGGACCGCCGGGCCCCCTCCGCTGGCCGTGCACCTGCCAGGACCACTGAGCGCTGCTCTCTGAGCGCAGCCGTGTCGCCTCTCCCGGGAGCAGGCTCTGCTAACGGATTCTGTCCTTCTTTTTTGTTTTACAGACTTCTGGCTGGAGCCCCAAGATTAGGAACAGGACATTTCCTTGCTTGTCCGGTTTTCTGCCAGAGGCTAGCGGCGCGGGAATCCGGGCTGCAGGGAGACATAACCCCAACAATCTCCACTGTCAGCTAAAGCGAGTGGCACAGCAATCAAAACTCTCCAAGCCACCGGAGGCAGCGAGTGGGAATGAGAAGCCATCCAGTCAGATGTGGCAGAAGCAAAATAAGGTGTCTGCACTGTGTGGGGTCTCATCCCCTGCCCCCAGCCCTGTGGAAAGGTGGGGAACAAGAAGTGTGTGGGTGGGTGAGAGGGATATCAGGCTCCTAGCTCTAGTTTCTAGGGTTAATGCAAGACTGGGCAATCCTAGGGCGCCTGCAGGCCGGGCTCGTCCCCCTTTTTCTCCTCCACGAATTAAAAAGTAGGCTACTGTGTTTTGGGGGACACAGAGCAGGCCAGTCCCTCTCTACTAGGCGTACTGCTGGCATCAAAATCCCAGCTTCCAGCCTCATCATCTTCCAGTAGTTTGGGGGTCCTAAAACCTACCGGTTCAGTTTGTGTTTCACATGGTCTGAGTCATCAGGCCTTACTGATGTAGGGCTTTAAAATGAACTATCAGGAAGCTTTCTATGTATAGGTATATACTGTTTGTGAGTGTGTGTGTATTCGCGCAAGCACGTGCTCATGAATGTGCAACACAGCAAACAAGGGCTGGAAGACTTGTCTCGGGGAAACAGAATGATTAGGCAATCCCCCCACCTGCACCTGTTCCCTTGGCTGACAGTAAAATTTTCTTAGGCAAACCTACCTCTCCCAAAGAAACCAATGTGCAGTAGCCCCTGCCCTCCCGCCGCCTTCTACACATGCCCTCTCTTGGCTTTTCTGCACCCCGAGGCTGTTGCTAAGTGAAGCTCATTTTAGGAAACTACCCAACCGACGCGCGGCCTGGCGTCCAGTAGCCTGACAGATGTCAGGTTTCTTTCCAAGTTTTAGGACCCAAGTAAGCCCTTGTGGTGACAGCATAGGGGCTGCATATTTCCCAAGGCAGGGGAAAGGGTGCCGGAGCAGCGATCCTCCCCGCAGCAGATTATCTGCGGGAACCTAGTCACTGTTTCCACCAGTTTGTCATTTGATAAACACCTAGCCGGGGTCTTAAGTGAGTTTATCTTTGCCTTATATCCTCCTGCCATATTTACACATGTTTTTTGCCAGGTTCAGGCACCCTCTCACTCCCACCTTCCTGGCTTCCCTCCGAGGCTGTGATCAAAATGATCTCCCTTACCTGGTGGCTCTGGGGTGGTCTGCACAGCCCCAAGTTAAGAGCCACTCTAGATTTCCTTTAAAACTCTTCTGACTTTCTGGACACAAACTAACATTTCAACAAACAGACATAACTACCATTGCGGATGTGGAGAGATGGAAGGGGAAGGCTGAAAGGAAATCAGTTCTTTTGGCCCATCAGCAACTGCAGGCTCAGGCACCAACCAGCCTAGCAGCGCGACCATCTTTGAGGGTCTCCAGGAGTGTAGCAGCAGGTACCACAAAGGTTTGGACACTGGCTGCAGGGAGGCGGAACCTGAACTGCAGTGTCTCCAACCCGCACCCTGCACCAAGCGAGGAAAGCAGGGGAAAACAGCGGGACCCAGAACCGGTCCTTTACAACCTCTCCAGTGAGAAGAGAGCACTCTAAAGCAGCTTTTTCGTCCGCCCCCGTCTCCCCACTGCGCGTCCCCAGCGGGCCTCCAGGAGACGGTGGGCGGTGCACAGAACGCAGAACCCCAAGCCCTGAACCGAAGAAGGGCCCCCACCCCATTACCCCGCCCTCCCAAGAGAGCTCTGGCTCCCTTCTCCTGGAGCCAAGCCTGGGGCTCCCAGGACCCAGGGCGCGACAATAGCGCCGTTTATTGGCTTCGGTTGGAAACTTCACCCAGCGTCACCCTTTCTCACCTCGCCCTCCTGGGGAATTGGAAGTCGTCCCAAGCTGGAGAAGAGAAGCAGCCATCGTTGTGGAACAGATGTGCTGCTCATCTTTATTTTATTTTTTATTTTTTTGTGCTGCTCATCTTTAGAGGACCGATTTTGGAAAAACTCTGAGACGCAAGGAACTAGATTCTACTATGACTTCAGGGGGCTCAGGGTACATAGGGCATCCCCTCTCCCCTCTCGGCATTCCTCCTGCGACAAGCACTAGTAGAAATTAGGTGTTTCAAGGGCCTAGTATCTGTAAAGTGTATTCTTGACAATTGTGCCTCATAGGTACCGATAGAGCAGGGAAGGGGCTATCTCATCACCTATGCAAGGGTACCTTCCTTGATTCCTGCTCAGTAACTGCTCCTAGGGGACATTTTATGGGATCTCCAGAACTATTAGGACCCAAGCTTTTAGAAGAGGTGTCATCTGCGTGCTGGGTAGAATCAGGTGAGTGTGTATCAGTGCTGCTTGAGGGACAGAAGGACAGGCAGTATTTGGGCTCATTGAGGTCCATGGAGGCCTGAAAATAGTATCAGCAAAGGTGACCCTCCATCTGTGGCCCAGCATTTGCCTTTTAAGTTTCTCAAGTGTAACACAGCCCAATGAAAAGTCTTGAAAGTGTGAGAACAACTTATCCTGGAGACCTTCGGAGACACTTTGCTTTCTAACACACAAGAAGTTTGAGTTTTGAAAGCAATCAGTCCTATTTCTTCCTTGAGAACATCCCTTCACTAATTTGTTCTGGCTTCTAGCCAAGAATGTGTATTTAGGCCATGAATTGAGAGTCTTAATCAAGAAATCAGAGGCTTGGGTTTCTTGTAGAATCATCTCTTGTAAAAAGGTTGGACAGGTCACTGTCACTACAACCTGGTGGAAGAGACAGCACCTTCCCATTCCTGGAGCATTCAGTAGGGACCCCACCCTCCCTGGGCCACTTGCAGCACCTCTTCCAGGTTTCAGTGTTAATACTCTTTCTTACTCTGTCTGGGAAGGAGCTGAAGACTTTATGCTTGTGGGTACAGGTTGTAAACAATAACTTAGTTGATAGTTTCTAAAGAAAACTTAGTAGGAGCTGCGAGGTGTGTAAAGACCTGATCCTGGAGGTACCATAAAGTTTCCTGTGGGTGGTTCAACTATATTCTTTCTTTAAATTCCTTTTTAAAATTATTATGTGTACATAATAGTTGTATATCTTTATAGGGTACTTGTGATGCTTTGATACAGGCACACATTGTGAACTGATCAAATCTCCGCAATTGGGAGTGACTATTATTAAGTTAGAGTATACCTTAAAATAACTAAGAGTGATACAGCTGTGCTCTATTGCAGTTTGGTGTTGCTGTTTTGGGGGGAGGGTACAAGGTACTTTTAAAAATGGGTTTTAAGTTAGATTCTCTTGGTTAGCTGAGCTGTACTTGGTAAATAGACTAGCAATCTCATTGGCAGTTTCCTTCCACTCACAGGATATTCAGGTATCAATCACCGACCAGCTCTCTTTTTTCTAGGTGTGCAGCAACTGCAAGGAATTTGACAACTTTTTCCTTTTGTGATTCCTCCCTCACCTCAGGACTGGATGATAACGCTGCCATCTTTCCAGAGGAGGGAAGACTCTGCCCACAAAGTGGGTCCCTTCTCCAGACTGCCTTCCCATCAGCCACCACCTTAGGCCTCCAGGCCTTGCAATCCCCCCCACTCGCCTCTTCCCAACTCACAGTTCTCAGTTCAGTTCAGCTGTTCCTGCAGCCAAACCCGCACCCCTGCAGAGCAGCCTATAGGAACCCAGTATCCTCCCTTTAGGCCTGCCCTCCTACTGTGGGGGTGGGGGGTGAACTACGGAAAGCTCAGGACAGGAAAACAGACTTAAAATCGTTATCAATATGTATTGTTGTTTGAATTACTCCACGTGTCACAGTCCCACATGGGTGTTCACACAGCGGAGGTCAAGGGTCCACCAGGCCTGGCAGCACTCACTGGAGAAAGGTACCTGAAAACTCAATGGACCTCCAGGCACTTACAGTGTGACCAGCTATATTGCCCCCACTTCATCGGGCGGGCGTGGATGGTGGGGGGGGGGGGTTTGGGTAGAGCATCCTGGAGAAAATTGAAATCTTAAGGCAACTGGTCTTTTTGCCCTCTCTTTTATTTTTCTCTCTCTTCTTCCTCTTTTTATTTATCTTTTGTCATTTTCTTTTAAGAGGAGAGAGCCGTGGAATTCCATGAGCAGAATATCTATGTTCTTCTCAGCCATCATTTTATTTCATAAACCGTTGTCATACAGCTATTATGTGCTAAGTTTTACACCAAGTAAGGGACGGAGATCCTGTGTTTTCCTATTCTGCATCAGAAAGTGGGAAAAACTTGAGAAATCCTCAAGAGGACTTAGGATTGTAAGTGGATGAAATTTTCACTTACTGTTCCCCCATCTGATTTACGGAGGCAGAAATCTGTGCGTCACGGAAAGCGCTACATCCTGAACAGGGGCCTGGTCCAAACCGACTTCTTGCGCCCCGGGGCCGCAGGGACCACACTCTGTGCGCCGGGCGCGCGCGCGCTTTCCCACGGCTGCGCCCAGCCCATGGAGCGGAGGTGCAGACGCAGAAGCGCCGCGTGCCTAGAGCCCGGGCGGTCATGCGTCCCAGTGTCACCGTCCGAGTGGCCTGCGGGCAAAGCTCTGAGGTCTCTGTTAGCGACAAAGAGCGGGGCGGAGGACGCGCCGCCTCAGGAACACCTAACTGCCGCTGCTTGCCAGGTACGAAGGATGTCTGTCCTCAAGCAGACGCATTTCCATGCCTGCCAGAGGCCTGACGGCGCGACAAAACGGGGTATATGGAGAGGTCTAGCCGTGCTGTCGTTTTGCTGGCTAGGCCACGGTCACGGTCACCCCAGTTCCATTTCTCCGGAAAGCGTCACCAGGTTAGGACATCCAGGCTTTGCTAATGTGATGTTTGTGTAATTAACACCGTCTACCCTTGTTTCCGAACATTATTTCCTCTGGCAGCACAACCGCAGCTTTCATTGGAAAAAGCAACGGGAAGAACATCCCAATAACCCTTTGTAATGGGAAAAAACTGCCCCTTTTGTGGAATGGTTTCTTTACAAAGCCAGTAACCAACCTTATTTTCTAGTTCCAATGGCTATCCCTTTATGAGTTATATTATTAAAGAAATCCGACACTAATTGTGCCGATTTAACTTGTTAATTAGTTGCAAATAAACTATTCATTAGTGGTAAAATAAAATAAAACCCATGTGCCTAGATATCATTCCGCATTCACATATTGTAGTGTCTGCGTAACATAGGCATACTAAATTAAGTTCCTAAAAGGTTTCTCCTCAGGACAAATAATTAAAATATATTCTACTTTAATTGACATTATAGAGGACATAAATGAGCTTTTCCTTTTAGAAAGAAATAGCCATTTCTAAATAAAGCTTGCTGTCTGGAGAATGGAGGCTTCAGCCAAATGAATAGTCATTACTACCTTTTCAACGACGTGGGCCTTTTGATCAGAAAAGAAATTAGCTCTAAAAAAACAGACAATGGAAGCCTGCCCTGCAATAGGAAGAAAATTAGACGGCCAAGGCTCTTCACAACACCTATTTCTATAAACCATAGAGCTCCTTGCTTTTCAATTACAGCTGTTCATTTCATATAAGGAAAGGGGGGAAAACAGGCCTCTAATGTAAACTCCCTTTCACCATAAAGCCCTGCTCCTGGCTCACAGCCAGACTGCCTACTTACTATTGTTTTTAGTCCTCTCATCAATTAGCTAATACTATATATTTTAAATGACTCTGGGAGTATTCACAGACTCCCTCCCCACTTCCCTACCAAGACAAAACCCAAGCTGGACTCCCATGAAAGGGTTACCATTCCGTGCAAAGACACTTAAATGTATAAAGTTTAATGTTTCTATTGTTCCCTGAAGAAAAACCATATTGAAAACCCTGCTTTGTTTACTTTTTCTACATTTCTTAGTCCTTCATTGAAAGACCCAGACGAGGTGATGACAGGGGAGGGACATAAATGAGCAGCTTTCGGTATTGTTTCTAATTGTTCACAGAGCTCAATCCATCTCTAGATAATTTTTCTGTGCCCTTTAGACTCTAATTTGGTTTATATGTCTTTATGTTTTAAAAATATGAATTTTGAAATTTGCTAATAACTCCATTGGTTTGGTGTTATTAGATATGCTTTCATTAAAAAATGTTAATTCTTCACCATTTTGGTAAAATTATCAAGCCTGCAAGAAAAAAAATCCAATTTTTATGGTGTGTGCTACAAAATAAAACCTTTCGATACACATAAAGTAATAATATGAGGAAAATGTTCAGTAATAATACCAGTGAGTCATAGTAAGCCTTTAGCAGTATGTTCTAGAAATATTACAGTGAAGTTACAGGTGTGGAAGGCTTTACTTCCTTGCAATGTAAAATACTTATCTATGTATAAATCACTAGGTAAATTACTTAAGAACTAAACAGTACTGTAATCCGGCAGGGTTGGTGTGGGATCTTAGTGTTTAGGATTGTACTAATGAAATGAATTAGTTTCATTTTTGTAAAAATACAATTAAAATAATTGATTTCTTCACAAAATAAATATTTTTACAAAACTCTAAAGTTATTTAAATAAAGTAACCCAATAACCATGAACTGGTCCCTGAGAGTTGTCAGTCCCTTTATCCTTTAAACTTTAAAAAGCGATAACAAGCTGACTTAGAAGAATAGATAGAGCCACCAGGTTGCCTATTCAAAGTATGTATTTCTAAAGAACAACCACCAAAAAAAAAATGTTACTAGCTCATGTTTTCGGCATTCTTTATTGAGGATGGATGTTCCTTTCATGGCTTCCCATCATATTTTCAATATTTAGTAAATTGGTTTGTTTGTGTTTTACTTTTTTGTAAAAAAAAAAGCACTAATTTTTTTTGCTGCTTTGTTCAAATGGCTATCAGAGTACAGTTCTTAAAAGCATTTTTGCCAGAGAGTGCAAAGTTACCATATCCAATTTCTTTGGCAGCCAGAAGAAGGGACTCTTCCCACCTTTGGATTCCTATAATAGAGCATGCAATCTTACCAGTATGCAGGGCCTGTTAGAAAGAATTCTACCAGTTCTACTGAGGGAGGGAAGGGCAGAGGTGGGGAGGTGGAGGATGGGGGGTAGGATGGGGGAGTGGCGTTTGACATCTCCCCAAGGTGAGGTTTAATAGTAGGGGTCAGCAATGTGTGGTTGCCCATCAGTATCTTGGAAGTTGTCCAAGCTGCAAGTTGCCCAAATATTTTGGTGAGTCCAGTCTTGTGTATTGCAGCATTTAGTTTTAATTTGGGAAGGAAGAATCAAGTATGGTATGCTGTTGGCAATTGAGTCGGGGTTTGGGGGGAATTATCAGAATTGCCGACCGAGAGACCTGAAGCTTTAATTGCATCTTTGGAAGTGAAAAACATATTTAAAAGAGGAAAAGAAAGAACTGTTTCTCAGGATGTTAAGATAAAACAAAGCCTAAGTACTTCCGTTATTTAAAATGAAGAAAATGAAGAAGAAGTCCTAATGCTTGAGAAGAAATCCCCCAGGGTAGAATCTTTAGGCAGAATCTTTGGATTGGGCTAGTATATCTTAGTTAAATCTTAGTGAATAAGAGCAGGGGTTATAGGGTCACCTGGAGATAGGCAAGGTCATTCATTAATTGATATATTTTTATTAAAAGTCTACTATAGGCCCAATACTCTTCAAGACCCTGAGGGTACAACAGTGAATTAAACAAAGTCCTTACAAGTCATGGCATGTACATTCTAGTGGGGAGCAGGAACAATAAACATAAATAAATAAATAAATGAGTATCTGGAGGTAATAAGTGCTAGGAAGACAATGCAGGATATATGGGGTTAGAGAGTAATGGGAATTGATGTTTCAGATAGAGTGGTCTTAAAAGGACTCTATGAGAGGCGATGTCCATGCAGAAATCTGAAGCGAGTAAGCACTTGGATAGTGCCATCCATCATCATCATCATCATCATTATCATCGTTATCATCACTGGCTGGCAGTGATTTTTATTCTCCAACCCAGCCATAGAACTCTGAGGTTGTGGGAAGAAGAAGAGAGTGAAATCTCCAGACCAGGGCGGGGATGAGCAAGGCACAAAGTTTAAAGAGTTGATCACTCTTAGAGCCATGCAAGTGCAACCCTGGATTAAATAAAATATCTTCTTGTTTGCTTTAACTGTTAGGAGAGGACAGAACTTAAGATTTAAATGGTCAAGATACTCCTGATCTTCTAGTGGTCAGAAACTGGCCAGATACCTGCTTGGGTGTTTTTTTTAGGATTGGAGATTTTCACTCTACCCTGAGAGGGCACCTCCTTAAATTTTGTGTCCCAGGGGCCCATCCTATCTCACCTCAGTCCTGGCCCTGGCATAGAGTGGGCATTAATCAGCTTCCAGAAAATCTCTAAAGGTCAAGATTCAGATCCTGCATTAGTTTTCTTCCCTTATTACCCTCTCACTTACCACCCATAATGTTTTTTCACTTGCGAGCAGTGTGACGTGATAGAAAAAGCAAATGGATTGGTGTTCGTCCGGTAAACCTGGGTTTGCACTTGTGATTTGGGCAAGTCTATTAATCTTCCTGAATCTCAATTGTCTTGCCCCAAAGTGGTAGGTAATAAGGCCTTCTTTGCTGGGTTAGGGTGACGATTCAATGAGATGATACAGCTGAAAGCTCCTGGCATTCTGCTTTCTATAGAGTGAGCTCCGTTGTCTTGTTTTTCAACTCTGCTTTCTTATGTTCCTGTCAAGATTGAACATTCCTCTAGTGTGGAGAAGAGGGGACCAAGTCTCACTTTTCTTACCTCTTACAGGCTATACACAGATGTATGTGGAGTTAATCATAGTATTTGAGGAAGCTCTCTGTGAATGAAAGAAAAAAATGAACTAATTACTCCAGGGTTCCAATTCTTCATCGCAGTCTCCCACATTTGACACAGTCACTTGAGGTTGTTTCTGTCAGAGCTCTCTGGAGAGCTCTCATAGAGATGATGGGAGTTTTGGTCTGTGACAGAGAGGCTTCTTGTGTTAAATTCTGAGATAACATAAAATGGTCTTTGTAACAGGGACATGCCTGCTATTAAAAATGTACAATTAGTGTCATACAGATTTTTTTTTTTTTTTTGCTTAAAATGTAAGGTATAATTTTTAACTTTCAAAGCTCAGTAGAAAGTATTTTCTTTCTACAGATTGCATCAGGAGCCCTGTTGAATTAGAAAAGAAGTCTTGTTCAAATTGTATAGCTTTTATATTTTCTCAGAAACCTCAGAAATAGGCACAAATTGACCAAGTGGGATAAAAACATACTAATCACCAGCAGAGATTAAACCCTTAATGTTCTTCACAGCAGTTTCTACAAAGACTTAGAGAATTACAAAAATTATTTTAAAATAAATTAGAGAGAATTTAGCTTGGATGAAGAATAATTCTGTGCTTAGTCTGTGCCTTTGCATTTGAGAAAACAGATCTAGTCTAAAACTTTGACTGACTCCTAATTAAAATACTTGCTGAAAGACGATGTAGGGCTTTGGTGGATAAAAATGAAGCACTGGGTTAGGAGCCCAGACTTGGGTTTGAATCCCGCCCCTCCCTTTAATAGTAGTTACCTAACTTCTCTGAGCCTCGTATTTAAAGTTGGATACCCAGTAGCTCAGTGATTAGGGCTGGCTACATGCTTCAGGGCTGGTGGGTTCAAATCCTCCCCCGGCCTGCTAAACAAACCAAAAAAATAGCCAGGCATTTTGGTGGGTGCCTGTAGTCCCAGCTACTAGGGAGGCTGCAGCAAGAAAATTGCTTGAGCCCAAGAGTTTGAGGTTGCTGTGAGCTGTGTGTGATGCCATGGCACTCTACCGAGGGTGACAAAGTAAGATTCTGTCTCAATAAAAATAAATAAATAAGTAAAGTTGGGGATTGATGACACTTACTCCATAAGGTGATCATGGGACATGAATGAGATTAGGTGAATAAAGTACTGAACTCAGTGCCTGGTATATAGCCATAGGACTCAGTAAATATTAGGTTATCATTATTAGTACAGTAACCTTGTCAGTTATGTAACACAGATGGGGGTAAACTTATTTATATTTCAACAGATAAGGAAACAGGCTCAAAAGAATTAAGTGACTTATCTAAAATGGTGGATCTTTTTATTGGCAAAATTAGGCATGTAATAGTTGGCTTGTACTTTGGCAATGAGTGCATTTTTTACGGGGTTGTGTATCCTGCAGTGTTACTGAGACCATACCATTTTATGAAGCGTGTCATTATTTCTTCCTGTATCTAAGTAAAGCCAGATGTCTTAGTGAACAGTGACAAACGGCAGGGGAAGCATAAGGACGGGCTTTCTATTCTTAGATTGTTACCACAGAGAAAGACAGACCTGGCTGGAGAGAGACATTGCCAGGTCTCCAGGTACACCAATTAGAATCATTAAAATTGATACGGAATCAGCTTCAGAATTAAATGGGTAAACCAACACTACATATGCTAGTTTGAGCTTCTCAGGCAATACCTGCTAATCTCTCATAGTGATGCTTGTTTCCTTTCATTCTTTGGAGTCAAAAGAATCCCATATTTTGTTCCTCAGCCCTGCCAGCTGGGGCTTACGTTGAAGATCATAGCAAAGCAGCCTGACGATCCAAGCATCCAATTCACTGGCCTTGACTTCTCACTCTTCCCCGTGTTCAAGTTCATCTCTTGGCTTATGGCATATGCAAAGGTGAATTTGCCAAAGGTTCCAGGAAATTATAATGATAGTGACTATTTGTTTAAAGCTAGTACAGGTTCTATGTGACTTTTTGATGTTTAATCTTGTTTGTTTAATTCTAGCAACCTGGCTAAGGTTACACACTCAGTGACTAAACTTTGAAATTTGACCAATCCCCGAAGGATAATTCTTTCTATTGCATTGCCTTAGGAGGACCTAATTTCTGTATTGTGTGATTTTAGACAAAGATCTTTCCTCCCATTTCCTCTTCTCAGCATGCAGAATGAGGGAATTGAGCTAGATGATTTGGCAAGATCCTTTCTCTTGTAAGATTTAGAAGATTTCAAAAGTTCCTGTATAATACTATTTCTAATAGTGAGTAAGCCCCCTGAAAGCTAAAATGGCCCTTGATTTTCTTCAGAAATGGCCAGTCTACTAGTCACACTGATTAGAGCCATCAGCTCCAGCATTTCTGGCAGAAAATTCTTGTAGAAAGCAGAACCAAGCTAAGAAAGCAAGATTCTAGTTCTTTATCCACAAAGGACAGTGTCCCAGTCTGTGGTGGGATAGGGTAGGAGGAAAGATTCTGCAGTTGGAAGAAAAGAGGAGTCAAGAGGTGACCTGGAGCAATCAGCCACCACTAGCTACGTGCTCTGCATTCTGGGTGAGCTTTGGGGGAGTTTCAGGAGGGCAGAATTCAGCAATCGCATGCCTACCTCTTTCTGATCTTTTTAGCTCCATTTTTCTTTCCTTTCTTCATGTTACCTCTTCATTGCACTGTGAAGATTTGCTTCCTTAATGTTCATGATCAGGCTCTGCTCTTTCACCTCTATCTTTACACGTTTTCTTCCTCTGCTTGAAACTCTTCCTTCAGCAACTTCCTCTCTTCCTTCTATCACCTGACTTAATGCCACTAGGTCCTCAAGATTCAGCTCAGGTTGCCCATTCCATATAACATCTTTCCTGATTCTGCCTCAGCCCCGCACCCCAGGCTGAGTTAGATGACTTTCCATGATACTCCTAGAGCACTCAGGTGTTTATTCTCTAAGAGCTCTTGTGGCCCTGTTTAATCATCATCTATTTTTTATCTGTCCAGCTCACTTCTTTTTTTTTTTTTTTTATTTGTAGAGACAGAGTCTCACTTTACTGCCCTCGGTAGAGTGCCGTGGCGTCACACAGCTCACAGCAACCTCCAGCTCTTGGGCTTACGCGATTCTCCTGCCTCAGCCTCCCGAGCAGCTGGGACTACAGGCGCCCACCACAACGCCCGGCTATTTTTTGGTTGCAGTTTGTCCAGGGCTGGTTTGAACCTGCCACCCTCGGCATATGGGGCCGGCGCCCTACTCACTGAGCCACAGGCGCCGCCCATGTCCAGCTCACTTCTTATCTGGGAACTCCTTGAAGACAGGGACTTTCTTCTTCCTCCCCAGCTTGCTCAGCACCAGGTCCAAAGCCTGGTTCATGAGAAACACATAGTCAATCTGTGACCAATGGATGTGATTAAGAGCATCACAGTGGACACTGAAAATGAGTTTCACAGGGTCAAATAAACATTTGTATTCTGCCTTTGAAGTGCTCTGAGCTCAGTTGGAAGTAGCTGGTCCTCCAGGAAATAGGCATGGTATTGCCTATAGGACTGGGAAAATGCTGAGCATGAAGGCATACTCAGGGACATGGAGGCATAGCATTGACTGGCCATGGGCATTCTGCTAATATTTCCTCCCTAACACTTATGGGAGTGTCCTGGCCATCCTACTGATTTTATTCAGTAGGTAGTGGGAAGAGAAGATAGAGGGCACATATGGTTGCCAAGTTCATGATTCCCTTTCTGATCTGTATGCTCTGGGATGGGTCTGCCTCTGTGTGGAGGAAGGCTACAGGAGAGGCATACTTCATTGTATACTGACAAGGGGAGGGTTGTCAAAACGAGGTTACAGGGTGTCCCCAAAGTCGCTATGCATAGGAAAAGTTGACAAACTCAAATAAGAACAGATATCTTGGAATATGTCCATCATGAGTGGGAGAAGAAAGTTTGTGTACATTCATGTAGAAAGGTGTAGTCAACACGTGGAGAATATTTTGTAAATATTTTGTGAAATTTTGTAACCCATATCTCGTACACGTACATAAAGGTATAATTTCTCATTTAGCTGAAACTTCCCATTTCCCTATGTATGGTGACTTTTGGGATGCCCTGTAGAACTAGAAAGAAGAGTTCCCACAGTAATATCCCAAGTCTAAATCATGTCTTTACTCTGAGTTCACATTAGTGATGAGAGACAGAAACAAACCCAGATAAAAATTGGGTTCAAAGATTCACTTAACGTATCACTGAGATTACGTGAATCTCAGTTTTCAGACCTGTAAAGTACACTATTGAGGGTGGGGTGGGCACCCCTTGGTTTCAATGCCTCAGCCTCCCACTGTTGAGGATCAGGGTCAAGGGACTGAATTTCCATAGGTTTTGTTGAAAAAATGCTTCTCAGTTTGTTGCCTTTTGATCAATCATCAGTCTTTGAATGATTATCTTTACTAATTTTGACGGGTTTCATGGCTACCCCTGCTTAAGAGAGGCTTCCTCAAGCCATTCCCAAAGTGACTAAATCTCTTTAAAGGAGATTTAAAGAGGGGAGTGAGGTGGTCAGAGTTGCAGATTAGAATGCTCATTCCAGGGTGCTGTTAATTTTATCTCCTGGATGGTTTTGTTAGTACTAGATAAGGTAATGTATGTGAAAACTGCAGGTGTATGTATGGTTAGTACTCAATAGATGTTTTATTATTGATTTGTTGTTTCTTTTTAAAATTTATTAATTTAATTTTTTTTTGGAGAGTTGTGGTCTCACTGTGTTTCCCAGTCTGGTCATGAACTCTTGAGGTCAAGCAATTCTCCTGCCTCAGTCTCTTTTTTTTTTTTGGAGACAGAGTCTCACTTTGTCACCCCTTGTAGAGTGCTATGATCATAGCTCACAGCAACCTCAGACTCTTGCCTCAGCCTCCTTGAAAGCACAGACTACAAGTGCCCACCACAATGCCCGGCTATTTTTAGAGATGGAGGGTATCTCACTCTAGCTCTGGCTGCTCTGGAACTGGTAAGTTCAGGCGATCCTCCAGCCTCGGCCTTTCAGAGTGCTGGGATTACAGGCATGAGCCACTGCACCCTGCCTGTCTCAGTCTCTTAAAGCACTATCCTTACCAGGGTGAGCCACCATGCCCTGCCTAAATTGGTTGTTTCTTTCAAGCTCAAGTATGATCTTAAAAAAATCACACTCTGCCCCATGTCAGTTTCTCCAACTTTAATATGCCCACGATCTTTCTGTTTTGTTTATTAATTTGTTCTTTCATTTGTTAGTTACCATCTTTCTTTCTTCCCGTTGTCTTGGTGATGTTCCATCTAGATAACCTAAGGCTCTACTACAGCTTATTTAATTAGAGATTTGATTTCTTTCACTTGACATATATCTATTTGATGGTTTTTTTTTTTTTTTTTTTTTTTTTTTAAGACAGAGTCTATGTCCGCCCTGGGTAGAGTGCCATGGCATCACAGCTCACAGCAACCTCAAACTCTTGGGCTTAAGCGATTCTTTTGCCTCAGCCTTCTTGTAGCCAGGACTACAGACGCCCGCCACAATGCCAGGCTATTTTTTTGTTGCAGTTGTTTAGCTGGCCAGGGCTAGGTTCAAACCCGCCAGCCTTGGTGTATGTGCCGGCGCCCTACCCACTGAGCTATGGGTGCCATCCTGATTTGGGGGTTTCAATTCAATTTTTAAAATACTTGACCCTTGATAGTTTTCTCTGAAAATAGGCAGTTATAGTTACTTTGTTTGGTGCAGTATTGGGAAACAGAAGCTGCTGTCTAGGAGGACATACTTTGGTACCTGAAACAAAAACCAGCCTCTGATCAGGGCACTTGTTGTGGGTCTAGAGAAGAGAGAGGGAGTCATCATATCTGGGATGATTTAAGAAGGATTCTTGGAGAAGGTGGGCTCTGAGTTGTGGGCTGTGCCTTGGAAGACACAGATATGAAGCATCCCAGATTAAGAAGCAGCTGACACAAAGCCCATGGATTGGGCTAGTGCAAGGTGTATTTGAAAAATGGCAAGAACAGTGTCTTTAAGAGCTAGAAGGTGCTGTGGTTACACCTGTAGGAGGGCTTTGGAGCTAAATTGTGGAGGACATTGAAAGCCAAACTGAGGGCTTTGGTTTTATTGTCTGTGCAATGAGTGAGGCCTATTCCACCAATCAGTAGAATCTGCAAACAGTATATCAACAATTTTTGAACAGACAGTGGTCACTGTAGTGATGTTCAAATTCAGTTGTTCATTGTAATAGAGAAATTTGGGACTTTAACATTTTTCTTCAATATCAGGCCAAAAATTAAAAGGCCTTAGTAATTATTCATTATGCATAAGTATGGAGTAGCTGTGAGGTACTGTCCCTGAAAGCCAGAGACCTGGGTTTGAGTACTGGCTCTGTGGTATGCCAGCTGTGTCACCAGGGGTAAGTCACTTCTCTGTGGGCTTCCATGGGCTCACAGGATTAAATGAGATCACATATATAGATGCTGTTTCAGTAGGCACTCTGTAGTAAAGCTATCATTAGAATCATCAGCATTTATTCATTCAACCAAGCAGGTACTCAATAAATATTGATTGATTGAATAAATGAGTAAATGAAGTTCCTTGAAGCAGAATGATCCTACAAAAGGAAGCAAAAAACCTAGGCAGTTTTCAAACTTGTCTAAAAGTATTCATCTCTAACGTTTGTATAGGGTTTTTCCATTTACAAAGTCCTTTCATAGACTTTTTTTTTCATTTTTTTTTTATTATTTTTTTTTTTTTGTAGAGACAGAGTCTCACTGTACCACCCCCAGGTAGAGTGCCGTGGAGTCACACGGCTCACAGCAACCTCTAACTCTTGGGCTTACGCGATTCTCTTGCCTCAGCCTCCCGAGCAGCTGGGACTACAGGCGCCCGCCACAACGCCCGGCTATAATTTTTTTTTTTTTTTATTAAATCATAGCTGTGTACATTAATGTGATCACGGGGCACCATACATTGGTTTCATAGACCGTTTGACACATTTTCATCACACTGGTTAACATAGCCTTCCTGGCATTTTCTTAATTATTGTGCTAAAACATTTACTTTCCACATTACTAAGTTTCACATATACCCTTGTAAGATGCACCCCAGGTGTAATCCCACCAATCACCCTCCCTCCGCCCACCTCCCTCCTCCCTCCCCTCCCTTTCCCCCTTCCCCCTATTCTTAGGTTGTAACTGGGTTATAGTTTTCATGCGAAAACCATAAATTAGTTTCATAGTAGGGCTGAGTACATTGGATACTTTTTCTTCCATTCTTGAGATACTTTACTAAGAAGAATATGTTCCAGCTCCATCCATGTAAACATGAAAGAGTAAAGTCTCCATCTTTCTTTAAGGCTGCATAATATTCCATGCTGTACATATACCACAATTTATTAATCCATTAGTGGGTTGATGGGCACTTGGGCTTTTTCCATGACTTAGCAATTATGAATTGGGCTGCAATAAACATTCTGGTACAAATATCTTTGTTATAATGTGATTTTTGGTCTTCTGGGTATATACCTAGTAGAGGAATTACAGGATTGAATGGCACATCTATTTTTAGATCTCTAAGTGTTCTCCAAACATCTTTCCAAAAGGAATGTATTAATTTGCATTCCCACCAGCAGTGTAGAAGTGTTTGTTCCCTTTTCTCCACATTCACGCCAACGTCTCTGGTCTTGCGATTTTGTGATATGGGCTAATCTTACTGGAGTTAGATGATATCTCAAAGTAGTTTTGATTTGCATTTCTCTGATGATTAAAGATGATGAGCATTTTTTCATATGTCTGCAGGCCATGCACCTGTCTTCTTCAGAGAAGAAGTCCCTTGCCCAGCCTGCGATGGGATCACTTGTTCTTTTCTTGCTTATACGTTTTGAGTTCTCTGTGGATTCTGGTTATTAAACCTTTGTCGGAGACATAACCTGCAAATATCTTCTCCATTCTGAAGGCTGTTTGCTTTCATTTAAATTTAAACTGCTTCCACATCTGCACACCCAAATCCCCTTATCCTGCCCTATTTTTTTCCATAGCACTTACCGTGTTCTCATATACCCTGTTTGTGACTTTATTCTATTTAGTTGTTTACTGATCCCTCTTTGTACTCCCAAATGGAATGTAAGCTCCACAAGAGCAAGGAACTTTGTTTTGTTCTTCAGTCCATGGTTTCCGTTCCATACCCCAAACTACTGCTCTATGGCTTCTTCAACTAGTTTTTAAAATAGCTCCTAGTGACTGGGCACAGTGGCTCATGTCTGTAATCCTAGCAGTCTGGGAGGCCGAGGCGGGTGGATTGCTTGAGCTTATGAGTTCGAGACCCTGTTCCTACTAAAAATAGAAAAACTTAGGTAAGAGGATCGCTTGAGCCCAAGAGTTGGAAGTTGATGTGAGGTATGATGTCACAGCACTCTGCCCAGGGTGACAGCTTGAGACTCTGTTTAAAAAAAAACAAATAGCTCCGGCTCAAGCGGCTAAGACGCCAGCCACGTACACCTGAGCTGGCGGGTTCAAATCCAGCCTGAACCTACCAAAACAATGATGGCTGCAACCAAAAAATAGCTGGGTGTTGTGGCGGGCGCCTATAGTCCCAGGTACTTGGGAGGCAGAGGCAGGATAATCGCTTGAGCCCAGGAGTTGGAGGTTGCTGTGAGCTGTGATGCTACAGCACTCTACCCAGGACGACAGCTTGAGGCTCTGTCTCAAAAAAAAAAAAAAAAAGCTCCTTGTACTCCTGGCCTTAAGCAATCCTTCCACCTCACCTTCCCAAAGTGACTTCTTAAATTCTAAGCTGTCAACTGTCTAGGTATGACCCTGCCTACTTACCTGTTTAGGGTTATTCAGTGGCTCTCCATTTCCTTAAGAATATAGCTCAGCTCCAGAATGTGGCCAGTAAGAGTCCTCCGGATCTGGTGCTGAGAAGGGACACTAAGGGCCTTAGAGGGGTTTGGGAGGAAAACTTGGCCTGCGGAACCCATAAGAATATGAGTATCAGGTAACCTAGGTAAACAATGACCAGAAGAAAAGTGCAATACTGCTGGAGGCACAGAGAGGCCAGTGAAAGACTCGCAGCCAATTTCAAATGGAAAGAACATTTTTTTTTTTTTTTGAGACAGAGTGTCACTCTGTCGCCCTGGGACAGAGTCTAACTATGTCGCCCTGGGTAGAGTGCTGATGTCACAGCTCACAGCAACCTCAAACTTTTGGGCTTACGCGATTCACTTGCCTCAGCCTCCCAAGTAGCTGGGACAACAGGCACCCGCCACAACGCCCGGCTATTTTTTGGTTGCCATCGTCGTCGTCGTTTAGCTGGCATGGGCTAGGTTCGAACCTGCCAACCTCAGTGTATGTGGCTAGCGCGGTAACCACTGTGCTACGGGCGCTGAGCGGAATTGAAAGAGTATTTTCAACCCCCTACAGACTTTTGCATCTCTGTCTTCTCTGCTCCCTCATGAGAGGGACCCACTTCTAAATGTCTTTAGAAGTGCTCCAAACTTTTTCTATGTTCTTCCTAAATAAAATCTCTCCTGTTACCCTGAAACTTGTGTAGGTTCCTTTGCTTTCTATCTACACTGCCAGTGCCGCTCCAATTTTATTTTCAGTTTCCACTCACTTTTGCTTCAGGTTACTGCCACGGCCCGGTTGAGTTTTCTGGCTCAGTTGAGCAGTTGAACCAGGTCAGCTGGTCTCGGGGAACTGAAACCCCCACCACTAGCAGGTTCCTGCCTTCCTCTCTCTTCCTTCCCTCCCAGTAAGTGACCAGATCTTTCTGTTATAGCTCTAGGTTTACCTCCCCCAAGCAGCCACCCCTGATCCCCAAACAGGATGCTGTGTTCTTGCCTCTGTGGATTCTGTATATAATGTTACTTATAAAGCATCCTAAATGGTTGCTTGCATTTCTGTCTCTGCAGGCCACTTTGTGAATTACTTGAGACCAGCATTATCTATTTTGTATCCCCCTTATTTTGTTCCTTTATTTGCATATGTGAGCAACCTACGCCTTGCCTCTGTTGACACAGTCAGCTTCTCTTTTGGCACATTTCATTTTCCTGCTCTTAGCATTCCTTTTCAATTTAATTCATTTTGGCTCATGCCATTTACCAAGCAGGGTGGGAGTTTCTGGGACTAAGAACACAAGGAAGGTACGGTTGCTGTTTTGTGGGTCTCATGCTTTCACAGGGAACAGAAATTCTTCAGTGCAGACAGTAGAGCCTGCAGATCCTTCAGAGAGGCCTCAGGGATTGCCTTTCTGCCATGTCTTCAAGAAGAGTAGCCCAGCTTGTCCCTTACTGTTGGGAGTTTTGTAGAAGCTTTTGTTTGGGGTGGGGGGAGGGTGTTAGGAAAAGTCTTGGCTACCTAGAATTGCTCACTCACTTTGAAGCACTAGTCCTAGCAGGGAATCTGGGCCTGAAGGACTGAGCGCTGAGAGGAGCAGCTAGAGCTGTGTGTGCGTGGAGGGGAAGCTAGGGTTGAGGGAAGCTAGGAAGGAAGCACTGAAGCAATCTACACTCCAGGACTTCTTCAGAAAAGTATTTCTCACATCCTGCAATCCAGCCCTTCTCTATTTCTAGACCTGAGCTGAAAAGGGCCAGCCTGTCTTTGAAAGGATTTCCTCAGTAAAATGGGGACTGTAATCCAGAGGTTGAAGAAGAGTCCCTTCCCTTCCCTTTCTTCCCTTCTCCTCCTCCTCCCCCCATTTTAGGAAGTTGTCCCTTAACCCAAAGAGTTACAGTTACTTCAGGAAAGAATTGAATGTGGCCTTGGGGGAACTAGCATTTCTGAAGGGCATGCTCCAGGCTCTGTCCACTTGTACTGACCCTCTGTATCCTATTCTCCACCCCCATACACTATCAGGAAGATGGGTCTTGGGAGGAAGTGATGATCTTCAAGGCCACAGCTTTACTACATTGCTAAGTGTCAGGCTTTGTATTTGAATCTACAGCTTTACACTGAGAAGGACAAATCTCTCCAACTTTGAGCAGCCATAATTTCATGCCACCGGAGATGTGTTTTTTTTCCCCATAAACTTTGAATGTGACAGGTATGCAAAAATGCCTACCCATCATCAGGAAAATGTCTTCATAAAGGCACAAAAATTCTTTACCCACCAATATGTTAATGTATGTTAAACCAGTCTGTTGATATGTAAATTTTAGTTTGCCACAGCCCAGGTTTTACCTGACCCACTCACCTCTAGGACTTTGAGGAAATGCTCTTTGAAAAAAGTATTTCTAGCTTTTATGTCTTGCAGTTTTCCCCCAACAGATAGAATTCCAACAAGCAATGAATCTGTACGATGACTAAACAACGGAGGCTTCTGCCAAACTTTGCAGTGCTTGCTTACTGAAGGAAAAATCGGTCAGTCTTGTTTTCAAAACATTTTGCAATTGAGTTTTCTTAACTGTCTTTATCCTGTGAGGATCCAGAGAAGTACAGAAAGAATCACAAAGGATACAATTATTTACATACAGAAATCTCAATAATCATAAGCCTGCTGTGCACAACATAAATGCTGGGACTAAAACTTAGTAGGATATCTCCATTATCTTCATTGATTTTTATTTCAAATATTATGGAAATTGGGCAAGGGACAAGCTCAGATCAATGTACATTTGAGCTTACAGCTGTTGGTCAAGTTGGCCTCTGAATCTGCTCACTACTGTGGAGTAGAGGAAACTTTATGTCAGGCACACTGTCACTTTATCTGAAATTGACTTGTCTGGATAGGACAGTTTGTCTGCCTTTATTGTCCTCAAATTATAGTACTCTTCATCTAACCATTCAACTTGTCTTAAATGTTTGATTAAACACTGGGAGATTTGTCAATATCATTCAACTTCTAAGTCATTAAACATCCTAATCCTTTATGTTCCTTGAAGTTTAAGCCATTTTCCTTCAGAGTTCCCTCAAGCAGTTTGGAGGGTGGATAGTCCTGTCAGGGTCCAGGAGGGATAGAGGTTTTACTTTGGTCTTGTAGTAAGGTTCATTTCTTCAAGAGAGGTGTGATAAACTTTGTATATAGACTTACAGTGCACTAATGGCTAAGTGAAAAAACCAGCATAGACCAAGAAATTCTGAAGTAGATGCAAAACCACATCTGAAATTGCTTCAGAAGAAGCCTAGTTCATTCCAGTGTACTAATACCCAGCTTCCCTCAAATATATAGGCAATGGAAAAAAAAACAAAGAAAGCAAAAAAAACTTCTGTCACCTTTAGTAGAGATCCCAGTTTTTCAAATTGGAGAAATTAATGCATTCTATTGAGCCCAAACACCTGTTCATCCTGTATCCCCTACCACGAATAATCAGTTCTTCTCGTGATTATGATAGGCCTGTTGAGAAAATTGCCCATCTTCTTATAATTTTTATGAATGCTCAAAATGAATATTTAAACTGCAATTTGTCAAGAGCTATGTCCAGTTGTTAGGATTTCACAAGGACATATGAGTAGGGCATACACAAAAGTAGGTTTTACCATAAAAATAAAATATTGGGAATTCTCAGTCTCATCCTAATAAAATGCCAAGAGCCACATCTACTCCCTCCCCTGTTTTTCCCCTAACACTCCTGATCACAAATATAGGCTGCCAAAGCAGATAATTATCATAAGGCATCTATATGATTCAGATTACTTGATTGTAAATACTTCTTTGGCAAAATGACTTGATTGATTTTGGAATTTGCACCTCTTTGTGATACACCCTTTAGAAGTGACCATTTCAGAGAAGGCAAAGGGAGACTTAGGCACACTCAGAAAAGAGTGCTGCATAAATAAGGGGAATCACACTGAATTGCGAAAGATTATTTTAATGGCTCAAACCCCTTCCTGTTACAATAATTACAGGAACATCTTTAAGCTCTTCTCTGAAGAACTTGTGAATTGAAATAGAAAATGTTTTAATGAATTTAAATTATTTAAAAATTTGTATTAGAATCTTCAGGATGAATGATTTCTGTATTTCCGTCCCCTGTTTATTAAGCATAAGTGGTCATTAACACATTTTCTTCCTGTAATAGGCATATTATTTATACAATTGTGTGCAGCGCTGTATCACATAGGAATATCCCTCTTGAGGATTACTATCATTTTAAGCAAATACACAGAAATCAGTTTTCCCAAAAGCTACATCACAAAATAACAAGGTTTCTTCTCTTTTGAATTGTAAAAATATGGGTCTGGCTGTAATTTTGCTTGTAAATTTCATGTGGTGACAGACATGACCATTTTATACATCCGAGGATAGCGATGCATCAATTTCCTAATTCTGAAAGCCCCATTAGTCGAAACATGGAAATGAAGACTTCTCTCAAGCACCTGCCTGAAACAGAAGTCCTTCCAACAGTCTGTGCGTGACCTCTCATTAAAGCAGCGTGCAGAGGACTAACCGGCAGATGCTGCTGACATGAACCCTGATGTAATCTCTTTAACCTTGTCCTGTAAGGCACTCACAAGTCGTGACCGGGGAATTCAAAGTAAATTAGGTTTTACATGAAAGTCTATAATCCAAATTCAATTTGATTAAAATGATGCCTGATTTGTGTTTGTAATGAAATATTCCACAGCAATTATTAGCAATGTTGTGGAATAAGAACAATGGTTCTTTTTGAAATTCATATCCCTAAGTCAGTAAGTCTGTGCTTTCACATCCATGTCTATATTTTTATTTTAAGATGGCCTGCTTTCCATCATTACCTTATCTCCTCATTGTTTGATCCCCTGAGGTGGCCAACATATTATTGGATTTCAGAAATTTGGGGGAAAAGATTCATTTTTCATGTCTAAATATAGTTGTTCTCTATGTTGGAAATACTTTCTCAATATGTAATATCTGAATATTAGAACTCCTTTATTATAATAAATGTGAGCTTCATCCTGCAACTATTTTGTTAAATCAAATTAATCTTTTTTTATTTTTTAGAGACAGAGTCTTACTCTGTTACCTTCAGTAGAGTTCTTGGCATCACAGCTCACAGCAACCTCCAACACTTGGGCTTAAGCAATTCTCTTGCCTCAGCCTCCCGAGTAGCTGGGACTATAGGCACCTACCACAATGCCCGGCTATTTTTTGTTGCAGTTGCCACTGCTGTTTTAGCTGGCCGGGGCCAGGTTCGATCCTGCCACTCTCGGTATATGGGGTCGGTGCCCTACCCCCTGAGCCACCCCCAAATTAATCATTCTTAACACAATTTCTCATGGAAATTCAATTAGCTATAATAAAAAACATATGTTTCTACCTTTCTTGTTTGTTTTCTAAAATTTCCTATGAAAACATCTTGGCTTCAGTGATATTTCTGAGTCAGGAGCTAATTGTGATCCCTCCCCAATTGTCTCCACTGACTAGCTGTCACCTAGAGATTTGCTGCACAGTTTTAGTGTGGTCCTGAGAAGGAAGGTGTGGATGTGGGCTGAGATGTTTGATATGAGAAAACTTTAGGGACACACCCAGGAAGGAGAAAACTGAGAAGAGGCTACAGGTATTCACAGCTTTGGGAGCCCAGTGCATTTCTGGGTGACTGAATCTAGCTACACATTGCTTCTGATAATGATTAAAAAAAAAAACCTGAGTTCTATAATTAACACTGAGAGCACAAGTTTGATCTTTGCTGTCAATGGTTGAAGTGACCTGGAGAAATGGAATGCTTATTGGATTGGGAGATTGGAGACCGGAATTCTCATCTTGTCTCTTACCTTTGGGTAGCTAGCTGTGTGGCTTTGGGATAGTCACTTTCTTGAGGTGAACTTTTATGCTACTCGCAGATATATCATCTTTCGAAAGATTTAGTAATTAAAATTAAAAAGAAACAATTATTGAGATATAATTTGCATATACTAGATCTTAAGTATAGAGGAGGATTAATTAAAAAATATACCTACACCTATGTGATCACTATCCTCATCAGGATATGAGACATCTCCAGTACCCCAGCAAACTCATCCTTATGATCCCTAAGCCACAGTTCAGACCTACTGCTCATTGAAATTTGGGCTCGAAATTCATAAGTAAAACTCTCACTCTCACGTAGCTGAATCTGTTTGGGAAGCATTCACTCAATACGTTTTGTGAAAGTTTGTTTTTTTAAATTGACTTTTCTTCAGTCTCTTAAGCAAGTGGAGTACATTCATGTGTTTTTTCACAACAGGGATTCATTCTGTTATGAATAAATGCATCATTAGGCGATTTCATCATTATGAATGACAAACATCGTGGAGTGTACTTACACAAACCTGGATGGTCTGAACTACTGCACGTGTAGGCTCTGTGGTCCAGCCTATGACCTACTGACCTGTACAGCATGTGACTGTACTGAATAGTGTAGGTCACTATAACACAATGTTATTTTTGCATCTAAACATATCTAAATTTAGAAAAATGCAATACAGGGCGGCGCCTGTGGCTCAGTCGGTAAGGCGCCGGCCCCATATACCGAGGGTGGCGGGTTCAAACCCGGCCCCGGCCAAACTGCAACCAAAAAATAGCCGGGCTTTGTGGCGGGCACCTGTAGTTCCAGCTACTCGGGAGGCTGAGGCAAGAGAATCGCTTAAGCCCAGGAGTTAGAGGTTGCTGTGAGCTGTGTGAGGCCACCGCACTCTACCGAGGGCCATAAAGTGAGACTCTGTCTCTACAAAAAAAAAGAAAAGAAAAATGCAATACAAATAATATTATAATCTTATGGGACCACCGTTCTATATATGGTCCTACATGTTGCCCATTGTTGACCAAACTGTTGTTACGTGGCAAGTTGTCTATCCTTAAGTAACATTTTGTTCTCTGAATCTTAGACTGAGAATTCAGAACACGTAGGGATCCTGTTGGGCACCTGTGAGGGCAACAATAGGATCAGTGTTTACCCCTACAATTCTAGGTTTCAATCTGGGATCTGCAAAAACATTAAAAGGAACTGTTCTCACACGTGATCCCAGGCATAGCATAAGACTTGCTAGTAACGACTAGGAAAAGTACAGTATTTCTGCAGTGCTTCAGAGTTTTTGAAAGCACTTTCTTAAACATTGCCTTCTTGGGTCATCACAATCGCACTGGTGCACATTTGCTATCCCCCTCTTTTACGGAGGTGGATGCAAAAGCTCAGAGCGTGAAATGGATTGCTCAGGATCACATGGCCAGGAAGGAGAGGTATTTGAATTTGACTTTAGATTGGTCTGACTTCCAAACTGCTTCACACAGAAGAAAAATCTCCAGAATCTTGGCTCTGTGTTCTAAAATGCCATGCTCTCTCCCCTTATGTATCTTTTCTTTCCTTGCAGGAAAATCATTTATGGGAGTTACCATTCCTCTTTTTTTCCTTTCTGCCTCACATGGCATAGTAATTTTGTCAGTTGTTAGGCCAGTGAGAAATGGCAGTGGCACATGGGCAAGTTATTTCATAGAGGCATTACCCCAGAGCTTCTGGGGAAGAAAATACTTAGCCTGACTTGGAAGCAGTGTCCAAATGAAGCAATAGAGCCTAGACTTTAACTCATGGGACCCACTGGAGATTTGTGGGCCAGTCCCCAGATATTACCATGCACAACAAGAGAGGTTAGCCACCAGAATGGCTGTCAGGTCTGAGCATTCTGCCATTATTTCAGTGGAGAGGGGAGATTGTCTAGAGCTCCCCTGTCTAATAGGGTATGCCACTAGTCACGTCTGGCCATTTACATTTAGATTCTCATTACTTCAAATTAAGTGAAATTGAAAATTAAGTTTCTCAGTTGCACTAGGCACATTTTGTGTGTTCAATTGTCTCATGATTACCATATTGATCAGCGCATATATAGAACATTTCTATCATTGCAAAAAGTTCTGTTGGATTTAGAACAGTGGCAGCCTCCATCCATGTGTTGGTAATTCTTACTCAGCAGAGAGAGAGGAGGTGTACTCACCTTTCTGTACAGGGGCCATAAACTTTTCAAGCCCTAGGTGATAGATTCACTCTGTATTGTATTCCCCTCCCCTGCCATAGGGCACCCAGAAGGCAACAGTTTACAAAGGCACACACATCCTGATGTTTGTCCTTCTGCAAACTTACAGGGGGTATTCACTCTGTAACTTACATCCAATACCTTGCAACTAAGCAGCCAGTGACTTAGGGAAAGAACCAGTTATATTTTGTCTCCCTTCCCAACTTTGGCTCTTTTCCTTGAAAGTAGAAATAGTTCATGTCTTTGATAGAAAGAAGTAGTCTTTCTCTTTGTTGCTAAATTAATAGAGAGTCCAGTTTTGGGGAGTCTTGAAAGTCTGGCGGTGGTGATATAAGTATTCCTACTTGAATTATATTTCTCTTTACTCTACTTTTCTACACTTTTATTGAACATGATTAATTTTGTAGCAAATAATACACTTAACCAATTGGTGACTAATGCTCCAAGTTTCCCATCAGGTCTCTTGTATTTGTAGCTTTTACGGAGAAGGTCGTGGGGATCTTTAAAATTTCAGGTCACGGAGATCTTTTAAATTTGGTGAGAGAAGGTCATGAGCACTGTTTGAATCACCTTAGACTTCAGGATGCAGTTTGTATTGTTTGCAAGGCCAGTGGGTATTTTTGTATTTAGAATGGCTTATTAATACTAGGAATTAAGCCTCTTATTAACGGCAGGACATCTTAAAACAATCATTAACCATTGTTAAAGTAAAGAACAGCTCATTATTTTTCATATCTTAAAGATTGAACCCTTCACCATGATTAATAAAGGATAGTTGTTATCGGCTTTGGTCACAAAAATTCATGTACAAAAGAAACACTTTGGCAAATTAAAAGTAAAATGGTAGCATGAACACTTGTATCTGCACTGCTAATTAAAAGACTTAACTATTAGGCCTTGGGGGTGGGGAGGAAAAAAGAAACAAACAAGTATAATTTGCCAGATTAATTTTATGGTCTGTTCTATTTAATCAAACTATACCTTTTAGTGAAAATGACAAATCTGAGTTGTCAGAATGTGGTAGATAAGGAAGATAAAGGTCATATATTTTAATGTCACAGAAGGTCTTATTAAAGGAACCTTAATTATATTAGCTACCCATGAAAGATTAATTAAATACTGTCTGAAATAATTAGGTCCAAGTTACTGATGGTTTAATTAAACCCAGTTTCTTATTTTATAAGAAAACTAAAGGTCCAGTATCTCTGTCGGCAGCATAATTGATAGTATGTCAAAAAGGCAAAATAGTAACCTTGACCAACCACGGAGAGAGAGGTTTATATGGCTTTCTGGGCCTTGTGTGCTTTGACTCCATTCTCCACCTCCTGATACAAAGGATACAAAAGTGAAGCTTCTGGGTGCTCTAGGGTAGGGGAGATGAATACAATACAGAGTGAATCTGTCGTCCAGGGCTTCAAGAACTCATGCCCCACACACTGGCTGTACAAGGGTAAAGTGTAGGTGCTTTACATCTGTATCTTTTCCTTTTTAGAAATGCATCTTGCCTCTGCCACCTCTGTACACCATCTCAGAAATGCCAACTGGCCTTTGTGACTACTCACAGTCTGCCCAGGGGTATTGTGGCATTGAAAAAAGACTGCCATAAATTTCATTCTCCTGTTTGTTTAGTATGTCTATGCCTCAGCATCCATTTTCTTCCTTAGTTCTACATCTTTGTGGTTGAGAGTATGGGCTTTGGAATCAGACTGGGTTTGAATATCAACTCTGTCACAGCAGTGTGACCTTGGGCAAGTTACTTATTTGAATTGATTTCCTCATCCATAAACTCTTAGATATCAGAATGGCTACTTAACAAGAGTTGTTAGGAGGATGGATAATACTTTAATATATATAAAGCACTCAGCACATGTGAAAAGCACATGTGGTCTGCAGGATCATGAGGATTTGAGGCCCAAATTTAATAAGTACATGAGTTCAAGTGAAATGCCAGTTTTAAAGTACTTTAGAATGTGCCAGAAGGGAAGATGTTACAAAAGCAAAAATTTGGCTGGAGATTTCATTGGCTGATGATATGAAATGTACTCCAGGTCTGATTTTTGGTTTATTTGTTTTGGGGTTTTGTCTTTGTTTTGTTTGAGTCTTGAGCTGACCAAGACATCCCCTTTATCTGTGCTGAGGACACATGGGGTTGGAACTTTGGGTAGGAGAAGAGAACAGTTTTAGTCCATCTCACTTTACCCTTGGACAGCCAGCTCTTCTTTTACTATGAATGGGACAAACATAATCCAAATAATCATCTTACAATTTCTAAAGTGCTTCTTCAGACATTCACTAACTTATTTATTCCTCTCCACAGCCAAGTCAAGTAGGTACTACTATTAGCTTCATTTTACAGGTGAGAAAACTATGGCATAAAAGGTTAAGTAGCTTCCCTAAACTAACATTTAGCCCTAGGGATTTTGAATCTACGGAGCTCTGCTACCTGCTGGTGGCACCACCCTCCCTGAGCTCAGCTTTGTGTTGTAGATTACAGCAGGATTGTGAGAACCAAGGCCTGTGGGCTCAGTCTTGCCAGTCCTTATCAGCTACAAGTGGATTTTGCATTTTTCATGGATTGTAAAGAAGATGGAGAAAGATGAAGGGGAGAAGGGAAAAGGTGAAGGAGAAGCAACCGAATGCGGGGAGCAAAGGCTATTTACTATGTGGGCTTTTATAGAACAAGTTTGCTGATCCCTGTTCAGTGCAGTGCTCTCAAACTTAAATGTACATAAGAATCCTTTGGTGAACTTGATATAATGCAGATTCTAATTCAGTGGATCTGGTGCAGGGCTTGAGATTCTGCAGGCCTGACTAGCTCCCTGAGAGTAATTGTGCTGCTGGTCCTTGAACCACACTTTGAATTGTAAGAGCTGTGCCTCACACTAACTCTAGAGCCCAAAATATACTCTTATACTAGCATGTGGTATTAATTACTCTAGGTTTGTACCCTAAGGACTTTTAACTTCTTTTCTGTGTTCGTAGCAGGTGAGAGGAATAAAATAGGAAAGTGAATGTCTGAAGAAGCGCTTTAGAAATTATAAGATGATTATTTTGATTATGTTTGTCCCATTCATAGTAAGAGAACAGCTGGCTGTCCAAGGGTAAAGTGAGATGGACTAAAACTGTTCTCTTCTCCTACCCAAAGTACCAACCCGATGTGTCCTCAGCCCAGGTGAACTTTCAGTAATTCACCTTTAAAACACGCGCATCTTTGCCCTCCCAAATGGTGATGGCTTCTGCCCGCTACATTTACCTGCATGTCAGCTCTATATGCCAGACCTGGGTACAGTGAGGGGATGACAAAGCATGTGACTTGGTCCCTGTCTCCAGGCATGTCTTGTTGAGGACCATGCTTGCTTATTCTGGTCTTAGTCATTTTATCCTGCCTCTTTAGTTGCAAGTTTCATTTCCACGTTAAGTATCACCCACAGAGATCCTACTTTTCCTTCCCCAAGGGTTCCCATATCTACCATGGACTCTGGGGTCCTTCCTCCAGGCTCTCTAGTTTTCTATTTTGTCCTCTTCATTGCTCCTTCTTTCCTGGCCTTTGGTTTCCCAAGCAGGCATTCTCTTTAGTTCCCTTTGTTCAGTGCTTGGCCTATGTTGTCTAATTCCATTTGCACTCATCTCTCCTTTCAAAACTAAGTGCCAAGCTTCAGGAGCCTACGTTTGAAACAGGGTGGTCTTCCCTTTCCATAATATGGTCAGCTTCTTCTGTTTTGTATCCAGTCTATTTAGATTTAGATGCCAAAGTATGAGGACTATTACTCCATTTCCTTGACGAGTAATAGCTTGTTAATAATGAGTACACATTAATTACATAGACGCCACTATCATCATTTAGTATAGTAGCTGCCACTCAGCAGTCTTTCATAGTTCACAGAATGTGGTGTTGCCAGGCACCCGAGCTCTGGGCTAGATTGGAGCAGAGTAATCCCTTCTAAGAATGAACTTCTCTGATTATCATCCTGCTGCTCATCCTCCTGCTTTGGCCTAGGGTATGTGATGGGTCATGCCACTGCAGCCTTCTTTTACTTCAGAAGTCCTGTCATTTGAAGCTGGCATGGGTGCAGTGTCACCTTCATTTTTTATCCCAGTGGCTCTGAAACCCCACCTACTCCACACATATCTCCATTTATTCTGCTCTGCACCCCTTGAACAAGTCTCACCACTAACTAGGGCCCTTATTTCCACATCGATTGAAAGAGAATCTTTGTGAAGCTGGAAGGTAGGACTTCCTTCATATAAAGCCCAGAAAAAGAGAAGCATTTTGCCCAAGGTCACATAGCACAGTCGGTGGCGGCAGAGTAATACCCAAATCCTCACCTATTCTTTTCATTCTAATCTGTTCTCTCATGTAAAGTTTTTCAAGTTTAAAAAGCATTGACATACTATAAAAAAATATGGATGTCTAAGTTCTTTTAAGCCTATTATACATATGCCTATATTTTGCTAAAAAAATAAAAGAGTAATAACCTCCAGTTTTACCATTTTTCAACATATACTTGGATCATCATGAAATTTTCTGGCTTTATTTCCTCATAACAGTTCCACCAACTTTCAGGTAATCTTGCATACATATACTTTTAAAATATGATAATTTTCTCTCTGGAAAAAAGGAAGCCCCCTTTAACCCAGCACATTTCACTTTCTGTATATTTCTTGTTGAGACAGACTCTCACTTGGTTGCCCCAGTAGACTCTGTCTCAACAAGAAATAGGCATCATCACAGCTCACAAAAACCTCAAACTCTTGGGCTCAAGAGATCCTCCTGTCTCAGCCTCCTGGGTCTACAGGTGCCCTACACAACCGCCAGCTAGTCTTTCTAATTTTAGTAGAAATGCTCCTTGCTCTTGCTCAGGCTGGACTTGAACTCCAGAGCTCAAGCAATCCACCTGCCTCAGCCTCCCAGAGTGCTAGGATTACAGGCATGAGCTACGGTGCTCACTTTTTGAATATCGATAGTAGTACATGTAGCTGCAAAAGCCAACAACCCCCTGCTCTAGAAAATCCAAATTTCAGAAAACCTCAGGAGGAGGGTAAACCTAAACTTAAGAAAGAAGAAAATTTAAAAGCTAGCCAGGTGGCCAGCATCTATTCATTCACTCATCAGTCTATTTCTAGTTGATTTAATTCCCCCTCTAACACTTCCCTTCTTACCTCTCTCGTTTATTTCTCAGTAAGACCAGAAATACAGGGGGAGGAGCCTGAGGAATCTGAGCTGAGCAATGACCTTTGTTTCTCAGCCTGATCAGTAAGCGCATAGGATCTGTGAGCTGTCACAGGTTAGAAAATGTTTCATTTCAAGTAGTGATTTTTTTCTAGAACCAATTAGATTTGATTTCAGTGGATAGCTGTCTTGAATCTCACTTTCAATTTCATTTTGCTTTCTAGCATTGAAGAAAAGAAGGTGGCGGGCAGAGAGAGAACATATTGTTTTCATTGCTTTGTTCAAATGAAACATTCAAATTTAGATCTTTTCTTTAACTCTTTGGGTTTTACTTAAGGCTCAGTAAATAATTTACTATTACAATAAATTAATTGCTGTCACAGTTTGGTTGATGACCACACAAAGGGTAGTTATGAAGTGATTTCCAAACAGTAAAAACAATTGTTTTAAGGAATAAAATAATTAGATGCTACAGTGTGGCAGAAGTGGTCAACTATTTGTATGTTTGCCCTTACTTAAGCTATGTTAAAACCTAAAGAGAATAAGCAAATTTATGATAATTTATTTTAGAAATCACCTTTAAAAAGAGGGCAATAGCTTTCGATGACTAATGAGTTTCATGTGTTGTTCAGAGCTCTGTTACTCTTGCATTGCAACTTAAATCCTATGTGTTGTTACCTTAACTGCTCCTCAGGCAGTGGATTTGACTGCAGAGCCCTTAAATGGTCTTTACAGTGTGTCTGCAGTGAATTCCCTGCATGCAGAGACTCTGCCAAGGTTTCTGGGTTTGGGACAAAAACCATAGCAGATCAATGAATGAAGTCTGGAGTCCGATGGTTCCATGTCTAACTTAACTCATTATAAATTGTCTTATTCTTTTTCCCTTTCTAACAATACTCCACTTAGATTTTCGGATGTGGATTCATTCACAAAAAAGCAGTTTGTAAAGAGAAGTCTCTCTTTTTTCCACTCTTACTCATCTCCCTTCTTCTACCCAGTTCTCCCAAGTGCTGACAGACTAGGGACCCTTATCTCTCTCTTTGTCTCTCATTATCTGTAGCCAGTGGTCTGGCCCCTGCTGGGACCCTTGTTTACCTGAGGGCACAGAAAAAAAAAAGTCCATTTCTGAGCTTTGGAGCCCTCTGCAAATGCAGGAAATTATATGCTGATGGCTCTTAGAGTCCCCTTGAAAGGAGAAAAAAATCAGCATTGGGAAAGAAAGACTATTCCATATCAGCATATTCATTTTTCATTTCACCAGCATAAGGAAAAACAACCCAAAACATAAGAAAGTCTCCTCACAGTGCTTTAAACCCTTAATACAGAGCAAGTAGTTTGATTAGTCATTGCTGCATATTGTTGAAAAGCATCCCCTCTGAGCAGGCCACATCACAGCTGTAGGGACCTGTAGACCTGGCTGAGCCAGCCAGGAACCTTGGATCAGGATGACAAGGTGGAGAGGAGACAGACCTCAGGAGTGACCCATACCCGGCCTGGCAGACTCATCTGCAGCTAGACTGACTTCTCTCCTAAGAGCAGTTACCTGCTGTCCACCCCACTTTGCCGTAAAGATCTTTCCTAACAAGAGAGTTGCCAATGAATTATGGAGCAGGAATGAAATAACGAAGGTAGAAATGTGGACTGTTATCAGTCACACACATTCAAGTCCAGCCCGGGCCAGCACAGTACAAGGGACTATAAGCTCTGGGATCTTCTCATTCAACCAAGATTGCTTCATACAAAAGTAGACAATGCCCGCCTGAAAGCCATTGCTGATATTCAACATTTTTTAAAATAGCTGAACAGAGACAATAAGGCATGACAGAAAACTTGGAGAGGAGGCTGGCTTGGAGCCTGGCTTAAGAAAGAAACATGCTTTTAAAAGTAGGCAACAAACACAGATTTCTGAGTGTTTAATTTATTTGAAAATGAGAATCAACTTGACCATTCATTTATTTCCCCCCTCTAAAGCCACAAAGACAAGCAGAACTCAATTTCAGTTGCTTTTTAGGATATCTCTCTGGTCTTCCTTTCATACATTGAAATTCTCATGCAAGGTAACTCTATGATCCCCTTTTACTGTTTGATGTGGCAAGGAGTGGACTAAGAAGACGCCTTCAAGAACCTTTCATAAAGGACTGGTAGTATGAAAGAGGGTCCTGGAGCCATCATAAAATTAGTCATTAATTCAGCAAATATTTATTGAGTACCCATAAGTGTGTCACGGGGGTACAATAGTGAACAAGACTGGTATTGTCCCTGCTACGGTCACCATCCACCACTGTTCTGGCTTCAGCACTGGAAATCCACAGTCTGGGAACCCCTTCAGTCCTAGGAACACTGGGTGGTTACTCACCATTTCTCTTGGAAGTCAGTGCTCAGTGGATTCCTGAGAAAGGTAAATTGCGACGGCCCATGTCATAGTACCAGACTTAGTCCTTACTCACTATATGATCTTCATCAGGACATTTTACTTGGCCTCAATTTTCTCATCTGCAATTAGGAAGAATAACATATACCTCAAAAAGTTATTTTAAGAGAAAATGAAATTCGTTTTTGGAGTTTGTAGGAACTGACCTTGCTGATAGCTTTCTAGCCGGCAACAAAGAGGGAGATATAGCTGGAGGTGCCTAATTTGCTCTGGAGTAGAAGTGGCTGCTCTATCATTTACTGAATCAGGGTGGAACCTGCCAGAAACCTGATAATATTTTGTGACTGGTGTTTAGATGAAGTAGGGTCTCTGGTCCACAGTGCTTGGTTGGGGGAAGGAAACTGAACCCCAGAGGAAAGCTGAGCTTGAAGCTTAACTACTCCTTCTACTGGCAGTTGTAAAAACAGGCAGGTACCTTATTCTCAAGATGGGGACTCAAGCTCAACATTAAAGCATTACAGGGAAAGAGGGACCTACATTAGCGCTATTCCATTTGGGGGTTACTTTTCACTTTCCTTCTTTAGGAATCCCTTCAAGATTCTGCTTTTCTTTGCCAAGCTCTGTTCCTTACCCATAACTCGAAATGCTATTTTACATTCCATGAGCATTTATTAGGCACCCAACATGTACTAGGCATTTTTCTAGGGATTGGGATGCTGAAAAGAAACAGACTTGTCTTCAAAGAGCTGACAGCCTTGTCAAAACATGTGCATGCGCACGCACACACACAAGCAGTTTGTTTTTTTTTTTTTAAAGTTTTTGATTCCTTCCTTTGTTCAGCTGTCTTTTTTATTTTTTTTAAAGTAGCTCTACGGCCTTCATTTTTTCTGTCTTCAAATATCTCTCATTCCTCACCTCATTTTACTTTACTTTCTGTACTGTCGGCTACAGCATCTTGTCAGGCACCTACAGTTTTCCGTGCATCACACTGCAAACTTATGTAGCTTGAAAGATTGAAATTCATTAGTCCATACTAACAACGTAGGCTGTCTTATTATTATTGGTAGTAATGTCATTCCCAGAGCTTGTCAGGGGAGAAGACCCCAAATCCCCTCTCCTGATGTACAAAGAATTTCTTACAACAAGTAACCTCCTAGCCCTTCACCTGTGAGCTAAAGAACTAGGTTTCATATGGTGATGAAAGAGTATGACAACATGAACTTTGGCCTTTCCTTAGGTTCAAGTAGGCTTCACTTCAATTTATTTGTAGACTTCCTGCTGACGGTAGGCCCTGTGCTGCGTCCCTGTAGGTAGGGACTACAGAGGGAGGCAGATGGCAAAAAAACTTTTAACCCCCAGTCAGAGAATTGAATTTGATGTTATTATGATCAGGGACTAGGACAGCATGCAAATACTGATCTAAAGAACTTATGATTGTGGGGCAGCAAGTGGATCCACAGAAAGAAACATGAGGAGCATGTAATGGATGCTCTGAGACGTACATGCCAGGGAGCGCAGTGGGGTTGGGAGGAGGCAGGAAGGCACACGGGGAGGTTTCATGGGAGCCGCCTACTCAGCGGCAGAAGTACTGAGAGTGTCTGCAGATCACTGAGTAGCCTTGACACTAGAAAACCAATTATCTGCCTCCTTCCTACCACACTTCTACATCTGCTTAAAAGCCACTTTGAATAATAATCAGGGTTTCCAGTATACCTTTTAAATCTGCTGCCATGGGGATGCGCAGCTAGTCCGCTAATGTCCACCTGTGCTGTTTTGCTAATATCCACCTGTGCTGTTTTCCTGACTCGCTGCTCACCACAATCACCTGGCACCCAGGATCCAAACATCCTGGAGGGGTGGAAGGACTTCTGGAAGTTCTTTTGTAACTATTTGTTTTACAGCCATTTCCAAGGAGTTTCATCATGACGGAATGGTGATGATTTGAATCTTCTTTTTATTTTTATTTTTATTTATTTATTTATTTTTTTTGTAGAGACAGAGTCTCACTTTATGGCCCTCTGTAGAGTGCCGTGGCCTCACACAGCTCACAGCAACCTCCAACTCCTGGGCTTAAGCGATTCTCTTGCCTCAGCCTCCTGAGTAGCTGGGACCACAGGCGGCCTCCACAAAGCCCGGCTATTTTTTTGTTTTTGGTTGCAGTTTGGCCGGGGCCGGGCTTGAACCCGCCACCCTCTGTATATGGAGCCGGCGCCTTAGTGACTGAGCCACAGGCCCCGCCCGATGATTTGAATCTTCTAATTGTGTTTCATCTTATTCCAATACTCCATAAACTGGCAAAGGTGAAGGGCAGAAGTGTGAGTAAAATTTACCTTCTTAGTAACTTCCTCTATCACATAGTAACTAGAACATGGCCCCTATCATATCTGTGATATCCAGACACTTTTTACACGTTATCCTTAATTTTTACACTGTCCTTGTAGATTAGGTATTATTATCTCCATTTTATGGCTAAGGAAACCAAAGCACAGAAAAGTTATATAACTTGCCTGGGGTCATCGAACTCCTGGAAGGTTGACAAGCACAAATGCTGTGATACATTATTAGCAAATGTCATAGAATAAACTCTCCTGGTGCAATGGAGTCTGTTTCCACCAACTAAATTTTGGTGAACATGAACCAATTGGCTATATTTTCACTAACCCTCAGTGAGAAAACCTGGATACTTTCTCATGTTTAGATTGAACTTTTCAAGGTCCTTGGTAGCAGATAATCTGCCATTCTGCTATGACTTCAGTTGTTCTAGCTTAGGTAAAATTGTATTTTATCTTTAAAAAACAAACTTTGGGAGCGGCGCCTGTGGCTCAAAGGAGTAGGGTGTCAGCCCCATATGCCGGAGGTGGTGGGTTTAAACCCAGCCCCAGCCAAAAACTGCAAAAAAAAAAAAAAATTGGGGGTTGGCAAAAATTTTTATGCCCATATACCTGATGGGCGTAGGTGTATTTCATTCCCCTTACATGTGTTACATAATGTCCAAGATCTCTGTGGCAGAGCCAGGTCTTGTAACTTTATAACCTATGTGTCCAGCCCACAGTTCCGTACTTAAAACAAGACACTCTCTCACATGTCATCTTTCTGTTCCAATTTTAGCCCAGGATGGTGAGAAAATAGATGTAGATGGGCCTTTAAGAATGTCTCCAGCGCAGTCTAGAATTCATAATTGTAAATCATGGTCAGATAAAACTTCATCAGTATCTTTCACCTGCTCTTTGGTGAAGGTTGAGTCTTAGCTCAGCCCTTAGTCATTGGGCCAATGAAGAAGACATTCTGTTTTTTCTACAGAGCCTAAAAACAATCTTTAAAGCCCCCATTTTTTTTTTTTTTTTTGATTGGAGATAACTAAATTTTTCTCTCGGGAAGAAAATGGAAAGGGGGTGAAACGTGCATGCATTTATCTGTTACTTTAGAAAAGAACTGCAAGGGTAGATGGAGAACAGAACATGCTGCTGATGACGTCAGAGCCCTGGAGACAGGTTCAGTTTATTATGCTGGTGTAAGGGGTGGTCTGAAAAGAAGGGGGAAAGGCGAGGATTTTGTAGCTGTACTTCCCTTCATCAAGTGCTTGGGATTTGAGGTGGTGCATTATCTGCTCCATGGTGCACAAGTACAGCCCGTGGAGTGGAAAGGAGACAGGCTGTTTTCTAGCCCAGGCCCGTATTTAACCCTTTCCCAGCTCATGGAGTCTCAGTAATCGCTTGCCTTCTTTTTCTTCCACCTGCTCACAGAAGGTACGATCTCAGGAATTTTCAATATAGTTTCGAAATGATCCTGAAATCGTGCAATATTAGGGGTCAGCTCTTGAAGCTGAGGGGAAAGATTGTTTTCTGGGGAATTCCCAAGAATTGATTTATCTAATGAGATGTAGATAGGTGTGTTGCTCACACCTGACCCTGTTGTTTATTTTTTTCCCCGTTTCCTATGGGAAGAACACTGAATAATTAAGATACTGAATAATTAATATGGAATCTCTTGGCTTCCCTTTCAAAAACAAGGACATTCTTTCCATTCTGATCCTCCTTGTAACTTGGATTATCCTATCTATTACTATACCTTTTTTTTTTTTCACACACAAGGAGATAAGAATTGGAGCAAACTTGCATTATTTATGTTTCATTAATTCAACAAATACTGTCTACTGTGTGCTAGGCAGGTTCCTAGGGGTTGTCAGTATAATGGTGAGTGAAAAAGTTAAAAATCCCAGTCTTTAGGTTGGGCGCGGTAGCTCACGGTGTGTAATTCTAGCACTGTGGGAGGCCGAGGTGGGTGGATCGCCTGAGCTCAGGAGTTTGAGACCAGTCTGAGCCAGAGCAAGACCCCATCTCTGAAAATAGCTGGGTGTTGTGATGGGCGCCTATAGTCACAGCTACTCGGGAGGCTGAGGCAAGAGAATTGCTTGAGCCCAAGAGTTTGAGGTTGCTGTGAGCTGTGACGCCATGGCACTCTACCAAGGGTAACAAAGTGAGATTCTGACTCAAAAAAAAAAAGTGGCGCCCGTGGCTCAGTGAGTAGGGTGCTGGCCCCATATACTGAGGGTGGCAGATTCGAACCCGGCTCCAGCCAAACTACAACAACAACAACAAAAAAATTAATTAAAAATAAATAAAAATCCCAGTCCTTGTAGCGCTTCCATTCTAAACAAACAATAAATGATAGATAAAATAAATTAGTGCAATATATGTGATTCTCCCCCTCATATCAGCCTAAGCGTATAAAGATACTAAATATGTATTAACAAAACAATTCTGGAAATTGCGTCTCCTACCTACGCTGATAAAACTCTTGAGTTCGCCCCAGTGGGGTACTTTTGTTTTCTTAGCAGACCAGCAGTTTTAACTTTTAAACTCCTTGGCACAGTCTCTTACTGTGACTGTCAGGGGTTACATGGGCTAGTGCCTTGCCACTCTATAAGGCTGTGTTACTGCCACCAATGCTGTGTCTCTTGCTTACTATGGAACTATCTTTATCTGCCTGTATACTAGGCTAGACCCTCACCCCAGGGCAGGGCTTCCCTTCCTTCTTTCTATCTTTCTGTTGCAGCTTCTGACTTTGTCTGCTTTCCCCAGATTTTTGCTTCTCCCTGTATCCCAGACTTAGTCCTCACCTTTCTGTTCGGCTAGTGTCCCAAATCCTGTTACTTTATCATTATAGTAGTTTACCAACTTTGGTTCTTTTAAAAATTATTCACTGTATTTTCTAATAATAAAAATAATGTATGTTCAGACAAACGGAAAACAATGAATGATAATATTAGCATCCAGAGATACATAACGGGCACTAGAGCCCCTTCCTGGGCATGCCTAGAAGGACCCTTCACTTGGTTATTGCTCTACTATTGTTATCTCTACATTATTAATAATTTTTTTTGAGATGGAGTCTCAAGCTGTCGCCCTGGGTAGAGTGCCATGGTGTCATTGCTCACAGCAACTTCCAACTAGGGCTCAAGCAATCCTCTTGCCTCAGTTTTTCTATTTTTAGTAGAGATGGGGATCTCGCTGTTGCTCAGGCTGCTCTTGAACTTGTGAGCTCAGGCAATCCTCCCGCCTCAGCCTCCCAGAGTGCTAGGATTACAGGTGTGAGCCACCGTGTCCGGCCTACACTATTAATAATGTTTTTTTTTTTAGAGACAGAGTCTCACTTTGTCGCCCTCAGTAGAGTGCTATGGCGTCACAGCTCACAACAACCTCCAGTTTTGGGGCATAGGGGATTCTCTTGCCTCAGCCTCCCGAGTAGCTGGGACCACAGGCACCCGCCACAACACCCGGCTATTTTTTGTTGCAGTTCAACTGGGGCCGGGTTTGAACCTGCCACCCTCATATATGGGGCCGGCGCCCTAGTCACTGAGCCACAAGTGCTGCCCCACTATTAATAATTTTTAAACAGGGGCCATGTTTTCATTTTGTACTGCAACCTACTAATAATGTGGCTGGTCCAACCTACACTGTTTTAAATTTAAAAATTAAAGAAAATTTCAAATATTATGGTAGTACAATTTTTTTATATGAGTCACTTTGTAATGCTTGAGTCCTGGCTGTAGGTGTGCCCATCACCCAGATAGTGTTCATTGTACCTATTAGGTAAGTTTTTACCTCCTCCTCTCTTTCCCCTCTTCCCTGGTTGATTTCCACTAAGTTTTCCTTCCCTCCATGTACATGTGTGCTCATCTATCAGTTCCCATTTTATAGTCAATACATGTGATGTTTGTTTGTTTGTTCCTGAGATACTTCACTCCAGTACCATCCAAATTATTGCAAAAGGCATTCATTCATCCTTTTTATGGCCCATTAGTACTCCATGGTGTTTACATAAGCCACATTTTCTTAATCCTCTCATGAATGGATGGGCACTTGGGTTGATTCCACATATTTTTGATTTTGAATAGGGTACAATAAATGTTTTAGTGCAGGTGTCTTTGTGATAAAAATATTTCTTTTCCTTTGGGTAGATACCCAGTAGTGGGATTGCTGGGTCGACGGTAGGTCTACTTTTGGATCTTTGAGGAATATCAATACTCTTATGCACAGAGGCTGTGTTAATTTGCGGTCCCATCAACAGTGTAAAGTATTTCTTTCTCTCTGCATCCATGCCAGGATCTATTGTTTTGGACTTTTTAATACAAGCCTACTCTTAACATTCCTAGTATATTTCCTCTTAGTATTTTTTTCCATATATGTGTTGGTTTTAAAAATAATTAGGATTCTAGGTAGTAGGGTTTGCATATTTTTGGATCGTGCTTCTTTCACTGAACATTATAATGTGTGAATGTTCCCATTTTAGTAGATTTACTAATTTTAAATAATACCTATCACTTATTCAATCATTTTCCTATTGTTCAACTTCTAGGTTGTTGGCTGATTTTTTTTTTTTTTTAAGAGACAGACTCTCAATTTGTCACTAAGTGCTGTGGTGTCTTAGCTCACAGCAACCTCAAACTCTTGGGTTCAAGCGATCCTTTTGCCTCAGCCTCCCAAGTAGCTGAGACTACAGGTGCCTGCCACAACACCCGGTTATTTTTTAGAGATAGGGTCTCACTCTGGGTCAGGCTGGTCTCGAAGCTGTGAGCTCAGGCCATCCACCCGCCTTGGCCTCCCAAGTGCTGGGATTATAGGCATGAGCCACCATGCCTGGCCTAGTTGGCTGATTCATCAAATCTTGTTTCGGAGCTCACTACCTGGAATATTGTGAGTGCTAAATAATCATTACCTAATATTATGTCTACATGGTCCCTGAAGCATTTTTTAAAAGTGGTATTCATGGTCTCTGAGCAATGGGATTTGATCTTTGCCTCAGATTTCCTTTGCTTTCTAATTTTATCCAGAAACCAGGTCACTGGGTTCTTTGTGCCCGGATAATGAGCAGGTGTTGTCATGCTGTGGTAATTTGGAGTCTGGAACTTTACACCTCAGAGTTCAGATCTGGAGTTTCGGTTGATATTTCTTTTTTTTTTTAGTTATTAAATCATAGCTGTGTACATTAATGTGATCATGGGGCACCATACACTGGTTTTATAGACCATTTAACAAATTTTCATCACACTGGTTAACATAGCCTTCCTGGCATTTTCTTAGTTATTGTGTTAAGACATTTATAGTCTACATTTACTGAGTTTCTCATGTACCCTTGTAAGATGCACCGCAGGTGTAATCCCACCAATCACCCTTCCTCCGCCCATCTTCCCCCCTCCCTCCCCTCCCTCTCCCCCTTCTCTCTATTCTTAGGTTATACCTGGGTTATAGCTTTCATATGAAAACCAAAAATTAGTTTCATATTAGGGCTGAGTATATTGGATACTTTTTCTTCCATTCTTGAGATACTTTACTATGAAGACTATGTTTAAGCTCCATCCATGTAAACATGAAAGAGGTAAAGTCTCCATCTTTCTTTAAGGCTGCATAATATTCCATGGTGTACATATACCACAATTTATTAATCCATTCGTGGATGGATAGTCACTTGGGCTTTTTCCATGACTTAGCAATTATGAATTGGGCTGCAATAAACATTCTGGTACAAATATCTTTGTTATAATGTGATTTTTGGTCTTCTGGGTATATACCTAGTAGAGGAATTATAGGATTGAACGGCAGATCTATTTTTAGATCTCTAAGTGTTCTCCGAACATCTTTCCAAAAGGAATGTATTAATTTGCATTTCCACCAGCAGTGTAGAAGTGTTCCCTTTTCTCCACATCCATGCCAACATCTCTGGTCTTGGGATTTTGTGACATGGGCTAATCTTACTGGAGTTAGATGATATCTCAAAGTAGTTTTGATTTGCATTTCTCTGATGATTAAGGATGATGAGCATTTTTTAATATGTCTGTAGGCCGTGCGCCTGTCTTCTTCAGAGAAGTTTCTCTTCAAGTCCCTTGCCCGGCCTGCGATGGGATCACTTGTTCTTTTCTTGCTTATATGTTTGAGTTCTCTGTGGATTCTGGTTATTAAACCTTTGTCGGAGACATAACCTGCAAATATCTTCTCCCATTCTGAGGGCTGTCTGCTTGCTTTACTTACTGTGTTCTTGGCTGTTCAGAAGCTTTTTAGTTTGATCAGGTCCCAGTAGTGTATTTTTGAAGCTGCTTCAATTGCCCGGGGGGTCCTCCTCATAAAATACTCACCCAGACCGATTTCTTCAAGGGTTTTCCCTGCACTTTCTTCTAGTATTTTTATAGTTTCATGTCTTAAGTTTAAATCTTTAATCCAGTGAGAGTCTATCTTAGTTAATGGTGAAAGGTGTGGGTCCAGTTTCAGTCTTCTACAGGTTGCCAGCCAGTTCACCCAGCACCATTTGTTAAATAGGGAATCTTTTCCCCACTGAATGTTTTTAACTGGCTTGTGAAAAATCAAATAACGGTAAGTAGCTGGTTCCATACATCTATCTCTCTGTTTTTGTGTCAGTACCATGCTGTTTTGATCACTATCGATTTATAGTATAGTCTGAGGTCCGATAGCATGATTCCTCCTGTTTTATTTTTATTTATGAGTAATGTCTTGGCTATTTGAGGTATTTTCTGATTCTACATAAAACAAAGTATCATTTTTTCAATCTCTTTAAAGTATGACAGTTAATTTAGGGATTTTATTAAAATTGTATATTGTTTTGGGTAATATGGACATTTTAACAATGTTGATTCTTCCCAGCCATGAGCATGATATATATGTTTTTCCATTTGTTAACATTTTCAGCTATTTCTTTTCTTAGAGTTTCATAATTCTCTTTATAGAGATCTTTCATGTCCTTTGTTAGATTAAACTCCCAAATATTTCATCTTCTTTGGCACCACTGTGAATGGAATAGAGTCCTTAACTGGTTTTTCAGCTTGACTATTGTTGGTATATATAAAGGTTACCAATTTATGAATGTTGATTTTGTAACCTGAGATGCTGCTGTATTCCTTGATCACTTTTAAGAGTTTTATAGTAGAATCCCTAGTGTTTTCCAGATATACAATCATATCATCTGCAAAGAGCGAAAGTTTGATGTCTTCTGACCGTATATGGATACCCTTGATCACCTTTTCTTCCCTAATTGTGATGGCTAAAACTTCCATTACAATGTTAAAGAGCAGTGGAGACAATGGGCAACTTTGTCTGGTTCCTAATCTGAGTGGAAATGATTTCAATTTAACTCCATTCAATACGATATTTGCTGTGGGTTTGCTGTAGATGGCCTCTATCAGTTTAAGAAATGTCCCTTCTATACCAATTTCTTAAGTGTTCTGATCATGAAGGGATGCTGGATATTATCAAAAGCTTTTTCTGCATCAATTGAGAGAATCATATGGTCTTTGTTTGTCTTAATTTGTTTATGTGCTGAATTATACTGACAGATTTACGTATATTGAACCAGCCTTGAAACCCTGGGATGAAACCGACTCGGTCCTGATGTATAATTAGTTTGATGTGATGCTGGATTCTGTTTGTTAGGATCTTGTTGAATATTTTTGCATCTATGTTCATTAGTGATATTGGTCTATAATTTTCTTTTTTTGTTGGGTCTTTTACTGGTTTGGGGATCAGGGTGATGTTTGCTTCATAGAACGTATCGGGTAGTCTTCCTTCTTTTTCTGTATTTTGGAACAGGTTGAGTAATATAGGTACTAGTTCCTCTTTAAATGTTTGGTAGAATTCTGACGTGAAGCCATCTGGTCCCGGGCTTTTGTTTCTAGGGAGATTTTGTATGGTTGATGCTATTTCAGAACTTGATATTGGCCTGTTCAACATTTCCACTTGATTCTGGCTATGTCTTGGAAGGTGATGTGCTTCCAAGTGTTGGTCAATTTTCTTCAGATTTTCATATTTCTGAGAATAAAGTTTCTTGTAATATTCATTAAGGATTTTTTGAATTTCTGAGGAGTCTGTTGTTATTTCGTCTTTGTTGTTTCTGATTGATGAGATTAGAGATTTTACTCTTTTTTTCCTGGGTAGGTTAGCCAAAGTTTTATCTATTTTATTGGCCTTTTCAAAAAACCAACTTTTTGATTCATTGATCTGTTGTATAATCCTTTTGTTTTCAATTTCATTTAATTCTGCTCTGATTTTGGTTATTTCTTTTCTTTTACTGGGTTTGGGTTAGGAATGTTTTTCCTTTTCCAGTTGCTTGAGATATCCCATTAAGTTGTTAACTTCCTCTTTTTCCGTTCTCTTGAGTAAGGCTTGCAGTGCTATGAATTTCCCTCTTAGGACTGCCTTTGTGGTATCCCAGAGGTTCTCATAATTCATGTCTTCCTTGTCATTTTGTTCCATAAATTTGGCAATTTCCTTCTTAATCTCGTCTATGCCTCAGCTATCATTCAGCATAAGGATACTTCACTTCCATGTTTTTGTATGAGTATGCAGATTCCTGTTGTTACTGAGTTCAACTTTTATTCCATGTTGGTCCAAGAAGAAGTTGTGATCGATTTTGGAGTATGTTTTGTGGGGTGATGAGAAGTATGTTTATTCAGTTTTGTTGGGATGAAATGTTCTGTAGATGTCTGCTAAATCTGAATGTTGGATGGTTAGGTTTAAATCTAAAATTTCTTTGCTCAGCTTCTTCTTGGAGGATCTATCCAACACTGCCAAAGGAGTGTTAAAATCTCCTACTATTATGCAGTTGGAGGAAATGCAGTTGCTCATGTCTGTTAGAGTTTCTCTTATAAATTGAGGCGCATTCTGGTTGGGTGCATAAATATTAATAATTGAAATCTCATCATATTGAGTATTACCCTTAACAAATATGAAGTGACCATTCTTATCCTTTCTTACTTTTGTTGGTTTTTAAGCCTATTGTATCTGCAAATAGAATTGTATCACCTGCTTTTTTTCTGATTACCATTTGACTGAAATATGGACGACCATCCTTTCACCCTGAGTCTGTGTTCATCTTTTAAGGTAAGATGTGATTCTTGTGTGCAGCAAATATCTGGCCTGAGTTTTTGTATCCAGTCAGCCAACTTGTGCCTCTTTAGAGGACAGTTTAAGCTGTTCACATTAATGGAGAATATTGATAAGTCTGGTAAAATTTTGGGTATTGAGTTTTTCCAACGTCCAGTGGACATTTTTAATCCTTTCACCACGTGGAAGTTGGAATTTGATCAAATGTTTCTGAGTGAGTTTACTTTTGTTCTAGAGGATTGGGCTGGTCATTATGGAGGATAGGTGTGAGAATATCCTGAAGAGCTGGTTTAGTTATGGCAAATTTCTTCAACATATGAATGTCATTAAAGTATTTAATTTCTCCATCATAAATGAAACTCAGTGTAGCTGAATACTGGATCCGTGGTTGAAAGGTATTTTGTTTTAGGGGATTAAAAGTTGATGACTACCTCTTCTGGCTTGAAAAGTTTCAGCAGAGAGATCTGCAGTCATTCTAATATTCTTCCCTTTGTAGGTAATGGTTTTCTTTCATCTGGGTACTTTCAGAATTTTCTCCTTCATATTAACTTTAGTGATGTTAATTATGATGTGCCTGGGGAATGTCTTATTTGGGATGAGTCATGCTGGGATTCTGAAACTGTCTGCTCTCTGAATTTCAGAATCTCTTGGCATGTCTGGAAAATCTCTTTCATAATTTCATGGAGAAGGGCCTCTGTGCCTTGAGAAGCTACTTCATCTCTTTCAGGGATTCCAATGAGGCGGATATTACCCTTCTTCGAATTATCCCAGAGCTCTCTGAGAGAATGATCTGTTTTTGCTCTCCATTTCTCTTCCTCTTTGAGAGTTTGGGAGCGTGAAAAAGCTTTGTCTTCAAGGTCAGAAATCCTTTCTTCTGCTTGCTCCACTCTGTCACTGAGGGATTCTACTGTATTTTTCAGATCTTTGAGGGCTGAAAAATTCTTGCTTCAATATGTCAAAATCATTGGTGGTTTTGTCTTTAAATTAGTTGAATTCTTGAGACAACTTTTGAATTTCTCTTCGAATTTCTATTTCTGACTTTTGAATTGCTCCTAGAATTTCTAATTGTAAATTTTCCTCCATTCTATTAATCTTGTTTGCGATCCAAATTCTGAATTCGATTTCTGACATCTCAGCTATCTGCTTATGAATGGGATCATCAGTTACATCTGCCATTTCTTTCCTTGGTGTGGTTGATCTACTCTATTCATGTTACCAGAGTTTTCTGCTGATTCTGCCCCATGATTATTTTACACCATTTGAATTTTCCCCTGGAGCTTTTCCAAGGACCTGTACAGTGCTAGGGCCTGAGCAACTGGGGATCTGTTTGGTGTGGTGGGGCTAAGTGGCTCTGTCTTGTTTTCAGCTGGTCTCTATCTGACCCTAATGAAACAGTTACTCTGCTTTGAAGTCTCAGCTATGGAGAAATACTAGCAGTTAAGTCACCCCACCCCCTACAGGCAACAACTGGAAAAGGAAAATCAAACCTTCCTACAACCACACACCCAGGACACCACATGGATTGTTCTTGGGCAATTGGCTCAGTTGAAAAGGTTGAAATCAATTGTCTCAGTCAGCACCTGTCTCAGGTGGAAGATTTTTAAAAGGTGTCTGGCAACTGGATCACAGGGATCTGCTGACAACTCAAATATGACTTGCTCTGGTCCTCTGCAAGGTCAGGAGGACCCACCCAGCAAATAGATTAGTTTGGGAAGTTTGATGCACCTCTGTCACACCCCACCTTGCACCTCTATCACACTGAGTCACTGATAACCCCGCAGGGCTGTTACCCAGTTGCCTCCAATGAGCAGATACTCCAGGGGTTTCCACTTTCCTGAATCACAAGGCAATCTATGTCTCCTTAGCCAGGCTGCTGCTCTGTGCCTCTATCCGGCAGGGGGAGTTGAGGCCTGACAACCTTGGGTACTTGATAGAGACTGGGGGGTGTTCACTCAGTTCTAGCCCCGCCCCTCATTGATGTTACTGACCAAACAAAACAACGTTGTGGAATTTATTTCTGTCCTGGCTAAATTCCCCTGCAGAAGAGAAGCTGTTTTGAGTTCACAGAACCTGCGCCTCAGGCCCTGTCTTTGCTGCAGCAAAGGTTTGTATTTGCAGCTCGGTTAGCTGTCAGTTCTAGCCTCCTGCCCTCTTTTGTCTAGGCTGATGATCCCCTGCGGGCCAGGTGCATCTTAGGCTTAGTAAAGTGGTCCTCTGGATCAGCCCCGCCCTGGAAGTCAGCCTGCACTGCCCGTGTGTTTTCTAGTCCCCACACTCCACCTAGGCTGGTACTGCCTCAGTTAAACCCTTTACTCACGGGACCTGCATTTCCGTCCCAGATCTTCCTCCAGTGGTTGCCACCTGAGACGATGCCCGGCCTCCTCTGGTTGCCCAGAGAGACAGGGGGTGTTACTCCAGAATATCCAGGGGTGAGCCCTATTGTTGCCAAAAACGGCTGCTGCTCCGCGCCTCGGGGCACTGCCGCTTGAATATGGTTCCCTCTCAGCCAACTGTCCTGTCCTCAGTCCCTTGCTGCAGAATCAGCACTGACCAGCTGCAGTCCAGGCCCTGTCCACGCACCTCGAGAAATTACCCAAGAATCTGGATGCCTGTGGGATAGGCCTCCAGTCCTCAGAGTGAGAGTGGAGGGGCGTGCTGGGAGCTCAGAATTGCAGGTAGAGAATATATACAGTTTTACACAGTTTTATGCCTGGCAGGAGAGCACCATAGCACCCTAGTAGTGGAAGTAGGTCCAGTTTTTAGAGGGTATCTCCCGTGGAGTATAATGGGAGGACTTTTGAACTCTGCTTGTTTGTTTATGGGGTACTCCGAGCCATTCTCATGGGGGAAGGGACTCCCATCTGCTTGATGATGGATTTTTTACCTTTTGTTTGTATCCCTGGGGTCGCAGCTGGCCTCAGCAGGGCTGATGTGCATTCTTCAACCTTCTCTCATTGTGCAGCTCTGATCTGCCAGGTTACTTGCTAAATTTCTGTCCTTTAACTCTCCTTCTGGACAGGAGCCTCTGTGGAAAGCTGGCTTCAGTCAGCCATCTTGTCTCCTCCCCCTGGTTGTTATTTCTTACCCCAACTTTCAACCCCAACACAATTCTTGGGGAGGCCTTAGAATTCGAATAATTTCTAGAGCTAGGGAGTTCCTTGGAAAGAATTGCAAATCCTCATCTGCCAGATGAAGAATCTCTAGCTCAGAAGATAAAGGTTCTATCTATAACCACAGAGACAAAGGTGAGATTTGAGCCTGCTTCTCTGTCCTGTCGTGTTTTTATTTTATCATTTTTCAACAATGTTCGACGATCAATGGTGGCAGAAGTATACTACCTTTCAGAAGTGATACATAAGTAAGTACACAGCAAATAATAATTTTCTATGCCCTTGTCCTTTGTCCATGATGATGGTGAATCTAGAGATAGAATAGGAACAGGGCAGGGGCAGCTGTTAAATTCATTCCTTTTGAATCTGGTTGCTGCATGCCCTGAGTAGGGCAGTCCCTGCACAATACTTGACAGATACTTGGACAGAAAAAAGGGAGTTAGTTGTTTATTAGACATTAAGACAGTAGACTTTTTTTTTTTTTTTTTTGCTTCTAAAACAAGTTGTAGCAGCTGAAAAGGGCAAAAGGGTAGAAAACAAGATTGTTCTTGGCTTGGTATTAGGACCATGGGCAATTATTTTTCTTTCTACTCTTTGGAATTCTAGGTTTTTATAATGATATTTCTTATTTTACAGAAGAGATGTTTCATGGAATTTTTATAAGCCCCCTATTTAAGTATTATAGTTTGCTTTCTGTGGGAATGATAATGATGGCTAGGCAAATTGCTTCCTTGACCTATAGGTCCTAGTCAGCCTCCCTGTCCTCCACAGCACAGAAAAAGAGAGGAAGGACTATTATTTCCAATCCAATTTTTCTGCCACCAAAATATTCCCCAGCTTTTATTTATTTTGAGCAGGAAAGAAGTTGATTGATTACTTGTAATTTTCCTACATTTTTAAGTGGAAAAACATAAATATGAACTCAATGATTTTATTATCTATTTTAGGTTACATAAAATAGTTAAAGTGTTCTTGTTTATTTTTATAATTTTTTTGAGTGTGATACTCTTTTTTTTTGAGACAATTTCATTATGTCGCCTTTGGTAGAGTGCCGTGGCGTCACAGCTCACAGCAACCTCAAACTGTTGAGCTCAATGATTCTTTTGTCTCACCCTCCCAAGTAACTGGGACTACAGGCACCAGCCACAATGCCTGGCCATTTTTGGTTGCAGTTGTCATTGTTGTTTGTCAGGCCCGGGCTGGGTTTGAACCTGCCAGCTCTGGTGTATGTGGCTGGTGCCCTAGCCGCTGAGGTACAGGCACCGAGCCGAGTGTGATACTCTTGAAGCAATCTCCAGGATGGAATACAGGCTTCTTCTTGGATGTCTCACAGTTGAAAATAGTTTCTGTCCTTTCACCTTTCTCATTTCTTCTGTTGCAGACCATGCAATCTTTCTTTGATTTTTTTTGAATTTTGCATTATAAAAGGCATCTTCCCATTTAGCCTTTCCTCTGCATCAGAAGATGGTGATTTTACCTTCCTTCTTGAATTTATGTTCCTTTACATTGCTCACAAGTTGAGTGACGTGATTTCTCTTGTAAGAAAGGTGTGTTTGCACTTTTTCTCCACTCTCCTTGTCTAAAGAGTAAAGGATGTAGCTGTTCACAACTGCAACTTCCATAAGCCACAAGAATACTTTTTTCACCATTTGTAGCAGCTCCTTATAAATCTATAACATCCACAGTACTTATCAGCTCTGTCTACTCTTCCCATAAACTTTGTGTATTCTAAAATAACTTGTTTTTTCAAATTTAACAAGCTGTTTCTTCCTATAACCAGTGATCAACTGTGTTTGAAGGCCAGGGAATGTTTCAGCATTGTCACTAACCTCTTGTCACAGAATGAGAGGCATATCATTTTCATATCACATTGGTAGGCACATGAAGTCTCCTATTTCTCAGACCACTTGGAAAATCTTTCCTAGGAGTCACAACTGTTCCTGTCACATGTATTTTCATTTTATGCAATCCCTGTTGTGTGTCAGAGAATGGGTGTAGGAGACACCTGTGAGAAATACCTTCCAGTGAAGGATTGGGGAAGGGATTTAACATCATTGGCTCTCATTAGTGAGACTCACGAGAGCAGGAAATTATGTACATCATTGCTCAGCAGTCTCCACGTGGCATAGGCGGCCATGGGATTACTTCTATAAATAGCTTTGGGAAAAGTTAGCTGGGGTTCCTCCTTTGGCTCCGCTTCTTGCTCTGAGGATGCCTAATCAGCGTTCCCCTACTAAGATTGCTGTTGAGAGATTGCTGCTGAGATGCTCGCTCCTACTAATACTGATTGTGACTTCTAAGGTGCTTGGGCACCTGAACCCTGAATAAGCCATACCCAGAGCGAAAATGTATAGCGGCCTGTGTCCGACAGTTGAGTGGGCTGGGCTCAAGCATCTTGGCTGTCACAGGCCCTGGGTTGGGGCCAGAGACACGGCATCCTGGGCCCTGACAAATGGGAACTTTGTAAGATCATAAGCATGATAAACCTTCCAGCCACTTGTTACAGGTTGCATATTATTGTCTCTTTCTTTTTAAACAGTAGCTTCAGATTCATAGGAAGAGTTTCTTCATGTTCACTTTCAGCACTAAACTCTTTTTCAACCTCCCTGTCCTCAAAAATCCATGTTGCAGTGTCATCAATGTCACCATCACTTGTACATCTTTTCCCTGTCATTTTCCTCCAAGCACAACTGGGTGAATACAACACACGATCACCTGTTCACATCACCTGTTCACCTGTTCACATCAAGAAACAGAAAGATGAGGGTGGAGACAAGATAGCTGACTGAAGCCAGTTTTCCACAGAGGTTCCTTTCCAGAAGGAGAGTTAAAGGACAGAAATTTAGCAAGTAACCTGGTGGATTACAGCTGCACCATGAGAGAAGGTTGAAGAACGCACATCAACCCTGCTGAGGTGAGCTGCGACCTCAAGGATACCAACAAAAGGTACAAAATCCATCACCAAGCAGACGGGAGTCCCTTCCCCCATGAGAATGGCTCGGAGTGCCCCACAAACAAACGAGCAGAGTTCAAAGGTCCTCCCACTCCACTCCATGGGAGAGACCCTCTAAAAACTGGACATACCTCCCCTACTAGGGTGCCATGGCGTTCTCCTGCCAGGGATAAAACTGTATAGAACTGTATATATTCTCTACCTACAATTCTGAGCTCCCAGCACTACCTTCCACTCTCGCTCTGAGGTCTGGAGGCCTGCCCCTCAGGAGTCCAGACACTTTGGTGCTTTCTCGAGGGGTATGGACAGGGTCTAGACTGTAGCTGGTCAGTGCTGATTCTGTGGCACAGGAGTGAAGAGAGCATGGTCAGCTGAGAGGGAACCGCATCGGAGCGGCGGTGCCCTGAGGCGCAGAGCAGCAGCCATTTTTGGCAACAATAGGGCTCACTCCCAGATATTCTGAAGTGACACACCCTGTCTCCCTGGGCAGCCAGAGGAGGCTGGGCGTCTTCTCAGGTGGCAACCACTGTGGAACAGATCTGGGACGGAAATGCAGGCCCCACGAGTGATGGGTTTGCCTGAAGCGGTACCGGCCTGGGTGGAGCATGGGGACTAGAAATGGACGCGCAGAGCCAGGAAGTTCCCAGGGTGGGGCTGACCCATAGGACCGCTTTACTAAGCCTAAGATGCACCCAGCCCTCAGGGGATCGTCAGCCTATAGACAAAGGAAGGCAGGAGGCTAGAACTGACAGGTAACCGAATACAAACCTGCAGGAGCAAAGACAGGGCCTGAGGTGCAGGCTCTGGGAACTCAAGACAGCTTCTCTTCTGCAGGGGAATTTAGCAGGGACAGAAACAAATTCCCACAAAGTTGTTCTGTTCTGTTCTGTCAGTAACATCAATCAAGGGCGGGCCTAGAACTGAGTGAATACCCACAAGCCTCCATCAAGTGCCCAACGTTGTCAGGCCTCACAACCCGCCCGCTGGATAGAGGCAGAGTGCAGGGGCCTGGCTGAGCCAAAATAGATTTCCATGTGATTCAGGCAGGTGCAACCCCCTGGAGTATCTTTTCACTAGAATCAACTTGGTCACAGCCCTGCGGGGCTACTAGTGAGTGGGTATGACAGAAGTGCAATGTGGGGAAGGAGGCATCAACCTTCTTAGACTAATCTATTTGCTGGGTGGGTCCTCCTGACTCCACAGAGCACCGGAGCAAGCCATATCTGGGTTGTCACCAGACCCCTGCAATCCAGTTGCCAGAGACCTTTTAAACTCTCTCACCTGAGACAGGTGCTGACTGAGACAACTAAGCCAATTGCCCAAGGACTATTCAAGTGGTGCCCTGGGTGTGTGGTTGTACGAAGGTTTGATTTTCCTTTTGTAATTGTTGCCTGTGGGGGGCGGGGTGACTTAATTGCTGGTATTTCTCCATAGCTGAGACTTCAACCCAGAGTAAATGATTCACTAGGGTCAAACAGAGACTAGCTGAAAACAAGACAGGACCACTTAGACTCTCCACACCAAACAGGTCCCCAGTTTCTCAGGCCGTAGCACTGTACTGGTCCTCCACAAAGCTCCAGGGGAAAAATCAAATGGTGTAAAACAATCATGGGGTGGAATCAGCGGGAAAACTCTGGTAACATGAATAACGAGACTAGATCAACCCCCCGAAGGAAAGGTATGGCAGATGTAACTGAAGATCCCATTCATAAACAGGTGGTCGAGATGTCAGAAATCAAATTCAGAATTTGGATTGCCAACAAGATTAATAGAATGGAGGAAATTTTGCAATTAGAAATTCTCGGAGCAATTCAAAAGTCAGAATTAGAAATTCGAGGAGAAATTCAAAAGTTGTCTCAAGAATTTAATGAATTTAAAGACAAAATCACCAAAGATTTTGATGCACTGAAGCAAGAATTTTCTGCCCTCAAAGATCTGAAAAATACAGTAGAATCCCTCAGTAACAGAGTGGAGCAAGCTGAAGAAAGGATTTCTGACCTCGAAGACAAAGCTTTTGAACGCTCCCAAACTCTCAAAGAGGAAGAGAAATGGAGAGCAAAAACAGATCATTCTCTCAGAGAGCTCTTGGATAATTCAAAGAAGGCTAATATTGGCCTCATTGGAATCCCTGAAAGTGATCAAGTGGCCTCACAAGGCACAGAGGCCCTTCTCCATGAAATTATGCAAGAGAATTTTCCAGACATGCCAAGAGATTCTGAAATTCAGATAGCAGACAGTTTCATATCCCCAGCATGACACAATCTGAATAAGACACACCCCAGGCATATCATAATTATCTTCATTAAAGTTAATATGAAGGAGAAAATTCTGAAAGCAGCCAGACATACTAAATCCATTACCTACAAAGGGAAGAATATTAGAATGAATGCAGATGTCTCTGCTGAAAATTTTCAAGCCAGAAGAGGGTGGTCATCAACTTTTAATCTCCTAAAACAAAATAACATTCAACCCCAGATACTGTATCCAGCTACACTGAGTTTCATTTATGATGGAGAAATTAAATACTTTAATGACATTCACATGTTGAAGAAATTTGCCATAACCAAACCAGTTCTTCAGGATATTCTCACACCTATCCTCCATAATGACCAGCCCAAGCCTCTACCACAAAAGTAAACTCACTCAGAAACTTTTGATCAAACTCCAACTTCCACAGTGGTGAAAGGATTAAAAATGTCCACTGGACTTTTGAAAGACTCGATACCCAAAATTTTACCAGACTTATCAATATTCTCCATTAATGTGAACGGCTTAAACTGTCCTCTAAAGAGGCACAGGTTAGCTGACTGGATACAAAAACACAGGCCAGATATTTGCTAAATACAAGAGTCACGTTTTACCTTAAAAGATAAATATAGACTCAGGGTGAAATGATGGTCGTCCATATTTCAGGCAAATGGTAATAATAAACAAGCAGGTGTTGCATTTCTATTTGCAGATACAATAGGCTTTAAACCAACAAAAGTAAGGAAGGATAAGAATGGTCACTTCATATTTGTTAAGAGTAATACTCAATATGATGAGATTTCAATTATTAATATTTATGCACCCAACCAGAATGTGCCTCAATTTATAAGAGAAACTCTGACAGATATGAGCAACTTGATTTCATCCAGCTCTATAATAGTCTAAGATTTCAACACTCCTTTGTCAGTGTTGGATAGATCCTCCAAGAAGAAGCTGAGCAAAGAAATTTTAGATTTAAACCTAACCATCCAACATTTGGATTTAGCAGACCTCTACAGAACATTTCATCCCAATAAAACTGAATACACATACTTCTCATCAGCTCATGGAACATACTCCAAAATTGATCACATCTTAGGTCATAAGTCTAACCTCAGTAAATTTAAAGGAATAGAAATTATTCCTTGCATCTTCTCAGACCACCAATGAATAAGTAGAACTCAGTAACAATAGGAATCTGTATAGTCATACAAAAACATGGAAGTTAAATAACCTTATGCTGAATGATAGCTGGGTCAGAGATGATATTAAGAAGGAAATTGCCAAATTTTTGGAACAAAACAACAATGAAGACACGAATTATCAGAACCTCTGGATACCTCAAAGGTAGTCCTAAGATGGAAATTTATAGCACTGCAAGCATTCCTGAAGAGAATGGAAAGAGAGGATGTTAACAACTTAATAGGACATCTCAAGCCATTGGAGAAGGAAGAACATTCTAACCCCAAACCCAGTAGAAGAAAAAAAATAACCAAAATAAGAGCAGAATTAAATGAAATTGAAAAAAAAAAAAGAATTACACAACAGATCAATAAATTAAAAAGTTGGTTTTTTGAAAAGGCCAATAAAATAGATAAACCTTTGGCTAACCTAACCAGGAAAAAAAGAGTAAAATCTCTAATCTCATCAATCAGAAACGACAAAGATGAAATAACAACAGACTCCTCAGAAATTCAAAAAATCCTTAATGAATATTACATGAAACTTTATTCTCAGAAATATGAAAATCTGAAGATAATTGACCAATACTTGGAAACACGTCACCTTCCAAGCTTAGCCAGAATCATGTGGAAATGTTGAACAGGCCAATATCAACTTCTGAAATAGTATCAACCATACAAAACCTCCCTAAAAAGAAAAGCCCGGGACCAGATGGCTTCACATCAGAATTCTACCAAACCTTTAAACAGGAACTAGTACCTATATTACTCAACGTGTTTCAAAATATAGAAAAAGAAGGAAGACTACCCAACACGTTCTATGAAGCAAACATCACTCTGATCCCCAAACCAGGAAAAGACCCCACATAAAAGAAAATTATAGACCAATATCATTAATTAATATAGATGCAAAAATATTCAACAACATCCTAACAAACAGAATCCAGCAGCACATCAAACAAATTATATGGTTTTATCCCAGTGTCTCAAGGCTGGTTCAATATACATAAATCTATAAGTATAATTGAGCACATAAACAAATGAAAAAAAAAGACCATATGATTCTCTCAAATGATGGAGAACAAGCTTCTGATAATATCCAGCATCCCTTTCATGATCAGAACACTTAAGAAAATTGGTATAGAAGGAACATTTCTTTTTTTTTTTTTTTTTTGTAGAGACAGAGTCTCACTTTATGGCCCTCAGTAGAGTGCCATGCCATCACACAGTTCACAGCAACCTCCAACTCCTGGGCTTAAGCGATTCTCTTACCTCAGCCTCCCGAGTAGCTGGGACTACCGGTGCCCACCACAATGCCCGGCTATTTTTTTTTTTTTTGGTTGCAGTTCAGCAGGGGCTGGGTCTGAACCCGCTACCCTCGGTATATGGGGCCGGCACCCCATCGACTGAGCCACAGGCGCCGCCCAGGAGTTAAATTGAAATCATTTCCACTCAGATCAGGGACCAGACAAGGCTGCTCATTGTCTCCACTGCTCTTTAACATTGTAATGGAAGTTTTACCATTGCAGTTAGGGAAGAAAAGGCGATCATGGGTGTCCATATAGGGTCATAAGAGATTAAACTTTCGCTCTTCGCAGATGATATGAATGTATTCCTGGAAAACACCAAGTGTTCTACTATAAAACTCTTAGAAGTGATCAAGGAATACAGTAGCATGTCAGGTTACAAAGTCAACATTCATAAATCGGTAGCCTTTATACATACCAACAATAGTCAAGCTGAAAAACCAGTTAAGGACTCTATTCCATTCATAGTAGTGCCAAAGAAGATGAAATATTTGGGAGTTTATCTAAAAAAGGACGTGAAAGATCTCTATAAAGAGAACTATGAAACTCTAACAAAAGAAATAGCTGAAAAAGTTAACAAACGGAAAAACATACCATGCTCATGGCTGGGAAGAATTGTTAAAATGTCCACACTACCCAAAGCAATAAACAATTTTAATGCAATCCCTATTAAAGCTCCACTGTCATACTTTAAAGATCTTGAAAAAATAATACTTCGTTTTATATGGAATCAGAAAAAATCTTGAATAGCCAAGACATTACTCAGAAATAAAAACAAAGCAGGAGGAATCACACTACCGGCCCTCAGACCATACTATAAATCGATAGTGATCAAAACAGCATGGTAGTGGCACAAAAACAGAGAAGTAGATGTCTGGAACAGAATAGAGAACCAAGAGATGAATCCAGCTACTTACCGTTATTTGATCTTTGACAAGCCAATTAAAAACATTCAGTGTGGAAAAGATTCCTTATTTAACAAATTGTGCTGGGTGAACTGGCTGGCAACCTGTAGAATAGTGAAACTGGACCCATGCCTTTCACAATTAACTAAGATAGACTCTCACTGGATTAAAGATTTAAACTTAAGACATGAAACTATAAAATTACTAGAAGAGAGTGCAGGGAAAACCCTTATAGAAATCCGTATGGGCGAGTATATATGAGGAGGAACCCCGGGGCAATTGAAGCAGCTTCAAAAATACACTACTGGGACCTGATCAAACTAAAAGCTTCTGCACAGCCAAGAACACAGTAAGTAAAGCAAGCAGACAGCCCTCAGAATGGGAGAAGATATTTGCAGGTTATGTCTCCGAGAAAGGTTTAATAACCAGAATCCACAGAGAACTCAAACATATAAGCAAGAAAAGAACAAGTGATCCCATCACAGGCTGGGCAAGGGCCTTGAAGAGAAACTTCTCTGAAGAAGACAGGTGTATGGCCTACAGACATATGAAAAAATGCTCATCATCCTTAATCATCAGAGAAATGCAAAGCAAAACTAGTTTGAGATATCATCTAACTCCAGTACAATTAGCCCATATCACAAAATTCCAAGACCAGAGATGTTGGTGTGGATGTGGAGAAAAGGGAACACTTCTACACTGCTGGTGGGTATGCAAATTAATACATTCCTTGTGGAACAATGTTTGGAGAACACTTAGAGATCTAAAAATAGATCTGCCATTCAATCCTATAATTCCTCTACTAGGTATATACCCAGAAGACCAAAAGTCACATCATAACAAAGATATGTACCAGAATGTTTATTGCAGCCCAATTCATAATTGCTAAGTCATGGAAAAAGCCCTACGATCCACGAATGGATTAATAAATTGTGGTATATGTACAGCATGGAATATTATGCAGCCTTAAAGAAAGATGGAGACTTTACCTCTTTCATGTTTACATGGATGGAGCTGGAATATATTCTTCTTAGTAAAGTATCTCAAGAATGGAAGAAAAAGTATCCAATGTACTCAGCCCTACTATGAAACTATGTTATGGCTTTCACATGAAAGCTATAACCCAGTTATAACCTAAGAATGGGGGGGGAGAGGGATGGAGGGAGGGGGAGAAGGGTGGAGGGAGGGTGTTTGGTGGGATTACACCTACCTTGCATCTTAGAAGGGTACATTTGAAACTTAGTAAATGTAGAATATAAATGTCTTAACACAATAACTAAGAAAATGGCAGGAAGGCTATGTTAACCAGTGTGATGAAAATGTGTCAAACCATCTATAAAATTAGTGTATGGTGCCCCATGATCGTATTAATGTACACAGCTATGATTTAATAATAATAATAAAAAAAGAAACAGAAAGACTACAACCTGCACTGTCTGTTGGGTAGAGTCTCTACTACATGAAGAAACTTGTCAGACAGGCTCTAACAACAGAGCAGGTGAACAAAGGCCCACGTGGAACATCTCCTGACATTAGACAGGCACAGAAACATCATTATGTTGGGTGAGGTCTGACACAGGATATGAAAGGGTTAAATTAGAGCAGTTTGTACCTCTCCAAATCACTATTATGCTTCCCAAACCATTTTGTTGCAGTGGTTCAGCCACATGCTGAAGAATGTGCGATTTATATCCCCAAATAATTGAATCTAAGGGGCTTCAGCTTTTCCCTTTGTGGCCACAGCTGTGTGAGAGGAACTTGTAACACTGCTAAGAGATTCTATGGGACGTTGAGATTCAGAATTGGCAAGTGTCTAGGCCCTGCTCAGAAGGGTTTGCTAACTTTGAACCAAGCCTCCTACCTGGGGTAAGGGAGGCAGTGGAATACAGGTGACCTGTCGCCCTGAGCCAGGCAAAGCATGGCATCAGGGAAGAAGGGACAGTGTTGGGAAGGCAAGGCTGCCACTGTATAGATGGCCTGGCGCTGGGCTGGGGATTGAGAGCAGGCATCTCTCCCGGCCCCTTTGAGGCCTCACCATGTTCTTCAGGTCACCAGATTGAGGTGCTGAGGAGGGCAAGAGACCAAGGGCCACAGGATCAGAATAGAGATCCAGCTACAGGACTGATGGCAGGACTTTGGAGTTTATTGTTGACACAGGCAGAAGGCCAATTCCTAGCACTGGGGCACAAGGTCAGCAGGGCTGGCAGCAACGGTTTCCTGACACCAAATACCCCAAAGATGAAACACGGTACGTTACCACAACCATTAGGGGCTAACACACTGGTCCTGAGCTTGGAACAGGAATGAGTTACACGTGGGGGTAGAGTTGCAGAAGGGATCTTGGGCAGAAAACTAGGCCAGTCGTCCATGCTTTCAGGAGGCACAAGGGAGACTTGCCTGTACTCAATGACAGGAAGCCACACAGGTCTTGAGAAGAATCAATTGTTCAGTTTCAGCACATAATTCATCTTTTCGTCAACCATTTTACATATTTACATACACGTGCAGAATTCTGCCATTGATTGGTGTTTGTACCCAATAATTAAATTATCTAATTAGAACCGAAGCATCTTTCTTTGCGTAGTGCATATTCTTCTCAGGGTTAGCATGCTAGGCCACGTGGCCACCTAGAATTAAATACTGTTTTATTTCAGCCTAGGGAATAATAGGTTTTGCCTAATATTAAAGGTTTTCTCTGGCTCCTTCAAAAGCCTCTCAATTCACAAATTCAAGGTAAACCTGTTTTCTTCAGCATAAAGCTTTACTCTTTGTTCGGCTTTAATAGGCCAATGTGACCCTGAAATGCGGACTCTAAGTTTCTTTTATCCGTCCTATTGGCTGGGTTTACTGTAGTGGGGGCAGATGTGAGTGGGGGAGCAGAAGGAAGAGAGAGGAGGAGAGCAGGAAAGAGGTACTGTGGTTCCAATAGAAAAAAAATCATATGTGCAATGAAAGAGATTTTCATACCTCAGTTTATCCAGCCTGCATCAGGGCAATAGTCCTGGTGAACAGCATAAGACACAATTATATGTGTGATTCTGGGATTTTATTTTCAACTCATCCACCCCTGAGGGGGAAGATGGCAAGGCCAGGCGGCTGCAGGAGCTTCTCTGTAGTGAGTGGCTGCCCCTAGTCAGTTGTCATGTAATTTGACACAAAAAGAGATTAGGGGCCTTCTTGAAAAAGGAATCTTTAGTAATAATCTGTTTATACAAGCCAAGCAATGAAAAACAAAACAAACCCCAGAAAGTTGGAGATTTCCATGGCAGCTTCCCTTTGTGTTAGAAAACATTGAGGCCTGAGTATCAGGAGACTTGGTGCTCTCATGGTCACTTGCTGCTGTCTTGTTCAAGCTGTGCAACTTAGGCCAGGCCCCATGACCTCTCTGGGCCTCAGTTTCTGTGGAGTGCTCTAATTTAGCTGGTTCACTGAGAGGGTGATGGGATGACGTGAGAAAAAGCCTAGCACAGCACCTGGCACATGGTGGGCACTGAGCAGTTTTTTACCCCATTCTCTGTAATGTGGGCATGGACTGAAGCTTCAGCCCTCAGACAATTCTTGTTCTTTACAGGGATTTGGCAGGACCAGGTGGGATCCAATTTTAGAACATGCATGTGTAGAGCCAGGTAGACAAAAGCCTCTTTTCAGCTCCTTCTTCAAGATGACCACGCTCCATATGGCTTCACCTGCTGCACACTGTTCTAATTGCAATCAGAATGGATCTCATTAGGGTTACAATGGCCCAGGAAAATGAAGAGTGGTTACCATGGCCCACTCCCCAGAGGCTTCCCAGCACTGCAGTCCAAAAAGAAGCAGAGTCGAAAAATGTTTCCTGTAATTACAGTGCCCTGTACAGTACCCCAAGGATGTTGGGAGCTTAAGAAATAGCCATTGACAAATTTTCTTCCTTTCTGCCAAGTGTTTACTATAAATAAGTGGAGGTCTGATTCAATGGTGGTGTATGTACCCCCACCCTTGCCTCCCTGACACACACACACACACTCGCAAACTTAGTGTGAAGGGGCCAGTGTGCAATGGAGAAGGCAGGAGCAGCTATGTGGTTACTGCATGATGTGCAAAGAATTCCTAGTGAGTGCTGGTAAGTGTTTGTTCAATGATTAAAAAATAAACTAGGAGCTGTGCCTTATTCTGATGTAAGAGCTGAGGAGAAGAAACTTCCTTTGAGATAAACTCTCAAAACTGTAGTACAAATATGATTGTTTTTTTGAGACAAGGTCTCAGTTTGTTTCCCTCAGTAGAGTGCCATGGCATCACGCTCACAGCAACCCCAACTCCTAGGCTCAAGTGATTCTCTTGCCTCAGCCTCCTGAGTAGCTGGGACTACAGGTGCCCACCACAATGCCTGGTTATTTTTAGAGATGAGGTCTCCCTCTGACTCAGACTGGTCTTGAACTCGTGAGCTGAGGCGATCCACCCACCTCTGCCTCCCAGAGTGCTGGGATTACAGGCATGAGCCATCACACCCGGCCTTATAAATATGATTTAAACAAGATTGATGAAGTGTGCATATTTTATGGTAATAGACTCAATTTCTTTAGTCTATCCATCTATTTATCCATATATCTATCAGTCTTCTGATCTACTGATCCATCCATCTATACAAATAAATAAATTAAAAGTTTCAACTGAGACTTTAAAAAGTTTACCTTATCTAATTGGTGTTTCTTATCAGGATTAAATGGAAAGTGTCCTTCACTCCTCCTGAACTCCATAAACTTTTTATTGGAGGCTGAAATCTTGTGCTGCTGTGTGCTCAGCTCTCATTCAGGCTCCATTTGCGCGCTGCTTTAACATTAGAAGCCCTTATGGTACTTCTGCCTGGCCTTACTTTTCAGAGAAAAGGCCTTCATTTGCTTCCTCAGCCTTTTCTTTTCATTCTAAACACCGCCTGAGCTTGCTGCCTCCTCCTCTTGTGTTTCATTTTTGTTCTAGAAGGAGATGGCTTTTTATTTCTTTATGGGCATTGAGTGTCCTGGATTGACTATGTGCATGTAGATCTCTGGAATTATATGATGTGGAGGCAAGTCCCTGCTGTCCGTTTTTATGAAAGCCACTAAGATTAATATTCCCCTTACTACACACAAAGGAAGGTTTGGGGGGGATGAAGGTGGTGTTATTCTGAGATGGGAGAGAAGGGAATAGTCTGAGAGCCATTTGGATGCCACTGGTAGAAAGTTGGTCTGTGGAGATGGCATAGCCCATGGGGAGGGACAGGGAGATAGACAACCCCAGCCAAGCTATGTGATGTCACTTTTTCCCTGTCGTATGTAGCTGTCCATCTAAAAAGCTGTCCATCCATTGGAGAGGTTATGGCCACTTCTGGGCCAGATCTCCAAAGGTCAATCGACAGAGTTGTTATGCTGGGTAAGAAAAAGTTTGCTTCCACACGGAGCAAGAAAGGAGGTAACTCCAGGTCAGGAGCAGAATCAGAGTCTCTAATGGTTGTAGACATCAGAGTGGTGGGAATGGCAATAGTGTTATAAGACAAATTACTGGTGATACTGGCCTGGGCTAGGAATAGCTGTATATAGGCAGTCTCAGGTTACAAAGGAGATAGGTTCTGTAGATTTGTTCTTAAACTGAATTTGTATGTAAGTTGGAATAGGTATGTTTACCTATTACCTGTAGTAGCCATCATTTGTTAAGAGTAAGTAGTATGTCAGTCAGATTTTCTTTTTTTTTGAGACAGAGTCTCACTTGGTCACCCTAGTTGTATTGCCATGGCATAATAGATCACGGCAACCTCAAACTCTTGGGCTCAAATGATTCTCTTGACCCAGCCTCCTAAGTAGCTGGGACTACAGGCCGTGGCCACAACACCCTGCTAGTTTTTTTTTCTTTCTTTTTTTTTTTTTTTTAATTTTTAGTAGAGATGAGGTCTTGCTCTTGCTCAGGTTGGTCTCGAGCACCTGATCTTAAACAATCCACCCACCTCGCCCCCCCAGAGCACTAGGATTACCGTCATGAGCCACCACACCTATGCTTCAGATTTTTGTAACTCAGGGACTTACTTCAATGCCTTTATTGGTAAGTAAGAGTTGTATGTAAGTTGGATGATTGTAACTCGGGGACTGCTTATATTCCAAAGGGAAGAATTTAAACAGCAGAGGAAGATTGTGTGGTAGAAGAGTGGGTCTCGAGTCAAGATGGGAGTCCACTTTTAACAAATTTTACTGAGCACCTATTGTGGGGGAAGCATTTTGTTTGGTTTTGTGCCATTAAGTTATGAGGCACATTATGTCTGGTTGCCTCACTTCAGAGATGCTAGGATTAATCAGTTGCTTCAGATAGTTCCAGGCTAATATATTTGTTATATTGTTCCCGAACAGTTTATTGTCTAATGATTTAAACAGCTAAAGGTAGTCTGCTTAAAAGAGGGCTAAGTCATTCCTTGAAAAGTCAATTTGTGCCAGGGAAGTTTAGTTGGAATGACAGAAGGACACTTTTAAAAAGGCATAGCCACATAGAATTAATGCTACTTTCATAATATTTTATACCCAATTTTCAAATTTCCCTGACAGTATGATTTTTTTTTTTCATTTGATTTGTTAGAATCCAAGCAAAGTCTACACATTGCATTTGGTTGGTATGTCGCTCTATTTTTTTCTTTTTCTTTTTGAAGAAGCAGAGTCTCACTTTGTTTCTAGGCTGGAATGCAATGGTAGATAACAGCTCACTGCAACCTTGAACTCCTGGGCTCAAGCTATCTTCCACCCTCAGCCTCCTAAGTAGCTGGGACTATAGGTGCCTGCCACCATGCCCAGATATTTTATTTTTAATTTTTTTGTAGAGACTAGATCTCACTATGGTGCTCAGGCTGGTCTCAAATTCCTGATCTCAAGCAATCTACCTCACCTTTGACTCCGAATGTACTGGGATAACAGATGTGAGGCATCATTACTGGGTTGGTTGATAGGACTCCTAAGTGTCTCTCCTTTTTTATGATTATAACACACTCCCACTCCATTTATAAATGTCATTTATTTTGTTGAGAAAACGAGTTTGTTTGTTCTTTAGAATTTCCTACATGCTGGATTTAGTTGATTAGGTCCTTTTATGGTATTTAACCAGTTCCTCTATATCCTATATTTTTGGTAATTAGGTAGTTACAGAGGCATGATTAAAGTCCTTTCATTGATATTACTATTGGGCAAAACAATTTCATATTGGGTATTGTGTGTTTCCTATAGTAACTAGGAGGCACATATTGTCTGGTTGTCCAAATTTTAATCATGATGACATTAATCAATGTGTTTTGATGTGGCAGCTTGATAAATCAATTATAAATTTCCCCATCAAGATTTCACCTAATGGTCTGATAATTGATTATTATCATCACCTACATTCATTATTTGGTAAGTGCTGCAAAGTAGTGATTTTCTAAGCGTATCACCACTTCTCCATTTATTAGCAGGGATTTTTCTTTCTTTTCTTTTTTTTATAAAGGGGGACTTTTATTCATCAGTTATTTGGTTACCCTGAAGGGAAGTTCATATTGGAAAAGCTTGAGAGATGCTTGATTCTTTCCCTTTATTTAACAATCTTAAAAATAATGAGTAGATTAAAAATAATGAGTAGATGTACTAATGAATTCCATTAAGAGTTCAACTCCATTAAGAGTTCAACTCTCATTGAGAATGAGATTTAAAAAAAATGTTATTAATTTGTTAATAATTGCTATATTTCTTTTCTTTCTTTTATTTTTTTGAGACAGAGTCTCACTATGTCACCCTGGGTAGAGTGCTATAGCGTCACAGCTCACAGCAACCTCAAGCTCTTGGGTTTAAGCGATTCTTTTGCCTCAGCCTCCCAAGTAGCTGGGACTACAGGCGCCCGCCACAATGCCCAGCTATTTTTAGAGACGAGTTCTTGCTCTGGCTCAGGCTGGTCTTGAACCTGTGAGCTCAGGCAAACCACCCACCTCAGTCTCCCAAGTGCTGGGATTACAGGCATAGGCCACTGTGACTGGCCAATAATTGCTATATTTCAATCTATTAAAGTTATTTGGTTTTTTAATGCTCAAATTGTGTCATTTTTGGCCAGTGGGAGCCCTTTAAAGTTGATTTTTGGTTCCTTTAGACAGATTTTATTAGGGTTTGGTAGCTTCTGTGCTTGGTGGGAAAACAAGATGCTGCGGACTCATCTTAAACATTTTTTTGCTCTGACCAAGGATTAGTCTTTTCTCCAATGAGACTTGGTTTATTTTTTTTTTGGGGGGGGGATATTATGTAGAAAGCACTGCGTGTTAGGGATGTTCATTGCTATTGGATAATCTTTGTTTCCAGGCCTTTGCAGCAAAAAGAACCAGGAACTATGTATTTTTTAGAGAGACAAAAATGAATCATGGGTCCACACTGATGTTTACAATTTGAATTAAGGATTACAGAGTTTTCAAATAATTCTTTTGATTTGGTATTTATGTCTCTTTGCTGTTTCTCTATGGTGTTATATGTTTGAGTGTGCATATATGTAAATGTATATATGTATGTTTCAAAATAATAATATCAATATTACTTTTGTGATTAATGAATACAGTTTTATTCATATTTATCATAGTGGTTTTCACTTAGCATCTTGAGTCTGTAAATTAATGTCTTTACCTTATTAGGAGGAATTTCAGCTATTATTATTTGATTATTATTATTTTTTGTTTGCCACATTCTTTCTCTTTTCTTTGTGGAACTCCAGTTACAATTGTGTTAGATTTTTAAAAACATACAGATTGTTTGATAGGTCCCTGAAGTTCTACTTATTTTAAAAAATCTATTTACTCTCTGTTCTTCAGATTTGAAATTTCTGTTGATCTCTTCAAGTTCCCTCTTTCTTTTGTCATTCCCCATTCTACTGTTCAACTAATCTAGTGAATTTTCATTTCAGATATTGTATTTTCAGTTGTAGAATTTACATTTGATTCTCTTTTTTCATCACTTTTAATATTTTGGTAATTTATTTGTAGTGTTTTTACCTTTTTAAAAAATAGGTATGAATCTGTTATGTATAAAATTTTAAATTCTTGTTTTTGTACTTATTTTTCCTCACGTCACTAAAAAATGTTTGTAGCATCATTTTTAATGACTACCTGATTTTACATCATACCAGTATAATTCTCTGTTATTGAATGTTTGTGGATTCCATTTTTTGCTATCGTAAATTATGCTATATGAAAATCTGTGTTCATAAGGCTTTGAGTTTAAGATTATTTTGTAGAATAGACATCTTTAACTAGAACTACAAGATCCACATATATAATTTTTTAAGATTTTTGGAATATGTTGTCAAATTTATTTTCAGTAGTTGTAATACTTTTAGTCCTAGTGATAATATACAAAGAGCGCTGTTTTCTCCTAATATCTTCAGCTATGACTAGTATCATAGCTAAAAACCTTTTTTCTAATTTGATAGTATTAAATTTGGCTTGAGACTGCCTCAATCTTTTGAGTTTAACTGCAACTTAACTGCAACTTACCTTAGTATGTAAATAAACCAAAACCTAACTTAGTATGTTCATATATTTTTTGTAACAGATAGCTAGCTGAGTCTTAACCAATCACAAGCAGTTGAGCTGCAGCCAATCACAAGCAGCTGGGATTCAGCCAATCACAGAATGCCAAATAAGGCACTTACCTAGCTGTAATTAATCAAACTATTTCTATAAATAGAACTGTCTATAAATATTTACTGCACACCTTGCAGAGGGAGCTCTCTGAACCTCTTCTAGTTCTGAGTGATTCCTAGTTTCCAAATTGTTCTTTGCTCAAATAAATTCTGTTAAATTTAATTTGTCAAAAGTTTTCCTTTTGGCAGTAGATTAAAAATATTTTGTTGTTTCATTTGTATTTTGGGGGGACTGCTGCCTTTTATTTATTTATTTATTTTTGAGACAGAGTCTCACTATGTTGCCCTTGGTAGAGTGCTGTGGTTTCACAGCTCACAGCAACCTCAAACTCTTGGGCTTAAGCAATTCCCTTGCCTCAGTCTCCCAGTAGCTGGGAATACAGGTACCCACCACAATGCCTGGCTATTTTTTTGTTGCACTTGTCATTGTTTAGCAGGCCCAGTCTGGGTTCAAACCCAGCAGCCCTAGTGCATGTGGCCTGTGCCCTAACTACTGAGTACTGGCGCAAAACCTGGACTGCTGTCTTTAAACTGCTTTTTCAGATGTTCATTAGCAATTTTCTTTGTGTGTGTGTGTGTGTGTGTGTGTGTGTGTGTGAATTATCTATTAATGTCGATAATTTTTGGCTATTTTTCTATTGAGGATTTAATTTTTTATTGTGGTAAAATATACAACATAAAATTTACCATTCTAACCATTTTAAATGTACAGTTCAGTGATATGAAATAACATGCATAACGTTGTGCAACCATCACCACCCTCCATCTTCATAGTTCTTTTCATTTTATAAAACCGAAACTTATTAAGCAATAACACCCCTCCAGACCTCCTCTCCTAGTGCCTGGAAACCAACATTCTACTTTCTATCTTGACTACCTGGTACAAATGTAATTATACAGTATCTGCATTTTTCTGACTGTCTTGTTTCACTTGGCATTATGTCCTTAAGTTTTATCCATGTGATAGCATATTTCAGAATTCCCTTCCTTTTTAAGGCTTAATAATATTCCATTATATGCATATACCACCTTTTGCTTATCCATTATTTGTTTGTTTTTTTTTTGTTTGTTTTTTCAGTTTGGCCAGGGCTGCTGGGTTTGAACCCTCCACCTCTGGTATATGGGGCTGGGGCCCTACCCCTTTGAGTCACAGGCAACGCCCCATTATCTGTTTATGGTCACTGGGTTGCATCTATGTTTTAGCTATTGTGAATAATGCTGCTATAAATATAGTTCTACAAGTATGGCTTTGAGACCCTGCTTTCAACTCCTTAGCATGTACCCAGATATGTAATTGCTGGATCATGTGGTAATTCTATTTTTTATTTTCTGATAAATTGCCATACTATTTTCCACAGCACTGTACTGTTGTATCATTTTACATTCCTGCCAACAGGGCACAAAATTTCTGATTTGTCTACATCCTTTCAAAGACTTCTGCTTGATTTTTTGTAGTAGTCATCCAAATGGGTGTGAGGTGGTATCATATTGTACTTTTGATTTACATTTCCTTATTGCTTGTTGATGCTGAGTATCTATTCATATGCCTATTGGCCATTTGTATTTTTCTTTAGACAAATGTGTATTCCAGACCTTTCCCCATTTTTTAATTAGGTTGTTTAGGGTTTTTGTTGTTGAGTTTGTTGTTGAATATATAGTACTCTATGTATTCTCGATATAAATCTTTTATCAGATATGCGGTTTTCAAATATTATCTCCAAGTCTAGGGGTTGCATTTTCTTCTGTTGATAGTGTTTTTGATGCACACATTTTAAACATTTTCATAAAATCTAATTTTTCACTTTTCTTTTTGTTGCTTGTGCATGTGGTGTCATATCTAAGAAATTACTTCTAAATCCATGTCATGAGGCTTTTGACATATTTTCTTCCAAGAGATTAATAGTTTTAGGTCTTATATTTCGGTTTTTGATCCATTTTGAGTTAGTTTTTATACATAGAATTAGGTAGCTTCATTCTTTTTCATGTGTACATCCTGTTTGTTTTCCTAGGACAATTTATTGAAAATACTTTCCTTTCCTCATTGAGTGGTCTTGGAACCCTTTGACCATATATGTAAGGATTTATTTCTGGTCTTTTTATTCTATGCCATTGGTTTATATATTTCTCTTTATGTTAGCATCACACTGTTTTATTTATTGTAGCTCTGCACTAAGTTTTGAAATCAGGAAGTGTGAGTCCTCTAGCTTTGTTGTTTTTTTTAAAGATTGTTTGGGCTATTTCGGGTTTCTGGAGGATCCATATGAATTTTAGGTTTCATTTTTCTATTTCTGCAAAAAACATCATTGCATCATTGGAGTTTTGATAGGAATAGCACTGATAGTAGATTTCTTTGGGTAATGATGGCATCTTAACAATATTAAGTCTTCCAATTCATAAACGTGGGCTGTATTTTCATTTATTTATATCTTCTTCTTTAATTTCTTTAAGCTATGTTTTGTAGATTTCATTGTACAAGTCGTTCTTCTTACATAATTTCTGAATATTTTATTACTTTTTATGTTACTGTAGGTGGAATTGCTTTTGTAATTTCTTTTTCGAATTGTTCATTGTTAGTGTGGAGAAATGCAACTGATTTTTGCATGGTGAATTTGTGTCTTGCTACTTGGATAAATTCCTTTGTTAGTTCTTACAGGGTTTAGGAGGGATATTTCCTGTTCCTACATAAAAGATCATGTCATCTTCAAAGATAATTTTACTTCTTTGTAAAGAATTTTACTTCTTTTGTAAAAATTTTCTATTTTTGATGACTGTTATATTTTTTTGGAATAATTACTCTGGTTAGAACTTCGGTACTATGCTGGATAAAAGTTGTGAAAGCTGTCATCCTTACCTTTTTTCTGATCTTAGAGAAAACAACTTTCAGTTCTTTCACCACCATTAAGTGTGAAGTTTGCTATTGGTTTTTCATATATTGCTCTTATTAGGTTGAGATAGTTCCCTTCTATTTCTAGTTTGAGTGTTTTTACCATGAAAGGTGCTGAATTTTCTCAGATGCTTTTTTTTTTGCAGGAATTGAGATAATATGTTCTTTTATCCTCATTCTGTTAATGTGGTATATTACATTGATTTTTTTTTTTTTTTTTTAGAGACAGAGTTTCATTTTGTCACCCTTGGTAGAATACTGTAGCATCACAGCTTACAGCAACCAACTCCTGGGCTTAGGTGATTCACTTGCCTCAGCCTCCCAAGTAGCTGGGACTACAGGTGCCCACCACAACTCCTGGCTACTTTTTTGTTGCAGTTTGGTTGGGGCCCTGGTTTGAACCTGCCACTCTCGGTATATGGGGCCATCACCCTACTCACTGAGCCACAAGTGCCATCCTACATTGATTCATTTTTTATATATAGAACTATCTTTGCATTCCAGGAATAAATCTCACCTGGTCATGGTTTGTAATCCTGGCAATATGCTACTGAATTCAGTTTGCTAGTCTTTTGTTCAGGAATTTTGCATCCATGTTCATAGGATATATTGGTCGGTAGTTTTCTTTTTTTATAGTGCCTTTGCCTGCCTTTGATAACAGGACAATTTTAGGAAATTTTCCCTCATTTCAAAATTTTCAGGAAAGTTTGAGGATGATTTGGGTTAGTTTTATTTATTTATTTTTTTCAGTTTGGCAGAATTCACTAGTGAAGTCATCATAACCAAGGCTTGTTTTTTTTAGGAGATTTTCAACTGCCAATTCTTTCTTCTTCCTAGTTATTTAGATTTTCTATTTCTTTATGATTTAATCTTGACAGGTTTAATGTTTCTAGGAATTCATCCATTTCATTTAGGTAGTCTGATTCGTTAGTGTATAACTGTTCATAGTACTCTTACAATCCTTTTTATTTCTATAGAATTAGTAGTAATGTCCCTACTTCCATTTCCGATTTTATTAACTTGAGTCTCTTTTTTATTAGTCTGTCTAGCTAAAAGTTTGTCAGTTTTGTTCATCTTTTCAAAGAACCAACTTTTGGTTCCATTAGTTTCCTCTATTATTTTCTCTTCTCTAATCTTTGTAATTTCCTTCCTTCTGGTAGCTTTGGGTTTAGTTTTTTACTCTTTTAATTTGTTCTTTCTTTTTACCCAGGGTTGTATGAGCTCTGGAAATTCTTCGGCTTTTAGCCACTGGCTACTTTTGTAGTTTCTCCCACTGTAAAGTTTCAAAGCTATTTTTTCCTTTGCTCTACTGCTCTATCCCACAAATTCCAACAGATTTAACCTTGCAGAATCCTTATTTGTCTCCTTAATTTAGCTAATCCTCCATGCTCTAACTACATCCCTGTCTTCCCTTCCCCATCTTCTTGGTCCAGATAGTGCCTCCAGGTAAGAAATCGGGGTAATCATGGCTTACTTTGTATCTCTTCTAATAAGGATCAAAGTCCTGTGCTGTGTGTTTATTAATGACCAAAAACATTGTCTCATATATTTGTACAGTTTCATAAAGGTTCACAGCAAGAGTGCTAATCTAGCCCCAAGTATTACATCATGCCTGAAAGCAGAAGTCAACAATACGTTTTTAAGATCTATTTATGTTGCTATGGTTTACTCAAGAGGTGCATTCACAAGCATGCAATGTGAGTGCCTGGAGTTATGCAACATAGCTGTCCAGCATTTAATAATGTACATCTCTCACATCTATCCTTTGTCCCAGGGGAAGATACTCTCCATCACTAGACTAAGTATGGGAGATTGTTTTCAAGAATCTTTACCATGTTGCTCACACAGGCTCATAAATACTGGTTGTTTAATTTTTAGGAGTTTTACAAAGCTAGTTGTTAATCAGAGTCCTTGTTATGAATTATATGAAAGTAAAATTGGATACATGGTATTAAAATCAAAGGTAATATTCAAAACTTATCATTTCCTCATTATTTTACTACATTATATGACTATTTTTGCCCTTAAAGTCATTCATAGCTATTCTATCTGTATTGTGAACATACTGTATCATGGTGTGGTGCTGCATATCTCTTCCAAACTTTATCTTCAGTGACAGCTCATTGGTAGCAAAAATTAGTAAATGTTAAAAATCAAAGCTGGATTTATTGCAGAGGGTGGCAAACTATGATTGTCCAAGCCGAAAGCTATTTTTGCCCATTTATTTACATAGCATGTCTGACTTCTTTAGCACTACAACCGGAGGGTAGAATATGTGTGACAGAGATTATAAGGCCTGAAAAACTAAAACATTTACTATCTGGTCTTTTACAGAAAATATTTGATGACCCTTGATTTATTTGTTTGTTGATTGTCTAGACTTATTAAAGTAATGAAGAAAATGTGAGTAGTACAGTTAATTTAAAAGTGTAGGGCATCCATAGCTGTTACATTGTGCGTGGAGCACAAATTTCAGGAAGCATCCCTTTGGTGTTTGAAAGCTGTTATCTGATTTAGCAAAGAAGTTGCTCATGTCATTGACATACATACATACATCTTCATTGTTTTGCTTTTGTCTTCTTTATTAACGTAAGTATGAATATCTACCAATATTCATATCCAAACAACTTCCTTCTTCCATTGAGATATCAGACTGACTACTGATCTAAGAATTTACAAAAATCAATAAAAATATTCTGTGAGAATTAACTGACTATATGGAAATTACAATGAAAAGTATTGTATATTTTGTTACTATTAATTAACTAGATGCTATATGTCTTGATATCAATAAAGTTTATAGTAAATTATGTATAATATACACATACTTACATAGTACATAGACTTTTATATATATATATATATACAGTATGTATAACTTTCTTTCTGGAGAACTGGTAGTTAAACATTTATTAGCATACCTCAGGTGCACACGTATTACCATCCCATCAGAAAATGCATAAATATTTTGTTTTTTTCATATCTCTGCCATTTGTCAGTATCCAGTTTTTGTCAAGTCAATAGATGTAAAATGATATTTCAATGCTGTTTTAACTTGTATTTTTACTACTAATCAGTTTGAGCATCTCTTTGTGTGCTTGTTAGCCTTTTGTATATTTTTTCTGAAAATTTGACTGATATTTCTATTGGGTTCTTGTCTCTTTTTGTAAATGAGTAATCCTACTATCAGCTCATTTTGGTTTTCTACATTGTAAATATCTTCTGTCAATATCTAATTTGACAATTGTGTTAATGATGTCCATCATTAAACATATATCCTTAATGTTGATGTAATCAAAGCCATCATTTCTTGGCCTCGTATTTTATGCATTTGAAAAAAAAAATATATATATATATATTTTTTTTTTTTTGAGACAGTCTCACTATATTGCCCTGAGTAGAGTGCCATAGCGTCACAGCTCACAGCAACCTCAACCTCTTGGGCTTAAGCGATGCTCTTGCCTCAGCCTCCCATGTGGCTGGGACTACAGGTTCCTGCCACAATGCCAGGCTATTTTTGGTTGTAGTTGTCATTGTTTGGCTGGCCCGGGACAGGTTCGAACCTGCTACCTCTGTGTATGTGGCTGGTGCCCTAGCCGCTGAGCTGTAGGTGCTGAGCCACATTTGAAATATTTTTAATAAGTCCTTCCTTCACCTTCAAATCAGAAAGATAGTCTTTTCTTTCACTAATTTTATAGTTTTTACCTTTTAAATTCTGGTGTCTAATCCATCTATATGGATTCTGTGTGTAGTTTTTAACTGAATTGGGATTTAGCTAAAGCATGATTCATTTTTAGACCTTTTAAGTTATTGTAATTTACCAGTTCTCCCTTGCATCTTATTTAAGGAAAAAACTTTTATAGTCTGGATTTTGCTGAATGTATGCATACAGTATCATTCAACATGTTCCTTTGTTCTTCATAGTGGGATCTAGAGGCTCGATCAGATTCAGGTTTGTTTTTTTGAAAAGACTACCACCTCATAAGTGGTGTTGTGCTCTTTCATCAGGGTGCTTAGACATCTTTTTCCTTGTATTTTTATCATCTATTGATCATCAGTGTCCATGTACATTATTATTTCATTGAGGAATGCAAAATAATGGCATTTTAATTTTTTCAATTCTTCATTTATTAGCTAGAATACTTCTATTAAGACAAATATCCTCCTATACACCATTGGGTTACTAAGTGGTATAATTCATTTAGGAAAGTCAGGTTAAAATCCTGATTATTTTCCTTTATGTATATGATTTTAAAATAATGACTTTATTTACTAACATCTTCCAATAGTGACCAATAACTTGATTTTTTTTAGTTTTTCTTATTTTTTAGTATTGCTGTGAACACATGGATTTAAATATTTTTGCTGTGCTTCAATACACTGCAGTTATTATTCTTACTGATGTTTAACTTGATCAAGTTTTCATTGGGAGTCTCTTCAAGTTGGCTCCTCAGTCCTTTCATCATGACATAGTAGTTTAGGACAACATTTGTGCAATGTGATGTGCCGAAGTGTTTCAAGTTCATCTTGCATATTTTCTGCCTCAGACTTTGAATTAGTTATTTCTTGAAGGAGCCTCAGATTTATTTAGTAAGAAATGGTTTTTGTAGATCACAGTAGGGCCACCATACATTTAAAAGAAACATTGCTCCCGATTTTTAGCATGACAACATCAGAGGAACATTCCTACGTCTTAGCTGTTCATTTTTAAAGTTGACCTCACTATTTGTGTTTCTTTTGGGGTCCATATAAAGTTTAGAGTGAGTTTTTCAAGTTCTTCAAAGAATCTGAATAGAATTTTAATTGTAATTTAATTGATTTTATATACCAATTTGGGGAGAACTGATGTACCTTTTATTTATTCAGATCATTTTCTGGGTTTTATGAGTTTATTATTTTGCTATAGAGGTGCTTTGTGCACAAACACATATATATTTTTAAATTTCAGATTAATATGAGGGTACAAATGATATACTTTTTGCATTTCTAAAGTGAAGTTGAAGTTGTATTTGAGCCCTTCACACGGGGGTGTGCTATATACCCTTACATTGTGCCCATTAGGTGAGAGTTTACCAATCCCTTTCCCTCCTCCCCTCTTTTTCTCTCCTCCCCTCTCCCACCCCTTGAATATACTTGTCTTTTTCTTTAGTGTGGGCATGTAGTTGTTTTTAGAATTTTTTTTTTTTGTAGAGACAGAGTCTCACTTTACTGCCCTCAGTAGAGTGCCATGGCGCCACACGGCTCACAGCAACCTCCAGCTCTTGGGTTTACGTTCTCCTGCCTCAGCCTCCCGAGCAGATGGGACTACAGGCGCCGGCCACAACACCTGGCTATTTTTTTTTTTTTTTTTGCAGTTTGGCAGGAGCTGGGTTTGAACCTGCCACCCTCGGTATATGGGGCTGGCGCCCTACTCACTGAGCCATAGGCGCCGCCCTAGAATGGTTTCATATTAGCATTGAGTGCATTGTATACTTGCTTTTCCATTTTTGCCATACTTTACAACAGAGAATGTCCCCCAACTCTATCCAGGTTAATATAAAAGATGTGAAGTCTCCGTCTTTTTATGGCTGAATAGTATTCCATGGTATACATACAGTACAGTTTGTTAATCCAGTCATGGGTTCATGGGCACTTGGGTTGTGATTGTGAATTGAGCTGTGATAAACATTCTAGTGCATTAAATGTTCTGTGGTGAATAATTTTTTTTTCTTCTGAGTAGATGCCTTATAATGGGTTTGCAGGATCAAATGGAAGGTCTAGGCTGGGTACGGTGACTCATGCCAGTAATCCTACCACTCTGGGAGGCCAAAGTGGGTGGACTGCTTGAGCTCAGGAGTTCAAGACCAGCCTGAGCAAGAGCAAAATCCTATCTCAAAACAACAACAACAAAAAAAAACAGCTTGGAGTTTTGGCAAGCGCCTGTAGTCCCAGCTACTTGGGAAGTTGAGGCAAGAAAATTGTCTGAGTCCAGGAGTTTGAGGTTGCTGTTAGCTATGATGACACCACAGCACACTACATAGGGTAACAAAATGAGATGCTGCCTCCCCCCACAAAAAAATTATAATAATAGAAAAAAATAAATAAAAATATTCTTTTTTAAGAAATGTGTCTGGAGCTATAAATTTCTCTGTGTGTCTGACAAATTTTTTGATGTATGATGCTTTAATTTTCCCTGAGTTCTGAAAATCTTTTTTTATGATTTACATTTTTAATTCAACAATTTTATAGTAATATGTTATTTGCTTTACTAACATGAAAGAGTAATTTTTTATTACTCATACCTCTCAAACTCATTTTCTTTAATCTATTTGAGATGTTCTTATCTAGCTACATAATTTTATTTTTCTAGAAGTAGCAAATTGCACTTCTTTTTTATTTATTTATTTATTTATTTTTTTGTAGAGACAGAGTCTCACTGTACCGCCCTCGGGTAGAGTGCCGTGGCGTCACACGGCTCACAGCAACCTCTAACTCTTGGGCTTACGCGATTCTCTTGCCTCAGCCTCTCGAGCAGCTGGGACTACAGGTGCCCGCCACAACGCCCGGCTAGCAAATTGCACTTCTTGAATAGGCTCATAACATTAGAGAATGTTGGATGAGGGTATAGTGATCTTCTGTTGCTTGGCCAGGTAACGTAATAAAAAAAGATTTAGCACTTAGAAGGTGAGATTTTTGATTAGTTAGGTAAATATGAATTGAATTCCTATGTCTTTATCAGGGGATGTCTAATCCTTTATATGTGCTCTTTACCTCACTGTTTACAAAACTTCTTCATAACTGCTATTTACTTCAATCTTCCGAGTAGTGTGATGAGGTGGACAGAAAAGTCATTTGACCTCTTTGACTTCATCTGTCAGACAACATTAATGTACTTCTAGGCCATTGTGGATTATTGTGAGGATTAATTAATTAGAGCCAATAATCTCTTTCTCTTAACCCCAGGGGGTTGTGCTCCTCTAGGGAGATAATAGATATGAGAATACAAAGGGCACACAGTAACCTAAACAATTGTTTTGGTAGTCTAAACAAATTCTTATTTGTAGTCCAAGTTCATCCTTGTGCATACTTAGGATAAACTAGGACAAGATACCATGAGTGAGTACCTGGTGTATTGCAAGCTCTTGATACATGTTCATTGATTGTTAAATATCAAGGTATCTGGCACCAGGGCCATCTTCATGAACGTGTGATCTGTACAATTGTGCAGGGACACTTAAAACTTCTAATTTATTTCTGATCTTGTGTTTTATAAGTGAAGTCTGATGAAACAATGAAGCATGTGCATGAACAATGGAGATATACTAGGTGGTAGTGTGTGCCCTGTTGTCTCAGGTCCATAGGCATGGAAAAAGATGCAGGCACCAAAGAATTTTTCTGCTAGCCTGGTGTGCACAAACAGGCTTTTGGTGCAGTCTGGAGCATGTGGGTCCTAAGGTAGGCAGGCTGGGACCTGCCAGATTGGCGCTGTCAATGTTGCTGGCAACAGTTACAGTAGAAGCAACAACCCTGGTAGCTGCAGAAGCAATAGCTATAGGAGAAAACAGGGACTCCATGTCGGGTAAGCACTGAGTCTGCTGATGAGAGATAGGCTTGCCTGGTCCGTAAGCCCTATCCTGTGTAATCTACATCAATATTAACTCTCATCTGAGTGCTGGGACAACAACTGCATTCAATCATTAAATATTGTCAGTAAATCATTACAAAATAAAAGTGTTCATGGACATTGTAATAATCATATCAAGGAATTATTAGATTTTTTTAGACTTTATAATCTTCAGTTTTGAAAACGCCTGCAACATTGCAAAGCAAACACCCACAGGCCTAGAAACAGAAACAAAATTATTCAACATAATACTGGAAGTCCTGCCCAGTGCATTTAGGCAAGAGAAAGAAATAAAGAGAATCTAAATTGGAAAGGAAGAAGTCAAATTAGTCTTGTTGGCAGGCAACATGATCTTATATTAATACTTATTAAAAAACCTAAAGATTCCATTAAAAACGGTTAGAATTGATAAAAATTTAGTAAATCTGCAGGATACAAAATCAACATACAAAAATTAGCAGCATTTATCTACATCATCAATTAACAATCTTAAAAAGAAACCCACTTATATTAGCTACAAAGTATATAAAATACCAAGGAATCAATTTAACTAAAGACATAAAAGATATATGCAAAGAAAATTATTATACATTGATGAAAGATACTGAAAAGGACACAAAAAAATGGAACGATAGTCCATTCTCCTGGATTGGAACGATTAATATGATTAAAATGACAATACTACCTAAAGCAATTTATAGATTCAATGCAATCGCTATCAAAATGCCAATGGCATTCTTCACAAAAATAGAAAAAAATCATCCTAGAATTTGTATGAAAACACAAAAACCTCCGATAGCCAAAGCAATTATGCACACACACACACATAAAGTTAGAGGCCTCATACTATCTGACTTCAAAATTTGCTACAAAGCTATAGTAATCAAGTGAGCATGGTACTTAGTTAAAAACAGACATATAGTTTAAAGGAATAGAATAGAGAACTCATATAAAAATCCAGACATTTACAGCCAAATCATTTTGACAAAGGTGCCAAGAATATACAATGAATGGTGCTGGGAAAACTGGATATCCATATGCAGAAGAATGAAACTAGACCCCTATTTCTCATCATATACAAAAATCTAATAGAAATGGATCTATTGCTGAAACCCAAGACCTGAATCTATAAAACTACTAGAAAAAACATTGAGGAAATTCTCTAGGACATTGACATGGGCAAAGATTACTTTTTGGAAGACCTGAAAAGCACTGGCAACATAGTAAAACTAAACAAATGGGATTGCATTAACCTCAAAAGCTTCTTACAGAAAAGGAAACAGCTAATAAAGTGAAGAGATAACCCACAGAATGGGAAAACTATTTGGAAACTATCCATCCAACAAGGGATTAATAACCAAAATATATAAGGAGCTCAAAGGACTCAATAGCAACAAAACAAATAATCAAATTAAAAATGGGCAAAAGTAGCTGAGCGTTGTGGCGGGTGCCTGTAGTCCCAGCTACTCGGGAGGCTGAGGCAAGAGAATCGCTTAAGCCCAAGAGTTTGAAGTTGCTGTGAGCTGTGAAGCCATGGTGCTCTACCAAGGGCGACACATTGAGACTCTGTCTAAAAAAAAAAAAAAAAATGGGCAAAAGATTTCAGTAGACATTTCTCAAAAGAAGACATACAAATAATGAACAGGAATATGAAAAAAATGCTCAACATTAGTAATTATAAGAGAAATGCAAATAAAAACCACGAGACATTTTACCCAGTTTAGAACAGCTATTATAAAAAATACAAAAATAAATGCAGTCAGGGTTGTGGAAAATGGGGAACTCTTTTACACCATTGCAGGGAAGGTACATCAATATGGCTACTATGTATGGCCCTCAAAAATTTAAATGTAGAACTACCATATGATCCACCACCTCCCTCCATTACTGGATATATGTGCAAAAGAAAGGAAATCAACATGTCAAAGAGATATATGGACGCCCATGTTTATTGCAGTGCTATTCAAAATAGGCAAAAAGTGGAATCAACTTAAAGTGTGGATAAATGGATAACGAAAATGTGGCATATATACACAATGGAATACTATTCAGCTGTAAAAAAGAATGAAATCCTATCATCTGCAGCAACATGGATGAAATTGGAGGTCATTATCTTAAGTGAGATAAGCCAAACACAGAAAGACATTTCATACGTTCTCACTTATATGAAAGCTAAAAATGTGTCTTAGAAAGATAAGGAGAAGATTGTTGGTTTCCAGAGGCTGGGAAGAGTAGGGGATGGGGAGAATGAAGAGAGGTTGATTTATGGGTAAAAATATACAGTTAGATAAATAAGATCTAGTATTCGATAGATCAGTAGAGTCGCTATAGTTTACAATAATCTGTTGTACATTTCAAAATAGCTAGAAGAGAATAGTTTGAACGTTTCTATCACAGAGTAAAGACAAACATTTAAGATAATCTATATCCCAATTATGCTGATTTGATCTTTAAATTATCCCATATACCCCAAATAAAAAATTAAAGATAATCCTATTCAACATAAAAAAACACATTATTTTCATGTAAAACTTTTTATGGACCAATTATTGAGGAAAATAATTCTAAATTTATTTTCCTTGTAATTGAATATAAAGTGATAGAATGTATAAAATGGTATTTTGAATTATATACCAATCATGATACTACTTTTGACTTATTGAACAACCACCACAAGCTACAGGAAATGTCAGAGGAAATGTTAGAATGCTATTATATTAATGTACATTTAGAATTAAATTTGGACTTACATTGAAGTGATTTGTATAAAGAGTTGAACTTTCTGTAAAAAATCGTTTCATGAGAATCATCAACTCTAGATGCACTAAAATTCACATATTCACCCCAGTGTTTTTACAGGCCATAAAATAATACGTACTTTTATCAGCAATAGCTACAGTTGTATCAGCCAAAAGATCCTTCTCTAAATTTGAAATTATTAGAGGCTATTTGTCATTTTGCATTTGATAGTGCTCCCCATTATGTTGATTGCTAATGAAGTTGCTAAAAGCATAAATTTAGATGAACTAACAAATACATTTGGGAAAAAGTGAGCTAGAAAAAATTCTCATTATCAATCATGACATCACGTTAATAAAGTTTTGGCATGTATTGCGTTATATAAACACCAAAAATATTTTTTCACAGTTTGTAAATTTGGATCATTATTTATTATCGTAGACAGAATAATGTACCCCCCATCCCCAAGGGTGTCCACATCCAAATCCTCAAAACCTGTGAATGTGTTATGTTACGTGGTAAATAGAAGGGCTATGTAGATGTGATCATGGGTCTTGAGATGGGAAGATTGTCCTGGATTATCTAGGTGGAGAAAAGGGAAGAATCAGAGGAGGAAATGTGATGAAGGGAATTGGTGATGGGAAATGTGAGGGCCAGGGAATTGGTGATGGGAAATGTGAGGGCCAGGGACATTGGAAGATGCTATACCACTGACTTTGAAGATGACAGAAGGGGCTGAAAACCAGTGTCCTTAGAGAAAAACACTAAGAAATTACTTGTCCCCAAGAGCCCCAGAAGGAACATACCCCACTGACATCTTGATTATGGGACTTTGGGCCTGCAGAACTGGAAAATATTAATAGTACATTTGGTCATTTTGAGCCACTACATATGTGGTAATTTGTTACAGCAGGATCAGGTAATGAATATATCTGTGTATCATTGTTATCAATGTTACATTTTATAAGTCATGAAATATTTTTTTTGTGTGTGTGTTTTTTTTTTTTTTTTGGCGGGGGCTGGGTTTGAACCCGCCACCTCCGGCATACGGGACCGGCGCCCTACTCCTTGAACCACAGGCACCGCCCAGTCATGAAATATTTTTAAAGAAGAAAAAATTTATATGTTAATACCTTTAATGGAACATTTTTTCTGCCTTTTTTTTTTTTTGAGACAGAGTGTCACTTTGTCGCCCTCCCTTGTGGTGTCACAGCTCACAGTAACCTCAAACTCTTGGGCTCAAGCAATTCTGTTTGCTTCAGCCTCCCAAGTAGCTGGGACTATAGGCACCTGCCACAACGTCCAGTTATTTTTAGAGATGGGAGGGGTGTCTCACTCTTGCTGAGGCTGGTCTCGAACCCGTGAGCTCAGACAATCCACCTGCCTCGGCCTCTCAGAGTACTAGGATTACAGGTGTGAGCCACCGCACCCGGCCTTTTTTTCTGCTTTTTGAATAAAGGGGCTTGGATTTTCATTTTCACTAGGCCCCCCAGATTATGTAATTAGCCTTACATTTGGGATAGTCCAGTGGAGCAATGCAGTCTATAGTCTAAAGCACAGGAGAGGCCAGGTGCATTGGCCAGCACTTTGGCTCCCAGCAATTTCGGTAGCTGAGGCAGGAGATCACTTGAGACCAGCCTGAACAAGAGTGAGACCCCATCTCTCCAAAAAATAGAAAAATTACTGAGGGAGGGTGGTGTGTGTTCCTGTAGTCCCAGCTACTTGGAAGGCTGAGCCAGGAGGATAACATGAACCTAGGAGTTGAGGTTGCTGTGAGCTATGATGATGCCACTGCATTCTAGCCCAGGCAACAGAGAAAAACTCCATCTCAAAAAGAAAAAAAGAAAAGAAAGAAAAAAGAAAAAGCACAGGGGATTGGTTTGGCTTTAACATAAAGATTTTTTGTTGTCAGCATGTAGAAGGTAGTTGTAGTCCTGGAAACAGATAAGACTAAGAGAAATAGTGAACAGAGATCTTAAGCTCAAACCGTAGAGCACACTGTCCAAGAGTACACTAGTGGCCACTAAGCAGAAGTTGCTATTTGAGTATGCTGAATGTGGCCACTCCAAACTGCAATTCTGTAAAGGGAAAATGCATACCAGATTTCAACAATTTAGTGCCACAAAAAGAAAAGAATGTGAAAAGAAAAGATTGGCTACATGTTGAACTTACGATATTTTTTATTTATTTGGTTGAATGCAATCTGTTAAAATCAATGTCACCTACTTGTTTTTATATTTTAATGTGGCTACTAAAAATTTAAAATTACATATGCGGCTTACACCCACCCTCCCTTCCTCCTTTCCTCTCTTCCTCCCTTCCTCCCTCCCTTCCTTCCTCCTCTCTCCTCTTCTCCCTCCCTTCTTTCTTTCCTTCCGTTTCTTTCTTTGACAGAGTCTCAGTCTGTGGCCCAGGATAGAGTGCCCTGGCTTCAGCCTAGCACACAGCAACCTCAAACTCCTGGGCTCAAGTGATTCTCCTGTCTCAGGCTCCGGAGTAGCTGGGACTACAGGCCTGAGCCACCTATTTTTAATAGTGCTCAGTTAATTTTTCTATTTTTAGTAGAGACAGAATCTTGCTTTTCTCAGGCTGGTCTAGTCACCCTGGGTAGAGTGCCATAGCGTCATAGCTCACAGCAACCTCAAACTCTTGGGTTCAAGCAATTCTCTTGCCTTAGCCTCCAAGGAGCTGGGACTACAGGCACCTGCCACAACGCCCTGCTATTGGCTATTTTTAGAGATAGGGTCTCACTCTAGCTCAGGTTGGTCTCAAACTCGTCTGCTCCGGCGATCCGCCTCCCTCAGTCTCCCAGAGTGCTGGGATTACAGCACGAGCCTCTGTGCCCAGCAGGCTTTTCTTTTTCAATGCCTTTTTTTATTGTCTTGGCTAACAGACTTCATGAACATCTATATGATATATGTAATTTCTTAGCTTTCATTGTGACAGTTTTATTGTTTTATTGATGTTTAAATATAAAATTTACCTATAATTTATTTTTAACTAATCTGAAATAAAGAAATAAAATGAACAACCCACAAAAATATAATTAAATTTTACACATATGTGAAGGAGGGAAGAAATTCATTTTCTGTCAAGTGAAGAGCCCAATATATATGCCAATGTATACATTAAGTAAAGTATCCTTTCCCATTGAATTGAAATATTGTCTTTGACATAAACTCTCATAAATACTAACATCTATTTTGGGGCACTTTTTTCCCACTGGTCTAGTTACCTGTTTCTGTGCCAATATCATATTATTTGGTTAAAGTTTAATATCTAATAAATCAAATCCCACCTGATCATGCTTTATAATTCTCCTGGATATTTTCAGACATATATGCTGTCATGTAGATTTTAGGTTTTTTTTTTTTTGAGAGAGTCTCAAGCTATCTCCCTGGGTAGAGTGTCATGGAGTCATAGCTCACAGCAACCTCCAACTCAGGCTCAAGCGGTTCTCTTGCCTCAGTTTTTCTATTTTTAGTGGAGACCAGGTCTTCTCTTGCTCAGGCTGGTCTCTAACTCGTGAGCTCAGGCAATGCACCCACATTGGCGTCCCAGAGTGCCAGGATTTTACGTATGAGCCACCGCGCCCAGCTGAATTTTAGTATTATTTTACTTAAATAAAAGTACACAATTCTATTGGGGTTCTAATGGGCATGACAATATATTTGTTTATTATTATTATTATTTTTTTTTTTTTTGGCCAGGGCTGGGTTTGAACCCACCACCTCTGGTACATGGGGCCAGTGCCCTACTCCTTTGAGCCACAGGCGCCACCCTTTGTCTATTATTTTTGAGAGCATTTACATTTTTTTTTGATGTACCTTCTCTTTCATGTTTCTTTTTCTTTCTTTCTTTTTTTTTTATTAAATCACAGCTGTGTACATTAATGCAATCATGGGGTACAATGTGCTTTTTTTATTGTTAAATCATAGCTGTGTACATTAGTGCAATCAAGGGGTACAATGTGCTGGTTTCATATACAATCTGAAATATTCTCATCAAACTGTGCAATGTAGCCTTCACGGCATTTTCTTACTTATTGTATGTAGACATTTGTATTCTGCCTTTATTACGTTTCGCCTGTACCCATTCTAAGATGCACCATAGGTGTGGCCTCACCCATTACTCTCCCTCCACCTTAACCTCCCCCCTCCCTTCCCCTTCCTTGGCCCTTTCCCCATAGTCTTGTGCTATAGTTGGGTTATAGCCTTCATGTGAAAGCTATAATTTAGCTTCATAGTAGGGCTGAGCACATTGGATACTTTTCTCCCATTCCTGAGATACTTTGCTAAGAAGAATATGTTCCAGCTCCATCCATGTAAACATGAAAGAGGTAAAGTCTACATCTTTCTTTAAGGCTGCAGAATATTCCATGGTATACATGTACCACAATTTGCTAGTCCATTCGTGGGTCAATGGGCACTTGAGTTTCTTCCATGACTTAGCAATTATGAATTGGGCTGCAATAAGCATTCTGGTACAGATGTCTTTGTTACATTGTGACTTTTGGTCTTCTGGGTATAAACGTAGTAAAGGAATTATAGGATCGAATGGCAGGTCTATTTTTAGGTCTCTAAGTATTCTCCAAAGATCCTTCCAGAAGGAATGTATTAGTGTGCATTCCCACCAGCAGTGTAGAAGTGTGCCCTTTTCTCCACATCCACACCAACATCTCTGGTTTTGGGATTTTGTTATGTGGGCTACTCTTACTGGGGTTAGGTGATATCTCAAAGTAGTTTTGATTTGCATTTCTCTGATCATTAAGGGTGATGAGCTTTTTTTCATGTGTTAGTAGATCGTGCGTCTGTCTTCTTTAGAGAAGTTTCTCTTCAAGTCCCTTGCCCACCCTGAGATGGGGTCACGTGTTCTTTTCTTGCTAATACATTTGAGTTCTCTGTGGATTGTGGTTATTAGACCTTTATCAGAGGTATAACCTGCAAATATTTTCTCCCATTCTGAGGGCTGTCTGCTTGTTTTACTTACAATGTTCTTGGCTGTGCAGAAGCTTTTTAGTTCGATCAGGTCCCAGTAGTGTATTTTTGATACTGCTTCAATTGCCTGGGGAGTCCTCCTCATAAAATATTCATCCAGGCCTATTCCTTCAAGAGTTTTCCCTGCACTTTCTTCAAGTATTTTTATAGTTTCATGTCTTAAGTTTAAATCTTTTATCCAGTGAGAGTCTATCTTAGTTAATGGTGAAAGGTGATAGAGGCCATGTACAGCAAACCCACAGCCAATATTGTATTGAATGGAGTTAAATTGAAATCATTTCCACTCAGATCAGGAACCAGGAAAGGTTGCCTATTGTCTCCACTGCTTTTCAACATTGTAATAGAAGTCTTAGCCATTGCAATTAGGGAAGAAAAGGTGATCAAGGGTATCCATATAGGGTAGAAGAGACCAAACTTTCACTCTTCGCAGACGATATGATTATATATCTGGAAAACACCAGGGATTCTACTACAAAACTCTTAGAAGTGATCAAGGAATACAGTAGCATCTCAGATTACAAAATCAACACTCATAAATCTGTAGCCTTTATATAAATAGTCAAGCTTAAAAAACAGTCAAGAATGCTATTCCATTCACAGTAGTACCAAAGAAGATGAAGTATTTGGGAGTTTACCTAATAAAGGATGTGAAAGATCTCTATAAAGAGAACTATGAAAATCTAAGAAAAGAAATAGCTGAAGATGTTAACAAATCATAAAACATACCATTCTCATGGCTGGGAAGAATCAACATTGTTAAAATGTCCATACTACCCAAAGCAATATACAATTTTAATGCAATCCCTATTAAAGCTCCACTGTCATACTTTAAAGATCTTGAAAAAATAATACTTCGTTTTATATGGAATCAGAAAAAACCTCGAATAGCCATGGCATTACTCAGAAATAAAAACAAAGTGTGAGGAATTACGTTACCGGACCTCAGACTATACTATAAATTGATAGTGATCAAAAAACAGCATGGTACTGGCACAAAAACAGAGAGGTAGATGTATGGAGAACCAAGAATAGAGAACCAAGAGATGAACCCAGCTATTTACCATTATTTGATCTTTGACAAGCCAATTAAAAACATTCAGTGGGGAAAAGATTCCCTATTTAACAAATGGTGCTGGGTGAACTCCTCGGCGACCTGTAGAAGACTGAAACTGGACCCACACCTCTCACCATTAACTAAGATAGACTCTCACTGGATTAAAGATTTAAACTTAAAACATGAAACTATAAAGATTCTTGGAGAGAGTGCAGGAGAAACACTTGAAAAAATTGGTCTGGGCGAATATTTTATGAGGAGGACCCCCTAGGCAATTGAAGCAACATCAAAAACACACTACTGGGACCTGATCAAACTAAAAAGCTTCTGCACAGCCAACAACACAGTAAGTAAAGCAAGGAGAAAGCCCTCAGAATGGGAGAAGATATTTGCAGATTATGTCTCCGACAAAGGTTTAATAACCAGAATCCACAGAGAACTCAAATGTATTAGCAAGAAAAGAACACGTGACCCCATCTCAGGGTGGGCAAGGGACTTGAAGAGAAACTTCTCTAAAGAAGACAGACGCACGATCTACTAACACATGAAAAAAAAGCTCATCATCCTTAATCATCAGAGAAATGCAAATCAAAACTACTTTGAGATATCACCTAACCCCAGTAAGAGTAGCCCACATAACAAAATCCCAAAACCAGAGATGTTGGCATGGATGTGGAGAAAAGGGCACACTTCTACACTGCTAGTGGGAATGCACACTAATACGTTCCTTCTGGAAGGATCTTTGGAGAATACTTAGAGACCTAAAAATAGACCTGCCATTCTATCCTATAATTCCTTTACTACGTTTATACCCAGAAGACCAAAAGTCACAATATAACAAAGACATCTGTACCAGAATGTTTATTGCAGCCCAATTCATAATTGCTAAGTCATGGAAGAAGACCAATTGTCCATTGACCCACGAATGGACTAGCAAATTGTGGTACATGTATACCATGGAATATTCTGCAGCCTTAAAGAAAGATGTAGACTTTACCTCTTTCATGTTTACATGGATGGAGCTGGAACATATTCTTCTTAGCAAAGTATCTCAGGAATGGAAGAAAAAGTATCCAATGTACTCAGCTCTACTATGAAGCTAAATTATAGCTTTCACATGAAGGCTATAACCCAACTATAGCACAAGACAATGAGGAAAGGGCCAAGGAAGGGGAAGGGAGGGGGGAGGTTTTGGTGGAGGGAGAGTAATGGGTGGGGCCACATCTACAGTGCATCTTAGAATGGGTACAGGTGAAACTTACTAAATGCAGAATACAAATGCCTACATACAGTAACTAAGAAAATGCCATGAAGGTAGCTACGTTGAACAGTTTGATGAGAATATTTCAGATTGTATATGAAACCAGCACATTGTACCCCTTGATTGCACTAATGTACATAGCTATGATTTAACAATAAAAATAAATAAATTAAAAAAAAATGAGAGAATCAGAATCTTCTAGAATAATTCATGTTCACTGTATAACTAACCCAAAAAATCTCCTTTATCGCTAAATTGTGACAATGTGGAAAGGATTAGCTAAAATGAAAGTTTTCATCTCTAGAAAGAAAACCGGCTAAGCACATTGACAGTGAAATAAAAATAATGAGGGAGTCATTAAGCTAATTTCCAGTGTTTTATCAGTAACTAGTTGAACTCAGTAATAAATTTATTTAAATTTCCATTCTTTTTGGTTAGAGATGGGGGTCTCACTGTGCTGCCCCCCCCAAAAAAAAAAGAAAAAAAAGAAATGTCCTTTCTATACCAATTTTCTTTAAGTGTTCTGATGATGAAGGGATGCTGGATATGATCAAAAGCTTTTTCTGCATCAATTGAGAGAATCATATGGTCTTTGTCTTAATGTGTTTATGTGCTGAATTATATTTATAGATTTATGTATATTGAACCAGCCTTGAGATCCTGGGATAAAACCTACTTGGTCATGATGTATAATTTGTTTGATGTGTTGTTAGATTCTGTTAGGATCTTGTTGAATATTTTTGCATCAATATTCATTAGTGATATTGGTGTATAATTTTCTTTCCTTGTTGGGTCTTTTCCAGGTTTGGGGATCAAGATGATGTTTGCTTCATAGAATGTGTTGGGTAGTATTCCTTCTTTTTCCATATTTTGGAAAAGGTTGGGTAATATAGGTGCTAGTTCCTCTTTAAAGGTTTGGTAGAATTCTGACGTGAAGCCATCTGGTTCCGGGCTTTTCTTTTTAGGGAGATTTCGTATGGTTGATGCTATTTCAGAACTTGATATAGGCCTGTTCAATATTTCCACTTGATTCTGGCTAAGTCTTGGAAGGTGGTGTGCTTCCAAGTATTTGTCAATTTCCTTCAGATTTTCATATTTCTGAGAATAAAGTTTCTTGTAATATTCATTAAGGATTTTTTGAATTTCTGAGGAGTCTGTTGTTATTTCGTCTTTGCCATTTCTGATTGATGAAATTAGAGATTTTACTCTTTTTTTTCATGGTTGGGTTAGCCAAAGGTTTATCTGTTTTATTGACCTTTTCAAAAAACCAACTTTTTGATTTATTGATCTGTTGTATAATTCTTTTGTTTTCAATTTCATTTAATTCTGCTCTAATTTAGGTTATTTCTTTTCTTCTGCTGGGTTTGGGATTGAATGTTCTTCCTTTTCCAGTTGCTTGAGATGTCCCATTAAGTTGTTAACTTCCTCTCTTTCTGTTCTCTTGAGGAAGGTTTGTAGTGTTATAAATTTCTCTCTTAGGACTGCCTTTGAGGTATCCCAGAGTGTCTCCTTTGAGCCACAGGCACCACCCTTTGTCTATTATTTTAGAGAGCATTTACATTTTTATATTAGTTGCTTAAGAAAATATTATGTCTTTCTATATTTTCAGATTGACTTTTATACCTTTTAATAAAATTTCTTTTCTCTCTTTTTTCTTTAAATTGTTTGGGATTCATTGAGGGTACAAAGAATTAGGTTATACTAATTACAGTAGTTAGGTAAAGTAACTCTTGTAATTGTGTCCTGTCCACAAGAGTTGTGCCTTACACCATGACCCCCAATCCCTTTCCCTTCTCCCTTCTCCCTGATCCTTCATTCCCCTATCACACTCCTTGCTTTAGATAATTTACTGTCTTCATATTAGAATTGAGTACATTAGATTCTTGCATGTCCATTTCTATGATGTTTTACTAAGAAGAATGTGCTCCACCTCCAGCCCACCACATACCCAGGAATGGATTTACAAGGTGTGTTATATGTATACCTTCGAATACTATTCAGCCACTAAAAAAGATGGAGACTTTACATGTTTTCTTTTAATAAAATGTATATAGTTTTCCTTATCTAGCTTTTGTATTTCTCATATTGAGTTTATTTCTAAATGCTTATGTGCACGCTACTGTCAATAAAACATTTTCTTCCATCTCCACTTCTTTCTTTTGCTTAACTTAATGTCTGAATTTCATCTGTGTTGTTGTATGTATAAGTAGTTTGTTCATTTTGATTATTGAGTAGTATTCCTGCGTATTTAATATACTACAATTTATTTATCCATTCGCCTGTTGGGTTGTTTTTTATTTCAGGGTAATATGAATAAAGCTGTATGCTATGAATAACCATTTACAAGTTATTTAAATGGAATCTGTTTACTTTTCTCTTTGATATGTACTTAGTTATGGAAATACCTCTGGGTATATGTTTATAAGAAATTGCTAAACATTTTTCATGTACTTAATGGCCACTTACTATGTCTTCCTTGGGGAGTGTGCGTTCAAAAATCTTTTGCCAATTTTTAAATTGAGTTGTTTGCTTTTATATTATTGGTTTGTTGGAGTTTTTTGTCAGCTATATGTATTGAGAATAATTTCTCCCAATCCACGAGAGTATTCTCTTAACTGTATACTTGGAAGAATGGATGTTTATAAATTTTCATTGGCATTTGATTTATACTTTTTTCTTATGATGCCTTTTGATATTCTTTCTTTTTTTTATTTTATTTTTTTTGTAGAGACAGAGTCTCACTTTATGGCCCTTGGTAGAGTGCCGTGGCATCACACAGCTCACAGCAACATCCAACTCCTGGGCTTAAGCGATTCTCTTGCCTCAGCCTTCCGAGTAGCTGGGACTACAGGCACCCACCACAACGCCCGGCTATTTTTTGGTTGCAGTTTGGCCAGGGCCAGGTTTGAACCCGTCACCCTCCGTATATGGGGCCGGCGCCTTACCGACTGAGCCACAGGTGCCACCCGCCTTTTGATATTCTTAATAAGTGCTTTTCATATGCTTTTAGTTGTTGTTGTTGCAGTTTTTTTTTTGGCCGAGGCCAGGTTTGAACCCACCACCTCCGGTATATGGGGTTGGCGCCCTATTCCTTGAGCCACAGGTGCCACCCTTTTTTTCATATTCTTATCAAGGACTCTTTATCTACATCAAAGTTGTAAATATATACTTGCATTTTACCCCTAAAAGCATTATAGATTTAGTTTTTACATTGAAGTTCATTTCAAAAGAATGCTCCATTTCAAAAGAATGTTTTTTTGTTCACATATAATTCATATGCTATAAAATTTACCATTTTAAAATATACAATTTAGTAATTTTTAATGATATATTCAGAAGGTTGTGCAATTATTACTACTCTCTAGTTTCAGAACATTATCATCACCACTAAAAGAAACTCTGTACCTATTGGTAGTCACTGCCATTTGTACATCCTGTGTCTCACAGCCACTGGAGATCATTAATCTACTTTCTGTCTCTATAGATTTGCCTGTTCTGGATATTTCATATAAATGACATTCTGCAATAGCCAACCTTTTGTGTCTGGCTTCTTTTACTCAGCATAATGTTTTCAAGGTTAATCTATTCTGTAGCATGTGCCAGCATTTCATTCCTTTTAATGGAAGAATAATGTTACATTGTATGGGCATACCACAATTTGTTTATCCATTCATCAGTTGATAAACATTTGAGCTGTTTCCACATTTTAGTTATTATAAGAAATGCTCCTACGAACATTTTTGTACAAGTTTATGTTTCAACATGTTTCTGTTCTCTTGGATATATACACTTGTGTGGAATTGCTGGATAATATGATAACATTACGTTAACCTCTCTCTTTGTGTTGCCATGAGACCTTTAACATATATTAAAAATTGTCTATGTGTAGATCTATTTTGTACTCTTTATTCTGTTCTACTTTTTTTTTTTTTTTTGAGACAGAGTCTCACTATGCTGCCCTGGGTAGAGTGCTGTGGCATCACAGCTTACAGCAACCTATAACTCTTGGGCTTAAGTGATTTTCTTGCCTCACCTTTCTCTCTCTCCCCTCCTAAGTAACTGGGACTACAGGTGCCCACCAAAATGCCCAGACATTTTTGTTGTAGTTGTCATTGCTGTTTAGCTGGCCTGGGCTGGGTTCGAACCCACCAACCTCAGTGTATGTGGCTGATGCCCTAACCACTGAGCTACAGGTTGCTGAGCCTATTCTGTTCTACTTTAATTTGTATATCCTATGTCAATAGTGCACTGTCTTAATAATTATAGTTTTAAATTAAATATTGAAATCAAATAGTGTATGTCCTCCCACTTTGGTCTTCTACTTGAATATTGTTTTGGCTATTCGTTATTCTTTGTAATTCCATATACATTTTAGAATCAGCCTGTCGATTTATTCCAAAAAGGCTGCTGAGATTTTGATTGTGATAACATTAGATGAATTCTGGGGAAATAGACATCTTACTATTATATCATCCAATTTTTGAATTAGGTATATATCTCCATTTATTTAGGGCTTTTTATATTTCCCTTAGCAATGATATTTCTTCATTAGATGGTTGATATAATTCACTAGTGAAACAGAAAAATGGAGAAATAAACTATGGAATATTCATACAATGGAATTTTACAGAGCAATAAAGAAAGCAAACTACTGAATTACTAATACATTAACATGGATGCAACAGAAACAGTAGTGAATGAAAGAAGCCAGACCAAAAGAGTACATACTGTATAATATAATTTACATAAAGTTCAAGAACTGACAAAACTAATGTAGGGTTTAGAAATCATATTAATGATTACCTCTGGGAAGAGATGGATTTGGCTCTGAAAGGGCCATGAAGGATTCTCTTGGGTGATAGTAATGTTCTAATCTTGCACTGGCTGTTGATTACAGCAGTATTAAATATGTAAAAATTCATAGAGCTGTATACTTAGGATTTAGGTGCTTTAATGTATGGGCTTTATATTTCTAATGCAATAAAACATTAATCCTGCCTGGAACTCAGTGAGCCTTGCTTAACTGCAAACTTTATTTTTCATTATTTAAGGAAAAGTTTTCTTCTATTATTTGTTTAATTATTATCACTCCTGCATGTCGTTTTCCTGTTATTCATAGATGAAGTATTCTGGATTCATTCGTTTTCTAAGTCTCTTTTGTATTATTTGGTATTTTCCTCTTTTTTTTTTTTTTTTGAAAGATTTCTTTTACTACAACTTCTAGGCTTCTAATTTTTTGTCTCAGCAAGTGATAATCTTCTTCAATTTATCTACTAGATTTTTATTTATTTATTTATTTATTTATTTTTTGAGACAGAGTCTCACTTTGTTGCCTTCGGTAGAGTGCCGGGGCATCATAGTTCACAGCACCCTTAAACACTTGGATTTAAGTGATTTTCTTGTCTCAGCTTCCCAAGTAGCTGGGATTACAGGTGCCCGCCAGAATGCCTGGCTATTTTTGGAGATATGGTCTTGCTCTGGCTCAGGCTGGTCTGGAGCCTGTGAACTCAGGCAATCCACCCGCTTCAGCCTCCTAAAGTGCTAGGATTACAGGCATGAGCCACCACACACAGCCCCTGGATTTTTAAATTAAAAAGAAATGTATTTTAGTCTAGAAAGGCTTTTTAATATAATAATTGCATTCCCTTAACTGCACATGTTGGGAATAAATTTTATTTTTTTCTCCACAGAGTAGGTCTATTTTACTGGGGAGCTATCTGTTGACATTACTTCATTCTTCCATATTTCGTCTATTGTATTTCCTTATACAACATAATTTGATATAATTATCAACCAGATCTTTGGATCCCAGGGGTAGTCTCATGGTAACTGGAATATATGGTCACACCACCCTTATGTGTCAACTGATGCTTTGAATATCTGCTTTAGATGCTGGAGAATGATGGGCAACAGCAATACTGAGAGTGATGGAAAACTCAGAAATCTTCCTCTCTGGGGGCAGACAGTGTACTGGACGTTAAGCTGCCAGTTTCTTGTCTTCTAGTCTATAAGGATCAGAATAGATTCTCCAGATGTAGTATGTAATAAAGAATGTCCATGGTGGCAGAAAACCCCAATTACATAAAGGCTACAAAATATTTATTGAATTCATGGTCAAAAGATATTGGTCTCTTGGCTGTACTTGTATCTCAGTGGTTAGGGCGCCAGCCACATACACCAGGCTGGTGGGTTTGAACCACCAGGCCAGCTAAACAATGACAACTGCAACAAAAAAATAGCCGGGCGTTGTGGCGGGCACCTGTAGTCACAGCTACTTGGGAGGCTGAGGTAAGAGAATCACTTAAGCCCGAGAGTTAGAGGTTGCTGTTAGCTGTGACATCATGGCACTCTACTACGGAGGGCAACACAGTGAGACTCTGTCTCAAAAAAAAAAATAAATAAATAAATAAAAATAAATTAAAGGTATTGGTCTTTTTGTGGAGAACAATTTCAGTGACGTAATAGAAGCAAAAGCCATGCCATATTCAGTTTTAGACTAAATGAAGTGTTATTAATAAAAATGTAGATGCTGAGTGTAGATTCCTTACCTTTGTTTTCAAGGAGGAGGGAATGGTTGTGTTAAGGGTACAGGTGCGGTTTTGTCATAAGTGGGGCAAAGGGACATTCTATTGCTTGAAAATGAAGGGAAGGGGGAGAGGTAGATGTGGCTACAGAATACAGAAGTGGTTACAGAAGTATTATTAGGCCTATCATGAGTTAAGTAGGCTTATTTTCTTTAAATTATGTATTAAATTAATTTTTTAAATTTAAAATTTAGAGAGTGTATTCAAGGATAGAAATTACAAAGTTCTGCCTTCACCCAGTTCCCCTCTCTATAGACAGTGATGCAATTTGTTTTTGTAAAAGATCAGTGGAAGACTGAACAAAAGGTAAACAGTATCATTACTCACAGGGAAGGGAAGTGGGTGGTTATAAAACTTTTTAGTTTTTAATGACCAATTTTTATTATATGAATATATTACCATTTAAGACATGATTCTTTTATCACTATACGTTTATAGTGATAATTTTTAAATTATTATATATAGTATAATGTTTTTCTTTTTACCTTTCAACAGGTATCTTTTCCTATAGCTCTGATTATTTTCATAGACTATATTCCTAGAAGTGTATTTGTAGGGTTATGCACTTCCAGGGTTCTTGGTACTTACTGACAAGTTGCTTTCCAGAAAGGTTTTATAAATTTATATTTCTATTAGCAGTATGTGAGCATATCTATGTCACTTTCTCACTAGCAACCTTACTAACACTACTGAATAGTAACTTTTATTATTTCCCATAAGCTAAAATTAATATCTCATTTTTTACTATATATTTATTAATTACTGTATTTGAATATCCCTTCATGCATGAATATACCATTTAAATTTACTTCAATTTCGTCATGTCTTTTGTTCATTTTGCCATTGAGATATACCCTCATATTAATTTGTAACAGCTTTTTATATTGTGAGGATATCCACCTGAATATTTATTTCCTTATGTTTCATTGCACTTTAATTTCACTTTTTTCTTTCTTTCTTTCTTTCTTTATTTGTGGGTTTGGGCCAGGGCTGGGTTTGAACCCACCACCTCTGGCATATGGGACTGGCGCCCTATCCCTTTGAGCCACAGGCGCCGCCCTCCATGTTCAACAAATGGGTTTGATAATACACATTTGGGTATAAACAGTTCACAACAGAAATATTTGCTACTCAGCCCATTTATCCTGGAAATTACACAACATGGACCTTTAATTTAATTTATGATAGCTTTTATTTATTTGTAAGCTTTACGTTTTCTTTTTATTATTAAATCATAGCTGTGTACATTAATGCAATCATGGGGCACCCTACACTGGTTTTGTATACCATTTGACATATTTTCATCACACTGGTTAACATAGTCTTCCTGGCATTTTCTTAGTTCTTGTGTTAAGACATTTATATTCTGTATTTAGTAAGTTTTACATGTACCCTTGTAAGATGCACCATAGGTGTGATCCCACCAATCACCTTCTCTCCACCCATTCTCCCCCCTCCCCTCCCTTCCCTCTCCCCCTTCCCCATATTCTTAGGTTATAACTAGGTTATAGCTTTCATATGAAAGCCATAAATTAGTTTCACAGTAGGGGTGAGTACATTGGATACTTTTTATTCCATTCTTGAGATACTTTACTAAGAAGAATATGTTCCAGATCCATCCATGTAAACATGAAAAAGGTAAAGTCTCCATCTTTCTTTAAGGCTGATTAATATTCCATGGTGTACATATACCACAATTTATTAATCCATTCATGGGTCGATGGGCACTTGGGCTTCTTCCACGACTTAGCAATTATGAATTGGGCTGCAATAAACATTCTGGTACAAATATCTTTGTTATGATGTCATTTTTGGTCTTATGGGTGTATATCTAGCAGAGGAATTGTAGGATTGAATGGCAGGTCTATTTTTAGATCTCTAAGTGTTCTCCAAACATCTGTCCAAAAGGAATGTATTAGTTTGCATTCCCACCAGCAGTGTAGAAGTGTTCCCTTTTCTCCACATCCACGCCAACATCTCTTATATAAGTGTCCTCTTTTATTCTGTCTTATCTTGAAAGTTTCTTAGAAAGTTTTAGTCTATCCAGGATCAGTTAAATATTAAATAAATATTTTCATTTTAATGGTTTCAGTTTTTACTTTTACTTTATAATTCATCTAACATTCTCTTTGGTATAAGATATAGTGTTGAGCGCTATCTAATTTTTTTCCAAGATAACCATAATTTTCTAATGGTTAGTCAATGGCCAGACTAACTATTGGCTCAAGGTCACAGTAAATAATAGTACATGTAAGGAATGTGATTGGTGCAGGAAAAGATTCAATATGTGAGGGTAGGATGATTATTCTGAGGGCTGATGTGGTGTCACCAGGCTGAAATATTTAAAAGGCAGTGAACATGAAGTCTTCCTCACTTGATCTGACAAATTAAGTTCTTCTTGTAGGCTGAATTCACTGCTTCTTTAAGTAACCAGTGAGGAAATGGAGGAGCACGAGTCCTTTCAGTTTGTGCAGATTGTGCCCAGTAGAGGGAGCAAGTGAAGACGGAAATGAAGTCTGGGCTCCAGTTACAGTGGTTGGACTTGCAATTATTGGAGGAGGGGTTTTGTTTTAGTTTTTGTTTTCTTTTTTAATTTCACAAAATGTGCATTATACCCTACTGGTGCACTGTGGTGATGTGGTTCATTCTTTTCTATCCTTGAACTTGTGCATATTATTTACATTGGTTTTTTTTTTTTCCTTTAAGTATTATTTATTTTAGAAGGAAAACATTCAATTTTTATTACTAAACTTATGTTAGTTATAAGCTTTTAATACATACTCTTTGTCAAGTTACAAAGTTGTTGGCCGGTTCAGTAGTAAACCAACATGAAAGCAAATCTAAAACATATTAGAATTATTATTCTTGTCAATGAAGCTTAAACAGGCCTTTGTAGTCTGTGCTAGCTATTTTTCTAACACTATTTAAATTTTTCTCCCATTTTGCTTATATTGTAAGCTTTGATTATTTCTCCTCTCCCCAGAAATATCTTGATTTAATTTTCTAATAACACATGAATCAATTTGAAAAATTAAAGAAATATAGAGAATTGTGTCCACCTGTCAGGGATAGCCACTGCTAACAATTTGGTATATGTACTTCAGAATTGTTCCATGCATCTGTAAACAGATTTTTTTGTTTTTAACATAAAAGGTGGTCATAAAGTTCATGTGCAATTTAAAGTAGTTTTAACACACTAAACTGCCCACAAACGTTATGTCCACCCTGTGTATTTATCTACCTATGTCATTCTATCTTCTGTCTGTTTTCCCTGCTTGACATCTATATGTTTTATAATTTTTAGTATATAAACTAATCTGCAATGGTCATCATTATACTTGTAGCTCTTTATTCACTGGAGCTATTATTTTCTTAGGACAAATTGTAAGATACAATATTGCTGGATCAAAAAGTATGCCCATTTAGAGGTATAGATAGACATATGTATCAATTCACACTTCACCAGTACTGTAAGGGAATGTTTCTTTCCTTACCCTCTTGTTTTCACTAAATAACATTATGCTTTTTAATTTTTGTTAATCGAATGGATGAAATGGCTATGTAGCACAAACTAAGTGCTCCATAAATATTTGTTAAATGAAAGCACTCTTGGTTTAATTTTAATTTGTTTAATTATTGGTGAGATTGACCGTCAATTCAAAGGCTTGGGAAATTTTTTCTCTAGAAGGCCAGGTAGTAAATATTTTCAACTTTGCAGGCCACAGGGTCTCTGATACATCTACTTAATTCTGCCCCATTATAGCAGGAGCATCCACAGGCAACATGTCAGTGAGCAGCTGTGGTTGGGTTCCAATACATACAAAAACAGACAGCAGCCCGATTTGGCTCATGCGCAATAGTTCCCTAACCCCTGATATAGCCATGTTTGATATCCTTTTAGGTTACTTTTATGAATTGCTAGTTTGTATCATTTGGACCATTCATATTGGTGGATTTTTTTTCTTGCTGATTTGTTAAGAACTCTTTATTCCATCACAAGTGACAATGTTAGCCCTGTGTCTTTTGTAGCAAAGATTTTTTCCTAGCTTTTTGTTTTACTTGTGTACTCTTTTTATGGTCAGTTTCCTCTATAGATAATTTTACTTCTTAAGGAATCAAATCTGTCAGTCATTTGCTTTGTGATTTCTGGGTTTCATGTCTTGCTTAGAAACATCTTCCTTAATCCAAGATTACAAACATATTATTCTATAGGGCAGTGCCTGTGGCTCAAAGGAGTAGGGCGCCAGCCCCATATACGGGAGGTGGCAGGTTCAAACCTGGCCCTGGCCAAAAATTGCAAAAAGATAAAATAAAATAAAATATTATCCTATGTTTTCTTCCATTGCTTTTCTTTTAATTTGAAAAAAATATATTTGAATGTTTACTACATTTGGAATTTACTTTTATTTGGTGTAAGAAAGGATCTAACTTTGATTTTTAAGTGGATGATGTATTATTTATTCCTTTATTACATACTAAATTCCTGTATGCATGGGTCTGTTTCGGAACTCTGATTTTCTTATGTATGCTTTATGCATTCTTTTGTGTGTTATTTTATATGGCATCTATTTCACTACATTATGTAATGTATTATTGCTTGCACAGGAAATCTATTGAGTATATATATGTATATGTATAACTGAATTGTTTTTATTATTTCTAATAGTTTTTCTCCTGAATTTTCCAGGCTGTCATATCATCTGCAGATAATTTTGCCTCTTCTTTTTCAAAAGCAATGCCTCTTATCTTGTTGCAGTGGCTAGAATTTATATGATAATGTCGTATAATAGTGGTGATAATGGATATCCTTATTGTGTTCCTGATTTGAATAAGAAGAGCTCTTGTGTTTCATTGCTAGGTATGTCTGATGGTAATTTTTGATAAATATTCTATCATGTCATCTATTCCTGTTTTTAAAAATAAGCATAGATGTTGAATTATCAAATGTTATTTTGGCATCTGTTGAGATCATCATATAATTTTTCTCCTTTTACCAGTTTATATGATAAATTATGTCAATAGATTCCCATCCTTTTTTTTCTCAGGATGAATCAATTTGGTCGAAATGCATTCTTTTTTTAGTCGTGCATTATTTTTTACTATGTTGTCAGATTATATTTGCTAATGTTTTTTAAAAATATTTTTACATTTGTATTCTTAGAAAGGATCAATCTGACAATAATTTTCTTTATTTTTGTGCCGTCTTTGTAAGATTTGGTGTTAGACATTTGCGACTTGTGAAATGAATTGAAAATATTTTCATGTTCCTACTGAGATGAAAAATGATATATTTAACTATGTTATAGTTAAAACGTTAAAATGGCATAGGAAATTTCTGTTCTTTGAGAGAGTGATGAAAATTAGCTATAAATCCTATGGATCTGGCGTTCTTTAGGGAAATAGATGTTTGACAACCTAAATAATTTCATGTTGAATTTTGATTCATTTTAGGTGTTTTGGTCATCTTTCAGTCAGTTGTAGTAACTATACTTTTTAAATAATCACCCATTTCTGGCTGGGCACAGTGGCTCACATCTGTTATCCCAGCACTTTGGAAGGCCAAGGTGAAATGATCGCTTGTGCCCAGGAGTTCAAGATCAGCCTGAGTAACATAGTAAGACTCGTTCTCTAAAAAAAAAAAAAAAATAGCTGGGTGTAATGGTGTGTACTTATAGTCCTAGCTACTTAGGAGTTTGAGGTGGAGAGATTGCTTAAACCCAGTAGTTCAAGGCTTCAGTAAACTATTATTATGCCACAGCACTCTGGCCTGGGTGACAGAGTGAGAGGATGTCTTTAAAAAAAGAAAAGAAAAGAAATCATCCATTTTTCTAGATATTTAAATATTGGCATTAATTTGTATGTATTTTAAAATCATCTCTAATCTGTGGCTATATTCTCCTGTTCATTCATTCATTTTATATATGTTTATTGACATCTGATATATGCTGGTTATTGCACAATAGTTTCTGCCTTTCATGTTGTACTTGGTGGTCAACAAAACAGATGAGAGGTTTGCTGTACAGAGTCTACATTTCAATATTGTACATTTGTGTTTACTTTCTTGGATAATTTTTTCAGTGTTTGTTTTATTGATGATTCCACAGGAAAACATATTTTATTTATCATCTCTACTGTTTTTGCTCCTAATACAGTAATTTCTTATTTTATTTCAGTATTGCCTGAAATACATTTTTGTTATGATTTATGAAAATGATTTAAAGTACATATACTTAATGGACTCTCTTATATAGACTTATATAGACTTAATAGACTCTCTTATATAATAGACTCTCTTTTAATAATCAGCTGTTTTCAACAGTGATCAATCAGGGCCAATCTTCTTTCATTTTTAGTCCCAAACCTGTGCATTTTTCAAAGTAAATCCTAAACATTTCATCCACAAAGACTTCTGTAAGCATCTCTACACTCCTAAAAATTGACAGTAATTTCTTAATATTATCTGACGTCAGCATTCATATTTCTACAGATGTATCAGGACAAGTTCCACAAATTGCATATGGTTGACATATTTCTTCCACTTTATTGCTGTTTATTATAAAATTATTTTAACATACAGAAAAGTTGGAAGAGTAGCACGGTGAAACATGTATACCTTCTACTAGATTTAATGTTTGTTAATATTTTGCCCAAATTGCTTTATATTATAGTGTCTCTATATGCACATATATATTTCTTCCAGCACTATTTTAAAATAAGTTGTAAACATTCTGCTATTTCAGTATATTCCACTAATAAAAATAATCCCACAATGCAATTATAATTATTAATAATGAATCAATAACATCACGTAATAACAAGTTAATATTCAAATTTTCCTACTTGTCATCTCAATATTAAAAAAAAATAATAACTGAGGCCAGGCACGGTGGCTCACGCCTGTAATCCTAGTACTCTGGGAGGCCAAAGTGGGTGGATTGCTTGAGCTCACAAGTTGGAGACCAGCCTGAGCAAGAGCAAGACCCAATCTCTACTAAAAATAGAAAACTGAGGCAATAGGATTGCCTGAGCTCAAGAGTTGGAGGTTGCTGTGAGCTATGACAGCCATAGCACTCTACCCAGGATGACAGCTTGAGACTCTGTCTCAAAAAAATATAATAACAATAACTGGATTATGTCAAAAAACAGGGAAGCTAATTTGAAGGGCTGCCTTCTGGTTATGTTGGGAACAACCTGGCCATCAAAGTTTGCAAGAGGGACTTTACCTAACAATTGCAATCAGTGTAACCTGGCTTATTGTACCCTCAATGAATCCCCAACAATAAAAAAAAATAAAGAAGTAAATAAATTGAAATTATGATTACAAATGGGATATTTGCACATTTTAAAAGTACCTCCTCAGTGAATATTTAATAATTTCAAGGGGATAAAGAATAAATAAAATAAAATTACAGGAAGAAGCCCAGAAGATAGTTCTTCAAAAGATAGAATACTTTTGTTTTAGTTCTTTTCCCCTGAATCAATATCCAATTAAGTACACACATCACAAATAAAATCTTTCTTTAAATCTGTACAAATTGTTTTTATCTCTTTTTTTCCCTGTAGTATATTGAAAAACAATTTGTCCTTAGAACTTCCCGCATTCTTATTTTGTTAGTTTTGTCTCTTAACACGAACGTCTTTGGCCTTAACCTAAACTGTAATTCCTGCACAAACTAGTCTGCAAAATGAGTTTAATTTAATACAACATGGTTTTTGAGATTTTTTATAGCAGCAAAATTTTAGATATGTACCCAACTGAGTGAAAGAACACTGTTTAAAGATGCTTCTTTTAAAAAGTATTTGGTGATTAATCACTTCTAAATCTGTTGCTTTCTCTGAACTAGTCTCCAAATTCAAACAGCTTGGTTTCCAAGTCAGTTTGTGTTTAGGATTATGCGCAAATCCCTAATATTTGGTCTAAAGAAAACTACATTTGCCGACAATGATTTGGGAAATTAATTCTGCAGGAAGTGATCCATTTTTCTCCTGTAAGCCAATGTTTAGGTTCAACAGTCACTTAACTAGCTTATTCTTGGCAAATTAGTAACTCCTGGGGGTTAGGTTAACTGGGGGGCATCAGCTTTACCTTGATAGCAGTACACACCTTTCCTCTGAGCCCTTTCAATGTGGACCCAGGGAACTTTGTAAGCAATAGAAGAACAAATAAAATCACATTTGAGTGATGAAAATTCAAAACGCATCTTGTTTCTTTTCACTTAGAATATTTTTGACGACTATCAATTCCTTCAATTTTTATGTCTGAAGAATCTCCCCAGTTTACTTCTGATTTGGATTCCTTTTCAAAGCAACTACTCTGATTGCATTGTTACAGCTTTCTGTTTCTTTTGAAGTGTGTTTCACACTTACTGTCACACATTTCTCTAATTACCTGTGGCGTTGTAGTCGAAGGGCAACTTTGAATACCTAGAGAGAACTCTTGTGGTATCACAAATCATCAATCTCCTTAGAACCAACAGATTTAAGACTGAAGAATGTATTAATGCAATTTTGAGGTCCCTTTGGGAAAATGAATACAAAATGGTATTTAAATGAGGTACAGAAATGACTACTATTTGGAATGAAATTTTCTTTTTATGAGATGTCTTTAGGGAATTTACCAGAATAGGTTACATAACAATGCTTCCTCATCATATCTTTTTGCTACCTGGAACCCCTGAGAACTCACAGCAACTCCTAACACTCAGACGGGGTCTTGAGCAAGTGCCAGGCCCTGAAGCTCAAGGTGCTTGTGGAACTTCAGGATAAACCTTCCTCAATTCCAATTACTCAGCTTCCAAGCACAATGAATTTGTAGCGGATTTAATCTGACCCCTTCCATCATAGTTTGGATGAGAGGTATGTGGGGGGAGTTATTTTTGTTTTTATACCATTTGAGACCATTTCATGGGTGGAGGACAGAGCAGTTGCACAGGGCCCTGGGCTCAGAAGGGCCCCATACTTGGGGTTTAGAGCTCTGTGTTCACCTTGAAATTCTTAATTTTATCTTTGGGGATGTGTTTTGTAAGTGAAGTCCGAGAGGAAAATAGAACACATTCTAAGGCCTTGGAGCTCCTTCCAATGCCTCTTCTTGCTGCCTACTGCATCCCTAGGATGGGTTCTGGCTCTTGGTGGTCTGCTTCCTGCCTCCGGTGCCTTGGTCTCTCAGGCTTCTTTCTCAGACCCCTCCTTCCCAGCTCTGTCCAGCGACCACTGCTGCCCTCTGCCTGAGATGGCAGATGAGTTGTACCAGCAGGAGGAGGCCCAAGTCCCACTATCGCCCTCCACCCTCCCAGGTGGGGACCTGAGCTTAGGTGCAGAGAGGTGAGGGTTGGGCACACATGCCCCAAAGCATTTTGTGCCATGCCACCTTACACTCTGGACTGGCAGAGTCACTGTGTAGTCATTAGGCAGCTTGAGGGCTCCTCTCATCTGCTCTTGTGCCAGGTACCTATGTTGCGATCCCTTGGGACACGTGGCCATGGGCTGAAATCTGTGGACAAGGAAGATAGACTTCCACACCTCTGGAGTCGCACATTTTCATTTCACACTGTATCATGTAAATGGTGCAGCTGTTCCCGATAAAGGTGATTTAATATGTCTTTGCCCTGAGGTTCATGACTGTGTTATCCTAGGGATCTAAACATTCATGCTTTCCGTTCAGGTATATATGCCAGATCAGACCATAATGAGCTTTGTGTAGGAAATGCCAAGCCAAGGTCAATTAACTTCTATGTGCAAACAACTAGTAGAATTCAGATGCTGGCCTGAACTTCACAAGTTTTTAGTATGCTCACAAGCCCTGCTGAGATTTTGGGGGGTTGGAATATGTGACTTTTAAGACCTGAGAAATCTGAGATTCTAGGGAAAATGACCTAGCTCCTGGTAAAATAAATTATAAGAGCTCACATAAAAGGGAGATAGATACCTATGTATAGATATATATTTTGTCTAAAATAAATTTTAAGAGAGAAAAAAAGCTGCAGAACAGTATGTAGTGTGTAATCTCATCTGTGTTATGGAAAGGCATGTACCGCATTCCACCCCTTGTATAATTTTTCTCATTTTAACATTTCTGAAATCTTCTTTGGCATCTCTGAAATGCTTCTTGCTGTCATCAGGCGGCTGTAGTTTTATAATTTGCATTCCTCAAATATGCTGGGCAGAAGTTTCAGGATGAGTATCAGCAGCAGAGAAAAAAATCTCAGCAATGCCAGTGGAACCCTTAAAAAACAAGAAACGTTTGCTGCCAATGCTTTTCATAGCAGGGAAGAAAATATTATGGGAGGAAAATAGGATTGTAGATAACTCTGAGTCAAAACATGATTCTGAAAAGTTGGATTGTGAATAAGCACAATTTAAAAAGTGCCACAATTAATCTATTTTATCTTTTCCTTTTTATACATGCATAGGAGGGAAAGCATCTGCATCCACATCTAAATCAATCTTTTTTTTTTTTTTAAGCGGGGGAGGGGGGAAGGACAGAGTCTCAAGCTGTCACCCCTGCGTAGAGTGCCGTGGCATCACAGCTCACAACAACCTCCAACTCTTGGGCTCAAGCGATCCTCTTGCCTCAGATTTTCTATTTTTAGGAGAGATGGGGTCTCACTCTTTTGCTCTTGCTCAAGCTGGCCTCAAACCTGTGAGCTCAAGCAATCCACCCACCTTGGCCTCCCAGCATGCTAGGATTACAAGCATTAGCCACCATGCCGGCCTTTTTTTTTTTTTTCATGAGTCTTCCTCTGTCACCCTGGGTTGAGTACAGTGGCATCATAGCACAAAGTAGCCTCAAACTCCTGGGCTCAAGTGATCCTTTTGCCTCAGCTTCCTAAGTAGCTGGGACTACAGGTGCCCACCATAATGTCCAGATAATTATTCCATTTTTAGTAGAGACAGGGTCTTGCTGTTGCTCAGGCTGGTCTCCAACTCCTGACTTAGACAATCCACCCACCTCAGCCTCCCAGAGTGCTTGGATTATAGGCGTGAGCCACCAGACCCGGATTCCACATCTAAATAAATCTAAAAATCTATCCCAATAAATACAAATATTCTGTTTGATTATGAAGCATCGGGTCATCATTTGCCAGTATTTCCTAGTGGTACATTAAGTAGTGAGGAATTATGTAATCCATGATGTCTTCAAGTCAATCAAATACAATCATTAAAATGCAAGGTAAACCATAAAATATTCTTAATATCTGTCTGTCTATCTAATGTCTGAGATAAATCTAGGATCAATCTTTACAACTGTCTTGTCTAGGGAGGTCCTTTTAGTTGTTATTCTGTCCTTGTTGACTTGATATTGCCACTTCAAGGATCCACACGGAGCTGGAGAAAATCAAACTGTCCTTACAGTTTGTATCATATACAGACTGTGAGGATTATTGAAGTCCACTTAGTTCAGGTATTACCTTCTTTCCACCTTGACCTTGTGTACTTATTCTTCAGCATATGTACCACCCAGTTTGTAATCCCCAGTACAGTGATTAAGAGCCCAGACTTTGAAGTGACACAGACATGGTTTATGGTTTGGACACTTAAGGCGTGGCCTTAGCAGGTGAGGTAACCTTTGAGGCTTAGATTTCACATTTGTAAATTGGTCATTGAGATCCCAAGTTGCCAAGGTTGTTGTTGGATGTTAAATGAGATGATGCTTGCCAAGGGCCTTGCTTAGATGTTTAGGAAATAACACAGCTCACATTGTTAAAGTGATATACATCAGTATTTGTCCATTTATCTCCTTGGATGTGTGCCAAACTAAATAGATGCACAAAAACTGAGTAGTTTCACCTTCGGGAGGACTTAGCATTTCTCCTCTGTTATCAAATTACTTCTTCACTCTCATGCCATCATTCCCATCCACTTTTTTCATCCATCTCCTATGACTATAGTGATGATAAAGCGAGGCAATGTGCTATCATCATGGTTGGAAAGCAGTAATGGCTTAATAACGGTTGGCTATTATCAGGAGACAGTCTAGAGCACAGTGACTGCTTTGGAATCAAGCAAACCTGGGCTTAATTCTTGGCTCTGCCACTTACTGGCCGTGTAACATTTGGCAAGTTACTTAACCTCTCTCAGCCTCAGTTTCTTTTGCAGATAATGTAAAGCAAGGAGAATACTGGAAGGAATGTCACAGGGATATTGTGAGGATCAAATGAAATAAAACAGGCAGTCCTTGAGTTACAAACATCTGATTTATGTACAACTCGCACTCGTGAATGAAGGCTATTACAGCGAGTCCCCGAGTTATAAACATCTGACTGGCATACGACTTGCACTTACAAACAGAGGCTATTTACAGTTAATAGGTAAATGTATCTGTTCCAATTTACATAAAAATTAACACCTGCGGTGCATCTTACAAGGGTATATGTGAAACTTAGTAAATGTGGAATGTAAATGTCTTAGCACAATAACTAAGAAAATGCCAGGAAGGCTATGTTAACCAGTGTGATGAAAATGTGTCAAACGGTCTATGAAACCAGGGTATGGTGCCCCATGATCGCATTAATGTACACAGCTATGATTTAATAAAAAAACATTCAACTGAAGAGCAAACCTACGCAAACTATCTCATTTGTGACCTGGGGACTGCCTGTGTAGGTAAAGTCTTTAGTGTAAGACCCAGCATACAGCAGTTGCTCAAAGATGCAGATGGTGATGGGTCCCTCGGTTTTTCACTGAGAGTGAAAATGAGGGACCCAGAGGTGGGGGCCTCCGTGGACTGAGCAGACGGCTCGGGCTTCTTCCTCACTTCCCTCTCTAATCCATATACTGTGCTGTCGTTAGACAATATAGCCACAGCACAATTAAGGATTTTCGGGCTATTTTCTTTTCCCGTTAAATGACTACCTGGTCTGCTCTTCTTTCTGCTTCTTCCCTCAGTGCCCGCAGCATGTTCCTCTGCTAGCGGCCAGGCCCTCTGCGGATTCCTTCTCCCCAATATGGATATGTTACTTCTGACTGTTAGGACAACCGAACCAGCTAGCCCAGCTTGTTGCTGGATTGTGTCTAAAGGGTATTCTGACTTATTGAAAAATGAGCATATCACCTTATTAAACATTTCTTGAAATAAGACACAAAAATAGGCAATAAACAGACAAAAAGATACTCAACATTATTAGCCATCAGAGAAATGAAAATCAAAATTGTAAGCCGCTAGGATGACTAAAATGAAAAAGACAGATAATAACAGTGTTGATGGGGATGTGGAGAAACTGGAACCTTCCCATTGCTGATGGGAATGTCAAACGGTGCAGCTTCTTCCTTCGGAAAATCTGGCTGGTGGTTACTTAAAAGGTTAAAGATAAACATTCCCCGTGACCTAACAAGTCCTCTCCTGAGCATATACCCAGGAGAGTTGGAGACAGATGTTCACAGTGAAACTTGCACGAAAATGTTTATAGTAGCCTTGTTCCTACTAGCCATAAAGTAGAAATAAGACAAATGTCTATTAGTGAGGATGGATAAACGAAAATGTGGCATATCCATATGATAGAATGTGATTCAGCCATAAAAAGGAATGAAGTGCCAATACATGCTTCAAAATGTTGGGACTCTGAAAAGATGACCCTAGGTGGAAGAAACTAGTCACAAAGACGACATCTTGTATGACTCAGTTTATATGGAATGTTTAGAATAGGCAACTGTGTAGAGACAGCAGATTCATTGTTGACAGAGATTGGCAGGGAGAGGGGAACGGGGTCGTGACTGCTCAATGTGTACAGGATTTCTTTTTAGGGTGATAAAAATATGGAATTAGAGGTGATGGTTGCACAGTCTATGAATATACTAAAAACTACTGAATTGTACACTTAAAAAAGATGAAATGTGTGATATCAATGTAGGTGTCACAGAAAATATGAAAATTGTACCATCTTTGAAAGAAAGAGGGTTGGAGGAGCCCAGCCTTGATCATGCAGAGATGTGGAACATGAACTTTGCAACCTCATTTTAGGCTCTTCAGAGGCTTTTTTGTCCTTTCTGATTTCAGAGTGTTTTCTAGACTGCTGAGGCTGTCAGATAAATGGCTTTCTGTTGAGGTCTGTACTTGGGAAGGCAAATATACAGGGAGTCCCTAAAGTTCGTGTGCCATTTAAAATAGACACGTGGTTTATAGGCACCCCGTACTTTTGTATTTGTTTTTGACATGTAATTTTATAAAACATAACTAATGCTACCGTGGATGGCGCCACTCTACCCACTTTCTCTGAGTCAACTTTTGCAATTCTCCCCACAGCCTTTCAGGGCACTATGAGGTATTACTATTCACCCCATTTATTGAAGAAACTCAGACACAGAGACGTTAAGTCGCTCGACCAAAGGTACACAGCTAATAAATAGCGGAGACAGAATTTGTAATCCTAATCACTCCACTGCATGGCCTCAAAATCAATCTGTACCAATATCATTTGGGGCAAGGCAGGAATTATTGCTGTGTGCTGAAACTGTATGCTCTTTCATAAATGACTGAAAAAGTAGCAAGTCACCAAATGAAATGTGATCTTGCCTATGTGAACAGCCAGGGCAGTGACACTAATACAGCTGAGCTGGCTATTATCCCTACTGGCATACCCTTTTTTTTTAAGACTTTTTCTTTTCCTCCTCAGGTGAGGTCTTTATTAGGTCCTGTCCACTCAGAAGGCTGCTGCCCCAAGGGCACAGCTTTCTCCCTATATGTAGACTTCCCTATACAACAAATCTCCGTGTGAAAGGTTTCACAAAAGAGGTCTGGAAAAGAAGTGGCTTCAAATGCTCAATTGCCGTGTTCTGGCAAAAGGACTAATTGGCATTTTTATTCCAAAGGGGAAAAATTGCCTAATAGCAAGAATCAGCGAGTAGTACCACCCATGCAAACTGTTCATTCTTGTTTCAGCTCAAAGGGCTCAAGTGGGAGAAAAACAGCTCTTGTTTGCTCAGTGTTTTGTGTGGTAGAATCAGACTGATGCTGTTTAAATTCTATGCACAGGCCAATTAAAATCACTAAGGAGTTCTATCTGTTTTTCTTTGTTCCATCTTTTTTTTCAAGATATCTTATACTACCAAAAATATATTCAGTTAAAACGCCAACTCCCACCACCTATCTGTATTAAGAACAGAAAATGGGACAGGGATTTTTGCAAAGTCTTTTGCACATATATTTACTATAAACTGACCAAAAGACTTAAGAGTTTTAGACATCTCTGAGAAACGGGGTGATTTTCTGAATCGAATGAGAAGCAGATGGCTGTGATTTCTACCTTAATTTATCGATTTGAGTAGTTGGGAATCAAATCCCGTAGAAGCAGAGAGCGGGAGCAGAGAGAGAGGAGGGGAGTGAGAATAATGGAGTAATGCTCAGTGGCCCAGACTTTCCTCTGACACTTTGGGGGAAAGGCTTACTTTTTGATCACATATGTTAACCTATCTGTTCAATGTGATTATTTTCTAATTTGGGGAGCAAGTGACTCTTTTCATGCTGTCACTTCCTACAGCTCTGGCACAAGTAAGAGCCTCCTAAATAGAAGGCTTAAAATAGAGGCTCCTTGGCTTGCAGAGAAGATCATGTCCTTAGAATTTTTAATGACTTAAAATACAGATCTTGCTCAAATGATGCCATTTGTCTAATTGCATGGTCTTTGATTTACATGGCTTTGCACCAGTGCTACTCCTTCCCCTTGGATGGCCCCACCTTACCTATTTTGCATTCTCATCTTTCCATGTCCAGATGCTACCTGCTCCTTAAAGCACAGTTGAGAACCCAAATACCATTGGATTCTGCAAGCTGGAAATAATGTCTCTCTTTTTTCTTGAACCCCTGGAACACATTGCATCTGTCTCTGTCAAGGCGCTGGCCAATTTTTCCTTTCTCACCATTGTGGATGATAAAATTTGTATCCCCTGTAGTGGCTGCATGATAAGCGCATTGGACAAATGAACAAATGAATGAACTTCAAGGTAAAGAACTAGGCCTGAGGGCTTGATACTAATGCTAGACCAGGTTACATGCTGCTAGCTACTGGGACAGTGCTGAATATCTCCCAGATTTGGCTGAGCAGACAATTGGAAACTTCAGCAAGATTTCTTCTCTGTTTGGCCAACCTGAGACTTTCCTCTTTATTGCCCTGCACTGCCTGGGTCCTCAGCGCTCACAATCTCCTGAGAAAAGAGTGGTTTTACATAGTGCCAAAGCAGCTGCTCCCCATCATCTAGCAGCATCTTCAGTGCCCCTTACACGTGGTGCTATGTGAGGGCCTTTGAAAACGGGACACATAGACCAAGCCCCTTGTCTCTGAATACTGCATAGAGTTAAACCGTTCACCTCACATGTGGGTTTTATAAGATAAGTTGACAGGTACCTAGATTGGGAGAAAGGAAAAATGCAAGCCCTGAATCTTGCATCCACGTGCAGATACTGCATCTCTTTTGTTTCCCCCATGTACTGCCACCTTCTTCTTCATTAGTACTAACATCCTATGACTGTGGCTTTCCTGAAGCCCTGGTCCTGGGAGAAAATGAAAATGGAGCTAAGAAAAACGGGTCTGGACCAAAATATCTTGACTTTGGATTGGTTGGGGGGAAATCTTTCCTATAAAAATGAAGATCACTGGAATGCAATGCAATGGGGGTAAAAAAGAATCTCTTCACATGGTATCCAGTGTTTGGATTAAGAAAATTCTGTGTTTTAGTGGATAGAGCTCAGCACAGGACATTAGGACACCTGGGTTTTAGCACTCATTATATCATCTTCTCTTTATGAGGCAGCTGGCATGTCGCTTTTACCTTTTTGGACTCAGGGCCCTTGATTTGAAATTGAAGGGTTATACTGTCTTATCAATGGGTCTATGCTAAGCATTATCCAGATGACTTCACCTTATTTGTGAAGTTCATTCTCTTCATTTTTAAGAGGTTTGGTGGGAGATCTTCTAATTCTCATAAACTTTGGGGTAACTGTAGGATATCTGGTCTTTCCTTTAGTGGGTTGACATTTATTTATTTATTTGTTTATTTATGATAGAGTCTCACTTTGTCACCCTTGGTGGAGTGCTATGGTGTCATAGCTCACAGCAACCTCAAACTCTTAGGCTTAAGTGCTCCTCTTATCTCAGCCTCCAAAGTCCTGGGACTACAAGCACCCGCCACAATGCCTCACTATTTTTTAGAGATTGGGTCTTACACTTGCTTAGGCTGGTCTCAAACTTCTGAGCTCAAGCGATCTGCCAGCCTTGGCCTCCCAGAGTTCTAGGATTATAGGTGTGAGCCACAGTGCCTGGCCTGGGTTGACATTTAGAGTTCCATAGCCCCCAAAATAATTTTTTTGCAACTGATTTTTGTATGTGTGGTTTAATTTCACATTATAAAAGAGAGGAAAATAATTTTTGGGTTTGTTGTAATTTAGTAGTATTGGGTTGCTCAATTTTTGATCATCATTAATAGAAAGAGAGGCTATGAACATTCTCCTATGCCATTCAATTTGTAACAAAGAGCATTTGGGGGCTTTTTCCAGGGTAGGTTTATGGATGATAATTCAGCAGTGCTGCTCACAGAAAGTACTTGGCAAAGCACTGATGAATGAAAACACACGCAGATACTGTTTGGGTCTACTTCTTGCTTTTAAGGCCAAACACCTTGGATTTAGCCCCTAACAGGAATATCAACTGACTTTCTGCTGGAGGGTTCAGTCACTGTTCTGGTTGGTAACCAATTGGTATTAACCCGCAGATAGCTTTGAAACTTTTGAGGATGTAAAATCCATGTCCTCCATCCATCCATCTATCCATCCATCCATCCATCCATCCATCCAACAAACGTTTGCTGAACAATACTCTTTTCCAAACACTGTTTTGATACAATAGTGAACAGAACAGACAAAAAGCTCTACTCTGATCCATATGTTAGTGTGGCAACGGGGTGGCAGAATGACAGCCAATGACCAAGAAAGAAGCATGTAGTATGCCAAATGGTAATAAACTTTATGGAAAAAAAAATAAATCCCGGGAGGAGGATAGTCAATGTTGGCAGTGGGGATAGCAATTTTAAATTTGCATAAACTATTTTGGAAGAAGCTGATATTAAAGGCAGTATACAGTGGTTCCAAAAGTGAGCTCTGGAGCCAGAGTTCTTGGGTTCAGATGCAGGCTCCTTTATTTACCAGTTGTGCGGCTTTGGGTAAATAGAGCCTTCAGCCTTAAAAGAGGGCAGTGTGGTGGAGACTTGTAACTAGGTAAGAGACAGGGCAGAATGAAATGAATTTTTCATAAAGAAGCAAATAGAACATATTGTGGGAGTTCATTCTGGGGGATTAGAGAAGACTTCATAGAAAAAATTGAATTGAGCAGTGAATGGCCTTGAATAAACCTTGAATGGGCTGAAGTTTCCCAGAGGCAGATTGCCACTTAAGGTAATCATTACTAACAGCTTCAGTTGCTCAAAGGCAGAGTGGGCTGTCTATGGAAGTATCACCAGGGATTTCTGAGCCTAGGGTGAATGCCTGCTGGGCAGGGATGTAGTAGACTTGACAGGCTTATTGGATGGGCAGCAAGTTAACCTTGGTGGTCCTGAACTACCTTCCAACTGGAGAGTCTGTGATTCTATAGTGATTTACATGCTGCAAATCAAATTACTTTCTTGTATCTAGGACATCTCTTCACCTGCCTTGTGCAAGGTTGTTCACATAAACTGTAACCTCCGCTGAAGAAATGTTTTGCTGGGATGAGTTAAACCAACCAAATCTCTGTCTGAAAATCAGAAATTCCAAATTGATGTGGTAATAGTCAGTGAAGTCTTATTGTTGTTCCTATATTTGGGATGGAGTAAAGGGCCCTGCAGCTGACCTTGGAAGACTAAGTTTATTTCTGCTAAAGGTAGCTAATGTAGGTGAGCTCCAAAGCTTGTACTCAATTCTTCATCTTGCTCTGGAGAGTATGATCAGTAATAAAATCACTTGTAAAGCCTGTTTGTATTTCATATATGTGATCTTTTCTATTACATTGACCATGTGTTGCCGAGGGATGTTTCAGTTACTTCATATTTATTTTGTGCACATGGCCCATAGACACCTTGAACTTATTCTGTGTATTTATGCAAACCAACATGACCATTGTTGTTGGAGGCAAAAAATAATGGACTAACCTAATCATTTTTTTAAGGTTCATAAGTTTTGACTTTATAATGTGAGAAATCTACAGTCCACAGCTTAGAGAGTCCATCTTTGCTCAGCTTAACACGTAAGCCTAGTTTCATCTTCTCTTTTTCAGGGATGCTAGGCTATTTCTATTTCTAGTGCTAGAGGAAATAAAGTTTATTCTGCCTACTATTTAAGCCTCATATCTGGGCTCTGGTCCATGCTTCTCTTGTCGGTACCACGCAGATCCTTACCTTCTCAGTCTTCTTGGATTTGTAGACAAACTCTTTCCCCTAAGTCTGCTTCTTAGGTTGCCATCTTTAAATGCTTTCTTAAAGCTGAATAACTTTTTTTCTGAGTATTCCAAGATGGATAATTTCACTTCTTTAATTCAACTGATACTGCTGGTAAGGATTGTAGATCAGAGAGGAAAAAGCCAAACTAATTTTTAAGTTAATATTTCTCAATGGCAATGCAAACATGAAACACTTTGTGTTGAAGGCAGGCAAATGCCAGGCAAAAAGTCATTTCTTCCTTTTATTCCAAAAAGGATCTATAATGTCATTTCTTTCAGTGATCGTATTCTTAACTGTATATGAGTTGCCAAGATTGGGCTTTACAGGTAGAACATCAAAGCCCAGAAAACTTAATTGGAAGTCTGTGGCATAATACAGTGTTCTCAAAAACTTTTCAAAATCAAAATTAAGTCAGTGAAATATGTGAAATAGCATTTGGGGTCTGTGTAGTGGTGAAGAAGGAGTTAATGAGAAATTGATTACACAAAGATGGAGTTTTAGGGCTCAGAGAGGTGGAAGGTACTGAGAGAAAAACAAGGGAAGAGGAGAGCTAAAAGTGGATCTAGAGGAAGGTGGGTCTTGCTCAGAGAATCAGCATCTTAGGCCAGACCTTGGGTACCTTGCTTGATTTCAGCCCCTTCAGGGAACCAGATGACCTCTCCGTGCTCTTTTGCTTTCTAGCTTACCTTATTATTTATTGTTCCTTCTGATTCAGAGTTTAGAGCTGCCAGTCAGGTTGTTCCTTTGCCTAGGGTTGACTGTCTTGGTCATTAGAACATCACATCATAGGGACTATTTGTTTGCTACTTTTGATAACAGGCCATGTGTGGACAGACAGATTTGGAGCATGGAAAATCATCTTCCTTTGGCTGAGAACACCTGAAATCTTCCTCTCGCAGGAAAAAAAGAGACACAGAACAAAAATAAACCAAACTAACCCAGAGCTAGATTCTTAGTTATTCTTTTTTCATCCCTATGGGGAATAAATGAAATTGTTTGTTTTTCTCCTTGTTGTGATTAGCTATAAAGTCTCCTTTAAAAGAGGTTTGTTCAAAAGTTGCTTTAAAAGATGTTTTCCTTGGACAATAAACATCCTAATAAAAACATGCTATATGTAAATAAAGTCATTTCTGTTTCTAAAAATCACATTTATAAGCACCACAAATACATTTCAATTGATAAAGGGAGCAGTAGGTAAAAACGTGTGGTCAAATACTTCCTGTTCACTACCGACATATACATATTTTTCTAGTACATTGCTCAATTGTGAAATCGGGGGCAAAGCATGCAATAAACATTTTTTTGCAGAAAATTTTAGTAAAATATCTGTAAAAAGAAAACCAAATATACCAATGTTGAATATTACAATGTATTTGATTAATTTTTTCTTCTTTTAATACAAAATTGTCAGATAATCTTGTCCTGCAAAAATACTACATTTTAAAATTCAGCGTGGTGCTATCAGGCACCCCCGGTCTCTTCGAGCTATAACTGGTACCGAGCTCGTGCTGCTTGTCAAAATTTAATGAGAGGGCCCGTTCTAAAATAATTGAATTTTCATATCAGAACGAACCAGGATTACTCAGACAATAAAATTGCTGAGTCCTGTACTGTTACCGGCAAATACCTTTTGCTTTGCTCATGAAATCAGTATGTAAATGTTCAGGGTTTGTATTTAAGGCATCTTAGGCATTTGGAGTTGTAGTACTAGCAATAATTTCGAATGGTGCCGGTGATAAGTAGCTGGTTTTTTGTAATGTTCAAAGTGTAATTTGTTTGGTGAATCAGGATAAGCATTTGGTTTATATTTTATATAAATGTTAATGCATTTGCAGTTTAATTATGTTTCTTAACTTTTAACATTTCAGAAGTCAAATTTGAGGACTAGTCCATCAGATTGTCTTGCTTTCATAACATTCTGAAAAATGGGAGCACCCCTGTGCAGTGAGCTTATAAAGTGAGGGGTGCCTGTAAAGTTCGTGATGGTATGTTTTAGGAGCTGGGAGCACTGATAATGAAGTGGGAGAAATGTCATGCTTAGGTGTGCCCTCTGCCATAATGGTGAACTCTCTGAGACATGGCTTCAGATCTAAGAGCTCTCTATCAAGAGCAAGGAAGACACCTCCAGGGAGTGGCTCATTTATTTCTTTTATGCTAGCTGAGATGGAGAGTACCTAATGAATAAAGTAGTATAATTTAAAAAAAATAATGAGAATTTCTGTAATAGTGTAATGATTGAGGATATCAGAACAGAAAAGAGCTCTTTTTAGTGTGACAGAGAAAGTTGGTTTAATATATGTTGTTTTTCATATTCTTATTTTTAAACGATCTGCATGTCATTAGCTTTTAAAAAATGTGTACTCAATCAAAAGTTAGCTCTGTAATTTGCAAGAGATAACAATACTTGTCCAAATCATAATTTTTCTTCACATCTCTTTCATGTCATGGCTTGGTTTAGTAGAAAGAGAATTGGATAATGGAGCCTTTTTAGAGGCTGAAGACCTAGCTTTTGTCTCTTTCACAGAATGGAATGAAAGGTTCATGATACTACAGCTTATAGGCCAAATTTGGCCCACTGGCTGTTTTTATAAATAAAGCTTTATTGGAACACAGCCATGCTCATTTGTTTGTGTATAATCTATGATTTTACTTTTGTGCTCCAAGGGCAGAGCTGAGTAATTACAACAGAGATTGTGTGCCCTGCTTTAAGAGTCTAAAATACTTGTTATCTGGTTCCTTACAGGAAAAATATGCCGACCCCTGATTTATTAGATAGCCTTGAGCAGGTTACTTGCCAGTTTTCATTGGTGGTGGTGATGATGATCATAGCTAACACATGCTAAACAATAGTTGTTCTGAGGACTTTACACTTATCCATTCATTTAACCCTCATGACAACCCTGCATTATAGCACTGTTACTATTCCCAATTTGCATTTAAGGGAAAGGAAGCACAGAGAAGTTAAGTGACTTGTTTACTGGCTAGTGAGTGGAGAGACAGGCAATCTGGTTCAATAATGTATGTACATTCTTTTCATATTTTAACTTTTAATTCTGCAAATTTTTAAGTATACATAAAAATAAAAAGTATTAAAGCTCACTAAGTACTTACCACTAAACTTCAGTAACTAATAAATAGCATATTGAAGTTTTTGTTTTATCTACTTTTCCACTCAATATTTTTTCCAAATATTTTTATATATGTAGAGCAAATTTCCAACATCATGCCATTTCACCTGCAGATATTATCTCCTGCAGTACATATCTCCAATAGATAAGGACTTCAAAAATATGTAACCAAAATGCCATTATGATATTTAACAAAATTTACAGTAATTACACATCAGCTAATATCCAGTCCATGTTAACTGTCTGATTGCCTTAAGTTTTTCTTTCGAACATTGATTTGTTTAAATCAGAATTCAAACAAGATCCATGAATTGTATTTGGAAATTATGTCACTACATTTCTGTGGATGTATAATTAATTGTTCCTCCTCTCCCCTTTATTTCCCTAACCTTGCTATTTATTGGTAAAGAAACTAGTTCATTTGAGCTGTAGAATGTCCTACATTCTGGAGGTGACCAAATGCTTCTTTTAGTTTAATTTGGTCCTCATTTTCTAGTATTTTTAATAATCAAAGTTAGGTGTAGATAGCTGATTGAATTAAGGGTGTGTGTGTGCTCACCCTTTTTTTTCAAACTGCTTCTCATATGGTACTGTGTACTTATTACATCACATCAAAATCCCCATCACAAAAAAGTGATATAAACTTTTCTTAGTGAGTTCAGTTGATGTCAGTCTGATCCTGGAATTATGAAGTTTTCCCCATCAACATCTCTCCTAATAATTCATCAATTAGTGATCGTTTCCTAGAGCCATTATTTCATTGAGAGTTGCAAAATGGTGATGTTTGGATTTTTTCATTTTTTCATTATCATTGGCCATTCTTCCATAAAAAACTTCCCCTTATCAAATATTTTGTTACTCTGAAATGTAGTTTATACAAAGGAAGCAGAATAAATGCTTGATTCTTATATTTTATTTTTTAAACTTCACTTTTATGACTTAGTGTCTTAGTTTCTAATAGTGATCAATGATAATTTTAGTATTAATAACATTGAAAAACTTGTGTATTTTAAAATATATTTTGCTTCAATAGATTATAGTACATTTTTGATATGCTAATGCTCAATTTTTGACCGTGGGAGCTACAGGTCAGCTCTTGCGTCTTTTTCACATGACTCTGGTAGTCTTTGAAAATACATTTGCTCTTTTTTTTTTTCTTTCTAAATATTAAGGAGGGACGAATGTTTTTGTTACATGGATCACTTTTTAATCCTTGAGTCACAGCTATAAGTGTGCCCATCACCCAAATAATGTTTATTGTAACTATTAGGTAGGTTTTGGCCCTCCCCTCCTTCTCCATCCCCTATGCTTGTTTCCCAAAGAGTTTTACTTCCCTCTGTGCACCTGTGTGTTCATCAGTTAGTTCCAATTTAATAATAAGTACATGTGGCATTTGTATTTCCATTCCTGATATACCTCACCTGGGATAACAGTCTCCATTTCCGTCCAATTTTTGCAAAAGGCATCAATTCATCCTTTTTAGGACTGAGTAGTACTGTATGGTATATGAGGTCTGACAATTAATTTTGAAAACTTGCCATTGTTTACTTACATTGGCAGCACTGTACAAACATCTTGGTAAAGTTTCATAGCATTGGTGTATAAGTGTCTCACATCTGTGTTCATGTTGACATGTGGCAGGTCTTGCTGAGTAGCATTCATTATTGTTTCAGCACTTTTTTGTGGATGGACATGAGACCGTTGGAATTTGGATTAGAGCAATGAACAAACATTAAATTTCTTGTTAACTTAGCAAAATTGGAAGTGAAATCAGGAGCATGTTAGTTTAAGTTTATGGAGTTTTGTTCCTATGAACAAAATAGCAGTGTACAAATGGATTAAATATTTTTCTGAGGGGAGAGAAAGCATCGCTGATGAAGAGAGGTCAAGGTGGCCAGTAACAAGCAGAACCGATGAAAACATTGCAAAAAATTGTTGAACTGTGTGTCAAAATAGTCAGCTGGCCATGAGAAGCATAGCAGACTAAGAAAACATCAATAGAGAAACAGGAAAATCTTAAGTAAAAATCTTGGTATGAGGAAGGTGTGTGCAAAAATGGTCCAAAAAGAGCACATCAATGTACAAAAGCAAGGGAAGTACTTTGAAGGTGACTGTAGTGATATTCAACACTGATACATGTGGTCCTTTTTCTAGAGTTCGTGAGTGTAATTGTCACACACACACATATATACCATATTTTGATAATCCATTTATGAATGTATAGGCATTTGAGTGAGTGTAATTGTCACACACACACATATATATACACCATATTTTGATTATATATATGTATACCACATTTTGATAATCCATTTATGAATTTATGGGCACTTGGGTTGATTCCAGATCTTTGCAACTGTGCTATAATAAACATTTATGTGCAGATATCTTTTTGATAAAATGACTTATTTTCCTTTGGGTTGATAACCAGTGGTGAGATTCCTATACCAATTGGTAGATCTACTTTTAGTTCCTTGTGGACTCTTCACACTGTTTTCCCCAGAGGTTTTACTAATTTGTAGTCCCACCAGCAGAGTATGAATGTTCCTTTCTCCCTGCATCTGCACCCAAATCTATTGTTTTTGGAGTTTTTAATAAAAGCAATTCTAATAAGAGTAAGATAATGTTTCATTGTAGTTTTAATTTGCATTTCATTGATGATTAGTGATGTCAAACATTATTTCCTATGTTTCTTGGTCATTTGTCTATGTTCTTTTGAAAAACTTCTGTTCATATCTTTTGTCCAGTTTGTAATGGGGTGGTTTGTTTTTATTTCTTGCTAATTTCTGTGAGTCAATTACAGATTATGGATATTAGCCCTTTACATGATGTGTAGATTGCAAATATTTACTCTCATTCTGTGGGTTATCTGTTTGCTTTGTTGATTATTTCCTTAGTTGTAAAGAAACCTTTTAATTCAATCAAGTCTCATTTGTTTATTTTTGTAGTTGCTGTAATAGTCATTGGGTTTATAGTCATAAATTCTTTGCCTAAAGCCAGACATGCCTGTAGTCCTGGCACTCTGAGAGACCGAGGCATGAGGATAGCTTAAGGTCAGGAGTTTGAGACCAGCCTGAGAAAGAGCAAGAGCAAGACCTTATCTCTACTAAAAATAGAAAAATGAACCAAGCATCATGGCACGTGCTTGTAGTCCAGCTACTCAAAAAGCTGAGGCAAGAGGATCACTTAAGCTCAGAAGCTTGAGGTTGCTGTGAGCTAGGCTGACCCTATGGCACTCTAGGCTGGGAAAACAGAGTAAGATTGTGTCAAAAAAAAAAAAAATCTTTGCTTGGACCGATACCTAGAAGAGTTTTCCCTACTATTTCTTCTTGAATTCTTATGGTTTCATGCCTTGCATTTAAGCTTTTTATTGATTGTGAATTAATTGTTGTGAGTGGTGAGAGATAGAGGTCCTGTTTCATTCTTCTGCATGTGGCCATCCAATTTTCCCAGCACCATTTATTGAATAGGGCTTCTTTTTCCCCAGTGTCCATTATTGTTGGCTTTGTCAAAGATCAGTTGGCTGTAGGCAGGTGGTTTTATATCTGAGGTCTCTATTCTGTTTTATTGGTCTATGTCACTATTTTTGTCCCAATATCATGCTGTTTTGGTTACTATAGGCTTATAGTATAGTTTGAAGTCTGGTAATGGTTCGCCTCCAGATTTTTTTTTTTTTTTGCTTAAGATTGCTTTGTCTCAATACCATTCACAGTAGCTCCATAAAATGAAATAACTGGGAATATATCTAACAAAGAATGTCAAAGACCCCTGTAAATAGAACTATGAAACCCTTGAGAGAAAATAGCAGAAAACATTAGCAAGTGGAAGAACATACGTACTCCTGGCTGGGAAGAATCAACATTGTTAAAATGTCCATACTTCCCAAAGTGATCTACAAATTTAATGCAATCCGCATCAAAGCATCAACATCATACTTTGAAGAACTTGAAAAAAAAAAGTACTTTGTTTCATATGGAACCAGAAAAAAATCCGAATGGCCAGTACAATTTTAAGAAATAAAAACAAATCTGGAGGCATCATGTTGAAGGCATATAACTAGACTTCCAGTTATACTGCAAGTGTGTAGTGATCAAAACAGCATGGTACTGGCACAAAACAGAGATATAGTTCTCTGGAATAGGATAGAGAACCTAGAGGTGAACCCAGCCATATATCACCATCTGATCTTTGCTAAACCAAACAAAAGCATATAATGGAGAAAAGAATCCCTGTTTAATAAAGGGTGTTGGGAGAACTAGTTAGCCACACATAGAAGACTGAAATTGGATCCAGACCTCTCACCACTGATAAAAATTGACTCTCACTGGATAAAAGATTTAAATTTAAGACACAAAACAATAAAAATTCTGGAAGAAAATGTGGGGGAAATGCTTGACAAAATAGGCATGGGAAAATATTTTATGAAGAAGACTTTCTTGGCAATTGCAGCAACATCAAAAATAAATAAATTCAACACGATCAAACTAAAAAAGTGTCTGCACAGCTAAGGGTACCACAACTAAAGCAAACAGATAGCCTTCAGAATGAGAGAAGATATTTGCATGTTATAAATCTGACAAAGGGCTTATAACTAGAATCTACAGAGAACTCAAATTAATAAGAAAAGAGCAAACAGTCCCATTTGTAAGTGGGCAAGAGACTTGAGCAGAAACTTTTCTGAAAATGACAAGACTAGTGGCCAAGAAACGCATGAAAAAATGCTCATTGTCCCTAATCATCAAAGAAATGCAAATCAAAACCACTTGGAGACATCACCTAACTCCAATAAGATCAGCCCGCATCACAAAGTCCCAAAACTGCAGATGCTGGCATGGATGTGTAGAGAAGGTAACACTTCTACACTGCTGGTGGGATTGCAAACTAATATAGCCTTTATAGAAAGAGGTATGGAGAATCCTCAAAGCACTAAAAGTTGACATTCCACTTGATCATGCAATCCCATTACTAGGTATCTACCCAGAAGAACAAAAATCATTTTATCACAGGGAAATTTGTACCAGTATGTTTATTGCAGCTCAGTTCATAAGTGCCAAGATTTGGAAGCAACCCAACCCTTGAATGGATTAACAAACTGTAGTATATGTATACCACGGAGTACTATTTAGCTATAAGAAAGATGGAGACTTCGTATCTTTTGTGTTTACCCGGGTAGAGTTGAAACACATTCTTCTTAGTAAAGTATTACAAGAATGGAAAAACAAGTATCCAAAGTACTCAATACTTATACAAAATATATAAACCAATATTTATATAACCAATATTTATAATATAAACCAATATTAATATGTTCATTTCATTATATGAAACCAATATATGAATAACTACGTGCCCACAAAAGAAAAACACTGCTCTAGTGAGGGTAAAGGAAGAGAAGGGAGAGGGTAGAAGGGAGATTAGATCTCATCTAATATGCACAATGTGAGGGTGTTCAGCACACTTCCTGGGTGAAAGGCTCAACTACAACTTGAACTTTACCTTAGAAATGATAACACTGTAACCTAAACTTTTGTACCAATTTTATTAATCTGAAAGTTTTTTTAAAAATTGATTTGTCTATTTGGGCTCCTTTCTGGTTCCAAATGAAGTATAGAATTATTTTTTTTAGGTCTTTGAAACATGACATTGGTGTTTTGATAGGTATCATATTGAATATTTAAATCACTTTGGGAAATATGGACATTTTAACAATATTGAGTCTACTGAGCAAGTCTACTGAGCAAGATACATTTTTCCATTTGTTGGTGTCATCTGTGATTTCTTTCCTCAGTGTTTCCTAGTTCTCCCTAGTGAAAGGCAGTCTTTCACCTCCTTAGTTAGGCATATTCCTAGATATTTTTATGTTCTTTGTGGCTGTTATGAATGGCAATGAATCTTTGATTTGACTCTCAGCTTGACTGTTACAGATTTACGTATATTGACTTTATAAGCTGAGACTTTGCTGAATTTATGTATCAATTCCAGGAGTCTTTTGGTGGAGTCTTCGGGGTTTTCTAAATAGATCATACTGTAAGCTGTGTTTGCTTTCTAATACAAGTTATATCCCAAGGCCATCTTATACATTTCATCGTCAAAATTGAGAATCAGCTGTTTCTCTAGGATGTTTTGCTTCCTTTTAATGGGATATATTACTAAGAAATCACAATCTAGGTGCTCAGACTGCTCATTGTTACTGGGCAATCACTTTTTTAGGGGTTTTAGTGGAAAGTGCTTGTAAATAAGTACTTTATACAAAGAGAAAAAGAAATGAGGTTATTTTGATATTTCCAAACTAAGCATACAATTTCAAAATTTTTATTTTATTTATTTGATTTTTATATTTATGTCTGGTTTTTCTTATGCTGGTAATCTGAGTTATTAGTGATATTAACATGCTCATTTGTTTTATCCTACAGTTTACATCAGGTAATTAAAAATAACAATACCAATGTTAGTATTAACAGTAAGACAGTATATATTTTCTACCTTCTTACCTTCTACGCTAAATGGCCACTTTATGGAATGGAAAATATAATCTCGAGTCTGCCTGAACATTTGGTGTGGTAGCAAAGATCTGTTGAGTTCCCTCCATCTGTGAGATTTCTTATAAATCTGTATTTCTTTGGACAGTTTCCAAAATGTATGAGATGGCTGGAGTACTTATGTTTGAGCCAGAACGTCCCAGTTCTTAGTTCTACACTAGGTTTTGATTCAGAAATTATGATGATCTTTTGGTTTAAGAACATATGCCTCTGCACATAATATAAAGTTAGCAACTGCCATACAAAAACTAGATTTATGTATCATTAGGATAATTTACATATTGTGTATTGTTTTCTGGTATATAAAATATATTTTTTGTATGCCATATTATTTTATCTTCATATCTCTCCTCAGTGATAGGTATTACTATTATCTTTATTTTACAAATGAGGATCAGAGGGGTTAAGTACTTTCCCAGAGTCACACAGCTAGTAAGCCGCAGAGTAGGGATCCAAACTGAGGTCTTTGGTCTAATAACCTAGGATTCCTTCCAACATGTCAAGATATTCAACATATTCTAGGATTGTGCTTGTAACTCACTAATGGTAGTCCCTTTAAGTTCTCTGGGGAGATGGGGAGACATATGGTTTGAGACATTCTCCTGAGCAGGGCTAATGTTCCCTGTCCTTTGGTAGCTCTTAGGTGGTTAGACCTGGGTTCCAAATCACAGACTTGAATGCCTCTCATTTTTATTGTTTCTGTTGCTCTTTTTTTTCTACTTCAGCTTGGCTGTTTGAGTTGTTTGAAGGAGGAGGAGGACATCTGGTAAATTTCTTCCTACAACTCAGAATCTAAGTCTGCTATAGCCATGACTGACCTGGCGTCTGCTCAACCCGGCTCTGCCAGGTTCACCTTCCACTGTTGTTCCACGTGAAGATCGTGCAGCAGTCATTATAAGAGCACGTCTTACTCTTTTTATCTCGATGTATTACATGCAGATTTCAACTAATAATTTTTTTTTTTTGAAGTTTTTGGCTGGGGCTGGGTTTGAACCCGCCACTTCCAATATATGGGGCTGGGGCCCTACTCCTTTGAGCCACAAGTGCCACCCAAGATTTCAACTAATTTTATACTGGAAGTTAATGAGCCAGAAAATAGCAATAGTTTTTCACTATTATCTAGTCTTAACTAAAACACCATTTTTTTCCCCCTCAAAACTTTGTTTGGAGTGTTCAGATAGTTGAAAATTGATTTTAACTATTACTTCACTGAAAATTATTAAACCCCAGGGCAATGTGGGGACAAATCACAAAATATGGCCAAGTTCACAAAATGGACAGTCTGCATTCCACTAACTTCCTCGAAGGAGCTAGAGAATGTCTGAATTGGATCTGAAAAGAGGAATATTGGAATGCTTGAGAGTCTACCATGCCAATTTTGTGCCTGTAATTTGGGTAAGTTAGTGGAGAGAGAGGGATGTCTCCACCATGTACACCTGCTCACCTAGGTAATAAGTCACTTTGGAAGATAAGAATTAATTTCTCCTCCAGGATCTGGAATCAAAATGCCTGGCTTCATATCCTGATCTTACCTTGGGAAAGTTACTTAATTTTTCTGCTCCTCAGAGATTTACTATCTGCCAAATAGAAACAAAATATCTAGATCATAAGGTTGTGAGAATGAAAGAAATAATGCCATACAATGTTAGCATAGAGCTTGACACATAACATAGCAGTCACTCCAATGCCAGATGTTATTGTTTGTCATGAATGTTATTGTTATTGGTCATTGTCATTCACATATTTATCAATATAATTTATTATTTAGTACTCAAACCCATATAATGATATAAATACCAAGTAACGGTTGGACGTTTAATTCCCTAACTTGGTCACTTTCATTAAAAAGTGTGAGTGCTTCCTTAATAATGTGTTTCAGCCCAAAATGCTTCCCCCACAAACCAGATCTTCAGACAGCCCACAGATTATTCCCTCTGCCTCTGTTCTTCAGAACTTTAACATCATGGTCATCATCCTCTTTCTTAACTTCCTTTTGCATTAAAACACCTGGAGAGAATTGGTCAGTTTCACTGTCTCCTATTCCTCTTCTCCCTTGAACTCACTCCAGGGAGGCTTTCACGCACACCACCTCACTCAAAGTACTATTGTCAAGGCCACCAACAACTTCCATATTACTCAAGCTCTTGGTCCTTTCTCCATTTTGTTTTAATTTTCCTTACAGAACGATCAGTAACATCTGATACACTTCTGGATTTTCCTCCTACTTCATTGGCTATTCTTCCTTAATTTCCCTTGCTATCTCCACCTTCTTATGGCTGCATGTAAATGAATGCTGGGATGCCCTGCACCTGCTTCTCTATCTCTTCTTTATCTCCAGTAGTTGATCCGAAACAACATGGGTTTGAACTGCATGAGTCCACTTATACCTGAATTTTCTTCCCCCTCTGACTCTCCTAAGATAAGACCAACCCTTGCTTTTCATTCTCTGTTCATGGCCGTTCTAGTGCAAATGTCCTTTTTTTTTTTTTTTTTTTTATTGTTGGGGATTCATTGAGGGTACAATAAGCCAGTTACACTGATTGCAATTGTCAGGTAAAGTCCCTCTTGCAATCATGTCTTGCCCCCATAAAATGTGACACACAATAAGGCCCCACCCTCCTCCCTCCATCCCTCTTTCTGCTTCCCCCCCCATAAACTTAATTGTCATTAATTGTCCTCATATCAAGATTGAGTACATAGGATTCATGCTTCTCCATTTTTGTGATGCTTTACTAAGAATAATGTCTTCCACTTCCATCCAGGTTAATACGAAGGATGTATAGTCTCCATTTTTTTTAATGGCTGAATAGTATTCCATGGTATACATATACCACAGCTTGTTAATCCATTCCTGGGTTGGTGGGCATTTAGGCTGTTTCCACATTTTGGCAATGGTAAATTGAGCTGCAATAAACAGTCTAGTACAAGTGTCCTTATGATAAAAGGATTTTTTTCCTTCTGGGTAGATGCCCAGTAATGGGATTGCAGGATAGAATGGGAGGTCTAGGTTGAGTGCTTTGAGGTTTCTCCATACTTCCTTCCAGAAAGGTTGTACTAGTTTGCAGTCCCACCAGCAGTGTAAAAGTGTTCCCTTCTCTCCACATCCACGCCAGCATCTGCAGTTTTGAGATTTTGTGACGTGGGCCATTCTCACTGGGGTTAGATGATATCTCAGGGTTGTTTTGATTTGCATTTCTCTAATATATAGAGATGATGAACATTTTTTCATGTGTTTGTTAGCCATTCGTCTGTCGTCTTTAGAGAAAGTTCTATTCATGTCTCTTGCCCATTGATATAAGGGATTGTTGGCTTTTTTCATGTGGATTAATTTGAGTTCTCTATAGATCCTAGTTATCAAGCTTTTGTCTGATTGAAAATATGCAAATATCCTTTCCCATTGTGTAGGTTGTCTCTTTGCTTTGGTTATTGTCTCCTTAGCTGTACAGAAGCTTTTCAGTTTAATGAAGTCCCATTTGTTTATTTTTGTTGTTGTTGCCATTGTCATGGCAGTCTTCTTCATGAAGTCTTCCCCCAGGCCAATATCTTCCAGTGTTTTTCCTATGCTTTCTTGGAGGATTTTTATTGTTTCATGCCTTAAATTTAAGTCCTTTATCCATCTTGAATCAATTTTTGTGAGTGGGGAAAGGTGTGGGTCCAGTTTCAGTCTTTTACATGTAGACATCCAGTTCTCCCAACACCATTTATTGAATAGGGAGTCTTTCCCCCAAGGTAAGTTCTTGTTTGGTTTATCAAAGATTAGGTGGTTGTAAGATGTTAGTTTCATTTCTTGGTGTTCAATTCGATTCCAAGTGTCTATGGCTCTGTTTTTGTGCCAGTACCATGCTGTCTTGAGCACTATGGCTTTGTAGTACAGACTAAAATCTGGTATGCTGATGCCCCCAGCTTTATTTTTGTTACTAAGAACTGCCTTAGCTATACGGGGTTTTTTCCGGTTCCATACAAAACGCAGAATCATTTTTTCCAAATCTTGAAAGTACGATGTAGGTACTTTGATAGGAATGGCATTGAATAGGTAGATAGCTTTGGGAAGTATAGACATTTTAACAATGTTGATTCTTCCCATCCATGAGCATGGTATGTTCTTCCATTTGTTAATATCCTCTGCTATTTCCTTTCTGAGGATTTCATAGTTTTCTTTATAGAGGTCCTTCACCTCCTTCGTTAGGTATATTCCTAGGTATTTCATTTTCTTTGAAACTATGGTGAAGGGAGTTGTGTCCTTAATTAGCTTCTCATCTTTACTGTTATTGGTGTATACAAAGGCTACTGACTTGTGGACATTGATTTTATATCCTGAAACATTACTGTATTTTCTGATGACTTCTAGGAGTCTTGTGGTTGACTCTTTGGGGTTCTCTAAGTATAAGATCATGTCGTCAGCAAAGAGGGAGAGTTTGACCTCCTCTGCTCCCATTTGGATTCCCTTTATTTCCTTGTCTTGCCTAATTGTATTGGCTAGAACTTCCAGCACTATGTTGAATAGTAAAGGTGACTGAGGACAACCTTGTCTGGTTCCAGTTCTAAGAGGAAAAGCTTTCAGTTTTACTCCATTCAGTAAAATATTGGCTGTGGGTTTGTCATAGATAGCTTCAATCAGTTTTAGAAATGTGCCACCTATGCCTATACTCTTCAGTGTTCTAATTAGAAAAGGATGCTGGATTTTATCAAATGCTTTTTCTGCATCTATTGAGAGGATCATGTGATCTTTATTTTTGCCTCTGTTAATATGGTGGATAACGTTTATGGACTTGCGTATGTTAAACCAGCCTTGCATCCCTGGGATGAAGCCTACTTGATCATGATGAATGACTTTTTTGATGATAAGCTGTAATCTATTGGCTAGGATTTTGTTGAGAATTTTTCCATCTATATTCATGAGTGAAATTGGTCTGAAATTCTCCTTTTTGCTTGGGTCTTTTCCTGGTTTTGGTATCAGGGTGATGTTTGCTTCATAGAATGTGTTGGGGAAGATTCCTTCTTCCTCAATTTTTTGGAATAATTTCTGCAGTACAGGAATAAGCTCTTCCTTGAAGGTTTGATAGAATTCTGGAGTGAAGCCATCTGGACCAGGGCATTTTTTAGTTGGAAGCTTTTTTATTGTTTCTTTGATCTCAGTGCTTGAAATTGGTCTGTTCAGGAGGTCTATTTCTTCCTGGCTAAGTCTAGGGAGAGGGTGTGATTCCAAATATTGATCCATTTCCTTCACATTGTCAAATTTCTGGGCATAGAGTTTCTGGTAGTATTCAGAGATGATCTCTTGTATCTCTGTGGGGTCAGTTGTTATTTCCCCTTTATCGTTTCTGATTGAGGTTATTAGAGATTTTACTTTTCTATTTCTAGTTAGTCTGGCCAATGGTTTATCTATTTTATTTATTTTTTCAAAAAACCATCTCCTTGTTTCATTAATTTTCTGAATGATTCTTTTGTTTTCTTTTTTTTGTTTTTTTTTTTTTTTAAATTTTTTTATTAAATCATAAGTGTATACAATGATATGATTATGGGGCATCATACACTCACTTCATAAACCATTTGACACATTTTTATCCCAGTGGTTAACATAGCCTTTCCGGCGTTATCTCAGTTACTGTGCCAAAACATTTATATTCTACATTTACCAAGTTTCGCAAATACCCCTGTAATATGCACCACAGGTGTGATCCCACCGATTCCCCTCCCTCTACCCACCCCCCCCTTTCCCACTTCCCCCTATTGTTAAGTTGTAGCTGGGTTATAGCTTTCATGTGAGAGTCCCAAATTAGTTTCATAGTAGGGCTGTGTACATTGGATATTTTTTCTTCCATTCTTGGGATACTTTACTAAGAAGAATATGTTCCAGCTCCATCCATGTAAACATGAAAGAGGTAAAGTCTCCATCTTTCTTTAAGGCTGCATAGTATTCCATGGTATACATATACCACAATTTATTAATCCATTCGTGGATCGATGGGCACTTCGGCTTTTTCCATGACTTAGCAATTATGAATTGGGCTGCAATAAACATTCTGGTACAAATATCTTTGTTATGTTGTGATTTTTGGTCTTCTGGGTATATGCCCAGCAGAGGAATTACAGGATTGAATGGCAGATCTATTTTTAGATCTCTGAGTGTTCTCCATATATCCCTCCAAAAGGAATGTATTAATTTGCATTCCCACCAGCAGTGCAGAAGTGTTCCCTTTTCTCCGCATCCACGCCAACATCTCTGGTCTTGAGATTTTGTGATATAGGCTAGTCTCATTGGAGTTAGATGATATCTCAAAGTAGTTTTGATTTGCATTTCTCTGATGATTAAAGATGATGAGCATTTTTTCATATGTCTGAAGGCCGTGCGCCTGTCTTCTTCAGAGAAGTTTCTCTTCAAATCCCTTGCCCAGCCTGCGATGGGATCCCTTGTTTTTTTCTTGCTGATGCGTTTGAGTTCTCTGTGGATTCTGGTTATTAAACCTTTGTCAGAGTTATACCCTGCAAATATCTTCTCCCATTCTGAGGGCTGTCTACTTGCTCTGCTTACTGTGTTCTTAGCTGTGCAGAAGCTTTTTAGTTTGATCAAGTCCCAGTAGTGTATTTTTGAAGCTGCTTCAATTGCCCGGGGGGTTCTCCTCATGAAATACTCACCCAGACCAATTTCTTCAAGGGTTTTCCCTGCATTCTCCTCTAGTATTTTTATAGTTTCATGTCTTAAGTTTAAATCTTTAATCCAATGAGAGTCTATCTTAGTTAATGGTGAAAGGTGTGGGTCTAATTTCAGTCTTCTGCAGGTTGCCAGCCGATTCTTTTGTTTTCAATTTCATTGATCTCTGATTTGATTTTGGATATTTCTTTTCTTCTACTGAGTTTAGGCTTAGATTGTTCTTCTTTTTCCAATTCCATAAGATCTCCTGTGAGATTGTTGATGTGCTCTCTTTCTGTTTTTCGAATGTAGGCATCTAAAGCGATGAATTTTCCTCTCAAAACTGCTTTTGCAGTATCCCACAGGTTTTGGTAGCTTGTGTCATCATTGTTGTTATGCTCAAGGAAGTTAATGATTTCCTGTTTTATTTCTTCCTTCACCCATCTGTTATTCAACAGAAGATTGTTTAATTTCCATGCCTTTGGGTGGGGTTGAGCATTTTTGTTAGAGTTGAGTTCCATCTTTAGTGCCTTATGGTCTGAAAAGATACAAGGTAAAATTTCAATTCTTTTGATTCTGTTGATATTTGTTTTGTGTCCCAGGATATGATCAATTTTGGAGAATGTTCCATGGGGTGATGAGAAGAATGTATATTCTTTATCTTTGGGGTGGAGTGTTCTATATACGTCTATCAAGCATAGTTGGTCTAGGGTCTCATTTAAATCTCTTACATCTTTGTTTAATTTCTGTTTAGAGGATCTGTCCAACTCTGTAAGAGGTGTGTTAAAGTCCCCTGTTATGATGGTATTATCAGATATCATATTGCTCAGACTGAGTAAGGTCTGCTTCAAGAATCTGGGAGCATTTAAATTGGGTGCATAAATATTTAGAATTGAAATGTCTTCTTGTTGTAGTTTTCCCTTGACCAATATAAAGTGACCATCTTTGTCTTTTTTGACTTTAGTTGCTTTAAATCCACATGTATCTGAAAATAAGATTGCAACTCCTCTTTTCTTTTGAATTCCATTTGCCTGAAAAATTGTCTTCCAACCCTTGACTCGGAGCTTTAATTTGTCTTTTGAAGCCAGGTGTGTTTCTTGCAGACAGCAAATGGATGGCTTGTGTTTTTTAATCCAGTCAGCCAATCTATGTCTCTTCAGTGGGGAATTCAAGCCATTAACATTTATTGAGATAATGGATAAGTGTGGTAGTATTCTATTCGTCTTATTTGGTGAGAGTCCATTGCTTAGTTTTATCTTTTGCATCAGTGTGGAGGTTAGGTTCTGTCCTTTGATTTCTGAGTTCTTACTTTGCTGCTGATCCATTGTGGTGGTCAGTGTGCAGAACAGGTTGAAGTATTTCCTGTAGAGCTGGTCTTGTTGTGGCGAATTTCCTCAATGTTTGTATATCCGTAAATGATTTGATTTCTCCGTCAATTTTGAAGCTTAGCTTAGCAGGGTACAGAATTCTGGGCTGAAAATTGTTCTGTTTAAGTAGATTAAAGGTAGATGACCATTGTCTTCTTGCTTGGAAAGTTTCATTAGAGAAGTCTGTGGTAACTCTGATGGATTTGCCCCTGTAGGTCAACTGGCGCTTACTCCTGGCAGCTTGCAGAATCTTTTCTTTTGTCTTGACTTTGGACAGGTTCATCACAATGTGTCTTGGAGAAGCTCGGTTAGAGTTGAGGCGACCCGGGGTCCGATATCCCTCTGAAAGCAGTGTGTCAGAATCTTTGGTGATGTTTGGGAAATTTTCTTTTATAATATTCTCTAGTATGGCTTCCATTCCTCTGGGGCATTCTTCTTCCCCTTCTGGGATTCCTATAACTCGTATGTTGGAACACTTCATAAAGTCCCATAATTCTGACAGTGAACGTTCTGCTTTCTCTCTCTTCTTTTCTGCCTCTTTTACTGTCTGAGTTATCTCAAGAACTTTGTCTTCTACCTCTGAAATTCTTTCTTCTGCATGGTCTAACCTGTTGCTGATAGTTTCCATTGCATCTTTAAGTTCCCTAATTGACTGTTTCAGTTCCTTCAGGTCTGCTATATCCTTTTTATATTCTTCATATCGTTCATCTCTTATTTGATTCTGTTTTTGGATTTCCTTTTGGTTATTTTCCACTTTATTAGCAATTTCCTTCATTGTTTCCATCATTTCTTTCATTGTTTTCAACATGTGTATTCTAAATTCCCTTTCTGTCATTCCTAACATTTCTATACTGGTGGAATCATCTGCAGTAGCTACCTCATGGTCCCTTGGTGGGGTTGTTCTAGACTGGTTCTTCATGTTGCCTGGAGTTTTCTGCTGATTCTTCCTCATGAGTGATTTCTTTTATCTGTTTGCTTGCCCTAATTTTCCTTTCACTTCCTCTTGCTCTTTAAGTTCTTGTGCCTGTGGACTAAAGGTTACAGGACCAGAAGGGTGAGAAGGTTGAAGAGCAAAAAAAAAGGGGATGAAATAAAGGAGGACCGAGTGATAAGAAAAAAAGAAAGATAGAGAAAGGAGAGGGGGTGGGTATAAGGAATATTGACAAAAAGAAGACAGGCACAGAAAGAGGGAGACAGGGCAATATAGGTGTACAGTAGGGTACTTTGACACAACCTTAAAAAACCCCACCTTCTGGGGGTGCCCAGTTGCGTGGTTCCCTTGAGGTCAGCAGCTCTTTGCTAACCTGATCAGACACAGTACCCCACCTCCACCAAGTAGAGAGGAAAGACAAAAATGCTATAAATCAAACCAAAAGAAGCAAACAGAAAACTTTACAGGGATAAAATTGGGTGAAAAACCAAATTATATCGGTAGAAACACTAGCAATAATGAAGTTGAAGTTATTAAAAAAAGCAGCAATGGGAAATTATAATTAAACTAGGAAAATTGAGAAAGAAAAAGGGATCTGTGTGGAAAAGATTGAAATTAAAAAAAACAAAAGAATATCAGCAATGTCAAAATAAACAAACAAAAAAAACAACCAAGCAAAAAAAGAAAGAAAAAAATACACAACCAAAAACAAAGCAGTTTGTATATGTTATTGAATATTGTCTGGGCAACACGTGGTCTTCTGGGGTATGAGATGTTAGTCACAGTTCAGATACGACTGGAGGCTGCTGATTACTCAAACCCCAGCAGGTAGACACCCTGAATCTCTCTTCAGCCTACTTAAAAGGCACTTCGAACTTGTAAACTTGTTGAGCAGAAGCTTTCCCAGCTTTCTTGCTGGAATCGCTGCTGAAGTGGCTATCCACTTACTCAATGTGCCAAAACCGGTCTCACTCTGCTCCTGAGGGTTAGGGCTGCAAGGCGGCTCAGACCCCACCCTTAGGCTACTTGGTTGCTGGGTTACCAGCTCCCACCCGTTTCTAGCTCTGCGACCCTGAGGGCGGAGCTTGCCGGGGCAGATCACTGACAATGGATCCGTGTGACCCACCGCCAAACACTATTAGCTCCGTCTGGCTCAGCGGCTCAGACTTGGGCCCTAGACAACGGCCAAAGTTCTCGCACTCCCGCTCAGGCCTTCCCCAAGGCAGTTCAACTCAGTGCCAAGTCCAAGGACATCAAAACAGTTCACAGGTAAGGCCTTTCTGGTTTGCAGTCTCGCTGCTACTGAACTTACAGTTGTGGGCGGGTTTAGACGGATTGAACACACGCGACCACTTGCCGGTTTTCCACGGATTTAGTCCTCCTCTTGGGGTCCAGAAGTCTCTCGCTGACTCCCTGTATCCTCATAGGAGTGATGATAGGCAGTTCCCACCAGCCAGAGATGCCTGGAGTCCTATCTCCCCAGACTCACGGTGCCCAGATGCAAGGAAGCTGTTACTCGGCTGCCATCTTGCTCCGCCTCCTCAAATGTCCTTTTTTTATTTTATTTTTTTTTAAATTGTGCAAATGTCCTTATGGTAAAATGATTCTAGCTGGATGGAGTTGAAGCACATTCTTCTTTTTAAAGTATCATAACAATGGAAAAGCAAGTATTCAGTGTACTCAATACTAATGTCAAAACAATAGATAAACAACTATATTCCCACATGAGAGAAAAACACAAGTGAATTCAAATGAGGATGGGGAGGAGGGAAAGGATAAAGAGGAGAAGGGAGAGTGATTGATGTGCTCTTACCTAATGGGCACAATGTAAGGGTATACAGTATACCCCTTAGGTGAAGGGATCAACTACAATTTGAACTTTACCTTAGAAATGTAAACAATGTAACCTAATCATGTATACACTCATATTAATCTGAAATTTAAAGAGGATATGTTCAAAAATAATATGGTATATAATACACATAACAAAATATATGTTAATTATTTCTGTTATCAATAAGGCTTCCAGTCAACAGTTGGCTATCAGTAATTAAGTTTTAGGGGAATCAAATTATACGCAGATTTTCTACTGCATTTTTTTTTTTTTTGAGACAGCACCTCACTATGTGGCCCTTGGTGGAGTGCCGTGGTGTCACAGCTCACAGCAACCTCAAACTCTTGGGCTTAAGCGATTCTCTTGCCTCAGCCTCCCATGTAGCTGGGACTACAGGCACCCGCCACAACACCTGGCTATTTTTTTTATTGCAGTTCTCATTGTTGTTTAGCAGGCCCAGGCCAGGCTCGAACCTACCACCCTTGGTGCATGTGGCTGGTGCCATAACCACTGTGCTATGGGTGAGCCAATTCAACGGCATTTTTTACTTCCTGCAACCCTTTTGTTGTTTAGAGTCTACTAGAATTTGTTTATATTGAATACACGTGGAAATTATATTTTTTAATATATGGGTTAAAGAAAATATTCTATTAATTTCATCTGTTCTTTTACTATTTTTTCTAATGTAAGTACTGGAAGCTTTCAAAATAATCCATGACTCAAATTTGTAGCTCACATTCTACTTGGCTTGACAGCATTGGTCTAGAAGGAGTCATTGCTCCACATCCCCAGGTCTACCTCACTTTAGAGTCTGATGAAATTCTCTTCATCCTTCCAGACCTACTGCTAATGGCTCTCTCCCCTTTGCTTGTTTTTTGCCACAAGCAGACAGAGTTATCTATTCCTTCTAGTCTTTCCTGACGCCTATACCTGTATGTTGTGCTGACTTCCATATCCTCCTGTACCTAATGGGCGATGAAGGAGGTGGATTTTCCGCCTTGGTCTCCTCAGGGCATTCGGTTCATCTTTCTGCTTCAGCACTGCACACATTGGCTTTGAGCTAGAGATCTATAGCTCTTTCTTCCTACTCTATTGTGAACTATTTGATGGTCTACACAGTTTGTAATTTACCTCTAATTTTCAGTCACCAGGCTACCATCTCACAGAAATTGGGTGCTCATCAAGTATTGCAGAGACACAGAAATCATTCTCAGGCTGTTTCCTGCTGGCAGTTGCCTGTAGCAGTCCCACTCCATGACTTCCAGTTTCCTGATGAGATTTCACCCATGGCTATCCCTTCCCTAACTTATAACCAGACCCTCACTGTAAATATTTAGATGACTCCTCTGTCTGTGGCATAGCCTGCTAAGCTGGAGCACAGCAGGTATGTCAGCAGCTGCTATATACAGCCTGGGTGGTGGGTGTCACTGAGAAATGGGTGAGCTTTGCTGAGGGATAGCAGGCTGTATGGCCAGTGTGTCAAGACCAGTAATGTGCTGCCTCCTGCCTTGGTTGCAGGGGATTTTTCTGATCTGCCTGTGGTGGGCATCCTTCCAACTTTATGGGTGATGCTTCCATGTCATTTATGGTGAGTAAATGATGCACAGAAAGCAGAATGGGTAGACTTGTGGCAGATGTGGGTTTCCTAGCAACATCATTAGTTACGCTGGACCACCATTCAGTCAGCTTTGCCTCCTGTGGCCTGATACCATGGTGACACCACACTCTCTCTGGCCACTCCATAAACCTCGCACTTACGGTTCCCTGTCTTTAGAGGAACTGGGGAGAAAGATCACTTAGGAGTGTGCTGCTAAGATGCTAAAATCGATGATAACTTTCTGCTTTCTTTCTTTTTCCCCTGAGGCTTTTGACTGTGTACTTTGCATGATTTGTTTCCTGGGGATGGGCAGTCTTGTAACCTTTGTGTCTGACAAATGTAAAATCTTTGCTGAAGCATCTCACGTCTCTCTGACCATGATGACTGAGATAAAAATTTATTTACAATGATTTACAAAAATGACATAGTATTTATTTGACCTAGGTTCTACCCATTTTTAAGGGACCAATGTCCCCATCAGATTCCTTCTACAGTGTTCCAGGAATTGTCAAAGAGTGTTTGATGTATGTTTGTGAATAACTCCTCCTAGCAATCTTATGGCATTTCTTCTGTCCTGTCCTGGTCCGGCTACTTTAGTGATTTCTGTAGCTGAAATGCCTCAGGGCTCAACCAGACCACTTCAGTAAGGCCATCAGTGAGGCCACCAAACCCATAATGGTCTCTTTGCCTCTCCACTCTAAATGGGGACGACTTGGTTCCGTAAACACACTTCTGCCTCCAAAAACATTAGAAACTATCCTCCTTCTCTTGTTTTTCCTTCTGCTCATTCTCCTCTTTGTCTTCCTGCTTTTCCTTCTCCTATTATGGTGTTCCCATTTCTCCAGGACTCATTTCTGTAGGAGCTAAAATTGGGGACAATCTAACAGTGATATTTTTAGAATAATAACCTCCTCTCTTCTTCCAAACTGATCTACTGAACATAGATCAAATTTATGCAACCCAGCTCTCCTTCTCATGGAAAAGTTATTTTCTAAGAGGCTACTAAGTCTCTCAAGTAACTAGACCTTGGTGGCCCTGGCCCTATTGGTCCCTTAGACAGGCTAAAGCTGCCAAGATCTGAGCCTGCACCACTGCTGTAAATGAAGGGCCATCAACTTCTCTATGTATTCTTGAGCTTTCTCTAAAACATTATCAGTGTGACACAGAAGAATTCATTCTTCTAACTGGGCCCTCTCAGGAACTCTGCATGACATCGATAGTCAAGAGTCCTTGGCTTACTACCTCTTGGATGCCTCCTTCATTTTTTTTTATTATTATTATTTTTTTTTGTAGAGACAGAGTCTCACTTTACTGCCCTTGGTAGAGTGCCGTGGCGTCACACGGCTCACAGCAACCTCCAGATCTTGGGCTTACATGATTCTCTTGCCTCAGCCTCCCGAGCAGCTGGGACTACAGGCGCCCGCCACAACGCCCGGCTATTTTTTTGTTGCAGTTTGGCCGGGGCTGGGTTTGAACCTGCCACCCTCGGCATATGGGGCCGGCGCCCTACTCACTGAGCCACAGGCGCTGCCCTGGATACCTCCTTCTTAAAGTGTGCCATTTCCTGTGTATTTCTGGAACAGAGTCTAGGTGGTAGGCACTGTAAGAATGCTATGAAAAATCAGACATGCATTCTGTTTCCAAGAGGCCTTTAGAATAGAGTTCGAGATGATGTAACTCAACAACCAATGCAAAGTAAGAACCTCTGTAATAGTACTCCCGCAATGTGGTTATGTGGCCTCAGCTTGCATCCTTACCAGGTTTTCAAAGCAGTGTTTTTCACTATAGAGCAGTTTGAATCATTAGAGGTTTTCCCCTATCTAAACATGAAACCCCAGCAGTGCCCTCTGTAGCCACACAAAGTAATAGACTATTCCCCTGTTATTAGTGAAGCTCAGAAATAAATTCACTACTATAGGTGTGATCTAACCATCAAGAACAAAGTGGGGCCCTGAGCCTCAAGAGAGTGTCACCATTGCCGTTTCATGCCACTGGTTCCAGCATACCCTGCCACCAGTGTAAGGCAGCTGGTACCAAGCAAGTTGCCAACACACCTCTCTGCCCAGGCAAACTTTCCCCTTTGGTCATCATCAGAGTTGGTGTGGGTTTGGCTGCCACTGCTAGAAGAGTATATCCTGAAACCACCACCAGAAGGAGACCTCGAAAGAAGCTTGGCTCTTGTGGGCACAAAAGGAAAGATACCATTTGAAAGATAGGGATTTTAAAATTGATTACCAAAAAAAATTGATTCAGAAAGTACAGAGGAAGATGGTGGACTAGAAGCAGCACATGAGTACACTTCTGTCAAGAAAAGCAATGTAAATGTAAAAAGCAGGTAGATGCCTAGCTATGAATAGCTCATCTAGTAAGGAACACTGTGAGATCACAGAGAAGTGACATGGATGCTCAAAGTGCAGGAGAAGGTGACTGGGTGATACATTCTACAAGACTGAAGGTAACTGTGAGGAAGCTTCTACATGTGGGTGAGATTAAGAAGATAGAACACTGGGGTACTGTGCTCACCCTGCAGGAACTGTGGCCAAGTGTGAGAGGGCTCTCTCACCACCACAGACCTCTGCCTGGAAGAACCAGGGAGCTACCTGGAGTCCGTGCAGAGTTGGCAGCTGATCCTGGGTTTCTCCAGCTAAAGTCATCAGGTCATGTTCAGCACCAGGTCAGCATGGGACTTAGCTGTGCTGTGGTGGTTTCATGTGGCCTCACCCAGGCTGGCAAGGGAGCAGACTAAACAGAGGCTCCTCTGGGCCACACCCTGTGACTGGAAGCCAAGCATCCCTCCCCTACAAAGCACCAGGATCTGAGCATGGGAATTGACTGGGCCACTGAAGACTCTGATATGGGAAGCGTTGGGTGACTGCTTCATTAGTCCTGGGAAGAGATGATGAGAACTCTGCACTTGCTGGGCCCTAGAACCAACCTCTGCTGTGACCTTGCATCTACATGGTCCCTGAGCTTACAGAACAGCCTCTCAGCCCTGACTACATCTTCCAGATTCAAACAGCCTTCCACTTTCTTGACCCTGACTCTGCCTCCAAGTAGGAGCAACCTGCAGCCTACAGGGCCCTTCTTCTACTTCTGAGGCTGTGCTCAGAACCTGTGCTTCTGGCTCCTCTCTAGTCCTGGCTCTGAAGCTCTCATCCTGGAGCCCAAGGCTCTGTCCTTTTGGTTTCAGAGCTCCCACCAGGCTCAGGAAACTACCCTCAAGATTACAACCCCACACCTGGACTCTAAGAACCAGCCCTGAGCCTTCACTACTGCCAAAAATATGGCAGAATTGTTGCAAGGTCTAACACCCTGCCAAGGACCCCACACCCTTGAGTCACCAATACATCAAGACTTGGTTCAAGCAAACACCCACAGCCGAGGAACCCATAACAACTGCCTAGATAGCCTCACCTGGGTTCTACTGTCACCTCTTTGGGGAGATCCTGAGCATAGCAATAACACAACACCAGCCTCCATGTGGAGGGTCTCATCCAGCTTCCCACTTGAATTTCCTAAAACTTTCTGGTGAACAATCCAACACCCAGGCTAAAGATGATCTAGCACAGGCTTGAGCAGTGGCAATCACAGCTGAACAGGACAAATCAGAACAGCTGCGTTTTAGGCTTCTAGTGTACATGCCCCTCTCCTGTCACATCGGTATTCCAGAGTAGGAAAAAAAGTGCCATCAAGGGATTCTTCTAATTCAGCAAAAAAGTTCTCAGTAAAGAACAGGTGCCCTGCAAACTTATTAGACTTGAGTTAGAAAAAGAGTTTTCAAATGAGAAGAAACCAGCAAAAGAAACAAACATGGAGATGCAAAACAATTCAACACACCCAAGGGGTCACATTAGAGCTATAGTAATGAACTGCAATCACAAGGAAATTTCTGAAATGACAGTAATGGAATTCAGAATACTGATGGCAAATAAGATGAATGGAATTAAAGAGAAAGTTTAAAACCAACAAAAAGTAGCCAAAATATATTTTAGGAAATTAATGAAAACATTAAAGAGCTAGATAATATAAAAAAGCATATAATAGAACTTAGGAAAATGAAAAAGTCATTTAGTAAATTTTAAAACAGCAGAAAGCTGCAGGAACAGACTAAACCAAGGATAACAGAGAATCTCAGCACTTGAAGACAAGCCTCTCGAGCTAACCCAGGCATCAAAGAGGCAGAGAATTATTAATGAAAACTCCCCTACTTGGTATCACCAGAGACCTAGACATCCAGATACAAGGTGGTAATCAGACACTGGGAAGATTCATAGCAAATAAGACGTCTTCAAGACAAATAGTAATCAACCTGGCCAAAGTCAAAATTAAGGAGAAAATTTTACAAGCAGCAAGAAGTAAGCAACAATTGGCCTACAAGGGAACACCCATCAACCCAGCAGCAGACTTCTCAGAGGAAACTTTCAAAGCCAGAAGGAAGTGGGATTCCATTTCAGTCTTCTTAAACACAACAACTGCTAGCCTAGAATTTCATATCCTGCTAATTTACTGATAGAAAAATTAAATCTTTTCAAGATAGGCAAACACAGGGAATTTGTCATGACCTGACCTGGCCAGCAGCAAATACTCAGAATTGCACTATACATGAATCAACAAAATAAATCTCCACCAGTGTAAAATTACACCAAAAATCTAAACCTCACAACTCTTTTCTTTTTTTGAGACAGAGGCTTAAGCTGTTGCCCTCAGAAGAGTGCTGTGCGTCACAGCTCACAGCAACCTCAAACCCTTGGGCTTAAGCAATTGTCTTGCCTCAACCTCCCAAGTAGCTGGGACTACAGGCGCCCACCACAATGCCTGGCTATTTTTTTATTGCAGTTGTCATTGTTGTTTAGCATGCCCGGGCCAGTTTCAAACCTAGCAGCCCTGGTGCATGTGGCCAGCGCCCTACCCACTGAGCTATGGGCATCGCCAAAACCTCACAACTCTTATAAAACAATAGTACAAGAGAGAAAAGAAAGCAATGAGGTACTACCTAACATGTCAACAGAAGAGCATCCCACATATCAATTCTATTACTCAACATTAATGGTTTAAATCAGTGATTTTCAACTATTGTGCAGCAGCACACTGGTGTGCCATGAAAATGTTTAAAGATCATTAATTAAATAATTTTTGAAAGAAATTCAAAGCACAATAAATATTTTTATTCTTTTTTTTTGATCAACATAATTTGAGCGTGCTGCAGAAGTTTAACAATAGGTTCATGTGTGCCATGAGTTAGAAAAGGTTGAAAAACACTGATTTATTTTTATTTTTATTTTTTTTCACCATACACTGGTTTTATATACCATTTGATAAATTTTCATCACACTGGTTAACATAGCCTTCCTGGCTTTTTCTTAGTTATTGTGTTAAGACATTTATATTCTACATTTAGTAAGTTTCACAAGTACCCTTGTAAGAAGTGCCATGGATGTGGTCCCACCAATTACCCTCCCTCCGCCCATCCTCCCCTCTCCCCTCCTCTCCCTTTCCCCTTTCCCCATATTTGTGGATTATAATTGGGTTTTAGCTTTCAAAGCTATAAATTAGTTTCATAGTAGGGTTAAGTACATTGGATACTTTTTCTTCCATTCTTAAAAACACTGATTTAAATGCACCACTCAAAAGACATAGGCTGGCTGAATAAATAAAATACACAACCCAAGTATCTGTTGTCCCCAATACATATGTAAGGACACACACAAGCTCAATGTGAAAGTATGAAAAATAATATTCCATGAAAATGGAAACCAAAAGAGAGCAGGGTTAGCTATTTTCATATCAGACAAAATTGACATTAACTCAACAACAATAAAGACAGAAAAAGAGGGTCATTATGTAATGATAAATGGAGCAACTCAATAAAAAGACATAACAATCTTAAATATATATGCACCTAACCAGGAACTTCAACTTACATAAACCAAATTCTTACTGGAGCTAAGTACAGAAATGAATAGCAGCATTGTAATTTGCTAAGGACTTCAACACCCCACTGTCACAGCTGGTCAAATAATCAAAGCAGAAAATAAATAAACAATGTACTTAAATGAGACCCTAAAACAAATGGACTTAACAGAAATTTATAGGACATTCTACCCCCGAACTACTGAATATAAATTCTTCTCACTGGTACATGGGACATTCGCTAAAATTGATCATATCTTAGGTCACAAAATATGTCTCATGTGTCCTCCCATGATAGAGGCAGTGAACAAGCTCCCTCAAGTCTCTTTGCTAAGGGCATTGTTCCCATTAATGAAGGTTCTGCTCTCATAAACTAATCACCTACATTTTTTAAACTTATTAAGAATATTTTAGGCTTACAGAGGGTTACAGAAACAGTGTACAAGGTTCTGGCATACCCTTCATTCAGCTCCCCTGATATTAACTTCTTACATAACCATGATACAATTATCAGGATAAGTTAACATTAATAGCATAGACTTCATTCAAATTCTACCAGTTTCTTCATTTATGTCTTTTTCTGTATCAGGATTTAATTTGAGATCCTGCATTTCATTCAGTAATAATGTCTTCTTAGTTTCCTCCAGACTTTGAAGGTTTCTCATCTTAGGATTTTCCTTCATTAATTTGACATTTTTGAATAATACTGGTCAGTTACTTCATAAAACAACACTCATTTGGAGTTTGTCCAAATTTTTCTCATGATTAAGCTGAAATTATGCATTATTGGAAAGCATACAAGGTAAGTGTCATGTTCTTCTCAGGGCATCACATCAGGGACACATGATGTTGCTTCATCTTATTCTTAGTCAATTATTTTTAAAGCAATTTTTTTAAAAAACGAGGAAAATAGTCTTTCTTGTTAACTCACATATTCAACATTTACAGCATTTTCATCCCTTTTTATAGATCCACATTTTCATTTATCATTGTTTTCTTCTTGAAGAACTATTTAAAAACTACTATATAATGTAATTCTGCTGGGGACAAATTTCTTGTGATGTTCGTATGAAAAAAATTATTTTGTCTAGATTTTTGAAATATATCTCCATCAGAAAACTCAAAGTTTAAATTTCTTTTTCTTGGCATGGCGCCTGTAGCTCAAGCAGCTAAGGCACCGGCCACATACACCAGAGCTGGCGGGTTCAAATCCAGCCCAGGCCTGCCAAACAACAATGACAAGTATAACCAAAAAATAGCTGGGTGTTATGACAGGTGCCTGTAGTCCCAGCTACTTGGGAGGCTGAGGCAAGAGACTCACATAAGCCCAGGAGTTGGAGGTTGCTGTGAGCTGTGATACCATAGCGCTCTATCCAGGGGGACAGCTTGAAGCTCTGTCTAAAAAATAAAAAATAAAATAAAATAAATAAAATAAATAATTCTTTTTCTTTCAGGATATTGAAGATGTTGTCCCACTGAGGTCTGACTTACCTAGTTTAGGATGAGAAGTTTTTGTTTATTCTGATCTCTATTTTTCTTATATGGCAGAGCCCCTCATGAACAGCATTAGTGCCATTATAAAAGAGGTTCAATTGAGTTTGTTTGCCTTTTCCATCATATGAGGATGTAATGAGAAGTTTCCCTGTATGAATTGGAGAGTGAGTTCTTACCAGACTCTAGGTCTGCTGGTGCCTTGATTGTAGACTTCCCAGCCTCTCTAGAACTTTAAGAAATAAATCCCTGTTGTTTTATAAGCCACTCACTTTTGTGTATTTTGTTACAGCAGCCTGAATGGACTATTACACCAATCAACTGAAATGGGTTAGACTATGGGAAGAACAGGTTTCAGGGAGGTCAGGAGTTTGATTTTTGACATGTTAAATATGAGACAAGTAGTAAATATGCAATTAAAGGTCCTATGTACATAAATATGGATTTCAGGTGAGAATATGTATTTGAAGTTGTCAGCAAAAGATGTTATGAGTCTGGATGAAGTCATCAAGAAATTGAGTGTAAATAATTAAGACATAGGGTGAAATTCTGGGGCCTAGAGAATTGCTACATTTGGAGTTCTTGAAAATGAGAAGGAATCAGTAAAGGAGAGTAAGAGGGAGTTGTTGTTTATTTAAACAGAATACCAGGACAATACAATGTCCTAGAAACCAAATGAATATGTTACTTGAAAGGCCAAGTAAGTTGAGGATTAAGATTTAATCACGTGTTTAGCAACATGGGTTCTGAGAGGACTCTTCCGAAAAGCTGTTTCAATGGATTGGTGAGACAGGAAGCTTGAAGTAAGAACAAGAAAGAATGGGAAGAGAGGAATTAGAGTCAGTAAGTAAAGCTACCTTCAAAGAAATTTGCTGTAAAAGAGTTAGAAAAATGGAGATTTAGTGGACGTAATTGTGATGTCAAAAATGTTGTTGAAGGTTAGAAAATACATTTGTATCTTGATGGTCATGATAAGATAGAAAGAGAAAACTTATCCCCAGAGTCATCGTGTTAGGAAGACAATGATGCTTGGAGAGTGGAGTGTTTTAAAAGTGTGATTGCGGAGAGTTCACAACTATTAGTATAAAATATTTTTGTGTACATATGCAAGCATTTCTTTAAGACAGATACCTAGGAGTGGAATTGGTTGATTAAAGGATATTTATTAAACTTGTAAATAGCCTTCCAAAAAAAGAGTTTATCAACTGCAGTCCCACCTACAGTGCTTTAAATTTTATTTTTCTCATACCATTGCTAATAACTGTTCTTATCCTTTAAAATTTTTGCCTCTTTGTTTTTTCAGACATCTATTTTTTAACATTTTTTCCTGATTGCTAGTATTTTGAACATATTTTCATATATGTTTATTTAAGCAGAATACCAGGATAGTACAATGTCCTATAAGCCAAATTAATATGTTACTTGAAAGGCCAAGTTCATTTTGCTGTTTGTATTTCTTCTATTGCGAATTGTGTGATTTATCCTTGGCCTATATGTTTTTTGGGTTGTTTTTTCTGGAACCGGAGATATACAATTTTAGAATCAAAACTTAAGCTTTTATATTGTCAAACATGTCAGGAAAGATTCTTAAATATGCTAAAAATATTTTCCAATATTTAACTTGAGCATTTACGGTTTTACTTTTTCGTATTTACCTATCATGTATCTATCTTTTTGGTCTGTGGAGGTAAAGTCTTTAGTTTGCTTTCTTTCTTTCTTTCTTTTTTTTTAATTTCGAAGTACATTGTCCTTATATTATGTGAGAGTGTTTTCTTTCTTTCATAGAAATGCCAAATATTTTATATTTTAAGGTCCAGTATATCCCTGTGACTGTTTCTGATCAATCTTTGTCTACTTATGTCTGTATACCATGGTGTTTTAATTGTAGATTTATAATGTATTTGATACCTGATGGGGTCAATTGCTATTGGAAGAAGCTATATGAACCATTGTCAGCCAGATTCTATTTTAAGTCAGAAACCATTCTAGGTTTATTCTTATTTTAGCTTTTGTTACCTTTTGAACCAGTATACAGGGGAGAATGGTACAGATTTGTGGGTTTATACTAAATTGGCGTGTAGTACATTACCATATACAGTTTTTAAAGTGCGCATGTAATATACAAGTGCTGAGAGACCTAAGGGTAAAGGAATGATTGATTTTGGATTGAGTTAAGAGGGAAATTTTCCAAGGGGAGGTAAAAGTCATCAGCATATAGGGAACTGAGTCTTTAGTAGATGCATCAACATTTCTTCTTTTTTATCACATCATACAAATATGCCACAATTGGTTTGTCTATATACCTCTTTTGTTGATTTTTCCCAGTTTTCGGTTATTATAAATAAAGCTATTATGAATATTCATGTACAATCTTTGTGTGGACATATATTTTTCCTTTTGAATAAATACCTAGTATTAGGATGCCTGGATCATATGGTGGGTGTATGTTTAACTTTTAAAGAGAATTTCAACTATCTTCCAAGATGATTGTATTATGTTACATTATCACCAGCAATGCACAATAGTTTCAGGGCTCCATATTCTCACCAACATTTTTTTTTTTTTTTGAGACAAAGTCTCTCTTTGTCATCCTGGGTAGAGTGCTGCGGCATTACAGCTTATAGCAACCTCAAACTCCTGGGCTCAAGCGATTATGCTGCCTCAGCCTCCTGAGTAGCTGGGACTATCGATGCCCACCTCAATGCCCAGCTATTTTTAGAGATGGGGTCTTGCTCTTGCTAAGGCTGGTCTTGAACTTGTGAGCTCAGGCAATCCACCTGCCTTCGCCTCCCCAAGTGCTAGGATTACAGGTGTGAGCCACTGTGCCAGGCCCCCTCACCAACACTTTTTATGGTCACTCTTTTCAATTTTAAGCATTCTAATAGATTTTTTGTGATATCTCATTGTGGATTTAATTTGCATTTCCCTAATGAAAAGTTATGTTGAACATCTGTTTATGATTATTTATTATTGTGTATGTGATTTTTGGTGATGTGTTTGTTCAAATAATTTTTGTATTTTTATAATGTTTTGTTCACTTATTATTTATTTTTGAGAATTTTTTGTACATTGTCAGTACTAGTCCTTTTTCAGATATATGATTTGCAAATATTTTATCCAGAATTGTGGTTTGCCTTTTAATTCTCTTCACAGCTCTTTCAAAGCTCAATAGTTCTTAATTTGGATTAAATCTAATTTGTCAATTTTATCATTAATTTTTAAATTAACAGATTATGTTTTTTTGTTGTCTAAAAAATCGATAAATAACCTGTTAATAAATATTTTCTCCTTTGCTATTCACATTTTATAGTTTTATGTTGTAAATGCACTTTTGTGATCCATTTTGATATAATTTTTATATGGTATAAGATATAGATCAAATTTTTCTTATATTTTGAATATGGATATCTATGTTCAAAACACAATCTTTTTTTCTTTCTTTTTTTTTTTTTTTTGAGACAGAGTCTCACTATGTCACCCTGGGTAGAGTGCCATGGCGTCACACCTCACAACAACCTCCAACTCGGGTCCTCAAACTTTTTAAACAGTGGGCCTGTTCACTGTCCCTAAGACCTTTGGAGGTCCGGACTATAGTTAAAAAAAAAACGAACAAACTATGAACAAATTCCTAGGCACACTGCACATATCTTATTTTGAAGTAAAAAAACAAAACGGGAACAAGTACAATCACACTGCCTCATGTGGCCCACGGGCCATAGTTTGAGGACCCCTGTAAGTGATTCTTGTGCCTCAGCCTCACAAGTAGCTGGGACTACAGGCATGCGCCACAACGCCAGCCTATTTTTTTGGTTGCAGTTGTCAATGTTTTTTTTTTTTTTTTTAACCAGGCCCAGGCCAGGCTCAAACCTGCCAGCTTTGGTGTATGTGGCCAGTGCCCTACTCACTGAGCCACAGGTGCTGAGCCATAATCTTTTTTCAATAATCTTTCATTACATCTTTGTCTATAATTAGTTATCAACATTTGAATATGTGTTTGATTCTATTTCTAGACACTTTATTCTATTCCATTGATATATTTCTATCATATATATCTCTGTATATATGATATACAGTAGAACCTCCAGAGTTGACCACCTTTCTACATTGACCATCTCCTTAAGTTACAGAACAGACATGCACCACATGTACGCATCAATATAGTAAGCCTAGTTTTTTATGTTGACCACCTCTGTACTCCGTATGTTGGCCAGTTTGTTACCTTACCTAGGCTGGTCAACTTACAGAGGTCCTACTCTATTTCTGTATTATGCCAATATAGAATAAATATATTTATGTATATTTGTATACTGCACTAATACCACACTTTCTTGATTGTTGTTGCTTTATAATAATAAGCCTTGAAATTAAGCAGCATAAACCTAATTTTATTATTTTAAAAAATTCATTAGGAGGGCCCAGCATGGTGGCTCATTCCTGTAATCCTAGCACTCCAGGAAGCTGAGGCAGGTGGATTGCCTCAGCTCACAAGTTTGAGACCAGTCTGAGCTAGAGCAAAACCCCGTCTTTAAAAATATCTGGGCATTGTAGCAGGCACCTGTACTCAGGAGGCTGAAACAAGAGAATTGCTGGAGCCCAGGAGTCTGAAGTTGCTATTGGCTACAACACCATGGCACTGAACTGGGGGCAACAAAGTGAGACTCTGTCTCAAAAAAAAAAAAAAAAGATAAATAGAATTTTATATGTAGACTATCATGTACTCTGTGAAGAAATATATTTTAATTCTCCCTGTTCAGCCTGAATGTTTTTTATGTTTTTTGCTTTTGACAGAATCTCCAGTTCAAAGTTAAACAATGCTTACCTTTGTGCATATGTCAGTCCTAAGTTGTAGTATCCTTTATGTAAATAACCAGAAGAACTTCAGCATATGAATGACTGCTCCTTTCCCCTTACACTGGTAAAATTTGTATTGGGATGTTATATCTACTAACGTGAACATACTTCCCAGAGTTAAACCAAGACTAGGAATACTCAGTAGACAAAATTTACTCACTAGGCAAAGATTTCAGATGAAAATAGAAAACAAAGGAAAGCTATGTACACTTTCTGAAATAAAAGTTGGATGAGAAAGTTGTCTGGTGGTAGCCAAAAAGTGATGTTCTTTGGGGCACATGAGATAAATTTTGCAGGAAAATAGTGGGATGATGTTGTGGAGAAGTTCAAACTTTTTCCCTCTCAAGGTACATTATTTGTTTCTTGTTGGAACAAACTGGTGATAGACTCACAGGAGAAAAGCCATAATAAACTCATTTGATCATAGTTTTACATGACATGGGAAACTTCAGATTGAAGACCTAAAGACTCAGGGAGAACAGTCCATCTTAAGGCTTAGGTTCAATGAAGCATGGTCAGGCTTGGAGAAATATGTTTGGAAAAGGGTATAATCTAGTAATAGCAATAGACTGAGTGGAGAAACCCAGCAAGGGCTGCCTGGTCAGATTCTTCTTGATCCCTTTTATAGTATTCCTTCCTTCCAAGTATGAAGCAAGACCCACTGTGGAATGGAGGTCTTATAACCTTCAATCAGATGAGGCAGATTAGAGAATGTATAGCCAGTTCTTGTGAAGTAAGGTGGGGAAAAGTTAGAGTAATATTTTTAGGTTTTATGGCTGGGTTAGGGGAAAGACATATGACCCACGTTGGGGAGGAGGGAATCTAGTTTCTATAGCCTGCCTCAGAGAACAACGAGGGGTGAGAGATGGAAGGACAGGAGAAGGTTAGACCCTTTATTTTGTGGTATTGTATTATGAATCCAAACAATTCATTTTCCCCTGGAGACTTTAAATATGGTCACATTGATTTGGTAAAACATCCAAAATACCAGGTAATGGTGAAGAGAGGGAGAGAACAGGATGAACTATGGAATAGGGGTGGCCATGGGAACGGGTGGAAGAAACACCCTCTCCTTGCCATATGTGCAACCAGTATTGTACAGTTGTACATGGAACCTGGAGAGAATTGCCAGGCCAGTTTGGGGATGTATTATTGGTAGGGAGAAATGAGGAAACACCTTTTTTCTCTAGCCAGAATATTTTGACTTATCCAGTATCAAGAGTAGCACTTTGTGGAGTCTAAGTCTTTCTTTGCTTCATTGTCCAGGGGAAGGGCACATATCGGAAGTCCAGGAGCCCTGGGGCAGACCACTGGCCGGCTTATATGTGTCCAAGGAGATTTCCAACCATAGAAGCCTAACACAAATATGGAACACCAACCCAAAACACAGAGCAACCAACTATAAGCATGGCAGTTACAAACCTCAAGCACCAGAGAGAGGAAGGAGAAGACTCTCTATCAACCCCAAACCAGAGGGTGGTAAGGTCATATGAAGTTGCCCATGATGCTCTTCTTATTCTCCACATATTTCCTCCACGTTTCCTACCCTGCCCTTGTCTGGCACAAACCCCTTCCTCAGCCCACACACTTCATTGTGAACCACCTGCCCTCCTTTGTCATACATCCCATATTCTCTTCCCTCAAATAAATGCCTCCCTGGGCTCATCTATTTCCCTACCAGGTGCAGAGGACAAATAATGGTGAAAAGATGCCTTTAAAGGACTTTAAAAAATGATCTATTCAAATAATTACCATTCATTCAGAAAGGCCTGTGAGAGCAAGACGGAGAATAATAACCATCTGTTATTACAAGCTGAATAAGAAAATGAATAATAACCAGCCATTCCAGAAACAAGAGACCCTGATCCAAGTAACATCTTGTGCATAGTGAGGACTAAAGATCCAGAATTATATGCTACATCTCCAGAGGAGGCTATGGAGTAGAGGCTAACAACAGGGGACCAACTCTTAAGCCAACAGGTTACACCAGTGGTTATGATTAAAATCAAATAAAAAAGATGTAAGAAGGAAGTGTGTGCGTATATGTGTGCACAAGTTTTCAGTGCCTGGGAGAGAGGAAGGAAGGGAAGAGGCAAGTGTGTAAGAAAAAAAAAAAAAAAACAGATATGTGGATGTACAAGGCCAGGGCCCAGATCAGCAGGTGTATAGCCAGACTTTGGCAATAAAGATGGGGTGAAAACTGATACTGAAAACAAATTTTCTCCTTAAAAGTTTATTCCACTGGCCAGGAGGAACAAAGTGTGGTATTCCTGCATGAGTATATGTGGGTTGGATTGGGAGGGAAATTATAGGGGTCTAGACTGTTAGAATTCAGTCGTGGAGAAGAAGCTATTTGTGTGGGGTAGCAAGCCACCCCCCCAAAAGTGGTACACAAAGTAATTACCTCCTGACCACCTACCTCACAGTGATGTTTGTTATATACCACCTGCTGCTGTAAGAAATTGTAGGCTTTTACAAGGACCAAAGTACTCACCACAGGAGGGCTTTTGGTTCTGCATGTCAGGAGCAGTGAAGTCACGACTCTATCCTGACAATAGGAAGAAACTATAAAACAACTAAAAAGTTAACAACTCTTCTTGAATCTGTAAAAGGGATAAGGATGTAAGGGAAAGTGCTACCCTTAAGATTGGCGAGGAAGGCTAATACAGGGAGTCATGACTCACACTTGACTGAGCAGATACTCCCAAGCAGAAACTGCCACAGGAACCAGTGCATGGCAGGAAAACCCGACCTATAATTCAGGAATTGCCAGAGGCTCAGTATAGGTCCATCTGAGAGTTAAAAACTTCAGGGACACCCAGCCATACAGGACCCCCTATACTTTAGTGAGTTTTACTTCAAGGAGCTTGCTTCTTACAAGGACTATTGAAGAAAAATCGCCTCATGCTCTGGCAGGAAGAAGAGAAAGGAACCAGTTTGAAATATGCTAGAGCACTTCTTAACAAGGGCTGCCCACAGAAAAAATAATTTAGTTTGTGTTTTATCAAAGCCTAAGTGAAGGGAGGGAATAAAAATACCTAACTCCAGCTCACTTTAGCCTTTCAAATGAGAGAAGGGAAATACCCACCTCCAGCCCACTCCAGTCATCCTGTCTCACCTAAGGTGGAGAAGCAGAGAAGTTGTAAAGATCACAGTCCAGAGGCTGAGACTTAATCTTAGGACTACAGAATGCTTCTCCGACTACCCCCATGCCTTATTACTACATCACTAAAGGCCTATTTACCACACCCACTACATCATGTCTGGCTATCAAGAAAAAATTACAAGGCATACTAAAAGGCAAAAAACAAAATTTGAAGAGACAGAGCAAGTATCATAACCAGTCATGACAGGGATTTGGGGATTATCAGACTAGCAATTTAAAATAACTATAATTAATATGCTCCAATGGATAAATTATATGGTATGCAAGACCAGATGGGCAATGTAAGCAGAGAGATGGAAATCCCCAGAAAGAACTAATAAATGCCAGAGATCAAAACTGTAACAGAAATGAAGAATGCCTTTGATGGGCTTATTAGTAGACTGGTCAAGGCTGAGGGAAGAATCTTTGAGCTTGAGGATATAGCAACAGGAAACTCTAAAACCAAAAAGCAAAGAGAACCAGAAAAAAAAAATAAAAACAGAACAGAATGAGGACTATGGGAGAAATACAAAAGGTGTAACATATGCATAATGAGCTTAACAGAAGGAGAAGAAAGAAAGGAACAGAAGAAATATTTGAAATAATAATGACTGAGAATTTTACCAAATTAACATCAGACACCAAACCTTGGACCCTGGAAGCTCAAAGAATACTAAGCAAGATAAATGCCAAAATACCCTTATATCTGGGCATATCATTTTTAAACTACAGAAAATCAAAGATAAAGAAGAAATACTGAAAGAACCTATAGAGGAACAGAGATAAGAATTACATATGACTTTTTCCCAGAATTCATGCATGAAAAAAAGTTGAGTGAAATATTTAAAGTATCGAGACAGAGAAAAAATTAAAATTCTGTACCTTGTGAAATTATCCTTTAAAATGAAGGAAAAAGAAAGACATTCTGAGACAAAAAGTGAGGGACTTTGTTGCAAATAGGCCTGCCTTGCAAGAGATGTTAAAGAAAGATTTTTAGAGAAAGGAAAAATAATATACATCAGAAATTTAGACCTACATGATGAAAGAGCACAAAAGAAAGAATGGTGAAGGTAAAATAAAAACTTTTATTCTTATTCTTAATTTATCTGACAGATAAAAATTTGCTCAAAAACAATAGCGACGATGCATTTAATTATGTATACTTATGTGCATAACATATACATGCTTATGTATATTTATATATAAGCGAAATGAATGACAGTGGTGATAGAAGGCTTGAGAGGGAAGATTTAGGATTATTTTACTTTTGTAAAATTCTGAGAATAGAATAACAAACTCAGTTTTTCTTACTATACTTCCAACAACACAGATCACTTCTCTGAACTCTGATCACCAAGAAGTGTGTGGGGACTTCTCCTCACCAGCATGAATTCTCTAGTGGATTCTCCAGTGGACAACAAATAGGTATTCTCTAATTCAGTCAAATTTTATCATTATCTACTTAGAGATATCACCAAATCCCACCAGTTTAGGGTTCAGTTCCACAAGAATGCCTCCCACTTCAGATGCCAATTGCAAGTAATAGTTGTCACCTATACCTGTAGTCAATTATTTATAAATTGGAGTTTCCAGCACCACTTCTTGAGTTCCATTAATTTGCTAGGGCAGTTTATAGAACTAAGAAAAATACTGATGCACATATATACACACACATATATATACACATACACACACTACTGGTTTATTATAAAAGAGTAACCAATTGCATTACAGCCATTTCTCCATACTGAAGGTGACCATGTGGCCACACAGGAATCAAGAGTTTCTCATCCTCAAACTTTTATCCATTTTCTTCCTAAACCACATGTTTCTATGAGCCAGAGCCAATGTAGAAAATCCCATTTCTGACTTCACTTCTGATAATATAGAGGAAAAAACAAACTCAATTTCTTCTGCTATATTTTTACAACACAGAACACTTTTATAACCAATGTGTGGGTTTTCTCCACACACCAAGCAAGCAGTCCCGTAGCAGATATCAGCTGGGTGTTCTCTAATTCAATTCAATTCTGATATTCTACCTGGTGATAACATTAGATCCCACAGATTAAGGGGATGTTTGGTCCGACAAGATCAACACACTCACTGCTGGTGCCAATCACCAGTATCAGGTTGTGTCACCTGTATTTCTGGCCAATCAACTATATATTATGGTTTCTACAACCCCTCGTCAGGTTTGATTTATTTGCTAAAGTGGCTCGCAGAACTCAAGGAAACACATAGATTGAGCAATTTAATATAAAGGATACTATAAAGAATGCAGATCAAGAGATACCTAGGGCAAGGCACATGTCAAAGGGAACAGAGCTCCCTCCCATGGCCTCTCTGGGTACACCACCATCCGTAAGCTCCATTTATTTGGCTATCTGGAAGGTTTTTGAACCTTGCCGTTTCAGGTTTTTATGAAGGCTTTGTTGAAGAGACGTGATTGATTAAATTGTTGGCCATTGGTGATCAGCTTAACCTTCACGTCCTCCCTTCTCCCTGGAGGTTAGGCAGTGGGGATAAGAGTCCTGAACTTCTAATGCTGTCCTAATCTTTTTTACCAAATGGGTGACCAGCTCCCATCCTGAAGTTACTACCTAAGGCCTGCTAACCATCAGTCATCTCTTTAGCACACAAAAATACATTTATTTATTTAGAGATTTTAGGAGTTGTATGCCAAGAAAAAGGGACAGAAACAAAATATTTATTTCACAACAACACATAGGTAGTCACACTGCCTGTGAAGCAGTACAATGCCATTTAAAAGTGGAGTTGGATTAGTTGTAAATGTATATGGCAAACTCGAGGATAACCATTAAAAAAGTTTTTAAGAAAGTATAACTGATATGCTAAGAAAGGAAATAAAATTAATCATATAAAATGTTCAATTAAAACCATAATAGGTAGAAAAATAGTAGAAGATAAAACAGAAGCGAAGAACAAGGATAACGATAACAAATATGGTGGATATTAATCTGATTTTATGAATAATCACTTTAAATATCAGTAGTCTAAATCTACCTCTTAAAAGACTCTGGAGCAGAGAACAAGACTCAACTATATGTCTACAAGAAACCCACTTTAAATATAAACACATGTATAAATGAGTGGAAAAAAGGTATATCATGTTAACCCTAGTCAAAACAAGGCAGAATTAGCTGTATTAATTTCAGACACAGAAAACTTCAAAGCAAGCATGGTTATTAGGGATAAAGAGTAGCATTGCATAAAGATAAATGGGTCAGGGGTCCAAAAAGATATAAAAATTCTTAATGTATATTTATGTAATGACAGAGCATCAAAATACATGAATCAAAAACTGATAGAATTTACAGGAGAAATAGATGAATTTATTAATTACAGTTGGAGTCGTCAACACGCTTCAAAAAGGGGCAGATACTGCAGGCAGAAAAACAGTAAGGGTATAGTTGAACTCCAAAAAACTATCACTCAGATGGGGATAATTGACACCTATAGATTACTTCATCCAACAACAGCAGAATACACATTCTTTTCAAGCTCACATGAACCACATTCTGTTCCATAAAACACACATCAGCAGATTTAAAAGAATAGCAATTACACAACATCTGCCCTTGGACCACAATGAGATTAAACTAGAATCCAATAGCAGAAAGATTACTAGGCCATCTTAAAATAGAGATCAAACGAAACACTTCTAAATAACACATGGATTGAAGAAAAAATCTCAAGAGAAATTTAAAAATATTGTAAACTGAATGTAGATGAAAACAACTTATCAAAATGTGTGAGATGTAGTAAAAGCCATGCTTAGAAATTTATAGCATCGAATACATATATTAGAAAAGAAGAAAGACCTAAAATCAAACATCTAAGTTTTCACCTTAGGAAACTAGAAAAGAAGAGCAAATTAATTTAAAGCAAACAGAAAAAAAATAAAATTAGCACAGAAATCAATGAAATTGAAAGCAGAAAACCAGCAGGAAAAATTAGTGAAACCAAAAGTTGGTTATTTGAAAAGAGCAATATCATCAACAAGCCTCTAGTCAAGCTAAGAAACAAAGAGTGAATACTCTAGTAACAAATACAGTAGAACTTCTACAGTTGACCACCTCCCTACACTGATCACCTACTTAAGTTGACCTAATTTTCATAAACCACACATGCACTTCATGTACATTATCAGTACCAGTAGGTTTAGTTCCTTATGTTGACCACCTCCATATGTTGACCTGTTTGTTATAGTACCTTGGGTGGTCAACTACTTTATATTCATTGTTACTGTGAACATTTTAGAAAGATATTTGGATTTTTAATATTTGTGCTCAACCCAGGTACATGGTTTGTTTAATTTATACCTAAATGTTTAATTCTCTTTGGAGTGACTGTAAATGATATTTAAGAGCTAGGGTCTCACTACATTGTCCAGGCTGGTCTCGAACTCCTGGGCTGAAGTGATCCTTTTCCTCACCCTCCTGAGTAGCTGGAACCATAGGAGCATGCCATTGCACCCAGACTGTTTTTTTAAATTAATTTTTTTATTTTTAAATAATTTAGGTTTATATTCAATTGTGAGAAATAATACAGAAAGATCTCAGTATATCCTTTACTCAATTTTCCCCAGTGATAACAATTTGCAAAAGTATACTACAATATCACAACCAGGAAATCAACACTGATACAATCTATTTACTTATATTCATCTTTTATTCCTGATATTATTGATTTGTATCTTCTCCTTTTTATTCCTTATGAGTCTTGTTAGAACTTTATAAGTTCTAATGATTTTTTGAAGACCTAGGTTTTTTTGTTATTAATTGTCTCAATTGTTTTCTTGTTTTCAATTTCACTGATTTCTATTATCATTTTAATCTTTCTGGTTGCTCTGGGTTTATTTTGTCTTCTTTTTTCCAGTTTCATGAAGTAGGAACTTAAATTATTGATTTGAGACCTTTAGTTGTTTCTTATATAAGTATTTAGTTCTGTAAATTACCCTCTCAGTACCTCTTCAGCTGCATCCTATAAAATTTGAGATGTCGTAGTTTCAATTTTATTTAATTCTCTAGGCCACTATTAAACTGATATCATAACCAGGCAAAAAGTACAAAAAGCAAAAGAAAACAAAACTATACATCAATATAACCTCTGCAAAATATTTGTAAATTGTATCTACCTGTGAATAAAAATAATTATACATCAAGACCAAATGAAATTTACTCATGGTACAAAAAAAAAATGTTCAACATTCAAAAATCAGTCAATGTAACTGACCATATCAACAGGCTAAAGAACAAGGATATACTTTAATGAATTCATGATAAAACAAGTTAGTCTTATATACCTATATTTACCCATTCCGATGTTCTTTCCTTTCTGAAGTTCTAAGCTTTCTTCTGTTACAATTTCTTTCTGTTTGGACATCTTCCTAAAACCAACCTTTAATGGTAACTTCTGGAGAAAACAGATCCTGAGTTTCCCTCTGTTTTTATTTCACCTTCATTCCTAATGAATATTTTCATAGGATATTGGATTTGTAGCTCACTAGTATGGCTTGGCACTGTTGGGTGAGGGTGGAGGTTTTGATCACTGCCAAACTCCACTGATGCTCATTTTTTTATTTCAGGTTATTGAGAGGGTACAAACAATGAAATCACAATTTTTAAATTTGTTAGGTAGAGTCCCTCTTATAGTTATATCCTGCACCAAAAGGTGTTCCATACATTCTTATCTGTTGTCCTTTAAGTGTAAACGCACCAACCCCCATTCTGTCACCCGTTCCTCATTCCCACTTTCCCCAATATGAGCATAATTAAGTTTTTCTCCTATATGGGCATGTGTTAGATCATCTACTGGCTTCATAATAAGATTGAGTACATTGGATACTTGATTTTCCATTCTTGTCATACTTTAGTAAAAGCAATGTTTTGCATCTCCATGCAGATAAAAATAAAAGCTGTAAAATCACCATCTTTTCTTACCACTGCATGGTATTCCAGGGTATACATTTAACACAACTTGTTAATTCTTTCCTGAGTTGATGGGCATTTAGGTTGTTTCCATATCTTGGCTGCTATTGTAAATTGAGCTGTGGTAGACTTTCTAGTGCAAATGTCTTTATGATGAAATGATTTTTTTTCTTCTGGGTAGATGCCTGGTAGTAGGATTGGGGGGTCAAATGGGAGGTCTAATTTGAGTTCTTTAAGGATTCTCTATACTTCTTTCTAAAGAGGCTGTATTAGTTTGCAGTCCCCCAAACAGTGTAAAAGTGTCCCCTCTCGACACCCATGCCAGCATCTTTAACTCTGGGACTTTGTGATATGGGCTATTCTCACTGGCTTAAGTGATACCTCAGGGTGATATGGATTTGCGTTTCTCTGATGATTAGGGATGATGAGCATTTTCTCAAGTTTGTTAGCCATTTGTCTGTCTTCCTGAGAAAAGGTTCTGTTCATGTCTCTTGCCCAGTGATAGATGGGATTGTTTGCTCTTTTTATTGATTATTTTGAGTTCTCTATAGATTCTACTTATCAAGTCTTTGTCAGATTCATAATATGCAAATATCTTTTCCTGTTCTGAAGGTTGTCCATTTGCTTTTATTGTTGTGTCCTTAACTGTGTAGAAGCATTCCAGTTTAATGGAATCCCATTTGTTTATTTTTGTTGTTGCAATTACCACTGAAGTTTTCTTCATAATTCACAGCAACTTCAAACTCTTGGGCTCAAGCATCCTCTTGCCTCAGCCTCCCAAGTAGCTGGGACTACAGGTGCCTGCCACAATTCCCAGCTATTTTTAGAGACGAGGTCTCGTTCTGGCTTAGGTTGGTCTCCAATCTGTGAGCTCCAGCAATCCACTCGCCTCGGTCTCCCAGGGTGCTAGGATTACAGGCGTGAGCCCCTGTGCTCAGCCTGTTATTCCATTTGTTAATGTTTTCTGCTATTTCTTTTCTTAGGGTTACATAATTCTCTTTGCAGAGATCTTTCAATTCTTTTGTTAGGTGTATTCCTAGGTATTTCATTTTCTTTGAAGATACTATGAAGAGAATTGTACATTTGATTAGGTTTTCAACTTGGCTGTTGTCAGCATATACAAAGGCTACGGATTTGTGCACATTGATTTTATACCCTGAGATGTTGTACTTCTTCATCACTTCCAGGAGTCTTATGGTTGAGGCCATGGGGTTCTCTGAATATAAGATTATATTAACAGCCAAGAGTAAGAGTTTGACCTCCTCTGTCCCCATTTGGATGCCCTTTATATCTTTCTCTTGTGTGACTACGTTAGCTACAACTTCCACTACTATGTTGAATAGTAGTAGTGATAGATGACATGCTTGTCTTGTTCCTGTTCTAAGTGGAAAAGCTTTCATTTTTAGTCCATTCAGTATATTAGCTATGGGGGCCAGGTATGGTGGCTCACACCTGTAATCCTAGCACTCTGGGAGGCTAAGGCAGGTGGATTGCTGGAGCTCAGGAGTTCGAGATGAGCCTGAACAAGAGTGAGACCCAGTCTCAAAAAAAAAAAAAAATAGCCAGGTGTTGTGGGCAACTTTAGTCCCAGCTACTCTAGAAGATAAGGCAAGAGAATCACTCAAACCCAAGAGTTTGAGGTTGCTGTGACCTATGATGACACAGGACTCTACCAAGGTCGACAAAATGAGATTCTGTCTCAAAAAAAAAAAAAATTATCTGTGGCTTTGTTGTAGATTGCTTCAATCGGTTTAAGAAATGTACTACCTTGCCGAGTGCCTATAGCCCCGTGATTAGAGCACCAGCCCTGTGCGTCAGGGGTGATGGCTTTAAACTCAGCCCAGGCTTGCTTAACAACAACAAGAAAAACAACAACAAAAATATGCCACCTAAGCCTATATTCTTAAGTGTTCTTGTTAGAAAATGATGCTGTTTTTTTTTTTTTTTGGTAGAGAAAGAGTCTCACTTTATCACCCTCAGTAGAGTGCCATGGCATCACACAGCTCACAGCAACCTCCAACTCCTGGGCTTAGGTAATTCTTTTGCCTCAGCCTCCCAAGTAGCTGGGACTACAGGTGCCCACCACAACGCCCGGCTATTTTTTTGTTGTAGTTTGGCTGGGCCAGGCCTGAACCCGCCACCCTTGGTATATGGGGCCAGCACCCTACCCACTGAGCCACAGGTGCCGTCCATAATGCTTTTTCTTCATCTATTGAGAGGATCGTATGGTTTTTGTTTTGCTTCTATTAATATGGTAAATTACATTTATGGATTGGTGTCTATCAAACCAGCCTTGTATCTCTGAGATGAAGCCTCCTAGTTTTTGATGTATAGTTTTTTTTAATGTGTAGCTGTAATCTATTGGCTAAATTTTATGGAATATATATATGCCTCAATATTCATCAGTGAAACTGGTCTGTAGTTCTCCTTTTTATTTGGGTCTTTTCCTGGTTTTGGTAACAGGGTGATGTTTGCTTCATTGAACCTGTTGAGATAGTTCTCTTCATTCTCAATGTCTTGGAGTAAGTTCTTCAGCATAGGTACAAACTCATCTTTGAAGGCTTGACAGAATTCTGGTGTGAACCATCTAGTTCAGAGCTTTTATCTATTGAAATTTTTTTATTGTTTCTTTAATCTCAGTGCTTGATGTTGGTCTGTTCAAGAGATCTATTTCTTCCTGGTGAAGTCTAGGGAGATGGTATGATTCTAGGTGTTGGTGCATTTTCTCCACATTGTCTAATTTCTGGGCATAAAGTTTCTTGTAGTACTCAGAGATAATCTTGTATATCTGTGGTATCTATTATTGCCCCCTTCTCATTTCTGATTGAGGTTATTAGAGATTTTACTTTTCTGTTTCTAGTTAATTTGGCCAAAGATTTATTGATTTTATTTACCGTTTTTAAGAACCAAGTTTTTGTTTCATTAATTTTATGAATGACTCTTTTGTTTTCAATTTCATTTGGTTCTAATTTAATTTTGATTATTTTCTTTAATTCTACTGGGTTTGAGATTGGATTGGTCTTCCTTCTCCATTTCCTTGACATTAATTATGTTGTTGATGTGCTCTCTCTCTCTCTCTTTTTTTTTTGGATGTAGGCATCTAATGCATAATTTTCCTTCTTAGGACTTCTTTTGCACTATCCCACAGGTTTCATAACTTGTAGCTTCATTGTTGTTATGTTTGAAGAATTTAATAATTTCCTCCTTTATCTCTTCCTTGATCCCAGCTGTCATTCAACATAAGCTTATTTAATTTCCATGAAAATGAAAAAAATAATAAATGTAGATAAAAAGTAAAAATATAATTGTATAAGAAAGAGAAAAAAGGATATCTTAGCTGTAGCTCTTCTATGAGAAATTTTGTTTTTGAAATTTTGTTTAAGATGAAAATTAAAAAATAATAAAAGTAGATAAAAAGTAAAAATATAATTGTATAAGATAGAGAAAAAAAGGATATCTTAGCTGTAGCTTTTATATGAGAAGTTCATGTGGGAAAGGTGAGAAAAGTAGAAAAATATCTACCAAAAGAGAGAAAAAGGAGAGAAACATGAAAGAAAGAAAGAATTAAAGGAGCTGAAAAATATGTAACAAAAATGGAGGACCTCTTGCTACTGAAAAAAAAGCAAAAATCAAAAAATGAAAATACAAACAAACCCAAAAAAATAAACAAAAATCAACAACAATAACAAAAGAGAAAAAAGGAAAAGAAACAAACTAATGAAAAAATTAAAATAAAGAAGCAAAAAAATGTAAAACTATATATATATATATATGTAAGGTGGACATAAAGTTCATGTGCAATTTAAAATAATGTAACATATTATATATATAGCAATATATTGCACGGACACCAGGTTGTGCTGTGGTGTTAGGAGATGAAGAACACACACTGCATTTACTGTATATGATAGGGGTTGGAAGCCACTCTAGTTGCAAAAGAGACTAGATCTTTTCTTTCTGACTTCTTTGCCTTCAATCAGAGCCTGTTCACTTCATCAGCATTCAGACTGCAGGACTGGTGTCCCCAAGCTCTTGCCACACTTCCCAGGAGGGCCATCAGACAGTGTCCCCTGACAACCTAGGGGCTGCAGAGGCTGCTCAGCTCACCCCAAGGATGGCCACTTGAGCTCAGCAGGCATGCCAGAGCTGGCCATTTACTAGAACCCCATAGTTTATTCCTCCTGCACCAGTGGCCTTTCCACAATGGTAGTGCCCCTCCAGCCACCTAGCTTATGGGCAAACCACTCTACCTGGTGTTTAACCAAAGCTGCCGGACGCTATTCTTGTATACTCACTGTTCCGGGGAGAAGCCTAGTCCAATATCAAATGTACTGCAGGACAGCCCTTTCCCATACCCAGACCTCTGTGAGAAAGCTGGCCAACCACCTGGCCTCTGCCCATACTAAGCACCTGCCTTCCACTTTGATTTTCCTCAGCTCCAGGCCTTCTCATTCACTCCTGAAGTCTGTTGCTTCACTGTTCCCCCAGAGTAATGTTTCTGTGCAGATTCCCTCAGTCAGGGGTGGCTGAAGGCCATTTTCCCATCTCACCACAAGTAGCCTGCAAGGAGATATGTCTAATCACCATCTTGCTCCTCCTGCTGATGCTTATTTTTTAAAATCTTTAATTTCTTGGTAGAGGAATGTGAGCACTGTCTTCTTGTGCTGCACAGAGGATGAAAGAAAGCTCTCTGCTTGGGCTTCATTGCAACCAGGGTGGGGGCATATGTGCAGTTTTTCCACAATGAAAATCAGTGGGATTGCTGCATCATATGGTAAGATCATGATTAACTTTATAAGAAACTGCCAAAATGTTTTGTAAAGTAGGTGTATCCTTTTGTGTTTTCATCCATGAAGCACTAGAGTTTCAGTTGCTCCACGATCTCACCAAACTTGTAATATCATTTAAATTTCTATATACTAGATTAAAAGAAAATAAGTTGTACTGTTATTCTTAACATTTGTAATGGGTGTTTAAATAATTTCAGAAACTAAAATATTGATCTCTTAAGTAACTTCCAGTGTCCTTTAATGGTAATGATCTTTCAGAGAAAAAAATACTGAGAAGAAACAGGAATACATCACCTAGCCCTTGACGTACTCTTGTAACTCCTGCTTCACCCTTCTTTAATACAATCAAGTCCAGAACAAGGACCTGAGGATATAATTTCCTAAGTATACTGAGTAAAAGGTTTTATGAGCTGGGAGTAACAACCACATATTATTGGTGCCTCATGGCTCTGGGTCATGTCTTTTATACAGCATCTCTTTCTGTTAATCTGTCTTTCTTCTTTCTTTGTGCCATTGTCATTGTGTGCGTCATTCTTTGCCTATGTCTGTTTTTTGTCTCTATCTCTGTGTCTCTAAACAAGTGCCAGCTTTCTCTTTTTATCATAGTATCAATCCATTCAACTATCTAGTTTCATCAAATTCTTCTTTATATATATTTTATTTTTTTCACTTCTATTTTCTTTTTTTTCTATTTGCTTTTTATTTTTATTTATTTATTTTTTTATTAAATCATAGCTGTGTACATTAATGCGATCATGGGGCACCATACACTGGTTTTATAGACCGTTTGACACATTTCCATCACACTGGTTAACATAGACTTCCTGGCATTTTCTTAGTTATTGTGCTAAGACATTTACAGTCTACATTTACTAAGTTTCACATGTACCCTTGTAAGATGCACCGCAGGTGTAATCCCACCAATCACCCTCCCTCCACCCACTTCCCCCCTCCCTCCCTTCCCTTTAAACACGCATCTATGTAGTATGATGTTTAACTATACAGATGGAAATAATATTCTTTACCTGTTTATATTTAGAGATCCTGGAGAACTACTTTTGAGTATGATATGGAGAGGAAATCAAATTCTAGTTCACTAAATTAGATGCTATTCTCTTATAATTTATTACACAGAGAAAATTCTTATGTCCTAAGTTGTATACACTTGGCTTAAAATTTAGTGAGGGAATGCTTCAAAGTCCAATTTAGAGTAAGTTTAGGGAAAAAAATGGAATCTATCTTCTTTTTTTGCATTTATACAGAAAATAAAATAATTCCTTACAATCTATTTAAACTGTGTGAGGTCAAATTTGGTATCCATTTCTTTCATCATGCAATTAACAAAATCTAGGAACATAAAATGTTAAACTTTGTACCTTTTATGACACCACAATGTTGAGGGTTCTTATATCACCTATTCTGGGCATAGCTCCCAGAAATATTCTGATAGGGGACCAGTGGGAATCCTTTCTGTGAGAGTGGCTGAGTAGGAAATGCAGGGTGTCCCAAAGGCTACCCATAAAGTTGTCATACATAAGGAAAATGAGAAATTGTAGCTAAACCATACCTTTATTTATAAAAATATATTACAACATTTTAGAAAAAAATATTTACAAATTATTCTATACTGTTGGCCACCTCTTTTTAAAATGTTGTAATGAATATTTTTAAATAAAGGTAAATTTAACTACATTTTCCAATTTTCTCTATGTATGGCTACTTTATGGGTGACCAGTGGGACACCCTGCATTCCAAGAATCAAAGAGAATTTGTGAGTGTACAACAAATTCTCCAATGTTGCACGTGGTTGAGGATTCTGATCCTATGACACCATCACCTGAGTCACCTTGGGTAAATCATTTTCACTCTCAAAAATTCAAAAAAGTGCTTAGTGCCCTTTTTTCAATTATATAATGGAATGATAATACTTGCCTTGCCTTCTTCATGGTGCTGCTGTTGGAAGCAAAACCATATAACCGAAGTGAAATGTTTGCGTGTGTATTCATGTGTGTGTATTTTAAAATGCTCTCTACGGATGCCCATGTGGTGTGTCCACTCATATTTCTACATCTATAATGTAATTGCTATAGCCAGATTGGCTTCTAGGGCTTTCTGATACATGAGCTTCATGTCACAGAAGGCAACAATTGCCTGTAACAGCCATGAGTGATTAATATATCCCTATGAAAGGAGACAAACCAGAGGCCCCATGTGCCCATGGAGACTATGGCACTTTACTCCCCCATCTGGTGCTTAATATCGCCATGAATGCGCCTAAAGTTCTTCTGAAAGCACTTGAATATATTCTTCCTTCATTCTCTAGGTACATCATTGTGTTATCCATCATTTTAGAGAGTCTTTGTGGACATGGCCTGTGCATGTTATAAATGTGTCTTCCCCCACCTACCCTGCTTTCTGGTTTCTTTTAACTACACATAATCCCTAATTTAGAATTTCCTTTGGTGCACTTGAGAGAGGATCAATTGTTTATCATTCTTCTGTTGCACATTTTTATTCCCAGGGTTGGGGCTGTTATTTGTAGATTTAAGTCTGAAGTCTGTTAATTGTCTTCAAGAGGAGAAATGGCTCCGACAGCTGATTGCTTCAAGGAATTGATAATGGAGTACTCCTACTGAATCCCCTTGCCATCTGGCAAGTTTTGTGGAGATACGCCATTTGCTGGAATGCATTCTGACTTGGGCAAGGAAGTTTCCAGCCCTACTTTTCTCTGTCCATGTTCTTACTGCTAAGGAAGCTGTATTAGAGCTATAATGTTGTTCTCTACTTTGGTAGCACTGAAGGCACCCAGAGAGAATATCCAAAGACTCAGAAACAACATGTTTGGGAGAAAGGACCCCCAGCTTTCTTCAAGTGCAGACCTAAGGTTTCTGTGGACATGGTATGGTTTGAGGGACATCTAATAATGTCATCAGTCATTCTCTTCCCTCTTCTTCCAAGTACCAAGTTCTTTCAACTTTGAGGACGCTAAAAGAGAGCTTTCTTACATGGAAGCCCCTACTCCAGATTCTAACCTTTATGTGAAGTATCTATCCAAGTTCTAAGTAGGAATGTATGGGATAGTGAATGATTTTTAAAACTGCTTACTTTAAACACATCACTTCCTCCATATCCATATCTGTTCCTCTTATCAACTTAGTCTAGACTGTAAACTCTGTGGGATCACCATAATTCTCTCCTCTACATTTAAGACCACCAAACTAGAAAATACTTGCATTTATATGAGCTCATGTGATTCCTTCCCATGAATCAATTTTGTTATTCTAATTTTATATACGAGGAAACAGTTTGATGACATATTGTCAGAGTTGCTAAAGATAACACAAGTAGATACTGAGAGAGGAAAAGAAACTCACATCTTTTGCCTGTAAGTTCAAAAATTCTCCCACTGTGGGATGCAACTTTTCTTCAGGCCCATGACCAGTTTCCAGGTCCCATAATTTCTTTCTGCTGTTAACATTTGAATTTGTCCTTTCTTATCCATTCCCCATGACCACTCCTCCCAGTTCTTTATCATCTGAGCTGGAGAGGTTCGGTGGCCTTTTAGGAAGGGCATTCTCAACTGACTTGCTGCCATCCTGCTCTGAAATCTGAATTTTGGCTGTATCTGGAATGACCACATCATGTATTTAGAGTAGTGTTTTTCAGTTTTTTTTATTTTTATTTATTTTTGCATCAAACAAGCTCTGTTATTTTTTAATTTTTTTTTTTTTACTTTTTTGTATTAAATCCTAAAAACATAGATCATGTGTACATTAATGCATTTATGGGGTACAATGTGCTGATTTCATATAGAGTTAGGAGCATTTACATCACACTGGTTAATATATAATTCATCTTGTTTACTTAATTACTGTGTTTGTACTCTATACTAACAGATAGTATTATGCACCATAGGTGTGATTCCCCCCATTCACCTCCCTCAATCTGACCTACCCCCTCTGCTCCCATCCCCCCTCCTCCCTCCTTCATCTTGGGCCATAGTTATGATCTACTATTCATAAAAAAGTGTGAGTGATTGTAAATGGGTTTCATAATAGTACTGAGTACATTGGATATTTTTTCTTCCATTATTGAGATACTTTACTAAGTAGGATATGTTTCAGCTCCATCCATGTAAATGTAAAAGAGGTAAAGTCTCCATATTTTTTAAGGCTGCATAATATTCCATGTAAATGTAAAAGAGGTAAAGTCTCCATATTTTTTAAGGCTGCATAATATTCCATGGTATACATATACCACAATTTATTACTCCATTCATAGGTCAAAGGGCACTTGGGCTTCTTCCATGATTTGGCTATTATGAATTGAGCTATAATGAACAATCTGTTGCAAATATCTTGTTATAAAGTGATTTTTTGTCTTCTGGATATACACCTAGTAGAGGAATTGCAGGATCAAATTGCAGGTCTACATTTAGATCCATGAGAGTTCTCCATACTTATTTCCAAAAGGGATGTTTAGCTTGTATTCACACCAGCAGTGCAGAAGTGATCCCTTTTCTCCACATCCACGCCAACATCTGTAGTTTTGAACCAGTCTTACAGGAGTTAGATGATATCTCAAAGTGGTTTTGATTTGCATTTCTCTGATGATTAAAGATGATGAGCATTTTTTCATGTGTCTGTAGGCCATGTGCCTATCTTCTTCAGAGAAGCTTCTGTCCAAGTCCCTTGACAACAATGAAATGGGATTACTTGTTCTTTCTTATTAATAAGTTTCAGTTCTCTGTGGATTCTGTTATCAAACTTTTGTCAGAAACATAACCTGAAAATATCCTCTCCCATTCTGAGGGCTGTTTGCTTGCTTTACTTACTATGTTCTTGGCTGTGCAGAAGCTTTTTAGTTTGATCAGATCACAGTAATGTATTTTTGGTGTTGCTTCAGTTGCCCGGGATGCCCCCTCATAAAGTATTCTCCCAGGCCAATTTCTTCAAGTGTTTCTCCTGCACTCTCTCCAAGAATCTTTATAGTTTCATGTCTTAAGTTTAAATCTTTTATCCAGCGAGAGTTAATTTTTGTTAATGGTGAAAGGTGTGGGTCCAGTTTCAGTCTTCTACAAGTTGACAGCCAGTTCACCCAGCACCATTTGTTAAATAGGGAATCTTTCTCCCAATTTATATTTTTGATGGGCTTATCAAAGATAAAATGACAATAAGTGTCTGGGTTCATCTCTTGGTTCTCAATTCTGTTCCATAAATCTCTCTATTTTTGTGCCAATGCCATGTTGTTTTGATCACTATAGATTTATAGTATAGTTTGAAGTCTGGTAGCATGATTTATCCTGGTTTGTTTTTAATTCTGAGTTATGTCTTGGCTATTCAAGGTTTTTTCTGGTTCCATATAAAATGAAGTACTATTTTTTCCAGACCTATAAAGTATGATGGGGTCCCGGGGTCTTAAGGTTGGTTCAATGTACTTAAGTCTATAAATATAATACATCACATAAACAAACTAAAAAACAAAGACCATATGATTCTCTCAATAAACGCAGAAAAAGCTTTTGACAATATGCAGCACCCTTTCATGATCAGAATACTTAAGAAAAAAGGTATAGAAGGGACTTGTCTTAAACGATTGAGGTCATTTACAGCAAACCCACAGCCAATATCATATTTAATGGAGTAAAATTGAAAACATTTCCACTCAGGGGAAGCACCTGTGGCTCAGTGAGTAGGGTGCAGGCCCCATATACCAAAGGTGGCAGGTTTGTACCCGGCCCCGGACAAACTGCAAGAACAACAACAACAAAAATAAACATTTCCACTCAAATCAGGACCCAGGCAAGGTTGTCCATTGTCTCCACTGCTTTTTAACATTGTAATGGAAGTCTTAGCTATTGACATCAGGCAAGAGAAGATGATCAAGGGTATCCATATAGGGTCAGAGGAGATCAAACTTTCACTCTTTGCAGATGATATGAGTTTATACCTGGAAAACCTCAGGGATTCAACCACAAAACTCTTAGAAGTCATCGAGGAATACAGTAGCATCTCAGGATACAAAATCAATACTCACAAATCAGTAGCTTTTATATATACCAATAATAGTCAAGCTGAAAAAACAGTCAAGGACTCTATTCCCTTTACAGTTGTGCCAAAGAAGATGAAATATTTGCGAATTTACCTAACAAAGGATGTGAAAGATCTCTACAAAGGGAATTATGAAACTCAGCCTTTTTAAAAATCTCACAGCACAATCTTAAACCTATAGTTAAGCTTCCATGGCACATTTAATTATATTGATCAAAAGAAGAGTTAAAAAATACAAATACATACATAGTGCTTTGAACTTCTTGTGAAAATAATTTAATTAATGATCTTTAAAAAATTTCATGGCACACCTAAGATCTTCTCACAGCACAATGGTTGAAAATCACTGATTTAGAGGCATATAAACCTAAAAGTCTTATTACCTCTCCACCCCCCCGACTCCAGTATTGCTGACACTGGAAAAAAAATACACACACAGGGTGCCAAAAAATATATACACATTTTAAGAAAGGAAAAGAAGTACTGTATTAAAATTGCAGTTCTTAATGCATGCTGATAACAATAGATGAATATAAGTCACGTTGAGCACCTCTTATAACTGCAGAAGTCAAACGTGACTTGAACATTATAAATTTAATACAGTCGTTTCCTTTCTTAAAATGTGTACACATTTTTGACACTCTCTGTAAGTGTATATGTACCAGGTGTTTATACAGAGATTCTGTGATTGTAGAAATGAAAAAGGCCTATAATTGCTACATAATGACCAAAAAGGTGCAGTAGGGAGTGTTTTGTTTTGAGTTGAGTCATTCTGAACCTTTGGCGTCTGATAGTGGTTTAGTCAGCTAGCTGTTTTATGTCTCTGTCCTTATGTCTAGTCCCATTTAAATTTTGAATTTTCCTAGTATCACTTAACTCACTTCCTTTTAAAAGCCATTTTACACTAATATGTAATTTATGTGTAAACTCATGACCTTTTCTTGTTTGCCATAAAAGAATGATCATTGGTATGTATCAGCTGAAATATGTTTTTTTGTCATTTTACTAAGAGTCCCTAATATGGTCTCTTAGCCCAAAAAGACTTTAATACTTCTTTGCTTATCTTTGATCAACTTGATTATAAAACTCTAATTACATAAAAAATGTAACTATCATAATGTCAACCACATTTAACCTTCTTGATATCCCATGATTCTTTGCACTAAGGGCAGCAGGCCAGGTCTTTGCTGACTGCTTGATAACTGAATGAGTGATTATTCTCCTTGTTAATGGACAATGATATAGAAAACTCTTCCATATGTACAGAATATTAATGAGAAGCTGCACAAGCTGAGATAAGACTATAAGATGCTGCAAGCAATCACTTATAAGAACATTATAAAAAATATTACTCGTCAAGGATGTAGCCAGACGGGGGGTCTCTGTGACGAATGAGGAGGAAAAAGATGAGACATACTCTTATCCATATGAATGACTGAGTAATTCACAAACAAAAATGTTTCTTACATGGTATATAATATTGAGTGCTCTGTGTAATATTTTTTTAAAACAAACTTTGTCAGATGGCATTACAGTTTTCCATATGGGAAGGGGAAACCTCTTGCCTCCTTCTCTTTAATGCTTTCTGTGCTAGTTCCAGTATGTCAGGCATTTGTCCTTCACACACAAAAAAATGACACCAAGATGACTGCTAAAGAAAATTTAATCCCAAGAAACTGACCCATCCATAATACCGTATTATTTTCTCCAACTCTGTATTTTAGGATTGTCTCTAATTGGAAAACTTAGGAAAGCCATTCTTTTGTTCTGTGTTTTGGGGTAATATACTAAAAGGGAGAATGTTCCTTAGATATCGATTAATTCTCCAGTTCAATTCACTTGGGCTCTATAAGTAGGATCTCTGTGCCAGTTTTCCTAATAGACTTATGGAATGTCACAGCCAGAAAGGGCTGAGAGACCATATGAGCCTGTTTTTCTCAATTGAGTAATGTAGAGATTTCTTCTAAAAGGTAAAAAAAAAATCTAACCAATTCCCAGTGTCAAGTTAAATTATATTCATAATGCTATTTAAATAAAAATGGTAAATGACATAAGAAAATGTATATGTATATAAGTAATATACATAAAACTAGGTATATACTCTTTATACTGAGGACGTTTGTGATGAGTTCCTTCTCTCATAACTTTCTTGTAGTCAAAGGACACCTGCATTGTTTACAGGGTGTTTGTATGATAGGAACACATCTTTAGTCTAACACATCCACCTTTTGAGGATTTTTGTCTACTTTTAACAATTACAGCAACACTATACTTGGTGTATATTCGACTGTTGACACAAACACATAGATAGGCAGAAAAATAGCATGGCAGTAATTTATTACAAAATATACCATTGGCTACATTGTTTTCATTTCTAAGGTAAAGTTCAGGTTTTATACCCTCATATTAATCTGAAATAAAATAAGATAAAATAATGGAAACAAGCTACTGAAAAAATATAACATTGGAAATTTTTAAATTATCACAGAATTGAAAACACAAAAATAGAGTATTCTAATAACAACAAATAAACCATCTCTCCTCCTATATCTGGAGAGCCTAGTTAGAAAAGCATCACTGTAAAGACCAACTCTCTCACTGTACAAAAAGAAAACTGTTAACCAAGGTCACAAAAAGACAGAAGTAGAGCTGGAAAAAGAATCCAGAACTAGTCCTACTTTCCTTTTTTAAATTTCAAATTTATTAAACTTAAAATGCGATTTTGAAGAATAGCACAGGCAATTTTATGAAAGCATTAAAAATGATCAAACCATTAATTCTTTAAAAAAAATCCATTGACTATACTAGAGACAGTTATGGGTAGGAAATTGATTTAATGATATATAAAGAATAATTATACTACATGTTATTTTTAATGTTTAGAAAATTAATATAAGTATCACTTCCATTTTGCTCTAATAGTCACGTGTGTCTTTTATTTTTTTGTTTTTGGAAAACTATTTTTGAAAACAGCTTTTGAATACAATGATATTATAGGCCCATCAAATTAATAAAACCAATTTGTTGGTCCAAAAATGCATATTTCAAAAGTTATATACTTAATAAGTATTGTTTTTAAAACTATCTCTCAAAATGCCCTAGCTCGAAGGATGGATTATATAGTTATTCTAGGGAAGGGAGTGGTTAGTTCCACTAGAAATTCAGAAGCTGAGAGTGAGGGATGAGGGATTCTTCCAAAGAAGATAAGGAAGATGGAATGCATGCTGGGTAAGCAAAATCAGCTGTGAATATCATACAAATACCTGATCAAGACCCAGGTTTCCTGACCATACCTATGATACTCCAGTACTGAATTTCATTTCTGATTTGCCCCCACTCTTTTAAGTTATGACTTTCCTTCCCTTTGTCCCTGTGTTCACCAGCTCCCATATATAGCTCCAAGAGTTTCCCTTAATGCTCTGGTGGCAGTTGAGAGAGGTTTCTTTAAATATTTCTAAAAGCTGTAACAAGTTCATCTCTCAATTCACTGCGAAGCTTAAATCATTGTGGAACCAGTTTCTTCACCCCTAGTACAGTAAATGTTTTTCAAAGCCATGCTGCTTTTATTTGTATAATTTAACTTTATCCCACCCAAGACTGAAATTGGAATAATGTCACTTTATGTTTTCTCCCATAATGCTTGGAGTTTTATATCACTGGGGACCCAGGAAGCTTTGCCTGTTTACTCTTGTTAGCTTTATTTTACTTGAAATCTTATTTGTTGTGATAGTCCTTCACACACACAAAAAAGTCCTTTTGTGTGTATGACATCTTATTTTTATGTTGGTGCCATCAGCGTTCACATAGGAAGAACAGCAGGTAATAAGAAAAGTTTCTGGGGAAAGGTAGACTAGGATGAAAGATCTAGGCTCCTGCATGTAATGAATCTGGCCCAGGCAAACTGAGAGTTTACATGGTTGTAACAGTGACAAGTTCTCAGATTTGTAGGTAACTGTTATTATTGAGGTCCCAAGTACCACCTTTGGCATCAAAAATAAAATAAAAGGGTATTGTTGGAAGAAAAGTTAACTACATTGCCTCCCTGGACCTCAGTTTCCCTATATGTAAGATGGGGCAGTGGGTGAAGTGATCTTTAAATACTTTTTGCTCTGATATTATGGTTCTTATAAGTCAGCAGTTTAATCATTGTGTCACCCTTTTCACTTTTTTTCTTCCTATGATTTCACTTTAAGTTTTGACCAAAATACAAAGCAAACAAAATACAAGTTTTTCTTGTCCTTAAAATCCGAGAGACATGAGGTGTTTTATGCTGCATTATTAGGTAGATTGATAACAACTTCCCTAGATTCCCATTTTATTTTCTAATCTCTTCTATTTTATTTTATTTTTATTTATTTATTTTGCAGTTTTTGGCCAGGGCCAGGTTTGAACCCATGACCTCTGGTATATGGGGCTGGCGCCCTACTCCTTGAGCCACAGGTGCTACCCTTCTATATTATTTTTAATTTAATTGAGTTGAAAGTTTTGCAGAAAGTACTGTACCATGTTGTGCTGTTGTACATATAAAAAGGCAGACATTTCAGGAAAAATATTTTGTTGGTGCTGCCATCAAATGAGTATGCAGTGATGTTTATGTGACACCTTGAAGGATGGAAAGTATTTGGAAGGGCAATAGATAAAAATGGAGGGCATTCTAGCTTGGGAAGGAGGCTAGCTGGCTGACCCTGGTACACTTAGGGAAAATCACAGAGCAAGGGAGTGAGTGGTGGGGAGCAGAGAGAAATGCAGCAAGACTTTCTGAAAGAAGTCAGGCTGTGGTGGGCCTTGAATGGTAAGCAGGGGAGTTTGAACTTGAGAAGCAGACAGAAAGATCCATCAAGGTTTTCTGCGGCCTGTGTATAGATGTTCCCAGCTGAACATTAAAAAATGAGTACAGAGGGCAGTGCCCGTAGCTCAGTCGGCAGGGCACCAGCCACATATGCTGAGGGTGGTAGGTTCGAACCTGGCCCAGGCCAGCTAAAACAACAATGACAACTGCAACAAAAACAACAAAAAATAGCTGGGCGTTGTGGCAGGCGACTGTAGTCCCAGCTACTTGGGAGGCTGAGGCAAGAGAATCGCTTAAGCCCAGAAGTTAGAGGTTGCTGTGGGCTGTGACGCCACTGGCACTCTACCCAGGGCGACAGCTTGAGACTGTCTCAAAAAATATGTATGAAAATAAGTACAGGTCCAGCGACTGTCGGGTCAGTTAGTTTTGTCCATTCTTCAGGGGTGATGTGCTCTTTTCCTTCTCTAAATATCACCTAACCCTTTGGCTGTTTGTAGGGACTACTTTGAGTGACCTTGAAGAACTCACTTGGGCTTCACTTTCCTCATCTATGAAATAAAGCCAAGGAACTAGACTGGATGGTCATGATTCATTTCTAGTTTCCCAGAATGGTCTCATCAGTAAAGCATCCTACCACAGCAGTGATTATCTACCTATAGTGGAGGTGGGAGGATGTGTGTACTTTGGAAAAATAAATCCCATAGATGATTCTCCTAACCATCTTTATTATCACTAGATCTGATAAATTCCAAGGTTTTCTCTCAGCTCTGACATTCTGATTTATAGTCCTGGCTCATAAAAGAATCCGTCTAATTGCCTTGCAGAATATATAGAAAAAAAATCTTTTTTTTTTTTTTTTTTTTTTTAGCAGTTGTGAACCCTTTTTTTTTTTTGCAGTTTTTGGCCAGGGCTGGGTTTGAACCTGCCACCTCTGGCATATGGGGCCGGCACCCTACTCCTTTGAACCACAGGCGCTGCCCAGTTGTGATCCTTTTAATTGCATGTAACAGAATACCTAACTCAAAGTGGCTGAAATAACGAGAACATTTTCTTATCTTATACCCAGAGTTTGTGTGGTTCTAGAATGACTTAATTCAGTGGCTTAACAATGTCATCAGAACTATGGTGTTTGTTCATCTTTTCAATTATCCTCAGCATGTTGATGATGTTTCCCCTCTTGGTTACAAGATGGTTGCAGCAGCTCCAGACGTTACATGCAGAAAAACCATGTCCAATGAAGAGGAAGAGGAGATATTTTTTCCTATTGTTTTTATAAACTAAAACCTTCCCCAGCCAACATCCCTCTGCTTCCATTGGCCTGATAAGCAATAGTCACAAGGTCCTTTTTTTAGCTGCAAGAGAACATTAGAATGTGGGTATCTGGCACATCCAACTTTTCTAGTGGGAGGAGGAAAGGGGAGGGAAATTGGTGTTGGGATAGCAACTAAAAGCTGCCCCATATGTCCTTTTTCCAACACTTAAGACCTCCCCCCTTCCTTTTATGTAGCTGCTGGCTAATTAAAGCTAAGTATTTAGCATAAATCAGGGCTTTTGTGAATTATCTAAATAATTAGAGTCATTGTAAGCACAGGGCCCTTATTTCATTTCATCTAAAATTTAATGATAAATGGGCTTCCATTGCCCAAAACGAGCTTCTCTGGTGCCGAAACCGGATGTAATTTTTATTGAATTGGGCTTTAGGAAAAAAGCTTAAAATGTACAAGGATTGTGATAAAGAGCAGCTTAAATTCTCAATTTTTTTTTTTTTTTGCTTTACAAATCTACATCAGCTACCAAAAATAAGACCAGATTAAAGGGGTATGTGAATATTTAATGTAAAATTAAGAATACGTTGCTAAAAATCAGAAAAGAATTTAGGGCTATGACATTGAATAAATCGTGAAATATCAGCTTACTTCTCTGCTACAACACTGACCTAAAGAAGCTTTTCTGTTTCCCCAGCAACCTCGCATGGCATTAGCTTGCTTCCCTCAGAGTAAATTAAATGTGATTTTCAAGTACTACACTTCATTATTTCAGAAATCACAATACCTTGCAGAAATAAGAACATTTCATAAATCATATTGGAGTTTTTTTTTAAGCCAGAGCAGAGAAAGTATTTATTTGGAAAAACGTGTTTTTTCTTTTAAATCTACAAAATTTCCAAGGACTTATAAATTATCTCTATGATAAGGTGGTAAATGGGACATTGTATGCTTTATTTACTTAAACTACATTAGTGATTGGCCAATCATATATTTGAAAACGATTTTAGTTATCAGGAATGTGAAAAAGATAAAAGCTGTATCTTAAATGGACCACAGAATTTTATGATCAAAAGCTCCAGAGAATAAAAAAATCACAATTATGTTAACAATCGTTTTTTTAAAGTAGAGTTCTCTCATTCATGCATCACATCACTTGTGAACAGTATTTTCCCAAACTTGGGGCATAACATATGTATCATACACACATGTATATACATTCCATGCTGAGTGCACTCAAAATTGGTCTATTTTAAATTTTAGATAAATGGTGATTTTTAACATCTGACCTGTCTCTATCTATGCCATTTTTGATGTTTAAAAAAATCTTATAACTGAAATTGACATACCTTTATTCTTTTCAAACTATTTAGCAAGCAGTTGTTAAAAGGCTTTTTAATTTAACCTGTGTCTCTGTCACAGTATGTACACAAGATGGTTGCTTATCCAGGTATCAGTTGAGGGCTCCTGTCTTGCATAGGAGTTATCCTATGTCCTTTATTAGACTGTTAGTAACTTGACAGCAATGAGGCTCTTTGGTTTATTTGTGTATCATTCATGGAGGCTCGCAAGATGCCTTTTGACAAGTAAGTCATAAATAATGGTTCATCAGTCAAATTGATGAATATATGAATAGGGCCAGAACTTACTTTTTTCCAGAGCAGTAACGTCCAGAGGAGAGGACTTTCATTCCTAATGGTGTGTATGTAAGATGGTCCATCCAGGAAGTAGAAAGGAAGTATTAACATTGTATTTCCTTTTGTCTTAGCAGGAAATAAATGAATTTTTAGTAAAATTTAATATGTGATTTTCTAGTTATTCAAGCATAAACTTTAATGCATATCATTAAATATGCACATATTTGGAGGCTGTGCTCAGATTTGTTACTGATGAGGTAGAGATTATGGAGGTTTGGAGACCACTGTTTTAGTTGGAGAACGCCCAGATTTTCTGGTGCAGGAAGCACTGTGTCTTCTAAGCCTTCCCGAACTGTGGCTGGATGCCCCAAATGCTACCATGTGGCCTCTTTAGTTAGCATCATCAGGAGAATAGACTTGAAATTCAGTTAGGTCTGGCTTTGAATTTTAGTGACTCCAATAGTTGTGTGACCTTGGATAAAACAGGTCATTTCTCAGTTTAATTATCTTTCAAATGTGGACCAAAATGCCTAACTTACAGAGTATTGTGAACATTAATAAAGATGTAATCTAATTGATGGCTGAAATTTAGCAAATAGTGACTGCTTTCAAAGTATGCAAAATTTTAAACATGTGAGCTGTCATTTGTCATCAGTACTGTAGCATAAATGAGTTTGGGTTCTTTTTTTTTTTTTTACTGTGGCAAAATACACATAACATTTACCATTTCACCCATTTTAAAGTGAGCAGTTCAGTGGCATTTAGTATATTTACAATGTTGTGTGACTATCACCAATACCTAATTCTAGAATTTTTCCATCATCCCAAATGAAAAACCCATGCTAATTAAATAGTAACCACCCACTAATCCCTCTTTCTCTTGCCCCCTGGCAACCACTAATGTGCTTTGTGTCTTTATGTACTTGACTGTTCAGAATATTTCATATCAATGGGATCATATAACATGTAGTCTTTTGGGACTGGCTTCTTTCACTTCACATCATTCTTTCAAAGTTCATGTATGTTTCAGCACGCATCAGTATTTCATTCCTTTTAATGGCTGAATAATATTTTGTTATATAAATATACTACATCTCTCTGATCCAATCATCAGGTGATGGACATTTGGCTTGTTTCCATGTTTTGGCTATTGTGAATAGTACTGCTATGAACATTCATCTTTATGTGTTTGTGTGCACTTACATTTTCCATTTTATCTCAGGTATGGGTCGTAATGGTAATTCTTTGTTTGACCTTTCAAAGAACCTGGGATTTTTTTCCAGGAACAGCCTATGAAAGTAAGTTGAGAGTGCGTAGTATAGGAGCTGACAGAAAAGTGATGACACCAACACTTTTGAGGCACATGGGCCTTAAACACATACTTAACTGACTCTGTAGTTGAGATAAGATCCAGCCTACATGTGGCCAAAATTAATCCAAATACCTCTTAGATGCAGGTGATAAATACATTACCTTTAGACTCCCTAGTTCTTTAGTGCTCCATAGTGCCTAAGTTACTCCCTGGTAGTTTGAGTTGGCACACTGAATACTGAAAAACATTATCAACTTGTGCAATGACAAACCTACATCTCTTCCTTTGGCCTGAAGTGCCCTGAGATCCCTAATAGAGGGCTCCTGCCTTGGCATCATCATTAGGGAGCTCTACTGTGGCCTTCCTTTGCCTGCGCTTCTTCTCATGGGGCAAGAAGTCTGAAGGACCAAGGAGATAAGCACTCCTAGCGCCCATGCCTCTCCTATATCCCACTGCAGATGTCTAGAACACAGGAATTACCTTCCCGAACAGTCCCAGGCCTGCTTAGGGGTGATCAAGGGTTCACATGGATGAAGCTTGAACCTGCAGACTGGGGTCTCTGCGTGCAAGCATGTACAAATCCTCACTTAAGCATGAAGCCCATAGAGAAGTGGGGAGAGGTGGTCTGAGGGCAAGGGGCTAGTGCTCCCCTGCCACATTCTGACTGAAAGCTCCCAGAAATTTGAGGATTACTGTTTGAACTGACCTTCTTGAATGCTACAGATGTTGTTTTATTTTACCAGAATTCTCAAGAGTAGTTTGCCTAAGGCACATCTTCAAGGAGTACAGGTGTTTTTTCTTGGAAGGTCCGATTCTCACAAAATTCTTCTGTTCCAGAGTAGGGATTACCAATGTTAATATTGCTACTAGAAGAAGGGACATCATCACATTGTTGGGATGAGGGGTTTGCTGGGGTAGAGACAGGAGCCCATCAAGCTTAATTGTTCCCTGGAGATATAGTTTAGTTGGGGGGAGATATGCTAATAGATAGCTGTTACTGATGGGTATGTCTACTGATACCCATTTGGTATCTGAAAGAAATTTGAAGGCCTACAGCCCAGTACTCAAGGCAGCCTGAGGTGGGGGCTAAGAACAGAGGTCCTATCATTGAGGGCCTCATTTAACATTTTAAAGAGCTCATACTTGATCAGATATGAGCTACAAATGCAAAATGTGATTGTCCAGGAATTTACCATATTTTCACCATTTAAAGATGCCATTGATTGCAACTTGTATTATTGACCCAGAATGATCTTTATTGGCAAATTTAAAAGCTACATATTAAATATATGCAGTGATTTCTAACTTTCAAATATATTAAAATGTAAAAACTAATCAACCCCAGAATTGAGGAAATATGGTGATTTGATGTTATTCTGTAGTAGTTGAACTTTACAGTCTGTAATGATGGATATCTTGCTTACATTGTTGATCACAGTACACCTATGTGACTCTCTGGTTCATTTAAAAAGAAACATCAAGACAAACACCAAGTGCATTAAGAGAAAAGTGATTAAGTTAGAGAATGACTCCACTATTCTCTATGGGAAAAAGATACTGGAATCATGTGTGCCCCATAGTACCTGCACACTTCATCTAGCCCTAGCACTCTTTTGCCACTATCAAGAGCAGTGTTTATCTGTCTTTCCTGCTAGACTCTTGAGTCTCATGAGGCAGAGAATGCTGTTCCCAGCTATATATCTACCACCCAGAATAAGGACTGCCATATATTTGACATTTATCGAATGGATAAATGAATGAATGAAGGATAGGTTAAGGGTTGAGAGTGGACGGAGGGAAACTACTGCTAAGCCTTGAGTAGAACGGCATGTGGAAGTGATAACATACTTGTTTCCATATGATTGCCTTCATAAAATGAGACCCAATGGAAAGAGAACGAAATTCCAGGAGACAGCATGGTCTCCAATCAAGGGAATTCTCACCTCTTCTAGTCACCTAAAGATAAAATGTGTACTTTATATACTGTAGCAGTGTAATCTCATTAGGGGCACTCTGATGAAAACTATGGTCATTTTTTCCAAAAAAATTTGCATCATACACATATGAATAAAGCCTGCACAAAATATTGAGGGGTTCTACAAACCTCCTACAGCCCATTGGTGGAACCCAGGTTAAGACTTGGAAGTTAACAAATCACCTTCCCCTTGTCTTAGGAGCAGTGACACTCTGGAGAAAGCAAAGCTAGCCTGTGAAACCCATTGTTCAGATGAATAAAATGGACCTCAATGAAGGTAAGTCATTTGCCCAAGGTCACACAGCAAATAAACGCTAGAGCTGGGATGTGAGTCCAGATGTGTCTGACTCCAGATTGCAGAGGCTCCACAGTGCACTGCTATGGATTCCTTGTCCCAAGAAGTGCTCAAACAGGCTGTGTTACACTTCTTGAGAGGCATATAGAGGTGATGTGAGAATTGGAAGGGTGAATATGAAATAACTGATAAATGCATAAAATGCTTTATAAATCATAAAGTGGTGGATGCCTGTTTGTTATTGGAGAATTTGTTGGGCATAGTAGGGAAGGGGGTGGATTCTGGAGACAGACTATCTTTGAATCCCATTTGGAGTACTTAGCAGGTGGTGTGATCTTGGGCAGGTTGTTTAATTTCTTTGAGTCTATGTTTCTTCATTGGTAAGATAATAATATTTATGCATAAGTAAGAGGCTAAAATGAGATAATATTTATACAGTGTTTAGTACAGTACCTAGTACTTGGTAAGCCCTCAACAAACTTTAACTGTTCTCAATAAATGATGGCTACTATTGATGTAATTGTGATTATATTTGAAGTAATTTTCATTTTAATAACTCTGTTTATCTACAAGGAGTTTGTCCTGTCCCTCTTGATCAGTGCTGTGAAGATTTTTTGCACCTTTATCCAAGATGTGGGGTTACACAGAGATATTGTTTCAACCCATGCCATAGTGGACACTGGCCTATTCTGAATTTGCTTTTCCTTTTCTAATTTTTATTCTTAATTATTATGGGTACATAATAATTATATCTTTATAGGGTACATGTGATGTTTTAATATAGGCATACACTATGCATTAATCAAATCAGAGTAATATGATATTTTCCATCACCTGAGGCATTTGTCATTTCTTTGTGTAGGAGCGTTCTAATTCCACTGTTTAAGTTATTTTGTAGTATATTCTAGCTTATTATTCACTATAGTCACTTTGTTCTACTATCAAATTTTGTTCATTTCATTTAACTATATTTTTGCATCCATTAATTATCCCCCTTCCCTGCTACCTTTCACAGTCTCTGGTATCCATCAGTCTACTCTCTGTCTGTAGGAGATTAATTGTTTTTAATATTTACTTCCCACATATGAGTGAGGACATGTTAGATGCATCTCTCTGTGCTTGGCTAATTTCATGTAACACAATGCTCTCCAGTTCCATACATGCCCTTGCAAATGGCAGGATTTCATTCTTTTTATGACTCTATAATATTCCATTGTGTATATGTACCACAATTTCTTTATCCATTCATCTGCTGATGAATACTTAGGTTGATTTCAAATCTTGGCTACTGTGAATAGTGCTACAATAAGCACAGGAATCCAGATATCATCTCAATATACTAATTTCTCTTCTTTTGGATACACACCCAGAAGTGGATTACTGGGTCATATGGTAGTTGTATTTTTTGTTTTCTGAGGATCCTCTATACAGTTCTCCATAGGGTTTGCACTAATTTACATTTCCACCAACAGCGTACAAGGGTTCCCCCTCCTCTACATCCTTTGCCAGCATTTGTTATTGTCTACCTTATTCATACAAGTCATTTTAACTGAGGTAAGACAGCATTCATTGCAGTTTTGATTTGCATTTCTCTGATGACCAATGATGTTGAACATTTTTTCATATACCTGTCATTCATGTATTTGTCTTCTTTTGAGAAATGTCTATTCAGATACTTTGTCCATTTTTTAATTGGATTATTTGATTTTCTTCCTATTGATTTGTTGGAGGTCTTTATATATTCTAGTTATTAACCCATTTTCAGATGAATAGTTTACAAATATTCTCTCCCATTCTGTAGCTTGTCTCTTCATTTTATTGACTGTTTATTTTACTGTGCAGAAGTTCTTTAATGATCCTATTTGTCCAACTTTGCTTTGTTTGCTTGTTATTTTTCCCTTTTAAAAACAAAAGAGATAGGGATAAAAAACAGTGAAAATACTTACCATAATTTTTATTATTTTAGTCATCAAAGAAACTTATGCAATAGAACCGTCATAGTTGACCACCTCCTTAAGTTGACATAATTTTTATAGACTAGATATGTACCACATGCACTCAATGGAAGTTTCTTATGTTGACTACCTCCATATGTTGACCTTGGGTGGTCAACTTACCAAAGTTCTACTTTATTTGATATTTGTATTTTGACAATAAAATAATATACCCATAATTTGCCCAACCTAAAATAGCCTCAACAAAAAGAGAGCAAGAAATTCACTCTTGCCCTAAAAAGTAGGCATTGCACTAAATTGGGTAAATGTCAAAAATATCTGGAGAAGGGGGCGGCACCTGTGGCTCAGTCGGTAAGACGCTAGCCCCACATACCGAGGGTGGCGGGTTCAAACCCGGCCCCGGCTGAACTACAACCAAAAAATAGCCGGGCGTTGTGGCGGGCGCCTGTAGTCCCAGCTACTTGGGAGGCTGAGGCAAGAGAATCGCTTAAGCCCAGGAGTTGGAGGTTGCTGTGAGCTGTGTGACGCCACGGCACTCTACCCCAGGGTGGTACAGTGAGACTCTGTCTCTACAAAAAAAAAAAAAAAATATCTGGAGAAGGTATGGCGGTATTAATAGTGAGTCAGCAATTCTCACTTCTGGAATGCTGGACATAATGGGGAGAGATAAAGTGTGAGGTGACAGCTACTGTGTTTGGAATTGTACAAAAGAAGTTGTCTACAACTTCTGACATCCTACATTAAAATAGAAGGAGCATTTATCATTTCTATTTTGTTACTACTGTCTGTGAATTTCTATTTCGGTAAATAGGTGTTAGATTAGGAATGACAAGTGACAAATATGCCCCTTTCAGATTTAAATACAAGATAGCATTTAAATTGAAAATGGACACAAAGATGGTTTGATAAAATGATGTCAGAAGGGTTTCCTATCAAGACATTTTTCTTTTTTTTTTATTAAATCATAGCTGTGTACATTAATGCAATCATGGGGCACCATTCACTGGTTTTATAGACCATTTGACACATTTTCATCACACTGGTTAACATAGCCTTCCTGGTGTTTTCTTAGTTATTGTGTTAAGACATTTACATTCTACATTTACTAAGTTTCACATATACCCTTGTAAGATACACCACAGGTGTAATCCCACCAATCATCCTCCCTCCACCCATCCTCCCCCCTCCCTCCCCTCCCTTTCCCCTATTCTTAGGCTATAACTGGGTTATAGCTTTCATGTGAAAGCCATAAATTAGTTTCATAGTAGGGCTGAGTACATTGGATACTTTTTCTTCCATTCTTGAGATACTTTACTAAGAAGAATATGTTCCAGCTCCATCCATGTAAACATGAAAGAGGTAAATTCTCCATCTTTCTTTAAGGCTGCATAATATTCCAGGGTGTACATGTACCACAATTTATTAATCCATTCGTGTATCGATGGGCACTTGGGCTTTTTCCATGACTTAGCAATTATGCATTGGGCTGCAATAAACATTCTGGTACAAATATCTTTGTTATGATGTGATTTTTGGTCTTCTGGATATATGCCTAGTAGAGGAATTATAGGATTGAATGGCAGATCTATTTTTAGATCTCTAAGTGTTCTCCAAACATATTTCCAAAAGGAATGAATTAATTTGCATTCCCACCAGCAGTGTAGAAGTGTTCCCTTTTCTCCACATCCACGCCAACATCTCTGGTCTTGGGATTTTGTGATATGAGCTAATCTTACTGGAGTTAGATGATATCTCAAAGTAGTTTTGATTTGCATTTATCTGATGATTAAGGATGATGAGCATGTTTTCATATGTCTGTAGGCTATATGCCTGTCTTCTTCAGAGAAGTTTCTCTTCAAGTCCCTTACCCAGCCTGCGATGGGATCACTTGTTCTTTTCTTGCTTATATGTTTGAGTTCTCTGTGGATTCTGGTTATTAAACCTTTGTCAGAGACATAACCTGCAAATATCTTCTCCCATTCTGAAGGCTGTATGTGTCCTTTACTTACTGTGTTCTTGGCTGTGCAGAAGCTTTTTAGTTTGATCAGGTTCTAGTAGTGAAGCTGCTTCAATTGCCCGGGGGATCCTCCTCATAAAATACTCGCCCAGACAGATTTCTTCAAGGGTTTTCCCTGCCCTCTCTTCTAGTATTTTTATAGATTTATGTCTTAAGTTTAAATCTTCATTCCAGTGAGAGCCTATCTTAGTTAACAGTGAAAGGTGTGGGTCCAGTTTCAGTCTTCCTACAGGTCGCCAGCCAGTTCATCCAGCACCATTTGTTAAATAGGGAATCTTTTCCCCACTGAATGTTTTTAATTGGCTTGTTAAAGATCAAATAAGGGTAAGTAGCTGGGTTCATCTTTTGTTTCTCTATTCTGTTCCAGACATCTACTTCTCTGTTTTTGTGCCAATACCATGCTGTTTTGATCACTATCGATTTATAGTATAGTCTGAGGTCTGGTAGCATGATTCCTCCTGCTTTGTTTTATTTCTGAGTAATGTCTTGGCTATTCGAAGTTTTTTCTGATTCCATATAAAATGAAGTATTATTTTTTCAAGATCTTTAAAGTATGACAGTGGAGCTTTAATAGGGATTACATTAAAATTTTATATTGCTTTGGGTAGTATGGAAATTTTAACAATGTTGATTCTTCCCAGCCATGAGCATGGTATATTTTTCCATTTGTTAACATTTTCAGCTATTTCTTTTCTTAGAGTTTCATAGTTCTCTTTATAGAGATCTTTCATGTCCTTTGTTAGATAAACTCCAAAATATTTCATCTTCTTTGGCACTACTGTGAATGGAATAGAGTCCTTAACTGTCATTTCAGCTTGACTATTGTTGATATATATAAAGGCTACCAATTTATGAATGTTGATTTTGTAACCTGTGACACTGCTGTATTCCTTGATCACTTCTAAGAGTTTTGTAGTAGAATCCCTGGTGTTTTCCAGATATACAATCATATCATCTGCGAAGAGTGAAAGTTTGATCTCTTCTGACCCTATATAGATACCCTTGATTGCCTTTTCTTCCCTAATTGCGGTGGCTAAAACTTCCATTACAATGTTAAAGAGCAGTGGAGATAATGGGCAGCCTTGTCTGGTTCCTGATCTGAGTGGAAATGATTTCAATTTAACTCCATTCAATATGATATTGGCTGTGGGTTTTCTGTAGATGGCCTCTATCAGTTTAAGAAATGTCCCTTCTAAACCAATTTTCTTAAGTGTTCTGATCATGAAGATATGCTTGATATTATCAAAAGCTTTTTCTGCATCAATTGAGAGAATCATATGGTCTTTGTTTTTTAATTTGCTTATGTACTGAATTATACTTATAGATTTTTGTATATTTAACCAGCATCCTTGAGACCCTGGGATAAAACCAACTTGGTCATGATGTATAATTTGTTTGATGAGTTGCTGGATTCTGTCTGTTAGGATCTTGTTGAATATTTTTGCATCTATATTCATTAGTGATATTGGTCTATAATTTTCTTTTCTTGTTGGGTCTTTCCCTGGTTTGGGGATCAGGGTGATGTTTGCTTCATAGAACGTGTTGAGTAGTCTTCCTTCTTTTTTCTACATTTTGGAACAGGTTGAGTAATATAGGTACTGATTCCTCTTTAAAGGTTTGGTAGAATTCTGACGTGAAGCCATCTGGTCCTGGGCTTTTCTTTTTGGGGAGGTTTTGTATGGTTGATCCTATTTCAGAACTTGATATGGGCCTGTTCAACATTTCCACTTGATTCTGGCTAAGTCTTGGAAGGTGATGTGCTTCCAAGTATTGGTCAATTTCCTTCAGATTTTCATATTTTTGAGAATAATTTTTTTGTAATATTCATTAAGGATTTTTTGAATTTCTGAGGAGTCTATTGTTAGTTAGTCTTTGTTGTTTCTGATTGATGAGATCAGAAATTTTACTCTTTTTGTCCTGGTTAGGTTAGCCAAAGGTTTATCTATTTTATTGACCTTTTCAAAAAACGAACTTTTTGATTTATTGATCTGTTGTATAATCCTTTAGTTTTCAATTTCATTTAATTCTGCTCTAATTTAGGTTATTTCTTTTCTTCTACTGGGTTTGGGGTTGGAATGTTCTTCCTTTTCCAGTTGCTTGAGATGTCCCATTAAGTTGTTAACTTCCTCTCTTTCCGTTCTCTTGAGGAAAGCTTGCAGTGCTATAAATTTCCCTCTTAGGACTGCCTTTGCAGTATCCCAGTACTTCTGATAATTTGTGTCTTCATTGTCATTTTGTTCCAAAAATTTGGCAATTTCCTTCTTAATCTCATCTCTGACCCAACTATCATTCTGCATAAGGTTATTTAAATTCCATGTTTTTGTATGACTATTGAGATTCCTGTTGTTACTGAGCTCAACTTTTATTCCATGGTGGTCCTAGAAGATGCAAGGAATAATTTCTATTCCTTTAAATTTACTGAGGTTAGATTTGTGACCTAAGATTTGATCAATTTTGGAGTTGTTTCATGGGCTGATGAGAAGTATGTGTATTCAGTTTTGTTGGGATGAAATGTTCTGTAGATGTCTGCTAAATCCAAATGTTGGAGGGTTAGGTTTAAATCTAAAATTTCTTTGCTCGGCTTCTTCTTGGAGGATCGATCCAACACTGCCAAAGGAGTGTTGAAATCTCCAACTACTATGGAGCTGGAGGAAATCAAGTTGCTCATGTCTGTTAGAGTTTCTCTTATAAATTGAGGTGCATTCTGGTTGGGTGCATAGATATTAATAATTGAAATCTCATCATATTGAGTATTACCCTTAACAAATATGAAGTGACCATTTTTTTTATTAAATCAAATTTGTGTACATTGATATGATCATGGGGTATCATACACTAGTTTAATAGAGCGTTTGAGACACTTTCATCACAATCGTTGACATAGCCTTCCTGGCATTTTCTCAGTTATTGTATTCTTATCCTTCCTTATTTTCTTGGTTTAAAGCCTATTGTATCCGCAAATAAAATTGCTACACCTGATTCTTTTCTGATTACCATTTGCCTGAAATATGAATGAGCATCCTTTCCCCCTGAGTCTATATTTGTATTTTAAGGCAAGATATTTGTACCAGAATGTTTATTGCAGCCCAATTCATAATTGCTAAGTCATGGAAAAAGCCCAAGTGCCCATCGATCCATGAATGGATTAATAAATTGTGGTATATGTACACCATGGAATATTATGCAACCTTAAAGAAAAATGGAGACTTTACCTCTTTCATGTTTATATGGATGGATCTGGAGCATATTCTTCTTAGTAAAGTATCCCAAGAATGGATGAAAAAGTATCCAATGTACTCAGCCCTACTATGAAACTAATTTATGGCTTTCACATGAAAGCTATATCCCAGTTACAATCTAAGAATAGGGGGAAGGGAGAAAGAGAGGGGAGGAGGGGGAGGTGGGCAGAGGGAGGGGGGTTGGCGGGATTACACCTGTGGTGCATCTTACAAGGGTATATGTGAAACTTAGTAAATGTGGAATGTAAATGTCTTGGCACAATAACTAAGAAAATGCCAGGAAAGCTATGTTAACCAGTGTGATGAAAATGTGCCAAATGGTCTATGAAACTAGTGTATGGTGCCCCATGATCACATTAATGTACACAGCTATGATTTAATAAAAAAAAAAAGGTAAGATGTGACTCTTGTATGCAGCAAATATCTGGCCTCTGTTTTTGTATCCAGTCAGCTAACCTGTGCCTCTTTAGAGGACAGTTTAAGTCATTCACATTAATGGAGAATATTGATAAGTCTGGTAAAATTTTGGGTATCACGTTTTTTGAAAGTCCAGTGGACATTTTTAATCCTTTTGCCACTGTGGAAGTTGGAGTTTGATCAAAAGTTTCTGAGTGAGTTTACTTTTGTGGTAGAGGATTGGGCTGATCATTATGGAGGATAGGTCTGAGAATATCCTGAAGAGCTGGTTTGGTTATGGCAAATTTCTTCAACATGTGAATGTCATTAAAGTATTTAAATTCTCCATCATAAAAGAAACTCAGTTTAGCTGGATACAGGATCCGGGGTTGAAAGTTATTTTGCTTTAGGAGATTAAAAGTCAATGACCACCCTCTTCTGGCTTGAAAAGTTTCAGCAGAGAGATCTGCAGTCATTCTAATATTCTTCCCTTTGTAGGTAATGGATTTTGTACGTCTGGCTGCTTTCAGAATTTTCTCCTTCATACTAACTTTAGTGAAGTTAATTATGATATGCCTAGGGGATGTCTTATTGGGATTGAGTCATGCTGGGTTTCTGAAACTGTCTGCTATCTGAATTTTGGAATCTCTAGGCATGTCTGGAAAATTTTCTTTCATAATTTCATGTAGAAGGGCCTCTGTGCCTAGCGAGGCCACTTCATCACTTTTAGGGATTCCAATGAGGCAGATATTAGCTTTCTTCGAATTATCCCAGCGCTCTCTGAGAGAATGATCCGTTTTTGCTCTCCATTTCTCTTCCTGTTTGAGAGTTTAGGAGCGTTCAAAGACTTTGTCTTCTATGTCAGAAATCCTTTCTTCTGCTTGCTCTACTGTGTTACTGAGGGATTCTACTATATTTTTCCAGATCTTTGAGGGCTGCAAATTCTTGCTTCAGTGCATCAAAATCTTTGGTGGTTTTATCTTTAAATTCGTTAAATTATTGAGAAACTTTTGAATTTCTCCTTGAATTTCTAATTCCAACTTTTGAATTGCTCCTCAAATTTCTAATTCCAAATTTTCCTCCATTCTATTAATCTTCTTTGCAATCGAAATTATGAAGTCTATTTCTGACATCTCGGCCAGCTGTTTATGAATAGGATCATCAGTTACATCTGTCGTGTCTTTCCTTGGGGTTATTTATGTTACCAGAATTTTTCTGTTGATTCCGCCCCATGATTATTTTATACCATTTGACTTTTCCCCTAGAGCTTTGTTGAGTACCCGTACAATACTACGGCCTGAGAAACTGGGGACCTGTTTGGTGTGTTCGGGCTAAGTGGCTCTGTATTGTTTTCAGCTGGTCTCTGTTTGACCCTAGTGAAATGTTACTCTGGGTTGAAGTCTCAGCTGTGGATAAATACCAGCAATTAAGTCACCCTTCTCCCCACAGGCAACAATTGGAAAAGTAAAATCAAACCTTCCTACAACCACACACTCAGAGCACCACTTGGATAGTCCTTGGGTGATTGGCTCAGTTCAAAAGGTCCAAATCAATTGTCTCAGTCAGCACCTGTCTCAGGTGGGAGATTTTAAAAGGTCTCTGGCAACTGGATCGCAGGGTTCTGCTGACAATTCAAATATGACTTGCTCCGGTGCTCCGTGAAGTGAGGAGGACCCACCCAGCAAATAGATCAGTCTGGGAAGGTTGATGCCTCCTTCCCCACCTTGCACCTCTGTCTCACCCAGTTACTGATAGTCCCACAGGGCTTTGACCCAGTTGTCTGTAGTGAATAGATACTCCAGGGGTTTGCACCTGCCTGAATCACAAGGAAATCTATTTCTGCTCAGCCAGGCTGCTGCACTCTGCCTCTATCTAGCAGGGGAAGGTGAGGCCTGACAACCTCGGGCGCTTGATGGAGGCTGAGGGGGGTGTTCACTCAGTTCCTGCCCCACCCCTGTTGATGTTATTGACAGAACAGAACAGAACAACTTTGCGGGAATTTGTTTCTCTCTCTGCTAAATTACCCTGCAGAAGAGAAGCTATTTTGAGTTCCCAGAGCCTGAGTCTCAGGCTCTGTCTTTGCTCTTGCAGGTTTGTGTTTGGTTACCTGTCAGTTCTAGCCTCCTGTCTTCCTTTGTCTATAGGCTGATGATCTCCTGAGGGCCGGGTGTGTCTTAGGCTCAGTGAAGCGGTCCTCTGGGTCTGCCCCGCCCTGGGAACTTCCCGGCTCTGTGCATGCATTTCTAGTCCCCACGCTCTACCCAGGCCAGTACTGCCTCAGGCAAACCCTTTACTCAAGGGGCCTGCATTTCTGTCCCATATCTGTTCTGTGGTGGTTGCCACCTGAGTAGATGCCTGACCTCCTCTGGTTGCCCAGGGAGACAGGGGGTGTGGCTTCGGAATATCCGGGAGTGAGCCCTATTATTGCTAAAAGACGGCTGCTGCTCTGCGCCTTGGGGCACCACCGCTCCGTTGTGGTTCCCTCTCAGCCAACCATCCTCTTCTCACTCCCGTGCCCCAGTGTCAGCACTGACCAGCTGCAGGTTAGGCCCTGTCCACACCCCTTGAGAAATCACCCAGGAATCTGGACTCCTAGGGAACAGGCCTCCAGACCTCAGAGTGAGAGTGGAGGGGAGTGCTGGGAGCTCAGAGTTGCAGGTAGAGAATATATACAGTTTTATACCATTTTATGCCTGGCAGGAGAACGTCATGGCACCCTAATAGGGGAGGTAGGTCCAGTTTTTAGAGGGTCTCTCCTGTGGAGCGTAGTGGGAGGACCTTTGAACTCTGCTCGTTTGTCTGTGGGGCACTTCAAGCCTTTCTCATGGGGGAAGGGACTCCAGTCTGCTTGGTGGTGGATTTTGTACCTTTTGTTTGTATCCTTGGGATCACAGCTTGCCTCAGCGCGATTGACGTGTGTTCTTCAACCTTCTCTTTTGGTGCAGATCTAATCCACCAGGTTACTTGCTAAATTTCTGTCCTTTAACTCTCCTTCTGGATGGGAGCCTCAGTGGAAAGCTGGCTTCAGTCCCCTATCAAGACATTTTTCTAAGGTTTTTCTTTTCCTCCCAATAAAAGCAGCTGGAATGCAGTCTGGTTATGTGTAGTATCTCCAATTCAAACTACTCTACATGTTTTCATACACTATTTAAGTGTAATTTTTTGGAAAACATACTGCCAAAATTCATTTGGCATAACTTTTAACTATCTTTAATTTACAGGATTCGAGAACAATTCTTTTAGACTTTGAATAGTGTAAACTACCACCAAGATGTCAGATTCATCATTTGATGCTTTCTTTCTTTTCCAGATTGCAAATATTCTTGGATTTTCAACCTTTCTATAGCTCTTTAAAGGTGGATAATTGAAAGCAGAAAATTAAGTTATATTTTTATAAAACCAAAAAAAAAAAAAAGTGGAGGAATGGCTTAGAATTTTACAAGTACTGGCTATGACAATGATAACATACTTTTTATCTCTGTATTTAAAATGAAGTGGAGAGTTTAGGCAACTATCTAGAAGGGAGGAAGTACCATATCTACCTGAATTATTGGCTTTAAAGGCTTGCTTAATTTTCTCCTTGAGTGTCCTAATTCAAGCTCCCTTTGGTCAATGCCAAGTTTGCTTTGTTTGAGCTATAAAGGGAAGTACTCAGCTATGCTCTCTGAATTTAGTGTTTTCCTAGATTTATTTCAATATTTCATCTGTATAATAGAAACTCCAGCAAAGCTCAAAATAACTGGCTGCATTCCTAGGAAAAATGCACAGTTAGCAGATATTTAGTATTATCAAGCAACCTATAGAAGTTGGCGCCTTAAAATGTAAGGTACTAGTATTTCTTTTTGTTTGTTCTAGTTCTATTTCCCATCACAAAAAAGAGGGAAGATATTTGGCATTAAAAGTCCCTGACTTTGGCTTATGTTTGAAAAATACTTGGCATTATTGTAATTAAGGATATTGCACTTTGATGCTTCTTCATTCTTCTTATTTTCCAAATAGGGGTCTTTTCTCCTCTCTTTTTCATCACAAAAGAAAGTGGTCATTGGGGAGTGTTGGAAGTTAGTATGAATTAACATACACTCATCTTCTTGCCATTTTTTTATGCCTGGTGGCCAAAGCACTGCACTAAATAAAACAGGGAAATATTGCCCCCCCAAATCACAAAAGTAGCAATTAATAACATAATCTACAGTCTGCATTATACACAGGCAGGTGCTAGCTTTTGGAAGACAACTATTGGCCTAGATTCACTGGGGTGGTGCTTCCTGGTGTTATTTTAATATGAAACAGTGCCAGGGACTAGAATAAAGGGCTCCGTGGCTGACATTCCAGTACTAGAGAGGTACTGTCTGCTATTGTTGCTTGCAATTATTTCTTTTTACAGGGGCTTGTACTTTTTCAGTATGGCAATGATGGAATTTAAAAAATGTAATGATGGAGAGTATTAAAAATAAGTTACTCTATTTTTTTTTTCATGAAATAGATGAGAAGAAGAGTGCACAGTGATGAATGGACCCTGTGCTTGTCAAGTAGAGCAGTGTCTTGTTACCAGGACCTATTACATTTTTCTGTATCTGTTGCAATCACTAAATAGCACAATCATTATCTTATTCTTTTTCTTTCTTTGTTTTTTAATTTGGTCTATCATGGGTCTGTTTTTCATTAAGACACCAAAATTCTGTTGAGTGATATGGATGAGGTGATTTGTCTCACATCCCTTCAGTAGAATCTACACAAGTACTTAAACTGTGATTTCCTCACTCTTTGATTTGAGGGAAGATATGGGGTTGGTTACCTTGGTCCTATGACAGTGGATCCTGTGGTCTGCTGCACCATCCAAATTAGGAATTCAGTTTAATTAACTTCACCTTCATATCAAGGAGAGAGAGAGAGAGAGAGAGAGAGAGAGAGAGAGAGAGAGAGAGAGAAACTTTCTAAAGGAGTCTGTGAACAATGGTGCCTCCTCTCAACCCAGGTGCAAAAGATACTTGCCACTTGCTGAGAGAAGACCTTTGCCACCCTACAGGTAGAGGGCCATATTTGGTGGGGTGGGGATAGTAATGGGACTTTTCTTAGTTTTTTTCTGATCCTAGGTGTCCGAAACACTATGGGAGATTTCACAGTGTCAACCTGTACTCACTTAAGTGTTTACCATGGCAGTGGATATGGAGTGTGGCAGAGCACTCAGATGGTTAATGAGAGCAGCAGCGGGTAGCAGAAAGAGCACCGGGCCAGTTCTCACTGTGTGACTCAAGCAAGTCGTGTGCCTTTCTGAACCCTGCCAGCTTTACAGGGCTATGGCGAACATCCAATCCAACAGTAAAATTCAGAGCATTTTCTAAAACCTGAAAGCACTACATCAGTATTACTCATTTGCGTGACTGCTCACAACTGGAAATGTAGATTTGAGTCATCCATATAAATGTGAGAACGAAAGCCTGAAGGAAGTCATAGGAGATTTTGCTGTCAATTTAACTCTTTGAAATGATCAGCTGTTGTAAACTCAGATTTTCTCATATAAATTTTGCTTCTCCGGTTGTTGATCTTCCTTAACCATCTCTCCCCTTGACAGCTAAATTTGGACCTTTCCGTGCAAAGTCATAATCCTGGCAGATAGACTTTTCCCATGGTCTCAGTTACATTTATCTGTCTGAAAAGAGTCTCTTGCTGGTCAGCCTTGCTATACTATCCATTTATTGTATGGGACATCTTTTCTTGGGCCGTCAAAGTTAAGGCAAGGGACCAGTTAGTCAGGCTGGCCTTTGCCCTTGACACCTGAGATGACTTTCCCAGGATTGTGGGACACCCTGGCACTAGGGGGCAGGGAGAGGGTGTAATCCCCTGGAGTCTAGGTGGATAAGAAGAATGAAGATGAGAATAGATAGTTAAAGTTCACTTCCAAAGCTCTAAACTTTAGATATTGGTTTTTCCTTACTTGGGAGATAAATCCTACAAATTTTAGTGATTGTTTTTAGTGGATCAAATAAAGAATTATAACATGGAGGCAGGAAGCACTGAAAAGTACAAACTACAACTAGATTAAATTGTCTACAAAGCACGACTCGAAACTGTCATTACACCTCAAGCTAAGGCTTTTGTCACATAGTATGCAATGATTTGTTATGTTATATTAATGTCAGCTTTCAAAAACCATCATAAATCTATAATCTAAACTAAGTGCTTAAATCATTGTGCAAAGACAGTCTTCTGTACAACAAAACCAAACCAAACCCAGGACACACTAGGGAACAGTAACAAAGGCTATAGTTATAAGTATAGATAAATAGAAATACATTCAGAGTAACAGCCACTTTATTCCCTGACATTTTTACATACCATGAAGATTCAGAGTGGTATTATTTGGCAGGCAGTATCATTTGGAGGCAGGTGTTAGACATGCAATTATCATAAAGACTCTTTGCGGAGGATGACCACATGATACAAATTTATCTTTATTCTAATATAGTTTACAGAGTTTTTTCTGACAAATTACACTACACTTTATGGAAATGTAACATTTTGTATGAATGGGAAGGATAAGGCTGGTTGCATGCTAATGAGGAAGACAAAGTAGCCTCACTCTTATTTGCAACTGGCCTAGACCTTTCCATTAGCAAATTAAAATCTGTTCAAATTTATTTACTAATATATTAGGAGAAGCTTCAGGCTAACCCCTTGACCTGTATTATATAGCAAACAACTGTAGCAGTGAAAATAATTAATAGCACGGAATACACCTCCTGTTTATTTCTTCTTCATGCCCAGGGGTCGGCTATATATTAGGTTTGCCATCTGCATTTGGTTACAAGGGTATATTTACTTAAAAATTATCAATTACAGTTTTAAATGGTTTTCCTTAATTGCGGTCTTCTTATTCAAGTGTGCTACATATCATATATATGCTTTGTGTTTATTTGGACATTATATCACCTGCTCCTGACCAATTCTGAGAGGAGCCTATTCATTTGAAAATAATGTCTACTGAAGCCTGTTATGTTGTTTGTGTTTACTGCATAATCATGAGAGTCATGGCTTTGTTCAACCTCATTATACCAATACTGAAACGATTAGTGTTCACTATATCTAGGAGAAAGCTTCATTCAATTATCTTGTAGATCCTTATAAGGGAGGTTGGGTTGCTAATGTTCTTGAGATTTGCAATATGAAAGTCAGTCTGTAAGGTTTCCCAGGAGTAGCCAAGTAGATTGAGCTTTGCTGACCTCTGCTGTCTATTTTAAAAGGTAGTGGTGGTTTTTCTGGAGGGAGAGTGTTGTTTCAAGACACAGGCGAGTGTCTCCTTCTACTGAGGAGATGATCATAATTTTGAGCAATAGAAATGAAAAAAAGTTCTTCGGAATAGCAAGTGCATGTAGACAGTACCAGAAGAACATGATCTATGCCTGTCTTATCCAAAAGCTGAGCCTATGCACCTTTTACAAAATATATAATTCAATTGCAGGATAGGAATTTTCACACAGGCAATGATAACTTTTGGTTGCAATTTTTAAAAGATCTTGTCTAGAAAATTCCTTAATATCTTAGTGGTTGAGAGTATCTCCATTGGGATGCTTTTAGGATGAGAAGATACTCCACATAAAAGTAGGACTCAAAGAAGAGGGGTGCAAATGGAATTATAAATCATAGGAATGGTTTGAGGTACAGAGTGCAGAGGAGCTGGGTGAATGGGAGATGACTCACTTCTGTTTGACAAAGGTGAAAGGTAAATTTTGTTTATATTTATGAACTTGGGGAATTATATCTTCCTTTCTCTCTTAAATTTCCCAGGTTAAGTTTTTTTTTTTGTTTGTTTGTTTTAAAGCTAGTGTCTATTTGCTTGTGAATTTTAGAAGCAATCACAAGTTGGGGTGATGAAAGGTCAGTCAGATTCTTAGACGAATTCTCTGGGTGTTCATTATGTTGGCATCCTCTCATTTCTACATGCCAAAAGTAGAGCCAAATAAGAGTTGCTATTTTCCTGCAACTGGGCAAAGACAAGTGTGGCTCTATTTCCTGTTTCTGCTTACCCAGACTGGGCAGATGCCTTCAACCACAGCACTCATTATTTGTATGGAACTCTAGGTCTACAAAAGTCTCCCAAATAATCTATGAAGTGCAGGCAGGAGGCAGGAGGATTGTTGTTTACCTGTTTCACAGATAAGCAAACAAGTATAGAAAATTAAGTGACAGAGGGCGGCACCTGTGGCTCAAAGGAGTGGGACGCCAGCCCCATATGCCGGAGGTGGTGGGTTCAAACCCAGCCCTGGCCAAAAACTGCAAAAAAAAAAAAAGGTGACAGAAATCACTAGATTGATTCATAACGGAAGTTGAATAGAACCAGAAGCCCAAATTTCAAAGGCTTCAGAAAGGCATTCAGCTCTAGAAGGATTCTGAATGAGAAATCCTTATGAAATGCACACCATGCACAGCACTAACTCTTTCCTGGTATCTCCAGCCCCTTCTTACTTTGGAACTCTCACCACCCTCCCACTCATGTCTCCAAATTCCTGGCCATGTGCCTTATCTCCTTTTTCTTGCTTCTCCTGTGGCCAGCGCCAACTGTTTGACTCTATGCAAAGCCAGCTCAGGCCCTTTTCATGTTCAGACCAATATTCCACTTCTGAAGAGAAATGAAAAGACTTGCTGATCCTATGAAAGATGAATCTTTTGGTAATTGGAGTAAATTGCTATGTTGATGCCATAGTGGAACTATTAATACTTTGGCTTATCAGATTTAGCCACCTTTTCCAAATGGCTATCAGCTTCCTCTCCACATGTAGGATTACAGTTTCTACTGAGAGGTGGCATACGACTGTAAACTCACTGATGGTTATTCCTCGACAGGTTGTAAAACTGTCTTTGAGAGTGGTGCCTCTGTGCTTCCTCTGAAGTAATAAACTAGAATTGTCCAGAGTTTAGTTGTTCCTAACCTAGGCACTACATCAGGCATTTACTGTGGACTGAATAAATAACACCTCAGGAAATTAAATTGACTATACTATTTTTAATGTATGTAAATGCTGTTATGCTTAATTAAATACATTTTTTAAAAGTATTACTGAATTTATAGCACCAGTTTATCAGTAAAGAGTTTCTAAATGGATGGATACTACTATCAGAAGGAAGTAAATGAAACAATTTGTTTTTTTTATTAAATTATAAATTCATAGATCATGTATACATTAATGCATGTATGGGGTACCATGTGCTGATTTCATATAGAATTAGGAGTGTTTACATAACATTGGTTAATATAAACCTCATCTCGTTTACTTAATTATTGTGCTAAGACATTTATACTCTATACTTAATAAATCTGAAAAGTACCCTTGCATTATGCACCATAGGTGTGATCCCACCATTCATCCTCCCTCGATCTGACCACCCTCCCTCACCTCCCATCCCTCCTCCTTTCTCCTTCATCCTGGGTCATAGTTGTGATCTATTCTTCATATGAAAGTGTGAGTGATTGTAAATTGGTTTCATAATAGTACTGAGTACATTGGTTATTTTTTCTTCCATTCTTGAGATATTTTATTAAGTAGGATATGTTCCAGCTCCATCCATGTAAATGTAAAAGAGGTAAAGTCTCCATATTTTTTAAGGCTACATAATATTCCATGGTATACATATACCACAATTTATTACTCCATTCATGGGTCAAAGGGCACTTGGGCTTCTTCCATGACTTGGCTATTATGAATTGAACTGCAGTGAATAATCTGTTGCAAATATCTTGTTATAAAGCGATTTTTCGTCTTTTGGATATACACCTAGTAGAGGATTTACAGGATCAAATGGCAGGTCTACTTTTAGATCCCTGAGTATTCTCCATACTTCTTTCCAAAAGGGACGTATTAGCTTGCACTCCCACCAGCAGTGCAGAAGTGTTCCCTTTTCTCCACATCCACACCAACATCTATAGTTTGGGATTTTGTTATGTGAACCAGTCTTACAGGAGTTAGATGATATCTCAAAGTGGTTTTGATTTGCATTTCTCTAATGATTAAAGATGATGAGCATTTTTTCATGTGTCTGTAGGCCATGTACCTGTCTTCTTCAGAGATGCTTCTGTCCAAGTCCCTTGCCCACAATGAAATGGGATTACTTGTTCTTTTCTTATTAATAAGTTTCAGTTCTCTGTGGATTCTGGTTATCAAACCTTTGTCAGAAGCATAACTTGAAAATATCCTCTCCCATTCTGAGGGCTGTCTGCTTGCTTTATTTACTGTGTTCTTGGCTGTGCAGAAGCTTTTTAGTTTGATCAGATCCCAGTAATGTATTTTTGGTGTTGCTTCTGGGGGTCCTCTTCATAAAGTAGTCTCTCAGGCCAATTTCTTCAAGTGTTTCTCCTGCACTCTCTCTAAGAATCTTTATAGTTTCATGTCAAGTTTAAATCTTTTATCCAGTAAGAGTCAATTTTTGTTAATAGTGAAAGGTGTGGGTCCAGTTTCAGTTTTCTATAAGTTGTCAGCCAATTCTCTTAGCACCATTTGTTAATTAGGGAATCTTTCTCCCAATTTATATTTTTGATGGGCTTATCAAAGATCAAATGATGATAAGCGTCTGAGTTCATCTGTTGGTTTTCTATTCTGTTCCATAGATCTACCTCTCCATTTTTGTGCCAATACCATGCTGTTTTGATCATTATAGATTTATAGTATAGTTTGAAGTCAGGTAGTGTGATTCCTCCTGATTTGTTTTTATTTTTTAGTAATGTCTTGGCTATTCGAAGTTTTGTCTGGATCCATATAAAAAGACATACTATTTTTTTCCCGATCTTTAAAGTATGATAGTGGTGCTTGGATAGGGATTGCATTAAATTTGTAAATTTTTTTGGGTAATATGGACATTTTAACAATGTTTATTTTTCCTAGCCTTGAGCATGGTATTTTTTCCCATTTGTTAACATCTTCAGCTACTTCTTTTCTCAAGAGTTTCATAATTCTCTTTATAGAGATCTTTCACATCCCTTGTTAGGTAAATTCCCAAATATTTCATCTTCTTTGGCACACAGTAAAGGGCATAGAGTCCTTGACTGTTTTTTCAGCTTGACTATTATTGGTATATATAAAAGCTACAGATTTGTGAGCATTGATTTTGTATCCTAAGATGCTACTGTATTCCTTGATCACTTCTAAGAATTTTGTGGTTGAGTCCCTGGAATTTTCCAGATATAACATCATATCATCTACAAAGAGTGAAAGTTTGATCTCCTCCAACTCCCTTTGTACACTCTTTATCATCTCTTGCCTGAATGGGATGGCTATGACTTCCATTACAATGTTAAAAAGCAGTGGAGACAATTGGCAACATCGCCTGGTTCCTGATCTGAGTGGAAATGTTTTCAACTTTACTCCATTCAATATGATATTGGCTGTGGGTTTGCTGTAGATGGCCTCTATCAGTTTAAGAAAAGTCCCTTCTATACCTATTTTCTTAAGTGTTCTGATCATGAAAGGGTGCTGGATATTGTCAAAAGCTTTTTCTGTATCTATTGAGAGAATCATATGATCTTTGTTTTTTTGTTTGCTTATGTGATGTATTATATTTATAGATTTATGTATATTGAACTAACTGCGAGAACCTGGGATAAAACCCACTTGGTCATGGTGTATAATTCATTTGATGTTTGATGGATTCTGTTTGATAGGATCTTACTGAATATTTTTACATCTATGTTCATTAAAGATATTGGTCTATAGTTTTCTTTCCTTGTTGGGTCTTTTCCTGGTTTGGGGATCAGGGTGATATTTGCTTCCAAGAATGTGTTGGGAAGTATTCCTTCCCTTTCTATGTTTTGGAAAAGGATAAGTAATATAGGTACTAGTTCGTCTTTAAAGGCTTGGTAGAATTCTGATGTGAAGCCATCTGGTCCCAGACTCTTCTTTTTTGGGAGATTTCATATAGTTGATTCTATTTCAGTATTTGATATAGGTCTATTCAGCATTTCCAATTCTTTCTAAGTCTAGGAAGTTGGCATGCTTCCATGTATTGGTCAATTTCTTTCAGATTTTCATATTTCTGAGAATAAAGTTTTTTGTAGTATTCATTAAGGATTCTTTGAATTTCTGTTGTGTCTGTTGTTATTTCGCCTTTGTCATTTCTGTTTGATGATACTATGGACTTTAATTTTTTTATTTTTGGTTAGGTTAGCCAAAGGTTTATCAATTTTGTTGAATTTTTCAAAAAACCAACTTTTTGATTCATTGATCTTTTGAATAATTCTTTTTTTTCGATTTCATTTAATTCTGTTCTAATTTTAGTTATTTATTTTCTTCTGCTGGGTTTTGGGTTGGAATATTCTTCCTTTTCCAGTTGCTTGAGATGTCCCATTAAGTTGTTGACTTCCTTTCTTTCATTTCCTTGAGGAAGGCTTGTAACACTATAAATTTCCCTCTTAGGTATTCCACAGGTTCTGATAATTTGTGGTTTCATTATTGTTTTGTTCCAAAAATTTAGCAATTTTCTTCTTAATCTCATCTAAGACCCAGCTATCATTCAGCATAAGGTTGTTTAGTTTCCATGACTTTGCATGACTATGCAGATACCTGTTATTGGTGAGTTCAACTTTTAATGCATGATGATCTGAGAAAATACAAGGAATAATTTCTATACTTTTAAATTTGCTGAGGTTAGATTTTTGACCTAAGATGTGATCAATTTTGGAGAATGTTCCATGGGCTCATGACAGTTTTGTTAGGATGAAATGTTCTTTAGATGTCTGTTAAATTCAATTGTTGTATGGTGAAGTTTAAGTCCAAAATTTCCTTGCTTGTTTTTTATTAGAGGATCTATGCAACACTGTCAAAGGGGTGTTAAAATCTCTCACTATTATGGTGCTGGAGGAAATCAAGTTGCTCATGTCTGTTAGAGTCTCCCTTATAAATTGAGGCACATTCTGGTTGGATGCATAAATGTTAATAATTGAATATGAAGTGACCATCCTTACCTTTCCTTACTTTTGTTGGTTTAAAGCCTAGTGTATCTATGAATAAAATTACAAAACTTGCTTTTTTCTGATTTCCATTTGCCTGAATTATAGACGTGTATCCCTTCACCCTGAGTCTATATTTATCCTTTAAGTTAAGATGATATTCTTGTATGCATCAGATATCTGGCCTGAGGTTTGTATCCAGTCAGCCAACCTGTACCTCTTCAGAGGACAATTTAAGCTATTCACACTAATTGAGTGTATTGACAATCCTGGTAGTATTTTGGGTATCGAGTTTTTCAAAAGTCCAGTGGACATTTTTAATCCTTTCTCCACTGTGGAAGTTGGGTTTTAATCTATAATTTCTGTGTTAGTTTACTTTGGTGGTAGAGCATTGTGGTGGTCATTATGGAGGATGGGTCTGAGGATATCCTGGAGATCTGGTTTAGTTATGGCAAATTTCTTCAACATGTGAATGTTATTAAATTAGTTCATTTCTCCATCATACATGAAACTCAGTTTAGCTGGATACAGGATCCTGGGTTGAAAATTATTTTGTTTTAGGAGGTTAAAGGTTGGTGACCATCCTCCTCTAGCTTGAAAAGTTTCAGCAGAGAGATCTGCAGTCATTCTAATATTCTTCCCCTTGTAGGTTATGATTTTCTTATGTCTGGCTGCTTGCGGGATTTTCTCCTTCATTTTAACTTTGGTGAAGTGAATTACAGTGTGTCTAGAGGATGCTTTATTTCGGTTGAGTTGTGTGGGGGTTCTGAAACTGTCTGCTATCTGAATTTCAGTATATCTTACCATGCTTGGGAAGTTCTCCTCGATTATCTCTTGGAGTAGAATATCTGTGCCTTTTGGACCATCCTCTTCTCCTTCAGGGATTCCTAAGAGGCGAATGTTTGCTCTTTTGGAGTACTCCCACAATTCTCTCAGGGAATGATCCGGTTTTGCTCTCCACTTCTCTTCTCCTTTCAGCATTTGGGAGTGTTCAAAAGCTTTGTTTTCAATGTCAGAGATTCTTTATTCTGCCTGCTCCATTCTGTTACCAAGGGATTCTACTGTATTTCGCAGATCTTTGAGGGCTGAAAATTCTTGCCTCAAGGTGTCAAAATCTTTGGTGATTTTGTCTTTGAATTCATTGAATTCTTGAGACAACTTTTGAATTACTCTTCGAATTTCTAATTCCAACTTTAATTCCATTCTGTTAATCTTATTTGCAATCCAAATTCTGAATTTGACTTCTGACATCTCAGACATTTGTTTATGAGTGGGATCTTCTGTTCTGTCTCCTTTGTCATTCCTTGGGGGAGTTGATCTACTCTAATTATTCATGTTGCCTGAGTTTTTGTGCTGATTCCGCCCCATGATTATTTTTCACCTTTTGGCTAGAGAAGCTGGCAAGGTGAAATTGAATTGAGGGCTTCTGCAGTTGTAATTAACCAGCCCTTTACCAAAGAACTGGAACTGGTAATTGTGGCTTTTACCCTAGAGCTTTACAAAGGTCCCCTTCAGTACTACAGGCTGAAACTCTGGGCACCTGTTTGGTCCGGCTAGATGGCTCTAACCTGCATTTAGCTAGTCTTTGCCCAATCCTAGTGAATCAGTGACTTTGGGCAGAAATCTCAGCTGTGGAGATATATAAGCAACTAAGATACCTCCCCTCACAGGTGACAACTGGAAGAAGAGAATCCCACACTCCCACAATAACACAACCAGGGTACAACCTTGGTGGTTCCCCAGGTGATCAGCCCAGGTCAAGAGTTCCAAACCAATTGTCCTGGTTGACACAAACACCAATCAGGTGGGAGAGTTCAAAAGGTCTTTGGCATCTAGACAGCAGGGATCCACTGGCAGCTCATGTTTAACTCACTCTGGTGCTCTGTGGAGTCAGAAAGGCCCACCTAGCAAAATATTTAAGGGGACCGGTGCCTCCTTCCCTACCTTGCACCTGCATCCCCCCAGGCACTGGTAGCCTCAGTTCCCTCCACAGAACAAATGCTCCAGGGATTTGGGCCTGCCAGAGGCAGAGGGAAGTCATTGCCTTCTCGGCCAAGTGACCACACTCTGCCACCAGCTGCCTGGGGGACTTGAAATCTGATTCTCTCAGATGCTCAATGGAAACTGGGGTGTGTTCCACCTGAGCTCATTCCAAAGCAGAGGTTAACAAAGCAGCAAATGTTTTTTGCCCTCAGAGACCATGTCTCTGCCCCAGCCACTCTGCTCCTCTGGTATCCCTGTGATGTGATATCTAGCTCCCTCTGGCAGTCCACAGAATTGGTGAGGTTTCTCTCTGAAATTTGACACTGGCAGGATCGCTCTATTAATGCAGCTGCTAGGTGGGAGGTGTCTCCACTTGGGTTTCCATGCCTCAGTGGTTCCCAAGTCTCCCCCTGTTGTATGGAGACCCAAACCTCCTCCCACTGCTGAGGTGCTTTTTCTCAGAGCCAAGCCAGACACCTTCCCCACTTTGCCTTTCTGCACTATTACCAGATTCACAGTTACAGTGTAGCTGCGCTACCTCAGACCATGCAATGGCCAGTCTTAACAAAGAACTGTGAAAGTTCCAGTCTCTGCAGGGGGCTTCTCAACCACAAGGCCAGAGGGAAGGGTGGACTGGGATTTCAAAGTGGTATGGAAAATATTTGTTTAACCTTCATGCCAGACAAGAGAATGCCCAGGCTCACAGCAGGGACTCTGGAGAAGGAGTCCAAGTTTCCAGCAACTTGCTCCCGTGGGGTGAGAGAAGAGGACCTCAGTTTACCACTCACTAGTAGATATCTCACAGCAAGCAAGCAACTCTCTTGGGGGAGGGGATGGACATGTGTCATCTTTGAGGTGGGTTCTGTACCTGAAATTTGTTTCCTTGGAGTTACAGCTTGCTTCAGCAGAAAAGACATGCAATTATCAATCTCTTCTCTTAGTTCGGCTCCTACCCTTCAGCTTTTTTGGGTTCTTTCTGGTTCTTATCTCTCCTACTTGTCAGGAACTTCTGTTGAAAGCTGGCTTCAGTTTGCTATCATGCCCCACTCCCCTTTGCTCTTGTTGAATGTAAAAATTGGAGTTAGGGAGAATAGCCAACTTGAGGTTTTAGCAGAACACAAGGCATATTGAACCAAATGAACAAACAAACAAAAACATCAGCCACAGAAACACACAAACAGACGCACAAACAAAAACCAAAACCAAAACGAACATACACACATACATACATACACACACAGAAAAAAAATTTGAATAGCCTGATGTAAGCACTCTCAGCAACCATAAGAAGAAGAAGAGGGCTTGGCGCCCATAGCCCATTGGCCAGGGAACCAGTCACACATACCAGAGCTGGCAGGCTCGAACCCAGCCCAGGGACTACCAAACAACAATGACAACCACAACCAAAAAACAGCTAGGTACTATGGTGGGCACCTGCAGCCCCAGCCACCTGGGAGGCTGAGGCAAGAGAACTGCTCAGCCCAAGAGAGTTAGAGGTTGCCATGAGCTGCAGTGCCACAGCACTCCACTGAGGGCTGCATAGTGAGACTCTGTAAAAAAAAAATAAAGGAAGCAGAGAAAGAAAGAAAAAACTAAAAAAACATTTTAACAATAACTCCTATAAGAAAGAAAAAAGGGAAAAAAACAAAAACAAACAGAACAAGCAAAGAGAGAAAGAAAAAAGGCAAGGGCAGTGCCTGTGGCTCAAAGGGGTAGGGTGCTGGCCCCATATGCTGGAGGTGGCGAGTTCAAACCCAGCCCCAGCCAAAAACTGCAAAAAAAAAAAAAAAGGCAACAAAATTATACACACACACAACTGTATATATGCCATAGGGATTGACTTTGGTATGAGTATATTTATGTTGTGATATACTTTCTGTACACCAGGTGTCCCTGTGAGTTGTTCCCAGGCTTATACCTATCTCCCAGTGTAAATGTTCTTGGTGTTTGCCTGATTACCTGTTTAGCACCTAGACCCTGCCTTACAGCTGATTCCACAGATCTCAAAAATCTTGACAGGCAGGTTTCCCAAATTCTCCCTGCACCAATTCCCATAAAGTGTGGGATATCCTGGGCCAGTTCTGAGTGTAGGACGACTGTCTGCAGGTGAGACTCAAATCGCTGCACCTGGCCCCCACAGAAAGGTGCCTGCGGCAACCGCCATATCCCAAATTCCAAAACAATGGCCTCTTCCTATCCAGGATCTTTCCTGTCTGAGAATCTCTCTTGCTGCCTAACCATGGTGGTGCTGCACCAGATGGCACCCCAGTCTGGCCCCCCAGTTCTGCTCAGGAGTCCTCACTTTACCAGTCTTTCCACACACTACCTAGTTTCCCTGCAAACGGAACTGCATTCCTCTCTGCTGGGGCTGGTTGCCACTGCTGCCGCCTGGGCAAAACATTTCCTGATGGTCTCCGCAGCTTGGGATTATACTCCAGGTTCAGCAATCCACCACCTCGCTGCACACCCCGAACTGCCACTCTGCACCCATATTCCATGGTGTGAATGATCTAGCCCACTCACTCTTGCCTGTTGTTCCAGGACAGCTGAGCTAAATGTCCTTCCCGTCCACCATCATGCTCTGCCTAGAAACATTTCGTTGTTAAAATCATCTCCTAATATTTAAAAAGAGGGAATCTATAGCAAAAAATGTAGTCTCCACCCATTATATACTGAGAGATGTGGAACAAGTGAATTATTCTTCAGAATTGTATTCTCCAACTCTAATAAAAAATCATTTGTTACTACATATTTATTGAGATTTTATTATACTGTTATAATATGTATTCTTGGATTATTGATATGCCCCTCATCTGCCTTTTGAGTGTTCCCATTGGCCTTGTGAGGTTGGTATGTGTACTATTATCTCTTATTTACAGAAAAGGAAACTGAGGCTTGCTGAAGAAAGATATTTGTTCTTATTATTTTAATAGAATTTTTCTTTGTTTAAAATCTTTGCTTCATCTAGAGTTCACTATGGCATGCTGTTAGGATTTCATTAATTTTATTTTTCCAAAGAAAGATGATTTTGCAATTACTATTTACTAAATCCATTCATCACTTATTTTAAATGAAACCTTCATCACATACTGAATCTCTGTATATCCAGGATCAGCATCTGGACTCCATTCTGGTCCATTGTTCTATTTACCTGTTCATATGCTGTTTCACTGCACCAATGACTGTAACTTAAAATGCTTTGATATTTTTGTAGAACATGTGTCCCTGCTTCATTTTTTCTTAATGTTTTCTAGAGACTAAAAAATCTAGACCATTCTTATGCCCATTTTGTTTTTAGGATGAATGATTAGACTGATATTTTTAAGTTTTAGGGTGGATGATTACTTTGGATTAAAGTTAATTTGTAGAGAACTAACATTTCCAGACCATGACATGTCTCTTCACTTGACCTCATCATCTCTCATATCCTTCAATAAAGTGAAATACTTGCATTTGTGTAACTCTTAGATTATTTTTTGTTAGGTTTATTTCCACAGATCATTGTTATTGCTGTGGTGAAAATGTACAGATGCCTTTTGAACAATGAACACAATTTGGATCTGGGAAACAAAAATACTACACGTGAAGACTTAGCAAAGAAAATAGGCATACAGTGTCGGGCAGAAGGTGAGGGTTAATTATTGGGTGGAGAACCTACATAGATGGCTCCCTAATTATCCCTGGGATAATTTTTTCTGATAATACTTGCCTTCTCCCCTTGATAGGGCTATTATGAAGGTTCTTGAAATGTGTAGAATATATGAAAATTAGTCTTCTAATTTAATGCAAAATAAGCAGAATTGCTGAGAACTGTTAGTGGTAGATGAATACATTCTGACACCTTGTGGTCATTTAAGGGTATGTGCCATGTTAAAATTCCATCGGTTGAACAGAGAGCAAATGTGTTGTCCACTGAATCATATTTAGAACTAAAAGGGGGTGTTTAGAGATAATCTAATTCAACCTTCCTGTTTTACACATGAGGAAAGTGAAGCCAAGAGGGAATGGACCCTGCCCAAGCTTCTAAAAGAACTGGGATAAATTTTTATTGTTTTTGCTATATCATGTTCCATTTAAAGCTTTCTACCCTGTTTCCCTGAAAATAAGACAGTGTCTTATTTTAAGGTGTGCTCCCAAAGATGCACTAGGTCTTATTTTCAGGGGATGTCTTATCTTTCCTGTAAATGGGTCTTATTTTCGGAGGATGTCTTATTTTCGGGGAAACAGGGTATAATTTTGCAACTATAGAAAAAAAGAACTAAAATAAATTTATTCCATTTTTATGTCATAGCTGAGGAATTTAAATCATTTATGTGTGTGTGGGTAGTAGTGGCAATGGTAGTGGTTTCTACAGATGGAAGGGAGAAGTAGAGCTGGTTTCTGAGTGTTCATATAGCTGGCCAAATTATGAGCTCTAACAGATGTCATTCTGACCCAACACGGTGGATCTGCACAACTTTTTGAGCATCATGGACATTGAATGTTTTTCAAGCCATTCACTGGACTTTCTTCATAGCCCAGAGAGGCCTGTATCTTTTAGGAATGAGTGTGTTATCATGCTAGCTACCCTTAGTTGTTAGAAGTATAACCTCAGCCTTAATGTAGTGATTTATTCCAAGCCCAGCATTTAGGAACACTGGGCAATTTCACTCTCTGTAGACGGAAATCTGAAAGGTGCATTCTCATGGCTGCTATAGTCCTTCTAGTGCTTTGAACAAATCTGTTTCTCTACATAGGTTCAGGGAACAGCTGGTCTATGGTTTGTTCCCATGTACTTTATTTTCTGAGAAGAATGCAGAAGATGGAAATTGATGGAAAGACCTATAACCATACTCATTGCAGTTGGTCTCGGGGACACAACTGGTCTTCATCTTCTTCCTCCTCCACTATCCATTCAAAATTCGCCTCTCTCTCAGCAATCACTTCAGCAGGTCTTGGTGACTAACTTGGTGATGTGACCAAAACCTTCATCAGTGAGTTGTCTGCATTCTCAGGCAGGGATTACTGTATTTCCCCATTCACAATTATAGTGGAGTAAGAGAACACCAGGAGGTAACCAAGTGGAGGATATAGCACCATATTGAGGTCTTTAGTATACTTTATGCAGCATTTTGTAGACTGAAACCCTATCTTTCAGAGCTTGCCCCTAAGTTAGTGCTTCTGTTGTGCCTTTAGAAAGTCATTCTAGCACTTTCAGAGGCTGGCTGATATTGAATGGTGTCATACATAATGTAACTATTAGGTCCTATGATCATGGGTCCAGTTCTACATCTCTTTCACTGTGAATGGAGTGTTCTGTTTGAATACCATACTGTGTGGAAGTCTATGCCTGTGCATTCTGTAAGGCTCAGGATAGTGGGTCTGGCTGAGGCCTTGCTAGGGAAAAAGGTAAACCCATTACCAGAATATGTATCTGTCCTATGTCAGTATGAATTGCTGGCCCATCAAGGATGGCAGGGTCCAATTATAATTAATTTGAAAGCAAGTGGTCAGTAGGTCTCTGATAAATCGTATCATTTCAGGAACATAAAGTTAGTTAGTCTCTATTGCTGAAAGTTTGGACCTTGAGAGACAAGGGAGAAGTGGGAGTTCATGCTGGTGGGCACATATGCAACCTCTATCTTTGAAGATGTGGGTATTCCATTCCTATGCCCATCTTGACAGTTGTGGGCTGGCCAGAGATAATGGATAGCTATTATCAACCAGCTGAGTTTTTCTACTTAATAACTGTATGCTAAAATTTTAGAAGATTGAGGCAAGATGGACGATTGAAGCCAGCTTTCAGCAGAGGCTCCCATCCAGAGGGAGAAATAATGGCTAGAAATAACCCAATAAAGCAGACAATTGGGACCTGAGCTGAGAGAGAGGATCAATGGGTTTGCATCACCCCTGCTGCAACAAGCTGGGACTCCAAAGAAACAAATTTCAGGTACAAAATCCATCCCAAAGAGGTTGAGAATTCTTCCCCTATCCCACCCCCCTAGGAGAGTGGCTTGAGGTGAGTAGAGAACAGAGGACCATTTGTTTCAACAAAGGGGAGAGAACGACTGAGGGCTGGGACTCCCTCCATGAACAGATAGGCAGTCTCTTGCCTGGGCCAAAAGTTGATCTAATATTTTCCCTACCCTCCTGAACTCCCAATCCACCCCTCCCCCCTCTCCTGAGGCAGATTATTGCTAGGGAGGGGCACCCCATGAGCTGAGGGGCAGTTGTGCTGAAACTATAACTTTAATAAAGGTGGGGAATCATGTGGCCGTGAAGGATGATGTGAGGGAACAGCAGCTTTGCCGCGAATGCAAGCTTGCTCCTGCAATGTTCTGGAAAACAAGAAACAGGCTACGTCTCAGATTGGCATGTAGCAAATGAACTTTATTTGGGACCACCTTATATAGGCCAGCAGTCATGTATACTCCATTAATCTATAATCAAAGAATTTTCCTTCTTAACAATTCTTAGCTAATTTTAACTTTGCTTGAAGACATTAATTCTAAAAATCAACAATATATATTCAAAACACCCCATCTTACATTATCTATGGACATGCTTCAACTATCTGTAAAAATCAGAAACTTGGGGGGATAATAATCAGGATTTCCATGAGCCCATTGAGATTTAAGAGACAAGCTTTATGATTCTGTTTATCTACAGAGCTTGAAGCTATATGGCTGTTAAGAGAATGTTTTTCTCACATCGTCAACCTCTGGGCTGTATCTCCAGTAGGCAGGCTCTTAACCTGTGACCATATCTGGGCTTAACAACTGCATCATAAAGTCACTGCAAATGGAATTTTATCTTCCTATTTCACAGGCCCTATATGCTGACCAAGGCAGCTAGCTTTGAGCTACTGTGTTAGCAAAAATCATGTTAACTCGCCTTTCCCTGCCTCAATGGCACACATGTGGGAATTTATCCCACAAATCACAGGGGAGAGAGACTTGCCTAGTGTTGTAAAGAGCATAGCTTGGGACCTGCTCTACCGACCACCGCGGACCGTGGCCCACCGGCTCCCTGGTTGAGCAGCCCACCATGGGCAGCTTGGGCTCCCTGCTGGGCTCCTGCAACCTTTGGCTTGGTGGGGACTCAGCCCAGTTCCTGTGACCTGTGCAGCCAGCGGCCAGCGACTCCACCCTCTGGCTCCTGTGACCTGTGTGTCCCTCAGCCAGTGACTCCCATCTGGCCCTTGTGACCCACAATCTGTGGCTGATGACTCCCACCTGGCTCCTGCGACCTAAGGCCTGTGGCTGGCGAACCTGCCTGGCCCCTGTGACCAGCAGCCAGCAGCCAGCAGCCAGCAACTCCCGCCTGGCTCCTATGACCTGCGGCCCATGGCCAGCGACTCCTGCCTGGCCCCTGTGACCCGTGGCCAGTGACTCCTGCCCGGCTTCTGTGACCCGTGGCCCGTGGCTGAATCCTGCCCAGCTCCTGCGGCTGGTGGCTGGTGACTCCTGCCTGGCTTCTGTGACCCGTGTGGCCCGCCCTGCCTGGCTCCTGCAACCCGTGGCCTGTGGCCAGCAACTCCCGCTCAGCTCCTGCAACTGGTGTCCCAGGCTGGTGACTCTGCCCTCTGGTTCCTCGCCTGGCTCCTGAAGCTCAAGGCCCACTGTTAGTGACTCCTGCTCAGCTCCTGTGACCCCTGAGGCCCCTGAGGCCGGCAACTCCACCCTCCAGCTTCCTGCCCAGCTCCTGCAGGCTTGCTGGGGATGAGCAGCTCCGCCCTCCAGTTCCCCTCAGGCTCATGCAACCTAAACACAGCAGTAAACCCAGACCAGCGGCACCACCCGAGACAGTGGCAGGGCTGCCCCTGACAGTGGTGGCAGCTCCACAGTCCCTCCCACTGAGCTCAAATTGAGCTGCCTGTGGACCCCACTGCCTAGATGCTGAAGACCTTTTGAACTCCCCCACCTGATTGGTGTTTGTGTTGACCGGGACAATTGGTTTGGAACTCTTGACCTGGGCCAGTCACCCAGGAACCCACCAAGGTTGTACCCTGATTGTGTTGTGGGATTCTCCTCTTCCAGTTGTTGCCTTTAGGGGGCGGGGTGTCTTAGTTGCTTATATATCTCCACAGCTGAGATTTTGGCCCAAAGCCACTCACTAGGATTGGATAGAGACTAGCTGAATACTGGTCAGTGCCATCTAGCCCAACCACACCAAGCAGGTGCCCAGAGTTTCAGGCAGTAGTTCTGAAGGGGACCTTTGTAAAGCTCTAAGGGAAAAGTTGCAATCACCAGTCCAAGTTCTTTGGTAAAGGGCTGGTTAATTACAACTCCAGGAGCCCTCAATTCAATTTCACCTTGCCAGCTTCTCTAGCTAAATGGTGAAAAATAATCACGGGGCAGAATCAGTAGAAAAACTCTGACAACATGAATAATCAGAGTAGACCAAATCCTCCAAGGAATAACAAAGGAGACAGAACAGAAGATTCCATTCATAAACAAATGGTTGAGATGTCAGAAGTCGAATTCAGAATTTGGATTGAAAGTAATATTAATGGAATGGAGGTAAAGATGGAATTAGAAATTCAAGGAGCAATTCAAAAGTTGTCTCAAGAATTCAATGAATTCAAAGACAAAAATCGTCAAAGATTTTGACACATTAAGGCAAGAATTTTCAGCCCTCAAAGATCTGCAAAATACAGTAGAAGGAAAGGAAAGTAAGGAAAGATAAGGGTACTCACTTCATATTTGATAAGGGTAACACTCAACATGATGGGATTTCAATTATTAACATTTATGCACTCAAGAAAGACAGACAGACGGATGAAAGACAGACAGACCAAAAGAAGAACAGACAGACAGACAGATGAACAGGCAGACAGAAAGACAGACAGACAGATGATAGACAGACAGACAGACCAAAAGAAGGACAGATAGACAGAGCTAGAAAGAAAGACAGATGGATAGAAAGACAGAAAAACAGACAGACAGACAGATGGATGGGCAGAAAGACACAGACAGATAGAAAAATAGAAAGACAGAAAGACAGATGAAAGACAGACAGACAGAAAGACAGACCAAAAGAAGGACAGACAGACAGAGAGAAAGACACAAAGACATAAAGGCAGACAGATAGAAAGACAGACAGACAAACAGATGGACAGACAGACCAACAGGACAGACAGACAGAGATAGAAAGAAAGACAGACAGAAAGATAGAAAGACAGTCAGATGGACAAAAAGACAGACGGACAGACAGAAAAAAGGCAAAAAGACAGAAAAACAGACAAAACAATGGACAGACAGAAAGACAGAAGTCAAACAGAAAGACAGAAAGATAAAAAGACAGAAAAACACAGACAAAAAGACAGAAGGACAGATGACAGAGAGAAAGACACAAAGACAGACAGACAGACAGACAGAAAGACAAAGTCAGACGGACAGATGGACAGGCAGATGGACAGACAGAAAGACAGAACAACATACAGAAGGACAGACAGAAAGTAAGACAGAGACAGACAGAAGGACAAAAGGAAGAAAGGAGAGAGAAAGGACAAAAGGAAGATGGACAGAGAGACAGACAGAAAGAAAGACAGAAGGATAGGACAAAAAGACAGATGGACAGAAAGACAGATAGAAAGACAGACAGACAGACAGAAAGATAGAAAGAAAGAAAGACAGATAGATGAAAGACAGAAAGAGGGGCAGACAGACATATGGACAGATGGAAATATAGACAGACCAACAGAAGGACAGACAGAAAGATAGAAATACAGACAGGCAGATGGACGGAAAGAAAGACATTCAGACAGACAAACACAGACAGATAGAAAGACAGACAGACAGAAAGACAGACAGAAAGACATACAGAAGGACAAACAGAGAGAAAGACAGACAGAAGTAAGACAGAGATGGACAGAAGGACAAAAGGAAGAAAGGAGAGAGAGAGTAAGACGGACAGAGAGACAGACAGAAATACAGATGGACAGAATGATAGAAAGACAGACCAACAGAAAAACAGACAGATAGACAGACAGATGGACAGCCTGACGGACAGATAGAAAGACAGACAGACAGAAAGACAGAAAAACACACAGACAAAAAACGGACAGACAGAAGACAGAAAGACACAAAGATAGACATACAGACAGACAGAAAGGCACACAGAAAGACAGATGGACAGAAAGACAGAAAGATAATTCAAAATATTTTTTTGAAATTATCTTTTACTTTTATTTATAAGCATTAGTTGTCCATTTTTTGACACTTTGTGAAAAAAAGATAAGAAGAATTTAACTGTTGACTGCACCCTGAACCTCAGTCAAAGCATTCTATAATAGACATACTCTTATCTGAAAAAAAAAAAAAGGAAGACAGACAAAAAGACACAAAGACAGACACACAGACAGACAGAAAGATATAATGACAGAAGACAGACAGATGCCCAGGCAGAAAGATGGACAGAAAGACAGAAAGAAACACAGAAAGACAGACAGACAGACAGATGAAAAACAGAAAGACAAAAGGACAGATAGAACAACAGAACAACAGACAGACAGACAGAAAGATAGAAAGAAGATAGACAGAAAGGCAGGCAGACGGACAGAGAGATAGATGAATGGACAGACAGAAAGACACACAGGACAGACAGATAGACAAAAGGCAGAGAGACAGATAAAAAGACATATAGACAGAACAACAGATGGACAGATAGACAGACAAAGAGACAGACAGACAGAAAGACATAAAGACAGACACGCAGACAGAAAGGTACACAGAAAGACAGACGGACAGAAAGACAGACAAACAGACTGACAGAAAAACAGACAGACAGACAGATGGACAGACAGAAAGAAAGCAGAGAGAAAGACAAACAGAAAGATAGAAAGACAGACAGAAAGATAGAACAACAGAAAGGCAGAAAGACAGACAGACGCATAAACAGAAAGACAGTCAGATAGAAAGACACACAAAAGGACAGACAGACAGACAAAAGACAGAAGGATGAGGACACAGACAGACTTAATCTTTAACCAGAGATCCACTTTTGTTCAATGCTTTTATGATCTTTTGCTCTGGAAACAGGGTACTGTCTTAGATTCTCTCATTCCTTTAAAGACTGTAGCTGAATGAGGCCATAAAGCCTCTAGGTCTGGACTCCAGTGGGTACAGACAAAGGTTGCTTAGGAAAAAGTATCTCAGGGCACTCAAATTTGGAAGAAAGTATGGAGAACCCTCAAAGAACTCAAAATAGTCCTCCCATTTGATCCTGCAATTCCATTACTGGGCATCCACCCAGAAGGAAAAAAATCCTTTTACACATAAAGACACTTGCACTAGACTGTTTATTGCAGCTCAATTTACAATTGCCAAAATGTGGAAAGAGCCTAAATGCCCACCAACCCAGGAATGGATTAACAAGCTGTGGTATATGTACACCATGGAATACTATTCAGCCCTTAAAAATGATGGAGACTTACATTCTTTGTATTAATCTGGATGGAATTGGAACACATTACTCTTAGTAAAGCATCACAAGAATGGAGAAACAAGAATCCTACGTACTCAATTCTGATATGAGGACAGTTGATGATATAGTACATGGTGAGGGGTGGAGGAAGGAGGGAGCAGAGAGAGAGAAGGAGGGAGGGCAATGGGGGAAGGGGATAGAAGGGAGAGGGGAGGGAGGGGATGGGGGGTCACGGTGTGTGACACACCTTTTGGGGGCGGGACACAATTATAAGAGGGACATTACCTAACAAATGCAATCAATGTAAACTGGGGATTCATTTGTATCCTCAATGAATCTCCAAAAATAAAAAAAGCTTACTCTAAAACACCTTGAATCAAATTTGTTATAATCCTCACTAGAACTTGCAGATTGTCATAAGAAAAAGCTGCCACTTTTTACACAGAATCTGAATATGATTTTGTAGTCTGCCATACAATTGTAATAATTTGAAAATATCATTTATCAATTTCTGCTGACAGTCCTATTGCCAATAGACCTGTAATATCAGATATATTGTATATGGGGCCAAACAGACTTCTTATAGCCCCTTCTTCTTTTATCTTTTTCACTTGCACTTATCTCCCATCACATGGGATGTATGTGCAAATGGGGAGTAATTAAGAAAATAAAGTTTTTAATGTATAGTCGGGACTGCCTTGGGACCTACACTATATATGACTAAATTATTTTGCAGTGCACTGTTTGTGAATCTCACCAAATCTTGGAGGAAACTGGCCCCTGGAGTCTTAGACTATCCCTTTTTCACACTCCAAATCGATTTTATAGGTTTATTCCCAACTTTAGGCTTTTTTCTATGTTCAGTTATTGTTTTCATCATAGACTGAATACAATCGAACTAGACATGCTGATGCTACAGCATTTGTAAAAAATTACATTATCTCATGTTGGTGTCCCTTTATGGATTGAGTCCAGATCAAGGGACTCATTTTAAACCACTTGCTTGTGAAGGCTGTGGGGTACTTATTTATATTTCATACCCCATGTCATCCCCAATCCTCAAGGCAAGTAGAATGTAAAAATTTAAAAATAAAAATAATTTTTAAAGCTTCCGCACAGCCAAGAACACAGTAAGTAAAGCAAGCAGACAGCCCTCAGAATGGGAGAAGATATTTGCAGGTTATGTCTCCGACAAAGGTTTAATAACCAGAATCCACAGAGAACTCAAAGGTATAAGCAAGAAAAGAACAACTGATCCCGTTGCAGGCTGGGCAAGGGACTTGAAGAGAAACTTCTCTGAAGAAGACAGGTGCACGGCCTACAGACATATGAAAAAATGCTCATCATCCTTAATCATCAGAGAAATGCAAATCGAAACTACCTTGAGATATCATCTAACTCCAGTAAGATTAGCCCATATCACAAAATCCCAAGACCAGAGATGTTGGCGTGGATGTGGAGAAAAGGGAACACTTCTACACTGCTGGTGGGAATGCAAATTAATACATTCCTTTTGGAAAGATGTTTGGAGAACACTTAGAGATCTAAAAATAGGTCTGCCATTCAATCCTATAATTCCAGAAAACCAAAAATCACATTATAACAAAGATGTTTGTACCAGAATGTTTATTGCAGCCCGATTCATAATTGTTAAGTCATGGAAAAAGCCCAAGTGCCCATCAATCCACAAATGGATTAATAAATTGTAGTATATGTACACCATGGAATATTATGCAGCCTTAAAGAAAGATGGAGACTTTACCTCTTTCATGTTTACATGGATGGAGCTGGAACATATTCTTCTTAGTAAAGTATCTCAAAAATGGAAGAAAAAGTATCCAATGTATTCAGCCCTACTATGAAACTAATTTATGGCTTTCATATGAAAGCTATAACCCAGTTATAACCTAAGAATATGTGGTAGGGGAAGAGGGAGGTGAGGGAGGGGGGAGGATGGACGGAGGGAGGGTGATTGGTGGGATTACACTTATGGTGCATCTTACAAGGGTACATGTGAAACTTACTAAATGTAGAATGTAAATGTCTTAACACAATAACTAAGAAAATGCCAGTATGGCTATGTTAACCAGTGTGATGAAAATTTGTCAAATGGTCTATAAAACTAGTGTATGGTGCCCCATGATCACATTAATGTACACAGCTATGATTTAACAAAAAATAATAAAAAATAGAAAAACTAAAATAAAATAATAATTTTTTTAAAAAAGTCAGTCAAAGTCCTGACACAGTGGCTTGCGCCTATAATCCTAGCACTCTGGGAGGCCAAGGCATGTAGATTGCTTAAGCTCAGGAGTTTCAGACCAGCCTGAGCAAGAGCAAGACTCCATCTCTCATTATCCTGGCCACACTAACTACTCAATGTAAGGCTGGGTATGCCAAAATCTATACCATCTCTGCAGCCTTATTACTATTATATGCAGAATACATCTATCACAGGCATGTCTGAATAGCAGAGATCTTTCACTGGGGATGAATATTTTCCTTAACACTCCCTGATGTTGTTTGCACAACAATGCACTAAGTGGGCATGGATCATGTTGCTATATTAGATCAAGGCAGTTGGCATGAGTGGAAGAAGTGCCATCTGTGCTCTAACAGCAGGAAGAGCACCACATAGATGTGTACATTTATGAGAAATGTTGTATCTAAGAAAACAGTATTTTCACAGAACTGTTTTAGATGCTTGAAATTTCCCTAAAAAATGAAGCAAGCAACCAAATAAGTTTTGCCCCTCAGTATAACTTGATGAAAATTACTCTATTTCTGTAGATGTTGCTTTCAATAGTAATCATTATCTTTTACTGTACTAAATCTCATTTAACATTCATATATCTCTAAGATCTGACAAATTAAAGTTGTCAATTTGCTACCTAAGAGAAAGTTCATTTCTAGTAGCTTCTCGGTTTGGAAAAAATTCTTGTCCTAGTTATCTTCTTCCACAACTAATAATGACATTTAAACATATTGATACAGCCAATTAAGTTGAGGTCTCTTTTCAAACTGTGCCAGACAACTAGACATATTATTATAATAAATATGGATGTATGCATAAATTGTATCTGGGAGCCATGTCTTAATCATGCAACCATTTTATTGGAAAGACATAAAATCATTTCTATCTCTTCTGCGTGGATGTTAGTAAAAGAGAAAGGCAGAAAGACCATTAAACCTTTGCCATAAGTTTTCAGTCTGTGTAAATTTGAGTAAGAAAAGAATTTCTCTGATAATGCCAAAGAACGGATCATCGAACAGCTATTTCTCTTTGATATGGAAATGGATAATAAACAGTTTTTTTTACTTTTTCCTAACATACTGACTTCCTTAATTCTATTTGACTTATATAATGAAAAGTAATTTTTGACTTAGCTAATTTGTATTTCAAGAGTGACAGATGAGAGGTTAGAGGGCACTCCAGAAGCATAGTGTTTGATGGAAAGAATTTGCCTAATATTAAACTTTGTTAAAGGTATTCAAGAAATTGGATTAGCCAAATGTGAAAACTATGAGAGATTGCTATAACTCACCTCCTTAATTGGATCATAAATAATCAGGGGGTTATTCTTTATATTTAAAATTTAGGGAATTACTTTAGAAACTTTATGTTTGTGTTGATATTTGTATGTACTAATGAAAGACACAAAAATTGTACCTTTGAATAAATTAAATCAATGTAGGTCTAGTTAACCCAGATATCTAAAAACTGAAAAACAAATATTCTGGTTACTTTTCCTCAGTAGTGAGTTTCTTTTGATTTTTGTTTTCCATCCCTTTACCTACATTTGCTTATTGCAAAGTGATCCTAAAATGGCTACAGGAAAAAAATACATTTATTTATATAGAAATATAGCATTTATTTCTACCTAATTGTAGAACAGATAAATTTGTACTTCTTTAAATTCTTCATGGTGTTATGTATTTGAATCTGCAGTACAGTGATCATATATGTAGGTTTGGTTTAGAGTCTACCTGTTCTTGCTGATAATATGTACATATCATGATACTTCATGGCTTATTTTGTCTAATACTAAATTCAACTTTATAACCCTCAAAAGTAATTGAGCTACATGATATGGGGAAAGGGGAGAAGGAGGGAAAGGGAGGAGGGAGGATGGATGGAGGGAAGGTAATTGGTGGGACCACACCTACGGTGCATCTTACAAGAGTACGTGTGAAATTTACTACATGTAGAATATAAATGTCTTAACACAATAACTAAGAGGGTGCCGTGAAGGCTATGTTAATCAGTTTGATGAAAATATTTCAGATTGTATATAAAACCAGTACATTGTACCCCATGATTGCATTAATGTACACAGCTATGATTTAATAAAAATAAAATTATTTATTATAAATAAAAAAGAAAAAAACAAATCATATACAAGTATTTGTGTAATCACACATATAGCAAAGGTACAGTAAAAATATTGTATTATAATCTTATGGGACAACCTTGTATATGCAGTCAACCATTGACTGAAAAGTCATTATATGTTGCATGATTGTACTTATGTCTTGCAAAGTATAGTCATTCTATCTTTCAGGGAAATGCAGTGTCTGGTTGCATATACAATTATAATTACTTGAGCAAGAGGTGGTCTATGTGGAATCAATGCTTAAAATGAAAAGTTCTTATGATAACTATATATTAACTTGGTCTATTGGTAACATTATTTTATTTTATTTTATATTTGTAGTTTCTGACTGGGGCTGGGTTTAAACCTGCCACCTCTGGCATATGGGCCAGGGCCCTGTACCTTTGAGCCACAGGCACCACCCTATTTTTTTTTTTTTTTTTGAGACAGAGTCTTACTTTGTCACTCTCGGTAGAGTGCTATGACGTCACAGCTCACAGCAACCTCCAGCTCTTGGGCTAGGGCGAATCTCTTGCCTCAGCCCCCCCGAGTTGCTGGGACTACCAGCGCCCTCCACAATGCCCAGCTATTTTTATTGCAGCTGGCTGGGGCCGGGGTTCCAACTGGTCATCCTCGGTATATGGGACCGGCACTCTACCCACTGGACCACAGGTGCCACCCTGGTAACATATTTTTAAATCGTATTGTTATTCCATAGGGCAACAGAAGAGGATATCAAATAAATCTAAAGAAATTAGAAATATTACTTTAATATAAAAGAACTGAAACCAGATTGCAGTCTTATGTAAGCAAATACAAATTAAATTCCTACTGAATGCCTGACTTTGTTATTTAGTCAAGACACCTCTTGACTCTGTCTTTAGTCAAGACAACTCTTTCTTGCCTTGTAGAGAACCTGAATTCTTAATTCGCTATAATGACATTTGCAATCTATTCGGTTAGAAGAAGAGTGGCCATGCGTTTGTGATTAAAGATGCATTTATTATCTCAATTTGTGTGGTAATATAAGGAATCACAGGACAACTGTAAATTAAATTTTATCCGTCCATATTCCTAATGTTCCATTTGATGTATCTTTTAGGTATACCATAGGCGATATCATCATCCTTCTGGGGTTTAACGTCTGGAATAACAGTTTCATTCTGCATTGCACCTGTAACAAAAAAATAAAAAAGTTACAGTTGGTATAAATTAAAGTTTATGAGGTGATATTCTTCACTCATATCCTAAATGTGACAATTTGGGTTGACTATTCCTAGCCTCAACCCTTTGCCTTCCCTTTCTTTCTGTCCCTTCACTGGCATAAAATGTGGTAGCTCAGCTCACTAGAGTTTTTTTTTTTTTGAGACAGAGTCACTGTAGAGTGCTTCAAAATCACAGCTCACAGCAACATCAAACTCCTAGGCTTAAGTGATTCTCTTGCCTCAGCCTCCCAAGTAACTGGGATTACAGGTGCCCACCACAATCCCCAGCTATTTTTTCTGTCGCAGTTGTCATTGTTGTTTGGCTGGCCCGGGCTGGGTTGGAAACTGCCAGCCTCAGCATATGTGGCTGGCGCCGTAACCACTGTGCTACCAGTGCCAAGCCAGTCCACTAGAGTTTTAAAAAGCCCCTGAAGTTCATTCATTCAATAGAAAGAGAGAAGGGCATGATAAAAATAACACAGGCTACGGAAAGAAAATATAGCAAAATGTTTAATTTTAGAGTCTAGGTTTGTTCAATATACTGTTCTTTCAAATGTTCTAGATACTTAAAAATTTGTACAAAAATTTTAGGACAAACGTGGTTTAGGTAAGATTAGGATGGAGAGCTGACCATGAAATGGCAACATGGAGGGAATAGGAGCAAGTCGGCAAGAGAAGTTTTGGTGGAGTGGTGAGGATGCAAGCCTTGTTGGGATATAGTGAAATGGATAACCAATATACTAGCAAAGACAGAATCACATAGCACCCAAAAGAAGTATGAATTATCTTTTGAAATAACACTACTATTACAGAATATAAATAATGCTTTGATTTACCTGAGTATTTTGAAGAGTATCTATTCTTTTGATTTGTTCTTTTTCTATTGTTTTGTTCATTGGATTTTACGGGAGCTGTAAAATATTTATGAGAATTTATTGTCTTGAGAACATTTAGCAGTGAAATATAATTTACCCCAGATACAACTTTTGCTTCCATAATGGTTAATATTATTTTTTAAGTCTGTTAGCTGTCCTGTTAATTTTCACTCACCTGTATAAGCAAAGGGTAAATGAAGTTGGCATTCCACTAAAAATATAAAAATAACAAAATACAAGAAGATTGTAATCTTCTTCATGATTTAAATGTTTAGTTTTGTCACGTGGACAAGAGAAAAAGTTGAACTGCAAACTGATTATCCACTCTTCTCTATCCTTTGAACTAATATGCTCTTCTTCCTTCAGGATTCTGAAGTGGCACTACCAATTTGAAGTCAGCATACATCACTTTCATTGTATTACTTCATAAAACCAAGCCAGCCAATAGGATGAGTAAGAAGATTAGGGGGCGGGGATAAAGAGTTGCTTAGGGATTGTGCTGGGCCTGTGAATACAGGGGTGAAATACTAAGTCCTTGCCCTTAGAGAGACTCAGTAACAGAAGCAGACACCTAATTCATGGTGACACACATCACAAGAAGGAAATAGAGAAAGCACTAGAATGTAAAGAGGAGGGAGTCTGTGGTCAAAATTCCTGGATTCTCATCTTTCTTTCTCATTTACTAGTTAATTTTGAGATAGTTATCTGTTTTCTAAGCCTCCGTTTTCTCATTTTTAAAATGGGATTAATAAACAACGCCTCTCCCATAGGATTATTGTGATGGTTGAATAAAATAATCAATGTTTATAGAGCAGTATCCAGCATTGAACAAGTATCAGCTATTACATATATCAAATATATATCAAAATTGTATACATATCTTTATATAGAACAATTGTTAGCTATTATATATGATAATATCAACATCCATAGTAAATCAACAACTCAGTACACATCTGATGTTGGGGATAATATTCAGAAACAGACCCAAGTGGCTACCTTCTGTTTCCTCTGAGAGACAAATTGAATAATCCCAAAACGGAGGGTTTTAGGAAATAGACTTGAGGTAAAGTAATTAAGCAATATTGGTGACATATTAAACAGCTCATTTCAGGTAATAGAAAGTTGGGAATCTTCTAGTCCAGTGATTTCTAGTTTCTAAACCTGCTTCTGCATCCTAATCCCTAAGGGAACTTTAAAAATACATTTTCCTGTGTACCAACCCCCAAGACCTATTGATTCATTATCTTTAGGGGCGGAGCGCAGTGCTTCATATCTGCATTTAGAAATTTGTTCTCTTGGCTCAGTGCCCATAGCTCAGTGAGTAGGGCGCCAGCCACATACAACCAAGTCTGCGGGTTTGAACCTGCCCAGGCCTGCTAAACAATAGCCCGACATTGTGGCGGGTGCCTGTAGTCCCAGCTACTCGGGAGGCTGAGGCAAGAGAATCGCTTAAGCCCAGGAGTTGGAGGTTGCTGAGGGCTGTGACGCCACCGCACTCTACCCAGGGCGACAGCCTGAGGCTCTGTCTCAAAAAAAAATTTTTTTTCTTGTCATGGGCCAGGCGTGGTGGCTCCCACCTGTAATACCTAGCACTCTGGGAGGCTGTGGCGGGTGGATAGCTTGAGCTCACGAGTTCGAGACCAGCCTGAGCAAAAGTGAGACCTGGTCTCTACTAAAAATAGAAAAACCAAGAAGACTGCTTGAACCCAAGAGTTGGAGGCTGTTGTTAGCTATGACGCCAGGGCACTCTACCCGGGGCAAAAGCTTGTCTCAAAAAATTTTTTTTCTTCTCCTGATTTTGATGCATAGTTTCAGAAACTGCTAACTTAGACTGGTCCTCTTGTATGATCAATAAGAAAATTCTTACAATAACCTTTTAACTGATCTATGCACCATATCCATCTTTTCTTTCAAAATATTTCTCTTATTTCAGAGAAATGATCTTCTTCAGGGTTAATTTTCTTCTGTAAGATTAATTATGCATTTTCTACTCCTTTATTCCCTCCAGTCAGGCTCCAACCTCCCACAAACAAGTTAGCTACACTCAAGAATTTGAGATCAATCTGGCCTCCAGAGACAGCACTAGAAGGATCTCCATACCCGTACTCAATACTAGTAGACTCATTACAATCCTACTTTTGCGCATAAACCTTAGCTATTTTAAAGGATCTCATACATTGTTCCTTGTGTTTTTAGCAGAATCCTTTAACCTGATTCACTATTTTCAGGACAAGTGCTCTGCCTCATTTGTAAAAGTTCTCTTTCTTCGAATAGAGTCCTGTCAATGAATCAAAGTTTGTATGACTGAACCTAATCATTACTTTTCCCCTATTAAGCTCGCTGTCTCCCAGTTTCCTTACTTGCTTGCTCTTTAATTCCCTATAGTGTGACTCCCACCCTCTCTTTGTTACCAATATCCTTTCTTCTCTCATTATGATCTTTGCTCCTTATGTTGTATGGGAGGAAAATACTGATTAATATCTAAGACTGACTTGCTATGAGAAGGTTAAATAGGCATTTATAGTCTAGGTTTGTGTAGCTGTTTGCCTACCTCTTTGCAATTGTTGGTGCCATTTGCTGAACCGTAACTGAGACTACTGTAGTCCAATTTCTTCCTTGAAGTCTATTCCATTCTGTAGCCTCAGTCAGGAAGTCATAGACAACAAGCTTGATAGCATGCACTCCTTGGCAGCTTGCAACATGTAGAAAAAGGAAGTCAACAGATCTGGCCTAAGATTGAGGCTAGAGGTGAGAGAGATGCATTATGATGAAAGAAATCAATTGCAGTATTATAAGATGGAGGAAGATATCTATTTAAATAGGAGCCTGTCATTCAAAAAGTTCTGGAAATCTGAGTTAAAAACAGCACAGCGATTTGGCAGAGATATTAGAAATAATTTAAACAATTCTATGCTACATTGATTTTATTTAATCCTTATGACTCAATATAGTACAAACAATAATGGGTGTCATTTCCGTTTTATAGATTAGGATATTGGTACTCAATGAGGCACGTTGAGTTGTACAAGGCTATACACTCAACGCCAAGGTATCCTCAATGACCTTTGTGGCTTTAAATGTCCTTTATATGCTGGTGATTCCCAGTTTACACGTCTCCTTCAGGCCTCTCCTGTGAATCTGTATTCATCTTCCTACACAATATCTCTAACAGAATCTCAAATTCAACATTTACAAAACAGAATTCCAGATTCATATTTTCCTTCCTCTTCCTGTCTCCCCATTAATAACGTGGCACCACCATCCACCTAGTCACTTATGTTCACAAGTTAACAGTCATCCTACAGTTCTTTTTCCCTTTTTATCAGAAATAATAATAGTAGTTATAATAGTATGTTCTGGATTTGAACCCTTGTCACCACCTATTCTTCTTTCACCTGAATCCAGCAACCAACATCTTTTGTCTGGAATCCTGCGTGATCCTTTTTACAGCCCTCTCTGTGTCCACACTTACCAGGTTATAGTCTGTTGTTAACATAGTAGCCAAAATTATAATTTCAAAACAGATTGTATTATGTCATTTTCTAGCTAAAGATGCTGCAATAACCTTGTATTGCAATTAGATGTCCAAGCTCATTTCGATTGCCAATAAAACCCTACATGATCTACTGCTTGTTCACCTTTTTGGCCTTATCTCCTACCATTTTGCATCTTTAGGTCCCTAGACATATCAGGCTCATTCAGTCTCAGGTATCACCTCAAATATCACTCTCTTAGGGTGACCCTTCCTGACCATCTAGGATGCTCTATCCTTTTATTTTGTTTTACTTTAATTGTAGCATTCATCACTGTCTTACATTCTTCTTCTTTGTTTGATTCCTTATTATTAATGGGTCTATTCCATTAAACTCATAAGCTCTTTCAAGACATGGATTTTTTTAATTATAATTTTTTATTTTAAATTATTATGGGGCGGCGCCTGTGGCTCAAGGAGTAGGGCACTGGTCCCATATGCCGGAGGTGGCGGGTTCAAACCTAGCCCCGGCCAAAAAAATAAAATAAAATAAATAAATAAATTATTGTGAACATATAATTGTGTATATTTATGGAGTACATGTGAGGTTTTGATAGAAACATACAATGTTTAATAATAAAATCAGGGTAATTAGGGCAACCATCACCTTAAGCATTTATCATTTTGTGTTAGGAACATTACAATTACCATTCTTTTAATTATCTTAAAGTATATAATAACTTATTGTTGACTATAGTCACCCTGTTGTCTCATGAAATGCTAGATCTTTTTCATTTTATCTAACTATATTTTTGTATCCATAAGCTATCTCCCTTTATCCATCTTCCCCACTATCCTTCCCAGCCTCTGGTAACCATCATCTCTATTTCCATGAAATCACTTGTTTTAGTTTTTAGCTCTCACATATGAGTGAGAACAAGCAAAATTTGTCTTTCTGTGCTTAGCTTATTTCACTAAACACAGTGTTTTCCAGTTTCATCCATGTTGTTTCAAATGATAGGATTTCATTCTTTTTATGGCTGAATAATATTCCATTTACATATGTCCACATTTTCTTTAACCATTGATACATTGATGGACACTTCGGTTGATCCAAATCTTGGCTATCGTGAATAGTGCTGCAATAAACATAGGAGTATTTATTGGGATTTCTTCCTGGCTCAATCTTGGTAGGTTGCATGTGTCTAGGAATTTATCCATTTCTTCTAGGTTTTCCAATTTATTGGCATGTAGTTGGTCATAGTAGTCTATAATGATACTTTAAATTTCTGTAGTATCTGTTGTAATCGCTCTTTTTTATCTCTGATTTTATTTAGTTAAGTCATCCCTCTTTTGTTTTTTTAATTATCTGGCTAAAGATTTGCCAATTTTGTCTATCTTTTTTTAAAAAAAACTTTTCATTTTTAATTTTTTTTATGCTTTCAACTTCATTTCTTTCTGCTCTGGTTTTCATTATTTCTTTTCTTCTACTAATTTTGGGTTTGGTTTACTCTTGCTTTTATGGTTTCTAAGAGGTACCATTAGATGATTTATTTGAAGTTTTTGCACTTTTTTGATGTATTCAGTTACTGCTATGAATTTTCCTCTTAGTACTACTTTTGCTGTATCACATAGATTTTGGGATATTGTATTCCATTTCATTTATTTCAAGAATTCACAAAACTTCCTTCTTAATCTCTTCATTGACTTGTTTATTCAGGAGCATATTGTTTAATTTCCATGTGTGTGTATGTGCAGTTTCCAATGTTGTGCTTTTTATTGATTTCTAGTTTTATTTCACTGTGGTAAGATAAAATACTTAACATTATTTCAAAAATTTTTTTGAATTCTTAACACCTCTTTTGTGGCTTAACCTATTGTCCATACTTGAGAATCATCCATGTGATGAGAATAAGTATGTACATTCTGTATCTCTTGGATAAAGCATTCTATAAATATCTATTAGCTTCATTTGGTCTATAATGCAGATTAAGTCCAATATTTATTTATTGATCTTATCTCTGGATGAGCTGTACAATGTTGAAACTGGGGTGTTGAGATCTGTGGCTATTATTGTATTGTGGTCTGTGTGTTTCTTTAGCTCTAATAGTATCTGGGTGCTCCAATGTTGGGTATATAAATATTTAAAATTGTCATATCCTCTTGCTGAATTGACTCCTTTATTATTACATAATGATCTTCTTTGTATCTTTTTACAATTTTTGTCTGGAAAACTATTTTATCTGACATAAGCATAGCTACTCCTGCATTTTTCTGGTTTCCATTTGGATTAAATATCTGCTTCTATCACTTCACTTTTAGACTATGTGTGTCTTTATGGCTGAAGTTTTTGTACTTTTTTGATGTATTCACTTACTGCCATAAATTTTCTTTTGTACTCAACATATAATTGGGTTTTCAGCCACACTGTATCTTTTGATTGGAGAGTTTAGTAGTTTAGTTCATTTGTATTTAACATTATTATTGACAGATAAGGACTTACTACTGCCATGGTGTTCTTTGATTTTTGGTTGTTTTGTGATCTTCTCTTTTTTCCTTTCTATCTTCCTTTGTGTAAAAGTTATTTCTTCTGGTAGTGTATTTTATTTTCTTGCTTTTTATTTTTTGTGTATCTATTGTAGGTTTTTTGATTTGGGATCACCACAAAGCTTACAAATAACATCTTATGACCAGTTATTTTAAACTGACAATGACTTAACTATTATTGCAAAAACAACACAAAGAAACAAGCAAAGAGAAAACGGTTATACTTTAACTTCACCACCCTAGATTTTTTACTTTTCAGTTCTGTTTACATCTTTTTATACTGTCTTTTTAAAATTTGTAGTTATTATTTTTGATGTTTGTCTTTTAGTCTTCCTACTGAAGATATGAGGAGTTTACACAGTGCTACTGCAGTATTAGAGTATTCTATATTTGTCTGTATACTTACTGTTACTAGTCAATTTTATACCTTCAGATGAATTGTTGTTCATTAACTTCCTTTTCTTTCTTTTCTTTTTTTTTATTAAATCCTTTTCTTTCATATTGAAGAACTCCCTTTAGCATTTATTGTAAGATAGATCTGGTGTTGTTGAAATCCCTCAGCTTTGGTTTATCTGGAAAAGTCTTTATTTTTCCTCATGTTCAAAAGATATTTTTTGCCATATATAATAATCTAGGTGAATTTTTTTTTTCTTTCAGCACTTTGAATATGTCACAGCACTCTCTCCTCATATCTAAGGTTTCCACTAAGAAGTCTGCTGCCAGATGTATTGGAGCTCTTTTGTATGTTATTTGTTTCTTTTCTCTTGCTACTTTTAGAATCCTTTCCTTATCTGTGACCTATTGAGTTTGATCATTAAATGCATTAAGGTAATCTTATTTGGGTTAAATTTGTATGAATACAGATATCTTTCTCTAGCTTTTAGAAAACATCTCTGAAGTTTCTAAACAGAAACTTACATAATGTTTCTTTGAAGAAAATTTCTACCCCAATCATTCTCTCTACTGCTTTTTTCAGTCCAAGAACTCTTACATTTGTCCTATTGAGGCTATTTTCTAGATTTTGGAAGCTTGCTTTATTCTATTTTTATTCTCCTTTATGTCTTCTTACTGTGTGTTTTCATACAGGATGCCTTCAAGCTCACTAATTCTTTCTTTTGCTTGATATATTCTCCTATTGAGAGATTGATGCAACGTTGGGTTTGTCAATAGAATTTTTTAGCTCCAGAATTTCTGCTTGATTAAAAAAATTATTTTAATATTTTGGTTAAAATTTCTCTGACAGACTTCTGAATTCCTTTTCTGTGTTGTCTTGGCATTCATAGAGCTTCCTCAAAACAGCTATTTTGAATTCTCTGTCTGAAAGGTCCCACATTTCTGTCATTTAGGGGGTGGTCACTGGTGCATTATTTAGTTAGTGTGCTGAAGTTATGCTTTCTTGGATGTTTTTGATACTTATGGATATTCCTTGATGTTTTGGTATTGAAGAGTTAGATAATCATTGTACTTTTTGCAATCTAGAATGGTTTGAACCCATCCTCCTTGAGAAGGCTTTCCAGATATTCAAAGTGAATTGAGTGTTGTCATCTAAGTCATTTTGGTCACTTCAGCTGTATCAGCAGTGAGGGTGCTCCAAGCCCAGTAACACTGTGACTCTTGCAGACTCCCAGAGGTACCACCTTAATGGGCTGTGGTAAGATACAGGAGAATTCCCTGCATTGCCAGCAAAGTCTGTCATTCTCTTTCTGACTTTCCCCCAGACAGAAGAAGAATCACTCTATGATGGGCTGCCTGGAGTTGGGAGATGGGTGATGTAAGCGCTCCTATGGCTACCACATCTGGGATTGCTGGATCACACTTAAAGCTAGCACAGTATGGCATGTTGCCCAAGGCCCATGGTGACTTCCTGGTTACTGCTGGTATGTATTCAAGGCCCAAGGTTCTTTAATCGTCAGGTGTTGAATCCTGTCAGGACTGGGTGTTTCCTTTCAGGGAAGTGGGATCCTTTCTGGCCTAGATTAGGTCTAGAAATTTTGCTATGTAGTATCCAGAAGTATTTTGTATCCTTAGAAGAAATAATAGTTGTTTTTTATCTATTATTCAGCCAGAACATGGATTATTTTGACTTTTACCACCAACCTCTGAACATACACCAGAGAATCTCTAGATAAGGATATTGAGAATGGTGAAAATTTTGAAACTTATATTATATGAAGAACAGGTCATGGAATTTATTTATTTATTTATTCATTTATTTATTTATTTATTTCAGAGATGAGGTCTTGTTCTGTCACCCAGGGTGAAGTGCACTGGTATCACCAGAGCTTACTGCAACATCAACATTATGGACTTAAGCAATCTTACTACCCCAGCATCCTTAGAAGCTGGAAGTATAAGCACATGCCATTTGCTGCCCAGGCTGGTCTTGAACTCCTGGACTCAAGCAATTCTTCACTTTGGCCTCCCAAAGTACAGGGATTACAGGTGTGAGCCATCATGTCTAGCCATAATTGACACTCCATCCCTCAAATCATTGGTAATGAAGTCTAGGTGTTTAATCTGAAGAATAGCAGACTAAAGAGAGCCATTTCATGTTTATCACTATTTCTCATTCTTCTGTTACTTATTAGTGCTCTCTTCCCAGTTTAATTCTTAATGCTTCTATTTGGGTGAGGATACGCCCTAATTGTAGACCTTCATTCTCTTTAAACTGCAGTATTTTGATTTTAGATATAAATTAGCATTTTTTCCCAAATTTTCAGAATAAAAGTTGAGCTTCCTAGATGACCTTCTGTGATTTTATTTATGCTGTATGACACCGGTACAATGCTGTGTGATAGATGACATTCTGAGACTTGGAAATGGATGGAACATTCAATTCACTATCCTCTTTAGTAAAGAAGATACTTAAATGCATTATATTCTTATATTTTTGATTCATTAGGTTGCACACACCTCAGCTCCTCACTTAAAGTTGCCTTTCTACACTACATCAGACATGAGAACATCAACAGTGCAGTATAAAATCTCAATGGCTTGTGGTTCCAATTCAGGTTTGCTGAATGAACTCTTCATTTTGCTGGTCCTGTTTTCACATTGAAATTGGTTTTGAGTTCCCTACTTCACTGTAGAAGGAGAAGATCTGTTGCTGAACCTGCTGAATGACTACTGTGGCTCCATGGTGCTGTTCTCCTTATCGCAAATTGGGATCCAAGGATCAATTCCAAACAGTACCATTGATGACTTACCTAAACAGTTGAGAATCTCAGATTACTGTCCTGGGAGGTTATTGTTGTTTTGCTGAGGGTTGCAAAATGATGAATTTTTTTCTAATTATCTAATTCCTTCTGCATTTATTAGCTGGAATTTTCCTAAAAAGAAGACATTCTCCCTGATAAAAGAAAAAAAAATAAAAATCACAGCAAATTCAGATTTTTTTATTTCTTTTTTTATTATTATTAAATCATAGCCGTGTACATTAATGCAATCATGGAGAACCATACACTGGTTTTATAAACAATTTGACACATTTTCATCACACTGGTTAACATAGCCTTCCTGGCATTTTCTTAGTTATTGTGTTAAGACAATTATAGTCTACATTTACTAAGTTTCACATGTACCCTTGTAAGATGCACCACAGGTGTAATCCCACCAATCACCCTCCCTCCACCCATCCTCCCCCCTCTCTTCCCTCTCCCCTCCCTTCCCCTTTCCCCATATTCTTAGGTTATAACTGGGTTATACTTTTCATATGAAAACCATAAATTAGTAGTAGTAGGGCTGAGTACATTGGATACTTTTTCTTCCATTCTTGAGATACTTTACTAAGAAGAATATGTTCCAGCACCATCCATGTAAACATGAAAGAGGTAAAGTCTCCATCTTTCTTTAAGGCTGTATAATATTCCACGGTGTACATATACCACAATTTATTAATCCATTCGTGGATCGATGGGCACTTGGGCTTTTTCCATGACTTAGCAATTATGAATTGGGCTGTAATAAACATTCTGGTACAAATACCTTTGTTATGATGTGATTTTTGGTCTTCTGGGTATATGCCTAGTAGAGGAATTATAGGATTGAATGGCAGATCTATTTTTAGATCTCTAAGTGTTCTCCAAATATCTTTCCAAAAGGAATGTATTAATTTGCATTCCCACCAGCAGTGTAGAAATGCTCCCTTTTCTCCACATCCACGCCAACATCTCTGGTCTTGGGACTTTGTGATTTGGGCTAATATTACTGGAGTTAGATGATATGTCAAGGTAGTTTTGATTTGCATTTCTCTGATGATTAAAGATGATGAGCATTTTTTCATGTCTGTAGGCCGTGTGCCTGTCTTCTTCAGAGAAGTTTCTTTTCAAGTCCCTTGCCCAGCCTGCAATGGGATCACTTGTTCTTTTCTTGCTTATATGTTTGAGTTCTCTGTGGATTTTGGTTATTAAACCTTTGTCAGAGACATAAGCTGCAAATATCTTCTCCCATTCTGAGGGCTGTCTGCTTGCTTTACTTACTGTGTTCTTGGCTGTGCAGAAGCTTTTAGTTTGATCAGGTCCCAGTAGTATATTTTTGAAGCTGCTTCAATTGCCCGGGGGGTCCTCCTCATGAAATACTCACCCAGACGGATTTCTACAAGGGTTTTCCCTGCACTCTATTCCAGTATTTTTATAGTTTCGTGTCTTAAGTTTAAATCTTTAATCCAGTGAGAGTCTATCTTAGTTAATGGTGAAAGGTGTGGGTCCAGTTTCAGTCTTCTACAGGTTGCCAGCCAGTTCACCCAGCACCATTTGTTAAATAGGAAATCATTTCCCCACTGAATGTTTTTAATTGGCTTGTCAAAGATCAAATAATGGTAAGTAGCTGGACACATCTCTTGGTTCTCTATTTTGTTCCAGAAATCTACTTCTCTGTTTTTGTGCCAGTACCATGCTGTTTTGATCACTATCAATTTATAGTATAGTCTGAGGTCAGGTAGCATGATTCTTCCTCCTTTGTTTTTATTTCTGAGTAATGTCTTGGCTATTCAAGGTTTTTTCTGATTCCATATAAAACGAAGTATTATTTTTTCAAGATCTTTAAAGTATGACAGTGGAGCTTTAATAGGGATTGCATTAAAATTGTATATATTGCTTTGGGTAGTACGGACGTTTTAACAATGTTGATTCTTCCCACCCATGAGCATGGTATGCTTTTCTATTTGTTAACATTTTCAGCTATTTCTTTTCTTAGAGTTTTATAGTTCTCTTTATAGAGATCTTTCACGTCCTTTGTTAGATAAACTCCCAAATATTTCATCTTCTTTGCCACTACTGTGCACAGAATAGTGTCCTTATCTGTTTTTTCAGCTTGGCTATTGTTGGTATATATAAAAGCTACGGATTTATGAATGTTGATTTTGTAACCTGAGATGCTGCTGTATTCCTTGATCTTCTAAGAGTTTTATAGTAGAATCCCTGGTGTTTTCCAGATATACAATCATATCTGTGAAGAGCAAAACTTTGATCTCTTCTAACCCTATATGGATAACCTTGATCGCCTTTTCTTCCCTAATTGTGATGGCTAAAACTTCCATTACAATGTTAAAGAGCAGTGGAGACAAGTGTGCCTATATAAGAGAAACTAACAGACATGAGCAACTTGATTTCTTCCAGCTCCATAATAATTGGAGATTTCAACACTCCTTTGGCAGTGTTGGATAGATCCTCCAATAAGAAGCTGAGCAAAGAAATTTTAGATTTAAACCTAACCATCCAACATTTGGATTTAGCAGACATCTACAGAACATTTCATCAACTGAATACACATACATCTCATCAGTTCATGGAACATACTCCAAAATTGACCACATCTTAGGTCACAAGTCTAACCTCAGTAAATTTAAAGGAATACAAATTGTTCCTTGCATCTTCTCGAACCACCATGGAATAAAAGTTGAACTCAGTAACAATAGGAATCTGCATACTCATACAAAAACATGGAAGTTGAATAACCTTATGCTTAATGATAGCTGAGTCAGAGATGAGGTTAAGAAGGAAATTGCCAAATTTTTGGACAAAACAACAATGAAGACATGAATTATCAGAACCTCTGGGATACTGCAAAGGCAGTCCTTAGAGGGAAATTTATAGCACTGCAAGCCTTCCTCACGAGAATGGAAAGAGAGGAAGTTAACAACTTAATGGAACATCTCAAGCAACTGGAAAAGGAAGAACATTCCAACCCCAAACCCAGTAGAAGAAAAGAAATAACCAAAATTAGATCAGAATTAAATGAAATTGAAAACAAAATAATTATCCAACAGATCAATAAATCAAAAAGTTGGTTTTTTGAAAAGGTCAATAAAATAGATAAACCTCTGGCTAACCTAATCATAAAAAGGAGTAAAATCTAATTTCATCAATCAGAAACGGCAAAGACGAAATAACAACAGACTCCTAAGAAATTCAAAACATCCTTAATGAATATTACAAGAAACTTTATTCTCAGAAATATGAAAATCTGAAGGAAATTGACCAATACTTGGAAGCACATCACCTTCCAAGACTTAGCCAGAATCAAGTGGAAATGTTAAATAGGCCAATATCAAGTTTCAAAATAGCATCAACCATACAAAATCTCCCTAAAAAGAAAAGCCCGGGACCAGAAGGCTTCACGTCAGAAGTCTACCAAACCTTTAAAGAGGAAGTAGTACCTATATTACTTAACCTGTTAACCTGTTCCAAAATGTAGAAAAAGAAGGAAGACTACCCAACATGTTCTATGAAGCAAACATCACCCTGACCCCCAAACCAGGAAAAGACCCAACAAGAAAAAAAAATTATAGACCGATATCACTAATGAATATAGATGCAAAAATATTCAACAAGATCCTAACAAACAGAATCCAGCAACACATTAAACAAATTATACATCATGACCAAGTTGGTTTTATCCCAGGGTCTCAAGGCTGGTTCAATATCCGTAAATCTATAAGTATAATTCAGCACATAAACACATTAAAAAACAAAAATCATATGATTCTCTCAGTTGATGCAGAAAAAGCTTTTGATAATACCCAGCATCCCTTCATGATCAGAACACTTAAGAAAATTGGTATAAAAGGGACATTTCTTAAACTGATAGAAGCCATCTACAGCAAACCCACAGCCAATATTGTACTGAATGGAGTTAAATTGAAATCATTTCCACTCAGATCAGGAACCAGACACAGTAAATTCATAACTAAAGATTTTGGCTTTTATTTCCAATTCTAGAATCAGGCACCACTTCATCCTATAAAAGAGAATGCATGTTCTGAGTAGCTGAGCAGAAGAGATTGGTTTTATAGACAGAGAAGGGTTGATGAAAACATACTCAGAGCACAGAAAGCAAATTGGTTATTTCAAAGTTACTTTCCCTATATGGTTAAAACGGAACTTTCTTATCATGCTAACACAGGTGAACCAGACCTCTTTTGATTGGTTGCTATGAATCTCCTATTCTGTTTCTTCTGTTTTATTTTGTTTTTAAATTGGCTGGTTTTAGGGTTCAGTTTGTTTATGTGGCACCTAGTATGAGTGACTCCATTCTGATTTGGTTTGTTCTGCTAGGGGCTAGTGTAAGAAGTTAGTCCAAAACAATGGCCTCCTATAAATTTTATCTAACTTATAAACTATGTGATTATATTTGTGTGCAATCTATACCAGAGAGTTGAGACAAGTGCTTGACTATTTCTCTTACCAACTTTCAGAATAGGGGGGTTTTATATTAGCAACTACTAATGATGACCCATGATTTGGGGGAGGGGTGTTAATTATGATTGTTATATTTTAATGCATTACAATTACAGTTATTGTAGTAATTATTCTTTTTGATGCTCATTGGAACCTCTTCATGTTTTTTCCTGAGTAGAACTAGGAGTTTCCATTAGGTGACCAAGCAGGCAGATCAAATTAAGAGTCAAGTCAAGATAGAAATAATAGCAAGTTCAATGAGATAAAGTGCTCAGGTCAACATAGGGAAGAATAACATTTAATACAATCCAATATTTATTCATGTTAAATAATGTGGTGCATTGATGAAAACAAACTCAGCACAGAAAGCAAATTGGTGATGCACAGTAATGCATGGTGTCATCTCCCCATATCCCTATCCCATAGGATGACAATGAACCAGAAGGGCCACATGACATGAGCAGTGGGTCACTCTGTTATGAAGCCCTCCATTTCATGCTGTAGCCTGTCCCTTGGTGGGGGTGGTGCAGAGCAAGAAGATTGTCCTATGCTCACCAGAACTAACAAGGTGGTTAAAAAACTGCCTCTGAGGGGGCAGTGCCTGTGGCTCAGTGAGTAGGGTGCTGGCCCCATATACTGGGGGTGGTGGGTTCAAATCCAGCCCCAGCTGAACTGCAACAAAAAAATAGCCAAGTGTTGTGGTGGGCGCCTATAGTCCCAGCTATTCGGGAGGCTGAGGCAAGAGAATCACCTAAGCCCAGGAACTGGAGGTTGCTGTGAGCTGTGATGCCAAAGCACTCTACTGAGGGTGATAAAATGAGACTCTGTCTCTACAAAAAAAAAAAAAAAACTTGCCTCTGACAGCCTCTTACAAGACAGGGAACTGGGTAAGAGATGGACTTGTGACAATTCCTCACAAGACTACTTATCTTGCCATGCTCCTGAGAGGACCAAAGGCATTCCACCAAGCTGTCTGGCAGACTGATTGACTTTGCCTGTGTTGCCTGTATAGATATATACAAGTTTACCAGAGTTCCCTGAAACCCTTTGTCAGATTAAGAAAATTGATTTCCATACCTAATTTTCTAAGAGTTTTAACGTGAATAAATATTGGATTGTATTAAATGTTATTTTCCCTGTGTTGACCTGAGCACTTTATCTCTTTGAACTTGCTGTTATTTCTATCTGAAATGTTTTCCTTCTTCCTCAACTTTTTCATATTTCAACATTTAACTTGGATTTTGCCTCTACTTAGGAAGCTTTCTCAGATATATCTTCCCTACTTAGGTACTTCTTATCCATTTCCTCCATACTTTTCATTATACCTCTATTGAAGTATTTACTACACTGTATTGTAATAATTTGTTTTATTTCTCTCTGCATTGTTTACTTAACTTTGTGCTCCTTACAGGGAGGACCATGTCTTATTCTTTTCCATATCCCTGGTATAATGATTAGCTTATCAGAGACATTCAACCAATGTTTGTGCAATACAATGTTCATTCATTCAACAAATAGTTATTAACCATCTCCTGTCTTCTAGGATTTGTGAAGAGGTAATGAGTATGACAAGAGAGGGGAACGGTAAGCTTGTCAATAGCAGTATCAGTGACTCCCACCGGGAAAGGAAGAGGCTGACATGCTGAAGAGCCCTTATCAGGGGTGGCCAACCTGTACTCCTTGGGGCACATGAGGATTATGCAAAGACTTTTTGCTTCTCTGTGGTGTCAGATACCACAAAAATTATGTGCAGACTATTTTTTTGTTTGTTTGTTTTGCTCATCAGCTTTCATTATTGTTTGTGTATTTAATATGTGGCCCAAGACTTCGTCTTCTAGTATGCAACAGAGAAAAAAATGTTGGACACCCCTATAGCTAGGTCTTTTAATTTCTTCTGTTCAACACGTTCCTGCTGGGAGATGAAGGATAGAATTTGAGAATTTGGGCAGGTAGAGCTACCAAGTGGGAGCATGGAGCCAGAATTCCAGCCCAAGCCTGAGTACAAACTTGTATTCTTTCTCTACAACTCAATGCCTCTCTTGCCTTGGTTACGATCGCATGCTTCTGGCTCAGAAATGCCATAAAGCAAACATACCAATGTAAGTGAAAGAAACTAATCAAGAAACTAATAAGCATATTATCTACCACAGCTAACAACACATGCCTGCCAATTTACCTTTGGTGAAGCCTAGTATTTTTCTAAGGATTATTACTTAGCAGATACTCTATTTTAGGTCATTGCCAGTTAATTATGTGCATCTGACAAAGTTACTTAACCTTTAACCCCATCCATTAAGAGAAAACTTAAAAGAGGCTAGAATTTGATGAAAGTCATATCGTAAAGTAATTAAAAGGAATTAAAAATGAACAAATATACATGAAAGAATCTAGCATAGTGACAGTCACCAAGTAGGAACTTCAGAGATGTTTCTTTTCCTCATTTGTGTACAGTTTATTTGAGGTCCCACTCCAGTGAGGCTACACTCCATTGCATGTCTTGTTTGATATATTATACCTAGCTTTCTCACATGTGAAGATGAAGGGCAACAGGAATTAATGGAAAGAATATGGCTTTTTTAGATAAAAAAAATTATGGTTTTTTAGATAAAAACAGATTTGGGATTGACTCCAGATTCTATCATTCCCCATATGTATCCTATGTAGGTCACTTACTTGTTCTTAGACTCAATTTTCCCATATGAATAACAAAATAAAACAGAACAAAAACGAGGTGAGTAGTACTTTTAAAAGTTTTGGTGAAAATGAAATGAGATAATGACCATAAATTGTGATGATGTCATTCCATTATTAAGATAGCATAACCATATCAATCTTAATTTTTATGTACTTTGATTCTTTCTCAAATAATGAGGAAATTCCCTTGTGTCTCCAAGCAGACTAGATTTAGTGTGTCAAGGATATGATTCCTGGAAAAAGGTAAGTAGTTAATGTAGAGATCAAGAATCGACCAACTGAGATGTTTTTGTGCCCTCTGAAACACATATTGAAGGGATTCAAGAAAAATGGAAACCAGTAATGTGCAAGGGGGAAGCTAAATTTGGTGTCCAAATGATGTGATTTAGACCAATCTTACTGAAAGCAATGGAAGAGCTTGGATAAAATGTTTGCAAGTATAGTCTTGTGAAAGTATATAAGAGTCAATTAGATAGTAAGGAATTACAAGGCAAAAATCTAAGTCTAAATGATTTGAAAAGATAACACAGAAGCTATTCTTGCCCTGAGGATATTTGACCAGCTCAGCAAATTTGAGGTTCAGTTTTCATAGCCTTACAAAGTGATAGGGAAAGAAGTCAAATAGATCTCAACTGTGTTTAAAGAACTGAAATAATATAGGTTTTTTCTGAACACAGATTAATTAAGCCAGAAACTAATAACAAAAAAAGGGAGAAAATGTTCTTCATTTGTAAACTATGAATTACATTTATAAATAACATATGGAGATGAAATAGAAATTGGAAGATATTTTGCACAGAATGATAATGAAAATGCCACGTATTTAAGTTATTTCAGTGAGGCCATAGAAATTATCCGAGGACTTTTTATAGCCTTAAGTGTATATATTAGGAAAGAAAAAAAGGTCAAACATTAGTGAGCAAAGTATCTAGCTCAAAAAGTCATTAAATAAAAATCACAATAAATTCAAAGAAAATAGAATGGCAATTATAAAGATAAGATGATAAATTAATGAAATACAAAACAAATATAAAATATAGAGAATCAATAAAGTTCAACATTAGTTCATTGTAAAACTGACAAAATTGATAAACCTTTGGTAAACCTGATCAAGAAAAAAATAGAGAAGTGATAAATAGCAAGTATGATCAATGAGAAGTGACTATAGATGCTGTAGAGAATTAAAGAAAATAAGGAAATATTTGAAAAATTGAATATCTTAATCAAATGAAAAAATCCCCAGAGAAATATACCTTAGCAAAACAGATTCAAGAAATGTTACCAAGAAAAAAAAAATTAAATATTGACACAAAGAAAACTCGAGGTGCATATTACCTCAGTAGTGAGCTTTACTAAATATTTAAGGAAGACAAGTTCCAAGCTTATACCAATTATATTGTGGAGAAAGAAATGAAGGAACATGACTGGACTCATTTTATGAGATTAGAGTAACCTCCATACCAAAACTTATCATGATAGAACAAGAAAGAAAATCTCATTCATAATATATATATGTGAACATGTGAAACAAAATATTAGCAAATCAAATACAGCAATACATACAATAGATAATACATATCATGACCAAATTGGGTTTATTCTAGAAATACAATGTTGGCTTAATGTTTAAAAATCTATTATAGGCCAAGTGCAGTGACTCATACTACTAATCCCAGCACTTGCAGAGGCCAAGATGACTGAGGATGGAGTTCAAGACCAACATGGACAACATAACAAGACCCCATCTCCTAAAAATGTCAATTAAAAATTAATGGGACATGATAGCATGTGCCTGCAGTCCCAGCTACGTGGGAGGCTGAAGCAGGAGGATTACTCAAGGGCTATAGTGAGGTATCAGGGCACTGCACTCCAGCCTAGGTGACAGAGCAAGACCTCAACTCAAGAAAAAAAAAAAAATGACTGGACAGTGCCTGTGGCTCAGTGAGTAGGGCGCCAGCCCCATATACCGAGGGTGGTGGGTTCAAACCCAGCCCCAGCCAAACTGCAACAAAAAGTAGCTGGGCATTGTGGCGGGCGCCTGTAGTCCCAGCTACTTGGGAAGCTGAGGCAAGAGAATCGCCTAAACCCAGGAGTTGGAGGTTGCTGTGACTGTGATGTCATGATGTCATAGCACTCTACTGAGAGTGATAAAGTGAGACTCTGTCTCTAAAAAAAAAAAATAAAAAAAGAAAGAAAAAAATGACTGTAATTTGTCACATTACTGAAATAAATGAGAAGAAAACATATAACCCTCTTATTAAATTTGATAAAAGCATTTGATAAAATTCAACATCCATTCATGCATGATTAAAATTTTATCAAATTAGGCTCAGCGCCTGTAGTTCAATGGTTACAGTGCCGGCCACATACACTGAGGCTGGCAGGTTTGAACCTGGCCCGGGCCAGCTAAACAACAATAACAACTGCAACAAAACATAGCCAGGTGTTGCAGTGGGCACTTGTAGTCCCAGCTACTTGGGAGGCTGAGGCAAGAGAATTGCTTAAGCTCAAGAGTTTGAGGTTGCTGTGAGCTGTGATGCCACAGCACTCTACCAAGAGTGACATAGTAAGACTCTGTCTCAAAAAAATAAAAAAAGAAAAAAGAAAAGAAATGTGGCTCAAGGAGTAGGGTGCCAGCCCCATATGCCGAGGGTGGCGGGTTCAAACCCAGCCCTGGCCAAACAAATAAAATAAAATAAATAAATAAATAAAAATTAAATTTTGTTTATCAAACTAAGTATAAAAAGAGACTCCTTTAATCTAGCAAGGTATTTCTGTCTCACCTCCATAGTAAAAATTCTATTAAATGTCATACTTAATTGTGAAAGGATGAAGATTTTCCCTTCAAATTAGGAATGAGGCAAGAATGGCTGCGATCACCAATTTTATTTGCCATTCTGCTGATGATCCTAGCCAGTGCAGTAATATAAGGAAAAGAAATTCAAGGTAGAAGAATTGGAAAAGAAATGAAACTGTCATTGTTTGCAGACAATATGATTGTGTTATTAGAAAACATAAGTTAGGGTACACATAAATTTTTAAAGTGTATAAAAGAATTTAGCCAGGTTCCTGAATACAATGTCAGTATAAAAATTGCTTTTATTTCTATCAGCAAAAAAGTAGAAAACAAAATACTTTTAAAAGTTGATATTTACATAGCATAAAATAACACTTACAGAAAATAACTAGAAACAATTCCCTAACAAATGACGTGCAAGACCCCTGTAAAGAAAACTGTAAAACATTGTTGAGAGAGATTTTAAAAGATCTAAATAAATGCATAAATATAGCATTTCTATAGATTAGAAGACTCAATATTGTAAAGGTATCAGTCATTCTCAAATTGATCATAGTCATTGTAATGCCATCCCAATTCAAACTCCAGTGTTCTTTTTTGTGAAATTTGAAAGAGTGATTCAAAAATTTATATGGAACCACAAGGGCAAGAACATGAAAAATACCTCTTGTAAAGGAAAAGTGAAGTAGGAAGCCTTACCCTATGAGCTATCACAACTTCTTTCAAATCTATTTTAATTAAGACAGTGTGATATTAATACAACAATAGACAAAATAATAGAATAGAAGAGAGAGCCTGGTATAGAACTTCACATATAGAGACACATGATATTGAAGAACCCAGTGATACCATTTTGGGTTCTCATCCTCCATTTTAGAGCAAACCTGAAAGTCGCTAGTTTCGTTTCTTGGTAAACCACATCCCTTCCCATCTCCCAAGTGCATCCCCCCGGCTGTTAAAATTGGTGGAACCCAATTAGCTTTAAACTCCAGTATAGGTATAAGAAATAACGAATCCAGGGACAACACCTTGTTTCCCCCACCCCTCACCCCAAACCCACCCCATAAAAACCCTGCAGGCTGTGAGCACAGGGCAGCCCAGGCTTGAGCTTGAATAAAACGCCCTGGTGTGATTGCATCGGTGTCTGGCTCTCTCGTGTGGTCATTGGGGACCCTGATCCTAGGGTGTAACAATATGTGACAGAAGTAGCATTTTCTACCAGGATGGATTTTCAATAAATGTTGCTGGACAATTGGCTATGTGAGAAACAGGGTAACTGGTTCCCTATTTTACACCCTATACAAAATCAATTCCAGGTCGGTTGTATAAATAAATGTAAAGGCACAACCATAACAGTTTACAAGGTAATGTAGATGATATTTGTGATCTTTGGCTATGGAAGGACTTTTAAGATACAAAACTGCTAACCATAAATGAAAAGATGAATAAAGCTGACTACAGTAAATTGATGCCATAAAGAAAATAAAAACATAAGCCACAAAGGGGAAGAAGGTATTTGCAACACAGATAACCAACAATGAACTGGCATCTAGAACATAAAAAGAACACTACCCAATAAGAAAATGAGAATAACCTTTAATAATCACATCACATCACAAAGAGGAACCGTAAAGAACTAAATCATGGTCATAGTAAAATTATAATAATGCAAAACCTCATTATCAGTCAAGGAACTGAAGACAAACAACACAATGAAATCCATTATATACTTCCCAGATTCGTAAAAATGAAAAAGTCAGACAACATCAAGTGTTGGCAGGCATATTGAACATCAGATATTAAATACAACTACTGTGTGTAAAATGATATGACCACTCTGGAAGGTAAGGAGCATTACCTAGTAAATTTGGAGATGCAAATGTTCTCTAATCTAGCAATTCCACTTCTAGAATCTCATGTTCATTTGTACCAGGATACATGCATAAGCTTACTCATAGAAGAATTTTTTAAAAATGACTCCAAACCGGAAACAGCCATAATGTGTACCAGACATGCTATATATTTGAACAATGAAAAACTATAAGAAGCAAATGGGACTGAGTGCAGTGGCTCACACCTGTATTCCTAGCACTCTGGGAGGCTGAGGTGGGTGGATTGCCTGAGCTCACAAGTTTGAGACGAGCTTGATCCAGAGGGAGACCTTGTCTCTAAAAAAAAGAAAACATCTGGGCATTGTGGTGGGCACCTGTAGTCTCAGCTACTTGGGAGGCTGAGGCAAGAGAATTGCTTGAGCCTAAGAGTTTGAGGTTGCTGTGAGCTGTGATGTCAAGGCACTCTACTGAGGGTGACAAAGTGAGACTCTGTCTCAAAAAAAAAAAAGCAAATGGAAGATATCAATTTTATATATTTTGTAAACTGTATGAATGTTTTATATATGCTTCTTCATATATAATTACATTTCACATTAACAAATAGAAAAAAAGAGAGAAGGGAATGGAAGTTAAAATATTTTTGACTGCCTACCACATGTCAGGCTTTTATGTACATTTTAGTCTCATGACAACCATATGGGTTAGATGATATGATCCTCGTTTCACGAGGAAATGAGGCTCTGGTAAAATGGGTCAGGAATTGACTCTAGGCATCTTGGTTTTACATTCTATGTTGTATTTTCCTAAACCTGGGGGATTCACTTTGTGGTCTATAAAACAAATGCACCTTTTAGCAAAAGAAGCCTTTCAAACTAATTAATTTGTATATATAAGTTAGTAGGAACTAAGCATCTTTCAGGTAAGAAACCTGAGAAGTGTGGATTTAGCATTTCCTTGGAGGTCATTTGTTACAGAAGGGAGAAAATAGGTTTAGGTGATTTATTTGTGTCACAAGAGGTTTTGGTGCCCAGTTCTGATAGAATGATTAATGGGATGTGTTTCTGCTGTGGACCTAGCAAGCAAAAGTTACCACACGATGAAATGTAATGATTTATTTTTAGTACTAGTTTAAGCAACTTTTGTAACCTTACGCCATGGAAACTTCATTTTTAATGCAACTAGAAAAGTAGGCATGGGCAATTTACTAGATGGCTTCCTTATACCAAAGTGTAGGGCATTTACTAGATGGCTTCCTTAGATCAAAGTCATTTTTTAACTAAAAGGGTATATAGTACATTGGAGAATAAAACAAGAGTTCGTCATGTACCAAATACTGTTCTAAGCATTTTCTAAGTATTGAGTCATTGTCCATTTCCCTGTCTCCAGACACTGGCAACCACTGTTTCCTGGTATTGTGCTTTCACCTTGATACAAGGTAGGTGGTGCCCCAGCCAGCTAGGCCAAGCTGAGGGGAGGACCTGCTGCCTCCGCCCTGGCGGTGTTGGTGCCGCAACAGCCGGAAGAGATACTAAGGGGTTGGAGGGTAGGCCGGGGAGAAGGGAGCTCCCCCACAGGAGGCTCCAATAGCCAGAGGGGCCGTATAATTTCTGGGGAGACACCAGCGCCTTAGTGTCTCCTTCCCGTTGCACTTGCAGCTGAACAGGGAACCCCCTCCCTTTCCTAGGCCTGGTCAATTTCATGTAAGTTTACTAGGCCTGGACAATTTCTTGAATGGACTGTATCCATTAATTAATGCATTCATTTACCTTACCCAACAGAAGGGACTGTATGCGTTCATTTGTTACCAAGTCCTGGTCTAATGCAACTGCAAAGGAACCATGTGACTATATATATATATATTTATATATTTATATATATAGTGTGTATATATATATATATATATATATATATATATATATATATATCCCTAGTCACAGAACCCGGGCAGAGAGAGAGAGAGAGAGAGCGAGAGCTTTCTTGCCACTTGGGTTTTTCTCTCTGCCATAAGCTTTGATGTTTTTGTCTCTGTATTCTTTTCTGTAAAATAAATCCTGTCTTACCGCTGATCTGTGGACCATGGATTCATTCTTCAAATCACTGAGACCAAGGACCTACAGAAGACAAAATTCTGGTATCAACCTGTTCTGTGTACTTCACGTACTGATAAATAACATCATACATTATGTTATCAACTATCTCTCACCATATATAAAACTCTGAATGGATTAAAGACTTATAAATATAAGACCCCAAACTGTGAAACTACTAGAAGAAAATATAAGGGAAAAAGTTCATGACATTAATATGGGAGCACTTTTTGGATAAGACCTCAAAAGCAAAGGCAACAAAAACAAAAACAGGAATATGGGATAACATCAAACCAATAAACATCTGCACAGCATAGGAATCAACAGAGTGAAGAGACAACCTGCATAATGACAGACAGTATTTATAAACTATGCTTCTGACAAGGGGTTAATATCCCAAATATATAAGGAACATAAATAACTCAATACTAAAAAAAAAACAAATAATTTGATTAAATAAAAACTGTACAAAAGACTTCAATAGACATTTCTCAAAGGAATACAAAGAAATGGCCAATAGATGTATGAAACAATGTTCAATATCACTAAACATAAGGGAAATGCAAATCAAAACCACTGTGAGATTTCATTTCACCCCAGTTAGAATGGCTATTATCAAGAAGACAAAAATGCTGGTGAGGATGTGGAGAAAGGAGGACTCTTATATACTGTTAGTATAAGTGAAGTAAGCCAAACACAGAAAGACAAATACTTCATGATCTCACTCACTTGAAATCTTAAAAAGTGGATCTCATAGGGGTGGTGCCTGTGGCTCAAAAGAGTAGGGCACTGGCCCCATATGCTAGAGGTAGTGGGTTCAAACCTGACCCTGGCCAAAAACTGCAAAAAAAAAAGTGGATCTCATAGAAGTTAGTATAATAATAATTATCAGAGGTTAGGAGAAAAAGGAGGATGGAGAGGGGCTGATCAATGGGTACCAAATTGCAATTAGATAGGAAAAATAAGTTCTCTGTTCTATTGCACAATAGGGTTATTATAACTATATTTCAAAATAGCTAAAGAGAACATTGATCTCAGCACAAAGAAATGGTAAGTGTTTGAGGTGATAGGTACACTAACTACTGTGATTTGATATTTACATAATGTATTGGTGCATCAAACTGAGCCCTATACATATGTACCATGATTATGTGTTAATTAAAAATAATGAACAAATAATTAAAAATTAGCACAAAGGATAGAAATCTTGCTATATAGATAAGGATAAAAATTAAGACATCATGGGGCAGCGCCTGTGGCTCAGTCGGTAGGGCACCGGCCCCATATACCGAAGGTGGCGGGTTCAAACCCGGCACCGGCTGAACTGCAACCAAAAAATAGCTGGGCATTGTGGCCGGCGCCTGTAGTCCCAGCTACTCGGGAGGCTGAGGCAAGAGAATCACTTAAGCCCAGGAGTTGGAGGTTGCTGTGAGCTGTGTGATGCCATGGCACTCTACCGAGGGCCATAAAGTGAGACTCTGTCTCTACCAAAAAAAAAAAAAAAATTAAGACATCATAAACACTTCAAAAAAAGGACTTAAAAATCATTCCAATTTCTGTTTGAAGGAAATGTTGACAGAGGTCACAGCCCAAGTAGGGGGCAGTTGAGATTGTTTAGGCTAGAAAGGATAGTAGCTTAAGGGATGTTATAAGATTAAGTAGAAATATTTGAGGGTTATTGATGAGATTAAATATTGATATCAATTTCTTTAAAACTCTTTGCACTTGAGTGCAGAATTTCCCACTGCTAGTGTTAAGAATTTCTCTGTAGTGGTTGTGGAGCTGTTTTAAAGGTTCTAAACTTTAGAAGTGATAATTAAGGCTGGGCATGAATGTCTCACACCTGTAGTACCAACTTCTTGGGAGGCTGAGGTGGGAGGATGATTTGCACCCAGGAGTTTAAGGTTACAAAGAGTTGTGATTGTGCACTGCCCTCCAGCATTGACAGCAAAGCAAGACCCTGTCTCTACAAAAGAAAAGTAATAGTTACAAATACTTTTCTTTTTAAAAACCAGCAGAACTGTTAGTTTCCTTAAAAAAAATTTTGATTCCTTTGGGTATGTATTGCATGGTGGTTTGTAGATTAGGTGACCATACCCTTACCTCCCTCAGACACTCAATTGGTATATTACTCAGCTGAAGGCTGGAAATTAATAATATTCATTTTGACTGATGTACAGGTTTTTAATTGCTTTTTTCTATTGTCATATTACTCATTGATGGCTAAAGGTCAACTTTTTTACATGTAATGACCATTTTAAAATAGATACACATTGAAATAAATCATTAATACCGTACTTTAATTAAAATTGCTGATCGCATATCACAAAAAGTTACAAAATGAGTTTTTAAAATTGGAGCTCAGATTATTGTTTAAAGTGTTTTCAAATCAGAAAAGGTCGGGAAATTCTAAGTCTATCCCTTTTATTTTGATGAAGAGAAAAACCCTTGTCAAGCATTCTGGCAGTCTGTAAGCAGCAGGAACTGCTAGATTTGGCTTGCCACTCTGTTATACATTCAGCTAGTAATAATACAGTGAACCTAAATGGATGCAGACAGTTTATTATTAACACAGACTACAAAAACAAGAATATCATTGTGTAGGCTTCCCACCTCCCTACTTCCACAAGATGACAATTAATTGGGGGGGTCATGTGACAGATAACGAGAAGTGGCTCACTTTCTTATAAAGAAGCTCTTTTCATGCTACATCTAAGTGCTTCCACAGTCTGAAGTTGTAATGTAAGGGAAGAAGCAACATGGAAAGTCTCAGGCCTCAGCGAGTTGAGGAAGGAAGATGATAAACTATCTTCTGGGAGCCTCCCACAAGATAGGGAGGCAGTGAGAAACAGTACTCGCCAGACCACCTTTCTCACCATGTTCCCAGGAGGATCTTAGAACACTTCACCAAGACTTAGTTCAGCTGCATATGAGCCTTGTGTGGCTTATGTGGAGATGTTCGAGGTTTTCTGCATGTGTGGCTTGTGTGGAGATGTGCAAGCTTTTCTGGACATCTCAGCAGAGGCATTCCCCTATAATCAGGAATGAATATTGAGAATAAAGGGAAATACCTTTCAAATATATTGATGCACGGTAATTCAAAAATTCTTTTGTTTATTGGTTTATTACAATAAAAATTGAGGTAATATCGAATACGTCATTTGTCCATTCCGTGCCCATCGATCCACGAATGGATTAATAAATTGTGGTATATGTACACCATGGAATACTATGCAGTCTTAAAAAAAGATGGAGACTTTACCTCTTTCATTTTTACATGGATGGAGCTGGAACATATTCTTCTTAGTAAAGTGTCTCAAGAATGGAAGAAAAAGTACCCAATGTACTCACCCTTATTATGAAACTAATGTAGGACCTTCACATGAAAGCTATAACCCAGTTACAACCTAAGAATAGGGAGAAGGGGGAAAGGGAGGGGAGGGAGGGGGGAGGTAGGTGGAGGGAGGGGGATTAATGGGATTACACCTGCGGTGCATCTTACAAGGGTATATGTGAATCCTAGTAAATGTGGAATGTAAAGGTCTTAGCAAAATAACTAAGAAAATGCTATGAAAGCTATGTTAACTAGTGTGATGAAAATGTGTCAGATCTATGAACCAAGTGTATGGTGCCCCATGATCATATTAATGTACACAGCTATGATTTAATAAAAATTAAAAAAAAAAGGTGGGGGTGAGCCCCACCCTGGAGAAAAAAAAAAAGAAATCCTTCAGTCATGTTAAATCAAGATTATACCACTAGATGGCGCATGAGAAATATAGTCATCCTGATTGCTTCCAGGACGTCCCCCAGTTATCAAAATCTGCAGGTGCTCAAGTTCCTGACATAAAATGACATAGTATCTGCATATAATCTATGCACATTTTTCTGTATAGTTTGTGCTTTTATTTCATATTGATATATGGGTACAAACGATTAGGTTACATTGTTTGTTTTTGTTAGGTAAAGTCCAAGTTGTAGTTGAGTCCTTTGTCCAGGAAGTGTGCCATATACACGTACAATGCACCCATTAGGTGAGAGCTTACCACACTCCCTCTTTCCTTCCCCTGCCCCCTACCTTTTGTCCCCCGCCACCCTACTTGACTGTGGTTGTGTTTTTCTCTAGCATGGCATGTAACTGTTCATTTGCTGGTTTCATATTAGTATTGAGTACATTGGATACTTGCTTGTACGTTCTTGTGATACTTAGGAGGATGTTCGCTAAATCCATCCACCTTCTGTATACTTTCAATCAACTATAGATTATATATAATACCTAATAAAAGTAAATGCTGTGTCAATATCTTTACCCAAGCAAACCTTGGAGATACTGCAGGTTTGGTTCTAGGCCATAGTAATAAAGCAAATATCACCATAAAGCAATTCACATAATTTTCTTCCTTCCCAAGTACAAATTAAAGTTATGTTTATTCTACCCTGTTATCTATTAAGTGTACAATAGCACTACATCTTTTAAAAAATTATGCATTTGTTTAAAAATACCCTTTTTTCTAAAAATTGCTAACAATCATCTGAGCCTAAGAAAGTTGTGACCTTTTTGATGGTGGAGGGTCTTGCCTTAATATTGATGGCTGATTAGTGATCAGAGTGGTGGTTGCTGAATGGTGGAGTGGCAGTGGCATTTTTTAAACTGAAAAAAAAAAATGAGCTTGCTGGACTGATTGAGTCTTCTTTTTATGAAAGATTTCTCTTTAACATGTAATGATGATTAACAATATTTTACCCACAGTAGAACTTCTTTCAAAATTGGAGTAAAAATGAAACCCGTGTCCTTCTGATTTCTAGATTATTCTTTTTCAAGCACTAAAAGAGGCAAAAAAAGCTTCATTTTTCTCTACTGCACCCCTTTTAATTTGTTCTGTGCAAATTGGACTCAGGCAAAAGGCCATACTCAAGGATCCAGAAAGCCACATGTGGCTCCAAAGCCATAGTTTTCCCACCCTGAATGTTCACAAAACCTTTACCAAGAATATCATCCATCTGAAGAAACCATAAGAAGAAACTCGTCCATAAGAAGTAAATTTCTCATTCTTTCAAGTTTTATGAGATTGCAGCAAGAGGTTCCACTATTTTTTAAATTGTTTTTTATTGTTATGGATTAATTGCAGGTACAAAGAACCAGGTTACATTCATTGCATTTGTTAGGTAAAGTCCCTCTTGTAATTGTGTCCCATCCCAAAAAGGTATGTCACACACCATGACCTCCCCCTGCTCTCCCCTTCTCCCACCCCCTACTGTGTACTAGGTCATCAATTGTCCTCATATCAGAATTGAGTACATAGGATTCTTTCTTCTCCATTCTTGTGATGCTTTACTAAGAAAAATGTGTTTCTCTTCCATCCAGTTTAATACAAAAGATGTAAAGTCTCCATCTTTTTTAATGGCTGAATAGTATTCCATGGTATACATATACCATAGTTTGTTAATCCATTCCTGGGTTGGTGGGCATTTAGGCCTTTTCACATTTCGGTGATTGTAAATTGAGCTGCAATAAACAGTCTAGTGCAAGTGTCCTTATGATAAAAGGATATTTTTTTTCTTTTGGGCAGATGCCCAGTAATGGGAATGCAGGATCACATGGGAGGTCTAATTTGAGTTCTTTGAAGATTCTTCATACTTCCTTCTGAAAAGGTTGTATTAGTTTTCAGTCCCACCAGCAACATCATAGTGTTCCCTTCTCTCCACATCCACGCTAGCATCTGCAGTTTTGAGATGGTGATGTGGGCCATTGTCACTGGGGTTAGGTGATATCTTAGGGTGCTTGTGATTTGCATTTCTCTGATAATTAGGGACAACGAGCATTTTTTCATATGTTTTTTAGTCATTCCTCTATCTTCCCAGGGAAGGTTCTATTCATTTTTCTTGCCCAGTGATGTAAGGAATTGTTGGCTCTTTTTATGTTGATTAATTTGAGTTCTCTGTAGATCCTAGTTATCAAGCTTTTGTCTGATTCATAATATGCAAATATCCTTTCCCATTGTGTAGGTTGTCTATTTGTTTTGGTTGTTGTCTTCTTAGCTGTACAGAAGCTATTCAGTTTAATTAAGTCCCATTTGCTTATTTTTGTTGTTGAAATTGCCATGGAAGTCTTCTTCATAAAGTTTTTCCCCGAGGCAGTATTTTCAAGTGTTTTCCCTACATTTTCTTTAAGGATTTTTATTATTTCATGCCTTAGATTTAGATATTTTATCCATCTTGAATCAATTTTTGTGAGTGGAGAAAGGTGAGGGTCCAGTTTCAGTCTTTTACATGTAGATACCCAGTTATCCTGGCACGATTTATTGAATAGGGATTCTTTTCCCCGGTGTATGTTCTTGTTTGGTTTATCAAAGACTAGGTGGCTATCAGAGGTTAGTACCATCTCATGGTTTTCTATTATCTCATAGGTTCCAGATATCTATGTCTCTATTTTTGTGCCAGTACCATGCTGTTTTGATCACTATGGCCTTGTAGTACAGCCTAACGTCTGGTAGGCAGATGCCCTTGGCTTTCTGTCTATTGATAAGAATTGCCTTAGCTATACAGGTTTTTTTCTGGTTCCATACAAAACGAAGAATTATTTTTTCCAAGTCTTGAAAGTATGATGTTGGTATTTTAATGGGGATTGCACTGAATCTGTACATTGCTTTAGGAAGTATAGCCATTTTAACAATGTTGATTATTCCCAGCCATGAGCATGCTATGTTTTTCCATTTGTTAATATCTTCTGCTATTTCTTTCCTTGGGGTTTCGTGATTTTCTTTATAGAGGTCCTTCACCTCTTTTATTAGGTATATTCTTAGGTATTTCATTTTCTTTGAGGCTACTGTGAAGAGGATTGTGTCCTTACTTAGCTTCTCATCCTGGCTGTTATTGGCATATACAAAAGCTACTGACTGTGGACATTGATTTTATATCCTCAGACATTACTGCATTTTTGATCACTTCCAGGAGTCTTGTGGTTGAGTCTTTGGGGTGCTCTAAGTATAAGATCATATCGTCAGCAAAGAGGGAGAGTTTGACCTCCTCTGCTCCCATTTGGATGCCCTTTATTTCAAGACCCCACTTCTAATTCTAATTATCTTTCTATTTCCATCATATCTGCAGTTACTAACTCCACTGAAGCCTTAAACACCTTAAAGTTATCAATGTGAGTTTGAAATCAACTTCTTCCAAAATCCTGGGTTTTTGTTTGTTTGTTTTTGAGACAGAGTCTCACTATGTTGCCATTGGTAGAGTGTTGTGGTATCACAGCTCACAGCAACCCCAAACTCTTGGGCTTAAGTGATTCTCTTGCCTCATCCTCCAGAGTAGCTGGGACTACAGGCACCTACCACAACCCCCCGCTATTTGTTTGTTGCAGTTGTCATTGTTGTTTAGCAGGCCTGGGCTGGGTTTAAACCCTCCAGCTTTGGTGTATGTGGCTGATGCTCTACTCACTGACCTATGGGCGCTGAGCCCCCAAATCCTGTTAATGTAGATATTTTGACCTGCTTTCATGAATAATGACTGTTCTTAATGGCATCTAAAATACTAAATCCTTTTCAGAAGCTTTTCAATTTTCTTTGCCCAGATTCATCAGAGGAATTGGCAGCTATAGCTTTAGAAAATGTATTTCTTAAATAATAAGATTTGAAAGTTGAAATTATTCCTTGCTCCATGGGCTGCAGACTGGATGTGTGTTAGCAGGCATGAAAACATTAATTTCTCTGTACACCTCTCTCAGAACTCTTGAGTGACCAAGTACATTGTCAATGAGCAGTACTATTTCTGAAGAATACTTTTTCTGAGCAGTAGGTCTTAACAGTGGACTTAACATATTCAGTAAAGGGCGGTGCCTGTGGCTCAAAGGAGTAGGGCACCAGCCCCATATACCGGAGGTGGTGGGTTCGAACCCAGCCCCAGCCAAAAACTGCAAAAAAAAAAAAATAATAATAATAATAGCAATAAAATAAAATATTCAGTAAAGCATCTTGTAAATATTTGTGTTCTCACATAGGCTTTGTTTTTCCAATTAAAGAGCATGGGTAGATTTAGCATAATTTTTAAGGGCCTCAGAACTTTTGGAGTGGCTAATAAGCAATGGCTTTGACTTAAAGTCACCAGCTGCATTAGCCCTTAAATAGGGAGTCAACTTATCCTTTGAAGCGTTGAAGGCCAGGAGTTGACTTTTCCTCTCTAGCTATGAAACTTCTAGATGCCATCTTTTTCCAATAGAAGGCTGTTTCATCTTTACTGAAAATCAGCTGTTTAGATCACCAATGATTTACCTAGATCTTCTGGATAACTTGTTGCAGTTTCTACATCAGCACTTGATGCTTCACCTTGCAGTTTTATGTTATACAGGCTCTTCTTTTCTTAAACCAACCTTTGCTAACTTTAACCTGTTTTTCTGGCAGCTTCTTCACCTCTCTCAGTCTTCATAGAAGTGAAGAGAGTTATTGCCTTGCTCTAGATCAATCTTTGACTCAAGGAATGTTGTGAAGGGTTTCTATTCAGATCACTAAAACTTTCTTCATATCAGCAATAAGGATGTTTTGCTTCCTTATTATTTATATGTACACTGGCATAGCACTTTTAATTTGCTTTACAAGTTCTCTTTTGCATTCACAACTTGGGTAACTGGTGCAAAAGGCCTAGCTCTTGACCAGCTTTGGCTTTGGATATGTCTTCCTCACCAAAATTAATAATTTAACTAGACTTTGGATTAAACGTAGAGACCTGTGATGCTATCTTTCACTCGAACACTTAGAGGTTATTGTACAGTTATTAATTGGCCTAATTTTAATATTGTTGTGTCTCAGGGATTAGGGAGGCCCAAGGAGGGGGGTAGAGATGGATAATGGACAGTTGGTGGAGCAGTCAGAAGAACACACACAACATTTATCAATTAAGTTCACCTTCTCATATTGGCATAGTTTGTGGCAGACCAAACAATTACAAAAGTAACATCGAGAATCTCTGATCATGGATCACCATAACAGATATAATAATAATTGAAAAGTTTGTAATATTGGTAGGATTACTAAAATGTGACACAGGCATAAAGTGGGAACAAGATGTTGGATAAAAGGAGCTGATAGACTTGCTTACCACAGGGTTGCCATAACCCTTCAATTTGTAGAAAAATGTACAATAAACTGAAGCACAATAAAATGATGTATGTCTATGTTGCATTTGTCTAGAAAACAATAACAAGAAAAAGGTTTGTACATGTTCAGTACAGATGGATTATTTTTTTCCAGATATTTTCGATCCATGGATAGTTGAACCCACAGATGCAGAAACCACAAATATGGAGGCTGACTGTATTTATCACCCAGTTGGTCAGTATGGAAAGCTCTTTCCCTACCTGATGAATTATAAACATGATTGTGATGAATTAAAAAATGTGTATGAATTTTAACTTAAATATAATTAGTGTGCCGTAATTATTTTTCTGAAAGTATTTTCTTTATTTTTTAATTTACCTTTTAATGGAAAACCTTTTCATTTAAAATATGTCAAGAGTACAGAAAAGTTTAAAGAATAACACAGTGAACACCTGCATATACTTATCCTAGATTTATCCATTATTAATATATTACATTTGCTTTATATGGCTCTCTCTGATTTTTTCTAAAGGATTTAAGAGTAATTTGTAGGGCAGTACCTGTGGCTCAAAGGAGTAGGGCGCTGGCCCCATATACCGGAGGTGCTGGGTTCAACCCAGCCCCAGCCAAAAAAAAAAAAAACTGCAAAAAAAAAGAAAGAAAGTAAAGAAAAGAGTAAATTGTCGATATAGGACCCTTCACTTTCCAATATATCAACATGTGTCTCATAAAAACAAGTCCATCATCCTACATTGTCTTACCAAAGACCTTTTACATTGCTCCAAAATTATCTAATGTGTAATCTATATATAAACATCCCTAATCATCCCCCAAATATCATTTTTAGCTATTTTGTTTTCTACCCAGGATCCAATCACACTGCATTTGGTACTCATTTCTCTTTGATTTTCATCTATCTAGGATAGTTTTCTTCACCCCTCCTTTTTAAAACTATGACAGTGATAGTTTGAGGGGTTTAGGCCACTTGTCTTCCAGAATATTCCACAATATGGATTTACTGCTTGATTCTTCATGATTTGATTCAGATTACATATTTTTGGCATGCACTAAATAGGCTCAGTGTGTTTCCCATTTCATTACATCAGGAAGTATATTTCAATTTGTGCTATTATTAGTGACATTAAATTAAATCCATTGATTAAGTTTTTGCGTGCCAATTTCTCCATTGAAAACGCACATTTCCTCTTTTGGAGTTAATCAGAAACCTATGGTGATACTTTAAAATCCTGTGAGTGTTTCATTCCCCTACGTTTCAGCCAGGGTTTTGGTATGCACTAATGATCTTTGCCTAGATCAGTTATTACACTGACAGTTTCTAAATGGTCATTTACTAATTCTGTCATTAATTATAAGTACTCTGAACACTATTTTTCTCCCTATTGCCACTTTTTGTAAACTATCATTATGGACTCATGGATTCATTTTATTCAATGTTTTATAGTCAATTACCATCATATTCTTTTTGATATTAAAATTATACTAAATTTGGCTACACTATCTCTTGTGTCCTTTTGATATGTTCCCTTCATTCTTTGAATGATTACTTGCTTTATGATACAAGATTATTTCAAGTTCACCTTGTACTTTTTCTGACTTAGATACAGAATCAGCTATTTCTTCAATAAACTTTGGTTGCTTTTAGTGGGGAACAGTGTTTAGAAATCAACATCTGGACATTAGACATACTCATTGTTGCTGGTGTGTCATCGTCATTGCTGTTGGGGTCATAGCCTCCTTTCAGTGGGCAGACCTAGTAAAGTATATTTTAGAAAGTCTTGAGTTCATACTCATACCTCCAATTAAAATATATCACTGTAGATTTCTTCAGGATCCTCTTCACTTTCTCAGATTCCATACTGGTGTCTCTTTTCTCCTATAGTGAGAACTTCAGTTCCAAAAACCAAAAACTCAGTACATTTGCTCATTAGTTCTACTCATACAGTATATACGTGTGTGTGTGTGTGTGTGTAGGGGCGTGTATCCTATAGTACATATTTTCAAATTTGCTCTCCAATAACCTTACCAGTAACAAAGATTATATTTAGGTTTTCTGGTTAGAACCAAATGGTGGCATATGTTAAAAATGTAGAATTTTAGGCTTGCCTTTAGTTTACTGAAACAGAATATTTAGGAATAGGTCCCAGTAGTCCTCATTGAAAGAATCAACACTCTAGGTGATTCAGAAGAACTTTGATGTTTCAGATGCAAAGATGTAGCATGGGCTTGGGCTTTAGATAAGAAAGGTTGGTGTCCTTATTTCATTACTTAATATTTTCAGTTTCTTCGTCTGTGCAGTGGTGATAATAATAATTTCTTAAGGTTCATCATTTGGTTCTTAGATAAGTGCCTGGGATATGATAAATGTGCAGTAAATTTTACTGATCTTTTTTTCTTAGTATAAGGTATTGAACAAGTTGTCATATATTTCCTATCTGGTAAAAATCAAATTAATGCATAGAAACAGTTTCTGTAATGTTGTATAGTTATTTGAAGTAAATGAATTTATGAAAATAAAAGTAAAAATAATATAAAGGATACACTTAAAGGTAAGTGTACATTATCAATTGAGATGTACAAATATATGTTTGTATATTAAATATGTATTTTTTACTTCCTTCACCCAGTGGGAGTCGAATCTCTTTGGGCAGATCATGTAGCAACCCTAATTGTAAATGTTACCCAAAGTTAGTGAAAGAAAAATAAGTATAACGAAGTATCTTTATTTTGCAACATGTGCAGATTGTTAGATTATGAAAAGAAGGGAGATGGACTGCACTTTATTCACTGTTGCAATCGCTGCTCTCAGCACAGTATTTTGAATGCCATGTGACTCGAGACATATTTGTGGGGCGAATGAATTGTTCTCTCTCTTTTTTTCTCTTGTGGTGAAATAGACTTAACATAACATTTACCATTTTAGCTATTTTAAGTGTGTGTTTCAAAGGCATTAAACACATTCACATTAGGGCAGGGGTCTACTGGCAAGTATTGTACCAAAGGAGGGGACCAGAAAAATTTCTTCTTTTCACTCTGGAACTTCATTTGAATCAGAAATTTTCTTCTGTAGACTTTTTTGATGAATTCTTGACTTGACTTATTACTTACCTGGGGAAAACATATATTGAACAACACAACGGTAATGCACACCACCAGAGATAAGACCTCTGATGCCTAGTAGGACCACTGCAGGAAAAAAAAAAGTTAATGAGATTGTTGCTAGGAGACGGGAGAGCCAAAAGCTCATGGTCTTGGAGGGGTTCCACTGGAAATCAAGACAACTGAAATGTGTTTTGGATTAGAAGTTTAGCTATTAAAATCTGTCCTTTGATGAGCATGCATATTTTAGCACAGGATGTTTAGTGGATTTTATGTTTGGGAGGGTTTTTGAGGAGAATCTCAAGGCATTTCATTTCTTTCCACAGGGCTAATCCCTTCTTCAGGGCGCAGCTCATTTTCCAGAGGATGTTGCGCTGCTGCCTTGCCCCCACCCCTTCAGTGCGACAGCCTCAGAGCTGGTGGAGAGACAGAGAGCATACCACTGGTAAGTAGCCGAGAAATATTACGTAAAATAGATATCCCGGCTGGGTTTTCTTAAAGCAATGACATGTTTTGATGAAAGAGAAAAATACAGAGCTGTGTTGGAATTTCTGATTCTGATCTGCAGCGCTGGGAAAATGGATTAATTACATTCTAAATATTTCGTCGTCACTTTTCTAGTTTAAAGCTTCCTTCTTAAACGCTGAATGAGTTGCTAGAAGGAAATACAGAAACTCCCCCTTGTGATTTGGTAAGATATTTCCCCAAATAAGATTTACAAAAGATGTTACTAAAGTGGGAACTTGCCTTCACAATCGTATCTCAGCTTGAGATGTTTAGATTAGATGTGATGTAATAGGTGATGGCTCAAGACGTTCTCAGATCTGCTTTCTTTTTCTCCCTGTGGAAAGAGCCTGAGAAAAATTTTATTTTTGCAATGGAGCAAAGGACACTACGTCTCATTATTTTATTCTTTTAAATTTATTTATTTTAATGGAAAATAATAATTGTAGTGATTCATGTGGCATATAGTGATGTTTTGATATCATATAATATATAGTGATGATGTCTGTACTGGAGAGAAAGTGAGGAAGAGGGCAGTCTATAATAAAGTTCAGATTGATTGCTTTATGTGAGATGGGAATGTGTGTTGATTGTGAAACTTTAAAATTTGGCTTAAGGATGAAAAATCAAGAAACAGAAATAATGAATACCGCTACTGTGTCTTCAACTGAAAAATATTCACTTGCATTTTTGGTCATCAATTTGTACAGTAAAGGCAGAATGTTCTTGCGACTTCCTTTTTTGAAAAAAAAAAAAAAGACGTGAGAAAGACAGCGCAGATACCTATCAAGAAAGCTTTTATGTTTACTTCCGAAATATGTCTGAAAATGTATATGCTTTTATAGCTCTGTTTCTGGAAGAGAAAAGAAAAAAAAAGGTGAAATTGTCTTTTGTAATTTCTCTGAAATTCAGGTTATTTTGACACTTGAACAGGACGAAAGGAGAAAAAAGGCAATAGATTAATTTTTTGAGTTAGATGACAAAGCAGAAATCAAGGGTGAAAATTAAGAATGAAAAAGCTTAGAAGAAAGTCCACAAGCTGGGCCATGTTCCCAAGTTGAAGATGTCTGCTGGTAGCATGTTTTGCAGAGGGAAAGGGAGAGAACATACTGAAGGCAGAGGGAGGGGGTGTTGAACAGAGCACTGCGGCAAAGAGAGTGACTGACGCATCTAGGGACATGTGACGGTTCTCTGGTGTAGTGAAGAAAATTTTCCATGACTCCATCTTGTATAAGAAATCCTATACATACTAACATGAAAATAATGCTATAATCTTCCTGCAGTGCATAATGAGTTTGCTTCGCAGTCCTCCATTAGTCTGCATTGGCATTTAATCTTTGCTTTTTATTGTCTTTGTTCCTAGACTTTCTTCTCTGCGCTCCCAGTGCTTTCACACACTTATTAAAGTATTTTATTAGAAATAATGGTTTTCCCTTCTATAATACAAATACCACATTCACTTCAGAAAATGGAGAAAAATATAAAGATGACTATGAAACTTACCTACAATCCCACAACACAGATCATTTCTATTAACATAATTACTGTCAGTCTCTTTTCTCTGAATATATGTAAATAAATGCATAAGATATATTTTTATACAAAATGAAGATCCTATGTATATACAGTTTTTAACCTGTAGTATTCATTAATATACATTAGGAGCAATTCTCCATATTTTAAAATATTCCACAAGAATGTGATGTTTGTGGATGCATAATTTTCCAATATATGGGTATCCCTTTAAATGTTCAATTATTAAATGTTTATATATTCAATTTTTGCTGTTATAAATAATTTAAGGAATATCTTTCCATATAAATGTCTGTGTGCTTTTCTGGTTTTCTTCCCCCCTAGGATAAATTCATAGACATGGAATTCCTGGACCAAATGGTACGAACCAGTTTAAGGATTTTTCATCCCATACGTATCATCTCATTTGTTTATCGTATGTGGTAAAAGCATTATTTTCCTGTTGTTGTTTGCCTACTGATTTCTGTCATTTATGGTGGTGATATTTTTGACATTTTGTAGCTTTGCCTTTTTAAATATTCACATCTGCACCTTTTGATTTTGTGATTTGTTTCTTTGGTAAGCATATTCACCTGTATTTTTTTCCTAATCATTTAATTGCTTCATTTTTTACAATTAACTATTTATCTAGAGTTTATTTGGGTAGATGATATAAGGTAAGATCTAATTTTGTTTTTTGTTTTGTTTTTTTCCAAATAGGTCACCAATTGTTTGCGCATCATTTCTTGAGTAATCCAACCTTCTTCCACTGATCTGAAATGGCAACGACTCTTCTCCTATTAGACAGGGTGTAGCTTTCCACAGGTCGGCCATTTTCTCTTTACTCAAGATGGTTACATTCCGTAATAGTCTCCCCACCTTCTTGCAGCTTCTGGAAGCATACTAAAGCATCATGTTTGTGCTTATGCGTTTCAAAAATTCCATGTACATACAGTTTAGGCCAGTGGTTTTGAAACAAAATTCTTTTCATTTTAAATATTTAAAAATTGTATTTTTGTTGCATGCTTGATACAAATTAAAGCTGAGGAATCCAAATATATAAAAATCACTCTTCCAGAAGTGCCATTCCTCTTGGACACACCTGACATCTCAATTATGTGTTTAAAAAAGACATTCCCCAGGTGAGTGCTAGTCCCAAGCTTCCTCCTTCATCCTCTTTTTCTACTCCTCAGGTACTCAGAGAGTTAAAGCCACGTGGACTCAATTCGTGGAATTGTCTAGAATGGCATAAGAGGGAAATATAAGAAATGTGTATGGAGTAGAAATAATGTCTGCCAGCCTGTTGCTGGTAAGGAGGCTGATGTAGGGACTTAAGAGAGCTAGGGTGAGTCCCAGTCCATGCTACCACTGCCACCATCTCTTCTAAATGGAGCCATACCCCAATAGTCCACCTCTTTTTACTGCAGGTGGAAGGCTCAAGACTTCAAGCACTGAGTTTTTTAGTAGGAGATGGGTTAATTATTGCCCACAGAAAGATTTGACCATTCAAATCTGCTAGCCACTACGGACAGTCCCCTGTCCCCAACAAAACCTTCTTTCTCTATTGACTTCTGACCCTGGCCTCTAGCTTCACTAATTCTGGGAATAAAAAGGTGGGGTGGGCATACGTGGAAGGCTGCATCATCTGCCATAGTTGCAAGGGGCTCCTTTGGCGCACAGCCCCAGCCCCAGCCCTGGTGCTTTCCTGACTTGCCGCATTAGGCACTGATTTGTTTATGAGTGGTGGCTGGTTTCCCTGGCAACGGCAGCTCGCCAGGGCATGCGCATTCATTCCTCTGCAGTAGCAGAATGCGGCTGTAGGGCCCAGAGCAGACTTGCCCCACCACCACCCCCCGCAGTGGCTGACAGAGTTACTTGGCAGATACATGTCAGCTTTTCCTGTGGCAAACTGCCATCATTATTGTATACAGAGCATTGCATTAAAAACAAAATCCTTGGAGGGCTTTGAGCCACTCCCTTTTTCTTCCTCCCAAATTAACTGCTCTCAATTTGTTTACCAGTGACAATGAAGTCTTTCCAATGTTTGAGGACATTGATGCCGTTAGGGCCCGAGGGGATTCATAATGGTGTGGGTTCAGGAAACATACTTGTTGGTTTCAAACAAATACCACTTACTAGTTGCACGACTGTGGCACAGTTACTTAATGGCTCTGTGCCTCAGTTTCCTCAGATGTAAAATAGGGATGGTAGTAGCATGTTTAGAACAATGTCTGGCACACAGTAACCATTATCTAAGTGTTGTCTATTATTATTTGTAGATACTAAGGGAGACTTGCCTGGAAACACAATGTGCCCACAATGTATAAACTCCCTATCTCATGCCCACCCCGGTCAAATAATGTAATCATACATTTACGCCTACAGCACACAGACTCACCTTATGATCCGCAGACACACCCTAGAGCACATCAACAAGCACTACAGCAAAAACCCTTGGCCCAAGGTACATGTGGACACTTCCCTTTCCAAAGCCAAGTATGTTTCCCACAATGCAGAGACTCACCTAAGGGACACTGACCCACCCCACGTAATACAGACTCACCCCACCATAAAGACTACTGATGACACAGACAATTGTGACATCATGCACTGTCCCCACATCACACAGACCCTTCCCGGTGCATACTCTGTGTACAAACCCCCCTACAGAGCACAGATGTTCCCCACAGCAAACACATCCTCTCCATAACACACAGATACTCCTCACAACACACAGACTCCCCACAGCACACAGATCCTCTCTGTAACACACAGATACTTCTCAACAACACACATACACTCTTCACTACACACAGACTCTCCCTCCAGCACACAGACTCTCCCCACAGCACTCAGACTTCTCCCATGCCCCATTGATTAGATCCTCCACACATCCACACAGAAGGCAGACTTCCCTTACAAGAGCAGACAGGCACAGAGACTCCGCCATCACACACACTCTCACCACAGAACAGAGACTCCACCCACTGCCCACAGACTAACCCTATACCACATGAAGTCTTGCCACGGAACACAGACTTTCCTCCCAGAACAGACTTATGACACAGCTTGAAGACCCACACTGTGACACAAAGACTCTCCCACAACAGACTCACTGGTGCACAGATGAGCACCCGAGGCCACAGACCATCCTGTCAGGACACCGATTCACCCCACACTACCAGACACCCCCCAGATCGTACAGACTTACCTCACAAAACAAAACCTACACCCTTAGTACAGAGACTTCCCCACAGCACTCAGATGCCCTTACTTCCACAGCACAGCGATGCAATAGCACCATATATCATGCCTTGATGCTCAGGATTGTGCCACAACACACGAACTTGTGCTGCAATGCACCAAATCATTTTAAACAAGTTCACTTACCACACAGTGCAAATACTTGCCCCACAGCACCTTCGTTTGCCCCAAAGCCTTTGGAACTCCCCCTAAACACACAGTTATCACACAATACATATTGTGGTCCTGTATCAACAAAATACACCACAAATTCCTCAGACACACTCTGTGATAAATGGACATACTTCATAACGCAAAGTTTGGCATCACAGCACGGAAACTGAGACAGGTTAGTCCCACAGCCAGCACAGACGTGCTGCAGAGACATCAAATCTTTCTCTAAAGTATTCTGAGCTGCCCCTCACGGCTCAGTCCCAGCTGTGATCCATAATATCTTCTCTCACTCCACAACACTGATGCAACTTACAACATATAAACATACCCCAGAGCCAAACAATCCACCCCCACAATGCTCTGAGTTGTGTCACAACACACACTTTCCATACAGATTTATTTCACAAAAGAAACATTTCTTACAGTGGCTGTACAATGCAGACATGTGTCCCCAAATGCATGAAACCCTTTGCTATAGCACTCTCAGGTTTACCCTGAGGCACATAGTCTAGTTTCACTTCTCATGCACAGATATCCACCCAAATGCACAGATGTGCCCATCAATGTACATACTCGCCTCCCAAAGACCACTGAGCTCCACGACACCCTAAATGTAGACAAGCCCTTTAGGAAACAAACTTAGCCAATAACATACTCAATCACCCCCTCAGCACTTACACATGCCTTATAATTCATAGGCATGGATCTATAACACATAGATTCCTTCCACAATGCACAGGCTTACTGCACAGTGCAAAAACCTCAGTGCACATGAACATTTCCCAGTGTTTAGGCACACAGAACACGTATTGCCATTGCAGTGCAAAGATTTCCATCTTTCCTTTATAGTGGGCAGACAAGCTCCACCGCACTACTGAGCTACAACTCTGGCCTACAGCAGAGATACAGCTTGTGTAATTGTTACGAGCAAGGCCTCTGACCCAGACTACCTGGGTTTGAATTGAGGTCCCCTTCCCTTGCTAATTCTATCACCTTGGGTAAGTATATTTCTTTGTTCTTTAGTTTGCTCATCTATAAAACAAAGAAAACCATAGTACCTACCTCAAAGAGTTGCTGTGAGTAATAAATGAATTAAGATATGTTAAGTGCTTTGTACAGTGCCCGGCACATAGAAACTATTAGAATTGTTCATTTATATTACAATCATCCTCCCTCAATCACTGTCATTACTGCTGTAGCCCAGATACTTACTCTCATCTGACTGCACAAAGATTCACCACATAATGCGCAGACTGGCTCCAGACCATCTAGAAATACTAAATAGCACACAGACACGTCACTATAGCACCCTCCTACCCTACAGAGCACAGACAGAACATTAGACCAGACACCACTCACAAAACACAGAAGCACATTACAATTAAGAACTTTGCCGTATAATGCAGAGGCTTGCTTCATAGTACACAGACCTGTTCCACAGCACCCAGCCTCAGCCCAGAAGGTGAGGCACAGAACCACCACACAACACAACGCAAACACATACCCCGTACTCACAGATACGTCCTATATCACACCAGCACACCCTAAAGCATCCTTTCATACACACATTTTTGTCTTATAAGAGGTGGCTACCCTTAACTGTTCACAAGTATGCTCCTAAATTTGTGCTTCTAAATTTGCATCATCACATAATGTTGAACCCCCTTCCCACAACACATTTACTCACTTGTCTCATGCTTGACCCATAAAGAACTACATGCTTCGCGTCTCGTAACTTGCCCATAAATCTGATGTACCACAGAACATTAGCATACATATGACCCCAGGCCTCACACCACACAGATTTGCTCTGCAGTGCCTGAATAAGTGCCACCATGCAGAGCTATACCCTTAAACACAAGTCCCTTGTAAATGAATAGTGTCACATGAGAACATACACAAAAACTCATCTCACGACATGCAGACTTATACTAAAGCAAAGACTCCGCAAGGTTGGGCTCACGATGCAAAAACTTACCGCACAGGGCCCACACTGGCATGAGGCAGACTAGCCTCAGCTCACCTAGGCTCAAACCACATAATGCAAAACTTGGTCAACAATACCTAGACTCACCCTCTGGTTAAGAGCTTATACTCACAACTCAAACTGCCTGGGTTCCAATCTGGCATGCAGCACTTACTAATTGTGCAACCTTGGAAAGGTGTCTTGACTTCTCTGTGCCTTACTTTTCTAAGCTATTAACTGCAAATAATACTGGTACCTGCCTTTTATGGCTGTTAAGAGAAATCAGTGAGTTAATGCCTAGAAAGTGTTTATAGCAGCAGTGTTTGGTAAAGAGTGAGTGTTATTGATATTAGCCAGTCATGTTATTGTTGTTATTGTTGTTGTTACTACACATGGAGCTGGACCATGCTGGTAAGAGTCGATCTAAAGCAACCAGAATCAAATCACAAAGGATAGAGTATCCCCCATAAAGCACAGAATCACAACTCATACTCTCACCAGTCTTAGCCTTACAACGTTGATATTGACTGCACCTGGCCCACAATACCTGGAAGCATTGATTGCACAGATGCTGCATAACACTGGGACTCATCACACAGTGCCTACACACACAACAGTGCACAAATATATACATAAAACAGAAACTCATTCTTGCAAAAAAATCATCCCAGTTCAGCCAGATCGGATGCACCCTATCGTACACATCCATGTTCCATCATACGCACTCCCCCAGAACACTACATCGGCTCCATAACACAAAGAACTCACTTCAAAATCTCTAGAAACAGTCCACAACATATACACTGCTCCGATGCACAGAACAGTAACACACCACATAAACTTGCTATAATGAACTGACTTGCCTCACAACACAAGAAACCAGAACATGCCCCACAACACACATAGTCTCCCTGTAACATACATGGTGGTCCAGCAAAACACCTTCTTGCCCACACATCACCGAGATGTGCCTCACGGAACACAAGCATGTTGTATAACACATGTTAAATATCTCACAATGCCCATATGTGCCCAGTCATACAGACTTGCTCCACCACTCAGATACAACTTGACTCATAACCATCAGACTTGCCCCATATCACATGGCAATATCCCATAATCCGGTTTCTCACTACCACACCTAGACTGACCACACAAAATAACCTCTTCCTGTCACAAATTCCCTCACAGCAGCATATCCCACAAAAATGCCCCCCCCCAACAGAATAACACAATGAGCAGATATGCTCTGTAACACACAGGCTTACTGCATGAGACCAAGACTTGCCTTGGTTTACTCACACTTTCTTATGAAAGATAGAACACAACTATAGTCCAGATTGAAGGAGAGAAATGGAGTGGGAAGGGGGGGGTTGATAGAGGGAGGGTTAACGGTGGGACCACACCTGTGGAGCATATTGCAAGGATACAAGTCAAATTTAACACGTAGAGAACATGAATGTCTTGGGCGGCACCTGTGGCTCAAGGAGTAGGGCGCCGGCCCCATATAACAGAGGCAGTGGGTTCAAACCCGACCCTGGTCAAAAATTGCAGAAAAAAAAAGAACATAAATGTCTTAACACAATAATCATGTAAATGAGGTGAAAGCTACATTAATTAGTTTGATGTAAGCGCTCCAAATTGTATAGAAAAAATCAACACTTTGTACTCCACATATGGATAAATGTATTCATGATCTATGTGTATATGACTTCATAAAAAAATAAAAAATAAAAACAATGTTAAAACATGCACAAGAACACATAGAAATGTCGGGTAACACACACACACAATACATAAAGCCCAGATATGTGCCACCACACTTAGACTCATCTTGTAAGACTGAGGTTCACCTATAACAGCTAGATTCACCCAAAAGACCTACACCTATTTCATAGCACAATGACTTGCTGCACAAAGCTGAAATACCACAAATCATTCAAACCCCTCCCAGTCTGGCAACTCGGACTTGCCCCTGGCACATAGGAATGGCCCACTGTCAAAAGACTTCTTACAACTTATAGATTGACCACACACAAAACCATCTGTGCATTGCGACTTGCCTCAGAGCTCGTAGAAACAGTGGAGAAAACACAAGCAATGCATGGGTGGGCCTCATCACACCCAGACTCTCCTCGAAAGATCCAGATAATCCCAATAACACAGAGAAAATACCCACATGCCTGAAATATATGAATTCATCCCACATCACACACCGTCCCTATAAATGCCCTTTCTGCCTCCATAACAAAAAAGACTAGCTCCACAGAACAGAGAAATGTTAAATAGCACATACGCAATTAAATATACCTCACAGACAGCCTTCATTACTCGGATTTGTTACCTCATAACAGGACTCATCCCATGACATGTCTGTCTACCCAGCAACACCAGACTTTTCACTCCATAAAATAGCTTCCTGCTTCTATGATGCCAAAACTTGCCTTGCAATATGAGTCTGAAGTGGTAGAGAACACTCAGATGAAAGCCCTACCATACTAAATACCACAGAGATTTGCTCCACAACATGACATCTAACCCCATGAAACCCATACTAGCCCCACAATACCAGACACACCTCGTATCTCCCAGTCAGGCTGTCCAACAGCCTGCCATGCTTCAGTCATGCAAGCCAGCCTGACTCATGACAATATCCCATGGACAACAAACCTCTCAACACAGCACTTTGCCAGACAAATAAGTTTTTTTTTTTTTTGCGATGGAGTCTTACTATGTCACCCTCAGTAGAGTTCTGTGGCCTCACAGCTCACAGCAACCTCAAACTCTTGGGCTTAAGTGATTATCTTACCTCAGCCTCCCAAGTAGATGGGACTATAGGCACCCGCCACAACATCTGGCTATTTTGTTGTTGTTGTAGTTGTCATTGTTGTTTAGCAGGCCCGGGCTGGATTTGAACTCACCAGCTCTGGTGTATGTGGCCAATGCCCTAACCACTGAGCTATGGGCACCAAGCCGCAACTTCTTGATATTCTGACACCAAGACATGCCTCACAGAACACAAAAAGAATCGAAAACAAACAAACCAGCAAAATCTTGCAATGTGCACCATACACCAATACTCAGCTCACAAAACACAGACTCAAACAGTCAGATCCATACTGGTCACACCATACACAGACACGGCCCATAATACGCAGATATGCTCCAAAGACACAGAGTCTCTCCATAATACCCACATGGACCCCCAAATATTTTTGGACCTCCATAACACCCAAACTGGACTCATGGCACACATAAATGCTGAACCCTATAAACAAAACCTCCACTGCTCAGATAGGTTCCACTAGCTGACAGCCTATTACAAAATATCCAGACTCACTCCATGTTATGCGGATTTGGCCCATGAACCACCTAGGATCACAGGGAGTAACATAACAACACTCAGATGAAGCCCATGAGATAGGACATGCCCTACAGACCAGTTCCTCACCTTCTTAACAGCAAGGCTGACCTCACAGAACACAGAAAGGATGGACAACAGAGACAAACGCATAGAGACGTGGCCCGTGACGCCCAGACTTGCAGCGCAACACCCATACTCACACTATGACACTCACCCTCAATAACATCGATCGCTCCACAACATATAGACAGGACCTAAAACACGCAAACGCCACCCACAACTTGCAGACACACTCAACAACATGGGTGTGCCACACAATTCACAAACCTTTTCCATACAGCCAATAATTGTCTCACAATGCAAAAAAATTCTGGATAACACAGTTAAATTTAAAAAATGTACAGATGCACCCTGCAGCACCCAGGCTTCGCTCACAACATCCAGACTTGCCTTATCATATACATTTAGCCTGCGGCACTCAGCCCGGCCCCATCCATGGCCATGGCCCACAGCATATGCACAAGCCCTCAAACACGTGAACATGCCCACGATACACAGACATTCTACATAACGTACACTGACCCCAAAGAATTGCCTCATAATGCACAATCACAACCAACAACTTACAGATCTAGCCCATATAGCATGGACTCAACCTTCCCACACTTACCACATAATTCCCAAATTTGTCAAATACTCTCAATCAGCCCAAAATACATGAACCCACCCAGAAATAACACAGCATGACACATAAATTTTCCTTTGGTTACAATCAATTCACAACTCACACTTGTCCCGCAATGCCCAGACACACCTTACAATGTACAGACAAGCATCTCAACTTAGACGCCCAAACGATGCACAAAATTTTATAAGACCATATAGCTGCTCTCCCTACAATGTCCAGACTTACCTCATAGCACTCCAAATCGTGTCAAAATACACACTCAATCCAAAATAGAAATCTACTCCCATCCCTTCTATATGTCTCATAATGCACAAATATGCCTTATAAGATATAGATTCCGCAGAAACACATAATATTACATAACAACTTACAAACATTTCTTAAAATATACACTCCATAATGAATGAATAGACAACATCTGGTCGCATGTCCAAACGCATGGACTTGCCTCTCTACCCCCTCTCCCCACCAGCATATGTCTAGCAGTGCTAAGACATAGCACAGAAAACAGACTTGCCCCGCAGTGCATAGAATTTTGCCCACCTTCCAAATTCATTCTACAATGCACAGACTTTCCCTCCTCTACAATGTTACCCTACAATGCAGAGATTTACTCATAAAGCAAATAATTTCCTCATAATGAACCACAACCATCAGATATGCACCCGCAGACATATAGCACAACACCAGGAAACACTCCGTAACATGTATATGAGCCCACAAGGCCTGGACCGTCCCACAACTTCCACACTAACCACATAACACCTAGACCAACTTAGACACATGCTGCACAACATGAGACTCCCACCAGAGCTCATGGAATTCTATTACAATGCACAACATGTAATAGAATGCTAAATTTGTCACAATGCTAAAATTCACAAAATGCCAAGACTCGCCTCAGTACACATCCAGTGTTACCACGACCTTAGATTTTCCTCAGAAGTCAGTCTTGCCCCAGAGTAGGGTTGATATGCTTCACAATGCCTATGATGAACTTACAATGAAAAGACTTGCCCTATATGGTCATACCCACTCCCTAATACCAGGACATACCCTATAAGCCACAGATGAATTCCACAAGGCAAAAATTTCCCTATAATGCACAGCCTCACTCTACAGCATGCAATTAACAAACTGAGAAGAAGAGCTCACAAACAGTCAGCCTCACCCACAAATTCAGTCTTGCCACACAACACTAAAACATGTCTTGCAGTGCACAAACTAGCTGCATAATACCCAGATTCAACTTACACTGGGACAGATATACTCTGTGACAGAAAGGTTTGCCCACATACACAAAGTTATGTTCTGATGCATAGATTTACCCCCCCAAAATCACTCACAATGCATATACCCCACAAAAAAAAAAACATATGCTCTCCCCAACATCCAGAGTTGCACCAGGACTCATAGCATTGCTCCACAAGATCAGAGCCTTCCCCATATTGTACAGATATGCTCCTTACCAGACAAGCCTTTTACAACACAGCCTCAGCCCGTAAGGCACCTTTGATCTGGTAATCAACATATCCACATGTGGGCACATAGCAATGTCTAGTCATAAATATCCACACCAGACTCTCTCAGGCACAGAGGAGTGTGCAGGAACACATGCGTGCACACCTAGGCACCCAGAAGATGTATTTACTAATTCATAACCTTCAAGATGCAGAAACACAGGTGCACACACAAACATTCATACAGAAACATGTAGATACTCTTGAAGGCTCATGAGACATAGACGTATTCTCATCCACATAGGCACATAGACATTTGCATATGTGCACATGTATCTATGGACAGATACATAGAGTCATCTAAGTGCCCACGCCTGTGTCTGTTTCTACCAATGTATAAAAGGTTTGTTTCTACACAGAGACATTTATACAAACACTGAGACAGAGATTCTTTCATAGGCAGATAATATAGTTTAGAGAGGCGCATACTGGCCATGTGCTTGCAGAGTCACATGAATATACACACAGAGGCCTAGATGCTATTAAAAAGCACATGTGCAAACATGCTTATGGCCACATCCACAACATAAACACTCATATGCTCCATGAGTACATGTAAACACACACACGTGCACATATGTGAAAACGCAGATAGGAGTACGTGTGTGTGTGTACTTTTGGAGATACATAAACATGCCGTTGTGCATACACAAATGCATTTGTTCATGGAGACATGCATGCATACACAGACAAAACAGAGACACCCATCAAGAGATCTCCACATGCACACACACATAATGGTGTATACCTTTATAGAGGTATGTGTTTATATACAGAGAAACATATATAAATATACACTATATATAGTTACATACACTATACGTGCATATGTAGAGAGATACATTTAGAAGAGATGTATACATATGCAGATACATATTCAGAGAAGCATACACCTACACATATAAACATATAGACACAAGCCCGAAGACCCACGCAAAGATATGCATGGGAAAACACATTTCTACTCTCCCACAGACTCATTCAGATACACGAGAGGAGCCCGCAGAGTCACACACATGTGCAGAAGCACAGAGCCATTCTCAGAGACAGAGCTGTACAGACACCCACGCCTCTAGAGAGTCATGCAGACATGGACACAGCAGCTTGTGCACATGCATGCAGAAACGAATACAGATTTGTAAACATGTGGACATGCCACATGGATGTACATAAACGGGGAGACTCAGAAACATACACCTGTCCAAACACAGAGGCACACACAGATTCTTACAGAAGCATGCGTGGCTATTGACCTGTGGATACCGACGTGGACATGTGTGCATCCGCACTGGAAGAGTCCAGCATACCCTTACAGACACATCCTTGGGCAGACACTTGTGCGTATGGTCACATATGTACATGCAAATATACATGGTCATACACACTAAAGAGGTGTGCACACACACACAAAGAAACAGGGATGAAGACATACATGTGCCACAGGCATGCGCAATCCCCATAAATACTGAGTCTTACCATACACACGGCAACAGAAACATCTGCAAATGGACACATAGATGCACTCACCCAGGGATTTACCCAGGTCATTCATTTCCATGAAGACAGATTTAGGCAGAGTCACACACACATGCCACTGTAGGCATGCAGGCAGTCATGTGCATGCAAACACAGGTGGATGCACAGAGAGATAAACACCAAGGCGTGCACATGTGAATGTAGATGCTCTCAGCCACAGATAAAGAGATGAACAATCAAAAATATACAGGTACAGACACAGACTCACACTCAGACACGCATACATATGTTATGTACACACAGACACGTATACATGCAAAAGCTCCCATGAGTGAATGCTTTCAAGCAGTAAGCATAATGACTAAGCATATGCATACAGGTTCAGATGCTATCTTATGTACCTGGACTTAGGCAGAAATAAATACTGCTGATTACAGTTATGGTCCCACAGACTTTCAGCTGTACACATAAACATGGCTACTGTCTCCAAAGAAGGCAAGATTCCACCCACTTATAGGGTGACACACGCGAAACTCCCCTTACAGTCTCATCAAAAAGAGCTCTATAAATGCATATACAGATGCATAAACGCACATGCAGAGGTACACTCAGATGCCACGTCTACTGATACAGGCAGACGCTAGGAGACCACATCCTGAGCATAGAAAGCAAGAGACATTCACACGGATCTATAGGCGATTCATGCCTGAGCTGTCTCGAAGGGGCACATGGATATGCAGACATCCACAGACACCCAAATGCACAGGTAACAGATAGACAACCCCGCACAGCGACATACACACACATACCGGCACACAGTGATCTCTAAGCATACTCCTGTTCTCATGACACACACATCCGGAATGCACATACACATATCCATACGCAAACAAAGGTATATAGATGCCTTCATGGCCTTTACAATGCCAGGGCATGCACAGACACTGAGATACGTGCGGATTTATATGTATGAAAATACAGAAACATAACCACAAATAAACACTTTTTCAAAAGAGATTGTGACATTTAATGTGCCCTTGTCTTAGCCTCTTCAAGAGAGAATGAAGATTATCAAGCCTGCTGTGCTGACTATACTGTATAAAAGTAAATGTGGAAGTTACCAGAAAGATCTCTAAAAGGTCTTTATTTTTTTGATATGTTAATTAATGAAATATTTTTTCTATTTTTAAAAATTTCTTTATTAAATCATAACTGTGTACATTAAAGCATTTATGGGGTACGATGTGCTAATTTGATATACATTGTGGAATGCTTACATCTAGCCGATTAACATCACCATCTCCTTGCTTGCTTATTTGTTGTGGTAAAAACATTCATACTCTATTCTTAGTGGTTTATAAATGTATCATAACATTATGTATATTAGGTTGGATCACCCCAAAACCATCCCTCCTCTGGGCCTCCCCCTTCCTCTTCCCCCTCTTTCCTCTTCCCACCTTCTCCCTGGACTATAGTTATGTTTTTCCATTCCTATGAATGTGTGGGTGATTATATACTGATTTCATTGTAGTATTGAATACATTGGATACTTTTTTTTCCATTCTTGAGATACATGGAATACTATACAGCCATAAGAAGATGGAGACTTCACATCTTTTATGTTTACCTAGATGGAGCTGGAACATATTCTTCCTAGTAAAGTATGTAAAAGGTCTTTATTTATTTTTTGAGACAGAGTCTCACTTTGTCATCCACCTTAGAGTGCTGTGCTGTCACAGCTCACAGCAACATCAAACTCTTGGCTTAAGCAATTCTCTTGCCTCAGCCTCCCAAGTAATTGGGACTACAGGCGCCTGCCACAACATCTGGCTATTTGTTGTTGTTGTCGTCATTGTTGTTTAGCAGGCCCCAGGCTGGGTTTCAACCCACCAGCCCCAGTGCATGTGACCAGCACCCTAACCACTGAGCTATAGGCACTGAGCCTAAAAGGTCTTTAGTGCACATGCGGGTATATGCACACATTCACACACACGTGCACACAAGCATTTCCACTTGCACAGAATCAGAGAATCACATAGAATCACATAGAAACAAAGAAGTAGAAACACATGGATAGCCAAATATAGAAGGTTATGTAGACGCACACACATGCATGCCACTGAAACATCACACAGAATAGTTAAAATGCATAGCTATTGAAATTCAAAACAAAACCGGTAAGTTAAAACTTCATCCGGATTTCCATCCCAGCTTTATTACCTACCGGTTCTGTGATTTGGGGCCATTTGCTTGCTTTCTCATTTCTAACATGGAGGTAACATTAGCACCTATATTTAAGAGTTGTCTGAGGATTCATTGAAATGAAGGGCTTGGCCTAGGTGCTTAGAATGTCAGATGCTGCTGCTGCTACTGTTTTTTCTTTTCTTTTTTTTGATTTTGCTACAAAGTGCTTAGCTGGGTAGGGTTTGATTTTGTGCTCAAACTGCATGGTTATATGATAGAGATGTATTAATTAACATTATTTATAAATATCTCAACAATAATTTATTAATGTCTCAATAAAAATAGATTATGTTCACAATCAAGGCCATTTCTGAAATTCTCAAGAAAATGATAAGGTCTCATAACTGTCTCTGGCAAATAAAAAGACATGAAGCAAATATTGTCTGCTGTTGTTGTTTGTTGCTGTTACCACTTTCATTAATATTCTTTTCCTTTTTGCAGGAGATAGAAGATTGAGAAGGGAGTGAAGATTGAGAAGGGAGCGTAGAAGAGGGGGAGAGGCGGAAGAGGGATGCAGGCCCAGTGCACATTTGCCACCTAGTGACCAAATCGAGTAAGTACTGCATTCGTGCGTTGCTCAAAAACAACTAAAACTTCACCCTTTGTAAGAGTGTGTAAGCTCCCTGGCGAATAAGCACATACACATCAAGTTACAGCACTCTCGGCTATATCCAACAATAAAAATAATCATAAATTGAAAAGAAATTTTTCTTTCTCATTTTCTCCCGTCACCCCACATTTTCCTGTAGGCTTCATTGAGACTGTGTTCTACAGCAGTGGTCTTCACGCTTTCTAATTATTTGCCACCTGCAATCATTTTGGAAGATGATCTCCTCTACAACTTCTAAAATCTCTTATCACATGTTTAAATATTTGCAGCTATTATTTCTAGTATATAGTATGTATAATTTTAAATAAATTGAGTTTATCATATTTTTGAATGCAGTCAATGAAATAAAAATACCATAATTACTTGATACTCATCATTGTTGATTTAAAAGAAAAAACAATGAACAGGGTCTTCTTTAACAATCAGATATTTTATGTGAGTTTTCTATCTCCTTGAAATCATTCTATTCAACTTCCTTCACATAGTTTTTTCTAATGTAATATACTTTGATGTTGAAAAGCTCTTTATTGGTTACTGTCCATCTCTGCAAAAAGTATACAAGGATTGAAATAAGTTTTCTGTGACTCTAAGTCTCTAAGGTATTTTATCATCAAATTATTAGGACTATACAGTCAATCAGAAGAGCATAAAATATTGCACACTCTGACAAGTAATTAGCAGAAATTAAAACAAGAATTGGTTGGGAGCACCTCTCTCAAGTAAACATGACTTTATTTTTCTCCATATTAGTTCTTGAATCTCAGGCTAATTCTTACTTCCATGAAATAGGCAGCAGTGTAAATTGTGTTCCTGTTTTTTATTTTTACAGATAAAAGAAATCAGAAAACATTGTTCCCATAAAAGTAGAAAAGAGTGAAATGAATGCAAAAGTAATGGGTCAAAAATCACACAGTGATCCATCATTGAAAGTAATTTTCAATGATTAAATAATTTTTAAGTAAAATTTTTGACAACTCAATTAAACCTATCTTCAATTCTGTGAAAGCAAAGATACCCTTTGATTTACTAAAGGATTTATTGCTGAGACATTTACTTCTTCAGTTTCAAGGAATTCTATAAAAATGGCTTTCCCTAGATATAAAGTGACTATTTTATCTGTACTTTCATTTTGAGGTATTATTTTAAATTCACTATTATTTATGAAAAGTTGGGAAAAGCAAAGTTTTTAGGTCAATATCTCTTTGCCTATTCAGCAGTTTTCACTAAATGCCTTTAATTTATTACATCAGTTAAATATAAAAACTTGAGGCTACAGATTTGAATCAATAATTTTATAGAAAATATTTATAATTTAACTAGGCAAGGCAGTGTTCATATGAAAATAATTAGCCAAATCAGATTTCAAAGAAGTGCCTGACTTCAATTTTGAGTGAAGAAAAACTGGCAGTATGCATTTTAAGGAGCCTTACTAAAACCAGGGAGAAATCGATTATGGAACCCCTCATGCTGACTAGGTAGGTAACTAACAAAGTAAATTTAAGATTTACATGAAAATGAAGTTTCTGTCAACTTCAAAATAAATTGAGAAATTAGATAATAATCTTATTTCTCGTATATAATTTAAAATTAAACAATGCAATATGTAGCTAACATTATACGTCATATGTGAAACAAGGAATTTCCCTTGGTAAACAGGTATGCCTGTGTTTTCAGAATATTGGCAGGGAGTTTTGGGAAATAATTAACTAAGAATAACATATAAAGAATAACATATAAAATCCACAAATTTTAATAGACCACAGAATACAACTTTTTGACTATAATTTACAAAGAAGTGTGTGTTGCTAAAAAATAGTTTGTCAGACAGCTAGCATATCATTTTCTTTGTGATAACAGGAGATAGAAAATGTGCATATTAATTATAAAATGCAATGAAGATTGCTTTTAATTGGAAAAGATATTTCAAGATACTATCTGAGAACATATGTTCTCTCAAGTTTAGTTGAATGATGTACATTATCTGAAAGAATTCACATATATCTATGTATAACTTTTACCAGTGTAAACATCTTTTAGTAATGGCAATCAGTCCAATTATATTGAGAAGAATCAGCATCAGCAACATACAGTGCTGTTAGGTGGTGCTTTCCTTTCCAGATGAGGACACATTTTAGTGACCTGTATTGAAAATAGGTAAAAAGTAATGGTTTGTTTTCAGCATGTGAGGGATAAAAGTTGTTCCTACGCAGATTAATTTTAGGTGAGAATACACATGAAAAGTTGAGAATCTGAGAGTGGATTCCCTGACACTCTCCCTATTTACACTATTTTGTGTTAACAGTAGCCTGGTTTGAAGACCACTGTTCTAGACAGTCACCAGCAGGATTGCTCTAGAGCAGTATTTTGTTGCCATTGTTAGAATAAATCCTAGTTCACGTTCACAAGGGTGCTGTGGAAGTAGCTGCCACCTTTGCATTTTTGCTGAATGCCTTTATGATTGATCATGTTTCAGCAAAATGTCCTAAAAGGGATTATTTTGTTTTGTTGATAATCACGTATATTGACCAGACCTGTGTTGTCTGCTATGAGGCCCACAATCATGTGGCTATTTAGCATCTGAAATATGCTGTAGATGTAAAATACACACTAGATTCTAAAGACAGAGAAAACATAAATAAAGCATTTTACTGTATTTTTATATTGATTACATGTTGAAATGATAATATTTTGGGTCTATTGAATCAAATAATCAAATCATTACGATTGATTTCACCTGATTTTTAAACTTTTTACAAAGTTACAACATGAAAATTTAAAATTACTTATTTGTAGGGCTCACTTTATATCCACTATATGATAGCACTGGTCTAAAGCTTATATTGGAAATGTCTAAATTTCTCTAAAACCACAACTATAGAAAAAACTGTTCCCTAATCTGGCCCAGAATATGTTATTCTAATATAACTAGTACTTTTTACTAGTTTTTGTTTTTCATGTTGGGGAATTTCTAGTAGTAATTAAGAAAAAAAATATTAAAAAAATTTCATTAAAGGTATTTGAAAAGTGGTCTTATTAGTACCTAGACATTTTCCTAGTATGAACTTTGGAAGGCTCATCTGTAATTTCACAAGAAGCTTTTCAAACTCTTCAAAATTTCCTGTGGGAGATGTTTCATTTGATTCAAGACGTGAAGTATTTCATCACATCTGAAATATTTTTATGTCATTATTTCTTATGTAACACTAAGAAAAAACACACTTCTATGCAAACTGTCATGTTCTACTTTCATACTCATAGAATTTTAATTTTATATTTACTGAAGGAATTCTTTCAGAATTATTTACACATACAGTTCTATTATATATCATGATAGAACAACAGCTGTGATGAAGTTCAAACATATGCAGACAATGCCCACTTTCATTCCCCTATTGGCCCACAATGAGTGTATAATGCCATTAATGATAAGGCGCATTCTGATTTCAGAGATGTCAAAAATGTGGAAAAAATATGCATCTTAGAATCCATTAAAAATGGTAAGTCATTTTCGTCAAGAATGAAGGATTATGGAAGGTAGGAAATCAAACTCCAAGACATTAGCCTGAAGCTCTCATTTAAAATTTTATCATAATCCTCTTAGATCACATTTTACATGAATTTCATCATAATTAGTTTTTGATGGTTTTCCTAGCATTCTATTCTGTTTCCTGGTGTGGAAGTGGGAGGGCTGGGGAAGAATGGTGACAGGTGGGACCAGGGCTGGGAACAGCCTGGATTTTTCCTCCTCAAAAATGTCTAGTACCTGTGTTGGGACACTCACTTAGCATAGCTTTGTGAGAGGTGGTGCCTTCAATGGCCTTTTGTTCCTCATGAAGGGGTTGACAAAGAAATCCTTTCTCCTTGTCATTGTTTAGTTTAATGTAAACATAACCAATGTGTCCTTGATTGAAGGGCCTAAGAGGGGAAGGAATGCTATTGAACTGCTTTCCCAGTGTTTGTTTCATATTGTATTTGAGAGGGTCAGCAAGATGCATCAAAATTCCCCAGGAAATACATTATCTCAAGAGCAATGAAATAAAAGCCAGCTTTTCCATCTAGGAATTGTACTATATCCATGATTCTGATGACACTCTTTATGATATAAAAGACTTATAAAAAGTAGCAAAGGGAAAATTTTTGTGAAATAAGAAGAATAAGGGAATTGATGACATGTTTTCTCCTTTGTCCCTACAGGGAAATACTGTGCTAAGACTTAGGTATCTCTTGAAGGTTCCTAAGTGGCCAACTTCATAGGCTTGTGACCTGTGCTTCCCCACAGGGCCCTTGGCATAGAAGGGCTCCATGCTTTGCTTAATGTTCTGCAGTCACTGTCTTGAAATTCTTTTCCTTTTATTTATTTTGAATTAATATAAGGGTACATAGGATTAGGTTACATTATTGGTATTTGTTAGGTAAAGTCCGAGTTAGAGTTACAATTCTTAATAATTTTTAGAAAAGAGGTGTCCCATTTTAATTTAGCACTAGGCCCTACAAATTATTTAGCTGATCCTATTCAAAAGGAGACACTTTCTACTTGCCAGTTAATTATTAGCTAACATTGTAAAATTAAGTTAGAAGCATTGCTTTTCTCATGTTGTGCCCTGAATTATTGCTATCATAACATAGTATTCATAAACTACTACTGCTGCAGCTGTCGTTGTGAAGAAGAATAGTTGTAGAAATGGTAGTTAGGAGTGGTAGTATTATTCAGCAGTACCTTATATTGACTCCCCGTTTACTCATGATATGACCTGGATTATCATCTGTGTCTCTATTTTCTCATCTGTAAAATTGTGACACAACATTTCCCCTCCTTAGCCCAGACAAAGCACTGGTTAGAACCAAACTGACATGCCCATGGAAGTACTTTGTGATCTCCAAAGGGGGAAACAGTGAAAATTGAAACAGATGTAAAAGATAATTTACTCCTCTTTCACAAAGCCTGCAGTCTGGTGGCATCCATCTGCCCAGGGCCCCCCGGGCTTAGGCACATGACTACAGAGCAAATATCCTAGGGAACACTGGAGCTTTTAAATCCTAAGAGCCCAACCGAGGCATCTCACTGCCCTCAAAAGGGCTAGGTCCGGGTACCTGGATGGAAATTGCAGAAATGCAGACAGGCCTAAGGGTTCACTTGGAATAAAGGAGAGGAAAGAGGAAGTGCAGCCTGGAAAGATCCTCCGAGCCCCTGTAACAGGGTAACAGGCACTTCATCTTGGGTACCAGAATTAAGGAAAAAACACCCAAGGATGTTGGCCAGGTGGCCAGCCATGTTGACACAGACATTTTCTTATTGTCCGGAACAAAATCGTATTCAGACTTGCCATTATCTGAGTAAAGAAAGGGAACTTTTGTCTCCATTGTGTGATGAAACTCATTTTTCTGGATGTAAAGGGGGAAAGCTCACAATGGAGACCTTGAGGAAGTCAAGGTCTTTCATACCAGATGGCTGAAGTATGCAAGAATGTCTACAGATGACTGACTTCCCTAGTACATCCGGAGAGTCTGATTTAAACAATTACAAGGGTTTGCTATACAATTCCGTGGGGAGAGATGAAAGTAGCACTTCAGAGGAGGCCACAGAAAATGGCTTTGAAAGATGAGTTACAAATCATCTTGGCAATGTTTTTCTCTTACTGATGGGAGCTTGTGATCAAGTATTTGCTTTATTTCACATTATCCTTTCTACAGTGCTGGCAGAATGGTCCGTGTTTTCCTCCCCATCTCTCAGCCCTGATCAGTCCTAGGAAATCAACTTAATTTAACCTTGTTTTATCTTTTCATGGGTCTTCTATTTTTATAATGACTAAAGTGAGTATATTGGTTGTATCTTACTTAAAGAATGCTTTTCCAGGGGCACTTTTTCTTTATAAAAGTTTATTGGAAAATTTTTATATAAATTGGATTATGATTAAAATTATTTAATGGAGCTTATTAAAAGGCTCTGTGCTGAATATTTTGCAAAGCTACCAATTAATTACACCTTGTTTATTTTTAATATGTAGGGCTTTTAGTTTGATCCATGGAGCGTACTTTTGTGATTTCTGTGAGAGAAGGTTAAAATCCAATAGTAAGTGACTTTACTATTGGCAAAGTAAGGATAATTAATTCATTGCCACTTGAGATTTGCTCTTAGATTTGTACATTGAATCCAGGCTACTCAAAGGCAGAATAGAAACACTTTTTTGGGTCTCCCCTTAATATCTATTTTTATTGTACATATCCCTCGTAAATCCAAGCAGATACCTTTTTAATTTTTCCTTGTCTGTATTTTGCCCTGTTGGAATGTGGCCTCATTTGCAAGTGAAGAAAAATGAACTATTTAAAGGCCTCCTAGTGTGCATTCAGGCAGTGATTCAATATCTGATATTTGTTCATATACATGTAGGCAGAAAACTGCTTCATGACTACAAGGTATCCCTGTAAAATCCTTATGCCTTGACCTTGTGACCTTGAGTCCACAACACACACAGTGAACAGCAGAAAGAAAATTTCCTAGTCTTTATGATAGAAGTGATATATGGAGACATAGATAGGTGATAGATAGATAGATAGACCTGGTAACATGCCAAGTTCATTATTAGATTATTTTGATTAGATAAGCATGAGAAAAGGACACACAAGTAATAGAGGGAGACGGGTAGTTTTCACAAACTCTGAAGTTTGAAATAAGGGCTAAGGATGAAAACCACAGTCTTATCAGCTTGTGCAGCAGGAGTCTTTGCCCCATTTATTCTGCTTTCATTGCACGTGGGATGAGTTTCTTTACCCTGAACTTGGTATTACCTGGTGTGAATTTTTACCCAAAAAAGTGACAGACAGCCTTCCCAACTAATGATACATTTACAAGATATGCAAATATTTGCACAGAGAAAGCAAGCAAGAAAATCTTTATTATGAGGCTTGCATAGAGCTCAGTTCATCTGGCAGTATTCACACACAGTATTGTGAAAATACAAGCAAATGATCGTGCCAAAAGATTGGACCAATAGAGACAGTGAAGGACTGTTCACGTTAGGAGCACAGCAAGCTTTCCTCCAAGAAAGTCTGGAGGCTTTCCCTCCACCTTCTCTTCTTGACCTTGAACTTGATAGGATTTTGAGATGTTCCTACCGACTATGCAAAAATTGCTGAAATTGTTATTGTGTATGGTAGAAAGGAGGTTAGGGATGTGGTATTTTAGAAGTTAGCATTTATGAGAAAGATGTTTGTTTCCTTGCTAAAATGATACAGTGTATTTGTTTGAATATTTCTGTTGAGAAATGGTGAGGAGTTACTGTGTCATTAGAATGCAAGGGTAAGGTAGCAGGACTGTACAGGCAGTTTCCTAGTTAGAAACATTCAACTTAACTTACAACTCACAGGAAGGGAGGCTATTACAGGTAATAGGTAAATACACCTGTTCCAACTTACATACATATTCAATGTAAGAACAAACCTATAAACCCTACTTCCTTTGTAGCCCTGAGACTGTCTGTATTTGCATCATTTTGATTATTTTAATTAATTAATTTTTTGAGATAGAGCCTCACTCTGTCACCCCAGGCTAGAGCACCATGATGTCATAGCTCAAAGCAACCTCAAACTCCTGGGCTCAAGCGATTTTCTTGCCTCAGCCTCCCAAGTAGCTGGGACTACAGGCACCAGCCACAAGGCCCAGCTAGTTTTTGTAGCTCCCTTCCTGTGAGTTGTAAATGTTGAATGTTTCTAACAAGTTCCCCAGTCCTGGAGAAAGTTGAATGTTTCTAACTGGGGAACTGCCTGTACAATCCTACTACCTTACCCTTGCATTCTAATAACAGGGTAAACTCATCATCATTTCCCAACAGAGATATTCAAACAAATACACTGTATCATTTTAGCAAGGAAATAAAGATTTTCAGCAGAGACTGGTATCAGAACTGGCTGGTATCAGAACTCCTGGGCTCCAGGGATCCACCGGCCTCAGCCTCCCCGAGTGCTAGGATTATAGGCGTGAGCCCCTGTGCCTGGCCTTTCGCACCTGATTTTGCACACTAGATTCAGGCTGGGAAAAGGAACAAAGGCCAGCAAACCAATAGCAAATACCCAATGTCTGGTCTGTGATTGGTTCAGGTCAGAGACTCCCAGCTGGCTAGCAACTTGGCGTGGGGAGAATGAGTGACAGCTTAGAATTGCAAATAATCCTTAAAGGCCATTTAGAGTAATCCCTATATATTGATTTTGAAATTATCAATAAATGGCATTTCCTACCTCTGCTTGAACATCTCCAGGACTGGGGAACTTGGTGTTTTCTGAATGTATTACATTCAGTTTCTGGCCTTGTTTATTAGATAGCTCTTCATATTGGAGTGAAATCTGCCTCCCTGAGCGCAGGTTCTAATCATTTGGGCAAATCACCTGCATCTCTTTTAAATCTTCTCTTTGCCTAGCTAAGTCTCTCGCCATCCTCATTTGATGGCGAGAGTAGTCTGTTTCCCCCCTTCACAATCCAGATGGCCAGGAACCAAAGGCTCACACAGTATCCCTGGTGCAGTCTGACTACTCATTCGTTACACAGAACATCATTCTTCTACTGACCGTGTGACATTTATGGTCAGATCGCATCGTTCACTCACCCAGAGTTTCCAGACAGCCTAAACTCAGCTGGTAGAAGCCCCAACACTGCTTCACTAAGAACTATAGAGAGAAGCATGTTTCTAGCCAAAAGTATTTTACTTACTGAAAATTAGGTCCTGGTGACACAGGGTGGGGTAAAGTAGAGGTCTGAAAGTTATGTGGCATTGTTTTGTGTTGAGAACTTTAGTATCTTTTATTTTACATATTCCTAGTTTATTCTCTTTTCATTTCATATGGTGCCTGGGAGACCAGGGAGACCAGGCCCAAGGAAATATAGAAAAGCGAACCTTAAATAAGATTGAGGAATTGTAATCTTGCGCATTGCTCACAATGAATCAGAGGTGAGCTTGAAACCCCTTTCTCCTTCATTCCCCACCTCCCTCACCACAGCATCAGGAAGGGATGACACTGCCTTCGAATAGAGGAAGAGAGAATTCGGTCACTTAAAAATACAGCATTTTGATTTCTTCCTTTCTCTAGATTAAAAAAATTGATTTACAAATAGTAATTGTATAATTCATGAGGTACAATGTGATGTTTTGATATGTAATTATTAATCCATTACAAAATTATTAAATCAGGCTAGTTAACAAATACATCACCTCATATACTTGATCATTTTTTGTGATGAAAATGTTTCGAATCTACTCTTAGCAATTTTGAAATATACAGTGCATTATTATTTAGTTTAGCCATCATTCCGTGCAATAGCTCATTAAAGCTTATTCCTCCTGACATTTTGTACCCTACAACCAACATTTCCTTTTCTCCATTCCTCTAGATTTTAAGTAAGAGGTTTTTTTATTGCATGGGCTAAAAACTGTGATATGTTCTGTATCTAATTCAGTAAATGTTAATCCCCAGTAGAAGGTAAAGAAGATATGATCTGGCAGATTCATGCTTCTTATCACTGAATGAGAGCAGGATCCGGTGTGAAATTACATTTTAAGAGGTTCACATTCCTGATGGATTTATATAGTCAGCATACACTGAAACGATCACTTGCTTAGAATTGTGTAGTTAACACTCTCTTAAAGGGTTAAACTAGAAAAAAAAAACGACAAGAAGATTGACAACTACAAATGTGTTTATGAAGACAGCAGAACTATTTGTTATTAAGAATGTTCTGTTAGAAGAGTCATGTGGTAGTTTCGAGCAGCTGCTGAGGACTTTGCTTTCTTGTCCCATAGTCATGATTAGGTATTCTGCCTCCTCCCACTCCACCCTTGACATTTACTACATTTACTATTCTGTCTACTTCCCTTCTTGGGAATGAGGTTCATACGGTATCTACCTTGCAATCGCATTTGATCATGCAAACATCTGTCTCACTGCACCACTTCAAAGCCAATTTCAAATGCAGTTCCTTCCCTTTGCTCTGTCTTTGGTGTTCCAAAGGACAGGGCTTCTAAAGTGCAACTGAACTCATCTTAAAAAAAGAAACGTAAATACATTTTTCCTGCATTTTCAAGATTTTCCAAAATAAATGCATAGGTATTTTCCTAGTAGGAAAGATAATTAGTGCAACAAAAACTTTAACTATAAGATGAGCTGAAATTTGTACATTTTCAAAAATCGGATATCTCTGGACCAATGAATAAAGAATTCCATCAGTGTGCATTGAGTCCTGGCCTGGCTTTTCATGCGGCCAGCACAGTCATTGTGCACATGTGGAGCCAGGTGTACTGGCTTTGATCTTTGTTCTGTCTCAGACGGCAGTGGGATGGATGGCTGTGCCCAACTGCCTTCACTAAGAGTTGCCACCTTTTTCTTGTAGAGGGCAGAATTGGTCATGGACAGCAAAATTTCTCTAGCTGTGCCTGGGATGCCTGGCCTGTTTGGCCACATCCCTCCCTTGTCTGGAATAGCTCTCCTTCTGTTTGTAAGGAGCAGAGTACACTGTAGATGGCAAGGCCTCCTGCAATTAAAGGGGCATTTCCTGCTCCTTTGCAAGTAAACAATCTTGGATAGAAGAGATATTAATTTCCACCCCGGAAGAAACCACCCCATGTTTGTTTTAATGAAATATTATTGAAATTATGAGCTTGGAATTTAATATATATATTCAGGAAATAATGCTTTTTGTTTAGAGAAAGTCGAACCATTAAACCAGCAAAAGTATTTCATGCAGTTTCATTTTAATGGCGGCAGGTCAACACTTGATGTGAAAGTGCTACAGATCTCTCTCTCTCTCTTTATATTCATCTTCTTTCTCTTCCCTCAACCTAATCAGTTAAGGGTCTGCTCTCCAACATGTTCTATTCATTTTATTCAGACGATGAAACATCTTGAGTGCTGGTTAAGTGCCATTTGTACCATTGCTGTGTACTGTCAGTACACACATCGAATAGGAAGTCTGAAAACAGATTCAACATCTAGCTCCACTCCACTGAGTGATCTTTAGCTCATTACCAGTTTTCTCATTTGTTAAATGGGAAGAACGATAATGTTTTCTCTGCTTACCTCAAAGGGTTATTGTGAGGACAAATGAGAAAATGCACGTGAACACACATTATAAAATTGAATGTGATCTACAAGCGTGAAGTATTGTTATTGTCAATTGTAATGATAAGCAGAATTAACTTTCCAGATGTGGAAAACAGTATTCATGTAAAATGAGTGGCATTTATTGCTCCAGTACAATTATTAAAGCTCTAGATTTCAGTGTTCACTTCTGTTTCTTGGATAAAATTTGCAGATAGCTTTTAATATACTTTGTAAAGATAAGGATAATTCAGCTGAATTAGATTCCAACCTTTTCTTACAATTGATCACTTCTCCTGAGTATAAAAAGAGGTGATTTCCTCAATTCTAAAAAGCTTTTAGGTGACAAACCATAACATATCAAATGTAACACAGTTGTTCAGATGTTACATTTTGAGTATTCATAGTTAAAGGAATATAAGACATTTTTGACATTGAGAACTTTCCAAAACATTCTATAATCCTGGATAACAGGGAGATGGGAAACATTTATCATAATTTTTAAAATAATTAATAACAGAGGAAGAGGCATTGCAACCTGAAAAGCAAAATGGGTTCATTCTGAACCACACAGGTGCCAAAATGCAATGACTTTGATATTGACTCGCCCAAGAAAGACTTGAGAAGCCTGAATAGAGAAGCAATTTGAGGTTCAATAAATTATCCAGACACCAAAGAGAAAGGCACACAATACCCAGTTTGAGCCCAGGGAAGAAGACTCAGAGTCTTTATAAATTATAAGAAGAAGTAGGGCAGGAGGAAAGAGGGTGATGAAAGGAGGAAGAGAAGCAATATCTGTGGATAACTACTTGGAAAGTATTTTAAATTTTGCAACTTTAAAAATGTGCCCTAAATGTCCATCCATGGATAAAAGGGTAAAGACAATGTAGTCTATATATACAGTGGAATACTATTCAGCCTTAAAAAAAGAAAGAAAGAAAGCTTGTCCTATGGGAGCATGTGAATGAACCTGGAAACCATTACATTAAGTGAAATAAATCAGGCACAGAAAGACAAAAACAGCGTGATCTCATTCATGTGTGGAATCTAAAAATGGTGGACTCGTAGAAGCAGAGAGTAGAATAGTGGTTATCAGAGGCTGGGGGAAGGGAAGAGAGGAGCTAAGGAGATATTGGCCAAAAGGTACAAAATTTCAGTGAGGCAAGAGGAGAATGTTCTGGGGATCTATTGCACATCCTAACCATGGGTAATAACAATATATTGCATATTTGAATATTGCTGGAAAAGTAGATTTTAAGTATTCTTACCACAAAAAATGATAAGCATACGCATCATCAATACATGTGTTAATTTGACTTGGCCATTTCATAACATATTCATATTTCCAAACATCTTGTATACTATAATTATATATAATATATCATTTTTTAAATTATAAAAGTTCATTTTTCAGAACATATGATTATTGACAGAAGATTAAATAATCTTCTGTCAATAATCATATCACTATGAGTCCCAAATGAGACACATGGGTATAAAATAAGGCCTGAAAACTTAAACTGCTTTGGCAGTGGGCAGAATAAATTTGGGAGCGGCCTCGATGTCTTTCTATGGCTGGATGAACAATTTACAGAGGTGGAAATTCAGAGGAAACCAGAAGATTAACTTTGTATTTGATGCAGGGTATTAAGAACTTCCTAAAGAGATTCAATCAAAACCTTATTACAATCTCCTAATGCTTTATTAATGTATCAGACATTTTTGGCTTTTCAAGTTTTTCATTTAAACTTGTATTCATGAATATTATTAAACCTCTTGGGATTAAGGTCTTTTAAAGAGTCTTGTTTGCAAAGCCCCATTATTCAGTTCTCTGCAGGAATTCAGAAAGCCCTCTGCATGTCTACCCCACAGCCCTCCTTATTACACAGGGGCTTACAAAACTCCTTTGGCATTTTCTTTTTCACTCTTTCTTCACATGCCCCTGCCTTTGCCTACAGTGCTCCCCTTCCTAGTTCACTTGAACTAGTTCACTTCCTAGTTCAAACTCATCCCATCCATCAAGAGTCATCTCAAATGCACCCCTATCTTCCCTTCCACCACAAGGCAAGAAACAAAGCCTGCAGTAGTCTTTGCTATCTCCAGGTCTGCACAGTCGGTAGGAACATCTCAAAATCCTACCAACTCCACAGTCAGAAGGAGGAGATGGAGGGAACCAAGCCCCTATACTTACTTACAAAGGTAGGTCCTTTGCGTTCCTAATATCAACAGGCCCTCACTGTCTTTATTGGTCCAACTGCCGGGCACGATCATTTGCTTGTATCTTCACAATACTGTATGTGAATACTGCCATGAACTGAGCTCTGTGCAGGCCCCATAGAAAAGATTTTCTTTCTTGCTTTCTCTGTGCAAAATATATCATTAGTTGGGAAGGCTGTCTTTCGCTATTTTTGGTAAAACTTCGTACCCAACTCATACTGGGTCATATCAAGTTGGACAAGCAAAATATGTTCCTATTCAGGGTAGAGGAACTTTGCATCACTGTGCAATGAAAGCAAAATAAATGGGAAAAAAAGCTCTCGCTGCAGAATCTGGTAGCTTTTCATCCTTATCCCTGATTTCAAGTGTTAGAGATTCTCAGAACGGTCGCTTCTCCCTCTGTTATCTGTGTGTCCCTTTCTCACACGCACCTAGTTGAAATGACCTAATAACAAATTATGCAGATATACATCCGTTAAAAGATGTGATATCAGGGTGGCGCCTGTGGCTCAAAGGAGTAGGGCGCTGACCCCATCTGCCAGAGGTGGTAGGTTCAAACCCAGCCCCGGCCAAAAACTGCAAAAAAAAAAAAAGATGTGATATCTCCCATAACATTGCATAAGGCATGGCTTTGCATACTTAAGATTTCATTTGTTTCAGCTTTTTGTATGTTCCCTTCTACATGCACCTAAGCACCTTAAGGGTGTAAGTTGTATTTCCTTTACTTTTGTGTTTGATGGAGCGTCTAGTACAGTGCCTTGTATAGGAGTGTCCAGTGATTGAATGCATAAAGGATAAAATCAGCATGGATATGTTGGTATATATCCATGTGTTGGCTATTTGCGCAGTTATTTACTGGTGTAACAGGGAACAACCATGAACAAGCCAACATCAAGTGAGACAGATCTGTCCCCAGGTAATGTCCACACAAACCACTGAGGAGGATAATTAACAGAAACGAAGGAGGGCACAAAAACATTGACCCTCAGCCCTCTGCAGTACACATAGTTGCACGTTCAGGAAGTTTGTGTTGATAGTGTTGCTTTTTTTTTCTTTAAAAGACTTTTGGATACCACAGGCTTGTGAATATCAGGAAGGTGACTATTAGTATTTAAGTGACCTTTACTCATACTTACTTCCTAAAAAACAGAAGAGGGACTAAAGAGGTTGTGTAAATAACCAGTGGCCTGTAACACCCCAAATACCCTTTTGTGTAACACAGGTCTGTTAATGAGGTGTCCAATTGCTCCTCCCAGATGTGTGAATTGTTCCGGAAAGCAATCACTCCATTCAACTGGGAACCTCCTGAGTTAACTTGAGTTTTTAACCACCTCATTCTTTGTGTACTGAACCTAGCAATTAAGACATCAGATAAACTATCCCAAGCCTGTTACACTAAAAACAGTAACAAAGTAAGAATGTGTTATTTAAATTTAATTTAAACCTTATTTTTTGACTTTTTTGAAACTGAGATTCACTCTGCACCCAGGCTAGAGTGCTGTGTCGTCATCCTACCTCACAGCAACCTCAAACTCTTGGGTCCAAGTGATCCTCCTGTCTCAGCCTCCTGCGTAGCTGGGATTACAGGTGCCACATCCAGCTAATTTTTCTATTTTTAGTAGAGCCAGGGTCTCACTCTTGCTCTGGCTGGTCTTGAGCTCCTGAGCTCAAGGGATCCTCCTGCTTCGGCCTCCCAGAGTGCTAGGTTTACAGGTGTGAGCCATTGTGCCTGAAAATTTTAATTTTTTAACATAAAATAAAAAATGTCGGATAAATTTTCTTAAATTAAATAAATTTTCATTGCTGGAGATATAATTTTCTTTGTTATATACATCAGAGCAGCGGTTCTCAACCTGTGGGTTGCAACCCCTTTGGGGGTTAAATGACCTTTTCACAGGGGTCGCCTAAATACATCCTGCATATCAGATATTTACATTACGATTCATAACAGTAGCAAAATTACAGTTATGAAGTAGCAACGAAAATAATTTTATGGTTGGGGGTCACCACAACATGAGGAACTGTATTAAAGGGTCGCGGCATTAGGAAGATTGAGAACCACTGCACTAGAGGAAGGTCAATTTCTTTGTTTCATTCAGCATTTGAGAAAACACTTCTTTGCTAATCAAGCAAAGAAAATTAGATGCCACCTTTTGAACTACCTTTTTTTTTTTTTTAGAAGAGTGAGAAAGACTAAGATTCCAGAGCCATTGTGCTGCTACTAATTATCAGTACAATGTCGGACAAGCCTTCTACCGTTGGGCCTTGATCACAGTATTAATAGGTAAATGTGTCAGACCAAATATCTCTGGGCCCTTCCAGTTCTGAGTGTCTGTGGGTCTGTGAAACATCTTTGCCTTTATTGCTGTATATAGTGTAATTTTGGAGTGATAACCAATAAGGATGTAAAAGCAATACACTTTTAGGGAGCATTCCTTTGAGTAGAGTCCCATGGTAGAAGAATGCCTTTGCTTCTAGAACTGTATTGTGTACTGCAGAGGCTATGTTGTACATGTAAAATAAGCACCACCATTTCAAAGAATTAGTGTGAATATAGCAAACTATTCTATTATTTTTATATTGATTACATGTGGAAACAATATTTTGCATGTTTTGTTATATAAAATGTTAATTTACCCGTTACCTTCCTTTCTCATATGCTATCTAGAAAATTAAAAATTACTTATAGACTTCTATGACATTTCTGTTGGACAGTTCTGGTCTGGAGGGTTACATCCTGCTGCATGTAACCTCAGTTCTGGTTACTCGGAAACCTCTCAAGGTTGAAGTCATCCAAAACTAGTGGCGCTTAGCTTTGAATGCACACTGGAATAACACTGGCACCTTTGAAAAAATACTGATTCCCCTCTTCCCTATGATTTCAATTCAACAGAATCATAGTGCTCATTCTTTTATGCTCTAAATTTCCACCATAAAGCTACGGGTGATGTAATCATAAAGGAATAAGACTCTGTTATGTGAATGCCAGAAACACATGTAAGCTCAATTCGGGCAACTGGTAGATGAAGGGGGAATGCAACTCTTAGCCCTGACTTTTTACCAGTCTCGAGAGCAAAAGGGCATTCTTTCCAGCTCTTCAGTTCTTAAAAATCGAGCAAACAGAGAGGAAACAGAAACTTGAATTAATTCTGTTTTAACTGCTGCTGCTTATTTGAACTTCTGAAAATCAGCTTACTGCATTCCATCTGGCCTCCCATGGTGATAATTGGCATTGCTTGGTCTGTTTTCAGAGGGGAAAATGGGGCTCAAGGAAGGTGACCATCTCCTTGATTAAGGGAATTTCTTCCATTAAATTTCTTTTTGTTTCACTTTGTTTTCTTAAGTTTTTTTGACTCCTAAGGGAACTAAAAAAGGGAAAGTAGATAATGTGGTTTGATTGGGATTGGACTGGCCTATAAAATAGAGCAAGAAGCCATAAATTTCATGTTAATTTCTTGTAGTGTCTGCTGTGTTTTTTAGCCTCACCCTCAAATTTGGGGAGTCACCCTCTCTGAGGTCTGCCATCCCCAAGTGCTCACTACTTCCACAGTTACTTGTGATTAGGCCCTACCATGTAGCTGTCCTTTTCCTCTCCTGATCATTGGCTTGCTTCTCACAGCTGTAGGTACCTGGCCAACCTCTGCAGATAACTAAAATTAGAGTCCTAGTAATCAATGAATTTGGAACAGATTTTCAAACTGATAAAAACTCTAGACTTTTCAGCCAGGCAATGCTGAATTGTATCTTGGGATGCTGGGAAGTCACAGAACTTCCTGACTCTACTTGAAAAAGAAGTGATGAATTACTGTGATCATGAATGCCTAACTTTGGTGCCCCCATAAATGGTGGGCATATCTTGTCTAGGCAGTGGAGAGTTAATAAAGCTTCCAGTAAATAATCCTATGTGTTCACAGTGCCCTGAGGATCTGCCAATCCTCTGAGTAAGATTTTTGGTCAAATATCACTTCCCTGGTTAAGTTTAAAGTGTCCACATTGTCTAAGTTATTTTGGAATGACTCTGTCAACTTCCTAGCTGGGTGGCTTTGGGCAAATAACTTCTCTAAGGCCCACATGTAAAATAGGAATCATAATATTGCTTATTGCATATTCTTCTTGTGAGGATTTCACAGTTACTCTATATATTTCCCAAACCTTGCACAGAGAATAGCAGCTGAGGAAAGGTTTGTAGAATGAATAGATGAATGAATTCATGAATATGCATGTTGTTGTGCAAGTACATGCTTATCCACTGATCCTCTCTTTGAATCAGTCTGAAAGTACCAGGGTTAGTCTTGGAGCTAATTGGTCAAAGCTAATTAGTTTCTTTATCAAATATTTACACTCAGCATATCTCTATTCCCTGGCATTTTCATAAAACAGATGCTAGAAATAGATGGACCGTCAGCAAAAGCACATCCTACCAACTGTCTTTGAGTCTCACACTGGCCCCAGTGCACATTTATCTTGCAGAGAGAGATATTTTAGGGGATTAGATTGTCCTCAAATGTGAAAAATAATGAACAGGTAGGTTATAGTTGAATAAAAGTAAATTTTACTAAATAAGTACTTGTTAAAATGGACAAGCATGTCTTAGATTGGTAATTGTATACTATTGAAACATGCACATTTAAGTGCTTGAAGAAAAAAGTAGAATTCTGTGATCTGCTTATATAACCTGTTCCCAACCACCAGGTTGAACCAATGGGTAACTAGGACCAAACTTTTCTTATTAAGAACAGCTATAAGAGGATAGTGATAATAACTGAGCAAAGAGACTTACATGGAGCCATGGATTTAGATATTTTTATGTAGTTTCAAAAGATAACATCTGTTATTTAGGACAGATTTTCTGAAAGTCCACCCTCATACTCTAGTCACAACCTAAATCACATTTGAATGAAACTTTGGAGAGGGTAAAATCAGAACCTTCTTGTATTTAGAGGTAATTGTGGCTACAGTGAATAAAAGTGACATGTTTTGAAGTTAGGTCAAGTGTAGAGATATTCAACTTTGGCACACTTCAATGGAATTCCAATTATAAAGCCAGATCACCTCTGCCCCTTCATTTTATTACTTTTTAATCTTACGAATTTTTTTCTGTTGGCATCTTCATCATAGGAACTCTATGGAATGGGGGAAGGGAGAAAAAAATAATAGGACTTTTCACATGTGTGAGACAAAGTGAGAAAGAAAAAAGAGTAAGGGAAGCTGCATGTACAGCTGGCCCAGAAGGTTCTATGGTGAGCTGGCTCACAAAGCGAGTTGGGGGTGTACGTGCCTGGGTGAACATAAGGAAATATGCATTCACAATGTCATTACTTTATTTTCAATTTAGTTAACAGCTTTTCAAATCAACATGGTGTTTCATAGCAATTAACTATAATTACAAATCAAAAACATTTTTATGGATAATTACTTTCCAAATTCTTGTTCCATCATTTTTCGTTTAATTCTAGAAGAATTTAATGATGCCATTTTGACAAGTGCTTTTAAAACTGGCTGTGAATGCTATACCACTTAAATATTTTATATATTTTCACAAACTTTTCTCCAATCTGAAAATGTCTATAAATGTTTGCAGGGACTCTCTGTTGGCTGGTCACACTCTCTCACGCCTATGATTGCTTGGAAGGGACTGTCCCTTTTCCACTGCCAAGGAAAAATGTTTCTGACAATAGAATGACAGGGCCAGTTAATCAGTGGCAGACAAGAGAAGAATTGGCTCCATATTTTCTGATGGTGATCGGTCTCTTGGCAGCAGGCCACCAAGTGAGTTACTGATCCATTGGAACCCAGCTTATTGAGTTTTGGTTTTCTGTCACCAGGCTACTAAATTTGTATGCCTGGGGGAGCTTAAAAATTTTTAAACACTAATCTGTGTAATGTAACAGGTTTAAACTATCCAAAGTGAGATATATGTTAATATTGACAATGAGGTAGCTAAATGGCAGAAATATTGACCACTTGGATTTAGATGTATTGAATGAGTCTCTGAAATTCAATTAATGTGTCGAGACAGCATCTGAAATGCTGTTAAGCAGTACTGATGAGGAATTCCAGTAAAGGATTTGCAATTAATTTTTAATCAGAGAGGGAAGAAGAAAAGGGAGAATACAGAAGAGGTAAGTTCAAGTTCTAGTTCAGATGCTTATTAGCTATATGACCTCACTTTGCATGATTTCTTAGGAAGATAAATTAGATAATATGGGCCAAAGCATCTGGGACAGTACTTGACACATAGTAGATCTCAGAAATGTCCTTTTTCTTTCTTCCCATAAATCTTGGAGTTTTATTATTCTACAAAAACTCAGTTTTGAAGATCATTTCATTCTGAGAAACTTTACTTTTTTATTTAAATTATCAATCGATGGCATAACAACAATGACCCACTGTTAACTTATGTACCCATAGCATTTTTTTTTTTTTTGAGATGAAGTCTCACTATGTTGCCCTTGGTAGACTGCCGTGGTGTCACAGCTCACAGTAACCTCAAACTCTTGGGTTTAAGTGATTCTCTTGCTTCAGCCTCCCGAGTAGCTGGAACTATAGCTGCCCACCACAATGCCCGGCTACTTTTTGGTTGCAGTTGTCATTGTTGTTTAGCAGGCCCGGGCCGGGCTCGAACCCATTAGCCTCGGTGTATGTGGCTGACGCCCTACTCACTGAGCTATGGGTGCTGAGCCTGGACCCATAACATTTTTTATAATCTTATAAAACCTTTCATAATCTTGTAAAACCTACCACTGCATTATAACATAAGCATTTTAATCTATGACTTTTCTTATCTTATTGGGTACTAAGATAACTAAACAATTACCTTTAATTATTTAAAAATATTTTTTAATTATTAAATTCTTTGATGTGAAAGACAAACTAGAATTAAGATACAATTGCCCTGGCAAATGAACACACAGTTTATTTTTCTAGAATAGTTGCAGCTATTGTATAATGTACTGTGTGAAAGTAATGTTTTCTTTATAGGTTTTTATTCCTTTGTCCTATACTCTTGGAAGATGTTGATGTTCGTTCTCTTAATTTCTATAGTGACAGAGCAAAGAATAATTACCTCTAATTTTGCTACTGAGAGTGATATGTGATGGTTGCTTGTCTGTATAGGTGTAAGAGCCAGACCCATAGCTCATAATCTATCACATACAGTTCCCTTCAACCAGTATGGTTAATACCCACCCAGCTCGGCCTTTTCTATGTATTCTTGGACAACACCTATGAGCTCGTCATTAAGGGTCCATGGTCATTGTGATGAATAATTCCATTCTGGTAGTATTTACTGAGTCCATTTACTGGATCAGGGTATCTGCCAAATGATGGGACTGTGGAGATACCTGAACATAAAGCTCTAACCTCAAGGTGCTTCTGGTCTATCAAGGGAGCTAATGCCTGTCTATAGGTAACTCTAAAATAAGACTTTTTAAAAAGTGTCACATGGAAGAACAAATTGCTTTTGGAGTTCAGAGAAAGAAAGGAGTGAATATGTCTAGTTGGGGGACTTCAGGAAAGGCCCTACTCATTCATTCATTCATTCATTCATTCATTCACCAAGCTCAGGAGCAAGGCACAAAACATTGCCCACTCTCAAGGAGTTTACCTTCTAGGGGGAAGTAGATACCTGGATCGGTGACAGCATCCTGGAATATGATTCAGTGTTGTAGATAACTGAGGTAAGAACAAAGTGCTGTGAGGTTACCATCTTTGGGGAAACCAAAGTAGTCATCGTTGAAGCAGAGTCACGGTTCATCTGGTTTTTCTTTAGTGAGTTCATGGTCTAGTGAATGTGCACAAGTAATTCCAACACCAGCTAAAAGATTCTAAGTGCCCTAAGAGAAATTAATATAAAGAGCTCTGAGGGAGGTTCAAGGGTGATATTCTTCCAGCTGGGATATCAGGTAAGGATTTACCAAAAAAGACAAATTGGAAAGGTCAAATTGGAGGTGGGTCTTAAAGGATGAGTAGAAGTTCAACAGAGAAAGCAGAGGGAGAGATAAAACATAAGGAACAGCATGAATAGAGGCATGGCTGTAAACAGTGTTTCCTTTGAGTAACTAAAGTGGAAACAGGTGGAAGAAAATATAAGTTAGTGCCAGATCTCAGAGGTATTGAATGCCAACATGGGTCACTGGAGTTTATTGAGTAGACAATGTGTTGTTGATGGTGGGTCTTTTCTTCTTCTAACAGTGCTTTGGGACTGAGGCAATAGTAATTAAAAGTGAGGGCACTGGAATCAGACTATGTGGGTTAAAATGTTGCCCCATCATTCACTTGCTGTATGAACTTGAGACTCAACCTTTGCATCAAATGAGGATGACAATAATACTACACCCCAGAGTGCAATCAATGAGGATCAATTTAGTTTGATCTTATTAGAATAGTGCCTAACAAGAGGGAATACTATATAAGTGGCAGTTGTTGTCATCAGTAGTAATAGTAGCAGTAATAGTTGTGACATAATTGGTAGCAATTTTAGGGAATTCTTATACTGTGTACTTATAGTTCACACTTGGGATGACCCGACATGTTGGAAAAAAGCCAGGAATGAATCTCAAGAACTATTAGACAAATGACCAATACCATCCTCTTTGCACAGACTTGAGTGGAAACACATAATAGCCACATAAATAGATAGCTGGTCTCAACAACTAGAAATGGTCTAATCAGAATGTTGGCAGCCACGACAATGGAGACAACCAATAAAATGTTCCAGAGTCATGTCCAAGCTAGAGAGTTTTAGAGAACTCCATCTATGATACTCCTAAATCATCAGGAGAACTTGCAAATAGTAGGGTTTACCTGTAGTTAAACTTAAGGCTGGGCATAAAGTCTAGCAATAGAAGCATTCCATTCCATGTCCTAGGTGCTTTAGTCTTCACAGCTCCACTTCGAGTTGAAATTTTAATATGAAAGTGCAGCTATCTGTAAGTAATACTAAGCGTTACCTTAGGGGGCTTGTTTATAAGAAACAGGAACAACCTGGGAATGATGATCTGCAAAGCTCTCCAAACAGATTTTTTTTTTTTTTTGCACCAACCTTTTTGGCCATTTATTTTATTATTATTTTTTCCTCTTTCTATTTTTGGACACACTCAAGTATGGTTGCCTTTAGCAGCAGGGCCATGATTTGGTACATTTTTATTGTGTGCCAAACTGCAGATGGATGCCATCATAAACATGATTCTTGCTTATGAGTTGGCCTAACCTTTGGTTCTTGGTCAACACGAAGCCCACAGGCTGCTGTTATAAGACGGACATACATTATTAAGTACTAGAAACACCCAGAAGTTCCCCTTCTCAAATGGGATTTAGCACAGTGAGCTCAAAGTTCCCTTTGGAGATTCACTGAAAGCCCCTGGAAATTGCTCAGACATCAAGCAATTAAAATAGATTTCCTTTTGAGACTTCTGTGACTTACGGTCTAAAAGCTCTATGCAAACATAGAGCCCAATAGTTGGGATTCATATTGGAATGAAAAAACTGTACATCTTAATCAAAAAAGGATTTAGAGTAGCTTGTGCCAGATGTTCTGCCAATAATCACACAGCCCTCCAAGGTTTAAGCCTTAGGTGTCTTCCAGCCAATTTATACACCTTCCATCAGAAAATGGGTCTAAACTAACAACATCCTGCAAATACAATAAATTATTTTATGTTCAAAAAAAAAAAAAACACTAACATCCTGTCTTTGATAAACATTAATTAAACCTTTACCTAGAAAAGATGTGTCTGCCTCCTTAGAAACTTTTTCTTGAGAGTGGATGTTTTGGATGGCTCAGGTTTAAAAAACTTTGCATGCAAATTTCCTAGAATAAACGTACCTATGGCAAATAGAGACTTGCAAAATCATTCATAGAATAGAAGTGAAAAAGTGGAAATGACAGAACCCAAGTTTGGGGCATTAGGTTCTGCAAAAAGAGCGTGACTTTACCTGTATGACTTTGAGTAAGCCAGCATTTAGACTCAGTTTCTACATTTGAAAAAATCACGAAGACCTGCTTACATCACAGTACTGTGGTGAGGAAGGAATAATTTTAGGATATTGGAGTTTAGTAAATATATTTTTTTTAAATTACAAGGTGATAGTCAAAGTAAAGAATGACTATATTAATCATCATTGTCCAAGACCTATGGCTTAAGAGTTAGCAAGTCAGTTGTCTAGAGACAAATAATTACAAGGGTTTATGTGAAACTTAGTAAATGTGGAATGTAAATGTCTTAGCACAATAACTAAGAAAATGCCAGGAAGGCTATGTTAACCAGTGTGATGAAAATGTGTCAAACGGTCTATGAAACTAGTGTATGGTGCCCCATGATCACATTAATGTACACGCAGCTATGATTTAATAAAAAAAAAAAAAAAGAGAGAGAAATATATAATGCACTCTTATCTTTCTCCACTAGATGGCAGGCGAGCCCCCTGGTACATAGCGACTTGAACTAGGGCTCTAAAAACCAAAAGCAACATTCCGGTTTGTGAGGCAGTGTAGTTATGGACAAAGGACGAATTAGAAGTCATTAGGAGCAGATAGCCTGCCTGCATTGTTAAAATGAAACTCATTCAAATGCCATTGGTTTTTTATTTACCAAAATTTCATATCTGTAAAAACATGGTGTATTGCTTTTGACAACGAGAGAAATGACAGCTAAACAAGTAATTTCTCCAAATAAGGAAAATGTTTACTTCATTCTGGTTTCAGTCCATGGATTTAACGACTATTTGTAATACCACTTAACAAGTAATGACTTCATCTGTATCAGGAATTGACAACATGCTTCTGTAACAGTAAATATTTCTGGCTTTGCAAGTTACGTGGTCTGTGTCAAAACAACCCGACTTTGTCCCTGTAGCCTAAAAACAGACTGAGATAATATGAAAATGAGTGGATGTGGCTAGGTTATAATAAACTTTTATTTATGGACACTGAATTTTGAAATCCATATCACTTGTACTTGTCACCAAATAATTCTTCTCTTTTTGTTTGCTTCTTTGTTTGGAGAATTTAAATTGTAAAAATCATTCTTAGCTCAAAGACCATACAATGGTCACAGGCAGTAGTTTCCAGATCCCTTGACTAAGAGTTTTAGCTATCAGATTGTCAATCTTTTTGCTAATTTATACACATATTTATAGCTTTCATAGTAAATATTTCAAGGTAGTAATTTTTTTTTTTGGCTGGTATAAATTACTAAAAATCTATGTGGTATTTTTGCCGACCTCTACTGTTGTCTTGCTTGTTGAAGACTGTAGGAAAAAGATTTCAAATAGTCATTGCATTTTCTTAGAGTTGCCAGAAAAAAAACAGAACACCAGCTAAATGTGAATTTCAATTAAACAACACAAATTTTTAGTATAAGTGTATCCCAAATATTGCATAGGACATATTTATATGAAAAAAATGTACTCAATGTTTATCTGAGATTCAATTTTAACTGGGTGACCTCCATTTTGATTTTCTAAATCTGACGTGGGTTCTTGTGTTTAAAGAATTTTCCCAATCCTCATTTATTAGGCCTTAAAAATAGCCAGAGATCTGAAGACAGGAATCCTAAAGCAAAAAAAGTCTTTAGGAGTGGGGAGACATATGCATTACAATCAAGTAACTGCCTGGAATGTGTTTGGCATCCATTTTCCAGAGGAGCACATTCCAGTGGCAAGTCTCTGTTGGAAAAGCCTTTTAAACACCTTATAAGAAACTCAAAGTAACTATGGATAACTGTTTGCCCTTTTTACATTGCACAGGGCTTCAGAGAAATTTGAGGACTTAACAAGGAGTTGCGTGGGAACAGCAAATCCAGTGCACTCAATGCTTGTGTTAGGGGAATGACCTTGTTCAGGCAGTTTCCTACAAGAAACCCCATTTTCCTCTAAAAGCTTTATCACATCCCTTAATGGAGGTTTCCAGCGTGCTCAGGCAGCCATTGGTAGGGCTTGCTTTAGCGGAGTTTCTTTGTGTACCTGTTAGGAGTCCCTACTGGTACTCACTATTGACCCATGTTTAATTTGCTTGGTGACTTTTTACAAAAGACATCGATTGCTAAATCCTCCTCCAATCTGATTTTCCTTCCCATTTTAATATTTGCCACCCTGGTGATCTAGCCAATCAGCGGCTGTTCTTCCAATACCAAACAGACCCTTGCGGGGGGATGTCCTATCACTTTGCCATTGAGGTGGTTAATCCCTCTGTGCGGACTGAGTGAGGAGGGGTGTGTGTGTCGGGGGATGAGGGTGTAACTGAAGAAAAGTCCTGCGACCTGGTCATAAGTGCCAGCACACGGTCCTCCCAGGGGGTGGCAGGGAGCGGGCGGCCCGCCCAGCTTGGAGGGAGGAAAGCCGCGGGCCGGCAGGCGGACTGCCGCTGGAGAGGCTGTCGGTGGGGGCTGATCTCTCCGAAGAGCAGCCTGCTGATAAACACAGCACTCAAGGGCACTGCGTCAGGGGAGGCACACTGCAAAGACCAAGTGCAGCCTCCCCAGAGGGGAGGAGATCAGTGCCTTGGAGGTTCAGGAGGGGCGATGCTCGGAGCAGCCAGACCCGGTAAGCCGACATCCTTCTGGTATTTCATTTTAACCCAGCTGCTTTCCTTGGAGGCTGCTTCAGACTTCGGAGACCAGCATCATCGTGAGCTCTCAGCCAGCCAGGCAGAGCCGCTTGTGCGACCTCCTCCTTCTCCCCCGCCGTAAGCGGCCGGTGCTTCGGCTCCCGGCGTCTTCCTCCAGGCTGCCTTTTATCTCTTTTCTAGCTGCAAAGTCGTGTAGGTCACTTAGGCCCTCACTCAAAGCACCAGTTTCAGAACTGGGGCAAAATGAGTGAGGCGCTAACCTCAAGCGCAAAAGTTAAGAGGAAGTAAGACACTAATCAATGTAAAGGTTTTCATGCAATCTCTTTAAAATTCAAAGTTAATGCAAACAAATTCCTGGGGGGTATAAGGTATGAAAATATTAAACACAGAATCTGCCCCATGGACTTGCAGGACTTGGCCCTACCCTGGTCTCTGGCCCTGCCAATCAACTCGGAAGCGACTCTGTCCTCTCCGTGGTGCCAAGTCCTGGACGTCTGTGGTAAGCATCACTTGGCCATCCCTTGCAACATACTAGATTTTCGTTGTGTACATGGTTTTTTTTTTTTTTTTGCGCGTGCAGAAGGGGACAGGGACTGGTGCTTCACCACCATAAGCCTCAAGGAGAGCAACCTAGTGCTTTGCTCACCATTACCACGGGGGACAATGGGGGACAATGTGGAGTTTGGAGGAAGCTGACGGTGGGAACTTGTGCGACTGTCCCAGGTTGTAAAGCTCAGCATCGGGAACGCCACAACTCCACAGAATCAGGGAGCAAGGGGAAGGTGTGCCATTCAATTAGGGCTTAAGAACCTATTTGCTAATTAGATTGAATGCAAAATCTGTAAAGTAACCACAAATAGTAGGGAAAGACTTGGAGATTATTTTACTGACAAAGTGGTACCTCTGAGCTTCAGGGCGCCTTGTTCCTCTCTAGCCCATCCATATGTATTTGGTGTTAGTGCAGTTCAGCAAGGGTTAAAGGTATGATGATAAAGTACTTTTAATGCGAATCTCCCCTCACCCTCACATAACTCATTTACCCCTCCCAGCCGGCGACCAGATCCTATGCTGGTGCTGGGGGAGAGGGGCTGTTCATTCCCTTTATCCCTGGAGCCATTTCACACTAATCTTGTATAGCTTGCTCCCTTTCGGGTTAAAAAAGGTGAAAAGTGGCCCCGAGTAGCCAAGGAGTAGGAGTTTCTTTGGCTGTATTTTTAATTGCTTCCTTTTGACTTAGACTGGCTGGTAAAAAATGGAGATCAGAAAACTATTGTTCAAATATATGTCTTTGCTTTAAAAAAAAAAAAATCTTTAGAGGATTTGGGTGTGGCCAGCTCTCCGAAAGGAAGAAAAGTGAATTTGTCTGAGCACTTGCCTGATCCCTGGACTGCTAAAAAGTTTTCTTCCCTCCTGGAGCTATTGTCAAATTCTACTTAACCCTAAAGGGGAAGGAGGCGGGGAAAGCGGTCACTATGGGCTTGTCATCCCACAAGCGTCACTGTGGGCTTCGTCATCCCACTTTCCTTAGCTTTTGCATTTCTTATTGGCCCTGTTTAGTTGTTCCAGCTGTCGCCAGCAGAGGGCACTAATGCTACATAAAATCTATTTTGACTTTATGGTGGAAAATTTTCACAGCTATTTTTAAAACGTTTTCATCCAGTAAGAAATATGAACTATTTCCCACGAAATTTTAATGTGAAAAATAGATTATTATTATTAAGAATTTACTGATGTCTATTTGGTTAATGATCCATTAAGCCATATAAGGAAAGTGAAGATGTTTCATAATTCTTGTACATATAAGATTAAAATAGCAAGAAAATAAAAGCAGTGCGTTAATAAATGTCAGCATTATATCCCTAAATTTTTAAAGACATACCTGGGACTTTTGCCCATAAGGATGACACTTACATTTTTAAATAAAATTAATTTTTGGATTTATATTATTCATTTGGAAGAATGAAAACTAGAACATGAATAGTCATATAATCTTACAATTTACAAATCAGTTCTGTAAACAGACATAAAATCCAGTAAAACATGATATTACATACAGTGGGCATCTAAGAAGTAAAAATGTAAAAGATTTATAATAAAATTGCAAAGAATATGTGTGATTTTGAGTAGGATTAGAATTGGAACCTGTCCACTGTGTTCAGTTAGTATTTGTGGAAATTTAATGGAACAGTTGGTTCAATACTAATTTACTTTTTACAGGTTTGATAGGAATATATGAAGTCAAGGGGAAATTCAAATTGGAGAAAGTTGAACACTCACACTTTGTATTAGAACCTATGAGCTATTCTGGGTGTTTCATTTTAATATGGCTTTTGCTCATTGTTAGTCTACTGGTATAATAAATATATTACAATAGTGGAGGCCTTTATAATTTAACCAGAAGGATGGTTAGGATGATGATGATTTTGGAGCAATTAAGAATGGCAAGAACAGATCTTAAGGTCATTAGTTTTAAATATATTATAGTGGTTAAGAGTGTGGAGTCTGAAGTGAGATTGCATAGGTTTAAATGCTAGGTGTTGCTATTTAATAAATGTGCGACCTTGGATAGATTACATAACCTCTCTGAGCCTCTGTTTCCTCCTCAACAAAATAAGGATAGTAACACTAACATCTACCACATAGGCTTGTATTAAATGTTAAATAAGTTAATATAGGCAAAGCACCTGGAACAATGCCTGGCGTAGAATAATTCACCTTACAAGAAACTTATTATTCTTCCTATTATTATTGTTAGCTATATTTCAAATTGAAACATTATGGATAATTTCCCCTTGGCTTATCTTTTAGATCTAGAGTTCCCTCAGTTCACTGGCATATAATATGTTCATTTATTCTTAAGTAAGTATTTCTATCCATATTCAGTAACCTGTGATTTTTAAACACTGGTTGGGTAATACGGTTCTTGGATAATTTTATAAAGTATACTGGGTCTTTTAGCCACCATAGAATGTTTCGAAGACACCCTTTTCCCTGAAATTTTTAGATAATCTATAAACTAGCTTGTATCAGTCAGGGTTCTACAGAGAGACAAAACCAATAGAATGGAAAGGTGGAGAGACGACAGAGGATTTATTAGGGCAATTGGCTCATGTGATTATGGAGCCAGAGAAGCATTAGATCAAGGGCCTGGAATTTGGTGATGGCCTTTTTGCTGTTTCATCATGTGCCAGATCCCACCTCTTAATACTGTTACAGTGGCAATTATCAACACAAGTTTTGGAGGGGACAAACATTGAAACCACAGCACAGTTCTATGACAGAATTTTTACATGTACCAGAATGTTAATGATAAGTAATCAGACATTTTAAGAGAAAGCAACTTTGCTCAATGAAGAAAAACGCAGGCATTACAAATTTCAGCTCTAAAGGAGGCCTGAGAGATCATGACTGATCGAATCAATTTATAGTTACTGTCAGAAGCCCCTGTCAGAAGCCCAGACAGGGGAAATAGCACTGATCTTTAACAACTGCTCAGATTACTAGGGCACCTCTACCATAGAAGGCAGGTTTTAACACCAACTCTTTTGTTACACTCAGTTTGCCTGAACATTTCATTTCCTCCCTGGTCTTGAGGTCTTCCGTCTAATCCTGAGTCTGGAGTTTGGATGCTAGCTGTGTGACCTTGAACATACCATGTGTCATCTTTCAGCTTCTGCTTTTACAAATACGAGGCCATTGTGAAGACAAAATGTGGTCCTATTATAAAGAGTCTGCCTCATAGTGAATACTCAACATCAAAAATGTTAGTTCTTTCATTCCCTTGACCTTACCACCTTTCTGCTTTGATGTTGCGTCATTCAAACACAGACAGAAGACCTCAGGACCAGAGAGGAAATGAAATGTGAAGGTGATTCGACAGTAACTAAAAAAATGGCATTACTGCATCGGTTCTGCATATATAGATAGTAGAGGTGCAGTAGTAATCTTAGCAGCTATTAAAGATCACTGCTGCTTCCTGTGTCTGCGCCTCTGAATGAATCAGCTGTAAATTGATTCATTGGGTTGTGATCTCTGAGGCCCTCTTTAGAGCTGACATTTTGTAAGTCATGTGGTTTACAATTTATGTGGATGGGGAGATTTGAGAAATACACACATACATGCACACACATTTATGTGTGAACAAAGGTACAAATGTGATTTTGATCAAGGCCAGTAAATAAACCAAGAGAATCTTTTTTTGGGGGGAAGGGTCAGTGTAGTACCAAGTAATGCAGGAAGTAAGAATTCTGAGGAAGTCACTGACAGTTAAGTCCAAGGAGTTTGTAATGTATCCTGTAGGTATTGGGGAGTCCCCAAAGGTTTTTTTGAGCAAGAGCAACATAGCAGAGATACTTTTTCTGGAAATAACAAGCTTGTGGCTATGAGGGTAGACTTGGTTATAGCACAATCAGTCAGAAGATCTATCATAATAGTCTGAAGCCAGATAATGTAGGGCCTTGTTGACCCCAACTGTGTTCCCTAATCAGCATTGTTTATCAGCTTTGACCTTTTATCTGGACTAGTTGTATATTTTTCAGATGATTTCCATTTTAGTCTTAGATCCCATGACTTTTGTTTGCAAGTGGTAATTCCGTATGCCCATTTGATTTCTGTAGCATCTAATGAAATGATCTTGTTTCTCGAAATCACAAAGGAGTAGAATATTTTATACCTTGTGAGTGCCAAAACTGAGTAACAAGGAAAAGATAGGTCTGATTTATCCTAAAAATGTGCCTTTCTTATTAATTGCAAACATAAACCTTATCATTAATATCAAGACAAGTAAACGTAACTCCATCTCACCAAAGGAATCTGGCATCTGAAGCCCACCATGATTTTCCTCAACCTACTTTTCCAGTTTTACTTTTACTACCCACTGCAGCCACCCTTTATTTCAGCCTCACCTCTAATCTACTCTCCATACTTACCCAGCATTTTTCTGCCTCTACATTTGCCCTCCTCTCTCACCTCCTACCTGATTGCCCTCTTCTCTACATGCTAGAAATTCTTCCCTTTCTTCAAGGTCCAATTCAAAGCAGCTCATTTGGAGAATGTTGCTTCCAGCTCTTATTCTCTGTACTGTCAGCACTTATTCCATACAATGAGGACTTATACACTGTTTCAGATACCGTCAAGGTGTTCCTAAATGGTTAAAACACAGGGCAACACGTGGCACTACAGTGAAATGTCCTAAGTGCTGTAATCAGAGGAAGCAGGGGAGGCAGGCTCTGAAAGCTTCCATCAGAATTCCAGAGCCCACAGGAGGGAGCAGGAACACTTCCTGGAAGAGGTGGTGCTTGAATGAAGTGTTGAAGGTTAAGAAAATCTGGATGAGTGAATTAGCCCCCTTTGCTGGGTGACATGTAGATTATAGAGGAGGAAAGGAAGTGTTAGTGAAAGATGAGTCTGGGAAAGTGAGCAGGAGCCATCATAAGGGGAGAGACTGGACTTTATTAGTAAGCTGTGGGACTAAGGGAAGTCTTTTAAAGTGGAGGAATTACTGGATGTTTTTACTTCTGTTAGACTTCTATCAGGATGTTAAGACTTCTGTTTTAGAAAGGTCACTTGAATTCTTAAAAATCAGTTGAATGGCACTTTTTTATCAAATTAGTACATGCATTGTGGGTGGGTTACAAATTTTGGGAAAGAAATGAGATTCCTCATGGGAACCTCACCATTGGTTACCATTCTGAGTATTATGCTTTAAATGTTAAATGATTCATGATGACCTATAATTTGTGAGCTCACCACTTCAATGCGTGTGGGAGTTTAAATTTTTTTGAAAGAGGAAAATCATCATTCTGAGTAGCTTGATTAAAAATGAATCCCTTAAGACCCAATGTCCTTTCATAACAGAAGCTGCAATTAACTCAGTCCTGTTTGCCCATACAAATCTCCACTGGGTGTGGCATTTAAAAGAAATCCCTTATTCTTCTTGGTTAAAATGCTGAGAGAAGAAAAAACATCCTGAATTCCTCCTGCCCTTTTGAGCTCTTGAGCAGTAGAGCACCGACTCCTGACTAGGGAGGTCAGTCAAGCTTTATTTCTCCTTAAAGAAGATGCCAGGTATTCTGAGACTCACAAGGATCAGAAAAATGACATTACACTCTCAGCCTTGTAGATAAACGTACTTTACAAAAATATCTTGAAAAGAGATATGCTTGATTACACCGTTATTTATTAGCATCCCAACAACTTCAAGTTTCTGTACAGCTTACAGAACAGAAAGGTAACATAGGAAGTTTATTTCAGAGGCATTAATCTTCACATGGACTTAGCTCCATCATCTTATAACAGTGACATATCCTTAGCAAGGGCAGAGAATATAAAGGATGAAACTCCAACCCTAAGTGAATCTTAGGGGTAGAGGCATATTTTAGCATTTGAAATTCAGGACTTAGGTCAAGATCTATCAGTCATTCTCCCTATCCAGAGTTAACCAGTTTGTATGTTCTCAACACTTTGCTGCTTATTTCGTTTCTTAAGTCCCCATCTGTTGTATGGAATAGAAAACACTTGTTGTCAGTATTATGAAGTCAAAATGCCCTCATGTTCAAATAATCTGATTTTGGCTAAAATTCCTATAATTTTTTTTCTTAGATTTTGGTAGAGAAAGAGAAGAGTTGGAAATTGAGTCTCCTCCCTTTAAATTGATATTGGCATTCAGGTTTCATAATACTTTAATATTTGATCTACTTACTTAATGTAAGGAAAATATTTCAGGTGATTTCCCTCCAGTGATCAGTTTTTTAGGTGCAACTTGCATTTAACCTAAAAGCCACTGATACATACGTAATTGGGTCTAAAATATAGCCAAACCAACTCATGTTAAAATTTCTCCCCAAACTGTGAATAACTATTTATTTATTAACTATTAATGAAATCATTATCAGCTCTTTGATCTGAAAACTTGGTATTGTTACTCAGTTGATATGAATCAGTAGTATGGACTGGTGGCACAGCAAAGCATAAACAACCAAAATGTATAGTAACTATTTGAAAACACTTCTACCCCAAATTACACTAACCTCCTGAGAAATTGAGGGATTAGCTAGGATCAGCTTGAGCCCTCAAGTTGGTCACCTTAGGGGCTATGATGCTACAGGACACCATTGGATCTAGTACAGAGGACAAATAATTTGAGATGGTCAGTTATTTATTTTCCAACACCATTTTTTGAGAACTCCATCCTTTCCTCAATGTTTTGAAATTATACCGCAGAACTATAAAAATACTAAAAGAGAATAAATGAACATATTTTTATTATCTTAAAGAGGGCAGGCTTTTGAAAGCAAGGCATGAAACTTTTGACTACTTATGTATTTGGAACATCTCTATGGCAAAAGACAAAAGACATGAAGTGAAAAACTAAATGACAAGCTTGGAGAAAATACTTGCAACAGAGAGAGGCTTAAAAATAAGAGTTTTCTAAAATGCTAACAGAACCTACAAATCTGTAAGAAAAAACTAAAATGTTGGTAAAGGATATGAACAGACCTTTTAAAAGAAATAGAAACAGCTTACCATATTGAAAGATGATTAAAGAAATAAAAATTAAAAGAAAAAATGAGATGGCTTGTTATTCATCTCCTAACTGACACAGGTCACAAAGGGTGATAAGGTTTCATGTTAGTGAATACACAAAGAAAAATTAGTTTTATTCACTTTTAGCATACAGATTGGTGCAACCTTTGTAAGGGCAATTTGGCATATATTTTATTTTATTTTATTTATTTATTTATTTATTTATTTTATTAAATCATAGCTGTGTACATCAATATGATCATGGGGCACCATACACTTGTTTCATAGAATATTTGACACATTTTCATCTTATTAGTTGACATAGCCCTCCTGGCATTTTCTTTGTTACTTTGCCAAGACATTTACATTCCACATTTGCCAAGGCTCACATGTACCCTTGTAAGATGCACCACAGGTTTTCAATCCCCCTCCCTCTACCCACCTCCCCCCTCCCTCCCCATGCTTTCCCCCTTCCCCCTGTTCTTAGGGTGTAACTTGGTTGTAGCTTTCATGCGAATTTTTCCAAATTTCTGTCCTCCTCAATAGCTCATAATGTACTCACTCAGATTGCCTCTGTCCCAGATTTCATTTCCTATTTTTGTGTCTACTTTCTCACAGATGGCGGTGTTTGTGTTTCTCACTTCAGCCTGGGAACCTGACCTTGACTCCTGAGTTCCATGATCTCTTCACAACTGCAAGTCATTCTCATACAAAATATGGGTTTACCTAGTCTGCACCTTTGAGAGCTTTGGAACAAAATGCAAGTTCAAGTCACCATCATGTTGTCTTGCTGACTATCTCATGCGATAAGACCAACATTTGGGTTACGTGCTTCTACCCTTGTTCTTCTGCCTGTTGTCCCCTTTGCAGCGATTGATCAAACACGTGTTGTCATTCAAAAACTGTTTAGTCTTTTAAAAAATTTGTCTTGTGAATTTTCTCATTTGGTTCTTAAGCATTAAAAATCAATATTGTGTACCGCTCAGTCATATAAAACTGAATCATTGTCAGTTTGCATGAATTAGGGTAGGCATGGCCTCCAAGCAAAAGAACAAGATGATGGATGATAGAAAGGCAAGAAGAGTGAAGAGGGCAAGGAAGGTGATGTCAATAGTACACAAATGGGAGTTCGTGAAATGCTTGGTAATGGTGAAAGCAACACCTCTGTAGGGCATTCTTTTTGGTGTTACTGAATCAATAGTTCATACAATAAAGAAAAAGTGAGAAAGCTCTTGGAGCCATCCCATTCAGGGACACACTAGAATTGTTGAGAAAATTATACATTACTCAAAATGCCAAAATAGGGAAAATAAGGAGATTTGCATTTATGGCTTCTAAACAGAGAAGGCTGCATGGGTGTCTTTCTATATAAATAATCTATCAGCAAGCACCACACAAATGCAAGTTTAAATTTCTATCTGGGTGATGAGTTATATCATTCATAGCAAGTAATGGGTGGTTGGATAGATTTAAGAAGTGCTATGACCTGTAGTGAAAAGAAGTGGCTGGCAGAGGAAGCAGATCATGAGGCTACCGGAGTATCCTGAATACCTGCGGAAACTGATGGAGGAAAATAGTTATTTTCCTGATCAGGTCTTCAATGCTGATGAAACAATCTTGCTCTGGAAGAGAATGCTTACTTGCACATCTATTGCAAAGGATCAGTAAAGAACCAGAAGCTTCAAGGATAAAAGAAGAAGCAGAGGCTTCAAGCCTAGAGAAGTCAAGCTCAAGGTTTTGGTTTGTTTCAATGCTTCTGGTGACTTTCTGATTAAAGCTATGTTGTTTCACAGACTCCAAGTCCTTGCCCTCTTAGAGAATGCCAGGAACATTTTTCTGTTTATGTGAAGGGAAATCATAAAATACGGATTGCTGAGAAACGCTTTTTGGACTGGTTTTTGAAGTGTTTTGTTCCTGAGTTTAAACAATATTTAAACAAAAAAGTATCTTGAATTCAAAGTGTTGCTGGTTGTAGACATTCATTACTCCCAATGACAAAAGTACAACAACAGTAAATGCTGCTCCTTGTGTTCAAGTTACCTCTATCCCCTCCCCACCCCATACAACTCCACTTCTTCAACCCATGCATCTGGGAGTGCCAAAAATATTTTTGAAGTTCTATGCTTGGTGTCCTACCTTGCAGATCTTATCAAAAGGATGCCAGAACTTACTGCGAAAGTAACTTGGCAAAATTTCTCCATTTGTAATGCTTTAATAATACTAAAAGTATTGGTGGAAGAAATAAAAGAAAATCAACCCTCCCAGAATCTCGACAGAAACTTCAGAATGAGGTTGTAACTGATTCTGAAGGTTTCCTCCCAGTGATAGAAGAAATCGAAAATGTTATAACATCTGTAAAATGTTTGGGTGATGAAGGGTTTGAAGACATTGAGTTAAGTGACATCGCTGAACTGTTGGACTGTCATCATTGAAAAGTATTTCAGAGATGTGATCATATCAAAATAAAAGAGGCAAGCATGGGTTAATACACCCAGAACTCAAAGAATGTTGATGTGTCTCCTCCACAAATCAAATTAGCATGATGATTCAGAAGAAAGACAGTCTTCAGTGGACTGTATCTCCACCTTCAGGTAAGGATTAAATGATTACTCGCAACCTTTTAAAGCAGTAATAAGACACCTTCAAGCAAAGGCCAATCAATCTTTTCTCTCTGCTTGCCTGACAGGAGAGAAGAGGCTGGACAATCAAACTGTGTCATTCAAACCCATTCCATACACAGGAAGCAGAAGCACCGCACACACGCAGTTGAACCCTGGGATTCAGACTCTGATAGCTCTGATGAGGTGATCCACGTGCTGCGCGATAAAAATGACGCAGAAGACTGAGATGACTTCTCTGCAGACAAAGTGCAATCTTGTGATCTTCTCTGTTCTTTCCTCGTCACTATCGCCACAACCAAGCATTTTCACTGGTGCATCCTCACCGTCACCTTCTGATCAGAGAGAAAGAGAAATTAATTTCTCAACGTTGACTATTGCTAATGTACAGTTTATAAAATATCATCGAGACTTACTTTATTATTTCATTTCAGTAAACAAACCAATTGTCTCAGCTTTCATAATACTTCTCTCCTTGCCCCCATTTTTTTCCCGAAAGGTCTTAAATTCTTATAACAGATAGTATGAGGGTGGAAGGAAATCAATTGCAGGGTCTAGGGAGAAGGCTGATTTACTGGGTTGGATAATTTGATTTTGTACTCTTGATCCTAAAATTGATTTTACTTAAGCCTAACTTGCTATCTCGCCAGAAAGGACTAGTTTGGTATAAATTATTATAATAAGTTAATTAGTTTTGCAGCATATGTTAGCTATTGGCTGTTCCTGAAAGGCACTGCATTTATGATGAATTCCTGAATTTCTTTTGGTACCTGATCAGGGAGGAAGAGCTGCTGGAGTTGATTTCACTGATCCTCCGTGTTCCTTTTTTATAATTTTTCAACATACCAGTGCTGGCTTGAAAGCTCCTCTTTGTTCTCATATTTGGCCTTGCAAGTGATTTGAACAGAAAATGGATCTTGAAACTTCAGGGATACTTTCTGTTCCCTGAAGGTGGTGAAGACTTCATTCCCAGATTGTTTTTTATATTCCCTCCATAATTCCATGTTTTTACTTTATTTGACTCATTTTTGTTACAAACGTTATTGTTGTCATGGCAATTTTAATTTTGGATGTATAGAATTTTCCTGGCAGATTTAACAGAGGTAAAAAACATCCCAAGCCAGAGATAGGAAGCTGCTATCTTGTTCTAAGAATTCTTGGCAAAGAAATATGGTGAACCTACCTGTAGTTTTAGCTACTCGTTCACATTCCCACTCGATATCCATTTTGAACTCAGCTGGACAGTTATTCTGGGGCATAGAGAGACATGAAGTCTAAATAGCACTTAGATTGTTGCTTGTGTCTTAACTGTGATTTGGGCCACAGTCACAGCACTGGCACCATAATTACATCTGATAATGATGTGTAAAACACCTGACTAGGGAAAAGAAGAAAGATAATTAATTGGCATGTACTTGCCAAGGAAGGACCTTAGATAGCTTGAAAAAGCATAAAGACAACCTGAATGATGAAATTTATGTGCAGTAATGAGAAAAATACTGCTTTTAAACAACAGTGACAAAAAATGGTATCAGACAGTAAATTGAATTTGGTCTTGGAGGAAGTGAGGAAAAGCCCACTTGAGTTGAATTTGGTGCGAGTTTGAAATTATTAGGGAAAAGTGATAAAAATAAAAAGGCTGACAGGGCTGGCTTGCGTGGTTACTGTTGAGGTGGCAGATGTTTTTCTTTTCTTTTTTTTTAAATTAAATCATAGCTGTGTACATTAATGTGATCATGGGGCTTTCAACAAGCTCAAATGAGGAAGATGAGGGTTGAAAAAATGCATTGTAAGTTGCGATGGATCTCATGACACAGTAGCCCCAGGTGAGCTTATGCTCTCCCTAAGCCACAGTCGTTCTTAACACTGATGTACGTCAGAGTTATAAGGAGGAGCTTTGAAAAATAAAGATTTCTGGGAACTCTTGCAGACCAAGCCAGGGATAATATCAGGCTAGGGATATATATATATTGCCAAAAGTTCCCCAAGTGCAAGTGGTTGTTTTTTTTTTTTTAATTTCTACAAAAATATCCTCATGGGCTTTTTATTTGAATTGCATTGAATCTACAGGTCAATGTAGGGAAGAATGACATTCTAACAATATTAATTTTTTTATTAAATCATAGCTGTGTACATTAATGCGATCATGGGGCACCATACACTAATTTCACAGACCGTTTGACACATTTTCATCACACTGGTTAACATAGCCTTCCTGGCATTTTCTTAGTTATTGTGCTAAGACATTGACAAGGGTATATGTGAAACTTAGTAAACGTGGAATGTAAATGTCTTTTTTTATTTTATTTTATTTTTTTTTTGCAGTTTTTGGCCGCGGCCAAGTTTGAACCCACCATCTCTGGCATATGGCGCCGGTGCCCTACTCCTTTGAGCCACAGGCACCACCCCCAAGTGCTTCTTACATAGTCATGTTGCAAACTGCTGCCTTAAGGCTAAACAAAATTACAATAGAAAATATAACAGGAACTAGGACACCTTGATTTAAAATGTTTTTTTTTCTGCCACTAGTTCAAAGGATGTACTTAATCATGCCACTCTCCTCTTTCTTTATCTGTCATAATGAGAGGGTAGGACTACTTGGTCACTAAGGTCATTCCATTTCTGAAATTGTCACCTTGAAAGAAAGGTTCAACCTCACTGGTTAATATTGAGAATATCTGAGCCCTTCCATGAGACCAAGGTAAGTAATAGGGCTACGGAATTGTATTCTTGTTGTTGTAAAATTTGTGCTATTGTTCAAGTTTGACCACCACACCATATTTTAGTTGCTCCCAGAAAAAGCAAGATGGGCAGAGATGTCTTAGGAAAAAAAGGCAAACATATCCTCAATTTCATGAAAGGAAAGGGAGAGAGAGTATCACTGGAGATTTTCTTTTTCTATGATAATTGTTGCTTTTTTCCTCTGAGTTATAGATTTTGGGGAGAATAATGCATAAATGTTATGTGTAAATGCTCTAATATTTTGTACCTACTGTTTTCCATAAACTAAAGAAGATAACTATGTATAGTCAATATTTTAAGTTTCCATAGACAATTTGTTTATTCTTAATCATGTCTACAGGTAAATATTTTTATCAGTGATCTTTTTACCAGTATTGTAAGTGGTTCCATATGTCCTTAACGAATATGTTTTCCTGGTAATTCATTGCGATTACTACCTTGGCAATTTTTTCTCTTAATTAGACCAGAATTTGAGAATTCAAATTTTAAATAGAATTGCATCAATTAGGAGCTTTTAATGTAAAATAACAAAATGAGAAATTGAATATTAGAGTATTTTAATTGTCATAGGAATGTTTCAACTTTAGCTTGATAGATTGATATATTTATTTAAGGCCGAGATAATTTGAAATAAAATATTGGGATGAATATAATTCTTGTTTAAGGCAATATCCAGTTAAAATAACCTAGGAAGTATCGTTGATGGCGTAAAAGATAGAACATATAAATGAGACTGAGTTTAACAAGAAAGTAGAATTTAGAGGAGAATGTGAAAGTTTGATACAGGCCAAAAGGTAGAAATAGAAATAAATACCATGTACTTTTTTCTTCTTTAGGTACAGTTCCCCCAAATGAAACGCTAATGTTTATTTTAGCATATTTTATGCACAGTTTGAGTGGAGAGAATCTTGCTGTTGTCAGATGGTTTGGGTAAATTATTGAGCTCAGTATTATGAAGCACATGGAGATTTCTTTCTTCGTAGACATATTTAACCACTGTGGCAAAAAGAAAAGAAAAAAGGAGATGGGGAGGAAATCCAGTCCAGGGTGCTGAAAAGTGGGAAATATATTAGAAAACTGGTGTTAAATTTAACAAGAACCTTTCGTTTAAAATCTTTCAAGTTCCAAATGTAGAGAAGGCACTTTAAATCACACATTTGGATTACATAGCTGCCACCACCTGAATGCTAATAAAGGGTTTTGACAGTGTATATAATCTAAAGCTTGTGTGAACAATGTTTGTGATGTGAAATTCATTGATTGCTGAACTTTACATAGTATTATTGTCTTTTAATGGCCTTTGATGTCAGTGTGTTATGGTTGTTTAAGAATTCAAAAATAAATATGATGTGCTGTGAGCAGAGTATATATTTTTGGAAACCATAAAATCAAACAGAAAATGGATGAAAGAATAAATAATATACTTCATTAATATGAATAGCAAATATTGAGAAATGAAATATGAATATGCTGTGTTTGAGAACTGCACTTCATCTTTCTTGCATTGCTACACGAAGCCAATTTAGCTCATCATTGCAAACACCTAGAGTTGGGTCTTAACTACGTGGCAATTGTATGACAAGTTTCATAATGAGAAGAACATGGGATTAGAGTGGGGGTTTTGCTACTGGTTTCTGCTGTGGGCTGGGGACTCCCTCTCTTTGGATGAGTGGAGCTTAATCCTTGCAGGATAATTCTTGGGTTATTAGGGTGTGAGCAATCAGCATGGAGCATACAGTATTAGAATCTGACAGACCTGCATTCAAATCCTTCCACTGCCAGTTGTCAGCTGTGTGACTGTGGGCGTGTTTCTTAACCATTCCAGAGTTCAGTTTCTAATCTGTAAAACGGGGTAAAAAATACCTGCATTATAGGATTGTTATGAAATTATATGAAATGCTTAGCACAGTGCCTGGCACAGAGGAAGTGCTCAATAAATTGTTGCTATTATTATTATTATAACGTAAATAAGAATTATATAGTTAGAATATGGTAGTTTTACTCTTATCTTTGCAAACTTTTTTTTTCTTTTTTTTTTTTTTATTGTTGGGGATTCATTGAGGGTACAATAAGCCAGTTACACTGATTGCAATTGTTAGGCAAAGTCCCTCTTGCAATCATGTCTTTCTTTGCAGACTTTTAATATTTTGATATTTTATTTCCCTCAAAATAAGTTATGCATGATGGTCTTAAGAAAAGTAATAAAAAATGAGTTTAATTTTTTTTTTGTTTGCTGAGGGATACTTGAAACAATGATTTCCTTGTCCCTAAGTTACTCCGTGATCTTCAGTTATTATTTTTTATAAGAATTAAGAATAAATTAAAAAATCATTATGGGTACATTATGTCATTTATGTGGTTATCATTGCATGATATTTATGTAGTGATTAGAGATCATGACTTTTTAACATGGATTTTTTTCCTATTCTTTAGAAAATAATCCATTCTCTTGATTCCACTTTAAAGATGATTATGTAACTTTGATACAGGGGTAAAGATAAAGCTATAGAGGATCTGATTTGCTTCACCACCAAGTTATTACCTCAACTCCCTTTAAGCAAAATTGTGTAAATTGAAGTAATTTTATTAGACAAGGTTGTCTCCTCATACCTGGCTTCTAAACTTTGTATTTCATGTATTCTGTGATGGCATTCTAGAACTTTAAAATAGGAATATTTTGAATGTTGAATATTCACCCTAACTTTGATGCTGTGTCTGCTAAGTTGACAGAATTATTTACTGCATTAACTCTAGCCCCCAGTGTCACTTAACCTATATGACTGTATTAGCATCACATCCCAACACCTCAAGTGTTTTAACTCGGAGTATTTGGTGTTCTAGTATACATTATCTAGTAGGCTTTGTTATTCAGCAGCCTGTTGCTTGACTAACTTTACATGTGTACAGTTCTGATTCTGATACTTCCATTATCTATGTTATTCCACTAGTTGATCTTAATCTTGAAATCATTGTCTAGTCCCAGTATACCTTACCACTTCTGTTTACCAATGTTCTTTTTCATATAATACCTGTGATAGTTCTTATCTTTCTCAGCCTTGTCTAAATACCAAAACCTTTAGCCCACAGCTCAATTCTGATCCTTTAAGCTTGTTATTTATGCTCTAGTGGTTAAGATCAGAAATTACTTGTATGACCTACAGTCAGGTTGCCTGAGATGAACCCACCAAGCTATAATTCTCTTTCCTGTTCCTTTCCATATATATGCAATCTCTAAGAGGGGTTTCTTCTTTAATTTTATTCTTAAGCCTCCAGCCTATTAAATTAGGACGATGTCACTGATCCCCAGACCCTTTGGTCGAGGCCCAAAATTCAACCCATTTAATTATGGCTCTGAATATAAGGCTCACTGTTTGAACAGTGTTTAACCCTGCCCCCAAATTGCCTAGAGATTTAAACTTCATTCTTAGGTTCTTTCCAGTCTCATCTCCTGAGTATCATCTCATTACATGGTATCATTTTTTACTATTGAGCTTAAAATTGCTCTATCTCCTCTCTGTATGTGAATTCTAGTCTGGAATATACTTAAGTTTATTATACCATAGATGTTGGCTTCTGGAACCAGGCTTGGTAAACTGAAGCCTTTGAGCCAAATCAAGCCCCCATTTTTTTTTTAAATAAGAGTTTTATTACAATACAACCATCCTCACTCATTTACTTATTGTTTATGGCTGCAAAACAATGGCAGAGTTGAATAGTACAACAGATATCATATGGCCTGCAAAGCTATAAATATTTCTTATCTGACTCTTCATTAAAAAAATGTTCACTGACCTTTGATCTATAACCCAAGTAGTTCTCCTAACCTGCATACTGGTTATTGTTTGATACTTTTCCATTCCTATCCTATCCATCTAGTAAGGCCTAAAAACCCAGTTCATTTAGGCTATGAAGATAGGTTCCAACCCATTCAATTTTCTTTGCCTTGAACTTCCTTCCCTCTTCTTTGTCATCTTCCTAAGATATCCATTACCTGTGTTTTGATTTTTAGTAGAAAAGAGGTAATAGTTTTAAAGACTGTAAGAGTAATCCCATGATGTCTTTTTAATGTGGCATCTAGGATATAATATGTACCTTTTAATATTGCCAATATCTTTCAACATGACTTTCCAATATCTTTAAGATTAGGCCTTTCCATTCTTCAGCGTTTCTAACTCAGGTTTTCTAAGCCTCACAGCTTCCAAGATCTTTCATTACCAAATATTTCAAATATTATAATATCCCCATTTTCCATTATCTGGTCTGCAGCATCTCCAATGTCCATGTTTTCTAATCTCTCCAATATTAGGGTCATTAAAAGGTGAGGTCATCCAGTGACTCACGTAATCAATCTTCAAGGTCCAGAGCTTGCCTTTTGAGATCCAGAGTTCTAACTTCCAAGTCTTCTAAGGTTCTAATCCTTCAATGTCTCCTATGTACAGGTCTTCTGGAGTCAATGTATTTTATAGTATTTAAGTCTAGCTTTTCCAATATCTGCTAGCGCTTATATCATTCCATTCCCATAAATTTTAATGTCCCCTAAATCCAATTTTACATTTTTTATTGCCAGTTCCTCCAATGCCTAAGTATTTCAATATCTCCCAAGAACCAAGTCTTCCATCTTAAGGTATTTCGATATCCCCAATGTATTAATGACTAGATCTCTTATGATCCAGGAATTTAATCTCAGGCCTCCTAATGTCCAGGGCCTCCAGCATCCTTGACTTTCAGCATCATTAAAATTTAATCCTTCCAAATTCTATGTCTTTTGACCTAAATACCTTTGTTTTCCAATATCTTCCAATATCCAGGATATTGGAAGGATTTATTTTAGGATTTCTAAATGTCCCTATCCTCTGTTGTCTGTATCTTTCAGTATTTAGGAGTTTCAAGGTACAGGACTTGCAGTATCTTTAATGTACAGGGTTTCCAGTGTCTATGGCTTCCAATATCCAATATTTCAATGTTGAGGGTCTCCAAAGTCTCTGATGGCATGAGTAACCCTTGTCTCCAAAATTCAAGGATTCCATTGTCTCCAACGTCCTGTGCTTACCATGTTTCCAATGTCCAGGGTTTCCAACGGTGCCAGTGTCAAAGTCTTCCAACAACTCCAGGTCTTCCAGAACCTCCAAGTCTTCCAACAACCTCAATGTCTTCCAGACAATCCTGGTCTTCCAGAAAATCCACATCTTCCAGACAATCCATGTCTTCCGGACAATCCATGTCTTCCAAGAACCTCCAAGTCTTCCAGTAAGTCCAGTCTTCCAACAATTATTGGTCTTCCACAAAATTCAGATCTTCCAGGAAAATCCATGTCTTCCAGAAAATTTATGTCTTCCATCAAATCCAGATCTTCCAGCCAATCCAGGTCTTCTGGAAAAATCTATGTCTTCCAATAAATCCAGTTCTTCCAGAAAAAAATCCATGTCTTCCAGTTAATCAACGTCTTCCAGAAAGAAATCCAGGTCTTCCAGTCAGTGTCTTCCAGAAAGAAATCCAGTTCTTCCAGAAAAATCTACGTCTTCCACCAGATCCAGGTCTTCCGAAGAAATCTTGGTCTTCCAGACAATCTGTGTCTTCCAACCAAATAAAGTCTTCCAGTCAATACATGTCTTCCAATAAACCAACGTCTTCCAGAAAATTCACGTCTTCCAATAACTTCCAGGTCTTCCAGCCAATAGGTCTTCCTAAAGATCCATGTCTTCCAGTAACTTCCTAGTCTTCCAGAAAATCCACCGTCTTCCAAATAATCCAGATCTTCCGGACAATTCGGGTCTTCCTGAAAATCCATGTCTTCCAAAAAAGCCAAGTCTTCCAGAAAATCTACGTCTTCCAATGATCTCCAGGTCTTCCAGCCTATCTGCATCTTCCAGAAAATCTACGTCTTCCAATGATCTCCAGGTCTTCCAGCCTATCTGCATCTTCCAGAAAATCTACGTCTTCCAGCAAATCCACAGCTTCCAGCAAATCCACGTCTTCCAGCAAAGCCATGTCTTCCAGCCTACCTATGTCTTCCAGCAAAGGTTCGTCTTCCAACAAAGCTTTGTCTTCCAGAAAATCCACGTCTTCCAGCAAGTCTGTGTCTTCCAGAAAATCCATGTCTTCCAACACAGCCATGTCTTCCAACTAAGCCACGTCTTCCAAAAATCTATGTCTTCCTACACCTCCAGGTCTTCCAGCATCTCCAGGGCTTCCAGCATCTGCTCGTCTTCCAGCATCTCTACGTCTTCCAGCGTCATCATGTCTTCCAGCATATCTGCATCTTCCAGCATCTTCACGTCTTCCAACATCTTCAAGTCTTCCAACAACTACTCAGTCTTCCATCAGTGGGCTCAACATCCACGTCTTCCAGCGTCTCCAGAGTGCTGATGTAGTATTCAGGTCTTCCAGTGTCTGCAATATCCAGGTATTCTAACATGTTTTATAGTCTAAGTCTTTCAAACTTTCTCCAGGCCCAGGCTTTTTCAAATCTAGTCTTCCCTTGTCTAAGCCTTCCCATGTTCAGATCTTTCCACAGACAGATCTTCCAATTCAAATATTTCTGTTTCCAGCATAATTTGCTTCAAAAAATTAGTAGGTCATTATAGACCAGATCTTATGAACAAACTGTACTACAGTTTGTGGTTTTTTTTTTCTGTTTGGAAGTGTGTATTTAATTAATCTCTACAACTTTCTAAGATAGTGTTCATAAAACTTCTACAGAATGAATAGATGGGATTGATGGAACATATTTTACTACTTTGCTATAGTGCTTAGGGTTTTTATACAGTCAATCGTTTAAGTGCAAGGTGAAATTTTTGCTAAATGAGAGAATTTCTGATTAAGACTGTTAGATAAAGTTAACATACAATTGTATAAGTTGTATTTTTAATAATATTAATTTTATAATATTAATTTTTGTTCATTTCGTCTTATGTGACTAATTAATAATAATAATGCATAGCATTTGCACATCCAGGCACTGTTCTAAGATCCTTACATGCATTAACTCATTTATTCTTCACAACAACTCATTGAAGTAGGTACAATCATTATCCCCGTTTTACAGATGAGGAAACTGGCACACAGAGGTGAAATAACATCTCTAAAGGACACAAATACTCAATAATAGAGCTGGCATTTAAACCCAGCTTATCTGTATCCAAAGTCCATGATCCTAACCACTATGCTTTAATATTTGCTGTTAAAAATCAAGATGAGATTTATGGGATCCATGGCTCGATTGCACCTGTAATATGTGTAGAATACTATAATATCTTATATATAAATGATCTCACTTTATCCTGTCACAATCAGAACATATTTGCAATCACAGCTTTTATTCCTCAACCAGTTACTATCATTTCTTTGCTCATGTATATGAAAGTAGGTGTAAACACTTACTGATACTATTTTCAGTTTTGGTAGGAAGAATATAAGATAGCACTAAGTTCAAATAGTCTTTGCTTTAGAATTGTATTTATAGCTTCATGATTTGAGTACTAGTGCCTGGAATTTAACTCTCCTATCTATTTTAATCCCTTATCACTGGCCACTCTCCAGTTTATACCTTACTATCTAGACCACTTACCATTAGTTTGTTTCTGACCTCTAGGACCTACCTGCATCTTTAAATATGACCTCCAGGGTTCCTGACCCACTGCCTTGTATCTGAGTAATGGTAACTACAACTCCTAAATCCCAGCATGCTGACCTAGAGAACTAACTACTTGGTTCTCCCAAATCTCAGCTCCCACCATGTACTTAAGGCAACATTTCTACCCATGCCTCCAGCTGGAGTGAAAAACATAGGCAAGGAATCTCTAAAGATTTAGAACAATTTACATGGTAATAAAAGGAACAATAACAATAATACTAGTTAAAATTGCAATACCTTCTGAATATTTAATGAACATTAAAAGTTCATTAAACTTTTTAGAAAGTGCTATCGCCTTATTCATTCATTCATCATTCATTCATTCATTTAACAGATATTTATTGAGCACCAACTGTGTGCCAGGCATGTTTTAATGGAGCTTAAAATCATCTTGGGGAAACAGACAATGTACAAATAATTGAAAAATTATTTATCAGTTGCAATAAGGCCATGACAGAAAAGTAAGTATAGGATTCTGTGAACGTCTCAAAAGTCAAGGAAAGCATTTCTGAGGAAGTAACATTTATAAAGATTCTTGTTTGGTTATTACACTATAATCTGGTGACGTAGATGAGACAGATGTTTTGATACCAGTTTTACAAATCAAAGTACTAACGATGGACATGGGAACCAGGTGTGACCTCTTTTTTTTCCTACCACTGCATTCTGCCTTAAAATATATATTAAGTACTGTTTGACATTATATATCAAGGGATATAAACATGTACTCTTTGACTTACTACTTTCCACCTCAAGGAATCTATCTAAGGAAATTATCTATGATGTGGATAATTCATGAACAAAGATGTTCTTTATATAATTATACATTATTTGATATACAGAAAAGCAGGGAACCTGCTAACATTAAGGAAATAAGTAAGTAAATGTGCTATGTACCTATGATGGAATATTCTATTAAAATATGTTATGTTCATTTTATAATGTTAAATAAAAATCAGCTTACAAAACTACATAAAGTGTGATTAAAACTGTTTTTAGATATATAATCAGAGTCAAATCACTACAGGTGAACATATTGGATATTGTAAACTAATTATTCCTGCATGGATAGGATTATGTGTGATTTTGTTTTCTTCTACATATTCATTTTGGTTTTCCAAAGTTTTTACCATCTGAAGGTGTTTTCTATTCAGGAATAATAGTTGAACAATTGTTCACAAAATTCATTATTTAGTCATCTATTTTATTGTACATGTAATGGAGTTTTACTTGAAAACATTTCCAAATATAAGTAAGAAATGTGGAAAAAATTAAGTTCTAAAATAATCTTAGTACCCAGAAATAATCACTGTGAAGTGTTCAATGTATGTTCTTCCAGACTCTTTCACAGATATTTTAATTTTCTTCTACAAAGTAGAATCATACTGACATTTAACCTATTTCTTTCATGTAACAACAAAGTGTTAGTAATTTTCCATGTCAGTACCTACATCTATGTTTTATTTTTAATATATAATTTATTTATTCCATCTCCTATTGGAGTAGGCTTTATGTTCCTTCTCATTTTTTTGTATTATAAAACTTTAGATGAGTACATATGTATGTAAGTTGTGCTACATGGTGGCCCTGGACATACCTCTGTGCAGATTTGTTCAGATATTATTTAGGGTAAATTTCTAAAAGGAGAGCTGCTGAGCCAAAGACCATGTACATCATAATGCTTATCACAGCAAAAGAAAATATAAAAAATCCAGATCTTGAACAATTAGGAGTGGTTAAAAAGTTATATTGTAACTATATGTAAATACTGTGCAGCTGTTTAAATTTATTTCATAGAAGAATATTAAATATTATATTTATAGAAATGAGAATATGTTGACAAGGTATCATCGGTGAGAGGAATATGTCACACAAAAGTATATGTAATATTCATATTTTATAGAAGGGAAACCACATAAATGTCCTCAAAAAATAACTGAAGATATATATTAAACGTAAGTAGTAAAAGTCCCAAAAGGAAAATGGATGAATCATGGTGTATTTACACAATGAAATATTATATAGCTATGACTACTTTACAGCTACCCATAATAATATGAATAGATTTTACTTCTAGAATGTTAAATTAATAAAGCCCCAAAGACTACTAATAATAGGATATCTTTTTTTTTTTTTTTTGCAATTTTTGGCCAGGGCTGGGTTTGAACCCACCACCTCTGGCATGTGGGGCTGGCACCCTACCCCTTTGAGCCACAGGCGCTGCCCGGATATCTTTTTAATATTATTCAAAAACAAGTAAAACTAAGCACTATAATATTTACAATGTTAAGTGAAAATCAGCAAACAAAATTACATAAAGTGTGATTACAACTTTTTAAAAATATATGATTAGAGTCAAACAATTACAAGTAAACACACTGGAGATTGTAAATTATCATTTGCTTGCTATGTATATATATAATATAAATTATTAAAAATAATGAAAATTTCAGGACAATGGTTATTGGGATTGAGGAAAGGGGGTCAGAATAGGGGAAGATTACATACATGAATTTCACTTGTCAATATTCTACTGCTGGTATGATGTATATTATTATGTAATTAAAATCCTATTTTGATTATTTAATAATTTAATGATTTTTAATAAAATTACATAAAAGAAAAGTTAAAGAATAAAAATGATAGAGGGCCATGCATGAATTAATAAGACAGTGTACAATATAATCAATCCAATTTTGTGCACTTTATTTTCATTATATTTTTAAGAAATTACCTCTGGGTGGTGAGCATACATGGAATTTCATTCTCTTTTTGCTCTTCTCTAAATTTGAGCATGTATTATTCTCAAAATTAAAAAATATTAATTTAAGCTTTATGTTGATGTGTTTTTAATGATATGGGAAAATGCAATATATTTATTGAAAAAAGCTCCAAATTGCATAAAGGTCTAAAAATATGTTTAAAAGTCATAAAAGTGTTGAAATGTTAATAATTGCTTCTGTGTAGAGACTTTTTAAATTCCTTTTTTTGTTTCCATATATTGATATATATTTAAAACCAAATGTTACAGGGTGAGCTTATATTATTTTTCTTACAAAAGGAATACGTACTTACTATCAAATGCTAAAAAGGCAGTAGTATATGAAATAAAAAGTGAAATTATTCCTCTCCTGATCCTACTGCCCAGAGATACCATGATTATTTATTTGTGTCTTTCTGATACTTCTTCTGTTTATGTGGGTGTGTTCTGTGTTTTACAGAATGAAATCATCCCATATATAGTATTCTCTGAGTTGCTTTTTCCCTGCTCAAAATAAAGTCAAACAGCTTTCTGGAGAATTCCAGAGTAGGGTGTACTGTAATATTTATTCAGTTCTTTCCACATGATAGATACGTAAGTTACTAACAGTTTGTTGCTATTGTGTATAATGCTATAAGAAGCACATTTATTAATAAATCTATTTTACATGATTACGAGGATTTTTAAAGTTGTAAAAATACAACTTCTACATCAATGCTTTTGAGCTAAATTATCCTCCTGCCCTGAGGAACACAATTATTCTTCTTAATTGTGGGTCAATATTCTGGATGGAAAAATCCAATCTCCTTCCTTTAAATTATTTCTCTTCATAGCTAGCAAAGTTAAGCATCTTTTCATAGGTTTATTAGCTATTTGTATTTCTTCTTTGGAAATTACTTGTTTATGTCCTCTGCCTATGATTTGTTGTATCATTTGACTTTTTTCTTATTAATTTATAAAACAAGTCTGGATATTAGAACTGGTATGCTTTTGTGTAGTATATATTACAAAAATGTGTCATTTGCCTTTTACATTAATTTATGGTGCTATTTGCCATAAAGATTTAATTATGTGAAGAGACAAACATTTTAGTCTTTCATTGCATCTAGGTTTTGTCTCATACTTAGAGTTCTGCACCCCAATGAAATTATTCTCCTACATTTCTGCTGCTTGTATGCCTATTGTTTCTTTGACACAGAGTCTTGCCTGTCCCAAATTCCTGGGCTCAAGCAATCCTTTTGCCTCAGCCTCCTAAATAGCTGGGACTACAGGCATGTGCCATTGCACTTTGCTCTTATAATATTTTGTATATATTTATTGCTTATTGCACTTATATATCTGGAGTTGATTCGTCTTGTATATGTGTATGTATGGTGGGAAGTTGGAATCTGAGTATTTTTTCAGAAAAGATAGTTTTTCCAACTTATTTATTGAATTGAATTATTTCCATATTGATTCAGGATTCCTTTATCATGAACTATATGGTACATTTCTTATGTTTCTCTTCTGTTCAGTTGATAGTATTTGTCAATTTCTGAGCTAATACCTCACTGCTTTAATTTTACTGTAGCATTGTTTTCTTTTTTTTCTTTTTCCAGATGAATTTTAGAATCAACTCATCAAGTTCCATTAAAAAGTCCCTTGGAAATGTCCCAGACCTTTTGAGTAACATGTCAAGGATCACCATCTTTATGATAGTGAGTTTTGTGTGTGGGAACATGGTGTCTGTTTCAATTTATTTAATCATATTTTAGTTCCCATTAAGGTATTAAATGCTTGTTAGGCTTATTCTTCGTTATTTTAAAGTTTTTATTGTTCTTATGTGAATTATAATGCATTTTAAAGATCATTATCAATAGTGTATAAAAACCTATTGATTTATAATAATTATCTTGTATCCAGGCATCATATTGAACTGCTCCTAGCTCTAACAGTGGTTTTTATTTTCAGTTGATTATCTTGAACTCCTAGGAACCAAATCATGTCATTTGTAAATAATAGAACATGTGTCTTTTCCTTGCTAATGTTTGTGTCTAATTTTCTTTTCTTTTAGCATGTGGTTAAAGACTTTATGACTTCCAGGACAATGCAGATTGATGTTGCTTAATAAAGAAAAGGCAAACTTCTCTTGTTTTTCACAGTATTAGTAATGCCTCATTGTTTTGCTCTAAAATATTATAATTGCCATTGTTTTGATCAATGTGCTTTGTAATTATGGGAATGCCTTTCTACTCCTGATTCACTTATAATTTGATCAGGAATGGATATAGCCTCTTATCAAGATGTCATTTGTGGCATCTGACAAGCTGATATCAAGATGATAATATGGTTATTCTCTTTAATCCATAAATGTAGTTCATTGCCCAATGTTGAGCTTTTCTTGCATTCCTGGAATAAAACTGATTTGGTGGTATTTTTGTATGTGGTCATTTTATTTAGGATATAAAATTCTATATTAACAAGTGCCTATAAAAGTGCCTCCTCACCTTTCTCACATCATGTCACACTGTGATAAATAGACAAGATTGCTCAGGGCAGAGGCAACTGGCTTCTCAGGCTCTACCTTGCTGCCACAAGGCCTTAGGAGATAAAGATTATAGCACATGTACAACCCAATCACAGAGTACCAATGTGCCAAGGTACACATGTCGGAAAATTCTCATTTATTGTTTTCCTTTGTGTGATGCACTTTTCCTAATTTGATGTCAGGATTATGTTACCCTTTTAAATGAATTTGAATTTGTTTTCTTTTTCTACAATGTAAGTAATTTAGACACAAACTGTTCTTTAAACAGTTGGTAACACTATGTATAAAATCGTTTTGTCTTAGTGCTTGTTTGAGGTTAAAACTTAAATATTTTTTTCAGTTTCTCCTATAATTAGTTTATCCAAGTTTCCTCTCTCCTCTGGAGTCTATTTTGTCAAGGTCTCATCCCTTAATCTGGATTTTCAAATATACTGATTGGAAGTTGCACATAATATTTTCTAATGTGTCTTAATTTGCATATATGTGGCTATATACCTTTCTAAAAGTTCTTCGATGGAACTTTCCACAGGTTTATATATTTTATTTTCTGTCATCTATTTTTTTAAAATGCCAAGTATTTTTCAAATAACACTTCCTGCTCTTGTAAATTTCTTCTTTTTACATTCTTTGGTTCTGTTTGATCTTTTTCTAACTTCTTTGGGAGAATTCTTAGTTTGCCTTTCAATATTTCTTATTTTCTACTTAATGCATTTAAATTCTAAATGTTCCTCCCAAAACAGCTTTGATTGTATCTTATATCTTTCACAGGCAGTATTTTCACAGTCCTCCTTTTGTCACTTAGTCTATAGTTAAAGTTTTGTTTTCCTTTTTAATCCAAGAATTATTTAGAAGTGTATATATTTCAGCCTGATTGGGTTTTAGTTGTTATTGTGTTTTTCTATCCTTTTTTTCCTCGGTAATTACTACTTTTACTATTTCATGAATAAAGTATGCATCCTGCATGAGTTACACATTTTGGAAAACTTTTTTTTGTATCCTATACTAATAATATTTTATAGATATTCCATGGGCAGCTTTCTTTTGGTTGGGATATGTAATATGTCATGTTTCTACATATTAAATATGTTCATTGTTACTAAAATATTCTATTTTTGTCTACTTGACCTAAATTTTCTAATAAAAATATCTAAAATCTCTCAATTATTTAGTCACAGTGTCCTTCTATTTCTATCTTACAGTGTCCTTCTATTTCTATCTTCTTGTTTTATATATTTGAAATTATTTCTCAGTGCTTTAAGTTTTATGATTATCTTATTGGATTGTGTTAGTTCACATTATATATTAACTCACAAAGATACCTTCTTTGACTCATTTAATAATTTTTTTGCCTTGACTTTTCGATGCTACTTCTACTTTATTTTTGTTAACCTTTGCCTGGTATATTTTTATTCATTTCAATTTTTAGCTTTTTTCTATTTTTTTGGTCTATCTTTTCAAAACAGCACATGATGAAATTTTCTTTGTACTCCATTTGACTTCCTCCACCTTTTAAGTTCACAATTAAACCTTTCAAATTTGTTAAAATTATAACATTAATTTTTTTCTGTCATTTCATTATTTTTTTATCTTCTTGTTAGATTATAAAAGTGCATGTACTCCTTTTCCTATACCGGTTTAGAAGTTCAAAATATCACTTCTAACAGTTATTACACTGATCTACCTATCTATAAATATATACTTTCACACTTATGGAACTTTTAAATGAGTATGTAATACTTTTGTGATAAAAATAGAGAGGAAACATCTTCTTTTACATGCATGTGGTATTGGTTCCTTTCTTACCAGTCTCACTCCCCTTGCTTGGGCTATCATCATCTAAATTTTAGACCCTACCACCAAATTCTGAATCCTCACTACTCTCTTGTCCATCCTGTTTATTGCTACCAACTTAGTCTCCCTAAAGATCATTTTCTCATATCACTCAAAAACTTACAATTATGGCTTCCAAATTAAATCCAAACTTTTACCTGTGATATCCAAGTCCCTCATGCCCCTCCTTACATAACCATCTCTGTTATCTACTTGCCCAAGGTTCATCTACTCTAGACAGACTGATTTCCTTTTTGCTTTCATTCATTTTGTTCTCTACTCTTTTTTTTTATTTCAGATTAAGATGAGAGTACAATTAAGTTACATTGTTTGCATTTGTTAGGTGAAGTCCAAGTTATAGCCGAGCCCTTCACCCACAAAGTGTGCCATATACCCCTACATTATGCTTGTTAGGTGACAGCTTACCAATCCTCCTCCCTCCTTTCCCTACTTGAGGTTAATTGTGTTTTTCTCTTGTCTACAATTATTTCTATTTTCACAGAGTCCCACTCAATCATGCCTGTCTCAGAGGATTTGTTATCCTACCCTAATAGTTTTCTATCAGGAAACATCTGCATTTTTGGGGAGGAGAAATATGAGGGCTGTCTAGAAAGCATTAAGCCATGTTATAAGAAAAATAGAGACATACATAGTTGCATACTTTCTGGACAGCTTTTGTACTCTGGTTATAAAACTGTAAGAACAAACTTCAATGTTTTACGTTGAAACTTTCAAATATCTAATGTTCATCGAAAAAAAAAATATTTTGACCATATTCTAAAATGATTTAGTGTGATATTAATCCTCCCCTCACCCCAAACCAAAGTTTCCTTATACTTTTACCTAGGTAACAATGCTGGACACTGTCACCTCAATTTAAACCTTTCCCTATTTTTGGTACTTTTTGAATCTTCCCTAGCAGAAGAAAATTGATCTCCTACTCCCTTGAGAGTTGGTTACTCCATTTATCTCTTAGTCCATGATCTTGAGGTCTACTGGAAGTTTCTAACAGCTGCTTTAAACCTGAAGCCCTTACAGAGCCTTTGTTTCTGTTTCAGTCATTCTGGCCCTTCCTATCCTGGAATGGAACCAGGAATGGGGCCCAAGAACTCTAGGCACTGAAAAAAACGTGTGTTTGAGACAGAGTCTCACTATGTTGCCTTCAGTAGAGTGCCATGGTGTTACAGCTCATAGCAACCTTCAGCTCTTGGGCTTAGAAGATTCTCTTGCCTCAGCCTCCCAAGTAGCTGGGACTATAGGAACCCCCCACAATGCCTGGCTATTTTTTTGTTGCAGTTGTCATTGTTGTTTAGTTGTCCCGGGCTGGGTTCAAATCTGCCAGCCTTGGTGCATGTGGCCGATGCCATAACCACTGTGCTACAGGTGCTGAGCCTGAAAAATCATATATTTTCTTAATAATATCATCATGGATTAATGAATTCTTTATGGTGCTCCTATTCCAACAAGACAAGGTGTTTTTTATACTTTATACTTTCACTTCTACCCTTCCCACCTCTTCTAGATGTCTCTGCTTCCAGAATTTCTAGATGTGAGACCAGATGCAAACATACTGACCTCCTGAGGTGGAGTTCTGCTGGACCAAAAAAGCTGAATTCTTGCTAAACTACTGCCCTTTTTCTAGATTTACAATAAGTTTCTTTGTTTACACAATGCCATTTTTATCTATGGATTTTTACTTACAAGTTTTCTTAATTTTATGGCCCCATTACTAGTAATTATTGAGACAATTTGTTTTCCTGGTGATCATTGTTAGCACAAGTCTTCTCCCTTTTTGCTCTTATTTCTCATTTTTAGTGAAAAAAAGCATGCACATCCCCCCACTAATGGGTAGTATAAAGTCTGAGTTTTTTCATAGCTCAGCTTCTCTTGGACTCCTAGGATGCTTTAGCATGTGTAGCTGATGTGGTCCTGACACATCTGAATGACTACTATCAGTCCTTTCTGAATAATGATATGATAAACTCCTATAAAATGATAGTGAGACAGTAGTCACTGTCTCACATTCACAGTATCATTTTATATGAGTTTATCACATCATTTTATCATTAGTCAGAAAGGACTCATGCAATATATATCCCTCTATTTTGAACCAAGGATAGTATCACAAAGGTCTTGTCCTCATCAGCAACATGAAAAATGAGGCAATACCCAAGTGCCTGTGCGATATATCAATTTCCCAGTAGGTGAGGAAGCACATATATCTGGTTTAATACCCAGACTCAGGTAGAGCTGATTGTTTGAGGATCACAATTACTCATGCATTTCTCACAGTTCAGATTATTGCTACAATAATCTGTACTTGTTCTGAATCTAATTACATAATATATTAATAGAAACCTTCTTACATCCTTACTGCATGTTGTTCTCGTAAGCTTCACTATGGACTTATGGCCTTTCATAAACCACTGGTTCCAGGTGACAATAATCACTTTTTAAAAATTCAAATTTTTATAGACTAGTGGGAGCATTATTGACCTGACTTCTGTGTCACAGCTTTCAGACATCTTTGAAAGTATCCTTGCTTCCTCACAAGAATAGGAGGTCCTAAACTCTTTTAAAGTATGCTACTCTCTAATGACCCTGCTTTTGTTTTAGTGAAAAATTAAGATACTAAACCAGTATGCTAGAAATAGCAATTATTTCACATGAGTGCTTGAGGTAGAACAGGGCAACATAGGGCTACTATCTACTTTCATGATTAATCAAAATTATTTCTTCTTTGGAAAACATACCACAAGTTAACATTTTTGCTATTAAGTAATTGTTTCTTTTTGCTTGGTTTAACATGAGTTTATTAATCCAATCTTTTATTTGTGTTCTTGTGCTAACTGTTTGGCTGCTTTTCTATTGACAATGTGACATGAAACCATACTATGTGTTCTAATCACACTGTTGTCCTCACTTCCAATTTAGCAGCCTTCATTCCCCACCCCCTACTATTAGCTTATGTTTCTTTAAAGTGGTCAGAAACTGTGTAACTTCAAACAATGTCCATTAATGTTACTCAGAGCCCAGTTATCTGAAAAGAAGAATCCACATACTCCTTCAAGGAATAAAAAGGACATAAATAGCTCAAAAAGAATATCAAAGAATTGTCTAAAAGTTCACTTTATTGATTTAGTTCCAAAGAAACTAGTTTTTCTTAAAAACATTCATACAGGCATCTTCAATATTGAACTTCATTTCCTTAAAGGTCTTTAGATAAATGCAGATCTTTAGATAAATGCAGATATTTATCTCATTTCTATACTAGCTTATCTTTACAATTGGCAGTTAAAACTATCAGAAATGTGGCTATATTAATGTCAGAAATTGTCAGATGTCATATTCAGATATGTCTGTATAATTCACAGTATTGTTTGTTTGTTTATCATAAGAACCAACTCATAAAACCAGAAGATTAAAAAAGCAAACTTCCATTGCAATTTTATGCTCAAGTCATATTTACTTGCCTTCTTTGTCCATTCAGGCTGCTATAACAAAATAACAAAATAACATAAACTGTGTGGTTTATAAACAATAGAAACTTATTTCTTATAGTTCTGGAGGCTAGGAATTCCAATATCAAGACAGATTTGGTATATGGTGAAGGCCCACTTTCTGGTTCATAAATGGCACCTTCTAACTGTGTCCTCACATGGTGGAAGAGGCAAGGTTGCTCTATGGGGCTCCTTTTATAAGAGCATTAATCCCATTCATGAAGTCTCTTCCCTTATGTGCTGATCCCCTCCCAAAGACCTCACCTCTTAATGTCACATGAAATTAGGTTTCAACATGAGTTTTGGGGGCATACAAACATTCAGACCATACTACTCACACTCCTTTTAATTTTGTTCTCACTATCCCACCAATTTTGGTGTTGTATTTTTACAGGGTTTCTTAAGAAAACAAGGACAAAAAAAAAAACATTTACAATTTCAGTGCAGGAGGGGAGAGGGAAGATGGCCAACTGGAGCCAGCTTTCAACAGAAGCTCCCATTCAGAGGGAGAGATAATGGCCATAAAGAACCCAATAAAGCTGGAGGTCAGGAGCTGAGCTAAGAGAGAAGATTGATAACTGTGCATCATCTCTTCTGAGGCGAGCTGCAACTCCAAGAAAGCAAATTTTAGGTACAAAACCTATCCCAAAGAGGACGAGTGTCTATCCCCTCCCTCAAGAGAGTGGCTTGCTGTGTGAGCTCTACAAGTGAGCAGTGAACTGAAGACCTCTTGTCTCACCCCCTGGGAGAGTCTCTGGAGGCTGGGACTCCTTCTCAAGAGAAACCATGCTGTGAGCCTGGGCATTTTGTTGTCAGGCACAAATATTTTCCTGGCCATTTTGAACTCCCAGTCCACTGTTCCCCTCTCACCTGATGGTCTAGAAGCCCAACCCCTACAGAGACCAGAATGTCCATGGTTCTTTCCTAGGACAGGGCATTGCATGGGCTGTGGCAGTGCAGCTGCACTGAAACAGTGAAACCAGTAGCAGTGCAGAAAGGCACAGGGGGAAGGTGTCTTGTCTGGCTCTAAGAAGGTGCAAATCAGCAGCAGGTGGAGGTACGGATAGCTGCATGGCGGCTGGAGGCTTGGGAACACACACAGAGGCTCGGAAACCTGTGTGGTGGTGCACGAACCTGCATAGAAGTGCAGAACTGCCTGAGGCAACTGCCACACAGCATCACCGATAGTAGAGTGATCCTGCCAGGGTCAAATTTGAAAGAGACACCTCCCCAATTCTGTGGACTGCCAGAGGGAGCCAGACTTCACCCTGTAGGGGTACCAGTGGAGTAGTGTGGCTAGGGCACAGGAGCTGTCTCTGGGGCATAAAAACATTTGCTGCTTTGTTAACCTCTGGTTTGGAATAAACTCATGAGGAACACTCCCCAGTTTCCATGGGGCACCTGAGGTAGTCAGGCTTCAGCTCCCCCTCCAGCTGATGGTAGAGTGTGGCAGCCTGGCCAAGGAGGCATTGACTCCCCTTTGACTCTGGCAGGCACAAATCCCTGGTGCATTTGCTCATTGGAGGGAACTGGGTCATAGCCCCGTGGGGTTACCTGTGACTGGGTGTGATGGAGGTTCAAGGTGGGAAAGGAGGCACCAGTCCCCCTGAACTAACACTTTTGCCGGGTAGGCCTTTCTGACTCCATGGAGCACCAGAGCGAGTCACACTTGAGCTGCCAGTGGACTCCTGTGATCTAGTTGCTGGAGACCTTTTGAACTTTCCCACTTGATCTGTGTATGTGCTGATCAGGACAATTGGTTTGGAACTCTTGACCAGGGCCGATCACCTGGGTTCCTTCCCAGGTTTTACTCTGGTTGTGTTGTAGTGGGAGGGTCTGATTCTCCTCCTTCAGTTGCTGCCCATAGGGCACAGGGTGTCTTAGTTGCTTATATTTCTCCACAGCTGAGATTTGAGCCCAAAGCCACTGGTTCAATAGGATTGGACTGAGACTAGCTGAATATAAGACAGAGCCACCTAGCCCCATCACACCAAGCAGGTCCCCAGAGTCTCAGGCTGCAGTACTGAACAGAAACTTTGTAAAGCTTTAGGGGAAAAGCCACAGTCACTAGTCCCAGTTCTTTGGTAAAAGGCTGGTAAATTACAACTCCAGGAGCGCTCAATCCAATTTCACTTTATCAGCTTCTCTAGCCAAATGGTGAAAAATAATCATGGGGCAGAATCAGTGGAAAAACCCTTGCAACATGAACAATCAAAGTAGATCAACTCCCCCAAGGAATGACAAAGGAGACACAAAAGAAGATCTCATTCATAAACAAATGGCTGAGATGTCAGAAATTGAATTCAGGATTTGGATATTTGGATTGCAAATAAGATTAACAGAATGGGGACAAAGATGGAATTAGAAATTTGAAGAGCAATTCAAAAGTTGTCTCAAGAATTCAATGAATTCAAAGACAAAATCACCAAAATTCTTGAGGCAAGAACTTGCAGCCCTCAAAGGTCTGACAAATATGATAGAATCCCTCAGTAACAAAATGGAGCAGGCAGAAGAAAGGATCTCTGAAGTTGAAGACAAAGCATTTGAATGCTCCTAAATGCTCAGAGGGAAAGAAGTGGAGAGCAAAAACGGATCATTCCCTGAGAAAGTTGTGGGACCACTTCAAAAGACAAACATTCAACTTGTAGGAATTGCTGAAGAAGAGGGTGTTCCTAAAGGTGCAGATGCTCTACTCCAAGATATAATCTAGGAGAATTTTGGAAGCATGGCAATAGAAACTGAAATTCAGTTAGCAGACAGTTTCAGACCCCATCAGGACTCAATCCAAGTAAAGCATCTCCTAAACACATTGTAATTAACTTTGTCTAAGTTAATTTGAAGGAGAAAATTCTACAAGCAGCCAGACATAAGAAAGTCATAACCTACAAGGGAAAGAATATTAGAACGACAGGATTTCTCTGCTGAAACTTTTCAAGCCAGAAGAGGATGGTCATCGATCTTCAGTCTCCTAAAACAAAAAAACCCTTTCAGCCCAGGATTCTGTATCCAGTTAAACGGAGTTTCAATTGTGATGGAGAAAACAAATACTTTAATGACATACATATGTTGAAGAAATTTGCCATAACTAAATAAGTTCTCTAGTATATTCTCAGACCCATCCTCCACAATGACCAGCACAATGCTCTACCATCAAAGTAAACTCACTCAGAAACTTTTTTTTTCTTTTTTTTTTTTAAACTTTTGATCAAAACCCAACTTCCACAGTGGCGAAAGGATTAAAAATATCCACTGGACTTTGAAAAAACTTGACACCCAAAATACTACCAGGCTTATCAATTCTCTCAATGAATGTGAATGGTTAAATTGTCCTCCAAAGAGTCACAGGTTGGCTGACTGGATACATAAACTCAGACCAGATATTTGCTACATACGAGAATCTCATCTTACCTTAAAGCAGGGGTCTTCAAACTGAGGCCCGCAAGCCACATGAGGCGGTGTGATTGTATTTGTTCCCCTTTTTTTTTTTTTTTTTTACTTCAATATAAGATATGTGCATTGGGCATAGGAATTTGTTCATAGTTTTTTTTTTTTTATTTTTAACTACAATCTGGCCCTTCAATGGTCTGAGGGACAGTGAAATGGCCCCCTGTTTAAAAATTTTGAGGACCCCTGCCTTAAAGGATAAAAATAGTCTCAGGGTCAGAGGATAAACATCTATAATTCAGGCAAACGGAAATCAGAAAAAACAGGGATTGCAATTTTATTTGCAGATAAAATAGGCTTTAAAACAACAGAAGTAAGGAAAGACAAGGATGGTCACTTCACATTTATTAAGGGAAACACTCAACATGATGAGATGTGAATTATTAACATTTCTGTACCCAACCAGAATGCTCCTCAATTTATAAAGGAGACCCAAACAGACATTAACAATTTGATATCTTCTAGCACCAGAATAGTTGGCAGTATTGGATAGACCTTCCAATAAGAAAGTAAGTAATTAAATTTTGAATGTAAACTTCACCATACAACAATTGAATTTAACAGATATCTGGAGAACATTTCATCCTAACAAAACTGAATACACATTCTTCTCATCAGCCCGTGGAACATCCTCCAAATTGATCACATCTTAGGTCACAAGTCTAACCTCAGCAAGTTTAAAAGAATAGAAATTATTCCTTGTATTTTCTCGGACCATCATGGAATAAAAGTCGAACTCAGTAACAACAGGATCTGCAAACTCACACAAAGACATGGAAACTAAATAATCTTATGCTGATTGTTAGCTGGGTCATAGATCAGATTAAGGAGGAAATAAACAATTTTTTGGAACAAAACAATAATGAAAACACGAATTATCAGAACCTGTGGGATAATGCAAAGGCAGTCCTAAGAAGGAAATTTATAGCATTGCAAGCCTTCCTCAAGGAAACGGACAGAAAGGAAGTCAACAACATAATGGAACATCTCAGTCAACTGGGAAAGGAAGAACATTAAAACCCTAAACACAGCAGAAGAAAAGAAATAACCAAAATTAGAGCAGTATTAAATGAAATTGAAAACAAAAGAATTATTCAAAAGATCAATGAATCACAAAGTTGTTGTTTTTTTTTTTTAAAGATTAACAAATTTGATAAACCTGTGGCTAACCTAACCATAAACAGACAAGTAAGATCCTTAATGTCATCAATCAGAAATGACAAAGGTGAAATGACAACAGGCACCTCAGAAATTCAAAACATCTTTTTTTAGATCTCTAAGTGTTCTCCATATCTCTTTCCAAAAGGAATGTATTAATTTGCATTCCCACCAGCAGTGCAAAAGTGTTCCCTTTTCTCCACATCTGCACCAACATCTGTGGTCTTGGGATTTTGTGATATAGGCTAGTCTCACTGGAGTTAGATGGTATCTCAAAGTAGTTTTGATTTGCATTTCTCTGATGATTAAAGATGATGAGCATTTTTTCATATGCCTGAGGGCCATGCACCTGTTTTCTTCAGAGAAGTTTCTTTTTAAATCCCTTGCCTAGCCTGAGATGGGATCCCTTGTTCTATTCTTGCTAATGTGTTTGAGTTCTCTGTGGATTCTGGTTATTAAACCTTTGTTGGAGACATAACCTGCAAATATCTTCTCCCATTCTGAGGGTTGTTTGCTTGCTTTACTTACTGTGTTCTTGGCTGTGCAGAAGCTTTTTAGTTTGATCAAGTCCCAGTAGTGTATTTTTGAAGCTGCTTCAATTGCCCATTCAATCCTGTAATCCCTCTCCTGGGCATATACCCAGAAGACCAAAAAGCACATCATAACAAAGATATTTGTTCCAGAATGTTTATTGCAGCCCAATTCATAATTGCTAAGTCATGGAAGAAGCCCAAGTGCCCATCGATCCACGAATGGATTAATAAATTGTGGTAGATGTACACCATGGAATATTATGCAGCCTTAAAGAAAGATGGAGACTTTACCTCTTTCATGTTAACATGGATGGAGCAGGAACATATTCTTCTTAGTAAAGTATCTCAAGAATGGAAGAAAAAGTACCCAATGTACTCAGCCCTACTATGAAACCAATTTAGGATTTTCACATGAAAGCTATAACCCAGTTAAAACCTAAGAATAGGGGGAAGGGGGAAAGGGAGGGGAGGGAGGGAGGAGGTGGGTAGAGGGAAGGTGATTGGTGGGATTACACCAGTGGTGCATCTTACAAGGGTATATGTGAAACTTGGTAAACCATCTGCGAAGCTAGTGAATGATGCCCCATGAATATATCAATGTACACAGCTATGATTTAATAAAAAAAAAAAAGAAATTCAGAACATCCTTCATGAATACTACAAAAAATTCTATTCTCAGAAATATGAAAATCTGAAGGAAATAGACCAATACCTGGAAGCACACCACCTTCCTAGATTTAGCCAGAAAGAATTTAAAATGTTGAATAGACCTATATCAAGTACTGAAATGGCATCAAGTATATGAAATCTCCCAAGAAAGACAAGACCGGGACAAGATGGCTTCACATCAGAATTCTACCAAACCTTTAAAGAGGAACTAGCACCTATATTGCATAACCTTTTCCGAGACATAGAAAAAGAAGGAATACTTCCCCACGCATTCTATGAAGCAAATATCATCCTGATCCCCAAACCAGGAAAAGACCCAAAAAGGAAAGAAAATTATAGACCAATATATTTTATTAATATAGACGAAAAAATATTTAATAAGATCCTAGCAAAAAGAATCAAGCAACACATCAAACAAATTATACACCATGACAAAGTTGGTTTTATCCAGGGTCTCAAGGTTGGTTCAATATACGTAAATCTATTAATATAATACATCACATAAACAAAATAAAAACTATATGATTCTCTCAATTGATGCAGAAAAACCTTTTGATAACATCCAGCATCCTTTCATGATCAGAACACTTAAGAAAATAGGTATAGAAGGGATATTTCCTAAACTGATGGAGGCCATCTACAGCAAACACACAGCCAATATCATATTGAATGGAGTAAAATTGAAAACATTTCCACTCAGATCAGGAACCAGGCAAGGTTGCCCATTGTCTCCACTGTTTTTTAACATTGTAATGGAAGTTTTAGCCATCACAATCAGGCAAGAGAAGGCAATCAAGAGTATCCAAATAGGGTCAAAGGACATCAAACTTTCAGTTTTCACAGATGATATGATTTTATACCTGAAAAACCCTAAGGACTCAACTACAAAACTCTTAGAAGTGATCAAGGAATACAGCAGAATCTCAGGATACAAAATCAATGCTCACAAATCTGTAGCCTTTATATATGCCAACAACAGTCAAGTTGAAAAAGCAGTCAAGGACTCTAATTCCTTTTACAGTAGTGCCAAAGAAGATGAAATATTTGGGAATTTACCTAACAAATGAAGTGAGAGATCTCTATAAAGAGATCTATGAAACTCTGAGAAAAGAAATAGCTGAAGATGGTAAGAAATAGAAAAACATACTATTCCCATGGCTGGGGAGAATCAACATTGTGAAAATGTCCATACTACTCAAAGCAATTTACAAATTTAATACAATCCCTATTAAAGCACCATTGTCATACTTTAAAGATGTGGAACAAATAGTACTTTGTTTTATATGGAATCAGAAAAAACCTTGAATAGCCTAGACATTACTCATAAATTGAAAACAAATCAGGACAAATCACACTACCAGACTTCAGACTATACTATAAATCTATAGTGATCAAAACAGTATGGTACTGACACAAAAATAGAGAGGTAGATGTATGGAACAGAACAGAAAACCAAGATATTTACCCAGACACTTACGGTCATTTGATCTTTGATAAGCCTGAGTTGGGGGAAAGATTCCCTATTTAACAAATGGTGCAGGGTGAATTGACTGGAAACTCTTAGAAGACTGAAACTGGAACCACACCTTCCACCATTAACAAAAATTGAATCTCGGTGGATAAAAGATTTAAACTTAAGTCACAAAACTATAAAGATTCTTTGAGACAGTGCAGGAGAAATACTTGAAGAATTGGCCTGGGAGAATATTTTATGAGGAGGATCCACACGGGAATCGAAACAACACCAAAAATACATTACTGCGATTTGATCAAACTAAAAATCTTTTGCACAGCCAAGAAAACAGTAAGTAAAGCAAGCAGACAGCTGTCAGAGTTGGAGAAGATATTTGCAGGTTATGTCACTGACAAAGGTTTGATAACCAGAATCCACAGAGAACTCGAACATACTAGCAAGAAAAGAACAAGTGATCCCATCTCAGTGTGGGCAAGGGACTTGAATAGAATCTTCTCTGAAGAAGACAGGTATAAGGCCTACAGACACATGAAAAAATGCGCATAATCCTTAATTATCAGCAAAATATAAATCAAAACCATTTTGAGTTATCACCTAACTCCAGCAAGAGTAGGCCACATAACAAAATCCCTCAACTGTAGACGTTGATGTGGATGTGGAGAAAGGGGAACAATTCTGCACTGCTGGTGGGAATGCAAACTAATACCTTCCTTTTGGGAAAGAAGTTTAGAAATTACTTAGGGATCTAAAATTTGACCTGCCCTTCGATCCTGATATTCCTCTACTAGGTATATATCCAGAAGACCAAAAATCACTTTGTAACAAAGATATTTGCACCAGAATGTTTATTGCAGCCCACTTCATAATTGCCACGTCATAGAAGCAGCCCATGTGTACATAGACTCACAAATGGATTAATAAACTGTGGTATGTGTACAGCATGGAATATTATGCAGCCTTAAAAAAGATGGATATTTTACCTCCTTTATGTTTACATGGATGGAGGTGGAACATCTTCTTCGTAAAGTATCTCAATACTGGAAAAAATGTATCCAATGTACTCCGCTCTACTATGAAAGCAATAGATAAGGACCCATACTTCTATGTGAAAGCTATAACCCAACTACAGCCCAAGATGAAGGGGAAAGTTATGAAGGCAAAGAAAATGAGGAACAGAATAATCAAGAATGGAGTTAAGAAGCTTCAAAAAGCAGCTCTTCTGAAAGCTTCTCCCAGAAAAGCACCTGCTAAGGGTGCTGCTGCTGTTGCAGCGGCTGCTGCTAAAGTTCCAGCAAAAAAGATGACCCATGCAGGCAAGAAGGCTGTAGCCCAGAAGGTTCCTGCCCAGAAAGCCACAGGCCAGAAGGCAGCACCTCCTCCAAAAGCTCAGAAGGGTCAAAAGGCTCCAGCCCAGAAAGCACCTGCTCCAAAGGCATCTGGAAAGAAAGCATAAGAGTCTATAATTAAAGTAATAAAGGTTCTTTTTGACATGGTGGCAAAAAAGAAAAAAAAAGCTATGATTTAATTTAAAAAACCTGAATTACAGAAAAGAAAGTCAAATTTATTTAATCAAAAACTAGAATGAAAATTAGCAAATGCACACAGACACAAAAACACACAGCAGCATTATGTAATGACTCCCAAAGGGGGAAAGCAGTGGTCCATAACGACTCAAGATGGCTTGTCAGTTCAAAAGAAAATAACCTACACATGCACACACACACTCACACACAGGTTCATTTGCTCACACACACAAAAGCACACACACGATCACATGCGCACGTACTCGCAAACTACAAACCCAGTACTTTTCAGCAATACAATCAATGTACTACAAGCACAAAACTCAGAATTATTTTACAATGCTTCCATTTTTAATAACGAAGATGCCCACTTTGGGTGTACAAATATACATTTTCAGTGGTTTACTGTTGACTCATTTTTAAATCAGTATTACTACACGAAACTGCTTCCTGTATTTTACAGCCTTTTATTTACTTTTATGTATCTACCTTGCACCAAGCAAAAGACTTTCAGGTTGGCAGGCAGAAGGGTGCCTTATTTTCTGCGAAATTAAAGTTTTAAACACTGGCCAGAAAACGTCTTACTGCCATTTCAACACTGGGCAATAGTTACAGTGATGCTTAAATCGCCATTTTTTGCAAAAAGCTGTGCAGTGTCGGTGTCAAAGGCAAGGCAGTCACTGTTCATCATGGCTGTCTCAATGCCCTCTCGAATGGACCGAGGAGTTGCTTCCCAAGTCAGTTGCCGTCTATGACCTTTGAGCTCAAGTCGGTAAGTAAAATTTTCTGCTTGCTGGGCTGTTCCTAGCAGCTGTAGAATTGCGCAGAACCGCTCTTGTCCAAGGTGGTTTTCCTGTTTCTGCAAGACCACCATGAAGTGCAAGCCAAAACAGGACTGCATCATGACCCAGTAAAAAGTACCATGAACATTAATGTTCATAGCAAGGAAAATTGTAGTCTCTCCCTGTAGTACTGTAATGGAGTCATGCTGGTCCATCAGATGGGGCAGCACAGCATCCAAAGTGCCTTCCCACTGACAGAGAATACCAGGGCACGGACAGCAATAAGGCCTAAAGTCACAGCTCTCTTCGTGGTCTGCTTTTTGTGCGGGTGGCAGAGTTAGTCCACACCCAGAGGAGGCATATTTACACGGAAACATAACTGAATTGGCCACTTTTTCCATAGCCACGTTGCGAATAGATCCCAGTGGGCCCCGGCAAGTTGGACAAGAAGCCAGATTTTGGCGACAGCTGTTACACACAAGATGACCATGCTGACACTGAAGGATGGGTGGTAAGATGTACTCAAAACAGACCGGACACTCAAAAAGACTCCTCAAGTCATTGCTGGGTGGAGTCGTGTCAGGCAGGGCCGGCTCCCTCTGGGATGGTGGACTCTGTGAGGGATCATCAGGCTGTGCTCTGTCAGGCTGATGGCTCATTTCTGTGGGCCGAGAAGGCTCCTGGAGCCCGGTCCTGGCTCAAACGCGCTCAGCCCTCAACTCCTGCCAATGCGAGTAGCGCCACTGCCTTGGTGCCCAAACCAAACAGACACTCTGGGTCGCCGCCGCTGCTGGAGAGCGTTCCCCTCAGTGGCCGGGCTTCCTCTTAACCGCCTCACTGTCGCAGTCGCAGACGTTTGGCGTATCCTCCTTCACGCTGCACGCTCGCCCCCTCTAACTACTATAAGATGGACGTGGCCCAGGCCCCAAGGAGGGGCCCCCGGCATGCCAGGCTCCTGGTTGCTGTTTTATAGAAGAATTCTTCATCCAAATTCAGCATATGTTGTATGTGATTGTCTCATTGGACTTTTTGCCTCTCCTGGGGCCAATGTGGATAAATTGCATTTCACTAGAAAATTATCCATTGCATCTGTGTTCAAATGTATTTGAACAGAATGCTGCAAACTTTGCACTTAGGAGACTTGAAATTTTCTTTGTATTGAAGACTATGTCACCTTTGTCATTTTAAATTTCGAGCATTTGTCTTTCTCTTTTGATTAACTTATCCAATGACTTTTCATGTTTCTGATATCCACTCAAGTAAAGCTGCCATTCCTCTTAAAAATAAATAAATAAAGATATATTACATGCTTTGATATAAATTGTTTCTATTGTTTGAATTAGATCTTCAAAAATATCATAGAGTATATTTAACATGGCATGAGATAAAATAATACCATGAGATTTACATGAAAATCACTTTGTAGGGATCTGGGGGCCACATCCAGGAGTAAATGCACTCTAAAAGCTTTGACACTTGAGAATAAGACAACCAGATAGAAAAAGCACATAAGCAGCAAATCATGGCATTAGACAATGAGAATTGCATATCTTGATTTGCAATCAAGATGATTTTTCCACCTGAATTCAGGCAATCTCTAAGATTAAAGGGCTAAATTTATTTATTTAGTGACAGTTTATAATGCCAATATTCAGCAATGGTTTGTATTTTCAATCAAAATCCAAATAGATTTTTTACGATTATAAAAAATAAAAATAAAATTACATGTCAGAAGAAATGCACAAGATTTGCCAATAAATTTTTGAGGAATACTTTAAGGGACTTGACTTATCAGATATGAAAATACGTCATAATAGCCACAGTAACCCATAGAGTATGGTATTGACAAAAGAATAAACGAATGAGTGGAATCGACAAGTCAAGGAACATACTTATGTACAGACATCAATGAAACATACTTACATGGGGTGAGTCAAAGAGGTCAGGGAAAGATGGACTAATACGTATAACTGGGTCTTCTGAAAATACATTTGGAAGGAAATAATATAAATTTTTGCCTAGAAATATTTTTGAATGATTATCTGAGCTTCATATAAATAAAATGACAGAGTTAATGAAATGGATATAGTAAGAGGAAATACAGTATAATATTTTGTAAATTCAATGTGACGATTTCCTAGCAAGATCAAAAGTCCAGAATGGATAAAATAGAAAACTTAGTCACATTAACCACATGAATATTAAAATCCTCTATACATCAGAAGATTCAATAAATAAACTCAAATGACAAAAAACAGGTGAAAAAAATTAAAAATGTAAGAGAATTTTCACATCTCTAATTCTGGAAATCAATTATTAGCAATTTATCATACAATGTATGATTAATATAATTTAAAACAGGCAAAAGGGGCAGCGCCTATGGCTCAAAGAAGTAGGGTGTGGGCCCCATATGCCAGAGGTGGCGGGTTCAAACCCAGCCCGCCAAAAACTGCAAAAAAAAAACCAACAACAAAAATAATAATAATAAAATAAAATGGGCGAAGGACGTGAATACACTACTCACAGAATTAAAAATAATCAGCATGTGAGACTGTGTGCAACCACAGTAGTTTCTAAGTAAATGAAAATTGAAATAGCAAAAGGATTTTTTTAATTATATGGAAAATTTGGAAATGTATGAAGTGTGATGATATCTACTTCTAGAGAGAGTACAGAACAAAAATAATATTTCACAGATGTTTAGAAGGAGTATAAATTTGCTCTAACCATTCTAGAAAATAATTTGGCAATTATTATGAACATTTTAAGAGTGCATACCCTTTGATGCAGCTTTTTCACTTGTAGGAATTTACCCAATCAGTATAAATGAATATATAGACAGGGATACTCATTATCATATCCCTTGGTGTCTAGACATTGCAAAGCTCTTCATTGTCAAAACCAATTGAAATCAGTTGTCTTTCTGAGTCAAGATATTTCACTTTTAAAGTTTTACCCCCAAATCATACATCCAAATAATGTAACCAGACCAGTACCAAAAAAGAATTTATTTGATCAAGGCAGTTAATCATTCTCTAAAATTTATTAAGGTTCATTTAAATTCACAAAAACACTTTCTTAGAATCCCAGCAGTAGATATGGGCATTAGGACTAGACATAAACAAATTGTTCATAGCTGGGTGTTGTGACAGGCGCCTGCAGTCCCAGCTACTCGGGAGGCTGAGGCAAGAAAATCACCTAAGCCCAAGAGTTGGAGGTTGCTGTGAGCTGTGACACCATAGCACTCTACCGAGGGTGACAAAGTGAGACTCTGTCTCTAAAAACAAACAAAAAAAAATTGTTCAATCTATATCATTATTAGATATTTTATCCAACTTCATTCATTTCTCTCCCTATGTATAAATACGTAGATGTGGACTCAAAATCTATGATATTGCATGGTATGTGGTTTTGATCTGCCAATTTTCTTACTGCCCAATTGACAAAAACATAAGAGGAACTCAACTATTGAAGAAGTTCTATATTGTAATGGTTTCAGTAAGTTAGTTTTGATAATTAGCTATATTAAAATATTACTGGTATAAATTAGGTGCTCAATGTATATTAACTGAATGATTAAATAAGCATTATTTATTGAGAGGGGAAAAGAAAATGTGGAACATGGGTAGGAGAAAAACATAAACCATTAACCCAAGTATCTGTTGCATGTCTTAATTTCTGAATTTTTTTTTCTTCAAATGTTTTCAATGAATACTTTGTATCAGGCACCATTCATTTATTCAAAAAATATTTACTGACCACTTACTTTAAACTAGGCATGATTTTAAGAACTGAAGACATACGACAGCAAAAACCTTAAATGATAAAACTTAGACTGTTTGGGGAATTCCATAGCTTAGCCCTTATACACACAACACCTATCTAAAGGTTTCTTCAGCATGTTTCAGAAAAATATAAACCTGTTAGTAAGGACGTCTTTAAAGCTGTAGATTGTTTGAGATTTCATTCTTTCAATACATACATTTATAAAATGTCTACTGCTACTGCTCTGGGCACTTGGAAAACATCAACAAATGAGAAAGACAAAGTCTTTGCCCTCTAAGGGATTGGATTTTAGAAAAAAAATCATTTAAGTATTAGTAAGTGGCATGAATAAAATAATGAAGCACTGGTGATAAAACTAATGAGAACCACTGACCCCCGGCCTTGGGCCACAGGAGCCGGGCAGGAAGTCAGAGGGTGAGTTGCCAGCTTCTGGGGCCTCAGGGATCACAGGAACGAAGCAGGAGTCACTGGACCCTCTGGTTCCCTGCCTGGCTCCTGTGATCCTCGTAGCCAGTGGCAACGCCCTCTAGCTCCCCTCTGGCTCCAGTGACCTACAGATAGCAGTACCCCACACTGACGGCACCACCCAGGACAGTGTCAGTGACACCCTTGACAGTGGTGGTGGCTCCTTGGTCACTCCCACTGGGCTCAAATTGAGCTCACAGTGGACCCTGCTGCCTAGATGCTGAAGACCTTTTGCACTCTCCACCAGATTGGTGTTTATATTGACCAGAACAATTGGTTTGGTACTCTTGACCTGGGCTGATCAACTGGGGACACACCAAAGTTGTACACTAGTTGTGTTGTTGTGGGAGAGTGGAATTCTTCCCTTGCAGTTGTTGCCTATAGGGGGTGGGGTGTCTTATTTGCCTATATATCTCCACAGCTGAGATTTCAGCCCAAAGCCACTGATTTACTAGGATTGGGCAGAGACTAGCTGAATACTGGTCAGCACCATCTCGCCCCACCACACCAAGCAGGTCCCCAGAGTTTCAGGCTATAGTTCTGAATAGGATCTTTGTAAAGCTCTAAGGGGAAAGCCACATTCACCAATCCCAGTTCTTTGGTAAAGGGCTGGTTGTTATAACTCCAGGAGCTCTGAATTCAATATCACCTTGTCAGTTTCTCTAGCCAAACAGTGAAAAATAATCATGGGGCAAAATCAGTGGAAAAACTCTGGCAATACAAATAATCGGAGTAGATCAAATCCCCCAAAGAATGACAAAGGAGACACAACAGAAGATCCCATTCATAAACAAATGGCTGAGATGTCAGAAATCAAATTCAGAATTTGTATTGCAAATAAGATTAACAAAATGGAGGTAAAGATGAAATTAGAAACTCAAAGAGCAATTCAAAAGTTATCTCAAGAATTCAATGAATTCAAAGACAAAGTCACCAAAGATTTTGACACATAGAAACAAGAACTTGCAGCCCTCAAAGATCTGAGAAATACAACAGAATCCCTCAGTAACAGAATGGAGGAGGCAGAAGAAAGGATCTCTGACATTGAAGACAAAGCTTTTGAATGCTCTCAAATGCTCAAAGAGGAAGAGAAGTAGAAATCAAAAATGTATCATTCCCTGAGATAATTGTGAGACCAATCCAAAAGGGCAAACATTTGCCCCCTAGGAATCCCTGAAGGAGAAGAGGATGGTCCAAAAGGCACAGATACTCTAATCTAAGAGATAATTGAGAAGAACTTCCCAAGCATGGCAGGAGACCCTGAAATTCAGATAGCAGACAGTTTCAGAACCCCAGCAGGACTCAACCCAAATAAACCATCTTCTAGACACATTGCAATTAACTTCACCAAAGTTCATATGAAGAAATCCTGCAAGCAGCCATATGTAAAAAAATCATAACTTACAAGGGGAAGAATATTAGAATGACTGCAGATCATTCTGCTGAAACTTTTCAAGCCAGAAGAGGATGGTCATCGACCTTCAATCTCCTAAAACAAAACAACTTTTATCTCAGTATACTGTATCCAGCTAAATTAAAGTTCATTTATGACAGAGAAGTTAAATACTTTAGTGACATACACATGTTGAATAAATTTGCCATAACCAAAACAGCTCTTCAGGAAATCCTCTGACTCATCCTCCATAATAAGCAGCACAATGCTCTACCAACAAAGTAAACTCACTCTAAAATTCTTGACCAAAACCCAATTTCCATAGTGATTTGAAAATTCAAAATGTCCACTGAACTTTTGAAAAACTTGACACCCAAAAAATGCTACCAGGATTATCAATACTCTCAATTAATGTGAACTGCTCAAACTTTCCTCCTAAGAGGCACAGGTTGGCTGACTGGCTACAAAAACTCAGGCCAGATATCTGCTGCATACAAAAATCAATCTCACTTACCTTAAAGGATAAGGTGAGGAGATGGGCATCTGTAATCCAGGCAAATGGAAATCAGAAAAAAAGCAGGGTGGCAATTTTATTTGCAGATAAAATAGGCTTTAAAACAACAGAAGTAAGGAAAGACAAAGGTGGTCACTTCACATTTATTAAGGGAAACACTCAACATGATGAGATGTGAATTATTAACATTTCTGTACCCAACCAGAATGCTCCTCAATTTATAAAGGAGACCCAAACAGACATTAACAATTTGATATCTTTTAGCACCAGAATAGTTGGAGATTTTAACACCCCTTTGGCAGTACTGGATAGACTTTCCAATAAGAAAGTAAGTAATTAAATTTTGAATGTAAACTTCACCATACAACAATTGAATTTAACAGATATCTGGAGAACATTTCATCCTAACAAAACTGAATACACATTCTTCTCATCAGCCCGTGGAACATCCTCCAAATTGATCACATCTTAGGTCACAAGTCTAACCTCAGCAAGTTTAAAAGAATAGAAATTATTCCTTATATTTTCTCGGACCATCATGGAATAAAAGTCGAACTCAGTAACAACAGGATCTGCAAACTCACACAAAGAGGTGGAAACTAAATAATCTTATGCTGATTGTTAGCTGGGTCATAGATCAGATTAAGGAGGAAATAAACAATTTTTTGGAACAAAACAATAATGAAAACACGAATTATCAGAACCCGTGGGATAATGCAAAGGCAGTCCTAAGAGGGAAATTTATAGCATTGCAAGCCTTCCTCAAGGAAACGGACAGAAAGGAAGTCAACAACTTAATGGAACATCTCAAGCAACTGGAAAAGGAAGAACATTAAAACCCCAAACCCAGCAGAAGAAAAGAAATAACCAAAATTAGAGCAGTATTAAATGAAATTGAAAACAAAAGAATTATTCAAAAGATCAATGGGGGGCAAGACACGATTGTAAGAGGGACTTTAGCTAACAAATGCAATCAGTGTAACCTGGTTTCTTGTACCCTCAATGAAAAAAAAAAAAAAGATCAATGAATCACAAAGTTGGTTTTTTTTAAAGATTAACAAATTTGATAAACCTGTGGCTAACCTAACCATAAACAGAGAAGCAAAATACTTAATGTCATCAATCAGAAATGACAAAGGTGAAATGACAACAGGCACCTCAGAAATTCAAAACATCCTTCATGAATACTACAAAAAATTCTATTCTATTCTCAGAAATATGAAAATCTGAAGGAAATAGACCAATACCTGGAAGCACACCACCTTCCTAGATTTAGCCAGAAAGAATTTAAAATGTTGAATAGACCTATATCAAGTACTGAAATGGCATCAAGTATATGAAATCTCCCAAGAAAGACAAGACCGGGACAAGATGGCTTCACATCAGAATTCTACCAAACCTTTAAAGAGGAACTAGCACCTATATTGCATAACCTTTTCTGAGACATAGACAAAGAAGGAATACTTCCCCACGCATTCTATGAAGCAAATATCATCCTGATCCCCAAACCAGGAAAAGACCCAAAAAGGAAAGAAAATTATAGACCAATATATTTTATTAATATAGACGAAAAAATATTTAATAAGATCCTAGCAAAAAGAATCAAGCAACACATCAAACAAATTATACACCATGACAAAGTTGGTTTTATCCAGGGTCTCAAGGTTGGTTCAATATACGTAAATCTATTAATATAATACATCACATAAACAAAATAAAAACTATATGATTCTCTCAATTGATGCAGAAAAACCTTTTGATAACATCCAGCATCCTTTCATGATCAGAACACTTAAGAAAATAGGTATAGAAGGGATATTTCCTAAACTGATGGAGGCCATCTACAGCAAACACACAGCCAATATCATATTGAATGGAGTAAAATTGAAAACATTTCCACTCAGATCAGGAACCAGGCAAGGTTGCCCATTGTCTCCACTGTTTTTTAACATTGTAATGGAAGTTTTAGCCATCACAATCAGGCAAGAGAAGGCAATCAAGAGTATCCAAATAGGGTCAAAGGACATCAAACTTTCAGTTTTCACAGATGATATGATTTTATACCTGAAAAACCCTAAGGACTCAACTACAAAACTCTTAGAAGTGATCAAGGAATACAGCAGAATCTCAGGATACAAAATCAATGCTCACAAATCTGTAGCCTTTATATATGCCAACAACAGTCAAGTTGAAAAAGCAGTCAAGGACTCTAATTCCTTTTACAGTAGTGCCAAAGAAGATGAAATATTTGGGAATTTACCTAACAAATGAAGTGAGAGATCTCTATAAAGAGATCTATGAAACTCTGAGAAAAGAAATAGCTGAAGATGGTAAGAAATAGAAAAACATACTATTCCCATGGCTGGGGAGAATCAACATTGTGAAAATGTCCATACTACTCAAAGCAATTTACAAATTTAATACAATCCTTATTAAAGCACCATTGTCATACTTTAAAGATGTGGAACAAATAGTACTTTGTTTTATATGGAATCAGAAAAAAACCTTGAATAGCCTAGACATTACTCATAAATTGAAAGCAAATCAGGACAAATCATACTACCTGACTTCAGACTATACTATAAATCTATAGTGATCAAAACAGTATGGTACTGACACAAAAATAGAGAGGTAGATGTATGGAACAGAACAGAAAACCAAGATATTTACCCAGACACTTATGGTCATTTGATCTTTGATAAGCCTGAATTGGGGGAAAGATTCCCTATTTAACAAATGGTGCAGGGTGAATTGACTGGAAACTTGTAGAAGACTGAAACTGGAACCACACCTTCCACCATTAACAAAAATTGAATCTCAGTGGATAAAATATTTAAACTTAAGTCATGAAACTATAAAGATTCTTTGAGACAGTGCAGGGGAAACACTTGAAGAATTGGCCTGGGAGAATATTTTATGAGGAGGATCCCCCGGGCAATCAAAACAACACCAAAAATACATTACTGGGATCTGATCAAACTAAAAATCTTTTGCACAGCCATGAAAACAGTAAGTAAAGCAAGCAGACAGCCCTCAGAGTGGGAGAAGATATTTGCAGGTTATGTCACTGACAAAGGTTTGATAACCAGAATCCACAGAGAACTCAAACATATTAGCAAGAAAAGAACAAGTTATCCCATGTCAGTGTGGGCAACGGGCTTGAATAGAATCTTCTCTGAAGAAGACAGGTACAAGGCCTACAGACACATGAAAAAATGCACATAATCCTTAATTATCAGCAAAATATAAATCAAAACCATTTTGAGTTATCACCTAACTCCAGCAAGAGTAGGCCACATAACAAAATCCCTCAACTGTAGATGTTGATGTGGATGTGGAGAAAGGGGAACAATTCTGCACTGCTGGTGGGAATGCAAACTAGTACCTTCCTTTTGGGAAAGAAGTTTATAAATCACTTAGGGATCTAAAATTAGACTTGCCCTTCGATCCTGCCATTCCTCTACTAGGTATATATCCAGGAGACCAAAAGTCACTTTCTAACAAAGATATTTGCACCAGAATGTTTATTGCAGCTCATTTCATAATTGCCACATCATGGAAGAAGCCCAAGTGCCCATCGACCCACGAATGGATTAATAAATTGTGGTATATTTATACCATGGAATATTATGCAGCCTTAAAAAAGATGGATATTTTACCTCTTTTATATTTACATGGATGGAGGTGGAACATATTCTTCTTATTAAAGTATAGCAAGAATGGAAGAAAAAGTATCAAATGTACTTAGTACTATTATGAAACCAATTTATATTCACCCACACTTTCATATGAAAGATAAAACACAAGTATAGCCCAGGATGTATTAAGGAAGAGGACGTGATGGGAGGGGAGGGAGGATGTTTGTTGAAGGTAGTATAAATGGTGGGGCCACACCTATGGTGCATATTGCAAGGGTACATGTCAGATCTATTAAATGTAGAGTATAAATGTATAAACAGAATAATTAAGTGAGGTGAAGGCTATGTTTACCAGTTTGATGTAAGCATTCTGAATTGTACATAAAATTAGCACATTGTATCCCATAAATTCATTAATGTATACATGATTTATGTATTTGTGACTTAATAAAATATATAATTTATTTTCAGTGCAAAGTTTCATGGACTAAGTTGTAATATTTTCATAAGCCCTATTTTGAGTTTAGTGGTAACTTAATGGTCACCATATAAAAGAAATACCAAGTCACTTTCTTTTTTTTTGTAGAGACAGTCTCAGTGTACCGCCCTCGGGTAGAGTGCCGTGGCGTCACATGGCTCACAGCAACCTCTAACTCTTGGGCTTACGCAATTCTCTTGCCTCAGCCTCCCCAGCAGCTGGGACTACAGGCGCCCGCCACAACGCCCGGCTATTTTTCTGTTGCAGTTTGGCCGGGGCTGGGTCCGAACCCACCACCCTCAGCATATGGGGCCAGCGCCCTACTCACTGAGCCACAGGCGCCACCCCAAGTTACTTTCTTTTAAATTACTTACTTGGTTGCTGGAACTTGTATTAACTGTTTATTGCAGTGTAATGAGCCACTTCATTAGCCTGTGGGTCAGCTTGGCATTTCTTCCTCATCTTGGTTAGACTTACCATGGTTGTATCTGCAGCTGAAAGTAAGGTAGAAACCTCTGTTGATCTTGGCTGGGCTCTCTCACGTATTTGGGAGTTTGCTGGGATAACCAAACTCCCATACACATGATCTTTCCACCCCCAGCAGACTAGCCCAGGCTTGTTATCATAGGATGTCCTTTTTCCAAGAGGGAGAACATACATGTGTAAGGCCTCTTGAGGCCTCTAGATGTAAATGGCACACCATCACTTCTGCTGCATTCAATTTGTCAAAGCAAATCACAATATTATCACAGATTCAAGATTGTGGGGCAGTAAATTCCACTCTTTAATGGAAGAACTGCAAAGTCACATTCTACAGGTGTGAATAAAGGCGGACATCAATATGGTTAATCCAACACAGTCTTCCCTCCTTGGGCTTTCACAAAGCAGGTGTTGGAAGAAATGCCTTTTGAGCCTTTTTGAGCCAAGCATCCTCTCTAGATGTAATCACATCAACTTTGGGCATGTCAGTCTGCTGTGAACCAACACCCTTAAGATTCATGGAAGCCCTTTTGTCTATCTGCTACTTGGTACCAGCTCAGTTCTTTTCAGAGGTATTATCAAAGTAACTTTGATTATATCCTTATAAAGAGACTATCTTTTTGGCAATGCCCTTATTACATGTGTTATTGGTTTTAGGGGCTAGAGGAAAGAGTTTATTTTTGCAACTTAGTAAGTTCTGGCTCTTCTATGTCACCTCTAAGTTCTTCTTACCTACTGTCCAGTTCTTTCTTTGTCTGATCTTGTTCTTGCTGCTCCTTATTATACAAAGGTAGGAGTAATCAAGTGAGAGTTCAGTGTTCTACATGCAAATCTCCTTAGCCAAATTGGCAATTTCATTAGGAACATTTTCTGTTTTCTAAATTACCCCAAGAAACAGTATTTCCAATTATTTTACTGCTGTAAAACACAGGTCACTATGTTCCCAGTCTTTAACAATAATTTTCTCACCACATTTTTAGACTTTATTGTAAACTTTGTAGCCTGTTCCTGACTCACAGTCCCAAAGGCAATGCCATGTTTTAGATGTTTGCTTTGGCAGTATCCCACATAAGTTACCAATTTCAATATCAGTTAGCTGTTGCTATATAATAAATCATCCCAAAACTTGGTGGCATAAAATAATAACCATTTATTACTGCAAAAAATATACATATTGACTGGATACTTTTTGTGCTCCCAGCAGCTGAGCTTGTATACTTGCTGTCAGCTGTGGATCAGGTACACAGATGTACTGATCTTGCCTGGGCTCTATCATATAATGAGGGGGTCAGTTGGCTCTACGCTGCCCCAGGACAGCTTCATCTGGGTCAACTAGGCTCTGTTCCACATGTTTCTCAGCAGGCAAGGCTAGGCTTGCTCTCAGGACATGGCAGGAATCCCAGAAAGGATTTGGAAATATGCAAGGTCTTGTAAGGCCAATAGATGGAACTGGCAGACCATCATTTCTGCTACAAATTCTGTTGGCCAGAGCAAGTCATAGAGCCAATTCAAATTCAAAGATTGATTGTACTTGTTGATGGAAGGAGCTGCAAAGTCACATTTCAGGAGTATATATTAATGAGGGCCATCAAGGCAGTCAGTTTATGACAGAGTTCAATAAAATCATATAGTACTGCATATGGTTTTACTAAAATCCAAACAGGCTATTCAGATATTGGACTTTGTGCTGGATCTGGACACAATTAGTATAGTAATTTGTTCTTAGCTTCCCCTTGAGAATGACCCCCCTTGACTAATATGTGGTGCCTGGGAGCAAGACAGATTTTGGTGCCAATCTCGTTTTGCCTTAGAGTGGGGCTTCAGTTGTCATTGCCTTTCCAGGCCTTGATTTGCTGTGCAGTTTCTCATTTTAGCCTATAATTTCTCCTTCCCCACTGCCTTCATCTTCATTTTATACCTACCTTTATCCTGAGATGGGGAGGCTTGGTCTGCTACTCACCTGATATTCACTGACCTCCTCTATCTTTGATTGCCTTTTACACAATTACCCTTGTTTAAAAGCCCATTTATAATACCTTTTGGGAAATTTCCTCAATTCTCGGAACATTTTTACTCTTTTCCTTTTGGATCGCTTGAGAGCTGTATACCAATAGGAGGTCAGGGGCTGACCGCACGGCCTTTTTCTGTTGGTGTGTTCTGTCATCCTGAATAAACAAAATACAAAAACAAACAAACAAAAATATTGGTGGGGTTAGTCCCTGACTCCTCTCCCTTGGGATGTGACTGCATTAAGATATTACCCTCTCCTCAACCCTTGTGCTTGCTTAGGTACCTACAGAAGCCAAACCTTTGAGTGAATGATTTAGCATGATACGGGGGAAAAAAAAAGGTGGGGGGGAAATCGTCTCCTTATTATTTCTAGACATGAAGTGAAAGTGTGGGGATAAATTTTTCTTTTAGTATCTTGACATCCTCTTTTATCTCAACCAGCTATCAACCAGTACATTTGCCTTATTCCTAAAAAAGAAAAAAAATTGTGTCTCAGACACAGTAGTTGGTTGTTTAAAGCTTTAATTGAATTGTCCCAAGGTCATTTCAATTTTTTTATTAAGTCTTTTGTACATAGATCATAAATACATTTATGCCAATTTCAGTGTGTTGATTCTTTGTATAAATTGGAGTGCTTGCATCATACTAATCAGCATAGCTTTCATCTCATTTACCCAGTTATAGCATTAGGGCATTTGTGTTCTACGCATGATAGACCTAACTTTCATTTCAATTTGTTATTGTTATTTTTCCATATAGAAACCAGCTATATTCTGTAGAAACGTTTTTCTGAAGTACTTTTTTTCTGAATTACAAAGAACAAACTAAATTTGCTTATAATACATTTGTACAAAGGCCATAGTTCTTTCAAAGTATTTTTTTCCTTTTATTTTTACTTGACATATAATAATTATACATACTTAGGAATTGCAGAGTGATACTTTGATACATGTATATAATGTGTAATAGCAAATCAGGGTAGTTACCATGTTAATCACCTCAAAGATTTGTTATTTCTTTTTTATCGGGAATATTCAAAATCTTTTAGCTCTTTGAAAATATACAATAATTTATTGTTAACTATGGTCATGCTTCAGTGCTGTAGAACACCATAACTAAACTTCCTATCTTACTTTAATTTTGTATCCATTAAACATCTTCTCCCTTCCCCGTTTACACCTTTCAAATGTTAGAGTATTCACAGTTTTTAAAAAATATAAACATTTTTATTTTTCCTTCCAAATTAAAGCATTTTTTGGCTATATTCCCATTTTTTCCTTCTCTAGATCCACCACCCTCTTTAATGATCCTTTGGGTCTAACTGATTTGAGTTAAGAGAACAATTAATGAACTCTACTATTACGTAGCCCCTCCACCAAGAGAAATTCCACACTTATCTCAGACCTTAGGCTACTGAGCTTTCTCATAGTAACCTGAGCATCATCATTTTTTATTTCATTTTACCATCATTTATTTCCAAATCTGATAGTGGTAGTGGTGGATTCTTTTAGGCCAGTCCCACTTCTAATACTATGTACAGTATTTCAGGGGAATTATGAAGAGGTAGAAAAAAAAACTATATGCAAAAGCACTCATTCACACACAAGCACACATGCAACATAATAAAATTAGGCCCTGATAAGTTTATGAAAGATTGCAGAGTCATATTGGAATAAAGTGGACACCAAAATTGGGGACATATGCAGCCACTTATCACTCCAGCTGCTGTTGGCCCTTAGAGTCCTTTGTAGAAATACAGTTGTCATTAATGTTTTTCATACAGGAAGAATCTTGCCAGTCATAAAAAGTTTAAATATTCCTGAACTGTCTTCCTTTCTTCTCAAGAATTATATCACCATTCGGGAAAAACATTGTTATGGGCTGAATTGTGTCTCCTTGAAATTGCTAAAGCCCTAACCTCCAATACCTGTAAATGTGACTTTATTTGGTAGAATCTTTTGAGGGGTATTTACTTGAAATGAGATCATTAGGATGTGCTCTAATCCAATCTGACTGGTATCATTAAAAGAAGAGATTAGGAGGCTGGTCATGGTGGCTCACACTTGTAATCCCAGCACTCTGGGAGACCGAGGTGGATGGACTGCTCGAGCTCAGGAGTTCAAGGGCAGCGTGAGCAAGAGTAAGACTCTGTTTCTACTAAAAATAGAAAAATTAGCTGGGCATGGTGGCTCCTGCCTGCAGTCCTAGCTACTTGGGAGGTTAAAGCAAGAGCATTGCTTGAACCCAGGAGTTTGAGGTTGCTATAGCTGTGACACCAAGGCACTCTAGGCCTGGGGCAATGGAGTGAGACTCTATTTCAAAAAAAAAAAAAAAAAAAAGAAGAGATTAAGATACACAGAGAAACACCAAGGATAACCACATGCATAGAAGAAAGAACATGTGAAAACACAACAAGAAGGAGGACATCTGCAAACCAAGGAAGATACCAAACCTGCCAAATGAGGTTCAGACTTCTAGCCTCCACAATTCTGTTCTTTAAGTTATCCAGTTCATAGTATATTGCTATAACACCCAAAGAAAAGTAATATAACTATACAGAATTAATCTACGTGCTTTTACTTAAGACGATATTTTCAAATAGAATCCCCAAATTACTGGACACTATTACTGCTCTTGGGTGGAAGCTTTCTGGTATACCTAAAGCTTGTTTCCTGGCGATTGTGTTTTAGTTTCAAATCCTTTCTTTTCATAAGTCCATAAACATTAGCCCAATGTCTAATAGCAACCCTTATTGTGGATGGAGAATTCAATACTGCCTAATATAGCTAATCTTTTACTCCCCCTTTCTGAGATCTTACATGGTTTTCTCTTTATCATTACAATTTACAAAGCATATGTATCAGTTACCTTTTGTTGTATAAGAAACCACATGATCGCTTTGTGGCTTAAATTAATGCTTTATCAGGTTCACAATTCTGTAGTTTGGCTGCATGGATGAGCTTAGCTGGGCAATTTTTCTGCTAATCTGTGCATCCACCTCCGGTTATCTGTAGTGAATGGCCTCACGTGTTTGATGATTGACTAAGTGTCATCTATGATGACAAAAATGACTGAGTCTCTTAATCCAGCAGACTAGACTGAACTGACTTACACGGGAGTCAGGGGTTTTAGGAACAGCAAGAGAGCAAGGTCGATGTGCCAGTGCTTTATAAGGTTCTGATTACATCACATTAGCTAATATCCCATCATCTGAAGCAAGTCATGTGGCCAACACAGACGCAAAAAGTGGAGAACTAGAATCTAGCTTTTTTTTTTTTCAATAAATTCATGAGGTACAAGTAGGTTACTGTTACAATGATGAATTGTATAGTGGTGAAGTCAGGGCTTTTAGTGTACTCTTCACATAAATAGTATACATTGTACATGATAGGTAATTTTTGATCCCTCATTCTTCTCCCACCCCTCTTATTAGTCTCCACAGTCTGTTATACCACCTTGTATGATCATGTACACCCATCTTTCTGTTCCCACTTATAAGTGAGTGCATGTAATTTTCTTTTCTATTGCTGAGATACTTCACTTAGGAAAATGGCTTCTAGTTCCTTACAAGTTGCTGGGATAGACATTATTTTATTCATTTTCATGACTGAGTAATATTCCATGGTGTATGCAAAGGATGCCAACAAATGAATGCACATTTTAAGAAAGGGAAAAATGGCATTAAAATTGTAATACTCTGTATATAATGATAACAAAAGATGAATACAAGTCTGCTCATATCTTTTGCCCATGTTTTAATAACGTTGTTTTACTTTAGCTGATTTAAATTCCTCATAGATTTCTTGATATTAATCCTCCATCAGATGTATAGTTTGTAAATATTTTCTCCCATTCTATAGGCTGTCTCATTGCTCTGTTGACTATTTCTTTTGTAGTGTAGAAAGTTTTTAATTTCTTTAAGTTCCATTTATTTATTTTTGTTTTTTGTTTTATTTGCTTTGGGGGTCTTAGTCATAAATTCTTTCTCTAGGCAAATGTCCAGAAGAGTTTATCTATGTTTGATTCTAGCATTTTAATAGTGTTAGGTTTTGTATTTATATATTTAATCCATCTTGAGTTAATTTTTGTGTATGGTGAGAGATAAGAATCCAGTTTCATTCTTCTGAATGTGGCTCTTCACTTTTCCCAGCACCATTTATTGAAAAGGGTACTCTTTCTCCAGTGTATGTTTTTGTCTGCTTTGCCAAATATAAGTTGATTGCACATGTATGGTTTTATTTCTAGGTTCTCCTTCCTATTCCATTGATTGATATGTCTACTTTTACACTTGTATCATCCTGTTTTGTTTGGTTACTATTCCCTTGAAGTATAATTTGAAGCCAGATAATGTGATGCTTCCATATTTGCTCTTTTTGCTTATGATTTCTTTAGCTATTTGGGTTCCCTTTTAATTCCCTGTATGGAATTTTGTAAAATGATACTGGTATTTTTATGGGAATTGCAGTGACTCAGTAAATTGCTTTGGGCACTATGGATATTTTAACAATATTAATACTCCTGATCCATAACATGAGGTGTTCTTTCATTTATTTGTGTCAAATAACTTTCATCAGTGCTTTGTAGTTATCTTTTTGGAGATCTTTCACTTCCTTGGTTAAATATATTCCTAAGTATTTTTTTTTTGGTGGAACTATTTTAAATAGCTATGTTTAGTGTACAGAAATACTACTGATTCTAGTGATTTGTGTACATTAATTTTGTAATCTGAGACTTTAATGAATTATTTCAGCAATTCTAGGAGTCTAGACGTCAAGATAGCCGACTAGAAGCAAATTTTGTTAGAGGCTTCTGTCCAGAGGGAAAGAGATGTTGGACTGAAGTAGACTCAGAGATGCTGAAGGTGGAGAGCTGAGCATAGAGAGAAGAAATAGAGGTGCACATCATCTCTGCTGAGACAAGCTGCGAGGCCAAGAAATAGGAAGAAAGACAATGAAGATCAGGTACCAACCAAGCGACCAGTTGGAAGGTGCCCATTGCCAAGGGGACAGGAAACCCCTTCCCAAGCAAAGGTCTGCAGTGGGCTTCTATGAGAGAGCAAGGAACAAAGGATCTCTCCCCTCACCCTGCAGGAGAGAGCTGCTAAATCTTGGTCCTCCTACACCTACGAGGTTCCACCTCTGAGCCCAGGCCCCATCCTGCCTAGCACAAAATTAAACAAATACTCCCTCCATAATCCTGAGCTCACAGCTCACCATTCCCCATATCCTGGTTGCCTGACCAACTGCCCCCGTAAAGGCTGCAGTGTTTGGCATGTTTGCTGAGAGGCTGGGGCATTGTGTGGGCTGGCCACTGAACTACGTGCAGAAACAGAGGCACTGCAGGTCTAACTTTGTGGGGAGAAGGGTGAACTCCTGACTCCCTTTCCCACTAGAAAAGACACTTTAGCCCCCCAGGCAACTCTCAGATAGATCTGCCCATAGATTTTTGTTTTCTGGTTCCTTGGAGATCCTCTGAACTTTTTTGTGTGAGTGTTGCTTTGCACTGCCTGAGTGAGTTTGTCTGGAACTCTCCTCCAGGGCTGTCCATGGATTCTTGTTCTCCTGCTACCACTGTCTGGGGCTGCAGGTTCACCATCTGTTTGACTTTGCTTGAATGCGGTAGGCAGTGTGTGTGTGTGTGTGTGTGTGTGTGTGTGCAGTAGTGAGGGGCAGATTCAGTGGGTCTGCCTGCAGACTCCCTTCTGCCGGCTATTGCAGCCAGAGGTACACAGCTTCAGGCATTTGCATCTTTGTCCAGCAGAGATTCCAGTGAAATACGGAAACGCCTTAGAATTGGGTAGAAGGAAGGATGACATCAAGACAGTGCTAGGTAACACTATCTCACAAAGAGGGCCTTCGGGTTCTCTCATTGTAGCTCTGAAGGAGACCTTATCAAGGCTGTTTGGTAAAAGCCACAATCACAAGCCCCAGCTTATTGGAGAAGGGGTGGTTAGCCTCAATTCGTGGGGCCCTACCATCCAGTCTCACCCTGCAAATTTTAATTGCCAAATAGTATATTACATTGTATCCTAAGGATCCTCAATTATACTATCTGTCAATAATTATTTCAGGGAAAACCTACCTTTTCAACTAAAAAATATATAATTAATATATCAAAAAAGCTGAAAATACTCATGGGGAGGGAGGAACCAGCAGAAGAATTTTGACAACATGAAAAATCAGAGCAGATCAACTCCACCAAGAGATTACAAGGAAGGTACAACAGAAAATAACACCCATATAGAAACTACTTAAATGTCAGAAATAGAATTCAGAATATGAATGGCAAATAAGATGATAGAAATGGAAGAAAAGATGGAAATAGAAATATAAATAATAGTTCAAACGTTGCCTCAAGAAATTAATGAATTCAAAGACAAAGTCATCAAGGATATGGACATAATGAGGAAAGATATAGAAGAGTTTAAGCAATTGAAAAAGGCATTTGGGGAGCTTTGAAACACGGTATAGATGGTTAATAATAGAGTGGAACAGGGAGAAGAAAGAATTTCAGAAATTGAATAAGAGAATTTTGAACTATTCTAAGCATTCAAAGAGGCAGAATAAAGGAGAACAAAAACAGAATATGCCCTGAGAGAGTTATGGGATCATTCCAAAAGAACAGAACATTTCATCCTAACAAAACTGAATACACATTCTTCTCATCAGCCCAAGGATCATCCTCCAAAATTGATCACATGTTAGGACACAAGTCTAACCTCAACAAATTCGAAAGAATAGACATTAACCCTTGTATCTTCTCAGACCATTATGGAATAAAAGTCGAACTCAACAGCAACAGAAATCATCATACTCAAAGTCATGGAAACTAAATAAAATTGTGCTGAATAATAGATGGGTCAAAGATGAGATTAAGAAGAAAATCACCAGAGTTCTGGAACAAAATGATAATGAAGCCATAAACTATCAAAACCTGTGGGATACTGCAAAGACATTCATAAGAGGGAAATTTATAGCATTAGAAGCCTTCATCAGGAAAACAGAAAGAGAGGAAGCCAGCAACCTAATGAGCCATCTCAAGCAACTGGAGAAAGAACAATTCAACCCCAAGTGCAGCACAAGGAAAGAAATAACCAAAATTAGAGTAGAATTAAATGAAATTGAAAACAAAAGAATCATTTGGAAGATCAGCAATACAAAATATTGGTTCTTTGAAAAGATTAAAAAAACCCGATTAACCCTTGGGCAAACTAATCAGAAACAGAAAAATATGATCTCTAATAACTTCAATCAGAAACAATAAAGGGGAAATAACAACAGATACCACAGAAATACAAAAGAAATGGAAGAATACTTGGAAGCATACCACCTTTCTAAACTAAACCAGAAAGAATTAGAAATTTTGAATAGGCTTCTATCAAGCACTGAAATAGCATCAACTATATAAAATACTCCAAAAAAGAAAATCTGTGGACCTGGGTGGCACCTGTGGCTCAAAGGAGTAGGGCACCAGCCCCCAGAGGTGGTGGGTTCAAACGAGCCCCAGTCAAAAACTGAAAAAAAAAAAAAAAAAAAAAGAAAATCCCTGGACCACATGGTTTCACACCAGAATTCTACCAAACCTTCAAAGAGGAACTAGTTCCTATATTGCATAATCTATTCCAAAACATAGAGAAGGAAAAAATCCTCCCAGACACGTTCTATGAAGCAAATATTACTCTGATCCCTCAACCAGGAAAGGACCCAACAAAAAAGAAAACTATAGACCAATATCAATGAATATCAATGCACAAATATTCAATAAGATCTTAGCAAGCAGAATACAAAGACATATTTAAAAAGTTATACACTATGATCTAGTGTGTTTTGTCCCAGGGATCCAAGATTGGCTCAATCCATAAAAATAATTCACCACATAAATAAAATTTAAAAAAGGAAAGATCATATGATTCTCTCAATTGATTCAGGAAAGGCTTTTGATGATATCCAACATTCTTTCTTGATAAAAAAACACTTAAGAAAATAGGCTTAGGTGGGACATTTATTAAACTGATAGAGGCCATCTACAACAAACCGTCAGGAAATATCATATTGAATGGAATAAAACAGAAAGTATTTCCATTCAGATCTGGACCTAGGCAAGGATGCCCACTGTTTCCACTGCTATTCAACGTAATGCTGGAAGTCCTAGCCATTGCAATCAGGCAAGAGAAGGAGATCAAGGATATTCAAATGGGGACAGAGGAGGTCAAACTCTTGGTTTTTGCTCTTACAAGTAAACAAGGAGGGCAGCGCCTGTGGCTCAAAGGGGTAGGGCGCTGGTCCCATATGTCGGAGGTGGAGGGTTCAAACCCAGCCCTATCCAAAAACTGCAAAAAAAAAAAAAAAAAAAGAAGAAGAAGAAGAAGAAGTAATCAAGGAATATAGCAGGATCTGAGGAGACAAAATCAATGCTCACAAATCAGTAGCCTTCATCTATGCCAACAACAGTCAAGCTGATAATAAAATCAATGACTCTATACCTTATATAGTAGCTCCAAAGAAGATACAATACCTGGGAATATATCTAATAAGGGACAAAAATGATCTCTATAAAGAAAACTATGAAACTATGAGAAAAGAAATAGCAGAAGACATTAACAAATGAAAGAACATACCATAGTCATGACTAGGAAGAATCAACATTGTTAAAATGTCCATACTACCCAAAGCAATCTATAGATTTAATGCAATGCCCATCAAAGCACCAAGGTCATACTTTGAAGAACTTCAAAAAATAGTACTTAGTTTCATATTGAACCAGAAAACAAACCCCAAATAGCCAAGGCAATTCTTAGAAATAAAAACAAATCTGGAGGCATCACATTATCAGACTTCAGGTAATACTACAAGTCTATGGTGATCAAAACAGCATGGTACTGGCACAAAAATAGACACACACACACACAGACACACACACATATATATATGGAATAGAATAGAGAATCGAGAGATGAACCCAGCCACATATTCTCATTTGATCTTGATAAGCTTAACAAAAGCATGCACTGAGGAAAAGAATCTCTATTTAATAAATAGTGCTGGGACAAGTGGTTAGCCAGATGTACAAGACTGAAACTGGGCCCATAACTCTCACCATTGACAAAATTTAATTCTCTCTGGATAAAAATATTAAATTTAAGACAAGAAACAATAAAAATTCTAGAAGAAAGTATGAAGAAAACGCTTGAAAATATTGGCCTGGGAAAAGTTTTTTTCTTTTTTTTCTTAATAGCACATCTCGTTTACTTAGTTATTGTGTTAAGACATTTATACTCTATACTAATAGATCCGATATGTACCCTTGCATTATGCACCATTGGTGTGATCCCACCATTCACAAAAAGATTTTATGAGGAAGATGCCCCTGGCAATTGTAGTAACACCAAAAATAAATCATTGGGATTTGGTCAAGCTAGAAAACTTCTGCACAGCTAAAGGTACCACAACCAGAGCAAACAGACAACTTTCAGAATGGGAGACGATTTGCATGTTATGACTCTGATAAAGGCCTGATAACTTGAATCTACAGAAAACAAAAATTAATCAACAAGAAAAAAGCAAATATTCCCATTTTCAAGTGAGCAAGGGACTTGAACAGAAACTTCTCTGAAGATGACAGACAAATGTCCAATAAACACATGAAAAAATGCTTATTGTCTTTAATGATCAGAGAAATGCAAATCAAAACCACTCTGAGCTATCACCTAACTCAGGTAAGATTAGCTCACATCACAAAGTCCCCAAATCTGCAGATGATGGCATAGATGTGGATAGAAGAGGAACACTTCTACACTGTTGCTGGGATTGCAAACTAATACAACGTTTATGGAAAAAGATATGGAGAAATCTTAAAGAGCTAAAAGTTGACCTTCATTTACTCTCATAATACCATTAATATCTACTCACAAGAACAAAAATAATTTTACCACAAAGACATTTACAACAGAATGTTTATTGTAGCTCAATTCATAATTGCCAAGTTGTGGAAGCAACCCAAATGCCCATCAACCCATGAATGGATTAACAAACTGTGGTATATGTATACCATGGAATGCTACAATGGAATGCTAATCAGACATGAGAAAAGATGGAGACTTTATATCTTTTATGTTTACCTGGATGGAGTTGAAACACATTTTTCTTCAAAAAATATCTCAAGAATAGAAAAAAAGTCCAATGTACTCAATGCTAATATGAAACCAATATATAAACAATAACACACCCATACAAATGATAAAACACAAATATAGTCTATCAAGGGGGAGGGATGAGGAGGGAGAGGGGATGTGAGGGGAAAGGGTGACTGGCAGGATGAGGGAGGGCATTTGTGGGCTCTCACCCAATGTACACAATTTGAGGGTATTCAGCATGCCCCCTGGGTGAAGGGCTCTTCTACAACTTGAACTTTACCTTGGATGTGAGTACAATGTAACCTAAAATTTTTTCCCTCATATTAATTTGAAATAATAAATAAATAAAATAAAAAGATGTGGTTGAAGTGCTTCTGGAGTAGTTAGGGAAGACAACTATGACTTTGCTGAAATATATTGAGGATTAAATGGAAAAAATATATGGGCTGTATCTGCACTCTGGCTCCAGGTCAAAGTGGTCACTTTCCCCTCTGAACTCTTGGAGGGCGTATTGTGCATATTACTCATTGAACACATGTCCTTTACTCCAGTATTACCAATTAGGTGGCTTAACAATAAAGGGTTCTGTGTTTTAGAAGTCATGGTATTGACTTTATTTTCAAGTGCAAAATAGTCACTAAATTAACATCTGATGGTTGATGAAAAAATGGAATATCTCATTTTATGCCATTGACTTGACTGGTTAATTGACACAGTAAACTTGCTATTTTCCTGTCATGGTGACTTAGATAATAACAGATAATAAGAGAAAATAAAGGCACAGAAGATTATATGTACCTTGCCCAAGATCATGCAGCTCATAATTGAATGGATGGTGTCTTGGATCATTTTATATCGCTATAAAAGAACACCTAAGACTACATAATTTATAATGAACAGAAATTCATTGGCTCAAAATTTTAGAAGCCAGGAAGTCCAAGATCAAGGTGCCAATATCTCTCAGTTATGTTCTTGCTGCATCATCACAAATCAGAAGGCAGAAGGGCAAGAGCTCAAGAGAAGAGGCCAAACTTACCCATTTATCATGGCATTAAGCTCATCCCTGAGGGCAGAGTCCTCATAGCCTAATCACCTCTTGAAGCTCTCAAATATTAATTCTGTTACAATGGCAATTAACATTCAACATGGTTTTCGAGGAAACAAACCTGCGATCTATAGCAGTTAGGATCTAAACTCACATTGTTTGGCTCTGGAACTTGGGGTCTTTGCCACTATTCTCTGTCAAAATGAGATTCAATTCTTTAAAAAAAAAACACAATTAATCCAGATATATTCAGACAATTTTGAACAATGTATTACTTAATAATCAGCAGAAGCAAGATCAGAATATTGTCAGCTCCCCATGTTGCTTGTCCCACAGGAGAACATCAAAACAAATGCAGCCAGGCGACAGGTAACAGGAGTGGTGTGGTACCCTGTTGCTGAGGAGTCAATTGCTCATTGTAGCTAAGCGGTTTTATAGCTTATGTTTCTCCCCTATGGGGGTTGGCATATAGCAGTCCTCTGCATTTTACTATCTAGATAAAATCTGATGAGTGGACACATGAATCAGCTCATTTTAGCAAGTGGAAGAGGGAAGCAGATGATGTGGGTGAGGAGCTTGGTTTCAGTTTACTGAGCACCACTTAACATTTGTAGGAAGGATTATACTAGGCTGAGATGTCTTTCAAGGAAAGCATTGTGTCAAGAAAGCTGTTGAGGGTGGCAACTGTGGCTCAGTGAGTAGGGCACTGGCCCCATACAACAAGGGTGGCGGGTTTGAACCTGGCTCCAGCCAAACTGCAACAAAAAACAGCCAGGTATTGTGGTGGGTGCCTGTAGTCTCAGCTACTTGGGAGGCAGAGGCAAGAGAATCGCCTAAGCCCAGGAGCTAGAGGTTGCTGTGAGCTGTGATGCCACTGTACTCTAGCAAGGGTAACAAAGTGAGACTCTGTCTTAAAAAAAAAGAAAGAAAGAAAGCTGTTGAAGCCAAATTAGAGAAAACATTTGAATGATTATATTACTTGTTCTTATAAGTTTTGAAAGATAGATTGTGGCCATCAGCTTCTATGAGGTCACTAAAAAGACCCATGTCCTTATCAGTGCTGTGTAATTCCATTTTCAAGACATTTCTTCTCAGTTTGTCAAGTAGTTTCTTAGTTTGCCTGAAGTAAGGTTTTTTTTTTACCAGTTTACTGAAGTAAACTGTAAAATTGTCTTTACAATAGCATAGAAATAGGTAACTTCTTAATACGTGACAGTTTAATTTGAATGTATGAAGCAACATGTGAAATGTGGAGTTTATAAATAGTGGAAAATGCTGGTAACATGGAAGTTCTTCAAGATTACATTTCTTTTTCTCCCAAATATGAATACGTCATGAACGGAGAGCTAACAAGAGTTACTATTTGTTAATGGGAAAGTTTGCAATAAAATCTGGTCTTGATTATGATTTTCTCCTGAGCAAACTTTGAATTTAATTAAATATATGAGGATTCCATACAGTGAACAGATTTACTGAAACTCACACACAAATGCAAAAGTAAACCCAAATTTGAAAGAGTATTGGACAAAAAACCAGAAGGCTCCTGGGTCCAAAACTAACACGGATCAGAACCACCATATCCTTGTCTTTGAACAGTGAGGTTTTGATTGCACAGTCTCTAAGAGATCTTCCAGTTCTGACATATTAAGTCTAAGATTTTCATAATGTACTATGATACATCAGCATTTTTTTCCTGGCAGTTCTTAAGAAAAATAACATATTTATTAAATAATATCTTAATGTTATCATAATTGACTGTAATTGTTTATTCCTTTAATAAGTCTATAAGAGGAATGTATTATCTGTGCAGTTTACAGGTTAATCTTGGACAGATCTCATTTAACCAGGAGGCAGTGGTGGCTGTGATAAACTAATAGGACTTTAGTCTAATGGTCTGTAATGGAATTATGAAAAGAATTGAATTGATTAGTTTGCTATTTATTGTTTCAAATTTACAATGCTAACACATTGGAGTTTTATCTCTGATAAATAAAAAAATTTTAAGCAAATTTGAAAAGTAGTAGCTTTTCTATTTAAGAGATAACGCCTAAAATTCCTGCTTTGCTTTTCAGTAAATGAGTCTTGTAGGTATTAGAAATACAGCATATACATTCACAATCCTGACTTTCAGAAATTTTTTTAAAACTGGTAAGGGGGGGAGGAGACAAGATGGCTGACTGAAGCCAGCTTTCCACAGAGGCTCCCGTCCAGAAGGAGAGTTAAAGGACAAAAATTCAGCAAGTAACCTGGTGGATTTGAGCTGCACTAAGAGAGAAGGTTGTAGAACGCACGTCAACCCCGTTGAGGTGAGCTGCGACCACAAGGATACAAACAAAAGGTACAAAATCCATCACCAAGTGGACGGGAGTCTCCTCCCCCATGAGAACGGCTCAGAGTGCCCACAAACAACTGGGCAGAGTTCAAAGGTCCTCCCACAACACTCCACGGGAGAGACCCTCTAAAAACTGGACCTACCTCCCCTACTAGGGTGCCACGGCATCCTCCTGCCAGGCATAAAACTGTATAAACTGTATATAGTCTCTACCTGGAATTCTGAGCTCCCAGCGCTCCCCTTTGCTCACACTGGGGTCTGGTGGCCAGTCCTGGTCGGTCGGCAGAGAGGGGACTGCACCGGAGTGGCAGTTCCCTGAGGCACAGTGCGACAGCCGTCTTTTGGTGACAATACGGCCAGGCATAAAACTGTGTAAAGCTGTGTGTGTTCTCTGCCCGCAACCCCAGGATCCCAGAGCTCCCTGCACTCCCCTCTGCTCTCGCTCCAAGGTCTGGAGGCCTGTCCCCCAGGGGTCCAGACTCTTGGGCGATTGCTCGAGGGGTGTAGACAGTGCTGGGCTACAGCCTATTGGTGCAGACTCTGGGGTACAGGAGTGGAGAGAGGACAGTTGGCCGGAAGGGAGCTACACCAGAGCAGCAGTTGCCTGAGCCATAAAGCAGCAGCCCTCTTTTGCTAGCAATACGGCTCACTACCGAATATTCTGAAGCCACACCCCCTGTCTCCCTGGGCAACCAGAGACTTTGAGTTTGCCTGAGGCAACTCCAACTTGCAAACCAGGGAAACTCTAAGGGCAGGGCTGACCCAGAGGTCTGCTTTACTAAACCTAAGATGCACCTGGCCCTCAGGGGATCGTCAGCCTATAGACAATACAAGAGCAAAGACAAGCTGATTTGGAACTCAATTCAGCTTCTCCTCTTCAGGGGAACCGCAGAGTTGTTCTGTTCTGTCAGTAACACTAATCAGGGGCGAGACTGGACCTGAGTGAAAACCCCACAACCTTCATCAAGCTCCTGAGGTTGTCAGGCCTCACCTCCTCCTGCTGGAGAGAGGCAGAGCGCAGTGGCCTGGCAGACTTCCTTGTGATTCAGGCAGGTGCAAACTCCTGGAGTACTGATTCACTACAGGCAACTGGGTCAGCCAACTGCAGGGCTATCAGTGACTGGATGTGAAGTGGTGCAAGGTGGGGAAGGAGGCAGCAACATTCCCAGACTGATCTATTGGCTGGGTGGCTTCTCCTGACTCCACGTAGCACTGGAACAAGCCACACCAGAGTAGTCACCAGACCCCTGTGATCCAGTTCCCACAGACCTCTTAAACTCTCTCACCCAAGACAGGTGCAGACTGAGACAATTGATTTGGACCTTTTTGAACTGAAACAATCCCCTGAGGACAAATCAGGTGGTGCCCTGGGTGCATGGTGGTAGGAAGGTTTGATTTTTCTTTTCCAATTGTTTGCCAGTTGGGGGGCGGGGTGACTTAATTGCTGATATTTCTCCACAGCTGAGACTTCAATCCAAAGTATCTGTTTCACTAGGGTGGAACAGAAACCAGCTGAAAACAAGACAGAACCACTTAGCCCCACCACACAAGACAGGGCCCCAGTTTCTCAGGCCACAACACTGTACAGGCCCTTGACAAAGCCCCAGGGAAAAAAATCAGAGGGAGTAAAACAACCATGGGGCGGAATCAGCGGAAAAACTCTGGTAACGTGAATAACCAGAATAGATAAACCCCCCTACCCCAAAGAAACATATGGCAGATACAATTGAAGATCCCATTCATAAACAACTGGCAGAGATGTCAGAAATTGAATTCAGAATTTTGATTGCAGACAAGATTAACAAAGTGGAATTAGGAATTCGAGGAAAAATTCAAAAGTTGTCTCAAGAATTTGATGAATTTAGAGACAAAACCACCAAAGAGTTAGACACACTGAAGCAAGAATTTGCAGCCCTCAAATATATGAAAAATACAGTAGAATCCCTCAGCAACGGAATGGAGCAAGCAGAAGAAAGGATTTCTGACATCGAAGATAAAGCCTTTGAACGCTCCCAATCTCTCAAAGAGGAACAGAAATGGAGAGCAAAAATGGATCACTCTCTCAGAGAGCTCTGGGATAATTTGAAGAAGGCGAATATCTGAATCACTGGAGTTCCAGAAACAGATGAAGTGGCCTCGCTGGGCACAGAGGCCCTACTGTGTGAAATTATGAAAGAGAATTTCCTAGACATGCCTAGAGATTCTGAAATTCAGATAGTGGACAGCTTCAGAAACCCAGCACAACTCAACCCCAATAAGACATCCCCCAGGCATATCATAATTAACTTCACTAAAGTTAATATGAAGGAGAAAATTCTCAAAGCGGCCAGGAGAAAGAAAACCATTACCTTCAAAGGGAAGAATATTAGAATGACTGCAGATCTCTCTGCTGAAACTTTTCAAACCAGAAGAGGGTGGTCACCGACTTTTAATCTCCTAAAGCAAAATAACTTTTAACCCCAGATCTTGTATCCAGCTAAACTGAGTTTCATTTATGATGGAGAAATTAAATACTTTAATGACATTCATATGTTGAAGAAATTTGCCATAACCAAACCAGCTCTTCAGGATATTCTCAGACCTATCCTCCATAATGACCAACCCAATCTTCTACCACAAAAGTAAACTCACTCAGAAACTTCAGATCAAACTCCAACTTCCACACTGGCAAAAGGATTAAAAATGCCCACTGGACTTTTGAAAAACCCAAAAATTCACCAGACTTATCAATATTCTCCATTAATGTGAACGATTTACACTCTCCTCTAAAGAGGCATAGGTTAGCTGATTGGATACAAAAACTCAGGCCAGATATTTGTTGCATACAAGAGTCATATCTTAACTTAAAAGACAAACACAGACTCAGGGTGAACGGATGGTCGTCCATATTTCAGGCAAATGGTAATCAGAAAAAAGCAGGTGTTGCAATTCTAGTTGCAGATACAATAGGCTTTAAACCATCAAAAGTAAGGAAGGATAAGAATGGTCACTTCATATTTGTTAAGGGTAATACTCAATATGATGAGATCTCAATTATTAATATCTATGCACTCAACCAGAATGCACCTCAATTGATAAGAGAAACTCTAACAGACATGAGCAACTTGATTTCCTCCAGCTCCATAATAGTTGGAGATTTCAACACTCCTTTGGCAGTGTTGGATCGATCCTCCAACAAGAAGCTGAGCAAAGAAATCTTAGATTTAAACCAAACCATCCAACATTTGGATTTAGCAGACATCTACAGAACATTTCATCCCAACAAAACTGAATACACATACTCATCAGCCCATGGAACTTACTCCAAAATCGATCACATCTTAGGTCACAAGTCTAACCTCAGTAAATGTAAAGGAATCGAAAATTATTCCATGCATCTTCTCGGACCACCATAGAATAAAACTTGAGCTGAGTAACAACAGGAATCTGCATACTCATACAAAAACATGGAAGTTAAATAACCTTATGCTGAATGATAGCTGGGTTAGAGATGAGATTAAGAAAGAAATCGCCAATTTTTTGGAACAAAACAAAAATGAAGACACAAACTATCAGAACCTCTGGACACTGCAAAGGCAGTTCTAAGAGGGAAACTTATAGCACTGCAAGCCTTCCTCAAGAAAACAGAAAGAGAGGAAGTTAACAACTTAATGGGACATCTCAAGCAACTGGAAAAGGAAGAACATTCCAACCCCAAACCCAGTAGAAGAAAAGAAATAACCAAAATTAGAGCAGAATTAAATGAAATTGAAAACAAAAGAATAATACAGCACATCAATAAATAAAAAAGCTGGTTTTTTGAAAAGGTCAACAAAATAGATAAACTTCTGGCCAACCTAATCAGGAAAAAAAGAGTAAAATCTCTAATCTCATCAATCAGAAACAACAAAGATGAACTAACAACAGACTCCTCAGAAATCCAAAAAATCCTTAATGAATATTACAAGAAACTTTATTCTCAGAAATATGAAAATCTGAAGGAAATTGACCAATACTTGGAAGCACATCACCTTCCAAGACTTAGCCAGAATTAAGTGGAAATGTTGAACAGGTCCATATGAAGTTCGGAAATAGCATCAACCACACAAAACCTCCCTAAAAAGAAAAGCCCGGGACCAGATGGTTTCACATCTGAATTTTACCAAACCTTTAAAGAGGAATTAGTACCTATATTACTCAACCTGTTCCAAAAGGTAGAAAAAGAAGGAAGACTCCCCAAAACGTTCTATGAAGCAAACATCACCCTGATCCCAAACCAGGAAAAGACCCAACAAGAAAAGAAAATTATAGACCGATATCACTAATGAATATAGATGCAAAAATATTCAACAAGATCCTAACAAACAGAATCCAGCAACACATCAAACAAATTATACATCATAACCAAGTGAGTTTTATCCCAGGATCTCAAGGCTGGTTCAAAATACGTAAATCTATAAATGTAATCCAGCACATAAACAAATTAAAAAACAAAGACCATATGATTCTCTCAATTGATGCAGAAAAAGCTTTTGATAATATCCAGCATCCCTTCATGATCAGAACACTTAAGAAAATCGGTATAGAAGGGACATTTCTTAAACTGATAGAGACCATCTACAGCAAACCCACAGCCAATATCATATTGAATGGAGTTAAATTGGAATCATTTCCACTCAGATCAGGAACCAGACAAGGCTGCCCATTGTCTCCATTGCTTTTTAACATTGTAATGGAAGTTTTAGCCACTGCAATTAGGGAAGAAAAGGCGATCAAGGGTATCCATATAGGGTCAGAAGAGATCAAACTTTCGCTCTTTGCGGATGATATGATAGTATATCTGGAAAACACTAGGGACTCTACTACAAAACTCTTAGAAGTGATCAAGGAATACATCAGCGCCTCAGGTTACAAAATCAACATTCATAAATTGGTAGCCTTTATATATACCAACAACAGTCAAGTTGAAAAAACAGTTAAGGACTCTATCCCATTCACAGTAGTGCCAAAGAAGATGAAATATTTGGGAATTTATATAACAAAGGACGTGAAAGATCTTTATAAAGAGAACTATGAAACTCTAAGAAAAGACATAACTGAAAATATTAACAAATGGAAAAACATACCATGCTCATTGCTGGGAAGAATCAACATTGTTATAATGTCTATACCACCCAAAGCAATATATAATTTCAATGCAATCCCTATTAAAGCTCCACTGTCATACTTTAAAGATCTTGAAAAAGCAATACTTCGTTTTATATGGAATCAGAAAAAACCTCGAATAGCCAAGACATTACTCAGAAATAAAAACAAAGCAGGAGGAATTACGCTACCAGACCTCAGACTATACTACAAATCAATAGTGATCAAAACAGCATGGTATTGGCATAAAAACAGAGAAGTAGATGTCTGGAACAGAATAGAGAACCAAGTGATGAATCCAGCTACTTACCGTTATTTAATCTTTGACAAGCCAATTAAAAACATTCAGTGGGGCAAAGATTCCCTATTTAAGAAATGGTGCTGGGTGAACTGGCTGGCAACCTGTAGAAGACTGAAAGTGGACCCACATCTTTCACCATTAACCAAGATAGACTCTCACTGGATCAAAGATTTAAACTTAAGACATGAAACTATAAAAATACTAGAGGAGAGTGCAGGGAAAACCCTTGAAGAAATCGGGCTGGGAAAGTATTTTATGAGGAGGACCCCCCGGGCAATTGAAGCAGCTTCAAAAATACACTGCTGCGACTTGATCAAACGAAAAAGCTTCTGCACAGCCAAGAACACAGTAAGTAAAGCATGCAAACAGTCCTCAGAATGGGAGAAGATATTTGCAGGTTATCTCTCTGACAAAGGTTTAATAACCAGAATCCACGGAGAACTCAAACACATTAGCAAGAATGGAACAAGGGATTCCATAGCAGGCTGGGCAAGGGATTTGAAGAGAAACTTCTCTGAAGAAGACAGGCGTGTGGCCTTCAGACATATTAAAAAATGCTCATCATCTTTAATCATCAGAGAAATGCAAATCAAAACCACTTTGAGATACCATCTAACTCCAGTGAGACTAACCGATATCACAAAATCCCAAGACCAGAGATGTTGGCGTGGATGTGGAGAAAAGGGAACACTTTTGCACTGCTGGTGGAAATGCAAATTAATACATTCCTTTTGGAAAGAGATATGGAGAACACTTAGAGATCTAAAAATAGATCTGCCATTCAATCCTGTAATTCCTCTACTGGGCATATACCCAGAAGACCAAAAATCACATCCTAACAAAGATATTTGTAGCAGAATGTTTATTGCAACCCAATTCATACTTGCTATGTCATGGAAGAAGCCCAGGTGCCCATCGATCCACAAATGGATTAATAAATTGTGGTATATGTACACCATGGAATATTATGCAGCCTTAAAGAAAGATGGAGACTTTACCTCTTTCATGTTTACATGGATGGAGCTGGAACATATTCTTCTTAGTAAAGTATCTCATGAATGGAAGAAAAAGTACCCAATGTACTCAGCCCTACTATGAAACTAAGTTAGGGTTTTCACATGAAAGCTATAACCCAGTTACAACCTAAGAATAGGGGGAAGGGGGAAAGGGAGGGGAGGGAGGGTTGAGGTGGGTAGAGGGAAGGGGATTGGTGGGATTACACCAGCGGTGCATCTTACAAGGTTATATGTGAAACTTGGTAAACGGTCTGTGAAGCTAGTGAATGATGCCCCATGATCATATCAATGTACACATCTATGATTTAATAAAAAAAAAAAAAAAAAAACTGGTAAGGCCAGGCTCTTTGCTTATTTTTATTTTTCTTTAATTGATAAATCAATTAAGAAGCAATTTCTCATTTTATATTTCATTGCCTTCTGAACTGGCTTTCAATGTTTAATTCTTACGTTACATACATTCTTAAGAATTTAGTATTTATAGTATAATAAGGCTAAAAAGATATAGGCATTCTGATGTGGAAAATCAAAATTGCATTTAAACCATCATTTGAGTCACTCAGTAGAGAGAGATCTTTTTTTTTTTATTAAATCATAACTGTATACAATGATATGATTATGGGGCATCATACACTCACTTCATAAACCATTTGACACATTTTTATCACAGTGGTTAACATAGCCTTTCCGGCGTTATCTCAGTTACTGTGCCAAAACATTTACATTCTACATTTACCAAGTTTCGCAAATACCCCTGTAATATGCACCACAGGTGTGATCCCACAGATTCCCCTCCCTCTACCCCCCCCTTTCCCACTTCCCCCTATTGTTAAGTTGTAGCTGGGTTATAGCTTTCATGTGAGAGTCCCAAATTAGTTTCATAGTAGGGCTGTGTACACTGGGTATTTTTTCTTCCATTCTTGGGATACTTTACTAAGAAGAATATGTTCCAGCTCCATCCATGTAAACATGAAAGAGGTAAAGTCTCCATCTTTCTTTAAGGCTGCGAAGTGTCGTGTAAAGTATAAAATGAGGTTTTTCTTTCAACAGATTTAGTTTATTTGACCAAAAAGGCCCTGCTTCTGAATGTGTAATAGATGGAAACATTAATCTTGTGACTTAATTTAGTGACAGAAACAGAAAGCCATATTGGTAAAAGGCTTGCAAAACAACAAATATCAATGACATTAAAAGCCATAGTGTAACAGAGGCAAAGTCCTAAAAAACAGCAAAAATACTTTATAAGCTGTCCCTTTAAAATCTTCTCACCCTTTTTGGGAACTAAAACCTGTACCCTGCCTAAGGTCAGTAATTTGAGTGGCAGGGGAGTGTTCTTTATTTTTTGTACCACAGAGATGACTCAATGGAATTGTCTGGGCAGAGGTCATGAGACTGTCTTTCCAAGGTGAGTCAGTCAGTACTATCAACTATGGTTAAACAGCAATAGTCTAAAGCTGGCCCCTCCTTTTTAAAGCTCAGTATTTTGCTTACAGTTAAGAAGTTGATACTTTAAGATAAGAGCATGTTACCCTCCTCATTTGCTGGTAAATTAATTAACTTTTCTTTCCTTCTCCTTAAACTACTTGTCCTCATTCTTCATTTGGCCACAGGGACAAGTGCTGAACTTGAGGTAATGAAAGCCTCACACATAACATGTGATGCTAGTGCACCAAGCACAGGATTTCCTTTGTTAGTGTAAATACCATCTTCACTAGTATGAATTTTTTTCTGAGATCATATATAACAAGTTCTTCACAAGATACATTTTAGACTGAGGAATGCATAGAGGCAGCTGGTAGAGAAAACAGTGACTTGGTTTGTGTTCTGAACTCAGTTACAATATAACAATTGTTACCTTGGGCAAGCCCACTTCCTGTCATAGTCTTCAGTTTCCTCATTTCTGACATAAGCACATTAGAATTCTTTAAGTGATTCTCAAAATATAGTTCCATGTCCTTATTTATAGCCCATATCAAGTGAGTGCTAGGTGATAAGCACTCACTTGATGGGCTATAAATGAAACTAAAAGTCTAATTCAAAGAACGGATCTTTCCTTGGTTAATTTAGGCAAGTGATATACAATTATAGAGACTGTCATTTTATATACAACTGGCAGAACCTACCTTCTGTTTTATGAATACTATGTGCCTGGAATTGCTCTCATCAATTTATAAACATGGATTAAATATATTTAGCCCTCATAAAAACTCTGCAGATAGATGATACTTTTTTTACCCCCCCCCCAGATGATACTTTTATTGTTTCCATTTTATGGATGGAAAGCTGAGACAAAGATGCAAAGATGTTGGGTAATTTTCCTCAAGGATACCAGCTAATAAACGGCAGAGCTGGGATACAAACCTAGGCAGTCTGGCTCCAGAGTCCTTGCTCTTAACCATTATCCTATACTATTAACTTACAAAGAGAACAACTAAAGGTTTCTAAAGCATGACATTCATATACTAAAATCAGTACATTGCTTAAGCCAACTGAAGACTCAACTTTGGGATTTTAAGGCTTCACAGTTTGTACTCACACACAATTGGCTGCAGGACTTCTCATGTTTTACCGGAAGAACATTTTAACAGCAGTTTGTTTTCAAAGTTGTTGTCTTGAGTGGCTTGTGGTTCACCATGGCTACTTTCTTGCATTTTAATTTTAAATTATTGATGGTGAGTTGTTTTTTTTTTTGAGACAGTTTCACTATGCTGCCCTCCGTAGAGTGCTGTGTCATCACAGCTCACAGCAACCTCCAACTCCTGGGCTTCAGCGATTCTCTTGCCTCAGCTGGAGTAGCTGGAACTACAGGCACCCACCACAATGCCCAGCTAGTTTTTGTTGCAGTTGTAGTTGTTTAGCTGGCCCAGGCCAGTTTGTAACCTGCCAGCCTTGGTGTATGTGGCTGGTGCCATAACCACTGTGCTATGGACACTGAGCCTGATGGTGAGTTTTGATGAATATTTTCACCAACAACGTGCTTTCTTCCATTCTACGCTTTCTGTATCAGCCCTATGTAGACTAACCAGCAGTAAGAAAGAGGTCTATTGGTGTGCTTCAGTGTTTGATGACCTCTTTCTTAGCTGTAAAATACCTTAAAATCTTCCAGATTATTTACTTCTTGTAAGAGTGCTGTTTAGTGCTCTCATTCCCTCAATATTGGCAGAGAGAAGAGGATGGGGAAGAGTTCAGTCTTCTCATTTCAACTTATTCTTCCAGTTACTCATAGGCAATTTTAAGAAGACTCGGCACAGTAGAAGGTGTGCTGGGAATGTAAATTCTAATAGGATGCCACATTTTTACTTCTCAAAAACAACACAATCTATTTGAGAATTGAGGTTCTCATTTTAATGACAGAAAAGGAAATATAGTTCAGTTTGAAAGGTGTAAGTGGTAGTGCACAGAGATGGGACTTGACCGGAGATGTTCAGGCCGGGTTTACTGAAAGGGGAAGGTGACCTGCCTGGGAAGTACAAAGGTGGCATCGGCACCCATAGGCAGTTAGATTCCCCCTTTATATGTGGCCTGTATGGGGCCATAGGAGGTGGACAAATTCCACAGCTTGCCCAGAAAGTTAGGGTCTTTGGTGGGAACTTCTGGGGTGGGGGAGGAGGACTAGCTAGGTCCTTTGAGTCTTTGTCTTAGGAGAGGAGGAGGAGGAGGGGAAAGGGTTCATGTGTGGCTGTATTAGGCCCTCCACACAGTTTGTACTTTTTCTAACCATTACAAAGTTCTTCCAGGGGTGGCCAACCTAAGACCCAGAGGCCACATGGTTATTTTGTGAAGATTATTTTTGCTTTCTGTGGTTTGGGGTATCATGCACAGAACTTTCTTTTTGCTAATCAGCTTTCATTAGTGTTTGTGTATTTAATGTGTGGCCCAAGACAACTCTTATTCTTCCAAAGTGCAGCAGAGGGGAAAAAAAAGGTTGGATACCCCTGGAAAATCTTTTACCTTTTTTTTTTTTTTTTTTGTAGAGACAGAGTCTCACTTTATGGCCCTCGGTAGAGTGCCGTGGCCTCACACAGCTCACAGCAACCTCCAACTCCTGGGCTTAAGGGATTCTCTTGCCTCAGCCTCCCGAGTAGCTGGGACTACAGGCGCCCGCCACAACACCCGGCTAGAAAATCTTTTACCTTTTACATTAAAATTTGTACTCCCTGTGAAGCTGCATGTCATAGGAGATATGGGAGGTTTAGAAATAAAATATCAGTATATCCAGTAAGTCTCAAATCAGAACAATTTCCATGACAACATGTTCAGCCTTATTTATCAAATCACTTGTACAGTTCATTTACAAAGTCAACATTCTGTTGTTTGGCTCTGAGTATGTGAATTTAAGAGATGTTGTATGTTTTAATTCTGGTATCACATACTGTTATTTTTATGTATAGCAAAATAATGCCCTTACTTGACAGTAAATTAACTCATTTACTGTCAAATCATTGGCTTTATCATTTGAAAATATTGTATACATAGATCTATTTACTTATAGTATATCCAATAACATCATCATGAAAAACAAATATAAATTCAACCCCTAAAATAGGGAGGCATACAATGAGGTATGCCATATGGGCCTTTGAGGTCTAAGGAATTGCCTTGGTGGGGGGAAGGAGAAGATACTTATATGAAGTAACACAGTAATACCAAGAGGCCAAAGCAGTGATATAAGCATTAAGCGATACAGAAGTTCAGAAGAGTGAGTGTTTGGGATGGAATGCTTGAGAATAGCTAAATCGAGGAGCTAATCCGTGAACTAGATGCTGAACCTCCTCCTGCCTATTCTCAAACCTGTGGAAAGTGCTACATTAGGGTATATGTTATTCAGAGTTGTCCAGAGAAACACAACCAATAAGATATACATAAATTTGTAAGAAGAGATTAATTAGCTCAGGCATTTATGGAAGCCGAGAAGCCATGCGACCTACCATCTGCAAGGTGGAGAATGAGGAAAGCTAGTGCTGTCATTCAGTCCCAGTGTAAAGGCCTAGCCCCAGGGTAATGATGTTGTAACTTTTAGTCTGTATTTAAAGGCCTGGGAACTGAGAGCCCTAAAGTCCAAGAGCAGATACCAGCTCCAGAAGAGAGAGAGTGAAAATTGGAGTTTTCTATACTTTTTTGCTCTTATCAGGCCCTCAACAGATTGGATGATGCCCTCCTTCATTGGTGAGGGCAGAACTTTTTTATTCACTTTGTTAATTGAAATGCTAATCTCTCCAGAAACATGTCCACAGGCACATCTAGAAATAATGTTTCACCAGCTATCTGGGCATCCATCTTTAGATCTTGATGCCAAAAGACACAATTCTGAACATCATAATCCCAAATGTTGAAATCTCAAATGATCCCTATAGTCAAAATCCCTAAAGTCTAAATCTCTAACATACAAAATCCCCAACATCCCAATCACTGGATAGCTGCATCATGTTAGGAGAAACTATTACTTTGTTATTTTCTTTATGTAGAAGAAAATGGATTTTAATTGAATCCCTAAACCATAATGACAGATTAAGAACTAGGTGCAAGCAAAACTTCTAAAACTTAATTTCAAGATGTCACCAATAAAATCCCTTCCTTCTCCCATTCGGTCCAATGCATTTGGTGGAAAATTCATGTAAGTGGATTTTCTATGCAATATGTCAACGATGAAAACTTCAGTTTAAAAATGTGTCATTCTGTATTGGCATTGCTTCCAGCTGATAAAATTCCAGGAGCTTTTAATGAATTAAAGCCTCATTTGCCTGAAGAAGTCAGAGAAGTTACTGACTGGTTCAAATTTTTGTGCATGGTAGGATAAGCAGATACTTATGCAACAATGTTGTGGTTTGATCAGTATTGTTTCTGCTGAATTTCTGGGATGGATTTCTCTGAACTAAAACAACATGGAAACATGGCACAGAAGATGGGAAATTTTATTAGGAAATACTCATTTTTTTTTTTTTTAGATGAGCGCAAATGTAGGTGTTATTTTATTTTATTTTATTATTTTTTTATTTATTTTTATTAAACCATAGCTGTGCACATTAAATTTCAAAAAGAGCTGGCATGTTCTAAAAGAAAAAAAAAGAGAACAGCAGCAACTTTTCATCATTATATAAGACTTCAAAATATAATGTAGTTAATGATCGTGAAAGTCAGTTAGCTATTATGTGCAGTTGCCTATAATCTGTCCCTCTCATGCACTTTTGCACATATCAAATTTTCTTTTTAGCATTTTTTTCTTTTTTTAATTTTTCATACTATTTTAAACTATTTTGTTTCTTTTTTTAATTTTTAACATTATTTTAAATTATCACCATGATTTTTTATAATTTTCTATGCTGTGTATTTAATCTTTTCATCATTTCTGATACTGTATAATGTATCTTAATACATTTCTGATGAATTGTATAAAGACTTTCAGAAAGTTCTAATTTTTAAATGTATTTTTGAAAATGTGACTCCATGAAATAAATTATCACAACACTGACTTTGTGTGTAAACATTGTGTGTGTACATAACAACTTTGAAACTTCCTTGGTAAACAAAGAGATTTCCTTTTTGTGCATCTACACTGCTGGTGGGAATGCAAACTAATACATTCCTTCTGGAAATATGTTTTGAGAACACTTAGAGATCTAAAAATAGACCTGCCATTCGATCCTACAATTCCTCTACTAGGTATATACCCAGAAGACCAAAAATCACATTATAACAAAGATATTTGTACCAGAATGTTTATTGCAGCCCAATTTATAATTGCTAAGTCATGGAAAAAGCCCAAGTGCCTATCGATCCACGAATGGATTAATAAATTGTGGTATATGTACACCCTGGAATATTATGCAGCCTTAAAGAAAGATGGAGAATTTACCTCTTTCATGTTTACATGGATGGAGCTGGAACATATACTTCTTAGTAAGGTATCTCAAGAATGGAAGAAAAAGTATCCAATGTACTCAGCCCTACTATGAAACTAATTTATAGCTTTCATATGAAAGGTATAACTCAATTATAACCTAAGAATATAGGGAAAGGAGAAAGGGAAGGCTGGGGGGGGGCGATGGGCAGAGGAAGGGTAATTGGTGGGACCACACCTACAATGTATCTTACTAGGGTACATGTGAAACTTACTAAATATAGAATATAAATGTTTTAACACAATAATTAAGAAAATGCCACGAAGGCTATGTTAACCAGTGTGATGAAAATATGTCAAATGGTCTATAAAACCAGTGAATGGTGCCCCACAATTGCATTAATGTACACAGCTATGATTTAATAATAAAAAAATAAAAAAATAAAAAATACATTCATGAAATATCAAATGTATCAAGATCTTGGCTCTTGATATGTGATTTTTTTTGATCCTGTCAAAAGACTTACATTATCCATTGTGGTATCTCAAATGTCCACAGTTATAAAGCTGGATGCCCGTTATTACCAAAATGGAGTGATATGTTTTTATACCTTTGGTTTTTGTCTGCTCAAAACTGTTATACCAGTGTGACTGTCATTAGTATACCTCAGTGTTTATGCCTTGCAAAACTACATGTACTATTATTTTCTCTTTTATTGTGAAAATGGCCTATGAAGTGTTGTCTTGCCTCCATGTTTCTCAAATAAATGCCCTTCTTAAAAATATAAGCAAATACCTTTTGAAGGATTTTTTTTTTTTTTTTTTTGTAGAGACAGAGTCTCACTGTACCGCCCTCGGGTAGAGTGCCATGGCGTCACATGGCTCACAGCAACCTCCAACTCCTGGGCTTAAGCGATTCTCTTGCCTCAGCCTCCGGAGTAGCTGGGACTACAGGCGCCCGCCCCAACGCCCGGCTATTTTTTGGTTGCAGTTTGGCCGGGGCTGGGTTTGAACCCGCCACCCTCGGCATATGGGGCCGGCGCCCTACTCACTGAGCCACAGGCGCCACCCCTTTTAAAGGATTTTAATAGCATAGTTAAAGTTAACATACACAAAATTTACCATCACAATGTCTTAAAATATTTTAATTTAAGCTTAAAATCTTTGAAGCACTTCCCATTGACAACCAGAGGAGCATTCATTCTCTTTTTTATGGCCTATAGGGCTTTCCATAATCTGGCTTCTGCCTTCTTTGCTAATCTTATCTCCTTTTTCTGTCCCCCATATTTGCTCTTCACTTTAACTATTGTACATGTCAATACCATTCCCACCTTGGCGTCTTTTAACTGGCTGTTCTCTTAACCTGTTAGCATGCTCTTCTTTCATCTTTTTAGATAGATGACTCCTTACCTCACCAGCTAAGCTAAAGAAAACCTCACATCCCCTCTCTACTCTACTTCATCTTGTCTTCTTCAGAGTACGTATAACTACCCAAAATTATCTAATTTATTTATGCATACATGCTTATTACTGCCTCTCCTCTGTGGATTATGAGTGGTAACTGTCTTTATCAATGCTGTATCTCTTGGTGGCTTTCAATCCAAGCAACAAAAGGCCCAATTTAAACTGGCTTAAGTCATAAGCAGATTTATTGCCACGTATTACACGAAGTCCAAGGGCACAATGGTCACAGAATTGGCTGTAGCAGTTATTTAGCAATACTAGCAAGGGCCTAGTTCCCTTCCACCTATTTATTTGGCATCTTCAGCCTCAGGCATTTCCTCTCATAGTGGAAAGGTGGCTCCAACTGCTTTAAGAATAGTAGCCCCACAAGGCACCATCCACAGCCTGAGAAGAGAACGTTCCTTCCTTCAATCTTATTCTAAGTGTGAGGAAGTCTTTCTCAGAAGCCTCCTAATATCCTTCCACTCACATTTCACTGGCCAGTAAATCTGTTATCTAACCCTGACGTTAGACATGCATAACAGTGAGGACAAGCCAAATCCTTGGTGCTACACGATGATGTTAATTAGAATCTCTAAGGGCACAGGCGCCCTTCTTCTTCACCAGTTTTGTAAACATTTGAGAGAATGATGATATGACAGGTGCCATCAAAATACCTTTATTACCTTTATAGGCCAGCTGGAAATACATGGCTTCGGGGATGTTAGCAAACTGGGTGCGCTAATACAGAGTCCCCCAATAGGCAGATTTCCCACAGCAATACTAAGCTGGGATAGCTCCCCTTACCCTTTTGAAGAGGCAGAATTCCTGTAGGAGCAGAGAGTAGCTAGAAGAAATGAGAAAGGGCCCAAAGCTAAGCTTTATTGCCCTATGTTTACTAATTAGATAAATTGCTTTGTCTCCCTAAAGGTAGACTAAGTAAATGAGTGGAGTGAGACCAAGACAATCCCTCCAAATTTAAACCAGAAGTATGGAATGGCATTCCCCCTCTAACAGAGCTTACTTAATTGTTACTGAGTTTTTCTTCCATTAGAAAGTGGGAATCAGTTAGGTGGGTGGGCCATAGCATCTTTTGTTCATCTTCAGAGGACTTTGGACAATAATGTTTTAGTATTGCTTTCAAATAGTAAAACTTCTTTGTTACATAAAGCCACAATTAATACAACATGGATCAATGCACGGTATTTAGGTGTATCTTGTTTGCCTGCATGTATTTGTGTTATATACAAATGATGTGGGTTTTTTTTTTTTTTCGTTCTTCATCTTTCTGTTGCTACTTGTCTGGCCTTCATGTGCAAAAATTGGGGGCTAGGGTTAGAGGGTAGAACAGAATCATAGATGATAAAGCAAGACTTCAGAGCTGAAAAAATGCTGCCAAGTTTGAGGTCCAAGATGTTATGTGATAATGTTGATAGCATAACAAGTCACAGGGCCAAGGTGGAATGATATGAACTGTTTAAGACACTGAATAAAAAGCTGCTGAAGCAGATCACAACAGAGACTGTGAATAAATGTCAAGATACCCCCACACAGGGGAGGGATTGATGCTATGGTGTGAACATGATTTCTTAAAGGAGCTTTGTGGAGCTATATGTCAGCTATATTCAACATGTACTCTGAAATCTTGGGAAGGCCATCCACACTGCATTGGATTGCCTTTTTAATCCAGGCTTCTGTGTAGTTGGGTAGGAAATGGACTAATTAAACCTTATGCTCATTAAAGCAAGCTTCTAAATAGCTTTCATGCCCATGTTGGAAGCTGCTGGACAGCCATAATGCCTGGGAGATTTCTATGTTGGCACTGTTAGCTTCTTCTCCAGTCTGGGCTCTAAAATTGTGTGGTAAAGCTTGAAAAGGTTCCCTCCATAGGTCTCTCTCTCTCTCTCCATGCTGAGGGCTCATAAATAAGCCTGACATATTTTTCACAATCATAACATTTCACATCAACCGCCCCCCCCCAGTTGAGTTTGCAAGGAGTGTTCATCACTTCTACCCTAGCAAGCTTCTGTCAAAATTGTTCACTCAGGTTTATGTGCAACTACTTACAGGATTGTTCAGGATATCCTATTCCCTCCAGATTTTCCTGTTGAAATATGCATTAAGAATTACCTGGCAGAAATACCAAAAAAGAAACTTTTGATTATGATTGTGATTTTCTTCCAACATGGTGCACTAAAATAAATTTGTTATTTAGAGTCAGCTTCCAAAAGGATATCTTGTTCAAAAGTTTAATATAAGAATTGAGGGAGGTAAGTGATTGAGACCTATACGCGCTTTCCTTTCTTCAAATTTTAATTTTCATTGACAAAAAATTAGACAAAATTATCAAAATGGTAGCATTTTTAATTTTAATTCCTTTTTAATAAATAATATATTAGCTATCATGCCCCACAGGAAAGAATATAATTGAAATACTGAATTCATTTCTTTGAGACAGAAATAGTAAGAAGTAATGGCATACTCTGACACCTTAACTGCTTTTTAGAATCCCTGGGAGACTTGATGGGTTGACGTAACACTGTCATATTTTTGTTAGAAACAAACATCTTCTTTCTATTATTTCTGTGTCAAAAGCTATTTCTTTCCACTGTAGTTTATGTTTCAGATGCCTCTATATCTTGTTAATATGAGATCATCTTTGAACTCGCTCAGGAAGCTTTGTATACATAACAGAGATTTAAAAATTAATATTATACCTTGCTTTGTAACAACGCAGTCCTCTACTGAAGCAGAATACTGTTAAGAGTCCAGGAGTGGTTCACGTGGGGGTACTGTAGGACAGAAAGAGATACACAAGATAAAAACATGGCTATGAGCTGGTGGTGTCAATATAATATCTACAACATTCATCGCTAATTCTTTATGAAAGATAGTTGTGATAACTGCTGTTATCAGGCCGCTAGATCACACAACACTCTGTTCTGTAATTATTTGTGTTTACCTTCTTCTCTGAAGTGGGAGTTTTTCAAGGGCATGGTCCATGTCTCATTTATTTTTCTATTCCCTGCAGTATTAAACTCAGTGCCAGGCCCATTTGTAGTTGCTCTGTAAATTCCTGCTGTTTGCTTTGTAGAAGAAAATAGAACTGTATTTATTATTCTTGTTCTGCCGTAAGAACTGTTGAAGCCCAAGCTTCATACTTAGACTGAGGTATTAAAAACTGGCCCATGCCCATATTTTCCCTAACGCATGCATCCTCTTAATTTGAGCTATGGGGTTTATCCCATACTAAACTATGTGTACTCAGGGAAAAAGTGCATGATTGTGCATTTGCTAACTTCTGTGCATTTGGGGCTAATGTTTGAGGGCAATAGTAAGGTGAATGATGTTAGGTCTTTCAGGTCCCCCATGGGAAAGAAGAGGGAAAGTAACCAGTTGTCAGGTCATTTACTTCTCCATACTCCTTTAGGCCCACAGTGCCCAAGCTGCTGCTTTGTTGGGCATTGAGCTCTACTATTGCTAATGCATGTAAAAATGATTTTCTGCTCAAATCCCATTTTATTACTTTTTGAAGCAAGCATCTGCTATACCTAATCAGAAGTTCTATATTTTGTGATATGAGTATACACGCTTGGGGGTGGGGTGGGGTGATATCTTATGTGTTGTAGTAGTATAAGTATAACAATCTATGAACTATGTCTGCTTTTGGCAATTTTATAACTCACAGAAGCTGCCTGATACAGAATCTAGTGACAGGCTGTTTGCCTGGTCTTCTTTGCTATTCTTCTTTCGGGCATGATTGCCGGTGCACAGCACTAGGGGATCACCTCCCATCTTTACAGCTTCCCTGAGTTATCTATCAAACACTACTGCAATTTACAATTCAAGATAGATGCTGCCTGGAAAACATACATACTATGAAGTAGATATCCAAACGAGAATATTAATCTCATCCTTAAAGCTCCTGCCATTGCTCAAAATATGTTCAGTATTCTTCACACTTTTAGAGGCAGTTATCTAGCCAGATGAGGACATTTCTCTTACAACTTTACTTTAAAATGCATGTTAGATAGACGATATTATCACCTAACTGATCAGCAGTTTGTTCAAGTTGCTTTTAAATATTTCCAGAAACCAAAAAGAGGCATACGGAATGAAGAGTTGACACCACTGAGGAGAAATAAATGAGTTAATAAACAAATCCTTCTAAAGCTTCATTCAAGTGTTTGGAGTTCTAATGGAGTCACTGGGATCACTGCATGGCTTCCTACAGAGATAAACTTAAGGGAATAGGGATCATCTCCAAAACTGAATGCCAGAGAAGAATGAACATCAGACACCAGGAAAGCTGTGGTGTGATCTGTGTAACTAGTTTATTGACCAAGCTGGACTCAGTGGAGGGTAAAATCATGAAAACACTTTGATTTCTTACAATATAACTTTCAAGCTCATTCCCTAGGATCTCCCTTCATGCTCATGGAGAGATTCTCAGGCAGATTACATAGCTTTGTCAGTCACTTACAGTTTTTAATGAACAATCTCAGCCTCAAGTATCCATTAAAAAGCCCAGTCAGATAAAACCCAGAACTTGGATCTCTTTTAATTTAAAGATTCTTTCCTCCCTTTCAGACTCTGAGATTAGGGATTAGCAAACAAGGTTTATTAGAGCGTGCTCTTGGGATCCACATCTGTGGCCAGGAAGGGAGGGAATGCAGCAGGACTGTGCAGAGAGACTTGAGTTGCAGTACATCTCCGCAGTGGTGGTGTGGGGAACAAGACCTTTACACTTTGTATTCATCGGTCCTTGGATGAAGACAACATCCTGAAAGGGGAAATGAATTGGGGCAAAGTGGCATTTTTCATCGGAGGTAATCCCCACAAGGGGCTCAGAGCTGAAAGCTATCAACTGGGAGCCCTCCGGGGGATGCAGTGTAAATCCTTTGTTCCTGAATGAGGAACTGGACAGCACCATCACAGAGTTCACCAAAGGGACAGAGTCTGTCTTTTATTCATTCCTGTCAGCTCTCACCCTCTTCCTCTTCCACTCATTATGCTACTTCTGGCATCACTTGGGTCTGCCAGCTGGATGAATGAAAGGAAATGAGCAAGAACCTACTTGACTGATGTAGCAGTAATCTTGCATTGGCGCACTGTGGGTATCACAGCGTATGCCCCAGTGCTGACTCTACATCTTATAAAGTGCTTTTAAAGATTCTCTGTAGAGAATCCTCAACTTGGGGTTAGCCTACTGCATCATTTCTCCCAGGGGTAATACACTCTAACTTTTTGAACTGTCACAGTTATAACATATCCTTAAGTTCTAACTACTCCCCTGTCCTCACCCACTCAAGACTCCACTGATCATGTATTGACAAACTGTGGCCATGCCAATTCACCACAGGTGTCTTTCAGAGACAGTTAGATTGCACAGAATAGGCAGCACCCACCTCACATACACAAAACCAGGCACGACTAGAGGCCCTACTGGGAAAGTATGGCAGAGTACAAATCCCCTTTAGTGAGATGCTAATTCTCTAAAGAGAATGGTGCCCATAATAAATAAAGGGGGTAGTGTTTCCATTTGAATAGTTAATGCATCGAATCTCAATGCGCTATCAATTAGATGAAATCCATGAGTTTTAAAAGAACATGTAATCTCTAGTGAATCCCTTAAATAATTGGGGCACCATTCTCTTTAGAGGCACTCTTCTGTGAAGGTCCTGACTGGTGAAGCTGCCTTTGTAAGAATGGGGATAAGGCTGCAGGCTTAGCATCCCACTAACAGGGGACTTGTACTCTGCCATCGTTTTTCAGTAGAGGATCTAGTCTGGTCTGACTTTGTATGTATCTGAGGGAGATGCTGCCTATACTGTGTGATCTCACCATCTCTGAAAGGCACCTGTGGGGAATTAGAATGGCCATGGTTTGTCAGTACATGATCAGTGGTGTCTTGAGTTGGTGAGAACAAGCGGGTAGTTAGACCTTCAGGATACATGTTATAAATGTGGCAGTTCAAAAATTTTGAGAATCCCTGATACAGTAGAATGAACATGCTTCATGGAGTCAGAAGGCGGGATTGAAATTTTGATGACGTGCTTTGGGCTAAATCACATGATTTATCAAAAACTCATTTTCTTCATCTATAAAACTGAATTAACAACATTAGCTCTGTTAGTCTCACAAAGATGTTTGAGGAGCAAATGTAATGATGTGAAACTTCTACAACTGAAATATAAAAAAAATATTATTGTATGTGTTTAGAGTATTTGAACCCACTCTATATTAAGAATGAAAAAGAAGCCTCTCATCTGTTATGTCACTCTTTCTTGATGTTATTCTGGCTCAAATGTAAAAATTCTAGTGACTACATAGTTATACAGATTCTGATCGAATTGAAAGAAAATTCTTTAAATATGGTAATTTCTCAAGAAGGTACAGAAGCTGCAAGTGGCAAGCAGCAGCATGATTTGCAACAAATAAGAGCCTACGTTATCTTTTAAAAGTTACTTATTTGGAACAGTGCTCCAGGAAATCTAATTTGAGATCATTTGAATGTCAGTAAATTAAGGGGCCCAGATGATTAAATATAGTGTACAGAAATCAAAAGCTGCAGGGATGAAGGGCAAGAACATTATTCTCATTCTGATTAAGAATTGTTACACAGAATTCTTTTAATAATGTAGTGGATGTTAATGAAAGCTATGCCTTTATTATATATTTCGGGAAACTCAGTAGTAGATCGGAACTATAGAAAGAAGGGAGAATGCTCTTTAAGATGTCTGATGGCTTTCTCTTGTGTTTAAACTGAAACCCACTGAAAACTAAGTTGTAGAAGGTGTAGTAAAATTCTTGAGATTTGTGTAGCTATGGATTCTGCTCCAAGATTCCCCTGTGGTCACATTAAGTGAATATTTAAAATTTTATAGAATGTTTATTATATCTTAGGTAACAAGAATGGAGCAAGGAAAAAAACTGCAGCAGAATGAGGTGTGACTATTTTGGAGGGGTGTCACTCAGTCTAATGAAAATGTTCTAGAACTTTTCATAAGCATAAGAATCACCTGAAGAGCTTGTGCAAATGCAGAGTTTCAGCACTTACCTACAGAGCTTCTGATTCTATAGGGGTTGGTTGGAGCTCTGGAATCTAAATTGCTACCAAAACACCAGGAAACTCTTATAGATACTCTAAAAAACACTGTTCTTTTTTCAAATCTACACAAATCTCATTGTACGTAGCTTAGCCATATGGTGTACTGTGAATTTAGCAAAGAATTATGGTCAAAGTAGAGTTACAGAGCCCAAATGGGAGTACAGAGGTTAGGGAGATGACTTGTGACTGATGAAATTTAGAGAAGTCTGCAAAAGCTAGTGTGGTTTGAGCTTGCCAATGGGGAATGAGTAGATAAGAGGTGGGTTCTTACTACCTGCCACACTGCACTGCCACAGGTAGATAAGGTGAGATGGTGGCAAGAAGCACGGAAGAGGAAGAGGGAATGGTGCATTCCAGGTAGAGGGTAAACAATCAAAGGGTACCTATGTGAAAGCATTCGGGGTGATGATAAATAATATGATGTAGCCAGATTGTAAAATGCCTGTAGAATTGTAGTGGGGAAATGCAATACACTAAAATATTTGTGTCCCCCACCCCAATTTATACATTGAAAGTCTAACACCCAATGTTAGTATTAGGCAATGGGACCTTTGGTAGGAGATTAGGCCATGAAGAGGGAGGACCTCATGAGTAAAATTGGTGCCTAATGAAAGAGGCTCAAGAGAGCTCACCTGGCCTAGAGAGTTCCTTTGCTTTGCTGCCACATAAGGATGCAAACAGGTAGTGGTCATCTATGAACCAGGAAGTAGCCCTCACCAGACAACAAATCTTCCAGCTCCTTAGTCTTGGACTTCTCGGCCTTCAGAACTGTAACAAATAAATTTCTGTTATTTATAAGCTACCAAGTCTATGGTAGTTTGTTATAGTGGCTTGCACAAACTAGGATCGAAATTGGTACTGATAAGTGGGGGTGCTGCTATATTAAATACTTAAAAAATATGGAATTGGATTTGGAATTGAGCAATGGATATAGGCTTGAAGAGTTTTGAAGCACATACCATAAAAAGCCCACATTATCATAAACAGACCACTAATTCTGGTGAGGACTCAAAAAGAAAAGAGTAGAGCTGTAGAGAAAGCCTCAGTTTCTTAGAAAATGCCTAGGTAGTCACAAATAGAAATTTGGTAGAAATATGGACAATAAAGGCCATCCTGATGAGTTCTCAAATGGAAATGAGAAATGTTACTGGAAACTGGCAGAAAGGCAATACTTGTAACAACGTGGCAAAAAAAACTTGGATGAATTGTGTTCATGATCTAGTGTTTTGTGGAAAGTAGAACTTTCAAACAATGAAATTGGATACTTGGAGGAAACTATTTCTAAGCAAAATGTGGAAGGTGTGGCTTGGACCTCCTGACTGCTTTATGGTGAAATGAAAGAAGAGAGAAATGACATAAAGACAAAATTGTTAAGCAAAAAAGCAGCAGAACTTAAATACTTCATGGTGCTTATCTATATTGCAAAAGAATGAGAAAGGATGTTTGCAAGAAAACACTAAGGGTATGGCGAAGGGTGCGGTTGTTTTGGTACTATTGGTGAGAGGTCATGTAACTGATGGTGCTGTTTGCTAAGATGGGGAACTTCTGATTTAGGCACTATGTTAGGCACTGATTTTTAAAATTATATATATATATATTTTTTTTAAATCAGATATTATAGTACAGAGTTTACAGCTTTGTCCTTTGGTTTCCAGGTGTCTTTATTTCGCCGGGGGTCCATTGTGTTTATCCATGTATAGTACAGTTCTGAGTACTTACTGCAGGGCAGGTCTTGTAGTGGAAAATTTCCTCAGTGTGTGCTTGTCAGTAAAAGATCTTATTTCTCCATCAAATTTGAAACTTTGTTTTGGAGCATACAGAATCCTATGTTGGCAGTTGTTTTGTTTAAGAAGATTAAAGGTAGGAGCCCACTCTATTCTGCCTTGGCAAGTTTCCATGGAGAAATCAACCATTAACCTGATGAGTTTGCCCTTGTAGGTCAGCTTCTGCTCACACCTGACTGCTTGCAGAACTTTCTCTTTCATTTTGACTTTAGCCAGGTTAATTTTAATGTGTCCAGAAGAAGCTTGTTTAAATTGAGTTGTCCTTCACTTTTTAAAATGGCATTAATCCGTTAATGAAAAGGGTGTCCTTGTGGCCCAAACACCTTCTTTTAGACCCCACTTTCCAAGACTTTTGCAATGGGGATTAAGCTTGCCAAATATGGTTTTGGGGGGACACATTCGAAACATAGGAGCACCTAATATTTATACCCCAATTTTCTAAAAAGTTATAATTTAAAAATCAATATTATCTTTGCAGACACTATTTTGATTATGCAAACATTGTGCATAGCTTAGCCACATTGTGTACTGTAAATTTAACAATTATACTTTATTTACCACAGAATTAATAATTTTCTTGTTTTCTCCTTCTTTGCTTTATTTATGCACTACTCACTAAACTGTTTTTTCTAAATTTTCTGCCAGATTCAATTGCAGCAGCACCAAAAATAAATAACTGGGATTTGATCAAGCTTAAAAGCTTCTTCACAGCTAAGGGTACTACAACAAAAGGAAACAGACAGCCTTTGGAATGGGAAAATATTTTTGCATGTTATGAATCTGACAAACGTCTGATAACTAGAATCTATGGAGAACTCAAATTAATCAATCAATAAGAAAAGAGCAAACAACCCATTTCTATGTGGGGAAGAGACTTGAACAGAAACTTCTCTGAAGGGGACAGACAAATGACCAACATACACATGAAAAAATGCTCATCTTTAATCATCAGAGAAATGCAAATCAAAACCACTTTGAGATATCACATAACTCCAGTAAGATTAGCCCACATCACAAAATCTCCAAACTGCAGGTGGTGGCATGGATGTGGAGAGAAGGTAACACTTCTACACTGTTGGTGTAATTGAAAACTAATCCAACGTTTATGAAAAGAAGTATGGAGAATCCTCAAAGAACTGAAAGTTGACCTTCCATTTGATATTGTAATCTCATTACTAGGTATCTACCCAGAAGAACAAAAATCATTTCACCACAAAGATATTTGCACCAGAATGTTTATTGCAGCTCAATTCATAATTGTCAAGTCATGGAAGCAACCTAAATGCCCATCAACCTGCGAATGCATTAAAACACACACACATACACACACACACACACCATGGAATACTATTCAGCCATAAAAAGATGGAGACTTTACATCTTTTATGTTTACCTGGATGGAGTGGAAACACATTTTTCTTCAAAAAGTATCTCAAGAATGGGGAAAATAAAGTATCCATTGTACTAATCCAATACTAATACTATCCAATACTAATATGAAGCCAATGTATAAACACACATTCATACGAATGATAAAACACAGATATAGTCTGTAAGGGGGAGGAGTGAGGAGGGAGAAGGGAGGGTGAGGGAAAAGGGTGACTGGCAGGAGGAGGGAGGGCGTTTGGTGAGATCTCACCTGATGTACACAATTTGAGGGTGTTCAGCATGCTCCCTGGGTGAAGGGCTCTTCTACAACTTGAACTTTACCTTGGATGTGAGAACAATGTAACCTAAAAATTGTTCCCTCATACTAATTTGAAATATAAATAAATAAAAAAAATTCTCTGCCAGATTGCTAAAAGCCCTTATTGCAAACATATCAGGTGTTCTATAAGCTCCTCCTCTGTTTTTCTTCCACACCTATCATCCTCTTTTCATGTCCTCTGTCTCCTACATTCATTGCACCAATCTGGACTGGTTGCTTGCTAAACCATTTCCACATCTGTCATCCTGGCTACTTTCTTTCACTATTGTCTAGGTTTTTTTTTTTTTTTTTTTCTTAAACCTCTGTCTTTCATTTATTCCCTACTTTCCTGGATCCCAACTCTTATTCTTTCTTGATTTACTTACATATTTTGGTGGAGACCATCTTCCATTAGGTAAGAAGGAATCATCAGGGATAACTTTTATGATACTTTGCATCTTAAAACAAATATTTCTTCTGATTTAACACTTGATATGATAGTTCGTGCTGGGTACTTGGTGGGTCCTCCTAATATGGGACCATACTCTTTAGTTCTGGGAAATTTTCTTGTATTATTTCCTTAATTTACTCTTTTTTCTTTGCCTTGCTCTTTATTTATGAAACTTCTATTATTTGGGTGTTGGTTCCTTTCAATAGATTGTGCAATCTTCTCGCATTTTATCACTTTTGCCTTTTGTTCTAATTTGGGAAATACTCTCAATTTTATCTTCTATCATCTCATATAGATTCTGAGATTTGACTATTATACTTTAGATGTCCAAGAGTTCTTTCTTTCTAATTATTGTTATTATCTTTTAAAAATAATCTGGATTTAATAGTTTCATGGATTCAATATTTGTTTCTAATCTTTTATGGTATTAATTATCAATGTTTGGAACTTTTAAAACTGTATAGATTGTCTATTCCCAGTGAGTTGTTGATTTTAGTGTTTTCTTCCATTTGGGGGACTTTCTTTAGATTTTCTCTCCATTGACTCTTACAGGTATGCACAGAAAACTGATAAGCTCTTTGTGAGTGATAGTGTTACTGGTGCTGTTCATTCTAAGACAACCATTAAGGTGGTCAGTATCTGTGACTCCAGAGAGAAATTCTCTCTTCTTTTCTAGTTAATATAAACATAGCTAACAGCTTTCTGGGAGCCAAACAGGGAAAGGGAGCTGTGGGTATTTCTTGGCATTCAGTATTTAGACTATCATTTAAGTTCTTTTTTTTTTTAATTCTGGTATCCCTATGTTGTTTAATTTCTCTAGAATACAAATATAAATGTGTTTTGTGCTCATATATGGGAGAAACAGCCTGCATTTGCAAAGCATGAAAAGATACATTTGAATGTATGTCTTTTTATGTAGGATTTTAGTTCCACGGTTAGGGTTAGGCAGAACAGGATCCATCTTTGCCCGCCCTGCCTCTTTTCAAATATTATTTATTTAGACAGATTCTCACTTTGTCACCCTCCATAGAGTACCATGGTGTCATAGCTAACAGCAACCTCAAACTCTTGGGCTCAAGTGATCTTCTTGCCTTAGCCTCCAGAGTAGTTAGGTGCCCAACACAATGCCTGGCTATTTTTAGAGATGGGGTTTCACTCATGCTTAGGCTGATCTCAAACTCCTGAGATCCACCTGACTTGTAAAATATTTATTGAATGCCTAGTATGTTGTAGACTGCTAAACACCTAGAATAGAATAATGAATAAAGGCAAATTCAGTCCTTCCCCTTGTGCAGTTTATAGAGAAAAAGACCTGATACTGACAGAAATCAGAGTAAAATTATAACTGAGACAAGAGCTATGAAGGAATAGTATGAAATGAAAATGAAAATAGTAGCAACAGCCACAATAACAGTAGCAGCTAATAGCTTCTTATTCCTATCCTGCAAGAGTATGTACTGAGAAATTTGACCTCGATAGGAAGTTTGAAGCTTTAACTGAGATATGAAAGAGAACAAGGAGTTAATGAGATGGCCGTGTGGGGTAGTGGGGAGTGGCATAGACAGCCTCAAGAAGAGGAAACTACTCAAGCAGTCTAGAGAATCTTAAAAGAAAGCCAGAGAGAATGAAGTGGGATGAGAGTGAGCATGGAGCTGTGGATAGCTGCTTGTGATTACATTAATATTCACTATCAAAGATCTAAATGTACAATCAAGTTTTTTTAAGCCTCCAAGTTCAACCTAAATCCTGTTATTCTATTTATAAATGTAATAGTTTTATACAAAAACTTAAAAAATCACTTTCACTCTTTCTTTGAATTTTAATATTTTTCCCTTAATTTTTGTACTTACATACCTTTAGAAATTTAATGCATTTGATTCGCATAAACACCTAAAATTAAAAAAGTATTCCTAGGCGGTGCCTGTGGCTCAATGGAGTAGGGTGCTGGCCCCATATGATGGAGGTGGTGGGTTCAAACCCAGCCCCCGGCCAAAAACTGCAAAAAAAAAAAAAAGTATTCCTAAAATGAAGACAGTTATTGCTTAAGGGGTCGATTTGCTTCAATATTTATATACTTATTTCTACAAATTGATGTTTTTTTGGCTTACCAGATTTAGCTAATGAAAATACAAGATATCCAGTTGGGTTTGAATTTTAGATGAACAACTAATAACTTTCTAGTAATTGGAATTTAATTTAACTCGGTGTCTTGTATTTAATCTGGCAACCCTACTGGGTTTGCAAAATCACTTACCAAAATAAGAGAACAGATTACCATCTCCAGTGGGCTGTCCTTACTGAGTCACAGATTTGTAACTATAATATGGTTATAGATTAGGTATGTAAATCAGAAATTAGAGACCCTGGTGCTACTTCCTGGATAATTTTACTCAAGTCACAGTTTAAAATGCTGAGCTACTTCTACTTACCTGAATCTGACCTACTATGTTAATGGTGATACCAAGCATGTATTTTAACTGGAATATAGTTTTGCAGCCCTGCACATCTTTCAGTCCTTGGATTTCTTCTAGGTTTCACCATTACATAATTTTTATTGTAACTAGTTTTAACTTTTGATCATATCATTTCAAATGATGGAATCATATGATTTGAGGTGATGGGATTCTGTACTCCCTCCCTTTCTGTATTTCCAAATCTGAAAATGCAAGGCGTTAGAGGACACTGGAATAATCTGATTTTTTTACCCCCTGAGATCAATGGGAAGCCATTGAAGAGTCTCAGCAACAGAGTAACATGATTAGGTTTTTGTTTTTGAAAAAAAAAAAAAAATGATTCTGGCTGCTTCATGGAGAATAAATAGGAGAGGTTTGAAGTAAATGACAGAAATCATTTAGGAGGCTATTGTGGTAGAGGAATTGAGAGCTGATGATGAACTATGTTGGTCTTGATGGAGACAGGGGAAACAGGAAAAATTTGAGTTATTTTGTAGGCAGAATCAAAAGGGCATGGTGATGGATTGAACATAGACAATAGGAGAGAGGGAAGTATTATATCAAGTATGATTCCTAGGCTTCTGATGTGGGTGAACAGATGAATGGTGATACCACTTGCTCAGATAAGAAACAGAAGAGAAGTCCGGGCACAGTGGCTCACGCCTGTAATCCTAGCACTCTAGGAGGCCGAGGTGGATGGACAGCTTGAGCTCATGAGAGTTCAAGACCAGCCTGAGCAAAAGTGAGACCCCATCTCTACTAAAAATAGAAAAACTGAGGCAAGAGGATCTCTTGATCCCAAGAGTTTGAGGTTTCTGTGAGCTATGACACCATGGCACTCTACCCAGGGCAATAGCTTGAAATTTTGTCTAACAATAAATAAATAAATAAATAAAAATAAATAAAAATAAAAATGTTTTAAAAAAAGAAATAGAGAAGAAGGAGAAAACAGTTTTATTTTCCTAATTTGTTTTGCTCTGTTTTGTTTTTGACAAGGGAGGAAAAAGATAATGAGTCCAGTGTGTGGATACTGAATTAAAGATGGATATGGGTACACAAATGAAGATGTTCAGCAAACATCTAGAAGTGCATTTCTAGATTATCTTTTGGTTTCCAAATATGTCTATAGAATCCAGAAATTCCCACAGTAACATTATTACAATTTGTGTTTTCATAGGCCTTCTATCATGGCTGAATTTCACAAAAGAAACGTGCAATGTGGAATGTGTTCAAAATAAATGTCAACACTAGAGCTGCCATTGTGACCTTGGCCATTCTGATTTTGTTGGCTGGTGATGGTATTTTTAAAAATGCCACTTCATCAGTAGATTCAGAGTTGTACTTCTATTTTGAGAATGATGTGTATTTACTCAAACCTATATACAGAAGTACACTTTACATCACTTAATTTAGTTCTGAGTTTTGTGCCTTGTTACTCTGTTAAGTGATGCTAAGCTATTTAGAAGCAGTAAGTAAATAATAAATCTTTAAGCTTGGATGGCCTGTTTATAGTCAATTGACTTCTACCTTGAGGATATAGGAAATTAATGAACTCTATCCTTTCTGTGACAACAGGCTTTACTCAGTTCTTTTTAAGTTTTTGTGAAGAATTCATTGTATTGTTTTCCATTAACCAGGATTTTCTATGACGTTTTTAACTTAGGGAATCCCTGTTCTTCAAGACAAGAGTTTGCAGTTTGTGGACTTTGCTAGTACTCTTTATGCAGACAGTAGTTTCAGTGAAATTTTAGTTTACTTGTCACTTTACTTTTCCAAGCCCAAGCATCTTTCTTTTGTATTCAGAATGAACAGAGCTGGTTTTGGCAGTTTTATTTTTTCCTTTTATTTACTTATTCAGTCCAGGATTTCTTAGGATATTTGCAAGGATTGAGTCCCAAAAATATAATTTGTCTCTAAAGTGAAATTTTATAATGCTATGCTAATTATTTTGATTTCTCTCAGCTATGGGAAACCATTCATCAGTTCTAGTCAAACTCTATTTCTGATTACTGAAAATGCAAATGTAATTATTATTTATTAACAACCATCAGTACTTTTTGTAGGATACAAAGTATTACTGTTTCTACACAATATAATTATTAACTAATTAATTAGAATGCATGGCCATAATATCAAGGATGTTTACCTCTATATTAGGAAAGAAGAGAAGAACACTTTTAGACTTTTTAACATGCAAATTATTTCTGAGCCTACTTCCTTAGCTAGTCCAGACATTAAAAGATCATCTTGAGGAGGGTAAATTGCTCACTAATAATAGATGATGAATAATTCTAAGCATTGCGTGTCTAGTAACCTGAAATTTTTTATTCCCAAATGATGAATAGTTAGCAAAAAGTAAAAGAGAAGCCATGATAGCATTAAAGAGTTAATCAAATTAGCTGTGGGATAATTTCCAGGAACAAAGAGAGGGCAGCAAGGGGCCTGTCCAACTTTGTGGTTAGCTTTTGAAGTGCATTGTTGGCTAGAGCAGGTCAGTACTAAAGTGATTCCAATGAAATTTCAATGATATATGATGAGTAAAGCCAGATACTGTGGGAGTCAGCATCAGAGATAGAAGAGAAATGAACAAAGCAGGACTTGAGAAAAATCCAGAAGGTAAAATGCAGAGGGGTAAAGACAAGGTGTCAGAGGCATATAATACCAGAGAGGTCTCAGGAAGACACAGAGGAGGCCCAAGTGAGGCTATGATATTCTGATACCAGAATCTACAACTCAGGATTAAATATTTCCCTTAGTATCCTGGTCATAGGGAAGTCTCCATGAGATTATGGGAGCAGGTTAAAGGAAATATAATAGTATGATAGGAGGCAAATCAAGGCAGTTAGCACTCTCGTAATGCAACTTACCTCTACCTTTAGTGTCTGGAAGTTAGGTTTTTGGGACCCACTAAACAACCAGGCAAAAAAGGTAAAGAAAAAAAAAAAAGGAAATATAGGCTGTTTTTTTTCATGGTTGGTTCTATACAGGGAGGGCAATTGAGAGCTCAGATCCCTCAGGAACAAAAATGAGGTCATATCACCCAGGTAAACATCAGAAAATAGCTGCCTACCAGGGATATTGATAAGTGCCAGGAAAAAAATGGTGTTTACATAATGTCTTATGAATTATATATTTTATGCATATTTAATGCAGTTAACATTGGGCATAATGTGTTTAAATAGTAATATCCCAAGCTGTTTTACCTTGGTTAAGTGTGGGCTATATTTCATTGTGTTATCCAAGAAATATCAAAAGACCATACAAAAGGACAATCTTTTAAATTTGGATTCTAAATAGAATGAGACTTCCAGACAAAGTGGGTATAAAGTCCCATCTCCTCTTTGTCCCCCAACACTTGTCACTGTGTTCAGAATCATGTGGTGCTTTGGCAAAGGAATGTAGTTGTATAAAAAAAATCCACGGGCGAAACTACTGAAGTTAAAGGAATCATTATTCTTGCCCTTTAATTCCTATTCTTTATCACTCTCTGGAGGTCTTTTATTCTTGTTCCCATGGCCTATAATAAGCTTAGGTGGTGTCATGAATCTCTCCTATAATATGCCAATGGCAGAAATCATTAGTCAATTATGGCTAGACCTGGCTACACACCCCTCCACACAGTGCTCCAGATAGCTACTAATTAACTATTTGGGTTGGAATTTGAGATAAAACCTACTTGAGTCTCTCTCTCTTTCTCACTCACTCCCTATATGACTCTGTCATATGAAGATACAAGATGGTAGCTATCTGTGAACCAGGAAGAAGAATACCCTCATCAGATACAAATATGCTGGCACTTTGAACATTCTTGGACCTTTTAGCTTACAGAACTGTGAAAAATAAATGTTTGTTGTGTAAGCCAAAAATAAAAACCACTTAGTTGATGTGCTGGGTCTGTAACATCATGAAAAAATAATTCAAAACAGTTACAAGAAGGCTTGCTCATTTCTTTTCTTTTCTTTCTTTCTTTTTTCTTTTTTTTTTTCTTTGAGACAGAGTCTCACTATGTTGCCCTGGATAGAGTGCCATGGCATCACAGCTCACAGCAACGGCCAACTCTTGGGCTTAAGTGATTCTCTGGCCTCGGCCTCCTGAGTAGCTGGGACTACAGGCACCCGCCACAACGCCCGGCTATTTTTTGGTTGCAGTTGTCATTGTTGTTTTAGCAGTCCTGGGCCAGGCTTGAACCTGCCAGCCTTGGTGTATGTGGCCGGTGCCCTACTCACTGAGCTACGGGCGTGAGCCTGCTTGCTTATTTCTTAATATGCTGACAGCAAATGTAGAAGCGTAGATATTTGTGTTTATATAATCTAATGCTAGCAGACAAAACAAACAAACAACAGAAAAGAATACATGCAAAGTGAGGGGCGGTAGAGGGCAAAGTAAGCCATTAGCTAAATGAGAAGAGTGTTTTTCTACTTCATCCAATACTACGAAGGACTACCTAATAAGCACCCATAGTGTTAAATCAATAGGTTTATCCAGCTTGATAGAAATGAACAATTAAGAAGCATGAAGAAGGCTGGCACCTGTGGCTCAAGGAGTAGGGTGCCAGCTCCATATACCAGAGGTGGTGGGTTCAAACCCCACCCCAGCCAGAAACTGCAAAAAAAAAAAAAAAAAAAAGATAGAAAGAAGCATGAAGAAATGCAATTATATGGCAATTCATGGTCTAGGGGAAAGGTAGGGTGACCGCAGTAATAAAAATAAACCATACTACAGCATGCTGCAGGATTGTAATAAATAGTTAATAATAAAAATGCCCTATTAAGAGTACTAGAAGCTAGGAAAAAAATCCAAACTCAACTATTTCTTTCTTTTCTTCTTCTTCTTCTTCTTCTTTTTTTTTTTTGTTGAGATAGAGTTTCAGTCAAGTCATCCTGGGTGGATGCGGTGGTGTCGTAGCTCACAGCAACCTCAAACTATGGGGCTCAAGCCACCTTCTTGCCTCAGCCTCCTCAGTAGTTGGGACTACAGGCCCTGCCAAAATGGGAGGCTAGTTTTTCTATTTTTGTAGAGATGGGGGTCTCACTTTGCTCAGGCTGGTCTTGAACTCCTGAGCTAGTGATATCTACCCCCTCAGCTGCCCAGAAGGCTAGCATTACAGGTGTGAGCCACTGTGCCAGACTGACAATTTCTTTTAATGTCAACTCTAAATAAACTTTATCTTCTCATTACTGAGCTACAGTAACCATGCCACTAACCATCAGTGTCAGTGGAATCAAGACCGTTCAGACTCAGTTTCATTTTCCAGTTCCACCCGACTCAGTAGTTTCACACTTTCGGAAGGTACACTGACAAGAAATCTCTCTAGACTGCTCATATCTGGTAGGAATCAAGAACTGAGTTTTTCTGGCCTATCTAAATTCAGGGGACACTTTTTGTTTTCAGGAAGACATTTGTATTTTATTTTCAGATGAGATTACACCGAAAATCCAAAGAATCTCTGCCCAAATTTTTAGGATTTTTTTTTTTTAAGAAATAAGATGAGTTATTAAGGCAAATGACACAGCAGCAACAAACAGAAAATACAACAATAAAGAAAGCACTTACAATAGCAATCAAATGTTTAATATTCCAGGGGACACTTGTATTTGAGCAATATTGCAGAGGATGGATAAAAAATAATGGTGTTTAAAGAAATGCTGAACCCTTTACTTCAAAACTGTTCCATTATTACACTATTTGCCAATTTGGCAGGCACGTGAAGTGTTTTGGGGACTCCTTGGGAACTACTTCCCAGAATGTGGACGAGTCAAAAAATTAACTGTAGTCTTACAATATAGTATTTTTCATTTTATTTATTTTTTGAGACAGAGTCTCACTTTGTTGTCCTTGGTAGAGTGCTTTGGCATCATAGTTCACAGCAACCTCAAACTCTTAGGCTCAAGGGATCCTCTTGCCTCAGCCTCCTGAGTAGCTGGGACTATAGGTGCCCACCATAATGCCCGGCTATTTTTTATGTTTTATTTATTTTTTTTATTAAATCATAACTGTATACATTGATATGATCATGGGGCATCATACACTCGCTTCATAGACCATTTGACACATTTTCATCACAATGGTTAACATAGCCTTCCTGGCATTATCTCAGTTACTTTACATTCTACATTTACCAAGTTTCACAAATACCCCTGTAAGATACACCACAGGTATGATCCCACCGATCCCCCTCCCTCTACCGACCACCCCCTCCCTCCCCTCCCTTTCCCACATCCCCCTATTGTTAGGTTGTAACTGGGTTATAGCTTTCATGCGAGAGCCCCAAATTAGTTTCATAGTAGGGCTGAGTACATTGGGAACTTTTTCTTCCATTCTTGAGATACTTTATTAAGAAGAATATGTTCCAGATCCATCCATGTAAACATGAAAGAGGTAACGTCTCCATCTTTCTTTAAGGCTGCATAATATTCCATGGTGTACATATACCACAATTTATTAATCCATTCGTGGATTGATGGGCACTTGGGCTTTTTCCATGACTTAGCAATTATGAATTGGGCTGCAGTAAACATTCTGGTACAAATATCTTTGTTATGTTGTGATTTTTGGTCTTCTGGGTATATTCCCAGCAGAGGAATTACAGGATTGAATGGCAGATCTACTTTTAGATCTCTGAGTGTTCTCCATATATCTTTCCAAAAGGAATGTATTAATTTGCATTCCCACCAGCAGTGTAGAAGTGTTCCCTTTTCTCCACATCCACGCCAACATCTCTGGTGTTGAGATTTTGTGATATAGGCTAGTCTCACTGGAGTTAGATGGTATCTCAAAGTAGTTTTGATTTGCATTTCTCTGATGATTAAAGACGATGAGCATTTTTTCATATGTCTGAAGGCCGTGCGCCTGTCTTCTTCACAGAAGTTTCTCTTCAAATCCCTTGCCCAGCCTGCGATGGGATCCCTTGTTTTTTTCTTGCTGATGCGTTTGAGTTCTCTGTGGATTCTGGTTATTAAACCTTTGTCGGAGATATACCCTGCAAATATCTTCTCCCATTCTGAGGGCTGTTTGCTTGCTTTACTTACTGTGTTCTTGGCTGTGCAGAAGCTTTTTAGTTTGATCACGTCCCAGTAGTGTATTTTCGAAGCTGCTTCAATTGCCCGGGGGGTTCTCCTCATAAAATACTCGCCCAGACCAATTTCTTCAAGGGTTTTCCCTGCACTCTCCTCTAGTATTTTTATAGTTTCATGTCTTAAGTTTAAATCTTTAATCCAATGAGAGTCTATATTAGTTAATGGTGAAAGGTGTGGGTCCAATTTCAGTCTTCTGCAGGTTGCCAGCCAGTTCACCCAGCACCATTTGTTAAATAGGGAATCTTTTCCCCACTGAATGTTTTTAATTGGCTTGTCAAAGATCAAATAGCGCTAAGTAGCTGGATTCATCTCTTGGTTTTCTATTCTGTTCCAAATATCTACTTCTCTGTTTTTGTGCCAGGACCACGCTGTTTTGATCACTATCTATTTGTAGTAAAGTCTGAGGTCTGGTAGTGTGATTCCTCCTGTTTTGTTTTTATTTCTGAGTAATGTCTTGGCTATTCGAGGTTTTTTCTGATTCCATATAAAACCAAGTATTGTTTTTTCAAGATCTTTAAAATATGACAGTGGAGCTTTAATAGGGAGTGCGTTGAAATTATATATTGCTTTGGGTAGTATGGACATTTTGATAATGTTTATTTTTCCCAGCCATGGGCATGGTATGTTTTTCCATTTGTTAATATTTTCAGCTATTTCTTTTCTTAGAGTTTCATAGTTCTCTTTATAGAGATCTTTCACATCTTTTGTTAGGTAAATTCCCAAATATTTCATCTTCTTTGGCACTACTGTGAATGGGATAGAGTCCTTAACTGCTTTTTCAACTTGACTGTTGTTGGTGTATATAAAGGCTACCGATTCATGGATGTTGATTTTGTAACCTGAGACGCTGCTGTATTCCTTGATCACTTCTAGGAGTTTTGTAGTAGAGTCCCTAGTGTTTTCCAGATACACAATCATATCATCTGCGAAGAGCGAAAGTTTGATCTCTTCTGACCCTATATGGACACCCTTGATCGCCTTTTCTTCCCTAATTGCAGTGGCTAAAACTTCCATTACAATGTTGAAAAGCAATGGAGACAATGGGCAGCCTTGTCTGGTCCCTGATCTGAGTGAAAATGATTCCAATTTAACTCCATTCAATATGATATTGGCTGTGGGTTTGCTGTAGATGGTCTCTATCAGTTTAAGAAACGTCCCTTCTAGACCAATTTTCTTGAGTGTTCTGATCATGAAGGGATGCTGGATATTATCAAAAGCTTTTTCTGCATCAATTGAGAGAATCATATGGTTTTTGTTTTTTAATTTGTTTATGTGGTGAATTACATTTATAGATTTACATATATTGAACCAGCCTTGAGATCCTGGGATAAAACCAACTTGGTCATGATGTATAATTTGTTTGATGTGTTGCTGGATTCTGTTTGTTAGGATCTTGTTGAATATTTTTGCATCTATATTCATTAGTGATATTGGTCTATAATTTTCTTTTCTTGTTGGGTCTTTTCCTGGTTTGGGGATCAGGGTGATGTTTGCTTCATAGAACGTGTTGGGTAGTCTTCCTTCTTTTTCTACCTTTTGGAACAGGTTGAGTAATATAGGTACTAATTCCTCTTTAAAGGTTTGGTAGAATTCTGACGTGAAACCATCTGGTCCTGGGCTTTTCTTTTTAGGGAGGTTTTGTATAGTTGATGCTATTTCTGAACTTGATATGTGTCTGTTCAACATTTCCACTTGATTCTGGCTAAGTCTTGGAAGGTGATGTGCTTCCAATTATTGGTCAATTTCCTTCAGGTTGTCATATTTCTGAGAATAAAGTTTCTTGTAATATTCATTAAGGATTTTTTTGATTTCTGACAAGTCTGTTGTTATTTCGTCTTTGTTGTTTCTGATTGACGATATTACAGATTTTACTCTTTTTCTTTCTGATTAGGTTGGCCAGAGGTTTATCTATTTTGTTGACGTTTTCAAAAAACCAGCTTTTTGATTTATTGATCTGTTGTATTATTCTTTTGTTTTCAATTTCATTTAATTCTGCTCTAATTTTGGTTTTTCTCTTCTTCTACTGAGTTTGGGGTTGGAATGTTCTTCCTTTTCCAGTTGCGTGAGATGTCCCATTAAGTTGTTAACTTCCTCTCTTTCCGTTCTCTTGAGGAAGGCTTGCAGTGCTATAAATTTCCCTCTTAGAACTGCCTTTGCAGTGTCCCAGAGGTTCTGATAGTTTGTGTCTTCATTGTTGTTTTGTTCCCAAAAATTGGCGATTTCTTTCTTAATCTCATCTCTGACCCAGCTATCATTCAGCATAAGGTTATTTATCTTCCACGTTTTTGTATGGGTATGCAGATTCCTGTTGTTACTCAATTCAAGTTTTATTCCATGATGGTCCAAGAAGATGCAAGGAATAATTTCTATTCCTTTAAATTTACTGAGGTTAGACTTGTGACCTAAGATGTGGTCAATTTTGGAGTAAGTTCCGTGGGCTGATGAGAAGTATGTGTATTCAGTTTTGTTGGGATGAAATGTTCTATAGATGTCTGCTAAATCTAAATATTGGATGGTTAGTTTTAAATCTAAGATTTCTTTGCTCAGCTTCTTGTTGGAGGATCGATCCAACACTGCCAAAGGAGTGTTGAAATCTCCGACGATTATGGAGCTGGAGGAAATCAAGTTGCTCATGTCTGTTAGAGTTTCTCTTATAAATTGAGGTGCATTCTGGTTGGGTGCATAGATATTAATAATTGAGATCTCATCATATTGAGTATTACCCTTAACAAATATGAATTGACCATTCTTGTCCTTCCTTACTTTTGATGGTTTAAAGCCTACTGTATCTGCAAATAAAATTGCAACACCTGCTTTTTTCTGATTACCATTTACCTGAAATATGGATGACCATCCTTTCACCCTGAGTCTGTATTTGTCTTTTAAGTTAAGATGTGACTCTTGTAAGGGCGGCGCCTGTGGCTCAGTGAGCAGGGCACCGGCCCCATATGCCGAGGGTGGTTGGTTCAAGCCGAGCCCCGGCCAAACTGCAACAAAAAAATGGCCGGGCGTTGTGGGGGGTGCCTGTATTCCCAGCTACTCGGGAGGCTGAGGCAGGAGAATCGCCTAGGCCCAGGAGTTGGAGGTTGCTGTGAGCTGTGTGATGCCACAGCATTCTACCGAGGGCAATAAAGTGAAACTCTGTCTCTACAAAAAAAAAAAAAAAAAAAATGTGACTCTTGTATGCATCAAATATCTGACTTGAGTTTTTGTATTCAGTCAGTTAACCTATGCCTCTTTAGAGGACAGTTTAAGCTATTCACATTAATGGAGAGTATTGATAAGTCTGGGGGAATTTTGGGTATCGAGTTTTTCAAAGGTCCAGTGGACATTTTTAATCCTTTTGCCAGTGTGGAAGTTGGAGTTTGATACGAAGTTTCTGAGTGAGTTTACTTTTGTGGTATAGGATTGGGTTGGTCATTGTGGAGGATAGGTCTGAGAATATCCTGAGGAGCTGGTTTACTTATGGCAATTTTTTTCAACATATGAATGTCATTGAAGTATTTAATTCTCCATCATAGATGAAACTCAGTTTAGCTGGATACAAGATCCTGGGTTGAAAGTTATTTTGCTTTAGGAGATTAAAAGTTGATGACCACCCTCTTCTGGCTTGAAAAGTTTCAGCAGAGAGATCTGCAGTTAGTCTAATATTCTTTCCTTTGTACATAATAGTTTTCTCTCGCCGGGCTGCTTTGAGAATCTTCTCTTTCATGTTAACTTTAGTGAAGCTAATTATGATATGCCTGGGGGATGACTTATTGGGGTTGAATCGTGCTGGGGTTCTGAAGCTGTCTGCTATCTGAATTTCAGATTCTCTAGGCATGTCTGGAAATTTTTCTTTCATAATTTCATGCAGAAGGGCCTCTGTGCCCTTTGAGGCTACTTCATTATTCTCCGAAATCCCAATTATTCGTATGTTGCTTTTCTTCGAATTATCTGAGAGTTCTCTGAGTGAGTGATCCGTTTTTGCTCTCCATTTCTCTTCCTCTTTGAGAGATTGGGAGCATTCAAAGACTTTATCTTCAATGTCAGAAATCCTTTCTTCTGCTTGCTCCATTCTGTTGCTGAGGGATTCTACTGTATTTTTCATATCTTTGAGGGCTGTAAATTCTTGCTTCAGTGTGTCTAAGTCTTAGGTGGTTTTGTCTTTAAATTTGTTAAATTCTTGAGACAACTTTTGAATTTCTCCTCGAATTCCTAATTCCATTTTATTAATCTTGTCTGCAATCCAAATTCTGAATTCGATTTCTGACATCTCAGCCAGTTGTTTATGAATGGGATCTTCAATCACATCTGCCGTATCTTTTCTTGGGGGGGTTGATCTATTCTGATTATTCATGTTACCAGAGTTTTTCCGCTGATTCTGCCCCATGGTTATTTTACTCCCTTTGATTTTTTCCCCTGGGGCTTTATCGAGGGCCTGTACAGTGCTGTGGCCTGAGAAACTGGGGCCCTGTCTTGTGTGGTGGGGCTAAGTGGTTCTGTCTTGTTTTCAGCTGGTTTCTGTTCGATCCTATTGTAATGCTTACTCTTGCTTAAAGTCTCAGCTGTGTGGAAACACCAGCAATTAAGTCAACCCACCCGCCCACCTCTGTTACCAGTTGGAAAAGCAAAATCAAACCTTCCTACAACTGCACACCCAGGGCACTGCCTGAAAAGTCCCCAGTCTATTAGTTCAGTTCAAAAGGTCCAAATTGATTGTCTCAATCAGCACCTGTTTCGGGTGGGAGAGTTCAAGAGGTCTCTGGGAACTGGATCACAGGGGTCTGGTGACTCCTCTGATATGGCTTACTCCAGTGCTGCGTGGATTCAGGAGGAGCCACCTAGCAAATAGATCAGTCTGGGAAGGTTGATGTCTCCTTCCCCACTTTGCCCCTCCGTTGGACCCAGTCACTGGTATCTCTGCAGATGGCTAACCCAGTTGCCTGTAGTGAACAGATACTCCAGGGGTTTGCACCTGCCTGAATTGCAAGAAAGTCTGCCAGGCCCCTGCAGTCTGCCGCTATCTAGCAGGAGGAGATGGGGCCTGACATCTTTGCGTGCTTGATGCAGGTGGTGGGAGGGAGGTGTTCACTCAGGCTTAGCCCCGTCCCTGATTGATGTTGCTAACAGAACAGAAAAGAACAGACAACTTGGCGGGGTTCTGTCTCTGTTTCTGCTAAAATCGCCTACAGAAGACGGGCTGTTCTGAGTTCAAACGTCTTTGCTGCTGGAGGTTTGTATCCGATTACCTCTCTGTGTCGGCCCTGCCCTGGAAGCTTCCCAGGTTTGTGAGCAGCGTCAGGCAAATCCTTTGCTCACTGGTGGCCTCCTCTGGTTGCCCAGGGAGACAGGGGGTGTGGCTTCAGAATATCCAGAAGTGAGCCGTTTTGCTGTTAAAGAAAAAACGGCTGTTGATTTGCCTCCAGGAACTGCCGCTCTGGTGTGGGCACCCAGCGGACCCTTTTCTCCTCTGTCTCGCGCCCCAGAGTCAGCACTGAGCAGCCGCAGTTTATGCTCTGTCCACACCCCTCGAGAGCTTTCCCAAGAATCTGGACTCCTGGTGGGCAGGCCCCCAGACCCCCGAGTGAGAGTGAGGGGAAGCTAGAGTTTCATTCAGTTTTATGCCTGGCCGTATTGTTGCCGGGGGAGGGCTGCTGCACCGCACCGCAGGGAAGTGCCACCAAGGCATGACTCTCCCTCAGCCGAGTGCCCTCTCCTCGAGTGCCCTCTCCTCACTCGCGTGTCTCAGAGTCAGCGCTGACCAGTTGCGGCTCGGGCACTGTGCACTCCCCTCGAAAAATCACCCAAGGATCCGAACTCCTGAGGGACAGGCCCTCAGACCCCGAGTGAGAGTGGGGGGGAGTGCTGAGAGCTCAGCAAGGAAGCTAGAGCTTCATTCAGTTTTATGCCTGGCCATGTTGATGCACGGGGAGGGCTGCTGCACCGCACCGCAGGGAAGTGCCGCTAAGGCGTGACTCCCCCTCAGCCCGGTGCCCTCTCCACACTCATGTGCCTCAGAGTCAGCGCTGACCAGTTGCAGCTCAGGGACTGTCCAGTCCCCTTCGGAAATCACCCAAGAATCCAAATTCCCGGGGGACAGGCCTCCAGACCTCAGTGAGTGGGAGGGGAGTGTTGGGGATTCAGGGTTGTCGGCAAAGGATTTTTAAAGTTTTATACAGTTTTATGCCTGGCAGGAGAACGCCATGGCACCCTAGTAGGGGAGGTAGCTCCAGTTTTTTGAAGGTCTCTCCCGTGGAGTGTAGTGGGAGGGCCTTTAATTTCTGCCCGTTTGTTTAATCGTGGGGCTCTTGAGCCCGTCTCATGGGGGAGGGGGACTCCCGTCCGCTTGGTGGTGGATTTTGTACCTTTTGTTTGCGTCCTTGTGATCACAGCTTGCCTCAGCAGTGTTGATGTGCGTTCTTCGACCTTCTCTCTTGGTGCAGCTCAAATCCACCAGGATACTTACTAAATTCCTGTCCCTTAACTCTCCTTCTGGGCGGGAGCCTCTGTTAAAAGCTGGCTTCAGTCTGCCATCTTGTCTCCCTCCCTGGCTATTTTTTAAAGATGAAGTCTTGCTCTGGCTCATGCTGGTTTCGAACTCATGAGTTCAGGTGATTCACCCACCTCAGCCTCTCAGAGTGCTAGGATTACAGGTGTGAGCCCCTGTACCCAGCCTTTTATATTTTATTTTTAACATAAAATGATAATATATGGTTTATTCACTTTCTCTTTTGACTACTTTTTAGTTCTGAAAGACTTTTGGTTACTTCCAAAAGGCATAATTTATCCTTAAAGTAAGAATAGGTGGTGTTGCTGAAGAGGGTCAAACAACATCCCTAATGTTTGAGGACAATCTTAACGAAGATCTCTCAAAATACAATGTGCAATGTTTACTTCCCTAAAATGTGTATAGTTTTGGAAAAAAATAGAGTAACGGTTATTTTTTGAGTATTTATTCATTTGAGTATTTATTCTGTTTCAGGTACTGATCTAGATGCTGAGAATATAGAAGTAAAGAAAAAGAGGCAAACATTTCTTCCTTCATGTAGCTTACAGCCAAGTGAGGGAAGACAGGCAATAGGCAATCAACTCAATAAATAAGTAACATATGGTATATAAAAGGTGACAAGTGCTACCAACAAAACGAAAGGTGAAGAAAGGGCAGGGGAATGGGAACTGTGGAGGTCAGGGATGGAAAGTTGTAGTAACAAAAAGGTGATATTTGAACTGAGATTTAAAGTCACGAGAGAATATGTCTTCTGCATGTCTGAGGTAACTGCCGCAGGCAAGGAAAACATTAGAGAACATGCTTGACACAAGGAGCCACACAATCAATGAAGAGGAAATGCAGTAAACACTGGTGAGAGCAAAGGAGGTGAAGGCAGAGTAGTACTAGGGAGGGCCACATTAGGTAGAATTATGTAGGTCATCTGGCTTTATATTCTGAGTAACCTGGGGAGCCACTGTAGAGTTTTAAGCAGGCATCCTACATGACTTGATTTCTAATGTACTCAGCCCTACTATGAAGCTAAATTATAGCTTTCACATGAAGACTTTAACCCAACTATAGCACAAGACCATGGGGAAAGGGCCAAGGAAGGGGAAGGGAGGGGGTAGGTTTTGGTGGAAGGAGGGTAATGGGTGGGGCCACATCTATGGTGCATCTTAGAATGGGTACAGGCGATTGCACTAATGTACACAGCTATGATTTAACAATAAAAAAAATAAAATAAAATAATTTCCCTGGGAGTTCCACTTGTAGTATGGCTCAGTAGTTCCTCCTGGATCCCATCCTCCATAACAACTAGAAACTCTGGGAAAAAATTGAACAAAAGCAGGGGCGTGGGGCGGGGAGGTATGGAGGATTGACATTTAGAAGAAGTGATGGCATGGGTGAGATTCCCACTTCTAGCTTTTAGCCTGGGAGTATGCTGAGAGCAGCACCGCGAAGTGGCTAAAACTCTGAAGGGGAAACCTGAAGTCTTGCAGTCCCCAAGATTAGACTACAGAATCTGGAGCGATCACACCTTCTGCATTTGACCAATAAATCACACATGTGCTGGGCAGACTCAGAACAGCTCAGCTAAAGGTTAACAATGGAAGAAAAGAAACTAACCGAGACTTGAATTGTAGCCCAAAAGAAAAACTTGGTGGAGAATTGAAAGGAATGTCTGCTATGAATGAGAGGAGCATTCTTGTCGAGGAGGTGACATTTATGCCAAAATCTAAAGGCTGAGAAGGAGCCAGGTGTGCGAAGCCTGGAGGGGATGGGGAAGGAAAAACATGATTCTAGGCTTTGGGAACACCATCGCCAGGGGCTGATAGGCAAGAAAGATCCTTTCCAGAAAATGATAGGAGGCCAAATATGGAATATATAAATGAGGGACAGGGACAATTAACTGTAAAACAAGAAGTGCTCTAAGTATTTACTATATACTCACCGCTGTAGGGATATAAAGAAAAAGCTTACTAAAGTTGATTTCTGTCTTCAATGTGCTTACAATCACTTTGTGGAGACAAGACTGTTAATGTCAATAAAGCGACTATGACACTGGACAGCATGTAGCTGGCCAATGCTCTGAGTTCTAGAAGCACTTTGACCCTTATAATAACTCAAGAAGTCAGATAACATTTTTGCTACTATGCTTATTTAACCTGGTTGTTTTCATTCTCTTCTTCTGTCTCTAATGATAAACCCTGTGATAGGGCATGAGTTGTATCTCTACACCCCCCACACTAGGCACTGCTCTGAATTCAGTGCAGTGCTCATTAAATCTTTGTTAAAGGCCTGGGTTTTACAGACTGGGAACTCAAGACTTTGAAGAAAAAGAGCCTAAATGCTCAAGGGAACGCATGTTCTTGACAGAATTAACTAGAATTCATGGCTTTCATCTCCTAGGTCAGTATTATAACTTGGTCAATAATTTTCAATCCTTCCTGCCTCACTCCTCTCCTCCCTCCCTTTTCTCTCCCCTCTTCCTTTCTTTTTCATTCCTCCTTAATTCAAATAACAGAACACCTTTTAAAAACCAAGTGAGAGAAAATAAACCAAATTTTATTCACCTTGGTATTGAAAACAGAGAAAGCTTGCTATAAATGTATTAGAAGAATTTAATTATTTCAGTGTCATAGGATTTATTATAATGCATGTAATCAATGAGAATGACAAAAGTTGTTTGATGAACACAGAAATTAAACATCAGAATCTGAATGCAAGTGGCAGTCATCTGAAAGCCTCACCATCCAATTTATTAATTAATTTTGTTTTGAATGCACAGTATTGAGAAAATCCATATGGATCTTAAAAAGTCTAGTAGTTGCAAATGGTAACAGGTGTTAAATAGATTGTCAGCCATCTCCAAATGCTTAAATTCCACTGATCCTGAAGCGTGAAAGAGGATTAGGAGAGGACATCTTCACTTTAAATTTGAATCACTAGCGACAGCATCTAACTGTTAACTTACAAGCCTGCTGCAATGCTCTATAATATAATGATACTGTCAGAATGAAACATTTTATGTGTATCTTTGTTAGTGTACTATCATCAAAAGGTAAGAAGCAGCACTGCTAATGCTACTGTGCCTGGCCTTGCATTGCACTGAACCCAGCACATGTGTTTGCAATCCTCTTCTCATTTACACAAATTCAAGAGAGTGGACCTGCATAGGCCTTAAATAAGAAGGTAAATGAAAATCCACGCCACTGTAATCAGTGACATATGTTCATGAAGTTCAAGAAGTTGAAACTCATATAAGATCTGACAGGAGAAGCTTTATTCTGAGATCTGCCCCCAAACCTGCTCATCCATACTACATAAGGAAACACACGTCCTTCCAATGTGTTCAAACACGGCATATTTGAGTATGTCTATTATGTATATTATAGTTTAACAAATACTGTAGTTTAGAATGTTTTTCTAAAATTAAATTCAACTCAAATCTTTGTACCCTTGAAGCAGACTAAGAGTTCTGTAAAATTTTGTTTGAAATCCAGGCCCCATAACACTATGCTTCTCCCTAAGTCACCTCAAACTTAGACTGACTGTGGTGTGGTGTGTTCAGTCCTAGCAATGAGGCATTACTGGAAGTTTCCTGCAATCTTCAGGACATGTGTGTGTATTTTACCAGATATCTCAGGCATAGCCTCTAGGAACAAAGATGAAGCATTTTTGTTCTCCGTTTGAAATGCAATTTCTCTGTTTATTAAAGTTTAGTTGGGGAACCAAGGGAGTATCTGAATTCTTATGTTGTTCATATGCTTTCCCTTTCCAATTAACTTATCATTATTCTGTAAAGATAGATACTGGAATTTCAAGAGTTGAATGTTATTTGAAAAAAAATTAGGTCATTTGATTTCATTAACTCAATACTATGTAAATAATTTCTCAGAAAGATCTGTCACTAATGCTCATTCATTAGTCTTCTTTTGATATTACCATTTTTGTCATTATAAAGCTGTCTTTACTGTTGGAAAACGTATAAGCTCAGTTTTACAACAAAATGGAGCCATACATATTTTGTGGGAAAGGATATATGGGTGACAGAAAGATACAGACAAGACCTACAGAGGAAGGATTTGAACTGTGATTAGGTGGTTTGTTTTTTTCTGCCTCTTGACAGACCCAAGAGGTAGATCACCTCCCTTAGTGATGGTAGATCACAATGCAGTGATTCTCCAAGTCATGGTGGGGATGGGGTCATATAAAATTTTGATGGGTGGTGTGTCTGTGTGTGGCTTTGCAAACTCCCCTACGTGGGTAGTTATAACTTGAGTGCTGTCTCATAGCTTCTCAGCCTACTGTAATCTTACCTAGCTTTCTGCAGTGCCTCCTTCATAAAAGATACCTATGACTTATTCATCAACCATTTGTCCCTTCTCTAAATTTCTACAGAAGTTATAGTTTCTGTGTGTTAAGTGCGCTTTCTGTCTCCTAGCTAAAAGAGGAGACAGAAAACGTACTTAATTAGGAGTTGAAAGACATGGGTTTTGTGGTTTACGCCCATGTGCTCCCACTGGACAAGAAACCCACTTATTATGATTTCCATCTATTAAATGAGCATGCCAGTAATAATTCTACCTCCCTCGTAGGCTATTGTGGAGCCAAATAAGATGATTCTTTCAAATATCTTTTCAACACTCAGAACACTGACCTACTTCATGCTGCCTGGTATTAAAGTTTACTTGTTTCCTTGACATTAATGTGCTTATTTCCTCAACATAATTATAGGCACCTTAAGGATACAAACCGACTTTAGGGCTGCTTCTTGATTTCCCTACAGTGGTAAGAATGTATGATAAATATTTAGAATAATTACTGTTTTACCTTATTATTTCCATTTACATAGTGTACTTCATAGTTGTCAAAGTGCCTTCACAAACATTTTATTCATGGTATAGCTCTAGTTTTACATGCAAGTAGACTGAGATTTCAAGAGACATAGTTACTTTCCCAAGGCCACACAGTTAGTTGAGTTCTTAGAACAGGTCTGCGGTTTGGCTATTTATGGATGTTTTCTCTGTGTGATTAGATATTTTGGGTACACCCCAAAAGTGCTTTATTTCAGGAAGTTTATGCAGTTATGGTTAGAGAAGGAATCTGACATTGTAAACCATGTAAGTCCCTGGAGGTGAAGTTGATTATAGCTGCCTGCACACCTACTTATACCTTTGAGAGCATTATTTTCTATTTTATTATAACAACAAGGGTGATTGTTGTGTGGCATGTGCCCACAATGATGCATGGCTTGGGCTTCTCCATTTCAATGCAACTAATTCTTAGTTTTTAGGATGGTGGTTGTCAAAGGTCTCTGTTGGTCTACTCCTTTCCCTTTTGCTACCATTCACACTTTGTACATGTCGCTGTGAGCTAGAATTCTAATCTAAATGTAGCCAAACAGAATGACAAGTAGTGACCAATTTCATTCCCAAATGTGTTATTTTTTAACAACTCTACAAAATGTTTTTTAGAGAAGAGGTTGATGTTATTGGACAAAAATATATTTTTTAATTATCGGAATGTATTTTCCCCTCTACATTCTCCTGGTCCTAATTAGTACAGACTGTGTCGTCCAAATTCATTCTAAACAAAAGTATGCAGTCAATGAAAAACATTGTATCCTAACGATTATAATTAAAATCTGAATTCAGGTCAGAATATCCTCCTTACATTCGCCCAGGTTTTGAGGAGGAATGAGGGTAATGGTGATGCAGTGGGATACTGACAAGACCCTAGCACAATTCTCATCAAGTTCTGTAATGATTTTGACATTTCATCAAAGCTCAGGAAGAAAGTGAGCAATTATTTATTTGACTTTAAAAATCACGGGATGTCAAAATGTACTCAAGTGGCTGACTACACATGAAATGCTCTAAAAATGAAGAACTGCAGTAGGTACATCACAGTTGAAATTAGAGCAAGTGTCAGTATGTCAGCTGCAAAGTGACAGGTCTTACAGAAGGTGCTTAAGGTTAATGAGTGATATTTCATTTTGCCAAAGTGACCAGAAAACTTCACAAATGTGAACTTATCTTAGAAAAGAACTACTTAAAACAGGATTTAGAAGAAGTCAATATAAGTTTTTAAAAAGAAGTGACATTACATAATAATGACAGTAATAACAAAGTAAGTGCTGTTTATTTAGTGTATACTATGCACCAGGTACTGTACACTAAAGCATTTATCTATATTATCTCATTGTTCCTCAGCCCAATCTTAAGAGGTTGCTCCATTTACTCCTGAGCCAATGAAAAGGCTCAGGGAGTGACAAATTGGCATTTGAAATTCTCGCACATTCCAGAACCAAATTTTCTTCACCTATTGGATGTTTCTACTATCAGAGCTAATACTTCTGTGGCACCTTGAACCAAATAATTTTTCTCTTTGGACATTTCTCTATCTATAAAATAAGGGAACCAAACTGTGGATATCACTTGTTATGAAATGTCCTAAGAAAGAATAGGAATCCAGACATTGGATGAAGTAAAGCACTATAGAGAATAAGTGAGTGAGTATGTGCGTGCACGTGTGTGTGTGTGTGTGTGTGTTGGGAAGTGCTGGTGTGAAAAGGGTATGCTGGCTGTACAGGAACTTAGAGCTTGGTTGGAAACTCCTGCTTTCTGATATGAGTCCTCCACTCCCACTTCTGGCCAGTTTGTATCTTTCTCACAAGCCTTCTTCATTATTTTGGGCTTCAAAAACCACCAGAGGGAGGAGAGTATTCTTCCTTCACTTTTTCTTCTGATTACTACACTAGCTTCTGGGGTGAACATGTCTAAGTGGCTTGGATATGAAGCAATGAACATAAAGAAAAAGCCCTATACTGGGAAACAAGAGACTGACAGTTAAGAAATGCTGATGTGGGCTCGGTGCCTGTAGCTCAGTGGTTAAGGCGCCAGCGACATACACTGAGGCTGGTGGGTTCAAACCCAGCCTGGGCTTGTTAAATAACAATGACAGCTGCAACAAAAAATAGCCGGGCATTGTGGTGGGCGCCTGTAGTCCCAGCTACTTGGGAGGCTGAGGCAAGAAAATCGCTTGAGCCCAAGAGTTTGAGGTTGCTGTAAGCTGTGACACCCATGGTGACATAGTGAGACTCTACCTCAAAAAAAGAAAAAAAAAAAAAAGAAATGCTGATGTGAAGGCAAAGAAAATATTTTTTTCTTATTTTTCCCACCATTAACAAATTTTCCAAAGAAGCCATTTCAATGTAACATGTAATGGTATTTAATGTTTACTTTTAAAGAAAAAAATATTATATATGTAAAAGACAGAAATTAAATGCATCCACCAACCCAGCACTTAGAATCCAAATCAATATTTTGATGTATATCTTTTTAGACTCTTCCAATATCCAGATAAAAATCTTTGCCACATTATGACATTTCATAATCTGCTTTTCTCATTTGAAGAGACCTTAACAATTATCCTTATAACTGCATTCTAAGGTCTTGAGTGGTATAGGAATTCATACTATACCTATGAGGTCTGACAATTAAGTTCATGAATTCAACCTAGAAAAAGTGCTACATACTTCATTGCTGAATATCACTATTCAGTGATGTCACTCAAAGTAGTCCCCTCAGGAAGCTACACGCTAATGCCAGCACCTAGTCCACCACCCTTCAAAGCAATTTGGAAACTCTTGTTCTGGAATGACCATCAGATCTGTCATTATACAAAGTCTGGCAATTAAGTTCATGAACTTGCCACGGAGTACTTATGTTGGCAGCACTGTACAAACAACTCCGTAAACTTTCATAACCTTGTACATCAATGTCTTGCCACTGTGTGGATATTGCTGTGTGGTTCTGCCTTGCTGAGTGATGTTCAATATGGTTGTTGAATGTTTTTGTGTTCCATACAATGAGAGCTCTAATGGCCATTCCAAAAGGAGAATTCCAAAATTGCTTGGATGGGTGGGCTAGGCACTGGCATTGGCGCATAGCTTCTCAAGAGGAGTATTTCAAAAATGGCCACAGGGATAGTGAGCAATGAGTTGTGTAGTGCTTTTTCTAAGACAACTTCATGAACTTAATTGTCACACATTGTGTATCTCTCCACATATTAATTTAATTTAATTTTATTTTTGCTGGTTTTGACTGGGACAGGGTTTGAACCCACCACTTCCGTATATGGGGCCGATGTGGCGCCCTACTCCTTTGAGCCACAGGCGCCGCCCTCTTTCCACATATTTAAATCCTCCTCCCTATGGTGGGTTTCAGAGAAATGTATTTGACATGTTCTGGGGATATTTTCCTTTTTAATTCAAACATTTTCAGAATGCTTCTCTGTTTCTTAGCACCTTTGAAAGTGGGGAATCAATCTTGCTATTCTGATTAATCATTTATATGGTGACTGTTTGAAATTAGTAATTTAAACTGAAAATAACCATTTTTTATGTTACTGGTATCTTGCCCTATGATTGGCAGTTCAATATTTACTTGCCAATTGTCTTTCTGGCTAATGCTTTCGAATTAGTTAGGGACTGATTGTATAGCTGTATTTCTTGTCACATGTATAAAAAGGAAATTTTTCAAGAAGCTACTCCAAATGATACTTTTTTCCTTTACCTCAATTTATCTTCTATCTTCAGAGATTTTTTAAAAAGTCATTGGCATTATTTTTTATAGCCATTGTTCTCTAAAGTAGGTCTCTTTAATTTTTAAGGATGTCTTTGGTCTTTTCAAGGTCAGACCAATTTTGAAATACAATTTTTCCAAATATCATATTTTAGTCTTCTGAGAGAGTAGAATTAGCACTCCTGAGGGGTAAAGATTTCCAAAACCTTTCTGATGGAAACTGTGGTTCACAATGATTAAAGTCTCCTCCTGATCTGTTACTTTCTTTGAAAAGCTTAAAGCACATTATTTTTCCTCTGAGTTATACCCTAGAGAAATTCTTGCACATCTGCACAGAAGACATATACCAGAATGTTCATTTTTATCATTTATTAGTGATGAAAAATGTAAGTATCTTAGGGGAGAATGGACAAATAAATTAGGTATATATTGTATGGAATGCACTATAGCTACATCCATTAGCATGGGTGGATCTCAAAACTGTGAAGAAAAAAATGGTGAGTGATAAATACAGTAGGATACCATTGTCAAATGTTTAAAACATGCAAAATATATCTGTTTGGATAAGCTAGTTAGGCTGGCTTCACACTCCCAAATCTAAGGTGCTTAACACCATGATACGTCCAGCACAAATTACCTGGACACCCCTGCTCATGGGTGACTCAGAGTCCCAGGCTGATATAGGCTTCATCTTATCACATATTTCACTGATCACTGCACCAATGGGAAGCAGATAAAATGACTTGCATGGTAGTTTTTAAAGATTCTGTCTGGAAGTAACATATTTCATTTTTACTCATATTTTATTGTCCAAAGCAAGTCATATAGTCAAGTCTGAACTTCAAGAGGATTGGAAAGTTTAACCTTTAATCTTACCATATAATTTGAGGGAAAAACACACCAAATATTTGGTGAATATTTCTCATAACTACTAAACTAACACTCTATAGGGCATCTGGATATATACAAGTATAGTAAAAGTATACACACCTGAAATTCAGATTATTGATACGTGTGTGGAGGGGAGAAAGGAAGGGGGTAGAATAAGGTGAGAATGTTTGATAACTGCTCTGTGCCACTTAGTTGGCTCTCTACTCTCCGCCATTCTGTTCTCTGCCTGGGGAGGCTGATCTATGCAGACTGCACTGATTGGTTCTTCCTGTTCCCTGGCTTCAGGCTGAATTTAGACAATGGGGAAATAAAAGATCAGGGAGGAGGAGGGGAGTATTCTCCTGGTTCTCTCTCTTTGAGGTCATCTCAAACTATGTTCCTTGACCAAACATCTCAGCTACTCTCAAAGTTTCTAATTCTACATGATTCTTCTCTGGATTCCAGCCGCTTTTCTTTCTTTTACATTTATGCCTACGTGTTAACAGTTTAGATGTTATTAGCCCCAATTTTCTGCACTACTCATTGCGGTTCTCTCATACCCACACGTTTGAAAATACTCACTTTTACCACAAAGAAAACAAACAAGAACAACAACAACAACAAAAATCTCTCCTGGAATGATTGCACATTCCAGCACTCCTTAGAGTGTCATCCTGTTTCTTATCCAGACCCAGAAGGACAAGGATAAACAAGGTATTTGATTTCTATCTATAATGTTTTATTTCATATGCTGAGTTGTGGTATACAAGTGTTCATTAGAATAGTCTATACTCTTTTTGTACGTATAAAATATTTTGATTAAAGAACAAACTACAAAAAAATGTCAAAACACATTGTAAATATCACAATTCACTCCTCTCAAAAAAAATTAAAATGGCATTTTAAAAAACCTATTATATTTATAGTTACATGATAATTAAAATTTAATTTTGTTTCTTTTACCTTTGTGATTTCTATGGTGTTAGGATTTTTCAATGTTGACTATATTATTACTTGTATTGCATTTAAAACACTATTATTATTATTATTTTTTACTCAGATTAACATGAGGTTTTAATTGTTTTATTCAGATTAACCTCATGTTAATCTGAATAAAACAATTTGGTTACACTGTTTGTGTTTGTTAGGTAAAGTCCACGTTGTAGTTGAGCCTTTCACCCAGAAGCTGTGCCATAGACCCTCACATTGTGCCCATTAGGTGAGAGCTCGCCAATCCTCCTCTCTCTTCCCCTCTCTCTCCTTCTCCTCCCTTCCACTTGAATTTAATCGTGCTTTTCTCTCCTGTGGCTATATAGTTATTTATCTATTGATTTCATATTAGTATTGAATACAGTTAAAGTTATTGATGATATTATTAGCTAAAACAAAATTTGAATTAAATTAGAAATAAGATATACAATCAGATCCAAGTTTCATAATTAAAGTATACAATAAGAACTCTGTTAAAGAGCAATGCCCATAGCTCAGTGGGTAGGGTGCAGGCCACATACACCCAGGCTGGCTGGTTCAAACCCAGCCTGCGCCAGCTAAAATCAACTGCAACAAAAAAAATAGCCGGGTGTTGTGGCAGGTGACTGTAGTCCCACCTACTTGGGAGGCTGAGTCAAGAGAATTACTTAAGCCCGAGAGTTTGAGGTTGCTGTGAGCTGTGATGCCACAGCACTCTAACAAGGACAACATAGTGAGACTCAGTCTCAAAAAAAAAAGAAAAACAAAAAAAAAACAACTGTTAGGTGACCTCTAAGTGGTTTCTGGTTCCTCTGTGAAACACGCAATGCTTTAGGCACACGTAAATAAAATTCAGGTCTCACAGATATTTCTTTGTGTGCCTGTGCAACTCTTTTTCCACCAGTTGAGGTATATGCTTACGAAGAGTCATTTCTATCTGTACACAAACCTTTCTAAGTGTTAGTTAAGCTTGAATTGTATGTAATTCTTTATTATTAAAATATTATGGAAACCAATGAGATATAAGAGTAAAAACTCTGGTTTCTTTTTTAACAGAAAAGTACAATGAAAAGCCATAGAAAGACACAATCAAGGTGAGCCTCTTCAAAAAAATTCTATAATAATTGTATATGAACAAGAGAGCAATTACAAAAATTTCAAGGCTTCTGTCAGACTGGCAAGTGTTTTTTAAATTTATTGTTCCAATTCAAATAAAATATAACCAGAAATTATAGTATATTTATTATGAGTGTACACTTCATAAGAAAGATCAACAGACCTCTAATCACTGGATCGACCTGAAAAAGGAAACCTTGGCTTCACATCAAAGGCCTGGCAAAGGAATATTCACTTTGATGTCTTATGTTAAAAGTGTGGAAAAACTGCAACATTCAGATGAAAGAAATCAAAGAAGTCCTAAATTTATGGAGATATTCATGTGAATGGATTGGGAAAACAATATTGTCAATATGATAGTTCTCTCTAGCTTGATCTATGGGTTCAATGCCATCTCAAACAGAATCCCAGAAAGTTATTTTTTGGAAGTAGGCAAACTGATTCTAAAGTTGGTATGGAAAAGCAAAACATGAGAATAGTTAGCTGAATATTGAAGGAAAAGAAGAAAACTGGAGGACTGATACTTTATGACTTAACCAACTTTATAATGCCAAAGTAATTAAGAGAGTGTAATTTTGGTGAAAGAATAGAAAATTGGTCAAATGGAACAGAATAGAAAGGCTAGAAATAGACTCACATGTAGTCAACTGATTTTTTTTTTTTTTGCAGTTTTTGGCTGGGGCTGGGTTTGAACCCACCACTTCTGGCCTATGGGGCCGGTGCCCTACTCTTTTGAGCCACAGGTGCCACCCAGTCAACTGATTTTTGGCAAAGGAAGAAAGGCCATACAATGAAGAAAAGATAGTCTTTTCAACAAATGGTGTTGGATCAACTGGACATCCACTTATAAAAAAATGAATGTAGCCATAGACTTTACACCCTTCACAAAAATTAACTCAAAATGGGTTACAGATCTGAATGTAAAATGCAAACCTATTAGACACCTAGAAGATCACACAGGAAAAAATTTAACTAATCTTGGATTTGTCGGTAACTTTTTAGATATGTGACACCAAAAGTACAATCCATGAAAAAAACAACTGATAAGCTAGACTTCATTAAAATTTTACAAAATTCTTCTTTATGAAAAATATTTTCAAGAGAAGGAATAATAAGCCACAGACTGGGAGAAATATTTGTAAGACAAATATCTGGTAAAGAACCATTAATCCTCCATCTTGCTTTAAGGTTGCATAATATTCCATGGTGTACATATGCCACAATTTATTAATCTTTCACATGAAAGCTATAACCCAGTTACAACCTAAGAATAGGGGGAAGAGGGAAAGAGAGGGGAGGGAGGGAGATTGGTGGGATTACACCTGCGGTGCATCTTACAAGGGTATATGTGAAACTTAGCAAATGTGGAATGTAAATGTCTTAGCACAATAACTAAGAAAATGCCAGGAAGGCTATGTTAACCAGTGTGATGAAAATGTGTCAAACGGTCTATGAAACTAGTGTATGGTGCCCCATGATCACATTAATGTACACAGCCATGATTTAATAAAAAAAAAAAGGAACTGTTAATCCAAAATACACAAAGGACTCTTAAGACTCAAAAAAAAAAAAAAAAGATTAAAAAAATGGGCCAAGGGAGCGGTGCCTGTGGCTCAAAGGAGTAGGGCGCCAGCCCCATATGCTGTAGGTGGTGGGTTCAAACCCAGCCCCGGCCAAAAACTGAGAAAAAAAAAAAAAAATGGGCCACGGACCTTAACCGACCCCTCACCAAAGAAGATATATATGAATGACAAGCCTATCAAAAGATGCTTCACATCATATGCCACCAGGGAACTGTAAATTAAAACAGCAGTGAGATACTACTACATACATATTAGAATGGCCAAAATCCAGAACACTGACAACAATAAATGCTGGCAAAGATGTAGTGCAACAGGAGCCCTCATTGGTTGCTAATGAGGAAGAAAAATGGCAATCGCATTGGAAAGCAGTTTGGCAGTTTCTTTGAAAACAAACATACTCTTCTTACCATGTGATTCAGCAGTTGCACTGTTTTGTATTCACCCCAAAGAACTGAAAATTATGTCCGTAAAAACCCTGGATATGGATGTTTATAGCTGCATTATTTGTAATTGCCAAAACTTAGAAGCAACCAAGGTGTCTGTACTAGTCCATTTTGCATTGCTATAAAATAAATACCTAAGGCTGGGTACTTTATAAAGAGAAGAGGTTTATTCAGCTCATGGTTTGGGGCCCTATACAAGAAGCATCCTGCCAGCATCTGCTTCTAGTGAAAGCTTCAGGGAGCTTCCAACCAAGGCAGAGGTTTGGGAAAGCGGGCACGGCACATGGTGAGAGAAGGAGCAAGGAGAGATAGAAAAGGAGGTGCCAGGTTCTTTTAAACAGCTAACACTCACATGAACTAATACAGTGAGAACTCATTAGCAGGGGGAGGGCACCAAGCCATTCATGAGGGACCAGCTTCCCTGACCCAAACACCTCCCACCAGACCCTATCTCCAACAATGTGCATCGAATTTCAACATGAGATTCAGAGGGGCCAAACATCCAGGTCACATCAATGTCTTTCTGAGTATCAATGGATGAATAAACTGTCTTACCTCCTATGAAATTAAACTATAAATAAGAGTCAAGCTTTTTCAACAAAATAGACTGTGGCTGACAGAGTTCCCCAAATTAAGATAATAGGAACTCAGTGGCCTTGGTAAGTGGGAGAATGCAGTCACACACCCTTTATTCCCAGAGACTGCAGCTCCAAAAAAACATCCTGTTTGTGCTTCTGAGCTAAGATTGTAACAAGAGCTGAGAAACAGTGGCCAAAAGACTCCTCACACCAGACTCCTCCTGGTTGTGGGCTTAGAAACCACATGGCGGGGATTCATTTATTTTCAACCAATCAGGACTGAACAAATTTAAATCTTTCATTTGCATATACAGACCTTAAGAACTTTCCCTATTTAAGCCAGATGTCCTCTTTGTTTTACAAAATTTGCTTTCATTTTACACTGGAGGCTGCATCCGCCCCATCTATCTGCACATTGTTTTTTATACCAAATGAAGCTCTTTTTCTCTGCAGATCTCATGGTCTTTTGTTAACAATCCAGACAATGGAATATCATTCAGTGTTAAAATGAAATGAGCTATCCAGCTGCAAAAAGACATGGAGGAACCTTAAATACATATTACTAAGTGAAAGAAGCCAACGTGAAAAGGCTGCATACTGTATGATTCCTACCATACAGTACGCAGAACTATGTAGACAGTAAAGATCAGGGGCTGCCAGAGGTTAGGGAGGAGGAAGGGGTGAATAGGTGGGACAAACAAGATCCTTAGGATAGGGAAACCACTCTGTATGGTCCTATAACAGTAGATACTTCTGTCCAAATCTATGAACTCTATAACACCAAGAGTGAACTCTAATGCAAACTATGGTTTGAGTGATAACGACGTGTCAACGTAACAAATGTACCGTGCTGGTGGGGGGTGTAGGTAACACGGAAGGCTATGTGTGTAGGGGTGGATTAAGAGCGTGTATATAGGAAATCTCTGTACCTTCCCTGAATTTTGCTGCAAATCCAAATTTGTAATGTAAAGAAATGTAAGGCCGTAAGGCAAGAACTATGGTCAAAATCTGATTTCTACAGAAGTATATACATAGCTAAATATTGACCAGCCATTGTTTCCTAGCTTGCCTTCCTGTAAATTCTTAGTTCTTAAAAGTCACATATCCTTGACAGACGTAAAGTTTGTGACTTCCATAATTGTTCCTATATAACACTGCTATTGTAAAATGTCAGATTTCTCTTTGAGGTATCTTTCACATCCACCAGACCAATGGGCATGTATGCAAAATGACCAACAGATCCTGGAATCCTCTACCCAAGAACTGTCTCAGACAAGAAGACAATTTCTGCTTCCAAACCATCTGAGTTCGTCCCTAGCCAATCAGCAGACCCAATTTCCTAGCCCTTTGTCCTCCAAACTACCTTTAAAAACCTTAGCCCCTAAATTCTTTTGGAGGTGGATTTGAAAAATGTATCCCTTCTCCTCACTCAGTGCTCTGTGATATTAAACTTTTTCTCTGCTGCAACCCCTTCAGTCTCACCCTATTGGGTCCATCCTAGGCAACAGGCAAGGAGTCCAGTTAGGTGGTAACAAACATAAAACTGCTCTAGAAACAATGTCTATTAAAAATATTTAGTATGATTTTTGATTCTTATTTTAAGTGACTTTTTGGATTGACTATATTAAATAAGAAGTTTTAATTGTGTGTGGAAAAAAGGGCTGAGAGAAAATATATCAATATTTTCAAAAATCTAATCTCTGTAGGGCTTTCATTTTACACTGGAGGCTGCATCCGCCCCACATTTCACATTGTGAAATACAGGTTAAGGCTCCCTTATCCAAAATGTTTGGAGCCAGTGTATTTCAGATTACATTTATTTTTAAATTTTGGAGTATTTGCATTACACCTTGAGTATCCCAAATCCAAGTATCTGAAATCTCATTTTCTTTGAACTTCATGTAGGCACTCTTAGTTTCAGATTTGGGAGCATTTTGGATCTTCAATTTGGGATGCTCAACCTGTAAGTATTTGGTCTTTTTTTTTTCCTAGCAGAAAGCTCCTAAAACTCTTAGAATCTCTGGAGTGGTAAGAGTGTCCTGTGTATGCTAATGAGATGACTGGTAGCTGGGATCACTAGTTAATTTCAGGATGGAGGCAGGAAGTACAGAGGCATGATTAGAGATTTGGGACTTTCAGCTTTGCCCCCTGACCTCCTGAGAAGGGAGAGGGGCTGAAACTTGAGTTGATCACCAATGGCCAATGATTTAATGGATCATGCCTAAATAATGAAGCCTCCATAAAAAACTCAAAAGGGCAGGGTTAAGATGGGCTTCTAGACTGCTAAATAGGGCGGCGCCTGTGGCTCAAGGAGTAGGGCGCCGGTCCCATATGCCGGAGGTGGCGGGTTCAAACCCAGCCCTGGCCAAAAAACCACAAAAAAAAAAAAAAAAAAAAAAACAAAAAAAAACAAAACTAGACTGCTAAACATGTGGAGTTTTTGGAGGGCACTGTGCCCAAATAGGGCATAGAAATTCCACATCTCTTCCCACAATGTATGCCTTGCCCTAGGCATAACTTCCACATGGCTATTTATTAGCAACCTGTGTAACATCCTTTATAATAAATGGCTAAATTTAAGAGATGTATTTTCCCTGAGTTCTGTGAGCTGCTCCAGCAAATTAATCCAACCTGGGGAGAGAGTTGTGGGAATTCCGATTTATAGCCTGTCATCCATCAGAAGCACAAGTCACAACCTGGGGCTCGCAGTTGGCATATGAAGTGGGAGCAGTATTATAGTACTCAGCTATCAACCACAGGTTGTGGGATTTGAGGCTATTTCCAGGTAGATAGTATGAGACAGCGCCAGAATTGGATTGAATTAGAGGATACATAACTGGTGTCTACTGCTGAAATGGTTGCTGTTGGGGGAAATCCCTGCACATGTTGGTGACTAGATGTGAGGTGGTGTGCTGAGTGAGCGAGGGAGAGTAGGAGAAAAGCACTTTGGGTTTTTTGGGGGTTTTTTTGGCAGTTTTTGGCTGGGGCTGGGTTTGAACCCACACCTCTGGTATATGGGGCTGGTGCCTTACTCCTTTGAGCCACAGGCGCCGCCCTGGCTTGGTTTTTCTTGTATCTTTTACAAGTAGTATATTATGGTTGATTTTTTTCTTCATATATGTTTTTAGATAACCATTTAAGTTAAATATTAACTATATTTTCTATAATAAATACATCTTATTTAGAACATAACATGGATATAACATGGAAGAGTAAAAGAAATTTAAACTACAGAGTAATTCTTTAGTATTCACCCCAAGAATCTTTCTATTATTCTGATAGTATAACACTTAAACAATATTTGAAATTAGTGTTCTGTTCTGGTGTAACTACTTTGATATCCCAGGAGGTTTCTGGTTTGTTGTGCATTTTTTTGTTTATTTCTTTGTTTTGGTTGGTTTGTTGTTTTGTCCCTTTATCACGAGGAAATAGCTTCCTTTCTGTTGCCCATATCATGTGTTATGGATTATGGGGAATTTTATGTCTTCTTGTGAGTAGGGCAAAAATTGCCTTCTTGTAAATATCAATGTTTTGGAGATAGTCATAATGTTGAGTTTATGCACTCTCTGTAAATCCATTCCTTTCTCTTTTGCCTGAAGATACACTTGGAAATAGAATGCTTGTCACTTAAGTAATTTTCCATAAAATATCAGAAATAAATAAATGAAAGAAGTACACTCAAGTGAAATGTCTTGAGTATAATTATGTAAGTGTACTACAGAAACTGAACTTGGGAGAGAAAAGAGCAGATTTTGTACAAGGTGCTCTAAGGGAAATAGGGAATGTCATATTTTAGTGTAGACAGAAAATAAGGAATGAAATGTTAAAAGCAGTAACAAACAATGGATGCAACTTTTAAGAATCTACTTGTTTCTAATAAAATACTAGTCAGTGCCAGAATAAAGTTTGGGTATGGCCTTTTTCCAATTGCCTTGCCCTCAGTTGGCTTGTCCTAGTCAGACCCCTTGGGCTATCAACTTTCAATCCACAATTTTAGCACAATGATTCATGTGATGAGAAGAGGAATGTGTTATTATGCCCCTGAAATGTGTCTGTTGTACCGCTATCTTAGTTCATTTCTACCGAATTTACATTGTCAAGATGTGCACTTTATTTTGGAACATACAGTCTAGAAGGGAAGCCTGCCATATACACAAATCATGTGAGGCCCAGGCAAACTGGGATAGACAGCAGAAGGGCCAAGTAATGCCAGGACATGAGGGACTGCAGATTGGAGAGTGGAGAGGGAGACTGGGGCATCTGAGTTGAGCCTTGAAGAACGATTACTGCTCAGGGTTTGGTGAGAAGCTCATTCTGTTTGGTATTATAGTTTCCTGAGGTGAGAAAGAGATGAATCAAAAAAGGGAAGTGAAGCTTGATTATCTCACTGGACTAAAAAGTGTGATTTTGGAATCAAGGTTAGAGCTGGTCAGAGTTGTGCTTTAAGAAGAATTTTCTACCCTTGAGAGTGGAGTACATTGGGAAAAGAACAAGGTGGAGAAATCACACTTTCCTGTCAACCCTGTAACTCCATTACTCTCCACCTCAAAGTGCCTCCCTTTGGTATACTCTTCAAATCAGTAAAACGTCACAGCATTTAACTATGCTCCATCTAGCGTCTGATCTTTCATCAGGAGTTCACATTAGCACATTCTTTAAATTCTCATTTACCTGAATCCTGTGGGTCCAAGAGAAAAAAATACAATCCTGTCATCTTAAGAAAACCGTGCCAGGAAGATCAAAGTTTCTGGTTCCAGCCTTTATCTTCCTTATCTAAAACAACGTAAAGTATAATAAATTACTGAAAGTAAAGTATATGCAGGTTTTGAGTGTGCAGTTTTCTACTTTTTTTTTTCAATTAAGATTGGGTTTTTGATGGCATTTGTAGTTACTCATTATTAGTTTTAATGGTTTTAAGGATGAAAAAAACCTAAAAAGGCAGTTAATCAAAAACATTTGTTATTAACTTTGGGAATCATTCTTGACATACCCTGTTTCCCCTTTAAGAAGAAAAAAATTCTTCTTAAAGCACAACTCTGACCAGCTCTAACCTTGATTCCAAAATCACACTTTTTAGTCCAGTGAGATAATCAAGCTTCACTTCCCTTTTTTGATTCATCTCTTTCTCACCTCAGGAAACTATAATACCAAACAGAATGAGCTTCTCACCAAACCCTGAGCAGTAATCATTCTTCAAGGCTCAACTCAGATGCCCCAGTCTGCCTCTCCACTCTCCAATCTGCAGTCCCTCATGTCCTGGCATTACTTGGCCCTTCTGCTGTCTATCCCAGTTTGCCTGGGCCTCACGTGATTTGTGTATATGGCAGGCTTCCCTTCTAGACTGTATGTTCCAAAAGGTGTGCTCCCAAAGATGCGCTAGGTCTTATTTTCAGGGGACGTCTTATCTTTCCTGTAAGTAGGTCTTATTTTTCGAGGATGTCTTATTTTCGGGGAAACAGGGTACTACTCCTGATATCAGAAGAACAGTCTGAGGACAGGAAATTCAAGGTACAAATTTGCCTTCTTCTGTTTAGGAGGAATAAGGTACTGCTCACTGCAGCATCCATCTATATTTTAAAAATATTGGAAAGAGTCTGACACTTGGTTAGAAGCTGTGTCTGTAATTTATATTGCTTGGTTTATTTCTGCAGCATCTCTTTCTTTCTTGGGAACATCTCTATCTTCTGGGAAGAAAATTGCTTCTTACTTGTAGAATAACCGAATGTCCTTGGTCATAGGGCTGGGCACATAAGAGACAATGTGTGACCAAGTGGTATTTGAGGTCTAAATTTCAACTGTTCTGAGGCCAGATTAATACTTTGGTTTGGTGATGTGAGATATTAATCTTTCCCTTTTTGTATAGGATTGGCCTTGAGTTTTTGTTAACCTATAAAAAAATTCCCAAGGAAAATGCTCTTAATCTGTCAACTCTTTTCTATTCCTAACACTTCTCCCCTCGTTTTATTCATGGGAGATGTGCTGGGCATGGGGTTAGGCCCACAGACTCAATGGCAGCAGGCAGTGTGCACCCTTAATATTTGGTACAGCTGCCCAGTGCACATTCAAACACACAAGCCTAGTGCAGTTCGGGGCACCTCGAGTTCCCAACAGAGTGGCAGGGCTAGGAACTGGCCCTGGACTGGGGGCAGTTATGGTGGGAGTAGCAGAAGCAGAAGCAGTGGTAACTCGGTGACAGCTGCAGAACAAGGAGGGAGGTAGAGCAACACATAAGGGCAGTGCGGGGACTGATAGGACCTGCCCATCTTTCTCCAGGGCCTGTCCTTGCATCATTTGCACAATTATTAAACTCTGTTGCCTAAATTTCAGGACAGGAGTTTCCTGTGCTCAAGCAGTCCTTTGCCAGTAAATCATTGTCAAATAAAAAAAGAGCACCTACAAGGACATTGTACTAATACATATCAGGAGTTATTAGAATTGTTCCAAGAGTTTAGAAGCTTTGGTTTCCAAAACTACTGCAATAGTGCAAAGCAAATATCCACAAGCTTAGAAATAGAAATCAAATTTAGAGGTCATTGTGTTTTGCAGAAAACAACATTATGTTCATATGAAGACTTGAATCCCAGTGATTTTTACTTCTCCTCTTCAACTATAAGTGAAAAAACAGTTTATGGGAGGAAATCCAAAATGTATAGTGCTTTGGGAGGGGAGATATCAAGATAATGAAAGAACTAGGCCAGCACCGACCAATCATATGTTTAAACTTTTTTTTTCTTAATTTTGATTTTTTAGAAACAGAGCTTCACTCTTTCCACTCAGGCCGAAGTGAAGTGGCTCGGTCATCGTGCACTGAAACCTTGAACTCCTAGGCTCAAGTGATCCTCCCTCCTGAGGATCCCTTCTATAGGATCCTCCCTCCATCCTATAGAAGATGCGTGCTTCTATACTTGGCTGGGTTTAAAAAATATATTACATTAATAATATTAAAATGTTATCATTATTATTTTGTAGGGGTCTCATTTGCTAGGTTGTCCTGGTCTCCAACTCCTGGCCTCAAGTGATCCTCCTGCCTGGGCCTCCCAAAGTGCTGGGAATACAGGTGTGAGCCAAAACGCCTGGCATATATATATTCAGTGATTCCACAAAACAGAACTAAAAACTAATGGATAATCAGTTAGACGGGGACAAATTTTGAACTTCATGTAAAGAACTTTTAAACAGGGTGGCGCCTGTAGCTCAGTGGATAGGACGCCAGCCACATACACCCAGGCCGGTGGGTTTGAACCTGGCCTGGGCCAGCTAAACAGCAATGACAACTGCAACAACAACAACAAAAATAGCTGGGCATTGTGGCGGGTGCCTGCAGTCCCAGTTACTTGGGAGGCTGAGGCAAGAGAATCACTTAAGCCCAAGAGTTTGAGATTACTGTGAGGTGTGATGCCACCGCACTCTACTGAGGGTGATATAGTGAGACTCTGTCACAAAACAAAACAAAACAAACAAACAAAAAAACACAACTTTTTAACAACTACTGTATCTAAGATGTGACGGGTGACTAGATTAGATGCCCTTCAAGGTCCCTTTCATATGTTGCATATCTATATTGTATGATCTGAATGTTGGGTGTACTATGGAGAAAATTCATTTCCAGCTTGTTAGTAATGCAATATGAAGGTCACTTAAGACACCCAGGATAGGTGGCCTTGTCTATTTTTCTATTAAATCCTGAGTAATATATACTCTGTCAATCTCTAAGATGAATAGTTCTATTTTCTACTTACTATTTTTCAGAAAATTCCATTATGAAAGTAATTTGTGGGAAAAAAAGAAAAATTTCTAGACCAAAAATTTACTGAGGCTATTGATGTACACATCCTAGAAATTCTTCACTTCTCAGCTTTGATAGGTTTCTAAGGTTTTGTCTCTAAAATATTGACAGGTAAACATTAAGAATGATATGATTTCTAGGTTAGATAATGGCTAATTACCCCCAATAAAAGCATAATCTCACTAGATGGATACAGTCTCCACAATCAAGTTTTGCTTATGTTTGCAAAATCATCTTTTTGTGTGACACTCAACTTTAGAAAAATTATAAAGTTAAGATAATTATGCATTTATTTAACAATTCAAAAGCACTGGAAATGAAACGATTCAACAAGAAATATTTACATTGCACACTATAAGCAATATGCGGACACTGTGGATACAGCGAGGGACGTGCCACTGTCTTTGAACTCATAGGGTTTATAGTCAAATGAAGGAGATAAACAAGCTATCAGTCACAGCTTGGAAAACACAACCCACCTGCCCCTCTTTTTTGCCCCTGTTCTCACCTCCTTGCTTTCTTCCCTGCCTCCGTGCCACCCCCACCTTCTATCTTGCAAGTCTGAGGAAGGCAAAACCTGGATACACTACATCCGGGAACCCTATCTGGGATTGCTTCGGCCTGAAAGTGGAGACATAGTGGGGGCCGAGGCCTCCCCCTATGTGTGGTTAGACGTGACCTAGTTCCTAATGTTCCCTCTATCAGAGGTGAGAGGCCCATTCACTATTTCCCCGGTTACTGATCAAATTTTTCTTACGCAACAAAGGGGGAGGCTTTTTGTACCAACATTCCTGTTCTTTCACCCACCCAGCTTATTTGCCTCCACCCCCGCCCCCATGGCAGCATTTCTGCATGGGAGGCCTCAAGCAGGGTCCCCGGATGTGGCGTGCCCCATCCATCTTGTAAGTCAGTGGGAGGTGAAACTTGATCTGAAGGGCCCCAAGTCATGTCAGCAGCAGAGAGACTCTGATCTTGCCAGACATCATGGTGATAAACTCCAGGGAGGAGAGAGGGGAATTCTCACCACATATACAGGGGACACTTGTTCGGCCCTGTTATTGTTGTCAGCTCTCAGGCGGGGTCCCTAACCGGCTGTTCCCCGACTTCCATTTTGTGATTCTGAGGGGCGTGGCTTAACATCAGCAGAGGGAGGAGTCTTAGGTTTGGCCAATCATCGAGGGGAAGGGGAGAATACTGGGAGGTGGGGGGGGCTGAGTACTTCCCACTACATATATAGGGGGCGCCAGTTGTGCCAGTTCTCTGCCTGCTGTGCCAGTTCTCTCTGGGAAGTTCTGGCTGGTGTCTTCAGTGGTGCTGTTTCCTGATTTCCATCTCAGGAGTTTTGAGAGAGGTGAGGCTATCTCTGAGGGGTACGGAGTTAAGCTGGTAGAGAGAGGAGTTCCAGGCTTGACCAGACTTCAAGATTGAAACCTTCAGGGAGGACAGTGGACCTATCACCACTGAGTGGGCATTGTGGCCCTGCTGTCTGTCAGTCCTAGAATGTCTCAGGCAGGGGTGGTAGGAATTATTTTGTGACTTCCATTTTGGTAGCCTGAGGGCCCAACTCTGGTCAGCAAAGGAAGGACTCCTAGGTTCTGCTCAGTATCAAAGTGAGGACCTGGAAGAAAACCTCTCACCACAAATAGGGTGCCCCCATGCCTGCCCTATGCTTGCCGTCAGCCCTAAGTAGCCCAGTGCAGGATTGCTAGATGTTATATATACAGAATTCTATGTTGGTATTCTGGAGGGACGGGGGTGAGGCTTTTTGGGAAGGGATCCTGCTGTCAGCTCTGGGCAACCCCAGACAGGATTCCTGGATGTAGAGTATCCTGACTTTCTTCTTGGGAGTTGAAGACCTAAGGTTTTTTTTTTTTTTTTGAGATGGCCCCTAGTGTGGGCCTTGGGCAGCGACCCCAAACAGGATTCCCGGAAGTGGTGTGTCCAGGCGTCCATTTTGAGAGTCAGACACGTGAGGTTTTTATTCCTGAGATGGCACCTGCTGTGGGCCCTGGGTGACGCGAGACAGGATTCCCGGATGTGGTGTGTTCGGACGTCCATTTTGGGAATCAGACGCATGAGGTTTTTTTCTTGAGATGGCCCCTGCTGTTGGCTCTGGGTGTCCCAAGGCAGGATTCCCGGATGTGGTGTATCCAGACTTCCATCTTGAGAGTCAGGGCCCTGAGGCTTTTTCTGAGCTGGCTTGATTCTTGTAGATAGAGTAGTCCAGCTCCTGTCCCTCTTCAGGGAGAGAGGGGTCTGAAGGAGGAAGTGAGGGCACCTCACCGAGGGCAGTGGAAGTTCCACAGAAACCTGCCCTTAACGTCAGCATTGAAAATCCCCAGATAGGGGATTCAGGCGTCACCTGCCACCCTCTCCCCACTTTCTTTCCGGGTGTTTTAAGGAGATGGGGTCCTTGGGCTGAGAGAAATATCCCCAGATCATCAAAAGGGAGGCAGTGCAGGCACTTTTGGGATATAAATATTTTGAGGATGGCTAATGGGACCTTTCACCACAGACAAGAGGGAGCAGCGGGGAAAACTCCTGTCCCTGTTTCCTGCCTCTGGCCCCACCTCCTTGCTTCCTCCCCTGCCACCATGCCACCCCCACCTTCTATCTTGGAAGTCTGAGGAAGGCAAAATGTGGATACACCACATCTGGGAACCCTGTCTGGGATCTCTCAGGCCTGAAAGCAGGGACATAGTGGGGGCCAAGGTCTCCCCCTACATGTGGTTAGAAGTGACCTCACTCCTAGTGTCCCCTTTACCAAAGTATTCACCTGTCTGTGACCCTCCCCACCCCGCATCAACCGTGGTGGAGCTTATGCAGCAATGCTTGCTCACTTGGAGCTTGCCCTGCAGAAGTGAGGCCTCGAGATGAGGGAGGGCTATGAATACTTCCAGGGAAGACAGAGGGTACTCCCTCCCTACAGAACAAATCAGCTCCATCATCTATTTGTTGTCAACCCTGGAAGACCCCATGCAAGGGTCCAGGATGTAAGCTCCAACCTCAGCCTTGCACAGGGAGTCCCAGACCCTACTAGGGGTCATTTTAAGGACTGAACAAACACTTTGCTCCAGAACAATGGGGACCCAGCCCTTCTCTGCTCTTTCTGTCAACAAGGGAAGATTGGGGCATGGTGATTGGATGTGGCATCCCTTTACTGTCTGTGGAGAGGAGACAACCTTGGTCTGATGGTTGTGGCTTGAGTTCAGCAAAGGAGTTCATGCCCTTCAGGTGTCAAGATGAGGACTTAGGAGACCTGCTACATGTAGAGGGGTCCCACTGAAATCTGTTTCTTTTAGTCAGCCCCCGGAGGCCACAAGAACAGGGTTGCCAAATGTGCATTCTCACTTCCACTTTAAGAGACAAGGGAAGTGAGGATGTTTCTGAGGGTCTAACCTCAGGCTAACAGTGGACACAGTCTTAGGCCCTACCAGGTATCAAGGAGATGACCCTGAGGGAGGACTGAAGGGACCTCTCCTCTTAGGTGGATGCTGCCCTTACCCACTCTGACTCTGCTGTCAACCTTGGGAGACTGCAGGCAAGGTTTACCAGATATGGCACTTGGTGATGACTGCAGGCTCACTCTCCATTCTCCCCAGAAAAGAGGGATCCTACAGAGTCTGACTGTCCCCTCTTCTCAGCCCTGGGAGGATCCAGGCTTGGGTTGCCAAATGGAAGGAGCTCTAATCTCTGCCACAAGCTCTCCCAGGAGCTAAAGGGCTACAGAGTTTCAGAATGTTAAGATCTTGGTTGGAGGGGGAGACTTCTGATAAGCAGAGTGAGACAGGCCCTGTTAGGAGTAAAAGTGAATACTTTGAGGCAGGACTGACTGTTTCCCCCAACATAACAAACCTGGGAAGAGGTGACTAAATTTTGTGTCCTTTTATTTTTGTCTGGAGTGTCCCAGGGAAGTGAAAGCTTTGAGCTCAGCCTGTGACATCAGCAGAGGGAGGAATTCCAGGATCAGTTGAGAGCCAAGGTAAGGTAAAGGCATTGAAGGAGGACTAATGGTACTTATTAACCCAGACAGAAGGGGGCCCACAGAAACTTCATTTTGTCCATGCTGTTAATTCTGTGACTGTCTAGGCAAGAATGACGAGACGTAGTATGCCTTCACTTTTTCCAAGTTGTGGATGCCAATGCCTCCAGGAGCTGAGTCCTCAATTTGAGAGGGTATGGTCATGTGTTCAGAGGAGGTGTGACCAGGCCCTTTAAGGAGTAAAGAGGAATACTCTGAGAGAGGAAAGAAGGTCCCTCCATAGCAGAACAGATGACTTTCAGCATTTTCTGTCCCCTGGGAAACTCTAGGTAGGGGTGGCTAGATGTGAGTCTCTTCACTTTTGTCTTGAGGGCCTCAGAGAGGTGAGTGTCTTCGTCTGACCAGAAAATCAGTTCAGCTGAGGAAGCCACATCAGGTTACCAAAAGTCCTCCTGGACTGGTAAGGACATTGGGTGAGAAAAAAAGGTAACTCCCAATTAAGAAAAAAGAATTTTCCAAAGTCTGATTGCCTCCTGTTCTCAGCCCTGGGAGAACCCAGGCAGGGATGATGGGATGTGATGCACCCTGGCTTTTTCCCAGGGTGGAGCATATGTCTCAGAGAGGTGAGGTTTTGGTTTAATGGGACAATGTCAGATTTCAGCTTAGGCTATTCAGAGGGTAAAAATGTATTCTATGAGGGAAGATTTAGGGAATCCCCTGTGGCAGAATAGATGGGGTTCAGCCCTTGCTATCAGCCCTAGAAGGCCCAGGCAGGGGTGACCAGATGTTGTGCCTTCTCACTTTTGTCTGCGTTCTCAGAGAGGTTAGGACATTGGTCTGAAGAATTGACAATCCTGAAAGGAGCCACATCAGGTCAACAGGAGGACTTCCAGACTGCTAAGGTAAGGACCCTGAGTGAAGACTGAGTCCACCCCTCCTAGGACTGAAGATGCACTCAGCCCTACTTTGCCCTTATTATCAGCTCTTGGAGTCCCTGAAGCAAAGAGGTCAGGAGTGGTGCACTCTTAATTCTATCTTGCTGGTCTCAGGGAAGCGAAGGCTTGTTCTGAGGTGGGTAGACACAAGATAGCAGAGAAAGGAGTCCCAGGTCCTGTCTGGTATCAATATGAGAAACAAGGGTACCTGTCACATAGAATAGATAGAATCCTCGCAGAGTTTGCCCATCTCTTGCTGTCGTTCCAGGGAGCCCTGTGCAGGTGTGGTGCTATCTCACTTAAGGTCTCAGGAATTGGAGATATTATTCTAAAAATGTTGCCTCATGTCATCAAGGTTAAAGTCCAGGCCTTGCTAGAGGAAAGATGAGGACCTTAGTGACCAAGAAGGATATAATCACCCCCAGAGTCTGAGGACCTTATAGACTCTGCCCTCTACATCTTTCAGCCCCAGGGAGCCCAGGGCTGGGCTTACAGTCTGTAGCTTGAAGGGACCTCTGAATACCTCTTACAGGGCTTTAGGAACTGGGAATGGGGGCCTTGGTCAGTGTCACATGCCCTCAGATCACAGAATAGAAGAGTCCCAGTCAATGTGAGGCATATGCTTTGAATATGTACCAAGGGCCCTATTCCCAAGAACAGAGGGAACCTCACAGCACCGAACCCCACCCACTCTACCATCAGTCCTGGAGTCTCAAATTTGCTGACTAGCTGCACCTGAGGATCTTTCTCACATCCTCCTACAGTTTCCTAGGGGACAGACAGTCTAGGAAGACAGAAGACCTGGGAATCCCTGCAACACCACCTAAAGAGAAGACCTATAAGCCTCTTTGTCAGGTCATAATGGGTGAGTTTTTTAGCTGAGGCCACTCACAATGTTTCTCTCTCCCCAGGTCTGTGGAATCTCATCACTCACACTCCTGCTCACACTCCTATCTGCCTCTCCTGACAAGAATAATCATGTCTGTCTCCCCAAAGCATCCTCGCCTCTCCTTTGAGCAAGACATTGAGGACCCATTTGACTTACAGGAATTGGACGAAGTACAGATCCCTGCCAGTGAGGAGGATGAGTCCTCTTTCCTTTCCTCTTCCTCTTTCATCTTCTCCTTTCCATCCTCTTCCTCTTCCCTCTCTCCCTCTCCCACACTCCCTTCTTCCCCTTACCCCTCATTCCTCTCCTCCTCATCTTCTTCCTCTCCTACTTCATCTTCCTATTCCTCCTCTTCCTCCTCATCGCCCTCTATACTGGTTTCAGACAGTTCAGAGGAAGAAGAGTTTGCTGCTGAGAATCTGAGTCCTCCTCATATTTCTTCGAGCATCTGCTCCTCTTCCATTTCATGGAGCATATCAGATGAAGAGCCCAACAACCAAAAAGTGGAGGAGAGTTTAAGCTCTCTGCAATCCTTAATCAACACTGAATATTTTCTCAAAGATCCACTAGAAGAAAAGGTGACTGATTTGGTGCATTTCCTGATTGTCAAGTATAGATCAAAGGAGCCCATCACAAAAGAGGAAATGCTCCAGGTTGTGGCCCAAAGTAATAGCCAATTCCCTGTGATTTTAAATAAAGCATCTAAATGCTTGCAGGTGATCTTTGGCATTGATGTGGAGGAAGTGGACCTCGCTGGCCACTCCTATGCCCTTGTCAACTCACTAAATCTCACTTATGAGATGCTGGGTGTGGGTGACAACCCAAGCATGCCTAAAAATGGTCTCTTGATAATTGTCCTAGGTGTGATATTCATAGAGGGTAACTGTGCCTCTGAGGAAAGCATCTGGGATTTCCTGAATATGATGGGATTGTATGCTGGGAGTGAGCACTTCATTTATGGGGAGCCCAGAAAGCTCATCACTGTGGATTGGGTGCAGGAAAATTATCTGGAATATCGACAGGTGCCTTATAGTGACCCTCCACACTATGAATTTTTGTGGGGTCCAAGAGCTCATGCTGAAACCAGCAAGATGAAAGTCCTAGAATTTTTGGCCAGAGTCCAAGGGTCTGACCCCACTTCCTTCTCCAGCTGGTATGAGGAGGCTTTGATAGATGAGCAAGAGAGAGCCCAGGCTGAGTTTAGCTCTGGAGACAGTGATGCTTCCACTTCCACTGCAGAATATTGGTCAGAAGCTTCACCTCGCTCAGATGAATAATGAGGCACATTTTTCACTCTGTGTTTGAAGAGGGCAGTAAAGGTTCTAAGTATGGAGGGCCAGAGGCTGGGAAGAACAAAATGTATGGCAACTTTGTGTTCCTTTTATTTCTTTTTCTTTTTTTTTTTAAATTAAATCATAACTGTATATATTTATGGGGTACAATGTGATGATTTGGTATACAATGTGGAATGCTTAAATCAAACTTTTTCCTTTTTTTTTAATTAAATCATAACTATGTATTTATGGGGCACAATGTGATGATTTGATATACAATGTGGAATGCTTAAATCAAACTGTCTAACATAACCATCACCTCACTTATTTTTTGTGGTAAGACATTTATAATATACTCTTAAATTGTTCTGAAATGTTCCCTTGCATTGTGCACATTTGGTGAGGTTTCGCTAAATCCCTCCCTCCACTTGCTCTGTATATAGGTGGCACAGAGGTTTGTATTTTTTTGTGGAGACTATTTTTCAAATGATATTTCTTTTAATACAAGATTTATTACTTTTAGAATATTAAGTTTATGAAGGCCAGGCAAGGTATTTCACATCTATAATCCTAGCACTTTGGAAGGCTGAGGCAAAGGGATTACTTGAGACCAGGAATTTGAGAATCTTAGTTTGTGAATGACATTGGTCACACGTTTATTGTTTATTGATGTTTATCAGCTTTACAGAAAATATACAGAAAGATGTGCTATGCTTAACATTTGGATTTATTTAACTCTTTTAGTTTATTATGTAAAATTAAGTTATAAATACCTGGATTTGCTTGGCTTATTAAAGTAAGTAGGAGAAATATTAATAAATATTAATGAGTTAAAGTTTTGGCTGACTAATTCTTTTATTCTCCAAATGGTCACTGGGTATTTTGTCTTTGAAAGTCATTGTGGGGATGCTATGATAAGCAAGAAATGTAGAGTCTAGGAACAACAGTCATATCAGGAAGATGGTGAGATGTCTTTACTCTTTCTGGTCCTATTTCCCATAGGCCTGGTAGTCATACTGGTCACACATGCTCAGTCAATTGTTGCCTAAAAAAACCCATAAACTTCATTCAAATGACTTGATTTAAGCTATGTGCATATTATTTATTATCTTAGTATTTGACATTTCATCTAGATTTACATGTAGTTTTCTTTGGTATGATGTATTTCAAAACAGTCACTGATGTGTGAGCACAACTTTCCTTCCCATGTTGCACTAAGTAGCACTAAGTCTGCTGCTTTCTTGGAAAAAACAATCTCAATTCACCAAAAGAAAGATTTTAACTGACTGAAAAAATGGCTTTTCCGCAGGATCCATGGAGTGTTTAGGAATTCAAGCATGGTGCAAAGTAATCTTAGATTATATAGCATAAACAATAGTCACATGGTCATGCCAGGAATTACCTAGCACCCAATCACAATAGTAAAACAGGCTTGCTGGGACTATCTCAGAGTTCAACTGGAAAGAGTTAAGACCAAAAGAACAAGTATAAAGTGTTGGGGAACCTAATACAGCCACACACGAACCCTTTTCCCTCTTCCTTCTCCTCCTCTCCTCCCAAGACAAAGACAAAGTATCTGGCTAGCTCCACCCCAAACAGTTTGCACCAAAGACCCTAACCTTGCAGGCAAGCTGTGAAATTTGCCCACCACCTGTGGCCCCATATAAAAAGGGTCTCCAACTGCCCCCAGGTACAGAGACCATCTTTGTACTGCCCAGATGTGTCATGCTCCCCCTTCAATAAACTGGTCCTGATCATTGCACCAGTCTTGTCTCTGAGTGTCACCTCTTACACATTTCATAAGAACAAATGAGCAAGAAAGTGGAACTCCAGATGTGAGAAGTTAAGTGTAAATGCCCCAAACCAAGGCATTTTGGGGTTTTGAGAAACTGCAGCTCCTAGTGTGAGAGTGTTGTGCCCGAGTCACGGGATTCCCCACATAAATCACCCAGAGACCAAGTCCGATGCGAAAGCAAGAGGTTGTTTATTTACAAGCTTGAGCCTGGGCTCCCTGGTCCTGGGGCAGCAGGAGATCAGAGAAGCCCCAATCTCAAAAAGGAGGAAGGTTTTTAAGGGTACAGAAAGAAAAAAAGGGAGGGGGTGAGGTGAGCCTCTGGGGCGAGTTGATGGAGGGTGTCTAGGGGACTGAGCACTTGTCCCTGGCTGTCTGGGAGAGTGTTTGTTATTGCTTGGAGCAGACATTGTGCAAGGGTGCGGATCATGGGGCAAGGACGGGGGGGTGGGGGAGGGAGCAGGTTGCCTAATGCCTTTGGTATGCAGCTGCAAAATGAAGACTGAGGGACAAGGTGAAGTTAGTTTTAACAAAATGGAGTTAACTTGGTCCTTACAAGAGTTAGTTTTCAGTGAAGCTGTGGGTGGTGGCAGGGGGCCAGACTATCAGATACAGCATATTATAGGTTAAAGAGAAGCCTAGAATAGAAAACCGCTCAGGAATTACTTTTAGGTTGTGGACAAACAACCTGAGGCAGGCATGGAAGGTGTCCTAAACTCTTATCTAAGTGAAGTTAAACACAGTGCATGAGCTAGGTGTCCCACACATCACCTGCTAGAATTTCCTGAGGAGTAGAGTGGTAGTGCCTAGAAGCCACCAAACCAGCATTCTTTTTTCCTGGTGAGACACAGAACCCACTCCATTAAAATGACATTAAAGATAGATTATCTTGGCGGGGAGGAGCAAAATGGTGGACTAGAGACATTTCCTTATTAGCCACTTGCAGTGAGACAGGTGAGAGAGGATTCCCGCCACCTCTGGCTGGGTGATTCTACCCAGAAACACCACTCCTGGGGCATGATGAAGCAGTAGGGGACTCCAGGAGCCAATGAGGAGGTCCAGAGCTGGGGAAGACCAGCATAGAAGGCAAGTGCTTGGGTACAGGCAGAGGCTGCCTAGGCCTCCAGCAGAAGTCCTGCAGTTTTTTTTGTTTTTGGACTGTGGTACTCACTGGAGCTGCCTTGGAAGGGCTTAAGTGATCAAGTAAATTTGAACAGCATCCAGCAGCCAGGATTAAATCACTGGACAGGGTGGAACTCACATTGACTTGGCTACTAGCGGGTTGTCACCATTGTTGGAAGGCTGCCTGGGAAGAACAGTTTTCAAGGTCCTAGTGCACAGTTTGCTCTGGCATATCTGCTGAACTTGGGCAGCAATTCTTGGGGTGATTTGAATGGCTCTTGCACTCCCAGGAAACCCACTTTGTTGTCGGGGGCATGGTTCACAAAATCAAAACATGCCTTGTAAGAAATCTGGCAAGACCATTAGGATCCCAATGCCATGAGGACCGAATGCTAGCAAAATGACCAGCCCTGATTGAAGGCAGATAAACCAGAAGACAGGCTGGGTCTCCAAAGCAACTAGATAGTGGCTTCTGGCCTGGATCTTATACAGGAAAACCAGCTCTGTGTTCTCCATCTCCCGACAGCACAGTGCTACCTGGTGTCCAAGCAACATGTTGCAATATCTGTCTATCTATCTATCATCTGTCTATCTAACCCTCCCTCCATCCATCTATCTATGTACAAATATATTTTTCCTTCTTTTCTCAATTAATTTTTTTCCTTGGTTTTTATTATCATTATAAAATGCTGTTCTTGTGGAGTTTTTTTGGCTTGGTTGTATTTTTATTTTTTCATTTTTACTTTTTTTTCAGCAGCAAGGACTCCTCCATTTCTGCTAGGGTTTTTCAACCCCTTTTATTCATTCCTTTTTTAATTTCTCCTCCTTTATCTCTATTTTGGTAGAGATTTTTCTACTTTTCTCATATTTCACCGACAAATGTCTCATACAACAACTAAGATATCCTTTTTTTCTTCATCCTATATAATTTTATTTTTAATTTTGTTTTTCTATTTTAATTTTTTTTTTTTGTATTTTCTGTGATCTGGGTTATTCTATTAGATTTTGTATTCTATTTATGGGACAGAGCCTCATTCTGAGGTCTGGCCTGGGAGTGGTCACAGAATTGGTTTGGCTCAAGGAAGTCACGAGCTCATGGTTCAGGATGTCCTTCTCGTTTTGTCCTTTGGAAACATGGTATAGGTTTGTCCCAACCATGACATACTGCTGATTTATTCTTCAATATTTGGCAGAGGTGGGGTTTTGCTTTTGCCTAAGTTGGTAAGAGCTTCTGACCTCAAGGGACCCACCCAGCCTGGCACCCCAGCATCCTGAAATTGTGGGTATGGGTCAAAGCACCCTGCTTAACACCACTATTCTTCCTTTCTCTCTCTTTCTTTCTGCCCTTCTTCTCTCCTTTTATTTTTTCAATTTTTTTCTTTCATCCCCCCTTTTTCTTTTCCCTCTTTATTCATTATCTTTTTCTTTCCTTTAACCTTTCTCACCCTTGTCTTCCTTTTGGCCTTCAACACCTAATCACAGAGACAAGGTAAAGGAAAAATTTGGAGAAGGAAGTGAACAAGAAGAAAACATACATGAGGAGCAACCAAGAGAAATATTGTGGCAACATGAAAAACCAAAACAGAGCAACACCCCCAAGGGATCATAAGATAACTATTGTAGAGGATTTCACCTAAAAAGAATTAATGGAAATGATACACAGAATATTTAAACTATGGATGGCAAAAATGATGGAAGGAATTGAGAGAAAGTGGAAAATAATCAAAAGGAAATTTAAAAACAGAGCCAAATAATGGATGAAAGATATCAAGAATATAGAAAGGATATAGTGAAACTTAAAGAATTAAAGGAGTCAATCATGGAACACAAAGATGCAGTAGAAAGTATTAGTACAAGATTAAGACCATGGAGAAGAAAGAACCTCAGAGCTAGGGGATAAAGCTCTTGAGCTAACTCAGGAAGTTAAAGAAACAGAAGAGAAGTGAGAGAAAGCAGAGTGTTCCCTCAGAGAATTATGGGACTTCATGAAGTATTAAAACATATGAATTACAGGGATCCTTGAAGGGAAAGAAGAATGTCTTGAAGGAATAGAAGCCCTACTGGGGGATATCATAAATAAAAATACTCAAGTATCACCAAAGATTCTGAAACAATCCTTTTAGAGGGATGTTTTATTCTGGGTGGTCTCAACACAAACAGCATCTCTAAGACACATTGTAATGAACCTGCCCAAAGTGAAATTGAAAGAGAAAATTTTGCAATCAGTCAGAAGCACCATTTAACCTACAGGAGAAAATTCATCAGCGTGACAGCAGACTTCAGCAGAAACTTTCCAAGCCAGAAAACAATGGTCGTCTCTCTTTAACATTCTTTCTTTTTTATTATTGTTTGGGATTCATTGAGGATACAAAGAATTACCCTGTTTCCCCGAAAATAAGACATCCTCCGAAAATAAGACCTACTTACAGGAAAGATAAGACGTCCCCTGAAAATAAGACCTAGTGCATCTTTGGGAGCACACCTTAAAATAAGACACTGTAAAAAAAAATAAAATAAATCCCTCTTTAGCACATAAAACTATCCCATAAAAAAAAAATAAGACACTGTCTTATTTTTTGGAAAACAGGGTAGGTTACACTGATTGTAGTTGTTAGGTAAAGTCCCTCTTGTAATTGTGTCCTACCCCCAAGACGTGTGCCATACACCATAAACTTCTATCCTACTCCCTCTTCCCCTCTCCCTGATCCGTCATTCTCCTACCCTCCCTTGTATTAGCTCATCTACTGCCTTCATATTAGAATTGAGTACATTGGATTCTTGCTTCTCCATTCTTGTGATGCTTTACTAAGAAGAATGTGTTCTACCTCCATCCAGGTTAATACAAAAGATGTAAAGTCTCCATCTTTTTAATGGCTGAATAGTATTCCATGGTATACATATATCACAGCTTGTTAATCCACTCTTGCATTGGTGGGCATTTAGTCTGTTTCCAAGTTTTGGTGATTGTAAAAAACGATAAGCAGTTTAATGCAAATGTCCTTATGATAAAAGGATCTTTATTTTCTTCTGGGTAGATGCCTAGTAAAGGGATTGCAGGATCAAATGGGAGGTCTAATTTGAGTTCTTTGAAGATTCTCCATATTTACTTCCAAAAAGGTTGTATTACTTTGTGGTCCCACCAGAAGTGTTAAAAATGTCCCCTTCTCTCTACATACACACCAGCATCTGCAGCTTTGAGACTTAGTGATGTGGAATATTCTCACTGGGGTTAAGTGATATCTCAGAGTGGTTTTGATTTGCATTTCTCTGATGATCAGGGATGGTGAGCATTTTTCCAAATATTTGCTAGCCATTTGTCTGTCTTTGTCAGAGAAGGTTCTATTCATGTCTCTTGCCAGAGGAAGATTGGATTGTTTACTATTTTTCTGTTGATTAAATTGAGTTCTCTGTAGATTCTAGTTATCAACCCTTTGTCAGATTGATACCCTGCAAATATTTTTTCCCATTCTGAATGTTGTCTTTTAGCTTTACTTGCTATGTCCTTAGGTGTGCAGAAGCTTTTCAGCTTAAGTCCCATTTAATAATTTTTGTTGTGGTTGTGAAGGCAGCTGAAGTCTTTGTCATAAAATATTTCTCCAATTCAATATCAAGAGTTTTCCCCACACCTTCTTGTAAGATTTTTATCATTTCATGTCTTAGATTTAAGTCTATTATCTATCTTAAGTCAATTTTTGTAAGGGATGAAAGGTATGGATCGAGTTTCAGTCTTTTACATGTGGTTAACCAGTTCTCTCAGCATCATTTGTTGAATAGGGATTCTTTTCCCCACTGTTTGCTTTTGTTTGTTTTATCAAAGATCAGATGGCAAGGAGAGACTGGTTTTATCTCTTGGTTTTCTATTCTCAATGTTCATTTGGGATCCTTTTATATCTTTTCTGTTTATATTTAGCATGTTTAAACTTTCCTCTTGTTTCTTAAACATATGGAACACAGTTATAATAATTATTTTAATGTTCTCACCTAACTCTATCAAGTACATTATTTCCATGACAGTTTTAATCAATCGAATTTTTTCTCATTATCAATCTTATTTTCCTGCTGTTTTGAATGCCTTCACATGTTTATTGGATGCTAGACATTTTGAGTTTTATTATATCGAGTGCTGGGTATTTTTGTATTTCTATAAGGAATGATTTTTGATCTTTGTTCTGAGATACAATTAATTGGAAATAGCAAAATCCTTTGAATTGTATTAGTTTTAAATTGCATGGCTTATTTTCTCACAGTTCTGGAGGCTAGCTATCTAAAATAAAGTTATCAGCAGAGTTGATTCCGTCTGGGGGTTCCGAGGGAGAATCTATTCTATGCCTCCTGACTTCTGGTGATGGCCAGCAATCTTTGGTATTCCTTGCCTTATGAATGTATTAGTCCATTCTCTGTCTCCTTCTTCACATGGTGTTCTCCTTCTGTCCCTCTGTCTTCTTCACATCTTAGAAAGACACCCCATTCCACTGTGACCTCATCTTAACTAACTGCATCTGCAAAGACCCTCTTCCCAAATAAGGTTATATTCACCGTACTAGTGTATATAGAACATTTTTTTGTGGGGGGGGGCTGAGACAGTTTAAATGTTCTATATACTGGTGTATATAGAACATTTTTTTGTGGGGGGGCTGAGACAGTTCAACTCACAACACATATAGTTATTTTAGACTTCGATAGAAAAGGCAGAGCAGGGTTTAATCTTATAGGCAATGCTGCATCACCCCTAGGTAAAATCACTTGAATTTTCGTATCAACTTCATGAATTATAAAGTTTTCCACTCTGATACTAGTAGGAACTACCCTCAGCCCGGTGTGTGTTCTTGAGTTCTCTTTCTGTGCAGCTGTCTCCTCTAGAGTATTCTTCCCTACAGTTTCTGGCCTCATTTGTCTCCCTGGACTCCCAACTCCATTTCTTCAACTCAAGGAGACTGCCAGCCTTCCCCTCTGTATTCTGTGGCTTGCAATCACTTTCAGGACAGTGATATAGGGCAACTGGAGGGCTCACCTCATTTATTTCTATATCTAAGATCACTCTTCTGTACTTCCTGATATCCAATAGGTTTAAAATCATTGTTTCATGCATTTTGACAATTTTTTTGTTGTTTCAAATAGGAGTATAAATTTGGTTCTTTTTTGTAAAACCAATTCTCATGGTTTGTTTGAAAGGGGAACAAACTATAACGGAAGTGGTGGGAATTGAGGAAAATACAACATAAGAGAAGGCAGAGACGGAAGATGAGATTGGGAGATCTGACTGAGCTGATGGCTGCAGCAAACACCAAAGCACAAAATCAGCTTATTTTATAGTATCTGTACAGTGTTGTGTATGAGGAAGTAGCATGGACAAAAGATATATTTTTGGTCTTACAGTATGACAGCTTTAACAAAGACAAAATCATTCTGTTAATGGTTTTTACTTAGCTCCATTAACATATGTTTACAAGTAAGAAGGGAAAGCTCATAAGGATTTCTACATAATTCTTAAAATTTAACTAAACAAAGAAAGAGCTATATGACTTTTGGCAGAGGGAGCGTGAAGAAAGGAACATGGTTGTTTTGGAAAAGGCAGAGAAGCAGTTGGGGGTTCATTCCCTGAATGTTCCGCAGGCTGTGGGGGCTCTGTTGTTATTTCATCTTGGCCAGAAGAGGAATAGTACTGTAGTGCAAATTTAAAACCTAAAATATCCAGACATGACAAATGTTTCAACATTATAAACTTATGCAAATTAAAATCAAAATTGAAAGCCTGTTTCACACGTTTATGTTTATGAAGACCTATGTATAACACCAAAATGGCAATAATGATTTCCTCTTCCTGGAATTACAGGTGATACTTCATTTTCTTATTGAAGGTTTCAATATTTTCCAACCCTTCTGAAACGCATACAAATTACTTTTATAATTATAAAATATAAACATTTAAAATGTGATTCAGACTACTAAAAGTAAACACCAATTCTCACGGTTTGTTTGAAATATTGATAATATTCTTGCCGGATCCTATTCAGCCTCTGGAATGCTTGCCACTTATGTAACTCCAAAGAAAAGACTGCCTAGTTAGGCAAGGTGTAGTCAGCCAATTTCCTTCACACTTCTAAATACACAGGTAATAAATTACCATGTCTTTTAAGCCCTTCCTCCAGAAAAAGTGCTAACCATTATTTTAAAAGAGAAAATTATATTTCTGTATAAAGCATATTCTCCATGACATGATTGGAGCCAATATTTACATGAAAGATTGTATGCAGGCAATACTAGCAGGAGAAACTATGATAATCACATTAATTATTGAGTATTGTTTATTAATGTCTTGTCAAAGCTCACAAGAAATAAATTATGTTATTTTAAAAACATGTCCTTCAGTTTGATGTAAACATTCCAAATTGTATATAAAATTGGCACATTGTACCCCACAAATACAGTAATGTACACAGTTATGATCTACTAAAAAAAAAAAGTCCTTCTGCCATAAAAGTCACAACTGCCATAAATTCCAAGTTGTGCCTGAAAATATACTTTTATTAAATACTTAATGATTTTCATAAGAATGATTTTCATCATATTTATGTAAGAACAATAACTATTTTCTTTCATAAATTTATTAGTTAACATGCTTACTTAAGTTAACATGGAGATATATTTCATAAAGCACATTTCATGTAAAAAGAACTGTCATTCATGATTTTGTTAATACTTCTCTAGAATGTAGATTATTTGTTTTGTTGCTAGCTGTATTTCACATACTGCATTTACAGTTCTTTCATTTTAATGATTTCAATCGCACACTGTTGCAACAAATTTATTAATGTTTTCTCACAATGATATGATTTCATGTTACTTTGTGCCTCAGAAATTTCTTTACTACTATATTTTTTGCTCTTCGATCCCTTCTTTTTTCCCCCTCCCTCCTCCAGTTTTAGAAAAACCTTACATTCTCTTTTCTCCTGTGAGCATTTCTCTTCCTTCATATTTTGGCCCATGTTCCCCTTTTTGAAACTCGTTGATTACTGAGTTTTGCCAAATGGCATCCAAAGGTGTTTCATAGATATCATTAAGTGCTATAATATTTGTACATCATGTATTTATTTTCAATGATAAGCTTATACTTTTCCTTTTAAAGATAGAATTCATAATTTCTAAAATAATGGAATAGTAAGTGGAGTAATAAAGTATATAACTTGTTGAGAGTGGCTTTTTCCACTCAGCAAAGTACCTTCAAGTGTCATTTAAGTTGTTGTGTGTGTCAGTAATCTATTCCTTTTCATTACTAAGTGGTATTCCACCGTATGGTTGTACCACAGTTTATTTATCCATTCACTCATGGAAAGATATTTGTAAAAACATAGATGAAGCCTCTATAAACATTCATGTATAGGGTTTTGTCTAAGCATGTTTTTATTTTTCCCAATAATGGGATTTCTTAGTCATATGGTAAGTATAAGCCTATAAGAAATTACCAAGTCATTTTCCACAATGACTATACCATTTAACATTCCCACCAGTAATATATGAGATTTTAATATATATTTTATATTGACCTTGTCTTCATACTTGATACCCCTATAGCATTTAGTACTGTGCATATATGTGTATTAGACATTTTTAAATTTTAGCTGTTTTCATATGTGTTATGACAACATATTTTGGGTTTAATTTGCATCTGTTTAATGGAAAATGATGTAGAAAAATGTTTCATGTGCTTTTTTGAATTATTGAGAATGGTAATTTCAGACACTTTTAGTTTCTACTTTTTTTGTTGTTTTATGGAAACACAAATAATTATTTTATATTGACCTTGTCTTCTGTGACCCTGCTAGTCTTACTTATTAGTGCTAGGAGAGGTTTTTTTTTTTTTTTTTTTCAAGTTTTCTTGAAATTTTCTACAGAGATAATTATATCTTCTAGGATAGGGACAGTATTTTATAAATTTTATTCCAGTATGTATACCTTTTTACATTTTTTTTTGCCTTATTCCACTGATGAGAATTTCCAAACAATGATGAGTATGAGTGGTGAGAGTGAATATCCTTGCTTTGTTTCTGATGTTAGGAGAAAAGCATTCAGTTCCACACTATTTGACATTACCTATAGACTTTCATAGATGTCCTTTATAAATTTGAGCAGGTTCATTTTAATATATTATTTTATTGTATTTTTAAAGTCCTGAATTGATGTATTTTGTCAAATGTTTTTTTGCTTTGATCAAGGTAATCATAAAATTTTTTGTTAGGTTTATATGATAGGTTCCAAGGATTGATTACCCAGTATTGAAAAGTGTTATATTCCTCAGATAAACCCCACTTGGTCATGGTGAATTGTTCTTTTTATATATTCCTGGATATTACACGCTAATATTTTGTTGGAGACATTGGTATGTATCTTCAGAAAGGATATTGCTTCACAGTTTTCTTTCTTTCCTCTTACTTTCTCTTTTTTCTTTTGGTATTGTCCTTCCCTTGTTTTGATATCACAGTAATGTTAGCCTCATCAAATATACTGAGAAATGTTTCTTCCTCTTCTAGTTTCTGAAAAAGGTTGTATAAATTGCTGTTAATCACTCTTTAAATGTTTGGGATACATTTCCAATAAAATCATGTGTCTAGAGATGTTTTTTAGAAAATTATTTTTCTTTTTTTTATTGTTTGGGGTATTTTTTAAATTTTTTTATTAATATTAAATCATAGCTGTGATTAATGCGATCATGGGGCACCATACACTGGTTTTATAGACTGTTTGACACATTTTTATCACACTGGTTAACATAGCCTTCCTGGCATTTCCTTAGTTATTGTACTAAGACATTTACAATCTACATTTGCTAAGTTTCACATGTACCCTTGCAGATGCACCACAGGTGTAATCCCACCAATCACCCTCCCTCTGCCCATCCTCTCCACTCCCTTCCCTCCATCTCCCCCAGTATATTGTTTGGGATTTATTGAAGGTACAAAGAATTAGGTTACATTGATTGCATTTGTTAGGTAAAGTCCCTCTTTGAATTGTGCCCTGCCCCCAAGAGATATGCTATACACCATGACTCCCCCACCCCTCTCTCTGCTCCCTCATTCCCCAATCCCCACCTTGTATTAGGTCATCTACTGCCTTCATATTGGAATTGAATACACTGGATTCTTGCTTCTTCATTCTTGTGATGCTTTAATAAGAAAAATGTGTTCCAGTTCAATCCAGGTTAATATAAAAGACGTAAAGATTAACAAGCTGTGGTACATGTGTACCATGGAATACTATTCAGCCATTAGAAATTTTTTTTTCTTTTTTGGAAAATTTTAAGCTATCAAATCTTGATAATTATGGTTATTTATATAGGCCATCTTTTTCATCTGAGATAAGTTTTAGTAACAAATTTTTATGGAATTATTGAAATTAATCTTAATTCTTGAATTTTTGTGCATAAATTATTTTTTTTCCTTTTAGTTCTTCTAATGTCTATAGAGTCTGTTGTAATAATATTCCACATCTCATTCCTGATTCTGAGAATTTGTGTTTTATTTCTTTTTTTACTTTTCCCATCTTACTAGGTTTTACCAATTTTGGTAATCTTTTAAAAAATTTTTCTTTTGCTTTCCTTGATTATCTGATTATAATACCGTGAATTTCCATCTTTTTAATTTTGTCTCTGCTTGATTTGGGCTAAGATTTTTCTATCTCTAGAAGGTGGGCCTTTATTGTCACCACTGTGCTCTGCACTTACCTTGAATAAGTCTGTGTCCCTGGGTATGTGGGAGGATAGAGAATGAAAAATATCAAAGATTTCTCTCACAATTTTTGGATCAGAATTCTTCATATTAGATAGAAGCATGCCCTTCACTCAAAGTTTTAGATGTCTATCAAGCTGTTGCTGAGGCTTCTACATAGGGTTACAACTTTAGGACTGTGACTTGTCTTGGAGTAAAAACTAAAGAAAAAAAATTTGTTGTCCCTCACTGTGCTTCCTACTCCTTGAACCAAAAAGAGTGGTCTTTCCTTAGCACTCTTTCTGCCTACACCTCATATCTAAATCTCAAATTTGGAATGTTATTAACTAAAGTAATATTTTATTCATATTTCCTTATTGAGTTTTTCCTAATGTCCTTTTTTTCTCTCCCAGAATCCCATTCAGGATGCCACATTCCACTTAGTCATCATGTTCTTTTTGGTTTCATATTGGCTATGTCAGTTTCTGAGACATTCTTTGTTTTTCATGACCCCCAAAGTTGTTTTTCTTTGTTTCTACCTATATCAGAGGGTTGTTTCATTTTATTCTTTTTTTTAAATTAAATCATAGCTGTGTACATTAATGCAATCATGGGGTACAATATGCTGGTTTCATATACAGTTTGAAACATTTTCATCAAACTGGTTAACATATCCTTCACTGCATTTTCTTAGTTATTCTGTTAAGACATTTATATTCCACACTTAGTAAATTTCACACGTACCCTTGTAAAATGCACTGTAGATGTGGTCCCACCAATTACCCTTCCTCTACCCAACTTTTCCCCTCCCTTCCCCTCCTCTTTCCCTGCTTGGGCTATAGTTTGGTTATAGCTTTCATGTGAAAGCTATAAATTTTGGTTTCATAGTAGGCTTGAGTACATTTGATACTTTTTCTTCCATTCTTGAGATACTTTGCTAAGAAGAATATGTTCCAGCTCCATAAATGTAAACATGAAAGATGTAAATTCTCCATCTTTTTTAAGGCTGCATAATATTCTGTGGTGTACATATATCACAACTTATTAATCCATTCGTGGGTCAGTGGGCACTTGGGCTTCTTCCATGACTTAGCAATTATGAATTGGGCTGCAATAAACATTCTGGTGCAAATTGTCTTTGTTATAAAGTGATTTTTGGTCTTCTGGATATATACCTAGTAGAGGAATTGAAGGATTGAATGGCATGTCTATTTTTAGGTCCCTAAGTGATCTCCAAACATCTTTCCAGAAGGAATGTATTAGTTTGCAATCCCATCAGCAGTGTAGAAGTGTTCCCTTTTCTCCACATCCACACCAACATCTGTGGTTTGAGGATGTTGTAATGTGGGCTAATCTTACTGGAGTTAGATGATATCTCAAAGTGGTTTTGATTTGCATGTCTCTGATGATTAAGGGTGATGAGCATTTTTTCATGTGTCTGTAGGCTGTGTGCCTATCTGCTTCAGAGAAGTTTCTCTTCAAGTCCCTTGCCCACTCTGAGAGGGGATCACTTGTTCTTTTCTTGCTTATAAGTTTGAGTTCTCTGTGGAGTCTTGTTATTAAACCTTTGTCAGAAACATAACCTCCAAACATCTTGTCCCATTCTGAGGTCTGTCTGCTTGCTTTGCTTACTGTGTTCTTGGCTGTGCAAAGCTTTTTAGTTTGATCAGATCCCAGTACTGTATTTTTGGTGTTGCTTCAATTGCGCAGGGAGTCCTCGTCATAAAATATTCGCCTAGGCCAATTTCTTCAAGTGTTTTCCCTGCACTTTCTTCTAGTATTTTTATAGTTTCATGTCTTAAGTTTAAATCTTTAATCCAGTGAGAGTCTATCTTAGTTAATAGTGAAAGGTGTGGGTCCAGTTTCAGTCTTTTACAGGTCACCAGCCAGTTCACACAGCACCATGTGCTAAATAGGGAACTTTTTCCCCACTGAATGTTTTTAATTAGCTTATCGAAGATCAAATAATGGTAAGTAGCTGGGTTCATCTCTTGGTTCTCTACTCTGTTCCATACATCTACCCCTCTGTTTTTGTGCCACTACCATGCTGTTTTGATCACTGTCAATTTATAGTATAGTCTGAGGTCTGGTAGAGTGATTCTTCCTGTTTTGTTTTTATTTCTGAGTAATGTCTTGGCTGTTTGAGTTCTTTTCTGATTCCATATAAAACGAAGTATTATTTTTTCAAGATCTTTGAAATATGACCGTGGAGTTTTAATAGGGATTGCATTAAAATTGTATATTGCTTTGGGTAATATGGACATTTTAGTGATGTTGATTCTTCACAGCCATGAGCATGGCATGTTTTTCCAATTATTGACATCTTCAGCTATTTCATTTCTTAGTGTTTCATAGTTCTCTTTATAGAGATCTTTCACATCCTTTGTTAGGTACATTCCCAGATATTTCATTTTCTTTGGTACTACTATGAAAGGAATGGAGTCCTTGACTGTTTTTTTCAGCTTGACTATTGTTGGTATATATAAAGGCTACGGATTTATGAGTGATGATTGTTGATTTTGTAACCTGAGGTGCTGCTGTATTCCTTGATCATTTCTAATAGTTTTGTAGTAGAACGCCTGGTGTTTTCCAGTTTTGTAGTAGAATCCCTGTGAAGGGATTTTTCTCATCATCAGTGAAGAGTAAAAGTTTGATCTCCTCTGTCCCTACATGGATACCCTTGATCACCTTTACTTGCCTAATTGCAATAGCTAACACTTCCATTAAAATGTTAAAAACAGTGGAGACGAGGGGCAACCTTGCCTGGTTCCTGATCTGAGTGGAAATAATTTCAATTTAACTCCATTCAATACGATATTTGCTGTAGGTTTGCTGTAGATGGCTTCTATCAGTTTAAGAAATGTCCCTTCTATACCAATTTTCTTAAGTGTTCTTATCATGAAAGGATGCTGGATATTATCAAAAGCTTTTTGTGCATCAATTGGGAGAATCATATGGTCTTTGTTTTTTATTTTGTTTATGTGATGAATTATATTTGTAGATTGACATATATCAGAACAGCCTTGAGACCCTGGGATAAAACCCACTTGGTCATGGTGTATAATTTGTTTGATGTGTTGTTAGTTTCAATTTGCTAGGATCTTGTTGAATATTTTTGCATCAATATTCATTAGTGATATTGTTCTATAATTTTCTTTACTTGTTGGGTCTTTTCCTGGTTTGGAGACCAAGGTGATGTTTGCTTCATAGAATGTGTTGGGTAGTATTCCTTTGTTTTCTATATTTTGGAAAAGGTTAAGTAATATAGGTACTAGTTCCTCTTTAAAGGTTTGGTAGAATTCTTATGTGAAGCCATCTCGTCCTGGGCTTTTCATTGTGGGGAGATTTTGTATAGTTGATGCTATTTCAGAACTTGATATAGGCCTGTTCAATATTTCCACTTAATTCTGGCTAAGTCTAGGAAGGTGACATGCTTCCCAGTATTGGTCGATTTCCTTTTAATTTTCATGTTTCTGAGAATAGTTTCTTATAATATTCCTTAAGGATTTTTTGAATTTCTGAGGAGTCTGTTATTATTTCGTCTTTGCCATTTCTGAATGATGAAATTATAGATTTTACTCTTTTTCTTTTCCTGGTTAGGTTAAGCAAAGTTTTATCTCTTTTATTGACCTTTTCAAAAAACCAACTTTTTAATTTATTGATCTGTTGTATAATCCTTTTGTTTTCAAGTCTATTTAATTCTGCTCTAATTTTGGTTATTTCTTTTCTTCTATTGGGTTTGAGATTGGAATGTTCTTCCTTTTCCAGTTGCTTGAGATGTCCCATTAAGTTGATAACTTCCTCTCTTTCCATTCTCTCAAGGAAGTCTTGCAGTCCTATAAATTTCCCTCTTAGGACTCACTTTGAGGTATACCAGAGATTCTGGTACTTTGTTTCTTCATTATAGTTTTGTTCCAAAAATTTGATAATTTCCTTCTTAATCTAATCTATGACCCAGCTATCATTCAGCATAATGCTATTTACTTTTCATGTTTTTGTATGAGTATGCAGATTCCTGTTGTTACTGAGTTCAACTTTTATTCCATGATGGTCCAGGAAGATGCAAGGAATTTCTATTCTTTTAAATTTGCTGAGATTAGACTTGTGACCTAAGATGTGATCAATTTTGGAGGATGTTCCTTGGGCTGATTAGAAGAATGTGTATTCAGTTTTGTTAGGATGAAATGTTCTGTAGATGTCTCTGAAATACAATTGTTGAATGGTTAAGTTCAAGTCTAAAATTTATTTGCTTAGCTTCTTATTGAAGGATGTATCCAACATTGCCAAAGGAGTGTTAAAATATCTGTCTATTATGGAGCTGGAGGAAATCAAGTTGCTCATGTCTGTTAGAGTTTCTCTTATAAACTGAGGCACATTCTGGTTGGGTGCATAAATGTTAATAATCAAAATCTCATCATATTGAGTGTTACCCTTAACAAATATGAAATGACCATCCTTATCTTACCTTACGTTTGTTGGTTTAAAGCCTATTGTATTTGCAAATAAAATTGCAAAAGCAACACTTGCTTTTTTCCTGATTTCCATTTGCTTGAAACATAGATGACCATCCCTTCACCTGAGTCTATATTTACCTTTTAAGGTAAAATGAGATTCTTGTATGCAGCATATATCCGGCCTGAGTTTTTGTATCCAGTCAGCCAAACTGTGCCTCTTTAGAGGACAATTTAAGCCATTCACATTAATTGAGAATATTGTTAAGCCTGGTAGAATTTTGGGTATTGAGTTTATCAGAAGTCCAGTGGACATTTTTAATCCTTTTTCCACTGTGGACGTTGGATTTTGACCAAAAGTTTCTGAATGAGTTTACTTTTGTGGTGGAGAATTGTGCTGGTCATTATGGAGGATAGGTCTGAGAGTATCCTGTAGAGCTTGTTAAGTTATGGTAAATTTCTTCAACATGTGAATGTTAATGAAGTATTTATTTCTCCATCATAAATGAAACTCAGTTTAGCCAGATATAGAATCCTGGGTTGAAGGTTATTTTGTTTTAGGAGATTAAAAGTCAATGACCACCCTCTTCTAGCTTGAAAGGTTTCAGCAGAGAGATCTCAGTCATTCTAATATTCTTCCCTGTGTAGGTTATAATTGTCTTATGTCTGGCTGCTTTTAGAATTTTCTCCTTCATATTAACTTTGGCAAAGTTAATTATAATGTGTCTGAGAGATTAATTATTTGGTTTGAGTCGTGCTGGGGTTTTGAAACTGTCTGCTATCTGAATTTCAGAATCTTTTGGCATGTCTTGGAAGTTCTCCTTGATTATCTCTTGGAGTAGAGTATATGTGCCTTTCAAAACATCCTGTTGCATTCAGGAATTCCTATGAGGCAAATAATAGTTTTCTTCAAATTATCCCAGAGGTGTCTGAGAGAATGATCCATTTTTGCTCTCCACCACCTCTTCCTCTTTGAGCGTTTGGGTGTGCTTTGTCTTCAATGTCAGAAATCCTATCTTCTGACTGCTCCATTCTGTTATTAAGGGATTCTACTGTATTTCTCACATCTTTGAGGGCTGCAAATTCTTGTCTCAATGTGTCAAAATCTTTGGTGAGTTTGTCTTTGTTTTCATTGAATTCTTGAGGCAATTTTTGAAGTGGTCCTTGAATTTGTAATTACAACTTTACCTCCATTCTATTAATCATATTTGCAATCCAAATTCTGAACTCGATTTTGGACATCTCAGCCTTTTGTTTATGAATGGAATCTTCTAGTATGTCCACCATGCCATTCCATGGGGGAATTGATCTGCTCTGATTATTCGTGTTGCCAGAGTTTTTCTCCTGATTCTGCCCCGTGATTATTTTACACTGTTTGGATAGATGAGCAGATAAGGTGAAGTTGGGTTGGGGGATCCTGGAGTAGTGATTAACCAGCCCTTTTCCCAAGAGCTAGGACTGGTGTCTATACCTTTTCCCCTAGAGCTTTGCCAAGGACCTGTACAGTGCTATGGCATGAGACACTGGGGTCCTGCTTCGTGTGGTGGGGCTAAGGGACTCTGTCTTGTTTTTAGTTGGTCTCTGTCTAATCCTAGTAAATCAGTAACTCTGGCTTGAAGTCTCAGCTGTGGAGAAATACGAGCAACTAAGTCACCCAGCCCTGCATGGACAAAAACTGGAAAAGGAAAATCAAACCTTCCCATAAACACACATGCCACTTTGGATAGTCCTTGGGTGATTGGCCCAAGTCAAGAGTTCCAAGTCAGTTGTCCCAGTCAGCACTCAGTCTCAAGTGGGAGAGTTCTAAAGGTCTCCAGCAACTAGATAATAGGAGTCTGCTGGCAGCTTGAATATGACTCACTCTGGTGCTCCGTGGAGTCAGAAGGACCCACCCAGCAAATGAATTAGTCCAGAAACTTTGATGCCTCCTTCCCGAACCTTGCACCTCTGTCACACCCAGTCACTTGTAACCCTGCAGGGATGTGACCCAGTTCCCTCCAATGAGCAGATGCTCCAGTGGTTTGAAACTGCCTGAGTCACAGGGAGATCTATGTCTCCTCAGCCAGGCTGCCGCACTCTGTCTCTAGCTGGCAGGAGGAGCTGAAGCCTGACAACCTTGGGCGCTTAATGCAAGCTGGGTGGTTCACCCATTTCCAGCCCTGCCAAGATTGATGTTGCTGCCACTTATATTCTCACAGAATTTGAGTTTCTGTCCCAGCTATATTCCCCTATGGGCTATGTGCTGTTTGAGTTTACAGAAACTATGACTCAGCCTGGCCCTGTGCCACTGCCCTTGCACCAATTCTTATGGAGCTGGTGTCTCTGCCTCTGCTGCACTCTGTGTTAGGGTGGATGTGGTTAGAGCTGTCAGTTCCTACCTCTCCCTGGGCTGGTGCTGTTGCCCTGTATGCTTTTGTCTCAGCTATGTTCCCCTTGGGGCCGGGTGCATCTTAGGCTCACCAAAGCAGCACTTCTGACTCAGCCCCTCCCTGGGAGTATGCAGTCTCTGCATGTATATTATAGTTTCTGCCCCTGCCACATCCTGCTAGGGCAGGAACCAACTCAGGCATACCCTTGCTCATGGGGCCTGAGTTTCCATCCCAGATCTGTTCCACAAGTGGCTGCCACCAGAATAGAGGCCTGGCTTTCTCTGGTTGCCAAGAGATGTGGGGAGTGTCTCTCCAAAATATCCCCAGGGTGTGAGTCCTATTGTTCCCTCTGTGTCATGGGGCACTACTTCTCCCTCTCCTGTATGGCTCCCTCAGTCCATAGTTCTCTCTTTAAACCTGTGCTACAGAACAAGTACAGACCTGCAATAGCCCATGCCTTGTCCACACCTCTCAAGAGAATGCCCAAGATTCTGGACTCCATAGGGAACAGGCTTCCAGACCTCAGGATCAGAGTGGAGGAGTGCTTGGAGTTAAGAATTGCAAGTAGAGAACATATACAGTTTTATGCCTGGTGGGAATGTGCCATGGCACACTAGAGGGTCCTCTGTGGGGAAGGAGTTCAGTTTTTAGAGACTCTCTCCCGTGGGATAAAATAGGAGGAGATCTGAACTCTGCTTGCTTGTTTGTAGAAAGTATACTGAGAGCTGTTCTCATGGGGGAGGGGATTCCCATCCACTTGGTGATGGATTTTGTACCTATTGTTTGTTTCCTTGGGGTTGCAGCTCGCCTCAGCAGGGTTGATGTGCATTCTTCAACCTTTCTATCCTGGCTCAGCTCCAAACCATGAGCTTACTTGCTAAACTTCTGTCCTTTAACTCTCCTTCTGGATGGGAGCCTTTGTGGAAAGCTGGCTCCAGTCAGCCATCTTGCTTCTGGTTCCAACCCTGGAAGTTTTGAGGAACACTGGTCAGGTATTTTGTAGGACAATTTTGAACTGCAATTTGTTTGATGTTTTTTTCATGATCAGATTGGGGTTATAAGTTTTGAAAATGAATACCAGAAAGGTGAATTGCCATTTATTTCAAATTTTATCAAGGATACATACTACCAACATGACTTAATACTGTTGTTCACTTTGACCACCTCATTGAGATAGTGTTTCCCAGTTAGATTTCTCTGGTAAAGAGGTGCACCTTTCCACCATATTTTTATATGGTAGTTTGATAGTTAATTTTATGTGTTAACTGGACTAAGAGATGACCAAATAGCTGGTTAAACATTATTCCTAGGTGTGTCTATGAAGGTGTTTGCAGAAGATATTAACATTTGAATTAGTATACTCATTAAAGGCTACTTTCATCAATATGTGTGGGCATCGCACAATTCTTTGTGAAGTTAAATAGAACAAAAAGGAGGAGGAAGGAAGAATTTATTCTTTGCTTGATCTATGACATCCATCTTTTCCAGCCCTTGTACATCAGCATTCCTGCTTTTTACCTATCCCCACCACCTCTCTTTTTTTCTAAACCTATAACTAGTCTCAAGTCCCAAGAGGCCCTTAAAGGTGAGGTACAAAGTGTGACCTATAACCTCCATCTTGCCACCATGACCAGTTACCATGGGCCCATTGCCAATGAATTGATTTTTTTTTGTAGAACAGAAGAGACTGAAGTAAATAGCACTTGAGACTTGATATTGGCATGTCTCTTCTTTTTCTAGGATACTGTGGGGAAGTTGTCAGTTTAGTTGGTACTTTAGCTAGGTTTATGTTTTGTTGTTGCTGTCATTTTCAAATTCTTTCAGTTGTGAGTTGCATTTCCTGTACTCAATGTAAAGATTATTATGACAGAGGGTTTTTCTCAGTGTTCCTATTGTTCTTGCAGATTTCAATAGTCTTAGTAAGCAAAGCTCTTTTCTTGCACACACTCCCCAGTGGTAGCATTCTATAGTTCTGTATTCAGTGGTAGTCTTGTTGTGGCAGCAGTCAGCATTCTTGGTTCTTCTGGTTTAGTCTGTCTTATTCAAAACGTATATGTCTGGTTTTTGGAGGTGAGATTGATTTCTTAGCATTTCTATGCCTCCCTCTCTGGTAGCTAAACTCTGCTTAGTATCTGTGGAAGGTCTTAGGCAGCAATTTCCTCTCCTTGTTCCATAGATAGCAGGTCTTTAGGATTGCTATTAGTATTGTTGCAGAATACTTGGCCCAGTAGATTCTTCTGTCCCTTTTCTAGGAGAAGATGGCTTTTGCTATTACTCTCCCTCAAGAAACTTCAGATCATTATTTAGTTCTTGGAAGTGGAAAAGGGTTTCCTATCTCTACCCTAGAGGCAGACAGATGTTGTTTTATCCAAGAGGCCTCGGGGTTTAAATAATTGGCCACTCCTCCCTGCAGGCAGTAGTTTATAATCTCCTGTTATATACTCATTCTTTCTCATTTGTACTCTATGAAAGCCCAAGAAAAGAGTCTTGTGCATAAATGTGAATACCATAGTGTTTGGAATTCTCAGTTCTTCCAGACTCAGCTTTTTAAGAATTCATTAAAATTTTAGCTGATTTTTTCTTGACCTGCTTCTATTTTGGCTCTTATTTTCTGTGCTCTGTCAAAGATGGTCATTCATGTACAGTAGAACTTAAATTGTTGATCACCTCCCTAAGGTGACCAACTCCTTAAGTTGATTTAATTTTCATAGACTGGATATACACCACATGTACATACCACTACAGTAGGCCTAGTTCCTTTTGTTGACCATATCCATATGTTTACCAGTTTGTTATAGTCCCTTGGGTGGTCAACTTAAAGAGGTTCTACTTTGTCTGTTCTTTAGTGTCACACTGTGGAATTAAATTCCCTTGATTTCTTTGCATCATCGATTCTGAATGGTTAAAAAAGTTATGATTTTATAAAATACCTGCTTCATTGTTAGGATGGGTATGATATTGAAAGGCCAGACATACCCCATCTTGCACTTCCTGTCCCGTCCCTTCCTCATCACTACCTGCCCCTGAGCACATACACCTTGCAGAAACAGGTTGTTAAACAAACATATCCTGTGGAGACAGGGGGGATTAGACCAGAGGTACAGACCCTTGTAAAACCACATTCCTATCTTCATGCAACATCTGGTTCCCCTTGTAACTACCCAACCCCCTACCCTACAGATCTAACCTTGCAAAGTTTCACTTCTGTAAATGGCTTCACTTTAGGAATTGCACCCCTTTCTCCCACTCCAACTGAAAGAAAGATATAAAAACTCCCTTCTTGGGTGGTGCCTGTGGCTCAAAGGAGTAAGGCCCTGGCTCCATATGCTGAGGTGGTGGGTTCAAACCCAGCCAGGGCCAAAAAAACTGCAACAAACAAACAAACAAAAAACACCAAAAAAATCCAACTCCCTTCCTTTGTTATGCATCACTGAGAATTTTGGGGTGTGAACCCTTCTTGGTCGGCCAGTCAATAAAGGATCCTATACCTAATTTGAACTCAGCGTGCTGGCATTTTCTCTATAATACCACTTGCACTGAGTGCAACATTTGGAGGCCCCAGTGAGATCTCACCAGCTGGAGGGTCATCCTCTCTGCACCCCCTGCCCCCCCAGAGGATGGGAATTATAGGAGAGGCACTCCCTGAGATGGTCCATGGTCCTGTAATTTCCTGAACTCCTCCTGAGGGCTCTGATGGAACTCTGATTGACTCCACCAAAATCTTGGGTCCAGAACTTGCTCTCAAGAGGTAAGTGTTCTTTTTTGTCTAAGTATAGTTTGTTTCTGTTCAGAAGTAAAATTACATTCCTAGGAACAGGCCACAAAATAGTCACTGGGATTCCTGTGCCATCAGGATAGCAGGTCAGTGCACCGGGAGGATGGATAGGGCCCAAGAAGTAGACTTAGGGGCTCCTGAGGGCCACCTGGAAGACACCCAAGAAGGAGACATAGGGGCTCCTGAGGGATGCCTGGTACTAGATAAGGCCTGTACCAGGTTCCTGGAAACACCAAGATCCTGGTGGGGACCCTTGCCTTAGATGCACATGTGCAATTTGTTTGTGTGTTTGTTCATCATCATTGTCATCAGTGTGCCTGTTAGTCTTTTTGTCTGTCTTGATATAATTTCTGTTCTTTCTGGTTGAGTTCACAATCATGGGAACTCAACTCAGTAAACCCCTGACACCCTTCCAGTGCATGTTAAGGAACTTCACTGCTGGCTTCTCTGATGACTATAGAGTCCAGTTTTCTAAGAACTGTCCCCAAGTCTTCTGCGAAGTTGAATGGCCCACCTTTAATGTAGGGTGGCTTTCCACTGACCCCCTTGACCTGTCTTTCATGACTATGGTCCACGAATTGGTCACCAGGAAGCCAGGCCACACTGACCAGTTCCCCTACATTGATCAGTGGTTGATTTTAGTCCATAACCCCCCTCCATGGCTTCGTGTGTGTGCAGTGGGCAACTATTCATCAGTATTCATCAGTATTGCTTGCTTGTTCCTGTTTGCAAGGGGAGCACTATGCTCAGAATCCAGTTCTACCCCCATCTGCAAAGGAGGATTTGCCACCTCCCTATAACCCCGACAGGCTGTCCTCCCCAACAGTGTCTTCTGTGGGGACTGCTTGCCAGCACCTAAGTCCCTATATCCCCACAACTCACCTCCATACTCTTGCCTTAGGTCCCATACAGACCCTAAGCTAATGTGTAGAGTTCCCGTTCTCTCCCCTGGGAAGCACTCCCTGGGAATGGGGCTGGAGGTGCCCATTCCTTCCTTGTTTGTGTTCCCTTCTCTACCTCAGACTTCTACAACTTGAAGGCACAGAACCCACCCTTCTCTAAAAAGCCCGAGATCCTGACTTTCCTTAATGACTCCATCCTGCAGACTCACTGTCCAACCTGGGATGACTGCCAGCAACTCCTCCTAACACTCCTTACATCTGAGGAATGCACGAGAGTCAGAGTTGAGGCGCAGAAAGACTTCCTGGCCACCACAGGTACCACAGAGGAAAAGGGGAAGGTGGATTTCAATAGAGTTTTCCCAGATGAATGGCCAGAATTGGGACCCCAATACCTTAGCAGGGTCTCAGGCTCTTGACACTTTTCACTGGTCTTTCTTAACTGGCCTATGGGGTACAGCCCGAAAGCCCATTAATTTTTCAAAAACAACCAAAGTAGTCCAGGGCTCGGATGAGTCTCCTGGGGCATACTTGGAGCGGCTCAGACAGACATTCCAAATTTATACCCCGTGTGACCCTTCCACTCCTGAAAACACTAGGGCAGTGAATCTGGCTTTCGTCTCTCAGTTTGTACCTGATATCAGAAAGAAACTTCAAAAACTGGAGAGGTTTGCCGGAATGAATATTTTTCAACTCTTAGAAGTTGCCCAGAAAGTCTATGACAATAGATGTATAGAAAAACAAAAGCAGGAAACAGCAGCAGCTGAAAAATCTAGTTGTAGACAGTCTAAGGTTATTGTAGCTGCACTGCAAGCTGTTTAAAAGGACCACCTAAAGAAAGAAAGAGAAAAGAGCCTGGGGCCCAGCTGGCCGAACTGGCCTAGATTAGAGAAAAATCAATGCACCTACTGCAAAAAGAAAGGCCATTGGAAGAATGAGTGCCCAGAATTTGACACTAGACACAAAACTCCACAAAGGGTCTTGGCATTGCCAACAGGAGATGAAAATAACTCTGACTGATGGGGCCAAGGCTCTCTCCCACTAGGCCCTGGAGAACTCATGGTGCAACCCCAACTTGGGTTGTTTCTCTCTGCCAGGAGCTTTGGTGTTTTTGTATTCTTTTCTGTAAATAACTCCTGCCCTACCACTGATCTGTGATCGGTGGATTCATTCTTCAAATCACCAAGACCAAGAACCATCTGAAGACGAAATTCCAGTATCACTTTCACCTGTTCATTTATGAGGTTAAAGGTGTCACAAAAGGTGTACTAACTCAAGGCCTTGGGCTATGGAAGCGACCCATAGCCTATTTGTCAAAGTGGCTTGACCCATGGCAGCAGGATGGCCAAGATGTCTGTGAGCTGTTGCAGCCACCTCCCTGTTGGTACGAGAAGTGGATAAGCTAACTTTGGGCCAGGACTTAACTCTGACGGCCCCATATACTGTAGAAACCCTCCTTTGGGAAGCCATTGGCCAGTGGATGTCGAATACCAGACTCACCCACTACCAGAGGCTGCTTTTAAATGAGTCACACCTGAAGGTCAATCCCACCCAGAGCCTGAATCCAGAGATCCTGCTGTCAGACGATGACCCACAAGAGCCCCTCCATGACTGCAAGCATGTGCTGGACCTTTGCTGAAAGTGCTGCACGGACTTGTGGGACACCCCACTCCAAAACACAGATGCCACCTTGTACAGTGATGGAAGCAGCTATGTCCAAGAGGGAACTGGAAAGCGGGAGCCGCTGTGACCACCCAGGACGAGGTAATATGGGCACAGGCCCTGCTGGCTGGCACTTCAGCTCAGAGAGCCAAATTAATCACATTAACCCAGGCCCTTTGATAGGGAAAAGACAAAATGATTAACATCTACACTGACAGTTGATATGCATTTGGGACAGTATCCATGAATGGCCAGATTTATAAGGAAAGAGGATTTCTCACTTCAGCAGGAAAAACTATTTAAGAAAGATGAAATCCTGGCCATATTTATTAGAGGCTCTTTGGCTCCCCAAGAAAGTAGCTGTCATCCATTGCGCAGGACACCAGAAGCCTAATTCCTTGGAGGCAATAGGTAACTACATGGTGGACAAGACAGTCTGGGAAGTGGCCTTGAGCCTGGTGAGACACCTAGACATTCTACCTGAGGCTGTCTGGTTCCCCACTCCAGTCCTCCTTCTGTCCCCACATACTCTGAAGAAGAAAAGAAATTTGCAAAAGAATAAGGAACCGAAGAAATAAGAGATGGCTGGTTGTGGCTCCCCATTGACTGGATTTATCTACCTGACCCACTAGGGAGGGAGCTGATACAACAACTCCACTCAGTAAACCATCTAGGAGGCAAGAACATGCAAGAACTCTTGCAGCCAAGGTACTTGTTTGAAACCTTGGCAGAAGGCCCCTGGTCCACAGCCACCCATTGTGTGGCATGTGAAAAAGTAAATGTGAAGGCTGGCTGACTCCGTCAATGGGAATTTGCCTCAGGGGACACATGCTGGAAGAAAGTTGGGAAATTGACTTTACCAAAATCCATCCTGCCAAATGAGGATATAAGTACCTCTTAGTCTTAGTAGTTACATTCTCAGGTTGGGTAGAAGTTTTACCCACCAAAAATGAAACTGCCTTGACCACAGCAAAAAAACTCCTAAATAAAATTATCCCTAGATACAGACTACTTATCTTCATTGGCTATGATAATGGGCCAGCTTTCATCTCTGCTCTAACGCAGGCACTCAGTAAGACTCTAGGAACACAGTGAAAACTTCATTGTGCCTAATTGACCCCAAAGTTCAGGCCAGGTAGAAAGAAAGAACCGGATCCTAAAAGAAATCTTAACCAAACTCATTGAATAGACTGTTGAAAGATGGATGGAGCTCCTCCTCTTAGCAGCCCTTAGAGTGAGATGTATCCCATACTGGGCATGTTTCACCCCTTGTGAAATGATGTATGGCAGACCCCCTCCCCTACTCCCCAGAGTACGTGAAACCCACTTAGCAGAAATAACTAACCACTCTTTTCTGAAGTATCTCAAAACCTTCCATCAGGTTCAAACAGACCTTCAATTCCTGGTTCGAGATGCACACCCCAGTACCCAGGAGGTAAGCAGAAAATTCAAACCTGCCTTTGAGCCAGGTGACCAGATATGTAAAATCAGTCCAGAAAGGACTGAGTCCATGGTGGAAAGGCCCCTACACTGTCATCCTGGCCACCCCAACTGCTGTGAAGGTGGACGGTCTGACAGCATAGATTCATTACTCCTGAGTGAAAAAGGTCAGAAAAAAGGAGAAACCTGCCCAGACTGCCATCCCCAGAGAGGACCCTCTCAAGCTAAGACTGTTAAAATCTTAATTTGCTCTCTATATCTTCCTGGCTTTGAAATCCCTCCCAAACACCCTCTCTTCAACCACTTCTTATTTTGTGTTATCCACCTGGGATAAAGGGAAGGTGGTGGCGAATATATCCTGGGCAGATAATACTAAAGTCCCAGAAGCCACACGACAGAGTCCAGATCCAATATTTTATGCTGATTTGTGTAAATTTTTTGATTCATTTCAGCGAAACCAAGATGGTCTCTGTACTAAGTAAGGAATGGGTAAAATGTTCCTTGAGTATGGCACAACACAGGGTGAAAAAGGCTTCCAGAAACTTGATTTCTACTTCTGTGGGACCCTGGCAAAGAGAAAATCTTGCCTGAATACTTTTGCCCAGCTTGGGAATGTGTAGCCATCACCACCTATGAGGGAAGGTGAAATAATACTGAGCATTTCATCATCTGGAGGGCTGGGTGACTGATATGTGCCATTTCTTGCACCTGTAACCCCATTTTCATCCAGGTGAGGAACCCCGCCCTACACACCTGGGCAGGAGGGTGGACATGGGGAATCAGGTTTTGGATGACCAGACCAGACCATGGAGTGCTATTCACAATCCAGCAGTTTTCCTGACCATGGAGCCCACCATAGCCAGTGGGGCCTCTTGTAATAGTTGAAGACCCTGTATTTGACCTCCACTACCCTGTTCCCCACAACCCTAGACACCACCAAAGAACATAATGAAAGCCCCTCCTTCCCTCTAGCCTGCTAAGCAGCTAAATAACATACACCATCTCTTAAATACCAGCCTGTCTGACCTGGTCGCAGACTGCTGGCTGTGCCTGAAATCTTGGCCCCCATATTTTATTGGTCTAGGCATACAGACATCTCCAGTTAAAAACCAAGATGCCTCCCTGTGTCCATGGCTAACCCCGTCCCTCACCCTAGGAGATAAAGTCGGTTGAGCGAGCTGCCTTCACGCCCTGTGTTATAACCTAACTGTGTCCCCCCTAGAAACGGTATGCAGCTCCACCCAAGATACGAGCGCCTCCTGGCATATTTTGCCCCAAATGGAACTTGACTGGCATGTACCCCAGGCCTAACCTGATGCATTATCACACGGCTAGTGCAACCAGTTGGAGCTTGTGCTGTAGTCCATGTACTCCCACAAGTATATGTTTATTCAGGCCCTGAAGGAGAAAACCAAATTTTCCCTTTTTCATGAGCCCCTGCAGAAAGAGAGTGCCACTCCTGGTCCAGTTCTCTTAGGACTAAATGTCGCAGGAACAGTTGCTATGAGCCCTACTGCACTAGTAAAAGGTGAATAAGGCTTAGCAGCTCTGTACCAACAAATTGATGAAGATCTAGGGGGACTCCAGTCAGCTGTAGACATTTAACACAACTAGGTAGAGTCCCTAGTAGAGGTATCACTCCAAAACCAGAGCGGCTTAGACCTCCTCTTTCTAAACCAAGGAGGACTATTCACTGTGCGGAGAGAAGCATGCTGTTTCTATGCCAACCAGTCAGGACTCATTAAAAGCACCTTGCCGAAAATCTGAGATAACTTAGACCAAAGAAAAAAGGAGTGAGAAAATTCCTAGTCTTACTTCCAAAACTTATTTGATTGGAAGCCCTTGGTGACTAGTCACTAGCCTGATTGGACCAGCTATTTTCCTCCTGTTAGGGCTTCTCATAGGACCAGGTATCCTCAAGTGGATAATAAATTTTATTAAACGACAAATAGCCGTGGTAAAACTCATGAAAATAAGAACTCAGCATAGCTTCATGATAGTAAGAACTCAGTATAGCCAAATTCCTACACAGGACAAGTCAATGATTTGACTCAGACATAAGACCAGTGGGAAATCGAAGGCCAGGCAGACCCCATCTTGTACTTCCTTTTCCTTCACCTCCTCATCACTACCTACCCCTGATCACATACACCTTGCAGAAACGGGTTGTTAAACAAACATATCCTGCGGAGACAGGGGGGATTAGTCCAGAGTTACAGACCCTTGTAAAATCACATTCCTATCTCCACGCAATATCTGGTTCCCTTTGTAACTACCCACCCCTTACCCTATAGATCTAGCCTTGCAAAGTCTTGCTTCTGTAAATGGCTTCACTTTAGGGATTGCACCCCTTTCCCCCACCCCAACTGAAAGAAAGATATAAAAATTCCCTTCTTTTGTTATATGTCGCCAAGAATTTTTGAGTGTGAACCCTTCTTGGCTGGCCAGTCAATAAAGGACCCCATACCTAATTTGAACTCAGTGTGCTGGGTTTTCTCTGTAATTCCACTTGCATTGGGTACAACAATATTTCTTGTGATTTTCTACTTCTTAAACATGAGCAGAATTTGAATCACCTAGATTTTAAACTATAAAGGAATAATATGTACTTTTTATGAGGGGAGGGTCAGTCTGCTTTCAAGTCAACATTTGTGAAATTCACCCATGTTTCCGATATAGCTATAATTGATTGTTATTGGTTTACATTATTTTGTTGTATACTATACCACAAATAATTCTACATATGATGAATATGTAGCTCATTTCCTAATTTGTAGTCATTGTAAATAATGCTACAATAAGCATTGTTCTTGTACAGGTGTTTTGACAAACGTGTATATAACTAACTGCTAGAATATTCCTAGGAGAGCAAATGTTGGTTATGTATATTTTACATTTAGTAGATAATGCCATACTGTTTCCAAAGAGGTTATAAAAATTTATATTTTCACTGGCGTTTTGTGAAAATTTCTTTTGCTTCATATCCTTGCTAATATTTGCTATGGGCAATTTTAATGAAAATTCCTCATTGAAGTATAATATACATTTAGAAAAGGGCACACATTAGAAGTGTATAATTCAATGAATTTTTACTGAATGATACAGCCCTTTAACTACAACAAAGATCAAAATGTAGAACATTACATTATCTGAAGCCCCATAAGTCTCTCTTTTGTTCTGAGACAATGATTAGCCACCTAGCAATACACATTACTTTGACATTTATTGTGATAAATTAATTACACAGTAGAAAACCCCCACCATAGTTGACCACCTCCCTGAATTCACCACCTCCTTAAATTGACCTAATTTTCCTAGACCAGACAGGTACCACACGAACTAAGACCTAGTTCCTTATGTTGACTCCCTCCGTATGTTGACCAGTTTTGTTATAGTTGCTTAGGTCTATTTACAGAGGTTCTACTGTATTTGCTTTATTTTTTAAAAATCAACTTTATTATGGAATAATTTACAAACCAAATATTTTACTTATTTTGTTTTTACAAATCAATATGGTAATTTTTAAGCATTCTACTGCAAATATCCAAGCATATATGGCTTCCATGGCAAATCTACTTAACATTTAAAGATAAATTAGTACCAATTCTTCATAGTTTTTTCCACAATCAAAAGAAGGGAACACCTACCTACTCATTTTATAAATGCAGTTTTATCTTAATACTGATGCTGATCAAAGAAATCATAAAAAAGAAAACTACAGACCAATAGCTTTCACATATATAAATATAAAAATTAGGTTAAAAAATAAATAGAAGACATCCACACTGGAAATAAGGAGTAATACTTTTTATCCACATGACATCATCTTTTATATAGAAAAAATTTTAGGCATCCTCTCAAATATATTAGAACTGATAAACAAGTTCAATAAGTTTGCAGGATATAAGTTCAACATTAAATAAATCAATTATATTTCTATAAACTATCAATAAACAGTTCAAAAATAAAATTGAGAAAACAATTTGATCCACAACAGCATTAACATATGATTTTTTGTTTGTTTGTTTTTACTTTTTTTTTCTTTTTGAGACAGAGTCTCACTTTGTGCCCTGGATAGTGTGTGAGGCATCATAGCTCATAGCAACCTGAAAATCTTGTGTTCAAATGATTCCGTCACCTCAGCCTCCCAAGTAGCTGGGACTATAGGTGACTGCCATGATGGGAGGCCAGTTTTTCTATTTTTAGTATGGATGGGGTCTTGCTCTTGCTCAGACTGGTCTAGCACTTTTGAGCTCAAGCGATTCACCTGCCTGAGCCTCCCTGAGTGCTAGGATTACAGGTGTGATCCACTGTGCCCAGCCCAGCCTTAAAACATGTATGTTGATCAGTTCATACATTGAAGCCTTACCCTTAATGTGACTATATTTGGATATTGAATCTACAGGGAAATAATTACGGTTAAATGAGGTTGTAATGCTGGAGCCCCAATCCAATAGGTTTACAGTCATGTGTTGCCTACTACATACCTGGCTTGTATGGTATGGCCTCTTGCTTCTAGGCCACAAACATGTACAGCATGTTACTATACAAAATATTGTAGGCAATTTTAACACAATGCTAAGTATTTGTGTCTCAAAGCATATCTAAAAATTGAAAAGGTACAGTAAGAATAAGGCATAAAAGTTTAAAAATGATACAGTTGTAGAAGGTACTTACTATGAATTGGAGTTACGGGACTGGAAGTTGTTCTGGGCAAGTGAGTGAGTTGCGAATGAATGCGAAGGCCTAGGACCTGAATCCACACTACTGTAGACTTTATAAACACGGTCTGCTACATTAGGCTATAGAAAATTTATAAAAGTATTTTCTTTCTTAGTAATAAATTAACTATAGCTTATCGTAAGTTTTTAACTAAATAAACGTTTAATTTTTGAAAATTTTGGACTGTTTTGTAATAACATGTAGCTTAAAACACAAACACATTTTATAAAGAAAAAAATTTCGTTTTACTTTTGAAAGCTTTTGGTTAAAAATGAAGACACTTTCATGTGGAGGTCCTACATTAGTTTCATAATAAGGGTGAGTACATTGGGTACTTTTTCTTCCATTCTTGAGACACTTTACTAAGAAGAATATGTTCCAGCTCCATCCATGTAAACATGAAAGAGGTAAAGTCTCCATCTTTTTTTAAGGCTGCATAATATAGGGCCTCCACATGAAAGCTATAACCCAGTTACAACCTAAGAATAGGGAGAAGGGGGAAAGGGAGGGGAGGGAGGGGGGAGGTAGGTGGAGAGAGGGGGATTAATGGGATTTCACCTGTGGTGCATCTTACAAGGGTATATGTGAATCCTAGTAAATGTGGAATGTAAAGGTCTTAGCAAAATAACTAAGAAAATGCCATGAAAGCTATGTTAACTAATGTGATGAAAATGTGTCAAACGGTCTATGAACCAAGTGTATGGTGCCCCATGATCATACTAATGTACGCAGCTATGATTTAATAAAAAAAAATAAAAACACACACACACACAAATAAATAAATAAATAAAATAAAAATGAAGACACAACACATACATTAGCCTCGATCTACACATGGTCAAGATCCTCAATATCACTGTCTTCTGCCTCCACATCTCATCTCGCTGGGAGGGGGCAATAAACTGCAAGGTGCTGTCATCTCCTATGATAACAATACCTTCTTTCGAAATACCTCTTGAAAAACTTGCCTGTGACTCTTCTTGAGGAGTTGTCACTGTGTTCAGATATATGTTTATGACAGTTTGCTTGGCTTATTTCTTTTTATCATCATTCTTTTAAGCATAAAATCCACCATGAATATTCCTCTCTATTAATAAAAACCCTTTTGTGTTGGAGTTCATGTTTCCAAAATATCGAGGAGCTTTTTGAAGTCTGCAAAAGCTCCTGCAAAACCCTTCACTGTGCATTTTGTCGGGGGTTCTTATTCATATTATTTTCCTGCAATTTTCTCTTGCCTCTTTTTCATCTGTATGTCCAGTTCCAGTTCTAACAACTCCTCACTAGTCAGTTCCTTGGCAATCACCTCTAGGAACTTCTCAGTGTCATCCTCACTCACACCAGGTTAAAGTTGTTTGCCATTTCAACTACAGCCTTGTTGATTTTTCAACCTCTTCACCCTTGGCAAAACCTTTAAAGTCATATACAAACTTCCTGAGTTTTTATTTTGAGATGCCATTCATACAGTCCTTGGTGACATCACCCTAAGCTCAAGCAAAGGTCTTGATGCAGTCATAGATATAATCCTTTCAGAATTGTATCAGTATCTTCCTTAATTGCATCAATAGGCTGGGCATGTGTCTTCCTGGCATGATAGGTTTTAAAAACTTGTACTGTGAAACCTGACTGACTCCATTTTGTATTAGCTGACTCCATCTTGTCTATGGTTTAAAACTTTGCAGCCCCCACTGCCCTCCCCCTCACATATTGTTATAGGCCCTTCATAAACAGTAAGTTTACAGTTGCAAGACCTTGAAAACTTCCAGTGTGGATATAACACCTGCTCTCCATTAAGGCCCTATGGACCCTTATCTTGCAAATCTTGTTTCTGTAACTGCTTCACTTCTAGAACCCTCCCCCCAAAGCACAAGTTAAAAACCCTGCTCCCCTGCTTCTCCTGGTTGAGAGATTTTTGGGGTATGAACCCCTCTCTCAGTGCTTGCTAATAAAGGACCCTAAAAACTCAATTGGACTCAGTGTGCTGGTGTAATTTCCACTCGCCTTTGGGTACAGTATAACTCCTTGATCCAGTGGTTGGATCAAAGAGGTAGTGTTTAAAGGGAGAAACACCACTTTAATATTAGGATAAAGATCACCAGTAAAAGAAGGATATGCTGGGCGGCTCCTGTGGCTCAAAGGAGTAAGGTGCCGGCCCCATACGCCAGAAGTGGCAGGTTCAAACCCAGCCTTGGCCAAAAACTGCAAAAAAAAAAAAAAAAGGATGTGCTATTCAGCCATAGAAAAGATGGAGCCTTTGCATCTTTTGCATTAACCTGTATAGAGTTGGAGAACATCCTCTTTAATAAAGAGAATGTTCACAAGAATGGAAAAGCAAGTATTCAATGTATTCAATAATAATAGTAGAAGAACTAATCCAAGCCCACACAAGAGAGAAACAAACTCAATTTAATTCAAGTTGAGGGGGAGGAGGGAACAGGGAGGGAGGGGAGCAGGATTGTTGTGCTCTCACCTAACAGGCACAATATAAGGGTATATGACATACCTCCTGGGTGAAGGGCAAAAATACAACAGGGCCTTCACTTAACAAATGCAAACATCGTAACCTAATCGTTTGTGCCCTCATGTTAATCCTAAAGTTAAAAAAAGAAAAAGGAGGATGTGCTGGTGTATTATAAACAAGAAGCAAAATAGTGAAAGCTATGCTATTCTCCAACAGTATTTCTCCATTTTGCTGGCATAGCAGTTCAGGAGGGCATCTGGGAAGAGGAGCTGGGTCATCCCTGACTTCTTCCTGCTCTTGGAGCACACTGGAATTGTGTGCTTATTGATAAGCTTGAAGGCCCTGGGGTTCTCACAGTGCCAGATCACGGAGTGTCAATTTATAGCCTGCAACACTGTCCCCAAGCAAGACCATGATCTTGTTCTTAAAAACCTTGAAATCTGGCACTGACTTGGCCTCCTTCTGGATGAAAGCCATTTCAAGCATTTGTTTCCAGAATAAGTGGTTTCATCTATATTGGAGATTTTCTCTGGCAAGTAATTTTCCCCCACAACCAGCTTATCTGAGGTTTTTTCTCTTTTTCTTTTTCTTTCTTTTTTTTTTTTTTTGCAGTTTTTGGCTGGGGCTGGGTTTGAACCTACCAGCTCCGGCATATGAAGCCAGCACCCTACTCCTTCGAGCCACAGGTGCTGCCCTTATCTGAGGTTTTAAACTTCTTCATCTGCCTACATCAGCAGTGGCTGGTTCCCCACTTGCTTTTGTGTTATGTAATGAGTAACCATTTTTGAACGATTTAAACCACCCAGATCTAGTAGTAAATTTAATATCATAGTTAGGTCTAGACTTGTCTTTCAACATTGCAAACAAACTTTTCATTTTGGCTGTGATCAGCATGAGGCTTAGAAGTGTGTCTGGTCTTCCAACCAGGTGGTTAGAAGTTTCTCCATGTCTGATGCAGGCCCTTCTTGAACTTTTTCTTATTAGTCTTGTTGCTGTCAACGAAACACATTATTTAACAGCTTACATCACTTTGCTTTTGTTCTTCAAGAGTATGGTGGAATGGGACAAGTCTGACTGGTGAGCCACAACCATTACTGATTTTCTACCTTCATAGTCTTTAATCACTTTTAATTTAGTTTCTAGGTCAATCACTTGACAGGGCCTCTTACTGGCAATATTAATCATGGATTTTGTACATTCAGGGGACATTATACAGAAAACAACAGGAGATTAAATCAAGCACAAGTGAAAATGATGCAATCAAAAGATAGAATAAACATGTGAGTTATGAGGTTGCTGCTGGTGTAGCACGGCATAATGTTTTGCAGCAAACGTTTCTTTTTTTTCCTTATAGACAGAAAGAGAGAACTCTAAAATAGCAATTAAAACTATAATAAAGACATGATGCATAATATAGAAACCAGTAACATAGCCATTTATTATCTTTATCAAATATTATGTACTGTGCATAATTGTAGCACTATCCTTTTATACGGCTATTATAAGTCATATCAATATTATATGTATTAATAGTATTACATGCACTATAGTGCGGTAGGTTTATTAACACCAGCATTGAAAATAACACATTTGTGTTGCATTACAAGGTTAGTATGACTACAGTGCAATAGGAATTTTTCAGCTCCATTATAATCTTATGAGACCAACATTGTCATGCCACACATGGCTATAATGTCCTTAACAGAGTTCATTCCTTCTTTGCTTGTATGTACTGAGCAAAGGTCACCAACACACAGTAAGAAGGCAACTATTTTCATGCCTGCAAGAGAATCACTAGAAACTATGTTGCCACCCTGATCTCAGATCTTCCTTCCCCAGAAGAGTGAGAAAATAATAAATATCCACTGTTTAAGCCACCCAGTCTGTGGTATTTTGTTAAGGTAGGCTGAGCTAAAACATTCCTCAGTATGATAAATGCCATGTATGAATTAACACAGCTAACATCATAATTTCTGGTGGAAGACTGAATGTTTCTCCAATAAGATCAAAAATAAGATGGGGAGAAGGGAAAGGATAGTTTTTCCAACAAATGGTTCAGGATATTCACATGCAAAAGAATGAAATTGTACCCTTAGTTCACACTATATACAGAAATTAACTCAGAATGGATCACAACTTTAATGTAAGAGCTGAAACTATGAAACTGGAAAACATAGGAGCAAAACTTTGTGATGGTAAATGAATAATGGTTCCCTCACTTTGACCAAAAAAGAAAAAAACACAAGCAAAAAAAACTGACAAATTGTACCTCACAAAATTTTAAAAATATATACTTCAAAAGTCACCATCAATAAAGTGAAAAAAATAACCAAGGACCGAGAAAAAGTATTTGCATATCAAAAATACAATAGGATACTTGTATCCAAAAATATTAGGAACATTTAGAAATTAAACATAAAAAGGCAAGTAACCCAACTGAAAAATACAAAAATAATTTAAAAGAATATTTCTCCAAAGATGATAAGCAAATAGACAATAAGCAAATGAAAAGATGCACAATATCATTAGCCATCAGGGAAATGGAATTCAAAATCACAACGTGATAGTGCTTTATAGCCACAGGATGGCTATATTTGAAATGATCGATAATAGGATTGGCAAGGATGTATAAAAATTATAACCTTCATATGTTGCTTGTGTAAGTGTAAAATGATGTGGACATTTTAGAAAACAGTTTGGCACTTTCTCAAAAAGTTAAACATATTACTATATGACATAGCAATTTCACTCCTAATAATATACACAAGATAAATAAAAATAAATGTCCACATAAAAACTTGTATAGAGGGATTTACAGCAATATTATTTGTTATAGCCAAAAGGGGAAACAAGCAAATGTATGTCAGCTGATGAATGGATAAACAAAATGTAGTATACTATTTCAATAGAATACTATTTGACAATAAAATGGCATGAAGTACTGGTATATACTACAACATGGATGAACCTGAAAATGTGGTGAGCGAAGGGCAAGTTCTATTCAGTTCTATTCAGAACTAAAATCAAATCGTATGTTCCCCAATTGCGTGGGTTTCCCTTTTGGTCCAGGGAACCCCAGAAATACACTAAACCTGAGTTTCTGTGCCTAACAAGGGAGGTCATACATGCCTCATCGTCCTTTGTAACCCATTAATAGCCTGATGGCTATGCAGGAAAAAGTTAGAACTGAACCTGTGTGTCCTCAGTTTACTTAAGAGATCACTACTTGAGCCTGAATATATGTCCTGTGATTTGTCTCTGATAAACACACTTCTTTTATTTTTTATTTTTTAATTTAATTTTTTAAATTAAATCATAACTATATACATTGATGCATTTACAGGGTTCAGTTTACTGATTTGACCTACAATGTGATATGTTTACATCGAATTAAGTAACACATCCATCACAATTATATTCTTTTCTCAATAGTTTTGAAATGAACTATTGCATCATGCACATTAGGTGAAATCCTCCCAAATACCCTCCCTCCTCCCCCTCCTTTCTCCCCTCCCCTCTCTCTCCTCTTCCCTTCTACTTTTTGGACTATAGTTATGTTTTACCATTCATATGATTGCATAGGTGATCATATATTGATTTCATAGTAGTATTGAGTACATTGGATACTTTTTTCCCCCATTATTGAGATACTTCACTAAGAGGAATATGTTCCAGCTCCATCCAGGTAAACATAAAAGATGTGAAGTCTCCATCTTTTATGGCTGCACAGTATTCCATGGTGTACACATACCACAATTAGTTAATCCATTCATGGGTTGATGGGCCCCTGGGCTGTTTCCGTGTCTTGGCAACTATAAATTGGGTTGCGATCGATAAACATTCTGGCGCAAATGTCTTTGTTGTAAAATAGTTTTTGATCATCTGGGTATATACCTAGTACAGGAATTGTGGGATCTAATGGTAGGTCTACTTTTAGTTCCTTGAGTATTCTCCAAATTTCTTTCCAAAAAGGTTGTATTAGCTTGCATTCCCATGAGCAGTGTAGAAGTGTTCCCTTTTCTCTGCATCCAAGCCAACATCTGTAGTTTTTGGATTTTGTTATGTGGGCTAATCTTATATGATATCTCAAAGTGGTTTTGATTTGCACTTCTCTGATGATTAAGGATAAAAAACACATTTTTTCATGTGTTTGTAGGCCATGCACCTGTCTTCATCAGAGAAGTTTCTGTTCAAGCCTCTTGCCCACAACAAAAATGGGGTTATTTGTTCTTTTCTTATTGATTAGTGTGAGTTCTCTGTGAGTTCTAGTTATCTGACCTTTGTCGGAAGCATAATCTGCAAAAATCTTCTCCATTCTGAAGGTTTTCTGTTTGCCTTATTTACTGTGTTCTTGGCTGTGCAAAAGCTTTTTAGTTTGATCAGATCCCAGTAGTGTATTTTTGGCATTGCTTCAATTGCCTGGGGGGTCCTCCTCATAAAATATTCCCCCATGTCGATTTCTTTAAGTGTTTTCCCAGCACTCTCCTAGTATTTTTATAGTTTCACATCTTAAGTTTAAATCTTTTTTTCCAGTGAGAATCAATTTTTGTTAATGGTGAAAGGTGGGGGTCCAGTTTCAGTCTTCTACAGGTTGCCATCCAGTTTACTCAGCACCATTTGTTAAATAGAGAGTCTTTCCCCCACTGAATATTTTTGAAAGGTTTATCAAAGACCAAATGATGATAAGTAGATGGGTTCATCTCCTGGTTCTCTATTCTGTTTCATACATCTACCTCTCTGTTTTTGTGCCAGTACCATGCTGTTTTGATCACTATCAATTTATAGTATATTCTGAGGTCTGGTAGAGTGATTCCTCCTACTTTGTTTTTATTTCTGAGTAATGTCTTGGCTATTCGAGGTTTTTTCTGATTCCATATAAAACAAAGTATTATTTTTTCGAGATCTTTAAAGTATAACAGTGGAGCTTTAATAAGGATTGCATTAAAATTAAATATTGCTTTGGGTAATAAGGACATTTTAGCAATGTTGATTCTTCCCAGCCATGAGCATGGTATGTTTTTCCATTTGTTGACATTTTCAGCTATTTCTTTTCTTAGTATCTCATAGTTCTCTTATAGATCTTTCATGTCCTTTGTTACGTAAATTCCCACATATTTCATCTTCTTTGGCACTACTATAAAAGGAATAGAGTCCTTGACAATATTTTCAGCTTGACTATTGTTGGCATATACAAAAGCTACTGATTTGTAAGTGTTGATTTTGTATCCTGAGATGCTGTTGTATTCCTTGATCACTTCTAAGAGTTTTGTAGTTGAGTCCCAGACTTCTTATCTTAAAACATTCCTTAGACCAGTGGCTATCAACCTGTGAGTAGTGACCCACAGGAACTATATTAAAGGGCCGTGGCATTAGGAAGGTTGAGAACCACTGCTTTAGACCCTTATCTTAATTTTAAACATTCCATGTCTTTAGACAAAGCCTCATTTCTTTAACCAATTAAAAAACACAGAATCTTTAAACTTACCTATAACCTGTAAGCCATCTCTCGAGATGTTCCATCTTTTTGGCTAAACCAGTGTACACCTTCTATGTACTGATTTATGGATTTATTTGCAATTCCTGTCTTCCTGAAATCTATAAAATAAAATTATAACCCAACCACTGCTATACTACCTGCTTAAGCCTTCTTGGGCATTGCTCTGGGCTCAGAATAAATCTCTTTAAAGTATTTTACAGAATTTGAGTTATTTTACATTTACACTATTTATATGAAATCTCCAGACCAGGGAAATATAGAGACAGAAAGTAAATTAGCGGTTGTCTAAGGTTGGAGTGGTGAGTGAGGTGTGGGAGGTGATTGGGTATGACTTTTACTTTTGGGACGATGAAATTTTTCTAAAATTGGATTGTTTGCATAACTAATTGTATCATGGTTGTACAATATTGTGAATATACTAAACACATTGTTGAATTATACACTTTAAAATGTTGAATGCATACTATGTGAAATATATCTCAATAAAGCTGCTAAAAATTTTACTCCAATATGGTAAAAATATACGCTTGCAACTTTATATAGTGATGACAGTAATCTTCGGTTAAAAGCAAATGTTTGGCCCTGTGAACGGCGGCCACAGGAGGGGCGGCCGTTGCGCCCGCCCAGTGCGCCAAACGGCAGTCTGGGGCAGGAGGCGGTGACAGCCCCTCCTCACATTTCAGATCTCCCAGCCCAGCCTGAGCGGTGGCTGCTGCTCCATGAAAGGCTGAAGGCGAGGACTTGGGCTCGGCATGCGGGGAGGAGGTGGGATGAGCCACACCATGCACAGGGATGGTGGAGAGCTGCCCCCAACAAGCCCGCGGAATTCTCCGTTTGCAAAGAAATCAAAACTGATTTTCCAGGAGAGCACAAACAGCTGAAAGCATTTGGCAAAGCCAGCGCATTTTAACTCAGAAAAATACTGAGGGGCAGAGACAAGATGGCTGACTGAAGCCAGCTTTCCACAGAGGTTCCCATCCAGAAGGAGAGTTAAAGGACAGAAATATAGAAAGTAACATAGTGGATTAGAGCTGTACCAAGAGAGAAGGTTGAAGAACGCACATCAACCCCACTGAGGCGAGCTGCGACCCCAAGGATACAAACAAAAGGTACAAAATCCATCACCAGTGCACAGGAGTCCCCTCTGTCATAAGAACTGCTTGGAGTGCTCCATAAACAATTGAGCAGAGTTCAAAGGTCCTCCCACTACACTCCATGGGAGAAACGCTGGAAAATCTGGACCTGCCTCCCCTATTAGGGTGCTATGGCGTTCTCCTGTCAGGCATAAAACTGTATAAAACTATATATATTCTCTACCTGCAACTCTGAGCTCCCAGCACTCCCCTCCACTCTCACTCTGAGGTCTGGAGGCCTGTCCCCCAGGAGTCCAGATTCTTGGGTGATTTCTCAAAGGGTGTGGACAGGGCCTAAACTGCAGCTTGTCAGTGCTGATTCTGCTGCACGGAAATGAGGAGAGGACAGTCGACTGAGAGGGAACCACAACGGAGCAGCGGTGCTCCAAGGCACAGAGCAGCAGCCGTCTTTCATCAACAATAGGGCTCACTCCCAGATATTCTGAAGCACACCACCTGTCTCCCTGGGCAACCAGAGGATGCCGGGCATCTACTCAGATGGCAACCACCATGGAACAGATCTGGGACAGAAATGCAGGCTCTGTGAGTAAAGGGTTTGCCTGAGGCAGTACCGGTCTGGGTGGAGCGCAGGGAATAGAAACACACGCACAGGGTGGGGCTGACCCAGAGGACTGCTTTACTGAGCCTAAGACCCACCCGACCCTCAGGTCATCGTCAGCCTAGAGACAAAGGAAGACAGGAGGCTAGAACTGACAGGTAACTAAATACAAACCTGCAGGAGAAAAGACAGGGCCTGAGGCGCAGGCTCTGGGAACTCAAAACAGTTTCTCTTCTACAGGGGAATTAAGCAGGGACAGACAAATTCACGCAGATCTGTTCTGTTCTGTTCTGTCAGTAACATCAATCAGGGGCAGGGCTGGAACTGAGTGAACACCCCCCAGCCTCCATCAAGCACCTGAGGTTGTCAGGCCTCACCTCCCCCTGCTGGATAGAGGCAGAGCACAGTGGCCTGGCTGAGCAGAAATAGATTTCCTTGTGATTCAGGCAGGTGCAAACCCTTAGAGTGTCTGTTCACTACAGGCAACTGAGTCACAGCCCTGTGGGGCTGTCAATGACTGGGTGTGACAGAGGTACAAGGTGGGGAAGGAGGCATCAACCTTCCCAGACTGATCTATTTGCTGGGTGGGTCCTCCTGACTCCATGGAGCACTGGAGCAAGCCATATATGAGTAGTCACCAGACCCCTGTGATCCAGCTGCCAGAGACCTTTTAAACTCTTCCGCCTGTGACAGGTGCTGACTCAGACAGTTGATTTGGACCTTTTGAACTGAGCCAATCACCCAAGGACTATTCAGGTGGTGCCCTGGGTGTGTGGTTGTAGGAAGGTTTGATTTTCCTTTTCCAATTGTTGCCTGTGGAGGGCGGGGTGACTTAATTGCTGGTATTTCTCCATAGCTGAGACTTCAACTGAGAGTAACAGTTTCACTAGGGTCGAACAGAGACCAACTGAAAACAAGACAGAACCACTTATCCCCACCGCACCAAACAGGGCCCCAGTTTCTCAGGCCATAGCACTGTATGGGTCCTCAACAACACTCTAGGGTAAAAATCAAATGGTGTTAAACAATCATGGGGTGGAATCAGCGGAAAAACTCTGGTAACATGAATAACCAGAACAGATCAACCCCCCAAAGGAAAGATACGGCAGATGTAACTGAAGATCCTATTCATAAACAGCTGGCCAAGATGTCAGAAATCGAATTCAGAATTTAGATTGCAAACAAGATTAATAGAATGGAGGAAAATTTGTAATTAAAAATTTGAGCAGCAATTCAAAAGTTGAAATTAGAAATTCGAGGAGAAATTCAAAAGTTGTCTCAAGAATTTAACGAATTTAAAGACAAAACCACCAAAGATTTTGATACACTGAAGCAAGAATTTGCAGCCCTCAAAGACCTTAAAAATATAGTAGAATCCCTCAGTAACAGAGTGGAGCAAGCAGAAGAAAGGATTTCTGACATTGAACACAAAGCCTTTGAATGCTCCCAAACTCTCAAAGAGGAAGAGAAATGGAGAGCAAAAATGGATAATTATCTCAGAGAGCTCTGAGATAATTCGAAGAAGGCTACTATCCACCTCTTTGGAATCCCTGAAACTGATGAAGTGGCCTCACTAGGCACAGAGGCCCTTCTCAATGAAATTATAAAAGAGAAATTTCCAGACATGCCAAGAGATTCTGAAATTCAGATAGCAGACAGTTTGAGAACCCCAGCATGACTCAATCCCAATAAGACATCCCCCAGGCATATCATGATTAACTTCACTAAAGTTAATATGAAGGAGAAAATTATGAAAGCAGCCAGATGTAAGAAATCCATTACCCACAAAGGGAAAAATATTAGAATAACTGCAGATCTTTCTGCTAAAACTTTTCAAGGCAGAAGAGGGTGGTCATTGACTTTTAACCTCCTAAAGCAAAATAACTTTCAACCCTGGATCCTGTATCCAGCTAAACTGAGTTTCATTTATAATGGAGAAATTAAATACTTTAATGACATTCTTATGTTGAAGAAATTTGCCATAGCCAAATCAGCTTTTCAATATATACTCAGACCTATCCTCCATAATGACCAGCCCAATCCTCTACCACAAAAGTAAACTCACTACGAAACTTTTGATCAAACTCCAACTTCCACAGTGGCAAAAGGATTAAAAATGTCCACTGGACTTTTGAAAAACTCGATACCCAAAATTTTACCAGACTTATCAATATTCTCCATTAATGTGAACAGCTTAAACTGTCCTCTAAAGAGGCACAGGTTAGCTGACTGGATACAAAAACTCAGGCCAGATATTTGCTGCATACAGGAGTCACATTTTACATTAAAGTATAAATATAGACTCAGAGTAAACGGAAGAACATTCCAATCCCAAACCCAGTAGAAGAAAAGAAATAACCAAAATTAGAGCATAATAAATGAAATTGAAAACAAAAGGATTATACAACAGATCAATAAATCAAAAGTTGGTTTTTTGAAAGGTCAATAAAATAGATAAACCTTTGCCTAACCTAACCAGGAAAAAAAAGAGTAAAATCTCTAATCTCATCGATCAGAAATGACAAAGGCAAAATAACAATAAACTCCTCAGAAATTCAAAAAATCCTTAATGAATATTACAAGAAACTTTATTCTCAGAAATATGAAAATCTGCAGGAAATTGAACAATACGTGGAAGCGCATCACCTTCCACGTCTTAACCAGAATCAAGTGGAAATGTTGAACAGGCCCATATCAAGTTCGGAAGTAGCATCAACCATGCAAAATCTCCCTAAAAAGAAAAGCCCAGGACCAGATGGCTTCACGTCAGAATTATACCAAAACTATAATGAGGAATTAGTACCTAAATTACTCAACCTGTTTGAAAAGGTAGAAAAAGAAGGAAGACTACCCAACATGTTCTATGAAGCAAACATCACCCTGATCCCCAAACCAGGAAAAGACCAACAAGAAAAGAAAATTATAGACCAATATCACCAATGAATATAGATGCAAAAATATTCAACAAGATCCTAACAAACAGAATCCAGCAATACATCAAACAAATTATACATCATGACCAAGTCGGTTATCCCAGGGTCTCAAGGCTGGTTCAATATACGTAAATCTATAAGTATAATTCAGCACATAAACAAATTAAAAACCAAAGACCATATGATTCTCTCAATTGATGTAGAAAAAGGTTTTGATAATATCCAGCATCTCTTCATAATCAGAACACTTAAGAAAATTGGTATAGAAGGGAAATATCTTGAACTGATAGAGGCCATCTACAGCAAACCCACAGCCAATTTCCTGTTGAATGGAGTTAAATTGAAATCATTTCCACTCATATCAGGAACCAGACAAGGCTGCCCATTGTCTCCACTGCTCTTTAACATTGCAATGGAAGTTTTAGCCACTGCAATTAGGGAAAAAAAGGTGATCAAGGGTATCCATATAGGGTCAGAAGAGATCAAACTTTCACTCTTCACAGATGATATGATTGTATATCTGGAAAACACCAGGGATTCTACTACAAAACTCTTAGAAGTGATCAAGAAATACAGCAGCATCACAGGTTACAAAATCAACATTCATAAATCGGTAGCCTTTATATATACCAACAGTAGTCAAGCTGAAATAACAGTTAAGGACTCTATTCCATTCACAGTAGTGCCAAAGAAGATGAAATATTTGGAAGTTTATCTAACAAAGGACATGAAAGATCTCTATATAGAGAACTATGAAACTCTAAGAAAAGAAATAGCTGAAAATGTTAACAAATGGAAAAACATACCACGCTCATACCTGGGAAGAATCAACATTGTTAAAATGTCCATACTACCCAAAGGAATATACAATTTTAATGCAATCCCTATTAAAGCTCCACTGCCATACTTTAAAGATCTTGAAAAAATAATACTTTGTTTTATATGGAACCAGAAAAAAGCTCGCATAGCCAAGACATTACTCAGAAATAAAAGTAAAGCAGGAGGAATCACACTACCAGACCTCAGACTATACTATAAATCGATAGTGATCAAAACAGCATGGTACTGGCACAAAAACAGAGAAATAGATGTCTGGGACAGAATAGAGAACCAAGAGATAAATCAGCTACTTACCATTATTTGATCTTTGACAAGCCAATTAAAAACATTCAGTGGGGAAGATTCCCTATTTAAGAAATGGTGCTGGGTGAACTGGCTGGCAACCTGTAGAAGACTGAAACTGGACCCACACCTTTCACCATTAACTAAGATAGACTGTCGCTAGATTAAAGATTTAAACTTAAGACATGAAACTATAAAAATACTAGAAGAAAGTGCAGGGAAAACCCTTGAAGAAATCGTCTGAGAGAGTATTTTATGAGGAGGACCCCCCGGACAATTGAAGCTGCTTCAAAAATACACTACTGGGACCTGATCAAAGTAAAAAGCTTCTGCACAGCCAAGAACACAGTAAGTAAAACAAGCAAACAGCCCTCAGAATGGGAGAAGATATTTGCAGGTTATGTCTCTGACAAAGATTTAATAACCAGAATCCACAGAGAATTCAAATGTGTAAGCAAGAAAAGAACAAGTGATCCCATTGCAGGCTGGCAAGAGACTTGAAGAGAAACTTCTCTGAAGAAGACAGGTGTGCGGCCTACAGACATATGAAAAAATGTTCATCATCTTTAATCATCAGAGAAATGCAAATCAAAACTACTTTGAGATATCATCTAACTCCAGTAACATTAGCCCATATCACAAAATCCCAAGACCAGAGATGTTGGCGTGGATGTGGAGAAAAGGGAACACTTCTACACTGCTGGTGGAATGCAAATTAATACATTTTGGAAAGATGTTTGGAGAACACTTAGAGATCTAAAAATAGATCTGCCATTCAATCCTATAATTCCTCTACTAGGTATATACCCAGAAGACCAAAAATCACATTATAACAAAGATATTTGTACCAGAATGTTTATTGCAGCCCAATTCATAATTGCTAAGTCATGGAAAAACCCCAAGTGCCCATCGATCCATGAATTGATTAATAAATTGTGGTACATGTACAGCATGGAATATTATGCAGCCTTAAAGAAAGATGGAGACTTTACCTCTTTCATGTTTACATGGATGGAGCTGGAATATATTCTTCTTAGTAAAGTATCTCACGAATAGAAGAAAAAGTATCCAATGTACTCAGCCCTACTATGAAACTAATTTATGGCTTTCACATGAAAGCTATAACCCAGTTATAACCTAAGAATAGGGGGAAGGGGGAAAGGGAGGGGAGGGACGGGGGTGGTGGGCGAAGGGAGGGTGATTGGTGGGATTACACCTGCGGTGCATCTTACAAGGGTATATGTGAAACTTAGTAAATGTAGAATGTAAATCTGAACACAACTAAGAAAATGCCAGGAAGGCTATGTTAACCAGTATGATGAAAATGTGTCAAACGGTCTATAAAACCAGTGTGTGGTGGCCTATCATTGCATTCATGTACACAGCTATGATTTAATAATAAAAAAAGTAAATGTTTGATTATAATTTTTTCTAAACTTTAATTTAGCTTCTGAATAATACTAGCTTACATTTTTGATAAGAGTTATGTCTCACAAACTCTTAGTTTTCTAATTTTTTTTCTGGCTCTGGGGGAAAGGGATGGTGGAGTTAGCCACAGACGTTTATGTTTCTAATAAAAAGGCAGATTCAGTGAGGTATTGGTCCTCTTCTGAGTGCACCACTTTTTGTACAGGGTGTGTGGCACCTCAGTGCCACAGTGGAGCTGAGGGGCAGAACTGCCACCTCTGCCCTGGCAGTGTTAAAGCTGCAGCAGCCAGCAGAGGAATTACGGGGCTGGCCGGTAGGCATGGGGGTGGGGGGTCTTGCAGGAGGATCCAGTAGCTAGAGGGGCCAGACAACTGCTGGGGAGACACCAGCACCTTAGTGTCTCCCTCCCCTTGCACTTGCAGGGGAACAGGGAACCCCCATTTCCCAGGCCTGCTCAATTTCAGGTAGGGTTCCTAGGCCTGAGAACCAAAGGGACTGGATCCATTCATTTGTTACCTAGTCCTGGCCAAATGTAACTACAGAGGATATATATATATATACACACACACTCACCCCTGGACAAAGAACCCAGAGAGAACTTTTTCCCCTGATGTGAGTTGTTTCTCTCTGCCAGGAGCTTTGGTGTTTTGGCATTGTTTTCTGGAAAATAAATCCTGTCTTACCACTGATCTGTGGCCCAGTCCATGGATTCATTCTTCAAATCACTTTGACTTCATGACTTTCCCCTGGGCTTCCTATGGATTACCCACCCCCAGGTTCACTCACCCGGAAGGCATTGATTCATCTCTAGGCTTATAATTTAAAAAGCCAGGCCAGGCACAGTGGCTCATGCCTGTAATCCTGGAATTCCAAGAGGCTGAGGCACGTGGATTGCTTGAGCTCAAGAGTTCCAGACCAGTCCCAGCAAAAGGGAGACCCCCCCACTAAAAATAGAAAAAAACTGAGGGCAAGAGTATTGCTTAAGCCGGAGTTGGAGGTTGCTGTGAGCTATGATGCCACTGCACTCTACCCAGGGCAACAGCTTGAGACTCTGTCTCAAAATAAATAAATAAATAAAAGAAAAAGCCAGAACAAAATAGAAGATAAAAATAATTGACAAGTTGGCAAAAGTATTCACAGCACAGACTACAGGTAAGGGGCTGACATTGGTAATATAAAAAGACTCTTAAAATAGTCCAGAGGAAAACTGAAAACCTGATACAAAAATAGGAAAAATAATGAACAGACATCCCCTCCCCCTCAAAATCAAACTTACTCTTAATAATTTGAAAATATGTTAGCAGTCAAGGAAATTAAAACAATTATTATCATTTATTTTTTTTTAATTTTTTTTTTTTTGCTTCAAGAACCAGATAACTTTATTGGAACCAATGGTAAAACGGAAAGGAAAAAACTTAAGTCAATGCTCTGTAAGGGCAACTGCACCTCTGGCCTGGTGTGGGCCTCAGGAGGACCCATGGCTGTGGAGACAGTCCCAGTTCAGTTCTCTTTGTCACTGGTGCCCAGGGTGAGCTTGTCAAAGACGTACTCAGCCAACTTGGAGTTCAGGGCTCCCAGCCTGTGCAGGTTGGTGAGGTAGCCACCCAGCTCCTTGATGGTCTTGACCTGCTGGCGCAGAAAGTGTTTCTCCAGGAAGTCGCAGAGCTGCACGTCACCTTTGTTTCTGGCCAGGTGGTACAGGTTCAGGAGGCTCTGGTTGACATTCTTCTCCAGATGGAGTGCACATTCCATGGCTTGCAGGCCGTCCTCCCAGTCGTCGCCACCGGGGTTCTTGATGTCTTGAAGGTGGACACGGCCCCCGCGCTGGTTTTGCAGCTCCATAAGCATCTTGGCCAGCTCCCAATACCTATGTGACTGGCGCTGGAAGTAGCGGGCGAAGTTCTTCAGGGCCACGTCGTCGCGGTCGAAGTAGATAGCCATGGAGAGGTATACGTAGTAGGCATACAGCTCCAGGTTGATCTGGCGGTTGACACCGACCTCGCAATTGGTGTGGTAGTTTATGCGTACCTGGGAGGGCACGGTGGCCATGGCAGACAGCAAGGGGGCAAGGCGTGCCCTGTGGTAAGTGGAGGCGAGTCAGGCGGCTGCTCTGTCAGGCGGCCGGAAGTGGATCTTAGGGCCGTTGGGGGAGCGGAAGTAGACCTTAGGGCTGTTGGGGAGCGGAAGTGGACCTTAGGACGACAGTGGGGGAGTGGAAGTGGTTGTGGGGGTGGGGCACTGGCGTTATGTGGGGGGCTGGAATTCAGAGTTCGATGTGCAACCAGGGTGACAAGGCACTGTCTAGGCTTTGCTGAATTTTTAATTTTGCAGTAATTGTTCTAGTATCCAAGCATTTTCTCTTGTCTTCTCATTCTTCTCTGTAACAACCTGTTTTCATTTTGTAAATCTAGTGTCTTCCTTAAAATTCTAAGAAGACTAAATTGTATCTTTTGGTAAAGTTCTGATTCAGGGTGGTTGGTGCCGCAGCCAGTGCAGCCGGAGCTGAGGGAGAGGACCTGCAGTCTCTGCCCTGTGGGTGTTGGTGCGGCAGCGGCAGGCAGAGGAACCAACCGGTTGGAGGGTAGGCAGGGGGAGCCGCAGGAGGCTCCAGTGGCTGGAGGGGCCAGACGACTTTTGGGGGGATACCTCCAGGTTCCCAGCTCAGGGCCGTGGTGTCTCTACCCCCGATCTCTGTTTCCCTCTCCTTTCACTTGGGGCTGATCAGGGAAGCCCCCATTTCCCAGGCCTGGTCAATTTTATGTAAGTTTCCTAGGCCTGGGAACAGGGATTGTGGGATATATATATATATATTACCCCAGGGAGATTTTTTTTCCATTTAGGTTTTTCCCTCTGCCAGGAACTCTGGTGCTTTTTCTCTGTATTCTTTTCTGTAAAATAAATTCTGTCTTATCACTGATCTGTGGTCTGTGGATTCATTCTTGGAATCCCTGAGACCAGGGACCTACTGAAGATGAAATTCTGGTAACAGTGCTATTCTGTTTCCTGTTTTTTCTCTTTTTCCGCCTCCGGAATTCATTCTCTTTGTTCCTTGTGACATCCTCTTCAGTTTCCTATCATGTCATTTTTATGTTCACAAAACTAGCTAGAGACACAGAAGCTGCTGGGTGTCAGCTGCCTGTGTCCTAAAATGTTGGGATTCTAGGCAGCTGCCTAGGTCCTAAGTTCTTGGAGTGCTCTTGGTCAAAAAATGACCAGACACTGCAAAGTAAGGCAAGCATGAAACAAAGTTTATTATGGAAGAGAAAGATAGGTTTATAGAATAAGAAACTTTACAAAGCAGGATACATTCACCATATTCATTGAATAAGCCTTGGCTGCCAGGGAGTAGGCAAAGAGGCCTTGAACATGGCTAGGGCTTCTGTTTTACATTGCCTGGATTGTGCCTCCCTCTTAATTGAGAGGTCCCTTGGAGCCAGAGTCTTACTGTTGCATGCAGGCCTCCCATGAGCCTCGCTGAGAGATCATGGTGAGGGTGTGGGCCACATGATAGTCTTAAGGTCGTTCTAGGTCACTTTCAAGACTCTGTTGTACATGTAGTTAGGCTTGATAGTCTTCTACATCCTTTTGAACTTGGCATACTAAGTTCTGACTGGTATTAATAGACTGACAGTGTGTTCTCTCTTCCCAAGGTGTGAGCAATCACTTGGGAAAAAATTAAGGTGAATGGCACCAAGATGGATGCCTGGGGCCCTGCCCTTGTCCTCCTTCCCCACGAGAGCTATTTCTAACTAATTACATAACAAAACTGTTACAAAAAGACCCAGCAGACTTCCAGATCTAGCAGAGGTGAAATTAGATCCATTCATCACAGATCCTCCATACTATAATAAAAATTCCTATGCATAAAACACAAAACACAGGGAGACTTTAACAGGGTAGAAAGAATATTAACTGCTGAGGGAAGTTTAGACTTAAGTAATGACTCTACTGTGAGCTCTCTTAGTTTCCTTATTGCCTCCCATATATCCTGGATATACAGGAGGGTGCTGAATAGACCTTCACCCTAGAACCCTCAGCAGACTGAAACAAAAAATGTTCCAAGTAAAGCGTGTATACCAAGAACAGGGTTGTCTAATCACAGAAAAAAAAAAATGACCATACCTGTTCTACATTAACCAAACATCAACAGGTAGACTGCAGCAGTCACCCACCCTTCACATCTTACAGTTTTATTAGAGGGAAGCAGAGAGTTGATCTTCCTTTTGCAATAAAGAAGAAGCTTGGGGTGCTTGGATTCTCTTAGCATGGTAGATAAGTAGTGTTATGTTTGTGGTGCTTAGCAGTAAGTTAGCCTTCCCTTTCCTGTCTCCTATAAGTTGGCAACATTCAAATTTCCCCACAAAGTGGGGTAGGAGGACTGAGCAGACAGCTGATGAAAATCACCCAGCTGGTAGAAATAGTAGGTGCTTTGATTTCATTGTCAGGATAATGTGAGCAGGGCCCAGCGGTGAGCTGAGCCTTTCTCTTCTATGATGGCACTGAGCTAAGGAAACTGAAGCAGGGCTAGTTAGGATTCATTTCTCCTCTCTCTCTCCCTTTCCTAGTGTCACTGGGTTGGTGGTGAATTAAGGATCTACCCTACTCTGCAGCAACAAAGCAATGTGAGTCATTTCTAAGTCTACTTTACACATTCTGGTGGCTATGATGCTCAGCAGAAAGGTGAGTTTACACCCCGACTGAGAGGTGACCTGAATGTGTGATTTAGTTCTTCACATTCATTAGAAAAGTGTCAGCTCAGTGAAGGACAAAGCTAAACTTCCACTCTTTCTGTAATAAGGCCATGTGAGTCAGTACCACACTTTTGCTGGGGAGATGTTGACAGGGACCAGAAGAGAAACGACCCTGAATACCTACAAGGCCTGTGACATACACTTCAACAGGGGATTGCCTCTAAAAAGAAGAAATAGGATATAGGGTTCATAATATAATGTCCAAAATGCCCAGGATACAATCAAAAAACACATTTCAAGGCTGCATGTGGTGGTTCACGCCTATAATCCTAGCACTCCGGGAGGCTGAGGTGGGAGGATCACTTCAGCTCAGGAGTTTGAGACCACCCTGAGCAAGAGCAAGACCCTGTCTCTACTAAAACAGAAAAACTAGTGGGTAATGGTAGGCCCTGCCTGTAGTAGCAGCTACATGGGAGGCTGAAGCAAGAGGATGGCTTGAGCCCAGGAGTCTGAGGTTGCTGTTAGTTATGCCGTTATGGCACTATAGCCTGGGGCAACAGAGTGAGACTCTGTTTAAAAAAAAAAAAAAAAAGAAAAGAAAAGAAACAAATTATTTCATGCCAAGAATAAAAAAAGAAAAATCACACACAATTTGAAAGAGAACAGATAATCAATAGCTATCAATACTGAGTTGAATAAAATGTTGAAATTATCTGACGAGAATTTTAAAGCAGCCATCATAAAACTGATTCAGCAAGAAATTATAAATTCTCTGCTAACGAAAGAAAAATAAAAAATCTCAGAAAAGAAATGGAAGTTATAAAAAAGAATCAAGTGGAAAAAACAGCTGAAAAATAAAATAACTGATATAAAAATCTTGCTGGATGAACTCAACAGTAGAGTACAGATGACAGAGATTAGAAATAGTAAACTTGAAAGTGGATCAATGTAATTTATGGAAAAACAGTGAAAATTAGACTTCTGTTACAGATATAATCTTCATGATTACCTTGGAAACATGAATTAGAGGTATTTTTAGGGCCATTTCCCCCTATTATTCTAGGAAAGCAGCCTGACTCGGAAACTGTGAAATTGAAGAATGACAAAACATGTGTTCTTTGAGTTTCTTTTATTTTTTCTTGCAGTGTATATCCCAGACTTGGAGGTGAAGATGACTTGGGATATGCAAATGGTACAGACAAAATAATAAACCCCAACAAAGCCTGCTCTTTTTAGTCAGAGGAGCAAGAAAGGAGATCCTAAATGACAGGAATCTTTTAGATAATAAATACTGTACTCCAGCCAAACACCACAGAAAAAAAAAATCTATGGGCCCATATTCACACATAGCAACAAAGACTGAGTAAAATCGCTAGATCTGTGCCAGGCCATAAGGAGGCATCTCAACTCTCATGTGAGAGAAGATCAAGTGGAAACTGGGAACTGTCATCACCACTGTGTTGAAATGAGACCTCTACTGCAGTGATGGAGGAGATCCATGTAGACTTGAAATTCTATACTATTCATCAGTTATGAGAATCCTCCCACCCTCAATGTCAATGGAAGCCAAATTGGAAACTTGGACATCGACCTCCACCTGTCAATAAAAATGTCACATGATCCACTATTAACTGACCAGAGCAGTATTAGAGGCAACCAAATAAAACAAAAGGTTTAAACAAGCTTCAGAGTCTTATAACATAATATACAAAATGTCCAAATTTTAACTGAAAGTCACTCATTATACTGAAAACTAGAAAGATATCAAACTGAAAGGAAAGGCATTGAAGAGAGACCAGCAATGAGATGACAGAAATGCTGGAGTTTTCTGGCAAAGATTTTAAAGCAGCCATTATAAAAAATATTCAATAAGCAATTATGAACATACTGAAAACAAAAATAGCCTTATCAAAGAAATAGGAAGTGTTAGAAAGAATTAGATAATATAAAGAAGAACCAAATGGTGATTTTATAACTAAAAATGCAAGAACTAAGATTAAAAATTCAAGGAATGGTCCAACAGGAAAATAAAGGGGAGAGAGGAAAGGATTGAGAAACTGAAAGTTACAATATCAATTGTAAGAACAATATAAATTGTCCAATTTGAACCAAAACAAAATAGACTGAAAAAAAAAAAAAGACAAAGACTAAGATATTTGTGGAACTGTAAGTAGTCTTGAATGCATATCATTGGAATCCTGGATGAAGAGTACAAAGAAAAAGGCTAAAAGTTACCCAAAGAAATAATAGCTGAAAACTTTCTAAATTTGTCAAAAGATATAAACCTACAGATTCAAGGAGCTGAGTCAACCCTAAATGGCTTATACCAACATGAACCCACATCAAGATACATCATAGGCAAACTTCTGAAAGCAAAATACAAAGGCAAAACGTCTTGAAAGTAATGAGAGAGAAAAGACACTTTAGAAACAATTTGAATGAGAGCAAATCTCTCACCAGAAGCCGCAATATCAGAAACAATTGGTACATGTTTTTCCAAGTGCTGAAAGAAAAGAACTGTCCATTCAAAGTTATATGCTCTGGCTTGGTGCATGTGGATCAAACGGCTAAGGCACCAGCCACATACACCTGAGCTGGCAGGTTTAAATCCAGCCTGGGCCGCCAAACAACAATGATGGCTGCAACCAAAAAATAGCTGGGCATCGTGGTGGGCACCTGTAGTCTCAGCTACTTGGGAGGCGGAGGCAGGGGAATAGCTTGAGCCCAGGAGTTGGAAGTTGCTGTGAGCTGTGTTGCCATAGCACTCTACCCAGGGTGACAGCTTGAGGTTCTGTTTCAATAAATAAATAAATAAAACAAAGTTCTATGCTCAGTAAAAACATCCCCAGGAATAAAGAGGAACTTAAGACCTAATCAGATGAGAGAAAACTAAGTTTATTTGTTCCCAGCAGACCTGGCCACTAATAAAAGGGCAAAAGGATACGAGGAACAATTTTATTCCCACCATATTAGTTCTTAGATCTGCTATAACAGAATACCACAAACTGGGTAGCTTAAAACAACAGAAATTTACTGGCATCCTTATAGAGTCTAGAAATCCAAAATCAAGATACTGGCTGAGCCATGATCCCTCTGAATCCTATAGGTACAGAGTTTCTTGCCTCTTCCTAGTTTTTGATGGTTTGCTGGAAATATCTGGCATTCCTTGGCTTATAAATCCATAACTCTATTTATGTATCTTCCCTTGATGTTCTTTCCATGTCTTTCTTTTCACATCTACCAATAAGGACATGAGTAATATTGCATTAAGGATCCGCCCTACTCCAGAGTCACCCCATCTTAACAATTACACCGCAATTATGCATTTTTCTGAGAAGGTTGCACTTTGAGGCACTTGGGGTCAGTATTTCAACAAATATTTTTTTGGGAAGACACACTTAAACTCATTACACCTGTCTGTCTGCCTTCTGCCATGAGTGAAAGCAACCTGAGGCCTGCAGCAGATACATATGCCCAATCTTGAACTTTCTAGCCATCAGAATCATGAGCCAAACAAACTTTTTTTCTTTGTAAATTACCCAGTTTACTCAGGCATTTTATTATAGCAACACAAAACAGATTAAGGCAGACATGAAGATGCATTTCACTGAATGTATGCAGATGGCAAATAAGCACATGAAAAGTTAGGGTAACTGTTAGGGAAATTAAAATTAAAACTGTTGTAAGACATCACTACACATCTATCAGAATGGCTAAAATAAAGATAATGACATCAATTTCTTCAATTGCTTGTAAGAATGCTACTGTATCACTTACACATTATTGATGGGAATGTAAAATAATACAGCCATTCTTTTTTTTTTTTTTTTTAGAGACAGAGTCTCACTTATGGCCCTCAGTAGAGTGCCATGGCATCACACAGCTCACAGCAACCTCCAACTCCTGGGCTTAGGTGATTCTCTTGTCTCAGCCTTCCGAGTGGCTGGGACTACAGGTGCCCGCCACAACACCTGGCTATTTGTTTGTTGCGGTTTGGCAGAGTCTGGGTTTGAACCCACCACCTTTGGTCTATGGGGCCGGTGCCCTACTCACTGAGCTATAGGTGCTGCCAGATATAGCCATTCTTGAAAACTCTGGAAGTTTTTTTAAAAAAACCCACAAAGTAAATGGTTTATGAAGTGAGTGTATGATGCCCCATAATCATATCATTGTATACAGTTATGATTTAATAAAAAAATTAAAAAAAAAAAACCCACAAAGTACATTGACCATGTGATCCTACTAGTACACTCCTGGTCATCCCAGAGAAATGAAAACCTATGTTCATTTAAAACCTATACATGAATGTTTATGTCATAGATGCTTCATTAATAGCAGCTTAACATGAGAAACAATCTGTATGTCCTTCAATAGGGAATGGCTAAATGAACTATTGATATATTCATAACATGGAATATTACTCAGCAATTAAAAGGAATAAACTATTGATACATACAAAAACCTGAATGGGTCTTCAGAGCATTTTGCTGAGTGAAACAGCCAATTTCAAATGGTTATACATTGTATGATAGTATTTATATTTCATTCTTGAAATTACAATATTATAGAAATAGAGAACAGATTTACAGTTGATAGGGATTAAGGAGGGTTAGAGGCAGGAGGGAAGTGGATATAATTATAAAAGTCAACATGATGGATTCTTGTGATAATGTAAATGAATATTCTGTATCTTGACTATATATTGTGCAATCGTTTTGCAAGATGTTACTATTGGAGAAACTGGGTCAACAGTGCCTGATAGTCCTCTTGATATTTCTTACAACTACATGTGAATCTACAATTATTTCAAAATAAAAAGTTTAATAATAAAAAAATACAGCTTGGCAAGTTTATATGACAAATTTTCCTGTTTATTTAATAAAAAAATTGTAAAGAAAAAAGGTAGAGGAACCTGGAGATTTAAAAAGATTTAAGAGACATATCAGGCCTACTTCAATATTTGAAGTTTTATTGGGATTCTCATGTGAACAAACTTTAAAAATAATAACGTAATACCAAAAGTTTGAACACTGACTATGACTCTGATAATTTTAATGAATTATTATTTTAAGTATAATAATGGCATGTGGTTATGTTTAAAAGCTATTTTTTATCAAACACACCCTTGTATATATACAAAAAAAGCTACTGTTTGCATTTTCAAGATACACACATGAATATTTACTAATTAAATGATATTTTGTCAGGGATTTGGTTCAACATAATCTAGATGGGTGGGTGGGCAAAATTCTAAGTTAGTCCCCTACCAGTCTTACCCCCTGGTCACATGCAATGTATAAACTCTTCCCCTTGAGTATGGGTGAGATGTAAATTGAGATGTAATTTACATACCTAAACAGCTGACTCTGTGTTAATTAAAAGAAAGATTTTCCTAGGTGGGCCTGACCTAATCAGAATTACCATGAAAGGAAACAGGCAGCAGCAGCAGGCTGTACTTGAAGAAGCAAATACCTAAGCCACATACTGCCTGTGCAAGGGTCACATGCCAGGGACTTGAGTGTGGTCTCCAGGAGCTGAGAGTGGACCCTGTCTGACAGCCAGAAAGAATATTGGTACTCTACTCCTGCAACCACAAGTACTGAGTTGTGTCACAAATCATATGAGCCTGGCAGAAGACCTCCAGCCCCACATGAGATTGCTACCCAAGCAATACCTTTCAGCCTATTAAAAGTATGAGCAAAGAATCCAGTTACACTGTGCTAGACTTCTGACTTTCTGTGAGATAATAATTTACCTTTAAGTCTGGACACGGTGGCTCACACCTGTAATCCTAGCACTCTGGGAGGCTGAGGCCTGTGGATTGCCTGAGGTCAGGAATTTGAGACCAGCCTGAACCAGAGCAAGACCCTGTCTCTAACAATAGCTGGGTATTGTGGCAGGTGCCTGTAGTCCCAGATACTAGGGAGGCTGAGGCAGGAGGATCTCTTGACCTCAAGAGTTTCAGGTTGCTGTGAGCTTGATGGCATAGCACTATACCCAGGGCAACAGAGTGAGACTTGGTCTAAAAAAATTATCTTTAAGAGTGTCAATAATTTGCTATGCAGGAATAAAAAATTAATACTGTACAGTGTAGATGAAACAAGATTGGCCATGACCTAATAGAGTTAGAAGCTGGGTGATGGGTATATGAGTTTCATTCTCCCTACTTTTGTATATGTTTTCTTTTTCTCTTAATAAAAATTTTAAAACCTTCTCATGATTTTCATCATGTTTTGTATGTTGAATGCTTCAGCTGCTAGGAGTTGACTGAGGGATGGTGTAGTTTTTCCTGAGGAGAGTGAAGCCTTAGCCCCAGTGTCCATACACTTTTATAAAGAAGTAGACCTGGTTTTCACACCTGAAACTCAGCTTGCTTGCTATTTCACTAGTTATTTTGTAGTTTCTTTTACACCTATGGTAACTATGAATTTTTGGTACAGAAGTCTTAGAGGTGAGAGAGAGAGTGTGTGTGTGTGGGTGTGTATGTGTGGATGGTCACGAGAATATGTGTAATGCCTATAAGTGAATGTATAAATCTAATATGTGAACCAAAAATTAATTTAAATATTAAAAAAATAAGGGCAGTGCCTGTGGCTCAGTGTGTAGTGCACGGGCCCATATACTGAGGGTGGTGGGTTGGAACATGGCCCCAGCCAAACTGCAAAAAAAAATAATAGCCGAGCAACTGTTGTCCCAGTTACTTGGGAGGCTGAGGCAAGAGAATTGCCTAAGCCCAGGAGTTGGAGGTTGCTGTGAGCTGTGAAGCCACAACACTCTACTGAGGGTGACAAAGTGAGACTCTGTCTCAAAAAAAAAAAAAAAAAAAGAAATAGAGATTGTATTTAATGTTAGCTTTTGTTGAGGTGGTTAAATGCTGGAACTCTACCTGTAAACTCAGTTGTGGATAGGTAACACATTTGTATGGTAGAAAAAAAAAGTAACAGAAGAAGTGACCATTATCTTTCTTGGTTCTACCAGTAGTTAAACATGAAATTTTAGGCCGCCTAACCTTTGCATTCTGCTTCTATAAAATAGTACCTGTATTAAATGTTAAAATGTATAACCTTCAGCCACTTATGTAAAATAGAACCAGAACAACCTGCCTTATCTATGTCATTTGAGGATTTTGTGTAAATTCACCATTGGCAGGAAGTGAAACTTCCATATCTCTCTCTCCCTAAAATGGCAGAATTATTTAAGAATTTAAGAATTACGTTTAGAATTTGTATCGTGAAGCAAGAGAGATTCAAGGTGCTTTCTTACAAAGTCACTTCATAGAAACTCAGAAGAATAGAATCAACTTTAAGTATGAATCTCTCTCTGATAATTTTACCAATAAGTTAAATTCTTTCCATCATGGAAAATGCACTACCCCTTGGGCAGCAGTCATCTAAAAGTGTGGCTTGGGGCCTTTGACTTTCCTGCATATCTACCACCTTTCCCTAATTCACTTATATGGACAAGCGATGTTTTCACAATTTAGACCCATTTCCATACAAATGTAGCATGTAATCGAATCCCTTAGACATCCATTTTTGACTAGAATGCTATATCTAAAACTCTCCTACATTAAAAAAAAAAATAAGAAGCTGTCATTATTTTTAAGAAAGCATACCAGGTCTTATTTCAGTTTGAGTATTAGAAAGCATATTCTGATACTGATCCAAAGTTTACTTCACTTTTTTTTTTTTTTTTTGCAGTTTTTGTCCGTGGCTGGGCTTGAACCTGCCACCTCTGGCATATGGGGCCGGCATCCCACTCCTTTGACCCACAGGCGCCGCCCAGTTTACTTAACTTTTAATTCTGCCTCTCAGTTCCAGTTATCTACCCATAGCAGAACTTCTGGACATAAACAAACTGCTCCTTCTGCCCCCCCCAATCTCTTATTTTCAATTCTCATGTCTGTTTCAAAGAATAATTTTCAATGGACCTGAGTGGCATGCAAGTAATGCAAATTTTGGCCTGGGTCATATAATTATTGCCTAAGATGCTCCACTGAAGGTGGAAGGAGCATCTGGAACAATTAAATTCATAATATGAACTTTAGGGAGAACCATCCATCATGCCAAGTAAACCTAAATCACAGTGATTTCAGAAGCCATATTTATGTTAAAAACACAAGTCATAAAACTGCAAACATCTCTGCAAACATGTTACGGAGAGTAAGATGGATCTCACCAGAGGACTACTAAGGTAGTTTTTTTTTTATTATTATTTAATCATACCAGTGTACATTAATGCAATCATGGGGCACCATACACTGGTTTTATAGACCGTTTGACACATTTTCATCACACTGGTTAACATAGCCTTCCTGGCATTTTCTTAGTTATTGTGTTAAGACATTTATATTCTACATTTACTAAGTTTCACATGTACCCTTGTAAGATACACCACAGGTGTAATCCCACCAATCACCCTCCCTCCACCCATATTCCGCTCTCCCCCCTCTCCCTCTCATCCTTCCCCCTATTCTTAGGTTATAACTGGGTTATAGCTTTCGTGTGAAAATCATAAATTAGTTTCATAGTAGGGCTGAGTACATTGGATACTTTTTCTTCCATTCGTGACATACTTTACTAAGAAGAATATGTTCCAGCTCCATCCATGTAAACATGAAAGAGGTAAAGTCTCCATCTTTCTTTAAGGCTGCATAATATTCCATGGTGTAAATATACCACAATTTATTAATCCATTCATGGATCGATGGGCACTTGGGCTTCCTCCATGACTTAGCAATTATAAATTGGGCTGCAGTAAACATTCTGGTACAAATATCTTTGTTATGATGTGATTTTTGGTCTTCTGGGTGTATGCCCAGTAGAGGGATTACAGGATTGAATGGCAGATCTATTTTTAGATCTCTAAGTGTTCTCCATATCTCTTTCCAAAAGGAATGTATTAATTTGCATTCCCAGCAGCAGTGCAAAAGTGTTCCCTTTTCTCCACATCTGCGCCAACATCTCTGGTCTTGGGATTTTGTGATATAGGCTAGTCTGACTGGAGTAAGATGGTATCTCAAAGAAGTTTTGATTTGCATTTCTCTGATGATTAAAGATGATGAGCATTTTTTCATATGTCTGAAGGCAGCACGCCTGTCTTCTTCAGAGAAGTTTCTCTTCAAGTCCCTTGCCCAGCCTGCGATGGGATCACTTGTTCTTTTCTTGTTTATACGTTTGAGTTCTCTGTGGATTCTGGTTATTAAACTTTTGTCAGAGACATAACCTGCAAATATCTTCTCCCATTCTGAGGGCTGTTTGCTTCCTTTACTTACTGTGTTCTTGGCCGTGCAGAAGCTTTTTAGTTTGACCAGGTCCCAGTAGTGTATTTTTGAAGCTGCTTCAATTGCCTGGGAGGACCTCCTCATAAAATACTTGCTCAGAACGATTTCTTCAAGGGTTTTCCCTGCACTTTCTTCTAGTATTTTTATAGTTTCATGTCTTAAGTTTAAATCTTTAATCTAGCAACAGTCTATCTTAGTTAATGGTGAAAGGTGTGGGTCCAGTTTCAGTCTTCTACAGGTTGCCAGCCAGTTCACCCAGCACCATTTGTTAAATAGGGAATCTTTTCCCCACTGAATGTTTTTAATTGGCTTGTCAAAGATCAAATAATGGTAAGTAGCTGGACTTGGTTCATCTCTTGGTTCTCTATCCTGTTCCAGACATCTACTTCTCTGTTTTTGTGCCAGTACCATGCTGTTTTGATCACTATCGATTTATAGTATAGTCTGAGGTCGGGTAGCATGATTCCTCCTGCTTTGTTTTTATTTCTGAGTAATGTCTTGGCTATTCGAGGTTTTTTCTAATTCCATATAAAACAAAGTATTATTTTTTCAAGAATTTTAAAGTATGACAGTGGAGCTTTAATAGGGATTGCATTAAAATTGTACATTGCTTTGGGTAGTATGGACATTTTAACAATGTTGATTCTTCCCAGCCATGAGCATGGTATGTTTTTACATTTGTTAACATTTTCAGCTATTTCTTTTCTTAGAGTTTCATAGTTCTCTTTATAGAGATCTTTCATGTCCTTTGTTAGATAAACTCCCAAATATTTCATCTTCTTTGGCACTACTGTGAATAGAATAGAATCCTTAACTGTTATTTCAGCTTGACTATTGTTCCTGATCTGAGTGGAAATGATTTCAATTATTCCATTCAATACAATATTGGCTGTGGGTTTGCTGTAGATGGCCTCTATCAGTTTAAGAAATGTCCCTTCTATACCAATTTTCTTAAGTGTTCTGTTCATGAAGGGATGCTGGATATTATTGAAAGCTTTTTCTGCGTCAATTAAGAGAATCATATGGTCTTTGTTTTTTAATTTGTTTATGTGCTGAATCATACTTATAGATTTACGTATATTGAACCAGCCTTGAGATCCTTGGATAAAACCGACTTGGTCATGATGTATATAATTTGTTTCATGTGTTGCTGGATTCTGTTTGTTAGGATCTTGTTGAATATTTTTTCATCTCTATTCATTAGTGGTATCGGTCTATAATTTTCTTTTCTTGTTGGGTCTTTTCCTGGTTTGGGGATCAGGGTGATGTTTGCTTCATAGAACGTGTTGGGTAGTCTTCCTTCTTTTTCTACATTTTGGAACAGGTTGAGTAATATAGATACTAGTTCCTCTTTAATGGTTTGGTAGAATTCTGACATGAAGCTATATAGTCCCAGGCTTTTCTTTTTAGGTAGGTTTTGTATGGTTGATGCTATTTCGGAACTTGATATTGGCTAGTTCAAAATTTCCACTTGATTCTGGCTAAGTCTTGGAAGGTGACGTGCTTCCAAATATTGGTCAATTTCCTGCAGATTTTCATATTTCTGAGAATAAAGTTTCTTGTAATATTCATTAAGGATTTTTTGAATTTCTGAGGAGTCTGTTGTTATTTCATCTTTGTTGTTTCTGATTGATGAGATTAGAGACTTTACTCTTTCTTTCCTGGTTAGGTTAGCCAAAGGTTTATCTATTTTATTGACCATTTCGAAAAACCAACTTTTTGATTTATTTATCTGTTGTATATTGTTTTGTTTTCAATTTCATTTAATTCTGCTCTAATTTTGGTTATTTATTTTCTTTTACTGGGTTTGGAGTTAGAATGTTCTTCCTTTTCCAGTTGTTTGAAATGTGCCATTAAGTTGTTAACTTCCTCTCTTTCCGTTCTCTTGAGGAAGGCTTGCAGTGCTATAAATTTCCCTCTTAGGGCTGCCTTTGCATTATCCCAGAGGTTCTGATAATTCATGTCTTCATTGTCGTTTTGTTCCAAAAATTTGGCAATTTCCTTTTTAATCTCATCTCTGACCCAGCTATCATTCAGCATAAGGTTATTTATCTTCCATGTTTTTGTATGAGTATGCAGATTCCTGTTGTTACTGAGTTCAACTTTTATTCCATGGTGGTCCGAGAAGATGCAAGGAATAATTTCTATTCCTTTAAATTCACTGAGGTTAGACTTGAGACCTAAGATGTCATCCATTTTGGAGTATGTTCCATGGTCTGGTGAGAAGTATGTGTATTCAGTTTTGTTGGGATGAAATGTTCTGTAGATGTCTGCTAAATCCACATGTTGGATGGTTAGATTTAATTCTAAAATTTCTTTGCTCAGCTTCCTATTAAAGGATCTATCCAACACTGCCAAAGAAGTGTTGAAATCTCTGACTATTATGGAGCTGTAGGAAGTCAAGTTGCTCATGTCTGTTAGAGTTTCTGTTATAAATTGAGGGGTATTCTGATTGGGTGCATAAATATTAATAATTAAAATCTCATCATATTGAGTATTAGCCTTAATAAATATGAAGTTACAATTCTTATCCTTCTTTACTTTTGTTGGTTTAAAGCCTATTGTGTCTACAAATAGAATTGCAACACCTGCTTTTTTCTGATTACCATTTGCCTGAACTATGGATGACCATCCTTTGACCCTGAGTTTGTATTTATCCTTTAAAGTAATATGTGACTCTTGTATGCAGCAAATATCTGGCCTGAGTTTTTGTACCCAGTCAGCTTACCTGTGCCTCTTTAGAGGACAGTTTAAGCCATTCACATTAATGGAGAATATTGATAAGTGGGGTAAAATTTTGGGTACTGATTTTTTTGAATGTCCAGTGGACATTTTTAAACCTTTTACCACTCTGGAAGTTGGGGTTTGATCAAAAGTTTCTGAGTGAGTTTACTTTTGTGGTAGAGGATTGGGCTAGTCATTATGGAGGATAGGTCTCAGAATATCCTGAAGAGCTGGTTTTGTTATGGCAAATTTCGTCAACATATGAATGTCATCAAAGTATTTAATTTCTCCATCATAAATGAAACTCAGTTTAGCTGGATACTGGATTGGGGTTTGAAAGTTATTTTGCTTTAGGAGATTAAAAGTCAATGACCACCCTTTTCTGGCTTGAAAAGTTTCAGCAGAGAGATATGTAGTCCTTCTAATATTCTTCCCTTTGTAGGTAATGGATTTCTTATGTCTGGCTGCTTTCAGAACTTTCTCCTTCATATTAACTTTAGTGAAGTTAATTATGATATTCCTGGGGGATGTCTTATTCAGATTGAGTTGTGCTGGGGTTCGGAAACTGTTAGCTACCTGAATTTCAGAATCTCTTGGCATATCTGGAAAATTCTCTTTCATAATTTCATGTAGAAAGGCCTCTGTGCCTTGCGAGGCCACTTCATCACTTTCAGGGATTCCAATGAGGCGGATATTAGCCTTCTTCAAATTATCCCAGAGCTCTTTGAGAGAATGATCCATTTTTGCTCTCCATTTCTCTTCCTCTTTGAGAGTTTGGGAGTGTTCAAAGGCTTTGTCTTCGATGTCAGAAATCCTTTCTTCTGCTTGCTCCACTCTGTTACTGAGGGATTCTACTGTATTTTTCAGATCTTTGATGGCTGAAAAATTCTTGCTTCAGTGAGTCAAAATCTTTAGTGGTTTTGTCTTTAAATTTGTTAAGTTATCGTGACAACTTTTGAATTTCTCCTCGAATTCTTAATTCTGACTTTTGAATTGTTCCTCGAATTTCTAATTCCAATTTTTCCTCCATTCTATTAATCTTGTTTGCAATCCAAATTCTGAATTTGATTTCTGACATCTCAGCCAGCTGTTTATGAATGGGACCTTCAGTTACATCTGCCATATCTTTCCTTGGGGGGGTTGATCTGTTCTGGTTATTCATGTTACCAGAGTTTTTCCGCTGATTGTGCCCCATGATTATTTTACACAATTTAATTTTTTCCCTCTGGAGCTTTGTCGAGGACCTGTGCAGTGCTATGTCCTGAGAAACTGGGCCCCTGTTTGGTGTGGTTGGGCTAAGTGGTTCTGTCTTGTTTTCAGCTGGTCTCTGTCTGACCCTAGTGAAACAATTACTGTGGGTTGAAGTATCAGCTGTGGGGAAATACCAGCAATTAAGTCACCCCGCCCTCCACAGGCAACAATTGGAAAAGGAAAATCAAACCTTCCTACAACCACACATCCAGGGCACCACTTGAATAGTCCCTGGGCTATTTGCTCAGTTCAAAAGGTCCAAATCAGTTGTCTCAGTCAGCACCTGTCTCAGGTGGGAGAGTTAAAAAGGTCTCTGGCAACTGGATCACAGGGGTCTGCTGACAACTCAGTTATGACCTGCTCCTGTGCTCTGTGAAGTCAGGTGGACCCACCCAGCAAATAGATTAGTCTGGGAAGTTTGATGCCTCCTTCCCCACCTTGCACCTCTGTCACACCCAGTCACTGATAACCCTGCAGGGCTGTGACCCAGTTGACTCTAGTGAACAGATACTCCAGGAGTTTGCACCTGCCTGAATCACAAGGAAATCTATACCTGCTCAGCCAGGCCACTGCACTCTGCCTCTATCCAGCAGGGGGAAGTGAGGCCTGACAACCTCAGGTGGTTGATGGAGACTGGGGTGTGTTCACTCCTTTCCAGCACCGTCCCTGATTGATGTTACCAACAGAACAGAACAGAATAACTTTGTGGGAATTTTTGTTTCTGTCCCTGCTAAATTCCCCTGCAGAAGAGAATCTGTCTTGAGTTCCCAGAGCCTGCGCCTCAGGCCCTGTCTTTGCTCCCGCAGGTTTGTATTCGGTTAGCTGTCAGTTGTAGCCTCCTGCCTTCCTTTGCCTATAGGCTGACGATCCCCTGAGGGCTGGGTGTGTCTTAGGCTCAGTAAAGCAGTCCTCTGGGTCAGCCCTGCCCTGGGAATTTCCCAGTTCTGCGCATGCATTTTTTGTCCCCGCACTCCACCCAGGCCGGTACCACCTCAGGCAAACCCTTTACTCACAGGATCTGCATTTCCATCCCAGATCTTTTCCACGGTAGTTACCACCTGAGAAGATGCCCAGCCTCCTCTGCCCAGGGAGACAGGGGGTGTGGCTTCAGAATATCTGAGAGTGAGCTGTATTGTTGCCAAAAGATGGCTGCTGCTCTGTGCCTCAGGGAACTGATGCTCTGTTGTGTTTCCCTCTCAGCCAACTGTCCTCTCCTCGCTCCTGTGCCCCAGAGTCAGCAATGACCAGCTGCAGTTTAGGCACTGTCCACACCCCTCGAGAAATCACCCAAGAATCTGGACTCCTGGGGGACAGGCCTCCAGACTGCAGAGTGAGAGTGGAGGGGAGTGCTGGGAGCTCAGAATTGCAGGTAGAGAATATATACAGTTTTATACAGTTTTATGCCTGGCAGGAGAACGCCATGGCACCCTAGTATGGGAGGTAGGTCCAGTTTTTAGAGGGTCTCTCCCATGGAATGTAGTGGGAGGACCTTTGAACTCTGCTCATTTGTTTGTGGGGAACTCCAAGCAGTTCTCACGGGGGAGGGGACTCCCGTCCACTTGGTGATGGATTTTGTACCTTTTGTTTGTCTCCTTGGGGTTCACAGCTCGCCTCAGCGGGGTTGATGTGCATTCTTCAACCTTCTCTCTTGGTGTAGCTCTAATCCACCAGCTTACTTGCTAAATTTCTGTCCTTTAACTCTCCTTCTGGATGGGAGCCTCTGTGGAAAGCTGGTTTCAGTCAGACATCTTGTCTCTGCCCACTAAGGCAGTTTTTTGAAGGTGATATATGACTATGACAAAAATCCAGAAGTTTTCTGGGAAAAACAATCATTAGTTCAGGGCTACAGGAAGCTATAAATATTTCACACCATCATGCTGTGCCTCTAAAAATGTCTTGGCTTTCCAGCACCCAGCCTTCTTTCTTATGTAACTTCCTCAGGATAAATGTGCAGGCATTTTGTAAATGATTGAGGTGTTGGAAAATAGATAGCAAGAGAAACTGAAAGGTGAGACTCTATGAAAATCCCCAAACAGGGAGAAGGACGGCTTAAACCCCTCTTTTTTACCTGTGTAAACCTGACTGTCATGATGCCAGGAAGCATAAAAAATACAAGAAGTTTGTATAAAAGAAAAAAAGTAAAGGGAAAACAAGGAAATACAAAAACTTCACCTTGAAATGATCCCCGGATCTGCCCTTCACCTCCTACAGTAAAGAGGCCAAAGATCTGAGACCTATTTTGTTTTCATTAAATTTTCAATTATTTAAACATGCCATTGTGCTCAGTGCCAAGATATAGGGAATGGGCATGTTGTCAGATGACACTTGATGGTTCTTTTCTATTTGTACCGCATAAAAATATTAAGCTTCTATTGCATGCTAGTATCTCTCTAAATCACATATCATTTTAACACTAAATATAGCCTAGGCATAAAAAAGAAAGAAAGTTTTAGAGTAGGTGTAAATGAAATTATGTTTAAGAACATTTCATCTTTGTCAAACATTGACTGATCACCTTCCATGAATTAGGCACTACATATGAAAAGCTACAATTCCGACTATTAATCGGCTCACAGTATAGTGGAAGAGGTAGATAGGTGAATTGGTTTTTATAATATAACAGCAGAGTCATTAAAGACTAATGAAATGTAAACTGTTGTAATAACACAGGAGAGATGATGCTTGGATGACTGAGTCACAGAAGAAATGAAGCTGTTGCAAACTCTTGACAAATAGAAGTTGGCCAGGAGAAGATAGGACAGAGTGAGCACTTTAGATTTGTAAAAACACAGAGGTCTAAAGTGAAATCCTGTCTTCAGAAATGTGAAAATACATGTGGTTTTGTCTGATGTTCTAATTATCATTTCCCAGGCTTTGATCTGTCCTTACATTCTCTTTACAATGTTGTTTTTGGAGAGATTTAAAAGAAATGAGATACATAAGGGGAAGGAGGTGTATGATACAGTTTTTAAAAAATAAGCAGAGAGATGGGCGGTGCCTGTGGCTCAAAGGAGTAGGGCGCCGGCCACATATGCCGCAGGTGGTGGGTTCAAACCCAGCCCCCACCAAAAACTGCAAAGAATAAAAAAAAAAGCAGAAATAAGACAGTGTGGGTGGCAATTATTGACAAAGGAAGAGAGTGGCACAAGATGAGTATAGACAAATAGGTAAAAGACAGATCATGAAAAGGTCATTACAACTACACTAAGGAGAATCAACTTTCCTGAAAGCGGTGGGAGAGTCAATTACAAATATTAAGGAGGTTTCTCTCTCTCTTTCATTCTCTTTCTCTCCTTTCTTTTCTTTTTTTATCCATTTCTTTCCTCTCTCTCTCCTCTCTCACTTTCACTCTCTCTCTTCTACACATTCAGGGAAATAACTCTAATACCAAATGAGCAAACTATACAAGTGATCCCTGAAAGTATAGTCTTGACTGTATACTTTAAATGGGTGAATTGTGGAGTGTGTTAATTATATATGAATAAAAATTTTATTTAAAAAATATTAAGCAGGGGAAGTGCCTGTGGCTCAACGGAGTAGGGCGCCAGCCCCATATGCTGGAGGTGGCGGGTTCAAACCCAGCCCCGGTCAAAAACTGCAAAAAAAAAAAATAAATAAATAAGCAGAAGAGTGAGATTATAAGGTTTGTATGTTATGAGAATGACTCTGGTTGCAGCATGGAGAACAATTGGAGGATGGCAGGAATAAAAGGGACAGACCTGTCAGGGAACAATGTTAAGAGTAAAGACAAGAGCTTATGGGAATCTGGGCTAGAATGGTATTAAGAATGGAAAAGTGAAAAGATTACACTCCCCAGTACTTAGTACAGTCAGCCACTTTAATTTTAGCTTTTAGGTAAGTATACAGTGGCATATCATAGTGGTTTTAATCTGTATTTTCCAAATGACTATATTGGGCATCTTTACGTCTGTTTATTTGCCACTCACATATCTTATTTGAAGATAAGAGTGGAAAATATTTTTTACATATTTTATTGAGTTGTTTGTTTTGTCATTGTTGAGTTTTGAGAGTTCATTGTATAAATTGGATACATGTTCTTGATTGGCTATGCAATTTTCCATTATCGTCTCCCAGGCTTTGACCTGTTCTTAAATTCTCTTAACAATGTTGTTTTGGGAGAAATTTAAAAAAATGTTTTTGAAGTCCAATCTGCCAATTTATTTTTATGGATTTGATGATTATTGTGTAATTTGCAATCACAAAGATTTTCTTCATTTTTTTTTTTAGAGTAAATAAGAGAGTTTTTACTAAAAATAGTTTGTGTATTTTACTCCATAAAGAGATAATGCAGCTTTTTTTTTTTTTGAGCCAAAATCTCATTCTGTTCCCCAAGGCTAGAGTGCCATGGGGTCAACCTAGTTCACAGCAACCTCAAATTCCTGGACTCAAGTGATCCTCCTGCCTCAGCCTCCAGAGTAGCTGGGACTACAGGCGCCCACCACCATGTCTGGCTAATTTTTCCATTTTTAGTAGAGATGGGGCCTCACTTTGCTCAAACTGGTCTTCAATTCCTAAGCTCAAGCAGTTCTTCCACCTCAGTCTCCCAAAATGCTAGGGTTACAGGTGTGAGCCACTGCACCTGGCTCTAATATGGCTTTTGATGTAGTATTATGCATAAAATGAAGGTAAGAAGTTAATTAGGATTTTTTATTTCCTCTGGCTATGTTATGTTTCACTATTGTTTTTTGACTTTTTAATAATAATCACTGTGATAGGGGTGGGGTGGTATCTCATAGTAGTTTTAATTGGGATTTCCCTGATAATTAGCGATACTGAGCCTTTCTTCATGTTTCTTGGCCATTAGTCTAACTTCTTTCAAAAAACTTCTGTTCACGTCTTTTCCTCCCTGCATTCCCTTGTGCCAGGGCAGCCCTGAGTTTCAATTCAAAGTCCCACAATCGCTTCACTCTCCCTTCCCCAGGCACACAGATTCTCTTTGCACTTGGAGTGCTGGTGTGGCAATTCTGGGTGTTGGGAGAGGCAATGTACGATTGTCTCTTTTGCCCTGTTCAGTGTCTTTTTCCTTGATGTAATGTTAAAACCAGGTAGGATCATCACTCACCTGATTTTTCTTCTGAAGGCCGATAGTTGTTGAGTTTGATGTTCATGCAGAGGGAAAATAGCTGGAGGTTTCTATTTGGCTTACTTACTCTGCTCTGGATCCCAGATTGTTTTATTCTCAATGTTTCCACGTAATTGTCTACTATGATGCAAACTTAATCTGACCTAAGTTCTCAATTCTCCACTCTATAACCAGTGCTTGCTTATTCCTCAGTCTTTCATATCCTGGTAAATGGTCATATCATCCCCCAAGTTACTCAAACCAAAACTGCAGAGTCATCCTTGATTGCTCTATTCTCTAGCCATCCATCTGCAATCTATCAGCAAGTTTTGCCAGCCTACTTCAAAACACATCCCCAAATCCATGCACCTCTCTCCATCCTTCCTTATTGCTACCAGTGTACTGCAAGTTAAAATCATCTCTTAACAGCTTTCTAATTGATATTTCTTTTTTAACTCTTGTCCTTCACATCCAAGAGTCTAATCCTCAAACAGCAGTTAATTCCAAAACATAAATCAGATTGTATCATTCTCCTACTTAAAATCCGTCTGTGGCTTTCCATCACACTGAGAATACAGTTACCACTTCTTCTCATTGGGTACATGGATGGCTTCCTCTGATCTGGCCTCTGCCAGTGTTTAATCTCATCTCATACTTCTCATCTCATTTCAACCACATTGGACTCCTTTCTATTATTCAAAGAAGCAAATATCTTTCTCACCTTAGCATCTTTTTATTCTTGCTGATCCTCATTCCTGGAGTGCTCTTTTCTCAAGTCTTCATGTGGCTTGAGAAATTCTAGGCTTTTATCTGATCATTCAGATCATAAGACAAATGTCATGTCTTCAGAGAGGTCTTTCCTGAGAATTCTTTCCAAAGAAATCACCCTTCTACCCTATCAGACTCTGACATACCATGTTGTTTATGGCTTTCTTAATAGCCTGTAAATGTATTTTTGTTTATTTCTTTATTTACTGGATTATTTTCTTATTATCTATCTAGACTACAGAGTCGTTGAGGGAAGGGACAATCCCTTTTATATTGTAAGCATATGGAACACCTAGACTATATGGTCCAATGAATTTTGAGAAGTTTGTCACCACAAAAGACAACTTGACTGAAGAATCAAGGAAAATTCTTGAAACTTCACTCCTTTTTACAGGGTAGCAAGATGTACAGCTGTGAGGTGTGTACTATCCAAGTTTCATACCATCCTCTGCTTAAGAAATCAGAAAGAAAGCCTAATAATGAAATAAATTAAAAGGACATTTTGTTGCTATACATCTGGAACCAAAAATAAAAGCTACTCTTAAATTTCATGAAGAAAATATTCATTCCGTGCCCACGCTGATTCTAAGCCCTGTCTTCAACAGTGGTGATACAATGATCAATAAGACAAAGGCCCTGTCCTTATGAAACATACAGCCTGATAGGGGGCAGGGGTAGGGAGAAGCTGGGAAACACAAATGTTTCTAGTATAAAGCAGTGAGAATCGCTGCCCTAAAAGTGAAAAAAAAAAAGGCAGTCAGAATACAAAAGAAGTGGGATCTGTGAAGGCTTTTGCCATAAAGAGACACACTTGGATAACTATTTAAAGCAAATACATCAATCATACACAAAGTAACACAGAGGACATCTGGAGGTTTCTTGAATGGAAATGGAGCACACTAACTGGCATTTTCTATGCCTGTTAGCAAGATCAAGCCTAACCCTAGGGCCCCTAGACTCTGTGTTTGAAAGCCTCATGCATCATAAACATTTCTGTACCCTTGAACTTTCTGTGCAGTCAGACCATAGAGTGGCAGGGCAAGGAAATAACTTAGTGGAAAGCATATATCTGCTCAGCTATCAAAGAATCGGGTACTTACAGTGTCATGTTTAAAGGGACAAGGTGTCAGAGAAAGTACAACTCCCTGGTGTGCAGCTGATTACACAAAAATAAGAAGACAGTTTTCTAGAAACTTTTATTCCAATTCTTGAACACCAATAAAACAATATGTGAAGCTGCCACATAACATAAACTGGTCTCAGCACTTACAGAAGAGGCCAGGTCTTCCCTAACTCATAAGTCAGGATCTGCAAATAGATTATTTTTACAACATTGAATGAAGAGTCATAAGGCCATGTAAGTGTGGGTAGAACATTTTGTTATCTTAATTCTGGTTTCCTATGTGTAAATAACTTAGTAATACTGACCTCTCTGAATTATCTCAAGCACAAAATTGGATAACAGATATTCTTCATTGTCACCTGATATATTTGAAAATGCAATATCATTGTAATGCCACATTAACGTCTGAAAAATCTCTAAGTTTCCTCTGTCTAATTCAAGAACAGACTTTACAGTAAGTTCTTGCCTAACTGAGAAATAGCATTACCAACAATGCAAATTCTTTTAAGAAATATAGGAGCCTGTTTGAATAATCAGTCTCTCATCATCTAGTAACTATTTAAAACCTTGCTGATGTGCCCTTGAACACTGATTCCAGGACTCTGAATAAAAGCAAGTAGCTTTTTACTTAAAAATAAAAGATCTACCTGGTATAATAAGGCAAGAAAAAGCAAAAAAAAAAAAATATATATATTATATATGTATTTGTATACAATACATATATAAAAATATACATAACATATATGTATATTTATATATGTATATATACACACACACAATGGAAAAGAAAATCAAAACTATTTACATATTACATGATTGTCTACACAAAAGTACCAAGAAAGTTTCTATAACTGATAGTCATTTAGTAAAGTTGTAGGATTCAAGGGGATGCAAGGACGGCATACAAAAGCATGAATCCTATGTACTCAATCTTGATATGAGGACAATTAATGACAATTAAGGTTATGGGGGGGGAAGCAGAAAGAGGGATGGAGGGAGGAGGGTGGGGCCTTAGTGTGTGTCACATTTTATGGGGGCAAGACATGATTGCAGGAGGGACTTTGCCTAACAATTGCAATCAGTGTAACTGGCTTATTGTACCCTCAATGAATCCCCAACAATAAAAAAAAAAAAAAAAAAATTAAAAAAAAAAAAACAAAAGTTAATTGCATTGCTGTATGCCAGCAATGAAAAACTTAAAATCAACATTTGACATTTTTTAAAAATAACATTTGAAGGGTACAGGTGAAACTTACTAAATGTAGAATATAAAAATCTGATCACAATAAGTAAGAAAATGCCATGAAGGCTATGTTAACCAGTTAGATGAAAATATTTCAAACTGTATATAAAACCAGCACATCCTACCTCATGATTGCATTATTGTACACAGCTATGATTTAATTAAAAAAAAATAGCATTTGCAAAAGCCCTAAAAAGTGAAGTATTTGGGTATAAATCTACAAAGTATGTGTGGATCTGTATACAGAAATACAAAGCACTGATGAAATAAATTTCAAAAAGGTATATAAATAGAGAGACATTTTATGTTAATGGATTGATTCAATATTGTTAAGATGTTAGTCCTTCTGGCTTCATCTATAGATTCGATACAAACTATCAATTTCCAAGTATACATTTTGTTGCTACCCATTCACTGGCTTACCTGACCATAGGCAACTCATTTATTCTCTTGGAATCTCTGTTTGCCCTGGGAATGATTAACATGTGGAGTATCAGAGGAAATAACAGATGCATGGAAACTCCTGGCTCTAATGAGAGCAGGAATCTGAAAGCACTTTGGAAATCACGAGGTTGTATTACAGTCACATCTACCTTTTATATAGTAGCTTGTTTCCTAGAAAGCACTTTGAGATAATTATCTCCTTTCATCTCTAAAACGTCAGCTTATCATTTTATTTTCACATTTCTTCCCACACGGCTATTCTGAAGGAAGATATAAGCAAATAACAATTTGGCTGTTATCCCAAACCTCTAAAGTTTCCAGCTTATTTGTTTTGCTTTGAGACAGACAGAACATGTCTGTGGTTGCAATAGAAGTGCCAATTTGGTCACTAACTTACTTGGTCATTCATTTCCATTGTTTGCCAACTGCACCTTTTATTAAAACACAATTCACTGCCTTATGCTCTATCTTTAGGGACACTGTGATATTTCTTTCTTTGGACTGAGAGAGAAGCATTTGGCCTTTTTATATGTCCAATATCATACTTGCTGCCCTCTGGACATTTAATAAATGTGTGTCTCATCATCTCCATTTTTATTAGTAAAAGTCTTCTGTGTGTCATGAAGTCTTCTCTCGGGTCATAAATAATCTACATTATATATCCTCTTCCTAAAATGACTCTGTTACCCTGCTGTAGCAAAGATATGTTTTATGCCATATCTGGCCTTTCTAAATCCTCAAAGGTTTGCTCACATTTATATTACCAAAATTACTCTTACACTAAAATGCTAACACCATGTCCGTATCTAATCCAGGACTGAATTGTACTATTATTGTCAGTGTGCCTGGCATCTGCAATTTCTGATACAATTTAAAAAATATGAATATCACTTTGCTCCCAATAACAATTTCAGATGTTCTGCAATTCATATAGCTTTCCTCTATCTGCATGCTAATTATTTAATAAATCCATTTATTGCCTCTAGTTTGCTTAATAGAAACAACATATCATATTTCCATATAAAGTGCTTATAAAAAGGATGGAATAGAATATTTCGAGAGGAGAATGATTATGGGGCTGAGCTTTTTACGGTATCAAGTTATAAAATTATTCCAATATATTTCAAATTGTTAACATTGGATTGAAAGTGTTGTCAGCTACTGGCTGGAATTTGACATAAAAAGTCTCATTTAGGCAGCAATTTCATTTCATAGCTTTTGTTAAAGTGGCCATTTGTTAAGCTTAAAGGAGTTAAGCTTTATTAAGACTAAGATGTCTTCATAGGGTATTCTTTCTTTTTTTTTAGTTTTCTTTCATTTTTCTTTTTATTTTATTTTATTTTATTTTATTAAATCATAGCTGTGTACATTGATATGATCATGGGGCATCATTCACTAGCTTTACAGACCATTTACCAAGTTTCACATATACCCTTGTAAGATGCACCCCTGGTGTAATCCCACCAACCCCCTTCCCTCTACACACCTCCACCCTCCCTCCCCTCCCTTTCCCCCTTCCCCCTATTCTTAGGTTGTAACTGGGTTATAGCTTTCATGTGAAAACCCTAAATTAGTTTCATATTAGGGCTGAGTACATTGGGTACTTTTTCTTCCATTCTTGAGATACTTTACTAAGAAGAGTATGTTCCAGCTCTATCCATCTAAACATGAAAGAGGTAAAGTCTCCATATTTCTTTAAGGCTGAATGATATTCCATATACATGTACCACAATTTATTAATCCATTCGTGGATTGATGGGCACTTGGGCTTCTTCCGTGACTTAGCAAATATGAATTGAGCTGCAATAAACATTCTGGTACAGATATCTTTGTTATGACGTGCTTTTTGGTCTTCTGGGTTTATGCCCAGTAGAGGGATTACAGGATTGAATGGCAGATCTATTTTTAGATCTCTAAGTGTTCTCCATATCTCTTTCCAAAAGGAATGTATTAATTTGCATTCCCACCAGCAGTGCAAAAGTGTTCCCTTTTCTCCACATCCACGCCAACATCTCTGGTCTTGGGATTTTGTGATATAGGCTAGTCTGACTGGAGTTAGATGGTATCTCAAAGTAGTTTTGATTTGCATTTCTCTGATGATTAAAGATGATGAGCATTTTTTCATATGTCTGAAGGCCACACACCTGTCTTCTTCAGAGAAGTTTCTCTTCAAATCCCTTGCCCAACCTGCGATGGGATCCCTTGTTCTATTCTTGCTAATGCGTTTGAGTTCTCTGTGGATTCTGGTTATCAAAGCTTTGTCGGAGACATAACCTGCAAATATCTTCTCCCATTCTGAGGGCTGCTTGCTTGCTGTACTTACTGTGTTCTTGGCTGTGCAGAAGCTTTTTAGTTTGATCAAGTCCCAGTAGTGTATTTTTGAAGCTGCTTCAATTGCCCGGGGGGTCCTCCTCATAAAATGCTCGCCCAGCCCGATTTCTTCAAGGGTTTTCCCTGCACTCTCCTCTAGTATTTTTATAGTTTCATGTCTTAAGTTTAAATCTTTGATCCAGGGAGAGTCTATCTTAGTTAATGGTGAAAGGTGTGGGTCCAGTTTCAGTCTTCTACAGGTTGCCAGCCAGTTCACCCAAAGCACCATTTGTTAAATAGGGAATCTTTTCCCCACTGAATGTTTTTAATTGGCTTGTCAAAGATTAAATAATGGTAAGTAGCTGGATTCATCTCTTGGTTCTCTATTCTGTTCCAGACATCTACTTCTCTGTTTTTGTGCCAATACCATGCTGTTTTGATCACTATTGATTTGTAGTATAGTCTGAGGTCTGGTAGCGTAATTCCTCCTGCTTTGTTTTTATTTCTGAGTAGTGTCTTGGCTATTCGAGATTTTTTCTGATTTCATATAAAACAAAGTATTGTTTTTTCAAGATCTTTAAAGTATGACAGTGGAGCTTTAATAGGGATTGCATTGAAATTATATATTGCTTTGGGTAGTATAGACATTTTAACAATATTGATTCTTCCCAGCCATGAGCATGGTATGTTTTTCCATTTGTTAATATTTTCAGCTATTTCTTTTCTTAGAGTTTCATAGTTCTCTTTATAGAGATCTTTCACGTCCTTTGTTAGATAAATTCCCAAATATTTCATCTTCTTTGGCACTACTGTGAATGGGATAGAGTCCTTAACTGTTTTTTCAACTTGACTGTTGTTGGTATATATAAAGGCTACGAATTTGTGGATGTTGATTTTGTAACCCGAGAGGCTGCTGTATTCCTTGATCACTTCTAAAAGTTTTATAGTAGAGTCCCTAGTGTTTTCCAGATATACTATCATATCATCTGTGAAGAGCAAAAGTTTGATCTCTTCTGACCCTATATGGATACCCTTGATCGCCTTTTCTTCCCTAATTGCAGTGGCTAAAACTTCCATTACAATGTTAAAAAGCAATGGAGACAATGGGCAGCCTTGTCTGGTTCCTGATCTGAGTGGAAATGATTCCAATTTAACTCCATTCAATATGATATTGGCTGTGGGTTTGCTGTAGATGGCCTCTAGCAGTGTAAGAAATGTCCCTTCTATACCGATTTTCTTAAGTGTTCTGATCATGAAGGGATGCTGGATATTATCAAAAGCTTTTTCTGCATCAATTGAGAGAATCATATGGTCTTTGTTTTTTAATTTGTTTATGTGCTGGATTACATTTATAGATTTATGAATATTGAACCAGCCTTGAGACCCTGGGATAAAACCGACTTGGTCATGATGTATAATTTGTTTGATGTGTTGCTGGATTCTGTTTGTTAGGATCTTGTTGAATATTTTTGCATCTATATTCATTAGTGATATTGGTCAATAATTTTCTTTTCTTGTTGGGTCTTTTCCTGGTTTGGGGATCAGTGTGATGTTTGCTTCATAGAACGTGTTGGGTAGTCTTCCTTCTTTTTCTACCTTTTGGAACAGGTTGAGTAATATAGGTACTAATTCCTCTTTAAAGGTTTGGTAGAATTCTGACGTGAAACCATCTGGTCCCGGGCTTTTCTTTTTAGGGAGGTTTTGTGTGGTTGATGCTATTTCCCAACTTGATATGGGCGTGTTCAACATTTCCACTTGATTCTGGCTAAGTCTTGGAAGGTGACATGCTTCCAAGTATTGGTCAATTTCCTTCAGATTTTCATATTTCTGAGAATAAAGTTTCTTGTAATATTCATTAAGGATTTTTTGGATTTCTGACGAGTCTGTTGTTATTTCATTTTTGTTGTTTCCGATTGATGAGATTAGAGATTTTACTCTTTTTTTTTCCTGATTAGGTTGGCCAAAGGTTTATCTATTTTATTGAGCTTTTCGAAAAACCATCTTTTTGATTTATTGATCTGTTGTATTATTCTTTTGTTTTCAATTTCATTTAATTCTGCTCTAATTTTGGTTATTTCTTTTCTTCTACTGGGTTTGGGGTTGGAATGTTCTTCCTTTTCCAGTTGCTTGAGATGTCCCATTAAGTTGTTAACTTCCTCTCTTTTCGTTCTCTTGAGGAAGGCTTGCAGTGCTATGAATTTCCCTCTTAGAACTGCCTTTGCGGTGTCCCAGAGGTTCTGATAGTTCGTGTCTTCATTGTTGTTTTGTTCCAAAAAATTGGCGATTTCTTTTTTAATCTCATCTCTGACCCAGCTATCATTCAGCATAAGGTTATTTATCTTCCATGTTTTTGTATGAGTATGCAGATTCCTGTTGTTACTAAGTTCAAGTTTTATTACATGGTGGTCCGAGAAGATGCATGGAATAATTTCTATTCCTTTAAATTTACTGAGGTTAGACTTGTGACCTAAGATGTGATCGATTTTGGAGTAGGTTCCATGGGCTGATGAGAAGTATGTGTATTCAGTTTTGTTGGGATGAAATGTTCTGTAGCTGTCTGCTAAATCCAAATGTTGGATGGTGATGTTTAAATCTAAGATTTCTTTGCTCAGGTTCTTGCTGGAGGATTGATCCAACACTGCCAAAGGAGTGTTGAAATCTCCAACTATTATGGAGTTGGAGGAAATCAAGTTGCTCATGTCTGTTAGAGTTTCTCTTATAAATTGAGGTGCATTCTGGTTGGGTGCATAGATATTAATAATTGAGATCTCATCATATTGAGTATTACCCTTAACAAATATGAAGTGACCATTCTTATCCTTCCTTACTTTTGTTGCTTTAAAGCCTATTGTATCTGCAAAGAAAATTGCAACACCTGCTTTTTTCTGATTACCATTTGCATGAAATATGGACGACCATCCTTTCACCCTGAGTCTGTATTTGTCTTTTAAGTTAAGATGTGACTCGTGTATGCAACAAATATCTGGCCTGAGTTTTTGTATCCAATCAGCTAACCTATGCCTCTTTAGAGGACAGTTTAAGCCATTCACATTAATGGAGAATATTGATAAGTCTGGTAAAATTTTGGATATCAAGTTTTTCAAAAGTCCAGTGGGCATTTTTAATCCTTTCACCAGTGTGGAAATTGGAGTTTGATCTGAAGTTTCTGAGTGAGTTTACTTTTGTGGTGTAGGATTGGGTTGGTCATTATGGAGGATAGGTCTGAGAATATCCTGAAGAGCTGGTTTGGTTATGGCAAATTTCTTCAACATATGAATGTCATTAAAGTATTTAATTTCTCCATCATAAATGAAACTCAGTTTAGCTGGATACAAGATCCGGGGTTGAAAGTTATTTTGCTTTAGGAGATTAAAAGTCGGTGACGACCCTCTTCTGGCTTGAAAAGTTTCAGCAGAGAGATCTGCAGTCATTCTAATATTCTTGCCTTTGAAGGTAATGGTTTTCTTTCTCCTGGCAGCTTTGAGGATTTTCTGCTTCATATTAACTTTAGTGAAGTTAACTATGATATGCCTGGGGGACGTCTTATTGGGGTTGAGTCGTGCTGGGGTTCTGAAACTGTCCACTATCTGAATTTCAGAATCTCTAGGCATGTCTGGAAAATTCTCTTTCATAATTTCATTCAGAAGGGCCTCTGTGCCCAGCGAGGCCACTTCATCTGTTTCTGGAACTCCAATGATTCGGATATTTGTCTTCTTCGAATTATCCCAGAGCTCTCGGAGAAAATGATCCATTTTTGCTCTCCATTTCTCTTCCTCTTTGAGAGTTTGGGAGCATTCAAAGGCTTTATCTTCGATGTCAGAAATCCTTTCTTCTGCTTGCTCCATTCTGTTGCTGAGGGATTCTACTGTATTTTTCATATCTTTGAGGGCTGCAAATTCTTGCTTCAGTGTGTCTAAGTCTTTGGTGGTTTTGTCTTTAAATTCGTTAAATTCTTGAGACAACTTTTGAATTTCTCCTCAAATTCCTAATTCCACTTTGTTAATCTTGTCTGCAATCCAAATTCTGAATTCAATTTCTGACATCTCTGCCAGTTGTTTATTAATGGGATCGTCAATTGCATCTGCCATATCTTTCCTTGGGGGGGTTGATCTATTCTGGTTATTCATGTTACCAGAGTTTTTCCGCTGATTCCACCCCATGGTTGTTTTACTCCCTCTGACTTTTTCCCCTGGGGTTTTGTCGAGGGCCTGTACAGTTTTGTGGCCTGAGAAACTGGGGCCCTGTCTGGTGTGTTGGGGCTAAGTGGTTCTGTCTTGTTTTCAGCTGGTTTCTGTTCCACCCTAGTGAAATAGATACTTTGGATTCAAGTCTCAGCTGTGGAGAAATATCAGCAATTAAGTCACCCCGCCCCCCCTCCGGCAAGCAATTGGAAAAGAAAAATCAAACCTTCCTACCACCATGCACCCAGGGCACCACCTGATTTGTCCTCAGGCGATTGGTTCAGTTCAAAAAGGTCCAAATCAATTGTCTCAGTCTGCACCTGTCTCGGGTGAGAGAGTTTAAGAGGTCTGTGGGAACTGGATCACAGGAGTCTGGTGGCTACTCTGGTGTTGCTTGCTCCAGTGCTGCCTGGAGTCAGGAGAAGCCACCCAGCCAATAAATCCATCTTGGAAGGTTGCTGCCTCCTTCCCCACCTTGCACCACTTCACATCCAGTCACTGGTAGTCCTGCAGTTGGCTGACCCAGTTGCCTGTAGTGAATCGGTACTCCAAGAGTTTGTATCTGCCTGAATTGCAAGGAAGTCTGCCAGGCCGCTGCACTCTGCCTCTCTCCTGCAGGAGGAGGTGAGGCCTGACAACGTCGGGTGCTTGATGAAGGTTGAGGGGTTTTCACTCAGATCCAGTCTTGCCCCTGATTAATGTTACTGACAGAACAGAACAGAACAGAACAACTCTGTGGTTCCCCTGCAGAAGAGAAGCTGAATTGAGCTCCAAATCAGCTTGTCTTTGCTCTTGTATTGTCTGTAGGCTGACAATCCCCTGAGGGCCAGGTGCGTCTTAGGTTTAGTAAAGCAGACCTCTGGGTCAGCCCCGCCCTGGGAGTTTCCCTGGTTTGCAAGTTGGATTTGCCTCAGGCAAACTCAGAGTCTCTGGTTGCTCAGGGAGACAGGGGGTGTGGCTTCAGAATATTCGGTAGTGAGCCGTATTGCTAGCAAAAGAGGGCTGCTGCTTTATGGCTCAGGCAATGGCTGCTCCGGTATAGCTCCCCTCCTCCGCTCCCGTACCCCAGAGTCTGCACCAATAGGCTGCAGCCCAGCATTGTCTACAGCCCTCGAGCAATCGCCCAAGAGTCTGGATCCCTGGGGGACAAGCCTCTAGACCTTGGAGTGACAGCAGAGGGGAGTGCGGGGAGCGCTGGGAACCTGGGGTTGCAGGCAGAGAACACACAGAGCTTTACACAGTTTTATGCCTGGCCGTATTGTCACCAAAAGACGGCTGTTGCACTGTGCCTAAGGGAACTGCCACTCTGGTGCAGTCCCCTCTCCGCCCACCGACCGGGACTGGCCTCCAGACCCCAGTGTGAGTGAAGGTGAGTGCTAGGAGCTCAGAATTCCAGGTAGAGACTATATACAGTTTATACAGTTTTATGCCTGGAAGGAGGACGCCGTGGCACCCTAGTAGGGGAGGTAGGTCCAGTTTTTAGAGGGTCTCTCCCATGGAGTGTAGTGGTAGGACCTTTGAACTCTGCCCAGTTGTTTGTGGGGCACTCTGAGCCATTCTCATGGGGGAGGGGACTCCCGTCTGCTTGGTGATGGATTTTGTACCTTTTGTTTGTATCCTTGTGGTCGCAGCTGGCCTCAGTGGGGTTGACGTGCGTTCTACAACCTTCTCTCTTAGTGCAGCTCAAATCCACCAGGTTACTTGCTGAATTTCTGTCCTTTAACTCTCCTTGTGGACGGGAGCCTCTGTGGAAAGCTGGCTTCAGTCAGCCATCTTGTCTCCTCGGGTATTCTTTCTTTCATCTATTTATTTTGACTCCTTGCCCCTAGAACCAAAAATGTTTCTTTGATGACATGACATTCTATATTTATTTACAACAAGGTAAATGATCACATTTTTGAAGAAAAATAATCTAGTTTGTCTAATTTGGATCTGAAATACAAAGCTCATCAGGAAATAATTTTTTTTTTGGTCTGTTGAGGGACCAAAACCAGTCACTCACCAGACCTTTTTTGATCACCCCTGTGTTGAAGAGAACATGCTAGGTTCTGGGTTCTATGAGAGATGCAACGATGTGTGAGCCATGGAATTCCAGATCTTTTTTGATCACCCCTGTGTTGAAGAGAACATGCTAGGTTCTGGGTTCTATGAGAGATGCAATGAAGTGTGAGCCATGGAATTCCACTTTCCTAAATTTATCTCCATAGGTATCAGAAATGATTGAGAATAGGGATTTATTCCATCATGCTTTGATACTCCTTGACTATCACAATCTGAATTATTTTATTTCTGGCACCTTCATTCCCTTCTGTATATGTGCTTATCTAATATTTGTACTTCAAGTCTTTATGTTGAAAATGCTGTCATGGAATTTTTCAAAAAGTTAATGGGCCTTAGCAAAATCAATTCTTTCTGTGTGACTGAATGAACTTAAAAATTAGGGTAAATACCAAGTTCAGCAGCGATTTGTAATGTAGTAGTGTTTTGCACCCACACCAATAGAACTCATTGGCAAATGTTTGGTGTTAAGACCTGGAATGAGAGTGTCAGGCAGAGGGAAAATAAAGTGCATAAAAGCTGGGCGGCGCCTGTGGCTCAGTGAGTAGGGCGCCGGCCCCATGTGCCGAGGGTGGCGGGTTCAAACCCGGCCCCGGATGAACTGCAACCAAAAAATAGCTGGGCGTTGTGGCGGGCGCCTGTAGTCCCAGCTACTTGGGAGGCTGAGGCAAGAGAATCGCTTAAGCCCAGGAGTTGGAGGTTGCTGTGAGCTGTGTGATGCCACGGCACTCAACCCGAGGGGCATAAAGTGACACTCTGTCTCTACAAAAAAAAAAAAAAAAAAAAAAAAAAAAAAGTGCATAAAAGCTGAGAGGTAGGCGTGTGAATGGGTGGGAAAACGTCTCATTACATAGGTTAGGAGGAGGATACACTTTTTTATAAGGTGATGTGAGACCTAGACAAACTGATTCATTTACTGACTTTCTTAAAATTGGAAATCAAATTTTTACACTATTTACATTTTGTTTTTTTTTTTTTTTTTAGAGACAGAGTCTCACTTTACTGCCCTTGGTAGAGTGCCGTGGCCTCACACAGCTCACAGCAACCTCCAACTCCTGGGCTTAAGCGATTCTCTTGCCTCAGCCTCCTGAGCAGCTGGGACTACAGGCGCCCGCCACAACGCCCGGCTATTTTTTTGTTGCAGTTTGGCCGGGGCCGGGTTTGAACCCGCCACCCTCGGTATATGGGGCCAGCGCCTTACCGACTGAGCCACAGGCGCCGCCCACTATTTACATTTTGTATCTGTATTTGATGTCAATTATATTTTTATGCTCTCATGTTATGTAGCAAAACTTTTGCTTAAATCAGTGGTTCTCAACCTTCCTAATGCCGTGACCCTTTAATACAGTTCCTCATGTTGTGGTGTCCCCCAACTATAAAATTATGTTCCTTGCTACTCCATGCCTATAATTTTGCTACTGTTATGAATTGTAATGTAAATATGTGATATGAAGTAGCAATGAAAATAATTTTATGGTTGGGGGTCACCACAACATGAGGAACTGTATTAAAGGGTCACGGCATTAGGAAGGTTGAGAACCACTGGCTTAAATAGTTTAAGCAAAATAGATCCTTGTTGAAACTTTTAATTGAGTTTAAATTATTGAGGCTGGAGTGGTAGTGATAGTAAGAAGCAGAGTAAGAGATCCTTGCAGGGAAAATAAAATAGGAAGGAGGAAAGGAGTTAGTTAGAGGCTGATAGCAGAGCCAATGCTTTCACCCTGGAGATGCTCTGAGACTCCAAGCCCTGAAATTCAGGAACATATGTGTATTTTGTTTCAAAAGGAAGGGCCTCCTCCTTTTGGGGTAACATGTTCTTAGGCTAGGAACTCAAGTTTATTTCACTGAGTAGGCTCCAGCTTGCATCGGAAATCCAGCTTAGATTTCAAATACATGTTGGGGATAAAGTGGAGCAGGGATCTTATATATGTTCCATTTACTCATTTATCTTGAAACAAATATTGATTGAGAGCCACATGTTTTAGGGGCAAAGGTTACTGCAAAATGTACTAGGTACAGGCCCTACCTTCAAAGACTGTAAAAAGTAAATTCACTTTGACTTATTTATTATTTGAGAGAGAATGGCAAAGGATCACCAAGAAAGGTGCCCTTGACCAAGAATAGCACAACTAATAGCCTGTTAGAGAATCCCAAAGTCCCCTATTATATGGTTAGTTTAGCAGACATTTATCAAGTGTCAGTTATGTGTGTCAGGCCCTGTGCTAGGAACTAAAGATTGGAATGAAAAGGCCCCTCAAGAGCTGTCATTGCAGACTCTTATTAAAATACATGCTTTATTTTAGATGAAGAATAGGTTTTCTACCAAGTTAACAGCATCCAAGATAAATCAGGTGATCATTTCCCTGCTAAAACTGCATCTGAAGTAAATGATACATAAATGAAAGAAAAGTTTACTTAATCGGTTGTATGTGTGTGGTGGGTTGTAGGAGGCAGGGGGAATGGTATAGTGTGAAGTAAGACCCCTATATAATTCTCGAGGGCCAATGCAAAACAAAAATGCAAGGCCCCTCATCTAAAAGGCAGGAAAAGGTGACACTAAAGGCACAAAAATATAAAGCTTCTCCTTTAAAAAATATTTTATTATTTATAAAACATGATAAAAGCCACAGTTACAATGGCATAATCTAAAAAATGTAAAGAATAATATTTTGGTGTCATATTTTTATGAATACAATAAATAAAATAATATTTTATTAATGGGATATTTAATTGATCACAAGATTGTTCTGGTGCAATTTTCTACACATTCATTTGTTGTGTCATTAAGATTTACACTTACATCAAGTTTATTTTCAGTTAATATAATTGAAAGCATCACCAGTCACTCTTGGAAAATTTAAGACTAGAAATCAGTTGACATGTTTTAATGTTGAGTAGGAGATTTCTGCAGATGCCACTGTTACTGATGCCTTTGAGAGTATTTTATAGGTTGGGACAACATTGAAGTAAGTTTTTAATGGATTATTTTAAAATGTGAATTTTAGTACATTTAGAGCTAATGATTCTCAGAAAATGTTTTTCTAAAAAGATTCAACTGTTCATATGAATCAGTTTCATGTTAAGTCATAATTCAATTTTAAGTATAAATGTAAATAATGACATTTTAATTTTTCCTTGGCATTCCCTATAACTTTTGGAGGTTGTACAATAAACCAGAGTCGCTTCCTTATTTATAAACAATTCGAAATAACTGTATATTCATGCCATCACCATATCTTCAATTACAAAGAAATCTTAATTTTTGAACTGTCTTCATTCTTAAAAGTTGGTTCATCTAAACTTCATATGAAAATAATGTTCTTTTCTGTTGAGTGGGATGACCTGTAAAATTAATTTTTTTAAAAGTCTGCTGTATTTTTTTGGCAATATTGCAGCATTTTTAAAACCTAAAAATCCTAAACTCTTTGAAGAATCCTGATAACTCTCCAATATATTTATTGTGATGTACAATATATAATATTTTACATTCATTTTATAATAAATTACTGACAAAATTTACTGCCTCATCACTAGTAGTTGCTTGTCCCAGACCGCAAGCCAGAGAGTTACTATGTGTATAGATGCCACAGGAATGGGCCTTAGGGAAGGACAGGTAAGAAAATGTCTACTTTGGGTCCCAACACACCTTCTCTCTTGGGGCTGCAGCCACTGCCGTAACCACTATTGCTTCTGCTGTTTCCACCACCATTGACTCCACCGATCTAGGTCCAGGTCCTACCCACAGTCACCCTCTCAGGGACCCACAATGCTCTCAACTCCACCAGTTGTGCACAGTGCATTGGGTTGACATACGTGTGCATGCTACCCCTGGCTCGCTCTGTTGTCTCACTGGACTCCACCGACAAACCACAAGTTCAAAGATAAAATTATTAGGAATTTCAATACAGTGACGGTAGAACAGCAAGGCAAGCAAAGTTCCTTTCTGAGAGCAAGATTGTGAGGGAGAAGAAATAAAAACTACTTTTCATTTTTTCTGATTACTTTGTAACATAGAGAACAAAACCCACAATAATTTCTAAATATACAGTATTTTGCCACACCTAGATAAATAGCGTTGTTCCCACCTTCCAGAACCCCTGGATTGTTTTCCATCACTTCTAGTTTTCTTCCTAGTCACATTCTTTTTGCTTGAGCTCCTTGTTTCTTTTCCTCCATCTGATGGCATTAGTTTTTTTTTTTTTTTTTTTTAGGAATTTTGTTATAGTGCCATGAGGAAATTTGTAGAATGTTGCAGAATGTTCATATGAGCACGTGTGTGTTTTTACATTTGGGGGACAGACAGAATGAGTGAGAATGTTTCTTTCTTTCTTTCTTTCTTTCTTTTTTTGCAGTTTTTGGCCGGGGCTGGGTTTGAACCTGCCACCTCCGGCATATGGGGCCGGCAACCTACTCCTTTGAGCCACCTTTCTCTACAGTGGCAGAGACGCCTGAATTCAACTCCTGACCCCCCTCTTACTAGGTGAGTAACCTAAGCAAACCACTTAAACTCTAAGAGCTACACTTCTTCATCTGTATAATAACAGCACCCATTCCACAAAATGCATTTTTTAAAAAAATTAATCAGAGGAATACTTCTTGAGGACCTACTCTGTATTAGGCACTAGTTTAGGTGCCAGAGATAAAACAGTTGTTCTCTCATGGGGCTACATTCTCGTAAGAAAACCACAAAATTAATATGGTGTTTATGAAAATATCTAATGTTTCGTGTGGGATCAGTGCTATAGAAAAAAAAAAGCAGGAAAAGTTAGGGAGTACTGGGGTAGGGAAGAGAAGGTCATTTTAGGTAGGATAGTCAGGGAAGGCTTCTCTGATCAGGTGATATTTATGGGGAAATCTGAAGGGCCTTCTGCGAAGGCCAGGAGGAGGAAGGGGGTCACATAGAGAGCAGTGTGGTGGATCAGGTGGGCCTCCTAGGCTCTTGTCCAGACTTTGGCTTTGACTCTGAGTGAAACTGGGAGCCATGCAGGGTTTTGAGCAGGGTAATGATGTGATGTGATTCAGATTTTCTTTTTCTTTTTAAATTAAATCATAGTTGTGTACATTAATGCATTTATGGGGTACAATGTGCTAGTTTTATATACAATTTGAAATACAACAAATTGGTTAACATAGCTTTCACCTCACTTTCTTAATTATTGTGTTAAGACATTTATACTCTACACTTAGCAGATTTGACATGTACCATCAAAACAGCATGGTACTGGCACAAAAACAGAGATGGATTTTCAAAGCATCATTCTCCTTGTTGTGTTGCAAATGAATGGAGGTGAGGAAAGGGTGGAAGGAAGAAGGCAAGTGAGGAAGTGACTGCCACAATCTAGATGAGAGATGATGAGGAATAGTATCAAAGGGGTCAGAAGTGGGAATATCCTGGATATATTTTGGTGGCAGGGCCAGCAGGATTTTCTGACAGACTAGATGCAGGGCATGAAAGAAAAAGTGGAATTAAGGAAACTCTACTCTCTCTCTCTCTCTTTTTTTTTTCAAGAGTAATAGGAAGCTTCAGTGAGACAATAAATACAAAGTCCTCAGTATTGCCTGGCTCATATCTGGTGCCCAATTAACCACTAACATACCTAGATGATCCCCAGAACGCATCAACCTATATATACAAAATGGGTGACCTTCACTGAAATAACCTACATATCTCTAGCTCTTTGCTCCACCAGCTTGCCTCACCAGCCAGCTGACTTCCATTTGAATTAGCAATGAAGGAAAGAGACTTAAGATGATTGTCAGGGACCCTGGATCCCAGTTCCATTTCACCACGGGCCTGTGTGTGATCCCAGGCAAGCTACTTAACTGCTCAATAACTGAGGATGTTTATTATTATAATAAAATCTAATAATATTTGCACCACCTAGCTCATAGGGTGGTGAGGGCAAAGCAAAACCAAACTGCCAGTCACTATTGGTGTGAAAATGTGTTTATAAAAGTGTTATAGAAATTCCAGGTTTATTAAGTGAGTATATTCATTCATTATAATGGCTCTTCCTGCAGAGATTTTAATTTCAGATAGGAAAAACTGGAGCTGTAACTCTTTTGGTTTCTTAGGATAACAGGCCCAGAAGATACTGTGGGCTAATCATTTAGTACCAAGCATCTACTATCTTCCATTTAAGAGTCTCTCATTTTCTTTGAAGCTGTTATTAACTTGCCTCCTGGCTATTCTCCCTTCAGGTTCAGTAATCATAGTCCAAATACCCCTTTCCTGATAGAATCTTCTCAACCCATTTTGTGACTGTAATGATAGATGGCAAATACCTTTTATTCCTTTGGCCAATTCCAGTCAATTGTTGCTGGCTGCCTGGGGCACTGACTTGAGAAAGCTTCTGAGGCCTTGTCCAGGCTCCATGGTGAAGAATGTCCCAGTTGGAGGGAGCTATGGCTGCATCCTCTGGATTTGACATCCCTGATTTAAAGTTTAGCTTCATTTGGCTTCTGACCTTAGAAATCCAGCAGCATCCTGACCCATGCTGACCATTATGTATTTTCTTCTGGTTCTTTTTTATGCAATAGAACATTTTATTAGCAAACCTCTGTGCATACCCTCTTTACTTCTTTACATTTTAACTACTCTCGGATCCTCAACAATAAAACAAACAAACAAAAAAATTGACTACTCTCTGGGGCCATTCCACAGATATAATCACTTTTTAACAGTTTCTTTCAGATTCATCAGGAAATTTATTTTGCATATACAAGTTATATCGAGACTCTTTATTTATTTATTTTTTGCTTTTTTGTTTTACAATAATGGGATCATGTTGTAAATATTTTGTAGCTACTTTCTTTTTCACTTAATAAAATTACTTGGAGCTTATTTTGTATCAGGACCCAATTAATGGTCATTTGCAGTAGATTTTTTTTTTTGTGATGGTTTCTGTTTCCCAAATGGGAAAATGGAGGTGTGCAGAAGTTAGGTATCTTGCCCAAGGTCACCCAGCTAGTACGCTGTGAAGGCAGGATTTAAAATAGGTCTATCTGACTGTAGAACCTGCTTTTTTAGCCACCAGACTCTATGACATTGCTGATTAACGCTGGGAGTGACTGTCTTGCTGAGTTCTTACCTTCAGAAACCATGACATATTGATGTGTGAGTCCATTCAAAGCATAGCCCACAGTTCCACAGAAGTTCCTAGCTTCAAGGTATTTCCATATACATGATCTCATTTAATTTCCACAAACATCTATTGAGTTTCTACTCTGCACCAGGCAGTGTTTTAGGCCTGAACATAAAACAATTAATAAGGCCCTGTATTCAAGGTACTTATAATAAGGTGAGGGAAATAGACTTGTAAGTAGACAATTACAATACCAAACCATGAAGGATATTCTAGTTCTTTAAACATTTCCTAATATGCACCAGTGACTGGTCAGTTAATTTTAAAAATTGATCAATTTGAAGAATGATAAAAATTATACTCCAGCTCCATCCATGTAAACATGAAAGAGGTAAAGTCTCCATCTTTCTTTAAGGCTGCATAATATTCCATGGTGTACATATACCAAAGTTTATTAATCCATTCGTGGATCAATGGGCACCTGGGCTTTTTCCATGACTTAGCAATTATGAATTGGGCTGCAATAAACATTCTGGTACAAATATCTTTGTTATAATGTGATTTTTGGTCTTCTGGGTATATACCTAGTAGAGGAATTATAGGATTGAATGGCAAAATTATATATAAATTCCTGAAAGACTTTAGTTTAATTTAAAAATGCAAATATTATAATTTCTCATCTTTGATACAGGTCTAAGACCTTTTTTTTCCCCTTGAGGTCCATTGAGTACAGTTTTTTCCTCTTTCTTGTATAAACTCATCCATACTGTTTTACTTATGATTTTGTGCCAGTTTATTTAAACTGGACCAAGAAATCAAATTAGATGATTTTCAAAGCAACCAGGGCACAAAAACCTAAATGTTAATGATTTTTTACAAGTAATAGTTGCTTTTCTCGTACTTAAATCGACAGCAATTTTTTAAAATGAGTTCCCTTCCAAAGTAATCATCTCAGTTGTCATAGAATAGCAACACTTTCTTATTTTCATTTACTTGTGTTTGTTTTTTCTGGGGGGGGGAGTGTTTACATAATATTTAACAAAATTACGTAATTAAAATGCAGCAGATATAAATGGATTTGGGAATAAACTGGGCTGACTTTCCATGAGAATATAACTCACTTCAGGGGAACAAAAGTGGGCAGTCAGTCTGCCATGGGCCAACGTTGACTTTTTTCTTTTTACCCGGAGCTGTGTTTGAACACAGCTCTGGTATATGGGGCTGGTGCCCTACTCCTTTGAGCCACAGGTGCCACCCTATGAGCCAATGTTGTCTAGTGACTTTTGTTGGTTCAAATCTTAGCCCAGAAACCTGCAGGTGTGTGACTATGGGTAATTCATGTAACCTCTCTGTGCTCCAGGGTTTTCATCAATAAATAGGGATTATAATAGCGCTATTGTGAGGATTATATGAGTTAGTACTTATAATATCCTTGGAATGATGTTACCTTATATAAACTTTAGTTGTTATTGATATTTTCAGAAGGTAACCTATTAGCTGTGAATTTCTTGAAAACACTTGTCAATATGCTGTACTGAAGATTTGAAGCACTTCACTTGGCTGACAAATTCGCTTAAATAGAGATTGATTAGGTTAGGAGTGTCAACAAGAAGCTTTCCTCCTGTTTTTGTCTGCAGGGGTCCTCAAACTGGGGTGTGCAGGCCACATGAGGCAGTGTGATTGTATTTGTTCCCGTTTTGTTTTTTTACTTCAAAATAAGATATGTGCAGTGTGCATAGGAATTTGTTCATAGTTTTTTTTTATTTTTTTTTAAAGTATAGTATGGCCCTCCAACGGTCTGAGGAACAGTGAACTGGCCTTCTGTTTAAAAAGTTTGAGGACCCCTGGTAGTGTTATAGTTTCAGGTCTTACATTTAATTCTTTCATCCATCTTGAACTGATTTTTATGTATGGTGTAAGATTGTAAGGTAGGGGTTGAAATTCATCCTTTTGCATGTGGATGTTCAGTTTTCCTAACACCAGTTGTTGAAGAGACTCTTTTTACCCCATCATGTGTTCTTAGCACCCTTGTTGAAGATCAGTTGACAATATCATACGTGTATGGATTTATTTCCTGGCTCTCTATGCTGTTCCATTGGTCTATGATCCATGTTTATGCTGGTGCTCTATTGTTTTGATTACTGTAGCTTTGTAATGTAATTTGAAGTCAGGTAGTGTGATGCCTCCAGCTTTGTTCTTGTCAATTATATATCAATAAAATTGGGAAAGAAAAGATTATCAAAAAGATAGGAATGAATTCTGTTGTGGATTGAAAGGTCTTTACAACAGTCATTCTAAACTTTTGTTGTACATTAAAATTTCCTGTGGGGCTTTAAACTGTGCTAATGCCCGTGCTCCGCCTACAGCAGGCAATTCAGCATCTCAGGGAGTGGCGCTGGTTTCTTAGGTGATTCCTACATGCAGCTACAGGAACCACCGCTTTCCAGCAAGGCATGATGGTCTTACCATTGAAGAAGTGGGATTTCAGTAGGCAGAGGTGCTGGTAGCAATTTTTTGAGCAAGGTGATTCAGATCCTTTTATCTTCATGTTTTCAGATTAAGTATCCAGAGTTTGGGGCCGGGTGCAGTGGCTCACGCCTGTAATCCTTGCACTGTGGGAGGCTGAGGCGGTTGAATTGCCTGAGCTCATAGGTTTGAGACCAGCCTAAACCAGAGCGAGACCCGGTCTCTAAAAATAGCCGGGTGTGTGGCAGGTGCTGTAGTCCCAAGTACTCAGGAGGCTGAGGCAAGAGAATCACTTGAGCCCAAGAGTGTGAGGTTGCTGTGAGCTGTGATACCTAGAGCTCTACATAGGGTGACAAAGTGAGGCTCTGCCTCAAAAAAAAAAAAAAAAAAAAAAAAAAAGAATCCAGAGTTTGCAGAGCCTAGGTTCATATGGTGGGCAAAGCAAAAGTAATATGCAGGCCTTCTAATGTCAGGTCCAATGGTCTTTCTACAACTTCAAGCCATCAAGGACAAGAAGGATTGAAGTAATAAGTAAAAATTTAAAAAAAAAATCTGCTACATCTTTTCAAAGTAAAAAATGGTCACATAATGTTTCGTGTAAAGTTTGAAGTGAAATAATGCATCGACCTTTTTGTGCAGATAAAATTCACATTCCTCTTTTTTTCCCATAAGGAAGTGTTTTCTACTGTAGGGGTCATAGTGAAAGAGATGTTTTCTCTTAGACTAAAGTGTCTTATAGCACAAATATGATAAGAACTTTGATAAATTTTCTGTTAATTTATAAAAAATTTATGCTAACAATCATTAGTAAAAATTATTTTTACCTTTCCACAGCTATTTTACCTAATGTGTAAAGAATATAGTAAATAGTATCATATGTGAAGCTAGAGTAGCCGTACACATGTTTTTTATAATCTGTGGGGCCATGCATGCAGATTGGTTACATGGATGTATTGCACAGTGGTGCAGTCTAGGTTGTTTTGTATAACCCTCACCCAGTTAGTGTATGTTAGGTAATTCATCCTACATCTTTTGCCCAAGTCTCCAATGTCTATTATTCCACTCCATGTGTCCATGTATGCTTATTAATCAGCTCCTACTTATAAGTGAGAACAGAAGCATACAAATTGAATTACTCTGTGGTCTACTGTACCAATTATACACACCCACAAACACACACAGCACTATAGCTAACTGATCTGGAATAATAAAAATTATTCAGATTAAATAGACTTGACTTTAGAGGCACACACAAATTGCATTGCACTAAGATTGAATGTGACAAATGTGATGACATTAGATACTTTTCTCTTTAGATATTTGTACGTAGACAGAACATACCACATTTTTCTACAATAACAACCCCAAAAAACAAAATTTAATTCAGTGCTTTGAAATAAGTATTTTTAATTTAATAGTGGGAAATTCAGTCCTTTTTCTTCAATTTAAAAATATTGATTAATTTTTACAATGTCTATGTAGCAGATTTACATCTGCAGAATGGCTAAAAGTTCCCCCTGATTCAATGTTGTTTAAAGATTAATGAGTTGGGAAGGCTTGGTGGCTCACTCCTGTAATCCTAGCAATCTGGGAGGCTGAAGTGGGTGAATCACCTGAGCCCAGGAGTTCAAGACCAGTCTGAGTAAGAGCGAGACCCTGTCTACCAAAAATAGAAAAACTAGATGGGCACCTATAGTCCCATGTACTTGGGAGGCTGGGGCAAAAGATCACTTGAGCTCAAGAGTTTGAAGTTGCTGTTACCTAAGATGATGCCGTGGCATTCTATCAGGTGACAGAGTGAGACTCTGTCTAATAAAACCAAGACAAACAAACAAAACAAAGAACTGATGAGCCTTACAAGGAATCTGAGAACAGAGTGTCTAGACTTTCATGTGAAGAATGCCTACAAAATATCTATTAGTTACTGTATTAGTTTTCCAGTGGCTCCTGCAGCAAATTACCACAAACTCAGTGACTTAAAAACCGAAATGTATTCCCTCACAGCTCTGGAGGTCAGAAGTCTCAAATCGGGTTGTCCTTGGGGCCACATTTCCTCTGTAGGCCCTAGAAAAGAGTTCATTCCTTGCCTCTTCCAGCTTCTATTGGCTCTAGGCCATTCATCTTAGTTTGTGACAGCATGACTGGTATCTCTGCCTCTGCCTTCCCATCACCTTCTTTTCTGTGTGTTCGTATTTTCTATACTTCTGTTTCTTTTAAGGACATTTGTCATTGGATTTGAGACCCATCTGGATAATCTAGGATGCTTGCTGTCATCTGTAAAAATTCTTTCCCCAAATAAAGCAACATTCACATATTCCAGGTATTTGGATGTGCTTGTATCTTTTGGGGAGAAATTACCATTCAAATTACTGTAGTTTATTTCAGGAGAATGTGGGCTGTAAGTTATGTTCTGAAACATTTAAACAATTAAGAGGGACTTAGAATGATCTCAATATCTTATTTGTATAGTGAAGATAGGGATGTATAGGTTAGCTAAAGTGGCATATTTGGCCAAAATACCAAGTTTAACCAGTCATCATCCATATCTTAAAGGTTTACCTGTAACCAGTATAGTCCCATTTCTTGACAATCTAATGAGTGGAGTATTGGAGATGAGGGCACAAATGAAACCTTGTAAAATAGACAATACATAAATGCTTCCTCCTTTTCTATGTTAACCATTCAGAACTTTATAAATGTGGATAATATCATTAACAAGCATGTATCCCCCAAACCCAAATGTTAAGGATTGACAAATGTATTTGGCTAGTTAGCTGGGGCCATTTCCGAATTCCACTTGTAAGGTATTGAATCCGTTAAGGATTATATGAGGTCCTTCATTTGACGTTTTTTTATACATTGTATTATATGATACACACTAGTGTAAGAAGTTACAATTTTATTTGGGAAGAGGAAATATGTGGTATAACTATGTTATATCATGGTTAGACTCTATTAAAAATGCTTACTAAATAGAAGTTAAGGGCATTTTTGTTCAACCTACCAAATGGGTTTGCATTTAGTTGGAGTGGTCATGGGGGGTTAGTATCTGCTCTTAAATCAGTTTAGCTGGGTAATACCACCTTCAGGAATGAATTTCGTTTGCATTAAAGATAATCTCTTTGTGAAAGTAGATGAGTGAACAAGAGTAATTACTTTCTTTCTTGATTTTTGCTTACTGATAATAATTAATTTGGGATGTAAAGGCAGATGAAATCTTAAAGTAAATGATTATCAGGTGAGAGAATTTGAGACCCTACGTAAATAAAGACCTGTCATCAAGATTAAAAAATGGCTTTTAAGAATGTTCATCTTCTCATATTGGAGACATGTAGTTGTAAAGATTCAATAGACAGAAAATGCATAACCAAACAAAAGAGTGAAATACTGTACAGTAGTGGATTTTCAACTTTTAAAATCAAACCGCACTTTTCCCCTAAGTAAATCTTACCTTGAATCCAACTACGTATTAAAGTTTATGTTTACCTGGATGGATCTGGAACATATTCTTCTTAGTAAAGTATCTCAAGAATGGAAAAAAAAGTATCCAATGTATTCAATACTACTATGAAATCAGGATATAATTACCTACACATTCACAGGAATGGTAAAACGTAACTATAGTCCAGAAAGAAAGAGGGAAGAGGAAAAAGAGGGGAGGGGGAGGTTGGGAGGAGGGAGAGTATTTTGGGGGATCAAACCTAATGTGCATAATGCAATGATACATTTCTATACTATTAAGAATAGAGTATGAATGTTTTTTACCATAAAAAATAAGTAAGCAAGGAGTCTGTTATGTTAATCAGTTAGATGTAAGTATTCCACATTGTATATCAAATCAGCACATTGTACCCCATAGATGCATTAATGCACACAGTTATGATTTAATAAAGAATTATAAAAGTAAAGTGTATGTGCTCTGGTTCCCCTTGTGAAGGTGGGAGCAGGGATGAGGAGCACAGTGGACTTCTGAATGGGGCACTTACCACAGTTGCAATTTTGTACTACTTGCGTGATTATTTGATCAATAGTTGTCTTCTCCACTAGGGGACACTCTAGGCTGTGATTTTGATTTTGCTCACAATTACATCCCTAATACCTAAGTCAGTGCCTGGAACTTAATATATACTTGTGCTAATGAATGAATGGATGATAAGAAAGGCAAGGAAAGCTAATCGAATCAAGCTGGCCAGGTGTCAATATCTCTGATGGCAATGATGATCCCTTTTTTCGCCATCCTAGCATCTGTTACCAGTACTGACGGCCACAGAGAACACTGAATTTTGGTGCCTAGCAAAGTTCCTAGCGTATAGTAGGTCTCAGTAAATTAAATAAATGCTACTCCAAAAATATTAGTTTAATAAATGAATAAGATACTAATTACAGAATGAAAAAATGAGTTGTTTTGATGGAATGAGGACAAGTGGTTCAATTTTCTGCCTTAAAATAACTTTGAGGAAATAACATAACCAACATTCCATGAAGGAGCCTAATGGAAACCTCCTCGGTGTCTTTTTAAAAAGTTAGGGTTATGTTTAGTGTGAGTTTCACTTTGTTGATACTAGTTTCTCGGAATTGTATTGTCTGAAAGTGTGACACATCATAAAACAACTGTAGCCAATGGTAGTACTAAAGCCATCTTCACTCAGTACAAATTGCTGACTTACAATTATCCCCAGGAGACACAGAGTGCCCTGAATATGGACAGCTCCAAAAGAAGTATGCCCAGTTTGAAAGAATTGTGTGCCTATAGGAAACACACAGGCTCTTTATTCAGGAAGAAGAGGAATAAATTACAGTTGCTTGAAGGAAATCCTAACTTGTGCCTTAGCTATCTGTGTAAGCGATGTGCCATTTGATCTACAGTGTATATTGTAGCAAGACATTGCCGAGGGAGTTACTTAAATGAGGGCAGACCGTTTTGCGGTTTATCTAGACTTCAGAGCGTCTGCAGACTATGGCACCAAAGCCTAAGCCATAGAGATTTTGTACATGAATTTTTAGAGCTCCAAGAAAACTGTTACTGTGTGGTGTGTGTGTGTGTGTGTGTGTGTGTGTGTGTGTGTGTTTGGATGGTAGATTCTGGTCTGAAACAATCATTGAAGCCTGCTGAATCTTCCCTTTGAATCTTCCTATGTGAGAGTATCAGAAGGCTTTAATTAACTGCTTCAGTGAGTGGACTTGGGACTTGGCCTTGGGGAGGGTGACTGGCTCTGAGATGACTTCCAGGTGGCATACGTATTTGGTCCAGAATGGAAACCATACAAACCTGGGGTTGTTCTTTTTCATATTTTGTTTTAAAACAAGCAAAATGGTACAAATTTATATGTGCTCATTATAAAAAAATAAATAAAAGAAAAGTGTATATAGTAAATACTAAAAATGTCCTTCTGTCAACCAGTGCCACCCGTCCCATCCATACCTGCCTCATCCCCAATACATCTCACTTTCTTGCTGAGAGGCAATCATTGACACCAGCTTGGGATAATTATATGTGTCTTCACAGACCATTTTTATTTGGATACAAACATAGCAATGTGCATATACACGTGTAGTATCATACTATACTTATTTACCTATGACGTATTAAAGTTTTCACTCAGCAGTATGTCTTCAGTATATTTAAAGTTCAATAATTTTTTAAATGGTTATCTTGAATTAATAAGATTTTGGTGTATATTCTTTCAGCCTACAAACACACACATACTCACACATACATCTGGTCGGTTTTGGTTGTTTTTTTTATATAAATAGTATGTGTATCATGATATATATTATTGTGCTAACTTGTTTTCCCCCTTATTAGCATACTGTGAAAATCATTTCATGTCAATACACCCAGGTCCTCCTCATTCTTTTAAATTGCTATTTAAGTGTTAACAAAATAAGGATGCATCATGTTATTTTGCTAATTACTTACTAATGGACAGTTAAACTATTTTCCCAGAGTGTTGGCTATTATTGTTGTTGTGTTTGTGATAAATCAACTGCAGTGACTGTCCATTTCTTTGTGCGCAAGTGATATTATTTCTATAAGTGAAATCCCTGGATCAAAGGATGTGCTCATTTAAAATTTTAAAGTATAGTGTCAAATTGTTCTTCAAAAGGTTTTTTTTTCAATTCTTTGTCAACACTAGATATTGCTAGAATTCTTAATTATTGAAAATTTGATGGAAAAGATACTCTCATTGTTATTTTATTTTCTATTCTCCTGATTATCGAGGTTGGTTTGCTGTCTTCACTTTTAATTCATGTTTTCCATCCTGTGTCATTCTCCCTCCTGACTCTTCTTTCCTTCTCCAGTTTCTTCCAAATGCAGGCAGTCCTATAAAATGATGCTAAGTAAATATTCCTAAAGTACTTTTTATCACTTCACTTTCCTGATCAAAAGCCTTCACTTTGATTTACCAGCAGAGTTTCTGCTGTGAACCATGAACTTGTGCCAGGCCCACTGGAAGGGAGAGTGATGGTTCATGACCATCATCTGTATGGTAAACTGGGGGGTTCTTCTCTGTCCTCTCCTTATCCCTCCTCATCTGAGGGATGCAACTAGCCCCAAGTCCATAACCCTCAAAACTTAACTTTGGAATAATCTTCCCCACACTTCAGCTCTGTGGAATCAAGGCTCATTTTTGCTTAGATATAGAATTCATGAGTATGTCCAGCATAAATTCTGAAATGTTCTCTTAATATTTGCATAAATGAAGTAAAGCCTCACTTTCTGAGATTCTACCATAAGACTTTTCCCCTCTTCCTGTTTGCTGATTGCATTACTAAGCAATCAATGGTTTAGCTGCCCCATGTCATAAAAGCCAATGTTATGGCACCGACTGTTGAGAAAAGCATTATTACAAGTCAACCAGCAAGGATACAGGAGAAAATGCTCAAATCTGTTTTCCTGACCTGGGATCAGGGTCAGTTTTATAAGCATAGGGCAATGAAGCATGATCTGATTTGGTCTTATTATAAGGTTATGTCAAAAGGTATGCTCTGACTGGACTGATGCCATGAGGTGATGCCAGAGCTTTACCTTATTGGATCCCGGTTCCTGTCAAGTGATATCTGCTTCTTCATTCAGTCCCCACTCCTTTGTTTGATCTGATCACTTAGTTTCCACCCATGATTGATGGCTTGGTTCATCTTTTCCTGCTCAAGTTATGTGACATTCAGCATGGGAGTCCATAGCAAATGGAAAACAGTTCACAACTTTGTTACACAGAAGTTGAACCAGTGTGTGGTTCAGCTGGTGTGGTTGTAATTACCACTGTGTCTTATACAAACCTGCATCTATGCCACTGTTTAGTGGGGCTTCTACCAGACACCAATGTCGCTCAGTGGGAATTCGTATTGGAGAATCTCCTGCTGACCTTGTAGAACTTCTGGGTGGGATGTCTTTGGAAATACAAAGATACAAGCCTTGTGGATGAGCTGAATTTGTAGAATCCTTCATTTTGGTCTCACAAAGAATCATAAATCTTTTGTTAGCTGGGTAATCACCCTCCCCTTTTCCCCCTTTGCCCCACCATACGTTTGAACTATTATCAGAGTGCATTCAGTAGTAGGGAATAAAATTTCTTTTTAAGAGTGAAGTTCTAAAATGTGTTATTTTTCTGCCACTTCTAATTCTAGAAAAGGATTAGTGCTAATCACTTCTTTTAATTTCAAAGTAAGCATCTTAGGTGATAATGTTGATTACATGTAGTCTGAACTAAGGGAGAGGAAAACATTGACTTCAACGGGGGCTACTCCACAGTAATTGGTACTTCATAAACTTCATTTGTGCCTTTGTAACAGAGATGGCAAAATTTATCAAAATGATAAAAGCTCAAAGAAATAGGATTGGCACTTGGCTTTCCAGCTGTCTCTTTTGAAGTACACTTCAGAAGTTTTAACAGGTGGAAACTGTTTAAATTTGGCTACCAGTTGCTCTAAGCTTACAGATACAGCCTTTTTATTTTTTGATGTGGTATAGAGATGCTTGTAACTTGCGCTCAGTAGTCATTACCACCAACAACTGAAGCTTGTTTCACAAACTCACTTATTTTATGTGTCAGTTGGAGGATAGGCAACTCCAGAAACTTAAAGTTCTCTGATCCCCAGCTACTACTGAAGCAAGTAAAAATGATAAAAAAAATACATGCACCAAAAAGAATCACAATAATTCCACTCACAGTGCACCAGGATGTTTATAAACGCTTGCCCAGACGAAGCCAGTAATGCATTATATTGTTTTCTTTGCAGACAAACAAAGCTTCAGATTTCCACAACAAAAGTCTAAGAACTCAGTGATAAGAATTAATCTGAACTCAGAAGATTTAAGGCTTAATTAGAATTCTGATCCAAGACAGCAGACTATGTGAACTGCTGTTGCTAAATTGTACTGTGTAAACATTGCATACTGATGGAATTTGCTTGTCAACTCAACTGGCATTTCTGTGCAGTAAGCTTGTCTTTCTGTCAGTTGGGTGCATCATGGGAAAAGATCAGCACCTCAAAGGAGTGTGATCTGCATGTATAAAGAGAGGAGAAAAAATCCTCAAAGAAAAGGAGTTTTTGAACGTTTTTTCAGTTGTGCTCAAAGGTTAAAAAGAATGTTTTCCAATGTGCACTTTGGTTTAAGGATAGTGAGGATTTTCTTTCTAAGAATGTGAAAAATAAGCATTATTTTTTTTCAATTTGAGAGAAAGTGTCTGCAACTTTAGCTAAGTAAAGTGTGCCATGGAGTGAAGACTGCAGAAACTGAATAGAATTTTAAAATGTTTAAAATGTACCATGAACGTGGAACTCTCTGTTTTCTTGTGTCTACTACCTCAGCCAATATACCTAAACCGGGAGGCAATTAGGAAAAAAGTTAAAAAAAAAAAAAAAAACTAAGCCAAAACATAGTGCAGGCAATGTAAAAAACATAGGAGCTGGATCAGGCAGAAAAGTGTTTTGCCATTATATCACCCCTCTGTACCTGCATTTCTCATCAATTAAATTTTGGCATAGGCTGGGCATAGTGGCTCAGGCCTATAATCCTAGCACTCTGAGAGGCCAAAGTGGTAGAAACCCTTGAGCTCAGGAGTTCCAGACCAGCCTGAGCAAGAGTAAGACCTCATCTCTCCAAAAAATGGAAAAATTACCTTGTGTATCGACATGCCTCTACAGTCCCAGGCACTCAGGAAACAGAGATAGGAGGATCTCTTAAGCCCAGTAGTTTGAGGTTGTAATGAGTTGCAATGATGTCATGGCACTCTCCTGACTGTACTCTATCTGGGACAACAGAGTGGGACTCTGTCCTGGCACTTAACAGGTGATAAAGAAATGTTTATAGAATTTTTTGAGATAACTGATATTTTAAAACATTTTTCTTCCCAGTGACATTATAGGGTCATTGTGATTACTCTGCTTTACTGTAGGTTGAGTTATTTTATAAGGTCCCAAAAGCAGAGATCATGTCTTTGCAATTCTTTGTCCATTTGTAGCTTTATGCAACAATATGCATACAATTGTTAACAAATGCTTTTTGCTTGCCTCTTTCTACAAACGCATTTCTTCTCCCGATTGGTACTGAACATTTAGTACTTCTCCCTGCTGAATTATGAAGAACAAGGATAAGCAATTTGCTAGCAAATGAGGAGGATGTCAGATTCTTGTCTTAAAGTACCACTGTCCTCTCTTTGAGTAGAAATACAAAGCTTTTGAAGCAGGAGTATCTAACCTGTGGCCTGTGGGCTGCATGTTGAATTTGTGAGGACTTTTTGTCTTATCTGTGGTATCAGATATTACAAAAATCATGCACATACTCCCCCTTTTTTTGCTTATCAGCTTTCATTAGGGTTTGTGTATTTAATATGTGCTCCAAGAAAACTCTTATTCTTCCAATGTGCCGCAGAGAATAATAAAGTCTGGATACCACTGTTTTAATGGGAGTTTGCTGCTTTGGATTATTGCTATTTAACTGTAGAATCTGTAGGGAAACCATCTTGTGAGCTATGCCTAGGCAATTCTGTTGAGCCATATCTTGTAGTACAAAAAATGAAAGAACATCTTGTACCCTCAATGAATCCACAACGATAAAAAAATTAAAAAAAAATAAAATAAGACTCCATTGCCCCTCTGATTGCTGGGCTGGGGCAGGAATGCAGATTTTAATTCCACAAAATGGGGAGGGGTTTTAAGGCAGCAGCTTGCAAAACACTTTTGCTCTTTTTCAACACTTTGCCTTGGTTGCACTATTGGTCCTCTAGTCCCTTTTATCCTTTCATTTTTTTGTTGACACACAAGAATTTTACATGTTTATACAGATAACAGAGTGGTGCTATGATACATATATGTGATATGTCATGATCAAATCAGGGTAATTAGCATTTCCATCACATCAAAAAGTTATCATTTCTTTGTTTTGGGAACATTCAAAATCCTCTCTTCTAGGTTTTTTTTGATTGTTAACTATATTTACCCTATAGTGCTATGGAGCACTAGAAATTATTCCTCACACCTCTGATTCTTTCACCTGTATGTTCCTGAATGTCCCTTGTCTGTTGGGTTCAGACAGTTTCTGTTGCAGACAATTTTGGCCAGGTTAATTATGGTTAATTATGAGGAATTTATTTCAGTATAAATGTTGGAGAAGAGGAGAGATGGTAGAAGATACTTGGCATATGGCAGACACTCAAATGTTTGTAAAATGTAGTATGTGCATGTAGGATGCAAATACTATGTTTGGGCAGAAGGAAAAAGGAATGAAGCATTGAGAAAAAAGAGTGATAATAGCTAACATTTATTACAATTATTGAATGGTTGGTATATGAAAATGAAAAAACTGAGACTTGTAGGAGTCAAGTAAATTACACAAGTAATTGATAGGTGTATATTTTAGCTGCAGTCCTTAGGTATAGGGGTAGGGCAAGATAGAGGACTAGAAGCAGCTTTCGCCAGAAGCTCCTGCCCAGAAGGAGAAAAGTTGGACTGAAGTGTACTCAGAGAAGTCAAAAGTGGGGAGCTGAGCACAAGGAGAATAAATCAAGGTGCACATCATCCCTACTGGAACTCTTGGCCAAAACTGCAGATTCTTGTTCTTTTCTGGCTGTGGCTGGATTTTTACTCCTTATTTGGCTTTGTTTGCACAGGGGTTATCGGAGCAGTGATGGGCAGAACCAGTGGATTTGTTGGTGTATTCCTCTCCTTCAGCTATAGCTGGTGAGGGGAAGGGACACAGCTGTTTCCATCTTTGGCATAAAAGGTTCCAGCTAAATACTGTGACTCATTTGAAAAGGGTAGAGAACAGGAAGGCACTAGGACAGAAACAGGTTGCACTATCTGACCATGCCAGCCCACAGAGATTCTCACCACAGCCATGAAAGGGAGCTTCATACCTTCACCTTTCAGCTATCACTGGTGAGGGCGAGGGCCACAAGCACAAGCTCCAGCTAATTGGAGAAGGGGAGTTTAGCTCCAGCTCCTGGGGCCTCCCAATCCAGTCTCACCCTGCCAGTTTCAGCTACCAAATAAGTCTGTACACTGTCTCCTGAGGGTCTCCAATTAGATTATACCTCAATAACTATTCAGGAACATCATTTCATTTCATTTAAAAATGTATGGCTAATATATTAAAAAAAACTGAAAATACTCATGAGGAGGAGCTAGCAGAAGAATTCTGGCAACATGAAAAATCATGTCCCCAAGAGATTATAAGAGAGATACAGCAGAAAATACCATCCATAAGGAAAATGCTGAATTATCAGGAATAGAATTCAGAATATGGATGGAAAATAAGATGATTGATTGGAGGAGAAGATGGAAATAGAAAAACAAAAAATAGTCCAAAAGTTGTCTCAATAAATTAGTGAATTTAAAGATAGAGTTACCAAAGATATGGACATAATAAGGAAAGATATAGAAGAGCTTAAGGATTTGAATGAGGCATTCAAGGAGCTTTGAAACACAGTAGAGATGCTCAGTAACAGGTTAGAACATGGAGAAGAAAGAATTTCAGAAATTGGAGACAAGAATTTTGAACTATCCCAATAGGTCAAAGAGGCAGAAGACAAACAAATAAACAAATATTCTCTGAGAGAGTTAGGGGGTTATTCAAAAAGATCAAACATTTGAATTATATGGATTCCTAAAGGAGAAGAGAATGGTCCTAAAGGCATTGATGCCCTATTCCAAGATAACATGGTGGAGAATTCCCCAAACACTGTGAGAGACACAGAAATTCAGAGGGTAGATTAGTTTCAGAACTCCATTCAGCACAATTCAATCTAAACAAAGCATCTCCTAGACTCATTGTAACGAACTTTTCCAAAGTCAATATAAAGGAGAAAATCCATTAAGCAGCCAGGCATAAGGAAAGCTTTACCTAAGGGAAATATCAGGATGACTGCAGATCTTTCAGCAGAAATTTTTCAGGCCAGAGAGGTTGGTCATTGGTCTTTAACCTATTTAAACAAAACAATGTTCATCCCAGGATCCTGTATCCTGCTAAACTGAGTTTCATTTGTGATGGAGAAATCAAATATTTCACTGGCATCCAAATATTAAGGAAATTCACCATAACTATACCAGCTCTATAGGAAGTGCTGAGACCCATTCTTCAGAATGGCTGACACAATGGTTCATTCCCAAAGTAAACACACTCAGCAATTAAAGAACAAATTCTAGCTTTCACAATGGCACAAGGTATAAAAATAAGTTCTAGACGTTTGAAAAATGACATGACAAAAACTCCACTATACCTATCGATTCTCACAATGCATGTGAATGTCTTGAATCCACCTCTAAAGACACACAGGATACAAAGTCTCAAGCCCAATATCTGTTGCTCCAAGAAACACACCTAACCTAAAGGATAAAAAAAAAAAAAAAAGACTCAGGATAAAGGGATGGAAAACAATAATCCAGGCAAATGGAAATCAGAAAAAAACAGGGTTACAATCTTATTTGCAGATACAATTGGATTTAAACCAATAAAAATAAGGAAAGACAAGGATGGATATGACATACTGGTCAATAAGCATATAACATGAAGAGATTTCAATAATTAACCTTTACATACCCAGCCTGAACACTCCTTGATACATTAAACAAACTCTAAAGTATCTGAACAATATAGTATCTTCTTGCACCATAATAATTGGAGATTTCAAAACCCCTTTAACATTACTAGACAGATCCTCCAAGCAGAAACTAAAAAAATAAATAATGGACTTAAACACAACCCTAGTAAAAATGAAATTAACAGACATATACAGAAAATTTCATCCTAACAAAAAAACTGAATACATATTCTCATCAGCCCATGGGAAATCCTCCAAGATTGATCATATCTTAAGACACAAGTCCAATCTCAACAAACTCAAAAGAATAGAAATTATTCCTTATATTATGTCAGGCCATCATGTAATAAAAGTTGAACTCAACAACAATGGAAATCTTCATATCCAAATTAAGTTATGGAAACATAATTACTTTATGCTGAATGATAGCTGGATCAAAGAAGAGATTAAGAAGGAAAGCATTATATTTCTTGAACAAAATGATAATGAATCTATAAGCTATCAAAACCTGTGGGATACTGCAAAGGCTAAGAGGAAAATTAATAACATAAGATGCCTTCATCAAGAAAACAGATAGAAAGCAAGTCAATAAACAAATGGCACATCTTAAGCAGCTGGAAAAGGAAGAACATTCCAATCCCAAACCCAGGAGAGGAAAAGAAATAACCAAACTTAGGGCAGAATTAAATGAAATTGAAAACAAAAGAATCATTTCGAAGATGAGTGAAACAAAAAGTTGGTTCTTTGAAAAGATCAATAAAATCGATAAACCCTTGGCCAGACTAATAAAAAGCAGAAAAGTAAGATCTCTAATAACCTCGATCAGAAATGAAAAGAGGGAAATAACAACAGATACCACAGAAAAACAAGACATACTCAACAATTACTACAAAAATCTTTATGCCCAGAAATATGAAAATGTAGAGGAAATGGACAAATACCTGGAATCATGCCATAAACAGAATACAGCAATACATCAAAAAAGTTATACATCATGATCAAGTAGGGTTTATCCCAGGGATTCAAGGTTGGATTAACATATGTAAATCCATAAATGTAATGCACCCCATAAATAAAATAAAAAACAAAGACCATATGAATTTCTCAATCGATGCAGAAAAGGCTTTTAACAATATCAAGCATCCTTTTTTAAAAAAAATATGAACACTTAAGAAAATAGGCTTAGATGAGATATTTCTTAAACTTATTTTGGCCAAATATAGCAAACCCACAGCCAATATCATGCTGAATGAAGTAAAACTGAAAGCATTCCCACTCAGAACTGGAACTAGACAAGGATGTCCCCAGTGCTACTCAAAATAGTGCTGGAAGTCCTAGCCATTGTAATTGTGCAAGGGAAGGAAATCAAAGGCATTCAAATGGGGACAGAAGAGGTCAAACTCTTGCTGTTTGTGCATGACATGATCTTAAACCTGGAAAACCCCCAGAGACTCTACAAAGCTGTTAGAAGTGATTAAGGAATATAGCAATGTCTTGGGATACAAAAGCAATGCCCACAAACCAGTAGCCTTCATACACGCCAACTACAGTCAAGATGAGAATAAAATTAAAGACTGTATACTTTTTACAGAAGCTCCAAAGAATATGAAATACCTGGGAATATATCTAACAAAGAACGTGAAAGATCTCTGGAAAGAGAACTATGAAGTCTTGAGAAAATAAATAGCAGAATAAATTAACAAATGGAAGAATATACCATGGTAATGGCTGGGAAGAATAAACATCATTAAAATGTCCATACTACCCAAAGCAATCTACAGATTTAATTCAATCCCTCTCAAAGCACCAACTTCATACTTTGAGGAACTTGAAAAAATAGTACTTCATTTCATGTGGAACCAGAAAAAACCCCAAACTGCCAATAAACTTCCAATATATATATATATATATATCTGGAAGCATCCCGTTACCACACTGCAGGTTATCCTGTAAGTCTATAGTGATTAAAATAGCATGGTACTGGCATAAAAATAGAGATATAGATCTTGAAATGGAATAGAGAATCTAGAGATGAATCCAGCCACATATCGCCATTTGATGTTTGATAAACCAAACAAAAGCACACACTGGGGAAAAGAAAACCTGTTTAATAAATGATGCTGGGAGAACTGGTTATGACTGAAACTGGACCCACATCTCTCATCACTGACAAAAATTAATTCTCACTGGATAAAGGATTTAAATTCAAGACATGAAACAATAAAAATTCTAGAAGCAAGTGTGGGGAAGGTGCTTGACAATATTGGCCTGGGAAATGATTTTATGAAGAAGACCCTCCTGACAATGGCAGCAACTCCAATTGTAAATAAATGGGACCTGATCAAGCTAAGAAGCTTCTGCACACCTCAGAGTACCAAAACTAAAGCAAATAGACAGCCTTCAGAATGGGAGATTTTTGCATGTTTTGAATCTGACAGAGGGCTGATAACTAGAATCTATGAGGGACTCAAATTAATCAACAAGAAAAGAGCAAACAACTCCATTTCCAAGTGTGCAAGAGACATGAAATCTTCAGATGCTGGTGTGAATATGGAGAGAAGGGAACACTTCTACACTGATAGTGGGATTGCAAGCTAATGCAACCTTTATGGAAAGAAATATGGAGAATTATTAAAGAACTTAAAGTTAACTTTCCATTTGATCCTGTAATTTCACTACTAGGTATCTACCCAGAACAAAAATCATTTTACCACAAAAGCATTTGAAACAGAATGTTTATTGCAGCTCAATTCATAATTGCCAAATTATGGAAACAACCTAAATGCCCATCAACCCATGAATGGATTAACAAACTACAGCATATATATACGATGGAATACTATTCATCCATAAGAAAAGATGAACACTTTATATCTTTTATGTTTACCTGAATGGAGTTGAAGCACATTCTTCTTAGTAAAATAGGTCAAGAACGGGAAAAAAACACCTCCAATGTACTTAATATTAATATAAAACCAATGTATAAACAACTACATGCCTACATGAATAATGAAATACAATTATAGTCTAGCAAGGGGGAGGGGAAAAGGGAGGAGGAGGGAGGGTGATTGGCAGGGGGAGGGAAGGCATTTGAGGAGATTTTACCTAATGTGAAAGTGTGAGGGTGTTCAGTATGCCCTCTTGTTGAAGGGTTTAACTAGAACTTGAACCTTATCTTACAATTGAAAACAATGTAACCTAAATTTTTTTTCTCATATTAATTTGAAATAAAAATAATTCTGGCAAAAAACTAAAAAAAGACAAAAAAGGAGATTGCTTGATTTTAGATTTTGGAAAGATATTTGGTAAATGTACTATATATTAGTACATCATATCATCAGTAGGATTAGTGCTAACACTGCACAATCAAATGCATTAATATTTATATATCGAAATATATGAATATTCACCCTAGTGAGATAAATAAAGACCATAAATAGCTCCACATTTGTTCAGGTCAAGTCAGGTTTTTCTGACAAATAAGCTACAAAACACCTTTATTTTTCAAAGCCTTTTGCATTTTGAAATTATAGATGGTTTTGCAGGCCTGTGGTGGGAGGTGGAGAATAGTGACAACCCAGGTGTCTTCAACAGCCTTACTGTCTTAGCTTCCTGTTGTTGCTGAACAAGTTATCACAAATTTAGCAGCTAATGGAATGCAAATGTTTTAACTTGAAGTTGTAGAGGTCAGAAGTCCAAAATGTTTCTCACTGGGCTAAATTCAAAATGTTGGCAGAGCTGCCTTCTTTCTGGAGACTCCAGGGGAGAATATGTTTTCTTGTCTGTCTCAGGTTCTAGAGGCTGCCCACATTCCTTGGACCATGGCCCCTTTCTTTTGTCTTTAAAACCAGCAATGACAGACTAAGTCTTTTTACTACATAACCTCTCATCACTCTGACCTCTTCTTATATCTTCTACCATATTTAAAGGGTCCTTGTAAATACATTGGACCCACTCAATTCTTAGAGTATATTAGTCTCAGTTCTCCAGAAAAACAGAACCAGTAGCATGTTTGTATATATAGTAAAAGAATTATTTAAGTAATTGTCTCATGTGATTACAGAGGCTGGCAAGTCCAAAATCTGAAGGGTGGGCCATGAAGCTGGAGACAAAGATAATAGTTGATGTTGTACTTCACAATCAAAGGCCATCTGCTGGAAAATTTCCCCTTGCTTGGAGGAAGTCAGTCTTTTGTTCTATTTATATTTTCAACTGCTAGATGAGGCCCACCAAGATTATGGAGGAGAATCTGTTTTACTCAAAGTCCACCAATTTAAATATTAATCTCTCCCAAAAACACCCTTACAAAAATATCCAGAAAAATGTTTGGCATTATTTAATGTTTGACAAATAAGCTAAATTGGCATGTAAAAGTAACCATCATACAGATAATCTCTCTATTTTAAGGTCAGTGGATTAGCAGCCTTATTTTCAACTGCAACTTTAATTTACCTCATGATGTAATCTCACATGTTCTTGTTTCCAGAGATTAGGAAATGAATATCTATGGGATCCATTATTCTATCTACAGCAGTTGGTATTGCCAGTTGTACCCAGTACAGTTGCAAGAGAGGGTACCATTTGAATCAATTGCAATTTGAATAGGACCACTTTCTGAAGCAATACAATTTGGAGATCCTTTTCCAGAACCCACTTGGATAAAGACAGCCATTGCCATATTCCCTATAAGGAGAAGGATGTAATCAAATTTCTTCCATGCTCAGCTTCTGATAATTAGAATAATGACTACTTCAACATAAATATATTGGCTAGGTCCACAGAAGATGAGAGAGAGTTAGTGTCCCTGTAGAGTCACCCTGTGGAGCAGAGGGGCAGAGTTATTAGGCTTGCAATTCCAGGTTTTCCTCAGGACAGTCTCTAATAGCCTGTCATAACTCAAATAGGATTGTGTCTTCTGATAATTCTTGGAGAGTTTGGTAGAGGGGAAGTGGAAAAGTTGCATTTGCATTATTGTAGCCTGCTGTGAGGTCTCAAAGGGAACAATTCCCAGTCCTGTAGCTGAGGCAGGGAACTCTTTGTTCTGTCTGGCATGGCTGAGTGGGTGATGAATATACTCTTGATAGATATGGAGCCTACAGATCTACGACATATTTCTTTAGAAAGAACATTTTTCAGGAGATCCGAAACATTGCTAGAATATCTTATATTTTCATTATTTTTACCATAGATGACATAAAAATCAAACACCTCCTAAATACTCAAATCAGGAGAGAGATGTACCTTTATCACAATCTGCTCTATTCCTCTCTCCAGAAACAAAGCTAAGAAAAACAGACAAAATAGGAGAGAAAAATCAGAAAGTCTTTTCAAATATGTCAGGGCCATTAATTCAAACTGTTTTCAAGAAACCTAGAAGGATCTTCCTTTTGTGGCTGATGTGAAAAATTGCATTTATCATTGTTTGTAAAAGCTCAATGAGGCAAAACTCTATCTCTCCACCCTTCCAATTCCTTCAATAAATAGCCACACTCTAGATGTTTCATTGCTGTAAAGAGAGGCATTATCAGCGATGGTTAAATAAATTGGTAAAAATCTGGCTGTCAGTGTATAAGCACTGATTAGTTCTTTCTAATGTCCTAGGCAACTTCTGTTTCTGGCTTCCTATTGCTCAGAGAAGGGGCAATACTTCTGGTTTTGATGTTGATTGGCTTTTATTGGGTGCCAGGATGTTTGGTCTAGATTAAAACTGTGCTAGTGAGCACAGAGAACACAAAGAAGGGTTAGCAGGTTAGGTGAGAAAATTGCCACCTAATGGAGGATGTGACCTCAATTTTTCTATTAGCAGGGATGATTCAGAGCTGACAAGGTCTTGGGAACACAGCATTTGTTCAAAACAGGAAAACAAAAAAGGAAATATCTGCCTTGGAGTTCATAAGTTCTTATCTAAATGGCCTTTGGATTATTTATTAACGTGATTAGCACAAGTCAAGTCTCTGGGTGGACTCCAAAGCCCAGCATTGTTACATTATGCTCAATATCGTCTGTTTAATGTGTAACACATTTTAGAGTGGAATGAGGGCAATCTGAATGAATTTTGTAAAGATTTGAAGAAACAAGGCAAACAACTTTTTAGTTAAAGATTGAAGATTTTTGTTGTTGAAAGACCAACCAACATAGTAAAGATCTTACTATATTTTGTTTATAAACACAATTTAATATTTTAAGTAGTTCATATTTTTTTTCACATGTCATGTAACCATAGTCTAAGCAGGTGTCAGTAAACTTATTCTATAAAGGGTCATATAATTTAGGTCCTCAGGGATAGTTTCTGTTGTAACTGCTCAGCTCTGATGTTGTAGCACAAAAACAGCCGTAGACACTGGGCAAGACTGCATTCAATAAATTATTGGCTAAAACAGCTGCAGGGCCAGATTTGGCCTATGAGCTGGCCACAGTTTGTTGACCTGTATGGGACAAGAAAAAAATGTAGCTGACCAGCTCAATTTTCATAAGTATAAAAACTAGAGCAATAAAGAATGTCAGACATCCAATCTGATAAAACGGGAACAGCTGTCCAAGCCATCGTCTCCTCTGTGTTTTCAACAATCCTGGTGTTCTCAATGCCTTTGTCTTGCCTCCCTTCTGTTCTCCACTGTGCTAGCATGATGTAGGATGCTATGGGAAAGGAAAGAAGAACTGGGGGGTGAGTGTGTCTTAGGTTAGGGTTCCTGGGATGCCTGAAACAGGTAGGATGGTTTGGCATAAACTTGCCTTATGTCCTTGACAGTAAATCATCTAATAATTTTATTTTTTTCTCTGAACAACAAATGGCCTAAATAAGACAAAATAGATATATGTTCCTTTCATCTCTGTTGGGCACAGAGGGCAGAATCCAGCAAACACTAGGTTCTGTTCTCGTTCTACTAAAGAAAGCAAGCATTTGGATTATAAAGTTTAATTGTGGTGACTTCCTCTTTACATAGGAATAATGTTCCCCTCTCTTAGTATCTCTTATTTTTAAGTCAGTTTAGTGCCAAGGGCCGTATTTTAATCTTAAATGTCAAGTATACTTACAAATGTCAAGTGCACACATAAATGTCAAGTGAACTCTATAGTTCTCATATCCTCTCCAACTGAAGTGTAGAAGACACCATTTGGATGAATTGTGACTTAAATATTCCGATTCTTAAATGCACCTTGTTCTTGTGCCGGAGGCATAGCTATCTACTTAGCTGTTATATTCACTCTGTAGCTTCACAATGAAATTGGAACAGTTTTCAGAATTGGAGTCAATGAACCACATACTTGTTTATAAGAAGATACATGGAGAGTGCAAGCCCTTTGGTGAATTTTTTGAAAGAAAATGGGATCAACAATAAAAATAATTTTAGAGGAAATTGCTTGTTTGTCCATTGGACAGTATTTGGAAATAACTTTTGTATCACCCACTTACTCACGTTACTGAAGCGTCTTTGCCTTCTTGTCAGCGAATCTTTCCTGCTTGTGCAAGGGGGAAGCCATGGCCCTGATTTATATTTTCACAGTTTACCCTTTTGTGGAAATGGATACTTTTCTTCCAAGTCATCATTTTGAGGTTTTGCTAAACATTCAGGGGTTTCATACTATGTGTGGGAATTCCCTCCACATGCATGGATTTCTTCCTTTATCTATGTCTTTATCTACAGACACTTAGTGTCTGTAATGTGTTAGGTGCTGGATATGAATAGCAATGAACTTAGAGCTTATGTAATAGTGGAGGAGACAGATCTTAAATAATTAATCACTCTAGTAAATAAATAACTGCAAACTGCAGCATTATCAAGGAAAAGTACATTGCACTCTTAGAGCCTATAATAGGGAGAACTAACCTAGTCTGGGATCAGGAAAGACTTCTCTAAGGAAATGGGATCTAAGTAGCCTTAGACCATTTGGGCTACCACAGGAAAAGTGAGTATAGGTTCACTAGACAAAGACTGGGAGTTAGAGTGTGTCAGATAGAGAGAACTCTTAGATTCATGGGACCTGAAGTGAGGAAGAGCTCAGAGCATTGAAAGTATATCAATGTGTCTTGATCTAGGAAGTAAGCAGGAAAGTGACACAAGATTTATTTATTCATTAAATATTCTGGGAGACTGCTTTATACATACGACTGTTTCAGGTAGTAAAGATAGAGTAATGAAAAAAAATTCCTGCCTTCAAAGAGCTTATATTCTGGTGAGAGAGAATATAAATATATAAAAAGACGTTAATTTGATTTTCTGTAGTGATATGTGCTATGGAGGACAGGAAGTTGGGTGGTTAGTGAAAGTCTCTCTGAGGAGATGTCATTTGAGCAAATACTGATTGATGTGAAAGAGCCAATCAGATGAAGACCTGGGGGAGGAGAATTCTAGGCAGTGGGATCTGCCTGTAAGAACATACCTGGTATGTTTTGTAGACTTTATTTTTTTTATTTAATGTTCTCCAACAAATTCAAGAAGCACATACTAGGTAACTTGTGCTAAGTTCATGGCTTATATGTCTCAGGGTAGGATTTAAACCCAGGTCTAGCTATCACTTCCCTTTCCTATTATACAGTACTGCCACTTTACAGGGTACTAAGCCATGTCCAAACACACAGGTTATTTAATAAAATCAACCATTTAATCATTTCAGTCAAAAGTGTCACATCTGAAAGTAAACATAACTCTTGGCATATATCCTGATTGCAACCCCGGGATGTTGCTGATAAAGGCATTCTCGTCCTTTTCTTCTAGTAAAGACCCCTTTGATCTCTTGTATGAGGAGATGTGAAGTCTGTAGTATGATTGGAAATCATTTTGTAACATATAGAAAGTCCCAGACTAATAGGCAACTCAGGTTCTATGCTTCTTCTTCCATTGTTTTCTTCTGGGTTGTGCAAACTTGGACACGTTATAATCTCTCTGAGTTCCAGTTTCCTCATCTGTCAACTGGAAATGTTCATATCTCACTTTTCTACCTCTTAGGGTTGTCAATATTCAATTCAAATGTTGCTTCTACCTTTACATTCAGAATCCAACAATTTCTTACCATCTTCAGTGCTACTGTCCTGGGACAGCTACAAATCATTACTTTTTTCTTTATTAAATCATAACTGTGTACTCTAATGCATTTATGGGGAACAGCATACTGATCTGATATACAATGTGAAATGCTTACACAGAACTGATTAACACATCCATCACCTCGCTTACTTATTTGTTGGGGTAATACAATTATACTCTTTTCTTAATAGTTTTGAAATGTACTATTGCATTATGCATACTAGGTGAGGTCCCCCCAAATACCCTCCTTCTTCCTGGCCTCCCCCTACCCCTTCCCTCTCCCTCCTCTTCCCTCCAACTTTCTAGACTATAGCTATGTTTTACCATTCGTGTGAATGTGTATGTGATATATACTGATATCATGGTAGTATTGAGTACATTATTATTGGATTATTGCTTAGCAGTCCAACTGGTCTGGCTGTACTACCTTTGTTACGTACCTTTGTTACTCCAGTCCTGAACTCCAATCTAAATGGAGTAACCAGGGTGATCCTGCTAAAAGCTAGTCAGTTCTTAGTGGGACTTACTACTCTGTTCCAAATCTTCCTGAATTAATTGTTAATTCACTTGGAATTAAAGCCAAAGTCTTAATATTACCTATGATATCTTCCATGATGTCCCTACCCTCATTATCACTCTGACCTCTTCTCCTCATCTGGTCCTCTCGTTCACTCTGCTCCAGCCTCAATGATTTTCTTGGTATTCATGAACTAGGCACAATCTCACCTGAGAGATTTTTTTTTTTTTTTGAGACAGAGCCTCAAGCTGTCACCCTGCGTAGAGTGCTGTGACATCACAGCTCACAGCAACCTCCAACTCCTGGGCTCAAGAGATTCTCCTGCCTCAGCCTCCCAAGTAGCTGGGACTACAGGTGCCCACCACAACGCCTGGCTATTTTTTGGTTTCAGCCATCATTGTTGTTTAGAGGACCCGGGCTGGATTTGAACCTGCCAGCTCAGGTGTATGTGGCTGGCGCCTTAGCTGCTTGAGCTACAGGCGCTGAGCCTCACCTGAGAGATTTTTACTTGCTCTTGTCTCTTCCAGGAACACTATTCATGCAGGGAGCTGCCTGGCTAACACCCACACTCCATTTAAGTCTCTGCTCAAATGCTACCTTGTTAATGAAGCCTGCAGTGACCATTCCATTAACAATGGCAATCACCTTTTCCATGTTTCAGACTCCCTTCTTCTGCAGCACTTTTTCTGTTTCCTTTTCTGTAGTACTGTTCATTGCTTAACAGAATATATACTTACTTACAGGGTTACTGTATAAAATTTTGTAGCAACTAGGACACCGTTCACAGTAGAAATGGGTGCTATTAAATTACACCAGGAAAATATATGTAAACCTGGAATTAGTAATTTGTGATGTTTTTAAGAAAATGTTATGTTTCCCCTTGTTGGATTTCATAAGAACAAGGATCTTTGTCAATACCAGTAGCTGACATATAGAAGAAGATAAATAAATATTTTTTAGCAAATAAATGAATAATAGGCATGAAAGATGTTCATTAGATATAAAGTACTATATATATATATATATCAGTCAACTTTTGAATTTATCTCAGCGTATCAATATATTTTTATATATAGTGGAATAAATCTGACTATAACTATATGCTAAATATATAATATCCAGAAAGCCTCCCCACTTTGCCCCCTTATTCCCTAGGACAGAGCTAAAGATAAGTTTGCCATATATTTTATATACTGTATATTTTAAAATGGTAAAGGCTAATTTAAAAGATAAGCATGATATAGGAAAAATTATTACCGAAAGTTGAAAGTTCTGTTTATTAAAAAGACTGTTTTTGTCCATGAGGGCATATAGCTCTGCTGAGGGCTTATAGATACTGACAGTCAACTCAAGGAGTCAGTGATTCAGCTTGACTGAAAGTCACTACTATGTCCACATGAAGCTGTGCAGGGGAAAGGCAGGCAACCTCCTTTCCTGTACAAGAGAAAGTCCACTATCTGCTATTTGAAGAGTAAATAAGAATCATGGATGGAACTGAGTGAATTCCTGCAAAGGATGGACAACATGGGCCAGCAGTGATGTCTGATAAGGATTATCAATTGGTAAGAGTTAAATTAAAGATTGAAATGTGATTTAACCCATGTCAGGCTATCCAAAGTGCTGGACAACAATTGAAAGTAACCATTTCTGTTTCTTTACAACACTGTGCATCCACTCATTGCTCCATCTGCTCTATTTATTGAGTGCTTCTTGACTGAATTTCTAGCAGAAACCAAAATACAATGTACTCTTATCAAAGTTAATGAATGAACTGAATCCAAATGTAAAACAGTTTAAATTTCATTTTGCTTACTCTGTAGTTTTGAAAATGCTTAGATAATAAGAGTGTGCAATTTACTTATAAAGCCAAAGAAAAATCAATAAACTTTAATGCTTCCTTTCTCAGTTGATGATATCAGTGAGGATGATTGCCCCAGAGGCTTTGTTTTTAAATAAATTTAAAAACCATAACATCTCCATTGGGCTAGACTTTGTAGGCCTCCATCATTCTCTTGGTTTTGGTAAATCAGGTTTGGTGTTTGGTTTAGTTGGTTTCTCATGCATCCCACCCTACAACATCTGAAATATCTCTTCTATTCATAGTGCTTTCTTATATTGCAAGGATGTATCACAGAACAAGGCAGAAAAGTTCATTGGGTTCAGATTGATAACAAAATAAGATAACATTTTAATGTTATCTTTGGGCATTTAGCAAATCATAGGAAAAGGTCAAATGCAAAGAGGTGAAACCTTTACAATTCCAGTAACGGAAAAGAGAAGATTTATTTCCTACCTTCTTTTTGGACCAGTGCTTGACTTCTTTTAAGAGCTTTCAGCCTTGAGAAACTGGCCTCTAGTTCAAATTCATGTTCATCTTTTGTGGTCGGGATCAACCAAGCTTGCAAATTAGACTGTTTAGTTTAAATGTTAAGAGGAAAAACCAGGACTGAGAAGAGCCAGACACATAGTAGGGACTCAATACATGTGTTAATTTAATTTAAATGGTTGATATCTTCTGTAAGCATATTCATCTGCCAATTTGTCTCTGCTGTCTGATGCGAGGTAGCCTCAAAAGATCTTAGCAGCTAGAGAGGAGATATGGATGTGCACATTTAGCAGTCAGAGTAAAATATGCTAAAGCATAACTTACTTCTTTTTTCTGTGAGTGAATGCATTTTCTTTTCAATGTGCCTGATCTTCCTTATAGCTACAGAAAACAACAATGACCACCAACATAGTAACAGCAATAGAAACCTTAATTTAGCTGCTTTTAGGTAAACTCAGTCCAAATCTGTGATACCTTAGTCAATACAAATTAATAATTCATGCACATTCAGAGTTAAAACAGCTCAACTTTTGTTTTCTCTTCTCCAGCTCTTTGTAGTTTCTCTTAAGCTTCTGAGCATGATTATAATGGTGGAAACTTAGCTTATGCAACTGCTATATGATATTTTTAAGGAGAGAGTCTCAAAAGGGTCTCTTCTTGATTCTCATTTGTCTGACTCTCAGGAGATTATCCCACTCCAGTTGATCTTCTCTGGTGTATCCATTAGAAAGACTTTTGCCAGAAAGTAAAAATTACAACAAACAGTGCCTTAAAATTCAAGAATATTTACTATTTAGTGATAAGGAAATCTGACAAATTTGAACATACATGGCCTCAGGGTTGGTCTGCCAGTTCAATGACCAAGGCTCTTGTTATTTTTATGCTCTGTCATCATTTGAATATTGCTTTTTCAATTTTGTACTCTTGCCTCATGGTCACAAAATGGCTGTCACACTTCCTAACATCACATAATCGTTTCAAGGCAAAAAGAAGAGCTGGAGAATCAACATCAGCAGCTCTTCTCTTGTATATACTTCTTTTATCAGGAAAGCAGAAGTGCCTCAAAAATTTTCACTTAGGTCTCTGTGGCAAGAAGTGGGTTATAGTGTATTATTTTCTGTGAACAAGGGAGGAATAATAATGCGTTTTGATTTCCCACTCTATGTAATATAGATTTGAGAAAGGCATTCTGAGTGGCTAAGTTTTAGTTTCTGCCATTACTCAGCGAGTTCTTGACAAAGGATACGACAATGCTCCCCGAGATTGTGAAACAGATGGTCTGTGGGAAAAAAGACTAGATTCCGTCAATGTAAAGTTTTTGATGACTGAGTGGGACCTTTTGTGTGCAGGACATGATATTTGCAGTTACTTTTAAATTAATGTATTAAATTACAAAGTAGTTTTCTTCTGGGCCTTAAATTCAATTTAAAAAATCTTAGTTTATTCCATAGATCTAGTATATTTTGTCAATCACTTGCAAGGCAGCCTTGATTAATGATAGATCAACTCAAGCTGAACAGAACAAATTCTGCTTAATTAAAGGAATTTCTATTTGTAAACCTAAATTTCTCAATTATCTCTCACATTTTAAAGTCTTATGTACCTTATTTTCTTTTTTAAGTACTTCAAGTACCTGACCAAGCACACTTATGACCCCAACCAGCAACACCTCATTAATTGCTTGAACAACTCATATACATTTCGTACTTTAAACCTGTAAATATAAAGAATCCCAAAATCTCTTAAGCATTCCAGTACATTAAAAATACGGAAAGGCTATGTTAACCACTGTGATAAAAATGTGTCAAATGGCTTATGAAGTGAGTGTATGATGCCCCATAATCATATCATTGTATACAGTTATGATTTAATAAAAAAATTAAAAAAAATATGTATAGTCAAAATATCTTACATCCTTTAATGAAAAATTTTGAATAAGTAAAGTGTTTTCAATTAGACTTTGTCTGTTATCTCTGTTTAAAATGCCATAGTAAAATATGTCACATTCTCTTTAACGTTGTGAGCATATTGAATGCCAACTGCATACACGTCATTCTGAACTTCATATATTGACATTAGTACTATGGGATTTATTTATGTCATTATCTCTATATTTTATTCCATTACTTCCCTAAGATTTAAAACATACTTATTTCCAAGGGGAGTAGAACATCATTTCAGGCCAGACAACCTGTTTTCATCATTTCAAGTGAACTGAGATCTCTTTCAAGCCAGAAATTTGAGAGTGGGCCGACTTCAGTAAGAGACAACTACATTCCAGGAAGAGTCTATTTTTGTGTAGTTGTGTAAACTGAGCTGCTTCTTTTGTCACTATAGTGATTAGAAGCTGTAGGCTCACATCCTTTACCTGGGGTTGGATTCTTATAAGTTTAAGTTGCACCCTTACATCATTCTTCCATCATCACCAAATTTTAATAGATGAAATGTCTTCACACACCTCCACCAAATTCATAGCTAATTTTCCTGAACTGGTTTTTACTACTTGAGTGAATTCAGGATTTTTGGTGTGTGTGTGTGTGTGTTTTCCCATCTGAACTACCATTTTAACAGAGATGGTAATTATATTTGATTGGATTCTGGATGCTTCCATACAGTTGTCCCCATTATCACAATCACATAAGGCAATTTTCACCCTGGCATGTGATCATTATGCAACTGCAAATTCACCTGATTCCTCAGAGGGAGTCTTTGGTGATGGGGTGGGTGGAGCTGTCCTTGTCACTTATCTTCGTTGCTTGTCCTTTCATCATAGCCAGGGAACCTGGGCATACACATTACCTCCTTTTGTCAACTTTTATGCTGTAATGGATGCTCATGGAAACTTTGGAGATGCAGAAGTTTCAGGAGTATTCATAAACCCTGTTTGTCTCTAAGCCGTCCACATGCATGACGTCATTTGTACTCTGTCACACTGAGATGGCACTTCTCTCTGAGGCGTGCTCTTCTCTGTTTCTTCAACTCCAATTCTGTGAAGAGCATGGGAATCTCTTTAGCTTTACACTCTAAACTAGCCCTTCGACTCTCCTCAGCTCAAGGGATTTTTCTGGTAGGAGTGGAGGAGTAAGGAGAATGAGGGATCCCAGCGTGTGTATGAATCTTTCTGCATTGTACATGAACTCTTTGTGTTTTGAAGTTAGGGGCAGGACATCTTGATTTCTTTGCTGTTCTGGGCAAGTATGTTAACTTCCTCCTGGGTAGATTTTAGCTCTAGTTCTCACAGAAGAAATGCATCAGGGGATATAGGAGAAGAAAAAGGACTTAATTAAAGACTAAAATCATCATTTGGCCAGCCATGGTATGGTACTAGGGGATAGAAATATTTCTATTTCCTTCTTTCCTAAGCAGGCCTATGATTTAATAGCTGAAGCAGCTATAAGGGGATCTTAACTGTCTAGGATGAGAGTAGTTTGCAGATTTATTAGAACCAAAGCCAGTGGCTTCTCTGTATTTAGCTGATCCCTCTTCTTCATTGTGCTTTCCATTTAAGTGACACTGATTTCACTAATAGCATGCATCCAACTTAAGAGTATGCTTTAATCTTTACCTTAACTAGTAGACTTTGCTATCTTAGGGTAGCGAGACCTTGCACGTCTTCATAACTCAGTGCCTAATGCTATATTGGGCACTGAGCGTCTGCTCAAGAAATAATGAATATATGAATGATGGGTATGATTTGTGGGGAATAGGAAAATAGAGTGAGCATTAATGAAAGGGTAGGCCACAGGGGTTTGTTGTGTCTTGAATGTGTGAGATTGGGGATTGGGGCTTTTTGTGCCATGTTTGATTATTAGACTTGATGAACAACTTAGTTTTCACTGAGTGTTTTTAAAGGTGATGGGATTTAAGTGGAAGGCATAAACTTGGGAGATAAGGGGATGTTCTAGCTTACACAGAATGTGGCATCTTCAGTTCTAGCAAGGAAAACATTTTTTATTGCTATCAATCAAAAGTGCAATGTTATCTTCAATGTTTAGCTAAGTAGATGTAATGGAGTGATTTTACTGATATGTTGAAACTTGTTAGTCAAGAAACACTTTTATAAACTGTAAATGGGAACTGAGAAGAATCTAAGGCTTCCTTTCATTTTGCAAAGGAGGCAAGTCTTCCTGGACTTATTTTCTTCCTGACATTCCTTTATATAATTCATTTGAACAGGCTAAAGATGAAACAGAGATTTTTCATGTCTTTTGACCCTGAGCCATTTATGTGAGAGAAGCTTTTAAAACATGAATATTTTTGGCTCTGACAACTGCACCTTTGAAATGGCGTGAAACACAGTGTTTAGAACTGCAAATATCACTGACATTTCTAAAGTGCAAACAATGTTTAATAGTATGGCAGCAAATTTATTGCCTCTGCATGACCATAGGTATTGCTTCAAAGTTTATGGTATTTAAGAGTTAAATCAGTGGAAAACTTAGTATAGACTACTTTATGTAACCCGAGGTAGGTATAATAATTAGTAGAACTGTGAAACTCTTTTAATGCTTTAATAAATATGCCAAATATCTGTGTCAGCCTGCTGTTCTCTGAGCCCAGATTGCTACTTTGTAGGTAGGTATCAATCTTCACTACTTGCTGTGTTCAACCTTTCTGAATCTGTGATTGGGATCCATCTGTTCGGCTATATTTATTAATGTATTTCCTTATGACATAAATCCTTCAAAAATGTTCATCTCCAAGTGGTGTCATGATACCTGCTGGGTTGTATTTGTTAGACACAATAATAGCATAATAGTCTTTAACCACAGAACACAAAAGTAAAATAGGCAAAACAAAAAGTTATGTTCTACAGAGGCCAGGGCTGCCTTGGGAGTAAACAGTGGTGCCCCGGAAAGATTGGTCAGAAGGCATGGTAATTATGAAATATGACTGTAGCTTGAGAGTAGGAGGCCAACCCTCGACTCAGAAAAGGGGGCTGGGGCATGTGAGTACATTAAGCATTTCTGCAGCTTCTGTTCTGGTCCTGGTGGAATGCTTGCTTAGCATCCGGCCGTAGAAAATAAAATGGAGGGTGGCGCCTGTGGCTGAAAGGAGTAGGGCGCCGGCCCATATACTGGAGGTGGTAGGTTCAAACCCGGCTCCAGCCAAAAATAAATAAATAAATAAATAAAAAGAAAAGAAAATGGAAAAAAGAAATGTTAGTTTGCAAGTGGCAGTACAGTAGCAGCTTTTAAAATTTGGACAGATTTTAATTTTGAAAAACGTGATGCTCTATCACCCACAAAATTTTGGAATCTTTTATGCTGATATTTTTCTAGTTTTTCTCCCTCCAGGCTCTTTTTACAGGCTTTTATATATATGTTGAGAAAAGACTGTGGGAAAAATAATTTTTACTATAACAATGACATGAATGTCTTCTTGAGGCTTATTGTCTAAGAGGTGAGCATTTCCAACAGTGTAATCTCATTTAAGAAGGCTTAGAGTATGTGACCCGGAAAGGACAGTTCTCCCATTTTACTGGTTAATTTCTTTTCAACAAATATTTTTTGAGTGCTTACAGATAAGGAAACTACAACTCATAAATGTTGATGACTTTGCCAAGTGCAACAGTCAGGCCCATATTTTCCCCTTGAACTTTAATGCCACTATTCACCAGTCTTTTTATATTTCTGTTGCACACTTTTTATTTGTACTATGAATTTAGCCATTGCTATTATGGTTATTTTATTATAATATGTGTTTAGTTTGAGCTCATGTCGAACAATTTCTCACCAGGCTTTCTTACATATTATGTCTTGTGACACTACATATATGTATGTGCGTACACATACAACAGTTTTATCGTCCTTTCTCCTATTCTGCAAATGAATAATGCTATTCGTTCATATTCATTCATCCATCCATTTGTTTGTTTATTTTATTTAATCCTTTTTTCTTTTTTTGCCCAAACCTACTCTAGTCTGAATATAGTTTTACTTGCTGGTGAAACAATGGTGAACCATAATTACCATGGTTGCTTTCCTTATACAGCTTAACCTTTAATGGAAGAGGCAGATATTAAAGAAATCAGCACATAAATATGTAAGTTCCGACTGGCAAGAGAAAATAAATAAGGATTTAATGCATATCCAAGAGGGAGGATAGAGGAGCATGGTCAGGCAAGATCTTTTTGAGGAAAAGTTAATTTGAAAACTAAAAATAATGTGGGTAGATGGTGGAGAAGAGTCTTTCATGCAGAGGGGACACTAAGTGCAAATGCTTGGAGGCAGGAAAGAGCTTGTTCCTTTTAAGACTCAAAAGATGCCCAATATGGCTAGTGTGTACTGAAAAAGGAGGGAGTATCCAATCTAAAATAGTGGAACTCGTAAAACTAGAGAGTACAGTAGTGGTTACCAGAGGCTAGGGGTGAGGAATGGGGAGATAGTGATCAAAGGGTACATAATTTGAGTTAGACAGGAAGAAAGTCTTGAGAATTAATGCACAGCATAGTGACTGTAGCCAATATCGATGTATTATGTATTTCAAAATTGCCCAAAGAGTGGATTTTTTTTTTTTGAGACAGAGTCTCACTATGTCGCCCTCGGTAGAGTACTGTGGCATCACAGCTCACAGCAACCTCAAACTCTTGGGCTTAAGCAATTCTCTTGCCTCAGCCTCCCAAGTAGCTGGGACTACAGGCGCCTGCCACAATGCCCGGCTATTTTTTGGTTGTAGTTGTCATTGACGTTTGGCAGGCTCGGCTGGATTCAAACCCTCCAGCTCCAGTATATGTGGCTGGTGCCCTAGCCACTGAGCTACAGGTGCCGAGCCTCAAAGAGTAGATTTGTAAATGATCTCAGTATAAAAAATTACATGAGTTGATAGATATATTACTTAGTTTGATATACTCATTCCACAATTGTATATATGTATCATAACATCACACTGTACCTCATAAATGTATAAAATTAGCATTTGTCAATTGAAAATAAAAATTTTACAAAATGGAGGGGGAATGAGATAAAGCTGGAGATGCAAGAGGGGGTGGTAGAGAGCTAGATATTTCAGCACTATGTAGGCCAAAATGGAAAGTCATTGAAAAGATCCAAGTAGAGAAGTGACAAGATTTAAATTTAAATATGTTTATGTACACATATTCACATACACATACACATTTTACACTTCTTTTTTTAAATTTTTACATATACATGTGTTTATTAGGTTTCCATATTTTTGCCTTCACAAAATTAAAAAGGCTTAAATTTTAATAACAATAACAATGTTTAAAATAAGGACTAGAAACAAAAACCTCATAAAGAACGAACATAAATACATTCGAAAAAGGAATCAGACAATTGCTACATTGAAATATTAAGCAATAATAATAATAATGCAAAGAAAGTAACATTCACATTGTCAAGTAAGAGTATGTCTATCATAGAATGCTTTGACTCTGAGGTTCAGTATGGAGTCATCAGTTAACTTCTTATTATTTTTTTAAGTCTCAAAAAATAGACTACTAATATTTATAAATAAAAGTAAAAGATAATTTCAAAAAACAAATCATGCCAAATCTTATAGACAATAGAAAAAGAAGAAATACTTCAAAATCATTCTACTTGATCTGGGTGTGTCTGATATTAAAATTGGAGATACACTTCTATTTTTAAAATTCAAATTTCACTTAGGGATTGTATCTTAAAAAATATGTAACTCGCATGAAAGTTAGGGGAAATGATAATAAAATAAGTAATGAATATTTCTGAAGCTAATTACTCAAGAACTAAAGAATGACCAATATTCTTTATTTTTTGTTCCAGGTAATGTCCTCTCCAATGCCCTTCTCTCATCCTATCCCTAAATCACTATGCTGAATTTTGTTTTTATCATTTCTCGGCTTTTTAAGAAAATAAGTTTGACTATCTGTGCATAATATTTAAACAATCTTTAGTTTTGTTGGTTTTTCAGCTTCATAAAAATGACGTCATACTGTATGTATAGCCTTTCTACAACTCAATTTTTAAAAACTCAACATTATATTTGTAGGATGCATCCATGTTGATGATCCGGCTGCAGTCATATGCTTTTGCCAGTGTATAATATTTTATGATGCTAGTATTTTAAATTTATCCATTTTATTGTTGACAGATATTTGAGTTCCTTCCAGTTTGAGATGTTTTGGATTTTTTTTTTTTTTTGTGTGTGTGTGTGCTACGAACCTTTTTATAAATGTCTCTTGGTTATCATGTTCAAGAGTTTTTCTAGGGTTTGTACTTAGGAATGGAATTGGTGAGTTATAGTCTTGTGAGTATGTTTATCTTTAAAATATAATGCCATATTGATATATAATACATGGCAACTTGATATAATACAACATTGTTTCAATTCCTCTTGCTTCAGATGTTCAGCCATAATTTTTGCCTATACTGTGGAAGAAAAATTATCTCATTTTGATTTTAGTGAGCATTTTCACGATCACTAATGATGTTGGGCGTACTTCACTCCTTTGCAGAATGTCTGTTTGGATTTTGCTTATTTAAAAAAATATTTATTTTTTATTTATGTTATTCATATTTTTCTCTTTATGTATTTTTCTAGTTTATGTTTTCATGTATTTTTTGATGATGCAATGTTATAACCATTAAGGTAGTTATGTTAGTACGTTTTGCATTTCTATAATGGAAATACCTGAGGGTAGGTAAGCTATAAAGGAAAGAGATTTATTTGGATCATGGTTCTGCATACTATATAAGCATAGCACCAGCAACTGCTTCTGGTGAGGGCTTCACAGAGTTTCCAATGAAAGCAGAAAGTGAAGGAGGAGCAGGTGTGTTACAGTGGGAGAGACGGAGAAAGCGACAGAGGCAATGGTGCCAGGCTCTTTGAAACAATCAGCTCTACATGAACTAATACAATTGAGAACTGACTCATTATCTTGGGGAGGGCTCTGAGTCATTCATGAATGATCTCTCTCCAAGATCCAAATATCTCCCACCGGGTCCCACCTCAAACACTAGGGTTCAAATTTCAACATGAGATTTGGGGGGCCAAAATCCAAACCATATCTGTAGTTAAATTTTTCTGTTGTCTTTGTGGTTAGTGTGTGTGTGTGTGTATGTGTACACGTACGCGTGTGAATTGTGTCTGTGCGTGCATGTATGTGTGTGTATTTCAACAAATCCATGTCTTCTCTGGAGTTCCAAAAATCAGCTCCAGTGTTTCCTTCTATTCATTTTAAAGATTTGCCTTTAAGCTTAACTTTTTACCATCTAGAATTCATTCTTGTAGAAGATGTGAGATAGACATACAATTTCATTGATTTTCCAGATGCAAAACAAATTGTTCTAGTATTACCTTTTAGTTAACAGTCCATCCTTGTCCCGGTAATCTCCAAGGCCATTTTTATTGTGTAAAATCAAGATTCTATGATATGGGGCCACCAGTTTTGGTTTCGTTATTAGTTTTTTTATTTCTGTACCATAACAAATTTTCATATTTCCTATATTTTAATAGGAAATCTTAAAATCAAAGTCTTGAAGGAAATTTCCATCACTCTATTCTTGGATTTTTGTGTTTCTTCCTTGTTCTTCCATATAAATTTTAACGTTTGTCAAATTCCACAAAAAAAGTATTTTGGTATTTGTATTAAAATTGCATTGACTAGCTAGCTTAATTTACAAAGATTTGATGTCCTTATGATATTAAGTTTTTCTATAAGTATGCTATATCTTTTAATTTATCTAGTCAATTTTAAAAATTTTACCATTGTCTGCTTAAATGCCTGCATACCTTATGTTCAATTTATTCCAAAGTAATTCTTCACTTTACTTTTTGCATTTAAAAATTGCTTTATATTATTGAGTACAAAATATAATTGACTTTTGTGTATTAATATTTCCATCAACCATCTTGCCTGAGTTCTTTCATTAATTCTAATGATTGCTTCATACATTTTATTCTGGGAGTTTTCCATTTGGATTTTTATAATTGTTTTAGCTTTATTTTTTTTTTCATTTTATTGTATTGTATAGGATTTCAAATATATTGCTGAATATGTGAGTGATAATGCATGCTTTTCTTGTTCCCATGTAGAGATATAATTTTAAAAATTAATACTATTTTAATTGCTAAGTTATAATTGTAAACATTTATGGTATATAATGTTAAGTTTTTGACATATGTATACAATGTAAAACGATTAAAGCAAACTACCAAATCCATCACCTCACTTACTTATAATTTTTTTGTGGTGAGACATTTGCAATTACCTTTGATATTTTGAAATATACAGTATGTTTTTATTGACTACAATCACCTTGTTGTGCAAGAGATCTCAAAAACTTATTCCACTTGTCTAACTGAAGCTTTATACCCCTTTACCCACATTTCCTCATTCCCACTGTCCCTACCCCCTGCAGGCTGTGGTAATCACCATTCTACTTTAGTTCTGAGTTTCACTTTTTTATATTCTACATATAAATGAGATTGTGCTGTATTTGTCTTTCTGTGCCTGACTTTCTTCATTTAACACTGTGTCCTCCAGGTTCATATTTGTTGTTGCAAATGACAGTATTTCCTTCTTTTTAAACCTGGTGAGAAGGGTTCAAACGAATTATTCCATGTTATTGAACATGGTATAACTCTTCAGTTCTAAATATTTTTTTCTTTTTATTTTTGTTTACACATAAACATTGTACTTATTTATGGGATAGAGTGATATTTCAATACATATATACAATGTGTAATGATCAATAGAATAATTAGCATATTTATCACCTTTAACATTTATCATTTCTTTTTATTGTGAATATTTAAAATCTTGTTAACAGAGATTTTATTTATATTTTTAAAAATCTGGAAGAGAAGAATTTGACTGTTCATAATACCAAGTATTTAAAAATGTTTTCTATTATTCTTCTTTGATCTAAGAGGTTAGAAGTACGTTTTAAAAGTTTTTAAGTTGATGTGTTGGTTGTTGATTTTTAACTTCATTGAATGATGGTCAGAGAATGTAGACTATATGATATTTGTCATATAGAAGTTTGTTTTTTCTGCCTTATAAATCTGGTAATAATGTCTTCACTCTTGTAAATGATGATTGCGCCATGTACACAATTCTAGGTTAGCAGTTATTTTCTTTCACATCTCTGAAAAGATGATTCTACTGTCTTCCAGTTTCTGTTTTTGATGTGGCAGACTCAATTTTTGTTACTTTTGGTCATCAGTATTTTTTTTAAAAAAAACCTATGTGCCTTCAAGCTCTTCTCTTTTTTCTAGGTGTCTTTTAGGTGTCTCGCTGTGGATTTGGGAGGGGGGATATTGTTTTGGTATACATTGTTATTCTTTTGCCTGTGGATTCAGCAGTTATAAAAAAATTTCAGTCATCATCTTTTGAAATGTCTTCTTTCTCATCCTTTCTTTTCTTTCCTTTTGGGAGACGTGTATATTGGGATTTCTTATTATGGTCTCTATTTTTCTGAACCTGTATTTTATATTTTCTACCTTATCGTTTACTATTATGCTGTATAGTATGCATTTTTTCAGATTTATCTTCCAGGTTACTAATTCTTTTAAGATGGGCCTAAGCTGCTATTTGTCCAATCCATTGAGATTTAATTGCAATAATTTTATTTTTTTACTGAACATTTTTAGTTTTAGCTCACATTTGCCTGGTTACCTTTTTGATTTCTCACTTTCCTTTTCAGTTCTTATTTCTCTAAGTGTTTCAATCATAGCTATTTTATGTTCTGTATCTTGTAGTACAATATATGAAGGTGTTGGGATGTTAATTAAATCTCTAGTTCACTGCTTTTGCTGACTCTCTCTGATGGATGCTTGTTTCCTCGTGTGTTAAGTGATATTTAATTGGTAATTCAGAGGGCCTATATTGGAGATACTTTCCAATATGAGCATAAAAAATTGCTTTATGCTTATATTGAGAACCAAGATGTGCTTCTGAACAGGGTCCTCTTTAGCCTTCTTCTAAGGTGTTGACTTTTAATATGTTCTTGAACTTACTCCCCTCTCATGAGCACAGATTGTAGTAGGTCAAAGTCTAATTTCTAGATCACACCATTCATAAAATTATTTGAAACTCTAATGTTCTCATTTGATTAAGGTCTGCTTCTGTCTAGGTTTTGGCTCATTTCTTTTCTTTTGCTTTCTTATCTTTGACTTTTTAAGCCCTTGGAAAATATCCCATACTCTCTCTGAGATCAGAAATACAATTGAAAAGAAAATTTTATATAAGGTTTAGTTATATTACAGTGGGGAAGCCTTTTAGTGTATCGAATTCACAATTCTGCAGGAGGGAAAGTACAATTTATACTATAAAAACACCACTTCTCCTGCTGAGTGGATAATTTATTGGACTGGGAGCTAGAATGCAGGCAGTGTAGTACTGATGAGACTTCATGGTGGCCTGGACTGTGATGGTGGCAACTGGGTTAGGAGAAATATATACATATATATGCATGTGGGTGTGTTAATAAATATATGCATATATTTATAATTAATGGGTCTTGATGATATAAATGACATTTAAAGCTGTGTGAATGGATATGGTCCTCTAGGGAGAGAAGACTGAATGTAGACACTGAAGAAAGATGGTCTAGGATTGATCCCTATGGCATTTAGGAATATATATATTTCTCTATATAAAATGTACATATCTTAATTATCATTTGAACTCCTTTTTAAGTGTACAGTTGAGTGACATCAAGTACGTTCACATCATTGTGCACCCTTCATTACTATCCATTTCCAGAACTTTTGGACCTTCCCAAACCAAAACTCTGTATCAACTAAACACTGTCTATTCCTTCCTTCCTCTAATCCCTTGGCAACCACTCTTCCATTTTCTGTCTCCATGATTTTAACTACTCTACATACCTCACGTAAGTGGAATCATATAATATTTGTGCCTAATTTATTTCAGTTAGTATACTATCTTCAAATTTCACCCATGCTGTAACGTGGGTCCGAATTTCACTCACTTTTAAGGATGACTAATATTCCATTGATTTCCATTCATGAATAATATATTGCATTTTGTTTATCCATTCATCCTTTGATAGATAATTGTGTTGTTCTTTGTCTCCTTTTGTCTGTTGTGAATCATGCTACTGTGATCATGGTGTGCAAATACCTATTTGAGTCCCTGCTTCCAATTCTTTTTGTTATATATCCAGAACTGAAAATGCTGGATCATATGGCGATTCAATGTTTAACTGAGGAACTTCCATAAAGTATTCACTGAAACTGTAGTAGTTTACATTCCCACCAGCAATGCACAATGGTTCCAATTTCTCCTCATTCTCATCAACACTTGTTGTTTTCTGTTTTATTGATAATAGCCATCTTAATAGCTATGAAATATTATCTAATTGTGGTTCTGATTTACACTTTCCTAATAATTAGTGATGTTGCACAGATTTCCAAATGCTTATTGGTCATATATCTTCTTTGGAGAAATATCTGTTCAGGTGTTTTTGTAATTTTTAAAATTAGGTTATATTTATTGCTGTTGAGTTGTAAAAGTTTTTGTATATTCTGGATATTAGTCTGTTATTATACATATTATTCCTGAATATTTTCTCTTGTTCTGTGGGTTTTTTTCATTTTGCTGATAGTGTTTTTGATGAACAAAATTTCTAATTTTGATGAAGTTCATTTACCAATTTTTTCTTTTGTTTTTTTTTGTGCTTTTGTTGTCATATCTAAGAAATCATTGACAATTACAACATCACGAATCTTTCCCCTGTGTTTTATTCTAAGAGTTTTATAGTTTAAGATTTTTTGTTTAACATTTTTGATCCATTTTATGTGTAATTTAAGAGTCCAACTTCATTCTTTTGCATGGATATCCAGTTTTTTCAACAGCATTTGTTCAGGTTGCCCTTTCCCTATACCATGGTCTAGGATATTTTTATATTTGGAAGTGAGAATAAGATGATGAGAAACTGAGGATATTGAGAAGGAGTGTCCAGCGAGGTGAAGATAAGAAAAGTTTGAGATTTTGTGATATAGGCTAGTCTCATTGGAGTTAGATGATATCTCAAAGTAGTTTTGATTTGCATTTCTCTGATGATTAAAGATGATGAGCATTTTTTCATATGTCTGAAGGCCGTGCGCCTGTCTTCTTCAGAGAAGTTTCTCTTCAAATCCCTTGCCCAGCCTGCGATGGGATCCCTTGTTTCACTTCTGCACTGCTGGTGGGAATGCAAATTAATACATTCCTTTTGGAGGGATATATGGAGAACACTCAGAGATCTAAAAATAGATCTGCCATTCAATCCTGTAATTCCTCTGCTGGGCATATACCCAGAAGACCAAAAATCACAACATAACAAAGATATTTGTACCAGAATGTTTATTGCAGCCCAATTCATAATAGCTAAGTCATGGAAAAAGCCGAAGTGCCCATCGATCCACGAATGGATTAATAAATTGTGGTATATGTATACCATGGAATACTATGCAGCCTTAAAGAAAGATGGAGACTTTACCTCTTTCATGTTTACATGGATGGAGCTGGAACATATTCTTCTTAGTAAAGTATCCCAAGAATGGAAGAAAAAATACCCAATGTACACAGCCCTACTATGAAACTAATTTGGGACTCTCACATGAAAGCTATAACCCAGCTACAACTTAACAATAGGGGGAAGTGGGAAAGGGGGGGGTGGGTAGAGGGAGGGGAATCGGTGGGATCACACCTGTGGTGCATATTACAGGGGTATTTGCGAAACTTGGTAAATGTAGAATATAAATGTTTTGGCACAGTAACTGAGATAACGCCGGAAAGGCTATGTTAACCACTGGGATAAAAATGTGTCAAATGGTTTATGAAGTGAGTGTATGATGCCCCATAATCATATCATTGTATACACTTATGATTTAATAAAAAAATTAAAAAAAAAAAAAAAAAAAAAGAAAAGTTTGATGTCAAAAAAGCCAAGAGAAGAAAGTATTTTAATAGGAAGAGACTGGGGAACTATGTGGAATGCTTCTGAGAGGTCAAAAAAAGTGAGATAGAGTTGTAATTACTGGATCCAAACCAAGCAATTGGTGACATACGAAGAAATGGAGTGGTAGAGGTGAAAGCCTAATTATAGATGGGAAGTGAAGTGGAAGAAAATGACAGCAATTATCAATAAATCACACCAGAATCTTTTTCTGCAAAGTGGAGCTGAGAAATAGAGAGGCAGCCAAAGAGAGTTTTGAAATGGGAGGTACTATAGTATATTGAAGTACTGATGAGAAGCCTGCAGTTGAAAGTGAGGGAGGATACAGAAGCATGAGTGACAACTGAGGAGCATGAACAGTATCTGAGAAGGTAGAATGCAGTAGACTCTGGAACACATGTTGTAAGGACTGAGTTTTTTGGCAGGGTCACGGAGGAATACTTTGGCTGCTACTGGGTAGAAGATAGAGGAAATGGTTGCATATGTAGGCATATAAATTTGGTAGTGAGTCAGTGAGGGAGCCACTCAGTTGAAAGGTTATTTTATGTGTGCACATGTGCCACATGATAATTCATTGCTGAAAAGTAGTTGGGGAAGAGCGGCTGTGGGAGGCTTGAGAGGAGGCTTAATAGAGGAATCTAATTAACCTCCAGGTAGTGTTTGGATCCACTTGGATTTGGTGAGTATATTGGCTATGGTAGGCTAATGTGCTGTAACAGATAGACCTCAAAATATGTAATGACTCAAAGGTCATAGAAATGTATTTCTTGCTCATGTCATGCGTTCCAGCTTAGCAGGCAGCTTTTCTCCACGTGGACTCTCTTCTGTTCTATGGTTCTGCCATTCCACATGATTATTTTCATCCAGCCAGGAGAAAGACAACAAGAGCATGGAGTTGGCATACTACCTCCCTACAATCCTCAGTCTGGAAATGACATATATTATTTCCACTTACATCCTAATAGCAAGAACTAATCACATAGTGACACTGCATATGGCAACATCTCAGATACAGCCTGTTAGTGCCAAAGACCACTAAGAACACAACTGTAATTGAAAAAGGTAGGCTCATGAAGCAGCAGAGAATGCACACTGTGGAGAACCATGGGGCACCTCAGAAAGAGGGTGTTATTATAGATATGGCTTATTATTAGTTTGGAGGTTGAATTAGGTGATTTGGAGGGAGGTTGAAGGAAGTGGGACTCTGCTGTCTGGATTGGGTGCTTTCAGAAAGCAGGGATAGTTTTAGTAAATCTTATTTAGAAGTGAAGCCTAGAACAGGCTAAGGCTGCAACTGGCAAAAAAGCAATAACGCACATTAGTTAAGATAGGGAGATGCTTGGAAATTTTTGTGACTTGCACAGTGTTCATGTTTTGTCTGTGTTCAGTGACTTCAAGTGACCATGAAGTGGTCTTGTTTTTGTCTTGGTCCATCATGGTCACAGAGTGGTCTTGTTTCATGCTGATGACCTGTGAAATTGCTCATGCTCAACAGAACACTGAGGCCAGCTTCTAGCAACAATTAGGTCCAGCTGATAAGACTAGGACAGCTTTCTGCTATTAGGGTTGCTTTTCTCTTTTTCCAAAGCTGTAAAGGACAGAGCAATTTTTTTGTGAACAGATATTTATATCTTAATGTAATAAGTAGGAATTTGTAGCGATGTACATCTGGAAGGCAGGTTTTATGAATTTTTTCCAGAAATATTCAGCTGATCTTGTAAAATTTCTCATTGTCTCTTACTTTATTGCATTTCATGCCAGGTGCCAAAGTCTTCAATGAATGAGGAAAAGTGACAAGGAGTTGGTGAATGATTAACATGAAGATGGGAAGGGGTTAGCATAATTACAAGACATGACCCTCAAAGGAACCAGCTTTTATTTCTTCGACAACCACATAGATGAAGGTAATTGCCTGGAAATGTCACATCAGAAATGTGAGGCGTGACAGACAAAATAGCCCATGCTTGAATTGATTGAAAGTAAGGCAATGTCCTCAGTGTACGAACAGGTTGAAGTGAAGTTTAGGTGGTGAAATTATCAATTGACATGTGGTTTAGGAACTTCTCAAAATTCTGTCCCCACTAATCAACAGCATTGTTATCATTTGGGGACTGGATAAAAATGCAGAGTTTTAGGCCCCCTCCCAGCCCTTCTGCATCAAAATTTGCATTTTAACAAGGCATGCAAGTAATTCACATGCACATGAATGTGAGGCACTGATTTAGGATTTATAAGAATTTGCTGAACATAGATTGGAAGTTGCAAAGGACACAATGGAAGGTGATAGGGTTGAGAATAGCTGTAGATGTGGTTGATGAGCAGGGAGACTGAACAGAGCACTACAGAGACAGGAGCGCATATTTCTTTATCCCATTCAGGCCGCCTCTTAACCTCCACTCTTGCCTCAAACTCAGAATGTGGTGGATCTTTCCCTCATCACTTCACCGAACTCAGTTGTTTTGAGCAGTTTGTCTAAAATGACTGATTATAGCAACGTTATTTTTCCTTCTGATCTTCTTTATTTTCCAAATTTCTTACAATGTTCATGTGCTGCTTTTATAATAAGGCAAAATAGTACCAAACATATATTAAGGAGATACAAAGTGGCAGAGGGTGAAAGTGTTAAGCTGGGCCATGATGTGTTATTTGTAGGGAATGAATTAGCTGATATCTATCAGCTGACTATTTACAAAATCCAGTCCTTTGGAAATCAGTACTATCTCTTGAGATCAGAATAAGGCCTGCAGTGCTGACTGAAGCGCCACCATTTTTCTCCTGGATGTGACTTTTCCTATGTGCTCTGGCTACCTTCCTGATGCTTATCTGGAAAAAACTTTAATCATGTAGTCAGGGACAGCTCACTGATGCTGCCAAGGTGTGGGAGGGTTTAGGAAAAGCAATAAATATGGAAGAGGATAGTCACTTTGGGAAAGCCATCCATAAAACAACTGTCTAGGGACTTTCATGTAATACTTTTCTCCTCATATGCTATCAAACGGTTGTTGGAGCCATGCACCTACAGTACATACTGCCTTTTTATACCAATTGAAGTCTTTTCATACCATTCAGAAAGACATTTCCTCTCCTGTGGCAAAAAGTATATTTAGCCATTCTATGACTCAGAGTTACAGTTTCCTTCAACATATCCACCTCCTCTGCCAGAAGCAGCTGAACTTCTTTTCTAGAGTTTTCTGTCACCCAGCTTGCTGTTCTTAAAGAAATTCTTATCGCTTGACCTTTTTTTCACACCTGACTTGTTCAAATAAACCACTATGAGCCTCCAAATGGTGCAAAGCTTCTAATTTAAGTCGAAGGAAAATGTGACTTTTCTTGTGGAGCAATGGCTGGCTAATCAGGCTAGATTTGTGTGATTTTTGTATCGGGGATAAATAAAATTGAGGTAAATCCACCTGTGATTTACGAGGAAAAGAAGATATGAGGTAAAATGCTGGTTGTTATAAGACAGAGCTGTGTATAGTTGACGATAGTATCTAATCCCAGCTTTAATATCATCTACTGTCAAACATACAGTGTCTTTCATTGGTCAAGACCATTTCACTGAAAATTATCTCTTCTTGAACCATATATGTAGGATGATAAAAGGTTATATCAGCTCTGTTTAGTAAGGGTTAATTAACAATGAAAAGGATCCCAAACTGTGCTCCTATTTTGGAATCAATAATGCTTTCCATACCCGTGGATTTTAAAATGTGGCCTAAAGAAGTGTTCCCATGCTAACAATCACTTGAGATGTCTGTTAAAAATGCAAATTCCTGGACCTTAACTCAAAGCTACTGAATCTGATTTTCCAGAAGAGGCTGGGTCGTCTTTATATTTATTAAGAACCTGGGGTAATTCTTATCATCAAGTAAGTTTGAGAACTTACTGGTAAAGAATCACCTGCATCAAAAAGAAGTGGTGGGTAATTCCTGTGAAATATGCAAATTACGGGGTCCTACGGACTCTGGAAGTGGGGCCCAGCAGCTGCGAACCACTGGGTCTTGACTGAGGAACTCTGTCTTTAGCATTGACTGTTTATCTGAACCCAAAAGATAATTCCTTAAGTGTGTCAGAGGTTCAGAGAATATTTTCAGAAAATCTCTTTCATGTTGAAAATGAAAAAAATGAGAAGTGTAACATTTTCTGAATGCTGATGAATATTGCAGCCTAAAAAGCCCACACTTTAGAAATAGGTCATATAGCTGCTGTAAAACATTGATAACATCTACATGGCAATTAGAGAAAAATTAAGTAGAAGAACTAATTAAGTACAACAATACAATAATTATGATAATATATTTTTCTAGCCCTTTATATTTTAAAAGAAATGTTACAAAGAACATCTTTACAGAGGACATCTTATTTGATCTTACAGCTACTCTGAGGCCTATATATTTAGGCCAAGATTTATAGCTCAAGAAGTTGGGGAAGATGCAATATCAATAAATGATAGTCAGGGCTAAAACTTGTCCTTTTTTTTTCTGGAAATTTCTAATCTATATATGGCCCAGATCCCTGCTATTGCTGTAGTTGCTTTCCTATATCGCAAGTATTCTGTTGCTTGACAGATGTCCTAGAAGCCACTAAACAAGGTGTCTTACAGTCAGACGAGGAATACAAGAGGACTTCTAAATTAGGGAAATCCCATGCTGAGGCCAAAGTAATGAGTTCTGTTATTCTCTAGGCCCTCAGATAAGATATCCTGGAAGACTTCTGTATGTGATTCTACTCCCAATATGTTCCCACCTTCATTTCTTCAAGCAGATAAGGTTATGAGGGGGACTCTGGTTTCGGTAAAAATTGTTTATTATAAAATTCTTGTATTATGGACTCCTCTTTTAAATGATTGTCCTGATTTTCACTTTGTGTTATCCTTTTTCTGTATATTGTCTACAGGGAATGTTGGAAGTTGATGGGGCAAGGACAAGAAAGAAGTAAGTGCCCTAGACCTTTACTGACTTGCTATTTTGTCTACTCTTAATGCGTTTTAGAAAAAAATAGAATTTCTGCATACAGCATTAAAATGGTATAGAAAACAGAGTTGTATTACCTTGTCAAAATTATTCTCCCTTATATTTTGGAAACAGCAGTATTTATATTCTCCCTTATATTTTGGAAACAGCAGTCTAGATTTTCTGGCTACATTTAAATATTGGTGATTGATTCTTTATTAAAAGAATAGCAATGTTCTTGGGAAAAGAGTGTAGGCAAATATTTTGAGAGAAAAATGTTGTGCAATTCACATAAACATTTGTATTTTCCTTTTGATTAGATACTACATCTTCCCCACCCCCACACACACACCAGGCAATTCCTCAACCACGTATATACACAAATCATAGTATGTTATTATTCTTGCCTCAGAATAGAAATAGTATTTAAGTATCAAAATGGGTACAGGTATCCTTTTGTACCCATAAGGGATTGGTTCCAGGACACCCTTTGGATACCAAAATCCAGAGATGTTCAATTTATTGATATAAAATTATGTAATATTTGTATATATCCTGTGCACATTCTCCTGTATACTTTAAATCATCTTTCGGTCACTGATAATGCCTAATGCAACATAAATGCTATATAAATAGTTGTTATACTTTGTGATTGGGGAACAATGAGAAGTAAAAAGAAGTTTGTACATGTTGAGTATTTTTCATCTTTGGTCTATTGAACCCACAGATGCAGAACCCATGGATGAGAAGAGTCAAGTGTGTTTCCTCTAAGTAGACATCAGTGAGGTTTTTCTCAGGAGTCTGTGGGTAAGAGAATAGAGGAAAAAAATCTAGGAGTGATTTGTAAGTAAACAGGTTGTTTTATATTTAGTAGTTCTTTTCTTATTTGTGGTTTAACCCTTTCAAAAAGGGGGGAAAGAGGTAGAAATGTGTTGGAGTTATAGCTTACTATTCTCTAAGCTCTTCTGAACAAGATTAGAAGTAACTTGTATAACCCTAACCTGTCAATTTACCTCAAAGGTGGGTGGCAATAGCCAATCCTGCCAGGGGAAAAGGCGGAACAAACCAGCTAGCTTAGTTAATGGATATAAGATAGTTTGTGTGCAGACTTGGGGGTCTCTACTCACAGAGAGGGAACCATCTTTCTCTTAAGATGTAGTTTCCTTATGGTTTATGTCTGTGGTTCTCAATCTTCCTAATGCCGCGGCCCTTTAATATAGTTCCTGTGAGTCGTGACCCACAGGTTGAGAACCGCTGGCTTATGTGCTTCTGTACTCTAATAAATGTATGTTGATGGTGAAAAAAAAAAAAAAGTAACTTGTAACCGAGTGAAGTCTGCTCTGAGACAGCACAGCATGGCACCTGCCAGGTTCAAGCTTAGCAGTAGAGGGAATGAGAATCCAACAAATGAAAGGAAAGAAGCAGCTGTGTGGAAAGAAATGTAGGTGCAATTTTCCACGCATCCAGTGACAGGTAGTTACATACAGCTTTCATTTGAGTTTGCTTTGTGAGAAAGAAGAAGCATATTTGTCATAAATGAAACCTGTTTACTTTGAAAAACATTGTTTCAGTTACTGCTGTAGAAAAGGAAAGAATAACAACTTGCTGTTGAGGGAGGATTCTTACATGAGAAAAGTTTTTAATTTTTATTTTATGAGAAGTGTATGATTAAATGTGCTGACATTATTTACTAAAGTTGCTTCAGCCCAAGAAAAATATTAGGTACCTTAACAGAATATAGGAAAACATGACTTAAGTTCAGATACTGCAACAAATAAAATGAAAGAGCTGGAGCACTTGCAAGAAATGCTGCTAGGCAAATTCCTCTCATCTAAAGTAATAATATAAAGAGCTGGGTGCACAATGATAATTTTTAGTGCTGATAATATCAGCATAGAAAAACAACATATTTTCAAGGGTGAATTCTTACAGTTAATTATTATAGTTCCTTAGTAACTTATTTTCTTATTTTAAAAATTGATTTTCAAGATTTATATTATGAATACTTGATATGTACATGAATTATGGATTTAATTACCTTCCATGGCTCTTAGAATTTGAATGCACTGGAATAAGAACTACAATTATCTATCACATAGAATGTATAGCAGTTCTTCTACTTATAAAAAGGTTATGTTTCAGGCACCTAAGGGCTGTTTTTAAGGCCATTTGTTTCTAAATCCAAAGTTGCACTGTAAAAAATGACTGCTAAAGATGTGTTGGTTGCATGCACTGTTGTGTATTTGTTCTGGCTCTGGCTTCTTGGTATCTATGTATTTGGTAAATCAAACTTTGGGAATCGTTTCTGTAAAGGGCAGAAATCACCAGATACTGTGGGACCCAAATTCTTATCCTGGCTTATCTTACCCAGTGACTGGATTTGTGACTTTACACAGGGCCTTTTATCTCGTTGGCTCTCAGTTGATACTCTGCATACTAAGGGATGTAAAATAGATAGTCTTGGTTCAGGTTCTAGTTTAATTCCCCCTTAGGTATGGATTAAAGCTAAGTCACACACATATATGTCACACAGTCTATGCTGTAGTATTTTAATATAAATTAGAGACAACAGAAAACAGTGCAGTGGCAGAGTTTGTCTTCCCCCCTTATATTGTATCCTCGTTGACAAGTAGTTTTGCAGTTTGTCCTTGGTGTACTAGTCAACTCTCACTTCTCACTCCTCTTCCCTTACAAATATGAACAGGTGAATATTCTGTTTTGTGGTACTTATACCTACAATTTCAGCACACTTCACGTATGAGATAAAACATGAGAGCTAGTAATTGTTTAGGAAGACAAGTTCTACGTGAATGGAATTTCACAGCCATTTACAGAACTTCCCATGTGTGGAAAAGAACATACCAACTGACATATAATATTTTTACGGTAGAAGGAAAAGATCCCCTAGGATTAAAATTGTCCTCAGAAAAGAAAGGATGGATTAAAAATTACACAGAAATCCATAGGCATAGATAGACTTTATATCATACTTGGTGCTGTGGATTAAATATTTGTGTCCCCCAGAATTCATATTTTGAAACCCTAATTCGCAATGTTATGGTATTTGCAGAGGAACTCTTGGGAGATAATAGGGATTAGGGTGGCACCCTCATAATGGGATTAGTGCCCTTATAAGAAGAAACACAAGAAAGCTTGCTTCCTCTCTGTGCTCTTTGCCTTGTACAGATACAACTAGAAGACAGTCATCTGCTAACCAGGGAGTAGGCCTCCACCAGACACTGGCATCTTGATTTGGACAACCCTTAGGAGAAGACGTGAGCTTATACTGAGGTAATTCCTTTCAGTCAAGAAGAACAACCAGTGAGGGACTGACCTGTCAGTCATTATTGGCATGTGATAAACTCATCCCCCTTCCACATAACAGTATATAAGCTGAGAGAATACACGTATTAGTAAAGCACAGCAGTATTCATTCTTTGCACTGCTGTTTATAGAGACTCTTCAAGTTAAGTTCGCCCCGCCTGGGAGAGGTTGTTCAGATATCTGGTTGGTCTTATTGATCTTATTTTCTGGAGTACTGTATAAGAGAAGGGTGAGGAGGACAAACTACAGCTTTGTTGCTGCATTTGATCTTGAGACTACAAATGATGTATATAGTCCTTCTTTCCACCACATGTTTTATTAGGTTCCTCTTACCATCAGCTGGCACCTTTGTTGGTCGAGGTAGCTTGCCTGGTAGAATAATACAGATCCTGATCTCTGAGCCCCTGATTGATAGACATGAAGATCCACCATTCAGACTTTTCTTCAGGAAAGGACATATTGCAGATATGTGAAGAATACAGTAAGCCAACAGCTTCTAGCTGTTAGTTCCTTCACATTTCCCTCAGTTTTTCAGTGTAAATTGTGTACTTGGGTGGTCCTAGCCAATGACAGAGCAAGACTGTGGTATAAGGGCCCAGCCATTTTCAACGAAAGTGAATTTATTTTAAAAGTTGAACTCTGCTCTGGATCAACCTGTTGTGCTGACAGCACCATGTCCGAGGAGAATGACCAATGAGATCTGAATCAGGCTCTAAGCTAAGGGTTTCCCTTATGCAATCCTACTTCCTCTTGTTTCTTTTTCAAAAGTGTTACTCCCCAGTACGTCTTTCGTACTTTTAACTGTGTCTTGGTATCAGCTTCCTGGAGGTCCTAACCGATACAGTGGCAACAGAAGTGGTTTAAGAAAGCAAGCAAGGTGTGTGTGGGGGGGTATTTGGAGAATGAACCATTCAATGAGTAGCTTTCAAGGAGGATCTGATCCTGAGATATATTGGAAGATAGATCCCTAGCATAAAATGGAGAGCCAATTGCTAAAAATTTCACCAGTGGTGACTTGGAAGAATTTTTTGTGGGGTGAAATGTCCTACTAGGTACAATGATCCAGGCATTTGAAATGATTGAGAGAAGAATAAATAAAAGGGCAATGAAAATGTGTTTGTAAGTTGCATTGATGTCCTTAGAGAGGGACAATGTAAAGATAATATTAAATAACAATGGAAAACTAAATATGGAGGCTAGAGGATCTGATAGCATATAAAGAGGCTCTTATATTCTGTAACTGCATTATGAGAATTAAAAATTACTTTACAAATTACCAAATATTTTCTAGAGGGAAAAATGTCTTGTAGTTGAGAACAACTGTATTAGAGTCACTGAGCTTTAAAGATGATTCAAAGTTCAGTCTAGGTCTGTTGTGTCAAGGGCATGAACTTAGTTAGAAAAACCTGGTACTCTGACACACCAGATGGAGGCATGTGCCTGTATGTGCTAACTATTTTAGATTCCCAGACTCTATCTAACCCTTACAGACCTGCAGCAGTGCACCCTAATGTCTGTTAAGAGCTAGCACTTTCTACTTCTCTATCAGAAAACACCGCAGAGGCCTTTCTCATGCAAAGCAATAGGGACTTCATCAGAATTTGCCACTTTTCCTCCTTTGGTTAATAGGTTGATAAATAGGGCTATTCACAGCATAATCACGTGGAGATTTCTGAGGAATGTAATAGAGGCATGCTGCTATATCTCAAAGGAGCTACAAGAATTAGCCAGAATGTAACAAAAGAGGTGATGTGATTGGATTTTAAAGATCCTTGACTAAGGATATCAGAGCATAAGGCTAGATGATAGAGTTACTGACTTGTGAGCAGAACAGTGGATCTAATACCCATCTCAGTCTTTTCGGGTTGCTATAACAAAATACTATCGATTGGGAGGCTTAAAACAACAGAAATTTACAATTTCTCCACAATTCTGGAGGCTTGGAAGTCCAAGATCAAGGCACTGGATGATTTGGCAACTTGTGAGAGCCTATTTCCTGGTGCAGAGGTGGTACCTTGAACTGTGTCCTCATATGGTGGTAAAGGAGAAGGAAGCTTTCTGCAGCCCCCTTTTTATAAGGGTTCTAATCCCATTAATGAGGGCTTTGTCCCCAAGATCTAATCACCTGATAAAGGCCCAATCTTTTAACACCATTGCATTGGTGATTAGGTTTTCAACATATGAATTTTGGGGGGCTCTGACATTTAGTCCATACTGACACCCTAGAAAGAATTACACAGAGTGGTACAAACTCATTGCTAGGATGCCTCCCAGAAACTTGGACAAAACAATGGCTCATGCTGATCAGTTTTGAGGTGTAATAGTGGACAGTGGATAAAAGGAGTAAAAGGCTTAGGAAAGTAGGAATGCAGAAATGCATAGGTGAAACCAGGCCGACCAGAGCAATCTATTTCTTGGCAAGGCTACTGGGGATATTCTGGTGAGAAGGGTAATGGCATTGTTCAGAAGTTCAGGGGTGATTTTCCTCTGTAGACTATAGCTGATGGTGGGAGAGGCTCTTATGGAGCTTGCTGGTAGTAGTGGGGAAGATGGAGCTTGCTGATAGTAGTGGGGAAGATGGAGCCATTTGTCTTAATTGGGGATAAACGGTGAATAAGGCTCATAATTCCTACCCTGACTACCTCAGAGAATTGTTGCTAGGGTCAAGTGAAGTAATATAGGTGCATTTTTCAAGCAATCCACATCAGGGATGGAGAAAAAAAAATAAAAAAACCAACTTGAGACTCAGCTACCCTGTTTCCCTGAAAATAAGACATCCTCCGAAAATTACAGGAAAGATAAGACGTCCCCTGAAAATAAGACCTAGCACATCTTTGGGAGCACACCTTAAAATAAGACACTGTCTTATTTTCGGGGAAATAGGGTAGTTACAAGAGTTGTGAAAGTGCAAGGGAACTTGCAGTACCCATTTCATTGTGGAGTGGCCCTTTAAGGGTCACAACAGCTACTTCCTTCAGCCTCCAGGAGCAGTAATCCTTGTGCCATAACCTGTGATCTAAATAAAGTACATTGAAACTCAGAAACACTCAGAAAACTGTGTCATTTTAATTGCACAGATGGAAGAAAAGACTCCTCTTAAAGCACCTGTGGGCATGCACATTCACATGCGTGCACACACACATACATACACTGATGTGCCATGCTGGTTAAATGGATGGATACTGTGGTATCCCCTCAGATCTCTTCCTAAAGAGTTCCTGCTCTTGTCCCACCACTGCTGGGAATATCACCTGCAGATGGTTGACAGCTGCATCATTCACTGCCAATTATCCCCAACCCCTGCAGCCCATCCTCCAAAATAGTAAATAAAAAATACCTCATTTCACTCGAGAAATGGCAAATTGGAGCCACATTCAAAGACTTAAAAAATGTAGGAGAGGTGATCCCATCTTACTCCCATTTAATTCACCAGACAGACACCTACTAAAAAGTGCATGGATCATGATAAATGACAATGGACTACTGCAAACTTAACCAAATAGTAGCCCAATTTGTTGCCTAAGAAGTAGTCAGGCTAGGATTCGTGAGCTTCATTCAGCAGACGAGAAAATGGGGACTTAGATAGTCAAGCAGTTTGCTCTATGTCAAGTCTCAGAACTTGCTTTTTGGTCAATGTGTCAAAATGGGGCCTGAGGACACCTGCAGGAGAACCAGGTGAACTCCCTGTTGAAATTTACTCTTAAGGCCTTACCTCTCACATTCCAACTCCATAACTTTGGGACCAGGAAATCTGCATTTTAATGAAACACCCTGCTGATTCTTCTGCACAGAAAAGTTGGAGAGCAATCCATTCTTCTACATAGCTTTGTGCTATAGTTTGAATGTTTGCCCCTCGGAAACTCATGTTGAAATTGAATCCCCAGTGTGGCAGTATTGAGAGGTGGGGCCTTATGCGGTGATTGGGTCAAGAAGCTTTTCTCTAATGAATGGATGAATAGATGAATGAGTTAATGGATTAATGAGTTTTCATGGAAGTGAGATTCATGGCTTTATAAGAAGAGGAAGAGGGCTCTGAGCTGGCACATTAGCAAGCTCAGTCCCTGCGCAACGTGGTGCTCTGCACTGCCTTGGGATTCTTCAGCATTCCCACCAGCAAGAAGACCTTTACAAGATGTAGTCTCTCAACCTTGGCCTTTTCAGCCTCCAAAACTATAAAAATTAATATCATTTTAAAATAAATTACCCAGTTTTATGTATTCAGTTTTAAGCAACAGAAAAATAACTCAAAATTTTTAGGTAGCACCTGACAACATGTTGGAAATACAGACTCTCAGGCCTCATCTGAGAGTTACTTGAATGAGGTCTGCATTTCAACAGAATCTCAAGGTTATTCTGCAAATCAAATTTTCAGAATTATGTACTCTTGTAGTAGTTCTCCAACTTTAGGGTGTATCAGAATCCCCTGGAGAACTTGTTAAAAGTTTGCTGAACCCTACCCCAAGTTTCTGAATCAGTGAATCAAGAGGAGGGCTGGAAAATGTTCATTTCTGACAAGGTCCCAGGTGATGCTAATGCTGTTAGAACAAGGGACCACACGGTAAGAACTGCTGCTCTAGGACAGATATTCAAATATGAGTGCTCATTATAGTCACCTAGGGAGTTTCAAAAAGTACTTAGGTGTCTAGGCCCCACCCAGCAAATCAGAATATCTGGGCCTGGGGCCTAGGTATCTGGCTATTTAAAACCTTCTAGGTAATTCTAATGTGCAGCAGGATTGAAAACATCTCTATGGGAAGGAGGACTTCACTCTAAGACCATGCACATTCCACTAGTCCTGCTGCCTCTCTGCAAAACAGAGGATTTGTGTGACTACCCCAAGGGAATAATATTAATTCGATTCATCAGTCAGTGAGTACAGAATTCCTACAGGCAGGCTTTCTCCCCCGTATTGAACAGAAATGTTAGGTAGAAGGCTGCTATCTTTCCAATACGTCTTTTTGTTTCTCTTTCTGGTTTTGATTTGAGCACATAACTTCCCATCTACAACTTGAATAAGCTGTCAGTTCAATATGTGTTGTTCTTTACTTTTTATTCTTATATTTTCTGTGACTTTGGCTTCAGTCCCTTGCAGCCTCTTTGATTGTTTGAGGGAGAGGGTGTAGGTGTGTGTTTAATATAATTCAGGATGTGCCTTCTCACCCCAAGTTTCATCATTCACTGTTAAATCAAATTCATATGTCAAAGGCCTCGATTCCAAATTATTTGTACAAATTCAGTATGTGATTATCTTTAAAATTTTATTGAATCTGTCAGTATACATACAAGTTCTGACAATTAAGTTGGTGAGCTCTTCCGAGAAAAAATGCTACTTCATTGCTGAATATTACTATCGCCACCTTCGAGGTACTCCCCTTGGGAATCTGTGCACCAGTACCAGCACTCAGTCCATCCTTTATAGCAATTTTAGAACTCTATTTTTTGTGATGGCCATCAGACCTATTGTTGTATTACCCTTGATGTCCTGAATGTCATCAAAATATCTTCCTTTCAATATTTCCTTTATCTTAGGGAAAGAAAAAGTCATTGTGGGCTAGATCAAGTGAGTAGAGATGGTGTTCTAATACAGTGACTTGTTTACTAGCTATAAACGCCCTCGTAGACAGTACCAGGGGAGTTGCTGCCTTGTTATAATGTAAGAGCCCCACTTTTTACATGCCAAGATTTTCAGTTAGGATTTTCCTGTTTCCTTATTGATGTTTACTTGGTCTGCTATGTTTCTCACAGTCAGCTGACAACTTTGACACATAACATGATGAATTTTTGCAATGTTTCCATCAGGTCTGCTTTCTACTGCCCACCCTGACCTCTGTTTATCGGTGAGGCTCTCTTTCTCCTCTCAGAAAAATGTTTAAATCATTTTTACACTGTCATTTTCTTCATGGCATTATCCCCATAAACTTGGACTAACATAACCCTGATTTTACTTACACTGTTCCTAAGTTTAACAAGATATGTAATGTTTGTTCCTTACTCTAATTCAAGCGCCAATGTTCTTGAACAGCACACAAAAACGTGCGACAAGCAGAATTGGCACCCCTCTGAGAGGCACTGCCATCCATGGACACCAAGGCCATGAAACCTTACCGACTTGTTTGTACAATGCTGCCAATGTAAGTGCATGGTGGCAAGTTTACTAATTTAATTGTCAAACTTAGTATTCTCCTACATCGATCCATTACATTGTATTAATATACCTACAGTTTCTCTGTATTACTTTTACATGCTATCCTGGGGGTTCCCAAGTAATTTTGTAGGAAGGAATGGCTTTTTTCATAAGCGTTAAGATAGTGGAATAGTGTGTGCATGTGTTGGGGTGTGGAGATAGAGAAAGGGGCAGGAGAGGGTGTATATTGGGAATCATGCAGGAAGTCATGAGGGGGCAAGTGGAGAGACTGCTGGCTCCAGGCCCAGAGTGGGCTCATGGGCGTGGGTATTGCTGTAGTTGCTCTCCAACTGCTAGAGACTCTTGAGTGGCCAAGTGAGGGAGACGTGGTGACAGTCACTGGCTTGCAGAAATACTGATAAGACCAAGATCTACTGGCATTCTATTAGCTGGCAACCCCGACTCCCAGTCACTAGTCTGTGATATTGTTTCTCTACACGCACCAGAAGTCAAGTAACTGCAAAGTCTGAGTCCTTAGCTAGAAATCGTTTTGTATGTGTGTGAAACTTGAAAATTAACTTTCTTTTTTGAGACTTGGAAAGAGATTGAGTAGGTTATCATGAGATGCTCCTGAGCATAGTGGTCACTGTGGCAGAGCTGCTTAGTTTCGATTTTCATTAAGATAAGAGGGCTGTGTCACAGCCAGGCAAATTTCCTTCCTCACCATTCCAAAGGAACTAGAGAATTACATTACTGTCACTATGTAATGAATGCCATTGTCTTTTCCAGCTGTATTTTAAGGGGTGACACAAGAATTCTGGGGATACAGCTATGGATTCTATATTCTGGCCAGTATAATCAAAAAAAGAAAAAGTGAAAAAAGCTAGGTATCTGTTTTTGAGATCTTCAGTCTTTGTATTTATAACTCCATTACTGCTGGTCACTGTGGCCATTTGGGTTTAAACAAAATTGGATTGAAATGCAAGACTCTACTCAGAAATAAAACCCTTTTGAGTTACGCTATTCAGTTTTAGGAGTATAATTACAAATATGATTATCCAATCATCAGTTTCTGGTTTCAATATGGGCTGCACGAATGCCAGATGTGGACTCATGTGTAAAGATCTCAGGAGATAATTTTTTGTGGCAGTTCAACTATTTACAGCTTGCACTCTGTATAGGACTTTAGTGGATTTTCTTCAGACAGAACCGACTCAATGCACTTGAACATGTTCGTGTTTGTGATTGGTTATGTATTAGGGATTTCAAGCTCAATTTGCATAAGAATCTTTTTTTTTTTTTGATACAAAGTTTCACTATGTTGCCCTCAGCAGAGTGCTGTGGCATCACAGCTCACAGCAACCTCAAACTCTTGTGCTTAAGCAAGCGATTCTCTTGCCTCAGCCTCCCAAGTATCTGGGACTACAGCTGCCTGCCACAATGCTCAGCTATTTGTTGTTGTTGTTGTCATTGTTGTTTGGCAGGCCTGGGCTGGGTTCGAACCCACCAGTCCTGGTATATGTGGCCAGCTTTGAATTGTTTCTCTATTCTGCCATTCAACTACAACTTGCTTGCCATCTTCTGTGTCCCCACCCACTTACCTCTTCAATCATTTTGAAAGCTTTAGGGAAAAATCTGATTTTTGTTGTGCTATGTTTATAATTTTTCATTTTCTGATGGTTTTTAGCTGTGAAATAAGACTGATGAAAATGCACATATGTGCATATGTGCATATGTGAATGTAGCTTATATATGTTCTATAAATATAGCGAATAACCAGTGAAAAGTGAGTTCAAAAATAACAATCCTTAGAATATATTAAAATTTACTCACTACATCTTTTTCTTATAATACCAATTGTGATTTTCTAGAGGATAGGGTAACGTCTTCTGTGTCTCTGGTACCCACAATCATACCGAAGAGAACAATTTGCACAGAAATCACTTGCATAAAAAACAAATGAATGCATCTGTGCAAGCTGGTCTAAATAAATCTATTGATCAAACAATTGTGAGGATTTGGGTAGTAGACATCAGTAGTTCCAGAAAATTAAAGGTGCATGGGAGCTGTGTGTCTTGTCTCTCATAACCTTGCTAGCAGGTGGTGTGTTATAATGAAAGCAGGACTCAGACTACATTCTTCACTGTGACAACATTTATTAATGAGCAGGCACAAATGCGGTTGCATAACCTATTTCTGTAAACAGTTCCTACCTCTGTCCCTTTAGGGCTTCTGGGCACTTGGGTGAAGTACTTTATATGAAAGATTTTTAGTGAGCCAAAGGCACAATATTAGAAAGAAAGAGTCAGTTATCATGTAAGTAGGCTCAGGTGACAGAGTTTCTCATTTAGTGACAACATATAGATCAAATGAAGCAGAGTTCTAGAATGAGGGTGCTACTTCGAATGCCTAACCTACTAGTCCTCCCAGATTGTCTAACCTCTTTCAAGAAAGCCTTAAAGAAAACTTTCTAGATACCCACTTATCTTCATGCTACTTAGTCCTCTGGTGCAGATTTAGATGATTGTATCTGGAAGGTTTGTAGTAGCCTCCTTTGGAGGGAGGGTTTCTGAAATGGAATCCTTCAGATGTTAACCAACCAACTTGGGAGTATGCATTCCTGTTAGGGTAATTCGAATGTGACTGCCAGAACATAGTGTATAGGAGAAAGTTTATTTACACACTGTTTATGCTGAAGTTGCTAAAATTAAATTACAAAAAATATAGGCATGGGGCAGCACCTGTGGCTCAAAGGAGTAGGGTGCCAGCCCCATATGCCGGAGGTGGCGGGTTCAAACCCAGCCCTGGCCAAAAACTGCAAAAAAAAAAAAAAAAAAAGAAAAGAAAAAATATATAGGCATGGTTTTCTTTCATCTTTTGTCTCAAATTCAGTCACGTGTTGCTTAATCCTAGGGATGCATTCAGAAAAATGCATCATTAGTTGATTTTGTCATTGTGCAGTCATCATAGAGTGTACTTCCAGAAACCTAGATGGTATAGCCTACCACACACTTCCAGCTCTATTATAATCTATGGAACCACCATTGCATATGTGATCCAGGGTTCACCAGAATGTCATTATGTAGTATGTGACTGAACCCTCTGAAATGACACTGTTCTTAGGATAGGTGATTCTGGTGGACTTTGCATTTATAAATTGGGGAGTGAAGTCTCAGAACAAGTCTAAAAATGCAAGACCTGTACTCCCTATCCTGATATGGATTTGCTTGTGATTCTCTCTTAATGGCTCCTTTTGGAGACAAAGTCTTATTGGCTCCCATGGGTTGCAGTTATGCTTCTTGGACATATTGCATACCTAAAGCAAACTGCCTCAATTATGCAGACCCACAAGACAAAACTGCCTTACAAAAAGTGAAAAATCGCTGCACTTTTGGACAGTGACATCATTTGTCTCTTACCATGTTGTCTTCTGGTCCCAGAGAAGTAGATCAGAAGTCTACAAACTATAGCCTGGGGGTTAAACGCGCAGTACAGCCTTTTACAATTTTATCTATAAAGAAAATTTCTTAGAATATGGTTATGCTGGTTCATATACATAATCTGTATTCTGCTTTCCCCTTACAATAACACAATGGGATATTTGGTATAGAGATGGTAAGTGTCTAACAATGCCAAATATATTTACTATTTGACTTTGCAGAAAATCTTTTCTGAATCTTGCTATGTATTGTAGTGAGGTAGTAAAAAGCTTGCACTTGTGTCTCAGTTTCCTCATTTTAAATAGTAAACATTGCTTATCTCAGGGTAATGTAATAATTAAGTTAGTTCATGCCTGTAACACAATTTGAGACATGTCTGAAACAGGGTAAGTAATCATCAAATGTTAGCTGTTAGGTGAAAGCACTGAAGCAAATTTTATTAATACTTAACAGCCTCAGAAGGGAGTTCACTGACATACACCTTCTTGTGTGCCTACTGATTGTTCTTCGTCTTCCTCTTCAGTATTCTAGGGAGAGAGCATTAATTCACTCATGATGACTTCTTGCATCTCATTCAACCACTGGATATCTTCTCCCCACTAGTAGACTCACAAATGACATTTTTTATGGTCTGAATTTTTGTGTCCCTCCAAAATTCATATGTTGAAACCTAACCTCTAAGGTGACAGTATTAAGATGTAGGGCCTTTGGGAGGTGATTATGTCACGAGCATTCCGCTTTCATGAACAAGATTGATGCCTTATAAAAGGACTTGAGGGAACCTGGTTAGGTCCTTCGGCCATGTGATGATAAAACAAGGTGCCACTACGGCGCGGAGAACAGCCTTCACCAGACACTGAGTTGGCAACACCGTGATCTTGGACTTTACAGCCTCTAAAATTGGGAGTGATAAATGTCTGTTGTTTATAAATTACCTACTCTAAGGTATTTTGTTATAGAAGCTTGAATTAATAAATTGGTACCAAGAAGAGGAATGCTGCTGTAACAGATATCAAAAATTTTGGAAGAGGCTTTAAAACTGTACAGTGATTAGAAGCTGGATGACTTTGAAGGAAAAAGTCTACACTGCCGTGATTAGACTGTAAAGGCTGACTCTGGTCAGGGCTCAGAAAAAGAGAACAGCTTTAGAGAAAGTCTCAATCTCCTAAGGGATCACGTCAGAATATTAGTTGCAATATGACAGGCCATTCTGATGAGGTCTCAGTTGGAAAAGGAACATGATATTAGAAACTGGAGGAAATGTCATTATTGTTATAAAGTGGTAAAGAACTTGGCTGAATTGTGTTAGTGTCCTAGTGATTTGTGAAAGGTAGAATTTGTAAATGATGAAACAGGATATTTGGGAGAATAAATCTCTAAGAAGAGTGTTGAGAGTGTGGCATGGTTTTATTTGACTGTTTACAGTATAATGTGACAAAAGAGAAATACATTACAAATGGAATTTATAATCAAAAGGGAAATAATAGTTGGAAAATTCATAGCCTGACCATTTGTAAAGAATAAAAACTTATTTTTAGGAGAGAATGGTTAGGGTGTGCCCAAGCTCCATTTGATAAGAAGATTAATGTGGATCAGTGAAAGGCCCGATGCTATTAATCAAGACAATGGAAAAATAACCACAAAGATACTTTGGAGATTATTGGTGCTACCTGTCCCATGACAGCCAAGAGTGTCAAAGCCTGGGGGGTCAAAGCTATGTCCAAAGAAATTTCTCGGGTACTGATGTTGCCTGGCAGTCATTTCCCAGTGCTGCTGCAAGTCTCTGCTCTCTGATTTCTGGGATAGCATTCTTCAGATATTTCAAGTGTGGCTTGAGTTTGCCCAGGTGCAGTGCGGGCTGCAGTGGCCACTCCTTCAGAGGGCACAGGTGATCTACCTTGGCAATGGCCATGTGGTGGTATCTCTGAAAGCATGCTCAGTGTTTGAGCTGTGGGGGCATGGCTGTCTCTATCTAGATTTCAAAGGAGGCCTTTGACAGACTTATGGCCCAGGTAGAGGACTACCACCAAAGAAAGGCCACCACAAAGGATTCCCTCTAGGGCAATGCCTTGTGGAGCCATGAGCATGGCATCACACTAGAGATCCCAGAATGGTAGAGACACCTGAGCGCAATTTCAGTCCAGAAGAATCACAGGTCCAAGACTCCAACCTATGAAAACTGTGGCATAGTCTACATCCAGCAAAGGTATGGAGGTGCGTGCTGTTCTAAGCCTTAGGGTCCACTACCTGACCCAGCATATCTCAAAGGCAAGCAATGGAGTCAAAGAAAAATGTTATTAAGACTTAAGATTTAGGCCGGGTATGGTTGCTTACACCTGTAATCTTAGCAGGATTTTAGGAGGCTAAGGCAGGTGGATTGCCTGAGCTCAGGAGTTTGAGATCAGCCTGAGCAAGAGCGAGACACTATCTCCACTAAAACTAGAAAAACTAGCCAGCATTGTGGCAGGTTCTGGCAGTCCCAGCTACTCAAAGCTGAGGCAAAAGGATCACTTAAGCCCAAGAGTTTCTGAGAGTTTGAGGTTGCTGTGAGCCATGATGATGCCATGGCACTCAACCCAGGATGACAGAGTAAGACTGTCTGAAAAACAAACAAAACAACTTAAGATTTATTTGTAGAACCGAACAAGAAGGAACTATGTTTTGGGAGAAAACAAACCCCAAGAAATTCGGAGCTCCGTGGAAAGAATAGATGAGGGTGTTTTTTTTTTTGTTTGTTTGTTTTTCTCCCTTTATACCTCTGGCAAATTCCTGGCTCCCAAACTGTTGGAGAGTATTTCCCCTCACAAGCTTAAAATCTGTGGCCACTGGTGCATTGGGAGCTTCTTGAGAACAAAGCACTAGGCTGCCAGCTCCTCCTCACCACAGATCTGAGCTAAGGCAGCATGATGCACCATGTTGCTTTTGTACCCACTGTGTGCCTTTGTCCTCCCTGGGGAGCTTTAGCACTTCAGTTTTCTTGGCGCTGGTCCCCACACAAACATCTTCCCAGATTCTAGTCACCAGAGAGGGCCATTGGATCCCAAGGGAACTGTGTGATCCCAGAGCTTGGTCATTCAGGGTGGGATGCCTTCAGGAGAGTGAAGAATGCAGTAAACCAGGTGACCGGCCCCCAAGAAAAGGGATACCAGATTGCCAGTTGTCCTCCAATAAAACTCTTCTCCTCTTCCCTCCCTACCACAGCTGCCAACATAGCTGGGTAAGCTCCCATGTGAGTTGTTATGGGTGCCTCAAGGGACAATTGAGCTAGGGCTCTCTGGAGACTTACATAAAGAGTGGGTCTCATGTTTTCCCCTTAAAGACCTGAAGTAGAATATGAGTGCTCAGACTGTGGATTCCCTGCCTCCCAGCCCTCCCTGATGCTTCTCACCTAGCTGCTCCAGCAGAGCAGGGCATGCCCCAGAGTAGAGGGGCATCAAGCCTCCTTGAGCACTCCACAGGCAACTTGGGACCAGCATGCTTCTCCATGGCAAGGTCAGGGATTCTGACCGTGTTGAGGTTGCTGTGAGCTATGATGATGCCATGGCACTCAATCCAGGATAACAGAGTAAGACTGTCTGAAAAACAGACAAACAAAACAACTTAAGATTTATTTGTAGAACAGAAGGAGAAGGAGCAAGGTTTTGGGAGAAAACAACCCCGAAGGAGTTAGGAGCTCCTTCAAAAGAATAGGTGAGGGTGTTTTTTTTTTTTTTTTTTCTCCCCTCACACCTCTGGCAAATTGCTGGCTGGCCTGAAGGCTGGATTTCATACTCCCAGGATTTGATGTGCTGCTTGGGGGCACAGAGGGTAAATTTGAGACGTAGTCTTGGGAGATGAGGGAGTCCCTGTGGGAAGAACTAAAAGGAAAGAGTGGTGTGTGTCCAAGCCATAGAACATTCTCGGAGCAACCTTTTCCCTCATATGATAGTCATGCTTTCAGTGTGGGGTGGTATCCTGGGCAGGAATGCTCCCAGTCTGAAGTGGCATTGCTGGTGAGCTCAGGTATTATGGACTGCTACTTACAGCCAGATGCTAGGAAGGAGATCCCTGGGGCAAGGGGAGAGGGAAAAGAGTGAAACTTACTCCTGACAGACTGTAAATTCTAGATGGCTCTTCCCCCACTAGTAGCATTTTTGGCTTGGCGGGGCCACTTCAGCACCTCCTTGGTGGCTTTCCCCAGGGGCCTGGGAGTTAACCCTTAGCCCCTGTCAAAACAGCTCTTGTGTCTGCCTTTGTGAATCCTTAACACAGGCTCACCTAGCCTATCCCCACTCAGCCTCATTCTTCTTCTTCTTCTTTTTTTTTTTTTTTTCAGCCTCATTTTTCTACTTAACTCTATTCTCTTAGATGTGGTAGAGCACCAGAAGAAATCCCCTTGGAGCTCCAAGACCCTGCTCATTACATAGGTCATATCCTAGTGTTTCTCCTAATTGACCAGGGCCAGTCACAGGTACCAAAAATAATTACTGTAGCTAGCACTTTCCGGCAATTGCTCCCTACTGGCAGAGAGAAGAATTTGTATATAGCTCATTACAGCATTCACTGACTGAAATCGTACAGGGCAAAGCTGGCCCTTACCCACAAGTAACACCTACTTGCTCAGAGATTAAACTGGGAATTCCAATATAATTCACAGTGTTAAGAAGATCACAGGAGAAAGATAAAGGACTTCAAAGACTTCCATCTTCAGTCATCAACAAGAGGCAGGGAATCTGCCCATGCACATAGTATACTATGATAGTACACCTTACATATAACTAGCAATTAAGAGAAACACCACACTAAGGATATCTATAACCAAGGTAATATTTGAGAACTTAGACCCCCATCAGAGTACTTATAAGCAAAGCCAAAAGTTCCTACCCAACATATATTTTAGGCAAACTCTTAAGAGGGAGGTGAAAGGAAGTCCCATCTAAAAAATAGAAAATCCAAAAACAAGGAATGACACTTGCTCCATATGAGAAGAGATCAGTGCAAGAACTCTGGAAGTATGAAAAATCAGACTAAAGGAATTCCCCCCCAAAGAGCACACTAACTCTCTAGCAAAGAATCCCAACCAAAATGAAAATGCTGAAATGACAGATAAAAATATGAATTGTTGGCAGCACCTGTGGCTCAAAGGAGTAGGGCACTGGCCTCATGTACCGGAGGTGGTGTGTGCAAACCTGGCCCCAGCCAAAAACTGCAAAAAGCATGAATTATAAGGAAACTCAGTGAGCTCTAAGATAAAATGGAAAACTAAAATAAAATAATTCAGGAAATGAATGAAAAATTTACTAAGGAGGTAGATATATTTAAGAAATCCAAATAGAACTTCTGGAAATGAAAAAATTCTCAAATTTCCCTTGTGTGCCCCCAAGCAACACAGTCAAATCCTGGGAGTATGAAATTTATGGTTTAAAAGAATGAGTAAAGTAGGGCAAGAGAAGAAAGCTTTTCAGAGTTTGAAGGCAACCCTTTTTAATTAACCCAGAAGAAAAGGATAGAGAGGAATGAATAAAGCCTATGAGAAATACAGAATTATGAAAAATGGCCTAATATGAATTATTAACATATCTAGATACAAGAAGCTCTATGAACACATGCGAGATTCATTGCAAACAGGCAATCATCAAGACATACAGTGATCAAATTGGCCAAAGTCAGTATGAAAGAGGAGCTCCTATATCTGTGAGGCAAAAATATCAAGGAACTTATAGAGGAAAACCCAGCAGACTAATAGCAGATTTCTCAAGAGAAACCTTAGAAACTAGAAAGGAATGGGGTCCTATCTCCAGTCTCCCTAAACAGAGTAACTGTCAGGCAAGAATTTTGTAACCTACATAACTAAGGTTCATAAATGAAGGAGAAATAAAGTCTTTACCAGACAATGAAACACTAATGGATTTTGTCACCACTAGACTTGTCCTTCACGAAATGCTTAAAGTTAGTGTAACATGGAACAGTATGATTGATACATGCCAGTGTAAAAACTCAGAAAAGTATATCAAAAAGTATCACTTCTATTATAAAACATCAAAACAAAGGAGAGAACAAACTAACCAGTAATATTCAACATGATGAACAGAACAGTATCTTACATATCAATACTAACATCAAATATGAACATATTATTGCCTCCCTTAAAGGATACAGACTGGCTGAGTGAATTAACAAAAAACATAATTCAAATATATGCTATCTCCAAGAAAACCTGTTTAATTAATAAAGATTCTCATAGACTCATGGTAAAAGCATGGAAAATAATTTTTCATGCAAATGGAAACCAAAAGTTTGCATAATTAGCCATTTTCGTATCAGACAAAATAGACTTTAAATCAAAATGGTAGAACACAAAGGTTGTCATTATATAATGATGACCAAGAAGAAGAAAGACAGAACCAGACAGATCACTGAAGCAGATCAACAAAGATACATTCGACTTAAATGTAACTCTAGAACAAATGGACCTAACAGACATTTATAGAACATGCTACTACCAAAAATGCAAAATATACATTTTTCTCATGAGCATATGAAATTTTTTCAAGACAGCTCATATGTTAGGACAATTATTCCAGGTATCTTCTCTGACAACAGTGGTATGAAATTAGAAATTAGTTCAAAGGGGAACTCTCAAAACTACACAAATATATGGAAATTAACAGTTTACTGCTGCATGATCCTTGGGTTAATGACAAAATCAAGAGAGATGTAAAAAAATTAAATTGAACAACAAAGGTGACACAAATAAAAATCTAAGTGACACAGAAAACACAGAGCTAAGCAAAAATTCTTTTGCTTAAATGCTTACATCAGGAAGACAGAAAGATCACAACTTAATAACCTAATGCCACATCCAAAAGAACTAGGAAAAGAAGAACAAACAAAATTGCAAGCCAGCAGAAGGAATTAAATAACAAAGCTCAGAGCAGAGCCGGAATGATTTTTAAAAAAAAGGAAACAAAAAATTATTCTTTGAAAATACATTCAATAGCCCACTAACTAGATTTATCAGACATAAAAGAGAAAGGACTGAAATAAGCTCAATTGGAAATGAAAAAGGAGACATTACAAGTACTACAACAGATACACAAAATATCACCTGTCACTACTATGAAAACATCTACATACACAAACAAGAAAACCTAGAGGAAATGGATAAACATTTGAAAACACACAACCTCCCAAGCCTGACTCAAGAAAAATTAAAAAATCCTGAATAGATCAATAATGAGCACTGAGATTGAAACATTAATTAAAAAATCTTCCAACAAAGTCAAGCTCTGGCATAGATGGATTCACAGCAAATTCTATCGGACCTACAAAGAACTGGTAAGCATTCAACTGAAAGTATTCCATAACATTGGGGTGGATGGAATCTTCCCTAAATCCTTCTATGAAGTTAGTATCACCTTGATTCCAAAGCCAAGAAAGGCTACAACAGAAAAGGAAAAGCACAGACAAATATCTCTTATGAACATAGATGCAAAAATCCTCAATAAAGGGTGGTGCCTGTGGCTCAAAAGAGTAGGGCACTGGCCCCATATGCCAGAGGTGGCCGGTTCAAACCCAGCCCCCGCCAAAAACTGCAAAAAAAAAAAAGTCCTCAATAAAAACCAGAAAAACCAAATTCAATAGCACAGCAAAAAGATAATCTACTCTGATAAGTGGATTTCATCCCAGGGATGCAAGAATATTTCAACATATGCAAATCCATAAGTATGATTTACTACAAAAGTGGAAGGATAAAAAAAGATCATTTGATCTCAATAAATGCAGAGAAAGCATTCAATAAAATCTAACACTACTTCATGATAAAGCCCTCAAGAAACTAGGCATAAAAGGAACATACCTCAAAATAATAAAAGCTATATATCACAAACTCACAGCCAGCATCATACTGAATGGGGAAAAGTTGAAAGCTTTCCCCCTAAAAACTGGAAGAAGATAAGAGGGTCAACTGTCATCACTTCTATACAACATAATATTGGAAATCCTAGCCAGAGCAATTAGCCAAGAAAAAGAATTAAAGAGTATTCAAATAAAGAAAGAGGAGATCAAATTATCCCCATTTGTTGAATTTCTGGGTATAGTATTGTATCTACAAAACCCCGAATATCCCATTAAAAGAGTTCTAGAATTGATAAATGTAGCAAAGTCTCAGGTTACAAAATCAATGTAAATAAATCAATAGTATTTCTATATATTAATAAAAGTTGAGAGTCAAATCAAGAATACAATACTGTTTGTAATAGCTGCCAAGAAAATAAAATGTATAGGAATATATTAATATGCTATTATTCATTAACATATTAATGAAGAAGGTGAAAGATCAAGGAGAGCTTCAAGATATCATAGATGACACAAATGGACAATATCCCATACTCATTGATTGGTAGAGCCAACACAGTTAAAATATCCATAATACCCAAATTGATTTACAGATTTAACATAACTGCTGTCAAAATACCAAAATAATTATTCATGGATCTAGAAAAAGTAATCCTGAACTTTATATGGAACCAAAAAAGAGCCCAAATAGCCAAAGCAATCTTAAACAAAAAGAACAAATCTAGAGGTAAAATATAACCTGACTTCACATTATACTACAAAGCTACAATAACCAAAATAGCACAGTAATAGTGTAAAGGTAGAGATGAAGACCAATGGAATAGAACAGAGAACCCAGAAATAAAACGATATATCTATGACCACAGATTTTTCACAGAGAAGACAAAAACATACATTGGGGAAAGGATGCCCTATTTAATAAATAGCCCTGGGAAAATTGGATAGTCACATTCAGAAGAATGAAACTGAATCCCTATCTCTCACCACATGCAAAAGTTGACTCAAGATGGGTTATAGACTTAAATATAAGATCTGAAACTATAAGTTCAGGAAGAAATCACAGTAAAAACTCTTCTACACATTGGCCTAGGGAAAGAATTTATGACTAAGATCCCAAAGGGACAAATAACAGTAATAAAAATAAATGGGACTTATTGGGTCCCAGGACTGGCCAGGTCTCAGACCCGGTAACTAGGTCCCTGATGGAGGCTGACCACTATGCTGTTATCTCTATGGGGAACAATTACCATTAGATGCCTGAGGCTATTTGCTTTAGCAGAAGGGGTGGGGGGGGAGAGAGAGAGAAAGAGAGAATTTGAGGGAGAGAAGCAGTCTTATTTGAAAACATGTTAGCAGTCTTTCCTAGAGAGAGCCATGCAGGCGTTCTGCGGGCAGGAGAAGCGAATGAGTCAGAGTGAGCAGGTCCGTGAAAGAATAGCACACACGCTCCCCGACTGCCTTCTCCTGCAGCTTCTTATAGATGTAATCTTGTGGCTCTTAGCACCACAGGTGGAACGACGGCCAATTACTAATGCTCTTGTCTGGCCAGTTCTCCTGTTCTTGTGTTGAGAGTTGAAACCCTTCCCCATGTCCTTATCACCAAGGTGTTTCCTATGATTACTAAATATTCTGAGCTTAGCTCTCGCTTCTCCTTTCCTTAAAGCTATATGGTCTACTACAGGGCCCTAATTAAGCTAAAAAGTTTTTCTACGGAAATAACAAATCAACAGAGTAAATAGACTAACTACAAAACGGGAGAAAATATTCACAAAATATATATCCAACAAAGGGCCAATATCCTGAGTCTACAAAGAACTCAAATAAATGAATAAGAAACAAGCAAATAACCCTGCTAAAATGTGGGGGAAGGATATGAACAGAGTTTTTTCGAAAGAAGGTATACCAATGGCCAACAGATATATGAAAAAATGCTCAACATCACTAATCATCAGGGAATCTCAAATGTAAAACCACAATGAGATGCCACCTTCCCTCCATCGGAATGGCATTTATTCAAAATATCTATCAGCAATGGATGTTGGCAATGATGCGATAATAAAGGAACATTTATATACTGTTGGTGGGACTGTAAATTAATAAAACCTCTATGGGGATTTCTCTAAGAATTGAAAGTAGACCTACTATTTAGCCTAGCAATCCCACTACTGAGCATTTATTGAAAGGAAAAGAAGTCATTATATTACAAAGACACCTGTAGCCTAGTATTTATCATAATGCAATTTACAATTGCAAAAATATGGAATCAATCTATGTGCCCATAAATTCATGACTGGATAAAGAAAATAAGATACACACACATGCGCACAGACAACACCATGGAGTTCTTAACTACTCAGCCATAAAAATGAATGAATTAATGTCATTTATAGAAACTTAATGGAACTGGAGAACATTGTCCTAAGTGAAGTATCTCAGGAATTGTAAAATAAACACCACATAGTCTCACTAATAAGTGGGAGCTAAACAGATGGGCACATATAATAAGTGTTGTGTAAGGAACATTGGAAATTAAGAAGGTGGGAGGGCAGTGAGAGATAAAATTTTCCTATTAGGTACAACGTACACTGTTCTGCTGGTGAGCACACTAAAAACCCTGACTTCAGCAGTATTTGAAAAGAATACTGTTCCCTAATATCTTAAAATACAAATTATTTTTTCCCTTTTATTAAGTCATATGCACATAGATCATGAATACATTTGTGGGGTACAATGTGCTGTTTTTTATACAATTTGGAGTGTTTACATCAAATAATTAATATAGCTTTCACCTCATTTACTTAATTATTGTGTTAAGACATTTATGTTCTATACTTGATAGATTTGACTTGTACCCTTGCAATATGCTCCATAGGTGTGGTCCCACCATTTATCTCCCTCTATCTAACCTCTCCCCTCCACTCCTTTCCCCCTCCATTTCTCTCCTTCATCCTGGCTATAGTTGTGTTCTATCTTTCATAAGAAAGTATGAGTAAATATGAGTTGGTTTCATAGACGTACTGAGTACATTGGACACTTTTTCTTCCATTCTTGATTTACTTTACTAAGAGTACAAATTATTTTTTTAAAGACTTAAGTTTGTTTTTTTTTTTTTTTTTTTTTTTTTTTTTGCAGTTTCTGGCCAGGGCTGGGTTTGAACCTGCCACCTCCGGCATATGGAGCCAGTGCCTGACTCCTTTGAGCCACAGGTGCTGCCCTAAAGACTTAAGATTTTAATGCTGTTTGCCCTCTTGGTATTTGGACCTAGTCAGGACCTGTCACCTTTTTCTTCTTTCCTATCTCTCACATTTAAAATAGGAATGTCTATCCTATACTTGTCTCACCATTGTATTTTGGAAGTACATGGCTTGTTTGATTTTACAGGTGGGAGAGCAATTTGTCAGTAAGGATGAATCATAACTTGAGTCTCATTCATATCTGATTTAAATGAAACTTTGGACTTTAGACTTTTGAGTTGTTGCTGGCATTGCGTAAGAACTTGAGGGCTATTGAGAAGAGGGGAATGTGTTTTGCAGGTAATAAGAATATGAATTTTAGGACCATGGGCAGAATGGAATGGCATGAATGTGTCCCTCCAAAATTCCTATGTTAAAACCTAACCTCTGAAGTGATGGTATTAAGAGGTGGAGTGTTTCAGATGTGTTAGGAGATGAGGACTCTGTTCCCATGAATGGGATTAGTGTCCTGATGAAAAGGCTGGAAGGAACCCTTTCTGCCATGTGAGAATGCAGCAAAGTGCCATCTAAGAAGCAGAGAGAGCACCTTCACCAAACACCACATCTCCTGGCACTTTGATCTTGAACTTTATAGCCTCTAGAACTGCGTGCAATAATTTTCTGTTGTTTATATATTTCCCCGTCTAAGGTTTTTTGTTAGAGCAGCACAAACCCACTAAGATACCACTCACGAGCTTTCTCTCTCTTTCAAGGCTGCATTGCAAAAGCATCTATTTTTATCCTGCCATCTTTCACCTTTACTTTGTCTCTTCCTAATTGGCAATTATGTTGCAACAGTGATTTACAACCTAGTTCATATTTTGATGAAATGGTTCAGTAATGCAGACACAACTTTGACTGTGGTAGATCAAAAATACGTTTGAAGCTTTTCTATTTTAGAAAAATCTACTGATCTTTCATATCTGTGTTTGGCGTTCAGACATGGTGTGTGCAGGGGAATGAGTTTACTGCATCCAGTCAGATATTTTAAACTCCTCTTCATAGGGAATTCCAGGTGGTAGGTGACACAACCTGCATCTCAAACTAGGGCAGGAATGTGATTATCAGAATGCTGATTGAGAGAAATGCTCAGGGCCTTTCTCTAAGCATTTCAGCTTTTCTGGGTAAAAGGCCACTAGATGAGCAGGGAGATGCTGTCTGTCTGCTTTATCCTGCACGTTAATAAGCTTGTGGGAAATGTGCTTGACTTTTCTTCAGTTATCAGACCTCTTTAAAATCCAGACCAGTGGCCATAGCTTAACGGGAATCTTGCAGTTTTAACAATCTGCATTCCTGGTTTTTGCCTGTGCTGGAAAAATATTCATAGCTCAGGGAGATATGCAATTTTCTGAAGGATTACAAGTTCTGTATACCAGCTCTGAGAAACAAGTGGTTAGGCAGTGGAAGGCAGACATTGCAATGTAGAGCAGCTGAAGGGGCGGGAACTGAGCTGTTGATATTTTTGTAGGGAAGGCAAGTTTTTGAAGGCCAGCCATATCGCAAAGCCCTGATAGGTTTTATTTAAACAGCATATGCTGTGCTGACCCATGAGTTGTCAGGGTTCCTATTCTCCTGTGTTAAAGCAACCAAAGGGTTGCTGACTCAGGGAATCTGAAAAAAAAAAAAATTAAGTGACCTATTTATTCCTTCACATTGCCTCTTCTCCCACAGCCATAGCAAAACAGAATTTCACTGCTAAAGATAATTACTCTGTTCTATGCAACGTGCTGCCTATTCCCAGTGAAAAATCACTGGCCTCTAGGTCTCAGCCCTTTTTCATTTTCCTTTTGGAGGCACTTATCCCCAGTGAGGTCAGGGGAATTATGCTAAGAATAGTAATATCCAGAAAAGAAAGGGCCATTAAAGCCTTTTTCAGGTGTGACCATCTGGTCAAGAATAGAGAAACCCTTGCAAAATTCTAGCCTCTGCTGCATTTCTAATCTTTGTGCAAGGAGTTAGCTGGAAAATATAGAATGCTAATTTTAGACGTTTAATCATTTTGAAAGATCCATTTATTTAAAACTAGTGCACAAAAAAGAAAGTCTAGGCATTTTAAGGAGGCTGCTTATTTATTTTATTTTATAATATAGTGCACACACCTTAGCTCTGAATATGGATTGCATTTTCATGGGAGTGTTGGAGGTGGATGTTGTTTTCCTGGCTGCACAGTCTGGTAATCTTAAGATGCACACTTAAGCTTCTTTTGGCAGCTTTTCTTCCTCAGTACAATTTGCCCCTATTTTATGACTGCCTTTTTTTTTTTTTTCTTTTGCTTCTTACTGTGCCACTAAATTGTGTGTGTATGGGTGAGAAGACTTATAAAATGATAAATCTTGGGATTATCTTTTTAGCTGAAAGATCATTCTCAGATAAATCTTGGGGTCTTTATCATAGCCATACTGGTTACTCAATTATAGTGACTTATTTCCTCATTTCCTAACTACTTTTTTTTTGTCCATTGCAAAAGTCATAGAACAGCACTAAACCATTTTGAAAAACAAACAAACAAATGAACAAAAAACCTTCTACTCTTAAATCCATGATCCAAACCAACTTTTTCGTATATTCTCTTCCAAGTAATGCCCACAAGCACGTATCATTTTACATGGCTGTAAACATTATATGCTTCCGTCTGACTATCCTGCTTTCTATGCTTTGCATTGCATTTTAAATGTTTTGGCAAATTGCTAGTCATTATAGATATATTTGACAACTGTGAAAATTTCATGAAATGGATGGGATACGATATACTGTTCTTTTAGTTAATGTAGTCGTGTCTTTTCTGCCCCATTTCTCCTCCTCCTTCCTTCTTCCTTCTTTTTGTCTTTTTTCTCCCTCCTCTTCTTCTTCCCCCATCTCTTCTCTTCCCTTCCCTTCTCCATTCTTTTTCTTCTTTCCCTCCTCATTTTTATACTCCTTCCTCCTCTCTCCCTTCTTATCCTCCTCCTATTTCTTTTTGCGTCTCCTTGCTATTGTAGGTAAAATGAAGAACTTTGCATATATATTATATAGGTGTATATATATTTAGCTACCCATAAGTCATATATATGTATGTATGCATCTATATATGAATGGGATGTATAAGGAGATGTATATGTGTGTGTGTGTATATATATATGCTATTTCCTCTCAATATATATAAATATCCTATATATACATGGGGTGGCCATATCATTTGTGTGAAATTAAAAATAGTTTAAACTATTAGTAAACTATTTTCATAGTGAACTATTTGAAGTTGCACATGAACTTTATGGCCACTCTGTATATCCCTGGCAGAGAACATAGCTTTCTTTTTTCCCCCCTTAGAAATGAACACGGTATGAGAGATTATTAGGAGAGAAAAAGAAAACGGAATTTTGTTACGCTCAGGTAGATATAGAGACAATAAGTTTGTATACAAATTAAAAGTCTTAGAGTAAACAATAAAATGTAATTATTGAATTGTTTGTATGTTTAAGTTTCCTTAAATTGGTCCCTACGGTAAAAAGAACATCACAACTGGTATAAAATTAGCTGGATTTGAAACAAAGCTCACCCTCCAATGTATATAAGCAATATTTTTAAGTGTTGAGAGTACCCAAAGTACTTTACAAATAAATTTTAAGAGTGAAAACATTTATTTTTAAAATATAATTAATATTAATAAAATATAAAATGAATGTGTGAAATGCATACAAGATTAATGGCAAAATATATGCAATGCTTAGGATATAAATCTCCATTTCATAAAAGTCCCTAGATGCTCTGATTTACTATTTTAGCTTTGCTGTTTGGGGCTTCTTTATAGTTGTTTCCGATATTTCTCATAGTTTATAGATCTCTGATGAAGTATGTGGCACTGAATAAGCACTGGCTATGGGCTATGTGTGGTGTTATGGGAAGAAATAGAATCTTTCTTTTTTTTTTTAAATATTTTTGTAGAGACAAAGTCTTGCTATTTTGCCCAGGCTAGTCTCGAACTCCTGTGGGAGGTGGGAATCAAGTGATCCCTGCTCAGGCTCTCTTTACCAAGAGGTAAAGTCTCCATCTTTTTAAAATGCTGCATAGTATACCATGGCAAATATATTTCTTTATATCTGTAGTTCTTCAGGTTAAGTCCACAGCCTTATCAGGAAGGAAACTATCCTTGAATTTGGTATTCTACAGAAAATGTGCTTCAAAACACATACAGGTATTAGTTCTGAATGAGATTTAAGGGTAATAGGATGTTTTCCCGTAGTCAAAGTAATTTTGAATGTACAGAAAGCAATAACAGGATCACCATTAATTCTCTGCAAATTTTCTGTGCTTTCACTCTGATTTCAAAAATTATCATCACCTTTTAAAAATCATCTAGCATTTGGGCACCTGCAAAACCTGTTGTCCCCAATTCAAGTAGTGATTACATTGTAATGGACAAGTCTTTGTGACATCCATGCTGAATGGCATCCACTCTTGGAAAATTATTTAATGTGCAATGTTGGGATGATCTTTGAAGTGCATTGCAATCATCATCTCGTGCTTAATTTTTTCTTGGCAGCGTCCTGCTGCTCCATGCAGAAACTTACTACTGGTTAAAGGTATATGGCCTTGAAGTAATAGCTCAAATTGGGATACTCAATGTGGCCCTGGTCCTAAGAAGAATGTGACAGGCCTTGAGCACTAAAATAGGGCATGGGGAAGCAGCAGCTGAGCCCCGGAAGCTTATCCAGGGGGTAAGAGAATGTACAGAGACTTGCTGGTGCTGAGGTAGCAACTGACTTTTTTCCTGTCCCTTTGCGTCCTATTGCCACATCAAAGATTTCTCTATAGTCTCCTTTGTCACATGCTCCCATTAGGTGTGACAGAATGACTTTCCTATTCAGTATTCTCCCTTTGTCTACCTGTCCTCTAGACTTCTTACTACTTAAAAGATCATTTAATATTTATGGGGATCAAGTTATCTCTCCCTAATGCTGTATCTCTCAGGTACTCCGAGAGGCCTTTCCTGACCAATAAAAGCTAAAATAAACCACACTGGTCTCCTGATAATTCAAATGTTTTTCTGCTGAGTGTAGCATAGAAGCTTTGGCCCTGAAGTGAGAATACCTGGGTTTGATTCACAGTTGCTTCACTTACAAGCATTTGATCTTGGGCAAGTTAGCTTAAATAGTCGCAGGGGTCAGGAACAGGCGAAAACAAACTGTCCTGGTCCCCCACCATTGGTATGCACATATTTTAACAAAGATGTGCTTCAGTTTTTTCCTCTGTAAAATGTGGTGTCTGCCTTTCACAATAGTCCCTGACACAAACTTTCTCAGTAAATGTTACTTGGTGTGCTAATAGGCTCAGTGCTGTTTGTAATTGCACTTTTTTCTTTCTTTCTTTTTTTTTTTTTTGAGACAGAGTCTCACTATGTCGCCCTCGGTAGAGAGCTGGCATCACAGCTCACAGAAACCTCAAACTCTTGAGCTTAAGCAATTCTCTTGCCTCGGCCTCCCAAGTAGCTGGGACTAAAGGCACCCGCCACAATGCCCGGCTATTTTTTGGTTGTAGTCATCATTGTTGTTTGGTAGGCCCAGGCTGGATTTAAACCTTCCAACTCCAGTGTATGTGGCTGGCGCCCTAGCCGCTGAGCTACAGGGGCCGAGCCGTCATTGCACATTTATAGGTTATTTACTTGTTCATCATTTCATCTGCCCACTGCAGAGCAGGGATTATATGTCTGTTATTTGTCATTGAATTCCCATTATGCAGCATATTACCTGTCACAGAAGTACTTAATAAGCATTTAATTAATGAGTCACTTGCATAGTATTTCAAAGTTGAACTGCATTTTCATGGCAGTTTCATGTATTTATTTACTTTTTTGTGCCTTGCTTGATCATTTTTAGTAAAATTCTTTTATTTTTCAAGTATTATTGGGTAAATACTATATCTTAGTCCATTCTATATATTTCTTTTGTGTGCCTACATAGACACACACATATATGCATGCATATACACATGCAATATATATGATACATAATATGTAAACAGTACTTAAAAATATAATAAAATGGAAACACATCTGCCTCCCATCCAGTTTAAGAAATGAAATGCTACTAGTACATTTGAAGCATCTTGCATGACTCTTGCCAACCTTGTCTGCCTCCTCTCCCCAACCTGGTGTACTATTTTGAATTTTGTATTAATTATACTCTTCTGTCACTTGATAATCATAATAGAAATGTCTGTATTGAAACGGTGTTGCTTAAAGTCACTTGTTTTTCACTTTCATGTAATTGTAATCACACTGAATGTATTCCTTTATGGTTTCTTTCTTCTATTTCCCCTTCCTTCAATTCTACGTTGTGTCTGGTTGTTCTTCGTTTAGTTTCACTGTAGCCTTGTACTTCATTCTATGACTATTCTGCTATTTATGTATTTTTTGTATTATTTGTGGATATTCAGGTTACCAGCCATTTTTTTCTATTACAAATAATTCTATGGACATTCTTGTACAGGCCTCTTTGTACACATGCACAAAAGCTTCTCTGGTATATACGTAGAACAGGAATTGTGCATTTGCAGGGCATGCCATCTTACAACTTACTGTATCATTTTTTCTTTCATGATGTCAACAACCATTGATGATTAATGCATAAATCATTTATTTTACTGTCGGTTTGCAAAATGGTATTATTCTAATTCTAATATTCCTTTTTCATTTATTAGGTGGAACATGTCTATGAAGGGAAACTTTCCCCTCATCTACTATTTAGTTACACAATGGTACAATTCATATAAGAAAACAGAGGCTCAGGGGGTGGCGCCTATGGCTCAGTGAGTAGAGTCCTGGCCCCATATACTGAAGGTGGTGGGTTTGAAACCCGTCCCGGCCAAACTGCAGCCAAAAAATAGCTGGACGTTGTGGCAGGCACCTGTAGTCCCAACTACTTGGGAGGCTGAGGCAAGAGAATTGCCTAAGCCCAAGAGCTAGAGGTTGCTGTGAGCTGTGATGCCAAGGCACTCTACCAGGAGCGACAAAGTGAGACTCTGTCTCAAAATAAAAATAAAAATAAAAAAGAAGTGCAACATGGAGAGAACACTAAAAAAAAAAAAAAGGCTCAGTGGTTTATTATTTTCTCTTTCTTTGCCAGTTTTCAGCATAATGAGTTGGCATATCCTTCAACATTGACCAGTATTTTCTGTCTTAGTATGACTACAAATACACTATTTTAAGCATATGCACTAAACATATTTTAATTCATTCAAATTATTATTCTTATTGTTGTTCAGATTGTCTCATATTTGGTCAAAGGGAATGTCTTCAGTGTAGGCCTGAGATTTTTCGACAAAACCCCACACCTTTTTGTATGACAGCATGTTCCTGGTTACTCAGTTTGTTCATCTCTAGTCCCAAAGTTTTAATCTTCTTTATTTCCAATGCCCATGCTTTCTTTTACTGAAAAATAATGTTTCAAGACCATAATCTGCTACTATGCTGATAATTGTTTCTAGGAAATTTCATTGGACAGAGCTAGGAAATATTTTTCTTTAGGATAAATCATATCATAAGTTCACACTGATCTTGCCGTTGAAATCCACTATTACACAAGTTTCAGTTAACCTTTTGATCTATCTCCTTTTCTCACACTGAAAATTCTAATTCCCAATGACACTGACATACTTGCTTGTTCTATCCTATAATACACATACCTGATTCCCCAAATAACAATCCAGAACCACAACTGTAAATGAGATTTCTCAATGTTTAATTTAATTTTATATCATTTTATTTTTTGAATATTCTTTGAAGTTTACTGAAATAATTTTTCTATGAATTGTTTTGTAAACAACTTGATATGTAGGTAGATTTATATTTATTATTTTGCTTTCAAATTTTAAAGACTGCCTAATTTTTAAATTGTGTAAAATACTTTTGTAAAGTTAAATGCACAAAAATCTATTTTATTGTTTTAAAAACCTAACTTTTCAAATGTTTCATTATTGTGGGTACGTAATAGTTGCATATATTTATAGGATACATGTGATGTTTTGATATAAACAAACAATCTGAATTAATTAAGTCAGAGTAATTGGGTGTCCATCACATCAGGCATTTATCATTTCTTTTGTTAGAAACATTACAATTCCACTCTCTTAGTTATTTTAAAGTATACCATAATTTATTGTTGGTTACAGTCATTTTTGTGCTATCTTTCATGAACCCACGTGAAAAGTAAACAAACCAGAGTGAGATTGGTGGGAAATGATGAAATAAAACATTCAAAGGCAAAGATGCAAGAGACAGAGATGGAATTGAGAGGCAAAGATGGGATCAGGACGTCTGGGATATCTTTCTCTATCACAGAACTCGAGTGCCCGAACAGCTTTATTTTTTTATTTATTTTTTATTAAATCGAACAGCTTTATTTTTAAGGAGGCAGTACTAAGTTGTTTTTCAAGGAAGTAAGACACATTTTCAACTTAATTATGAGAAGAGAAACAGGCACAAATTCTCAGGTAATCATAATCTGTCATTACTGTGTGACCTCTAAACTATGGGCAATACTACATATCTACAAGATTAGCTGGAAGATGTACGTGACTGCATTGAAGTGCAGCTGTGAAGTTAAAAGCTAGAGTTGTAAGGAAAACATGTTTTTCTTCTGCTGGGTTAAAAGTTGAAGCTTAAAGAAAATATGTTGTTATCTGTTGAGGAGGGTTAATAGAGTGGGGATTTGTCCCCTGGATGTTCTCACAAGCCACGGGGGCCCAGCCACCTCACAGCTCGCACTCTACAGCTATCAAATATTGTTCATTCTATCTAACGATTTAAGTATATTTTAAAGCCCTTTAATCATCTCTAATTTATCTTTCCTCCCTGCTACCCGTCCCAGCTTCTGGTAACCACCATTCTACCCTCTGTCTCCGTGAGATCAATTATTTTTAACATTAGCTCCCACATATTTATCTTTTTGTGTTTGATTTATTTCACTTAACATAATGTTCTCCAGTTTCATCCATGTTGTTGCAAGTGGCAGGATTGTATTCATTTTTATGGCATATAATATTCTGTAGTGTAGGAGTACCACAAATTCTTTTTTTTTTTTTATGATCAAATGATTTTATTAAAAGGGTGGAAGTTAATTTCATAGGAAAATGTTACTCTTTTCAACAAATGATGCTGGGAAAATAGGATATCTATATGCAAAATTAATGAACCTTGATACAATGGTGTATATATATTTTTAATTAATTAATTTATTTTTTTAATTATTATTATTGTTTTATTGTTGGGGATTCATTGAGGGTACAATAAGCCAGGTTACACTGATTGCAATCGTCTGTTGATGGACTCTTAGGTGGGTTCCAAATCTTGGCTACTGTGAGTGGTGCTGTAACAAATATGGGAGTGCAGATATATTTTTTGATATACTGAACTCCATTCTTTTGGATCTAAACTAGCATTGGGATTGTTGGGTGAAATGGTAATTCTATGTAGTATTTTAGTTTTTTTGAGGAAACGCTATACTGTTTTCCATAATGGTTGCACTAATGTACCTTCCCACCAACAATGCATGAGAGTCCCCATTCTCCAAATTATCACCAGCATAGACGATATTTTCTGCCCTTTTCAGTGCCTATTGCTATTGCTCACCTCATTTTTGTTTTTCTCTGGGGGTCCTCCTTCAAGTGGATAGCTGTTGAATTTGGTGTTCATGCAGAAGGACAGTCATTGGAGGTTTTTATTCAGCATTCTTACTCCACCTCAAGCTTTTAAAACACCATTTAAATTACTCTGATTGATGCCCCATTTTTTTCATCTTCGATCATTGGAAGCTCTTTAAATTGGTACCTATGTGTTTAGGACACAACCTCAGTAGTATTTGACAACTTCCTTGCTATCTGGTATGTCAATACATCCTCTCACCCTTTCTTAACTGAACAGTAGCGTAGTATAAACACTTTTCTTACTTCATATGAATGTAATATAATTTATTCAAATAGTACCATACTGATGAACATTTCGGTTATTCCCTATGATTTGTTCTGATAAATAATGCTGCAATAAATAGCCTTCTGTGTAGCTCTTCATATTATTACCCATGTACCTTTCCTAGAAGTATGATATCTTGATCAAAGCATATAATCATACCCAATTTCAGGCACTGTCTAGGAAATTGTAAGACATTTATTATTTGTCTGGCTATACTGTTATAGTAAACTTTCTCATGATAGATGATCAGTTCTACTCTTGGTCCTACTGAAAATAGAGAAAACAGGTTAATCAGTCTTTCTCGACACTCAGCAGGTTTGACTGATATTGTGTGGAAGATTTGCTCACTGGCTTTGTTTATTTAAAATTATTTCCATTCAGGCCAATAAAGTTGACCTTGAGGCTGAAGCATAACTTTAACACTGCTGGAGAATATTGGATAAAAGGATAGATGGAATGCTATTACCATATAGCTTGCATATCTGATGTAACTTGTGGGTTTTTTGAGAGAGGATCAAGCCCCACAGCCAGTATATATGTAAGTTTAAAATATAGCTCTTCTCAGGCGCAGAAGAAATGAATTCTACTTTCTGCTCTCTTCTTGCTTTCCAATTTCCCCACAGACAGCACCTTAATCATCCCACTTTTTCCTTATTCAGTTATTCAGTCAGCATATGTTTACTGAGTTAATTTCTATGCAGGTCCTACACTGGGATGTTGTTATTTACTGTCAGGGTTCATGTTACATTATTTTTTGCAGAAAATTCTTAAGTTTATACTTATGACCTTTGTCAAAATTCACTTTAGATACAGAGTGTTTGTCCCTGAATTGTTGAGGCTCTTACACCCCATCATAATACCGGAGGCAAAATGCAGGCTGCCTGTGTCACTGTTTACTAGGAAATTGCTTCTCACTTTTTTATTTTGTATTTCTTTTATTTCAAATTAATATGAGGGTACAATTTTTTTTTTTTGGCAGTTTTTGGCCAGGGCTGGGTTTGAGCCCACCGCCTCCAGCATATAGGGCCAGCGCCCTACTCCTTTGAGCCACAGGTGCCGCCTGAGGGTACAAATTTTTAGGTTACATTGTTCTCACTTCCAAGGTAAAGTTCATGTTGCAATTGAACCCCTCACCCAGGGGGCATGCTGTACACCCTCACGTTGCACACATTAGGTGAGGCTTCTTTCTTTATTTGTGTGAACTTGTATCTCTTCATGTAGCTCACGCTAATCTGGGCAGTCAGTCTCCTGAATCTTACCACATGCTAATTCTTGTCTTTATATTTTCTACTACATTATAATGAAGGAAGAAATGTTTTTAGCTCCTTTGAGTAGGAAAAGTGATATCCTTTTTGATTAAGCTGCATGCCTAAGATTGAGAAATACATAATCCATGGCACTTCTTAGGAAACAGCATCAAACATATTCTCGGTCATGTATCTTTGCAGCTGCTAATGATTCTTCTTATTCAACCGTATTATGATTTTTACCATATGGACCACATTTTATCTTGCTAGTGCTTTTTCTAGAGGCCGCATACTCGCTTTTGTCACAGTTTGGGGTATAGGGGCCCTGCTCTCCTTGGATTGGAGAGATCTGAACCTAGAAAGTACCTACCTCAATTCCATATCTCTCACTGTGCTCTACCTAGGAAAACTGGTCTATTTTTTCACTGAGAATTTGATCATCATTTCCTGATGTCAGTTTCATAGAGAAAAGAAAGCAAATCTTTCAGAGGATAATTGGAAGAGGAATGTTTCCTAGGCAATTATTTATATGAAAGTATAAACATCTCACTGAAATTACATTTGTTAAGTTAGAAATAAAACTGACTTGGACAGACTCTAAAAAGAGGACCTGGCTGCTCACCCATCCTATTTTCTCTTTCTGTACACACAGGAAGACTGCACTGCCCAGCCTCCCTTGCATTTACTTTGGGTCTGGCCAATAGTTTGTGTGCATAATTGAAGTACAGGACACCTAGAACTAGCTGTAAAACTCTATTATGATCATCCACAATCTCCCCTTTCCTTCCCTGCTGATCTCAGGGGTCAATGCTCGAAATGGCAGCACCAGAAGATGGTAAAAGTCATTATTAGGAAGACAGTATCCCTGGAGAGCCTCCCGACCCACATCCAACTATGAAGTGTAAAAGAAATAACCTTTTATGATATTAAACTGGTGAAATTTCAAGGTTGTTTCTCTAGAGCAGCTAGCAAGCATCACCCTGATGAAAATGAAACAAACAAAAAGTATTCAAAGAGATGCTTTAGGTGGCACAGAAAAGATTATGGATAAGAATTTTCTGAGATAAAGTTTCTCAAGATTGCTTTTTGTTGCAGCAGAAGCTTTATTGTATCTCTAATAAGAAATTTGTAAGGCAGTGCCTGTAGGGCACCAGCCCTGTATACCGGAGGTGGTGGGTTCAAAGCTGGCCCCAGTCAAAAACAAACAAAAAAACCTCAAAAATTTATACTACTTATTTATTAGGAAATAGAAGCTGAGGAAAGTTTAATAACTTGCCTAAAGTCACACAGCTAGTAGATTGTAGATTCAAACTCAGGTCTATTTGACTCTAAATCCCATGATTTTCACTATTGAAGTGCACTGACTCCCTGAAGTCAGTTTGGCTTGTGTTTCATTACTATTCTAAATGCTGACCACCATCCAACTTGTCTTAGGGGTTGGATAAATGAGTTGTTTGTCTTCTTTGAGAACCAGACACTTGGCTGCAAAATAAGGCTTTTCCAAAACTATCTGATACTGTGTAGATATTCAAAGAAGAATTACGAGTAATCCACACTGGGAAGATTTCAGGCCTGGGAGTGACTTTTGTCCCAGTACTTTCCAACCCACAAAATCACAGTTTCAAATATTTCACTTTCTTCCCATCTCTGAGGCTTGAATCCCCTTGTGGCTTGACTTGTGAGATCATCTCCAAGTAATCAGTTCTGTTTGTTGATTTCCATTTCTTCTCTTTGAGCAAGGTAAAAGTCTTATATGCGTACCTCCTGCTGGGGTAAACTGTAGAAAGCTAAAGGGATGGTGTTTATTAAGTTAAAGGAACACTATCGCAAAAACTTATTTGTCTATTATAGAAATATGTAAGCTCTGCAGGTCAAGCAAACTAACATCATTTGTCATATGCAGAGTTCAAATATATTGATATTTGAATTTCTTCATCGGTAAAATGAATAATTACTTATTAATAAAGTGCTTCATTGATTTACTTACCAGATATTAACTGTTAATTCTAAGCTCTTAGAGTGCTATTAGTTGGCTGAGGATGCTACCACAAAGTATAACTAATTGGGAGACTTAGAACAACAAGAATTTATTCTGTTAGAGTTTTGGAGGCTAGAGTCCAAAATCAAGGCATTTTCGGGGTCATGCTCCTTCAGAAGGTGCTTGGGGAGGATCTTCCTTATGTCTTCTGTTTTTTTTTTTTGGCCTGGGCTGGGTTTGAACCTGCCACCTCCGGCATATGGGGCCGGCGCCCTACTCCTTTGAGCCACAGGTGCCGCCTGTCTTTGTATCTTCTTAGTTTCTGGTGGTTTGCAGGCAATCTTTCTCATTCATTTGGCTTGTAGACACTTCATTCCAATGCTGTGTCCTCACATGGTGCTCTCCTTGTGTGAAAATTTCACCTTATCTTAAGGACAGCAGTCATATTGGATTAGGGTCCACCCAAATGATCTCCTTTTGACTTTAGTGCCTCTGTAAAGACCCTATTTCCAAATAATGTCACATCCTGAGGTAATAAGGGCTGGAACTTCACCATGTCTTTTTGAGGGAACACAATTCAATATGTTACAGATGTCAAATAAATAAAACACAGCCCTTAATTTCTATGTGATTGCCATATAGTAGGAGAGATGGAAGGAACAGAAATAGTTGTTCTATAAAAGCATCCGGCAAAAGTTTTTAAGTGAAGGACCATGATAATTTGGAGAAGAGAGAAATCACTTAGGATAACGAGAATATGGAAAGCATTATTAGACGCTCCGGAAATGTAGCACAGAGGACAATTTCCAGTGTTAGGTAGGAATATTTTTAAAGATGTCACAATAAATTACTTTTTGTTTCCTTTCTATAGCTGGCATATCTCTAATGCTCCTGTCCCTACAGTAGTCCCGCTCTAGCCTCCTTCCCCTGCCTTATTTTTCATAATACTTAACACAACCTGTAATATTATGTAGTTACTGATTTGTTTACCTATCTCTCGTAAAATGTAAACTATATGAAAATAGAGCTCTGAGGACAAAACAAATTGTTTTACCCTATTCTCTTTCACAGTACTTAACAGTCAACACAGAATATTCCACCTCTGGTCACCAAAGTATCTTTTGGGAATTTTCTCTATATACCAAACAATTTTCCAGGGAACACCAGCTGGAACACCTATAATTTAACTCAATTCTGACAATATCTACTTTGATATAGTGTCAGATTCCACAGGTTAAGGACTCAGTCCCACAACATTGCCCCACTTCAGATGCCAAAAGCATGTAGTAGTTTGTCATCTACAATTCTGATTGAGCAGCTAGCTATACATCAAGGTTCTCACAGCCCCTCCTTGGGTTAGACTTAATTATCTCAGAGAACTCAGAGAAAACACTTTACTTCCATTTACCCATTTATCACAACAGATATTACAAAAGATATAGATGAAAAATGTATATAGCAGGGTATGTGGGAAAGATGTGTCACCTCTCAGGCACTTCCACGTGTTCAGGGGTCCAGAAGCACATTCAAATTCTGCCCCGTTGGGGTTCTTGGGATGCCTCATTACATAGGCATAATTGATTACATTGTTTTGGTCGCTGGTGATTGATATGGTTTGGATGTTTGGCCCCTACAGATCTCATGTTGAAATTCCATTCTTAGTGTTGGAGGTGGGGCCTGGTGGGAGGTGTTTGGCTCCTCGGGGCAGATCCCTCATGAATGGCTTGGTGTCCTACCCATGATAGTGAGTGAGTTCTGGCTCCATTACTCAGTGAGAGAGGGATCATTTGAAAGAACCTGGTACCACCTCCTCCCTCGCTTTGCTCCTTCTTTTGCCATGTGACCTGCTTAATCTCCCTCTAGCTCCTGCCTTGATTACAAGCTCCCTGAAGGTCTCTCCAGATGCAAATGCTAGTGCCATGCTTGTACAGTCTACAGAACCATGACCCAAATAAACCTATTTTCTATATAAATACCCAGCCTCACGTGTTTCCTTTTTTGCAATGTAAAACAGAGTAATACAATGATCAACTCAAGCTGCAGCTCCTCTCTGCTCCCTGGAGGTCAAGGAGTGGAGCTCAAAGTCCCAGACCTCTAATCATGACCTGATCTTTCCCAGTGACCCTAACCTTAATCTACCTAGAGGCTCCCATGCACTGGTCATCTCATTAGGATAAAAAGGCACTCTTATCATTCTGAAGATTCAAAGGGTTATAGGAGCTATGCTCCAGAAATCGGGGCAGAGACTAATATCACAAGGGCTCTTCTCTGCCTTTCTACTGCAGTATCTTTGTGAATAGACCGGTGTGTGGCACATAGTACGTGCCCATCCCCAAATAATCACTGAATGAATAAATGAATAATCTAGTTCATACCTTAAAATAGCAACTTGTCTAAAGATTTCTTTTACTACCTTTTCTTGAGAAGGATTAAGAATGCACAGTACCCTTGGGGCTTAGCAGTCACCTCTAGTGGTGAGCTAGTCTCCTTTCAGAGTACCAATTTAGGGAATTGAATTAAGGTTCTAAAGAAGGTAGTAAGTCCTTCCATGGCAGCCAGACACTATCCTGTCAGGTCAAAAGAGAAGCTGAATTTGGCTGCCAGGACTCATTTGTGTAATTCCATTTCTTTTTTCCTTTCAGCCCTTCTTCATAAGTTAAAAGCCTACATTGCAGCAAACTCCTGCAATTTCCACAGCATGACAGTCAGGAAGAATTACTTAGCCAGAAAGCTTTGCAGTACAACATAAATGGAGGGGTTCGCCGCACTGCACTGACTGCTCTTTCATTTTGCTATCAGACAATGACACAATTACAAGCAATTACTTATTAGATGTTTGAAAACTATTGTAAAAAAGCCAGCACCATTTGCCAGAAGTAATTTAATGAAATTGGACATAATTGTGCCCTGAAACTGAAGTTTTCTGATTTGCCCACAGTTAGATGACTCCACAGAAATTATATAGCAAATGGATGAATAAAAACACATAGAGGAACTCTCTGCCGAATTGATAGAAATATATGGTAAGGAGACTGAAGACCACAACCCTTTGATGATTTACACTGAAATTTTTGACAAATGGTTAGGAAGAAAGCTACCACACCTGCTTGATAAAATGCAAAGTGCTATTATAAAGGAAAATAGGATGTCTCAAAGGTCCAGAAGCCATCTGATATTTTGACTTGGAATTGAAAATGATTCTGAACTTCGGATATTGATTAATGGCTATCTTATACTATTTAGTATATAATATGACAGCAACAAGGCAAGTTTTTACCAAATTAGATGAGGGAAAGTTGTAAATGTATTAAAATTCTTATTTATAGGGCAATTTTAAAGAAATGGAGTTTCTTTAATTTCTCAAACACATAGTGGCTACATGGGCCAACTGACTACTGCCTCTTCTTTAGGGCCTTATTTAATGATTTATAATCATCACTTGAATTGTTTGTAAATTGACAAATGATTAAAGTTGGTTGTCTGGCGAGGTTTAAATATTTTCATTCATTTTTCTTTATGGGTATGTTATTGATTTCACAATCTACTTAACGTGTTTCATTTTCTTTTTTATCAAATGACATTATGAGGTCTGACAATTAAGTCCAGGAACTCATCTTAGAAAAAGTACTACATACCTCTGAATATCACTATGGTCACCTTTGAAGTACTCCCCTGGGGAAGCTATGCACCAATGCCAGCATCTAGTCCATCCTTCAAAGTAATTTTGGAACTCTTTTTCTGGAATGACAGTTAGAACTGTCAATATATGAGGCTGGACAATTAAGGTCGTGAACTTGCCACCACTTGCTTATGTTGGTTGGCAGCACTGTATAAACAGCTCATTAAGGTTTCACAACCTTGGTATATCAGAGTCTCACAGCTGTGTTCATGTCAACGTATGGTAATGTCTTGCTGAGTGGTGCTCATTATTTTTGTTGTGTGTTTTTGTGTGTCATACAACAGCAACTCTGATAGTCATTCCAGAAAAAGAGTTCCAAAATTGCTTTGAAGAGTGGACTAGGCACTGGCGTTGGCGCACAGCTTCCCAAGGGGAATACTTTGAAAGTGACCATAGTGATATTCAGCAATGAGGGATGTAGTAGTTTTCCTAGGATGAGTTTGCAAACTTAATTTTCAGAACTTTTGTACTTTTTTCATAAGTATTTGTTTGTTGTTTTAAAAAAATCAAACAATACAGAAGTGTAAAACAAAGGAGAAAGTCACCTCAAATCCTCTTACCCAGAATCAGCCATCATTGAAATTGATGAATACCATTCCATATATCTCTCTCTGCAAATACCTGTACACAAGTAGCTAGATGTCTGGGTCAAGGCATAAAATAGCTTTATAAACATGAGATTATATTATATATACTTTACATTTAAAAGAAGTGAAGGAGGCGGAGCGAGATGGCAGCCGAGTAACAGCTTCCTTGCATCTGGGCACCGTGAGTCTGGGGAGATAGGACTCCAGGCATCTCTGGCTGGTGGGATCTGCCTATCATCACCCCTGAGAGGATACAGGGAGTCAGCGAGAGACTTCTGGACCCCAAGAGGAGGACTAAAACTGTGGAAAAATGGCAAGTGGTCGCGTGTGTTCAATCCGTCTAAACCCGCCGGCAACTGTAAGTTCAGTAGCAGCGAGACTGCAAACCAGAAAGGCCTTACCTGTGAACTGTTATGGTGTCTTTGGACTTGGCACTCAGCTGAACTGCCTTGGGGAGAGCCTGAGCGGGAGTGCGGAGAAATTTGGCCTTTGTCTGGGGCCCCAGTCTGGGCCGTAGAGCCAGACGGAGCTAATAGTGTTTGGCTCTGGGTCACAGGCAGCCATTGTGAGTGATCTGCCCCGGCAAGCTCCGCCCTCAGGGTCACAGAGCTGGAATTGGGTGGGAGCTGGTAACCCAACAACCAAGTAGTCTAAGGGCGGGGTCTGAGCCGCGTTGCAGCCCTAACCCTCGGGGGCAGAGGGAGACCAGTTTTGGCACACAGGGTAAGTGGATAGCCACTTCAGCAGTGATTCCAGCAACAAGCACTTCCCTGGGAAAGCTTCTGCTCAGCAAGTGAACAAGCGCAAAGTGCCTTTTAAGTGGGCTGAAGAGAGATTTAGGGTGTCTACCTGTTGGGGTTTGAGAAAATAGCAGCCTCAGTCGTATCAGAACTGTGATTAACATCTCATACCCCAGAAGACCACGTGTTGCCCAGACAATATTCAATAACATATACATACTGCTTTGTTTTTGGGTGTTTTTTGTTTTGTTTTTTTTTTTTTTGGTTTGGTTGTTTTTTTTGTTTATTTTGATGTTGTTGATTGTTGTTTTGTTTTTTAAGGTCAACCTTTTCCATACAGATCATTTTTCTTTCTCAATTTTTCTAGTTTAATTATAATGTCCCATTGTTGCCTATTTCAATAATTAGAACTTCATTTTTGTTAGTGTTTCTACCGCTGTTATTTGTTTTTTCCAGCCAATTTTATCCTGTAAAGTTTTCTGTTTGCTTGTTTTGGTTTGATTTATAGCATTTTTGTCGTTCCTCTCTACTTGGTGGAGGTGGGGTACTGTGTCGGATCAGGTTAGCAAAGAGCTGCTGACCTCAAGGGAACCACCCAACTGGGCACCCCCAGAAGGTGTTTTTTTTTTTTTTTAAGGTTGTATCAAAGTACCCTACTGTACACCTATATTGCTCTGTCTCCCTCTTTCTGTGCCTCTCTTCTTTTTGTCAATATTCCTTTTACCCACCCCCTCTCCTTTCTCTATTTTTCTTTTTTTTTTCTTATCACTCGGTCCTCCTTTCTTTCATCCCTTTTTTGCTCTTAAACCTTCTCACCCTTCTGGTCCTGTAACCCTTAGTCCACAGGCATGAGAACTTAAAGAGCAAGAGGAAGTGAAAGGAAAATTAGGGAAGGAAACAGATAAAAGAAATCACTCATGAGGAAGAATCAGCAGAAAACTCCAGGCAACATGAAGAACCAGTCCAGAACAACCCCGCCAAGGGACCATGAGGTAGCTACTGCAGAGCATTCCACCTATACAGAAATGTTAGGAATGACAGAAAGGGAATTTATACACATGTTGAAAACAATGAAAGAAATGATGGAAACAATGAAGCAAACTGCTAGTAAAGTGGAAAATAACCAAAAGGAAATTCAAAAACAGAATCAAATAAGAGATGAACGATATGAAGAATATAAAAAGGATATAGCAGAGCTGAAGGAACTGAAACAGTCAATCAGGGAACTTAAAGATGCAATGGAAAGTATCAGCAACAGGTTAGACCGTGCAGAAGAAAGAATTTCAGAGGTAGAAGACAAAGTTTTTGAGATAACTCAGATAGTAAAAGAGGCAGAAAAGAAGAGAGAGAAAGCAGAACGTTCACTGTCAGAATTATGGGACTTTATGAAGCGTTCCAACATACGAGTTATAGGAATTCCAGAAGGGGAAGAAGAATGCCCCAGAGGAATGGAAGCCATACTAGAGAATACTATAAAAGAAAATTTCCCAAATATCACCAAAGATTCTGACACACTGCTTTCAGAGGGCTATCAGACCCCAGGTCACCTCAACTCTAACCGAGCTTCTCCAAGACACATTGTGATGAACCTGTCCAAAGTCAAGACAAAAGAAAAGATTCTGCAAGCTGCCAGGAGTAAGCGCCAGTTGACCTACAGGGGCAAATCCATCAGAGTGACCACAGACTTCTCTAATGAAACTTTCCAAGCAAGAAGACAATGGTCATCTACCTTTAATCTACTTAAACAGAACAATTTTCAGCCCAGAATTCTGTACCCTGCTAAGCTAAGCTTCAAAATTGACAGAGAAATCAAATCATTTACGGATATACAAACATTGAGGAAATTCGCCACAACAAGACCAGCTCTACAGGAAATACTTCAACCTGTTCTGCACACTGACCACCACAATGGATCAGCAGCAAAGTAAGAACTCAGAAATTAAAGGTCAGAACCAAACCTCCACGCTTATGCAAAAGATAAAACTAAGCAATGGACTCTCACAAAATAAGACGAATAGAATACTACCACGCTTATCAATTATCTCAATAAATGTTAATGGCTTGAATTCTCCACTGAAGAGACATAGATTGGTTGACTGGATTAAAAAACACAAGCCATCCATTTGCTGTCTGCAAGAAACACACCTGGCTTCAAAAGACAAATTAAAGCTCCGAGTCAAGGGTTGGAAGACAATTTTTCAGGCAAATGGAATTCAGAAGAGAAGAGGAGTTGCAATCTTATTTTCAGATACATGTGGATTTAAAGCAACTAAAGTCAAAAAAGACAAAGATGGTCACTTTATATTGGTCAAGGGAAAAATACAACAAGAAGACATTTCAATTCTAAATATCCATGCACCCAATTTAAATGCTCCCAGATTCTTGAAACAGACCTTACTCAGTCTGAACAATATGATATCTGATAATACCATAATAACAGGGGACCTTAACACTCCTCTTACAGAGCTGGACAGATCCTCTAAACGGAAATTAAACAAGGATATAAGAGATTTAAATGAGACCCTAGAACCACTGTGCTTGATAGACGCATATAGAACACTCCATCCCAAAGATAAAGAATATATATTCTTCTCATCACCCCATGGAACATTCTACAGAATTGATCATATCCTGGGACACAAAACAAATATCAACAGAATCAAAACAATTGAAATTTTACCTTGTATCTTCTCAGACCATAAGGCACTAAAGGTGGAACTCAACTCTAACAAAAATGCTCGACCCCACCCAAAGGCATGGAAATTAAATAATCTTCTGTTGAATAACAGATGGGTGCAGGAAGAAATAAAACAGGAAATCATTAACTTCCTTGAGCATAACAACAATGAAGACACAAGCTACCAAAACCTGTGGGATACTGCAAAAGCAGTTTTGAGAGGAAAATTCATCGCTTTAGATGCCTACATTCGAAAAACAGAAAGAGCACATCAACAATCTCACAAGAGATCTTATGGAATTAGAAAAAGAAGAACAATCTAAGCCTAAACTCAGTAGAAGAAAAGAAATATCCAAAATCAAATCAGAGATCAATGAAATTGAAAACAAAAGAATCATTCAGAAAATTAATGAAACAAGGAGTTGTTTTTTTGAAAAAAATAAATAAAATAGATAAACCATTGGCCAGACTAACGATGAATAGAAAAGTCAAATCTCTAGTAACCTCAATCAGAAATGACAAAGGGGAAATAACAACTGATCCCACAGAGATACAAGAGATCATCTCTGAATACTATCAGAAACTCTATGCCCAGAAATTTGACAATGTGAAAGAAATGGATCAATATTTGGAATCACACCCTCTCCCTAGACTCAGCCAGGAAGAAATAGAGCTCCTGAACAGACCAATTTCAAGCACTGAGATCAAAGAAACAATAAAAAATCTTCCAACCAAAAAATGCCCTGGTCCAGATGGCTTCACACCAGAATTCTATCAAACCTTCAAGGAAGAGCTTATTCCTGTACTGCAGAAATTATTCCAAAAAATTGAGGAAGAAGGAATCTTCCCCAACACATTCTATGAAGCAAACATCACCCTGATACCCAAACCAGGAAAAGACCCAAACAAAAAGGAGAATTTCAGACCAATCTCACTCATGAATATAGACACAAAAATTCTCAACAAAATCCTAGCCAATAGATTACAGCTTATCATCAAAAAAGTCATTCATCATGATCAAGTAGGCTTCATCCCAGGGATGCAAGGCTGGTTTAACATACGCAAGTCTATAAACGTTATCCACTATATTAACAGAGGCAAAAATAAAGATCACATGATCCTCTCAATAGATGCAGAAAAAGCATTTGATAAAATCCAGCATCCTTTTCTAATTAGAACACTGAAGAGTATAGGCATAGGTGGCACATTTCTAAAACTGATTGAAGCTATCTATGACAAACCCACAGCCAATAGAACTGGAACCAGACAAGGTTGTCCTCTGTCACCTTTACTATTCAACGTAGTGCTGGAAGTTCTAGCCAATACAATTAGGCAAGACAAGGAAATAAACTCTCCCTCTTTGCTGATGACATGATCTTATACTTAGAGAACCCCAAAGACTCAACCACAAGACTCCTAGAAGTCATCAAAAAATACAGTAATGTTTCAGGATATAAAATCAATGTCCACAAGTCAGTAGCCTTTGTGTACACCAATAACAGTCAAGATGAGAAGCTAATTAAGGACACAACTCCCTTCACCATAGTTTCAAAGAAAATGAAATACCTAGGAGTATACCTAACGAAGGAGGTGAAGGACCTCTATAAAGAAAACTATGAAATCCTCAGAAAGGAAATAGCAGAGAATATTAACAAATGGAAGAACATACCATGCTCATGGCTTGGAAGAGTCAACATTGTTAAAATGTCTATACTTCCCAAAGCAATCTACCTATTCAATGCCATTCCTATCAAAATACCAACATCGTACTTTCAAGATTTGGAAAAAATGATTCTGCGTTTTGTATGGAACTGGAAAAAACCCCGTATAGCTAAGGCAGTTCTCTATAACAAAAATAAAGCTGGGGACATCAGCATACCAGATTTTAGTCTGTACTACAAAGCCATAGTGCTCAAGACAGCATGGTACTGGCACAAAAACAGAGCCATAGACACTTGGAATCGAATTGAAAACCAAGAAATGAAACTAACATTTTACAACCACCTAATCTTTGATAAACCAAACAAGAACATACCGTGGGGGAAAGACTCCCTATTCAATAAATGGTGTTGGGAGAACTGGGTGTCTACATGTAAAAGACTGAAACTGGACCCACACCTTTCCCCACTCACAAAAATTGATTCAAGATGGATAAAGGACTTAAATTTAAGGCATGAAACAATAAAAATCCTCCAAGAAAGCATAGGAAAAACACTGGAAGATATTGGCCTGGGGAAAGACTTCATGAAGAAGACTGCCATGGCAATTGCAACAACAACAAAAATAAACAGATGGGACTGCATTAAACTGAAAAGCTTCTGTACAGCTAAGGAGACAATAATCAAAGCAAAGAGACAACATACACAATGGGAAAGGATATTTGCATATTTTCAATCAGACAAAAGCTTGATAACTAGGATCTATAGAGAACTCAAATTAATCCACATGAAAAAAGCCAACAATCCCTTATATCAATGGGCAAGAGACATGAATAGAACTTTCTCTAAAGACGACAGATGAATGGCTAACAAACACATGAAAAAATGTTCATCATCTCTATATATTAGAGAAATGCAAATCAAAACGACCCTGAGATATCATCTAACCCTAGTGAGAATGGCCCACATCACAAAATCTCAAAACGGCAGATGCTGGCCTGGATGTGGAGAGAAGGGAACACTTTTACACTGCTGGTGGGACTGCAAACTAGTACAACCTTTCTGGAAGGAAGTATGGGGAAACCTCAAAGCACTCAAGCTAGACCTCCCATTTGATCCTGCAATCCCATTACTGGGCATCTACCCAGAAGGAAAGAAATCCTGTTATCATAAGGACACTTGTACTAGACTGTTTATTGCAGCTCAATTTACAATCGCCAAAATGTGGAAACAGCCTAAATGCCCACCAACCCAGAAATGGATTAATAAGCTGTGGTATATGTATACCATGGAATACTATTCAGCCATTAAAAAAAATGGAGACTTTACATCCTTCGTGTTAACCTGGATGAACGTGGAAGACATTATTCTTAGTAAAGCATCACAAGAATGTAGAAGCATGAATCCTATGTACTCAATTTTGATATGAGGACAATTAATGACAATTATGGTTATGGGGGGGAGAGAAAGAGGGAAGGAGGGAGGTGGATGGGGCCTTGGTGTGTGTTACACTTTATGGGGGCAAGACATGATTGCAAGAGGGACTTTACCTAACAATTGCAATCAGTGTAACCTGGCTTATTGTACCCTCAATGAATCCCCAACAGTAAAAAATAAATAAATAAATAAATAAAATAAAAGAAGTGAATTGAAGTTAACTTGAATTTAGTAGAAGAAAAAGGAGTCTAAGTAAAATTTAAAAAATGTTGAAGTTAATAAAAATTTATTAAAGTATTATATTTTATGTTTTGTAAGTGCCATGGAGAATGTTTAGACAGCATTTGTTATTTTGATTATTTCAAGACTGTTAAAATGTCAATTGACTTCTAAAATCCTAATTCCAATAACTACTTAATTTTAATTCTCTATTTAACAGTGTTCAGGCACACCTCCTGGGTGAGGGGCACAACTACAACAGGGACCTTACCTAACAAATGTAAGTATTGTAACCTAATCCTTTGTACCCTCATATTAATCTGAAAAATTTTAAAAAGTGTTCAGTGTTTGCCATTAGTTCCTTGGCCACAACTTCTTCATTTTTAAGTTCTGTATTTTGATTAATCTCTAATATTATCATCAATTTTTTTTCAGGTAAGGCTCATGACGTCCTTGAATGTATGCATATTTCAAGAAGTCTTTTGCTTTTGTATGCAAAATACAGCTTGACTAACAGTTATAAGATTATCTGCCATGTTTCCATCTTTTAATCTGATTCTGATCAGAGATGACTATCAGGAAGAATTTTCAGGCTTTTAATAAAACTTTTTTCCTTAATACTACCTCTGTAGAGCTATAGGTGGATCAAATTTTTTGCTATGTTAACATTGAATATTAGAATCACTCTCCTTTTGCCATTAGCCATCACTTTTTGGAAGTGTTTGGTAAAGGATTATAGTCCTAGGTTAATTTGCTGCTGGTAAAGTCACCACTCCTCTTAATTTACTGTTTAAAACATTTTTTTGTTGTTGTTGTTTTCATTACATAAGATCATTTTCTTTCATTCCTCTGACTCACCTGGAAATAGAATATTGTAATGATTGTCTGATATTTTCATCACTTTATTTTGAAAATTTTCAAGCAAATAGAAAAGATGAAAGAATTTTATAGTGAACGCTTTTTTTTTTTTTTTTATACTGAATCTCACTTTGTAGCCCTGGGTAGAGTGCTGTGGCATCACAGCTCACAGCAACCTCAAACTTTTGAGCCTAAGTGATTCTCTTGCCTCAGCCTCCCAAGTATCTGGGACTATAGGCACCCGCCAAAATGGCCAGCTTTTTTTTTTTTTTTTTTTTTTAAGAGAAGAGGTCTTGCTCTGGCTCTGGCTGAGTTCTAGACTCAAACTTGTGAGCTCGGGCAATCCACCCAGCTTGGCCTCCTAGAGTGCTAGGATTACAAGCGTGAGCCACTGTGCCCAGCCTATGGTGAACACTTTTATACCCACTTAACTACCAATGTCAACTCAAGAGACAGAAACTACATCAGAATTTTGGACAGGAAAGTTGGATAGAAAGAGTTGTTAGCAAAGTAAAAGATAATTAACTATTTTCAGTTCCCCACTTATATTACTGCAGAGCCATAAAAATACCAATGCAAGGAGAGACTGTGCAAATTGATCTTAGTAGTCAACAAAGGGAAGTATTATTTTGCTATGACATTAAGATTTTTCTGTCAAAAGATCTCACTCAATGTGTACAAGGCAAGGGCGCACTTCAAAATAACTAAGAGTAAATTATAAATGTTTTACCACCAAAAAAAAAAAAAAAGATAAGTAAGTGAGGTGATGTTAATCAGTTTGATTTAAGTATTCCACATTGTAAATCAAACCATCACATCGTACCACATAAATGTATACAGTTATGATTTAATAAATAAAATAAAAATTAAGAACTTTCTGTTATAAATGTATACAGGAATGAAAAATAGCAAAACTAACATGTATTTAGTGAACTGTGATTTAAAACAATAAAAACATTGAGTTAAAGCATTTTGTTGCTTTGTAAAAGCTTTTGTATCAAGTTATATACAAAAACTTTTATATCAAGTTTGAATAGAGCAAGCATTGGAGCAAGCTTTGTTGCAGAGAAAATTATTATACTCCTTTCTAAGTTTGCATCAGCTTCTGCTATTGTATACTTTGCATTTTCAGTGTTATCAAGTATCAGCAAGATTTCCTTTAATGTGTAATTTTTTGCTGGTGTTACTTCCTCTGGCATATTTTCATTCTTTTTGTCACAACGTTCCTCATTTATGTTGATGATTTTGCCTTCACCTAGGTCCTCTGGCTGCATTTCTAGGGTCATACATGGTGGCAGTGCCAACATTCATATAGTCACCCATTCTTCTGCAACTTCATATTCAATTCTAATTTAACTTCTAGCATTATCACTTTTTGTTCTTTTTGTTTCTTTGTTGGACTTTCACCCTGTTGAACATTTTCTTTTTTTTTATTTTATTAATTTTTTTATTGTTAAATCATAGCTGTGTACATTAGTGCAATCAAGGGGTACAATGTGCGGGTTTCATATACAATCTGAAATATTCTCATCAAACTGTTCAATGTAGCCTTCATGGCATTTTCTTAGTTAATGAACATTTTCTCCTTCGATTGCATGTTTTAGCAAAATGTCACATAGGTTTGTTGCTGGAGTCAACACAGCTACTTGCTTTGCTGTCTATGCAGAAACTTCATATCAGATGGTCCTTGGTCAATCATTGACAGACTTTGAAAGAAGTGACAAGATTGGTCACTATAAACAGAAGAGTTGCTGGCAAAGTTTTTATTTTCTATTTTGTTTTTCATTGATAAACGAAATTTTATTGATCCATTCACCACATGATGAAGATTTAGGCAGTTCCCACTTTACTCTTATGAATAGTGCTGCCATAAACATTGATGTACAGGTTTTTGTACAGACAAATGCATTAATTTCTCTAATGCATTAATTTCTCTAATGATATTTATACATGTATAGGTTTTTATCCACGTTTCCTGGCTCCTAATTCTCACAGCTCTTGTTACTGTAAACAGAGTCTCTCTCTCTCTCTCTCTCTCTGACCTTCTGCAATTACTCTGTTATTATACTTTTATAACTAAAATTCAAACTGTCTTGTTGGAGAATTGGGTTTATTTAACTAAAGCATGGTTATACCACAAGTGTACAAAGTCAGGGATGTTTGTAATCACAGGAGTTAAAAGAGAATTTCAAGTTATCTTAAAAATAGAAATTTCAAAATGAAACTACCGCTCTGGGATTGAAGGGAAATGGAGCAAGGAACAAATTTGAACTAAAAGGAAGGTCTCCACAAAGCTGAGATTCAGATATGTGAGAAGAAACTGTGACTGTGGCAAGGAGAATGAATACCTTCAGCTGCTGTGGGTAAAGAAGATGCTGTAGAACCATGACCGTGGCTTATCACTACGGTAAGGAAGAAAGTTGCTGGAGGTAGGGAAAACCTGCCACCATGGTGAACACTATGGACCCTGGCTGCATCCAACATGTTCACTGCTATAGAGATAAATTAAAAACAGGAAAAAATGAAAAGTTCTTTATTCCACCCCTAGGCTTGTAGCCACCCTCAGGCAGTCGTCATTGGTAGAGAAAGACAGTAAGTAACGCATTGGCAAAGGAGAGATTTAGTTGCAGAGTCTAGATGCAGAATCATGAAATTGGTCCAACAAGAGTAGTATTGGAGCTATAAAGCAATAGATTCTTGGCTCATCCATTTTTTACATTCCATCATTAACATTTTCTTGTACTTGTTTTATTACATATCTATCCACATGGTGATACTATTATTCATCCATCTATTCGTCTTATTTTTGGATGCATTCTAGATTATCAGTATGCTTCCCTCAAAATACGTCAGTATGTATACATTAACACGAGTTTGTATTTGAATCTTTTCACTTTTATGTAAAATTTATATATAATAAAATACACGAGTTTACTGATTTTTTTAAAATCAAACTTCTGTGTGATCTTAACACCTGGGTACTGATGTTCTGATTTTTTTTTTTCTATTAGTAGATTAATTTTGCCTTTCCAGGAATTCCCCAGAAATTAAATCATAGAGTATGTACTCTTTTTCCACATCTTTCTTTCTCTCATCATGTTTTTAAAATTTATCCATATTGCTGGTCAATATTAATAGTTCATCCTTTTTAAATGTTGAATAGCATTTTATTGTCTGCATATACCCCAATTTGTTTACTCATTCTCCTATTAACCGTCAATGTTCTCCTGTGAACATTCTTACATAATTTTTCTGGATTTTAAAAATGAGATCTAATCTCTGTGTATACATAAGCATGTGTGCTTTCTTACAAAATATTGTGTGTGTGTTTTTTTTTTTTTTTTTTTTACAAAATCTTACATGTGAGTTGGAATGAAGGTACCTATGTTCTAATGCAGGAACCATTATCTTTATTCTAAAGTTAATTAGAAACACATTTATTTTATCAATCAAACACATATATTTTGTTTTACCTAGCAAGCTGGGGGATAGCAGTTGAACACAATCAGTAGCAACTGGGTGAATCAATGGTCCCTCTCACAAACTTATGTGCATGCACAGCTATTGCTTCATTCTGTTTTTCTCATTTGCTTTTATTGCATTTTTTCTTGATCATTGTGTTACTAAACAGACAGAAACGTACACTGGAAACTTTCTCTTTTTATTTCTTTTAAAATATCTCTAATAGTAATTTACATACAATCATATACAAGATACTGTGGAACTTACTCTTAAAATATTAATTTTAGAACTTTTGTGTTGGAAAATACGTGATAATGATATGTGATAATGACAGTTTAAAACTTTTGATTAATGTGGTACATGCTCAAGCACTTTTATTTGGCAAACAGTTTAATCAAAATTTGGATGTTTTGTCTATTTTTGTTTTATAAATTGATGTAAACTAATCAGTAATGTCTCGATAAAATTAAAAAAGAAGTGTTTTAAAAGGCTTAGAGAAAAAGTGAAATGAATTAGCTAAAGGTTTCCATGGAAATAGAGAATAGAAATGGGGTAGAAAGTCTAGTAGGAGTTATAAGATTATTTTTAGCGAATGCAGTACTATTTTTTAATTTTGGGAATGTGACCTATGCTTTTAAATAGAAGTTTATATTATAAAAATTATTTTGATCATTTATATTTTAATTTTTTTCTTATTTTGTTTCTGAGTTGCACTAAACATGGTTTATATAATCATAGTAAATGTATTACAGATTGTGTTTTAAAATATGTGTTAATACTAAATGTAATGTATAATGAAATCAGTAATCTTTAGTGCAGAACACATTTCCTCAGATCAACAGTGTTATAAAGGGGATTCAAGCCTGAAACATATATTAATTTAGATCTACATAACATTTCCCCTGGGCCGCTTATAATGGCCTTCCATTTTCCTTGTATTCACTATTGTCTTCTTTAAAGCAGCCTCAAGAAAAATCTGATGAATCAGTTCTGTGCATAAAAACAAAAACTCAGGCAGTGCCTGTGGCTCAAAGGAGTAGGGCACTGGCCCCATATGCCAGAGGTGGTGGGTTCAAACCCAGCCCCAGCCAAAAACTGCAAACAAACAAACAAACAAACAAACAAAAACCCCAAAACTAGCTCCTCATCACATTTCAGGTAAGTTCTAGGGCCATCTAGGCCTTTCACATTTTGGCCCTGCCTAGTGTTGCAACCCTAATTCCCATCACACTTCTCTGTTTCATGTTCCGCTACTGCTGCCAGTCTAAGATTTTAACTCTTTCAGAAACAAATTGTACCTTTTATCTTCTCTTTGCCTTTGTGTGTACTGTCCCTCATGTCCTAGGTGGCTTTACCTGTTCTATTTTCCTGGCCTCACTCTGGTCTAGATGAAATAATTCCTTAAGTATCCTTTTCCTTTGCCCTAATTCCAAGTTGGCTCCTAGTAAATGTCTGCCTTAAGTGAAAGAATATGTAGGCCAAAGTCTCTAGACTTTCAAAGCTAAAGGTCTGACCCAGGACCATTGTAAATTCACCCTGGTCAGCGTTACCTTGGTATCTCTCAGAAGCAAGTCAGGTTACCTTTATCTCTTTCTTTTCCCACCTTGTCTTCCAAAATGTTAGTTGATTCTGCCCTTTCTCTTCTTCCCTCTTTGTTGTCAATATTTCATTTGCTTCTTAAATGTGGGGATAGTGCGGATAAAGTATTTAGCATCGTGAGTGGCATATAGCAAATGTCCATAAAATGTTGGCTAATAAAAACAAAACTGGCAACAATTACAAGAGCATCTTTATTTATTTCTTGTGAAGAAATTACTTTAATAATCAATTATTAGCTTGCTTTAAAGGTTGTATCTATACATTTTAAATATTTGCAAGTGAAATTGTTAAATCATCTAAACCCCCCAAAGTCTTTGGAATTATGCATACAAACAATTCAAATACTTATTACTCATTATTTTTATTATTAACACTTTAATGTACTTTGGCACTTACGAAGTGGGGTATTTTGGTATTATGTTGTTACAGAAGCTAATCAATTGTTGTGGAAGTTAGGAAAACCTTCAATAATCATAATTCTGTGCTTTCCTGACAAGTCACTCTTTAATCAGGGGTCCTCAAACTGCGGCCCGCAGGCCACATGAGGCGGTGTGATTGTATTTGTTCCCGTTTTTTTTTTTTTTACTTCAAAGTAAGATATGTGCAGTGTGCATAGGAATTTGTTCATAGTATTTTTTTTTAAACTATAGTCCCGCCCTCCAACGGTCTAAGGGACAGTGAACTGGCCTCCTATTTAAAAAGTTTGAGGACGCCTGCTTTAAGTACTGTCAAGGGCCAAAGTGCTTCTTTGGGAATGAAACTTTGTGTCTTAACTAGGTGATTCACATTAAAATATCCTTTTGTTTTAACATTATTGTCACATCTCATTCCTGACACCACTATGACTGGCCGGCTTACCTAGGTTCAGGACGCGGACTGCTAAGTTACCTTGCTCAGGTCCCTTAGGTGCCTGAGGGCTGTCTACTTTAGCTGGAGAGAGAGTGTGTCTTAGAGAGAGTAAAGCAGTCTTAGAATAGATAGATCTTAATCGTCAGCAGAGCTTGGTAATCTTCAGCCGTGCTGGCGTTCTGTAGGCAGAAGAGGAGACAGAGTCAGAGTAAGCAAGTCCGTGATAGAATGCGCATGCTCCTGACTGCCTACCCCTCCAGCCCAGTATAAGGCTGATCTCCTGCGGCTCAACACCACAGGTGTAGAGACTGCCAATTCACCACTGCTCTCATCTCACGAGCTCTCATGCTTGTTAGGAGAGCTAAATCCCTCTCCATGCCCTTTCCACCAAGGTGTTCCATTATTGAGCTATACAGGTATTTCTTATAACTCACTCCTCTTAACCATAGGCCATATGGGCTGCTACACATTATTATTACTATTTTTTATTGTTGGGGATTCATTGAGGGTACAAGAAAACAGGTTATGCTGATTGCATTTGTTAGGTAAAGTCCCTCTTACAATCATGTCTTTAACCAAAAGGTTATTTTTAAAAGGTGTTCTTGATCCTAGATCTTCTTCCTAAACTGTACAAGTCTTATTGATAAAGGTAACCCAACTTTTCGAGGTTGTTCACCTTTATCTTAAATTTTCATAACAATGTAGATATTTGAAAAGCCAATATGTAACTTCTTTTGGACATACATATCTTATTTAAAAACATGTTAGCATTGGAACCTGAATAAAATATAATGCTGGTTGTAGATCATCCATATTTTATTGATGTTAAAACAGACTGTCTAAATATACTTAAAACAGTGCATATTGTAATGTAAGCAAATACATCATCTTAATAATTGTATCCAAAGTGGTTTAGTTTGCTCTTTTGTATAGATTTGCACTCAAAGAGAACTAAAGGAACAGAGATTTCATACATATTGATCTTTGAGTCTGGGACTCTGATGTATTTGCTTTTTTAAATTTTATAATTGATAATTAGACTATTCACCACCAATTCTATGCTTAAAATACTTTATTTAACAGAAGATCTTGATTATGCAATGAATTTGTGCAACTTAATCCTCAATATTTTCTTTATGCTATGCAAAATATATTTTTCAAGCCTCCCCATACCCATAGACATATTTTTGCACAGACTATAATGTCCATCCAGTCAGCCCAGAAAAGCTGTTAACATCACCTTCCCAGTAAAAAATATAGCAGGTAACTGCCAGTTGCTTTATTTTGATTTAATTAAATTGTGTGAACATCTATCACATGCTTAAGCTATTCCAGGTTCTGAAGAGGATCAAAGGTAAATAAAACAATTTTGCTATCCTCAAGTTTTCACAAGCAAGCAAGGGAGATTAAAAATTTGTCAAAATTATTCTAATGTCAAAAATAATGTGCCAGAAAGTATCTCTGAAATAACTATGAGCAAAATGGTACAAAGGTATGAAGGAAAGATTGTTTGTATTAGGGAAGGCTTTTTAAAAGAGGTAGTCCTTCAAGTGCAGATTGTATAGATGAACTCTAACCCTAACCCTAAAATGCCTACATGAGAGAAAAACACAATTAAACTCAAGTGGGGAAGGGAAGGAGAGGAAGGAAGGGGATTTGTGTGCTCTCACTTAATAGGTACAATGTAAAGGTATGTGGCACACCTCTTGGGTGTGGTACACAACTACAACTTGGGCTTCACCTAACAAACACAAAAAAATATAACCTTATCATCTGTACCCTCACATTAATCTGAAATAAATTTTTGGAAATGAAGATTGAACATAAAAAGGCATTTCAGGCAGTGAGAACATGAGCAAAGGCACTGACAGAGAAGATAAATATTAGTTGTATACAAGTTGAGCATCCCAAATCTGAAATATTCCCAAATGTGAAACTTTTGAGTAATGGCATTATGTTCAAAGGAAGTGCACATGGGAACATTTTGGATTCCAGATTTTTAGAGTATGGATGCTCCACGAGTAAGTAGAGTGCAAATATTTCAAAATCATAGGAAATCCAAGATCTGAAACAATTCTGGTCCCAAGCACTTTGGATAAGGGACATTCAACCTCTACCACTGTGTGTCAGGTATTATACTGAAGCATTATAAATGTTTGTTCATTTATTCTACACAACCAACCTGTAATGTGCATGGTACTATTTCCATGTTGCAGATAACACCAAGGCCCCAGAGCTCATAAACAAATGGCAGAGCTGGTACAGAATCCAGATCAGTTTGACATCCAATTCTATGTTTTTTCCTCATAGAAGCAAAAAAAAAAAAAAAAAAAAATCTATTTTGGAAGAAGAAGTACTAGAGTTACTTAGAATGTAGGATCTCTTCTTTTGTTTATTTCAGATTAATATGAAGGTACAAAAGGTTAGGTTACATTGTTTGCATTTGTTAGAGAAAGTTCAAGTTGTAGTTGAGCCCTTTATCCAGGGGGTGTGCTGTATAACCTTCCATTATGCACATGAGGTAAGAATTCACCAATTTCTCCTCCACTCCTTCCCCTTTCTCTCTCCCCCCCACTTGAATTTAATTGTATGTTTTTCTTTTTCTTATGTGGGCATGTAGTTGTTTATCTATTTGTCTCATATTAGAAATGAGTACATTGGATAATTACTTTTCCAATTTTGTGATACTTGACTAAGAAGATCGTTCTTCAAGTCCATCCAGGTAAATACAAAAGATATAAAATCTCCATCTTGTTTTATGGATGAATGTTATTCTGTGGTTTAGATATGCCACAGTTTATTAATCCCTTTGTGTGTTGTTCGGCACTTAGGTTGATTCCATGAGGATCTCTTAAATGTAACAAAATGAACAAGATAATCAGAAGAGTTCGTATAGAACCAAATGTGTTTCTGTAGATATTAACAAGTATTCTAAACAAACAGTGTCTCATGGTCAAATAAATATGGAAAACACTGTATGCTATGTTATACAGCTGCCAAGTATAGGTTGTACACTTTTTAAATGGGTACTATATACTAAGTTACAATGTGAATAATTACCTCAAGAATGATTACCACAACAATAGTTGCTTATCAGCTCTATTTTTTGGAGATTCACAAATTACATTAGCATTTGCAAGAGATCAGAGAGTCTTACAGTAATGAAATCCATCTAATCCATTACATTTCAAAATTACCTAACCACAGTGGGTAAAATTACTTTAGTGTCTATTAAGATCTCATGAAATACTAGTATTCTATGAAACACAATATGGAAAACATTGAGTTAGCCAGTTATACTTGACAAGTCAAGATAAAGTATAGTAAGTTGGCCACACAACCTTTGTCTGGAAATTCTACCAAAGGTACTCATGTATTAATATAAATAATGTGGCTTCCATTTCAATATGGTGCACATTTTCTTTCCTCAATTCTCTGTTCTGGGGCTGAGGGTTACTATGAGCAGAGTTTGTGTGCTGAAAACAGGTTGTAGGTGTGATGAGATATTTATTCATTCAGTCTGGAGGTGGTCTTCTGGGGCTAAGGGCAGCTGGTACCCTGGTCCAGTCACTTCCCCTCAGTGTGTTTTACAGGCATTATTTTCTAGGTGTGCCATGATGTGGGGAAGGTTAGGGAACACTGGTTTTGAAAATGACAGGAATTGTTTGCTAAAAACTTTAGATGTATTAATAAAGGGTAGAGAGGTCGGTTTATTCCAATTTTGGTTAGCAGTGTCAGAAATATTAGTTGGCACAGCCAATGTTAGAAGAAAACAGCATTATTACAAACAACTCCACTACAAGGAAAGAAGAATCAGGTATCTGAAAATAATCTTTTTTGTCATTTTGCTTATCAAGTTGTGAACATCACATTAATCTGTTTTCCCCTCATGATTAAAGCTTTCTGGGATAGCAGCAATTACTCGTTTATGTGCAAATGTGAAGCCATAACAGTAAAGGAGGCATTCAGGATGAGGTAGCAGAATTCTTTAAATAGTCATAGTTCATTTCAATTGAAAAACTTTGCAGAACTGAAAGAATGACAAAAATGCTATTGTTAAAGAGAAAAAAAAAACTTTGGGGAGTTATGAATGTCTAAAATTTCCTGCAGTTATTTTTGCAAGGATTGATTCATATTCAGATTAGCTTCCTGCCAGATGGAAGAAACACACAGTAAATCAGCTTTTGCAGGAGAGAAATCAAAAAAGAAGCATAAGCTGCTATTTAAAGGGTTTTCTTTCTTTTTTTACCGTATTAGCAGCACATTAACCCATAGGGAGTGTTACTGCAAAAAGCTAAACCAAGGAGGCTACCATTATATCTTTTAGGAAAAATGAATATTTTTCATTTCACCGGGTTGGGGAAAACCATCTCTTTGGATTGAATATGCAAGAAAGTATTTCTGTTTCATGATGGCCAAATCTCATACACTTCAAAACAGAAATACAGGGGTAGATGTGTGGAAACTGGAGATAAATATCTCTTGCACCCAGGAAACCAGTGCTGCCTGTGGTTGGTCCTGGGAAGGATGAGGCACACAGCAAATGAGATGGATGCATGTTCTTAAGAGTCTTCTAACCTAGATGTGCGGTGTTTGCCAGTGGTACTAGTGGAACCCATGCAGTGTTGTTAAGGAACCACCTTTATTGTGGCCATGTGGGTCAACAGGATAGGAGTATAATTGAACCGCATAATTCTGCTAGTGCTAGAGATGAGGTTTCCACTCTGCATGAGGAATCATATTCCCCACTCATTTCTCTTTTTCCCTAGGCTTCTACTCTTCACCTTGTTCTTGTCCTGAGGTCTTGGCTCATCCATTCAACTCTTTACTCCTTTTGTTTAGATTACTACTTAATTTTTCCTTGTGATAATAGTCTTCCTTCTGCTGTAATTGAATAAACCATCTGGCTGTGATCAAACTTAATCCATCCTCACATGATCTCCCACATACTCCATAGGGCTGGCTTGTCACTGGGCTTGTGTGAACCTTTCAGTAATCTCTACTGGTAATTGTAGTGATTTGTTTATTGAGCACCTACTGTGTGCCATCCTTTGTCATCCCTCTGAGAGAGGTATTCTCATTATTCCATTTTTATAGCTGAGGAGGTCAGGCTCAGATAAAGATCATGGAACTTGGAATTGACAGAACTTGGCTTTGGATGCAAATAGGTCTGAATCCAAAGCCTGTGCTCTTAACTATTGTGCTGTATCAGAGCCTCAAAGTATAATGTGCCTATTAATCACCTAGGAATTTTGTTAAAATGCACATTCTGATTCAGTAGGTCTGGGAGGAGACTTGAAGATTTTTGTTTCTAAAGAGCTCCAAGGAGATGCCAATTCTGCTGGTTCAGTGTGCCAGACTTTGAGGGGCAAGGTACTGTATGGTGCGTAGCATTTCAAGGAAACAGGTGCTTTAAAAATCTCTTCCACCTTAAATTCCAGAAGAGACGCTGAAAATCTACTGCACCACATTTGAACATTTTATCTTTCAGACAATACCAAATTCCCCCACAATTTAGTGAGTGCTTTCTCATTTCCAGTCACTATTGTAGCATTATGTTACATTTATTTAGTGTCTGCAAGAATTTTATACAAAAAGTCATATGGCCAGTAAAAGCAGTGGAACTGGATTCACACTTAAATTCTCTAACTCTGGAGCCCACATATAACAAATACGCTTTTCTTAAGGATAGCAGACTGGTCTGAGATCAATTTGGGCCAGTGATTATGAGAGCGGCCTCTGACACTAGTATTAAGTCTGAATCTATTACTTCTTCAGTGTGTGGCCCTGGCCATATTCTTTAATCTTTTTTGTGTTCATTTTGCCTTTCTCCCACTTCTGGTGTCTAGTCCAGCACTTAAAAGAGCTTGAAAGTTGTCATCCCTTCCTCACAACATGTAAAGAGACGAACAAAGAAAGATCAACAACTCCTAGCTCTTAGATGTACCAGAGAAGTGAGGCCACAGGGTAAACCGTTGACTTTCTAGATGGAGAGACAAACAGGCAGAGAGAGAGAGCCACAACTTACTGGAGCAGAAAGCCACATGCAGAAACACCCACAGGAACCAGTGCCAGAGTAAGCAAACCAAAAGTACAATTGACAAAATGTTGGAGGCTCAAAGTTGACAAGCCTGAGAGTTTAAAACTCCAGTCATAGGGATGCATCTACACTTCTGTGTCTCTTTACCTCTAGGAGTTTTTCCAGGTCCTCACACTAAATAACAAAGACAAATCTTCCTGTGCTTCAGAAAAGTAAGTATTCCAAAATACACCAAAGTATCCTGTTCCTCTCTTCAAGGCTACGGTATTTTACTAGAGTCTAATCTGCTGAGATTATTTCAGAGCCTTAGCCAACTGGGCATAGGGAAATTCCCAATTCCAGTTCCCTCTTACTTCCTATGTAGGGGAAGGAAGAGACACAACTCTAGCTCACTTTAGCCATCCCATCCTATCTAAGGGGGAAAAACACTGAGAAGCACTGGCAAAAAGACCTAATCGTAGAACTATAGAACACCTTATCCTTCCCACCACCACAAGCACATTTTACCACATGTTCTGTAAGGGTTTATTTACTGCATTTCTTTTCCCCTGGTATACTATGTCCATCCTTCAACAAAATACTGCAAGGATACTAAAAGGTAAAACACACAGCAAAAAAGTGAAAAAGCATCAGAACCAGAGTTAAATATGGCAGGAATTGTGGCATTATCAGATCAAGAATTATTTTTATTATAATTACTAGACTGAGGGAATTGATGGAAAAAGTAGGCTGGGTGTGGTGGCTCGGGCCTATAATCCTAGCACTCTGGGATGCTGAGGTGAGTGGATTGCTTGAGTTTAGAAGTTTGAGACCAGCCTGAGCAAGAATGAGACCCCTTTTGTTAAAAAAAAAAAAAAAGTAGCCGGGAGTTGTGGCAGGTGTCTAGAGTCCCAGCTACTCAGGAGGCTGAGGCAAGAGACTCGCTTGAGTCCAAGAGTTTGAGGTCTCTGTGAGCGACCCTGGTAGTCAAGCCCAGGGCAAATGAGTGAGATTCTGTCTAAAAAAATAAAAAAAATAGCAATAATTAAAGAAAAAGTAACAATATGCAAGAATACATACATAATGTAAGCAGACAGATAGATATTCTAAGAAAGAATAAAAATGAAATGCTAGAGATCAAAAACACTATAACAGAAATGAAGAATGCCCATGATGAGTTTATCACAAAAGAATCTCTGAGCTTGCAGGTAGGGAATAGAAACTTCCCAAACTGAAAAAACGTATATGCTGAAAAAGAAACCCTCAAGACAGGATATCCAAGAACTGTGGGACATAGTCCAAATGTATAGCATTCATATAATGGGAATATCAGAAGGAAAAGAAAAAGGAAAAAGAAGAAAAAGAAGAGAGAAAATATTTAAAGCAATAATGACTGAGAATTTCCCCCAAATTAATGTCAGACACCAAACTGCATATCCAGTAACTTCACAGAAACAAGTAGGATAAATGCAAACAAATAAACAAACAAAAACACCCCAAACATGTCATTTTCAAACTGCAGAAAATCAAAGATAAGGAAAATAACCTTGAAGCAAGCCAGAGAATAAAAACACTTTACCTACATAGAAGCAAATATAAATATTATGTCTGATTTTTCCTCAGAACCATGTAAGCAAGAAGAGAGTAGAGTGAAATATTTAAAGTATTGATAGAATCCTTCCCCCTAGGATTTTTTACCCTGGGAAATTGTCCTTCACAAATGAAGGAGAAATAAAATTCTGTTAAACGGAAATTGAGGGAATGTGTTGCTATTGGACCTGCTTACAAGAAATGTTAAAAGGAGTTATTTAGAAAGAAGACAAATATATAGATCAGACACTTGGATCGCCATGAAGAAAGGAAGAATATAGGAAAATAAATAAGTAATAAGTAGAATAAAATGTTTATTTTTCTTATTCTTAATTTATATAGCAGATAAACCAAAATGATAACATCAATAATGTATTCAATTATATATGCTTATCTACAAGTGAAATAAATGATAGTAATGTTACAATAGACAGGAGGGAGGAATTAAGAAGATTTTGTTATTACAAGGCACTTGTACTACCCATGAAGTAATATAGTGTTTGACTGTGGACCTGGATTAATTGTGAATATATATTGAAACCTTTAGGACAGCCACTAAAAACAGTTTGAAAAGAAGTGTAATTTGCATGTTAAGAAAGGAGAGAAAATGGAATCATTTGGATGCTCAGTTAAAGATACAAAAGGAAGAAAAAGTGTGGAGGACAAAAATAGGAATAAAGAACATAAACAACAAATTGAAAATAGTAACAAATGTGATAAATGTTGCCCAATTGTATCAAAAATCACTGTCAGTGGTATAAATGTACCAATTAAAGGGCAGAGCTTGTCACAGTGGATCAAAAGATAAACCCATCCACCGGCTATTTACTATTACTATTTACAAGAAACCCTCTTGACATATGGAGATACAGGTTAAAAGAAAATAGATGAAGAAAGATACACGATGCTACAAAAGTGGCAGTATCTATGTTAATTTCAGGCAGAGCAGACTACAGAGCAAGAAAAGTTATCATGGATCAATAGGGGTATTATATAATGATAAAGGAATTAATTCTTCAAGAAGACATAACAATCTACTCTGGTCTGAATGTTTGTTTCCCTTTTCAAATTGGTATGTTAAACTTAAAATCTCCAAGGTGATGGTATTAGAGGGTGAGGAGTTTGGTGGGGGATTAGATCAGGAGGGCTGAGCCATTATAAATGGTATTAGTGCCCTTATAAAGGAAAGTGTGGTGAGATTCCTCCTACCTCCCACCATGTGAGGGTAGAGCTAAAAGATAGATGTCAAGAAATTAAGAAGCAGTCCTCATCAGACACTGAATTTGCTAATGCTTTGCTTTTGGAACCATTCCCAGCCTCCAGAATTGTGACAAATTATTTCCTGTGTGTAAGTCCAATTTTAGAGTGTTTTGTTACAGCACCCTGGATGAACTAAGATACAATCCTTAGTGTGTAGGGGCTTAACACGAAAGCATCCAAATACATGAGGCAAAAACTGATAGAGCTGCAAGGAGAAATAGATGAATGTGACATTATAGTAGACATTTTTTCTTTCTGTAAAATAGGAATAATACTAGAGCCTATCAATGGAATTTGTGTGAGGATTCAATGAGTTAACATATGTACGGCCCTTATAATAGTGCCTGACATGTTCTTGAAAAATGCTTGCCATTATTATTACCATTTCTATTACTATTATTATTATTATAGTCTACCAAGACAATTATTATTTTCTACGTTTGACACACAGATCACTATACTAACCTGTCTCCTTTGCTTCTCTTCTGAAAACCTTGTAAAAAGGGCAAGGGAGAGAGGAGTATAGAGATATTATTTTAACTATAGATCACAGAGAGAAGTCATTTATTCTTCCATTACTACCCTAGACATGACCTCTGCTGAACTGAAGGGAGAAAGAAAATTGCTGAGAGAAGAGATCAATAAAAATTATTCTTTCTCTCATTCTTCCCCTGCTGTTTGAATTCATCCCTTAGGCTGGCTGTACGGCAAGATCTAGGATGCAGAAGAAATGGGATCCTTCCCTGGTCCCTCATTCATGTTGCTCTTTGTCCAGCCTTGGCAGAAATATTGCAGAGCAAGAGGTAAGGTGGCACACGGATTGACAAGGAAATTGGAAAGAGGGTAAAGATACATGTGGAGCAATAAATATGAAAAAGAAGAGGTGGAAAATATGCATTTGTTTATAATAAAGCCCAGTAGACAGAACTTCGCTGCTCTTAAGAGAAATACAATTCAGGTCCAGAGGAAACCTGTTTTAATCATTTATTTGTGTTCTCAAATTCTTGTGCATGAGGGTGCATTAAGTGCAGAAAGCAGTGCCCTTGTGCAAAGAAGTAGGGAGGAGCTACTTATTGGGTACCTACTATGGGATAGGCGCCTAGGTTTAGACACCCCATGAACAAACCAGCAAGGTAGGGTTTGTCCATTTTACATGTGAGGAAACTGAGGTGTGCCATGGTTTAAATCAACTGTGGAGGTACGCCTAGCAAGTAAATTGCTTATGGGGATTCAAGCCTAAACCTGTCTGATTCCCAAAACTCTGATGTTCCTTTACTATCTTCATTAAAAAAAAATTTGTGTACTCAGAAGAGGAATTTGGAGTTCCCCTAGAAAACTAGTATGTGTTATAAATTGTACTTCCTCATACACACTGAGCGTTAGAATACAAGTTTTGGTTCCTGGTGGCTGAAGACTTCAGTACTGGTCAGAGGTCATCTCCATCTGGAACTCGTCAGAAACGTCAGATTGGCTCCTCTGAGTCCACGCAGGGTGGGATAGGGAGAAGAACATGGAGTTGGAATAAGACAGTCCTGAGTTTCAGTCTTAGTTTCATGATTTCTGGTTAATAGTGTTGGGCAAGTTTCTTAGGCTCTCTGAGCATCAATTCCCCCCTTATAGTTCTCTTCTACCACCTATCTTCCTAATGTCATCTGGGATAAATAAAAGACATCTTTTTTTTTTTTTTTTAATCTTTGGTCAGTTCCTTTGTGTCAGTTAAATATTACCACAATAATTATGTGTAATAATCCTCCTCCAAACTCCGTGGCTTGAAGATGTAAATTATTTTCATGATTCTGTGGGTTGAGCAGGTGTCTCTTTTTCAATGGTATAACATAGCTGGGAATATTTTGCTCGAGATGTTTCTTTCCCGGGATCAGATGGAAGGATGAACAGCTACTCCACGGTGTTCTTTTCATGACCATTGAAGAAGCATGAGAGGAAAAGCAGAATCATGTGAGAACTCACATATTCGTACTTTTGCCCTGTTCCTTTAGCCAATCCAAGTCACAAGTCAAGCCCCAAATTATGGGAAAGCAATGCAAATTATCTGCTCATGAGCGGCATAGCAAAAGTGTGGATGCAAGGGAGGGTGAAGAATGGGGGTTAACGTATCAATCCATCTTTGAAACTATTTGAAATTTTCCTTAATCCTTCTCAGGCATACGATCGATTTCATTGGGAATGAAATTCTTCAATTGTATGACTTTTCTATCTGTGAGTTTTCTGTATTCACACTTAGTACCCATTTTCTCTTTTCCTTCTGTTTCATATTAAGATATGTCTTTCAACCTGTGCTTGAATTGTAAGCCCTTCCTGGTCCCCTGGGATAACTACCAGTTATCTCCTCCCTCCCATTTACTCAACTTCTACTTCTCTGTTTTCTCCACCTTTTAAAATACCAAGGTTTCCCATTTTAAAGTAAAACAAACAAACAAAACAAAGCAACACACACAAAATCTAAAACCCCAAAAAGTTCATGTGACCCAGCATCTTCCCTCTGGCAATTATATCTCTCTCCTTCTCAGCTAAGCTTCTAGAAGATTACTTCATTTTGCTGTTTCATTTGTTCCTCAACATAGTTAAATCTGGCTCTTACCCCATCGCTTTGCTGCCAATGTTCTCTCAGATATCACTACAGATCATTCCTTCCCTGAAGCTCTGTTTCCTTGTCTTCCGTGATTTTACATCTTCCTGTGCTCCTCTTACATCATTGTATGCTCCTTCTCAATTTACTTCACTGAATCTTCTTTCTTGCCTCCTTTTTACAATGCCCCCCCCCTTGAGGTGGTCCATGGTTTTCGTCTTATTCATCACCTTCTCCTCAAATTATCTAAACTATTTCCCTGGTTTTATCCATGTGCTAATACATAAGGTGTTTATTTCACAATCTTTCTCCTAACATCCGGCTATCTCTAAATAGATATTATACAGGAACTGAAGACCGGCCTACTTCATTATAAATTCACTAACTCCTACCCAAGACACACTGATTATTTCAGTTTCCATAGGGTTAATATTCCCAGCTATTCTCACTCAGTTTTCCAAGCCAAACCTGACATTTACCATGATTTCTTCTTTTCTTATCCCTCCACATCCAACCGGTTACCAAGTTAGATGGAATTGAAATCAGTCCTTTATTACCACTGCCATAGTTTAGGACCTTGTCCTTTTCATTTTGTTTATTTATTGTCTTTTGTGGGTTGTTTCTGGCAGGGGCTATTTTAGTAACTTCCTAATTAGTCTCCTTCCCTTTGCTTGTTAGGGGTACTATTTTAAAAGTGAAGGGCCTACTACAATACTGAATATACCGTAGATGCTCAGTGTGAGTTACATCTTCGCTATCCCCTACCTACTTCTTCAGGCAAATCCATACCAGTGGGCTTGGTGGCTTGGGACAAAATGAAACTCAAGACTCAGTAAGTTGATTTCTTTTTTTTGTTCATATATAAAAGGATTTTATAGACGTTTTTCCAAATCTGACAATTCAAAAAAATTACATGACATTTCCAGTACATAATGTGTTGTGAAGCTGATTAAAAAATCATATGAATGTTTTTCTTTTTTTTAATTATTAAATCATAGCTGTGTACATTAATGTGATCATGGGGCACCATCCACTGGTTTTATAGACCGTTTGACACATTTTCATCACACTGGTTAACATAGCTTTCCTGGCATTTTCTTAGTTATTGTGTTAGTAAGTGTAGAATATAAATGTCTTAACTCAGTAAGTTGATTTCTTTTTTTTAATCTTAACATATAACATGCAAGGATTCACTCTCTTAAAATCCTTCTGTGTTTCTATTACAACATGGTTTCCATCTTCAAGCTCACCTAATTACCCCAGAGGCTACAAAACCATTTCTATTTTGTTGTAGCTAATTGTTTGAGACAACTCTCTTCAAATAAACATCAAGGATATTTTGTACAGTGCAGCCTTTTGTCTCACAGTGTAGATTCCAATCACCCCAGCTGTAAGGCAAGCTGGGAGGTGTTTTAAATTTGAGTGTTGATGTAGTCAACTTGCAGTTGAGGTTCTATGACTAAGGTGGGAGAAGAGAAGAAATATTGACAGGCAACCAGCCATCTATTGACAGTACCCAGTAAATGTTCAGCGATTGAAGGTTTCTTAACGTACTCTCATAAAATTACTGACCCCTATTTGCCTTACACGTCTTTGAACCACCAGTCTTTCCTTTTGGACTTTTGGACCTAACCCTTCTTTTCACCTTGTTCCTTTCCATGGATTTCAATAGACTCACAGTTTTTTCCACTTCTCTTTATCTAATCCTTCTGTCAGGATAGGCTATGATGAAAACTGTCAGGATAATTAACCTTAAACCATGACTTCCCTCAGCATTAGTGTTTTAATGGGTTCCAGAAGTTTAAACTAAAATAGAAATTCTCCAATAGAAGAATTTCAGGAGTAAGTAATTAGATAATGGAGGTGTTTGTGGATGATGCTGGGGCTACCCTGAAACCATAGCCATATCTTTGACCTAATCCAATCCTTTGGATGGTTCTGTTTCTTTTTTATGGGCTTACGGCTATAAACAGTGATTATTTGACAGTTTTTTTTTTTCCTTCTATTTGTAAAAGCAAGGTAGATTATCATGGTAGCTCAAGTGCCTTCTGCCATTAAGTCCATGTAGATTTCAGTTTCCTCCAGTGGCTCCCAAACTGTTATTTTAATTAGTCATTTCATACCCATATCACTTTTGGTAGATTACAATAAAAATACCTTGTTGACAATAATTTTTGAGCAAATTGGTGTCTGAAGGTGAATTTGATTGAAAATCCACACTGAATTTGAATTAATTTATAAAATGAAAATGTTAGGGCAGCAACATCAATTCTGAATATATAATCATGGAATTCAATGACCTTGAGCAAAGATGATGTTAGAAAAAATTAGGTTGCATGTAGAAATACTAATGACTATCAGATAAAATTCATAAGAGATATGCTGCTAATTTTGACTACTCATTTAAAATTTGAAACAGCAGCAAATAATGTGGTCATCTTCATTTTCTCAAATGAAAGAATAATTGGGAAGACAGACTGATTTATAAAGCATGCTGAAATCATGGCTAATAGGCTGCTTACATTGTTTTCTTAGAAATCAAGAAAAGTGATCTCCCTATTATAACACATATTTAAAAGAATTTGTGCTACTCTTAGTTCTGTCTGGTTTTTTGTTCATTAAATTTTCATGAAAGCCTCTTGTTTTGTTCCATCCTCAGCCACTTCTTGTTGGCAGAGATGGAAAAGAGCGTCTACATGAAAGAGATTCTGGATACAGTGCTAGACAAAATATATATCCTTAGGTTCCTTCCTTTTGTTCAAAATGACTGATTAAGCATCAATTTCAGATTTACAATGTCTGAATTGCCATTATCTGGAGATTCAAAGTCAAGAGTTGTAAGGAAAACCACTCAAATACTGATATGTATTCACAGACATAAACTTGATGCTGGCATAATTTTACATTTCAGCCAGACAGACATGAATCTGAATCTCAATACTGCTACTGATTCTAATTGATTTGGGGTAAGTCTTTGATCCCATTTCTTCATTTGTAATATAAAAATTATATGAAAACTTACGAGGATATTTTCATGGTTAAATGAGATACTTTATGTGAAAGTATAGGTACTCCATAAACACTAACTCCTTAATGTTCCATCTTCAACTAGGTCATGTTTTCCTCACAGGTAACCAATGTTAATGATATTTAAACAAACAAATGGGATCCTACATAGTTAGATGCATGATATTCATCTCAAAGTAGGTCTCTTGGGAAATTGCTAACTTTCTAATGATGTTTCCACTGATCAAATTATATCTTTAACTGTCCTTGGAGGGTTCATTTCTAGTCAACCTCTGCACAAGTAAACCAGTTTCATTACTTCACAACTATACTATTTTTAGCAAGAAACAGAGTAAAATTACATAGCCAAGTTTCTTTACCAACTTTACATATTTTTGTGCATATTCCTGTTTTTCTTTTCTTGCACTTCAAAGATACAGGCATTATAAGAATTGGCATTGTCCTCAACTCATTATGACTGTTCGTTATTCTCAGCCTTTCCCCCGCTTTTTTTCGTGCTTTGGTTTGGGTAGTTTCTAGTGCTATGCCTTGTGGTTTACTGATTTTTTTTTTTTTCTGTAGTTTCCAAACCATTATCAATGCTTCCCAGTGTATTCTTCATCGTAGGTATTGTAGCTTCCTACGATGTAACTTCCTTCCTATTTTTGGAAGTTCCATTTGGTTCTTATTTATAGTTTTAATATGTCTCTACTACTGTCAAAGGCATAGAACTATCTATATAATCTGTTGTTATAGCTTAAAGATTAGTTACCACTTGGCTTGTATTCTTTGAATTTCCTATCCTTATTTAAGTATTCATTTTTTTTAATCAATTCTTTTACCAAGAGAGCCTTTTAGACCTCTCCAGTTAAGTCAAATCCTCCCTTGCACTAGTATTACTTCTTAATAGCACTGTTCAGTACTATAATAATACACCTTTGGGTGCAATTTAATTAATGTCTTTGTGTAGTAGATTGCATGTTTCATATAGGTAGGGAATCATTTACATCATGTTTGATTGTTATAATGACTTGCTTTAATATTCATCTGCTACCACCAATGATGTCATCTTGTGATAATTTTTTTATTTGGTTGATTTTTTTTTCTTTAGAGAATGTGTTATATTTTCTGTGTTTTTTTAATGAATGATATAGCTTTAGCATTTAGTACATTGTAGGGCCTGGCATACTGTTGGCATTCAAATATTTTAATAATGCTTCCAGAAAACTGAAAGACCTAAGGATGTATACTCCAGTGTTGTTTATTTGAAGCCTTTAGATTTAAAAAAGAGCTCCAGAATTAATGATGAATAACCTCACATATGATAATCATAATCAATACGGATCATGAAGTCTGTTTTTTTTAACTTTTCACTTAAAAATTATAATTTACAAAAGTCCTATGTGGCATATTTCCAGTTTATTTATTTATTTTGCTGTCTGTGAAGTAAATTACTCTCAATAAAAAAGCAGACAGCCATAGCATATCATATAATATGTGAACAACCACACTTTCAATTAGTCTTTCAGAAATATACAGAATCCTAACTTCCTCTCATTTTAAAATGAGAAAAATAAAATTTTCTGCTCAGAAAACTAAGAAAGGCATTATGTCACTTAATTTGGTCTAGTTTTAGCTGAACAAGCTGAAGTCTAGACTATAAGAGTTGCCAGTAAAGATCGTTATTATGGTGATGTACAATGCCATTACCACCACCAGCGTGACCACTACCACAGCACTGCTGCATCTGTACTGACTATCTGTCAATGTTCAGGTCAGGACTGTCACATAGAAAATCATAAATCATTAGAACATTCGCACGTGGTTGGTATTATTATCTCTCCTTTTGCAGTTATGCACAATGAAACTTAGACTGGGTAGTAGTTTGTTTAAGATCGCACAGCTAGTGTCTAAATTGGTATTTTAATCAGTGAGTAGGGAGCAGAAGGATTGGCTTTTGTTTTATTTTCATTTACTCTAATAACATATGCATAACATAAAATTTGCCATTATAACCATTTTAAATTGTAAAATTTAGTGATAATATTTAGTACATCGCAATGTTGTACAACCACTATGTTGTTCCAGAACATATTAATTGACTTAAAAGGAAACCCTGTACTCATGGAGCAGTTATTTCTCATTCCCCCCCCAATTTTTTTTTTTTTAGTATTAACTTTTTGCCCTGAAATTTTGCTGCATTTATTTTCTTTAATAGGTTTTGGGTGACTTTTAAAGGACTGTCTATATATAAGACTATGGCAACTATGGAGAGAGATTGCATTACTTCTTCCTTTCCACATGGGATAATTTTGATTCTTCTCCATCATCTCCATTTAGCTGTCAAATTCATCTCGTGAATTTTTACAATTTCAGATATTGTATTTTCCTTTTCTAGTATTTTTATTTGATTATTTTTTTATAATTGATGCATATGGGCTGTTGTATCCTGTTTTGTTTTTTATTTTTTTATTTTTTTGAGACAGAGTCTCATTCTGTTGTCCTGGGGTTGAGTCCTCTAACATCATAGCTCATAGTAACCTGAAACTCCTGGGCTAAAACGATCCTCTTGCCTCAGCCTCTCAAGTAGCTGGGACTACAGGAACCCCCTACAACACCCAGCTAGTTTTTCTATTTTTAGTAGAGAGGGCATCTTGCTTTGCTCAGGCTGGTCTCAAACTCCCGAGCTCAGGCAATCCACTCGCTTGAGCCCTCCAGAGTGCTTTTAATATTTTATTTTATATCACTTTGGATTGTTATAATTACTTGTTTTAAAATATTCACCTGCTACTACCAATGATTGGGGTCATCTTGTGATAAGTTTTACCTGGCTATTGTCTTTTTTTCTTTAGAGAATATGTTATATTTTCTTGGTTTCTCAGTTTCTTTTTTGTATTGTCGGATAATTTTGGAATGTATCATGCATATTGTAAATATTAAATTTTGAAAACTTTGACTCTTATTAATTTTCTATGATGAGTGTTCTTTCTTTTGTTTCATTATGCAAATACCTTAGCTGGATTGGACGTCAAACTCTCCTACAGCCACACTGGTCTCACTCTAATCCTTTTGTCTTTGGCTGCGTAACTTTGATTCTATGCCATGCATGCATGGTTTAGAAGTCAGTCAGAGATGTGGGCAGACAGAATTTGGGCATCCTCTTTTTGGCTCTTTCTCTTCTTAGATTCCCCCACTTTATTTGGCAGCAGCCATGGTGTCCATGTGTTCAATTTTATGGTTTCTCTGGCCAGAACAAGTATGATCTTTCTATTGGTGCCTACACCATTTTATGCACAAACTACACTTAGTACAAAGATGAAATCCATAAAAGCAGAGCATATACTCCTACCAGAGTCCATATGTTTCTGTATGTAGGCCTGTACATCCACATAGTTGCTTTTCATATGAGGTTTAGACTTTATAACTGCTTTCTGCAAATGACTATCTTGTAGGGTCTTGGTGCATCATAACAGAAATCAGAAATCTTCCAGATAATTTTTATTTGGATAAAACGTTGCATTTGAGTAGACCGTAGTGATAAACTGAAAATACATGTATGGTTGAATTTTTATGTGAACGTCTCTTAAAAATCAGACTTGGGGGTGTGCTCAATTTATAAGGTAATGAGGAGTAACAAGAACATGGAAAGCTATTGTTACAGTTTTTAAAAATACCTGTATGATGAACTCCGTTAAAGTAGTACAGAAAAAATGATTTGTGAAAATAGATATGTTTGGAAAGATTCTATACAACATATATCCTTCTCTTCTCCCAGAGTCTATGAAGAAATTCCCAAGAGAATCACAGAGCAGTTACCGAACATCTTTTTCTTCTTCCTGCAGCAAACAACTCTGAAACAGGAGCAACAGATAGCCAGTACATTGAAATTCAGTAACTGACTTTCAATTTCACAGACCATAATTCTGAACTGACAAGCAGGAATGGGACTCAAACTAAGCCCCTTTAGTGAAGAGGGACCAGTAATTATGTGGTGTGCTGCATGTTCTACTTTTGTTTGCTAAATAATAGAATACTCCAGGGTGCTCTCATAATTACATCATAGGCATCCACTCAGTGCACTCCACTAGCTATGACCTTGAACATTTTCAGTTGTTTCTAGCCAGGTAAATGAAAATGATGGAGGAAAAAAATAACCCTCCATTGTATGAAACCCTTAGCAAAAATTAGTTTTATTAACCTGGTGTCTGAGTCATCACAGGTACTGATTTTGAAAGATGTTCTGTAATTTTGTTTTATAGAAGAGCCTTCTCTTTTTTATTTATAAATTAGCAGCAGGGTAACCAATGTTGTGGAGCAAAGGGACACTGAAGAAAGAGGTTTGGGGAAAAAATAATTTTTTCTGATTATGCTTTTATTTTTCCTAATCATTTCTTCCGTTAGCAAAACTCTCCAAGACAGTAGTGGCACACAAGCTTTTGAGTATCAGTGAAAGGTGAAATCAGCTAAAATAATAGTTTGCTATGTTTAGTACCTAAGAGAGGCAGTAGTGCATTGAGGTTAGTGTGAAGGTGAAAAGGAAAAAAAAAAAAACATAATTGGGTACAATTGAAAAATGATTTATTTGTGGCTACCAACCTGGAATGGGAACAATTACTACCTTTCAAAGAGATCTTTACTTTATCACTTCTGTTCACCTTAGGGCAGGTTAACATGGTCCACAAGGCCTCAGGAAAGGATTTATAATTATGAGATTACATTTACTTTCATATAAGTTAGACCTGGCTTTATCCTGGATTCAGTTGTCCTTCACTTACAGGTGAAAAAAAGTCTAAAATGTCTTTCTTATACTTGTCCTCCTCTGAGGCACTATCATCATCTTCTAATGAAATCTGTATCCCTGTCAGCCTTTTAAAAATAGCTTTGCAGGGATACAGATTTCATTAGAAGACTGTGATAGTGCCTTTTAAAAATAAATTTGCAGGGCGGCACCTGTGGCTCAGTGAGTAGGGCACTGGCCCCATATACCAAGGGTGGTGGGTTCAAACCTGGCTCCGGCCAAACTGCAACAAAAAAATTGCCGGGTGCTGTGGCAGGTGCCTGTAGTCCCAGCCACTTGGGAGGCTGAGGCAAGAGAATCGCCTAAACCCAGGAGTTGGAGGTTGCTGTGAGCTGTGACGCCACAACACTCTACGGAGGGTGATAAAGTTGAGACTCTGTCTCTAAAAAAAAAAAAAAAAGCTTTGCAATTGTTTTCAGAAATAGTACATCAGATATTTTAGAGCAAATTAATCTTTGTATGAATACTAATATAATATCTATTGAAGCTCCTTAACTGTTTGTCTAATAGTGAACCATGTGAGAGAAATGCCATACTTAAAAATGATACTGATGCTTAATCCTAAATGCGCAGTGTGGTGCTTTTATAAATAGAGTGATCAGCCATACACTTTATTGTACAAGCTAGGGCACTTGGGAATGAAGTAGGGAGTTATTAATAATTATATGGGAAAAATAGACATGCACAAGGACTAATCATGAATTGATGTCAGCCTATTCATAAACTAAGTGATGATAAGTAGCCCCTTTTATAAAATATCTTCAGAATAATGGAATAGACCCTGAGAAAGAATTTCTTGATGAGAATTAACATTATTTTAAAATAGTAATGCTTATTGTTACTTGTATGAAAGTAAAGCATACTAATTGTATAAATTTTAAAAATATACAAAATATAAAGAAAATATAATGCATCACATAAAATTGCATTTTATTTTTATTTTTTATTAAGTCAAATACACATAGATCATGAATACATTTATGCATATGTGGGGTACGATGTGTTGATTTTTTTTTTTTTGTGCAGTTTTGGCCAGGGCTGAGTTTGAACCCACCACCTCCAGCACATGGGGCCAGCGCCCTATTCCTTTGAGCCACAATGTGTTGATTTTTTTATACAGTCTGATGTGGTTACATCAAACCAATCAACATAGCTTTCGCCTCATTTACTTGATTATTGTGTTAAGACATTTATGTTCTATATTTGATAGATTTGACTTATACTCTTGCAATATGCTCCATAGGTGTGGTCCTGCCTTTTACCCTCCCTCTGTCAAACCTCACTCCTCCCCTCCCTTCCCACTCCATTTCTCTCCTTCATCCTGGGCTATAGTCGTGTTCTATCTTTCATAACAAAGTGTGAGTAAATATAAGTAGGTTTCATAGAAGTATTGAGTACATTGGATACTTTTTCCTCCATTCTTGAGATACTTTACTTAAGAGAATATGTTCCAGGTCCCTCCATATAAACATAAAAGAGGTAAAGGCTCCATATTTTTCAAGGCTGCATAGTATTCCATGCTATACATAAACCACAATTTATTAATCCATTCATGGGTTGATGGGCACTTGGGCTTCTTCCATAACTTGGCTATTACAAATTGAGCTGGAATGAATAATCTGGTGCAAATATCTTTTTTGCAAAGTGATTTTTGGTCTTTTGGATATACTCCTAGTAGAGGAATTGCACGATCCAATGGCAGGTCAATGTTTAGATCCCTGAGTGTTCTCCAAACTTCTTTCCAAAACGAACATATTAGTTTGCATTCCCACCAACAGTGCAGAAGTGTTCCCTTATCTCCACATCCACACCAACCTGCAGTTTTTGGATTTTGTTATGTGGGCTACTCTTATTGGAGTTAGATGGTATCTCAAAGTGGTTTTGATTTGCATTTCTCTGATGATTAAAGATGATGAGCATTTTTTTATGTTGCTTTTCTTGTGAATATATATAATATTACATATGTAGTACAAGTAACATATTCTAGTACAATTATTTTTTTCATTTTTATTATTTCATCAGAATTTTCTCATTCCATTAAATATTTTTCTACCACGTGATTTTCATTGAATTAATACTAACTCATTTATTCAATTAACATTTAGTAAGGAGACTCTGTTTCACTATATCAATGAACAATATTTCGTTTAATGAGTTACTTTTGTTATAAATTTTGATTATTTCATTGTTGTGCTATTACAAAGGCTCACATAAATATCTTTATACATAAACTTTTGGTTTTGTTTCTGATAATTTCCTTAGGATGTGTCCTAGAATTGGAATTTCTGGGTCTGATTATATGTGTATTTGTAAGGTTTTGAATATACTCTGAAAAATTGAACCCTAGGAAAAGTATATCAATTATCATTGCTTGTGGAGTGTGTGAGACAGCCATCTTACACCTTCCTTACCAGCATTAAAAATATCACTCCATTTTATGATCCAGTACTTCCACTGCTTGCATTTATCCAAAGGTAATCAGTACGTCAGAGACCCATGCGCCCCCAGGTTTATTGCAGCACTGTTCACAATAACCAAAATAGGGAATCGACTTAGGTGTTTATCAACAGATAAATGAATAAAGAAGAAAATTTGGAATATGTACAAAATGGAATACTATTTAGCCTTAAAAAACAAGGAAATCCTGTCTTTCTTGGCAACATGGATGGAATGGGAGATCATTGCATTAAGTGTAATAACCAAGGAATACAAAGTTAAAGGTAACATGTCCTCACTCCTATGTGGAAATCAAAAGAAGTTGAATTCATAAAAGTAAAAAGTACAGCAGAGGATACTAGAGGCTGGGAAGGGTAGGGAGAAGTTGGAGATAAGGAGAGATTTGTTAAAGATACAAAATTACGGATCTATACAAGGAAAAAATTCTAATGTTCTCTAGCACTGTAAGATGACTCAGCAATAATATGTTATATAGTTTCAAATAGCTAGAAGAAGAATACTGAATGTCCCAAATACAAAGAAATGACAAATATTTGAGATGATGGATATGCTAATTACCCAGATATGATCACTGTAAATGTACAAGGTCAGAAATTGAGTCCATGAACTCATCATAAAAATAGTGCTACATACCTCATTGCTGAATATCACTATGGTCACTTTCGAAGTACTCCCCTTGGCTACCTCATGACTGCAGTGATATTCAGCAATGCGGTATGCGGCATTTTTTTCTAAGATGAGTTTGTGAACTTAATTGTCCGACCCAGTATTGAAAAATCACTATGTACCACATAAATATGTACAATTATTGTCAATTTACAAAAATAAAATGTTATATCTTTGAAATTCTTTATCAACTTGAAGGATAAAAATATATATTACATTCACTACTGTTGATATGTCACTTAAGCTTGCACTAATATTACAGTGCTTAATTTATCCATTAAAATAAATTTTTAATATTAATTTGGATTCTCTAATCCTTGTTATTTTGCTATAAAAACTACATAAACATGTTGGACATTTATTGTACCCAGTGAACTTCAAAAATGTCCACTTTCCTAAACTTACGAATTAATTTGATAGAGATTAGAGAGATTTACAGCATCAAGTCTTGCCTTCAGGAAGTGTGGTGCACATCACTAGTTTCTCAAGGCGTCTTTTGTTTTCTTTCATAAAGTTTTGTAGTTCATCTACCATATGTCCTGCACATTTCTTATTTTGTTTATTTGTAGGTATTTTATAGTTTTATTACTATTGTGAATAAAGTATATTTTTCATTAACTTCCAAATTTATTTGCATTGAGATTGACACACCTACACCCCACACATGTTTTGTAATGCATTCTCTCCTCTTCTGTTTTACAAAGGCCATATTATTTCTTGTCATTCATGAAATACATCAAATCCGAAACACTCTTTTGGAATCTGTAGCAGATAATTTACATAGTAGCATGATATTCTTCTCAGTCTTTTGCATCATTTCCTTTCTTTTGTTTAGTGTTTTTTCATAGGTCTCCATTTTTTTCTTTTATTTATCTTGGAATAAGAAGTGATCTTCTCAGAACTAGTGTTCACCAAAATAAATAAATAAATAAATAAATAAAAAAGTAAAAATTAAAAAAAATTAAAAAAACAGGACAGTAGGTCCTTCACACTTTCATGCCAACTGAGTTGCCTTATTTCAAGGGAAAAGCATGTATAGGCCACTAATTGGGTTTCTTCATTCAAATCCACTGACCCCAAAGTTATTAACAGTTACACACAATTTATTAGGATTGCTTATTTTCAGTTTTCCTTCTTTACTATTTTAGTGGGAATTTGTCAGAGACACTTTCAGGAGATTTATAATCAAGTAACATTTTGAACAAAAAGTAAAAAATGGGCTGTTAAATGCTTCTTCTCCACTTATCCATGTTTTATGGTATACTCCCACATAAATAGAACAGAACTCTTTCTTTTTTCAAAGGACTTGAAAAATGGAAGCCTTAAAATTTAAGCTATAGACAATTGTAAGAATAATTAAGAAAATATAAAAGATAATTATTAAATGAGAACACCTCTTTCTGATTTGCCTCCTATAAGCTTTTGAAATTTACTCATGTGGTTTTTTAAATCTGAGGCTATAAATGTCCAGTTTGCTCTAGTGAATAAGCCCCATTGAATTCTTCATTAAAAGTTACACTTAAAAGACAGATATATTGATGAAAACTTTTTGGTTTGTGGATGGTAGAAACCCAACTTGAATTAATTTTGGCTAAAAATATCATGTATTGGAAAAAGTATAGATATTTCACAAAGCTAATAAAAGGGTTTATCAAAGTATGCTAGGAACAAAGCTTTTTTTCAGATTAATATGTGGTTACAAACAATTGGGTTGCATTGTTTGCGTTTAGGTGAAGTCCCTGTTGTAGTTGTGCCCATCAGACTGGAGGTATGCCCTGTACCCCTACATTGTTCCTGTCAGGTGAGAGCACACCAATCCCCTTCCCTCCTCCATCCTTCCTCCAACTCGAATTTAATTGAGTTTTTCTCTTTTTTGGACATGTATTTGTTCATCTACTGGCTTCATGTTATCATTAAGTACATTGGACACTTGCTTTTTCATTCTTGTCATACTTTACTAAGGAGAATGTTCTCTAACTCCATCCAGAGGAAGATAGAAGATGTAAAGTCTCTGTCTTTTTAATATCTGAATAGTATCCCATGGTATACATGTACCACATTTTGTTAATCCATTCATGGGTTGATGAGCACTTGGGTTGATTCCACATACTGGCCATTGTAAATTGAGCTGTGATAAACATTCTAGTGCAAATTTCCTTATGATAAAATTGATTCCCCACCCCCTGGGTAGATAACTGGATTGCAGGATCAAATGGAGGATCTATTTTGAGTTCTTTGAGGATTCTCCATACTTCTTTCCAAAGAGGCTGCATTAGTTTGCAATCCCATCAACAATATAGAAGTGTTCCCTTCCCTCCACAACTGCACCAGCATCTGTAGCTTTGGGACTTTGTGATGTGGGCTATTCTCACTGGGGTTAGCTATTCTCACTAGGTGATATTTCAAGGTGGTTTTGATTTGCATTGCTCTAATGATTAGGGATGATGAGCATTTATTTGTGTGTTTCTTGGTCATTTGTCTGTCTTCTTCAGAGAAGTTTGTATTCATGTCTCTTGCCCAGTGATAGATGGGATTGTTTGCTCTTTTTGTTGTTGTTGTTGATTAGTTTGTGTTGAGTTCTGTGTAGATTCTAGTTCTCAACCCTTTGTCAGATTCATAAAATGCAAATAGATTTTCTCATTCTGAAGGCTGTCTGATTGCTTTCATTTTTATACTCTTAGCTGTGCAAAAGCTCTTTAGATTGATCACGTCCCAATTATTTATTTTTATTGTTGTTGCGATTGCCAAAGGGGTCCTCCTCATAAAATTTTTTTCCAGGATGACAGTGTCAGGAGTTTTTTCCACACTTTCTTCTAACATTTTTATTGTTTTGTGTCTTAAATTTAAGTCTTTTATACATTGAGAATCAATTTTTGTAAGTAATTTTAGAGGTATAGGTCCAGTCTTCCACATGTGGTTAACCACTTCTCCCAGCACCATATATTAAATAGTGATTCTTTTCTCCAGCATTTTTTTTTTTTATAAATCATAGCTGTGTACATTGATATGATCATGGGGAATCATTCACTAGCTTCACAGAGCGTTTGACACACTTTCATCACACTGGTTAACATATCCTTCCTGGCCTTCTCTCAGTTACTGTGCCAAGATGCTTACATTCCACATTTACCAAGTTTCACATATACCCTTGTAAGATGCACTGCTGGTATAATCCCACCAATCCCCTTCCCTCTACACACCCCCACTCTCCCTTCCCTCCCTTCCCCCCAGCATAGTTTTTGTTTGATTTATCAGAGATCACACATGGATTCCTCTCTAGGTTCTTTATTCTATTCCATAGATTGCAAACATCTCTATTTTTGTGCCAGTACCATGCTGTTTTGATGAAGACTTCTAGTATAATCTAAAGTCTGGTAACATGATACCTCCAGATTTGTTTTTATTTCTTAAAATTGCATTGACTATTCAGGTTTTTTTTCAGATTCTTCAAAGTATAATGTTGGTGCTTTGATGGGGATTGCATTGAATCTGTAGATTACTTTGGGTAGTACGGACATTTTAACAGTGATTATTCTTTCCAGCCAAGTTTATGGTATGTTCTTCCATTTGTTAACAACATCTGCTATTTCTTCTCTCAGGGTTTCATAGTTCTCTCTGTAGAGATCCTTCATGTCTTATGTTAGGTTTGGTCCCAGGTATATCATTTTCTTTGAAGCTACAGTGAAGGGTATTGTGTCTATGATTAGATTCTCAAACTGTTATTGGCATAAGTGAAGGCTACTGATTTGTGTACATTAATTTTGTATGGTGAGATAGTACTATATTCCTTATTCACTTCAAGAGGCTTTGTGGTTGAGTTCCTGCATTTTCTAAGTATAAGATCATATCATCAGCAAAGAGCTAGAGTTTGACTTCCTCTGTCCCCATTTAAATACTCTTGATATGATTCTCTTGCCTGATTGCTTTAGCTAGAGCTTCCAGCATATGTTGAATAGCTGTGGCAACAGTGGACACTCTGGTATGGGTCCAGTTCTAAGTGGAAATGCTTTCAGTTTTACTCCATGCAGTATGATATTGGCTGTGGGTTTGTTGTAGATGGCCTCTATCAGTTTTAAAAACTTATACATCGTGATCAGGTGGGTTTTATCCCAGGAAATAGAAGGTTGGTTCAACATACATAAATCCATAAAGGTAATTTACCACATAAATGGAAGCAAAAACAAAGACCATGTGATCTTCTCAATAGATGCAGAAAAGCATTTGACAAAATTCAGCATCTTTTTCTGACACTCAAGAAAATAGGCATGGATGAGATATTTCAGACATACAGAACTTCTTAACAGAGTTATCAGCTTCAGGATATTTCTCTTCAACTATAGTATCTCTGTTTAAGACAATTTCCTGACCTCTGCCTAGACAATTCTGTTGAGCCATCTTCTGTAGTACAAAAAAACCAAAGAACATTCCCCTTTCCCTTTGATTACTGGCCTAGGGCTGCAATGTAGGTTTTAGTTCCTAAAAATGGTGAGGGGTTTTAAAGAGGCAGCTCATAAAACATTTTAACTTTTTTCGTATGTTACCTGTTACACTGTGTTTTCTAGAACTTTATAAGGTAGTAGTTTTAGGATACACATGTGCATTTTCAGAGATATATGCCATTTGTTTTTGATGCTTCTTCTGTTGTTTTTTTTATTATCTGTCTTTAAGTTATACTTGCCAGAATATCTGTAATTTCAGAATCATGCATTGTCTTTTTTTTTTAGATTGAAATTAATTTATTGGTACTCACATGTTTACATTTCTTAAGGATATATAATTTCACCTACATTTTCCAGTATGTCTCATCTTTTTTTTTTAGTCTTTTTTTTTTTGTATTAAATCATAGCCGTGTGCATTAATGCAATCATGGGGTACAATGTGCTGGTTTTATATACCATTTGAAATATTTTCATAAAACTGGTTAACATAGTCTTCACCACATTTTCTTAGTTATCGTGTTAAGACATTTATACTCTACACTTAGTAAATTTAACATGTACCCTTGTAAAATGCACCGTAGATGTGGTCCCACCAATTACCCTCTCTCCATCCATCTTCCCCTCTCCCCTCCCCTCCCTCTCCTCTTTCCCCTTCTTCTTGCACTATAGTTGGGTTATAGCTCTCATATGAAGCTATAAATTGGTTTTACAGTAGGGCTGAGTACATTGGATACTTTTTCTTCCATTCTTGAGATACTTTGCTAAGAAGAATATGCATTGTCTTTTAAAAAAATCCTTTAATTTCTCTTGGTCCTAAGGAGAAACAGAACTAGAAATTAGTATATCTTCTTGTCTTGTTTCAAATATAATCATAGATATTTTAGAAAGAAAATTGTAATTTTGATAGTTTTGTCTAAAATATGACTTTAAATTTTAAACATAGGTTTTACTAAAATAAAATAAAATATTTATAATAAATTTGTATTATATTTCATTACATATTCTTTACTCAATAGGAGAGATTAAAATTTCTTTCTCAACCCACAATGTCATATCTACACCAAAAGTTCCTGACATACTACAGAATTGTCTATTTTATGGAAGAGAAGACTCTACTCTAAAGAAACTATGAGAAACTAATAACATAAAAGATTAATTGAAGTTTCTTTTCCTCATCCTTACATGTGGCAATCATTTACTTTATTTTCTCTTAAGGAAAATAGTTTTGAATATTATTATGGAGTCTGATACATTGGGGAACTGTTTTGAAACCAATAATTCAGAATATTTTGAAAGAATTAAGTTACAGTTTTGTCTGATGAATAAGTGTAGAGGACTGAAGTACAGCATGAGGATTACGGTTAATGATTTTGTATTATGTTCTGGAAATTTGCAAAGAGATTCAATTTTAGGTTCTACTGTCACACACATATACACTCACACAGAAATAACTAAGTGAGAAGATGGATATGTTAATTGGTTGACTGTAGTAATCATTTCACCATGTACGTGTATATTAAAACATCATGTGTAAGACCTTCAATACACAATAATAATAAAATTAAAACTTAGAGAAGAAATTGCATATGTAATAGAAGCATGAGGAACTATTTAAAGTCAGAAACATTTATTACAGATTCTTAAACCATAAATGGAGAATCACTGAAGCATATACTATCTATAGGGTAGTTTACTGTGTTTCACTGGGTGGAGAAGAACATACAATTTTGTAAATTTTACTTTGCCTAGTACATGTTTGATAAAAAGTCAGTGAAAATAATAATGGTCCTGCCACTTTTTTTTTCTTTTAAAATCAATTTTATTGAGGACCATTTATATACAATAAAAGGCACTCATCTTAAATATACAGTTTGAGTTTTGGCAAATGTATAAACCCTTGTAGCCATCACCATAATTAAGACAAACATTTTCATCAGTGTAAAATATTCCCTTATGCTCCTTTACTGTCCATCACTCACCCACTCTTGGCCGCATGCATTCGTTGATTTACTTTCTGTCACTATGGCTTTGTTTTTCCTGCTATGGAATTTCATAAGAATTAAATAATGGGGTATGTATGATGAACATTTTTATCCTCTCCTGTTGTTTTTCTTTTCTTTTTTTTTAATTTATTTATTTTTATTAAACCATAGCTGTGTACATTAGTATGATCGTGGGGCACCATACACTTGGTTCATAGATCGTTGGACACATTTTCATCACATTAGTTAACATAGCTTTTGTAGCATTTTCTTAGTTATTTTGCTAAGACTTTTACATTCTACATTTACCAGGATTCACATATACCCTTGTAAGATGCACCGCAGGTGTAATCCCATTAATTCTCCTCCCTCCACCTCCCTCCACCTCCCTCCCCCCCCTTTCCCCTTTCTCCCTATTCTTAGGTTGTAACTGAGTTATAGCTTTCATGTGAAGGTCCTACATTAATTTCATAATAAGGGTGAGTACATTGGGTACTTTTTCTTCCATTCTTGAGACGCCACTTTTTGATGATATGGTAACTCACTGAGTTGAGTATTTAGGTATAAACTTTAGGACTGAGTTAATATCTCATTTTCAAAAGTTTACTTTTGCCTTACAAATGAAAACATGTATAGATGTAAAAGGGGTCCCTGTTTTGCTCGTATTCGTCTTGTATGTGCACTATCTAATTAGCAAAGCAGATGTTTGTTACAAGGGGTACTGTAATATTCAAATAGAATGACATCTCTCAATTTCGTGGCATATCCTGGAACAACTATGTTGACAATTGCATTGATAATGCTGGAGAAATGGTGGGTAAAATTGCTGGTGCATTAGCACAAGTCAAGGCACTGGCAGGAGACTAGTATTAGTTCTTAATCACCAAGCACTCACAGTAAGGAAAAACAATTGCCAGTTTTACTTGAAAATATTCTTGATGAAATAGTAATGGTAGGAATTTTATGATACATTGATCTCTGAGTATATATCTTTTTAATGTTCTGTATGAGAAAAGGGAAGTATGCATAAAGCACTTTTTCCTGTGTTCCAAAGGACCCTGGTTGTCTGAAGGAAAAGTGCTTGTGCAATTGTTTAAATTGTGAGGTGAACCATCCACATTTTTCCCCAAACATTATTTTTTAGATAGAGAAACGATAATCAGCACCTCCATTGAAAAAGTTTCAATTACCTGAGCTTTTGAGTTGTTTTTCCGAAATGGTAGATTTTCTATAAGACAAAGGACCTGAGATTCTGAAGGCCCTGGGGCCGACTTAGTTATGACCCACCATTCCCTACAACCTGCCTCCAAATGCCCACAGCCTGCCCCAAGACATGTCGTCTTTCCTTTAAAAGCCCATTGGAAAGAGGAAGTTGTGGGAGCTTCTCCCCATAGGAGACACCTGAAAAGAAAGACCTTGGTGATAAGGCAATGGGGAAGGGATTGGTCTCTCGTTAAAAAGCATGATATGCTTGGCAGTCTCCACATGGGTGGTGTAAATAGCCACGGGATCACTTCTATAAATAGCCAAGCAAGAAGCTAGTTGAGGCTCCTGCTAAGACTGCTGCACCTTTGAGGCGCTCTGGCACCTCTGGCCTGACTGAGACAACCGGCTGCTCCTGATGGGGAGGCTTACCTGACTGAGACAACAGGCTCCCCCGGCACTTATGGGGAGCCATACTCGGAGCAAGTGTCCACAGCGGTACACATCCTGGCAGTTTCATGGGCCAGGGCCAGCGACCTAGTGTCTTGGCTCCGACATCTCCCTTTCTCCTGACAAGACATATGTCATATTAAAAATTCTGTTCTTCCTTGGCAATCCTCATTGTCTCAATAATTGGATCTTTGTGAGACAAGCAACTGGACCTAGACCAGAAACTGCAAAGGCTGTTCCAACAACAACAAAAAAGTATTAGGATTTGTGGTTATTCTGACCTGGATATTTGGTAGAAAAAATTTTCAGGGGTTAAAAAGAGATGCTACTTTGAGGAAAACAAATTACAGTGTTTGTTATTCATTGTAAAATCTGAAATTTCAAGTGAAAATTAGAAATTTGGAAAACGTGCATCCCCTGGCATTGAATTTAATATCTGCCCCCAAATTAGACTTTTCTGATGAGATTAATGATGACATAAATGAATGAATGTGATTTTTTTTTTTTTTTTTTTTTGGCCAGGGCTGGGTTTGAACCCGCCACCTCCGGCATATGGGACCGGCGCCCTACTCCTTGAGCCACAGGCACCGCCCTGAATGTGATTTTTTTTGATATTGTGTAATAAAGATCTACTTAACTTGAGAATTAATATTTCCCAGATGACTGGTGAAAGATGTCACAGAATCATACATAGGTGAAAGAATCATTCAAAATATAAGATAGATCAATGGGTTTAATGTAAATGAGCGTGATAATTTCACTGATGTATTTCAGACTCTCCATTCAGGCCGACTTTTAAGAAATTACTCCTTGCTGAGTCTTGATACCGTATTCAAGAACAATTTATAATTATTTTAAAATGCTATTAAAATGCTCATCACTTTTCTAATATCATACAGAATGTGCTCAAAAATGTATATAACTTTTAAGAAAGAAAAACAACTGTATTAAAATTGTAATACTCAATATATACTGGTAATAAAAGATGAATACAAATAGTTGAGCACTTATTGTAATTGCAAAAGTGAAACATGACTTGAATATTACAAACTTAGTGCAGATTTTCCTTTCTTAAAGTATGTATATGTTTTTTGGCACCCCCTGTATATTTGTGAGGCCAAATTTTTATCACATACTTAAGAAAATGACATATTTAAACATTTTAACTCCAAATGCAAATAAGACATTTCACCTGTCTTTTCTATTAGGCTTGATATTAAAAATATTTGCAAAAACGAAACTTCACTCTTTAACTGATTTGTATTGTTTTAGAAAATATAGTTATTTTTCATAAAAATAAAATAAATTGTTAACATTTAATAAGTTTGTTACTACTTACTACTTTTTTTTTTAAGAGATGGAGGTCTTGCTTTTGCTCAGGCTAGTCTTGAACTCCTGATCTTAAGCAATCCACTGGCCTCAGCTTCCCAGAGTGCCATTGTTACTACTTTTAAATAAATTGATAAAGTAATATTTTAAACATGTATCAGTTTTTTCAAAATTATAAATACCAATACATATAATTCACATAAAAATTTCATTGGGTGTAGGAGACACCTGGGAGAAATACCTTGGCGATAAGGGATTGGGGAAGGGATTTAACATTTAACATCATTCAACGTAATTTAACATCATTGGTCTCTTGTTAATGAGCACCACGAGAGCATGTAAGAGCACGTGATGAGAATACCATTATTGCATAGCAGTCTTCACACATGTGGTGTATTACTTCTATAAATAACCTCAGGAGAAGCTGCTGCACGAAGTAAGACCGACAGTCAGCTGCTGAGATTGCTGCCGAGATGCTCCCTCCTACAAATATTGACTGTGACTTCTAAGGTGCTTTGGCACCTGAGACCAGAACGAGACCTACCCAGAGTAAGCTGGAGCAGCAGCTCATGTCCAGACAGTTGAGTGGGGTGGGCTGGAGACCTAGCGTCCAGGCTCTGACGAGGCCCTGGGCTGGGGCCAGAGACACGGTGATCCCAGGCCCTGACAAGTGGCACTCCAGATGGGACCCGACAATTGGGGTCTTCTATAATTTTTATGCACCTAATGGGGTCATGACACTAAAAAATTTAAACATCACTGGTTTATTCATAGGTCATCTGATAGAGGTTCCAGGTCAGCAGGTGTATTGAGCAGCCATGTTTGCAAATAAATAGTTATGGATCTGCCGTATATGATGTGATTACCTTTTGTACTCATTGTATTCAATAAAATATTCATAATCTATGGAAAGGTCCAAATGTTTAAGCTATTAAAAAAAGATGAATAGGCCCTATTTTTTCAGATAATGGTCTTCATTTTCCATGAAAGTGGAATTGTTTGCATTGGAAGATGATCATCATTATTATCTTGACCATGCCTCATTCAACAAGCTATTTTTGTATGACCCCTTCCTAATAAAATCTTCTTAATTATGGACAAGTTATTATTATTATTTTTTTTTTTGCCAAATTGTCTTAGGGTGGTCTTTATTTGGTTTCAGATCTTTTCTGCAGTAAGTTCTGATCTGATATAGTCATTTACACACAATGGATTGACAGCATTATATTTACAAAAATTTTGCATTCATCTTAGTTTAAAGACTTTGTGCTTGAGAATGTTATTCACTTTGTCACTGTTACGGTGGAAAGCCCACTAGGTGCTCATAGAGTGGGGGAGAATGATTTCTCCAGATAAAGGAAAAGTATAGAATTTATTTTATTCTTTTATTTGAAGAGAGGGCGTGAGAAAGTGAAAGAGTGAGTAAAGAGAGGGAGAAAAGAGAGCAGGGAGATGATGTGGCATCCCAAAGGATGTTGTTAATTGATGGATTGATGGGAATGGTCAAAAACCTGCTGCATCTACTTTATTTCTTTTCTTTCCTGCAGCAGGCAGATAACAAAATTTGAAGCTGAGTGAGATGTCAAAGTAGAAAAGCTGGCTCTCCTGCCTTTCTTTGGAGATGAGATTATCCCAGGAGATGTGACTGCATCCTGCAAATATGGCCCATACTTTGCTGTTCACCCAGGATCTCTGTAAAAGCAGATTCTCAAAAAATGACTTTTAAAGAGGAAGATTTGCCTCTTTTCCATCTGGTCAACTCTTTTCAAAAGTTGTGCAATACAGAACTCCTGTGGTGTGCCTGTTAGCAGAAGAACTAATAGGATTGATCTTTAACTTTTACTAGGAAATTATAACATTAGGTATTCTTCTGTTATTTTTTCAAGGCCACCCATTTCAATCAGTATTTTGATTAATCAGGCAAAACCATCATGTGGCTGAATGACTTTCCAGGAATTGAATTCCAACCCTTTAGTTTGTGCAAATTTGGCCTTATGGCAAGAAGGATTTATTGAAGGAACAATACCTTTCCAAGGATAATCTGAATTATATTTTCAATTTTACTTTTCAACAAAAAATAGTGGTAGGTCCTGTCCTTACAGATAAGACTAAAGATGGTGAAGGAAATTAGAAATATTTTACCCAAAATATGTTTTGTTGACATATTTTGAGATGGCTGCTATTTGTCTGTCTCACAGACTGATTAATGCTGCAAAATTGTCTTGTTGGTGGGGAGGAGAATTTATTTTTATAGAGAATCTCATTTAATGTAAATAGATTTTTCCTTACCTGAGCTGGAAAAGATTAACTGAGAATCTGATGCCTTTAAAGGTTTGAAAAGAAACATTTATGATCTATTTTCTCTGAGGGTTGCTACCTGTAAGACTTCATTTATATAACAAAACCACATTTGCTACCTAGCCAAGGATATGCCTTTCATCCTTTCCAATCCTGTTTTTCTGCTTCTAAACCCCTATTCTTTAAAAACCTCTACACTTCATTGATAAGTTGAATCTTCGTTCTGAGGGTTCCCTTGTACACACATAAAATACATTTGTGTCTTTTTCCTCCTATTAGTCAATCTGCCTCATCTCAATTATTTTTCATTGAATTTTAAGGGAGCAAGAACCTTTGTTCTCTACGGTTGTAAGTGCCAAAATCAAAGTTTAAACAAACTTTGTAGAATATAGTGCAAGGGGGAGAACTATTCTGTACATGAAGATTGTATCATGAAACTAGATAGATCGTGTGCACCAAGAAGCAAGGTACTGATAGCTCATAACTCTCAAAGAGAATATGAGATTTTTTTTTTTGCAGTTTTTGGCTGGGGCTGGGTTTGAACCCACCACCTCTGGTATATGGGGCCAGCACCCTACTCCTTTGAGCCACAGGCACCGCCTAAGAATATGAGATTTTTTAAGGTTCCAAGGAGGAGATGGAATCTGAACTTAACGTTGAAAGACATTCATCAACAGGTAGACAAGTAGCAGGGGAGTTTGTAAGTGGGGGTAGAGGGAGGGGTCTCCAAGTGAAGCAAAATGAAGAATGGATCAGGAGAAAATGCCAAGCCCTTGAAAGGCTTCCTGGTGGAGCATAAAGCCTTGGGAATAGAAGTGTAGTTGTCAGGTAGATATCTAGAATTCCAGATCTTCCAGGGGAAAAGGACAAGAGCAGGACCCCAACCCCCATCTCACTTTACTCCTGTCTGGAGTGACTGCTCACAAGTGGGGAGGAGGGAACACCCTACCAATCTGTGAATCAGAATTTAGCATACCCAAACCAATATTCTGAAGCTTTTCCCCAATGTTTTCTTTTAGATGTGTCATAGCTCCAAGTCTTAGATTTAAGTCTTTAATCTATTTTGATTTGATTTGTGTAAATGGCAAGAAATAAGGATCTAATTTCATCCTTCTACAAATGGATATCCAGATTTCCCAGCACCATTTGTTGAAGAGACTGTTCTATTCCCACTGTATGTTCTTAGCATTTTTGTCTTAGTTAAGTTCACTGTAGATATGTGGTTTTATTTCTGGGTTCTATATTCTGTTGCATTTGTTGTGTCTATTAAGAAGGACCAGACACCCCAAAGTAAGACAGGCATGAAACAAAGTTTATTGAGGAAGGGAAAGATAGGTTTACAGAGTTAGAGGGTTTACAAGATCAAGGCATGTTCACCATAGACAGCAAACAGGCCTCCACTGTCAGAACAAAAGTGGAAAGAGACTAAAAGGCAAAGAGGTATGAGTTATGGCCAGTGGATCTGTTTTGTAGTACATGGATCAGGCTTACCTTGTGGCTCTGGGGTCATCTTAGAAACAGAGTCTTATTGCACATGTGGACCTCCCTTGAACCTCTCAGAAAGCCCACTGAGAGTGTGTGGACTACATTGTAAATTTAAGCCAATGACATGATAATTAGGCTTAAGGCTATTCTAAGTCACTTTCGAGACTATAGTGTACCTGTTAGTAGGCCCATGGGCTAGAGAGTCTTCTACATCCTTTTGCAGTTGACATGCTAAGAAGAGTGATGTAGGCACTCTCTTATGCCACATCTTAAGCCAGCCTAGTCTCACCAAAAACCTTGAGGATCGTTGCCTGGCCACCTGTCCTGTTTATTCAACATCCAAGGGCTCTTTAGTGGGTAGGTGGTGAATTTTGCCAAAACTGGGCCCTTCCCTTCAGGGCAGCATGTTGACTTTTGGTTCAGTGGGTCCAGAAGTGCCACCCAGGAAGTAAGGAGTAGACTTATGGTCTTCTGGAGTCTGCTTGGTACTTTATTTTACTGTGACTCATCTGGTATCTAAAATGTAAAACAAAGTCCTTTGAATTCTTCCCTTTCCTTTCCCCAAATAGAAGAAGACTCTCCCTGAGCTGCCCTGTCTGGAGTTGGGGGAGGGCTGACACAGGCACTGGCTTGACCACCACTACTGGTGTCTCACTGATTCATGTGCACCCCAATTTCACTGGCTTTGTGCAGCCACAAGAATTGCCCAAAGACTGCAGCCTTTTTGGCCCAAGTGTTTTAAAAATTTAGTCTCTGCCTCAGGCTGCTTTTTGCCAGCTGGTGGTGGGGCTAGCAGGAACTTGGGATCAGGCCAGAGGATTTTCCTCCGGCTGGGCTGATATAAATGCAGGTCTGAGGGCACCAGCAGAATTCTGCTCTGTGTTGTAATCCACTGTGACAGAGAGGCCCTGAGTTACAATACAGAGTACCACAATCACTTCACTTTCCCTCCCGTGGGCACACAGTTTCTCTCTCCACTCAAAGTGCTGGTGTGACACTGTCAGGGTATGGGGGCTGGGTAGTGTAGGCCAAGAAAGATCATCTTTTCTGCCCTATTCAGTGCCTCTTTCCTTGATATGTTATAACCAGGCAGCATCATCACTCACCAAATTTTTTGCTTTTCTGAAGGGGCTTGCTTTGTTGGACAGAAATTGAGTTTGGTGTTTGTGTGAAGGGATAATCACTGTAGGTTTCTTTTTAGCTGTCTTGTTCCACTCTCTCTCTCTGAACTATCAAAAAGAAGCTGTTTATGGTTGAGCAAGGAAAGTGGTATCCTGAGATGGAATAAACTCCAGCTAAAGATGCTGTGAACACTGGAGGGAGCCTAAGTATCTTTACTTCGTATAAGTCTTCTCAGATTTTCTACTTTTTCTAGTGTCAGTTTTGGAAGATTTTATTTTTCTGACAATTTGCTCATCTGATCTAGGCCATATAATGTGTTGAGGTACTGTTGTCTGTAGTATTCTTTTATCTATTTATTTTGGCAAGGTTTATTCCTGCTTTAACTTCTAATTTCAGTTCTGTCAGTCTTTATTTTTCCCTTAGTCCATCTACATACAGGTTTATAAAATTTGTTGATATTTTCAAAGAATCAACATTTAGTTTATTCTCTTTATTGCTTTTCTATTCTCTATTTCTTTTATCCAGTCTGACCATCTTTGCCTTTTGATTGGATTGTTTAATCAATCACATTCAATGTTATTATTATTGATATAGTCAAATTTATGGCTGCCATGCTCCTTTTAATTTTCCAAAAAAAAATTTTTTTGTTTTCCTGTTTCTTCTATTCCTCCTTTACTTCTTTTGTTGGAAACAAGTGGGGTATTTTCTAATTAATTTAATTTATTTGATACTTTTACTATATTTTAAAATTATTTTTAGTAGTTCTTCCTGGATTTACCATGTACTCACTTTTAAAACTATTATTATAAAAACATATAACATGAGACTTATCCTCTAAATAGATTTTTAAGTGTACACTGAAGTATTGTTAATTATAAGCACAATGTTGTACAAAAGAGCTCTAGAAATGATTCATCTCCTTAGCGCCTAGCAACCAACATTCTATTCTCTGCTTCCATGAGTTTGACTGTTGGAATCATTCAGTATTTGCTCTTCTATGATTGGCTTATTTGACTTAGCATAAAGTTTTCTAGGTTCATCCAATGTTGTCTCACATGGCAGGATATCTTTCTTTTGTAAGAATTAATAATACTTTATTATACATCACTTTTTCTTCATCCATTTATCCAACCAGGGACATTTAGGTTATTTCCACATCTTGACTATTGTGAATAATGTTGAAACAAGTATGGGAGTGCAAATATCTCTTCAAGATCCTGACTTTAATTCTTTCAGTTAAATGCTGAAAATGGGATTACTCGATTATATGAAAATAGATTGTAATTCTATTTTTTTTTCAGTGAGACTTATGTACTGCTTTCTAAAGTGGCTTTACCATTTTTACATGCACACCAGTAGTGTTCAAAGGCTGAATTTTCTCTACGTGCTCACCAACACACTTGTCTCCTGGCTTTTTGTTGTTGTTGTTAATCTGTTTGTTTTGATAGTAGCCAGATATCATATTGTGGTTTTGATTTGTGTTTTTTCTGATGATTACTGATGTTTGAGGATTTTCTTATAGACCTCTTGGCCCTTTGTGTATCCTCTTCAGAGAAATGTCTGTGCAAGGCCTTTGCTCATTTAAAAATAATATTATTTATTTTTAGTTGTTGAGTTTATAGGAGTTCCTTATATACTTTGATTATTAACCTCTTATCATATAAATGATTTTCAGATACAATCATGTGCCACTTAACAATGTTCCATTCAGTGACAGACCATATGGCAATCCCATAAGATTATAATACTGTATTTTTCTCTACCTTTTTCTATATCTAGACATTTATAGATACAAATATACTTAGCCATTATGTCAAAATTGCTTACAATAGTCAGTACAGTAACATGATGTATAGGTTTCTACCCTAAAAGCAATAAGCTGTGCCCCGTAGCCTTGGTGAGTAGTAGGCTATACCATCTAGGTTTTTGCAAGTATACTCTATGTGGTTCACACACAGATGAAGTTACCTAACAATGAATTTGTCAGAAAATATCCCCATCATTAAGTGAAACATGACTGTGTTCTCTCCCAGTCCAGTTTGTTGCCTTTCACTCTGTTAAATATTTCCTTTATTGTGGAGAAGTTTATGAGTTAGATGTAGTCCCATTTGTTTATTATTGCTTTGGTTGCTTCCACTTTTAGGATCATATACAAGAAATTATCATGTAGAAAAATGTCATAAAGTGTTTCCCTATGCTTTCTTTCCTCTAAAAGTTATAGTTTGAAGTTTTGCATTTCAGTGTAATTTATTTTAACTTGGAATACAGCCTTATTGATGATCAATTGGACAGATATGCCTCGGTTATTTCTGAGCTTTCTATCCTGTCCCGTTGGTCTATGTATCTTTTCATCCAAGTGTCATACTGTTTTAATTACAGCAGCATTGCAATGTATTTAGAAATAAGAAAGTGTGACGCCATCAGCTTTGCTTTTCTTTCTCACTATTGCTTTGGTTATTTGAGGTCTTTTGTATTTATATGTGAATTTTGGGATGTTTTTTTTCTGTTTCTGTAAAAATAGTGTCATTGGGATTTGATAAGAATTGCATTGAATCTGCAGATAATTTTGGGAAATGTGTTCATTTTAGAAATATTAAGTCTTACAGTCATGTAAGGGATCTCTTTCCATTTACTTTGCCATTTTTAATTTCTTGCATCAGTGTTTTATACTTTCCATTGTACATGTCTTAAAGATATTTGCATATTATGAGTCAGACAAAAGCTTGATAACTAGGATCTATAGAGAACTCAAATTAATCAACAAAAAGACCACAATCCCATATATCTCTGGGAAAGAGGCATGAATAAAACCTTCTCTAAGGAAGACAGATGAATAGCTAATTTGTTTAAAAAAAATTTTTTTTTTTTTAGAGATGGGGTCTTGCTATGTTGCCCAGGCTGTTCTCAAACTTCTGATCTCAAGCAATCTCAAGCAAATGTCTTGGCTTCCCAAAGCACTAGGATTACAGAGGTAAGCCACAGCACCAGGCATGTATGTTAATTTTGTATCCTACAACTTTACTGAATTAATTTATTAGTCCTAAAAAGTTTTGTATGTATGTGTGTGAGTTGGCAGTGCAGTTCTGCCAACACTGTGAATTTAGACGTCTGGTCTCCAGAAATGGGAGAGAGTAAATTTTTGTTTCTATCAGCCCCCAAATTTGTGGTAATTTGTTATGGCAGACACAGAGATGTGATATTGTCTCATATATTCTAAGCCTGTTTAAACACATTTCCTATAAGGATCTAATAGTATTTTTGGTGATCTTTGGGTTTTCTGCATAAAATATTGTCATCTTCAAAAAGAGAATTTTGCTTCTTCCTTTCTTATTTGAATGTCTTTTATTTATTTAGCCCAATTCAATTGGTTAGGATTTCCAGTGTGATGTTGAATAGAAGGAAGCCACCCTTGCCTTTCCTCCTAGTCTCAGAGAAAAAGTTCAGTTTTTGAACATTGAGTATGGTGCTATTTGTGTACTTCAAATATAGTCTTCATTATGTAGAGGCAAATTCCTTCTATAGTTAGTTTTGCAAGACTTTTTATGGTGAAAGTGTGTTGAATTTTGTCAAATGCTTTTCCTGAATCTATTTATATGATGATGTTTTATTTTACCCTTCATTATCACATTAGTTGATTTTTGTATATTGAACCATCTTTGTATCTCAAGGATAAATCCAATTTGGTGATTATGTATTTAGACTGTGTTGCAGTTCACTTGGTGTTTATTTTTCTTCATTTAATCTTATGTCTATTCCTTTTGCTCCTAATTGCATAATCTCTATTTATAGTCAAGTTTCTGGGTTTTTACTTTCAATTCAAGTGTACTGTTGTGTCCCTCTATTAATTTTCACTTCAGTATAGTAATTTTCAACTCCATACTTTCCATTTGCTTTTTTTTGATAATTTCTATCTATTAATAGTCTCTCTTTGATGAGACATTGTATCTATAGGTTCCTTTAATTCTTTAAGCATGCATATAGCTTCCATTAATGTTCTTTGAACATGAATGGCTATTTTGACGTCTTAAATCTAACATCTTGTCCTTCTCTTAGGCAATTTCTGTTGCCTAAGTATTTTCTTCTATATGGGCCACATGTGCCTGTTTCTTTTGGTCATATCATAATTTTTTGCTGAAAAATGGACATTAGAGGTACTTTGTTATAGCAACTCAAGATATTTATTCTACTCCCTCAATAGCAGTGTTTGTTTATGTTGTCATTTGCTTATTTGTTTTCTGATTTGAGTTGGGTATCTTAGAGAAGTCTATTTCCTCTTCAGTGTGAAGTCTTTTGTGGTGCTCCTCAGAAGGTGCAGCATTGGACATGCACGCAGTCACCTGGGATGACAGCGGTTTTAGAAGGTCTTTCTTTGATTGTTTTCTGATCTCTTTATTAAATTCTCTGCCTCATTTCGATTGTATCCCACTATTAGGCTCCACTAATAATGTTACTTTTTTACATCTTTCTTTACTGTTGTTTTTGTTTACTGTTTTGACAATGTCCTCGGACATAGCTTGCTCCACCATTTTATTTAATTTATATCTGGGCAAGTATGATTTTTGAGGTGTGTTCACATCCTAGTACAGCTCTATGTAGGTGTCTCTTTTCCTTGTGCACTTTGGTGAACTAGCTTGGTTACCTTTTGGAAGAGATTCAGAGCTTTCTTTTCCTTCTCCCACTTTCTTTCAATAGATTTAGTGGATATAAGTGAATTTTTGTTACATGAGTGAACTGTATAGTGGTAAAGTCAGGACTTTTAGTGTAGCCATCATCCAAAATTGTACCAGATAGGTAATTTTTTTTTATCTCTCAGTGCCCTTCCACTCTTCCCCCTTTAGAGTCTCCGAAGTCTATTATACTAGTTCATATGACCATGTACACCCATTATTTAGCTCCCACTTATAAGTGAAGATATGCAATATTTGTTTTTCTATTCCTGAAATACTTCACTTAGGATAATGATTTCCACTTCCATCCAAGTTTCTGCGAATGAAATTATATCATTCTTTTTGATGGCTGAGTATCATTCTATGGCACATAAACACCACATTTTCTTTATTCAGTTATCAATTGCTGGGCCCTTAGGTTGATTCCATGTATTTGTAATAGTGAATTGTGCTATGATAGACATACACATGTAGATGTCTTTTAAATATGATGACATTTTTTCCCTTTGTGTAGAGACATAGTAGTGGGATCACTAATCAAATGGAAGGTCAATTTTTAGTTCTTTGAGGAATTTCCATATTGTTTTCCACTGAGACTGTACTAATTTACATTCCCACCAGTGATTTACAAGCAGTCCTTTCTCTCTGCACCTGTGCCAATTTCTATTGTGTTTTGACTTTTTAATAATAGCTGTCTGACAGGGTAAGCTAGTGTCTTACTGTGGCTTTTTCATTTCCCTAATAATTTGTGATCTTGAAAATGTTTTTATGTTTATTGGCCATTTGTATATATTCTTTTGAAAAATGTCTGTTCATGTCTTTTGTCCAACTTTTAATGGGGTTATTTGTTTTGCTTTTTTTCCCCCCTGAGGATTTGTTTGAATTGCTTGTAGATTTTGGATATTAGTTCTTTGTCAGAAGGATTGTTTGTGAATGTTTTCTTCAATTCTGGAAGTTGTCTATTTACTCTGTTGAGTGTTTGTTCCTTGTTATTTTTTTTTCTGTGCAGAAACTTTTAGTTTACTTAGATCCCATTTAGCTATCATTTTTTAATAATTGATTTTTGGGGATTATATATATATAATCTTTATATATATTTACCTTTATATATATATATCTAAATATATATCTCTCTATATATATATTTGCCCATATATATAAATATATATGTAGAGGTAAATTCCTTCTATAGTTAGTTTTGCAAGACTTTTTATGGTGAAAGTGTGTTGAATTTTGTCAAATGCTTTTCCTGAATCTATTTATATGATGTACAAAGATCTATTTATATCATGTACAAAAATTTACTCTCTCCCGTTTCTGGAGACCAGACATCTAAAAAAAGACATTTAATACGACTTTTCCACCACATATAAAAAATTAACTCAAGATAGATTAAAGACTTAAAACATGACATTGACCTATGCAAAAAAAAAATATATATATATATATTCTCTATTCTGTTCAATATATATGTATTTTTTTATTTTATTTTATTTTTGCATAGGCCAATGCCCAGAACATGTTTTCCTAAGTTTTCTTCTAGAATTTTTTATGATGTCATGTTTTAAGTCTTTAATCTATCTTGAGTTAATTTTTTATATGTGGTGGAAAAGAAGGGTCCTATTTAATTCTTCTGCATGTGACTCTCCAGTTTTTTCAGCACAATTTATTGAATAGGGCATCCTTTCTCTGGGGTATGTTTTTGTCTGCTTGGTCAAAGATTAGTTGCTTATACATATATAGTTTTTTTTTAATCTTTTTTTTAAATTGTTGTTGTTGTTGCAGTTTTTGGCTGGGCCCAGGTTTGAACCCACCGCCTCCGGTATATGGGGCTGGTGCCGTAATCTTTGAGCCACAGGCACCTCCCCCATATATAGTTTTATTTCTGGGTTCTCTACTCTGTTCCATTGATCTATGTGTCTACTATTATGCCGGTTCCATGCTGTTTTGGTTATGTTAGCCTACTAGTATAATTTGAAGCAGGTAATGTGATGCTTCCAGATTTGTTATCTTTCCTTAAAATTGCTTTAGCTCATGCGGCACTTTCTTTTTATATGGACTACTACCACCTCTGAAAAAACTCACTAATCAACCACAGTCAGCACTGTGTAGGGTGGTAGCCTCTGGTCTTCTTGGCTTGCATCTCCAAGCATGGAACCTATACCATAGGAAGAAGGTTCAGTGAGGGTCACTGGGGATCCAATATTCTTAAGCCTGTGACCTTAGATTGTTTGGGAGAAAAAAACCACCTTACCTCTCAACTATATTCACTTAGAATTTACCCTGTTCATCTCTTCCCTGTGAACTCTGGTTGTCTTACCCTGCTCCGGTTTCCAGTTCTGTCTTCTGATCTTCTCAACTCAGGGAGATTTTGATCTCTGCCTAAGTTCTCCCTCTCAGAGCTATACGTTTAAAAAATCTTTAGGAAGTAAGTTAGCGTAATCATAGAACTCATCTCAATTTTTTCTAGCATCACTGTTCTATATTGCCTGATATTCAGTACCCCAAAACTTTTGTTTAATATATTTTGTTTTTCTTTTTTTAAATTTCAGAATATGTACAGAAAATGTATAGACATTTTGGTTACATGAATTGCTTTGGTAAAGTGTGAGTCAATGTTCTTAATGTTTCCTCTTTATTAGTTGTTTTGAGAAGGAAGGTAAAGGTAATTCGAGTTTCTGTTGCTTCATTTTAGTTGCAAAGGAAAGTTCCTTTAGTCCTGTGTTTTTAGTAGCAATTGCAGTATATATAAACCTCCAAAAACTCTGTAGCATAAATTCTTCTTTCCTAAAGGATATCTGAAAAACACTTGCACTTTAAGTTGTGAAAATATGCAAAAAATCTGATTCATTGCTAAGGAAAATATTTAATGCCATGCCTATCTCATGCTATAGCAGTTGGTCATTTTTGTGTGAAAAGCAGCCAAAGTGGTAATTTGACATTGTCAGACAAATATCTCAAACTGGTTTACAGTATTCTGGGTCTTTCTATCAGTTCTTCAGAGGTTGAAATTTAACTATAGAACTTCACGTATGTTTCTCATGTACATGCTACAGAACTGCTATTTTAAATAATTGTTATTATCCTATTCATTTCTTAAACTTATTTTTCAAGTAGAGTATAAACAGGCAACCTTCTAGTTTCAGAAATTTTGTAGGTTTTTTCCTTTTCCCATCATTGTTTCTTTAAATATTTTATAATCATGAAAATAACCTCTAATGTTAAATGATATCTGCAGCCAGGTAAGTTTTCAAAATGGGAAATAATCCAGAAAAATAAGGGACCACTGGGGTATGTGGCATTATATTCGCTAAAAACTTAAATTTTGTACATTCTAATTATGTATTCATTGGGTTACTTGGAGTCACATTCTGTTTCTTGCACCCCATTGTACCAGGAACAAAAGACCAAATGATGACACAGCTGTCTCAATTGGCACAATTCTTGCAATCTTACACTTTTGATTATTTCAATTCAATTCAATTTTGCCCATTCTTCTTACTGGATAGGTGGAGGGTGTACAGACAGATATTCAAATTGGTGTTATTTCTTGTTTTGTTGCAGAATACATTTCAGAAATCACCATTTCAGATTTCAGAGGATTTGGTAGGAATAGCTAATATGTAAAATGAACAAACAAAAATTACAAATATGAGTGTGTTATGGACTGAAAATAGTACTGGGCTTTATATTCAGCTCTATCACCCTCTGGTGACCTTGGTCAAGTTGCCTCCTCTCTCTCTGAGCTTCAGTTTTCTCATGTACAAAGAAAGGTTTAGCATAGATGATCTCTAATGGAAATTCCTTTGCAATGCTGCCAGCAGATGCTTCTGTGAAATGCTTTATTTTAGTGTGTAAAGGTACAGGTAGTTTAGAAACAATTAGATATTATCCTTGGTTAATTGTGCAGTTACATATGAGAGAAGCTTCAGAAGACTAAGTAACTTTTTCATCTTCATCTTTTTCATATTCTTAGGGAAGCTTTGGCTCATAACCCACAAAGACATTATGAAAATGACCCTATTAATTTTATCTACGCCATGCACTTTTAAATAATGATTACTTTCCCCTGTTTCATAATGTAGCTAGATGTAGTTTCAACTGCATGTTAACTCTTTCTCCTCATGTAACAAATTACTCTGTAACATTGTTGCACTATACGATATGTACTTATGGAAAATACAATTTCTACATATTAATTTTCCCCCATTACTTTTAAATATGCTTTCTTCAATGGAAGTTCTTCCACAAAGATTTATTAATGATCCAAATGCTATTCTTATTTTTAAATTCACAAAAGCCATTTTATGGGATATATCCGACTCATCTCCTGAAGTAAGAGGCACTAGGTGGGGAGTGGGGGGGGACAAAGAGATAAATTTCTAGTTAATAGACTTAACAAATGGAATATTTGCTATTCTGTGTGACTTTAGAAGGGCTGCTACACTTTAAAGGTTAAGTAGAAAACCAGTTACCTTCCCATTCATATTTCTTGGCTCTGATTTGATTTTTTTCAAGTTATACAAATAAGGTGGTTAAAAAATAAAATATGTCCTTCCATTTGGAGTTCCTATATGCTAACAACTTTCAGGCTGATTTGTACTTTAGCAACTGGCACCTGGTGTCTACCTGTCTATTAGACATCCATAATATCATGAAAATTATTCCTATTTGTATGCCATATTATAATTTGCAAGACTTTTAAAAATATATCTCCACAAATCTTCATAATAGTTCTCTGAGATAGGCCAGACTAGGGTTATCAACCACCTTCCATTACATTAACTTTTGTAAAGTTAATTCTTCATGGCATTTTATTTTCACAGTTGAATTTGTAAATGATCTTTTAACCTCCTATTACATTAACTGCAAAATAGCTGCTTATATATGTCCAACACCAATAACTCAAATTCAGCATGTCTAAAACTGAGCTCCTTTTCCCATGTTCTGGTTACCATCTATTTCACATGCACCAAAGATGATCGATCAACTTTATTGTGGAGGAGGTGCTACTTTAGCTTAGTGACTTCACAATTAGTCTTGCAATCCAGAAATCCCTTTCTTTTCCTTGTCCTCCTGAGTCCATTATCTGTTCATATAGCAGCAACATCAGCAGCGACTGCTGTCCGTTCCCCTCCTCCTTCACTGTCACTGCCATCATTCTATTACAGCAGTTGTTTATAATTGAACCTCTGATCTCTAATCAAACAATTCTCTATTTTTCATGCTGCCAAACGTGCCTTTCTGAAAACATAAATGAAGATCCATCACATCCTTTATCAAATATCTTCAGTGATGAGCAGTACAGTTTAATGCTTTGAAGTACAAGGCTCTCAAATGTGAAGTTTTTCTCTGCCACTTACTAGTTGTGTAATCTTGGGAAAATCACTCAACATCTCCATGCTTTATCTTCATTATCTGTAAAATGGGGTTAAAATTAGTATTTCATTCCCAGCATTAAGGATTACAGAGCAATGCTTATACGGCAGTTAGCACAGTGCCTGGCCCTTAATGTTTGCTTTAAAAAGCATTACATTTATGATACTGGAAAGCCCACAGCTGTCAAAAGCACTGTCTTTGGGTCAGACAGGTAGTATTTTCCAGAGTGAATATGCAAACCTTAGTGTGTCTGAATCTAAAGCATAATTATATCCAGTATGCAGACATTTTGGCATTCACGTTGAACTGGGAATGGAAAATTGGACCTTAAAGTAGGGAGCCAACACACTTTGTCCTTAAATTAGTGCTCTCCAGAGCCACTTGTTAGAGCCTGCCAGTCCTTGCTGGTCTCTATGAACCTCTCAGTTTCACCCTGTGGCTAGGAGGGCTTGATGATCAAAGTAAGAGATCTTCATCTAACATATTCCCCGTTTTGGTTTTTCTTGCCCCGTTCTGCCCATTTCCTTGCACCAAACATCACGCACCTTGCCCCAAATTCTTTATAGTTAGCCTGGTACTGAGGATGATGTACAAATTAGGTTGCTCAGTGTTCATGTTTGTTATTCACCATCTTTGTCAAACCTCATGAGGAGTCATCAACACTGCTTGTTTAGAGGTTCCGGCACACACAGACCTGGGTAAAAATCCTAGATCCCGGCCAGGCGCAGTGGTTCATTGCCTGTAATCCCAGCACTTTAGGAAGCTGAGGTGGGCGGATCGCTGGAGCTCACAAGTTCGAGACCAGCCAGAGCTAGAGCAAGACCCGTCTCTAAAAACAGCCGAGCGTTGTGGCGGGCACCTGTATTCCCAGCTACGCGGGAGGCTGAGGCAAGAAAATCTCTTGAGCCCAAGAATTAGAAGTTGCTGTGAGTTGTAACACCAGGACACACTACCAGGGCCAACAAAGTGAAACTCTGTCTCAAAAATAAAAAAAATAAAAAAGAATCTTAGATCCCCTATGAGATCTAATGTAGGTCATTTTACCTCTCTAAGCTTCAGTTTCCTCTTCGCTACATAAAGTACATATGCATCAATATGTGTTGATTGGGGAAATATACAATATTAAAAATATTAAAAGTATTTAAAATACTTTAAAATGCATTTACATTTTATTAAGTAACAGTGCATATTTCTAGTAGCTATATTGGTTCCCCCGTCTGTAGCTAATACTTTGTATACACACAAATTAAGCTCTCTTTGCCATAACTGGTCATTTTAATTCTATAGGCTACTTATTATGACAGGGACTGCTAATTGGCTTCCAGTATCCATTTTCACTTTCTTCTATGGCCAGATAACTTTTAGATGACCACTGAGATATGTGACTAATGATTTCGTTTCATGGTCTCCCATGCAATTATGAGTGGCCATGTGACTAAGTTATGACCAATGGGACACAAGCACAAGTGAAATGTGCAACATTTGGGGATGCTTATAAAGAAAAAGCATTGACACTTTATTTTGTGTTCCTTTGCTGCTGGCTGGAATGCAGAGAAATTGCGTTGCAGTTAGAGTAGCCATTTTGTATTGCGAATTGGAAAAGGCACGTAGAGAAGGGTGGAGCAATGAGATACTTTGATCCTGGATCTCTGAGTATCATGGAGCACCCGTACTTGCCTAATCCACTAAACTGGCTCTTTACGTGAAAGGAATCAATTTTAAGTCACTATCATATTATATTTTTGTATTATAACTATGGGGAATTCTAATTAATACATTTGGGAGCACTGAAATAATTTATGGCAAAGAGCTGGCCAGTGTTAGTGACCTCTTACAATTGCTTAGATCAGTTCCTTCCTTTCCTAAGTGAACTACCCTTGGATCTGTCCTATCGCCCCACAAGAAAGCTGGGTTATGAACTCATGGGCTCTGCAAGATCTTGAAAAACCTCTCTTCCTCTGGGCAGACCCATCCCATGCTGTATCAGTTGTTTTGACTTTCAAGAACAGCTATGCAGACCAGTTCTCTGAGATGCCCTCTGAATTCTCTAAAGCTATAATATGCCAAACTTTTTATAAGAGGCACTTCTGATTATTAGCTCCACTGAAAGTAATAGGCAGGCAGATTTGTGGTGCTGTCTGTTTCCATGTGTATTCAAGATTGCATTGCCACTTCCTAATAGTCCTCGTTATTCACGAGCTGATTAGATAGAGTGCAGAAACCAAATGGAAAATGACACAATTTATTACCTTTACAGAGAAGATTATAAAAATATTATAAACAATAAAAAATTCTTCAGAATTAATCGAACATAAAGCACCCATTTTTCTCCCAGTAAAAAATTATAGATGGAGTTGGATCAAATCTGGGTAGTAATGAAACATCTTGTTAGCTTTCAATTATGGTCCTGAACAGCCGCTCTCACCCTCATGAGCTCTCTCTCGTGCGTACTCTGTCACTCCCTGTCTCTCTCACTCTCCTTTTTCTCTCTCTCTCTCAATTAAATAGATATTAGGGTTTTAGATCAGAAAATAATTCAATTGACTGAACATGAGATGCATTACATGATAACAATTGTGTTTTCATTTTTTAATATGCACATGCAAATGTACCAAACTATTCCAAAAGACCAAAATCCCATTTAAACCAGAAAGTGTAATTACAATGGAAAGAGGCATATTGCTTGGGCTATAGAGAATAACATATTACTGCATTCCCTTGTTTTTTTATGTGATGCATTATTCCCTTAACTTATAATGTTGGTTTGAGGTATTTAATGCTATTAATTATTGCAATGAGATATTGAGAAGTCTTGTTCTTTTATTATTAGGATTGAGGATATGTGGCTACAACTAAATACTTAAAGAACTCTGTGCTTTATGTACTGTAGCTAACTGCAACAGTGCATCACTGTGGCACCTCCATTAGCTTGTTCAATATTCCAAAGACTTCTGTTCCCGGCAATTAGAGAGCATCAGGAAGATAAACTCTATGAGAGACATTTTTAAATTCATATATAGAGCACAACTGTTGACATCTTAAGTGCTAATTAATAAATAAGGAACTCAGGCCTCATTCAGAATTAATATAAGATGAATCGTCTCTATGTTCTCTCTCCAGATACAGAACTTCGATGGAGATTTTCTTTTTGGTAAACCTGTTGTGCTTTCAGTTTGCAGAGTCAGAACAACAATTCTTGAAGCATAGGTTTACTTTCAGAGGAAAGAAATTTTAAAAGTAATGGCGTTTGCCTGTCATTGAAGGAAAATACATGAATGATTGTCTAGGCTGTGCCAAGAGAAACAAGAATACTTTCAGGGCCACATGGACCCCTTTGCTAATTAGAATGTTGGCTGTGAGCTATTTCAGTAGGTTTCAGGGGTCGTATTGACCAATTCTATCAAAGAACTTTAAGAAAAGGCCATTATTATGCACATTACAAAATACAATAAATCATGGCTAGGACTTAATTTTTTAAAAAACACCTTTAAATGGAAGCACTGTAATAACCAGAAAGAGTTCTATTCACTAATGTGGTAGAAAATACTTCATGCCAGTATGTTTTAATGATACAAGCCATATTTCTCTTCTTAGATTTTAGGGTTGAAGAAAATTACTGCTCTAAAAAGTAGTAATATTTGTAGAGGAAGGAGTGTGATTAATCTATATTTGGCAACATTTTTTCAGTAAGCTACATTTTGTATAAAGATGACAAAAGTCTTCACCTTCTTGGTGCAGTTGTAGTTGCTTGATTATTATGTTTAAGACTGAATATATATGTGTACAGATCCATTTGTGAGAGAGAAAAAGTGATTGCATATTTATTAAATTATAAGGTAGTTTGTTTTTGTATCTCATAGTGGTTAATGCTCTGGAGTCCTTCTTCTTCTTCTTTTTTTTTTTTTAAATAAATGACTGTGAGAGGCTTGGGGATATAGATTTTCATCTAGTTAAAGGTCAGGTGCTGAGCAATTGATTTGATTGCTGAGCAATTGGGTCATTAAGTTGCCTGAAATAGCTGTGTTGCAAATGTTCATTGGTGAGCCAATCTGGGAATCTGTGCTCAGGGCTTGCATTAGGGTCTGTGGCAAATACTAAGTTGAATTTTGCCTTTGGAATTGCAAAAAAAAAAATGTACTCAGAGGTGTGTGCATTAGAAGATTTGTGTATGAGACTTTTTGTGATTACAGCATATAAAAATGTCCCCTTACTTTTTGAGCTTTGTTCTAAGACCTGCGATTCGAAATTCAACTATTGGAGATTTCAGCATTTATGTTATTATTATTATTATTATTGGTATTGGTATTCAAAATTGTGGCTGCCCTGACTAGTGGGATGACAAAGGCCTAGTTGAAGGTGTGTCCAACCTTTTTTTTTTTTCCCTCTGCTGCACTTTGGAAGAATAACAGTTTGCCAAAAGCTGATTAGAATTAAAAAAGTACACACTTTTCATAACATATGACACCACAGATAAGCGAAAAAAAAAATCCTCATAAAATCAGCATGCATCCCACAGGCCACAGGTTGGGCACCCTTAGAGAATATGAAACTTGCCAGAAGGACTGGACTGTGTGAAGGAGTGCTGCTGAGCTTGTGAACAGAATGGGAATACTGAGGGAAGCCAGGGCAAAGTGGCCCTTCTTCAACATTTTCTTAAGGAACATACTTTTCTGATCTTATTCTAAAGAATCCAAAGAAACCTGAAATATAACCAATAAGAAGAATAGAACTGGACTTGAAGTCCAGGGTTCTAATTCCAGCAGTGCTTATTTATCATATAGCTTTAGTCACTTTCCCAGTCAGTGAACTCTACTGGGAAAATCCACTTCCTTGTGTAAAATATGGAAATTTAAGTTGATGCCCTCTAATCTCTAATGTTTTATATTTTAATATTCTAAGTTGCCAGAATTTGGTACTATTTTCAGTGAAAGGCATAACATCTAGCAAACAAATGAATGTTTCTATTTCAATTCATATTGCCCAAATTAATTCTTTAAACTATAAAGTCTTTCTTGATTATTGTTGAGGGTAACTGTAAGGTTAGGATTCTGTATTGGAATATTGGAAAGGATATTGTAGAATTTATTTCCACAAATGTCATAGTGGAAAGGGTATCCAGTTTTAACTTTGCCACTAAGTTTCAGAAATTCCATTTTACTCCTTTTAGCTTAGTTTCATTATTTCTGAGGTCTTCATAATCTAAGCTATTCTATTTAAACCTTTTCTAGTCACCCCATATATCAGTCCATCAGAGATATTTACATTTTATCTTTTACAATTTTCAGGAAAAAACAGAATTTGGTACTTCTAAATAGCTATCATATGATGATTTAAAAGAATAACCTCTTAAAGTCCCCCCCAATATTTCTAATGTAGCTGTATTTGCTAGCCCCCAGGATCCTGCTCTGCTCATAAAGTACATTTTGGAATTTTGTAGTCCCTGAGAGTGAATGTCCTCATGTTCGGTACTTTGTGTCTGAGTCATAGCATTTTGGGGATTCTTAGTCATCTCCCTGTGAGTCAACAATCTCAAACTGCTTACATGTTTCTATTACTTTCCAACCTCTATGCCTAGAGAAGAAATTAATTTCATACACACATAGCCTCTCTTTCTGAAGTGACTTTAAATACCAATCATCAACAATAGTGTCAGAAAAAAGTTCCATTAAAATACAGGGGAATAGCTACTTTAAGTGTTACTCATAATAGAATCGTAGGTCTACTTAAAAGAGAGAGAGCGAGAGAGCATGGAAGCAACCTTTGCTAAGATCACTTCTCTGCAGGTGTGGGAGAGCTCCATTGACAGTCCTGTGAACCCCTGGAGTGAGGCAGTGAAGGATGGAGCTGGTAGCTAATGTAAGTGGAACAAATAAACCTCCCAATGTCATAGCTAGAAGATGGCTCACCAAAACATCATCTGTTTCAGTGCTTTCTTTCCCACTGGAAAGAGGATGACAGCAAGTTATTGAAGATAATTTTCCAAAGGAAAGTCACGTATAAATTCTTCATCTTAACACACAAACTTCTCTTATTTCTTATATGATCCAATCCTTGTTATGGCTTCCTTGTTAGCTGTGTGACCTTAAGCAAAATTTTCTTGGTTTCTTCATCTTTAAAACTATGATACCAATAGTATTTATTTTATAGGTGTGTTGTAAAGATTAAGTGAAATAAAGCATCTTTAAATGGTTTATCATAGCACAAAGGTCATAGTAAGTGCATAGTAAATGTAACATTTTTAATTATCTATAACTTTGGATGACTCATGAGCTCCTAAAGAGTAGGAACTACATTTGGTGTATTATTCATCCTTGTATTTCCTTGACTTTGTTCTGGTGGGCTAAGAAAAGTACTAGTTGTAGGGTTTAGGTTCTGTGACTTCAAGAGAGTTACCCTCTTCTTCCTGCCCCATCCATGTCTTACCTTATATGATATGAGCTTTAGTGTCTTCTTCCGAAATCCAAAGGTAATAGTAATTCATTACATACTTAGTGGAGGAATTCAGTGAGATGTAGCATGTGATGCTATTAAAGATATCAATAAATTATAACTATAATGTGAGCTCCATTAATGGTAGATATGATTATTATGTACATTACATTATTAATTAAGTACATGAGTTCTTTTTCATTCTGCTTCTTTGGGGTTAATTTATCGTAAATAGTTTCCATGTTTCTTACCACTGTTTGTAAAATTCCTATTGAAAAGTGTCATAGTCCTTTGCCTGTGTTATAAAGAATACCTTAGACTGGGCTAAAAATAATATTAATTTTGTTTCTCACAATTCTGGAAGCTGAGAAGTTCAAGATCAAGGCTATCTGGTAAGGACTTGCTCTCTGCTTCCATGATAGTTCCATATTATTGCATTCTCAAGAAGGGATGAGCACAGTGTCTTCGTGTGGAAGAAGGGACATAAAGGCAAAAAAGGGACGAAGTTTCTCTCTTCAACTTCTTTTATCATCCTATTCATAAGAGTGGAGTGCTCATGATTTAATCACTCCCCAAAAGGCACTGTATCACATAATGCTATCACATTGAGTATTAGGTTCCAACATATCAATCTTGGAGGGACATTACTGTGGTTTTAATGTGTTTCTTTAAATTTGCATGTTGGAAAATTGAATCTCCAGTGCAATAATTTTGGCAGATGGGGCTTTTTGAGAGGTATTTCTGTCTTGAGGGCTTTTGCTCATGTTAATGAATTAAAACCATTATAACAGGGTTTAACAGAGGTGATCATCCTTTTCTTCCCTTGTGCCTACCTCCAGGTTAAACACATTGTTATTCCCCTCTTGAAGATGCAGCATCTTGAAAGCAGAGACTAGACATTTATCAGAAATCAGATGCCTGTGCCTTGATCTTGGACTTCCTAGACTCCAGAACTGCAAGAAACAGATTTCTTTTCTTTATACATTGCCCAGTATCAGGTATTCTGTTATAGCAGCACAAATGGACTTACACAGACACATGCATTCTAACCACAGCAAAAGGTTTTGTAATTCTATCCTGATACTGTTCAGGATGATTAACATGTAAGGACCCAACAAAATATAACATCACAAAAGAAAGCAGGAATTTTATGTGTTATGTTTGCTTCTATTATATTCTCTACATATCAGTGTCAGACACCTAGTTGGTGCTCATAAAATATTTTTGAATGGATATATGAAAATTACTCGGAAGTTTTACTTAAGTATACTGATAGCTTACACAGTGTTAAAAAACAAAGTGATAACTGAATATACCATTATAGTTAGAGGACCAGGGAGGTGGGGGGACTTTTTAAACTATTTTTTTTAACTATTACTATATAGGAATCATGAAAATCTGCATTGGTCCACAGGCCTGAGACCTATACAAGTTTAATCAATAAAGTAAAAAGACGTGCATATGAGGAAACTTGAAAGACCTTAGTCTTAATTTGGATCAATTTAATGTCATTTTGCAAACATTCACTGAGCATCTGCTATGTACCTTCCTGTATTCATGTGAGGTAAAAGATTGTTACCTGATCTCAGGGAGGTCCAAGTGCAACTAGAAAGTCTTTAATCTTCCTCTTCTCTTGGAGATTGCTTTTCAAGGAAAAGCTATTATGTTTAAAGGCTACCCTGATAAAATGAAATCTACTCAATTTATAGCATGATGTTGAATTTATGCTGGATTATCATGGGAATTAAAAACAAAAGTCAGATTGATAGTATTCTCTGGAACCCTGTGTGATTGTCTTTGGTCAACAAGTTCCATATATGAGAACTATATCTTGTAAAACTATATTGCTATAAGGAACCACATTTTTCCCAATGATGATCATAGATTGATATGTTAGTTAAAAACATGAATGGACCAAGGCTATTACTTTTATTGGTACTTATGGTTGATGTAATGCAAATTAAATCCAAGGCATTTTACCTCTAATCCATGTTAATTACAATCAGATTACTCAAAAGTGTAAATTTTGCTGATAGACATTATGAAAAAAATTACAATAGGGATACTCTAAGTTAGGCTATTATTTTAGTTAAGTACCATAAACTAGCTGTAGCTATCATCAGTAAACACTTTCAAATAAAGACTATAAAATATTATAAAAATTAAAATCTATTCTTATCAATATGCCATTTGTAAAACTATTTTTATGAAATAGTTCATAAATGTAAAAAGATTATAACATATATTCAATGTATAATTAATGAAAAGAAGATCCATCTTAAATGTAGCCACTATTCTAAATTATATTTTTTAAATGCATATATATGTATATATATTACTAAATTCCGTATCATTAAATTCAGCATAATCTTGAAATCTGGAACATACTTATTTGATTTTGTCTTTTTTCATTCAATATTATATATAGCAATGGACTTTGTGAGAGTGGGGTGTGAACCTTTGCTTTTTAAAACCATTGAGATTTTGAGGTTGTCTATTATCACAGTATAACCTAGCATATCCTGACTGATAAATATAGCCACTTACATTTTCTTAAGAAATAACATTAACAACATAGAAGAAAAAAGAACATAGGTAATAATAAAAGGAAAATGCAGTTAAGGCTGCAATTGCCTGAATCTTTATACTTGATAATTACAGTGATGTAATTCAACCAAGTTCAGTATTAATTGTCATATAAATACATGGCATCAGATTTACAAATAAAACTTCTTTGATTAATGGGCGGTTATACCTGTAGCAACTCATAAAAAAAAGAGATTCAAAAACTGAATTGAAACTGAATTAGACCATTGAAGAGAAAAAGTTTTTACATCATCAACTTGCATCCTTATGAGACATTTAAATGAGACAGTACCTTGTGCAGGCACCATCTAGGGATGTTTTTGTTTTAATTAGAAACTCTCAATTACTGATCTAAACCATTGTGGAGAACCTGTCATAATGCTAAGTCTTCTGGCTGCACAAGCTATTTCCTTTACAATATGAGAACTCTTGGAAATGTGGCAGGCTTTCCACTTTATCTCTGATATTGAAGTAGAGCACACTGAAACCATATGGTAGTATCTTGCTTATGAAAAACAAAAATCAAAACAAAGAAACTGTTCAGTAGATAGCTAGCAATGGGATTGCAGGATCAAATGGTAGGTCTAATTTTAGTTCTTTGAGGAATCTCCATACTACTTTCCACAGAGGTTGTACTAGTTTGCAGTCCCACCAACAATGTATGACTGTTCCTTTATCTCATATCCATGACAGCATGTGTTGCCTTAAGACCTTATGATGTGGGGTCTTTTCACTGTACATCTCAAAGTGGTTTTGATTTACATTTCTCCGATGATTAGGACAATGAGCATTTTTTCATGTGTTTCTTGGCCCTTCAAAACTTATAAATCATGTTATAAGTGTACAATGGATTATTCAAAATATGAAGACTATTTATCTTTTGTAACAACCTGGACAGATTTGGAGAAGATTCTTCTAAGTGAAGTATCACAAGAATGGAAAACCAAGCATCACATTTACTCAGTACTAAATTGAAACTGGTAGATTAACAACTACGTGCCCACATGAGAGAGAAACTCAATTAAATTCAAGTGGGGGGAAAGGGTTGGGTAAGTTCCCACCCAATGGATACGTTGCATGGGTATATTGTGCATTTCCTAAGAGAAGGACACAACTACAATGAGGACTTTTATCTTATGAAAGCAAACTCTGTAACCTAATTGCATGTACCTTCACTGTAATCTGACATAAAAAGTTAAAAAATTGAAAAAACAAAGAAACTATGATCTATGTGTTTATGATTTAATAATAAATAATCAAATGAAAAAAGTTCATAAAACTGGGAAAGAACAAACTAAGTTTATAAAAATATTTAAAAATAAATTCAAGGGTGGTTTTCAAAACCTTGGACTACAATAGTAATATGGAAAGGGGAATTCTCTTGCTCCAGATTTCTTGAAAATGATAATAATTTGAAAATATTTTTTCTTCTTATATACATAAATAGTTGTCACATCTCATTCCTGACACCACTTGTCAGGGCCCAAGACTGGCCAGGGCCAGGTCTCAGGCCCTGCCTAACTAGGTTCCGAATGTGGACCACTAAGTTACCTTGCTTAGGTGCCTGAGGGCTATCTACTTTAGCTGGAGAGACAGAGTGTGTCTTAGAGAGAGTAAAGCAGTCTTCTTAGAAAGATAGATCTTAGTCTTCAGCAGAGCTTGGTGATCTTCAGCAGAGAGACGCTGTGCTGGCGTTCTGCAGGCAGGAGAGGAGACAGAGTCAGAGTAAGCGAGTCCGAGATAGAATGCGCACACTCCCGGCTGCTTGCTCCTCCAGCCTAATATAAGTCTGATCTCGTGCCTCTCAACACCACAGGTGTAGAGACTGCCAATTCACCACTGCTCTCATCTTGTAACTCTCATGCTTGTTAGGAGAGCTGACTCCCTCTCCATGCCCTTTCCACCAAGGTGTTCCATTATTGAGCTATACAGGTGTTTCTCATAACTCTCACTAGCCATAGGCTATACGGGCTGCTACAAATAGTACTCAAAAAAGAAAATGTGGAAAAATTTAATAGATTAACAAATACTGTGTGCCAGAATTTAAGGAGGGGTGGGGTAGAAGGAAAATGAGCATGATCATAAAAGAACAACATAAAGGATTTTTATGGTGATGCACATGTTTTTTATACATCTACATCAACGTTAATACCCTGGTTGTGATACTGTTGTGCAAGATATTACCATTGTGGAAACTAAGTTAGGAGTATCTAGGACTTCTCTGCATTATTTCTCACAATGAATTTACAATTATCTCAAAATTAAAAAAATTAAAAGAAGACAAGAAATAGAAAATGAGAAATATTTGTAAAACAGGTATCTGATAAAGTATTTGTGTTCAGTATGTACAGATCTTACACTTCAACAGTGAATACCAAATCAATAACATATCGAATCAAAACCTGGACAAAAGCTATGAATAGACATTTCACCAAAGAAGGTATTCAAATGACTAATAAGTACATGAAAAGATGTCCAACATTACCAGTCACTGATGTAATGCGAATAAAACTCACCATAATGTTAGATTCCTCTGGAAAAGAATGTTCCTTGGTTCTTAGCTGCCAGTGACAAGAATAACATACATTTATTGCAGAACAAAACACACAAACCATAAGGAAAATACGTCTCAAGAGTGAGATGGGTTCCTCTCCATAAGTTGAGAAGAGACCCTATAGTTGAAATGCATACTGTCTTTTATAGGCTAACCTAGCAAATCGATTTGTCCCATCTCCTCCCACCTCCAGGGTTGACTATTGCCTCTTGCCTTTGGGGTAATTGACAGGTTAGGTTTACACAAGAAAACTTCCTTTTTGTATTTCAGATTAATAGGGTACAAATGATTGGTTACATTGTTTGCATTTGTTAAAGTTCAAGTCGTATTTGAGCACTGTGTGTGTGTGTGCGCGCGCACATGCTATAAACCTTTACATTGTGCCCTTTAGGTGAGAGCACACAAATCCCCCTCCCTCCTACCTTCTCCCCTTTTCTCCCCTTTCCTTCTCTCCCCACTTGAATTTAATTTTGTTTTTCTCTTATGTGGGTATGTAGTTTATCTACTGGTTTCATATTAGTAGTGCATACATTGGATACTTGCTTTTCCATTCTTGTGCTACTTGACTAAGAAGAATGTTCTTCAATTCCATCCAGGTAAATACAAAAGATGTAAATTCTCCATCATTTTTGTGGCTAGATACTATTCCAAGGTATACATATATCACAAAACTTCTTAACATGTATGTGCCCTCCCTTGAACCTACCTGAAGAACCCATGGGGCGGAAGTTTGCAAGCTAAATTATATGGTAATGGACCCAATGCGCCAGAGTCAGTGTAATGTCACTTGGGCTCCTCAGTATCTGTTCTAACTGAAGAACAGTCCCAAGCCAGTAACTTGGTTCCTATTTCCTTCCTCAGCCACATCCCTTAGTCTTCTGTCGTATCAAGGAGAGAAGCTTGGGAGTGAGGCAGTATAACTCTTCCCAGGCCGAGCTGCTCCGGCCCTATCTGTCAGAGAGGGAAGCTGGGGCCCCAAGTGGGTAGTCTCATACACCCAGCCTCATCCCCTGGAAGGAGAGAAGCTGGGGGTTGAGGCAGCATGTCTCCCCCCAGGCGGAAAGAGTGAAACTCCATGCTGACACTGCATGTCTTCCCCTCAGGCACAGCAGGACATGTTCAAAGGCCAGCAGGTTCCTGGAGCTGTTGTCTGCTGCCATGGCAGCTGCTGGAGCTCCTCCACTTGCTGCTGCTCCCTGCCTCCAAGGCCACAGCACACACCGATATTGATTAGGGGGGCAACTATACAGGCTGCCTCCTCCTTGGAGGCATGGGCCTGCTCTACCTGAACCTGGTGGAGCTCTGATGCAGGGCACGGCCTAACATTAAGATACTTCTTCACATTCACTAGAAGGCTTTAATCAAAATGAAAGACAATGACATGTGTTGGAGAAATTGGAATGTATACATTTCTGGCTGGAATGTGTAAAATGGTACCGCTGCTTGGGAAAAGAGTTGAAAAAGTTTCCATTTCTGGAAGAGGTAAACACAAATTTACCATGTGATTCAGCAATCTCACTCCTAAGTATATACCCAAGAAAACTGAAAATTCTTGTCCACATGGAGTCTTATACTCAAATGTTCATAGCAGTATTATTCAGAATTAGAAAATGTGGAAACCACCCAAATGTCTAACTTGTGAATGAATAAACAAAATGTGGTATATCTATACAAGATTATTTGGCCATTAAAACAAATGAAAACATGCTATCACATCTCACAAACATTATGTTTAAAAAAATAAGCCAAACATACTGGACCGCTTATTTTATAATTTCATTTATATGAAATATCCCACGAAACTAAAACTATAAAGAGAGAAAGTAGGTTGATGGTTGCCTAGTGTGGTACTGGTGTGTAATAGGGATCAACTATAAATACCTTGGGTAGTGGAAATATTTTAAAACTAATTTATGAAGATGGCTTTGATAATTTTACCAAACTTGGTAAATTGACCCTTAAAATCAGTAAATTACACATTTAAAAGGGAAAATGATATAATGTGCAAATATATCACCATAAAATTTCTTCAAAACAACAACAAAACTCTACATAGTTATAATCTATCAAAGGTGACTGGGCAGTGAGGTTTTACTCTTATGAATATTTATTACTGAATTATTTTCTTTTTTATGATAGTTTTCTAAGTTGAACTCTTATCTGGAACTCTAATCAGATGCACATTTTTTAGTGTAATTTGTGTATTGAGAATTGTTAGATGATGGGCACTTGCTTCTTCATTTTGTCCATTAGAATAAATCTAAAAAAAAAAAAAAAAACAATCACAATGTTGTTTTAATTCTATTTCAAAATTATTGAGGAAAGTTTTTTCTCAGCTGAATTCACCAGGTACTCATTTTTCATTTTCAGGTTTCATTGTTTGAATGTTCTTTCACAGGAAATCTACAGAATATGTACAAAAGCAATTTTCTTTATCTGATAGCTCTAAAGTGCTTTTATAGATGTGCCCTTAGTATTTGAGTTATTGCAAATGTACACCAAAAATGAAGTTGTTTTCTTGATGTAGCTGAGAATTGTCATTTAAAAATATAGTCTATGAAAGAAATTCATAGTGAGAAAAATATGTTATGAAGATAACTTTCAAATATTCTAACATTTGGTACTTAATGAAGTAGATACATTCCTTCAAGGTCTACTTGAACTGATTGTGTGTGTGTGCATGTGTGTGTGTGCGCATATGAACTGGAAAGGAACAGATAAATGTCCCTACTTGCAATCAAACTGATTGTCTATGTAGAAATATCTCTAGAAATACAAAATGTGTAGAACAAGTAAGTGAATTTAGCAAGGTTGTGAATCAACACACAAAATTCAATCCTAATTCTATAATCATAATTCTATATACTGGCAATAAACAATTGTAAACTTTAATTTAAAACAGTATTCAATTTAAGCAACCAGCCAAAACATTAAATATTTATCTAAAAATCTAACAATACACAAACAGTATCTTTTAAAATATTAATAGACTTTATTTTTTAGAGAGGTTTTAGGTTTGTAGAAAAATAAGCAAAATGTGCAGGAAATCTCCACATTTCTTCCCTTTATCCTCCAAGTTACCCTGTGTATAGTCATTGTATGTTTGTTTCAATTGATGAATCAGTGCAGACACATGATTATTAAAGTTTATAGTTTGCAGTCCAGTGCATTCTCTATGTTGCACATTCTAGAGGTTTCGACTAAGCCATAATGTCATGAATTCACCATGTCAGCATTGTATCAGTTTCAATGCCTTTAAAATCCCCTGTGCTCCACCTGGTCATCCCTTCCTCTTTCAAGCCTAAACCCTTGACAATCACTAATATTATTACTGTCTCTATGGTTCTACTTTTTTCAGTATATCATATAGTTAGAAATTAACATATAGCCTTCACACATTGGCTTCTTTTATTTGGCAATATGCATTTAAGGTCCCTCCATGTGTTTCCATAGCTTGACACTTCATTTAAAAATTTAATTTGGGGCTTGGTGCCTGTAGCTCAGCAGCTAGGGCACCAGCCACATACACCAGAGCTAGTGGGTTTGAATCCAGCCTGGGCCTGCCAAACAACAATGACAACTACAACTAAAAAACAGCCAGGCACTGTGGTGGGTGCCTGTACTCCCAGCTACCTGGGAGGCTGAGGCAAGAGAATCACTTTAGCCCAAGAGTTTGAGGTTGCTGTGATGTCACGGCACTCTACCAAGGGCGACATAGTGTGATTCTGTCTCAAAAAATTTTTATTTTGTTTCTAATTGACACAATAACTATACATATTTATGGAAACTAGTGTGATGTTTTAATATATGCATAATTTTTATTGCTGAATATTCCAGTGTATACATATGGCATCGTTTTTCTATATTTATATTATTTTTCACTTATTGAAGGGCCTCCTTGATGTATCCATGCTTTGGGAAGATGAATAAAGTTGCCATAAACCTCTGCATGCAGGTTTTTATATGAATGTAAGATTTTTAAAAAATAATTTCAGTAAATACCTAGGAACAAAACTGCCAGCTTTTCAGGTAAGTCTATATTTCTCTTTGTAAGAAAATTCCAGACTGTCTTCCAAAGTGGTTGTACTATTTTGCATTTCTTGGCAATGAATGAGAGTTCCTATTGCCCCACACCCCCACCAGTATTTGGTGGTCTCAGTATTTTGGATTTTGGCCAAATGGGTATGTAGTGGAATCTCACTGTTGTTTTAATTTGTAATTTCTTAATGACATATAATGTGGGATTACTGATTATGTTTATATATGCTTACTTTCTATTTGTATATCTTCTTTGGTGAGATGTCTATCTGTTCAGGTCTTCGGCTCATTTTTTAAATTGGGTTGTTTATTTTCTTATGATTGAATTTTAGAATTCTTTGTGCATTTTGGATACCAGTCCTATATCAGATTTATCTTTTGCAAAGATTTTCTCTTAGTCTGTGCCTTGTTTTTTCATTATCTTTTGCAAACCAGCAGTTTTTTTTTTATTTTAACAAAGTTCAGCTTATCATTTTTTTTTTCTTTCGTGAACTGTGCCTTTGTTGTTTCATCTAAAAAGTCATCTCTGAACCCAAGGTCGTCTAGATTTTCTCCTATGCTATTTTCCAGGTGTTTTATATATTTTTCTAGGTGTTTTATATATTTTTCTATTTTATATATATATATCTAGGTCTATAATTCAGTTAATTTTTGTGAAAGTTGTAAGGTCTGTATTCAGATTTATTTTGTTTTTGCATATGGCTTTCTATCTGTTCTAGTATTACTTGATGGAAAGACTTCTTTCATCATTGAATTGCTTTTGCTCCTTAGTCAGAGATCAGTTGATTATACTGTGAGTCCCTATTCCTGGGCTGTCTAGTCTTTTCCATTGATCTGTCTATTTGTATGCGAATACCATATTGTCTCGATTATTGTAGCTTTATAGTAAGTATTAGAGTCTGGTAATTTAGTCCTTTCACTTTGTCCTTTTCCTTCAATATCTCATTGGCTATTGTGGATATCTTTTTTCTATATAAACTTTGAAATCTTCTTGTCAACATGCAAAATATAACTTGCTGGGATTTTGACTGGGAATGCATTGGAACAATAGATCAAGTGTGGGAAATCTGACATCTTAAGGATATTACATCTTCCTGTGAACATGGACTATCATTCCATTTATTTATATTTCTTTGAGTTCTAAGACTCTATACTTTCTAAGACTCTATTCATATTTGTAAGACTATATATACTGTACATATTTTGTTAGGATTATACCTAAGAATTGTATTGGTTTGACACAAATGTAAATAGTATTTTGTTTTTAATTTCAAATTGAGAATGTTCACTGGAAGTATATAAAAAAGCTTTTGAATAGTAACCTTGTATCCTGAAACATTGATATACTCAATTCTTAGCTTCAGGAGGTGTATTATTGATGCTTTTGGATTTTATAAATGAATCTGAGAACAAAACCAACTTTACTTCTTCTTTCTTGCACTGTATATCTTTCATTTATTTTTCTTGTCTTTTTGCATTATCAAGGACTTTTAGTATGATGTTGACTAGAATTGATGAGAGAGAATATCTTTATTAGTGATCTTGCCTTGTTTCTGATCTTATGGGGAAACCATCCATTTATTTTCACCATTAAATATAGTGGTATCTGTTCAGACTTTTGTTGATGTTGTTTATCAAGTTTAAGGATGTTCTCCTCTGTTCCTACTTCGCTGAGAGTATTTTTTAAATCATGAATGTTTACTGGATTTTGTCAAATGCTTTTTATACATTTATTTATGCAGTCATATTTTTCTTCTACAACCTGCTGATATGATGGATTATGTTAATTGATTTTTAAATTTTGAACAAAGCTTTCATACCTGGAATAAATATCAGGGTGGGTATAGTTATTTTCATATATTGTTCAGTTGGACTTACCAATATTTTGTTGATGATTTTTAGATCTATGTTCACGAGCGATATTGATCCGTAATTGTCCTTTCTTGTGACTTCCTTGTCTAATTTTGGTGTCGGGATCCTAAACAGTATCTTTAGGATGAAAACTACCAAATACAGATAAGAGAAAGCAAATATTTAAATAAATCATGTGGTTTTGAATTGGAAGACTCAACATAGTAAAAATGTCCATTTTTCCTATGATTGCATTTAGGCACCACTAGGATAATCCTGGGTAATAGTCTTATCTCAAGACCCTTAATTGGCCAGATTTAATACAATTTCTATCTAGATCACAGGAGGATTATTGATGGACAAGCTTATTTAAAAAATGTGTAAGCAATGGCAAAGAAAATAAATGAGCTGAAATAATTTTAACAGATAAGTACCAAGTTAAAAGAGTCACACCTAATTTTAAGACTTTCTAGATAGCTGCAGTAATCAGTATTAAGGCAGGTAGAATTGGTGGCAGGATAGACGAGTGGGCCAATGAAACAGAAAAGACAGTTCATTCAGACAGCCACAAAGTACCATTGCCTGACAGCTGACAAAGGTACAAAGGCAATTTAAAAGAGGAAGGATTTTCTTTTCAACAAATGGTATTGAAACTATTGGACAATCATATCCAAACAATGAACCCTGACTTCAATCTCATATCATATACAGAAATTAACCTAAATTGAATGGATCATGGATCTACATGCAAAACATAAAACTTAAGATAAAAAATAAGATTAAGTTTTTGTTTCTGAAGTTCTTCTGATGAACACAACAAACAAGATCCATAAAATTCAAAGAAGTTACTTTGGTCCTCATCAAAATTAAAAACTCCTGTTTTGTGAAAGACCTTGTTAAAAACATAAAAAGACGGGCATAGTATATACCTAACAAAGGACTGGTATCTAGAATATATAAAGACCTCTCAAAACTCAACAGTTAAAAAACAGACATGCTGATAAGAAAATGGGTAAAAGATTATATACTTTACACTTCACCAAACAGGATATAAGAATAGAAAATAAGCACATGGAAAAAGTACCAAATCATTTTTCATTATAGAAATTCAAATTAAAAGCACAATTAAATATCAGCACACTGACTAGAATGAATAAAATTTTAAATATACTTAATAATATCAAGTGCTTATAAAAAGTAGAACAATTGGATCTCTTATACATTGCTGATGGAAATGCAAAATGATACAGTTATTCATCAAAACAGTTTTGCAATTTCTTTTCAAGTTAAACATATATTTTCCATACAACCAGCAGTTGCACTCCCAGGAGCACAACTTAACACAGAATAATGAAGAAGTACTGTATAAGTTTCCTTCACCTGCTGTAACAGATTACTATATACTTAGTGCCTTTAAACAACAAAAATATATTTTCTCACAGTTCTAGAGAATAAGGATTTGAAATCAGTTCCGCTGGGCTGAAATCAAGATGTTGGCAGGGCTGCACTTCCTTCAGAAGCACTAGGGAAGAATCTATTTTTTTCTGCTTTTAGTTTCTGGTGGCCACTGGTATTACATGGCTTGATGCCGCATATCTCCCATATCTGCCTTGATGGTCATATTGCCTTCTCCTTTTTATACTGGGGAAATTCTCTCTCTTCTTCCCCCTTCTATGAATTCTTGTGTTTGCATTTAGGCACCACTAGGATAACATAGGATAATCTTCTTATGTCAAGATCCTTAATTATTCTAAAAAGTACATTTGCCATATAAGGTAACATTCACAGATTCTGGAGGTTAGAACATGGACATATTTGGGGACCATTATTCAGCCTTCCACACTTAAGTTCACACAAAGTCTTGCGTGAGAAAGCTCATAGTGATTTTATCTACAATATTCCAACGGTGAAACAGTCCGAATGCGAAACAGATGACTGAATAAATAAACTGTAGTGTGTTTGTACAATGGAATACCACTCAGCAATTAAAGGAATAGACTAGTGATTCACATGACAATTTGAGTTAATCTCAAAGGCAGTAGGCCAGATGAAAAATGTCAGTCTCAAAACACATGATAATCTATGATTCCATTTATATAATATTCTTTAAAAGAAAACTGTGTGACACAGATGAGCTCAGTGGTTTTCCAGAATTTGGGGGTATAAGGAGGGTGACTGTAAAGTGGTAATACTAGCTAGATTTGGGGGGTCATGGAACTGTTCTCTGCTCTGATTTTGGCAGCTGTTATGTACATCTATACATATGTTAAAATTCATAAAGCTATCCATAAAACATAAACCGCTTTTACATTATGTTAATTTGAACAAATGGAGGCAGCAGGAATTTCTTCACAGAGGCAATGTGTACAAAGGCCTGGAGGGAGAAAACACGGCACATTTGTGTAAATGCTGTGATGGTTTTAGTTTTGAGTAGCTGAGGCTTAGAACTCAGGGATATGGGTGGCGAGAGAAAAAAAGACATGGGATTTCAATGGCTTTTCAATAATCGTGACATTAACAGAGAAGAACTATGATACTGAACTTTTGCCTGGAAAATCTAAGTTCTAAGCTCGGCGCCAGTAGCTCGGTGCTTAGGGCTACGTGACACATATAACAAAAAAAGTAGCCAGGAATTGTGACAGGCGCCTGTAGTCCCAGCTACGTGGGAGGCTGAGACAAGAGAATTGCTTAAGCTCAAGAGTTTGAGGTTACTGTGAACTGTGACACCACAGCACTCTACCGAGGGTGACAAAGTGTGACTCTGTCTTAAAAAAATACTAATAAAAAAAGAAAAGAAAATCAAAGTCCTAACAGTAATAAATTGATGTTCTTACCTTACCTGCTGATTTCCTTCAATAACTGAAAGTTGGTGTCTATAATAGGACAATTTCAACATCAAAATGGTAATATTTGAGCCTACCAAAAACCCAATAATTTTCTCATAGAATGCAGTTACTAGGATTTTATTTAATTGTCTTGATTCATAAATGGTCTATCTAGGGAAACGAATGTCTTTTCTACCTCTACTGAGAATCAAGCGAATCACCCCGTGGGTTTCTTCGTGGACTTATAATCTCTCAATATTTTCCCACTCAGCCAGTTTTACCATGCATCTGTTGTCTATTCTTTGAATAATTCATGAGAGAAGAAGTTCCTTATCTCCTATGTAGGGCCAGTTTCACGTTATTTCACAAAGGTTTTTATAAAATTTAAAAATATGTACCATATAAATGTATTGAATTGAATTATTGATAGGTCATGCAAAGTTCCTACGCCTTGTGATTATATAGAGAAGCTGTGCAGAACAGAAAAATAAAAAAGGGTCAGTTTGCACATATTTTTGACACCTTATATAGCTAATGCACAAAACATTTCCCAGACATCAATTTACTCAGCTACATATTTCTTTCAAGTATAATGTGCTTCAGTTGTATTGAGCTATAAATAAATGCCGTTATTTTGAGTTCTATAAAAATTTATTTTTGATGTTAGAATTAAACATATTTCACAAAAAATAATTTTGACTTTGGAATCACATGCCACTTATAAATCAGCCATATTCTACCTATTCCTTTAAAAGATCTGCTTTACCTGTTGATTTTAATTTAATTGTAGACTATTTGCCAATCTTATGCTTATTGCAAAGGTCAAAAGCATCTCAACTTGTCAGAACTTAACTCACGTTTAAAATGTCAATTTGAATTTCATGAAACACTTTAAATTTATAGTGTAGTTTTGAGCAACTGATCGTTTTTGGAGTCTCTGAATTGAGGGAAAAAAAACTTTTTGCGATATTATCTCTTGATTTTTTTTTTTTTTTTTTTTTGTAGAGACAGAGTCTAACTTTATGGCCCTGGGTAGAGTGCCGTGGCATCACAGCTCACAGCAACCTCCAACTACTGGGCTTAAGTGATTCTCTTGCCTCAGCCTCCCGAGTAGCTGGGACTACAGGCGACCGCCACAACGCCCGGCTATTTTTTTTGGTTGCAATTCAGCCGGGGCCGGGTTTGAACCCACCACCCTCGGTATATGGGGCCGGCGCTTTACCAACTGAGCCACAGGCGCCACCCTATCTCTTGATTTTTGTCTTGAAATACCAGAGCACATTGAAAAGATTCATAGAATTCTGACTATCAGTGTTACTTTTCCATATATTATTATAAATCAGTTTTTATTTGCTATTTCTATTAAATCGTTTTTACACTGCCAGTAAAGGTATATTTACATTTCTTGAGTACCACGTACAAGGTATAATTTAACAAGGTATTATGTGACATATAAAAAAATATAAAATACAATCCCTTTACGGTCTAATTAAGGAAACAAAATGTGTGTACATGTGCGCACACATATACACATACGTGAGGTTAAATGCCAAAACAAGGTTGTGTAGTGTCAAAGCACAGAGCTAGGAGTTGGAGGACTGCAGCTTGATATTTGAATCTTCCTCTAGCATTGCATTGACTGGGTTACCTAAATCTATCAAGTTCTCAGTTGTTTCATCTTAAAAGAGGAGGAATAATGCTTAGTGATAATGGGAAGATTATATAGAATAATGTGGGTTTCATTTACTTTCTGAAATTTTTTGTGGATTCTTTCTGTTTTTCATTTTCTCTTTGATTTTGTTTGGCTTACTTATAATCCATAGTTGTCGGTTTTTATATGTCATTTCTATATTCTCATTTCGGGTGGTTTCCATTGCTAAAGAGCTGGTGTTCCCTTTTGGAAGGGTCCTTTTACCCTAATTCTTCCTATTTCCAGAGTTTGCTTGTTGATTCCTTCTCATCTGGAGCTGCTATTGCTTCTCATTTTGGCATTTCTTTTGTTCAGATAAAAGCATGCCCAGTTTAATTTGTGAGGCAGTAGGTGGTGTGAGTTGGTGAGAATAAACCACACCTTGTATGATTGAGTAGGTAAATGATGTCAAAGGCATGCAAACTGACCTATCTTTCAAAAGGAACTAACTGCAATGTTGTTTGTGTGTCCCGTGACCAACTCTATTTCCTCAGGAGAAGAACTCAAATGCCCCAGGTGTGGGTGGGGCACTGGTACTTCAGATAAGTCCTTACTCTCTGGGCACAGCAGAGGGGAGCAGGGAAATGCATCTGGGAGGGCCAGCTGGGCTGGCAAGATATCCATTTCAGTAGGGGTCAAAGGTTTGGTCTCTGCTTCTGGGCAGTCACCAGGGAGGGGCTGAAGGGGCCCCAGACAACCAGCAAGTCAGCTTATTGAGTCAGGCTTGTCGGAGATTCATTCTTGGAGTCTGGATTGGGCTTCATCTGCTCTTTCCTCCTTTCCCCCTCTCCACAGTTTGTATCCAGCATCTGCTGGAAGCCAGGAGCTCAAGCCAGCAGAGCTCTCCCATGACTAGGATGTAGGCCAGGAGGTTCCCTGACCAGGATCCTAGCCTGAGCTGAGAACACGGCCCTCACGTGGGAGGAGAGATGCCCTGTGAACACACTAGCTAGGACCCACACTGCACTCTCCCCCCTCATCTGCCCAGGCAGCACCCCCCTCATCTCCTGAAACTAATTGACAAATCTCCCTGCCATACACTCAAGCAATACAGTCCAGATCTGGGAGTATGAAATCTAGCTTATAGGCCCATTGCTAGGTCCCTGAGGATCAATCCCTGACCATACTAGGGACATCACTGGTCCCAGGTTGCCCATGGCTTTCCTAAGCAGCTCTGATGTCATTTTACCTCAGAGCATGCTCCACTCTGATAGAGTTACTAGCCAAGTGACACTATCAATGATAGGCTGAGCATCTCTTAGTCTGCTGCAGCACCCCAAGAGTAACAGTCTGAGCCCCCCTTTTTGTAGAAACCTCAGTGTGGTGGCTGAATTTTCTTTCTCAGCAGCCATGGGTGGAGGGGGGGAAGTGGAGAAAAAGAGTCTGAATGGAGGAAACCTAGCACTGTGGTCATGCCTGCCTCTCTCTCTAGGAGCCTACCCACCCAGCATGTGCGGGTGCTGGAGTCATGCAGATTGCCCGGGACCCGCTGGGCCCCTGTGGTGCCTGCAGTCTGGGACAGAGTTGGGAAATGTCTGTGTGGGAGTACCGCAAGACAAACCCTGAGGAGTTAAAGCCCCCTGCGGAGAGCAAATGCGCCCAATGGGTAGAGAAGAAATATGGCATTTGCCATCTTAGCTCAGACCTGTGGAGACAAGAGACATCCAAGGGGTGCTGGGAGACTGCTTCCCTGCCCACGAGAAGCTCTCAGGTCATTGGTGGCAGCAGTCTCTGGGCTTGTGTGGGCAGAAAGTCTCTCCAGCAGCCGGGGACACCCACAGACTCTCAGAGACGTAGGGGAGGGAGAACCAACCTGCTCCACCTATCTTTCTCACTGGACTCCAGGCCCCTCAGGAGTTGATTTCTGCTGATACCTTGCTCCTTCCTATTCTGCTCCCCAGCTTCTTCCAGTGGAGTCTCCTGAAGGTTCTGGCACACTTCCTTCAGATCCACACCCAATTTACATTGTCTGTTTGTTCATTTATTTCTCTTTCATCTAAACGTCTCCTTCTTACTGAGATGCTCTGATCAGCCACCGTGTCTCTCTAGGGCACCCATTTCTTAGGACTTTACAGGGATCACGGGAGGCTCAACTGAGAAGTGTGAAACCCGTATTTTGAAATAGATCGTGAAACATGAGTAAGTTTATCTGCATATGTTAGAGTGTATGTGCTACCGATTGATCTATAGCAAATCACGAGAGCACAGAGGCATAATTAGGATGCTCTTTTGCTGTTAGCCAACAATCCCTACTCATTATGGAAGAGAGAGGATGGGTAGCATGGAATCTGTCCTTATCCAGATCTTAATACTCTGTTTCCCCGAAAATAACACAGTGTCTTATTTTAAGGTGTGCTCTCAAAGATGCACTAGGTCTTATTTTCAGGGGACGTCTTATCTTTCTTGTAAGTAGGTCTTATTTTCAGAGGATGTCTTATTTTCTGGGAAACAGGGTATTTCATCATACTAGCAGCTACCGTGGCAGATAGATTGTTGGGGGAACAAAACGTCACCCGTGAAAGGCATCATTTCATGGTCCTTCTTGTCCTCTCCTAAGTCAGGATGTCCTCTGCGATCTTTTTTTCAAGTATATTTAAAGGTCAGTGGCTTGTTGTAATTCTGATTTATTATTTTGTCATTTTGAGCAAAAGTTCAGTAACTTTTGCTACTGTTTTTATATGTATCCTTCCTTCCACTGTTTCCAGATGGTAAACATTTTGAAATATTTTTCTTATAAGGAAAAGGACCAAATATCAATGTATTGGGTTATATTGGATTTGTTATGCAAGCCTTTTGGCAGGCATGTGCTAGTGAGAAAGAAACAGCCAAGTACAACTTTATCGGATTAATTAACGTTAGCGTTGCTATGGCTCTAATTTGATTGTTATTTATTTAGCAGTCGAAATGTGTTAGGCAGCGTAAAGAACACATAGAAAGTATGATCCAGATATTAAGACTTTTACACCCTAAAGAGGAAGTTCATTAACTCAAATACAGAATGTATCCAATTCTGTAATTACTTGTGAAATCGTGATTGGGGAACTAGCCTTATAGTTAGAAAGTGTTTTTATATCTTTCTAGTTAACAACTGTGTTGCTCCAAATAGTAATTCAAGACAGTGCAGTGTGCTGGTATTTACATATATGAGATGATCCCTCCTTACTTGTATGATAATCAACAGATAGCTCATTAAGTGCCACAAACTTGGCGAGTACAAAAGATATGGAACAAACTTGGTCCTCCCAGAAGAAAACCAGGTTCATTTTGGATTAGTTTTGGGAAAGTGATCATGTAAGAAGAATGAGTACCATCAGAATAAGAAGACTCGGTGGGGAGTTGAAAGAGGACAGGTAAATTTGAAGTTGCAAGAAGAAACAAGTCAAGATTATATTGCAGCTTAATATATATAAAAATAGCGGATTATCCATTTCTACTCAGCCAATCTGATTTGAGCACTAATAGTATCTTAGGTGTCCTACAAAGCACTGAAGACATATATAATGTCTCCAGACAAGATGCTCTTTGCCTTTTATGCTATGAATGTAGCTGAACAGACAATAGGAAAATGTAATTATTTCTTTATCCAACAAATATTTATTGAGTATTCTCTTGAGGCCAGATACAGTTCCTGGGATGAATAGACTGTGAAAAAACGACCAAGAATTTTTGCCCTCAAGACTACATTATAATTAAGATAAGATGATGACAAATGAATGTGTGTGTTTGTGTAGACTTAGCCTCCACATCTGTTATCAGCATCTCTGTCTATATCTACCCTGATATAGCTGTTATCTATATATCAACATATATATCTATATTCAGATGGTGACAGTACTGTAGAGAAATATAAAACAAGAAAGAGGGGGAGCATGTGCTGGTTGAGGTAGAAAGGTAGGGGAAAGCTTCACTTGTAAAGTCACATTTCAGCATGGCACCTAAAGACATACTTTCAGTACCAAGGAGTAAGCCATGTAGATATGGATACCAAATGGGATTACATACTAAATAAGAAAAATACAAAATTAAAAGACTTTGAAAAATTGACATTTTGTCTGTTGCAGGTGCAGGCATACTAGTCAGTGGAGCTGGAGGGAGTGAGCAAGGCAAAGATTAGGAGGAGCTGATAGGCAGATATATAGGGTACATGCCATATCGGATTTCTCTTTGCATCCTAATTACCTACCCTTGATGAATGGGATGACTCAGAAGATGGGAAATAGAAAAAAAAAAAAAGAAAAGAAATTGATTCTGAATTTTGGTGCAATGTAAAGCAAAGAAGTTTTACTGAGAGAAATAGAAACCCTAAGCATAAACTATAAGTTAGATAAGAAAGCTGTGCACATACACTCTGGTATTATTTTGGGAAGCCCTGGGGCTTGGGAACTGCTTCTTAGAAGAGATAATCTTTGAACTCCACTGGAAACATGAGGTCAGGCTTCTTGCCTGCCATCCAACTCCTATGTGTTATCTTAGTTTGTGTTTCTGAAATGGGACTAATATTACCAATCTTGCCTGGAATAGCTGTCTTTTCTTGTTTTATTTTTTATTGTAGATCGTCAATTTATAATTGTATGTATTTGTGGGGTATAAAACGATAACTATGATTCATGAATACAGTGTGGAATAACTAAATCATACTAGTTGGTTAACATGGCAATGGCCTCAAACACTTAATAATGTTGCTAGTGAGAACATTTGAAATTTACTCTCTTAATAATTTTGAAACTTAGTATATTCTGTTATTAACTGTATTAACCACCATATGTATTTGATTTCAAAAGGAAATCCTCCTGTCCAGCCGAAGTCTTGTTCCCTTTGACTTTCATTTCCCCATTCTCCCCACTCCTCAGCTCTTGTAATTACTATTCTACCTTTTGCTTCTATGAGTTGGATTATTTTAGATTCTACAATTGAGTGAGAACACATAGTATTTGTCTTTTAGTGCCTGTCTTATTTCACTTAGCATAATGTTCTCTGGGTTCATCTACATTATCACATATAAGAGAATGTTTATTTTTTAAGGCTAAATATATTCCGTTATGTATTTTGATGAACACTTAGGTTGATTCAGTAGCTTCACTATTGTGAGTAGTGATAGAATAAACATGGGAATGCAGACATCTCTTCAAACTGATTTCAAATCTTTCATGAGTACCCAGAACTGGGATTGCTGGATCATATGGTAGTTATAACTTTAACTCCATGATAGCAGTACTGATAGTTTAAATAACTAACAATGTAAAAGAGTTTCCTTTTCTCCACATCCTTGTGAACGCTTGTTATCTTTTGGATTTTTGCTAATAGTCATTCTGGCAGGTGTGACACAATAGCTCATTTGGCTTTCATTTGCATATCTCTAATGATTGGCAACATTGTGGATGTTCTCTTGTATCTGTTGTCATTTGTGTGTCTTCTTTTGAGAGATATCTATTTTTGTCCATTTCTTAATTGGTTTATTTTTTGTTTGTTTTCTTGCTATTGTGAGTTCTTTCTATATCTTGGATATTAACCCTTTATCAAATGTTTGACTTCAAAACATTTTCTACCCATATGTATGTTGTTTCTGCATATTTTATTTTTTTACTTTGATTACTGAGGAATTTTAGCTTCGTATTGTCTATTTTTGCTTTTCTTGCCTGCATTTTTGAGATGAGATCCAAACATTATTTTCTGCAACAATGGCATAGAATATTTTCCCCATGCTTTCTTCTACTAATTTTATAGTTTCTGGTGTTACATCTAAGTCTTAAATCCACTTTGATTTGATTTCTATACATAGTGTGATTCATTCTTCCCCTTGTGAATACCTAGTTTTCCCAGCACCATTTATGGAAAAGACTATCCTTATTCTTTGTGTTCTCTTGGCACCTTTGTCAAAAATAAATTGAATGTACATGCATGAGTTCTTTTTGTTGCATTGGTTGATGTGTCTAATTTTATGCCAGTACCATATACTATAGCTTTGTGGTATAGGTTGAAATCAACCAGTGTGATATTTGTACTTTTTTCGTTTTGCTTTGTTTCTGTTGATATTTAAGAATTTTTTTTGTGTGCGATTCTATATGAATTTTAGGATTGTTTTTTTCTATTTCCTTGAAAAATGACATTGGAATTTTAATAGAGATTGCATTGAATCTGTAGATCATTTTGGATAGTATGAACATTTTAACAATATTAGCTCTTTCAATCCATGACCATAAGAAACCCATTTATATATATCTTCTTAAATTTCTTTCAATGTGCTATAGCTTTCAGTCTACAGGACTTTTACCTTCTTGATTAAATTTATTCCTAAGTATTTTGTTTCCATTGTAAATGAAAATGTTCTCTTGATTTTTTTCTTGGATAGTTTATTTTCACTTGGATAATATATAGAAATACTGTTCATTCTTTAAGTGCTGATTTTGCATCTCACAACAGTTTTTTTTTTTTTTTTTTTTTGGTGGAGTCTGTAGGATTTTGTATACATAAGATCATGTTATCAGTAAATAATGACAATTTACTTCTTTCTTACCTATTTGGATGCTTTTTAATTCTTTCTCTTGCCTGGCAAGGACTCCCAGTAATGTGTTGAATAGAAGTGACCAGAGTGGGCAACCTTTTCTTATTCTAGATCTTAGGAGAAAGACTTTCAGTTTTTCACCACTGATTATGTTAGCTGTGGAATTCTCCCACATTGCCTTTACTGCATTGAGGTACATTTCTTCTATACATATTTGGTGAGGTTTTTTTTTATCATGAAATGATGATTTTTTTCAAATGCTTTTTCTACGTTGAATGAAGTGAAAATATATATTTGTCCTTTACTCTTTTAATTTAATGTATCACGTTCAATAATTTGCAATATTGAGTCATCCTTGCACTCTAGGGATAAATCCCACTTGATCACAGTGGAGGATCATTTAAATGTGTTGTTGAATTAAGTTTGGTAGTGTTTTGTTGGAAATTTTTGTGTCTATGTTTATCAGGAATATTGGCTTGAGATTTTCTTTTTTCTTTTTTTTTAATTAAATCGTAACTGTATACATGTCCTTGTCTGCCTTCGGTGTCAGAGGAATGCTGACCTGAAAAAGGGGGTTTGGAAATATTTTCTCCTCTTTAATATTTTGGAAGAGTTTAGAAAGACTGGTATTAGTTCTTTAAAGATTTGATAGAATTCAGTGATGAAGCCATCAGATCCTGAGATTTTCTTTGATAAAAGATTTTTATGATCTTCTTATTATTAGCCTATTCACATTTTCTAATTAATTATAATTCAGCCTAGATAGGTTGTATGTGTCTAGGAATTTATCTGTTTCTTCTAGGCTCTCAAATGTGTTCACATGCAATTGTTTACAGTAATCTCTTATGATATTTTGTATTTCTTTTGGTATCAGTTTTAATGTCTGATCTTTCATTTCTGATTTTTTTGAGTTTTCTCTCTTTTTCTCATAATCTAGCTAAAGGTTTGGCAATTATGTTTATGTTTTTAAACAATTATTTATTTTCCTGATCTTTTTATTGTTTTTCTAGATGCATTTCATTTAATTCACGTATGATCTGTATTATTTCTTTTCTTCTGTTAATTTTATATTTTGTTCTTTCCTCCTTTTCTAGTTCCCTGAAATGTAATGTTAGGTTGTTTAACCGAGATCTTATTTTTTTCTAGGCATTTATTGTTATAAACTTTCCTCTTAGAAATGCTTTTGCTGTATCACATAAGTTTTGCTGTGTTGTGTTTCTATTTTCATTTGTTTCAAGATTTAAAAAAAATTTCTTTTAATTTCTTCATTGACACATTGCATGTTTCAGAGTGTGTTGTTGTTTGATTTTCATGTATTTGTGAGTATTCTAAAAGTTTTCCTATTGTTGATTTCTAGTTTCATAGCATTTTTCTTGGAAAATATAATTGATATAATTTCATTCTTCTTCAATTAGATGAAGCTTATTTTATGCTTTCATGTATGACCTCTGCTTCCCTGTTTTCCTACCTGAACCCTGGTGGTTCAGCAATGACATTGCTTCTAGTATTTCCCAAGAGGTGCTACCAGAGTGGTCCTGGGAAGCCTCTTAGTATGCTATGGATGCTGGATGAATATCCCTAGTTTTATTCTCTTCCTACAGAAATCATGAGTCCAGGGACATCCTGTCTATTTGGTGTTGTGGCAACTTAAGGTAGGAAGATGGGTGGCAGGGTTGGAGTTCTGTGGACCATATGGGTGTCACAGGATTGGTTTCATGTAGTGGAATTTTCAAAAAGATATCCTGCTCTGTGGATAGTTCATATTTAAACTTTTTATTAGTGGAGTAGAGCCTGATCCTTCCCACTCTGTTGTCTTACTGATATTGCCTCCTATGTTTGTCTTGAAGAGTTATTCCACATTTTGACAGCCTTATTTTATGTAGAAGGAATATTTTATAATGTTAGTATTTTCAGACACCAAACCTTTCTGAGCAAATTAGCTCTATCCACTTTCCACCCTTATTCTTTCACCCAATATCTCCGTTTTCTTGGTCTGTGCCATTGCTGTCTTCCTACTGTCACCCTGGCCCCAGGGTATATAATTCTGCCCATCCTTGCTTGGGGTCTTGACTTCCTTCTGGCCCCATTTGGAATGACTTCCTTTATTTGGTGTTTTCCCAGAGGACATCTTGTTTAAAACCCTCTCTGATATCTAGCTTCTCTCTATCCCCCCATACCTTTCTGGAGGAGGACTTTTTGCTACAATAGAGTGATACCTCAAGACAGATGAACTGAAAACTAAGGTAAAGAGAGAAATGCATAAGGAGTTAGTCTGGATCGTACCACATATGCTGGGTAAACTTTGTTAAATCCCTATCCTTATATAAGTCTCAGATTTCCATATTTATACAATGAAGCTGCTGAACTAGATTATATCTTAGGAATTCTAATATGATGGATTCTGAAAATGTCATGTTAATATGAAACACAGAGAATTGCTTTTTGGTATTGAGGGAAATAGGATACTAGGACTTGAGCTGGTGATTGACCTATTGGAATAAATTAGCTCTCTTGATCACTAGCACACTGCATCATGTTCCTCTTCTTGGGGTCTTTAATCAATGTCTGAAAATTCAGACTGGAGACCCTATCTCCCAAAATAATTTTCCACTATATCAGCATATAATGTCTGCTCACTGAAAATAGCTGACTATATTATGGGCTGACAACTTCTGAATAAACTCTCTTTGTTTACAATATGGCATTGGCAGGTTGCCTAGGATGTGATAAAATGGAATAAAGCAAAATTGGAGGAAGCCCTTAGGGACAGTTCTCACAAAATGTGAGTGACGAAGCAAGTAAAACTTTCAGGTGGCTTAGCTAAATGGTCCAGGAGCTTTACAGTCCACTAAGCCCTAGATTGGTCAGAGTCATACGAACACCATTGATTCTACCTTCAACTTTATCAAGGATTAAGGGGCTGCTATCTCTAAAGCAAACAATTTTTTAGCTACCACCGTAAAAATAATTTCCAGAGAATTTAGAACAGTTTTCATGAAATTAGGTTGTAAAATTTGACCTAAGTCAGTAAGTCATCTTACTGTAAGTCATCTAACTAACTTAATTTCCCTAATACTCAGCTTAATGAACACATATTTTACAAATTGTGAATAATATCCTGTGCAGGAGTATATGCAACAATGACCCATAAAGGAGGGGCCTGAGTCTGAGGGAAGGGATAAGCTGAATGTTTTAATTTGTAGAACCGATTCTAATCATCTTTTAGTCCCTTGACTCATTACGGATGCATCCAAACCAGAAATGTTGACATCTTTCCAAAACCCAAACTCTCAGCCTTCCTGCATCTGTGTCAACACTTCTTTACAGTATTCCTGTCACAATGGAAGCAGCAACTCTATTAATATATAAGTCCAGCTTCTCAGCTATGCTTTGGATCTAATCTTTCATCACTCTTTTGAGGACAGCACTCCAGTAAGCAATGTTTTCTTCTCTTTCCTATGTAAAGGACTCTTCCCTTTCTTATTACCATGAGAAAGAAAAACAGGAAAAAAGTAAAAAAAAAAAATAGAACTTTAATGTCTCTTCTTTTATTAGAGGCAAAAACCAAAACGTATCTTGCTCTATATCACCTTTCATCTACAGGCCAAATTCTCAGTTCCCTTTTGCAAGAAAGCAATACTTTTTGGAACAGATACATATTCTATCTCAAAACCTTTAATTCCCTTTTAGAAGGCTCATTTGTTCTTTTTAAAACATTTTTCTTTCTCTTAGTTTCTAAGATGCCACAGTTACATTTTTATTTTCTGTATTACTGAGAACACTGTTTCAGTCTTCTTTGATTTGCTGTTTGCTTTGTCTCTGTATATCCTCTAAATCTTGAGTATCTGCAATCTGCCACTGGCCCTCTACCCACCTGCATTCTTCCTAAGCTAGCTCAATCCATTCCATGACTCTATATATGCCCCAAGTATATATTTCTCCCTTCAGCTTTGGACTCACATATGAAAATGCCTAATCAGCATTTACTTGCATGTTCAATAAGCATCTGAAACCTAAAATCTCATTAACAGAACTCTTGATCTATGCCTACGCTGCACTCAACCTGCTCTACCACATATTTTCTTCATAGTATCATCCACCCAATTCTTTAGTTCAGACATCTAGGAGGCATCCTATCTCTTCCAACTCAACTCACCCACTACATCCAATCTATCAGCAAATACAATAGGCTCTACCTCAAAAATATTTCTAAAATCCTTCTTACTGTGCTCTATGCTACAAACCTAGCTTAAACAACCATCATATCTCTCCTGTACTCTTTCAAGAGCCTCTGAATTGATCTCCTTGCTTCTTCCCTTGCATTTTTATATTTGTTTTGCCTCACAGCACTCAGAATGATACTTCTGGAAATTGGTCAGACAATATCCTTCTCCAGTGCAAACCCTTCCGTGGCTTTCCATTGCCCATAGAAAACAATCTAGACTACTTACCATAGCCTTCAATGTCCTGTAGGATGTGGCCTCTGGTGACCACTTTTTAAATGACAATTATATTTAACAAATTAATTTATTAACTTAAATCTTACACCAGTGGGCTATAGAAGATGTGTATGATAAAAATTTCAAAAAGCTCTCAGTCTAGAGGGGAAATAAGCTCATAAATAGATGATTCTGTAAAGCATAAGTATTACTACAATATGGAGCATACTCAGGGCAGAAGTACACTGCCTTATGGTAGGATTATGTAAGGTAATTTATGAAGTATTTTTTTAAGTGTTAGGCAGAGCAATCAGAGAAGAGAAGGAAATCAAGAATATCCAAATGGGGACAAAAGAAGTCAAACGCTCACTCTTTGCTGATGATACAATGCTATATCTAAAAAACACCAAAGATTCTGCCAAGAGACTCCTGGGATTAATCAATAAATTCAGCAGAGTCGCAGGCTACAAAATTAAACGGCACAAATCAGTAGCATTTTTATACACCAAAACCAGTCAAGCTGAGACTCAAATCCAAGACTCAATACCTTTCATAATACCAGTAAAGAAAATAAAATACCTAGGAATATATTTAACCAAGGAGGTAAAGACCTCGACAGGAAGAACTATAAGTTACTGAGGAAAGGAACTGCAGAATATGTAAACAAATGTAAAAATATATCATGTTCATAGATCACCAAAATCAACATTGTTAAAATGCTTATACTACCAAAACTGATTTACAGATTCAATGCAATTCCCATTAAAATAACAAGATCATTTTTCACAGACCTAGAAAAAATAATTCTGCACTTTGTATGGAACCAGAAAAGAGCCTAAATAGCCAAAGCAACCTTACAGAAAAAGTACAAATTGGGAGGCATCACTTTACCAGACTTCAAGCTATACTACAAGACTATAGTAACAAACACAGCATGGTACAGGCACAAGAACAGTCACAGGCCAATGGATCCAAACAGAAAACCCAGATATAAAACTATCCTCATGCAGCCATCTGATCTTTGACAAAGCAAACAACAACATACACTGGGGAAAAGAATCCTTATTCAATAAATGGTGCCAGGAAAATTGCATAGCCTGATGGAGAAGACTGAAACAGGGTCCTTTCCTCTGACCACTCACAAAAATCAACTCACAATGGATAACAGACTTAAACCTAAGGCATGAAACTGTAAAAATTCTAGAAAAAAATGTTGGAAAAACTCTTATAGGCATTGGCCTAGGAAAAGAATTTATGAAGAAGATCCTAAAGACAAATCACAGCAACAAGAAAAATTTACAAAGGGGACCCAATTAAATTAAAAAGCTTCTGCACAGCTAAGGAAACAATCAATAGAGTGAATAGACAACCTATAGATTCGGAGATAATAGTCACAAGCTATGTATCCAACAAAGGGTTAATAACTAGACTATATTTATAAAGAACTCAAGCAAATCAGCAGTAAAAAATCAAACAACTCTATAAAAGGGGCGATCATTTTGAACTTATCTTCCATACCTTGCCTACTGTTCTCTGGCTTCATTATAATATATATTGTATAATTAATTAAATATATATAATATATATATATATTTTTTTGGAAGTTTTTGGTCAGGGCTGGGTTTGAACCTGCCACCTCCAGCATATGGATCTAGCACCCTACTCCTCTGAGCCACAGGTGCCACCCTTCATTGTATGCTTTGTTAATTAGTTCAGAAAGGTTGGTATCTACAAACATATTTTTTCCTTAAAACATGTGAAGCTTGTTGATATTCCAGGGCTTTCTTTGCACTAATTCCCTTTTATATTTGTCTTCTATTTTTATCATTCTTAGACCCAATACATGTGGGGATAGAACTGTAATTTGCATGTGAGATTTGATGAGATCAAATACAGATGTTGCAGCTGCAGTACAAAAGATGCACATAGTGAGACTTGGAAAGAAAATCAGACATATTAAACTGCAAATTCACTCATAAATAAACCCCTAATGGTCTTTTTTGAAGAGAAGCTTCTTGAATTATATGTTACTTTTAGTTCTCTATCATATAATGACTTTAGAGAAGAATTATGTATTGTAATTAAAAATATGGCAAAATCATAATATTTGTAAAAATTATTCCCCTCTCATTATGACACTTAGATTGACTTTTATCCCAGGGAAATGCTTCTATACAATGCACATTTTTTAATCCTTGATTTCCTTACTTTAAAATAGATAAAAGTATGTCAGATAAGTAAGTAAATAGAATAAAGAAGTAGAATATTTTTATAATTTTTATATTGTAAAGCATTCTTCTGAATATTCCTGGGTTAGGATTGATGGACATAAAGTCTGATTTGATTGCTTCACAAAATCCATTTACCAAGAATAACCTCTTTTTTTGCTATCAGAATTGATTGAATCAAATCATTCATTTGGGATGACACTATTAGGCAACATATAAGCCTGTCTGTGCAACTAAATTGGAACCACCACAATCAATACATCCAGTGACCTTTCTTAATTCTTTTACCCTTAACAATTGCCTGACTTGAACTTTAGCAAGAATTTAAAATCTCAAGTCCAGTTGTATTTAAAGTATCCTTTAAGAAAGCTACAATAGCAATCTAGATTAGGTTCTCAGGCATTATGCTGCTGCAATACATAATCAGTCAGCTCTCTGAACATGCGGTTTAGCCAGGAGACTTTGCAGGACTATATTTAGGATCTGCAATGAAAGTTAACTCATAAGTGTATTGGTCAAACATTATTGATTTTTGTTTAGAAAAAATTCAGTAGTTATAAAATCAGTTTATTTGACTATTATAAATATAATTTCCTTTTTTGAAAGAAAGAACATTTCCCAGAGTATTTATATATATATATTTTTCCTTAACAAATGCTGTTCATATACTAAGACACACCATCTGTTGCCCTTCTAATTTTATCATGATAAAAATTACTACTACAATGAAAACTAACTTTTTAAAACATATATTTTTATGTACATGGAGATACGTTGAAAAATTTGTTTCTGGCTTTTAAGGTTGACTTGGGTAGCCTGAAAATATACTTCTTCTACTGATCATCACCCATGAATGAGCCTGGTAGGTATAACTCCTGCTAACAGTGTCATCATCAAAAAAAAAAAAAAAAAAAAGTGGAAGAGGAAGGGAAAGGCATGGAGAAGGGGAAGGAGAAGGAGAAAAACAAACAAACAAACAAACAAACAAAACCTGAACTTTTTACTGGAATTCAGGTTAGAGTAGAAAGAATACAAACTCTCAGGAAGCTGCATACATTGTTTTTCCCCAAAAACAACTCTTGCAGCAGTAATTTATGAAGTCAGCCTGGTCTTGAGAGACTAAGAATGGAAGGAAAATAAGTCAAATAGAGTGTGACTTTAAAGGAAAAATGAAACTATACTATTGTGTACAAAACTTAAATATGTTATGAAAGTAACATAATTCTCATCAGTCTAGTTACTTTAACCATATTTTGAAATTAAAAGAGTATCAATTTTAATTGAAATTTTCTTTGGGCTATGTGATTATTTGGCCAAGAAAAAAGGCTTGAAATCACACTTATTTTTGTAAATAAAATAGAGGGAAACAAGAGCCTAGAAGAAACAAAAGTAACAACTGTGTTTGGTTAAAAATTTAGCAAGTTAAGGAGAGAGGGGAGAAAGGACGGGGATTGGTAAGCACTCACCAAATGTGCACAATGTAAGGGTTTACAGTACACCCACTGGTTGAAGGGTTTAACTACAACTTGAACTTTCCCTTTGAAACACAAACAATGTAACCTAATCATTTGCACCCTCATGTTAATCTGAAATAAAAAAAAAAATTGGCAAGATATTACAATTTGCTTTTTCTTCCTTCTTATTCTCCCTCTATCGGTCACCATTTACCTCTCGTATCCAAAAATATCATTATAAGAAAAAGTCTGGTTATTTCTTCTTGGTTCTATCTTGTGTTATATCAACTACAGCACCTCCACAGCTGAGGTGTTTATGGTATATATTTAAACTGACAGCATGTAAGGATGTCCACTACTATTTACCATAATGTTGGAAGTCCTAGCCAATGTAATCAGGCAAGAGAAGGCTATCAAGGGTATCCAAATGGGGACAGAGGAGGTAAAACTCCTGCTCTTTGCAGATGGCATGATCTTATACTTAGAAAATGCAAGGGACTCAACCAAAGAGGGACTCAACTGTAAGGATCCTGAAAGTTATCAAGAAATGCAGGAATATCTTGGGATACAAAATCAGTATCCACAAGGCAATAGCCTTCATATACTACAATAATAGTCAAACTGAGAATCAAATCAAAGACACAATTCCTTTCCTAGTAGCATCAAAGATAAAGGAAAAACCTGGGAAAATACCTAAAAAAGGATGTGAAGGATCATATTAAACTGAAATAAATTTATTTTATTTATTTATTTATTTATTTTTTTGTAGAGACAGAGTCTCACTTTATGGCCCTCGGTAGAGTGCTGTGGCATCACACAGCTCACAGCAACCTCCAACTCCTGGCCTTAAGCGATTCTCTTGCCTCAGCCTCCCGAGTAGCTGGGACTACAGGTGCCCGCCACAATGCCCAGCTATTTTTTGGTTGCAGTTCAGCAGGGGCCAGGTTTGAACCCGCCACCCGCGGTATATGGGGCCGGTGCCTTACCGACTGAGCCACAGGTGCCGCCCAAAACTGAAATAAATTTAAAAAATAAATTCTGAAAAGCCAAATTGGAGATACTTTTTTTTTTAAACACTAGCACATTTAGTAAAGCCTACTGGAAAGAAAAATCATACTTCAGTAGAAGTCAATCTAATCTTAGAGTAAAGGCTACATTAGATTTGCCTGACAAATTTGATCTGCAAGTCACTTAAGTGTTCAACATCTTCAAAGATAGAAAATAAAATCCAGATATTTAACAATGTAAAATTTTCCAGTATCTGATCAAATATTACTAGACATGCAAAGTAATAAAAAAAACAACAACACATAATAGGAGAAAAATCAGCCAATATAAAAATTCAAAAATGATAAAAATGATGGTATTAAAAAACAATGACTTTTAACCCCCCACAACCATTATGTATATTTTTGAAGATTTGAAGGAAATCATAAATATGAAGAGTTAAAGTGAAGATTTAAATTGTAAACAAATAGAAGTTTTAGACATGAAGAATACAATATCTATAAGAAAATATTTACAAAAGGGGTTAACAGGAGTTTACTTACTGCAAAATAAAGGATGAAGACATAACAATGGTGACTATCCAAACTATATTTCAAAGAGGAAAAGGACTTAAAAAATCAGTCTTAGAAATCTGTGAGAAAATATTAAGCGGCTTCAATATATGCATAAGTATAGAAAATACATTAGATAAAATGGAAAAATATTTGAAGAAATTATGAATTATTTAGTTTTCTGAATTTCATGAAAACAATAAACTCAAAGATTTATTAAGTTGAATAAACATGAAACAGTTTAAACATGACATAGTTTAAGCAACAAAGCATATCAAGACACATTGTAATAAAAATATAAAATCTAGCACCTTTTCATGATAAAATCCCCCAACAAAATAAGCAAAGAAGGAACATGCTTCAAAATTATAAAAGCATATATGACAAAACCATAGCCAATGTCATACTGAATGAGGAAAATTTGAAAGCATTCCCCCTAAGAATAAGACAAGGGTGCCCTTTGTTACCACTTTTATTCAACATAATAGTGGAAGTCCTAGCCAGAACAATTAGGTAAGGGAAAGAAATAAAGGACATCTAAATCAGGAAAGAGTAGGTCAAACTATCACTCTTCACTGATGATATGATCTTGTATCTAGAAAACTCTAAAGATTTCATGAAGAGTCTCCTGAAATAGATAAATAAATTCAACAAAGTCTCAGGTTACAAAATCAACATACAGAAATCAGTACACAGCTAAACAAGCAATTTGGTAAGGTTACATAACCTTGGTGTCTCATAGCAGTGTTAATAACAACGTGAGGCAGTGTCTTGCTGAGTAGCATTCATTACTGTCATTGTGTGTTTTTGTGTGTCATTGGAAGAATGAGCTTGAATTAAAGTAAGGAACAAACATCAAATTTCTTGTTAAACTTGGCAAAAATGGAAGTGAAATCAGGCACCTGTTTGTTCAAGTTTATGGAGATAATACTTTGAACAAAATGGCAGTGTAAAAATGGATTGAACATTTTTCTGAGGGAAGAAGAGAGAACATCACTGATGAAGAGAGGTCAGGGTGGCCAGGAACAAGCATAACTGAATAAAGCATTGCAGCAAAAATTCATTGAATTGTTTGCCAAAACTATTGGATGACTGTGAGAAGCACAAGACCAAGCATAATAGACCAAGTAAACATTGATAGAGAAACAGTTAGGAAAATCTTAACTGAGAATCTTGGCATGAGAAAGGTGTGTGCAAAAATTGTCCTGAAGGAGCTCACCAATGAACAAAAGCAAAGGAGATTCAAAATTTGCCAGACTTGTGGAGATGCAAGACAGTTGTTTCGGTTCATGATATCACCAGTGATGAAGCAAAGGTATACCAATACAGCTCTGAAACAAAGTGTCAAAGTGCCCAATGGAAGTTAGCCAATTCTCCATGACTAAAAATATCCTATCAGTGCAAATCAAGAGTCAAAATAATGTTGCTAACCATTTTTTATATTTGAGAGATTATTCATTATGAATTTGTACCAACTGGACAAAACAGTTAACCAACTTTACTATTTGAAAGTGCTGAAAAAGTTAGACAAAAAGGCTCTGAAATTTCTGCCAACAACTCATGGCTCTTTCATCAAGACAATGCACCAACTCATATGGCACTGTCTGTGAAGGAGTTTTTAGCCAGTAAACAAATAACTGTATTAGAACATCATCCTTATTCACCTGATCTTGCCCCCAGTGACTTTTTTCCTTACTCAAAGGTAAAGGAAATATTGAAAGGAAGACATTTTGATGATATTCTGGACATCAAGGGCAATATGATGACATCTCTAATGGCCATTCCTGAAATTGAGTCCCAAAATTGCTTTGAAAGGTGGACTAGGTAGTGGCATTAGTGCATAGGTTCTGTAGGGGAATACTTCAAAGGTGACCATAGTGATATTCAGCACTGATGTACATAGCAATTTTTCTAGGACAAGTTTATGAAGTTGATTGTCAGACCTCATTAAAAACTTCAATATTTTATACTTGTCAGTTAGATCAACTTGGTTGATAGTGTTATTACAGATTTTTATGCATTCCCTGATTTTCTGTGTCTTTCTTTTCTATTTATTATGCAGGTGAGAATGGGAGCAACAAGGATTCACACACTTCTGGCAGGAATTGCAAAATGGAAACTCACAGAATGGGAAAAAGTATTTGCATGTCGTACATCCAACAAAGGGGATGTTAACTAGAATCTACCAGGAACTCAAGCAAATCAGCAAGGTAAAACTCCAAAAACCTCATTATAAAGTGGGCAAAAGACATGAATAGATACTTTTTAAATGAAGATAGCCAACAATGGCCAATGAACACATGAAAAAAATGCTCAAAATCTCTAATCATCAGGAAAATACAAATCAAAACCACAGTTTCACAATTTGATATCACCTAACTCCAATAAAACCTCTGCTTTTATTCTATTATTTTTCTGCCTCTTGGAATGATTGGGTTAGTTCAAAAGTCTTATCTACCATTTCTGTGAATCTTCCCCATGTTCTCCTCTATTGCTGAGACTTTCTACTGTATTTTGAATCTCTTTGATAGCCTCTTTACATTCCTTAAGCTCTGCTATATCCTTCCTAATTGTGTCCAGATCCTTACTGACTTTGTCTTTAATTTCACTGATTTCTGGAGACAGTTTTTGGTCTTCCTTTTGGATTTCTTTTTCCATCTCTTTCTCATTTCCCTTCATCTTATTTGCCATCCATATCTATTTCTGACATTTCAACACTTTCTCTGAGGTTGGTATGATCAGCTATAGCTCTCTTGTAATCACTTGGGAGAGTTGATCTACTCTGATTTTTCATGTTGCCAGGGTTCTTCTGCTGATTCCCCCTAATGTTTTTTTTTTTTCAGTTTATTTAAATATTTATTATACTCTTGAGCTGGAAGGTTAGGATAGCCCTAAATTTTTATGGAGAGATAATCTTGCTGGGTACATTTAGACAGCACCCAGGAGACCCGTTTGAACTCAAAAACTAGAGTGCTGAAGTCAGATTCAGTGGCCTGAGATATGGAGAATGATCAGCACTCCCCTTCACCACTGGCTATTCAAATGAAGTGATGCTTATGCCTGTGGCCCTTCACCCCAACAGCCTCCCAAAGCTCCCTTAGGGGGTTGTAGCATGTGGGGGTTACTGAAAACTGGCCTTGCTTTCTCCAAGCTGGGTGGAATGGGACTGGGGGGCAGAACTTCCAGGTGACAGTTTTGAACTGTTCCAGCCAAAGATCCAGCCTCACACGCCAACAGATTAAAAACAAAAAGCTGTGGTTGTTGCTGGAGTTCTGGCCACAATAGATTTGAAAGGCCAAGGCCTTTGCCTGCATTTGGGGGAGAGGATCTGTAGCTTGTTGTCTGCTTCATGGGCTTTCCAAGATTAGGGTCACCCTCTTGAAGTCTGCAGGAGTGCAGCCGGGGGTCGAACCTCCAGGAGGGTCCTGATAGGAACAGATGCCAAGAAGCCAAGAAAGCCACTGCAGAGGGGAGGGAAAGATTCTCTCTAGAAGGAGGGAGACTCAGGAGAGACCCTGCCTCATCAAAGTTAGTGTAGTTGAGCCACCATTTCCTCCCACAGTGGTGAGCGGGACACATGTTTGTACAGGGCCTGTCTCCCTTTCCTTCCAAGACCAGCTAAGGATCCCTGCTGGCTGCTGGTCGCAGACACAGTGACCTCTGTAACCCTTGCTTCCTAGTTTGCTATGGGGGCTGGGTAGGGATCAAAGTGCTTTCACCTTTCTGGTGCCTGGAGATGGGGCAGCCCCTCCAAATTGTCTGGGCTGGGCTGGCACTGCACTGGCCTGGGTGCTGCAGAGCAGGCCTCTGCAGGGGGCAGTCTGTCAAGCAACCAAAGAAAAAGAGGTCCCTCTGAGTTTCTGTTAGACACACTGGAGAGAACAGAGCCTGTCTTCCTTTCCTCCTGTGGCCTGCTAACCATTCCACTGGTTGCCCAGAATTGCTCACTGTTCTCCGGGGCTGGATGGGGACCCTGAAGAAGACTAGGTGCAGGAAAACTGGGACTTGTTTGTTTCTTCCGGGCAATCTCAAGTGCAGCGAGACATCCCATGTTTCTCTGATCTCAGAGAGCCCTGTAGGTGGGGGAGGGATCCCTCTTACCCTTCTATTCCTGTCTGAGCTCCTCCAGTCCCATCCACTGCGTTCCTGTCCTCTGTTCACTTCCTTCCTCTTTCTCTTCTTCATCCTCACAATTTGTCTCAGTGGGGTTGCTGAGCACCTTAATTTCTTCTCCTTGAGATCTACCTCCCAGTTTCAACTACTCCAAGCTCACTTCCGTCCAGTTTTCCTTCTTCTGCATGGCAGCTTCCGACAAAAGCTGTGTCTAGTGGGCCATCTTGCCTGCCCGTAGCGGGTCAGAATGTGAACGGCCTCTAGTGCTGTTGTACACTCAGGGAGTTACACCTTACACATGAACATTTTAGTATTCAGCCACAATCTCAGCAAGGCTTCTGTGAAGATTTTTGGGAGTCATTCTCTCTGTAGCTTAACAATCTTTTCTCCAGTACCTTTCGCCAGAAATTTCATACGCCTCAGCAGCTTTAAATTTTAATATGTTTTTTCTTTTTTTTCTCTCTCTTTTTTTTTTTTATTGTTGGGGATTCATTGAGGGTACAGTAAGCCAGGTTACACTGATTGCAATTGTTAGGTAAAGTCCCTCTTGCAATCATGTCTTGCCCCCTGCTCCCCTTCTTTTCTTCCATCCTGTAGAACAAGCTGAAAATTCTTCCCAACAAAATTTTGGGGCAATGGTGGATCTCATTGTATTTGTTTCTCTTATACCTTGAGTTAAAGTCCTCTATTGCCTATTGTCTAATATTTAAAACAGATGTTTGATATTTTATGGCTTTTTAAAATTTTTCTAGTTGTTTATGCCAGGATAGAGGGTTTTGTTTTAGTCATGTCACCATGGCTGGAAGATGAAATCTAATACTAACACTCTGAACAATTTTTGTATTTCTTTTATTCTTATTTTTTCTTGTGTACAATTAAATATATTAATGTAGGAAAAATACAGATATGGAAAGAGAAGAAATTAAAATGGCCTTTGATTTTATCACTCAGAGATAACTACAATCTAATTTAAGTCCTTGTCTATATTATCTCTGGATCAGAACCCATGGAAGTTAGATTCGCTGCAGAGTTGTTTTTCTCAGTGTTACTTAGTCCTGCAGCTACTCAGCTGTCTACTTGAGACACATACTTTATACAACAGTGAAGGAAATTCTCTTAAGCAAGGGTCTTGCTGTGGGCATTTTGGCCATGATAAATGAGAGAGGGATTGTGGGAGAGAACTATTGTCATGGGCAACCTATATTACTATTACTTTATCTTTTGGAAGGTCCTTTATTTCCCATTTTTCTCTTTTATGGAATTGCTCTTTGATTTTAACAGCAGAATCTGGAGGTACAGTATTTTCAATAATAGATTATAGAAGTATAGCCTCGACTACCTCTGTATTTCTTTTTTTTTTTTTACACCTCTGTATTTCTATTGGAATTAATCATGTAGAGTAAAATTGTTCAATAACGTATATATGTATATATACATATATAATCACATATTATGCTCTCTTGAGAGAGAAAACTAGAATATTTCATCAGATGATTTGTATCAGTGGTTCCCAAACATGGGTTCACATAATTTTTATTGAGGGGGAAAATTTTTATTCTTTACCCTCACCCTTGCTTGATAGGTCAGACACAAATATCTTCTCTTACCCAACATTTTAAGTCGGATTACATTTAATTGAATTTAATTGTAACACTCGAAGATCAAGATTATGTCTAATTTTCATAGAAAGTTAACAAAGTAAAAGGTGATCATAGCAATTTTTGTTCTTTCAGAGGTTATTACATAAAACAGACCAATACTTCAAGGGGTTAATTTACCAGTGATGTTTTTAAAAAAAAATTGACGCAGAGTTTTAAAGCAGCCAGTACAAAAAGTGAGGTCTGAAAGTATATATACCCAACAGTAAATCACATAATTTTTGTGTGATTATGAGTAGATGCTCAGGATCAAATATGATTTTTTTTCCTCACAACATAATACCTAAGGTACAGGATTTGTTGTGTTTTGTTGTTTTTTGAAATCAAATCAAATCTGGCTTTAAGATCTCTACTTGCCAAATACAGTGAATAGTTAATTGAATCTTGACTTTTCTTTGTCTTTCCCCTCTTTTGGTCATACCAGGATTGACTAGCGCAGGGAAGTAGATTACAGGCTTCTGGTCATCATTCAGTTATTGTCACTGCTGCAGACATTACCTCCCTAAACTCAAGTGCTTTGCTTTTAAAAGTAAGTGAGGCTGCTGGGGCTGCACTTCTTCTAAGTCAGAATAATCCTAAGAGGAAGTTTAGCAGGATAAAACACCTTAGCATTTAGCACTTGGTCTCCAGGGATATACATGCAGCAATACTCATTTCAAGGTACTGCCATCTCTAGGATGTTTTATGGGATTTAGGTACAATTTTCAACCATTTTCTCCTTTCCAGGGCCTCCTATTTCAGTTTCCTTTTAAGCCATGTCCCTCTGTAACTCTCAAAGGAAAAAAATAAGACTGCACAATTTCCATCTGGAGTGATCTAGATTAATTTTTCTTAACGGGACCTAGACTTTTGAAAGCATGTGTCAAGTGTTGTTGTTACCATAATACATGTATTTGCTATTATGTTGTCATTTATTTATTTAATATTTGGTAGAGATATATGATGTGCTAGGCATTGTGTTATGAGCTGTTTGCTCTCGTGTTTGTAAGTGCTATCATTTGCTCAATATACTCTTTTTCTGATTTTAAAATATCACAGAGATCCTTTTATAAATATACTGGCTTCCCTTAATATCTCTGCTTCCCCCCCATTATGATTATTTATAAATGTAGTATTTGCTTGTTCAGTAGAAACTCCACAATTTCTGTAGCAGGGGCTGAAGTTGAGGACTTCGGAGGGGTTTGTCTCCAACCACGTTGGCATAGCAGGCGCAGGGTTTTCACTCAGATTGTAGGTGCAGTTAGGGTGATGTGGGAAGTGGCTGGTGAAGAAGGAAAAGTGGCAAAGCTCATTTCTCATCCATCTTTTGGTGCTGCCACTATCTCCCAAACTTTTTGAGTTATCTTCCTTCCTGATTCTGAAACCATGAAATTATGTTTATGTTTTTTGTAATCTGTTAAAAAGAAAATGAAACAAAACAAAGTGGCACTTGCCAAAGTGCATTATGTGGAATACCAATTTCTTTTGTTTTCTTTCTTTCTCTCTCTCTCTCTCTCTCTCCCTCCTTCCCCCCTTTCTTTCTTTCCTTTTCTTTCTGACAGAATCTTGCTTTGTTGCCCTCAGTAGAGTGTGGCATCACAGCTCACATCAACTTCAAACTCTTGGGCTCAAGTGATCCTCTTGCCTCAGCCTCCCAAGTACCTGGGGCTACAGATGCCCGCCACAGTGCCTGACTATTTTTAGAGATGGGGTCCTGCTCTAACTCAGGCTGGTCTGGAACTCATGAGCTCAGGCGATCCACCTGTCTCGGCCTCCCAGAGTACTAGGATTACAGGCGTGAGCCCCTGCACCTGGGCCTGGAATAATCATTTCATTGTCCACCAATGGCTATTTATATACTTAAAAAAATCTGGGATTTTTTAAAATATACTTAAAAAAATCAGTTAGAAAACACAGGTTAAACATAGTTATAATTCTTAAAACCTTTAGTATGCATAAACATATCACGTGAATTTTGAGTATTTATGAGGAGAAAATAGTATGAAGAGTCTCACCCTCATATGTAATCACAGAACTCTTTTCACAGGAACATCTTTTAAGATGTATAGTTTATAAAATTTTGGGGAAATTCTAGTTGAGGCCATATGAATTATTAGCATTAATGTTCTATTCTTGCCTATGATGAACCCCAAGAAAATAACAGTGTTTCTTATATGATTTATGGACTTTACCAAGCCCTCCATTTTATTCAGAATTAGTTTCATAATAGTGTCAAGTCTTCCAGCTGCACCTAGATGTGTCTTGGAGATGAATTTCTCCATACAGCAAATAAAAGCTTTGTCAGATAGTCTTCGCTTTGCTTAACTGTATTTCCAGTTGTTTTCCAGAATAATGAAAGCTTTTCTCTGAAATATATCTGATTTCTGGGTGAGTTTGGGAATCTGGGGGAAGAAGGCCTCATCTGCATCTGCCAGCTGGTCTGGACTTAGCTCCGTCCCAGTGCTTCCTAGATTCCAGTTATTGCTTCATAGAACAGAATCACAAAAATATTTTACAACACAACTCCAGTGTGGAGAAAATGCAACTCCTTTTTGTTCTCTGTAACTAGCTTGGTATTTCTCTCAAGCTTTTCCTCACTATTTACCACGAGAAAATGATATTTAGTCCTCTCTGCTTAAAAATTACTCAGATATAATAGTTCAGTTATTTTAAGTAATGTCCAATTTCAGCAAGAAAAATAAAAATTCTCAGCATCCTTGATTTCTCATTTTTCCACATCTCCACTCCAGCTCATTGTAAAATTTATATTTACATAGATGGTGTGTGCTATGGTTTCATGTGCTTTATGTAGAAAGCAGAACATTACAGTCCTCTGGTTGCTCTTGTCATTTGGTCATATTTCTGATCTGCTTTGGTGATATCTCCAGTAGCTCTTGGCCCTGCGGCCATTTATGCTGATGGCTGCAGATTTTACCATGCTCTCTCTTGTTTGATCAAGGTCTGGGCATCCTCCTTGTGTGGCTCATTTGGCTAAATCTTACTCTGCTTTTGCTGAGTGAAACCCCCTAAGGTCTTTTCCATATCCTCTGTGTAGTTCTCTTTGCCTGTGTGTGTGTGTTGCCACCTCCATGCTGAAGTTAAGTTGTTCTGCTATAATGGTTCCCATGGCAGGCCCTGTTGGTGAGTGTGCCACATATAAATCAAGAAAGCTTGGGAGAGCCACACCTTGGAGTCTCTCTATGGGCTGATCACACTGCTTCGATTCAGGTAGGCCCCAGGTTGACTGCCTCATATAGTGTCAAATAGGAAGTGAGGGCAAGATACCATCTTTATGTCCATCTTTATGTACTTGGGGCACATGTGTGACTGCTGTGCCCTTGTCCTTTCCACCTCTTATTATCCGTATGGTAATTTTTATATACAAATTTTTATATATAAAAGAATATACAGAGGGCATTGTAAGCATATATATCAGACTCTCCAGGCAATCCAGCAAGTATTCTCTACACTACTTAAATCTCTATTAACATAGTTTTAAAAGTTAAAAGGAAAGAGGCAGTAACTTAGAAGTTCCTGTTTCAAACTAGCAGTTTGCTTCATAAAGACATTGAGTCACTGGACCGGAGTGATATAGTCTTACTTCATTCTTTTTGTGACAAATCTTCATCTCCTTCCAAGAAAAATGGATGCTTCCATTCGCTTAAGAAAAGAAACCTTGTACTCACAAAAGACAAATGGGGGAAAACAGTATTTAAAATCATCTCATCTCAATTGTATTTGCCATCTTCCCATTATTTATTATCCATACATATTGTGTTTATTTAGTAATTTGCTATATCCTCTCCCTTGAGAACTTATGTCCTAGTTGCTTCCCAAGGCTGTCCCTACTGTAAGTGAGCTGAAAGCTGAGCTCCTCACAACCCAGGAACAGGCACTAAGAGCACGTTGTCCTGTCTTGAAGTGGTGCATGCCACCACTGGCTTACTCATCTGTATTCATTGCTCTCTCTGCTCACCTGTTTCTTCCTTCCTTTCCCTTTTGTCCTCCAATCCCAGAGGCTGTGGGTGCCCCTGCCCAAAGTGGTAGGCCCCTTCAGCTTCCCTGGCAATGGCCAAGGACCAATTGCTCCTGGATTGTGCTGTCAGATTTGTTTGGGCAGAGATAGTTTATCTACACAATATGACGATCATTTTGTACATAGCTAGTAGCAATTTTTTTTTTCACACTCTGAGAAATTGTACATAGTAATGTCATTTCTTTCATTTTATCATTTTGCGAATGCCTGCTCTTCTGGTGAGTGCTGCAAAAACATCATACATATAGAGAAGAACTTTTATCATAGATTCTAATCTCAATTCTCATCCTACAACAACTCGATACTAGTATGAGACCATCTTTACCACATTACTTTTATACACTTATATCACCCTGTTTATTATCTATGCTTAGCATGATGGTGTATACCGATCTAAAACCCTAAATTTCTTCTAAATTCTTATGTCCCACTTTGATTATTTTTCAAAAATTTGTTTTCTGTTCCCTTTACTAATTGGCTTCAGGTGTTTATCAGGTCATCTTTTCTCCTCTTCAAATGTAGTTGAAACAACCGTATTTATCTGTATAACTTTGTAATCAATTCTAATTCTAATCAAGAACCCATCCATCTGGTATCTAAAGCTACAGTTCTGAAACTCTCTCCCCATTTCCTCATCTGACAAATATTATCAAGGACTCACTAGGCTTACCCAGCACTCTTCTGGGCCACGGGAGATACAGTGCTGAGACAGCAGGTGAAGTCCTTGATCTCACAAAGCTTACATTGCAGGGAAAGAGACCAACATATAAACAAATAAATGTCACAGAGCAATAAATTCTGAGAAGATAGTAAAAGAAGGGGATGATATTGTGTCTGACAGAGCTACATTATTTCTAGTCAGGAAAGGTGTCTCTGAGGGGGCGATGCTGAAGCTGTGTCTAAACCATAAGGAGCTATGTGAAGTTCTGAAAGAAAAGCCCTCCGTAACAGAGAGAATGCCTAGCTAGTATAAATGCCCTAATGGGGAAATGAGTCTGAACTTGTTGAAAGAATAATAAAAAAAGGACATCAGAGCAGAAACGAAGGGGATAAAGGGGGAGAATAAAAGATGAGTTTCAAGAGGTCAACAGCAGCCAGCTCACAATGGTGACATCGCAGTCTTGTAAGGATTGTGGATCTTATTCCTGGCTCATAAGAAGCCACTGCACAGTTTTAAGCAGGGAGCAATACTATCTGATTTATGTTTTAGAAGCTTGTCTTTCTTGGGAACTTTCTGGCAACCAAATCTGTCTTTCTTTTCAAGTTCCAACCAGCAATAAGAGGGAGGGAAAATACCACCCCTTGTGTTACCAAGTCTTTCAGCGTTTGTCTAAGCCCAATGCTTGCTTGGTCTTCACTGATAATCATTGGACACCATACAAATAAGCAGAAGAGAATATTGGCCAGTGTGTTTGGTAAATGTTCTGTGCCCTCCGTCTATGATGCCTCCTGGGGTGACAGCATACTTTCCTGCAAGGAGGCTGGTCTTTGTTTTAATCTGTATATGTGTACTCTGAGGAATGCTAGGCAGATCTGCAGCATGAAAGCTGAGCGTAAAGTTGCAGAGATTTAGTGGAAAAGATCATTTATGCAAGAAGAAAGAATTAAAATGGAGATCCTAATGTCACCTACAGTTTGTTTTGGCATCTGTGTCACCAACTGCTATTATTTTCTGTTATTTCTCTTTGGTTCTGAAATTTGTCTTTCTAAAACAGTGACCTGAGTTGCATACAACCTGTAATTTAGAAATGTTCTGTGTTGTAAACTGTACTTTGCTTTCAGTAAAAGCCTTTCCATGTCAAGTAGCAAAACAAGAATGTCATGAAAGAAGGTGAAGGTCCCCATTAAAGAAAGAAAAATTGGGTAGAGATCTGCTAATGTATACTGCAGAAAATAAAAGAGATGCTGATACGAACATACTTATCAACTTACATTTATAATAAGGTGATTTTCAAATGATAAAGGAACATTTGTGAGCCTGTGTTGTCACAGTGGAATGGTGCCAGAGGATGTTGTTTTCAGAAGGTCAGCGTCCCACAGCTGCTCAATCAGTATGCTGAGAATTGGTCTTTGATCTTTTGGCTTATTTTTGTAGTTCTGACACTGTGTCCTTTCTGTTTTGCTATTATAGAAACATCCCTGAGGCAAATGCTGTTGCTGGTTGTACTGTGACATTTACCCTCTCCTCTTCTTAATAATAATAATAACAGCTATTATTTATAGGACACTAGGCACTTTACATCATGATTTTACCTAATCTTCAAAAGAATCCCATAAGGCAAGAATTGAGCTCAATTTCCAGATGGAGAAAATAAAGCTATTTCCCTTCCATAATAATAGGCCCATCTTCAGGGTGAGGTCAGGAGATGGGGGCCTGCAGGATTGTATTTTTTCCTCATTTTTGGCACCATGGAGTGTGCCAACTGGGTACAGTTGGGTAGCTTCTACAGGAGCTTTGCTAGTATGAAGAAGAAAATTGAGTTATTACTGCCATTTGAAGTAGGTGCCTGTAAACCTTCTGTTCCTATTCAGCTTGCCAGAGACTGCCTATCTAACATGAAATAGACTCTTCCAACTTTCCAATTGTTCATATATAAAAACTTCCCCCGAATAGAAGATACATCACACCTAATTATTTCCCAATACTATATTAAAGTCAGCTGTAAGGTTGCACTTCTGGTAAAAATTACAGCTTTTCCTTCAGTGAAAATACCGAAATAAGTGCCCAAACACTTGTTATAACTAGAAGTTTTACGAGGCAAATTTGAAAAGAGAGAAGTGCGGTTGTTGCCACTAATGGGAAGGAAGCTGTGCTTTCATGTCTATGTTCTTTTCATTTGGAAAGAGGACTGGGGGAGTGGGAAGACTACAGTTCTTTTTGGTTTCTGACATTAGAAGATAGGAGAAACGTGACCAGTAGGTTCTCTGAACTGGTGTGCAGTAACATCCTGTCTCAGATACATGTGAACACAACAAAAATGTCTATGCCTTCACTCTCAAGATAAGGCCACGTTACTTTCAATTTAATCCTGACTACTCAATATAAGTAACTTTCAGGAAAACAATTTATCTCTACTATGTGTGAGAAAATGTGCCTATTAGCAGTGGGTGGTCTGATGTATACTATATATTTGAAAGCCAGCGTCCTTAGCCTAGCCTCTGCTGTCAGTGGAATCAGTTCCTTCATTCTTGTAGATGTACAAAATGTTGTCTTTGGTATTGTAAAATCACAGCTGTTTATTACAACGTCTGTATCTTGTCCATGTCATTACACTGTCATCATACTACTTTTTCTGAAGCAACTATAGAGCTTTATACTTAAATCTCAGACTCTGCATCCAATACGGAAGTGCTCGGAAACATTATAGTATAGAATAAATAGTATTCATTATATGAGATTCCTCAGGATTCATTCATGTGATCCATATCAGAGTCATTATATCGAACTAATTTGACCCTCTGTCTCTAGAACTTGTTAGAGCCTTTGATGCTGAAAATTGCATTTGCAGAAGTGATTGTTTGAAGTTACTGCAATGTGCTGAGACAATGCAGAGTGTCCAACTCTCAAAGAAAGAAAAGGCAGTGCTCTCAGGGTCATTTATCAGGCCTCCCTGCCTATGGCTGAATATTGGCCTGAGAGCTAGAAAGCCTGGCTTCTTTCTCCTCCACTCAGCAATTTTCTGAAATCTGCTGGGGAAGCAGAGGTATAGTCTTACCTGAGCGGGGAGCCAAATGGTATTATGGAGGCAACATGCCATCCAGGGCTCAAGTCTCAGCTCTGCCACTTATTGGCTGGATTTTTTGGGTAACTTATCTGTCCCTCTGTGTCTTCGTTTATGAAATAAGGATGATTATAAATACCTCGTGGAGTTGTCAGAATTAAATGCTGTAATGTGTGAAAGCACTTCACCTGGTACCCAGAAAATAATGGGCAACTGATACTTGGTAATGCAGTGTTTGCCTTCATGAATTAGGGAGAATTCAATTTGCCCTGTCTTTCTCAAGCATATTATTCTCCTCAGTGGTCACTTTTTCCCCCTCTAGGTTTGTTAAGAGAGAAAAAAATGATGTTCTACAGTTAGTTGTAAATATTCTTTTGAATCTGGATTTGATTGTCAAAGCAAAAAGAACAGCAGTTGTTTAAAGAAAGAAATTGTGAGCATATTGTGAAATATACCTACCTACTTAACGCACAGCTTTTTCTGCAGTAGTCTATGCTGCTACATATGACACAATTTTCGTCCTGGAGATGTTAATACACATGGGTCTCCATGTCAATGCTGCTGTTTGTGAGGAATGATTTAACATGTGAAAATATGGCTGACCCGCATGAACCATCCTCTTTAATATATATACTGTAATATGACACTATTTCCTGTAACACTACCGGCTATTGACAGTGTGGAGTGTTAAGATTTCTCTCATCCTGTAGTGCAGGTTGTCCTTGTCCCTTGCCTGCTTGTCTTTCTCTTCATCCCACTTCTCTTTCATCCCTCCCTAACACTACAGACTTGCTGTTGTTTCTGAAACAAAACCTGATCCACGTTGAATGTTAGTTAGAAAGCCTTCAGTGATTTACCACTGTATTTAGAGTGAAACCTGAGCTTCTTACTGTGGCTGGCAAGGATTTTTTGTGATCAGGCAAAAACCCTTGCTCAGTGAAGACATATCCATGTGGACAGAGGGATGGGTGGCGGAGTTGAGATGGGGGGATCATAGTTGTCTGCATTATGGGTAGCCAATATAGTGCCTGTTTGTCCTTTTCCTCTTAGTTTAGGGTGCCTTTAGACTCACTTACCTTTTCTGATATCAGTTGAACTGCCCTTGAATTTTCCTTGAAAACTTATAATTGCTGGGCATGCTCACTAGCCACAGCTAGGTTTTGTCTATGAACCTGGTTATCGTTTTTAAGACATCACTAAGTTGGTATGTGCTGTGAGTTATGCACAGTCTCCTCTTCATATCAAAATGGATCAGTGAGATCTATGAAACAACCAAGAAAGGATCAAAATTTCCCTCGTCATGACTATGCAGATATTACGTTGAAAGGATTTGCCTAAGCAGTACAAAATGTAGAATAAGTTGTATAGCATAACCGAACTTCTCATTTTATACATAAAAATCACCCAGGGCCTTGTGGTGGCCTACAGTCCCTCCATGGCCCTCTGAGCTCACCTCCTACTCTTTTACCCTTTCCCTTCTATGGTAAACTGAAAAAATGCTCCCCCCAAAAAGAACTATGTGAAATTTCTGAAACCTGAGAATGGTGACATTATACGGACAAAGATTCGATTAACTTAAGGATCTTGAGAAGAGTTTATCTGGATTATTCAGATAGGTCCAATATAATCGTGGGGTTCCCATGATTAGTAAGAGGCAGAGAGAAGCATATGGTGCAGAAGTGGAGGTGTGAAGGCAGAAGCAGAAGACAAGTCAAGGAATGCTGGAAGTTGCCAAAAGCAGGGGGAGGCAACGAATAGATCCGCACCTCTAAGTCTGTGCAAAGAGCATGGCTCTGCCAACACTTTGATTTTAGACTTCTGGTCTCCAGAGCTGTGGAAGAGTAAATTTCTGTTGCTTCAAGCCATCCAGCTTGTGATACCTTGTTATTGCCACAGTAGAAACTAATTCCTCTTCCTTCCTGTCCCATTAACTTCCTTGCTGTTCCTCAAAGATCCACTCAAGGGTTTCTGTTTTTACTGCTTTCTCAGAAGGGAAAGCTCTCCCATCAGATAGTTCCCAGCTGACAGCTCCCTGGCTTCCTCTTTCACTGCCTGTGGATCCCTGTTCTAAAGTCACTTTTTCTGTAACGTGTTTCATGACACCATTATTTAAAAAACGCTTCTTGATATAACCTACCACTCTTCTCTACACATTTTTTTCATACTACTTAGTACACATCTGACATACTAACTTTTAATATTTTCATACGTTTGTTAATGTCTGCATTTGTTTGTCTATATACCCAGTGGAAGATAATCTCCACACTTTCAAGAATTTTTGTCTGCTTCATTTATTGCTGTATTTCCAGTGCATAGAACAGTGTCTCAGCACATTGGACAAACATCAGTATGTATAAGTTTCAATGAGTATTGGTTAAATGAAAGATCCTCTAACATCAGAGGTAGAAAGAGGTAATAATAAATGAAGCATTTTATAATTAACCAGTCGTGGTCCCCAATCTGCTCTTGTCATTAACCATGCAACTTTCCTAATTCCAAAAAATCACTTAGCACAAAAAGAAATCCTTCAGGAGCTCTGATGTGCTCCTATCTTATGGAGTCAATGTGACATAGACTGCCTCCAGGGATGCTTCTGGTTCGGTGGATAAAGAGAGAAGACACAAGGGTAGAATATGGCCACTGCAGCCAGCAAGATACACATGCAAGGGTCAGCCAGAGGCAGATTTTCTGAGGGACCACGGATGGGGAATCTAACAGATTTTTTTGTTTTGATCTGCATGTAAATCATATTGTCGTATGAGCTCCTTGATTCCATTTTAGGGAGGAAACTTATGCCAGACAAAGCAGAAGGGTATTGGAGGACATCCGAGAAAGAATTCCAAGGTTGTAAACTACACTCTAGTCCAAGTATCATTGCTGCCAATTCTCAGAATTTATTCATAATCAGTTACAGTACTTAGTGCTGCTGTTATACAATGTCAAGTGGAATAGTCAAAGGCAGGCTCTTGATGACTTTGGAGTTTGCTTTATTGAAATAAAGCTTCTCTCATACTGAAAAGCTGAATCCACTCAGAAGTGAAATGGGATGGAATAATTTGTGAAAATTTTATGTTTTGGTGTTCTGAATTTCCACATAAATTATTGCCATAACCATTGGAAGAATGCTTAGAATATCTGTGGCCAATTACTATAAATATTTATGATTAAATTGGTCTATTTGGAGAGAGAAAAATGATAGAAACAATTTATTTAATTGTCAAACTATTTAAGTAAAATTGCTTAATTGAAAAAATGACATACATACAGAAAAGAATACATATTGTAATGGTGCAAGTTGATAGTTTTTCCTACGGTGGATAATTCTATATGTACCACTATGACTAGAAAAATTGGATGCCAGCTGGACCCCGAAAAGTTCCCTTACTGTCCCATCCCAATCAAAACCCCATTCTACCCCAAAGTCAGGTCCAATCCTAACTTCTTTTTGATTAGCTTTATGTAGCTTTAAATTTTACTTAAATGGAGTAACACAGTATGTTCTCCTGGGTATTTGATTTTTTTCCATTAAATTTATATCTGTGAGATTCATCTATGTTGTTGCCCTTAACAATTCATTAATTTTTATTGTTGTTTAGTTTACTATTTTATTAATATACCACAAGTTAATCAGCCATTCCATTGTTTCTGAGCAATTGAATTGTTTCTACTTTATTGCTACTACAAATAGTGCTCATGTGAACATTTGTTGAAAGTATTCAGGAAACATAGGCATGTGTGTGTATATGTATATACATATACATTGAATATATATGTTGGAGTAAAATTGTTGCATCATAGGATATGAGTACTTTCAGTTTTGGTAGCTACTACCAAAGAGTTTTCCAATGTGTTCGTACCAATTTGCATTCAAATTATCAATGCATGAGAATTTCAGTTGCTTCCACATCTTTCTCAACACTTCATATTTTTGTTTTTTAAAAATTTGAGCCTTTCTGGTATCTGTATAGTAGTACCTCATTGTGGTTTGTTTTCATTTCTCTCATAGTCAATCATGTTGGACATTTTTTCATATGCTTTTTTTTCATTTGTTCATGTACTTTATTGACCATTTAGAATCCCCTTTTTCCTGAACAGGAAAAAGGTTAGGGTTAGGGTTAGGGTTAGAGTTAGGGTTATTGAAAGCTTTATTTCAATAAAGCTAACCCTAACCCTAACCCTATTTTTAGCCTATTTTCTATTGGATTATGTATATTTTGCATTGATTTTTAGGAAGAAATTACTTATGGAATTTTTTGTTATTTATATGTCAGGTTGGTGCAACAGTAATTGTGGTTTTTGCACTGTTGAAATTTGTCATTTGATACTGGAGTGAATTCTTAAATAAATGTGGTTATGTTAAATGTCATTTTAATGTGCATTTCTTGCTTTATGTTATATTTTGCTAATGACTTATTACTTGCTGTTTATTTTATATTTATTTTGGACTATGGAAATGGTGTTAGACAAAAAGCAAATTTGAGTGATTTTCTTATTTGAGTTCAAAATGGGTTGTAAAGCAGCAGAGACAACTCACATTATCAACACATTTGGCCCAATAACTGCTAATGAACTTACCATGCAGAGGTAGTTCAAGAAATTTTGTAAAGGAGACAAGAGCCTTGAAGATGAGCATAGTGGCTGGCCATCAAAAGTTGACAATAACTACTTGAGAGCCATCAATCATCAAAGCCGATCCTCTGACAGCTACACAAGAAATTAACCTCATCCACCATATTCACCTGACCTCTTGCCAACTGACTACCACTTCTTCAAGCCCCTTGACAACTTTTTGCAGGAAAAACACTTCCATAACCAGCAGGACACAGAAAATGCTTTCCAAGAGTTTATTGAATCCCAAAGCTACAATTTTTATGCCACAGGAATAAACAAATTTATTTCTCATTGACAACACTGCGTTAATTGTAATGGTTCCTATTTTGATTAATAAAGATGTGTTTGAACCTAATTATAATGATTTAAAATTCATGGTCCAAAACCATATTACTTTGGCATCAACTTAATATTTATCTGTGATATATATCACATACACACACGAGAGAGAGAGAGAGAGAGAGTGAGAGCGCGCGTGCGAACGCTCAAGTATCTCCTTTTATGTTGCCTTTTAAAAACAATTTTTTTTTTGAGGCACAGTCTCACTGTTGCTGTGGGTAGACTGCTGTGGTGCCATAGCTCATAACACTATAGCCACCCACCACAACACCCAGCTAGTTTTTCTGTTTTTTGTAGAGACGGGATATTGCTCTTGCTCAGGCTGGTGTCAAAGCCCTGAGCTCAAGCAATCACCCACCTCAGCCTCCCAGAGTACTAGGATTACAGGCATGAGCCAGCATGCCCAGCCGAAAACAATTTTCATGAGATATGTTTATGTGCCATAAAATTAACTTATAGTAAGTATATAATTAACAGTTTTTGTAAACTTACAGAATTTTGCAGCAATCACCAAAATTCTATTTCAGAGCAATTCTATTATCCTATAAAGATTCCTTAGGCCTTTTGCTTTTAATCTCATTGACCACTCACAGCCTCAGGCAAACACTAATCTGATTAGCTCCTATAGTTTGCCTCATATTGAATGTCAAGAAAATGGAAGTGTACAGAATATATGTTTTCTTCTGGCTTCCTTCACTTATAATTACTTTGAGATTCATTATTATTTGTAGATACATCCTTAGTTCCTTCCTTTTCATTACTGAGTAATGAACAGTCACTATTCACCTGGTCGCTAGATGAAGAACATTTTTTTTCCCAGTTTTTGATTGTTATGAATAAAGCCACTATAAAATTATGCACACAGGATTTTGGTTTCATTTTATTTGGATAAATACCTTGGATTGATACTCTTAAGTGCATGTCAAACTTCCTTTTTTTGGCAGTTTTTGGCTGGGGCCGGGTTTGAACTTACCACCTCCGTTATATGGGGCCAGTGCCCTACTCCTTTGAGCCACAAGCACGTCAAACTTTTTGAGAAACTTGCAAACTATTTCTGTAAAATGGCTGATATTATTTTATATTACCACCAGTAGTGGAGGAGAGTTCCAGTTGCTCCAGATCCTTGCTAGCACTTGGTGTTTTCATGACTTTTTCTTCTTACTTTTAAATTGTTCTAGCGTGAGTGTAGTGATCTTATTGTGGTTTTAATTTGCTTTTCTCTAATGACTAAAGATGTTAAACATCTTTTCCTGTGTTCAATTGCTATCATATATTTTTTTTGTTGAAGTGTTTGTTCAAAATTTTGTTGATTAAAATTGTTTATTTTCCCATTATTGAGTTTCAAGGGTTCTTAATTTATTGTGGCTATAAAACCTTTGTCAGTTATGTGATCTGAAAATATGTGTCTCATAATTTCAGTCTGTAGCTTATCTTTCCATTCTTGTAAGAGTAAGTGTCTTTTGAAGAACAGAATTCTTAATTCTGATGAAGTCAAATTTACCAATTTTCTTTTCTGGTATTGGGTTTTGGTCTTAGAATATGAGAAATCTTTGCTTAATCTAAAGCCACACAATGTTATCCTATGTTTTCTTCTAAAACATTTATAGTTTTAGGTAACATTTTGTCATAGAAATAATTTTGAGTTAATTTTTATATGGCTCAGAGTATGAATACTGAGGTTTATTTTTTCATATGTGTATCCAGCTACTTCAGCATCATTTGCTAAAAAGACTATTGTTTTTCTAATGTATTGCTTTTGAAACTTTGTCATAGAATAGTTAAAATAACATTTATGTTAATCTATTTCTGGACTCTGTGTTCTGTTCCATTGACCTATATATTTGTCTTTATCTCTATATTTCTATATGTATATCATTTTGCCAAGACCATAATGTCTTGATGATAATGTAGCTTCATAATAAGTTCTAAACTCAGGTGATTTGAATGATTAAATTTTTGTTTTTAATTTCAAAATTCTTGTGCCTCTTCAAGCTTTTTTTCTTTTTCCTAAATAATTTAGAATGAGCTTGCCAATTTCTACCAAAAATCCTACTGGGGTATGGATTGGAAGTACCTTTAATCTGTACATAAATTTTGGTATATTTGAAATCATAACAAAATTGAGTTCTGATCCATGAACATGTTATGTCTCTCCATTAATTTTTCTGTCGGTGTTATTCCTTTTCCAGGTACAAACTCTGCAAAAGTTTTGCAAGATTTAAATACCTGTGTATAGGGTTTTTGGTGGTATCATAAATGGTATTACTTTTCAAATTTAAGTTTTCTGGTGTTCATGTAAGTATGGAAATAGAAAAATTTATATGTAACAAATTTGTATCATATATACTTGCTAAACTGTCTCATAAGGTATAGTAGCATTTTAGAGTATTCTTTGAGGTTTTCTACATAGACATGTCATCTAGGAACAGAAACAATTCTAGCTTTCCAAAATGTGTGTTTTCATTTTTTGTGCCTGCGTTATGGCACTGACCACATCGCATGCACAATGTTTAATATGGGTGCTCTTTGTTATCATATTACCTACAAATTTTCTAAGAGTGGGTGTCCTTGTCTTGCCCTGCTTAAAGCAAAACAGATTTCAACTTTTCACCATTGTGTATGGGCTTGTAATAGATAGCCTTTATTGTATTGAAGTATATGTCTTCTACATATAATTTGTTGAGAGCTTTTATTATAAACAGAAGAAAAATCAGCATACAAAAATCAACTGCATTTCTATTCACAAAAAAAAGAATAGAAATTAAGAAAATAATCTGGAGCTTATGGCATAGAAGAATTCCAAATGGCCGCATTTCCCGACTGGCTTGGTCTTTTCCTTTTTATCGACAGTCAAAAAGTTCCAACCCATAGGTACCCTTCTTATTGGCCAGTTTAAATCAAGCAGGAGATGCTATTCCAGCCCCTACAGAACTACAGGATTTCACAGAACTTGGAAATTTCCTAGTTTCAGGAAGTTAAGTTTACAAATTCCCAAGAGCTGAGTCACCCTGGAGAGGGGGTCTCCTTGAGAAGACCTGTTCTCCTAGACCTCACCCTTCTCAGAGTCATGGGTGCCACGTGGCCACTTCTGGCCTGTCTTGCTGTCCCTTCTGCTCATCAGTTGGAGTCGCCTCAAGCATGCCAGCCTCTCCTCTCTGTACAGGACACTTAGCCTTGGAACTCAGTCTCCATATTGTGAGGAAGCCCAGCCACACGAAGAGGTGAAATGACTGTGTTCTGACCAAAAGCGCCAGCTGCATCAAGCCCCAGGCATGAGATGAAAGCCTCAGAGACCAATGCCACCTGGAAAGGACACTTCTGTTCACATTTCATTAAGAAAAGGAAGTCAGATGGTCACACCTAACTTCTAGGGGGCAGAAAAATGGACCTCCTGATTGCTTGGAAGGAGAGGGGACCAGCAGTGATGTCTGTCACAGCAAGAATGGATGCTGATAGAGCATTAACAAATACTCACAGCAAGACTTGTGAAATCTTTGCAAGGTGAAGGGGAGGTGGCTATGATATTAGAATATCTAGAATGAAGGGTGATTGAAATTTACTAGCTATGCATCTCTAGGCAAGGGATCTTGGAGCACCAGTTTTCTCAACTATAACAATAGCCAAAACAACATTCATCATGCGGGGTCTTTCTATGGTCCAATGAGATCATGCATGCGAAGTACATTGTATACTTGTCACTGGTGTACACTATCCCAGAGTTCTTTTAACTCTTCCTGAACTCTTTGACTTCTACTTATATAGAACTATGTATAATCTGACACGGGATTAGAATAAAAATAATGTATATATGCACACAAATAAAAAAAGAAAAGAATCCCTTTAAAATAGCATAAAATGAATGAATATTTAGAAATAAATTTAACCAAGTAGGAAAAAGAGTTGTATAGTGATAAGTATAAAACATTAGTGAAAGAAATTGAAGATGACACAGATAAATGGAGTGATAAATCATGTTCATGAATTGGAAGAATTAATATTTTTAAAGTGTTCACTCTACTCAAAGCAATTACAGATTCAATGCAATCTCTATCAAAATTCTAATGGTATTTTTCACAGAAACAGAAAAAGTAAATAAATTTGTATGGAACTACAACAGATTCTGAATAGCTAAAGCAATTTTGAGAACTAAGAAAAACTCTGGAGGCATAAACAATCCCGGATTTCAAATCATGTTGCAAGACTATAATAAACAAAGCAGTAGGGAACTGGTATAAAAACAAAGATATAGACCGGGGTGTCCAAGTCATGGTCCAATATGACTTTGAATATGGCTTACCATAAAATTGTAAAGTTGATTAAAACATGATGAGTTTTTTTGTGATTTCGTTTTTTGTGATTCGTTTTCCTACTTGGTTAAATTTACTTCTAAATATTCATTCATTTTATGCTATTTTAAAGGGATATTTTCTTTTTTTATGTGTGTGCATATATACATTATTTTCATTCTAATCATAATTTGCATGGTTTTCGAGCATGAACTTTGTAGATGACAATGTCGTGCAGAAGTGTCACATAAAATAAACATGTACACTCTCTCAGTTTGTACACATGCATGGCTTCAGTTTATAGTGGTGTGTGGCTTTCAGTATGTTATTTTCCAAGCACAGACAATGTTGTTACATGAGCTCATGGTGTTACATGTACCCGTGGTGACTTGGCGAGGCAGCAATTATCAATATTTCAACCTACTGTTGCAATGTTAAATGTTTAATATTATTTACAAGTCAGGTGAGTATTCGTATTTGATTATTAAGGGTACGTCCACTCGTCAGTGGTGTCTCATACATCGCCCACCATGCTTTGCAATCAGCCCTCCACTTTGCCCTGCATTGGCAGCCAAGATGTGGAAGGGCCCAAACCTTGCTTTCTGACAGTTAATTTTCATAATAAAAGTAATTTTTTTAAAAGTAAATGTAATCCCTTATATATTATTATTTTTAATCCCAGCATGGCTTGTACAATGTCTCAAAAGAAAACAGGACCCCCAAAGAAAAATTATGTATGAAGGAAGAATGTTCAATAAAAAGTGGATAGATGATTACTTTTTTGTCCAAGCATATAATAAGGCATTTTGCCTCCTTTGTAGGGATTTTGTACAAGTTATGCAAAAACATACTGCCAAATTTGATGCTTGGGAAGGATTGTGTTGTAAGGACAGAACAGTGGAACTTAAAAAATGTTTGTCCTCTCAACAGAATTTTTTTTTTTTTTGAGACAGAGTCTCACTATGTTACCCTCTGTAGAGTACAGTAATGTCACAGCTCACAGCACTCTCAAACTGTTGGGCTCAAACAATTCTCTTGTCTCAGCCTCCCAAGTAGCTGGGACTCTAGGTGCCCATTGCAATGTCCAGCTATATTTTTTCTTTCAGTTGTCATTGTTGGTTAGCTGGCCTGGGCCAGGTTTGAGTATGCCAACTTCAGTGTATGTGGCTGGTACCGTAAACACTGTGCTACGGGCACCGAGCCTCAACAGAAATTTTTTAAGAAGTTGCAACTCAGATTCCATTGTAAAATCTAGTTGTTTGGCAGTATACTTAATAGCAAAATAATGAAAACCATTTACTGGTGGTGAGTTTATTAGGCAATGTATAGGAAACACGGTGGACATAATTTACCCTGAAAAAAATGGGGATATTTCTAAAATTATTTTTTTCTCATGAGCCCATAGTTGGCAAATTGAAGAAATTGGAAAATGGCTTGTTTAGTGCCATTAAAAGATACAATTAAATCAAGAGAATTATACAAAGCAGTGAAAAGTGTTAGAGTTTTTTTTTTTTTTTTTTTGGTTTATTGTCAATGTATCTGACGTAGTTACTGGTAGTGCCCTGGTGATAGTAGATAAAAGAGAGGGATTTGTAAAATTAATCAAAGACAATGCAATTGCTGCCCCAAGCTCATGTTTGATGAAGTATCATTTCATAGTACATCAAGAAAATTTGTGCATAAAAGCTTTAAAAATGGATAATGTCATGCAAATCATTATCAAGGTGTAAAACAACTTATCAATATAATGTTTCAAACCATGACAGCATTCCAAATGAAACTGAAATTATAGCGAGCTCAAATTAAGGCAAGCAATTTTATGCTTTCAACACATTGGTTAAACACAGTCTTGTGAACAACAAAAAATGTGCAGCCTTTCTGTTATATTTGATACAAGAATTTGTAAACAGATTAATATTTCTTGGAAAATAATAGATAATTTGGTGCGTTTGAAACTCCATTTTCAGTTGACATAGATATGTTACCTGCCAATTTTCAAATGGAAAGCATAGAGCTGCAATCTGACACTCAAGGAAATATTTGATCATGTCTCTTTACTGGACTTTTATGGGTTCTGTTTCCCCAAGGACAAATATCCCCTGCTTCACAATCACACCTTATTCATATCATAACTTTTTGGCAGCACCTACGTTTGCGAGAAACTATTTTCAAGAATGAAGCACATTGAGAGTAAAATTAGAACCAAAATATCTAATGAGCACCTTGAGAATTCACTGAGAATTGCAACTGTTTTATCAAACCAGATATTGACACTTTAGTTTCTCAAGTACAAAGTCAAATATCCCACCAGTTTTATTTGTTTGTTTATTTATTTATTTATTTTTGAGACAGTGTCTCACTCTGTTGCCCTCAGTAGAGTGCTGTGGCTTCACAGATCCAACTCTTAGGCTTAAGCGATTCTCTTGCCTCAGCCTCCCGAGTAGCTGGGACTACAGGCACCTGCCACAATGCCCGGCTATTTTGTGTTGCAGTTGCCACTGCTGTTTTTAGCTGGCCGGAACTGGGTTCGAACCCACCACCCTCGGTATATGGGGCCGGTGCCCTACCCACTGAGCAGCGTCCCACCAGTTTTATGTTGCCCATTTTTCTTTTACTTTCACAATAAAAATATTTTAAAAGGTTATTTTATTACTTAGATACATACATTTTCTATGTAAGTGCTGGAAAGCTTGGGACCTGCTCAATGATTTTAAGAGACTTTCAGATGGGCTGCTGCACAATTAGTATTATTATGCGAGGATTTTTTTACTTACCTGTGATGGCTTTAGCAGTTTGTCTTTTTTTTTTTTCTTTTTTTTTTTTTTATTGTTGGGGATTCATTGAGGGTACAATAAGCCAGGTTACACTGATTGCAATTGTTAGGTAAAGTCCCTCTTGCAATCATGTCTTGCCCCCATAAAGTGTGACACACACCAAGGCCCCACCCACCTCCCTCCTTCCCTCTTTCTGTTTCCCCCCCATAACCATAATTGTCATTAATTGTCCTCATATCAAAATTGGGTACATAGGATTCATGCTTCTCCATTCTTGTGATGCTTTACTAAGAATAATGTCTTCCACGTCCATCCAGGTTAATACGAAGGATGTAAAGTCTCCGTTTTTTTTAATGGCTGAATAGTATTCCATGGTATACATATACCACAGCTTGTTAATCCATTCCTGGGTTGGTGGGCATTTAGGCTGTTTCCACATTTTGGTGATTGTAAATTGAGCTGCAATAAACAGTCTAGTACAAGTGTCCTTATGATAAAAGGATTTCTTTCCTTCTGGGTAGATGCCCAGTAATGGGATTGCAGGATCAAATGGGAGGTCTAGCTTGAGTGCTTTGAGGTTTCTCCATACTTCCTTCCAGAAAGGTTGTACTAGTTTGCAGTCCCACCAGCAGTGTAAAAGTGTTCCCTTCTCTCCACATCCACGCCAGCATCTGCAGTTTTGAGGTTTTGTGATGTGGGCCATTCTCACTGGGGTTAGATGATATCTCAGGGTTGTTTTGATTTGCATTTCTCTAATATATAGAGATGATGAACATTTATTCATGTGTTTGTTAGCCATTCATCTGTCATCTTTAGAGAAGGTTCTATTCATGTCTCTTGCCCATCGATATATGGGATTGTTGGCTTTTTTCATGTGGATTAATTTGAGTTCTCTATAGATCCTAGTTATCAAGCTTTTGTCTGATTGAAAATATGCAAATATCCTTTCCCATTATGTAGGTTGTCTCTTTGCTTTGGTTATTGTCTCCTTAGCTGTACAGAAGCTTTTCAGTTTAATGAAGTCCCATTTGTTTATTTTTGTTGTTGTTGCAATTGCCATGGCAGTCTTCTTCATGAAGTCTTTCCCAGGCCAATATCTTCCAGTGTTTTTCCTATGCTTTCTTGGAGGATTTTTATTGTTTCATGCCTTAAATTTAAGTCCTTTATCCATCTTGAATCAATTTTTGTGAGTGGGGAAAGATGTGGGTCCAGTTTCAGTCTTTTACATGTAGACATCCAGTTCTCCCAACACCATTTATTGAATAGGGAGTCTTTCCCCCAAGGTATGTTCTTGTTTGGTTTATTGAAGATTAGGTGGTTGTAAGATGTTAGTTTCATTTCTTGGTTTTCAATTGTATTCCAAGTGTCTATGTCTCTACTTTTGTGCCAGTACCATGCTGTCTTGACCACTATGGCTTTGTAGTACAGACTAAAATCTGGTATTCTGATGCCCCCAGCTTTATTTTTATTACTAAGAACTTCCTTAGCTATACGGGTTTTTTTCCGGTTCCATACAAAACGCAGAATCATTTTTTCCAAATCTTGAAAGTACGATGTTGGTATTTTGATAGGAATGGCATTGAATAGGTAGATTGCTTTGGGAAGTATGGACATTTTAACAATGTTGATTCTTCCTATCCATGAGCATGGTATGTTCTTCCATTTGTTAATATCCTCTGCTATTTCCTTTCTGAGGATTTCATAATTTTCTTTATAGAGGTCCTTCACCTCCTTCCTTAGGTATATTCCTAGGTATTTCATTTTCTTTGAAACTATGGTGAAGGGAGTTGTGTCCTTAATTAGCTTCTCATCTTGACTGTTCTTGGTGTATACAAAGGCTACTGACTTGTGGACATTGATTTTGTATCCTGAAACATTACTGTATTTTTTGATGACTTCTAGGAATCTTGTGGTTGAGTCTTTGGGGTTCTCTAATTATAAGATCACGTTGTCAGCAAAGAGGGAGAGTTTGACCTCCTCTGCTCCCATTTGGATTCCCTTTATTTCCTTGTCTTGCCTAATTGTATTGGCTAGAACTTCCAGCACTATGTTGAATAGTAAAGGTGACAGAGGACAACCTTGTCTGGTTCCAGTTCTAAGAGGAAAAGCTTTCAGTTTGTCTTTTGAGAAATTTTCCTACTTCATCTAAATTATGTATATATATAATAAATTTTATTTCTGAATATAAATTATATATATGTGATATTTCTCATTATTCTTTTAATATTTGCAGAGGTATAGTGATATTTGATTTTTCATTCCCAATATTTAAAATTTTTCTTCATCAGTCTGTCTGAAGCTTAACGATATTATTAATTTTCTTCCATAAACAGATGTGGTTTCCTTGATTTTCCTGTGTTGATTTTTCTATTCTCACTTTCATTGATTTCTGATCTTACGTTTTTGATACTATTTCTTATGCTAGCTTTGAATTTAATTTATGTTTATTTCCAGTTTATTTCCAGAATCTTATATCATTGATTTGAATAGTTTTCTTTTCTTTTCTTTTCTTTTTTTTTTTTTTTTGAGACAGAGTTTCACTTTGTTGCCCTCAGTAGAGTGCTGTGGAGTCATAGCTCACAGCAACCTCAAACTCTTGGGTTTAAGCAATCCTCTTCCCTCAGCCTCCCATGTAGCTGAGACTAGAGGTGCCTAGCAGTGCCTGCCACAATGCCTGGCTATTTTTAGAGACAAGGTCTCGCTCTGGCTCAGGCTGGTCTTGAACCTGTGAGTTCATGCAATCCACCTGCCTAGACCTCCCAAAATGCTAGGATTACAGGCACGAGCCACCACACCTGGCCTGATACTTTTCTTTTCTAATGTAAACATTTAATAATATTTTATTAATTTCTTTCCAAGCACTGCTTTATAGCAGAGTCTTACAAATTTTACATTGTATTTTTATTTTCATTCTGTTCAAAATATTTTCAAATTTCGCCTGTGATTTCTTATTTGGTATCTTATTTGATTTATGGGTTATTTAGAAGCATGTTTTTAATTTGGAAAAATTTTAAATATTCTCCTAATATTTTCTTTTACTTATTTCTAATTTAATTCCATTATCATCAAAGAGCATACTTTTTACTGTTTCCTTCTACAATTTTTATAGCTTAATTTACAACCAAGAATATAGTCTATTTTATTGGACTATTTAATATATAGTAGAAAAGAAGGTATGTTCTTTTGTTTTTGTTTGGTCTGTTCTATAAATGCATTGGGTCATTCTGGTTGATGGCTTTGTCTTGGTGTTTAATAGCTTTACTAATTTTATTTTTATTTCATTAATGGGAAAGGAATGTGGAAGTCTTCAAGTATAAACGTTGATTTACTTCTCTTTTCAGTTCTGTCGATTTTTACTTCATGTAATTTGAAGCTGTGTTACTGAGTGCATACATATTTAAGACTATGATGCCATGTTGGAGAAGTGACCTCTTTATCTTTAGTGAAACAATAACGTATCTAAACCCAAAATTATAATCTTATACATCTGTGGTTGAAAATTCCACTTTTATTTATTTGCATAACTTACAGGCAAAATATGTAATTCAATCTTTCCTCTCTTTTTCTTCTAATTCATGCCAGATTTATCTTCTTAAAACCTCACTTTAATCAATTAATTTATGAGTTAAAAATATTAACAATAGAAACCTTATTCCAATATTTCATATTGAGTTGATATGCAACACCCTCTTTAGTGTGACCCTAAATGGCCTTAATTCTCTCACCACTCACTTATTCCCTATTCAAATTACGTGGCTTTTGACCAGATAATAGATCACTTACCTACTAATTCAGCATTCATTGGAAACAAAATAATTTGACAGATGCTGTGAGATTAAAAAAAAAAAAAAAAGAAGTGTCTTCTGTTCTTGAGAAGTTTATAATCCAGCGTAAGAAAAGCAACTGAGTAAAGACTAGAAGGTTGAGAATATATAATTTGTGCCGGTCATGAACAGAGTTGGATAGGGTAGAGAGAGGATACTATTATAGGATACTATTCTGTAAAAGTACAGTAGCTTCAATGGAAAATGTCTAAAGATTATGACTTTGTCAAGACGTAAGGATAATTTGTGATCTATCAGTTCCGTGAGGCAGTTTCAAGAGCAAAATGAAATCAGAGGGCCAAAAAGCACAGCACAAAGAAAACAGAAATTGGCTTTGGAGAGGATTGATCCTAAATAACTACATAACAGAGCAACTTAAATGTTGGCTGCCTACATGATTTGAGGGGTTTAAATGCATTACTACTTAATATTCTTATTCATAGATGAATTTGGCTTAGATTCTAGCCTGTATTAAAATAAGACTGAATATTAATTTTGTTAAATTATGTATTTGGAGAATAATTTATTCATGTGAAACTTAGATCCAAATATGAAATTCAGCATAATAATTAAGAATAGGAACTCAAAGAACCTCATGCTTCAGGCATTTAGTATCTGATATAATTTTGCATTATTTTAAGGTGCACTGAAACGACTCTGAACACAGTGCGTGGGTGCAATATATCATTCTGTAATTAGAAATACCAGGTCTATAAAAGCATTTTTAAAATAGTTTGAAGTAGGAAACAGATATTTTTAAAACACATGTGTACTTTGGAAGTTTTTAATTTTTTTCTTAACCTCTTCTTGATTGTGCTCTTATGCACTTGGCCCACATGGCTGAATAAAGGTAGCTCCTTAAAGGCACAGCATGGGTTTCGCCAGTACCAATCCCCAATGGTCACACCTAGTTTAGAGAACTCTAAATGTCTAGTTTAGCAAATCGCTACTGTATGCATCCTTCCCAAGACCAACCACATGAAGCAGTGGTTCCCTGGGTGCAATTGGGGAAAAACTGCAGCCTAATTAGATCGTATTTCTCAGAGTGCTTTTCTGTACCCACCTAATCCAAATACCCTTTTTTCCCGAAAATAAGACAGTGTCTTATTTTAAGGTGTGCTCCCAAAGATGCGCTAGGTTTATTTTCAGGGGACGTCTTATCTTTCCTGTAAGTAGGTCTTATTTTCGAGAAAACAGGGTATCAATACTATGTTAATCATATGCACAGGATTTATAGTTTTGGATGCTTCCTTGTGTATATTGGTTTTTTATTTCTCTGATTCAAATGTACAAGCACCATGAAGTCAGGTCTTTGGAGATTTTATTTGCAACTCCATCCTGCAGGCTTAGAACAATGTCTGTATATAGTGCATCTTCAGAATAGGTATGTGTTGCCCCAGTTAATAAATTTCCTGGATTTGTTCTGTATTCTCATTTCCATGTCTTCTTTCTAGTTGTTTCCTTCCTTTCTAGTTGTTTTTGTTCTCATGTTCCTCTGTGGGAATCCATTCCATTCTTGAAAATCTAGCCCAAATCTAACTTCCTTTATAAGTCTTATCATATTCTCCAGTCAGAACTAAGGTGTTAAACTTAAACCATGTATATATATTTTGAATAGTCACTTTTTTATTCCCTATGAGAATAGTTAGGGGCACAAAAGAGAGTCACTTCTGGCAATTATTAAATTCTTCTTTAAGTCAGAAAAAAGATGCTAGGATCTCTAAAACAACAGTAACAACAACAAAGAGCCCACCAAATTCAGAGTTCTTGCAGAGGCACGCAGTGTCATCTCAGGGTTCTGTCAGCATTTAGTACAATACTTGCACATAGGAAGCAATAGAGAATGCTAGATAGGCTATTAGGTCATGGAAGCACAAGACACCATGGAGTCAAGTCCTGCTTGGGAGTTCCATAATATTGCGTAAAATATTCAACTTCAGTTTCCTCCTTTGAAAACTGAAGATAGGTAATGGAACCTGACTCATATGATTAGAGTGAAGAGTAAACATGATCATGCATATGAAGCATTTAGCATGATTCTTTTACTGTATCATGCACTCCATGATTTTTTGTAGGGGGGAGTACAAGTGTTTATTGTTACATGGAAGCATCATATTATACTGAAGTTACAGCTTTCTCTGTACTTGTAACCATAATAGGTTACATTGCACCCAATAGGTAGATTTTTCTCCCTCACCACCTCACACACTCCACCCTTCTTAGTTTACAGTGTCCATTACAGAACTTTATGACCATAGGTATCCCTTATTTAACTCTCTCTTATAAGTGAGAACATGTGATATTGGTTTTTCCATTGCTAAAGTACTTTGCTTAATATAATGGTCTACAGTTCCATCCATGTGGCTGCAAGACATTATTTCATTCCTTTTTATGGCTGCAGAGTACTCTATGGTGTGTATATATACCACATTTTCTTAATCCACTAATCTTTTGATAAGCACTCATATTGGTTCTATATTTTGCAATTTTGAATTGTGCTTTGATAAATATTTGGTTGCACATGTCTTTTTCATATGACTTATTTTCTTTTGGGTAAACATCAGTAATAGGATTGTTGGATAGAAAGGTGAGTCTGTATTTATTTCTTTGAGAATCGCCATGCTGTTTTTCATAGAGGCTATACAAATTTGCAGTCCCACCAACAATATATAAGTAATCCTTTCTCCCTGTATCCATGCCATTTGATCATTTTTTGATTGGTGATTGGGAAAGGTGATATCTCATTGTGGTTTTAATTTGCATTACCCCAATTATTGATGGTTTTTAGCATTTTTTTATATATTTGATGTTATTTTTCTATCTTCTTTTGAAAACCCCTGTGCATGTAATTTGCGCACTTCTTAATGGGGTGTTTTTTTATTGCTCATAAGTTATAGTTCTTTGTAGGTTCTGGATATTAGCTCTTTATCAGATATAAATTTGCAAATATTTTCTTCCACTTTATAGATCATCTATTTACTCTGTTGATAATTCCCTTTGTTGTCCAGAAACATTTTAGTCACATTTAATTATTTCCATTATTGCTGTGATTTCCTTCGCGTTCTTTGCTTAGATTGATGGACAGAAGAGTTTTTCCTACATTTTCTTCTAGAATTTTTATAGTTTTGTGCCTTACATTCATGTCTTTTATCCACATTGAATTAATTTTTGTATATGGTGAGAGATAGATGTCCTGTTTCATTTTTCTGTGTGTGGTTATCCTGTTTTCCAAGCACATTAGTTAAATAGGGCTTCTTTTCTCCAATGTATGTTATTGTCTGCTTTGTCAAAAATTAGTTGGTCATCGTGGATGGTTTTGCATTTGCCTTCTGTTCTTTTCCATTGGTTTATGTCTCCCCTTTTATAATAATACCATGCTGTTTTGGCTATTATAGCCTTGTATTGTAGTTTAAAGTCTAGTAGTGTGATGCCTCTAAATTTGTTCTTTATATTTAAGATTTCTTTGGCTATTTGGGCTCATTTGGGGTTCCAAATGAAGCATAGAATTATGTTTTCTAGAACTGTGAAGTATGATATTGGTATTTTGATGGAGATTGTTTTCAATCTCTAAATCACTTGGGCAGTGTGTACATTTTAACAATGCTAATTCCACCTATCCATCAGCATGAGATGTTTTTATGTTCGTGTCATTTATGATTTTTTAAATCAGTACTTTATAGTTCTCCTTGTCTAGATTGTGCACCTCCTTGGTTGAGTATATTCTTAGGCATTTTAATTTCTTTGTAGCTGTTATTATTACTATTGACCTCTTGATTTGACTCTCAGCTTGAATATTATTAGTATACAGGAATGCTACTGATTTGTGTACATTAATTTTGTAGCCTGAGACTTGCTGAATTTACTTATCATTCTAGAATTCTTTTGATGGATTCTTTATGGTCTTCTAGAATGATAAGTAAATTCAGCAAAGTATCAGGTTACAAAATTAATCAGCAAACGGGGATAATTTGACTTCTTGTTTCCTGATTTGGTTGCCCTTTATTTCTTTCTCTGGCTTGATTGTTCTGGCTAGGACTTCTAGTATTATGTTTACTGTAAGTGGATACAATGGGCATCCTTGTTTCTTCAGGTTCTTGGGGGAATGTTTACAACTTTTTGCTATTCAGTATAATGTTGGTTGTAGGTTTGTCATGTATGACCTTTATCATTTTGAGATATGTCATCTCTATTCTTAGTTTGTTGAGGGTTCTTATCATCACATCATGTTGGAATTTTATCAAGAGTTTTTTTCTTAATCTATTCAGATGATCATTTGGTTTTTGTTTTTAATTCTGTTTCTGTGATGAATGACATTTATGGATTTATATATGTTGGACCTCCTTTGCATCCCTGGGATGACACTCCCTTCATCATGGTGAATTATTGTGATGTGCTGCTTAATTTTGTTTCTAGGATTTTCTTAATGATTTTTGCACATATATTCCTGGGATGAATTGGTATGTAGTTTTCTTTTTTTGATGTCCTTTCCTGGCTTTGGTATTGGGTTGATACTGGCTTTATAGAAAGAGGTATGGAGAACTCTATACTTCTCTGTGTAATAGGGCAGTTTCAGTAGAATAGGTGCCAACTCTTTGTAGGTGTGATAGATTGGAGCTGTGAATTCATCTGGTCTGGGTTTTTTGTTATTAGGAGATTTTTAACTACTGTTTCAATCTTGTAACCCATTATTGATCTGTTTAGGATTTGTATCATTTTTTTTCCTTACTGAAGCATGGCATATCATGTGTTTCTAATAATGTATCCACTTCTCTAGGTTTTCTAGTTTGTTTGCCTAGAGGTCACAGATGATATTTTGCATTCCTGTGGTATCAATTGTAATGTTTCTTTTTAATTTCTGATTGAGATTATCTGAATCCTTTCTTTTCTATTGCTGGTTTACCAATTTTTTTATTTGAATTTCTTTTTTTTTTCTTTTTTTTTTTTTTATTGTTGGGGATTCATTGAGGGTACAATAAGCCAGGTTACACTGATTGCATTTGTTAGGTAAAGTCCCTCTTGCAATCATGTCTTGCCCCCAGAAGGTGTGGTACACACCAAGGCCCCCTGCCTCCCTCCTTCCCTCTCTCTTCCTCCCCCCCATGACCTTAATTGTCATTAATTGTCCTCATATCAAGATTGAGTACATAGGATTCATGCTTCTCCATTCTTTTGATGCTTTACTAAGCATAATGTCTTCCACTTCCATCCATGTTAGTACAAAAGATGTAAAGTTTCCATTTATTTAATAGCTGAATAGTATTCTATGGTATACATATACCACAGCTTGAGAGAATTAATTTTTGTTTCATCAATCCTCCATATTGCTTTTTGTTATCCTTTTCCTTTACTATTTCTATGAGATTTGTTATTTCTTTTCTTCTGCTAGCTTTGGGTTTGGTTTGTTTGTTTTCTATTCCTTTGACATTAGTTTGTTAATTAGTGATCTTTCTGTCCTTTTGATATAAGCATTTAAGTCTATTAATGGTTCCTTTAACACTGCTTTTGCAATATTCCATAGATTCTGGATGCTTGTGTCATGCTTATCATTCAGGTCAAAAAATATTTTGATTTTCATCTTAGATTCATCATTGACCCAAGTGTTGTACACCAGCAGATTATTTAATTTCCATGACATTTTGTAGATTTGAGAATTCCTCTTATACTTGATTTCTAGTTTTATCCCACTGTGATCTGAGAAAATACATGGAATGATTTTTTATTTTTCTGAATTTACTGGTTCTTGTTTTGTAGGCTAATAAAGGATTTATCTTGGAAAATATCCCTGTGCTGATGACAGGAGCATATATTCTGCAGTTTTAGTGTAGAGAGTTCTGTAAATGTCTGTTAGAGCCATTGGTTCTAGAGTCCCACTTAAATATAGTGTTTATTTGTTTATAGTCTGCCTTGATCATTTTCTAGTTCTGTCAGTGGGGTAATGACATCTGTGGCTACAGTAATGCTACGGTTTATTTTTTTACTCAGATGTAGTAGATTTTGCTTTATAAATATGGGAGCTCCTGCATAAGGTGCATATATATTTAGGATTATATGACTTCTTGCTGACTTGCTCCTTTTATCATTATCTAGTTACCCTCTTTGTCTTTTTTGTACCATTAGTGAATGTGAATTCAAGTTTATTTTATCTGATATGATAATACCTATTCATGATTACTTTTTGTTTCCATTCATGTAGAGCAATTTTTTCCATCCCTTTACTTTGAGTCTATGAGAATCCTTGTGAATTATGTGGTTTCTTGAAGACAACAAGCATATCCATACGTTGTGTTTTCTCATTCATCCAAGCATTCTGTATCTTTTAAGTGGAGCATTAAGTTCATTTATGTCTAATGTTAGTATTGGTAAGTGAAGTAGTGTGACAGTCATCATGTAAATTACTATCTATTTTCTTTGTTTTCTGCCTTGTGTTACTGTCTTGTAAGAGTTGTGAGCTTTACCTTTCAAGTGTTTTTACACTGGTGGGTATCAATTATTTTGTTCTGTGTATAGAAAACTTTTAAGCATTTCCTGCAGGTCTAGTGTTGAAAAATCCCCTTAGTGTTTTCTATCTGTTAAATATTTCATTTTTCCTTTATTCGTGCAACTTAGTTTTGCAGTATGCAAAATTCTTCTCTGATAGTTATTATTTCCAAGAAGGCTGAGCATGGGACCTCAATCCCTTCTGGCTTGTAAGTTCTCTGCTGAGTGGTCTGCTATTAGTTTAATGGGTTTTCTTTGTAAGTAACTTATTTATTTTGTCTGGCCACTTATAACATTTTTCTACTTCACTTTAACTCTAGCCAGGCTGATTACTATCTGTCCTGATAATTTCCTATTTACTATAAATTTTCTAGGTGTTATCTGACCATCTTAAATTGGGTATCTGAATCTCTAGTGATAACAGGGAAGTTATCTTTTTTCTTTTCTTTTTGTTTCTTTTCTTTTTTCTTTTTTTGCAGTTTTTGGGCAGGGCCAAGTTTGACCCACCACCTCCAGTATATGGGGTTGGTGCCCTACTCCTTTGAGCCAATGTGCCACCCAGGGAGGTTTTCTTTTCCTATGTTATTTATCACTAGTGAATTTTTAGTTCATGTCTTAAATTACTTTTATTTTGATTTGTGTTGGTTTTCTACTTTATTCTCAAACTCATTCCTGTTCCTTATCATCCATAATATGAATTCCATATGTGTCATTTCAACAATTTCCTTTTGGTTAGAGTTGTTTCTTGGAAAGTTATTGTGATCCTTTCAAGATGTTGAGATAGCCTGCTTTTTTTTTTTTTTTAATATTGCCATAGTTTTTACACTGGTTCCTTCTCATATGGGACCTCTTTTCTCAGCTCAAAAAATAAAAGCTATGATACATTTTCTCTTTTATACTGGGAGCTCTGCTGCTCAGTAAAGGTATGGATGGATCCCTTAGGAAGGTATGCTTGAGTCCTCCTCTAGAAGCTTAACCAGGAAAGAGAGGGAAAGATGCACATGAGCTTTAACACTGCTACACTGCTTTTGCCTTTTGCTGAAAAAACAAAAATGAAATAAATTATATAACCATCTTAGACAATCTAAGTATCAAAACAGCATATAGTATCTTATGTTATGTAATTCAATAATAATATAATCACATTTCCTTTCATCTAATGTATATTCTAAAGGAAATGGAGGAGGAATAGCACTTTCCCCTCATTTTTGCCATATTCACCACCACCTTTTTTTTTAGAAGTGTGTGTAATATCTTGTTTTAAGAGCTCTTCCTATGAATAAAGCACATTTCATGCTAAAAAAACCCAAAAAACCACAACCAAAAACAAACAACAACAAAAACACTGCTACATCCCCCACATTCCTATGTGGTTGCCACTTGGCTGATGTGGCAGATTGGACCTGTGGTACAAGGTGCACATGTGAGGCAGGGCTGGCCCATGGGATGGGTTACATGCATGGTCTTGGGCAGCTATGGTGCTGAGCATCAAAATAGGATGAGTCATGTAAGGTGCAGTGGTACCACATGACAGAGTGCTCCTGTCGGGCATGGCACTTATGCAGGATAACATGGGCCCATGGGGCATGGCACCTACATGGGACAACATGAGGTCATGGTGGGTAGTCCACCCAAGTCCAGAGGTGCTAGTTGTGCTGGCGTTTACCCTGCTCTCGACTTCTAAAATTTATTTGTTCGAGGGCCAGTTGCCCAGACATTTTGCAGTGGGCACTGGGGAATATGAGGGTGTACTTTGCCAGGGTACCATAGGTGTTGTTGTTGAACAGGATCACCCAGGCCAGAGAACAAGGTGCTGGGTCTGTGATCTCCTGCTCTGTACAGGTCCCCAGATGGTGGCAGTGATAGGGGTGCACCTCATTACCCACAGGGTATACATGAGAACCGTGGCTCCCTGATTCCTCCCCACCGGGTTGGGGCAGGGAGAGGTAGCATTTGTAGATCTGAGTTCTGGGTAGAAGTAGTGCTCTGATGCTGGAATTTCATGATGAGATCAGGTTCAGACCCCAGGGCTTGCAAGCCAGCTGTGCCTTTTCTCTGGAGCAATGCAGCTGTATAGCCTCCAGTGATGTCTCTGTAATAGTGTTGAAGCGGCCTTCCTTCCACTTCATTTGCAATGTTCTCAGGGGAAGGCAGAGTCTGGACTTCACTCCACTGTCCCTTCTCCACATGTGGGTGTGTTCCCCAACTACCTCTGGGTTAGGCCATTTCTTTCTTTTCTTTTTTTTTTTTCAGTTTACTCCTGCCTCTCTTCTTTTGATTCCCACTGCTTTCTTAGACTACTAATCCAAAAATGAATATCTATTCACCAGTTTAAATCTTTCTCTATGAGAGCAACATTGTGGAGGCTTCACTCCATAAATTTTAGCCATCATTATCATAATCACCAGTACTAGTAATATTATTAGAGACTAAAATGATTATTGAATTCTATTTTATTCAAAAAAAGTCTTAAAAGATATACATTTTATTCCAATTTAAATATTAAATGTAATTATACTATTTATCTATATATTACATAATTAATTATGTTATGTACAAAAAAGCTATATCCACTATTGTCTAGGTAATTATGTGGTTCTTACTAGTGATTAACAAATAAAACAAATGCCAAAGACAATATGTATTATAAAACAGATATCTAGGTACAATTTAATTAAATGCATTTGGGCACCAGATTACTTATATTTACTATCCCTTAAAAATAAATTATGGAATTCTTTTGAATTCTTCAGTATCTTTATTTTTTTCTCTTACCAAGTTGTGATTTGATGCAGCATCTTTAAATATTATTATTTGCAACAATTAACAAAATATTACATTTTGTGGTGAAAACATTTGAAATTTACTCTTAGCAATTTTGCAATATGCAATTTACTATTAACTATAGTCATTATGTTTTTCAATAGATCTCAGAAAACTTATGCCTCTTGACTAAAACTTAATACCCATTGACGAACATCTCCACATGGATCCTGGCCATCAGGCTCTGGAAACCACCATTCTTTTCTCTGCTTATATGAATTTGATTATTTTAGATTCCACATGTAAGTGAGATCATGCAGTATTTGTCTTTCTGTGCTTGGCTTATTTTACATTTCACTTGGAATAATGTCCACCAGGTTCATCCATGTTGTTGCAAATGACAAAATTTCCTTCTTTTAAAAGGCTGAAAGGTATTCTATTGTTTATATATAGCAAATTTTCTTTGTCCATTCAACTGTTAATAGATACTTAGGTTGAATCTATATTTGACTATTGTGAATAATGCTGAAGTGAACATGAAGGCACAGATATCTCTGTGACATACTGATTTCAAATCATTTAGATATATATCCAAAAGTTGGTTTGATGGATCATATGCTATTCTACTGTTAGTTTTTGAGTACTCTTCATACAGCTCTCCATGATGGCTATAATAATTTGTACTCACACCAACAATGTATAACAGTTTGTTTTTCCTCAAATCCTTACCAACACTTATCTCTTATCTTTTATTTGTTTTGTTTTGTTTTTGCAGTTTTTGGCTGGCGCTGGGTTTGAACCCACCACTTCTGGCATATGGGGCCAATGCCCTACTCCTTTGAGCCACAGGTGCCACCTCTTATCTTTTATATTATACCCATTTAGACAAGTGTGAGGTAGTTTCTCATCATGGTTTTAGTTTGAATTGCCCTGATCTTTAGTTATGTTAAGAATTTTTCAATATATGAAATTGAGAACATAAGAACCATTTGAAAGATCAAAGAAGCAAAAAGTTGATCCTTTGAAAAGATTAATAAAATAGATAAAACCTGGCCAGATTAATGAGAAACAGAAAAGTAAGATCTCTAATAACCTCAATCATAAATGAAAAAAAGAGGAAATAATAACAAATGCCACAGAGATACAAAAGCTCATGACTGATTACAACAAAAATCTCTACACTCAGAAATTTGAAAACATGGAGGAAATGGATCAATACTTGGAATCATACCACTTCACTAAACTCAACCAGTAGAATTAGGAATTTTGAACAGACTATTATCAAGCACTGAAATTGCAACAACAATAAAAACTCTACCAATAAATAAAGGTCTTGGACCAGGACTTGTCCTTCAAAGATTATCTTGTACCTATACTGAAGAACATATTCCAAATATATGGAATTTTCCTTTGAGAAGGAAAGTACCTTCCTCAGTTCCTTCTATGAAGGAAATATCACCCTGGTACCAAAACCAAAAAGGGATCCAATGAAAAAAGAAAACTATAGACCAAGGTCATTAATGAATATTGAAACAAAAATATTAAATAAAATTCTAGGAAACAGAATACAGTTACACATTAAAAAAAAAAAGTCTGCATCATGCTCAGGTGGGATTTATGCCAGGGATTCAAAGTCAGTTTAACATACATAAATCCATAAATGTAATTCACCACATAAACAGAAGCAAAAACAAAGACCATCTGATTCTCTCAATAGACGCAGAAAAAGCATTTGACAAAATTTAGCATCCTTTTTTGACAAGAACATTTAAGATAATAGACATAGACAGGACAGTTCTTAAATGTGGAGAGTGGGCTATGAAACAGCAGGGCCTTCACAGCCTAAGGAACATTCAGGGAATGAAACCCCAACTATTCCTTTCTTCATGCTGCCTCCGCCAGAAATTACATAGCTCTTTCTCTATCCAGTTAACTATGCAGAGACCCTTGTGATCTTTGCCTTCCTACTTCTTGTAATATGTTATTGAAGTTGAGTAGACTAAGTCACATAGTTCTTCCTTTGTTTTGTCAACTATGCTGAAATCATAATCTTACCCTTCTTACTTCTTGTCATATGTTAATGAAGTTGACTAGAAACCATTAACAAGATGACTTGTCTTTATTAAAGTCATTTACATTTTCGTATTGTACTATAAGAGCAAAAATATGTCTTTTGTTTATGCTATTTTCCCATATTGTCTATGCTACTCCCCCCTGGACAACCCTATACAGATACTATAAAATAAAGCTGATTTTGTGCTTTGGTGCTGGCTGCAGCCCTTAGCTCAGTCAGTTCTTCCGATACCATCTTTTGTCTCTGTGTCTTCTTTTGTGCTGTATTTTTCTCAGTCCCCATGAATTCTACTCTGGTTCATTCCCCTTCACTGCTCTGGTTCACAACACTTAAACTGATAGAGGCCATCTACAACAAACCCACAACCAATATCATAATGAATGGAGTAAAACTGAAAGAATTTCCACTTAGAACTGGAACCAGACAAGTTGTTCACTATTGCCACTTCTATTCAACAGAGTGTTGGAAGTTCTAGCTAATACAATCAGGCAAAAGAAGGAGATCAAGGGTATCCAAATGGCAACAGAGGAGGTCAAACTCTCACTCTTTGCTGATAATACGATGCTATACTTAGACAACCCTAGGGACTCAACCACAAGTCTCCTCAAGTGATCAATAAATACATTAACATCTTAGGATATAAAATAAATGTCCACAAATAAATAGCCTTCATAATGCCTGTAACAGGTAAGCTGAGAATCAAATCAAAGACAATTCCCTTCACATTCATTTTATATGGAACCAGAAAAAAAAATAACAAGTAGCCAACACAATTTTACGAAATAAAAATAAATCTGGAGTCAGCAAATTACTAAATGTAAGGTTATACTACAAATCTATGGTGATCAAAACAGCATGATGCTGGCACAAAAATGGACACACAAAGATCCATGTAATACAATAGAGATCTTAGAGATCAAACCACCTGCATATTACCTTCTGTTCTTTGATAAACCAAACAAAAGCATACATTGTGGAAAGGAATCCCTATTTAATAAATGATACTGAGAAAACTTGTTCACCACCTATAGAAGACTGAAATTGGACATGCACCTCTCACTACTTACAAAAATTGATCCACACTGGGTAAAGATTTAAATATAAGGCACAAAATGGTAAAAACTCGAGAAGAAAGTGTTGGCAAAGCTCTTGACAATATGAAGAAGACCCCCTTGGAAATTGAAGAAACACCAAATATAAATGAATGGGACATGATCAAGTTAAAAAGCTTCTGCACAGCTAAGGGTACAACAACTAAAGCAAACAGACAACCTTCAGTATGGGAGAAGAAATTTTCATGCCTCATATCTGACAAAGGGCTGATATGTAGAATCTACAGAGAACTAAAACTAATCAACAAGAAATGAGCAAACAATCCCATTTATAAGTGGGCAAGACACATAAACAGAACCTTCTCCAAGAAAGATAGATGAATGGTCAAGAAACACAGGAAAACATGCTCGTTGTCCCTAATCATCAGAGATAATACAAATCAAAACCACCTTGAGATGTCACCTAAGCCCACTTAGAATAGCCCACATCAGAAAATCCCAAAGTTCCATATGCTGGACTTCATGTACAGAAAAGGGACCACTTTAAAAGTGAAAGTGGGATTGCTGCTAAATCCAAATGTTGGATGGTTAGGTTTAAATCTAAGATTTCTTTGCTCAGCTTCTTGTTGGAGGATCGATCCAACACTGCCAAAGGAGTGTTGAAATCTCCAACTATTATGGAGCTGGAGGAAATCAAGTTGCTCATGTCTGTTAGAGTTTCTCTTATAAATTGAGGTGCATTCTGGTTGGGTGCATACATATTAATAATTGAAATCTCATCATATTGAGTATTACCCTTAACAAATATGAAGTGACCATTCTTGTCTTTCCTTACTTTTGTTGGTTTAAAGCCTATTGTATCTGCAAATAAAATTGCAACACCTGCTTTTTTCTGATTACTATTTGCCTGAAATATGGATGACCATCCTTTCACCCTGAGTCTGTATTTGTCTTTTAAGTTAAGATATGACTCTTATATGCAACAGATATCTGGCCTGAGTTTTTGTATCCAGTCAGCTAACCTATGCCTCTTTAGAGGACAGTTTAAGCCGTTCACATTCATGGAGAATATTGATAAGCCTGGTGAAGTTTTGGGTATCAAGTTTTTCAAAAGTCCAGTGTGCATTTTTAATCCTTTCGCCAGTGTGGAAATTGGAGTTTGATCCGAAGTTTCTGAGTGAGTTTACTTTTGTGGTGTAGGATTGGGTTGGTCATTATGGAGGATAGGTCTGAGAATATCCTGAAGAGCTGGTTTGGTTATGGCAAATTTCTTCAACATATGAATGTCATTAAAGTATTTAATTTCTCCATCATTAATGAAATTCAGTTTAGCTGGATACAAGATCCGGGGTTGAAAGTTATTTTGCTTTAGGAGATTAAAAGTCGGTGACCACCCTCTTCTGGCTTGGAAAGTTTCAGCAGAGAGATCTGCAGTCATTCTAATATTCTTGCCTTTGAAGGTAATGGTTTTCTTTCTCCTGGCAGCTTTGAGAATTTTCTCCTTCAAATTAACTTTAGTGAAGTTAATTATGAAATGCCTGGGGGATGTCTTATTGGGTTTGAGTCGTGCTGGGGTTCTGAAGCTGTCCGCTATCTGAATTTCAGAATCTCTAGGCATGTCTGGAAAATTCTCTTTCATAATTTCGTGCAGAAGGGCCTCTGTGCCCAGCGAGGCCACTTCATCTGTTTCTGAAACTCCAATGATTTGGATATTAGCCTTCTTCGAATTATCCCAGAGCTCTCAGAGAGAATGATCTGTTTTTGCTCTCCATTTCTCTTCCTCTTTGAGGGTTTGGGAGCGTTCAAAGGCTTTATCTTCAATGTCAGAAATCCTTTCTTCTGCTTGCTCCATTCTGTTCTTGAGGGATTCTACTATATTTTTCATATCTTTGAGGGCTGCAAATTCTTGCTTCAGTGTGTCTAAGTCTTTGGTAGTTTTGTCTTTAAATTCATTAAATTCTTGAGACAACTTTTGAATTTCTCCTCGAATTCCTAATTCCACTTTATTAATCTTGTCTGCAATCCAAATTCTGAATTCAATTTCTGACATCTCAGCCAGTTGTTTATGAATGGGATCTTCAATTGCATCTGCCATATCTTTCTTTGGGGTGGGGGGGTTTATCTATTCTGGTTATTCATGTTACCAGAGTTTTTCCGCTGATTCCGCCCCATGGTTTTTTTACTCCCTCTGATTTTTTCACCTGGGGCTTTGTCAAGGGCCTGTACAGTGCTGTGGCCTGAGAAACTGGGGCCCTGTCTGGTGTGGTGGGGCTAAGTGGTTCTGTCTTGTTTTCAGCTGGTTTCTGTTCCACCATAGTGAAACAGATACTCTAGATTGAAGTCTCAGCTGTGGAGAAATATCGGCAATTAAGTCACCCCGCCCCCCACTGGCAAACAATTGGAAAAGAAAAATCAAACCTTTCTACCACCATGCACCCAGGGCACCACCTAATTTGTCCTCAGGCGATTGGTTCAGTTCAAAAGGTCCAAATCAATTGTCTCAGTCTGCACCTGTCTTGGGTGAGAGAGTTTAAGAGGTCTCTGGGAACCGGATCACAGGGGTCTGGTGACTACTCTGGTGTGGCTTGCTCCAGTGCTGCGTGGAGTCAGGAGGAGCCACCCAGCCAATAGATCAGTCTGGGAAGTTTGCTGCCTCCTTCCCCACCTTGCACCACTGTCACACCCAGTCACTGATAGCCCTGCAGTTGGCTGACCCAGTTGCCGGTAGTGAACCGGTACTCCAGGACTTTCTACCTGCCTGAATCACAAGGAAGTCTGCCAGGCCGCCGCGCTCTGCCTCTCTCTAGCAGGAGGAAGTGAGGCCTGACAACCTTGGTTGCTTGATGAAGGTTGGGGGATTTTCACTCAGGTCCAGTCTCACCCCTGATTAATGTTACTGACAGAACAGAACAGAACAACTTTGCGGTTCCCCTGCAGAAGAGAAGCTGAATTGAGTTCCAAATCAGCTTGTCTTTGCTCTTGTATTGTCTATAGGCTGATGATCCCCTGAGGGCCAGGTGCATCTTAGGTTTAGTAAAGCGGAACTCTGGGTCAGCCCTGCCCTGGGAATTTCCCTGGTTTGCAAGTTGGAGTTGCCTCAGGCAAATCCTATACTCACAGTCTCTGGTTGCCCAGGGAGACAGGGGCTGTGGCTTCAGAATATTCAGTAGTGAGCCATATTGCTAGCGAAAGAGGGCTGCTGTTTTATGTCTCAGGCAACTGCTGCTCTGGTGCAGCTCCCTTCCGGCCAACCGTCCTCTCTCTGCTCCCATGCCCCAGAGTCTGCACCGACCAGCTGCAGCCCGGCACTCTCTACACCCCTTGAGCAAACACCCAAGAGTCTTGATTCCTGGGGGACAGGCCTCTAGACCATGGAGCGAGAGCATAAGGGAGCATGGGGAGTGCTGGGGGCCTGGGGTTGCAGCCAGGGAACAGACACAGTTTTACATAGTTTTATGCCTGGCCATATTGTCACCAAAAGACGGCTGTCGCACTGTGCCTCAGGGAACTGCCGCTCCGGTGCAGTCCCCTCTCTGCTGACCGTCCTCACCTCACTCCCATGCCCCGGAGCCAGCGCCGACCAGCTGCAATAACATTTCATCCCAACAAAACTGAATACACATACTTCTCATCAGCCCATGGAACTTACTCTGAAATCGATCACATCGGTCACAAGTCTAACCTCAGCAAATTTAAAGTAATAGAAATTATTCCATGTATCTTCTCGGACCATCAAGGAATAAAACTTGAATTGAGTAACAACAGGAATCTGCATACTCATACAAAAAAATGGAAGTAAAATAACCTTATGCCAAATGATAGCTGGGTCAGAGATGAGATTAAGAAAGAAATCGCCAATTTTTTGGAACAAAACAACAATGAAGACATGAACTATCAGAACCTCTTGGACAACGTAAAGGCAGTTTTAAGAGGGAAATTTATAGCACTGCAAGCCTTCCTCAAGAGAACGGAAAGAGAGGAAGTTAACAACTTAATGGGACATCTCAAGCAACTGGAAAAGGAAGAACATTCCAACCCTAAACCCAGTAGAAGAATAGAAATAACCAAAATTAGAGCAGAATTAAATGAAATTGAAAACAAAAGAATAATACAACAGATCAATAAATCAAAAAGCTGGTTTTTCGAAAAGGTCAATAAAATAGATAAACCTTTGGCCAACCTAATCAGGAAAAAAAGAGTAAAATCTCTAATCTCATCAATCAGAAACAACAAAGACAAAATAACAACAGACTCCTCAGAAATCCCAAAAATGCTTAATGAATATTACAAGAAACTTTATTCTCAGAAATATGAAAATCTGAAGGAAATTGCCCAATACTTGGAAGCACATCACCTTCAAAGACTTAGCCAGAATCAAGTGGAAATGTTGAACAGGCCCATATCAAGTTCGGAAATAGCATCAACCATACAAAACCTCCCTAAAAAGAAAAGCCCGGGACCAGATGGTTTCACATCAGAATTCTACCAAACCTTTAAAAAGGAATTAATACCTATATTACTCAACCTGTTCCCAAAGGTCGAAAAAGAAGGAAGACTACCCAACACATTCTATGAAGCAAACATCACTCTGATCCCCAAACGAGGAAAAGACCCAACAAGAAAAGAAAATTATAGACTGATATCACTAATGAATATAGATGCAAAAATATTCAACAAGATCCTAACAAACAGAATCCAGCAACACATCAAACAAATTATACATTATGACCAAGTTGGTTTTATCCCAGGGTCTCAAGGCTGGTTCAATATACGTAAATCTATAAATGTAATCCAGCACATAAACAAATTATAAAACAAAGTCCATATGATTCTCTCAATCGATGCAGAAAAAGCTTTTGATAATATCCAGCATCCCTTCATGATCAGAACACTTAAGAAAACTGGTATAGAAGGGACATTTCTTAAACTGATAGAGACCATCTACAGCAAACCCACAGCCAATATCATATTGAAGGGAGTTAAATTGGAATCATTTCCACTCAGATCAGGAACCAGACAAGGCTGCCCATTGTCTCCATTGCTTTTTAACATTGTAATGGAAGTTTTACTCACCACAATTAGGGAAGAAAAGGCAATCAAGGGTATCCATATAGGGTCAGAAGAGATCAACGCTCTTCGCAGATGATATCATAGTATATCTGGAAAAAACCAGGGACTCTACTACAAAACTCTTAGAAGTGATCAAGGAATACAGCAGCGTCTCAGGTTACAAAATCAACATTCATAAATCAGTAGCTTTGATATAAACCAAGAATAGTCAAGTTGAAAAAACAGTTAAGGACTCTATCCCATTCACAGCAGTGCCAAAGAAGATAAAATATTTGGGAATTTATCTAACAAAGGATGTGAAAGATCTATATAAAGAGAACTATGAAACTCTAAGAAAAGAAATAGCTGAAAATATTAACAAATGGAAAAACATACCATGCTCATGGCTGGGAAGAGTCAACATTGTTAAAATGTCCATACTGCCCAAAGCAATATATAATTTCAATGCAATCCCTATTAAAACTCCACTGTCATACTTTAAAGATCTTGAAAAAACAATACTTCATTTTACATGGAATCAGAAAAAACCTCGAATAGCTAAGACATTACTCAGAAATAAAAACAAAGCAGGAGGAATTACGCTACCAGACCTCAGACTATACTACAAATCGATAGTGATCAAAATAGCGTGGTATTGGCACAAAAACAGAGAAATGGATGTCTGGGACAGAATAGAGAACCAAGAGATGAATTCAGCTACTTACCGTTATTTAATCTTTGACAAGCCAATTAAAAACATTCAGTGGGGAAAAGATTCCCTATTTAACAAATGGTGCTGAGTGAACTGGCTGGCAACCTGTGGAAGACTGAAACTGGACCCATACCTTTCACCATTAACTAAGAGACTCTCACTGGATCAAAGATTTAAACTTAAGACATGAAACTATAAAGATACTAGAGGAGAGTTCAGGGAAAACCCTTGAAGAAATCGGGCTGGGTGAGTATTTTATGAGGAGGACCCCCCGGACAATTGAAGCTGCTTCAAAAATACACTACTGGGACTTGATCAAACTAAAAAGCTTCTGCACAGCCAAGAACACAGTAAGTAAAGCAAGCAAACATCCCTCAGAATGGGAGAAGATATTTGCAGGTTATGTCTCCGACAAAGGTTTAATAACCAGAATCCACAGAGAACTCAAACTCATTAGCAAGAATAGATCAAGGGATCCCATTGCAGACTGGGCAAGGGATTTGAAGAGAAACTTCTCTGAAGAAGACAGGCGTGCAGCCTTCAGACATATGAAAAAATGCTCAACATCTTTAATCATCAGAGAAATGCAAATCAAAACTACTTTGAGATATCATCTAACTCCAGTGAGACTAACCTATATCACAAAATCCCAAGACCAGAGATGTTGGCCTGGATGTGGAGAAAAGGGAACACTTGTGCACTACTGGTGGGAATGCAAATTAATACATTCCTTTTGGAAAGAGATATGGAGAACCCTTAGAGATCTAAAAATAGATCTGCCATTCAATCCTGTAATTCCTCTGCTGGGCATATACCCAGAAGAACAAAAATCACATTATAACAAAGATATTTGTACCAGAATGTTTATTGCAGCCCAATTCATAATTGCTAAGTCATGGAAAAAGCCCAAGTGCCCATCGATCCTTAAATGGATTAACAAATTGTCGTATATGTACACCATGGAATATTATGCAGCTTTAAAGAAAGATGGAGACTTTACCTCTTTCATGTTAACATGGATGGAGCTGGAACATATTCTTCTTAGTAAAGTATCTCAGGAATGGAAGAAAAAATACCCAATGTACTCAGCCCTACTATGAAACTTATTTAGGGTTTTCACATGAAAGCTATAACCGAGTTACAACCTAAGAATTGGGTGAAGGGGGAAAGGAAGGGGAGGGAGGGGGGAGGTGGGTAGAGGGAAGGGGATTGGTGGGATTACACCAGCAGTGCATCTTACGAGGGTATATGTGAAACTTGGTAAATGTGGAATGTAAGTGTCTTGGCACAGTAACTGAGAGAATGCCAGGAAGGCTATGTTAATTAGTGTGATGAAAGTGTGTCAAATGATCTGTGAAGCTATTGAATGATGCCCCATGATCATATCAATGTACACAGCTATGATTTAATAAAAAAAAAGAAAAGAAAGTGGGATTGCTAACTAATGCAACCTCTATAGAAAGAAGTATGGAGGATACTCAAAGAGCTAAAAGTAGACCTTGCATTTAATCCTGCAATTCCAGAAGTACGAAAAAATTTACCATAAGGACATTTGCTCTAGAATGCATACCACAGCTCAATTCACAATTGCCAAGATGGGAAATTAATCCAAGTGCCCATCAACCCATAAATGGATTAATAAATTGTGCTATATGTGTACTATGGAATACTGTTCAGTCATAAAGAAAGATGAAGAATTTTCATCTTTTGTTAACTTGGATGTAGTTGAAGAACATTTTCCTTACTAAAGCATCACAAGAATGGAAAAGCAATGTACTCAATATGAATCCAGTAGATGAACAACTATATACCCACACAAAAGAAAAACACAATTCAATTTAATTAGAGTGGAGGAGAGTAGGGAGGAGAGAGGGAGATTCATAAACTTTCATAATGAGCACAATGTAAGGTGATAATAGCACACCTCCTGGGTGAAGGGCTCAACTACAACTTGGACTTTACCTAACAAATATAAACAATGTAGGGTCAGTGCCTGTAGCTCAGGTGTCTAGGGCCACATACACTGGAGCTGGCAGGTTTGAATCCAGTGGGGGCCAAGAAAATAGCCAGGCGTTGTGGCGAGTGCCTGTACTCTAAGCTGCTTGGGAGGCTGAGGCAAGAGAATCACTTGGGCCCAGAAGTTTGAGATTGCTGTGAGCTGTGATGCTACAGCACTCTACCCAGAGTGACAGCTTGAGACTCTGTCTCAAAAAAGAAAAAAAAAAGAAAAGCAAATCTTTAGATTACTACAGCAGCCTTGGATGAGTGTCCTATACTTCAGAATGGCAACGGTTCAGTTCCTAAAAAAAAAAAAAAAAAAAAAAAAAAACAATTAAAAAATATATAAACAATGTAACCCAATAATTTTTACCTTCATATTAATCTGAAAAAATACATATAAATTTTGGCCATTTGCATGCCATTTATTCAGACATGTCCATTTAGGCCCTTTGCCTATTTTTAAATTGAGTTCTTTCTGTTCTTGTTAATGATACATTTGAAGTCATTACATATTTTAGATATTAACTCCCTGTCAAATATATAGCTTGGAAATATTTTCTCTCAAGCCATTGAATTGGGAGGAAATCTTCCATTTGTCTCTTTTAATCTGTTGATTACTTCCTTTGCTGTGCAGAAGCTGTCTAGGTTGATAAAATCGTCATTGTCTGGTTTTGCACATGTTAGGCCATTTTGGGGACCAAATGTAAAAAACAGTTGCCCATACCAACGTTGTGCAGTTTTCCCTAATGTTTTCTTGCCTTGTTTTTACTGTTTAGGTTTTTGCTATTTAGGTTTTATGTTTAAGTATTTAATCTATTTGAATTGATTTTCTATATTATGTGAGATAAGTGTCCAAATTAATTTTCTTACATGTGGATATTTCATTTTCCTGACACCCTTTAGAAAAAAAAGACTCTCCTTTTCCCATCCTACATTCTGTCTACTTTGTCAAAAATGAGTTGACCATAATGTGTGGATTCATTTATGGGTTATCTATTCTGTTTCACTGGTGAATGTGTGTAATTTTATGGTGATAACATGCCATTTTTATTACTATAACTTTCTAATATAATATGAAATCAGGTGTCAGCTTTGTTATTTTTGTTCAGAATTTCCTTGACTATTCAGGGTCTTTTATGGGTACATGCAAATTTTAGGATTTCTTGTCTATTTATGTAAAAATTACACCAGTATTTTCCTAATCTGCATCAAAAATGTGTGTAATACTTGATAATAAATGACTTCATTACTGATATATGTATTTCCTATACTATATTTTATTGTTGTTTTAGAGTATACTTCTTCTACCTATGACAGATATTAACTGTAAAACAGTTTCAGGGTGGCCATTCAGGAGATAATCCAGAAGAAGTTATCATTATCATAGGACATGACAACACCGTGTGTGTTATTGCCCCTAAGGACTTAATTTCCAGTAAGACTGAATGTGGAGGTGGAAGATAGTGGTACTGATCCTCCCAGTGCCATGTAGGCCTAAGTAATGTGTGTGCATGTTTCTTTTGTTTTTAATAAAAAGTTTACAAAGGAAAAAATAAAGAAAACATACAAAAAACACCTTAAAAATAGAAAAAAGTTTATAGAATAAGATTCTGAATAAAGAAAATATTTTCATATAGTTATAAACATGTGTTTGTGTTTTAAGCTAAGTGTTATTACAAAAGAGTCAAAAAGCCATAGAAAATGTAGTCTATAAAAGAAAATGATATAGTAGGCTGAGCTTAATTTATCTTTGAATGAGTATTTTTTTTGTAAATTTAGCATAGCCTATGTGCACAGTGTTTACAGAGCGTAAAGTATGTCCTAAGCCTTTACATTCACTTACCACTGATTCATCTAGATCTATGTCTAGTTCTGTAACCTCCATTCATGGGAAGTGTCCTACATGGGGGTCCCATTTTTTCTCTTTTATTCCATATTTTTCCTGTATCTTTTCTATGTTTAGATATTTTTAGTGCCCAAATACTTGCTATTTTGTTACCATTGTTACAGTACAGTCATATGCTGTATAGGGTTATGGCCTAGTGGTAATAGACCAACCATATAAGTCCAGGTATATAGGAGGCTAGACAATATAGGTTCATGTAAGTACAATCAATGATATTTGCTCAATGACAAAATCACCTAACAATAGGTTTCTTAGAACATTATTTCTGTTGGTAAGTGATGATACATGACTACGTATATGTGACCATCACTTGATCATGCCTTCCTTCCATATTTATCTTAGATAAATTGTTATCTCTCTCAGAAGCCATCATCAGCCATTTGATCTAGAGTAACTTCCCATGATTCTCCTTACAACTTATCCTATGACCTGAGATGTTCACTTCTTTCAAGGAAATAGTTTCCACTATTGTAGGAATCTTGTCTGTTTTTTCCTCTTGTTTTATTTCTACTTTTGGCTAAAAACTACATAATAGATGTTCAGTAAATACTTAAATTAAGCAAGAGTTGCTACTCACAGGTGAAACTTAGAAGGTAGTGCACTAGCCCATTGCTTTTGAAACCTAGCTGTGTATCAGAAACCAACTAGGAAGCTTTCAAACATTATAGTCTTGGATATTTGGTTGAGTAAGTGTACTTTATTCACTGCTGTTTCCCTAGAACAGTATGTGGCATGTAACTAGAGTTAGTAAATGATAAGTGTTGTGCAATTTTTACTCATATGATTATGAGTATTTTCCTTATAATTACTTCTAACCTATTTTTTTTTTTTTGCCTCCAGTTGCTCCCTTGTCCCCATACTTTCAGAGTCTTCTGTTTTGCCTTTAATCTCTTCCATAAAATGCTACTGTGAATCAGCAAACTTAACAAGGTACCATGGTGCACAGAAACAGTCCGTTATTCTCTGTTTTTTTTTTTTTATGATGAAGTCCAAAATATTTACACAATGAGCAGGATATTTTACAATCTGGCCCCAGCCCACCTTTCCAATAATAAAATTCTACCAGTATACCATGCTTGTTTTTTCTTCTATTCCTCTCCATAAATCATTCCACTGGCCTCGAATGTCCTTTCCATTTTTCTATTTTTTCCTTTCCATGTATAACTGTAGTGTCACCTCATCCAGCCTTTCCTGAATTTCTCAGGCTTAGTTAGCACTTTGTACAAAACCTGCTGTACATTAAGAGTTAAAGGCAAGTAGTATTATTATTCTTTATTCAGTTCGGGTATGAGTTATACTTATTTTGAATGTCTATATTATTATTATTTTCTAATGAGAAGCTAGAGACAAAATATTTGAGTTAATTGAAGGCCAAACTTTTACTACGGGGCTAAGGGACTTACTTTGCTACCCTTTCTTTATCCTGACTCTCCAAGAACAAGGTGAAAGTTTGAGGAGATTTTTCTGTCTGAAACTTTCTCTGTGACCTTCAGGTCGCTCTATTATCAGAAACAGTGTTATGACACATCTGAGGATTAAAATGGGCTCTTTGAAAGGATCCTAACTAGCTGTGGCTTTTCCTGTGGGGTAGCACACTGTGGAGGACAACTTTTCCTGAAACAACCTTGGTTTGAGTCAGTTTTTATGCTTCCTAACTTTGTGCTCTCAGGCAAGCCATTTTCGTAACTCTGATCCTCTGTTTTATTACCTTTAAAAAATAGAATAATGGGTGAATAAGTGCCTTCCCTGCTTAGCCTCCAAATTCCTTAGTTTTAATCCCATTTTAGAGAAGGTACCCTGATGTATGTAGAAACATTAAAAAAAAAATCCATGGCTTAAAAATTCAGGAGAATTCACAGGGATTGGGAATTATATTCATGACAGTCATTTGAGAATTCTTCCAGGTAAAAGTTGCTAATGGAAGAGCAATGAGAGTATATAAGTCTGGTGGATGTAGGTACGGCCTGAAGCACCAGCTGCAAATCCTAAATATTTTGAAGAATTTCCTTATTTAAAAATATGATTTAGGGCGGCGCCTGTGGCTCAAGGAGTAGGGCGCCGGTCCCATATGCCGGAGGTGGCGGGTTCAAACCCAGCCCCTGCCAAAAGAAAAAAAAAAAAGATGAAATATAAAGAAACTTAAAAAATAAATAAATAAAAAATAAAAATATGATTTAAAAATTTTATCCCATAATATATGCCTTTATATTTCACATAAAATTCTATTCCACTCTAAACCTTCAAGTCAATGTAATATTATAGGAAGGTATTTCCTGTTTATCTTTCTGGGTCATGTCTAAGAGTACAGATATGAGAGGCCTGGTTTCAATGTGTCATCCCTTGGGGGTGATGCAGAGAAGAAAGGGGCTAAGATTTGGGCAAATTGTGTATGTTTAGAATGTGTACTATGTTTTCCCTCACTTGTCCATTTCATCACTTCATTTGGCCCTCTAAATGGCTCTCCTCTCATCCATGGTAAGGGAAAAAAATAGCATGTTGCTAAGTTTATTTTTGTTGTTATACAGACAGTGCTACATGTTGTGTCAATTTTGTTTTTCTAGCTGGTTTTATGATCTAAAAAAACAGCACAAACCTTTACTTCCCTGGGGGTAGGATTTAAGCTGGTGACCTTGGACCTTCAAAGTAAAGGCCTATGTTTGTTGTAACAAGGTATATTTGGGGAAGTTTCCCCTATTTATCTCCCTTTCCCCATTCCTACACCTTCCAATGCATTCAGTGGAAGAACAGAGAATTGGTGGGAAGTAATTTCCCGGTTTCAAAGTACCAAAATATACATAATATTCACCACACAAAAACTCTCCACTGATTTTTCAGTAAAGCAAAGACCAACTGCCATTCATGAAGGATTGACAAAAATGCATAAAATCTTCACAAAGTAAAAAGCAAGTTGCCAGTTCCATTTTCCCAAGGTCAAGGCAAAGTACCTTCTAGGAAAGTATCTGGGCTGCAGATGGCATGTCCCTTTCTTTTTTTTTATTAGTATTAGATCATACCTGTGTACATTAATGCGATCATGGGGCACCATGTACTGGTTTTATAAACAGTTGGACACATTTTCATCACATTGGTTGACATAGCATTCCTGGCATTTTCTTAGTTATTGTGTTAAGACAATCATATTCTGCATTCACTAAGTTTCACATGTACCCTTGTAAGATGCACCGCAGGGGTAATCCCACCAATCACCCTCCCTCTGCCTAACCTCTCCCCTCCTTCCCCTCCCTCTCCCCCTTCCCCATATTCTTAGGTTATAACTGGGTTATAGCTTTCATCTGAAAGCCATAAATTAGTTTCATAGTAGGGCTGAGTACATTGGATACCTTTTCTTCCATTCTTGAGATACTTTACTAAGAAGTATATGTTCCAGCTCCTTCCATGTAAATATGAAAGAGGTAAAGTCTCCATCTTTCTTTAAAGCTGCATAATATTCCATGGTGTACATATACGACAATTTGTTAATCCATTCGTGGGTTGATGGGCACTTGGGCTTTTTCCATGACTTAGAAATTGTGAATTGGGCTGCAATAAACATTCTGGTACAAATATCTTTGTTATAATGTGATTTTTGGTCTTCTGGGTATATGCCTAGTAGAGGAATTATAGGATTGAATGGCAGAGTAGTCTCGGGGTGGTGGCGGGCACACAGGAGCCTCCCTCTCTCCAGGCATGTCCCTTTCTTTGTAAGCAGACATTTCTCTTCTAGTGGTGCCTAAGTCTCCACATCTGGATAAAGGTTTGGGATGCAAAGCCAGTGAAGAGAAGCGCTAGGGAGAATGTTTGTCTACACTAATGGGATGTAGGATACTGTCTTGGAAACTCCCTTTTAAGTTAACATGAAGCAAGCAACTGCTGGCCTCTGGAGCTGGCCCTGAAAGTTCTGCATATTCAGTAGCACATGTTCCTATATGCGGCTCCTGGAGGCAGCTGTGCCAGTCTCTATATGGTAACCAGCCATCTGTTCGGCACATTTTTGGAGACAGCGTGAGGAGGCAGCTCTGTGACGGCTGATCATCTTGCTGATTGGAGTGTTGTGCTTCTGCTATTTGTGTCTGAGCGACTCTCAGTCATGCCGGGCCAAGTCTGCCCCTGAGGTGCGACTCCTTGCCCTATCGCCTCCTCATGGCTTGTCAGGATGTTCATTTGAGGCCTGCTCAAAGACTGTGGATTCCCACATGAGCTTTTCAAATGTGACAACTCTTGACCCAATAAACATAACTTTCCATGAAAGGATTAAAAAATGAATAAAACACATCCATGCAGACCTAGGACTCTGTTCCCTTTGCTGAATACTGTTCCAAGGTTGCTACTTCTAGGAACTGCCGTTTTTCTTCATTGATGTGACAAAGCCAGGGGGGAAGACACAAAGAAATGAGAAGTAATGAAAAAAGCAGGCTTAGGCATACAGCTTGGAACCTCTTGGCACAGATGCCATGTTTGTAGCCAGGCCCAAGTATTTGCTAGTCTAGGTAAACTTCAAATGATGACATTTCCACATGTCTTTAATGAAGCAGTCTGTCTCTCTCTCTCTCTCTCTCTCTTTCACACACACACACACACACACCGTTTTATCTTTAATTAAAACTAAAGTAATGCCATATTATCTTAAAGATTCCTTTTCTTTTAAAAAATTATTTTAAAGTTACTTTAACCCTGAGCTGATACAAGAGCCTCCTATAAGCACTACTACTTCCTGTGCCTCTGCTCATCTCAGGGCTAACAAATTCGCCTTCATTAACACCACTATTCATTGGTAGGCTCAGCCAAATTGTAGTCACATGTAGTGACACTTGCTCCTTCTGGGGTTAAATGAACTTGGCATTTGTTACCACAGCTTGTTAGTTCCAACCTATATTCCTAGCTTAATTCCCTAATCTCCTTCATTAAGTGACACTTAGTAAAATTCTACCTCTATGCTTACAATTACCATGTGTGCAAAGGTAACATGAGAAAGTGTGTGGCATGGTGCCTGGCACACTCACGTGGCCTGACAGTTTCTTAGTCAAGTGCTGCCTCCTCCATGACCATCTGTTATTACCAATAAACCTGTATAGGTCCCCAAATTGGAAAGTATCATAACATCCATTTTATCCTTGCAGCCATCCCAAAGGTAGGCTCGTTTTAGATATTTTACATAAGATGAAACTGAGGTTCAGGTAGTGAAGTGACTGGTCACATGCATATAAGCTAATAAATTACACAGCTGAAATTTGAGGATGAGTTTGTTTAACTAAAAAAGAAAAGAAAAACAATTATACAAGGTACGTCCTCAACTACTACTCTGAACTTGTGGATGAAGATTTAACTTTTAAGTTTTGTTTCTTTTCTTCCTCACTGGAATGAATGTGTTAATGTTTGAAAAAAATTAACAAAGACCTAGATTATTTTTAATGAAGAACTAAAATAAAACCTTTATCTCTTTCCTTCTGAGTAGATAATTGAAGCCTAAACAATAAGGTCAAAGGAAGAGGTCACATCATGTCACATAATTTGTTTTCTGACTTTATTTATTGTTCTGACTTTATTTATTTATTTTGATTAATATTTTATTTTATTTATTCATTTTTTATTAAATCATAGCTGTGTACATTAATGCAATCGTGGGGTACAATGGCTGGTTTTATATACAATTTGAAATATTTACATCACACTGGTTAACATAGCCTTCACGGCATTTTCTTAGTTATTGTTTGAGACATTTACATTCTACATTTAGTAAGTTTCACACGTACCCTTGTAAGATGCACCTTAGGTGTGGTCCCACCAATTACCCTCCCTCCACCCATCCTCCCTCCTCCCCTTTCCTCCTTCTCCCCTTTCCCCATATTCTTAGGCTATAATTGGGCTTTCATATATGAAAGCTATAACTTGGTTTCATAGTAGAGCTGAGTACATTGGATACTTTTTCTTCCATTCTTGAGATACTTTGCTAAGAAGAATATGTTCCAGCTCCATCCATGTAAACATGAAAGAGGTAAAGTCTCCATCTTTTTTAAGGCTGCATAATATTCCATAGTGTACATATATCACAATTTATTAATTCATTCGTGGATTAATTTTCTGACTTTATTTTTTGATCTGACTTTATTTTTTGTGTCTTTTCATCTGCTGATACTGCTCCAAGGTTGTTAGATGGCCCGTGCACAGTGTTGGAGAAGCATGGCATGTTTGCTCCTGGTGTGCTTAAATAAGAAGAATAAGAGATTTTAGAAAAAGAGGATTTTTCTGTGTAGTTCACATTCTCTTTTAAAAGAAAAAATTAACAATTTTGTGCCATGATTGCCACTGGACTAAGTATCAAGTTAGATTTGGCAACACTGGTGACCACCATGAGCAACCCTTACTAGAGAACAGGATGTCTGTTCAGTCTGAAGGTGAGTTCCATTTCGCATTCACAGTGGAAAAGCCATGAAGACATGTAATACAAACGTTTCAAAGGAAAATAAACAGAAGAATGACATGGATGCTACTCCACTGCAAAATATGGAGGAAATAAGGTTACAACTTCTGGAAAATGCTATCAATCCCCGAATTCAAGAAAGCAATATAAAAGATACTATTAATGTGTAAAACAGACTTGGAAGAGATAATTGATGATTTCAAAACACGGAGGCACTACAAAATCAGAGATAAATTTTCACTACTCATTTTCTGAAGGTTCCAGAGAATGCAGGTGATAAAAATACTCCACAATTATTTCTAAAATTCCTGAAACGTTTGGGGCTGAAGAAGACTATTTTTTTAATATATGGTAGTCCTGAATCTCTCTCATTATTGTTCTTTTTCTAATTTTTTCTGGCTACTCATTCTCATTAATTTTTTCTCTCTAAATTTTAGAATCATCTTTCCTCCTTTAAACTTTTTAATTGGTATTTTTGCTTTAAATTTTTAGTATAAAATTGAAAATCGAAATTTCTTGATATTACATATTTTTTTCTCCAATGATTTATTATGGTATTACCTTCTTGTATATAACTTAATAGTATTTAAAAGTTACCTTTCTATATATATAGTACATGTTTATTAAAAAGTTTATTCCTAAAACACTATAAAGATGGCAAAAGTTTTACCAGAGCATCTGAGAAAGAAATGCAATAAAAATTATTGATCATGATTATATTCTTCATAATCAGACACTTATACAATGGAAGAATTTAATAAGTGAAAACACTTATTTCCAGTCAAGAAATTCAGGATTTTTTTTGAGATTGGGAGGGCAAAGTGAGTGACAAAATTTCAATGGAGTTGCATTTGGGTTTAATAACCAGGTGTCTCCAGCCTGGGTGACACAACAAGTCCCTGCCTCTATAAAAAAATGAATGAATGAATAAATAAATAAATAACTTAAGTAACTGAGTGTGGTAGAATGCTCCCAGCAATTTGGGAGGCAGAGTCACGCAGATAACGTGAGCCCAGGAGTTCGAGATTGCAGTGGTCTTTGATCATGCCACTTAACTCTGGCCTGGGTAACAGAACAAGACCCTTTCTCAAAAAAAAAAAAAAATGACACTGAAGGGGTTTGGGATGTGAATATACTTATGAAAGCCAATTACTATGTAAATACTTTGACATCTTTATTTATATTTATTTGACTTATATTTACTTAATGAATTTTGAGGTAGTTCTTCTTAGGAAACAAAAAGCTAATATTTGTTAGGATTTAATATTCACAATGACCTGTTCTGGTTAAAGAATTATCAATACCTTCATTTTATATTGAGGAAACTGGAACTCCGGGCAAGTTATTTGCTTATGTCCCACACTGTTCCTTTATTCAACAAGCATTTTTGAGTTCATGATATATGCAAGAAATTGTAAGATGAAGATAAAAATATGAATGATGCCCAAATAACCAAATCAAATGCTTATTCTGAAAGCAATCATCTTCTACAGGGAAAGATGTAAAAGTTGAAAAATAGCTGCAATACAATAGACGTTATAGTAGAAATATGCAGGAGGCAAAGAAAAGTAGGGATAGTTGGCTTTGTGTTTGGGGAAAGGGAAAGTGGGGGGACTCTTAAAAAAGGCTTCACAGATGAAATGACACTCGTGCTAAATTTTAAAGAATAAGGCCAATGTTAAAAAAAATGTAACAGGGAAAGGTATCAGAGATGGACTAGCCCCAGCGATCTGTGCTTCTTAATTTTTAATTTGCATATGAAACAACTATAGATCTTGTCCAAAAGCTGATTCTGAGTCATTGAGTCTGGTGTGGGGCCTGTGATTATGATTTCTAAGGAGGTTACAGGTGATGCTGATGCTCTCTGTCTTGGGAACCCAGTTGGAATAGCAAGGTGTGAAAGCCCAGAAGTAAGCTTGAGATGTCTTCAGAATGTTTCAGTCTCAGGGCCACCAGTGTTAGACTACTGGATAAGGACAGGGGAAACTAAAATGTAATGTTTGAAAGGATGGAGAAGACACTAAGACGCCATACAGAGCTAGAAGGGAAACAAAAAGAGAATGGAATTTTAAAAGCTAAAGACAGATTGTAAGATGGAAGTATTCAATTAGCTTAATTGTTGTAGAAAGTTTGAGTTAGTAAGAGCTGGATATGAGAGCTAGAAATAATCATCGTATTCAACATAAATGTGATCAGTATTGTCTACCCTAAACAGAATTATCATGTAGGGCTCTTGGACTGTGCTGTTGGATAAAATAATGACTAGCCATGTGTGGCTACTAACCACTTACAATGTGCGGATTGTGAATTGAGTGAGTGAGCTGCAAGTGTAGAACACACACTGGATTTTGAGGACTCAGTATAAGAAAAAAGTACACAATATTTTCCTAACGATGTTTATATTAATCACATGTTAAAATTATAATATTTTGGATATATTAAACTAAAATATATTATAAACCCTTACCTTAATGGTCTCTGTTTCTTCTTACTTTTTAAATGTGGTTACTAAAATTTTAAAAGTACTTATGTGGCTCAGATGGTGGCCCGCATTGTAATTCTACTAGAAAATACTGATCTGGGCAGATCAACTTGTTGTCAGGAGTATGAACACAAGCAAGTATATGGATACAGTGAATTGAGGGAAATGTAAGGTAAATGGAGGAAATACTTTTAGATGGGTGAGACTTACATGTATTTATATATTAAAAATAAAGAGCCAATAGAGGGAAGATGCTAAATACAAAGAAAAACAAGATCACAATTAATAAATTGTGGACTGGTTATTGAAAAGTATGCCTGACTCCAAAAGCCAGGATTTTTAAATCATTATGCTATATAAACTATTCAAATTTGACAAGAAAATATACATCTATTCATATGCTCTAGAACAATCTAACAGCATAGAAATTATGCATTTATTGAAAGTCTTAAGTAAATTGTGAAACAATAAGGATCTGGTGCTTTTATTGAGGTGGTTCTTTGACAACATTTCTTATTTCTTCCATGTCTATTACAGATTTTTCTATTTGAGCTTGTTTTAATAATTTTAACATAAATTTTATTATCTATTTCCATGAGAACTTCATACCATTTAACATTACATTAAAAGTGTTTTTTTAAATTTGTTTAAAGAATGTGATATGGAAGTTAAAGCCTGTTTCACAACTATTTTATTATTGATAAACATGGATTAAACTTGCCAGATCTTCCTAGTTGACTGGTATTTTGAAATAACTAGTTCTTTGATTTATGACTTTCTAGCATTAGTGGCTCCTTCCTCTTATCTTTGATTTTGTTTTCATGTTAGATCAGATAGTTACTGTTTCTAGAAGCTTTGCCAGGCTATTGAGATAAAGCTTCACGAGTAGGATGCTGACAGAAAGTTTTAAGGAAAAAAAAAACCTTAATAATAAAATTATTTGAAGCTATGAATGTTCCTTTAAGCTCTAAAGTGTTAGCCTATAGCCTTTGTATCATTATTTGCCAAATAGATTGTATTTAGCACTTTGGTCTCTTTGTCCGACAGTTCTTTTAGAAGCACCATTTAATATTTTTCAAGTGATATTATGTTTTTACTTCAAAATTTAATCTGTCATTTTATTTTATATAATTGAGGAATGAAGTTTATAATCCTACAACCTTTACTACATTTCAAAACTTAGTGTTTTTTCTCTGATAAATATACATTTAAAAAGAGTAGGGTGCTGGCCCCATATACCAGGTTCAAACCTGGCCCCTGCCAAAAACTGCAAAAAAAGAAAAAAAAAAAGAAAGGTTGAAAATATTCACTGGACTTTGAAAAAATTATTTTAGGGTAAATCTGAAGAAGTTCTTAAGTTGGCCTTTTAATCTATCATTGTTCAATCATTTAATTTGCTAGTTTGTAGTATCCAAGGAGTACAGGCATACTTTGTTTTATCGTACAGATAGTGCAATTTTTACAAATTGAAGGATAGTGGTAACCCTGGATTAAGCAAGTTTACCAAGATCATTTTCCCAATTGCACATGCTCATTTTGTATCTTTGTGTCATATTTTGGCAATTCTCACAATATTTCAATTTTTTTTATTACCACGTGTGTATTATATCTGTTATGCTGATCAGTGATCTTTAATGTTGGAACTGTATGGGGGCACAAAGTCCCAGATCTACATAAGATAGTACATTTAATTTGTTAATGTTGTATATGTTCTGACTGCTCCACCGATCGGCCATTCCCTCCTCTCTCTCATCCAACCTGCAGGTCTCCCTATTTCCTGAGACATGATAATATTGAAATGAGGCCAATCAATAAGCCAAAAATGGCCTCTAAATATTTCATTGAAACAAAAAGTCATATGTCTATCCCTTTAAATAAAAAAATTAGAAGTGATTAAGCTCAGTGAGGCAGGTATGTTGAAAAGCAAGAAAGACTGAAAGATGGTCCTCTTATGCGAAACAGTTAGTCAAGCTGTGAATGCAAAGAAAAGTTATTGAATGAAATTAAAAGTGCTACTCCAGTAAACACATAAACAATGAAAAAGCTAAGCAGACTTATTGCTGAGATGGAGAAAATCTTAGTGGTCTGGATAGAAGATCAAACCAGCTACAACACTCCCTTAATCCAAAGCCTAATCCAGAACAAAGCCTTAGCTCTCTTCAGTTTCATTAAGTCTGAGAGAGGTAAGGAAGCTGTAGAAGAAAAGTTTGAAGATAGCAGAGGTTGATTCACCAGGGTGAAGGAAAGACTCCATCTCTAACACAAAAGTACGAGGTAAAGCTACATGTACTGATGTATAAGCTGCAGAAAGTTATCCAGGAGATCTAGGTAAGATCATGAATGACAGTGACTACACTACACAACAGATTTTCAATGTAGATAAAACAGCCTTCTGTTGGAAAAAGATGCCATCTAGGACTTTTATAGCTAAAGAGGAGAAGTCAATACCTGGCTTCAAAGCTTCTAAGGACAGGCTGACTCACTTGTCTGAGGCTAATGCAGGTGGGAACTTTAAGTTGAAGCCAATGGTCATTTATCATTCTGAAAATACTAGCACCTGCGAGAATGATACTAAATATACTCTGCCCATTCTCTAGAAATGGAACAACAAAGTCTGGATAACAGCACATCTGTTTACAGCATGGCTTACTGAATATTTTTAGCCTGTTATTACTCAAAAAGATTCCTTTGTAAATATTACAGTTCATTGCAATGTATATAGGCACTCAAGATTTCTTATAGAGATCTGCATGTGGGAGGAGATTACTTTAGTTTTCTAGCCTGTTAATACAACCTCATTCTGCAGCTTATGCATCAAGAAGTAATTTCAGCTCTGAAGTCTTGCTGTTTAAAAAATACATTTCATCAGGTGCCATGGGGCTCCAGGATCCTACCCTTGAGACTCTAGCACCACCACCAGGCTCTGTGGCTCCACTCCTGAGACTTTGGTGCCAATGCCAGGCCCTGTGGCCTCACCTCTGAGGCTCTAGAACCACTACTGACCACATAGCCCTAGCTGAAAGTTCCTATGCTGCTATCTTGTTCCATGGCCCCAGCTCCTAGGCTTCAGTGCTGTTGCCAGATCCTGTCTCTGAGTCACCTCTGCTGCTGTTGGACCCTGTGGCCCCATTCCTAATACTCCAGTGCCATTGTTGGGTCCTGCTTCTCTAACCCAAGGCTCCTATGTTGCCACCTGAGCTTGTGGTATCACTTCCAGGGCTCCCATCAGCTGTCTGGTGAGAAACACCCCTATGGACCAACACTCCAGGACTCCATAGCAGGTCCCTACCTGCTATGCTCTACCTGTCATTGCACCTGGACCCATTTCAAGTAAACACCCACAGCCTAGACACCCATGACTACTACCTAGCTAGCCTTGGCCCAGCTGCTTATTGTCACTACATGGAGACTGGGCAGAGCAGTCTCCTACAATATCAGCCTCTTTGGAGAGGGACTTGCCCAGCTAGCTCCCAGCCTGAGCTTTGAACAATGGCCTGGGGAACAACCCATCACTTTTCATGACAGTCATCCACCACTGGCATGGGCTATGACAATCACAGGGGAACAAGAAAACACAAATCTTTTGCATTACAAGCTCTCAGTGTATCTGACCCTCTTCCTGCCGGGGAAGACTTCCAGGCTAGGTCAGAAAAGTACCATCTAGTTTGACATTCCCAAAGAATCACAATGGATCTATAGCACTTGACCCCAACCAAAAGGAAATCGCCTGAATTTCAGAAATGAAATTCAAAATAGTGATGGCATAAGATGAATGGGATAGAAGACAAAGTTGAAAACCAAAATAAAGAAACTAAAAAAAAAAGAGGAAATCCATGAAAAAATATGCTAATTAGCTAAACACCATATGAAAGAATGTAACAACAAAGAAATGAGAGAACAATTTAGAGAATTTCAAAATACAGCAGAAAACGTAAACAACAGACTAAACCAAGCAAAATAAATAATCTCGGGGGCGGCACCTGTGTCTCAGTGGGTAGGGCGCTGGCCCCATATACTGAGGGTGGTGGGTTCAAGCCCAGCCCCGGCCAAACTGCAACAAAAAAATAACCGGGCATTGTGGCGGGCGCCTGTAGTCCCAGCTACTCGGGAGGCTGAGGCAAGAGAATCGCCTAAGCCCAGGAATTGGAGGTTGCTGTGAATTGTGTGACGCCACGGCACTCTACTGAGGGCGATATAGTGAGACTCTGCCTCTACAAAAAATAAAAAATAAAAATAAAGAAATAATCTCAGTACTTAAAGACAAGGCTCTTGAACTAACCCAGCCAGTTAAAGACATAGAAAAAAGAATAAAAATGAATCAACAATCAATCAGAGAAATATGGGTGGAACTAATATGAAATCAACAAATATATGAATTATAAGTATCCCTGTGTGAGAAAAGGAAAATGAACAAAGTCTAGAAATTCTATTTGAGGGAATTATAGAGGAAAAGTCAATCTCGCCAGAGATTCAGGCAGACAGATACAAGATGATCATAAAAACTGAAGATTCATGGCAAATAGGAAATATCCAAGATGCATTGTAATCAACTTGGCCAAAGTCAGAATGAAGGAGAAAATTTTACAGGCAGCAAGATGAAAGCAACAACCAATCTAAAAGAGGAGCACCCATCAGGCTAACAGCAGATTACTCAGAGGAGACCTTACCAGTCAGAAAGTATTGGGGCCTCATTTTTAATCTTCTTAAACAGAGCGAATGCCAGCTAAAAAATTTGTACTCTGCAAACCAAGATGCATAAATTATGGAGAAATAAAGGCTTTTTCAAACAAACACACATTAGAGAAAATTGTCACCTCTAGACTTGCCCTACAGTAATATTCAGAATTGCTTTATACGTGGAACAGCACAATAGACACCCACCTGTGAAAAAACAAATGAAAGTTAAAGTTCACAGCTTTTGTAAAACAATAACATATGTGGGAAAAGGAAGCTATTAAATAACATACGACATGATGAACACAACCGTATCCCATATATTAATACTAACACTGAAAGTGAGTTGTCTCAATGACCAACTTAAAATAAATAGACTGTCTATATGGATGAAAACTTATACATTAAGTATATGCTATTGATATGATCTTGTATCTAGAAGACCCTAAAGACATCAAGACCAAAATTTCCCTAGAATTTATAAACACATTTACCAAATTGCCAGGATACAAAATCGATGTACACAAATTAATAGCATTTCTGTACACTAATACGAAATCAAGGACTCAATGCCATTTATAATAGTTAAAAAGGAAAAAAAAACATACTGAGGTGGTGAAAGATCTCTACAAGTTTCCTTGCAAAACAGTGATGAAAGAAATCATAGATGACACAGACAAAAGGAAAAATTATTCCATGCTCAGGGATTGGTAGAATCAACATTGTTAAAATATTATTACTGCCTTTAATGACTTACAGACTCAACACAATCCCCAAGAAATTACCAAAGCTGTATTACACAGCTCTAAAAGAAAATACTTCTAGATTTCATTTGCAACCACAAAAGAACCTGAATAGCCAAAAAATATAAATAAACAAAAATAAAAATATGAAAACATTACATTACCTGGCTTCAAATTATGCTACAAGGCTATAGAAACCAAAACAACATGATTCTTGAATAAATGTAGAGACACAGACGAATGGAACAGATTAGAGAACCCGGAAGTGAAACCATCTACCTGAAACTAACTGATCTTCAAAGTAGACAACAGAGTACGTGGATGAAAAGAAGTCCTATTAAATAATAGATGCTAGGAAAACTAGATAGTCACACGTTGAAGAATGAAACAAGACCCACATCACTCATAATATGCAAAAATTAATTCAAGATTGATTAAAAACTTATATTTAAGTAAGGTATAAAACTCTTCTCAACATTGGCCTAGGCAAAGAATTTATGAGTAAAACCTCAAAGGCAAATACAGCAAAAAAAAAAAAAAGTAAATAATTGCAACTTAATTAACTTAAAAAGCTTAAGCACAGCAAAGGAAATCATTATCAGGGTAAACAGACAATGTACATAATGGGGCAAAATATTCACAAAGTATACATTGTATATAGTGCTGATATCCAGAAAAAAAAAATCAGCAAGAAAAAGCAAACAACCCCATTAAAAAGTGAGCAAAGGATATGACAAACTTTTCAAAGAAATCCCAGCAAACATGAAAAAATGCTCAACATCTCTAATCATCAGGGAAATGTAAATTAAAACCACAAGGAGATACCATCTTACTTCTATCAGAATGGATGCTGGCATGAATGCAGGGAGAAAGGAATGCTTATACATTGTTTGTGTTACTGTAAATTAGTTCAAGCTGTATGGAAAACAACCTGGAGATTCCTGAAAGAAATAAATATAGACCTATCATTTGATCCATCAATCCCACTAATGAGTACCCAAGGGAAAATATGTCATTTTATGAAAAAAAGACACTTCATTTGAATATTTATAGAAGCACAATGCACATTTGCAAAGATGTGGAATTGACCTAAATGCCCATAATTTCATGAGTGTATAAATAAATGTGCTATAGATACACCATGGAGTAGTAAAATAGTACTTATCTGTGAAAGGGAATGAAATAATGTATTTTACAGCAATGTGGGTGGAACTGGAGAACACTGTTTTAAGCAACATATCTTAGGAATATAAAAACACTACATATACTCTAATAATTAGGAACTAAATGATGGGCATACATGGGAAAAAAGATAGATAAAAGTTAAAGCTTACCAATCATTTGTACCCTCATATTAATCTGAAACAAATTTTTAAAAGATATATAAGAGTAAAAGAATCCAAGAATTGGAGAGGATAAGAAGGGTTGAGGCTATATATTTACCTATCACCTACAATGAACACTGTTCTAGTGATGGGCACACTAAAAGCCCCAACTTTGTCATCATACAAGGTATACATGTAACAAAACCATTTGTACCACTTTTGTTATTTTGAAATAACAAGTAAATAAAAAATTCAATTTTTATTGAAGAGAGTGATATGAAAAATTTCACTCAAGGAAAGGAAGAGAGTGATATGAAAATTTTTCTAAGTTAAAAAAATACATTTCATAAGGCTCCAGCTGACAAAGATAGTGATTCCTGTGATGGCTCTCAACAAAGTAAATTGAATATCTTCTGTAAAAGAATCACCATTCCAGATACCATTGTGAACATTTGTGATGCATGGGAGTAGGTCAAAATATCAACATTAACAAAATACCAGTGGTGGAAGTAATTTCAATTGTGATGGAAGTTATAAAAGAACTAAAATTAGAACTGGAGCTTAAGGTGTGATGGGATTATTGCTAAATGATATAACTTTAAAGAATGAAGAGTTGCTTCTTATAGATGATCAAAGAAAGTAGTTTCATGAGATGAACTCTGATCCTGGTGAAGATGCTGTGAATATTATTGAAATGACAACAAAGGATTTAGAATAATACATAAAGCTAGTTAATAAAGCGGTGGCAGGGTTGGAGAAGATTGACGCCAATTTTAAAAATAAGTTTTACTGTGGGGAAAATGCTATCAAACAATGTCACTTGCTGCAGAGAAATGTTTAGTGTAAGTAAGAGTCAATTGATTCAGCTAACTTCATCATTGACTCATTTTAAGAAATTGCCACAGCCGTTCTAAACTTAGCAACTCCCAACCTGGTCAGTCAGCAGCCATCAACATTGAGAGAAGATTCTCCATAAAAAGATTATGAAAGTCTGAAGGCTTAGATGATCATTAGAATTAAAAAAAAATAAAGTGTATGCATTATTTTTCAGATGTTTCTATTATATATTTAATTGACTAGGGTAAATATAGGGTAAATATAACTTTCATATGCACCGAGAAACAAGAAAACATTTTTATGACTCACTTTATTGTGATACTTGTGGTAATCTGAAACCGAACCCAAAATATTGCTGAGGTATGCCTCTACTGATTGCTACCACTTAAAGAAAATTAACAATCAATCTTTTGTCTTCCAAAACAATTTTTTTGACTTTAGATGATAATTGTAGCTGTTTGGTCTTGTTATTTTATAACTGCATTTATTGAAAATTAAAATTAAGTGCAGAAGATTTAATAATCCAGAGCTTTTCATTCAATCAGTACATGGAGTTAATATTCAGTGGAAAGTATCAACCAGAGGGGGATAGCAATTTTTCTTTGAGACAAGAGTCTCACTCTGTTGCCCTGGGTAGGGTGCTGTGGCATCATCATAACTCACAGCAGCCTCGAACTCTTTGGCTCAGGCAATCCTCCTGCTTCAGCCTTCCAAGTAGCTGGGATTACAGGCACCCGCCATAATTCCCGGCTAGTTTTGCCATAATGCCCAGCTAGTTTTTCTATTTTTTAGTAGAGATGTGGTTTTGCTCTTGCTTAGGCTGCTCTTGAACTTCTGAGCTTGAGCAATTCACCTGCTTCAGCCTCCCAGGGTGAGCCACCATGCCTGGCGAGGGGGAAGGTATTGACTCTGAAGAGACAAAAGACATTTGAGTTAGTTACTAGAAATAAAAGGAGTTGTATTAGCAAATTGAGAACTATTATATTTAGACTGGCCAGACCACAAGGCAAGAGAGAGACTTTGGGGGAGAAAGAAAAACAAAGAATTAACACAGCTGAGAAATGACTTGCATCCTTTTAATGACAAGAATGCAGATGGCTAACAGCAGAGTAAAAATCTGAACATACGATGTTGATGGTCTTGGTCAAAATCTGCTCTGCATATAGTCCATTCTCAGTTGCTTTAGAACTAGATCTCTCTTTTTATGTTAATAGCATTAAAATGAAAATCTGTGCATAAATAAAGTAAAAAATAATTGGTACTGGAGTGATACATGTTTTTTTGAGCTCCCCCTTGAAGAAAGTTCTAGAAAGGAGTTTGGAAGAGGTACATACTGAAAAAAAGAAAGTGTCTTAAAGGGAGACAAATATTTTAAGTTTTAATAAAAGAGTTACCTTGAGCCTATACTCCTGAGAGAGCTGTGATACTGCACTATGGCATTTCTTGCTGATATTGGTGAAATCAGTGTTCTGTAACAGTTATCTAGTTATAAATCTCCATTGTACATTGGTTTGCTCTAGAAACACTACTTGTAAGAAACCCTAGGGATCAGGAAGATGGATTGGGATATATTCTCACTGCCCTGATCTATTGCATGAGGTTCACAGCAGTTTAGGCCAGCTGCAGTTTTGGATTATTCTCCATGTATATCACCCTGGGGTGGGCCATCCAGGCACAGGTGTAAGGAGTAGAACAGCAAATCAACACTTACATCTTTCAATTGATTTCTACACAAGACTATTTCAGAGGCTAATGCTATTCAAGTAATAGCAGAAATGCACCTACCTAGATCCCATTTGAGTTTCAAATGGACCTAACAGACATTCACAAAACATTCTGCCTCCCAACTGAATATACATTCTTTTCATCAGCACATGGAACATTTTCAAAGATAGATCATAGCTTAGACCATAAAATTAATTCCCACTAATAAAAGAAAATTGAAAGAACCAAAAAATTGAGTAAACCAAAAGAATAGTTTATTGCACTACAATTCACAATTGCAAAGACATGGAATCAGCCTAAGTGCCCATCATTATATGAGTATATTAATAAAATGTGGTATATGTACACCATCAAGTACTAGTCAGTCATAAAAAAAAAAAAATGGTGAAATACTTGCCCAGACTGATTTCTTCAAGGGTTTTCCCTGCACTCTTTTTGGGTGAGTATTTTATGAAGAGGACCCCCCGGGCAATTGAAGCAGCTTCAAAAATACACTACTGGGACCTGATCAAACTAAAAAGCTTCTGCACAGCCAAGAACACAGTAAGTAAAGCAAGCAGACAGCCCTCAGAATGGGAGAAGACATTTGCAGGTTATGTCTCCAACAAAGGTTTAATAACCAGAATCCACAGAGAACTCAAACGTATAAGCAAGAGAAGAACAAGTGATCCCATCGCAGGCTGGACAAGGGACTTGAAAAGAAACTTACCTGAAGAAGACAGGTGCACGGCCTACAGACACATGAAAAAATGCTCATCATCTTTAATCATCAGAGAAATGCAAATCAAAACTACCCTGAGATACCATCTAACTCCAGTAAGATTAGCCCATATCACAAAATCCCAAGACCAGAGATATTGGCATGGATGTGGAAAAAAGGGAACACTTCTACACTGCTGGTGGGAATGCAAATTAATACATTCCTTTTGGAAAGATGTTTGGAGAACACTTAGATATCTAAAAATAGACCTGCCATTCAATCCTATAATTCCTCTACTAGGTATATACCCAGAAGACCAAAAATCACATTATAACAAAGATATTTGTACCAGAATGTTTATTGCAGCCCAATTCATAATTGCTAAGTCATGGAAAAAGCCCAAGTGCCCATCGATCCACGAATGGATTAATAAACTGTGGTATATGTACACCATGGAATATTATGCAGCCTTAAAGAAAGATGGAGACTTTACCTCATTCATGTTTACATGGATAGAGCTGTAACATATTCTTCTTAGTAAAGTATCTCAAGAATGGAAGAAAAAGTATCCAATGTACTCAGCCCTAGTTTGAAACTAATTTTTGGCTTTCATATGAAAGCTATAACCCAGTTATAACCTAAGAATGTGGGGAATGGGGAGAGGGAGGTGAGGGAGGGGAGAGGACGGGCAGAGGGAGGGTGATTGGTGGGATTACACCTGTGTTGCATCTTACAAGGGTACATGTGAAACTTAGTAAATGTAGAATATAATTGTCTTAACACAATAACTAAGAAAATGCCAGGAAGGCTATGTTAACCAGCGTGATGAAAATGTGTCAAACTGTTTATAAAACAAATGTATGATGCCCCGTGATCACATTAATGTACACAGCTATGATTTAATATTAATAAAAAAATGGTGAACTAATACCTTTTGTAACAACCTGGGTGGAACTGAAAACCATTCTTCTAAATGAAGTCTTGCAAGAATGGAAATAAAAACACCTAACGTATTCACCATTAAATTGAGATTAATCATTCAACACTCATGAACACACATGGAAGTCAGACTCAATGGAAACCAAGCAGGTATGGGAGTAGCAGACAGATAAACTCACACCTAATGGGTATAATGTGTGCTGTTTGGATGATGGGCACACGTATAACCTTGATTAAAACTGTACAAAAACAATTCATTAACCAAAACTTTTGTGCCCTCATCATACCCTAAAATTAAAAAAAGAAACTTACAGAGAACTTGAAGCTCAGTGAGCCCTAAGCAGGATAAATTAAAAAAGAAAAAGTCCTACTTAGGCACACCATGGAAAAACTGCTGCAAAACACAGATTTAAAGACTATGTAGAAATGAGACAGACTAAGGCTGATGACACGCAAGAGAACACTCTTACATCAGACAAGTGAAGGACTTGAGAAAGTAAAACAACTTAAGTTCTGAAAGAGGGAAAAGAAACAACTGTCAAGGTAGAATTTTTATCTAGCACAGATATTCTTTAATAATGAATATTAAATAGAACACTTCAAATTAAAAAACTGAAATCATTCCATGTATCTCCTCAGAATACAATGTAATATAACTAGAAATCAATTCCAAGACAAATTCTGAAAACTGTACAAAGTCATGGAGGTTAAAGAACCTGCTGGTGAATGATCCTTAGGTTAATGATAAAATAAAAATATAAATCAGAAGATCTTTCAAACTTAATATGAGAAATGGCATAAGCTATCAAAATCTTCGTGATATAGAAAAATTAGTGCTAAAAGGGAAGTTTAAAATACTAAATTTCTACATCAAAAAAGACAGAAAGGTCACAAATTAACAACCCCATGTCACACCTCGAGGAGTTAGAAAAAGAAGAACAAACCAAACTCAAAACCAGAAGAAGAAAGGAAAAAAAATCCGAGAGCAAAACTAAGCAAAATGGAAAATAAAAAATAATACAGAGGATTAATGAAACAGAAAGTTGGTTCTTTGAAAAAATAAACAAAATTGATAGACCAGTATCTAAATTAACCAGGAATATTTTTTGATATCCTAAATTTAACTTTTTAACAAACTGTTTTTATTTGATTCATTTTTTTTTTCAGGTTTAAAAAAAAATTCAGAATATTACGGGGTTGCAAATGTTTTGGTATGTGAATTGCCTTTGTGCAGTTTGAGGCAAGGGTATAAAGTGTGCCTCTCACCTACATAGCATGCATTATACCTGTGAGGTGTGAATTTACTCTGGTCCCCAATCCTCTCCCACCTGCTTGCTTTCTATTGAGTTTTATTACCAAATGGTCACATGGATGTTGATCGATTAGGTCCAGTTTCAATAGCATGGTATGTATTTTTCAATTACTGTGAAACTTCACTTACAAGAATGGTCTCCAGTTCCACTCAGGTTGGTGCAAAAGGTATTAGTTCACCAATATTTTTAATAGCTGTATAGTACTCCATGTTTGGTATATATATGTTGTATTAATTCTCTCATGTATCAATGGACATTTGGGTTGGTTCCATATCTTTGCAATTGTGAATTGTGCCACAATAAATATTTGAGTTTTCATGTCTTTTCAATAAAATGACTTCCCCCCCCCTTTGGGAAAATACCCAGTAGTAGGATTGCTGATCAAATTATGTGTTGGGACTTCTCGCGTGGGCAAGGCCTACTTGAGGCCTAGAGGAATTTCCTAAGCCTGAGTCGAGTTGGTGCTATCCGCACACTTCCGCATAGGAGTGACTCGGCAAGACCCGACCTGAAACGGCCTCTGCCTGGATACAGGTGATGGGGTTAGATTTTATTGGCTTAAAGCCTGTCACCCCATTTTACATATCCCCTCCTTCCTGCTCCCACCTCTTGCCCCCCTAGCCGAAGTGTATAAAAATTGCAGCACGTTACAATAAAGTTGAGTTCCTGCTTGACACTCTTGGCTCCGTGTGTCCCTGTTCCAGCCGCTGACACTCGCCATCCCGCTCAGCCCCTGGGATGAGATCGGGCTGACCCCGATCTTCCCTCAACTGCAACTGCCGGAGGACCCAGCAGATTGGTGCCCCATGTGAGGAAATTAGGCTCCCCACACTAAGATCGCTGACGGGCCAATCGGTCTGCGGGTGAGTGTACTCCCATAAATTATGAGGAAGTCTTACTCTAAACTTGACCCCGCTTTAGAATCCCTTAGAGTTTTACTCAAGAGTCGAGGGCTTGACCTCTTGGATAGTCAGGCCTCCTAGGCTTGGCTGGGCTTGCTCCCGATCGCGCCCTGGCTTCCAGAGAGCAACCTCTTCGACTGGGACACTTGGGACAGGGTTGAAAGGTTGATTGGGAGAGCTCATATAGAAAAAGGAGAAATCCCACCTATCGGAGCTCTCCCCACAGTGTCTGCCCTGAAGGGTTGTTTCCCTCCCCCTCCGCCCAAGGAGGTGGACAAAGCTCCTCTCCCTCAAGGAACAGAGAACAAAACCCCCAACACCAGTTGGGACTCAGATCAGAGTCCCAAACCTGTAAGCCCCACTCCCCCACCAAATCAGCCTCCCTCTCTTTATCCTTCTCTTGATCCATTCGGGAGCGCCCCTTGGCCCCATAAGGAGCCACATTCCCTGATCACCCCGACCAACCCCTTTCAGGGTTCCTCCATATGGCGGGGAAAGTGAGGTTAGGGACGGATCAACTGGCCTCTTTCTGGTCAATGTCAATCCTGGAGGCAATCACCCTGGGCCTGGTGTCCCTGGGAACCTCAAGATCTTAAAGACCTAGAAAAGGCAGTCGCTGAGGATGGTCCTAATTCACCTTGGGCAGAAACTATCTTAGAAGGGCTAGCCCGTCGGGCTTCTGTTGCCCGCGACTGGAAGGAGCTTACCAAAGCTGTGCTCCCCAGTCCTTCTTTCCTTAAATGGATGGTTTTCTTTCAGGAAGAGTGCCGTGTATATGGGGAACGTAACCAAGCCGCCCGACCCCGTATACCTATCACCTATGGCATGCTTTGTGGCAGGGTTGATCAATTTTCCACCGGCATCCAACAAGCTACCATCCCCCCCTCCCTATCAAGATCAGGTCAGGGCCTGTGGGCCAGCCACTTGGAAAAAGCTCGATAAGGGCCCAACTGAGTCCCCCATATCAGGAATTTTCCAGAAGGGCACCGAGGACTTCCCCACATATATTGACCGGGTCCAGAAAAGTTTAAAAAACAAGTTCCTTGCTGGCAAAATGCGCGATCGTTTCGTTCGCTCCCTAGTTTGGGACGGCATGACCAATGAGTGCAAGCTTGCTTGTGCCAGGCTTAGAAACCAGTCCATAGAGAGATGGATTATTGCTACCTGAGATGTTGGTACTGCGTCTCACCAAAGGAGGGCGATGGTCTCCGCATTACAGGCTAACCGCCCGGAGGAGCTTCAAACACTTATTAACGCCTTGCAGTTAGCCCCCACATCGGTCAAGCAGACGTGCTTTGGGTGTGGCAGAGAAGGACACTTCCGACAAGAATGCCCTAGCCAGCCTAAAGCCCCTTCCGCTTCCATGGGTGGAGACGGACCCCTGACCCCATGCCCCCATTGTAAAAAGGGTTTTCATTGGGCCCGCAACTGTAAGTCTAAATTTAATATCAAAGGTGAGCCTTTAAACTCCCAACAGGGCAGCCTCAGCCCTGTTAAATAAGGGGAGCAGACCTGTCCACAGTCACTGGACTATCCCCTTCATCGCTGGCCTGAGACCGAAAATGACTGTTTCAATAGGGGACAAATCCTTTAAATTCCTCATGATACTGGGGAGGATCGCACAGTCATCAGAAAGGAAGAAGTGCCCATGTCCTAGCAGCTAATTCCTGGACCGTCCCTGGTAGGGGTGGGTGGCCAATCCACATCCTGGGAAACTGCCGACTGGCTCCCCTGGCTAGACCCAGTGGAAACAATGGAGCAATCCGCCCGCTGGTAGTCCCTGGCTTAACCGCCAATCTTCTGGGTCAAGATATTTTAGGCAAAGCTGAAGCATGTATTACCACTGACCCCAAGATCCTTTATGACAACCTTTCAAACCATGACAGAATCAAGCAGCCGCCTCAACAACAATATAAAAGCCAGCCCAATCTGACACATAATTCGCTTCCTGAGCCAATTACACAATTTTTTCCCGGGGTTCACCCCCAACCCTAAGGGCCACTGCTCATCCCCCGGTATTCCAAATACAGTGGATACCCAGAGACCCTGTGTGGGTAGAGCAGTGGCCTCTTCCTACGACTAAACTCCAACAACTACTTATATTAATCAAACAGCAAATAGATCAAGGGCACCTAAAACCTTCTACTAGTCCTTGGAATTCCCCTGTTTTCATTGTTAAAAAGCCCAATGGTTCCTGGAGGTTTTTACAAGACCTTAGAAAAATAAATGATAACCTGGAGATTTTTACAAGACCTTAGAAAAATAAATGATAAAATGATCCCTTTTGGAACCCCCCAGAGTGGCCTTCCCTGGATCCCAGCAATTCCCTCAACTTACCACTTAACCATCATTGATATTAAAGCCTACTTCTTTTCCATCCCCCTTCACCCTAATGACACTGAAAAATTTGCTTTTTCCGTACCCTCAACTAATTTCCAAAAACCAGATTTAAGATTTGAGTGGACAGTATTGCCCCAAGGGATGGCTAACAGCCCCCCTATTTGCCAATACTATTTACCACATATTTTTACCCCATTAACAGAACACCCAGATGTATTATTCTATATTTATATGGATGATATCATCATAGGAAATCCTACTCCACATGGCCTCCAGGAATTTACCACTAAATGTCTTAACATTCTCCAACAAAATAACTTCCAAGTCACGCCCGAAAAAATACAAACTGTCCCCCCTTTCAAAATCTTAGGATCTATCCTTTCTTTAGATTCTATTTCCCCCATTAAGCCCCAGTTAGTCTTTCAAAACATTTATACCTTACCCCAACTCCAGAGGTTATTGGGAGAGATTAATTGGCTCCGACCTTGGATTCCCATTTCTACGGAAGAGTTAATTCCCCTATTAGATCTCCTTAGAGGCCATGATTTGGCCTCTCAAAGTGCAGTCCCGCCCCACTGTTTATCTATCCTCACAAAAATCCAACAATCCATAGATAAAGCCTTCCTCAAAAGATTTGACCCCCACATCCCTCTCACTCTTTATCTTTTCCGAGGGGAAACTTTATGTACTGCCCTCCTGGCCCAGGATGGAGAGCCTATCCACTGGATCAGTGGGAGGGATCCCCCGAGTGTATTCCATGATCAATCAAATTGCTGACTGCATCATTAAGGGAAGAGACACAGCAGTCAGGTTATTCGGTATTGAACCCCATTTCATCATTACCCCATATAGGGCAAAATACATGAAAATAAGCTTTTCAAATGAAAATTAACCAGGAATATAATGGAAGTATGAGATGCAAATAGCCTCAAGCACAAATGATAAAGGACACACTGCAACTAATATCATAGAAGTAAAATATCATCTGATACTACTATGAAAACTACTACTCATAAAAGCTACAAAATCTAGAGACAATGTATAAATTTTTGGAAACACACAGCAACATCCTAAGCTTAAAAGAGGAAGAAAGAGAAATGCTTAACAGACAAATAACAAGTAGCAATATTGAGAGATTTTTTTAATACAACCACCTAGCAAAGAAGCTCAGGACCATACTGACTCACAACCAAATTCTACCAGACCTACAAAGCATAATTGCCACCTATTTTACCAAATCTGTTCCATAACACAGAGGAAGAAAATCCTCACTAACTCATTCCACCAAGCCAGTTTCATTCTGATACCAAGCACAGGAAAGGACACAAAGGTAAAAGGAAAACTACAGACCAATATCTTTCATGATCGGAAGATGCAAAAATTCCCCAAAATACTAGCAAACCAAATCCAACAGCAAAACAAAAATACAATTTACCAAGATCAAGTGAGTTTTGTCCCAAGAATTTACCAAGATCAAGTGAGTTTTGTCCCAAGGATGCAAGGATGGTTCAACATACACAAGTGAGTAAATGTGATTCCCCGTATGAACAGAATTAAAAACAAAAAGCATATGATTATCTTAATAGATGTAGGAAAAGCAATTGATAAAATCCAGCACTGCTTCATGATAAAAACCCTAAAGAAAGTAGATATATAATGAACATACCTCAAAATAATAAAAGGTTTGTGTGATAAATCCATAGACAACATCATAGTGAATGGGGTAAAGTTGAAATTATTCCTTCTAAGAACTAGAACAAGACAATGGTGCCACTGTCACCATTTCTATTTGACATAGTACTGTAAGTCCTAGCCAGAGGGCTACAGAGCAATTGAATAAGATAAATTGGGAAAGAGGAGGTCAAACTATCCATGTTTCCTGATGATATGATCTTATATCTTGGAAACCCTAAAGCAGTGATTCTCAACTGATGCAACCTTAGAGGATTTTAGATGTACCACAACAAATTTAAAAAATCATTAATTAAGTTATTTTTTGAAAGAAGTCAAAGCACAGAAAGTATATTCTTTTTTTAACTCCTTTTTTTGATCAACGTAATTTAAGTGTGCCATGGAAATTTAACTACAGGTTCAAGTGTGCTGTAAAATAAAAAAGGTTAAAAAACTAAGACCCCCAAAGCAGATATAGTAAAAACAAAAATATATACATTGGACTTATTAAACTAAGAAACTTCTGCATAGCAAAGGAAATAATGTTCAGAACAAGTACAATATACAGAAAGGGAGAAAATATTTACTACACATTTGATGAAGGACTAATATTCAGACTCTACACATTAACTTAAACAAATCAACAAGAGAAAAACAACCTCTTTAAAAAGTAGGGGAAATATATTAACATACTTTTTTAGTAGAAGGTATACAAAGGTCCAATAAACAAAGGAAGGTATTCTCAACATCAGTAATCATTAGGGAAATGCAAACTAAAAACACAATGAGATATCTTACCTTTATCAGAATGGCCATTATTAAAAAGCAAAAAAAAAAAAAATCAATAGATGCTGGCATGTAAGCAGTGAAAAGGGAATACTTATGTGTTGTTGATTGGAATATAAATTAGTATCACCTGTATGGAGAACAGCATGGAGCGTCTTCAAAAAGATAAAAGTAAATCTCCCATTCAATCCAGTAATCTCAGTGCTGGGTATTTATCCAAATGAAAGAAGTCATAATATCAAAAAGACACCTGCATCCAAATGTTTATTACAACATGATTCACATTTATGAAAGTATGGAATCAACCTAAGTGCTCATCAACTGATGAGTGGATAAAGCAGTTTATAAATGAATGAACACATACGCTCACAGACCCACACACAGACCCACACACACAGTGGAGCACTCTTCAACTTTGAGAAGGAATTATATACTGTCTTCTGCAGCTAATTGGATGAAACTGGAGACCATTACCCCTTGTGAAGTATCTCAGGAACAGAAAATTAAATACATATGCTTTCACTTATAAGGTGGAGATAAACAATGAATAGATATGGTCACACAAAGTGAAATAACAGACATCAGAAACTATGAAGAGGTGAGGACGGGGGGATCAAAAACTATCTATTAGGTATGATGTATGTACTTCAAGCGATGGGCACACTAAAATCCCTGATCTCACCACTGTACAATCCATCCATATAGCAAGAATAACTTATACTCCCTAGATCTTTTCATATAAAATAAAATTAAACGATATAGGATGTGATATCTTAAGTACTTAAATATTTAAATGTAGATATATATTATATATATGTTATATATATGAGAGTTAAGATACTGTGACCTCACTGCATCATTTCACTTCAATGAAAATAATACAATATTTCATTACAGTCATGTGTTGCATAGCAATAGTTTGGTCAACAAGAGATGGTATATATGATAGTGGTCCCATAACACGATGAAGGAACTGAAAAATTCCTATTGCCAAGTGATATCTTGATTATTCTGACTCAGCGTAGGCCTAGGTTTATGTGTGCTTATGTCATAATTTGTTTTTCAAAAAATGTTTAGAAAGCAGAGTAAAAACAAAAGTTTTAAAAATTAAATAAAAGCTTATTCACTAAGGATATTAGAGAGAGAATATTTTTGTTTAGCTATACAATGTTTTGTGTTTTAAGGTATGTTTAATTACAAGCATCAAAAAGTTGAAACTTAAAAGTTTGTAATTTATAAATTACTCTATAAATTACTATAGAGGTTAGAGCAAGCTAATTTTTTACTGAAGAAAGACAATTATTTTTGATAAATTAGGTTATTTTTGATAACCTAAGGGTACAGTGTTTATAAATTGTACAGTGGTGTACAGTAATGTCCTAGGCCTTCAAACTGCTTCACCGTTCACTCACTGACTCACCCAGGGCAGCTTCCAGCTCTACAAGTTCCATTCATGGGAAGTGCTCTCTACAGGTGTGTCATTTTTCATCTTTTATACCATCTTTTTACTCTATCTTTTCTACATTTAGATATGGTTAGTACACAAATACTTACCAATGTGACGGAATGGCTTGCAATATTCAGTACAGTAACATGCTGTACATGTTTGTCTCCTAGGAACAATAGGCTGTACCGTATAGTCTAAGTGTTTAGTAGGCTATACCATCTAGGTTTGCATAAGTACAGTGTTCATACAGTGACAAAATTTCCTAAAGATGAATTTCTAAGAACATATCCCTGTTGTTAAGTGATTGATGACTGTACTTAATATTTTGTTAGACTAAAGCCTCTTGATTGGCTGGCAGTGAGTAACCCTCAAAAAATTATTTCTAAAAGTGGAGAAGTGAAAATATCCTACCTCCTGTGATCCAAAAGAAAGTCTGAGGCAGGTATTAGGAAATCATTTTTTTGAGTGATGCCTAATTTTAACTAAGTTATGCACATAGTTATATATAATTTTTCTAGTCTAAGTGTCAGTGTTTTGCTGGGTAAAAGAAACAGGATTGAAAGAACTTCCTCTTCTGAAATATGAGCCATAAATGTCACATGAACAGCTATCCATTCCTAAGTTTTGATTCAGTTTTGTAATGTGCTGGATAAATTTAGGTACAGAGAAGTGCCATTTGAGAATAATGCTGTACAATGCATAGCTTGCATGGCACACTTCATTGATTCTTCTAGGTATTTATATAATCGCCCTTTTATGCTAATTGAGTCTCCCAGTGTACACTTTGTTACCTTTTCTGCATATTTTATTAACAAAAAGTTATACCATGCTGATCTAATTTCATATTTCAGAGACCCAGCTGCAGAGATGCTGATGAAGCTACATAACTTATTAGCTTAACCGAATGCATAAACAAGCATTTCATCAATAATCAGGTTGCATATTTTAATAGAACAAGTTCAATGACTAATTTTTAAAAGTACAGACCAAACAAATTTATGTTCTTAATTTACTCCAAAAGGCAGGTTAGTGCTATTAAGGCTGGCATTTTTTAAAAAGTAATAGATATTTATGAACTTAAAAAGAGATAAATACCAGATTTTTCTTTTGCAATTTTCAGTACTTGCTCCCCCCACCAACCAGAAATGTCTTCAGAAATTAAGGATTGTCTTTTCTTTATCACCACTGTTCTGTTTACCAGATGGGCAAGGCAACAGTCCCTAGACTTATCCAACCATGAATTTGTCAAACATAGCAGCTGGGGACCTTCTAGGAGAACATGATTGACAGAGACTCAGGAATATAGACTCCTAGTTTTATGCTGGTGCATAGTTGCACCATGGCTGACTGGTTTCTAACTCAGAGGGTCAGTTGGATGGTTCAAAAATAGTTTCTTCACTATACATGTTGACACAATAAGTCTTCAAAGTATTACTTCAAAAATCTCATGCTAATTGACTTAAAGAAGGTTTTAAATTCTGGTATTTAGTTCAAAAACCTCTATTAAATAATGCTATGTACCCAAAACTATTCCAGGTATTGGAGGTAGGCTTGAGATCCTGGCTCTTGTCTTCCAGGACCTTATAATTTACAAGGGAGGACAGATGTGCCCCAATATAGCTAAAGGAACAGAGTGATAAGCACTAGACTGTAATCCAGGGTAATAGAAAGCAAGGGAAGGGGAAAGTAACCAAGACAGGAGTTGAAAAGGGGTTGAATGACAAGGAGAATTTGAGATGATCTTGAAGGGTAGGAAGGATGCTGGCATGGAGAGTTAGCAATGCCAAGCATCCAGGCAGAGGGGAAAGCATGTGGCATTTGAATGGTATTCTTTTTTTTTTCCCATTTGTTTTGGGTTTACCGGGTGAATAGCACTTTCCTTTACATAGGCATCTATTCTCAGGCTTTTCATACTGAGAACATTGAGATTTCAGTTTGAAGATACCCGGAAATCCTAAGAGTAGCATACCTCAATCACCCTCTAAAAGCTAGCTTGTTTGTATAGGCAGAATGATTCATCTCTCCCTTTTAGATGGCTAGATGTCTGTGAATTGCTTGCCTCATTTACTGGGAAAAATCAGATAGGAAGTGGCCTTTAGGGACACTTTTACCTAGAAAATTACAACACTTGTAGAACAAGTTAAGTCTCAACATTTAACATTTGCTTGTTGAAAGCAATGTCATAAAGTCAAATAAAATTAAACACTTTTTACTTTTCTCCTCACAAGAACATACAAATTATGGAAGGGGACTTAACAGGAATTTTAGAAAATATAACAGAATTTTTCCTTTTAGTAGTCCTTGGATAGTCATAACAATAGCTTCCACTTTTTGTTTGTTTCTTTGAACAGGGATTTTGGTCCAAAGTTTTGTTTGTTTCTAGTATCTGCTTCTGCCTCCCCCTCTGTCAGATTGGCTTCCTCCACAGCCACCACCTCTTGGTGCTTTGTGGCCTAAACTGCTGTAGGAATCACATGGAGGACACCCCCTCTTTCTTGTCTTCCAACCCGATCATGACCACTTGAGTAGAGATCACTTCAACTACTTGAGTAACTGTCTTGACCCATCATGTGAGCTGCTGTAATCATCATAGTGACTGCTTCCACCATAAGATGACAGGGGCCCTCATGTAGTGGAGAGTTACCATAACTGTCATATGAATCTCCACTTGGATGATCTGAATAGTCATGATCACAGCCATACCCATCTTTTACTACAGCACCCTGGATGTATAAGTCATCACATGAACTGGAATGACCATAATCACAGTCAGTGTAATCTCTTGGTGGTGGTGCATGATCTCTTGCATCTCAAGAACTTAGGTAATGTCTGCTTGAATAGCTGGCTTTAGCACAATAACCATCATCTCTTGGGGACAAATGAACATCTGTATGAAAGGGCAGGGGCTGCCTTCCAGGTGGGCCTCCATAACTATCTCTTCCATGTGATACAAGAATTCTTCTTCCCATTCCACTGCTGCTGTAAGCTGCTTCATGTAGGAACAATTCTTTTAGAAGGAGGACCCCCTTTTTAAGGTGGTGGTCCTCCCACTCCTTTACTGGGAGTGGTCCCCTGTAAGAACTTGTGTTAAAATTTGTGAATAGCCACTATCATCCATATGCCCTCCCTGAGAGGGAGGTCCCCTGGTTCCTCCACTTCCTCCTTTTCCAACCTTAGTCCTCTTGGAGGGCCTCTGCTCCTTGTGGGTGGAGGTGGTCCATGTCTACCACTTTCAAATGATGGTTTGGTGGTATGTTTCACTCTTGACTCCCTTTGATGGCTTTTCCATGTAAAGATTTTCCATTCATGTCTCCGGCTGCATCCTTTGCATCTGCTGGAATTTCAAAGGCAATAAAAGCAAACCCTCCTGATTTGTTGGTTCTCAAAATTTCATCAAAAGCACTTCCACTATTCATCCATATTTGCCAAATACTGCTTCAAGGACTTTCTCATTTGTTTCTGTATTGAGCCCACCAAGGAAGAGCTTTCCTAGAGACACCTGTTACAACCATTTTTTTCTTCGTGAGTTGGAGGTGTGATAAAGATTTTCAGCTCCCATGAGCTCACTGATAGGGTTTCCTAGCAGCTCAGTACAACTGGGGGTTGTCATGTTTGAGGACCAAACACAGAAGCCTGTATCATTACTGCCCAAGACATGAATCATATTCTTAATATTTCTTAAATATAAGTTCTTTTTCCATTGAAACATGAAAAAAGACTTTTGTTAAGCTTAAATATTTTAGGTTTGATGATACTTTCATCTGACAGAAATAAAAGTCTTGACATGCTGCCATTTTTCAAATAGTTGTTGGAGGGCACTTCTGCCTATACTGCATGCTTGGAAAACTTTAACTCAAACTGGGAACTGGGCCTCAGCTATGTAGGCAAGAGCAGAATAAATGAGGCAGATGTTTTATTGACTTCTGCTCATTTGAATCTGCTCGGTGCAGAAGGGAGACGTTGTTTGCCTCAAATTATTTAAGTGCCAGCATTTGTCACTCCTGTAATTCACTTACCACCACCAGATATGCAATTACTTTAACTGCAAGCCACTTACATCTTAGTCATTTCTACTGTCTAAAAATATGTCTGCTTTTATTCGAAGAGCTAAGATTGAAACTGTCACTTGGGACCATTCCAAAACTTTGCTAATTGTGCACATTAAGTAGAGCAATATTTAAATTAATTTCTCTTTTGAATTTTAAGAAGAAATGATCACTCATGTCATGTTAATTTATAAAATTCATTTCACATTATATTTTAAGAATAAGAATTGGAAGTCAGTTGGCCTGAAAGGCTACACAGCTTGTTCTGGTGTTGGACCTTGACTTACCACTTTAACTTATCCAAATGTGTTCTTTCATGATGACTTTCCTGAGGATTTGATCAACTTCAGCTTATACTACAACCCTCATAAGCTAGCACTGTGATGATTTCCCTGTTTTATTGGACACTGAGATGGAGAAAGCAATAGTTTGCATTCCACCATTCATGACTAAATAGAAATTTTCAACAGAATAGTTCATTCACCCAGAACTAGACAGAGTGACCCTTTTAGGTTGAGTTTGGGTGACAGATACTCAGAGTAGATTTTTTTTTTTTAAGATATGATGAGAAAGAAGTTGAGCAGTTTTCATTCAAAAATATTGAGGCAGAGTCTGGATGTTCCCTGGAATGACAGGATGATTTTGATGACTCATGGATGTGGATAAACAGCCTGGGATCCTCTGCCACGTGGTTGAGGTTTGGTTTCCAGGATAAATGAATCATGGCACATACCTGTTTGTTGCTAATTTTATCAGCTGAGCTATCCCTGGCATTATTTTTTGTTGTTGTTAGTTTAGTTTTTTTTTTTTTTTTGAAACTAAAAAAGGGATTCATTTTTATGTAGCTGCACCCAGTGCTGACTTGGATCAGCTTAGCAATACACAGGCTAAGAATGAAAAATCTTAGTTCTTTGTTTACCTTTATTTGCCTTTTGGGCTTCTTTGGTTTCTCTAAGAACCCTATGCCCTTTCCTGCCTCCAAGGATCTTCGCATGCTATTCTTAGTGTCTGTAATGCTCTCTTTCTAACCTCCTTTGCCTAGTTGGTCCTTTTGTCATCCTTCATATCTTATGCAAAAGCAGATCCTCGGGGAAAATTTCTTTGACATTCAAAGGAGACCAAGTCCGCTTTCTATGGTTCAAATCACCTTGGTCTTTTCTTTTGTAGCCTTCACTGCAAATGGTTAAAAAAAAAAAAAAACCCTGTCTTGTAATTATTTTTTCAAGTCTTCATGTCCTCAAATGCAAAGTCTCCAAGGACAGAGAATATGCCTATCACTGAACTCGCTATACTCCCAGCTCCCAAGTCGGTGGTTTATACAGAGACTCTTCAATATTTATTTGTTGCATGAATCATACAGATACAAAGGTGAAAACATAGACATGCAAGCCCTGATATCAACCTCTTTGATTCAAAAGTTTTTTCTCACAATTTATCTTCATTATTTTTACTTATACTGGGAAAATAACTAAGAGCTCCAAGGAAGGTGATGCAATTGGTTTACTGGAAAGTGTATAGTGTTAGTGGCTGTCAGACTTGGATTTGAACCTTGACTCCTCCTTATGAATTGAGTGATAATAAGAAATTTTTTAAATTTCTAAAGTAGGAATAGGTAACACTGCAGTCTTTTCCTCACATGCAGGGGGATAGTATCACGTATTGTTGAGTTACAATGAGGACATAGTAGGAGCTCAATCAAATCTTAACTGACTTCCTTCTCCCCCTTTTCTTTTCATTCTAAAGTACTTCTAGTGTGAGACAAACTAAATAAAGTTTCATAGTTTACCTTAATTTTCAAAGAGCACAAGACAATACCTAAAAGCATCAGTTTTTAAAGCAGAAAGAGTATTTGTACTTCCTGATGGCGGCCTGGGTACTATGAAGTCTTGGAACTAATTTTTGTTTCTGAGAATTGTCAAATACTACAACTATGGATCCCTTTGAAATATCTGATCAGGAACTGACAGTGGAAAGAAATATATTTTGAAATTAATGTCACATGTTTTTAGCCTTTGCTGAACAAAGGAAGCCATTTTTAGGTTTCTGATCAAGTGAGATTTCAGGACTTTTCCAAAAGAACACAGAATTCATGGCCAGTTAGTGATACAATAACTGTTTAACATATACTATGTAGCAGTTACTGTTTTAGCTAAAGACCAGAACATGTGATGTTAAGTTAAACTACTGGCCCTTGACTAACTGTGATGTTAAACAGAACATACTAATCACAATGACTGGGGAGAAGTACAAGGAGACAAGTTATGCACTGGAAAAAGAACTTGCAAAATGAATCAAATTTTGCCATGTGGAATATGTGGACTTCGTGAGCACTGAAGCACCATGCATGGATGTCAGAAGGTAAGAAGGATTAGTGGGCAAAACAGTTTTGCTGGAATGTGGGTGCTTTAAGGAGTGCAACTGAGTTCTGGTCAACATTTATAGAGCAGCTATCATGCGCTAGACACTCTTGAGCAGTGGTTCTCAACCTTCCTAATGCTGCAACCCTTTAATACAGTTCCTCATGTTGTGGTGATCCCCAACCATAAAATTATTTTCATTGCTACTTCATAACTGTAATTTTGCTACTGTTATGAATTATAATGTAAATATCTGATATGAAGGATGTATTTAGGTGACCCCTGCGAAGGGGTCGTTTGACTACCAAAGGGGTTGCAACTCACAAGTTGAGAACTGATTCTCTTGAGTATGGAGATTATTAAGCAGTGTTATAATGGTTAATAACATTAAAAAAAAAACTATTATTAAGAATCCTTGCCTTCCAAGAACTTATAGTCTGGAGGAGGGTGGGGTAGTGATGGGAGATAGGTGGAAGAGATGTATAAATAAAACAAATACAGTTTCGTTTTTTATTTTTTATTATTTATTTATTTTTAATTATTAAATCATAGCTATGTACATTAATGTGATCATGGGGCACCATACACTGGTTTTATAGACCATTTGACACATTTTCGTCACACTGGTTAACATAGCCTTCCTGGCATTTTCTTAGTTATTGTGTTAAGACATTTATATTTTACATTTACTAAGTTTCACATGTACCCTTGTAAGATGCACCACAGGTGTAATCCCACCAATCATTCTCCCTCGGCCCATCCTCCCCCCTCCATCCCCTCCCTCTCCCCCTTCCCCATATTCTTAGGTTATAACTGGGTTATAGCTTTCATGTGAAAGCCATAAATTAGTTTCACAGTAGGGCTGAGTACATTGGATACTTTTTCTTCCATTCTTGAGATACTTTACTAAGAAGAATATGTTCCAGCTCCATCCATGTCAACATGAAAGAGGTAAAGTCTCCATCTTTCTTTAAGGCTGCATAATATTCCATGGTGTACATATATCACAGTTTATTAATCCATTCGTAGATCGATGGACACTTGGGCTTTTTCCATGACTTAGCAATTATGAATTGGGCTGCAATAAACATTCCTGTACGAATATCTTTTTTTTTTTTTTTTTTTTGTGGTTTTTGGCCAGGGCTGGGTTTGAACCCACCACCTCCAGCATATGGGACCAGTGCCCTACTCCTTGAGCCACAGGTGCCGCCCACAAATATCGTTGTTATAATGTGATTTTTGGTCTTCTGGTATATACTTAGTAGAGGAATTATAGGATTGAATGGCAGATCTATTTTTAGATCTCTAAATGTTCTCCAAACATCTTTCCAAAAGGAATGCATTAATTTGCATTCCCACAAGCAGTGCAGAAGTGTTCCCTTTTCTCCACATCCAGGCCAACATCTCTGGTCTTGGGATTTTGTGATATGGGCTAATCTTACTGAAAGTAGTTTTGATTTGCATTTCTCTGATGATTAAAGATGGTGAGCATTTTTTCATATGTCTGTAGGCCGTGTGCCTGTCTTCTTCAGAGAAGTTTCTCTTCAACTTCCTTGCCCAGCCTGTGATGGGATCACTTGTTCTCTTGCGTATACGTTTGAGTTCTCTGTGAATTCTGGTCCGAGACATAACCTGCAAATATCTTCTTCCATTCTGAGGGCTGCTTGCTTGCTTTACTTACTGTGTTCTTGGTTGTGCAGAAGCTTTTTAGTTTGATCAGGTCCCAGTAGTGTATTTTTGAAGCTGCTTCAATTGCCCGGGGGGTCCTCCTCATAAAATACTCGCCCAGACCGGTTTCTTCAAGGGTTTTCCCTGCACTCTCTTCTAGTATTTTTATAGTTTCGTGTCTTAAGTTTAAATCTTTAATCCCGTGAGAGTCTATCTTAGTTAATGGTGAAAGGTGTGGGTCCAGTTTCAGTCTTCTACAGGTTGCCAGCCAGTTCACCCAGCACCATTTGTTAAATAGGGAATCATTTCCCCACTGAATGTTTTTAATTGGCTTGTCAAAGATCAAATAACAGTGAGTAGCTGGATTCATCTCTTGGTTCTCTATTCTGGCCCAGACATCTACTTTTCTGTTTTTGTGCCAGTACCATGCTGCTTTGAGCACTATCAATTTATAGTATAGTCTGAGGTCCGGTAGCGTGATTCCTCCTGTTTTGTTTTTATTTCTGAGTAACGTCTTGGCTATGCGAGGTTTTTTCTGATTCCATATAAAATGAAGTATTATTTTTTCAAGATCTTTAAAGTATGACAGTGGAGCTTTAATAGGGATTGCATTAAAATTGTATATTGCTTTGGGTAGTATGGACATTTTAACAATGTTGATTCTTCCCAGCCTTGAGCATTGTATGTTTTTCTGTTTGTTAACATCTTCAGCTATTTCTTTTCTTAGAGTTTCATAGTTCTCTTTATAGAGATCTTTCACGTCCTTTTTAGATAAATTCCCAAATATTTCATCTTCTTTGGGACTACTGTGAATGGAATAGAGTCCTTAACTGTTTTTTCAGCTTGACTATTGTTGATATATATAAAGGCTACCAATTTATGAATGTTGATTTTGTAACCTCAGACGCTGCTGTATTCCTTGATCACTTCTAAGAGTTTTGTAGTAGAATCCCTGGTGTTTTCCAGATATACAATCATATCATCTGTGAAGAGCGAAAGTTTGATCTCTTCTGACCCTATATGGATACCCTTGATCGCCTTTTCTTCCCTAATTGTGGTGGCTAAAACTTTTATTACAACATTAAAGAGCAGTGGAGACAATGGGCAGCCTTGTCTGGTTCCTGATCTGAGTGGAAATGATTTCAATTTAACTCCATTCACTGGTTTGCTGTAGATGGCCTCTATCAATTTAAGAAATGTCCCTTCTATAAAAATTTTCTTAAGTGTTCAGATCATGAAGTGATGCTGGATATTATCAAAAGCTTTTTCTGCATCAATTGAGAGAATCACATGGTCTTTTTTTTAATTTGTTTATATGCTGAATTATACTTATAGATTTATGTATATTGAACCAGTCTTGAGACCCTGGGATAAAACCGACTTGGTCATGATGTATAATTTGTTTGATGTGTTGCTGGATTCTGTTTGTTAGGATCTTGTTGAGTATTTTTGCATCTATATTCATTAGTGTTATTGGTCTATAATTTTCTTTTCTTGTTGGGTCTTTCCCTGGTTTAGGGATCAGTGTGATGTTTGCTTCATAGAACGTGTTGGGTAGTCTTCCTTCTTTTTCTACATTTTGGAACAGGTTGAATAATATAGGTACTAGTTCCCCCTTAAAGGTTTGGTAGAATTCTGATGTGAAGCCATCTGGTCTCGGGCTTTTCTTTTTAGGGAGATTTTGTATGGTTGATGCTATTTCAGAACTTGATATTGGCCTTTTCAACCTTTCCACTTGATTCTGGCTAAGTCTTGGAAGGTGACGTGCTTCCAAGTATTAGTCAATTTCCTTCAGATTTTCATATTTCTGAGAATAAAGTTTCTTGTAATATTCAGTAAGGTTTTTTTGAATTTCTGAGGAGTCTGTTGTTATTTCGTCTTTTTCATTTCTGATTGATGAGATTAGAGATTTTACTCTTTTGTTCCTGGTTAGGTTAGCCTAAGGTTTATCTATTTTATTGACCTTTTCAAAAAACAACTTTTTGAGTTATTGATCTGTTGTGTAATTCTTTTATTTTCAATTTCATTTAATTCTGCTCTAATTTGGTTATTTCTTTTCTTCTACTGGGTTTGGGGTTGGAATGTTTTTCCTTTTCCTGTTGCTAACTTCCTCTCTTTCCATTCTCCTGAGGAAGGCTTGCAGTGCTATAAATTTCCCTTTTAGGACTGCCTTTGCGGTATCCCATAGGTTCTGATAATTTGTGTCTTCATTGTCATTTTGTTCCAAAAATTTGGCAATTTCCTTCTTAATCTTATCTCTGACCCAGCTATCATTCAGCATAAGGTTATTTAACTTCCATGTTTTTGTATGAGTATGCAGATTCCTGTTGTTACTGAGTTCAACTTTTATTCCTTGGTGGTCTGAGAAGATGCAAGGAATAATTTCTATTCCTTTAAATTACTGAGGTTAGACTTGTGACCTAAGATGTGATCAATTTTGGAGTATGTTCCGTGGGCTGATGAGAAGTATGTGTATTCAGTTTTGTTGGGATGAAATGTTCTGTAGATGTCTGCTAAATCCAAATGTTGGATGGTTAGATTTAAATCTAAAATTTCTTTGCTCAGCTTCTTATTGGAGGATCTATGCAACACTGACAAAGGAGTGTCAAAATCTCCGACTATTATGAAGCTGGAGGAAATCAAGTTGCTCATGTCTATTAGAGTTTCTCTTATAAATTGAGGTGCATTCTGGTTGGGTGCATAGATATGAATAATTGAAGTCTCATCATATTGAGTATTACCCTTAACAAATATGAAGTGACCATTCTTGTCCCTCCTTACTTTTGTTGGTTTAAAGCCTATTGTGTCTACAAATAGAATTGCAACACCTGTTTTTTTCTGATTACCATTTGCCTGAAATATGGATGACCATCCATTCACCCTGAGTCTATATTTATCTTTTAAGGTAAGATGTGACTCTTGTTTGCAGCAAATATCTGGCCTGAGTCTTTGTATCCAGTCAGCTAACCTGTGCCTCTTTAGAGGACAGTTTAAACTGTTCACATTAATGGAGAATATTGATAAGTCTGGTAATATTTTGGGTATTGAGTTTTTCAAAAGTCCAGTGGACATTTTTAATCCTTTTGCCAGTGTGGAAGTTGGAGTTTGATCAAAAGTTTCTGAGTGCATTTACTTTTGTTGTAGAGGATTGGGCTGGTCATTATGGAGGATAGGTCTGAGAAAATCCTGAAGAGCTGGTTTGGTTATGGCAAATTTCTTCAACATATGAATGTCATTAAAGTATTTAATTTCTCCATCATAAATGAAACTCAGTTTAGCTGGATACAGGATCTGGGGTTGAAAGTTATTTTGCTTTAAGAGATCAAAAGTCGATGACCACCCTCTTCTGGCTTGAAAAGTTTCATCTAAGAGATCTATAGTCATTCTAATATTCTTCCCTTTGTAGGAAATGGATTTCTTGCATCTGGCTGCTTTCAGAATTTTCTCCTTCCTATTAACTTTAGTGAAGTAAATTATGATATTCCTGGGGGATGTCTTATTCGGATTGAGTCATGCTGGGGTTCTGAAACTGTCTGCTATCTGAATTTCAGAATCTCTTGGCATGTCTGGAAAATTCTCTTTCATAATTTCATGGAGAAGGGCCTATGTGCCTTGCAATACCAGTTCATCACTTTCAGGGATCCCAATTCGAAGAAGGTTTATATCCAACTCATTCAAATACAGTTTCTTTAAGGTAAATGCAACAGCAAAATGAGGTCTGGAATAATGATAGAGAAAGAGCAGTTAACTCTGGCCACTGTGTAGGTGTGTGTGTGTGTGTATGTGTGTGTGTGTCTCTGTGTGTGTAGGGTTTATAGGGTTGGTACAAGATGCTTGAGCATGGTTTTGAAGAATTCATCAAGCTAGACAGGCATGGACGGGGTATGGAGGATTGTAACAGCACAGTGGGTAGAGAAAACTGCCAGCAATTGGGCATTACTAGATCAGTAATTGGATCTTACTGTTCCAATTACTGGAACAGTAATAGATAAATGTGGACAAGCTAACAATAGTCATGTCCTGGAAGGCTTTGTCAGGTGCCTTAAGCAGTTTGTACGTAAACCTAAGAAGAATGACGACTTTGAAGTTTTAAAGCAGTGAAGTGAAGTGGTCAGATTTGAATCTTAGGAAAGTCTTTTCAGCTATTATATAGAGCAATGATTCTTGAATTTTGGAGTTTTTCAGAAGAATACAGGAAGCTTGTAAAATTCAGGTTCTTAGAACTTACCTCCAACAAAGAGGGTATGGACCTCATGCATTTGCATTTTTAGAGCACAGAATTGAATTGTTTTTAGATGCAAGAGGCCCTCACATAAATTTGGTGGTGGTGATAGGCATCAGGAGCAATTCCAGAGATGGTGACAGTGACATCAGATAGAATGCCACTGCTGCAGGTAGCAACATCACAAATTCTAGTTTGAGATTCAGAGATTGGACTCTGTTTCTGGGTATTGACTAGAATAAGACAGGTGCCTCTGAGAGGGTTGAAGTACCTGATACATTATTAATATATAGCTCTAGGCACAAAGAAGACAAAGATCCAATTATGAGAGATGACTGTGGCATAAGGTTAGGGGTTCACTCACAATGATGTACCTGGCTGAGATATCTCAGCACTGTGTACCACTTCCTGCTTGAGGTTAGATTTGGTTTGCAAAGGCTGAAGCTGTAGGTGGAGAAGCTGGGGACATGATGTGTCAGGTGAAGAGGTCTGAAGAAGCAGGCAGCCATGCAGGATTCTCTAGGGATGGATGAAAGTGTTGTTAAGCAGGGATAGAGGCGCAGCTGTGGAGCCGTGGTTCAATAGTATGAATTATTCAACTGGTTCCAGGCATGAAAAATCCATCTTCAGGAGAAAAAGTTATTATCAATAACTCACCAAATTAATTTTCCATGTTTTAGTCATTCGCTAGATCAGCACTCATGATACAAAGTGGGGGAAGGAGAATTTAGGACACATTTATTCATAGGCTCATAATCTGCTGCCACCAAGTCTGTTTCTCTCCAACTCTGCCACATTCAAACATGCAATGCACATTCTTTCCCTCCAATTTGGAGAAATATTCTCATAATACTCATGTCCTAATAGAACCAGAGTTTCAACAAAACTTTCTATCACTGTGGCTTCTTTTTTTATTGGATAAATGTAGATATCACAGCATTTTATAAGGTAACTAATTCCCTCTACCACAGCTAATTAGTGCAGTGTTCCTCAACCATTTTGGCAGAAGGGGTCGGTTTCATGGAATACAATTTTTCCAGTGAGGGGCATGGTTTCAAGATGATTCTAGTTCATTACATCTCCAGGTCAGTTCAGCAGGCATTAGATTCTCTTAAGGAGCACCCAACTGTCCTTCACATGGACAGTTTGCAGTAGGGTTCATGCTCCTATTAGATTTCATGGAATCTAATGCTGCTGCTGATATGACAGGAGGCAGAGCTCAGGTAATGATGTGAATGATGAGGAATGGCTGTAAATACAGAACACTTCACTCACCTACTCACTGCTCACCTCCTGCTGTGTGGCCTGGTTCCTAACAGGCCATGGAGCAGTACCAGTCTGCTGCCTGAGGGTGGGGACCATAGAATTAGTGCATTATATTTTTGCATATTCACTTTTTGTCTTTCTTTGTTGGGGTGTGCAGTTGTACACACACATATGTACACATATGCATACATTCACACACACTCTTGTATACACACACCCAGCAGGTTTAGTGCTCTCACCATTGTGAATTTTACATTTGTATTGGTTTTGTGGGGCTTCCATAAGAAAATACTATAGATTAGGAAGTACAGACACAAGAAAATTATTTCTTCACAGTTCTAACAGATGGAATACTGAGATCAAGGTGTTGGCAGGATCAATGTCTTCAGAGACATCTCTCCTTGACTTATATGTGGCTGCCTTCTCCCTCTGTCCTCACATGGTCCTCCCTCTGTGTTTCCATGTGTCTTGTGTCTCTGTGCACAAATTTTATCATCTCATAAAGACACCAGTTATTTGGCTGGCAACCCACCCTTAAGATCTCATTTTACCTTGATTGCCTCTTTAAAGGCTTTATCTCCAAATACAATTACAGTCTGAGGTACTGCAGGTTAGAACTTCAACGTATGAATGGGGAGGGCTACATTTCAGCTCTTAAAAGCCCTTTCCTTCTCTTTCTTTTTTTGTCCACCATTTCTTTTAATATGTGAAACAGTTTTCTCTTTGTTGCCACCTCTACAGAAAGGAAATGTTTTGATGGCAATCAAAGGGTTCCATCTGTTTGATGCAGTGGAATGGGCTTTAAGTTCTCCAGTGTTGGGCATTCGAGGTAATTTCCAAGGTTGCTGTTATAAATAATGCTTCATTGAGCATCTTTGAGCATATGGCATTTTCCTTCTCAATATTTCCTTAGGATAAATCCCCAAGAGTGGGATTAGTGGGTCATTTTTATTATTCTTGATACATTTTGCCATATTGCTTTTTGAATGGGCTACACGAATTTATACAGCTACCAGAAATATATGAGGATATAGCTTTGCTACAATATACGGATTTGATGCTCTGGTTTAAATATGTTAATTTAATAGGTGTTGAATATTATACTATTGCTATTTTAATTTCCATTTCTTAAATTACCACTGAAGTTGAGTGTTCACCATAAATTAGAATGGTTCATATAAAATATCAGAAGATCTTTATCCAAGCATTAATTTCAGAATTTGAATTAACTTGAACTAATTGATACATTAACAAAATTATTTCAGCACACTTTTGATGAGTACCAGCTCTGTGTCAGGTACTATGTTAAGGATAAGAAGACTCAGAGGGAAAAAGAATTCCTGCATCTTGAATAAGTGCATGTTGGCTCTTACTATCATTTAGAAGTTTTAAGGGAAAGAGAAGTTTAATAGGTGTTCAGTGCTGATACAGTTAAGTAAAACTTTATCGTATCTCTGTGCCAGGATCCTACTTGAAAGAGATGACACATTTGAAAAAGGTATTCGAAGAGAGGTTAGCAAAAGAACTACATAAAGGCAAGGTAACCAATAAGAAATAAAATTAACAATGGTGAAATCCTTGGAAGCTGGGTCTAAACAGACAATGGGAGGAACAGAGTGAGAGAAATATGAGAGTGGTTATGGCACAGAAATTGTAGTTTTAGACAAATACAGCCACTGGTGAGGAGGACCTCTTGTCAATTCTCCAGTATTCTGCCAGAACTTCCTCTTCCTAAATAAAAATGGAAATCAGAAAATCAGGACCTGGAGGAGCTGTCCAATAAGCTAGCCTCCTGAAGTTTAAAACAGGGTAGACAAAGGCAGAGAATGGAACCAGATGGGCAACAGAATGCCCAGTCACAGCCTTCACCTTCCTCCCCCAAGGGCATAAAACTGTTCTATGCCCAAACAGGTAAGTACAGAACTTCTATTCAGAAAATGACCTAAAACAACTTGCTTGAAACTAACGATTACAGCATTGCTTGGGATAGATTTCTTTAATTCTTCATGTCCCCCAGATATTTGTACTTTTTGAAGATATGTTCATATTTGGCAAGAACTTGGAGTGACAAGAGGGAGAAATCTAATCAGGGACCATCAGGACCCAGGTGACTATCTCAAAAATATAATGCCAAGTAGGAATAATTTTTGTCTTTGAGTTAGAAAGTGACAATGTCGCTCAAGTTACTGTAAATGACAAAATTTTTATATAATAATCTGCTGTAGTAAATATGTTGTAGTGCTGTTTCTCTGGACTACTATCATATACTAAGGTGTTACTATCAATCCATGGCACTCTCGTACATCAGCTTGACTTCTTTCTCTTCACTTCCCAAATAGTTTTCTTCTGCTACTGCTCTGGTATGAAAGTTTTGGTTCCCTCCAAATTTGTATTTTGAAACCTATAACCGAAGGTGGAAGGTGATAAGAATGGAGGCCTTGTGAGTGAGATTAAACCCTTATGAAAGAGGCATGAGGAATCTTGTTTTACCCTTCCATCATGTGAGAATATAGCAAGAAGGCATTCATAATGAGGAATGGACTCTCAGTAGACCAAGTCTGCCAATACTTTGATCTTGGACTTAGTAGCCTCTAGCACCTTGAGAAATAAATTTCTGCTGTTTATAACTCACCCAGTTTGTGGTATTTTTGTCTTACAACCCATGTAGATTGAGACAGCTGCCATCAAGAAGAGTTTTTTGTTATCCAATCAATATCTGGATGGAAACTGTTTGATTGGTCTAGCTAATTATCTGATGAGATTAATCATCCTTGGGTCAAGTGTTCCTCTTGTGATACAATCAATTCTATAACTTGGTGAAGAAGTAGTCCAATGATGCTTAGATTAGCAGGGGACTGTAGAAAGAGAGATTTTCCTTAGAAGAGAACAGTGAGAATAGAAGAATGGTACAAAGTGCACAGAGATAACTGAGAAACCATAAGTTCTCTTATATTCATACCAGGCAGGAGTAGTTGCTAGTTTTTATGGACTTCTATAACACTTTTTACAAGTTCATTGAGATTTGACTGTACAATATTCTGTACATGTTTAAAGTACAAAATTTGGTGATTTTTGACACATACATACACCCAGGAGACCATCATCATAATAAAGATAATCTTCAACTTCAAAGGTTTTCTCTGTTATCCCACAAAGATGTATATGACAAGAATCTTTCCCTCAAGGAAATTAATATCTAGTGAGAGACATGTAAAGAACACACTTTCGATGAGCAAGGCAGAATTAAATAGGACTTAACCTTGTACTGAAAACAGTACACTGTGCCTTTTCACCCCAGACGGTAAGTTCATGAGAAAAAGAATCTTATTTACTTGGTTTGGATTCTGAGCCTACCTGTGGATCAGCAAACATGGCCAAGGGACCAGGATACCATAGTATCAACATGACTACTGGAGGTCTATTTACCCCTGCACATTGAGGCCATTATCAGAGAAAGCAAACAAGTAAGCTAGAATGCCACTCTATGGAATAATAGAGGTTAAGAAACTCACCCAACATTAAAGAAAATATGAACCTTGGTTCTCTCTTTTCCACTCTACCACATCTCTCTTTTATGGTTGAAACTTCTGCCTAGTAGGAATTCTGACTGGTAGTCATTTGCCTTTCTCTAGGAATTTGAAATCCACTTTTTTCCCATCAAATTGATGTCTACAAATTAGCTACCCTTAATTTCATAAAATTTATTTTAAAAATGGACCACTTCACGATTGATGACACAAACTTTTCATATCTACTGAATTCTAAACCTTAAGGAAGCACATACAACACTCACATATACCCACACACGGCCTCTTTCTTTAGGATTCTTTGTATCACTTTTTGTTTTGTTTTGTTGTTTATTTTACCAGGAGATTACCTCTTTACAGTTGTGGATATAAAATAATGACCTTGTGGATGGAAGATTCAGTTTGTATCCGATTTCAGCAGTTCTGAGGACCAGGAATGGAGAAAGTATATGCTAGGGATGTTCCTATTTCAGTCATAAACAAGATTAAAGGAAGAAAACTAAGAGACTGAGAATGAAATGAATTAGGTTTTGTTTAGTGCAGAGATTATGAGGATTGAGTCATCTCACTTATGATTTTAAAGGGAATGAAGTATTTCTAAAAAAAAGAACAGAGATTAGGTGTTCCTTTTGGAGCAAATACACAATACAAGGAACTTTACTTACATCAAAGAAGGAAAAGTGTTGCTTAGTCATAGGGAGGAAATTTTTGCTTGTTGTTGTAATAAATTGCCAGAATGGGTAACTGAAGTTAAAATAGCATATCTCTTTCATATAGGGCTCTAGTAAAAGAGGAACAACCCCTAATCCTTAGAAGGTTGTACACTGTACCAAAGTAGAGGAAACCAGGCAATTTCTCCAACTTCTTTCACCCTTCCAATCTACTAGTCTTCTGATGGTTTTGAAATACTACACTATTAGTAGCCTTCTCTGGAAGAAGAGACCTCATGGGATATTTTTCAGACCTTTCATACTTTAGCTATGTCTCAAGTCAAGTAAACATTAACTCAATAAATATTATTCATAGTAATTTATTTTTATTATGCATAAAAATTAAAGGTATTTTCAATTCTCTTTTATGTCATTTATTGGGTTTAATTAACCTAAAGTTTGAACTCACAATAGCACTTTGTACAGGTCTTTGTCCAAGTGACTTCCATAATTATTAATTGCAAGGAGGAATTACAATAGTAGAGATATTGGTTTAATAACTTGCAGTTCTTTACAGAGTCAGAGAGTCCACAGAGTCTCTCTCTCCACATCCCTAAAGTCATAAAATGACACCAGAAAAGGAATTGGAGAGTAAAGAAATTTAATTTATTTTCTGTTGAAAAGCAGAAGTATAATTATTAATTGAAGTTTCCATAAAACTCCTCCACTAAACCAAAACATGGTAATAATAATGAAATTAAAACATGATGTTTGAGGAAGAAGAGGCTTCCTCTTCCCCATATTCATATTTGCTTTGTGGGAACAAAGTATTTGTTTTCTGAGACACCACCCTAGCAGTTTCTCATGGTCACTTGAAGGAACTTACCAATCTCAAGGACTTTGCCACACATCAAAGAAAAAAGAAAAATGGCAAGTCTTGACAAAGTACCCTGATTGTCAAGACCTTTAGAAAGGTAATATTTGGCACAGTTCAGTTAAACTGTGAGATCCTCAAGGACAGAGAAGTTATTTGGTTTCACAACTCCGAGAAGAGTATGGGAAAGCAACATAATGCTTAAATTGCAGCCTGAGCAAAGCCTAATTTGTAAGATAAGACTGTAGCTAGATGCACCAGTATCTTCCAAAGAGATGGCTTCATTCACCTGTCACTTGCCAAGCACCTAGTTCTGTGCAGTACAGTATGCTAACAGCTAGGGATTTAATCCTGATAAAGACATTTTACCTGTCCCAGAAGGTCTCACAGACTAAGATAAGGGGGAAGGAACTGACTAAAGGATTCGTTGGTTAAGTATTGTGGGATGGGAAATATGAAAGCCATGGGATGGAGTGCAGGGGAGGGGCAGGAATTCCTCAGGCCTAGGCCAGAGGGAATGGAGCTGGGCAGGGGCTTTAGGGTATCTGCACCTTCGCATGCTTCAGGCCACAGCCCTCTCTTTTAGAATAACTAAGAAGTTTTGAATGAATTTTAATTTTTTTCATGTTCCAATTCTTTTTTATATTTAAGTTAAAATTATTTTTTGCAATGCACCAGATACCTCAAACTCCTTTATTGAATAGGTAATTTCCTACATGAATGAGATGGTGTCAAATGGAACATGTTTGTGCATTCAAAAAATTATATGTCAATGCCTCAAGGAGAATTCAAGCAAGAATTTACAAGATAGAACTTGGAAAATACTCCACTGAGGCCCACTGAGCTGCCCTTGCCAAGGCGAAGGACAGGTAATTTGCTGTGACTAATTGAAAAACATAAAGAACATTAATAAGAAAAATGAATACATAATCCATGGTATAACAGGCAGTGAAACCATTCACATAATTGATTACTCTTCAAGGTAACATGTTCCTTCTTTTCAGAAATCTTTTACATTTGGCCCAGTCTGTTTAAAAGCCTACTAAAGTGACATCACTTAAAATGTCATAGGTGCAGCTGTTTCTATTCTAGAGATGCAGATAGTCATAATGGAATGCTCATAATTTGTCAAAAGAATTATTAAAGAAAATATTTAGAGACCTTGTGTTGCTATAGTCTGAATCTGAATATCAGAGACACAATGTTAAGAACAATGATTTTTTTGGTAGCAACTTTTGATTTGAAAATTCACAGTAAGCCATCAAAAGACCTGAAGACTAATTTCAACTCCACTGGTTACCAGCTGTGTGAACTTGGATAAGTCTTTACTCTACATGATTTTCATGTTTTTCTTAGTCAAGTGGGATAATATCATTTCCTCTGCTTATCTTACAAGGCTGTGAAAGCCCAACGAAAATGCACTGGTGGAATTAAATTGATGACCATAAAGACTAAACAGAAAAGGATTACTAGGATAATCTGAATGCTTTTTATTGGCATTAGGTTAAGCAATAATGGCTTCTCAAAATGAATAATCTTGCCGGAATTTTAAAAGAGATTACTTTCCTGGTTTCTGTTTCAGATCGTTTGTTGTTGGCAAATAGAAGGCTGTTGATTTTTGCATGTTGATTTAGTATCCTGCAACTTCACTGAATTTATCAGTTTGAACACTTTTTTTGTAGAGTCTTTAAGTTTCTCTGGATATAAGATCATATCATCTACAAACAAGGATGATTTGATTTCTTCCTTTTTCAGTATGGATGCCCTTTATTTCCTTCTCTTGTCTGATTGCGCTAGCTGGAACTTCTAGTACTACGTTGAATGACAGTGGTGAAAGTAAGCTTCCTTGTCTGGTTCCATACCTTAGAGGAAAGGCTGTCAATTTTTCCCCACTCTGTATGATACTAGCTGTGAGCCTGTCATATATGGCTTTCATTGTGTTGAGATAAGTTCCTTCTATACAAAGTTTTTTTGAGAGTATTTTTTTTTTTTATCACAAAGGGATGTTGAATTTTGTCAAATGATTTTTCAGCCTCAATTGAAATGATCATATGGATTTTGCCCTATGTTCTGCTGATATGATGTATCACACTGACTTTCATATGTTGAACCAATGGCACTCCATCATCCCCAAAAGCTTCTGCACAGCAAATGAAGCAATCAACAAAATGAAGAGGAAATCCAGATAATGAGAGAAAATATTTGCAACCTACATATCTGACAAGAGATTAATAACTAGAGTATATAAGGATCTCCAACAATTCAATAGGGAAAAATCAAATTATGTGATTACAAAATAAACAAAGGTTTACATAGAAACTTTCATCCATGACATGACAGAACAAAACATTTTCAAGTCCTTAATTATAACAAAAGCAGCAAAATTTAAGATAATGAAAATTTGGCATTTAAGAATCTGCTGTATTATTATGAATAAACACAACTATGTCAGTGAAGCAAAAAATAGACTAGAAATGTTGAATATTGTCTTTTTCCTTCAGAATATTATGATTAGTACAGATCAACCATGTTTATTTCTTTTAAAAATAAAGATTGCTTTTAAATAATAGACAAAAGATCTGGATAGACATTACCCAAAGAAAAGGCAGAAAAATGGTCAACAGGTATATCAAAAAATGCTCAACATCATTAGTCATCAGAGAAATGCAAATCAAAACTATAAGGTGATATCATCTCACCCAAGTTAAGAGGCTGTTAACCTAAAAGACAGGCAATAAATGAATTTTGGCAAGGATGTGGAGAAAGGGGAACCCTGATCTGCTCTTAGTATGAATGAAAATTAGTACAACCACTTTGTAGAACACTATGGAAGTTCCTAGAAAAAAATAAAAATAGAGCTACCATATTACTCATCAATCCCCCTGCTAGGTTTATGTCCATAAGAAGGGAATTCAGTATATGGAAATAATATCTGCACCCCCAAGTTTAATATAGCACTATTCACAATAGCCAAGATTTGGGATCAACCTAAGTGTCCATCAGTGGCTGAACAGACATAGAAAATGTGGTAAATGTACTCGATGGAATTTTGTATAACCATAAAAAATTGAATTCTGCCATTTGCAACAATATGGATGGAACTGGAGAAGATTATGTTACATGAAATAAGCCAAGTACAGGAAGACAAATCTTACATGTTATCAATCATATGTGGGGGTAAATATTAAAACAATTAATGTCATGGAGATACAGAGTAGAATAATAGTTACTAGAAGCTGCGAGCAGTATGGGGGTGGGGTGATAAAGCCAGGATAGACAGTGGGTGCAAAAATATATTTAGACAGTTAGAATGAACAGTAGTAACACAATAAAGTGACTATTATCAATAACAATTTTGGGTATACTTTATAAGAACTGAAAGAGTGGAAATGGAATATTCCTGACACAGAGAAATGATAAATATCTTAGGTGGTGGATACCCCACTTACCCTGGTTTAATTAATTTACACTATATGCCCATATCAAAATATCACATGAACCCTATAAATATATACAACTATTGTGTACCGGTAATAATTAAACGTATTTTTAAATGAATCATTTTCCTTATACTGTTCTTAAAATTCAAGGCAGAATAAAGCAAATGGATCTTTACAATTGGATCTTTTTTTTTTTTTGGTTTTTGGCCGGGGCTGGGTTTGAACCCGCCACCTCCGGCATATGGGACCGGCGCCCTACTCCTTGAGCCATAGGCGCCACCCACAATTGGATCTTTTATCATCTGAAGACATACAGTTCCCTGGAGATTCTAAGTCTGCTGTGGGAGCTCCTGAAATACTCATTTCTCCTCCTGTCTTTGGGTGATGAAATACAGAAATGGATCCAAGGAAGAAGTGGAAAAACACAGGAGCCATTATAGTCTGACAGTGTAAGGATAACTGCCTTGTTTTCAATATGTTATGCAGTGTGATATCACATCAGTGGTTGACCAGTGTCCTTAACTCACCCTGTGAAACTATGCAGGGACAATCTATTTTTTCAAGGTCTAGAAGGTGGCATGTTGTAATGCTTAAGAGCAGAGAATTTGGGGGAAGATAATCCTGGTCTTAGATCCTCACTCTGCTATTTAATAGCTGGGTGATTTAGAGCAAGTTACTTAATCTCTCTGAGCCTGAGTTTCTGTTTCAGGACAATGAAAATGATAATACTACATAACTTACAGAGTGCTGTTGTGGAATGGAATGAGTTAATCAATGTAAAGAGCCTAAGCCTTTTGGTGCTCAAAAAATATTAACTATTTTTACTAGTTAGCACTCAACAGCTTGGAGGGAAGAGAACAGTAGGAGGTTGTTTCTAGTGAAAATCATCACAGAGTATAATTCAGATAAGAGTAATGGAGCTACCAGGAGAAATAGAAACAGGGATTCAAAATATAGCTCTGGAATCCTAGCATCTAGTTTCAGACCCCAATTCCTCCAGCTGTATGTGACTTAGATATATCATTTATTCCTCAATGTTTCACTTTGAATTATGGGCACCATATATATATATATATTTTTTTTTTTTTTTTGAGACAGAGTCTCACTATGTCACCCTCAGTAGAGTGCTGTGGTGCCACAGCTTAGACAAACTCTTGGGCTTAAGCTATTTTCTTGCCTCAGCCTCCCGAGTAGCTGGGACTATAGGCGCCCACCACAACACCCGACTATTATTTGGTTGCAGTTGTCATTGTTGTTGAGCAGGCCTGGGCCGGGCTCGAACCTGCCAGCCACGATGTTATGTGGCTGGTGCTCTACTCACTGAGCTACTGGTGCCACCTGGGCACCATATTAATTGGTATTTCACAGGGTTTATTTCTAAGGATCAATGATATGATGAATATGAAATAGAGCCAGAGCATTGACCCAAATCTTGTGGCCTGTTACTATTACTAGCCTAAGTAGCCTCCTGTTCTTTCAACTTCCTTCACCCCTGGGAAGAACTGTGAGTCCTAGACAGTCAGACCTCATGAGTTGAGCCCTACTGAGTTGGAATTAGTGCAAATGTGTATGCAAACTTGTGTGCTCCTTTACTACCTTTGAAGGATGGGTCTGCTCACAAGCCATTAATATACATGATTAATTCACCAAAGATGCCAAGGCTAGTTAGTAAGAGAAAAACAAGCTTTTCGACAAATACCACTGGGCAATTGGACCTCTGTGTAGGAGAAAAATGAACTCTGAATTTTACATTGTGCCATAAGCAAAAGTCAACTCAAAATGGATAATGAATGTAAATGGATTGTAAATGGAGCTAAATGTAAAACCCCGAATTCTAAAACATCTAGAAGACAACATATGAGGAAATCTTAGCGACGTCAGAGTAGGCAAAGGTTTTGTATATTGAACACAGTAGATAACCATTGTGTCGTCAAAATTAAAAACTTTTGCTCTTTAAAATACATTGTTAAGAAAATGAAAAGGGAAGCCTTGCTTGGGAGAAAATACATATAAGCACTTAGACAAATACATGCATTGCAAACACATTAAAAACCTATTATAATTCACTAATAAGACAATAAAAAAATGGATAAAGAATTTGACCATGGTTTCACAAATGAAAAACTGAATGATGCCACAATGGCTGAGTTGAAGAGAGGCATGGTCTGGCTTCCATAACATGGATGTTATGGTGCCAGTTGAGCGCATGGACAGGGAGAGAGGGCAGTCTCACTTTGCTTCCCCCCATCTCTTCCCACACAATTCTCCATTTTCTCCTTTCTTTTTACTTCTCCTTATCTTATTCTTCCACAGTGAAGAGGCTTGTGGAGAGCTCAAGTCCAGTGGTCGTTGTTTGCTCATAGGTCCTACAGCTCACTCTAGGCAGAACCAGAGCTGATACCAGGCTTCCTGGCTGCCTAGGTGCAGACTCCCTGACTAGACTCTGCAGACGGACAAAGGAGGGGAGTGTGGACTGGGGTGCCTTGGGCCTGGTTGGTTTCCTTTCTTCCCACCTTCACATTGAAGTTGTGTAGCACTTTAAAACTGGCAGCCTATGGGAAGCAGAGCCATGTTTACATTTGGTATTCGTTTTCAAAGCAGTTGTGCAGTGTCATTTACTGAGATCTTGTAGATGTTTCTATTCCACCCCGAATAGCAGAATTACACCTTAGCACTTTGAGCAAAGATGGGTAATCAGCATTGGCTTTTGGCTTCCAGAATCGAGGCGTACATTTACATTGCGGTAACACAGTTATGCTTTCAAGCTGATGTTCTCAGCTATGTGAAAGTTTTTTTTGTAAGTTTTTCCTCTTGCCAGTCTGAAAAACATCGTATCCCGTGGGAACTATCCAGAATAATTTGTCACTTTCTATGTGACCATAGGCAGTCACATATCTCTCTGAGCCTCAGTTTCCTCACAAGTAAAAGTAAGGATTGAAGTAGTTGATCTTTGAGGGCCCTTCAGATACATTTTCTATGATCCATTCTAATGTTCCATGATTCTGTCTGCTTAACATTAAAATGTTGCCAATATATTTAGATAAAATTTTTTGCAGTTGATTTGCCATCTCCAGGATTCCTCTGCCTTGTTTATTTCTTCCTCAGCCCTGTCTTGCTGGTTTGAGCTCCACATGCTACGCCTTGTGCATAATTTGTCTCCTTACGATCTTGCTGTTCCCTGTGGATGGTGTCATGTTTGAAAGGTGAAGGAGAGAGTGTTCAATGCAGGAGCTGAGCTGTAGATGCATCCGTTTCTGACACTAAAGCTATAGATTGCTCCAGTTTCTCACCCTCTGTCCCTCTTTTAGTTTGTTTCATTGCTACATTTGGGTTTTATGATTACATCTGCTGTAGCTGGCACAGATGTTTTTCTCACTCAATTGTATGGTTAATGGTGAAATGGATTTTTCAAGCAGATGCTCGCATGTGGATGCTATCCTTTTCTCTCCTGACACATTTTCTACACAAACAGCAGATTGTGTGTCTGGTGTGCTTTGAGTCGAGCCAGAGAAGAATTCAAGCTGAATAACACTGGGCTGATTTTCAAGCTCCTGAAACAATAATGCAGGCACTAAACTTGACAAACTTCCCAGCACCCCTGCAGCCCCAATCCAGACCTGCACCTCCATTTTGCCAATTTTACTTGAGGAGATTGAGAGTAAGTATTTATCCTTTGAAAAGCCACAGTATGAAGGGAAAATAATATCAGACTCGATTTTGAAAGAGCTGGACTCAATTGCTCTGTCACTTTGGGCTCTGAGACCCGAGGCATGTGATTTAACCTCTGTTTCTTCATCTGTGAGATGAAGTGATAATGAAATGCTGGTGAGGATCATTGAGATAATTGCCAAGGAGCAGAGGTCCCTGATTTAAGTCTATAATCTGTGTCTGCTACTGGGCATAAATAGCTAATTGGAGTTGACTGGCCAGAAGTCCATTTGCACGATGGACTGAGAAGCTTCCAGGGAGAGAGGCAGAACTGTGGAAGTGTTAGGGGCTTGAGCTCTAGCCCAGGGTTTCTCAATCTTGGCACTATTGAAATTTTCAGCCACATAATCATTTATTGTGGACAGCTGTCCTGTGCCCTGTAGGATGTTTGGCAGGATCCCTGGCCTCTACCCACTAGATGTCAGTAGTGCACCCCCTCCTGTTGTCATAACCAACAATGGCTTCAGATATTCCCAAATAGATGGGAGAAGGGGGTTTCAGTATAGCCTCTGATTCAGAACTGCTAGTTACCTTAGAGCAGTGGTTCTCAACCTTCCTAATGCTGCAACCCTTTAATACAGTTCATCACGTTGTGGTGATCCCTAACCATAAAATTAATTTTGTTGCTACTTCATGAAGGAAGGTTGAGAACCACTGCCTTAGAGTCTCTGAACTCTGGCTTGAAATTCCATCTCTGCTACTTAACCAATGTCATGCAGCTAGTAACCATTTGTGCTTCAACTTTTTCATCTGTACAATCAGAGTCCTAAAGTCCTAGCTACTTTGCAGAAAGGATTGTTGAGAGGATTAAAATAGCAGGTGTTCAGGTGTTACAATTTGAAGTCAGGCAGTGCAACGCCTCCATTTTTGTTCCTTTTGTTTAAGATAGCTTTGACAATCTGGGCTCTTTTTTGGTTCCAAATGAATCTTAGGATTTTTCCCCCTAAATTTGTGAAATATGATGTTGGTATTTTGATGCAGATTGCAATGCATCTTTAAAATACATTGAACAGTATGGGTATTTTAACAATGCTGATTCTACCAATCTATGAGTGAGGGATGTTTATCCATTTGTTACTGTCATCTGTAATTTCTTTCATTAGTGTTTTGTATTATGAAATGTCCAATTTCCTTATGTAGCAAGCTTGACAGTTGATATTGCTGACATTTCACTTTCATATATCTTTTTTTTTATTGTGAAGGTACATCCTCATTATCTCAAATATACATTTTCCCTCATAATTATCTTTCAATGTATTGATAAATTTTTGTGAATCCGTGGATAAGTCAAAAATTGTTGTTAATTTCAAATATGAGTTCCATTGTGGAACCAACGCATCATAGAAAGCTCGAAATATCAATGGAATGTTTGGAAAGGATGTGGCTAATGGAAGCACTGTGTGTCAATGGTTAGAGAAGTTCTTTTCTGGGGATTTTAATCTTGAAAATCGGCCATGTGGGCTTCCTGAGACCAAGATAAATAATGATGAACTGACAGCTGTAGTGGAAGTGAATCCATCTCAACCTATGCATGAACTAGCAACACTGTCTGATGTTACTATTCAAATAATACTGGACTACTGGAAAAAAAATTGGCCAGGTAAAGAAACTGGATAGATGGGGTTTGCTTGAATTAAGTGAGCATCAAAAGAGAATTTGTCTTAAAGCTTGCCTTTCCTTGCTGTCATAACATAAAGGCAAACAATTTTTACAACATATTGTTAAGTGAAATGGAAAATTTATTCTTTTTGACAATCATGAGCATTCAGCACAATGGTTGGATACACGTGAAGTGTCCACAGTATAACATGGAATATTTATCAAAAAAAAAAAAAAAAGATAATGTGTCTGCTTGGTAGTCCAGCGCTGGTATTAACCCCCACAGCTTCATAAAACCTGGTCAACTGATTACAGTGAATGTCTATTGCAACCAACTGGATGACATGATGAGGATGCTTGCAATTAAGCAGCCATAATTGGTCAATAGAGACTGGCCAATTCTCTTGCAAGACAAAGTTCAACCAGAAGTCCCATAAACAACACTGCTCAAACTACAGAATCTGGACTTGGAAACTCTCTATCATCCACTGTATTCACCAGATCGTGTACCAATGGACTACCACTTCTTCCAGGCTTTGGACCACTTTTTGCAAGGAAAAATATTCAATTACCAACAAGCTGTTGAAAATACCTTTTGCAATTTCATAGCAACTTCTCTCCAGGCTTCTTTACTGCTGGAATAAACAAACTACCATTATGATGGCAACATGGTGTCGATAGGTCAATAGTTTAGGCAAATACTTTGATTAATTGCACTGCTTCTTGTTTAATACACAATAAAATAAACTTTTGATGTGAAATCAGATAATTCATATTTAATGACATAATAGTACTCCTTGTAAAGAGCTTTTACCTCTTTGGGTAAGTATATTCCTATATATTTTACGTTCTTTATAGCTATTGGGAATGGTATGAATTTGACCATCGCCTTGACTGTTACTAGCATATAGAAATGCTACTGATTTGTGTATATTAATTTTGTAACCTGAAGTTTCACTAAATTTATTTATCAATTCTAGGACCCTTTTGGTGGGGTCTTTAGGATTTTCTTGATATAAGGTCATATTGTCATCAAATAGGGATACAGATGAGGAAGTTCTTTCCGGATATGGATGCCCTTTATTTCCTTCTCTTGCCTAAGTGCTCTGGCTCAAATTTCTAATATTATGTTGAATAGAAGTGGTGAAGTGGTGTCAGAAGGCACTCTTGTCTTGTTCTAGTTCAGTATCATGTTGGCTATGGGTTTGTCATATATAGCTTTTATTATTTTCAGGTATGTTCCTTCTATGCCTAATTTGTTGAAAGTTTTTTTTTGTTTTGTTTTGTTTTCACCATGAAGTAGTGCTGGATTTTATAGAATGCTTTTTCTGCATCTATTCAGATGATCATGCTTTTTGAAAAGTCTGTTGATTTAGTTAATTATATTTATTGATTTGTATATATTGAACCATCCTTGCAACCCTGGGATAAAATTCACTTGATCACGGGGAATTGTCTTCCTCATGTGCTGTTAGATTCAGCTTGCTAACGTTTTATTGTGGATTTTTACATCTATATGCATAACAATATTGGTCTGTAGTTTTCTTTTTGTTGTTGTTATTGCCGTGTCCTTTCCTAGCTTTGGTAGTGTGGCAATATTTGTTTCATAAAATGAGTTAGGGAGATTTCTCTCCTTCTCAAGATTATGGAAGATATTCAGTAGGATAGAAGGTTGTTCTTCAAAGGTCTGGTAGAATGTGATTGTGAGTTCATATGGTCCTGGGCTTTTTTGTTGTTCTTATTGGAAGATTTTTTTGACTGTTTCACCCTCACTATTCCTTATCGATATGTTTAAAATTTCTACTTCCTGTTTTAAGCTTGGGAGGCTGAGTGAAAAAAATATATCCTTTTCCTCTAGATTTTCTAGTTTGAGTACATAGAGGTTTTCATAATAGTCCTTTGTTGTTCAATTTAAAATTTCTTAATTTTCATCTTGATTTCATCATTGCCTCAAAGATAATTTGGCAAAAGACTGTTTAATTTTCATATATTTTTGTAGTTTTGACAATTTCTCTTGGAATTGATTTCCAGTTCCATTACACTATGGTCTAAGAAGATACATGGAGCTATTTCAATTTTTAAAATTTGCTGAGACTTGTTTTGTGGCCCAACATATGCTTTATCTGAAAAATGTCCCATGTGCTGATGAGAAGAATGTATATTTTGCAGTTTTTTGGGTAGAATGTTCTGTAAATATCTGTTAGGTACAGTTGCTCTAAAGTACAATTAAATCCAGTGTTTCTTTGATTTTCTGCCTCAATAATCTGTCTAGTTCTGTCAGTGTAGTATTGAAGTCTCAGGCTGTTATAATATCACTGTTTATTTCTTATTGAATTGATTCTTTTATCATTATATAATGGACATCTTTTTCTTTTTCTTAGTATTGTTGATGTAAAGTATATTTTATCTTATATGAGAATAGCTACTTTGCTTACTTTTGGTTTCCATTTACATGGAATATTTTTTGTACCTCTTTACTTTGAATCTTTGAGAATCTCTTTGAGTTAACTGGGTCTATCTAGTCTCTTGTTAAATCTTTCCACTGTAATTTGAAACTCTCTAAATGACGCTTTCTCTTCTAGAAATTCTGTTATACTTTTTCTTAGATTATATATGTCTTTAGTGAAGTTTTCTGTCATGTGCTGAAGTATTTTTTTCCTTTGATTTCTTTGTGTTGGTTTTCAACTTTATCTTTAATCCCAATTATCTTGCTTGTGATCCATACTCTGATTTCCATATCTGACATGTCATCAATTCCCTTTTAGTTGCAGTTCATTGCTGAAGAGCTAGTGTGATGCCTTGGAGTTTTTTCCCCCCATGTTGCCAGAGTTTTTCCCAGTCCTTTTTTTCCTATGTTGCCAGAGTTCTTACACTAGTTCCTTCTGGTACCTCTTCTCTTAGCTGAAAACAAATGGCTTTGTGGTACACCAATTTTTCTTTGCTAACAACTTTGTCACTCAGTGAATAGAGGAAAGATCCCTGGATGGTGAGCTTGAATCTTACTTAGGAAGGTTGACCAGGCAGAAGAGGAGCAGATGCACTATGAAACTTTAACACTGCTGCTCTCCTGCATCTCCCTCTCTCCCTGCAGTTGTCATGGGTACCCAGTGTGTGGCAGGGTGGGCATTGTGTGACGCCCCACCCAGGTCTGTCAGTGGCAGTGAGACACAGACAGGCTGTAGCAGTATCAGCTGAACTACCCTGATGGCAGTAGTGAGCACTGGAGCCAGAGGTGTGACTTCTGCCTGGCTTCTGCAGCAGTTGTTGCCGGATGGGGCCTTCCAGGTGGCACTAGAAAATGCCAGGTCTGTTGTCACCTGTGCTTCCAGTGTTTCCCTGCAGCGGTGGGGTTGCTTGGCACCTGCTCAGCCTTCTTGCTCTCTCTCCTGTTCAGCAAGGGTGCTGGGGAGGGGACAACAATGGATCTTACTCCAGGTTACATGCAGCATTCTGGATCTGAGTCCACAAAATAGTGCCTGCTACAGCACATGGGGTTTGGAATCCCACTCTACCACACTGTGCCTTCTCTCTGGAGAAATGCCACTGCAGAGTCTCCTATCAGTTTCCTATGTGGGTCTAGAGATCTGCTGTGGGTGGTGGGGGCATGCCTCTTGTACCTCAGATTGCAATGTTCTAAGAGGAAATATGGAGCCCCAGGATTCTTTTATCTGTCCCTTCCCCACATGTGGGCACCTTCCCTGGGTACTTTTGAGTCTGCTGATTAGGTTGCCCTTATTCCCTCTTAACTTTGAGAGACTCCCATTTCCTCTTTCCATTCCCAGTGCTTTCTTAGATGATAGATGCAAAGGTGAATATTTACTTGCCACTTTCAATCTCCTTTTTCTTGTGTGAGCTGTCTAGTCTGCCCTCTTCCTAACTCCAAATCTGATCTAGTATCTTTTCTTAAAATTTCAAATTAATATAAACATATATATTTTTAGGTTACATTGTTTGTATTTGTTACAAAAAGGGTGAGTTGCATTTGAGTCCTTCACCCAAGAAATGTGCCCTATACCCCTACATTGTACCTGTTAGGTAGAAGCTTACTGAGCCCCTCGCCCTCCTCCCTCCTCCCCTTTCTTGAATTCAATTGTGTTTTTCTCCTTGTGTGGGCCTGTAGTTCTTCATCTACTAATTTAAAATTAGTATTAAGTACATGGAGTGCTTTTTTTTCCATTTTTTTTTTTTTTTTTGCAGTTTTTGGCCGGGGCTGGGCTCAAACCCACCACCCTTGGTATATGGGGCCAGTGCCCTACTCCTTGAGCCACAGGTGCCGCCCTATTTCTCTGTGCTTGAGATACCTTACTAAGGAGAATGTTCTTCAATTCAATCCAGGTAAATACTAAAGATGTAAAGTCTCCCTTTTTTTTTTTTTGAGACAGAGTCTCACTTTGTCACCTTCACTAGAGTGCTCTAGCATCATAGCTCACAGCAACCTCAAACTCTTGGACACAAGTTATCCTCTTGCCTCAGCTTCCCTAACTGGGACTACAAGTGACCACCACAATATCTGGCTAGTTTTAGAGACAGGGTCTCACTCTAGCTCAGGCTGGTCTAGAACTCCTGAGCTCAGACGATCCACCCACCTCAACCTCCCAGAGTGGTAGGATTATGGGCACTGGCCACCTCACCAGCTTTCCATCTTTTCTATAGTTAAATAGTATTCCATGGTATACATTTGCCACACTTTATTAATCCGCTCATGGGTGGATGGGTACTTTGGTTGTTTCCACATCTTTGTAATTGTAAAATGAACTTCCATGAACAGTCAAGTGCAAATGTCCTTATGATAAAATTATTTTTTTTTTCTTTTGGTTAGTTACCTAGCAATGGGATTGAAGGATCAAATAGAAGGTCTATTTTTAGATCTTTGGTGATTATCCATACTTCTTTCCAAAAGGGCTATATTAGTTTTCAATCCCATAGTGTAAAGTATTCCCTTCTCTCTGCACCTTCACCAGCATCTGGAGCTTTGAGAATTTGTGATGTGGGCTATTCTCACTAGGATTAAGTGATATCTCAAGGTGGTTTTGATTTGCATTTTTCTGATGATTAGGAATGATGAGCACTTTTAATGTGTTTGTTGGCCATTCTTCTGTCCTTTTGGGAGAAGGTTCTGTTCATTTCTATTGCCCAGTGATTAATTGGATTGTTTGCTCTTTTCTCATCGACTTGATTGAGTTCTCTGTAGATTCTGGTTATTAGCTCTTTGTCTGATTCATAATATGTGAAATCTTTAATCTGAAAACCAAAAAATTCCTTGACATCTGACATACTTCAGAAAAATCATTTCTTGGTACTCTTTCACAGCAAATGAATTGAAAGAGTTATGCATGCTCACATTATTCCTCATCTTCCATATTTTTTAATGCTTTATATGTCTACCAGTCAGCTGAGATACTTTTAACAAGGTTACCATGACACAAAAATTGCGAAAACCAAGAGTCAGTTTTTCTTTCTTCAGTGCCTTGACCTTTTCGCTGGTTGCTTACTCCTTTCATGTCCAAAGTAACCTAGAACCATGAATGACCCTTTGTTAGCTCTTGGAAATGTAACCCCCCTGGAATATTATTTATTTCAGTTGTTGCAGGTTTTATTGTCATCACCTGGAGCTGTTGGCTGTGCCATATCAGGTTCTCAGGTTATTTTGCACAAATGCCGAGATTGCTGATGTGCACCTGGTTCCATTGTTGGGCTCCCACATATCCATTGCTATGGATAATATGCCTATGTGAACAACTCTCAATAAAAGCTTCAGACCCAAACACTCAAATGGGCTTCCCTGGAGCAATATATCTCAATGCTGTCTTTAAAATTTGGTACTAGAAAGCATGCCCTGTGTGACTCCCAATGAGGAAAAACTTGGAAAACTGTGTTTGGCCTCCCTGTACTTTACTCAATGCATATCTTTTCCTACTGCCTTTGTACTATAGCCTTTGCTGTAATAAACCTCAGCCATTGTGATAAAATGTTATTGAGTCATGCAAATGCTCATAGTGAATCAACAAACTTGAAGATGATCTTATGCTCCCTGAAAAAATCTACCTTCAAAATACATCTAGAATTTAGCTACTTCAGGCCACCTTTTCAGCTTCCAGTCCGGTGCAAACTGCTATGGTCTTGCATCTGGGATTATGTTATACCAATTCTACCCTTACTCCTCTGTAGTCAGTTTTGTAAATAGCAGCCAGAATCATACTCAACAAATGTAAATCTTAGGATTTTTTTTTTTAATTTCTGAGAAAAATTCCATTGCAATTTTGATAGCGATTGCACCAAATCTGTAGATCACTCTGGAGAGTATAAACATTTTACTAATATTAATTCTTCCAAGCTGCAGACATAAGATATCTTTCTGTTCACTTGTGTGTTCTTCAATTTTTATATTTCATAATTTTTTTGTTTATAGGTTGTTGACCTCTCTGGTTAAATTTATTTCTAAATACTATTTTTGTGCTCTTATAAATGGTATTGATTTCTTAGTTTATTTTACTTTTTGGATACTTCATTTTTAATGTCTAGAAACAACAACTAATTTTCGTATGTTGATTTTTTATGCTGCAACTTTAATAAATTTGTTTATTAGTTCTAACAGTTTTTGCATGGAATCATTTGGGTTTTTATATAACATAAAATATAAACTGCAAACAGAAACAACAGGGACTGGCTGTTACAGAGAGACAAAAGATAACAAGCTAGGTAAGAATATGGAGAGGGAACCATTGAACACTATTGGTGGGAATGTAACTGGTGCAGACATTCATTGTGGAAAACATTATGGAAGTTTCTCAATAAACTAAAAATAGAACAACCATATAATCCAGTAATTCCACTGCTGAGTATATACCCAAAGGAAATGAAATATGTATGTTAAAAATATATCTGCACTCCCATTTTCATTTCATCACTCTTCACAATAGCCAAGATATGGATTTAAACTAAGAGTCTGCTGATGGATGAATGGAAAGAAAAAAATGTAGGGTGTATGTAGAGGGGGCCAAATAAATGAATACACATATTAAGAAAAGAAAAACTGTATTAAATTGGTAATAGTCAAGTCACATTTGACTTCTGCAATTACAAGAGGCATTCAACATATCTTGTATTCATTTTCGTTGTCAATATATATCAAATATTATAATTTTAATACAGCTTTTTTATTTCTTAAAATGTGTATGCTTTTTGAGGCACCTTCTATTTACACACACACACACACACACACACAACTGCAAAATATTATTCAGCTTTAAAAACTAAGAAAACTTTGTTTTTTGAAAGAACATGGGTGAACATGCAGAACATTAGGTTAAGCAAAATGAGTTAGGCCCTGTATGATCTCACTTATATGTGGAATCTAAAAAACATGAAACTTGAACCAGAGAAGTGAATGGTGATTGCCAGAAGTTGAAGCGTAGGAGGAAATGGGTAAATGCTGGTCAAAAGGTACAAAGTTTCAGTTATGCAATATGAATAAGTTCTGGAGATCTAATGTGCTGCATGATGACTATAGTTAACAATATTGTGTCATATACTTGAAATTTGTTAGGATAATATATCTTAAATAGTTTCTTTTTTTTTTTTTTTAGAGACAGAGTCTCACTTTTTCACCCTCTGTAGAGTGCTGTGACATCACAGCTCATAGCAACCTTCAACTCTTGGGCTTAGGCGATTCTCTTGCCTCAGCCTCCAGAGTAGCTGGGACTACAGGCGCCCACCACAACGCCTGGCTATTTTTTTGTTGCAGTTTTGCTGGGGCCAGGTTCAAACCCACCACCCTTGGTATATGGGGCTGGTGCCCTACTCACTGAGCCACAGGTGCCACCTCATCTTAAATATTTTCAACACATATACATACAAGGGTAACTATATTAGGTGATGTATATGTTCATTGGCTTGGTTATGGTTATTTCACAATTTATTCATATTTAAAAAAGTCATGTTCTATATCTTAATTTTATACAATTTTTAATTGCAATTATATCCAAATAGATGGAAAAAATAAATATTTGGTTTTCTAACAAAAAGGAAAATTATTATTCCATAATTCCCCATTTAATACCTTCCAATGACTTTCCACCACATGTATACTAAAAACCATGCCCTCTAGTCTAGCATACAAGTTCCAACACTATCAGCTTTAAACTCTCTGAAATTAGCTTTTTGCATTCTTTCCCTTGATCATTTTGCTCTTCTCTGTAGATCATTTCAAGTTCATTCATTCTGGCAGAAGCTATTCCTTTTGTCTGGAAAGTTCTTCATATAGATTTCTCCATTAATAATTCCTTATGACCGTTCGAGTATTGCTTTATATGTTACCTCCACAAAGTGATGTTCCTGACCACCCCAGCTTTTAGCTTTTTCCTCTAATTCAGTGGTTCTCAACCTTCCTAAAGCCATGATCCTTTAATACAGTTCCTCATGTTGTGGTGACCCCCAACCATAAAATGATTTTTGTTGATACTTCATGAAGTAGCATTTATTGTGGTAGTACTAGCAGTCACATGAAGTAGTAACAAAAATAATTTTGTTACTAATTTTGTTTGGTTGGGGTCACCATAACATGAGGAACTATATTAAAGGGTTGCGGCATTAGGAAGGTTGAGAACCACTGCTCTAATTAGTTTATTTTTATTTATTTTTAGTTTGTTTATTAAATCATAAACATATAGATCATTTATACATTAATGCATTTATGGGATACAATGTGCTGATTTAATATAGAATTAGGAATGCTTACATCACACTGGTTAATATATACCTCATCTTGTTTACTTAGTTATTGTGTTAAGATATTTATACTCTATACTAATTGATTCGACATGGACCCTTGCATTATGCCCCATTAGTGTGATCCTTCCATTCACCCTCCCTAGATCTGACCCCCCCCTTCCCATCCCCACCTTCTTTCTCCTTCATCTTGGGCCATAGTTGTGATCTATTCTTCATATGAAAATATGAGTGATTGTAAATTGGTTTCATAATAGTACTGAGTACATGGGATATTTTTTCTTCCATTTTTGAGATACTTTACTAAGAAGGATATGTTCCATCTTCATCCATGTAAACGTAAAAGAGGTAAAGTCTCTATCTTTTTTTAAAGCTTCATAATATTGCATGTTATACATGTACCACAATTTATTAATCCATTCAGGGGTTGATGGGCACTTGGGTTTCTTTCATGACTTGGCTATTATGGATTGAGCTGTAATGAACAATCTGGTGCAAATATCTTTGTTATAAAGTGATTTTTGATCTTTTGGCTATAAACCTAGTAGAGTAATTGTAGGATCAAACAGCAGGTCTACTTTTAGATTCCTGAGTATTCTCCATATTTCTCTCCAGAAGGGACGTATTAGCTTGCACTCCCACCAGCAGTACAAAAGTGTTCCCTTTTCTCCACATCCACGCCAGCATCTGTAATTGTGGGATTTTGTTATGTGAGCCAGTCTTATGGGAGTTAGATGATATCTCAAAGTCATTTTGATTTGCATTTCTCTTATGATTAAGGATGATGAACATTTTTTCATGTGTCTGTAGGCCTTGCACCTGTCTTCTTCACAGAAGTTTCTATTCAGGTCCCTTGCCGACAAAGAAATGTGGTCACTTGTTCTTTTCTTGCTAATACGTTTGAGTTCTCTGTGGATTCTTATTATTAAACCTTTGTCAGTGACATAACCTGCAAATATCTCCTCCCATTCTGAGGGCTTTCTGCTTGCTTTACTTACTGTGTTCTTGGCTGTGCAGAAGCTTTTTAGTTTGATCAGATCCCAGTAATGTATTTTTGGTGTTGCTTCAATTGCCCTGGGAGTCTTCCTTATAAAGTATTCTCCCAGGCCAATTTTTTCAAGTGTTTCTCCCGCACTCTTTCCAAGAAACTTTATAGCTTCATGTCTTAAGTTTACATGTTTTATCCAGTGAGAGTCAATTTTTGTTAATGGTGAAAGGTATGGGTCCAGTTTCAGTCTTCTATAAGTCGCCGGCCAATTCTCCCAGCCCCATTTGTTAAATCGGGAATCTTTTCCCCAATTTATATTTTTGATAGGCTTATCAAAGATCAAATGACAATAAATGTTTAGGTTCATCTCTTGGTTCTCAATTCTGTTTCATATATCTACCTCTCTATTTTTGTGCCAATACCATGTTGTTTTGATCACTATAGGTTTATAGTATAGTGAAGTCTGGTAGCGTGATTCCTCCTGATTTGTTTTTACTTCTGAGTAATGTCTTGGCTATTCGAGGTTTCTTCTGGTTCCATATAAAATTAAGTATTATTTCTTCCAGATATTTAAGGTATGACAGTGGTGCTTTGATAAGGATTGCATTACATTTGTAAATTGCTTTGGGTAATATGGACATTTTAACAATCTCGATTCTTCCTAGTCATGAGCATGGTATGTGTTTTCATTTGTTAATATCTTTAGCTATTTCTTTTCTCTGACTTTCATAATTCTCTTTAGACAGATCTTTCGCGTTTTTTGTTAGGTAAATTCCCAAATATTTCATTTTCTTTGGCACTACTGTAAAAGGAATAGAGACCTTGACTATTTTTTCAGCTTGACTATTATTGGTAAATGTAGAAGCTACTGATTTGTGAATATTGATTTTTGTATCCTGAGATGCTCTTCTTTTCCTTGATCACTTCTAAGAGTTTTGTGATTGAGTCTCTGGGGTTTTCCAGGTATAAAATCATATCATCTGTGAAGAGTGAAAGTTTGATCTCCTCTGACCCTATTTGTATACCCTTGATTGCCTTCTCTTGCCTGATTGTGATGACTAAGTCTTCCATTACAATGTTAAAAAGCAGTGGAGACAATGGGAAACAATTTCTGGATCCTTATCTGAGTGGAAATGTTTTCAATTTTGCTCTACTCAGTATGATATTGGCTGTGGTTTTTCTATAGATGGCCTCTAGCCATTTAAGAAAAGTCCCTTCTATACCTATTTTCTTAAGTGTTCTGATTGTGAAAGGATGCTGGATATTGCCAAAAGCTTTATCTGCATCTATTGAAAGAATCATATGTTCTTTGCTTTTTAGTTTATTTATGTGATGTATTATATTTATAGATTTATGGATATTGAACCAACCCACTTGGTCATGGTGGGATAAAACACACTTGGTCATGGTGTATAATTCATTTGATGTGTTGCTGAATTCTGGATACTAGGATCTTATTGAATATTTTTCCATCTAGCGTCATTAAAGATGTTGGTGTATAGTTTTCTTTTCTTATTGGTTCTTATCCTGATTTGGGAATCAGAGTGATATTTGATTCACAGAATGTGTTGGGATTATTCCTTCTTTTTCAGTGTTTTGGAAAAGGTTAAGTAATATAGGTACTAGTTCCACTTTAAAGGTTTGGTAGAATTCTGATGTGAAGCCATCTGGTCCCAGACTCTTCTTTTTGGGAATATATTGTGTAGTTGATTCTTTTTCAATACTTTATATAGGTCTGTTCATCATTTCCAATTCTTTCTGATTAAGTAAAGGAAGTTGGCATGCTTCCATGTATTGGTCAATTTCATTCAGATTTTCATATTTCTGAGAATAAAGTTTTTTGTAGTATTCATTAAGGATTCTTTGAATTTCTGAGGTGTCTGTTGTTATTTCGCCTTGATCATTTCTGATTAATGATATTAGCTGATTTTACTCTTCTTCTGGTTAGGTTAGACAAATGTTTATCAATTTTATTAAATTTTTAAAAAAAAATTTTGATTCATTGATCTTTTGAAGAATTCTTTTGTTTTCAATTTCATTGAATTCTGCTCTAAGGTTGGTTATTTCTTTTCTTCTGCTGGGTTTGGAGTTGGAATGTTCTTCCTTTTCCAGTTGCTTGAGATGTCCCATTAAGTTGTTGACTTCCTCTCTCTCCATTCCCTTGAGGAAGGCTTGCAATGCTATAAATTTCCCGCTTAGAGCTGCCTTTGCAGTATCCCATACGTTCTGATAATTCATGTCTTCATTGTCATTTTGTTCCAAGAACTTTCCAATTTCCTTCTTAATCTTATCTATGACCCAGATATAATTCAGCATAAAGTTATTTAGGTTACATGTTTTGTATGAGTGTGCAGATACCTGTTATTAGTGAGTTCAACTTTTATTGTGTGATGATCTGAGATAATACAAGAAAAAATTCTACATGTCTAAATTTGCTGAGGTTAGACTTGTGACCTAAGATGTGATCAATTTTGGAGGATGTTCCACGGGCTGATGAGAAAAATGTGTATTCAGTTTTGTTAGCATGAAATGTTCTATACATGTGCGTTAAATTCAATTGTTATATGGTGAAGTTTACATCCAAAAATACTTTGCTCATAAGTTAAGGCATTAAGTTTTAGCCATTGCAATTAGGGAAGAAAAAGCTATCAAGTGTGTCCATATAGGGTCAGAAGAGATCAAACTTACGCTCTTTGCAGATGATATAATTGTATATCTGGAAAACACCAGGGATTCTACTACAAAACTCTTAGAAGTGATCAAGGAATACAGCAGCGTCTCAGGTTACAAAATCAACATTCATAAATTGGTAGCCTTTGTATATATCAACAATAGTCAAGCTGAAAAAACAGTTAAGGACTCTATTCCATTCACAGTAGTTCAAAGAAGATGAAACATTTGGGAGTTTAACTAAGGACGTGAAAGATCTCTATACAGAGAACTATGAAACTCTAAGAAAAGAAATAGCTGAAAATGTTAACAAATGAAAAAACATACTATGCTCATGGCTGGGAAGAATCAACATTGTTAACACACTACCCAAAGCAATATACAATTTTAATGCAATCCCTATTAAAGCTCCACTGTCATACTTTAAAGATCTTGAAAAAACAATAATTCATTTTACATGTAATCAGAAAAAACCTTGAATAGCCAGAACATTACTCAGAAATAAAAGCAAAGCAGGAGGAATCACGCTACTGGACTATAAATTGATAGTGATCAAAAAGCATGGTACTGGCACAAAAACAGAGAAGTAGATGTCTGGAACAGAATAGAGAACCAAGAGATCAATCCAGCTACTTACCATCATTTAATCTTTGACAAGCCAATTAAAAACACTCAGTGGGGAAAAGATTCCCTATTTAACAAATGGTGCTCGGTGAACTGGCTGGCAACCTGCGGAAGACTGAAACTGAACCCACACCTTTCACCATTAACTAAGATAGACTCTCACTGGATTAAAGATTTAAACTTACGACATGAAACTATAAAAATACTAGAAGAGAGTGCAGGGAAAACCCTTGAAGAAATCGGTCTGGGTGAGTATTTTATGAAGAGGACCCCCCTGGGCAATTGAAGCAGCTTCAAAAACACACTACTGGGACCTGATCAAACTAAAAAGCTTCTGCACAGCCAAGAACACAGTAAGTAAAGCAAGCAAACAGCCCTCAGAATCAGAGAAGATATTTGCAGGTTATGTCTCTGACAAAGGTTTAATAACCAGAATCCACAGAGAACTCAAACGTATAAGAAAGAAAAGAACAAGTGATCCCATTGCAGGCTGGGCAAGGGAGTTGAAGAGAAACTTCTCTGAAGAAGACAGGCGCATGGCCTACAGACATATGAAAAAATGCTCACCATCTTTTATCATCAGAGAAATGCAAATCAAAACTATTTTGAGATACCATCTAACTAGAGTAAGATTAGCCCATATCACAAAATCCCAAGACCAGAAATGTTGGCGTGGATGTGGAGAAAAGGGAACATTTCTATACTGCTGGTGGGAATGCAAATTAATACATTCCTTTTGGAAAGATGTTTGGAGAACACTTAGATATCTAAAAATAGACCTGCCATTCAATCCTATAATTCCTCTAGTAGCTATATACCCAGAAGACCAAAAATCACATAATAACCAAGATATTTGTACCAGAATGTTTATTGCAGCCCAATTCACAATTGCTAAGTCATGGAAAAAGCCCAAGTGCCCATCAATTCACGAATGGATTAGTAAATTGTGGTATATGTACACCATGGAATATTACACAGCCTTAAAGAAAGATGGAGACTTTACCTCTTTCATGTTTACATGGATGGAGCTGGAACATATTCTTCTTAGTAAAGTATCTCAAGAATGGAAGAAAAAGTATACAATGTACTCAGCCCTACTATGAAACTAATTTATGGCTTTCACACGAAAGCTATAACCCAGTTATAACCTAAGAATAGGGGGAAGGGGAAGAGGGACGGGAGGGAGGGAGGAGGATGGGTGAAGGGAGGGTGATTGGTGGGGCTACACCTGCGGTGCATCTTACAAGTTTACATGTGAAACTTAGTAAATGTAGAATTTAAATGTCTTAACACAATAACTAAGAAAATGCCAGTAAGGCTATGTTAAGCAGTGTGATGAAAATGTGTCAAACGGTCTATAAAACCAGTGTACGGTGCCCCATGATCGCATTAATGTACACAGCTATGATTTGACAATAAAAAACAAAAGAAAAAGAAAAACAAAATTACTTTGCTTAGTTTCTTATTGGAAGATCTATCCAATACTGCCAAAGGGCTGTTAAAATCTCTAACTATTATGGTGCTGGAAAATATTAACTTGCTCATGCCTGTTAGGGTCTCCTTTATAAATTGAGAAGGATTCTTGTTGGGCACAGAAATGTTTATAATTGATGTGTTGAGTGTTGCCCTTAGCAAATACGAAGGAGGGAGGAGACAAGATGGCTGACTGAAGCCAGCTTTCCACAGAGGCTCCCATCCAGAAGGAGAATTAAAGAACAGAAATTTAGTAAGTAACCTCATGGATTTGAGCTACACCAAGAGAGAAGGTTGAAGAACGCACATCAACCCTGCTGTGGTGAGCTGCGATAACAAGGATACAAACAAAAGGTACAAAATCCATCAGCAAGCAGATGGGAGTCTGCTCCCCCATGAGAACGGCTCGGAGTGCCCCACAAACAATCAGGCAGAGTTCAAAGGTCCTCCCACTACACTCAACGGGAGAGACCCTCTAAAAACTGGACCTACCTCCCCTGCTAGGGTGCCATGGCATTCTCCTTCCAGTTTATAAAACTGTATAAAACTGTATATAGTCTCTATCTGGAATTCTGAGCTCCCAGTACTCCCCTCCACTCACACTGAGGTCTGGCGGCCAGTCCTCAAGGAGTTCAGAGTCTTGGATTATTTCTTGAGGGGTGTGGGTGGTGACTGGACTGCAGCTGGTCGGCTCCGGCTGGGGCACGGGGGCGAGGAGAGGATGGTTGGCTGAGAGGGGACTGCACTGGACCAGCAGTTCCCTGAGGCACAGTGAGGCAGCTGTTTTTTGGTGACAATATTGCCAGGCATAAAACTGTGTAAAACTGAGTGTGTTCTCTGCCTGAAACCCTGGGCTCCCGGCGCACCCCTCTGCTCTCACTCTGAGATCTGGAGGACTGTCCCCCAGGAGTCCAGACTCTTGGGCGATGCCTTGATGGTTGTGGACAGTGCCTGGGATCCAGACAGTCGGTGTAGACTCTGGGACGTGGGAGTGGAGAGAGGATGGTTGGCTGGGAGGGAGCTGCACCAGAGCAGCGGTTCCCTGAGGCATAAAACAGCAGCCCTCTTTTGGCAGTAATATGGCTCACTACCAGATATTCTGAAGCCAAATCCCATGTCTCCCTGGGCAACCAGAGACTGTGAGTAAAGGATTTGCCTGAGGCAACACCAGCTTGCAAACTGGGGAAACTCCCAGGGCAGGGCTGACCCAGAGGTCTGCTCTACTAAGCCTAAGACACACCTGGTCCTCAGGGGATTGTCAGCCTATAGACAATGCAAGAGCAAAGACAAGCTGATTTGGAAGTCAATTCAGCTTCTTTTCTGCAGGAGAACCACAAAGTTGTTCTGTTCTGTTCTGTCAGTAACATTAATCAGGGGCGAGAAAGACCTGAGTGGAAACCCCCCAACCTTCATCAAGTGTCTGAGGTTGTCAGGCCTCACCTCCTCCTGCTAGAGAGAGGCAAAGCGCAGCGGTCTGGCAGACTTCCTTGTGATTCAGGTAGGTGCAAACTCCTGGAGTACCGGTTCACTACAGGCAACTGGGTCAGCCAACTGCAGGGCTATCAGCGACTGGGTGTGACAGTGGTGCAAGGTGGAGTAGGAGGCAGCAACCTTCCCAGACTGATCTATTGGCTGGGTGTCTCCTCCTGACTCCACGCAGAACTGGAGCAAGCCACACCAGAGTAGTCACCAGACCCCTGTAATCCACTTCCCAGAGACCTCTTAAACTCTCTCATCTGAGACAGGTGCAGACTGAGACAATTGATTTGGACCTTTTGAATTGAGCCAATCACCTGAGGACAAATCAGGTGGTGCCCTGGGTGTGTGGTTGCAGAAAGGTTTGATTTTCCTTTTCCAATTGTTGCCTGTGGTGGGTGGGGTGACTTAATTGCTGATATTTTTCCACAGCTGAGACTTCAATCCAGAGTATCTGTTTCACTATGGTGGAACGGAAACCAGCTGAAAACATGACAGAACCACTTAGCCCCACCAAACTAGACAGGGCCCCAGTTTCTCAGGCCACAACACTGTACAGACCTTCGACAAAGCCCTGGGGGGAAAAAATCAAAGGGAGTAAAATAACCATGGGGTGGAATCAGCAGAAAAGCTCTGGTAACATGAATAACCAGAATAGATCAACCCCCCCAAGGAAAGCTATGGCAGATGTAATTGAAGATCCCATTCATAAACAACTGGCTGAGATGTCAGAAACTGAATTCAGAATTTGGATTGCAGACAAGATTAACAAAGTGAAATTAGGAATTCTAGGAGAAATTCAAAAGTTGTCTCAATAATTTAAAGAATTTAAAGACAAAACCACCAAAGACTTAGACACACTGAAGTAAGAATTTGCAGCCATCAAAGATATGAAAAATATAGTAGAGTCCCTCAGCAACAGAATGGACCAAGCAGAAGAAAGGATTTCTGACATTGAAGATAAAGCCTTTGAACACTCCTAAACTCTCAAAGAGGAAGAGAAATGGAGAGCAAAAAAGGATCATTCTCTCAGAGAGATCTGGGATAATTTGAAGAAGGGCAATATCCGAATCCCTGGAGTTTCTGAAACAGATGAAGTGGACTTGCTGGGCACAGAGGCCCTTCTGCATGAAATTATGAAAGAGAATTTTCCAGACATGCCTACAGATTCTGAAATTCAGATAGCAGGCAGCTTCATAAGCCCAGCATGACTCAACCCTAATAAGACATCTTCCAGGCACATCATAATTAACCTCACTAAAGTTAATATGAAGGAGAAAATTCTCAAAGCTGCCAGGAGAAAGAAAACCATTACCTTCAAAGGGAAGAATATTAGAATGACTGCAGATGTCTCGGCTGAAACTTTTCAAGCCAGAAGAGGGTGGTCATCGACTTTTAATCTCCTAAAGCAAAATAACTTTCAACCCCGGATCTTGTATCCAGCTAAACTGAGTTTCATTTATGATGGAGAAATTAAATACTTTAATGACATTCATATGTTGAAGAAATTTGCCATAACCAAACCAGCTCTTCAGGATATTCTCAGACCTATCCTCCATAATGACCAACCCAATCCTATACCACAAAAGTAAACTCACTCAGAAACTTCAGATCAAACTCCGCTTTCCACAATGGCAAAAGGATTAAAAATGCCCACTGGACTTTTGAAAAACTTGATACCCAAAACTTCACCAGACTTATCAATATTCTCCATTAATGTGAACAGCTTAACTGTCCTCTAAAGAGGCATAGGTTAGCTGACTGGATACAAAAACTCAGGCCAGATGTCTGTTGCATACAAGAGTCACATCTTAACTTAAAAGACAAATACAGACTCAGGGTGAAAGGATGGTCATCCATATTTCAGGCAAATTGCAACCAGAAAAAAGCAGGTGTCGCAATTTTATTTGCAGATACAATAGGCTTTAAACCAACAAAAGTAAGGAAAGACAAGAATGGTCACTTCATATTTGTTAAGGGTAATACTCAATATGATGAGATTTCAATTATTAATATCTATGCACCCAAACAGAATGCACCTCAATTTATAAGAGAAACTCTAACAGACATGAGCGAATTGATTTCCTCCACTCCATAATAGTCGGATATTTCAGCACTCTTTGGCAGTGTTGGATCGATCCTCCAACAAGAAGCTAAGCAAAGAAGTTTTAGATTTAAACCTAACCCCCCAACCTTTGGATTTAGCAGACATCTACAGAACATTTCATCCCAAGAAAACTGAATACACATACTTCTCATCAGCCCATGGAACTTACTCCAAAATCGATCACATCTTAGGTCACAAGTCTAACCTCAGTAAATTTAAAGGAATAGAAATTATTCCATGCATCTTCTCGGACCACCATGGAATAAAACTTGAGCTGAGTAACAATAGGAATCTGCATACTCATACAAAAACATGGAAGTTAAATAACCTTATGCTGAATGACAGCTGGGTCAGAGACAAGATTAAGAAAGAAATTGCCAATTTTTTGGAACAAAATGACAATGAAGACACGAACTATCAGAACCTCTAGGACACCACAAAGGCAGTTCTAAGAGGGAAATTTATAGCACTGCAAGCCTTCCTCAAGAGAACGGAAAGAGAGGAAGTTAACAACTTAATGGGACATCTCCAGCAACTGGAAAAGGAAGAACATTCCAACCCCAAACCTGGTAGAAGAAAAGAAATAACCAAAATTAGAGCAGAATTAAATGAAATTGAAAACAAAAGAATAATACCACAGATCAATAAATCAAAAAGCTGGTTTTTTGAAAAGGTCAATAAAATAGATAAACCTTTGGCCAACCTAATCAGGAAAAAAAGAATAAAATCTCTAATTTCATCAATCAGAAACGACAAATATGAAATAACAACAGACTCCTCAGAAATCCAAAAAATCCTTAATGAATATTACAAGAAAATTTATTCTCAGAAATATGAAAATCTGAAGGAAATTGACTGATACTTGGAAGCATGTCACCTTCCATTACTTAGCCATAATCAAGTGGAAATGTTGAACAGGCCCAAATCAAGTTTGGAAATAGCATCAACCGTACCAAACCTCCCTAAAAGGAAAAGTCCAGGACCAGATGGTTTCACGTCAGAATGCTACCAAACCTTTAAAGAGGAATTAGTACCTATATTACTCAACCTGTTCCAAAAGGTAGAAAAAGAAGGAAGACTACCCAACACGTTCTATGAAGCAAATATCACCCTGATCCCCAAACCAGAAAAAGACCCAACAAGAAAAGAAAATTATAGACCAATATCACTAATGAATATAGATGAAAAAATATTCAACAAAATCCTAACGAACAGAATCCAGCAACACATCAAACAAATTATACATCATGACCAAGTCGGTTTTATCCCAGGGTCTCAAGGCTGGTTTAACATACGTAAATCTATAAATGTAACTCAGCACATAAACAAATTAAAAAACAAAGACCGTATGATTCTCTCAATTGATGCAGAAAAAGCTTTTGATAATATCCAGCATCCCTTCATGATCAGAACACTTAAGAAAATTGGTATAGAAGGGACATTTCTTAAACTGATAGAGACCATCTACAACAAACCCACAGCCAATATATATTGAATGGAGTTAAATTGGAAACATTTCCACTCAGATCAGGAACCAGAAAAGGCTGCCCATTGTCTCCATTGCTTTTTAACATTGTAATGGAAGTTTTAGCCACTGCCATTAGGGAAGAAAAGGCGATCAAGTGTATCCATATAGGGTCAGAAGAGATCAAACATTCACTCTTTGCAGATGATATGATTGTATATCTGGAAAACACTAGGGTCTCTACTACAAAACTCCTAGAAGTGATCAAGGAATACAGCAGTGTCTCAGGTTACAAAATCAACATTCATAAATTGGTAGCCTTTATATATACCAACAATAGTCAATTTGAAGAAACAGTTAAGGACTCTATCCCATTCACAATAGTGCCAAAGAAGATGAAATATTTGGGAATTTATCTAACAAAGGAAGTGAAAGATCTCTATACAGAGAACTATGAAACTCTAAGAAAAGAAATAGCTGAAAATGTTAATAAATGGAAAAACATACCGTGCTCATGGTGGGAAGAATCAACATTGTTAAAATGTCCATGCTACTCAAAGCAATATGTAATTTCAACGCACGCCCTCTTAAAGCTCCACTGTCATTTTTTATTTTTTATTTTTTTTTGTAGAGACAGAGTCTCACTGTAGCGCCCTCGGGTAGAGTGCCGTGGCATCACACGGCTCACAGCAACCTCTAATTCTTGGGCTTACGCGATTCTCCTGCCTCAGCCTCCCGAGCAGCTGGGACTACAGGCGCCAGCCACAACGCCCGGCTATTTTTTTGTTGCAGGTTGGCCGGGGCTGGGTTTGAACCTGCCACCCTCGGCATATGGGGCCGGCGCCCTACTCACTGAGCCACAGGCGCTGCCCCATCCACTGTCATTTTTTAAAGATCTTGAAAAAACAATACTTCGTTTTATATGGAATCAGAAAAAACCTTGAATAGCCAAGACATTACTCAGAAATAAAAACAAAGCAGGAGGAATTACGCTACCAGACTTCAGACTATACTACAAATCAATAGTGATCAAAACAGCATGGTATTGGCACAAAAACAGAGAAGTAAATGTCCGGAACAGAATAGAGAACCACGAGATGAATCCAGCTACTTACCATAATTTGATCTTTGACAAGCCAATTAAAAACATTCAGTGGGGAAAAGATTCCCTATTTAACAAATGGTGCTGGGTGAACTGGCTGGCAACCTGCAGAAGACTGTAACTGGACCCACCCTTTTCACCATTAACTAAGATAGACTCTCCCTGGATTAAAGATTTAAACTTAAGACATGAAACTATAAAGATACTAGAGGAGAGTGCAGGGAAAACCCTTGAAGAAATCGGTCTGGGCAAGTATTTTATGAGGAGGACCCTCCGGGGAATTGAAGCAGCTTCAAAAATACACTACTGGGACCTGATCAAACTAAAGAGCTTCTGCAAAGCCAAGAACACAGTAAGTAAAGCAAGCAAACGGATCTCAGAATGGGAGAAGATATTTGCAGTTTATGTCTCTGACAAAGGTTTAATAACCAGAATCCACAGAGAACTCAAATGCATTAGCAAGAAAAGAACAAAGGATCCCATCGCAGGCTGGGCAAGTGATTTGAAGAGAAACTTCTCTGAAGAAGACAGGTGCCCGGCCTTCAGACATATGAAAAAATGCTCATCATCTTTAATCATCAGAGAAATGCAAATCAAAACTACTTTGAGATACCATCTAACTCCAGTGAGACTAGCCTATATCACAAAATCTCAAAACCAGAGATGTTGGCGTGGATGTGGAGAAAAGGGAACACTTTTGCACTGCTGGTGGGAATGCAAATTAATACATTCCTTTTGGAAAAATATATGGAGAACACTTAGAGATCTAAAAATAGAGCTGCTATTCAATCCTGCAATTCCTCTACTGGGCATATACCCAGAAGACCAAAAATCACATTATAACAAAGATATTTGTATCAGAATGTTTATTGCAGCCCTATTCATAATTGCTAGGAAATGGAAAAAGCCCAAGTGCCCATCGATCCACGAATGGATTAACAAATTGTGGTATATGTACACTATGGAATATTATGCAGCCTTAAAGGAAGATGGAGACTTTACCTCTTTCATGTTCACATGGATGGAGCTGGAACATATTCTTCTTAGTAAAGCATCTCAAGAATGGAAGAAAAAGTACCCAATGTACTCAGCCCTACTATGAAACTAATTTAGGGTTTTCACATGAAAGCTATAACCTAGTTACAACCTAAGTAGGGGGAAGGGGGAAAGGGAGGGGAGGGAGAGAGGAGGTGGGTAGAGGGAAGGGGATTGGTGGGATTACACCAGCAGTGCATCTTACAAGGGTATATGTGAAACTTGGTAAATGTGAAGTTTAAGTGTCTTAGCGCAGTAACTGAGAGAATGCCAGGAAGGCTATGTGATCTAGTGTAATGAAAGTGTGTCAAACGGTCTGTGAAGCTAGTGAATGATGCCCCATGATCATATCAATGTACACAGCTATGATTTAATAAAAAATGAAATAAAATAAAATAAAACTTATTAGTTTAAGAAATACGAAGTGACCATCCTTGTCTTTGTTGGTTTAAAGCCTAGTGTATCTGCAAATAAAATTGCCACCCCTGCTTTTTTCTGATTTCCATTTGCCTGGATCACAGATGCCCATCCCTTTTCCCTGAGTCTATATTTATCCTTGAAGGTAAGGTGAGATTCATCTATGCAGCAGATATCTGGCCTGAGTTTTTATATCCAGTCAGCCAACCTGTGCCTCTTCAGAGGACAGTTTAAGCCATTCACATTAATTGAGGGTATTGATAAGCCTGGTAGTATTTTGGGTGTCAAGTTTTTCAAAAGCCCAGTGGACATTTTGAATTTTTTCATCACTGTGGAAATTGGGTTTTGGTCAAGCATTTCAGAGTGTGTTTACTTTGGTGGTAGAGCATTGTGCTGGTCTTTATGGAAGATGGGTCTGAGGATTTCCTGAAGAGCTGGTTTGGTTATGGCAAATATCTTAACATGTGTATGTCATTAAATAATTTAACTTCTCCATCATAAGTGAAGCTCAGTTTAGCTGGATACAGGATCCTGGGCTGAAAGTTGTTTTGTTTTAGGAGATTGGAGGTCGATGACCATCCTCTTCTGGCTTGAAAAGTTTCAGCAGGGGTGGCACCTGTGGCTCAGTGAGTAGGGCGCCGGCCCCATATGCCGAGGGTGGCGGGTTTGGACCCAGCCCCAGCCAAACTGCAAAAGAAAAATAGCCAGGCGTTGTGGCGCGTGCCTGTAGTCCCAGCTGCTTGGGAGGCTGAGGCAAGAGAATCGTGTAAGCCCAAGAGTTAGAGGTTGCTTTGAGCCATGTGACGCCATGGCACTCTACCCGAGGGCAGTACAGTGAGACTCTGTCTCTACAAAAAAAAAAAAAAAAAAAGTTTCAGCAGAAAGATCTGCGGCCATTCTAATAGTCTTTCCCTTGTAGGTTATGATCTTCTTATGTCTGGCTGCATGCAGGATTTTCTTCTTCATATGAGCTTTGGAGAAGATAATTGCAATGTGTCTAGAAGATGCTTTATTTGGGTTGAGACATGCTGGGGTTCTCAAACTGTCTGCTACCTGAACTGCAGTGTCCTTTGCCATGCTTGGGAAGTTCTCCTCAATTACCTTTGGAGTAGAGTACCTGTGCTTTTTGGACCACCCTCTTCTTCAGGGATTCCTATGAGGTGAATTTTTGCTCTTTTGGAATGGTTCCACAGTTCTCTCAGGGAATCATCTGTGTTTGCTTTCCATTTCTCTTCCTATTTGAGCATTTGGGAGGATTCAAAAGCTTTGTCTTCAATGGGAGAGATTCTTTCTTCTGCCTGCTCCATTCTGTTACTGGGGGATCCTACTGTATTTCTCAGATATTTGAGGGCTGCAAGTTCTTGCCTCAATGTGTCAAAAATATTTGGTGATTTTGTCTTTGAATTCATTGAATTTTTGAGATAACTTTTGAATTGCTCCTTGAATTTCCAATTCCTTTTTTGCCTCCATTCTGTTAATCTTATTTGCAATCCAAATTCTGAATTTGATTTCTGATAACTCAGCCATTTGTTTATGAGTGGGATCTTCTGTTGTGTCTCCTTTGTCATTCCTTGGGGGAGTTGATCTACTCTGATTATTCATGTTGACAGAGTTTTTCTTCTGATTCCACCCCATGATCATTTTTTACTGTTTGGCTAGAGAAGCTGGCAAGGTGAAATTGAATCGAAGGCTCCTAGAGTTGTAATTGACCAGCCCTTTACCAAAGAACTGGGATTGGTGATTGTGGCTTTTCCCTTAGAGCTTTACAAAGGTCCCATTAGAAACTACAGCCTGAAACTCTGGGGACCTGCTTGCTGTGGTGGGGCTAGATGCCACTGACCAGTATTCAGCTAGTCTCTGCCCAATCCTAGTGAGTGGCTTTGGGCTAAAATCTCAGCTGTGGAGATATATAGGCCACTAAGATCCCCCCCACAGGCCACAACTGGCATGGGAGGATCCACACTCACACAAAAACACAACCAGGGTACAACCTTGGTGGGTCCCCAGGTGATTGGCTCAGGTCAAGAGTACCAAACCAATTGTTCTGGTCAACACAAACACCAATCTGGTGGGAGAGTTCAAAAGGTCTTCAGGATCTAGGCAGTGGGGGTCCACTGGCAGCTCAATTTGAGCTCAGTGGGAGAGACCGTGTAGCCACCACCACTGTCAGGGGTGGCACTGCCACTGTCCAGGGTGGTGCTGTCAGTGTGGAGTACTGCTATCTGCAGGTAACTGGAGCCAGATAGGAGCTGGAGAGCATTGCCAGCAGCTACAAGGATCACAGGAGCCAGCTGGGAACCAGAGGACCCAGCGACTGCCGCCTGGCTCCTACCACCTCTGAGGCCCCAGAAGCCGGTGAGTCTGCCCTCCAGCTTCCTGCCTGGCTCCTGTGGCCTGAGGCTGGGGGTCAGTGGCTCTAATTAGTGTTATTATCCATCCTTCATTATTTTATTCAAGCCACTTAACTAATACTTACATGACTTTTTTTCTAAAATGCAATCCCTTAGAGGCCAAAGACTTTGTCTTTCTCATTTGCTGATGTTTTCCCAGTGCCTAGAGCAGTAGTAGTAGACATTTTATAAATGTATGGATTGAAAGAATGAAATCTAGAACAACCTGCAGCTTTAAGGAAGTCCTTACTAAGAGGTTTATATTTTTCTGAAACATACTGTAGAAACCTTTAGATAGGTGTTGTGTATATAAGGGCTAAGCTATGGAATTCCCAAAATAGTCTAAGTTTTATCATTTAAGGTTTTTGCTGTTGTATGTCCTCAGTTCTTGAAATCATGCCTAGCTTAAAGTAAGTGGTCAATAATTATTATTATTTTTTAATAAATGAATGGTGCCTGATGCAAAGTACTCATTGAAAACATTTGAAGAAAAAAAATTCAGAAATTAAGACATACAACAGATACTTGGGTGAATGGTTTATGTTTTTGTCCTACACATGTTCCACATTTTCTTTTCCCCTCTCAATAAAGAATATTTATTCATTTATTCAGTTAATATGCATTGAGCACTTAATTTATACCAATGATATTTAATATAGCTAATTATCAAAACTGACTTACTGAAACCATTACAATACAGAATTTCTTCAATTGTTGAGTTCCTTTTATGTGTTTGTCAACTGGGCAATAAGAAAATTGGCAGATCAAAATCACATACCATGCAATATCATAGATTTTGAGTCCACATCTAAATATTTATAGATTGGGAGAGAAATAAAGGAATTAATTTGGATAAAATATCTAATAATGATATAAATTGAACATTTTCTTTTTTTTAGAGACAGTCTCACTTTGTCACCCTGAGTAGAGTACCGTGACGTCACAAGTCACAGCAATCTCCAGATCTTGGGCTTAACGCAATTCTCTTGCCTCAGCCACCCAAGTAGCTGGGAATACAGGTGCCCACCACAATACCTGACTATGAACAATTTTTTTGTCTACTCCTAATGACCATATCTACTGCTGGGATTCTAAGAAAGTGTTTTTGTGAAGTTAAATGATCCTGAATAAATTTTAGAGAATGATTAACTGCCTTGATCAAATAAATGCTTTTTTGGTACAAGTCTGGTAGCATTATTTGGATGCATGATTTGGGGGTAAAACTTTAAAAGTAAAATATCTTGACTCAGAAAGACAACTGATTTCAATTGGTTTTGACAATGAAGAGCTTTGCAATTATCGTATCCCTTAGAACACCAAGGGATATGATAATTAATGAGCATTCTTGCCCATATATTCATTTATACTGATTGGGTAAATTCCTACAAGTGAAATAGCTGCATCAAAGGGTATGCACTTTTAAAATGTTCATAGTAATAGCCAAATTATTTTCCATAATGGTTAGAACAAATTTATACTCTTCCTAAACATCTGTGAAATATTGTTGTTGTTCTGTACTCTCTCAAGAAGTAGGTATCATCACACTTTATAAATCTTCCAAATTTTCCATGTTATTAAAAAAAATCCTTTTGCTATTTCAATTTTCATTTACTTAGAAACTACTGAGGTTGCACACATTTTCACATTCTGATTATTTTTAATTCTGTGAATAGTGTATTCACATCCTTTGGAATTTTAAATTATATTAATCATACATTGTATGATTAATTGCTAATAATTGATTTTAAGATTTTTGTTGGCTATTAGAGATGTGAAAATTTTATCTCTTGTGTTCTTAAAATTATTTTTCTCCTATTTTTGTCATCTGAGTTTATTTATAGAATCTTCTGATGTATAGAGGATTTTAATATTCATGTGGTTTATGTCACTAAGTTTTCTATTTTATCCATTCTGGACTTTTGATCTTGCTAGGAAATGGTTACATTGAATTTACAAAATATTATACTGTATTTCCTCTTGCTGTATCCATTTCATTTACTCTGTCATTTTATTTTTATGAAGCTCAGATAATCATTCAAAAATATTTCTAGGCAAAAATTTAAATTACTTCCTTCCAAATGTATTTTCAGAAGACCCAGTTACACATATTAGTCCATCTTTCCCTGACTTCTTTGATTCACCCCATGTAAATATGTTTCATTGATGCCTGTACATAATTATGTTCCTTCCTTGACTTGTTTATTCCACTCATTCATTTGTTCATTCTTTTGTCAATACTATACACTATGGGTTACAATGGCTATTATGACATATTTTCATATCTGTAAGTCAAGTCCCCTAAAGTAGTCCTCAAAAAATTATTGGCAAATCTTGTGCATTTCTTCTGACATGTAATTTTATTTTTATTTTTTATAATTGTAAAAAATCTATTTGGATTTTGATTGAAAATACAAGCCATTGCTGAATATTGGCATTATAAATTATCACTAAATAAATAAATTTAGCTTTTTTACCTTAGAGACTGCCTGAATTCAGGTGGGAAAATCATCTTGATTGCAAATCAAGATATGTAATTCTCATTGTCTAATGCCATGATTTGCTACTTATGTGCTTTTTCTATCTGGTTGTCTTATTCTCAAGTGTCAAATCTTTTGGAGTGCATTTACTCCTGGATCTGGCCCCCAGAGCCCTCCAAAGTGATTTTCATGTAAATCTCATGGTGTTATTTTATCTCATGCTGTGTTAAATATACTCTATGATATTTTTGAAGATCTAATTCAAACAATAAAAACAATTTCTATCAAAGGATATAATGTATCTTTATTTATTTATTTTTAAGAAGAATGGCAGGTTTACTTGAGTGGATATAAAAATCACGAAAAGTCACTGGATCAATTAATCAAAAGGGGAGAAAGACAAATGCTCGAAATTTAAAATGACAAAGGTGACATAGTCTTCAATACAAAGGAACTTCAAGTCTCCTACCTGCAAAGTTGTGGCATTCTGTTCAAATACATTGGAACACAGATGCAATGGATAATTTTCTAGGGAAGCACAATTTACCCACATTGGCCCCAGAAGAGGCAAAAATTCCAATGAGATAAACTCATGCAACACATGCTGAATTTGGATAAAGAATTCTTCTATAAAACAGCACCCAGGAGCCGGCACGGGCTCCGCCCCTCCTCAGGGCCTTGTCGGCGGGCGCGTGGTACCTAGCGGGAGCGAGCACGCAGCAGCCTGAGAATGCGCCAAACGTCTGCGTCTGCGACTGCGAAGGTGAGGTGGTTAGGCGGAAGCCCGGCCATTGAGGGGAACGCTCTCCAGCAGTGGCGGCAACCCAGAGTGTCTGTTCCGTCTGGGTGCCAAGGCGGTGGTGCTTCTCGCGTCAGCGGAAGTTGAGGGCTGAGCACATTTGAGCCAGGACTGGGTTCCAGGAGCCTTCTCGGCCCACAGAAATGAGCCGTGGGCCTGACAGAGTACAGCCTGATGATCCCTCACAGAGTCCACCCCTGCCTGACACGAGTCCATCCAGCAGTGACTTGAGGAAACTTTTTGAGTGTCCATTCTGCTTTGAGTATGTGTTACCACCCATCGTTCAGTGTCAATGTGGTCATCTTGTTTGTGTCAGCTGTCGCCAAAATCTGGCTTCTTGTCCAACTTGCCAGGGCCCATTGGGATCCATTCGCAACTTGGCTATGGAGAAAGTGGCCAATTCACTTACGTTTCCATGTAAATATGCCTTGTCTGGGTGCGGACTAACTCTGCCACCCACAGAAAAAGCAGACCACGAAGAGCACTGTGAGTTTAGGCCTTATTCCTGTCCGTGCCCCGGTGTCCTCTGTCAGTGGGAAGGCTCTTTGGATGCTGTGATTCCCCATTTGATGGGCCAGCATGACTCCGTTACAGTACTACAGGGAGAGACTACAATTTTCCTTGCTATGAACATTAATGTTCATGGTACTTTTTACTGGGTAATGATGCAGTCCTGTTTTGGCTTGCACTTCCTGGTGGTCTTGCAGAAGCAGGAAAACCACCCTGGTCAAGTGAGGTTCTGTGCAATTCTACAGCTGCTAGCAACAGCCCAGCAAGCGGAAAATTTTACTTACCGACTTGAGCTCAAAGGTCATAGACGGCAACTGACTTGGGAAGCAACTCCTCAGTCTATTCGGGAGGGAATTGAGACAGCCATGATGAACAGTGACTGCCTTGTCTTTGACATCAACACTGCACAGCTTTTTGCAGAAAATGGCCATTTAAGCATCATTGTAACTATTGCCCGGTATTGAAATGGCAATAAGACATTTTCTGACCAGTGTTTAGAACTTTAATTTCGCAGAAAATAAGGCATCCCTCTGCCTGCCAACCCGAAAGTCTTTTTGTTGGTAGAAGGTAAATAAAAGGCTGTAAAATACAGGAAGCAGTTTCGTGTAGTAACACTGATATCTTAAAAATAAGTCAACAGTAAACCACTGAAAATATATATTTGTACATGGAAGGTGGGTATCTTTGTTATTAAAAAAGGAAGCATTGTAAAATAATTCTGAGTTTTGTGCTTGTACTACATTGATTATATTGCTGAAAAGTACTGGGTTTGTTGTTGTTTGCGTGTATGTGTGCGTGTGCTCGTGTGTGTGCTTTTGTGTGTGTGTAAGTAAGCGAACCTGTGTGTGTGTGTGTGCATGCGCGTGCCTGTGTGTGGGTTATTTTCACTTGAACTGACAAGCCATCTTGAGTGGTCATGGACCCCTTCTTTTCCCCTTTGGGAGTCATTACATAGTGCTGCTGTGTTTTTTTTTGTGTGTGTGTATTTGCTAATTTTATTCTAGTTTTTGATTAAATAAATTTGACTTTATTTTCTCTAATTCAGGTTTTTTAAATTAGATCATAGCTGTGTCCATTGTGCATTTATGGGGTGCAATGTGCTGGTTTTATATATAATTTGAAATACAACAAACTTTTACTGCACTTTCTTAATTTTTGTATTAAGACATTTATACTTTACACTTACTAGATTTGACATGTACCCTTGTAAAATGCACTATGGGTGTGGTACCATCAATTAGCCTCCCTCCACCCATTGTTCCTCCTCCCCTCTCCTTCCCCTCCTCTCTCCCCTTCATCTTGGGCTGTAGTTGGGTTATAGCTTCCATATGGAAGTATAGGTGCTTATATATTGGTTTCACAGTAGAGCTCAGTACACTGGATACCTTTTCTTCCATTATTGAGATACTTTACTGAGAAGAATATGTTCCAGATCCATCAATGTAAGCATAAAAGAGGTGAAGTCTCCATCTATTTTAAGCTTGCATAATATTCCATGGTGTACATATACCACAATTGATTAATCCATTTGTGGGTCGATGGGCACTTGGGCTTCTTCCATGACTTGGCAATTAGGAATTGGGCTACAATAAACATTCTAGTGCAAATATCTTTGTTATAAAGTTATTTTTGTCCTTATGGATATATACCTAGTAGCAGAATGGCAGGATGAAGGGCAGGTCTATTTTTAGATCCCTAAGTGATCTCCAAACTTCTTTCCAAAAGGAACATAATAGTTTCTATTCCCACCAGCAGTGTAGAAGTGTTCCCTTTTGTACACATGCATGCCAACGTCTATCGTTTTGGGATTCTGTTATGTGGGCTCTCTTACTAGAGTTAGATGATATCTCAAAGTGGTTTTGATTTGCCTTTCTCTGATGATTAAGGATGATGAGTATGTTTTCATGTGTCTGTAGGCCTTGTGCCTGTCTTCTTAAGAGAAGTTTCTTTTTTTTTTTTTTTTTGTAGAGACAGAGTCTCACTGTACCGCCCTCGGGTAGAGTGCCGTGGCGTCACACCCCTCACAGCAACCTCTTAACTCTTGGGCTTACGCGATTCTCTTGCCTCAGCCTCCCGAGCAGCTGGGACTACAGGCGCCCGCCACAACGCCCGGCTATTTTTTGGTTGCAGTTTGGCCGGGGCTGGGTTTGAACCCGCCACCCTCGGCATATGGGGCCGGCGCCCTACTCGCTGAGCCACAGGCGCCGCCCATTAAGAGAAGTTTCTATTCAGATCCCTTGCGGACAATGAGATGTGGTCACTTGTTCTTTTCTTGCTAATATGTTTGAGTTCTCTGTGGATTCTTATTATCAAACCTTTGTCAGTGACATAACCTGCAAATATCTTCTCCAATTCTGAGGGCTTTCTGCTTGCTTTACTTACTGTGTTCTTGGCTGTGCAGAAGCTTTTTAGTTTGATCAGATCCCAGTAATGTATTTTTGGTGTTGCTTCAATTGCCAGTGGGGGTCCTCCTCATAAAGTATTCTCCCAGGCCAATTTTTTCAAGTGTTTCTCCTGCACTCTTTCCAAGAATCTTTATAGTTTCATATCTTAAATTTAAATCTTTTATCCAGTGAGAGTCAATTTTTGTTTATGGTGAAAGGTGTGGGTTCAGTTTCAGTCTTGTATAAGTCACCAGCCAATTCATCCAGCACCATTTGTTAAAAAGGGAATATTTCTCCCACTGAATGTTTTTGATAGGCTTATCAAAGATAAAATGATGATAAGTAGCTGTGTTCATCTCTTGGTTCTGTATTCTGTTCCAAACATCTACCATCCTGTTTTTGTGCCAGTACCATGCTTTTTGGATCACTATAGAATAGTCTAAAGTCTGGTAGCGTTATTCCTCTTGATTTGTTTTTATTTATGAGTAATGTCTTGGCTAATCAAGGTTTTTTCTGATTCTGTATAAAACGAAGTATTATTTTTTTCAAGGTCTTTAAAGTACGACAGTGGTGCTTTAATAGGGATTGCATTAAATTTGTACATTACTTTGGGTAGTATGGACATTTTAACAATGTTGATTCTTCCCAGCCATGAGCATGGTGTGTTTTTCCATTTGTTAACATCTTCATCTATTTCTTTCTCAGAGTTTCATAGTTCTCTTTAGAGAGATTTTTCACGTCTTTAGTTCGGTAGATTCCCAAATATTTCATCTTCTTTGGCACTACTGTAGAAGGAATACAGTCCTTGACTGATTTTTCAGCTTGATTATTATTGGTATATATAAAACCTACTGATTTGTGAGTATTGATTTTGTATCCTGAGATGTTGCTATACTCCTTGATCACTTCTAAGAGTTTTGTAGTTGAGTCTCTTGGGTTTTCTAGGTATGAAATCGTATCATCTGCAAAGAGTGGAAGTTTGATCTGCTCTGACCCTATTTGGGTACCCTTGATTGCTTTCTCTCGCCTGATTGCAATGGCTAATACTTCCATTACAATGTTCAATAGCAGTGGAAACAAGGTGCACCCTTGCATGGTTCTTGATTTGAGTGGAAATATTTTCAAATTTACTACATCAATATGATACTTGCTGTGTGTGGGGTTGCTGTGACGGCCTCTATCCGTTTAAGAAAAGTCCCTTCTATACCTATTTTCTGAAGTGTTCTAATCAGGAAAGGATGCTGGATTTTATCAAAAGTATTTTCTGCATGAATTGAGAGAATCATATGGTCTTTGTTTTGTTTATGTGGTGTATTATATTTATAGATTTATGTATGTTGACCCAATCTTGAGACCCTGGGATAAAACCAACTTGGTATTGGTGTATAATTTTTTAATGTGTTGCTGGATCTGAAATAGATTTCCTGAACAAACCAATTTCAAGCACTGAGATCAAATAAACAATAAAAAAAAAAAATCTCCCAACAAAAAAATGCCCTGGTCTGTATGGCTTCACACCAGAATTCTATCAAACCTTCAAAGAAGAGCTTATTCCCATACTGCAGAAGTTATTCCAAAAAATTGAGGAAGAAGGAATCTTCCCCAACACATTCTGTGAAGCAAACATCACCCTGGTATCAAAACAAGGTAAAGACACAACTAAAAAGGAGGACTTTAGACCAATTTAACTAATGAATATAGATGCACCAATTCTCAACAAAATCCTAGCCAATTGATTACAGCTTATCATCCAAAAAGTCATACATCATGATCAAATAGGTCTTATCCCAGGGATGCAAGGCTGGTTTAATATACGTAAATCCATAAACATTATTCACTACATTAACGAAGGCAAAAACAAAGCCTATATGATCCTCTCATTAGATGCAGAAAAAGCATTTGGTAAAATCCAGCATCCTTTTCTAATTAGAACACTGAAAAGTTTAAGCATAAGTGGCACATTTATGAAACTGATTGAAACTATCTATGACAAAACCTTAGCTAATATTTTACTGAATGGAGTTAAACTGAAAGGTTTTCCACTTAGACCTGGAACCAGACAAGGATGTCCTCTGTCACCATTACTATTCGACATCATGCTGGAAGTTCTAGCCAATACCACTGGGCAAGAGAAGGAAATAAAGGGCATCCAAATGGGAGCAGTGGAGGTCAAACTCTCCCTCTTTGCTGATGATATGATTTTATACATAGAGAACCCCAAAGACTCAACCAGGAGACTCTTGGAAATCATCAAAAAATACAGTAATGTCTCCAGATATAAAATCAGTGTCCACAAATCAGTTGCCTTTGTATACACCAGTAACAGCCAACGTGAGAGGCTAATTAAGGACATAACTCCCTTCACCATAGCACCAAAGAAAATGACATACCTAGGAATATACCTAACAAAAAAGGTGAAGGACCTCTATAAAGAAAGTTATGAAACCCTAAGAAAGGAAAGAGCAGAGGACTTTAACAAATGGAAGAACATACCATGCTCATGGCTGGGAAGAATCAACATTGTTAAAATATCTATACTTCCCAGAGCAATCTACAGATTCAGTGCAATCCCCATTAAAGTGCCATCATCATAGTTTAAAGATTTGGGAAAAAAATAATTAAATAATTATTTTTTATAGCACCAGAAGAAACCATGTATAGCTAAGAATCAACATTGTTAAAATGTCTGTACTTCCCAGAGCAATCTACTGATTCAACACCATCCCTATTGAAATACTAACATCCTATTTCAAGGCTTGGATGAATTAAGTTTTTTATCGTATTCACTAAGGATTTTTTGAATTTATGAGGTGTCTGTTGTTATTTTGCCTTGATCATTTCTGATTGATGATATTAGGGATTTTACTCTTCTTCTTCTAGTTAGGTTAGCCAAAGGTTTATCAATTTTATTAAACTTTTCAAAGAACCTACTTTTTGATTCATTGATCTTTTGAATAATTCTTTTGTTTTCAATTTCATTGAATTCTTCTCTAATGTTGGTTATTTCTTTTCTTCTGCTGGATTTGGGGTTGGAATGTTCTTCCTTTTCCAGTTGCTTATAGTACCTCATTAAGTCGTTTACTTCCTGTCTTACTGTTCCCTTGAGGAAGGCTTGCAATGCTATAAATTTCCCTCTTAGGATTGCCTTTGCAGTATCCCATAAGTTCTGACAATTCATATCTTCATTGTAATTTTGTTCCAAGAATTTTCCAATTTCCTTCTTAATCTCATCTATGACCCAGCTATCATTCAACATAAGGTTATTTAGTTTCCATGTCTCTGTATGATTATGCATATACCTGTTATTGGTGAGTTCAACTTTTATTGTGTGATGATCTGAGAAAATACAAGGAATAATTTCTATATGTCTAAATTTGCTGAAGTTAGACTTGTGACCTAAGATGTGATCAATTTTGGAGGATGTTCCATGGGCTTATGAGAAAAATGTGTATTCAGTTTTGTTAGGATGAAATGTTCTGTAGATGTGTGTTAAATTCAATTGTTGTATAGTGAAGTTTACGTCCAAAATTTCTTTACTTTGTTTAATCTTAGAGGATCTATCCAATCCTGCCAAAGGGGTGTTAAAATCTCCAACTATTATGGTGCTGGAAGATATCAATTTTTTCATGTTTGTTAGGATCTTCTTTATAAATTGAAGGAGCATTCTGGTTGGACTCATAAATGATAATAATTGAGATCTCTTCATGTTGGGTGTTTCCTTTGACAAATACAAAGTGACTATCCTTTCTTTCCTTACCATTACTGGTTTAAAACCTAGTGTATCTGCAAATAAAATTGTAACACCTGCTTTTTTCTGATTTCCATTAGTCTGAATTATAGATGTCCAACCCTTCACCTTGAGTCTATTTTTATCCTTTTAGTTAAGGTGAGACTCTTGCATGCAACAGATATAGGTCTGAGTTTACGTATCCAGTCCGCCAACCTAGGCCTATTTAGAGGACAATTTAAGCCATTCACATTAATTGAGAGGATTGAAAAGTGTAATAGTGTTTTGGGTGTCATGTTTTTCATATGTCTAGTGTATATTTTTGGTCCTTATCTTTCTGTGGAAGTTAGGTTTTTTCAACAGTTTCTGGGTGAGTTTACTTTGTTCGTGGACCATTCTGCTGGTCATTATGGAGGATGGAACTGAGACTATCTTGGAGAGCTGGTTTGGTTGTGGCAAATTTCTTCAACATCAGTATGTCATTAAAGTATTTGATTTCTCCGTCATAGATGAAGCTTAGTTTAGCTGGATACAGGATCTTGGGCTGGAAGTAATTTTGTTTTAGGAGATTAAAGGTCAAAGACCAACTTCTTCTGGCTTAGAAAGTTTTGGCAGAGAGATTAGCAGTCATTCTGTTGTTTCTCCCTTTATATATACATGATTTTCTAATATCTAGCTGCTTGCAGAATTTTCTCCTTCGTTTTAACTTTGGTGAAGTTAGTTGAAATCTGCCTAGGAGATGCTTTATTTGGATTGAGTTGTGCTGGGGTTCTGAAACTGTCTGCTATCTGAATTTCAGTATCCCTTGCAATACTTGGGAAATTCTCTTCCAAAGTCTCTTGGAGTAAAGCATCTGTGCTTTTAGGACCATCCTCTTCTCCTTCTGGAATTCCTATAAGATGAATATTTGCTCTTTTGGAGTGATCCCTCAACTCTCTCAGGGAAAGATCAGTTTTTCCTCTCCATCTGTCTGCCTCTTTGAATGTTTGAGAGCATTCAAAAGCTTTGTCTTCAATATCAGAAATCCTTTCTTCTGCCTGCTCCACTCTATTACATAAGGAATCTACTAAGTTTTGGAGCTCCTCGAACAATTTTTTTCATTTCACTGAGCTCTGCTAGCTGATTTCTCATTATGTTCATATCCTTGGTAAATTTGTCTTCTAATTCACTTACTTATTGACATAACTTTTGGGATTGTAATAGTCATCTTTTCTTCCAATTTATTCATCTTATTTGCCATTCAAATTCTGAATTATATTTCTGACATTTCAGCCATTTGTTTATGAATGACATCTTCTAATGTATCTCTTTTTTCATTCCTTGGTGGAGTTGATTTCCTCTGATTATTCATGTTTCCAGAGTTCCTCCTCTGGTTCTGCCCCATGCTTAATTTCTGTAGTTTGGGTATTAAAACTGGAAGGGTGTGTGATTAAATTGGGGGTTCCAGGAATATAGTTACCTAGCCCTTTACTAAAGAGCAGGGACTAGTGATTGTGGCTTTTTCCTTATAGCTTTACAACAGTTCCTTTCAGACCTGCGGCTAGAGACTCTGAGAACTAAACTGGTATGATAGGGGTAGCTGGCTCTAATTTGTACTCGACCAACTACTATCTGATCCTATTGAGTCACAGGATAAGGATAAAATCTCAGATGGTGGGATATACAGGAAACTGAGATACCCTACCCCTTCCCAGCACCTATTGCAGGAGGAGACAGTCTCTCCCAGTTCAAAACAACCTTGGTTCAACCTTGGAGGGTCTCCAGGTGAACTGCCCAAGTTGATTGTTCTAAAAACAATTATCCTATGCAGTACAAAACACTACTCAACTGTGGAAGTTCAATTGGTGACCAGCAACCTGTGGTAGGATTCCACAGGCAGTTCAGACTCAGAAACCCAAGATGCTGGAGTTTGGCTCTCTCTGGTGGTCAAGGGGACAGTAAGGTTTGCTCGGGCCGAGAGTCAGTCCAGATGAATTGGTGCTTAATTCGCAGCCCTATGCCGTAGCCTTGTCTTGCCACTAGTAGCCCCACAGTGCTATGGCCCGGCTCTCTTCAGTGGGTGGAAGAGACAGGGATATGGGCCTGCCTGAAACAGGGGAGATCAGTGCCTCCTCTGTGTGATAACCTGCCACCAGAGCAACTTCATGGGTCTGGAGCCTGGCTCTCTGGCTTCCTCTAGTGTTCAATGGCTTCTCCGCCCCAGGCTGCTGCTGCATGTCCGAGTTTGTGACTCTGTGGTGGCTATGCTCCGGCAGACACATTATGAGACCACAAAAGCTGGGATTTTATGCTGACACTGAGCTCACACTCCCATCTCAGTCCCAGCCATGCCCCGCCCAGGCAGTACCACTGCAGCCATACCCCCAGTTCATGGAGCCTGTGTTTTTGTCCCAGTTTTGATTCGCCAGTGGCTGCCCCTAGGGTAGTGGCCTGGCTCCCTCTGGTTGCCAAGGGAAATGGGAGGTATGATCCAGGGTGTGAGCCTTGTTTCTCTCGCCACCACTGTGCTCTGCCACAGGCCACGTTGCTCCTTCTCCGGCTTGGCTCCCTCACTCCACAATCTCCACTTTACACCCATGCAGCTGTTTCAGCACAGACTTGTAGCAGCCCATGCCATGCCTATACCTCTCAAGAAGTTGCCCAACAATATGGACTGAGCAGGGTACAGGCTTCCAGACTGCAGGGTTGGGGTGAAGGGGTGGGCTGAGAGTTCAGAATTGTGGGCTTATGTTCAGTTTTATGCTAGGCAGGAGAATGCCTAGGCTCAAAAGTGGGATCTCTCTGGGGAATAAGATCCAGTTTTAGCGACTTTCTCCCATGGGATAAAAAAAGAGATGTGAACTCTGCTCACTTGTTTGTAGAAAGTTCACTGCCAGCATTTCTCATGGGGGAGGGGACTCACATCCACCTGGGGATATGTTTTGTACCTGTGATTTATTTCCTTAGGGTCGTAGCTCACCTCCACATTGGTGATGTGCATTCCTCAATTTTCTCTCCTCGCTCAGCTCCAAACTATCAGCTTTATTGAGGAATTTCTGTCCTTTATCTCTCCTTCTGGACGGGAGCCTCTGGAAAAGTTGGCTCTAGTCGGCCGTCTTGTCGTAATATATCTTTAAAAGATTTTCTTCCTGTCCAATGACTATGGCATGTCTGTATATTTGTTTATTCAGGTCTCTTTATATGGTTTTGATAGGTTTTTTAAAAATAATTTTTCATTGTACCACCTATTATTTGGTATTTTATATTTTTTGTGGCAATTGTGAATGTCTTTCCATTTCAATTTTTAATTGTGTATTGCTGGTATAAAACAAATCTTGTCTTGTTTCTGACTAATTTACTAAATTTTCTTATCCTAATGGCTAATTTACTTGGTTATCTTGGGTTTTTCTAGGTATACAATCACAGTATCCTTAAATAATATAAATTTTAACTCACATTCTAAAATGTATACCACATATTTAATTTTGTTTTCTCACCACATTATCTCTACACAAATAACAATTATAAATAGAAGAAAATGTTTTTGTATACTAAAGCTCCATATTTATGGAGAAAACCTAAATACTATATAGTCATTAGTAAAGGGCTAGGTAACTCTTTAGTAAAGGGCTAGGTAACTACATTTTTGAGAGTATTTAATGATACGGAAAATGTTCCTCATATGTTAATTTAAAAGAAACTGTTTTGAGAATATGATCTAGTTGTTAAAACACACATAGACTCCCATATATTCACAGAACGGAAAAAAAAAGGCTGTGTGAATACTTGTCAATACAGAAATTATTATCATTAGAAGATAGAATTTTCCCCTTTTTAATATTTTAAGTAGTTTTAAAATTTCTATGATAAGCATTTATAATTCCCATGATCAGAATAAGACCATAAAAGCCTTTAAATACAAGACAGCAAATTTGGGGGGAAATTCTGCCTGCCAGTAAGAAGTTTCTTACTTTGTACGTTCTAGCATTAAGTTCCCACATACTAAACTGCAAAGAGTTTTCCATAAAATGGCAGTTGCTCAACATCCTGTCTTTATGTCTCTATGACTGTAATTGCTACGTTTGCAGATTTGTGAAATACTAGCTTTTCAAATCTCTTCGGTGCAAACTGACTCTGTCAGTGGCATCTGAAATACATATGTGCTGCAAAATGCATTTACAAAATGGCTACCTCCTTGGATATAGGTAAAGGAAAGGAACAGTTTCTGCTGAGTGCTGTCTAGAAGACTATTCCCTGTTACTTAGAGTCCTTCCCCCCACCCGCCTCTGTCCCTATAGATCCTTTTTCTGCTTTCCCAGCCATCAGTCATCTCCTTAGCTGACACAATTGTACTTAAAACTTGTCCCTTTGCAGGTTTGCTGGTGCTTTACTCTATTTCATGCAGGTTATAAAAGTGGTTATCACTTTTGTACTCCAGTGGAATTAAAGAACTTTTAATCTCATCTTTTATAGCTTTTGCTTACTCTTCCTATGGAGTTTTTATTTAGGGAAGATGTTCACCTGCATTTGTTATTAGCTCTGAGTTAGCCAATCTAACCCATACAAGCACCTTAAAAATACTGAGAATGGAGGTTCCTTAGGCTTTTTAGTCTGTGGATTTTTCTTTCTTTTTTTTTTTTCCTAGTGGGAATAGGTAGGGAAAGATGAAGGTTAAGGAAACCAGAGTCAAGGTTGTTAAAGTCCCATTAGGTAAAATGTAAGACAAGTATTAATGTATAAACTTTTCTTCATGCTCTTAGTATATGGATATATCCCTTAAGCTATTTGATTTGGTGTCAGAAAACCTAAATTGCTTTATTTTGTTAAAAAGTATTTTCACAGAAATGTTAATTCTTTATTTAAACAGATTGCTATATACTGAGTGTATGCCCTTGCTTTGAGAAAATCAGAAACATCCATCATTCTGATAAACGTTGGATAATTTGGACAATATTTTCTTCCTTTTCTTTTATTTCCTGACAGAGATGCTGCTATTAAAAACAAACTGTTGCTTTGTAAAAGCCAATATTCTGTTATGTGGTGTTATTTATACAAAGTCTAATAAAACATTATGCTACTAATCAAAGGTGATAGATACAAAACATTGTTTTGTCTTCTGGCACTATGGATTATGCTAATAGCCATCTGCCCATAATTGATATTTTGTTCTTCAGTCACAGAAAAATAAACATAACCAACTATAAAAGACAACTTTTTTGTTGTGATAGATGTTTATACAATTGTCTTTTGTTCTCCATTATGTTTTTCATAATTTCTTAGTTAATTATTTAGTAGTATAATACTTTTTACGGCACTAAGACTGTCACTGCATGCCAAATAAAGATTTGAAATATATAGTATATACACAATGATGTCATCCCTAATATCCTCACCATGCAGGTTGGAAAAAACAAGCCAATTTAAGACATTTGGGGATGACAATTTTTTTTCTTGTTTTCACACTTACAGGGTAACTCATACTTTAGATTCCTGTGGAATAAGAATTTGTAATAAAAAAAAGCAATCCAGAAAAATATAGACTTAATAGCTATAGTGGAAACTTAATTAAGGCAATGTCACCTTGGATTTTGCAAACAGCCCAAGATTAGAGGGAAACACATTTTCTATAAGGAATTCATCTGCAACTCCACAATAAAAGGCTGCCTTTGCAGGTGTCTCTGGATGTAATTGTGGTTATGTGCAGTCAAAAAAAATTCATCGCGTGTGTGAAGGGAAGTCCACTAAATACTACTAAATGCAAGAAGGAAATACAAAAGAAGTTAAAGATGTGGTACTTACTCTAGAAGAATTTAAGATCACTTGGGAACTGTACTCTACAACTTAGGAACATTTGTAAGCAAGACATCCAGGTAAATTGATAGAGGCTTTAAGTGCTGGGAACTAGAGACTTGTGATAGGATTGCCAGCAGAAACAGATAACTATTTTTAAAAAGTCTAATGTAACTAAGAAGACAAGTTAAAACTTTCCTGAGATCTCCGGAACCTGCACATATGAAGTAAATAGAAGGTCATGGTATGGGCCTCTGTCAACAACAACAAAAAATCCTTCATTAATACTTGAAATAGCATCATTAGCAATTCATGTCTTTGAATTAAGCAATCCCTTCCCCATGAATTTGGTATGATTGGGGGATTCAGAGAGGCTAAATAATGTGGTTTGGTTGTCATGGTAGGTGGTCCAACGCACATCTCTACACATAACTTCTAATTACAAATATCATGCTCATCTGAATATCATAAGAAGAGGTATTATGTACATGATTAATTCAGCTCATTTTTCTGTCATACTGTTCTTTTCTCATTGATGTCTAACATATTAATAGCATTGTATATTGAATACAAATCTTTTGATTTTCATACATATGGCAAATATATTTCCCATTTGTATTTTTGTTTGTTTTTACCTTATTATTTTCATGTTGTCAAATATGAAAATTTTCTTCTGTGTATAATGAGTTTGATTTAATGTCTGGATAGGACTGTCCTACTCCAAGATTGCACAAGTATAGTCATTCCTTGGTTGATTGCACTTTGCCTTATTATGCTTCACAGATTGTGCGTTATTCACAAATTGATTTGAGGCAACTCCTCATGAAGCAACTCTATTGCTGCCATTTTTCCAATGACATGTGTTCACCTGGAGTTTCTGTAACACATTCTGGTAATTATTGCTATATTTAAAACTTATCCATTATTGTTATATCTGTGTTCAATGATCTTTGATATTACTATTATAATTGTTTGAGGCACCACAAACTGCACCCATATAACATAGCAAACGTAATCAATAAACATTGTGTGTGTTTTGCCTGCCCCACTAATTGGCTATGACCTCTTCTCCCCCCCTCTCCTTGGGCCTTCCTATTCCCTGGGACACAACCATATTGAAATGAGGCCAATTGATAAATCTACAATGCCCTTTAAATATTTAATTGAAAGAAAGAGCCGCATGTCTCTCACTTTAAATCAAAAGTTAGAAATGCTTAAGCTCAGTGAGGAAGGCATGTTGAAAGATAAGAAAGGCTGAAGCTAGGCCTCTGCTGCCAAACAGTTAGCCAAGCCACCCTTAGTGCTGATACAGAGAAAGTTTTAATGGTCTGGATAGAAAATAAAAAAAAAAAAACAAAAAAAACATTACCTTAAGCCAAAGCCTAATCCAGAGCAAAGCCCTAACTTTCTTCAATTTTATGAAGTCTGGGAGAGGTAAAGTTGTAGCAGAAAATATAGAGTAAGCAGAGTTTGGTTCATGAAGTTTAAGAAAATAAGCTGTGGCCATTACATAAAAGCACAGGGTGAAGCAGCAAATGCTGTTTCAAGCTACAGCAAGTTATCAAGAAGACTACACTAAACAACTGATTTTTAGTGTAGATGAAAAAGCCTTCTACTGGAAGAAGATGCCATTTAGGGCTTTTTTAGCTAAAGAGGAGAAATCAATGCCTGTGTTTAAAGCTTCGAAGGATAATTCAACTCTCTTGTTAGGGGCTAAAACATCTGAAAACATTGAGTTGAAGGCAATGTACATTTACCATTTTGAAAATCCTAGGACCCTTGGAAATCTACTCTTCCCCTGCTCTATAAAAGAAATAACAAAACCTTGGTGACAGCACATTTGTTTATAGCATGGTTTACTGAATGTTTTAAGCTCACTATTGAGACATACTGATAAAAAAAAACATTTTTGAAAATGTTTGAATTCATTGGCAGTACAGCTAGTCACACAGGAGTTCTGACAAACATATACAAGAAGATTAATGTTGTTTTCATGCATGCTAATACAACCCATTCTGCAGCTGATAGATCAAGTCTTAGTATTTAAGAAGTACATTTGGTAAGACTATAGCTGCCAAAGATAGTGAGTCCTCTGATACATATGAGCAAAGAAACTTGAAAACCTTCTGGAAAATATTCTCCATCCCAAATACCATTAAGAACATTTGCAATTCATTGGAGGAGGATGAAAATATCAATATTGGGGGCGGAGCAAGATGGCGGCCGAGTAACAGCTTCCTTGCATCTGGGCACCGTGAGTCTGGGGAGATAGGACTCCAGGCATCTCTGGCTGGTGGGATCTGCCTATCATCACTCCTATGAGGATACAGGGAGTCAGCGAGAGACTTCTGGACCCCAAGAGGAGGACTAAAACAGTGGAAAACCGGCAAGTGGTCGCGCGTGTTCAATCCATCTAAACCCACCCACAACTGTAAGTTCAGTAGCAGCGAGACTGCAAACCAGAAAGGCCTTACCTGTGAACGGTTTTGGTGTCCTTGGACTTGGAACTGAGTTGAACTGCCTTGGGGAGGGCCTGAGCAGGAGTGTGGAGAACTTTGGCCATTGTCTAGGGCCCCAGTCTGAGCCGCTGAGCCAGACAGAGCTAATAGTGTTTGGCGGTGGGTCACACGGAACCATTGTCAGTGATCTGCCCCGGCAAGCTCCGCCCTCTGGGTCGCAGAGCTAGAAACCGGTGGGAGCTGGTAACCCAGCAACCAAGTAGCCTAAGGGTGGGGTCTGAGCCGCCTTGCAGCCCTAACCCTTAGGGGCAGAGTGAGACCGGTTTTGGCACACTGGGTAAGTGGATAGCCACTTCAGCAGTGATTCCAGTGAGAAAGCTGGGAAAGCTTCTGCTCAGCAAGTTTACAAGTTCAAAGTGCCTTTTAAGTGGGCTGAAGAGAGATTTAGGGTGTCTACCTACTGGGGTTTGAGAAATCAGCAGCCTCCAGTCGTATCAGAACTGTGATTAACATCTCATACCCCAGAAGACCATGTGTTGCCCGGACAATATTCAATAACATATACAATCTGCTTTGTTTTTGGTTGTGTATTTTTTTCTTTTTTTTTTTTTTGTTTGGTTGTTTCTTTTTTTGTTTATTTTGACGTTGTTGATGTTCTTTTGTTTTTTAATTTCAATCTTGTCCATACAGATCCCTTTTTCTTTCTCAATTTTTCTAGTTTAATTATAATTTCCCATTGCTGCCTTTTTTAATAACTAGAACTTCAATTTTGCTAGTGTTTCTACTGCTATCATTTGGTTTTTCACCCAATTTTATCCCCGTAAAGTTTTCTGTTTGCTTCTTTTGGTTTGATTTATAGCATTTTTGTCTTTCCTCTCTAGTGGTGGAGGTGCGGTACTGTGTCTGATCAGGTTAGCAAAGAGCTGCTGACCTCAAGGGAACCACCCAACTGGGCACCCCCAGAAGGTGGGGTTTTTTAAGGTTGTGTCAAAGTACCCTATTGTACACCTATATTGCCCTGTCTCCCTCTTTCTGTGCCTCTCTTCTTTTTGTCAATATTCCTTATACCCACCCCCTCTCCTTTCTCTATCTTTCTTTTTTTTCTTATCACTCGGTCCTCCTTTCTTTCATCCCTTTTTTGCTCTTCAACCTTCTCACCCTTCTGGTCCTGTAACCCTTAGTCCACAGGCACAAGAACTTAAAGAACAAGAGGAAGTGAAAGGAAAATTAGGGCAAGGAAACAGATAAAAGAAATCACTCATGAGGAAGAATCAGCAGAAAACTCCAGGCAATATGAAGAACCAGTCTAGAGCAACCCCACCAAGGGACCCTGAGGTAGCTACTGCAGATGATTCCACCTGTAAAGAAATGTTAGGAATGACAGAAAGGGAATTTAGAATACACATGTTGAAAACAATGAAAGAAATGATGGAAACAATGAAGGAAATTGCTAATAAAGTGGAAAATAACCAAAAGGAAATCCAAAAACAGAATCAAATAAGAGATGAACGATATGAAGAATATAAAAAGGATATAGCAAACCTGAAGGTACTGAAACAGTCAATTAGGGAACTTAAAGATGCAATGGAAAGTATCAGCAACAGGTTAGACCGTGCAGAAGAAAGAATTTCAGAGGTAGAAGACAAAGTTCTTGAGATAACTCAGACAGTAAAAGAGGCAGAAAAGAAGAGAGAGAAAGCAGAACGTTCACTGGCAGAATTATGGGACTTTATGAAGCGTTCCAACATATGAGTTATAGGAATTCCAGAAGGGGAAGAAGAAAGCCCCAGAGGAATGGAAGCCATACTAGAGAATATTATAAAAGAAAATTTCCCAAACATCACCAAAGATTCTGACACACTGCTTTCAGAGGGATATCGGACCCCAGGTCGCCTCAACTCTAACCGAGCTTCTCCAAGACACATTGTGATGAACCTGTCCAAAGTCAAGACAAAAGAAAAGATTCTGCAAGCTGCCAGGAGTAAGCGCCAGTTGACCTACAGGGGCAAATCCATCAGAGTGACTGCAGACTTCTCTAATGAAACTTTCCAAGCCAGAAGACAATTGTCATCTACCTTTAATCTACTTAAACAGAACAATTTTCAGCCCAGAATTCTGTACCCTGCTAAGCTAAGCTTCAAAATTGACGGAGAAATCAAATCATTTACGGATATACAAACATTGAGGAAATTTGCCACAACAAGACCAGCTCTACAGGAAATACTTCAACCTGTTCTGCACACTGACCACCACAATGGATCAGCAGCAAAGTAAGAACTCAGAAATTAAAGGACAGAACCTAACCTCCACACTGATGCAAAAGATAAAACTAAGCAATGGACTCTCACCAAATAAGACAAATAGAATACTACCACACTTATCAATTATCTCAATAAATGTTAATGCCTTGAATTCCCCACTGAAGAGACGTAGATTGGCTGACTGGATTAAAAAACACAAGCTATCCATTTGCTGTCTGCAAGAAACACACCTGGCTTCAAAAGACAAATTAAAGCTCCGAGTCAAGGGTTGGAAGACAATTTTTCAGGCAAATGGAATTCAGAAGAAAAGAGGAGTTGCGATCTTATTTTCAGATACATGTGGATTTAAAGCAACTAAAGTCAAAAAAGACAAAGATGGTCACTTTATATTGGTCAAGGGAAAACTACAACAAGAAGACGTTTAAATTCTAAATATTTATGCACCCAATTTAAATGCTCCCAGATTCTTGAAGCAGACCTTACTCAGTCTGAGCAATATGATATCTGATAATACCATCATAACAGGGGACTTTAACACTCCTCTTACAGAGCTGGACAGATCCTCTAAACAGAAATTAAACAAAGATATAAGAGATTTAAATGAGATCCTAGAACAACTGTGCTTGATAGATGCATATAGAACATTCCACCCCAAAGATAAAGAATATACATTCTTCTCATCACCCCATGGAACATTCTCCAAAATTGATCATATCCTGGGACACAAAACAAATATCAACAGAATCAAAAGAATTGAAATTTTACCTTGTATCTTCTCAGACCATAAGGCACTAAAGGTGGAACTCAACTCTAACAAAAATGCTCAACCCCACCCAAAGGCATGGAAATTAAACAATCTTCTGTTGAATAACAGATGGGTGCAGGAAGAAAGAAAACAGGAAATCATTAACTTCCTTGAGCATAACAACAATGAAGACACAAGCTACCAAAACCTGTGGGATACTGCAAAAGCAGTTTTGAGAGGAAAATTCATCGCTTTAGATGCCTACATTCGAAAAACAGAAAGAGAGCACATCAACAATCTCACAAGAGATCTTATGGAATTGGAAAAAGAAGAACAATCTAAGCCTAAACTCAGTAGAAGAAAAGAAATATCCAAAATCAAATCAGAGATCAATGAAATTGAAAACAAAAGAATCATTCAGAAAAATTAATGAAACAAGGAGTTGGTTTTTTGAAAAATAAATAAAATAGATAAACCATTGGCCAGACTAACGAGAAATAGAAAAATAAAATCTCTAGTAACCTCAATCAGAAACAATAAAGGGGAAATAACAACTGATCCCACAGAGATACAAGAGATCATCTCTGAATACTACCAGAAACTCTATGCCCAGAAATTTGACAATGTGAAGGAAATGGATCAATATTTGGAATCACACCCTCTCCCTAGACTTAGCCAGGAAGAAATAGACCTCCTGAACAGACCAATTTCAAGCACTGAGATCAAAGAAACAATAAAAAAGCTTCCAACTAAAAAATGCCCTGGTCCAGATGGCTTCACTCCAGAATTCTATCAAACCTTCAAGGAAGAGCTTATTCCTGTACTGCAGAAATTATTCCAAAAAATTGAGGAAGAAGGAATCTTCCCCAACACATTCTATGAAGCAAACATCACCCTGATACCAAAACCAGGAAAAGACCCAAACAAAGAGGAGAATTTCAGACCAATCTCACTCATGAATATAGATGCAAAAATGCTCAACAAAATCCTAGCCAATAGATTACATCTTATCATCAAAAAAGTCATTCATCATGATCAAGTAGGCTTCATCCCAGGGATGCAAGGGTGGTTTAACATACGCAAGTCTATAAACGTTATCCACCATATTAACAGAGGCAAAAATAAAGATCACATGATCCTCTCAATAGATGCAGAAAAAGCATTTGATAAAATCCAGCATCCTTTTCTAATTAGAACACTGAAGAGTATAGGCATAGGTGGCACATTTCTAAAACTGATTGAAGCTATCTATCACAAACCCACAGCCAATATTTTACTGAATGGAGTAAAACTGAAAGCTTTTCCTCTTAGAACTGGAACCAGACAAGGTTGTCCTCTGTCACCTTTACTATTCAACGTAGTGCTGGAAGTTCTAGCCAATACAATTAGGCAAGACAAGGAAATAAAGGGAATCCAAATGGGAGCAGAGGAGGTCAAACTCTCCCTCTTTGCTGATGACATGATCTTATACTTAGAGAACCCCAAAGACTCAACCACAAGACTCCTAGAAGTCATCAAAAAATACAGTAATGCTTCAGGATATAAAATCAATGTCCACAAGTCAGTAGCCTTTGTATACACCAATAACAGTCAAGATGAGAAGCTAATTAAGGACACAACTCCCTTCACCATAGTTTCAAAGAAAATGAAATACCTAGGAATATACCTAACGAAGGAAGTGAAGGACCTCTATAAAGAAAACTATGAAATCCTCAGAAAGGAAATAGCAGAGGATATTAACAAATGGAAGAACATACCATGCTCATGGATGGGAACAATCAACATTGTTAAAATGTCTATACTTCCCAAAGCAATCTACCTATTCAATGCCATTCCTATCAAAGTACCTACATCGTACTTTCAAGATTTGGAAAAAATGATTCTGCATTTTGTATGGAACCGGAAAAAACCCCGTATAGCTAAGGCAGTTCTTAGTAATAAAAATAAAGCTGGGAGCATCAGCATACCAGATTTTAGTCTGTACTACAAAGCCATAGTGGTCTAGACAGCATGGTACTGGCACAAAAACAGAGACATAGACACTTGGAATCGAATTGAAAACCAAGAAATGAAACTAACATCTTACAACCACCTAATCTTTGATAAACCAAACAAGAACTTACCTTGGGGGAAAGACTCCCTATTCAATAAATGGTGTTGGGAGAACTGGATGTCTACATGTAAAAGACTGAAACTGGACCCACACCTTTCCCCACTCACAAAAATTGATTCAAGATGGATAAAGGACTTAAATTTAAGGCATGAAACAATAAAAATCCTCAAAGAAAGCATAGGAAAAACACTGGAAGATATTGGCCTGGGGGAAGACTTCATGAAGAAGACTGCCATGGCAATTGCAACAACAACAAAAATAAACAAATGGGACTTCATTAAACTGAAAAGCTTCTGTACAGCTAAGGAGACAATAACCAAAGCAAAGAGACAACGTACACAATGGGAAAGGATATTTGCATATTTTCAATCAGACAAAAGCTTGATAACTAGGATCTATAGAGAACTCAAATTAATCTACATGAAAAAAGCCAACAATCCCATATATCAATGGGCAAGAGACATGAATAGAACTTTCTCTAAAGACGACAGAGGAATGGCTAACAAACACATGAAAAAATGTTCATCATCTCTATATATTAGAGAAATGCAAATCAAAACAACCCTGAGATATCATCTAACCCCAGTGAGAATGGCCCACATCACAAAATCTCAAAACTGCAGATGCTGGCGTGGATGTGGAGAGAAGGGAACACTTTTACACTGCTGGTGGGACTGCAAACTAGTACAACCTTTCTGGAAGGAAGTATGGAGAAACCTCAAAGCACTCAAGCTAGACCTCCCATTTGATCCTGCAATCCCATTACTGGGCATCTACCCAGAAGGAAAAAAATCCTTTTATCATAAGGACACTTGTACTAGACTGTTTATTGCAGCTCAATTTACAATTGCCAAAATGTGGAAACAGCCTAAATGCCCACCAACCCAGGAATGGATTAACAAGCTGTGGTATATGTATACCATGGAATACTATTCAGCCATTAAAAAAAATGGAGACTTTACATCCTTCGTATTAACCTGGATGGAAGTGGAAGACATTATTCTTAGTAAAGCATCACAAGAATGGAGAAGCATGAATCCTATGTACTCAATCTTGATATGAGGACAATTAATGAAAATTAAGGTTATGGGGGGGAAGCAGAAAGAGGGGTGGAGGGAGGGGGTGAGGCCTTAGTGTGTGTCACACTTTATGGGGGCAAGACATGATTGCAAGAGGGACTTTGCCTAACAATTGCAATCAGTGTAACTGGCTTATTGTACCCTCAATGAATCCCCAACAATAAAAAAAGAAAAAAAAAAGAAAATATCAATATTAACAATAGTTTAGAAGAAGTTGATTCTGGTCCTCTTGAATGACTTTGAGAAGTTCATGAATTTAGTGGAGAAAGTTACTGCTGATGTGATAGAAACAGCAAGGGAACTAGAATTAGAAGTGAAGCATGAGGATGTGACTGAATTGCTGCGGTCTCATAATAAAACTGTAATGAGAGCCAGGGCGCAATAGTACATGCCTGTAACCTCAGGTACTCAAGAACCCGAGGCGGGAGGATCATTCTGAGCCCAGAGGTTTTAGATCAAGCCTTCAGTGAACTATGAACTTACTTCACTCCAGCAGTATAGGGAAGAGATTGATACCTCTGTCTCTGAAATAAAGAACGTTCAATAGAGGAGTTGTTACTTCTTATGGATGTACAAAGAAACTGGTTCCTTGAGATGGAATTTGCTCATGGTTTATGCTATGATTATTCTTCAAACGACAACAAAGGATTTAGAAATATTCCCTATACTTAGTTGATAAAGCAGTAACGGGGATGGAGAGTATTGACCCTCATTTTGAAAAAAGATCTACTGTGAATAAAATGCTATTGAACAGCATCATATGAGCCAGAGATTTTTTTTTGTGAAAGGAAGAGTCAACTGATGTGGCAAACTCCCCTGTTCTCTTAGTTTAAATATGCATACCTATTATGTATCCATAACAATTACAAATTTAAAAATAAAAAAAAGGAAATCACCATAGATATCTTACCTTTCAGTAACCACCACCTTGGTCAGTCAGCAGCTATCAACATTGAGGGAAAACTCTCCACCAGCGAAAAGATTATGACTGTCTGAAGTCAGATTTTTAGTATTTTTTAGCAATAAAATAATCTTAATTAAGGTATATGCATTGATTTTTAGACATAATTCTGTTGCACAATTAATAGACTTCAGTGGTATAAACATAAATTTTATGTGCCCTAAGAAACCAAAAAGTATGTGTGACTCACTTTATTGATATATCCCTGGTCAGTATAACTGGTCAGTACCTAAACCTGCAATTATCTCTGAGACATGTTTCTATTCTCATATATTTTCTTCTATTTCTTTCATAGTTTTGATTTTTATATATGCATTTCCAATATGTGTCGATTTTTGGTTGTGGTATGTGTATATGACATCAAGTAGAAAATGTAATTTTGCTTCTGTTTTCCCCTCCCCCTGAGATCAGTAACCTGTTGTCATAACATTATTTCTTTAATGGTGATGTCAAATGAAATATTTTCCATATACTAAATTCCAACATTTCTACATTTTTTTTTTATTTTGAATCTCTATTTAATTAATATATTTGGCTATAATTCCTCCAGGATCATACTGTTTTTACTGTGGGGGGTTCATAGATTTTTATATCTGTAGGTCAAGATCCACTCAATGAATTTTCTCTTTCATAAAAATATTAGAAGAAACTTGTCAAGGTTCAAAATAAATTTCCATTGAAAGTTTTGCACTACTTGAGTTGAATTGATGGCTTAATTATAGGGGCAATAACTTTTTTTTTTGCAGTTTTTGTCCAGGGGTATTATCTTTATACTATAGGAGTATTCCAATACAGGAACATAATCTACTTCTGCATTCATGCTTGTCTATACATAATTCAGTGATATAGGTGTTTTTATTTTGAAAAAATATTCTACAAAACGAATCTGAAGTCTTTCTAAGCTACACTTCACGTGTATTTATGACTCTTTTTAAACTTATTCTACCCTCATCAACTTTATTTAAAAGGAATTTGTAAAATTTTAAATGTATGCTAATGCCCATAACACCACCTTCATGAGTCTTTCTTTATGAATAGGAATTTCATGAGTCAAATACCCCAACCACAACTAAGCAAGGATTAGGGACTGCTGTATCTAGAACAAAAACAAAATCAATCTAATTTTCTCTTGGAGAATTTTAGTTTGGAGGTATAGAAACAGTGACTGGTTGTTGAGCAGAGACAGAATGAGACCAAAGAAAGTAGGAGAATGAGGCATTTGAATCCCTAATTTTTTGGAAGCAATGACAACAGAGAGTATAGAGATGACAGTGGGCTGCAACCAAAGCAGAAAGAGCAGATAGAGAAACACATAGAGAGAAATGCTGAGTCAGGAATACGGTAGAGATATTAGAATAGGGAGCAATGAGCATATGTTGCTTAGGGGATACAAGTAAAACTGGGTCTCTGCTTATTATATATTGAGTAATATTGCCACTCTTTAAGAGCTGCCATGGAGACTCTTTCCTGTCCTTTGATTTTCCATGTATCTTTCCAATTAACACTTATGAAATCGTTCAACCTGAACACAACTTTGTTCGTTGCAAACTGAAAAAATCCAATAACAGCCTCATCTGAATGTGAGACTCTCCTACTGAATTCCATTCTGAACTGTTTCTCCCTACTTCAGTTTTGGGTATTTAAAAAAAAGTTCCCAGTTCAGACTCTATTTCCTTCTCTGTAGTTGCTTAGGGAGGCTTTTATCTAACAGAGAATGCTGAAACAGGTTTCCAAGAGTTGTATACTCACTGCCTCAAATTCTTCCCCTTCCATTCTTTCTTGAACTGACTCCAGTTAAGCTTTTGACGCCACCATTCTGCCACAATTACTTTGTTTTTAAGGCTAGAAATCATCATCTCATTGATAAGTCTAGTATTACATATTCCATCATTTTGTTTAAAATACGGCAGCTTTTGAAACAGTTGATGACTCCCTCTTTTCTGAAACACTTCATTTAGCTGCTGATGTCATACTCCTAATTTTCCTTTCACCCCAGTGGTCACTCCTTCTCAGCCTACCTTGATAATTCATCCTCATCTTCCTGGACTTTTAATGTTACTATATCATAGAGCTGTCAGTCTTTGAACCTTTTTTTTTTTTGTCTACATTTACTTTCTAGGTGACCTCATGCAGTCTCATGCTTTTATATACCATCTGTTAGTTGATGACTACCCAATTTATTGCACTGTCTTTAAAATACATTCTAAACTTCAGACTCATATATGCAATTGCCTAATTAATATCTCTACTTGTGTAATAAATATTTCCATATTGTTATGTCCTCAACCGAACTCCTGATGTTTTTCCATCTTCTCCTCATAAACCCACTGTTACACATTAATTCCCATGTTTCATTAGTGGAAATTCTATTCTTCTAGTTCTTCATCTCAAGATTCTTAAAATCACCCTTCACTTCTTTTTCTGCTTTCAATCCTGAATCCATTTAGAAATGTTCTGAGTAAAATCCTCAAAGAATTCAAGATTAACCTTCCATTTCATTTGCACTAAATTGTTTATTGCAGTTCAATTTATAATCGCTAAGATGTGGAATCAATCCAAGTGCCATCAACCCATAAATGAATTAAATAAACTGGGGTATATGAATTCTATAGGATTTTTTAGCCATAAAAAGATGCAGGCTTTACATCTTTTGTGTTAACCCAGGTGAAGTTGAAGAATGTTCTCCTTAGTAAAGTATCACAGAATGGAAAAGTAGCAAATGTACTCAGTATGAACATGAAGCTACCAAATGAACAAATACACTCCCACACAAGAGAAAAATTCAACTAAATTCAAGTTGGAGGAAGGGGAGAGGAGGGATAGCGAGAGAGGTTAAGGGAGGGGGATTGGTGTGGCCTCACCTAACAGGCACAATGCAAGGGTACCTGGCATACCTCCTGGGTAAGGGGCACAACTACATCAGGGCCTTCATCTAACAAACACAAACAATGTAACCTAATTGTTTGTAACCCCATACTAATCTGAAATTAATAAAAAGAAATTATCTGAGTAATATCTTTAATGTATATCCAGAATCTATCCATTTCTCACCGCTCCCGTTGCTACAAACCTCATCCAAGCCACATCTTCTCTTGTCTTGATTATTCTAATAGTTTCCCCATTTCCAAACTTGGTCCCATAAATCTATTCTTGACACATAGACGAGAGTGATCACATTGAAAAATAAATCAGATCTTGGTGTTTCTCTGCTGAAACATATTTTTTTGGCTCCATATGTCACTCAGAGTAAAAGCATTTAAAATTTGCAACTTTCCCCTTTCCAGCTGACATTGCCCATATGACACTTTCTAATCCTTTCCTCTGCTTTTCTTTTCTAACATTCCAAACTCCCTACAATACTATTTGTTTCATTTATTTATATTGTTTATTGCCTGCCTCCCCTCATCAGACTATGTGATGTTTTATCTTTCTTATTCAATACATTGGACAGTGTGTCAAACATAGTGATGAATAAATTATTGCTAAATTAATTAGTTAAATAATTGTATCTCTCCTATTACTAGGATAAGAAAGAGTCACCTCAATACAAAGAAACTGTCTTAAATATTGAGAAACCTTTCTTATACCGTGTCATATGCCAGCTAAGTCTTTGTTAGGTACCCCTTGAATATATTTCCACAGCAAGCTGTGATCAATCTATCATAATCCTTTTTTTACTGTGTTATAATTACCTGTTTGTTACTTTTTCACAGTATACTGTGAACTTCTATGTCACAGGAATGGTATAATATGCACCTACCTGTCTCTTGCATTGATTGAGCACAGAGCCTTTGAATAACAGTTATTTAGTGCAGTTTGTTGAATATATAGATAAATACATAGAGGTTTTTATTCCCTGCACACATCCCTGCCCACATGTTGTCAATGTTAACCTTGTCTTCTTATAGGAAGAATTACAAGTCTTTTCCAGCTATGTTTTTGCTAGAAGTATACTTCTAGTTCATATTCCTCCTCAGAAACCTATATTGGCTGACTCTAAAGAGGCCTGCTGAAAAAATCTTAAAGAGCCCAGTGGGTGATGGCTTTCTTTGTCATCGAGAAAGATTGGGTAAGACTAAAAGCTGTGAATTTAAGTTTTGAGTGTAAAGATTGTACCTTCAATAGCAGCACAAATAAAGTCTTCACTCACTCCGAGACATTATCTGGCCCTTTGGAAAAAAGGAACAAGAGGTACAGCCGTATCTACTTACACACTATGGTATTTATTTTTTTCAGATAAGTGTGGTTTTAGCTTTCAAACAGCAGCTATGATATTTCCAGTCATTGTTTGAATATAGCCATCACTCCTTTATCTTGCAGTCTTACCATACTACAAAAAGTTTCACAGTGTTAGAAATGGCTCTGGCATAGTTAAACTGTTGGGTTTACAGTTAATTTTGTTGATCAACCAGTTTTAAAAATACCTCCTTTGTCGCTGATGGCATCCTTACAGGTATCCCTGTCAACATCTTCACTAAATTATTTAAGTAACTATTACTAGGGAATGTGATGTTTTGTGGATCTGAATTAAATCTGTGTGAAGATAAAAATTGCCACATTAATTTTGTTGTTTATTTATTTTCATTTTTTTTCAGCCAGGTACATTTCTTCTGGGTCAGGGTTTAACACCTTTTCTTTTTTTTTTTTTCTTTTTCCTTTTCCTTTGTCAATAGACTTTAAAGGAAATGTGCCAAAGCAGCTGCGATATGAAACAATAGGATGGATATCCAATCATTCTCAACCCTGAAAAATCACATTCTCCATTTATAAACAATGAAATGATTGGACAGGGAATGAAAGAATGTATAGAGAGTAATAATATGTTGGTTTTCCCACTTTCTACCCTTAATCAATGTAAATATGTTAGACATATTCAAAAGTTGAACTATCACTAACCAACCCCCTAGTGATTAGTTAGCACCTAATTATTAGCTAATTTGTAACTAGTATCTATGTTATCAGTTAAACTTTTGGTGGAGACCATATAGTAGTCAGAAAGAATGTGTTCCTTAATCCTGCCTGAAAAACAAAAATGACTTTTTTCTTATTTTAAATATTTTTCAGGGGAAATCCTGACCATTTCCTTGTCAAAAGCATATTTTACTTTTATAAAATAATCAGGCAGCAGAGTGTGGGGTAAAGCTTATCTTTTTGATCTCATTTTCTATTAGAAATCCTTGTGGATACTAAGCAATCAGTCAATGCTTTGTGAATTAAGTCTAATCCCACACCCATAGCCAAGTTAATGGCAATCCACTCAATTTATATGGAAAGAAATTGAGACTCAATAAATGCCCAGACAGCTAGGCTGGGATTCCTCATTCTCAATTCAATATTCTTCCTACTAAGCACCCTGCTGTCATGAAGTAGAGAGTATATTAAATACTCTGCTATTCAAGCCTGGATTTCTTTCAGACAATGAGTTGGAAAGACTCTCATGATAGTTGGTATCTAGCTGTGAGATGTATTTGCATTTGTATTTTTGTTTTGCATTTACATGGAGCAGCAAATGAAAATAAATGCAGTTATTTAAGGAAAACTCATCTACTGAATGAACAAAAAGTCAGTATTATAATTATACTCAATTATAATCATTTTTCTACTCATTATATTTTGATGTATTGTGGGGTACTCAAAGTTAGGTACAACATTCTATGTTCAGTCCATGTGGTGGGCACTCTGAACCAAGGAAGTTGTTCCTTAAGTATTGAATTAATTAATTAGTATGAATAAAAGAATCAGCTTAATGCCATCAAAAGGCCATGCACACACAGAAATATACACATACAGTTCAAGAATAGTCACTGAACAAAAGATGGTAAAAATCAATATTTCTTTTACAGTAAGACTCTTGAGAATCCGGAACATTAGTGTGCTGAATCATACCAAGATGACAATTATTTGAATTCACATTTTTGGAACTACTTCCTAGGTCAAGAATGAGTCCCAGACCCTCATCATTCTTTACTCTGTAGTACTCACAGTTCCACCATCACAGTCTACGTTGAGACACTTGGCCTATCTCACTATCCCTTTACCCTTGATATGCTAACAATGATGTAACCACAAAACATCAACACATTGTACCCCACATATGCATAAATGTATTCATGATCTATGTGTATTTGACTTAATAAAAAAAAAAAAGAAAAGAAGCTCTGGATTCCCAAGGCTCATCTCTCCTCACCTAATTCCAATATAATTCTGCACTACCACTTCCATCCTGTCCATCTCTTAGATCTTCCCCCAACTCCTGAAAACCTTCCACTGTGACCTTTGGATCTCACCACTTGCATTATCAGCAAAGTCTACCATCTTCGTCTATCTTCTGAAAATTCTTTTTACCTTCTTGATATAATTAAAACCTCCACTTTCCCTGAGGACATTAACACTCCGGCCATCTGCTCATAGGATATCTCATTTTTATCCCTGTGTCCTTTACCACTTCCGTTGGAGGTCAGGCAGCTGACTGCTTTGATTCTTCATTACTGCTTCCAGACTATTTTCCATTCCTTCTCCATAAAAGTCATCAACTTTGATTCACCTGTCACTATTTCCCACTGTGCCTCATTGTTGTGATTTCATAACAGCCCCATGGTTATTCCACAGTCATTTCCCAAAGATTTTATCTTCGAATGATTTGGCATTCTTTCTAATACTACTTACTCATACCATAATTCCTAGAACTTTCATAGACATAAATGATACTCCAACATTCCAATGTCTCAATTCCTTGAATTCTTATCTTCTTGTAATCTTGCTTTGACTTACACTCAGATACTGATTCCCATGGTTACAACCTTGACTTGATCATACCCAATGATTGACCCCTCCATATTCTCAATTTCAATCTTCCCTCCCAGCCAATTACTTCCTATCTATCCAGCTGATTCCTTCTGCTATATCAACTCAAGTAATTATTCAACTCATCCAATCCATTGATTCTATCACCTTTGCCACTATCTTCACCTTTCATGTCCTTTCTTTGTTACTTGACCAGATTAGATTCCCAGATCAAACATCAAAATCTCTCCTTTGCATACTACTTGAACAGCCTTTCCCCCTCTTGTTTTGTTGTACTCTTTCAGAAAAATAATAACTTGATGAAATCCAATTTTCTTTCTATTACCCACCACACCCATGCAGCTGAATGTGCCTTGACAAACTCTCACAGTCATGCTTACTGGAATCACTTTAACTTAATAACCGGTAATCACAAATGGGTACTTAATACAATCCATGCACTTTTTCACTCTCCAGTATTCATACTTCATACTATATCCTCTTTCTTAAACTTCTAAATTTGCCTATTCTGTCACTGAAAAATTTGCAGTGATCAGAAGAGAATCTCCACAGACTCACACCTCCTTGTAGCCAGCTACCAGCCTCTTTCCTAGTGTACTCTGCCTTCCCACCTGCTACTATAAATCAACTATACATGGTTCTATCTCAAATTACTCCTGATCTGTGCATTAGTTTTCATTTCCTCTCACTCTAGATATTGCTGCAATTCTTTGCTCTTTGTTACATCATCATTTCCTCCTCTCTACTAGATCATGATGATGGTCAGCACACAGACATGCTACAATTCCTCCTGTCTTTTAAAATAATCTTGGCTGCACTTTCCCCTCCAGAAACCACCTCATTTCTTTGTTATTGTTTGCAGCAAAATCCTTTGAGCTTTCTGTACTTGCAACATTCAATTCCTTCTATTCTCTCCTCAACATATTCAAATCTGGCTTTCATCTCCACCACATCCTCCTAAACTGCTCTTTTCATAGTCACCAGTGATAACCCTATTTCTATAGTCAATGCTGAAGTCTCAGTTCCCACCAACCAGAGGCATTGATGGAATACAATGTTCCTTAAATATTTTTCTGATTTAAATACTTGGCTTCTACAACTCTTTTTCATTTTTGTCCTATTATTTCACAGGACTTTGCTTCTCAGTTTCCTTTGCCAGCTCCACTCCCTCCCAATTTCATAATATTATAATAGCCAGAAATTAGTACTCATAGCCCTTCTGTGCTCTAAAACATACTTACTCCCTGGGTGATTTCGCCCCATCTTGTGTCTCTATGTATCATCTTTATGCTAATAACTTCCAAATTTATATCTGCAGCTTGGATCTCTTTCCTACATTCCGACTCGTATATGCAGCTGCCTAGTTGACATTTGCACTTGGATAGCGAATAGATAACTCAAATTTAGGATTTCAGAACAGGAGCTCCTGATCTTTCTACATAAAAGTCCACACCTGGTACAATCTTGCCCAGCTCAGTAAATGATAGAGTTTTTGGCTTAAAATATAACTAGAATCTGCCTACTTCTGACTCTTTTCACCAGTGTCAACCTTAAACACAGACAAGAGATATATTTTCTGTTGGGTCATTTTTTAAAGGGCTCTGAATATCTCAAAAAAAATAAATGTAATAAAACACACTTGGGCACTTTTGTAACTAGGAGACAAACATTCAGCACTGGCAACATATGAACTGTAAATAGCTATTCCTAAATAGCTATTCCCCCTGATGAATATAATTCTATCCCCAGAGAAATACTGACATTATTTACTTTGCCTTCTTGAAAAAATAAATTGTTATGTAAAAATGCTTTGAAGGCTCATAGTTTATGTGGCTGTTGAAATTGAATACTGAGGAATAATTTGCTATATTAAACTATTCCTACTTGTTTAAGTTAAAATGTTAAATTTCTATATGGAATGTGAGAAGCATGATACCAAGTCTTTACATTACAATAAGTATGCATTTTATTATTTTCAGTCTTTTGTGAAATTCTCAAATGTCATATTGGAGTATGGGAAAGATCTGAGAGGCAGAATCTCCTCAGTGATGGAAAGAACAAACTACTTTTTCAAATCCTCTCTCATAGATAGAATGAATACAGTCCACTTTTGATTGAGAAAATACTATTTTTGATAGTAAGAAATGCAAGAAAATAATTACCATAAGTGTCAGGATAGTGGTTACCTCTGGGGATGGAGAGTAAAGTGAAGTTTTAATCTTGTTCTCTTTCTTGCCCTTGTCGGTAGTTACACAGGACTAGCTTTATAATTCTCCCTTACCTGGTATATGCATGTGTTTTATTTATTCGGATGTATGTATGTTGGTTTCATAGTATTTTTTTTAATTTAAAAATACAACAAAGAAATAGGAAAATAGGAAATAAAATAACATTTCCCAGGAGTACCGAATGTCTATTTTCTTGCTTCCTTTCTTGTACCAGTTTGTAGTTCTGGCAGGAGTTATGAATTAGTTCAACATTCAAAACATTTGGACGTGGCAGCTGAGGAATGTTTTGTCTTATTAAACAATTCATATTTATTTAAATTAAAATGTAAATTTCTTTAAATTTCTATATAACACATGAGAAGCATGACCCAAGTCTTTCAATTATAGTAAGCATTTGTATATTATTTTCAATCTTAGTGAAATTCTCATATGGCATGGGGAATTAAATGATGAAATTTAAATATGCTGTAATATTTTGGCAATAATGAAAATTTATCTTATGTACTTTATTACACTATTTAAAGGTGACAAATGAAATACATGGTTTATTTATGAATCCCAATATTGTTTTAACAATTTGATTTGGAATTCTAATTGCCAGTGCTCCCACTGACAACACAGACTGCCACAGACTAATCCAGAGGTACCTGATGTTTCCCCATGATTACCATGTCCAGTCAAGTGTGTCAGGTTTTTCCTTCCAGGAAAATCACTGCTCACTGTTGTTGGTGGAGTATTTCTAAGAAGGCCCTCCTGTTTTCTGACACTATATCCATATCTGAAAGCAACAAGATCATCATCCTAAATCATAAAATAATGAACTGCTTGTGAGCCTTAAAAATTGTGAGTGTGATAAATAATGATGAGAGATTGAAAGAGTATCTTTCTTCTCAACAAAATTATTTTTTTTGAGTCACATTAATGTTAGCTGAATAAACAGCATTTGGACACTGCCATGAATAGCCTGCTTACTCATTCCTAATGCCTTATCAACCTCTTTCCCCTCTTTATTGTGTTTTTGGCATATCTCATTTGCTCAGAAGAACCTTGTCCAAATAAAGTAGAAAAATACTCTTGAAATATTTGGTAGGCCACAAGTACAGAATATCTTTAAAAATATGTCGTATTGTGTCCACCTGGGTATATATTTATATATCTTATTTTTTTCTTTCTGAGTCAACCAGTGTGGAGCCGACCTGTCTTAGGTAGCTGTTTAAAGAATTTAAAACAGGGTGACACCACTAGATCTCTGTGCCATCAGACAACCTAGGGAATTGATTGAGACAGGCAAGCCTGAGTGTGTGCTGAAAGGTATTCACTAGAGGATAGATGTACATTAGTTTTAGAAAGCAGACTGATCTTGACAGCTAGCCTCTCTCCTACAGAAATCATTCATTGTAGGTTACCTGGGGAAGACAATGAGGTTTTATGTAGAGAGGGATGTTTTTTAGGTCTTTGAGTAACTTGATGATAAGAAGAACTCTGGCATCCTTATTAAGTCACTTATAGAAGGAGCTAACCATCCATACAAGCAATTGGTGTAGTGACACAGTTTGCCAGAAAAGGTATACAGTTGAGCTGAGAACTGTAGAATGAAGCAATCTCCCTTCCCACAGTCATACAGCAGCTTTTCTGGCTGAGCTGGTTTCATGGATTTTATTATATTTTGTTTATTTTAAACTTTGCTGTCTCTTTATTCCATTGGGAAGATAAATACAATTCTTAAGGGCTGGGGCAAGGCTATAGAATGGTAGACGGCTTTGTTGAATCAATTAGACAATAATTAATCCCATTTATTGAGTGCATTCAAAGTTTTATTTAAAGTTCAGGAGTGGTGGTTGTGTGTGTTTGTGTGCAAAATACATTTCTTAAAAGTTTCTTCTCTGCTTACCAAAAACCTAGAGGTCAAATTGTATTCCTGAAAGTAAATTGATTAAAAATTCACTCTTTTTTGGACTATGGTGGTAATCTCCCTCCTGGTCTCCTCACATCCACAAGGTCCACTTTCTCTCATACTCAAATCAGTTCAAGAAATTGGAACAATTGGGCTGTGACACAAATCCAATTATGACAATCCACTGTTAAAATCCCTTCAATAGTTTCAATCTTATTGGACCATAAAACCAAATTCTTTGTTATGATATGAGGTGACTATCATCACTGCTACCCTGTCATAGCTTCCCCGACCTACCCACACATAAATGAAACATAAACTACTCTATACAATTCTCAGAAAACAGAATGGACTGCTTGAATCCATGCTTTTCAATATTCTGTTCTTATTGTCTGGCATGCTCCTGCCACACACTCTGTGAAGTCTTAACTCCAGTTTTAACTGACAGAAACTCTGAACATACTGTGGAATATTTAGTCTTTTGTATCAAAATGACGGATAGAGAGAATTAGAAATATCCCTGCAATGAACACCTAATTCTGGCTTATATATAAACATTTATTTTATATACTAGTCAAGATCATAGTTTCTGGCATCAAAAATTATGTAAAAACTGCAAGCCAGACCAGGAAGTACATGATTTAATGTTATAATTACTGCGTGGGTAAAGAATGATAAGCAGTGGTGAGTATCAGAAATCTTAAGGTCGAAGTTATAACACTGACCTGAGAATAGGAGATTAGGCCTTTGGCTCACAGAGGGAAACAGTTTGAAATAAAATACTGTGTTAAAGGCAAGACACTTGGAGAATGGTATCTTTGGCTAGATGCTGAACTATCAAAGGAAAAAAAGGAAACAAAATGAATCAAGACTCCCAACAGGCCAGGGATATGACAAGTGAGAGGAGATTTTCTTTGGGTAGAAAAAATGTAAAAAATATTGCTCTTAACAATTCAAAACTTTGGGTCTGCTTTACATGTAGGTATGAGTGATAAACTACACCTGTGTGATAAGGGAAACCTCAAGCCAGGAAATTAGGGTCAAACTGGGAAGGAGCCACTTTTATCCCATTGGCAAATGTGAAATCATCTTGAAGAGGTATGCTTTCAGCCTAGGTAACCCACAATTTCTTAAAACAAATCATAGGCATATGAAAGTGAAACTGCAACAATAAGGTAAAAATCTTGACAACTACCAGGGGACAGAGATTACCTGTAAAGAAATGACAGACCATTATATGGGTATAAGCTTCTAAAAAGCAATGATAGAAGATACAAGATAATAAAATAGTTAATTCAGACAACTAAGGAAAGAAACCTAACATTCTAAAACTGGCTGAACTATAATGTAAACATGAACATACTTTTACATAAAGAAAGACTGAGAGGTCGCTAGTCATGGACATTGGCTAAAATATTAATGTAACTACCTCATAAATATAGAACTCAGAGGAAGGACTGAAATATAAGAAGCAATGGTGAGAAAGAACTTGAAAGAAATATGTGGGTAATCTAAGCATAGAGTCTATAAACAATAATTGTGGCCTAATTTCAGAGAGGAATAAAACCAAATGGAATTAAAACACTGGACATTTAAGAATCAAGAGAATGATCTCTGTAAAATGTTTCTAAGAATTTTATTGTTCCAAAGGAGGATAGAGTTATTGGTAAAGTTTATACTTTAAGTCACCCATTTAAAATCCTAAAGCTAATGATTATAACATTAGAAATAAAATGTGGTCTTTATACACCAGTAGAGAGGAGCATGACATAACAAAAATGAGCAAATTAGTAAAAAGAATACAGGAGAGTATAGAAAAGAAAAAAAAAGCAAAAAAAAATGGTAGAAATAAACCCAAATGTATCTGTCATCACAACAAATGTAAATGTCTATCATTGTCAGTTAAAAGCAATGATCTTATATTGCATATAAAAAATGTAGCTATATGCTCTTTACAAGAGAGATGCTAAAAATGCAAAGACACAGGGAAGCTGAAGATAAATAAATGTAAGAAAACAAATCAGGATTAATACGCTATGGATATATCAATAGTAAGCATTTTAAGGCAAAAAAAACCCCAAAACATTACTAGGGATACAACAATGTAAAAATATATACCAAAGATATATTAGTGGGAATTTGTAAGGCAACTAAAACTTAGCATCGAAATGCATACCAGCAAAAACATTACAACTACAAACAGAAAAATTGCAAATCTATGATCATGATGAAAGATTTTAATATTTATCTCTCAGAAACTCTAATGGATCAAGTAATAAAATATGCTAGCACTATAGGATATTCATATAACCAAATTAGCAAGCTTTGTCTGATGGACATTTGTAGAATCTCAAACTCTACAATGGGAAAATAAATAATCTTTTAAAAGTACAAATGAGAAATTTGTTAAAAAACACACTTTACCTCACAAAAAATGTTAACTAATATTGATCAATATCATATAGGCCATACACTATTTATTTGGTTTGATAGCAAATGAAATAATAAAAATAAATAACTAAAAGCAAACAAACTAATCTATATATTCGGAAAGATTAAAGTAAATTTCTAATAACCTACAGAACAAAGATGAAGCCATTATAAAAATTAACTATTTTTGTGTGTGTGTGTGCGTGTGTGTGGTTTTTTTTGGCCGGGGCTAGGTTTGAACCCACCACCTCCGTTATATGGGACCGGCGCCCTACTCCTTGAGCCACAGGCGCTGCCCTAACTAATTTTTTAATGAATGACAGTGAAAACACTTCGTGTCCAAAAGTTAGTTGTAAGATGAAGCAAGAGTGTAAGGAGAGGGAAAGTTATAGACTCAAATTCATGTATCAGAAAAGAGGAAAGGCTTAACCAGTGAGCCACATGTGCTAGAACAAGAAATTAGAAAACGGGCTCATTGCCTATGGCTCAAGAGGTTAAGGCGCTAGCCACATACATCTGAGTTGGCGGGTTCGAATCCAGCCTGGGCCCGCCAAACAACAATGATGGCTGCAACAAAAAATAGCTGGGCATTGTGGTGGGCACCTGTAGGCCCAGCTACTTGGGAGGCACAGGCAGGAGAATTGCTTGAGCCCAGGAGTAGGAGGTTGCTGTGAGCTATGATGCCACAGGACTCTATCCAGGGCGACAGCTTGAGGCTCTGTCTCAAAAAAAAAAAAAAAAAAAAAAAAAGAAAAGAAAAAAGAAAGTAGGAAAAGAACAGAAACATAAAAGCAAATAAATTAGAAAAGACTGAAATATAAAAACATAAAGGAAAATGGAAAAAAGAAACAATAGGGGCAATAATGCAAAACTTTTTTTTAAGTCAAATATAATTGATAAAAACCTATGAAAATATGGAATACAAAGGCAAACAAAAGGGCTAAATATACAATGCAGTGAGTTAAAATGTGAACGTAACTATAAACAGAGCAGAAAATTTAAACACATAAGGGAATACTATGAACTACTTCATAGTAGTATAAAGTGGACGATTCCCAATAGAAAGACTATCGAAGAATGTTGCACAAAACACTGAAAACCTGATGTAAATCTATAAGTACTGATGAAATTTAATCAGTACATAAAGATCTATGTGGGGCAACTACACCCACACACACACATAAATATGCAGGCATGTATCCAGGCATGTTTTCAGTCATGTTCTGTCAAACCTTCAAGGAAGAAATAATCCCTATGTTTTACAAATTGTTCTCAAGACCCAGCTTCACTCTAAAAAACATCTTAGAAAGTTGTAGTACGTAGCAGCTAAAGTTGAGAACCACTAAGATGATGACATTTTTTCCATTTTGTAGCTGAGAAAGGTAGGACTTAGCCAGGTAAAGTGAATCTTTCAGCTCACAGAGCCAGTTATGTTCCCTGACTTGCATTTGGTATTTTTATTAGCTCACAAAGATTTCATGAAAATCTCTCTTAAGCACATTTCTTATATGGAGCTGCAAATCCAAAATGTTTCATATCTTTTCTCATTTGTGAATAGCTATCAGTAGCATAAAGTTGTGCTTTTGATGAGCCCATAATAGGAAGTAATATGTGGTAATTGAATGTCATTCCATTTTGGAGCAGTTTTGAAAATAAAAATGAATTCTTCAGGAGAAAAAGGAGCAGAAAACAAACAACATTCAAACAAAATGTTGAAATGGCTTAACACTGGGTTTTCACAACAGAAAAAAATGAGAAAGAATTACTTTCCTTTCAATTTCTCTATAAACCTAGATTGGTTTTAAAAAATAAATTCTATTAATTTACAAAAATGAGAAATAATATCCTCTTTTCTGCTAAAAAGGAATTTTCTCTTGTGGCTTACACAAAGGACCATGAGTAACAGAGCTTAGGACTTTATTGGCATTCCATTCTCCACCCTTGCTCAGGACTAGAAAGCTACACAGTGGGGCACATCTATTATATGCTAACTAGTTCAGAGAGTGTTCCAATTAGACGAAATGTTTTAATAAATGTATCAGTAAAAATTACAAGGGTAATGAATAGCAGTCAGAGTGTATTAATAAGTATTATGATTCTTTTTTTGGAAAAGTTGATTTAGATCCAGCTCAACTGCATAGTTCAGGTTATATTTCTGGTTGGTAGTAGTCACATCATTTACACTGTGCATAAAAAAGAGAAGCTATAAATTATAGTAAATACATAGAGCTATAATTTCTGATGGAAGATGCCTTCCATTATGATAAAAATCAAATTGGGCAACATCCAAAACTATGCATCAGAAACATTATGTGAGGCCCCCAAACATCCTAACCATTTCTATATCTATGTCAAGAGTAATCTGCCCAGGAAACAAACATAAGATGTTCTGAGGAAACATTTTATTTAACTCACACATGAATACTGATGATAATAAGCATCTATTGAATGCATATTATCTATCTATTTATTTATTTTTGTATTAAATCATAGCTGTGTACAATAATGCAATCATGAGGTACAATGTGCTGGTTCCATATACAGTCTGAAATATTTTCACCAAACTGGTTAACATAGCCTTCATGGCATTTTCTTAATTATTGTGTTCAAACCCTTATACTCTAAATCGCACTATAACAAAGATATTTGTACCAGAATGTTTATTGCAGCCCAATTCATAATTGATAAGTCATGAATGTCTATTATCAATGAATTATTTTCATATTTATGTTTTTTTTGGGGGGGATTCATTGATGGTACAAAGAATTAGGTTACACTGATTTCAGTTGTTAGGCAAAGACCCTCTTGTAATTGTGTCCCGCCCCCATGAAATGTGCCATACACTGGGACCCCCCATCCTTCTTTTTCCTCCCCTCTCCCTGATCCCTCATTCCCCTACCTAATCCCTTGTATTAGATCATCTATTGCCTTCATATTAGAATTGAGTACATTGCATTCTTGCTTCTCCATTCTTGTGATGCTTTACTAAGAAGAATGTGTTCTACCTTCATCCAGGTTAATACAAAAGATGTAAAGTCTCCATCTTTTTTAATGGCTGAATAGTATTCCATGGCATACATATACCAAAGCTTGTTAACCCATTCCTTGATTGGTGAACATTTAGGCTGTTTCCACCTTTTGGTGATTGTAAATTGAGTTGTGATAAACAGTCTAGGACAAATGTCCTTATGATAAAAGGCTTTTTTTTTTCTTTATTCTGGGTAGATGCCTAGTAATGGGATTGCAGGATCAAATGGGAGGTCTAATTTCAGTTCTTTGAGCATTCTCCATACTTCCTTCTAAAAAGACTTTATTAGTCTGCAGTCCCACCAGCAGTGTAAAAGTGTTCCCTTCCCTCCACATCCACACCAGCATCTGCAGCTTTGAGACTTTGTGATGTGAGCCATACTCACTGGGGTTACGTGATTTTTTTTTCTTTTCCTGCAGTTTTGGCCGGGGCTGGGTTTGAACCCACCACCTCCGGCATATGGGGCCGGCGCCTTACCCCTTCGAGCTACAGGTGCAGCCCGGTTACGTGATATTTTAGAGTGGTTTTGATTTGGATTTCCTTCATGATCTGAGACAATGAGCATTTTTTAAAATGTTTGTTTGCCATTCATCTGTCTTTGTCAGAGAAAGTTCTGTTCATATCTCTTGCCCAGAGGTACATGGGATTGTTTACTTTTTTCTGTTGATTAATTTGAGTTCTCTGTAGATTCTAAAGTATTTATGAATACTTGCCAGTTTCATAAAATTCAAACATCTTTTTCCATTCTAAAGGTTGCATTTTTGCTTTACTTGTTGTGGTCTTAGCTGTGCAGAAGCTTTAAGACTGAAACTCGACCCACAGTTTTCACCCCTTACAAAAATTGACTCAATATGGATAAGAGGCCTAAATCTAATGCAAAAAATTATAAAAATCTTAGAAGAAAGTGTGGGGAAAATTCTTGATGAGGTTGGACTTCAGCAGCTATCGCAGAATAACAACAATTAACAAATGGGACTTAATTAAGCTTTATGTTATTTATTACACATAATAATTTTTCAAGTTTAGCAATATTATTTACCTTTTTTACAAAGGGAAAACTATAGTAGAGAGGTCAGATGACTTGTCTAAAATCACATGGCATAGCCAGCCCTCTAGTTTAGATCTCCCTGTTATTATTTCTAATGTTCTTATTTATAGTTGCCTCTCTTTCTAATTTCTTCAAGACCATAGCCAAGTGATGCTCTTGAATCAATTTCTCTGAGTCCATAGAAGAAGTTTGATATATGGGTCTCTCTTTCTTCAGTTCTTCTTCCTTCACTCTGAGTTTGGGCCTTTCCCTGGGCATTTCTCTCTTCCTTCTGTTTTTTATTTTACCCCATCTCAAGAGAAGGCTATATCTAATTTCTTTCCAGTTAAAGAATAAATGAGATTAAAAGAAAGAAACTATCTTATTTTTTGAAACTTTTGTCCAAGGTGTGACAAATAGAGATTTTCAAAATAATTGATTTTAATAGAACTGGAGTGAAAGAAAAATGGAAACAAACTAAAAGAAAGAAAGGGTCAGAAAAATAATTATATTCCAAGTATAGTTTGTTAAAGAGATCCACATGTAAAATAAGAACCCTGCTCCGAAAAGACCTCTGCTTCATTCTGAAGATACTCTTACACAGGTATTCAATAGAGTGCAAATAAGATAATCATAGTGCTGGTGACCAAACTCCAAGCACATAAAGCAACCCTACCACTTCTCCTGGTACATTGCTGCAATGTAAGAAAGCACAGAAACTCAAAACCATCTTCCAACCACCTTCACTTGATCCTGTGATTATCTCTTCACAAATGCCTACAACCCCTTACTCTTTGTTATTCTTCCACCTTCTACATTTGTCAATGAAACAAGTCTACAACCCCGGGCCTCAGACTTATCGACCCCTAAGTTCCCTTACAGGAAGTTATAGGCATACCCATTACCTATATGACCCCTAATTAGACAAGGTCTTTCCAAATTATTTGAATATTTGAGAGTACTTCTTCATCAGGACTCTGATGAAACATAGTGCTAACTTGAATGAGTGTGTTCTTAGTTTTTACTTCTAGTCAAAGTCATGAAGTTCCTTTTGCCACTAAGCTACTCTAATGGTACAACAGGTCTCATCACAACAGAGGGTAAACATAGGTTTTGTCTTGGAATTGTCTATCAAAAACAAGCTTTCATAGAGTGCTACTGTGTTTTCAGAGGTAGATAGCTAAATTGATTCAATAAAAGGTAGTGGTAAAGCAAATTTTAACATATCCATCTTATTTCCTCTGTAAGCCTGGGGACCTGCTATTGAGAGGTTATGTTTTATCAACCATCTGCTGTAGTGTCTTGTCAAAGTCTGATAAGAGTGTTCTTAAAAATTATTATCATTACTAGTTTCTAAAACTTTCACATTTAATTAGCTTTGTTTATAGTTAATACATTATCTGAAGAAAATATAATTTTTACTGAAATAATGTGCATATCTAGTTTAATTTCTTATATAAACAATTCTGATAAATTCTCAACATTCAAATTTTGTTTTACTTTGCTCACAAATGGGAGCCAACTAATTCAAATGTTTACTGGCCACAGTAAACATACATTTTTGAAATATAGAAAGACTAGTCTTTTAGAAACAGAAAAACTGTGTGCTTTGGGCTTTATTTTCATTGTTTCTTCTTCTAAACTATGATTTTCCATCATATTTGAGATCAAGCAACATAGAAGCACTTAAATGAAAAGAGAAACCATATTTCACAGGAGATTAGTTAAAACCCAGAGTATTATCTCCATTTTCTGCCATGGCGAAGGTTTGTGATGATCATTTCTAAGGGTCACAACCAGCCCAACAAGATAAATCTTTTCAATGTAGCCTAGAAATTGCCAGGTTTTCACTGATGTAAGAATTTATGTGTGGACACTGATTTTCTCACACCACTATCTTGTCTTGGGGCATATTCTAGTGTCTTTTAATGAAAGGCCATTGATATAAAAAAAATCTCATTGCAAATGAAAAAAAAATACTGGCTTGTGAGTTCTTATGAGACTGAGAAGAAAGCAAATGATGTACAAAAAATGATCCTGGCTAATGTATATTTAAATCAATAAAGTAATAAGTATTATTGGGTAGCACCTGTGGCTCAAAGAGTAGGGTGCCAGCCCTATATGCCAGAGGTGGCAGGTTCAAACCCAGCCCCAGCCAAAAATTGCAGGAAAAAATAAAAGAAAAAGACTTTAAAAATATATTAAGTATCATTTCATGTTGCTCTCTTGGGATCAAATGATTGTAGAACAGCTTTATTATTTTTAGAAATGTAATTAAACAAATTATATCCAAAATTTTACCTCTAAAATGGAGTTAGCTGGTGTAATTGACTACAGTAGCTATAGCTAGGTAAGCTCTCAGCATATCCTCTCAACTCTCTTGTTCTTGCTTTTATAGAGAATGGTCATGATGGTGGCATATAAAATGTTATTTCTTCACACTTACCCATTTCCTGCTGTCTGCCACAGGAGACTGAGCCCTGCATTAGGCTGTATCATTCATAATGCAACATGTATCTTATCATGATGATTAGTCCAGGGGACACACGATCAAAGAATAGCCAGCCAGATTTCTTTTTTGGAAGCCTTTTGGAAAAGAGTTCTTTTTCCTTTTGAAGTTGTTCAACTGGAAACGTGTCAACGGTCTTGAGGAAAAAAAAATCTCATCTGTAACTGAAGAGAATGACAAAGCATAATGGGGGAAGAATTAAAGGATTCGATGAGCAGGGACGAGAGATCAAAAAGGAATATGCAAGAGCCCCTTGATGTGCTTTTCACAGGAATCAACCAAATCAAGTTCCATACATACACACATTAATGTCATTGATTTTATTCTAATGACATCTTCATGCCTCAATTTTTTTCATCTGTAAAATGTGCAAAATAGTATCAGTCATGCAAAGTTGTTAGAAGTAAACAAGAAGTTGTGTTGAGCACAATAAAGGAGCTCATTTACTGTTACTTTCCCAAAATATAGCTTATCTGACTGTCAGGAGATAGATGAGTTTGAGTTATACTTCAGTCTTTAGATTACATTTCCAGTGTATGAAATGCCCCTTAGAGGTTATGGTGACACTTTAATTAACTGCTTGGCAAGGACAGGAATATTGTCTATAGCTACAAATTCTAAATTGTGGTACAGGGCACAATAAAGCATAGAATTGATGTGAAGGAGACTAGGAGTGGCAAATGTGATTTAAGGGAGCAGATAAGGTGTAATATGTTGCTTTGAGAGAATATTGTCAGAAGATAAATGCTGAAAAAGCTGGAAACTTCATATCTGAGGCAACTGCATGCAGATTGGCCATGTGGGGAAACACAGTGGGTAATATTGTTTGGGCAGAGAGATGTCAGACATTGTCTGGAAACAATAAGAACCAGACCTGAATCACAATTGCATCAGAACTACTACAAGTGGTATAGAGTAAAGCATTGATCATAGAAATTATTTGATTATATGCTATCATGGGAACTGGTAAAACAGTCTCTGTTCACCAGTTATTTGAGTCTTGTGCTTGGCCTGAAGATAAGAGGACAGGTAGTCAGGAAGGAAACACGTATGTGAATTGGGGGAGAAAGAGGACAGACAGGAATCCACAAGGATTAGGTGGAACTCAAGTCCATCTCCTATCTCTTCTAAAAGTGCAATTTTGATGATGCAGGTGAACTTCAAATGAAGCCAATGTCTTTCATTAAAAAAGACAGGCAGGAGTCTGGTCCAGAACTGGGAGAAGCTGAATATGAAAATGCAATAGGAGCTGAAGAAGTTACAAGCCTGGATCAAATACAAATACCTATGTCACTGAGGTGAGGTGGCCTATTAGTGAGAACATGCATGGACTGTCATACCACAAAACCCTTCAACAAACTTCTAAGCAGAAACATGGGAGCTGTTTCATGTGTGTTTGTGTGTGTGTGAATTTTATTTTCACAATTTACATACCATACAATTTACCCTTTAAAACAGTATAATCTAGTAGGTTTCATTATTTTCACAAGGCTTTGAAACAATTGCCACAAACTATTATTGAACATTTTCACTCAAAACACTCTTCCTTTAGACTTTAATATTCACATACATTTTCCTCTGCCCAGCAATAAGCAACCCCTAATCTATTTTTTTGTATCTATAAATTTTCTTATTCTGGAGATTCAGCGTATAAATGGGATGATATATTATGTGGTCTTTTACGACTGGCTTCTTGCACTTAGGATGTTATTTCAAGGTTCATTCATGTTGTAGTATAAATCAGGACTTCATTTTTTTTATATTGCAGAATAATACTCATTTGTACCGATTTGTGGACATTGATTTTATATCCTGTGACATTGCTGTCTTTTTAGATCACTTCTAGGAGTCTTGTGGTTGAGTCTTTGGGGTTCTCTAGGTATAAAATCATATCATAGGCAAAGAGTGAGAGTTTGACCTCCTCTGTCCCCATTTGGATGTCATTTATTTCTTTCTCTTGCCTGATTGTATTGGCTAGAACTTCCAGCACTATGTTGAATAGTAGTGGTAATAGAGGACAACCTGTTCTAAGGGGAAAATCTTTCAGTTTTACCCCATTAAGTATAATATTAGCTGTGGGTTTGTCATAGATGCCTTCAATCAGATTCAGAAATGTGCCACCTATGCCTATATTCTTCAGTGTTGTAATTAGAAAAGAGTGCTGAATTTTATTGAATGCTTTTTGTGTATCTATTGAGAGGATCATATGGTCTTTGTTTTTGCTTCTGTTGACATGGTGAATTATGTTTATGGACTTGTGTATGTTAATCCAGCCTTACATCCTTGGAATGAAACCTACTAGATCATGATGAATGATTTTTTTAATGTGTAGCTGTAATCTGTTGGCTAGGTTTTTTTTTTTTTTTTTTTTAGAACTTTTGCATCTATATTCATTAGTGAAATTGGTCTGAAGTTCTTTTTAGCTGGGTCTTTTCCTGATTTTGGTATCGGGGTGATATTTACTTCATAGAACATGTTGGGGAAAATTTTTGCCTTCTCAATTTTTTGGAATAATTTCCACAGTTTGGGTATAAGCTTTTCTTTGAAGGTTAATAGAATTCTGGTGTAAAGTCATGTGGACGAGGGCACTTTTTTTGTTGGGAGATTTTTTATTGTTTCTTTGATCTCAGTTCTTGAAATTGGTCTGTTCAGGAGATCTATTCTTTTTTGCTTTCTTTCTTTCTGAACTTTCCTGCATCTCTCGGACTCACTCTTCTGCTTCCTTCTTCCATTATCAATAAGAACTCATGTGATTGCAGTAGGCTCATCTGTACAATCCAGAATAATCTCCCTATTTCAAAGTAGCCTTAATTCCATTTTTGAAGTTCCCTTTTCACCTATAAAGTAACATATTCACAAGTTGCAGGGATTGGACAACTTTGGATGGCCATTTTTCTGCCTACCAAAACAACCAAGCTATTTTATAGGTATTTGTATCATAGAAGAAAACATAGAAATGTTCCCAAATCCAGGGAACATTTGCCCAGAATTTCCCCCTCTGAAGGGTTCTAGATTAAACTTTTTCAATGGGAGTCATTTCCATGAGATTTGGAAGGTGGAAAAGATCAGTTTATTATATTCTATAGGCAGTTGCAGACAGATGCATAGGCATATGTGAAATTCAAATGGACTTCCTAGTAAGCTCTTGAGAGACATCTGCTTTGTTATAGCATGCTGAGCTAGATATTGGAACTATCTCAAGATTCTTAAAAATCATAACAGCTTCCCAGCATATAAGTCATGTGATTTATTATGTAAAGCAAGCATCTTTTCTTTGTCTTGGTTAATTGTCATACTCCTTTCTAAGTACGGGTTGGCCTCCTACATTTTATTATTTTATTTTATTTTATTTTTGCAGTTTTTGGCCAGGGCCGGGTTTGAACCCACCACCTCTGGCATATGGGACCAGTGCCCTACAGTCACAGGCACCACCATTTCCTACATTTTATCTTTGCATTTTAAATGTCATGAAATTTCTGCCCAAATTTCTTTAATATGAAGGCTTTTGCCAGTGTTACTTCCTCCAGGACATCTTCATCCTTCCCATTACTATTACTTTTAAATTTCATGTTCAGCATTTTTTATTTGCTTGTTTATTTGCTACATTTGCATTCTTTGGCCAATTCCATCTTTTTGGTATCCATTTTGTAATGTACTTCACTGGGGGTATACTGACTATCAGATGTGCAGTGACCAATTACTTATAAATCTTGTAGGAAGTGATGTCGTTGGTCACTTATGATGATGCATATCTGTTATTTATATAGCGATGGATGGACTGGGGAGTTAGCAGTAAAATAAGCACTGTATGCAATTACTCAATTGGTCACTGACATCTGAACCATGTTCTGGGCAAGCGGTATTAGTTAACTAAATCATGGTCTACTAGTTTTCTGGGTCTGCTATAACAAAATACCACAGACAGAAGGACTTCAACAGTAGAAATTTATTTTTAAAAATTCCAGGGGCTGGGCATCAAAGATCAAGATATGCACAGGTTCCTTCTAAGGGCTGTAAGAGAACAGCCATTGTCTCTCTCCTTGGCTTATAGATGGCTGCCTTTTCCCTGTGTTTTCACAGCATCTTCCTTTTTTGTATGTCTGTGTCCAAGTTTCCTTTTCTTATAGGGACATCAACCGTATTAAATTAGGTCTTACTCCTAATGGCCTCATTTTAACTGAATTACCTCTTTAAAGACTCTATCTTCAAATGAAGTCATATTCTGAAGTACTGAAGATTAGGAGTTCAGTAAATGAATTTCAGGGTTTGGGATAAAATTCAGCCTATTAATACATGATAACTGAAATTTAAGTATATATGAATCGTACAAAAAGAGAATATGTTCTCTTTACTTGATTGGTTCCTGGAAAAGATACAGGTAACATTTTAACTTTTAGTAGTATCTTCATGAATGACTCATGGGAAATATATTTCATTAGTTTTTCCCAACTGCCAAAAGTGTTCTATATCTTTATACTTGAATGCAGTTTTGTTATGTTTCAAATTCTTGTATCAGTCCTTCTTTTTTTTTTTTTCTTTTTTTTTTTTTGCAGTTTTTGGCTGGGGCTGGGTTTGAACCTGCCACCTCCAGCATATGGGGCCAGCGCCCTACTCCATTGAGCCACAGACACTGCCCAGTCCTTCTTTTATTGAAGTATTTGAGGGTAATACTTCGGTCATTTTTAAAATTTAGGTATATTTACATAAATTGAGAGACATATATATATATATATTTTTTTTTTTGAGACAGTCTCACTTCATCACCCTCGGTAGAGTGCTGTGCCGTCACAGCTCACAGCAACCTCCAGCTCTTGGGCTTAGGTAATTCTCTTGCCTCAACTTCCCGAGTAGCTGGGACCACAGGTGCCCACCACAATGCCCGGCTATTTTTTGTTGCAGTTTGGCCAGGGCCGGGTTTGAGTCTGTCACTCTTGGTACATGGGGCCAGCGCCCTGCTTATTGAGCCACAGGTGCTGCCCAAGAGACGTAGATTTTAAGTTTAATTTGATGAGTTTTAATGGTATACAATGGAATAGAACCATGTAACCACCACTATAGTTAAGATATAGAACATTTTCATCACCCCAAATGTCTTATGTGTCTCTTAGCAACCTCCATTCTGATTTTTATCACCCTAGGAGAGTTTTGCCTTTTCTAGGATTCTATATAAGTTGAACTACAGAGGTATGCTACACTTACGTGTCTGGCTTCTTTCACTCAACCTAATACTTTTGGGAATCATCTTTGTGCTGTGATTTTTAGAAGTTTGTTGAGTAGTATTGATTATGGGAATGTGCTACATTTATTTTATCGATTCCTCTGTTGATAGACATTTGGGTTGTTTTCAACAATTTATGAATATTATAGTAGAAAACTTTTGTGAACATAATTTTATTCTAAAGATGGATACTGGGCCATAGTGCAGATATATCTTTAACTGTTTAAAAGACTACTAAACAGTTCTCCAAAGTGGATGTGTCATTTGCATTCCCACAAAGCAATGTATGAGAATTCTAGTTATTTCATAAATTTGATATCATTTGGAATTATCAGTTTTTAAAATTAAGTTCTAGCCATTCATATCTTAGTATAAAATGATATATCATTGTATTTCTCTTATACTAATGATTTTAAGCACCTTTACATTTGGCCATTCTTATATCTTATTACAAGAATTCGTTCATGACCTTTGCTCATTTTTAAAAATTGGATTTTTTGACTTGTTTTTTTTTTGTAGAGACAGAGTCTCACTTTATGGCCCTCGGTAGAGTGCCGTGGCCTCACACAGCTCACAGCAACCTCCAACTCCTGGGCTTAAGGGATTCTCCTGCCTCAGCCTCCCGAGTAGCTGGGACTACAGGCGCCCGCCACAACGCCCGGCTATTTTTTGACTTGTTTTTAAAGAATAAACTATTTCAGACACGTTATATAGGTTTAAGAAAATACGAACAAAAAGTACAATGTTCTTATATACTTACATACACTCCCACATATTTTCTTTCATTAATAACATTTTGAATTAGTGTGATATTTTTGTTACAATTGATACATCGGTATTGATACTTTATTTTTGAATAGAGTCTAAAGGTTACATTCAAGTTCAATTTTTGTGTTGTAGATTCTGTGGGCATTTAGAAATGTATAACATATAACCACTGTTACAGAACCATACAGGATAGTTTTACTGCCCTAAAAATCCCCTGTGCTTTGCCTATTTATCCCATCCTCCCCCCCAACCTTGATAATCACCAATTTTTTCACTGTCACCATAGGCTTGCCTTTCCCAAAATGTTATAGAGGTGGAATCATACAATATGTCACCTTCTCATATTAGCTTCTTTAACTTAGCAATATGTATGTCTTTTCGGTTAGCCAAATGCACATACGTCTTCCATGGTTTTTTTTTGTGGTTTGATAGCTCCTGCCTTTTATTACTGAATAGCATTCCATTGTCTAGATGTACCATAGTTTATTTCTCCACTCATCTGTCAAGGAGCATCATGGTTGTTTCCAAGTGTTGGCAATTATGAGCAAAGCTGCTGAAAACATCCATGTGCAGATTTTTATGCAGAGGTAAGTTTTTACCTTATTTCATTAAATACCAAAGTGTGCAATTGTTGGATAGTAACAGTATGTTTAGCTTATGTAAGAAACTGTCCAAGTGCCTTCTGAAGATCTTCTGTTGTTTTGTTGTTGATTTTATTAAGAAGTTATACATTTATGTATTTCTGATACATAAGTCATATTTATATATTCTAAATGATTTTATGTATTATAGATATTAGTTCTTTGTGCACACATATGTTTATATGTATTCAATAGCTTGTCTATCCATTTTCCCAAGGGTATCTTTTTATGAGCAAAATATTTTTCATTTTTATGAAATCCAACTTATAATTTCTTTCTTATATAGAAAAAAAGACTTCATAGTTTTGACTTTCTTGTTAGGTCTACTATACATCTTAAATTAATGTTTATAAATGGACTGAGGTAAGTTTTTAGGTTCATTTTTTTCCATATAGCTGTATTATATTCCAAAAGGAGGAAATCAATAGTGTCAACAGTAATTTACATTCCTAACTCCACAATGTTTATTTCTGAAAATTGATCTCCACTAAAGGTAATAAAGGTACCTTGAAGAAATGGCTGATTCCAGAGTTTGGACAATAAAGTATAAGATGAGTCTGAAATATCATATTGTCCCAGAAGGAGAGGGCGTTAAGGAATTAGGTGAGCTTGAAGAGTTTTTAGTGGGAAAATGTAGGAAATTTGAATATTGACATGACTAATGGTGGTAATGGATTATAATTCATTGAATGAAATAGGAATCCAGAAGTCAATACCAACATGAATAAATGCATGTATAAAAAAAGAATGGAAACCACTCCTTTAGAGTTTAAACTAATATTAACTACCTCTTAATAGTCACAAAATAATTTAACTTTGGGGAGAAATCTAGCAGAACTCATCTTAAGCAAATGATAAGTTACCACCAACAGTGGTGGAACAAGTTGACATTGTGTGCCTTCTGATATGCACTAAGAAAAACACAGCAACATTTCTGTGATATTCCTGCTGAAATGTGTAATGTGACTGTAATGGAGAAATACCAAGAATTGAGGGACATTTTCAAAGTTACTAGCCTGCACATTTCAACTGTCAATGTTATGGCAAAGAAAGACTGAAGAACTGTTCCAGACTGAAAAGACTGAAGAGACATGACAACTAAATGCAATACATAATCCAGAATTGGATCTTGAATGTAAAAATTTCATTTTGGACACAATTGGAGACAATCTTAATGGGGTCAGTTCATTAAGTAGTAATAATTTGTCCTGTTATTCTCCTTGATTTTAATATACTGTAGTTTTGTAGGCCGGTATACTTGTTGTAAGCAAGTACCCATCAACATAAGTAGAAATGAGGCTTTATGTTTTTGCAACTCTCCAAATGGTTCAGAAAAAATGATAATACTAACACACACACACACACACACACACACACACACACTAGCACAGAGAGAAAGATAAGCCAAATATGGTAAAATGTTAGCAATGGGTTCTCCTAGGGGAAGGATATATAGGAACTTAAAAATTCTTGCAAGTTTTGATAAGTTTAAAATTATTTCAAAAAAGTTTAGAAAGAATGGATACTAATAATTAATGTGTGGAAAGAATTTTACCAGGAAAAACTTACTGTAACATTCATTTTCTTACTTAATTCTGTGAGGAGGCATTTTTACTCACATTTTACAAATATGGAAAGGTAAGGAAATTGGGATTTTCAGAGATATTCAAATCTACATCGGGACCAGGTATTCCCATCCCATGTTCAGTGTTTACCTTTGAAGAAATATCTTATGTTGCCTTGTGCAAGTGTCTCATCTCCTCTGGACCATCGCTTCCTTGTTTGTATATTTTCAGTAGTAGACCAGTCTGCAGGTTTTTTCCTCACTTGGCAACACTGGAACCTTAGAGGAAATTACTAGCACTGTCTCCTCCAATTATAAATTTCTGTGATCCCACTCCCATTTTTTTACGAATAGTGGTGTACTGGCAGGAATCAGTATGAGATTTGAGGAAGAGGCTGGGGATTATCCTTATATAGCATATACCTCCTCTCACTTAGATAGGATTTTTCTTCCAAGAACTAATTTCTGTACTGATGGAAATAGTCACTGAGTGTTTAGGAGAAACCAAGGAGCCGTAGGAAGCTAGCAGGAAAGCCCAGGGAATCTGAGAGGAGAAGATGTTCAGACTCAGGTGAAGGCAGATAAGAGAAGCTCTTAGGCTGAAGATAAAACTGATTTTCCAATTCTCAGATGTCTCTGGGGCTGCTAGCCTCCCCTGGAAGACTGCCATGGTCCATAGTGATGAAAGATTTGTGGAGGTACAATCGCCCCTTTATTTTGTGGGAGGATTGTGTATCCACATCCTAAATATAGCATGGATTACCTTAAGATTGACAGGAAAAATAGAAAATGTGCAAAGTTGATTTTTGAAATGTGACAATGGATGTGTTATTTTTCCCCTAAAAATTTTCTCATCATTATGAGAGCAGCATGTTTTGAACCGACAGAAAGCAAGACCTAGATAAAACCTTATTTTATTCTTCCTACTACTTATTCAAGAGAAAACATATTTTTCATTGAAACTTCATAAACTTACAGATACAGGGCTAATTTAAGAGGTGTGAATTAACTACACATTAAATTTAAATTCAGGTAATAACTATAGTCACGCCTGCACTATTAAATCCAAATTCTACAGTGAACATTAATATGTAGTTTATATATAGAACTTAGTATTATGCTAGGTACTTTTACATTATATAACTTTATCTTTACTGTAGTCTTATTGTGTAGATCTTAATGCTCTGTGCATTTTTTGATAAAAAGACAGAAGCTCGGAAAAATTAGATGGCTTGCTTAAGCCACACAGAGTATGAGCATTTGAACTCAGGACTTCACTTACCAAAAATTCTTTTCTTTCCCGAATGAGTCCATGAAATGTGCTTCGTTGCTTTTACATAGAGATATATATCCTTTGGAGAAAACACAGCTAGTTTGTATCTTTGTCATACAGTGACACTGACAGTTCTCTCTAAAAGTAGCATCCTTAATGTTACAGGCAGCAATACACTTATGTCTGCTTGGATACAGATACTCACATTAGAGCACAGAAACACACATACACATGTGTCTTTTAGCATTCTTCATAGGAGAGAGTTATTTGAATTTGTCTCAATTGCACCACCACATCTTAATTTATGGAGGTGACTGAGTTATGAGAAAGAAAGGACAATGCCATGGAAAGGATATTTTTGTTACCACATTTTCCAAGAGGAGGAGGAACACCACACCATGTAGGGACATGGGGAAGCCCCAGGTTTGGGTCAGGAGACGAAAAGGAGTGAATGGAAGCCACAGGCTACATTCCTTATTGGGGTGTCTGCGGGAAGGGAAGGCAGGACAAGGGAAAGGGCTCAGGGTTGGCTAGTTTAAGTAATTCCATTGGGCTTTTGGGGATAGGGGATACTTTTAGTTGTCTAGAACCTGACTTTAGGTTGATCTAGGGCAAGGGAATATTAGTGTGATGTGTAGGAATTAGATAAAAGAAGCGGTTTCAGATGAAATGCTCTGGATTACAAAGGAGATGCTAACGACTTTGGCCATTAGTTTGGTTCTGTGATTAATGAACACCAAATAGAATCTAAGAAAATGGAATTGGGCTATATATTTATATTATGTTACCAGTTCTTTTGATATGGGGCTTATGCTTCTATCTGTAGCACATTCCCAGTTTCTCCATGCTTCCATTCTTTACTGCCATGTAACAAACTATTCTAAAATTTTGTGCCTTAAAGCAACTTCCATTTCATTTATTCCTGATTCTTTGAATCAGAAATTCATTTAGGGCTCAGCTGGACTGTTTTTGCTCTCTGTATAGTCAGCTAGAGTCATTCACTCAGCTGCATTCAAGCAGTGGCTCTGCTGGGCTGGAAAGTCCAATGAGAAAGCTTCAGTCTCCAGTTTTTTGTTGTTTTGCTGCTCCTTCACATGAGCTCCTTTTCTTCATGTGGCTAACTTGAGCTTCTTCATAGCATGGTGGGCCCAGCGTAGTTAGACTTCTTACATGTGGTGACTGGTTCCCAATAAGGAACATGCCAAGTCACGAAGAAACAATCTTCAGGTTTATAAGGCCTTGTCTCATAAATTTAAAGTTACTTCATTTTCATAATATCTACCTTTCAAGTCAAGTCACTGGCCCATCCCAGATTAACGGGACATGGTAAACCATTTCTACTGTTTTGCAGAGTGGTAAAGAATTCACGGTTATCTTCCATTCACCCACACTCATGCTGCCTCATGCAAAACTGAATCTAGATCAAAGTACCTAACCAATTTGAAAGAGAAACTATTAAACATTAAACAAAACAAATAAACTCAAATTGTGACAGGCCATTCTCTTAAGATTCATAAGAATAGATTTAAGATGATGGTAGATACTTTCTAAAATATATGAAAATAGAAATAAACCAAATATTATCTGTTATATAATTGATATGATTAATTATATTAAAACAACTAGTTATGAGAAAAATAATAACAACCTAGTACAATATGCCACAGGCAATACATGTTATATTATAGCATTATAAAAGCATACACCTGAAAAATAAAAAATACTTAATATGACACTAATTTACAAAGTCATCGTTCAGTTATAGAAATGTGATTTTCCAGTTCTGTTTTATTGGAACAATAGAGTTTCAGTTTATTTGTTACCATGCTTCTCTTGCATCATCTGAAAAATGGAGGAGAGTTGGGTCTCATTAATTCTAAGGCAAGAGTGTCCATGAGAAATTGGGGTGGAGTAATATGCAATCATTAAGAAGACAGATCATTCTGTGTATTCTGTCTCTGGAAGGAGAGAGAGAAAGAAAATTTCAAATTGTTAACAATCCTATTAGGTGGTATTTTGTAGGGAAGAGAGGTGTTGAAAAAGTTCCATATTTATTTAAATTCACCAATATTATTTATTTGCTTTCAGAATAATAATAATACATTAATTTAGTACTTTAATAAATATGTAAAATTATTTCCATTTACTTGGGTAAGCTGGGAGAGGGTGAAGACATTCCTCTCTCTGGACTCTCTCTCTGGACTACAGGTCTGTAAACTGTTTCTTTAAAAACAGTCCCAGATGCACTTGGCTATGAAGGGGCAGAGAGAGGGGCCTATGGGCAGAAGATGCACTTGGCTATAAAGGGGCAGAGGGAGGGGCCTATGGGCAGAAATCTGGATCTTGGCATCCAACCATCCCTCTCACAAATAAAGAATTTCTCTAAAGCTACTTTCTGCTCCTGGATACATATATGAGTGCTAGGTTAGTTTACTTATACTAATGTGGTAGCTGAAGAATCATGGGGTGTTTTAATGTTTATTTCAAGAGAATTTTACAGTCTGGCTGCTTGATGTGTATCCAGGCAGGGTTTAGGGAAGACAGTGAGAGTGAGAAACACCAGGGATCACTGTCTTGGTCTTGGGCCCATGCTCTTGCCAAATGGTGGGGTCTCAGCCACCTTTGGGGCATTCTGAACCAGAGCTCTCCTAGTAAAATGTGCAGGCCTGAGACAAGTACTTCCTGGGACAAGTATGAAAGTACTTGTGTCTGGGGTAAAGAAGCATTCAAGAGCCACTTGAACAGGGAAGAAAGAAAGAGAAAGGTGACATGCAGCCCTAAGGAGAAAGAAGGGCACTTATGTGAGGAGCTGGTTAACAGAAACATTCGGATTCCATATATTCTGTCTACTGATACCACTCACCCCTTCCTGACTGCTTCCTCTGTGAGTCAGTGCTAAGCTGCCTGTCTATACTCCCTCCTTCCAAGCTGGGAAGCAACCTCCAAAGTTACGGCTCATCTCTGCTCACAGTTTTAGCCAGAACATTTCCTGTCTTCCAGGATCTCAGAGCTCCCTCAGAGTGAATGCTAGTGGCTCCCTTGTCTGCCTTCCTCCTGAATCCTTCTGCTATGGAGTTGTAGGAAAAAGAATAGGGCAGAATTTGGGTATCCATCAGAATTTGGGTATTTATCTGGGTATCCATCAGACATGCCTGGATGCACTGAACTGAAGAGTCCAGTGCATTTTAATGTTAAGTGGAAGGTCTTGTACTTTCGAGTCAGAGGGGACTAGAATGAGTATATGGTGCAACCAACCTATTTCTCTCCTGAGTTAGGCAAATCTTTTGGTTCTCAGATCCAAAGTGCCCATTCCCTTGCATAGTCCTTGCCAAGGGTCAGTGAAACAGTCCATGTCAATAACCTGGCCCAGTGCCTGCCACAGGAAGTGTGTTTTCAGGAGAGAACCCTGGGAATTTCTTCTTGGAGTATTAGGGCCTGGACATGAAAATTGGAGCTGGACACTATCTCTGCCCTAGCCAGGCCTACCCTCCACCCTGAGCTGTGAATGGGGACAATAGCCAGGGTGCTTCCTCCAGCATTTCTTCTCCCTCCCCTTCATTCCATCTACTGAACATCTGTGGAGCAGCTAATAGACTGTCAGACGCCGAAGATAAAAGTAGTAATGAGAGCAGCTCTCCATCTGTGCTCAGGAGCTTCTCCTCTAGTGGTGGAGTACATATAGTAGGAGAGCCCAGGGACTCACATTCCTTCTACCTCCTTTTTCTCTGCATTTCTCCAGTGTGATCCTCTTCCCCTTTCTACTTGAGCCTTGGCCTGTTTCTCCATCTGCCACCTTTCCAATTGCATGGATGACCATTCAATACTATTGTAAAAGACTGAATAAGATTTCCTTAAAAATCTATTCAGTTAACATTTCAAAATGGAAATTGATTCATTATCAGAGATATAACATACTGGATAATGTGAAGAGTATTTGGAGGTACTCTGTGCAGCCACCACTTCTAACTTTTATCTCTACATCTGCATCCTGAGAGTCTTTCATTTACCAAACATTTATGAAGCCCCAACTCTAGGCCAGGCACTTTGCTAGGTAGTAAGAATAGAGCAGCTAGCAAAGCAAAATGCTTCTCTGCACGGACTTAACAAACTAACATGGAAGGAGATGATAAACAAAGCACTATATGATATGGTGGCTCATAGTATGATAAACTCTATGTAGATAAATGAAGTAGAGTAAGAGGTTAGAGATTTCTGACAGATAACAGGGTGCTTTGATGGTTAGGATAGTCAGAAAAGCCCTCTCCGAAAGCCATGGGAGGAGTCAGGCAGCTAATGGGGGAGAAAGCCTTACAAGGAAGAAGATATAAGTTACAAAGGCCTGAGGCCACAACTGCTTGATGTGTCTGCAGGAAGAACAGTATGATTACAGCAGAGCAGAAAATTGGAAGAGGCTCATTGGACAAGCCAGAGACTCCTAGGCAGCAGCTGCAACTTTGTTTTTTATTCTGAGAGAAATCCTTTGGAGGGTTTCAAGAAGGGGAGTGAAGGGATGTAACTTTTGTTCTAAACAATTCATGTGGCTACTGAATAGATAATATACTACAGGAAGAGAAGACTGACAGCTAAGCAGTTAGTTGAGCAGTATGAGTGAGAAAGGAAAGCTGGAATCAAGTGGATAGTGGCAGAATTGAGAAGCCGTGATTTGAATTGGGTAAATATTTTAAAACAGTTTAATTGGGTAAATATTTTAAAACACTTTATATTGGCTCAAAGATCAAGGACCCAAGTCATCTGCCAACAACTACTTGAATAATCACATTCAAAGTGAGAAAACAAAATCATTTAAAAACGCAAACTTCTTAACAGTTTTTTCATGGTTAAGAATAATAGCCAGGATCGAAGGCACTAATATCAGCACGTGAGCTAGAAGAGTCAAAAACAGGCGCAATGCCTGCAATTGATTATCAGATGTGGATTTTGCAGAACATTTTATATTTCCCTAGTTTCTTTTTATTAAGAAGTAAATATTTCCCAACTAAAGATAAGTTCCTGTTTAAATACTGCTTTTTTAGGAAAGACTGGACCCCCTGAGGTTCTTCATGATTCTGCGAGGATGTCTGACTACAGCACCAGGGCAGACAGTGTCAATACTCCTCTGGGTGAGATTTAAAATAAGGAAATGTGTTAACAAAGCATCACACCAAAGGAATATAGTGGGGGCAGACCCACGAAGGAACACTGAATTGTGAGAGTTGGCTGGGGAGAGGGTGAGCAGTTTGAACAGGCTGGTTCTCTTGGCGAGTCTCAGCACTCGCCAAGTCTTCTGCTAATACGGGCCACACTTTCGTTCTGGGACGCTCTTCGGAGCCTTTACTCGCTTACCCAGGAACTAGCAGGCGCCAGCTGCCGCGCGACCCGGCTCGCCCCGCTTCAGGCCACGCCCCTGGCTACGTCTACGTAACCGCTCCCAGCCCACTCTGACTATGCCGCCACACCGCCCGGACTATTTAGCTGGCCACGCCCCTCTAGCGTTGTGCCTGCGCATTGACAGCCTGAAGCGCCTTGTGGGCGGAGCTTGCGCAGCCTTCCGGACCCTGGCTAGTACCGCCTCCTGCCCCTTATCCCCACGCCACAGCGCGTCTCCGCGGACACGCACTTCCGCAAGGCCACCGTGAGCGCCTTCGCTGACCAAACCGAGCCGAGCCGAGCCGAGCCGAGCCGAGCCGAGCCGAGCCGAGCCGAGCCGAGCCCTGCCTTTCCAAGCCTTTCGCCATGGTGGACGAGCTGGTGCTGCTTTTGCACGCCCTCCTGATGCGGCACCGCGCACTGAGCATTGAGAACAGCCAACTCATGGAACAGCTGCGGCTGCTGGTGTGCGAGAGGGCCAGCCTGCTACGCCAGGTACGTCCGCCAAGCTGCCCGGTGCCCTTCCCCGAAACGTTTAACGGCGAGAGCTCTCGGCTCCCTGAGTTTATTGTGCAGACGGCATCTTACATGCTTGTGAACGAGAACCGATTCTGCAACGACGCTATGAAGGTGGCCTTCTTAATTAGTCTCCTCACCGGGGAAGCTGAGGAGTGGGTGGTGCCCTACATCGAGATGGATAGTCCCATCCTAGGTGATTACCGGGCCTTTCTCGACGAGATGAAACAGTGTTTTGGCTGGGATGATGATGAAGACGACGACGACGATTACGAAGAGGATGATTACTAGGCTCAGGCCTCTCAGGTCGTGGGTGGAAAGGGAAGGCCCTGCACGTCGCCACCTTCCCTCGCCCCCACGCCTCTACTCCAAGAGCTGTTGCCCGCGTTCCCCCTTGTCCTCTGGTCCTACTCCCTACTCTTGCCTTTCTCTTCTCTTCTTTATCCTCCTGTAGTGCTTGTCTTTGTTCCTGGAATAGCGCTCCAGTTACCTGCCATTGGAGCTGGGGCTGCTGGGTGCCGGGACCAGGACCAGGGCTGGGGCAGGGGCGTGGAACCACGCAATTATCCACTCTGGCCATTCCCGGGACCCCTCCCCCGCTAATCTGATCAGCGTTCTGAGCCCCAGCTGTCGGCCAGGCCCTTTTTAAAAACTGGTCAGACCACCCGCAGCCCTGCTGCTGCCACTCGTCAGGCCTACATCTGCCCAGAGACCTACGCTGCTGCTTCACTACACGCATCACATCCCACTGATAGACCACCGCCTTTGACTGACCAACATAGAAGGTGCCTGAGTTGGCTAAACCTCTTCGGACATTGATATGGACAGCTCACCAACCTCTGAAGGGGCCAGTCTTTCAGCCCTATTAGTTTTCTACCTACTCCCAGGGTCATCCCCAGCCCTACCAGATTGCTGCAGGGACCTGATGTGCCTGGCAGCCAGATTGTTGACATTTCTTTTTACCTATGCACAGGTTTTATACAACTGTCGTTTTTCTTTAAAAATTGCAGCAGTCCCACAGATGTGTGCATTTGGACAGACAATACAAAAAAACAAACAAACAAACAAACAAACAAACAAACAGGCACTCAGTCCAGCTTCTCAATACTACCTGGAAAAAGCACTGGCATTCTTTTCAATAAATATCAAGCACTACAAAAACAAATGACTGTCTTTTAATAGTTAAGTGCTGTCATTGACCTCTACCACTGTCACTCTGACTCTTCTTGTGATCGGGGAACCCAGTCGATCTCAGCATTCCCCACAGTCATCTCTAGACTACAGAGGGTAACTACCTCAGGGTTTTACAGGGTTTCTGGTGTTTCCCTCACCAAGGTATTTCTTAAAGCCCTGATGAAGGGGATATCTTTTGGGGCCTCTAAGGGGTGGTTGAGCAGATGGCCCAGCTTCCCAAAGGAGGACACTTTTGAGAATGAAGGGAGGCACAGATAATTAGACTGTTACAACAGGCATAAACCTGGACAAAGAAAATGTTCCTATTTTTTCCTGAGATTTTGGATTCCTTAGTACTGTGCCAGGGAAGTTCTGCCCATTAATTATTATTGGGCAGCTATTGAGTTCAGACTCCAAATAACCAACCTCATACAGTGTTTTAACGCCACTTTCAAGTGCTTAAGCTAACCTTAAATACTGGCTTCTGCATATGTGCTCTTATAAAATTGGGTATAGCCTGATCTTAAACATTTCACCATCCTTGAACAGATATCCTTAGAATCTCCACCCATACATACTTTCCAGATTCCTGTCTATAGAAATTAGCAGAGTGTTTGGAAATCTCCTCAGTCAGATCTTGTGCTGCTATTTGGGATATGATAAGATCTCTGTGGACCTGGAAAGTCCAGAGGCAGTGAAAGGTTGGGGTGGGTGCTAAGAAGAATCTACATACCTTGGTGAGACCTTACCCCAGGTTAAGTCAGTGAAATGTTTAATGCAGAGAAGCATGGGTGGGAGATTTATGGGGACTATTTTGGTAGGCAAGAGTGTTCAGGAGGATTTGACAGGTTCAGAATTCTCATTTATATCCGCTCAGGTGTCCTCATTGTATCATGCCTGGAGCCAGCCCAACTTTAAGACCTCTAATTAATTTATATATAATACATTTCCTTACTGTTAAAGGCCTTTTGAGACAGAATTATTTTATAAACTCATAATGTGGATTGAATGTGGTACTGGTCACCATATTAATTACTTTACCAGTGCATTAAATGAAATGCCCATGAGCAATTTAGAATTATCCCTGCTAAATGGTGAGCACTCAGTAAACATGGGCTGTAACTCCCACTCCTGAGAATTGACATCTCAAGACGTAGGTCTCTGGCTCTCTGCTTAGCTTTAATAGGAAAATGTCAGGGGCGAGGAGGAGTAGAGCAGGTTCAGGGAGAGTGGAAATGAGAGCATGTGAGATGACTTTACTCTTGGAGATGTGATATGGAGCCAAAAAGAAAGTGGTTTCACCTAGTGAACAGGCAAAGTTTAGGTCAGGAATTATTCCTCAGGCCTAGGACACTTGTTTCTGGAGGATGGAGACAGGGGTGGATATGACAACAAAGGAGGCGGAGGACTGGGTAAAAAGGAGTTGGGCTCTTAGATGAGCTTCTCTCTCCAAGCCTGGATAAGGGCAATTCTTGGTTACTTAAGGTTAATTGATTATTTCTCCCAGTCTCCTTTGAAAACATACAAAGACCTCGCAAAAGTAAGAGGTTGCAATTAAGACATTGTATGAGACCAGGGGTGGGGTGGGGGGGAACCTCTTCTGATTAGAAAGGACTTGAACTGGGGATGGATGTGGAAATGTGGTGGATAAAAGCTGAAAGTGATGTAAAGGACCCAGAAAGGCATCAATCATTCATTCCAACTTGATAATGGCACAGGTATGCTAAGAGGAGCTAGAGAAATATTGTTGAATGAAATGTGGTCCCACCCTCACCGTGTGTGGTTCCAGTCTGCTGCTGTTTTGGTGCCTTGGGACAGAACTGTTGTGGTAACTAGTTACAGGGAAGGGCCAGGAAAAGAATCTGGGCTGTAGTTCAATCTGAAAGTGACCCTTCTGGGCTGGAATTTGAGGACATATGAGTAGATGAGATTTACTCCCTACTACCAAGCCAAGTGACCATATGATCTGAGGGGGAAGAAAGGGGTCTCCAGTCTGAGGATGCCATGCCAAGGTAGCATCTAAGTCACATCTGGGAGAAGTAGGCCAAGGAGCTTCAGTGATCCAAAATGTACATTTTCTGAGAAGGCATACCTGTGCCCCTGAGCTTGCTGTTACTGTGTATGCTGTGCCTATGTGTGTGTCTTAGGTGATGTCCTTCACGCATTATGGAAGAGCAGGTCATCCTATGAGCCACATGAAAAAAAGTAAAAGTGCAGATAATGTCAAGGACTCTACCACCCAGGGAGGAATTCACAATAATGGCATACAGCATTGCAAAAGAGAAGAAAAACGTAGATAAACCTGTCTAAAGATAAAATCACCACTAAGATGAAAGCTATTAAAATATGTAGATATGCTGAAATAACAAATGTGAACTTCAGACTACTGAATTTTCATCTTGGGCATACTAGACCAGAAATGGTCACTGAAATTGTACTATCAAAAAATGAAATTACTCTTTTTAAAGGTCATAATCATTCAAGCATATTGAATCTACCAATATCTTTGGACTTTTCTGTTCATTCAAATAGATAAGGACTGTAATCCATTAATTTTATGTTGCTGTGTTTTGCAGAGTGGTATATAAACCTAGAAGTATATTACACCTGTTGTATATTTGATTATTTTCTGCTATTAAAATGTGGTGAAAACCTTAGCAGTTTGGAAGTAGGCAGACCAGAGGGAGGGGTCTTGTTGAAATTAGTGGAATATCTGCATTTTAAAAAAATTTGTAGGTTCTTCATGCAAGTGAAAAGTGAAACCAAGCTAACGACCAGTTGTCAGCTTAAGGTCCTGAGAATGTTTCCCTCAATCATTAGAGTGGGATAATTGTATAAACAATATTAATTATTTAGTTTGAAATAGGGATTTTGTTAAAGTAGTGTTAAAATTGCCTGGTAGCTATTTGCATCACTAAGTTGGTCAAGTATATTCCCTACAGTCTTATCTTATTTAAGTTCCAAAGGTAGATACAGTGGATGACTACCTGTTTGGTGACCTTTGACAGTACTGGTAATGCCTTACCTCACATAACGAAAATCTCATCATCTACTTGCATGTTTTTTCTCCTGCCTGAAATGCCTGTTAGGATTTGTTCCTTTGTCTTCAAATGTTCTATTGTCTAGAGACTTTTTTTTTCCTACCTGGAATAGGTAATCATTTCCCTGAAAGGGAGTATGAATACCATAGCAAGGCTTGTTAATAGGGAAAATCTTCCCTGGAGGAGTTGGGGGAGGAGTGACGAGATGCTGTAAAAGATGTTTCAGAGGGGCTAGATATTGCAACGTTTGTGTGCCTCCCTTTCTCCCTTCAGAGGCTGGTATCTGTTTTATGGTCAGCAACACCTTTATTTTTCTGATGATCCTATCCATCACATTCACCTAGCTCCTCTTCCTTCCCTAATTTCATCTGCAAAGTTGCAATAATATAATTCTTCTGTTTTAATCCAAGTCCCTATGGTATCAATTTAATTGAATTGACCATTCAGTTCACAATCATCTGATATGGTCAGTTCAAAATAGAAAACTGTCACATAGGCTGTTTATGTGCCTCATTTTAAAACTTTACTTTTAAAATGCGTAATAATAGAAGGCAGAAGGAAGTAATATATTGCAGTGGTAACTGAAATAGTTGTGATGTTTCTGATTTATATGTTCTCTAGAAAGAAATAATTATGCTGCCATACAGGACTTTTAGAAGCCATTTGTTTGAATGTACACAATACAAATTTTGACATATGCAAAAGTACAGAGAGTATAATGAACCCCCATAGACTCATCTCCTAGATTCAAACATTACCAGTATTTTTGCTTTATCTATTCCTTTACTTTTCTTATAATTTTTATGGAGAGTTTGAAATAAATGCAAAATATCACATTTGTTCACCCTACAATACTTCCATATGTTTCTCTAACAGATAAGGCCTTCAAAACCATAATCTTAAAAATGTCTTATTAATTATTTGTTTGAATTATATTCCCCAAAGTGTCAGCACATTGCATTTGGGTTATATATCTTGGTTTATATAGCATTTTAATTGATAACATTTCTTCCCATCCTTTTTATTCTCTGCAATTGATTCTTTGAGGAAACCAGGTTATTTGCCTGTGGAATTTCCCATATTCAGTATTTGCTTTATTTTTTATCACATCCTTGCCCAATTTTCTCTTGGGTTGTTAATGTTTCTGTCTCAATATTTTAGAAGCTCTTTATTTGCTAGGGATCTGTGATATATGTTGTAAATGTGTATTCCCAATTTGTCATTTGTCTTTGTGCCTGCTTTATGATATTTCAGGCTTTTGAGAAAATGTTTCTTATATTTCCATTTGTTTCCACTCTACCCTCCCATCTCTGTGCTCCCCAATTTCATTGCTTATATTATTTCTTAGTGTTTTTACCTTTAAATAGTGTATAGGACTCTATTATTTTTAAGATAAGAATGGTATATTTTGACTCTGACTCATGAAAGATGAAGACTCAACATATGCATTAATACTCTCGCCCTATCCTCTTTGTGATATCATTTCTATATTAACATTCCTAACATTTACATATTTTTCCTGTGCCTATAATCTTTGATTTGTTTTAAGGTATCAGATAAATACAATGTATTAAATAATTGTTATTCTGTCCAATTGTTCAATTTACCTGATTATGTTAGCTACTTTTTTTTTTTTTTGGTGGTGTTGTTGCGGTTGTCATTGCTGTTTAGCTGGCCTGGCCGGGTTCATAGTCCTTTGAATTTTCTCAGCTTATTACCTTATCAAATTACATTCTTTAATTCATTTTATGGCACTGAATAACATCTCTTTCCCCTCCTTCCCCAGTTTTTTCCTTCCTCCCCATTCTTTTCCTCCCTGTAGCTGCAATGAAGAGACAACACCTTCTTTTTTTTTTTTTTTTTTTAATTTGGCCGGGGCTGGGTTTGAACCCGGCCTGGCCGGGTTCAAACTGGCCACTCTTAGTGCATATAGTCGGTGCCTTAACCACTGTGCTACAGGCACCACCAAGCTTCTTTTTTATTATTACTCTTTTTAGTTGTTTCTTCAAACAAGAGAAAAGAACGTCTGGGGAGTATATGCTCTGAGTTTTTGAAGAAGAATGACAATTTGGTTATACACAAAGCTTGTAGTCTCTACTTTTTATACTTTCAGTGCTCCAGTGTATTTTAGTATCGGGTTTTGTTTTGTAGAAGTCTGAGACTACCCTAATAATTTCCACTCCTAAGTTGATAGCTTTACTTAATTCACAGAGAAGTTTTCTTTATATTAGAATTGGATCAGTGCTATCCATTTTTTGCCATTTATTCTGAAACCCAGTGTAACTGTGTAAGATGTAGAGGCTTGTTTTATTTTTGCGAAGATTTCCTTAAATATTTCTTTAAGTATATTTAATACATTCTAATATGTATTTATTTTTTATCTTTTGGAGACAGAGTTTCACTTTATCACCCTTGGTAGAATACCGTGGCGTCATAGCTCACAGAGCAACCTCAAACTCTTGGGCTCAGAGTGATCCTCTTGCCTCAGCCTCCCAGGTAGCTGGGATTACAGGTGCCTGCCACAACGCCCAGCTATTTTTAGAGATGGGATCTTGCTCTTGCTCAGGCTGATCTCAAACCTGTGAGCTCAGGCAATCCACCCACTTCGGTCTCCCAGAGTGCTGGGATTACAGGTGTGAGCCAGAGCGCCCAGCCTTCTAATACGTATTTTTGTTGACTGTCTTTACCGGGCCTTCCTATTTTAAATTTTCTCATATTTTAAAAATGTTCTCTTCATTTCTATTTCATTCTGCTTATTTTCCTCAATCTTGCTGTCTGTGTGTTTTACAACTTTTTTAGCATTGTCTGTTATTCTTCGTGTTGCTTCCAATTTGGATTTCATTTTAGTGATATTTTTATGTCTTTTTCTTCCCCTTCTTTGCTGAGTGCCTACAGCTCATGTTTGGCTTCTGTTCATTCATACTCCTGAATGCCATATCTCTGATTTGTTGTATTGTTCTTTTGTGATTCCTTCATATTAAAAAAAAAAAATTATTGGTGATATAGTAGGTGAGGTGATATGATATGATGGTGCTATGATAGGTTGTATCTGTTTCTTTTCAATATTTTCCTAGTGAGTGTTATTTGCTGTTCTTTTCCCTTTCCCTCTCTGAATGTGTTCCTGAGATCCTTTTAGTGTGTTATCTACTACCTAGTAATGTTATTCTCCCTCAGTAAGGATAGTTATAAAGCAGCCTCTTTCACTCCAGTCCTGACATCATTTCTCAGGCAGAAAATGTGGTGGCTTGTACATTGTATACTTCCCATTTTTCAGAGATAAGCAGGTATGATGACATCCCCTCCCCCCATTTTATAACATTTCACAGGTCATTTCAATAGTGCTGTCCTGTTTCCATTGTACCTGGATGTACCTAGATTATTTTTGATGTTATTTCCACAAGCAATGTTCTGTCTGTACTTTATGTTCTTGCTCCTGCTACTTAATAGTTTTAATATCTAAATAACCTGACGTAGTCTCTGTTCCTGGGAATTATTGAGATCAGTTTTGATGTGGAGACTGAATAAGACTCAGATCTTGGAGTAAGAGATCCTGAAATGGAAATAACAAAATATTCATGGCTTATTGTACTTTTTTTGACTGCAACCCTAAGTGGGGGTTTGTATTTCTTAAAACATGATATCAATAGATTTACTATCAATTTTTGGAATAACTTTTTATTGCCCTGTGTGGCAAGAAGAAAAATGGAAGAGTTTCAGTCATCTGTGGAGAAGAGAAGCTCCATGTGTAGGAGTCTTGATCAATATGTATGAATTCTGACAATGAAGTTCACAAGCTTGACACTATGCACTTATATTGGCAGAACTGTAAAAACAACTCAGTAAGGTTTCACAACTTTGGCATATCGGTGTCTTACAACTGTGTTCATGTTGTAAGATGGGTGGCGATGTCTTGCTTTGTGGCATTCATTACTGTTGTGTGATTTTTTTGTGCCATCATGCAATGTCAGAACTAGAATTAGAGCAATGAACAAACATTACATTGTTAACTTGGTGAGATTGGAAGTGAAATCAGAGACATGTTAGTTCAAGTTTATGGGGATAATGCCATGAAGAAAATGGCAATGTACAAATGGATTAAATCTTTTTCTTTCCTAGGGGAGCGAAAGCGTCACTGATGAGGAGAGGTTAGAGCGGCCAGTAATGAGGAGAACTGACTGAAACAGTACAAAAATTTGTCAAATTGTGTGACAAAATTATCAGCTGACTGTGAGAAGCATAGCAGTTTAAGTAAATATCCATAGAGAAAAAATTAGGAAAATACTAACTGAAAATCTTGGCATGAGAAATATGTGGCTCTTGCATCACAACAATGCAGCAGCTCACACAGCACTGTCTATGAGAGAGTTTTAAGCCAGTAAACAAATAACTGTGTTAGAACACCATCCTTAATCACCTGCTATGACCCCAATAATTTTTTTCTTTACCAACGGTAAAGGAAATATTGAAAGGAAGACATTCTGATGACATCAAGGGCAATAAGGCAACAGTTCTGATGGCCATTCCAGAAAAAGAGTTCCAAAATTGCTTCGAAGGGTAGACTAGGCACTTGTATTGGTGCATAGCTTCCCAAGGGGAGTACTTCAAAGGTGACCAGATGTTCAGCAATGAATTATGCAGCACTTTTTCTAGGATAAGTTCACAAACTTAAATGCCATACTTTTTTATGTGAAATAAAGACATGTATGCTTTTTGGGGAAATAATACTAGGTGTAAAATTAATACCATAAAATGGACCTTAGAAAAGAAAGACAAACATATATGGAAAAACTGGTTTGTTATGAGCTGAGAATGGATTGTTCCTCACACAAAGTTTGAGTTGACTAAGAATGGGTTGATGATCAGAAAGATTTTGATTTCTATTCTGGCTTTGCCATGTACTTGACTTCTCTGATTCTAAACTTCTGCACCTATGACATGGTAATAATATATCAGGAGTAATATAAGAAAAAAAAATCTATCTAATATCTTGTCTGGTAGTCAGTGAATATTAGCTCCATGCTTCTTTTCTTCGATGGCTATTATTTGGCAAAATAAGGAAGTAAGATTGACTGTGATGCTAGACTTGAGTGTCCTGGTGGAAAGATGCTAATGTTGGCAGATTTGAAATGTCACAGAGAAAGACTATCAACACATTAAAAATAAACACAGTAATGCCAGAAGGGAATTCACAAGAATGGATATTAATAATTAATTAACATAAGAAGAACATTTGACACATATAACTCACTTTCATATTCATTTTTTCATTTGACACAAGTGGTGGCAGAAGTATTTTTACTCACATTTTACAGATTGTGGTTCTGAGAGTGATGCTCAGTAGGTTGTCCCTGATAGAAGATGTCACTATTGGGGCCAGGAATTCCCACCACAAATCCAATGTTCATTTAAGAATTTCATGTTCCCTTTGAAAATAATGGCTTGTGTAAGTTACTTATCTCCTTTGGGTCTTCATTTCCTCATTTGTAACCTGAAGTATTTTCATTAGCGGACCAAGGCATGTCTTTCTTTCATTTAACAATATTAAAGCCCTTAGAATGAATATCTGGCACTGTCTCTCAAACTGTGATTCTGTGATTTCATCTTCATTTTTCACAAACACTGGTGTGCTTATAAGAACCAGGATGAGATTTGAGGAAAAATGCTTGGGTTATTCTTTTAAAAAACCTTTGTATTTAGATATAATTCAAGTATCAAAAAATGCACATGTGTAATTCAGTATATTTAGTACATTCACAAAGCTGTGCAACCATCACTGCTAATTCCAGAAAATGTTCATCATACTGAAAAGAAACTTTGTACCCATTAGTTAATCCTTATCGTTCCATTTCCATTTCTCCTCTAATCTCCTCTTGTCACTGAAAACTACTTATCCAATTTTTGTCTCTATAAATTTGGCTATTCTGGACATTTCATAGAAATACAATGTATCTTCTTTAGTGGTTTACTTCTTTCACTCAGCACAATGTTTTCAAGCTTCACCCATGTTACAGTACACATCAGTAGTATCTCACTTATTTTTGTGGGTAAAAAATATTCCATTATGTGTGGGCAGTGCCTGTGGCTCAAAGGAGTGGGGCGCTGGCCCCATATGCCGGAGGTGGTGGGTTCAAACCCTGCCCCAGCCAAAAAACGCAAAAAAAAAAAAAAAAATCCATTATGTGGAGTTTTTCCATTCATAATGGATGGACATTTGGGTGGTTTCCAATTTTTGGCTGTTGTGAATGCTACTAGATAACAATCCATGTATACATTTTTATGTCAACACTTGTTTTCCATTTTCTTACGTATGTATCTAGGAATGGAATTAATAGGAGATATGTAATTTTGTGGGCTTTTTGTTTTTTGAGGAACTGACAGACTCTTTTCCAAAGTGGGTGCCATTTACATTCCCCCCAGCAATGTGTGAATTTTCCAATTTCTCTACCTTCTCAGCAACACCTTTTATTGTCTGGGTTTTTGGTTATAGTCATCCTGGTAGGTAGGAAGTGGTTTATTGTGTTTTTAACTTGCATTTCACTAATTAATAATGGTGAACATTTCTTTCATGTACTTATTGGCCTTTGTATATCTTATGTTAGTGACATGCTTAATTTTTAAATTCAGCTGTGTCTTTTCATTTTTGAGTTATAAGATCTCCTTATATGTTCTGGATACTAGGCCATTATTAGATATATGATTTATAAATATTTTCTCCCATTCAATAGGTTGACTTTTCCCATTCATGATAGTACCCTTCACTGTACAAGTGTGTTTAATCTTTATGTAGTCCAATTTATCTTCTATATTTTCTTGGGTTGCTTGTGCTTTTTATGTCATATTTAAGAAACCATTGCTTAATCCAGGGTCTCAAAAATTAACACCTATGTTTTTGTAGTTTTTAGATTTGCATCTATGTTTTTGTGGTTCTCAGAATTTTATACTTTTAGCTCTTACATGTAGGTCTTGTGATTCATTTAGAGTTGATTTTCATATATGATATGAGGTAGTAGTTCAACTTCATTGTTTTGTATATGGATGTCTGCTTGTCCCAGAACTATTTGTTGAAAATACTATTATTTTCCCACTGAAGTATCTCAGCACCTTTTCATAGTGTTTTTTTCATTCACACAGCCACCAGAAATAGATGAAACTGCCTGTTTTCTCATAGCATTAATAGGAAAAATGCTATTTCAGTTTTTTGACTATCCGATAGACTTTAAAAACAGGGTCTCTCAGTGTAGATTGAATTGGCCTCTCTCTTCTTGTGAGTGAAATATTTTTTGTATATTGAGAGTCATTTATGTTTATTTTCTCCCTGTTTGTCATTTGCCTTTAGCCCTTTACTGCTTCTAGATTTTGTGTTATATTTAAGAAACTTTCCAGGCTTCCTACCCCACTGCCTCTGTCTCTTTGTACTTTTGTAGTTTTAGTTTTAACAATTACATCTACATGCCATTTGGAATTTTTTCCAGTGTGTGGTGTGAGGTAAGAATTTAATTTTTCCCCAAAGGGCTATAGAGGTGTCCCATGCCATTTATTAAACATTAGCTTTTTCTCGCCAATATGATGTGATTATCATATACTAAATTTTCATAAGCTCTGTGTATATTCGTGGACCTTCTATTCACTTAAATTACTCTGTTGGCCTTATTCATCTACCATTACCACACTGTATATGGAAACTTTAGAGTCTGCTTTGCTATCCAGTAGCATTAGTCCTCCTTTTATTGCTATTCATTATCAAGGTTTTTTGTATGTTTATTCTTCCATGTGGATTTTAGAATCTACTTGTCTAGCTTGACAGAAAAATAACATTAGTTGAGAAAACACTAAGTTTATATGTTAATTTGAGAAAACTTAACATCTTTATGAAGTTGAGTTATCCTATCCAAGAACAAGAAATGCCTTCTTATTTGTCCAAATTTACTTTCGAGTCTTTCAGGAATATTAAAGTGTTTTCTTATATAGGCTTTTGAATACCGTATTTCTCAGTTTCTTCTCACTGTTTTCTGTATGTATATGAGTGTAGGTAGGTATGTCTGTATGATACTGTGAAAATTTTTATGTCATGCCCCAAACTCAATATTTTAATCTAATTTAGATTTTGTATTTATCTTTGGTTTTACAGATATATTATCATATTATTCATAAAAAACTTCTTTCCTAATTCCCATGCCTCCAATTATTTTCTCTTATTGTGAAATTGTAGAAAGAATGCTCCTCTTGCTCCTCTCCTTATGTAATGACAAAGTTCCTAAATCACCCCAAACCTCATATATAAACACACATTTACATTTACATTTACTTATTGTGTGCAATGTATTATGTTATGGTATGGTATTAAATTGGGTACAGCCTGTTTTCAGCATCTGTGGAAAATGTTTAGAATTTTTTCCTTAGATTTATTTAAATGGCAGAATGGAAGATAATAGTTTTCTGATAATATTATGTCATCCCTACATTTCTGAGATAAATATCATTTGATTATAATGTTTCTCTTCCTTTTTTAATGTGCAATTATAATCTATTTGCCAATAAAATATGAAAATTTCTATTGATATTTATGAGATTGGTACTGCAGTTTTTTGTTTGTGCAATCTTATTATGTTTATGTATCAATATTATACTTCCTCCGTTAACAAAATAAAGGTTTTCCTTACTATGTTCTGGAACAATTTAAGTGACAGTGAGGGTAAGCCATATCCAGTTTCAATTTAAAATCTCTATAAAATAGTCACTGCAATATTAGGGCATCAAAATTCTCTGGTGAAAATTATGTATGCTATTTGAAAGTGCTTTGTTTAACAAACAGTTCAATAAATATTTTTCAAAAGGTTTGATAATAGTTAATAGTCATTTACTATCTGATAATATTTAATAACTTAGCAAAAGGCTTGATAAACACTTTTATGTTAGTTAATTTGTTCTTCAATTTCAATCTTATAACCTATTATTGTAAACATTTTATGGATAAGAAAACTAAGGGTCAACAGAATTAAAAGGCTTACCCAAGTCACACATTTAGTGAGCTATAATATAAGAATTTAATCCTAGACGTCCCATTTTCATATACTGTATTTCATTCCATGAAATGTGTTTCACTGCCTTTTTGTCAATGATTGCCGACACATTTTAGGTCATAAAGAGTTTATGGATATATTCAGTAGAAAAACATTCTTGGCTTTGATTCTACTTTTCCCATACTGTGATCCTATTAGTTCTCACTTCGAATAGTGTCTTTGGAGATAAGAAGTCAGCAATATGTATATGGCCGTTTGGACATATTCTCTCTCCATCTTTGTTCCCATCTCTCTTTAATCAGCTAACTCCAGCATTTTTCTACTTTTAGCTTAAATATAATTTTCTCAGTGTAGCCTTATCTGGCCAGTACCTTATACTCTACCCCATCCCTCTTCCCAAACTATGCCATTTTACCCTGCTATAAACTTTCAATATGTTGTACTCTCTTATAACATTTATTTCTTTTTAATTCAAAAAATGTAAAGTCTCCATCTTTTTAATGGCTGAATAGTATTCCACAGTATACATACACCATAGTTTGTTAATCCTTTCCTAGGTTGGTGGGCATTTAGGCCGTTCCACATTTTGGCGATTATAAATTGAGCTGTGATAAACAGTCTAGTGCAAATGTCCTTATGATAAAAGGATTTTGTTTCTTCTGGGTAGATGCCTAGTAATGGGGATTGCAGAATCAAATAGGAGGTCTGATTTGAGTTCTTTGAGAATTCTCCATACTTCCTTCCAAAAAGGTTGTATTAGTTTGCAGTCCCACCAGCTGTGTGAAAGTGTTCCCTTCTCTCCACATCCATGCCCGCATCTGCAACTTTGAGACTATGTGATGTGGGCCATTCTCACTGGGGTTTAGGTGATATCTCAGGGTAGTTTTGTTTGTTTATTTTATTGTTAAATCATAGCTGTGTACATTAGTGCAATCAAGGGGTACAATGTGATGGTTTCATATATGATCTGAAATATTCTCATCAAACTGTTCAACGTAGCCTTCATGGCATTTTCTTTTTTTTTTTTTTATTAAATCATAGCTGTGTACTGGAACATATTCTTCTCAGTAAAGTGTCTCAAGAATGGAAGAAAAAATATCCAATGTATTCACCCCTACTATGAAACTAACTTAGGACCTTCACATGAAAGCATTTTCTTAGTTATTGTATATAGACATTTGTATTCTGCATTTAGTAGGTTTCGATTGTACCCATTCTAATATGCACCCACCCATTACCCTCCTGCCACCCTGACCTCCCCCCTCCCTTCCCCTCCCTTGGCCCTTTCCCCATATTCTTGTGCTATAGTTGAGTTACAGCCTTCATGTGAAAGCTATAATTTAGCTTCATAGTAGGGCTGAGTACATTGGATACTTTTTCTTCCATTCCTGAGATACTTTGCTAAGAAGAATAGGTTCCAGCTCCATCCATGTAAACATGAAAGAGGTAAAGTCTCCATCTTTCTTTAAGGCTGCATAATATTCCATGATATACATGTACCACAATTTGCTAGTCCATTCATGGGTCGATGGGCACTTGGGCTTCTTCCATGACTTAGCAATTATGAATTGGGCTGCAATAAACATTCTGGTACAGATGTTTTTGTTATATTGTGATTTTTGGTCTTCTGGGTATATACCTAGTAAAGGAATTATAGGCAGGTCTATTTTTAGATCTCTAAGTATTCTGCAAACATCCTTCCAAAAGGAACGTATTAGTGTGCATTCCCACCAGCAGTGTAGAAGTGTGCCCTTTTCTCCACATCCACGCCAGCATCTCCGGTTTTGGGATTTTGTTATGTGGGCTACTCTTACTGGGGTTAGGGGATATCTCAATGTAGTTTTGATTTGATTTCTCTGATGATTAAGGATGATGAGCTTTTTTAAATTTGTCTGTAGATCGTGTGTCTGTCTTCTTTAGAGAAGTTTATCTTCAAGTCCTTTGCCCACCCTGAGATAGGATCACTTGTTCTTTTCTTGCTAATACGTTTGAGTTCTCCATGGATTCTGGTTATTAAACCTTTATCGGAGGTATAACCTGCAAATATTTTCTCCCATTTTGAGGGCTGTCCACTTACTTTACTTGCTATATTCTTGGCTGTGCAGAAGCTCTTTCGTTTAATCAGGTCCCAGTAATGTATTTTTGATACTGCTTCAATTGCCTGGGGAGTCCTCCTCATAAAATATTCACCCAGGCTGATTCCTTCAAGAGTTTTCCCTGCACTTTCTTCAAGTATTTTTATAGTTTCATGTCTTAAGTTTAAATCTTTTATCCAGTGAGAGTCTATCTTAGTTAATGGTGAAAGGTGTGGGTCCAGTTTCAGTCTTTCACAGATCGCCAGCCAGTTCACCCAGCACCATTTGTTAAATAGGGAATCTTTTCCCCACTGAATGTTTTTAATTGGCTTGTCAAAGATCAAATAACGGTAAGTAGCTAGATTCATCTCTTGGTTCTCTATTCTGTTCCAGACATATACTTCTGTGTTTTTGTGCCAGTACCATGCTGTTTTGATCACTATCGATTTATAGCACAGTCTCAGGGCTGGTAGAGTGATTCCTCTAGCTTTGTTTTTATTTCTGAGTAATGTTTTGGCTATTCGAGGGTTTTTCTGATTCCATATAAAATGAAGTATTATTTTTTTCAAGATCTCTAAAATATGACAATGAAATTTTAGTAGGAAATTGCATTAAAATTATATATTGCTTTGGGCAGTATAGACATTTTAACAACGTTGATTCTTCCAGCCATGAGCATGGTATGTTTTTCCATTTGTTAACATCTTCAGCTATTTCTTTTCTTAAAGTTTCATAGTTCTCTTTATAGAGATCTTTCACGTCCTTTGTTAGATAAACTCCCAAATATTTCATCTTCTTTGGAACTACTGTGAAAGGAATAGATTAGAACATTTATTAAATAATCTTTTATTTAATTAGTATTTTTAACATCTCCTAATAGATTGCAAAGCTCGTGAAAGTCTTTGATTTCCTCATTCCCTATTGCATATCTAATACCTAGAGCAAAACTGAGCACCTTAGTAGGTGCTAGTAAATTATTGTTGTATAAACAGATAAACGAATGAATGAGTGATTTTAAACAAGCGTTCTGAACAATGCCACTGCATGAGATAATCAGTTTCCAAGGGATAACAGAAAATTCATGCATCATCACATACAACAAGGAAGAAGACTAGCATAAGCATTCCCTAAGAAGGAATGGAAGCATTTCTTGAAAGAAAGACAATGAAGAGCCTTTTTTGTCAAGTGTTTCAGCACTTTATAAGATAGTATCATGTCCTTATTTAATTTGCCAAAGAAAAGTAGTGAATAAGGATGGCAGGGAGTGGAAATATTTCCTAGGTTTACTAGTGATTTATACAGCTTCTGCTTTCCAAATCACTTTATTGTCAATGATAACATTGAATTCTTTTGTGTGGTGCTGGTGATATAAGTGTATTTGAAAAAAAAAAAGTCATTATCATCAAAAACAATGGATCTATGCTGCCTCCCAAGGGAAATTAGAAAATACCACTGATTCAAGTTTAAGGTTAAAGGACACTTTTAGAGAAAGAAAGATAAAGGGTTTTTTAAAATGTCAAAACAAGGGCATGCCTATATACATGTAGTATTTTAACTCTTTTGAAGATATTTTTCTTCTTTCGTACCTTATTTCCATGTCCTTCACTTTTATGTATACTTTCCCCTCCCCTTTACTGATCAGTCAGCAGTGGAACAAAGTTTTTTTTTTTTTTTTTTTTTTTTTCTTTTTATTTATTTATTTATTTATTTATTTTTTTGTAGAGACAGAGTCTCACTTTATGGCCCTCGGTAGAGTGCCGTGGCCTCACACAGCTCACAGCAACCTCCAACTCCTGGGCTTAAGCGATTCTCTTGCCTCAGCCTCCCGAGTAGCTGGGACTACAGGCGGCCGCCACAACGCCCGGCTATTTTTTGGTTGCAGTTTGGCCGGGGCTGGGTTTGAACCCTCCGCCCTCGGTATATGGGGCCGGCGCCCTACTCACTGAGCCACAGGCGCTGCCCTGGAACAAAGTTTTTATGTTAATACACTCAGCATATACTTTTAGTGCTATAATTTCTAAAGGTGGGATAAAAAGAATTCTGGATGCAACATTTAACTCTGCAGTGAGTTTGGTATAACTGCCTTCAGGATGGTACCTATCATCATTCTTATGAACAGGACAAAGGAACTTGACTTAATTTTGTAATTGTTTTTAATCTTTTAAGGATAGCATATTTAATAGTCCTTGATTATTTCCAAAATTTCTGCCTTTAGAACCCCACATGTAAAATGCAAACACAATAGATTTTAATTTCTAAATTTTAAATTGGAAACTGTGATCACAATATTCATTAAATTTCTAGTATTTGCATGACATTCAGCTCTGTATCTATTGGTGGCCCAGTTCAAATGTTGACTTCCTCAATGAAGCTTCCCCAGGTCTCAGCCTCCTTCGCCTAAACACACATAGATACACATGAGACTAAATCTTTCCCTTTCCATATATTCCTTCATAAGTATAAAGGACTATACTGGATTATTTCAGAAAACCTGAGGGTAGTGTTTTGATAAGTTGCATGGCAGTTGACATATTCCTAGAAGTTAGAGAGAGGAGGGAAGAGCATATCTATTTAATGAGCTTCACTTTGCCCTTTCTCTAATAACATCAAGACCAGAGCCCCATCTATGAGAGATAGAGTTCCCTGGACATGTGGCCCTAATTCTAACATAATGCTGCCCAATTTCCTACCCTCTGTGCTAGTCATCCCAATGAATAATATCTCTATTTCCTCTTATATTAAGGCATTGCTAGGTGGAACTTGAAAAAAAAACCTATATAATGTAAATAAACTCCTCAAAATAATTGAAAGAAAGGCCATTGTCAATTATAATTTCTGTTTAATACTTTATGAATACCTGTAAGTGCACCTGAAAAGGCCAACAATGTTCTGAAACCCGTTTTGGTACAATCCCTTCAGACAGTACCAACGGGCTATACACTACAGGAAATGATTCTTTTGTCAAATGTCTTCAGAAAGCAGATGTATAATATTTGACCTTGGTGTTTTCTGACACAATACTTTGACTAATGGTGAAGTAGGTTTTAGGTCCCTGGGGGTAAATGATTCTGTTTTGAAAATAGTAGCCATTTGAGTAGAGGTCTGCTGCCAGTGTTGTTAATGTGGCCCTGTTCACATGGATGATGAAAATGTCCGTGCTTTTCTAATTGTTTGTAGATTTGTTTGTATCTCAGGAGGCATATTAAGTCTTTTTGTAGAGGTGGAAATTGAGGTCAAGTATGTTAGAAGTACCCAAAATCACTCTCAGAAGCCTTGCTAAGAATTAAGATTAGAATTCAGAACCCTTACCTTCTTGCTTTTGCTAAGAAATATTAACAAAGGGAAGTATACATGGAAGAAGTTTGAAGGAAGGGTAATTATGTGCTGACACTGAGGTGATCTTGCTTGAGTAGATATGGTTATCAATCTCTTGGACAGAATAATATTAGTTATCACTAATGGGGGCCCTTTGGAGACTATGATGGCATATTCTCCATAAGGGATATAATAACATTTATGAATGCCTACATTATGTCAAACTCTGTGCTAATACTAATATAAACATTATCCCTAATCCTTATAACAACCTTGCAAAATATTATCCTAACTCATCAGGAAACTGAGAGTCAGTGAGATATGAATACTTGCCTATATTTTATGACTAATGATCGCCTGAGCCAGGATTAAAACCCAGACCTATCTGGTTCCAAAGGTGCTACCATACCATGATTTCTTTGGAATGATCATATGCATCAAATAAATACATCATGTAATAGAAGAGTGAGTATATATGGGAGAGGGCTGACATTTGAAGGATGAGTTAGTTTTCTGTGGCTACTCTAACACGTTATCACAAACTGAGGGACTTTAAACAACAGAAATTTGTTCTCTCATAGTTGTTGAGTCTAAAAGTCCAAAATCAAGGCATCTGCAGGGCTGCCCTTACTTTGGAGACTCTAAGAGAGAGAGTCTCTTCTTTTCCTTTTCCAGCTTCTGGTGGCTTGTGTTTGCATCACTCAGCTGTAGTCCTCTGTGGTCACATTGCTTCCTCCTTTTTTGTCTGTCAAATCTCCCCTCAGCCTCACTCTTATGAGGACACCAGTTAGTAGATTTAGGGCTCACAGTGATAATCCAGAATGATCTCCTCATGGCAAGATCCATAATGAATTACATCTGCAAATACTTATTTTTTCAAATGAATTAACATTCACAGAGTCTGGAGATTGTGATGTAGACATGTATTTGGGAGGGCCACCATTCAGTCTACTATGGTGAGTAATGGATTTCTATAGTCAAATTGAGTTGTTCCAGGGTCTTCATCCCCTTTCTTTCAATTATGGCTTCCTAGACAAGGTGGAAGTATTGAAGTTCTATCAAAGGCCTGAGGAGATCGTTAAGTCTGCTGAAAAGTTGTAAAGACAAAAGTCATGTTGAGCCAATGTAGCTTGCTAATTCCTACATGCTCAAACCAGCCAACAAGAAATCTTTGGTATAAAAGCAGCAACACTTTGTAGAATGAACCAGCTGGAGAGTGCATTTCACTGTGTAGACTCTGTCTTTGAGGAACTTGCATTCTAAGTGGCATGGTAGTTTATTGAATAAACTATGGGCCTATCATAAACAGTCATCAGATACTGTTCTTTTTGTCTCATTGTAAAATTATCCATAGCAAAAAGTAAAAGCTAAGGGAAGAAATCTCCATATTGGGAAGGAGTATAGAACATGAAGTTTATAGAGTAAGACCCAAACACAAGCCTGCTGTCAGATGAAACCACCACTCTTCCACTCTGGCCTGCAATGATCAAAGTCACAAGACCACTAATTTGACTTAGGCCTGTAAGGACTAATCTCAGCTTGCTATTTTATCCTTCTTGTGTCATCCTCAAGTATCCCATGTCTCTTCATCTCTATATTTGCTTTGTGCAGCTTTGTTTTATTTCTATTTATCAACTCTCAAAAATCTTCTACTTTGTTTTTTTTTTGTAAATCAGAGTCAATATTCAGTAAAATATTATTTATCTTTGACAACTTCTTTTAATTTTTCCTTTACCTCCCTACTTTAGCTGAAATCTGGTTCTACCCTAATGCTGTAGCTCCCACTGCAATCTTTTAAAATGATGGGTTATCCTTTCTCTGCCATATACCAAATGCTATTCCTCTTGGAGTTAAGATGGGTGTTGTCCTTGTTCCTTCTTGCTAATGGCAGAGTAATCTTTTTTCTTCTTCCTAGTTTGGAAACTTATGCCATTTGGTTGTATTTCCTGTTATCCCTTGTTCTGATTAAATTTATATGTAAACTCGATTGGGCCATAAGTTGTCCAAATATTTTATCAAACTTTTGGGGGGTGTTTCTATGAGAGTGTTTTTGGATGAGTTTAACATTTCATTTAGTATGCTGAGTAAGGAGACTGTCCTTCATAATGTGAATGGGCCTCATTTAATCATCTGAAGTCTTGTATAGATCAAAAGGCTGAAATTCTCTTGAATAAGGCTGAAATTCTCTTAAAATTCTCTTGAATAAAGAATATCTCTTGCCTATGGGCGGCCCCTGTGGCTCAAGGAGTAGGGCGCCGGTCCCATATGCCGGAGGTGGCGGGTTCAAACCCAGCCCCGGCCAAATTAAAAAAAAAAAAAAAAAAGAATATCTCTTGCCTGAAACTGCCTTCCACTTGGGCCATTAATGTTTTCCTGACTTTGTACTTGTATTGAAACATTCGCTCTTCCTGGATCCCAAGCCTCCCAGCCTTTGGATAGGAACTATACCATTGGCACTATTGGTTCTCAGGCCTTCAGACTCAAACTGTAATTAAGTTTCAATTCTACTGGGTCTTTAGCTTGCTAACTGCAGATCTTGGATCCTGTTAGCCTCCATAATCACACGAGCCAATTTCTTACACTCCCTCTTTCTCTCTCTCTCATACGCACACTCTCCATACACACACAAACACACACACACAAATACACCCATATTGGCTGTGTTTCTCCAGAAAACACTGACATAACCCCTTCTTTATTATAGTCATCTGCTGACTTCCAGTCCACTCCTTCTCAGTCCTAAAACATGTTTTAATTCATGGCTTACTATCATTCTTGTTAATATGATTTATGTTTTATTTCTTAATGACATCAAAATATATTTATATAATCCTTCCAATACCCTGGTCACGTAGTTCCATGACCTACTAATAAGTGTTATTTTCCTCTTCAACTTTACCACTGGGCCCTATGACCATACCTTATCTTGCCATTATCAATAACTGTAAACCCTCCATGTGTTCAGTGTCAAGAATCCCATTGCTCCACCAGCTCACAACTATTTTACCACATGGAGGCCTCCAACCTAGTGACTCCTTTCCACCACCCAAACATATCCTCACTTCCTTCCACATTGGGCTTAGAGTCTATGATCCATCATTAAAATCCCTCCCTCACATTACCTTCAACTCCTTTGCCTCTATATTGTTACTCATAACCATTTGACAAAATACTAAGCCTGGTTAAATTGAACATGGTTGGAATAGTCATACAACTCTTCCTATTGGTCTCACTGTAAATTCAGCATCACTAACCTCAAGTGAGACCTCAATGCTGTCTAGCAATTATGCTATATTTACCAATCCCATCAATTCTTTTAGTGAAAATTCCATGTCTTCTCCCTTTTCAAAACTCAAGCATCCACTCATTCCACCTTGATTCTTGCTTACATGAGAAAATAAAAATCATCAAAAGCTTTTTTCTCAAGCTTCCATTATCATATCTTACTGCCCAACTTTCTTCAATGTTCAAATACTCAGTGTTCTTTCCTGTTACTATGGATGAACTTTCCATACTTGTAGCTAAAGCCATTGTGCTTAATCCCATCTCTGCTTACCAATTCCAAGATAGCCCTGCTTCATTAAATTTTCCTTTTCTACTGTATATTTCTCATAAAGTAAATCTGCTGGTTTTCTCCAATCCTATTAAAACCCAACCAAACAAAATAGTTTTCTTTATTTAATTTCCCTCTTTGGCTGCTGCCCCATTTTTCTTCCCTCTTCATAGCAAAAGTCCTTGAAAGAGTAGTGTACAGTTGCTGTCTTTGATTCTTCTCCAAATTATTCTTAATGCTTCAAATATTATCACTCCATCCAAAATTGATTTTATAAGTGTTATTGCTGTGGACTTAATTGCTTCCCTCTCAAGTTCATATGTTAAAGTCCTAACATAATTCATAAGTTAAAGTCTTCAGAATATGACTGTAGTTGGGGATGCCCCCCCTTTTTTGCAGTTTTTGACAAGGGCTGGGTGGACCTCCGGCATATGGGGCTGGTGCCCTACTCCTTTGAGCCACAGGTACCGCCTGGGCCCTTTAAAAGATTATTAATATGAGACCATTAAGGTTGATTCTAGTCCAATTTTACTGGTGTCTTTACAAGAAGAGGAAATTTGCTAAGAATATGGGGAAAGGGGAAAGGGAGGGGAGAGGAGTAGGGAGGATGGGTGGAGGGAGGGTAATTGGTGGGACCACACCTATGGTGCATCGTACAAGGGTACATGTGAAACTTACAAAATGTAGAATATAAATGTCTTAACCCAATAACTTAGAAAATGCCAGGAAGTCTATGTTAACCAGTTTGATGAAAATATTTCAAACTGTATATAAAACCAGTGCATGGTGCACCATGATTGCATTAATGTACACAGCTATGATTTAATTAAAAAAAAAGAAGAAGACATTTGGACACAAAGAGACATAGGGGTGCATTCACATGGGGGAAAGGGGACTTGAGGATATAGCAAGAAGGCTTGTCTGTCAGCCAAAGACAGAGCCCTAAGAAGAAACCAAACCTACCAACATCTTAGTTTCACACTTCCAGCCTCCGGAACTGTGGGCAAATATGTTTCTGATGTTTAAGCCACCAGTCTTTGGTATTTTATAAAGGCAGCCCTAGCAAAGTAACATAGTTACCGGTGACCTTCCTGTGGCTAAACCTAAGGAATATTCTCTGTATTCACGTCACATGACACATAAGCAGTATTTAATAGAGTTAATTATTTCCTCCCCCTTGATACAGTGTCTTCACTGTTTTTAAATACTATAATTTCTTTTTAAAAATATCTCACTGGTCTTTGCATCTCAGTGACCTTTGATGAGCTCCTCCTTCACTGCCTAAATTCTAAACTTTGGACTAATCCAAAGATCAGTCTTTGGACCCTTTACACATCATTCATAATTCCAATTACTGCCACTCTGCTCTGAGAGAGACATCATTTTTTGCTTGGATTATAGGAATATTTTCCTAACTTGACTCCCTGTTTCTATACTTGCCTGTCTCCAGTGTGTTTCCAATGCAGAAGCCAGAGTGATATTTCTGAAGGATTATATTAATTTTTTACTTGCAGTTCTGTAAAGATTCCTCCCCATGCAAGGATAAAGCCTCCCCACAAGGTCCTTATGATATTGCTCCTACCTAACCACTCTTCTGACTCTCCTCTTTCCTCTACCTATCAACTACATTGGCCTCTTTGCTTTCCTTGAGTATGGCAGACATGCTTCCACCAGAAGATATTTATATTTGCTTCATTTTGTCTGCAATGAACTTTGCCCAAGTATCTGCCTGTTTCTGTCCCTAAACTCTTTAAGGACCTTCTCAAACGTCACCTTCTCAGTTAGGTCTTCCCTGATCATCCTGTTTAAAATCTGAATGCCCTTAGCAAAATTCATGATTCATTCCCTGTGTTTCCCTGTAGCACTTACCACCATCTGGTATCATAATGTCTGTTTTACTTACAGTATCTACTCACTTACATACCCGCTGGGATAGAAACTTCATGGAGGCATGAGTTTTTGTCTGCTTCTTTCACTGTTGTGTGCATACCTCCTAAGACAAGGCCCCACACATATTTTGGGCTAACGAGTATTTATGGAATGAATGAATCACCAAATTATATTAATAGCTCAAAATTCCATCATTTTTTCTTTCAATAGCACTACATGAAAGAGTAAATGAATGAGAAGTTAAACTTCTCCAGAGTATCTAGTATTGAAAGGAAGATGATGTCAGGAACCATAGAGAGAAGTCAAATCCTACACTTGCTTATTTGTGTGATCTTATTTCTGACTTAGTAATAAAGTTTTTCTGTTTAAAACTCCACCTGTTTTAATAGGTCCCGTTTTTGTGTAATTTTTATACTTTCTTGCATTTTTCTCTACCTAAAAAGAAGAGTGAACACTAGCTGTGTGAAAATTGCACTTTCCAATGAGTGAGAAAATAAGAAAGGGAATTCTAGAGGTTAAGACATTAAAATATCACCCACTGAAATGGGACATTTTGCAACCTGTTTCTTACCAACATGGTTTTTCTGGATTCTGTGGAGTTTATAAACATTTATTTTGAAATACACATGATATTATGATTTCCAAGTGTCCAAATAAAGCCTCCCAAAACATAATTGTTACTTAGGAAAGTCCATGAGATCTGTTGTGACATATAAATATGAAAGCTCACTTTGCTTTTTGGCTAGATATTATGTTCTCAGTAAAAGCAAAGTCTTAACATTTTTGGACTATTTACTTCATTCCTTTGTCTAATGTGCTTTATGTCATTTAGAAAATTGTCTTCTTATTCTGTCAATGAAATGTTTTCCTTTGCAACCTTCACAACAACTTTTCAAATGATTCTTTATCTTGTTACCTGTTATAGTGGCTGGCACGTTGTAGGTCCCCAATACTTTGAATGAAAATAGAAGTATTCAGTTTTGAAAATTTAATCTTGTTTGCCTATATTTCTAAAAGAATAATTTGCAAATCACCTTCATCATTATCACTGAAATACTTATTTTTTTAAAAAAAAATACAGATTCCTGTAGTCAATCCACAATTTACTAAACAACATAAAGGCAATGGAATTTGAGAAAACTTATTTTAGGCTGCTACTATTTGTCACACTGTGGTAAATACTATTATAGACAAGTGAGAAATTTTAGGTCCTGTGAAAGAACTTGTAGACAATAAGAAGCAGTGAACAGACAACCAACAATTACACAAATAAATAACTATAGGACATAATTAATGCTGTGAAGTGAATAGACAGACATGGTGCTTTGATAAATAATACATCCTATTTTAGGTTGGATAGTCAGAAAAGGTCTTTCTCAAAATGACTTTTTTTGGCAGTTTTTGGCCAGGGCTGGGTTTGAGTCTGCCACCTCTGGCATATGGGACTGGTGCCCTACTCCGTTGAGACCCAGGCATCGCCTCAAAAATGACATTTAAGTTGTGACATGAGGGTATTTAAATCCATATAATACTCTTACATTTAGAGGTTGAGAATCCAGTGAGCGGGAGGATGAGGATCCAGTGAAGGACGTTGCTTAGGAGCCACCAGGGAGAGGGGAGAAAAACTCTATCAATGTGGTATCCAGAAGTCAGAAGTATAAGTGTTTCAAAAGAGGGAGAGTCAAAATGTGTTTCAAATACTGCTGGTAGACCAAACAAGAAAAGGGAAAATATCAATTAGATGTTACAACATGGAAATCTTTGTGATCTTGCCAAAAGCATTTTCACTATAGGTGATGAGTACAAAAACCAGATTGGTAGGATGTTGAAGTGTAAGCATAGGTGATGCGTTGTACTCAACAGATGGAGACAACACAGCTGCAAAGTATAAACATAAGGTGACAAGTTGGACTCAACACATATTTATTGTTGGAATGGTTTGGAAATTTTCTTAGGAGTTTGAAGGAGAGAGAGAGGACACAATCCAGTAATTCTAGGAAGTGGAAAAAAGTTAGTAAGGGGAGTACGGTAGAATTGCTACCTCAATAGGTTTGTTGTTGAGCTTTGTCATCAGAAATTTAAATTGATCCTGATAGAACTGGTCATGAGATTCCCTACAGCAGTATTCAACTGCTTGAATGTGGGCACAGAGAAGGCAGTTAATTTGATTCAAGAGTGTTGAAGCTGGAAGCATAGGTGGAATGGGAAGAAGAATGAATGAAAGGTGAGGAAGTTGCAGCAGATAAAAAAGACAGCTCTTTTAACAAGAAATGTTAGTATGAATGGAAACTAAGAAATGTAACAGTAGCTGGATAGAGGTGTTGGGTAAATGGTGCACTAACATCTGTTTGGTAGGTTGTCGGGTAGGTTTAATACGTAGTACATATGAGAGCTACTTCATCTTTCTTATAGTCTCATGAGAATGATCTAGACTAGAGGCAGATGTTGAAAGCAAAGAGTTTAGGGTTTGGAAAGGAAGATGTTGGGGAACTGTTAAAATTTAGAAATATGCAGAGAATTGGTATGATAGACCAGATCCAGAGTGAGGAATCTCTTTATGTTGAAAGGCTGCATTAATTTAGTTGTAATCAAATAAAGGCACATTCATGAAAATTCAATTAGATATACTTAAAAATGTACATTATTTTGTAAAAAATCTAACCACTATGTACTTAAATTTAGTTGTAATCAAATAAGGATGCATTCATGAAAATTCAATTAGATATTCTTAAAAGTGTACATTATTTTGTAAAAAATCTAACCACTATGTACTTAATAATTTCAAACAATAAAAGCTACTTGTTAATTTTAATGTTAACTACCTTTGAATGACTTTGTTGAAAAGTATTTGACTATTTGGTTGCAGCATGGAGGTCTGCAATTTCAGTTGCTCTCTGGATAGGTATCAGTCATTTGTGACCTCAAGGGTGCATTGATTTGGGTTAGGTAGGGGAATGCCCATTCACAGCAGTAGGTGGTTGAAAAGCAAGAAAGAATTTTTTGGGCATGTTGCCAAAGGCATATGTATTTTGCATTTTCCCTTATATATCAAATGAATATTTTTTAGCATAAAATAATGACTTTAAAATGTTATCTGCTGTGAGCTTGATCAAATCCATCTGTAGTTCTTTCTTTAGGTGCCTTGGTGAAATCAACTAGGTGAGGCTGAAACAATAATTTGAGTGTGATATCGTGATTCTCAACGTCAGTGAATTTTTCATTGTATTCTCTAATTAGTAGGTCTGTAACAGCTGTGTATTCGTCAAATGATTTGCATGTATCATCCTGCTTATCAATGACCTTTTCTCACTGAGGAAAATGTTCATCCACATTTTCTTTTGCAGAAGAAATGTTTTGAGAAAAGAGAACTTAGTCATACCTTGCAAAGAAATATTCAAGTCATTTTGATTTGACATGATATCACACAGAAATCCTGCATTCTTATAGAGATCCTCTTTCAACAATTCACTTACTGATTCTGTTCATCCTAAAATTTAGCTATCTGTTCTCAAAGTGATAAAATGGCTAATACCTGTCCCTGCTATAGCCAACACACTTTAGAATGATATGGCAAATCCACACTGAGTATCTCATCATTCAACTTTAGCATGATGTCAAAGTGACAATGTCACATTGCATTTGGAAAAATACAGTTAACAATATTTCTAACCTTTTGTGAAGTGTCACTTAAAATAATAGTTTTAGCACAGAGATTGTGCTGATGTGAAATATCATGAAAAGAAATGAGAGCATCTAGATCAGTTAATATTTTTTTAACCTATTCAACAAACTCTTCTTGTTTTCCTGTCATGGAAAAAGGACCATCTATATATACAACAACTTCATGACATTTATTTTGAAAGTTGTGGAAGATATCCATTCCCTGTGTTCTCTTTGCAAGAATGGCTATGAGAGTAACTGTTCCTAGTAAAGAAAATCTTCCTTTATGACCTGAATGAAATATACAACCTGTGCTGAGTCAGGAGTATCAGTTGATTCATTTAAAGCAATTGTAAAAAACCTATTTTCCTTTTGAAGTATTGCATGAAGTTCTAGTATATTGAAGGCTAATTTATCCTGCTGATCAGTTATGGTTCCCCTTGAAAGAGGCAGTTGTTTGTACTTGGAAACATTATTAGGGTCTAAGCATTCTGCAACTTTGACAGTACATTTTTTCAAAATTTCTACATTACTGAATGACTTCCCTGTTCTCCTGAGTATATAGGCTATTTTATAAGCTGTTTCAGAGGCATTATTTCCAGGTCTTATTGCTGCTTTAAAGAATTGTCTTTGCTTTTACTATACATCTCTTAATTTCTGCAATACAACCTTTTGCACCTTTCCCTTGAATTTAAAAGATTTGTGGCCTGTATGAGTCTTATAATGCTGATGAGTATTGAATTTATTTAATATTGACATTGCTGTATCTCATCATCTCATATTTAACAAAAATAAAATAATAGCACAATGCCAAATCCTCATTGAAAAATTCATTTTCTTCCTTCAGCATTCTCTTGGTCTTCTTTGGTATGATGAGCCATTAAGCAGACAGAATTCAAAAATATTGTCAAGTTGTGCAAATATTCACAAATTCCATCTCAAAGAGAAACACAGTTCACTGCTGTCAAAAACTGCCATACATACTGTCATATTTGACCTCCTAAACGCTCATGAACCAGCCTTAGGTGTTAGTGGCTCCACTCAGGTGGAGGAAGTTAGAACTAAATCATGAACATAACAGCCATCAATTTAGCCCTTCTGGCTTACTAATGCTCTAATTGTTCTGGTCAGTCTGGGAGGATTATTTTGTTGATACTTATTTTATCCTTTGGTATTTTAAATATGTTCATTTAAAAAATAAAGGAACACATAGAAGTAAAACACAATGTATTAATAAAAATATAATTGTTTCATAAAATTTGGATGCAGTTAAAAGGCCATACTAAAGGACATAAAAGGCCACAGTTTCTCCAGCCCTGGACCACAGGATGCTGAAAGAGTCCAAAGTTGTGGACATTTTGGAGAAAATTGAGAGGAATATTTAATTTTTATACAAATTTTCCAAGTGACCTTTGCTCAGTTATGTCCCCACCAAAATCATGTGAAGATATCAATTTTCTTAAATCTTTGCCATAGTTATCATAAACCTTTAAACTATTTTAAGATATGTTAGGCAGATAAATTACTATGGAAACATGCTTAACTTCATGGTTTAAGACTAAGCTCTGGAATCAGACTGCTAGAGGACAACTTCTGGCGTTTTCTGCTTACTAGCTATGTGATTTTCAGAACTCCTTAATCTCTCATTGCCTTTGTTTCCTTGTTTTGTACATTTCATCCAGTCACACTCAGCACTTTTAACCAAGTGTGCCTGTGCGGATATTGTGGAAAGGGGTAGGCGATACCTGGGCATTGGAGCTAATATTAGTGTGACCATAAACTTCAATGAACAAACTAGGATTCTTTGAAAGAAAAAAGATCATAACAAATGTGTAGGGGAACACAGTCTCATCACAGGCTACATATGCAAGGTTCAGGGATCATGTAAAATGTGGATAAAAAGACTACCTATTTCATAGCTTAGTGTGAAAATTAAATTCACGATTAGCACTTCCCAGATAGAAACTATGTTCAATATATGCTACTAACTATGGTCTATTAATTTAATTCAGAATTCTTTGATGCTGGTGAATTTGTACAACTGTATGTTTATTTTCCTTCACTATTTCTTTTTCGGGGAACTTTTATTCATGTTCTTTGTTTTGTGTTCTCATGTTGTGTTCACCTTGTTATTGGTTTTCAAAATTGTGTCCTTAGTCTCCTTATCTTCAAAATAAAGAGGCTACATTAGCTGATCTTTAAAAGTCTGTTTAGCTTGTACTTCATACTTCTGAGTATCTCAAAAGTGCTAATATGTTAGTGAGGGGGCGGGGACCCTAAGAGTTTTATAAGGCAGTTTGAAATTAAAGTTTATGAAAGGGATATTTGCACTTACAAACCTGTTTTTGTTTTTAGGCAACACTATAATATTCTGCATATTTATTCCCAAGTTGTACTGGCTTCACTGCTTAGGACAAAGTGTTTCATGAATGACATCTTGAATTAGTCTAGTCACCTTTCGAAGGCCATCAATTGTTGCCTTGAGTGTAGCATCCATTAATTTTAGCCCTTATGGCTTACACTAATGTCCTAATTGTGCTAATCAATCTGGAAGAACTGTTCTGTTGAAACTTTTTTTATTCTTCAGTTTTTTAAATATGTTCATTGTAAAAATAAAGAAATGTACTAAAGACAAAATATATTCATAAAAGTAAAAGAACTTGTTCTGGAAAATTTGGATTCAGTCACAGGTCATACATAAGGACCTAGAAGGGAACATTCAATTGTTTGTCTTTGCAAAAGAGTGATACCAAATTATACACTTAAACATGACAAAGGTCCCTTTTCTTCCTAGAATGCCCTGGGTAACTGATTTGCTGCCAAATTTTCTCCCTGTAACTAGTAATGACATTAACAGAAATAACCTGCATGACTGATATGAACAACATAAGCTTGAGACTCGAAATAATCCCTTTACTTTGAGTTTTGTTTGTGGCACATCTTTTGGTCAGTAACAGAACCTACATATGTTTGTTGCTTCTTTTTCCTCGGGATTTTTTATGCTATATATCTTGACCATATCAAATCTTCCTGGAATTTCTTAATTAGGACCTCAATCACTTATAGTCATTAACTATGCTTACTCAGAGTTGTAGAAGAAGCCCGGATTTTGATACTTAGGGATTCCTAGAAAAGATATGATCTCTGCCCTCTTGGGGAAATTTGGACATACTGTCAGCTGAGAGGTAATTTGCTAGACCTCAGATTGGTGCCATGCTTCTAGAGTTGTAGCAAGTTAACCTCCCTGAATCTTAGTTCCTTCAACTGACAAATAGTGATAATAATTCTGTGATATAAGTATTTGTATCATTTTGAATTTTTTCATGTTTACAGAGCTAAACCTATCAGTTTTGTTTTTCCTTTATCATGTTGTATTTATTTTTTTCTTCATATTTTGCAAGGCTATGTCTAATCAGATAAATAAGTTTTTATCTGAATCGCATTTTCTCGTTCTTCCATCAGTTTACGATTAAGCTTTCATCTTTAATTGTCTTAGAATTTACTTTGGTATTTGATGTGAGGAAGGGAACCTAATGATTCTTCCTCCAAACACCTACTCAATGATTTCAATATCATTCATTTAGTAATCTATCATTCTTCCACCTATTTATGTCAATTTAATAATATACTCTTGGATGTAAACATAGAAACATAGCCCTATTTCTTGATTTCTCCATCTGTTCCAATTATTTTTCTATTTAATTTTTATTAGTATTATAATGTTTAATTATTATGGCTTTATATAGTAATATAATCCCTTTTGGGTTTGCCTAACAAATCTTGCCAAGTTATTACTTTTTATAAACCTCAGAATCATTTTTTGTTAAGTCCTGTAAAATACATTCACACATTGTGGAGACAGGCTTGCATACCTCCATTTATTCTCATTCCTCACCTATAAGCCTGTCAGCCTATGTGTGTAGTGTTTCATGTGTTGTGGAAAGGTGGTAGATAAAGATCAATGAGCTGACGACGTATATATTTTCTGTAAGGTTTAAGACTCTGTGAATTTTTATTATTCCTGTTACTTCCATTGTTGACTGCCTGCACAAACTGGAAAGTTATTTTCAACTTGAAGGGTAGGAAGTAACATAAAATGGAAAATGAAGCTGAGAAATCAACGTTAACATGTTAGCTTTGAACTTCCTATAATTCTAGCTGTTTTCTGAGCTCTCTACTTTTCTTTGCTAGTTTGTCAATATGTTGTACTAATGGCTACTGCATTAAAAGTTGAAAGTACTATAATGTGCCTGAAGAAATTATAGTGTTTGAGACCTTTAAAAAGTTATAGAAGTTACAGAGAAACCCTTGTTTAGGGCTTTATCTCTTACTTAAGTTCCCTCAAAATGCAGATAGCTGAGGAATGTCAGATAAGAAAGAATTGATTCAGAGAATATATTGTGGCTAAGTGGCTCAGAATTTTAACTAGTGTAGTGTGTTCAGTGCACAAATGGAGAAAGTGAAGTAAAGGCTCCTAGGTCTTAATGAAATTCCTTTTTGGAGAAGTTTCAAATGACTTATGCATATTGCTTATGCTGATGCTTGTTCATGACCTTTTCCCAAGGCTATAGAAAGGTATAGCTCTACTAGGATGGAACTGTAAAGAATTCAGTCTCTCCAATCTTAGGAGTGACAAATAGGAGAAGGTACAGCTTGAAGACTATTTTCCTCCATGTCATCACTTTAGATGTAAGGTCTCAGCCTGGTAAATTTCAGTAACTCCAGGCTGTTTGGTGTTAGACAGTTGACTTAGTAAGTCCTCTTGTTTGTATAATATTGTATTAATATCATATCATGTCTGCACTGTCATTTCTTCGATTTTCTTGTTTGCTTGTTCCTTCAGTCCATGAGGTGGCTAAGGAAGTGGATTTGGTTTTGGTTTATACTTATCTAATTTCTTTCTCTATTCTTTTGCTATAGGAATCCATTTTGGCATGGGAGGATATAACTCCCCTCTGGTTCATAAGGGAATTCAGGGTCCTGTGAAATGCCTCACAAGATCCACATGGGCCTCTTCTTCAATGGAGAGAATAAATGAGCACATGAATAATGATGTTTAGAGAAGGATACAAGTAACGTTGAAACATTTTCATCTCTAGATGCAGTTATGTTTGAGTTCTGTTCTACTCTTCCATGTGAAGATCCCATAGTTCTCTTATTCCTCAGTTAGTTCAAACTGGGTTTTAGTTCCCTGCAACTGAATGAATCATGGAATAAACAACCTCAAATTGTACAAACAAGGAAACTGAGAATCATAGACTGTGTGCTTTCCAAGGTCTATACCTAGACTCAGATGCAGCCTTCTTGACCTAAACCATATGTTTTCTTGTTACACAACTGTTCTTTAGTTCTGTTCTATCATTCAATAGCTGTAGCTCTTTGAACAAATTGATTAGTAATGCTAAACTTCAGTTTTCATTTGCAATGTGAAGTAGGTGGATCAATGATCTCTTCTGTCCACACCAGGCCTCGTTTTCTTTAACTTTTCAACTTAAATATTTATTTTTAGTTAACAAGTAAAGCATGAAAATTCATTTTATAAAAATTCTGAACATTGTGTATTAAACCAACGCACCTTTGACTACAGAGCTAACTCTCTTCCCTCTACAACAGTTTAGTGTCTATCCTTTAGGAACTTTTCTATAAATTCACATAAATATGGATATTTCTATAGAAATATTCAGTTTGGACCATAGTCCAGCTGCTTAGGAAGCTGAGGCAAGAGAATCACTTAAGCCCAAGAGTTTGAGGTTGCTGTGAGCTGTGAAGCCACGGCACTCTATCCAGGGTGACATAGTGAGACTCTGTTTAAAAAAAAAAAAAAAGAAAGAAAGAAATATTAAGTTTGCATTATCTTTTTTTGCATTCTTAAGTGAAATTATCATATTGTTACAGTGTTGTGCAGCTTACTTTATCATTTAACTATAAGTCTCATAGATCTTCTGAGTCAATGGAAATAGGTCTATTTCATTCTTTTAAACTAGCAAATGGCATTAGTCCACCACATTTTCTTATTCCATAACTTACTGATCGATGTCTAGATAGTTCACAGTTTTTCACTATGACAAACAAGGCTGCTCTGAAAGACCTTGTCCATAATTGTTTTGTGTGAGAGTTCTAAGACAGAGACCAAGGAATATCAATTAATACTCACACATTTGGTGCATGAGGGTCTCTATCTACATTTTTTTTTTTTTCCTTTTTTCTTCTTTTTTTTTTTTTATTGTTGGGGATTCATTGAGGGTACAATAAGCCAGTTACACTGATTGCAATTGTTAGGTAAAGTCCCTCTTGCAATCATGTCTTGCCCCCATAAAGTGTGACACACACTAAGGCCCCACCCCCCTCCCTCCATCCCTCTTTCTGCACCCCCCCATAACCTTAATTCTCATTAATTGTCCTCATATCAAGATTGAGTACATAGGATTCATGCTTCTCCATTCTTGTGATGCTTTACTAAGAATAATGTCTTCCACTTCCATCCAGGTTAATACGAAGGATGTAAAGTCTCCATTTTTTTTAATGGCTGAATAGTATTCCATGGTATACATATACCACAGCTTGTTAATCCATTCCTGGGTTGGTGGGCATTTAGGCTGTTTCCACATTTTGGCGATTGTAAATTGAGCTGCAATAAACAGTCTAGTACAAGTGTCCTTATGATAAAAGGATTTTTTTCCTTCTGGGTAGATGCCCAGTAATGGGATTGCAGGATCGAATGGGAGGTCTAGGTTGAGTGCTTTGAGGTTTCTCCATACTTCCTTCCAGAAAGGTTGTACTAGTTTGCAGTCCCACCAGCAGTGTAAAAGTGTTCCCTTCTCTCCACATCCACGCCAGCATCTGCAGTTTTGAGATTTTGTGATGTGGGCCATTCTCTCTGGGGTTAGATGGTATCTCAGGGATGTTTTGATTTGCATTTCTCTAATATATAGAGATGATGAACATTTTTTCATGTGTTTGTTAGCCATTCGTCTGTCGTCTTTAGAGAAAGTTCTATTCATGTCTCTTGCCCATTGATATAAGGGATTGTTGGCTTTTTTCATGTGGATTAATTTGAGTTCTCTATAGATCCTGGTTATCAAGCTTTTGTCTGATTGAAAATATGCAAATATACTTTCCCATTGTGTGGGTTGTCTCTTTGCTTTGGTTATCGTCACCTTAGCTGTACAGAAGCTTTTCAGTTTAATGAAGTCCCATTTGTTTATTTTTGTTGTTGTTGCAATTGCCATGGCAGTCTTCTTCATGAAGTCTTCCCCCAGGCCAATATCTTCCAGTGTTTTTCCTATGCTTTCTTTGAGGATTTTTATTGTTTCGTGCCTTAAATTTAAGTCCTTTATCCATCTTGAATCAATTTTTGTGAGTGGGGAAAGGTGTGGGTCCAGTTTCAGTCTTTTACACGCAGACATCCAGTTCTCCCAACACCATTTATTGAATAGGGAGTCTTTCCCCCAAGGTAAGTTCTTGTTTGGTTTATCGAAGATTAGGTGGTTGTAAGATGTTAGTTTCATTTCTTGGTGTTCAATTCGATTCCAAGTGTCTATGTCTCTGTTTTTGTGCCAGTACCATGCTGTCTTGAGCACTATGGCTTTGTAGTACAGACTAAAATCTGGTATGCTGATGCCCCCAGCTTTATTTTTGTTACTAAGAACTGCCTTAGCTATACGGGGTTTTTTCCGGTTCCATACAAAACGCAGAATCATTTTTTCCAAATCTTGAAAGTACGATGTAGGTACTTTGATAGGAATGGCATTGAATAGGTAGATTGCTTTGGGAAGTATAGACATTTTAACAATGTTGATTCTTCCAAGCCATGAGCATGGTATGTTCTTCCATTTGTTAATATCCTCTGCTATTTCCTTTCTGAGGAGTTCATAGTTTTCTTTATAGAGGTCCTTCACCTCCTTCGTTAGGTATATTCCTAGGTATTTCATTTTCTTTGAAACTATGGTGAAGGGAGTTGTGTCCTTAATTAGCTTCTCCTCTTGACTGTTATTGGTGTATACAAAGGCTACTGACTTGTGGACATTGATTTTATATCCTGAAACATTACTGTATTTTTTGATGACTTCTAGGAGTCTTGTGGTTGAGTCTTTGGGGTTCTCTAAGTATAAGATCATGTCGTCAGCAAAGAGGGAGAGTTTGACCTCCTCTGCTCCCATTTGGATTCCCTTTATTTCCTTGTCTTGCCTAATTGTATTGGCTAGAACTTCCAGCACTATGTTGAATAGTAAAGGTGACAGAGGACAACCTTGTCTGGTTCCAGTTCTAAGAGGAAAAGCTTTCAGTTTTACTCCATTCAGTAAAATATTGGCTGTGGGTTTGTCATAGATAGCTTCAATCAGTTTTAGAAATGTGCCACCTATGCCTATACTCTTCAGTGTTCTAATTAGAAAAGGATGCTGGATTTTATCAAATGCTTTTTCTGCATCTATTGAGAGGATCATGTGATCTTTATTTTTGCCTCTGTTAATATGGTGGATAACGTTTATGGACTTGCGTATGTTGAACCAGCCTTGCATCCCTGGGATGAAGCCTGCTTGATCATGATGAATGACTTTTTTGATGATAAGCTGTAATCTATTGGCTAGGATTTTGTTGAGAATTTTTCCATCTATATTCATGAGTGAGATTGGTCTGAAATTCTCCTTTTTGTTTGGGTCTTTTCCTGGTTTTGGTATCAGAGTGATGTTTGCTTCATAGAATGTGTTGGGGAAGATTCCTTCTTCCTCAATTTTTTGGAATAATTTCTGCAGTACAGGAATAAGCTCTTCCTTGAAGGTTTGATAGAATTCTGGAGTGAAGCCATCTGGACCAGGGCATTTTTTAGTTGGAAGCTTTTTTATTGTTTCTTTGATCTCAGTGCTTGAAATTGGTCTGTTCAGGAGGTCTATTTCTTCCTGGCCAAGTCTAGGGAGAGGGTGTGATTCCAAATATTGATCCATTTCCTTCACATTGTCAAATTTCTGGGCATAGAGTTTCTGGTAGTATTCAGAGATGATCTCTTGTATCTCTGTGGGATCAGTTGTTATTTCCCCTTTATCATTTCTGATTGAGGTTACTAGAGATTTTACTTTTCTATTTCTAGTTAGTCTGGCCAATGGTTTATCTATTTTATTTATTTTTTCAAAAAACCAACTCCTTGTTTCATTAATTTTCTGAATGATTCTTTTGTTTTCAATTTCATTGATCTCTGATTTGATTTTGGAGATTTCTTTTCTTCTACTGAGTTTAGGCTTAGATTGTTCTTCTTTTTCCAATTCCATAAGGTCTCTTGTGAGATTGTTGATGTGCTCTCTGTCTGTTTTTCGAATGTAGGCATCTAAAGCGATGAATTTTCCTCTCAAAACTGCTTTTGCAGTATCCCACAGGTTTTGGTAGCTTGTGTCTTCATTGTTGTTATGCTTAAGGAAGTTAGTGATTTCCTGTTTGATTTCTTCCTGCACCCATCTGTTATTCAACAGAAGATTGTTTAATTTCCATGCCTTTGGATGGGGTCGAGCATTTTTGTTAGAGTTGAGTTCCACCTTTAGTGCCTTATGGTCTGAAAAGATACAAGGTAAAATTTCAATTCTTTTGATTCTGTTGATATTTGTTTTGTGTCCCAGGATATGATCAATTTTGGGGAATGTTCCATGGGGTGATGAGAAGAATGTATATTCTTTATCTTTGGGGTGGAGTGTTCTATATGCGTCTATCAAGCATAATTGTTCTAGGGTCTCATTTAAATCTCTTATATCTTTGTTTAATTTCTGTTTAGAGGATCTGTCCAGCTCTGTAAGAGGTGTGTTAAAGTCCCCTGTTATGATGGTATTATCAGATATCATATTGCTCAGACTGAGTAAGGTCTGCTTCAAGAATCTGGGAGCATTTAAATTTGGTGCATAGATATTTAGAATTGAAATGTCTTCTTGTTGTAGTTTTCCCTTGACCAATATAAAGTGACCATCTTTGTCTTTTTTGACTTTAGTTGCTTTAAATCCACATGTATCTGAAAATAAGATTGCAACTCCTCTTTTCTTCTGAATTCCATTTGCCTGAAAAATTGTCTTCCAACCCTTGACTCGGAGCTTTAATTTGTCTTTTGAAGCCAGGTGTGTTTCCTGCAGACAGCAAATGGATGGCTTGTGTTTTTTAATCCAGTCAGCCAATCTATGTCTCTTCAGTGGGGAATTCAAACCATTAACATTTATGGAGATAATTGATAAGTGTGGTAGTATTCTATTCGTCTTATTTGGTGAGAGTCCATTGCTTAGTTTTATCTTTTGCATCAGTGTGGAGGTTAGGTTCTGTCCTTTGATTTCTGAGTTCTTACTTTGCTGCTGATCCATTGTGGTGGTCAGTGTGCAGAACAGGTTGAAGTATTCCCTGTAGAGCTGGTCTTGTTGTGGTGAATTTCCTCAATGTTTGTATATCCGTAAATGATTTGATTTCTCCATCAATTTTGAAGCTTAGCTTAGCAGGGTACAGAATTCTGGGCTGAAAATTGTTCTGTTTAAGTAGATTAAAGGTAGATGACCATTGTCTTCTTGCTTGGAAAGTTTCATTAGAGAAGTCTGAGGTCACTCTGATGGATTTGCCCCTGTAGGTCAACTGGCGCTTACTCCTGGCAGCTTGCAGAATCTTTTCTTTTGTCTTGACTTTGGACAGGTTCATCACAATGTGTCATGGAGAAGCTCGGTTAGAGTTGAGGCGACGTGGGGTCCGATATCCCTCTGAAAGCAGTGTGTCAGAATCTTTGGTGATGTTTGGGAAATTTTCTTTTATAATATTCTCTAGTATGGCTTCCATTCCTCTGGGGCATTCTTCTTCCCCTTCTGGAATTCCTATAACTCGTATGTTGGAACGTTTCATAAAGTCCCATAATTCTGACAGTGAACGTTCTGCTTTCTCTCTCTTCTTTTCTGCCTCTTTTACTATCTGAGTTATCTCAAAAACTTTGTCTTCTACCTCTGAAATTCTTTCTTCTGCATGGTCTAACCTGTTGCTGATACTTTCCATTGCATCTTTAAGTTCCCTGATTGACTGTTTCATTTCCTTCAGCTCTGCTATATCCTTTTTATATTCTTCATATCGTTCATCTCTGATTTGATTCTGTTTTTGGATTTCCTTTTGGTTATTTTCCACTTTATTAGCAGTTTCCTTCATTGTTTCCATCATTTCTTTCATTGTTTTCAACATGTGTATTCTAAATTCCCTTTCTGTCATTCCTAACATTTCTGTATAGGTGGAATCCTCTGCAGTAGCTACCTCATGGTCCCTTGGCGGGGTTGTTCTGGACTGGTTCTTCATGTTGCCTGGAGTTTTCTGCTGATTCTTCCTCATGAGTGATTTCTTTTATCTGTTTCCTTGCCCTAATTTTCCTTTCACTTCCTCTTGCTCTTTAAGTTCTCGTGCCTGTGGACTAAGGGTTACAGGACCAGAAAGGTGAGAAGGTTGAAGAGCAAAAAAGGGATGAAAGAAAGGAGGACCGAGTGATAAGAAAAAAAAAGAAAGATAGAGAAAGGAGAGGGGGTGGGTATAAGGAATATTGACAAAAAGAAGAGAGGCACAGAAAGAGGGAGACAGGGCAATATAGGTGTACAGTAGGGTACTTTGACACAACCTTAAAAAACCCCACCTTCTGGGGGTTGGGTGCCCAGTTGGGTGGTTCCCTTGAGGTCAGCAGCTCTTTGCTAACCTGGTCAGACACAGTACCCCACCTCCACCAAGTAGAGAGGAAAAACAAAAATGCTATAACTCAAACCAAAACAAGCAAACAGAAAACTTTATGGCGATAAAATTGGGTGAAAAACCAAGTGATAGCGGTAGAAACACTAGCAAAAATGAAGTTGTAGTTATTAAAAAAGGCAGCAATGGGAAATTATAATTAAACTAGAAAAATTGAGAAAGAAAAAGGGATCTGTATGGAAAAGATTGAAATTAAGAAACAAAAGAACATCAACAACGTCAAAATAAACAAACAAAAAAACCCAACCAAACAAAAAAAAAAAAAAAGAAAAAAAAATACACAACCAAAAACAAAGCAGTTTGTATATGTTGTTGAATATTGTCTGGGCAACACGTGGTCTTTTGGGGTATGGGATGTTAGTCACAGTTCCAATACGACTGGAGGCTGCTGATTTCTCAAACCCCAGCAGGTAGACACCCTAAATCTCTCTTCAGCCCACTTAAAAGGCACTTTGAACTTGTAAACTTGCTGAGCAGAAGCTTTCCCAGCTTTCTCGCTGGAATCGCTGCTGAAGTGGCTATCCACTTACTCAGTGTGCCAAAACCGGTCTCACTCTGCCCCTGAGGGTTAGGGCTGCAAGGCGGCTCAGACCCCACCCTTAGGCTACTTGGTTGCTGGGTTACCAGCTCCCACCCGTTTCTAGCTCTGTGACCCTGAGGGCGGAGCTTGCCGGGGCAGATCACTGACAATGGATCCGTGTGACCCACCACCAAACACTATTAGCTCCGTCTGGCTCAGCGGCTCAGACTGGGGCCCTAGACAACGGCCAAAGTTCTCCGCACTCCCACTCAGGCCTTCCCCAAGGCAGTTCAACTCAGTGCCAAGTCCAAGGACATCAAAAGAGTTCACAGGTAAGCCTTTCTGGTTTGCAGTCTCGCTGCTACTGAACTTACAGTTGTGGGCGGGTTTAGACGGGTTGAACACACGCGACCACTTGCCGGTTTTCCACTGTTTTAGTCCTCCTCTTGGGGTCCAGAAGTCTCTTGCTGACTCCCTGTATCCTCATAGGAGTGATGATAGGCAGTTCCCACCAGCCAGAGATGCCTGGAGTCCTATCTCCCCAGACTCACGGTGCCCAGATGCAAGGAAGCTGTTACTCGGCTGCCATCTTGCTCCGCCCCCCCTCTATCTACATTTTTGCCAGCTCTTAGTATTATCTAACTTTAAAAACACTATCAATTAAAGGTGTAGCACATTTCTCTGATCACTGGGAAAATTTAGCAGCTTTGCCTACATTTATGGTATTTTCTCCCCTCCCTGACCCCCAGATTGCCACATCCTGCAGTTCTAAGTGTTTGGCTCTGTGGTTAATCTGGTTAACCATAGTAACAATGTTGTACTTGCAAGCTGTTAGTACTGGTGATATAATGGTGATCTTCTTACCCCAGACAAATTTTGGGTTGGATATTACTAGACTGGCTTACCCACCAACGCGTGCTTGGAGTACTGATGTGGAATTATATAACTTCATACCTAAAGTGAACAGAATTTTAGATGTCATTTAATCCTACTGAACCACATGATATATAAACCCTGTCTTCAAAGTCCTAGCCAAACACGTATCCAATTAATGCTTGAACCCTCTTCCTTCGGGGGCAGCCCAATCCATCTGCGGATAATTCTATTGTCTATAACAGTTTTTTGTACTCAACCAAATCTTGTCTCCTACTGATTGGAGTCTCAGAGAATAAACCTGATTCCTCTTCTAAGTGACAGCCTTTCTGAAATGTAGTGACAGGTTCTACAATACCTGAAGTCATCTTTTCTCCATGTTAAACATGATGGTTCCTGTAAATGATCTATATTTGATGTGCTTTTAAGGTTTTATTTCACTTTCATTGTCACTTTCTACTGAATAAGCACTAGCTTATCTTTGCTCTTTAAAATTGCATCTTTGAATTCAGTGCCTTAGAGTGGAATAAATGATAATAATAATAATAATGAACAATGATTCTTATAATAATAGAAACTAGCTTTCATTTAGTATCAGGTACTGTTTCAAGCATTTTACAGGTACTAATTCATTTAATCTTTACAACATTACTAAGAGTTAGGCATTTTTATTCTCATTTGGCCAGTGAGGAAACTGAAGCACAGGTAAGTTAAATCATTTACCTAAGACTGCATTAAGTAAAGTGGAACCAGAATTTCTCCTATTATAGGTATTATATTTCAATGTATACATGCCTATAATCACCTTTTTAATTGATAGTTGATTCATATTAACTATCAACTGAAATCTCCAAGTCCTACTGGAATGGACAACTGATAATCCACTGCTTTCTATCTTGTATAACTGAGTTTTTAGGGGAAGTCCAGGACCTGGGAAAGTGCACATAACTTCACTCAGTCTATTATAATTGGTAGCCCACAGTAATTTTCAAGACATCTGACTTATCCCATTTCTCTTCTCCCATACATTTAGCTGACTCTCTTCTTGCAGTGATTGACTTCACGCTTGACACTTTCATTTTCAGCACCATATACTACATATTTGCAGTTTAGCTACACATGGATGAGTTGCTTAATTTATATTGCTTTCCTTTTCTGTTTGCATGCAGTGAGATTTCCAAGATGCAAGGAGTGGGTATTGTTCCACACTTTTATAGAGGCCATTTACTCCATTTTCCCTTCCCACTGAAAAGATCAAAAGCATTTACCAAAATTGTCATATGCTTCATGTAACAGTCTGTGTTGTTTATGCTCCTTTCAGTTTTTTTTTTCTATCAGAGATATGCTTGAAAATGGTACTGTGCACAAGATTGTCAACTTGGCTTTTTTCTACTTAAGAAAAGATGTTTTATTTCACCTGGCCACTGGGCCAGGCGCAGTGGTAATACTTCTACAGGAGATGTCATTTGAATGACATAAGGAATGAGATTAAGTAAATATCTGGGGGAAGGGTGTTCTGCAGAGAAGGGATAGTAAGTGCAACAGCCTTGATGTATGCAAGAGCTTGAAATGTTCAAGGAAAAGCCATAGAAGGTCAGTGTTCCAGGGGGCAGATTAAACTAGGGGAAGAGTAAAAGAAGATCTCAGAGAGATAACAAGAGATAAGATAACATACGGCATTGTAGGATTCGATTCTAAAAATAGAAGGAAGCCATCAACAGATATTGTGAAAGGAAGTGACAATGTGTAGATTATTATCTATTCAACACAAGATACAGATTTATACTTAGTTATTATTTTCATAGCTTTATTAAAATGTAATGGATATAGGTAAGCTAAACAAATTTTATGAGTACAATTTTATATATTTTGATGAATGTATATAAACATGAATCCATCAATAAGGTGAACATACCCATTATCCTCAAAAGTTTCCTTATGCAACTTTGATGCTCTTCGCTCCCACACTTCATTGTGCAGATCAGATTGCTTTTCTGATCTGATAGCAAGCACAGATCTGCTTTCACTATACCTTAGTTTGAATTTTCTAGGATATTTTATGAATAAAATAACAATATATATTCATTACTGTCTCAGATTTTTATTCACTCAGCATCATAATTTTGAGATTTATTATTTTTTATTTTTTTATTTATTTTTATTAAATCATAGCTGTGTACATTAGTATGATCATGGGGCACCATACACTTGGTTCATAGATCGTTTGACATATTTTCATCACACTAGTTAACATAGCTTTTGTAGCATTTTCTTAGTTATTTTGCTAAGACCTTTACATTCCACATTTACTAGGATTCACATATACCCTTGTAAGATGCACCGCAGGTGTAATCCCATTAATCCCCCTCCCTCCACCTACCTCCCCCCTCCCTCCCCTCCCTTTCCCCCTTCTACCTATTCTTAGGTTATAACTGGGCTATAGCTTTCATGTGAAGGTCCTACATTAGTTTCATAATAAGGGTGAGTACATTGGGTACTTTTTCTTCCATTCTTGAGACACTTTACTAAGAAGAATATGTTCCAGCTCCATCCATGTAAACATGAAAGAGGTAAAGTCTCCATCTTTTTTTAAGGCTGCATAATATTCCATGGTGTACATATACCAAAATTTATTAATCCATTCGTGGATTGATGGGCACTTGGGCTTTTTCCATGACTTAGCAATTATGAATAGGGCTGCAATAAATATTCTGATACAAATATCTTTGTTATGGTGTGATTTTTGGTCTTCTGGGCATATACAGAGGGATTACAGGATTGAATGGCAGATCTATTTTTAGATCTCTCAGTGTTCTCCATATCTCTTTCCAAAAGGAATGTATTAATTTGCATTCCCACCAGCAGTGCAAAAGTGTTCCCTTTTCTCCACATCCACGCCAACATCTCTGGTCTTGGGATTTTGTGATATAGGCTAGTCTCACTGAAGTTAGATGATATCTCAAAGTAGTTTTGATTTGCATTTCTCTGATGATTAAAGATGATGGGCATTTTTTCATATGTCTGAAGGCTGTGTGCCTGTCTTCTTCAGAGAAGTTTCTCTTCAAGTCCTTTGCCAGCCTGCGATGGGATCCCTTGTTCTTTTCTTGCTAATGGTTTGAGTTCTCTGTGGATTCTGATTATTAAACCTTTGTCAGAGACATAAACTGCAAATATCTTCTCCCATTCTGAGGGCTGTTTGCTTGCTTTACTTACTGTGTTCTTGGCTGTGCAGAAGCTTTTTAGTTTGATCAAGTCCCAATAGTGTATTTTTGAAGCAGCTTTAATTGCCCGGGGGGTCCTTCTCATAAAAAACTCGCCCAACCCAATTTCTTCAAGGGTTTTCCCTGCACTCTCTTCTAGTATTTTTATAGTTTCATGTCTTAGGTTTAAATGTTTAATCCAGTGAGAGCCTATCTTGGTTAATGGTGACAGGTGTGGGTCCAGTTTCAGTCTTATACAGGTTCCCAGCCGGTTCACCCAGCACCATTTGTTAAATAGGGAATCTTTTTTCCACTGAATGTTTTTGATTGGCTTGTCAAAGATTAAATAACGGTAATTAGCTGGATTCATCTCTTGGTTCTCTATTCTGTTCCAGACATCTACTTCTCTGTTTTTGTGCCAGTACCATGCTGTTTTGATCACTATCGATTTGTAGTATAGTCTGAGGTTTGGTAGCATGATTCCTCCTGCTTTGTTTTTATTTTTGAGTAATGTCTTGGCTATTTGAGGTTTTTTCTGATTCCATATAAAACGAAGTATTGTTTTTTCAAGATCTTTAAAGTATGACAGTGGAGCTTTAATGGGGATTGTGTTGAAATTATATATTCCTTTGGGTAGTATGGACATTTTAACAATGTTGATTCTTCCCAACCATGAGCATGGTATATTTTTCCATTTGTTAACATTCTCAGCTATCTCTTTTCTTAGAGTTTCATAGTTCTCTTTATATAGATCTTTCACGTCCTTTGTTAGATAAACTCCCAAGTATTTCATCTTCTTTGGCACTACTGTGAATGGGATAGAGTCCTTAACTGTTTTTTCAACTTGACTGTTGTTGGTATATATAAAGGCTACCGATTTATGAATGTTGATTTTGTAACCTGAGAGGCTGCTATATTCCTTGATCACTTCTAAGAGTTTTGTAGTAGAGTCCCTAGTATTTTCCAGATATACAATCATATCATTTGCGAAGAGTGAAAGTTTGGTCTCTTCTGACCCTATGCGGATACCCTTGATCGCCTTTTCTTCCCTAATTGCGGTGGCTAAAACTTCCATTACAATGCTAAAGAGCAATGGAGACAATGGGCAGCCTTGTCTGGTTCCTGATCTGAGTGGAAATGATTCCAATTTAACTCCATTCAATATGATATTGGCTGTGGGTTTGCTGTAGATGGCCTCTATCAGTTTAAGAAATGTCCCTTCTATACCATTTTCTTAAGTGTTCTGATCATGAAGCGATGTTGGATGTTATCAAAAGCTTTTTCTGCATCGATTGAGAGGATCATATGGTCTTTGTTTTTTAATTTGTTTATGTGTTGAATTACAGTTATAGATTTACGTATATTGAACCAGCCTTGAGACCCTGGGATAAAACCGACTTGGTCATGATGTATGATTTGTTTGATATGTTGCTGGATTCTGTTTGTTAGAATCTTGTTGAATATTTTTGCATCTATATTCATTAGTGATATTGGTCTATAATTTTCTTTTCTTGTTGGGTCTTTTCCTGGTTTGGGGATCAGGGTGATGTTTGCTTCATAGAACGTGTTGGGTAGTCTTCCTTCTTTTTGTACATTTTGGAACAGGTTGAGTAATATAGGTACTAATTCCTCTTTAAAGGTTTGGTAGAATTCTGACGTAAAACCATCTGGTCCCGGGCTTTTCTTTTTCGGGAGATTTTGTATGGTTGATGTTATTTCCGAACTTGATATGGGCCTGTTCAACATTTCCACTTGATTTTTGTTAAGTCTTGGAAGGTGACGTGCTTCCAAGTAATGGTCAATTTCCTTCAGATTTTCGTATTTCTGAGAGTAAAGTTTCTTGTAATATTCATTAAGGATTTTTTGGATTTCTGAGGAGTCTGTCGTTATTTCGTCTTTGTTATTTCTGATTGATAAGATTAGAGATTTTACTCTTTTTTTTCCTGATTAGGTTGGCCAAAGGTTTATCTATTTTGTTGACCTTTTCAAACAAACAGCTTTTTGATTTATTGATCTGTTGTATTATTCTTTTGTTTTCAATTTCATTTAGTTCTGCTCTGATTTTGGTTATTTCTTTTCTTCTACTGGATTTTGGGTTGGAGTGTTCTTCCATTTCTAGTCTCTTGAGATGTACCATTAAGTTGCTTACTTCCTCTCTTTCCATTCTCCTGAGGAAAGCTTGCAGTGCTATAAATTTCCCTCTTAGAACTGCCTTTCCAGTGCCCCAGAGGTTCTGATAGTTCGTGTCTTCATTGTCGTTTTGTTCCAGAAATTTGGTAATTTCCTTCTTGATCTCATCTCTGACCCAGCTATCATTCAGCATAAGGTTATTTAACTTCCATGTTTTTGTATGAGTATGCAGATTCCTGTTGTTACTCATCTCAAGTTTTATTCCATGATGGTCTGAGAAGATGCGTGGAATAATTTCTATTCCTTTAAATTTACTGAGGTTAGACTTGTGACCTAAGATGTGATCAATTCTGGAGTAAGTTCTGTGGGCTGATGAGAAGTGTGTGTATTCAGTTTTGTTGGGATGAAATGTTCTGTAGATGTCTGCTAAATCTAAATGCTGGATGGTTAGATTTAATCTAGAATTTCTTTACTCAGCTTTTTGTTGGAGGATTGATCCATCACTGCCAAAGGAGTGTTAAAATCTCTGACTATTATAGAGTTGGAGGAAATCAATTCGCTCATGTCTGTTAGAGTTTCTCTTATAAATTGAGGTGCATTCTGGTTGGGTGCATAGATATTAATAATTGAAATCTCATCATATTGAGTCTTACCCTTTACAAATATGAAGTGACTATTTTTGTCCTTCCTTGCTTTTGTTGGTTTAAAGCCTATTGTATCTGCAAATAAAATTGCAACTCCTGCTTTTTTCTGGTTACCATTTGCCTGAAATATGGATGACCATCCTTTCACCCTGAGTCTGTATTTGTCTTTTAAGTTAAGATGTGACTGTTGTATGCAAGAGTCTGGCCTGAGTTTTTGTATCCAGTGAGCTAACCTATGTCTCTTTAGAGGGCAATTTAAGCCATTCACATTAATGGAGAGTATTGATAAGTTTGGTGAAATTTGGGGTATTGAGTTTTTCGAAAGTCCAGTGGGCATTTTTAATCCTTTTGCCATTGTGGAAGTTGGAGTTTGATCAGAAGTTTCTGAGTGAGTTTACTTTTGTAGTAGAGGATTGTGTTGGTCATTATGGAGGATAGGTCTGAGAATATCCTGAAGAGCTGGTTTGGTTATGGCAAATTTCTTTAGCATATGTATGTCATTAAAGTATTTAATTTCTCCATCATAAATGATACTCAGTTTAGCTGGGTACAAGATCCGGGGCTGAAAGTTATTTTGCTTGAGGAGATTAAACTTTGATGACCACCCTCTTCTGGCTTGAAAAGTTTCAGCAGAGAGATCTGCAGTCATTCTAATGGTCTTCCCTTTGAAGGTAAGAGATTTCTTTCTCCTGGCCGCTTTGAGAATTTTCTCCATCATATTAACTTCAGTGAAGTTAATTATGATATGCCTGGGGGATGTCTTATTGGGGTTGAGTCGTGCTGGGGTTCTGAAGCTATCTGCTATTTGAATTTCAGGTTCTCTAGGCATGTCTGGAAAATTCTCTTTTATAATTTCATGCAGAAGGGCCTCTCCGCCCAGTGAGGCCACTTCATCTGTTTCAGGAATTCCTATGAGTCGGATATTTGCCTTCTTTGAGTTATCCCAGAGCTCTCTGAGTGAGTGATGCATTTTTGCTCTCCATTTCTCTTCCTCTTTGAGAGTTTGGGAGCGTTCAAAGGCTTTATCTTCGATGTCGGAGATCCTTTCTTCTGCTTGGTCCATTCTGTTGCTAAGGGATTCTACTGTATTTTTCATATCTTTGAGGGCTGCAAATTCTTGTTTCAGTGTGTCTAAGTCTTTGGTGGTTTTGTCTTTAAATTCGTTAAATTCTTGAGACAGCTTTTGAATTTCTCCACGAATTCCTAATTCCATTTTGTTAATCTTGTTTGCCATCCAAATTCTGAATTTGATTTCTGACATCTCAGCCAGTTGTTTGTGAATGGGATCTTCAATTACATCTGCCGTATCTTTCCTTGGGGGGGGTTGATCTGTTCTGGTTATTCGTGTTACCAAAGTTTTTCTGATGATTCCGCCCCATGATTGTTTTACTCCTTTTGATTTTCCTCTGGTGTTTTGTCGAGGACCCATACAGTGCTGTGGCCTGAGAAATTGGGGCCCTGTTTGGTGTAGAGGGGCTAAGTGGTTCTGTCTTGTTTTCAGCTGGTTTCTATGTGATCCTAGTGAAACAGTTACTCTCAGTTGAAGTCTCAGCTATGGAGAAATACCAGCAATTAAGTCAGCCCACCCACCATAGGCAACAAATGGAAAAGGAAACTCAAACCTTCCTACAACCACACACCCAGGGCACCACCTGGATAGTCCCCAGGTGAGTGACTCAGTTCAAAAGGTCTAAGTCAATTGTCTCAGTCAGCAGCTGCCTCGGGTGGGAGAGTTCAAGAGGTCCCTGGGAACTAGATCACAGTTGTCTGGTGACTGCTCTAAAATGGCTTGCTCCAGTGCTGCATGGAGTCAGGAAGAGCCACCAGTAAATAGATCAGTCTGGGAAGATTGATGCCTCCTTCCCCACCTTGCAGCTCTGTCATACCCAGTCGCTGCTAGCCCCACAGGGCTGTGACCCAGTCAGTTATCTCCAGTAAGCAGATACTCTAGGGGTTTGCACCTGCCTAAGTCACAGGGTAGTCTGTGTCTGCTCGACTAGGCTGCTATTCTCTGTCTTTATCTAACAGGGGGTAGTGTGGCCTGTCAACCTCGGGCACTTGATGGAGGCTGGAGGTGTTCACTCAGTTCCAGCCCCACTCTTAGTTTATATTACTGGGTAAATGGAACAACCCTGTGGGAGTTTGTTTCTGACCTTGCCAGATTCCTCTGCAGAGGAGAGGCTGATTTGAGTTCCCAGAACCTGTGCCTCAGGCCCTGTCTTTAGTCCTGTGGGTTTGTATTCACAGCAAAATCAGTTGTTGGCTATAGCCTCTTGGCCTCCTTTGTCTATAGGCTGGTGATCCCGTAAGGGCCAGGTGCGTCTTAGGCTCAGTAGAGTGGTCCTCTGGATCAACCCCACCCTGGGAATTTCCCGGCTCTGTGGGTGTGTTTTCTAGTCCCCGTGTTCCACCCAGGTTGGTACCGTCTCAGGAAAACCCTTTACTCACGGGGCCTGTGTTTCAGTCCCAGGTCTGTTCCATGGTGGTTGCCATCTGAGAAGATGCTCGGCCTCATCTGGTTGCCCAGGAAGACAGGAGGAGAGGCTATGGGATATCTCGGGGTGGGCCTTGTTATTGCTGAAGATGGCTGTTGCTCTGCATCTCGGGGCACCACCGCTCCAGTGTAATTCCCTCTCAGCTGACCGTCATCTTCTCAGTCCTTTGCTACAGAGTCAGCACTGGCCAGCTGTAGTCCAGGTCCTGTCTACACCTCTCGAGAGTTCACCCAAGAATCTGGACTCCTGTGGGGGCAGGTCTCCAGATCACGGAGTGAGAGTGGAGGGGAGTGTTAGGAGCTCAGAGTTGCAGGTCGTAACACCAAGCTCATTGAGACCAAATGAACAAATAAACAGATACAAAGGTTACCAGGCACATGGGCCCATAGATACTGAGACAGACGGAAACATATAGACATACAGGCAATAGCCACGACAACAGCAATATAAGAACAACTGCAATAAAAATAGTGATAATCGTAAAATAATTGAAAGAAAGGGAAAAAAAGAGAAAAAAGTGGTGTTAGAAGGAATGTTAAATGAGAAGAAAGAAGAAATTAAAATTAGAAGACATAGAAATAAAAAATATATCTATATAAAAAAGTAATAATAAAAAATTATCAAAATCTCCTCTAAGAAAATGGTGAGGGAAAAACAGACAAAAACAAAACAACAACAAAAAAAACCCCCACGAAAACCACAAAAACCCAAAACAAAACAAAAAAAAGGCACCAACTACAAAAATATTCTTGTGTGTAGAAATATACCTATAAATATCTATATGTCTGCTGTAAGGATCAACTTTCGTACGAATATGTTCATACTGCAATATACTTTCTGGACACCAGGTGGTGCTGTGAGTGGTTCCGAGACTTATACCTGACTTACAGTTTATACCGTTACCATGGTAACCACCTTCCATGGCCGATTGCCATTTTGGAGTTTCCGTAAAAGTTTGTCACCTAAGAATTGTGCAACCTCGGCTGTTCTTTTCCAGACAGCACTTGAGACCGACCTTCCCACTCAGTGCAGGTGTCCACACTTCCTAAGTCCCTCCACTCTGTTCCCAGTTTTCCCGGCAAACTGGCGACTGCAATCGGCCATAAGAGGAGCGGTGCTGAGTTGGCGCGGTCGTTGGCGGGCTCCCGGCTCTATCTCCTGTAGCTGGTTCCCCAGGCTTCAGCAGCCAAAGCTGGTCCGTGGCTTCAGTAGCTTTGCGGCTCCAGAAGCCAAAGCCAGGTCCTAGGCTTCAAGCCGGTTCCCGTGGTTGGAGCACTCGGGGGACTTATTCTGAGTTTTATGGTTCAGAGTTTCCCTTTTGGATGGGCGCCCGCCAGTTCGCCACGCAGCCTGAACCGCCAGCCCCCTCCAACGCCTGGGGGAAAGGTGCCCACCCTTTTGTGTAGTTCAAAATGTCTGTTTCCAGGGCAGGATCCCTTCCCTTCAATTGTCCAACAGTTTGCCCAGCTCCCCGTTGTTTTGAGTGGCTCTCCTTTCGGATGCCTCCCTCAGTTCAGGATTAATTATTTGTCAATTGGATTTTGTCAGCATTTACAAGCTGCTGACCTCCACAGGGGAGGGGCCAGCTGGCCGGCACCGCTGAGCAGGGAAGAATCTCTACAACAAAGTCTGTGATTTTAAATTACCCCTCATATATAGCAAACCGCCAGTTCGCTGGGCGTCTCCAGCTGTCTGTCCACTCCAATAATCCACACACAGGGAAGGTCCAGACCGCCTTTCCTCTCACCTGGTGGCTTGGGAGAGGTGGGCTACACGTCCGTCCTGTCCGCCATCATGCTCCGCCCTCGAGATTTATTATTTTTGTGTTTATTGATAGCATTCCTTTTAAACTAATTAATAGTATTCTATTATGTAGATATACTATAATTTGTTAACCACTTATTTATTCATATTTTTAAAATAACAGCTTCATTCACATGAAATTAGTAAACCATAAAGTCCACCCTTTCAAATGTACAGTTAGATGCTTTTCAGGATATTTGCAAATTATGCAGCCATTTCTATTGTCCAATTTCAGAACATTTTCAAATATGCCTAAAAGCAATGCCATACTCATAAGGGTTACTCCCCATTGCTTCTATCCTCATCCCCTAGTAAGCACTAATCCAAATCTTTATGTATGTATTTGACAATTCTAGAGCTTTCACATAAATTGATGTATGCAATGTGTGCCATTTTGTGTCTGGATTGCTTGATGTAGCATAACATTTTCAAGGTTTATCCATGTTGCAATATACACCAATAATTCATTACTTTTTATAGCTAGATAATGTTTATTCCATTCAATGATTGATGGACATTTAGGTCGTTTTCACTTTTAGGCTCTTGTGAATTTCTTCTATGAACATTCATGTCTAGGTTTTTAGGTGGGCATATGCTATGTGTAATCCAGGGTATATATTTGAAATAAAATGGCTGGGTCCTATGGTAACTTTTGTGTTTTACATTTTGAGAAACGTCCAAAATATTTTCCAAAGCATCTGTACCATTTTAAATTCTCATAAGTGATGTATGAGGGATCCAAAATTTTCCACATCTTAGAATACTTGTTATTATCTACTTTAAAATTATTATTGTTATTGCCATCCTACTGGGTATGAAGTAGTATCTCATTGTGCGTTGGTCTGAATTTCCTTAGTGACTGGATATACTGAACATCTTCTTATGTCCTTATTGGTTATGTGTCTTCTTTGCTGAATATCTAGTCAGACTTTCTGTCCATTTTTAATTGGGTTATGTGATTTCTTTATATTATTTTTATTTCAAAATGTTAAGGGATACAAATGTTTTTGGTTACATGGATTGCTTGTGTAAGGTTTGAGTCATAGCTATAAGTGGCCTATCACCCACATAATGTTCATTGTACACATTAACTAGGATTTCCCCTACCCCTGCTCCCCACTCCACCATATTGATTTCCACTGAGTTTTACTTCCTGTGCACATGTGTGCTTGTCACTTGCAGTTGAAAAGCAAGGATATGTGGTGTTGGTCTTTCCATTCTTTAGGTGTTTCAGTTAGCATAATGGTTTCTAGTTCCATCCAAAATGTTGAAAAGGCATTAATTCATCCTTTTAATGACTGAGTAGTACTCCACATATACCTATACCACAATTAGGCATTTGGGTTGATTTCAAATCTTTGTAATTGTGAATTGTGCTGCAATAAACTTTTAAGTGCAGGTGGCTTTTTGCTAAAATAATTTCTTTTCCTTTGGGCAGATACTCAGTAGTGGGATTGATGGATCAAATGGTAGATCTACTTTCAGTTCTTTGAGAAATCTCCATACTGCTTTCCATGGATGTTATACTATCATAATAATTTTCATTTCCACCAATAGCGTATATGCATTCCTTTCTCTATGCATCCACACCAGTGTTTATTGTTTTGGACTTTTTAGAAAAAAACATACCCACTGGGGTAAGGTGATATATCATCGTAGTTTTGATTAGCATTTTCATGACGACTAGTGCTGTTCAGCATTTTTCTAATGTTTATTGGCCATATGTCTTTCTTCTGATGAAAAGCTTTTTTCTGATCATGTCTTTTGCCCAGTTTTTTTTTTTTTTTTTGCAGTTTTGGCTGGGGCTGGGTTTGAACCTGCCACCTCCGGCATATGGAGCAGGCGCCCTACTCCTTTGAGCCACAGGTGCTACCCTTTTACCCAGTTTTTAATAGGGTCATTTGGATTTTTTTTCTTGCCATGTTGCTTGAGTTATTCATAAATTCTGGTTATTGGCACACTGTCAGATACACAGTTGTGAATATTTTTTTCCCATTCTGTAGGTTGTCTATTGTTTCTGTTTATTATCTCATTAGCTGTGCAGAAGATCTGTAGTTTATTCAAATACCAGTTGTTTATTTTTATCATTTCCATGATTGCCATTGTGGTTTTAGTCTTAAATTTTTTGCCTAGCCTGATATCTAGAAGAGTTTTTTCTTAAATTTTCCTCCAGAATTCTTATTGTTTCATGCCTTAGATCTAAGTCCTTTACTTATCTTGAATTAATTTTTGTGAGTGGTGAGAAGTACAGGTCCTATTTTATTCTTCTGCATGTGGCTATTGAATTTTCCCAGAACTATTTATTGAACAGGGAGTCTTCTTTCTAATGTACATTGTTGTCTACTTTACCAAAAATAAGTTGGTTATAGAAAGATGGTTTTATATCTGGGTTGTCTGTTCTGTTTCTTTACTCTGCGTCTTTATTTATTTATTTATTTTTTTGCCAATATCGTGCTGTTTTGGGTTACTATAGCATTATAGCATAGTTTGAATTCTGTTAATGTGATGCCTCCACATCTGTTCCTTTTGCTTAAGATTTCTTTGGCTATTTGGGCTCTTCTCTGATTCCAAACAAAGTACTGAATTTTTTTTTTCTAGATCAGTAAAGTGTGACTTTCATAATTTGATGGGGATTTGCATTGAGTTTTACACCAATTTGGGTTAGTATGGACATTTTAACAATGCTGATTCTGCCTATCCATGAGCATGATATATTTTTCCATTTCTTTGTAACCTGTAAAATTTCTTTCCTCAGAATTTCTTAGTTTCCCTTGTAAGTATCTTTTACCTCTTTGGTTAAGTATATTCTTATGTAATTTATTTTCTTTGTACCTATTTTGAATGGTATTGAGTCTTGGATTTGACTCTTGGCTTGACTTTTATGGTATATAGAAATGCTGCTTCTTTATATACATTGATTCAGTAACCTGAAATTTTGCTGAATTTATCAATTCCAGGAGACATGTGAAATATCTGGAGTTTTTAAGATGCCAAAATATATCATTAATGAAGAGCAATAGTTAGACCTCTTCTTTATCAATTTAGATACCCTTATTATTCTTCTTTTGTCTGAATGCTTTTGGTGGAACTTCCAGAACTATGTTGAATAGATGTGGTGACTGGGGTCATATTCGTTTGTTCTGGTTCCTAGGAAGACTGCTTCAACTTTTCCCCATTTAGTATGATGTTGGCTGGTGATGTCACATTTGGCTTTTATAATTTTTCTTTTCTTTTTTGCAGTTTTTGGCCGGGGCTGGGTTTGAACCTGCCACCGGCATATGGGGCTGGCGCCCTACTTCTTGGAGCCACAGGCACCGCCCTGGCTTTTATAATTTTAAGGTATGTTCCCTCTATGCCTACCTTGTTGAGGGTCTTCATCATGAAAGTATGGTGGATTTTATCAAATGCTTTGTCTGCACCTATTGAGATAATCATATGGTTTTAGTTTTTGCTTTTGTTTGTGTGGCAAATCACATTTATTGATTTATGTATGTTGAACCATCGGTGCATTCCTGGAATGAAGTCCACTTGGTCCTGGTGATTTTCTTTTTTTGATGTGATATTAATTAATTTTGTTAGTATTTTATAGAGTATTTTTGCATCTATATTCATAATGGATATTAGTCTGTAGTTTTGTTTTTGTTGTGTCCTTTCCTGGCTTTGGTATTATGATAATGCAGGCTTCACAGTATGAATTAGGAAGGAATTTCTCCTTCTCAATGTTGTGGAATAACTTCTGTATTATGAGCACTAAATCTTCTTTGTAGGTCTGATAGAATTTACCTGTCAATCCACTTGGTCCATGGTATTTTTGTGATTGAGTGTTTTATTAATATTGTTTCAATCTCAGTATTCATTACTTATCTGTTCAGGTATCTATTTCTTCCTGGTTGATTCTTGGAAGAATTTGTGTTTCCATGAACTTATCCATTTCCAAGAGATTCACATAATATTGAAGGATGATATTTTATATTTCTGGAGTATTAGTATTGTGACCATTTTCACTTATGAGCGTACTTGGGTACGTTCTCTTCTGTTTTTGGTTAATGCAGGATGGATACAAAGTTTGTGTGCAACTTAAGATAGTTTAACAAAGTAAATTGTATGTGATCTTTATGTCCACCTTGTATAGCAAGAGATCTGTTAATTATGTTTAACCTTTCAAAAAGCAAATGTAGAATATAATTGTCTTAACACAGTAACAAAGAAAACGCCACGGAGGCTATGTTAACCAGTGTGATGAAAATGTGTCAAACTGTTTATAAAACCAGTGTATGGTGCCCCATGATCGTATCAATGTACACAGCTATGATTTAATATTAATAAAAATAAATAAATAAATAAAAAAGCCAACTTTTTGTTTTATTAATCCTTGGTCTTTTTTGTTTGTTTTCCAATTCATTTAGTTCTGCTCTGACCTTAATTACTTCTTTTCTTCTGTGGGCTTTGGGTTTGGTGTGTTCTTTCTTTTCTAGTGTCTTGAGGTGTGATGTTGGGTTGATAATTTGTGATCTTTCTATCTTTTTGATGTAGGTATTTAAAATTTCCCCTGAGGAATATCTTTGTTTTGTCTCATAGAAATAGATAGCTTGTGTCCCCCTTTTCATTCAGTGAAACATTTTTTTCATTTCCATCTTAATTTAATTCTTGACCTAATGTTGGTTAAGTAGAAGGTTGTTTAATTTTTATGACTGTGTGTAAGTTTTAGTGTTTCTCTTGTGATTGATATATAGTTTCATTTTGCTGTGGTATGAGAACACACATAGTATAATTTATATTTTTTAAATTTTCTGAGACTTGTTTTATTGTTTAAGATATGAAAAGTCTTGGAGAACGTCCCATGTGCTGCTGAGAATAATTCTGTAATTTTGATGTAGAATGTTCCATAAATGTCTGTTAGGTTCATTTTATTTAGTTTAAACCCCTTATTTCATTATTTATATTCTCCTATGATGATTTTTTTGAGGTCTGACAGTGGGATGCTGAGATTTCCAAAAAATATGATGTTGCTATTTATTTTTCTGCATCATTCTAGTAAAATTCTCTTTGTATGTATGGGATTTCTTGTGTTAGGCGCGTATATATTTAGGATTGTTATGTCTTCTTTCTGAATTGCTTCGTTTACCCTTATAAAATGACCCTGTCTGTCTTCCTTTACTGTTGTTGTTTTAAAGTCACTTTTGTCTGATATGAGAATAACTATACCTCCTCTCTTTTGATTTCAAATTGCATGGAATTGTTTTTACATCATTTCACGTTGAGACAATATGAGTTAATATACTTTAAATGTGTTTTCTAGGGACAGGAGACATGTGGATTGTGTTTTTTCATGCAAACAGCCAGCATACATATGTTTTTTGAGAGGAGCATTCAGTGCATTACAGTTAATTAAAAACATTGTTATGTAGGATGTTGGTCTGTTCATCCTGTTGGACAGTCACTTATCACTTTGTTTTACCTATTCTTCTATTGTTTTATAAGCATTTTGAGTTTTGGGTTTTTTTAGGGGAATTTCCAATGGTGGATATCTGTTATTTGATTTTTAATATTGCTATTCTGAGTATTTTGTGCAGGGAAGGTCTGGTCATGGCAATTTCCCTCAGTGTTTATTTGTCAGGAAAATAATTTTGTCATCACTTATGGAATTTAGTTTTGCAGGATTCAAAATTCTAGGTTGGCAATTGTTCTGTTTAAGAAAATTGAAGATGGAGCCTCAATCCCTTTGGCTTGTAAAGTTGCCAATGAGAAGTCCACAGCTAACCTTGTGAGTTTTTCTTTTTAGGTTAGTTGTTGTATTGGTCTTAGTGCTTGCAGAATTTTTTCTTTCATTTTGACTTTGGCCAGGTTGATCACTGTGTGTCTTGGATATGACCTATTTGATATGAATTTTCTAAGTGCTCAATGTCCATCTTGTATGCAGATGTTTTAATTTCTGGTGATATCTGAGAAGTTTTACTCAATAATTTTCTCAGAAAGGTTTTAGCTCTTTTTTCTTCTTCCTTAGAGATACTTATAATTCTAATGCTAGTTTGCTTTACATAGTCACATATCTGTCTCAGATATATTAAGACATTTTTATAATGTTCTTTGCCTATTGAAATGACTGTTATCTCAAGACCCTTATGTTCAAGCTCTGAGATTATTTCTTCTCCTTTTCAGCCTGTTGTTAAAGCTTTCTCTGTACTTTTAAACTCCCTAAATGGCTCCTTCATTTCTTTAACATCTGTTATATCCTTTCCTTTCTTTCTTTCATGTTTCCTAGCTGTCTAATGTTATTCTCATCTTCTTCAATGATTTACTGAAATTTTTTGGCATCTTTTGTTGGCTTTCAATTTTCTCTTCAATTCCTGTATTTGACATCCATATTCTGAATTTCATTTCTGTCATTTTGGCAATTTCCTTTTGGGTAGATTCCAGTACTATAGCTCCATTGTGTCCCCTTGGGGAGTGTCAAACTATTTTGCTTTTTCATATTGCCAGGTATCTTTTGCTAGTTTCCACTCATCTGGCTTCTTTTCACTCAGCTCTGGGTTAATAGGATTTCAGGGCACCTGTTCTCCTTTGCTGGACACTCTCTCAATCCAAGCCCATGAGTGACAGCTGCTCAGGCCTGGGGACTTCTGAGTGAAGTGTTGGATCTCAGGGAAGAGGTTTCACCAGCCTAGCAGTAGTTATAGGGCCCAATAAGCTATAGAGTTAAGTGGTTGTGGAGCTCTATGTGAACTATAGAGTTGTTCTCCTTCTCAGTGTTTGTTGCTTGCAGGACTTTTAGGATCCAGGCACAGCTCTTGGGTGGATTTGCAGGCCTGTTGGGGCCCTGGAGCTACTTGTGCAGAACTTTAAGGCTTCCCAAGGGGTTCCTGTGGGGTTTTGGAGTCCTCCTCTTTTCAGCTCCTACTCTGGGGAGGAGGCATGTCCCTAATCATAGGCCATAACAAGGGGAAGTGTCTGCTCCCTCCTCAGACTTGTAGAGGTGATGCAAAGGTCACTGCTATTAAGGGTGGCTCCCAAGCTGATCTTGTACCACAGTGATCAGGATGGCACCTTTGCAGCAACTTGGGACTAGCGTGCCCCAGATCTCTATTGTAGCTGCTCTCTCCTGGAATGTCTCTGCACTGACTCTGAGCAACTCTTCCATCAGCCCAGACATCTATCTGCATTGGAAGGGTGAGACCCCACATAGATTGAGCTGCCAATAACTTATTTCTCTTTCAAAAGCAATGTTCCTTTAGGTTGCTTCTGTCCTGCTGCCTTCATCTCTTCCCAGAAGTGCAAATTGTATTGAATCCCCCATGTTAATGTCTGAGATGTTGGATGATGCTTATAAGAATCATCCCCACCCTGTTTGATTGAATTAGTAGATGCTGTGATGAGGTAGATGCTTTCCTTGCAGGAAAGAGCTAATTGCAGGGATGCTCTTTTGTGCTTGTAATAAACTCTAGTCCCTTAGGTGGAGCAATGGAATGCCCCAAGATTTGAAAGGGGCCCTGTAGTTCCCAAGGGATTGCTTGATCTTTATCACACAGGAAGGAGGTAAAGGAGTAAAGCTGGGCTTCCTGAGGTTGTGTAACCCTGGAAGGCTTTGGAAACCTTTGTCAGGGCTCCGAGATTGTTTTCCTGACCATTAGGGGGACCCACTTGGAGTCAGGTCAAGGCTGGCTCTCCATACTGGGATCACACTGCTCATGATGAATGGGGCACAATTCCAGACTGGTTGTCAGGAGTGAGCTCTGCCCCTCTTGTGTTATCCCTGCCCTTTGTGTCTGGCTGCAAAGGACCATGCCCAAATACACCACATTCCGTTGCTATGGTGCTTCAGGCTGGTATCTTTGTTGGAAGACCCACCCTAGCCCAAGAATGGGATATGGACACTTCCCCAGATCACCAAATCTCAGACCAGCACAGTATTCTACCATCAGTTCTATCTAGCCTCCCTTCTCTCCTGAGTCTAGCTCCCAAATCTACCCCTGTGTTGCCTAGCAGCCCACTCAACTCTGGGTTCATGGGATCTGGCCTGCATGTCTGACCTGTTTGTAAGAATCTCTGAGAAACACCAGCAGGTAGGGAGCTCCCATATTGTGCATCCCAGGTCCACTCTATGTCCTCAAAGGGAAAACTATGGGCTCCACTCTATGTGGAAACCTCAGCCTGGAGTAGGTTCCAGCTAGAGACAGGCAGCTCTTCACCAAATTCTTGACTCAAACTGCTGTATTAGTTCCAGTGGGTGGGGGAGGGGCAGGTAAGGGCAAGATTCTGAATGAAAGAAAGCTGGCTCTCTGGCTTTTCAGGTCACTACTCTTGAAGGAGATCCCCACATACAAAACGTCCAAGCTCTAGGCAAGTTCTGCCCATGATTCCGTGGTCACTGCAGGGCTTGTGCTCATAGAGCTAGAAAAACTTCCAAGTAACTTGGTAGCCCACTGATCACCAAAGGAGTGTGGGAGAGAGAAAGGGGTCCCACCTTACCCTTTCACTATCCTCTTAGCCCCTCTGTGTTCTATCTTCATGTTTTTTTCTCCTTTTTCCATTTCCTTCTCAGTTTTCCTCTGTGAGGTTCCTAGAAATCTCTGGAACTGAGCTGTGTCCTCTCTCCATGCTCCTTTAGCTGAAACCCTTCCTTCCCTCCAGGAAGGACAGTCTGATAAGCAGTTTCTCTATAGTCAGTCATCTTGCACCTCTAGACATTTTTTTTCTGAAATTGATTTCTAATTATATTCCACTGTTTCAGGGAACATACTTTGCATGATTTGAACCATTTTAAATTTACTGAGACTTGTTTTATAATCCTGCGTATGGTCTATCTCAGTAAATGTTCTGTGCACAAATGAAAAGAATGCATATTCTACTGTTGTTGGGTTGAGTGTTCTACAAAATGTAATTAATTCAAGTTGTTTGATACTTCTCAAGTCAGTATATTTTACTGATTTTTTTTGTCTGCATCTTTTACCAATTATGAAAAAAACAGTGCTGCATATTTGACTTTAATTGTGGCTTTCTCTATCTCTCCTTGAAGATACATCAATTTTTATAATGTGGGTTTTGAAGCAGTTATTTTTGATGCCTAAGTATAATATTAATTATTAATATTGTTATGTTCTCTTTATAAATCATTTCTTTATTAGGTTGCAGTGTCCCTTATCTTTCCTGGAAATATTTTTGCCTATGAAGTCTACCATATCTGATAATATATATGTATTCTAGCTTTCTTCCTTTTAATGTTTATCCTTTGGATTTTATGTGGGTAGTTACTATTCAAGTGTTTCCAAGATTACTAGTATATTTAGGTTTCTAGGGTGGCCATAACAAAATATAACAAACTAGGTAGTTTAAAAAACATTTAGTATCTCACAGTTCTAAAGAGTATAGGTTTAAGATCAAAGCATTAAGAGGGTTGATTTCTTCTGATGGCTGTGAGAACCTATCCTATGTCTGTTGCCTACATTCTGGTGATTTTCTGGCAAATTTTGGCTTTCCCTGGCTGGCAGAAGCATCATTGACATTTCTGCCTCTATCTTCACATGACCTTCTCCCTGTAAATGTGCCTCTATGTCCACATTTTTTCTTCTTATAAGGGCAGCAGCACTATTGAATTAGGGCTTAGCCCAAATACCTCATTTAATAATTATAATAATCCTGTATCAAAATAAGGTCACATTCTGAGGCACTAAGGGTTAGAACTGTAACATATGAATTTTGAGGGAACACAATTCAACCTATAGCACTGATGTTTTCTTCTGCTGTGTCTAATCCTCTATATATTCCATTCAGTGTATTTTTCACCTCAGAAATGTAATTTATATTTCCAGATTGATTTTGGCATTTTTTATGTCTTTCATAGTCTACTTAACATGATTAATCTTTCTTCTTAAGCATATAAATATAGTTATAATAGCTGTAGCTTTTTAATATTCTTACCTACTCATTCTATCATATGTGACGTTTCTGTTCTGTTTGTATTTTCTGCTTATTATGGGTCTTATTTTTATATTTTTATACATGCCTGGCAATATTACATTTGATGTCAGATAATATGGATTTTAATTTTTTGGTGATTTTTTTCTATGAAATTATTCTCAAACTTAAATCTGAGATGCTTTTAATTTACTTGAAAAGCAAATTATTTTGAAGTTTGTTTTAAATTTAATTAGAACAGGATGAGATTAGCTATTAATCTAGAGCTAATGTTTTTCCAATGTTGTGGCAATATCCTATGAGGATCCAACCTGATGCCAGATGAAATACAACATTTTTCACTTTGATATGTGGAAACATTAACTGTTTGATCTCCAATAATTGTTCTTTCTGCTCTTTTATGTAGTTGTTTCTTAGTCTCAGGTAGTTTCCTCACATTCATGCACTGATTTGTGTTCAGATGGAGCTGAAGGGACCTTCAACAAATCTCTGGAATCTCTAATATCATCATTATTATTATTTTTTTGTGTGTGCAACATTTTTCTCTCTTGTATTCTTCCTTGAGAATTCTAGTGGCATGTCTCGCCCCAGACTCCAAGCTCTGGCATCTCAACCTAAGGAAGCCACTGAATTCCACTTGGGTTCTTCCTTTTTGTGATGTCACCTGAAATCTCCTTTCAGGCAGTAAGCTGGAGCCATCACAAAATTTCACTCTGGGCCAGGTTCGGTGACTCATGCCTGTAATCCTAGCACACTGGGAGGCTGAGGCAGGTGGATTGCTGGAGCTCAGGAGTTTGAGATCAGCCTCAGCAAGAGTGAGACCCCTTCTCTACTAAAAATCGAAAAACTAACAAGGCATCATGGTGGACACCTGTAGTCCCAGCTACTCGAAAGGCTGAGACATGAGGATTGCCCAAGTCGAAAACACTGACGTTATTGTGAGCTATGATGATGCCACAGCACTCTACTCAGGTGGACAGAGTGAGACTTTGTCTCAAAAAAGAAAAAATTCACTTTGTTTTTCCTTTCTAAGTGATTACTTTCTTGTATTACCTGATTGCCAATACCTGAAAACTATGATTTCATAAATATTATTTACTGTTTTCAGTTATTTCTGTCCAGAAGATAACTCCATTTCATGTTATACCATCTCAGGAAGATGTTGCCTAAGATATTACTTTATTACTTAAACTTTATTATAAAAATAATAACTTCTTATAAAAAATTTAAACAGTACAGATGGATAATACGAAAAAATATACATTTCCTCCATCCCCCTAACCCTTTAGTCTCCCAAAACTCTATTAAAATTCCTGGTCCCCATAGGAAACAGTTTGCAGTTGAAATGTTCACTTAAAGACAATGTTATGTTCATTTAAAAATATATACACACATACATTATACATATAACCCCACGCATGTGAATGAAGCCATTATAAATACATACATATTCTGATATAAATAAATTACATATCTATAAATATTTTGTCACAAAGCCTTTTTTTGTATTTTTTCTTATCTCTATATCTTTGATTTATATATATATACATATATATCTGTCTATATATTTTAATTGCCTGCATAGAACTTCATAGTCCGTGTATACCATGTTTTTCACATTGATTCATGTGTTCACTTGACATCTTCTAAATAATGATAACAGGGTTTTCTTCATGATAGTTTTTTTTTATTTTTAGATTTCAGATTAATATGAGGGCTCAAATGTTTAGGTTACATTGTTTTAGTTTCTAAGATAGAGTTCAAGTTGTAGTTGAGCCCTTAACCCACGGGACATTCTGTATGCCCTTATATTATGTCCATTAGGTGAGAGAACAATTCCTTCTTCCTCTTCCCCTCTCTCCCCTTCTGCCCCCTCTCCTCTATCTCACTTGAATATACTTGTGTTTTTCTTCCCTGTAGGCATGCATTTGTTTATGTATTGATTTCATATCAGTTTTTTTTCTTCAGTTTTTGGCTGGGGCTGGGTTTGAACTTGTCACCTCTGGTATATGTAGCCAGTGCCCTACTCCTTTGAGCCACAGGTGCCGCCAGGTTTCATATTAGTTTTAGTACATTAGATACTTGCTTTTCTATTCTGTGATACTTTTCTATGGAGAATGTGTTTTAACTCTATCCAAGTAAATACGAAAGATGTAAAGTCTTCATCCTTTTATGGCTAAATAGTACCCATGATTCGTTAATCCATTCATGAGTTGATGGGCACTTGGGTTGCTTCCATGTCTTGGTGATTGTGAATTGAGCTGCAATAAGTATTCTAAGTATTCTGCAATAAGTATTCTTTGTGGTAAAATTATCTTTTTTTCTTCCCAGTATATGCCTAATAAGGGGATTGTGGGATTGAATGAAAGGTCTACTTTTAGGAGTAACAGCTTCCCTGCAACAGGGCACAGTGAGTCTAGGAAGGTAAGACTCCAGGCATCTCTGGATGGTGGGATCTGCCTATAATCATCCCTTTGAGGATACAGGGAGTCAGCAAGGGACTTCTGGACCCCAAGAGGAGGACAAAAATAGTGTAAAACTGGCAAGTGAATTCGTGTGTTCGATCAACCTCATCCCACCGGCAACCGTAAGTACAAGCAGCAGTGAGACTGCAAACCGGGAAGGCCTTACCTGTGAACTGTTTCGGTATTTTTGGACTTGGCACTCAGTTGAACTGCCTTGGGGAGAGCTTGAGCAGGAGTGTGGAGAAGGTTGGGCATTTTCTAGGGCCTCAGACTGAGCTGCTGAGCCAGACGGAGCTGATAGTGTTCGGCTGTGGGCCGCAGGGAGCCATTGTGAGAGAACTGTCCCAGCAAGCTCTGCCCTCAGAATCACAGAGCAAGGAATTGGGCGGGAGCTAATAACCTAGGACTGAGCAGCCTAAAGGCGGGGACTGACCTGCCTTACAACCTTGACCCTCAGGAGCAGAGTGAGACTGGTTTTGGCACACTGGAACCTCAGGCTGTTTTCCTGGGTAGATGTCCATGGCATCACAGCTCATAGCAACCTGAAACTCCTGGGCTTGGCACCACCCAGACCTCCATAAGAGCTGTGCTGCGACCCCCGACCTGCAACTTGCACCTGCTGGGCCTGCACATGCCCTGACCAGGAACTGCAGGAGACATGCAACCCTGCGTCCTCCCTCCTGTACCCTCCCTGCCTCCACACTGGCCTGCTTGTCTGCCCATGGACTCTGGTAGCCACGTGCCCTCTGGAGCCCTCCCTGCCTCTGGACAGAGCCCTTCTCCTGGCCAGAGACTGCTGGAGCCTTGGGATTTCTATGCCAAAGTCACTGGGCGCCAGAAACTCCCAGAACTGTGTGCACCACCTCCTGCCCTGTTGCTGGATCTGGGTGTGTCACACTCCGGAGCTGCTTCCACAACCAGAACTCCCTGTCTGGGGCAGCCCCAGAGGAACTACACAGGGTCACTCCCTACAAAGATCCAGCAACAATAGAGTGAGCCCACTGGGGTCTAATCTTAGAGAGAATTAGACCTCCCCAACTCTGAGGACAGCCAGTGGCAATGGTGAAAAACAATCATGAGGTGAAATCCACAGAAAAACTCTGGCAATATAAATGATCAGAGTAGATAAACTCCCCCAAGGATCAATGGGCCAGACACAGCACAAGATCTCATGCACAAAAATAGCTGAGATGTCAGAAATCGAATTCAGAATCTGGATAGCAAATAAGATCGAATTAGAATTCCAAGCAGTAACCCAAAAGATATCTCAAGAATTCAATGAATTCAAAGAACAAATGATCAAAGATTTTGACACATTGAGACAAGAAGTTGCAGCCCTCAAAGATTTGAGAAACACAGTAGAATCCCTCAGTAACAGAATGGAGCAAGCAGAAGAAAGGATTTCTGACATTGAAGACAAATCTTTCACATGTTCTCAAACTCTCAAAGAGAAAGAGAAATGGAGGGCAAAAACAGATCGCTCTCTCAGAGAGCTCTGGGATAATTCAAAGAAAACCAATATTCGTCTTATAGGGATCCTCGAAAGCGATGAAGTGGCTTCACAAGGCACAGAGTCTCTTCTCCATGAGATTATGAAAGAGAACTTTCCAGACATGCCAAGAGATTCTGAAATTCAGATAGCAGACAGTTTCAGAACTCCAGACTACTCAACCTGAATAAGACATCCCCCCAGACACATCATTTCACTAAAGTTAATATGAAGGAGAAAATTCTGAAAGCAGCCAGACAAAAGCAAACCATCACCTACAAGGGCAAGAATATTAGAATAACTGCATATCTCTCTGCTGAAACATTTCAAGCTAGAATAGGATGGTCATCCACTTTTAATCTCCAAAATAAAATAACTTTCAACCCAGGATCCTGTACCCAGCTAAACTGAGTTTCATTTATGACAGAGAAATTAAATACTTCAATGACACTCACATGTTGAAGAAATTTGCCATAACTAAACGAGCTCTCCAGGATATTCTCAGACCTATCCTCCATGAAGACCAGCATAATCGTCCACCAGAAGTAAACCCACCCAGAAAATTTTGATCAAATTCCAACTTCCACAGTTGCAAAAGGATTAAAAATGTCCACCGGACACTCGAAAGGTTTATCAATATTCTCAATTAATGTTAATGGTTTAAATTGTCCTCTAATGAGGCACAGGTTGGGGGATTAGATACAAAAACTCAAGCCAGATATCTGCTGTGTACAAGAATCACATCTTACATTAAAAGACAAATATAGACTCAAGGTGAAGGAATGGTCATCTATACTCCACGCAAATGGAAGGCAGAAAAAATTAGGCATTGCAATCCTATTCGCAGACACAATACAATTTAAACCAACTGAAATAAGGAAGGATAAGGATGGACACTTCATATTTGTTAAAGGTAATACTCAATATGATGAGATTTCAATTATTAATATTTATGCACCCAACCAGAACGCACCTCAATTTATAAGAGAAACTCTAACAGACATGAGCAACTTGATTTCCTCCAGTTCCATAGTAGTTGGAGATATTAACACCCCTTTAGCAGTGCTGGATAGATCCTCCAAAAAGAAGGATCTTTTTTTTCTAAGCAAAGAAATTTTACATTTAAACTTAACCATTCAACATCTGGATGTAATAGACATCTACAGAGCATTTCATCCCAACAAAACTGAATACAAATTCTTCTCTTCAGCCCACGGAACATACTTCAAAATTGACCATATCCTAGGCCACAAATCTAACCTCAGCAAATTTAAAAAAATAGAAATAATTCCTTGCATCTTCTCAGACCATCATGGAATAAAAGTTGAATTCAATAACAACAGGAACCTGCATACTCATACAAAAACATGGAAGCTAAACAAACTTATGCTGAAGGATAGATGGGTTATAGACGAGATTAAGAAGGAAATCACCAAATTTTTAGGAACAAAACAACAATCAAGACACGAATTACCAGAACCTCTGGGATACTGCAAAGGCAGTCCTAACAGGGAAATTTATAGCACTTGCAAGCCTTCCTCAAAAAAACAGAAAGAGAGGAAGTTAATAACTTAATGGGACATCTCAAGCAACTGGAGAAGGAAGAACACTCTAATCCCAAACCCAGCAGAAGAATAGAAATAACAAAAATCAGACCAGAATTAAATGAAATTGAAAACAAAAGAATTATACAACAGATCAATAAATCCAAAAGTTGTTTTTTTTTTAAAAGATCAATAAAATAGATATACCTTTGGCCAACCTAACCAGGAAAAAAAGAGTAAAATCTCTAATTTCATCAACCAGAAATGGTAACAATGAAATAACAACAGACACCTCAGAAATTCAAAAAATCATTAACGAATTTTACAAGAAACTCTACTCTGAGAAATATGAAAATCTGAAAGAAATCGACCAATACCTGGAAGTACACCACCTACCGAGACGTAGCCAGAATGAAGTGGAAATGTTGAACAGGCCTATACCAAATTCTGAAATAGCATCAAATATACAAAATCTCCCTAAAAAGAAAAGACCAGGACCAGATGGCTTTATGTCAGAATTCTACCAAACTTTTAAAGAAGAACTAGTACCTATACTACTAAACCTCTTCCAAAATATTGAAACAGAAGGAATATTACCCAGCACATTCTACGAAGCAAACATTACCTTGATCCCCAAACCAGGGAAAGACCCAACAAGAAAAGAAAAATATAGACCAAAATCACTAATGAATGTTGATGCAAAGATACTCAATAAGATCCTAACAAACAGAATCCAACAACACATCAAAAAAATTATACACCACAACCAAGTGGGATTTATCCCAGGGTCTCAAGGCTGGTTCAATATACGTAAATCTATAAATTTAATTCAGCACATAAACAAACTAAAAAATAAAGACCATATGATTCTTTCAATTGATGCAGAAAAAGCTTTTGATAATATCCAGCATCCCTTCATGATCAGAACATTTAAGAAGATTGGTATAGAAGGGACATTTCTTAAACTAATAGAGGCCATCTACAGCAAATTCACAGCCAATATCGTATTGAAATCATTTCCATTTAGATGAGGAACCAGGCAAGGTTGCCTATTGTCTCCATTGCTCTTTAACATTGTAATGGAAGTTTTAGCCATTGCAATTAGGGAAGAAAAGGCAATCAAAGGTATCCACATAGGGTCAGAAGAGATCAAACTTTCACTCTTTGTAAATGATATGATCGTATATTTGGAAAACACTGGTTATTCTACTACCAAACTTTTAGAAGTGATCAAGGAATACAGCAATGTCTCAGGCTACAAAATCAACACCCATAAATCTGTAGCCTTTATATACACCAACAATGACCAAGCTGAAAAACAGTCAAGGACTCTATTCCTTTCACAATAGTGCCAAAGAAGATGAAATATTTGGGAGTATACCTAACAAAGGATGTGAAAGATCTCTACGAAGAGAACTATAAAACTTTAAGAAAAGAAATAGCTGAAGATGTTAACAAATGGAGAACCATACCATGCTCAAGGCTGGGAAGAATCAACATTGTTAAAATGTCTATACTACCCAAAGCAATATATAATTTTAATGCAATTCCTATTAAAGCTCCATTGTTATATTTTAAAGATCTTGAGAAAATAATACTTCATTTTATATGGAGTCAGACAAAAACCTTGAATAGCCAAAACATTACTCAGCAATAAAAACACAACAGGAGGAATCACGCTATCAGAACTGAGAGTGTACTATAGATCGATGGTGATCAAAACAGCATGGTATTGGCACAAAAACAGAGAAGTAGATGTCTGGAGCAGAATAGAGAACCAAGAGTTGAATCCAGCTACTTACCGTTATTTGATATTTGACAAGCCAGTTAAAAACATTCAGTGGGGAAAAGATTCCCTATTTAACAAATGGTGCTGGGCAAACTGGCTGGCAATCTGTAGAAGATTGAAACTGGACCCACACTTTTCACCATTAACTAAGATAGACTCTCATTGGATTAAAGATTTAAACTTAAGACATGAAACTATAAAAGTACTTGAAGAAAGTGCAGGGAATCTCTTGAAGGAATCGTCCTGGCTGAATATTTTATGAGGAGGACTCCCCAGGCAATTGAAGCAGTATCAAAAATACACTACTGGGACCTGATCAAACTAAAAGCTTCTGCACAGCCAAGAACATAGTGAGTAAAGCAAACAGACAGCCCTCAGAATGGGAGAAAATATTTGCAGGTTATACCTCCGATAAAAGTTTAATAACCAGAATCCACAGAGAACTCAAACGTATTAGCAAGAAAAGAACATGTGATCCCATCTCAGGGTGGGCAAGGGACTTGAAGAGAAAATTCTCTAAAGAAGACAGATGCACGATCTACAAACATGAAAAAATGCTCATCATCCTTAATCATCAGAGAAATGCAAATCAAAACTACATTGAGATATCACCTAACCCCAGTAAGAGTAGCTCACATGACAAAATCCCAAAGCCAGAGATATTGGCATGGATGTGGAGAAAAGGGTACACTTCTACGCTGCTGGTGGGAATGCACACTAATACATTCCTTCTGGAAGGATGTTTGGAGAATACTTAGAGACCTAAAAATAGACTTGCCATTTAATCCTATAATTCCTTTACTAGGTTTATACCCAGAAGACTAAAAATCACAATATAACAAAGACATCTGTACCAGAAGGTTTATTGCAGCCCAATTCATAATTGCTTAGTCATGGAAGAAGCCCAAGTGCCCATCAACCCACGAATGGACTAGCAAATTGTGGTACATGTATACCATGGAATATTCTGCAGCCTTAAAGAAAGGTGGATACTTTACCTCCTTCATGTTTACATGGATGGATCTGGAACATATTCTTCTTAGCAAAGTATCTCAGGAATGGAAGAAAAGTATCCAATGTACTCAGCCCTACTATGAAGCTAAATTATAGCTTTCACATGAAGGCTATAACCCAACTATCACACAAGACTATGAAGAAAGGGCCAAAGAAGGGGAAGGGAGGGGGGAGGTTATGGTGGAGGGAGGGTAATGGGTGGGGCCACACCTATGGTGCATCTTAGAATGGGTACAGGCGAAACTTACTAAAGGCAGAATACAAATGTCTACATACAATAACTAAGAAAATGCCATGAAGGCTATGTTGAACAGTTTGATGAGAATATTTCAGATCGTATATGAAACCAGCACATTGTACCTCTTGATTGCACTAATGTACACAGCTATGATTTAACAATAAAAAAAAAATAAAAATAAATAAAAAAGAAAGGTCTACTTTTAGTTCTTTGAGAAGTCTCCATACTTCTTTCCATCAAGGTTGTTTTAGTTTACAATCCCACCAGTAGTGTGTATGCCATTTTTGAACATGTATGACATATTCCCCTATTGATGTACAAAAGGTATTCACCAATTGTTATGTGTTACACATTACCATAAATTTTTTGAATTATATTTCCTGTGTACATGTGCAACATTTCTAAAATATGTATATATATATATATTTCTTAAAGTGTAATGTGTGTTTTTAAGTTTGTTAGAAATTGCTGGAAAGTCCTGTAAAGTACTTGTAGTTTGTTCACTCCTAACAGTGCAGGAGGATTTTCTTTTCCTACAACACTTTTTTGTCAGTCTGATGCAAGAAAATGTCTTCTTTGTTTTATTTTATATTTGATTTATGAATAGTGAAGTTAAATAACTTTTTTAATCCACTTGTAGCTATTAATCTGTAAATAGTTGCTGTCTTTCTCTTTTGTGTATTCTAATTTTTCTTTTCTAAGAGAATTTTACATATTTATTTGCTTATCAAACTGGCTGTGAATATTCTTTTACCCAGTCTCTTGTTTATATTTTAACTGTATATAGGAATGATTTGCTATATAGATTCTGTGCTTTAAAAAGTGTCTTCTAAGAAAGAATGGGCTTTTTTCTGCTCCCTCCTTGTGAAAATTCCTTCTTACCCAGTAGCTGCAGGGCATGGCATTAAACTCAAAGGGTTAACTTGTTTTGAGAAAGAGAAAAACATCTTCTGACAGTCAGCAGCTAGATAGGTATTGCTAGGCCTGCCTTGACACTCAAAGCTAGTCATTGGTATTCTCTTGTTGAACATAAATTATATCAAAGAATAGCAACATCAGACAAGGCCACTCTGTGACTATGATGAGTCAACACCAAAACAGGATCACTCTGTAATCACACCTCAACAGAGAGCAGGAGCATTGTTCAAGTCACAAAAATGACAAAACATCTCCCTATCCTTACTAATATAAGCGACTGCTATTACTTTACCAATTACCCTTGCTCTAGATTGCCCTCACAACAGAAAAGATTTGTTAAGATGTTCCATATTCATAGTACCAGCACATTCTGACGGGGTTCAATGCATTGCAAAATTCTGCTTCTTTGAAACCTCCCCCGTCAGCAGTATAAGCCCCCAAACTGTAACAGTTCTTTCTGTTGTTGAAAGGGCAAAAGACCGACCAAAGAATAGGAGAAGTTCAGGCCAGGTTTAATAAAAGTGATAGAGACCCACCCGGGCAAAGCCAAAAATAGCATCTGTCCCTCCCCAATGAAGCACAGTTAGAGACCTCTTTCATATGGGGCTGTAGCGGGTAGAAAGATTGCACTTCTGGCTGAAGTGTTCTGGTAAGCTGAGGGTCTTGTTGCACAGATTTGGAGGGCAGGGCTAGCTAAGCCCTTTGTGGTCTTTGATCTGAGCGGGGAATAGGATGAAGTAGGAAAAGGTTTGTGGGAGGCTGAGTTCTCCCCACCAATGACAGTTATGTCCTTACTAAGATGTCTCACAGTTGTCTTTGTTGTGTATTATCACTCACTTTAATGGGTAATAAACCTAACCTGTTCAACTACAGTGTATTTCAGGTTGCCTTTGGCTAGAAGGCTTTCAAAGAATAATATGAAAATATTTCAACATATAGTCAAACTGCTTTTATTTTGGATATATTTTTAAACTATTTATTTTTTATTTTAATTGACAAAAATTATACACACTTTTTGTATACAATATGTTATTTTGAAATCTGTATGCATTGTGGGATGACTAAATTAGCTCTAATTATCGTATACATTACTTCACGTATTTATGAGTTTTGTTTTTGTGTGTGTGTGTGTGTGGTGAGAAAACTTAAAATTCACTCTCAGCAGGTTTCCAGAATATGAGAAACATTGGTATTAACTATAATTACCATGCTGTGCTGTAGATCTCTTGAATTTATTCTTCTTAGTTAACTAAAATTTTGTTTCCTTCGACCCAACCCATTTTTTACTCTCAAGTGTCAAAGCTTTTGCAGTGGATTTACTCCTGTATGTGGCCCTCAGAGCCCTCCAAAGTGATTTTCATGTAAATCTCATGGTGTTATTTTATTTCATGCCATGTTAAATATACTCTATGATATTTTTGAAGATCTAATTCAAACAATCTAATTCTATCAAATCATATAATATATCTTTATTTATTTATTTTTAAGAGGAATAGCAGGTTTACTTCAGTGGGTATCAGAAACATGAAAAGTCACTGGATAAATTAATCAATGGGGGAGAAATGCTCAAAATTTAAAACGACAAAGTTGACAAAGTCTTCAATATAAAGAAAACTTTAAGTCTCCTAAGTGCAGAGTTGCAGCATTCTATTCAAATACATTTGAACACGGATGCAATGGATAATTTTCTAGGGAAACACAATTTACCCACATTGGCCCCAGGAGAGGCAAAAAGTCCAATGAGACAATGACGTACAACACATGCTGAATTTGGATAATAATTCTTTTATTATTATTATTAAATCATAGCTGTGTACATTAATGTGATCATGGGGCACCATACACTGGTTTTATAAACAGTTTGACACATTTTCATCACACTGGTTAACATAGCCTTCCTGGCATTTTCTTAGTTATCGTGTTAAGACATTTATATTCTACATTTACTAAGTTTCACATGTACCCTTGTAAGATGCACCATAGGTGTAATCCCACCAATCACCCTCCCTCCACCCGTCCTTCCCCCTCCCCTCCCTTCCCTCTCCCCCTTCCCCCTATTCTTAGGTTGTAACTGGGTTATAGCTTTCATGTGAAAGCCATAAATTAGTTTCATAGTAGGGCTGAGTACATTGGATACTTTTTCTTCCATTCTTGAGATACTTTACTAAGAAGAATATGTTCCAGCTCCATCCATGTAAACATGAAAGAGGTAAAGTCATTCAATCCTATAATTCCTCTACTAGGTATATACCCAGAGGACCAAAAATCACATTATAACAAAGATATTTGTACCAGAATGTTTATTTCAGCCCAATTCATAATAGCTAAGTCATGGAAAAAGCCCAAGTGCCCATCGATCCACGAATGGATTAATAAATTGTGGTATATGTACACCATGGAATATTATGCAGCCTTAAAAAAGATAATAATTATTCTATAAAACAGCAGCCAGGAGCCCGGCTTGCAGGCTGCCCCTCCTCGGGGCCTTGGCCACCATGTGTGGTACTTAGAGGGAGCGCATGGTGGGCTCGAGGATGCGCCGTTTGGCCGTGCCCGCGACGGTGAGGCGGTTAGAAGGAAGCCCGGCCATTGAGGGGAACCCTCTACAGCAGTGGCGGTGACCCAGAATGTCTGTTCGGTCTGGGTACCAAGGTGGTGGCCCTATCCAGGTCGTGTCCACCAGAGTTGAGGGCTGAGCGCATTTGATCCAGGACCTGGTTCCAGGATCCTTCTCTGCCCACAGAAATGAGCCATCGGCCTGACAGGGCACAGCCTGATGATCCCTCACAGGATCCACCACCCCAGAGGGAGCCGGCCCTGCCTGACACGACTCCATCCAGCAGTGAATTGAGAAGTCTTTTAGAGTGTCCGGTCTGCTTTGACTATGTCTTACCACCCATCGTTCAGTGTCAGCATGGTCATCTTGTGTGTAACAGCTGTCGCAGAAATCTGGCTTCTTGTCCAACTTGCCGGTGCCCATTAAGATCCATTCGCAACGTGGCGATGGAGAAACTGGCCGGTTTACTTACCTTTCCGTGTAAATATGCCTTGTCTGGGTGTGGACTAACTCTGCCGCCAGCGCAAAAAGCAGATCATGAAGAGCGCTGTGACTTTAGGCCTTACTCCTGTCCGTGCCCTGGTGTTCTCTGTCGATGGGAAGGCTCTTTGGATGCCGTGATGGCCCATCTGATGGATCGGCATGACCACATTACGGCATTAGAGGGAGAGACTGCAATTTTGCTTGCTATGAACATTAATGATATTCATGGTACTTTTTCCTGGGTGATGATGCAGTCCTGTTTTGGCTTGCACTTCATGGTGGTCTTGCAGAAACAGGAAAACCATCATGGTGAAGAGCGGTTCTGCGCAATTCTACAGCTGCTAGGAACAGCCCAGCAAGCGGAAACTTTCACTTACCAACTGGAGCTCCGTGGTGATCGACGGCGACTGACGTGGGAAGCAGCTCCTCGGTCCATTCGAGAAGGAATTGAGACAGCCATGATCAACAGTGACTGCCTTGTCTTTGACAGCAACACTGCACAGATTTTTGCTGAAAATGGAGATTTAAGCATCACTGTCACTATTGCCCGGCATTGAAATGGCAATAAGACATTTTCTGCCCAGTGTTTAGAACTTTAGTTTCGCAGAAAATAAGGCATCCCTCTGCCCGCCAACCTGAAAGTCTTTTGGTTGGTGGAAGGTGTATACATAAAAGTAAATAAAAGGCTGTAAAATACAGGAAGCAGTTTATACCATTATACATAAGTCAATAGTAAACCACTGAAAATACATATTTGTACACCCAAGGTGGGCATCTTTGTTATTAAAAAAGGAAGCATTGTAAAATAATTCTGTGTTTTGTGCTTGTAGTACATTGATTGTATTGCTGAAAAATACTGGGTTTGTTGTTTGCGTGTATGTGTGCCTGTGATTGTGTGCGGGCTTTGTGTGTGTGTGTGTGTGTGTGTGTATGTGTGAGTGTATGTGCCTGTGTGGGTTATTTTCTCTTGATTAAATAAATTCCACTTTCCTTTCTGTAATTCAGATTTTCTAAATTAAATCATAGCTGTGTACATTAATGCATTTATGGGGTGCAATGTGCTGGTTTTATATACAATTTGAAATGCAACAAACTTTCACTGCACTTCCTTAATTATTGTGTTAAGACATTTATAGTCTACACTTAATAGATTTGGTGTACCCTTGTAAAATGCACCATAGGTGTGGTCCCACCAATTACCCTCCCTCCACCCAGCCTTCCCTCCCTCTCTTCCCCTACCTCTTCCCCTTCATCTTGGGCTGTAGTTGGGTTAGAGCTTTCATATGGAAATGTGGATGCTTATAAATTGGTTTCATAGTAGGGCTGAGAGACTTTTAAAAAATAGTAATATTAGAGCTGGAAGGGGGCTTATTGAATTTACATCCCATTTATTCAGGAGGAACAGAAAGCACAGAGAAGGAGAATGAGTTTACTTTAGATTAAGATTAGACCCCAGGTTTTTTGTCTCCCAGGTTGGCATTCTTTGTATCGCATACCATCTCTTTACTTTTCTTTTTATTGCTTCTCTATAATAAAAATGACGGTAGTAAATTATTTCTGGTAGATCACTCTATCTTGCAGAGATTAGCTACTCAGAATTCCCCCAAACAAGTTGGCAACATTAAGGGGTCCTTCATATTTGTAAGATTATGGTTAAGCCACAAAGTATATTTAAAAAACAGAACTGGCAGACTTTTCAAATCTAAATGATTCTTATGGAATTACTCTTGTATGCCCCCATTTTTTTTTTTTTTGAAATGTTGCCTCTTTTCTTACTAACCAATATCCCAGGTCTTATTTCATGGTGGATTCACTTGGTTGACTTGGTTGTAATTGGATACTGTGCAATTGTGTTTGTTCTGCCCTGCAGTACAGGATTTTTAAAAAAGAAAAAAAAAAGTCTTAGGGCCCGAGGAAAGTATTTTCTTTTAATGATTGCAAATCGCTGTTTGCTGGTCCACTCTTTGTTCTGGTTATTTATTCTTTCTAACATACTTGACTGCACAAATCACAAAATAGAGGGATAAGAAGATCTTTTAAAATCTTTATTTGCTATGTTGTAAGCTCAGTAACCATATGGAACACAAAAGCCTTAAGTATGAAACAGCATTTTGTTGCTTTGCTTTTTTCTTTAGCATTTTGAGTATGTGTCTTTTATCACTGCTGAAGTGTGGTCGTTATTGTGGAAAGAGAGAGAGAGAGAGTGTGTGTGTGTGCGTGTGTGTGTGTACGTGTGTTTTGTACATGATGTGAGGGGCAGGATACCAAAATTGTAAGAAGCAAAATGATGCTATAAGCAAAAATGGTAATCTAAGTTCTTATAAATAATCAGTAATTGGTCAGCGCCTGTGGCTCAAGGAGTAGGGAGCTGGCACCATATACTGGACGTGGTGGGTTCAACAGCAACAACAACAACAACAACAAAAATTAGGAATTTCTTGTAAGCCTTCTAAATACTGCCCAGGAATTAATTACACATATTTATTCTTCTTCTTCTATCATATCAGAATAAATATTTATAACAGCCTGCACAAAATGTTTTAGGTGTTTGGAAATGTCTTCAAGATAGATGAATGATGAAACAAATGGTCAAGTGGGCCTTGTATTTACTAATTTCTTCACTCACATTTTTGAGATCTGTTTAATGCCAGACTCTGTTCTGGGCATAAGAATACACAGTGAATAAGACATGGACCTGCCCTTAGTAAGAAGAAAAGTTTCTTAATAAGGCAGGTATCAGAAGATACAGGACAGGGAGACTAAGTGCTGCCTCTTAATGGTGACAATTCTATAACTCCTCTCAGTTTTGTCTATGAGACGCTTTTTCTGCAGCCAGTTGTACAGACTGAGCTCCATTAGTTATAACCTATTTTTTCATTCCATTGATACAGCCTCAAGGACTGAAAACCTACTTGAATATTAATGTAGAACTATTCTTAGGAAGATTTATCTGTTTCCCAGGTTCACATATGACATTGTTGAATCAAATATTAATGACCATGTATTTGTTCAACTACTGATGAGACCATAGGCACAGGTAACAGATAATTTTAAAGAATTTTTATAACTAATACAATATTTATTTACCCATGAATTTATCAAAGCATATTGCCAAAATCTCAGAAAATATAGAATCTTTTGCTAGGAAAAATTTTAGAAAATCAGAGGACTTGGAACAAGTTTTCCTGATAAGGAAATTAAAGCTGAAGAGATTAAATGCCATTCCCAGGATCATCAGGTAGTAAGGGCTACAGCTACAAACAACTCATTTAATTGGTTCAACAACCTTTTAATTCAGATATTATTATTATTATTATTGTTATTTTATATATTATATGGATGAGGTTCAGAAAAGGAAAGTAACTTGCCCAAGGCTGCATGACTCCGAAGTATCAGAACCACAATTTTACCCCAGGAATTCTGACTCTATAGCCCATACTTTTTTTTTTTTTGTAGAGACAGAGTCTCACTGTACTGCCCTCGGGTACAGTGCCATGGCGTCACACGGCTCACAGCAATATAGCCCATACTTTTAACCCTATTCTATTCTATCTCTTCATGAAGAGCTACAGCCAGGGTTTCCAAATTTTCTCCCTCAATCTTTCCCATTTTTCATTATATTGTGATGTTAAATACTCATATGTACAAATGCACCCCTCTGTAAAACACTTTAAACACAGGAGTGTGTGTGTGTGTGTGTGTGAGAGAGAGAGAGTATACACACATTCTTTGCTTCTCTGTGTGGGAGCAGAATCATAATCGATAAATGACTTAGTAGAGAGAGCCAAGACACTGATTCTGTTTTATCATTAGCCAGTAAAGAAGAAACTTCCTTTACGCATTCCAAGCATAAGGCAAGATGAATGGGGTACTAATTAGTTCTAGCTCTATCAGCCTACTGTCCTTTGTTGGGGGCCAAGAATGAAAGAGGTTAAGTTGTACATAACAATATGGTCCACTGGCCTGATTACAAGGCTCCAAGAGAGCTTTTGCAATAAGAACATATGGACATTTTGCAATATTTACAGCGGGAAATGAATGCTGATTGGCATACAGGCCTTAAATGGCTTCATGTTGGAAGCTTCGTCAGTTTCTTCTCCTGGGTATTGTTGCTTTGCTCCACTCAGACATAGATATTTTAATTTAAAGAAATTGTTTTGCTTAACTATAATCTGAGGTATGATTATTCTGTAGGAAAATATGAAAAGATACTATCAAATGGCATATTAAAAATATCATTGTTCTTGGAATCAGCAATCCTGAGTTTGAGTTCCATTTCTTCCCTAAACATTATTTACCCCTTCTTCATAGCTGGAGAAAATCAAACCATCAGGCACCCTGTTTTCATTTTCAATTAAAGTGAATTTCACTTTAAACTAAAGCTCTTAAAATTCAAATTAGTTCCTAATACTCTCTGGAGTTTCAAGTTCTCTTTTCCACTGTCTGAAAACTCATTTTCATACCTTTTCTCTTCCTAAATTGTATGTATGCACATTCCCCAGCCCCTTATTGCCGGTCATATACTTCACTGAGAAAATGAGAGGAAGCCATGGAAAGCAGCTTTCTCTCTCTTTCTACAGAATCCCTTCTCCAAATTAGAGAGTTCCATAGTATCAACTTAGCTCACAGCAACCTCAAACTCACGGGCTCAAGAGATCTTCCTACCTCAGCCTCCCAAGTAGCTGGGACTGCAGGTCCTGCCACAGTGCACAGTTAATTATTCTATTTTTAGTAGAGATGGGGTCTTCAAGTCCTGAACTCAAGCAATCCATCAGCTTTGGCTTCCAGAGTGCTGGGATTATAGGAGTGAACCACCATGCCAGGCACTTCTCATCTTTGGACTGTGAAATCTCCAAGCCTCATGTATGTGTATCCTCTTTGTTCTCTTTCAACCAAGGAAGCATCCTTGCTCCTTTCAAAGGGCAGTCTCCCTACAACTGTCCTGGGTCCCAAACTCTTTCACCTCCTTAAGGATTTTGGTCTTTCTGTTATATCATCTTTCTCTTGAAACATCAGTTTTTCTCTATTGAAACATTTCTGTTAGTAGCCAAAATATAACAAAATAGTTTCTATTTTAAAAATTAAAAAAAAATGACAACAAAATCCCCTCAAAACAAAAACAAACTGTTAAAAGCGCAACACTTAAATGTGGAAAAGATGAGGATGTTAAGAACATTTAGACGATAATGTTTTTCAACTGTGAAGTATGCCTATTCTTTCTAAATAGTCCTGGTAATTAAATGACATTACTTAAAAAAATTAAATAAGAAAATTTCCTTCACGTTACTTCTCTTTCTATCCATAATTCAATTTCTCTGTTCTCTTCACAGCAAAACTACATGCAAGAGTTGCTGATATTCACTGTCCCCCCCCCAATATTCCTGTATCTCATTGAGCTGTTCCAGACTTTAATCTGTCTACTCCCACCGATCTTGCCTTTGTCAAGGTCGTCAGTAACCTTCCTCTGTCCAGTAAAAGCGTCACCTATCAGTCTTACACAATTGACTACTACGCTTTGTTTGAATGTTTTATTCCCTTGGCATTTGTTACCTCCCATTTAACCTAGTTTTCCTTCTACCTCACTAACTTTTCTTTATCACTCTCCTTTACTGGCTCCTACTTTATTCAACCCCTAAAGATTGGGGTTTGGATCCCTACTTATTTTTTAAACTCATTTGATCCTAACCTGCCCCATCTTTCTAATTCCTTTTTTTCCCTATTTGTGTACCATTTGTATTTCCTTCATATATAGCACTTAATAAAGCTGATGAGAAATAGCTTAATGAAGAAATGTAGTGGTGGATTAGATTGGAAAGGCAAGTTTTATCAGATTATATAGTCTTTGCATATTTGGATTTGCAGACTCTATCTTGTAGGCATAAAGGACCAAAGACAATTTTTGAATCAGGTTAAATTTATGAGAACAAGAATAGAACATGGGAGGCATTGGAGGCAAAATATATCACTTAAAAAAGAGGGTAAGTACTGAACATCTTAACACAAGCTGAACAGAACTTAAATAAGATATTTTGTGCAAATAGGAATGTGACAAAGTAATGGAAATGAAAGACATTTAAAAAGACGTGATGTAAGTCAAATGATCGAATATGAGAGCTAAAAAGTGAAGAACTGCACCTTACCAAGGGTTTTTAATCCAAATGACTTAGAGGATAAAGTGTTAATATTGTCAACAAACATATTTCTCTCCAGGGACTGACTGACTACAAAACTGGAGTCACATTCACTTTTATGGCTATACTTAAATTGACATGATTTATGGGTCTTATCTCTTTTATGAAATCAGCTCTTAAGGCAAATATTTTTGTGTTTAGACTCACTGTTCTGTTTTGATCTTTCTATTGTGCCCAAAGATCATTTTGTGACTTTTCCTTGCTTTTGCCCAAAGGCAATTGAAAAAGTTATGAACTTAGAATCTACTTTTGTGGGAAGAAAGAGGAAGGTCTCACAGGCGTCCTCAAACTTTTTAAACAGGGGGCTAATTCACTGTCCCTCAGACAGTTGGAGGGCCGGGCTATAGTTAAAAAACAAACAAACAAACAAAAAAAAAAAACTATGAACAAATTCCTATGCACACTGCACATATCTTATTTTGAAGTAAAAAAACAAAACGGTTTGCATTTCTCTGATGATTAAGGATGGTGAGCTTTTTTTCATGTGTTTGTAGATTGTGCGCCTGTCTTCTTTGGAGAAGTTTCTCTTCAAGTCCCTTGCCCACCCTGAAATGGGGTCATGTGTTCTTTTCTTGCTAATACATTTGAGTTCTCTGTGGATTCTGGTTATTAGACCTTTATTGGAGGTATAACCTGCAAATATTTTCTCCCATTCTGAGGGCTGTCTGCTTGCTTTACTTACTATGTCCTTGGCTGTGCAGAAGCTTTTTAGTTTGATCAGATCCCAGTAGTGTATTTTTGATACTGCTTCAATTGCCTGGGGAGTCATTCTCATAAAATATTCACCCAGGCTGATTCCTTCAAGAGTTTTCCCTGCACTTTCTTCAAGTATTTTTTTTTGGTTATTGGCCGGGGCTGGGTTTGAACCCACCACCTCTGGCATATGGGACGGGCGCCCTACTCCTTGAGCCATAAGCACTGCCCTCTTCAAGTATTTTTATAGTTTCATGTACTAAGTTTAAATCCTTTATCCAGTGAGAGTCTATCTTAGTTAATGATGAAAGGTGTGGGTTCAGTTTCAATCTTCTACAGGTTGCCAGCCAGTTCACCCAGCACCATTTGTTAAATAGGGAATCTTTTCCCCACTGAATGTTTTTAACTGACTTGTCAAAGAGCAAATAATGGTAATTAGCTGGATTCATCTGTTGGTTCTCTATTCTGTTGCAGACATCTACTTCTCTGTTTTTGTGCCAGTACCACGCTGTTTTGATCACTATCGATTTATACTACAGTCTCAGGTCTGGTAGCGTGATTCCTCCTGCTGTGTTTTTATTGCTGAGTAATGTTTTGGCTATTCGAGGTTTTTTCTGATTCCATATAAAACGAAGTATTATTTTTTCAAGATCTTTAAAATATGACAATGGAGCTTTAATAGGAATTGCATTAAAATTATATATTGCTTTGGGTAGTATAGACATTTTAACAATGTTGGTTCTTCCCAGGCAAGAGCATGGTATGTTTTTCCATCTGTTAACATCTTCAGCTATTTCTTTTCCTAAAGTTTCATAGTTCTTTTTGTAGAGACCTTTCACATCCTTTGTTAGGTATACTCCCAAATATTTCATCTTCTTTGGCACTACTGTGAAAGGAACAGAGTCCATGACTGTTTTTTCAGCTTGTTTATTTTTGGTATATATAAAGGCTACAGATTTATGGGTGTTGATTTTGTAGCCTGAGACATTGCTGTATTCCTTGATCAATTCTAAAAGTTTTGTAGTAGAATCCCTAGTGTTTTCCAGATATATGATCAGCAAAGAGTGAAAGTTTGATCTCTTCTGACCCTATGTGGATACCCTCGGTCACCTTTTCATCCCTTTGCAATGGCTACAACTTCCATTACAATGTTAAAGAGTAATGGAGACAATGGGCAACCTTGCCTGGTTCCTGATCTAAGTGGAAATGATTCCAATTTAACTCCATTCAATACGATATTGGCTGTGGGTTTGCTGTAGATGGCCTCTATTAGTTTAATAAATGTCCCTTCTATACCAATTTTCTTAAGTGTTCTGATCATGAAGGGATGCTGGATATTATCAAAAGCTTTTTCTGCATCAATTGAAAGAATCATATGGTCCTTATTTTTAGGTTTGTTTATGTGCTAAATTAAATTTATGGATTTATGTATATTGAACCAGCCTTGAGACCCTGGGATAAATCCCACTTGGTTGTGGTGTATAATTTTTTTGATGTGTTGTTGGATTCTGTTTGTTAGGATCTTATTAGTGATATTGGTCTACAGTTTTCTTTTCTTGTTGGGTCTTTCCCTGGTTTGGGGATCAAGGTGATGTTTGCTTCATAGAATGTGTTGGGTAATATTCCTTCTTTTTCTATATTTTGGAAGAGGTTTAGTAATATAGGTACTAGTTCTTCTTTAAAGGTTTGGTAGAATTCTGACGTAAAACCATATGGTCCTGGGCTTTTCTTTTTAGGGAGATTTTGTATAGTTAATGCTATTTCAGAACTTGATATAGGCCTGTTCAACATTTCCACGTCATTCTGGCTAAGTCTTGGTAGGTGGCGTACTTCCAAGTATTGGTTGATTTCTTTCAGATTTTCGTGTTTCTGAGAGTAGAATTTCTTGTAATATTTGTTAAGGATTTTTTGAATTTCTGAGGGGTCTGTTATTTTGTCTTTGTCATTTCTGATTGATGAGATTAGAGATTTTACTTTTTTTTTTTTTCTGGTTAGGTTGGCCAAAGGCTTATCTATTTTATGGATCTTCTCAAAAAACCAACTTTTGGATTTATTGATCTGTTGCATAATTCTTTTGTTTTCAATTTCATTTAGTTCTGCTCTGATTTTGGTTATTTCTTTTCTTCTGCTGGGTTTGGGGTTGGAGTGTTCTTCCTTCTCCAGTTGCTTGAGATGTCCCATTAAGTTATTAACTTCCTCTATTTCTGTTTTCTTGAGGAAGGCTTGCAGTGCTGTTAGTTAGTTAAATTTCCCTGTTAGGACTGCCTTTGCAGTATCCCAGAGGTTCTGGTAATTTGTGTCGTGATTGTTGTTTTGTTCCAAAAATTTGGTGATTTCCTTCCTAATCTCCTCTATAACCCATCTGTCCTTCAGCATAAGGTTGTTTAGCTTCCATGTTTTTGTATGGGTATGCAGGTTCCTGTTGTTATTGAGTTCAGCTTTTATTCCATGATGGTCTGAGAAGATGCAAGGAATAATTTCTATTTTTTTTAAATTTGCTGAGGTTAGATTTGTGGCCTAGGATGTGGTCAATTTTGGAGTATGTTTTGTGGGCTGATGAGAAGAATGTGTATTCGGTTTTGTTGAGATGAAATGTTCTGTAGATGTCTGTTAAAACCAGATGTTGAATGGTTAAGTTTAAATCTAAAATTTCTTTGCTTAGCTTTTTTTTGGAGGATCTATCCAGCACTGCTACAGGGGTGTTAATATCTCCAACTACTATGGAACTGGAGGAAATCAAGTTGCTCATGTCTGTTAGAGTTTCTCTTATAAATTGAGGTGCATTCTGTTGGGTGCATAAATATTAATAATTGAGATCTCATCATATTGAGTATTACCTTTAACAAATATGAAGTGTCCATCCTTATCCTTAATTATTTTGGTTGGTTTAAAGCCAATTGTGTCTGCGAACAGAAATGTAACACCTGCTTTTTTCTGCTTTCCATTTGCCTGGAATATAGATGACCATCCCTTCACCTTGAGTCTATATCTGTACCAGAATGTTTATTGCAGCCCAATTCATAATTGCTAAGTCATGGAAGAAGCCCAAGTGCCCATTGACCCACAAATGGACTAGCAAATTGTGGTACATGTATACCATGGAATATTATGCAGCCTTAAAGAAAGATGGAGACTTTAGCTCTTTCATGTTTACATGGATGGATCTGGAACATATTCTTCTTAGCAAAGTATCTCAGGAATGGAAGAAAAATTATCCAATGTACTCAGCCCTACTATGAAGCTAAATTATAGCTTTCACATGAAGGCTATAACCCAACTATAGCACAAGACTATGGGGAAAGGGCAAAGGAAGGGGAAGGGAGGGGGCCAGTCATGGTGGAGGGAGGGTAAAGGATGGGGCCACACCTACAGTGCATCTTAGTATGGGTATAGGCGAAACTTACTAAATGCAGAATACAAATGCCTACATACAGTAACTAAGAAAATGCCATAAAGGCTACGTTGAACAGTTTGATGAGAATATTTCAGATTGTATATTAAACCAGCACATTGTACCCTTTGACTGCACTAATGTACACAGCTATGATTTAACAATAAAATAATAATAATAAAATTAAAAAAAAATTAAAAAAATAAAAAAGAATGAAAAAAACAAAACGGGAACAAATACAATCACACCGCCTCATGTGGCCTGCGGGCCGCAGTTTGAGGACCCCTGGTAGAGGAAAACTGACTGGTTGCAACAGAATTAGTTTTAGGCATATTAGGTTTAAGGTGGTGTCAAGATACCCCAGGGGAAATGGAAGCTGCAAAGATGCAGTTTAAGGTCAGGAAATACTCTGAATGGTGAATATAGGCTGGACAGTCATTCAACATAATGTAAAAGCTGAGAGAGGCATAGCTAGAAGTGTCCTAAAGATTTCAGCTGGGGGTTACTTTTCATAACCAAAGGAAGAAAGAAAGCCAATTGCAGAGACAGATAAAATTCAGGCAGAAAGTTAGGGGGAACAAAAAAGGAATGGATGGCCAGGGGAGATACTTTGCAAAACTAAGAGAGGTTGACTATACTAAATGCTGTAGAGAGCTGTCAAAGGAAATAAAGACTGAAGAGTTTGTAATGATAAGTTTGATCTTGTAGAGTACATTTGCAGTGTAGTGGTGGGAGTACAAGTCTTATTATTACAGGGGTAAGTAAAAGAAAGAGAGAAGCAAAAAAAAAAAAAAGGAAGGAAATAAATATGGTTCTAAGGGGTTACTTTCAAGGGAAAGTATTTTTTATAAATAGGCTTGATAGGTTATTTATTTTATGGGAAAATGATACATACTTATTATAAGATTGAAAATGCAAAAAAGTAACAAAGAAAAAAGTATAAAACATGAAATGCAATAATACGGAAGAATAACCACTGTTACTGTTTTGATAAACATAGTTACTTTTATCTGTGCATGTATTTATAATTATTTTTTCTTTCGATACCTTATCTGTATGGCTCATATCTTAACACTAGATATGAGAAAAGAGCCCTATTTGGTGTGGATTTGGAAAAAAGAAAAAAATAGAAATGACATCAGTTGCATAATATTGCCACTTTCCATTAGCCCTGTAGAAGGCTTATCAGTTGGAAATCTTTTTCAATGAGATGAATGGCATTTACTGTGAATCCAAAATAAATGCCTCACTCTTCACTGTAGCTCAGTTGTATGGGCCCCCATTACCTAGCCTCCATTTTTTTCTGTCTCGAGGTGCTTGATCAAGAAGAGTAGTATTTGGTTTCAGGTGTTCATCCTGAGGTTATTCTAAACATTCCAAATATTAAGTTGTAACCAGGGCTCAAAACATTTAACATAGCTCTCTCAGCTTGAGGCTTGGGTCATATCTATTTACTCAGAGTACGATCAGCCTTTCACTATACCCTCTCCCAAGGGCTGCTATATCAGAAGTAGGGACCTTATATTTTACTAGCTTATTGCCTCCTGAGATCCAGACAAGGGAGAAGATGCCTGAAACTATTGGTGCAGCAAATTTGTTATACTTACAGAAACAAGTTAAATAAATCAGAACTTGTCTGGCAGGGTCTTCTTGACCAAGAACAGTGCAATATTTTGATTCATGATACACAATGAGCCAAATCTTTGTTACTCTCTAAACACTTGCCTTTGGCTGTATTAGACTGAAGAAGAAAAACATGTACAGAAGGAGAAGTTTTTACGTGGGCTGAATTAAAATACAGTTTTTATTCCAATCCTTGAGAAGAGAAATTGAAAAATATTTTCTAAACCAAAATTTGTATATGTCATTCACATATGACATCAAACTGTATGTTATTTGGTAACCAGCTTATTTTAATTTATGATGTAATCCACATGTCAGTAAGTATAGACTCACATTATCACTTTAATGGCAACATAGTATTCCATAATCTATTTCACAAAACGTTCATTGGTGGCTACTTGAGTTGCATCCAGATTTTACCCATTTTCAATGCTGGGGTAAATTTTCTTGCACATATACAGTTTTTCCCTTGTGAAATTATTACTAGTGTCTTGGGATAAATTCCTGGAATTAAGATTTTGAGGTCAAAATTAATAATGTGTTTTGTTGAATGTGCAAAGAACGGTGTATTTTTGTTTACTATTCGCATAGAATAAATTAATAAAACATTTATAGAATGCCATTTAAGATGATGTAATAAAATGAGAGAATCATTTAGGAATTTTATTACAAAATATAGCACAAAAACAAAAGCATAAAACATATATGTAAAGTTTACTGAGTATTTGTATAGTGAACAGTCATGTAGTAACCAACTGAGGTCAAGAAATAAAACACTACTATCTTCTGAGACTTTCAGCCTATTCCCCTGGACAATTGTAACTGTGCCTTTCCCCCAGGGGAAATCATAGATTCTTTATAGAGCTACTTGTGTGTATATGCCCCTAAACAGTATACATCAGGGTTGTCAAACTGTAGCTCACAGGTTAAACTTGTCCCACTTCATGTCATTTTGTTTATTGGAACAATGCTCCATTCATGTATTGTCTCTGTCTGTTTTCATGTCACCACAACTCAGTTGAGCTATTTTGAGAAAGCCCACATGGCCTACAAGGTTTAAAACATCTGAGATCTGGTATTCTATAGAAAAGGTTTGCTGATCCTTGATATCAATTACTTTTGCCTGTGCTTGAGTTTTATATGAAGAAAATCATACAATATGTATTTTTCTCTTCAAAATTATATTTTCCAAATTGTATTATATGTATGTCAATATGTATTGACAAATTGTATTATGTCAATCTATTGCTTTTTTATGCTTTAAATCTTTTTTATAAATCACTCTATTATTAATTTCAGAAAAAATGCATACACATTATATTTTTTCTCAATTTTAAATGACTAGAAGTGTTAAATTTCTTTTGAGTTGATTTTGCACTGTAATTAATAGCAGCATATAATTGATTGAAACTAGTATATTCAAATATTTTGGAAAATAATTACTAACCATAGCATGTTAACAATTATTGAAAAATGCATTTCTTAATGAGCTGCACTGAATTGTTCCTGTCCCCTTATTCACTTTGGTAAATATAGACGATTAGTACTAATTGCTAGAATGAGATAGGGTGCATTATCAATTCTATTTTATTGTTGTTGTTTTTGTGGATGGAAGTCACAAAGAGACTTTGTTCCCATAAATAGATAGAAATGGAAGAATTTTTTCTTTTACACTCCAATGCAAGTGTTCTAATTCAAACAGACCAGAGAATAACTCAGGCACTGGAGGCAGGTGTAACATGTCTTTATTCAGCTCCTGGTGGCTGGGGGAACAAGTAAGGCAAATCTGCAATCCACAGTCCACACAAACAGAAGGTCCTGTATACCTGTATAACCAAGGAGAACAGTAGAGGCAAGGCTCCAAGCAGCAGTTATACACACATGATTTCACTGTACACAGTGATGCCTGTCTAGGAACACATGGCACCTTCTCATGGCTGAGAGAGCCCAAATCACTGTGTCTTGGCCCACACCAAGGCCACAGATGAGAAAGCTCAGATAACTTTCGCCCTGCAACAGCAATTTCACTCAATTCTTTGAAGCCTTCATGAGTTACAGACTCAAAATTTTGTTTGAGAATTGCAAATTACTCTGTTTTGTTGAAAACATTGGAAACCACCTGACTTACAAAAGAAGTTGCCATCTAGTCATTAGAATCATTCACATTATAAAGCCAAGAAACAATATTTTAAAAGTAAAAAAGTAAACTGAGGCATGGTCATTTTTTTTTTCTTTGAGACAGAGTCTTACTGTCTCACCCAGTCTAGAATTTCCTGGCATCAGCCATGCTCACAGCAACTTCAGACTCCCAGGCTTAAGCTATTTTCTTGCCTCAGCCTCCCAAGTAGCTGGGACTACAGGATCCCACCACGATGCCCAGCTAGTTTTTCCATTTTGAGTAGAGATATGATCTTACTCTTGCTCAGGCTGGTCTTGAACTCCTGAGCTCAAGCAATCCCCCTGCCATAGCTTTCCAGAGTGTTAGGATTACAGATGTCAGCCACTGGGCCCTACCAATTTTTTTAAAGAGTTAATTTAAGCAAAAAATGATTCATGATTTGGGCAGCTCCAAACCAGAATTGACTTAGGAGCTCCATTGAGGGATTGCAAGGAGGAGGATTTTTAAGATGGACACAGAAGTAAAACAAAGAAGGTAATTGATTGACACAGTTTTACAGTTGCTATATTTGGTTAGCCCATTGGAAAGCCCCTAATTGTACAAGAAATAGGTCAAGCTCAGTTTCACTTATGTTTGCAAATCAAGCAATGTTTAGGTCACTAATTAGTTTTGTCTACTCAGGGTTTCATCAAGCCTGGCTCCATTTGAATTTACTTTAATACTCTTTATTCCCTTGTCCCTGAGGAGATTTTTTTCCTATTTTTAAATTTTTCTTTTTATTTTAAAATAAAGCTAAGATATGGAAAGTACAGAAAACAAATATATAGTTTAATTCTGCCACCTGGATATCAAGCAGTAGCACATTGCCCCCCCAAACTAGTATAATAGTTTCACTAATATCCCTTGTCCCAATAACCACACTCTTGGGCAATTAAAAATGTTAAAGTGTCTGTGTTTATAGGAAGACACTAAGTGACGAGCAGAGAAATCAAAACCAAAGATGGTTAGACTAAGAATACACGATGAAACAAGGTCTGCAAGAAGGGTGGGGTTAGGGGATAGAACATGTAAAATCATTCACAGGTGTTAGTCTAGAGGAAAAGGAATTTCTCTTTCCATAAGTCAGAAAAGAAGAGAAGACACTTGGGCTCCAAGTGCTCATCGACTCATGAATGGATTAATAAATTGTGGTACATGTACACCATGGAATATTATGCAGCCTTAAAGAAAGATGGAGACTTTACCTCTTTCATGTTTACATGGATGGAGCTGGAACATATTCTTCTTAGCAAAGTATCTCAAAAAGGGAAGAAAAAGAATCCAATGTACTCAGCCCTACTATGAAACTAATTTATAGCTTTCATAAGAAAACTATAACCCAACTATAGCACATGAAGAAGGGGAAAGGGGAAAGGGAGGGGAGGAGCAGGGGGAGGATGGGTGGAGGGAAGGTAATTGGTGGAACCACACCTGTGGTGCATCTTACAAGGGTACATGTGAAATTTGCTAGGTGTAGAATATAAATGTCTTAACACAATAACTAAGAAAATGCAGTGAAGGCTATGTTAACCAGTCTGATGAAAATATTTCAAATTGTATATAAAAACCAGCACATTGTATCCTACGATTGCATTAATGTACACAGCTATGATTTAATTAAAAAAAGAGGTGAGGAGAAGAGAAGACAAGTCCATTCAATCAGTCATTTAATAAAGATTTGTTAAGCCCCTGTTAATTGTGAGTACTGTAGAAAATGCTAGAGACAGATTTTAAGAGGAAAACATGCTGTCCTCAGGCTATACTGCTAGATGGGCTTAGTCTCTTCAAAATAGGTGGAGATAAAGTGATGAGTCTGAGTAAGAGCTATTTAGGGGAGGGTGGGTTGGGACACTGGAAGAGTACAAACAAGATTACAAAAAGCTACAGTAGGGAAAGCCCTTAGGAATCAACACATTTTCTTTTCAGATCTCTGGAAAGAACCAAGCCTAGTATTTTGTTTTGAAAGCTAAGCTCAGAATACTCATATCATCCAGTACAGTGAACCTTATTGATTCCATTTTTAAAATTGCACCTGCCATGGAGTCATGCCAAAACACACATACCAAATTAAAGCACAAAAACCAATAAAACATAACAAGAGCTGAACGTCGCAAACTCAATTGCTTATTAAAAAACCATTAGCCTTAAAATGTTAGCTTGTCAGAAAACAATTCCGTTCTATTACATGTCAACTTTGAAGGTCAGCTAATTGGAAATATATAGAATTAGGACAGAAAGGGAATTCAATAAAGCAGACCTTGCAGTGGAAGAAATTTTGCTCCAGGCCCATATTAGTGGAATTGGAAAGGCATCATCAGATACATGCCTACAGATCAGAGCTCTTATTAGGCCAGTAATAATTCTGGTATTTAGAGTTCACCTATGATAAGTTATTCTGTTAAATACCCTATTTAATGTAATATTTAATGTCTGTTTAAGAGGGCTCAAAAATACTAGGATGCTTAAACATTTTAGAAATAAAAATATCTGCCTGCACTAGCCAGTGCACTTTCTTTAATGTTTCTCTTTCTTTCAGCAATGCAGCCTTTTCTTTTTCTTTCAATCCTTTCCTTCTGTTCTCTGAAAATTAATCTGTGGTTTTGATTTTGGATTTTTACAGAGTAGGGTGTGATTACTGAGGTCTTAATCAACGTTCAGGCTGACAGAAAGCAGTTGAACCAGCTATTATCTTTTGTTCTGAGAGCCGTGTTTACTGTAAATGCTCTGGGCTCTCTGACGACAGGGAAAAGGGGCCTTTGAAACTGACACAAACAGCAGGGTGTCGCTTTAGATCCCTATGGCTAAGAGAACTGCAAAGGTGACTTGGGGGGAGAGTTATTTATATCATTGAATAGAACATGAAAAGGAAACTGTTTTACTTTAAGTATGATACTTTTTGTTTTTATTAACTGAATCATAGAATAACTGGAAGAGATTTCATAAGTCATTCCAGTGATTTCTTAACGCAAATTTCTAGACAAAGACTGAAATGGTATTTCCACCAATCCAAGGCAGACTTACAAATTAAATAAGAAACAGTGTAGTCAGGTTTTCTATGAAGGTAAATTTGTTATTTGATTTTAATTCTAATTATACGCTCTTATTATTTGTTCCTAAAATATTCTTTCTTATTTGAGATTACAGATGTATATGATGGGATGTTTAAAATGCCCTTGTTTAGAGAAAATGAAATAATTGCTATTCATTTGGAAGTTGAGGCAGGACTTAGGTGAAGCTAGACTAGAAAGTAGGCAGCATCCAGTCTTGTGACCGGGATCTCACTGTTCTAATCCTTTCTCTTCCTCTGTGCTTCTCAATGTCCTTACTTTCCTATGCAGTCCACAATGTCCTTCCATTCCTCATCTCCTTTTCCCCCAAATAGAACCCCACTTTGGGAAAGAATCAGCTTTCAGCCATTTATCTTACTCAAATGCAAGGTGAGGGTGAGCTGTGAGCGCTACAAACCATCATCACCACTCTCAATTTTCTTTTCTGGAGTACATTTATCTCTCCCTTTGTACCGGCTCAATGTACATAACATGTGATCTAAATTCTTACATCACTTTTAACAAATTAGAACTTTCCTTGTCGTCCATCTCTCTCCACTACCGCCTTATTCTTCTCCACTCAACATACTGTACCCACTTCCCTCATTTCTTCCCACTCACTTCTCAATTTTCTTCAATTTGGTTTTGTCCTCATTCCACTGAAATTGCTTTTGTCTAAGTCAACAATAATATCTGTGCCACTAAAACCGATGGGCACTTTACCATTTCCTCTTACTCAACTTTTCATAATTATCCAACACATTAGCAGATCCATCCTCGTTAAATATAGGAATATGCCAACATTGTTCCATTTTACAACCTTTGCAGTTGCTTTTTCCTCATTTTCAATGCTTGCTTTTTCCAACATATCAAATAAGACTTTCTTGGAAAAAGCATAAATTAATACTCACCACACAGTTAATCTGTCACCCCAACCCCTACTACTGCCTGTTGCTCTCTTTTAATATTCCAGTTTCCTTACCAGCACTTACAATGTTTAATTGTCTATGTATTTTACTTATTTATTATCTGCCTCTCCCAATACAGGACGCTTTATGAAGGCAGGAACCAATATGCTATATTCATTGCTGTACTTGCAGAACCCGGTACCAGGCTTGGTGTAGAGTAATTCTTTTATAAAGTCTTGTTAAAGCATTCGATAGATAAACGAGTGCTAATAGTCCCGCAGCCTTTTTCAGTAGTCTCAACTCGAAAATTCACACCAAGCCCTTATTCTATCTCTGCGATGATTCTAGCATCTGTCTCTTCCATTCAATCCTTGCTACTATATTTTTTGCCCAAGCCATTATCACCTTTTACTGTAGCCATTTTAACCATGTAATAAAACTTTTAACTCATCTGTATCTTTTCTTGATCTTTAATCTGATCTTTAATTACTGTTATGAACCATCCTGATGTTCTGATCTTATCATTTTACTGTGAAAAAAAAAATTCTCCCATTTGTGTAAACAGATTCTTCTAATATTTCTATCTTGGCATTTAGCGTCCTCAAAGACCTGGCTCTAACCTTTCCCAGCTATAAGTGATCATGACATTCCATGAATTCACATAACTCCTTTTTATGCCTCTCTTATGAAACTTTTATGACTCATTGTTGTGGTATTAAGTGATTTAGTAGAATGAGGGTAGATACATCGTATGTTTTCTAATATCAACAATTACCATGGTTACTGTAACATAGAAAGGTCTATAAATATTTATTAAAAACATTATTGTGTGTCCCTCTTCTTGTCATTTGATGTTCAGCATCAAACAGCATACAGAATATAAAAAAAATGATTAGCTTCAAACTCAAAGAGTGTTTGGGTTTAATTAAAATTAAAATATTGGGTTCAGAATACTTTGTTTAAGGCAATGCATGACTTATTAGTCGTGGTAATGTTAAATTGTTTTGCACAATTGATGCCTGCAGCTTCCTGTGCCAAAATAGGAAAAATCTCATCCTCAGAAACTGTTCAACTAAAAGGCCATTCAATTAATCACAAGACTCTTAGCAAAAACTGTTGATGCATATAGCCTTTTCCCCAGAAAGAGCTGTAAGATATGAAGAGAACAAAAGCCTCAGGCAGAACACTCAGTAGATAAGACTATAAAATGTGGAAGAAGACCATTCTGAACATTTCTAGCACAGACCGGCTGCCTGTGAGTCCTGATGTTAACCTCCAAGCATGCTGCTCAGACCGCCTTCACCACTCATGTGACATTCTTGACAGTTTAGCAAAGAAATCCAAATAGTCCGATGTATATGTTTTAAATTAAAAAAAATAATTTGGAGTTGTATAATGTTGCATGGAAACAGTATAATATAATTAAGGCCTGATTAGTAGGTAGGAGCTTACCCGTGTAAGGTATTTTTCTCAACATAGTAATTCTCAATTTTGGCAACATATTAAAGTTGTCTAGAAAGTTTTCAAAAATTCAGATGTTCTGGACCCACCCCTCATATATTCTTTTTCTTCCTTGTAAAGAAATGACTTTATTTTATTTTTTATTAAATCATAGCTGTGTATATTAATGCGATCATGGGGCACCATACACTGGTTTTATAGACCGTTTGACACATTTTCATCACACTGGTTAGCATAGCCTTCCTGGCATTTTCTTAGTTATTGTGTTAAGACATTTATATTCTACATTTACTAAGTTTCACATGCACCCTTGTAAGTTACACCGCAGATATAATCCCACCAGTCACCCTCCCTCCACCCATCCTTCCCCCTCCCTCCCTTCCCTCTCCCCCTTCCCCATGAAACTAATTTATGGCTTTCATATGAAAGCTATAACCCAGTTATAACCTTGTATATTCTTATTCAATTGATGTGGGATGGATCTCAGGCATGAGATGATTTTGAAAGTCCCCCAGGTAAATCTAATTTGCTGCCAGTGTTGAGAACCATAGCAACTCACTGTTCTTCTATAAGTTATTAAGGAGTAAAATAATAGCTATAGGTGTTCAGGGGCTTTGGATTTCACTCTAACATTATTTTTTTACCCTTCATGAAGCTATAAGCTGGAGATGTGAACACTTCAGACTCAATGCCTACAGTGAATGCCAGTGAAACTCCACACACATATAAAAGCAATGAGTATTCCATTGGGTACCAGCTATTCCAGTTATATTTTTTAACAGCTAGGAGAGGGTTGACATGCTGTGTGTAATCTCTATCGATCATGGTCTAGCCTCTAAGTAAACAAAATGCATGAGTGATATTTGAGATACTTCATGCTTTATCCCCATCTTGTCTTCTATTTTTATCTTACACCATGCCAAATTCATCTTCTCGCTTATGCTGTGATCACACTGAATTATGTTAGAGTCACTCTGAATCCAACAACGCATAAACTTTTATGTCTCTAGGCTTTTGCACAGGATGCTTCTTCTCTTTGGATTCCTTCTCCTTCTTCTCTGCCTAAAACATTCCTACTCATTATCCAATACCAATAGCTCTGAATGATGCACATTCTGTGTCAATAAGTAAAATACCTGTTTGTACATATGTGATATATACATTTTTATTGGAAGAGGCATCATAAATTTCTGTACATTCACCAAAAGGTTTATGACCTCCATAAATATTAAGGCCCATTTCTCTTGCTTATAATCAAATGTTCCACAGTGAAGGCATATTTGGAGATCCCCCGGTCTTCCCAACTGCTCTAGCTAAGTTCTCTGTCACAGACTCTGGGTTCCCATAGCACTTTACATATCTTTCCCTTTATACAATTTTCACTTGTCTCCCTTTGAACTGAAATTTCACTGAAGGCATGGATAATGATTTACTCATCTTTGATCTCAGAGCTTAGCAAAAATACATGCATTGGTTTTCAGCAGAGGAGAATATTGAATCTCAGGTCAATTTTCCTGGGATTTAATGGTTTTCATGTTTCAAAATTTTGTAAGAAGCAGCATTTGTGTCTTCCACCTATCGCCCATATACTTCAATTTTTGACCAGTCAGTTCCCTTTTTGAAGTCACACTTCATGTGAACACCAGTAAATATAACATTTGTCCTTCAATAAAATATGAAAACCAGGAGTTGTGATAGATTGACACAAATGGAATCAATGTGGTTCTCTCTTCTTCTTTAAGAAGATCTTTTCCAATATTTTAATTGTATAACCACTAGAAAGAAAATAAATAAATAAAACTGAAGGGAAGAAATTATCAGTAAAGTAATTCAAGAAAAATTCTCAGAACTTAAAGATATTTATTTATAAATTATAAGGTTAGCATCCAGTGAAATAGATGAAAATAGACTCATGTCAACATATATCACTGTGAAATTTCAGAATCTGAGAATAAAGAGAAAATTTTATAAGCTTACAGAAGGATAAAAGTAGGTCAAGTACAAATGTCCAAAAATCATATGGCTTAAAAATTTTCAACAGCATCATTATAAACCAGAAGATAATGGAATGACAATTGAAATTTCTGAATGAAAATGATTTCTGACATGTTTCTATTCTCACATGAACTAGTAACCAAACGTATAACTAGAAAACAGACATTTTTAGACATGTCAGACCTCAAAAAAAAAAAAAGAAAACTATCTCTCTTTGAACCTTTTTGTAGGAAACTACTAGAAGTTTTTCTCTACCAAAAAGAAGTAAACCAAGAAAGACAAAGATGTGAGCTGCAAGAAATAGGAGACACAATATAAGAGAGAGAAAGAGAAATGAAATTTCTGAAAAGATGTTGAAGGGAGATCCTAGGATGAGAAAGCTGAATCAGCTGTAAAGGGCAACCAGTCAAGATTATCATGGAAAAGCAGCTTCCATGAGAGTATTCCTAATGGTGATATCATTGATAGAAAAATTAATATGAATAAAATTCTGAGAGAAGATTTAGACAGTTATTAACAATTTTTTAATTGAATTAGTAAACATAAAAATACAATTAAATTGTAACTTGGCAACAAAATTGATAAATACAAATAATTTTTGGCAACTCATGGATTACCATATTGGAAATTTTAAAATACATACATATGATATTGAAAATCTTACAGATTAAACTTGTGAGTAGCACCAATATTTGTATTTCAATAGGAACTTAGAGACTTAAATGTTTCCATTAGAAAATAGTAACTTGAGGGTGGCATCTGTGGCTAAAAGGGATAGGGCGCCAGCCCCATTTTCCGGAGGTGGCAGGTTCAAACCCAGCCCCGGCAAAAATCTGCAAAAAAAAAAAAAAAAAAAGAAAATAATAACTTGAAAATTAATGTGCTAGGTATCTAAATTAAGAATTGTATAAAAATTCAGAATTGGAAAAGAAACACCAGAATCGATTCTGAAAAGTTAAAATAGATAATGATGCATTTAAAATTAATAAAGTAAAATAAAACCAAAATGTAATTCTTAAAAGGAAAAAAACATGAAAACCTCAGGCAAGATATGCTCAGAAAAAAGTGAAAGAACAAATACAATTAAAAATTTAAAAGGATGAGTAACTACTGACACAGTATAGATTAAGAAATTTATGAGAGAATATGATGAACACTTTTCACAGATCGAATGGACATATTTTTATAAATATATCACTTAGTAGTAAGAGTGATACAAGAATTATGTAACCTGAGTAGTCTTATAAATATTAAAGGAAATGAAGGTTTATTCCTACAGATAAAACACTAAGCCCATACTTTTCCCCTAGACAGAGCACTCCAATTTATATGAAGAATTCTATAAGATAGTAAAAAAGGAAGCATACTAAACTTATTACAAGCGGGTGATGCCTGTGGCTCCATATACCAGAGGTGGTGGGTTCAAATCTGTCCCTGGCCAAAAAAAATAAATAAACTTATTCCAAGAGGCTAGTAGAACTTTTATGCAAGCACCATAGGAATACAGTATATAAAAATATATTAAAATTACAGTCTATTATCATTTATGAAATAAATGTTAGAATTCCAAACAAAAAAAATTGTGTGCATTCTTTGAGGGTTAGAATGAGGTTGGCTTCTTCTGCCAGGTGCTGCTAATCTGGAACTAGCCACAAATAAATTCATGTCTTGAGGCTTCTTATAATATCTAAGCATATGGAACTGGCTCGCCAATCTGTGTGATGGCCATTCTGTGACCATGACTTCTCAAGGACACACATTTTTGCTGTTTTCCTCCTTGCTCTGATCACATCTTAGAGGTGAATTTATTCAGTTTGGACATGGAGACAGGTTTACTTCTATTTCACCTTTGCCATAATGAAATAGTCCTCTGGGATCCCAGACCATTTTTTTTTTTTTTTTTGAGACAGTCTTACTTTGTTACCCTCTGTAGAGAGTGATGGAATCACAGCTAACAGTAACCTCAAACTCTTGGGCTCAAGTAATTCTTTTGTCTCGGCCTCCCAAGTAGCTGGGACTATAGGTGCCTGTCACAACTCCCCAGCTATTTTTAGAGGCAGGGTCTCACTCTGGCTCAGGCTGATCTTGAACCTGTGAGCTCAGGCGATGCACCTGCCTCAGCCTCCTAGAGTGCTGGGATTACAGGCATGAGCCACCACACCCAGATCTCAAAAACTTTTAAAATTCTTTTTATATCGCACCTAAAAGCTGAGATCTACATTTTTATGTGTTTAATTTTGTTATTCAATTCTAAATAATTCATAAATTCCAGTATGACTTTTTTAATAAATAAATGAGAGCAAGTTTGCTAATTTCTACAACTTTTAAAACTTTTAATTTATGACTTCTACTTTAGTTATGTGTGTGTGCCTGTGTGTGTGTATAAATGAAGTCAATGAAACATAATTTTAAAAAATATATTAAAAAATTATTCACTCCACTCAGAATGGCTCTAATTGCAAAGTTAAAAATTAATGGCATAATGACATTGAAAATAGCATTTGAAAATCCCATAATGGCATGTATGGGATGAAACAGGAATATTTATACACTGTTGATAGGAAAGTAAATTAGTAAAACCTCTATGGGAATCATTATGGAGATTTCTCAAGGAACTAAAAGTAGATCTACCATGTGATCCTGCAGTAGATCCCTACTGGCTATTTACTCAAAGGAAAAGAAATCATTATATCAAAAAGATATCTGTACTTATGTTTATTGTGGCACAATTCACAATCACAAAGTTATGGAATCAACTTATGCATCCATCATTCTAAGAGTGGAACAAGAATACTCATCAGCCATAAAAACAAATGAAATAATGTCATTTGCAGCAAATTGGATGGAACTGGAGACCATTATCCTATGTGAAGTAACTCAGGAATGGAAAAACAAATGCCTCTTGTTCTTGCTTGTAAGTGGAGGCTAAGCTATGGGTACATGTGGTCGGACAGACTGTTTGCTGTTTAATTATTAGGCACAATAAAAGCACAGACTTCACTGCTGTATAATTCATCCACATAACAAAACTCTGCTTGTACCCCCTAAATCTGTTGAAATAAAAAATAATGATAAGGAAAGAAAAAATGCCATGATCTGAAACAGAGGTCCAGTTGAAAATGAAAGCCTGTAGAGTCAACTTATCTGGCTGCTTGTTTTTATAAGTAAGCATTTTTTGGTACACAGCCATGCTCATTCATTTAGGTAAAGTCTCTGGATGCTTTTGTACTACAGCGGTGCTTAAGTATTTGTGACAGAGATTTTATAACCTACAGTGCATAAAATATTTATCACATATCTGAATTTTTGTCGAACAAATTTTCTAACCTGTGATCTAGAATTTTGCAAATATTCATTGTGCACATGAAAACAATTCTCTGTTTCTTTCTCTCCACATCTCTGTCTGTCTTCCTCTTTCTCTCTGTGTGCACATAAGCACACACACATGCATGATCAGATACATATTAGATAAAGCATATTAATGTCATTGTTCCAGTATTTTTTCATTTTTAATATTTTCAGTTTTGCATAGAAATTCATATTAAATCTACCTTACTGGTTTCTCTGTGTTTCCTTGAAGTTTCGTTTTACATATTTTTTTGGCTACACTGCTCAGTTCTCACAAGTTCAAAGTAGGTCAATTATCCTTTTTATTATATTAAAATATACTTCTTTATATACAATAGAGGTTTTGTACTTTAAATTCGATTTATTCCAATATAATATAAATATTGATATGCATGCTTGATTTGGTTAAGTACTTGCTTGGCATATATTTTTATGTCACTTTATTAGTTCAACATTTCTGTTGTTTGTTGTTTTGTTAAAAAGTGTATTTCTTATAAGCAGTGAATTGTTTTTAGGTTCTTACATGATTATCATTGTTGTCAAACAGGCAAATTCAGTCAACATTTATTATCATTTTGTACATTTTCAATTATTTCTATCATATTATTTTATATTTTAAGCTTACCATTCTTCCTTCTGTACCATGTGTGTTTGGGCTTGGTCCTCTTAGGTTAGGTTAGAATATTTCAAATCATCATTTGCTTGAAAAAAAATTCAGTCTATTCAAGGTCACATAGATGGAGATGAAAGTTCCTAGAATGCTATTTTCCTCTTCGTTTTCTTCACTTACTTTGAAATCAATACCTGGTCTATACACACCTTAGAAGCATCTCTAAATCTCACTTAGTTTCCCTATTTACTGGACAACTCTGGATTTAATAAAATGTACTTTTCCTAATGGCAGGCAATAGAAGAATCAGAATCTCCTTGAGAACACAGGGTGCATTTCCCTTCATGCTTCCCTAGCTGGATCAGAAGTTACTGTTGTACTTGAGCTGTCTAAGGCTACTAACCATAGAGCTGAGGAAAAAAAAATCTCACTTATTGTTTTTCAGCAATCATTGTCTGATAATCACGAAACGGTGGTTTCTTGGTCAGTTATGTAACCTCCAGGTAAGATCAAAATGCCAGCTCAAAAAATGGGGCAATAGAGTGCCTTAATGAAGAAATTTCTATAAAATTTTCAGAGGTATCAGTCTTAAAACTGCAACAGATTTTCTTTTAGACCTGCTCATAATTAAAGTAGGTGCTCTATGTTTATTTAAGAAGTACAACTGAATTCCACTTGATATTGGTTACAAATGTATGATTTGAATGTCCCCATTAAGATAAATACTGTTAAGCAAGTGGCTTATGAAGATGTGTATGGAAATTAGTCATATTTTACACAAAGGCTCTGTCTTTTAGGGAGTTTAATTAAAATTCCCATACACGTGCAGCTGAGGTGTCAGAAAAGGTTTCAGCTAGAAATCTCTTCTTAGAATTAAGGGATCAAAAGGATGAATATTTTTTAGGGTTTTTTAAAATCAGTACTCAATGTTAATAATTAAAGTTTAATGAGGATTTTTCCTTCAGTTAATTTGTTTTACAATTCAGAGGTTGAAAACTTCAAAAGAAAAGAGCTTTTTCACTCAACCATGAGGTTTAAAAGGTGACAACAAGGTACAAGCAGCTTATTGACAAGAGTTCAAATTTATTGGATGGACAGGGAAAATTCACTAAAAAATTACATTTTAATAAAGATTTGAAGGAAATGAGGGAATGAGCCATACAGATAGCTAAAAAATAGCATTCTAGGCAAATGGAACAGCAATTGCAAAGATCTCAAAGCAGAAGCAGGCCCAGTATTTTCCAGGATTAGCTAGGAGGCTGGTATGGCTGGATCATAATAAATGAGCAGGAGAGTACTACAAGGCGATGTGAGAAAGATATAGAAGATCATGTAGAGCCTTATAGAGTATTATAAGGTCTCTAGCTTTTACTCACCAGTGGAGAATTTGAAGCAAGAGAGGCAAACATTCCAGCAAGAGGCAAAGGCAGGACTCCATTATAGTATTCCAGGTATAAGATAATGTTACTTTGGACCAGAATGATAGCGGTGGAGGTTGTGAAAGTGTTAGACTCAGGATATATTCTGAAGTTGGAGCTAACAGGACTTGTTGATGAACAAGATATGGGTTGTGTGAAGTAGTAAAGAATTAATCATGACTCCAATATTTTTTCCCTAAGCAACTGGAGTTATCATTTTTGACTTACAGAAAACTCAGAAGGAACAAGTTTGGTTTTGTAGTCGGGAGCACAAAGGGGCTAGGTTTGTCACATGATAAGTTTGAGATTCTTAGTATTTATTGGTAGTACACGTTTTTAAGGGCATAAATTCAGGAGTCAAATTGCCTGAATTCCAATTCTCACTCCACCATTCAGCAACTGAGTGACCTTGAGCAAATGATTTAATCTGTTTCCCTGTTTCTTCATCTCAAATGGGGATAATAATACAAATCATGGGATTTTTGAGAGGATAAAGTCTGAGAAATAATAATCACCTATTTGAGTTTGGGCCACTATGAAAAATTAATGTATAGTTGGTGGCATCTAAACAAGACACATTTATTTCTCAGAGTTCTGGAAGCTGAAAGTCCAAGATCAAGGTGTTGGCATGGTCAGTTTGTGGTGTATGCCCTCATTCAGGTTGTAGACTGCTGAATTCTCAATGGGTCCTCATCTCGCAGAGAACAGAGAGAGAAAAAAGCAAGCTCTTCTGTGTCTTTTTTTAAAGGTACTACTCTCATTGATGAGGACTCCTCATGACCTAATTACATCCGAAAGTTACCACTTCTAATACCATCACATTAGGAGATAGAATTTCTTTTCTTTTAATTTATTATAATTAGCTTGATTTAATCATGCCATGCTGTATACAAATATCAAAACATAACATTGTACCCTATAATTATATACTATTACAATTTGTCAATGAAAATAATATCAACAATAAATTCTAAAAAGACAAAAGTGAATAAGCTAAAAAAGAAAAAAATACTGCTGTTTTATGAAAATTTAACTGATACACTTTTTATAGTACATATGTTTTTCCTCCCATGTTGACAGCTTGATTCAATTAACTTTGTAAACATTTTTCTTTTCTCAATTTTCAGATCAATATTAGGGTACAAATATTTAGGTTACATTGTTTTTCATTTCTAAGGTAACATTCAACTTGTACTTGAGCCCTTCACCCAAGGGGCGTGCTGAACATTCTTATATTGTGCATATTAGCTGAGATCCCACCAATCACCCTCCATCCTCCCCCATCCCTTCTCCCCTTCTCTCCCCTCCTACTCTCCAGACTATATTTGTGTTTTTTATTTCTTTTTAATTTTTTTTGGCTGGGGCCAGGTTTGAACCCACCACCTCTGGTATATGGGGCTGGTGTCCTATTCCTTTGAGCCACAGGTGTCTCCCTGTGTTTTTTCTTTTGTGTGGATGTGTGGTTATTTACATATTGGTTTCATATTACCCTGGAATGTTGACCCATGAGAGGAGGCTCAAGAGCACTAAGAGCCTGTAAAACAGCTGCTTTGTTAGTTTTTTTGTTTGTTCATTTGTTTGTTTTGTTTTGTTTTTGGAGACAGAATCTTAACTCTGTCACCCTGAAAAGAGTATCATGGCTTCTTAGCTCACAGCAACCTCAAACTCATGGGTCTAGTGATCCTCTTGCCTCAGCCTCCTAAGTATCTGGGACTACAAGCACTCATCCCCCACACCTGGATAATTTTTTTTTTTATTTCTTTCTATTTTTAGTAGAGACAGGGCCTTGCTCTTGCTCAGGCTAGTCTTGAGCTTCTGAGCTCAAGCATGCCACCTGCTTTGAACTCCTAGAATGCTAGGATTACAGGTGTTAGCCACTCTACCCAGCCAGATGCTTTGTTTTGACCAATTCCCCTGTGATTTCCACAGCCCTGGCCAGTGATAGATGATCTTCATGTGAGGTGAAGGGATGTTCCTCAGCTCATTTTGTGAAGTTGAAGTTGAGAGCTGTATGTGACCTTCTCCATGACAGCTGTTGTAAGAGATCACTATGGTGGGGTCACCCAGTGGAGCATCTGGGTGAGTCTAAGACAGTGGTCATGGATGACTGGGCTGTGAGCATTTGCTCAAATCAGGTCCAGGAGTAATGGCTGCTCAGGGATGGAGGTTCTTAGGTGAAGTGTTGGACCTTGTTTATGTCCCATTTGCTGAATGGCAGTGGTGGAGACTCAGGTGGAGTCTTGTGGCCAGGAATAACTCTTGTGTCTCAGGGGTGGTTTTGTAGGCCAGATGGAGCTATAGGGACACAACCTCATGCTCAGGCACAGTGAGTGCTTCACAGCTAGATAAGGCAATTACACATATAGAGCTGCACAGATGGACAATGATTCCACCAGTGGAGACTACTGATAACCAGTTGTGCAGGCAGGAGTTTATCTCAGCAGGCCAGAAATTGCATAGGGAGACTAGAACTGCTGGTTGGACAAAGACCTACATCCCTAACTATGACCCACCAAGCCAGTCTCCCAAGGTTTCCCAAGTGGTGCCTGTGGTGCCTAAGGCTCCTTATCTGGTCACATCACATGCAGGGTAAACACCATGGAGGAACATCTGTCTGCTCCTTCCCCAGCCTGGGTAAGAGTGATGTGGAGGCTGCTGCTGGAAAGCTCAATGCTGAGCAGCCCTGGCACCAAGCACCAGAATGACCAGGATGGTGATGGCTACAGAAATATGAAATTGGCAGTCCCCAGATTTCTGTTGCAACTGGTTTCTGAGGCAGTGTCACTACGCAGACTCTAAGCTTCTGCCTGATCAGTCCAGAGGAAGAGAGAGCTCCCTCACAGTTTGAGTAGCCAGCAACTTTTATTCCTTTCCTAAAAAGCAATGTACCCCTTGGGCTGCTTTTATTCTACTGTCTTCCCCTCTCCCCAGCACTGTGAATTCTATTGGGACCCCCAGCTTAATTTCTGAGATGGTGGGTGGTGCTAGAGAGAAAGAATTGGCTGTGCCCTGTTTTATTGAGACAATGGGTACTATAATAGATTCTACTGCAGTTCTCTTTCTCAGTACTTAGTACTTGCAGCAAAAAGCCAATTGCTAAGACATTCTTTGGTGCCTATAATTAGCTCTAGCCCTCTGAAGAAGCACTTGAATGCCCCAGGCAATGGGAAGGGCCCTGTAGCCCCAAGGAGATTGCTTCCTACCAGAGCAATGTGGAGGTGAGAGGCTGAGTGGGGGCAGGCCTGTGAGTCTGCCTTCTGGCTCACAAAGGTAGGTCTTAGAAGTGTCTGGGCAGGTATGAAAGGTCAGCTCCCAGAACATAGAAGAAAGCCAATGGGAAAGGGATTAGAAGCAGCCTCACTTAATCAGAAAGTCTGCTTATGAGGAGGGGGCCATCTGCAATTAACCAACTGCCTATTTGGAGTGAGTTTTACCCCTTCCATTGTTCCGCTACTCTGAGGATCTCCCCTCAGTATCTGGTTGCAAATGAGCACCCGAACTCACCAAGCTCAGCAGCAATGGTGCCTTGGGTTTGGAAACTTCCTTCCCCTGCTTGAGGATCTTTTTCAATCTGAAAGCACGATTTCCTGTGGTGCAATATGTTCTCCAACAGTTTGCTGCAGCTCAGCCCCATACTACACTATCCCATCAGTCTTGCCCACATGAGCTCCTTTGCCTTCAATGTCCAGCTTTCAAATCTCCCCTCTGTACTCCCAGGCAACCCAATTAAGTCCTGGGGGTACAGTATCTGGCTACCATATCTGTCCCACAAGTGGGCGTCTCTGGGGGATGCTGACAGACAGGGAATTTCCAAACTACTAAATAGTTCTAGGTCCACTGCTGCAGCCTGCTGATGACCGGTCTGTGGGAAGGAGAAATGAAATTCCCACTTACCCCCTTCACTGGCATTCATTTTTTCTAATTTTTTTCTTTCTTATCTGCATCACATTTTCTTTTCATGAAGTCTACACCAAACTCTGGCACCATTCCCCATGAACTACATCTGAACTGTGCCCCTTTCTCCCTCTTCTTTTTCTGAAACCTTTCCCTCCATCTTGGACAATCTGTTAACCAATGTCTCTCATCAGTCATCTTGAACTCCTAGCCTGATACTGTTTTAATTCAAGTGCCATTGTCTCTCATCAAAACTAGTATAATGGGCTCTTAAGTGGTCTTTGAACTTCAATTGTTGCATCCTGAAATCTCAATGTAACAGAAAGAAAAATTCTTTTAAAATAGAAGTCATATGTTATAAAGATGCCCCCTCCAAAGTCTTTTGTAAGAAAAAGCTTTATCTCAAACTTGGAAAATCACAAAATGCTAATTACTTGATATGATGTGATATGTTATATAAAGCCTGGTTGATTCTCATCTGACACTTATCTGACATTCTCATCTATTGCATGTAGCCTTGCTACAATTTATTTGGCTAATAATAACCCATGACTATTAACAATAAACTTAGTTTAGAACTTTGTCAGGTTATAGGTTAACCTAAAATTTCATAAGATATTAGGATTGTGTTACCTTTTGGAAAAGTTAATACCCAAACTGTTATGGTTTTATTTTCCTGTGGAAAGATATACATCCACGTATCTAACTTAACAGTCTTACTTAGGCATTTCTTTTCTGCCTGGCTTTATAAATTCTTGCTTATTGAATAATGTTTTAACTAGCTTTTCTTCTCTATTGGTTTCACTTTTAGTAAATTAAAATTTTTACATCTGCATAATTGTAATATTATCCATAATATTTAAAATAAAATCCAAAGTCCTTATCATGGCCAAAAGGACCTATGTGACCAGATTGCCGCCTAACACTCTAAGGTGATCCATTATTTTTTTTCTGAGCCATGCTGGCCTTTTTGCTTTTCCTAAAACAGACCAAGTAGTATCTCATCTTTAAGCTTTTTTACCTTGCTTTTCCATCTGTCTGGAAACAATTCCTTTCATATTTCTATTTGGATTTATCCCTCATACCTATAAGATTACTACTCAAATGTAAGCTCTTCATAGATGCTGACCACCCTACTCAAAATATCACAAACACATACCACTTTGTTTTTTTTGTTTTTTCTTATTTCAAATTTTATTTTTAAAACTTCTTTTACTTAAGCAGCAAAACCCTTTTTTTTATTTTTTATTTTATTTTTATTTTTATTTTTTTTTATATTACACCAGCGGTGCATCTTAGAAGGGTATATGTGAAACTTGGTAAACGGTCTGTAAAGCTAGTGAATGATGCCCCATGATCATATCAATGTACACAGCTATGATTTAACACATACCACTTTGTAAACCCCTTAACCTACTTTACTTTCCCTAACACTTCACTCCCCAAATCTTCAGACATACAGAAAAAATTGAAGGGAATTTAGCGTGAACGGCTTTCTACTCACCATTACAATTTTCTTATTGACATTTTTAACATTGTATAATGTTTTGTAAATACACTTGATATTGTCCTCATTGTTTTCATGCTATCCAAACTACTATTTAAAACCCATAAGCGCAGTGATTTTTGTCTACTCTGAGCACTGCTGTATCCTCAGTGCTTGTAACAATACTTCAAATGTAGCAGATGTGGAGAATTACATTTCTGGTCTTAATTATTCAGTCATCTATTATAGCGTTATACATGCATGTTCTTGCCATGGTCTTATGGTGTATGAAAGATGTGATGGCTAATTTTGTGTGTTAACTTGACTGGATCACTATGTACCCCAATATTGGGTTAAACATTTCTGGATATCTCATCTGGATAGGGTGTTTCCAGATGAGATTACTATTTTAATTGATAGACCGGGTTAAGCAGATTGTTCTCCCTAGTGTTGATGAGCATCATCTAATCCCTTGAGGTCCTGATTGCTTTAGGTGACATTGGTCCTTTTGTGCCCTTAGACCCAAACTTACACTATTGATGCTCTTGGTTCACAGGCCTCTGACAGGAACTATACCATCAGCTATCCCAGGATTCCATTTGTACAAGGAAGATAGATTGTGAGACTTCTTAGCCTTCATAACCCCTTTAGCCAGTTCACAAATACAGTATATATACACCTAAGGCCAGACAATTAAGATCGTGAACTGATCCTAGAAAAAGTGCTACATACCTCATTGCTGAATATTACTATGTCACCTTTGAAGTACTCCTTTTTGGAAATTATGTACTGATGAAAGTGCCTAGTCCACCCTTCAAAGCAATTTAGGTACTCTTTCTGGAATGACCATCAGAGCTATTGCATGGCACACAAAATCACTCAACACCAGTAGTGACCTAAACTCATCAAGACACTGCCACATGTCGATATGAACACAGCGTGAGGCATTGCTATACCAAGGTTATGAAATATTACTGAGTTTTTTGTACAGTGCAGCCAACATAAACACATGGTGACAAGTTTGTGAACTTACTTGTCTTACCTCATATCAAATTTCCTATTGATTCTGTGTCTGGAGAGGATTATACTTATCTACTCCTTTGCTTTAAGCTTAGCTATTTTCTTTCTTCCATAAATGAAGTGTTTGTAGATGTGATATGAGAAGATGGAAATGTACTTTCAAAGTTGAGCTTGTCTTGTCTATTATTATTGCCTTGAGAAGATTGTGTCCCCACTAGTTGCCACCTGTTTAGCCTAATACCCAGCTTAATACACACTGGGAAGCACACCTAAACTCAGTCTTCAGCATAAGTTGATGCTGTGCTAGCTAGCTTTGCAAACCTTTGGATGAGAAAATAATGAGTATTTTTGTAAACCTTTGCGATATTATTGTTGTTGCACAGCACTACTGTACAAATAGCTTATTTAGTCTCTATGTGTTCAATACGTACCATGTAATGAATTAATGAGTGCTAAATAGTTGGCATATAATGTGTTGTGTGATTAAAAAGCATTTTGTTAAACTACCATATGTTGTACTTTGGAACTCATCATGCTCCTAAATAGAATTTATTAGAAAAAAATTGTAGATGTTGGAATATGTTAGCTCTTTTTGCTATCTTCGTGAATGTCCAATAATAGTTAAGCTGAATTTGGTGTTTTGAAGGCTCTAGAAAGGAAAGTGGTAATCTCAAAGACTTTGGTTTGACAGGCTCTCTGGCTGGGGTTCCTAGCTGTTATAAGTAAATAGGCTGAAAGCCTAGTGAATTTATCACTGTGTTATGTTACACTGCCAAAGAAACAAAAACCTATCCAATAACATTAATCCCTTATTATGTACCATTAAGAAATGGACTGCTAAGTCACTGTAATCCCTGTGAGAAAAAATCCGGAAAGTGATCATCCTAGATTTGACTTGGGAAGAAAATTAATGAGGGAAATTTCCCCAGAGAATAAGAACAAGAGACAGCCAGTTTGGCTGATCAGGAAACTCACTTCACTTCTAACATATGGCAGCTTCTTTATTTCTTACCAGAAAGATATGACATATTATATAGAAAAAAATCAACACATTATTTTCCCTCACTGTTGTTTTTCAAAAATAATTTTATTTCAATTGTGTTTCTCCTTCATTATAAAATATCAGCGGGTTTAGGATAGGTCATACCATTTAGCTCTGAATCACAGATGCATCACCTAGAGATCATGAACCTGGAGTTCAGTGCATTACCCAGATGAGACTTTAGGTAGCCTTTCTTTAGGGATAGTTGAGGATATGTCATATAAGTGTGGTCACTTTCAAAAATATATGTATTGTAAGTAGGTAGAACATAGTTTTTGCTTGCCCATAGAGTATCCATTTACCTTAGTTTCTTCTTGAGGGAATCCTAACTTTCTTCATGCACTTACCTTCCTATAGAAACTCATATGACTCACATCTTCAGCTTCAGGGTAGATGATATACTAGTCAATCATAATAATACTTCGCCCCTAGCCAGAAATTATTTTTGGAATCTAGGCTTACACTAATCAGCATGTAGCAATCTCTAGAAATGAAAATGTGCTATGATTTTAAATAACAAGAAAGAAGTGATAAGGGGATGATATAATGTATCTGACAGAAAAGGGACAAGGACGTATGCAGCGCTGATTGTTCTTGTAGCCACCTTATAAACATAAAGGGCACTAGCATTAATGTGAAGTTGAGACTGTGGTTAGGAGGGCTAAGAAATTACATGAAACATTAACGTCATTGAAGAATTGATCCAACCAACCCTGGGGCCTTCCTTTCACTTGGTACACCTTTTGTGTGAGATAACAGATGCTTTAGTTTATTGCTTAAGTTAGAAATTTTGGTTACTTGCAGGTGGCAGCATTCAGATTGATCCAAGTCCTTATTGGCATGAGTCTAAATTGGTCACTTAAATTCCCTATGCTTCAATTTTTTTCAAGTGTGTTCTGGAAATAATATCAGATCTGTGACTTTTGTCTTCTTAGTATCTAAATATCCTTTGTTGGAATAATCCAAAGGGAAATATGAGTCAGGCCCCCACCTTTCACTGGGAAGCAGAATGAGGGATATATATTCCCAGTGCCAACATGTTGGCATAAACATAAGACACAAACTTAGCCATCTGGATGCTTAGATCAGGAGATTTGACTCTTTAGGTGGTATATACTAAGATACAGAGAACGTCAGCACTTATTTGCAGTGTTTTAGGCTACAGTCCAATCATATGGCAGACAATGTTCAGTAGTGACAGTGCCTGCAGTGAGATCCTGAGAAGACATCTTCTCTTGTTTGATTTTGGGCAAGTTCTTTATCTCTTAGCTATTTCTGTACATTTGTCACATGGTTCTTCACTCTTCTCATGGATTTATAAGAGCAATCTGATACTACATATCTAACAATTTTTTTCTGCTTGTATTACCAGACGTGGTTTCTGTTTTTGCCAACAAAAGCATAAACTGGAATAATTATCTTCCACATAGGGTCGAGTTGAGGATTAAATGAGATAATATCCACAGTAGATACTGACTAAAATTAAGTTTCTTTTGTAAGAGTTACAGAGCATCCTCTCTGGTGGAATAGTGCCCATTATAGTGGTAGAGAAAATGGGTGCAGAGTGAAACACTCTCTTAAATCTTCCTGCCAGAAAAAAATGCACATAACTTGTACATTTCACTAGCCCAGGCAGGTCACATAACCTCTCCTGAATTCAGTAGGATGGAGATATGTCCTTCCACAGACAAGAAGACTTTAGAAGAAGCATTGGAATGCTTGGTGAGTAATCTACCACACTATCTTACCTATTTCTGGTTGTCTTTACAAAGGACATTAATCAGTTCTAAATTCCTTTGCTGAATAAGGTTTTCTTTCCTAATTATTTAGGGAGTTTCTAGTGAGTTTCCTATCAGACTATCTAGGGCAGAATCTACACTTTTTCCTTATTTTTGGCCTCTAAGGATTTTCCTCATTTTCTTTGTAGGTTTGATAAGTTTGGAAAACAGCCTAAATGGTTTGTAGTTGTTTTATAGACAAAGGGAATTTAGTCTGCATAAATTTTATCAGCAGAATTTGATATTTACATTGCACACACACATAAATGTATTTGTATGCATTTACAATATATACAACCTGATACATTACTGGAGGTTGGGATCTCAAAAAACAGACTTTGAGATTGAGTGATTGGAGTTCAAGATGTTTATTTGAGGAACAAAAGCTATGAGAGGGAGCAGGAAAAACAGGATTGGGCAGAGGAAGAGGTTGAAGCGTGATGCGGGCTCAACAAACCCTTATCCAACCTAGGAGCTCTTAAGAGAGTAATTCCCATAAAAGGTATCAGACTTTGGTCCAGAATGATTCAGACATCATGTATAGGATTCTGTGGGTGTTATTTTGGGTGAAATGACTTTATGCACCTTGGGAAGACTCTTAAGTAACTAATAGCTGGTACCTGTGTACCAATCACACTCCCTGTAGATGGGCAGCAAGTACTTACTTGAAGGGGAAGTTAGACTGTATATTTTGTGTCTACTACACACTCAGCATTTGATAGATATTATAATTCCTTTATGTAGGTTACTTAAAATAAGTAAGCTTTGGATGGAACTTTAATGTTTTATTTAAAGAGATTTTCCTTATAATGGTGGTTATTGCAATAGCATCTGGCCTGCTTAGGGCTAAGTCTAAGCCACCTGAATCTACCTACAATGATGACTTAGTATTGCACTGTTTCAGTATCACTGGCCAGGTTTTAAGGAATTAAATACAAGGAACAAGGCAAGGCTATCATCAAACAGTAGTTAGGTAGCAAATCAAGACATCTAACTTTAGTCTGCTGTCATTTTTATATAGGCTGTGAAGCAGCATCAAGGACTTGGCTTCAAAGGTTTGTTTCTCTGTATTCTGTGGTACCTGACTTACCAACAGTTACAACTCATGGTAGTATGTGTTGCAACATTTGCCAGAGACATTTTGGTATCTTTAAAGCATTATCAATGTTTCTTTGTTCAGCACAGCCTTATCTAGTCATTCCTTCTGGATGTAAAGGCTTCTTTATGGAGTCAGTTTGGCTCCATACCACCAACAATTTCTGGGACAGGCTGAGGAAGAGTTTCAAAACCCTAAGAATATTAGACCTGATGTTCTTAGCCTCGAAGTCATCCTCGCTGTTATTCCGCATAGATTTAGGCAGGTAGGGATGCTTTTTAATAGTAATTCTGAAATTATTAGAGTAGAATAATCTACAAGCCTACTAAAATTAATGTTTTGCAGTCAAAAATATTTTACTTAACCATTAAAAACCATCCAATAATGGAATAACTATTTATCATTACAATAACATTTAACTCTCTTAGTAAATCCATTACATTTGATGATGCAGTTAAAGAGATGAAGCAATAGGAGTCATAGGTAAAGAAATAGAGAAACATATTACCCAAATTAGTTAATGTATCTTATAATGATAGATAATAGACTTCATTAATTGGAATGAGTTAAAGAGAAAAATCACATACAAAAGGGATAAGACAGTATATTTTAGCTTTCATTGGTAAAATGTTAACAAATTATTAGTTCACTTAGTCATAGTGGTGACATTAATCACCGAATTCACTAAATAATAATGTGCTGTGAAATGCAGTATTAGGCATTCTACTTTAGTATGAAAATAATTAATAAAGCATTAATAAACTTGGAAGCATGAGCCTCTTGTTCTGGGGAACATTTTAAATGGAAAAAATGTCAATCTTAATTGATGTCACAATAGTATTTTAGGATTGACCATGGTAATCTTCACCTAAATATAAAAAGGAATTTTAATACAATTTAAAATAGTTAACTGCATTTTTTTTTTTTTTTGCAGTTTTTGGCTCCAGCTGGGTTCGAACCCACCACCTCCAGCATATGGGGCAGGTGCCCTACCTCTTTGAGCCACAGATGCCACCCCTAGTTAACTGCATTTTTTTTGGATTTCAGTTTTATTTTTGTTTGACAGAAAATAAAAACTAACATATCATATTTGATAACATCAAGGGAAGTACTAAATGAATGCAGTCTTTAGATACTTCTCTAAAATTGTAGAATACAATTGTATATTTGCACATGAGGCCTATGTATAAATTTACCTATTAAACCAAAATGTAAAACAATGATGTGAATTAGTGAATATCTATATATCCGAAGACCTTTCAGGGCATGGTGCCTGAGAAACATTCTCAAGTTTGGATGAAACTGCAAATAGTAGGAGAATCCTTATAAGGATACTTTAAAGTAATCAGTAGGTACTCCTATGTGTAAAGCTGATGTGCTTTATAATTGTAGAGATATATCAGTGTGGTTTTTGGGTCAGACTGGTAAAGGAGGTTCCTTCATGGGAGCAAGTTTGCTCTTAAGTTAGTATTGTGAATCTCTGTATAAGATTGAGGAGATTTATATCAACATTGATTCCTTCGTGTGGCTGGTATGTCTGTAAGGTAACAATTGCTCTGTTAAAGGATCATCAGAGATCATTTATTTCCACTACCTCATTTTATACATGAGATTAATATGACAAGCTCAGGAAATAAATTTTGAAGTGATGTATATTAGAAAACTGCTCTGTATGGGCGGCGCCTGTGGCTCAGTGAGTAGGGCGCCGGCCCCATATGCCGAGGGTGGCGGGTTCAAACCCAGCCCCGGCCAAACTGCAACAAAAAAATAGCCGGGCGCCTGTAGTCCCAGCTGCTCGGGAGGCTGAGGCAGGAGAATCGCGTAAGCCCAAGAGTTAGAGGTTGCTGTGAGCCGTGTGACGCCACGGCACTCTACCCGAGGGCGGTACAGTGAGACTCTGTCTCTACAAAAAAAAAAAACAAACAAACAAAAAAAAACTGCTCTGTAGAAATATACGTGTTATCTATATAAGTTTATAATTCTATTCAGATGCAGGATGCAGAGATATCTGACTTGTCCAATTCATATTGAGATATTTAGCAGATCCAGGTCACCAGTCCATTATTTTTCCTATTGTAGGAACTATGTTGCATTTTCAAAGAAAACACTATTTTAATGGAAATAATATATTTCCTAAACTTAAATTAACAGGTTTAATTTTACGGATTTAAATTAACTGTCTTGAATTATTTTGAATTATTTATATGTTTAAAATGAGAGTTTAATTTTATGCATTTAAACTCATTTGTATGAATTATATTCCTAGATAAACTCAAGTTATTTCTATAATCAGAAAATAGAAATTGTCCATGACACCATTATTAAAAATATAAATTGACTCAATTCTTCCCCTCCCCCAAGGGCCTTTAAAATTTCCATCAAACTCAGTGGGAATTTTTCCAACTTGTATTTGAAAAAAGTGGGCTAATTAAGAATTACCATAAGAAATACATTAATTTTATGGTATTATTTGATTTTAATTTAATTATATTTGTGAAATAACATCATTTTTTCTGATTATCAAAGTAAAACATATTATGTGCTCTATATGTAGCAAATATGTAATATTAAAAAGATGGAAAATAAATATGACCCTCTTTCCAGAGAAGAGAACTATGAACAAGCCGGCGTACATTTTTCCAGTTATTTTTATGTGTCTAAATAATAGCTATAATTTAAATAGTATCTCATTATACAATACTGTTTAGTTATTACTTTTTGATATAATATCTCATAAACGTTTGCTATAAGAATTTGTTTTCTCTAACATCATTCCTAATGGCTTCATCATTTTTCCATATAATTATGCCTTAAATTTTGATCAAGTAAGATCATAACAAATTTGAGGAGCTGAAAATGTAATTTATGAATGCCTTTTACCTCTATGCATAAGCAAGCCTTATTGGCTAAAAAATGATTAAGAGGACCAGATAGGTATAGGACATGTCAGAGGTAAGTTAGCTTCCGAATTTCATTTTTCTATTCATTTAGATGACATACCCCAGTTGATGGCAGATGCAACAATGTGTTAGAACCATAGAGTCCTGAGAAAAATAGTTTCTAGTTTTCATCATAACCTCTGCTAATGAGTCACAGAAGTGCCCTAAAGCATTATATGTAGTATACAATATTAAGAGGGAATAATTTTGCTACTCAAGAAGTATCATTAGAAAGTCTTGACTTTATAATTCCAGGTCCTAAAATAATTACCATTTCACATTTATTCACAGTCATGGTATTTCCCTTCATCTGGAAATGTGCATCAGAGTAAAAAAACTCCTTTTGTCTATCCTGATATTGGAACTTGTTAGTAATTCTTTTTTAATCATATCTAACAAAGGACATTACTGGCTATGGCCAACCACATGTGTATGTGCCATCATTTACCAATGAATGATCCGTTGTGTGACAGTGGGATATTACCAATATATTTCTACATTCTGTTAAAATATATTTGTGCACAAATCTTTTTTTTTTTTTCCTTGAGACTGTCTCAAGCTTTCACCCTGGGTAGAGCGCCACGGCGTAACTGCTCACAGCAACCTTAAACGCTTGGGCTTAAGCGATTCTCTTGCCTCAACCTCCCAAACAGTTGGGACTACAGGCGCCGTTCACAATGCCCAGCTATTTTGTTGTTGTTGTTGCAGTTGTCATGGTTGTTTTAGCTGGCCTGGACAGGGTTTGAACCCACCAGCCTAGGTGTATGTGGCAGGCACCCTACCACTGAGTTACAGGCACCGCCTTGTGTACTATTTTTTAAGTCAAATGTCTAGAAGAGACGTTGGTGGGCAAAAGAATTTGTATAAATTTAAAGTAAAATTTGAGACATACTATGAAATAGCCTAATATAGTTAATGAGAATACCCTTTGCATGCTTAAAAATAAGTGTATTTTTTTGTTTGCTACATGTACGTTTTAAATACAAACAAATACACAGTTGTTTACCACAGTTTAGATTTTACCTTCTTGAACTCCCAGTGCCTGAGAAGTGTGCCTTAAAATCTCCAAATACATTTATCGTTTCACAGTTCTGTCAACTGCTTTGTTCAAAGCTGTATTGGGAAGTGTGTATGTGTTCATAGCCATTATCTATTTTCCTTGATCTCTTGATCATTTGCTGTATATAATGTTGTTCTTTTCTTCAAATGAAAAGTTGGTTCTCTGCTTTCTTTTAGTTTGCATTAGCTCAATTTACCTTTTCCTGTATTTTTATTTATTTTCATTCACTCTGTTCTTTTGTTCTACATGTGTTTGCTCTAGGCAGTATCTTGCTGGATATGTAGTTTTTCAAATAATTCGGTCATCGAATCTCTTTTTTATCAATGGAGAACAGATGTCGCAAGATTTTTCTCTACAAGGCCAGAGAGTAAATATTTTCAGCTCTGTGGGCCATATGGTACCTTTCCTGCCCACTCAACTCTGCCATTGTAGGGTAAAAGCAAGACAATCCGTAAACAGGTGTTGCCCCTATAAGATTTTATTTTCAGGTTAAATTTTAGGCCATAGTTTGCCAGACCTGTTTCTAGAGTTTGATCTGTTTTCATTTATTGCAGTTATTTTCACATTAGGATTTCTTTGTGCCACCATAGCCCATGCTTTCTACTTGCCCTTCTATTATTTTGTTTCTCCCCCCCACCTTTCCTACCCTGTTTGAATTTTGCTCCTATATCCATTCTATCCTCAATTTTTCTGAAATAATAATTTGAGTTCCAGATTAGGATTAGATTTTTCTCGTAGTGTGTCTTTTCTATTTTGATTCCATATATAGCATTTAAACTATGCATTCATTGTCAATCTGGCATATTCCATTCAGATTTATTTATGTGTGTTTCAGTAGGTATCATCGCCTCTGTTTATTTTCATCATTTCTCCCTCTCTTAGGGCTTCTGTTACGGTTCTTTACATGTTTGCTTGTAGTCCATTAGTGCTTTCTTGAAAATATTATTCAGAAAGAGTTGTGGGTTGTATATCACCTGACAGGTGATTTAAATCTTGGCTGGATTTGAGGCTCATACTTCCTTTTTCTCAGTAGGTTGCTGGTTAGTTTATTACCTCTAGTTTCTAGTATTAGAGATGGTAAGTCTAATGTCAATTTGACTTTTTAAATATTACTTCCCTCTGTCCAAACACTTTTTTTTTTCCTTTATCTTTGTAGTTAACGATATTTTTAAAATCAGGATATAGCAAGCTGAGTACTCCTTAATGAGGATTTTTAAAAATATACACATTGGCCATTTGTATGTCTTCTTTTGAGAAATATCTATTCTAATTCTTTTGCACCATTTTTTTTCTTTTTTTTTTTATTGTTGGGGATTCATTGAGGGTACAATAAGCCAGGTTACACTGATTGCAATTGTTAGGTAAAGTCCCTCTTGCAATCATGTCTTGCCCCCATAAAGTGTGACACACACCAAGGCCCCACCCCCCTCCCTCCATCCTTCTTTCTGCTTTTCCTCCCCCCCCAATAACCTTAATTGTCATTAATTGTCCTCATATCAACATTGAGTACATAGGATTCATTTTTAACTCAACTATTCTTTTTTTTGTTACTGAGTTCTTTGAGTCATTATATATTCTAGATATTAATCCCTTGTCAAATGCACATTTTCTCTCTTCTGTAGATTGTCTTTTTCCTTTGTTGATTGTTTCCTTTGCTGTGCAGAAGTTTGTAGTTTGATGTAATCCCATTTATCTATTTTTGTTTTTATTGCCTGTGCTTTTGAGTTCTTAGCCAAAAAAATTCTTGCATAGGCCCATGTCCTGAAACATTTCCACTATGTTTCGTCCTAGTAGTTTGGTAGTTTCAGGTCTTACATTTAAGTCTTTAAACTATTTTGAGGCGACTTTCTATACAGTGAGAGCTGGAGGTCTAGTTTTACCCTTTTGCATGTGAATATATGGGTTTCCTAGCAGTAGTTACGTTTTTGAGATTTTTCTTTTGCTTGATCTTCCAGGCATTTGAGTTTCAATAGTATCATCAATTGAATTTTTAAAGTAAAAGCTGTTATTATTGTTGTTCTTTTCATGTTGTATTTAAATGTATTTAATTGTTATTTATTATTTTTAATGATGATAGGTACATAATCATCGTACCCATGTATAAATATATACATAATACTTGTGATACATGTGATGTTATGATACAGGCAAACAAAGGGAATTAGTTGAGACGGGGTAATTGAGGTATTCAGCACCTCAGACATTTATCATTTCTTTGTGTTAGGGACATTTCACTTGCACTCGTTATTTTAAAGTGTACCCTAACTTTTTGTTGATTATAGCCCATTTAATGTGCTAACAAACATTGTTAATTCTATCTATCTGTTGAACTTCATGTTTTACCCATGAACCACCTCCACTTTGTCCCCTGCTCCCTACTATACTTACCTGCCTCTGGAAACCATCATTCTCTTCTCTGTCTTTATGAGATCAATTATTTTAATATTTTGCTCCCACATCTGAGTGAGAACATGTCAGATTTTTCTTCTGTGCTAGGCTTACTTCACTTAACATGATGTTCTCCAGTTCTATCCATATTGTTGAAATTTCCATTCTGCTCTGCTAGGTGTATAAAAAGGCTCCAATAAACTCCTTCTGTAGCAAAATGGGAGTTGGGGAGACTACTGCTCATTCTCTAGGAGAACTCACAAATCTCTGACTAAAATCTTTCCCTCAGTTTCTCGCTCCTGAGCTCTGCAGCATATCATCAAGCTTGAGTCTGAACCATAGAGCAACAAAGTCATCCTCTGATTTGGGGAGGACTACAGTGTAGCTGGAGCTTAGTCTTTACAGCCTTGAGAATCCGTAGACATTTCTGCCTCTGCAGTAATCTGGTAAGGATTGGTACTTGAATTAGAATTAGGAGGTGAGAGAAGCAGAGATGTAAGTTAAAGCTGGCATCTTCCCATAGTCTTTTCTCCATTTCCTTCAATATTCTGCACATAACCCTCCAATTATATATTTCTGCACACAAGAACCTTTGTAAATTGACCACCCAAGGGAATGTAGCAAACTGTCAACATATAAAGGTGATCAACATAAGGAACTAGGCCTGCTGTAATGATATATGTACATGTGGTGTATGTCCTGTCTAGGAAAATTAGGTCAACATAAGGAAGTTGTATTGTATTTCCTGACCAAAATTTCCACCTTGTGGTCCTTTATAAATTTTATAAAGGGTGGTTTCAAAAGTATTGAGTATTTATAGAATATACATGATAGGCTACAAAATCATTCACAGGTTCTGCCCCCAAATAATTGCAGACTGTCCGGTTTGCAAATGTGACTGTATTAGTTTTTTTTAAAGTAATCTTCTGAGAAAATATTTTTGTTAGTATTTTCTTTAAACACACACTCTTTATAGTTATTGTAAACTGAATTACATATAAACTTTCATTGTTTATAGTTTTAGTAATGAGATCAGGACATTTTTAAGTTGCAGGCAAACTAGAGGTAAAGTAAGATTTTCTGCACAGAGGACTGAAAATTAAATAAAATATTTTACAAATGTTCAAGAAAAAAATTAGTGTATTTGCTCCAGTGGTAATGCATGAAGAAAGATAAGTAAAAGATAATTGAGAAATGTCCAACATTTGTAACTCATATTCACCACACCAGTTATTCTTCAGAGTGATTGGCAACTGATCCCTAGGAGGATGGTGTTTAATGAATTTGCAGGAAGTATCTTCTCCTAGTAGTTACTATAATCTAATATTAGACTGCTTTTGCTTGGGACACAATATTTATTGTATTTTATTCATTTATATTTGCAGTAAACATAGATTTTTGATTTTCTAGAAAGTTCTTAAGGATTCTGTGATATTGTCCAGTTATATTTTTGAAGCACTGGGCTCAGAAATATGAATTGTATGTTGCACTTGAATTTTGTTATAGAATTTCTTCAAGGTTATAGAGGATGAACATCTATTAACTAGGTGATTGATAGGTAATGGATTGTGAACCTTAGCATGCTTAACAATTCTTCCTATGTAAAATAACCTTCTTTTTATGAAAAACTAGTCTTGACAGTGATATAGGGGAAAAAAAACCTAATTTGAAGGGACAGTTTATTCTCTAATGTGTTACCAGAAAAGTGGCTTCATTTCTGTTGTTATCTGTTCTGACTTGCCACTGTGAAAATAATGTTTAATCCTAATTATAAAGACTTTGAATAAGTTAAGGCCAAAAATCATTAAAAACCTATTGGGTTTTAATATAACATTTTATTTTAATGTTCTTTTTGCTTCTTTTCATTTAACCTTTCTGGTGACCTAGTGTGCTCAGGCATAACATGGAATAACTAAGGGAAGAAGGAAATTTAATTGAAGTTCATAAGAATCCATCTGAAAGGAATTTTCTACTTTTTATAATTTATTGGATTATTAAATATAATATGATGTGGTTGAATTTTAATTACTTTCTTAGAAATACACCAAGAACTAATTTTTCTAGTATATGAAATAAAATTATTTTGTCGACGATAACAGCAATTAGCCACATGTGGCTATTTCACACTTGACATGTGGTCAATTGAAAAAGAAGTGCACTGCAAGTATAAAATGCATGCTGAATTTTGAAGACTTAGTATAAATAAGATAATGTGTAATATATCATTAGTGAATTTTAGATCAATCACATATTGAAATAATATGTTAGATATAGCAGATTAACTCAAATATATTAATAAAATTAATTTCATCTGTTGGTCACCACCTGTATAGAAAAAAAGAGTTTTTAAATGAATTTAAGGAAAAGCTGACAAAAGTTTTTTGCGGTTGTGGGGGTGAGGAGGAACTTCCCCTTTTTCCTGAAAGATCATTGAGAGGTCAATTTATGATTAAGGCAGATTAATAAGAGGAAAAGATTTATTTACCACGTGCAAGGAGTGAACTGTTCCCGCTCAATCAGTTTCCTTGCCTGCTGCCCCAGAGGAAGCAAATCCACTGACACAGCAGGTGCTATGGCAGAGAAAGTGTTTAATATCACAGGTGCCATGTGAGGAGATGGGTGGAATTTCGGAGAAAGGGTTTCTAAAAACAGTTTGTTGTTGTTGTTGTTTTTAAATTAAATCATAAAGAGGTAGATCATGTATACATTAATACATTTATGGGGTACAATGTGCTGATTTCATATACAATTTGGAATGCTTACATAGTGCTGGTCAATATATCCCTCACCTTGTTTACTTAATTATTGTGTTAGGACATTTATACTCTATACTTAATAGATCTGACATAATTTAATTAAAAAAAACTGAGAAATGAAAGAAACAAATCAAGTATTTACCCCTTCTTTCCTATGAATTATAACTCAGGTAAATGATGAATTTTTCTTTACGTAACGATTTGGAGCTAGTAAATGCAAAAGAAATTACACAGAAAAAATAAAAAAAAATAGTTTTTTGAGCAAAAGGATAGGCAATGGGGTCTGCTAATTGGCTGGGTTCAGGGAGGAACCATAGGGATGTACAAATAGTCTTCTTGGCTGAGTTGTATTTCATTGGCTTGACAATCAGGAATTTTGAGTTTCATCCGTAGCTTTTACCCCAGTAGCACTTTGACCTTGCATAAATCACTTCCTCTTTCCTTATCTCATTTTCCTTCATCAAATGAAAGGATTTAATATGATGACTGAAGCATTTTCATCTTAGACGTGCTGTGGTTCTTTTATGCAACTCCATCCATATTGCTTGACTACTAGGTGGCTAGAATTCCCATTTCTAAAGTGGCACAGAGGTTTCTGCTTCATTTAGGATGAGGTATTTTCCGTATATCTGCCCCTGATATTGATTAATTGTTTCCCTTAATATACTAACGTAGTCATGTTTTTGGAAACTTCAATGAACTGTCCTTCTGTAATACTTATCGAATAAGTAAAATATTCTCTTCTCTTATCTCTTTCACCCCTACAAAATCCAAAAATGTGATTGTCATCCTTCTTGCATTTTTAATTTTGATTTTTGCATTAGACTATGCCTAAATTGTCACACAAAAGTGCAGATGAGTACAGGAGGGCTTTGAGGGATAATTATACCTTACTACATACCTGATGACATAGAACTTGTCCACACTCAGGGCAATAGTTTATTACTCTGTAGCTCTTTGGTGATAATATCTAAGTCTGACAGTTGATAAAATCTGTGGGTTTCTGCTGATGTCTGTGGGAGAAGGTTCTACTCTGGCACCTGTGCTGTCAAATGGGATATAAAGAAGAACTAGGCTGGGCGATGCTGTCAGAAAAGAAAGTGGTCACTTGAAGAACCTATTTAAAACACCTTATTGCTCTCCATTCATGCTTTCAGCCTTAATGTGTTTATTAGTCCATCCATATTCCCCCAAACAAGCGATAGCACAGGAACACTGCTGAGTTCCTCAAGCTCTTTAAAGAGTGTAAAATCCTTGTTTGTATATAACGATGATTCTTTGGCTTTTTCAGACGTAGATATTATCACCAAAGAGCTAACAGTGCAGCAGCAGATGTCATATTTAGATACAAATAACTACAAATCAAGGAACACATATTAAGTGCTATTAGAATTAAAGGAAAACAGGCTAGCAGCGCTAGGGAAAGCTTTAGGGAATATTCGTATTAGACTTTTAGGAGAACAGTTGACAACACAAAATAAGTGAATAAGGCAGCTTATTAAGCCAAAGTTTGAGGTAGGCACCTGGGAGAAACACAAGTCCCAGACACATCTGTGACTTTTTTTCATAGTGGGATTTGGGAACTTAGTATTTAAATAGGAGGAGGCCCACAATAAGAAAATGGAGAGGGGAAGTGGGTAGTGAGGGTAATAGTTACACTCTTGAGAGACTGAGGAAATCTACATTTTGCAAACGATAAGGTGAATATTTGAAGAGGAAAAAGTGAGCGAAGGAAGAATCAATTATGTAGGTATCCCTGGGTAGGTAGAAGAATGATTGATCTTATTTCTGTTCTGTGTCTAGGAAGATAAACTGGCAGTAAATATTATTAGCACGGTATTTGAAAAGAAGTTAGTTTTATAAGCTACGTTTAGACTGAACACATAAAGTTTAAATTTGCATGTTCATATTTATGGGAATTCAGTAAGAAATTTCCTTATGCATAATCTATGGAGGTAGTAATTGTAGATGTCTGAGACCTTTTACCTTTCTTTGGGGATCTGGCTAATGCACAATGCTATAAGAGTAACAAGTATTCGATTAGAAAGGGGCTTGACTCCATCTTTGCATAAGGAGTTGAAGGGATGGTCCTGTCCTGAGATTTTTATTTCCCTTTGCATGGTAATACTTGAACATGAAGAGAGAGGGAAGAGCGTAAAGTATTAAAGGCAGGAGGAGGAATATGGAAAAGGTACAAAAGCAAAAAATAGGAGCCAATTTAGTGAAATAGTAAGTACTCCCATTTGAATTGATCTCTGATCACAGGGTTAGTGAAGTGAAATTTGTCAAATTACTTTAGGGTTACAAGGGAATTCTAATGGAAACACTGCAGCTTTGAAAGCTCTGAAATGTGATCGCAAGAATTGTAGATGTTATCTTAAAAGCAACTTGGGGAAATGAGTGATTTTGAGTGAGGAAATGACATGGTCAAACATGGGGATTGAAAAATCCCAGAGTTGGCTCGGCGCCTGTGGCTCAAGCGGCTAAGGTGCCAACCATATACACCTGAGCTGGCGGGTTCAAATCCAGCCCAGGCCCGCCAAACAACAATGACAGCTGTAACCAAAAAATAGTCAGGCATTGTGGTGGGCATCTGTAGTCCCAGCTACTTGGGAGGCGGAGGCAGGAGAATCACTTGAGCCCAGGAGTTGGAGGTTGCTGTGAGCTGTGACACCATAGCACTCTACCCAGGACAACAGCTTGAGGCTCTGTCTCAAAAAGAAAAGAAAAGAAAAGAAAGAAAGAAAGAAAGAAAGATCCCAGAGTTGAGAGGAATCATTAAAGAAATATTGTGAATATAAATTAAATAAAAATAAATATGTACACGAATACAAATGGTAGTTTTATGGTGTTCCTTGGATTGAGTTCATTAAGTTCAGAATTCAGCCAAATGTGGTGAGTACACGTCTCCCATTTTCAACATCTCCAAAGTGAGACAATATTATTTTATGTGACTTATTTTCCCTGAACACCACATGTAGATTCCTAACTTCTTCCCATTTCTGCACTGTCCATTCAGAGAGGACTCTTGCCCAGTCTTAGTTTCTGAATTATTTTCATTCACATATTTCCTCATTAACAATGTCATCTGAGACTTCTGTTTTAAAACAGTTCCCCTGCGTGTCTCAGTAGTTCCTATTTTCTCACCAAAATACAATGGAAACTCAGAAAAGGCGATGACATCCATCATACAATCAAACTAAGGCTCTTATCCAACCTATTGACAGAAGATGAGAAGAATTTCTACCTACACCACTAGAAAACAATAATAAATAATTGCCATTGGCAGTGGATTTGAAACACATTTTGCTGCTTGAGCTTATCAGCGTAAAGTGTTAATCCCTCTGTTATTGTTTATTCTTAATTTCTTACAAGATCTTACTATATAATAGACTTGGGAGTTGCTTCTATACATTCTGAACTTGCATTCTGAAGGGGCTAAAGCTGTAAAAATTCATCCTTGCTCACACCTCACTTCCCTCCATGAAAGGATAGTACACACTAGAGCATGTCTATACACATCCATTATACGAGTATTATCCCTGGAAGGGCCACAAAGTGGTCAGGCTTTTTTGTGAATAAATATTATTACCTACTTCCGCAGTAAAACTATTTAACAATGTACCTCAAAACCCCTTAGTATAAAACAATATAGAATAATTTCTCATGTGTCTGTGAGGTTCACCTGATCTAGGCTGGCTTACTTGAGCTTGCTCACATACTTGATGCTTGGCTCTGTTCCCTGTGTGTCTCACTTGCTGCTAGCCTCGGCATGTTTTCAAGGTAACAGCAGAGGGCGTGAGCTAGCAAGAGGATGAACGCAGTTAGTCACAAAACCTATGCTTGGAATTAGCACAATGCCATTTTCATTCCATTTTATTGGACAGAGCACATCATAAGACCACAGTTTCAAGTGATAAAAAATAGGCTTTTATCCTTTAATGAGAGGGACTGCAAAGTCACACAATAAATAGATATTACAGCCCTGATTGCTATTTACCATAGAAGGGCACTGAATAAAGGCATAGTAAGCAGTAATCTTTGCATGGAGGATATGAAGTTGGTAGAAAAAAAATGGGCCAAAGAAGATATATGTCACATATATTCGTTATTACCTTTTAAAGGTCTTTTATATATTCTTAATTGTTTGAGAGACAAAGTCTCAATTTGTCACCCTTGTTAGAGTGATGTGGCATCACAGCTCACAACAACCTCAAACTCTTAGGCTCAAGTGATCTTCTTGTTTGAGAGACAAAGTCTCAATTTGTCACCCTTGTTAGAGTGATGTGGCATCACAGCTCACAACAACCTCAAACTCTTAGGCTCAAGTGATCTTCTTGCTTCACCCTCCCAAGTAGCTGAGACTACAGGCACCCACCACAGTGCCTAGCTATTTTTACAGATGGAGTCTCGCTCTGGCTCAGCCTGGTCTCAAACTCCAGAGCTTAGGCAATCCACTTTTGCCTTGGCCTCCCAGAGTGGCTAGGATTACAGGCATGAGTCACTGCACCTCGCCCTATACATACTTTTAAAAGATATATTTAACTAATTTGCCTAAAATTTATTGTGGAAATGGTTAAAATTGTTTCCCATTTAGTGAATAGTACATCCCTTTCCCCACTGATTTATTTTTTAGAGTACTGGATAAATACTAATATCTGGTTATTGGCATCTGTATTTGTCAGAGTAGTGCTAGGTTGTACTGAATCAATACCATCACCAACAAAACAAAGTCTCTGTGGCTTAATATAACACAGGTTTGTTTCTTGATTTACAGTTCAGGATAAGTGAGCAAAGACTCCTTTTCAATATGTCAAGGACCCAGGATCCTTCTCCATCCTCTTCCCTTCCTTGTCAACACACGGTTTTCAAGGTCACTATGTCAGGAAGAGAAAAGAATAGAAAAGACAGTTGAGGGCATAACTGTCACACTCTTAAAGTAACAAATTTATTCTGCTCATAGTTCATTGCCCATAGATCATCAGACCTGAACACATTCCAACTAATTATGAAACAAGCTGTAAAATGTAGAGAAATACATAGAATCTTGGTGAGCACTATGTGAGACATCTTCACATTTGCATATATTTGTGGAATTACATTTTTTGAATACACAATTATAATGTTTTAATATTTAGTAGAATATGATTTTATATCATTGATCTTTTAATTTTGGAATATTGGGGAATACACATTTCATTTTTGTACTTATTGAATCAAAGTTATTAAGTGTGACCTTCACCTACATAGCGTTTGGTGGACCCAATAGGTGTTTATTTACCCGTCTTTTCCTCCCTTAGCATGATTTTCATTGAGATTACTTCCATATGTGCAATGTTGATGAATTAGATCCAATTTGGTGTGGAGTACATGTGTTTTCTTCTCCATTTTTGTGCTGTTTCACTTAGAAGAATGGTTTCCAGTTCCATCCAGGTTGTCAGAAAAAATACTATATCATCACTTTTTTTTAATGGCTAAGTAGGACTGCGTGACATGCGTATACTACAATGTCTTATTCCATTCATATCTTGGTGGGCACTTGGGTTGTTTCTATGTCTTTGTGTTTGTGAATTTTGCTGCTATAAACATTCAAATGCACATGTCCTTTTCTTAAAATGATCTTTTTTTCCCCTTTGGTTATATACTCAGCAGTGGGAATGCTGGTTAAAATGGTAGGTATACCTTTAGTTCCTTGAGGTGTCTCCATACAACCTTCAATAGAGGTTATACTAGTTTATAGTCCCACCAAAAGTGTACAAGAGTTCCTTTCGCTCTGTATCCACTCCAGCTTATATTGTTTCAGGACTTTTTAATATAAGCCATTCTCACTGGGGTTAGGTGATATCTCATTTTGGTTTTGGTATGCATTTCTCTAGTGATAGAGACCTATTGGCCTTTAGTTTATCTTCATTTGAAAAGTCTCTGTTCATGTTTTTTGCCCACTTTTTAATGGGATTGTTTGATTGATTTATTCCAATTTGCTTGAGTTCTATGTCCATTAATCTTCTTTTTTAAATATCTTGAATTTTTTTTATTTGTATTTTCAATGATGTTAACTCCTAATATTTTCAATAGATTTTTATAACTGGCTAATTGTCTTATAACTTCATAATGTAATTTTTCTGAAATCCTAAAATTTATAATTTTATGTAGTCAGATATGTTAATATTAACCTTTAAAATTTCTAAACACGGTATTGTATTTCAAAACAGTTTCCCAACTCAAGATTATATGAATGTTCATCTAATTTTCTTTTCCTACTTTTGTAATTTATTTTAAAAATGTAATCATTGAATATATTGTTATTTCTTTTTGTGCAACATGCAATATGCAATAAATGTATATTTCATTCCAAGTGGTATTTTATTTCACCCAATACGTTGAATAATTAATTTCCTGGTGTCAGAAAGGTTCTCGTAGGGTTTATCTTTAACAGTTACTGATTTGAGATAGTCTTTGTCAGTGAGGAAGTATGTAGTTCATCCTAATCACTATGTTATTTCATTTAAAACTCAGTATTCAGTTTTATCCAATGTACTGATATCATCATGTAACTTTCCAGTTATCATTATATTAGTTAAATGTTGCCGCATAACAAATTACTCCAATATTTAGACATAAAACAAAAATGTGTGTTCTCTCCTAGTTTCTGTAGGTCAGGAGCCTGGACATGGCTTGGCTGGGTTTTCTGACTCAAGGACTCTGATAGGATACAGTCAAGGTTTCAGCCATCTTAAGGGTGGGCTTGGGGAGGAAATACTCCTGTGCTTGTTGGCAGGATTAAGTTACCCATAGTATATTTTACTGAGGGACTCAGTTTCTCACAGACTATAAATTATTTTGTCATCTAGTCTTACAACTGACATTCTATCACTCTTGCCTTATTCTACTCTTTAGAAGTAAATCAACAAGTCTTGCTCACAAAATTAAAGATGTATATTAGTCAGCATTCTCTAAATAGAAAGAACATATAGGCTACACAGATTGACTGATTTATTGATTATGGGAATTGACTTATGCAGTTATGGATGCAAGGAAGTTCTCTCATCTACTGTCTGCAAGATGGAAAATCAGAAAAAGCAATGTTGTAATTTAATCTGAGTTCAAAGTCCTGATATCCAGGAGCTCCAACACGCAAGGACAGGATAAGGTGGATGTCCCAGCTCAGGAAGAGAGAGAGAATCCACCTTTCTTCTGCTTTTTTATTCTATTTGATTTCTCAACAGAATGGATGATGCCCATCAACACTGGTGAGAGAAGATCTTCTTTCCTCAGTCCACTGCTTCAAGTGCTAATCTCTTCTGGAAACACTCTCACAGACTCACTGAGAAAAAATACTTTACCATTTATTTGGGCATTGCTTAGCCCAGTCAAGCTGATGCACAAAATTAATAGTCACAGAATGAGATTACAGAAGTGCATGAATATTGAGAGGAATCACTGGGAGATGCATTAAAAGCTACCTGCCACTGCCATAGGAATGTGGTTGATTCTATTTCTAATTTTTCAAGTATGGAAAGTGCATCTTCTGGTCAAATATTACATGGTCATAATGTATTATTAATTTTAAAATGGTGCAGGATTCAGTTTGATAATACTTTTAACATTGTTACTCTGGTATTTGTGAGAACATTGTTTCTTGAAATTAAAGAAAAATATGTTAAGGAAAATGGCAAAACAAGGACTTCCAAAATCTGCTCCATAAAAGCAGTCATAATACGGCAAAAATTGTCAGGTGAAACTTTTTCAGAACTCTGGAAATGAACCAACATTAACACCGGAAAGATTCTCATCATTGAACACTATATAATAAAAGCCTTCTTTCCTGCCCTTGGATAAAGACAAGTATTGACCAAGAGCACCACTGCAACTAAAGGAAGAGCTGATATTCAGGGTGCCTTGCCCTGCCTCATGTCATTAATCTTCTGAGAGAACTGTCAGGTTTGGAGATGATCTCGTAGACCATGGAGTTGACTTCCAACCGTAGGACCAGAAGTCATACACATTATGTAAAACATTTTACCTAAGAACATTCAAAGGAAGCTCACCATAAGAAATGTTTATTTTCTCTAAAGAGATTAAGGACTTTACACAAACTCTATTTAAATGAAGACAGAAGAAATGAGAGGGAAGAATTAAGACGAAGAATTCATGTAGACCCAGACTTAAAACCGACTTTACCTTTTACTAGTGGTGTGAACTTCCGTAAGCTACTTGACTTCTCTAAGCCTCAATTTCCTCTTGTGTGAATCAATGATAATAACAGTACCTAATTCATAGAGCCCTCTTGAGGGTTAAACAGAATGGTGATTATAAAGCTTTAGTCAGTTTGGTAAGTGCTTAAAATGATAGCCTACTTATATTTCAATTGCTAACAGGTATTCCAATTGCCTGAAATAAGAATTGATTTTACTCGTTTCTTCTCTCCTTGCTGCCCCTCCTTCATTTTATTCCCACACATCTGCACTCTCAATATGTAATAAATAATAGAGAATCAGGATTTAGTAAATTTGAAAGGAAACTGTGTTGCAAACAATTAACTGAAGGGTACACCAATGCAATTCTACTCAAATATTCTGTTTTTCATTTTTTCTCAAGAAATCTTAATTTTTAAAAATTGTCACAATAATACAAACTGTAATGAATAATGTTGGAAGTCCTAAAGAGTAACATTTTTAGTGCAACAAAACACTAAATTGTGATGTGGTTCATGCTTCAAAGCCAACTTTATATTAAACACCTTTCCTTTTGTTCTTTATTTTCTAGTGAGAAAAAAATATGTTTCCCAATAATCGAAGGTGTTAGTTTTTCTTTTTCTAATCCTGCCCTTTCCCCCCTTAGGTAGCACAGAGTAGAAATTACCAAGAGGGAAGAAAAAGCTATAATTCATTTCTGATTCCTTATATTCTATTCTCACCCCAAAGTTAAAAGCTGTTGACTAGTGTGAAACTCTGTGGTTTTATTTCTTCAGTCAAAAGTTTCAAGGATTTTTGTTTTTGTTTTTGTTCATTTGTTTTACTTAACCACATAACACCTATTGCCAAAAACTACCTGTAGCTCATGGCTCCCATTAGTACCTTACTTTAAATATAGTGTGAGGAAATAAAATTCATGGAGCAAAAGGAACACACTCTGCCAATTACAAATTTGTCATCAAAAGTAATTTTTTTTTATTGTTTGGGATTCATTGAGGGTACAAAGAACCAGGATACATTGATTGCATTTGTTAGGTAAAGTCTCTCTTATAATTGTGTGCCACCTCCAATGTATAAACTTATAGTTTAAAATGAATTTATGAGAGAATAAATGAAATATTATGCAGAAATATAAAGTGGATCTACCAAATCATATCAATTACAGTTCTGATACATTTTAAGAAATTCCATTCGAGTAAATTAATGCACATTTCTCAAACATAGCCAATGTCATTGATTTTTTTTCTTTCATAGTTTCAGCAATAGTAACTTTGACCATTTTAATGCATAGTGTCAGATATACAGTAGCACATCAATAAGTTTAATGAGCACATGGATGTTAGAATTAATAGAAGGATGTGACGTTATGTATAGAGAGAAACAAAGTACCATATCCACAGACACATACACTGGAAACAAATGTTCATTAAAAATGGGTTGATTATATACATGTTAATGAATATATCCTATAAAATATTAAGATATTAAATCAAGTGAAGTAGAATTTCATCCATAACATATCTTTGATACGTTTTCAAAGGGGCGAAGAAGGGATAGAAAACAGCAAGAAAATAGATATGTTATGATTCAATTTTTAAAAGCAAGAATGGAATTTCCACTTCAGCCCATGAAGCAGTAACTGATACAGAATTGTTCCTCTCTATGTAGAAAACTATAAAACTAGAAAAAAATATTGGAAACCTATTTTCATTAATCAGGGCAAAAGTGCAGCACTGTGATCACTAAGAGAAGACAAAGAGCTCAGCTCTATCTCCCTATCAGGAAGCCATTTTTGACCCATAACACAGGAAAGAGAAACTTAAGTAAGGCACTTTTGTCTCACTAAATTGAAAAGATAGACATCAGAAGTTATGGATTTGAAATAATTAGAATTTTAAGAGCAGAATAATGAAAAAGAGGAAGCTATGAAATAGAGGTCCAAAAATCTTCATGGGGGCCCTTTGAGTCTATGGCTGACTACTAATAAGCACATTTGCAAGATGAGTTCCATAAGGGCAGAGAAAGAATGACTGCCTGTGAGTCACAAGTTGAAAAATTTCCAGAACTCACTGTGACTGCCCTCCAGGAACACACGTATAGTTAAAGAAGCTGGGGTTATTACTCATCACGGTGAGGAAGAACAAACACCACCTCCTTTGTTTTCTTTCTCTGAGTGATCACAGTCAATCTCTCCCCATCGTCCTAATTAATTAAAAAGAAAACCAGTCTTTAATTTTTTTCTAATTTTTGCTTATTTATATTGAGAGGAAAAGTTCTGTAAAAACAGGGAAACTTCAGTAAGATGATTTTAGACATAAGTTACTGCAAGATTTGGGCTTCGGATGAATAATTTGGAAAAGGATGTAAGGAAGTGGGAGTTCATTCTAGACTGAGCACTTTCAGAAAACAGGAGCAATTCTATGATGTGATATCTAGATCTTCTATAGAAGGAAGGCAGAATAAAGCAAATAAAAAGCTGTAATTGTCAAAACAAGCAAAAGTGACTTATATTAGCAGGTGATGAGGTACTTTGTGCTTTTTGGATTGCACAGTGATCTTATTTTTGTCTGCACCGTGACAAAATTATGAAATGACCTTGTTTTATTTTACTTTCTCATGATCTGAAATTAGTGTTCTGTGAGATTTTTTTTGTTCACCAAGATAATCACAGGACTTACCTGTGAGTGCCAGCCAAGCTTAACAGCACTGACGCCTAGCTATAAGTGTCAGTTCAGTTCCCAGCTGTCAGAAACTGCTTTTTAAAATTTCCCACCAACATATAGGGCTAGAACATCTTTAAAATCCTACCAGTGAATTACAGAATTCTCAGTTAATATTCCAAGTAATCAGTAGAATATTAAACAACAAGAAGATAAACTAGCCCAAGAGTAAAGGCTACTCTAGACACAACCTAGTGAAACTAAAAAAGCAAAGCAAACCTTAAAATCAATATCCAAAAATATTAAGCCAATGGGCACTGAATTCCCTAGAAAAACCAGCTCAACAGCAAACCGTGACCAAAACTAGGAGGAAATTAGAGATAATGAAATTAGCTGACAGGGGCTTTTAAATAGTTATTTAAAATATTATAACTATGCTGTATGTTTTACAAAATGAATGCAATGAAAAGAGAAACAGAAGACAAAACATGGGATTTGGGAATTAATCCATATACTTTCTGAAATGAAAAGCTAACTGGATGAAATTGCCGTCACATTAGACATCGTGAAATACATGATATGGAATCTAAATTGGAGCAAAGACAGAACATTCAGACTGTGACTGAATGTCACAATAATCTGTTTCACAAATGCATTTTATTCTTATTGGAAAGGGTGAGAGGAAAATGAAAATGAATGGTGTTTATAAGACTACGTATAACAGGAGCTCATAGATACACTCTATTGGATAACATCATTTCCCATTAGGATACAATTTTGAAATCTGTATATATTTATCCTGAAACTCAACAAATAAGCAAATAAATGATAGATTATAGGAGCCCAGTTTCTCACTAATAAAATGAAATGTTGTAGCCTAGCAAGGTGAAAGGCTGGAATGACATATGTGGCAAATGGATTGAAGTTGAAGACACCAGTATAAACTTATGTTTAGCTTAACATAGATACAGATGGCTACTTAAGGTAGTGTTTAGAAATCTGTGTATTTATATAATTTAGTGTACGTGCATATATTTTCTTACTGTGTCAACTATGAAAGCCTAGAAATAATGGCAACCCAGTAACAGATAGTACTTAAACATCCAGATTTTGGTTTCTAATAACATTCTCCAATTAGGAAAAAGAAATGAGTACTTGAAGAAATGACTGATTCATGGACCTGAGCATGAAGTACACAAAATGAGCTTGAAACATCTTGTGGTGCCAGAAAGTAAGAAACTCTTAAGAGCAAAAGGTAACTGGCAGAGAGCACTGTGGCTCATTCCTGTAATGCCAGTACTCTGGGAAGCCAAGGTGGGTCGGTTGCCTGAGCTCAGGAGTTTGAAACTAACCTGAGCAAGAATGATACCCTGTTTCTACTACAAATAGAAAAATAAGCTGGGTTTTGTGATGGGTGCCTGTAGTCCGAGCTACTCCGGAGGCCAAGGCAGAAGGATTGCTTGATCCCAGGAGTTTGAGGTTGCTGTGAACTAAGCTGATGTTATAGCACTTAGCCTGCAGCAACAAAGTGAGATCCTGTTTCAAACAAACAAACAAACAAACAAAAAGAACAAAAGAAAAGAAAAAGAGTATTATCAGATCAATCCCAAATGAGGGACACTCTCTTAAACACTTCCCTAGCACCTCACCCATCTGTCAAGAATCCAAAATAAAAAAAATCTGAGAAATTGTCACAGCTTAGAGGAGTTTAAGGTGACATGAGACTAGATATAATGTGGTAACCCGCATGGGATTGTGGAACAGAAAAAACACATCAGGTGAAACCTAAGGAATTCTGAATAATTCATGAACTTCAGTTAATAATACTGTATTGATATTGGCTCATTGGTGTGAGAAATGCACCATAGTGTTAGCAATGAAGAAAACTAGATGTTGGATTTTCTTATATGGGAATTTCTTGTACTGTATTTGTGTCTTTGCAATAAATATAAAACTATTCTAATGATGTTTATTAAAAACAGTTAACAAAACACCAGTGGAAGGTGGAATAAGATTGTATGATTCATATATGTGTATTAGGATTCCAAGAATGAAAAGGAAAAGAAATGGGAGCAGAAAAAAAAACTGGAAGACATACGTACAACATTTTGGATAGGCGGATAAACAACAAGGAAACCAAATCAATTGCATCCAATTGTTAAAAGAAAAGATGAGGGAGAGTTAAGTTAAAATTAGAAAAACAAACAAAGGTGCATTACACGTGGAAGAATAAAAATGAGGACTATTATAGACTTCTTTTTAGAAATTATGAAAGCCAGAGGACATTTTAACAAAATTTACAATGTGCTAAAACAAAAACCATAAAACTGTCAACATAGGTTTATACATCAAGGAATGGTTTACTTTGGAGTTGAAGAAATAGTGACATTTCCGAAACAAAAACAGAAAGCATAGAGAATTTTTTACCAGGAGTCCTGAACTATAAGAAACATTAAAGGAAATTCTTCATAATTAAAGGAAAAGGGGACATGCCCTAGAAACTTGGATCTACACAAAGTAAAGGAGCCTGAAATGATGAATATATGTGTTCATTTGGAAAAATGTGGGTTTTTTATTAATTAAGAGAAAAAAATAGAAGGCACAAGTTACCAATATTATGAATGAGAAGGGGTATATCCCTATATTGTGGTATCTCATAGTTTCTAAAAATATACATTTTTAAGAGCTTTATGACAATACATTTGTGGCTCAAATGCAACGGAAAGTTGCTTTAAAAGATAAAACTTTCTGGGGTGGTGCCTGTGGCTCAAGAAGTAGGGTGCTGGCTGCATATACCAGGGGTGGCGGGTTCAAGCCGGGCCCTGGCCAAAACTGCAAAAAAAAGAAAAAAAAGATAAAACTTTCCAAACAAACAGAATCTAAATAAATGAATTCTGAGTAGCCACACAAATATTAAAGAAGTTGAATTCATAGATAAACCACTTGCCAGAAAGTAAACTCCAAGACAAGGTGACTTTATTTTTGGTTCCTATCAAATTTTAAAATAGAAAATATGCAAACTCATATAAAAGTTATTTCAGAGATTGAAGATGAGGGAGATATTTTTAACTTTTATAATGCTAGCACTATTTATGTGGTAGGAAGGATAATTTCCTCCTCCCCCAAAGATGTCTATGTCCTAAACTTCAGAGCCTGTGAATAAGTCACCTTACAGATTAAAAGGGGCTTGTCTGATGTGATAAGCTAAGGATCTTAGAATGTAAATATTATTGTGAATCATAGGCCCAATGTATTATAATCACAAGCATTCTTACAGAGGAAAAAAGGGAAGCAAGTGAGTCAGAAGCGATGTAACAACTTAAACAGAGGTCAGAGTGATATAATTGCTAATAGAAGGCTACACGCCAAGGAGTCCAGACAAACTCTAGAAGCTGGAAAAAGTTTTCTTGCCAGAAAGCCTTTCTCCCCTAAAGCCTGCAGAGGAATGCAGCCTTCCTGATACTTTTATTTCAACCTCATAAGGCACATTTCAGATTTCTTACTTCTGGAGCTAAAAGATAATATATTTTTGTTGTTTTAAACCATCAAAGTTGTAGTGATTTATTATAGCAGCAACAGGAAACTAATACACCATGATACACAATCCAAACAAAAACATAACTATAAAAGAAAATCAGAACAATTTAATTCATGAACATAGACACAAAAATCCTTTAAAAAAATCTGGAAATTGGATCTACCATTATAGAAAGAGAATAATCCATCATATCCAAATGTAGTTTATCTCAGTAATGCAACATCGTTTATCATTTGAAAACAATATATATAGTTTACCCTATTAACAAACTAAGAAAGAAAGTAAATGATAATCTCAATAGATGCAGAAAAATCTTGTGGCAGAAATCATCGTCTATTTATAATAAAAATTCTCAACAAATTAGGAAGAAATAAAAAATTCTTCAAACAAATAAATTGCATCTGTGAAAAAACTACAACTGACATCATCTAATGATTTAACACTAAATGCTTTCTGGCTATGAAAAAGATTAACTATATACAACTTTAAAAAGAATAATTGAGGAAGAACATTCCAACCCCAAACCCAGTAGAAGAAAAGAAATAACCAAAATTAGAGCAGAATTAAATGAAATTGAAAACAAAAGAATAATACAACAGATCAATAAATCAAAAAGATGGTTTTTTGAAAAGGTCAATAAAATAGATAAACCTCTGGCCAACCTAATCAGGAAAAAAAGAGTAAAATCTCTAATATCATCAATCAGAAACAACAAAGACAAAATAACCACAGACTCATCAGAAATCCAAAAAATCCTTAATGAATATTACAAGAAACTTTATTCTCAGAAATATGAAAATCTGAAGGAAATAGACCGATACTTGGAAGCACGCCACCTTCCAAGACTTAACCAGAATCAAGTGGAAATGTTGAACAGACCCATATCAAGTTCAGAAATAGCATCAACTATACAAAACCTCCCTAAAAAGAAAAGCCCGGGACCAGATGGTTTCACGTCAGAATTCTACCAAACCTTTAAAGAGGAATTAGTACCTATATTACTCAACCTGTTCCAAAATGTAGAAAAAGAAGGAAGACTACCCAACACGTTCTATGAAGCAAATATCACCCTGATCCCCAAACCAGGAAAAGACCCAACAAGAAAAGAAAATTATAGACCAATATCACTAATGAATATAGATGCAAAAATATTCAACAAGATCCTAACAAACAGAATCCAGCAACACATCAAACAAATTATACATCATGACCAAGTTGGTTTTATCCCAGGGTCTCAAGGCTGGTTCAATATACGTAAATCTATAAATGTAATTCAGCACATAAACAAATTAAAAAACAAAGACCATATGATTCTCTCAATTGATGCAGAAAAAGCTTTTGATAATATCCAGCATCCCTTCATGATCAGAACACTCAAGAAAATTGGTCTAGAAGGGACTTTTCTTAAACTGATAGAGGCTATCTACAGCAAACCCACAGCCAGTATCATATTGAATGGAGTTAAATTGGAATCATTTCCACTCAGATCAGGAACCAGACAAGGCTGCCCATTGTCTCCATTGCTTTTCAACATTGTAATGGAAGTTTTAGCCACCGCAATTAGGGAAGAAAAGGCGATCAAGGGTATCCATATAGGGTCAGAAGAGATCAAACTCTCGCTCTTCGCAGATGATATGATTGTGTATCTGGAAAACACTAGGGACTCTACTACAAAACTCCTAGAAGTGATCAAGGAATACAGCAGCGTCTCAGGTTACAAAATCAACATTCATAAATCGGTAGCCTTTATATACACCAACAACAGTCAAATTGAAAAAGCAGTTAAGGACTCTATCCCATTCACAGTAGTGCCAAAGAAGATGAAATATTTGGGAATTTACCTAACAAAAGACGTGAAAGATCTCTATAAAGAGAACTATGAAACTCTAAGAAAAGAAATAGCTGAAAATGTTAACAAATGGAAAAACATACCATGCTCATGGCTAGGAAGAATCAACATTATCAAAATGTCCATACTACCCAAAGCAATATATAATTTCAACGCACTCCCTATTAAAGCTCCACTGTCATATTTTAAAGATCTTGAAAAAACATTACTTCGTTTTATATGGAATCAGAAAAAACCTCGAATAGCCAAGACATTACTCAGAAATAAAAACAAAACAGGAGGAATCACACTACCAGACCTCAGACTTTACTACAAATCGATAGTGATCAAAACAGCATGGTATTGGCACAAAAACAGAGAAGTAGATATCTGGAATAGAATAGAGAACCAAGAGATGAATCCAGCTACTTGCCACTATTTGATTTTTGACAAGCCAATTAAAAACATTCAGTGGGGAAAAGATTCCCTATTTAACAAATGGTGCTGGGTGAACTGGCTGGCAACCTGCAGAAGACTGACTGAAATTGGACCCACACCTTTCACCATTAACTAAGATAGACTCTCATTGGATTAAAGATTTAAACTTAAGACATGAAACTATAAAAATACTAGAGGAGAATGCAGGGAAAACCCTTGAAGAAATTGGTCTGGGTGAGTATTTCATGAGGAGAACCCCCCGGGCAATTGAAGCAGCTTCAAAAATACACTACTGGGACTTGATCAAACTAAAAAGCTTCTGCACAGCTAAGAACACAGTAAGCAAAGCAAGCAGACAGCCCTCAGAATGGGAGAAGATATTTGCAGGGTATAACTCTGACAAAGGTTTAATAACCAGAATCCACAGAGAACTCAAACGCATCAGCAAGAAAAAAACAAGGGATCCCATTGCAGGCTGGGCAAGGGATTTGAAGAGAAACTTCTCTGAAGAAGACAGGCGCACGGCCTTCAGACATATGAAAAAATGCTCATCATCTTTAATCATCAGAGAAATGCAAATCAAAACTACTTTGAGATATCATCTAACTCCAATGAGACTAGCCTATATCACAAAATCTCAAGACCAGAGATGTTGGCGTGGATGCGGAGAAAAGGGAACACTTCTGCACTGCTGGTGGGAATGCAAATTAATACATTCCTTTTGGAAAGATATATGGAGAACACTCAGAGATCTAAAAATAGATCTGCCATTCAATCCTGTAATTCCTCTGCTGGGCATATACCCAGAAGACCAAAAATCACAACATAACAAAGATATTTGTACCAGAATGTTTATTGCAGCCCAATTCATAACTGCTAAGTCATGGAAAAAGCCCAAGTGCCCATCGATCCACGAATGGATTAATAAATTGTGGTATATGTATACCATGGAATACTATGCAGCCTTAAAGAAAGATGGAGACTTTACCTCTTTCATGTTTACATGGATGGAGCTGGAACATATTCTTCTTAGTAAAGTATCCCAAGAATGGAAGAAAAAATACCCAATGTACACAGCCCTACTATGAAACTAATTTGGGACTCTCACATGAAAGCTATAACCCAGCTACAACTTAACAATAGGGGGAAGTGGGAAAGGGGGGGGTGGGTAGAGGGAGGGGAATCGGTGGGATCACACCTGTGGTGCATATTACAGGGGTATTTGCGAAACTTGGTAAATGTAGAATGTAAATGTTTTGGCACAGTAACTGAGATAACGCCGGAAAGGCTATGTTAACCACTGTGATAAAAATGTGTCAAATGGTTTATGAAGTGAGCGTATGATGCCCCATAATCATATCATTGTATACAGTTATGATTTAATAAAAAAATTAAAAAAAAATTTTCTCATTAAACAGCAAAAAAAAAAAAGAATAATTGAAACTGTCTTTATTCACAGAATATATTATTAGGTACATAGATTATCCTAAGCAATGTACAAATAAGAAGCTACTATAAACAGTAAGTGAATTAAACCATCATGGCAGAATAAATGATGAATATGTACAACATTAAATATAGTCCTTTATCCAGGGAATGCAGAATTAGAAAATAAAATTTTAAAATATTAATGCCCCACGATCATACTAATGTACACAGCTATGATTTAATAAAAATAAAAAAATAAAAAAATACTAATAAAATTTTAAAATATTTACAGTAGCATGAAATGCATGAGGATAAGTTTACTACAGTGCATGTAAAACGTGGACACATAAAATTGTTAAAAACTGTTGAAACTAATAAATACTAAATCAATGGACAATTGTTCATGAATTGTAAAACTCAATATTGTTAATATTTAAGTTTCCCTAAAAATGATCAACATCATCTCTGTTATTATCCCAGCAAGATCTTTGTTCTATTTTTTTTTAGAAATTGATAAAATCATTCAAAAATTTATAAGGAAATAAAAATAACCTAGACTAATAAAAATAATTCTCAAACAAAAAACATGTTTGAGGACTTGTCCCACATGATTTCAATATAATAATAATGACAGTATGTTGTCAGCATAAGGATAGACAAATTAATGGGAAAAAATAGGTTGCTCAAAAGTAGAAGTAGAAAAAATATAAATGTTGTGACATTGAAAAGGACAAAGGTTTCTAATGTGGGGCACCAAAATTGTGAACCACAAAAGAAAAGAAAAATGTTGAACTGGATTTTATAAAAATTGAAAGCTTCTATTCTTTAAAAGACACCATTAGGAAATGTCACAATATATTTATCTGAGGAAAGACATGTCACTTTGCAAAGGGAGATACGAAAATGGTCTGTAAACACATGAAAAAAATACTTAGTTTTTAATCATCATGGAAATGCACATTACAGTCATAATAAGATACCATTTCACCCCTACTTGGATTGCTAAAAAGGAAATGATTGACCTTTTTAAGAATGGGGGAAGAGGGTAGTGAGCAAACAGAAGCTAGTGAGAAAATAAACATGTCCAGTAACTGGCAAAAGTTTAGCATTTTTCTTTTGAGACAGAGTTTCACTCTGTCACCCTGGGTAGAGTGCTGTGGCATTATTGTAGCTCATAGCCATCTCAAACTCTTGGGCTCAAGCGATCCTCTTTTCCTCAGCTACATGAGTAGCTAGGACTACAGGCACCCATCACCACACCGGGCTAGTTTTTCTATTTTTAGTAGAGACCAGGTCTCACTCTTGCTCAGGCTGGTCTTGAACTCCTGAGCTCAAGCAATCCACCTACCTCGGCCTCCCAGAGAGCTAGGATTACAGGCATGAGGCACTGCACCAGGCCAGTTTAGCATTTTTGTTTTATAAAATAAAGATACACTCACTTTATGGCCCCATGGTTTACCAAGATAAATGATAATATGTGCCCAATCAATACATGTACATGTATGTCCAAAGCAACTTCACTTGTAATAGCCACAAACTAGAATCAACTCAAATGTTTCCCAACTGCTGAATAGATCATCATGGTATGTCCATACAACAGAGTACTGCTCAGAAATCAAAAGGAGCATATTACTGTTATATTCAAAATACAGTAAGAAAAAGAAGCCAGTGACAGAAGAATGCATATAGTTGGATCCTATTTATGAGATTCTAGAGGAATTAAAATTAATCTAGTGAAAAAAATAGGTCAATGATCTGGCTGAGAGTAGGGAAGATTTATTGCGGGAAGGGTACAAGAAATCTTTTGAGGGATGAGAGAAATGTTCTGCTTTTTGATTGCTACAGTGAGTGTATGGGTACATTTCTTAAAATATATATTGAAATAGTTGCATGCTATTGTATATAAAATATAATGAAATTAACTTTAAAATCTGTAGGTAATTTTTGGGCTGTAAAAATGGGGTCAAAGAATTTAAGTTTGTAAAATCTTTTTTTTTTGTAACATTTATGTTTTTTAAAAAGCTAAGCATATATTACTTTTGAATGTTAAATAAAACAGATAAATAAAAGCAATTAAATGGGAAAAAGGACTGCTTGACCAAATGGTAGGTCTATTTTTAGTTCTTTGATAAATCTCCATACTGTTTTCCATAGAGGTTGTACTAATTTGCAGTCCCCTTAATAGCATATAGGCATTCCTGTCTCTCTGCATCTATGCCAGCATCTATTGTCTTTGGACCTTTTAATATAAGCAGTTATAACAGGGGTAAGGTAATACCTCATTGTAGCTTTAATTTGAATTTCCCTGATGATGAAAAATGTTAAGAATTTTTTCATATGTTTGCTGGCCATTAGTCTATCTTCTTTCGAAAACTTCTGTTCATGTCCTTGCCTATTTACTTATATATTTATTTAATTAATTTATTTAGAGTCTCTCATTATCATCCTTGGTAGAGTGCTGTGGCCTCATAGCTCACAGCAACCTCAAACTCTTGGGTTCAAGTGATTCTCTTGCCTCAGCCTCCAGTAGCTGGGACTAGGCAACTGCTACAACACCCAGCTGTTTTCATTTCTTTTTTTTTTTTTTTTGTTGAGATGGGGGTCTTGCTATTGCTCAAGCAGGTGTCAAAACTCCTGAGTTTAGGCAATCCACCCTCAAACTCCTGAGTTTAGGCAATCCACCTGTCTTGGCCTCCCAGAGGGGTCTTTGCTCATTTTTTAATGCGGCTGTTTATTTTTGCTGATTTGCTTGAGTTTTTGTAGATTCTAGATATTAATCCTTTATCCAATGTATCCTTTGTGAATATTTTATCACATTCTGTAGGTTATCTGTTTACTTTGCTTATTTTCTTTGCTCTACTGGGTTCTACCCAAAGGACAAGAAGCCATTTTATCAAAAAGATACATACCTACACTTGAATGTTTATTGCAGAACAATTCACAAATGCAAAGATGCAGAATCAAACCAAGTGCTCATGAATTCATGAGTAGATTAACAAAATGTGGTATGTATATACTATGGAATGCTACACAACCATAAAAAGCAATGAATTACAGTCTTTTGCAGCAATTTGGATGAAACTGGTTACCATTATCCTAAGTGAAGTATATTAATGATGAAACAACAAACACCACATATGCTCATTAATAATTTAGAACTAATTGATGGAGACACATAGGCACAGAAAAGAAGTAAAAGTCATTATAAATTAAGAAGGGGGAGAGGGAGGAGGAGAGGAGGGACCAAAACCTATCTAACAGGTACAATGAACAAAATTCAGTTGGTAGGCACATTTATAGCCTTGACTAAAATATTATAAAAGCTACTCATGTAACAAAAAAAATTCTACAAGCTTAATATTTTTAAATTTAAAAAAAAGAATTAAGAAATTAAGTGAGATATTAGAGCATCTTGGTATAGCACAAAATTCATTTTTGAATGCTTTGAGGAGGTTAGGAAGGACAGTTTACATTACTGACATCATCTCTCCTGAAACCCCAGGCAACACAGTGTGGAGAGAGATACACTCCACATAGGGGAAGGAGAAGCAAGTGAGCACCAGACTTTGCCTTGGACTCTGACACTAGGACTCTCCCAGTAAAACCCAGTACTGGGCAGGATTCTGTAGGCCTGAACATTAGGTTTGGCCCCTGCAACCCTAGCCATCAGGCCAGTATCTGTGAACCCGTATATCTATGCCAACCCCTAAGGATGTAAGCTCTAGCCAGCCCTTGTAGCCCCAGGCTCCAGGCCTACCCCAGTTCTAGACCAGCCCATGGCCAGGTTGACCCATACAGCCCCAGGCTACATATCTGCCCCAGGGCCATGCCAGTACTCTTGGCCTCAGATAACAGGCCACATCCACCAACATGGGTTCCAGGCCTACTCAGTGACAGGCCAGACCCTGTGGTGCCATAAAAATTTTTTTTTAAAAAGAGTAAAAAGGTAAGTTTTCTATATTAATCTCTTTACTAGCTTCATGTGGTAGGCTCTCACACAGTTTTGGTAATATAGATTGTTGAGTCATTTTTGAAAAGTGTAATATTTTAAATGAATGTCAAGGTTATCAGATATTCTGCAGTCCTGGTAAAAATAATAGCAATTGCCCAAGCTTTATCCTGGTTGAGTTTCCCATCCTTAATGTTGCCATCCTTAATGGTGCCATCATCCTTAAATGTCTCTGTACCCCAAATTATAAGGTCATTTTTGATATTCCCTATTTGATAAACATTTTCTCCCCTTTGCTCCATTCCATGTTTATTGAAATTATGCCTGTATGAAAATTTCTAGTTTACATTACCCTTTTCCATGAAAAATGGCCAAAACTTCTTACTAGAAATTGGAGGACCTTGTTTGAACTCTTAGATTGTGTTGTTCTTTTATAACATTTCACACATGAATATAAGGAGGAAAGTGTGGTAAAATGAAAATAACCTTTTGGACTTAGAATGTGTAGTCCACGATTCACACTTCAGCTCTGTCTTTTACTAGATCTGTGGTTTGGGGCATCAAACATTAGCTATAGGTGCCTTGTCTCCTTGTTGACAAAATGTGGGCAATAACTAGTACTTGGGGTTGTTCTGATGATCTTATTAATTAATATATGCAGAAATGTCTAAAACACAACTTGAAAGATACCAAGTAAATAAATATGTCCTTTCAGGACATAAGGCTCCTATCGTGACTAGACAGAAAGTCATTTGATAACCTGAGTCATGTCCCCTCCAACTCTGTCCTATAAGTACAGATCTACCCCTCCATGCACCTAGTTAGTATGCTGCCTGGTTCATGACACAGACTCAGTCAATATTAAGTGAATTAATTTTTTAAAATTAGGATACAAATTTGCTGTCCAGTACTGCAGACATCTTATTCTGTTGCTTATCTCCAGATCTTTACTTCACCACATTAGAATTATGTGGTTTATCACAGATACTCTCTTTGGTTTTGGTTGTAAAAGATGTGTTTCAGGAATAGATTGTATTGACTTTTCCCACAATATCATAGCATGTGATGGCAATATATCTCATGTGTTAAAACGCTCTGAGCAGGACCCCACACCCTTTGATCACACACAATTTATTTTCTATTTACACCATTGCTATCAGAGCTACCATGAAGGGAGCAGTAAAATAGTAGTACGGCAAGCTAAAAATAAGTTTTAGTTGGTATGTAAGTTGGCTAATTCCTTGATTCAACTTTTTCTTTGTCTTTTTTTGTGTGATTATTGTATTGTCGTTTACAAATGGAAAACTTATGAATTATACTTCTATACCTGAAAAAAGATTGAAATGAAGGAGTAATATGAAATACATAATTATAATGTGCCAGAATAAAATCATTACAAGTTCTTTTCTTTTTAAGAATTTACTTTGAACGACATTTAAATTTAACTGTGTTTTAATTCAAATACAAAGAGGGAAACCCATATCACTAACTAGCTTTGCCAGTCAACTTGTCAATACACTATCAAAAATGTCACCAAGAGAGAACTGCCCCTTTGCAATTGTTATACCCCAGCTTTAGACACAAAGAAAATTACTTCGTTTAAGTTGTCACCTTATGACTTAAATTTAAAAGTGCATTCCCCTGCAGTGCTAATAGATCACAGGAGTGGAGAAGTATGAATCCTATATACTCAATTTTGATTTGAAGACAATTAATGACAATTAATGACATGGTGGGGCATGGGAGAAGTGGAGAGCAGACAGAGAAGGAGGGAAGGGCTGAGGAAGAGGAAAAGATGGAAAAAAACAAAGAACAAGAAGAGAAAAGAAAATATTGACTAATTTTCACATAAATTGATTTTAATTTTGACCAAAGCATATTACTTAAACATTAATTTTTAACTCAACATGTTAATATGTTGTTTAGGATATTGTATCCCCATTTATAAGTGACATATGTTTGTAATTTCTTCTTTATAATAATATGGTTTCTCCAACTTTCATATCAGTTGTAGCCAGATCAAGTAGAATGATTTTGAAGTATTTCTTCTTTTTCTATTGTCTATAAGATTTAGCATGATCTGTTTTTTGAAATTATCTTTTACTTTTATTTATAAATATTAGTTGTCTGTTTTTGATACTTAAAAAAATAAGAAGTTAACCGATGACTCCATACTGAATCTCAGAGTCAAAGCGTTCTATAATAGACATACTCTTATTTGACAATGCGAATGTTACTTTTTTTGCATTATTATTTTTTTATTATTATTACTCAATATTCCAATGAAGCACTTGTCTGACTCCTTTTCTGAATGTATTTATGTTCCTTCATTCTTTACAAGGTTTTCATTTCTAATACTTATCTTAAACATTGTTATTGTTATTAAATTTTAAGTCTTTTTAATTTTGTGAAGGCAAAAAAATGGAAACCTAATTAACACATGTATATGTAAAAATAAAAATAAAAAATAGTTGTGAATATTGGCAGTTAGATAAATAGTATTTCCTAACTATAACCCATGCAAATCCACTGGGAATAATACTATACTCTCCCAAACCAGTCTTATGCATAATTTTAGGCAATAAAATAATAATGTAAAACTAATCATAACCATTACTTATGGGAAATAGTAGTTTTAGATATTTAAATGATATCTTTGATTTTAAAAACTCTTAGAGAAGTATTATGACACATTTAATAAATACGAAAGGCTCAGCAAAGCTGAGTAACTCAATCAAGGTTGCATAGTTAGGAAGTATGTAGTTTAGTCATCTTTTTCAGACTGAAGTCCCTTGTGTTTGTTTGTTTTTGAGACAGAGTTTCATTATCGCCCTCGGTAGAATGCCGTAGTGTCACAGCTCACAGAAACCTCAAACTCTTGGGCTTAAGCGATTCTCTTGCCTCAGCCTCCCAAGTAGCGACTTACAGGTGCCTGCCACAATGTCTGGCTACTTTTAGAAATGAGGTTTCACTCTGGCTCAGGCTGGTCTCAAACTCGTGAGCTCAAGCAATCTACCCGCCATGGCCTTCTACTGTGCCCAGCCTACAACATAGAAAATTTACAGATATTAGTGCTTCTCACAGAAATTTTCAGTTCCCCTCCCTTCTAGGCTGTGTAAATTAGTCTGGAAAATTTTATACTGCAGTAACATACAACCCCAACCATATGTGGCTTACAGTAGTAAAATACTATTTTACAATAGTAAAAGGTTATTTCTTGCTTATGCTATGCTACTTATTGATTGAATAATAGATACAGCTCAGTTCAATATCATCTTCATTCTAGAATCCAGGCTGAAAGAGGAACAGTGGTATTGCCAGCTTTGTGGCAGAGAAAAAAATGGAACATAAAAAACAACTCTACAGCTTTTACAACTTCTGCTGGGTCATTTCTATTAACTTTTCATTGACTAAAACAATCACATGTTTAAGCCTGACACAAATAAGATGGGGAAGTACAATGAAGGGCATGACATGTTTAGGAAAATGGGTTGCAACAGAAATGACAGGTGTTACTTTTGAGCTAGAATATTTAGTTGCCAATGTGGGAACCTAAATAGCTCCATTTCCCATCTGTCACACTTACTGGTAATACAATCTAGATAGTTCCTGCTCCCTAACTTCCCTTTTGATCCTTGATATTTAATAAGAGCAAGAATCAGAACGTTGTTCTATTAAGTCACTAAGATTTTGGATTGATTTGTTTTATCAGCAAATTCTAGTCTATCCTCTTTTATATACATGTTTTGCTGAGATCACGTGAAAAGCCATCCTTGAAATATAAAATAAAGAGATATGTACAATAATCTACAATGGGTAAATACATATTTTGATCCTGGAGATGGATTCCTGCACCATGAGCTTACGGCGCATGGGTATACTAAGCTCTTGGGTGGGTCAAAAAAGGTAGATTGACAGAAATCCCTAATAGATTTGGGGACCAGAGAGAAGAATACAGTCATATGCCTGAGAGTCCCTCTGGCCAGGAAAGTGAGACATTGAAAGAAATGTCCCAGTCTAAAAAGGTAGTCTCCTAGAAATAGAGAGTAGAATGGTGATTACCATAGGCTGCAAAGTGGTTGAGGAGATGTTGATCAAAGGATATAAATTTCAATTAGATAAGAGAAATAAGTTAAAGAGATCTATTGTGCAACATGGTGACTATAATTGATCATAATACATTGTATTATTGAAAAAGGTTAAAAGACTAAACGTTAAGTATTTTTGCTGTAAAAATGATGACTTTGTGAGGTAATGCATGAATTAATTAGCCAGATTTAGCTATTCCTAAATAAATAATGTATTTCAAAACGTTATGTTGCACACAATGTTTAAAGAGATAAAATTATATAAGTCAATCAAAAATAATAAAATTAAGAAAGAAAGAAATGTCTGTCTGGGAAGGCGGACCTGAGGCAGTCTTACATATGTACCATGTATCATGTTTTCATGCATGGTGTAGCAGAAATAGTGGTGCTATCTGAGAATAGCACATAAGCAATAAAGATCCTATATAAAAAAATCTACCTTCTTTTTTTTATAAGGATTGGAATGGTGAAATAAGCAGTTAAATGTTTCCAATGTTCCTCAAAGGCACAAGGACATGTCTTCACGAGAGTTGGAACTATAGATGTCCTGTGGTTGAGCCTGAGGAATGACCTAGAAGAATTCTGCATGAATTAGCCACTAAGGTCAAGATGGGATGATGTGCATCACAGGAGATATTAGATGGATGCAGCCTTGGGGAAATATGACAGAAATACTGAATAGATTTAAGGTTTTGCCACTTGAAAATTAAGTGCAACACAGAAAAATTGTATTGCATTTCTCACTGAAGTACCTAACTTTTATTAGTCATGTTAGTGTAAGTGCCTTCCTCCACTTTTCACCTAGAATAAAATGTAAAATTTCAACATGATCCACTCTGCTTCATCTTTCCAACCTAATAGAATTATTTCTCTGTGTTCTTCATTTACTTTCTTAGACTGTTCCTACTACTATAATGAAACACCACAGACAAGGTATATACATATACCAGCTACACCAATAAAAAATTTCACTCTCAAACCCATTTGTATTCATTCTAATATTCTTTTTTAATAGAAAAGTAAGATGTGTACTTTATATAAAGGTTATAAGAAATGAGCATATCTTGCACCCTGTCTTTTTATTCTATAGGAAGATGAGCTCGTAAGTTTTCTAATAAAATTTAGGAATCATATATCCATTTGAAAGCAAGTGTATATAAATATTTTGCCATTGCCTGAAATACAGATCCTGAGGACCCCTGTAACCCACTCTACAATAATGTTCAGTTAAGTTTAAGGTCTTCTATTTCTTAATCATGCATTGGAGGTTGTCATGCTTTGGGATTCTTGTAATAAGAGGGGACTTGAATTCATTTCAGACATCAAGTCTTGTCCTGTATGATTCTATGCTCCAAGATGAATCTAAAAGAGGAGAAGGAAGGAAGAAAGGAAGAGAGGAAGAGAGAAAGAGAAAGAGAAGAAAAGAGAAGAGAAGAGAAGAAAAGAAAAGAAAAGAAAGGAAAAGAAAAGAAGGAAGTAGGTAGGATGGGACAAAGAGGAAAAGTGAGGAAAAGTGGAGGGTAGAGGAGAAGGGAAGAGAGGGGAAGGGAAGTGGAGGAAAGGCGAAGGGAGGAGGGAGAAAGGAAGAGAGGGGAAGGAGGGGAGGGGAGGAGAGGAAACTATCCCTCAATCAAAAATGGTAGAAAGCTTCATGAGTCTGAGTACTGACAGCCATAAAAAGAGTTATGAGAATGTCAAGTAGTTAAAAATGTTTCTGAAAGCCATCTGGGCTACTGGAAAATGATTCTGGAAAATATTTGGTAAAGTAATAATGACAATGAATTATTTCTTCTGCCTTTGATCTCCTATAGTATATTTTAAGCTGGATCATGCCTTTCCTTTAAAGAAAACTTTACTGGCTTTTCATCTTATTAAAATGCAAGTTCCTAATAAGGCTGTACATGATTTGGTCACCTGTTACCTCTCTGACATTAATGTTTATTATTTATGTCTTAGATCATTCTGCTTCTGTCACACTCACCAATCTCTCATTCCTGTAACCCCTCACCCATTTCAGAGTCCTTGCATTCCTCTGCCTGGAAGATTCTACTCCAGAATATCTACTGTGTATCCTAATTTTCTTTTATACTCAGAAGTCACTTTATCAGAAAGACCATCCTTTGTTTGCTGGTGAATACATTAAACGGTCCTTATACTTCTGTTGAAAATGTGATCTTTTGTATTAGTGTCATCTCAATGACATGCAAACTTTTAAGAAATATTTGGTGAATTAGTTTTGCAGTCTCCATTATTACACACATACACGTGTAGAGGAAAGAAGGCTGAACTGTCAGGGAGTAACAATGGGAAATTACTAATTCCCTATCTATAAACTGTCCACTCTGGTTCTTTTCATAGATGTGGTAAGGCTTATTAAATTGCCAACTTCAGTACAACTCAGCTTATATGAATGTTATATTCATTGCTATGACTTCTTTCACCTTCATTAGAGGTAAAAATGGTTTAAAGGTAAGATCACGTCCCTAGTCCAAATCTGGATTAGGAAACTTTCTAGTTGAGTAAAGTTTCTTAACACTTCTGAGCCTCATAGTCTTCATTTGAAAAAGGGTTATAATACTAGCACTTACTTCCCAGAGTTGTTGTGGGAAACAAATACATTAATATATGAGAAACTTTTAACAAGAAGTCTAATACATAGTATATACTCATTAATCACTATTACTGGCAAGGGTAATAGGATGTGGAAATTCATGACAATGGACATTTAGGACCAAGATTTGGATTTTTACAATAGAAAAAGCATTGGGCATCATTGAATCTACTGCATTTACATCATAGAATATAAAAGCTGGAGGACAGCACAGGGTCATATACCACAATGTCTTCATTTTTTAAAAGAAAAGAAAAAAAATTGAAATCCAGAGAGGAAAAATAACTTAATCAGTCTCGACCAACTACTTAAACAGGTGAATTTAAGGCAAGAATCAAGGCTCCACACTTCAAAATGTGCTAGTTATTCTTTCCTAAATCTGTATGTTAGGTACAGGACAGGTTTTACAATCAGTAGTGATCCCAAGGAATCTGGGGCAGGGGCCAGAGGGTGCCATACTATTCATCAGATTGCCCCACATATGCCTTCTGTATAATTATATCTGGAAAAAAAAAAAAAAACACTGTGAAATTGCTATGGAAATTTAGCCTAGGAAAAGCCCTTTAGCCCCTCTCTCCAGTGTCCTCAACCAAATGCTGATGCCAAACATCACAAATATAAAAATTCTGGAACAGCTACTGTTTCTATTGATGTCATTGATATGCATAGAGTAGAGATTTCAATCTAATTTCAAGAGCAAATCATAGAATTTTTACATTTTGTGAGTCACACAGGATTTTAAAAAATTGGCTAGAAATGAAAAGTTAGTATGTGTTCTTATGCGTGAGGAATGGTGTTATAGCTGTAGGATGATTTACATGCCTTTTCCTTCTCTAAGTGACAGTTAAGAGTGAGATTGCAGCTGGGATGAGCAAACATTCAATTCCAAGTATCAGGTCCCAGGAGAAAGGAGATTAGAATTCTACTATCAGTTAATTCCAGAACTTTAATGTGTCAAACACACGTACAATGATGTTTGCAGAAAAAGCATTCACCTCCATCATTATCTCTAGTTGTGTTGATTGAATGACCAGTTCCTGCTGCTACTATGAGGGAAATTGCTGCTCTGGTTCTCTGCGGAGATGAGCTGTAATTTACTCAGTGGAGTGGCTTTTTTCTTATTGTCAGCCCTGCCAATAAGGCCATCTTATGCTGTGGGAATAGCTTCTCTTTCACAAAACTTTGCTGAGTAGATGACATGTATAACCTTTTCAGTTCCACTGGGAAGTCATATTATTAATTACATATATAGTTTTTACCCTAAATAGCAATTATTTTGCCTTGTATGTAAAGGAATACAGCTTATTCATTTCCACATTTGACCCAGGAACATCTGACCAGTGACAGGCTTCAGGAAACGATACCCTAAAATGAAGGTTTCAAAAGCATCCTCAGTGGGCAGTGCCTGTGGCTCAAAGAAGTAGGGAGCTGGTCCCATATACCAGAGGTAGTGGGTTCAAACCCAGCCCCAGCAAAAAAAAAAAAAAACTGCACATACACACACAAAAAGCAGCCTCAGAAGCAAGCTTTTCTCTGAATTTCTCCTGTTGTCCTGTTTCTCAGTCCCATTCTCCCCTGACTCTAGTCAAAAAACTAGAATCCCTCTTCATCAAAGTGAGTAATAGAAACCAGAACCTCTTTTTTCCCCAAAGCCATCCTAAAAATATTACTGTAAATTTCCCTTTTCTTTTCTGTGCAAAAATTGACCCATAAAGAAATCATCTTACTTATCTAGTTCGACTCTAGGTCATAAGATCATCATTCTAGAGAGAATCCTGCCCAACACTCACAGGAAAAGAACATTGCTCAGAGAGATCAAGAACAATCTAGACAGGCCTTGCCAGATTTCCCAATTCAGTCCATTAGCATTAGATCATACTTTTTTGTCCAATCATATTTCTACACAGCTGTCCATATTTTGTTGAACCTATGCATAAAATGGACAATCTCCTTCTGTATATTTCAGTCTTCAATCTGAAGGTCCTATGTACACATTAATAAATTTTATGTGGGTTTTCTCCTATTAAATCTGCCTTGTCAGTGATCTTCAGTGAACTTTCATACAGCAAAGGGGAAGCTTCTCATTTGCCCTGACAGCAGCATCTTACTGAAAATTAGAGTGCCAAAGAAGGCTTTTCTTAGGGGAGGCAGTAAAACATATTATTGCTTAATTTGGTCCTTTTAGGATTAGCAGGGAGGAGGATATTCCCAGCACATGCACAGAAGCAGAGAAGCAATAGAGAAAAAGGTCCTCCTGGGAACTATAAAGAGTTCACTATTTGTGTTGATTTGAATGTAAGGTGGCAAGAGCTGAGGTAGGGCCAGATCTCAGAACACTTTGAAAATTATGTTAAAGGCATTTCAATGCCCTCCTCAATTTTTTTGAATTAATCTGGAAGGTTATGGTTTGAAAGATTTTGAGTAAGAAAGGCTCGTGAATGGCCTCTTCCTGAGGAATGGGTCAGGAGACAGATGCCGGAAGAGATAGATGTGGCTATACATAAGTTTCATGCTTTTAAATTAAATCCTTTCAAGGTAAAAAAGATCATTCCAAAGTAAAGTGAATGCAAATTTGAAATCTTTTCCCTCCAAATGAAAACTTTAGGGGTGGTAGAATACATGTTCATTAAAAGGCGCTAGAGAAGTTCCTACTTTTTTTTTTTTTTTTTTGTAGTCTTTGGCCGGGGCCAGGTTTGAACCTGCCACCTCCGGCATAGGGGGCCAGCATCCTACTCCTTTGAGCCACAGGTGCCACCCAGAATTTCCTACCTTTTATTTTCCTTCATTTTGGCACTTTTATTTTACATGTAAAGAGCCCATCATTTTTCATAATTTATTTTAAGATTTCTTATGAATGCTATACTGTCTATGAATGCTATGTCTTATCTTGCAATTTAATTTGCTTTGGGTATCCTTTGGCTCAAACATAGGCTATTATCATTCAGCACTGGTAGCATCCACACCCTCATCCTATAATTGTGATGCAACCAACTTTCAATTTTCCATCATGTAAGAATAAGAACAATGTACAATGTGTAATTAAATAAAGAAAACTATTTTCTCTGTTGTTGTTGTTATTAAGGCCAAAGGAGGCAGAAAGAGATCAGGATTATTAAATAACAGCAATTCAGGTGATTTGTTGCTGCAAAGACTGACTCGGTGCTTTCTAATGTAAACACAGTCTCTGAGGTTATTTTCTATCAACATAGATCAGTAAATAAATTTCTTCACAGAGTCCATAATGTCCCAGAAGTCTTCGATATGATTTGAATAGATACTCACCCCATTCTCCCGTGGGCAGAGTCAGTTCTTCAGACTCTGACAATGGGACAACGACGAGAACAGCAAACACTAATTCTGTAGGCACTACAATTTCACTAAAGGGAACATGGCTTCCAGATAACAAGTTCACAGATGCCAGAACAAGAACCCTGGGAGAGGAATTCCAGCACTGTAGCAACCACTCCAGAAACCTTCCCTCCTTCAGGTACCAGAGATAATTTCTGTTTGTTATTTTGTTCTTTGTTTTTATTTTATAATCTGTGTGTGTTCTAGCCATAAAACTTCTTGGAATAAGTAAAATTGTTCAAACAAAGTGATGAAACCTGCTTTGCATAGTGTTAGGAAGAAAGAAGAAAGATTCAGGAGGATATCAATCTGCTAAGTGGAATCCTGGTTTGATTGGGGAGGCTTAAATGTGTATAAAAGTAGAGAAGAGGATTGAAAAAGCAAGAGAAAGAGGGAAGCTGATGATGCAAGAGACTGAAAATGAAAAGATACAGAGATGGATCCCATAGGCAGGAGAGGAGTAGGCATTGTCCATAACAATTAAATGTGGAGTGGGAGGCCAGTAGCTGGACCTCCCAGTCATAATAAAACTTTGGTTCAGTGGAGACATTTCATTATTCAAATGAAAGGTGATTTGATGATAAGATCAAGATGTAAAAGTTATTAATTTGGTTTCATCATAAGGTTAAAATATCAATGCTTCAACATTAAAAAAAAAACTCTTACAAGTACATGGCTGATGTTACTCTTTTATAATCATAGATGAAGTTAATTAAAATATCATATCAAAGTCTTCATTTTAGGTTATAAATGGAGTAATAGAAATTTATAATATGTTTATGTGAACATTTAAAAATGTTACATCTTTGAGTATACTTTTAAATTTATTCCTTAACTCCTTCAACAATATTTGTTGATTATCGACTTTGTGGCACTCAATATACAAGAAAATTCTGATGCAATCCTGAACAAAACAGACATGGTTATCATAAATCTTTCTATCTAATAGGTGCGATAGATAGTAATCAAATAATTACGTAAGTGTATCATGCCAATTTAAGATAAATTGTACTAAGTTCAAGAACATTGTTACATTGAACATAATAAAAAGGAGACTTACCTGGACTAGGGGAAAAGTTTCCTGAAGGTATATTACTTGAGCTGAGATCCTCAAGCTCTATAGACCCAAACAGAGTAAAGGGCATAGTATGCAAAAACACTTCAGATGAAGAAAACAGTTTGTACAATAACTTCATGGCAGGAGAGAAGGATATATTTATTAAAAGCATTAGAATCAGGGCTGGTATTCTTCCTTTCTTTGGGCTGCCACTGCCATTCTCTCGCTACTTTCCTCCCCCACATCTTCCCCTCTCTCACTCCTCGCTCTCTACTCGCTCTTGTCTCTTCACCCCACTCTCTTCTCTTTCTTTAATATAAAATTAATTTAAAAAATACATCAATATTAGTTTGCATTCCCACCAGCAGTATAGGAAGTGTTCCCTTTTCTCCACATCCGTGCCAACATCTCTGGTTTTGGGATTTGTGATGTGGGATAATCTTACTGGAGTTAGATGATTTGGAAAGATGTTTGGAGAACACTTAGAAATCTAAAAATAGACTTGCCATTCGATCCTATAATTCCTCTACTAGGTATATATCCAGAAGACCAAAAATCACATTATAACAAAGATATTTGTACCAGAATGTTTATTGCAGCCCAATTCATAATTGATAAGTCATGGAAAAAACCCAAGTGCCCATCAACTCATGAATGGATTCATAAATTTGGTATATGTACACCATGGAATATTATGCAGCCATAAAGAAAGATGGAGACTTTACCCTCTTTCATGTTTACATGGATGGAGCTGGAAAATATTCTTCTTAGCAAGGTATCCAAAGAATGGAAGAAAAAGTACCCAATGTACTCAGCCCTAATATGAAACTAATTTATAGCTTTCATATGAAACTATAGCCCAATCTCAGCACAAGAATATGGGGGAAGGGGGAAAGGGAGGGGAGGGGAAAGGGGAGGAAGGGTGGAGGGAGGGTGATTAGTGGGGTCCACACCTACGGTGCATCTTGGAAGGGTACAGGTAAAATTTACTAAGTGTAGAGTATAAGGGTTTGAACGCAATAATTAAGAAAATGCCATGAAGGCTATGTTAACCAGTTGGGTGAAAATATTTCAAACTGTATATAAAACCAGCACATTGTACCTCATGATTGCATTATTGTACACAGCTATGATTTAATAAAAAAATACATCAATAAAAGCCTATCTGGGTATGGTGGCTCATACCTGTAATCCTGGCACTCTGGGAGCCCAAGGCAGGTGGATTGTCTGAGCTCAGGAGTTAGACACCAGCTTGAGCAAGAGCGAGACTGTCTCTATGAAGAGAGAGAGAGAGAGAGAGAGAGAGAGAGAGAGAGAGAGAGAGGAGAGAGAGAGAGAGAGAGAGAGAGAGAGAGAGAGAGAGAGAGAGAGAGAGAGAGAGAGAGAGAGAGAGAGAGAGAGAGAGAGAGAGAGAGAGAGAGAGAGAGAGAGAGAGAGAGAGAGAGAGAGAGAGAGAGAGAGAGAAAGAAGAAATTAAAAAGAGAAAAAGGAAAACTAGCTGGGCTTAGTGGCAGATGCCTGTAGTCCCAGCTACTCAGGAGGCTGAGACCAAGAAGATTGCTCAAGACCAAAAGTTTGAGGCTGCTGTGAGCTATGATGCCATGGCACTCTACCAGGGTAGCAGAGTGAGACTCTGTCTCTAAAATAAAACAAAAACACTAAAATCAGGCTAGATGAAGAACTTGAGTGTAAAAGGTGAGGATGAGAATGCAGCTGCTAGAAGTGGCTACAAAGGTAACAAGCAGTCATACCATACAGCATCTTATATTAAAAAGTTTGGTCTTGTTTGTGAGAGATGAGCACAGATGATTTTTAAGCATGCAGTGGCCATGCTCATTTTTGTGTTTTGAAATACCAGTTGCAGGTGAGATAGGAGATTGAAGGGCTCAGAGTAAAAACAGGGAGATAAGTTAGGAGATCATTTTAGTGACTAAAGGAAAATAACGATGGTAGCTTACGCTAGACTTGTGATAGTGGAGACAAAGGAGAAGATAGATTCAAAAGATAACAAGGAAGCAACATTGACATAACTTGTTAATGAATTTGAATTATGTGGTGAGCAAAAGTGTCAAGGATGGTGACGCCCCGTAGCTCAGTGGGCGCCACATACACCAAGGCTGGCAGGTTCAAATCCAGTCTGGGCCAGCTAAAGCAACAAGGACAACTGCAACAGAAAAAAAGCTGGGCATTGTGGTGGACACCTATATTCCCTGCGAGTTATATTAATATATATTAATGAAAGGACACCTGCCTTTCATTTACATTACATAAAGGTGCAGTCCTCATCAAATTTAAAGTCTATCAGGATAATTATTTTAAAACAAACACTAAGAAAGAAAGAAATATTTGATTATATCTGTGATAAGCAGGATAAGGAAAATGCATAGGGTGCAAGGAGAGCTATGACCAGCATATTTAGTCACCAGAGGAAATGGCAACCTATGTGGTAAAATAACCCATTGGCTTTTGAACTGTGTTTCTTGGAGACTGAATAAAAGGGACCATTATCTTCAAAATAGGTGTTAACATGGAAAAATTATTTTGTGCTATCACGTCATCTCTTGTATCTCCCCTTTTTTTAGAATGAGAAATTACAATTCTGGATAAAATCTAGGATGCCTAAATTATACTCTGGCATTTACTGAGAAGGATAATATTGAGTTGTCATAATCCATAAACAATCACTTGCTGGAAATGCTCCTGTTTAAGGGTAACTATGATAGTATCACTGCATTTGGAGACTGGAATTGTTGCCTTGGCTTTGGTTATATTTTAAACTTTAAGAAATAATACACTATGCACGTAAGCACTTAAAACCTGTGATGTGAGTTATATTAAGTAAAGTCTTTTAGATTCTACTAAAATTCATGACAAATTCATTACATCTACAACTATATATACAGTTGTTTTACTTGAAAGAGGATAGCATCATTTGCCAGCCAGAATGAACTTTACATAGGAATATTACCTTTTAATGCAAGTGGGTAGATATTAATTGAGAAACACTGAAAAATCAAAGAAGACCACCCAACCTGTCTCTGGGTTTATCAGCAACTACCCCTTTATGTTCCATCTATGTTTTGTAGGGCCAAGTACTCAAGAAAGCCCAGGCCTTGGCTTAGCCTCCTCTTAGCAGAGCATCTGCACCACAGCCATTACTAAGTGCTCTGGGCATGTTGCATTCAGCATGTACACTGACATCTGACACAGAGGATCCTGGTGCTCTGAGTTGAGATGGCAAAAGACCTACTGCTCTACGCTAAGCTCTCCTGCGATATTCCTGGTGACCCTATTTAGACATAGGCTTAGGCTCCAAGGGATTTGAGGAGTTGAATCAGAGAAACCAGAGTGAGAGTAATTGGAATTGTTGGCTTGAGTTTAGAAGGCAAGGACAGAATCAGAAGAAGCCTGGCTGAAGAACTAAGTGTCAAGGGAAGCTGTCTTAAATTGCATAAATGCAGTGACGTGGTGCAGTAGTAGCCAGCAAGAAGCCCCAATTGCCATCTCATACCCAGATTCACCAGCTTCAGCCATGTTCTCTGGTTCTTACTGCATTCTTGATCCTGGTTCTCTGGGTTCCAATATAACCTACTGTCTCCTCAGCCCTAGGTGACAACTCTGCCCCAAATCTGGCCTCAGCCTCACCTGTCCTCTGGCTTCAGTCTCATCTTTGTCCCTGATCTTTCACCCATGTTATCCACGTGGCCTCATTGGCCCCAGCCACCTTTAAGCCCTGGTCTTCTGGTGTCCTCTGACACGGGGGCTCATTGGCCCTATGGGCACAGCCACTTAAGGGAAGTACTCAATAAGCATTTTTGAAGTCAAGGAGCGAAAAAAAAGAAAAAAAGAAAAAAGAAATTAACGTTTTAATATATTCTTTGTTTTGGTTAGCACACTATTATTTTCATTCAATCCATTCCTCTGTGGGACCGGATTTTGAGGCCAAGGACCTGGGATTTATATGGGTTGTAGAGTTTATGCCCAGAGTGAGATGGAATCACAGTCTCTTAGGGAAAGTTATTTTGTTCACTTTTTACTATATTCTTATCTTATGGCCTGAAAACGAATTCCTCCTACTGTTAACACAGTCCTTGTTGCAGTTTGGAAGGAATAGAAATGACACCAGGAAAATATCTTCCATCAAATGTAGGGCAAAAAAAGCAAGTGTTAACTCCTTCTGTGTTGCTCGTATGCCATTTTTTATTTGCAACTCTTCCTAAGTTATGCATATGTAACTTAGTGAATGCCTTAAAAAGCCTTGTTGAACTTTGCATTTATGCATACAAAAAATCCTTTAAATGACATCTCTGGTCTTTTTCCAGAGACATATTTTTTTCCCAAACTACAAATTTTCTAAGAGATTAAAAATCCTATTAACTTTCCACCAAATATACCCAGTTTTTCAAATTGCACTATCATATTTGGCTGTGCAAATACAGGTGCCACAGCCAAAGCTGATTGAGATGGAAGCAGGAATGAAAATAGCAATCATAATTCTAGGCATCCTGATGAGATTCTTACTCAATACAGGCCATGTTGTGCTGGGGACTGCAGGCTCTTAAGGTTCAAAGGTCTCAATGTTGCACATTCTCATTTCCATTCTTTTCAAGAGATGAGGGATTTCATGATTTTGCCTTACTTTACATTCTTTGCATGAATTTCTACATTTGCATAATAACCTCTAAGATGAGATGGCGTATTCTGGAAACTCCACGTGGTCCTGCTGGCAATACTGTAAAAAGGATGTTTTTCAAGGGACAGCCTCTTTCCTCCCCCTACTCCTCTGACTATCTGACCTATAAGGCCTGCAAGTAACATCTTCAAACCTCTATCCCCAGTTCAGTTAATTAACGGACACTATTATTTGCCTTTTTAAGTCAGCTCAATGTAGAATTACTACTAGCTATTTTATATTCTACCAAATAACATTTTTATGTTACCAACCTAATCAGAAAATCCCAGTTCAATCAAACTTTCTCCGGGCAGAGCTACAAAATGCCCTCCTAATTCCAGTTTTAATCTCCACCTTGAGAAAAATATGCAGAAAGGCTGTATAGGCAGCAGTGAATCTGACAGTGATTTCTTTACATCAAAATTAGTTTCTAAAAATTATTTCCAAATTAAAAAAAAGTCACCTCAAGAAGAATGCGGCAGTATTTGTGGATAGGCATTTGCATCAGGGAAGTCTCTTCAGATCATTCTTTCCCTTTAGAAGGAAGGGAGGAAAGAAGGAAGGAAACTGACATGTAATGAACACTTGTTACATCTCAAACCAAACAATGTGCTGGATGTTTTCACTGACCCTAATAAACTCTTCTCATTAGACTTTCATAGCAACCCCTTGAGATAGTTGTTATGCCCCACTTTTACATGTAAAGACACAGACTCAGAGAATTTCAGTGACTTCTCTATATCCACACAGGTTAGAAACTTTTTTTGAATTTAGGTTTGCCTGATTACAGTGCTTGTGCTCTTTCTACTACCTAACACTTTATCCTATCTTGGGTCATGCTGTTTTCTTGCTTCTAGTTAACTTTATAGTTTACGTAAATGTCAGCCTTACAGAGTCTTTTTCTTTCTCAGGTCATTATTCTGCTTATTGTTCAATTGCTATCTACTTTTAGTATAACAAAGGAAACAGATTAAGGCCAGGTACATTAGCATCAAACGATAGCCTGCCCTGTGGTTTATCTTCTTTTTTTTATTATTTTTTTATTAAATCATAACTGTATACATTGATATGATCATGGGGCATCATACATTCGCTTCATAGACCATTTGACACATTTTCATCACAATGGTTAACATAGCCTTCCTGGCATTATCTCAGTTACTGTGCCAAAACATTTACATTCTACATTTACCAAGTTTCTCAAATACCCCTGTAAGGGATTTGAAGAGAAACTTCTCTGAAGAAGACAGGCACATGGCCTTCAGATATATGAAAAAATGCTCATCATCTTTAATCATCAGAGAAATGCAAATCAAAACTACTTTGAGATATCATCTAACTCCAGTGAGACTAGCCTATATCACAAAATCTCAAGACCAGAGATGTTGGTGTGGATGTGGAGAAAAGGGAACACTTCTGCACTGCTGGTGGGAATGCAAATTAATGCTTATCTTCTTTTTTGATAGCACAGGAAACAATTCTATAAACCATGCTCGTTATATTGCAAAATCCTTTTCTGCTCCTCAATTTCGTAAGAACATGTAAATTAACTCTAAGCATTAGTTAGTCAATGAAATTGAAGGAGGAGATCCATTCTTATCAAGTCTATTTTTACATAGCTGAGCAGAAATCATTCAGTCAGAAAAGCACAGAAACTTAAGTTATTGGAACTGGAAGGCATTTTAGAGATCATTTCCAAGGAAGGGGAATAAGTTTCACCTTGCCATGTTGACTTTTATGTCTGGTTATAGCTGCCTGAATTGCTAGGTTGAATGTTGTAATACTTTATCTGCATTCAGGAAAGAGGGGGCACTGAATCATTATGAGTATCTGCCTTAGCTGGCAGAACAAATAGTAGAAGCATGCTTCCTCAAAATATAACTTTTCTCTATTCATTTTAACTCTTCTCAATTTCTAGATACATAAATTTAGACCCCATGAGGAAAAGTGGCTTATAAAAGACTTCATAACCAGTTAGTGGTAGTGTCAGAACTACAACCCAGATCTCTTGCTTCATAGCCTAATGCTGTTTTCATTTGATTGTCCTGTCTCAAGTCAGATTCATTCCTACTTTGAACATAAATCCAAGCATATTAGGTTATTTCTTTACAATTTTGAAAGCATTTGATACCAATGATCTTTCTCAGTGATTGAGATGCAGTATCTTATTCAGGTGGATGGGATTCTCAGTATGCACATATTATATTAATATTTATTGTAGGCTTGTCTTATATTTAATCTCACTACTATCCCAGACTCAAAGGATAAAGACTTCCTCTCATAGATCTCTAAAACATGAATTGATTCATATCTTCAAACTTTGAGTTGCTTTTCTCTTCTGGTTTTTGGTGGTAACTATTTTATTTCTATCTCTGTGACTGTGTCAAGTTACCCATGTAATGACTATGATACTTTTTTTAGCCTGCTAAAGTACACTCCTTCCCTCCTCCATGAAGACTTCCCTGCTGCACATGAAGAAATGTTGATCTCATCTTCACGTCAGTATGGGGATATAAATCCCTATTTGCATACTATTTCTTCATAGTGAAAAAAGAATATATTGAATTAAAGTCATATCATGTTGAATTTTTATATAATTGTTTATGCAGTTTGAGATGAATTCTGCTCATCTGAGCTTTCTTTGATTTTTTTTAAGCAAAAGAGACGACTTTATTGACTTGTCTACCTGAAAACCCTAGGGTTATCTATACCAGCTTCAGTACAGCTGGTTTCAGGGGTGCAAAGTAACATAATCAGGACTTGACTTCTTTGTATCTTTCTTCTCTGCCTCCCTCTACACTTTATTCTCTGGCAGATTACTCTTATGGAAGCAAAATGGCTCTTGGCAATGCCAGACTTTCATTTCCACAACTTAATAACCTTTTTTTGTTTTTAATTAAATCATAGCTGTGTACATTAATGCGACCACGTGGCACCATACACTGGTTTTATAGACCATTTGACACATTTTCATCACACTGGTTAACATAGCCTTCCTGGCATTTTCTTAGTTATTGTATTAAGACAATTATATTCTACATTTACTAAGTTTCATATGTACCCTTGTAAGATGCACTGCAGGTGTAATCCCACCAAACACCCTCCCTATGCCCATCCTACCACCTCCCTCCCCTCCCTCTACCCCTTCCCCATATTCTTAGCTTATAACTGGGTTATAGCTTTCATATGAAAGCTATAAATTAGTTTCATAGTAGGGCTGAGTACATTGGATACATTTTCTTCTATCCTTGAGATACTTTACTAAAAGAATATGTTCCAGCTCCATCCATGTAAACATGAAAGAGGAAAAGTCTCCATCTTTCTTTAAGGCTGCATAATATTCCATGGTGTACATATGCCACAATTTATTAATCCATTCATGGATCAATGGGCACTTGGGCTTTTTCCATGACTTAGCCATTATGAATTGGGCTGCAATAAACATTCTGGTACAAATATCTTTGTTATGATGTGATTGGTCTTCTAGTAGAGGAATTATAGGATTGAATTGGCAAATCTATTTTTAGATCTCTAAGTGTTCTCCAAACATCTTTCCAAAAGGAATGCATTAATTTGCATTCACACCAGCAGTGTGGAAGTGTTACCTTGTCTCCACATCCATGCCAACATCTCTGATTTTGGGATTTGGGGATATGGGCTAATTTTACTGGAGTTAGATGATATCTCAAAGTAGTTTTGATTTGCATTTCTCTGATGATTAAGGATGATGAGCATTTTTTCATATGTCTGTAGGCCGTGCACCTGTCTTCTTCAGAGAAGTTTCTCTTCAAGTTCCTTGCCCAGCCTGCAACCAGATCACTTGTTCTTTTCTTGCTTAGATGTTTGAGTTCTCTGTGGATTCTGGTTATTAAACCTTTGTCAGAGACATAACCTGCAAATATCTTCTCCCATTCTGAGGGCTGTCTGCTTGTTTTACTTACTGCGTTCTTGGCTGTGCAGAAGCTTTTTAGTTTGATCAGGTCCCAGTAGTGTATTTTTGAAGCTGCTTCAATTGCCCGGGGGGTCCTCCTCATAAAACACTCACCCATACCAATTTCTTCAAGGGTTTTCCCTGCACTCTCTTCTAGTATTTCTATAGTTTCAATTCTTAAGTTTAAATCTTTAATCCAGTGAGAGTCTATCTTAGTTAATGGTGAAAGGTGTGGGTCCAGTTTCAGTCTTCTACAGATTGCCAGCCAGTTCATCCAGCACCATTTGTTAAATAGGGAATCTTTTCCCCCACTGAATGTTTTTAACTGGCTTGTCAAAGATCAAATAACGGTAAGTATCTGGATTCGTCTCTTGGTTCTCTATTCTGTTCCATACATCTACCACTCTGTTTTTGTGCCAGTACCATGCTGTTTTAATCACAATCGATTTATAGAATAGTCTGAGGTCCAGTAGCGTAATTCCTCCTGCTTTGTTTTTATTGCTGAGTAATGTCTTGGCTATTCGAGGTATTTTCTGATTTCATATAAAACGAAGTATTATTTTTTCAAGATCTATGACAGTGTAGCTTTAATGGGGATTGCATTAAAATTGTATATTGCTTTGGGTAGTATGGACATTTTAATAATGTTGATTCCTCCCAGCCATGAGCATGGTATGTTTTCCCATTTGTTAACATATTCAGCTATTTCTTTTCTTAGAGTTTCATAGTTCTCTTTATAGAGATCTTACACATCCTTTGTTAGATAAACTCCCAAATATTTCATCTTCTTTGGAACCAATGTGAATGGAATAGAGTCCTTAACTTTTTTTTCCAGCTTGACTATTGTTGGTATATATAAAGGCTACCGATTTATAAATGTTGATTTTGTAACCTGAGACGCTGCTGTATTCCTTGATCACTTCTAAGAGTTTTGTAGTAGAATCCCTGGTGCTTTCCAGATATGCAATCATATCATCTCCGAAGAGCAAAAGTTTGATATCTTCTGACCCTATATGGATACCTTTGATCACATTTTCTTCCCTAATTGTGATGGCTAATACTTCCATTACAATGTTAAAGAGCAGTGGAGACAATGGGCATCCTTGTCTGGTTCCTGATCTGAGTGGAAATGATTTCAATTTAACTCCATTGAATAGGATATTGGCTGTGGGTTTGCTGTAGATGGCCTCTATCAGTTCAAGAAATGTCCCTTCTATACCAATTTTCTTAGGTGTTCTGATGATGAAGGGATGCTGGATATTATCAAAAGCTTTTTCTCCATCAATTGCGAGAATCATATGGTCTTTGATTTTTAATTTGTTTATGTGCTGAATTATACTTACAGATTTACAGATATTGAACCAGCCTTGAGACCCTGGGATAAAACTGACTTGGTCATGATGTATAAATTGTTTGATGTGCTGCTGATTTCTATTAGGATCTTGTTGAATATTTTTGTATCTATATTCATTATTGATATTGGTCCATAATTTTCTTTTCTTGTTGGGTCTTTTCCTGGTTTGGGGATCAGGGTGATGTTTGCTTCATAGAACGTGTTGGGTTGTCTTCCTTCTTTTTCTATATTTTGGAACAGGTTGAGTAATATAGGTACTAGTTCCACTTTAAAAGTTTAGTAGAATACTGATGTGAAGCCATCTGGTCCCAGGCTTTACTTTTTAGGGAGATTTCATATGGTTGATGCTATTTCAGCACTTGATATTGGCCTGTTCAACATTTCCACTTGATTTTGGCTAAGTCTTAGAAGGTGACGTGATTCCAAGTATTGGTCAATTTCCTTCAGATTTTCATATTTCTGAGAATAAAGTTTCTTCTAATATTCATTAAGGATTTTTTGAATTTCTGAGGAGTCTGTTGTTATTTCGTCTTTGTCGTTTGAGATTGATGAAATTAAAGATTTTACTGTTTTTTCCTGGTTAAGTTAGCCAAAGGTTCATCATTTTATTGACCTTTGCAAAAAAAAAAACTTTTTGATTTATTGATCTGTTGTATAATTATTTTGTTTTCAATTTCATTTAATTCTGCTCTAATTTTGGTTATTTCCCACCCTGGGAATCTCCTGGTTCTGTGCATGCATTTTCTAGTCCCCGCGCTCCACGCAGGCTGGTACCGCCTCCAGCAAACCCTTTCCTTATGGGGACTGCGTTTCCGTCCCTGATCTGTTCCGTGGTGGTTGCCACCTGAGAAGATACCCGGCCTCCTCTGGTTGCCCAGAGAGACAGGGGGTGTGACTTCAGAATATCTAAGGGTGAGCCCTATTGTTGCCAAAATGCCTGCTGCTCTGTGCCTTGGGGCACCGCCACTCTGGCGTGGTTGCCTCTCAGCCAACCATCCTCTCCTCACTCCCGTGCTGCAGAATCAGCACTGACCAGCTGCAGTCCAGGCCCTGTCCACATCCCTTGAGAAATCACCCAAGAATCTGGACTCCTGGGGGACAGGCCTCCAGACCTCAGAGTGAGAGTGGAGGGGAGTGCTGGGAGCTCAGAATTGCAGGTAGAGAATATGCATAGTTTTATACAGTTTTATGCCTGGAAGGAGAACACCATGGCGTCCTAGTAGGGGAGGTAGGTCCAGTTTTTAGAGAGTCTCACCCCTGGAGTGTAGTGGGAGGACCTTTGAACTCTGCACATTTGTTTGTGCGGCATTCTGAGCCATTCTCATGGGGGAGGGGACTCCCGTCCACTTGGTGATGGATTTTGTACCTTTTGTTTGTATCCTTGTGGTCGCAACTCACCTCAGCGGGATTGATGTGCATTCTTCAACCTTCTCTCTTGGTGCAGTTCTAATCTACCAGGTTGCTTGCTAAATTTCTGTCCTTTAACTCTCCTTCTGGATGGGAGCCTCTGTGGAAAGCTGGCTTCAGTCAGCCATCTTGTCTCCCCTGCCCCCCCATCTGAGCTTTCAACATCACAACACTATATTATTGCTTCTACAGAAGCTCTTTCCCGTGAAGTTTCTTTTGATGCAAAATACTCCATTAAATGTATTATTTGGGTACTAATGAATTAAGGGCTCACCCTACTACCCTCCAAGACAACTTCTTACCCCAGTCTAGTAAGAATGGTTCATACGTATCTTTTCCTTAACTAATGAGAAAATTTGCTATATTCTCATACCTTTATTGTCTCTTTTGATTCCTCAAAGCATCATCCCTAGTTGTTTGACAATGGTGCTGTTTTTGCCTTGCTACAAAAAAACATGCACAATATTTTCATACTTATTTTCTCTATACACATTCTCCTTGAGAATTCAGCAGTCACTGTATTGCCTGCCTTGCCCTGCATTAGCAGCTGAGATTTGGAAGGGCCAAAACCTTGCTTTCTATTTTCCTATCAATTGATTTTCATAATACAAGTAAATATAGTCTCTTATCTATTATTATTTTTTTAAATTCCAACATGTCTTCTACAATATCTCAAAAGGAAACAGAACCCCCAGAAAGAAAAGTTATACATGAAGGAAGATTATTTGGTGTAAAGTGGATTACTACTTTTTATTGAGGCACATAGTGAGGCATTCTGTTTAATTTGTAGAAAATTTGTATAAGTATTCGAAGATTATAATTTGAAAAAGTATTTTATGTAAAAACATGCTGCCAAATCCAATGAGTGTAAAGGATTGTGTCATAGGACAAAATAGTGGAACTGAAAAAAAAATGTGTCTTCTAAACAAAAAATTTTCTTTCAAAAGTTACAACCCTGAAAGATTCCATTGTAGAAGCTATTTATATGGTAGCACATTTAATAGCAAAAAAAAAAAAAAAAAATCTAAACCACTTACTGATGGTGAGTTTATTAAGTAATGAATGGAAAGCATGACAGATATAATGTGTCCCAAAAAAAGGAGAATATTTCTAAAATCAGTGTGTCTCACCAGACTATAGCCAGGAACATTGAAAAAACTGAAAAAATCTATCAAAAGAAATTTGGAGAGTGAAGATGCTAATTTCAAATTTTATGCTTTGGTGATGGATGACAGCACTGATGCTATTAATATGGCTCAACTTGCCATTTTTATTAGACACATTGATGACGAATATAACATCTCTGAAGGAACGGCTTCTTTACTTCCATTAAAAGACAAAACTAAATAAAGATATTTATACAAAGCCATAAAAAAATGTCAAATAGATTTTTTTTTGTCCCTTGTCAACATATCTGGTGTAGTAACTGATGGTGCCCCAATGATGGTAGGTAAAAATGAGGGACCTGTAAAATTAGTAGAAGATGATGCAATTGCTGTCCAAAATTTAAGCAAATCATCAAGACTGTGAATTTCATAAGGGCCAAGGGATTGAGTCATCGCCAATTCCACAAATTTCTTAAAAGTATTGCAGGGGTCCTCAAACCTCGGCCTGCAGGCCACATGGGGTGGTGTGATTGTATTTATTCACATTTTGCTTTTTTACTTCAAAATAAGATATGTGCAGTGTGCATAGGAATTTGTTCATAGTTCTTTTTTTTTTTTTTTTAACTATAGTCCGGCCCTCCAACAGTCTGAGGGACAGTGAACTGGCCCCCTGTGTAAAATGTTTGAGGACCCCTGGGTGACATCATTTACTTTTTGGAAGTAAAATGGCTGAAATCTAGGTCAAATGTTGAAAAGATTTTATGATTGGCAACATGTTATCAAGTCATGGTATCAAAAACCAAATTTGTGACAGAACTTGACAATGAAAACTGGTTTACAGAATTAGAATATTTAGTGGATTTGACTGCTCAATTAAATGAGTTAACCATGTGTCTTCAAAGTGAAAACCGACTTATCAATATAATGCTCCAAACATAACAGCATTCCAAAGGAAATTGAAATTATGGCAAGCTTAAATCAAGGAAAACAATTTGAAACATTTCAACACATTGGCTAAACACAGTCCTGTAAATAGTAAAAAGTTCACAACCTTGCTTTTTGATTTGGTACAAAATTTAAAAAGAGATTTCAAGATTTCTGAGAAAATAATCAATTTTTTGGTGCATTTGTGACTCCATTTCCAGACAACATAAACATGTTTCCTGCCAATTTTCGAATGGTATGTATGGAGCGGAAATCTGACGTTTGACTTAAAAAATTTTTGACCAAGTCTCTACTGGACTTTTTTAGGTTCTATCTTGCCAGAGACAAATATCCCTCTCTTCACAATCATGCCTAACTCATGTCATCATTTTTTGACCAGACCTACATTTGTGAGCAACTATTTTCAAGAAAGAAGCACATTAAGAATAAACTTACAAGCAAATTATGTGATGAGCACCTTGAGAACTCACTGAGAATGACAACTCTTTCTATCAAACCAGATACTGATGCATATAGTTCCTCAAATACAGTGCCAAATATTTCACCAGTTTTATGGTGCCTACTTTTCTTTTACTTTTATAATAAAAATCATAAAAACAAAGACATTCTATACTCAGAAATGTATATTTTCTATATTAGTGATTATAAACTTGAAATCTGCTCAATAATTTTAAAAGACTCTCTGAATGGGCTGCTGTATAATTTGGATTATTGTGTGAGGACGTTTTTGCTTACCTGTGGTGGCAGACATCACAAAAATTATGTATAGACTTTTTTTTTTTTTTGCTTATGAGCTTTCATGAGTGTTTGCATATTTAATACGTGGCCTGAGATAACTCTTCTTCCAATGTAGCCCAGAGAAGCCACAAGCTTGGACATCCCTGTTCTAGAGTTTTCCAATTCCTTGACTTGTAGCTGTCTTTTCAGACGTATTCAAAACCATCAGTAACCACTGTAGTCTTTTTTATGATGCCATTTCTCTTGTTCTGACTTTTCTGTCTTCCTTATCTTTTTCATTTAAAGCCACTTCTGGTTACATTGATATCACCTGGATAATGGAGGACTGCAGTCCCCAAACTCCAGGCTGCAGAATGTACCACTCCATGGCCTATTAGGAACTAGGCTGCACAGCAGGAGGTGAGTGGCAGACCAGTGAGTTAAGCTTCATTTCTATTTACAGCTGCTCCCTTTCACTCCCATCACCACCTGAGCTCCCCCTCCTGTCAGATAATCAGTGGTGTTAGATTGTTATAAGAGCAGGAACCCTATTGTGGAAGAATCTAGGTTGTGTGCTTCTTATGAGATCTAATGCCTGATGATCTGAGGTGGAGCCGAAGTGGCTGCCAATACAGATTACCATTAAAAGAGATATCTTGACTACACAAAGACCATAATAAATCAACTGCTTGCAGACTCATGGCAAAATCACCGCCCCCCTTTCCAGCCCCTTGGAGAAATTGCCTTCCACAAAACTTGTCACTGGTGCCAAAAATGTTGGGGACCACTAACTGATCTAGGATATTCTTTCCATCTTAACATCTTTTAGTTAATTGTCCCTACAAAGTGTCTTTTGTCATGTAAAGTAATATAATTACAGTTTCTGGAAATTAATATTTAGGTATCCTTGGACAGTCATTATTCTCTCTACTACATTCACTAATACTGGGTTAGGATAATGTACCCTTGAAGTCCTATGTTTGTATGTCCAACATTGAAAAAAAAAATGTGGCCAAGCACAGCTGGATTCAGAATAGATATAAGATTTCAAGGAATATGCTTTCTTTATACATAAGGAAATAGATTGACTAGATATTTAATTATTTTACATTTAGTGAACTAAATTATTTCAACTGAAATGCATAAAACATTTGTCTTAGTATTGCCATTAAGTAATATCAATCAGGTCATGGCAAAAACACATTCTAATAACATTGGCAAAATCAGTTTCCACCTACTTGCTTTAGACATGTCATTGTGCCAGTGAACACATTAAATGTGATTTTTGTTTGTAGATTGACGTTGGAGTTGCTTAGCAGAAAGGCCTGAATAAATAATTTTTTTTTTTATTAAATCATAGCTAGCTGTATACATCAATATGATCACGGGGCACCATACTCTTGGTTCATAGAATATTTGACACATTTTCATCTCATTAGTTGACATAGCCCTCCTGGCATTTTCTTAGTTACTTTGCCAAGACATTTACATGCCACATTTGCCAAGCCTCACATGTACCCTTGTAAGATGCACCACAGGTGTGATCCTTTCAATCCCCCTCCCTCTACCACGCTTTCCCCCTTCCCCCTGTTCTTAGGTTGTAACTTGGTTATAGCTTTCATGTGAAGGTCCTAAGTTAGTTTCATAGTAGGGGTGAATACATTGGATATTTTTTCTTCCATTCTTGAGACACTTTACTGAGAAGAATATGTTCCAGCTCCATCCATGTAAACATGAAAGAGGTAAAGTCTCCATCTTTCTTCAAGGCTGCATAGTATTCCATGGTGTACATATACCACAATTTGTTAATCCATTCGTGGATTGATGGGCACTTGGGTTTTTTCCATGACTTAGCAATTATGAATAGGGCTGCAGTAAAGATTCTGGTACAAATATCTTTGTTATGATGTGGTTTTTGGTCTTCTGGGTATATGCCCAGCAGAGGAATTACAGGATTCAATGGCAGATCTATTTTTAGATCTCTAAGTGTTCTCCATATATCTTTCCAAAAGGAATGTATTAGTTTGCATTCCCACCAGCAGTTCAAAAGTGTTCCCTTTTCTCCACATCCACGCCAACATCTCTGGTCTTGAGATTTTGTGATATAGGCTAGTCTCACTGGAGTTAGATGATATCTCAAAGTAGTTTTGATTTGCATTTCTCTGATGATTAAGGATGATGAGCATTTTTTCATGTCTGAAGGCCGCTCGCCTGTCTTCTTCAGAGAAGTTTCTTTTCAAGTCTCTTGCCCAGCCTGTGATGGTATCCCTTGTTCTTTTCTTGCTAATGCGTTTGAGTTCTCTGTGGATTCTGGTTATTAAACGTTTGTCAGAGACATAACCAGCAAATATCTTCTCCCATTCTGAGGGCTGTTTGCTTGCTGTACTTACTCTGTTCTTGGCTCTCCAGAAGCTTTTTAGTTTGATCAAGTCCCAAAAGTGTATTTTTGAAGCTGCTTCAATCACCTGGGGAGTCCTTCTCATAAAAAACTCACCCAACCCAATTTCTTCAAGAGTTTTCCCTGCACTCTCTTCTAGTATTTTTATAGTTTCATGTCTTAAGTTTAGGTCTTTAATCCAGTAAGAGTCTATCTTGGTTAGTGGTGAAAGGTGTGGATCCAGTTTCAGTCTTCTACAGGTTGCCAGCCAGTTCACCCAGCACCATTTGTTAAATAGGGAATCTTTTCCCCACTGGATGTTTTCAATTGGCTTGTCAAAGATTAAATAACAGTAAGTAGCTAGGTTCATCTCTTGATTCTCTATTCTGTTCCAGATATCTACTTCTCTGTTTTTGTGCCAATACCATGCTGTTTTGATCACTATCGATTTGCAGTATAGTCTGAGGTCTGGTAACGTAATTCCTCCTGCTTTGTTTTTATTTTTGAGTAATGTCTTGGCTATTTGAGGTTTTTTTCTGATTCCATATAAAACGAAGTATTGTTTTTTCAAGATCTTTAAAGTATGACAGTGGAACTTTAATAGGGATTGCGTTGAAGTTATATATTGCTTTGGGTAGTATGGACCTTTTAACAATGTTGATTCTTCCCAGCCATGAGCATGGTATGTTTTTCCATTTATTAACATTCTCGGCTATCTCTTTTCTTAGAGTTTCATAGTTCTCTTTATATAGATCTTTCACATCCTTTGTTAGATAAACTCCCAAATATTTCATCTTCTTTGGCACTACTGTGAATGGGATAGAGCCCTTAATTGTTTTTTCAGCTTGACTATTGTTGGCATATATAAAGGCTACAGATTTATGAATGTTCATTTTGTAACCTGAGACATTGCTGTATTCCTTGATCACTTCTAAGAGTTTTGTAGTAGAGTCCCTAGTGTTTTCCAGATATACAATCATATCATCTGTGAAGAGCGAAAGTTTGATCTCTTCTGACCCTATGTAGATGCCCTTGATCACCTTTTCTTCTCTAATTGCGGTGGCTAAAACGTCCATTACAATGTTAAAAAGCAATGGAGACAATGGGCAGCCTTGTATGGTTCCTGATTGGAGTGGAAATGATTCCAATTTAACTCCGTTCGATATGATATTGGCTGTCGGTTTGCTGTAGATGTCCTCTATCAGTTTAAGAAATTTCCCTTCTATACCGATTTTCTTAAGTGTTCTGATCATGAAGGGATGTTGGATGTTATCAAAAGCTTTTTCTGCATCGATTGAGAGAATCATATGATCTTTGTTTTTTACTTTATGTGCTGAATTACATTTATAGATTTACATATATTGAACCAGCCTTGAGAACCTGGGATAAAGCCAACTTGATGATGATGTATGATTTGTTTGATATGTTGCTGGATTCTGTTTGTTAGGATCTTGTTGAATATTTTTGTGTCTATATTCATTAGTGATATTGGTCTATAATTTTCTTTTCTTGTTGTGTCTTTTCCTGGTTTGGGGATCACGCCTCATAGAACGTGTTGGGGAGTCTTCCTTCTTTTTCTACATTTTGGAACAGTTTGAGTAATATAGGTACTAATTCCTCTTTAAAGGTTTGGTAGAATTCTGATGTGAAACCATCTGGTCCTGTACTTTTCTTTTTGGGGAGGTTTTGCATGGTTGATGTTATTTCCGAACTTGAAATGGGCCTGTTCAACATTTTCACTTGATTCTGGTTAAGTCTTGGAAGGTGACGAGCTTCCAAGTATAGGTCCATTTCCTTTAGATTTTCATATTTCTGAGAGTAAAGTTTCTTGTAATATTCATTAAGGATTTTTTGGATTTCTGAGAAGTCTGTTGTTATTTCGTCTTTGTCATTTCTGATTGATGAGATTAGAGATTTTACTCTTTTTTTCCTGATTAGGTTGGCCAATGGTTTACCTGTTTTGTTGACCTTTTCGAAAAAACAGCTTTTTGATTTATTGATCTGTTGTATTGTTCTTTTGTTTTCGATTTCAGTTCTGCTCTGGTTTTTGTTATTTCTTTTCTTCTACTGGGTTTGGGGTTGGAGTGTTCTTCCTTTTCCAGTTGCTTGAGATGTCCCATTAAGTTGCTAACTTCCTCTCTTTCCATTCTCCTGAGGAAGGCTTGCAGCGCTATAAATTTCCCTCTTAGAACTGCTTTTGCGGTGTCCCAGAAGTTCTGATAGTTCGTCTCTTCATTGTCGTTTTGTTCCAAAAATTTGGCAATTTCCTTCTAGATCTCATCTCTGACCCAGCTATCATTCAGCATGAGGTTATTTAACTTCCATGTTTTTGTGTAAGTATGTAGATTCCTGTTGTTACTCAGCTCAAGTTTTATTCCATGATTGTCCGAGAAGATGCATGGAATAACTTCTATTCCTTTAAATTTACTGAGGTTAGATTTGTGACCTAAGATGTGATCGATTTTGGAGTTAGTTCTGTGGGCTTCCATGAGAAGTATGTGTATTCAGTTTTGTTGGGATGAAATGTTCTGTAGATGTCTGCTAGATCTAAATGCTGGATGGTTAGATTTAAATATAAAATTTCTTTACTCAGCTTTTTGTTGGAGGGTCAATCCCTCACTGCCAAAGGAGTGTTAAACTCTCTGACTATTATGGAGCTGGAGGAAATCAAGTTGCTCATGTCTGTTAGAGTTTCTCTTATGAATTGTGGTGCATTCTGATTGGGTGCATAGATATTAATAATTGAAATCTCATCATATTGAGTATTACCCGTAACAAATATGAAGTGACCATTCTTGTCCTTCCTTACTTTTGTTGGTTTAAAGCCTATTGTGTCTTCAAATAAAATTGCAACACCTGCTTTTTTCTGGTTACCATTTGCCTGAAATATGGATGACCATCCTTTCACCCTGAGTCTGTATTTGTCTTTTAAGTTAAGATGTGACTCTTGTAAGCAACAGATATCTGGTCTGAGTTCTTGTATCTAGTCACCTAACCTATGTCTCTTTAGAGGACAGTTTAAGCCATTCACATTAATGGAGATTATTAATAAGTTTGGTGAAATTTTGGGTATCCAGTTTTTCAAAAGTCCAGTGGACAATTTTAATCTTTTCGCCATTGTAGAAGTTGGAATTTGATCAGAAGTTTCTTAGGGAGTTTACATTTGTAGTAGAGGATTGGATTGGTCATTATGGAGTATAGGTCTGAGAATATCCTGAATAGCTGGTTTGGTTGTGGCAAATTTCTTCAACACATGAATGTCGTTAAAGTATTTAATTTCTCCATCATAGATGAAACTCAGTTTAGCTGGGTACAAGATCCTGGGTTGAAAGTTATTTTGCTTTAGGAGATTAGAAGTCGATGACCACCCTCTTCTGGCTTGAAAAGTTTCAGGAGAGACATCTGCAGTCATTCTAATGTTGTTACCTTTGTAGGTAATGGCTTTCTTTTGCCTGATAACCTTGAGAATTTTCTCCTTCATGTTGACTTTAGTGAAGCTAATTATGATATGTCTGGAGGATGACTTATTGGGGTTGAATCGTGCTGGAGTTCTGAAACTGTCTGCTATCTGAATTTCAGAATCTCTAGGCATGTCTGGAAAATTATCTTTCATAATTTCATGCAGAAGGGCCTCTGTCCCAGTGAGGCCACTTCATCGTTTTCCGGAACTCCTATTATTCGTATATTTGCCTTCTTCGAATTATCCCAGAGCTCTCTAAGAGAATGATCCATTTTTGATCTCCATTTCTCTTCCTCTTTGAGAGTTTGGGAGCATTCGAAGGCTTTATCTTCGATGTCAGAAATCCTTTCTTCTGCTTGGTCAATTCTGTTGCTGAGGTATTCTACTGTATTTTTCATATCTTTAAGGGCTGCAAATTCGTGCTTCAGTGTGTCTAAGTCTTTGGTGGTTTTGTCTTTAAATTCGTTAAATTCTTGAGACAACTTTTGAATTTCTCCTTGGATTCCTAATTCCATTTTATCAATCTTGTATGCAATCCAAATTCTGAATTTGATTTCTGACATATCTGCCAGTTGTTTATGAATGGGATCTTCAATTACATCTGCCATATCTTTCCTTGGGGGGGTTGATATATTCTGGTTATTCATGTCACCAGAGATTTTCCTCTGATTCCGCCGCATGGTTGTTTTACTCCCTTTGATTTTTCCCCTAGGGTTTTGTTGAGGGCCCGTTCAGTGTTGTAGCCTGAGAGACTGGGGCCCTGTCTGATGTGGTGGGGCTGAGTGGTTCTGACTTATTGTCGGCTGGCTTCTGTTTGATCCCAGTGAAGCACTTACTCTGGGTTGAAGTCTCAGTTCTCTGAGTCGGCCCTAACCTGGATGTTTCTGGGGTCTGTGAATCACCTCAGGCAAATCCTATACTCAGGGGTGGCCTCCTCTGGTTGCCCAGGGAGGCATGGGGTATGGGTTCAGCTGCCTCAGGGAACTGCCACTCTGATTTGGGTCTCCCACAGCCTCACTTCTGTGTCCCAGAGTCAGGACCGACCAGCCATAGTTTGGGCACTGTCCACGGCCCGACAAATCCCTCAAGAATCTGGACTCCCAGGGGACAGGCCTCCAGATCCCAGAGTGAGGGTGCAGTGGGGCGCTGGGAGCTCAGAGCTGCTGTCAGCAAGCTCACTCAATTCCTCCCAATCTTTGGCTCCACCACACCGCCACAGCCCAACCCTCCAGGCTTCAGAGTGAGGGAAGGGTGGGGGGAGTGGCTGGAGCCCAGAACCGCTGGGCAGCAAACAGACTCGACTCCACCCAGTTCCCTGCCTGGCCACACGGCAGGCGCTCAGGTCTCTGGACCACAGAGCAAGGGCAGGGGGAGCACTGGGAGCCCAGAGCCAGCAAGGGCTCAGAGCTGCAGGGAGCCCAGTCAGCAGCGAGCAAATTCAGTTTCTCCCAGTCTCTCGCCCGGTTGTACCACCTCAGCTCAAGCCTTCAGGCTTCAGAGTGGGGGCGGGGTGGGGGGAGCGGCTGGAGCCCAGAACCACTGGGCAGTGAACAGACTCGGCTCCTCCCAGTTCCCTGCCCGGCCACACGGCAGGCACTCAGGTCTCCAGAGCACAGAGTGAGGGCGGGGGGAGCACCTGGAGCCCAGAGCCAGCAGGGGCTCCGAGCCGTAGGGAGCCCGGTCAACAGCAAGCAAATTCAGTTCCTCCCAGTCTCTTGCCCAGTTGTACCGTCGCAGCACAAACCTTCAGGCTTCAGACGAAAAACAGACTCAGCTCCACCGAGCTCCCTGCCCGGTCACACGGCAGGCACTCAGGTCTCCGGACCACAGAGCGAGGTTAGGGGGAGTGCCAGGAGGTCAGAGCAGCAGGGAGCTCAGAGCAGCTGGTAGCGAGGTCCACACAGTTTGACTCAGTTATATGCCTGGTTGTATTGTTGCCCAAGGAGGGCTGCTGCACCTCGTCTCAGGGAAGCGCCGCTCTGGTGAGGGTCTCCCTCCACTGACTGTCCTCACCTCTCTCCCGTGCCCCAGAATCAGCGCTGACCAGCCTCAGTTTGGGGACGGTCCTTTCCCCTTTAGGAGTCACCCAAGAATCTGAACTCCTGGGGGACAGGCTTTCAGACCTCAGAGAGAGTGGAGGGAAGTGCTGGGAGCTCAGAGTTGCCAGCAAAGGATATTTACAGATTTATACAGTTTTATGCCTGGCAGGAGAAGGCCTAGGCATCTTAGTAAGGGAGGTAGGTCCAGTTTGTAGTAGGTCTCTCCCGTGAAGTGTAGTGGGAGGGCCTTTGATTTCTGCCCTTTTGTTTGTGGGGCCCTTAAGCCAATCAGGTGGGGAAGGGGGCTCCCATCCACTTGGTGATGGGTTTTGTACCTTTTGTTTGCTTCCTTGTGGTCGCAGCTCTCCTCAGCGGGGTTGATGTGCATTCTTCAACTTTCTCGCTTGGTGTTGCTCGAATCCATCAGGTTACTTGCTAAATTTTCGTCCCCTAACTCTCCTTCAGGACGGGAGCCTCTGTGGAAAGCTGGCTTCAGTCCATCATCTTCCCATCATCCCCTAAATTTTTTAACTAAATATTACCTAATTAATTCTATAAAATAGCTAAATTGCAGTTAACCTTATCTGTAAATGCTTTAAAACTTTATTTTGACTGGCTTATTATATAGTTTTATTCCTCAAATACATTATAATAGAGACAATTTCTGAGTTTACATTATAATTTGCTTCATTCAACTTAATGCCTCCAGGATAAAGTAAATACCTACCTTTTTGTTTCTGTTGTTGGTGGTGTTTGTCTTATCTATATAATGAAATGGACCTGACTTCAGAGATGAGAGTATTTCCATGATGGCAGCACCAAGGCAACCATTAAGTCAGTGATTATTATTTGCTTGCTTGCTGAATTGATTCATTTATTCAAAATTTATATTGGTTATTAATTAAATGCTAAGCACTATGTCAGGAAGGGAGGAGGAAAGAGAAAAAAAAGACATAGTCATATAATCCCTGTTTGTTTCTTTGTGAGGTTTACAGTCCTCCAAGAGGGAGATCCTGGGAAACTTTCTTGTGATGTTTCTAATGACCAGACAGTTGATAAAGCATTTAGGCCCATTCACTAAATGTCCATTCTAAAACAAAACAAAAAGGAAAGAAAAGAGAGAAAACATAAAGAATGAAAAGAGTCATGAATCATGTTGTGTGTAATTGGGCTTATTTTGTTAACTAACATAGCTAAACCATTGTATATGTCCAGCTAGATAACATACCACCATTATCTCACCTATTTGGCCTCAGGAGTCATTTCCCTGGCTTTTCATACAAGAAAAAATAAATTTCCCAAACTACAGCAGATCAGGCAAACAGCATTGCAGGTGAAATCTGAGTTACCTTGTGTTCCTAAACAACACAAAAAGAAAATGTAACATACTACTAGTTATCTAAATATGATAGAGATCTCATATAGTGCCTGGCTTTTACCTTAGGGACTGCTTTCAGGAACAAAATGGTCTATGACTCTGATGAGCCAAACTGAAGCCTTGATGTTATTCAGGAAAAGTTATTTTAGGCTCTCTGTTGCCATAGCAAGCTTGCATGACTTTGCTCAGTCACTATTTTTCAAAAAAATCTGTATAGTTTAGAATGCACTCTGCCTATTCCCCTCTGTTTCAGTCTACTCAGGTAGCACATGGTGAAGTTTTACCTTGACATCAATGTGATATCAAAGTAATTGGTTCATTAAAAAGTAGAAAATTCCATTGATAGACATGAATTTACGAGTTCTGCTATTAAAAGAAAATTCTTTAGATTCATTGGTAGACTGACCTGTTTTAGACTCAGCTGGATATGTTGCTATAATGTCATCAAAGCTTTGTATATTAATAAAATCCAATTTTAATTATAGCTAAACAAAATAAATTTAACTTTTATAACTTATAAACTGAAGTCATGTATGTTTTAAAGGTCACCAACTATTTTAGTTTCATAGATATTGCAGTCATTCTTTCTGATGCCTTATTATAAGGAGTCATTCTACATTTTTTTTTTTTTTGAGAGAGAGTCTCACTATGTCACCATCAGTAAAGTGCCATGTTATTACAGCTCAGAGCAACCTCAAAGTCTTGGGCTTAAGCAATTCTCTTGCCTCAGCCTGTAGCTGGGACTACAGGTTCCCACAACAATACCTGTACATATATATATTTTTTGTAGTTGTCATTGTTGTTTAGCAGTCAGGGGCTAGGTTTGAAACTGCGTTCCTTGGTGTAAGTGGCCAGTGCCCTACCCACTGAGCTATGGGTGCCCACCCAATTGTTCTACATTTTTACAGTGCTTTAGGCTAAGAAAAACACTGGGTCCATAGTACCATTATTTGTTACTAGTTACTTACAATCATCAGGTGTTTGCCTTTGTCTTTAAGTAGTTTACCTCTCCTCCCCAATTGGACTCCAATTTGGAGTCCAAATTGAGAAAAAGAAATATCAGGCCTATGGACAGTAGTATTTTGGTAAATGTCTAACAGCTGGTTATTTGAAAAACAAAAACAAAAACAAAAACAAAAAAACAACAAAGCTCTGATGGTATTGGATGAGCTGTGTTCCCCCTCAAGTTCAAATGTTGAAACCCTAACTCCTGATACCTCAGAATGTGACCTTATTTGAAACTGAGGTCATTGAAGATGTAATTAATAAGTTAAGGTCATACTGGCATAGGGTAGACCCCTAATATAATATGACCGGTGTCTGCATAAAAATAACACTGTGAATAGAAAGACAGACACATAGAAAAAGATGACAGGAAGAGACATGTATAATCAATTCTTTTACACTGTATTAAACTAACATTAGCACACTACTGCCTGTGAGTTAGAAGATCACACCCAATATGACATCTTATTAAAGCATTTTAACAGGTAGGTGGTCTTGGGGTAAACAGAAATTGCCAATTACTAAAATAATTTGTGTGCATTTGTTCATGTTATACTCTCTAAGCCAAAGGCATTAAAAAAGAAAAAATACAAGTAAATCAAATAAAGCAGAAGTTGACAATTTATGGCCTGTAATCTGCTCTTATATAGCCAATTAGCTAAGAATGTTTTTATGATAGTTTTACTGTGTTGAGAAAAATAAGAAGATGAAGAGGGGAAGGAGGAGGAGCAACAGAAATCCTATGACTCACAAAGGTTAAAGTATTTACTATCTCGTCCTTTATAGTAACAGTTTGCCAGCCCTGAAAGTAAACAGTAATTTAAGCACAGAATCCCTTGATCTACTTAATTCCACTTAAATGAAATGTAATTGGAAGAATTTTGGTAGGATTTTTGCCATTGACATTATGATCACAATTTGTGTCCCATATACAAGCATCCTATACACAATTTTCACCTGGAAATTCTGTACACTCCCTGACCAGCTTCTTCTTTCATTGAATTAGCTTAAGTTTGTACAGGTGGTCCCAAGTTATGAATGAGATAGGTTCTGTAGGTTTGTGCTTAAGTTGAATTTGTGTGTAAGTTGGAACTGAGTGTGAATTGTATGTAAGTTGGATGTTTGTAACTGGAGGACAATCTGATGGTGACAGGGGAGCAAGAAATACCATGACATTTATCTCAATCAGCTTCCATACCCAATAACAGCACCTTTATTTTTCTTAAATTCTAATTACTAAGATTATGGATCAAATTTTATTTGAAAAAGGGCAAAGCAAAGAGAGATGTAAGATGGCCAACTAGAGGCAGTTTTCAACATAGGCTCTTGTCCATAATGGACAGAATGGATTCAATGAAGCTGAAGGTGGAGAGTTGAGCTAAGAAAGAAGATAGGTAAGTCCACATCATCTCTGCTAAAGCAAGCTGCCACTCCAACAAAACAAATTCCAGGTACAAAGCCCATTGCCAAGAAAACAGAAGACCCCTTCCCCCAAGAGAGAGGCTCTCTCACCAAGCAAACAGGGAACAAAAGACCTCTTATTTTATCCCATGTAAGAGAGCCACTAAACACCAGGCCTCCTTTTCCAGAGAGGTCCCACTCATGAGCCTAGGCATCATCCTGCCTGGCATAAAATTAAACCAATATTTTCCCCTCAATTCTGAACTCCAAGTCGACCCTTCCACTTCTCATCTGGTGGACTGAAGGCCTGCCCCCTACAGAGTCCAGAGTGTTTGGCAATTCCTTGAGAGGCCTGGCCATTGTGTGGGCTGCTGGACATCAGCATGGAAACAGTGACTGGAATGGAAGTTGAGGGGTGCAAGGAGAAAGTGACATGCAAGAGAGAGAGACTAGTTGCACTGTGATGGGGCATGGCAGGCAGAGGTGCTCATGTCCAGGGTCAGAATTTGGCGGTGCACTTTCCTGATCCTGTTGCTCACCAAATGGAACCAGGCTTCAGCCCCTCAGGGTTGCCAGTGACAGTGTGCACTGCGAGTGGAGGCATTGACTCCCCTCTGACCCTGGCAGGTGCACCTTCCTGACCTTGTTGCTTGCTGGAGGGAACCAGGCTCCAGCCTGGAGGGGTTGCCAGCAGTGCTGTGTGGTGGGGGGTGGAGGCGCTGACTCCTCTGGACTGACTCTTTGGCAGGTATACCTTCCTGACCTCAGTGCTCACCAGAGGGAACCAGACACCAGCCTCTATGGTTTTCGGGGCAGAACTGCCTATGGATCCCTACTATCAGGTAGCTGGAGATCCTTTGAACACTCTCTGTTGAGAAATGATTGTACTGCCTGGGACAATCAGGTTAGAATTCTTGACCTGGGCTGTCCACCCGGGGACCCTCCAAGGTTGAGCAATGGTTGTTTTGTAGTGTGAAAGACTGACTCTTCTCCACCACCTGTCACTGGTGGGGCAGGGCACTGCAGTTGCATGTATCTCTGCCCAGCTGAGATTTCAGCCTGATACAACTCATTAGGATTGGGTAGAAGGTAGCTTACTGCAAGACAGAGCCAGCTAGTGCTATTACAGCAAGCAGGTCTTTAGAGTCCCTGGCTGCAGCTCCAAAAGGGACCTTTGTAAAAATGTTGGGAAAAAGCCATAATCACCAGCCCCAGCTCATTGGTATAGTCCTCAATCCAATGTCACCCTATCATTTTCACTAGCCAAATTGCAGTAAGTAGTCATGGGGCAGAGCCAGTGGAAGAACTCTGGAAACCTGAATAATCAGAGTAGACAACTCCACCAAGGAATGACAAAGGAGATACAATAGAAGATGGCATTCATGGACAAATGGCTGAAATGTCACAAATAAAATTCAGAATACGGATGGCAAATAAAATGAATAGAATGAAGAAAAAGATGGAAATAGAAATCCAAAGAGCCGTTCAAAAATTGCTTCAGGAAATTAATGAATTCCATGACAAAATCATCAAGGATATGGACATAATGAAAAAAGAAATATCAAAGCTCAAGGAAATGAAAAAGTATTTGAGGAGCTTTGAAATACAGTAGAATCCCTCAGTACCAGAGTTGAGCAGGCAGAAGAAAGGATTTCTAAAATTGAATACAAGGCTTTTCAATGATCCCAAGCATTAAAAAAGGCAGAGAAATGGAAAGCAAAAAGAGATTATTACCTGAGAGACTTGTGGAATCATTCTAAAAGATAAAACATCTGACTTATGGGAATTACTGAAGAAGAGGATGGTCCCAAAGGCCCAGATGCTCTACTCAAAGATATTATGGAGGAGAATGTCCCAAGCATTGCAAGAGATACAGAAATTCAGATAGTAGACAGTTTTGGAACCCCAGCAAGACTCAAGTGAAATAAAGCATCTCTCAGTTAATTGTAATTAACTTTGCCAAAGTTAATATGAAGGAGAAAATTCTGTAAGCAGCCAGATATAAGAAAAGTAATACCTACAAGGGGAGAAATATTAGAATGACTGCAGATCTTTCAGCCAAAACTTTTCAAACCAAAAGAGGATAGTCATCAGACTTCAATCTCCTAAAACAAAACAACTTTCATCCCAGGATCCTGTATCCAGCTAAACTGAGTTTCATTTGTGATGAAGAAATCAAGTACTTCAGTGACATACACAGGTTGAGGAAATTTGCCATAACTAAACCAGCTCTCCAGGAAATACTCAAACCTATTTTCCATAATGACCAGCACAATGGTCTACCACCAAAGTAAACTCACCCAAAATTTATCAAAGAAAACCTAGCCTCCTCTATGGTGAAAAAATTAAAAGTGTACACTGGCCCTTTGACTAACATGATGACTAAAACACTCCTATACGTATCAGTTCTTTCAAAATGAATGTTTTAAATTGTCCTCTAAAGAGGCACAGGTTGGCTGCCTGGATACAAAACCTCAGGCCAGGTATCTGTTGCCTACAAGAGACTCATCATACCTCAAAAGATAAAACAAGACTCGGGGTGAAGGGATGGTCATTTATAATACAGGCAAATGGAAATCAGAAAAAAAGCAGGAGTTGCAATTTTGTAATTTGCAGACACAATAGGGTTTAAAACAAAAAAGAATGTAAGGAGAGATAAGTATGGACACTATATATTTGTTGAGGGAAACACTCAACATGAAGAGATTTCAATAATTAACATTTATACAGGCTACCTAAATGCTCCTCAGTTTATAAAGAAAACCCTAATAGATATGAAAAATGTGATATCTTCCTGAATTGTGATCGTTGGAAGCTTTAACACCCCTTTGTCAGTTCTAGACAGGTCCTCCAAGAAGACGCTAAATAAAGAAATAATAAACTTAAAGGTAACCCTAGAACAAATAGACTTAACTGACATCTACAGAACATTTCATGCTAATAAAACTGAATACACATTCTTCTCATCAGCCCATGGATCATCCTCCAAAATTGATCATATCTGAGGACACAAGTCTAATTTCAACAAATTTAAAAGTATAAAAAATATTCCTTGTATCTTCCCAGACCATCATGGAATAAAAGTTGAGCTCATCAGCAATAGAAATCTTCATACTCAAGCAAAGTCATGGAAACTAAATAACCTTAGGCTTAATGATAGCTGTATCAAAGATGAGATTAAGAAAGAAATAATAAAATTTTTGGAACAAAATGATACTGAAGATACAAATTATCAAAACCTGTGGGATACTGCAAGGGCAGGCCAAAGAGGGAAATTTACAGCATTAGAATCCTTTATCAAGAAAACAGAAAGAGAGGAATTCAGAAACCTAATGGGACATCTCAAGCAACTGGAAAAGGAAAAACAATCCAACCCCAAAGCCATTAGAAGCAAAGAAATTACCAAAATTAGAGCAGAACTAAATGAAATTGAAAACAAAAGTATCATTCAGAAGGTCAATAAAACAAAAAGTGGTTCTTTGAAAAGATTAACAAAATTGATAAACTTTTGGCTAGCCTAACCAGAAACAGAAAAGTAAAATCTTCAATAACATCAATCAGAAACAATAAAGGAGAAATAACAACAGATACCACAGAAATTCAAAAAAATCCTCAGTGATTAGTACAAGAACTCTATTCTCAGGAATACAATAATCTAGAGTAAATGGACCAATACCTGGAAGCACTGTACCTTCCTAGACTCATCCAGAAAGAATTAGAAATTTTGAATAGACCTATATGAAGCACTGAAATAGTATCAACTATACAAAATCTCCAAAAAAATGAAAAGTCCATAATCAGATGGCTTCACATCACAATTCTACCAAACCAATCAAATAAAAACCAAACTTTTAAAAGTATAAACCAAAGTATAAACCAAAGTTTATACTTTTAAAAAATAAACTTTTGGCTAGCCTAACCAGAAACAGAAAAGTAAAATCTTCAATAACATCAATCAGAAACAATAAAGGAGAAATAACAACAGTTATTTGTTATACCTATATTACATAACCTTTTCCAAAACATAAAAAAGAAGGAATACTTTCCAACACATTCTATGAAGCAAATTTCACCTTAATCCCCAACCAGGAAAGGACCCCACAAAGAAAGAAAACTATAGACCGATATCATTAATGAACACCAATTCAAAAATATTCAATAAGATCCTAGCAAACAGAATTCCATGATACATCAAAAAAATTAAACACCTTTTACAAGGTATTCACATTGCTACCCATTGTGTTCCAAAAGGAAGACCTTTCCATGGCAATATTTCTGTGGCCCTGCTCTGTTTGTGTGGTTTGTCTATTCCCGAGCTTATCCTGCCCTGTGGTTTGTCTATTCCCGAGCTTATCCTGCCCTAAACTTTAAAGTGTCCTTTTAAAACCCGTGACCCCTCTCCACATTCAAGATGCACTCAGCTCTTCAGGAAGACCCCAATATAATCACGTATTTAAAAGAAAAAAAATTATACACCATGATCAAGTTGGTGTAATCCCCAGGTTGCAAGGCTGGTTCAACATATGTAAATCTATAAATATAAAATAAAAAACAAAGAACATATGATTCTATCAATTGACGTGGAAAAATCTTTTGATAATATCCAGCATCTTTTCATGATAAGAATACTTATGAAAATAGACTTAGATGGGGTATTTCTTAAACTGCTAGAGGCAATATACAGAAAATCTATAGCCAATATCGTATTGAATGGAGTAAAATTGAAAACATTTCCATTCAGATCGGGAACTAGACAAGGATGCCTATTTTCACCATTGCTATTCAACCCAGTAATGGAAGTCCTAGACATCACAATGAGGCAGAGAAGGGGATCATGGGTATTCAAATGGGGTGAGAGGACCCCACTCTTCACATATGACATGATTTTATACCTGGAAACCCCCAGGGACTTAACTACAAAGCTCTCAGAACTGATCAAGAAATATAGCAGTCTTGGGACACAAAATTAATACTTACAAGTCAGTAGCTTTTATATATGCCAAAAATAGTCAAGCTGAATATATAGTCAAGGACTATATCTCTTTTACAGTAGTGCCAAAGGCAATGGAATTATTTGGAATATATCTAAAAAAGGAAGTGAAAGATCTCCATAAAGAGAACTGTGAAACTCTGAGGAAAGAAATAGCTGAAGATGTTAACAAATGGAAAAACATACCATGCTCATGGCTGGGAAGAATTGACATTGTTAAAAAGTCCATACTACCCAAAGCAATTTACAAATTTAATGCAATCCATAACAAAGCACTATTGTCATACTTTAAATATCTGGAAAAAATAGTACTTCGTTTTATATGGAATCAGAAAAAACCTTGAATAGCCAATTTTATTAGTTAGAAATAAAAACAAATCAGGAGGCATCACATTACCAGACTTCAGATTATACTACAAATCTATAGTGATCAAAACAGCATGGTACTGGCACAAAAATAGAGATGTAGATATACAGAACAGAATAGAGAACCTAGAGATGAACCCTAGCACACATTGTCAATTTATCTTTGATAAGCCCAATAAAAACTGGGGGAAAGATTCCCTATTTAACAAATGGAGCTGGGAGAACTGGCTATTGACCTGTAGAAGACTGAAACTGGACCCTCACCTTTCACCCCTAACAAAAATTGATTCTCACTGGATAAAGGATTTAAACTTAATATATGAAACTATAAAAATAATAGAAGAGGGTACAGGGCAAATGCTTGACAATATTGGCCGGGGAAAGTATATTATGAGGAGGACCCCTGGCAATTGAAGGAACACCAAATATATACCCCTTTCCCCGAAAATAAGACATCCTCCGAAAATAAGACCTACTTACAGGAAAGATAAGACGTCCCCTGAAAATAAGACCTAGCACATCTTTGGGAGCACACCTTAAAATAAGACACTGTCTTATTTTTGGGGAAACAGGGTATTACTGGGATCTGATCAACCTAAAAATCTTCTTCACAGCTAAGGGCACTGTAAGTAAAACAAAGAGACAGCCATTAGAATGGGAGAAGACTTTTGCAGGTTATATTTCTGACAAAGGTCTGATAACTAGAATTCACAGAGAACTCAAACTGATCAATAAGAAAAGAACAAACAACCCCATTTCTTTGTGGGCAAGAGACTTGAATAGTAACGTCTCTGATGATGACAGGTGCATGACCTACAAACACATGAAAAAATGCTCATCATCTTTAATCATCAGAGAAATGCAAATCAAAACCACTTTGAGATATCACCTAACTCCAATAAGATTAGCCTGCATCACAAAATCCCAAAACTGCAGACCAGGCATGGTGGGTCATTCCTGTAATTTTAGCACTCTGGGAGGCTGAGGCCAGTGGATTGCTTGAACTCATATGTTCAAGACTAGCCTGAGCAAGAGCGAGACCCCATATCTAAATATAGCTGGGTGTTGTGGCAGTCACCTATAGTCCCAGCTAGTCAGGAGGCTGATGCAAGAGAATTGCTTGACCCCAAGAGATTGAAGTTGCTGTGTACTATGATGCCATGGCACTCTACCATGTGTGACAAAATGAGACTGTCTCAAAAAAAAAAAAAAAAATTCCAAAACTGCAGATGTTGGCATGGTTGTGGAGAGAAAGGAGCACTTTTATACTGCTGGTGGGACTGCAAATTAATACAGCCTTTTTGGAGAAAAGTACAGAGAATTTTCGAGGAACTAAAACTTGACCTACCATTTGATCCTGCAATGTAATATTATTACTAGATATCTACCCAGATGAAAAAAAAAAATCATTTTACAACAAAGACATTTGTACCAAAATGTTTATTGTAGCCCAATTCACAGTAGCCTAAATGCCCATGGACCCATGAATAGATTAGCAAATTGTGGTATATGTCTACTATGCAGTCATAAAAAGAGGGAGACTTTACATATTTTATGTTTACTTGGATGGAGCTGGAACATATTCTTCTAAGTAAAATATCTCATGAATGGAAAAAAGTATCCAATGTACTCAATACTATTATGAAACCAATATACAAACACACATTCATATGAATGATAAAACACAAAGATAGTCCAGAAAGAAAGAGGGGACATGAGGGAGAGGGGAAGAGAGTGGGGACGGCGAGTGGAGGGAGGGTATTTGGCAGCATCTCACTTAATGTACACAATGCAAGGGTACATTTCAAACCAACTAAGAGTATATTATAAATATCTTACCATAAAAATAAGTAACATAATTGTTATGTTATTTAGCTTGATTTAAGCATTCCACATTGTGTATCAAATCATCATATTGTACCCTGTATGTGGACATCACGCTGTAATTGTATACAGTTAAGATTTAATAAAAAATCTAAGAAAAAGAAAAAGGACAAAGCAAAGAAAACATGTGCAATATATCATGACCTGTGTATCCTGCAGCATTTTATATCTGCTACAGTAGAAATCAAGAAATGTAAGTTAAAATAAGTTGCCAGAGGAGGGGCAAGATGGCCAACTGAAGCCATTTTTCAACAGAAGCTCCCATTCAGAGGGAAGGATAATGACCAGAAAGTACGCAATAAAGCTAAAGGCTGGGAATTGAGCTGAGAGAGAAGAGTGATAACTGCACATCACCTCCGCTGAGGCAAGCTGTGACTCCAGGAAAGCAAATTTCAAAATTTGAGGTACAAAACTCATTCCAAAGGAAAAATGTCCATCCCCTTCCCCAAGAGAGTTTTCTTTTTCTTTTTTTTTTTCTCTCTGTAGGTTTTCTACTGGCCAGCAGTGAACTGAGGACCTCTTGTCTCAACCCATGGGAGACAGTTGCAGGAAGAGGGGACCACTTCTCCAGAGGGACCCTGCTGTGACCCTGAGCACTCTCTTCCCAGGCATGAAAGTTGAACAAATGTTTTCCTTGCCATTTTGAACTTCCAGTCTACCCTTCCCTCTTTGCCTGATGGTCCAGAAGCCTAACCCCTGCAAAGACCAGAATGTCTGCGGTTCATTGCTATGTCCAGGCTCTGCAATGGCCATGGTAGAAAAGCTGCACTGTAACAGTGAGCCCAGTAGTAGTGCAGACAATGGAGGGGAGGCTGTCAGGCTTGGCTCTGTGAAAGTGCAAACCAGCTGCTGGAGGAGGCTTGCAAGCCAAGGGCCCTGCCTTGCCAGAACCCAGCGCCAAATGCTCAAAAAGAAGTGGAGACCAAAAACAGATCATTCCCTGAGAGAATTGTGGGATCACTCCGAAAGAGCAAATATTTGCCTAATAGAAATCCCTGAAGGAGAAGAGGTAGCTTTGAAAGGCCCAGATGCTCTACTCCAAGAGATAATGGAGGAGAACTTCCCAAAGATGGCAAGAGATTCTGAAATACAGATAGCAGACAGTTTCAGAACCCCAGCACAACTCAATCCAAATAAAACATCTCCTAGACACATTATAATTAACTTCATGAAAGTTAATATGAAGGAGAAAATTCTGCAAGCAGCCAGATGTAAGAAAACCATAACCTATAAGGGGAAGAATATTAGAATGACTGCAGATATCTCTGCTGAAACCTTTCAAGCTAGAAGATGATGTTCATTGACCTTTAACCTCCTAAAATAAAATAACTTTCAACCCAGGATCCTGTACCCAGCTAAACTGAGTTTTATTTATGATGGAGAAATTAAATACTTTAATGACATTCACATGTTGAAGAAATTTGCTGTAACTAAACCAGCTCTCCAGAATATTCTCAGACCCATACTCCACAATGATAAACACAATGCTCTACCACCAAAGTAAACTCACTCAAAAACTTTTGATCAAACTCTAACTTCCACAGTGGTGAAAAGATTAAAAATGTCCACTGGACTTTTGAAAAACTTGATACCCAAAATCAGGGTTATCAATATTCTCGATTAATGTGAATGGCTTAAATTGTACTCTAAAGAGGCACAAGTTGGCTGCCTGGATATCTTCTGAATACAAGAATCTCATCTTACCTTAAAAGATAAATATAGATTTAGGGTGAAGGGATGGTCATCTATAATTCAGGCAAATGGTAATCAGAAAAAAGCAGGTGTAGCAATTTTATTTGCAAATGCAATAGGCTTTAAACCAACAAAAGTAAGGAAAGATAAGGATGGTTACTTCATATTTGTTAAGGGCAACACTCAACATGATGAGATTTCAATTATTAACATTTATGCATCCAACTAGAATGCACCTCAATTTATAACAGGGACTATAACAGACATGAGCAACTTGATTTCCTTCAGCTCCATAATAGTCAGAGATTTTAACACCCCTTTGCCAGAGTTGGATAGATCCTCTAATAAGAAGCTAAGCAAAGAAATTTTAGACTTAAACTTAACCATTCAACAATTGCATTTAACAGACATCTACAGAACATTTCATCCTAACAAACTGAATACACATTCTTCTCATCAGCCCATGGAACATCCTCTAAAATTGATCACATCTTTGGTCACAATTCTAACCTTAGCAAATATAAAGTAATAGAAATTATTCCTTGCATCTTTTCGGACAATCACAGAATAAAAGTTGAATTCAGTAACAACAGGAATTTGCACACTCCTACAAAATCATGGGAAGTAAATAACCTCATACTGAATGATAGCTGGGTCATAGATGAGATTAATATGGAAATTACCAAATTTTTGGAACAAAACAATAATGAAGACATGAATTACCAGAATCTCTGGGATACCACAAAGCAGTCCTAAGAGGGAAATTCATAGCATTGCAAGCCTTCCTCAAAAGAACAGAAAGAGAGGAAGTCAACAACTTAATAGGACATCACAAGCAACTGGAAAAGGAAGAACATTCCAACCCCAAACCCAGCAGAAGAAAAAACATAACTAAAATTAGAGGAAAATTAAATGAAATTTAAAAAAATAAATTTATGTAACAGATCAATCAATCAAAAAGCTGTTTTTTTGAAATGGTCAATAAAATAGATAAACCTTTGGCTAACATAATCAAAAATAAAAGAGTAAAATCCCTAATTTCATCAATCAGAAATGATAAATGCCAAATAATAACAGATTCCTCAGAAATTCAACAACTCCTTAATGAATATTACAAAAAAATTCCATTCTCAGAAGTATGAAAATCTGAAGGAACTAGATAAATACTTGGGAAAATGCCACCTTCCTAGACTTAGCTGGAAAGAAGCAGAAATATTGAATAAGCCTCTATCAAGTTCTGAAATAACATCAACTATAAGAAATATCTCCAAAAAGAAAAGCCCGGAACCAGATGGCTTCACATCATAGTTATACCAAACCTTTAAAGAGGAACTAGTACCTATATTACTTATCCCTTCCCAAAACACAGTAAAAGAAGGAATACTTCCCAACACATTTTATGAAGCAAATATCACCCTGATCTCCAAACCAGGAAAAGACCCAACAAGAAAAGAAAGTTATAGACCAATATCTCTAATGAATATTGATGCAAAAATATTCAATAAGATCCTAGCAAACAGAATCCAGCAACACATAAAACAAATTATACATCATGACCAGGTGGGTTTCATCTCAGTATCCCAAGGATGGTTGAATATATGTAAATCTATAAATATAATATATCACATAAACAAAATAAAAAACAAAGGCCATATGATTCTCTCAATTAATGCAGAAATAGCTTTTGGTAATATCCAGCATCCCTTCTTGATCAGAATGCTTAAGAAAATAGATATAGAGGGAACATTACTTAAACTGATAGAGGCCATCCACAGCAAACCCACAGCCAATATCGTATTGAATAGAGTAAAACTGAAATCATTTACATTCAGATCAGGAACCAGGCAAAGTTGCCTATTGTCTCCACTGCTTTTCAACATTGCAATGGAAGTCTTAGCCATTGCAATGAGGCAATAGAAGGCAATCAAGGGTATCCAACAGGATCAGATGAGATCACGCTCTCACTCTTTGAAGATGATATGATTGTATATCTGGAAAACCCCAAGTACTCAACTATGAAACTCCTAGAAGTGATCAAGGAATACAGCAGGATACAAAATCAATACTCAAAAAATCTGTAGCCTTTATATATACTGGCAATAGTCAAGGTGAAAAATAAAATCAAGGACTCTATTCCCTTTACAATAGTGCCAAAGAAGATGAAATATCTGGGAATGTACCTAAAAAAGGATGTGAAAGATCTCTATAAAGACAAATATGAAACTCTGAAAAAAGAAATAGCTGAAGATCTTAACAAATGGAAAAACATACCATGCTCATGGCTGGGAAGAATCAACATTGTTAAAATATCCATACTACCCAAAGCAATATACAATTTTAATGCAATCCCCATTAAAGCACCACTGTCATACTTTAAAGACCTTGAAAAAATAATACTTCATTTTATATAGAATCAGAAAAAAACTCAAATAGCCAAGACATTACTCAGAAATACAAACAAATCAGGAGGAATCACGCTACCAGACATCAGACTATACTATAAATCCATAGTGATCAAAACTGCACCGTACAGGCACAAAAATAGAGAGGTAGATGTATGGAACAGTATAGAGAACCAAGAGACAAACCCAGCTACTTACCATCATTTGATCTTCAATAAGCCAATCAAAAACATAAATTGGGGGAAAGAATCCCTATTTAACAGATGGCGCTCAGAGAACTGGCTAGTGACTTGTAGAATACCGAAACTGGACCCAAAACTTTCACCATTAACAAAAATTGACTCTCACTGAATAAAAGATTTAAACTTAAGACATGAAAGTATAAAGCTTCTTGGAGAGAGTGCAGGAGAAACACTTGAAGAAATTGGCCTGGGAGAATACTTTACGGGGAGGACCCCCCCCCACCCGGCAATTGAAGTAACACTAAAAATACATTACTGGGATCTGATCAAACTAAAAAGCTTCTGCACAGCCAAGAACACAGTAAGTAAAGCAAGCAGACAGTCCTCAGGATGGGAGAGGATATTTGCAGGTCATGTTTCTGACAAAGGTTTGATAACAAGAATCCACAGAGAATAAGACTTATTAATAAGAAAAGAACAAGCAATCCCATTTCATTGTGGGCAAGGGGCTTGAACAGAAGCTTCTCTGAAGAAGACAGGCACACGAAAAGATGCTTATCATCTTTAATTGTCAGAGAAATGCAAATCAAAACCACTTTGAGATATCATCTAACTCTCCTAAGAGTGGCTCACATAACAAAATCCCAAAACTACAGATGTTGGCATCTGGGGGAAAGGAAGCACTTCTGCACTACTGGTGGGAGTGCAAGCTAATACATCCCTTTTAGAAAGAAGTATGGAGAATACTCAGGGATCTAAAAGTAGACCTGCTGTTTGATCCTGAAATTCCTCTACTAGGTGTATATCCAAAAGTACAAAAATTACTTTATAGCAATGATATTTGCACCAGATTGTTCACTGAAGCTCAAGTCATAATAGTCAAGTCATGGAAGAAGCCCAAGTGCCCATTGACCCTGAACGGATTAATAAGTTGTGGTATATGTATACCATGGAATATTATGCAGCCTTAAAAAGATGAAGATGTTACCTCTTTTACATTTACATGGATGGAGTTGGAACATATCTTACAAGAAGGGAAGAAAAAATATCCAGTGTACTCAGTACTATTATAAAACCAATTTACAACCACTCACAAATTCATATGAAGAATAGACCACAAATGTGGCCCAGGATGAAGGAAGGAGGACTGGGTATGAGAGGGAAGGGGGGAGATCAGATTGTGGGAGGGTGAGTGGCAGAATCACAACTATGGTGCATATTGTAAGGGTACATGTCAGATCTGTTAAGTATAGAGTATAAATGTCCTAACCAAAGAATTAAGTAAACGAGATGAGGTATATATTAACCAGGGCGATGTAAGCATTCCTAATTGTATATGAATCAGCACATTATACCTCACAAATGCATTTAATATATACATGACCTATGTGTTTGTGATTTAATAAAAATTAAATAAAACATTTTTAAGAAAGGTGGAGGAAATATTAAAGTGTAAGTCATCAAAGCATAAAAATCCTTGAAGAAAGTGTTTGGAAAATACTTGAGGATTTCAGAATGGGGAAAGATTTTATGAGGAAGATTTCTGTGGCAAATGCAACAAAAACACAAATAAACAAATGGGACTTAATTAAATTAAACAGCATCTCTTCAACTAAGGAAACAACAACCAAATCAAATAGATAACCTTCAGAATGGGAACGGATATTTGCATTTTACGAACCGTACAAAAGCTTGATAACTAGCATCTACAGATAACTGAAATTCATCAACATGAAAAGACCCAACAATCCCATATAGCACTGGGCAAGAGACATGAATAGAAACTTCTCTATAGAAGACAGACGAATGGCTAAGTAACATATGAAAAAATGCTCATCATCCTTAATCATCAGAGAAATGCAAATCAAAACTACCCTGAGATATCACCAAACCCCAGTGAGAATGGCCCACAGCCCAAAGTCTCAAAGTGGCAGATGCTGGCGTGGATGTGGAGAGAAGGGCATAATTTTACATTGCTGGTGGAACTGTAACCTAATACAACCTTTTGGAAAGGAAGCATGGAGAGTCCTCAAAGAACTCAAATTGCACCTCCCATTGGATCCTGCAATCCCATTATTAGACATCTACCTAGTAAGAAGAAAACACATCCTGTTATCATAAGGCAGTGGTTCTCAACCTGTGGGTGACAATCCCTTTGTAACAATGAAAATACATGGTGGCATTAGGAAGGTTGAGAACTGCTATCATAAGGACGTTTGCATTAGACCGTTTATCGCAGTTCAATTTACAATCGTCAAAATGTGTAAACAGTCTAAATGCCCACCAACCCAGGAATGGATTAACAAGCTGTGCTTTATGTATACCAGGGAATACTATTCGGCCATTAAAAAAAAGATGGAGACTTTGCATCATTTGATGGAGGTGGAACACACTCTTCTTTTGTGAAGCATCACAAGAATGGAGAAACAAGAATCCAATGTACACAACTCTAATATGAAGGCAGTAGATGAACTAATACAAGGGGTATGGTGGAGGGATGAGGGAGCGGGGAGAGGGGAGGAGTGGGAGGATGGGGTCATAGGGTATGGTACACTTCTTAACAAATGCAATCAGTGTTAACCTAATTCTTTGTACCCTCAATCAATTGCAAACAATAAAATATATCTAAAAAAACCAAACATGTACCAGAGTATTACAATGATAAACAATTCAAAGTTCATTATTTTCGTATTTAAGAGGGCAGAATTGAGAATTTTGTTTAGGAGAGTGAAATAGATTAAAAAACCAAAAGCACACTTATAACACTAATGGCTAAAATTCACTAGGAAAATGTTAGTTATTAATACTTATGTAGCCAGTAATGCGGGAGAAATATAATTTTGTAGGGCAAAAGTGACAGAAGGAGAAGTATGAAAAATTATATTACTACGGAGGCTGTTAAATTTTGTGCTCAAAGACAAGAACAGATTAAAATTCTAGAATTACATGATAATAATGATAATGAAAACAGAATATATCAGAATAGACCACTACAGCAGTGATCTGAAGATATTGTAGGCATCTTAAACGTTACTTACACCGCTAAAAATAAAAATAAATGACTTGAACATTAAATTCAGAGAGCCACAACATAATCTAAATGTATGAAGTCAAAACTGCTAGTTAGAGGTGAGCTAAATGGGTTGAACTAAAGTTGAACTAAATGGGTTAGAAAATAAAACTACAGTGAAATGTTACTTAGAAGGATGTTCTCCAGATCCTTCCAGGTAAACATAAAAGAATTATAGTCACCATCTTTCTTTACAGGTGAATGTAGGGGTATGTGGCACACTCTCCGGGTGAAGGGTTCAACGACAACTTGCACTTTACCTAACAAATGCAAATACTGTAACTGATTTTACATATCCCTCTCACATTACCCTGAATTAAAAAAAAATAACTACAGTGTAACACATATAGAAGAGGAATGGCAGGTTGACTTAGGTGGATATCAGAAACAGGAGAAGTTACTGGATAAAGTAATCAAAAGGGGAGAAAAACAAATTTAAAATGCCAAGGGTGACATAGTCTTCAATACAAAGAAAATTTCAAGCCTCCTAAGTGCAAAGTTTGCAGAATTCTATTCAAATACATTGGAACACAGATGCAATGGATAATTTTCTAGTGAAACACGATTTACCTACATTGGCCCCAGGAAAGGCACAAAGCCCAACGAGACAATCACATACAACACATGCTGAATTTGGATAAAGAATTCTTCTATAAAACAGTAGCCAGAAGCCCGGCCCGCGGGCCGCCCCTCCTCGGGGCCTTGGCCACGGTCTGTGGTACTTAGAGGGAGCGCGCTGTGGGCTTGAGGATGCGCCAAACGGCTGTGCCCGCGACGGTGAGGCGGTTAGAGGGAAGCCCGGCCATTGATGGGAACCCTCTCCAGCAGCGGCGGAGACCCAGAGTGTCTGTTCGGTCTGGGCACCAAGGCGGTGGCAGGAGTTGGGGGCTGAGTGCGTTTGATCTAGGGCCGGGTTCCAGGAGCCTCCTCAGCCCACAGAAATGAGCCATCCACCTAACAGGGCACAGCCTGATGATCCCTCACAGGATCCACCACCCCAGAGGGAGCCAGCCCAGCCTGACATGACTCCATCCAGCAGTGAATTGAGAAATATTTTCGAGTGTCCGGTCTGCTTTGAGTACGTCTTACCACCCATCGTTCAGTGTCAGCATGGTCATCTTGTGTGTAACAGCTGTCTCCAAAATCTGGCTTCTTGTCCAACTTGCAGGGGCCCATTGGGATCCATTCGCAATGTGGCTATGGAGAAACTGGCCGGTTTACTTACCTTTCCGTGTAAATATGCCTCGTCTGGGTGTGGACTAACTCTGCGACCCACGCAAAAAGCAGGCCACGAAGAGCGCTGTGACTTCAGGCCTTATTCCTGCCCGTGCCCCGGTGTCCTCTGTCGATGGGCAGGCTCTTTGGATGCCGTGATGGCCCATCTGATGGATCGGCATGACTCCATCGCAGCACGAGAGGGAGAGACTGCAATTTTCCTTGCTGTGAACATTAATAATGTTCATGTTACTTTTCACTGGGTGATGATGCAGTCCTGTTTTGGCTTGCACTTCATGGTGGTCTTGCAGAAACAGGAAAACGACGAGGGTCAAGAGCGGTTCTGCGCAATCGTCCGGTTGCTGGGAACGCGCCTGCAAGCGGAAACTTTCACTTACCGACTGGAGCTCCGGGGAAATCGATGGCGACTGACGTGGGAAGCAGCTCCTCGGTCCATTCGGGAGGGAATTGAGACAGCCATGATCAACAGTGACTGCCTTGTGTTTGACACCAACGCTGCACAGATTTTTGCAGAAAATGGAGATTTAAGCATCACTGTCACTATTGAAATGGCAATAAGACATTTTCTGCCCAGTGTTTAGAACTTTAGTTTCACCTAAAATAAAGCACCCCTCTGCCCGCCAACCTGAAAGTCTTTTGGTTGGTGGAAGGTGTATATGTAAAAGTAAATAAAAGGCTGTGAAATACAGGAAGCAGTTTCACGTACTAACAGTGATATCTTTAAACATAAGTCAACAGTAAATCACTGAAAATATAGATTTGTACACCCAAGGTGGGCATCTTGGTTATTAAAAAAGGAAGCATTGTAAAATAATTCTGAGTTTTGTGCTTACTGCGGATTGATTTAGTTTTGAAAAATACTGGGTTTGTTGTTTGCCTGTCTGTGTGTATGTGATCATGTGTATGCTTCTATATGTTCGTGTGTGTGTGAGCAAACCTGTGTGTGAGTGTGTGTGTGAATGTGTGAGTTTTTGGGTTATTTTCTCTTTAATTGACAAGCCATCTCGAGTGGTCTTGGACCACTCTTTTTCCCCTTTGCATAGTACTGGGGTGTGTGTGTGCGTGTGAGAGAGTGTGTGAGTGTATTTGGTAATTCTTATTCTAGTTTTTGATTAAATAAATTTGACTTTCTTTTCTGCAATTCAGGTTTTTCCTCACCTTTTTTGGTACCATTTTAAAATTAACATCCTTTGATATGCATAATTGTTGATGGTAAAGTTTATACTGTGTCAGATACATATTTTCTCCACCCCCAATTAATCAGTTCATTAGAAATATTTTCAATTCAGCTATTTGGTGAAGTTGCAGAAGGGAAAGGTGACATCGGAAAAAGTATCAAAATCTCTTTAAAGCAGCTCTAAGATGGTGGTCTCTCTCTTTCTCTTTTTCTCACTCTGTTCTACAATGGAGTCATACCTTCAAACGTAATCTTTAACAGGTTAGGAAATAAATTGATTTCTGAAATATTGAAAATGAATCAGGCATTTTTTCTCTTCTTCAAATACCTGGACAAATCACATGTTGAAAATTTGTTCTTATACTTATTGGTTTTTCAAAAGAAGTAATCGTGTGCAGTATTTGTAACGAAAAGCAAATCTTTTGTTTAAAAAAGAAACAGTTACAAAAAGTATGTTTTTGGTGTTTTATACTTATCATTGAAAGGATATCTGGCAATAAAAAAAAAAGGCACCAGCCCCAGATCTTTTCAGAAGAGAATTCTAGAAAACTATTAGATGTAAGATAATATCAATATTATCCAAACTATTTCAAGGGTATGGGAAGTATATAAAATGAAGAAGAAAGTATAAAACTGATTTTAAAACAGGGCTAAAATAGCACCAAAAAATGAAAGTACAGATCAAATAAAATAATAAGAATGTTCTTAAGTAAAATATTAGCAAACCCAAGTAAAAACACATCAAGAACACATCATGTGAACTTACGGTGGAGCTTATGACTTCATGTACCTTATTCCATGTACACAAAGTGTTTTCAATATTAGAAAGATTATTAATATAATTTGAGTATTCATGGATCCAAGGCAACAGCTATACCACTGCTTCCATATGTCAAAAATATTTGATAGCATCAACGTTCTACCGGACAAAAGATCTAGTTTCTTAATCAAATAAGTTGGAAAGTTCTGAAAATCATGTTTAGACCTTTAGATTAGAAGATATAGGACATTTAGGAGTAAATTGAAGAGTAACTAAGTCAGAGAAATTACAATTAAAACAACAATCACACACCACCACAAAGTTGCCAGAGCAAAAACTGTTAAAAATCATCTCTTAGTCTGGCTTGTGATGCTATAGCAGAACACCTGAGACTGAGCAATTCACAAACACAGATGTTTATTCTCTCACAGATCTGGAAGCCTGGAATTCCAAGGATATTTGCACTAGATTGTTTATCACAGATCAATTTACAATCGCCAAGATGTGGAAACAACACAAGTGCCCATCAACTGATGAATGGATTAATAAAATGTGGTATGTATCTGTCATGGAATACCACTGAGCCATAGAAAAGATACAGAGTTTACAACTTTTATAGTTACCTGGATGGAACTGAAGCACATTCTTTTTAGTAAAGTACCTCAGTAATGGAAAAACAATCATCCTATGCACTCACTAGTAATTTGAGACCAGGAGGTGAACATCTACAGGCCCACATGAGAAGAAAAGCACAATTAAATTCCAGAAGGGGAGGAGGGAGGGAGGGTGGGGTGGAGGGAAGGGGCTCAGTAAGCTTCCACCTAATGGGTGTGATGTAGAGGTATATGGCACACCTCCTGGGTGAAGGACTCAAATACAACTGAGGCTTTTTCTGATTAAGGCAAACAATATAACCTAATTATATGTTCCCTCATAATAATTGGAAATATTAGATATAAAATAAAATATCTCACTACAAAGTCATTAAAACACCTGGTTTTCTGTGACCTTGAGAAAGTGAATCAGCTTCTTTTGCTTCAGTTTCTTCTTCTGGAAAAATTAACTGCCCCTACTTCATGGATTATTGCCTTGAATATTACTTGAGTTGGTATTTAAAAACTATGAAAGCAGTGATGTGGTAAGCACACAGTAAAAGATCAACACATGTGACTTGTTCTATGATATAAAATTTACATGCTAAGGGGGCCAAGCAAGATGGTGGCTGAATAACAGCTTCTTTGCAACCAGGCACTGTGAGATTGGGAGAGAAGACTCCAGGCACCTCTGGCTTGTGGGATCTGCCCAGAAACATGCCTTTGAGGACACAGGGAGGCAGCAGGAGGCAGGAAGGCAGGAAGAGGACAAAAGCAGTGGAGAAGTGGGAAGTGGTTTCGCTAGATCTGAGGCTGTGGCACCTGCCAGAGCCATAGCCACAGCACAGCAAGATTGCAGGCAGGAAAGGCCTTCCCTGTGGGTTGTTTTGGTGTTTTGGACCTGGGCACTTGGTTGAATTACCTTGGGAGACTGTGGGTGAATGTATATGTGGCTCTGAATGGTGTCCAGAGTTTGAGAGTAAGCCGCTGGGCCGGAGCAGAGCTTTCCTTGTTCAGCTGTGGGCCCCGCTGCAGCCACTGCAGGAGAGTTGCCCTGCAGGTTCCCCCCTCAGGGTCTCAGAGCAAGGCCTGTGCTGGGAGACCATGGGTGAGTGATCTAGTGACTTTGAAGAGCCCACAGAGGTTGGGACTGAGACCCCGGAGAAGAAGGGAGCTTTCAGTGTTGGGGGTAGGAGAGCTGCCTTGCAGCCTCTTCCCTCAGGGGCTTAGAGTGAGGCTGGTTTTGTTGAGCCTGATAAGCAGGCAGCCACTTCAGGAGCATCCCAGCAACACATGCTTTCCTTGAGAGAACTGATAGGTAAAGGAATGTTTTGGCCATCATTTGTTTAAAGGGCCAGTGTATGTTTTTAATTTTTTCACCATTGATGAGGCTACGTTTTCTTTGATAAATTCTGGGTGAGTTTACTTTGGTGGTAGACTATTGTGATGGTCATTATAGAAAATGGTTTTGAGTATTTCCTGGAGAGCTGATTTAGTTATGGCAAATTTCCAGATGTCCTTCAAAAAGTGGACAGTGAAATAACCAGAATCCACAGAGAACTCAAATGTATTAGCAAGAAAAGAACAAGTGATCCCATCTCAGTGTGGGCAAAGGACTTGAAGAGAAACTTCTCTGAAGAAGACAGGTGCACAGCCTACAGACATATGAAAAAATGCTCATCATCCTTAATCATCAGAGAAATGCAAATCAAAAACACTTCAAGAAATCATGTAACTCCAGTAAGATTATCCCACATCACAAAATCCCCAAACTACAGATGTTGGCATGGATGTGGAGAAAAGGGAACACTCTGCACTGCTGGTGGGAATGCAAGCAAATACATTCCTTGTGGAAAGAAGTTTGGAGAACACTCAGGGATCTAAAACTAGACCTGCCATTTGATCCTACAATTCCTCTACTAGGTATATATCCAAAATACCAAAAATCACCTGGCAACAAAGATATTTGCACCAGATTGTTCATTCCAGCTCAATTCATAATTGCCAAGTCATGGAAGAAACCCAAGTGCCCATCAACCCATGAATAGATTAATAAATTGTGGTATATGTGTACCATGGAATACTATGCAGCATTAAAACAGATGGATACTTTACCTCTTTTATGTTTACATGGATGGAAATACTGTGCAGCATTAAAACAGATGGATACTTTACCTTTTTATGTTTACATGGATGGAGCTAGAAAGTATTCTTCTTAGTAAAGTATCTCAGGAAGGAAAAAAAAATGTCTAATGTACTCAGTACTACTATGAAACCGATTTATAATCACTCACACTTTCATATGAGAGATGAATCACAACTATAGCCCAGGATGAAGGAGGGAAGGGAAGGGGAATGGAAAGGGAGGGGGGCGGTTCCATAGAGGGAGGGTTAATGGTGAGACCACACCTATGGTGCAAGGGTACAAGTCAAATCTATCAAATGTAGAACACAAACGTCTTAATACTGTGATTAAGTAAATGCGGTGAAAGCTATGTTAATTGGTAGGATGTAAGCACTCCAATTTGTACAAATAATCAACACATTGAATACCACAAAGGCATAAATGTATTTATGATCTATGTATATATGACTTAATTAAAAAAAAAAGAAAATTTTAAAAAAAGCAGTGCATTTTGGATTGTGGCCCAAATGTACACCTCCATATTTGCATACATATGTAACTATCTATAAATCTTTCAAAGAAATACATTTCATAAAAATAAAATTCTTACCTCTACCACAGCAAAAAATAAATAAAATAAGTTTCCATGCCTTTCATGTAAAATTTAGCAAAAGTTGAGAAATGAATTAGTATTGTGTAACAGTTTGAATCATAAATCCTAACTACGCCCACACTGAGAAAAAAAAAATAAATCCTAACTACGAATACTAACTATGTTGCCTTCTATTTTTTGCATCAATTAGCAAGCCACATAACCTCTTCATGCCTCAGTTTCCTTACTGGTAAAATAGAGCTAATAATAAAGCCTACTTCCTAGGGTCATTGGGATGACCAGTTAATGTAATGACTATAAAGTGCTTAGAACAGTGTCTGCCACATGGTAAAATCTCAATAAATGTTAGATCTAGTGACATCATTACTAATTAACACTAAGAAGGTGTTCAGGGTAACAGCATGGTGGTGGGGAAAGATGAGATGGCCTTGAAGACTGATAGAGAAGCTATTATCATGGTAGTGACACTGGCAGGGCCTAGCAAGAAAATGAGCAAGAGGCTTTTCATAGAAGACAAAGCTGAGAATAGAGTTCATGATGGTGAATAAGCTGAGAAGAGAGTTCATGATGGTGAATGAGCCCAGTGCAGAAACATACGAGAGGAGTGAACAGAAATAATGTTACCACTTAAGAATAATCTTGGAAGAGATTTTCTTCTTTAGGTCATTGTGTTCTTAGAAGGAGCATCCTGACATTTCTTCTCAGGGTTAAAATTCTCCCACTGGCCTTTTGTGAGCTCACACGTTGGCAAGAGGCAGCACACTTGCCATGTGCCTGTCTCTGTGTAGAGACTTACTGCCAGGCACAGCTTTCCCCAAAACAGACTGGAACGTATGTTTTGCTTTTGTTAGTGTTTCTGCTAAGTTAGTTTAAAACAGCTAAAATTCCAGAGCTAAAGTGTAACTTTGGAGCTACATGTGAAGACTGAGACTTTTATAGCCAATTCCTTTGCTACATTTCTGAATAAAATTATAAGATATAAAATGTATTTTCTTACACTGTAGAATAATCCAAGCTTGATTACAAAAGTCCATATGGTTATCTTTAAATTCAGTGAATGTGTTTCCAGTTTATAGAATGATATTTGGCAGTTTTTATACATTTGGAAAAAAAATTCACGCATCTGGATGGATGATATATAGTTGTGGTAAAATGGCTCATCTCTTTAATCGCTGGAGTGAAAATGATTTGTTCCAACAGGGATTTTGTGGAGGTTTCATCTTCCTTTCATTTTATTAAAGGCAATTATATGTAGATTTTCAAGCACATCTTGACATGTTTTTTAACACCTTGTTTTATTTTTTCTTTAGTTACTTAAGGTCACTGATTTGAAGTACATCTGGAAAAAAACAAAACAAAAGGAAAGATGTGGGAGTGGAATATTTCACGATAACACAATCTTGAATTAGCTAGTAGCAGTTTCACTCCTAATATTGGCAGCCATGTTCATTGAATCACATTCATTCTATTGACTTTTCAATGAACAATTTTCTTAATTGTAGCCAAAGTGAGCAGCAAGGATGCATCATTCTGAATTAAAGCAAAAAGTACCTATTCACACACCGGTATCAATGACTGGTCCATTAACAAGTTACCTATGGAGAACAATAAGAATAAAAATACAGGGCGGCGCCTGTGGCTCAGACAGTAAGGCTCAGGCCCCATATATTGAGGGTGGCGGGTTTAAACCCGGCCCCGGCTGAACTGCAACCAAAAAATAGTCGGGCGTTGTGGCAGGCGCCTGTAGTCCCAGCTACTCGGGAGGCTGAGGCAAGAGAATCGCTTAAGCCCAGGAGTTGGAGGTTGCTGTGAGCTGTGTGATGCCATGGCACTCTACCAAGGGCCATAAAGTGAAACTCTGTCTCTCCAAAAAAAAAAAAAAAAAAAAGAATAAAAATACAGCCTTCTGGAATAAATGACATTTTGGCAGCTGACAATATTCAAGCAGTGAAATGTTATTAGAAGCAACTTCCAGGAAAAGTTTCACCTTTAAAATAAAAATTGTTAGCATACGAACATTAGAAAGACCTTTTGGGGGGATTGGAATATGTGAGATGCTAGCTCAAGATGGGGAAAATTAATTTTTGCTGAGAATAACATTGTTCCAGTCAATATGTTAGCCTCAGTACATATCTTATTTCATTTCTTTCTAACAATAATTATATGAAACAGATACTATTATTATGACTATTTTATTTTTTTATTTATTTTTATTTATTTTTATTAAATCATAGCTGTGTACATTAGTATGAGCATGGGGCACCATACACTTAGTTCATAGATCGTTTGACACATTTTCATCACACTAGTTAACATAGCTTTCGTAGCATTTTCTTAGTGTTCCCTGGAGAAAAGGGAACACTTTTGCACTGCTGGTGGGAATGCAAATTAATACATTCCTTTTGGAAAGAGATATGGAGAACACTTAGAGATCTAAAAATAGATCTGCCATTCAATCCTGTAATCCCCCTATTGGGCATATACCCAGAAGACCAAAAATCACACCATAACAAAGATATTTGTATTATGACTATTTTATAGACGAGCAAACTGAGAAGTTAATATGCTCAAGGCTATATGTTAGTTATGATAGAAACATGGCTGGCTGGCTCTAAATAACACTCTCTCAATTATTACGATTTATGGGCCACACAATTCCTTCCTAGTAATTTAATCTTTTGCTGCACCTTGATTTTGAAGCAGACAAACTTAATTGGTCAGAGGAGTATAGTAAATGATAGTAGAATAATAAAAGATGCTACTTAGTGAGTATTTATTGTTTTCCAGGTACTACATTACACTTTATTTTAAGTTGCTGAAATTATTTCCTGCTACACAGGCTTTCTAAAATGTATTTATTAGGATATAATTAATATACCATATGATTTACCCATTGAAATGTACAATTCATTTTTTTTAAAGACGGGGTCTTTCTCTGTCTTACCTAGTCTGGAGTGCAGTGGCATAATTATAGCTCACGGTAGACTTGAGTTCATGGGATCAAGTGATCCTCCAGCCTCAGCTTCCTGAGTAGCTGGGACTACAGGCACTCACCACCATGTCTAGTCAATTAAAAAAAATGTAGAGATGATATCTTGCTATGTGCCCGGGTGGGTCACAAACTCTTGGCCTCAAGAAATCCTCCCACCTTGCCCTCACAAAGCTAGCCACCCCATTCAGCCTAATCAATATTTTTTAGTAGTTTCACACATACAAGCAACCATCACAGGAGTCAATTTTAGAACATTTTTATTACCTTAAGCAGAAACCCTATGCCATTTAGCTATCATCACTGTGTACCACCAGCTCCTGTCCCCAGCCTTAAACAACTGTTGAACTATTTTCTGTATCTAAAGATGTTCCTGTTCTGAGCATTTCATATAAATGCAGTCATAATAATCTAGTCTTCTATGACTGGCCTCTTTTACTTGGAATAATGTTTTCAAGGCTTATGCATGTTTAGTATGTATCAGCACTTCATTTCTTTGGAAGGCTGAGTGATATTCCATTATGTGGATTATCACATATTGTTTATCCATTCATCAGTTGATAGGCATTTGAGTTGTTTCAGGTTTTGGCTATTGTGAATATTGCTGCCATGAACATTCATGTACAAGTTTTGATATGGAAATATGTTTCCATTTATCTTGAATATATACCTAGGAGTGGAAATTCTGTGTTAAATGTTTTTGAGAAACTACCAAACTATTTTCCAAAGCGGCTGCACCATTTTTCATTCTCACTACCAGCATATAAGGGTTACAACTTCTCTACATCCTTTACAAACACCTGGGATTACCTAACTTTTGATTGTAGTCATCCTAGTGAGTATGAAATGGTATCTTTGTGAATTTGATTTGCATTTCCCAATGACTAATTATGTAAAATATCTTTTAAAAAAATTGGGTTAACATGAGGGTACATATAATTAGGTTACATTATTTGCATTTGTAAGGTAAAGTTCAAAGTCTATAGTTGAGTCCTTCACCCTGGAGCTGTGCCATATACCCCTACATTGTACCCGATAGGTGGGAATTTACTGAAACCCCCTTCCCCACTTCTTGAATTTAACTATGTTTTTCTCTCATGTAAGCCTGTAGTTGTTGATCTATTATTTTCAGATTAGTACCTAGTACTTAGAATGCTTTCTTTTCCATTTTGAGATGTGTTACTTAAGAGAATGTTCTCCAAATCCATCCAAATAAATACTAAAGATACAAAGTCCCCACATTTTATGGCTGAATAGTACTCCAGGGTATACTATTACCACTGTTTATTAATCTATGCATGTGCTAGTTGGTCATTTGTTTGTTTTTCTTGGAAAAATATCTATTCAAAAATTTTGACCATTTTTATTGGACTGTTTATCCTTTGAGCATTGGTTTGTAAGTACATGCGTGGGGTCAAAATTCCTTATCAGGTATATGATATGTAAATATTTCTTTCCATTCTGTATGTTGTGGTGCTTTACCCTTTTCATGCATTATTTCATTTATTCTTTACAACAGCCATATGAGGAATTACTCATCCACACCCAGGCTGAGTGGGTAAATACCTAACCTAAGTCACAATGCTGATAATGGATGAGTCCAGAATTTGTGCTCACTTCTCCCTTGGGAATTCTATTAATGCTTCCCTCCTCCTGCCTTGATGCTGACATACATTGTAAGCATTTAACACAGTGGTTCTCAACCTTCCTAATGCCGCAGCCCTTTAATACAGTTCTTGTGGGTTACGACTCACAGGTTGAGAACCGCTGATTTAACAAGAGAAAATAAATTTCAGGATTTCATTGCTTGTCTATGCTTCCCTCCTAGATATTCCAGTGGATAAACATTGAAAAGAAAAACATTTTGTTCATATTCTTCAAATTGATTCTCTAGGGACAGTGGTGATTCCCAGGAGGAAGGTGTAAACACAGAGCCCCTGAGGCATATTGAAGTGGTATTCTGAGTCAAGATTTATAAGCATGGGGAACTGGTCTTTTAAAAGACAATTACAAAGAAAAGCCTTTCAATGTGAACAGATGCAGCCATGAGTTTGATTAAATCTTTGCTGGTAACCATAGTTAGGTGGGAACATTTGCCCACTAATGAGCTCCCTGGAGTTTCAGCAGGTGAATTAACACAGGAAATAACAACTCCAAGAGCTTCTTCCTAAGGGGAGAAGTTAATGGGAAAAACTCATTTACTTTTCTTCCATTTTTTTCCATTTGCCATTTAGGAGGCCAATGTAAACGTACTATTGCATTGAGCAAATGCCGTTTTTCCTCACCTCACTGCATCCCCAGCAGTGACTTTTCAGGTGCACAGTAAGTGTTGGTGCCTGCATTGAGGTCCCATGTGTGCAGGCATGTCTGAGAAGAGTGAACAACCCCATATAACTATAATAGCAATCCTCTGCTGATATTTTTCATCCACACCCACACTCCAGAAAATACATACTCCTCTCCTTTCAAATCTGGCTTCTTAAATGTCCTTATTAGTTTATCTTTGGGAGTCTGACTCACCATGCAGAATACATAGTATTTAGAGAAAATATGTTTCTATTGGGGTTTTCTGTATTATTTTGGGCTCTAGGTCAATCTTAATTGAGCAGTCGCCAGGATGAGGGCTTTATTCACCTTCCACACATACAATCATAAGGTGCAGAAAAGAACAGTCCTAAGTATCTGTAGTTAGACACTCTGGACTCTATCTTGAGCTGGTTAGTCACCTTCTTCTGAGACCATTAGGATTAATTCCATCTTATCTCATCATTTTTACTTAAGTCATCATCCTGCAGATCATCTATCACAATCTAGCCCTTTTTATGCATACAATGCAATGCATAGCAGAATTAGACCCAATTCTCTTTCCATCATCATAAGCCCTTCTTCTCTGCCTTCTGTAATTTAAAGTCTATGGATTAAGAAACTCCTCAGGAGCTTCAAACTATTGTCTCAAGGTTCCCTTCATCTGCTTGTATAACTGGAATATGACTGTGTCCTGAGGGGATCACTTGCCCTTCATTCCTCTAAAGTGAGCACTAGTTTTCCTCACAAACACTGGAGACTAGAAGTGGGGTGAATTGCTTTGCTCCTCCTTGTCACTTTCAAATCATTTCTGTTACTCCTTCAAAATCCAGAGTTCCTAATTCACCATTTTCTTCTCTACTCTCATTTTTGCCTCCATTTTGGCAACTTCGACATCTATGTAGATATTTCCAATATTTCATGATCTCATCACCAATGATATATTTTCTCCATTATAGCTAAACCACTCACTTTACTGTTCATGCTATAGACATTGTTATTATCCAGAATTTTGTCACTTTAAAATCTTTATTTTAAGATATTTCTGTATAGCTATCCTACATAATTTTCCTGCTGAAATATCTCCTTCACTCACGTGTATAGACACACACACTAATGCCAATAACTCTTCAATTTTAAGACTACCAGTCTGTTAACTCTTTCACCATCATCCACTCTTCTCATACCTCACTTCCTCATTCCTTAGCAATTTAGAGTTCATAGTCCATTATTATCACTCACTTGGATAACCTTTATCTTCCTACTCATTTTCTTGGAAAAATTGCGACCCTTTTTAAATCTATCTACCTATTTTTCTCATGTATACAAGCTATATAAATTTACAAGATTAGACTGACTAATCTCACCTGAAATTCTTGACTACATCTCAAATCAACAATGCTTCCATATTATGTGTTCTTTCATACTATCGAAACCAGCTAGTCAACATCTTACACACTCCTCAATTTCTCAAAAAACCACTATCTCACTCCTGTCATTTGGTGATTTTATCTCTTGCTTCACTGAGGAAATAGAAGAATCAAGAGAGAATTTCCATATAACCCCACCCACCAAATCCACTATTTTGCTTTCATTTGTAACCATACTATAATCATTTTCTTTATAATGTACAAATATTAACCTATTCTCATGTAAGGCCATTCCTTCTACTTTTATTATAAATCTTATTGATTAGGGTACAGAATATTCTCCCTGATTTTTCAATATTTTTTCTTGTGAAATTATCCAACCTTGCTCTTTTACATCATCAGTTTCACGGAACCATGTGCATCAGCACACAGATATGTTCTAAATCTACCCTCTTAAAAATACAGTGTCTTGGCCCCAAGCCTATATCCAGTTATTGTCTCACATTTTCTCTTTCCTTAGCACCAAACCTGTCACAAGAAATTGTCCACCCACCCCTAATTTTTAACCTCACAGTATGCTTTAATACACATCATTCAAGTTTATATTAAATCTTTTCTGCTCTTTTATTCTCCTCTTTTTCAAGACAACCATTGCCTTCCATGCTACCAAGTTAAATAGTCATTTGTGTGTCTTCATCATATATTGGAATAACATTTAATACAGTTTAACATTTTTTTCTTCTTGCAACATCATCTGCCCTTGACTTTTGTAATGATACATTAAACTTTTTTTTCTTTTTTTTAATTCTTTTGCTTACATACCCAGTAATAGAATTGTTGCTTATATGGTAAATTTATGCTTAACTTACTGAGCAACTGCTAAACTGTTTTCTATGGAAGCTGCACCATTTTTCATTCCCATGAGAATTGTATGACGGTTTCAATCTCTTCATATGCTCACCAACATTTGTAATTTTCCTTTCAAAAAATATAGCTTCCCAAGAGTGTATGAAGTGATATCTCATTGTGGTTTGGATTTGCATATCCCTAATGGCTAATAATGTTAAGCATCTTTTTATGCATTTCTTGGTTATTTATATGCCTTCTTTGGAAAAATGTCTGTTCAAGGTCTTTACCTAACTTTTAGTTTAGTTTAGTTTAGTTTAGTTTAATTCAGTTTTGTTTTTGTCGTTTTGTTATTGAGCTGTCAGAGTGTTCTATGTATTCTGGATACTGGATATTTATCAAATATATGATTTGCAAATATATATTTCCCTTTATTTAAGTTGCCTTTTCACTTCCTTTGTGATTTTCCTTTTTTTTTCAGAAAAAAAAAATTTACATTTTTATATACTCCAATTTACTCTTCCCTTGTGGTTTCTAATTTTGGTGGCATATGAAAAATTGTTGCTTAATCAAGTTCTATATGTGTCATATCTCCATAACTCTGACCAAAAAAGTCAAACCCATTCACTCAACAATATATTTGTGATCACTTACTAAGTACTAGGCCTTAGTCTAACTACTGAGGATAAAGTGATGAACGGAACAGTTGTGAAGATTAATTTCCAGATCATTATCAACATTCATGTTATATTATTCTTCTGGGTAGACTCCATTCTCATCTCTCTTGCAATTAAATGTGACTATATAAATTCTTGCCAAGGACACATAAGTGTGAGTGATGCATAGTCCTTTCAACCTGGCACTTAAAAATTTCCACGTGCCATCCTCCATGCACTCTTCTGTTCTTGCAGTAGGAATGGAGACAGAATCAGGTGTCCCAGATGAGGTGGCAAAAAGGGCTATTTTCAAATTACCTCAGTAGGACTATGACAAGGATTAAACGTTTTTTTGTTTTTGAGACAAAGTCTCTTTGTCATTGGACTAAAGTGTCATGGTGTCAGCCTAGCTCACAGCAACCTCCTGTCTCAGCTTCCTGAGTAGGTTGGATTAGGTGCCCGCCACCATGCCCAGCTAATTTATTTATTTATTGTTTTAGTGGAGATGGGATCTCTTTCTTTCTCAGGCTGGTATTGAACTCTTGACCTCAAGCAATTCTCCTACCTTCGTGCTGCAGAGTGCTAAGGAGTAAGTGATTATTGCTATGGTTTGACTGAGTCTTCTTCAAAATCTGGTATTAATGATGGAGTCTTTAAGAGGTTCAGGCCATGAGATCTTCTCCCTCTTTACTGGGATCAAGGCTGTTATAGAGGAGGCTTCATGCAACCTTGGCTGGATTACCCTGGGTTTTGCTCTGTAAGGACCCAACATTTCTTCCCTCCTGAGAACACAGCAACAAGGTGCTATCATGGAAGAGAAAAGCTAGGTATAGGGAGGGCACCTCTGAAATGAAGGTTTTCTGACCTGCTTAAGGGAAGAAGTGTGAGGGGAAGGTGAAAGTGCCCTTCTTGCTTTTGTTTTCCCAAATGCCAAGATGCTATATGTTGGGACAGTGCTTTACTATGGCTTGAACGTATCCCCCAGAATTCAAGTGCCAGAAATTTGTTCTCCAGTGTGATGGATTTGGGAGGTGGAACCTTAAAGATAGATCATTAACATAAGAAAAGACAGAAACTTTACATCTTTTGTGCTTACCTAGATGGACTTGAAACACATTCTTCTTATTAAAGTATCTCAAGAATGGAAAAAAAATCCAGGGAACTTCATACTAGTATGAAACCAATGTATAAATAACTACATGCCCATGCTAAAGATAAAACATAAATATTGTCTAGAAGGGGAAGGGGAGAGAAGGAAGAGGGCAGGGGAAGGAGGGAGAATGATTGGCAGGATCTCACGTAATGTGCACAATGTCAGGGTATTCAGCACTCCCCCTGGGTGAAGGGCTCAACTACAACTTGAACTTTACCTTAGAATTGAAAACAATGTAACCTAAACAAATCAACCGCATATTGATTTGAAATATATAAAAAAAGATTTATCATTAACAGGGATTAAAAAAAGAAGAAGAAGAAAAAAGCAACCCTCACCAATGATCAAATCTGTTGGCACCTTCATCTTGGACTTTCCAGCTCCATAATAGTAAGAAATAAATTTATGTTGCTTATAAGTTGCCCTGGCTTAGGTATTTTGTTATATCACCATGAATACACTATGACAATTATTTAGCATAACTTAAGCATATACTTAGTGTTCAATAAATGCTAGTTTCTATTACTGTAATGACAGTATTTGAATATTCCAGTAATCACTGAGATGGGAAAAATATGAGAATACGTATACAATTCAGAAGATAGTGCAATTGAGTGTTGCATTCTCATAGACAGAGTATCAGACTTGCTTATGGCAATAGTTTTGTTGATGAACCAAGAAAATTCTAAGCTACATGCCAGAGTATTAAGAACTATAATTTTGGAAATGCTCATCTAGTAAAATGTAGCTTAAACCAAAAACTATCTAAGAAGTTTGGTTATACTGGTTATAAAAATTTTAAATTGCTGTAGAACATTTTTCATTTATGCAACACTTTAGTGAAAGAACACTGTAATAGTCCAACTTCATTTTGTTTTGTAGATTTGACTTTTGACAGCTTTGAACACTCACTACTCCATCTTACTCTTCTTACCTATAGCTGATGTGAAAGCCTAGGTGCTTCTTTCTTTAGGGCCAGTGCGATGTTCAAATCATATAAGCCCTGACCTGTGTGTGGGAACACTCATTCCACCTTTGTCCCCTAACCACCATAAAAGCCAACCTAATTCTTTCTGTTTTCACAATTCATTCTTGCCTTTGCTGGGAAGCCTGCCCTGATCAGCCCCAGAAAGTCTCATTATGCAAGTCATAAAATTTTTCATACCCATTTATGTATGTGTCATCAATCTTGACATCTGAAACAAATTTTAGATGTAAGGTCCATCATGTCTCTGTGTGGTGATCACACAATTAACGCTGTGAACAGGACATTTAGTCACTGTTCACTACCACTAGTAATAATATTTTCTCTGGCTTTGTCTTCCTAACTAGTACTGCTGCTTACTGGTAAGTATTTAGTTTTAGCTACTGCCTGATGGCCAGCCTGTGCTTTGAACTGCACTTCTCTGTGCTACATTTGTAGAGTCCTACAAATAGGACTAAAGATTTAAACATCGTAAGTCAGAAGTTTAGGTAATTGACATTTAATGATAGTAGTGCTGGGTTGGAACTCTTTCTAAATCAGCCATGAATCATGTGTCTCAATTTTAACAATCGACGTAATTTACACTACACACTAGGGAATAACTCTTCTCTTGTTACTCTTTTATTTTTTATTATTTATTTATTTATTTTTGGCAGTTTTTGGCCAGAGGCTGGGTTTGAACCCGCCAGCTCCGCATTATGGGGCAGGCGCCCTACCCCTTTGAGCCACAGGCACCGCCCATTGTCTTGTTACTCTTAACTGTGTCTCTAATAGCCCCCTTTCTATACAGTGATCAGGAGAAAAGTTGATGGTTAAATATACAGACCCATTGGTGATCACTCATTTGGAAGAAGAGTAGTTACTATGAAAATGCTGAGGTAATAATCCTAATCCTAGTGTGCAAATGGCACACTAGGAAATTTTTTTAAAATGCTTCTTCTCATACTGCCTATCTCTCTGTCAAAAAAAGATTCTGGTCAATAAACACATGAAAAAAGGTTCACAATCTATAGTCATCAGAGAGAGGCAAATAAAAACAACTTTGAGATATCCCCATTGAGATCAGTCTTCATCACAAAATACTGAAGCTGGATATGTTTTTGTGGATGTGGAGAGAAGGGAACATTTTTGCACTGCTGGTGGGACTGCAAACCAATATAGCCTTTTTAGGAAGAAGTATGAAGAATTCCCAAATAACTAAAAGTAGACCTTCCATTTGATCCCACAAAAATCATGTTATCTCAAGGTAATTTGCACTAGAATGCTTATTGCAGATCAATACACAATCACCAGGGTATGTAATCAACCAACCAAAGTATCCATCATCTCATGAATGGATTAACAAACTATAGTATGTGTATACCATGGAATTATATGTAGCCATTAAAACAATGGAAACTTTACATCTTTTGTGTTTACTTGCATGGAGTTGAAACATTCTCCTTAGTAAAGTGTCACAAGTATGAAAAAGCAAGGGGTGAAGCAACATGGAGAATTAGAAACAACTCCTTACTAGCCACTCATGGGAATCACCTAGACTGTCCCCCATGCCTAGATTCATGGGGGTGGCCATAGCAGCCAAATGATGACCACCATTTCTCCTGTTGCTCTTTTTCTCCCTTTCTGTCCTTCTTCTCTCCTTCTCTTCAACTCTTTTATTTCACCCTCCCTTCTTTATTTTTCTTTCTTTATCTTTTTTTTCTTTTCTTTCTCCCTTCACGCATTTTACAGTTTTCTTCCCTTTGGCCCTATACCAAAATAACACTTCAATACCTAAGCTATGAGACAAAGTAATTTAAAGCAAAGGAGGTAATGAAAAGGAAAAAGTAGAGAAAGGAAGTGAACAAGAAAATACATATGAAGAGTAATCAATAAAAAAAAATTAGGCAATGCGAAAAGCCAAAACAGAGCACTCCCCCCAAAAAAGAACATGAGGCAGCTACTGCAGAGAATTCTGCCTATAAAAAATTAATAGAAATGACAGAAAGCGAATTTAAAATATGGATGGCAAAGGTAATAAAAGGAATTGATGAGAAAGTGGAAAAACAACCAAAAGACGGATGAAAAATATGAAGAACATAGAAAGAATATGGTAGAGATTAAGGAATTAAAGGAGTCAATTAAGGAACTTAAAGATTCAGTGGAAGGTACCAATAACATATTAAACCATGAAAAAGAATCTCAGAGCTAGACAATATAGGTCTTGAGCAAACACAGATAGTCAAAGAGGCAGAAAAGAGAGAGAAACCAGAACATTTGCTCAGACAAATATGGGACTACATCAAACACTCACACATACAAATTATATAAGTATTCATGAAGGGGAAGAAGAACATCCTAAAAGAATGGAAGCCCTACTGGAGGATATGATAAATGAAAATTTCCCAAGTTTCACTAAAGATCCTGAAGCAGTCTTTTTAGAGGTATATCAAACTTCAGTTCATCTCAACACAAATAAAACATCTCCAAGACATATTTTAATGAACCTGTCCAAAGTCAAGACAATATAGGAAATTCTGAAAGGTGACAGGAATAAGCACCAATTGACATACAGGAAGAGATCTATCAGGGTGATAGCAGACCTTCAACTAAAACTTCCAAAACAGAAGAGAATGTTCATCTAACTTTAAACTTCTTAACCAAAATAATTTTTATTTATTTATTTATTTTTTTTTATTAAATCATAGCTGTGCACATTGATATGATCATGGGGGCATCATTCACTAGCTTTACAGACCGTTTACCAAGTTTCACATATACCCTTGTAAGATGCACCGCTGGTGTAATCCCACGAATCCCCTTCCCTCTATCCACTTCCCCCCTCCCTCCCCTCTCTTTCCCCCTTCCCCCTATTCTTAGGTTGTAACTGGGTTATAGCTTTCATGTGCAAACCCTAAATTAGTTTCATAGTAGGGCTGAGTACATTGGGTACTTTTTCTTCCATTCTTGAGATACTTTACTAAGAAGAATATGTTCCAGCTCCATCCATATAAACATGAAAGAGGTAAAGTCTCCATCTTTCTTTAAGGCTGCATAATATTCCATGGTGTACATGTACCACAATTTATTAATCCATTCATGGATCTTTTATCCCAGAATTCTGTATCCTGCTAAACTAAACTCAAAATTGATGGAGAAGAAAGAAGGAGCAAGATGGCAGAGTAGAGTAAGTTTCTTTGCAGCAACGCATGCTGAAATCAGAGGGAAAGGACTTCATCCATTTCTGCCTGGTGGTCCCTGCCCAGAAACATCACTTCTGGAGTACAGGGAAGCAGCAGGAGACTCCAGGAGCCCCAAAAGAGGTCGGGACTGTGGAGAACCAGCACAGAGGGTGATTACTTGTGTGCCTACAGAGGCCCCTGGTTCAGCAGCAGCAACAGTTTTCAGACAGAGAAGGCCTGCCCTGTGTGATTTTTTGTTTATTTATTTATTTTCTTGTGTACCTGGGCACTTGGCAGAGTTGCCTTGGGAGAGCTTAGATGAGCAAGTGAGTAATCTTGAGCAGCACCTAGGGGCTGAGACTAAGCCACTGGGTGGAGTGGAGTTCAGCTGTGGGCTGGGCGCAGCCACTGTGGGAAACTGCCTTGTAGGATCAGGCCTCTGAGTCCTGAGGTGAGGCTGGTTCTGGCATGCCTGATAAGCTAGCTGGGCAGCCATCTGTGGGGAGATTTGAGTGACACACAATTTCCAGGGAAAGCCACTACATGGCCATGGAGACTGGAATGCTTGAGGCATCTCTATTAAGCAGGCTGAGGAGAGCTTCAGCCTCCCAAGTCTATGGTAATTGAAGGCAAAGATACCAGGAAGATGTGACCAGGTCTTCTTGGCAAAACAAAGGCTTCTAACCTCCATCTTATACAGTTTTATCAACATCATGATTATCATTTCATGACCCTGAAGACAGATACACACACACACACACACACACACACACAAACACACTTTCCTTTTTAAAAGTTTTGTCAACTTTTTCCTCTAGATTTTTTCCTTTTCTTTCTTTTTTTCTTTAATATTTATGATTTTTCATTGTTCCATTATTCAACAGTAAGGGCTCCATTTATGGTAGTTTTTCTTCCCTGTTATTCTCCCCTCTCATTTTATCCCTTAAGGTGTTTTTGTTTGTTTTCTTTTGTTTTATAGTATTTTTGCTTTTCTTCTCCATTTGGTGGGGGTGGAGTCTTGTTTCTGCTCAGGCTTATAAAGAGCTTCAGACCTCAAGGAATCCACCAAACCTAGCCTCCCAGAGGTTGGGAATTGTGGGTGCAGGTCAAAGCACAATGCTGAAAACCACTATTAATCCTGTCTCTCTCTTTCTGTTTCTCTATTCTTTTTGGCAATATTTCCTTTTACCCTGCTTTTCGTTTTTGTGTTCTCTTTTTCTATCTTCTTTTCCTTCTTGGCCTTCACTCTTCTCTTCCTTTTAGTACTATACTAAAAGGACACTTCAACACCTAAGGTCAGAGACAAGATAACCTAAAGAGGAGGAGGAAGTGAAAGGAAAAGTAGGATAAGGAAGCAGACAAAAGGAACATTCATGATGAAGAACTAATAGAAAAATCTAGGCAACATGAAAAATCACACAAGAGCACTCCCACCCAGGGGATCATGAGGTAGCTACTGCAGATGATTCCACCTATAAAGTAATGTTAAAAATGACAGGGAATTTAAAATATGGATAGCAAAACAATGAAGAAAACTTCTGAGAAAGTGGAATAAACAAAAAGGAAATCAAAAGACAGAACAAAATCAGGGATGAATGATATGAAGAATATAGAAAGGATATAGTGGAGCTTAGGGAATAGAAACAGTCAATCAAGGAACTTAAAGTTGAAGTAGAAAGTTTCAGTAACTGATTAGACCATGGAGAAGAACTAATCTCAGAAATAGAGGATAAAGCTCTTCAGCTGACATAAGCAGTTAAAGAGGCATAAAAGAAGAGAAATAATGCAGAATGTTCACAGAGAGACTTATGGGACCTTCATGGGGGGAACATTCTGCATTAAATATTCCTAAAATATAATTATAGGATCCCAGAAGGGGAGGAAGAATGCCCCAGAGGAATGGATGCCCTACTAAGGAATATGATAAAAATTTCCCAAGCAACATCAAAGATTCTGACACACCAATCTCAGAGGGATATCAAACCCCAGGTCATCTCAACTTCAACAGAATTTCTCTAAGACACATTGTCAAGAACCTATCCAAAGTAAAGATAAAAGAGAAACTTCTGCAAGCAGCCAGAGTAAGCACCAAATGATCTACAGGGGCAAGTCCACCAGGGTGACAGAAAACTTCTCAAACAAAACTTTTCAAACCACAAAAGAATGGTAATCTACCTTTAAACTACTTAAACAAAACAATTTTTAGCCCACAATTGTATATCTTGCTAAGCTAAGCTTTGAAATTGATGGAAAAATTAAATCTTTTACTGATATACAAACACTGATGAAGTTTGCTACAACTAGACCAGCTTTACAGGAAATACTGTGACCTATTCGCATTGACCATCACAATAGACTACCAGCATAATAAACACCCAGAACTAAAGAATAAAACCCAGCATCCACAATGACCCAAATTAAAGCTAAGCAACAGCATTCACAAAATGAGATGAAAAGAACTCCACAACACTTATCATTTCTCTCAATAAATATTAGTGGCTTTAAGTCCCCACTGAAGAGGCACAGGCTGCTTTATTGATAAAGAAGCACAAGCCATACATATGATGTCTACAAGAAACTCATGTAGCTTTTAAGGACAAAGCAAGACTCAGAGTGAAAGGAAGGAAAACAATATTTCAGGCAAATGGAAATCAGAAGAAAGGAAGGGTCGCAATCTTATTTTCAGATACAAGTGGATTTGAAGCAACTAAACTAAAAAAGACAAAGATGGGCACTTCATATTGATCAAAGGAATAATACAACAAGAAGACATTTCAATTCTGAATACTTACACACTCAAATGTGCCCAGACTTAATACACAGACCTAGGGACAGTGGCTGTGGCTCAAAGGAGTAGTGCACCGGCCCCATATGCCAGAGGTGGTGGGTTCAAACCCAGCCCTGGCCAGAAACTGCAAGAAAAAAAAAAAGACAGAAAAAAGAAAAACAGACCTTAATTAGCCTGAGCAATATCATATCCTATGACACCATAATAGCAGCGGACTGTAATACCATCCTAACAGAGCTGTAAAGATCCTCTAAACAGAAACTAAGCAAAGATACAAGGGACTAAAATGTGACACTAGACCAACTGTGCTTAGTAGACATATAAAGAACACACCATCCCAAAGCTAGGGAATATACATTCTTCTCATCAGCCCATGGAACATTCTCCAAAAACAAATCATATCCTACACAAATCAAAACTCAACAAAATTATAATAATTGAAATTATACCTTGTATCTTCTCAGACCACAGGCAATTAAGGTGGAGGTAAAATCCAATGAAAATTTCCATCCCCACACAAAGTCATGGAAATTAAATAACTTTATGTTGAATAACAGTTGGGTGAAGGAAGAGAAAAAAAAGGAAATCATTAACTTCCTTGAGAATAACAAAAATGAAAACATAAGCTACCAAAACCTGTGAGACACAGTAAAAGCAATCCTATGAGGGAAATTTATCATATTCGATACTTACATCTGAAAAAAGAGGAAGAGAGCACATCAATACCCTAATGAATCATCTTAAATAAATGGAAAAGGAAGAGCAATCCAATCCCCAACTTTTCAAAACAAAAGAAATAACCAAAACTATATCGGAAATAAATGAAAATGAAAATAAACTAATCATTCAGTAAATTCATGAACCAAAAAATTGGTTCTTTGAAAAGATAAATAAAATCAATGAAACATTGGCCAGATTAACCAGAAATAGAACAGTAAAATCTTCAACAACTCAATAATAAATGAAAAGGGGGAAGTAACAACTGATACCACTGAAATACGAGTGACTGTTTCTGACTACTACCAAAAACTCTATGCTCAGAACTTTAACAATGTGCAGGGAATGAACCAATACCTGGAATTACACCTTCTTCTTAGACTTAACCAGGAAGAAATAGATCACTTGAACAGACCAATATCAAGCACTGAAATTGCATAAATAAAAACTTCCAACAATAAAAAATCTCAGAACCAGATAGCTTCACATCAGAATTCTGTCACACCTTCAAAGATAAGCTTCAACCTATTCTGCAGAACCTATTCCAAAACATTGAGAAGGAAGGACCCTTCCCCTACCTGTACTACAAAGCAAATTTCACCTTGATTCTAAAACCAGGCAAAGACCAAAATAAAAATGAAAATTTTACTAATTGTACTAATGAATTTGATCCAAAAATACTCAATAAAATCTTAGCTAATATATTGCAGCCATATATTCAAAAAAATTATACATCATGATCAAGCAAGCTTCATCCAAGGGATGCAAGGTGGTTTAACATATGCAGATTCATAAATGTGATGAACCATATTAATAGAAGCAAAAAGAAAGACCACACGATCCTATCAATAGATGCAGAAAAAGCATTTAACAAAATTCAGCATCCTTTTTTAACAAGAACACTTTTAAAATTGGCATAGGTGGCACATTTCTTTTTTTTTTTTTTTTTAGTATCTTCATTTTTTTTTTTTTTTAATTGTTGGGGATTCATTGAGGGTACAATAAGCCAGGTTACACTGATTGCAATTGTTAGGTAAAGTCCCTCTTGCAACCATGTCTTGCGCCCATAAAGTGTGACACACACCAAGGCCCCACCCCGCTCCCTCCGTCGCTCTTTCTGCTTCCCCCCATATCCTTAATTGTCATTAATTGTCCTCATATCAAAATTAAGTACATAGGATTCATGTTTCTCTGTTCTTGTGATGCTTTACTAAGAATAAGGTCTTCCAGTTCCATCCAGGTTAATACGAAGGATGTAAAGTCTCCATTTTTTTTAATGGCTGAATAGTATTCCATGGTATAAATCTACCACAGCTCGTTAATCCATTCCTGGGTTGGTGGGCATTTAGGCTGTTTCCACATTTTGGGGATTGTAAACTGAGCTGCAATAAACAGTCTAGTACAGTGTCCTAATGATAAAAGGATTTTTTTCCCTCTGGGTAGATGCCCAGTAATGGGATTGCAGGATCAAATGGGAGGTCTAGCTTGAGTGCTTTGAGGTTTCTCCATACTTCCTTCCAGAAAGGTTGTACCAGTTTGTAGTCCCACCAGCAGTGTAAAAGTGTTCCCTTCTCTCCACATCCACGCCAGCATCTGCAGTTTTGAGATTTTGTGATGTGGGCCATTCTCACTGGGGTTAGATGATATCTCAGGGTTGTTTTGATTTGCATTTCTCTAATATATAGAGATGATGAACATTTTTTCATGTGTTTGTTAGCCATTCATCTGTCATCTTTAAAGAAGGTTCTATTCATGTCTCTTGCCCATTGATATAAGGGATTGTTGGCTTTTTTCATGTGGATTAATTTGAGTTCTCTATAGATCCTCGTTATCAAGCTTTTGTCTGATTGAAAATATGCAAATATCCTTTCCCATTGTGTAGGTTGTCTCTTTGCTTTGGTTATTGTCTCCTTAGCTGTACAGAAGCTTTTCAGTTTAATGAAGTCCCATTTGTTTATTTTTGTTGTTGTTGCAATTGCTATGGCAGTCTTCTTCGTGAAGTCTTTCCCCAGGCCAATATCTTCCAGTGTTTTTCCTACGCGTTCTTTGAGGATTTTTATTGTTTCATGCCTTAAATTTAAGTCCTTTATCCATCTTGAATCAATTTTTGTGAGTGGGGAAAAGTGTGGGTCCAGTTTCAGTCTTTTACATGTAGACATCCAGTTCTCCCAACACCATTTATTGAATAGGGAGTCTTTCCCCCAAGGTAAGTTCTTGTTTGGTTTATCAAAGATTAGGTGGTTGTAAGATGTTACTTTCATTTCTTGGTTTTCAATTCGATTCCAAGTGTCTATGGCTCTGTTTTTGTGCCAGTACCATGCTGTCTTGAGCACTATGGATTTGTAGTACAGACTTAAATCTGGTATGCAGATGCCCCCAGCTTTATTTTTATTACTAAGAACTGCCTTAGCTATACAGGTTTTGTTCCAGTTCCATACAAAACGCAGAATCATTTTTTCCAAATCTTGAAAGTGCAATGTTGGTATTTTGATAGGAACGGCATTGAATAGGTAGATTGCTGTGGGAAGTATAGACATTTTAACAATGTTGATTCTTCCCATCCATGAGCATGGTATGTTCTTCCATTTGTTAATATCCTCTGCTATTTCCTTTCTGAGGATTTCATAATTTTCTTTATAGAGGTCCTTAACCTCCTTCGTTAGGTATATTCCTAGGTATTTCATTTTCTTTGAAACTATGGTGAAGGGAGATATGTCCTTAATTAGCTTCTCATCTTTACTGTTATGGCTGTATACAAAGGCTACTGACTTGTGTACATTGATTTTATATCCTGAAACATTACTGTATTTTTTGATGATTTCTATTATTCTTGGTGTTGAGTCCTTGAGGTTCTCCAAGTATAAGATCATGTCATCTGCAAAGAGGGAGAGTTTGACGTCCTCTGCTCCCATTTGGATTCCCTTTATTTCCTTGTCTTGCCTAATTGTATTGGCTAGAACTTCCAGCACTACGTTGAATAGTAAAGGTGACAGAGGACAACTTTGTCTGGTTCCAGTTCTAAGAGGAAAAGCTTTCAGTTTTACTCCATTCAGTTAAATATTGGCTGTGGGTTTGTCATAGATAGCTTCAATCAGTTTTAGAAATGTGCCACCTATGCCTATACTCTTCAGTGTTCTAATTAGAAAAGGATGCTGGATTTTATCAAATGCTTTTTCTGCATCTATTGAGAGGATCATGTGATCTTTATTTTTGCCTCTGTTAATATGGTGGATAATGTTTATGGACTTGCGTATGTTAAACCAGCCTTGCATCCCTGGGATGAAGCCTACTTGCTCATGATGAATGACTTTTTTGATGATAAGCTGTAATCTATTGGCTAGGATTTTGTTGAGAATTTTTGCATCTATATTCATGAGTGAGATTGGTCTGAAATTCTCCTTTCTGTTTGGGTCTTTTCCTAGTTTTGCTATCAGGTTGATGTTTGTTTCATAGAATGGTTGGGGAAGACTCCTTCTTCCTCAATTTTTTGGAATAATTTCTGCACTGCAGGAATAAGTTCTTCCTTGAAGGTTTGATACAATTCTGAAGTGAAGCCATCTGGACCAGGGCATTTTTTGGTTGGAAGATATTTAATTGTTTCTTTGATCTCAGTGAAATTGAAATTGGTCTGTTCAGGAGCTCTATTTCTTCCTGGCTGAGTCTAGGGAGAGGGTGTGATTCCAAATATTGATCCATTTCCTTCACATTGTGTAATTTCTGGGCATAGAGTTTCTGGTAGTATTCAGAGATGATCTCTTGTATCTCTGTGGGATCAGTTGTTATTTCCCCTTTATCATTTCTGATTGAGGTTACTAGAGATTTTACTTTTCTATTCCTCGTTAGTCTGGCCAATGGTTTATCTATTTTATTTATTTTTTCAAAAAACCAACTCCTTGTTTCATTAATTTTCTGAATGATTCTTTTGTTTTCAATTTCATTGATCTCTGATTTGATTTTGGATATTTCTTTTCTTCTACTGAGTTTAGGCTTAGATTGTTTTTCTTTTTCCAATTCCATAAGATCTCTTGTGAGATTGTTGATGTGCTCTCTTTCTGTTTTTCAAATGTAGGCATCTAAAGGGATGAACTTTCCTCTCAAAACTGCTTTTGCAGTATCCCACAGGTTTTCATAGCTTGTGTCTTCATTGTTGTTATGCTCAAGGAAGTTAATGATTTCCTGTTTTATTTCTTCCTGTACCCATCTGTTATTCAACAGAAGATTGTTTAATTTCCATGCCTTTGGGTGGTGTCGAGCATTTTTGTTAGAGTTGAGTTCCACCTTTAGTGCCTTATGGTCTGAGAAGATACAAGGTAAAATTTCAATTCTTTTGATTCTGTTGATATTTGTTTTGTGTCCCAGGATATGATCAATTTTGGAGAATGTTCCATGGGGTGATGAGAAGAATGTATATTCTTTATCTTTGGGGTGGAGTGTTCTATATGCATCTACCAGGCACAGTTGTTCTAGGGTCTCTTTCTAATCTCTTATATCTTTGTTTAATTTTGTTTAGAGGATCTGTCCAGCTCTGTAAGACGAGTGTTTAAGTCCCCTGTTATGATGGTATTATCAGATATCATATCGCTCAGACTGAGTAAGGTCTGTTTCAAGAATCTGGGAGCATTTAAATTGGCTGCATAAATATTTAGAATTTAAATGTCCTCTTGTTGTAGTTTTCCCTTGACCAATATAAAGTGACCATCTTTGTCTTTTTTGACTTTAGTTACTTTAAATCCACATGAATCTGAAAATAAGATTGCAACTCCTCTTTGCTTCTGAATGCCATTTGCCTGAAAAATTGTCTTCCAACCCTTGACTCGGAGCTTTAATTTGTCTTTTGAAGCCAGGTGTGTTTCTTACAGACAGCAAATGCATGGCTTGTGTTTTTTGATCCAGTCAGCCAATCTATGTCTCTTCAGTGGGGAATTCAACCCATTAACATTTATTGAGATAATTGATAAGTGTGGTAGTATTCTATTGGTCCTATTTGGTGAGAGTCCATTACTTAGTTTTATCTTTTGCATCAGTGTGGAGGTTAGGTTCTGTCCTTTAATTTCTGAGTTCTTAATTTGCTGCTGATCCATTGTGGTGGTCAGTGTGCAGAACAGGTTGACGTATTTCCTGTGGAGCTGGTCTTGTTGTGGTGAATTTCCTCAATGTTTTTATATCCGTAAATCATTTGATTTCTCTGTCAATTTTTAAGCTTAGCTTAGCACGGTACAGAATTCTGGGCTGGAAATTGTACTGTTTAATTAGATTAAAGGTAGATGACCATTGTCTTCTTGCTTGGAATTTTTCATTAGAGAAGTCTGTGGTCACTCTGATGGATTTGCCCCTGTAGGTCAACTGGCGCTTACTCCTGGCAGCTTGCAGAATCTTTTCTATTGTCTTGACTTTGGACAGGTTCATCACAATGTGTCTTGGAGAAGCTTGGTTAGAGTTGAGGCGACCTGGGGTCCGATAGCCCTCTGAAAGCAGTGTGTCAGAGTCTTTGGTGGTATTTGGGAAATTTTCTTTTATAATATTCTCTAGTATGGCTTCCATTCCTCTGGGGCATTCTTCTTCCCCTTCTGGGATTCCTATAACTCGTATGTTGGAACGCTTCATTAAGTCCCATAATTCTGCCAGTGAACGTTCTGCTTTCTCTCTCTTCTTTTCTGCCTCTTTTACTATCTGAGTTATCTCAAGAACTTTGTCTTCTACCTCTGAAATTCTTTCCTCTGCATGGTCTAAACAGTTGCTGATACTTTCCATTGAATCTTTAAGTTCCCTAATTGACTGTTTCCGTTATTTCAGGTCTGCTAGATCCTTTTTATATTCTTCATATCGTTCATCTCTTATTTGATTCTGTTTTTGGATTTCCTTTTGGTTATTTTCCACTTTTTAAGCAGTTTCCTTCATTGTTTCCATCATTTCTTTCATTGTTTTCAACGTGTGTATTCTATACTCCATTTCTGTCATTCCTAACCTTTCTTTATAGGTGGAATCCTCTGCAGTAGCTACCTCATGGTCCTTTGGCGGGGTTGTTCTGGACTGGTTCTTCATGTTGCCTAGAGTTTTCTGCTGATTTTCCTCATGAGTGATTTCTTTTATCTGTTTCCTTGCCCTAATTTTCCTTTCACTTCCTTTTGCTCTTTAAGTTCTCATGCGTGTTCACTAAGGGTTACAGCACCAGAAGGGTGAGAAGTTTTAAGAGCTAAAAATGGATGAATGAAAGGAGGACCGAGTGATAAGGAAAAAAAAAAGTAAAATAGAGAAAGGAGAGAGGGTGGGTAGAAGGAATATTGACAAAAAGAAGAGAGGCACAGAAAGAGGGAGACAGAGCAATATAGGTGTACAGTACGATACTTTGGCACAACCTTAAAAAAAAGCCCACGTTCTCGGGTTGCCCGTTTGGGTGGTTCCCTTTAGGTCAGCAGCTCTTTGCTAACCTGATCAGACACAGTACCCCACCTCCACCAAGTAGGGTGGAAAGACAAAAATGCTATAAATCAAACCAAAACAGGCAAACAAAAAATTTTATGGGATACTATTGGGTGATAAACCAAATAATAGCGGTAGAAACACTAGGAAAAATGAAGTTCTAGTTACTGAAAAAGGCAGCAATGGGAAATGATAATTAAAGTAGAAAAATTGAGAAAGAAAAAGGATCTTCATGGAAAAGCTTGAAATTAAAAAAACAAAACAACATCAACAACATCAAAATAAACAAAAAAAACAACCAAACCAAAACCAAAAATACAAACAATCAAACAAACAAACAAAAAAAAAAAACAAGAAAAACACAACCAAAAACAAAGCAGTATGTATATGTTATTGAATATTGTCTGGGCAACAACTGGTCTTCTGGGGTATGAGATGTTAATCACAGTTCTGATATGACTGGAGGCTGCTGATTTCTCAAACCCCAGCAGGTAGACACCCTAAATCTCTCTTCAGCCCACTTAAAAGGCACTTTGAACTTGTAAACTTGCTGAGCAGAAGCTTTCCCAGGAAAATGCTTGTTGCTGGAATCACTGCTGAAGTGGCTATCCACTTACCCAATGTGCGAAAACCGGTCTCACTCTGCCCCCGAGGGTTAGGGCTACAAGGCGGCTCAGACCCCACCCATAGGCTACTTGGTCGCTGGGTTACCAGCTCCCACCGATTCTACCTCTGCGACCCTGTGGGCGGAGCTTGCCGGGGCAGATCACTCACAATGGCTCCCTGTGACCCACAGCCAAACACTATTAGCTCCGTCTGGCTCAGCGTCTCAGACTGGGGCCCTAGACAACGGCCAAATTTCTCCACACTCCCGCTCAGGCTCTCCCCAAGGCAATTCAACTGAGTGCCAAGTCCAAAGACACCAAAACAGTTCACAGGTAAGGCCTTTCTGGTTTGCAGTCTCTCTGCTACTGAACTTGCAGTTGCGGGCGGGTTTAGACGGATTGAACACACGCGACCACTTGCCGTTTTTCCACTGTTTTAGTCCTCCTCTTGGGGTCCAGAAGTCTCTCGCTGACTCCCTGTATCCTCACAGGGGTGATGATAGGCAGATCCCACCAGCCAGAGATGCCTGGAGTCCTATCTCCCCAGACTCACGGTGCCCAGATGCAAGGAAGCTGTTACTTGGTCGCCATCTTGCTCCGCCTCCGGTGGCACATTTCTTAAACTAACTGAAGCCATATATGACGAAGTCAAGCTAACATCATATTGAATGGAGTAAAACTGAAAGCTTTTACACTTTGAACCATAACCAGACAAGAATGTCCACTATTATTCAACACTGTGGTAGAAGTTCTACCCAACGAAATCAGGCAAGACAAATATATAAAGGACATCTAAATGGGGACAGAGGAGGTCAAACTCTTGCTCTTTGTTGATGATATAATCTTATACTTAGAAAACCCTAGAGACTCAACCACAAAACTCCTGGAAGTGAAAAAGAAATTCAGTAATGTCTCATGGTATAAAATCTATGTCCTTAAATCAGCAGCCTATATATATGCCGATATCAGCCAAGTTAAGAAGCAATTCAAGGACATAATTCCCTCCACAGTAGCTTCAAAGTAAAAGAAATACTAAGGAATATACCTAACCAAAGGAGTGAAGGATCTTTACAAAAAAAAAAAAAAATTATGAAACCTTAAGAAAAGAAATAACAGAACACATTATGAAATGTAAGAACATACCATGTTGTTGGTTGGGAAGAATCAACATTGTCAAAATGTGTATTCTACACAAGGCAATCTACAGATTCAATGCAATCCCAATTAAAATGCCAAGATCATACTTTCAAGAACTGGAAAATATATTACTTCATATTTTATGGAACAATAAAAAAATATATATAGCCAAGACAATTCTTAGTAATAAGAACAAAGCTGGAGGCTTCACTCTACCAACTTCAGGTTTATTACAAGTCCACAATAATTAGAAAAGAATGTTATTGGCACAAAATTAGAGACATAGACATATGGAACAGAATGGAAAACCAAGAGATGAAACCAGTCTCTAGTTGCCATCTGATCTTTTATAAACCAAATCAAAGGAAAACAGTGGGGAAATGAAAACCTATTAAATAAAAGGTGCTGGGAGAACTGGATATCCACAAGTAAAAGACTGAAACTGGACCCACACCATTCACATCTTACAAAAGTTAACTCAAGATGGATAAAAGACTTAAATCTAAGAAAAAAATGATAAAAATCTTAGAAGAAAGTGTGGGGAAAAACCTTGATGATGTTGAACTGGGGAAACATTCTATGACAAAGACTTTAGCAGCCATCACAACAACAACAATAAACAAATGGGACTTAAGTATGCTCGAAAGCTTCTGCACGTCTAAGGCCACAAGTAATGCAAACAGACAACCTTCAAAATGGGATAAGATATTTGTAGGGTATGAATCTCACAAAGGTTTGATAGCTAGAATCTATAGAAAGCTCAAATTAATCAACAAAAAAGAGCTAACAATCCCATTTATCACTGGGAAAGAGATAAAAACAGAACCTTCTCTGAAGAAGACAGATGAATGGCTAACAAACATTTGAATAAAATGCTCATCATCCCTGATCATCAGATAAATGCAAATCAAAACCCCTCTGAGATATCACCTAACCCCAGTAAAGAATAGCCCACATGACAAAGTCTCAAAGCTGCAGATGCTGGCGTGGATGTGGAGAGAAGGAAATACTTTTACACTGTTGGTGGAAATGCAAACTAATACAACCTTTTTCGAAGGAAGTATGGAGGATCCTCAAAGAACTCAAATTAGACCTCCTATTTATCTTGCAATCCTATTGCTAGGCATCTATCCAGAAGAAAAAAAAGTCATTTTATCAAAAGTACATTTGCACTCGACTGTTTATTGCAGCTCAATTTACAATTGCCAAATTGTGGACACAGCCTAAATGTCCATCAATTCAGAAATGGATAAATGAATTGTGGTACATGCACACCATGGAACATTATTCAGCCATAAAAAAAGATCATGACTTCACATCTTTTGTAATATACTGGATGGAGTTGAAACACATTCTTCTTAAACACATTCACCCATGAGCCTGGTGATAATGAGTTGACATGAGGTTCTCTGAAAGAAGTAACTTATGAATAAGAACAGGATAGGGAAGAAACTTTGTGAAGTATACCCAATAACTGTGTGTACCTGCACACACACACACACACACACACACACACAAAACCTGGAAAACTTATCTGCTAGAGGCAAGTGTTGGAGGGAAGTAAGATAATTCACATGTCTACCGAGCCTTAAATATGGGCATGTTGACTTGAAGGACTTTAGAAAAGACAAAGACTTCCAAAATATTAGGTACTTGTGAGAGTTGGGAGACAACCAAATAAATGAATGAATTAGGTAGCCATGGGTAATTGCTTAGAGGAAATGCAATTCTCTGATATGTGACCTATGACAACTAATTCAGGAGAGATGGAAAAGTGTGATAAGTCACTTTGAGATACCTCTTTGGGGGATATTGAGGAAGTTCTCCCTTCCTCTAAGCAGAGCATTCAGACTCCTCTGTATCCTTCCCTTCCCCTCCCCCATGAAAATGTCAGGAGAGGTGTTTTGTGACGTCTAAGCCACCCCATGGCTACCATTGGCTGGGGGAGTTTCTTGCTGGCCAATCAAAGCTGAAGGGTGTGGCTCTTCATTGTTACAGTGAAGGTATATATGGGGCAGTCAGAAGCCCAGGAGTAAATACAAATTTATCAAAATGGAAGATCAGGATGATACTATCACGGAGAATCTAGAAGAATCTAACTCCAATGAGGAGGAGCCAACCACAAGTAGCCAATCCTCAATAAAAACACGTAAGAGGAAGAGGAACAACCTTGATCAGCCTGAAGAGAAGGCCCATTGCAAGGTCAGGTGACTCTAATTATGTGCCTCCTCTTTTTCTCCATTGATAGCTAACCCAAGTCTTCTACCCTGTGCTTATGTGGCATAAAACTCTTCCTCAGCTCACATCCATTATTATAAGACCCTCATTTCCATATAGTCCCCATTCTTTTCCTTAAATCATGTATATTTTTTATTTTTTTAATTATTATTTTTTATTAAAGCATAGCTGTGTACATTAATGCGATCATGGGGCACCATACACTGGTTTTATAGACCGTTTAACACATTTTCATCACACTGGTTAATATAGCCTTCCTGGCATTTTCTTACCTATTGTGTTAAGACATTTACATTCTACATTTACTAAGTTTCACATATACCCTTGTAAGATGCACCGCATGTGTAATCCCACCAATCACCCTCCCTCCGCCCACCTTCCCCCTCCTTTCCCTTCCTTTCTCTCTTCTCCCTATTCTTAGGTTATAACTGGGTTACAGCTTTCATGTGAAAGGCATAAATTAGTTTCATACCAGGGCTGAGTACATTGGATACTTTTTCTTCCATTCTTGAGATACGTTACCACGAAGAATATGTTCCAGCTCCACTCATGTAAACATGAAAGGGGTAAAGTCTCCATCTTTCTTTAAGGCTGCATAATATTTCATGGTGTACATACACCACAATTTATTAATCCAGTTGTGGATCAATGGGCACTTGGGCTTTTTCCATGACTTAGCAATTATGAATTGCGCTGCAATAAACATTCTGGTACAAATATCTTTCTTATAATGTGATTTTTGGTCTTCTGGGTATATACCTAGTAGAGGAATTATAGGATTGAATGGCAGATCTATTTTTAGATCTCTAAATGTTCTCCAAACATCTTTCCAAAAGGAATGTATTAATTTGCATTCCCAGCAGCAGTGTAGAAGTGTTCCCTTTTCTCCACATCCACGCCAACATCTCTGGTCTTGGGATTTTGTGATATGGGCTAATCTTACTGGAGTTAGATGATATCTCAAAGTAGTTTTGATTTGCATTTCTCTGATGATTAAAGATGATGAGCATTTTTTCATATGTCTGTAGGCCGTGCGCCTGTCTTCTTCAGAGAAGCTTCTCTTCAAGTTCCTTGCCCAGCCTACCATGGGATCACTTGTTCTTTTCTTGCTTAGACGTTTGAGTTCTCTGTGGATTCTGGTTATTAAGCCTTTATCAGAGACATAACCTGCAAATATCTTCTCCCATTCTGAGGGCTGTCTGCTTGCTTTCCTTACTGTGTTCTTAGCTGTGCAGAAGCTTTTTAGTTTGACCAGGTCCCAGTAGTGTATTTTTGAATCTGCTTCAATTGCCCGAGGGCTCCTCCTCCTAAAATAAATCATATATTTCTAAGCTCATTCTGTTTCTCTACCAGGTACGGAAAATAACGACAATAACGTGTACAGTTGAAGAATATTCAGAAAAATCTAAACCTGGGAAAGAGCCAACGGTAATAATTTCTTATCCGAGAAAGGATGAAAAGAAGACTCCCGATCACCAGAAAGATGAGGAAACATCTTCTGTTTCGAGTGACATCTCATTAGCATCTCACGTCTCTGAGGTAGAACAACCAGAACTTGATACTGCTTCTTCAGAAGAAAATCCAGAATAAGGCTGTGTACATTGAGACCATGTATTATGCCAAAAATGTACCTGGGCATTTTTGACCATTAAAAATCAAATCAAAACTTTTGAAAAGGAGCTGTGTGTGTTAGTCTCTGCAGTGTTCTCTGATGATATGGAGGAAGGAAAGGAAGGGTAAGAGGGAGTGTGTATGGAGGGAGTGAGGTGGGGAACTGGAAGGTTGTGGGCCAGATTGGTACATCCACAGTTAACTTGACATTGTGGATACAGACTAGGGGAAGACAGAGCAACGAAGATAAATTTTCTCATTAAGGTTTTATCACACAAACAAGAAGGGAAAATACTTGTCTCTCTGTGTGTGGGAGGGTAGGGTTGGGCATGGGGAGAACTGTGACGTGTGAGGGATGGTAGTGTATGATAATGAGTCTGATTCCATTTTTGATATTTTACTGCTGACAACTGTTAAGCTTCATGCTTTCTTCCCCTTATATGCCACATCTGGGCAAGCTGATATAAACAGCTTGAAAGTTACTAAACATAAAATAGAAAAAAAAAAAAAAAAGAAAGAAAAGAACAGGTATGCCTCATCTTAAGCATTGAAACGATTGCCTTGCCTACAGTTCACATACCCAGAAAAAGCATGCCCTAGTGAGCATCTCACCCAATGAGTAATAAATTGAAATTGTCTTGGGACCTTATAATCAACTTGAAAAATGGGACCCTGTGGATCTTCCTCCTCAGTTAAAACAGTACATTATTAACATCATTTTACTCAGTTTAAAAGAAAAAGTCCAATCTGAAAATTGGAACACCAATTATTGAAAACCATTATACAATATCTATTTAGAGAAGTTATGAATATTTCCACTGTGTATAAATTGAACAGCCAAAGTTGGATTGGCCTTAAACCTGGAAATATGAATGGTGTTTCAGTGTAAATTATGGCAACTTTCATGTCACGATCCTACCCAAGACATTGATATCTATTATTATTGAAATTACTGACTCCATCCAGTAAGTAACTGGGAAATGCATTGCAGTCATAGAAAAGTATTTTGCTGAGTGTTATGTTTGATGCCTATTTCAACAGCTTGTCAGTTGCAACGTACTTACCTTCACCTTCAAAGGAACACCATAGACCTTACCCTGGACACTTAATGGGGTACCTTTTCCCACCTGTAGATTCATATAATTTTTGTAGGCAAGATTTTAACCACATTTAACCTTTTCCAGGTGCTCAGATATGACATCACACTGATGATATACTCCCCTGAGGAGATTCATAAGATATATTTTTCAGGACATAAAAATATTCACAAAAGAACTCATAAAAAGGGGAGTATTAATTGCATGCACACATAGGGCAAAGCTTTACTACCTCAGTTAAATTTTTGAAAATTATTTAGTAAGCTTAGGGCTAACTAAATAATTACTAACTCAACAGTGTCAATAAACAGCTTTTAGCTTCAGCCCCCACAAGTATTAAAATAATGCCAGTATGTAAGTTAAACATTTTTTAATTTGAGAGGCAACATATTCCTTACATACAAATTGTATTTCATTTCCTTCATTGTGTTATTTGCAAGTTAGCCCACCTAGAATGGGGCTCATTCAAGAAAAGGCTGTAGAATCTGTCTAAATTGCCACATGATAGGCACTTGTGTTAGTCACCACCCCTACCAGAGACACCTTCCTTCACTAGTGAGGCCTTAACAAATTTCTTTCATACTTTATCGAGTCACTGGACTATCAATGATGGCCATTAGGTGCCCATGGTCTTCTGATACAAGCAACTGTCCTCCACGGCACCAGGCTATATGCCGTTAGTAAGGTGGTAACCTACTGGATTTTCCTAGGAATAGAAGCTCTTTCAACCCCAGAGCCTATGACCCTCCATATCCAGCTATCCATTATGCAAGAGTCATGGAAACAGCACTCAATGAGCTCTGCAGGGCTAATGAGGCCTCCTCTATACAGGTTGGACCCAAACTTGATGCCTGCGGACATCCCACTTACAGCAGTGGGGAGCTTTTCTTGCTCTTAGTCTCTCGCCAAGTGCTCTAGTGCTAGAAGAGGCCACTTTTCTCTCAGACTCAACAAAGTAAATACCAAATCAACAAAGTAAATACCAAAAAGTGATCAATTTTACCAATGACATCATTACCCTTACATCTAATAGAAGTTGCTTGAAAGCTGCTACTTTTCATCTATTAAACAGGATTTCCCCCGATAATGGGCAAACAGTCATCTTAGCACTAGATGTCTAAGAGAACAATTGGCTTCATTTGCACATTTTTCCACATTCTTGGGTTATTGCCAATGGTCTGACCATCTTCATCTGGCCAATGTGAACAATAATTTCTTGTCAAGGTTGCCCTGTATGGGGTATCTCTTGCCTCGTAAATACAGAAAATATAAATCAAGGTCATGCATTTCTCTACACACATTAAAGCCACAATACCAAGGTCTCACCAAGGCACTTCTGTGTGTTTGGAGTTTTTAATTTTGGCATAACAGACATCACTGATCATAACTAAGGCACACATTTCATTTCTCAAAATAAACAACTTGCATGCCTAGTGTGTGTCAGATGTTCTTGTTCCTGAGCTTACTGTGAAGTACATGAACTCCATAGTTGTGGATCTGAGTAACCTACATTTATATGGAGGAAGGAGGGTTTGATAGGTGGTGGTGGGGTTGAAAACACTCTTAGGTAGGGGGTGTGGGAATATATGAGGCATTGATGTCTGAATTCAGGCATGAATGATTGGATAGAGTCAGCTGTGTGAAGACTTTAAAAAGAACCTTTTAAGACAGAAAGAATAGCAAGGGGCAATGTTATGAAGTAAGAACAAGAACAATTGAGGAACAATAAAATTTCAAGTGTGACTGGAGTAAAATGTGGGGTGGAAGCATGGAAATAGACAACTGAGATTGGAGAGGCTGGCAGAGATGAGGTCACATAGGGATTTGAAGGGTAAGGGCTTGGGGTGTATTTTTCATGCAGTGGAAACCCATTGGGTGGTTTGATACATGATAGTGACGTGGTTAGTTTTAGGCTTTAGAAAGGTCACTGAATGTTGTGGACTGTGTAGGACCAGAGCAGTTATAGGCTGCTGCAACAATAAGGAATTAGGTGATAGTGACTAAGACTAGGGCTGTAGCTAAAGGAATATAATTTAGTGTCTAGCATAGCAATTTGGCACATAGGCATGGTAGTCCTACCTCAATGTAAAATTCACCACCTAAAATCTATTTAACTTTAAGAAAGTTACTTAACCTCTGTAAAGGTTAGTTCCCCCATCTGTAAAATGAGAATGATGATGGTATGCCTCTGTGTATTAGAGTCATTTTGGAATTGAACGAGATGATTTATATAAAACACCTATTAAACACACAATAGACATTTGATAAAATGGCTACTGATGTTATCATCAGTACTATGAACACATTCATCAATAGAAGCAAGATACTTCTGGCTTCTTTCTCCCTCATTCTCCAAGAGCTATTACTGTACCTTGTGTAAGCTACTGTTAATATGTGACTAATGAGCCCTTGCTTGGTTTTCTTCAAGACATCAGTATTTTGGGGTACCTGTGCTCAATGGTCAGGCATTCTTGTACTGTTAAGATACTCTAGAGTAAGTAGCTCTATGTGGCTTATGATTATTTAAAATGAAGTGGTACAGGTGGGTGATCTATACCATTCTTACTTTGTACATAATGAGTCATCACTTGAACACCTCTCCTCTCCAACCTCCTTCCCCAAGGGCCTAAATGAACAGCAACTCATATTTCTAACATAACTGCCAACAACCTGCTGAATTTAGTCAGATTGGTTTGGCAGTTGCTTCCTTCCTTTAAATTCATATTTGAGTGTTTCTTGATTCAGAAAAATTAGCTTTTTTTTTTTTTGAAGCTAGTTTTCCTTTTTTTTTTTTTCTTTTTTTAGATATAGGAAATCAGCACATTGTACCCCATAAATGCATTAATGTATACATGATCTACCTTTTTATGAAGCAAGTTTTCATTTTATTACTTCCTGATTGGAACTCTACTCAAATTCTTCGGTTCCTTGGTGCTTGTATTTTCTCTTTTTGGTCCGTTTGGTACATCTTTTCACATCATCGTCATTTAGAACTGTAATTAAAAAGATATTTTCTGCTTCTTCCATATCCCTGATGAATAGGTAAAATTGGCCTAGATGTTGTCCCTTCTTGTTTGAAGTAAATTAGTAAATTCTTTCTCTTCCCCACCTTTGGTTAACGGATGTTGAAAGTTTACTCCTTCTTCAAGGCTCTGATTGTGCTTCCTGCACTCTGAAGCCTCTCCATGATCAACCTCCCATTGTTCTACTAATACTTCTGTTAGGGCAGTTACCAAGTTGTGTTATAATAGAATTATCCATTTCCCTGTTTCTCTGCACCAATTTACAATATGCCATTGCAAGGGGCATATCATATTTCATTCACATTTGTAATCACATTTGTAATACACCTGGCAGGACACCATTGTGGCTGTTCAATACATGTTTGATTAGTTAATGGACGACTGTACAATAATATTGTTTCTCTGCATTCTGGAGAATTCATTTAGCCTGCTTTCTAATGTTTTCTTTTGTTGTTGTTGTGGCTGCTATTGTTCCAGAAATGTAACTATGGCTTGAATGTGTTACCCACACTTCATGTATTGAAAACCGTGGAAGAGAGAGCTCTCTGGTGTCCATGACAAGGACACTAGTCCTATCCGATAAGGACCACACCCATATCATCATCTCATTTAACTTTTATTACTTCCTTAGAAGCCTCTCTACAAACACAACCACAATGGGCATTAAGAGTTTCAATCTATGAATTTTAATGGGACATAAAACTTAGGTCTAAGTCCCTCACTTTGTCTCTCCCTCTCTCCACGCATGCACACACACAGTCATGTGTTGCATAATGATGCTTCAGTCAACAATGGAGTGTGTATACTGCAGTGTTCTCATAAAATTGTAAGAGTGCTGAAAATTTCCTATTGCTTAGTGATGTTGTAGCTATTGTTTCATAGCAAAATGTATTACATATTTGTGATAATGGTGTAAAACAACGGACTGCACCACCACTTGAATAAAAGTCTAGCACTTCTTTGAAAGTTTGATAAAATTCTGGTGTGAATCCATCTGGCCCAGGGCATTTTTTTTTTGTTGGAAGATTTTTTATTGTTTCTTTGATCTCAGTGCTTGAAATTAGTCTGTTCAGGAGATCTATTTCACCTAGGCTAAGTCTAGGGAGAGGGTGTGATTCCAAATATTGATCCATTTTCTTCACATTGTCAAATTTGTGGGCATAAAGTTTCTGGTATTATTCAGAGATAATCTCTTGTATCTCTGTGGCATCAGTTATTTCCCCTTTGTCATTTCTGATTGAGGTTACTAGAGATTTTCCTTTTTTATTTCTAATCTGGCCAAAGGTTTATCTATTTTATTTATTTTTTCAAAAAACCAACTCCTTGTTTCAATAATTTTCTGAATGATTCTTTTGTTTTCAATTTCATTAATCTCTGATGTAATTTTGGATATTTCTTTTCTTCTGCTGGGTTTAGGCTTAGATTGTTCTTCTTTTTCTAATTCCATCAGATGGTTTGTCAGTTTGTTGATACACTCTCTTTCTGTTTTTTGAATGTAGGCTTCTAAAATGGTAAATTTTCCTCTCAGGACTTCTTTTGCTGTTTCTCATAGGTTTTGGTAACCTGTGTCTTCATTGTTGTTATACTCAAGGAAGTTAATGATTTCCTTTGTTATTTCTTTCTGCACCCAACTGTCATTCAGCATAAGGTTGTTTAATTTCCATGCCTTTGTGTGAGGTTGAGTATTTTTGTTGGAGTTGAGTTCCACTTTTAGTGCCTTGTGGTCTGAGAAGATGCAAGGTAGAATTTCAATTATTTTGATTCTGTTGAGGCTTGTTTTGTGTCCTAGGAAATGATCAATTTTGGAGACTGTTCCATGGGATGATGAGAAGAATGTATATTCTTTATCTTTGGGATGGAGTATTCTATATATGTCTATCAAGCACAGTTGTTCTAGGGTCTCCAGGAGACTGATATCCCTCTGAAAGTAGTATGTCAGAATCTTTGGTGATATTTTCATTTATAATATTTTCTAGAATGGCTTACATTCCTCTGGGGCATTCTTCTTCCCCTTCTGAGATACCTATAACTTGTATGTTTGAATGCTTCATAGAGTCCCATAATTCTGTCAGTGAATGTTCTGCTTTCTCTCTCTTCTTTTCTGCCACTTTAACTATCTGAGTTATCGCCAGAGCTTTATCCTCTACCTGAGATTACTTCTTCTGTAGGATCTAATCAGTTGTTGATACTTTCTATTGCATCCTTAAGTTCCCTAATTGACTGTTTCATTTCCTTCAGCTCTACTATAACCTTTCTATATTCTTCATATCGTTCATCTCTTATTTGATTCTGTTTTTGAATTTTCTTTTGGTTATTTTCCACTTTCTCAGCAATTTCCTTCATTGTGTTCTGATTGTTTTCCATTTTCTCAGCAATTTCCTTCATTGTTTTCATCATCTGTATTTTAAATTCCCCTTCTGTCATTTCTAACATTTCTTTATAGGAGGAGTCCCCTGTTGTAGCTACCTCGCGATCCCTAGAAGGGGTTACTCTGGTGGACTGGTATTTCATTTTACCAGGATTTTTCTGCTGATTCTTCTTCATGAGTGCTTTCTTGTATCTGTTTCCTTACCCTAATTATCCTTTCACTTCTTCTTGCTCTTTAAGTTACTGTGCTGCTGGCCTAAAGTTTCAATGAGTTCTTTTGGTATGGGACCAGAAGGATGAGAAGATTGAAGAGCAAGAAGGGAAAAAAAGATTTTAAAAAGAAAGAAAAAAGAGAAAGAAGAGAGGGTGAGTAAAAGAAAATATTGGAAAAAATAAGAAATGCACCAAAAGAAAGAAATAGGAGTAATATATGTGAATAGTAAGGTATTATGACCCGACACTGAAGACCCCCAACCTCTGGGGGTGCTGTGTTGGGTGATTCCCTTGAGGTTAACAGCTGTTTGCCAGCTGGATCAGACACAGTGCCCCACCTCCACCAGGTAGAGAAGAAAGACAAAAACACTATGAATCAAACCAAAACAAGCAAAAACCCTTATGGGATAACACTGGGGGGAAAGATAATAATAGGGGCAGATACACTGGCAAAAATGAAATTCTAATTGTTAAAGAAGTCAAAAATGGAAAAATGTATTTAAACTAGAATAGTGGGAAAAAAAGAGAAAAAAATAAGAAAAAAATGCCAAGGAAACATGTTGAAATAAAAAAAAAAAAAAAGAAAAAAGAAAAAATCCAAAAAGACAAACCCCCCACAACCAAAGAACCAAACAGTATATATATCTTGCTGAATATTGTCTGGGCAACAGGTGATCTTCTGAGGTATAAGATGTTAATCACAATGTTGATACAGCTGTAGGAGTTGGAGACTGGAGGCCTCTGCTGATCTCTCAGACCCCGCAGGCTTGGGAGCCCAAAAGTCTTCTTGGCCCCCTTAAAAGACACTCTAAATTATGAACCTTGGCCAAGCAGAAGCTTTCCAAGGAAAGGACTTATCCCCGGAATTTCTCCTGGTGTGGCTGTCTGCTTATCCAGTGCGCCAAGTCCAGTCTCCTACTATGTCCTTGAGGGCCAAGGCTGTTAATCTGCCACAGTTGGATCTCCCCACTTCTCCAGCATCTCAGTACTCACCTTTGGGCAGCTCAGTCACTAGATTGCTCACCCAAGGTCTCCAGGCTGATCTCCATGCTGCTACACACAGGGGTACCTCTCCCACAGCAGCTGTGCAGGCAGCCCACAGCTCAACGATATTAGTTCCTTTCCGGCTTAGGGGCCCAGACCGAAGGCCCCAGACAATGCCTAAAGTCATCAGCACAAACCGGCCCAAGATCTCCCAAGGCAGTTCAATCGAGTGCCCAAGTCCAAGAAAACCAAAACAACCCACAGGTAAGGCTTTTCCTGCTTGCAGTCTGGCTGTTGCTGTGGGTACTGCTGCGGGCAGCCTGAGACCAACGAACGCACCTACCACTTGCCAGTTTTCCGCTGCTTCTGTCCTCCTTGTAGGGTCCAGAAGTCTCTCACTGGCTTCGTGTGTCACCAAAGGGAAGTCTCTGGGCAAAACTCACTGGCCAGAAATGCCTAGAGTCTTCTCTTGCGACTCCCACTGTGCCCGGCTGCACAGAAGCTGTTACTCAGTCAAGAGTCTTATTCCTGTACAAGAGAAATTTTTCCAAAAAAATTGAGGAGGAAGGAATATGGGCGAAAAGTCTACAAGTAAACCTTTAAATGGTTCCATTTTGTGAAGGCAAGTTTAAAGTCTTTTGTGAGTTAGAAAGGAAAAAGTCCTGGATAGAACTCCATATGTAGCTTAGAACCTAATCATAAAAGTGATTTAGGGCAGAGCTTCATGGAGGCAGGGCTGCAGACAGTCACCTGTGTCTCTCAGGATTTTCCAGACTACTCCCTAAAGATGATTAACAGCCTCCAGATAGTCAATCATTCAAACAGCTTATTTGCCCCGGAATCTTGTTTTGTGGTTTTGTTTTTGATTACTTAGTGTAAGAATAACTTTAGTAAAATAACTTTAAACTGGGGCAGCGCCTGTGGCTCAGTGAGTAGGGTGCTGTCCCCATATGCCGAGGGTGGCGGGTTCAAACCCAGCCCCGGCCAAACTGCAATAAAAAAAAAAAAAATAGCCGGGTGTTGTGGCGGGCCCCTGTAGTCCCAGCTGCTGGGGAGGCTGAGGCAAGAAAATTGCGTAAGCCCAAGAGTTAGAGGTTGCTGTGAGCCGTGTGATGCCACGGCACTCTACCCGAGGGCGGTACAGTGAGACTCTGTCTCTACAAAAAAAAAAAAAATAAATAACTTTAAACTGGTTAAACCTAAGCCCATAAGGATAGCTTTAGATAATGTTAGTAAAATGGTTATCAGTTAATCTGATTTATCCATAGGCCCTTAAGTAGCAGGCAGTAAGAGGCCTGGGCCAAGGTTTAAGTCATGTGTTTATTGATTAACTTATGTGCCTATATAAGCTTTGGTGGAAGAAAAAAATATTACCACATGCCATGAAAGAGCAGACATACATTTTCAATATTGCGGGTCTTATTCTCCACGACACTGCTTCTCCATGAGACCCCAATGGCAACAAAGGAATCTTCCCCAACACGTTCTATGAAGCAAACATCACCCTGCTACCAAAACCAGGAAAAGACCCAACTAAAAAGGAGAATTTCAGAACAATTTCACTAATGAATATAGATGCAAAAATTCTCAAGAAAATCTTAGCCAATAGATTACAGCTTATCATCCAAAAAGTCAACCATCATGATCAAGTATGTTTCATCCCAGGGATGCAAGGCTGGTTTAATATACACAAGTCTATAAACGTTATTTACCATATCAACAGTAGCAAAACCAAAGACTATATGATCCTCTCAATAGATGTGGAAAAAGAATTTGATAAAATTCAGTATCCTTTTCTAATTAGAACACTGAGGAGTATAGGCATAGGTGGCACATTTCTTTCTTTCTTTCTTTTTTTTTTTATTAAATCATAGCTGTGTACATTAATGTGATCATGGGGCACCACACACTAGGTGGCACATTTCTGAAACTGTTTGAAACTATCTATGACAAACCCACAGGTAATATTTTACTGAATGGAGTAAAACTCAAAGCTTTTCCTCTTAGAACTGGAACCAGACAAGGTTGTCCTCTGTCACCATTACTATTCAACATAGTCCTGGAAGTTCTAGCCAATACAATTAGACAAGACAAGAAACTAAAGGGCATCCAAATGGGAGCAGAGGAGGTCAAACTCTCCCTTTTTGCTGATGATATGATCTTATACTTAAGAACCCTAAAGACTTAACCAAAGACTCTTGGAAGTCATCAAAAAATACAGTAATATCTCAGGATATAAAAATCAATGTCCACAAGTCAGTTGCCTTTCTATACGTCAACAACAGCCAAGATGAGAGGTTAATTAAAGACTCAACTCCCTTCACCATAGCCCCCCAAAAATGAAATACTTAGGAATATACATAACAAAAGAGGTGAAGGACGTCTATAAAGAAAATTATGTAACTTTAAGAAAGGAAATAGCAGAGGACCTTAACAAATAGAAGAAAATACCATGCTCATGGCTGGGAAGAATCAACATTGTTAAAATGACTATACTTCCCAGAGCAATCTACTGATTTAATTCCACCCCTATTAAAATACCAACATCCTACTTTCAAGTCTTGGAAAAATGATTTTGCATTTTGTATGGAACCAGAAAAAAACCCACATAGCTAAGGCAGTTCTTAGTAATAAAAAAAAAAGCTGGAGGTATAACCATACCAGATTTCAGGCTGTATTACAAGGCCATAGTGGTCAAGACAGCATGGTACTGGCACAAAAATAGAGACATAGATTTTTGGAATTGAATAGAAAACCAGGAAATGAAACCAACAACTTACCTTCGATAAACCAAACAAGAGCATCCACTGTGGGAAAGGTTCCCTATTCAATAAATGCTGCTGGGAGAACTGGATATCCACATGTAAAAGACTGAAACTGGACCTGCACCTTTCTCCACTTACAAAACTTGATTCAAGTTGGATAAAGGACTTAAATTTAAGGCATGAAACAATAAAAATCCTCAAAGAAAGAAAAGGAAAAAGCCTGGAAGATATTGGCTTTGGGAAAGACTTTATGAGGAAGACTGCCATGGCAATAGCAACAATAGCAATAATAAACAAATGGGATTTAATTAAACCGAAAAGCTTCTGTACAGCCAAGGAGACAACAACCAAAGCAAACAGACAACTGACCCAATGGGAAAGGATATTTGCATATTTTGAATCAGACAAAAGCTTAATAACTAAGTTCTGTTGAGAACTTAAATTAATGTACAAGAAAAAAGCCAACAATCCCACACATCTATGGGGAAAAGAGATGAACAGAACCTTCTCTAAAGATGATAGATGAGTGGTTAGCAAACATATGAAAAAAATGCTCAACATCCCTAATTAGAGAAATGCAAATTAAAACCACCCTGAGATATCATCTAACCTCAGTGAGAATGGCCCATATCACAAAATCTCAAAACTGCAGATGCTGGCATGGATGTGGAGAGAAAGGAACACATTTACACTGCTGGTGGGACTGCAAACTAATGCAACCTTTTTGGAAGGAAGTACGGAGAAACCTCAAAGAACTCAACCTAGACATCCTGTTTGATCCTGCAATCCCATTACTGGGCATCTATCCAGAAGGAAAAAAAACAAAACAAAACTTTTATTATAAAGACACTTGTACTAGACTGTTTATCACAGCTCAATTTACAATTTCTGAAATGTGGAAACAGCCTGAATGTCCCCCAACCCAGGAATGGATTGGCAAGCTGTGGTATATGTATACTCTGGAATACTATTCAGCCATTTAAAAGATGGATGTTTTGCAGCATTTGTATTAACCTGGATGGGGGTGGACACATTTTTCTTGGTGAAGCATCACAAGAATGGAGAAGCATGAATTCTGTGTATTCAACTTTGATATGAGGACAATTAATGACACGGTGGGGCATGGGAGAAGGGGAGGCCAGACAGAGACAGAAGGATGGAGGGGGTGAGGGAAAGAAAAGAAAAAAAAAGAAAGGAAAATAATGACTAATTCTCACTTAAATTGGATTTAAATTTGACCAAAATTACTTTAAAAATTACATTACATTACTAAAATTTACATTACATTACAAAATTACATTATTTGAACATTAACTTTGTGTGTGTGTGTGTGTGTGGAGACAGTCTCACTTTACCGCCCTCCGTAGAGTACCATGGTGTCACACGGTTCACAGCAACTTCCAGCTCTTTGGCTTACGCGATTCTCTTGCCTCAGCCTCCAGAGCAGCTGGGAATACAGGTGCCTGCCACAACACCCAGCTATGAACATTAATTTTTAATTCAACTTGTTAATATGTTGTTTAGGATATTGCATCCTCATTTATAAGTGAAATATGTTTGTAATTTCCTCTTGATAATAATATATTTTTTCCAACTTTAATATCAGGTGTATTCAGATGAAGTAGAATGATTTTGAAGTATTTCTTCTTTGGATATTGTCTATAAGATTTGGCATAATCTGTGTTTTGAAATTATCTTTTATTTATTTATTTTTTTAGTTTTTGGATGGGGCTGGGTTTGAAACCCCCACCTCTGTCATGTGGGGCCGGCATCCTACTCCTTTGAGCCACAGGACCGCCCCTTTATTTTTATTTATAAATATTAGTTGTCTATTTTTTGAGACTTTGGAAAAAATAAGAAGAAGAAATCAACTGATGACTCCATACTGAACCTCAGAGTCAAAGCATTTCATGATAGCCACACTCTTATCTGACAATGTGAATGTTACTTTTTTTTGCATTTTATTACTATTATTATTGCTCAATATTTCATTGCAGCAATTGTCTGGTTTCTTTTCTGAATGTATTTATCTTCATTCATTCTTTATGAGGTTTTGTTTCTATTTCTTATATTAAACATTGTTATTGTTATTAAATTTTAAACCTTTTTAAGTTTGTGAAGGCAGAAAGTGGAAACCAAATAAACACATGTATATGTATAGAGAAAATAAAAAAAAAATATATGTCAAACAAATATGGGAGTACATATAATTTGGTTGCATAGTTTGCTTCTGTAGGGTTAAAGTCCATGTTGTTGGTGTGTCTTTCACCTGAGAAGCATGTAATATACCTGTGTAATATACTTGTTAGGTAGAAATTTACCCCTTCTCTTCCCCATACTTGAATTTCATAGTTTTTCTTCTCACGTAAGCATGTAGATATTAACCTAACAGTTTTCAGTTCCAATTTAGTATTGAGTATATGTGGTGTTTGTTCTTCCATTCTTGTGATACTTCACTCAGGAGAATGTTATCCAATTCCATACAGGTTGTTACAAAAGATACAAAATCTCCACCTTTTTATGGCTGAATAATATTCAATAGTATACATCTATCACAATTTATTAATCTATTTGTGCACTGAAGAGCACTTGCATTCTTTCCACATCTTTGTGATTGTTAATTGTGTTGCTATAAACATTTGAGTGCAAATATCTTTATGATAAAATGTCTTTTTCATTTTTGGGTAAATGCTTACTAGTGAGATTTCAGGATAAAATGGTAGGTATATTACCAGTTCTTTGGGGAATCCCTATACTACTTTCCATAGAGGTTGTACTAGTTTGCAATCCCACCAACAGTGCATGAGTGTTCCTTTCTCTTTGCATCCATGCTAGCATCTGTTGGTTGGTGACTTCATGATGCAGGCCATTCTCACTGGGCTTAAGTACTATTTCAGCGTGATTTTGATTTGCATTGTTCTGATGATTAGGGATGATGGGCATTTTTCATGTGTTTGTTGCATATTAGTCTATCATTATAAGAAAAGTTTCTGTTCATGTCTCTTGCCCAGTTTTTAAGGGGGTTGTTTGATCTTTTCTTGTTGATTTGTTTGAGTTCTTTGGTTATTCTAGTTATTAGCACTTTGTCAGATATGCAGCATGCAAATATCATCTCTCATTCTGCGCATTGATTTTTCCAAGGCATGAGAATGATGTGTTCTCTGCTTGGGAGGCTGAGACAAGAGAATCGCTTAAGCCCAGGAGTTGGAGGTTGCTGTGAGCTGTGTGAGGCCACGGCACTCTACCGAGGGCCATAAAGTGAAACTCTGTCTCTACAAAAAAAAAAAAAAAAGAGAATGATGTGTTCTTCCATCTATTAACATCCTTTGCTATTTCTTTTGTAAGAAAGAAACCACGTATACTTTACATGGTTTGTTAAATATATTCCAAGGTATTTAATTTTATTTAATGCTAATGTGAAAGGAATTGTGTCCTTGATTTGATTCTCAGTTTGACTATTGTTGACATATAAAAATGCTATTGAACTGTGTTCATTGATTTTATATCCTAAAACATAACTGTATTTCTTTTTGAATTTCAGGAATATTGTGGTTGAGTCCTTGGGGGTTTTCTAGGTGTAAGATCATATCATCACCAAAGAGCAATAGTTTGACCTCCTCTGTTCCCATTTGGATATTCTTGATATCCTTCTTTTGTCTGATTGCTTTGTTTGGATTTCCAGCACTGTGTTGAATAGTAGTGGTGACAGTGGACATCTTTGTCTGGTTCCAGTTCTAAGTGTAAAGGCTTTCAGTTTTTCTATATTCAAACTGAAGTTGGCTATGGGTTCATTGTATACAGCTTCTATCGAATGGAAGGAAAGTCCCATCTCTGCCAATTTTCTGAAGTGTTCTTATCAAAAAAGGGTGCTGGATTTTCTCAGTACTTTTTCTGGATCTACCGAGAGAATCATATGGCCTTTGTGTTTACTTCTGTTTATGTACTGAACTATGTTTTTACATTTTCATATGTTGTATCAGCCTTGCATCCCAGGGATAAAACCCATCAGTTCATGTTGAATTACTTTTATGTAATGCAGCTGAATTCTATTTACTAAGATTTTATTGAGTTTCTTGGGCCAATATTCATTAAAGATATTCCTCTGTGGTTTTCTTTTCTATGTCATTTCTTGACTTTGGTATTAGGGTGACATTTGCTTCATAGAAGGGGAGGGTTCCTTCCCTCTCCATGTTGTGCAATACATTATGAAATACAGGTACAAGCTATTTGAAGGTTTTGTAGAATTCTAGTGTGAAATTATCTGTTCTGTGATTCTTTTGTTGAATATTTTTTATTGTTATTTCAGTTTTGGTACTCGATATTGGTTCAAGAGATCTATTTCTTGCTGACTGAGTCTAAGGGGCAGCGCCTGTGGCTCAAAGGAGTAGGGCGCCAGTCCCATATACCGGAGGTGGTGGGTTCAAACCCAGCCCTGGCCAAAAACTGCAAGAAAAAAAAAGAAAACTGATTGAGTCTAAGGAAGTAGTGCATTTCTATGAATTTTCCCATTTCCTTCACATTTTTCTTTTTTTTTTTTATTGTTGGGGATTCATTGAGGGTACAGTAAGCCAGGTTACACTGATTGCAATTGTTAGGTAAAGTCCCTCTTGCAATCATGTCTTAAATCTCTAGACAGAGAGATTTTAGTTGTATTTAGTGATGATATTTTTTATTTCCCTAGCATCTGTTGTAATTTCCCTTTTCATTTCCATTGAGCTTATTACATATCTTACTTTTTTTGTTTGTTTCTGGTTAATCTGGCCAAAGGCTTTTTAATTTTGTTTATCTTTTCGATGAATAAATTGTTATTCGTTTTTAATCTTCTGAATCATCTTTTGTTCTCTTATGATTTTGGTTATTTTTCTTTTGTTGAGTTTGGATTAGATTGATCTTCCTTTTCAAGTTCCTTGAGATGGTTCATTAGATTTTTAATTTATGCTCTTTCTGATATCTGGATGTGGGCATTTAAGGCAATGCATTTCTCTCTCTGGACTTCTTTGGCAGTCTCCCACATATTTTGATAGCTGTGGTCTTATCAGTTTGTTCAAGGATTGATTTCTATTGATTTCCATCATTTCCTCATTGACCCAGCTATCATGCAGCAATAAGTTGTTTCATTTCCATGACTTTGTTTTGGATGAATGCTTCTGTTGGAATTGATTGCTACTTTTATTCCATTGTGATCTGTAAAAATACATGTTAAAATTTCTACTTTTGAAATACATGGAGGTTTGTTTTGTAACCTAGAATATGACTGATCTTGGAGAATGATCTAAGAGGTCATAAGAAGAAAGAATATTCAGTGATATTTGAGTGAAATTTCTGGAGTCATGTTTAAGTACACCATTTCATTGTTTAATTTCTGCTTGAAGGATCTGTCCAGTTCTGTTATTGAGGTGTTGAAGTCTTCAGCTATTATGGCATTTTTGTTTCCTATTTTTTCTAGATCAAGTAGAATTTGCTCTGTAAATCTAGGAGTATTTAAGTTGAGTGTATAAATGTTTAGGATTGATATGTCTTTTTGTTGATGTGTTCCCTTGACCAGTATATAATGACCATCTTTGACTTTCTTTAATTTTGTTGCTTTAAAGTCAATGGTATCTGTGATGAGAATTGAAAATCCTGCTTTCTTTTGACTTACAAATTTGCACAAAACATTTTTTCTAGCCCTTCACCCTGAGTCATGGTGTGTCCTTGGAGGTTGGATTCATTTCCTGAAGGCATAAAATACTTGGGTTGTATTTATTTATCTAATCATCCAGATCTTCCTGCTCCTTTTATGACTATCTTTTCCTAATAGTTTGTTTCTTTGCATTGGTTTCCATACATTAGAAAGTGCAGTCACCTCTTTCTGTCTTCATGGCTTGGATTTATATGGGAGAAGTTATTCACCAATTAGCTCAGCCAGAGATTCTAGGGTCTTCTATCATCTCTTTCTATCCATAAGGAAAAGAAGGCAGCTGTGTTTTTTGTCTACTTCATGTTGGGCTGTGGGTAGCTAGTGCTACAGAATCTATCTGTCCAATCTGCTATCCATTCCCTAGGCATCTATATTATGCCAGACCTACCAGAGGTCCAAGACTGACAAAATATATCCAATTCTTTGGGAAGGCCTTTAGATGTTGAGACACTTGGTTCATATATTAGTACTTAACCTTTCTAGGAAGAATTTGAGAGATGGAATTTTTGATCTGCTTATTCTGTGCCAAGTGTGTAAGATGATCAATGCTGTTTAACCAGTTCAAACTGTCACCTCTTCTTCTCGAGGCATCTACATACACTGTGCTAGACACATTAGATATCTAAGACTGGCAAAACAAATGTCATTTCTTTGGGCAGCCCCAGAGAAGTTAGAGTGCTGGATAAACAAATCAACCTGTCGGTGGCAAGTGGCATTTTTTTTGTCTGTGTGTGAATTCCTTCTGTACTGAACAAGAATAGTATATGGTATCTACTAACTCGAGATGACATTCAAATTCTTCCTCAGGTCACTGGACTATGTCAGTTCTGTTAGAGATTTAATAATGGAAAGATAAAAATTAGTCTTGTGGGGAGTCCTTTCAGATGAATGAACCATCACTTTTTTTCCCTGAGTGAAGCTGAGGGTTAAGGGGCTTCTTTTTGATTATATGGTGCTGTGTCAGGATTAGCAATACTGGTAAGAGGATGTTGTAAATCCCCCTATCAGCTTCAGTGAATCTCATTTTATAATCACTTAGAGTACAGGAGCCTTTCCGATATTTTCTGAATTTCTCACAAGGAAAATTTGTTCCTGAGTTATTGTTGGATCTGTGTTTTTGTGGATGGAAGGAAGGTTCAGGGCTTCCTATCTACCATCTTGCTGATGCCATTTCTTATTTTAGTTTAATTGTACTGAGGGCAAAAAATATGGTCTTTACTAAAGTGCTTTAGAAGACCTTACGTACTATATGTATTATTTGTGCTCCGGATCATGATAATTTTTTAAAATGTTTTATGGATTCATAAGTGAGGATTAGGAGGTATATATACTGTTAGAACATCAAAGTATCTCATGTACATATGCTTGTGTATCACCTAATTAAAGCATTTATTTAATTATATGTCCTATATCATTAATTATTTTGTATGTACTTTTGCATTTCATGATGACAGTGATATATGCTAAAATATTCCAGTATTCTTGTTTCAGTCACTTATCATATTTAATTCCAAACACTATTCACCTTATATATTTTAATATAACTTTACTCTGAATGTGTATAATATAGCATTTGTCACTTCTTTTTTAATGAAACATTTATTAGTTGTTATTTTTTATAACTTTTAATGTTATTCATCTGATTTTTTTTCTTTTCTTTTTTGAGACAGAGTCTAACTCTTTCATTCTGGCTAGAGTGCCATGTTGTCATAGCTCACAGTAACCCCAAACTCTTGGGCTCATGTGATTCTCTGGCCTTAGCCTCCCAAGTAGCTGTGACTACAGGTGCCTGTTACAACACCTGGCCAGTTTTTTTTTTTTTTTTTTTTTTTTTTCAGTAGAGATGGGGACTCTCTCAGGCTTCGGCTGGTCTTGAACTCCTGAGCTCAAGCAATCCATTTGCTTCAGGCTCTCAATGTGATAAGATTTCAGGCGTGAGACATCATGCCTGGATTATTCATCTTGATTCTACTTGATAGCTTTTCTCTCTTACATTGAATTTTCTTAGGAAATCCTTAGTCAGTATCTTACTTTCAATATTACTAAGTGAAATTTCCCATTCTTCTTTTTATTAATTAATTTCCACATTCATCCTTTTTTTTTTAATTTTTTTATTAAATCATAACTGTATACAATGATATGATTATGGGGCATCATACACTCACTTCATAAAGCATTTGACACATTTTTATCACAGTGGTTAACATAGCCTTTCCGGCGTTATCTCAGTTACTGTGCCAAAACATTTACATTCTACATTTACCAAGTTTCGCAAATACCCCTGTAATATGCACCACAGGTGTGATCCCACCGATTCCCCTCCCTCTACCCACCCCCCCCTTTCCCACTTCCCCCTATTGTTAAGTTGTAGCTGGGTTATAGCTTTCATGTGAGAGTCCCAATTAGTTTCATAGTAGGGCTGTGTACATTGGGTATTTTTTCTTCCATTCTTGGGATACTTTACTAAGAAGAATATGTTCCAGCTCCATCCATGTAAACATGAAAGAGGTAAAGTCTCCATCTTTCTTTAAGGCTGCATAGTATTCCATGGTATACATATACCACAATTTATTAATCCATTCGTGGATCGATGGGCACTTGGGCTTTTTCCATGACTTAGCTATTATGAATTGGGCTGCAATAAACATTCTGGTACAAATATCTTTGTTATGTTGTGATTTTTGGTCTTCTGGGTATATGCCCAGCAGAGGAATTACAGGATTGAATGGCAGATCTATTTTTAGATCTCTGAGTGTTCTCCATATATCTTTCCAAAAGGAATGTATTAATTTGCATTCCCACCAGCAGTGCAGAAGTGTTCCCTTTTCTCCGCATCCACGCCAACATCACATTCATCCTTTTAAGAAATATATATATACTTATACATATAAAGCTTTATATATAAACATAACTTCATATATATGTATGTGTGTGTGTGTGTGTATATGTATATATTTAAAAAGAGGGAAAGAAAGAACTTTCCAGCATTATGTTATGTATGTATGTAAGGTAAGTATGTGCTGAGTATGCAACAGTGAGAAAAACAGTCTTAGTCCCTGAAGATGCCTACAAACTATTGAGTACTCCATATAACTGTGTCAGGTAAAGAATAGAGTATTTTATTCACAACTAATAAAGCTCTGATATAAAATGAATAATAAAGCATTGAGTTGAAATATTCCTTAATATGAGATTAAGAAATGAGTAGGAATTCGATAAGCAAGAAGGGTAGGAAAAAGCATATTCGAGGAAGAATGAACAGAAAAGTGTAGATATGAAGAAATGACCATGGAACTGAGAATGGAATCATACAAGTGATTGTTTATGAGATAATAAAATTGGTAGCAAATTACCAGGGTCTTACAGTAATGAGAAAGCTTTTATCTAATCACAGTACTATTAATGGACTCAAAGGCAGAGTCATCTGGGAAAATTAGTATATGCTACGATGTGTAAGAAGTTTTAAATTCAAAAGTATAGAAATTATTCAAAGTATGTGTACCAGGCATAACAATTGAATCAAAAATCAATAACAAAATTAATTTTGGGGAAATTTTTAAAAACAAACAAAACTCCTAAGCAACTTATGTGATAAAACAAGAAATCACAAGTGAAATTAAAGCATATTTTGTTTTGTTTTTAACTTAAATTTTATTAAATCATAACTGTATACATTTATGGGGTACAACATGAATGATTTGATATACAATATGGAATGCTTAAAGAAAACTAATTAACATAACTATCACTCTTTTAGTTTTGTGGTACAACATTTATAACATACACTTAGCTGTTTTGAAATGTACCCTTACATTGTATACATTAGTTGAGATCCCGCCAAACACCCTCCCTCCACTCTTCCCCCAACCACTTTCTTTCTGGACTAGCTTTGCACTTTGTCATTCGTATGAATGTGTAAGTGTTTATATATTGGTTTCATAATAATATTGAGTACATTGGATACTTTTTTCCCCATTCTTAAGATACTTCACTAAGAAAGAGATGTTCCAGCTCCATCCAGGCAAACATAAAAGATGTAAAATCTCCCTCTTTTATGGCTGCATAGTATTCCATTGTAGACATATACTGCAATTTTTTTAACCCATTCATGGGTTGATGGGCACTTGGGCTGCTTATATGACTTGGCGATTATGAATTGGGCTGTAATAAACATTCTGGTGCCAATGTATTTGTTTTAAGAAGATTTTTGATCATCTGAGCATGTACCTAGTAGAGGAATTGCAGGATCAAATGATAGGTCAACTTTCAGTTCCTTGAAAATTCTCCATACTTCTTTCCAAAAAGGCTGCATTAGTTTGAAGTCTTACCAGCAGTGTAGAAGTGTTCCTTTCTCTCCACATCCACACCAACCTCTACAGTTTTTGGATTTTTTTGATGTGGGCTAATCTTACTGGAGTTAGATAATATCTCAAAGTGGTTTTGATTTGCATTTCTCTGATGATTAAATATGATGAGCATTTTTTCATGTGTTTATGGGGCATGTGCCTGTCATCTTCAGAGAAGTTTCTGTTCAAGTCTTTTGCCCACAAAGAAATGGGGTTGTTTTTTTCTTATTGATTAGTTTGAGTTCTCTGTGGATTCTAGTTATCAGAACTTTGTTGGAAACATAACCTGGAAAAATCTGCTCCCATTCTGAGGGCTGTCTGTTTGTAAAGCAAATTTTGAATAAGTTCAAACTGAAAGAAAAAAAAAAACAACTGATTCACTGTAGATAATGCAGTATGTAGAGGGGTATCTATATGTTTAAATGTCTGCATATCTTAAAAAGAAAGTTTTCAAAAATAATCTAAACTTCCACTAGACAAAACTGAAAACAGAAGAAAATATTAAACCTAAAACAAGCAAAGAAAAGAAATAATAAAGATAAGAGCAGAAATCAATGAAATAGAGAATAGAAATAAAATAAGAGAAAATCAATGAAACCAAAGGTGGATTATTTGAAAAGATTAACAATATTACTAAAATTTAAGCTAGACAGACACAGGCTATAATGGAGAAATGCTCAAAATTTGCTAAATGAAAGCAGCCAGACTTAATATACCATGTATTATATGATACTGTATGATATGTTCAGAGAAGAAAAATCTATAAAGGTTAAAAGACTAGTTTTGCCTGTGGATAGGGGAAAAATGGAATACATTAACTGAAAACTGACACAAGGACTTTCTTTGGGATGTCAAAAATGTTCTAAAACTGAGTTATTGTGATGGTTGCAAAATTGTATAAATTTACTAAATATCATTGAATTGCACACTTATAATGGGTAACCTTTGTAGTATGTGAATTATACTTCAATAAAACTGTCAAAGTCAAGAAATTTTAGAAAATAGTTTCTGAAGATATAAAGACATTACAGATTTGAGGGGGCTGTGAGTGAGAGAAGAGAGAAGAACACTTTATCATAGTATCCTGGTTCTGGATTTAATAACGGAGGGGTTACAGTCTTAACATTTACTGTACTGTGGAACAACAAGAAGAAACAAGATCCATGAGAGAAAGTAAATTTATGTTGAAAAGTTGAATTAGAAGTGCCAGAGAGATTTTCAAGTGCATATCTCCTAGTCAATTCAGCATAAGAGGTGAAGATTATGGTAATGGTCCAAACAGCAATACAGTTTTATGACTTTTGTTCATTAAAAAAAAAAAAAAAGTTTGCCACCCTTTCAAAACACATAACTCTTACAGTGATTTTTTTATTTTATCTTTTGTATTTCCCTACTATCTAATATTTTGTAGTGTTTATACACAGTAGCCTATACATGTATTAAATAATGATTGCCATTTGTAATGTGTGTTTTCTTTTTTTTTTTTTTTATTGTTGGGGATTCATTGAGGGTACAATAGGTCAGGTTACACTGATGACAATTGTTAGGTAAAGTCCCTCTTGCAATCATGTCTTGCCCCCATAAAGTGGGACACACACCAAGGCCAAACCCACCTCCCTCCTTCCCTTTTCCTGTTTCCCCCCCATAACCATAATTGTCATTAATTGTCCTCATATCAAAATTGAGTACATAGGATTCATGCTTCTCCATTCTTGTGATGCTTTACTAAGAATAATGTCTTCCACGTCCATCCAGGTTAATACGAAGGATGTAAAGTCTCCATTTTTTTTTAATGGCTGAATAGTATTCCATGGTATACATATACCACAGCTTGTTAATCCATTCCTGGGTTGGTGGACATTTAGGCTGTTCCCACATTTTGGCGATTGTAAATTGAGCTGCAATTAACAGTCTAGTACAAGTGTCCTTATGATAAAAGGATTTCTTTCCTTCTGGGTAGATGCCCAGTAATGGGATTGCAGGATCAAATGGGAGGTCTAGCTTGAGTGCTTTGAGGTTTCTCCATACTTCCTTCCAAAAAGGTTGTACTAGTTTGCAGTCCCACCAGCAGTGTAAAAGTGTTCTCTTCTCTCCACATCCACGCCAGCATCTGCAGTTTTGAGATTTTGTGATGTGGGCCATATTCACTGGGGTTAGATGATATCTGAGGGTTGTTTTGATTTGCATTTCTCTAATATATAGAGATGATGAACATTTTTTCATGCGTTTGTTAGCCATTCGTCTGTCATCTTTAGAGAAAGTTCTATTCATGTCTCTTGCCCAAGCCCACAATTCTATATCTTGCTAAGCTAAGCTTTGAAATTGATGGAAAAATTAAATCTTTTACTGATATACAAACACTGATGAAGTTTGCTACAACTAGACCAGCTTTACAGGAAATACTGTGACCTATTCGCATTGACCATCACAATAGACTACCAGCATAATAAACACCCAGAACTAAAGAATAAAACCCAGCATCCACAATGACCCAAATTAAAGCTAAGCAACAGCTTTCACAAAATAAGATGAAAAGAACTCCACAACACTTATCATTTCTCTCAATAAATATTAGTGGCTTTAAGTCCCCACTGAAGAGGCACAGGCTGCTTTATTGATAAAGAAGCACAAGCCATACATATGATGTCTACAAGAAACTCATGTAGCTTTTAAGGACAAAGCAAGACTCAGAGTGAAAGGAAGGAAAACAATATTTCAGGCAAATGGAAATCAGAAGAAAGGAAGGGTCGCAATCTTATTTTCAGATACAAGTGGATTTGAAGCAACTAAACTAAAAAAAGACAAACATGGGCACTTCATATTGATCAAAGGAATAATACAACAAGAAGACATTTCAATTCTGAATACTTACACACTCAAATGTGCCCAGACTTAATACACAGACCTAGGGACAGTGGCTGTGGCTCAAAGGAGTAGTGCACCGGCCCCATATGCCAGAGGTGGTGGGTTCAAACCCAGCCCTGGCCAGAAACTGCAAGAAAAAAGAAAAAGACAGAAAAAAGAAAAACAGACCTTAATTAGCCTGAGCAATATCATATCCTATGACACCATAATAGCAGCGGACTGTAATACCATCCTAACAGAGCTGTAAAGATCCTCTAAACAGAAACTAAACAAAGATACAAGGGACTTAAATGTGACACTAGACCAACTGTGCTTAGTAGACATATAAAGAACACACCACTCCAAAGCTAGGGAATATACATTCTTCTCATCAGCCCATGGAACATTCTCCAAAAACAAATCATATCCTACACAAATCAAAACTCAACAAAATTATAATAATTGAAATTATACCTTATATCTTCTCAGACCACAGGCAATTAAGGTGGAGGTAAAATCCAATGAAAATTTCCATCCCCACACAAAGTCATGGAAATTAAATAACCTTATGTTGAATAACAGTTGGGTCAAGGAAGAGAAAAAAAAGGAAATCATTAACTTCCTTGAGAATAACAAAAATGAAAACATAAGCTACCAAAACCTGTGGGACACAGCAAAAGCAGTCCTATGAGGGAAATTTATCATATTCAATACCTACATCTGTAAAAACAGGAAGAGAGCACATCAATACCCTAATGAATCATCTTAAATAAATGGAAAAGGAAGAGCAATCCAATCCCAAACTTAGCAAAACAAAAGAAATAACCAAAACTATATCGGAAATAAATGAAAATGAAAATAAACTAATCATTCAGTAAATTCATGAACCAAAAAATTGGTTCTTTGAAAAGATAAATAAAATCAATGAAACATTGGCCATATTAACCAGAAATAGAACAGTAAAATCTTCAACAACTCAATAATAAATGAAAAGGGGGAAGTAACAACTGATGCCACTGAAATACAAGTGATTGTTTCTGACTACTACCAAAAACTCTATGCTCAGAAATTGAACAATGTGGAGGGAATGAACCAATACCTGGAATTACACCTTCTTCTTAGACTTAACCAGGAAGAAATAGATCACTTGAACAGACCAATATCAAGCATTGAAATTGCATAAATAATAAAAACTTCCAACAATAAAAAATCTCAGAACCAGATAGCTTCACATCAGAATTCTGTCACACCTTCAAAGATAAGCTTCAACCTATTCTGCAGAACCTATTCCAAAACATTGAGAAGGAAGGACCCTTCCCCTACCTGTACTACAAAGCAAATTTCACCTTGATTCTAAAACCAGGCAAAGACCAAAATAAAAATGAAAATTTTACTAATTGTACTAATGAATTTGATCCAAAAATACTCAATAAAATCTTAGCTAATATATTGCAGCCATATATTCAAAAAAAATTATACATCATGATCAAGCAAGCTTCATCCAAGGGATGCAAGGTGGTTTAACATATGCAGATTCATAAATGTGATGAACCATATTAATAGAAGCAAAAAGAAAGACCACACGATCCTATCAATAGATGCAGAAAAAGCATTTAACAAAATTCAGCATCCTTTTTTAACAAGAACACTTTTAAAATAGGCATAGGTGGCACATTTCTTTTTTTTTTTTTTTCTTAGTATCTCCATTTTTTTTTTTTTTTAATTGTTGGAGATTCATTGAGGGTACAATAAGACAGGTTACACTGATTGCAATTGTTAGGTAAAGTCCCTCTTGCAACCTTGTCTTGCGCCCATAAAGTGTGACACACACCAAGGCCCCACCCCCCTCCCTCCATCCCTCTTTCTGCTTCCCCCCATATCCTTAATTGTCATTAATTGTCCTCATATCAAAATTGAGTACATAGGATTCATGTTTCTCTGTTCTTGTGATGCTTTACTAAGAATAAGGTCTTCCACTTCCATCCAGGTTAATACGAATGATGTAAAGTCTCCATTTTTTTTAATGGCTGAATAGTATTCCATGGTATACATCTACCACAGCTCGTTAATCCATTCCTGGGTTGGTGGGCATTTAGGCTGTTTCCACATTTTGACGATTGTAAATTGAGCTGCAATAAACAGTCTAGTACAAGTGTCCTTATGATAAAAGGATTTTTTTCCTTCTGGGTAGATGCCCAGTAATGGGATTGCAGGATCAAATGGGAGGTCTAGCTTGAGTGCTTTGAGGTTTCTCCGTACTTCCTTCCAGAAAGGTTGTACTAGTTTGCAGTCCCACCAGCAGTGTAAAAGTGTTCCCTTCGCTCCACATCCACGCCAGTATCTGCAGTTTTAAGATTTTGTGATGTGGGCCATTCTCACTGGGGTTAGATGATATCTCAGGGTTGTTTTGATTTGCATTTCTCTAATATATAGAGGTGAACATTTTTTCATGTGTTTGTTAGCCATTCATCTGTCATCTTTAAAGAAGGTTCTATTCATGTCTCTTGCCCATTGATATATGGGATTGTTGGCTTTTTTCATGTGGATTAATTTGAGTTCTCTATAGATCCTAGTTATCAAGCTTTTGTCTGATTGAAAATATGCAAATATCCTTTCCCATTGTGTAGGTTGTCTCTTTGCTTTGGTTATTGTCTCCTTAGCTGTACAGAAGCTTTTCAGTTTAATGAAGTCCCATTAGTTTATTTTTGTTGTTGTTGCAATTGCCATGGCAGTTTTCTTCATGAAGTCTTTCCCCAGGCCAATATCTTCCAGTGTTTTTCCTATGCTTTCTGGGAGGATTTTTATTGTTTCATGCCTTAAGTTTAAGTCCTTGATCCATCTTGCATCAATTTCTGTGAGTGGGGAAAGGTGTGGGTCCAGTTTCAGTCTTTTACATGTAGACATCCAGTTCTCCCAACACCATTTATTGAATAGGGAGTCTTTCCCCCAAGGTATGTTCTTGTTTGGTTTATCAAAAATTAAGTGGTTGTAAGATGTTACTTTCATTTCTTGGTTTTCAATTCGATTCCAAGTGTCTATGGCTCTGTTTTTGTGCCAGTACCATGCTGTATTGACCACTATGGCTTTGTAGTACAGACTAAATCTGGTATGCTGATGCCCCCAGCTTTATTTTTATTACTAAGAACTGCCTTAGCTTACGGGTTGTTTTCTGGTTCCATACAAAAGGCAGAATCATTTTTTCCAAATCTTGAAAGTACGATGTTGGTATTTTGATAGGAATGGCATTGAATAGGTAGATGGCTTTGGGAAGTATAGACATTTTAACAATGTTGATTCTTCCCACTCATGAGCATGGTATGTTCTTCCATTTGTTAATATCCTCTGCTATTTCCTTTCTGAGGATTTCATAATTTTCTTTATAGAGGTCCTTAACCTCCTTTGTTAGGTATATTGCTAGGTATTTCATTTTCTTTGAAACTATGGTGAAAGGAGATGTGTCCTTAATTAACTTCTCATCTTGACTGTTATTGGTGTATACAAAGGCTACTGACTTGTGGATGTTGATTTTATATCCTGAAACATTACTGTATTTTTTGATGACTTCTAGGAGTCTTGTGGTTGAGTCTTTGGGGTTCTCTAAGTATAAGATCATGTCGTCAGCAAAGAGGGAGAGTTTGACCTCCTCTGCTCCCATTTGGATTCCCTTTATTTCCTTGTCTTGCCTAATTGTATTGGCTAGAACTTCCAGCACTACGTTGAATAGTAAAGGTGACAGAGGACAACCTTGTCTGGTTCCAGTTCTAAAAGGAAAAGCTTTGAGTTTTACTCCATTCAGTAAAATATTGGCTGTGGGTTTGTCATAGATAGCTTCAATCAGTTTTAGAAATGTGCCACCTATGCCTATACTCTTCAGTGTTCTAATTAGAAAAGGATGCTGGATTTTATCAAGTGCTTTTTCTGCATCTATTGAGAGGATCATGTGATCTTTATTTTTGCCTCTGTTAATATGGTGGATAATGTTTATGGATTTGCGTATGTTAAACCGGCCTTGCATCCATGAGATGAAGCCTACTTGATCATGATGAATGACTTTTTTGATGATAAGCTGTAATCTATTGGCTAGGTTTTTGTTGAGCATTTTTGCATCTATATTCATGAGTGACATTTGGTCTGAAATTCTCCTTTTTTTTGGGTCTTTTCCTGGTTTTGGTATCAGGTTGATGTTTGCTTCATAGAATGTGTTGGGGAAGATTCCTTCTTCCTCAATTTTTTTGGCATAATTTCGGCAGTACAGAAATACCTTCTTCCTTGAAGGTTTGATAGAATTCTGGAGTGAAGCCATCTGGACCAGGGCATTTTTTTGGTTGGAAGATCTTTAATTGTTTCTTTGATCTCAGTGCTTGAAATTGGTCTGTTCTGGAGCTCTATTTCTTCCTGGCTGAGTCTAGGGAGAGGGTGTGATTCCAAATATTGATCCATTTCCTTCACATTGTCAAATTTCTGGGCATAGAGTTTCTGGTAGTATTCAGAGATGATCTCTTGTATTTCTGTGGGATCAGTTGTTATTTCCCCTTTATCATTTCTGATTGAGGTTACTAGAGATTTTACTTTTCTATTCCTCGTTAGTCTGGCCAATGGTTTATCTATTTTATTTATTTTTTCAAAAAACCAACTCCTTGTTTCATTAATTTTCTGAATGATTCTTTTGTTTTCAATTTCATTGATCTCTGATTTGATTTTGGATATTTCTTTTCTTCTACTGAGTTTAGGCTTAGATTGTTCTTCTTTTTCCAATTCCATAAGATCTCTTGTGAGATTGTTGATGTGCTCTCTTTCTGTTTTTCGAATGTAGGCATCTAAAGCGATGAATTTTCCTCTCAAAACTGCTTTTGCAGTATCCCACAGGTTTTCATAGCTTGTGTCTTCATTGTTGTTCTGCTCAAGGAAGTTAATGATTTCCTGTTTTATTTCTTCCTTCACCCATCTGTTATTCAACAGAAGATTGTTTAATTTCCATGCCTTTGGGTGGGGTCGAGCATTTTTGTTAGAGTTGAGTTCCACCTTTAGTGCCTTATGGTCTGAGAAGATACAAGGTAAAATTTCAATTCTTTTGATTCTGTTGATATTTGTTTTGTGTCCCAGGATATGATCAATTTTGGAGAATGTTCCATGGGGTGATGAGAAGAATGTATATTCTTTATCTTTGGGGTGGAGTGTTCTATATGCATCTACCAGGCACAGTTGTTCTAGGGTCTCATTGAAATCTCTTATATCTTTGTTTAATTTCTGTTTAGAGGATCTGTCCAGCTCTGTAAGACGAGTGTTTAAGTCCCCTCTTATGATGGTATTATCAGATATCATGTCGCTCAGACTGAGTAAGGTCTGTTTCAAGAATCTGGGGGCATTTAAATTGGCTGCATAAATATTTAGAATTTAAACGTCTTCTTGTTGTAGTTTTCCCTTGACCAATATAAAGTGACCATCTTTGTCTTTTTTGACTTTAGTTGCTTTAAATCCACATGAATCTGAAAATAAGATTGCAACTCCTCTTTTCTTCTGAATGCCATTTGCCTGAAAAATTGTCTTCCAACCCTTGACTCGGAGCTTTAATTTGTCTTTTGAAGCCAGGTGTGTTTCTTGCAGACAGCAAATGCATGGCTTGTGTTTTTTGATCCAGTCAGCCAATCTTTGTCTCTTCAGTGGGGAATTCAAGCCATTAACATTTATTGAGATAATTGATAAGTGTGATAGTATTCTATTCGTCTTATTTGTTGAGAGTCCATTGCTTAGTTTTATCTTTTGCATCAGTGTGGAGGTTAGGTTCTGTCCTTTAATTTCTGAGTTCTTACTTTGCTGCTGATCCATTGTGGTGGTCAGTGTGCAGAACAGGTTGAAGTATTTCCTGTAGAGCTGGTCTTGTTGTGGTGAATTTCCTCAATGTTTTTATATCCGTAAATGATTTGATTTCTCCGTCAATTTTTAAGCTTAGCTTAGCACGGTACAGAATTCTGGGCTGGAAATTGTTCTGTTTAAGTAGATTAAAGGTAGATGACCATTGTCTTCTGGCTTGGAAAGTTTCATTAGAGAAGTCTGTGGTCACTCTGATGGATTTGCCCCTGTAGGTCAACTGGCGCTTACTCCTGGCAGCTTGCAGAATCTTTTCTTTTGTCTTGACTTTGGACAGGTTCATCACAATGTGTCTTGGAGAAGCTCGGTTAGAGTTGAGGCGACCTGGGGTCCGATAGCCCTCTGAAAGCAGTGTGTCAGAATCTTTGGTGGTATTTGGGAAATTTTCTTTGATAATATTCTCTAGTATGGCTTCCATTCCTCTGGGGCATTCTTCTTCCCCTTCTGGGATTCCTATAACTCGTATGTTGGAACGCTTCATAAAGTCCCATAATTCTGCCAGTGAACGTTCTGCTTTCTCTCTCTTCTTTTCTGCCTCTTTTACTGTCTGAGTTATCTCAAGAACTTTGTCTTCTACCTCTGAAATTCTTTCCTCTGCATGGTCTAACCTGTTGCTGATACTTTCCATTGCATCTTTAAGTTCCCTAATTGACTGTTTCAGTTCTTTCAGGTCTGCTAGATCCTTTTTATATTCTTCATATCGTTCATCTCTTATTTGATTCTGTTTTTGGATTTCCTTTTGGTTATTTTCCACTTTATTAGCAGTTTCCTTCATTGTTTCCATCATTTCTTTCATTGTTTTCAACATGTGTATTCTATACTCCGTTTCTGTCATTCCTAACATTTCTTTATAGGTGGAATCCTCTGCAGTAGCTACCTCATGGTCCCTTGGAGGGGTTGTTCTGGACTGGTTCTTCATGTTGCCTAGAGTTTTCTGCTGATTTTCCTCATGAGTGATTTCTTTTATCTGTTTCCTTGCCGTAATTTTCCTTTCACTTCCTCTTGCTCTTTAAGTTCTCATGCGTGTTCACTAAGGGTTACAGGACCAGAAGGGTGAGAAGGTTTAAGAGCTAAAAAGGGATGAATGAAAGGAGGACCGAGTGATAAGGAAAAAAAAAAGAAAAATAGAGAAAGGAGAGAGGGTGGGTGGAAGGAATATTGACAAAAAGAAGAGAGGCACAGAAAGAGGGAGACAGAGCAATATAGGTGTACAGTATGGTACTTTGGCACAACCTTAAAAAAAAAACCACGTTCTGGGGTTGCCCGTTTGGGTGGTTCCCTTGAGGTCAGCAGCTCTTTGCTAACCTGATCAGAAACAGTACCCCACCTCCACCAAGTAGAGAGGAAAGACAAAAATGCTATAAATCAAACCAAAAAAAGCAAACAAAAAACTTTATGGGATACAATTGGGTGAAAAACCAAATAATAGCGGTAGAAACACTAGGAAAAATGAAGTTCTAGTTACTGAAAAAGGCAGCAATGGGAAATGATAATTAAAGTAGAAAAATTGAGAAAGAAAAAGGATCTTCATGGAAAAGGTTGAAATTAAAAAAACAAAACAACATCAACAACATCAAAATAAACAAAACAACCAAACCAAAACCAAAAATACAAACAATCGAACAAACAAAAAAAAACAAGAAAAACACAACCAAAAACAAAGCAGTATGTATATGTTATTGAATATTGTCTGGGCAACACGTGGTCTTCTGGGGTATGAGATGTTAATCACAGTTCTGATATGACTGGAGGCTGCTGATTTCTCAAACCCCAGCAGGTAGACACCCTAAATCTCTCTTCAGCCCACTTAAAAGGCACTTTGAACTTGTAAACTTGCTGAGCAGAAGCTTTCCCAGGAAAATGCTTGTTGCTGGAATCACTGCTGAAGTGGCTATCCACTTACCCAATGTGCGAAAACCGGTCTCACTCTGCCCCCGAGGGTTAGGGCTACAAGGCGGCTCAGACCCCACCCATAGGCTACTTGGTCACTGGGTTACCAGCTCCCACCGATTCTACCTCTGCGACCCTGTGGGCGGAGCTTGCCGGGGCAGATCACTCACAATGGCTCCCTGTGACCCACAGCCAAACACTATTAGCTCCGTCTGGCTCAGCGTCTCAGACTGGGGCCCTAGACAACGGCCAAATTTCTCCACACTCCCGCTCAGGCTCTCCCCAAGGCAATTCAACTGAGTGCCAAGTCCAAAGACACCAAAACAGTTCACAGGTAAGGCCTTTCTGGTTTGCAGTCTCTCTGCTACTGAACTTGCAGTTGCGGGCGGGTTTAGAAGGATTGAACACACGCGACCACTTGCCGTTTTTCCACTGTTTTAGTCCTCCTCTTGGGGTCCAGAAGTCTCTCGCTGACTCCCTGTATCCTCACAGGGGTGATGATAGGCAGATCCCACCAGCCAGAGATGCCTGGAGTCCTATCTCCCCAGACTCACGGTGCCCAGATGCAAGGAAGCTGTTACTTGGTCGCCATCTTGCTCCGCCTCCGGTGGCACATTTCTTAAACTAACTGAAGCCATATATGACGAAGTCAAGCTAACATCATATTGAATGGAGTAAAACTGAAAGCTTTTACACTTTGAACCATAACCAGACAAGAATGTCCACTATTATTCAACACTGTGGTAGAAGTTCTACCCAACGAAATCAGGCAAGACAAATATATAAAGGACATCTAAATGGGGACAGAGGAGGTCAAACTCTTGCTCTTTGTTGATGATATAATCTTATACTTAGAAAACCCTAGAGACTCAACCACAAAACTCCTGGAAGTGAAAAAGAAATTCAGTAATGTCTCATGGTATAAAATCTATGTCCTTAAATCAGCAGCCTATATATATGCCGATATCAGCCAAGTTAAGAAGCAATTCAAGGACATAATTCCCTCCACAGTAGCTTCAAAGTAAAAGAAATACTAAGGAATATACCTAACCAAAGGAGTGAAGGATCTTTACAAAAAAAAAAAAAATTATGAAACCTTAAGAAAAGAAATAACAGAACACATTATAAAATGTAAGAACATACCATGTTGTTGGTTGGGAAGAATCAACATTGTCAAAATGTGTATTCTACACAAGGCAATCTACAGATTCAATGCAATCCCAATTAAAATGCCAAGATCATACTTTCAAGAACTGGAAAATATATTACTTCATATTTTATGGAACAATAAAAAAAAAATATATAGCCAAGACAATTCTTAGTAATAAGAACAAAGCTGGAGGCTTCACTCTACCAACTTCAGGTTTATTACAAGTCCACAGTAATTAGAAAAGAATGTTATTGGCACAAAATTAGAGACATAGACATATGGAACAGAATGGAAAACCAAGAGATGAAGCCAGTCTCTAGTTGCCATCTGATCTTTTATAAACCAAATCAAAGGAAAACAGTGGGGAAATGAAAACCTATTAAATAAAAGGTGCTGGGAGAACTGGATATCCACAAGTAAAAGACTGAAACTGGACCCACACCATTCACATCTTACAAAAGTTAACTCAAGATGGATAAAAGACTTAAATCTAAGAAAAAAATGATAAAAATCTTAGAAGAAAGTGTGGGGAAAAACCTTGATGATGTTGAACTGGGGAAACATTCTATGACAAAGACTTTAGCAGCCATCACAACAACAACAATAAACAAATGGGACTTAAGTATGCTCGAAAGCTTCTGCACGTCTAAGGCCACAAGTAATGCAAACAGACAACCTTCAAAATGGGATAAGATATTTGTAGGGTATGAATCTCACAAAGGTTTGATAGCTAGAATCTATAGAAAGCTCAAATTAATCAACAAAAAAGAGCTAACAATCCCATTTATCACTGGGAAAGAGATAAAAACAGAACCTTCTCTGAAGAAGACAGATGAATGGCTAACAAACATTTGAATAAAATGCTCATCATCCCTGATCATCAGATAAATGCAAATCAAAACCCCTCTGAGATATCACCTAACCCCAGTAAAGAATAGCCCACATGACAAAGTCTCAAAGCTGCAGATGCTGGCGTGGATGTGGAGAGAAGGAAATACTTTTACACTGTTGGTGGAAATGCAAACTAATACAACCTTTTTCGAAGGAAGTATGGAGGATCCTCAAAGAACTCAAATTAGACCTCCTATTTATCTTGCAATCCTATTGCTAGGCATCTATCCAGAAGAAAAAAAAGTCATTTTATCAAAAGTACATTTGCACTCGACTGTTTATTGCAGCTCAATTTACAATTGCCAAATTGTGGACACAGCCTAAATGTCCATCAATTCAGAAATGGATAAATGAATTGTGGTACATGCACACCATGGAACATTATTCAGCCATAAAAAAAGATCATGACTTCACATCTTTTGTAATATACTGGATGGAGTTGAAACACATTCTTCTTAAACACATTCACCCATGAGCCTGGTGATAATGAGTTGACATGAGGTTCTCTGAAAGAAGTAACTTATGAATAAGAACAGGATAGGGAAGAAACTTTGTGAAGTATACCCAATAACTGTGTGTACCTGCACACACACACACACACACACACACACAAAACCTGGAAAACTTATCTGCTAGAGGCAAGTGTTGGAGGGAAGTAAGATAATTCACATGTCTACCGAGCCTTAAATATGGGCATGTTGACTTGAAGGACTTTAGAAAAGACAAAGACTTCCAAAATATTAGGTACTTGTGAGAGTTGGGAGACAACCAAATAAATGAATGAATTAGGTAGCCATGGGTAATTGCTTAGAGGAAATGCAATTCTCTGATATGTGACCTATGACAACTAATTCAGGAGAGATGGAAAAGTGTGATAAGTCACTTTGAGATACCTCTTTGGGGGATATTGAGGAAGTTCTCCCTTCCTCTAAGCAGAGCATTCAGACTCCTCTGTATCCTTCCCTTCCCCTCCCCCATGAAAATGTCAGGAGAGGTGTTTTGTGACGTCTAAGCCACCCCATGGCTACCATTGGCTGGGGGAGTTTCTTGCTGGCCAATCAAAGCTGAAGGGTGTGGCTCTTCATTGTTACAGTGAAGGTATATATGGGGCAGTCAGAAGCCCAGGAGTAAATACAAATTTATCAAAATGGAAGATCAGGATGATACTATCACGGAGAATCTAGAAGAATCTAACTCCAATGAGGAGGAGCCAACCACAAGTAGCCAATCCTCAATAAAAACACGTAAGAGGAAGAGGAACAACCTTGATCAGCCTGAAGAGAAGGCCCATTGCAAGGTCAGGTGACTCTAATTATGTGCCTCCTCTTTTTCTCCATTGATAGCTAACCCAAGTCTTCTACCCTGTGCTTATGTGGCATAAAACTCTTCCTCAGCTCACATCCATTATTATAAGACCCTCATTTCCATATAGTCCCCATTCTTTTCCTTAAATCATGTATATTTTTTATTTTTTTAATTATTATTTTTTATTAAAGCATAGCTGTGTACATTAATGCGATCATGGGGCACCATACACTGGTTTTATAGACCGTTTAACACATTTTCATCACACTGGTTAATATAGCCTTCCTGGCATTTTCTTACCTATTGTGTTAAGACATTTACATTCTACATTTACTAAGTTTCACATATACCCTTGTAAGATGCACCGCATGTGTAATCCCACCAATCACCCTCCCTCCGCCCACCTTCCCCCTCCTTTCCCTTCCTTTCTCTCTTCTCCCTATTCTTAGGTTATAACTGGGTTACAGCTTTCATGTGAAAGGCATAAATTAGTTTCATACCAGGGCTGAGTACATTGGATACTTTTTCTTCCATTCTTGAGATACGTTACCACGAAGAATATGTTCCAGCTCCATTCATGTAAACATGAAAGGTGTAAAGTCTCCATCTTTCTTTAAGGCTGCATAATATTTCATGGTGTACATACACCACAATTTATTAATCCAGTTGTGGATCAATGGGCACTTGGGCTTTTTCCATGACTTAGCAATTATGAATTGCGCTGCAATAAACATTCTGGTACAAATATCTTTCTTATAATGTGATTTTTGGTCTTCTGGGTATATACCTAGTAGAGGAATTATAGGATTGAATGGCAGATCTATTTTTAGATCTCTAAGTGTTCTCCAAACATCTTTCCAAAAGGAATGTATTAATTTGCATTCCCAGCAGCAGTGTAGAAGTGTTCCCTTTTCTCCACATCCACGCCAACATCTCTGGTCTTGGGATTTTGTGATATGGGCTAATCTTACTGGAGTTAGATGATATCTCAAAGTAGTTTTGATTTGCATTTCTCTGATGATTAAAGATGATGAGCATTTTTTCATATGTCTGTAGGCCGTGCTCCTGTCTTCTTCAGAGAAGCTTCTCTTCAAGTTCCTTGCCCAGCCTACCATGGGATCACTTGTTCTTTTCTTGCTTAGACGTTTGAGTTCTCTGTGGATTCTGGTTATTAAACCTTTATCAGAGACATAACCTGCAAATATCTTCTCCCATTCTGAGGGCTGTCTGCTTGCTTTCCTTACTGTGTTCTTAGCTGTGCAGAAGCTTTTTAGTTTGACCAGGTCCCAGTAGTGTATTTTTGAAGCTGCTTCAATTGCCCGAGGGCTCCTCCTCCTAAAATAAATCATATATTTCTAAGCTCATTCTGTTTCTCTACCAGGTACGGAAAATAACGACAATAACGTGTACAGTTGAAGAATATTCAGAAAAATCTAAACCTGGGAAAGAGCCAACGGTAATAATTTCTTATCCGAGAAAGGATGAAAAGAAGACTCCCGATCACCAGAAAGATGAGGAAACATCTTCTGTTTCGAGTGACATCTCATTAGCATCTCACGTCTCTGAGGTAGAACAACCAGAACTTGATACTGCTTCTTCAGAAGAAAATCCAGAATAAGGCTGTGTACATTGAGACCGTGTATTATGCCAAAAATGTACCTGGGCATTTTTGACCATTAAAAATCAAATCAAAACTTTTGAAAAGGAGCTGTGTGTGTTAGTCTCTGCAGTGTTCTCTGATGATATGGAGGAAGGAAAGGAAGGGTAAGAGGGAGTGTGTATGGAGGGAGTGAGGTGGGGAACTGGAAGGTTGTGGGCCAGATTGGTACATCCACAGTTAACTTGACATTGTGGATACAGACTAGGGGAAGACAGAGCAACGAAGATAAATTTTCTCATTAAGGTTTTATCACACAAACAAGAAGGGAAAATACTCGTCTCTCTGTGTGTGGGAGGGTAGGGTTGGGCATGGGGAGAACTGTGACGTGTGAGGGATGGTAGAGTATGATAATGAGTCTGATTCCATTTTTGATATTTTACTGCTGACAACTGTTAAGCTTCATGCTTTCTTCCCCTTATATGCCACATCTGGGCAAGCTGATATAAACAGCTTGAAAGTTACTAAACATAAAATAGAAAAAAAAAAAAAAAAAGAAAGAAAAGAACAGGTATGCCTCATCTTAAGCATTGAAACGATTGCCTTGCCTACAGTTCACATACCCAGAAAAAGCATGCCCTAGTGAGCATCTCACCCAATGAGTAATAAATTGAAATTGTCTTGGGACCTTATAATCAACTTGAAAAATGGGACCCTGTGGATCTTCCTCCTCAGTTAAAACAGTACATTATTAACATCATTTTACTCAGTTTAAAAGAAAAAGTCCAATCTGAAAATTGGAACACCAATTATTGAAAACCATTATACAATATCTATTTAGAGAAGTTATGAATATTTCCACTGTGTATAAATTGAACAGCCAAAGTTGGATTGGCCTTAAACCTGGAAATATGAATGGTGTTTCAGTGTAAATTATGGCAACTTTCATGTCACGATCCTACCCAAGACATTGATATCTATTATTATTGAAATTACTGACTCCATCCAGTAAGTAACTGGGAAATGCATTGCAGTCATAGAAAAGTATTTTGCTGAGTGTTATGTTTGATGCCTATTTCAACAGCTTGTCAGTTGCAACGTACTTACCTTCACCTTCAAAGGAACACCATAGACCTTACCCTGGACACTTAATGGGGTACCTTTTCCCACCTGTAGATTCATATAATTTTTGTAGGCAAGATTTTAACCACATTTAACCTTTTCCAGGTGCTCAGATATGACATCACACTGATGATATACTCCCCTGAGGAGATTCATAAGATATATTTTTCAGGACATAAAAATATTCACAAAAGAACTCATAAAAAGGGGAGTATTAATTGCATGCACACATAGGGCAAAGCTTTACTACCTCAGTTAAATTTTTGAAAATTATTTAGTAAGCTTAGGGCTAACTAAATAATTACTAACTCAACAGTGTCAATAAACAGCTTTTAGCTTCAGCCCCCACAAGTATTAAAATAATGCCAGTATGTAAGTTAAACATTTTTTAATTTGAGAGGCAACATATTCCTTACATACAAATTGTATTTCATTTCCTTCATTGTGTTATTTGCAAGTTAGCCCACCTAGAATGGGGCTCATTCAAGAAAAGGCTGTAGAATCTGTCTAAATTGCCACATGATAGGCACTTGTGTTAGTCACCACCCCTACCAGAGACACCTTCCTTCACTAGTGAGGCCTTAACAAATTTCTTTCATACTTTATCGAGTCACTGGACTATCAATGATGGCCATTAGGTGCCCATGGTCTTCTGATACAAGCAACTGTCCTCCACGGCACCAGGCTATATGCCGTTAGTAAGGTGGTAACCTACTGGATTTTCCTAGGAATAGAAGCTCTTTCAACCCCAGAGCCTATGACCCTCCATATCCAGCTATCCATTATGCAAGAGTCATGGAAACAGCACTCAATGAGCTCTGCAGGGCTAATGAGGCCTCCTCTATACAGGTTGGACCCAAACTTGATGCCTGCGGACATCCCACTTACAGCAGTGGGGAGCTTTTCTTGCTCTTAGTCTCTCGCCAAGTGCTCTAGTGCTAGAAGAGGCCACTTTTCTCTCAGACTCAACAAAGTAAATACCAAATCAACAAAGTAAATACCAAAAAGTGATCAATTTTACCAATGACATCATTACCCTTACATCTAATAGAAGTTGCTTGAAAGCTGCTACTTTTCATCTATTAAACAGGATTTCCCCCGATAATGGGCAAACAGTCATCTTAGCACTAGATGTCTAAGAGAACAATTGGCTTCATTTGCACATTTTTCCACATTCTTGGGTTATTGCCAATGGTCTGACCATCTTCATCTGGCCAATGTGAACAATAATTTCTTGTCAAGGTTGCCCTGTATGGGGTATCTCTTGCCTCGTAAATACAGAAAATATAAATCAAGGTCATGCATTTCTCTACACACATTAAAGCCACAATACCAAGGTCTCACCAAGGCACTTCTGTGTGTTTGGAGTTTTTAATTTTGGCATAACAGACATCACTGATCATAACTAAGGCACACATTTCATTTCTCAAAATAAACAACTTGCATGCCTAGTGTGTGTCAGATGTTCTTGTTCCTGAGCTTACTGTGAAGTACATGAACTCCATAGTTGTGGATCTGAGTAACCTACATTTATATGGAGGAAGGAGGGTTTGATAGGTGGTGGTGGGGTTGAAAACACTCTTAGGTAGGGGGTGTGGGAATATATGAGGCATTGATGTCTGAATTCAGGCATGAATGATTGGATAGAGTCAGCTGTGTGAAGACTTTAAAAAGAACCTTTTAAGACAGAAAGAATAGCAAGGGGCAATGTTATGAAGTAAGAACAAGAACAATTGAGGAACAATAAAATTTCAAGTGTGACTGGAGTAAAATGTGGGGTGGAAGCATGGAAATAGACAACTGAGATTGGAGAGGCTGGCAGAGATGAGGTCACATAGGGATTTGAAGGGTAAGGGCTTGGGGTGTATTTTTCATGCAGTGGAAACCCATTGGGTGGTTTGATACATGATAGTGACGTGGTTAGTTTTAGGCTTTAGAAAGGTCACTGAATGTTGTGGACTGTGTAGGACCAGAGCAGTTATAGGCTGCTGCAACAATAAGGAATTAGGTGATAGTGACTAAGACTAGGGCTGTAGCTAAAGGAATATAATTTAGTGTCTAGCATAGCAATTTGGCACATAGGCATGGTAGTCCTACCTCAATGTAAAATTCACCACCTAAAATCTATTTAACTTTAAGAAAGTTACTTAACCTCTGTAAAGGTTAGTTCCCCCATCTGTAAAATGAGAATGATGATGGTATGCCTCTGTGTATTAGAGTCATTTTGGAATTGAACGAGATGATTTATATAAAACACCTATTAAACACACAATAGACATTTGATAAAATGGCTACTGATGTTATCATCAGTACTATGAACACATTCATCAATAGAAGCAAGATACTTCTGGCTTCTTTCTCCCTCATTCTCCAAGAGCTATTACTGTACCTTGTGTAAGCTACTGTTAATATGTGACTAATGAGCCCTTGCTTGGTTTTCTTCAAGACATCAGTATTTTGGGGTACCTGTGCTCAATGGTCAGGCATTCTTGTACTGTTAAGATACTCTAGAGTAAGTAGCTCTATGTGGCTTATGATTATTTAAAATGAAGTGGTACAGGTGGGTGATCTATACCATTCTTACTTTGTACATAATGAGTCATCACTTGAACACCTCTCCTCTCCAACCTCCTTCCCCAAGGGCCTAAATGAACAGCAACTCATATTTCTAACATAACTGCCAACAACCTGCTGAATTTAGTCAGATTGGTTTGGCAGTTGCTTCCTTCCTTTAAATTCATATTTGAGTGTTTCTTGATTCAGAAAAATTAGCTTTTTTTTTTTTTGAAGCTAGTTTTCCTTTTTTTTTTTTTCTTTTTTTAGATATAGGAAATCAGCACATTGTACCCCATAAATGCATTAATGTATACATGATCTACCTTTTTATGAAGCAAGTTTTCATTTTATTACTTCCTGATTGGAACTCTACTCAAATTCTTCGGTTCCTTGGTGCTTGTATTTTCTCTTTTTGGTCCGTTTGGTACATCTTTTCACATCATCGTCATTTAGAACTGTAATTAAAAAGATATTTTCTGCTTCTTCCATATCCCTGATGAATAGGTAAAATTGGCCTAGATGTTGTCCCTTCTTGTTTGAAGTAAATTAGTAAATTCTTTCTCTTCCCCACCTTTGGTTAACGGATGTTGAAAGTTTACTCCTTCTTCAAGGCTCTGATTGTGCTTCCTGCACTCTGAAGCCTCTCCATGATCAACCTCCCATTGTTCTACTAATACTTCTGTTAGGGCAGTTACCAAGTTGTGTTATAATAGAATTATCCATTTCCCTGTTTCTCTGCACCAATTTACAATATGCCATTGCAAGGGGCATATCATATTTCATTCACATTTGTAATCACATTTGTAATACACCTGGCAGGACACCATTGTGGCTGTTCAATACATGTTTGATTAGTTAATGGACGACTGTACAATAATATTGTTTCTCTGCATTCTGGAGAATTCATTTAGCCTGCTTTCTAATGTTTTCTTTTGTTGTTGTTGTGGCTGCTATTGTTCCAGAAATGTAACTATGGCTTGAATGTGTTACCCACACTTCATGTATTGAAAACCGTGGAAGAGAGAGCTCTCTGGTGTCCATGACAAGGACACTAGTCCTATCCGATAAGGACCACACCCATATCATCATCTCATTTAACTTTTATTACTTCCTTAGAAGCCTCTCTACAAACACAACCACAATGGGCATTAAGAGTTTCAATCTATGAATTTTAATGGGACATAAAACTTAGGTCTAAGTCCCTCACTTTGTCTCTCCCTCTCTCCACGCATGCACACACACAGTCATGTGTTGCATAATGATGCTTCAGTCAACAATGGAGTGTGTATACTGCAGTGTTCTCATAAAATTGTAAGAGTGCTGAAAATTTCCTATTGCTTAGTGATGTTGTAGCTATTGTTTCATAGCAAAATGTATTACATATTTGTGATAATGGTGTAAAACAACGGACTGCACCACCACTTGAATAAAAGTCTAGCACTTCTTTGAAAGTTTGATAAAATTCTGGTGTGAATCCATCTGGCCCAGGGCATTTTTTTTTGTTGGAAGATTTTTTATTGTTTCTTTGATCTCAGTGCTTGAAATTAGTCTGTTCAGGAGATCTATTTCACCTAGGCTAAGTCTAGGGAGAGGGTGTGATTCCAAATATTGATCCATTTTCTTCACATTGTCAAATTTGTGGGCATAAAGTTTCTGGTATTATTCAGAGATAATCTCTTGTATCTCTGTGGCATCAGTTATTTCCCCTTTGTCATTTCTGATTGAGGTTACTAGAGATTTTCCTTTTTTATTTCTAATCTGGCCAAAGGTTTATCTATTTTATTTATTTTTTCAAAAAACCAACTCCTTGTTTCAATAATTTTCTGAATGATTCTTTTGTTTTCAATTTCATTAATCTCTGATGTAATTTTGGATATTTCTTTTCTTCTGCTGGGTTTAGGCTTAGATTGTTCTTCTTTTTCTAATTCCATCAGATGGTTTGTAAGTTTGTTGATACACTCTCTTTCTGTTTTTTGAATGTGGGCTTCTAAAGTGGTAAATTTTCCTCTCAGGACTTCTTTTACTGTTTCCCATAGGTTTTGGTAACCTGTGTCTTCATTGTTGTTATACTCAAGGAAGTTAATGATTTCATTTTTTATTTCTTTCTGCACCCAACTGTCATTCAGCATAAGGTTGTTTAATTTCCATGCCTTTGTGTGAGGTTGAGTATTTTTGTTGGAGTTGAGTTCCACTTTTAGTGCCTTGTGGTCTGAGAAGATGCAAGGTAGAATTTCAATTATTTTGATTCTGTTGAGGCTTGTTTTGTGTCCTAGGAAATGATCAATTTTGGAGACTGTTCCATGGGATGATGAGAAGAATGTATATTCTTTATCTTTGGGATGGAGTATTCTATATATGTCTATCAAGCACAGTTGTTCTAGGGTCTCCAGGAGACTGATATCCCTCTGAAAGTAGTATGTCAGAATCTTTGGTGATATTTTCATTTATAATATTTTCTAGAATGGCTTACATTCCTCTGGGGCATTCTTCTTCCCCTTCTGAGATACCTATAACTTGTATGTTTGAATGCTTCATAGAGTCCCATAATTCTGTCAGTGAATGTTCTGCTTTCTCTCTCTTCTTTTCTGCCACTTTAACTATCTGAGTTATCGCCAGAGCTTTATCCTCTACCTGAGATTACTTCTTCTGTAGGATCTAATCAGTTGTTGATACTTTCTATTGCATCCTTAAGTTCCCTAATTGACTGTTTCATTTCCTTCAGCTCTACTATAACCTTTCTATATTCTTCATATCATTCATCTCTTATTTGATTCTGTTTTTGAATTTTCTTTTGGTTATTTTCCACTTTCTCAGCAATTTCCTTCATTGTGTTCTGATTCTTTTCCATTTTCTCAGCAATTTCCTTCATTGTTTTCATCATCTGTATTTTAAATTCCCCTTCTGTCATTTCTAACATTTCTTTATAGGAGGAGTCCCCTGTTGTAGCTACCTCGCGATCCCTAGAAGGGGTTACTCTGGTGGACTGGTATTTCATTTTACCAGGATTTTTCTGCTGATTCTTCTTCATGAGTGCTTTCTTGTATCTGTTTCCTTACCCAAATTATCCTTTCACTTCTTCTTGCTCTTTAAGTTACTGTGCTGCTGGCCTAAAGTTTCAATGAGTTCTTTTGGTATGGGACCAGAAGGATGAGAAGATTGAAGAGCAAGAAGGGAAAAAAAGATTTTAAAAAGAAAGAAAAAAGAGAAAGAAGAGAGGGTGAGTAAAAGAAAATATTGGAAAAAATAAGAAATGCACCAAAAGAAAGAAATAGGAGTAATATATGTGAATAGTAAGGTATTATGACCCGACACTGAAGACCCCCAACCTCTGGGGGTGCTGTGTTGGGTGATTCCCTTGAGGTTAACAGCTGTTTGCCAGCTGGATCAGACACAGTGCCCCACCTCCACCAGGTAGAGAAGAAAGACAAAAACACTATGAATCAAACCAAAACAAGCAAAAACCCTTATGGGATAACACTGGGGGGAAAGATAATAATAGGGGCAGATACACTGGCAAAAATGAAATTCTAATTGTTAAAGAAGTCAAAAATGGAAAAATGTATTTAAACTAGAATAGTGGGGAAAAAAGAGAAAAAAATAAGAAAAAAATGCCAAGGAAACATGTTGAAATAAAAAAAAAAAAGAAAAAAGAAAAAATCCAAAAAGACAAACCCCCCACAACCAAAGAACCAAACAGTATATATATCTTGCTGAATATTGTCTGGGCAACAGGTGATCTTCTGAGGTATAAGATGTTAATCACAATGTTGATACAGCTGTAGGAGTTGGAGACTGGAGGCCTCTGCTGATCTCTCAGACCCCGCAGGCTTGGGAGCCCAAAAGTCTTCTTGGCCCCCTTAAAAGACACTCTAAATTATGAACCTTGGCCAAGCAGAAGCTTTCCAAGGAAAGGACTTATCCCTGGAATTTCTCCTGGTGTGGCTGTCTGCTTATCCAGTGCGCCAAGTCCAGTCTCCTACTATGTCCTTGAGGGCCAAGGCTGTTAATCTGCCACAGTTGGATCTCCCCACTTCCCCAGCATCTCAGTACTCACCTTTGGGCAGCTCAGTCACTAGATTGCTCACCCAAGGTCTCCAGGCTGATCTCCATGCTGCTACACACAGGGGTACCTCTCCCACAGCAGCTGTGCAGGCAGCCCACAGCTCAACGATATTAGTTCCTTTCCGGCTTAGGGGCACAGACCGAAGGCCCCAGACAATGCCTAAAGTCATCAGCACAAACCGGCCCAAGATCTCCCAAGGCAGTTCAATCGAGTGCCCAAGTCCAAGAAAACCAAAACAACCCACAGGTAAGGCTTTTCCTGCTTACAGTCTGGCTGTTGCTGTGGGTACTGCTGCGGGCAGCCTGAGACCAACGAACGCACCTACCACTTGCCAGTTTTCCGCTGCTTCTGTCCTCCTTGTAGGGTCCAGAAGTCTCTCACTGGCTTCGTGTGTCACCAAAGGGAAGTCTCTGGGCAAAACTCACTGGCCAGAAATGCCTAGAGTCTTCTCTTGCGACTCCCACTGTGCCCGGCTGCACAGAAGCTGTTACTCAGTCAAGAGTCTTATTCCTGTACAAGAGAAATTTTTCCAAAAAAATTGAGGAGGAAGGAATATGGGCGAAAAGTCTACAAGTAAACCTTTAAATGGTTCCATTTTGTGAAGGCAAGTTTAAAGTCTTTTGTGAGTTAGAAAGGAAAAAGTCCTGGATAGAACTCCATATGTAGCTTAGAACCTAATCATAAAAGTGATTTAGGGCAGAGCTTCATGGAGGCAGGGCTGCAGACAGTCACCTGTGTCTCTCAGGATTTTCCAGACTACTCCCTAAAGATGATTAACAGCCTCCAGATAGTCAATCATTCAAACAGCTTATTTCCCCCGGAATCTTGTTTTGTGGTTTTGTTTTTGATTACTTAGTGTAAGAATAACTTTAGTAAAATAACTTTAAACTGGGGCAGCGCCTGTGGCTCAGTGAGTAGGGTGCTGTCCCCATATGCCGAGGGTGGCGGGTTCAAACCCAGCCCCGGCCAAACTGCAATAAAAAAAAAAAAAAATAGCCGGGTGTTGTGGCGGGCCCCTGTAGTCCCAGCTGCTGGGGAGGCTGAGGCAAGAAAATTGCGTAAGCCCAAGAGTTAGAGGTTGCTGTGAGCCGTGTGACGCCACGGCACTCTACCCGAGGGCGGTACAGTGAGACTCTGTCTCTACAGAAAAAAAAAAAAATAAATAACTTTAAACTGGTTAAACCTAAGCCCATAAGGATAGCTTTAGATAATGTTAGTAAAATGGTTATCAGTTAATCTGATTTATCCATAGGCCCTTAAGTACCAGGCAGTAAGAGGCCTGGGCCAAGGTTTAAGTCATGTGTTTATTGATTAACTTATGTGCCTATATAAGCTTTGGTGGAAGAAAAAAATATTACCACATGCCATGAAAGAGCAGAGGTCCCCTTTATTTTCCATACATTTTCAATATTGCGGGTCTTATTCTCCACGACACTGCTTCTCCATGAGACCCCAATGGCAACAAAGGAATCTTCCCCAACACGTTCTATGAAGCAAACATCACCCTGCTACCAAAACCAGGAAAAGACCCAACTAAAAAGGAGAATTTCAGAACAATTTCACTAATGAATATAGATGCAAAAATTCTCAAGAAAATCTTAGCCAATAGATTACAGCTTATCATCCAAAAAGTCAACCATCATGATCAAGTATGTTTCATCCCAGGGATGCAAGGCTGGTTTAATATACACAAGTCTATAAACGTTATTCACCATATCAACGGTAGCAAAACCAAAGACTATATGATCCTCTCAATAGATGCGGAAAAAGAATTTGATAAAATTCAGTATCCTTTTCTAATTAGAACCCTGAGGAGTATAGGCATAGGTGGCACATTTCTTTCTTTCTTTCTTTTTTTTTTTATTAAATCATAGCTGTGTACATTAATGTGATCATGGGGCACCACACACTAGGTGGCACATTTCTGAAACTGTTTGAAACTATCTATGACAAACCCACAGGTAATATTTTACTGAATGGAGTAAAACTCAAAGCTTTTCCTCTTAGAACTGGAACCAGACAAGGTTGTCCTCTGTCACCATTACTATTCAACATAGTCCTGGAAGTTCTAGCCAATACAATTAGACAAGACAAGAAACTAAAGGGCATCCAAATGGGAGCAGAGGAGGTCAAACTCTCCCTTTTTGCTGATGATATGATCTTATACTTAAGAACCCTAAAGACTTAACCAAAGACTCTTGGAAGTCATCAAAAAATACAGTAATATCTCAGGATATAAAAATCAATGTCCACAAGTCAGTTGCCTTTCTATACGTCAACAACAGCCAAGATGAGAGGTTAATTAAAGACTCAACTCCCTTCACCATAGCCCCCCAAAAATGAAATACTTAGGAATATACATAACAAAAGAGGTGAAGGACGTCTATAAAGAAAATTATGTAACTTTAAGAAAGGAAATAGCAGAGGACCTTAACAAATAGAAGAAAATACCATGCTCATGGCTGGGAAGAATCAACATTGTTAAAATGACTATACTTCCCAGAGCAATCTACTGATTTAATTCCACCCCTATTAAAATACCAACATCCTACTTTCAAGTCTTGGAAAAATGATTTTGCATTTTGTATGGAACCAGAAAAAAACCCACATAGCTAAGGCAGTTCTTAGTAATAAAAAAAAAAGCTGGAGGTATAACCATACCAGATTTCAGGCTGTATTACAAGGCCATAGTGGTCAAGACAGCATGGTACTGGCACAAAAATAGAGACATAGATTTTTGGAATTGAATAGAAAACCAGGAAATGAAACCAACAACTTACCTTCGATAAACCAAACAAGAGCATCCACTGTGGGAAAGGTTCCCTATTCAATAAATGCTGCTGGGAGAACTGGATATCCACATGTAAAAGACTGAAACTGGACCTGCACCTTTCTCCACTTACAAAACTTGATTCAAGTTGGATAAAGGACTTAAATTTAAGGCATGAAACAATAAAAATCCTCAAAGAAAGAAAAGGAAAAAGCCTGGAAGATATTGGCTTTGGGAAAGACTTTATGAGGAAGACTGCCATGGCAATAGCAACAATAGCAATAATAAACAAATGGGATTTAATTAAACCGAAAAGCTTCTGTACAGCCAAGGAGACAACAACCAAAGCAAACAGACAACTGACCCAATGGGAAAGGATATTTGCATATTTTGAATCAGACAAAAGCTTAATAACTAAGTTCTGTTGAGAACTTAAATTAATGTACAAGAAAAAAGCCAACAATCCCACACATCTATGGGGAAAAGAGATGAACAGAACCTTCTCTAAAGATGATAGATGAGTGGTTAGCAAACATATGAAAAAAATGCTCAACATCCCTAATTAGAGAAATGCAAATTAAAACCACCCTGAGATATCATCTAACCTCAGTGAGAATGGCCCATATCACAAAATCTCAAAACTGCAGATGCTGGCATGGATGTGGAGAGAAAGGAACACATTTACACTGCTGGTGGGACTGCAAACTAATGCAACCTTTTTGGAAGGAAGTACGGAGAAACCTCAAAGAACTCAACCTAGACATCCTGTTTGATCCTGCAATCCCATTACTGGGCATCTATCCAGAAGGAAAAAAAACAAAACAAAACTTTTATTATAAAGACACTTGTACTAGACTGTTTATCACAGCTCAATTTACAATTTCTGAAATGTGGAAACAGCCTGAATGTCCCCCAACCCAGGAATGGATTGGCAAGCTGTGGTATATGTATACTCTGGAATACTATTCAGCCATTTAAAAGATGGATGTTTTGCAGCATTTGTATTAACCTGGATGGGGGTGGACACATTTTTCTTGGTGAAGCATCACAAGAATGGAGAAGCATGAATTCTGTGTATTCAACTTTGATATGAGGACAATTAATGACACGGTGGGGCATGGGAGAAGGGGAGGCCAGACAGAGACAGAAGGATGGAGGGGGTGAGGGAAAGAAAAGAAAAAAAAAGAAAGGAAAATAATGACTAATTCTCACTTAAATTGGATTTAAATTTGACCAAAATTACTTTAAAAATTACATTACATTACTAAAATTTACATTACATTACAAAATTACATTATTTGAACATTAACTTTTGTGTGTGTGTGTGTGTGTGGAGACAGTCTCACTTTACCGCCCTCCGTAGAGTACCATGGTGTCACACGGTTCACAGCAACTTCCAGCTCTTTGGCTTACGCGATTCTCTTGCCTCAGCCTCCAGAGCAGCTGGGAATACAGGTGCCTGCCACAACACCCAGCTATGAACATTAATTTTTAATTCAACTTGTTAATATGTTGTTTAGGATATTGCATCCTCATTTATAAGTGAAATATGTTTGTAATTTCCTCTTGATAATAATATATTTTTTCCAACTTTAATATCAGGTGTATTCAGATGAAGTAGAATGATTTTGAAGTATTTCTTCTTTGGATATTGTCTATAAGATTTGGCATAATCTGTGTTTTGAAATTATCTTTTATTTATTTATTTTTTTAGTTTTTGGATGGGGCTGGGTTTGAAACCCCCACCTCTGTCATGTGGGGCCGGCATCCTACTCCTTTGAGCCACAGGACCGCCCCTTTATTTTTATTTATAAATATTAGTTGTCTATTTTTTGAGACTTTGGAAAAAATAAGAAGAAGAAATCAACTGATGACTCCATACTGAACCTCAGAGTCAAAGCATTTCATGATAGCCACACTCTTATCTGACAATGTGAATGTTACTTTTTTTTGCATTTTATTACTATTATTATTGCTCAATATTTCATTGCAGCAATTGTCTGGTTTCTTTTCTGAATGTATTTATCTTCATTCATTCTTTATGAGGTTTTGTTTCTATTTCTTATATTAAACATTGTTATTGTTATTAAATTTTAAACCTTTTTAAGTTTGTGAAGGCAGAAAGTGGAAACCAAATAAACACATGTATATGTATAGAGAAAATAAAAAAAAAATATATGTCAAACAAATATGGGAGTACATATAATTTGGTTGCATAGTTTGCTTCTGTAGGGTTAAAGTCCATGTTGTTGGTGTGTCTTTCACCTGAGAAGCATGTAATATACCTGTGTAATATACTTGTTAGGTAGAAATTTACCCCTTCTCTTCCCCATACTTGAATTTCATAGTTTTTCTTCTCACGTAAGCATGTAGATATTAACCTAACAGTTTTCAGTTCCAATTTAGTATTGAGTATATGTGGTGTTTGTTCTTCCATTCTTGTGATACTTCACTCAGGAGAATGTTATCCAATTCCATACAGGTTGTTACAAAAGATACAAAATCTCCACCTTTTTATGGCTGAATAATATTCAATAGTATACATCTATCACAATTTATTAATCTATTTGTGCACTGAAGAGCACTTGCATTCTTTCCACATCTTTGTGATTGTTAATTGTGTTGCTATAAACATTTGAGTGCAAATATCTTTATGATAAAATGTCTTTTTCATTTTTGGGTAAATGCTTACTAGTGAGATTTCAGGATAAAATGGTAGGTATATTACCAGTTCTTTGGGGAATCCCTATACTACTTTCCATAGAGGTTGTACTAGTTTGCAATCCCACCAACAGTGCATGAGTGTTCCTTTCTCTTTGCATCCATGCTAGCATCTGTTGGTTGGTGACTTCATGATGCAGGCCATTCTCACTGGGCTTAAGTACTATTTCAGCGTGATTTTGATTTGCATTGTTCTGATGATTAGGGATGATGGGCATTTTTCATGTGTTTGTTGCATATTAGTCTATCATTATAAGAAAAGTTTCTGTTCATGTCTCTTGCCCAGTTTTTAAGGGGGTTGTTTGATCTTTTCTTGTTGATTTGTTTGAGTTCTTTGGTTATTCTAGTTATTAGCACTTTGTCAGATATGCAGCATGCAAATATCATCTCTCATTCTGCGCATTGATTTTTCCAAGGCATGAGAATGATGTGTTCTCTGCTTGGGAGGCTGAGACAAGAGAATCGCTTAAGCCCAGGAGTTGGAGGTTGCTGTGAGCTGTGTGAGGCCACGGCACTCTACCGAGGGCCATAAAGTGAAACTCTGTCTCTACAAAAAAAAAAAAAAAAGAGAATGATGTGTTCTTCCATCTATTAACATCCTTTGCTATTTCTTTTGTAAGAAAGAAACCACGTATACTTTACATGGTTTGTTAAATATATTCCAAGGTATTTAATTTTATTTAATGCTAATGTGAAAGGAATTGTGTCCTTGATTTGATTCTCAGTTTGACTATTGTTGACATATAAAAATGCTATTGAACTGTGTTCATTGATTTTATATCCTAAAACATAACTGTATTTCTTTTTGAATTTCAGGAATATTGTGGTTGAGTCCTTGGGGGTTTTCTAGGTGTAAGATCATATCATCACCAAAGAGCAATAGTTTGACCTCCTCTGTTCCCATTTGGATATTCTTGATATCCTTCTTTTGTCTGATTGCTTTGTTTGGATTTCCAGCACTGTGTTGAATAGTAGTGGTGACAGTGGACATCTTTGTCTGGTTCCAGTTCTAAGTGTAAAGGCTTTCAGTTTTTCTATATTCAAACTGAAGTTGGCTATGGGTTCATTGTATACAGCTTCTATCGAATGGAAGGAAAGTCCCATCTCTGCCAATTTTCTGAAGTGTTCTTATCAAAAAAGGGTGCTGGATTTTCTCAGTACTTTTTCTGGATCTACCGAGAGAATCATATGGCCTTTGTGTTTACTTCTGTTTATGTACTGAACTATGTTTTTACATTTTCATATGTTGTATCAGCCTTGCATCCCAGGGATAAAACCCATCAGTTCATGTTGAATTACTTTTATGTAATGCAGCTGAATTCTATTTACTAAGATTTTATTGAGTTTCTTGGGCCAATATTCATTAAAGATATTCCTCTGTGGTTTTCTTTTCTATGTCATTTCTTGACTTTGGTATTAGGGTGACATTTGCTTCATAGAAGGGGAGGGTTCCTTCCCTCTCCATGTTGTGCAATACATTATGAAATACAGGTACAAGCTATTTGAAGGTTTTGTAGAATTCTAGTGTGAAATTATCTGTTCTGTGATTCTTTTGTTGAATATTTTTTATTGTTATTTCAGTTTTGGTACTCGATATTGGTTCAAGAGATCTATTTCTTGCTGACTGAGTCTAAGGGGCAGCGCCTGTGGCTCAAAGGAGTAGGGCGCCAGTCCCATATACCGGAGGTGGTGGGTTCAAACCCAGCCCTGGCCAAAAACTGCAAGAAAAAAAAAGAAAACTGATTGAGTCTAAGGAAGTAGTGCATTTCTATGAATTTTCCCATTTCCTTCACATTTTTCTTTTTTTTTTTTATTGTTGGGGATTCATTGAGGGTACAGTAAGCCAGGTTACACTGATTGCAATTGTTAGGTAAAGTCCCTCTTGCAATCATGTCTTAAATCTCTAGACAGAGAGATTTTAGTTGTATTTAGTGATGATATTTTTTATTTCCCTAGCATCTGTTGTAATTTCCCTTTTCATTTCCATTGAGCTTATTACATATCTTACTTTTTTTGTTTGTTTCTGGTTAATCTGGCCAAAGGCTTTTTAATTTTGTTTATCTTTTCGATGAATAAATTGTTATTCGTTTTTAATCTTCTGAATCATCTTTTGTTCTCTTATGATTTTGGTTATTTTTCTTTTGTTGAGTTTGGATTAGATTGATCTTCCTTTTCAAGTTCCTTGAGATGGTTCATTAGATTTTTAATTTATGCTCTTTCTGATATCTGGATGTGGGCATTTAAGGCAATGCATTTCTCTCTCTGGACTTCTTTGGCAGTCTCCCACATATTTTGATAGCTGTGGTCTTATCAGTTTGTTCAAGGATTGATTTCTATTGATTTCCATCATTTCCTCATTGACCCAGCTATCATGCAGCAATAAGTTGTTTCATTTCCATGACTTTGTTTTGGATGAATGCTTCTGTTGGAATTGATTGCTACTTTTATTCCATTGTGATCTGTAAAAATACATGTTAAAATTTCTACTTTTGAAATACATGGAGGTTTGTTTTGTAACCTAGAATATGACTGATCTTGGAGAATGATCTAAGAGGTCATAAGAAGAAAGAATATTCAGTGATATTTGAGTGAAATTTCTGGAGTCATGTTTAAGTACACCATTTCATTGTTTAATTTCTGCTTGAAGGATCTGTCCAGTTCTGTTATTGAGGTGTTGAAGTCTTCAGCTATTATGGCATTTTTGTTTCCTATTTTTTCTAGATCAAGTAGAATTTGCTCTGTAAATCTAGGAGTATTTAAGTTGAGTGTATAAATGTTTAGGATTGATATGTCTTTTTGTTGATGTGTTCCCTTGACCAGTATATAATGACCATCTTTGACTTTCTTTAATTTTGTTGCTTTAAAGTCAATGGTATCTGTGATGAGAATTGAAAATCCTGCTTTCTTTTGACTTACAAATTTGCACAAAACATTTTTTCTAGCCCTTCACCCTGAGTCATGGTGTGTCCTTGGAGGTTGGATTCATTTCCTGAAGGCATAAAATACTTGGGTTGTATTTATTTATCTAATCATCCAGATCTTCCTGCTCCTTTTATGACTATCTTTTCCTAATAGTTTGTTTCTTTGCATTGGTTTCCATACATTAGAAAGTGCAGTCACCTCTTTCTGTCTTCATGGCTTGGATTTATATGGGAGAAGTTATTCACCAATTAGCTCAGCCAGAGATTCTAGGGTCTTCTATCATCTCTTTCTATCCATAAGGAAAAGAAGGCAGCTGTGTTTTTTGTCTACTTCATGTTGGGCTGTGGGTAGCTAGTGCTACAGAATCTATCTGTCCAATCTGCTATCCATTCCCTAGGCATCTATATTATGCCAGACCTACCAGAGGTCCAAGACTGACAAAATATATCCAATTCTTTGGGAAGGCCTTTAGATGTTGAGACACTTGGTTCATATATTAGTACTTAACCTTTCTAGGAAGAATTTGAGAGATGGAATTTTTGATCTGCTTATTCTGTGCCAAGTGTGTAAGATGATCAATGCTGTTTAACCAGTTCAAACTGTCACCTCTTCTTCTCGAGGCATCTACATACACTGTGCTAGACACATTAGATATCTAAGACTGGCAAAACAAATGTCATTTCTTTGGGCAGCCCCAGAGAAGTTAGAGTGCTGGATAAACAAATCAACCTGTCGGTGGCAAGTGGCATTTTTTTTGTCTGTGTGTGAATTCCTTCTGTACTGAACAAGAATAGTATATGGTATCTACTAACTCGAGATGACATTCAAATTCTTCCTCAGGTCACTGGACTATGTCAGTTCTGTTAGAGATTTAATAATGGAAAGATAAAAATTAGTCTTGTGGGGAGTCCTTTCAGATGAATGAACCATCACTTTTTTTCCCTGAGTGAAGCTGAGGGTTAAGGGGCTTCTTTTTGATTATATGGTGCTGTGTCAGGATTAGCAATACTGGTAAGAGGATGTTGTAAATCCCCCTATCAGCTTCAGTGAATCTCATTTTATAATCACTTAGAGTACAGGAGCCTTTCCGATATTTTCTGAATTTCTCACAAGGAAAATTTGTTCCTGAGTTATTGTTGGATCTGTGTTTTTGTGGATGGAAGGAAGGTTCAGGGCTTCCTATCTACCATCTTGCTGATGCCATTTCTTATTTTAGTTTAATTGTACTGAGGGCAAAAAATATGGTCTTTACTAAAGTGCTTTAGAAGACCTTACGTACTATATGTATTATTTGTGCTCCGGATCATGATAATTTTTTAAAATGTTTTATGGATTCATAAGTGAGGATTAGGAGGTATATATACTGTTAGAACATCAAAGTATCTCATGTACATATGCTTGTGTATCACCTAATTAAAGCATTTATTTAATTATATGTCCTATATCATTAATTATTTTGTATGTACTTTTGCATTTCATGATGACAGTGATATATGCTAAAATATTCCAGTATTCTTGTTTCAGTCACTTATCATATTTAATTCCAAACACTATTCACCTTATATATTTTAATATAACTTTACTCTGAATGTGTATAATATAGCATTTGTCACTTCTTTTTTAATGAAACATTTATTAGTTGTTATTTTTTATAACTTTTAATGTTATTCATCTGATTTTTTTTCTTTTCTTTTTTGAGACAGAGTCTAACTCTTTCATTCTGGCTAGAGTGCCATGTTGTCATAGCTCACAGTAACCCCAAACTCTTGGGCTCATGTGATTCTCTGGCCTTAGCCTCCCAAGTAGCTGTGACTACAGGTGCCTGTTACAACACCTGGCCAGTTTTTTTTTTTTTTTTTTTTTTTTTTCAGTAGAGATGGGGACTCTCTCAGGCTTCGGCTGGTCTTGAACTCCTGAGCTCAAGCAATCCATTTGCTTCAGGCTCTCAATGTGATAAGATTTCAGGCGTGAGACATCATGCCTGGATTATTCATCTTGATTCTACTTGATAGCTTTTCTCTCTTACATTGAATTTTCTTAGGAAATCCTTAGTCAGTATCTTACTTTCAATATTACTAAGTGAAATTTCCCATTCTTCTTTTTATTAATTAATTTCCACATTCATCCTTTTTTTTTTAATTTTTTTATTAAATCATAACTGTATACAATGATATGATTATGGGGCATCATACACTCACTTCATAAAGCATTTGACACATTTTTATCACAGTGGTTAACATAGCCTTTCCGGCGTTATCTCAGTTACTGTGCCAAAACATTTACATTCTACATTTACCAAGTTTCGCAAATACCCCTGTAATATGCACCACAGGTGTGATCCCACCGATTCCCCTCCCTCTACCCACCCCCCCCTTTCCCACTTCCCCCTATTGTTAAGTTGTAGCTGGGTTATAGCTTTCATGTGAGAGTCCCAATTAGTTTCATAGTAGGGCTGTGTACATTGGGTATTTTTTCTTCCATTCTTGGGATACTTTACTAAGAAGAATATGTTCCAGCTCCATCCATGTAAACATGAAAGAGGTAAAGTCTCCATCTTTCTTTAAGGCTGCATAGTATTCCATGGTATACATATACCACAATTTATTAATCCATTCGTGGATCGATGGGCACTTGGGCTTTTTCCATGACTTAGCTATTATGAATTGGGCTGCAATAAACATTCTGGTACAAATATCTTTGTTATGTTGTGATTTTTGGTCTTCTGGGTATATGCCCAGCAGAGGAATTACAGGATTGAATGGCAGATCTATTTTTAGATCTCTGAGTGTTCTCCATATATCTTTCCAAAAGGAATGTATTAATTTGCATTCCCACCAGCAGTGCAGAAGTGTTCCCTTTTCTCCGCATCCACGCCAACATCACATTCATCCTTTTAAGAAATATATATATACTTATACATATAAAGCTTTATATATAAACATAACTTCATATATATGTATGTGTGTGTGTGTGTGTATATGTATATATTTAAAAAGAGGGAAAGAAAGAACTTTCCAGCATTATGTTATGTATGTATGTAAGGTAAGTATGTGCTGAGTATGCAACAGTGAGAAAAACAGTCTTAGTCCCTGAAGATGCCTACAAACTATTGAGTACTCCATATAACTGTGTCAGGTAAAGAATAGAGTATTTTATTCACAACTAATAAAGCTCTGATATAAAATGAATAATAAAGCATTGAGTTGAAATATTCCTTAATATGAGATTAAGAAATGAGTAGGAATTCGATAAGCAAGAAGGGTAGGAAAAAGCATATTCGAGGAAGAATGAACAGAAAAGTGTAGATATGAAGAAATGACCATGGAACTGAGAATGGAATCATACAAGTGATTGTTTATGAGATAATAAAATTGGTAGCAAATTACCAGGGTCTTACAGTAATGAGAAAGCTTTTATCTAATCACAGTACTATTAATGGACTCAAAGGCAGAGTCATCTGGGAAAATTAGTATATGCTACGATGTGTAAGAAGTTTTAAATTCAAAAGTATAGAAATTATTCAAAGTATGTGTACCAGGCATAACAATTGAATCAAAAATCAATAACAAAATTAATTTTGGGGAAATTTTTAAAAACAAACAAAACTCCTAAGCAACTTATGTGATAAAACAAGAAATCACAAGTGAAATTAAAGCATATTTTGTTTTGTTTTTAACTTAAATTTTATTAAATCATAACTGTATACATTTATGGGGTACAACATGAATGATTTGATATACAATATGGAATGCTTAAAGAAAACTAATTAACATAACTATCACTCTTTTAGTTTTGTGGTACAACATTTATAACATACACTTAGCTGTTTTGAAATGTACCCTTACATTGTATACATTAGTTGAGATCCCGCCAAACACCCTCCCTCCACTCTTCCCCCAACCACTTTCTTTCTGGACTAGCTTTGCACTTTGTCATTCGTATGAATGTGTAAGTGTTTATATATTGGTTTCATAATAATATTGAGTACATTGGATACTTTTTTCCCCATTCTTAAGATACTTCACTAAGAAAGAGATGTTCCAGCTCCATCCAGGCAAACATAAAAGATGTAAAATCTCCCTCTTTTATGGCTGCATAGTATTCCATTGTAGACATATACTGCAATTTTTTTAACCCATTCATGGGTTGATGGGCACTTGGGCTGCTTATATGACTTGGCGATTATGAATTGGGCTGTAATAAACATTCTGGTGCCAATGTATTTGTTTTAAGAAGATTTTTGATCATCTGAGCATGTACCTAGTAGAGGAATTGCAGGATCAAATGATAGGTCAACTTTCAGTTCCTTGAAAATTCTCCATACTTCTTTCCAAAAAGGCTGCATTAGTTTGAAGTCTTACCAGCAGTGTAGAAGTGTTCCTTTCTCTCCACATCCACACCAACCTCTACAGTTTTTGGATTTTTTTGATGTGGGCTAATCTTACTGGAGTTAGATAATATCTCAAAGTGGTTTTGATTTGCATTTCTCTGATGATTAAATATGATGAGCATTTTTTCATGTGTTTATGGGGCATGTGCCTGTCATCTTCAGAGAAGTTTCTGTTCAAGTCTTTTGCCCACAAAGAAATGGGGTTGTTTTTTTCTTATTGATTAGTTTGAGTTCTCTGTGGATTCTAGTTATCAGAACTTTGTTGGAAACATAACCTGGAAAAATCTGCTCCCATTCTGAGGGCTGTCTGTTTGTAAAGCAAATTTTGAATAAGTTCAAACTGAAAGAAAAAAAAAAACAACTGATTCACTGTAGATAATGCAGTATGTAGAGGGGTATCTATATGTTTAAATGTCTGCATATCTTAAAAAGAAAGTTTTCAAAAATAATCTAAACTTCCACTAGACAAAACTGAAAACAGAAGAAAATATTAAACCTAAAACAAGCAAAGAAAAGAAATAATAAAGATAAGAGCAGAAATCAATGAAATAGAGAATAGAAATAAAATAAGAGAAAATCAATGAAACCAAAGGTGGATTATTTGAAAAGATTAACAATATTACTAAAATTTAAGCTAGACAGACACAGGCTATAATGGAGAAATGCTCAAAATTTGCTAAATGAAAGCAGCCAGACTTAATATACCATGTATTATATGATACTGTATGATATGTTCAGAGAAGAAAAATCTATAAAGGTTAAAAGACTAGTTTTGCCTGTGGATAGGGGAAAAATGGAATACATTAACTGAAAACTGACACAAGGACTTTCTTTGGGATGTCAAAAATGTTCTAAAACTGAGTTATTGTGATGGTTGCAAAATTGTATAAATTTACTAAATATCATTGAATTGCACACTTATAATGGGTAACCTTTGTAGTATGTGAATTATACTTCAATAAAACTGTCAAAGTCAAGAAATTTTAGAAAATAGTTTCTGAAGATATAAAGACATTACAGATTTGAGGGGGCTGTGAGTGAGAGAAGAGAGAAGAACACTTTATCATAGTATCCTGGTTCTGGATTTAATAACGGAGGGGTTACAGTCTTAACATTTACTGTACTGTGGAACAACAAGAAGAAACAAGATCCATGAGAGAAAGTAAATTTATGTTGAAAAGTTGAATTAGAAGTGCCAGAGAGATTTTCAAGTGCATATCTCCTAGTCAATTCAGCATAAGAGGTGAAGATTATGGTAATGGTCCAAACAGCAATACAGTTTTATGACTTTTGTTCATTAAAAAAAAAAAAAAAGTTTGCCACCCTTTCAAAACACATAACTCTTACAGTGATTTTTTTATTTTATCTTTTGTATTTCCCTACTATCTAATATTTTGTAGTGTTTATACACAGTAGCCTATACATGTATTAAATAATGATTGCCATTTGTAATGTGTGTTTTCTTTTTTTTTTTTTTTATTGTTGGGGATTCATTGAGGGTACAATAGGTCAGGTTACACTGATGACAATTGTTAGGTAAAGTCCCTCTTGCAATCATGTCTTGCCCCCATAAAGTGGGACACACACCAAGGCCAAACCCACCTCCCTCCTTCCCTTTTCCTGTTTCCCCCCCATAACCATAATTGTCATTAATTGTCCTCATATCAAAATTGAGTACATAGGATTCATGCTTCTCCATTCTTGTGATGCTTTACTAAGAATAATGTCTTCCACGTCCATCCAGGTTAATACGAAGGATGTAAAGTCTCCATTTTTTTTTAATGGCTGAATAGTATTCCATGGTATACATATACCACAGCTTGTTAATCCATTCCTGGGTTGGTGGACATTTAGGCTGTTCCCACATTTTGGCGATTGTAAATTGAGCTGCAATTAACAGTCTAGTACAAGTGTCCTTATGATAAAAGGATTTCTTTCCTTCTGGGTAGATGCCCAGTAATGGGATTGCAGGATCAAATGGGAGGTCTAGCTTGAGTGCTTTGAGGTTTCTCCATACTTCCTTCCAAAAAGGTTGTACTAGTTTGCAGTCCCACCAGCAGTGTAAAAGTGTTCTCTTCTCTCCACATCCACGCCAGCATCTGCAGTTTTGAGATTTTGTGATGTGGGCCATATTCACTGGGGTTAGATGATATCTGAGGGTTGTTTTGATTTGCATTTCTCTAATATATAGAGATGATGAACATTTTTTCATGCGTTTGTTAGCCATTCGTCTGTCATCTTTAGAGAAAGTTCTATTCATGTCTCTTGCCCAAGCCCACAATTCTATATCTTGCTAAGCTAAGCTTTGAAATTGATGGAAAAATTAAATCTTTTACTGATATACAAACACTGATGAAGTTTGCTACAACTAGACCAGCTTTACAGGAAATACTGTGACCTATTCGCATTGACCATCACAATAGACTACCAGCATAATAAACACCCAGAACTAAAGAATAAAACCCAGCATCCACAATGACCCAAATTAAAGCTAAGCAACAGCTTTCACAAAATAAGATGAAAAGAACTCCACAACACTTATCATTTCTCTCAATAAATATTAGTGGCTTTAAGTCCCCACTGAAGAGGCACAGGCTGCTTTATTGATAAAGAAGCACAAGCCATACATATGATGTCTACAAGAAACTCATGTAGCTTTTAAGGACAAAGCAAGACTCAGAGTGAAAGGAAGGAAAACAATATTTCAGGCAAATGGAAATCAGAAGAAAGGAAGGGTCGCAATCTTATTTTCAGATACAAGTGGATTTGAAGCAACTAAACTAAAAAAAGACAAACATGGGCACTTCATATTGATCAAAGGAATAATACAACAAGAAGACATTTCAATTCTGAATACTTACACACTCAAATGTGCCCAGACTTAATACACAGACCTAGGGACAGTGGCTGTGGCTCAAAGGAGTAGTGCACCGGCCCCATATGCCAGAGGTGGTGGGTTCAAACCCAGCCCTGGCCAGAAACTGCAAGAAAAAAGAAAAAGACAGAAAAAAGAAAAACAGACCTTAATTAGCCTGAGCAATATCATATCCTATGACACCATAATAGCAGCGGACTGTAATACCATCCTAACAGAGCTGTAAAGATCCTCTAAACAGAAACTAAACAAAGATACAAGGGACTTAAATGTGACACTAGACCAACTGTGCTTAGTAGACATATAAAGAACACACCACCCCAAAGCTAGGGAATATACATTCTTCTCATCAGCCCATGGAACATTCTCCAAAAACAAATCATATCCTACACAAATCAAAACTCAACAAAATTATAATAATTGAAATTATACCTTGTATCTTCTCAGACCACAGGCAATTAAGGTGGAGGTAAAATCCAATGAAAATTTCCATCCCCACACAAAGTCATGGAAATTAAATAACCTTATGTTGAATAACAGTTGGGTCAAGGAAGAGAAAAAAAAGGAAATCATTAACTTCCTTGAGAATAACAAAAATGAAAACATAAGCTACCAAAACCTGTGGGACACAGCAAAAGCAGTCCTATGAGGGAAATTTATCATATTCAATACCTACATCTGTAAAAACAGGAAGAGAGCACATCAATACCCTAATGAATCATCTTAAATAAATGGAAAAGGAAGAGCAATCCAATCCCAAACTTAGCAAAACAAAAGAAATAACCAAAACTATATCGGAAATAAATGAAAATGAAAATAAACTAATCATTCAGTAAATTCATGAACCAAAAAATTGGTTCTTTGAAAAGATAAATAAAATCAATGAAACATTGGCCAGATTAACCAGAAATAGAACAGTAAAATCTTCAACAACTCAATAATAAATGAAAAGGGGGAAGTAACAACTGATGCCACTGAAATACAAGTGATTGTTTCTGACTACTACCAAAAACTCTATGCTCAGAAATTGAACAATGTGGAGGGAATGAACCAATACCTGGAATTACACCTTCTTCTTAGACTTAACCAGGAAGAAATAGATCACTTGAACAGACCAATATCAAGCATTGAAATTGCATAAATAATAAAAACTTCCAACAATAAAAAATCTCAGAACCAGATAGCTTCACATCAGAATTCTGTCACACCTTCAAAGATAAGCTTCAACCTATTCTGCAGAACCTATTCCAAAACATTGAGAAGGAAGGACCCTTCCCCTACCTGTACTACAAAGCAAATTTCACCTTGATTCTAAAACCAGGCAAAGACCAAAATAAAAATGAAAATTTTACTAATTGTACTAATGAATTTGATCCAAAAATACTCAATAAAATCTTAGCTAATATATTGCAGCCATATATTCAAAAAAAATTATACATCATGATCAAGCAAGCTTCATCCAAGGGATGCAAGGTGGTTTAACATATGCAGATTCATAAATGTGATGAACCATATTAATAGAAGCAAAAAGAAAGACCACACGATCCTATCAATAGATGCAGAAAAAGCATTTAACAAAATTCAGCATCCTTTTTTAACAAGAACACTTTTAAAATAGGCATAGGTGGCACATTTCTTTTTTTTTTTTTTTCTTAGTATCTCCATTTTTTTTTTTTTTAATTGTTGGAGATTCATTGAGGGTACAATAAGACAGGTTACACTGATTGCAATTGTTAGGTAAAGTCCCTCTTGCAACCTTGTCTTGCGCCCATAAAGTGTGACACACACCAAGGCCCCACCCCCCTCCCTCCATCCCTCTTTCTGCTTCCCCCCATATCCTTAATTGTCATTAATTGTCCTCATATCAAAATTGAGTACATAGGATTCATGTTTCTCTGTTCTTGTGATGCTTTACTAAGAATAAGGTCTTCCACTTCCATCCAGGTTAATACGAATGATGTAAAGTCTCCATTTTTTTTAATGGCTGAATAGTATTCCATGGTATACATCTACCACAGCTCGTTAATCCATTCCTGGGTTGGTGGGCATTTAGGCTGTTTCCACATTTTGGCGATTGTAAATTGAGCTGCAATAAACAGTCTAGTACAAGTGTCCTTATGATAAAAGGATTTTTTTCCTTCTGGGTAGATGCCCAGTAATGGGATTGCAGGATCAAATGGGAGGTCTAGCTTGAGTGCTTTGAGGTTTCTCCATACTTCCTTCCAGAAAGGTTGTACTAGTTTGCAGTCCCACCAGCAGTGTAAAAGTGTTCCCTTCGCTCCACATCCACGCCAGTATCTGCAGTTTTAAGATTTTGTGATGTGGGCCATTCTCACTGGGGTTAGATGATATCTCAGGGTTGTATTGATTTGCATTTCTCTAATATATAGAGGTGAACATTTTTTCATGTGTTTGTTAGCCATTCATCTGTCATCTTTAAAGAAGGTTCTATTCATGTCTCTTGCCCATTGATATATGGGATTGTTGGCTTTTTTCATGTGGATTAATTTGAGTTCTCTATAGATCCTAGTTATCAAGCTTTTGTCTGATTGAAAATATGCAAATATCCTTTCCCATTGTGTAGGTTGTCTCTTTGCTTTGGTTATTGTCTCCTTAGCTGTACAGAGGCTTTTCAGTTTAATGAAGTCCCATTAGTTTATTTTTGTTGTTGTTGCAATTGCCATGGCAGTTTTCTTCGTGAAGTCTTTCCCCAGGCCAATATCTTCCAGTGTTTTTCCTATGCTTTCTGGGAGGATTTTTATTGTTTCATGCCTTAAGTTTAAGTCCTTGATCCATCTTGCATCAATTTCTGTGAGTGGGGAAAGGTGTGGGTCCAGTTTCAGTCTTTTACATGTAGACATCCAGTTCTCCCAACACCATTTATTGAATAGGGAGTCTTTCCCCCAAGGTATGTTCTTGTTTGGTTTATCAAAAATTAAGTGGTTGTAAGATGTTACTTTCATTTCTTTTTTTCAATTCGATTCCAAGTGTCTATGGCTCTGTTTTTGTGCCAGTACCATGCTGTATTCACCACTATGGCTTTGTAGTACAGACTAAATCTGGTATGCTGATGCCCCCAGCTTTAATTTTATTACTAAGAACTGCCTTAGCTTACGGGTTTTTTTCTGGTTCCATACAAAACGCAGAATCATTTTTTCCAAATCTTGAAAGTACGATGTTGGTATTTTGATAGGAATGGCATTGAATAGGTAGATGGCTTTGGGAAGTATAGACATTTTAACAATGTTGATTCTTCCCACTCATGAGCATGGTATGTTCTTCCATTTGTTAATATCCTCTGCTATTTCCTTTCTGAGGATTTCATAATTTTCTTTATAGAGGTCCTTAACCTCCTTCGTTAGGTATATTGCTAGGTATTTCATTTTCTTTGAAACTATGGTGAAAGGAGATGTGTCCTTAATTAACTTCTCATCTTGACTGTTATTGGTGTATACAAAGGCTACTGACTTGTGGATGTTGATTTTATATCCTGAAACATTACTGTATTTTTTGATGACTTCTAGGAGTCTTGTGGTTGAGTCTTTGGGGTTCTCTAAGTATAAGATCATGTCGTCAGCAAAGAGGGAGAGTTTGACCTCCTCTGCTCCCATTTGGATTCCCTTTATTTCCTTGTCTTGCCTAATTGTATTGGCTAGAACTTCCAGCACTACGTTGAATAGTAAAGGTGACAGAGGACAACCTTGTCTGGTTCCAGTTCTAAAAGGAAAAGCTTTGAGTTTTACTCCATTCAGTAAAATATTGGCTGTGGGTTTGTCATAGATAGCTTCAATCAGTTTTAGAAATGTGCCACCTATGCCTATACTCTTCAGTGTTCTAATTAGAAAAGGATGCTGGATTTTATCAAGTGCTTTTTCTGCATCTATTGAGAGGATCATGTGATCTTTATTTTTGCCTCTGTTAATATGGTGGATAATGTTTATGGATTTGCGTATGTTAAACCGGCCTTGCATCCATGAGATGAAGCCTACTTGATCATGATGAATGACTTTTTTGATGATAAGCTGTAATCTATTGGCTAGGTTTTTGTTGAGCATTTTTGCATCTATATTCATGAGTGACATTTGGTCTGAAATTCTCCTTTTTTGGGGGTCTTTTCTTGGTTTTGGTATCAGGTTGATGTTTGCTTCATAGAATGTGTTGGGGAAGATTCCTTCTTCCTCAATTTTTTTGGCATAATTTCGGCAGTACAGAAATACCTTCTTCCTTGAAGGTTTGATAGAATTCTGGAGTGAAGCCATCTGGACCAGGGCATTTTTTTGGTTGGAAGATCTTTAATTGTTTCTTTGATCTCAGTGCTTGAAATTGGTCTGTTCTGGAGCTCTATTTCTTCCTGGCTGAGTCTAGGGAGAGGGTGTGATTCCAAATATTGATCCATTTCCTTCACATTGTCAAATTTCTGGGCATAGAGTTTCTGGTAGTATTCAGAGATGATCTCTTGTATTTCTGTGGGATCAGTTGTTATTTCCCCTTTATCATTTCTGATTGAGGTTACTAGAGATTTTACTTTTCTATTCCTCGTTAGTCTGGCCAATGGTTTATCTATTTTATTTATTTTTTCAAAAAACCAACTCCTTGTTTCATTAATTTTCTGAATGATTCTTTTGTTTTCAATTTCATTGATCTCTGATTTGATTTTGGATATTTCTTTTCTTCTACTGAGTTTAGGCTTAGATTGTTCTTCTTTTTCCAATTCCATAAGATCTCTTGTGAGATTGTTGATGTGCTCTCTTTCTGTTTTTCGAATGTAGGCATCTAAAGCGATGAATTTTCCTCTCAAAACTGCTTTTGCAGTATCCCACAGGTTTTCATAGCTTGTGTCTTCATTGTTGTTCTGCTCAAGGAAGTTAATGATTTCCTGTTTTATTTCTTCCTTCACCCATCTGTTATTCAACAGAAGATTGTTTAATTTCCATGCCTTTGGGTGGGGTCGAGCATTTTTGTTAGAGTTGAGTTCCACCTTTAGTGCCTTATGGTCTGAGAAGATACAAGGTAAAATTTCAATTCTTTTGATTCTGTTGATATTTGTTTTGTGTCCCAGGATATGATCAATTTTGGAGAATGTTCCATGGGGTGATGAGAAGAATGTATATTCTTTATCTTTGGGGTGGAGTGTTCTATATGCATCTACCAGGCACAGTTGTTCTAGGGTCTCATTGAAATCTCTTATATCTTTGTTTAATTTCTGTTTAGAGGATCTGTCCAGCTCTGTAAGACGAGTGTTTAAGTCCCCTCTTATGATGGTATTATCAGATATCATGTCGCTCAGACTGAGTAAGGTCTGTTTCAAGAATCTGGGGGCATTTAAATTGGCTGCATAAATATTTAGAATTTAAACGTCTTCTTGTTGTAGTTTTCCCTTGACCAATATAAAGTGACCATCTTTGTCTTTTTTGACTTTAGTTGCTTTAAATCCACATGAATCTGAAAATAAGATTGCAACTCCTCTTTTCTTCTGAATGCCATTTGCCTGAAAAATTGTCTTCCAACCCTTGACTCGGAGCTTTAATTTGTCTTTTGAAGCCAGGTGTGTTTCTTGCAGACAGCAAATGCATGGCTTGTGTTTTTTGATCCAGTCAGCCAATCTTTGTCTCTTCAGTGGGGAATTCAAGCCATTAACATTTATTGAGATAATTGATAAGTGTGATAGTATTCTATTCGTCTTATTTGTTGAGAGTCCATTGCTTAGTTTTATCTTTTGCATCAGTGTGGAGGTTAGGTTCTGTCCTTTAATTTCTGAGTTCTTACTTTGCTGCTGATCCATTGTGGTGGTCAGTGTGCAGAACAGGTTGAAGTATTTCCTGTAGAGCTGGTCTTGTTATGGTGAATTTCCTCAATGTTTTTATATCCGTAAATGATTTGATTTCTCCGTCAATTTTTAAGCTTAGCTTAGCACGGTACAGAATTCTGGGCTGGAAATTGTTCTGTTTAAGTAGATTAAAGGTAGATGACCATTGTCTTCTGGCTTGGAAAGTTTCATTAGAGAAGTCTGTGGTCACTCTGATGGATTTGCCCCTGTAGGTCAACTGGCGCTTACTCCTGGCAGCTTGCAGAATCTTTTCTTTTGTCTTGACTTTGGACAGGTTCATCACAATGTGTCTTGGAGAAGCTCGGTTAGAGTTGAGGCGACCTGGGGTCCGATAGCCCTCTGAAAGCAGTGTGTCAGAATCTTTGGTGGTATTTGGGAAATTTTCTTTGATAATATTCTCTAGTATGGCTTCCATTCCTCTGGGGCATTCTTCTTCCCCTTCTGGGATTCCTATAACTCGTATGTTGGAACGCTTCATAAAGTCCCATAATTCTGACAGTGAACGTTCTGCTTTCTCTCTCTTCTTTTCTGCCTCTTTTACTGTCTGAGTTATCTCAAGAACTTTGTCTTCTACCTCTGAAATTCTTTCCTCTGCATGGTCTAACCTGTTGCTGATATTTTCCATTGCATCTTTAAGTTCCCTAATTGACTGTTTCAGTTCTTTCAGGTCTGCTAGATCCTTTTTATATTCTTCATATCGTTCATCTCTTATTTGATTCTGTTTTTGGATTTCCTTTTGGTTATTTTCCACTTTATTAGCAGTTTCCTTCATTGTTTCCATCATTTCTTTCATTGTTTTCAACATGTGTATTCTATACTCCGTTTCTGTCATTCCTAACATTTCTTTATAGGTGGAATCCTCTGCAGTAGCTACCTCATGGTCCCTTGGCGGGGTTGTTCTGGACTGGTTCTTCATGTTGCCTAGAGTTTTCTGCTGATTTTCCTCATGAGTGATTTCTTTTATCTGTTTCCTTGCCGTAATTTTCCTTTCACTTCCTCTTGCTCTTTAAGTTCTCATGCGTGTTCACTAAGGGTTACAGGACCAGAAGGGTGAGAAGGTTTAAGAGCTAAAAAGGGATGAATGAAAGGAGGACCGAGTGATAAGGAAAAAAAAAAGAAAAATAGAGAAAGGAGAGAGGGTGGGTGGAAGGAATATTGACAAAAAGAAGAGAGGCACAGAAAGAGGGAGACAGAGCAATATAGGTGTACAGTATGGTACTTTGGCACAACCTTAAAAAAAAACCCACGTTCTGGGGTTGCCCGTTTGGGTGGTTCCCTTGAGGTCAGCAGCTCTTTGCTAACCTGATCAGAAACAGTACCCCACCTCCACCAAGTAGAGAGGAAAGACAAAAATGCTATAAATCAAACCAAAAAAAGCAAACAAAAAACTTTATGGGATACAATTGGGTGAAAAACCAAATAATAGCGGTAGAAACACTAGGAAAAATGAAGTTCTAGTTACTGAAAAAGGCAGCAATGGGAAATGATAATTAAAGTAGAAAAATTGAGAAAGAAAAAGGATCTTCATGGAAAAGGTTGAAATTATAAAAACAAAACAACATCAACAACATCAAAATAAACAAAAAAAACAACCAAACCAAAACCAAAAATACAAACAATCAAACAAACAAAAAAAAACAAGAAAAACACAACCAAAAACAAAGCAGTATGTATATGTTATTGAATATTGTCTGGGCAACAACTGGTCTTCTGGGGTATGAGATGTTAATCACAGTTCTGATATGACTGGAGGCTGCTGATTTCTCAAACCCCAGCAGGTAGACACCCTAAATCTCTCTTCAGCCCACTTAAAAGGCACTTTGAACTTGTAAACTTGCTGAGCAGAAGCTTTCCCAGGAAAATGCTTGTTGCTGGAATCACTGCTGAAGTGGCTATCCACTTACCCAATGTGCGAAAACCGGTCTCACTCTGCCCCCGAGGGTTAGGGCTACAAGGCGGCTCAGACCCCACCCATAGGCTACTTGGTCGCTGGGTTACCAGCTCCCACCGATTCTACCTCTGCGACCCTGTGGGCGGAGCTTGCCGGGGCAGATCACTCACAATGGCTCCCTGTGACCCACAGCCAAACACTATTAGCTCCGTCTGGCTCAGCGTCTCAGACTGGGGCCCTAGACAACGGCCAAATTTCTCCACACTCCCGCTCAGGCTCTCCCCAAGGCAATTCAACTGAGTGCCAAGTCCAAAGACACCAAAACAGTTCACAGGTAAGGCCTTTCTGGTTTGCAGTCTCTCTGCTACTGAACTTGCAGTTGCGGGCGGGTTTAGACGGATTGAACACACGCGACCACTTGCCGTTTTTCCACTGTTTTAGTCCTCCTCTTGGGGTCCAGAAGTCTCTCGCTGACTCCCTGTATCCTCACAGGGGTGATGATAGGCAGATCCCACCAGCCAGAGATGCCTGGAGTCCTATCTCCCCAGACTCACGGTGCCCAGATGCAAGGAAGCTGTTACTTGGTCGCCATCTTGCTCCGCCTCCGGTGGCACATTTCTTAAACTAACTGAAGCCATATATGACGAAGTCAAGCTAACATCATATTGAATGGAGTAAAACTGAAAGCTTTTACACTTTGAACCATAACCAGACAAGAATGTCCACTATTATTCAACACTGTGGTAGAAGTTCTACCCAACGAAATCAGGCAAGACAAATATATAAAGGACATCTAAATGGGGACAGAGGAGGTCAAACTCTTGCTCTTTGTTGATGATATAATCTTATACTTAGAAAACCCTAGAGACTCAACCACAAAACTCCTGGAAGTGAAAAAGAAATTCAGTAATGTCTCATGGTATAAAATCTATGTCCTTAAATCAGCAGCCTATATATATGCCGATATCAGCCAAGTTAAGAAGCAATTCAAGGACATAATTCCCTCCACAGTAGCTTCAAAGTAAAAGAAATACTAAGGAATATACCTAACCAAAGGAGTGAAGGATCTTTACAAAAAAAAAAAAAAATTATGAAACCTTAAGAAAAGAAATAACAGAACACATTATGAAATGTAAGAACATACCATGTTGTTGGTTGGGAAGAATCAACATTGTCAAAATGTGTATTCTACACAAGGCAATCTACAGATTCAATGCAATCCCAATTAAAATGCCAAGATCATACTTTCAAGAACTGGAAAATATATTACTTCATATTTTATGGAACAATAAAAAAATATATATAGCCAAGACAATTCTTAGTAATAAGAACAAAGCTGGAGGCTTCACTCTACCAACTTCAGGTTTATTACAAGTCCACAATAATTAGAAAAGAATGTTATTGGCACAAAATTAGAGACATAGACATATGGAACAGAATGGAAAACCAAGAGATGAAACCAGTCTCTAGTTGCCATCTGATCTTTTATAAACCAAATCAAAGGAAAACAGTGGGGAAATGAAAACCTATTAAATAAAAGGTGCTGGGAGAACTGGATATCCACAAGTAAAAGACTGAAACTGGACCCACACCATTCACATCTTACAAAAGTTAACTCAAGATGGATAAAAGACTTAAATCTAAGAAAAAAATGATAAAAATCTTAGAAGAAAGTGTGGGGAAAAACCTTGATGATGTTGAACTGGGGAAACATTCTATGACAAAGACTTTAGCAGCCATCACAACAACAACAATAAACAAATGGGACTTAAGTATGCTCGAAAGCTTCTGCACGTCTAAGGCCACAAGTAATGCAAACAGACAACCTTCAAAATGGGATAAGATATTTGTAGGGTATGAATCTCACAAAGGTTTGATAGCTAGAATCTATAGAAAGCTCAAATTAATCAACAAAAAAGAGCTAACAATCCCATTTATCACTGGGAAAGAGATAAAAACAGAACCTTCTCTGAAGAAGACAGATGAATGGCTAACAAACATTTGAATAAAATGCTCATCATCCCTGATCATCAGATAAATGCAAATCAAAACCCCTCTGAGATATCACCTAACCCCAGTAAAGAATAGCCCACATGACAAAGTCTCAAAGCTGCAGATGCTGGCGTGGATGTGGAGAGAAGGAAATACTTTTACACTGTTGGTGGAAATGCAAACTAATACAACCTTTTTCGAAGGAAGTATGGAGGATCCTCAAAGAACTCAAATTAGACCTCCTATTTATCTTGCAATCCTATTGCTAGGCATCTATCCAGAAGAAAAAAAAGTCATTTTATCAAAAGTACATTTGCACTCGACTGTTTATTGCAGCTCAATTTACAATTGCCAAATTGTGGACACAGCCTAAATGTCCATCAATTCAGAAATGGATAAATGAATTGTGGTACATGCACACCATGGAACATTATTCAGCCATAAAAAAAGATCATGACTTCACATCTTTTGTAATATACTGGATGGAGTTGAAACACATTCTTCTTAAACACATTCACCCATGAGCCTGGTGATAATGAGTTGACATGAGGTTCTCTGAAAGAAGTAACTTATGAATAAGAACAGGATAGGGAAGAAACTTTGTGAAGTATACCCAATAACTGTGTGTACCTGCACACACACACACACACACACACACACAAAACCTGGAAAACTTATCTGCTAGAGGCAAGTGTTGGAGGGAAGTAAGATAATTCACATGTCTACCGAGCCTTAAATATGGGCATGTTGACTTGAAGGACTTTAGAAAAGACAAAGACTTCCAAAATATTAGGTACTTGTGAGAGTTGGGAGACAACCAAATAAATGAATGAATTAGGTAGCCATGGGTAATTGCTTAGAGGAAATGCAATTCTCTGATATGTGACCTATGACAACTAATTCAGGAGAGATGGAAAAGTGTGATAAGTCACTTTGAGATACCTCTTTGGGGGATATTGAGGAAGTTCTCCCTTCCTCTAAGCAGAGCATTCAGACTCCTCTGTATCCTTCCCTTCCCCTCCCCCATGAAAATGTCAGGAGAGGTGTTTTGTGACGTCTAAGCCACCCCATGGCTACCATTGGCTGGGGGAGTTTCTTGCTGGCCAATCAAAGCTGAAGGGTGTGGCTCTTCATTGTTACAGTGAAGGTATATATGGGGCAGTCAGAAGCCCAGGAGTAAATACAAATTTATCAAAATGGAAGATCAGGATGATACTATCACGGAGAATCTAGAAGAATCTAACTCCAATGAGGAGGAGCCAACCACAAGTAGCCAATCCTCAATAAAAACACGTAAGAGGAAGAGGAACAACCTTGATCAGCCTGAAGAGAAGGCCCATTGCAAGGTCAGGTGACTCTAATTATGTGCCTCCTCTTTTTCTCCATTGATAGCTAACCCAAGTCTTCTACCCTGTGCTTATGTGGCATAAAACTCTTCCTCAGCTCACATCCATTATTATAAGACCCTCATTTCCATATAGTCCCCATTCTTTTCCTTAAATCATGTATATTTTTTATTTTTTTAATTATTATTTTTTATTAAAGCATAGCTGTGTACATTAATGCGATCATGGGGCACCATACACTGGTTTTATAGACCGTTTAACACATTTTCATCACACTGGTTAATATAGCCTTCCTGGCATTTTCTTACCTATTGTGTTAAGACATTTACATTCTACATTTACTAAGTTTCACATATACCCTTGTAAGATGCACCGCATGTGTAATCCCACCAATCACCCTCCCTCCGCCCACCTTCCCCCTCCTTTCCCTTCCTTTCTCTCTTCTCCCTATTCTTAGGTTATAACTGGGTTACAGCTTTCATGTGAAAGGCATAAATTAGTTTCATACCAGGGCTGAGTACATTGGATACTTTTTCTTCCATTCTTGAGATACGTTACCACGAAGAATAAGTTCCAGCTCCATTCATGTAAACATGAAAGGTGTAAAGTCTCCATCTTTCTTTAAGGCTGCATAATATTTCATGGTGTACATACACCACAATTTATTAATCCAGTTGTGGATCAATGGGCACTTGGGCTTTTTCCATGACTTAGCAATTATGAATTGCGCTGCAATAAACATTCTGGTACAAATATCTTTCTTATAATGTGATTTTTGGTCTTCTGGGTATATACCTAGTAGAGGAATTATAGGATTGAATGGCAGATCTATTTTTAGATCTCTAAGTGTTCTCCAAACATCTTTCCAAAAGGAATGTATTAATTTGCATTCCCAGCAGCAGTGTAGAAGTGTTCCCTTTTCTCCACATCCACGCCAACATCTCTGGTCTTGGGATTTTGTGATATGGGCTAATCTTACTGGAGTTAGATGATATCTCAAAGTAGTTTTGATTTGCATTTCTCTGATGATTAAAGATGATGAGCATTTTTTCATATGTCTGTAGGCCGTGCTCCTGTCTTCTTCAGAGAAGCTTCTCTTCAAGTTCCTTGCCCAGCCTACCATGGGATCACTTGTTCTTTTCTTGCTTAGACGTTTGAGTTCTCTGTGGATTCTGGTTATTAAACCTTTATCAGAGACATAACCTGCAAATATCTTCTCCCATTCTGAGGGCTGTCTGCTTGCTTTCCTTACTGTGTTCTTAGCTGTGCAGAAGCTTTTTAGTTTGACCAGGTCCCAGTAGTGTATTTTTGAAGCTGCTTCAATTGCCCGAGGGCTCCTCCTCCTAAAATAAATCATATATTTCTAAGCTCATTCTGTTTCTCTACCAGGTACGGAAAATAACGACAATAACGTGTACAGTTGAAGAATATTCAGAAAAATCTAAACCTGGGAAAGAGCCAACGGTAATAATTTCTTATCCGAGAAAGGATGAAAAGAAGACTCCCGATCACCAGAAAGATGAGGAAACATCTTCTGTTTCGAGTGACATCTCATTAGCATCTCACGTCTCTGAGGTAGAACAACCAGAACTTGATACTGCTTCTTCAGAAGAAAATCCAGAATAAGGCTGTGTACATTGAGACCGTGTATTATGCCAAAAATGTACCTGGGCATTTTTGACCATTAAAAATCAAATCAAAACTTTTGAAAAGGAGCTGTGTGTGTTAGTCTCTGCAGTGTTCTCTGATGATATGGAGGAAGGAAAGGAAGGGTAAGAGGGAGTGTGTATGGAGGGAGTGAGGTGGGGAACTGGAAGGTTGTGGGCCAGATTGGTACATCCACAGTTAACTTGACATTGTGGATACAGACTAGGGGAAGACAGAGCAACGAAGATAAATTTTCTCATTAAGGTTTTATCACACAAACAAGAAGGGAAAATACTCGTCTCTCTGTGTGTGGGAGGGTAGGGTTGGGCATGGGGAGAACTGTGACGTGTGAGGGATGGTAGAGTATGATAATGAGTCTGATTCCATTTTTGATATTTTACTGCTGACAACTGTTAAGCTTCATGCTTTCTTCCCCTTATATGCCACATCTGGGCAAGCTGATATAAACAGCTTGAAAGTTACTAAACATAAAATAGAAAAAAAAAAAAAAAAAGAAAGAAAAGAACAGGTATGCCTCATCTTAAGCATTGAAACGATTGCCTTGCCTACAGTTCACATACCCAGAAAAAGCATGCCCTAGTGAGCATCTCACCCAATGAGTAATAAATTGAAATTGTCTTGGGACCTTATAATCAACTTGAAAAATGGGACCCTGTGGATCTTCCTCCTCAGTTAAAACAGTACATTATTAACATCATTTTACTCAGTTTAAAAGAAAAAGTCCAATCTGAAAATTGGAACACCAATTATTGAAAACCATTATACAATATCTATTTAGAGAAGTTATGAATATTTCCACTGTGTATAAATTGAACAGCCAAAGTTGGATTGGCCTTAAACCTGGAAATATGAATGGTGTTTCAGTGTAAATTATGGCAACTTTCATGTCACGATCCTACCCAAGACATTGATATCTATTATTATTGAAATTACTGACTCCATCCAGTAAGTAACTGGGAAATGCATTGCAGTCATAGAAAAGTATTTTGCTGAGTGTTATGTTTGATGCCTATTTCAACAGCTTGTCAGTTGCAACGTACTTACCTTCACCTTCAAAGGAACACCATAGACCTTACCCTGGACACTTAATGGGGTACCTTTTCCCACCTGTAGATTCATATAATTTTTGTAGGCAAGATTTTAACCACATTTAACCTTTTCCAGGTGCTCAGATATGACATCACACTGATGATATACTCCCCTGAGGAGATTCATAAGATATATTTTTCAGGACATAAAAATATTCACAAAAGAACTCATAAAAAGGGGAGTATTAATTGCATGCACACATAGGGCAAAGCTTTACTACCTCAGTTAAATTTTTGAAAATTATTTAGTAAGCTTAGGGCTAACTAAATAATTACTAACTCAACAGTGTCAATAAACAGCTTTTAGCTTCAGCCCCCACAAGTATTAAAATAATGCCAGTATGTAAGTTAAACATTTTTTAATTTGAGAGGCAACATATTCCTTACATACAAATTGTATTTCATTTCCTTCATTGTGTTATTTGCAAGTTAGCCCACCTAGAATGGGGCTCATTCAAGAAAAGGCTGTAGAATCTGTCTAAATTGCCACATGATAGGCACTTGTGTTAGTCACCACCCCTACCAGAGACACCTTCCTTCACTAGTGAGGCCTTAACAAATTTCTTTCATACTTTATCGAGTCACTGGACTATCAATGATGGCCATTAGGTGCCCATGTTCTTCTGATACAAGCAACTGTCCTCCACGGCACCAGGCTATATGCCGTTAGTAAGGTGGTAACCTACTGGATTTTCCTAGGAATAGAAGCTCTTTCAACCCCAGAGCCTATGACCCTCCATATCCAGCTATCCATTATGCAAGAGTCATGGAAACAGCACTCAATGAGCTCTGCAGGGCTAATGAGGCCTCCTCTATACAGGTTGGACCCAAACTTGATGCCTGCGGACATCCCACTTACAGCAGTGGGGAGCTTTTCTTGCTCTTAGTCTCTCGCCAAGTGCTCTAGTGCTAGAAGAGGCCACTTTTCTCTCAGACTCAACAAAGTAAATACCAAATCAACAAAGTAAATACCAAAAAGTGATCAATTTTACCAATGACATCATTACCCTTACATCTAATAGAAGTTGCTTGAAAGCTGCTACTTTTCATCTATTAAACAGGATTTCCCCCGATAATGGGCAAACAGTCATCTTAGCACTAGATGTCTAAGAGAACAATTGGCTTCATTTGCACATTTTTCCACATTCTTGGGTTATTGCCAATGGTCTGACCATCTTCATCTGGCCAATGTGAACAATAATTTCTTGTCAAGGTTGCCCTGTATGGGGTATCTCTTGCCTCGTAAATACAGAAAATATAAATCAAGGTCATGCATTTCTCTACACACATTAAAGCCACAATACCAAGGTCTCACCAAGGCACTTCTGTGTGTTTGGAGTTTTTAATTTTGGCATAACAGACATCACTGATCATAACTAAGGCACACATTTCATTTCTCAAAATAAACAACTTGCATGCCTAGTGTGTGTCAGATGTTCTTGTTCCTGAGCTTACTGTGAAGTACATGAACTCCATAGTTGTGGATCTGAGTAACCTACATTTATATGGAGGAAGGAGGGTTTGATAGGTGGTGGTGGGGTTGAAAACACTCTTAGGTAGGGGGTGTGGGAATATATGAGGCATTGATGTCTGAATTCAGGCATGAATGATTGGATAGAGTCAGCTGTGTGAAGACTTTAAAAAGAACCTTTTAAGACAGAAAGAATAGCAAGGGGCAATGTTATGAAGTAAGAACAAGAACAATTGAGGAACAATAAAATTTCAAGTGTGACTGGAGTAAAATGTGGGGTGGAAGCATGGAAATAGACAACTGAGATTGGAGAGGCTGGCAGAGATGAGGTCACATAGGGATTTGAAGGGTAAGGGCTTGGGGTGTATTTTTCATGCAGTGGAAACCCATTGGGTGGTTTGATACATGATAGTGACGTGGTTAGTTTTAGGCTTTAGAAAGGTCACTGAATGTTGTGGACTGTGTAGGACCAGAGCAGTTATAGGCTGCTGCAACAATAAGGAATTAGGTGATAGTGACTAAGACTAGGGCTGTAGCTAAAGGAATATAATTTAGTGTCTAGCATAGCAATTTGGCACATAGGCATGGTAGTCCTACCTCAATGTAAAATTCACCACCTAAAATCTATTTAACTTTAAGAAAGTTACTTAACCTCTGTAAAGGTTAGTTCCCCCATCTGTAAAATGAGAATGATGATGGTATGCCTCTGTGTATTAGAGTCATTTTGGAATTGAACGAGATGATTTATATAAAACACCTATTAAACACACAATAGACATTTGATAAAATGGCTACTGATGTTATCATCAGTACTATGAACACATTCATCAATAGAAGCAAGATACTTCTGGCTTCTTTCTCCCTCATTCTCCAAGAGCTATTACTGTACCTTGTGTAAGCTACTGTTAATATGTGACTAATGAGCCCTTGCTTGGTTTTCTTCAAGACATCAGTATTTTGGGGTACCTGTGCTCAATGGTCAGGCATTCTTGTACTGTTAAGATACTCTAGAGTAAGTAGCTCTATGTGGCTTATGATTATTTAAAATGAAGTGGTACAGGTGGGTGATCTATACCATTCTTACTTTGTACATAATGAGTCATCACTTGAACACCTCTCCTCTCCAACCTCCTTCCCCAAGGGCCTAAATGAACAGCAACTCATATTTCTAACATAACTGCCAACAACCTGCTGAATTTAGTCAGATTGGTTTGGCAGTTGCTTCCTTCCTTTAAATTCATATTTGAGTGTTTCTTGATTCAGAAAAATTAGCTTTTTTTTTTTTTGAAGCTAGTTTTCCTTTTTTTTTTTTTCTTTTTTTAGATATAGGAAATCAGCACATTGTACCCCATAAATGCATTAATGTATACATGATCTACCTTTTTATGAAGCAAGTTTTCATTTTATTACTTCCTGATTGGAACTCTACTCAAATTCTTCGGTTCCTTGGTGCTTGTATTTTCTCTTTTTGGTCCGTTTGGTACATCTTTTCACATCATCGTCATTTAGAACTGTAATTAAAAAGATATTTTCTGCTTCTTCCATATCCCTGATGAATAGGTAAAATTGGCCTAGATGTTGTCCCTTCTTGTTTGAAGTAAATTAGTAAATTCTTTCTCTTCCCCACCTTTGGTTAACGGATGTTGAAAGTTTACTCCTTCTTCAAGGCTCTGATTGTGCTTCCTGCACTCTGAAGCCTCTCCATGATCAACCTCCCATTGTTCTACTAATACTTCTGTTAGGGCAGTTACCAAGTTGTGTTATAATAGAATTATCCATTTCCCTGTTTCTCTGCACCAATTTACAATATGCCATTGCAAGGGGCATATCATATTTCATTCACATTTGTAATCACATTTGTAATACACCTGGCAGGACACCATTGTGGCTGTTCAATACATGTTTGATTAGTTAATGGACGACTGTACAATAATATTGTTTCTCTGCATTCTGGAGAATTCATTTAGCCTGCTTTCTAATGTTTTCTTTTGTTGTTGTTGTGGCTGCTATTGTTCCAGAAATGTAACTATGGCTTGAATGTGTTACCCACACTTCATGTATTGAAAACCGTGGAAGAGAGAGCTCTCTGGTGTCCATGACAAGGACACTAGTCCTATCCGATAAGGACCACACCCATATCATCATCTCATTTAACTTTTATTACTTCCTTAGAAGCCTCTCTACAAACACAACCACAATGGGCATTAAGAGTTTCAATCTATGAATTTTAATGGGACATAAAACTTAGGTCTAAGTCCCTCACTTTGTCTCTCCCTCTCTCCACGCATGCACACACACAGTCATGTGTTGCATAATGATGCTTCAGTCAACAATGGAGTGTGTATACTGCAGTGTTCTCATAAAATTGTAAGAGTGCTGAAAATTTCCTATTGCTTAGTGATGTTGTAGCTATTGTTTCATAGCAAAATGTATTACATATTTGTGATAATGGTGTAAAACAACGGACTGCACCACCACTTGAATAAAAGTCTAGCACTTCTTTGAAAGTTTGATAAAATTCTGGTGTGAATCCATCTGGCCCAGGGCATTTTTTTTTGTTGGAAGATTTTTTATTGTTTCTTTGATCTCAGTGCTTGAAATTAGTCTGTTCAGGAGATCTATTTCACCTAGGCTAAGTCTAGGGAGAGGGTGTGATTCCAAATATTGATCCATTTTCTTCACATTGTCAAATTTGTGGGCATAAAGTTTCTGGTATTATTCAGAGATAATCTCTTGTATCTCTGTGGCATCAGTTATTTCCCCTTTGTCATTTCTGATTGAGGTTACTAGAGATTTTCCTTTTTTATTTCTAATCTGGCCAAAGGTTTATCTATTTTATTTATTTTTTCAAAAAACCAACTCCTTGTTTCAATAATTTTCTGAATGATTCTTTTGTTTTCAATTTCATTAATCTCTGATGTAATTTTGGATATTTCTTTTCTTCTGCTGGGTTTAGGCTTAGATTGTTCTTCTTTTTCTAATTCCATCAGATGGTTTGTAAGTTTGTTGATACACTCTCTTTCTGTTTTTTGAATGTGGGCTTCTAAAGTGGTAAATTTTCCTCTCAGGACTTCTTTTACTGTTTCCCATAGGTTTTGGTAACCTGTGTCTTCATTGTTGTTATACTCAAGGAAGTTAATGATTTCATTTTTTATTTCTTTCTGCACCCAACTGTCATTCAGCATAAGGTTGTTTAATTTCCATGCCTTTGTGTGAGGTTGAGTATTTTTGTTGGAGTTGAGTTCCACTTTTAGTGCCTTGTGGTCTGAGAAGATGCAAGGTAGAATTTCAATTATTTTGATTCTGTTGAGGCTTGTTTTGTGTCCTAGGAAATGATCAATTTTGGAGACTGTTCCATGGGATGATGAGAAGAATGTATATTCTTTATCTTTGGGATGGAGTATTCTATATATGTCTATCAAGCACAGTTGTTCTAGGGTCTCCAGGAGACTGATATCCCTCTGAAAGTAGTATGTCAGAATCTTTGGTGATATTTTCATTTATAATATTTTCTAGAATGGCTTACATTCCTCTGGGGCATTCTTCTTCCCCTTCTGAGATACCTATAACTTGTATGTTTGAATGCTTCATAGAGTCCCATAATTCTGTCAGTGAATGTTCTGCTTTCTCTCTCTTCTTTTCTGCCACTTTAACTATCTGAGTTATCGCCAGAGCTTTATCCTCTACCTGAGATTACTTCTTCTGTAGGATCTAATCAGTTGTTGATACTTTCTATTGCATCCTTAAGTTCCCTAATTGACTGTTTCATTTCCTTCAGCTCTACTATAACCTTTCTATATTCTTCATATCATTCATCTCTTATTTGATTCTGTTTTTGAATTTTCTTTTGGTTATTTTCCACTTTCTCAGCAATTTCCTTCATTGTGTTCTGATTCTTTTCCATTTTCTCAGCAATTTCCTTCATTGTTTTCATCATCTGTATTTTAAATTCCCCTTCTGTCATTTCTAACATTTCTTTATAGGAGGAGTCCCCTGTTGTAGCTACCTCGCGATCCCTAGAAGGGGTTACTCTGGTGGACTGGTATTTCATTTTACCAGGATTTTTCTGCTGATTCTTCTTCATGAGTGCTTTCTTGTATCTGTTTCCTTACCCAAATTATCCTTTCACTTCTTCTTGCTCTTTAAGTTACTGTGCTGCTGGCCTAAAGTTTCAATGAGTTCTTTTGGTATGGGACCAGAAGGATGAGAAGATTGAAGAGCAAGAAGGGAAAAAAAGATTTTAAAAAGAAAGAAAAAAGAGAAAGAAGAGAGGGTGAGTAAAAGAAAATATTGGAAAAAATAAGAAATGCACCAAAAGAAAGAAATAGGAGTAATATATGTGAATAGTAAGGTATTATGACCCGACACTGAAGACCCCCAACCTCTGGGGGTGCTGTGTTGGGTGATTCCCTTGAGGTTAACAGCTGTTTGCCAGCTGGATCAGACACAGTGCCCCACCTCCACCAGGTAGAGAAGAAAGACAAAAACACTATGAATCAAACCAAAACAAGCAAAAACCCTTATGGGATAACACTGGGGGGAAAGATAATAATAGGGGCAGATACACTGGCAAAAATGAAATTCTAATTGTTAAAGAAGTCAAAAATGGAAAAATGTATTTAAACTAGAATAGTGGGAAAAAAAGAGAAAAAAATAAGAAAAAAATGCCAAGGAAACATGTTGAAATAAAAAAAAAAAAGAAAAAAGAAAAAATCCAAAAAGACAAACCCCCCACAACCAAAGAACCAAACAGTATATATATCTTGCTGAATATTGTCTGGGCAACAGGTGATCTTCTGAGGTATAAGATGTTAATCACAATGTTGATACAGCTGTAGGAGTTGGAGACTGGAGGCCTCTGCTGATCTCTCAGACCCCGCAGGCTTGGGAGCCCAAAAGTCTTCTTGGCCCCCTTAAAAGACACTCTAAATTATGAACCTTGGCCAAGCAGAAGCTTTCCAAGGAAAGGACTTATCCCTGGAATTTCTCCTGGTGTGGCTGTCTGCTTATCCAGTGCGCCAAGTCCAGTCTCCTACTATGTCCTTGAGGGCCAAGGCTGTTAATCTGCCACAGTTGGATCTCCCCACTTCCCCAGCATCTCAGTACTCACCTTTGGGCAGCTCAGTCACTAGATTGCTCACCCAAGGTCTCCAGGCTGATCTCCATGCTGCTACACACAGGGGTACCTCTCCCACAGCAGCTGTGCAGGCAGCCCACAGCTCAACGATATTAGTTCCTTTCCGGCTTAGGGGCCCAGACCGAAGGCCCCAGACAATGCCTAAAGTCATCAGCACAAACCGGCCCAAGATCTCCCAAGGCAGTTCAATCGAGTGCCCAAGTCCAAGAAAACCAAAACAACCCACAGGTAAGGCTTTTCCTGCTTGCAGTCTGGCTGTTGCTGTGGGTACTGCTGCGGGCAGCCTGAGACCAACGAACGCACCTACCACTTGCCAGTTTTCCGCTGCTTCTGTCCTCCTTGTAGGGTCCAGAAGTCTCTCACTGGCTTCGTGTGTCACCAAAGGGAAGTCTCTGGGCAAAACTCACTGGCCAGAAATGCCTAGAGTCTTCTCTTGCGACTCCCACTGTGCCCGGCTGCACAGAAGCTGTTACTCAGTCAAGAGTCTTATTCCTGTACAAGAGAAATTTTTCCAAAAAAATTGAGGAGGAAGGAATATGGGCGAAAAGTCTACAAGTAAACCTTTAAATGGTTCCATTTTGTGAAGGCAAGTTTAAAGTCTTTTGTGAGTTAGAAAGGAAAAAGTCCTGGATAGAACTCCATATGTAGCTTAGAACCTAATCATAAAAGTGATTTAGGGCAGAGCTTCATGGAGGCAGGGCTGCAGACAGTCACCTGTGTCTCTCAGGATTTTCCAGACTACTCCCTAAAGATGATTAACAGCCTCCAGATAGTCAATCATTCAAACAGCTTATTTGCCCCGGAATCTTGTTTTGTGGTTTTGTTTTTGATTACTTAGTGTAAGAATAACTTTAGTAAAATAACTTTAAACTGGGGCAGCGCCTGTGGCTCAGTGAGTAGGGTGCTGTCCCCATATGCCGAGGGTGGCGGGTTCAAACCCAGCCCCGGCCAAACTGCAATAAAAAAAAAAAAAATAGCCGGGTGTTGTGGCGGGCCCCTGTAGTCCCAGCTGCTGGGGAGGCTGAGGCAAGAAAATTGCGTAAGCCCAAGAGTTAGAGGTTGCTGTGAGCCGTGTGACGCCACGGCACTCTACCCGAGGGCGGTACAGTGAGACTCTGTCTCTACAGAAAAAAAAAAAAATAAATAACTTTAAACTGGTTAAACCTAAGCCCATAAGGATAGCTTTAGATAATGTTAGTAAAATGGTTATCAGTTAATCTGATTTATCCATAGGCCCTTAAGTACCAGGCAGTAAGAGGCCTGGGCCAAGGTTTAAGTCATGTGTTTATTGATTAACTTATGTGCCTATATAAGCTTTGGTGGAAGAAAAAAATATTACCACATGCCATGAAAGAGCAGAGGTCCCCTTTATTTTCCATACATTTTCAATATTGCGGGTCTTATTCTCCACGACACTGCTTCTCCATGAGACCCCAATGGCAACAAAGGAATCTTCCCCAACACGTTCTATGAAGCAAACATCACCCTGCTACCAAAACCAGGAAAAGACCCAACTAAAAAGGAGAATTTCAGAACAATTTCACTAATGAATATAGATGCAAAAATTCTCAAGAAAATCTTAGCCAATAGATTACAGCTTATCATCCAAAAAGTCAACCATCATGATCAAGTATGTTTCATCCCAGGGATGCAAGGCTGGTTTAATATACACAAGTCTATAAACGTTATTCACCATATCAACAGTAGCAAAACCAAAGACTATATGATCCTCTCAATAGATGCGGAAAAAGAATTTGATAAAATTCAGTATCCTTTTCTAATTAGAACCCTGAGGAGTATAGGCATAGGTGGCACATTTCTTTCTTTCTTTCTTTTTTTTTTTATTAAATCATAGCTGTGTACATTAATGTGATCATGGGGCACCACACACTAGGTGGCACATTTCTGAAACTGTTTGAAACTATCTATGACAAACCCACAGGTAATATTTTACTGAATGGAGTAAAACTCAAAGCTTTTCCTCTTAGAACTGGAACCAGACAAGGTTGTCCTCTGTCACCATTACTATTCAACATAGTCCTGGAAGTTCTAGCCAATACAATTAGACAAGACAAGAAACTAAAGGGCATCCAAATGGGAGCAGAGGAGGTCAAACTCTCCCTTTTTGCTGATGATATGATCTTATACTTAAGAACCCTAAAGACTTAACCAAAGACTCTTGGAAGTCATCAAAAAATACAGTAATATCTCAGGATATAAAAATCAATGTCCACAAGTCAGTTGCCTTTCTATACGTCAACAACAGCCAAGATGAGAGGTTAATTAAAGACTCAACTCCCTTCACCATAGCCCCCCAAAAATGAAATACTTAGGAATATACATAACAAAAGAGGTGAAGGACGTCTATAAAGAAAATTATGTAACTTTAAGAAAGGAAATAGCAGAGGACCTTAACAAATAGAAGAAAATACCATGCTCATGGCTGGGAAGAATCAACATTGTTAAAATGACTATACTTCCCAGAGCAATCTACTGATTTAATTCCACCCCTATTAAAATACCAACATCCTACTTTCAAGTCTTGGAAAAATGATTTTGCATTTTGTATGGAACCAGAAAAAAACCCACATAGCTAAGGCAGTTCTTAGTAATAAAAAAAAAAGCTGGAGGTATAACCATACCAGATTTCAGGCTGTATTACAAGGCCATAGTGGTCAAGACAGCATGGTACTGGCACAAAAATAGAGACATAGATTTTTGGAATTGAATAGAAAACCAGGAAATGAAACCAACAACTTACCTTCGATAAACCAAACAAGAGCATCCACTGTGGGAAAGGTTCCCTATTCAATAAATGCTGCTGGGAGAACTGGATATCCACATGTAAAAGACTGAAACTGGACCTGCACCTTTCTCCACTTACAAAACTTGATTCAAGTTGGATAAAGGACTTAAATTTAAGGCATGAAACAATAAAAATCCTCAAAGAAAGAAAAGGAAAAAGCCTGGAAGATATTGGCTTTGGGAAAGACTTTATGAGGAAGACTGCCATGGCAATAGCAACAATAGCAATAATAAACAAATGGGATTTAATTAAACCGAAAAGCTTCTGTACAGCCAAGGAGACAACAACCAAAGCAAACAGACAACTGACCCAATGGGAAAGGATATTTGCATATTTTGAATCAGACAAAAGCTTAATAACTAAGTTCTGTTGAGAACTTAAATTAATGTACAAGAAAAAAGCCAACAATCCCACACATCTATGGGGAAAAGAGATGAACAGAACCTTCTCTAAAGATGATAGATGAGTGGTTAGCAAACATATGAAAAAAATGCTCAACATCCCTAATTAGAGAAATGCAAATTAAAACCACCCTGAGATATCATCTAACCTCAGTGAGAATGGCCCATATCACAAAATCTCAAAACTGCAGATGCTGGCATGGATGTGGAGAGAAAGGAACACATTTACACTGCTGGTGGGACTGCAAACTAATGCAACCTTTTTGGAAGGAAGTACGGAGAAACCTCAAAGAACTCAACCTAGACATCCTGTTTGATCCTGCAATCCCATTACTGGGCATCTATCCAGAAGGAAAAAAAACAAAACAAAACTTTTATTATAAAGACACTTGTACTAGACTGTTTATCACAGCTCAATTTACAATTTCTGAAATGTGGAAACAGCCTGAATGTCCCCCAACCCAGGAATGGATTGGCAAGCTGTGGTATATGTATACTCTGGAATACTATTCAGCCATTTAAAAGATGGATGTTTTGCAGCATTTGTATTAACCTGGATGGGGGTGGACACATTTTTCTTGGTGAAGCATCACAAGAATGGAGAAGCATGAATTCTGTGTATTCAACTTTGATATGAGGACAATTAATGACACGGTGGGGCATGGGAGAAGGGGAGGCCAGACAGAGACAGAAGGATGGAGGGGGTGAGGGAAAGAAAAGAAAAAAAAAGAAAGGAAAATAATGACTAATTCTCACTTAAATTGGATTTAAATTTGACCAAAATTACTTTAAAAATTACATTACATTACTAAAATTTACATTACATTACAAAATTACATTATTTGAACATTAACTTTTGTGTGTGTGTGTGTGGAGACAGTCTCACTTTACCGCCCTCCGTAGAGTACCATGGTGTCACACGGTTCACAGCAACTTCCAGCTCTTTGGCTTACGCGATTCTCTTGCCTCAGCCTCCAGAGCAGCTGGGAATACAGGTGCCTGCCACAACACCCAGCTATGAACATTAATTTTTAATTCAACTTGTTAATATGTTGTTTAGGATATTGCATCCTCATTTATAAGTGAAATATGTTTGTAATTTCCTCTTGATAATAATATATTTTTTCCAACTTTAATATCAGGTGTATTCAGATGAAGTAGAATGATTTTGAAGTATTTCTTCTTTGGATATTGTCTATAAGATTTGGCATAATCTGTGTTTTGAAATTATCTTTTATTTATTTATTTTTTTAGTTTTTGGATGGGGCTGGGTTTGAACCCCCCACCTCTGTCATGTGGGGCCGGCATCCTACTCCTTTGAGCCACAGGACCGCCCCTTTATTTTTATTTATAAATATTAGTTGTCTATTTTTTGAGACTTTGGAAAAAATAAGAAGAAGAAATCAACTGATGACTCCATACTGAACCTCAGAGTCAAAGCATTTCATGATAGCCACACTCTTATCTGACAATGTGAATGTTACTTTTTTTGCATTTTATTACTATTATTATTGCTCAATATTTCATTGCAGCAATTGTCTGGTTTCTTTTCTGAATGTATTTATCTTCATTCATTCTTTATGAGGTTTTGTTTCTATTTCTTATATTAAACATTGTTATTGTTATTAAATTTTAAACCTTTTTAAGTTTGTGAAGGCAGAAAGTGGAAACCAAATAAACACATGTATATGTATAGAGAAAATAAAAAAAAAATATATGTCAAACAAATATGGGAGTACATATAATTTGGTTGCATAGTTTGCTTCTGTAGGGTTAAAGTCCATGTTGTTGGTGTGTCTTTCACCTGAGAAGCATGTAATATACCTGTGTAATATACTTGTTAGGTAGAAATTTACCCCTTCTCTTCCCCATACTTGAATTTCATAGTTTTTCTTCTCACGTAAGCATGTAGATATTAACCTAACAGTTTTCAGTTCCAATTTAGTATTGAGTATATGTGGTGTTTGTTCTTCCATTCTTGTGATACTTCACTCAGGAGAATGTTATCCAATTCCATACAGGTTGTTACAAAAGATACAAAATCTCCACCTTTTTATGGCTGAATAATATTCAATAGTATACATCTATCACAATTTATTAATCTATTTGTGCACTGAAGAGCACTTGCATTCTTTCCACATCTTTGTGATTGTTAATTGTGTTGCTATAAACATTTGAGTGCAAATATCTTTATGATAAAATGTCTTTTTCATTTTTGGGTAAATGCTTACTAGTGAGATTTCAGGATAAAATGGTAGGTATATTACCAGTTCTTTGGGGAATCCCTATACTACTTTCCATAGAGGTTGTACTAGTTTGCAATCCCACCAACAGTGCATGAGTGTTCCTTTCTCTTTGCATCCATGCTAGCATCTGTTGGTTGGTGACTTCATGATGCAGGCCATTCTCACTGGGCTTAAGTACTATTTCAGCGTGATTTTGATTTGCATTGTTCTGATGATTAGGGATGATGGGCATTTTTCATGTGTTTGTTGCATATTAGTCTATCATTATAAGAAAAGTTTCTGTTCATGTCTCTTGCCCAGTTTTTAAGGGGGTTGTTTGATCTTTTCTTGTTGATTTGTTTGAGTTCTTTGGTTATTCTAGTTATTAGCACTTTGTCAGATATGCAGCATGCAAATATCATCTCTCATTCTGCGCATTGATTTTTCCAAGGCATGAGAATGATGTGTTCTCTGCTTGGGAGGCTGAGACAAGAGAATCGCTTAAGCCCAGGAGTTGGAGGTTGCTGTGAGCTGTGTGAGGCCACGGCACTCTACCGAGGGCCATAAAGTGAAACTCTGTCTCTACAAAAAAAAAAAAAAAAGAGAATGATGTGTTCTTCCATCTATTAACATCCTTTGCTATTTCTTTTGTAAGAAAGAAACCACGTATACTTTACATGGTTTGTTAAATATATTCCAAGGTATTTAATTTTATTTAATGCTAATGTGAAAGGAATTGTGTCCTTGATTTGATTCTCAGTTTGACTATTGTTGACATATAAAAATGCTATTGAACTGTGTTCATTGATTTTATATCCTAAAACATAACTGTATTTCTTTTTGAATTTCAGGAATATTGTGGTTGAGTCCTTGGGGGTTTTCTAGGTGTAAGATCATATCATCACCAAAGAGCAATAGTTTGACCTCCTCTGTTCCCATTTGGATATTCTTGATATCCTTCTTTTGTCTGATTGCTTTGTTTGGATTTCCAGCACTGTGTTGAATAGTAGTGGTGACAGTGGACATCTTTGTCTGGTTCCAGTTCTAAGTGTAAAGGCTTTCAGTTTTTCTATATTCAAACTGAAGTTGGCTATGGGTTCATTGTATACAGCTTCTATCGAATGGAAGGAAAGTCCCATCTCTGCCAATTTTCTGAAGTGTTCTTATCAAAAAAGGGTGCTGGATTTTCTCAGTACTTTTTCTGGATCTACCGAGAGAATCATATGGCCTTTGTGTTTACTTCTGTTTATGTACTGAACTATGTTTTTACATTTTCATATGTTGTATCAGCCTTGCATCCCAGGGATAAAACTCATCAGTTCATGTTGAATTACTTTTATGTAATGCAGCTGAATTCTATTTACTAAGATTTTATTGAGTTTCTTGGGCCAATATTCATTAAAGATATTCCTCTGTGGTTTTCTTTTCTATGTCATTTCTTGACTTTGGTATTAGGGTGACATTTGCTTCATAGAAGGGGAGGGTTCCTTCCCTCTCCATGTTGTGCAATACATTATGAAATACAGGTACAAGCTATTTGAAGGTTTTGTAGAATTCTAGTGTGAAATTATCTGTTCTGTGATTCTTTTGTTGAATATTTTTTATTGTTATTTCAGTTTTGGTACTCGATATTGGTTCAAGAGATCTATTTCTTGCTGACTGAGTCTAAGGGGCAGCGCCTGTGGCTCAAAGGAGTAGGGCGCCAGTCCCATATACCGGAGGTGGTGGGTTCAAACCCAGCCCTGGCCAAAAACTGCAAGAAAAAAAAAGAAAACTGATTGAGTCTAAGGAAGTAGTGCATTTCTATGAATTTTCCCATTTCCTTCACATTTTTCTTTTTTTTTTTTATTGTTGGGGATTCATTGAGGGTACAGTAAGCCAAGTTACACTGATTGCAATTGTTAGGTAAAGTCCCTCTTGCAATCATGTCTTAAATCTCTAGACAGAGAGATTTTAGTTGTATTTAGTGATGATATTTTTTATTTCCCTAGCATCTGTTGTAATTTCCCTTTTCATTTCCATTGAGCTTATTACATATCTTACTTTTTTTGTTTGTTTCTGGTTAATCTGGCCAAAGGCTTTTTAATTTTGTTTATCTTTTCGATGAATAAATTGTTATTCGTTTTTAATCTTCTGAATCATCTTTTGTTCTCTTATGATTTTGGTTATTTTTCTTTTGTTGAGTTTGGATTAGATTGATCTTCCTTTTCAAGTTCCTTGAGATGGTTCATTAGATTTTTAATTTATGCTCTTTCTGATATCTGGATGTGGGCATTTAAGGCAATGCATTTCTCTCTCTGGACTTCTTTGGCAGTCTCCCACATATTTTGATAGCTGTGGTCTTATCAGTTTGTTCAAGGATTGATTTCTATTGATTTCCATCATTTCCTCATTGACCCAGCTATCATGCAGCAATAAGTTGTTTCATTTCCATGACTTTGTTTTGGATGAATGCTTCTGTTGGAATTGATTGCTACTTTTATTCCATTGTGATCTGTAAAAATACATGTTAAAATTTCTACTTTTGAAATACATGGAGGTTTGTTTTGTAACCTAGAATATGACTGATCTTGGAGAATGATCTAAGAGGTCATAAGAAGAAAGAATATTCAGTGATATTTGAGTGAAATTTCTGGAGTCATGTTTAAGTACACCATTTCATTGTTTAATTTCTGCTTGAAGGATCTGTCCAGTTCTGTTATTGAGGTGTTGAAGTCTTCAGCTATTATGGCATTTTTGTTTCCTATTTTTTCTAGATCAAGTAGAATTTGCTCTGTAAATCTAGGAGTATTTAAGTTGAGTGTATAAATGTTTAGGATTGATATGTCTTTTTGTTGATGTGTTCCCTTGACCAGTATATAATGACCATCTTTGACTTTCTTTAATTTTGTTGCTTTAAAGTCAATGGTATCTGTGATGAGAATTGAAAATCCTGCTTTCTTTTGACTTACAAATTTGCACAAAACATTTTTTCTAGCCCTTCACCCTGAGTCATGGTGTGTCCTTGGAGGTTGGATTCATTTCCTGAAGGCATAAAATACTTGGGTTGTATTTATTTATCTAATCATCCAGATCTTCCTGCTCCTTTTATGACTATCTTTTCCTAATAGTTTGTTTCTTTGCATTGGTTTCCATACATTAGAAAGTGCAGTCACCTCTTTCTGTCTTCATGGCTTGGATTTATATGGGAGAAGTTATTCACCAATTAGCTCAGCCAGAGATTCTAGGGTCTTCTATCATCTCTTTCTATCCATAAGGAAAAGAAGGCAGCTGTGTTTTTTGTCTACTTCATGTTGGGCTGTGGGTAGCTAGTGCTACAGAATCTATCTGTCCAATCTGCTATCCATTCCCTAGGCATCTATATTATGCCAGACCTACCAGAGGTCCAAGACTGACAAAATATATCCAATTCTTTGGGAAGGCCTTTAGATGTTGAGACACTTGGTTCATATATTAGTACTTAACCTTTCTAGGAAGAATTTGAGAGATGGAATTTTTGATCTGCTTATTCTGTGCCAAGTGTGTAAGATGATCAATGCTGTTTAACCAGTTCAAACTGTCACCTCTTCTTCTCGAGGCATCTACATACACTGTGCTAGACACATTAGATATCTAAGACTGGCAAAACAAATGTCATTTCTTTGGGCAGCCCCAGAGAAGTTAGAGTGCTGGATAAACAAATCAACCTGTCGGTGGCAAGTGGCATTTTTTTTGTCTGTGTGTGAATTCCTTCTGTACTGAACAAGAATAGTATATGGTATCTACTAACTCGAGATGACATTCAAATTCTTCCTCAGGTCACTGGACTATGTCAGTTCTGTTAGAGATTTAATAATGGAAAGATAAAAATTAGTCTTGTGGGGAGTCCTTTCAGATGAATGAACCATCACTTTTTTTCCCTGAGTGAAGCTGAGGGTTAAGGGGCTTCTTTTTGATTATATGGTGCTGTGTCAGGATTAGCAATACTGGTAAGAGGATGTTGTAAATCCCCCTATCAGCTTCAGTGAATCTCATTTTATAATCACTTAGAGTACAGGAGCCTTTCCGATATTTTCTGAATTTCTCACAAGGAAAATTTGTTCCTGAGTTATTGTTGGATCTGTGTTTTTGTGGATGGAAGGAAGGTTCAGGGCTTCCTATCTACCATCTTGCTGATGCCATTTCTTATTTTAGTTTAATTGTACTGAGGGCAAAAAATATGGTCTTTACTAAAGTGCTTTAGAAGACCTTACGTACTATATGTATTATTTGTGCTCCGGATCATGATAATTTTTTAAAATGTTTTATGGATTCATAAGTGAGGATTAGGAGGTATATATACTGTTAGAACATCAAAGTATCTCATGTACATATGCTTGTGTATCACCTAATTAAAGCATTTATTTAATTATATGTCCTATATCATTAATTATTTTGTATGTACTTTTGCATTTCATGATGACAGTGATATATGCTAAAATATTCCAGTATTCTTGTTTCAGTCACTTATCATATTTAATTCCAAACACTATTCACCTTATATATTTTAATATAACTTTACTCTGAATGTGTATAATATAGCATTTGTCACTTCTTTTTTAATGAAACATTTATTAGTTGTTATTTTTTATAACTTTTAATGTTATTCATCTGATTTTTTTTCTTTTCTTTTTTGAGACAGAGTCTAACTCTTTCATTCTGGCTAGAGTGCCATGTTGTCATAGCTCACAGTAACCCCAAACTCTTGGGCTCATGTGATTCTCTGGCCTTAGCCTCCCAAGTAGCTGTGACTACAGGTGCCTGTTACAACACCTGGCCAGTTTTTTTTTTTTTTTTTTTTTTTTTTCAGTAGAGATGGGGACTCTCTCAGGCTTCGGCTGGTCTTGAACTCCTGAGCTCAAGCAATCCATTTGCTTCAGGCTCTCAATGTGATAAGATTTCAGGCGTGAGACATCATGCCTGGATTATTCATCTTGATTCTACTTGATAGCTTTTCTCTCTTACATTGAATTTTCTTAGGAAATCCTTAGTCAGTATCTTACTTTCAATATTACTAAGTGAAATTTCCCATTCTTCTTTTTATTAATTAGTTTCCACATTCATCCTTTTTTTTTTAATTTTTTTATTAAATCATAACTGTATACAATGATATGATTATGGGGCATCATACACTCACTTCATAAAGCATTTGACACATTTTTATCACAGTGGTTAACATAGCCTTTCCGGCGTTATCTCAGTTACTGTGCCAAAACATTTACATTCTACATTTACCAAGTTTCGCAAATACCCCTGTAATATGCACCACAGGTGTGATCCCACCGATTCCCCTCCCTCTACCCACCCCCCCTTTCCCACTTCCCCCTATTGTTAAGTTGTAGCTGGGTTATAGCTTTCATGTGAGAGTCCCAATTAGTTTCATAGTAGGGCTGTGTACATTGGGTATTTTTTCTTCCATTCTTGGGATACTTTACTAAGAAGAATATGTTCCAGCTCCATCCATGTAAACATGAAAGAGGTAAAGTCTCCATCTTTCTTTAAGGCTGCATAGTATTCCATGGTATACATATACCACAATTTATTAATCCATTCGTGGATCGATGGGCACTTGGGCTTTTTCCATGACTTAGCTATTATGAATTGGGCTGCAATAAACATTCTGGTACAAATATCTTTGTTATGTTGTGATTTTTGGTCTTCTGGGTATATGCCCAGCAGAGGAATTACAGGATTGAATGGCAGATCTATTTTTAGATCTCTGAGTGTTCTCCATATATCTTTCCAAAAGGAATGTATTAATTTGCATTCCCACCAGCAGTGCAGAAGTGTTCCCTTTTCTCCGCATCCACGCCAACATCACATTCATCCTTTTAAGAAATATATATATACTTATACATATAAAGCTTTATATATAAACATAACTTCATATATATGTATGTGTGTGTGTGTGTGTATATGTATATATTTAAAAAGAGGGAAAGAAAGAACTTTCCAGCATTATGTTATGTATGTATGTAAGGTAAGTATGTGCTGAGTATGCAACAGTGAGAAAAACAGTCTTAGTCCCTGAAGATGCCTACAAACTATTGAGTACTCCATATAACTGTGTCAGGTAAAGAATAGAGTATTTTATTCACAACTAATAAAGCTCTGATATAAAATGAATAATAAAGCATTGAGTTGAAATATTCCTTAATATGAGATTAAGAAATGAGTAGGAATTCGATAAGCAAGAAGGGTAGGAAAAAGCATATTCGAGGAAGAATGAACAGAAAAGTGTAGATATGAAGAAATGACCATGGAACTGAGAATGGAATCATACAAGTGATTGTTTATGAGATAATAAAATTGGTAGCAAATTACCAGGGTCTTACAGTAATGAGAAAGCTTTTATCTAATCACAGTACTATTAATGGACTCAAAGGCAGAGTCATCTGGGAAAATTAGTATATGCTACGATGTGTAAGAAGTTTTAAATTCAAAAGTATAGAAATTATTCAAAGTATGTGTACCAGGCATAACAATTGAATCAAAAATCAATAACAAAATTAATTTTGGGGAAATTTTTAAAAACAAACAAAACTCCTAAGCAACTTATGTGATAAAACAAGAAATCACAAGTGAAATTAAAGCATATTTTGTTTTGTTTTTAACTTAAATTTTATTAAATCATAACTGTATACATTTATGGGGTACAACATGAATGATTTGATATACAATATGGAATGCTTAAAGAAAACTAATTAACATAACTATCACTCTTTTAGTTTTGTGGTACAACATTTATAACATACACTTAGCTGTTTTGAAATGTACCCTTACATTGTATACATTAGTTGAGATCCCGCCAAACACCCTCCCTCCACTCTTCCCCCAACCACTTTCTTTCTGGACTAGCTTTGCACTTTGTCATTCGTATGAATGTGTAAGTGTTTATATATTGGTTTCATAATAATATTGAGTACATTGGATACTTTTTTCCCCATTCTTAAGATACTTCACTAAGAAAGAGATGTTCCAGCTCCATCCAGGCAAACATAAAAGATGTAAAATCTCCCTCTTTTATGGCTGCATAGTATTCCATTGTAGACATATACTGCAATTTTTTTAACCCATTCATGGGTTGATGGGCACTTGGGCTGCTTATATGACTTGGCGATTATGAATTGGGCTGTAATAAACATTCTGGTGCCAATGTATTTGTTTTAAGAAGATTTTTGATCATCTGAGCATGTACCTAGTAGAGGAATTGCAGGATCAAATGATAGGTCAACTTTCAGTTCCTTGAAAATTCTCCATACTTCTTTCCAAAAAGGCTGCATTAGTTTGAAGTCTTACCAGCAGTGTAGAAGTGTTCCTTTCTCTCCACATCCACACCAACCTCTACAGTTTTTGGATTTTTTTGATGTGGGCTAATCTTACTGGAGTTAGATAATATCTCAAAGTGGTTTTGATTTGCATTTCTCTGATGATTAAATATGATGAGCATTTTTTCATGTGTTTATGGGGCATGTGCCTGTCATCTTCAGAGAAGTTTCTGTTCAAGTCTTTTGCCCACAAAGAAATGGGGTTGTTTTTTTCTTATTGATTAGTTTGAGTTCTCTGTGGATTCTAGTTATCAGAACTTTGTTGGAAACATAACCTGGAAAAATCTGCTCCCATTCTGAGGGCTGTCTGTTTGTAAAGCAAATTTTGAATAAGTTCAAACTGAAAGAAAAAAAAAAACAACTGATTCACTGTAGATAATGCAGTATGTAGAGGGGTATCTATATGTTTAAATGTCTGCATATCTTAAAAAGAAAGTTTTCAAAAATAATCTAAACTTCCACTAGACAAAACTGAAAACAGAAGAAAATATTAAACCTAAAACAAGCAAAGAAAAGAAATAATAAAGATAAGAGCAGAAATCAATGAAATAGAGAATAGAAATAAAATAAGAGAAAATCAATGAAACCAAAGGTGGATTATTTGAAAAGATTAACAATATTACTAAAATTTAAGCTAGACAGACACAGGCTATAATGGAGAAATGCTCAAAATTTGCTAAATGAAAGCAGCCAGACTTAATATACCATGTATTATATGATACTGTATGATATGTTCAGAGAAGAAAAATCTATAAAGGTTAAAAGACTAGTTTTGCCTGTGGATAGGGGAAAAATGGAATACATTAACTGAAAACTGACACAAGGACTTTCTTTGGGATGTCAAAAATGTTCTAAAACTGAGTTATTGTGATGGTTGCAAAATTGTATAAATTTACTAAATATCATTGAATTGCACACTTATAATGGGTAACCTTTGTAGTATGTGAATTATACTTCAATAAAACTGTCAAAGTCAAGAAATTTTAGAAAATAGTTTCTGAAGATATAAAGACATTACAGATTTGAGGGGGCTGTGAGTGAGAGAAGAGAGAAGAACACTTTATCATAGTATCCTGGTTCTGGATTTAATAACGGAGGGGTTACAGTCTTAACATTTACTGTACTGTGGAACAACAAGAAGAAACAAGATCCATGAGAGAAAGTAAATTTATGTTGAAAAGTTGAATTAGAAGTGCCAGAGAGATTTTCAAGTGCATATCTCCTAGTCAATTCAGCATAAGAGGTGAAGATTATGGTAATGGTCCAAACAGCAATACAGTTTTATGACTTTTGTTCATTAAAAAAAAAAAAAAAGTTTGCCACCCTTTCAAAACACATAACTCTTACAGTGATTTTTTTATTTTATCTTTTGTATTTCCCTACTATCTAATATTTTGTAGTGTTTATACACAGTAGCCTATACATGTATTAAATAATGATTGCCATTTGTAATGTGTGTTTTCTTTTTTTTTTTTTTTATTGTTGGGGATTCATTGAGGGTACAATAGGCCAGGTTACACTGATGACAATTGTTAGGTAAAGTCCCTCTTGCAATCATGTCTTGCCCCCATAAAGTGGGACACACACCAAGGCCAAACCCACCTCCCTCCTTCCCTTTTCCTGTTTCCCCCCCATAACCATAATTGTCATTAATTGTCCTCATATCAAAATTGAGTACATAGGATTCATGCTTCTCCATTCTTGTGATGCTTTACTAAGAATAATGTCTTCCACGTCCATCCAGGTTAATACGAAGGATGTAAAGTCTCCATTTTTTTTTAATGGCTGAATAGTATTCCATGGTATACATATACCACAGCTTGTTAATCCATTCCTGGGTTGGTGGACATTTAGGCTGTTCCCACATTTTGGCGATTGTAAATTGAGCTGCAATTAACAGTCTAGTACAAGTGTCCTTATGATAAAAGGATTTCTTTCCTTCTGGGTAGATGCCCAGTAATGGGATTGCAGGATCAAATGGGAGGTCTAGCTTGAGTGCTTTGAGGTTTCTCCATACTTCCTTCCAAAAAGGTTGTACTAGTTTGCAGTCCCACCAGCAGTGTAAAAGTGTTCTCTTCTCTCCACATCCACGCCAGCATCTGCAGTTTTGAGATTTTGTGATGTGGGCCATATTCACTGGGGTTAGATGATATCTGAGGGTTGTTTTGATTTGCATTTCTCTAATATATAGAGATGATGAACATTTTTTCATGCGTTTGTTAGCCATTCGTCTGTCATCTTTAGAGAAAGTTCTATTCATGTCTCTTGCCCAAGCCCACAATTCTATATCTTGCTAAGCTAAGCTTTGAAATTGATGGAAAAATTAAATCTTTTACTGATATACAAACACTGATGAAGTTTGCTACAACTAGACCAGCTTTACAGGAAATACTGTGACCTATTCGCATTGACCATCACAATAGACTACCAGCATAATAAACACCCAGAACTAAAGAATAAAACCCAGCATCCACAATGACCGAAATTAAAGCTAAGCAACAGCTTTCACAAAATAAGATGAAAAGAACTCCACAACACTTATCATTTCTCTCAATAAATATTAGTGGCTTTAAGTCCCCACTGAAGAGGCACAGGCTGCTTTATTGATAAAGAAGCACAAGCCATACATATGATGTCTACAAGAAACTCATGTAGCTTTTAAGGACAAAGCAAGACTCAGAGTGAAAGGAAGGAAAACAATATTTCAGGCAAATGGAAATCAGAAGAAAGGAAGGGTCGCAATCTTATTTTCAGATACAAGTGGATTTGAAGCAACTAAACTAAAAAAAGACAAACATGGGCACTTCATATTGATCAAAGGAATAATACAACAAGAAGACATTTCAATTCTGAATACTTACACACTCAAATGTGCCCAGACTTAATACACAGACCTAGGGACAGTGGCTGTGGCTCAAAGGAGTAGTGCACCGGCCCCATATGCCAGAGGTGGTGGGTTCAAACCCAGCCCTGGCCAGAAACTGCAAGAAAAAAGAAAAAGACAGAAAAAAGAAAAACAGACCTTAATTAGCCTGAGCAATATCATATCCTATGACACCATAATAGCAGCGGACTGTAATACCATCCTAACAGAGCTGTAAAGATCCTCTAAACAGAAACTAAACAAAGATACAAGGGACTTAAATGTGACACTAGACCAACTGTGCTTAGTAGACATATAAAGAACACACCACTCCAAAGCTAGGGAATATACATTCTTCTCATCAGCCCATGGAACATTCTCCAAAAACAAATCATATCCTACACAAATCAAAACTCAACAAAATTATAATAATTGAAATTATACCTTGTATCTTCTCAGACCACAGGCAATTAAGGTGGAGGTAAAATCCAATGAAAATTTCCATCCCCACACAAAGTCATGGAAATTAAATAACCTTATGTTGAATAACAGTTGGGTCAAGGAAGAGAAAAAAAAGGAAATCATTAACTTCCTTGAGAATAACAAAAATGAAAACATAAGCTACCAAAACCTGTGGGACACAGCAAAAGCAGTCCTATGAGGGAAATTTATCATATTCAATACCTACATCTGTAAAAACAGGAAGAGAGCACATCAATACCCTAATGAATCATCTTAAATAAATGGAAAAGGAAGAGCAATCCAATCCCAAACTTAGCAAAACAAAAGAAATAACCAAAACTATATCGGAAATAAATGAAAATGAAAATAAACTAATCATTCAGTAAATTCATGAACCAAAAAATTGGTTCTTTGAAAAGATAAATAAAATCAATGAAACATTGGCCAGATTAACCAGAAATAGAACAGTAAAATCTTCAACAACTCAATAATAAATGAAAAGGGGGAAGTAACAACTGATGCCACTGAAATACAAGTGATTGTTTCTGACTACTACCAAAAACTCTATGCTCAGAAATTGAACAATGTGGAGGGAATGAACCAATACCTGGAATTACACCTTCTTCTTAGACTTAACCAGGAAGAAATAGATCACTTGAACAGACCAATATCAAGCATTGAAATTGCATAAATAATAAAAACTTCCAACAATAAAAAATCTCAGAACCAGATAGCTTCACATCAGAATTCTGTCACACCTTCAAAGATAAGCTTCAACCTATTCTGCAGAACCTATTCCAAAACATTGAGAAGGAAGGACCCTTCCCCTACCTGTACTACAAAGCAAATTTCACCTTGATTCTAAAACCAGGCAAAGACCAAAATAAAAATGAAAATTTTACTAATTGTACTAATGAATTTGATCCAAAAATACTCAATAAAATCTTAGCTAATATATTGCAGCCATATATTCAAAAAAAATTATACATCATGATCAAGCAAGCTTCATCCAAGGGATGCAAGGTGGTTTAACATATGCAGATTCATAAATGTGATGAACCATATTAATAGAAGCAAAAAGAAAGACCACACGATCCTATCAATAGATGCAGAAAAAGCATTTAACAAAATTCAGCATCCTTTTTTAACAAGAACACTTTTAAAATAGGCATAGGTGGCACATTTCTTTTTTTTTTTTTTCTTAGTATCTCCATTTTTTTTTTTTTTTAATTGTTGGAGATTCATTGAGGGTACAATAAGACAGGTTACACTGATTGCAATTGTTAGGTAAAGTCCCTCTTGCAACCTTGTCTTGCGCCCATAAAGTGTGACACACACCAAGGCCCCACCCCCCTCCCTCCATCCCTCTTTCTGCTTCCCCCCATATCCTTAATTGTCATTAATTGTCCTCATATCAAAATTGAGTACATAGGATTCATGTTTCTCTGTTCTTGTGATGCTTTACTAAGAATAAGGTCTTCCACTTCCATCCAGGTTAATACGAATGATGTAAAGTCTCCATTTTTTTTAATGGCTGAATAGTATTCCATGGTATACATCTACCACAGCTCGTTAATCCATTCCTGGGTTGGTGGGCATTTAGGCTGTTTCCACATTTTGACGATTGTAAATTGAGCTGCAATAAACAGTCTAGTACAAGTGTCCTTATGAGAAAAGGATTTCTTTCCTTCTGGGTAGATGCCCAGTAATGGGATTGCAGGATCAAATGGGAGGTCTAGCTTGAGTGCTTTGAGGTTTCTCCGTACTTCCTTCCAGAAAGGTTGTACTAGTTTGCAGTCCCACCAGCAGTGTAAAAGTGTTCCCTTCGCTCCACATCCACGCCAGTATCTGCAGTTTTAAGATTTTGTGATGTGGGCCATTCTCACTGGGGTTAGATGATATCTCAGGGTTGTTTTGATTTGCATTTCTCTAATATATAGAGGTGAACATTTTTTCATGTGTTTGTTAGCCATTCATCTGTCATCTTTAAAGAAGGTTCTATTCATGTCTCTTGCCCATTGATATATGGGATTGTTGGCTTTTTTCATGTGGATTAATTTGAGTTCTCTATAGATCCTAGTTATCAAGCTTTTGTCTGATTGAAAATATGCAAATATCCTTTCCCATTGTGTAGGTTGTCTCTTTGCTTTGGTTATTGTCTCCTTAGCTGTACAGAAGCTTTTCAGTTTAATGAAGTCCCATTAGTTTATTTTTGTTGTTGTTGCAATTGCCATGGCAGTTTTCTTCATGAAGTCTTTCCCCAGGCCAATATCTTCCAGTGTTTTTCCTATGCTTTCTGGGAGGATTTTTATTGTTTCATGCCTTAAGTTTAAGTCCTTGATCCATCTTGCATCAATTTCTGTGAGTGGGGAAAGGTGTGGGTCCAGTTTCAGTCTTTTACATGTAGACATCCAGTTCTCCCAACACCATTTATTGAATAGGGAGTCTTTCCCCCAAGGTATGTTCTTGTTTGGTTTATCAAAAATTAAGTGGTTGTAAGATGTTACTTTCATTTCTTGGTTTTCAATTCGATTCCAAGTGTCTATGGCTCTGTTTTTGTGCCAGTACCATGCTGTATTGACCACTATGGCTTTGTAGTACAGACTAAATCTGGTATGCTGATGCCCCCAGCTTTATTTTTATTACTAAGAACTGCCTTAGCTTACGGGTTGTTTTCTGGTTCCATACAAAAGGCAGAATCATTTTTTCCAAATCTTGAAAGTACGATGTTGGTATTTTGATAGGAATGGCATTGAATAGGTAGATGGCTTTGGGAAGTATAGACATTTTAACAATGTTGATTCTTCCCACTCATGAGCATGGTATGTTCTTCCATTTGTTAATATCCTCTGCTATTTCCTTTCTGAGGATTTCATAATTTTCTTTATAGAGGTCCTTAACCTCCTTCGTTAGGTATATTGCTAGGTATTTCATTTTCTTTGAAACTATGGTGAAAGGAGATGTGTCCTTAATTAACTTCTCATCTTGACTGTTATTGGTGTATACAAAGGCTACTGACTTGTGGATGTTGATTTTATATCCTGAAACATTACTGTATTTTTTGATGACTTCTAGGAGTCTTGTGGTTGAGTCTTTGGGGTTCTCTAAGTATAAGATCATGTCGTCAGCAAAGAGGGAGAGTTTGACCTCCTCTGCTCCCATTTGGATTCCCTTTATTTCCTTGTCTTGCCTAATTGTATTGGCTAGAACTTCCAGCACTACGTTGAATAGTAAAGGTGACAGAGGACAACCTTGTCTGGTTCCAGTTCTAAAAGGAAAAGCTTTGAGTTTTACTCCATTCAGTAAAATATTGGCTGTGGGTTTGTCATAGATAGCTTCAATCAGTTTTAGAAATGTGCCACCTATGCCTATACTCTTCAGTGTTCTAATTAGAAAAGGATGCTGGATTTTATCAAGTGCTTTTTCTGCATCTATTGAGAGGATCATGTGATCTTTATTTTTGCCTCTGTTAATATGGTGGATAATGTTTATGGATTTGCGTATGTTAAACCGGCCTTGCATCCATGAGATGAAGCCTACTTGATCATGATGAATGACTTTTTTGATGATAAGCTGTAATCTATTGGCTAGGTTTTTGTTGAGCATTTTTGCATCTATATTCATGAGTGACATTTGGTCTGAAATTCTCCTTTTTTTTGGGTCTTTTCCTGGTTTTGGTATCAGGTTGATGTTTGCTTCATAGAATGTGTTGGGGAAGATTCCTTCTTCCTCAATTTTTTGGCATAATTTCGGCAGTACAGAAATACCTTCTTCCTTGAAGGTTTGATAGAATTCTGGAGTGAAGCCATCTGGACCAGGGCATTTTTTTGGTTGGAAGATCTTTAATTGTTTCTTTGATCTCAGTGCTTGAAATTGGTCTGTTCTGGAGCTCTATTTCTTCCTGGCTGAGTCTAGGGAGAGGGTGTGATTCCAAATATTGATCCATTTCCTTCACATTGTCAAATTTCTGGGCATAGAGTTTCTGGTAGTATTCAGAGATGATCTCTTGTATCTCTGTGGGATCAGTTGTTATTTCCCCTTTATCATTTCTGATTGAGGTTACTAGAGATTTTACTTTTCTATTCCTCGTTAGTCTGGCCAATGGTTTATCTATTTTATTTATTTTTTCAAAAAACCAAATCCTTGTTTCATTAATTTTCTGAATGATTCTTTTGTTTTCAATTTCATTGATCTCTGATTTGATTTTGGATATTTCTTTTCTTCTACTGAGTTTAGGCTTAGATTGTTCTTCTTTTTCCAATTCCATAAGATCTCTTGTGAGATTGTTGATGTGCTCTCTTTCTGTTTTTCGAATGTAGGCATCTAAAGCGATGAATTTTCCTCTCAAAACTGCTTTTGCAGTATCCCACAGGTTTTCATAGCTTGTGTCTTCATTGTTGTTCTGCTCAAGGAAGTTAATGATTTCCTGTTTTATTTCTTCCTTCACCCATCTGTTATTCAACAGAAGATTGTTTAATTTCCATGCCTTTGGGTGGGGTCGAGCATTTTTGTTAGAGTTGAGTTCCACCTTTAGTGCCTTATGGTCTGAGAAGATACAAGGTAAAATTTCAATTCTTTTGATTCTGTTGATATTTGTTTTGTGTCCCAGGATATGATCAATTTTGGAGAATGTTCCATGGGGTGATGAGAAGAATGTATATTCTTTATCTTTGGGGTGGAGTGTTCTATATGCATCTACCAGGCACAGTTGTTCTAGGGTCTCATTGAAATCTCTTATATCTTTGTTTAATTTCTGTTTAGAGGATCTGTCCAGCTCTGTAAGACGAGTGTTTAAGTCCCCTCTTATGATGGTATTATCAGATATCATGTCGCTCAGACTGAGTAAGGTCTGTTTCAAGAATCTGGGGGCATTTAAATTGGCTGCATAAATATTTAGAATTTAAACGTCTTCTTGTTGTAGTTTTCCCTTGACCAATATAAAGTGACCATCTTTGTCTTTTTTGACTTTAGTTGCTTTAAATCCACATGAATCTGAAAATAAGATTGCAACTCCTCTTTTCTTCTGAATGCCATTTGCCTGAAAAATTGTCTTCCAACCCTTGACTCGGAGCTTTAATTTGTCTTTTGAAGCCAGGTGTGTTTCTTGCAGACAGCAAATGCATGGCTTGTGTTTTTTGATCCAGTCAGCCAATCTTTGTCTCTTCAGTGGGGAATTCAAGCCATTAACATTTATTGAGATAATTGATAAGTGTGATAGTATTCTATTCGTCTTATTTGTTGAGAGTCCATTGCTTAGTTTTATCTTTTGCATCAGTGTGGAGGTTAGGTTCTGTCCTTTAATTTCTGAGTTCTTACTTTGCTGCTGATCCATTGTGGTGGTCAGTGTGCAGAACAGGTTGAAGTATTTCCTGTAGAGCTGGTCTTGTTGTGGTGAATTTCCTCAATGTTTTTATATCCGTAAATGATTTGATTTCTCCGTCAATTTTTAAGCTTAGCTTAGCACGGTACAGAATTCTGGGCTGGAAATTGTTCTGTTTAAGTAGATTAAAGGTAGATGACCATTGTCTTCTTGCTTGGAAAGTTTCATTAGAGAAGTCTGTGGTCACTCTGATGGATTTGCCCCTGTAGGTCAACTGGCGCTTACTCCTGGCAGCTTGCAGAATCTTTTCTTTTGTCTTGACTTTGGACAGGTTCATCACAATGTGTCTTGGAGAAGCTCGGTTAGAGTTGAGGCGACCTGGGGTCCGATAGCCCTCTGAAAGCAGTGTGTCAGAATCTTTGGTGGTATTTGGGAAATTTTCTTTTATAATATTCTCTAGTATGGCTTCCATTCCTCTGGGGCATTCTTCTTCCCCTTCTGGGATTCCTATAACTCGTATGTTGGAACGCTTCATAAAGTCCCATAATTCTGCCAGTGAACGTTCTGCTTTCTCTCTCTTCTTTTCTGCCTCTTTTACTGTCTGAGTTATCTCAAGAACTTTGTCTTCTACCTCTGAAATTCTTTCCTCTGCATGGTCTAACCTGTTGCTGATACTTTCCATTGCATCTTTAAGTTCCCTAATTGACTGTTTCAGTTCTTTCAGGTCTGCTAGATCCTTTTTATATTCTTCATATCGTTCATCTCTTATTTGATTCTGTTTTTGGATTTCCTTTTGGTTATTTTCCACTTTATTAGCAGTTTCCTTCATTGTTTCCATCATTTCTTTCATTGTTTTCAACATGTGTATTCTATACTCCGTTTCTGTCATTCCTAACATTTCTTTATAGGTGGAATCCTCTGCAGTAGCTACCTCATGGTCCCTTGGAGGGGTTGTTCTGGACTGGTTCTTCATGTTGCCTAGAGTTTTCTGCTGATTTTCCTCATGAGTGATTTCTTTTATCTGTTTCCTTGCCGTAATTTTCCTTTCACTTCCTCTTGCTCTTTAAGTTCTCATGCGTGTTCACTAAGGGTTACAGGACCAGAAGGGTGAGAAGGTTTAAGAGCTAAAAAGGGATGAATGAAAGGAGGACCGAGTGATAAGGAAAAAAAAAAAGAAAAATAGAGAAAGGAGAGAGGGTGGGTGGAAGGAATATTGACAAAAAGAAGAGAGGCACAGAAAGAGGGAGACAGAGCAATATAGGTGTACAGTATGGTACTTTGGCACAACCTTAAAAAAAAACCCACGTTCTGGGGTTGCCCGTTTGGGTGGTTCCCTTGAGGTCAGCAGCTCTTTGCTAACCTGATCAGAAACAGTACCCCACCTCCACCAAGTAGAGAGGAAAGACAAAAATGCTATAAATCAAACCAAAAAAAGCAAACAAAAAACTTTATGGGATACAATTGGGTGAAAAACCAAATAATAGCGGTAGAAACACTAGGAAAAATGAAGTTCTAGTTACTGAAAAAGGCAGCAATGGGAAATGATAATTAAAGTAGAAAAATTGAGAAAGAAAAAGGATCTTCATGGAAAAGGTTGAAATTAAAAAAACAAAACAACATCAACAACATCAAAATAAACAAAACAACCAAACCAAAACCAAAAATACAAACAATCGAACAAACAAAAAAAAACAAGAAAAACACAACCAAAAACAAAGCAGTATGTATATGTTATTGAATATTGTCTGGGCAACACGTGGTCTTCTGGGGTATGAGATGTTAATCACAGTTCTGATATGACTGGAGGCTGCTGATTTCTCAAACCCCAGCAGGTAGACACCCTAAATCTCTCTTCAGCCCACTTAAAAGGCACTTTGAACTTGTAAACTTGCTGAGCAGAAGCTTTCCCAGGAAAATGCTTGTTGCTGGAATCACTGCTGAAGTGGCTATCCACTTACCCAATGTGCGAAAACCGGTCTCACTCTGCCCCCGAGGGTTAGGGCTACAAGGCGGCTCAGACCCCACCCATAGGCTACTTGGTCACTGGGTTACCAGCTCCCACCGATTCTACCTCTGCGACCCTGTGGGCGGAGCTTGCTGGGGCAGATCACTCACAATGGCTCCCTGTGACCCACAGCCAAACACTATTAGCTCCGTCTGGCTCAGCGTCTCAGACTGGGGCCCTAGACAACGGCCAAATTTCTCCACACTCCCGCTCAGGCTCTCCCCAAGGCAATTCAACTGAGTGCCAAGTCCAAAGACACCAAAACAGTTCACAGGTAAGGCCTTTCTGGTTTGCAGTCTCTCTGCTACTGAACTTGCAGTTGCGGGCGGGTTTAGAAGGATTGAACACACGCGACCACTTGCCGTTTTTCCACTGTTTTAGTCCTCCTCTTGGGGTCCAGAAGTCTCTCGCTGACTCCCTGTATCCTCACAGGGGTGATGATAGGCAGATCCCACCAGCCAGAGATGCCTGGAGTCCTATCTCCCCAGACTCACGGTGCCCAGATGCAAGGAAGCTGTTACTTGGTCGCCATCTTGCTCCGCCTCCGGTGGCACATTTCTTAAACTAACTGAAGCCATATATGACGAAGTCAAGCTAACATCATATTGAATGGAGTAAAACTGAAAGCTTTTACACTTTGAACCATAACCAGACAAGAATGTCCACTATTATTCAACACTGTGGTAGAAGTTCTACCCAACGAAATCAGGCAAGACAAATATATAAAGGACATCTAAATGGGGACAGAGGAGGTCAAACTCTTGCTCTTTGTTGATGATATAATCTTATACTTAGAAAACCCTAGAGACTCAACCACAAAACTCCTGGAAGTGAAAAAGAAATTCAGTAATGTCTCATGGTATAAAATCTATGTCCTTAAATCAGCAGCCTATATATATGCCGATATCAGCCAAGTTAAGAAGCAATTCAAGGACATAATTCCCTCCACAGTAGCTTCAAAGTAAAAGAAATACTAAGGAATATACCTAACCAAAGGAGTGAAGGATCTTTACAAAAAAAAAAAAAATTATGAAACCTTAAGAAAAGAAATAACAGAACACATTATAAAATGTAAGAACATACCATGTTGTTGGTTGGGAAGAATCAACATTGTCAAAATGTGTATTCTACACAAGGCAATCTACAGATTCAATGCAATCCCAATTAAAATGCCAAGATCATACTTTCAAGAACTGGAAAATATATTACTTCATATTTTATGGAACAATAAAAAAAAAATATATAGCCAAGACAATTCTTAGTAATAAGAACAAAGCTGGAGGCTTCACTCTACCAACTTCAGGTTTATTACAAGTCCACAGTAATTAGAAAAGAATGTTATTGGCACAAAATTAGAGACATAGACATATGGAACAGAATGGAAAACCAAGAGATGAAGCCAGTCTCTAGTTGCCATCTGATCTTTTATAAACCAAATCAAAGGAAAACAGTGGGGAAATGAAAACCTATTAAATAAAAGGTGCTGGGAGAACTGGATATCCACAAGTAAAAGACTGAAACTGGACCCACACCATTCACATCTTACAAAAGTTAACTCAAGATGGATAAAAGACTTAAATCTAAGAAAAAAATGATAAAAATCTTAGAAGAAAGTGTGGGGAAAAACCTTGATGATGTTGAACTGGGGAAACATTCTATGACAAAGACTTTAGCAGCCATCACAACAACAACAATAAACAAATGGGACTTAAGTATGCTCGAAAGCTTCTGCACGTCTAAGGCCACAAGTAATGCAAACAGACAACCTTCAAAATGGGATAAGATATTTGTAGGGTATGAATCTCACAAAGGTTTGATAGCTAGAATCTATAGAAAGCTCAAATTAATCAACAAAAAAGAGCTAACAATCCCATTTATCACTGGGAAAGAGATAAAAACAGAACCTTCTCTGAAGAAGACAGATGAATGGCTAACAAACATTTGAATAAAATGCTCATCATCCCTGATCATCAGATAAATGCAAATCAAAACCCCTCTGAGATATCACCTAACCCCAGTAAAGAATAGCCCACATGACAAAGTCTCAAAGCTGCAGATGCTGGCGTGGATGTGGAGAGAAGGAAATACTTTTACACTGTTGGTGGAAATGCAAACTAATACAACCTTTTTCGAAGGAAGTATGGAGGATCCTCAAAGAACTCAAATTAGACCTCCTATTTATCTTGCAATCCTATTGCTAGGCATCTATCCAGAAGAAAAAAAAGTCATTTTATCAAAAGTACATTTGCACTCGACTGTTTATTGCAGCTCAATTTACAATTGCCAAATTGTGGACACAGCCTAAATGTCCATCAATTCAGAAATGGATAAATGAATTGTGGTACATGCACACCATGGAACATTATTCAGCCATAAAAAAAGATCATGACTTCACATCTTTTGTAATATACTGGATGGAGTTGAAACACATTCTTCTTAAACACATTCACCCATGAGCCTGGTGATAATGAGTTGACATGAGGTTCTCTGAAAGAAGTAACTTATGAATAAGAACAGGATAGGGAAGAAACTTTGTGAAGTATACCCAATAACTGTGTGTACCTGCACACACACACACACACACACACACACACAAAACCTGGAAAACTTATCTGCTAGAGGCAAGTGTTGGAGGGAAGTAAGATAATTCACATGTCTACCGAGCCTTAAATATGGGCATGTTGACTTGAAGGACTTTAGAAAAGACAAAGACTTCCAAAATATTAGGTACTTGTGAGAGTTGGGAGACAACCAAATAAATGAATGAATTAGGTAGCCATGGGTAATTGCTTAGAGGAAATGCAATTCTCTGATATGTGACCTATGACAACTAATTCAGGAGAGATGGAAAAGTGTGATAAGTCACTTTGAGATACCTCTTTGGGGGATATTGAGGAAGTTCTCCCTTCCTCTAAGCAGAGCATTCAGACTCCTCTGTATCCTTCCCTTCCCCTCCCCCATGAAAATGTCAGGAGAGGTGTTTTGTGACGTCTAAGCCACCCCATGGCTACCATTGGCTGGGGGAGTTTCTTGCTGGCCAATCAAAGCTGAAGGGTGTGGCTCTTCATTGTTACAGTGAAGGTATATATGGGGCAGTCAGAAGCCCAGGAGTAAATACAAATTTATCAAAATGGAAGATCAGGATGATACTATCACGGAGAATCTAGAAGAATCTAACTCCAATGAGGAGGAGCCAACCACAAGTAGCCAATCCTCAATAAAAACACGTAAGAGGAAGAGGAACAACCTTGATCAGCCTGAAGAGAAGGCCCATTGCAAGGTCAGGTGACTCTAATTATGTGCCTCCTCTTTTTCTCCATTGATAGCTAACCCAAGTCTTCTACCCTGTGCTTATGTGGCATAAAACTCTTCCTCAGCTCACATCCATTATTATAAGACCCTCATTTCCATATAGTCCCCATTCTTTTCCTTAAATCATGTATATTTTTTATTTTTTTAATTATTATTTTTTATTAAAGCATAGCTGTGTACATTAATGCGATCATGGGGCACCATACACTGGTTTTATAGACCGTTTAACACATTTTCATCACACTGGTTAATATAGCCTTCCTGGCATTTTCTTACCTATTGTGTTAAGACATTTACATTCTACATTTACTAAGTTTCACATATACCCTTGTAAGATGCACCGCATGTGTAATCCCACCAATCACCCTCCCTCCGCCCACCTTCCCCCTCCTTTCCCTTCCTTTCTCTCTTCTCCCTATTCTTAGGTTATAACTGGGTTACAGCTTTCATGTGAAAGGCATAAATTAGTTTCATACCAGGGCTGAGTACATTGGATACTTTTTCTTCCATTCTTGAGATACGTTACCACGAAGAATATGTTCCAGCTCCATTCATGTAAACATGAAAGGTGTAAAGTCTCCATCTTTCTTTAAGGCTGCATAATATTTCATGGTGTACATACACCACAATTTATTAATCCAGTTGTGGATCAATGGGCACTTGGGCTTTTTCCATGACTTAGCAATTATGAATTGCGCTGCAATAAACATTCTGGTACAAATATCTTTCTTATAATGTGATTTTTGGTCTTCTGGGTATATACCTAGTAGAGGAATTATAGGATTGAATGGCAGATCTATTTTTAGATCTCTAAGTGTTCTCCAAACATCTTTCCAAAAGGAATGTATTAATTTGCATTCCCAGCAGCAGTGTAGAAGTGTTCCCTTTTCTCCACATCCACGCCAACATCTCTGGTCTTGGGATTTTGTGATATGGGCTAATCTTACTGGAGTTAGATGATATCTCAAAGTAGTTTTGATTTGCATTTCTCTGATGATTAAAGATGATGAGCATTTTTTCATATGTCTGTAGGCCGTGCTCCTGTCTTCTTCAGAGAAGCTTCTCTTCAAGTTCCTTGCCCAGCCTACCATGGGATCACTTGTTCTTTTCTTGCTTAGACGTTTGAGTTCTCTGTGGATTCTGGTTATTAAACCTTTATCAGAGACATAACCTGCAAATATCTTCTCCCATTCTGAGGGCTGTCTGCTTGCTTTCCTTACTGTGTTCTTAGCTGTGCAGAAGCTTTTTAGTTTGACCAGGTCCCAGTAGTGTATTTTTGAAGCTGCTTCAATTGCCCGAGGGCTCCTCCTCCTAAAATAAATCATATATTTCTAAGCTCATTCTGTTTCTCTACCAGGTACGGAAAATAACGACAATAACGTGTACAGTTGAAGAATATTCAGAAAAATCTAAACCTGGGAAAGAGCCAACGGTAATAATTTCTTATCCGAGAAAGGATGAAAAGAAGACTCCCGATCACCAGAAAGATGAGGAAACATCTTCTGTTTCGAGTGACATCTCATTAGCATCTCACGTCTCTGAGGTAGAACAACCAGAACTTGATACTGCTTCTTCAGAAGAAAATCCAGAATAAGGCTGTGTACATTGAGACCATGTATTATGCCAAAAATGTACCTGGGCATTTTTGACCATTAAAAATCAAATCAAAACTTTTGAAAAGGAGCTGTGTGTGTTAGTCTCTGCAGTGTTCTCTGATGATATGGAGGAAGGAAAGGAAGGGTAAGAGGGAGTGTGTATGGAGGGAGTGAGGTGGGGAACTGGAAGGTTGTGGGCCAGATTGGTACATCCACAGTTAACTTGACATTGTGGATACAGACTAGGGGAAGACAGAGCAACGAAGATAAATTTTCTCATTAAGGTTTTATCACACAAACAAGAAGGGAAAATACTCGTCTCTCTGTGTGTGGGAGGGTAGGGTTGGGCATGGGGAGAACTGTGACGTGTGAGGGATGGTAGAGTATGATAATGAGTCTGACTCCATTTTTGATATTTTACTGCTGACAACTGTTAAGCTTCATGCTTTCTTCCCCTTATATGCCACATCTGGGCAAGCTGATATAAACAGCTTGAAAGTTACTAAACATAAAATAGAAAAAAAAAAAAAAAAGAAAGAAAAGAACAGGTATGCCTCATCTTAAGCATTGAAACGATTGCCTTGCCTACAGTTCACATACCCAGAAAAAGCATGCCCTAGTGAGCATCTCACCCAATGAGTAATAAATTGAAATTGTCTTGGGACCTTATAATCAACTTGAAAAATGGGACCCTGTGGATCTTCCTCCTCAGTTAAAACAGTACATTATTAACATCATTTTACTCAGTTTAAAAGAAAAAGTCCAATCTGAAAATTGGAACACCAATTATTGAAAACCATTATACAATATCTATTTAGAGAAGTTATGAATATTTCCACTGTGTATAAATTGAACAGCCAAAGTTGGATTGGCCTTAAACCTGGAAATATGAATGGTGTTTCAGTGTAAATTATGGCAACTTTCATGTCACGATCCTACCCAAGACATTGATATCTATTATTATTGAAATTACTGACTCCATCCAGTAAGTAACTGGGAAATGCATTGCAGTCATAGAAAAGTATTTTGCTGAGTGTTATGTTTGATGCCTATTTCAACAGCTTGTCAGTTGCAACGTACTTACCTTCACCTTCAAAGGAACACCATAGACCTTACCCTGGACACTTAATGGGGTACCTTTTCCCACCTGTAGATTCATATAATTTTTGTAGGCAAGATTTTAACCACATTTAACCTTTTCCAGGTGCTCAGATATGACATCACACTGATGATATACTCCCCTGAGGAGATTCATAAGATATATTTTTCAGGACATAAAAATATTCACAAAAGAACTCATAAAAAGGGGAGTATTAATTGCATGCACACATAGGGCAAAGCTTTACTACCTCAGTTAAATTTTTGAAAATTATTTAGTAAGCTTAGGGCTAACTAAATAATTACTAACTCAACAGTGTCAATAAACAGCTTTTAGCTTCAGCCCCCACAAGTATTAAAATAATGCCAGTATGTAAGTTAAACATTTTTTAATTTGAGAGGCAACATATTCCTTACATACAAATTGTATTTCATTTCCTTCATTGTGTTATTTGCAAGTTAGCCCACCTAGAATGGGGCTCATTCAAGAAAAGGCTGTAGAATCTGTCTAAATTGCCACATGATAGGCACTTGTGTTAGTCACCACCCCTACCAGAGACACCTTCCTTCACTAGTGAGGCCTTAACAAATTTCTTTCATACTTTATCGAGTCACTGGACTATCAATGATGGCCATTAGGTGCCCATGGTCTTCTGATACAAGCAACTGTCTTCCACGGCACCAGGCTATATGCCGTTAGTAAGGTGGTAACCTACTGGATTTTCCTAGGAATAGAAGCTCTTTCAACCCCAGAGCCTATGACCCTCCATATCCAGCTATCCATTATGCAAGAGTCATGGAAACAGCACTCAATGAGCTCTGCAGGGCTAATGAGGCCTCCTCTATACAGGTTGGACCCAAACTTGATGCCTGCGGACATCCCACTTACAGCAGTGGGGAGCTTTTCTTGCTCTTAGTCTCTCGCCAAGTGCTCTAGTGCTAGAAGAGGCCACTTTTCTCTCAGACTCAACAAAGTAAATACCAAATCAACAAAGTAAATACCAAAAAGTGATCAATTTTACCAATGACATCATTACCCTTACATCTAATAGAAGTTGCTTGAAAGCTGCTACTTTTCATCTATTAAACAGGATTTCCCCCGATAATGGGCAAACAGTCATCTTAGCACTAGATGTCTAAGAGAACAATTGGCTTCATTTGCACATTTTTCCACATTCTTGGGTTATTGCCAATGGTCTGACCATCTTCATCTGGCCAATGTGAACAATAATTTCTTGTCAAGGTTGCCCTGTATGGGGTATCTCTTGCCTCGTAAATACAGAAAATATAAATCAAGGTCATGCATTTCTCTACACACATTAAAGCCACAATACCAAGGTCTCACCAAGGCACTTCTGTGTGTTTGGAGTTTTTAATTTTGGCATAACAGACATCACTGATCATAACTAAGGCACACATTTCATTTCTCAAAATAAACAACTTGCATGCCTAGTGTGTGTCAGATGTTCTTGTTCCTGAGCTTACTGTGAAGTACATGAACTCCATAGTTGTGGATCTGAGTAACCTACATTTATATGGAGGAAGGAGGGTTTGATAGGTGGTGGTGGGGTTGAAAACACTCTTAGGTAGGGGGTGTGGGAATATATGAGGCATTGATGTCTGAATTCAGGCATGAATGATTGGATAGAGTCAGCTGTGTGAAGACTTTAAAAAGAACCTTTTAAGACAGAAAGAATAGCAAGGGGCAATGTTATGAAGTAAGAACAAGAACAATTGAGGAACAATAAAATTTCAAGTGTGACTGGAGTAAAATGTGGGGTGGAAGCATGGAAATAGACAACTGAGATTGGAGAGGCTGGCAGAGATGAGGTCACATAGGGATTTGAAGGGTAAGGGCTTGGGGTGTATTTTTCATGCAGTGGAAACCCATTGGGTGGTTTGATACATGATAGTGACGTGGTTAGTTTTAGGCTTTAGAAAGGTCACTGAATGTTGTGGACTGTGTAGGACCAGAGCAGTTATAGGCTGCTGCAACAATAAGGAATTAGGTGATAGTGACTAAGACTAGGGCTGTAGCTAAAGGAATATAATTTAGTGTCTAGCATAGCAATTTGGCACATAGGCATGGTAGTCCTACCTCAATGTAAAATTCACCACCTAAAATCTATTTAACTTTAAGAAAGTTACTTAACCTCTGTAAAGGTTAGTTCCCCCATCTGTAAAATGAGAATGATGATGGTATGCCTCTGTGTATTAGAGTCATTTTGGAATTGAACGAGATGATTTATATAAAACACCTATTAAACACACAATAGACATTTGATAAAATGGCTACTGATGTTATCATCAGTACTATGAACACATTCATCAATAGAAGCAAGATACTTCTGGCTTCTTTCTCCCTCATTCTCCAAGAGCTATTACTGTACCTTGTGTAAGCTACTGTTAATATGTGACTAATGAGCCCTTGCTTGGTTTTCTTCAAGACATCAGTATTTTGGGGTACCTGTGCTCAATGGTCAGGCATTCTTGTACTGTTAAGATACTCTAGAGTAAGTAGCTCTATGTGGCTTATGATTATTTAAAATGAAGTGGTACAGGTGGGTGATCTATACCATTCTTACTTTGTACATAATGAGTCATCACTTGAACACCTCTCCTCTCCAACCTCCTTCCCCAAGGGCCTAAATGAACAGCAACTCATATTTCTAACATAACTGCCAACAACCTGCTGAATTTAGTCAGATTGGTTTGGCAGTTGCTTCCTTCCTTTAAATTCATATTTGAGTGTTTCTTGATTCAGAAAAATTAGCTTTTTTTTTTTTTGAAGCTAGTTTTCCTTTTTTTTTTTTTCTTTTTTTAGATATAGGAAATCAGCACATTGTACCCCATAAATGCATTAATGTATACATGATCTACCTTTTTATGAAGCAAGTTTTCATTTTATTACTTCCTGATTGGAACTCTACTCAAATTCTTCGGTTCCTTGGTGCTTGTATTTTCTCTTTTTGGTCCGTTTGGTACATCTTTTCACATCATCGTCATTTAGAACTGTAATTAAAAAGATATTTTCTGCTTCTTCCATATCCCTGATGAATAGGTAAAATTGGCCTAGATGTTGTCCCTTCTTGTTTGAAGTAAATTAGTAAATTCTTTCTCTTCCCCACCTTTGGTTAACGGATGTTGAAAGTTTACTCCTTCTTCAAGGCTCTGATTGTGCTTCCTGCACTCTGAAGCCTCTCCATGATCAACCTCCCATTGTTCTACTAATACTTCTGTTAGGGCAGTTACCAAGTTGTGTTATAATAGAATTATCCATTTCCCTGTTTCTCTGCACCAATTTACAATATGCCATTGCAAGGGGCATATCATATTTCATTCACATTTGTAATCACATTTGTAATACACCTGGCAGGACACCATTGTGGCTGTTCAATACATGTTTGATTAGTTAATGGACGACTGTACAATAATATTGTTTCTCTGCATTCTGGAGAATTCATTTAGCCTGCTTTCTAATGTTTTCTTTTGTTGTTGTTGTGGCTGCTATTGTTCCAGAAATGTAACTATGGCTTGAATGTGTTACCCACACTTCATGTATTGAAAACCGTGGAAGAGAGAGCTCTCTGGTGTCCATGACAAGGACACTAGTCCTATCCGATAAGGACCACACCCATATCATCATCTCATTTAACTTTTATTACTTCCTTAGAAGCCTCTCTACAAACACAACCACAATGGGCATTAAGAGTTTCAATCTATGAATTTTAATGGGACATAAAACTTAGGTCTAAGTCCCTCACTTTGTCTCTCCCTCTCTCCACGCATGCACACACACAGTCATGTGTTGCATAATGATGCTTCAGTCAACAATGGAGTGTGTATACTGCAGTGTTCTCATAAAATTGTAAGAGTGCTGAAAATTTCCTATTGCTTAGTGATGTTGTAGCTATTGTTTCATAGCAAAATGTATTACATATTTGTGATAATGGTGTAAAACAACGGACTGCACCACCACTTGAATAAAAGTCTAGCACTTCTTTGAAAGTTTGATAAAATTCTGGTGTGAATCCATCTGGCCCAGGGCATTTTTTTTTTGTTGGAAGATTTTTTATTGTTTCTTTGATCTCAGTGCTTGAAATTAGTCTGTTCAGGAGATCTATTTCACCTAGGCTAAGTCTAGGGAGAGGGTGTGATTCCAAATATTGATCCATTTTCTTCACATTGTCAAATTTGTGGGCATAAAGTTTCTGGTATTATTCAGAGATAATCTCTTGTATCTCTGTGGCATCAGTTATTTCCCCTTTGTCATTTCTGATTGAGGTTACTAGAGATTTTCCTTTTTTATTTCTAATCTGGCCAAAGGTTTATCTATTTTATTTATTTTTTCAAAAAACCAACTCCTTGTTTCAATAATTTTCTGAATGATTCTTTTGTTTTCAATTTCATTAATCTCTGATGTAATTTTGGATATTTCTTTTCTTCTGCTGGGTTTAGGCTTAGATTGTTCTTCTTTTTCTAATTCCATCAGATGGTTTGTCAGTTTGTTGATACACTCTCTTTCTGTTTTTTGAATGTAGGCTTCTAAAATGGTAAATTTTCCTCTCAGGACTTCTTTTGCTGTTTCTCATAGGTTTTGGTAACCTGTGTCTTCATTGTTGTTATACTCAAGGAAGTTAATGATTTCCTTTGTTATTTCTTTCTGCACCCAACTGTCATTCAGCATAAGGTTGTTTAATTTCCATGCCTTTGTGTGAGGTTGAGTATTTTTGTTGGAGTTGAGTTCCACTTTTAGTGCCTTGTGGTCTGAGAAGATGCAAGGTAGAATTTCAATTATTTTGATTCTGTTGAGGCTTGTTTTGTGTCCTAGGAAATGATCAATTTTGGAGACTGTTCCATGGGATGATGAGAAGAATGTATATTCTTTATCTTTGGGATGGAGTATTCTATATATGTCTATCAAGCACAGTTGTTCTAGGGTCTCCAGGAGACTGATATCCCTCTGAAAGTAGTATGTCAGAATCTTTGGTGATATTTTCATTTATAATATTTTCTAGAATGGCTTACATTCCTCTGGGGCATTCTTCTTCCCCTTCTGAGATACCTATAACTTGTATGTTTGAATGCTTCATAGAGTCCCATAATTCTGTCAGTGAATGTTCTGCTTTCTCTCTCTTCTTTTCTGCCACTTTAACTATCTGAGTTATCGCCAGAGCTTTATCCTCTACCTGAGATTACTTCTTCTGTAGGATCTAATCAGTTGTTGATACTTTCTATTGCATCCTTAAGTTCCCTAATTGACTGTTTCATTTCCTTCAGCTCTACTATAACCTTTCTATATTCTTCATATCGTTCATCTCTTATTTGATTCTGTTTTTGAATTTTCTTTTGGTTATTTTCCACTTTCTCAGCAATTTCCTTCATTGTGTTCTGATTGTTTTCCATTTTCTCAGCAATTTCCTTCATTGTTTTCATCATCTGTATTTTAAATTCCCCTTCTGTCATTTCTAACATTTCTTTATAGGAGGAGTCCCCTGTTGTAGCTACCTCGCGATCCCTAGAAGGGGTTACTCTGGTGGACTGGTATTTCATTTTACCAGGATTTTTCTGCTGATTCTTCTTCATGAGTGCTTTCTTGTATCTGTTTCCTTACCCTAATTATCCTTTCACTTCTTCTTGCTCTTTAAGTTACTGTGCTGCTGGCCTAAAGTTTCAATGAGTTCTTTTGGTATGGGACCAGAAGGATGAGAAGATTGAAGAGCAAGAAGGGAAAAAAAGATTTTAAAAAGAAAGAAAAAAGAGAAAGAAGAGAGGGTGAGTAAAAGAAAATATTGGAAAAAATAAGAAATGCACCAAAAGAAAGAAATAGGAGTAATATATGTGAATAGTAAGGTATTATGACCCGACACTGAAGACCCCCAACCTCTGGGGGTGCTGTGTTGGGTGATTCCCTTGAGGTTAACAGCTGTTTGCCAGCTGGATCAGACACAGTGCCCCACCTCCACCAGGTAGAGAAGAAAGACAAAAACACTATGAATCAAACCAAAACAAGCAAAAACCCTTATGGGATAACACTGGGGGGAAAGATAATAATAGGGGCAGATACACTGGCAAAAATGAAATTCTAATTGTTAAAGAAGTCAAAAATGGAAAAATGTATTTAAACTAGAATAGTGGGAAAAAAAGAGAAAAAAATAAGAAAAAAATGCCAAGGAAACATGTTGAAATAAAAAAAAAAAAAAGAAAAAAGAAAAAATCCAAAAAGACAAACCCCCCACAACCAAAGAACCAAACAGTATATATATCTTGCTGAATATTGTCTGGGCAACAGGTGATCTTCTGAGGTATAAGATGTTAATCACAATGTTGATACAGCTGTAGGAGTTGGAGACTGGAGGCCTCTGCTGATCTCTCAGACCCCGCAGGCTTGGGAGCCCAAAAGTCTTCTTGGCCCCCTTAAAAGACACTCTAAATTATGAACCTTGGCCAAGCAGAAGCTTTCCAAGGAAAGGACTTATCCCCGGAATTTCTCCTGGTGTGGCTGTCTGCTTATCCAGTGCGCCAAGTCCAGTCTCCTACTATGTCCTTGAGGGCCAAGGCTGTTAATCTGCCACAGTTGGATCTCCCCACTTCTCCAGCATCTCAGTACTCACCTTTGGGCAGCTCAGTCACTAGATTGCTCACCCAAGGTCTCCAGGCTGATCTCCATGCTGCTACACACAGGGGTACCTCTCCCACAGCAGCTGTGCAGGCAGCCCACAGCTCAACGATATTAGTTCCTTTCCGGCTTAGGGGCCCAGACCGAAGGCCCCAGACAATGCCTAAAGTCATCAGCACAAACCGGCCCAAGATCTCCCAAGGCAGTTCAATCGAGTGCCCAAGTCCAAGAAAACCAAAACAACCCACAGGTAAGGCTTTTCCTGCTTGCAGTCTGGCTGTTGCTGTGGGTACTGCTGCGGGCAGCCTGAGACCAACGAACGCACCTACCACTTGCCAGTTTTCCGCTGCTTCTGTCCTCCTTGTAGGGTCCAGAAGTCTCTCACTGGCTTCGTGTGTCACCAAAGGGAAGTCTCTGGGCAAAACTCACTGGCCAGAAATGCCTAGAGTCTTCTCTTGCGACTCCCACTGTGCCCGGCTGCACAGAAGCTGTTACTCAGTCAAGAGTCTTATTCCTGTACAAGAGAAATTTTTCCAAAAAAATTGAGGAGGAAGGAATATGGGCGAAAAGTCTACAAGTAAACCTTTAAATGGTTCCATTTTGTGAAGGCAAGTTTAAAGTCTTTTGTGAGTTAGAAAGGAAAAAGTCCTGGATAGAACTCCATATGTAGCTTAGAACCTAATCATAAAAGTGATTTAGGGCAGAGCTTCATGGAGGCAGGGCTGCAGACAGTCACCTGTGTCTCTCAGGATTTTCCAGACTACTCCCTAAAGATGATTAACAGCCTCCAGATAGTCAATCATTCAAACAGCTTATTTGCCCCGGAATCTTGTTTTGTGGTTTTGTTTTTGATTACTTAGTGTAAGAATAACTTTAGTAAAATAACTTTAAACTGGGGCAGCGCCTGTGGCTCAGTGAGTAGGGTGCTGTCCCCATATGCCGAGGGTGGCGGGTTCAAACCCAGCCCCGGCCAAACTGCAATAAAAAAAAAAAAAATAGCCGGGTGTTGTGGCGGGCCCCTGTAGTCCCAGCTGCTGGGGAGGCTGAGGCAAGAAAATTGCGTAAGCCCAAGAGTTAGAGGTTGCTGTGAGCCGTGTGATGCCACGGCACTCTACCCGAGGGCGGTACAGTGAGACTCTGTCTCTACAAAAAAAAAAAAAATAAATAACTTTAAACTGGTTAAACCTAAGCCCATAAGGATAGCTTTAGATAATGTTAGTAAAATGGTTATCAGTTAATCTGATTTATCCATAGGCCCTTAAGTAGCAGGCAGTAAGAGGCCTGGGCCAAGGTTTAAGTCATGTGTTTATTGATTAACTTATGTGCCTATATAAGCTTTGGTGGAAGAAAAAAATATTACCACATGCCATGAAAGAGCAGACATACATTTTCAATATTGCGGGTCTTATTCTCCACGACACTGCTTCTCCATGAGACCCCAATGGCAACAAAGGAATCTTCCCCAACACGTTCTATGAAGCAAACATCACCCTGCTACCAAAACCAGGAAAAGACCCAACTAAAAAGGAGAATTTCAGAACAATTTCACTAATGAATATAGATGCAAAAATTCTCAAGAAAATCTTAGCCAATAGATTACAGCTTATCATCCAAAAAGTCAACCATCATGATCAAGTATGTTTCATCCCAGGGATGCAAGGCTGGTTTAATATACACAAGTCTATAAACGTTATTTACCATATCAACAGTAGCAAAACCAAAGACTATATGATCCTCTCAATAGATGTGGAAAAAGAATTTGATAAAATTCAGTATCCTTTTCTAATTAGAACACTGAGGAGTATAGGCATAGGTGGCACATTTCTTTCTTTCTTTCTTTTTTTTTTTATTAAATCATAGCTGTGTACATTAATGTGATCATGGGGCACCACACACTAGGTGGCACATTTCTGAAACTGTTTGAAACTATCTATGACAAACCCACAGGTAATATTTTACTGAATGGAGTAAAACTCAAAGCTTTTCCTCTTAGAACTGGAACCAGACAAGGTTGTCCTCTGTCACCATTACTATTCAACATAGTCCTGGAAGTTCTAGCCAATACAATTAGACAAGACAAGAAACTAAAGGGCATCCAAATGGGAGCAGAGGAGGTCAAACTCTCCCTTTTTGCTGATGATATGATCTTATACTTAAGAACCCTAAAGACTTAACCAAAGACTCTTGGAAGTCATCAAAAAATACAGTAATATCTCAGGATATAAAAATCAATGTCCACAAGTCAGTTGCCTTTCTATACGTCAACAACAGCCAAGATGAGAGGTTAATTAAAGACTCAACTCCCTTCACCATAGCCCCCCAAAAATGAAATACTTAGGAATATACATAACAAAAGAGGTGAAGGACGTCTATAAAGAAAATTATGTAACTTTAAGAAAGGAAATAGCAGAGGACCTTAACAAATAGAAGAAAATACCATGCTCATGGCTGGGAAGAATCAACATTGTTAAAATGACTATACTTCCCAGAGCAATCTACTGATTTAATTCCACCCCTATTAAAATACCAACATCCTACTTTCAAGTCTTGGAAAAATGATTTTGCATTTTGTATGGAACCAGAAAAAAACCCACATAGCTAAGGCAGTTCTTAGTAATAAAAAAAAAGCTGGAGGTATAACCATACCAGATTTCAGGCTGTATTACAAGGCCATAGTGGTCAAGACTGCATGGTACTGGCACAAAAATAGAGACATAGATTTTTGGAATTGAATAGAAAACCAGGAAATGAAACCAACAACTTACCTTCGATAAACCAAACAAGAGCATCCACTGTGGGAAAGGTTCCCTATTCAATAAATGCTGCTGGGAGAACTGGATATCCACATGTAAAAGACTGAAACTGGACCTGCACCTTTCTCCACTTACAAAACTTGATTCAAGATGGATAAAGGACTTAAATTTAAGGCATGAAACAATAAAAATCCTCAAAGAAAGAAAAGGAAAAAGCCTGGAAGATATTGGCTTTGGGAAAGACTTTATGAGGAAGACTGCCATGGCAATAGCAACAATAGCAATAATAAACAAATGGGATTTAATTAAACCGAAAAGCTTCTGTACAGCCAAGGAGACAACAACCAAAGCAAACAGACAACTGACCCAATGGGAAAGGATATTTGCATATTTTGAATCAGACAAAAGCTTAATAACTAAGTTCTGTTGAGAACTTAAATTAATGTACAAGAAAAAAGCCAACAATCCCACACATCTATGGGGAAAAGAGATGAACAGAACCTTCTCTAAAGATGATAGATGAGTGGTTAGCAAACATATGAAAAAAATGCTCAACATCCCTAATTAGAGAAATGCAAATTAAAACCACCCTGAGATATCATCTAACCTCAGTGAGAATGGCCCATATCACAAAATCTCAAAACTGCAGATGCTGGCATGGATGTGGAGAGAAAGGAACACATTTACACTGCTGGTGGGACTGCAAACTAATGCAACCTTTTTGGAAGGAAGTACGGAGAAACCTCAAAGAACTCAACCTAGACATCCTGTTTGATCCTGCAATCCCATTACTGGGCATCTATCCAGAAGGAAAAAAAACAAAACAAAACTTTTATTATAAAGACACTTGTACTAGACTGTTTATCACAGCTCAATTTACAATTTCTGAAATGTGGAAACAGCCTGAATGTCCCCCAACCCAGGAATGGATTGGCAAGCTGTGGTATATGTATACTCTGGAATACTATTCAGCCATTTAAAAGATGGATGTTTTGCAGCATTTGTATTAACCTGGATGGGGGTGGACACATTTTTCTTGGTGAAGCATCACAAGAATGGAGAAGCATGAATTCTACGTATTCAACTTTGATATGAGGACAATTAATGACACGGTGGGGCATGGGAGAAGGGGAGGCCAGACAGAGACAGAAGGATGGAGGGGGTGAGGGAAAGAAAAGAAAAAAAAAGAAAGGAAAATAATGACTAATTCTCACTTAAATTGGATTTAAATTTGACCAAAATTACTTTAAAAATTACATTACATTACTAAAATTTACATTACATTACAAAATTACATTATTTGAACATTAACTTTTGTGTGTGTGTGTGTGTGGAGACAGTCTCACTTTACCGCCCTCCGTAGAGTACCATGGTGTCACACGGTTCACAGCAACTTCCAGCTCTTTGGCTTACGCGATTCTCTTGCCTCAGCCTCCAGAGCAGCTGGGAATACAGGTGCCTGCCACAACACCCAGCTATGAACATTAATTTTTAATTCAACTTGTTAATATGTTGTTTAGGATATTGCATCCTCATTTATAAGTGAAATATGTTTGTAATTTCCTCTTGATAATAATATATTTTTTCCAACTTTAATATCAGGTGTATTCAGATGAAGTAGAATGATTTTGAAGTATTTCTTCTTTGGATATTGTCTATAAGATTTGGCATAATCTGTGTTTTGAAATTATCTTTTATTTATTTATTTTTTTAGTTTTTGGATGGGGCTGGGTTTGAACCCCCCACCTCTGTCATGTGGGGCCGGCATCCTACTCCTTTGAGCCACAGGACCGCCCCTTTATTTTTATTTATAAATATTAGTTGTCTATTTTTTGAGACTTTGGAAAAAATAAGAAGAAGAAATCAACTGATGACTCCATACTGAACCTCAGAGTCAAAGCATTTCATGATAGCCACACTCTTATCTGACAATGTGAATGTTACTTTTTTTGCATTTTATTACTATTATTATTGCTCAATATTTCATTGCAGCAATTGTCTGGTTTCTTTTCTGAATGTATTTATCTTCATTCATTCTTTATGAGGTTTTGTTTCTATTTCTTATATTAAACATTGTTATTGTTATTAAATTTTAAACCTTTTTAAGTTTGTGAAGGCAGAAAGTGGAAACCAAATAAACACATGTATATGTATAGAGAAAATAAAAAAAAAATATATGTCAAACAAATATGGGAGTACATATAATTTGGTTGCATAGTTTGCTTCTGTAGGGTTAAAGTCCATGTTGTTGGTGTGTCTTTCACCTGAGAAGCATGTAATATACCTGTGTAATATACTTGTTAGGTAGAAATTTACCCCTTCTCTTCCCCATACTTGAATTTCATAGTTTTTCTTCTCACGTAAGCATGTAGATATTAACCTAACAGTTTTCAGTTCCAATTTAGTATTGAGTATATGTGGTGTTTGTTCTTCCATTCTTGTGATACTTCACTCAGGAGAATGTTATCCAATTCCATACAGGTTGTTACAAAAGATACAAAATCTCCACCTTTTTATGGCTGAATAATATTCAATAGTATACATCTATCACAATTTATTAATCTATTTGTGCACTGAAGAGCACTTGCATTCTTTCCACATCTTTGTGATTGTTAATTGTGTTGCTATAAACATTTGAGTGCAAATATCTTTATGATAAAATGTCTTTTTCATTTTTGGGTAAATGCTTACTAGTGAGATTTCAGGATAAAATGGTAGGTATATTACCAGTTCTTTGGGGAATCCCTATACTACTTTCCATAGAGGTTGTACTAGTTTGCAATCCCACCAACAGTGCATGAGTGTTCCTTTCTCTCTGCATCCATGCTAGCATCTGTTGGTTGGTGACTTCATGATGTAGGCCATTCTCACTGGGCTTAAGTACTATTTCAGCGTGATTTTGATTTGCATTGTTCTGATGATTAGGGATGATTGGCATTTTTCATGTGTTTGTTGCATATTAGTCTATCATTATAAGAAAAGTTTCTGTTCATGTCTCTTGCCCAGTTTTTAAGGGGGTTGTTTGATCTTTTCTTGTTGATTTGTTTGAGTTCTTTGGTTATTCTAGTTATTAGCACTTTGTCAGATATGCAGCGTGCAAATATCATCTCTCATTCTGCGCATTGATTTTTCCAAGGCATGAGAATGATGTGTTCTCTGCTTGGGAGGCTGAGACAAGAGAATCGCTTAAGCCCAGGAGTTGGAGGTTGCTGTGAGCTGTGTGAGGCCACGGCACTCTACCGAGGGCCATAAAGTGAAACTCTGTCTCTACAAAAAAAAAAAAAAAAAAAGAGAGAATGATGTGTTCTTCCATCTATTAACATCCTTTGCTATTTCTTTTGTAAGAAAGAAACCACGTATACTTTACATGGTTTGTTAAATATATTCCAAGGTATTTAATTTTATTTAATGCTAATGTGAAAGGAATTGTGTCCTTGATTTGATTCTCAGTTTGACTATTGTTGACATATAAAAATGCTATTGAACTGTGTTCATTGATTTTATATCCTAAAACATAACTGTATTTCTTTTTGAATTTCAGGAATATTGTGGTTGAGTCCTTGGGGGTTTTCTAGGTGTAAGATCATATCATCACCAAAGAGCAATAGTTTGACCTCCTCTGTTCCCATTTGGATATTCTTGATATCCTTCTTTTGTCTGATTGCTTTGTTTGGATTTCCAGCACTGTGTTGAATAGTAGTGGTGACAGTGGACATCTTTGTCTGGTTCCAGTTCTAAGTGTAAAGGCTTTCAGTTTTTCTATATTCAAACTGAAGTTGGCTATGGGTTCATTGTATACAGCTTCTATCGAATGGAAGGAAAGTCCCATCTCTGCCAATTTTCTGAAGTGTTCTTATCAAAAAAGGGTGCTGGATTTTCTCAGTACTTTTTCTGGATCTACCGAGAGAATCATATGGCCTTTGTGTTTACTTCTGTTTATGTACTGAACTATGTTTTTACATTTTCATATGTTGTATCAGCCTTGCATCCCAGGGATAAAACCCATCAGTTCATGTTGAATTACTTTTATGTAATGCAGCTGAATTCTATTTACTAAGATTTTATTGAGTTTCTTGGGCCAATATTCATTAAAGATATTCCTCTGTGGTTTTCTTTTCTATGTCATTTCTTGACTTTGGTATTAGGGTGACATTTGCTTCATAGAAGGGGAGGGTTCCTTCCCTCTCCATGTTGTGCGATACATTATGAAATACAGGTACAAGCTATTTGAAGGTTTTGTAGAATTCTAGTGTGAAATTATCTGTTCTGTGATTCTTTTGTTGAATATTTTTTATTGTTATTTCAGTTTTGGTACTCGATATTGGTTCAAGAGATCTATTTCTTGCTGACTGAGTCTAAGGGGCAGCGCCTGTGGCTCAAAGGAGTAGGGCGCCAGTCCCATATACCGGAGGTGGTGGGTTCAAACCCAGCCCTGGCCAAAAACTGCAAGAAAAAAAAAAAGAAAACTGATTGAGTCTAAGGAAGTAGTGCATTTCTATGAATTTTCCCATTTCCTTCACATTTTTCTTTTTTTTTTTTTTTATTGTTGGGGATTCATTGAGGGTACAGTAAGCCAGGTTACACTGATTGCAATTGTTAGGTAAAGTCCCTCTTGCAATCATGTCTTAAATCTCTAGACAGAGAGATTTTAGTTGTATTTAGTGATGATATTTTTTATTTCCCTAGCATCTGTTGTAATTTCCCTTTTCATTTCCATTGAGCTTATTACATATCTTACTTTTTTTGTTTGTTTCTGGTTAATCTGGCCAAAGGCTTTTTAATTTTGTTTATCTTTTCGATGAATAAATTGTTATTCGTTTTTAATCTTCTGAATCGTCTTTTGTTCTCTTATGATTTTGGTTATTTTTCTTTTGTTGAGTTTGGGATTAGATTGATCTTCCTTTTCAAGTTCCTTGAGATGGTTCATTAGATTTTTAATTTATGCTCTTTCTGATATCTGGATGTGGGCATTTAAGGCAATGCATTTCTCTCTCTGGACTTCTTTGGCAGTCTCCCACATATTTTGATAGCTGTGGTCTTATCAGTTTGTTCAAGGATTGATTTCTATTGATTTCCATCATTTCCTCATTGACCCAGCTATCATGCAGCAATAAGTTGTTTCATTTCCATGACTTTGTTTTGGTATGAATGCTTCTGTTGGAATTGATTGCTACTTTTATTCCATTGTGATCTGTAAAAATACATGTTAAAATTTCTACTTTTGAAATACATGGAGGTTTGTTTTGTAACCTAGAATATGACTGATCTTGGAGAATGATCTAAGAGGTCATAAGAAGAAAGAATATTCAGTGATATTTGAGTGAAATTTCTGGAGTCATGTTTAAGTACACCATTTCATTGTTTAATTTCTGCTTGAAGGATCTGTCCAGTTCTGTTATTGAGGTGTTGAAGTCTTCAGCTATTATGGCATTTTTGTTTCCTATTTTTTCTAGATCAAGTAGAATTTGCTCTGTAAATCTAGGAGTATTTAAGTTGAGTGTATAAATGTTTAGGATTGATATGTCTTTTTGTTGATGTGTTCCCTTGACCAGTATATAATGACCATCTTTGACTTTCTTTAATTTTGTTGCTTTAAAGTCAATGGTATCTGTGATGAGAATTGAAAATCCTGCTTTCTTTTGACTTACAAATTTGCACAAAACATTTTTTCTAGCCCTTCACCCTGAGTCATGGTGTGTCCTTGGAGGTTGGATTCATTTCCTGAAGGCATAAAATACTTGGGTTGTATTTATTTATCTAATCATCCAGATCTTCCTGCTCCTTTTATGACTATCTTTTCCTAATAGTTTGTTTCTTTGCATTGGTTTCCATACATTAGAAAGTGCAGTCACCTCTTTCTGTCTTCATGGCTTGGATTTATATGGGAGAAGTTATTCACCAATTAGCTCAGCCAGAGATTCTAGGGTCTTCTATCATCTCTTTCTATCCATAAGGAAAAGAAGGCAGCTGTGTTTTTTGTCTACTTCATGTTGGGCTGTGGGTAGCTAGTGCTACAGAATCTATCTGTCCAATCTGCTATCCATTCCCTAGGCATCTATATTATGCCAGACCTACCAGAGGTCCAAGACTGACAAAATATATCCAATTCTTTGGGAAGGCCTTTAGATGTTGAGACACTTGGTTCATATATTAGTACTTAACCTTTCTAGGAAGAATTTGAGAGATGGAATTTTTGATCTGCTTATTCTGTGCCAAGTGTGTAAGATGATCAATGCTGTTTAACCAGTTCAAACTGTCACCTCTTCTTCTCGAGGCATCTACATACACTGTGCTAGACACATTAGATATCTAAGACTGGCAAAACAAATGTCATTTCTTTGGGCAGCCCCAGAGAAGTTAGAGTGCTGGATAAACAAATCAACCTGTCGGTGGCAAGTGGCATTTTTTTTGTCTGTGTGTGAATTCCTTCTGTACTGAACAAGAATAGTATATGGTATCTACTAACTCGAGATGACATTCAAATTCTTCCTCAGGTCACTGGACTATGTCAGTTCTGTTAGAGATTTAATAATGGAAAGATAAAAATTAGTCTTGTGGGGAGTCCTTTCAGATGAATGAACCATCACTTTTTTTCCCTGAGTGAAGCTGAGGGTTAAGGGGCTTCTTTTTGATTATATGGTGCTGTGTCAGGATTAGCAATACTGGTAAGAGGATGTTGTAAATCCCCCTATCAGCTTCAGTGAATCTCATTTTATAATCACTTAGAGTACAGGAGCCTTTCCGATATTTTCTGAATTTCTCACAAGGAAAATTTGTTCCTGAGTTATTGTTGGATCTGTGTTTTTGTGGATGGAAGGAAGGTTCAGGGCTTCCTATCTACCATCTTGCTGATGCCATTTCTTATTTTAGTTTAATTGTACTGAGGGCAAAAAATATGGTCTTTACTAAAGTGCTTTAGAAGACCTTACGTACTATATGTATTATTTGTGCTCCGGATCATGATAATTTTTTAAAATGTTTTATGGATTCATAAGTGAGGATTAGGAGGTATATATACTGTTAGAACATCAAAGTATCTCATGTACATATGCTTGTGTATCACCTAATTAAAGCATTTATTTAATTATATGTCCTATATCATTAATTATTTTGTATGTACTTTTGCATTTCATGATGACAGTGATATATGCTAAAATATTCCAGTATTCTTGTTTCAGTCACTTATCATATTTAATTCCAAACACTATTCACCTTATATATTTTAATATAACTTTACTCTGAATGTGTATAATATAGCATTTGTCACTTCTTTTTTAATGAAACATTTATTAGTTGTTATTTTTTATAACTTTTAATGTTATTCATCTGATTTTTTTTCTTTTCTTTTTTGAGACAGAGTCTAACTCTTTCATTCTGGCTAGAGTGCCATGTTGTCATAGCTCACAGTAACCCCAAACTCTTGGGCTCATGTGATTCTCTGGCCTTAGCCTCCCAAGTAGCTGTGACTACAGGTGCCTGTTACAACACCTGGCCAGTTTTTTTTTTTTTTTTTTTTTTTTTTCAGTAGAGATGGGGACTCTCTCAGGCTTCGGCTGGTCTTGAACTCCTGAGCTCAAGCAATCCATTTGCTTCAGGCTCTCAATGTGATAAGATTTCAGGCGTGAGACATCATGCCTGGATTATTCATCTTGATTCTACTTGATAGCTTTTCTCTCTTACATTGAATTTTCTTAGGAAATCCTTAGTCAGTATCTTACTTTCAATATTACTAAGTGAAATTTCCCATTCTTCTTTTTATTAATTAATTTCCACATTCATCCTTTTTTTTTTAATTTTTTTATTAAATCATAACTGTATACAATGATATGATTATGGGGCATCATACACTCACTTCATAAAGCATTTGACACATTTTTATCACAGTGGTTAACATAGCCTTTCCGGCGTTATCTCAGTTACTGTGCCAAAACATTTACATTCTACATTTACCAAGTTTCGCAAATACCCCTGTAATATGCACCACAGGTGTGATCCCACCGATTCCCCTCCCTCTACCCATCCCCCCCCTTTCCCACTTCCCCCTATTGTTAAGTTGTAGCTGGGTTATAGCTTTCATGTGAGAGTCCCAATTAGTTTCATAGTAGGGCTGTGTACATTGGGTATTTTTTCTTCCATTCTTGGGATACTTTACTAAGAAGAATATGTTCCAGCTCCATCCATGTAAACATGAAAGAGGTAAAGTCTCCATCTTTCTTTAAGGCTGCATAGTATTCCATGGTATACATATACCACAATTTATTAATCCATTCGTGGATCGATGGGCACTTGGGCTTTTTCCATGACTTAGCTATTATGAATTGGGCTGCAATAAACATTCTGGTACAAATATCTTTGTTATGTTGTGATTTTTGGTCTTCTGGGTATATGCCCAGCAGAGGAATTACAGGATTGAATGGCAGATCTATTTTTAGATCTCTGAGTGTTCTCCATATATCTTTCCAAAAGGAATGTATTAATTTGCATTCCCACCAGCAGTGCAGAAGTGTTCCCTTTTCTCCGCATCCACGCCAACATCACATTCATCCTTTTAAGAAATATATATATACTTATACATATAAAGCTTTATATATAAACATAACTTCATATATATGTATGTGTGTGTGTGTGTGTATATGTATATATTTAAAAAGAGGGAAAGAAAGAACTTTCCAGCATTATGTTATGTATGTATGTAAGGTAAGTATGTGCTGAGTATGCAACAGTGAGAAAAACAGTCTTAGTCCCTGAAGATGCCTACAAACTATTGAGTACTCCATATAACTGTGTCAGGTAAAGAATAGAGTATTTTATTCACAACTAATAAAGCTCTGATATAAAATGAATAATAAAGCATTGAGTTGAAATATTCCTTAATATGAGATTAAGAAATGAGTAGGAATTCGATAAGCAAGAAGGGTAGGAAAAAGCATATTCGAGGAAGAATGAACAGAAAAGTGTAGATATGAAGAAATGACCATGGAACTGAGAATGGAATCATACAAGTGATTGTTTATGAGATAATAAAATTGGTAGCAAATTACCAGGGTCTTACAGTAATGAGAAAGCTTTTATCTAATCACAGTACTATTAATGGACTCAAAGGCAGAGTCATCTGGGAAAATTAGTATATGCTACGATGTGTAAGAAGTTTTAAATTCAAAAGTATAGAAATTATTCAAAGTATGTGTACCAGGCATAACAATTGAATCAAAAATCAATAACAAAATTAATTTTGGGGAAATTTTTAAAAACAAACAAAACTCCTAAGCAACTTATGTGATAAAACAAGAAATCACAAGTGAAATTAAAGCATATTTTGTTTTGTTTTTAACTTAAATTTTATTAAATCATAACTGTATACATTTATGGGGTACAACATGAATGATTTGATATACAATATGGAATGCTTAAAGAAAACTAATTAACATAACTATCACTCTTTTAGTTTTGTGGTACAACATTTATAACATACACTTAGCTGTTTTGAAATGTACCCTTACATTGTATACATTAGTTGAGATCCCGCCAAACACCCTCCCTCCACTCTTCCCCCAACCACTTTCTTTCTGGACTAGCTTTGCACTTTGTCATTCGTATGAATGTGTAAGTGTTTATATATTGGTTTCATAATAATATTGAGTACATTGGATACTTTTTTCCCCATTCTTAAGATACTTCACTAAGAAAGAGATGTTCCAGCTCCATCCAGGCAAACATAAAAGATGTAAAATCTCCCTCTTTTATGGCTGCATAGTATTCCATTGTAGACATATACTGCAATTTTTTTAACCCATTCATGGGTTGATGGGCACTTGGGCTGCTTATATGACTTGGCGATTATGAATTGGGCTGTAATAAACATTCTGGTGCCAATGTATTTGTTTTAAGAAGATTTTTGATCATCTGAGCATGTACCTAGTAGAGGAATTGCAGGATCAAATGATAGGTCAACTTTCAGTTCCTTGAAAATTCTCCATACTTCTTTCCAAAAAGGCTGCATTAGTTTGAAGTCTTACCAGCAGTGTAGAAGTGTTCCTTTCTCTCCACATCCACACCAACCTCTACAGTTTTTGGATTTTTTTGATGTGGGCTAATCTTACTGGAGTTAGATAATATCTCAAAGTGGTTTTGATTTGCATTTCTCTGATGATTAAATATGATGAGCATTTTTTCATGTGTTTATGGGGCATGTGCCTGTCATCTTCAGAGAAGTTTCTGTTCAAGTCTTTTGCCCACAAAGAAATGGGGTTGTTTTTTTCTTATTGATTAGTTTGAGTTCTCTGTGGATTCTAGTTATCAGAACTTTGTTGGAAACATAACCTGGAAAAATCTGCTCCCATTCTGAGGGCTGTCTGTTTGTAAAGCAAATTTTGAATAAGTTCAAACTGAAAGAAAAAAAAAAACAACTGATTCACTGTAGATAATGCAGTATGTAGAGGGGTATCTATATGTTTAAATGTCTGCATATCTTAAAAAGAAAGTTTTCAAAAATAATCTAAACTTCCACTAGACAAAACTGAAAACAGAAGAAAATATTAAACCTAAAACAAGCAAAGAAAAGAAATAATAAAGATAAGAGCAGAAATCAATGAAATAGAGAATAGAAATAAAATAAGAGAAAATCAATGAAACCAAAGGTGGATTATTTGAAAAGATTAACAATATTACTAAAATTTAAGCTAGACAGACACAGGCTATAATGGAGAAATGCTCAAAATTTGCTAAATGAAAGCAGCCAGACTTAATATACCATGTATTATATGATACTGTATGATATGTTCAGAGAAGAAAAATCTATAAAGGTTAAAAGACTAGTTTTGCCTGTGGATAGGGGAAAAATGGAATACATTAACTGAAAACTGACACAAGGACTTTCTTTGGGATGTCAAAAATGTTCTAAAACTGAGTTATTGTGATGGTTGCAAAATTGTATAAATTTACTAAATATCATTGAATTGCACACTTATAATGGGTAACCTTTGTAGTATGTGAATTATACTTCAATAAAACTGTCAAAGTCAAGAAATTTTAGAAAATAGTTTCTGAAGATATAAAGACATTACAGATTTGAGGGGGCTGTGAGTGAGAGAAGAGAGAAGAACACTTTATCATAGTATCCTGGTTCTGGATTTAATAACGGAGGGGTTACAGTCTTAACATTTACTGTACTGTGGAACAACAAGAAGAAACAAGATCCATGAGAGAAAGTAAATTTATGTTGAAAAGTTGAATTAGAAGTGCCAGAGAGATTTTCAAGTGCATATCTCCTAGTCAATTCAGCATAAGAGGTGAAGATTATGGTAATGGTCCAAACAGCAATACAGTTTTATGACTTTTGTTCATTAAAAAAAAAAAAAAGTTTGCCACCCTTTCAAAACACATAACTCTTACAGTGATTTTTTTATTTTATCTTTTGTATTTCCCTACTATCTAATATTTTGTAGTGTTTATACACAGTAGCCTATACATGTATTAAATAATGATTGCCATTTGTAATGTGTGTTTTCTTTTTTTTTTTTTTTATTGTTGGGGATTCATTGAGGGTACAATAGGCCAGGTTACACTGATGACAATTGTTAGGTAAAGTCCCTCTTGCAATCATGTCTTGCCCCCATAAAGTGGGACACACACCAAGGCCAAACCCACCTCCCTCCTTCCCTTTTCCTGTTTCCCCCCCATAACCATAATTGTCATTAATTGTCCTCATATCAAAATTGAGTACATAGGATTCATGCTTCTCCATTCTTGTGATGCTTTACTAAGAATAATGTCTTCCACGTCCATCCAGGTTAATACGAAGGATGTAAAGTCTCCATTTTTTTTAATGGCTGAATAGTATTCCATGGTATACATATACCACAGCTTGTTAATCCATTCCTGGGTTGGTGGACATTTAGGCTGTTCCCACATTTTGGCGATTGTAAATTGAGCTGCAATTAACAGTCTAGTACAAGTGTCCTTATGATAAAAGGATTTCTTTCCTTCTGGGTAGATGCCCAGTAATGGGATTGCAGGATCAAATGGGAGGTCTAGCTTGAGTGCTTTGAGGTTTCTCCATACTTCCTTCCAAAAAGGTTGTACTAGTTTGCAGTCCCACCAGCAGTGTAAAAGTGTTCTCTTCTCTCCACATCCACGCCAGCATCTGCAGTTTTGAGATTTTGTGATGTGGGCCATATTCACTGGGGTTAGATGATATCTGAGGGTTGTTTTGATTTGCATTTCTCTAATATATAGAGATGATGAACATTTTTTCATGCGTTTGTTAGCCATTCGTCTGTCATCTTTAGAGAAAGTTCTATTCATGTCTCTTGCCCAAGCCCACAATTCTATATCTTGCTAAGCTAAGCTTTGAAATTGATGGAAAAATTAAATCTTTTACTGATATACAAACACTGATGAAGTTTGCTACAACTAGACCAGCTTTACAGGAAATACTGTGACCTATTCGCATTGACCATCACAATAGACTACCAGCATAATAAACACCCAGAACTAAAGAATAAAACCCAGCATCCACAATGACCGAAATTAAAGCTAAGCAACAGCTTTCACAAAATAAGATGAAAAGAACTCCACAACACTTATCATTTCTCTCAATAAATATTAGTGGCTTTAAGTCCCCACTGAAGAGGCACAGGCTGCTTTATTGATAAAGAAGCACAAGCCATACATATGATGTCTACAAGAAACTCATGTAGCTTTTAAGGACAAAGCAAGACTCAGAGTGAAAGGAAGGAAAACAATATTTCAGGCAAATGGAAATCAGAAGAAAGGAAGGGTCGCAATCTTATTTTCAGATACAAGTGGATTTGAAGCAACTAAACTAAAAAAAGACAAACATGGGCACTTCATATTGATCAAAGGAATAATACAACAAGAAGACATTTCAATTCTGAATACTTACACACTCAAATGTGCCCAGACTTAATACACAGACCTAGGGACAGTGGCTGTGGCTCAAAGGAGTAGTGCACCGGCCCCATATGCCAGAGGTGGTGGGTTCAAACCCAGCCCTGGCCAGAAACTGCAAGAAAAAAGAAAAAGACAGAAAAAAGAAAAACAGACCTTAATTAGCCTGAGCAATATCATATCCTATGACACCATAATAGCAGCGGACTGTAATACCATCCTAACAGAGCTGTAAAGATCCTCTAAACAGAAACTAAACAAAGATACAAGGGACTTAAATGTGACACTAGACCAACTGTGCTTAGTAGACATATAAAGAACACACCACTCCAAAGCTAGGGAATATACATTCTTCTCATCAGCCCATGGAACATTCTCCAAAAACAAATCATATCCTACACAAATCAAAACTCAACAAAATTATAATAATTGAAATTATACCTTGTATCTTCTCAGACCACAGGCAATTAAGGTGGAGGTAAAATCCAATGAAAATTTCCATCCCCACACAAAGTCATGGAAATTAAATAACCTTATGTTGAATAACAGTTGGGTCAAGGAAGAGAAAAAAAAGGAAATCATTAACTTCCTTGAGAATAACAAAAATGAAAACATAAGCTACCAAAACCTGTGGGACACAGCAAAAGCAGTCCTATGAGGGAAATTTATCATATTCAATACCTACATCTGTAAAAACAGGAAGAGAGCACATCAATACCCTAATGAATCATCTTAAATAAATGGAAAAGGAAGAGCAATCCAATCCCAAACTTAGCAAAACAAAAGAAATAACCAAAACTATATCGGAAATAAATGAAAATGAAAATAAACTAATCATTCAGTAAATTCATGAACCAAAAAATTGGTTCTTTGAAAAGATAAATAAAATCAATGAAACATTGGCCAGATTAACCAGAAATAGAACAGTAAAATCTTCAACAACTCAATAATAAATGAAAAGGGGGAAGTAACAACTGATGCCACTGAAATACAAGTGATTGTTTCTGACTACTACCAAAAACTCTATGCTCAGAAATTGAACAATGTGGAGGGAATGAACCAATACCTGGAATTACACCTTCTTCTTAGACTTAACCAGGAAGAAATAGATCACTTGAACAGACCAATATCAAGCATTGAAATTGCATAAATAATAAAAACTTCCAACAATAAAAAATCTCAGAACCAGATAGCTTCACATCAGAATTCTGTCACACCTTCAAAGATAAGCTTCAACCTATTCTGCAGAACCTATTCCAAAACATTGAGAAGGAAGGACCCTTCCCCTACCTGTACTACAAAGCAAATTTCACCTTGATTCTAAAACCAGGCAAAGACCAAAATAAAAATGAAAATTTTACTAATTGTACTAATGAATTTGATCCAAAAATACTCAATAAAATCTTAGCTAATATATTGCAGCCATATATTCAAAAAAAATTATACATCATGATCAAGCAAGCTTCATCCAAGGGATGCAAGGTGGTTTAACATATGCAGATTCATAAATGTGATGAACCATATTAATAGAAGCAAAAAGAAAGACCACACGATCCTATCAATAGATGCAGAAAAAGCATTTAACAAAATTCAGCATCCTTTTTTAACAAGAACACTTTTAAAATAGGCATAGGTGGCACATTTCTTTTTTTTTTTTTTTCTTAGTATCTCCATTTTTTTTTTAATTGTTGGAGATTCATTGAGGGTACAATAAGACAGGTTACACTGATTGCAATTGTTAGGTAAAGTCCCTCTTGCAACCTTGTCTTGCGCCCATAAAGTGTGACACACACCAAGGCCCCACCGCCCTCCCTCCATCCCTCTTTCTGCTTCCCCCCATATCCTTAATTGTCATTAATTGTCCTCATATCAAAATTGAGTACATAGGATTCATGTTTCTCTGTTCTTGTGATGCTTTACTAAGAATAAGGTCTTCCACTTCCATCCAGGTTAATACGAATGATGTAAAGTCTCCATTTTTTTTAATGGCTGAATAGTATTCCATGGTATACATCTACCACAGCTCGTTAATCCATTCCTGGGTTGGTGGGCATTTAGGCTGTTTCCACATTTTGGCGATTGTAAATTGAGCTGCAATAAACAGTCTAGTACAAGTGTCCTTATGAGAAAAGGATTTCTTTCCTTCTGGGTAGATGCCCAGTAATGGGATTGCAGGATCAAATGGGAGGTCTAGCTTGAGTGCTTTGAGGTTTCTCCATACTTCCTTCCAGAAATGTTGTACTAGTTTGCAGTCCCACCAGCAGTGTAAAAGTGTTCCCTTCGCTCCACATCCACGCCAGTATCTGCAGTTTTAAGATTTTGTGATGTGGGCCATTCTCACTGGGGTTAGATGATATCTCAGGGTTGTTTTGATTTGCATTTCTCTAATATATAGAGGTGAACATTTTTTCATGTGTTTGTTAGCCATTCATCTGTCATCTTTAAAGAAGGTTCTATTCATGTCTCTTGCCCATTGATATATGGGATTGTTGGCTTTTTTCATGTGGATTAATTTGAGTTCTCTATAGATCCTAGTTATCAAGCTTTTGTCTGATTGAAAATATGCAAATATCCTTTCCCATTGTGTAGGTTGTCTCTTTGCTTTGGTTATTGTCTCCTTAGCTGTACAGAAGCTTTTCAGTTTAATGAAGTCCCATTAGTTTATTTTTGTTGTTGTTGCAATTGCCATGGCAGTTTTCTTCATGAAGTCTTTCCCCAGGCCAATATCTTCCAGTGTTTTTCCTATGCTTTCTGGGAGGATTTTTATTGTTTCATGCCTTAAGTTTAAGTCCTTGATCCATCTTGCATCAATTTCTGTGAGTGGGGAAAGGTGTGGGTCCAGTTTCAGTCTTTTACATGTAGACATCCAGTTCTCCCAACACCATTTATTGAATAGGGAGTCTTTCCCCCAAGGTATGTTCTTGTTTGGTTTATCAAAAATTAAGTGGTTGTAAGATGTTACTTTCATTTCTTGGTTTTCAATTCGATTCCAAGTGTCTATGGCTCTGTTTTTGTGCCAGTACCATGCTGTATTGACCACTATGGCTTTGTAGTACAGACTAAATCTGGTATGCTGATGCCCCCAGCTTTATTTTTATTACTAAGAACTGCCTTAGCTTACGGGTTTTTTTCTGGTTCCATACAAAAGGCAGAATCATTTTTTCCAAATCTTGAAAGTACGATGTTGGTATTTTGATAGGAATGGCATTGAATAGGTAGATGGCTTTGGGAAGTATAGACATTTTAACAATGTTGATTCTTCCCACTCATGAGCATGGTATGTTCTTCCATTTGTTAATATCCTCTGCTATTTCCTTTCTGAGGATTTCATAATTTTCTTTATAGAGGTCCTTAACCTCCTTCGTTAGGTATATTGCTAGGTATTTCATTTTCTTTGAAACTATGGTGAAAGGAGATGTGTCCTTAATTAACTTCTCATCTTGACTGTTATTGGTGTATACAAAGGCTACTGACTTGTGGATGTTGATTTTATATCCTGAAACATTACTGTATTTTTTGATGACTTCTAGGAGTCTTGTGGTTGAGTCTTTGGGGTTCTCTAAGTATAAGATCATGTCGTCAGCAAAGAGGGAGAGTTTGACCTCCTCTGCTCCCATTTGGATTCCCTTTATTTCCTTGTCTTGCCTAATTGTATTGGCTAGAACTTCCAGCACTACGTTGAATAGTAAAGGTGACAGAGGACAACCTTGTCTGGTTCCAGTTCTAAAAGGAAAAGCTTTGAGTTTTACTCCATTCAGTAAAATATTGGCTGTGGGTTTGTCATAGATAGCTTCAATCAGTTTTAGAAATGTGCCACCTATGCCTATACTCTTCAGTGTTCTAATTAGAAAAGGATGCTGGATTTTATCAAGTGCTTTTTCTGCATCTATTGAGAGGATCATGTGATCTTTATTTTTGCCTCTGTTAATATGGTGGATAATGTTTATGGATTTGCGTATGTTAAACCGGCCTTGCATCCATGAGATGAAGCCTACTTGATCATGATGAATGACTTTTTTGATGATAAGCTGTAATCTATTGGCTAGGTTTTTGTTGAGCATTTTTGCATCTATATTCATGAGTGACATTTGGTCTGAAATTCTCCTTTTTTTTGGGTCTTTTCCTGGTTTTGGTATCAGGTTGATGTTTGCTTCATAGAATGTGTTGGGGAAGATTCCTTCTTCCTCAATTTTTTTGGCATAATTTCGGCAGTACAGAAATACCTTCTTCCTTGAAGGTTTGATAGAATTCTGGAGTGAAGCCATCTGGACCAGGGCATTTTTTTGGTTGGAAGATCTTTAATTGTTTCTTTGATCTCAGTGCTTGAAATTGGTCTGTTCTGGAGCTCTATTTCTTCCTGGCTGAGTCTAGGGAGAGGGTGTGATTCCAAATATTGATCCATTTCCTTCACATTGTCAAATTTCTGGGCATAGAGTTTCTGGTAGTATTCAGAGATGATCTCTTGTATTTCTGTGGGATCAGTTGTTATTTCCCCTTTATCATTTCTGATTGAGGTTACTAGAGATTTTACTTTTCTATTCCTCGTTAGTCTGGCCAATGGTTTATCTATTTTATTTATTTTTTCAAAAAACCAACTCCTTGTTTCATTAATTTTCTGAATGATTCTTTTGTTTTCAATTTCATTGATCTCTGATTTGATTTTGGATATTTCTTTTCTTCTACTGAGTTTAGGCTTAGATTGTTCTTCTTTTTCCAATTCCATAAGATCTCTTGTGAGATTGTTGATGTGCTCTCTTTCTGTTTTTCGAATGTAGGCATCTAAAGCGATGAATTTTCCTCTCAAAACTGCTTTTGCAGTATCCCACAGGTTTTCATAGCTTGTGTCTTCATTGTTGTTCTGCTCAAGGAAGTTAATGATTTCCTGTTTTATTTCTTCCTTCACCCATCTGTTATTCAACAGAAGATTGTTTAATTTCCATGCCTTTGGGTGGGGTCGAGCATTTTTGTTAGAGTTGAGTTCCACCTTTAGTGCCTTATGGTCTGAGAAGATACAAGGTAAAATTTCAATTCTTTTGATTCTGTTGATATTTGTTTTGTGTCCCAGGATATGATCAATTTTGGAGAATGTTCCATGGGGTGATGAGAAGAATGTATATTCTTTATCTTTGGGGTGGAGTGTTCTATATGCATCTACCAGGCACAGTTGTTCTAGGGTCTCATTGAAATCTCTTATATCTTTGTTTAATTTCTGTTTAGAGGATCTGTCCAGCTCTGTAAGACGAGTGTTTAAGTCCCCTCTTATGATGGTATTATCAGATATCATGTCGCTCAGACTGAGTAAGGTCTGTTTCAAGAATCTGGGGGCATTTAAATTGGCTGCATAAATATTTAGAATTTAAACGTCTTCTTGTTGTAGTTTTCCCTTGACCAATATAAAGTGACCATCTTTGTCTTTTTTGACTTTAGTTGCTTTAAATCCACATGAATCTGAAAATAAGATTGCAACTCCTCTTTTCTTCTGAATGCCATTTGCCTGAAAAATTGTCTTCCAACCCTTGACTCGGAGCTTTAATTTGTCTTTTGAAGCCAGGTGTGTTTCTTGCAGACAGCAAATGCATGGCTTGTGTTTTTTGATCCAGTCAGCCAATCTTTGTCTCTTCAGTGGGGAATTCAAGCCATTAACATTTATTGAGATAATTGATAAGTGTGATAGTATTCTATTCGTCTTATTTGTTGAGAGTCCATTGCTTAGTTTTATCTTTTGCATCAGTGTGGAGGTTAGGTTCTGTCCTTTAATTTCTGAGTTCTTACTTTGCTGCTGATCCATTGTGGTGGTCAGTGTGCAGAACAGGTTGAAGTATTTCCTGTAGAGCTGGTCTTGTTATGGTGAATTTCCTCAATGTTTTTATATCCGTAAATGATTTGATTTCTCCGTCAATTTTTAAGCTTAGCTTAGCACGGTACAGAATTCTGGGCTGGAAATTGTTCTGTTTAAGTAGATTAAAGGTAGATGACCATTGTCTTCTTGCTTGGAAAGTTTCATTAGAGAAGTCTGCGGTCACTCTGATGGATTTGCCCCTGTAGGTCAACTGGCGCTTACTCCTGGCAGCTTGCAGAATCTTTTCTTTTGTCTTGACTTTGGACAGGTTCATCACAATGTGTCTTGGAGAAGCTCGGTTAGAGTTGAGGCGACCTGGGGTCCGATAGCCCTCTGAAAGCAGTGTGTCAGAATCTTTGGTGGTATTTGGGAAATTTTCTTTTATAATATTCTCTAGTATGGCTTCCATTCCTCTGGGGCATTCTTCTTCCCCTTCTGGGATTCCTATAACTCGTATGTTGGAACGCTTCATAAAGTCCCATAATTCTGCCAGTGAACGTTCTGCTTTCTCTCTCTTCTTTTCTGCCTCTTTTACTGTCTGAGTTATCTCAAGAACTTTGTCTTCTACCTCTGAAATTCTTTCCTCTGCATGGTCTAACCTGTTGCTGATACTTTCCATTGCATCTTTAAGTTCCCTAATTGACTGTTTCAGTTCTTTCAGGTCTGCTAGATCCTTTTTATATTCTTCATATCGTTCATCTCTTATTTGATTCTGTTTTTGGATTTCCTTTTGGTTATTTTCCACTTTATTAGCAGTTTCCTTCATTGTTTCCATCATTTCTTTCATTGTTTTCAACATGTGTATTCTATACTCCGTTTCTGTCATTCCTAACATTTCTTTATAGGTGGAATCCTCTGCAGTAGCTACCTCATGGTCCCTTGGAGGGGTTGTTCTGGACTGGTTCTTCATGTTGCCTAGAGTTTTCTGCTGATTTTCCTCATGAGTGATTTCTTTTATCTGTTTCCTTGCCGTAATTTTCCTTTCACTTCCTCTTGCTCTTTAAGTTCTCATGCGTGTTCACTAAGGGTTACAGGACCAGAAGGGTGAGAAGGTTTAAGAGCTAAAAAGGGATGAATGAAAGGAGGACCGAGTGATAAGGAAAAAAAAAAGAAAAATAGAGAAAGGAGAGAGGGTGGGTGGAAGGAATATTGACAAAAAGAAGAGAGGCACAGAAAGAGGGAGACAGAGCAATATAGGTGTACAGTATGGTACTTTGGCACAACCTTAAAAAAAAACCCACGTTCTGGGGTTGCCCGTTTGGGTGGTTCCCTTGAGGTCAGCAGCTCTTTGCTAACCTGATCAGAAACAGTACCCCACCTCCACCAAGTAGAGAGGAAAGACAAAAATGCTATAAATCAAACCAAAAAAAGCAAACAAAAAACTTTATGGGATACAATTGGGTGAAAAACCAAATAATAGCGGTAGAAACACTAGGAAAAATGAAGTTCTAGTTACTGAAAAAGGCAGCAATGGGAAATGATAATTAAAGTAGAAAAATTGAGAAAGAAAAAGGATCTTCATGGAAAAGGTTGAAATTAAAAAAACAAAACAACATCAACAACATCAAAATAAACAAAAAAAACAACCAAACCAAAACCAAAAATACAAACAATCAAACAAACAAAAAAAAAACAAGAAAAACACAACCAAAAACAAAGCAGTATGTATATGTTATTGAATATTGTCTGGGCAACACGTGGTCTTCTGGGGTATGAGATGTTAATCACAGTTCTGATATGACTGGAGGCTGCTGATTTCTCAAACCCCAGCAGGTAGACACCCTAAATCTCTCTTCAGCCCACTTAAAAGGCACTTTGAACTTGTAAACTTGCTGAGCAGAAGCTTTCCCAGGAAAATGCTTGTTGCTGGAATCACTGCTGAAGTGGCTATCCACTTACCCAATGTGCGAAAACCGGTCTCACTCTGCCCCCGAGGGTTAGGGCTACAAGGCGGCTCAGACCCCACCCATAGGCTACTTGGTCGCTGGGTTACCAGCTCCCACCGATTCTACCTCTGCGACCCTGTGGGCGGAGCTTGCCGGGGCAGATCACTCACAATGGCTCCCTGTGACCCACAGCCAAACACTATTAGCTCCGTCTGGCTCAGCGTCTCAGACTGGGGCCCTAGACAACGGCCAAATTTCTCCACACTCCCGCTCAGGCTCTCCCCAAGGCAATTCAACTGAGTGCCAAGTCCAAAGACACCAAAACAGTTCACAGGTAAGGCCTTTCTGGTTTGCAGTCTCTCTGCTACTGAACTTGCAGTTGCGGGCGGGTTTAGACGGATTGAACACACGCGACCACTTGCCGTTTTTCCACTGTTTTAGTCCTCCTCTTGGGGTCCAGAAGTCTCTCGCTGACTCCCTGTATCCTCACAGGGGTGATGATAGGCAGATCCCACCAGCCAGAGATGCCTGGAGTCCTATCTCCCCAGACTCACGGTGCCCAGATGCAAGGAAGCTGTTACTTGGTTGCCATCTTGCTCCGCCTCCGGTGGCACATTTCTTAAACTAACTGAAGCCATATATGATGAAGTCAAGATAACATCATATTGAATGGAGTAAAACTGAAAGCTTTTACACTTTGAACCATAACCAGACAAGAATGTCCACTATTATTCAACACTGTGGTAGAAGTTCTACCCAACGAAATCAGGCAAGACAAATATATAAAGGACATCTAAATGGGGACAGAGGAGGTCAAACTCTTGCTCTTTGTTGATGATATAATCTTATACTTAGAAAACCCTAGAGACTCAACCACAAAACTCCTGGAAGTGAAAAAGAAATTCAGTAATGTCTCATGGTATAAAATCTATGTCCTTAAATCAGCAGCCTATATATATGCCGATATCAGCCAAGTTAAGAAGCAATTCAAGGACATAATTCCCTCCACAGTAGCTTCAAAGTAAAAGAAATACTAAGGAATATACCTAACCAAAGGAGTGAAGGATCTTTACAAAAAAAAAAAAAAATTATGAAACCTTAAGAAAAGAAATAACAGAACACATTATAAAATGTAAGAACATACCATGTTGTTGGTTGGGAAAATCAACATTGTCAAAATGTGTATTCTACACAAGGCAATCTACAGATTCAATGCAATCCCAATTAAAATGCCAAGATCATACTTTCAAGAACTGGAAAATATATTACTTCATATTTTATGGAACAATAAAAAAAAAATATATAGCCAAGACAATTCTTAGTAATAAGAACAAAGCTGGAGGCTTCACTCTACCAACTTCAGGTTTATTACAAGTCCACAGTAATTAGAAAAGAATGTTATTGGCACAAAATTAGAGACATAGACATATGGAACAGAATGGAAAACCAAGAGATGAAGCCAGTCTCTAGTTGCCATCTGATCTTTTATAAACCAAATCAAAGGAAAACAGTGGGGAAATGAAAACCTATTAAATAAAAGGTGCTGGGAGAACTGGATATCCACAAGTAAAAGACTGAAACTGGACCCACACCATTCACATCTTACAAAAGTTAACTCAAGATGGATAAAAGACTTAAATCTAAGAAAAAAATGATAAAAATCTTAGAAGAAAGTGTGGGGAAAAACCTTGATGATGTTGAACTGGGGAAACATTCTATGACAAAGACTTTAGCAGCCATCACAACAACAACAATAAACAAATGGGACTTAAGTATGCTCGAAAGCTTCTGCACGTCTAAGGCCACAAGTAATGCAAACAGACAACCTTCAAAATGGGATAAGATATTTGTAGGGTATGAATCTCACAAAGGTTTGATAGCTAGAATCTATAGAAAGCTCAAATTAATCAACAAAAAAGAGCTAACAATCCCATTTATCACTGGGAAAGAGATAAAAACAGAACCTTCTCTGAAGAAGACAGATGAATGGCTAACAAACATTTGAATAAAATGCTCATCATCCCTGATCATCAGATAAATGCAAATCAAAACCCCTCTGAGATATCACCTAACCCCAGTAAAGAATAGCCCACATGACAAAGTCTCAAAGCTGCAGATGCTGGCGTGGATGTGGAGAGAAGGAAATACTTTTACACTGTTGGTGGAAATGCAAACTAATACAACCTTTTTCGAAGGAAGTATGGAGGATCCTCAAAGAACTCAAATTAGACCTCCTATTTATCTTGCAATCCTATTGCTAGGCATCTATCCAGAAGAAAAAAAAGTCATTTTATCAAAAGTACATTTGCACTCGACTGTTTATTGCAGCTCAATTTACAATTGCCAAATTGTGGACACAGCCTAAATGTCCATCAATTCAGAAATGGATAAATGAATTGTGGTACATGCACACCATGGAACATTATTCAGCCATAAAAAAAGATCATGACTTCACATCTTTTGTAATATACTGGATGGAGTTGAAACACATTCTTCTTAAACACATTCACCCATGAGCCTGGTGATAATGAGTTGACATGAGGTTCTCTGAAAGAAGTAACTTATGAATAAGAACAGGATAGGGAAGAAACTTTGTGAAGTATACCCAATAACTGTGTGTACCTGCACACACACACACACACACACACACACACAAAACCTGGAAAACTTATCTGCTAGAGGCAAGTGTTGGAGGGAAGTAAGATAATTCACATGTCTACCGAGCCTTAAATATGGGCATGTTGACTTGAAGGACTTTAGAAAAGACAAAGACTTCCAAAATATTAGGTACTTGTGAGAGTTGGGAGACAACCAAATAAATGAATGAATTAGGTAGCCATGGGTAATTGCTTAGAGGAAATGCAATTCTCTGATATGTGACCTATGACAACTAATTCAGGAGAGATGGAAAAGTGTGATAAGTCACTTTGAGATACCTCTTTGGGGGATATTGAGGAAGTTCTCCCTTCCTCTAAGCAGAGCATTCAGACTCCTCTGTATCCTTCCCTTCCCCTCCCCCATGAAAATGTCAGGAGAGGTGTTTTGTGACGTCTAAGCCACCCCATGGCTACCATTGGCTGGGGGAGTTTCTTGCTGGCCAATCAAAGCTGAAGGGTGTGGCTCTTCATTGTTACAGTGAAGGTATATATGGGGCAGTCAGAAGCCCAGGAGTAAATACAAATTTATCAAAATGGAAGATCAGGATGATACTATCACGGAGAATCTAGAAGAATCTAACTCCAATGAGGAGGAGCCAACCACAAGTAGCCAATCCTCAATAAAAACACGTAAGAGGAAGAGGAACAACCTTGATCAGCCTGAAGAGAAGGCCCATTGCAAGGTCAGGTGACTCTAATTATGTGCCTCCTCTTTTTCTCCATTGATAGCTAACCCAAGTCTTCTACCCTGTGCTTATGTGGCATAAAACTCTTCCTCAGCTCACATCCATTATTATAAGACCCTCATTTCCATATAGTCCCCATTCTTTTCCTTAAATCATGTATATTTTTTATTTTTTTAATTATTATTTTTTATTAAAGCATAGCTGTGTACATTAATGCGATCATGGGGCACCATACACTGGTTTTATAGACCGTTTAACACATTTTCATCACACTGGTTAATATAGCCTTCCTGGCATTTTCTTACCTATTGTGTTAAGACATTTACATTCTACATTTACTAAGTTTCACATATACCCTTGTAAGATGCACCGCATGTGTAATCCCACCAATCACCCTCCCTCCGCCCACCTTCCCCCTCCTTTCCCTTCCTTTCTCTCTTCTCCCTATTCTTAGGTTATAACTGGGTTACAGCTTTCATGTGAAAGGCATAAATTAGTTTCATACCAGGGCTGAGTACATTGGATACTTTTTCTTCCATTCTTGAGATACGTTACCACGAAGAATATGTTCCAGCTCCATTCATGTAAACATGAAAGGTGTAAAGTCTCCATCTTTCTTTAAGGCTGCATAATATTTCATGGTGTACATACACCACAATTTATTAATCCAGTTGTGGATCAATGGGCACTTGGGCTTTTTCCATGACTTAGCAATTATGAATTGCGCTGCAATAAACATTCTGGTACAAATATCTTTCTTATAATGTGATTTTTGGTCTTCTGGGTATATACCTAGTAGAGGAATTATAGGATTGAATGGCAGATCTATTTTTAGATCTCTAAGTGTTCTCCAAACATCTTTCCAAAAGGAATGTATTAATTTGCATTCCCAGCAGCAGTGTAGAAGTGTTCCCTTTTCTCCACATCCACGCCAACATCTCTGGTCTTGGGATTTTGTGATATGGGCTAATCTTACTGGAGTTAGATGATATCTCAAAGTAGTTTTGATTTGCATTTCTCTGATGATTAAAGATGATGAGCATTTTTTCATATGTCTGTAGGCCGTGCTCCTGTCTTCTTCAGAGAAGCTTCTCTTCAAGTTCCTTGCCCAGCCTACCATGGGATCACTTGTTCTTTTCTTGCTTAGACGTTTGAGTTCTCTGTGGATTCTGGTTATTAAACCTTTATCAGAGACATAACCTGCAAATATCTTCTCCCATTCTGAGGGCTGTCTGCTTGCTTTCCTTACTGTGTTCTTAGCTGTGCAGAAGCTTTTTAGTTTGACCAGGTCCCAGTAGTGTATTTTTGAAGCTGCTTCAATTGCCCGAGGGCTCCTCCTCCTAAAATAAATCATATATTTCTAAGCTCATTCTGTTTCTCTACCAGGTACGGAAAATAACGACAATAACGTGTACAGTTGAAGAATATTCAGAAAAATCTAAACCTGGGAAAGAGCCAACGGTAATAATTTCTTATCCGAGAAAGGATGAAAAGAAGACTCCCGATCACCAGAAAGATGAGGAAACATCTTCTGTTTCGAGTGACATCTCATTAGCACCTCACGTCTCTGAGGTAGAACAACCAGAACTTGATACTGCTTCTTCAGAAGAAAATCCAGAATAAGGCTGTGTACATTGAGACCATGTATTATGCCAAAAATGTACCTGGGCATTTTTGACCATTAAAAATCAAATCAAAACTTTTGAAAAGGAGCTGTGTGTGTTAGTCTCTGCAGTGTTCTCTGATGATATGGAGGAAGGAAAGGAAGGGTAAGAGGGAGTGTGTATGGAGGGAGTGAGGTGGGGAACTGGAAGGTTGTGGGCCAGATTGGTACATCCACAGTTAACTTGACATTGTGGATACAGACTAGGGGAAGACAGAGCAACGAAGATAAATTTTCTCATTAAGGTTTTATCACACAAACAAGAAGGGAAAATACTTGTCTCTCTGTGTGTGGGAGGGTAGGGTTGGGCATGGGGAGAACTGTGACGTGTGAGGGATGGTAGAGTATGATAATGAGTCTGATTCCATTTTTGATATTTTACTGCTGACAACTGTTAAGCTTCATGCTTTCTTCCCCTTATATGCCACATCTGGGCAAGCTGATATAAACAGCTTGAAAGTTACTAAACATAAAATAGAAAAAAAAAAAAAAAGAAAGAAAAGAACAGGTATGCCTCATCTTAAGCATTGAAACGATTGCCTTGCCTACAGTTCACATACCCAGAAAAAGCATGCCCTAGTGAGCATCTCACCCAATGAGTAATAAATTGAAATTGTCTTGGGACCTTATAATCAACTTGAAAAATGGGACCCTGTGGATCTTCCTCCTCAGTTAAAACAGTACATTATTAACATCATTTTACTCAGTTTAAAAGAAAAAGTCCAATCTGAAAATTGGAACACCAATTATTGAAAACCATTATACAATATCTATTTAGAGAAGTTATGAATATTTCCACTGTGTATAAATTGAACAGCCAAAGTTGGATTGGCCTTAAACCTGGAAATATGAATGGTGTTTCAGTGTAAATTATGGCAACTTTCATGTCACGATCCTACCCAAGACATTGATATCTATTATTATTGAAATTACTGACTCCATCCAGTAAGTAACTGGGAAATGCATTGCAGTCATAGAAAAGTATTTTGCTGAGTGTTATGTTTGATGCCTATTTCAACAGCTTGTCAGTTGCAACGTACTTACCTTCACCTTCAAAGGAACACCATAGACCTTACCCTGGACACTTAATGGGGTACCTTTTCCCACCTGTAGATTCATATAATTTTTGTAGGCAAGATTTTAACCACATTTAACCTTTTCCAGGTGCTCAGATATGACATCACACTGATGATATACTCCCCTGAGGAGATTCATAAGATATATTTTTCAGGACATAAAAATATTCACAAAAGAACTCATAAAAAGGGGAGTATTAATTGCATGCACACATAGGGCAAAGCTTTACTACCTCAGTTAAATTTTTGAAAATTATTTAGTAAGCTTAGGGCTAACTAAATAATTACTAACTCAACAGTGTCAATAAACAGCTTTTAGCTTCAGCCCCCACAAGTATTAAAATAATGCCAGTATGTAAGTTAAACATTTTTTAATTTGAGAGGCAACATATTCCTTACATACAAATTGTATTTCATTTCCTTCATTGTGTTATTTGCAAGTTAGCCCACCTAGAATGGGGCTCATTCAAGAAAAGGCTGTAGAATCTGTCTAAATTGCCACATGATAGGCACTTGTGTTAGTCACCACCCCTACCAGAGACACCTTCCTTCACTAGTGAGGCCTTAACAAATTTCTTTCATACTTTATCGAGTCACTGGACTATCAATGATGGCCATTAGGTGCCCATGGTCTTCTGATACAAGCAACTGTCTTCCACGGCACCAGGCTATATGCCGTTAGTAAGGTGGTAACCTACTGGATTTTCCTAGGAATAGAAGCTCTTTCAACCCCAGAGCCTATGACCCTCCATATCCAGCTATCCATTATGCAAGAGTCATGGAAACAGCACTCAATGAGCTCTGCAGGGCTAATGAGGCCTCCTCTATACAGGTTGGACCCAAACTTGATGCCTGCGGACATCCCACTTACAGCAGTGGGGAGCTTTTCTTGCTCTTAGTCTCTCGCCAAGTGCTCTAGTGCTAGAAGAGGCCACTTTTCTCTCAGACTCAACAAAGTAAATACCAAATCAACAAAGTAAATACCAAAAAGTGATCAATTTTACCAATGACATCATTACCCTTACATCTAATAGAAGTTGCTTGAAAGCTGCTACTTTTCATCTATTAAACAGGATTTCCCCCGATAATGGGCAAACAGTCATCTTAGCACTAGATGTCTAAGAGAACAATTGGCTTCATTTGCACATTTTTCCACATTCTTGGGTTATTGCCAATGGTCTGACCATCTTCATCTGGCCAATGTGAACAATAATTTCTTGTCAAGGTTGCCCTGTGTGGGGTATCTCTTGCCTCGTAAATACAGAAAATATAAATCAAGGTCATGCATTTCTCTACACACATTAAAGCCACAATACCAAGGTCTCACCAAGGCACTTCTGTGTGTTTGGAGTTTTTAATTTTGGCATAACAGACATCACTGATCATAACTAAGGCACACATTTCATTTCTCAAAATAAACAACTTGCATGCCTAGTGTGTGTCAGATGTTCTTGTTCCTGAGCTTACTGTGAAGTACATGAACTCCATAGTTGTGGATCTGAGTAACCTACATTTATATGGAGGAAGGAGGGTTTGATAGGTGGTGGTGGGGTTGAAAACACTCTTAGGTAGGGGGTGTGGGAATATATGAGGCATTGATGTCTGAATTCAGGCATGAATGATTGGATAGAGTCAGCTGTGTGAAGACTTTAAAAAGAACCTTTTAAGACAGAAAGAATAGCAAGGGGCAATGTTATGAAGTAAGAACAAGAACAATTGAGGAACAATAAAATTTCAAGTGTGACTGGAGTAAAATGTGGGGTGGAAGCATGGAAATAGACAACTGAGATTGGAGAGGCTGGCAGAGATGAGGTCACATAGGGATTTGAAGGGTAAGGGCTTGGGGTGTATTTTTCATGCAGTGGAAACCCATTGGGTGGTTTGATACATGATAGTGACGTGGTTAGTTTTAGGCTTTAGAAAGGTCACTGAATGTTGTGGACTGTGTAGGACCAGAGCAGTTATAGGCTGCTGCAACAATAAGGAATTAGGTAATAGTGACTAAGACTAGGGCTGTAGCTAAAGGAATATAATTTAGTGTCTAGCATAGCGATTTGGCACATAGGCATGGTAGTCCTACCTCAATGTAAAATTCACCACCTAAAATCTATTTAACTTTAAGAAAGTTACTTAACCTCTGTAAAGGTTAGTTCCCCCATCTGTAAAATGAGAATGATGATGGTATGCCTCTGTGTATTAGAGTCATTTTGGAATTGAACGAGATGATTTATATAAAACACCTATTAAACACACAATAGACATTTGATAAAATGGCTACTGATGTTATCATCAGTACTATGAACACATTCATCAATAGAAGCAAGATACTTCTGGCTTCTTTCTCCCTCATTCTCCAAGAGCTATTACTGTACCTTGTGTAAGCTACTGTTAATATGTGACTAATGAGCCCTTGCTTGGTTTTCTTCAAGACATCAGTATTTTGGGGTACCTGTGCTCAATGGTCAGGCATTCTTGTACTGTTAAGATACTCTAGAGTAAGTAGCTCTATGTGGCTTATGATTATTTAAAATGAAGTGGTACAGGTGGGTGATCTATACCATTCTTACTTTGTACATAATGAGTCATCACTTGAACACCTCTCCTCTCCAACCTCCTTCCCCAAGGGCCTAAATGAACAGCAACTCATATTTCTAACATAACTGCCAACAACCTGCTGAATTTAGTCAGATTGGTTTGGCAGTTGCTTCCTTCCTTTAAATTCATATTTGAGTGTTTCTTGATTCAGAAAAATTAGCTTTTTTTTTTTTTTGAAGCTAGTTTTCCTTTTTTTTTTTTTTCTTTTTTTAGATATAGGAAATCAGCACATTGTACCCCATAAATGCATTAATGTATACATGATCTACCTTTTTATGAAGCAAGTTTTCATTTTATTACTTCCTGATTGGAACTCTACTCAAATTCTTCGGTTCCTTGGTGCTTGTATTTTCTCTTTTTGGTCTGTTTGGTACATCTTTTCACATCATCGTCATTTAGAACTATAATTAAAAAGATATTTTCTGCTTCTTCCATATCCCTGATGAATAGGTAAAATTGGCCTAGATGTTGTCCCTTCTTGTTTGAAGTAAATTAGTAAATTCTTTCTCTTCCCCACCTTTGGTTAACGGATGTTGAAAGTTTACTCCTTCTTCAAGGCTCTGATTGTGCTTCCTGCACTCTGAAGCCTCTCCATGATCAACCTCCCATTGTTCTACTAATACTTCTGTTAGGGCAGTTACCAAGTTGTGTTATAATAGAATTATCCATTTCCCTGTTTCTCTGCACCAATTTACAATATGCCATTGCAAGGGGCATATCATATTTCATTCACATTTGTAATCACATTTGTAATACACCTGGCAGGACACCATTGTGGCTGTTCAATACATGTTTGATTAGTTAACGGAAAAATGAACAATAATATTGTTTCTGTGTATTCTGTAGAATTCATTTAGCCTGTTTTCTAATGTTTTCTTTTGTTGTTGTTGTTGTGGCTGCTATAGTTCCAGAAATGTAACTATGGCTTGAATGTATTACCCACACTTCATGTATTGAAAACTGTGGAAGAGAGAGCTCTCTGGTGTCCATGACAAGGACACTAGTCCTATCAGGTAAGGACCACACCCATATCATCATCTCATTTAACCTTTATTACTTCCTTAGTAGCCTCTTCTACAAATACAACCACAATGGGTGTTAAGAGTTTCAATCTATGAATTTTAATGGGACATAAAACTTCGGTCTGATTCTCTCACTTTGTCTCTCCCTCTCTCCACACATGCACACACACAGTCATGTGTTGCATAATGATGCTTCAGTCAACAATGGACTGCGTATACTGCAGTGTTCTCATAAAATTTTAAGAGTGCTGAAAATTTCCTATTGCTTAGTGATGTTGTAGCTATTGTTTCATAGCAAAATGTATTACATATTTGTGGTGATAATGGTGTAAAACAACGGACTTCACCGCCATTTGAATAAAAGTCTAGCACTTCTTTGAAAGTTTGATAAAATTCTGGTGTGAATCCATCCAGCCCAGGGCTTTATTTTTGTTGGAAGATTTTGTATTGTGTCCTTGATCTCAGTGCTTGAAATTGGTCTGTTCAGGAGATCTATTTCACCTAGGGTAAGTCTAGGGAGAGGGTGTGATTCCAAACATTGATCCATTTCCTTCAAATTGTCAAATTTGTGGGCATAAAGTTTCTGGTAGTATTCAGAGATAATCTCTTGTATCTCTGTGGCATCAGTTATTTCCCCTTTGTCATTTCTGATTGAGGTTACTAGAGATTTTTTTTTTTTTTATTTCTAGTCTGGCCAAATGTTTATCTATTTTATTTATTTTTTTCAAAAAAACAACTCCTTGTTTCATTAATTTTCTGAATCATTCTTTTGTTTTTAATTTCATTAATCTCTGATTTAATTTTGGATATTTCTTTTTTCTGCTGGGTTTAGGGTTAGATTGTTCTTCTTTTTCTAATTCCATCAGATGGTTTGTGAGTTTGTTGATACACTCTCTTTCTGTTTTTTGAATGTAGGTTTCTAAAGTGATAAATTTTCCTCTCAGGACTGCTTTTGCTGTTTCCCATAGGTTTTCATAACTTGTGTCTTCATTGTTGTTATACTCAAGGAAGTTAATGATTTCCTTTTTTATTTCTTCCTGCACCCAACTGTCATTCAGCATAAGGTTGTTTAATTTCCATGCCTTTGTGTGAGGTTGAGCATTTTTGTTGGAGTTGAGTTCCACTTTTAGTGCCTTGTGGTCTGAGAAGATGCAAGGTAGAATTTCAAATATTTTGATTCTGTTGAGGTTTGTTTTGTGTCCTAGGATATGATCAATTTTGGAGACTGTTCCATGGGATGATGAGAAGAATGTATATTCTTTATCTTTGGGATGGAGTGTTCTATATATGTCTATGAAGCACATTTGTTCTAGGGTCTCCAGGGGACTGATATCCCTCTGAAAGTAGTATGTCAGAATCTTTGGTGATATTTTCATTTATACTATTTTTCTAGAATGGCTTCCAATCCTCTGGGGCATTCTTCTTCCCCTTCTGAGATACCTATAACTCATATGTTTGAATGCTTCATAGAGTCCCATAATTCTGTCAGTGAATGTTCTGCTTTCTCTCTCTTCTTTTCTGCCTGTTTAACTGAGTTATTGCCAGAGGTTTATCCTCTTCCTCTGAGATTATTTCTTCTGTATGATCTAATCTATTGTTGATACTTTCTATTGCATCCTTAAGTTCCCTAATTGACTGCTTCATTTCCTTCAGCTCTACTATAACCTTTCTATATTCTTCATATCGTTCGTCTCTTAATTGATTCTGTTTTTGGATTTTCTTTTGGATATTTTCCACTTTCTCAGCAATTTTCTTCATTGTTTTTTGATTGTTTTCCACTTTCTCAGCAATTTCCTTCATTGTTTTCATCATCTGTATTTTAAATTCCCTTTCTCTCATTTCTAACATTTCTTTATAGGAGGAATCCCCTGCTGTAGCTACCTCCTGATCCCTAGATGGGGTAACTCTCGACTGGTATTTCATGTTACTATGATTTTTCTGCTGATTCTTCTTCATGAGTGCTTTCTTATATCTGTTTCCTTACTCTAATTATCTTTTCACTTCTTCTTGCTCTTTAAGTTACTGTGCTGCTGGCATAAAGTTTTAATGAGTTCTTTTGGTATGGGACCAGAAATATGAGAAGATTGAAGAGCAAGAAGGGAAAAAAAAAATTTAAAAAGAAAGGAAAAAGAGAAAGAAGAGAGGGTGAGTAAAAGGAAATATTGACGAAAAGAAGAAATGCACCAAAATAAAGAAACAGGAGTAATATAGGTGTGTAGTAGTGTATCATGACCCAACCTTGAAGACCCCAACCTCTGGGGCTGCTGAGTTGGGTGATTCCCTTCAGGTCAACAGCTCTTTGCCAGCCGGATGAGACACGGTACCCCACCTCCATCAGGTAGAGAATAAAGCCAAAAATACTATGAATCAAACCAAAGCAAGCAAAAACCCTTATGGGATAACATTGGGGGAAATAAAACAAATAATAGGGGCAGAAACACTGGCAAAAATGAAATTATAATTGTTAAAGAAGTCAAAAATGGAAAATTGTATTTAAACTAGAATAGCGAAAAAAAAAAAAAGAAAAAACAATAAGAAAAAAAAGCTCAGGAAACATGTTGAAATAAAAAAGAAAAAGAAAGAAATCCAAAAAGACAACCCCCCCCCCCAAAACCAAACAGTATATATATCTTGCTGAGTATTGTCTGGGCAACAGATGATCATCTGAGGTATAAGACGTTAATCACAATGTTGATACAGCTATAGGAGATGGAGACTGGAGGCCTCTGCTGAACTCTGAGACCCCGTAGGCTTGGGAGCCTAAAAGTCTTCTCAGCCCACTTAAAAGACACTCCAAACTATGAACCTTGTCCAAGCAGAAGCTTTCCAAGGAAAAGACTTGTCCCTGGGATCTCTCCTGGCGTGGCTGTCTGCTTATCCAGTGCGCCAAGTCCAGTCTCCCACTATTCTCCTGAGGGCCCAGGCTGTTAATCTGCCACAGTTGGATCTCCCCACTTCCCCCGCATCTCAGTACTCACCTTTGGGCAGCTCAGTCACTAGATTGCTCGCCCAAGTTCTCCAGGCTGATCTCCGTGCTGCTACACACAGGGGTAGCTCTCCCACAACAGCTGTGCATGCAGCCCAAAGCTGAACGATATTAGCTCCTTTCTGGCTCAGCGGCTCAGACCAAGGGCCCCAGACAATGCCTAAAGTCATCTGCACAAACCAGCCCAAGATCTCCCAAGGCAGTTCAATCGTGTGCCCAAGTCCAAGAAAACCAAAACAGCCCACAGGTAAGGCTTTTCTTGCTTGCAGTCTCGCTGTTGCTGTGGGTACCACTGTGGGCAGCCTGCGACCGAACAAATGCACCTACCACTTGCCAGTTTTCCGCTGCTTCTGTCCTCCTTGTGGGGTCCAGAAGTCTCTCACCGGCTTCCTGTGTTACCAAAGGGAAGAGTCTGGGCAAAACCTACCGGCCAGAGATGCCTAGAGTCTTCTCTTGCCACTCTCACTGTGCCCACCTGCACAGAAGCTGTTAGTCGGTCAAGAGTCTTATTCCTATACTGCAAAAATTTTTCCCAAAAATTGAGGAGAAAGGAATATAGGTGAAAAGCTTATAGGCTTTTAAGTAAACCTTTAAATGGTTCCATTTTTGAAGGCAAGTTTAAAGTCTTTTGTGAGTTAGAAAGGAAAAAGTCTTGGATAGAATTCCATATGTGGCTTAGAACCTAATCATGTAAAAGTGATTTAGGGCGGAGCTTGGTGAAGGCAGGGCTGCAGGCAGTTACTTGTATCTCTCAGGATTTTCCAGACTACTCCCTAAAGATGATTAACAGCCTCCAGATGGTCAAGCATTCAAACAGCTTATTTCCCCAGAATCTTGTTTTATAGTTTTGTTTTTGATTAGCATAAGAATAACTTAGTAAAATAGTTATCATTTAAACTGGTTAAACCTAAGCCCATAAGGATAGCTTTAGATAATGTTAGTAAAATGGTTATCAGTTAATCTGATTTATCCATAGGCCCATAAGTACCAGGCAGTAAGAGGTCTGGGGCCAAGGTTTAAGTCATGGGTTTATTGATTAACTGATGTGCCTATATAAGCTTTGGTGGAAGAAATAAAGATTACCACATGCCATAGAGAGCATGTGGTAATTTTATTTTCCATACAATTTCAATATTGCGGATCTTATTCTCCACAACACTGCTTCTCCATGAGACCCCAATGGCAACAAAGGCATCTTCCCCAATAAGTTCTATGAAGCAAACAACACCCTGATACCAAAACCAGGAAAAGACCCAACTAAAAAGGAGAATTTCAGACCAATTTCACTAATGAATATGATGCAAAAATTCTCAACAAAATCTTAGCCAATAGATTACAGCTTATCATCCAAAAAGCCATCCATCATGATCAAGTTTCATCCCAGGGATGCAAGGCTGGTTTAATATATGTAAGTCTATAAACATTATTCACCATATCAACAGTAGCAAAACCAAAGACTATATGATCCTCTCAATAGGTGCAGAAAAAGCATTTGATAAAATTCAGCATTCTTTTCTAATTAGAACACTGAGGGGTATAGGCATAGGTGACACATTTCTGAAACTGATTGAAGCTATCTATGACAAACCCACAGCTAATATTTTACTGAATGGAGTAAAACTCAAAGCTTTCCCTCTTAGAACTGGAACAAGACAAGGTTGTCCTCTGTCACCATTACTATTCAACATAGTCCTGGAAGTTCTAGTCAATGCAATTAGACAAGACAAGAAACTAAAGGGCATCCAAATGGGAGCAGAGGAGGTCAAACTCTCCCTTTTTGCTGATGATATGATCTTATACTTAAGAACCCTAAAGACTCAACCAAAGACTCTTGGAAGTCATCAAAAATACAGTAATATCTCAGGATATAAAATCAATGTCCACAAGTCAGTTGCCTTTCTATACACCAACAATAGCCAAGATGAGAGGTTAATTAAAGACTCAACTCCCTTCACCATAGCCCCAAAGAAAATGAAATACTTAGGAATATACCTAACAAAAGAGGTGAAGGGCCTCTATAAAGAAAATTATGTAACTTTAAGAAAGGAAATAGCAGAGGACCTTAACAAATGGAAGAAAATACCATGCTCATGGCTGGGAAGAATCAACATTGTTAAAATGACTATACTTCCCAGAGCAATCTACTGATTTAACACCATCCCTATTAAAATACCAACATTCTACTTTCAAGTCTTGGAAAAACGATTCTGCATTTTGTATGGAACCAGAAAAAAAACCCACGTAGCTAAGGCAGTTCTTAGTAATAAAAAAAAAGCTGGAGGTATCACCATACCAGATTTCAGGCTGTAGTACAAGGCCATAGTGGTCAAGACAGTATGGTACTGGCACAAAAATAGAGACATAGACATTTGGAATTGAATAGAAAACCAGGAAATGAAACCAACAACTTACAGCCACCTAACCTTCAATAAACCAAACAAGAGCATCCATTGTGGGAAAGACTCCCTATTCAATAAATGCTGCTGGGAGAACTGGATATCCACATGTAAAAGACTGAAACTGGACCTGCACCTTTCTCCACTTGCAAAAATTGATTCAAGTTGGATAAAGGACTTAAATTTAAGAAAAATCCTCAAAGAAAGAATAGGAAAAACCCTGGAAGATATCAGCCTCGGGAAAGACTTTATGAGGAAGACTGCCATGGCAATAGCAACAATGGCAATAATAAACAAATAGGATTTAATTAAACTGAAAAGCTTGTGTACAGCCAAGGAGACAACAACCAAATCAAATAGACAACCTACCCAATGGGAAAGGATATTTGCATATTTTGAATCAGACAAATGCTTAATAACCAGGATCTATACAGAACTTCAATTAATCCACAAGAAAAAACCCCAACAATCCCATACATCAATGGGGAAGAGAGATGAATAGAATCTTCTCTAAAGATGACAGATGAATGACCAGCAAATATAAGAAAAAATGCTCATCATCCCTAATTATTAGAGAAATGCAAATTAAAACCACCCTGAAATATCACCTAACTCTAGCGATATGACCTATATCACAAAATCTCAAAACTGCAGATGCTGGCATGGATGTGGCGAGAAAGGAACACTTTCACACTGCTGGTGGGACTGCAAACTAATACAACCTTTTTGGAAGGAAGTATGGAGAAACCTCGAAGAACTCAACCTAGACCTCCTATTTGATCCTGCAATCCCATTACTGGGCATCTATCCAGGACGAAAAACCTTCTATTATAAAGACACTTGTACTAGGCTGTTTATCGCAGCCCAATTTACAATTACTAAAATGTGGAAACAACCTAAATGTCCTTCAACCCAGGAATTGATTGGTAAGTTGTGGTATATGTACATCATGGAATATTATTCAGCCATAAAAAATGGAGATTTTTACAGCATTTGTACTAACCTGGATGGAGGTGGAACACATTATTCTTAGTGAAGCATCACAGGAATGGAGAAGTATATCCTATGTATTCAATTTTGTATGAGGACAATTAATAACAATTAATGACACAGTGGGGCATGGAGGAAGGGGAGACCAGACAGAGAAGGAGGGAGTGGGTGAGAGAAAGGAAAAGAAGAAAAAATAAAGATAAGAAAAGAAAATAGTGACTAATTCTCACATAAATTGGATTTAATTTTGACCAAAGTACATTACTTAAACATTAATTTTTAATTCAACTTGTTGATATGTTGTTTGGGATATTGCATCCTCATTTATAGGTGAAATATGTTTATAATTTCCCCTTTATAATAATGTATTTTCTCCAATTTTAATATCAGGTGTACCCAGATCAAGTAGAATTATTGTGAAGTATTTCTTGTTTTTCTATTGTCTATAAGGTTTGGCATGATCTGTTTTTTGCAATTATCTTTTACCTTTATTTATAAATATTAGTTGTCTATTTTTTGAGACTTAAAAAAATAATAAGAAGTTAACTAATGACTCCATACTGAATCTCAGAGTCAAAGCATTCTATAATAGACATACTCTTATTTGACAATGTGAATGTTACTTTCTTTGCATTATTATTATTATTATTGCTTAATATTTCGATGCAGCAATTCTCTGATTTTTTTCTGAATGTATTTATGTTTGTTCATTCTTTATGAGGTTTTTGTTTCTAGTCCTTATCTTAAACACTGTTATTGTTATTAAATTTTAAGCCTCTTTAATTTTGTGAAGGCAAAAAATAGAAACCTAATAAACACATGTATATGTAAAAAAAAATTAAAAAAAGAACACAAGAGAAAAAAATGGTGGAGACTTATCAACCAAAAAAAAAATATAAAATAAAAAATAAAAGTCTAGCATACCCAATTATGTACAATAATGCATGGTAATGATAATAAATGACTATGTTACTTATTTATGTATTTGCTTTACTATACTTTTTATTCTTATTTTAGAGTTTACTCCTTCTACTTATAAAAAATAGTTAACTGTAAAACAGCCCCAGGCAGGTCCTTCAGGAGGTATTCCAGAGTAAGGTATTGTTATTATAGGAGATGACAGCTTCATGTGGGTTATTGCCTATGAAGACCTTCCAGTGAGACAAAATGTGGAGGTGAAAGACAGTGATATTGATCATCTTGAACCTGTGTAGATCAAGGCTAATATATATATTTCTGTCTTAGTTTTTAACAAAAATTGTTAAAAAGTTAAAATAATATTAAAAATAGAAAAAAGTTTTTAGAATAAGAACATAAGAAAACATTTTGTACAGCTGTAAAATGTGTTTTAAGCCAAGTGTTATTATAAAAGAGTGAAAAAGTCAAGAAAGAAAAGTTTATAAAGTAAAAGTGTTAGTAATATATTGCTGAATAAAGAATTTTGTTTTTTTTACAAATTCACTGTAGCCTAAGTTTACAGAGTTTATAAAATACAAAAACTATAGTAGTGTATAGTAATGCCCTAGGTCTTAATATTCACTCATCACTCACTCTCTGACTCACTCAGAGCTACTTCCATTCCTACCACCTGAATTCATTGTAAGTGTCCTGTGTAGGTATACTGCTTTTACCTTTTATACCATGTATTTACTGAATCCTTTCTAATTTTCAATATGTGTGATTATACAAATGCTTACCATGGTCTTTTGACTGTCTATGGTATTCAGTAGGGTAACATTTATAAAGCCTTGTAGCCTAGAAACAATAGACCATAATATATACACTAGGTATGAAGTAGAGAATGCCATCTAGGTTTGTGTAGGTGCAGTCTACAATATTCTCCAAATGAACTTACCTAATGACAGAGTTCTCAGAATGTATTCCTATCAGAATGCAATGTATGACTGTATACACATATATGCGAATGTGTGTACAGGCACACACACAGATATATGAATTTCTACAAATCAAGATGAAAACATAAATTGAAAGAAGCTAAAAAAATTAGACAAGTGTTATGAAGAGGTAATTCAGCAGAAAAACATACGCATACATAGCAAATATATAGAGAAGTTAATCATATTTTTATTCTGGGAAATGCAGATTATTCCCTATTCATATTTTAAATTTATAAATGATTCTCAAGAAAAAGAAATTATATTAATGGTAAACTTGCCTGGTGCTAAATGCTATGTTAAGTCCTGTACCCAAATTATTTCATGTTATCATCAAACAACATTGTGAGCTATGCATTATTATCCCCAAGCTACACATGAGAAACCTGTGACCCAGTGAGGAGAGGTAGAGGCTTTGCTAAACGTCATGTAGCTTAAAAATAGTCGATCTAAGCCAGAACGAGGATCTAGAACACTTGTTTATGTGTCCTCTCATTAGTGACAGTAACAACAACCACTCTCAGTAGGTAATAGCTACTGTTTTAAACACTTAACATAAATTGACACATTTAATTCTTCAACATCCTTATAAGATAGGTGCTATGTGACAGTTACATCCACTTTTCAGAAGAGAAAATAAAGACCAAAAGCAGAAAAATAATACACTCAATGGTGCCAAAATTCAAATCCTGGAAGACTAACTCTAGAGCCACAGCCCTAATTACACTTTAATACGAAAAGTTTCCAAAGCCTGCTGCTTGGAAAGTTTTAAAGTGTGAGGTAGAAATTGGCCTTTGATTTTTTAAGACACTGTTTCCTTCAGACATATCTGTAGGCAGGTATGTTATTCTGGGCCTTCACACATTAGGTAGGGTGTGTTTTTATTGGTTGAAAAACAACGATTTTCATTGGCAGGATTAAAAACAAATGGTCCTACTGTAGGAAAATGTCAGCAACTGTTAATAAGGAGAACTGTTTTTCTTTTCCACTGAGCAAAGCAGGGGAATAGTGGAATTTCAACATTTTCATTTTGATGTTAATGCCTTCTCAGTGACCTTCCTGCAACTTTCTGCATTAATTGAGTGGTAGAAATAAGGTGCAAGCCATTGACCAGCATTTGTAAATTGTCCTCTATCAAGAACAACAAATATTTCTCATGTACTTATGACACAGAGGAGGCTAAAACTAAAAAAAGAGAACTATAATCTTTGTGCTCTCTAATCAGTTGTGAATGAAGTTAATTTGAGACCTTTGGAATGAGAGGCCAGGTTTTTGTAAACAGCCAACCTCAACAAGCATTACCCTTTTGCTGCTGACGGAAAAGTTCAAAAATTCCATCATGTTCCAGTCTCTCGGCAGTTGATAAAGGTTAATAAAACAACGTTTTGGAAGGTAGTGTTTCTAAATTTTTTATGTCTTTAAAGGATAATTCTTGTTAGTTCCACATGGCTCAGTTCTCATGCTCTTCTCATATTCCAACTGGAACTTGTCTTTACTGTCTACTTGGCATGGACCAATAAACCATGGGCAGAGCTCTCAGCTCTGATGGCTGAAGAGAGAGAGAGACTTCCCTTTAAATAATCTCAGCTGGTGACAGCAAATAGCAAGAAGAGATAAGATTTTCACTGAAGTCTCAGAGGAGGAGAACATCTGCTTCATGAAATCATAAACATTAGATTAGAATGGGCTGTGGATTCTTCACTAGAATTCCTGAAACAGCTAGGTGGTGAATTGTTTCATGGGAATTTAGAAATGGCAAGACATTTGCTCCAGGATGAGGAAACCATATCTCCTTTAACAATGTCTGTATGTGTCATGCAATTTGATATTTAAATGCGGATAACATTTTCCCCCCCTCAGGAAGTATTATTTGTATTTTCAAATTATTTCGAGAATATACTACATGGCAAAATATTGCTTTCAGAGTATAAGAATACTCTTAGTTTATAGACAATAAAAACTTATTTGAGCCCACTATAACCAGGCATTTCAGAGTAATTATATTTTCTTGGAACTTAATTTCTCTTAGCTTCAGTTTTTTCATCTTTTAAATGTGAATATAATGCTTTCAGTTTTTAAGGAGAATTAAAAGAAATGTTTCATGTAAAATGCTTACCATATTTCATAGCACATAAATACTCAAAAAATGTAAACTGCTATTTATCATTTAGTATATTTTTATTATTATTAGGTAGCTTAATGACTTATTAGAAGAGGTTTATTTATCAAACAAAATACATCTGAACTTCAATGGCTCAATTGGAAAAGATTTCTCATATATCTTCATAGACAACATGAAGAAATATACACACGACTGAGGCTCTAACTGGTTGAACTGTATCTGATTAGACTGTAATACAACTAGAGAGAGATTTGTAATATGCCACAGGGCACTAGCTGAAGCCCTGTCCTGGTTATTATTATCATCAGTGAATTATTAATACATAAAGAAGGTGAATATCCACTTACCAAATTCATGAATAATACAAAGCTGTAAGGTAGAACAAGTAGTTTATCTTTTTATCTTTCTTTTTGTAGTTTTTGGCCAGGGCCGGGTTTGAATCCACCACCTCTGGTATATGGGGCCAGTGCCCTACTCCTTGAGCCACAGGTGCCGCCCTAGAACAAGTAGTTTAGAGAGTGCATCAGAATCCCAAAATATATTGACAGGCCATGATGGACAAACTATATAAAAATAATTTAATGAAAAGTGATGCAAATTCACACCCATGAGACCAAAAACTGTATGCACACATCCATATTAGGAGACATCATTTAGTAGCAGCACTTGTTTTAACATCAATGGTAAATGCAGTATGAATCAGAATATTTGTGTCTTTTTGCAAAATAATGGATTTTATCACAGGTCACATAAATAACAGTATAGTGATTAAAATGAGAGTAACTTCAGTTTTCTAAACAATAATTAACACTCCATTCAGTTCTGTGGGGGGGGAATGTTTAAAAGGAGTAATAAAAAATGAAAACTATTCAGAGTACAATGATTTTCTGAAATGATAGAAGGAATTGAGACTGTCTAACCCAGAGAATTAAGATAGAAGGGACAGGACACCTGTCTTCTGAAACTCGGTTATGTGCCAAATTGTCAGATGATTAAAAGTAAAGAATAATGCTCTGCCTTTTTGTGATCTCTGTTCAGAAGGAAAACATCACAAAATTATTAAAAATCACAAATGAGAGTGCTGTGAAGGCAAAAAACCCAAAGGGCTGGAGAAAGATAGCAGTAATTGGGATGTTAGTTTATTTTAGGTTGCCAGGAAAGACTTTCTGAGGAACAAGGTTTTGAATTAAGAACTGAAGGATGAACAGATAGGATAAAGTGATTCCAGGTAGCAAGACTGACAAGAATAAGAAAAGCAGTGTTGGACGGCGCCTGTGGCTCAGTGAGCAGGGCGCCAGCCCCATATACAGAGGGTGGCGGGTTCAAACCCAGCCCTGGCCAAACTGCAACCAAAAAATAGCCCAGCGTTGTGGCGGGCGCCTGTAGTCCCAGCTGCTCGGGAGGCTGAGGCAAGAGAATTGCTTAAGCCCAGGAGTTGGAGGTTGATGTGAGCTGTGTGACGCCACAGCACTCTACTGAGGGCCATAAAGTGAGACTCTGTCTCTACAAAAAAAAAAAAAAAAGAAAGAAAAGAAAAGAAAAGCAGTGTTATTTAGTTTGTTCAGGGAATAAAATGTAGGCCAATGTGTATAATGCTTAGGAACAAAGGGAGAAAATAATGACACACACACATACACACACAATGTAAAAAATACACAACGCTTTCTTTCTTTTCTTTTCTTTTCTTTCTTTCTCTCTCTCTCTCTCTTTTTTTTTTTTTTTTTGTAGAGACAGTCTCACCTTATCGCCCTTGGTAGAGTGCCGTGGAGTCACACTGCTCACAGCAACCTCCAACTCCTGGGCCCAGGCGATTCTCCTACCTCAGCCTCCCAAGTAGCTGGGACTACAGGCACCTACCACAATGCTGGGCTATTTTTTTGTTGCAGTTCAGCCGGGGCTGGGTTTGAACCCGCCACCCTCAGTATATGGGGCCAGCACCCTACCCACTGAGCCACAGGTGCTGCCCAATGCTTTCTTTTCTGTGGGTTTCTTCATTTTAGAAAGAACATACAATATATCATATATCTCCTATATCTTTAGGACAAACCATGTAAGCATACATAACTTCATTCTTGAACAACTTCTGCATATCATATTCCTCCATATTACGAACATATCTCACTTTATTTATTCACTTCTCTATTCAAATTTCTATTCCTCTGTTCTAATTTTCTGTTCATGTTATCTTCAATTAAGTTGTCATTTATTATTGATTTGATTTTCTTATATTTTAAAAATATTTTGGGCAGTAATCATTTGCTTATTATTAGCATTGAAAATATCTTCTAGTTGGTGGTTTGTTTCTTCACTCTCTTTAAAGAGTCTTTTAATGAAAAGAAATTATTATAGGTCAGGTAGTCAAATTTATCATTTTCTTTTAGGAATTTGTTGTTTTTAGTGTGGATAAGCTGTGATTGTAGGCAAGATCACAGAGAGAGAGAATACAGAGAAATAAGTGATAGAGGCTAAGACTAAATCTTGAGGCTGGGCACAGAGGCTTACACCTGTAATTCTAGCCCTCTGAAAGTCTGAGGCAGGTGGATCGCCTGAGCTCATGCGTTTGAGACCAGCCTGAGTCAGAGTGAGACCTTGTCCTTAAAATTAGCTGGGCATTGTGGTGGGTACCTGTAGTCCCAGCTACTTGGGAGGCTGAAGCAAAAGAATCACTTAAGCCTAAGAGTTTGAGGTTGCTGTAAGCTGTGATGCATGGCACTCTACCAAGGGCAACAAAGTGAGACTCTGTGTCAAAAAAACAAAACTAAACTAACTAAACTAAACTAAAAAGTCTTGAAATTTCCATAATTTATTGTCTGCAGCATGAGCCTATAGAGGAATCAGAGGAGAAACAACTAGAAACAATGACTTTTATTTAACTGGGATTTTTTTTTTTCAATAGCCAGATCCTCAACCCAAGTCTCTGTGCTACTATGATCCAGAATTTTATATCCAGATGATTTTAATGAGCAACTATTCTTACAAATAATTAAATTAAGCAATAAAAAGAATATAGGTTTTAGACTTACTCATCTTTTCTTAATTTGTGTTTTGTTCCTATTCTTCCTTGTTGTTTTCACTGCTGTCAGTTTTTTGCCAGTCATTTTTATTTTCTTTCATGAACTATATACATGGAAAATACTAATACAGAATGTTTTTGCCTTTAAATGTCTTTATTTCATTCATTTAATTGGAGTACAATCATCAAAGTCCAAAGAGAATTCATGCCTTTCTTATTTTAGAGAATTTGACCCATATTTAAACTACACTGCATCCTTCAACAGTCTGTATCTTTGTTAATACAATCCAGGATTATTGATTTATATTATTATTAATGATTTGTTATTTTTACATTATATATCTACTTTTTGAGTATATTTAAAATAGATTTAGTCTGATTTTGTGGTGAAGTTTACAAGAAATATATGGACTTAACTAAGTGCTTGTGACCCAGCTTCTTTCTAGAATCCTTAATTTTGGTTAATAATAGTTATCTTTAATATAATTTAAGTAATGCATTCATGGGGTACATTGTGCTGATTTCATATAGAATTAGGAATGCTTACATCACACTGGTTAATATATACTTCATCTCATTTACTTAATTATTGTATTAAGACATTTATATTCTATACTAATAGATCAGACATGTACCCTTGTATTATGCACCATAGGTGTGATCCCACCATTTATCCCCCCTCATTCTGATTTCTTCCCTCCCTTTCCATCCCCCTTCCTCCCTCCTTCATCTTCAGCCATAGTTGTGATCTATTCTTCATATGAAAGCATGAGTGATTGCAAATTGGTTTCATAATAGTACTGAGTACATTGGATATATTTTCTTCCATTCTTGAGATACTTTACTAAGTAGGATATGTTCCAGCTCCATCCATGTAAACATAAAAGAGGTAAAGTCTCCATATTTTTTAAGGCTACATAATATTCCATGGTATACATATACCACAACTTATTAATCCATTCGTGGGTCGATGGGCACTTGGGCTTCTTTCATGACTTGGCTATTATTATTTGAGCTGCAATGAACAAGCTGGTGCAAATATCTTTATTATAAAGTGACTTTTTTTTTTTGATATATATCTAGTAGAGGAATTGCAGGATCAAATGGCAGGTCTACTTTTAGATCGCTGAATATTCTCTATACTTCTTTCCAAAAGGGATGTATTAGCTTTCACTCCCACCAGCAGTGCAGAAGTGTTTCCTTTTCTCCACATCCATGCTAACTAACATCTGTAGTTTGGGGATTTTGTTATGTGAACCACTCTTATGGGAGTTAGATGATATCTTAAACTGGTTTTGATTTGCATTTCTCTAATGTTTAAAGATGATGAGCATTTTTTTGTGTGTCTGTAGGCTATGTGCCAATTGGCCTGGGAGAATACTTTATCAGGAGGACCCCCCCGGGCAATTTAAGCAACACCAAAAATACATTACTGGGATCTGATTAAACTAAAAAGCTTCTACACAGACAAGAACACAGTAAGTAAAGCAAGCAGACAGCCCTCAGAATGGGAGAGGATATTTGCAGGTTATGATTCTGACAAAGGTTTGATAACCAGAATCCACAGAAAACTCAAACTTATTAATAAGAAAAGAACAAGAAATCCCATTTCGTTGTGGACAAGGAACTTGGGCATCATTTTAAAACCATTACCAAAACCACAACTGAAAAGTTGGATAGAGACAAGCCTCCAGATGACCCACAGCACATCATTTTGGGTGTGAAAATATAGGAAAAGACAGATAAAAATGAACTTCCATGAGGTGATAACAAGTCCCTTCATTTATAGTTTGTTGTTGGGAAGTGATCAGGACTGGTTAGGAATGCAGTCTCAGGGTGTTTTGGCCTAATTGCCATGCTTATCCAAACAATTTCTTCAGGGATTAATCTCTGTTTTCATTTCATAGTAGAGTTGTGTCTTTAGTGACTGAGAAAGTTTTGTTTCCTACCTTTATGGATAGGAAAAGTGAACTTGACCAGCCTTAGTATAAATCTTACAAAAGAATACCTTCCCTGGTTTACAGTTATAATTCTATAAAGGAATACTTGAGGCTGGATAATTTATAAAGAGAAGATAAATTAAATCATTTTGTCCTGTAGGCTGTACAAGAAATATGGCACTGGCATCAGCTTCTGAGGAGGGCCTCAGGTTTCTTGCACTTATGGTAGAAGGTGAAGGGGGGTATGTTTGTGCAGAAATCACATGATGACAGAGGAAGCAAGAGAGAGGGGATCAAGGTACCAGGATCTTTATAACAACCAGATATGGAAGTTACTTTTGCAAGAACTTACTCATAACCATGAGCATGGCATGAAGTCATTCATGAGGAATCCACTCCCATTACCCAAACATCTCCTAATGGGCTCCACCTCCAACACTGAGGATCAAATTTCAATATGGGCTTCCAGAGGTCAAATACCCAAACCATAACAATAGATTCTGAAAAGGAATACAATATATCCTATATCCTGTGTTTACAAAAAGAAGGGAAATCATTATGCTAAATAACATGAACCAATCAATGAAGGACAAATACAGTAAAATCATTATGCTAAATGAAATTAGCCAGTCACCAAAGGACAAATATTTCTCATACTGCTTATAAAGGAAATATGCATTAGTCAAACTCATAGAAACAGATTGTAGGATAGTAATGGCTAGGGGCTGGGGAGTAGGAAATGAAGAGTTACTAATCAAGGGGTATAAAGTTTCAGTTACTCAAAATGAATAAATTCTAGAAATCTGCTGCACAGTGTTGCATCCACAGGTAATAATTCTGTATTGTGCACGTAAATATTTGTTAAGAGGGTAGATCTTGTTAATTGTTCTTACTATACAAATTATTTTTTGTCAATTTAGAAAAGCAGGTTTCTCTGAGTTGATCTAGCAGAATTTTTGAAGTGCCTGTCATATGTTAAAGCTCTTGGATATTTAACATTTCTGAACAGCCTGCCTTTAGGTAGAGTTGGGTGCTCTGGTTCACAGTGAACTGAAGTAGTTTAATATTAAGTAACCAGAGAATGTGTAATTAAAACATAAGGATGTTTCACCTCATTAGCCTGGCTAATTGACAGTAAACCCTATTCAAAGTAGGTAAATTTTGAATAATTACCCTTAAAACAGAAAATATAAGATTAATTATGCTGTCTTTTGTACACAGCTGGATTTGGGTAGTTTTATTTTTTAAAAGAAAACTAATAGCTCTTATTCAGGAAAACTGTGAAGACACCACTTTACAGCTGTGATAAAGCTTCCAACATAGTGAAAGCAAGCAAGATTATTAAGAGAAAGATGGATAACTGAAACAAACAACAACAACAACAACAACAAAAACAGCTTCATGTAGACAATATCATGCATTGAATCTTTATATACCTCATTATCTAGTTACCTTAATTTAGATAAAATTGTTTCTGAAAATAGGAAAAAACACATAATATATTTTTAAAATGACAAAGGGAAGACAACCTATTTGTTTCCTTTTATAACACATTGTCTCTGTGACTTATTGGAAATTTTTCATCTGTTTTACCCAAACAGGGGACACTCAACAATTTTAGAATACTTTGAGAATCATTCTTTAACATTATGAAATTAAAATTAAAAAAAAAAAAAAACAAAAAACTTGTACTGAGGAGATCCAAGATGGTGGCCGAGTAACAGCTTCCTTGCAACTGGGCATGGTGAGTCTGGGGAGACAAGACTCCAGGCACCTCTGGCTGGTGGAATCTTCTCATAAACATCCCTTTGAGGACACAGGAAGTCAGCGAGAGACTTCTGGACCCCATGAGGAGGACAAAAGCAGTGGAAAACTGGCAAGTGGTTGTGTGTTCATTTGGTCTAATCCCACTGGCAGCTGTAAGTACAGCAGCAGTGAGATTGCAAGCTGGAAAGTCCTTACCTGTGAACTATTTTGCTTTTTCTGGACTGGAAACTCAGTTGAACTACCTTGGGAGAACTTGGGAAAGAATGCAGAGGTACTTTAAGCATTGTCTACGGCCCCAGACTGAGACGCTGAGCCAAATGGAGCTAATAGTGCTCAGCTGTGGGCCTCATGGAGCCATTGTGGGAGATCTACCCCAGAAAGCTCTGCCCTCATTATCACAGAGCAAGGATTGGGTGGGAGTGAGTAATCTAGTGACCGAGCAACCTAAAGGTGGGGACTGAGACGCCTTGCAGCCTTAGCACTCAGGGGCATAGAGTGAGACTGTTTTTGGCACACTGGGTCTCATCAAAACCCTAGCCCAGAAGCACAGCAACTTAAAGAGCAAGAGCAAGTGAAAGGAAAATTGGTGCAAGGTAACAGATAAAAGAAATCACTCAGGAGAAAGAATCAGCAGAAAAATCCTGGCAACATGGAACACCAGTCCAGAGCAACCCCACCAAGGGACCATGAGGTAGCTTCTGCAGAGGATCCCACCTATAAAGAAATGTTAGAAATGGGGCAGCACCTGTGGGTCAGTCGGTAGGGCGCTAGCCCCATATGCCGAGGGTGGTGGGTTCAGACCCGGCCCCGGCCAAACTGCAACCAAAAAATAGCCAGGCGTTGTGATGGGTGCCTGTAGTCCCAGCTACTCGGGAGGCTGAGGCAAGAGAATTGCTTGAGCCCAGGAGTTGGAGGTTGCTGTGAGCTGGGTGAGGCCACAACACTCTACAGAGGGCCATCAAATGAGACTCTGTCTCTACAAAAAAAAAAAAAAAAAAAAAAAAGAAATGTTAGAAATGACAGAAAGGGAATTTAGAATACAGATTATGAAAACAATGAAGGAAATGATGGAAACAATGAAGGAAACTGCTGATAGTGGAAAATAACCAAAAGGAAATCCAAAAACAGAATCAAATAAGAGATGAATGATATAAAGAATATAGAAAGTATATAGCAGAGCTGAAGGAATGGAAGCAGTCAATTAGGGAACTTTAAGATGCAATAGAAAGTATCAACAACAGATTAGACCATGAAGAAGAAAGAATCTCGGAGGTAGAGGACAAAGCTCTTGAGATAACTCAGATAGTTAAAGAGGCAGAAAAGAAGAGAGAGAAAGCAAAACATTCACTGACAGAATTATGGGACTTTATGAAGCGTTCAAACATACAAGTGATAGGTACCCCAGAAGGGTAAGAAGAATGCCCCAGGGGAATGGAAGCCATACTAGAGAATATTATAAATGAAAATTTCCCAAATATCACCAATGATTCTGACACAATCCTTTCAGAGGGCTATCGAACTCCAGGTTGCCTCAAATCTAACCAAGCTCCTCCAAGACACATTGTGATGAACTTTTCCAAAGTGAAGACGAAAGAAAAGGTTCTTCAAGCTGCTGGGAGTAAGCATCATTTGATCCACAGGGACAAATCCATCAGGGTGACTGCAGACTTCTCTAATGAAACTTTCCAAGCAAGAATACAGTGGTCATCTACCTGTAACCTACTTAAACAGAACAATTTTCCAGCCCAGAATTCTATATCCTGCTAAGCTAAGCTTTAAAATTGACAGATAAATCAAATCATTTATGGATATACAAACATTGAGGAAATTTGCCACAACAAGACCGGCTCTACAGGAAATACTTTAACCTGTTCTACACACTGACCATCACAATGGATCAACAGCAAAGTAAGAACTCAGCAATTAAAGGACAGAACCTAACGTACACACTGATGCAAAAGAAAAAACTAAGCAGTGGACTATCACAAAATAAAACTAATAGAACACTACCACACTTATCAATTATCTCAATAAATGTTAATGGCTTCAATTCCCTACTGAAGAAGCATAGATTGGCTGACTGTATTAAAAAACACAAGCCATCCATTTGCTGTCTGTAGGAACTACACCTAGCTTCAAAAGACAAATTAAAACTCCAAGTTAAGGGTTGGAAGACAATTTTTCAGGTAAATGGAATTCAGAAGAAAAGAGGAGTTGCAATCTTATTTTTAGATACTTGTGGGTTTAAAGCAACTAAAGGAAAAAAAGACAAAGATGGTCACTTTATATTGCTCAAGGGAAAAATAAAACAAGAAGATGTTTCAATTCTAAACATTTATGTACTGAATTTAAATGCTCCCAGATTCTTGAAACATACATTACTCAGTCTGAGCAATATGATATCCTATAATACCATAATAACAGGGAACTTTAACACTCCTCTTAGAGAGCTGGACAGATCCATTAAACAGAAATTAAACAAAGATATGAGGGACTTAAATGAGACTCTAGAACAACTGTGTTTGATAGAAGCATATAGAACACTACATCCCAAAGATAAAGAATATACATTTTTCTCATCGCCCCACAGAACATTCTCCAAAATTGATCATATCCTAGGACACAAAACTAACTTTAACAGAATCAAAATAATTGAAATTTTACTTGTATCTTCTCAGACTACAAGGCACTAAAGGCGGAACTCCAACAAAAACATTCAACACCACACAAAGGCATGGAAATTAAACAACCTTGTTGAATTATAGTTGGGTGCAGGAAGAAATAAAAGAGGAAATCATTAACTTCCATGAGCATAACAACAATGAAGACACAAGCTACCAAAACCTGTGGGATACTGCAAAAGCAGTTCTTAGAGGAAAATTTATCACTTTACATGTCTATATTTGAAAAACAGAAAGAGAGAGCATCAACAAACTCACAAGCCATTTTATGGAAACAGAAGAACTATCTAAACCTAAACCCAGTAGAAGAAAAGAAATATCCAAAAATAAATCAGAGAACAATGAAACTGAAAACAAAAGAATCATTCAGAAAATTAATGAAACAAGAAGTTTGCTTCTTGAAAGAATAAATAAAATTGATAAAACTTTTGCCAGACTAACTAGAAGTAAAAAAAGTAAAATCTCCAGTAACCTCAATTAGAAATGATAAAGGGGAAATAATAACTGATGCCACAGATACACAAGAGATCATCTCTGAATAATACCAGAAACTGTATGCCCAGAAATTTGACAATGTGAAGGAAATGGATCAATATTTGGAATCACACCCTCTCCCTAGACTGAGGCAGGAAGAATCAGAGCTCCTGAACAGACCAATTTCAAGCACTGAGATAAAAGAAACAATTAAAAAACAACAATTTTGTTGTATATAACAAAAAAAAAAAATGCCCTGGTCCAGATGGCTTCACACCAGAATTCTATCAAACCTTCAAGGAAGAGCTTATTCCTGTACTGCAGAAATTATTCCAAAAGATTGAGGAGGAAGGAATCTTTCCCAACACATTCCATGAAGCAAACATCACCCTGATACCAAAACCAGGAAAAGAACCAACTAGAAAGGAGAATTTCAGACCAATTTCACTAATGAATACAGGTGCAAAATTTCTCATCAAAATCCTAGCCAATAGAGTACAATTTATCTTCAAAAAAGTCATACATCCTGATCAAGTAGGTTTCATCCCAGGGATGCAAGGCTGGTTTTACATACACAAGTCCATAAACATTATTCACCACAGTAACAGAAACAAAAAGAAAGACCATATGACCCTCTCAATAGATTCAGAAAAAGCATTCTATAAAATCCAGTATCCTTTTCTAATTAGAACACTGAAGAGTATAGGCATAGGTAGCACATTTCTGAAACTGAGTGAAGCTATCTATGACAAACCCACAGCTAATATTTAACTGAATGGAGTAAAACTGAAAGCTTTTCCTCTTACAACTAGAACCAGACAAGATTTTCCTCTGTCACCATTACTATTCAACATAGTGCTAGGAGTTCTAGCCAACATAATTAGGCAAGACAAGGAAATAAAGGGAATCCGAATGGGAGCAGAGGAGGTCAAACTCTCCCTCTTTGCTGATGACATGATCTTATACTTAGAGAATCCCAAAGACTCAACCACAAGAATCCTGGAAGTCATCAAAAAATACAGTAATGTCTCAGGATATAAAATCAATGTCCACAAGTCAGTAGCCTTTATATACGCTAATAAGCGTCAAGATGAGAAGCTAATTAAGGACACAACTCCCTTCTCCATAGCTTCAAAGAAAATCAAATACCTAGGAATATACCTAATGAAAGAAGTGAAGGACTTCTATAAAGAAAATTATGGGGGAGTGGATTAAAGATGGCAGCTGAGTAACAGCTTTCCTGCAACTGGGCATTGTGAGTCTGGGGAGATAAGACTCCAGGCATCTCTGGCTGGTGGGATCTGCCTATAATCATCCCTTCGAGGATACAGGGAGTCAGCAAGGGACTTCTGGACCCCAAGAGGAGGACAAAAGCAGTGGAAAACTGGCAAGTGGTTGTGTGTGTTCGATGGACCCAATCCTGCCAGCAGCCATAAGTACAAGCAGCAGTGAGGCTGCAAACTGGAAAGGCCTTACCTGTGAACTGTTTCAGTGTTTTTGGACTTGGCATTCAGTTGAACTGCCTTGGGGAGAGCTTGAGCAGGAGTGTGGTGAACTTTGGGCATGTCTAGGGCCCCAGACTGAGCCACTGAGCTGGGCCACAGAGAGACATTGTAGAGAACTGCCCTGGAAAGCTCCGCCCTCAGGGTCACAGATCAAGGATCAGGTGGGACCTAGTAACCTAGTGACTGAGCAGCCTAAAGGTGGGGACTGAGCTGCCTTACAGCCTTAACCCTTAGGGGCAGAGTGAGACCGTTTGGGCACACTGGAGACTCGGGTTGTTGCCCTGGTAGAGTGCCGTGGCGTCACAGCTCATAGCAACCTCAAACTCCTGGGACTGGCACTGCCCAGACCTCCATAAGACCTGCGCCGTGAACCCCAACCTGTGACCTGCACCCACCAGACCTCCGCATGCCCTGACTAGGAACTGTGGGAGCTGCGCAACCCTGCGTCCTCCCTCCTGTGTCCTCCAGGCCTCCACATCAGCCTGCTCGTCTGGCCAGGGATACTGGAAGCCATGTGCCCTCTGGAGCCCTCCCTGCATCTGCGCAGAGCCCTTATCCTCCCCAGAGATTGCTGAAGCCTTGGCCTCTCTGTTCCAAAGTCACGGGGCACCAGGCACTCCCAGAACAATGCGCACTACCTCCTGCCTGTTGCTGGCTCTGGGTGTGTCACATGCTGGAGCTGTTTCCGCAACCAGAACTCCCTAGCTGGGGCAGCCCCAGAGAAACTACACAGGGTCACTCCCTGCAAAGATCCAGCAACAATAGAGTCATCCCGCTGGGGTCTAATCTTGGAGAGACACCTCCCAAACACTGAGGACGGCCAGATGCAATGGTGAAAAGCAATCATGAGGCGAAACCAACAGAAAAACTCTGGCAATATGAATCATCAGAGTAGATCAACTCCCCCAAGGATCAATGGGGCAGACACAGCACAAGATCCCATGCTCAAACAAATAGCTGAGAAGTCTGAAATTGAATTCAGAATCTGGATAGCAAATAAGATCGAATTCAACTCCAAGCAGTAACCCAAAAGATATCTCAAGAAATCAACAAATTCTAAGACCAAATGACCAAAGATTTTGACACATTGAGACAAGAAGTTGTATCCCTCAAAGATCTGAGAAACACAGCAGAATCCCTCAGTAACAGAATGGAACAAGCAGAAGAAAGGATTTCTGACATTGAAGACAAAGCTTTCAAACGCTCCCAAACTCTCAAAGAGGAAGAGAAATGGAGGGCAAAAACAGATCACTCTCTCTGAGAGCTCTGGGATAATTTGAAGAAAACCAATATTCATCAAATAGGGATCCCTGAAAGTGATGAAGTGGCTTCACAAGGCACAGAAACTCTTCTCCATGAGATTATGAAGGAGAACTTTCGAGACATGCCAAGAGATTCTGAAATCCAGATAGCAGACAGTTTCAGAACTCCAGCATGACTCAACACAAATAAGACATCCCCCAGACACATCATAATCAATTTCACTAAAGTTAATGTGAAGGAGAAAATTCTGAAAGCTCCCAGCAAAAGAAAACCATTACCTACAAGTGGAAGAATATTAGAATAACTACAGATCTCTCTGCTGAAACCTTTCAAGCTAGAAGAGGGTGGTCATCGACTTTTAATTCCTAAAACAAAATACCTTTCTTTTTTTTTTTTTTTTTGGAGAGACAGGGTCTCACTTTATGGCCCTCGGTAGAGTGCCGTGGCCTCACACAGTTCACAGCAACCTCCAACTCCTGGGCTTAAGCAATTCTCCTGCCTCAGCCTCCCGAGTAGCTGGGATTACAGGCGCCCGCCACAACGCCCGGCTATTTTTTTGGTTGCAGTTTGGACGGGACTGGGTTTGAACCTGTCACCCTCGGTATATGGGGCCAGCGCCCTACCGACTGAGCCACAGGCACCGCCCAACAAAATACCTTTCAACACAGGATCCTAGACCCAGCTAAACTGAGATTCATTTATGATGGAGAAATTAAATACTTCAACGACATTCACATGTTGAAGAAATTGGCCGTAACTAAACCAGCTCGCCAGGATATTCTCAGACCTATCCTCCATTAAGACCAGGGTAATCCTCCACCACAAAAGTAAACCCACCGAGAACATTTTGATCAAATTCCAACTTCCACAGCCACAAAGGGATTAAAAATGTCCACCGGACTCTTGAAAGGCTTATCAATATTCTCAATAAATGTGAATGGTTTAAACTGTCCTCTAAAGAGGCACAGGTTGGATGCAAAAACTCAAGCCAGATATCTATTGCATACAAGAATCATATCTTACATTAAAAGACAAATATAGACTCAAGGTGAAGGGATAGTCATCTATATTCCAGGCAAATGGAAAGCAGAAAAAAAGCAGGTGTTGCAACCATGTTTGCAGACATAATTGGCTTTAAACCAACCAAAATAAGGAAGGATAAGAATGGACACTTTATATTTCTTAAAGGTAATGCTCAATATGATGAGATCTCAATAATTAATATTTATGCACCCAACCAGAATTCACCTCAATTTATAAGAGAAACTCTAATAGACATGAGCTACTCTATTTCCTCCATTTCCATAGTAGTTGGAGATTTTAACACCTCTTTAGGAGTGCTGGATAGATCCTCCAGAAAAAAAGCTAAGCAAAGAAATTTTAGATTTAAACTCAACCATTCAATGTCTGGACATAACAGACATCTACAGAACATTTCATCCCAACAAAACTGAATACACATTCTCTCATCAGCCCACGGAACTTACTCAAAATCAACCACATCCTAGGCCACAAATCTAACCTCAGCATATTTTAAAAAATAGAAAATATTCCTTGCATCTTCTCAGACCATCATGGAATAAAACTTGAACTCAATAACAACAGGAAAGTGCATACCCATACAAAAACATGGAAGCTAAACAACCTTATGCTGAAGGATAGATGGATTATAGATGAGATTAAGAAAGAAATCACCAAATTTTTGGAACAAAACAACAATCAAGACACGAATTACCAGAACCTCTGAAATACTGCAAAGGCAGTCATAACAGGGAAATTTAGAACACTGCAAGCCTTCCTTAAGAAAACGGAAAGAGAGAAAGTTAATAACTTAATTGGACATCTCAAGCAAATGGAGAAGAAGAACACTCCAACCCCAAACCCAGCAGAATAAAAGAAATAACCAAAATCAGAGCAGAACTAAATGAAATTGAAAACAAAAGAATTATGGAACAGATCAATACATCCAAAAGTTGGTTTTTTGAAAATATGAATGAAATAGATAAACCTTTGCCCAACATAACCAGGAAAAAAACAGTAAAATCTCTAATTTCATCAATCAGAAATGGTAATGATGAAATAACAACAGACCCCTCAGAAATTCAAAAAATCCATAATGAATACTACAAGAAACTCTACTCTCAGAAATATGAAAATCTGAAAGAAATTGACCAATACCTGGAAATACACCACCTACCAAGACTTAGCCAGAATGAAGTCGAAATGTTGAACAGGCCTGTATCAAGTTCTGAAATAGCATCAATTATACCAAATCTCCCTAAAAAGAAAAGTCAAGGACCAGATGGCTTTACGTCAGAACTCTACCAAACCTTCAAAGAAGAACTAGTACCTATATTACTAAACCTCTTCCAAAATATAAAAATGTAAGGAATATTACTCAAGACATTCTATGAAGCAAACATCACCTTGATCCCCAAACCAGGGAAAGACCCAACAAGAAAAGAAAATTATAGACCAATATCACTATTGAATATTGATGCTAACATACTCAATAAGATCCTAACAAACAGAATCCAACAACACATGAAAAAAATTATACACCATGACCAAGTGGGATTTATCCCAGGGTCTCCAGATGGTTCAAAATACATAAATCTATAAATGTAATTCAGCACATAAATAAACTAAAAAATAAGGACCATATGATTCTTTCAATCGATGCAGAAAAAGCTTTCGATAATATCCAGCATCCCTTCATGATCAGAACACTTAAGAAAATTTGTATAGAAGGCACATTTCTTAAACTAATAGAGGCCATCTACAGCAAACCCACAGCCAATATCGTATTGAATGGAGTTAAATTGGAATCATTTCCACTTAGATCAGGAACCAGGCAAGGTTGCCCATTGTCTCCATTGCTCTTTAACATTGTAATGGAAGTTTTAGCCATTGCAATCAGGGAAGAAAAGGCGATCAAGGGTATCCACATAGGGTCAGAAGAGATCAAACCTTCAATCTTCATAGATGATAGGATCGTATATCTGGAAAACACCAGGGATTCTACTACAAAACTTTTAGAAGTGATCAAGGAATACAGCAAAGTCTCAGGCTACTAAATCAACACCCATAAATCTGTAGCCATTATGTATACCAATAATAGCAAAACTGAAAAAAAAACAGCCAAAGACTCTATTCCTTTCACAGTAGTGCCAAAGAAGATGAAATATTTGGCAGTATACCTAACAAAGGATGTGAAAGATCTCTACAAAGAGAACTATGAAACTTTAAGAAAAGAAACAGCTGAAGATGTTAACAGATGGAAAAACATACTATGCTCTTGGCTGGGAAGAATCAACATTGTTAAAATGTTCATACTACCCAAAGCAATATATAATTTTAAGGTAATTCCTATTAAATCTCCATTGTCATATTTTAAAGATCTTGAAAAAATAATACTTCATTTTATATGGTATCAGAGAAAAACCTCGAATAGCCAAGACATTACTCAGCAATAAAAACAAAGCAGGAGGAATCACGCTACCAGACCTCAGACTATACTATAAATCGATAGTGATCAAAACAGCATGGCACTGGCACAAAAACAAAGAAGTAGATGTCTGGAACAGAATAGAGAACCAAGAGATGAATCCAGCTACTTACCATTATTTGATCTTTGACAAGCCAATTAAAAACATTCAGTGGGGAAAAGATTCCCTATTTAGCAAATGGTGCTGGGTGAACTGGCTGGTGACCTGTAGAAGATTGAAACTGGACCCATACCTTTCACCATTAACTAAGAGAGACACTGACTGGATAAAATATTTAAACTTAAGACATGAAACTTTAAAAATACTTGAAGAAAGTGCAGGGAAAACTCTAGAAGGAATCGGCCTGGGTGAATATTTTATGAGGAGGACTCCCCATGCAATTGAAGCAGTATCAAAAATACATTACTGGGACCTGCTCAAACTAAAAAGCTTCTGCACAGCCAAGGACATAGTAAGTAAAGCAAGCAGACAACTCTCAGAAAGGGAGAAAATATTTGCAGGTTATACCTTGGATAAAGGTCTAATAACCAGCATCCACAGAGAACTCAAACGTATTAGCAAGAAAAGAACACTTGACCCCGTCTCAGGGTGGGCAAGGGACTTGAAGAGAAACTTCTCCAAAGAAGACAGACGCACAATCTACAAATACATGAAAAAAAGCTCATCATCCTTAATCATCAGAGAAATGCAAATCCAAACTTCTTTGAGATATCACGTAACCCCAGTAAGAGTAGCCCACATAACAAAATCCCAAAACCAGAGATGTTGGCGTGGATGTGGAGAACAGGGCACACTTCTACACTGCTGCTGGGAATGCACACTAATACATTCCTTCTGGAAGGATGTTTGGAGAATACTTAGAGACTTAAAAATAGACCTGCCATTCGATCATATAATTCCTTTATTAGGTTTATACCCAGAAGACTAAAAATCACAATATAACAAAGACATCTGTACCAGAGTGTTTATTGCAGCCCAATTCATAATTGCTAAGTCATGGAAGAAACCCAAGTGCCCATAGACCCACGAATGGACTAGCAAATTGTGGTACATGTATACCATGGAATATTATGCAGCCTCAAAGAAAGATGGAGACTTTCCCTCTTTCATGTTTACATGGGTGGAGCTGGAACATATTCTTCTTAGCAAATTATCTCAGGAATGGAAGAAAAAGTATCCAATGTACTCAGCCCTACTATGAAGCTAAATTATAGCTTTCACATGAAGGCTATAACCCAAGTATAGCACAATACTATGAGAAAAGGGCCAAGGAAGGGGAAGGGAGGGGGAAGGTCATGGTGGAGGGAGGGTAATGGGTGGGACCACACCTACGGTGCATCTTAAAATGGGTACAGGCAAAACTTACTAAATGCAGAATACAAATGCCTACACACAGTAACTAAGAAAATGTCATAAAGGCTACATCGAACAGTTTGATGAGAATATTTCAGATTGCATATGAAACCAGCACGTTGTACCCCTTGATTGCACAAATGTACACAGCTATGATTTAACAATAAAAAAAGTAAAAAAAAAAAAAAAAAGAAAAGAAAAGAAAATAATGAAAGCCTAAGAAAGGAAATAGCAGAGGATATGAACAAATGGAAGAACATACCATGCTCATGGCTGGGAAGAATCAACATTCTTAAAATGTATATACTTCCCAAAGCAATCTACCTATTCAATTCCATTTCTATTAAAATGCCAACATCGTACTTCCAATTTTTTTAAAAAATGATTCTGCATTTTGTATGGAACCAGAAAAAAACCTGTATAGCTAAGGCAGTTCTTGGTAATAAAAATAAAGCTGGGAGCATCACCATACCGATTTAAGGCTGTATTACAAAGCCATAATGGTCAAGACAGCATGGCACTTTCACAAAAATAGAGACATAGACATTTGGAATAGAATAGAAAACCAGGAAATGAAACTAACATTTTACAACCACCTAATCTTTGATAAACCAAACAAGAACATACCTTGGGGGAAAGACTCCCTATTCAATAAATGGCGCTGGGAGAACTGGATATGTAAATGTAAAGGACTGAAACTGGACCCACACCATTCTCCACTGGCAAAAATTGATTCAAGATGGATAAAGAACTTAAATTTAAGGCATGAAACAATAAAAATCTTCAAAGAAAGAATAGGAAAAACACTGGAAGATATTGGCCTGGGGAAAGACTTCATGCAGAAGATTGCCATGGCAATTGCTACAACAACAAAAATAAACAATTGGGAATTAATTAAACAGAAAAGCTTTTGTACAGCTAAGGAGACAACAACCAAAGCAAATTGACAACCTACACAATAGGAAAGAATATTTGCATATTTTTATTTATTTATTTATTCATTTATTTATTTATTAAATCATAGCTGTGTACATTAGTATGATCATGGGGCACCTACACTTGGTTCATAGACCGTTTGACACATTTTCATCACACTAGTTAACATAGCTTTCATGGCATTTTCTTAGTTATATTGCTAAGACCTTTACATTCCACATTTAGTAGGATTCACATATTCCCTTGTAAGATGCACCGCAGGTGTAATCCCATTAATCCCCCTCCCTCCACCTACTTCCCCCTCCCTCCCCTCCCTTTCCCCGTTCTCCCTATTCTTAGGTTGTAACTGGGTTATAGCTTTCATGTGAAGGTCCTACATCAGTTTCATAACAAGGGTGAGTACATTGGGTACTTTTTCTTCCATTCTTGAGACACTTTACTAAGAACAATATGTTCCAGCTCCATCCATGTAAACATGAAAGAGGTAAAGTCTCCATCTTTCTTTAAGGCTGCATAATATTCCATGGTGTACATATACCACAATTTTTTAATCCATTCGTGGATCGATGGGCACTTGGGCTTTTTCCATGACTTAGCAATTATGAATTGGGCTGCAATAAACATTCTGGTACAAATATCTTTGTTATGGTGTGATTTTTGTTCTTCTGGGTATATGCCCAGTAGAGGGATTACAGGATTGAATGGCAGATCTATTTTTAGATCTCTAAGTGTTCTCCATATCTCTTTCCAAAAGGAATGTATTAATTTGCATTCCCACCAGCAGTGCAAAAGTGTTCCCTTTTCTCCACATCCATGCCAACATCTCTGGTCTTGGGATTTTGTGATGTACGCTAGTCTCACTGGAGTTAGATGATATCTCAAAGTAGTTTTGATTTGCATTTCTCTGATGATTAAAGATGATGAGCATTTTTTCATATGTCTGAAGGCCGTGCGCCTGTCTTCTTCAGAGAAGTTTCTCTTCAAGTCCTTTGCCCAGCCTGTGATGGGATCCCTTGTTCTTTTCTTGCTAATGCGTTTGAGTTCTCTGTGGATTCTGGTTATTAAACCTTTGTCGGAGACATAACCTGCAAATATCTTTTCCTATTCTGAGGGCTGTTTGCTTGCTTTCCTTACTGTGTTCTTAGCTGTGCAGAAGCTTTTTAGTTTGATCAAATCCCCATAGCATATTTTTGAAGCAGCTTCAATTGTCCGGAGGACCCTTCTCATGAAAAACTCGCCCAACCCAATTTCTTCATGGGTTTTCCTTGAACTCTCTTCTAGTATTTTTATAGTTTCATGTCTTAGGTTTAAATCTTTAATCCAGTGAGACTCTATCTTGGTTAATGGTGAGAAGTGTGGGTGCAGTTTCAGTCTTCTACAGGTTGCCAGCCAGTTCACCCAGCACCATTTGTTAAATAGGGAATATTTTCCCCATTGAATGTTTTTAATTGGCTTGTCAAAGATTAAATAACGGTAATTAGCTGGATTCATCTCTTGGTTCTCTATTCTGTTCCAGACGTCTACTTCTCTGTTTTTGTGCCAGTACCATGCTGCTTTGATCACTATAGATTTATAGTATAGTCTGAGTTCTGGTAGCATGATTCCTCCTGCTTCGTTTTTATTTTTGAGTAATGTCTTGGCTATTCGAGGTTTTTTCTGATTCCATATAAAACGAAGTATTGTTTTTTCAAGATCTTTAAAGTATGACAGTGGAGCTTTAATGGGTATTGCATTGAAATTACATATTCCTTTGGGTAGTATGGACATTTTAACAATGTTGATTCTTCCCAACCACGAGCATGGTATATTTTTCCATTTGTTAACATTCTCAGCTATCTCTTTTCTTAGAGTTTCATAGTTCTCTTTATATAGATCTTTCACGTCCTTTGTTAGATAAACTCCCAAGTTTTTCATCTTCTTTGGCAGTACTGTGAATGGGATAGAGTCCTTAATGTTTTTTCAACTTGACTATTGTTGGTATATATAAAGGCTACCGATTTATGAATGTTGATTTTGTAACCTGAGACGCTGCTGTATTCCTTGATCACTTCTAAGAGTTTTGTAGTAGAGTCCCTAGTATTTTCCAGATATACAATCATATCATCTGCGAAGAGCGAAAGTTTGATGTCTTCTGACCCTATGTGGATACCGTTGATTGCCTTTTCTTCCCTAATTGTGGTGGCTAAAACTTCCATTACAATGTTAAAGAGCAATGGGGACAATGGGCAACCTTGCCTGGTTCCTGATCTGAGTGGAAATGATTCCAATTTAACTCCATTCAATATGACATTAGCTGTGGGTTTGCTATAGTTGGCCTCTATCAGTTTAAGAAATGTCCCTTCTATACCAATTTTCTTTAGTGTTCTGATCATGAAGGGATGTTGGATGTTATGAAAAGCTTTTTGTGCATCGATTGAGAGAATCATACGGTCTTTGTTTTTTAATTTGTTTATGTGCTGAATTACATTTATAGATTTATGTATATTGTACCAGCCTTGAGACCCCGGGATAAAACCGACTTGGTCATGATGTATGATTTGTTTGATATGTTGCTGGATTCTGTTTGTTAGAATCTTGTTGAATATTTTTGCATCTATATTCATTAGTGATATTGGTCTATAATTTTCTTTTCTTGTTGGGTCTTTTCCTGGTTGATCAGGGTGATGTTTGCTTCATAGAACGTGTTGGGTAGTCTTCCTTCTTTTTCTACCTTTTGGAACAGGTTGAGTAATATAGGTACTAACTCCTCTTTAAAGGTTTGGTAGAATTCTGACGTAAAACCATCTGGTCCCGGGCTTTTCTTTTTGGGGAGATTTTGTATGTTTGATGTTATTTCCGAGCTTGATATGGGCCTGTTCAACATTTCCACTTGATTTTTGTTAAGTCTTGGAAGGTGACGTGCTTCCAAGTAACGATCAATTTCCTTCAGATTTTCGTATTTCTGAGAGTAAAGTTTCTTGTAATATTCATTAAGGATTTTTTTGATTTCGGAGGAGTCTGTTGTTATTTTGTCTTTGTTATTTCCGATTGATGAGATTAGAGATTTTACTCTTTTTTTCCTGATTAGGTTGGCCAAAGGTATATTTATTTTGTTGACCTTTTCAAAGAACCAGCTTTTTGATTTATTGATCTGTTGTATTATTCTTTTGTTTTCAATTTCATTTAGTTCTGCTCTGATTTTGGTTACTTCTTTTCTTCTACTGGATTTGGGGTTGGAGCGTTCTTCCATTTCCAGTCTCTTGAGATGTCCCATTAAGTTGCTTACTTCCTCTCTTTCCGTTCTCCTGAGGAAGGCTTGCAGTGCTATAAATTTCCCTCTTAGAACTGCCTTTGCGGTGTCCCAGAGGTTCTGATAGTTCATGTCTTCATTGTCATTTTGTTCCAGAAATTTGTCAATTTCCTTCTTGATCTCATCTCTGACCCAGCTATCATTCAGTATAAGGTTATTTAACTTCCATGTTTTTGTATGAGTATGCACATTCCTGTTGTTACTCATCTCAAGTTTTATTCCATGATGGTCCGAGAAGATGCATGGAATAATTTCTATTCATTTAAATTTACTGAGGTTAGACTTGTGACCTAAGTTGTGATCGATTTTGGAGTAAGTTCCGTGGGCTGATGAGAAGTATGTGTATTTAGTTTTGTTGGGATGAAATGTTCTGTAGATGTCTGCTAAATCTAAATGCTGGATGATTAGATTTAAATCTAGAATTTCTTTACTCAGCTTTTGGTTGGAGGATCGATCCATCACTGCCAAAGGAGTGTTAAAATCTCCAACTATTATAGTGTTGGAGGAAATCAATTCGCTCATGTCTGTTAGAGTTTCTCTTATAAATTGAGGTGCATTCTGTTTGGGTGCTATATATTAATAATTGAAATCTCATCATATTGAGTCTTACCCTTAACAAATATGAAGTGACCATTCTTGTCCTTCCTTACTTTTGTTGTTTTAAAGCCTTTTGTATCTGTAAATAAAATTGCAACACCTGCTTTTTTCTGGTTACCATTTGCCTGAAATATTGATGACCATCCTTTCACCCTGAGTCTCTATTTGCCTTTTAAGTTAAGATGTGACTCTTGTATGCAACAAATGTCTGGCCTGAGTTTTTGTATCCAGTCAGCTAACCTATGTCTCCTTAGAAGGCCATTTAAGCCATTCACATTAATGGAGAGTATTGATAAGTTTGGTGAAATTTTGGGTATTGAGTTTTTCGAAAGTCCAGTGTGCATTTTTAATCCTTTTGCCATTGTGGAAGTTGGCGTTTGATCAGAAGTTTCTGAGTGAGTTTACTTTTGTAAAAGAGGATTGCGTTGGTCATTATGGAGGATAAGTCTGAGAATATCCTGAGGAGTTGGTTTGGTTATGGAAAATTTCTTTAGCATATTAATGTCATTAAAGTATTTAATTCCGCCATCATAAATGAAACTCAGTTTAGCTGGATACAAGATCCGGGGTTGAAAGTTATTTTGCTTGAGGAAATTAAACGTTGATGACCACCCTCTTCTGGCTTGAAAAATTTCAGCAGAGAGATCTGCAGTCATTCTAATGTTCTTCCCTTTGAAGGTAATAGTTTTCTTTCACCTGGTCGCTTTGAGAAATTTCTCCATCATATTAACTTTAGTGAAGTTAATTATGATATGCCTGGGGGATGTCTTACCGCAGTTGAGTCATGCCGGGGTTCTGAAGCTATCTGCTATCTGAATTGCAGGTTCTCTAGGCATGTCTGGAAAATTCTCTTTCATAATTTCATGCAGAAGGGCCTCTGTGCCTAGTGAGGTCACTTCATCTGTTTTAGGAATTCCTATGAGTCAGATATTTGCCTTCTTCGAGTTATCCCAGAGCTCTCTGGGAGAGTGATCCATTTTTGCTCTCCATTTCTCTTCCTTTTTGAGAGTTTGGGAGCGTTCAAAGGCTTTTCTTTGATGTCGGAGATCCTTTCTTCTGCTTGGTCCATTCTGTTGCTAAGGGATTCTGCTGTATTTTTCATATCTTTGAGGGCTGCAAATTCTTATTTCAGTGTATCTAAGTCTTTGGTGGTTATGTCTTTAAATTCGTTAAATTCTTGAGACAGCTTTTGAATTTCTCCAAGAATTCGTAGTTCCATTTTGTTAATCTTGTTTGCTATCCAAATTCTGAATTCGATTTCTGACATCTCAGCCAGTTGTTTGTGAATGGGATCTTCAATTACATCTGCTGTATCTTTCCTTGGGGGGGTTGATTTATTCTGGTTATTCATGTTACCAGAGTTTTTTGGCTGATTCCACCCCATGATTGTTTTACTCCCTTTGATTGCTCCCCTGGTGATTTGTCGAGGACCCGTACAGTGCTGTGGCCTGAGATACTGTGGCCCTGTTTAGTATAGAGGGGCTAAGTGGTTCTGTCTTGTTTTCAGCTGGTTTCTATTTGACCCTAGTGAAACAGTTACTCTGGGTTGAAGTCTCAGCTGTAGAGAAGTCCCAGCAATTAAGTCACCCCACCCACCACAGGCAACAAATGGAAAAGGAAAATCAAACCTTCCTACAACCACACACCCAGGGCACCACCTGGATAGTCCCCAGGTGAGTGGCTCAGTTCAAAAGGTCCAAATCAATTGTCTCAGTCAGCAGCTGCCTCGGGTGGGAGAGTTCAAGAGGTCCCTGGGAACTGGATCACAGGAGTCTGGTGACTGCTCTAATATGGCTTGCTGCAGTGCTGAGTGGAGTCAGGAAGAGCCACCAGTAAATAGATCAATCTGGGAAGATTGATGCCTCCTTCCTCACCTTGCAGCTCTGTCACACCCAGTCGCTGCTAGCCCCACAGGGCTGTGACCCAGTCAGTTGTCTGCAGTAAGCAGATACTCCAGGGGTTTGCACCTGCCTAAGTCACAGGGTAGTCTGTGTCTGCTCATCTAGGCCGCTACTCTCTGTCTTTGTTCAGCAGGGGGTGGTGTGGCCTGTCAACCTCGGGCACTTGATGGAGGCTGGAGGTGTCCACTCAGTTCCAGCCCCACCCTTAGTTTATGTTACTGGGTGAACGGAACAACCCTGTGGGAGTTTGTTTCTGACCCTGCTAGATTCTTCTGCAGAGGAGAGTCTCATTTGAGTTCCCAGAACCTGTGCCTCAGGCCCTGTCTTTAGTCCTGTGGTTTTGTATTTTCAGCACGATCAGTTGTCAGCTGCAGCCTCTTGGCCTCCTTTATCTACAGGCTGGTGATCCCCTGAGGGCCAGGTGCGTCTTAGGCTCAGTCAAGCAGTCCTCTGGATCAGCTCCACCTTGGTAGTTTCCTGGCTCTGTGGGTGTGTTTTCTAGGCCCCGTGTTCCACCCAGGTCAATGCCGCCTCAGGCAAACCCTTTATTCACGGGGCCTGTGTTTCAGTCCCAGGTCTGTTCCATGGTAGTTGCCATCTGAGAAGATGCTCAGCCTCATCTGGTTGCCCAGGAAGATAGGAGGAGAGGCTATGGGATATCTGGGGGTGGGCCTTGTTATTGCTGAAGATGGCTGTTGCTCTGCACCTCAGGGCACCACCGCTCCAGTGTAATTCTCTCTTAGCTGACTGTCGTCTTCTTGCTCCTTTGCTACAGAGTCAGCACTGGCCAGCTGCAGTCCAGTTCCTGTCTACACCTCTTGAGTGTTCACCCAAGAATATGGACTCCTGGGGGGGCAGGTCTCCAGATCACGGAGTGAGAGTGGAGGGGAGTGTTAGGAGCTCAGAGTTTGTGCAGTTGTTGGCGGGCTTGTGGTTTTATCTGTTGTAGCTGGCTCCTGGGGCTGAAGACAAGTTCGCGGCCTCAGCAGCTAAAGCCAGGTCCGTGGCTTCAGTAGCTTCCCGGCTTTAGCAGCCAAAGCCGGGTCCACGGCTTGAAGCCAGGTCCCCGGGTTGGAGCATTTGGGGGACTTAATCTGGGTTTTATGGTTCAGAGTTTCTCTTTTGGATTGGCACCTGCCAGTTCGCTGCACAGCCTAAACCGCCAGCCCCCTCCAACGCCTGGGGGAAAGGTGCCCGCCCTTTTGGGTAGTTCAAAATGTCTGTTTCCCGGGCAGGATCCCTTCCCTTCAATTGTCCAACACTTTGCCCAGCTCCCTGTCTTTCTGAGTGGCTCTCGTTTCAGATTCCTCCCTCAGTTCATGAATAATTATTTGTCAATTGGGTTTTGTCAGCATTTACAAGCTGCTGACCTCTGTAGGGGAGGGGCCTGCTGGCCGGCATGGCCGAGCAGGGAAGAATCTCTACAACAGAGTCTGTGATTTTAAATTACCCCTCATATATAGCAATCCGCCAGTTCACTGGGCGTCTCTATCTATCTGTCCACTCCAATAATCCACACACAGGTTAGGTCCAGACCACCTTTCCTCTCACCTGATGGCTTGGGAGAGGTGGGCTACAGGTCCATCCTGTCCGCCATCATGCTCTGCCCCCCATTTGCATATTTTGAATCAGACAAAAGCTTGATAACTAGGATCTATACAGAACTCAAATTAATCTGCATGAAAAAAGCCAACAATCCCATATATCAATGGGCAAGAGACATGAATAGAACCTTCTCTAAAGAAGATAGATGAATGGCTAACAAACATACGAAAAAATGCTTATTATCCCTAATTATTAGAGAAATGCAAATCAAAACCACTGTGAGATACCATCTAACCCCAACGAGAATGGCCCACATCACAAAATCTCAAAACTGCAGATGCTGGCATAGATGTGGAGAAGAGGGAACACTTTTACACTGCTGGTGGGTCTGCAAACTAATACAACCTTTTTGGAAGGAAGTATGGAGAAGCCTCAAAGCACTCAAGATAGACCTCTCATTTGATCCTGCAATCCTATTACTGGGCATGTACCCAGAAGGAAAAAAATCCTTTACCATAAGGACACTTGAACTAGACCATATATCACAGCTTAATTTACAATCACCAAAATGTGGAAACAGCCTGAATGCCCACCAACCCAGGAATGGATTAACAAGCTGGTGGAATATATACACTATGCAATACTATTCAGTCATTAAAAAAATGGAGATTTACATCTTTTGTATTAACCTGGGTGGAAGTGGAAGACATTATTCTTAGTAAAGCATCACAAGAATGGAGAAGCATGAATCCTATGTACTCAATTTTGATATGAGGACAATTAAGGACACAGTGGGGTGGGGGAAGAGGAGAGCAGAGAGAGAAAGAAGGATGGAGGGGTGGGTAAAGGAAGAGCAGAGAGAGGGAAGGAGGGAGAGGGTGGGGTTTTGGTGTGTGCCACACCTTTTCGGGGTAACACACGATTGTAAGAGGGACTTTACCTAACAAATGCAATCATTGCTTTCTGGTGTCTTGTACCCTCAATGAATCCCCAACAATTAAAAAAAAATTGTACCAGAGATTGAACAAGTATCCAGTATTTGTTAAAAAGCACATGGTTGTTCAAATCACCATGTCAGTTGTTAAAGTGGCTCTCTGGTTGTTAATGAACATATAACAAGAGATTTTTAAAACTTCTCACAGATTACCTACAGGATTTTCATTTCCCCACACGATCTATTAAAGTTTATCATCTAGATCCAAATTTTGTTTTATTTTAAGCATTAGACAAGTGTTTAAATGTCTCTAGCAGTATCTTAAAGCCATTTACAATGATTATGCAAATATGTATTAGAAACCTTTAAAAGCTTTTTCTTCAGCCATTTTATTTTGCTAATATGGTCTAATTAGGTCCAACACATTTCCTAGGCTAAGGAAGTGTAGTTATTCAGAATAGCAATTTTGCTGTGCTGGAATAACAATTTTATAAGGCATCTGAAAGGTTTCTTTGGCTGAATCCCCAAATTGCAATGATGCTCTGAGGATTTCACATTCATTAAATCCACTTCTATATTTGTGTTACTGAGGTGAATGTGGGACTGGATGCTCACTAGTATGGCTTTAGGTTTTTCTCATGTGACTTTTAGAGTTTAGGTATAGAGCCAACGTACAGAAAACAAAATGCATGGAAGGCTTTTTTAGAGGGACTACTTTGACATATCAGTTATGTTTTATCAGGCATTTTATATATGTAAAAAACTAAGTTAGGAGAGTTCTGCCAGGCAGAGATGCAGGACAGAAAGTGCTACATCTTCTGCTCTCAAGGAGAATGGCCTCTGGAGTTCCACTGTCTTGGTAAGAATGGTCTAAAGTATACCTTGCCATGGTAAATGTGTTACATCTATTTGCTAAATAGACTTAATAAATATTTTGTGAAGTAATAAACAAATGTGCTTCATAAAAGAGGAACATGCAGATGCTCTGAGAAGACAAAGAAGTAAGAGATTCCTTCTAACTCAGCAAGATCGTTCCTTGAATTTTGAAGAAAGTGTGTCTGCTTCTTTGTAATACTGAAATTACATGTTCAAAATTTTAATATGACTCTTTTCATTGACAACATTGGTGTGAACTAAAACTCTTTTAAGTCTTAGACTCTTGACAGCTTTTTAAATTAACTTGTCCTTTCTTGAGGATGAAAATGTTTAAGGGCACGTCAGCAATTATAGAAAACTGAAAAGAAAGATAGCAAAGATAGTAGGAACATAAGATCTGAAAAAGATCTCTTCCTCATTGGGTGAGACCCATGGTGAACTAAAGCAATGCAGTTTCAGGGTATGGCAATCTTCCTACCATTGACAAGAGTATAATGTCACCCAAACATCACAGTTTCCATTATTACCCATCATAGTTACTTATCCATGGAGTTGCTAAGTATCATTTTAGTCTCCATCATTTCTTTCTTCCTTCCTCTGTATTCCCATTTACAAGGTAAATTTATGTGAAATGCTATTCATAATGTATGACTATGTAGAAGATATACCATGAATTATGCTCTTTTCTCAGTAGCTGAGAAACATTACATCATATTTATAGAAGTTATCATATTCATGTGTTCATTTCTTTCACTCCAATTTATGAAGTACTCACTATATGCAAGGCAGTGGAACTACATTCCAAGGACACAAAGATGAACAAGAAAGATTTGGCATCTGCCCCAGTGGAATTTATAGTCAAAATAAAAATAAATAAACATGTAGATTATATTACGAACAATGAAGGAAGGAAATACAGTATTGTGATAGAGACACACGGGACTAGATAGCTGGCTTAGATTTATGGACAAACAAGTGCTCTTTGAAGAGGTGAAACTTAAGAGATCAGAAGGATAAGAAAGAGCTAACCATTCAAAGAGCAGAGGCAAGAATATTCCAGACAAAAGAAGCAAGATTTATAAATGTCTTAACACAATAACTAAGAAAATGTGGTGAAGGCTATGTTAACCAGTTTGATGAAAGTATTTCAGATTGTATATAAAAACAGCACATTGTACTCCATAATTGCATTACTGTACACAGCTATGATTTAATAAAAAAGAAGTAACGTGAAAATACCCCGAGATGTGAATGTGATTGTTATGTTACAAGAATAGAAAAAAAAAAAAAAAGAAAAGAAAAAATAACCTCAATGTAAAGTAAATTAGAGGGCAATATGAGATGAAGCTGAAGAGAGGGAGCCCATTATATATAGGTCTTTTATAGGCCAGGATACAGAGGAGGGATGATGCTTTTATATAGGAGTGAGTCATAATATGATTTAATTCTTAAAATTCTTCTGAATATTTTAAGGAGAATTAATTTAAAAAGGAAGAAAGTTGAAAGTGGAAGATTTTTTTCTTAAATGTATGTTTAAGTGGCCCAAGCAAGAAATGGGGGAGGTAGCTTCAGGTATTAGTAGTAGAAATAAAGAGTGATGAATGGAAGAGATATTTTCAGGTACATCTGGTAGTGTAATATTATATGTTTACTTGTCTTTCTTCCCTTCTAGGCTGGTGCTCATCGAAGGAAGACTCTAGCTCTTATTCATCTGTGTATTTTCACTGCCAGCTGGATGTATTCAATGAAGAATATCTTTCCATAATTTGGGGTATCTGGGGCATGGAAGGCACTCATTAAATCTTCAAATAGATGAATAGGTTCATTATCTATTATCTGTTGTGGAATTACCCTTTATTTCCCCAAAAATTAATTTTTCCCACTCTTCAATAGAGCTGAGGTGGGTTTAATATACTACAATGCGGTGAGTATGGCCACATCCTTTCTTTACCTCCCTTCAAGATCTTTCAAATTATAATGACATACATTTAGTATTTTTACCTTTCAGACGGAAGAAACAATGTTTTGATTTTTTTCTCATATGACAGTTCTTCCTTTCTTACGGATAATTTCTGTTGCCTCCCTCTAACTTTTCTTTAACTCTTTTATATGTCATGTGAGATGTGATAGCACTAAGCTCCTGGTGCAGACACTCGATTGAATGCTGAAATTTGTTTTATTACAATACACAGTCTAATAGAGATTGATACTTTCCAGACAGTTTTTTGGTTCCAAGAAACAGGGCCCAATGAGTCACAAGTTTTCTTTGGGTAAAAATTTGAATACTTAGAGCTCAAAATAAAGTAGTGAGGATTTTTTTTTCTTTTCCTTGCTGACAGTGAAACTTATCTGTAATTTTCTTTCCTTTTATACAGATTCATGTAATTTTCTTGCACTTTGTATCTGGCAGTTTGGCATCTCACTGTCTAGAAGAGCTTAGTGTCGATTGCACTTTTCCTTCAAATCACTTATAAAAACTGTGAGATTACACTGACCCCTAGGAGAGTTTTTCATTTTTAGTTTACGTCCAGAACAAATTTCTCCACTAGTTTTTGTATCCTAACTGTAAGGTAATAAATACTTCTCTATTCATGACAAAAATAGTCTTCTCCTCTTCATGATAACTCCAGTTGTAGATTATATAAAGGCACTTTGAAAATGAAAATAATGTGTCTTCTTGTTCTATTTTGTTCATATTTTTAATTATCTATGAAGAAATCAATCTGATTAGCTGAACATCATTCACCTTATAGGTAGAAACAATTCTCTTTTAATGAATATGATATGTCTTCTTGAATATGCTATACAAATATATCTTCCACTAAGCTGTCTGATATGCAGGTGAAATTTGTCAGTCTTAATCTTTAGAAGCCCCAGTAAAACTCTTGTTATGGATGCAGTTTCCATCCTTTCAGCATTTTTAATAACTCAATATATTTTTCAGCTAATATTTTTACAATTTTACCCTTGGATTCTTTAAAAAAAATTAATGCATGTAAACTAATTTATCAATTAAATCTATAACATTGTATAGTTTAATTATCATTAAAAATCAGTTGGAACATGCCATTCTCTCAGTTGTAAGATGTCTTCTTTGACCTTTTAAGGAGTAGTCACTTATTCAATTATCATTTCTCAAATGGCTACTGAATGACAAACACTGGAAACTAGCAGTGAGCAAGTAGGTAGAAATCCTTGTATTCATGGAGTTTACATTATTTTAGGGTTAACAGACAATAAAAAAAAGCAAATAAGTTCATGATAGGATTAGTGGTTGTAAATGCTCTGAAGAAAAATTAAAGCAGTTAAAAGGATAGAAAGTGGGGCAATGCCTGTGGCTCAGTGGGTAGGATAGTAGCCCCATACACTGAGGGTGGTGGGTTTGAACCCAGCTCCAGCCAAACTGCAACAAAAAAAAATAGCCAGGCATTGTGGCGGGCACCTATAGTCCCAGCTACTTGGGAGGCTTAGGCAAGAGAATTGCCTAAGCCCAAGAGTTTGAGGTTGCTGTGAGCTGTGACGCCACAACACTCTACCAAGGGTGATAGGGTGAGACTCTATCTCAAAAAAATAAAAATAAGGATAGAAAGTGAGAGTGACATTATTTCATATATTGGGACTAAGAAAACTCTCTCTGAACACATAACAGTTGAACAGAACCTGAATAATGTGAGAGCCAGAATAATGTAAGCAATCCATGAGGATATCTGGGAGAAGAGAAGTCCAGGCAGAGGTAATAGCAAACTCATAGGCTCTGAGATAGGCATGTGCTTGTCTCATTCAATGGACAGCACGTAGTTCAGTGCTATAGGAATAAAGTAAGTGAGGAAGAGTGGTAGGAAATGATAAATAGGGATTTAACTGGGTCCAAATCATGTAGGATCTTACATATCAGATTGAGGACTTTGAATTTTATTCTTGGAAGATATGAAGCCATTTGATGGTTTTGAGCATGGAGAATCATAATGTCACTTATTGTTAAAAAATAAAATTCTTGTTACAGTGTGTACAGAAGAGATTGGGTCTTGGGGATGGGGAAAGCAGGAAGACAAATTGGGAAGCAATTTCAGTTTGTAATTCAGATAAGAAGCAATGATGGCTTGAACTTGGATGCCAGTGGAAGTCATCAGATTGTGAATATATGCTGAAGATGTGCTTGAATGGATATATTGATGGAATAAATGTGGAGTTTTGGAGGGTGACAGGGTGAGACTGTCTCAATAAAAAAAAACAAAAGAAAAGAGAAAGAGTGTGATCAGTAACGTCAAATATGATTGACAGTTGAATAAGATAAGATTTGGCCATTGGGTTTTGGCAAGAAGGAGGTTATAGTCTCCTTGATAAGAACCGCTTAAGTTTAATAGTAGGATCCAAAGCCTGACTGAAGTAGACTCAAAAGATAATTACAAAAAGCAAATATAAATAGTGCTTTTGAAAGGTTTTGCTGCAAAGTGGGATAGGTCGGAAGGGGGGAACGAGTAAAAAATGTGGCAAAAGAATTGGAGTTGCATGTAAAGAAGTGATGGATTGTTAATACAGAGAGTCAATGGATTGGCTGTCCAAGTGTGGTTGAAGAATTACTTTCAGGGCACTAGAGTAAGGAGGTCAGATAAATGAAAGGAGACAGATAATGACACATAAAATTGATATTTTGAAGAGGGTAAATTTTTAAGTAATGACTGTATCTAAGGAAGGGCCATAGGGAAATAATAACTCCAATGAGATGAAAGACACGATAATTTGAGATGAAGAAATCAGATCAGAAAGATAAGATTTTGTAAGGACTTGTCTAAGACAGGGATATGAAGTCACTAAGAATGGTGACAGGAGCAGAAATTGTTTAGGAACCATATTTTTCAATAAGTGGTAAGAAAGAATAGGAAGGTCTTTATGGTTAAAACAAAGATTAGAATTGAGTGGTGCAATTTGATGGATTGTACTACACAGGAGCTAGAGATTTTGAAGTGAGAGATAAATAATTTGGAAATGGCAGTGTGGGGAATAGAAGGACACCTACCTCTGTCTCTGAGCCCACTGATAGGAGGAGTGGAAGAGTGAAAACAATCTTAACTTACAGAAGTAAAAGGGAATCAGGGCCTTAAGACTTGTTTAAATTGTGATTAAGCATAAAAGTAGTATAAACACTCTGAGGAAATTTGGAATAAGTAGCTGTTCATAATAGACAATGAGTTACAAAGTTACATAGTAGAAGAGGTTTCATGTTGAAAACGGTATGGAGATATGGGATGTCCTGAGAGTCTTGGCCTGTTGTCATAAAAATTTCAGTGTGTGTCAAAATTAACAAGCATTTATATGCTTTTAAATTAGATAGTGTGTCTTAAAATAAAAATGTTTAGACATTACTGTAAGTGAAATAATTTTGAAATGATTTATATCAATGGTCCCCAATCCTTTTGGCACCAGAGACTTGTTTCATGGAAGATAATTTTTCCATGGATGAGAGTGCAGGGTGCTGTTTCAAGACAATTCATGCATGTTACATTTATTGTACACTTTATTTCTAATATTATTATATTATAATACATTATGAAATGATTACACAACTCACCATAAGGATAAATGGGAGCCCTGAGCTTGTTTTCCTGCAACTAGTTGGTCCCAGCACTAGCATTACTTGCCTAGAGTGTCAGATCTCTTCTGGTCCTGCACCTCAGCTCTAACTCAGATCATCAGGCATTAGATTTTCATAAGGAATATGGAACCTAAACTTTTCACATGTGCAGTTTACTGTAGGGATCATACTTCTAATACAATCTAATGCTCCTGCTGATCTGACAGGAGGTGGAGAAATGTATTAACAAGCTACGAGTATATGTACACCATGGAATACTATTCAGGCACAAAAAGTGGTGACTTTACATCTTTTATGTTAACCTGGATGGAGCTGGAACACATTCTTCTTAGTAAAGCATCACAAGAATGGAGAACCAAGAATCCAATGTACTCAATTCTGATATAGGGACAGTTGATGCTGGCACATGGCAGGGGGTAGGGGGATAGGGGAGCAGAGAGACAGAAAGAGGGAGTGGGGTAGAGGGTCATGGTGTGTGACACACCTCTTGGGGGTGGGACACAATTATAAGAGGGACTTTCCCCAACAAGTGTGAACAATGAAACCTGGTCCTTTGTACCATCAATGAATCCTCATTACTAATCATTAAAAAATCTTAGTAGGGAATTTTTTTAATGTAGATTTTTTGTATATACCCCACCTAGAGACTATCATTTAGTTAACATGGGGTATGTTCTAGGACCAAACTTAGAGGTACTTTTGTATACATCAAGACTACTCAAATTCCCTTGCTGCTAAGAATACTCTAGGATGATAGATAACTATATACTATAAATATATTAGCTTTCCAGCCTTTTCATGGAGATTGTAATTCAGTCAATTGTGGGTCTGGTGAAATGTATGTATGTATGATAAATACACATAGGTGATTCTTTTCTTCAGTAAAGTTTAGGAAACATAGTTTTATCTGACCAGCAGCTATGAGGGCAAGTCAAGTAATTACCACTTGAAGATACTATGTCCTTTCTCTAAGCATCATTAGACCTCTAAGTATTTACCAATAGGAGTCCCAGAAAACAATGACATGTCAACTGGAAGATACCCCTTGCTCAGGGCCTGCTTTTTTTTTTTTTAATTAGTGCATTTGTTCATTCAGTAAAGGCAACACCTTCTTTCAAGAAGCTTACAGGAAGCCAGCTTTCCACAGAGGCTCCCATACAGCAGGAGAGTTAAAGGACAGAAATTTAGCAAGTAACCTGGTGGATTTGAGCTGCACCAAGAGAGAAGGTTGAAGAACGCACATCAACCTGCTGAGGTGAACTGTGACTCCAAGGATACAAACAAAAGGTACCAAATCCATCACCAAGCGGACGGGAGTCCCCTCCCCCATGAGAACAGCTCGGAGTGCCCCATAAACAAACGAGCAGAGTTCAAAGGTCCTCCCACTACACTTCATGGGAGAGACCCTCTAAAAACTGGGCCTACCTCCCTTACTAGTGTGCCACGGTGTTCTCCTGACAGGCATAAAACTGTATAAAACTATACATATTCTCTACCTGCAACTCTGAGCTCCCAGCACTCCCCTCCACTCTCACTCTGAGATCTGGAGGCCTGTCTCCCAGGAGTCCAGATTCTTGGGTGATTTCTCAAGGGGTGTGTACAATGCCTAAACTGCAGCTCTTCAGTGCTGACTCTGGGGCACAGGAGCAAGGAGAGGATGGTCAGCTGAGAGAGAACCACCCTGGAGCAGCAGTGCCCTGAGGTGCAGAGAGGCACAGAGCAGCAGCCGTCTTTTAGCAATAATACAGCTCACTCCCGGATATTCTGAAGCCACACCCCCTGTCTCCCTGGGCAACCAGAGGAGGCTGGGCATCAACTCAGGTGACAACCACCACAAGAACAGATCTGAGACAGAAACGCCAGCCCCCTGAGACTTCAACCCAGAGTAACTGTTTCACTAGGGTTGAACAGAAACCAGCTGAAAACAAGACAGAACCACTTAGCCCCACCACACCAAACAGGTCCCCAATTTCTCAGGACATAACACTGTATGGGTCCTTGACAAAGCTCCAGGGGAAAAATCAAACGGTGTAAAACAATCATGGGGTGGAATCAGCGGAAAAACTCTGGTAACATGAATAACCAGAATAGATCAACCCCTCCACCCCAAGGAAAGATATGGCAGATGTAACTGAAGATCCCATTCATAAACAGCTGGCCAAGATGTCAGAAATTGAATTCAGAATTTGGATTGAAAACAAGATTAATAAAATGGAGGAAAATTTGGAATTAGAAATTCGAGAAGCAATTCAAAAGTTGGAATTATAAATTCAAGGAGAAATTCAAAAGTTATCTCAAGAATTTAACGAATTTAAGGACAAAACCACCAAAGATTTTCACACACTGAAGCAAGAATTTGAAGACCTCAAAGATCTGAAAAATACAGCAGAATCCCTCAGTTAACAGAGTGGAGCAATCAGAAGAAAGGATTTCTGACATTGAAGACAAAGCCTTTGAATGCTCCAAAATTCTCAAAGAGGAAGAGAAATGGAGAGCAAAAACATATCATTCTCTCAGAGAGCACTGGGATAATTTGAAGAAGGCTAAGATCTGTCTCATTGGAATCCCTGAAATAGATGAAGTGGCCTCGCTAGGCACAGAGGCCCTTCTCCATGAAATTATGAAAGAGAATTTTCCAGACATGCCAAGAGATTCTGAAATTCAGATAGCAGACAGTTTCAGAACTCCAGCATGACTCAATACCAATAAGACACCCCCCAGGCATATCATAATTAACATCACTAAAGTTAATATGAAGGAGAAAATTCTCAAAGCAGCCAGATGGAAGAAATCCATTACTTACAAAGGGAAGAATATTAGAATGACTGCAGATCTCTCTGCTGAAACTTCACAAGCCAGAAGAGGGTGGTCATCGATTTTTAACTTCCTAAAGCAAAATAACTTTCAACCCCGATCCTGTATCCAGCTAAACTGAGTTTCATTTATGATGGAGAAATAAAATATTTTAATGACATTCATATGTTGAAGAAATTTGCCATAACCAAACCAGTTCTTCAGGATATTCTCAGACCTATCCTCCATAATGACCAGCCCAATCCTCTACCACAAAAGTAAACTCACTCAGAAACTTTTGATCAAACTCGAACTTTCACAGTGGCAAAAGGATTAAAATTGTCCACAGGATTTTCAAAAAACTTGATACCCAAAATTTTACCAGACTTATCAATATTCTCCATTAATGTGAATGCCTTAAACTGTCCTCTAAAGAGGCACAGTTTAGCTGACTGGATACAAAAATTCAGGCCTGCTTTTTGTTGCATACAAGAGTCATGTCTTACGTTAAAAGACAAATATAGATTCAGGGTGAAAGGATGGTCATCCATATTTCAGGCAAATGGTAATCCGAAAAAAGCAGGTGTTGCAATTTTATTTGCAGATACAATAGGCTCTAAACCAACAAAAGTAAGGAAGGATAAGAATGGTCACTGCATATTTGTTAAGGATAATACTCAATATGATGAGATTTCAGTTATTAATATCTCTGCACCCAACCAGAATGCACCTCAGTTTATAAGAGAAACTCTAACAGACATGAGCAACTAGATTTCCTCCAGCTCCATAATAGTTGGAGATTTCAACACTCCTTTGGCAGTGTTGGATTGATCCTCCAATAAGAAGCTGAGCAAAGAAATTTTAGATTTAAACCTAACCATCCAACATTTGGATTTAGCAGACATCTACAGAACATTTCATCCCAACAAGACTGAATACACATACTTCTCCTCAGCCCACGGAACATACTCCAAAATCGATTACATCTTAGGTCACAAGTCTAACCTTAGTAAATTTAAAGGAATAGAAATTATTCCCTGCATCTTCTCGAACCACAATGTAATCAAAGTTGAGCTGAGTAACAACAGGAATCTGCATACACATACAAAAACATGGAAGTTAAATAACCTTATGCTGAATGATAGCTGGGTCAGAGATGACATTAAGAAGGAAATTGCCAAATTTTTGGGAAAAAAAGACAATGAAGACACGAATTATCAGAACCTCTGGGATACCGCAAAGGCAGTCCTAAGAGGAAAATTTATAGCACTGCAAGCCTTCCTCAAGAGAACGGAAGGAGAGGAAGTTCCATTGTTGAGATATTTTACTAAGAAGAATATTTTCCAGTTCCATCCATAAAAGAGGTAAAGTCTCCATCTTTCTTTAAGGCTGCATAATATTCCATGGTGTACATATAGCACAATTTATGGGGGAGGTGGGGAGAGGGAGGGGGACAGGCGGAATCAAACCTGTGGTGCATCTTACAAGGATATATGTGAAACTTAGTAAATGTAGAATGTAAATGTCTTAGCACAATAACTAAAAAAACGCCAGGAAGGCTATGTCAACCAGCGTGATGAAAATGTGTCAAACAGTTTATGAAGCTAGTGTATGATGCCCCATGATCATATCAATGTACACAGCTATGATTTAATAATAAAAAAAGAGAGGAAGTTAACAACTTAATGGGACATCTCAAGCAACTGTTAAATGAAGAAAATTCCAACCCCAACACAGTAGAAGAAAAGAAATAAAAAAAAATTAGACCAGAATTAAATGAAATTGAAAACAAAAATATTATACAACAGATCAATAAATCAAAAAGTTGGTTTTTTGAAAAGGTCAATAAAATAGATAAACCTTTGGCTAACCTAATGAGGAAAAAAGAGTAAAATCTCTAATCTCATCAATCAGAAATGACAAAGACGAAATAACAAGAGACTCCTCAGAAATTCAAAAAATCCTTGATGAATATTACAAGAAACTTTATTCTCAGAAATATAAAAATTTGAAGGAAATTGACCAATACTTGGAAGCACGTCACCTTCCAAGACTTGGCCATAATCAAGTGGAAATGTTTTTTTTTTTTTTTTTTTTTTTTTTTTTTTTTTTTGGCCGGGGCTGGGTTTGAACCCGCCACCTCCGGCATATGGGACCGGCGCCCTACCCGCTGAGCCACAGGCGCCGCCCAAGTGGAAATGTTGAACAGGCCCATATCAAGTTCAGAAATAGCATCAACTATACAAAACCTCCCTAAAAAGAAAAGCCCAGGACCAGATGGCTTCACGTCAGAATTCTACCAAACCTTTAAAGAGAAATTAGTACCTACAATATGCAACATCTTCAAAAATGTAGAAAAAGAAGAAAAAATGCCCAACACGTTCTATGAAGCAAACATCACCCTGATCCCCAAACCAGTAAAAGACCCAACAAGAAAAGAAAATTATAGACCAATATCACTAATGAGTATAGACACAAAAATATTCAACAAGATCCTAACAAAGAATCCAGGAACACGTCAAACAAATTATACATCATGACCAATTCGGTTTTATCCCAGGGTCTCAAGGCTGGTTCAATATCCATCAATCTTTAAGTATAATTCAGCATATAAACAAATTAGAAAACAAAGACCATATGATTCTCTCAATTGATGTACAAAAAGCTTTTGATAATATCCAGCATCCCTTCATGATCAGACCACTTAAGAAAATTGGTATAGAATGGACATTTCTTAAACTGATAGAGGCCATCTACAGCAAACCCACAGCCAATATCGTATTGAATGCAGTTAAATTGATATTATTTCCACTCAGATCAGGAACCAGACAACGCTGCCCATTGTCTCCACTGCTCTTTAACATTGTAATGGAAGTTTTAGAAACCACAAATAGGGAAGATAAGGTGAACAAGGGTATCCATAGAGGGTCAGAAGATATCAAACATTCACTCTTCGCAGATGATATGATTGTATGTCTGGAAAACACCAGAGATTCTACTACAAAACTCTTAGAAGTGATCAAGGAATACAGCAGCATCTCAGGTTACAAAATCAACATTCATAAATTGGTAGCCTTTATATATACCGACAATAGTCAAACTGAAAAAACAGTTAAGGATTCTATTCCATTCACAGTAGTGCCAAAGAAGACCAAATATTTGGAAGTTTATCTAACAAAGGACGTGAAAGATCTCTATAAAGAGAACTATGAAACTCTAAGAAAAGAAATAGCTAAAAATGTTAACAAATGAAAAAACATACCATGCTCATGGCTGGGAAGAATCAACATCATTAAAATGTCCATAATACCCAAAGCAATATATAATTTGAATTCAATCCCTATTAAAGCTCCACTGTCATACTTTGAAGATCTTGAAAAAACAATACTTCGTTTTATATGGAATCAGAAAAACCTCGAATAGCCAAAACATTACTCAGCCATAAAAATACAGCAGGAGGAATCATGCTACCAGACCTGAGACTGTACTATAAATCGATAGTGATCAAAACGGCATGGTACTGGAACAATAAACAGAGAAGTAGATGTCTGGAACAGGATAGAGAACCAAGAAATGGATCTAGCTACTTACCATTATTTGATCTTTGACAAGTCAGTTAAAAACATTCAGTGGGGAAAAGATTCCCTATTTAACAAATGGTGATGGGTGAACTGGCTGGCAACCTGTAGGAGATTGAAACTGGACCCACACCTTTCACCATTAACTAAGATAGACTCTCACTGGATAAAAGATTTAAACTTAATACATGAAACTATAAAAATACTTGAAGAAAGTGCAGGGAAAACCCTTGAAGAAATCGGTCTGGGCCAGTATTTTATGAGGAGGACCCCCCAGGCAATTGAAGCAGCTTCAAAAATACACTACTGGGACCTGGTCAAACTAAAAAGCTTCTGCACAGCCAAGAACACAGTAAATAAAGCAAACAAACAGCCCTCAGAATGGGAGAAGATATTTGCAGGTTATGTCTCCGACAAAGGTTTAATAACCAGAATCCACAGAGAACTCAAATGCATTAGCAAGAATAGAACAAGGGATCCCGTCACAGGCTGGGCAAGGGATTTGAAGAGAAACTTCTCTGAAGAAGACAGGCACATGGCCTTCAGACATATGAAAAAATGCTCATCATCTTTAATCATCAGAGAAATGCAAATCAAAACTACTTTGAGATATCATCTAACTCCAGTGAGACTAGCCTATATCACAAAATCCCAAGACCAGAGATGTTGGCATGGATGTGGAGAAAAGAGAACACTTCTACACTGCTTGTGGGAATGCAAATTAATACATTCCTTTTGGAAAGATGTTTGGAGAACACTTAGAGATCTAAAAATAGACCTGCCATTCAATCTTATAACTCCTCTACTAAGCATATATACAGAAGACCAAAAATCAGATCATAAAAAAGATATTTGTACCAGAATGTTTATTGCAGCCCAATTCATAATTGCTAAGTCATGGAAAAAGCCCAAGTGCCCATCAATCCATGAATGGATTAATAAATTGTGGTGTATGTACACCATGGAATATTATGCAGCCTTAAAAAAGATGGAGACTTTACCTCTTTCATATTCTTCTTAGTAAAGTATCTCAAGAATGGAAGAAAATGTATCCAATGTACTCAGCACAACTATGAAACTAATTTATGGCTTTCAGTTGAAAGCTGTAACCCAGTTATAACCTAAGAATAGGGGGAAGGGGGAAAAGGAGGGGAGGGAGGGGGGAGGTGGGCAGATGGAGGGTGATTGTTGGAATTACACCTGCGGTGCATTTTACAAGGGTATATGTGAAACTTAGTAAGTGTAGATTGTACATGTCTTAACACAATAACTAAGAAAATTCCAGGAAGGCCATGTTAACCAGTGTGATAAAAATGTGTCAAACAGTCTATAAAACCAGTTTATGGTGCCCCATGATCGCACTAATATACACAGCTATGATTTAACAAAAAAAAAAAAAAAGAAGCTTACAGGTTACTGGGGGGAAAGGTCAGATATAAAATGAGTATCACATGAAAACATTATTACATTCTTGTTGGTAATATAAAACAATGATAAAGAATGCAAAGAAAGAGTACAGTGAATGAAACCCAATTGGTGGGAGTGAGAATTTAGGAAAGACATTTCCAAGGAAATTATTATTAAAACTAATTAGATAGTGCAACTTGCTTCTGCTGCTACCCAGCAAATTACTGGTATAGATCGGTTCCAGCATCCTGATCCTCAGCTCAATTGTGAGTGGAGTAGTTAATTCAGATTTGGTGGTCCTTTTACACTGATGTATGAAAATGTCATATATTTTTTGACCTATAGCTTCTCACAGACATTAGCTTTTCCCCTTCTAGGTTAGTTTGCCCAGATCAGTATACAAATTCTAGACAGAATGTCATACATCTACATATTTGGTTCTTTAGAACCCCTTCTCCCATTCCATTACCTTCTGCCCTTGATGGACTTCCTGGCTTCCCTCACTGACATTTCTCATTTCCTCAGTCAGCAGCAGGGTCATCCACCTGAGTATCTCAGTGCCTGCTTTATGGTTGAGCTTTTCTCTTACCATCTGCTGGAATTCAAGGAAAGAACTTGTACCTGGTGATCCTCCAACCACATATTTAACTACTCCCCTACTGAATTTATGAGGACCAAATCATTCAGAAAATAATCCACACAATTAATTTTAGCTCTTCTGTAAATATTATTACCTAAAACAGAAAAAAAAAAGACTACTAATTGTTATGGGAAGAAATCAGCAGACCAAAACCACAAGGGTCAAGTGTTTTCATTAGCATGTTAACACACTTTACAATTTCTAAAGGGCACACATTTTCATTTGTGCCTGACAATAATCCTATATAGGAGAGGTGTTATTATCATTTTACTGCATAGCCCGAGGTTAAAACCCCACCTAGCACAATCCCATTTCTATTTCTGACCATAATGACAAGGTAGCTCACTCAATTTTGTGGCTTGCCTTATCCTTCTTTCCCTCTTCTGGTCCCAGGGAGCCTACTTATTTGTAGTTCAACAAGGCTCCTGCAATTTTGATTTGCTTTCTCCAGCTGTCCCTGCTGTTTGAGAGCTAGGGCATCAAAGCTCTGCTTGAATCCCGACACTTAAGCCATGGGAAACTTTATCATTTTAACTGCTCTACTTGGAGCCTTAACTATACTGAAGTCCCCTTAATTTCTCAGTAGAGAAAGTGTTGGAGCAAGAATCCCATGTGGTTCAGGTGGTTTAACTGAAGATAGCTTACACTGCCAAAGGATGTGACCATGGTGTCCTAATGGGAGAATCTGTCTGGCTAACTGGCACAAACTGCATCTCTGCTTCTTCTTCTTCTTCTTCTTTTTTTTTTTTATTGTTAAATCATTGCTGTGTACATTAGTGCAATCAAGGGGTACAATGTGCTGGTTTTATATACAATCTGAAATATTCTCATCAAACTGTTCAACGTAGCCTTCATGGCATTTTCTCAGTTATCGTATGTAGACATTTGTATTCTGCATTTAGTAACTTTCACCTGTATCCATTCTAAGATGCACCATAGGTGTGGCCTGACCATTACCCTCCCTCCACCCTAACCCCCCCCTTCCCCTTATTTGACCCTTTCCCCATATTCTTGTGCTATAGTTGGGTTATAGCCTTCAAGTGAAAGCTATAATTTAGCTTCACAGTAGGGCTGAGTACACTGGATACTTTTTCTTCCATTCCTGAGATACTTTGCTAAGAAGAATATGTTCCAGCTCCATCCATGTAAACATGAAAGAGGTAAAGTCTCCATCTTTCTTTAAGACTACATAATATTCCATGGTATACATGTACCACAATTTGCTAGTCCATTCGTGGGTCGATGGACACTTGGGCTTCTTCCATGACTTAGCAATTATGAATTGGGCTGCAATAAACATTCTGGTACAGATGTCTTTGTTATATTGTGATTTCTGGTAATCTGGGTATAAACCTAGTAAAGGAATTATGGGATTGAATGGCAGATCTATTTTTAGGTCTCTAAGTATTCTCCAAACATCCTTCCAGAAGGAACGCATTAGTGTGCATTCCCACCAGCAGTGTAGAAGTGTGCCCTTTTCTCCACATCCAGCATCTCTGGTTTGGGGATTTTGTTACGCGGGCTACTCTTACTGGGGTTAGGTGATATCTCAAAGTAATTTTGATTTGCATTTGTCTGATGATTAAGGATGATGAGCTTTTTTACATGTGTTTGTAGATCATGCATCTGTCTTCTTTAGAGAAGTTTCTCTTCAAGTCCCTTGACCACCCTGAGATGGGATCACGTGTTCTTTTCTTGCTAATGTTTGAGTTCTCTGTGGATTCTTGTTATTAAACCTTTATCAGAGGTATAACCTGCAAATATTTTCTCCCATTCTGAGGGCTGTCTGCTTGCTTTACTTTCTATGTTTTTGGCTGTGCAGAAGCTTTTTAGTTTGATCAGGTCCCAGTATTTGATACTGCTTTATTTGCCTGGGGAGTTCTCTTCATAAAATATTCACCCAGGCTGAGTTTTTCAAGAGTTTTCCCTGCACTTTCTTCAAGTATTTTTATAGTTTCATGTCTTAAGTTTAAATCTTTTATCCAGTGAGAGTTTATCTTAGTTAATGGTGAAAGGTGTGGTCCAGTTTCAGTCTTTTACAGATCACCAGCCAGTTCATCCAGCACCATTTGTTAAATAGGGTATCTTTTCCCCACTGAATGTTTTTGATTGGCTTGTCAAAGATCAAATAATGGTAAGGAGCTGGATTCATCTCTTGGTTCTCTATTCTCATCCAGAAATCTACTGCTCTGATTTTGTGCCAGTACCATGCTGTTTTGATCACTATCAATTTATAGTACAATCTCAGGTCTGGTAGCATGATTCCTCCTGCTGTGTTTTTATTGCTGAGTATTGTTTTGGCTATTCCAGGTTTTTTTCTGATTCAATGTAAAACAAAGTATTATTTTTTCAAGATCTTTAAAATATGACAATGGAGCTTTAATAGGAATTGCATTAAAATTATATATTGCTTTGGGTAGTATAGTCATTTTAATAATGTTGATTCTTCCCAGCCATGAGCATGGTATGTTTTTCCATTTGTTAACATCTTTGGCTATTTCTGTATTCCTTGATCACTTCTACAAGTTTTATACTGGAATCCCTAGTGTTTTACAGACATACAGAGTTAAAATTTGATCTCTTCTGATCCTATGTGGATATCCTTGATCACCTTTTCTTCCCTAATTAAAATGGCTAAAACTTCCATTACAATGTTAAAGAGCAATGGAGATAATGGGCAACCTTGCCTGGTTTTTGATCTAAGTGGAAATGATTTCAATTTAACTCCATACAATATGATATTGGCTATGAGTTTGCTGTAGATGGCCTCTATTAGTTTAAGAAATGTCCTTTTTATACCAATTTTCTTTAGTGTTCTGATCATGAAGGGACACTGGATATAATCAAAAGCTTTTTCTGCGTCAATTGAGAGAATCATATGGTGTTTATTTTTTAGTTCGTTTATGTGCTTAATTACATTTATAGATTTACATATATTGAACCAGCCTTGAGACCCTGGGATAAATCCCACTTGGTCATGGTGTATAATTTTTTTGATGTGTTGTTGGATTCTGTTTGTTAGGATCTCATTGAGTATTTTTGCATCTATATTCCTTAGTGATATTGGTCTATAATTATCTTTTCTTATTGGGTCTTACCCTGGTTTGGAGATCAAGGCAATGTTTGCTTCGTAGAATGTGTTGGGTAATATTCCTTCTTCTTCTATATTTTGGAAGAGGTTTAGTAATATAGGTACTAGTTCTTCTTTAAAGTTTTGCTAGAATTCTGACATAAAGCTATCTGGTCCGGGGCTTTTCTTTTTAGGGAGATTTTGTATAGTTGATGCTATTTTGGAACTTGATATATGCCTGTTCAACATTTCCACTTCGCTCTGGCTAAGTCTTGGTAGGTGGTATACTTCCAGGTATTGGTCAATTTCTTTCAGCTTTTCATATTTATGAGAGTAGAGTTTCTTGTGGTATTCATTAAGTATTTTTGGAATTTCTGAGGGGTCTGCTGTTATTTCATCGTTACCATTTCTGGTTGATGAAATTAGAGATTTTACTTTTTTTTCCCCTGGTTAGGTTGGCCAAAGGGTTATCTATTTTATTGATCTTTAAAAAAACCCAACTTTTGAATTTATTGATCTGTTGTACAATTCTTTTGTTTTCAATTTCATTTAATTCTGCTCTGGTTTTGGTTATTTCTTTTCTTCTGCTGGGTTTGGGGTTGGAATGTTCTTCCTTCTCCAGTTGCTTGAGATGTCCCATTATGTTATTAACTTCCTCTCTTTCTGTTTTCTTGAGGAAGGCTTGCAGTGCTATAAATTTCCCTGTTAGGACTGCCTTTGCAGTATCCCAGAGGTTCTGGTAATTCTTGTCCTGATTGTTGTTTTGTTCCAAAAATTTGGTAATTTCCTTCTTAATCTTGTCTATAACCCATCTATCCTTCAGCATTAGCTTCCATGTTTTTGTATGGGTATGCAGATTCCTGTTGTTATTGAGTTCAACTTTTATTCCATGATTGTCTGAGAAGATGCAAGGAATTATTTCTATTTTTTTAAATTTGCTGAGGTTAGATTTGTGGCCTAGGATGTGGTTGATTTTTGAGTGTGTTTCGTGGGCTGATGAGAAGAGTTTGTATTCAGTTTTGTTGGGAAGAAATGTTCTGTAGATATTTGTTAAGTCCAGATGTTGAATGGTTATGTTTAAATCTTAAATTTCTTTACTTAGCTTCTTGTTGGAGGATCTATCCAGCACTGCTACAGGGGTGTTAAAGTCTCCAACTACTATGGAACTGGAGGAAATCAAGTTGCTCATGTCTGTTAGAATTTCTCTTATAAATTGAGGTGCATTTTGGTTGGGTGCATAAATAGTAATAATTGAAGTATCATCATATTGAGTATTACCTTTAGCAAATATGAAGTGTCCATTCTTATCCTTCCTTATTTTGGTTGTTTTAAAGCCTATTGCATCTGCAAATAGGATTACAATGCCTACTTTTTTCTGCTTTCCATTTGTCTGGTGTATAGATGACCATCCCTTTACCTTGAGTCTATATTTGTCTTTTCATGTAAGATGTGATCCTTGTATGTAGCAGATATCTGGCTGGAGCTTTTGTATCCAGTCAGCCAACCTGTGCCTCTTTAGAGGACAATTTAAACCATTCTCATTCATTGAGAATATTTTTAAGCCTTTCGAGGGTCCAGTGGAAATTTTTAATCCTTTTGCGACTGTGGAAGTTGGAATTTGATCAAAATTTTCTGGGTGGGTTTACTTTTGTGGTGAAGGATTACACTGGTCTTTATGGAGGATAGGTGTGAGAATACCCTGGAGTGCTGGTTTAGTTATGGCAAATTTCTTCAACATGTGAATGTCATTGAAGTATTTAATTTCTCCATCATAAATGAAACTCATTTTAGCTGGGTACAGGATCCTGGGTTGAAAGTCATTTTGTTTTAGGAGATAAAAAGTCGATGACCATCCTCTTCTAGCTTGAAAGGTTTCAGTAGAGAGATATGCAGTTATTCTAATATTCTTGCCCTTGTAGGTGATGAGTTTTTTCATCTGGCTGCTTTAAGAATTTTCTCCTTCATATTAACTTTAGTAAAATTGATTATGATGTGTATGGAGGATGTCTTATTTGAGTTGAGTCATGCTAGATTTCTGAAACTGTCTGCTATCTGAATTTCAGAATCTCTTGGCATGTCTCGAAAGTTCTCCTTCATAATCTCATGGAGAAGAGACTCTGTGCCTTGTGAAGCCACTTCATCGTTTTTGGGGATCCCTATAAGATGAATATTGGTTTTCTTCTAATTATCCCAGAGCTCTCTGAGAGAGTGATCTGTTTTTGCCCTCCATTTCTCTTCCTCTTTGAGAGTTTGGGAGCATTCAAAAGCTTTGTCTTCAGTGTGAGAAATCCTTTCTTCTGCTTGCTCCATTCTGTTACTGAGGGATTCAACTGTGTTTCTCAGATCTTTGAGGGCTGCAACTTCTTGTCTCAATGTGTCAAAATCTTTGGTCATTTGGTCTTTGAATTCGTTGAATTCTTGAGATATCTTTTGGGTTACTGCTTGGAATTCTAATTCGATTTTCTTTGTTATCCAGATTCTTAATTCGATTTCTGACATCTCAGCTATTTGTTTGTGCATGGGATCTTGTGCTGTGTCTGCCTCATTTATCCTTGGGGGTACTGATATACTCTGATTCTTCATATTTCCATAGTTTTTCTGAGGATTTTGCCTCATGATTGTTTTTCATCGTTGCCTGTGGCCATCCTCAGAGTTGGGGATGTGTCTTTCCAAGATTAGACCCAAGCTGGATCACTCTATTGTTGCTGGATCTTTGTAGGGAGTGACCCTGTGTATTTCCTCTGGGGCTACCCCAGCCAGGAAGTTCTGGTTGTGGAAACAGCTCTGGAGTGTGAGACACCTGGATCCAGCAACAGGGTTGGGGGTGGTGCACATGGTTCTGGGAGTGCCTGGCACCCAGTGACTTTGGCACAGAGAGCCCAAGGCTCCAGAAGTCTCTGGCCTGGAGAAGGGCTCTGCATAGAGGCAGGGAGGGCTCCTGAGGGCACTCTGCTACCAGAGTCCCTGTACAGATGAGTGGGCCAGTGTGGAGGCAGGGAGGGTAGAGGAGGGAGGATGTGGGGTTGCGCAGCTCCCACAGTTCCTGGTCAGGGCATGCAGAGGTCCGGTGGACGCAGGTTGTGTGTCAGGGTTCATGGCACAGCTCTTACCGAGGTCCAGGTGGGTGCCAATCGCAGTCCCGGCTCAGCTCTTATGGAGGTCCGGGTGGTGCAGCTCTTATGGAGATCTGGGTGGGCGCCGATCGTGGTCGAGGTGCAGTTCACATGCAAGAGTGCTCATTTCACCAAGGCATCATTATCGTGGTCAATTCCAGAGTTCGTTACCAAGGTCTCACTCATCACAGTGTCACAGATTAAAGCAGCATCTCTCATTCTTAAACACCTCTTTCCTGCCCTGTTATCTCCTGCTATCTCCCGGTTGTTGTAAGAATTACTTTGCATACAATTTTTCATATAATTCATAAAACCAAACCATTCTGCCAGTTTCTTTATCTATTATTTGAGATTTTTCCTTCACAACTGCTTTTTAAGAGGGTAAGAACAAGATAACATGCTTTTCAGAATGAGATTTTCCTTACAATTAGTTATCACTGAACTACCAAAGATAAGGAGTAGGGGCCTCCTAATATTAACATCAGTCAGCATTTCGGCAGAAAAGAACCTGGCCTTGCTACAGGCTCTTTTTTATCCTCTAATATACCCTTTATACTGCATCCTTCCATAGTTTTTTCTGGATTTCAAGGTGACAGCAAAAAGAAACTATAATGTCTTAGGTGCTCTTCAGAAATGTTCAAGTTCAAGTTCATTTTGCACCCAGATGTAAGGTATTCATTTTAAAATTCAAACATGTCTGTGCTCTTTGCCTTTGGGTAAGCACATTAATTTGAAAGTATCCTTCCTTCAGTATAGGTCTTTATACCATCCACCACTTTAACCCACTATGACTTTGTGACCTCCCTCACCAAATATGCATTGATCATTAAAATGTCAGTATTTAAACCGGTGAATCCATCAGTTTTAAGTGCCCAATGTGTTTTTTGGGAGTCATAATGTCTGGATTTAAGTACTGGCTCCACTGTTTATGACAAGTTCCCCAATCTCTCTGGATTTTAGTTTCTTCATCTGTAAAATGGTATAATTAAAAGCATCTACCCCTTTCCCCGGTTGTCATGAGAATGAAAAATGATGTCTGAAAAGTCCTTAGAATAATGTCTAGTAGGAAATTAGAATGCAATAAATATGAGCTATATTGTTATTCCTTCAGTGTATGTTTTCATTAGATGTGGTAAAATTTATTAACCTTACAGATTTACATGAAAATTAGATCGTGTGTGGAATGGCTAGCCTGGCATAAAGTCAGTATGCAGTAACAATAGTCCCATTCTCCACTAAATCATTCCCTTTGTTTCATGCTGCCTTGACTCACTTGAAGAGTGCCTTTCCTTATGTATTTTTGCTTTTGTGTATTGCCTACTATAATATAATTTTAAACTAACTTGAACGAAGTCCAATTTATTTTAAGATGTTAAGAAGAAAATTGTCAAGCATGAGCTGTGCTTTCAGGCAAAAAGCTTTAGCATGGTGACTTTTTAAAGAAGTTTTTTTTAACTCCAGAGTGATGTGGATATTGTAATAGCCCTTACCTTCTGGCCATTAGACACCTGAGAGGCTAGAGAAACTGAAAAACTAGCTGTTCCTGTTCAAAGTCATTCTTCGTAATTGCATGAGGTCAAGTGTAAAATGTAATTGCTTCACTTCTGTTCAATTGGTGCCACTTTTCATTTTGTTCTTTGTCATAGTCTCATATTTTTCCAGGCCTGGAACAGGCCAGGAAACACCATCTTTCCCAACTTAAGCTCTAGGTTTGAACCTCCTCTAGGTCACTCTTGCGAAGTGGTCATCAAGCGTCACTTGATACCTTTTGAGGGGAGGGTAAGCTTATAATATCCAGAGTGATACTTAGATCAGCTCAAGACAGACATGTCTGTGAGAAGAAGTTGCCTTTTGTGAACTAACATCTATCTCCTTATCTTCTCCCTAACTGTCCTAACTTTGCATCTTAAGACCTCAGAAAACTAATTTCTTCTTTCTTGTGCAATAGCAGCTAATCTACTAATCAAAGGAAGTTCTCACACCCCTTATAGATTTTTTTCTTTCAACACTTAGCTAAAACTGTAAGTTAATATCGGATTATTTTTTAATTGAGTTGAATATCCAGATAATGTAGAATCAGTGATGCATTCATTCATGCTATCTATTCTGCCCTTAAAGAAGTTTCAGATTCGAGAACCTATTGCATAACTTTAAATTCCACTCAATAATTCATTGTTTGAGGAAGCAATGGTTGATGGTTGCCTTAGTCTGTTCTGGTTACTATAGCAGAATATTATAAACCGGGTCATTAATAAACAAAGGAAATTTATTGACCCTATCTCTAGGGGCTAAGATGTCAAAGAACAAGGTGCCAGAAGACTGAGTATCTGGTGAAGGCCCATTTTGTGGTTCACGGAGAATGCCTTCTAGTAGTATTCTCACTTGGTGGAAGGGAAAAAGCAACTCTCTGGGGTCTCTTTCATTAAAGGGCACTGACTTTATTCATGAAGGCTCTAACTTCATGAACTAATCCACTGTATAGGCCTCACCTCCTCATACCATCACGTTAGAGGCAATTTTTCACTTGATCCTACCCTTAGGAACTACATTTGGTATTAAAGTGGGTTATGGACCAGCATTCATTCATTCAGTCTATCAGTCAATGGGATCCTACTAGGTGTTAGTTGTGTACCAACTAAAAAGATGGCTAAGTATTATTTTCTGTCTCACATTTCACGTAGACATATCATGGTTGAGGAGGCAGGTATGCTAAAAACTTAAAAGTACTATGTGAGAAATGCAGTACTAGAGACACGTGGAAAGTACTTAATAACATCAGCAGGAAGAACAACTAGGACTGCCTGATGCAAGGTATACAGGTGGATAGCTGGTTAGAAAGGTTCTCATTGAAGAGATGATATTTGAGCTGGACCTCTAAGCAGAAAAGGAAGTTTGTGCAAATGAAGAGACATGGAAAAACATCTGGGGAGTGCCTGAGGACTGAGGAGTCACTTGATATGTGTGATGTGTGTGCAAATCCGAGGGAGAGAGTAGCCAAGAGATGAGTCATAAAGATGTGCAGGCACCAGGTCAGGAAAGGGCTTAAGAATTGGGTTTTGTCTCATAAAGGATCAGGGTTCAGACAGAAGCACAGGTGTGGAAGGAATTCAGTCAGAGTTTTGACATAATTGCTAAACAGAATCACCAAACAGAATTATAAATTAGAGAAAGGAAGGCTAGTTGTAACAGTATATAAAAGCCTCGTTTGGGGAAAACCTAATGAACCCAAATGCAAACCACAATTAAACAGCTAATCAAACAAGTAAATAATGCTTCACTTAAAAGATAGTTCCTTGAGTTGAGAACTCTCTTGGAACAAGGTAACATGTAAATTCTATTTATAATAAATCATCATGACATTTTTTTCAGAAATATTTTCATTATCTCAACCAAGGACTGCTTGCTTGTTTGGGCCAAATGTGTAAATCTGACACCAGTTGACTATATTGCTGAAATGCAGTGCTGGACATGTCTAATGTTTGAAGAGAACCAAAGGTGATGCAGCTATGTTCTCACAATATATTATACCAGAGTGTCACTTTAGCAGTGACCTTGGAATCTTCACTTCAAGATCATCAGACAGGTGGAAGAAAACAGCAACTAAAATACCTCTGATGTATGACCAAGTAAATCCTTTTAAATTAAATCAAAGAGACCATCTTATTCTGAACTCTATGACATGACAGAGGGTGTTAAATAACATGTTTACATTAAAATTATGATGACCGTGTACCTTTTATTTACAGAATTTATAGAGATTAGTTTTCCAAAGTGGGTTTTGGACTTATCATGTCTGAAGCTATTGCAAAGATTAATAGAATACCAAATAAATCTTTTAGTTTTTCTTATTGATTTTGCAGCTAAAATTTCTTAAGTGTTTACTTCTAACACAGCCATAGTCCTCTTCTTTTTAAGCTTTTGTAGCTGAGGGCAAATATTCCTTTAATCACAAATACAACTGAAAAGATGTTCAAGAAGAAAGGTACATGGTGACTTTCAAAGCAATCATTTAAAGGGAAACCTGTAAATTTTCATTTGATGAAACATGTTTCTACCATCATATTCTTGCTTCAGGTCAGTGTAAGGAAAAAAAATAGACTGTTATAAAATGTGAGCCACTTGAATCACACTTCCATCTGAAATTATGTAAGAACTGGCTAAATGGACTCAATGATTTCCCTTTAATGCAGAAAGCAGTCCATGAACCTACTTTATTTCACTTTGTACAGCACAGAAACAATTTCTCCTCCTACAGTGATGACATGAAATATATTTTTAGTCTCTGTTAGTTGACATGCAAATGTACGCACTGTACCTCAAGTGAAAACTCATTAAAAGCCACTGGAATGCAATTGTGTTATCTCCCAGGAACACAGAAAATTAACATTAGTCATCACTCCAGTGCATTTCCATTTGCTAACACAGTGAAATCATCAACCCCACCTTCATTTCCCTGAGGTTGTCATAAAAAATGTTCATATTTTATTCCAGTTCCATCAGACAAAAGCTCTAGGTGTCTATTTATCACTAAGACACGTTTTTACTTAAATTGCAGACTGCTTCCACATGATCTCATGTACCTCCATGGCAACTTTCATTTCCTAATCTGTCAAGTAGGTATGACTTTGTAGATATTGCTAAAAATTACACATCAAGTGTTTGGAGTCATTGCTTAGATAATGAATATTGGGCTAAATTAGACACAAGGAGAGGCTAATATACAACAAAAATAACATATATCTTTGGAAAATGTATACATTTTTCTAATATTTTACTTGTTTGGGGAAAATAGCTTATTTTGCCCAAAGATTCCCAATGGGTACTTTGCTAATCTACACATAATAGACATTTGGGCCAATCTTAGCCCAGCATACCTTCCCTACTTTCCTCATTTCTTCTTACTATGACAACCAAATCTGGAAGATGAAAGGAATCTTGAATGGCCATCATTCATGGGGTGAATTTTAATGTTTTTGTTGAGCACTTGCTATGGATAGAGCTGTACTTTAAGTATTGAAGATGTATACTGACTCTTGGGAAGCTTCTGGGGACAAATAATAAACAACTAAAGGAACAAGGTCAACTCAGATGGTAATAATTCCTATAATGAAAATTAAGAAAATTTCTATAGAGCCTCATATGTATGTTTAGAACAATGTTCACTCCATGGTTTATTGTAATTTGTTCCTTTGTTGTATTACCTGTTTAAGTGTGGATGAAGAGGATGATCAATGTGCTGTTCATCTGTGTACTTTTAGTGCTCAGTACAGAGCCTGGTCGATATTAGCTGTTAAAAAGAATGAGTGCATAATTTCTCAATGAAGTATACTTTCAAAACCAGTTTCTCCATTTTCTCATTCTCTCCCATCAAATATATGTCTTTCAATCTGGTACCCAAATTACATTTAAAGGACAATAAAACAAGTAGTGTTTAAACACAGGGGCTCTGAAGTCAAATTCCTGGGTTTAAAATCCTATTTCAGCCCCTTAGTTTGTAACCCTAAACATTTGGGCTGTATTTTATACATCACAGACGTGCTCATTAGATTAACACTATCATGTGGTTGTTTCAAATATTAAATGAGATAATAGGTATACATTAAATAAATGTTAGCTGTCATTTTCAAAGATCACATCTCATATAAATAAGTCCCTTATTTAAAATGATTTTTCCCTTCCACGCATATATTTCATGCTCTAGCTACACTAATAAAACTCTTACTAAAAATTCTACTAGCTCATAATTATTTACTATGCTCAAGGCACAAATTAAGTAGCATGCATATATTATTCATTTATATATTCAACTAATAATATTGAGCACATAATTTAGATCAGGCACCCGTGTAAACATTAAGGCTATGACAGTGAATAAATAGACTTTTTTCTATGCCCTCAGGTAGCTTACATTCTTGGAACCGGAGGCAGGTGATAAGCAAACATGAATAGGTTAAATATATACTATGTTAGGCAGTGATAAAACACTTTGGAGGAAATAATGTAGAAAAAGCTTCCAACTCATGCATACTTAGGTATGTACCTATATTGCCTAACAACACAATATGACAACCAAAATGAAGTGAATGTGGAAATGTTATTGTTTGTGGAATGCTACATTGGGAAAATACTTCATAGTTCTGTGAGTGTGCAGTTATTACTGAGAAACATCAGGTGACGTCATCAGAGAAGACCACTCAACCTGTCTTTGGGTTTATCAGCAGCTGCCCTTTAAATTGCATCTGTGGGGGCCAAGCACTCAAGAAAGCCCAGGCCTTGGCTCAGCCTCATTTCAGCAACTGACTTGCAGCCATTGCTAAATGCTCTGGGCACACCTCATCCAGGGAATACACTGACATCTGGACACAGGAGGGAGTGTCTGGAGTGGAGAGGACAAAAGACCCACTGACTCACACCAAACGCTTCCATCAAATCCCTGCGGTCTTCCCATCAGCACAGGCCAATAATTCTCAACCTGGTGGTTATTTTGCTCCCCTCCCCAACCATGGGACATGTGTCAATGTCTGAAGATATTTTCCAGCAGTTCCAAGTGGTGGTGGTGGAAGGTGGGTGAAAGCCAGGGATGCTGCTGAACGTCTTACAGCGCACAGGAAAGCCCCAAAAACAATGAAATATCAGGCTTAAAATGTCAACAGTGCAGAGAAGGCATACACTGGTGTAGGCTGCAACCTTTCAGGACCTAGGTTAGGCTGGGATTAGGGGATAAACCACATTACCTCCAGGCTTATAGGTTACACAGGAACCTGAGTGGGAATAGTCTGGAAAGCCAGAAGAAGATCAATTGGAGAACTCATTTAATCCCTCTCCCTTGTGTATTACTACCAGAGAAAGGCAGGGTGGCACACCTGAAGGAATAGTCACTTGGTACATTATTAACCAATAAAAATCTTTTCCTAGGGAACTACTATATCATATAGTAGTAAGCATAATTATTTTGTTAAAAAAAAATCAGCTCCAGACCTCTAACCATTATTGGGGTCTTGTCTTCAGATAGCCTCAAGCTTTCAAAGCTTTTTCTCCCTGAAAGAAACAACTAATGGCATCTGCCCTAAAGTTTAGCTTTATCTCACTTATCTCTCTGTATCTTTATCTATTTCCTTCCCCTTCTTCTTCTACTAAAATTGAAGTGTTTCTATCTATTGTGATACTCCAAGGTGAAACAAACGTGAAAGTCTCTTACCACTTATACAGTCTCATGATTTATGGAAACCAAGGGATTCCTCATGTTCTTCTGGTGGTTGGAAAATAGGATGGCTGTAGAAAACAGGTTACAGACTTTTGATGAATCATAATTCTAAAATGCAGATAGTATACTGAAAAGTCTTCTCATCGGTCCCGTGACTTGTCTTGGGGAAAGTGCAGTAAATCTAACTCTATAATCAAACTTGTTTGGCTGTATGTTAAAATCTTAAGTCCACAGAATGAGTATCTGTTGGTAAAAAGTTCTGAGTCTTCCCTGATATACAAAATGTGTTAAAAATTGATGATTACCTTACAGAAATAAAGTTAGTCACCTACTAAATGACTCCCCCAAAATAAGACTGATACATAAACACACACACACACACACACACACACATAATTAGGGGAAGTAAATATATATTTGGGAAGTAAATTCTTAGAAAGGCTAATACATGATCACTGATATACCTACATATGACTGGCTTTATTAGCTCAACTCTGAAAATCACATTGGATTTGATTTTTTTTCACTAAAGGTAAGTTGTATCAATTTATTTGTTTGTTTGATTTGTTATCCCAGACTAGAGTACCATGGTATCATATCTCACAACAACTTCAAACTCCTAGATTCAACCAATCCTCTTGCCTCAGCCTCCTGAGTAGCTGAGACTATAGGCACCTGCCACAATGCCTAGTTTTTCTATTTTAATAGAGATGGGGTCTTCCTCTTGCTCAGCCTGGTCTTGAACTCCTGAGTTCAAGCAATCCACCTGTCTTGCCTCCCAGAGTGCTGGGACTACAGGTATGAGCCACTGTGCCTGGCCTAAAGGCAAGTTTTGATTGAGTTGTGTTAGGAACTGCTGGTGACAAGGAAATACAACTAGTGATCACAACATTGAGAGGGCTAAGGGACCCACTAAAACTTTTCTTATGGTAGCAAAGTGGAATTCTATGATAAGCTAGACTCCTGGCTTCTGGTGAATCAGGAAGTCAAAATACAGGCAGCTCAAGGGGAAGTATGCCTGTTTGTTTTGCTAGCCTGAGCACTTGAATATCAAGGAGGTATTTTCTCTTATAATACAGGGAGATAATTGCCCATTCCATCACATATTCACTTGTTCTTTCTGCGTCAGAGAGTGTGAATTCTCTCTGGGTTCAGTGTAGCCATCTTGGCCATGGCCTACTTTGGTGTGAAAGAAAGAAAGCTCACCAGTGTTACCTTTTGAACAACTCAGCAATATCCAGCATTTATTGAGCACTTGCTATGAGCCAGGCACTCTGTTAAACACTTATATGCATTAGCACAGATCCTCACTCTACCTAAAGTCCATTTTTCTAAATGAAAAATAATTCTGGCTGTTGTCTTGACAAATGCCAATAAAATGGTCATAGTTAATAATTCTGTCTGCAAAGAATGAATGTGTTTTCAAGTTAGGACAGTTTATTGAAGTGAAAGATCCATGAGGTTAAGATGGAACTCATTAGATATAGGCAGTCGTGATGGGTTAGCCTTTCCAAGAATTTACTACCCAAATATATATTTACTTCCCCTAATTATGTATGTGTGTGTACGTTTCTAACACTTGCCCACTTTGTTATATCCTCCCATCAGGAGATACTCCTTCAAGGGCTAAACCTTGGAAATTATCAAACAATTTAGAAGGAAAGCAGTATTATTTTGAGAAAATAAATGTGTGCTGATTATTGGAATGGGTTGCACATTTTCTATTGTCTTGGCATATCTGGGACACTTTCTCTGATCATACTTAATTGAGAGTTATGTGGGTTTATTCAGTCTTGAAAGAAAAAAATTAATCATTTAATAATCACTTACTTCATGGAGACTTTACATCCTTTGTATTACCCTGGATGGAAGTAGAGTACATTATTCTTAGTAAAGCATCACAAGAAAGGAGAAGAAAGAATCCTATGTACTCAATTTTGATGTGAGGATAATTAATGACCTAGTACACAGTGGGGAGTGGAGGTAGGGGAGAGCAGAGAGAGAGAAAAGGAGGGAGGGAGGTGCGGAAAAAGAAGAACAGAGAGAAGAAAGGAGGGTGGAGGTAAGAGAAGGGAAGAGCTGAGAGAGGGAAGGAGGGAAGGGGTGGGGTCTCTGAGGTGACACACCTTTTGGGGGCAAGACACAATTATAAGAGGGACTGTACCTAACAAATACAATCAGTGTAAATTGACTTCTTGTACCCTCAATGAATCTCCAATAATAATAAAAAATAATAATCACTTACTTCTCATGACTCTTTTACTTGCCTAACCCTAGGCATTCCTGGGTTAGAGAAGTGGTTATCAACTAGAGACAATTCTGTTTCACACCACCATCCCACAAAAGACATTTGGAAATATCAGGAGACATTTTTGGATGCCTGATTGGAAGAAGGGTTTTTGCTACTAACATCTAGTAAGTAGAGACTGAGAATACTGCCAAACTTATGATGTATAGAATGGCTTCCCACAACACAAATTTATGCAACCCAGAATGTCAGTTGTACTAAGGTTGAGAAACTCTGCTCTAGCTTTGAAGGGACTCCTTAGTTATGGAGATTTCTTTGTCTAATTTATATGTCCTAATTCCATAGGTCAGAACTTTAAATCTTTGCTCAGCATACCCAGTGATTCTGAAGCAAAGGATCCATGGACCAAACATTGAGAATGACTGATTTATTTTTATAGTTTTCATTTTGTGCTCACCAAGGACACATAGTTGTATTCGTCTGCTCAAAGAGCTCTAACCTACGTGATAAACACTTCTCTTATTTTATTGTATTTTGTATAACATCAGAGATTAAATCTATAAAATTTATAAAAATATTAGCACTACCTATTAGTATATGAAATAGAATATTGACAACAAGCTGAACTCTCTTCCTAAGACAATAAATGTGATTTTCCTGGTGGTAATGTGCTATGTGTGGATGATACATTGAACCACTACTGCTTTCCAGTTTTAGATAGGCAAGCATCACTTCACACTTAGGATACTACATGTCAAAGACATATTGCCACGTACAAAGACAAAGATGAAAGTGTGTTATTCATTGAACATTACAAATGGTGAACACTACTGAGGGTTTCTGCTGAGAGGAAGAGTCATTGCAATAATTTTGAAAAATTTATTTTACCAGTCTTAATTGAGGAAAAAAATGCATTAAGTTTGCACCAAATCCAGCTGCTTAAGAAATTCAAATTATATTCTCAGTAGTTATGACTGCATCGTAAGTGTGTTGCTAATAAAACTGGTAATAGATAAGCTGGCCTTCCTGACAATCATCCTTTGTTAGTTCTCCAAATTCCCTTGGCTAATGACACCCTGAATCAAAATCAGATGCTATTAGGTGAACTCAAAGGAAGTGAACTAAAACCACAATTTCCTGACATAGCTAACAGTAAGAATTATAGTAGAAACAGCCCTGGCTCTGAAATCAGACAAATCTGGGTTGTAATTCCATATCCTCCATTTATAATCTTAGCAATCCAGAGCAGAAAGTGCTTCAATTGTCTTATTTGTTCTAAAGGAATAGAAACATCTACTTCACATGTTTATTGTGAAAGTTAAACAATGAGACAACATATGTAAAATGCCTAGTATATAATGCTACACATAAATGGTAGCTACTAAATCAAACATACTGATTTACTCTATTGTCAACCAATTTATCTTCACTTGGATTCTAATCCATAAATGGAAAATACATATCCACAGTCTCTTTCCTTTTTAAGATATTATGGTTTATCTATTACTTTGCTATTAATATTATTACATTTAATTATTAATAGTATTTTAATTTATCAGTTTATAATGATTTAAAGAATTGACTAGAAACTACACAATCCTGACATATCAGCAAGTGTAGTGTGATATGGGCTGGTCATTTACAAAGGAAATATTATCATACAGAAAGTGTAAATTTCTATTTTCACCTGAAGTTTAGGGTATTATCATGTTCTGTTAGGGCTGTTAGAATCGAATACTTGAGACTGGATAATTTCTAAAGACGAGAAATTTATTTCTTCTGGTTCTGGAGGCTGGGGAGTTCAAGATAAAGTCAGCAGAATTTGATGGGAGCCTTCTTACTGTATCCTTACATGGTGAAAGGAGAAAGGTGGAAGGGGAAGAAAGGACAAAGTCCCTCTGTGAAGCCCGTTAATAAGGGCACCTAATCTCATTCAAGAAGGGCTTATGGTTTAATCTGTTTTAATCATAATTTAAAAGCTCTGCTTTTTTTTTATTGTTGGAGATTCATTGAGGGTACAATAAGCCAGTTACACTGATTGCAATTGTCAGGTAAAGTCCCTCTTGCAATCATGTCTTGCCCCCATAAAGTGTGACACACACTAAGGCCCCACCCCCCTCCCTCCATCCCTCTTTCTGCTTCCCCCCCATAACCTTAATTGTCATTAATTGTCCTCATATCAAGATTGAGTACATAGGATTCATGCTTCTCCATTCTTGTGATGCTTTACTAAGAATAATGTCTTCCATTTCCATCCAGGTTAATACGAAGGATGTAAAGTCTCCATTTTTTTTAATGGCTGCTTTTTAACACTATCACATAGACAATATCTGAATTTTTAAGGGGACGCATTTGAAACATAGCAGGTATTGGTACATAGGTAGAAGTATCTAAAGTATATTGTGTGGCAAAAGTAGACACACAAGTGCGTGCTATACGATCCTGCTTATGTAAACTATAAAAACAGGCAAAATAAATATAAGCTATTAGAATAAGGTGACTGGGTAGGAGAGGCAGTCTCTCTCTCTCTCTCTCTCTGTGTGTGTGTGTGTGTGTGTGTGTGTGTATTAGGAGGATTAGTAAGCAAAAGAGACCTCAGCAGTGCCTAAAGGGAATTGGCAATGGTGCTGATTCTTGATCATGGTGCAAACCGCATAGAGTTCATGTTTATGAAAATGGGTACATTCATAATGTGTTCTCTTTTTTCTGTATGTATCTTATATTAAATACAACATTTCAAATACATGATGGTGGTAAAAGTAGTATTCTTGTTTAGAAGCAGTTGAAAAAATGCAGGAAATGAACTAAAAATCCTCCAAAATTCTACCACCAAATTATAGTCAGTGCTGAAATTTTGTTTTACTATTCTATCTTTATTGCTTTTAAGTAAAACTAGAGTCACGGTGCATATGGAATCTTGCATCTTACTCTTGATAATTTGTGTTATTTTTAATAAATTCTCCATACCATGAAATATGCTTTGAAATACGATTTATAGTATCTGTGTAATATTTCATTATATGGCTATGCCATATTTTTCTTGACTAAGAACTCCTCTGTATAGCATTTAGGTTGTTTTCATGTATTTGAGCTCATAAACAATGCTGTTATTATCAATGTTTTCCACAACTATTTATGAATATATCTAAATACTCCCTTAGAATAAATTTCTATAAGTAAAATTACTGAATCCAGAGGTACAAATACTTTAAGTTCTTGATAAATATTACCAGTTCACTCTCTAGAAAAATCCTGTGAGCTTATACTTTTATCAGGAATAGTCAAAGGTGCCAATTTCTCTGCATGATTATCATCACAAGATGATAGAGTTAATATTTATTAACACTTTACTGTCAGCCATTCATTATACATGTTTATCTCATTTATTATTTAAAATAATCTATGAGTTAGGTACTCTTTGATTTCTGATTAGTATGGATGTGCATACAATTAGGTTACAAAAGCTTGAAAAAGAAAAAAATGTATGGAGTTGGGTACTCTTATCCTTATTTACAGATGAGGAAACTAAAGCTAGTAATTACCTTTCTCAGCCAGTAATTAGCAGACCTCTGACCTATTAAAACCCTTTCTGTTTCTTCATCAGAATGCATCCAGGGTGTATGTATGTGCGTGTGTGTTTTTGCCTGCTGTGTTGGGAAAAATAAAGTCAAACACACCTTTCTTCCAGGAGAAATCTCAACATTCAGCTTGTGAGCAATGTTAGTAATAGAAATTAAAAAAAATGGGAAGACAATTGTCTTTTGACACTGAGGAAAGGCTAAATGAGAAGATGCATTTTATAATGTAAAATGAAAAAAGGATTGCATGGTTTGCAGCAGAAGAAATGAGAAAGGTGGAAGGAGAGAAACGATTTTCTACTGTAAGACATGCAAAGGGAAGCCTGGACTTCATCCTGGAGGTTGCTTCAAGGAGAATCACACTTGGGTGGCTCCTGTGGCTCAGTGAGTATGACACAGGCCCCAATATACCTAAGGGTGGCATGTTCAAACCCAGTCCTGGCCAAACTGCAACAAAAAAATAGCTGGTCATTGTGGTGGGAGCCTGTAGTCCCAGCTACTCAGGAGGCTGAGGCAAGAGAATCACCTAAGCCCAGGAGTTGGAGGTTGCTGTGAGCTGTGACACTACAGCACTCTACAGAGGGACATAAAGTGAGACTTTGTCTCTAATAGATAAATTTAAATAAATGAGTATCACACTCAAGAAAATTATAAACAAAAATAAATAAATAACACTTTAATTATTTTATGTAACCTAAAATAGATAATAAAATCATCAGATGAGTTCATAGTTATGTTTTTCTTTTTTAAACCTGTAGGATAACTACAAATAATTCACCAACATCTTTGTTGCCTAAAATAAATAAGAGCTGGGAGTATGCAGGTGGCAGAAAAATTTTAATTACAAAGCCTAAGCCTTTTACCATCACATCACATTTTCTCCGCATTTTGATGAAAACACATTTTAACTTAAACCTAGATTATTAATTAGTAAGCTTACATTTTTTTCTTTCAAATCTTCAGTGATTTCTTATGTTTATTGTCTTGTCAATGGCCTGTCCAATGGTATTAATTTTTATAGTGTGTTGATCTTTTTATCACTGATTTTCAAATGTATTAATACAATACTTATACATAGTAAAAATGATTAACAACAAAAAATAGTTTCTCTTTTGCACCAGAACATTATTCTTAAACTCTAAATTTTATAATTACCAAGTGTACACTTTCATAAATTCCTATGCTAATATATCCCCACTTAAAGGGCCATATAGTCTTTTTGCGTGTGTTTTATACCTACATTAGTTTGCTAGGACTGTCATAACAAAATACGGTAATAGGGTGGCTTAAATAATAGATATTTATTTTTTCACAGATCTAGAGGCTAGCGATCCAAACCAAAGTGTCACCTGGGTTGATTTTTCTGAGGGCTTCCTCCTTGGCTTGCAGATGTCTCTCTTCTCTTTCCATTTTAACATGGCCTTTTATTCATGCATTGTCCGGATCTTTCTCTTGTTATAAAGACAAGAGTCATATCATATTGGAGCCCATCATCCATATCACCTCATTTTATATTAATTACCTCTTTAAATGCCTGCCTCCAAATACAGTCTCATTTTGAGTTACTGTAGGTTAGACCTTCAGTTATGACCTTCAATTATGAATTTGAGGGAAGACACAATTAAACTCAATACCAAAAGAACAATACTATATGTAGTGTATGATAGCATGGTTATTATACTTAATATAGTTTGAAATCAACATATATCAGCACATAGAGATCTACTACATTCACTTAAATTGTGGCATCTTATTGGAGTTTATGGGTAAAATTTCCTTAACCAATTTATCATTCATGAACATTTATGCTATCTCAAGTTATTTATGGTCACAGACAAAAACACCATGAACCTCATTGTACACAAATCTCTTTGCATATCTGTAGGTATATCTGATTATAAATTTTAAAGTAGAATTTTTAAGGAAATGGAGCAAGATGGCGGCTGAGTAACAGCTTCCCTGCAACTGGGCACAGTGAGTCTGGGGAGATAAGACTCCAGGCATCTCTGGCTGGTGGGATCTGCCTATAATCATCCCTTTGAGGATACAGGGAGTCAGCAAGGGACTTCTGGACCTCAAAAGGAGGACAAAAACAGTGGAAAACTGGCAAGTGGTTGCGTGTGTTCAATTGACCTAACCCCACCGGCAGACTTAAGTACAAGCAGCAGTGAGACTGCAAACCAAAAAGGCCTTACCTGTGAACCATTTCAGTGTTTTTGGACTTGGTACTCAGTTGAACTGCCTTTGGGCATTGTCTAGGGCCCCAGACTGAGCCGCTGATCCAGATGGAGCTAATAGTGTTCGACTGTGGGCCGCAAGGAGCCACTGTATGAGAACTGCCCCAGCAAGCTCTGCCCTCAGGGTCACAGAGCAAAGACCAGGCAGAATCTAGTAACCTAGTGACTGAGGAGCCTAAAGGTGGGGACTGAGCTGCCTTACAGCTTTAACCCTCAGGGGCAGAGTGAGACCAGTTTTGGCACACTGGAGCCTCAGGCTGTTGCCCTGGGTAGAGTGTCGGGGTGTCAGAGCTCATAGCAACCTCAAACTCCTGGCCTTGGTGTGGCCTGGACCTCCATAAGAGCTGTGCCGTGACTCCTGACCCGCGACCTGTGCCCACTGGGTCTCCGCATGCCCTGACCATGAATTGTGGGAGCTGCACAATCCTATGTCCTCCCTCCTGTACCCTCCCTGCCTCCACACCAGCCCGTTCATATGGCCAGGGACTCTGGTAGCCGCGTGCCTTCCAGAACCCTCCCTGCCTCTGAGCAGAGCCCTTCTCCTGGCCAGACACTGCTGGAGCCTTGGGCTCTCTGTGCAATGTCACTGGGTGCTAGGCACTCCCAGAAGAACCTTGCACACCACCTACCACCCTGTTGCTGAATCTGAGTGTGTCACACTCTGGAGCTGCTTCCACAACCAGAACTAACTGGCTGGGGCAGCCCCAGAGGAACTACACAGGGTCACTCCCTATGAAGATCCAGCAACAATAGAGCTATCCAACTTGGGTCTAATCTTGGAGAGACACCTCCCCAACTCTGAGGACGGCCAGAGGCAATGGTGAATAACCATCATGAGGCAAAACCAACAGAAAAACTCTGGCAATATGAATAATCAGAGTATATCAACTCCCCCAAGGTTAATTGGGCAGACACAGCACAAGACACGATGCACAAACAAATAGCTTAGATGTGAGAAATTGAATTCAGAATATGGAGAGCAAATAAGATCGAATTAGAATACCAAGCAGTAACCCAAAAGATATTTCAAGAATTCAATGAATTCAAAGACCAAATGACCAAAGATTTTGACACATTAAGACAAGAAGTTGCAGCCCTCAAAGATCTGAGAAACACAGTAGAATCCCTCAGTAACAGAATGTAGGAAGCAGAAGAAAGAATTTCTGACATTGAAGACAAAGCTGTCGAACACTCCCAAACTCTCAAAGAGAAAGAGAAATGGAGGGCAAAAACAAATCACTCTTTCAGAGTGTTCTGAGATAATTCAAAGAAAATCAATATTCGCCTTATAGGGAATCCCCGAAAGTGATGAAGTGACTTCACCAGGCACAGAGTCTATTCTCCATAAGATTATGAAGGAGAATTTTCCAAACATGCCAACAGATTTTGAAATTCAGATAGCAGACAGTTTCAGAACTCCAGCATGACTCAACCCAAATAAGACATCCCCCAAACACATCATAATCAATTTCACTAAAGTTAATATGAAGGAGAAAATTCTGAAAGCAGCCAGATGAAAGAAAACCATCACCTACAAGGGAAAGAATATTAGAATAACTGCAGATCTCTCTGCTAAAACCTTTCAAGCTACAAGAGGATGGTCATCGACTTTTAATCTCCTAAAACAAAATAACTTTCAACCCAGGATCCTGTACCCAGCTAAACTGAGTTTCATTTATGATGGAGAAATTAAATACTTCGATAACATTCACATGTTGAAGAAATTTTCCATTACTAAACCAGGTCTCCAGGATATTCTCAGACCTATCCTCCAAAAAGACCAGTGTAATCCTCCACCACAAAATTAAACCCCCTTGAACATTTTGATCAAATTCTAACTTCCACAGTTGCAAAAGGATTAAAAACATCCACCGGACTCTCAAAAGGCTATCAATATTCTCAATTAATGTGAATGGTTTAAATTGTCCTCTAAAGAGGCACAGTATGGCTGACTGGATACAAAAACTCAAGCCAGATATCTGCTGCACACAAGAATCGCATCTTACATTAAAAGACAAATGTAGACTCAAGGTGATTGGATGTTTATCTATATTCCAGGCAAATGGAAAGCAGAAAAAAGCAGGTGTTGCAATCCATTCACAGACACAATAGGCTTTAAACAAACCGAAATGAGGAAGGATAAGGATGGACACTTCATAGTTTTTAAAGGTAACACTCAATATGGTGAGATTTCTATTATTAATATTTATGGACCCAACCAGAACGCACCTATTTAAAAGTAAAACCCTGACAGACATGAGCAACTTGATTTCCTCCAGTTCCATAGTACTTGGAGATTTTTTTTTTTTTTTTTTGGCAGTTTCTGGCCAGGGCTGCATTTGAACCTGCCACCTCTGGCATATGGGGCAGGCGCCCTACTCCATTGAGCCACAGGTGCAGCCTTAGTAGTTGGAGATTTTAACACCCTGTTGCAGTGCTGGATTCCTCCAAAAAGAACCTAAGCAAAGAAATTTTGAACTTAAACTTAATCATTCAACATCTGGACGTAACAGACATCTGCAGAGCATTTCATCCCAACAGAACTGAATACACATTCTTCTCATCAGCCCACGGAACATACTCCAAAATCGACCACATCCTAGGCCACTAATCTAACCTCAGCAAATCTAAAAAAATAGAAATAATTCCTTGCATCTTCTCAGACCATCATGGAATAAAAGTTGAATTGAATAACAACAGGAACCTGCATACCCATACAAAAACATGGAAGCTAAACTACCTTATGCTGATAGATAGATGGGTCATAGAAGAGATTAAGAAGGAAATCACCAAATTTTTGGAACGAAACAATGATCAAGACACGAATTACCAGAACCTCTGAGATAGTGCAAAGGCAGTCCTAACAGGGAAATTTATAGCACTGCAAGCCTTCCTCAAGAAAACGGAAAGAGAGGAAGTTAATAACTTAAAGGGACATTCAAGCAACTGGAGAAGGAAGAACATGCCAAACCCAAACCCAGCAGAAGAAAAGAAATAACCAAAATCAGAGCAGAACTAAATGAAATTGAAAACGAAAGAATTATACAACAGATCAGTACATCCAAAAGTTGATTTTTTGAGAAGATCAATAAAATAGATAAACCTTTGGCCAACCTAACCAGGAAAAAAAGAGTAAAATCTCTAATCTCATCAATCAGAAATGACAAAGATGAAATAACAACAGACCCCTCAGAAATTCAAAAGATCCTTAACAAATATTACAAGAAACTCTACTCTCAGAAATATGAAAATCTGAAAGAAATTGACCAATATTTGGAAGTACGCCACCTACCAAGACTTAGCCAGAATGAAGTGGAAATGTTGAACAGGCCCATATCAAGTTCCGAAATAGCATCAACTATACAAAATCTCCCTAAAAAGAAAAGCCCAGGACCAGATGGTTTTACATCAGAATTCTACCAAACCTTTAAAGAAGAACTAGTACCTATATTACTAAACCTTTTCTAAAATATAGAAACAGAAGGAATATTACCCAACACATTCTACAAAGAAAACATCACCTTGATCCCTAAAGCAGGGTAAGACTCAACAAGAAAAGAAAATTATAGACCAATATCACTATTGAATATTGATGCTAAAATACTCAATAAGACCCTAACAAACAGAATCCAACAACACATCAAAAAAATTATACACCATGACCAAGTGGGATTTATCCCAGGGTCTCAAGGCTGGTACAATATAAGTAAATCTATAAATGTAATTCAGCACATAAACAAACTAAAAAATAAGGACCATATGATTCTTTCAATCGATGCAGAAAAAGCTTTTGATAATATCCAGCATCCTTCATGATCAGAACATTTAGAAGATTGGCATAGAAGGGACATTTCTTAAACTAATAGAGACCATCTACAGCAAACCCACAGCCAATATCATATTGAATGGAGTTAAATTGGAATCATTTCCACTTAGATCAGGAACCAGGCAAGGTTTCCCATTGTCTCCATTGCTCTTTAACGTTGAATGGAAGTTTTAGCCATTGCAATTAGGTAAGAAAAGGCAATCAAGGGTATCCACATAGGGTCAGAAGAGATCAAACTTTCACTCTTCGTAGATGACATGCTCGTATATCTGGAAAACACTAGGTATTCTACTACCAAACTTTTAGAAGTGATCAAGGAATACAGCAATGTCTCAGGCAACAAAATCAACATCCATAAATCTGTAGTCTTTATATACACCAACAATAACCAAGCCGAAAAAACAGTCAAGGACTCTATTCCTTTCACAGTAGTGCCAAAGAAGATGAAATATTTGGGAGTATACCTAACAAAGGACGTGAAAGATCTCTACAAAGAGAACTATGAAACTTTAAGAAAAGAAATAGCTGAAGATGTTAACAAATGGAAAAACATACCATGCTCATGGCTGGGAAGAAGAAACATTGTTAAAATGTCTATACTACCCAAAGCAATATACAATTTTAATGCAATCTCTATTAAAGCTCCACTGTCATACTTTAAAGATCTTGAAAAAATACTTCGTTTTATATGGAATCAGAAAAAACCCTCCAATAGCCAAAACATCATTCAGGAATAAAAACACAGCAGGAGGAATCACGGTATCAGACCTGAGACTATACTATAAATCAATAGTGATCAAAAAAGCATGGTACTGGCCCAAAAACAGAGAAGTAGATGTCTGGAACAGAATAGAGAACCAAGTGATGAATCCAGCTCCTTACCATTATTTGATCTTTGACAAGCCAATTAAAGACATTCAGTGGGGTAAAATTTCCCTACATAACAAATGGTGCTGGGCGAACTGGCTGGCAACCTGTAGAAGATTGCAACAGGACCCACACTTTTCACCATTAACTAAGATAGATGCTCAACTGGATAAAAGATTTAAACTTAAGACATGAAACTATAAAAATACTTGAAGAAAGTGTAGGGAAAGTTCTTGAAGTAATCAGCCTGGGTGAATATTTTATGAGGAGGACTCCCCAGGCAATTGAAGCAGTATCAAAAAATACACTACTGGGACCTGATCAAACTAAAAAGCTACTACACAACCAAGAACATAGTAAGTAAAGCAAGCAGACAGCCCTCATAATGGGAGAAAATATTTCCAGGTTATACCTCTAATAAAGGTCTAATAACCAGAATCCACAGAGAACTCAAACGTATTAGCAAGAAAAGAATCCATGGTCCCATCTCAGGTGGGCAAGGGACTTGAAGAGAAACTTCTCTAAAGAAAACAGACGCATGTTCTACAAACACATGAAAAAAAGCTCATCATCTTAATCATCAGAGAAATGCAAATCAAAACTACTTTGAGATATCACCTAACCCCAGTAAGAGTAGCCCACATAACAAAATCCCAAAACCAGAGATGTTGGCGTGGATGTGGAGAAAAGGGCACACTTCTGCACTGCTGATGGGAATGCACACTAATACGTTCCTTCTGGAAGGATGTTTGGAGAATACTTAGAGACCTAAAAATAGACCTGCCATTGGATCCTATAATTCCTTTACTAGGTTTATACCCAGAAGACCAAAAATCACAATATAACAAAGACATCTGTACCAGAATGTTTATTGCAGCCCACTTCATAATTGCTAAGTCATGGAAGAAGCCCAAGTGCCCACTGACCCACCCATGGACTAGCAAATTGTGGTACATGTATACCATGGAATATTATGGAGCCTTAAAAAAGATGGAGACTTTACCTCTTTCATGTTTACATGAATGGAGCTGGAACATATTCTTTTTAGCAAAGTATCTCAGGAATGGAAGAAAAAGTATCCAATGTACTCAGTCCTACTATGAAGCTAAATTACAGCTTTCACATGAAGGCTGTAATCCAACTATAGCACAAGACTATGAGGAAAGGGCCAAGGAAGGGGAAGGGAGGGGGGAGATTAGGGTGGAGGGAGGATAATGGTCGGGCCACACCTATGGTGCATCTTAGAATGGGTATAGGCGAAACTTACTAAAGGCAGAATACAAATGTCTACATACAATAACTAAGAAAATGCCATGAAGGCTACGTTGAACAGTTTGATGAGAATATTTCAGATTGTATATGAAACCAGCACATTGTACCCCCGATTGCACTAATGTACACAGGTATGATCTATCAATTAAAAAAAAAGAAGAAGACTTGTATCTAAAACATATGAAGAATGCTTACAATTAAATAATAAAACAATGCAGTTAAAAATGGACAAAAGTTTTGAGCAGGGATTTCACAAAATTATACACCCAAACATATACACAGATATAAATGGTTGCTAGAAATGCTTGGCATTGGTAGATAGATAAATACAAATAAAAAATACATAAATAAAAGTAGAATTTTTAGGCTATGTGCAATTAAAATTTTGATCGAGATAGCCAAATCATATGTGAATTATGCAAAAGTGAAAGGGAAGACTTCATTTTTCACACCCTTGACGAAAGCAGATGTTTCAAACTTTTTTTATTATTTAGTATTTGTGATAGGTGGAATTTGATATATTATTAAATTGAAATGATTTCATGCTTTATTAACATTAGTTTTTAAATTTCATTTTTTTTTTCTTGGTTTTTGGCCGGGGCTGGGTTTGAACCTGCCACCTCTGGCACTTGGGACTGGTGCCCTACTCCTTGAGCCACAGGCGCCGCCCTAGTTTTTAAATTTCAGATTGATATAAGGGTACAAAGATTTAGGTTACATTGTATTTGCTAGGTAGTGTCCTAGTTGTAGTTGAGCCCTTTACTCAGGAGGTGTGCTATCTGCTCTTACATTGTGCCCATTAAATGGTAGCACACCAAACCCACTTCTCTTCCCCTCTGCCCCTCCCCTCTCCCCCTATTTAGATGTAGTTGTGTTTTTCTCTTGCATGGACGTGTAGTTGTTTATCTATTAGTTTTGTATTAGTATTGAGTACATTGTATATTTGCTTTTCTATTCTTGTGATACTTTCCTTAAGAGGATGTTCCCAAAATTTACCCAGGTCACAAGTACAAAATATGTAAAGCCTCCATCTTTTTATGGCTGAATAATATTCCATGATATACATATATCACACTTTATTTATCTATTCATGGATTGATGGGCACTTGGGTTGATTCCATGTCCTGGCCATTGTGAATTGAGCTGCAATAAACATTCTAGTGCAAATGTTCTTACAGTAAAATAATTTATTTTTCTTCTGGGCGGATACCTAGTAATGGGATTGTGAGGTCAAATGAAAGGTTTACTTTTAGTTCTTTGAAGACTCTCCATACTTCTTTCCAAAGAGGCTGCACTAGTTTTCAACCCTACCAACAGTGTAAATGTGTACCCTTTTATATATAAATAGGAAAACATCTGAAGCTTTAGGACTTTGTGACATGAACTATTCTTTCTGTGTTCAAGTAATATCTGAAGGGGGTTTTGATTTGCATAATGATTAGGGATGATGAGAATTTTTTCATGTGTTTGCTGGCTATTCATTGGTCCTCTTTGGAGAAGATTCCGTACATGTCCCTTGCCAAATGATAAATGAGAATGTTTACTTTTTTATTATTATTTTGAGTTCTCTGTAGAGTCTAATCATTAGCTCTTTGTCAGATATTTGCAAATATCTTGTCCTATTCTAAAGGTTGTCTGTTTGCTTTACTAGGTAAATCCTATTATTTCCTGCCTTTCAAACAACTCAGATCAATATGTCAGAAATAAAACTCTAACTTTTCTTTACCTATATTTGTATTTAGTGCTAATTAGTATTTAATATTCATTGAGTTGGACACTAAGCTAAGTACTTCATAATCACTATCTTATTTAATACTCACTGTAGCTTTACTTGTTGGATATAGCTGCGGTTTTCTCACGTTTAAGATGAGGACACTGAGCCTGTGAGATACATTTTCTGTAAAAACCTTTTTTTACAGAAGTATGTACCTTTTGGGGGTGAGACAGGATTGTAAGAGGGACTTTACCTAACAAATGCAATCAGTGTTAAAAAAAAAAACCTATTAAATGACAATGCTGTTACATAAATTCAATTCAGTCTATGTACAGGGCCACAATCCTTAACTGCATAGAGAAGCAGTTCTCAGCCTGTGAGTCGCAACACACAGGAACTGTATTAAAGGGCCACGGCATTAGGAAGGTTGAGAACCATTGGCATAGAGCCTTATATGACATTATCAGGACTTTAGATTTTACTCAGCATGAGAAACATATTTTAAGCTATGATAAATCTCAGTTACCCATGAAAAGATCTGAGAAGTAACTGTGGTAGGCAGAATAATGGTGAGAAACATATTTTAAGCTATGATAAATCTCAGTTATCCATGAAAAGATCTGAGAAGTAACTGTGGTAGGCAGAATAATGGTTCCCTGATGCAGATGTCTATGTCTCAAACCTTGCAATCTGTGAATGTGTTGCATTACATGCCAAAGAGGAATTAAAGCTACAGATATAATTAATATTGTTCATCACAAGATAGGGATATTATCTGAGTATGGCCAGAGTAATCATAAAGGTCCTTAAAAGTGAAAGGAGATAGAAGGACAAAGAACTGGAGAGGTGGCGCTGTGAGAGGCGTTGGCCTGATATTGTTGGCCTTAAAATGGAGCAATGGGCTCTGAGCCAAGGAATGTGAGGGGCCTCTAATAAGGTGGGAAAGTCAAGGAAATAGATTTTTCCCTAAGTCCTCCCAAAACAGTACAGCTCTGTATACCTTGCTTTTTGCCCAATAAGAACCACTTAGGACTTCCAACTTCCAAAATTGTGAGATAACAAATTTTTGTTAGTTTAAGCCACTAAGTTTGTGGTAATTTGTTATAGAACCAAATGACACAAAAATTATGTAGAATTAGAACAGAGGAATCTTGGAGACAGCCATGGAAATAGAGGGAGAAATCACATCTTCCTTATTTCTACGTGGGATTATTTTCAATTTTAGACCATTTCTTCCCTTTAACTTCTCTTTGTTATTGTTTCCAGACAGGATATCTTATTTTCCTCAGAAACTATGACAAGTACGTATTATAGGAAAGTAGATGCTCAGGGCAACTGAAAGTCATGTATGTGCGTCTTGGCTTTTTGTTGGTACCACAGGGCATTACAGTGCAAGAGAGAGGTGATATTTCACGTGCCCAGGTAAGAAACCACTAATAAGCAGCAAAAATAAAACTCATAACTCCAAGTGATTCCTAAGTCCTAAAGATCTATATTTAAATTGTTCATTTTACTTTAAAGAATAAAGATTGGACTCAGTGTCCTTAATTCCAAAGATGAACTCTATCTTTAACTTTCATTGCATATATGTATTCAAAATAAGTCACTTTACCTATCAGACCTCAGTTTCTTTATCTGGAAAAATGAAGGTAGAAAGGAAATTAACTCATGCCAAGTTCTGGGCTACACACAGAGATTGTTTAATCTTAGGTCCAGAAAAAAACAAAGGAACATTAGCTCGCAGATTTGTCATTTTGCTATTCTAAAAGACAAAAACCTTTATGAATTTGAATATTAGAAGAGTCTGAAATATGAGTTGTGAATGACTGTGGATCTTAGTTATAATTCAAGAAGGCAGTATCCATTTCTCCCAGAGGGCATCAGCAATCCTGGTTTCTACCAACTACTTTGCTGGTAAAAAGTTGTGTGAGTTTATACTAGCTAGATACTCACACTATGGCTCAGTAGTTTTCCTCCTTCTGTAAAATAAGAGGATCATATTATTCCTGCAATCCTTTCTCTTTGATTTTCTATGTCAAGAACTGGCGACCATTTTCTCTAAAAGGCTAGATAGTAAATATAATTTGAGGCTTTGCAAGCCACTACATCTCTCTGTCACAACTACTGAACTCTGTCTTTACAGAACAAATGAAGCTGTAGACAATATGTAAATTAACTGGCATGGCTGCATCCCAGTAAACTCTATTTACAAAATAAGTTATGGCCTGGATTTGGGCCATGGGCCTTAGTTTGAAGAGTCCTGATCTGTGCAGCAATGAAGGACTTTGTGTGTGTCAATTGTCCACTCTTCTCTTTCCTGTTTGAATCAATATATTCAGAGCTAATTTTGTACATTCTTAGCCTAAAGACGATTCCCTACTGAAGTCAGTTTATATGTCTTTTCTTCTCTTAAAAAACAATAACTCAGGATTAAGCTGAGAATTTGGAGAAATGAATAGGCAATAAATGATAGAAACAAAAAACTGTAAATGAATAAAAGTTATATGATAATTATATAATAGGATAGATTTAAGGTCCTATTCTTGTATAGTTGTCATTTTAACGTATCATTAACATATGAACTAGTTCCACATACCTTCACTGCCTCCCAATATAATGAGGGCACCAAAATATACATTGGATTCCATTTTAAGCTATCAAAAATATTGCTTTTCTGAAATGCACCAAGATTTTCAATTAGAGTTCTTGGCTACAATAGAATATTTTATAAATGATGGAAGCAGAGGAATATTAATAGTTTTCATGAATTTCTGCAAATGGCAGATGGATAAATGGCCTATCACACATATATAATTAGATTCTTCAATTGTTCCAGTAAAGTGTCCTGGAGATCACTGTCAAAGCCAGCATTTGAACCGAGATTTAACTTTGTTTCTGTGTACTGAAAGTTTTTCTTGTGTATGGTTTGGTCGGTTCACAAATGGAAGCATTCCTCTAGGACTTTTGTTTTCGATGTTAATTCTGGTAACTCCTATATTGCAGATGAATCTGATGGCAATGTATTAAACCTTACCAAAGATTTCAATCATAGTAAGAAGATCTTCCCAAGGCATGAGGAAGCTTTCGGCACCTCAACAAACTTCTCCAGAGCAAGTATGCAGGATGGGCTTCTAACCAGCAAATGTTTTGAAATTTGCATGTTCAATTTAGTTTGTATTCCCATTGTTTCCTTCTATTCAGCTATGCCTTCAACTTCACTTGTTCAGTGAGTTCAGTCATAAAAAATATTCAGAGGGCATGGACAGATGGTGAATTCACTAGGGAGTTTGTGCAATTCTCTTATTCACTCCATCAGTCTATAATTATACAGAAACAAGCCCAGTTCGAGCTTAAGCATATTCTGCCTTGGAGAAAGAAAGAAACAAGATGATTAAAATATAAATTTGAGTAGCTTTCCCTTTGCCCTGTAGAATATTTCTAATTAAATTTTAGCTGAAATCTGTCAGTTCCTCACCTCTGAAAGTTGTAGTTTTTTAGTTTTATATAGCATTTTTATCAGTTTTTCCTTTATAATGACATTTTCTCATTACTTATTTATCTGATCAACATTTCATGAATCTTAGAAATAAATGTATTTTTATTGTATGCGCTTTGGAATTACTGTGCTTACTTTTGACATGATCCACTTTGGTTATTTTACAAATTAGAAAAAAAATAATGTGATACAAGAATATATATATATATATATATGCATGCACATTAATGTACATGTATATATTTTTACCCATATGCAATCCTGAGGTCCATAAACAGATCTCTGTAAATTTCAGTGGTTTTCAGCGAGGTGCAATTTTCTCCCAGGTGGCATATGTACCAATGTTTGGAGACATTTCTAATTGTCACAATGTGGGGTGAGGGGAAGCAGGAGGAGGTCCTCCTGGCATCTAATGGGTAGATGGCCAGAGATGCTGCTAATGACCCTCAATGCACAGCTTGCCTATGTCAGTACCCCCAATAATGAAAAAGAATTATCCAGCCTAAATTGACAATAATGCCAAAGTTAAGAAAGTCTGATCTATTCCAGAAACATATTAAAATGTCTACATATAATTCAACTAATTCTATATGAAACCACAGATCCCTAACATACTGTAAGTGATTTTAGTAAGTTTAGGAATGCCTTACAGAAAAGTTTTTTTTTTTTTTTTTTTTAAATTAAATCATAGCTGTGTACATTGATATGATCATGGGGCATCATTCACTAGCTTTACAGACCATTTACCAAGTTTCACATATACCCTTGTAAGATGCACCCCTGGTGTAATCCCACCAATCCCCTTCCCTCTACCCACCTCCCCCTTCCCTCCCCTCCCTTTCCCCCTTCCCTCTATTCTTAGGTTGTAACTGGGTTATAGCTTTCATGTGAAAACCCTAAATTAGTTTCATAGTAGGGCTGAGTACATTGGGTACTTTTTCTTCCATTCTTGAGATACTTTACTAAGAAGAATATGTTCCAGCTCCATCCATGTAAACATGAAAGAGGTAAAGTCTCCATCTTTCTTTAAGGCTGCATAATATTCCATGGTGTACATGTACTACAATTTATTAATCCATTCGTGGATCGATGGGCACTTGGGCTTCTTCCATGACTTAGCAATTATGAATTGAGCTGCAATAAACATTCTGGTACAAATATCTTGGAGTACCGATTCACTACAGGCACAGAAAAGTTTTAAAAGCTTTTTGTCTAGTAGTATAGAATGTATTCTTGTATTAGGAACATTGTAAATTATAAAGCCTTGCAATGCACCTAAATTAATCTATTTTTCCTTGGAAAATGGCCAAGAAGTTTTGATTAAGATTGTATATTTATCTTGGTAGTTATCTTGATAGTTGTATCTGCCCAGGGCTTTTGTTCCAAGTAATTACTGTCCCTTACAGTATCCCATCCCTTTACTTTCTATATTTGAATAATAGAAGAGCTGCTATGTTAATTTAATATGAGCCTTGCCCTTCTGGAAATGTGGGGAAAGACCTTGGGAATGAAAATCTGCTCTCTTTCTTTCTCTGTTGCTGCTTTACCTGTAATATGCACTACCCCAGAAATTTCTAAGGCTGTACTTTCAATTACAAGAATTAAAGAAGAATTGGAGACCTAGAGGACATATATAAAGAGAAAGAGACAGTGTTTAATAAGATTTTCTGTGAATTATGAATGTATTTCTTTTTGCTACAGCACATTTCAAGTAGGAAATAAAAAGTAAAAGTGCTTTTTCAGTATTTGTGATGATAGATTGTTGTTTCTTTGAATCAGAAATCCTATTGAAATAATCTTTAATGAGAGAACAAGAAGATGGAGAAACTTTGAGTCATATGTTCACATATGTGTACATGTGTTCACACACTCTTACATCCACTTTTCTATTAAGAAGTTCACAGCATATGTATTATCTTGTGTCTTGCTACTTTTACCAATCAACGTGCTATAAACCCCTTTTCGTGTTTATTCACATCACTGTTTTCATGACTACCAAGCATTCTGCTTCATGGCTTTACAGCTTTTTACTAAGCCAGCCTTCTCTTCATTAACATTTTGGTGATTTGTTACCAAATGCTCCCTACGTAAAACAATGCTGCAGTGAAGATTCTGTGCTTAAACCTTTATGCATTTTTTGCTATCATTTTAGACAATATTTCTAGAAGATCTACTGAGCCAAAGAACGTTTCATTTTCAAAATTGTGTGACACAGTGCTCATTTCCTTTCCAGACAGGCTGGCACAAGTAGCATTCCCACCAAGGCATGTAAACTGCTACATCACACTCCATTCCTAACAGTGGGGGTCCTCATGCTCTTTCATCGTTGTTGATATTTTCCCTCGTTATCATTATGAAGGGTAAAAATGTCCCATGTTAATCTATATTTTTTATAAATAGTGAAGGTGAGCATATTTTTATTTTTAATAACTATTTGAATTATTATTTTGAATTGGCTTTTCATGTTCTTTATCCATTTTCAAATAATGTTGCTCATCTTTTTAGTTTTGATTTATACATGCTCCTTGAATATTAAGAAAATTAGCCCGTCAAGCATATTACAGACACTTCCTCCCAGATTGTCTTTTAACTTTTGTTATGGTATTTTTAGCTAAAAAGAAGCTTTACATTCTTATGTTGTCATATTTATCATTTTCTATGGCTTCTTGGTATGCTAGTGAGACTTAGAAAGGCATGACCCACATAGAGATTATAAAAAGCATTCACACATATCTCCTTTGACTGTAATTTAATTTTTAACATTTAAATATTTGATCTATCTAGAATTTATTTGAGAGCTTTGGAGTGAGGTAGTGTAATCAAGCTTAGCAGCTAGTGCTCAGTATCTATGATAAGAAAGACTTGTATTAAGGTCTGGGCTCTGCTACTTAATAGCCAAGTGACCTTGTAAAAGCACTTAACCTCTTGAAGCCTGTTTCTTCTTCTGTGAAAAGGAGTAATCATACTCCCTAACTCATAGGTGTGTGATAAAAGTGAAAGAATCTGTTCAAAGAATTTAAAGCAAAAGTTGGAACATAGTAAGCAAATTATTAATATTAGCTGGACTTAGTATTATTAATATTGCTATTTCATGTAGATAACCAGTTTCCTCCAGATAATTTACTGATTAGTACCTTTTCCTCAAAGATTGAAAATGCTACTACCTTCATTATATACTTACAGTATATAATTATATATATATATATATATCCTCTGATATGTTACATTGCTCTGTGCATTCACATAACATCATTTCAATTACAGTAGCCTTACAATAGCTTTTAATATGTGGTGGAGCAAAATATTATTTGGGGCAAAATACTCTTCTTACCATGTACTGTATTTACTTGTCTATTTTCCCATGTTTTCCTTTCAGATAAACTTTGGAATCATTGGGTCAAGATTCACACACACACAAGAATGCCATTTAATAATATTTTTATCTTTGTTTATATAAAAGAAAGATATTTTAATTGTTTATTAATTTTGCAATCAGCTACCCTCATTTCTCAAACATAAAATTCATTTTTTTTCCAAAAGCATGACATAGTGCTCTCAAAAGCATTTTAAATAATAGCAATCATCCTTCACTTGTTCCTGGAATTAATTTTGAACTTTAAAAAATTTTCTTATGATTTAACATGAGGCTTTTAGTTTGAGTCATATATTTAATTTGTTAAGAAAACACAATGCTAATTGCCCATCCAAAAAGCTGTAACAATTTGCATTTGCAACATGATGTATGAATGTGCCCACATCCTACGCTATGCCTTTCCTGACAGAACATTTCCTCATGTTCTTTCCTTTTGGCTAATATTTTCTTTTTATCAATATGAAAGGTCAAAAATATGTCATTTTAATCTCCATGTTATAGGCACGGGGAAAATTAGTATCTTCAAATTACTGTCTTTTTATGCTTTTCTACTTTTATTCTGGCATTGTAATAATTCTTTCTCAGTAAGATTTTATGTGGTAGTTTTCTTCATGTAGTATTTATGCATTGCTTATTAAATTTACTTATTAGTATTTTCTCTACGTTTTTGTTTGGAATGCTATTTGAATAAACATTTTCCATTACATTTTCACTTTCTGGTTGATAAAAAGGGAAGATATTAGTCAGTATATATTAATTTTGTACTCATTTCATATCAAATATGTAAAATTTTATTTTGTTATCTTGTTTAAATCTATTACTTAGACTTTTTTTTTTTTTTTTTTTTTTGCAGTTTTTGGCAGGGGCTGGTTTTGAACCTGCCACCTCCAGCACATGGGGCCGGCGCCCTATTCCTTTGAGCCACAGGTGCTGCCTCAACTTAGACATTTTTAAAAGATAAATTTATTAGGTATATTCAAGGTGTATCACATGATGTTATAAGATACATATACATATTAAATCTAGCAATTTTAAAGCAATCTTGAATAACTAAAGGAAGTAGCATCCTAATTTTGTTCATAAAATTAATTTCCAAATTTTCAATTGTTTTTACAATTAAATATAAAGCTTTTGATTTTGAGTAATATATTATGCTTTTTAAGGAACATGCATGTTTGAATGGAGATTGAATTTTATAAATGCCTTCATTAGCATATACCAGAACGACCATGTTTTCCCATCCTTTCTATTATTAATATGGTGAATTATAGTTATGTAATTCCTGTGGGAATCCTGTTTTTGAACTTCTTTCATTCCTAGAATTCCTCCTACTTCATTATTATGTATTATTTTACTTATCTGCTTTGGATTTTATCTAAAATATTTTATTTCAGATTTTTGCATTGACTTGTATGTTTTTTCAGTCGTTTGCGTCACATTTATTGTCGTCATTAGGCTCAGTTTGGGTGTTAGTATTATGCTTCCTTAATGAGATAATTGGAAAAGTTTTCTGGCTATTCCTTGCTTTTAAAATGTGTATAAATTAAATAGTAAGTACAACAGTGACAAGAGTAATCTCTCTGCCTACAAGAGAGGGGGCTGTTCAAAATCAGGCTTTACTTACTTTTTTGTTTAACATTTACAAAATGGACATAACAATAAAATGCATCAACTAGATCTCTTCCAAAGATGTTCTATGATAGCAAATGCAAAACACTTACCATATGTCTTCTAAAGAAACTAAATAAATGAATAAATGAAAGTCATATTACCATGTTTTCTAAGTAAAGAAAATTTCACCCTTGACATCATCTAATACTGACAATTTGGGAAAAAAGGAAATGTAGATTTTTATTATTATTTTTATCAATTGGTATCAGGATTATTAGTCAATTTTTGCTTTCTATGTCTTGGTGTTATCCTGTGTGTGTGTGTATATATATACATATATATATATGCATATACACATATATATACATATATACACACACATATATATATATATACACTAGTTTTTCTAGAAAATCACCCATTCCACCCAAAGGCATGGAAACTAAACAATCTTCTGTTGAATAACAGATGGGTGAAGGAAGAAATAAAACAGGAAATCATTAACTTCCTTGAGCATAACAACAATGAAGACACAAGCTACCAAAACCTGTGGGATACTGCTAAAGCAGTTTTGAGAGGAAAATTCATCGCTTCAGATGCCTACATTCGAAAAACAGAAAGAGAGCACATCAACAATCTCACAAGAGATCTTATGGAATTGGAAAAAGAAGAACAATCTAAGCCTAAACTGAGTAGAAGAAAAGAAATATCCAAAATCAAATCAGAGATCAATGAAATTGAAAACAAAAGAATCATTCAGAAAATTAATGAAACAAGGAGTTGGTTTTTTGAAAAAATTAATAAAATAGATAAACCATTGGCCAGAGTAACGAGGAATAGAAAAGTAAAATCTCTAGTAACCTCAATCAGAAATGATAAAGGGGAAATAACAACTGATCCCACAGAGATACAAGAGATCATCTCTGAATACTACCAGAAACTCTATGCCCAGAAATTTGACAATGTGAAGGAAATGGATCAATATTTGGAATCACACCCTCTCCGTAGACTCAGCCAGGAAGAAATAGAGCTCCTGAACAGACCAATTTCAAGCACTGAGATCAAAGAAACAATAAAAAAGCTTCCAACAAAAAATGCCCTGGTCCAGATGGCTTCACTCCAGAATTCTATCAAACCTTCAAGGAAGAGCTTATTCCTGTACTGCAGAAATTATTCCAAAAAATTGAGGAAGAAGGAATCTTCCCCAACACATTCTATGAAGCAAACATCAACCTGATACCAAAACCAGGAAAAGACCCCCCAAAAAGGAGAATTTCAGACCAAATGTCACTCATGAATATAGATGCAAAAATTCTCAACAAAATCCTAGCCAATAGATTACAGCTTATCATCAAAAAAATCATTCATCATGATCAAGTAGGCTTCATCCCAGGGATGCAAGGCTGGTTTAACATACGCAAGTCTATAAACGTTATCCACCATATTAAGAGAGGCAAAAATAAAGATCACATGATCCTCTCAATAGATGCAGAAAAAGCATTTGATAAAATCCAGCATCCTTTTCTAATTAGAACACTGAAGAGTATAGGCATAGGTGGCACATTTCTAAAACTGATTGAAGCTATCTATGACAAGCCCACAGCCAATATTTTACTGAATGGAGTAAAACTGAAAGCTTTTCCTCTTAGAATTGGAACCAGACAAGGTTGTCCTCTGTCACCTTTACTATTCAACGTAGTGCTGGAAGTTCTAGCCAATACAATTAGGCAAGACAAGGAAATAAAGGGAATCCAAATGGGAGCAGAGGTGGTCAAACTCTCCCTCTTTGCTGACGACATGATCTTATACTTAGAGAACCCCAAAGACTCAACCACAAGACTCCTAGAAGTCATCAAAAAATACAGTAATGTTTCAGGATATAAAATCAACGTCCACAAGTCAGTAGCCTTTGTATACACCAATAACAGTCAAGATGAGAAGCTAATTAAGGACACAACTCCCTTCACCATAGTCTGAAAGAAAATGAAATACCTAGGAGTATACCTAACGAAGGAGGTGAAGGACCTCTATAAAGAAAACTATGAAATCCTCAGAAAGGAAATAGCAGAGGATATTAACAAATGGAAGAACATACCATGCTCATGGATGGGAAGAATCAACATTGTTAAAATGTCTATACTTCCCAAAGCAATCTACCTATTCAATGCCATTCCTATCAAAATACCAACATCATACTTTCAAGATTTGGAAAAAATGATTCTGCGTTTTGTATGGAACCAGAAAAAAACCCGTATAGCTAAGGAAGTTCTCTGTAACAAAAATAAAGCTGGGGGCATCAGCATACCAGATTTAAGTCTGTACTACAAAGCCATAGTGCTCAAGACAGCATGGTACTGGCACAAAAACAGAGACATAGACACTTGGAATCGAATTGAAAACCAAGAAATGAAACTAACATTTTACAACCACCTAATCTTTGATAAACCAAACAAGAACATACCTTGGGGGAAAGACTCCCTATTCAATAAATGGTGTTGGGAGAACTGGATGTCTACATGTAAAAGACTGAAACTGGACCCACAACTTTCCCCACTTACAAAAATTGATTCAAGATTGATAAAGGACTTAAACTTAAGGCATGAAACATTAAAAATCCTCCAAGAAAGCATAGGAAAAACACTGGAAGATATTGGCCTGGGGAAAGACTTCATGAAGAAGACTGCCATGGCAATTGCAACAACAACAAAAATAAACAAATGGGACTTCATTAAACTGAAAAGCTTCTGTACAGCTAAGGAGACAATAACCAAAGCAAAGAGACAACCTACACAATGGGAAAGGATATTTGCATATTTTCAATCAGACAAAAGCTTGATAACTAGGATCTATAGAGAACTCAAATTAATCCACATGAAAAAAGCCAACAATCCCTTATATCAATGGGCAAGAGACATGAATAGAACTTTCTCTAAAGACGACAGACGAATGGCTAACAAACACATGAAAAAATGTTCATCATCTCTATATATTAGAGAAATGCAAATCAAAACAACCCTGAGATATCATCTAACCCCAGTGAGAATGGCCCACATGACAAAATCTTAAAACTGCAGATGCTGGATGTGGAGAGAAGGGAACACTTTTACACTGCTGGTGGGACTGCAAACTAGTACAACCTTTCTGGAAGGAAGTATGGAGAAACCTCAAAGCACTCAAGCTAGACCTCCCATTTGATCCTGCAATCCCATTACTGGGCATCTACCCAGAAGGAAAGAAATCCTTTTATCATAAGGACACTTGTACTAGACTGTTTATTGTAGCTCAATTTACAATCGCCAAAATGTGGAAACAGCCTAAATGCCCACCAACCCAGGAATGGATTAACAAGCTGTGGTATATGTATACCATGGAATACTATTCAGCCATTAAAAAAAATGGAGACTTTACATCCTTCGTATTAACCTGGATGGACGTGGAAGACATTATTCTTAGTAAAGCATCACAAGAATGTAGAAGCATGAATCCTATGTACTCAATTTTGATATGAGGACAATTAATGACAATTATGGTTATGGCGGGGGAAACAGAAAGAGGGAAGGAGGAAGGTGGGTGGGGCCTTGGTGTGTGTCACACTTTATGGGGGCAAGACATGATTGCAAGTGGGACTTTACCTAACAATTGCAATCAGCGTAACCTGGCTTATTGTACCCTCAATGAATCCCCAACAATAAAAAAAAAAAAAATTACATTAGAACACTACAATGTATTTCAAAGATCTCCACCTGAAATTAGTTTGCCTTTGTCTTTCCATTTTTCTCTTTCCTTCTTAAATATGATACCTAGCTATTAATTTATTTTTTAATCTTTTCTTATCTAAACTGTTCCAGTATAGTGACAATTATACAGAATAAAAAAATGAATACCTATGTATCTACCAGTGAACTTAGTTAAATCCAAGTATGTTGCATTACTTCTATTTACTTTTTAAAAATATAAAACATTAAAGATAGAATGGAGTCAGTCCCTTTTTAGCCTCCGTTATTCATTTCCTCTTTTATGCTACTTAGCAGTATCTTGAAATTTGCTGTCTCCACATACCCAAGTGGGCAATTAATTCTATTCACCAAGTATTTTTAGCCATCAGACTACCAGGCATTTAAGAAGATGGGTTGAGATGGACCATGTCATTATTCCTAATTAATAAATCATCATTGAAGGAGATCTGTCATTTCCAGGCCAGATAATTTCATTGTTTCCAGGTCATATAATTTCATTCGAGATGTTCAAAAGCTCTATTTTCATCAATCATGGCAACCTACAATTTCTCCATACAGTGGCTGTTTAATCTACCTCAGCCTCAGGAAAAGGACAATGTGGAGGAGAACCCCCTACAAAACCTGAATTGACGTTCAATACAGTTGAGAAATAAATTTTTGATGCTTTATGCTTCTGAAATTATTTTGTTATTCTTGTTTTTACCACAGCACAACCTAGATCATCTTGACTAATGCAGCCATAAGCAACAGGTAGTATATTTCATATATTTTAAATCATTTCATAGATGCTGTTAAGTTTTTTATGCTCTTTCAGAACTCACATTTCTCATACTATATTATGTTCTTAAGGCTGCTTACTGTTTCTCCCTCTGAATGGACCATAATGCAAGTAACCACTCTTTTGTTAATGGAAAATCTGTATTGCTTTAAAGTTTACACTATTAAGAAAAATGTTACATTATTACATTTCTTGCATAATATATGTGAAAATTTTACAGAAATGTAATTATTAGCTTATAGGGTATGCACATCTTTAATGCTATTGGCTCTTGTCAAAAATTCTCCTCCATGATTATAGAAATTTATACTTCTGCCAGCACTAACTTGAGAATTTCTGTTTCTACAGCCTGTCATTACTGGGTATTGTCAAACATTCTCATTTTTGCCAACCAGATTTATAGTATTACATTTTAACTTTCTTGATTTCTAGTGTAATTGAGTACTAGAATAAATGCCTATTTTCCATTTGGGTCTCCTAACATTTACCTACACATATCCTTTGTTCTTTTTTCTTAGGTTGTTTTAATTTAATTATAGGAGTGTCCTTGTTAGTTATATGCATTGAAAATATATTCTGTGAGTCTGCGGCTTAACATTTTACTTATACTGTGTTTTCATCTGTACAACTTTAAAAATTTCAGGGCTGTCAAGCACTGTATATCAACCCATTAATTTATCATTTTACCTTATTTTCACAGCTTTATTAAGATAAACTTCACACTCCACAAAATTCAATGGTTTTTGGTGTAGTCACAGATATTTATAACCATCGTCACAGTCAATTTTAGAACAATTGCATCCTCTCAAAAAGAAACCTCTTACCTATTAATAAATTCCCCAAACTTTCATCTCCCCAGTCCTGAGTAAACACTGATATACTTTCTATCTCTACAGAGTTTTCCATTCTGGACATTTAATAATCATATATATTGTCTTTTTGATTTGCTTCTTTCAATTTCTATAATATAGTAGAACCTCTGTATGTTGATCACCCAAGGGACTTTAACATACTGGTCAATGTACAGAAGTGGTCAACATTAGGAACTAGGCCTATTGTACTAATTAATACATGTGGTGAATGCCCAGTCTATGAAAACTATGTCAAAGTAGGGAGTTGGTCAACTACAGAGATGCTACTGTATTTTTAATGTCTATACATATTGTAGCAAGTTTTGAAATTCCATATGCTTTGTCAAGGAAATAATTCCCTAAGCTGATGCCATAATGCTACTCTCTTTGGATTAATTATTTTTGAAAATATTTTATTAGAATATTATTATTAATCCACTGGGCCCTAATGGGGCAAGTAGAGAAGTTCAGCAATAAGAGGCAAATGTAAGCATAATTCCTTTGTTGTTTTAATTTTTAGTTTATTATTTTTATAGACTCAAAAAAGTGATACAAGTGTGGGTTTGTTACATGGACATATTTTGTAGTATTAAATTTTGAATTATTAGGGTATTTATTACCTAAATACTATAAATTATACCTAATAGGTAATTTTTATCCCTCACCCTCCCACTCTCCAATCTTTTGGTATCTCCAGTGTATATTATTCCACTCTGGATGCCCAGGATCACCTATTGTTTAGCTCCCACTTATAAGTGAGAACATGTGATGTTTGATTTTTTGTTCCTGAGTAACTTCAGTTAGGATAATTGCCTCCAATTCCATCCAAGTTTCTAGAAAGGACATTATTTCATTCTTTTTATGACTGAGTAATATTCCATGACACACACACCACATTTTCTTTATACAATCATCCAATCATCAGTTGATGAACACTTGAATGTCTACCATGTATCTTTGCTACTGTGAATACTGCTGTGATAGACATGAGTGCAGGTACCATTTTGATAAAATGTTTTGTTTTGTTTTTATAATTTAGGTGGATACCCAGTAGTGGGATTGCTGGATTGAATGGTATGTCTATCACTCTTGGTTCTTTAAGTGATCTCCACTCTATTTTCCATAGAGGTTGAACTAATTTACATCCCACCAACAGCGTAAAAGCAATCCCTTTACTCAATATCTGTGCCATCGTGTATTGTTTTTTGACTTTTTAATCATGAGCACCTATGATTTCTTTCAACTGGATTCCATAATTTTTCTTATAGACTTATTTACCCTCCTTTGTTAAATATATTCTTAGATATTTTATTTTTTGCAACAATTTTAAATGTGACTAAGTTCTTAATTTGGTTCTTAGTTTCACTGTTTATTGATGTATAGAAAACTACTAATTTTTATATGCTGATTTTGTAAACCTGAGACTTTTCCTCAATTTATTTATCCAATCTAGGATTCTTTTGGAGTATTCTCTAAGCTTTTCTTGGTATAACATCTTATAATATATGAACAGGCATAATTTACTTTACCTTTTCCAATTTGGATGTTGTATATTTATTGCTTTTGCCTGATTGCTTTAGCTAGAACTTTCAGTACTATGGTGAATAGAAATGGTAAGAAAGGACATCCTTATCCTGATCTGATTATTATGAGGAAAGCTTTCAACTTTTCACCACTTAGTATGATGTTGGCTATCAATTTGTCAATATGGTTTTTACTATTTTGAGGTATGTCCCTTATCTATCTGCTTTTTTGAGGGGATTTATGATGCATAAATGCTAGAGTTTATCAAATGCCTTTTGCATCTATGATGATGATCATACAGTTTTCAATTTAATTCCGTTTGCATGTATTACATTTATCGACTTGTGTATGTTGAGCCATCCTTACTTCTGTGGAAAAAACACTTGATTATGGTATATTCTTTCTTATGTGCTGTTAACTTTAGTATGCTACTTTTTTTTATAATTTTTGTGTTTATGTTTATGAGGGATATTGTTCTGTTGTTTTGTTGTTGTTGCTGTTGCATCCTTTTTGGCTTTGGTATCAGGGTGATACTAGACTCATAGAATGAGTTAGAGAAGATTTTCTCCTTGAGCTTTTGGAATAGTTTCAGATGAAATGGTCGTTCTTCTTTGTGTGTCTTTGTGGTAGAATTCTGCTCTAAATCCATCTAGTCCTGGGCTTTTATTATTTTGGTAGAATTTTATTGTTGATTCAACCTGACTACTCTTAATTTTTCTGTTCATAATTTCAATTTCTTCCTGATTCAAATTGATAAGGCTGTATACTCAAGGAATTTATCCATTTCCTATAGGTTTTCTGGTTTGTGGGCATTGAGATATTCATAGTAGTTTCAGATGGTTTTTTGTATTTCAGTAGTATTCATTGTAATGTCTCTTTATTCATTTGTGATTGAGCTCATTCAAATCTCTTCTCTTTCTTTTAGTTAATCATCTTATCTGTTAATCAGTTCTGTTTCTTTTCAAATAATCATCTTTTCTTTTTAAATTTTATTTTAATTTTTTCATTTCAAATTAGTAAGAGGGTATGATTTTTTAGGTAACATTATTCTCATTTCCAAGGTAAAGTTCAAGTTGTAACGAGCTCTTCACCCAAGGGGTGTGCTGTATACCCTCACGTTATGCATATTAGGTGAATTCTCACAAATTGCCCCACCCTTCCCACCAATAGGCCTCTGCCCTCCCCTCTCCCACCTCTCCCCATCTCCTTGCTAGACTGTATTTGTGTTTTATTATTCATGTGGGTGTGTAATTTAATTGTTTATATATTATTTCATATTAATAATGAGTATACTGAATATTCTTTCCATTCTTGAGATAGTTTACTAAGAAGAATGCGTTTCAACTCCATCCAGGTAAACATAAAAGATGTACAGTCTCCATCTTTTCTCATGGCTGAGTAGTACTCCATGGTATACATATGCCACAGTTTGTTAATCCATGCATGGGTTGATGGGCATTTGAGTTGCTTCCACAAGTTGGCAATTATGAATTGAACTGCAATAGACATGCTGGTGCAAATGTCTTCATGGTAAAATGTTTTTGTTCTTCTGGGTAGATACCTTGTAATGGAATTGTGGGATGAAATGGAAGGTCTACTTTTAGCTCTTTGAGAATTCTCCATACTTCTTTCCATAAATGTTGTATTAGTTTGCAATCCTACCAGCAGTGTAGAAGTGTTCCCTTCGCTCCACATCCACACCAGCATCTGAAGATTTGGGACTTTGTGATGTGGGCTAATCTCACTGGAGGTACGTGGTATCTCAGAGTGGTTTTGATTTGCATTTCTTTGATGAGTTGAGCATTTTTTCATGTGTTTGTGGCCATCCATTTGTCATCTTCAGAGAAATTTCTGTTCAAGTCTCTTGCCCAGTTATAAATGGAATTGTTTGCTCTTTTCTTGATTAGAGTTCTTTGTAGATTGTAGTTATCAAGCCTTTGTCAGATTTGTAACATGCAAAAATATTCTCCCATTCCAAAGGCTGTTACCTTTGAATGTGGTACTCTTAGCTACGCAGAAGCTTTTTAGCTTGATCAGATCCCATTTACTTATTTTTGGTATTGCTGCAATTGCTGTGGAGTTGTTCCTATAACTGTCTTTTAATTCTGTTGATCATTCATATTGGTTTTTGTGGTCTCAATTTTGTTAAGTTCTGCTCTGATCCTTGTTATTTATTTTCTTCTGCTGGTTTTGGATTTAGTTTGTTTCTGTTTTATCTAGTTCCTTAAAGTAAAAGGTTAGGTTGTTAATTTGTGATCTTTCAACCTTTATGATGTAAACATTTAGTGCTATAAATTTCACTCTTAGCACTGCTTTTTCTGTATACCAGTGGTTTTGATATGTTGTTTCATTATTTTTAATTTCTTTTGAAAAATTTTTAAATTTCCATCTTGATATTGTAATTGACCCAAAGATCATTAAAAAGCAGAGGTTTTAATTTTTATGTATTTGCATAATGTTGAAAGTTCCTCTTGGAATTGATTTCTAGTTTTATTCCCATGTGGTCTGAAGATATACTTAAATATTGTTTTCTACCCCTGTACCTTCAGGCTATAAAAGTCTTTATCCACTAAGTGAGTTTCTTGAAGACAATGTATGTTTGAGTTCTATTTTATTTTTTTAATCAATTGTGCCAAAATATATCTTTCAATTGAGCCATTTAGGCCATTTATGTTCATAATTACTATCGACATATGAGGTTGTGTTCCTGTCATAATGTTAATTGGTAACTAGTTGTGTTGTATTCTCAATTGTACATTTGCTTTATAAGACCTACCTATGAGTTTTAAGGTTTTGTGTGTTTTTATGATGGTCAGTATCAACCTTTTGTTTCCATGTTTAGAATTCTCCTGAGAATTTTTTAGGGATGATCTAGTGGTAAAAAAAAAAAAAAAAAAAAATCTCTTAGAGTTTGCTTATCTGAGAAAAACATTATTTCTCCTTCATTTTTGAAGCCTAATGTAGCAAAACAGAAAATTCCTGTCTGACAATTCTTTCCTTTGAAAATATTTAAAATAGGATTCTAATTGTTCCTGAATTATAAGATTTCTTTTATGAAGTCTGCTATTGGTCTGATGGGATTTCCCTTATAGGTAATTAAATGTTTTCTCTCTTGCTTCTTTTATTTATTTTTTTCCTTCATGTTAACTTTAGATAGTCTAATGATTATATGCCTTAGTGAAGGCATATGGTCTTGCAACATAGCTCTCTGGTATTTGCTGAGCCTCTTGTTTCTGCATATCTGAACCCTTTGAAGTCCAAGAAAATTTTCTTCAATTACTCCCTCAAAAAGTTTTTCCACACTTTTTGTCTTTTCCCCACTCAGGAACACCTGTGACTTGTAGGTTTGGGTGCTTTATGAAATCCCATATTTCTTTAAAAGTTTATTCATTTAAAAATTATTTTCCTTATTTTTGTAGGGCTGCATGCATTAATTTGAAAGACCTGTTTTCAAACTTTGGGATTCTTTCTTCTTCTTGATCTATTCTCTTGCTTGAGCATTCACCTGAATTTTGTAGTTCTTTCACTGCGTCTTTCATTTCTTTAAGTTCTACAATTTTTTTTCATTTATATACTACATTACTTTTATTGTTTCCTTGTGTTGGTGTTTAACTTTCTTTTAGATTTCATTGAGCTTCCTTGAAATCCACTTTTTAAATTCTTCATCTGTCAATTCAGCATTTTCACTTTGTTTGGGATCCATTGCTGGAGCGATATTGTGATCCTTTTAAGGTGTCAATATACTCTGTTTTTCCATATGACAGAGTCCTTATTCTGGTTCCTTTTTATCTGGAGAAGCTGTTATTTCTTATTTCTTAATCTACTGTTGTTTAATCTGAATTTTAAATTTGTTTTTATTTTATTTTTCCCCTTGATGATGTGCCTTAATGTATGTTGTTTCCTTATTCAACTTTAATTTGGGATACCTTCAGGAAGCAAAGTTTCTGATCCTTGATTATAGATAGCTTTTGTGCAATAGCTTTCTGAGATTCTTACTATCTTAGTTTTGTACTGGGCTCCAATTCAACCACTCCATGCATAGGTTGCACTTATGTGTAACAGACAGCTGCAGCAGGAGCTGATAGATGTGTGCTCAGTCTTTGTTTGCTCCTGTGGTGAAGTGGTCTGTGGCATGATTGATGTCCTGCATCCCCTGCTCAGCCCTGGAGGGGGGAAAATATCTTGGCTGAGCTGAACCACCATGTCTCCCGGGTACACCTCAAGGATGAGCTTCTGGAAGTGCCATCCTTAATGAAGGTGTAAGGGGGAGCTCACGTTGAAATGCTCCAAGGTCTCTGCCTGTGAAAAGGAAGTGGGCAGCACTAGGTCCACCATCTGGGTAGGCAGAATTGTGGTCTGCCTCACAATCATGTCTCTCTCCCAGGGCTTGTGATTTCAAGTCCAGGTAGTCAGTGTCATTTACCTCCAGATCCTAATGTAGCTGAGAGCTGAGGAAAATGCTTGTCCAGCAGCTCTCAGCCGAAATTGCCTTTGGTTACACTTTTACTTTGAGCTCAAAACAGACAGGTTTTCCACTACCTGTACTCCACTACAGAATGCTTACACTTTTTAAGTGAGATGAGTTGGACTCCTGCATGCAAGCCTGGATGTGGTGGGCACACTATGAGTAGGGGTGCAGTTTTCCTCACATGCCCTGGTACAGCTGGTCCCCAGCATGCCTACACAACACCCCATTGTAACAGCCATGGCTATTATCTGCTGTAGTGAAGTAGGGGAGAAGTCTGTACCTCCACCTTTGCCACTAGGCACTGGTGCCTCCTGTTCACTGGGGCAGAACATTGTCCTCCTTTGAAGAGATTAGTGTTGTTCTGATGTGTCTTCTGGGAGGAAAGCAGGCACCTTTAGCTCACAAGTGGGGCACTCTTGATGCATAAGAGTATGTGCTCTAGTCTTCTTTGTCACAAGGAGCATCTCAGTGCACTGTATTCTTCTTTCCTCTAGGAGCAGCCTGCACTAAAATATTAGAAGTCCGGGAGTTTCACAGTTCCCCTGGGACTCACCAACTCCCTCTGGTTGCTGCAGTGTGATTTGATGCTAGAGAACATATTCTGGGTATCTAGAGATGCACAGACTAAATGGTTGAAATGGTCCCCACCCTATGGTCCCCTGAGGGCAGTGGCTCAGCAAGAGAAATGCTGCTACTCTGTGTATGGAGTGGGATGGACTGAACCCTTCACACAAACCCAGGCATGGTGGGCACTGTTTCAGTGGGTGTGTAGCCTCCCTGAAAACCCAAGACTGGCTATTGCCTGGTGCATTAGCCATCAGCACTAAACCCCTGTGTGAACAGCCATGGCTTTGTCTGCAGCAGTGGTGAGAGGAAAATCCTGGTGTCATGACTGTTCTAGACAGTAGTACTGCTTGACATTTGGGTCAGGACCACTTTCTTTCCCTACCTGACCCAGTTCCTCCTCAGATCTCTTCTGGGAGGCATGCAAAAATCTTCAACTCACAGGGAGGAGCTCTTGGTGGAGAGGATTGCACACTCTGGTTTCCTTTGCCTCTAGGGATGCTTTGGCAAGCTGCAGGCTCCCTTACCCTAAGGGCAGTCCACTCTGAGTATCAGAACTCAGGGAATTCTGTAGTTATCCTTGGGACCTACTAGTCCCCTGTGGTTTTTGGAGAACGTTTACAGAGAATCCAGCAATGCAGAGACATAGGGCTGAGATCGCCTACACAGAACAAAGGCCCACAAACAGAATGGTGCCCACCATGTTAGCCAAGGTCTGGGGAGAGGATTAATGACCAGGCATGGACTGGAAGCACAGTGCTTTGCCCTCCTCAAGAAGTTCCCAAATTGCTTTCCATAGCAGTGCTTGGGCTTGTGATGTCTAAACTCTCTGACAGTTTAGAAGCCAAGTGTCTGCTACAGGGGTGAAGGGAACAAAAACTACCCCCACCTACCCTATGGAAGGGACTCTAGCTTGCTTAGAGGTTGACAATTGTACAACTTTTGCTTCCTTTTTGTTACGTGCTCCAGGTTTTTCCCATGGTTTCACTGGCAGGTTTTGGCACTCTTTCCTCAGTGTTTCACTTGGATCATGCTTATTTGTCTCATTTTCATCCTTCTTTCTGAGAACTGGAAACCCAACATCACTAGTCAACAATCTTGAAAAATAAAGCTTTCTGTTTTCTTAATAAATTATTCAATAATAATTTTGGTTTTACACATAGGTGTTTATTCAGAAGTTTAAATTTATGATTTGAAGTATTGAACTTTTTTTAAAATATGGTCACCCAATTGGACTATCACTAGTTATTAAAATATTCCATTATTTCCACTAGGATTTCTAGTACCACATCTATTCCATATAAAAGTTTAATACATTGTTTTTGCTTTCGATACTATGATCAGTTGCTTTATTGCCATTTAATTTTTGTAAAATTATAGTTGTGTTTTCTCCTTGATTTCATCATTATTATTATATTGAAACAGAGTCTCACTCTGTCAGCCTGGCTAGAGTGCCATGGAGCCATAGCTCACAACAACCTCAAACCCTTGGGCTCAAATGATACTATTGCCTTAGCCTCCCAAGTAGCTGAGACTACCTATAGCTACCTGCCACAATACTTGGCTAATTTTTCTATTTTTAGTAGAGAGAGGGTCTTGCTCTTTGTCAGGCTGGTCTTGAACCCCTAATCTCAAGCAATCCTCCCTCTCCAGGCTCCCAAAGTGCTAGAATTATAGGAATGAGTCACCATGCCCAGAAATTTTATTATTTTTAGTGCTCTGATTTTTTCCTAGTATAGATCTAGATATGATACATATGATACATACAGAATTCAAGATAATTCGTCAGTTATGGGAAAATTTTAGCCATTTTTCTCTTTTAATATTGCTTCTCACTTTCTTATTCTATGCTGTCTCCTCTCCACTTTGTTAAACATAAGTTGGTTTTCTAAATTTTTCCCATTTCTATTAGCTTCTTTGTTTTCACATTCTTTATCTGTCCACTGTATGCTTAACCTTTGGTAATCCCCCATTGTGTTCTAGACATCCTTGCTGAAGATAAGTTGACAATATATGTATGGATATCTTTCTGTCTTTTCTATTCTGTTCCATTTGTATTATACTGATTTGATGTACAATATATTTTAAATGAGAAAGGGCAATACCTTCAGCTGTTTTTCTTTTTTTTCTCAAGATTGCTTTGGCTATCCAAGGTCATTTATAGTTCGCATAAATTTTAGGATTGCTTTATCTATTTCTGTAAAAATGAGGATAAGATTTGTCTAAGAATTGCATTGAATATATAAACGCCATTGGTAAAATGGGCATTTTAACATTATGAAACTTTCCAATCTAAGATCATGGAGTATCTTTCCACTTACTTGTGTCTAATTTATTTCATCAATGGTTTGCAATTCTCAGTATGAAAGTCTTTCACCTTAGCAAAGTTTATTCCTGGCTCAGTACCTGTGGGTCAAGGAGCTAGGGCCTCAGCCATATACATGGGAGCTGATATGTTCGAATCCAGCCTGGGCCCACCAAATTACAATGACAACTATAACCAAAAAAACAGCCAGCCATTGTGGTGGGTGCATGTAGTCCCAGCTACTTTGGAGGCTGAGGCAAGAGAATCGCTTAAGCCCAAGAGTTGGAGGTTGCTGTGAGCTGTGATGGCACTCTACCCAGGGGTGACAGCTTGAGACTGTCTCAAAAAAAAAAAAAAAAAAGAAAGAAAGAAAGAAAAGTTTATTTCTAAAATATTTTTATGTTGTTAATTAAATTATTTTCCTAATTTCCTTTTCAGGTAGTTCATTGCATGTTTATAGATATATAACAAATTTTACATGTTGATTTTGTCTCTTGCAACTGTACTTAAATTTGTTCCACCAGATTTTTGTGATGTCTTTATGGTTGCTTATATTTAAAAGCATGTTATCTGTAAATAGGGACAATTTTATTTCTTTCTTTATAATGCAGATGCCTTTTATTTCTTTTGCCTAATTGCTCTGACTAAGACTTTTAGTACTATCTTTAATAGAAGTGGTAAAAATGGGCATCCTTGCCTTGTTCTTTGACTTCTTTTATTTATTTATTTTCAATTTTTGGCTGGGGCTGCAGTTTTAAAACTGAAAAGCATATTTTGCCTTTTTCTTTGACTTGTTCTTTTATTTATTTATTTATTTTTTTGCAGTTTTTGGCCGGGGCTGCAGTTTTTGAACCCACCACCTCCGGCATATGGGGCTGGCGCCCTACTCCTTTAAGCCACAGACGACACCCTGTTCTTTGACTTCTTAAAGGAAGATCTTACAGTGTTTCACTATTCAGTATGATGGTAGTTATGGGCATTTAATATGCCATTTATTATATTAAAGTGATCGTATTCTTTGTTTGGTGATTTTTTTATGAAGAGGCAGTAATGAATTTAGTCAATTGTTTTTTCTAAAACCATTGAGATAATTGTGTTATTTTTATCCTCTATTCTGTTAATGTGATGTTTCTTTGACTTAGTGCATTATATGCTGCTATAAAAGATATCACAGACTGGATGATTTACAAATAATAGATGCATATTTGACTCACAATATGGAGTTAAGAAGTCCAAAACCAAGTCATCAGTATATTGCCAAGTTCTCTATTATGTATTATCCCATGGTAGGAAGGCTAAGCTAGTACACGGGAGAGAGAATGTGCCTTTATAAAAATCTGTGTGCTGACTAATCCATTCTAAAGATAATGGTATTAATTCATTCATGAGTGTGGAACCCTCATTACCTTACTACCATCTTTTAATAATGTTAAAATGGCAGGTAATTTAAAAAATATTTCTATTTCATATCCTGAGACTTTACTGTATTTTTTGATGACTTCCAAGAGTCTCATGGTTGAGTATTTGGGGTTCTTAAATATAAGATCATATCATCAGCAAAAAGGGAGCGTTTGACCTCCTCTGCTCCCATTTGGATGCACTTTATTTTCTTGTCTTGACTAATTGTCTGTTCAGGCTAGAACTTCCAGCACTATGTTGCATAGTAATGGTGACAGAGAACAACCTTCTCTGGTCCGAGTTCTAAGAGGAAAAGGTTTCAATTTTACTCCATTCAGTAAAATATTAGCTGTGGGTTTGTCATAGATAGCTTTGATCAGTTTAAGAAATGTGCCACCTATGCCTATACTTCTCAACGTTCTAATTAGAAAAGGATGCTGGATTTTATCAAATGCTTTTTCTGCATCTATTGAGAGGATGATATGGTCTTTGCTTTTGCTTCTGTTGATATGGTGAATAACATTTATGGACTTGCGTATGTTAAACCAGCCTTGCATCCCTGGGATGAAACCTACTTGATCAGGATATATGATTTTTTGATGATAAGCTGTAATCTATTGGCTAGGATTTTCTTGAGAATTTTTCCATCTATATTTATTAGTGAAATTGGTCTGAAAGTCTCCTTTTTAGTTTTTTTTTTTTTTTTCCTGATTTTGGTATCAGGGTGATGTTAGCTTCATAGAACGTGTTGGGGAAGATTCCTTCCTCCTCAATTTTTTGGAATAATTTCTGCAGTATAAAAATAAGCTCTTCTTTGAAGGTTTGATAGAATTCTGGTGTGAAGCCATCCGGACCAGGGCATTTTTTTGTTGGGATTTTTCTTTGTTTCTTTGATCTCAGTGCTTGAAATTGGTCTGTTCAGGAGATCTATTTCATCTGGGCTAAGTATAGGAAGAGGGGAGATGTCCACAAGTCAGTTTCCTTTGTATAAGCCAACAACAGCCAAGATAAGAGGTTAATTAAGGACAACTCTCTTTACCATAGCTCCAAAGAAAATGAAATACTTACGAATATACCTAACAAAAGAGGTGAAGGGCCTCTATAAATAAAATTATGAAACCCTAAGAAAGGAAATAGTGGAGGACTTTAACAAATGGAAGAATATACTATGCTCATGGCTGGGAAGAATCAACATTGTTAAAATGTCTATACTTCCCAGAGCAATCTACTGATTTAAAGCCATCCCTATTAAAATATCAACATCCTTTTTTCGAGACTTGGAAAAAATGATTCTGCATTTTGTATGGAACCATAAAAAAAAACCTGTATAGCTAAGGCAGTTCTTAATAATAAAAACAAAGCCAGGGGTATTACCATACCAGATTGTAGGCTATACTACAAGGCCATAGTGGTCAACACAGCATGGTACTAGCACAAAAATAGAGACATAGACATTTAGAATAGAATAGAAAGCCAGGAAATGAAACCAATGACTTACAACCACTTAATCTTCGATAAAACAAACAAGAATGTATACTGGAGGAAAGACTCCCTATTCAATAAATGGTGCTCGGAGAATTGGGTATCCACATGTAAAAGACTGAAACTGGACCCACACCTTTCTCCTCTCACAAAAATTGATTCAAGATGGATAAAGGACTTAAATTTAAGGCATAAAACATTAAAAATCCTCAAAGAAAGCATAGGAAAAACACTGGAAGATATTGGCCTGGGGAAAGACTTTATGAAGCAGACAGCCATGGCAATAGCAACAACAGCAATAATAAACTCTTTTATTCTCTTTTTCAAGATTACCAATGTCTTCCATACTATCCAGTTAAATAGTCATTTGTGTGTCTTCATAACATATTTGAATAACATTTAATACAGTTTAACATTTTTTTCTTCTTGCAACATCATCTGCCCTTGACTTTTGTAATGATACATTAAACTTCTTTTTCTGTTTTTAATTCTTTTGCTTATATACCCAGTAATAGAATTGTTGCTTATATGGTAAATTTATGCTTAACTTACTGAGCAACTGCTAAACTGTTTTCTATGGAAGCTGCACCATTTTTCATTCCCATGAGAATTGTATGACGGTTTCAATCTCTTCATATGCTCACCAACATTTGTAATTTTTCTTTTAAAAAATATAGCTTCCCAAGAGTGTATGAAGTGATATTTCATTGTGGTTTGGATTTGCATATCCCTAATGGCTAATAGTGTTAAGCATCTTTTTATGCATTTCTTGGTTATTTATATGCCTTCTTTGGAAAAATGTCTGTTCAAGGTCTTTACCTAACTTTTAGTTTAGTTTAATTCAGTTTTGTTTTTGTCGTTTTGTTATTGAGCTGTCAGAGTGTTCTATGTATCCTGGATACTGGATATTTATCAAATATATGATTTGCAAATATATATTTCCCTTTATTTAAGTTGCCTTTTCACTTCCTTTGTGATTTTCCTTTTTTTTTCCAGAAAAAAAAATTTTTACATTTTTATATACTCCAATTTACTCTTCCCTTGTGGTTTCTAATTTTGGTGGCATATGAAAAATTGTTGCTTAATCAAGTTCTATATGTGTCATATCTCCATAACTCTGACCAAAAAAGTCAAACCCATTCACTCAACAATATATTTGTGATCACTTACTAAGTACTAGGCCTTAGTCTAACTACTGAGGATAAAGTGATGAACGGAACAGTTGTGAAGATTAATTTCCAGATCATTATCAACATTCATGTTATATTATTCTTCTGGGTAGACTCCATTCTCATCTCTCTTGCAATTAAATGTGACTATATAAATTCTTGCCAAGGACACATAAGTGTGAGTGATGCATAGTCCTTTCAACCTGGCACTTAAAAATTTCCACGTGCCATCCTCCATGCACTCTTCTGTTCTTGCAGTAGGAATGGAGACAGAATCAGGTGTCCCAGATGAGGTGGCAAAAAGGGCTATTTTCAAATTACCTCAGTAGGACTATGACAAGGATTAAACGTTTTTTTGTTTTTGAGACAAAGTCTCTTTGTCATTGGACTAAAGTGTCATGGTGTCAGCCTAGCTCACAGCAACCTCCTGTCTCAGCTTCCTGAGTAGGTTGGATTAGGTGCCCGCCACCATGCCCAGCTAATTTATTTATTTATTGTTTTAGTGGAGATGGGATCTCTTTCTTTCTCAGGCTGGTATTGAACTCTTGACCTCAAGCAATTCTCCTACCTTCGTGCTGCAGAGTGCTAAGGAGTAAGTGATTATTGCTATGGTTTGACTGAGTCTTCTTCAAAATCTGGTATTAATGATGGAGTCTTTAAGAGGTTCAGGCCATGAGATCTTCTCCCTCTTTACTGGGATCAAGGCTGTTATAGAGGCGGCTTCATGCAACCTTGGCTGGATTACCCTGGGTTTTGCTCTGTAAGGACCCAACATTTCTTCCCTCCTGAGAACACAGCAACAAGGTGCTATCATGGAAGAGAAAAGCTAGGTATAGGGAGGGCACCTCTGAAATGAAGGTTTTCTGACCTGCTTAAGGGAAGAAGTGTGAGGGGAAGGTGAAAGTGCCCTTCTTGCTTTTGTTTTCCCAAATGCCAAGATGCTATATGTTGGGACAGTGCTTTACTATAGCTTGAACGTATCCCCCAGAATTCAAGTGCTTGAAGTTTGTTCTCCAGTGATGGTTTTGGGAGGTGGAACCTTAAAGATAGATCATTAACATAAGAAAAGACAGAAACTTTACATCTTTTGTGTTTACCTAGATGGACTTGAAACACATTCTTCTTATTAAAGTATCTCAAGAATGGAAAAAAAATCCAGGGAACTTCGTACTAGTATGAAACCAATGTATAAATAACTACATGCCCATGCTAAAGATAAAACATAAATATTGTCTAGAAGGGGAAGGGGAGAGAAGGAAGAAGGCAGGGGAAGGAGGGAAAATGATTGGCAGGATCTCACGTAATGTGCACAATGTCAGGGTATTCAGCACTCCCCCTGGGTGAAGGGCTCAACTACAACTTGAACTTTACCTTAGAATTGAAAACAATGTAACCTAAACAAATCAACCGCATATTGATTTGAAATATAAAAAAAAGATTTATCATTAACAGGGATTAAAAAAAGAAGAAGAAGAAAAAAGCAACCCTCACCAATGATCAAATCTGTTGGCACCTTCATCTTGGACTTTCCAGCTCCATAATAGTAAGAAATAAATTTATGTTGCTTATAAGTTGCCCTGGCTTAGGTATTTTGTTATATCACCATGAATACACTATGACAATTATTTAGCATAACTTAAGCATATACTTAGTGGTCAATAAATGCTAGTTTCTATTACTGTAATGACAGTATTTGAATATTCCAGTAATCACTGAGATAGGAAAAATATGAGAATACGTATACAATTCAGCAGATAGTGCAATTGAGTGTTGCATTCTCATAGACAGAGTATCAGACTTGCTCATGGCAATAGTTTTGTTGATGAACCAAGAAAATTCTAAGCTACATGCCGGAGTATTAAGAACTATAATTTTGGAAATGCTCATCTAGTAAAATGTAGCTTAAAGCAAAAACTATCTAAGAAGTTTGGTTATACTGGTTATAAAAGTTTTAAATTGCTACAGAACATTTTTCATTTATGCAACACTTTAGTGAAAGAACACTGTAATAGTCCAACTTCATTTTGTTTTTTAGATTTGACTTTTGACAGCTTTGAACACTCACTACTCCATCTTACTCTTCTTACCTATAGCTGATGTGAAAGCCTAGGTGCTTTTTTCTTTAGGGCCAGTGTGATGTTCAAATCATATAAGCCCTGACCTGTGTGTGGGAACACTCATTCCATCTTTGTCCCCTAACCACCATAAAAGCCAACCTAATTCTTTCTGTTTTCACAATTCATTCTTGCCTTTGCTGGGAAGCCTGCCCTGATCAGCCCCAGAAAGTCTCATGCAAGTCATAAAATTTTTCATACCCATTTATGTATGTGTCATCAATCTTGACATCTGAAACAAATTTTAGATGAAGGGTCCATCATGTCTCTGTGTGGTGATCACACAATTAACGCTGTGAACAGGACATTTAGTCACTGTTCACTACCACTAGTAATAATTTTTTCTCTGGCTTTGTTTTCCTAACTAGTACTGCTGCTTACTGGTAAGTATTTAGTTTTAGCTACTGCCTGATGGCCAGCCTGTGCTTTGAACTGCACTTCTCTGTGCTACATTTGTAGAGTCCTACAAATAGGACTAAAGATTTAAACATCGTAAGTCAGAAGTTTAGGTAATTGACATTTAATGATAGTAGTGCTGGGTTGGAACTCTTTCTAAATCAGCCATGAATCATGTGTCTCAATTTTAACAATCGACGTAATTTACACTAGACACTAGGGAATAACTCTTCTCTTGTTACTCTTTTATTTTTTATTATTTATTTATTTATTTATTTATTTTTGGCCAGAGGCTGGGTTTAAACCCGCCTGCTCCGGATTATGGGGCTGGCGCCCTACCCCTTTGAGCCACAGGCACCGCCCATTGTCTTGTTACTCTTAACTGTGTCTCTAATAGCCCCCTTTCTATACAGTGATCAGGAGAAAAGTTGATGGTTAAATATACAGGCCCATTGGTGATCACTCATTTGAAAGAAGAGTAGTTACTATGAAAATGCTGAGGTTATAATCCTAAAAGCAAATAGCACACTAGGAAATTTTTTTAAAATGCTTCTTCTCATACTGCCTATCTCTCTGTCAAAAAAAAAAAAAATTCTGGTCAATAAACACATGACAAAAGTTCACAATCCATAGTCATCAGAGAGAGGCAAATAAAAACAACTTTGAGATATCCCCATTGAGATTAGTCCTCATCACAAAATACTGAAGCTGGATATGTTTTTGTGGATGTGGAGAGAAGGGAACATTTTTGCACTGCTGGTGGGACTGCAAACCAATATAGCCTTTTTAGGAAGAAGTATGAAGAATTCCCAAATAACTAAAAGTAGACCTTCCATTTGATCCCACAAAAATCATGTTATCTCAAGGTAATTTGCACTAGAATGCTTATTGCAGATCAATACACAATCACCAGGGTATGTAATCAACCAACCAAAGTATCCATCATCTCATGAATGGATTAACAAACTATAGTATGTGTATACCATGGAGTTATATGTAGCCATTAAAACAATGGAAACTTTACATCTTTTGTGTTTACTTGCATGGAGTTGAAACATTCTCCTTAGTAAAGTGTCACAAGTATGAAAAAGCAAAGGGTGGAGCAACATGGAGAATTAGAAACAGCTCCTTACTAGCCACTCATGGGAATCACCTAGACTGTCCCCTATACCTAGATTCATGGGGGTGGCCATAGCAGCCAAATGATGACCACCATTACTCCTGTTGCTCTTTTTCTCCCTTTCTGTCCTTCTTCCCTCCTTCTCTTCAACTCTTTTATTTCACCCTCCCTTCTTTATTTTTCTTTCTTTATCTTTTTTTTCTTTTCTTTCTCCCTTCATGCATTTTACAGTTTTCTTCCCTTTGGCCCTATACCAAAATAACACTTCAATACCCAAGCTATGAGACAAAGTAATTTAAAGCAAAGGAGGTAATGAAAAGGAAAAAGTAGGGAAAGGAAGTGAACAAGAAAATAAATATGAAGAGTAATCAATAAAAAAAATTAGGCAATGTGAAAAGCCAAAACAGAGCACTCCCCCAAAAAAAGAACATGAGGCAGCTACTGCAGAGAATTCTACCTATAAAAAATTAATAGAAATGACAGAAAGCAAATTTAAAATATGGATGGCAAAGGTAATAAAAGGAATTGATGAGAAAGTGGAAAAACAACCAAAAGACGGATGAAAGATATGAAGAACATAGAAAGAATATGGTAGAGATTAAGGAATTAAAGGAGTCAATTAAGGAACTTAAAGATTCAGTGGAAGGTACCAATAACATATTAAACCATGAAAAAGAATCTCAGAGCTAAACAATATAGGTCTTGAGCAAACACAGATAGTCAAAGAGGCAGAAAAAAGAGAGAAACCAGAACATTTGCTCAGACAAATATGGGACTACATCAAACACTCACACATACAAATTATATAAGTATTCATGAAGGGGAAGAAGAACATCCTAAAAGAATGGAAGCCCTACTGGAGGATATGATAAATGAAAATTTCCCAAGTTTCACTAAAGATCCTGAAGCAGTCTTTTTAGAGGTATATCAAACTTTGGTTCATCTCAACACAAATAAAACATCTCCAAGACATATTTTAATGAACCTGTCCAAAGTCAAGACAATATAGGAAATTCTGAAAGGTGACAGGAATAAGCACCAATTGACATACAGGAAGAGATCTATCAGGGTGATAGCAGACCTTCAACTAAAACTTCCAAAACAGAAGAGAATGTTCATCTAACTTTAAACTTCTTAACCAAAATAATTTTTATTTATTTTTTTATTAAATCATAGCTGTGCACATTGATATGATCATGGGGGCATCATTCACTAGCTTTACAGACCGTTTACCAAGTTTCACATATACCCTTGTAAGATGCACCGCTGGTGTAATCCCACGAATCCCCTTCCCTCTACCCACTTCCACCCTCCCTCCTCTCTCTTTCCCCCTTCCCCCTATTCTTAGGTTGTAACTGGGTTATAGCTTTCATGTGCAAACCCTAAATTAGTTTCATAGTAGGGCTGAGTACATTGGGTACTTTTTCTTCCATTCTTGAGATACTTTACTAAGAAGAATATGTTCCAGCTCCATCCATATAAACATGAAAGAGGTAAAGTCTCCATCTTTCTTTAAGGCTGCATAATATTCCATGGTGTACATGTACCACAATTTATTAATCCATTCATGGATCTTTTATCCCAGAATTCTGTATCCTGCTAAACTAAACTCAAAATTGATGGAGAAGAAAGAAGGAGCAAGATGGCAGAGTAGAGTAAGTTTCTTTGCAGCAACGCATGCTGAAATCAGAGGGAAAGGACTTCATCCATTTCTGCCTGGTGGTCCCTGCCCAGAAACATCACTTCTGGAGTACAGGGAAGCAGCAGGAGACTCCAGGAGCCCCAAAAGAGGTCGGGACTGTGGAGAACCAGCACAGAGGGTGATTACTTGTGTGCCTACAGAGGCCCCTGGTTCAGCAGCAGCAACAGTTTTCAGACAGAGAAGGCCTGCCCTGTGTGATTTTTTGTTTATTTATTTATTTTCTTGTGTACCTGGGCACTTGGCAGAGTTGCCTTGGGAGAGCTTAGATGAGCAAGTGAGTAATCTTGAGCAGCACCTAGGGGCTGAGACTAAGCCACTGGGTGGAGTGGAGTTCAGCTGTGGGCTGGGCGCAGCCACTGTGGGAAACTGCCTTGTAGGATCAGGCCTCTGAGTCCTGAGGTGAGGCTGGTTCTGGCATGCCTGATAAGCTAGCTGGGCAGCCATCTGTGGGGAGATTTGAGTGACACACAATTTCCAGGGAAAGCCACTACATGGCCATGGAGACTGGAATGCTTGAGGCATCTCTATTAAGCAGGCTGAGGAGAGCTTCAGCCTCCCAAGTCTATGGTAATTGAAGGCAAAGATACCAGGAAGATGTGACCAGGTCTTCTTGGCAAAACAAAGGCTTCTAACCTCCATCTTATACAGTTTTATCAACATCATGATTATCATTTCATGACCCTGAAGACAGATACACACACACACACACACACACACACACACACACACAAACACACTTTCCTTTTTAAAAGTTTTGTCAACTTTTTCCCCTAGATTTTTTCCTTTTCTTTTTTTTTTTCTTTAATATTTATGATTTTTCATTGTTCCATTATTCAACAGTAAGGGCTCCATTTATGGTAGTTTTTCTTCCCTGTTATTCTCCCCTCTCATTTTATCCCTTAAGGTGTTTTTGTTTGTTTTCTTTTGTTTTATAGTATTTTTGCTTTTCTTCTCCATTTGGTGGGGGTGGAGTCTTGTTTCTGCTCAGGCTTATAAAGAGCTTCAGACCTCAAGGAATCCACCAAACCTAGCCTCCCAGAGGTTGGGAATTGTGGGTGCAGGTCAAAGCACAATGCTGAAAACAACTATTAATCCTGTCTCTCTCTTTCTGTTTCTCTATTCTTTTTGGCAATATTTCATTTTACCCTGCTTTTCGTTTTTGTGTTCTCTTTTTCTATCTTCTTTTCCTTCTTGGCCTTCACTCTTCTCTTCCTTTTAGTACTATACTAAAAGGACACTTCAACACCTAAGGTCAGAGACAAGATAACCTAAAGAGGAGGAGGAAGTGAAAGGAAAAGTAGGATAAGGAAGCAGACAAAAGGAACATTCATGATGAAGAACTAATAGAAAAATCTAGGCAACATGAAAAATCACACAAGAGCACTCCCACCCAGGGGATCATGAGGTAGCTACTGCAGATGATTCCACCTATAAAGTAATGTTAAAAATGACAGGGAATTTAAAATATGGATAGCAAAACAATGAAGAAAACTTCTGAGAAATTGGAATAAACAAAAAGGAAATCAAAAGACAGAACAAAATCAGGGATGAATGATATGAAGAATATAGAAAGGATATAGTGGAGCTTAGGGAATAGAAACAGTCAATCAAGGAACTTAAAGTTGAAGTAGAAAGTTTCAGTAACTGATTAGACCATGGAGAAGAACTAATCTCAGAAATAGAGGATAAAGCTCTTCAGCTGACATAAGCAGTTAAAGAGGCATAAAAGAAGAGAAATAATGCAGAATGTTCACAGAGAGACTTATGGGACCTTCATGGGGGGAACATTCTGCATTAAATATTCCTAAAATATAATTATAGGATCCCAGAAGGGGAGGAAGAATGCCCCAGAGGAATGGATGACCTACTAAGGAATATGATAAAAATTTCCCAAGCAACATCAAAGATTCTGACACACCAATCTCAGAGGGATATCAAACCCCAGGTCATCTCAACTTCAACAGAATTTCTCTAAGACACATTGTCAAGAACCTATCCAAAGTAAAGATAAAAGAGAAACTTCTGCAAGCAGCAAGAGTAAGCACCAAATGATCTACAGGGGCAAGTCCACCAGGGTGACAGAAAACTTCTCAAACAAAACTTTTCAAACCACAAAAGAATGGTAATCTACCTTTAAACTAATTAAACAAAACAATTTTTAGCCCACAATTCTATATCTTGCTAAGCTAAGCTTTGAAATTGATGGAAAAATTAAATCTTTTACTGATATACAAACACTGATGAAGTTTGCTACAACTAGACCAGCTTTACAGGAAATACTGTGACCTATTCGCATTGACCATCACAATGGACTACCAGCATAATAAACACCCAGAACTAAAGAATAAAACCCAGCATCCACAATGACCCAAATTAAAGCTAAGCAACAGCTTTCACAAAATAAGATGAAAAGAACTCCACAACACTTATCATTTCTCTCAATAAATATTAGTGGCTTTAAGTCCCCACTGAAGAGGCACAGGCTGCTTTATTGATAAAGAAGCACAAGCCATACATATGATGTCTACAAGAAACTCATGTAGCTTTTAAGGACAAAGCAAGACTCAGAGTGAAAGGAAGGAAAACAATATTTCAGGCAAATGGAAATCAGAAGAAAGGAAGGGTCGCAATCTTATTTTCAGATACAAGTGGATTTGAAGCAACTAAACTAAAAAAAGACAAACATGGGCACTTCATATTGATCAAAGGAATAATACAACAAGAAGACATTTCAATTCTGAATACTTACACACTCAAATGTGCCCAGACTTAATACACAGACCTAGGGACAGTGGCTGTGGCTCAAAGGAGTAGTGCACCGGCCCCATATGCCAGAGGTGGTGGGTTCAAACCCAGCCCTGGCCAGAAACTGCAAGAAAAAAGAAAAAGACAGAAAAAAGAAAAACAGACCTTAATTAGCCTGAGCAATATCATATCCTATGACACCATAATAGCAGCGGACTGTAATACCATCCTAACAGAGCTGTAAAGATCCTCTAAACAGAAACTAAACAAAGATACAAGGGACTTAAATGTGACACTAGACCAACTGTGCTTAGCAGACATATAAAGAACACACCACCCCAAAGCTAGGGAATATACATTCTTCTCATCAGCCCATGGAACATTCTCCAAAAACAAATCATATCCTACACAAATCAAAACTCAACAAAATTATAATAATTGAAATTATACCTTGTATCTTCTCAGACCACAGGCAATTAAGGTGGAGGTAAAATCCAATGAAAATTTCCATCCCCACACAAAGTCATGGAAATTAAATAACCTTATGTTGAATAACAGTTGGGTCAAGGAAGAGAAAAAAAAGGAAATCATTAACTTCCTTGAGAATAACAAAAATGAAAACATAAGCTACCAAAACCTGTGGGACACAGCAAAAGCAGTCCTATGAGGGAAATTTATCATATTCAATACCTACATCTGTAAAAACAGGAAGAGAGCACATCAATACCCTAATGAATCATCTTAAATAAATGGAAAAGGAAGAGCAATCCAATCCCAAACTTAGCAAAACAAAAGAAATAACCAAAACTATATCGGAAATAAATGAAAATGAAAATAAACTAATCATTCAGTAAATTCATGAACCAAAAAATTGGTTCTTTGAAAAGATAAATAAAATCAATGAAACATTGGCCAGATTAACCAGAAATAGAACAGTAAAATCTTCAACAACTCAATAATAAATGAAAAGGGGGAAGTAACAACTGATGCCACTGAAATACAAGTGATTGTTTCTGACTACTACCAAAAACTCTATGCTCAGAAATTGAACAATGTGGAGGGAATGAACCAATACCTGGAATTACACCTTCTTCTTAGACTTAACCAGGAAGAAATAGATCACTTGAACAGACCAATATCAAGCATTGAAATTGCATAAATAATAAAAACTTCCAACAATAAAAAATCTCAGAACCAGATAGCTTCACATCAGAATTCTGTCACACCTTCAAAGATAAGCTTCAACCTATTCTGCAGAACCTATTCCAAAACATTGAGAAGGAAGGACCCTTCCCCTACCTGTACTACAAAGCAAATTTCACCTTGATTCTAAAACCAGGCAAAGACCAAAATAAAAATGAAAATTTTACTAATTGTACTAATGAATTTGATCCAAAAATACTCAATAAAATCTTAGCTAATATATTGCAGCCATATATTCAAAAAAAATTATACATCATGATCAAGCAAGCTTCATCCAAGGGATGCAAGGTGGTTTAACATATGCAGATTCATAAATGTGATGAACCATATTAATAGAAGCAAAAAGAAAGACCACACGATCCTATCAATAGATGCAGAAAAAGCATTTAACAAAATTCAGCATCCTTTTTTAACAAGAACACTTTTAAAATAGGCATAGGTGGCACATTTCTTTTTTTTTTTTTTTCTTAGTATCTCCATTTTTTTTTTTTTTTAATTGTTGGAGATTCATTGAGGGTACAATAAGACAGGTTACACTGATTGCAATTGTTAGGTAAAGTCCCTCTTGCAACCTTGTCTTGCGCCCATAAAGTGTGACACACACCAAGGCCCCACCCCCCTCCCTCCATCCCTCTTTCTGCTTCCCCCCATATCCTTAATTGTCATTAATTGTCCTCATATCAAAATTGAGTACATAGGATTCATGTTTCTCTGTTCTTGTGATGCTTTACTAACAATAAGGTCTTCCACTTCCATCCAGGTTAATACGAATGATGTAAAGTCTCCATTTTTTTTAATGGCTGAATAGTATTCCATGGTATACATCTACCACAGCTCGTTAATCCATTCCTGGGTTGGTGGGCATTTAGGCCGTTTCCACATTTTGGCGATTGTAAATTGAGCTGCAATAAACAGTCTAGTACAAGTGTCCTTATGATAAAAGGATTTTTTTCCTTCTGGGTAGATGCCCAGTAATGGGATTGCAGGATCAAATGGGAGGTCTAGCTTGAGTGCTTTGAGGTTTCTCCATACTTCCTTCCAGAAAGGTTGTACTAGTTTGCAGTCCCACCAGCAGTGTAAAAGTGTTCCCTTCGCTCCACATCCACGCCAGTATCTGCAGTTTTAAGATTTTGTGATGTGGGCCATTCTCACTGGGGTTAGATGATATCTCAGGGTTGTTTTGATTTGCATTTCTCTAATATATAGAGGTGAACATTTTTTCATGTGTTTGTTAGCCATTCATCTGTCATCTTTAAAGAAGGTTCTATTCATGTCTCTTGCCCATTGATATATGGGATTGTTGGCTTTTTTCATGTGGATTAATTTGAGTTCTCTATAGATCCTAGTTATCAAGCTTTTGTCTGATTGAAAATATGCAAATATCCTTTCCCATTGTGTAGGTTGTCTCTTTGCTTTGGTTATTGTCTCCTTAGCTGTACAGAAGCTTTTCAGTTTAATGAAGTCCCATTAGTTTATTTTTGTTGTTGTTGCAATTGCCATGGCAGTTTTCTTCATGAAGTCTTTCCCCAGGCCAATATCTTCCAGTGTTTTTCCTATGCTTTCTGGGAGGATTTTTATTGTTTCATGCCTTAAGTTTAAGTCCTTGATCCATCTTGCATCAATTTCTGTGAGTGGGGAAAGATGTGGGTCCAGTTTCAGTCTTTTACATGTAGACATCCAGTTCTCCCAACACCATTTATTGAATAGGGAGTCTTTCCCCCAAGGTATGTTCTTGTTTGGTTTATCAAAAATTAAGTGGTTGTAAGATGTTACTTTCATTTCTTGGTTTTCAATTCGATTCCAAGTGTCTATGGCTCTGTTTTTGTGCCAGTACCATGCTGTATTCACCACTATGGCTTTGTAGTACAGACTAAATCTGGTATGCTGATGCCCCCAGCTTTATTTTTATTACTAAGAACTGCCTTAGCTTACGGGTTTTTTTCTGGTTCCATACAAAACGCAGAATCATTTTTTCCAAATCTTGAAAGTACGATGTTGGTATTTTGATAGGAATGGCATTGAATAGGTAGATGGCTTTGGGAAGTATAGACATTTTAACAATGTTGATTCTTCCCACTCATGAGCATGGTATGTTCTTCCATTTGTTAATATCCTCTGCTATTTCCTTTCTGAGGATTTCATAATTTTCTTTATAGAGGTCCTTAACCTCCTTCGTTAGGTATATTGCTAGGTATTTCATTTTCTTTGAAACTATGGTGAAAGGAGATGTGTCCTTAATTAACTTCTCATCTTGACTGTTATTGGTGTATACAAAGGCTACTGACTTGTGGATGTTGATTTTATATCCTGAAACATTACTGTATTTTTTGATGACTTCTAGGAGTCTTGTGGTTGAGTCTTTGGGGTTCTCTAAGTATAAGATCATGTCGTCAGCAAAGAGGGAGAGTTTGACCTCCTCTGCTCCCATTTGGATTCCCTTTATTTCCTTGTCTTGCCTAATTGTATTGGCTAGAACTTCCAGCACTACGTTGAATAGTAAAGGTGACAGAGGACAACCTTGTCTGGTTCCAGTTCTAAAAGGAAAAGCTTTGAGTTTTACTCCATTCAGTAAAATATTGGCTGTGGGTTTGTCATAGATAGCTTCAATCAGTTTTAGAAATGTGCCACCTATGCCTATACTCTTCAGTGTTCTAATTAGAAAAGGATGCTGGATTTTATCAAGTGCTTTTTCTGCATCTATTGAGAGGATCATGTGATCTTTATTTTTGCCTCTGTTAATATGGTGGATAATGTTTATGGATTTGCGTATGTTAAACAGGCCTTGCATCCATGAGATGAAGCCTACTTGATCATGATGAATGACTTTTTTGATGATAAGCTGTAATCTATTGGCTAGGTTTTTGTTGAGCATTTTTGCATCTATATTCATGAGTGACATTTGGTCTGAAATTCTCCTTTTTTTGGGTCTTTTCCTGGTTTTGGTATCAGGTTGATGTTTGCTTCATAGAATGTGTTGGGGAAGATTCCTTCTTCCTCAATTTTTTGGCATAATTTCGGCAGTACAGAAATACCTTCTTCCTTGAAGGTTTGATAGAATTCTGGAGTGAAGCCATCTGGACCAGGGCATTTTTTTGGTTGGAAGATCTTTAATTGTTTCTTTGATCTCAGTGCTTGAAATTGGTCTGTTCTGAAGCTCTATTTCTTCCTGGCTGAGTCTAGGGAGAGGGTGTGATTCCAAATATTGATCCATTTCCTTCACATTGTCAAATTTCTGGGCATAGAGTTTCTGGTAGTATTCAGAGATGATCTCTTGTATCTCTGTGGGATCAGTTGTTATTTCCCCTTTATCATTTCTGATTGAGGTTACTAGAGATTTTACTTTTCTATTCCTCGTTACTCTGGCCAATGGTTTATCTATTTTATTTATTTTTTCAAAAAACCAACTCCTTGTTTCATTAATTTTCTGAATGATTCTTTTGTTTTCAATTTCATTGATCTCTGATTTGATTTTGGATATTTCTTTTCTTCTACTGAGTTTAGGCTTAGATTGTTCTTCTTTTTCCAATTCCATAAGATCTCTTGTGAGATTGTTGATGTGCTCTCTTTCTGTTTTTCGAATGTAGGCATCTAAAGCGATGAATTTTCCTCTCAAAACTGCTTTTGCAGTATCCCACAGGTTTTCATAGCTTGTGTCTTCATTGTTGTTCTGCTCAAGGAAGTTAATGATTTCCTGTTTTATTTCTTCCTTCACCCATCTGTTATTCAACAGAAGATTGTTTAATTTCCATGCCTTTGGGTGGGGTCGAGCACTTTTGTTAGAGTTGAGTTCCACCTTTAGTGCCTTATGGTCTGAGAAGATACAAGGTAAAATTTCAATTCTTTTGATTCTGTTGATATTTGTTTTGTGTCCCAGGATATGATCAATTTTGGAGAATGTTCCATGGGGTGATGAGAAGAATGTATATTCTTTATCTTTGGGGTGGAGTGTTCTATATGCATCTACCAGGCACAGTTGTTCTAGGGTCTCATTGAAATCTCTTATATCTTTGTTTAATTTCTGTTTAGAGGATCTGTCCAGCTCTGTAAGACGAGTGTTTAAGTCCCCTCTTATGATGGTATTATCAGATATCATGTCGCTCAGACTGAGTAAGGTCTGTTTCAAGAATCTGGGGGCATTTAAATTGGCTGCATAAATATTTAGAATTTAAACGTCTTCTTGTTGTAGTTTTCCCTTGACCAATATAAAGTGACCATCTTTGTCTTTTTTGACTTTAGTTGCTTTAAATCCACATGAATCTGAAAATAAGATTGCAACTCCTCTTTTCTTCTGAATGCCATTTGCCTGAAAAATTGTCTTCCAACCCTTGACTCGGAGCTTTAATTTGTCTTTTGAAGCCAGGTGTGTTTCTTGCAGACAGCAAATGCATGGCTTGTGTTTTTTGATCCAGTCAGCCAATCTTTGTCTCTTCAGTGGGGAATTCAAGCCATTAACATTTATTGAGATAATTGATAAGTGTGATAGTATTCTATTCGTCTTATTTGTTGAGAGTCCATTGCTTAGTTTTATCTTTTGCATCAGTGTGGAGGTTAGGTTCTGTCCTTTAATTTCTGAGTTCTTACTTTGCTGCTGATCCATTGTGGTGGTCAGTGTGCAGAACAGGTTGAAGTATTTCCTGTAGAGCTGGTCTTGTTGTGGTGAATTTCCTCAATGTTTTTATATCCGTAAATGATTTGATTTCTCCGTCAATTTTTAAGCTTAGCTTAGCACGGTACAGAATTCTGGGCTGGAAATTGTTCTGTTTAAGTAGATTAAAGGTAGATGACCATTGTCTTCTTGCTTGGAAAGTTTCATTAGAGAAGTCTGTGGTCACTCTGATGGATTTGCCCCTGTAGGTCAACTGGCGCTTACTCCTGGCAGCTTGCAGAATCTTTTCTTTTGTCTTGACTTTGGACAGGTTCATCACAATGTGTCTTGGAGAAGCTCGGTTAGAGTTGAGGCGACCTGGGGTCCGATAGCCCTCTGAAAGCAGTGTGTCAGAATCTTTGGTGGTATTTGGGAAATTTTCTTTTATAATATTCTCTAGTATGGCTTCCATTCCTCTGGGGCATTCTTCTTCCCCTTCTGGGATTCCTATAACTCGTATGTTGGAACGCTTCATAAAGTCCCATAATTCTGCCAGTGAACGTTCTGCTTTCTCTCTCTTCTTTTCTGCCTCTTTTACTGTCTGAGTTATCTCAAGAACTTTGTCTTCTACCTCTGAAATTCTTTCCTCTGCATGGTCTAACCTGTTGCTGATACTTTCCATTGCATCTTTAAGTTCCCTAATTGACTGTTTCAGTTCTTTCAGGTCTGCTAGATCCTTTTTATATTCTTCATATCGTTCATCTCTTATTTGATTCTGTTTTTGGATTTCCTTTTGGTTATTTTCCACTTTATTAGCAGTTTCCTTCATTGTTTCCATCATTTCTTTCATTGTTTTCAACATGTGTATTCTATACTCCGTTTCTGTCATTCCTAACATTTCTTTATAGGTGGAATCCTCTGCAGTAGCTACCTCATGGTCCCTTGGAGGGGTTGTTCTGGACTGGTTCTTCATGTTGCCTAGAGTTTTCTGCTGATTTTCCTCATGAGTGATTTCTTTTATCTGTTTCCTTGCCGTAATTTTCCTTTCACTTCCTCTTGCTCTTTAAGTTCTCATGCGTGTTCACTAAGGGTTACAGGACCAGAAGGGTGAGAAGGTTTAAGAGCTAAAAAGGGATGAATGAAAGGAGGACCGAGTGATAAGGAAAAAAAAAGAAAAATAGAGAAAGGAGAGAGGGTGGGTGGAAGGAATATTGACAAAAAGAAGAGAGGCACAGAAAGAGGGAGACAGAGCAATATAGGTGTACAGTATTGTACTTTGGCACAACCTTAAAAAAAAACCCACGTTCTGGGGTTGCCCGTTTGGGTGGTTCCCTTGAGGTCAGCAGCTCTTTGCTAACCTGATCAGAAACAGTACCCCACCTCCACCAAGTAGAGAGGAAAGACAAAAATGCTATAAATCAAACCAAAAAAAGCAAACAAAAAACTTTATGGGATACAATTGGGTGAAAAACCAAATAATAGCGGTAGAAACACTAGGAAAAATGAAGTTCTAGTTACTGAAAAAGGCAGCAAAGGGAAATGATAATTAAAGTAGAAAAATTGAGAAAGAAAAAGGATCTTCATGGAAAAGGTTGAAATTAAAAAAACAAAACAACATCAACAACATCAAAATAAACAAAAAAAACAACCAAACCAAAACCAAAAATACAAACAATCGAACAAACAAAAAAAAACAAGAAAAACACAACCAAAAACAAAGCAGTATGTATATGTTATTGAATATTGTCTGGGCAACACGTGGTCTTCTGGGGTATGAGATGTTAATCACAGTTCTGATATGACTGGAGGCTGCTGATTTCTCAAACCCCAGCAGGTAGACACCCTAAATCTCTCTTCAGCCCACTTAAAAGGCACTTTGAACTTGTAAACTTGCTGAGCAGAAGCTTTCCCAGGAAAATGCTTGTTGCTGGAATCACTGCTGAAGTGGCTATCCACTTACCCAATGTGCGAAAACCGGTCTCACTCTGCCCCCGAGGGTTAGGGCTACAAGGCGGCTCAGACCCCACCCATAGGCTACTTGGTCACTGGGTTACCAGCTCCCACCGATTCTACCTCTGCGACCCTGTGGGCGGAGCTTGCCGGGGCAGATCACTCACAATGGCTCCCTGTGACCCACAGCCAAACACTATTAGCTCCGTCTGGCTCAGCGTCTCAGACTGGGGCCCTAGACAACGGCCAAATTTCTCCACACTCCCGCTCAGGCTCTCCCCAAGGCAATTCAACTGAGTGCCAAGTCCAAAGACACCAAAACAGTTCACAGGTAAGGCCTTTCTGGTTTGCAGTCTCTCTGCTACTGAACTTGCAGTTGCGGGCGGGTTTAGACGGATTGAACACACGCGACCACTTGCCGTTTTTCCACTGTTTTAGTCCTCCTCTTGGGGTCCAGAAGTCTCTCGCTGACTCCCTGTATCCTCACAGGGGTGATGATAGGCAGATCCCACCAGCCAGAGATGCCTGGAGTCCTATCTCCCCAGACTCACGGTGCCCAGATGCAAGGAAGCTGTTACTTGGTCGCCATCTTGCTCCGCCTCCGGTGGCACATTTCTTAAACTAACTGAAGCCATATATGACGAAGTCAAGCTAACATCATATTGAATGGAGTAAAACTGAAAGCTTTTACACTTTGAACCATAACCAGACAAGAATGTCCACTATTATTCAACACTGTGGTAGAAGTTCTACCCAACGAAATCAGGCAAGACAAATATATAAAGGACATCTAAATGGGGACAGAGGAGGTCAAACTCTTGCTCTTTGTTGATGATATAATCTTATACTTAGAAAACCCTAGAGACTCAACCACAAAACTCCTGGAAGTGAAAAAGAAATTCAGTAATGTCTCATGGTATAAAATCTATGTCCTTAAATCAGCAGCCTATATATATGCCGATATCAGCCAAGTTAAGAAGCAATTCAAGGACATAATTCCCTCCACAGTAGCTTCAAAGTAAAAGAAATACTAAGGAATATACCTAACCAAAGGAGTGAAGGATCTTTACAAAAAAAAAAAAAATTATGAAACCTTAAGAAAAGAAATAACAGAACACATTATAAAATGTAAGAACATACCATGTTGTTGGTTGGGAAGAATCAACATTGTCAAAATGTGTATTCTACACAAGGCAATCTACAGATTCAATGCAATCCCAATTAAAATGCCAAGATCATACTTTCAAGAACTGGAAAATATATTACTTCATATTTTATGGAACAATAAAAAAAAAAATATATAGCCAAGACAATTCTTAGTAATAAGAACAAAGCTGGAGGCTTCACTCTACCAACTTCAGGTTTATTACAAGTCCACAGTAATTAGAAAAGAATGTTATTGGCACAAAATTAGAGACATAGACATATGGAACAGAATGGAAAACCAAGAGATGAAGCCAGTCTCTAGTTGCCATCTGATCTTTTATAAACCAAATCAAAGGAAAACAGTGGGGAAATGAAAACCTATTAAATAAAAGGTGCTGGGAGAACTGGATATCCACAAGTAAAAGACTGAAACTGGACCCACACCATTCACATCTTACAAAAGTTAACTCAAGATGGATAAAAGACTTAAATCTAAGAAAAAAATGATAAAAATCTTAGAAGAAAGTGTGGGGAAAAACCTTGATGATGTTGAACTGGGGAAACATTCTATGACAAAGACTTTAGCAGCCATCACAACAACAACAATAAACAAATGGGACTTAAGTATGCTCGAAAGCTTCTGCAGGTCTAAGGCCACAAGTAATGCAAACAGACAACCTTCAAAATGGGATAAGATATTTGTAGGGTATGAATCTCACAAAGGTTTGATAGCTAGAATCTATAGAAAGCTCAAATTAATCAACAAAAAAGAGCTAACAATCCCATTTATCACTGGGAAAGAGATAAAAACAGAACCTTCTCTGAAGAAGACAGATGAATGGCTAACAAACATTTGAATAAAATGCTCATCATCCCTGATCATCAGATAAATGCAAATCAAAACCCCTCTGAGATATCACCTAACCCCAGTAAAGAATAGCCCACATGACAAAGTCTCAAAGCTGCAGATGCTGGCGTGGATGTGGAGAGAAGGAAATACTTTTACACTGTTGGTGGAAATGCAAACTAATACAACCTTTTTCGAAGGAAGTATGGAGGATCCTCAAAGAACTCAAATTAGACCTCCTATTTATCTTGCAATCCTATTGCTAGGCATCTATCCAGAAGAAAAAAAAGTCATTTTATCAAAAGTACATTTGCACTCGACTGTTTATTGCAGCTCAATTTACAATTGCCAAATTGTGGACACAGCCTAAATGTCCATCAATTCAGAAATGGATAAATGAATTGTGGTACATGCACACCATGGAACATTATTCAGCCATAAAAAAAGATCATGACTTCACATCTTTTGTAATATACTGGATGGAGTTGAAACACATTCTTCTTAAACACATTCACCCATGAGCCTGGTGATAATGAGTTGACATGAGGTTCTCTGAAAGAAGTAACTTATGAATAAGAACAGGATAGGGAAGAAACTTTGTGAAGTATACCCAATAACTGTGTGTACCTGCACACACACACACACACACACACACACACAAAACCTGGAAAACTTATCTGCTAGAGGCAAGTGTTGGAGGGAAGTAAGATAATTCACATGTCTACCGAGCCTTAAATATGGGCATGTTGACTTGAAGGACTTTAGAAAAGACAAAGACTTCCAAAATATTAGGTACTTGTGAGAGTTGGGAGACAACCAAATAAATGAATGAATTAGGTAGCCATGGGTAATTGCTTAGAGGAAATGCAATTCTCTGATATGTGACCTATGACAACTAATTCAGGAGAGATGGAAAAGTGTGATAAGTCACTTTGAGATACCTCTTTGGGGGATATTGAGGAAGTTCTCCCTTCCTCTAAGCAGAGCATTCAGACTCCTCTGTATCCTTCCCTTCCCCTCCCCCATGAAAATGTCAGGAGAGGTGTTTTGTGACGTCTAAGCCACCCCATGGCTACCATTGGCTGGGGGAGTTTCTTGCTGGCCAATCAAAGCTGAAGGGTGTGGCTCTTCATTGTTACAGTGAAGGTATATATGGGGCAGTCAGAAGCCCAGGAGTAAATACAAATTTATCAAAATGGAAGATCAGGATGATACTATCACGGAGAATCTAGAAGAATCTAACTCCAAGGAGGAGGAGCCAGCAACAAGTAGCCAATCCTCAATAAAAACACGTAAGAGGAAGAGGAACAACCTTGATCAGCCTGAAGAGAAGGCCCATTGCAAGGTCAGGTGACTCTAATTATGTGCCTCCTCTTTTTCTCCATTGATAGCTAACCCAAGTCTTCTACCCTGTGCTTATGTGGCATAAAACTCTTCCTCAGCTCACATCCATTATTATAAGACCCTCATTTCCATATAGTCCCCATTCTTTTCCTTAAATCATGTATATTTTTTATTTTTTTAATTATTATTTTTTATTAAAGCATAGCTGTGTACATTAATGCGATCATGGGGCACCATACACTGGTTTTATAGACCGTTTAACACATTTTCATCACACTGGTTAATATAGCCTTCCTGGCATTTTCTTACCTATTGTGTTAAGACATTTACATTCTACATTTACTAAGTTTCACATATACCCTTGTAAGATGCACCGCATGTGTAATCCCACCAATCACCCTCCCTCCGCCCACCTTCCCCCTCCTTTCCCTTCCTTTCTCTCTTCTCCCTATTCTTAGGTTATAACTGGGTTACAGCTTTCATGTGAAAGGCATAAATTAGTTTCATACCAGGGCTGAGTACATTGGATACTTTTTCTTCCATTCTTGAGATACGTTACCACGAAGAATATGTTCCAGCTCCATTCATGTAAACATGAAAGGGGTAAAGTCTCCATCTTTCTTTAAGGCTGCATAATATTTCATGGTGTACATACACCACAATTTATTAATCCAGTTGTGGATCAATGGGCACTTGGGCTTTTTCCATGACTTAGCAATTATGAATTGCGCTGCAATAAACATTCTGGTACAAATATCTTTCTTATAATGTGATTTTTGGTCTTCTGGGTATATACCTAGTAGAGGAATTATAGGATTGAATGGCAGATCTATTTTTAGATCTCTAAGTGTTCTCCAAACATCTTTCCAAAAGGAATGTATTAATTTGCATTCCCAGCAGCAGTGTAGAAGTGTTCCCTTTTCTCCACATCCACGCCAACATCTCTGGTCTTGGGATTTTGTGATATGGGCTAATCTTACTGGAGTTAGATGATATCTCAAAGTAGTTTTGATTTGCATTTCTCTGATGATTAAAGATGATGAGCATTTTTTCATATGTCTGTAGGCCGTGCTCCTGTCTTCTTCAGAGAAGCTTCTCTTCAAGTTCCTTGCCCAGCCTACCATGGGATCACTTGTTCTTTTCTTGCTTAGACGTTTGAGTTCTCTGTGGATTCTGGTTATTAAACCTTTATCAGAGACATAACCTGCAAATATCTTCTCCCATTCTGAGGGCTGTCTGCTTGCTTTCCTTACTGTGTTCTTAGCTGTGCAGAAGCTTTTTAGTTTGACCAGGTCCCAGTAGTGTATTTTTGAAGCTGCTTCAATTGCCCGAGGGCTCCTCCTCCTAAAATAAATCATATATTTCTAAGCTCATTCTGTTTCTCTACCAGGTACGGAAAATAACGACAATAACGTGTACAGTTGAAGAATATTCAGAAAAATCTAAACCTGGGAAAGAGCCAACGGTAATAATTTCTTATCCGAGAAAGGATGAAAAGAAGACTCCCGATCACCAGAAAGATGAGGAAACATCTTCTGTTTCGAGTGACATCTCATTAGCATCTCACGTCTCTGAGGTAGAACAACCAGAACTTGATACTGCTTCTTCAGAAGAAAATCCAGAATAAGGCTGTGTACATTGAGACCATGTATTATGCCAAAAATGTACCTGGGCATTTTTGACCATTAAAAATCAAATCAAAACTTTTGAAAAGGAGCTGTGTGTGTTAGTCTCTGCAGTGTTCTCTGATGATATGGAGGAAGGAAAGGAAGGGTAAGAGGGAGTGTGTATGGAGGGAGTGAGGTGGGGAACTGGAAGGTTGTGGGCCAGATTGGTACATCCACAGTTAACTTGACATTGTGGATACAGACTAGGGGAAGACAGAGCAACGAAGATAAATTTTCTCATTAAGGTTTTATCACACAAACAAGAAGGGAAAATACTTGTCTCTCTGTGTGTGGGAGGGTAGGGTTGGGCATGGGGAGAACTGTGACGTGTGAGGGATGGTAGAGTATGATAATGAGTCTGATTCCATTTTTGATATTTTACTGCTGACAACTGTTAAGCTTCATGCTTTCTTCCCCTTATATGCCACATCTGGGCAAGCTGATATAAACAGCTTGAAAGTTACTAAACATAAAATAGAAAAAAAAAAAAAAAGAAAGAAAAGAACAGGTATGCCTCATCTTAAGCATTGAAACGATTGCCTTGCCTACAGTTCACATACCCAGAAAAAGCATGCCCTAGTGAGCATCTCACCCAATGAGTAATAAATTGAAATTGTCTTGGGACCTTATAATCAACTTGAAAAATGGGACCCTGTGGATCTTCCTCCTCAGTTAAAACAGTACATTATTAACATCATTTTACTCAGTTTAAAAGAAAAAGTCCAATCTGAAAATTGGAACACCAATTATTGAAAACCATTATACAATATCTATTTAGAGAAGTTATGAATATTTCCACTGTGTATAAATTGAACAGCCAAAGTTGGATTGGCCTTAAACCTGGAAATATGAATGGTGTTTCAGTGTAAATTATGGCAACTTTCATGTCACGATCCTACCCAAGACATTGATATCTATTATTATTGAAATTACTGACTCCATCCAGTAAGTAACTGGGAAATGCATTGCAGTCATAGAAAAGTATTTTGCTGAGTGTTATGTTTGATGCCTATTTCAACAGCTTGTCAGTTGCAACGTACTTACCTTCACCTTCAAAGGAACACCATAGACCTTACCCTGGACACTTAATGGGGTACCTTTTCCCACCTGTAGATTCATATAATTTTTGTAGGCAAGATTTTAACCACATTTAACCTTTTCCAGGTGCTCAGATATGACATCACACTGATGATATACTCCCCTGAGGAGATTCATAAGATATATTTTTCAGGACATAAAAATATTCACAAAAGAACTCATAAAAAGGGGAGTATTAATTGCATGCACACATAGGGCAAAGCTTTACTACCTCAGTTAAATTTTTGAAAATTATTTAGTAAGCTTAGGGCTAACTAAATAATTACTAACTCAACAGTGTCAATAAACAGCTTTTAGCTTCAGCCCCCACAAGTATTAAAATAATGCCAGTATGTAAGTTAAACATTTTTTAATTTGAGAGGCAACATATTCCTTACATACAAATTGTATTTCATTTCCTTCATTGTGTTATTTGCAAGTTAGCCCACCTAGAATGGGGCTCATTCAAGAAAAGGCTGTAGAATCTGTCTAAATTGCCACATGATAGGCACTTGTGTTAGTCACCACCCCTACCAGAGACACCTTCCTTCACTAGTGAGGCCTTAACAAATTTCTTTCATACTTTATCGAGTCACTGGACTATCAATGATGGCCATTAGGTGCCCATGTTCTTCTGATACAAGCAACTGTCCTCCACGGCACCAGGCTATATGCCGTTAGTAAGGTGGTAACCTACTGGATTTTCCTAGGAATAGAAGCTCTTTCAACCCCAGAGCCTATGACCCTCCATATCCAGCTATCCATTATGCAAGAGTCATGGAAACAGCACTCAATGAGCTCTGCAGGGCTAATGAGGCCTCCTCTATACAGGTTGGACCCAAACTTGATGCCTGCGGACATCCCACTTACAGCAGTGGGGAGCTTTTCTTGCTCTTAGTCTCTCGCCAAGTGCTCTAGTGCTAGAAGAGGCCACTTTTCTCTCAGACTCAACAAAGTAAATACCAAATCAACAAAGTAAATACCAAAAAGTGATCAATTTTACCAATGACATCATTACCCTTACATCTAATAGAAGTTGCTTGAAAGCTGCTACTTTTCATCTATTAAACAGGATTTCCCCCGATAATGGGCAAACAGTCATCTTAGCACTAGATGTCTAAGAGAACAATTGGCTTCATTTGCACATTTTTCCACATTCTTGGGTTATTGCCAATGGTCTGACCATCTTCATCTGGCCAATGTGAACAATAATTTCTTGTCAAGGTTGCCCTGTATGGGGTATCTCTTGCCTCGTAAATACAGAAAATATAAATCAAGGTCATGCATTTCTCTACACACATTAAAGCCACAATACCAAGGTCTCACCAAGGCACTTCTGTGTGTTTGGAGTTTTTAATTTTGGCATAACAGACATCACTGATCATAACTAAGGCACACATTTCATTTCTCAAAATAAACAACTTGCATGCCTAGTGTGTGTCAGATGTTCTTGTTCCTGAGCTTACTGTGAAGTACATGAACTCCATAGTTGTGGATCTGAGTAACCTACATTTATATGGAGGAAGGAGGGTTTGATAGGTGGTGGTGGGGTTGAAAACACTCTTAGGTAGGGGGTGTGGGAATATATGAGGCATTGATGTCTGAATTCAGGCATGAATGATTGGATAGAGTCAGCTGTGTGAAGACTTTAAAAAGAACCTTTTAAGACAGAAAGAATAGCAAGGGGCAATGTTATGAAGTAAGAACAAGAACAATTGAGGAACAATAAAATTTCAAGTGTGACTGGAGTAAAATGTGGGGTGGAAGCATGGAAATAGACAACTGAGATTGGAGAGGCTGGCAGAGATGAGGTCACATAGGGATTTGAAGGGTAAGGGCTTGGGGTGTATTTTTCATGCAGTGGAAACCCATTGGGTGGTTTGATACATGATAGTGACGTGGTTAGTTTTAGGCTTTAGAAAGGTCACTGAATGTTGTGGACTGTGTAGGACCAGAGCAGTTATAGGCTGCTGCAACAATAAGGAATTAGGTGATAGTGACTAAGACTAGGGCTGTAGCTAAAGGAATATAATTTAGTGTCTAGCATAGCAATTTGGCACATAGGCATGGTAGTCCTACCTCAATGTAAAATTCACCACCTAAAATCTATTTAACTTTAAGAAAGTTACTTAACCTCTGTAAAGGTTAGTTCCCCCATCTGTAAAATGAGAATGATGATGGTATGCCTCTGTGTATTAGAGTCATTTTGGAATTGAACGAGATGATTTATATAAAACACCTATTAAACACACAATAGACATTTGATAAAATGGCTACTGATGTTATCATCAGTACTATGAACACATTCATCAATAGAAGCAAGATACTTCTGGCTTCTTTCTCCCTCATTCTCCAAGAGCTATTACTGTACCTTGTGTAAGCTACTGTTAATATGTGACTAATGAGCCCTTGCTTGGTTTTCTTCAAGACATCAGTATTTTGGGGTACCTGTGCTCAATGGTCAGGCATTCTTGTACTGTTAAGATACTCTAGAGTAAGTAGCTCTATGTGGCTTATGATTATTTAAAATGAAGTGGTACAGGTGGGTGATCTATACCATTCTTACTTTGTACATAATGAGTCATCACTTGAACACCTCTCCTCTCCAACCTCCTTCCCCAAGGGCCTAAATGAACAGCAACTCATATTTCTAACATAACTGCCAACAACCTGCTGAATTTAGTCAGATTGGTTTGGCAGTTGCTTCCTTCCTTTAAATTCATATTTGAGTGTTTCTTGATTCAGAAAAATTAGCTTTTTTTTTTTTTGAAGCTAGTTTTCCTTTTTTTTTTTTCTTTTTTTAGATATAGGAAATCAGCACATTGTACCCCATAAATGCATTAATGTATACATGATCTACCTTTTTATGAAGCAAGTTTTCATTTTATTACTTCCTGATTGGAACTCTACTCAAATTCTTCGGTTCCTTGGTGCTTGTATTTTCTCTTTTTGGTCCGTTTGGTACATCTTTTCACATCATCGTCATTTAGAACTATAATTAAAAAGATATTTTCTGCTTCTTCCATATCCCTGATGAATAGGTAAAATTGGCCTAGATGTTGTCCCTTCTTGTTTGAAGTAAATTAGTAAATTCTTTCTCTTCCCCACCTTTGGTTAACGGATGTTGAAAGTTTACTCCTTCTTCAAGGCTCTGATTGTGCTTCCTGCACTCTGAAGCCTCTCCATGATCAACCTCCCATTGTTCTACTAATACTTCTGTTAGGGCAGTTACCAAGTTGTGTTATAATAGAATTATCCATTTCCCTGTTTCTCTGCACCAATTTACAATATGCCATTGCAAGGGGCATATCATATTTCATTCACATTTGTAATCACATTTGTAATACACCTGGCAGGACACCATTGTGGCTGTTCAATACATGTTTGATTAGTTAATGGACGACTGTACAATAATATTGTTTCTCTGCATTCTGGAGAATTCATTTAGCCTGCTTTCTAATGTTTTCTTTTGTTGTTGTTGTGGCTGCTATTGTTCCAGAAATGTAACTATGGCTTGAATGTGTTACCCACACTTCATGTATTGAAAACCGTGGAAGAGAGAGCTCTCTGGTGTCCATGACAAGGACACTAGTCCTATCCGATAAGGACCACACCCATATCATCATCTCATTTAACTTTTATTACTTCCTTAGAAGCCTCTCTACAAACACAACCACAATGGGCATTAAGAGTTTCAATCTATGAATTTTAATGGGACATAAAACTTAGGTCTAAGTCCCTCACTTTGTCTCTCCCTCTCTCCACGCATGCACACACACAGTCATGTGTTGCATAATGATGCTTCAGTCAACAATGGAGTGTGTATACTGCAGTGTTCTCATAAAATTGTAAGAGTGCTGAAAATTTCCTATTGCTTAGTGATGTTGTAGCTATTGTTTCATAGCAAAATGTATTACATATTTGTGATAATGGTGTAAAACAACGGACTGCACCACCACTTGAATAAAAGTCTAGCACTTCTTTGAAAGTTTGATAAAATTCTGGTGTGAATCCATCTGGCCCAGGGCATTTTTTTTTTGTTGGAAGATTTTTTATTGTTTCTTTGATCTCAGTGCTTGAAATTAGTCTGTTCAGGAGATCTATTTCACCTAGGCTAAGTCTAGGGAGAGGGTGTGATTCCAAATATTGATCCATTTTCTTCACATTGTCAAATTTGTGGGCATAAAGTTTCTGGTATTATTCAGAGATAATCTCTTGTATCTCTGTGGCATCAGTTATTTCCCCTTTGTCATTTCTGATTGAGGTTACTAGAGATTTTCCTTTTTTATTTCTAATCTGGCCAAAGGTTTATCTATTTTATTTATTTTTTCAAAAAACCAACTCCTTGTTTCAATAATTTTCTGAATGATTCTTTTGTTTTCAATTTCATTAATCTCTGATGTAATTTTGGATATTTCTTTTCTTCTGCTGGGTTTAGGCTTAGATTGTTCTTCTTTTTCTAATTCCATCAGATGGTTTGTAAGTTTGTTGATACACTCTCTTTCTGTTTTTTGAATGTGGGCTTCTAAAGTGGTAAATTTTCCTCTCAGGACTTCTTTTACTGTTTCCCATAGGTTTTGGTAACCTGTGTCTTCATTGTTGTTATACTCAAGGAAGTTAATGATTTCATTTTTTATTTCTTTCTGCACCCAACTGTCATTCAGCATAAGGTTGTTTAATTTCCATGCCTTTGTGTGAGGTTGAGTATTTTTGTTGGAGTTGAGTTCCACTTTTAGTGCCTTGTGGTCTGAGAAGATGCAAGGTAGAATTTCAATTATTTTGATTCTGTTGAGGCTTGTTTTGTGTCCTAGGAAATGATCAATTTTGGAGACTGTTCCATGGGATGATGAGAAGAATGTATATTCTTTATCTTTGGGATGGAGTATTCTATATATGTCTATCAAGCACAGTTGTTCTAGGGTCTCCAGGAGACTGATATCCCTCTGAAAGTAGTATGTCAGAATCTTTGGTGATATTTTCATTTATAATATTTTCTAGAATGGCTTACATTCCTCTGGGGCATTCTTCTTCCCCTTCTGAGATACCTATAACTTGTATGTTTGAATGCTTCATAGAGTCCCATAATTCTGTCAGTGAATGTTCTGCTTTCTCTCTCTTCTTTTCTGCCACTTTAACTATCTGAGTTATCGCCAGAGCTTTATCCTCTACCTGAGATTACTTCTTCTGTAGGATCTAATCAGTTGTTGATACTTTCTATTGCATCCTTAAGTTCCCTAATTGACTGTTTCATTTCCTTCAGCTCTACTATAACCTTTCTATATTCTTCATATCGTTCATCTCTTATTTGATTCTGTTTTTGAATTTTCTTTTGGTTATTTTCCACTTTCTCAGCAATTTCCTTCATTGTGTTCTGATTGTTTTCCATTTTCTCAGCAATTTCCTTCATTGTTTTCATCATCTGTATTTTAAATTCCCCTTCTGTCATTTCTAACATTTCTTTATAGGAGGAGTCCCCTGTTGTAGCTACCTCGCGATCCCTAGAAGGGGTTACTCTGGTGGACTGGTATTTCATTTTACCAGGATTTTTCTGCTGATTCTTCTTCATGAGTGCTTTCTTGTATCTGTTTCCTTACCCTAATTATCCTTTCACTTCTTCTTGCTCTTTAAGTTACTGTGCTGCTGGCCTAAAGTTTCAATGAGTTCTTTTGGTATGGGACCAGAAGGATGAGAAGATTGAAGAGCAAGAAGGGAAAAAAAGATTTTAAAAAGAAAGAAAAAAGAGAAAGAAGAGAGGGTGAGTAAAAGAAAATATTGGAAAAAATAAGAAATGCACCAAAAGAAAGAAATAGGAGTAATATATGTGAATAGTAAGGTATTATGACCCGACACTGAAGACCCCCAACCTCTGGGGGTGCTGTGTTGGGTGATTCCCTTGAGGTTAACAGCTGTTTGCCAGCTGGATCAGACACAGTGCCCCACCTCCACCAGGTAGAGAAGAAAGACAAAAACACTATGAATCAAACCAAAACAAGCAAAAACCCTTATGGGATAACACTGGGGGGAAAGATAATAATAGGGGCAGATACACTGGCAAAAATGAAATTCTAATTGTTAAAGAAGTCAAAAATGGAAAAATGTATTTAAACTAGAATAGTGGGAAAAAAAGAGAAAAAAATAAGAAAAAAATGCCAAGGAAACATGTTGAAATAAAAAAAAAAAAAGAAAAAAGAAAAAATCCAAAAAGACAAACCCCCCACAACCAAAGAACCAAACAGTATATATATCTTGCTGAATATTGTCTGGGCAACAGGTGATCTTCTGAGGTATAAGATGTTAATCACAATGTTGATACAGCTGTAGGAGTTGGAGACTGGAGGCCTCTGCTGATCTCTCAGACCCCGCAGGCTTGGGAGCCCAAAAGTCTTCTTGGCCCCCTTAAAAGACACTCTAAATTATGAACCTTGGCCAAGCAGAAGCTTTCCAAGGAAAGGACTTATCCCCGGAATTTCTCCTGGTGTGGCTGTCTGCTTATCCAGTGCGCCAAGTCCAGTCTCCTACTATGTCCTTGAGGGCCAAGGCTGTTAATCTGCCACAGTTGGATCTCCCCACTTCCCCAGCATCTCAGTACTCACCTTTGGGCAGCTCAGTCACTAGATTGCTCACCCAAGGTCTCCAGGCTGATCTCCATGCTGCTACACACAGGGGTACCTCTCCCACAGCAGCTGTGCAGGCAGCCCACAGCTCAACGATATTAGTTCCTTTCCGGCTTAGGGGCCCAGACCGAAGGCCCCAGACAATGCCTAAAGTCATCAGCACAAACCGGCCCAAGATCTCCCAAGGCAGTTCAATCGAGTGCCCAAGTCCAAGAAAACCAAAACAACCCACAGGTAAGGCTTTTCCTGCTTGCAGTCTGGCTGTTGCTGTGGGTACTGCTGCGGGCAGCCTGAGACCAACGAACGCACCTACCACTTGCCAGTTTTCCGCTGCTTCTGTCCTCCTTGTAGGGTCCAGAAGTCTCTCACTGGCTTCGTGTGTCACCAAAGGGAAGTCTCTGGGCAAAACTCACTGGCCAGAAATGCCTAGAGTCTTCTCTTGCGACTCCCACTGTGCCCGGCTGCACAGAAGCTGTTACTCAGTCAAGAGTCTTATTCCTGTACAAGAGAAATTTTTCCAAAAAAATTGAGGAGGAAGGAATATGGGCGAAAAGTCTACAAGTAAACCTTTAAATGGTTCCATTTTGTGAAGGCAAGTTTAAAGTCTTTTGTGAGTTAGAAAGGAAAAAGTCCTGGATAGAACTCCATATGTAGCTTAGAACCTAATCATAAAAGTGATTTAGGGCAGAGCTTCATGGAGGCAGGGCTGCAGACAGTCACCTGTGTCTCTCAGGATTTTCCAGACTACTCCCTAAAGATGATTAACAGCCTCCAGATAGTCAATCATTCAAACAGCTTATTTGCCCCGGAATCTTGTTTTGTGGTTTTGTTTTTGATTACTTAGTGTAAGAATAACTTTAGTAAAATAACTTTAAACTGGGGCAGCGCCTGTGGCTCAGTGAGTAGGGTGCTGTCCCCATATGCCGAGGGTGGCGGGTTCAAACCCAGCCCCGGCCAAACTGCAATAAAAAAAAAAAAAAATAGCCGGGTGTTGTGGCGGGCCCCTGTAGTCCCAGCTGCTGGGGAGGCTGAGGCAAGAAAATTGCGTAAGCCCAAGAGTTAGAGGTTGCTGTGAGCCGTGTGATGCCACGGCACTCTACCCGAGGGCGGTACAGTGAGACTCTGTCTCTACAAAAAAAAAAAAAATAAATAATTTTAACTGGTTAAACCTAAGCCCATAAGGATAGCTTTAGATAATGTTAGTAAAATGGTTATCAGTTAATCTGATTTATCCATAGGCCCTTAAGTAGCAGGCAGTAAGAGGCCTGGGCCAAGGTTTAAGTCATGTGTTTATTGATTAACTTATGTGCCTATATAAGCTTTGGTGGAAGAAAAAAATATTACCACATGCCATGAAAGAGCAGACATACATTTTCTTTATTGCGGGTCTTATTCTCCACGACACTGCTTCTCCATGAGACCCCAATGGCAACAAAGGAATCTTCCCCAACACGTTCTATGAAGCAAACATCACCCTGCTACCAAAACCAGGAAAAGACCCAACTAAAAAGGAGAATTTCAGAACAATTTCACTAATGAATATAGATGCAAAAATTCTCAAGAAAATCTTAGCCAATAGATTACAGCTTATCATCCAAAAAGTCAACCATCATGATCAAGTATGTTTCATCCCAGGGATGCAAGGCTGGTTTAATATACACAAGTCTATAAACGTTATTTACCATATCAACAGTAGCAAAACCAAAGACTATATGATCCTCTCAATAGATGCGGAAAAAGAATTTGATAAAATGCAGTATCCTTTTCTAATTAGAACACTGAGGAGTATAGGCATAGGTGGCACATTTCTTTCTTTCTTTCTTTTTTTTTTTATTAAATCATAGCTGTGTACATTAATGTGATCATGGGGCACCACACACTAGGTGGCACATTTCTGAAACTGTTTGAAACTATCTATGACAAACCCACAGGTAATATTTTACTGAATGGAGTAAAACTCAAAGCTTTTCCTCTTAGAACTGGAACCAGACAAGGTTGTCCTCTGTCACCATTACTATTCAACATAGTCCTGGAATTTCTAGCCAATACAATTAGACAAGACAAGAAACTAAAGGGCATCCAAATGGGAGCAGAGGAGGTCAAACTCTCCCTTTTTGCTGATGATATGATCTTATACTTAAGAACCCTAAAGACTTAACCAAAGACTCTTGGAAGTCATCAAAAAATACAGTAATATCTCAGGATATAAAAATCAATGTCCACAAGTCAGTTGCCTTTCTATACGTCAACAACAGCCAAGATGAGAGGTTAATTAAAGACTCAACTCCCTTCACCATAGCCCCCCAAAAATGAAATACTTAGGAATATACATAACAAAAGAGGTGAAGGACGTCTATAAAGAAAATTATGTAACTTTAAGAAAGGAAATAGCAGAGGACCTTAACAAATAGAAGAAAATACCATGCTCATGGCTGGGAAGAATCAACATTGTTAAAATGACTATACTTCCCAGAGCAATCTACTGATTTAATTCCACCCCTATTAAAATACCAACATCCTACTTTCAAGTCTTGGAAAAATGATTTTGCATTTTGTATGGAACCAGAAAAAAACCCACATAGCTAAGGCAGTTCTTAGTAATAAAAAAAAAGCTGGAGGTATAACCATACCAGATTTCAGGCTGTATTACAAGGCCATAGTGGTCAAGACAGCATGGTACTGGCACAAAAATAGAGACATAGATTTTTGGAATTGAATAGAAAACCAGGAAATGAAACCAACAACTTACCTTCGATAAACCAAACAAGAGCATCCACTGTGGGAAAGGTTCCCTATTCAATAAATGCTGCTGGGAGAACTGGATATCCACATGTAAAAGACTGAAACTGGACCTGCACCTTTCTCCACTTACAAAACTTGATTCAAGTTGGATAAAGGACTTAAATTTAAGGCATGAAACAATAAAAATCCTCAAAGAAAGAAAAGGAAAAAGCCTGGAAGATATTGGCTTTGGGAAAGACTTTATGAGGAAGACTGCCATGGCAATAGCAACAATAGCAATAATAAACAAATGGGATTTAATTAAACCGAAAAGCTTCTGTACAGCCAAGGAGACAACAACCAAAGCAAACAGACAACTGACCCAATGGGAAAGGATATTTGCATATTTTGAATCAGACAAAAGCTTAATAACTAAGTTCTGTTGAGAACTTAAATTAATGTACAAGAAAAAAGCCAACAATCCCACACATCTATGGGGAAAAGAGATGAACAGAACCTTCTCTAAAGATGATAGATGAGTGGTTAGCAAACATATGAAAAAAATGCTCAACATCCCTAATTAGAGAAATGCAAATTAAAACCACCCTGAGATATCATCTAACCTCAGTGAGAATGGCCCATATCACAAAATCTCAAAACTGCAGATGCTGGCATGGATGTGGAGAGAAAGGAACACATTTACACTGCTGGTGGGACTGCAAACTAATGCAACCTTTTTGGAAGGAAGTACGGAGAAACCTCAAAGAACTCAACCTAGACATCCTGTTTGATCCTGCAATCCCATTACTGGGCATCTATCCAGAAGGAAAAAAAACAAAACAAAACTTTTATTATAAAGACACTTGTACTAGACTGTTTATCACAGCTCAATTTACAATTTCTGAAATGTGGAAACAGCCTGAATGTCCCCCAACCCAGGAATGGATTGGCAAGCTGTGGTATATGTATACTCTGGAATACTATTCAGCCATTTAAAAGATGGATGTTTTGCAGCATTTGTATTAACCTGGATGGGGGTGGACACATTTTTCTTGGTGAAGCATCACAAGAATGGAGAAGCATGAATTCTGTGTATTCAACTTTGATATGAGGACAATTAATGACACGGTGGGGCATGGGAGAAGGGGAGGCCAGACAGAGACAGAAGGATGGAGGGGGTGAGGGAAAGAAAAGAAAAAAAAAGAAAGGAAAATAATGACTAATTCTCACTTAAATTGGATTTAAATTTGACCAAAATTACTTTAAAAATTACATTACATTACTAAAATTTACATTACATTACAAAATTACATTATTTGAACATTAACTTTTGTGTGTGTGTGTGTGTGGAGACAGTCTCACTTTACCGCCCTCCGTAGAGTACCATGGTGTCACACGGTTCACAGCAACTTCCAGCTCTTTGGCTTACGCGATTCTCTTGCCTCAGCCTCCAGAGCAGCTGGGAATACAGGTGCCTGCCACAACACCCAGCTATGAACATTAATTTTTAATTCAACTTGTTAATATGTTGTTTAGGATATTGCATCCTCATTTATAAGTGAAATATGTTTGTAATTTCCTCTTGATAATAATATATTTTTTCCAACTTTAATATCAGGTGTATTCAGATGAAGTAGAATGATTTTGAAGTATTTCTTCTTTGGATATTGTCTATAAGATTTGGCATAATCTGTGTTTTGAAATTATCTTTTATTTATTTATTTTTTTAGTTTTTGGATGGGGCTGGGTTTGAACCCCCCACCTCTGTCATGTGGGGCCGGCATCCTACTCCTTTGAGCCACAGGACCGCCCCTTTATTTTTATTTATAAATATTAGTTGTCTATTTTTTGAGACTTTGGAAAAAATAATAAGAAGAAATCAACTGATGACTCCATACTGAACCTCAGAGTCAAAGCATTTCATGATAGCCACACTCTTATCTGACAATGTGAATGTTACTTTTTTTTGCATTTTATTACTATTATTATTGCTCAATATTTCATTGCAGCAATTGTCTGGTTTCTTTTCTGAATGTATTTATCTTCATTCATTCTTTATGAGGTTTTGTTTCTATTTCTTATATTAAACATTGTTATTGTTATTAAATTTTAAACCTTTTTAAGTTTGTGAAGGCAGAAAGTGGAAACCAAATAAACACATGTATATGTATAGAGAAAATAAAAAAAAAAATATGTCAAACAAATATGGGAGTACATATAATTTGGTTGCATAGTTTGCTTCTGTAGGGTTAAAGTCCATGTTGTTGGTGTGTCTTTCACCTGAGAAGCATGTAATATACCTGTGTAATATACTTGTTAGGTAGAAATTTACCCCTTCTCTTCCCCATACTTGAATTTCATAGTTTTTCTTCTCACGTAAGCATGTAGATATTAACCTAACAGTTTTCAGTTCCAATTTAGTATTGAGTATATGTGGTGTTTGTTCTTCCATTCTTGTGATACTTCACTCAGGAGAATGTTATCCAATTCCATACAGGTTGTTACAAAAGATACAAAATCTCCACCTTTTTATGGCTGAATAATATTCAATAGTATACATCTATCACAATTTATTAATCTATTTGTGCACTGAAGAGCACTTGCATTCTTTCCACATCTTTGTGATTGTTAATTGTGTTGCTATAAACATTTGAGTGCAAATATCTTTATGATAAAATGTCTTTTTCATTTTTGGGTAAATGCTTACTAGTGAGATTTCAGGATAAAATGGTAGGTATATTACCAGTTCTTTGGGGAATCCCTATACTACTTTCCATAGAGGTTGTACTAGTTTGCAATCCCACCAACAGTGCATGAGTGTTCCTTTCTCTCTGCATCCATGCTAGCATCTGTTGGTTGGTGACTTCATGATGTAGGCCATTCTCACTGGGCTTAAGTACTATTTCAGCGTGATTTTGATTTGCATTGTTCTGATGATTAGGGATGATGGGCATTTTTCATGTGTTTGTTGCATATTAGTCTATCATTATAAGAAAAGTTTCTGTTCATGTCTCTTGCCCAGTTTTTAAGGGGGTTGTTTGATCTTTTCTTGTTGATTTGTTTGAGTTCTTTGGTTATTCTAGTTATTAGCACTTTGTCAGATATGCAGCGTGCAAATATCATCTCTCATTCTGCGCATTGATTTTTCCAAGGCATGAGAATGATGTGTTCTCTGCTTGGGAGGCTGAGACAAGAGAATCGCTTAAGCCCAGGAGTTGGAGGTTGCTGTGAGCTGTGTGAGGCCACGGCACTCTACCGAGGGCCATAAAGTGAAACTCTGTCTCTACAAAAAAAAAAAAAAAAAAGAGAGAATGATGTGTTCTTCCATCTATTAACATCCTTTGCTATTTCTTTTGTAAGAAAGAAACCACGTATACTTTACATGGTTTGTTAAATATATTCCAAGGTATTTAATTTTATTTAATGCTAATGTGAAAGGAATTGTGTCCTTGATTTGATTCTCAGTTTGACTATTGTTGACATATAAAAATGCTATTGAACTGTGTTCATTGATTTTATATCCTAAAACATAACTGTATTTCTTTTTGAATTTCAGGAATATTGTGGTTGAGTCCTTGGGGGTTTTCTAGGTGTAAGATCATATCATCACCAAAGAGCAATAGTTTGACCTCCTCTGTTCCCATTTGGATATTCTTGATATCCTTCTTTTGTCTGATTGCTTTGTTTGGATTTCCAGCACTGTGTTGAATAGTAGTGGTGACAGTGGACATGTTTGTCTGGTTCCAGTTCTAAGTGTAAAGGCTTTCAGTTTTTCTATATTCAAACTGAAGTTGGCTATGGGTTCATTGTATACAGCTTCTATCGAATGGAAGGAAAGTCCCATCTCTGCCAATTTTCTGAAGTGTTCTTATCAAAAAAGGGTGCTGGATTTTCTCAGTACTTTTTCTGGATCTACCGAGAGAATCATATGGCCTTTGTGTTTACTTCTGTTTATGTACTGAACTATGTTTTTACATTTTCATATGTTGTATCAGCCTTGCATCCCAGGGATAAAACCCATCAGTTCATGTTGAATTACTTTTATGTAATGCAGCTGAATTCTATTTACTAAGATTTTATTGAGTTTCTTGGGCCAATATTCATTAAAGATATTCCTCTGTGGTTTTCTTTTCTATGTCATTTCTTGACTTTGGTATTAGGGTGACATTTGCTTCATAGAAGGGGAGGGTTCCTTCCCTCTCCATGTTGTGCAATACATTATGAAATACAGGTACAAGCTATTTGAAGGTTTTGTAGAATTCTAGTGTGAAATTATCTGTTCTGTGATTCTTTTGTTGAATATTTTTTATTGTTATTTCAGTTTTGGTACTCGATATTGGTTCAAGAGATCTATTTCTTGCTGACTGAGTCTAAGGGGCAGCGCCTGTGGCTCAAAGGAGTAGGGCGCCAGTCCCATATACCGGAGGTGGTGGGTTCAAACCCAGCCCTGGCCAAAAACTGCAAGAAAAAAAAAAAGAAAACTGATTGAGTCTAAGGAAGTAGTGCATTTCTATGAATTTTCCCATTTCCTTCACATTTTTCTTTTTTTTTTTTTTATTGTTGGGGATTCATTGAGGGTACAGTAAGCCAGGTTACACTGATTGCAATTGTTAGGTAAAGTCCCTCTTGCAATCATGTCTTAAATCTCTAGACAGAGAGATTTTAGTTGTATTTAGTGATGATATTTTTTATTTCCCTAGCATCTGTTGTAATTTCCCTTTTCATTTCCATTGAGCTTATTACATATCTTACTTTTTTTGTTTGTTTCTGGTTAATCTGGCCAAAGGCTTTTTAATTTTGTTTATCTTTTCGATGAATAAATTGTTATTCGTTTTTAATCTTCTGAATCGTCTTTTGTTCTCTTATGATTTTGGTTATTTTTCTTTTGTTGAGTTTGGGATTAGATTGATCTTCCTTTTCAAGTTCCTTGAGATGGTTCATTAGATTTTTAATTTATGCTCTTTCTGATATCTGGATGTGGGCATTTAAGGCAATGCATTTCTCTCTCTGGACTTCTTTGGCAGTCTCCCACATATTTTGATAGCTGTGGTCTTATCAGTTTGTTCAAGGATTGATTTCTATTGATTTCCATCATTTCCTCATTGACCCAGCTATCATGCAGCAATAAGTTGTTTCATTTCCATGACTTTGTTTTGGTATGAATGCTTCTGTTGGAATTGATTGCTACTTTTATTCCATTGTGATCTGTAAAAATACATGTTAAAATTTCTACTTTTGAAATACATGGAGGTTTGTTTTGTAACCTAGAATATGACTGATCTTGGAGAATGATCTAAGAGGTCATAAGAAGAAAGAATATTCAGTGATATTTGAGTGAAATTTCTGGAGTCATGTTTAAGTACACCATTTCATTGTTTAATTTCTGCTTGAAGGATCTGTCCAGTTCTGTTATTGAGGTGTTGAAGTCTTCAGCTATTATGGCATTTTTGTTTCCTATTTTTTCTAGATCAAGTAGAATTTGCTCTGTAAATCTAGGAGTATTTAAGTTGAGTGTATAAATGTTTAGGATTGATATGTCTTTTTGTTGATGTGTTCCCTTGACCAGTATATAATGACCATCTTTGACTTTCTTTAATTTTGTTGCTTTAAAGTCAATGGTATCTGTGATGAGAATTGAAAATCCTGCTTTCTTTTGACTTACAAATTTGCACAAAACATTTTTTCTAGCCCTTCACCCTGAGTCATGGTGTGTCCTTGGAGGTTGGATTCATTTCCTGAAGACATAAAATACTTGGGTTGTATTTATTTATCTAATCATCCAGATCTTCCTGCTCCTTTTATGACTATCTTTTCCTAATAGTTTGTTTCTTTGCATTGGTTTCCATACATTAGAAAGTGCAGTCACCTCTTTCTGTCTTCATGGCTTGGATTTATATGGGAGAAGTTATTCACCAATTAGCTCAGCCAGAGATTCTAGGGTCTTCTATCATCTCTTTCTATCCATAAGGAAAAGAAGGCAGCTGTGTTTTTTGTCTACTTCATGTTGGGCTGTGGGCAGCTAGTGCTACAGAATCTATCTGTCCAATCTGCTATCCATTCCCTAGGCATCTATATTATGCCAGACCTACCAGAGGTCCAAGACTGACAAAATATATCCAATTCTTTGGGAAGGCCTTTAGATGTTGAGACACTTGGTTCATATATTAGTACTTAACCTTTCTAGGAAGAATTTGAGAGATGGAATTTTTGATCTCCTTATTCTGTGCCAAGTGTGTAAGATGATCAATGCTGTTTAACCAGTTCAAACTGTCACCTCTTCTTCTCGAGGCATCTACATACACTGTGCTAGACACATTAGATATCTAAGACTGGCAAAACAAATGTCATTTCTTTGGGCAGCCCCAGAGAAGTTAGAGTGCTGGATAAACAAATCAACCTGTCGGTGGCAAGTGGCATTTTTTTTGTCTGTGTGTGAATTCCTTCTGTACTGAACAAGAATAGTATATGGTATCTACTAACTCGAGATGACATTCAAATTCTTCCTCAGGTCACTGGACTATGTCAGTTCTGTTAGAGATTTAATAATGGAAAGATAAAAATTAGTCTTGTGGGGAGTCCTTTCAGATGAATGAACCATCACTTTTTTTCCCTGAGTGAAGCTGAGGGTTAAGGGGCTTCTTTTTGATTATATGGTGCTGTGTCAGGATTAGCAATACTGGTAAGAGGATGTTGTAAATCCCCCTATCAGCTTCAGTGAATCTCATTTTATAATCACTTAGAGTACAGGAGCCTTTCCGATATTTTCTGAATTTCTCACAAGGAAAATTTGTTCCTGAGTTATTGTTGGATCTGTGTTTTTGTGGATGGAAGGAAGGTTCAGGGCTTCCTATCTACCATCTTGCTGATGCCATTTCTTATTTTAGTTTAATTGTACTGAGGGCAAAAAATATGGTCTTTACTAAAGTGCTTTAGAAGACCTTACGTACTATATGTATTATTTGTGCTCTGGATCATGATAATTTTTTAAAATGTTTTATGGATTCATAAGTGAGGATTAGGAGGTATATATACTGTTAGAACATCAAAGTATCTCATGTACATATGCTTGTGTATCACCTAATTAAAGCATTTATTTAATTATATGTCCTATATCATTAATTATTTTGTATGTACTTTTGCATTTCATGATGACAGTGATATATGCTAAAATATTCCAGTATTCTTGTTTCAGTCACTTTTCATATTTAATTCCAAACACTATTCACCTTATATATTTTAATATAACTTTACTCTGAATGTGTATAATATAGCATTTGTCACTTCTTTTTTAATGAAACATTTATTGGTTGTTATTTTTTATAACTTTTAATGTTATTCATCTGATTTTTTTTCTTTTCTTTTTTGAGACAGAGTCTAACTCTTTCATTCTGGCTAGAGTGCCATGTTGTCATAGCTCACAGTAACCCCAAACTCTTGGGCTCATGTGATTCTCTGGCCTTAGCCTCCCAAGTAGCTGTGACTACAGGTGCCTGCCACAACACCTGGCTAGTTTTTTTTTTTTTTTTTTTTCAGTAAGGATGGGGGCTCTCTCATGCTTCGGCTGGTCTTGAACTCCTGAGCTCAAGCAATCCATTTGCTTCAGGCTCTCAATGTGATAAGATTTCAGGCGTGAGACATCATGCCTGGATTATTCATCTTGATTCTACTTGATAGCTTTTCTCTCTTACATTGAATTTTCTTAGGAAATCCTTAGTCAGTATCTTACTTTCAATATTACTAAGTGAAATTTCCCATTCTTCTTTTTATTAATTAATTTCCACATTCATCCTTTTTTTTTAATTTTTTTATTAAATCATAACTGTATACAATGATATGATTATGGGGCATCATACACTCACTTCATAAAGCATTTGACACATTTTTATCACAGTGGTTAACATAGCCTTTCCGGCGTTATCTCAGTTACTGTGCCAAAACATTTACATTCTACATTTACCAAGTTTCACAAATACCCCTGTAATATGCACCACAGGTGTGATCCCACCGATTCCCCTCCCTCTACCCACCCCCCCCTTTCCCACTTCCCCCTATTGTTAAGTTGTAGCTGGGTTATAGCTTTCATGTGAGAGTCTCAATTAGTTTCATAGTAGGGCTGTGTACATTGGGTATTTTTTCTTCCATTCTTGGGATACTTTACTAAGAAGAATATGTTCCAGCTCCATCCATGTAAACATGAAAGAGGTAAAGTCTCCATCTTTCTTTAAGGCTGCATAGTATTCCATGGTATACATATACCACAATTTATTAATCCATTCGTGGATCGATGGGCACTTGGGCTTTTTCCATGACTTAGCTATTATGAATTGGGCTGCAAGAAACATTCTGGTACAAATATCTTTGTTATGTTGTGATTTTTGGTCTTCTGGGTATATGCCCAGCAGAGGAATTACAGGATTGAATGGCAGATCTATTTTTAGATCTTTGAGTGTTCTCCATATATCTTTCCAAAAGGAATGTATTAATTTGCATTCCCACCAGCAGTGCAGAAGTGTTCCCTTTTCTCCGCATCCACGCCAACATCACATTCATCCTTTTAAGAAATATATATATACTTATACATATAAAGCTTTATATATAAACATAACTTCATATATATGTATGTGTGTGTGTGTGTGTATATGTATATATTTAAAAAGAGGGAAAGAAAGAACTTTCCAGCATTATGTTATGTATGTATGTAAGGTAAGTATGTGCTGAGTATGCAACAGTGAGAAAAACAGTCTTAGTCCCTGAAGATGCCTACAAACTATTGAGTACTCCATATAACTGTGTCAGGTAAAGAATAGAGTATTTTATTCACAACTAATAAAGCTCTGATATAAAATGAATAATAAAGCATTGAGTTGAAATATTCCTTAATATGAGATTAAGAAATGAGTAGGAATTCGATAAGCAAGAAGGGTAGGAAAAAGCATATTCGAGGAAGAATGAACAGAAAAGTGTAGATATGAAGAAATGACCATGGAACTGAGAATGGAATCATACAAGTGATTGTTTATGAGATAATAAAATTGGTAGCAAATTACCAGGGTCTTACAGTAATGAGAAAGCTTTTATCTAATCACAGTACTATTAATGGACTCAAAGGCAGAGTCATCTGGGAAAATTAGTATATGCTACGATGTGTAAGAAGTTTTAAATTCAAAAGTATAGAAATTATTCAAAGTATGTGTACCAGGCATAACAATTGAATCAAAAATCAATAACAAAATTAATTTTGGGGAAATTTTTAAAAACAAACAAAACTCCTAAGCAACTTATGTGATAAAACAAGAAATCACAAGTGAAATTAAAGCATATTTTGTTTTGTTTTTAACTTAAATTTTATTAAATCATAACTGTATACATTTATGGGGTACAACATGAATGATTTGATATACAATATGGAATGCTTAAAGAAAACTAATTAACATAACTATCACTCTTTTAGTTTTGTGGTACAACATTTATAACATACACTTAGCTGTTTTGAAATGTACCCTTACATTGTATACATTAGTTGAGATCCCACCAAACACCCTCCCTCCACTCTTCCCCCAACCACTTTCTTTCTGGACTAGCTTTGCACTTTGTCATTCGTATGAATGTGTAAGTGTTTATATATTGGTTTCATAATAATATTGAGTACATTGGATACTTTTTTCCCCATTCTTAAGATACTTCACTAAGAAAGAGATGTTCCAGCTCCATCCAGGCAAACATAAAAGATGTAAAATCTCCCTCTTTTATGGCTGCATAGTATTCCATTGTAGACACATACTGCAATTTTTTTAGCCCATTCATGGGTTGATGGGCACTTGGGCTGCTTATATGACTTGGCGATTATGAATTGGGCTGTAATAAACATTCTGGTGCCAATGTATTTGTTTTAAGAAGATTTTTGATCATCTGAGCATGTACCTAGTAGAGGAATTGCAGGATCAAATGATAGGTCAACTTTCAGTTCCTTGAAAATTCTCCATACTTCTTTCCAAAAAGGCTGCATTAGTTTGAAGTCTTACCAGCAGTGTAGAAGTGTTCCTTTCTCTCCACATCCACACCAACCTCTACAGTTTTTGGATTTTTTTGATGTGGGCTAATCTTACTGGAGTTAGATAATATCTCAAAGTGGTTTTGATTTGCATTTCTCTGATGATTAAATATGATGAGCATTTTTTCATGTGTTTATGGGGCATGTGCCTGTCATCTTCAGAGAAGTTTCTGTTCAAGTCTTTTGCCCACAAAGAAATGGGGTTGTTTTTTTCTTATTGATTAGTTTGAGTTCTCTGTGGATTCTAGTTATCAGAACTTTGTTGGAAACATAACCTGGAAAAATCTGCTCCCATTCTGAGGGCTGTCTGTTTGTAAAGCAAATTTTGAATAAGTTCAAACTGAAAGAAAAAAAAAAACAACTGATTCACTGTAGATAATGCAGTATGTAGAGGGGTATCTATATGTTTAAATGTCTGCATATCTTAAAAAGAAAGTTTTCAAAAATAATCTAAACTTCCACTAGACAAAACTGAAAACAGAAGAAAATATTAAACCTAAAACAAGCAAAGAAAAGAAATAATAAAGATAAGAGCAGAAATCAATGAAATAGAGAATAGAAATAAAATAAGAGAAAATCAATGAAACCAAAGGTGGATTATTTGAAAAGATTAACAATATTACTAAAATTTAAGCTAGACAGACACAGGCTATAATGGAGAAATGCTCAAAATTTGCTAAATGAAAGCAGCCAGACTTAATATACCATGTATTATATGATACTGTATGATATGTTCAGAGAAGAAAAATCTATAAAGGTTAAAAGACTAGTTTTGCCTGTGGATAGGGGAAAAATGGAATACATTAACTGAAAACTGACACAAGGACTTTCTTTGGGATGTCAAAAATGTTCTAAAACTGAGTTATTGTGATGGTTGCAAAATTGTATAAATTTACTAAATATCATTGAATTGCACACTTATAATGGGTAACCTTTGTAGTATGTGAATTATACTTCAATAAAACTGTCAAAGTCAAGAAATATTAGAAAATAGTTTCTGAAGATATAAAGACATTACAGATTTGAGGGGGTTGTGAGTGAGAGAAGAGAGAAGAACACTTTATCATAGTATCCTGGTTCTGGATTTAATAACGGAGGGGTTACAGTCTTAACATTTACTGTACTGTGGAACAACAAGAAGAAACAAGATCCATGAGAGAAAGTAAATTTATGTTGAAAAGTTGAATTAGAAGTGCCAGAGAGATTTTCAAGTGCATATCTCCTAGTCAATTCAGCATAAGAGGTGAAGATTATGGTAATGGTCCAAACAGCAATACAGTTTTATGACTTTTGTTCATTAAAAAAAAAAAAAAAGTTTGCCACCCTTTCAAAACACATAACTCTTACAGTGATTTTTTTATTTTATCTTTTGTATTTCCCTACTATCTAATATTTTGTAGTGTTTATACACAGTAGCCTATACATGTATTAAATAATGATTGCCATTAGTAATGTGTGTTTTCTTTTTTTTTTTTTTATTGTTGGGGATTCATTGAGGGTACAATAAGCCAGGTTACACTGATGACAATTGTTAGGTAAAGTCCCTCTTGCAATCATGTCTTGCCCCCATAAAGTGGGACACACACCAAGGCCCCACCCACCTCCCTCCTTCCCTTTTCCTGTTTCCCCCCCATAACCATAATTGTCATTAATTGTCCTCATATCAAAATTGAGTACATAGGATTCATGCTTCTCCATTCTTGTGATGCTTTACTAAGAATAATGTCTTCCACGTCCATCCAGGTTAATACGAAGGATGTAAAGTCTCCATTTTTTTTTAATGGCTGAATAGTATTCCATGGTATACATATACCACAGCTTGTTAATCCATTCCTGGGTTGGTGGGCATTTAGGCTGTTTCCACATTTTGGCGATTGTAAATTGAGCTGCAAGAAACAGTCTAGTACAAGTGTCCTTATGATAAAAGGATTTCTTTCCTTCTGGGTAGATGCCCAGTAATGGGATTGCAGGATCAAATGGGAGGTCTAGCTTGAGTGCTTTGAGGTTTCTCCATACTTCCTTCCAAAATGGTTGTACTAGTTTGCAGTCCCACCAGCAGTGTAAAAGTGTTCTCTTCTCTCCACATCCACGCCAGCATCTGCAGTTTTGAGATTTTGTGATGTGGGCCATATTCACTGGGGTTAGATGATATCTGAGGGCTGTTTTGATTTGCATTTCTCTAATATATAGAGATGATGAACATTTTTTCATGCGTTTGTTAGCCATTCGTCTGTCATCTTTAGAGAAAGTTCTATTCATGTCTCTTGCCCAAGCCCACAATTCTATATCTTGCTAAGCTAAGCTTTGAAATTGATGGAAAAATTAAATCTTTTACTGATATACAAACACTGATGAAGTTTGCTACAACTAGACCAGCTTTACAGGAAATACTGTGACCTATTCGCATTGACCATCACAATGGACTACCAGCATAATAAACACCCAGAACTAAAGAATAAAACCCAGCATCCACAATGACCCAAATTAAAGCTAAGCAACAGCTTTCACAAAATAAGATGAAAAGAACTCCACAACACTTATCATTTCTCTCAATAAATATTAGTGGCTTTAAGTCCCCACTGAAGAGGCACAGGCTGCTTTATTGATAAAGAAGCACAAGCCATACATATGATGTCTACAAGAAACTCATGTAGCTTTTAAGGACAAAGCAAGACTCAGAGTGAAAGGAAGGAAAACAATATTTCAGGCAAATGGAAATCAGAAGAAAGGAAGGGTCGCAATCTTATTTTCAGATACAAGTGGATTTGAAGCAACTAAACTAAAAAAAGACAAACATGGGCACTTCATATTGATCAAAGGAATAATACAACAAGAAGACATTTCAATTCTGAATACTTACACACTCAAATGTGCCCAGACTTAATACACAGACCTAGGGACAGTGGCTGTGGCTCAAAGGAGTAGTGCACCGGCCCCATATGCCAGAGGTGGTGGGTTCAAACCCAGCCCTGGCCAGAAACTGCAAGAAAAAAGAAAAAGACAGAAAAAAGAAAAACAGACCTTAATTAGCCTGAGCAATATCATATCCTATGACACCATAATAGCAGCGGACTGTAATACCATCCTAACAGAGCTGTAAAGATCCTCTAAACAGAAACTAAACAAAGATACAAGGGACTTAAATGTGACACTAGACCAACTGTGCTTAGCAGACATATAAAGAACACACCACCCCAAAGCTAGGGAATATACATTCTTCTCATCAGCCCATGGAACATTCTCCAAAAACAAATCATATCCTACACAAATCAAAACTCAACAAAATTATAATAATTGAAATTATACCTTGTATCTTCTCAGACCACAGGCAATTAAGGTGGAGGTAAAATCCAATGAAAATTTCCATCCCCACACAAAGTCATGGAAATTAAATAACCTTATGTTGAATAACAGTTGGGTCAAGGAAGAGAAAAAAAAGGAAATCATTAACTTCCTTGAGAATAACAAAAATGAAAACATAAGCTACCAAAACCTGTGGGACACAGCAAAAGCAGTCCTATGAGGGAAATTTATCATATTCAATACCTACATCTGTAAAAACAGGAAGAGAGCACATCAATACCCTAATGAATCATCTTAAATAAATGGAAAAGGAAGAGCAATCCAATCCCAAACTTAGCAAAACAAAAGAAATAACCAAAACTATATCGGAAATAAATGAAAATGAAAATAAACTAATCATTCAGTAAATTCATGAACCAAAAAATTGGTTCTTTGAAAAGATAAATAAAATCAATGAAACATTGGCCAGATTAACCAGAAATAGAACAGTAAAATCTTCAACAACTCAATAATAAATGAAAAGGGGGAAGTAACAACTGATGCCACTGAAATACAAGTGATTGTTTCTGACTACTACCAAAAACTCTATGCTCAGAAATTGAACAATGTGGAGGGAATGAACCAATACCTGGAATTACACCTTCTTCTTAGACTTAACCAGGAAGAAATAGATCACTTGAACAGACCAATATCAAGCATTGAAATTGCATAAATAATAAAAACTTCCAACAATAAAAAATCTCAGAACCAGATAGCTTCACATCAGAATTCTGTCACACCTTCAAAGATAAGCTTCAACCTATTCTGCAGAACCTATTCCAAAACATTGAGAAGGAAGGACCCTTCCCCTACCTGTACTACAAAGCAAATTTCACCTTGATTCTAAAACCAGGCAAAGACCAAAATAAAAATGAAAATTTTACTAATTGTACTAATGAATTTGATCCAAAAATACTCAATAAAATCTTAGCTAATATATTGCAGCCATATATTCAAAAAAAATTATACATCATGATCAAGCAAGCTTCATCCAAGGGATGCAAGGTGGTTTAACATATGCAGATTCATAAATGTGATGAACCATATTAATAGAAGCAAAAAGAAAGACCACACGATCCTATCAATAGATGCAGAAAAAGCATTTAACAAAATTCAGCATCCTTTTTTAACAAGAACACTTTTAAAATAGGCATAGGTGGCACATTTCTTTTTTTTTTTTTTTCTTAGTATCTCCATTTTTTTTTTTTTTAATTGTTGGAGATTCATTGAGGGTACAATAAGACAGGTTACACTGATTGCAATTGTTAGGTAAAGTCCCTCTTGCAACCTTGTCTTGCGCCCATAAAGTGTGACACACACCAAGGCCCCACCCCCCTCCCTCCATCCCTCTTTCTGCTTCCCCCCATATCCTTAATTGTCATTAATTGTCCTCATATCAAAATTGAGTACATAGGATTCATGTTTCTCTGTTCTTGTGATGCTTTACTAACAATAAGGTCTTCCACTTCCATCCAGGTTAATACGAATGATGTAAAGTCTCCATTTTTTTTAATGGCTGAATAGTATTCCATGGTATACATCTACCACAGCTCGTTAATCCATTCCTGGGTTGGTGGGCATTTAGGCCGTTTCCACATTTTGGCGATTGTAAATTGAGCTGCAATAAACAGTCTAGTACAAGTGTCCTTATGATAAAAGGATTTTTTTCCTTCTGGGTAGATGCCCAGTAATGGGATTGCAGGATCAAATGGGAGGTCTAGCTTGAGTGCTTTGAGGTTTCTCCATACTTCCTTCCAGAAAGGTTGTACTAGTTTGCAGTCCCACCAGCAGTGTAAAAGTGTTCCCTTCGCTCCACATCCACGCCAGTATCTGCAGTTTTAAGATTTTGTGATGTGGGCCATTCTCACTGGGGTTAGATGATATCTCAGGGTTGTTTTGATTTGCATTTCTCTAATATATAGAGGTGAACATTTTTTCATGTGTTTGTTAGCCATTCATCTGTCATCTTTAAAGAAGGTTCTATTCATGTCTCTTGCCCATTGATATATGGGATTGTTGGCTTTTTTCATGTGGATTAATTTGAGTTCTCTATAGATCCTAGTTATCAAGCTTTTGTCTGATTGAAAATATGCAAATATCCTTTCCCATTGTGTAGGTTGTCTCTTTGCTTTGGTTATTGTCTCCTTAGCTGTACAGAAGCTTTTCAGTTTAATGAAGTCCCATTAGTTTATTTTTGTTGTTGTTGCAATTGCCATGGCAGTTTTCTTCATGAAGTCTTTCCCCAGGCCAATATCTTCCAGTGTTTTTCCTATGCTTTCTGGGAGGATTTTTATTGTTTCATGCCTTAAGTTTAAGTCCTTGATCCATCTTGCATCAATTTCTGTGAGTGGGGAAAGATGTGGGTCCAGTTTCAGTCTTTTACATGTAGACATCCAGTTCTCCCAACACCATTTATTGAATAGGGAGTCTTTCCCCCAAGGTATGTTCTTGTTTGGTTTATCAAAAATTAAGTGGTTGTAAGATGTTACTTTCATTTCTTGGTTTTCAATTCGATTCCAAGTGTCTATGGCTCTGTTTTTGTGCCAGTACCATGCTGTATTCACCACTATGGCTTTGTAGTACAGACTAAATCTGGTATGCTGATGCCCCCAGCTTTATTTTTATTACTAAGAACTGCCTTAGCTTACGGGTTTTTTTCTGGTTCCATACAAAACGCAGAATCATTTTTTCCAAATCTTGAAAGTACGATGTTGGTATTTTGATAGGAATGGCATTGAATAGGTAGATGGCTTTGGGAAGTATAGACATTTTAACAATGTTGATTCTTCCCACTCATGAGCATGGTATGTTCTTCCATTTGTTAATATCCTCTGCTATTTCCTTTCTGAGGATTTCATAATTTTCTTTATAGAGGTCCTTAACCTCCTTCGTTAGGTATATTGCTAGGTATTTCATTTTCTTTGAAACTATGGTGAAAGGAGACGTGTCCTTAATTAACTTCTCATCTTGACTGTTATTGGTGTATACAAAGGCTACTGACTTGTGGATGTTGATTTTATATCCTGAAACATTACTGTATTTTTTGATGACTTCTAGGAGTCTTGTGGTTGAGTCTTTGGGGTTCTCTAAGTATAAGATCATGTCGTCAGCAAAGAGGGAGAGTTTGACCTCCTCTGCTCCCATTTGGATTCCCTTTATTTCCTTGTCTTGCCTAATTGTATTGGCTAGAACTTCCAGCACTACGTTGAATAGTAAAGGTGACAGAGGACAACCTTGTCTGGTTCCAGTTCTAAAAGGAAAAGCTTTGAGTTTTACTCCATTCAGTAAAATATTGGCTGTGGGTTTGTCATAGATAGCTTCAATCAGTTTTAGAAATGTGCCACCTATGCCTATACTCTTCAGTGTTCTAATTAGAAAAGGATGCTGGATTTTATCAAGTGCTTTTTCTGCATCTATTGAGAGGATCATGTGATCTTTATTTTTGCCTCTGTTAATATGGTGGATAATGTTTATGGATTTGCGTATGTTAAACAGGCCTTGCATCCATGAGATGAAGCCTACTTGATCATGATGAATGACTTTTTTGATGATAAGCTGTAATCTATTGGCTAGGTTTTTGTTGAGCATTTTTGCATCTATATTCATGAGTGACATTTGGTCTGAAATTCTCCTTTTTTTTGGGTCTTTTCCTGGTTTTGGTATCAGGTTGATGTTTGCTTCATAGAATGTGTTGGGGAAGATTCCTTCTTCCTCAATTTTTTGGCATAATTTCGGCAGTACAGAAATACCTTCTTCCTTGAAGGTTTGATAGAATTCTGGAGTGAAGCCATCTGGACCAGGGCATTTTTTTGGTTGGAAGATCTTTAATTGTTTCTTTGATCTCAGTGCTTGAAATTGGTCTGTTCTGGAGCTCTATTTCTTCCTGGCTGAGTCTAGGGAGAGGGTGTGATTCCAAATATTGATCCATTTCCTTCACATTGTCAAATTTCTGGGCATAGAGTTTCTGGTAGTATTCAGAGATGATCTCTTGTATCTCTGTGGGATCAGTTGTTATTTCCCCTTTATCATTTCTGATTGAGGTTACTAGAGATTTTACTTTTCTATTCCTCGTTACTCTGGCCAATGGTTTATCTATTTTATTTATTTTTTCAAAAAACCAACTCCTTGTTTCATTAATTTTCTGAATGATTCTTTTGTTTTCAATTTCATTGATCTCTGATTTGATTTTGGATATTTCTTTTCTTCTACTGAGTTTAGGCTTAGATTGTTCTTCTTTTTCCAATTCCATAAGATCTCTTGTGAGATTGTTGATGTGCTCTCTTTCTGTTTTTCGAATGTAGGCATCTAAAGCGATGAATTTTCCTCTCAAAACTGCTTTTGCAGTATCCCACAGGTTTTCATAGCTTGTGTCTTCATTGTTTTTCTGCTCAAGGAAGTTAATGATTTCCTGTTTTATTTCTTCCTTCACCCATCTGTTATTCAACAGAAGATTGTTTAATTTCCATGCCTTTGGGTGGGGTCGAGCATTTTTGTTAGAGTTGAGTTCCACCTTTAGTGCCTTATGGTCTGAGAAGATACAAGGTAAAATTTCAATTCTTTTGATTCTGTTGATATTTGTTTTGTGTCCCAGGATATGATCAATTTTGGAGAATGTTCCATGGGGTGATGAGAAGAATGTATATTCTTTATCTTTGGGGTGGAGTGTTCTATATGCATCTACCAGGCACAGTTGTTCTAGGGTCTCATTGAAATCTCTTATATCTTTGTTTAATTTCTGTTTAGAGGATCTGTCCAGCTCTGTAAGACGAGTGTTTAAGTCCCCTCTTATGATGGTATTATCAGATATCATGTCGCTCAGACTGAGTAAGGTCTGTTTCAAGAATCTGGGGGCATTTAAATTGGCTGCATAAATATTTAGAATTTAAATGTCTTCTTGTTGTAGTTTTCCCTTGACCAATATAAAGTGACCATCTTTGTCTTTTTTGACTTTAGTTGCTTTAAATCCACATGAATCTGAAAATAAGATTGCAACTCCTCTTTTCTTCTGAATGCCATTTGCCTGAAAAATTGTCTTCCAACCCTTGACTCGGAGCTTTAATTTGTCTTTTGAAGCCAGGTGTGTTTCTTGCAGACAGCAAATGCATGGCTTGTGTTTTTTGATCCAGTCAGCCAATCTTTGTCTCTTCAGTGGGGAATTCAAGCCATTAACATTTATTGAGATAATTGATAAGTGTGATAGTATTCTATTCGTCTTATTTGTTGAGAGTCCATTGCTTAGTTTTATCTTTTGCATCAGTGTGGAGGTTAGGTTCTGTCCTTTAATTTCTGAGTTCTTACTTTGCTGCTGATCCATTGTGGTGGTCAGTGTGCAGAACAGGTTGAAGTATTTCCTGTAGAGCTGGTCTTGTTGTGGTGAATTTCCTCAATGTTTTTATATCCGTAAATGATTTGATTTCTCCGTCAATTTTTAAGTTTAGCTTAGCACGGTACAGAATTCTGGGCTGGAAATTGTTCTGTTTAAGTAGATTAAAGGTAGATGACCATTGTCTTCTTGCTTGGAAAGTTTCATTAGAGAAGTCTGCGGTCACTCTGATGGATTTGCCCCTGTAGGTCAACTGGCGCTTACTCCTGGCAGCTTGCAGAATCTTTTCTTTTGTCTTGACTTTGGACAGGTTCATCACAATGTGTCTTGGAGAAGCTCGGTTAGAGTTGAGGCGACCTGGGGTCCGATAGCCCTCTGAAAGCAGTGTGTCAGAATCTTTGGTGGTATTTGGGAAATTTTCTTTTATAATATTCTCTAGTATGGCTTCCATTCCTCTGGGGCATTCTTCTTCCCCTTCTGGGATTCCTATAACTCGTATGTTGGAACGCTTCATAAAGTCCCATAATTCTGCCAGTGAACGTTCTGCTTTCTCTCTCTTCTTTTCTGCCTCTTTTACTGTCTGAGTTATCTCAAGAACTTTGTCTTCTACCTCTGAAATTCTTTCCTCTGCATGGTCTAACCTGTTGCTGATACTTTCCATTGCATCTTTAAGTTCCCTAATTGACTGTTTCAGTTCTTTCAGGTCTGCTAGATCCTTTTTATATTCTTCATATCGTTCATCTCTTATTTGATTCTGTTTTTGGATTTCCTTTTGGTTATTTTCCACTTTATTAGCAGTTTCCTTCATTGTTTCCATCATTTCTTTCATTGTTTTCAACATGTGTATTCTATACTCCGTTTCTGTCATTCCTAACATTTCTTTATAGGTGGAATCCTCTGCAGTAGCTACCTCATGGTCCCTTGGAGGGGTTGTTCTGGACTGGTTCTTCATGTTGCCTAGAGTTTTCTGCTGATTTTCCTCATGAGTGATTTCTTTTATCTGTTTCCTTGCCGTAATTTTCCTTTCACTTCCTCTTGCTCTTTAAGTTCTCATGCGTGTTCACTAAGGGTTACAGGACCAGAAGGGTGAGAAGGTTTAAGAGCTAAAAAGGGATGAATGAAAGGAGGACCGAGTGATAAGGAAAAAAAAAAGAAAAATAGAGAAAGGAGAGAGGGTGGGTGGAAGGAATATTGACAAAAAGAAGAGAGGCACAGAAAGAGGGAGACAGAGCAATATAGGTGTACAGTATGGTACTTTGGCACAACCTTAAAAAAAAACCCACGTTCTGGGGTTGCCCGTTTGGGTGGTTCCCTTGAGGTCAGCAGCTCTTTGCTAACCTGATCAGAAACAGTACCCCACCTCCACCAAGTAGAGAGGAAAGACAAAAATGCTATAAATCAAACCAAAAAAAGCAAACAAAAAACTTTATGGGATACAATTGGGTGAAAAACCAAATAATAGCGGTAGAAACACTAGGAAAAATGAAGTTCTAGTTACTGAAAAAGGCAGCAATGGGAAATGATAATTAAAGTAGAAAAATTGAGAAAGAAAAAGGATCTTCATGGAAAAGGTTGAAATTAAAAAAACAAAACAACATCAACAACATCAAAATAAACAAAAAAAACAACCAAACCAAAACCAAAAATACAAACAATCGAACAAACAAAAAAAAACAAGAAAAACACAACCAAAAACAAAGCAGTATGTATATGTTATTGAATATTGTCTGGGCAACACGTGGTCTTCTGGGGTATGAGATGTTAATCACAGTTCTGATATGACTGGAGGCTGCTGATTTCTCAAACCCCAGCAGGTAGACACCCTAAATCTCTCTTCAGCCCACTTAAAAGGCACTTTGAACTTGTAAACTTGCTGAGCAGAAGCTTTCCCAGGAAAATGCTTGTTGCTGGAATCACTGCTGAAGTGGCTATCCACTTACCCAATGTGCGAAAACCGGTCTCACTCTGCCCCCGAGGGTTAGGGCTACAAGGCGGCTCAGACCCCACCCATAGGCTACTTGGTCACTGGGTTACCAGCTCCCACCGATTCTACCTCTGCGACCCTGTGGGCGGAGCTTGCCGGGGCAGATCACTCACAATGGCTCCCTGTGACCCACAGCCAAACACTATTAGCTCCGTCTGGCTCAGCGTCTCAGACTGGGGCCCTAGACAACGGCCAAATTTCTCCACACTCCCGCTCAGGCTCTCCCCAAGGCAATTCAACTGAGTGCCAAGTCCAAAGACACCAAAACAGTTCACAGGTAAGGCCTTTCTGGTTTGCAGTCTCTCTGCTACTGAACTTGCAGTTGCGGGCGGGTTTAGACGGATTGAACACACGCGACCACTTGCCGTTTTTCCACTGTTTTAGTCCTCCTCTTGGGGTCCAGAAGTCTCTCGCTGACTCCCTGTATCCTCACAGGGGTGATGATAGGCAGATCCCACCAGCCAGAGATGCCTGGAGTCCTATCTCCCCAGACTCACGGTGCCCAGATGCAAGGAAGCTGTTACTTGGTCGCCATCTTGCTCCGTCTCCGGTGGCACATTTCTTAAACTAACTGAAGCCATATATGACGAAGTCAAGCTAACATCATATTGAATGGAGTAAAACTGAAAGCTTTTACACTTTGAACCATAACCAGACAAGAATGTCCACTATTATTCAACACTGTGGTAGAAGTTCTACCCAACGAAATCAGGCAAGACAAATATATAAAGGACATCTAAATGGGGACAGAGGAGGTCAAACTCTTGCTCTTTGTTGATGATATAATCTTATACTTAGAAAACCCTAGAGACTCAACCACAAAACTCCTGGAAGTGAAAAAGAAATTCAGTAATGTCTCATGGTATAAAATCTATGTCCTTAAATCAGCAGCCTATATATATGCCGATATCAGCCAAGTTAAGAAGCAATTCAAGGACATAATTCCCTCCACAGTAGCTTCAAAGTAAAAGAAATACTAAGGAATATACCTAACCAAAGGAGTGAAGGATCTTTACAAAAAAAAAAAAAAATTATGAAACCTTAAGAAAAGAAATAACAGAACACATTATAAAATGTAAGAACATACCATGTTGTTGGTTGGGAAGAATCAACATTGTCAAAATGTGTATTCTACACAAGGCAATCTACAGATTCAATGCAATCCCAATTAAAATGCCAAGATCATACTTTCAAGAACTGGAAAATATATTACTTCATATTTTATGGAACAATAAAAAAAAAAATATATAGCCAAGACAATTCTTAGTAATAAGAACAAAGCTGGAGGCTTCACTCTACCAACTTCAGGTTTATTACAAGTCCACAGTAATTAGAAAAGAATGTTATTGGCACAAAATTAGAGACATAGACATATGGAACAGAATGGAAAACCAAGAGATGAAGCCAGTCTCTAGTTGCCATCTGATCTTTTATAAACCAAATCAAAGGAAAACAGTGGGGAAATGAAAACCTATTAAATAAAAGGTGCTGGGAGAACTGGATATCCACAAGTAAAAGACTGAAACTGGACCCACACCATACACATCTTACAAAAGTTAACTCAAGATGGATAAAAGACTTAAATCTAAGAAAAAAATGATAAAAATCTTAGAAGAAAGTGTGGGGAAAAACCTTGATGATGTTGAACTGGGGAAACATTCTATGACAAAGACTTTAGCAGCCATCACAACAACAACAATAAACAAATGGGACTTAAGTATGCTCGAAAGCTTCTGCACGTCTAAGGCCACAAGTAATGCAAACAGACAACCTTCAAAATGGGATAAGATATTTGTAGGGTATGAATCTCACAAAGGTTTGATAGCTAGAATCTATAGAAAGCTCAAATTAATCAACAAAAAAGAGCTAACAATCCCATTTATCACTGGGAAAGAGATAAAAACAGAACCTTCTCTGAAGAAGACAGATGAATGGCTAACAAACATTTGAATAAAATGCTCATCATCCCTGATCATCAGATAAATGCAAATCAAAACCCCTCTGAGATATCACCTAACCCCAGTAAAGAATAGCCCACATGACAAAGTCTCAAAGCTGCAGATGCTGGCGTGGATGTGGAGAGAAGGAAATACTTTTACACTGTTGGTGGAAATGCAAACTAATACAACCTTTTTCGAAGGAAGTATGGAGGATCCTCAAAGAACTCAAATTAGACCTCCTATTTATCTTGCAATCCTATTGCTAGGCATCTATCCAGAAGAAAAAAAAGTCATTTTATCAAAAGTACATTTGCACTCGACTGTTTATTGCAGCTCAATTTACAATTGCCAAATTGTGGACACAGCCTAAATGTCCATCAATTCAGAAATGGATAAATGAATTGTGGTACATGCACACCATGGAACATTATTCAGCCATAAAAAAAGATCATGACTTCACATCTTTTGTAATATACTGGATGGAGTTGAAACACATTCTTCTTAAACACATTCACCCATGAGCCTGGTGATAATGAGTTGACATGAGGTTCTCTGAAAGAAGTAACTTATGAATAAGAACAGGATAGGGAAGAAACTTTGTGAAGTATACCCAATAACTGTGTGTACCTGCACACACACACACACACACACACACACACAAAACCTGGAAAACTTATCTGCTAGAGGCAAGTGTTGGAGGGAAGTAAGATAATTCACATGTCTACCGAGCCTTAAATATGGGCATGTTGACTTGAAGGACTTTAGAAAAGACAAAGACTTCCAAAATATTAGGTACTTGTGAGAGTTGGGAGACAACCAAATAAATGAATGAATTAGGTAGCCATGGGTAATTGCTTAGAGGAAATGCAATTCTCTGATATGTGACCTATGACAACTAATTCAGGAGAGATGGAAAAGTGTGATAAGTCACTTTGAGATACCTCTTTGGGGGATATTGAGGAAGTTCTCCCTTCCTCTAAGCAGAGCATTCAGACTCCTCTGTATCCTTCCCTTCCCCTCCCCCATGAAAATGTCAGGAGAGGTGTTTTGTGACGTCTAAGCCACCCCATGGCTACCATTGGCTGGGGGAGTTTCTTGCTGGCCAATCAAAGCTGAAGGGTGTGGCTCTTCATTGTTACAGTGAAGGTATATATGGGGCAGTCAGAAGCCCAGGAGTAAATACAAATTTATCAAAATGGAAGATCAGGATGATACTATCACGGAGAATCTAGAAGAATCTAACTCCAAGGAGGAGGAGCCAGCAACAAGTAGCCAATCCTCAATAAAAACACGTAAGAGGAAGAGGAACAACCTTGATCAGCCTGAAGAGAAGGCCCATTGCAAGGTCAGGTGACTCTAATTATGTGCCTCCTCTTTTTCTCCATTGATAGCTAACCCAAGTCTTCTACCCTGTGCTTATGTGGCATAAAACTCTTCCTCAGCTCACATCCATTATTATAAGACCCTCATTTCCATATAGTCCCCATTCTTTTCCTTAAATCATGTATATTTTTTATTTTTTTAATTATTATTTTTTATTAAAGCATAGCTGTGTACATTAATGCGATCATGGGGCACCATACACTGGTTTTATAGACCGTTTAACACATTTTCATCACACTGGTTAATATAGCCTTCCTGGCATTTTCTTACCTATTGTGTTAAGACATTTACATTCTACATTTACTAAGTTTCACATATACCCTTGTAAGATGCACCGCATGTGTAATCCCACCAATCACCCTCCCTCCGCCCACCTTCCCCCTCCTTTCCCTTCCTTTCTCTCTTCTCCCTATTCTTAGGTTATAACTGGGTTACAGCTTTCATGTGAAAGGCATAAATTAGTTTCATACCAGGGCTGAGTACATTGGATACTTTTTCTTCCATTCTTGAGATACGTTACCACGAAGAATATGTTCCAGCTCCATTCATGTAAACATGAAAGGGGTAAAGTCTCCATCTTTCTTTAAGGCTGCATAATATTTCATGGTGTACATACACCACAATTTATTAATCCAGTTGTGGATCAATGGGCACTTGGGCTTTTTCCATGACTTAGCAATTATGAATTGCGCTGCAATAAACATTCTGGTACAAATATCTTTCTTATAATGTGATTTTTGGTCTTCTGGGTATATACCTAGTAGAGGAATTATAGGATTGAATGGCAGATCTATTTTTAGATCTCTAAGTGTTCTCCAAACATCTTTCCAAAAGGAATGTATTAATTTGCATTCCCAGCAGCAGTGTAGAAGTGTTCCCTTTTCTCCACATCCACGCCAACATCTCTAGTCTTGGGATTTTGTGATATGGGCTAATCTTACTGGAGTTAGATGATATCTCAAAGTAGTTTTGATTTGCATTTCTCTGATGATTAAAGATGATGAGCATTTTTTCATATGTCTGTAGGCCGTGCTCCTGTCTTCTTCAGAGAAGCTTCTCTTCAAGTTCCTTGCCCAGCCTACCATGGGATCACTTGTTCTTTTCTTGCTTAGACGTTTGAGTTCTCTGTGGATTCTGGTTATTAAACCTTTATCAGAGACATAACCTGCAAATATCTTCTCCCATTCTGAGGGCTGTCTGCTTGCTTTCCTTACTGTGTTCTTAGCTGTGCAGAAGCTTTTTAGTTTGACCAGGTCCCAGTAGTGTATTTTTGAAGCTGCTTCAATTGCCCGAGGGCTCCTCCTCCTAAAATAAATCATATATTTCTAAGCTCATTCTGTTTCTCTACCAGGTACGGAAAATAACGACAATAACGTGTACAGTTGAAGAATATTCAGAAAAATCTAAACCTGGGAAAGAGCCAACGGTAATAATTTCTTATCCGAGAAAGGATGAAAAGAAGACTCCCGATCACCAGAAAGATGAGGAAACATCTTCTGTTTCGAGTGACATCTCATTAGCATCTCACGTCTCTGAGGTAGAACAACCAGAACTTGATACTGCTTCTTCAGAAGAAAATCCAGAATAAGGCTGTGTACATTGAGACCATGTATTATGCCAAAAATGTACCTGGGCATTTTTGACCATTAAAAATCAAATCAAAACTTTTGAAAAGGAGCTGTGTGTGTTAGTCTCTGCAGTGTTCTCTGATGATATGGAGGAAGGAAAGGAAGGGTAAGAGGGAGTGTGTATGGAGGGAGTGAGGTGGGGAACTGGAAGGTTGTGGGCCAGATTGGTACATCCACAGTTAACTTGACATTGTGGATACAGACTAGGGGAAGACAGAGCAACGAAGATAAATTTTCTCATTAAGGTTTTATCACACAAACAAGAAGGGAAAATACTTGTCTCTCTGTGTGTGGGAGGGTAGGGTTGGGCATGGGGAGAACTGTGACGTGTGAGGGATGGTAGAGTATGATAATGAGTCTGATTCCATTTTTGATATTTTACTGCTGACAACTGTTAAGCTTCATGCTTTCTTCCCCTTATATGCCACATCTGGGCAAGCTGATATAAACAGCTTGAAAGTTACTAAACATAAAATAGAAAAAAAAAAAAAAAAAGAAAGAAAAGAACAGGTATGCCTCATCTTAAGCATTGAAACGATTGCCTTGCCTACAGTTCACATACCCAGAAAAAGCATGCCCTAGTGAGCATCTCACCCAATGAGTAATAAATTGAAATTGTCTTGGGACCTTATAATCAACTTGAAAAATGGGACCCTGTGGATCTTCCTCCTCAGTTAAAACAGTACATTATTAACATCATTTTACTCAGTTTAAAAGAAAAAGTCCAATCTGAAAATTGGAACACCAATTATTGAAAACCATTATACAATATCTATTTAGAGAAGTTATGAATATTTCCACTGTGTATAAATTGAACAGCCAAAGTTGGATTGGCCTTAAACCTGGAAATATGAATGGTGTTTCAGTGTAAATTATGGCAACTTTCATGTCACGATCCTACCCAAGACATTGATATCTATTATTATTGAAATTACTGACTCCATCCAGTAAGTAACTGGGAAATGCATTGCAGTCATAGAAAAGTATTTTGCTGAGTGTTATGTTTGATGCCTATTTCAACAGCTTGTCAGTTGCAACGTACTTACCTTCACCTTCAAAGGAACACCATAGACCTTACCCTGGACACTTAATGGGGTACCTTTTCCCACCTGTAGATTCATATAATTTTTGTAGGCAAGATTTTAACCACATTTAACCTTTTCCAGGTGCTCAGATATGACATCACACTGATGATATACTCCCCTGAGGAGATTCATAAGATATATTTTTCAGGACATAAAAATATTCACAAAAGAACTCATAAAAAGGGGAGTATTAATTGCATGCACACATAGGGCAAAGCTTTACTACCTCAGTTAAATTTTTGAAAATTATTTAGTAAGCTTAGGGCTAACTAAATAATTACTAACTCAACAGTGTCAATAAACAGCTTTTAGCTTCAGCCCCCACAAGTATTAAAATAATGCCAGTATGTAAGTTAAACATTTTTTAATTTGAGAGGCAACATATTCCTTACATACAAATTGTATTTCATTTCCTTCATTGTGTTATTTGCAAGTTAGCCCACCTAGAATGGGGCTCATTCAAGAAAAGGCTGTAGAATCTGTCTAAATTGCCACATGATAGGCACTTGTGTTAGTCACCACCCCTACCAGAGACACCTTCCTTCACTAGTGAGGCCTTAACAAATTTCTTTCATACTTTATCGAGTCACTGGACTATCAATGATGGCCATTAGGTGCCCATGGTCTTCTGATACAAGCAACTGTCCTCCACGGCACCAGGCTATATGCCGTTAGTAAGGTGGTAACCTACTGGATTTTCCTAGGAATAGAAGCTCTTTCAACCCCAGAGCCTATGACCCTCCATATCCAGCTATCCATTATGCAAGAGTCATGGAAACAGCACTCAATGAGCTCTGCAGGGCTAATGAGGCCTCCTCTATACAGGTTGGACCCAAACTTGATGCCTGCGGACATCCCACTTACAGCAGTGGGGAGCTTTTCTTGCTCTTAGTCTCTCGCCAAGTGCTCTAGTGCTAGAAGAGGCCACTTTTCTCTCAGACTCAACAAAGTAAATACCAAATCAACAAAGTAAATACCAAAAAGTGATCAATTTTACCAATGACATCATTACCCTTACATCTAATAGAAGTTGCTTGAAAGCTGCTACTTTTCATCTATTAAACAGGATTTCCCCCGATAATGGGCAAACAGTCATCTTAGCACTAGATGTCTAAGAGAACAATTGGCTTCATTTGCACATTTTTCCACATTCTTGGGTTATTGCCAATGGTCTGACCATCTTCATCTGGCCAATGTGAACAATAATTTCTTGTCAAGGTTGCCCTGTATGGGGTATCTCTTGCCTCGTAAATACAGAAAATATAAATCAAGGTCATGCATTTCTCTACACACATTAAAGCCACAATACCAAGGTCTCACCAAGGCACTTCTGTGTGTTTGGAGTTTTTAATTTTGGCATAACAGACATCACTGATCATAACTAAGGCACACATTTCATTTCTCAAAATAAACAACTTGCATGCCTAGTGTGTGTCAGATGTTCTTGTTCCTGAGCTTACTGTGAAGTACATGAACTCCATAGTTGTGGATCTGAGTAACCTACATTTATATGGAGGAAGGAGGGTTTGATAGGTGGTGGTGGGGTTGAAAACACTCTTAGGTAGGGGGTGTGGGAATATATGAGGCATTGATGTCTGAATTCAGGCATGAATGATTGGATAGAGTCAGCTGTGTGAAGACTTTAAAAAGAACCTTTTAAGACAGAAAGAATAGCAAGGGGCAATGTTATGAAGTAAGAACAAGAACAATTGAGGAACAATAAAATTTCAAGTGTGACTGGAGTAAAATGTGGGGTGGAAGCATGGAAATAGACAACTGAGATTGGAGAGGCTGGCAGAGATGAGGTCACATAGGGATTTGAAGGGTAAGGGCTTGGGGTGTATTTTTCATGCAGTGGAAACCCATTGGGTGGTTTGATACATGATAGTGACGTGGTTAGTTTTAGGCTTTAGAAAGGTCACTGAATGTTGTGGACTGTGTAGGACCAGAGCAGTTATAGGCTGCTGCAACAATAAGGAATTAGGTGATAGTGACTAAGACTAGGGCTGTAGCTAAAGGAATATAATTTAGTGTCTAGCATAGCAATTTGGCACATAGGCATGGTAGTCCTACCTCAATGTAAAATTCACCACCTAAAATCTATTTAACTTTAAGAAAGTTACTTAACCTCTGTAAAGGTTAGTTCCCCCATCTGTAAAATGAGAATGATGATGGTATGCCTCTGTGTATTAGAGTCATTTTGGAATTGAACGAGATGATTTATATAAAACACCTATTAAACACACAATAGACATTTGATAAAATGGCTACTGATGTTATCATCAGTACTATGAACACATTCATCAATAGAAGCAAGATACTTCTGGCTTCTTTCTCCCTCATTCTCCAAGAGCTATTACTGTACCTTGTGTAAGCTACTGTTAATATGTGACTAATGAGCCCTTGCTTGGTTTTCTTCAAGACATCAGTATTTTGGGGTACCTGTGCTCAATGGTCAGGCATTCTTGTACTGTTAAGATACTCTAGAGTAAGTAGCTCTATGTGGCTTATGATTATTTAAAATGAAGTGGTACAGGTGGGTGATCTATACCATTCTTACTTTGTACATAATGAGTCATCACTTGAACACCTCTCCTCTCCAACCTCCTTCCCCAAGGGCCTAAATGAACAGCAACTCATATTTCTAACATAACTGCCAACAACCTGCTGAATTTAGTCAGATTGGTTTGGCAGTTGCTTCCTTCCTTTAAATTCATATTTGAGTGTTTCTTGATTCAGAAAAATTAGCTTTTTTTTTTTTTGAAGCTAGTTTTCCTTTTTTTTTTTTCTTTTTTTAGATATAGGAAATCAGCACATTGTACCCCATAAATGCATTAATGTATACATGATCTACCTTTTTATGAAGCAAGTTTTCATTTTATTACTTCCTGATTGGAACTCTACTCAAATTCTTCGGTTCCTTGGTGCTTGTATTTTCTCTTTTTGGTCCGTTTGGTACATCTTTTCACATCATCGTCATTTAGAACTGTAATTAAAAAGATATTTTCTGCTTCTTCCATATCCCTGATGAATAGGTAAAATTGGCCTAGATGTTGTCCCTTCTTGTTTGAAGTAAATTAGTAAATTCTTTCTCTTCCCCACCTTTGGTTAACGGATGTTGAAAGTTTACTCCTTCTTCAAGGCTCTGATTGTGCTTCCTGCACTCTGAAGCCTCTCCATGATCAACCTCCCATTGTTCTACTAATACTTCTGTTAGGGCAGTTACCAAGTTGTGTTATAATAGAATTATCCATTTCCCTGTTTCTCTGCACCAATTTACAATATGCCATTGCAAGGGGCATATCATATTTCATTCACATTTGTAATCACATTTGTAATACACCTGGCAGGACACCATTGTGGCTGTTCAATACATGTTTGATTAGTTAATGGACGACTGTACAATAATATTGTTTCTCTGCATTCTGGAGAATTCATTTAGCCTGCTTTCTAATGTTTTCTTTTGTTGTTGTTGTGGCTGCTATTGTTCCAGAAATGTAACTATGGCTTGAATGTGTTACCCACACTTCATGTATTGAAAACCGTGGAAGAGAGAGCTCTCTGGTGTCCATGACAAGGACACTAGTCCTATCCGATAAGGACCACACCCATATCATCATCTCATTTAACTTTTATTACTTCCTTAGAAGCCTCTCTACAAACACAACCACAATGGGCATTAAGAGTTTCAATCTATGAATTTTAATGGGACATAAAACTTAGGTCTAAGTCCCTCACTTTGTCTCTCCCTCTCTCCACGCATGCACACACACAGTCATGTGTTGCATAATGATGCTTCAGTCAACAATGGAGTGTGTATACTGCAGTGTTCTCATAAAATTGTAAGAGTGCTGAAAATTTCCTATTGCTTAGTGATGTTGTAGCTATTGTTTCATAGCAAAATGTATTACATATTTGTGATAATGGTGTAAAACAACGGACTGCACCACCACTTGAATAAAAGTCTAGCACTTCTTTGAAAGTTTGATAAAATTCTGGTGTGAATCCATCTGGCCCAGGGCATTTTTTTTTGTTGGAAGATTTTTTATTGTTTCTTTGATCTCAGTGCTTGAAATTAGTCTGTTCAGGAGATCTATTTCACCTAGGCTAAGTCTAGGGAGAGGGTGTGATTCCAAATATTGATCCATTTTCTTCACATTGTCAAATTTGTGGGCATAAAGTTTCTGGTATTATTCAGAGATAATCTCTTGTATCTCTGTGGCATCAGTTATTTCCCCTTTGTCATTTCTGATTGAGGTTACTAGAGATTTTCCTTTTTTATTTCTAATCTGGCCAAAGGTTTATCTATTTTATTTATTTTTTCAAAAAACCAACTCCTTGTTTCAATAATTTTCTGAATGATTCTTTTGTTTTCAATTTCATTAATCTCTGATGTAATTTTGGATATTTCTTTTCTTCTGCTGGGTTTAGGCTTAGATTGTTCTTCTTTTTCTAATTCCATCAGATGGTTTGTAAGTTTGTTGATACACTCTCTTTCTGTTTTTTGAATGTGGGCTTCTAAAGTGGTAAATTTTCCTCTCAGGACTTCTTTTACTGTTTCCCATAGGTTTTGGTAACCTGTGTCTTCATTGTTGTTATACTCAAGGAAGTTAATGATTTCCTTTGTTATTTCTTTCTGCACCCAACTGTCATTCAGCATAAGGTTGTTTAATTTCCATGCCTTTGTGTGAGGTTGAGTATTTTTGTTGGAGTTGAGTTCCACTTTTAGTGCCTTGTGGTCTGAGAAGATGCAAGGTAGAATTTCAATTATTTTGATTCTGTTGAGGCTTGTTTTGTGTCCTAGGAAATGATCAATTTTGGAGACTGTTCCATGGGATGATGAGAAGAATGTATATTCTTTATCTTTGGGATGGAGTATTCTATATATGTCTATCAAGCACAGTTGTTCTAGGGTCTCCAGGAGACTGATATCCCTCTGAAAGTAGTATGTCAGAATCTTTGGTGATATTTTCATTTATAATATTTTCTAGAATGGCTTACATTCCTCTGGGGCATTCTTCTTCCCCTTCTGAGATACCTATAACTTGTATGTTTGAATGCTTCATAGAGTCCCATAATTCTGTCAGTGAATGTTCTGCTTTCTCTCTCTTCTTTTCTGCCACTTTAACTATCTGAGTTATCGCCAGAGCTTTATCCTCTACCTGAGATTACTTCTTCTGTAGGATCTAATCAGTTGTTGATACTTTCTATTGCATCCTTAAGTTCCCTAATTGACTGTTTCATTTCCTTCAGCTCTACTATAACCTTTCTATATTCTTCATATCGTTCATCTCTTATTTGATTCTGTTTTTGAATTTTCTTTTGGTTATTTTCCACTTTCTCAGCAATTTCCTTCATTGTGTTCTGATTGTTTTCCATTTTCTCAGCAATTTCCTTCATTGTTTTCATCATCTGTATTTTAAATTCCCCTTCTGTCATTTCTAACATTTCTTTATAGGAGGAGTCCCCTGTTGTAGCTACCTCGCGATCCCTAGAAGGGGTTACTCTGGTGGACTGGTATTTCATTTTACCAGGATTTTTCTGCTGATTCTTCTTCATGAGTGCTTTCTTGTATCTGTTTCCTTACCCAAATTATCCTTTCACTTCTTCTTGCTCTTTAAGTTACTGTGCTGCTGGCCTAAAGTTTCAATGAGTTCTTTTGGTATGGGACCAGAAGGATGAGAAGATTGAAGAGCAAGAAGGGAAAAAAAGATTTTAAAAAGAAAGAAAAAAGAGAAAGAAGAGAGGGTGAGTAAAAGAAAATATTGGAAAAAATAAGAAATGCACCAAAAGAAAGAAATAGGAGTAATATATGTGAATAGTAAGGTATTATGACCCGACACTGAAGACCCCCAACCTCTGGGGGTGCTGTGATGGGTGATTCCCTTGAGGTTAACAGCTGTTTGCCAGCTGGATCAGACACAGTGCCCCACCTCCACCAGGTAGAGAAGAAAGACAAAAACACTATGAATCAAACCAAAACAAGCAAAAACCCTTATGGGATAACACTGGGGGGAAAGATAATAATAGGGGCAGATACACTGGCAAAAATGAAATTCTAATTGTTAAAGAAGTCAAAAATGGAAAAATGTATTTAAACTAGAATAGTGGGAAAAAAAGAGAAAAAAATAAGAAAAAAATGCCAAGGAAACATGTTGAAATAAAAAAAAAAAGAAAAAAGAAAAAATCCAAAAAGACAAACCCCCCACAACCAAAGAACCAAACAGTATATATATCTTGCTGAATATTGTCTGGGCAACAGGTGATCTTCTGAGGTATAAGATGTTAATCACAATGTTGATACAGCTGTAGGAGTTGGAGACTGGAGGCCTCTGCTGATCTCTCAGACCCCGCAGGCTTGGGAGCCCAAAAGTCTTCTTGGCCCCCTTAAAAGACACTCTAAATTATGAACCTTGGCCAAGCAGAAGCTTTCCAAGGAAAGGACTTATCCCTGGAATTTCTCCTGGTGTGGCTGTCTGCTTATCCAGTGCGCCAAGTCCAGTCTCCTACTATGTCCTTGAGGGCCAAGGCTGTTAATCTGCCACAGTTGGATCTCCCCACTTCCCCAGCATCTCAGTACTCACCTTTGGGCAGCTCAGTCACTAGATTGCTCACCCAAGGTCTCCAGGCTGATCTCCATGCTGCTACACACAGGGGTACCTCTCCCACAGCAGCTGTGCAGGCAGCCCACAGCTCAACGATATTAGTTCCTTTCCGGCTTAGGGGCCCAGACCGAAGGCCCCAGACAATGCCTAAAGTCATCAGCACAAACCGGCCCAAGATCTCCCAAGGCAGTTCAATCGAGTGCCCAAGTCCAAGAAAACCAAAACAACCCACAGGTAAGGCTTTTCCTGCTTGCAGTCTGGCTGTTGCTGTGGGTACTGCTGCGGGCAGCCTGAGACCAACGAACGCACCTACCACTTGCCAGTTTTCCGCTGCTTCTGTCCTCCTTGTAGGGTCCAGAAGTCTCTCACTGGCTTCGTGTGTCACCAAAGGGAAGTCTCTGGGCAAAACTCACTGGCCAGAAATGCCTAGAGTCTTCTCTTGCGACTCCCACTGTGCCCGGCTGCACAGAAGCTGTTACTCAGTCAAGAGTCTTATTCCTGTACAAGAGAAATTTTTCCAAAAAAATTGAGGAGGAAGGAATATGGGCGAAAAGTCTACAAGTAAACCTTTAAATGGTTCCATTTTGTGAAGGCAAGTTTAAAGTCTTTTGTGAGTTAGAAAGGAAAAAGTCCTGGATAGAACTCCATATGTAGCTTAGAACCTAATCATAAAAGTGATTTAGGGCAGAGCTTCATGGAGGCAGGGCTGCAGACAGTCACCTGTGTCTCTCAGGATTTTCCAGACTACTCCCTAAAGATGATTAACAGCCTCCAGATAGTCAATCATTCAAACAGCTTATTTCCCCCGGAATCTTGTTTTGTGGTTTTGTTTTTGATTACTTAGTGTAAGAATAACTTTAGTAAAATAACTTTAAACTGGGGCAGCGCCTGTGGCTCAGTGAGTAGGGTGCTGTCCCCATATGCCGAGGGTGGCGGGTTCAAACCCAGCCCCGGCCAAACTGCAATAAAAAAAAAAAAAATAGCCGGGTGTTGTGGCGGGCCCCTGTAGTCCCAGCTGCTGGGGAGGCTGAGGCAAGAAAATTGCGTAAGCCCAAGAGTTAGAGGTTGCTGTGAGCCGTGTGACGCCACGGCACTCTACCCGAGGGCGGTACAGTGAGACTCTGTCTCTACAGAAAAAAAAAAAAATAAATAACTTTAAACTGGTTAAACCTAAGCCCATAAGGATAGCTTTAGATAATGTTAGTAAAATGGTTATCAGTTAATCTGATTTATCCATAGGCCCTTAATACCAGGCAGTAAGAGGCCTGGGCCAAGGTTTAAGTCATGTGTTTATTGATTAACTTATGTGCCTATATAAGCTTTGGTGGAAGAAAAAAATATTACCACATGCCATGAAAGAGCAGAGGTCCCCTTTATTTTCCATACATTTTCAATATTGCGGGTCTTATTCTCCACGACACTGCTTCTCCATGAGACCCCAATGGCAACAAAGGAATCTTCCCCAACACGTTCTATGAAGCAAACATCACCCTGCTACCAAAACCAGGAAAAGACCCAACTAAAAAGGAGAATTTCAGAACAATTTCACTAATGAATATAGATGCAAAAATTCTCAAGAAAATCTTAGCCAATAGATTACAGCTTATCATCCAAAAAGTCAACCATCATGATCAAGTATGTTTCATCCCAGGGATGCAAGGCTGGTTTAATATACACAAGTCTATAAACGTTATTCACCATATCAACAGTAGCAAAACCAAAGACTATATGATCCTCTCAATAGATGCGGAAAAAGAATTTGATAAAATTCAGTATCCTTTTCTAATTAGAACCCTGAGGAGTATAGGCATAGGTGGCACATTTCTTTCTTTCTTTCTTTTTTTTTTTATTAAATCATAGCTGTGTACATTAATGTGATCATGGGGCACCACACACTAGGTGGCACATTTCTGAAACTGTTTGAAACTATCTATGACAAACCCACAGGTAATATTTTACTGAATGGAGTAAAACTCAAAGCTTTTCCTCTTAGAACTGGAACCAGACAAGGTTGTCCTCTGTCACCATTACTATTCAACATAGTCCTGGAATTTCTAGCCAATACAATTAGACAAGACAAGAAAATAAAGGGCATCCAAATGGGAGCAGAGGAGGTCAAACTCTCCCTTTTTGCTGATGATATGATCTTATACTTAAGAACCCTAAAGACTTAACCAAAGACTCTTGGAAGTCATCAAAAAATACAGTAATATCTCAGGATATAAAAATCAATGTCCACAAGTCAGTTGTCTTTCTATACGTCAACAACAGCCAAGATGAGAGGTTAATTAAAGACTCAACTCCCTTCACCATAGCCCCCCAAAAATGAAATACTTAGGAATATACATAACAAAAGAGGTGAAGGACGTCTATAAAGAAAATTATGTAACTTTAAGAAAGGAAATAGCAGAGGACCTTAACAAATAGAAGAAAATACCATGCTCATGGCTGGGAAGAATCAACATTGTTAAAATGACTATACTTCCCAGAGCAATCTACTGATTTAATTCCATCCCTATTAAAATACCAACATCCTACTTTCAAGTCTTGGAAAAATGATTTTGCATTTTGTATGGAACCAGAAAAAACCCACATAGCTAAGGCAGTTCTTAGTAATAAAAAAAAAGCTGGAGGTATAACCATACCAGATTTCAGGCTGTATTACAAGGCCATAGTGGTCAAGACAGCATGGTACTGGCACAAAAATAGAGACATAGATTTTTGGAATTGAATAGAAAACCAGGAAATGAAACCAACAACTTACCTTCGATAAACCAAACAAGAGCATCCACTGTGGGAAAGGTTCCCTATTCAATAAATGCTGCTGGGAGAACTGGATATCCACATGTAAAAGACTGAAACTGGACCTGCACCTTTCTCCACTTACAAAACTTGATTCAAGTTGGATAAAGGACTTAAATTTAAGGCATGAAACAATAAAAATCCTCAAAGAAAGAAAAGGAAAAAGCCTGGAAGATATTGGCTTTGGGAAAGACTTTATGAGGAAGACTGCCATGGCAATAGCAACAATAGCAATAATAAACAAATGGGATTTAATTAAGCCCAAAAGCTTCTGTACAGCCAAGGAGACAACAACCAAAGCAAACAGACAACTGACCCAATGGGAAAGGATATTTGCATATTTTGAATCAGACAAAAGCTTAATAACTAAGTTCTGTTGAGAACTTAAATTAATGTACAAGAAAAAAGCCAACAATCCCACACATCTATGGGGAAAAGAGATGAACAGAACCTTCTCTAAAGATAATAGATAAGTGGTTAGCAAACATATGAAAAAAATGCTCAACATCCCTAATTAGAGAAATGCAAATTAAAACCACCCTGAGATATCATCTAACCTCAGTGAGAATGGCCCATATCACAAAATCTCAAAACTGCAGATGCTGGCATGGATGTGGAGAGAAAGGAACACATTTACACTGCTGGTGGGACTGCAAACTAATGCAACCTTTTTGGAAGGAAGTACGGAGAAACCTCAAAGAACTCAACCTAGACATCCTGTTTGATCCTGCAATCCCATTACTGGGCATCTATCCAGAAGGAAAAAAACAAAACAAAACTTTTATTATAAAGACACTTGTACTAGACTGTTTATCATAGCTCAATTTACAATTTCTGAAATGTGGAAACAGCCTGAATGTCCCCCAACCCAGGAATGGATTGGCAAGCTGTGGTATATGTATACTCTGGAATACTATTCAGCCATTTAAAAGATGGATGTTTTGCAGCATTTGTATTAACCTGGATGGGGGTGGACACATTTTTCTTGGTGAAGCATCACAAGAATGGAGAAGCATGAATTCTACGTATTCAACTTTGATATGAGGACAATTAATGACACGGTGGGGCATGGGAGAAGGGGAGGCCAGACAGAGACAGAAGGATGGAGGGGGTGAGGGAAAGAAAAGAAAAAAAAAAGAAAGGAAAATAATGACTAATTCTCACTTAAATTGGATTTAAATTTGACCAAAATTACTTTAAAAATTACATTACATTACTAAAATTTACATTACATTACAAAATTACATTATTTGAACATTAACTTTTGTGTGTGTGTGTGTGTGTGGAGACAGTCTCACTTTACCGCCCTCCGTAGAGTACCATGGTGTCACACGGTTCACAGCAACTTCCAGCTCTTTGGCTTACGCGATTCTCTTGCCTCAGCCTCCAGAGCAGCTGGGAATACAGGTGCCTGCCACAACACCCAGCTATGAACATTAATTTTTAATTCAACTTGTTAATATGTTGTTTAGGATATTGCATCCTCATTTATAAGTGAAATATGTTTGTAATTTCCTCTTGATAATAATATATTTTTTCCAACTTTAATATCAGGTGTATTCAGATGAAGTAGAATGATTTTGAAGTATTTCTTCTTTGGATATTGTCTATAAGATTTGGCATAATCTGTGTTTTGAAATTATCTTTTATTTATTTATTTTTTTAGTTTTTGGATGGGGCTGGGTTTGAACCCCCCACCTCTGTCATGTGGGGCCGGCATCCTACTCCTTTGAGCCACAGGACCGCCCCTTTATTTTTATTTATAAATATTAGCTGTCTATTTTTTGAGACTTTGGAAAAAATAAGAAGAAGAAATCAACTGATGACTCCATACTGAACCTCAGAGTCAAAGCATTTCATGATAGCCATACTCTTATCTGACAATGTGAATGTTACTTTTTTTGCATTTTATTACTATTATTATTGCTCAATATTTCATTGCAGCAATTGTCTGGTTTCTTTTCTGAACGTATTTATCTTCATTCATTCTTTATGAGGTTTTGTTTCTATTTCTTATATTAAACATTGTTATTGTTATTAAATTTTAAACCTTTTTAATTTTGTGAAGGCAGAAAGTGGAAACCAAATAAACACATGTATATGTATAGAGAAAATAAAAAAAAAATATATGTCAAACAAATATGGGAGTACATATAATTTGGTTGCATAGTTTGCTTCTGTAAGGTTAAAGTCCATGTTGTTGGTGTGTCTTTCACCTGAGAAGCATGTAATATACCTGTGTAATACACTTGTTAGGTAGAAATTTACCCCTTCTCTTCCCCATACTTGAATTTCATAGTTTTTCTTCTCACGTAAGCATGTAGATATTAACCTAACAGTTTTCAGTTCCAATTTAGTATTGAGTATATGTGGTGTTTGTTCTTCCATTCTTGTGATACTTCACTCAGGAGAATGTTATCCAATTCCATACAGGTTGTTACAAAAGATACAAAATCTCCACCTTTTTATGGCTGAATAATATTCAATAGTATACATCTATCACAATTTATTAATCTATTTGTGCACTGAAGAGCACTTGCATTCTTTCCACATCTTTGTGATTGTTAATTGTGTTGCTATAAACATTTGAGTGCAAATATCTTTATGATAAAATGTCTTTTTCATTTTTGGGTAAATGCTTACTAGTGAGATTTCAGGATAAAATGGTAGGTATATTACCAGTTCTTTGGGGAATCCCTATACTACTTTCCATAGAGGTTGTACTAGTTTGCAATCCCACCAACAGTGCATGAGTGTTCCTTTCTCTCTGCATCCATGCTAGCATCTGTTGGTTGGTGACTTCATGATGCAGGCCATTCTCACTGGGCTTAAGTACTATTTCAGCGTGATTTTGATTTGCATTGTTCTGATGATTAGGGATGATGGGCATTTTTCATGTGTTTGTTGCATATTAGTCTATCATTATAAGAAAAGTTTCTGTTCATGTCTCTTGCCCAGTTTTTAAGGGGGTTGTTTGATCTTTTCTTGTTGATTTGTTTGAGTTCTTTGGTTATTCTAGTTATTAGCACTTTGTCAGATATGCAGCATGCAAATATCATCTCTCATTCTGCGCATTGATTTTTCCAAGGCATGAGAATGATGTGTTCTCTGCTTGGGAGGCTGAGACAAGAGAATCGCTTAAGCCCAGGAGTTGGAGGTTGCTGTGAGCTGTGTGAGGCCACGGCACTCTACCGAGGGCCATAAAGTGAAACTCTGTCTCTACAAAAAAAAAAAAAAAGAGAGAATGATGTGTTCTTCCATCTATTAACATCCTTTGCTATTTCTTTTGTAAGAAAGAAACCACGTATACTTTACATGGTTTGTTAAATATATTCCAAGGTATTTAATTTTATTTAATGCTAATGTGAAAGGAATTGTGTCCTTGATTTGATTCTCAGTTTGACTATTGTTGACATATAAAAATGCTATTGAACTGTGTTCATTGATTTTATATCCTAAAACATAACTGTATTTCTTTTTGAATTTCAGGAATATTGTGGTTGAGTCCTTGGGGGTTTTCTAGGTGTAAGATCATATCATCACCAAAGAGCAATAGTTTGACCTCCTCTGTTCCCATTTGGATATTCTTGATATCCTTCTTTTGTCTGATTGCTTTGTTTGGATTTCCAGCACTGTGTTGAATAGTAGTGGTGACAGTGGACATGTTTGTCTGGTTCCAGTTCTAAGTGTAAAGGCTTTCAGTTTTTCTATATTCAAACTGAAGTTGGCTATGGGTTCATTGTATACAGCTTCTATCGAATGGAAGGAAAGTCCCATCTCTGCCAATTTTCTGAAGTGTTCTTATCAAAAAAGGGTGCTGGATTTTCTCAGTACTTTTTCTGGATCTACCGAGAGAATCATATGGCCTTTGTGTTTACTTCTGTTTATGTACTGAACTATGTTTTTACATTTTCATATGTTGTATCAGCCTTGCATCCCAGGGATAAAACCCATCAGTTCATGTTGAATTACTTTTATGTAATGCAGCTGAATTCTATTTACTAAGATTTTATTGAGTTTCTTGGGCCAATATTCATTAAAGATATTCCTCTGTGGTTTTCTTTTCTATGTCATTTCTTGACTTTGGTATTAGGGTGACATTTGCTTCATAGAAGGGGAGGGTTCCTTCCCTCTCCATGTTGTGCAATACATTATGAAATACAGGTACAAGCTATTTGAAGGTTTTGTAGAATTCTAGTGTGAAATTATCTGTTCTGTGATTCTTTTGTTGAATATTTTTTATTGTTATTTCAGTTTTGGTACTCGATATTGGTTCAAGAGATCTATTTCTTGCTGACTGAGTCTAAGGGGCAGCGCCTGTGGCTCAAAGGAGTAGGGCGCCAGTCCCATATACCGGAGGTGGTGGGTTCAAACCCAGCCCTGGCCAAAAACTGCAAGAAAAAAAAAAGAAAACTGATTGAGTCTAAGGAAGTAGTGCATTTCTATGAATTTTCCCATTTCCTTCACATTTTTCTTTTTTTTTTTTTTTATTGTTGGGGATTCATTGAGGGTACAGTAAGCCAGGTTACACTGATTGCAATTGTTAGGTAAAGTCCCTCTTGCAATCATGTCTTAAATCTCTAGACAGAGAGATTTTAGTTGTATTTAGTGATGATATTTTTTATTTCCCTAGCATCTGTTGTAATTTCCCTTTTCATTTCCATTGAGCTTATTACATATCTTACTTTTTTTGTTTGTTTCTGGTTAATCTGGCCAAAGGCTTTTTAATTTTGTTTATCTTTTCGATGAATAAATTGTTATTCGTTTTTAATCTTCTGAATCGTCTTTTGTTCTCTTATGATTTTGGTTATTTTTCTTTTGTTGAGTTTGGGATTAGATTGATCTTCCTTTTCAAGTTCCTTGAGATGGTTCATTAGATTTTTAATTTATGCTCTTTCTGATATCTGGATGTGGGCATTTAAGGCAATGCATTTCTCTCTCTGGACTTCTTTGGCAGTCTCCCACATATTTTGATAGCTGTGGTCTTATCAGTTTGTTCAAGGATTGATTTCTATTGATTTCCATCATTTCCTCATTGACCCAGCTATCATGCAGCAATAAGTTGTTTCATTTCCATGACTTTGTTTTGGTATGAATGCTTCTGTTGGAATTGATTGCTACTTTTATTCCATTGTGATCTGTAAAAATACATGTTAAAATTTCTACTTTTGAAATACATGGAGGTTTGTTTTGTAACCTAGAATATGACTGATCTTGGAGAATGATCTAAGAGGTCATAAGAAGAAAGAATATTCAGTGATATTTGAGTGAAATTTCTGGAGTCATGTTTAAGTACACCATTTCATTGTTTAATTTCTGCTTGAAGGATCTGTCCAGTTCTGTTATTGAGGTGTTGAAGTCTTCAGCTATTATGGCATTTTTGTTTCCTATTTTTTCTAGATCAAGTAGAATTTGCTCTGTAAATCTAGGAGTATTTAAGTTGAGTGTATAAATGTTTAGGATTGATATGTCTTTTTGTTGATGTGTTCCCTTGACCAGTATATAATGACCATCTTTGACTTTCTTTAATTTTGTTGCTTTAAAGTCAATGGTATCTGTGATGAGAATTGAAAATCCTGCTTTCTTTTGACTTACAAATTTGCACAAAACATTTTTTCTAGCCCTTCACCCTGAGTCATGGTGTGTCCTTGGAGGTTGGATTCATTTCCTGAAGGCATAAAATACTTGGGTTGTATTTATTTATCTAATCATCCAGATCTTCCTGCTCCTTTTATGACTATCTTTTCCTAATAGTTTGTTTCTTTGCATTGGTTTCCATACATTAGAAAGTGCAGTCACCTCTTTCTGTCTTCATGGCTTGGATTTATATGGGAGAAGTTATTCACCAATTAGCTCAGCCAGAGATTCTAGGGTCTTCTATCATCTCTTTCTATCCATAAGGAAAAGAAGGCAGCTGTGTTTTTTGTCTACTTCATGTTGGGCTGTGGGTAGCTAGTGCTACAGAATCTATCTGTCCAATCTGCTATCCATTCCCTAGGCATCTATATTATGCCAGACCTACCAGAGGTCCAAGACTGACAAAATATATCCAATTCTTTGGGAAGGCCTTTAGATGTTGAGACACTTGGTTCATATATTAGTACTTAACCTTTCTAGGAAGAATTTGAGAGATGGAATTTTTGATCTGCTTATTCTGTGCCAAGTGTGTAAGATGATCAATGCTGTTTAACCAGTTCAAACTGTCACCTCTTCTTCTCGAGGCATCTACATACACTGTGCTAGACACATTAGATATCTAAGACTGGCAAAACAAATGTCATTTCTTTGGGCAGCCCCAGAGAAGTTAGAGTGCTGGATAAACAAATCAACCTGTCGGTGGCAAGTGGCATTTTTTTTGTCTGTGTGTGAATTCCTTCTGTACTGAACAAGAATAGTATATGGTATCTACTAACTCGAGATGACATTCAAATTCTTCCTCAGGTCACTGGACTATGTCAGTTCTGTTAGAGATTTAATAATGGAAAGATAAAAATTAGTCTTGTGGGGAGTCCTTTCAGATGAATGAACCATCACTTTTTTTCCCTGAGTGAAGCTGAGGGTTAAGGGGCTTCTTTTTGATTATATGGTGCTGTGTCAGGATTAGCAATACTGGTAAGAGGATGTTGTAAATCCCCCTATCAGCTTCAGTGAGTCTCATTTTATAATCACTTAGAGTACAGGAGCCTTTCTGTTATTTTCTGAATTTCTCACAAGGAAAATTTGTTCCTGAGTTATTGTTGGATCTGTGTTTCTGTGGATGGAAGGAAGGTTCAGGGCTTCCTATCTACCATCTTGCTGATGCCATTTCTTATTTTAGTTTAATTGTACTGAGGGCAAATATATGGTCTTTACTAAAGTGCTTTAGAAGACCTTACGTACTATATGTATTATTTGTGCTCTGGATCATGATAATTTTTAAAATGTTTTATGGATTCATAAGTGAGGATTAGGAGGTATATATACTGTTAGAACATCAAAGTATCTCATGTACATATGCTTGTGTATCACCTAATTGAAGCATTTATTTAATTATATGTCCTATATCATTAATTATTTTGTATGTACTTTTGCATTTCATGATGACAGTGATATATGCTAAAATATTCCAGTATTCTTGTTTCAGTCACTTTTCATATTTAATTCCAAACACTATTCACCTTATATATTTTAATATAACTTTACTCTGAATGTGTATAATATAGCATTTGTCACTTCTTTTTTAATGAACATTTATTAGTTGTTATTTTTTATAACTTTTAATGTTATTCATCTGATTTTTTTTTTTTTTTTGAGACAGAGTCTAACTCTTTCATTCTGGCTAGAGTGCCATGTTGTCATAGCTCACAGTAACCCCAAGCTCTTGGGCTCATGTGATTCTCTGGCCTTAGCCTCCCAAGTAGCTGTGACTACAGGTGCCTGCCACAACACCTGGCTAGTTTTTTTTTTTTTTTTTTTCAGTAGAGATGGGGGCTCTCTCATGCTTAGGCTGGTCTTGAACTCCTGAGCTCAAGCAATCCATTTGCTTCAGGCTCTCAATGTGATAAGATTTCAGGCGTGAGACATCATGCCTGGATTATTCATCTTTATTCTACTTGATAGCTTTTCTCTCTTACATTGAATTTTCTTAGGAAATCCTTAGTCAGTATCTTACTTTCAATATTACTAAGTGAAATTTCCCATTCTTCTTTTTATTAATTAATTTCCACATTCATCCTTTTAAGAAATATATATATACTTATACATATAAAGCTTTATATATAAACATAACTTCATATATATGTATGTGTGTGTGTGTGTGTATATGTATATATTTAAAAAGAGGGAAAGAAAGAACTTTCCAGCCTTATGTTATGTATGTATGTAAGGTAAGTATGTGCTGAGTATGCAACAGTGAGAAAAACAGTCTTAGTCCCTGAAGATGCCTACAAACTATTGAGTACTCTATATAACTGTGTCAGGTAAAGAATAGAGTATTTTATTCACAACTAATAAAGCTCTGATATAAAATGAATAATAAAGCATTGAGTTGAAATATTCCTTAATATGAGATTAAGAAATGAGTAGGAATTCGATAAGCAAGAAGGGTAGGAAAAAGCATATTCGAGGAAGAATGAACAGAAAAGTGTAGATATGAAGAAATGACCATGGAACTGAGAATGGAATCATACAAGTGATTGTTTATGAGATAATAAAATTGGTAGCAAATTACCAGGGTCTTACAGTAATGAGAAAGCTTTTATCTAATCACAGTACTATTAATGGACTCAAAGGCAGAGTCATCTGGGAAAATTAGTATATGCTACGGTGTGTAAAAAGTTTTAAATTCAAAAGTATAGAAATTATTCAAAGTATGTGTACCAGGCATAACAATTGAATCAAAAATCAATAACAAAATTAATTTTGGGGAAATTTTTAAAAACAAACAAAACTCCTAAGCAACTTATGTGATAAAACAAGAAATCACAAGTGAAATTAAAGCATATTTTGTTTTGTTTTTAACTTAAATTTTATTAAATCATAACTGTATACATTTATGGGGTACAACATGAATGATTTGATATACAATATGGAATGCTTAAAGAAAACTAATTAACATAACTATCACTCTTTTAGTTTTGTGGTACAACATTTATAACATACACTTAGCTGTTTTGAAATGTACCCTTACATTGTATACATTAGTTGAGATCCCACCAAACACCCTCCCTCCACTCTTCCCCCAACCACTTTCTTTCTGGACTAGCTTTGCACTTTGTCATTCGTATGAATGTGTAAGTGTTTATATATTGGTTTCATAATAATATTGAGTACATTGGATACTTTTTTCCCCATTCTTAAGATACTTCACTAAGAAAGAGATGTTCCAGCTCCATCCAGGCAAACATAAAAGATGTAAAATCTCCCTCTTTTATGGCTGCATAGTATTCCATTTTAGACATATACTGCAATTTTTTTAACCCATTCATGGGTTGATGGGCACTTGGGCTGCTTATATGACTTGGCGATTATGAATTGGGCTGTAATAAACATTCTGGTGCCAATGTATTTGTTTTAAGAAGATTTTTGATCATCTGAGCATGTACCTAGTAGAGGAATTGCAGGATCAAATGATAGGTCAACTTTCAGTTCCTTGAAAATTCTCCATACTTCTTTCCAAAAAGGCTGCATTAGTTTGAAGTCTTACCAGCAGTGTAGAAGTGTTCCTTTCTCTCCACATCCACACCAACCTCTACAGTTTTTGGATTTTTTTGATGTGGGCTAATCTTACTGGAGTTAGATAATATCTCAAAGTGGTTTTGATTTGCATTTCTCTGATGATTAAATATGATGAGCATTTTTTCATGTGTTTATGGGGCATGTGCCTGTCATCTTCAGAGAAGTTTCTGTTCAAGTCTTTTGCCCACAAAGAAATGGGGTTGTTTTTTTCTTATTGATTAGTTTGAGTTCTCTGTGGATTCTAGTTATCAGAACTTTGTTGGAAACATAACCTGGAAAAATCTGCTCCCATTCTGAGGGCTGTCTGTTTGTAAAGCAAATTTTGAATAAGTTCAAACTGAAAGAAAAAAAAAAACAACTGATTCACTGTAGATAATGCAGTATGTAGAGGGGTATCTATATGTTTAAATGTCTGCATATCTTAAAAAGAAAGTTTTCAAAAATAATCTAAACTTCCACTAGACAAAACTGAAAACAGAAGAAAATATTAAACCTAAAACAAGCAAAGAAAAGAAATAAAAAAGATAAGAGCAGAAATCAATGAAATAGAGAATAGAAATAAAATAAGAGAAAATCAATGAAACCAAAGGTGGATTATTTGAAAAGATTAACAATATTACTAAAATTTAAGCTAGACAGACACAGGCTATAATGGAGAAATGCTCAAAATTTGCTAAATGAAAGCAGCCAGACTTAATATACCATGTATTATATGATACTGTATGATATGTTCAGAGAAGAAAAATCTATAAAGGTTAAAAGACTAGTTTTGCCTGTGGATAGGGGAAAAATGGAATACATTAACTGAAAACTGACACAAGGACTTTCTTTGGGATGTCAAAAATGTTCTAAAACTGAGTTATTGTGATGGTTGCAAAATTGTATAAATTTACTAAATATCATTGAATTGCACACTTATAATGGGTAACCTTTGTAGTATGTGAATTATACTTCAATAAAACTGTCAAAGTCAAGAAATATTAGAAAATAGTTTCTGAAGATATAAAGACATTACAGATTTGAGGGAGTTGTGAGTGAGAGAATGGAGAAGAACACTTTACCATAGTATCCTGGTTCTGGATTTAATAACGGAGGGGTTACAGTCTTAACATTTACTGTACTGTGGAACAACAAGAAGAAACGAGATCCATGAGAGAAAGTAAATTTATGTTGAAAAGTTGAATTAGAAGTGCCAGAGAGATTTTCAAGTGCATATCTCCTAGGCAATTCAGCATAAGAGGTGAAGATTCTGGTAATGGTCCAAGCAGCAATACAGTTTTATGACTTTTGTTCATTAAAAAAAAAAAAAAAAGTTTGCCACCCTTTCAAAACACATAACTCTTACAGTGATTTTTTTACTTTATCTTTTGTATTTCCCTACTATCTAATATTTTGTAGTGTTTAAACACAGTAGCCTATACATGTATTAAATAATGATTGCCATTTGTAATGTGTGTTTTCTTTTTTTTTTTTTTATTGTTGGGGATTCATTGAGGGTACAATAAGCCAGGTTACACTGATTGCAATTGTTAGGTAAAGTCCCTCTTGCAATCATGTCTTGCCCCATAAAGTGTGAAACACACCAAGGCCCCACCCACCTCCCTCCTTCCCTCTTTCTGTTCCCCCCATAACCATAATTGTCATTAATTGTCCTCATATCAAAATTGAGTACATAGGATTCATGCTTCTCCATTCTTGTGATGCTTTACTAAGAATAATGTCTTCCACGTCCATCCAGGTTAATACGAAGGATGTAAAGTCTCCATTTTTTTAATGGCTGAATAGTATTCCATGGTATACATATACCACAGCTTGTTAATCCATTCCTGGGTTGGTGGGCATTTAGGCTGTTTCCACATTTTGGCGATTGTAAATTGAGCTGCAATAAACAGTCTAGTACAAGTGTCCTTATGATAAAAGGATTTTTTTCCTTCTGGGTAGATGCCCAGTAATGGGATTGCAGGATCAAATGGGAGGTCTAGCTTGAGTGCTTTGAGGTTTCTCCATACTTCCTTCCAAAAAGGTTGTAGTAGTTTACAGTCCCACCAGCAGTGTAAAAGTGTTCTCTTCTCTCCACATCCACACCAGCATCTGCAGTTTTGAGATTTTGTGATGTGGGCCATTCTCACTGGGGTTAGATGATATCTCAGGGTTGTTTTGATTTGCATTTCTCTAATATATAGAGATGATGAACATTTTTTCATGTGTTTGTTAGCCATTCGTCTGTCGTCTTTAGAGAAAGTTCTATTCATGTCTCTTGCCCATTGATATAAGGGATTGTTGGCTTTTTTCATGTGGATTAATTTGAGTTCTCTATAGATCCTAGTTATCAAGCTTTTGTCTGATTGAAAATATGCAAATATCCTTTCCCATTGTGTAGGTTGTCTCTTTGCTTTGGTTATTGTCTCCTTAGCTGTACAGAAGCTTTTCAGTTTAATGAAGTCCCATTTGTTTATTTTTGTTGTTGTTGCAATTGCCATGGCAGTCTTCTTCATGAATTCTTTCCCCAGGCCAATATCTTCCACTGTTTTTCCTATGCTTTCTTGGAGGATTTTTATTGTTTCATGCCTTAAGTTTAAGAACTGTATCCATCTTGAATCAATTTTTGTGAGTGGGGAAAGGTGTGTGTCCAGTTTCAGTCTTTTACATGTAGACATCCAGTTCTCCCAACACCATTTATTGAATAGGGAGTCTTTCCCCCAAGGTATGTTCTTGCTTGGTTTATCAAAGATTAGGTGGTTGTAAAATGGTAGTTTCTTTTCTTGGTTTTCAATTCGATTCCAAGTGTCTATGGCTCTGTTTTTGTGCCAGTACCATGCTGTCTTGACCACTATGGCTTTGTCGTACAGACTAAAATCTGGTATGCTGATGCCCCCAGCTTTATTTTTGTTACAGAGAACTTCCTTAGCTATACGGGTTTTTTTCCAGTTCCATACAAAACGCAGAATCATTTTTTCCAAATCTTGAAAGTACGATGTTGGTATTTTAATAGGAATGGCATTGAATAGGTAGATTGCTTTGGGAAGTATAGACATTTTAACAATGTTGATTCCTCCAAGCCATGAGCATGGTATGTTCTTCCATTTGTTAATATCCTCTGCTATTTCCTTTCTGAGGATTTCATAGTTTTCTTTATAGAGGTCCTTCACCTCCTTCGTTAGGTATATTCCTAGGTATTTCATTTTCTTTGAGACTATGGTGAAGGGAGTTGTGTCCTTAATTAGCTTCTCATCTTGACTGTTATTGGTGTACACAAAGGGTACTGACTTGTGGACATTGATTTTATATCCTGAAACATCACTGTATATTTTGATGACTTCTAGGAGTCTTGTGGTTGAGTCTTTGGGGTTCTCTAAGTATAAGAACATGTCGTCAGCAAAAAGGGCGAGTTTGACTTCCTCTGCTCCCATTTGGATTCCCTTTATTTCCTTGTCTTGCCTAATTGTATTGGCTAGAACTTCCAGCACTATGTTGAATAGTAAAGGTGACAGAGGACAACCTTGTCTGGTTCCAGTTCTAAGAGGAAAAGCTTTCAGTTTTACTCCATTCAGTAAAATATTGGCTGTGGGTTTGTCATAGATAGCTTCAATCAGTTTTAGAAATGTGCCACCTATGCCTATATTCTTCAGTGTTCTAATTAGAAAAGGATGCTGGATTTTATCAAGTGCTTTTTCTGCATCTATTGAGAGGATCATGTGATCTTTATTTTTGCCTCTGTTAATATGGTGGATAACGTTTATAGACTTGCGTATGTTAAACCAGCCTTGCATCCCTGGGATGAAGCCTACTTGATCATGATGAATGACTTTTTTGATGATAAGCTGTAATCTATTGGCTAGGATTTTGTTGAGAATTTTTGCGTCTATGTTCATGATTGAGATTGGTCTGAAATTCTCCTTTTTGTTTGGGTCTTTTCCTGGTTTTGGTATCAGGTTGATGTTTGCTTCATAGAATGTGTTGGGGAAGATACCTTCTTCCTCAATTTTTTGGAATAATTTCTGCAGTACAGGAATAAGCTCTTCCTTGAAGGTTTGATAGAGTTCTGGAGTGAAGCCATCTGGACCAGGGCATTTTTTGGTTGGAAGATTTTTTATTGTTTCTTTGATCTCAGTGCTTGAAATTGGTCTGTTCAGGAGCTCTATTTCTTCCTGGCTGAGTCTAGGGAGAGGGTGTTATTCCAAATATTGATCCATTTCCTTCACATTGTCTAGTTTCTGGGCATAGAGTTTCTGGTAGTATTCAGAGATGATCTCTTGTATCTCTGTGGGATCAGTTATTATTTCCCCTTTATCATTTCTGATTGATGTTACTAGAGATTTTACTTTTCTATTCCTCGTTAGTCTGGCCAATGGTTTGTCTATTTTATTTATTTTTTCAAGAAACCAACTCCTTGTTTCATTAATTTTCTGAATGATTCTTTTGTTTTCAATTTCATTGATCTCTGATTTGATTTTGGATATTTCTTTTCTTCTACTGAGTTTAGGCTTAGATTGTTCTTCTTTTTCCAATTCCATAAGATCTCTTGTGAGATTGTTGATGTGCTCTCTTTCTGTTTTTCGAATGTAGGCATCTAAAGCAATGAATTTTCCTCTCAAAACTGCTTTTGCAGTGTCCCACAGGTTTTGGTAGCTTGTGTCTTCATTGTTCTTATGCTCAAGGAAGTTAATGATTTCCTGTTTTATTTCTTCCTGTACCCATCTGTTATTCAACAGAAGATTGTTTAGTTTCCATGCCTTTGTGTGGGGTCGAGCATTTTTGTTAGAGTTGAGTTCCACCTTTAGTGCCTTATGGTCTGAGAAGATACAAGGTAAAATTTCATTTCTTTTGATTCTGTTGATATTTTTTTTTTGTCCCAGGATATGATCAATTTTGGAGAATGTTCCATGGGGTGATGAGAAGAATGTATATTCTTTATCTTTGGGATGGAGTATTCTATATGCGTCTATCAAGCACAGTTGTTCTAGGGTCTCATTTAAGTCTCTTATATCCTTGTTTAATTTCTGTTTAGAGGATCTGTCCAGCTCTGTAAGAGGAGTGTTAAGGTCCCCTGTTATTATGGTATTATCAGATATCATATTGCTCAGACTGAATAAGGTCTGTTTCAAGAATCTGGGAGCATTTAAATTGGGTGCATGGATATTTAGAATTGAAATGTCTTCTTGTTGTATTTTTCCCTTGACCAATATAAAGTGACCATCTTTGTCTTTTTTGACTTTAGTTGCTTTAAATCCACATGAATCTGAAAATAAGATTGCAACTCCTCTTTTCTTCTGAATTCCATTTGCCTGAAAAATTGTCTTCCAACCCTTGACTCGGAGCTTTAATTCGTCTTTTGAAGCCCGGTGTGTTTCTTGCAGACAGCAAATGGATGGCTTGTGTTTTTTAATCCAGCCAACCGATCTATGTCTCTTCAGTGGGGAATTCAAGCCATTAACATTTATTGAGGTAATTGATAAGTGTGGTAGTATTCTATTCATCTTATTTGTTGAGAGTCCATTGCTTAGTTTTATCTTTTGCATCAGTGTGGAGGTTAGGTTCTGTCCTTTAATTTCTGAGTTCTTACTTTGCTGCTGATCCATTGTGGTGGTCAGTGTGCAGAACAGGTTGAAATATTTCCTGTAGAGCTGGTCTTGTTGTGGCGAATTTCCTCAATGTTTGTATATCTGTAAATGATTTGATTTCTCCGTCAATTTTTAAGCTTACCTTAGCACGGTACAGAATTCTGGGCTGGAAATTGTTCTGTTTAAGTAGATTAAAGGTGTATGAGCATTGTCTTCATTCTTGGAAAGTTTCATTAGAGAAGTCTGTGGTCACTCTGATGGATTTGCCCTTGTAGGTCAACTGGCGCTTACTTCTGGCAGCTTGCCGAATCTTTTCTTTTGTCTTGACTTTGGACAGGTTCATCACAATGTGTCTTGGAGAAGCTCGGTTAGAGTTGAGGCGACCTGGGGTCCGATAGCCCTCTGAAAGCAGTGTGTCAGAATCTTTGGTGATATTTGGGAAATTTTCTTTTATAATATCCTCTAGTATGGCTTCCATTCCTCTGGGGCATTCTTCTTCCCCTTCTGGAATTCCTATAGCTCGCATGTTGGAACGCTTCATAAAGTCCCATAATTCTGCCAGTGAATGTTCTGCTTTCTCTCTCTTCTTTTCTGCCTCTTTTACTATCTGAGTTATCTCAAAAACTTTGTCTTCTACCTCTGAAATTGTTTCTTCTGCATGGTCTAACCTGTTGCTGAATACTTTCCATTGCATCTTTAATTTCCCTGATTGACTGTTTCATTTCCTTCAGCTCTGCTAGATCCTTTTTATATTCTTCATATCGTTCATCTCTTATTTGATTCTGTTTTTGGATTTCCTTTTGGTTATTTTCCACTTTATTAGTAGTTTCCTTCATTTTTTCCATCATTTCTTTCATTGTTTTCAACATGTGTATTCTAAATTCCCTTTCTGTCATTGCTAACATTTCTGTATAGGTGGAATCCTCTGCAGTAGCTACCTCATGGTCCCTTGGCGAGGTTGTTCTGGACTGGTTCTTCATGTTGCCTGGAGTTTTCTGCTGATTCTTCCTCATGGGTGATTTCTTTTATCTGTTCCCTTGCCCTAATTTTCCTTTCACTTCCTCTTGCTCTTTAAGTTCTCGTTCCTGTGGGCTAAGGGTTACAGGATCAGAAGGGTGAGAAGGTTTAAGAGCAAAAAAAGGATGAAAGAAAGGAGGATCGAGTGATAAGTAAAAAAAAAAGAAAAATAGAGAAAGGAGAGGTGGTGGGTAAAAGGAATATTGACAACAAGAAGAGAGGCACAGAAAGAGGGAGACAGAGCAATATCGGTGTACAGTAGGGTACTTTGATACAACCTTAAAAAGAAAAACCAACTTCTGGGGGTGCCCAGTGAGGTGGTTCCCTTGAGGTCAGCAGCTCTTTGCTAACCTGATCAGACACAGTACCCCACCTCCACCAAGTAGAGAGGAAAGACAAAAATGCTATAAATCAAACCAAAACAAGCAAACAGAAAACTTTATGGGATAAAATTGGGTGAAAAACCAAATAATAGCGGTAGAAACACTAGGAAAAATGAAGTTCTAGTTACTGAAAAAGGCAGCAATTGGAAATTATAATTAAACTAGAAAAATTGAGAAAGAATAAGGATCTGCATGGAAAAGGTTGAACTTAAAAAACAAAACAACAATCCACAACATCAAAATAAACAAAAAAAACAACCAAACCAAAAAAAAAAAAAAAAAAAAACACAACCAAAAACAAAGCAGTATGTATATGTTATTGAATATTGTCTGGGCAACACGTGGTCTTCTGGGGTATGAGATGTTAATCACAGTTCTGATACGACTGGAGGCTGCTAGTTTCTCAAACCCCAGCAGGTAGACACCCTAAATCTCTCTTCAGCCCACTTAAAAGGCACTTTGAACTTGTTCACTTACTGAGCAGAAGCTTTCTCAGGGGAGTGCTTGTCGCTGGAATCACTGCTGAAGTGGCTATCCACTTACCCTGTGTGTCAAAGCTGGTCTCCCTCTGCCCCCGAGGGTTAGGGTTGCAAGGCACCTCAGACCCCGCCGTTAGGCTACTTGGTCGCTGGGTTACCAGCTCCCACCCAATTCCAGCTCTGCGACCCTGAGGGCAGAGCTTGCCGGGGCAGATGGCTCACAATGTCTGCCTGTGACCCAGAGCCAAACACTATTAGCTCCGTCTGGCTCAGCGGCTCAGACTGGGGCCCTAGACAAAGGCCAAAGTTCTCCGCACTCCTGCTCAGGCTCTCCCCAAGGCAGTTCAGCTGAGTGCCAAGTCCAAAGACACCAAAACAGTTCACCGGTAAGGCCTTTCTGGTTTCCTAGAAGTTATAGAGAAAACCTAAAGGGCATGATTAATGTTTTTCTATTTCCCTCTTACCCACAACATCCCTCAATCAAATAATGGGCAGGATTCAGCATGGTAGAAAAGACTTTGGCATGGTATCTACTACATCTACGTAACAACACGCTTGAGTAAATGCTTATTTGTATAGGGTCATTTCTTACATATAGTGATTAAGGAAGGTAGGTCATTCAGAGTACAGTTAGTTATCATTTGGTATGTAAGCTGTCTTTATAAGAGGCTACAGAATTAATGAAATATGTAAAAGTTAGCTTAAATTTCAGTAAGCATAATCCCTCACACACGTATGGTATATAGTGTCCTATTTAATATGTTTTTGCCCTACTAGCTAAGTGATTATAAGAAAAGTATATAGAAAATTATAAATTAGACTCTGTTCAAAGCACTTTAAAGGTATTATCTGATTGAATTCTTCCAAAAACCTAGTGGCAGTTTCTATTATTATCTCTATATATATTTATCTGGCTGAGTTTTATTTTTTTATTTTTTTATTAAGTCTTTTGTACATAGATCGTAAATAAATTCATGCCCATTTCAGTGTGTTAATTATTTGTACAAATTGGAGTGCTTACATCATACTAATCAGCATAGTTTTCATCTCATTTACCCAATTATAGTATTAGGACATTTGTGTTCTACACATGATAGATCCAACTTGTACTTGCAATGTGCTTCATAGTTGTGGTCCCCCTACTATCCCCTATTATTATCTATATTTTAGAGACAAGGGACTGAAGGACTGAGATGGCAGTCAGCTTGCTTAAGGTTGCAAACTTATCTATGTTTGCAAGCCAAGTGTCATGACCTAGAACTGACAGCTTTGACCATTATAACAACATTATCACCTCATACAAAATTCACAGCAGTAGTGTGAGGTAAGCAAGACTTATTATCTAGATTCTCCAGATGATATAATTAAAGTTCAGATTGGTTATAGACTTGTCCAAAATAACACACTAGCAGCAAAAACAATGAATCTGGGAATAAAACTTAGGTCTTCTGGGAAGTCCATTGTTCTTTATATTTTATTACATTTACCCTTTTCTATGTCTTGCATTTTGATTCATCTAGAGACTGCTACTCTGTTAAGGAAGATTAGTTACTAAGTAGGAATATTGCAGCTACATAATGCCAATACATCTCTCACAGTTGGTTGTGAATTTTAAATTAGATAACAGCTACAAATTCCTCCCATAATCTCTTATGCTTAACAAGTACTTCATAAATGGAGTACAGATCCTTAAACATTTTTGTGCCAATGATTTATCTTCTTTTCTTGATTTTCAGTCCTTTGTTTTGATTCTCTTTATTCAAGAGCAACCAGTATTTCTGTTGACCTTCATATCTTTGCCCCATCCCTTAATCAGTGCTACTTTCCTTATCTTTCTACTTTCACTGACTGCTGCACTAAATTTCCTGCATGAAGTCTGCCAGTTTTTGAATGAAAAAGTTTGGGATAAACACTAATAAAAAGACAAAGCTTGTGAGCCTGGATAAAATAGGGCATCAATGACAGGAATTGTAAGAAATTCCTGTGAGTGACAGTGAGCAAAGTTCAGAGCCAAAGTGAATGCTAAGTAGATCTATAAATTTATGTTAGAAATGATGCAATAAGAACAAAATGATCATCTTCTCCAATTAATACATTTTGTAAGGCACCCACACAGTAAAGACAGCAGTTCTAATTTTCATATTTAAGCCTGAAGTTTAGATGGTGCCTATGATGGTTAATTTTATATGTCAACTTGACTAGGTCACTGAGTGCCTAGATATTTAGTTTAATATTATAGTGTGTGTGTGTGCGTGTGTGTGCATGTGTGTGCAGGTGTTTCTGGATGAGATCAATATTTGAATGTGTGGAATGAGTAAAGCAGATTGCCCTCCCTCATGTAAGTGAGCACCATCTAATCAATTAAGAACCTAAATATACAAAAAGACATATAGGGGAGAATTCTTTCTCTGCCTGATTGATTGAGCTGGGCATTAGTTTTCTCCTGTCCTCGGATGGGGACTTATATACCATTGGTTCTCCTGGATCTCTAGCTTATAGACAGAAGGTCATGGTGATAAAAGATTCTACCACTCAGGATTGGACAGGAATTCCCTCATTCTCTAGGCCCAGGTGAGCTCAGAAATTAGATCCCCATTTCCAGGAATAAACAGGCTGCCTTTTCCAGGACACACCCTCTGGGCTCTAACAAGAAGATCATGAACAAAGCAGCCTGAGATGTTTTTTTTGGGTGGTTCCACCTTGAGTAAGGACCGTACACCCTAATCCTTTCTCTGAAACAAAAACTGCAAAGACCTAATAACCTTGCCCCAGGGGAGGGACTGTGTTCAACTTTGAAAGGACATTTTTCCACCTACCAAATCCTAACCAAAATGTAATTCTCCAGCCAATATGTACCCCTAGACCAGTGGTTCTCAACCTTTCCAATGCCTCATGCCGTGGTGACCCCCAACCATAAAATTATTTTCGTTGCTACTTCATAACTATAATTTTGCTACTATTATGAATCATAATGTAAATATCTGATATGCAGGATGGTCTTAGGCAACCCCTGTAAAAGGGTCTTTTGACCCTCAAAGAGGTCGCAACCCACAGGTTTTACGGCTGCCCTAGACAAAGGACATGTGAAAGATTTCCAACTTGGGTCTTTCCCTTTGCCAGAGGCTCTGGTTCCTTTTCTACTGCTTCTGTATTCCTTTCTGTCTAATAAAAATTCTGTCTTACCACTGATCTATGGTCCGTGTGTTCATTCTTCGAATCCTGTAGAACAAGGACCTACTGAGGAAGAAATTCTGGTATCAATGGGATTTCACAGTCTCTATAATTACAGGAGCAAATGTATTTTCATATATATATGAAATATATATATATGGATATATATATGATATGCATATACATACACATCTATGTTTATCTCCTATTTGTTCCATTTTCCTGGAGACCCTTGACCTATGCAGGGCCTAAATTTGGAGGATTTTTAAAATTAATTTGGGGTCTATAGTTGGCAGATGTATTGTACCAGTCATGCATACAGAAGGCCAATTAAGAATATATTTAGTGCTGGCCCACTTTTACATGCATTAATTGAAATTCATAAACAATCCAGTGAAACAGCAAAGCTATCATAATCTCCATTTTATCAGGAGGAACAACCAAAACTCAGACAGTTTAAATAATTAGCTCCAGGCTATTCACCAGATAAGTGGTGGAATATAATTTAAATTTGTTTGTCTGACTCCAAATTCCTTCTCTGTTTCATTTTCCCATACTGCCACAATGCCTCACTAAAAAACAAACAAACAAAACCATTATGACTTGTTAATGAATAAATCAATTAATAATTTATAGTGGTAACACTCAGAAGACTCAGAATATTTGGTTTTGGTGTTAGTGATTTTTATTTGAGGTCCTTCTTTTTTGTATGGTGGAACATTCAGGCTGGGGTAACCTTAGTAGATTTTGTCCTGATATTAATAGTCTGCATTCCCTTGCATCTGTGTTGTACCCAGCCCATGGTTGAACAAACCTGTGGCTTGTTGTGGTTGTGAACCTTTTTTAAGCAACTTTGCAGAATGACAAACAGGTACCTTGAGAAAAGCTACAAAGGAAGAAGCACTTCTGGTATTTCCTTTCCAATTTCTCTACATACTATTCTTTAACTGTTTCAGCAACAAAAAATACTTAACAAATAGTCTGTTAGTTATTTTTTTCCCCACCTTAAAACTTACACTTTATGGGATCCTGATAAGGCCAAACAAGGTTTTATTTGGGCATATAACTGGGGAATATCACTTATTTTTAATTTTTTTTCTAAAGTAAATTGTAGGGATTTGAATCCATTGTTTAGTACAATTTTTTTTTTCTTTTGCTGGGATATCTATTTTCTATTCTTTGTCCAAAATGTAGAAACAGAAGTGTGGTAACTTCAGGAACAGTATCTTCTAGGTTTAAAATAACTTATATCAAGAACATGGTTAGAGAAGGTTGTTGTTGAACTTTGTGTCTGTGTATGTGCATTGTGGGTGTGAATACACTTACATAGAAGAGCTCTTTCCACTTAACCACTGGGAGTCCTCTTGTGGAAGGGACACCTTGGTACTCAATTCTGTCATTAGAGACACGGGCTAGACAGAAGTACAGAGTTGGCAGATCTTTCAACCCTTTGCTGGTCTCTTTTCTGGAAGTGCGATTATTTCAATGGTGTGGCTTGTGCTGGAAGTATCATTGTATTTCTGGCACCTGACACATATATTTGACAAGATAGGTGTTTATTATTTCTAAAATAGATGAATGAATAAATCTATAAAGGGGATGCATAGATACATGTAGTGAATACATAGATACATTTAGTGAATAAATAAATGAATTAAAACAATATTAAGAATAGAAACTAGGATGGATGGAAAGTAGCAAGTAATAAACTGGGCTAAGCACATGACTCCTAAAGAGTCATGGAAATAAAGCCCTTTGGTTTTCTCCAAGAGGATACTCAGAAAGTCTAATATAGCCATCTTAAAAACTTACACTCCTTACTCATGTGGCAAACTAATCTCTATGTTTATCATCTCTCTCTTCACAACATTGGTAAAATTATTATAAAGAAAGACAAATTGCATAGGACATAAGGATAAAGAAAATGATAAAAGTGGCAATTGCAAAAAAGATTTCAACATTGATTTATTTTGCAAATATGTCCTGTTCCTTTGCTCTGTGGCAGGTGCTCTTTTAAGCTTTAAGGATAAATCAGTGAGCCCAACAGACAAAATCTCCTGCCATCATGTACCTGATATCCCAGTGACAACAGCACATTTTCAAAAGAAGCTTGAAAGTGACAGAAGAGCAGTGATTGATTTAACAAAATAATGGAAGTTATAATAGAAAAACAGCAACTAAGAGAAGACATAAAAAGAAGCAATGTGATTTGCCACACAGAAGCTAAAATAGCTCAGGTCTTTAAATATTAGATGCTGAAGAAGAAATGAAAGAGAAACTGGAATAAAAACAGAGAGAATTGTCAAAAGTCTGTGTTTAGAGATGGTGGACATCCAGATATCCACTCCCACCCTCCACTGCAACTATCCGCTAACTTTTCCCCCCAAATAAGAAACTAAAGGTTTTCATTTTGCAAGTTTAACTTGAGAAGTTGTGGCCTTTGAGACACCTGGCACAGTGGGGTTTAGTGTTAAGATCAAGAGTGGACAACAAAAGGATGGAGTGAAAATCTGCATGTTGAGATTCCAAGTTCTCTGTCCTTTCCCTCCTTCAAAAATACCAGGTTAAGACACACCAGTATAATATTAGTGCATTATTTTCTTGAGAAACTGACCTTATAAAAAATATCTCCAGATACTGATATTCAATGGTACCTCAAAAAGAAGAGGGCAAACAAAGCTTTCAATAAATGATTTAATTTTCCTCCAAATGTGACTAGGCTAGAGGCAACCTAAAGATTATCAGACATGTCAGAAATCCAAAGATAGTGTAGGAAACAAATTGAAATAGCAGACAGAGAAAATGGAGAGGTAGGGATTTTTAGAGAGGGAGTGGTACAGAAATTAAGCAACTCAGGACTCCAAATTAAAAGGATTCACCAAAATACTGATACTGGAAGTCTCATCCCTGCAAATTCTGGGATACTGGTTGATAAGGAGAGGGTGCCCAGCATTGCTATGTTTTTTATAATCCAATAAGCACAGATTGGACTGAAAACAACAGTGCTAGCTATTAATGTGCATTTGCCCTTTTTGCATTTAGGTTATATGGGTTCATACACAAAGTCACATAAATAGAGACAGTGACCAAAAAAATGCCTACACATTTTAAGAAAGGACAAACAGTATTAAAATTATAATACTCAATTTATATTGATTAACTAAAGATGAATACAAGTCAGATTTGCCTTTTGTATTTGCAAGAGGTGCTGACAGTGGTTACAACCAGTGTCCAGACCCTTCTGATTACAGAGAACTAATTGCTTGAGCAATGTTGATCCAAGTGTCCTTGTGTATCGCTGTGCATACTGTTTCAATTTCTTCCTGAAGTACCACTAGTGTAGCCAGTTTTCTATGGCACTCTGCATCCTTTGAGGTCCCCCATACTTTGCAACATTCTTTTTCTTTTTAAATAACAAACATTTATTGCTCACCTTCTGGGGACTGGGAAGACCAATATCAAAATGCCAGCTTATTTGGTATCTGATAAAGGTCCACTTCCTACTTTATAGAGGACTGTCTTCTCACCGTGTCCTCACATGATGGAGGGAGTGAAGGAGCACTCTGGGGTCTCTTTTCTGACATAATTCCATTCGTAAAGGCTCCATCTTCACAACCTAATCATTTTGTAAAGACTCCACCTTTTCCACATACCACTTCAAAGTGATCTTGCTCTCCTCAAATGACAGCTATTTTCTTTGACTTTTGTCTGTTGAATGATGACACTAGCATTCATTTGGTTAATGTCATCTGTTGAGAGAACATCATACTACACATGGCTACCATAATTCAATTGAACTTTGAAAACTAATACATAGATAACATCTCTTAAAATGTGTATACATTTTGTTGGCACACCTGGTATGTTTTAGTGCCATGGTGGAATATATGGAAAACCAAGGCCAGGGTAGAGCTCTTTTCTCCAAGTCTAGGATTCATAGAAAGCATATTTCTCTTTCTCATACTTTGTAAAATATATAAAAACAACAAAAATTAAATTATTTTTATGATCAGCCTGTAAAATATTTAAGAATCCTCTTTTGTATAAATGTGCATCTTTAGCCTTCCAAAAGTATTTATCTTTTTTCTTTTTTTTTTTTGCAGAAAATCAAAGCCTTTAAAACACATACATTTAAATTACAGGATTAGAAAAAGAATTTCTTGATGGTAAACATATTTGGGGTAAACATAAGCTTTCTAAATTTACAAGCATTTCATTGCAAATATTCATACTCTAAACTCCTCCTCTTTACATATAGGAGAAACTTCAAATCCTTTACTTTAGGAAGAAACGGAGGAAAAGCCATACCTTAAGAGCAACCATTCCTATTTCTCCACTTTCCTTGGGTGATCTAACATCTTATGTACACTAATTACAAAAAGAAATTTTAGAGTCCATTGAATTTAAGCACAAGATACAGCTAAAATTTCCCCAAGCGTTCTAAATATTTGATGTTTATAAGTGTGAATAAATAATAGGTAGGTATAAGTCAGATTCTAAAACTAACTGAAGGATGGAAAGAAATTGACATGAATAGCCAACAGTCAGTAAATATAAATTTTACTATTGGGTTTGCTCCAACCTTCCTTTTCTATTCTGGATCCGCTTCTTTTGTGTCCAAGGTTTTTTCCTGCTAGACTCCAGGATAGCAAACAACATTACCATGGCCTTGGTCATGGGAAGCACCTATTTTAGAAACAAAAACACCTTCTTTCCTCTTCACCAGACATTGAGGTTGTCTTTTTTGCTATTTGCTTCTTTCAACAGTTATCAGCTCCCTCATGCAAGAAACAGGAGAGTGGACCAAAAAAGAGGAAGATGTGAACAAAGAAAATTAATAAACTTACAGTTTGCTTGAAAGTCATTGGTATAAATTCCTTATCATTCTTTTTATTATTTAAAAATTACGATGTTTTCAGTCTTTTGCTTTCCTTTTCCACATTGTCTGTAATGTTGTGTAGTTTTCTGGAGTTCTGAACCAGGGACACCAAACTCTCCCTAAAGTCACTAGTACCACAATCTCTGCCAACATTTTGAAGCTCATCGAATAAAGCCAATGTCTGTTTGAGTTTGGCCTCAACAATTTTTCTCTCTTCTAATTCTGTAAGAAGGGGCTTCTTAGTACATAATTCAGTCTTATACTTCTCCTGTAACTGGTCAATTTCTTTCTGGAGATGTTGAAATTCTTCCTCATTATAAGGATGTATCTCCTTACATTTATCTTCAGGAAGCAAGATGTTTGGGGGAATCCGCAAAATCAATTGCAAAAACAGCTGCTCCATTTTACCAAAAAGATTATCGAAACATCCTTTCATGAAGCTAAGAAACTTTTCTGTGCATTTGCGAACTTGGACTGGGCTGATCTCACAGTCTGGGATGCCATCCAACTTCTTCAGAATAACCTGTTCAACAGCCTGCATCACTTCGAATAGGTAGTCTTGAAATGCAATATAGATCCTGAGCATGCACGTCTGTGGGGTGAACCCAAAGAACTGGGCCTCATAGGTCATTGGATCAACAGACATCTTGGTTTATTTTGCTATGTTATTTTTTATTGTGAAAAATCGTAGCAACCATGAGGGTGATCAGTATTTATCTTTTTAAACGATGCTCATATCCTATATAGATCTTTTTGTGGAACAAATGATGAAACTCAAAGGCCAAGCTAACTTTTTTTTAAATTTAAAATTTATTTTTATTTATTATTTATTTTTTTTATTAAATCATAGCTGTGTACATTGATATAATCATGGGGCATCATTCACTAGCTTCACAGACCGTTTACCAAGTTTCACATATACCCTTGAAAGATGCACCGCTGGTGTAATCCCACCAATCCCTTTTCCTCTACCCCCCTCCCCCCCCTCCCCCCCCCTCCCTCCCCTCCCTTTCCCCCTTCCCCCTATTCTTAGGTTGTAACTACTAGTCAGGAATCAGAACCAAATGGCCGGGGGAAGATAAGCTTCTAGGTACTTGTTTAAAGAGTCAGTTATATAAAGTCATTATAAACTTATTCCTGGGAACAAATTGAGAAGCCTGATAAGGCAAGAAAAAAAAGAAGGTTACTGATGTTCTAGATCTTTCAAATTCATCTGATGGCTTCCTGTGATTGATCTAAAGCTGTATCTGCTCTGACAAGAGAAGGGAAAGGAAAATTCCCAGTGTGGCTACTTGGTTTGACTTGTCTACTAATTTTCTCTTCCCTTGGGAACCAGAACTGTTTTCTGAGTTGATGGTAATAAAGCGTTGGAGTGACTAACTTGAAAATTAGTGATGATAATCTTCTATTCTTAAAAGTATCATCCCTTAGTGGAATGAGAAAGAACTAGAATAAAAGGTAGGACTATGGCAAAAGATAAGCGAAAGAACCCAATGTGGGTCATCCCTTGTCCAGAGCTCTCAATGCTTCCCACTTTGGAAATGGACTGTTCTACCCTAGTCCCTGCTATGTTGGGTAACATTGGATCTTAGAAGTCAACTGGACAAAATTCCTTCTTTACAATTAGGGTAACTAAAGTATAGAGAGGCATAAGAATTTCTGACTGGTAATTGTGGAACCAGAATTCAAAACCAGATCAGTTGTTCCTTAGACATGTAGAAACCTTCTTTTACATGATTTGGAGGTATATTTAAGGTACTCCTGGAGTATAGGAAAAGGAGAGCTTATGTTTCACTAAGGAAAAGTCGCTCAGTGAAGGTACACATGACATGAAAATAAGCAAGGTAGGTAGAGAGCAAGAAGGCATTGCAGGTGGAGGGAAGAGCACGTGCGAAGTAATGAGGTCAGATGAGACCCAAAAGTGACCTCAGAGATCATATTACTCTCGTACTTGACTCTCAAGAAAAAATAGGCTCCTACAGTGTGCCAGCTATTGAGAGTACAAAGTCCATGTCTTTAAAAAGCACACAGTGTCGTGTGAAAATAATAATTTGGTATTCACCCACCAGTGTTTCTGTTTTGTTTCTCTTTGGTAAAGCTCCAAGAGCAAGGACTACTGATGGCAAGATTGATATCTTCATATCTTTACCTCGAGAAAATTTTCCCAAATACATTTGTTCATTACATTGTATTTATATTTTACTGCCAATTCTTGAGGTCAGTATTCTACTTTTTGTTTTGTTTTCTGTATTTTAATTTATATTTTTTTCCTTTTTTATTTTTATTTTACTTTTTGATTTCAGGTTAATGTGACGGTACAGACAACTAGGTTACAGTGATTGCATTTCTCAGGCAGAGTTCCTCATGTAGTTGTGTCCTAAGGTCAATATTCATTAATTCATTTTACTAACCACACTCCAGTGAGCACCAGATAGTTGCACAGCATTGAGCCAGGTATTGCCAAGAGGCATGGATGAACTGTGTGAATGTTCTGCCCTTCAGGAGACGGAGATTTCATTGGGATAAATTTGTGTATCTTGTGAAAATAAAATATAGCAGGGAACACAATTCCTAAATGTAGTCTAAGCAAGGCAGTGTGGTTTAGGGAAAAGAACATTTTGCACTAATATGAACCCAAGTCTCCAGCCTAATCATTTTTTGATGTAGGACAATTTATTTAACTTCAAATTATATAAAATCTACAAGCTGGATATGATGACAATCCCTACATCAATAGTTGCATATGTGTGTGCATATGTGTATGTACTAAATAAATCAAATCATATACAAAGCAACCTCGCATATAATAGGACTTCCATATATTTTTACTTAGTCTCCTGCACCCTGACAACCATCTTAACATCCTAAATAGTTAATACTGCCTGAGTTCAGTGTTACATGAAATATTTGGTGATGTTTTACTTCTTTCATAAATGATCCAATGTAAAGAAAATTTACATGGCAGCCCATATAGTTTTTTTCAAAATTCAATATAATTCCTTTACTAAAAACAATTTGGAGCAGTGACTTACTATGGCTTTGGATGCTGCTGCAGAGAAATTTGTCATATATTATCAAGAATATGATTTTATATGAAAAGCTCATAAAGCTTCATCCTTAGCTGTTAATGATTTAGGAATAGCAGATATATGGAAACTTTCACGTTCTGCTAAATGGGATTATACATTCTTCTCTAGCCCACATAACTCATTTTTCCCCACATAACTCCTATTTCCAGGCAGACTTCTTCTAAATTCTTCACTTTCTGATTAATGATGTGAATAGCATGGCTCTAGGCAGTGTTCTCTTATTTGACCATTCCACAGACTCACTTTCAATTGACCTTCAGAAAGCATTAGGCAGCATTTTGGCAAAGTTACTTTAGTAATGAACATTGGAAAAGGAAGTTATAATTTGTGATTCTCAAACTATGTAGAAAGTTCAAACACATATAATCACACGAGGACTCCGGATTTCCAACACAGATTCATAGGCTTTCTTTAATTTTTTATTGATTACCATCCTTTTTCTTTTATCAGAAAGTATCATTAATTACAAAAATAAACTATCTGCCAAAGTTCTCATTAAAGATAAATGCAAACTGGGAAGAATATGTCGATAAATTGTTCCCTACTTCATTCAGATTGAAAGAAACATTTAGACTCTGGAGAGAAGAGTGAGAAAAGTGTGTATTACAGAGTTATATGTTTTAATAACTTCACCTCATTCTATTAAGCCTCTAACCTCATTGGAATCATAAAAGGTTAATAATGAGACGAACCCTTAGAACATAAATTAGGTATTGCCATTACTTTCACCCAAATGGGCCTTAAGCTATGTAACACTTGATCAGCAGGAATTTCCTTTTTTATTAAAGAAATGAAGATACACTGCATTGAATTATATTATTGAGAATGCCTAAATTTTATCATTATCTTACAAGTGCTTAAAATTGCTATTACAGATTTCTGTAGGCCAAATCCCCACTCCCAGTGGACCACTACAGAGTGTTATGGAGTGCTAGTAAGGAATGCGTTTCAATTGCTCACAAAATATACTTGTATAGTCATATTGAGTATTTTCACTAGGAAAAGAGGTATTTTATTTTTACACCATCTATAAAGAGGGATCAATCTGAATTGGTGTGCTGGAATTTCAGGCCACAAATCTAAACTGAGGCATCATCAACAATAACCCCCACTCATGTACTTTTTGTGACATTAAAATGCACCATGTTATCTACCACTTCTTGTTCTTTGGGTGGCTTCATTTGTCAATATTAGATATTACTACTTCACATTTGCTATTTGTCAAGTTAAAAACTGAAATTTGATAAACATAGTTGTATATTCTTGGTAAAGGTGTGGCACTTTTGGATTGCTGTCTATATTATCAACATCTTCTAATAAGAGACCTCTAAGTGGTAAATAATTAAAGTGTAGCTTTAGCATGGGCCAAACAACTTCACACAAGTCTTTCCTGGCATATTATGTTTGCAAAAATAGTTAAATTTAATTCATAGATTTTAAAAATTATTTTTTCCTCAGTATCTAAGCTATGATAAAATTCTTAAATTTGCAATATAGTAGAAACTCTGTAAGTTGACAACCAAAGGGTCTATAGCAAACTTGTCAAAATAGGGAACTAGTTCTACTATACTGACATGTACATGTGATACATGTCCAGTCTACGAAGAGTAGGTCAACTTAAGGAGGTGGTAGATATAGGGAGGTGATCAGCTCTGGAGGTTCTACTTCATGTAAATTTTAACTATTTAAATTTGTAACACAAAAGATTTAATGGTATATAGTATTGATATAAGTTCCTAAAACAGTGACATCTAATCTAAAATTTATTTTTCTTTTAAAGCTTCCTTTCAATGTTTCATTAATGGTTTTGCAAATATACTAATTTTATCATTATCTCTAAATCTAGAAACAATTATTGGTGGTTCTAATGAGTCAAGTTTCCCATCAAAATACAATGAAAAAGAAATAAACAAGAATTTAATTATAGAAATGATGTGCTTTGTCAAAACAAATACATTGAATTCAAAGTAATGCTATGTTTGGGAAGTGATTTGTAGCTTATAAAGAACTTTCACATTTGAACCCATTTCATCCTGAATATTGACAGGGCCGGAATATTGTTTTGCTATAAAATTAGGATAATCACTAAAAATAAAATAAAATAAAATATAGAGATGAGTGATATACCATTTATAATTTATCTATTGTAAATGCTGGCACACAGCAAATGCCTGACAAGTATTTGATGAAATGAATTTCCTCATTTTATTCTGTATGGACATTATAATTCAATTTGTTTAAGTGACTTGATCAAGGTCATATAGATACTAATGATAGTTGTGTTATTAGAAGCCAAGTTTTGCTGATGCAGCTGAATTATATCTAAATATGAAGATTTGAATGTCTATTATTAGTTCTGTTCCTATGAGATCATTTTAATCAATGTGACTTGGACTTACTAACTTCATTTTAGTTAATTTTGTTGGCAATGGATTCCAGAGAAAAAATAAATTAGAACGTATTTCAAAATTGCTATGACCTAACCATGCAATACCTTCAAATCACAAATTTGACCTCTATCACCTGGCACTGTAGTGTGGGGTTAGTAGAAAGAACAGATTATTATAATAATAGCTAATTTATCACTTATATTGTACTAGGTACGTAAGTGATTTGCATGGGTCATCTCCCTTAATCTTCTCATTATCTTAACAAGGCCACTTTCATTATTATCTTTATGAACAGAAAAAACTAAAGCACAATGAGAGGTTAAGTAACTTTGGTCAAGGTCATGAGAGTAGGAAGTGGGAGAAGAGGGGTTTTTGACACAAGCAGACTGGTTCTAGTCTAGAGTGTATACTCTTAATTTTTATGTTCCACAGCTTCTCTGAATGATATGTATGTAAGAATGGCTCTGTTGAAATCCACAGCAATCTGGGGTGGGATTCAAATAGAAGATAAGAAGTAATTTCTTATTCCACAATTTGAAAATGTGGAATAAGATAATCAGGGTGGAAACCAATATTATCAAAACTTGATAGAAGGGTTTGGAAGAAAAAAAAATGAATGTGAGAGGACAGCAGTGCAAGGATAGCGAATTTTGCAATGCAGTCTTGGGTGAGAGTTAAAAAGCTGAGAGAAATGTGAAGACTATACTCCTTTGTCTGTCAAGGGCTGAGGTGTGTAGGACAGCTGATAGGACGAGGTAAGAATATTCTGGAATGTTCTGGTGTGTTACAGTATAAATAAAGTCATCATGTGACAGATTTGAGGACATGTATAGCCAGGGAAGGGAATTGAGTTTGTGCATCAGTGTGTAGCAGGGAGACCTCCAATGGTGTAAGAATAAAAGATTTAGGCTTTTCCATCCCGCACTTCTAAACTAATTGCTTTTTTGAAGCAGATTGGTAGGACTCTCAAGACCTGAGGTGACAAGAAAGAATTCATGTAGTTGAGAGTTGACAGCAATGGAAGGCTGCCAAAATATAACAGTAAAAACAAACAGGTTCATGTTGATCTGAATATATGGTTAATACTTCAAATCCACACACACAGATAACACACATACACATTAGTCCACAATTTCCATTCTACTTTTTCCTTAAGAATTTTTTAAAAATGTTTAGCACATCACATTCCAAGAGGAAATTAATTATCTAAGATTGTGTGTGATATGACAGAACTAGTAGATAGCTAGTATTACATATTTTGAGTAATATAATGTTTTATTTCAAACATACACTACTGTAATCTTCTCAGGCTGCCATAACAAAATTCTATAGACAGGGTCCTGTAAACAGTAAAATTTTATTTCTCAAAGACTGGAGGCTAGTAAATCCGAGATCAAGGTACCAGCAAATTAGGGTTCATTCTGAGGACACTTCTCCTGGTGTATAGGCAACTACCATCTCACTGTGTGCTCACACTGCCTCTCTGGTGTTTCTTCTGATAAGGACACTGATCTCATGTCTTCTAACCCTAAGGAGCTCCCAAATTCCCTATCTCCAACTATGAGCACATTGGGAATTAGGATTCAACACGAAAATTTGAAAGGGACACAAACATTCAGTCCATAACATATGAAAATTAAGTATGTGATGAAATTTTACATCAAATGCTAATGAAAAGATATCAAACATTTTCAAGTTGTGGAATAAGAAATTACTTCTTATGTTCTATTTGAACTTTATATGAAGATAAATAGAAATCTGTATTAATATCTCGATAATGTGCCTATACAGTGCCATTACATTCTTTTCCACTTATACATTTTCATCAGTGGTCAGACTTGGGTCAATCAAGAATAGCTGAGCAAGTAGATAACACGAAGAAAGAGAGAAAATATTTGCAAGCTACACATCTCCTTGAGAGCTAACATCCAGAATTTACAAAGGACTCACAAAAGTCAGCAAGGAAAAAACAAAAAAAAACCTATTTAAAAGTCAGCAAAAGATGTGGACAGAAGCTTCTCAAAAGAATAAAGACAAATGATCAATAAAGGTATGAAAAAAATGTTCTACCTTATTAATCATCAGGGAAATGCAAATCAAAATCACAATGAAATATCTATCCCATTGCCCCACTTAGAATGTTTTTTTTTTTTTTATTAAAAAGTTCAAAAAACATACATGCTGGGGTGAATGAATGTAGGGGAAAAGGAATGCTTATCCACTGTTCATGAGACTGAAAATTAGTACAATCTCTACAGAAAACAGTATGGAGATTCCTGAAAGAACTAAAAATAGATTTACCATTTGATCCAGCAACCCATTACACTACTGCATACCTACCAAAAGGAGAAGACTTCATCAAAAAGAGACATGCATTCAAGTGTTTATTGCACTACAATTTACAATTGCAAAGATGTATAATCAACTGAGTGCTCAATTCCTGAGTGAATTAATAAAATGTGATTTACACACACATACAATGGAGTACTATTCTGCCATAAAAAGATAAATTAATATCTTTTGCAGCAATCTAAATGAAACTTGAGACCATTCTCCTAAGGGAAGTATCTGAAGAATGGAAAAACAAACACCACATATACTATTAAATTGGAACTAATCTATTAACACACATGTGCCCAGAGGGTCCTAATTTTCTGTGTAATGTGGACTTGCTCTTTTTTAGCCTCACTCTCCTCACTAAGAAAGAAATGTGGCTGAACAGAATGAATGAGGTTTATTTTAGTTAGCTGCTAGAATAAGAAAATGACCAGATTTCTTTGAGACTGTCTTGGTTTCAGCCCTTGAAATCCCACCTACGAGGAAATTTTTACCCTGGTATGTGAAAAGTCCCAGGATATCATGGTGACAGTAGAATGATGATTACCAAAGGCTGAGAAGCATGATGAGGGAGGAAAGAAATGTTGGTTAATGTGTACAAAAATTAAATTTGACACTAGGATTAAGGTCTAATATTCAGCAGCAAGACTAGAGAATCATAGTTAAAAATAATTTATTGTATATTTCAAAATAGCTAAAAGAAACATATTTGAAATGCTCCCAACAGAAAGAAATGACAAATGTTTGAGGTTATTAATTTCCCAGTGACTCTGATTTGACAATTGTACATTGTATGCTTGTTTCAAAATATCACCATAAACATGACCATGAACATAAACAACTCTTCTGTATCCAGAAAAATCATAAAGGGAGAAAACTTTTTTATGTGGTCAGTGTTCTATAGGATTTGCCTGCAGCACTGACAAAAAGGGTCTAATTTGTTTGCCTGTGACATTAAGACTTTCGTTTTTGTTTTCTTTTCTTTATTGTTGGGGATTCATTGAGGGTACAATAAGCCAGGTTACACTGATTGCAATTGTTAGGTAAAGTCCCTCTTGCAATCATGTCTTGCCCCCACAAAGTATGACACACACCAAGGCCCCACCCCCCTCCCTCCGTCCCTCTTTCTGCTTTTCCTCCCCCCCCATAACCTTAATTGTCATTAATTGTCCTCATATCAAAATTGAGTACATAGCATTCATGCTTCTCCATTCTTGTGATGCTTTACTAAGAATAATGTCTTCCACTTCCATCCAGGTTAATACGAAGGATGTAAAGTCTCCACTTTTTTTTAATGGCTGAATAGTATTCCATGGTATACATCTACCACAGCTTATTAATCCATTCCTGGGTTGGTGGGCATTTAGGCTGTTTCCACATTTTGGCGATTGTAAATTGAGCTGCAATAAACAGTCTAGTACAAGTGTCCTTATGATAAAAGGATTTTTTCCTTCTGGGTAGATGCCCAGTAATGGGATTGCAGGATCAAATGGGAGGTCTAGGTTGAGTGCTTTGAGGTTTCTCCATACTTCCTTCCAGAAAGGTTGTACTAGTTTGCAGTCCCACCAGCAGTGTAGAAGTGTTCCCTTCTCTCCACATCCACGCCAGCATTTTGTTTTCCCCAAATGTGCTGAAACACATGATGAATATTTTTTTAAGTTTATATAAATGGATGTCCACCTTAGACCTCTGCTTATGAGATGGCTATCACTATGGCTGCTTATAAAAAATGTGTTAAAATGTTTGCTTTCCACAAAGTAATATTTTCAATGTGTGGCAAAAGAAACATCTTCTTCTTTAATTTGTAAATACAGTGAGGGTAAAAGGAGAGAAAAAAACCCAGCATGTAATGTTATTTCTCTAAGATTGTTTTGATCTTTGATCAGGTCATAAGTTATCTGGAAAGGGATGAACTGACTGAACATAAGTTGTTCAATGTTATGTATAGATTTGAATGTAAACACATATTTGGAAATAAGTCTGCTTTAAAATGTAAAATAATATCAACACACGTGAGCAGTTAAGAAAACCGCCTCAATTTATTAAAACTGTACATCATTTCTAATTGAAATATTTCAAATTGAATTCAATATTTCAAATCGTAATTACCTCTATGCGTTATAAGCATTTCCTGGAGAAAGAGAAGTTTAAATTGTGATCAATTACACTGTTCTTTGAAGTATTTCAAAATGATGGACATTTTATACACAGATAACTAATAACTAATATCTAATGAATATATGGATGCGACGGTTCTCTTTGACTAATAGCTTGCCTACCAAAATAAGTCTGTAGATACAAAGTGGATAGATATGTTTGAGATCTAGATATTAATTCTACAACTCTGAAAACGTTTTCTCACTGGTAAGTAAAATCTTAAGTACCCCCTGCTCAAACATATTTTGGGAGGATACTGTCAGTGTAATATGAGCTCAATAAGAGCAGAGCTATAAGTCAAAATTAATTTTATGTTTGGCTGTTTTCAGTTTTATTAATATTTAAAGGAAAAGACACATGTCCTAAAGACTACAGGCTGTTTAGACATGTAGTATTATAAATGGAAACAAAAAACTAAAAACATCATGGTACAGAAAAAAAAACATGTCATCATTATTTATATTAAATATAGGTAACATAGGGCAGTGCCTGTGGTTCCAAGGAGTAGGGTGCCAGCCCCATATACTGGAGGTGGTGAGTTCAAACCTGGCCCCAGCTGCCAAAAACTGCAAAAAAAAAAAAAAAAAAATATATATATATATAGACAGAGAGAGATAGGTAGCATGTATAATCCTCTCATATTTATGTTTTCTTTTTTTAGAAGTCTTTCAAATATTTGACTTAACCATTCCACATTATATTACCGAACCATTGGTTCGTATGTTGAACAATTACATGATGTCCCATAAATGTATATGATTGGTATTTGTTAATAAAAATAACATTAATAATAAATAATAAAGCTACATGAAGAAACATAAATAATATACAATAAAATAACCTACAAAATTTAAATATTAAAAAGAATTAAAATGACATGTATCAGAAGAGTCAAAAGTATCATAACTTTCTCATACCTGTAATTTAAATTTCTACTTATTGTACTGATAACTAGCCAATTGTCTAGTATAAATTATAGCATTTACATAACAAAAGAAAAATACCAATTATCTATAATTTCAAAAAATATTTTTTCATACTTTTTATTCGAGTAATAACACATATACGGACAATTGAAATATAGTGTCTATTGTTATGCATTTGGTTTGTTCTCTAAAAAGTTGATCACACTATGTACCACTCAGTTCTAATAATCTGTCTTCATGATTCTGGAGGACTGTCTTCATAATATAGATCGGAAGACAAGGAGCCAAGATACTCTAAGTCATGAGCGTTAATGAAGTGTTTTGGCAGGAAAACAGTCTGACTTCACAGATAATTTTGATCAAAGAAACATCAGAAGAAAAAATGTGATAACTTTATATTGCTAAGAATTTTTGTTGTTTTAACATGACCACTTCATGTATGGTACATATACTCTCACTTGGTCAAAAATCACAGGGATTTTAGTTCTTAGATGAGAGATTTGAGGAGTACATAGGGGATGGACAAGAGAAAGATGAGCAAGATTTGTCTTCCCATTTATTAGTTCCAGGGGTCCTCAAACTGCGGCCTGCGGGCCACATGAGGCAGTGTGTTTGTATTTGTTTCCGTTTTTTTTTTTTTTTTTTTTTTACTTCAAAATAAGCTATGTGCAGTGTGCATAGGAATTTGTTCATAGTTTTTTTTTTTTTTTTTAGCTATAGTCCAGCCCTCCAACTGTCTGAGGGACAGTGAATTGGCCCCCTGTTAAAAAAGTTTGAGGACCCCTGATAGATAGACATAGACCCCTTATGGCCAATTGCATACATAGGAAGTCACAGAGCTTTTCATATGCTCACTCTTTGAAAAATATTCTGTTAAGAACATTATTTACTTTGCCAAGTGTATGGTGCCCCATGGTCATATTGATGTACACAGCTATGATTTAATAAAAATAAATAAATAAATAAAAGAACATTATTTATTGAAATTAGAAGGGGTTCCCGAAGACAGAGGAGCTCCCAGTTTTCAGTACCAAAATGTTAGGTCTGTCTGGATGTTCTCTGGTCCCCCAGTTCCCAGTGTCAAGAATGAGTACTGGTACCGAGTTGAGCCTGTGATGGAGTATCACAGATACAGAGCAATCCCACACACGTCAGTTTATTACAGAAAAGCTATACAAAGTGAAAGTGGTGAAGGAAGCCACACAAAGTGACACGAAGTGAAAATATGTTCCAGAGGGAGAGGAATGAGTCAGTCTCCAATAGTGGAGAAAGACCCCAAAGTCGAAATCTGAGCACACACTGTATTTTATATGGTCACTATCTGTCCTACCTTTCTCTTAGTAGGACTGATTGTAGTTCCCTGCCTTTGGGATAACTGACAGATTGGGATTATATGACCAATTACATTGTTAAGGTTACCAGATAAAATACAAAACGCACAATTAAATTTGAATTTCAGATAAACATCCGAATGTGTTAGTATGTTACTAATGTCGAATAATACATACATATGATATTTTTTCATTATTTGTCTGAAATTCGAATGAACGGGTAGTACCGTATTATGCTAAATCTGGCAAAAACTCAGGGTGCAAATTTTCAAGACGCTAACTAGAATATATACTTAATGATGTAATTGTTATGTCATGAGAAATAAGCTTGTTCAGTTTATTTCCAAATTGGCATGAGAGCTCTCATCACCTGGTATCTTTGCTAACACATAGAATTGTTAGACATTTAAACTTTACCAACTTTATGAATGTAAAATTATATATCATTGTGCTTTTACTTGTAATATCCCACATCACTAATGAAGATGATTATCTCTCAAGTGACTGTGGATGATTTGTATTTCTTCTTCAGAGAAATACCCATTTTTGTGTTGTGCATCTTTTTTCTTTTTTTTTTTTTTTTTTTATTGTTGGGGATTCATTGAGGGTACAATAAGCCAGTTACACTGATTACAATTATTAGGTAAAGTCCCTCTTGCAATCATGTCTTGCCCCCATAAAGTGTGACACACACTAAGGCCCCACCCCCCTCCCTCCATCCCTCTTTCTGCTTCCCCCCCATGACCTTAATTGTCATTAATTGTCCTCATATCAAGATTGAGTACATAGGATTCATGCTTCTCCATTCTTGTGATGCTTTACTAAGAATAATGTCTTCCACTTCCATCCAGGTTAATACGAAGGATGTAAAGTCACCATTTTTTTTAATGGCTGAATAGTATTCCATGGTATACATATACCACAGCTTGTTAATCCATTCCTGGGTTGGTGGGCATTTAGGCTGTTTCCACATTTTGGCGATTGTAAATTGAGCTGCAATAAACAGTCTAGTACAAGTGTCCTTATGATAAAAGGATTTCTTTCCTTCTGGGTAGATGCCCAGTAATGGGATTGCAGGATCGAATGGGAGGTCTAGGTTGAGTGCTTTGAGGTTTCTCCATACTTCCTTCCAGAAAGGTTGTACTAGTTTGCAGTCCCACCAGCAATTTTCTATTGTGATATTTGTCATTTTCAGAATTTAGAGAATTTCATCACATATTTTGGATACAAAAACTGTATGTTTCATATTTTTCATATGTGGGTGCTCCCAGTTTGAGGCTTTTCTTTTTAAATTCACATTAATTTTTTTTCAAAACTTGAAATGTATAAGTTTTACTCCATGATTTTTTTAAAAAGCCAATAAATAAAAACAAGTAACTCATACCATGGAATACTATGCAGCATTAAAAAAATGGAGACTTTACCTCTTTTATGTTTACATGGATGGAGCTGGAAAATATTCTTCTTAGTAAAGTATCTCAGGAATGGAAAAAAAAATATCCAATGTACTCAGTACTACTGTGAAACCAATTTATAATCACTCACACTTGCATATGAGAGAAGAAACACACCTATAAGCCCAGGATGAAGGAGGGAAGGGGAGGGGAAGAGAAGGGGTGGGTCGATAGAGGGAGGGTTAGTAGGGGGACCATACCTATGGAGCACATTGCAAGTACAAGTTGGATCTATCAGGTCTAGAACACAAATGTCTTAACTCTGTAATTGGGTAAATGAGGTGAAGGCTATGTTGATCAGTAGGATGTAAGCACTCCAAATTGTACAAATAATCAACAGATTGAATCCCATAAATTCACTTTAATGTCTGTTGATCATATATGTATAGATGGCTTCTGAGACCTTTACTGAGTGCCAATGTTTTAATCTTCTATCCCTAGGCTTATTATAGCTCTATGAAAATACTGAATTATTTTGTAGGGCATATCACTCGGGTATTCTGAGAATTGATGTAAGGTAAATAGATGAGTCCTTAATATTCTATGTGTTTTAAAAATGTACATCATCTAATTGATGGGTATATTGTTCTATACTTATGCCCACTAGAGAAAGCATATTACTTATGCTATTCAAATTGTCCATATCTTTACTGATATTTTTTCCTGCTTAATCCATCAACTATTCAGAGGGGCATAAAATTTTCAATAAAAGGAGGATTTAATGATTTTTTTCTTTGGAATTTAGTCAATTTTACTTTCCAACTATTTTTAAAACGACTTTTACTAGGAGTCATAAAGTTTAGAACTGTCTAATCTGCACAGTAAGTTGATACTCCTATGAATAAATATTGGCTCTCTTTATCTCTCATAATAATTTTTGCCAAGAATTTACTTAGTCTAATATTCATGTAGGTGTACCATATTTTCTTTGTTTCACATTTATTTTGTACATATTTTCTATTATTTTAATTATATATTTTTGTGCTCTTACTTTTTTTTTTTTTGGCCGGGGCCGGGTTTGAACCTGCCACCTCTGGTATATGGGGCTGGCTATTACTTTGAGCCACAGGCGCCATCCTCATTTAAATATGACTCTTGCAAACATGGGTAAATATGTTAAAAAATTATATCCTGACACTCTTTTGACTGACAAGCATACTTCATTTATATTGGCTATTATTTGTCATACACATAGGTTATGATTAGTAATGTATATAAAGAGGCTGCCAAAAAAGTATACACATTTTAAGAAGGGAAGAACTGTATAAAAATTATAATACTCAATGTATACCTATAACTAAAGATGAATACAAGTCATGTTTGATCACTTCCAATTGCAGAAGCCATTGATGACTTGAATATTGTATTCATCTTTTGTTATCGGTATATACCATTACAATTTTAATGCAATTTTTTCATTCTTAAAATGTGTATACATATATTCCTAGCTTCATTTTATGTTCTAATGTACATATTTATGGGCTACAGTGTGAACTTCTAATACATGGTACACACTGTGTAATGATCAAATAGTGAAAATTGGCATTTAATTTATTTCTATCATCTTACCCAGTATTTTCAATTTGTCCTGTTTTTGCTAGTTTTGATTTTCTTCCTTACTTGACTGCTTTTAATTTGACTGTGATTCCTTACCCAATTCCATTTTTAATTATACTGGTTTCAAAGTGATCCATTTTGCTTTAATTATGACTAGTTCATCTAGAAAACTTAATGTGTTTATACGATATAAAAATTTTTAACATTAATCAACATCTTTCTTTTTTTTCAAACTATACAAAACCTTAGAAATCTTGTCTGTCTTGTGCACCAGCAGATACAGCAAGGAGATGGTAGGCAGTTGTGTGGGGTCAGCTGGAATGAAAGAATATAGCAGACAGAATGTTAACACACGGTGGATACAATTACCAATATCGGAAGAGCCATTTTAAGTATTCCATTTGCGTGTTCACTGATTTGCAGATGTTCTGGAAAACATCCTGTGATTTCATTTTTAGCGTCTAAATCAAGAGACCATTCTAATCATTTTAAAAGCTTTTCATTATAAAAAGTTTTTAAAGAAGCTGTGTATTATTAACAGCTATTGAATGTATACATTTTGGAAAAAGGATATAGTTTTTTATGGCTTCCCTTAGGCTTCTCATAGAAAACTGGGGAATATTGTGCATTGTTTCTCAAAATAGAATGTAGATTTAAATTAATATAGCTGTACCCTAATCTATGAAGGCCCAACTAATGAAAATGTATACTTAAAAACTTCGTTGGTTTGTTAATTTTTTCCCAGAGACAATTTTTATTTTCAGGAAAATCTAGCAAGACATAATACCGAGAACAGAGACAGAGTATTGCGTTTCTGTCTTAGTTTTGCTTTATAAGATTAAAGTAGGATTCAATTTTCTTATCTGTATTATAAGAGACTTTAAAAATTTACTCTAACATACAATCCTCTATGATCAAATTATATTCCAAATCATGGTTCCCAAATGTCCAATGTCAGGCTGACTATAGAACTTTTTTTCAGAGCATATAAAAGTGTAGATACCATGATACCACCTCTAGATATTCTGGAAATATGCAGTTTTGTTAATGTTTTGTTAAATATTTTTGATGTGAACCTTATGCATCTTTCCTCCTAAACTCCCAAATTTTGGAACCCTAGGACTATTCAGTTTATCACAGACATACATAGTTCAGATATTAAAACAGGCCTTTTAGGCATGTCTTTTCATACAGCTGATTTGATTATTCTTTAAGTTTCTTTTATATATAGTGTTGCAATTTAATTTCTTGTGCAAAAATTCCTTTTTCTTTTTTTATAATTAATTTGCATTCTCTAGTTAGGTTCCCTTTTCAGGCATAGAATAACTGGATTAAAGACTATGAACACTGCCAAGCAGGCCAATACAAAATAGAGAGGAGGCAATGGAGGTACTCACCGTGGACACAAGATTGTAATAATACATGTATTTAAATGAAATTTAAAAAAATTACAGCAAAAATATACAGTGAATGAAATAGCATTTCAAGTAAAGATGGGCTCTAATTTCTTTCTTTTCCATCAGTATCCAACATGGGTAAGCATGGCACTTTGCCAGCATCATTTAAATATCATCATTTCTACGATATTTACAAACTTGAATAGAGGAAATAGTATCTTAATGTTATAGTTTGCATCATATGTATTTCTTTATACACATTTTTTGCCATGATACCACAATAAAGTGACTTCCAAATCATATTTAATAAGTCCAAATAATGTGAATTTTAAGCAGGTGAGAAAAGATAGGAAATGCTATTTTTGCGTGTATTTTTTTTTGATTTTATTTTATATGGTTCAAGTCTCCATTATTTGGTTTATACCAGCCCATAATTGTCATCTTCTTGGTGGATTGTTCCTTTATCAGTGTGGAATCTCTGTCTTTGTTCCCATGAATGTTTCTCCCTTTCAATTTAGTTTTACTGAATATTAGCATTTCTTCGATTTCTTTTGTTAGTCATTTATTCAATATTTTACTTTAAACCTGTCGTTTTGTTCAGATATGACTTTCGTAAATAGTATATAGCACCTTGGTTTGAATACCTCCCTTTTAATGGGTATGCTTATTATTTTATTTTCTGATACAATTGGTCTTTTTTCATGTGATGTTGTATTGTTAAACTTTATTCCATTTCCTTCTCTATTTGATTCCACTTTCAATATTTTTATACTTTTACTAGCTTTCCTTACATTTTTCCTATTTAAACAAAGGTCTCAAAATTAGTAAGACATTGGATATCTACCTGGAAAAGACTGAAGTTGGGCCCCTATCCCAAATCATCTATAAAAATTAACTCAAAATGGGTCATAAATCTACGTGTAAGAGCTGAAACTATAAAACTTTCAGGAGAACTTGTGAGTTCAAAACTTTGTGACCTGGAATAAGACAATTTTTTAAATATGAAATCACAAACACAAGCTAAGGAGATAGATATCCTAATTACACTAATTAATTACTCAAAAATTACATGAATATGTTAATTTATCTCACGAACCCTGAAAAATATACATCTATTATGTGTTATTTAAAAAAATATTTTAAAAAAGAAAGAGATAGGAGAAACTTAAACACACGAGCAAGAACAATAAAATAGATACATTGAACTTTATCAAGAATAAAACTTCTTTTTTCTTTCTTTTTTTTTTAAATTAAATCATAGCTATGTACATTAATGCGATCATGGGGCACCATACACTGGTTTTATAGACCGTTTGACACATTTTCTTTTTTTTTTTTTTTGCTTTGAACTTTCATTTTTTTTTTTTTTTCTGTTTTAACTTCTTTTTTTTGTTGTTGTTGTTGTTGGGAATTCATTGAGGGTACAATAAGCCAGGTTACACTGATTGCAATTGTTAGGTAAAGTCCCTCTTGCAATCATGTCTTGCCCCCATAAAGTGTGATACACACCAAGGCCCCACCCCCCTCCCTCCGTCCCTCTTTCTGCTTTTCCTCCCCCCGCATAACCTTAATTGCATTTTCATCACACTGGTTAACATGGCCTTCCTGGCATTTTCTTAGTTATTGTGTTAAGACATTTACATTCTACGTTTACTAAGTTTCACATATACCCTTGTAAGATGCACCGCAGGTGTAATCCCACCAATCGCCCTCCCTCTGCCCACCTCCCCCCATCCCCCTATTCTTGAGTTATAACTGGGTTATAGCTTTCATGTGAGAGCCATAAATTAGTTTCATAGTAGGGCTGAGTACTTTAAAGGACATTATCTAAAAAGTAAAAAGACAACTGTTGGGGGTCTTTGCTTGCAAACTCTGACCTGGTTTGAAAGCCAACTGGGAAAACTTCGTTGAAAATAATTAAGTCACACCAGTTTAAAACATGGTGTCTGAAAATGCCTGGAGAAGGCTTATGTTAACTCAGACCGAGAGTAGTAAGACCGAGAAAATGCAGCCCCTCTCTGGCCTCTTCATAAGCTTTTGTGGATTTCTAACAAAGGCACATCTGCAAAATGTTAAGAGATAGGGTTCAAAGAATCCCAGTTCCCCAGGAAGATTGGATAGAAACAGAGGCTGGGTAAAAGGGCAGAGGTTGGTAACAGATAAAACAGTTGATGGTGTATTCAGAAAGGGGGAGGGAGAAGTTACTTCTATCCCTGCAGGGGAAGTAAACCAGTTTCTTAATCTAACTACATAGCAAAAGTTCAAAGAGTTTAATCTCTTCTATCTGTTGACTCTGGAATGCGCAGGCCTAGTCCAACCTGTCCCTGGGCTTCAGGATTATTTTCATCTTCCATGGTTTTGGCAAACCCCCAGGAATTTTCCATCTATGGGTGTTCCCCTGGATACCTCAGGATTGAGATGGGATGCCCTGCTGAGAAGTCAACCTATCTACCTCACACAGACAACCTAAAAAATGCGAGACAATATTTTCAAATCATATATCTGAATATAGTACTACTATCTAGAATATTCAAAGATAAATAGATTACCCCAACTCAAACCAGGCCAACGGACTTGCATCTTTTCTTGGTTAACATATACAGATATGAAAAGATGCTCAACATCATTATTCATCAGAGAAATGCAAATCAAAACCATACTAGGATGGCTAAAATAACAGAGAGAGGCACTAACAAGAGTTGGCAAGATAGGGAGACAATGTAATTCTCAGACATTACTGGTGTGATTATAAAATTCTACAGAAACTTTGGCAAAAGTTTGGCAATTTCTAAAAAATGTTAAACACATAGTTAACATATGATGCAGTAATTCCATTCCTAGTAATATAGGAATGATAAATGAAAACACATGTTTACACAAAACCTTGTTCACAGGCATTCATAACATGATTATTTATAATAGCCAAAAATTAAAAATAACCCAAGGGTTCACAGCTGATGAATGGATAAAAAAAATGAATGTATGTACAGTGAAATATTGTTTGGCAATAATAAGACATAAAGTACTGATACAACATGGAAAAACCTTGACAGCATCATGCTCAGTGAAAGTCAAACATATAAAGCCAGAAATTGTACTCTTCCATTATAGAACACTTCCAGAATAAACATATCTTTAGAGATAGAAAGTAAAGTAATAGTTTTCTACTGCCAGAGGGATGGGCAAGAAATGAAGACTGATTATTAATGGGCATGGCGTTTCCTTTTGGGATGATGAAAGTATTCTAAAACTAGGAAGTGGTGATTGTTGCACAATTCTCCAAATGCACTAACAAACACTGAGTTGTATGGTTCAAAAGGGTGAATTTTATTTATTATTTCAAAGAATTTATTAAAAATATAAAATGGTGAGTGTGTCTATTTTTCTAAGACAGCTTGTTTTAATATTCTTGTTGTCTTGGTTTTAACTTTCCTATTTCAAAGGGACGCTATGTCATTCTCTCTCTCATGAATTGGGACTTCTTTTAATGCTTTAGAATTTTTGATGGGGGGACTATCTAGACTGGGACATTGTTGTTTTATTTTGTTTCAAATGCTACATATCAGAATGGAGAGAAGCAAAATGGCTAACCAGTGATACCAATTATCAGAGCATCTCTGAACAAACAGACAAACCCAGATAAGGTGTGAGTCTTCTCATGGAGTTTCCTAAAGGGTGCCAGAATCTTCAGGAGACTCTAATGAAAGAAGTTGTGGAGCAGAACACAAGTAAGCAAAATGTCAACAGAGCTCAAACCCTGAGAGGTTTGGACTCCAGTGAGAAGGGTAGTTGGAGTGATTTGTTTCTTCCTCCCTCAGGTATCTGACAGTTAGTGGGTTCTTAAGGTGCTGGAGACTTTTCACCCACATAAGCCAAGAGGCTGCTATTGCCAATGAGCTAGGAATTTCTTGTGGACAGAGTGCCAGGCTACCAGATTCATGAGATGTCTCCCATCTTCACACATCTGAGCTACATTGTCAGATGCCATATTTTTTTCTTTCTTTTTTTTTATTAAATCATAAACACATAGATTATGTATATATTAATGCATTTATGGGATACAATGTGCTCATATAGAATTAGGAATTCATACATCACACTGGTTAATATATAGCTCATCTCATTTACTTAGTTATTGTGTTAAGACATTTATACTCTGTACTAATAGATCCGACATGTACCCTATTGCCTCACTACCCACCATGCACCTTTGTCCTCCTCAGGAAACTTCAACTCTACAAGTTGCATCTTGATTATTCCCACACAGACATGTCAGAACTCTGGCCCAGACTGCAGTAGCTATAGAGTTCCTGTGAGTCTCCGGTGATCTCTGTGACTCCAATGCCTGGAGTTTGTGGGTGAGCTGTCTTTCAGAGACAGAAACAGACATGACCAGAGTGCTAGCTTTCCTCCATTCAGGATCTTTACCTCCTCTTCCCCTCTGCTGCCTATGGCTGCCAAGAGAGAAAAATGAGCTGCCACAACCAGACTTCCACAGACAGTGGGGCTTAGACCTTTCTCAGATAGGTCCTAACGCAAACTAAGGGGTGCCACCAGACCTACCTGGTGCTGTGTGCCCAGTGACTCCATCACAATGGGGCATAATTCAAGAAGCATGGATATTAAAACTATTTGGGGACTCACTCTCTGAGCAACTTTGGACCAGCATGCTTCTCCTAGGGATGGTCAGAGAATGATCTTGAGGGACATAGGGACAGGCCTACAAGCCAGATCATATACCCTTGGGTCTTGATTATGTTGCTTGGAGGCACACAGGGGAGATTTTTGAATTAAACTCAGTAGGTAAGGGTGGGAAAGTGCAGTGTGGGTCTTAGCCACAGTGTACTTATGGGGCATCCTTGCACCCTCTGGAGGGCTGCACTCTCAACTCAGGCTGGGATCCTAGGCAGAGAACTTCCTAGCCTACATCATAGTCATTAGAAAGCTCAGCTGGGTTGAGCTCTTGCATACTGGCAGATATTGGGGGGTGGTGGAAATTATAGAGCAGGGGAAGGTAGAGAGTAGCAAGGCCTACTATAGACTAATAGCGAATATCAGGCGGTCCTACTTCTCAAGCAGATTTTCTGCTTAGGTGCAGTCACTTCGTACCCTCCTGGTGGCATAAAATCTGGGAGCAAACTTTTGACCACTGCAGAAACAGATATATTCCCCTCTTTGGAACCTGAGAGCAAGCTCACCCAACTAAGCTCCACCCAGCTGTACTTCCCCTGCCACCTCTGCTCTTATTCTCTGTGCCATTCTCTGTGGCAGAGAATAAGGACTCACCTGATGTTTCAGTGCCTCACCCACCATCCAGTAAAATCAAGTGCTTCTACTAAGGTAATATAATTGATCACAGGACCCCAAAACAACATTGCAACATTACTTGCTCCTTCTGGCAAGCATCATCTATTGCTTATAGGTCAATTTATATACTCTTACTAGCATTTACTGACTCAGTCATACAGTATACGGTTGAATCTCACCCACAACTAATACCTACTGTCTAAAAATTTATGGGAGAGGGTGCCTGTGGCTCAGTGGGTAGAGCACAGGCTCCATATACTGAGGGTGGCGGATTCAAATCCAGACCCAGCCAAACTGCAATAAAAAAATAGCTAGGTGTTGTGGCGGGCACCTGTAGTCCCAGCTACTCAGGAGGCTGAGGCAAGAGAATCACCTAAGCCCAGGAGTTGGAGGTTACTGTGAGCTGTGATGCCACAGCACTCCACGAAGGGTGATAAAGTGAGACTCTATCTCTAAAAATAAATAAATAAATAAATAAAAAATAAATTTATGGGGTGTGCCATTGCTTAAACAAAATAAAATCCAAAAATAAGAAGCAAGAGATGCTCCAGATGAAAAGGAATCAGAAAAAAAAAAAGCCTCCAGAAATATGAAAAATCAGAGAGAAGGGACACCTGCAAAAGAAAACAATAATCTTCACCAATGTAAACTAACCAAAATGAGTGATAAATAATTTTAAATATTGACTGTAGAGAATCTCAATGAAACAAAGGAGAAAATAAAAACCCAAAAAAAGAAACCACAAACACAATGGCAGGAAAAAGGAATTAAATTATTACAAATATCAAACAGAACTTCTGGAAATGAAAAATTCATTCAAGGAAACACAAAACACAGTATAAAGCCTTAAGAATAGACTAGATCAGGCAAAAGAAAATTTAAGACCTAGAAGACAACACCTTTGAATTAAATAAGCCAGTCAAAAAGAAAGAACAGAGAATAAGAGGAATAAGTAAAGCCTATATAATGTGGGATTAGGTAAAGAGGCTTTAAATAAGAATCATAGGCATCCCTGAGGGTGAAGAAGAAAATATGCAAGGACTGGAAAACCTATTTTAGGGACTCCTCAAATAAAATTTCCCAGGTCTTGTTAGAAATATGGACATCAAGTTTATAAAAGCTCAATAGAATACTGGGAGATTCATCCCAAGAGGAAAACACCATGATGTTTAATCATTTGATGGGCCAAAGCTATCGCAAAAGAGGATATCTTGTGAACTGTAAGGAAAAAACATCAGGTAAGTTAAAAAGAAAAACCCATCAGACTAACTGCACACTTCTCAACTGAGACCTTATAAGACAGAAGGGACTGGTGCCCCATAATCAGTCCTCTCAAAAGAATAATGGCCAGCATAGAATTGTGTATCCTGGAAAACTAAGTATTTTTATATGATGGAGAAGTGAAGACTTTCTCAGATAAGTAAACTTCAAGTGAATTTGTCAAGATCAGACCTGTCATGTAGGAAGTACTCAGATCTGCATTCTACACTGATCAGGACAAGAGACACCCACCAGTGTAAAATTATTCTAATGTTAAAGTTCATAGACCACATACCACAATGATTCAAGAAGTAAAGTTCTACTCAATAGGATGAACAGAAACATACCCCATTTATCAATTCATCCAATAAATGTGATTGGAGTGAACGGCCCTCTTACAAGACATAGGATGGCTAAATAGAAGTCAAATATCTTCTGTCTCTAGAAAATGCATCTAATCCTCAAGGACTCATTCAGACTTAAGGTGAAAGGATAGAAAAAAATATTCTATGCAAATGAAGAAAAAGGAAAATATTCTATGCAAATGAAGAAAAACGCAAGCTAGTATAAGCATTCTTATATCCGATAACATAGACTTCAAAGCAACAAAAGAAAGACAAAGATGATCATTATGTAATGGTAATGGGAGCATTTAAAAAAGATGTAACAATTCTATGTGTGCACCTAACACAGGTGCCTCCAGATTTATAAAGCAAACCCTACTAGATTTAACAAAATTTTAAACAGCAACATTGTAATAACTGGAGACTTCAACACTCCTCTGACAGAACTGGATGAATTCTCCAAGCAGACAATAAAAAAAGAAACATGAGACTTAAATGATAGTCTAGAGCAAAGGGTTCTAATGGACATTCACAGAACATGCTCTCCAAAAAATGCTGAGGATATATTCTTCTCATCAGCACATGGAACAACCTACAAGGTTGATCACTTCCTAGATCACAAAACATGTCTTCGCAAATTCCAAAGAGTAGAAATTATAATATGTATCCTCTCATATAACAATAGAATATAATTAGTAATCAACCCCAGCAGAAACCCTCAATTTTACACGAAGCCTTAGAAATTAAACAACCTACTATTGAATGATTATTGGGTCTAGGAGAAAATTAAGATAGAAATCACAACATTGAAGTGAATGATAATTGGGACAGAAGTTATCAAAATCTGTGGTATATAGCAAAATCAGACTTAAGAGGAAAATTCATAACCATAAATGCCTACATAAAAATATTGTGAATCAAAAATCTAATGAATCATCTCAAGAAATTAGAAGAGGAAGAGCAAACCCATCCCAAATCAATCAGAAGAAAATAAATAATTAAGATGAGGGCAGAACTAAATGAAATAAGTGACAAAAAAATTTATAGAAGATTAATTAAACACAGAGTTGCTTATTTGAAAAGATAAACAAATTTGACAGACCTTTTGCTAGATTAATCAGAAACAGAAAAGAATGGAGCCTAATAAGCTAAATCAGAAATACAAAAAAGGTGATATTACCAATTGTACCATGGCAAAACAAAATGTCACCTATGAATACTATAAGAATTTCTAAAAAAATTTTTAAAATTATATGCACATAAACTGAAAGATATCAAGGAAACACACAAAGTCTCAGAAACACACGACCTCTGTATGCTCAATCAGGAAGAAATAGGACTCCAAAGCAGAACACCATGAAGTAACAACATTAAAGCAGTAATAAAAACTGCCCGGTGAAGAAAAGTCTCAGACAGATAGTTTCACAGTTGAACTTTACCATACAAACAAATTGAAATGGGTAACTATACTGCAGAAATTATTTCAAAACATCAAAAAAGAAAAGAAGCCTCCTCAACTTGTTCTATGAAGTTAGTCACCTTGGTACCAAAGTCAGAAAGGACACAAAAAATGAATACTAAAATTGCAGATCAATATCCCTTATGAGTATAATTGCAATCATTCTCAATAAAATTCTAGCAAACCAAATTCAAAAATATATCAAAAAATTAATCAACCACAACAAAGTGCTCTTCATACCAGGGAGATGAAGCAAAGATCTCGTGATTATCTCAATAGATGCAGAAAAAAACATTTGACAGAATTAAGGACCTTTTTGTGATAAAAGCAATGAAAAGGCATAGATGGAATATACCTCAAAATTATAAAAGTGATGTATGAAAAGCCCACATCCAACATCATACTGAACTGGGAAAAATTGAAAGCATTCCTACTTAGACTTGGAACTAAAGAAGATTGATCAATCACTGTTACCACTTCTATTTGATGTAGTGCTATAAATCCTACCCAGAATAATCAGACAGGAGAAGGAAATCAAGGGCATCCAAATGGGGACAGAAGAGGTCAAACCAAAACTCTTTGCTGATGACATGATTATATATCTAGAACACTCCAAAGATTCTTCCAAGAGACTCTTGGAATTGATAAATTCAGCAGAGACTCAGGTTAGAAAATCAATGTACACAAATTGATAGCATTCCTGTAACTAACAGTAAAACTGAGAATCAAATCAAAGATTCAATACCTTTCATAATAGCAACAAAGAAAATAAAATACCTAGGAATATATTTAACCAACAAGAACCAAGTGTTAGTGAGGAAAGAAATTGAAGAGAACATAAACAAATGGAAAGATATAGCGTGATCATGGATCAACAAAATCAACATTGTAAAAACATCCATACTATTCAAAGTGCTCTACAGATTCAGCACAATTCCTATTCAAATATCAAGGTCATTTTTTGCAGATCTGGAAAAAATGATTCTATGCTTTGTCTGGAACCAGAAAAATCCTGAATAGCCACAGTAACCTTAATCATAAAGGAGAAATTGGGAGACATCATTTATCAGACATCAAGCAACATACAAGGGTACAGTAACTAAAACAGCATGGTACTGGGGCAAGAATAGATACATAGATCAATTGTTCAGAACAGGGAACCCAGATATGAAACCATCCTCATATTGCCATCTAATCTTTGACAAAGAAGACAACAGCATGCACTGAGGAAAAGAATCTCTGTTCAATAAATGGTGTTGAGAAAACTGGATAGCCACATATAGAAGATTGAAACAGGATTCATATCTCCCACAACTGACAAAAGCTAATTCATGATAGATAACAGACTTAAACCTAAGGCATGAAGCTATAAGAATTCTAGAAGTTCATGTTGGAAAAACTCTTATAGACATTGGTCTAGGAAAGGAATTCATGAAGAAGATCCCAAAGATCATCACAGAAACAACAAAAATTAAAAAGTGGGCCCAATTAAATTAAAAGGCTTCTTCCTATCCAAGAAAACAATCATTACAGTGTCAATACAGACAGCCTGCTGAATGGAAGAAAATAATTGCAGGCATCCTACAGAGGGCTGATAACCAGAATCTACAACTCTGTAAATCAAGCAAATTATCAGGAAAAATCAAACAACCTCATAAAAAGAGTGGGGAAAAGACATGAACAGAACTTTTCTAGAGAAGATAGATAAATGACAAACATACATATGAAAAAATGTCCAACATCTCTATTCATCAGGGAAATGCAAGCAAAAACCACAATGAGATATCACCTAACTCCAAAGAGAATGGCTTTTAACAAAATGTCTTAAAACAACAGATACTGGCATGGATGCACAGAGAAAGGAACTCATATACTGTTGGTGGTATGACCAACTAATACAACTGCTATGGTAAATTATACATAGAGATACCTCAAAGAAATAAAAGTAAGCCTATTCTTTCTTCCAGCTATCCCACTTTGGGTATTTACCAAAAGGATTAAGTAAGTAATTTTTCAAAACATGAGGTACACTTTAATGTTTATTGCAGCACCCTTTACACCCTAAGTGTCCATCAAGATATGAGTGGATTAATAAAATGTGGTGCATGTATACTGAGAAATACTACTCAGCTATAAATGATGGTGAATTAGTACCTTTTGTAACAAACTGGATGGAACTGGAGACCTTTCTTCTAAGTGAAGTATCACAAGAATGGAAAAACCAACACTACATGTACTACTATTAAATTGGAACTAATTTGATCAACACCCATGTGTACATTTGGTAGTAAAACTCAACAGAAAGCAATCAGGTGGGGGTGGGGGAGCTGCAGGGGAAGGATAAATTCACATCTAAAGGATACAATGCAGACTATCCAGGTCATGGCAAACTTACAACTTTATTTTATTTTTTTTATTTATTTTTTTTTTTATTTGGCCGGGGCTGGGTTTGAACCCACCACCTCTGGCATATGGGACCGGCGCCCTACCCGCTGAGCCACAGGCGCCGCCCCAAACTTACAACTTTAATTCATACTGTACAAAACTAATTTATGTAACCAAAACATTTGTACCCCCATATTATTCTGAAATTAAAAAAATAGAATGAAGAAAGGAAATCATACATGTTCCTGCATATTAAGTAATGCCTCAGGGTGATGTTAAGTTTGGGGAATCCAAAGGGAGTTACATGAGCAACTTCGAGCTCTTTATTTTTATAACATAATCCTAGTCCCCACATCTATCACAGGCAACTTTGGAATGGACAATTAAGTCTACTTATAAATATATAAAGACGTAATTCTAGGCCCTGATTTCATGAAGGAGGTGTGGTTTTGCTATTCAAACACTTAGGCAATGAATTCACTTCTGTTACTGCACTATGTTAGAATCCTTCTCCTCACTAGCTGTTTCTGGTCGCGGCTTCCTGTGGTCTTCTGCCTTCAGTTAGTGTTCTGCTCTGTGGGTTTCCTCTCTGGCCCACAGATAGTCTGCCCTTCCATATCAATGCAGTTAAGACATTTTTTAAATTAAAAACAAAACACATTCCTATATTTTCCATGAATGAGGACATTTTAACATTGGCTTAGTCATCATTCTTATTTGTGAAACTAATCAAGAAAAGCAACAAGAAGTTAGAATATAGTTCATGTACTTACAAAGAAATAGTGCGCATGTGCTAAGAGTATTGTTTAGGTATGATCACTACTAGTGAAGCTGAATATTTCCCTGAATCTTTACTAGCATTTATTTTTATTTTAATGAATTAACTTTTTATATCATTTTTTTCCCATTGATCTGTTTCAAATTTGTTTTCTCCCTATCCATTCTTATGAACTACAAATGTGGTTACTTCTGTTTATATTTTGACATTCAATTTGAAGGTTTTTGCAATATGCAAAGTAGTTTAGTTATTATTCAATGAAATCGGTTAGTCTTCTTTGTGCTTTCTTACTTTAATACAGTTTTTTTTTTTATAAAAAATAAAACAAAAATTACTTCTCTGTAATAGACTAAGCTCCCTCAAGTAGCACTATGCTTCACACATAATTACTTAATGGATCAATCTCTTAAAATATCTGTGTTTCTTTGGGGACCTTTCTATAAAAGTCATTTTTTTCTTACATCAGCGTAGAGCAACAGGTAACTATTCCTCATCTAGTAGAAGTATCTCTGCAGCGTGGTATCATTTTTTATACATTGTCAGCACTCAGTTAATGTTTAAGCGATTGATCGCTAGATTCATTTGTTCATTCAATAATCAATCAATATCAGTGGAATAGTTTTGACTTCCACCTAGAAGCTAAGTGATGCAGCAAAGTAATTTAGAGTGTCAAAGGGCCCTAATTTTAACCATTGAATAACTTCAATATAGAACAAGCGATAACATCTCTGTCTTCTAATATCCATGACACATGCTCTCTTTTTTCCTCTACCTTCCCTTCATCTAATGCCATAGCCCAAGGCAGAAAGAGCTTTGCCAGATCATCATTATACTCATCACTGTCTATTTCAGTGGTTCTCAACCTTCCTAATGCCCTAACCCTTTAATACAGTTCCTGTGGGTTGTGACCTACAGGTTGAGAACCGCTGGTCTATTTGTTCATATCAGGGCTATGGCATGAGGCAAAATGTGCTCCTGATTCTTTATTTAAAAAACACACTTTGAAAAGAATATGAAATGATCTCAATATGTTTGGGACAATTCAGGAAGCAAAGAAATCTTCATAACATACCCAAGCTTTGAGCACTTACATTTAACTTTTTTTTTTTTTTGCTAGACTGAAAACCTTGTTAAAGCAAATAATCCTCTTTATGCAAGTGAAGTTGGGATTAAATATGGCATTTAAGATGTTCACAGTGAAACTAGAAGACATTTCTTGTGATCTCTTCAAGTTGCTATGGATTCTTGATTTTGAATGTGACTGCCAATTGTCAGATTTTTTTCACTTATCATATTCTATTTGCATACCTCAAAGAAACCACCATGGATGTACGAAGAATGAAATTTCACTGGCATGTTGCAAAAGCTGGTATTAACACAGATTGTAATGAAATAAAGAAATGAGAATTGAGACACAGCTGAGATATGTTCTATTAATATATAAATTTAGTTTCTCATCAGAGACATGTCCAGATTAGTTGACTCAAAGAATAAACTTTTTTAGCTTATTGCTGAGAATTTCTGCAGTGAGAGTATATAATTTTCTTTCTCTTTCATTTGTCATTGTATATTTCTCTTGCTTCACTACTCAAAATGGTCAATGGCTTCTTGTATAGGATAGAAGCCAAATTATCATTGATTTCAGAGTTAGTTACTGTATGTTTCCCAAGCATTTTTATCAATATTATCCCTCTAAATAATAATAGAATTCATAATAATACCAATAGTGCATTTTTGCCAATGCTTACTTATCATGTGCTATTAATACTTTTAATCTCAATGCATGCTTTATCTAATTTAATCCTTATAAGAAACTTCATAGAAGCTCCTATTTTTGAGATGAGGAACTTGAAACACAAAAAGGATAGATAACTTGTCCAAGGTCAAATAGCTAATGTGTATAATAGCTACTCTCTGTCTGATTCCAGAGACTGTGCCTTAGCCCCCATATTTATGATATCCAGGCTACAATAGCCTACATGCCATGACATAAATATCTGTATCTTTACCTCAAATATCTATATGTTTTCTTGTCTTTTGATCAACATTAGTACTCTTATCTACTTATGAGATTATTCATCAGATTCTTTTAAATGCTGAAAACTCCTATTATCACCGCTCCACACTGTGTCCTTTTATGTATTTTCTTGGAATTTTCTTTGTACTTATACTTAGCACATATTTCGTTCTGATTACTATATTGTTATATTATTATTGTTTATATGTTATAAACCATCACCTTATCATCTCAGAAACTGCTCTCATAAGAAAACCTCAGAATCACCCCCACTTAGAACTTGAAAAGAAGAGGTCATTAAGACCATGTTTTCTACTCCACATACAGCTTATGAATTGCAGAGCTGGGGGTAGAAACCAAGTCTCCTGAACTACAGTGCACTGTCCTTTCTTTCATATGCCAGAGTAAGTCAGTTATTCTCCCAAAAGATTGTGAAGAGACCATTCTCCTAATCAAAATATCTCAAAAATGGAAAAAAAAACTACCACACATACTCATCATTACATTTACACTAACTGATGAGCACACATGTGCACAGAGGGAAGTAAAACTTGGTAGAAAGCAACCAGGAGGGAAGGGAGAGGAGGGGAGGGACAAAAACCTACCTAACAGGTACAGCGAATAGGTGATGGGCACATCTATAGCATTACAAAAGCTATCCGTGTAACCAAAAATATTTGTAGTCACTTAATATTTTGAAATAAAAAAAGACTACACATTGCCTGAATATGAGATTCATGAATGCTTGTGAGCTAGCCCCATGGCCTAACCATAACATATAGATTCCTATATCTACTCCTAGATCTGAGTAATACTGCTTGACACATTTTCCCCACCCATTTATAGTATATTTCCATCCTCCTTGTCATTCATTTCACTTATTTTCTTCCAAATCAAGTGAAAATCTAGCCATAGGCTTGACATAGAATCCAAGTGGGCCATAGCTGGGTATGGGTGTCAGGTGGACCCAGTGTTGGGCAAAGACTGTGATTCAGGAAAGTCAACTTTTTCAAACTCCTTTACCTAAAGGAATTTGTGTTAAGAATTGTGGAGGTTCTTATGGAATTCCCTTGGCCTGAGGTCAATAGGTAACCAAACTATTTTTTTGTTGTTGTTTGTTTTTGAGACAGAGTGTCACTATGTCACCCTCTGTAGAGTGCAGTACCATCACAGGTCACAGCAACCTCAAACTCCTGGGCTTAAGTGATTCTCCTGCCTCAGCCTCCCAAGTAGCTCAGAGTACAGGTGTCCACCACAATGCCCAGCTATTTTTTACTGCAGTTGTCATTGTTGTTTAGCTGGCCCGGGCGGGCTCAAACCCGTCAGCTTTAGTGTATGTGGTCCGCCCCATAACCACTGTGCTACATGTTCCAAGCTGATAATCAAACGTTTTAAGTTAAGCAAGACTTTCTTGAACCAATCTTAATATACTTACCATACTCAGACTACACTTGAATCGGTCTTCACAAAGTATGAGTTAACCGTCCTTGCGCGTGGTCCCTCCCCCTCAGGCCGCGTGGTGATTACCTCTCTATGGCCTGGAGTTCGAGAGCTGCTGCAGGCTGGAGACACAGCATCGACCAGGACCGGAAGAGCTCTAGGCCAGATGGATGGGCCAGCCAGGATACCGGGACCCTTCACCTATCGCAGCTGGAGAAAGGAAAATAAATAGGCGAGAACCGGTGGGGGAGGGAGGGAGGAAACCAGCAGAAGGTGTCATGGAGGCCACGATTTGGGGTCACGTGTACCCCTGGGCGTCCTTGATACTTCTGGTCACGTGCCCTCAGACTCCTCGCAGCCAGCGATGGAGGCAAGCCCCTACCCCCCACACCCCACCCGTAACAGAGGCAGTAGCGACTGGTGCTGCCGCTGGGTTTCAGCCTCTTCCCAGCAGTGACTCTAAGAAGCACAGCAGAATTCGACCCGACCCAAGCCCAGAGCTGTAGTTTTCATCTGCACCTTTTTGCTAACATGGCTACTTCATCTGAAGAAGTTTTACTGATTGTGAAGAAGGTTCACCAAAGGAAGCAGGATGGAGCTTTATACCTAATGGCAGAAAGAATCGCTTGGGCACCCCAAGGCAAAGATAGATTTACAATCAGCCATATGTATGCAGATATTAAATGCCAGAAAATCAGTCCAGAAGGAAAAGCTAAAATTCAGCTTCAGCTGGTCCTGCATGCAGGGGACAGAACTACCTTCCATTTTTCCAATGAAAGCACAGCAGTGAAAGAGTGAGATGCAGTTAAAGACCTCCTTCAGCAGTTGCTGCCTAAATTCAAGAGGAAAGAAAATAAAGAACTAGAAGAAAAAAACAGAATGCTGCAAGAAGACCCTGTTTTGTTTCCGCTTTATAAAGACCTTGTTGTGAGCCAAGTGATCAGCGCTGAGGAATTCTGGGCCAATCGTTTAAACGTGAATGCAGCAGAGAGTTCTTCCACATTTAATCATAAGCAGGATTTTGGTATTTCTGTGGCTTTTCTGGCTGATCTCCGGCCCCAAACGGATGGCTGCAATGGTCTGAGATATAATTTAACCTCTGATATTATTGAGTCTATATTTAGGACCTATCCAGCAGTGAAAATGAAATACACAGAAAATGTTCCCCACAACATGACAGAGAAGGAATTTTGGACGCGTTTTTTCCAGTCCCATTATTTTCACAGGGACCGGCTGAATACAGGGTCAAAAGATCTCTTTGCAGAATGTGCCAAAATAGATGAAAAAGGGTTAAAAACAATGGTTTCATTAGGAGTGAAAAATCCACTACTAGATTTGACAGCTTTGGAAGATAAACCATTAGATGAGGGTGATGGCATTTCCTCTGTGCCAACTATTTCCAATTCTAAGTCCATAAAGGAAAATAGTAATGCTGCCATCATCAAGAGGTTTAACCATCACAGTGCCATGGTCCTGGCAGCAGGACTCAGGAAACAAGAAGCACAAAATGGTGAGCCCAGCAGCATGGATGGAAATTCTGGAGATGCAGACTGCTTTCAGCCAGCAGTAAAAAGGGTGAAGTTACAAGAATCCATTGAATATGAAGACCTGGCAGAAAATAATTCTGTAAAAACGATTGCCCTAAACCTCAAGAAGTCAGATAGGTATTACCATGGTCCAACTCCAATCCAATCACTACAGTATGCAACAAGTCAGGATATTATTAATTCTTTTCAAAGTATTAGACAAGAAATGGAAGCTTATACACCCAGGTTAACCCAGGTTCTCTCATGTAGTGCCACCAGCAGTACCATTGCAGCACTGTCACCTGGAGGAGCACTTATGCAGGGAGGAGCACAGCAAGCCATAAATCAGATGGTGCCAAACGAATTCAGTCTGAATTGAAACACTTGTATGTAGCTGTTGGAGAACTACTACGGCATTTCTGGTCCTGTTCCTAGAAGAAAAGGTAGTGAAAATGAAAATTAATTTGGAACGATTCCAAGTTACAAAGCTCTGCCCATTCCAAGAAAAAATTCGGAGACAGTATTTAAGCACAAATTTGGTAAGTCATATAGAAGAGATGCTCCAGGCAGCCTACAACAAGCTCCACACCCGGCAGTCACAGCGCCTGATGAAGAAAACGTGAAGTAGTCATGGCACTCACAAGTTTTGTAAGATTGAAAGAACTGTGACCTGCAGCAACTCTGGAAACCTGGCCTGACAGACAGGCAGATGACCACACAGGAGTGAAAAGAAACATCTGCACCATGCCAGCTCCCAGAGCTGATGCTATTGTACTTGCACATTGGGAATCGAAAGGAAGGAAGGGACTGTGATTCAACTAAATACTAGGGAGGTAAATTAAGGCAGAACCAAAATGAGCTAAGTTGCAAATATATATATATATATATGTATGTGTGTATATATATACATATATAGATACGCATATTTAAAAAGACTGTTTACTGCAGTTACTCAGGAACTGCTTTGATTCACATTAAGTTGCTTTCAGAAATTTAAAAAAACACTTTTAAAGGGTGCATTGATAAAAAAAAGTATGAATTAACCATGTTATTTGGATTACCTTTTTATAGATAGCTGAATCCAGTGTTTTCAATAACATTTTGATAGTATTTTCTTCAGGTGAATAACACTCTTTCATTAAGCCACCATCCACCATTCTATCATGTGCAATTATTTCTAGCCAAGGATTTTCCCTTTGTGTGGAGAGATTCAGAAGAGAATATTCTAGATATAAAAGTAAATATCAGACTTGCTTCATACAGTGATCCCAATGCTCTGTAAAGGAACCACACAGTTACAATATCTTCATTAATCTGTTTGCTAAACACACTGAAGGAGTATTGATTAGAGATTTACTAAAAATCAGATTTATAACAGACATATAATATTCAGTTATTCACTTGCTCATTCTTTGTTCATCTAGAATAACATGTATGAAAGAATTTGGTAACTTAGCCATATATTGATTTCCATAAGACATATCATTTATAGACTTAGTCACTCATGAGACATGTCTCTTATACATATTTCTAAAAATATGTGATAAAAAGAAAGCCCTCCAATACAAATACAATGACCTTTCTACTTATGTATTATTTATCTTTATTTACATAATAATACAGATGTATACACATATATGCAAAATAGAAAATATTTAATGGTAAAGAAACCTGTTAAGAAATTATTTGCCTTCGCTCAGTGCCCGTAGCTCAGTAGTTATGGCGCTGGGCCCTTACACTGAGGCTGGCGCATTTGAACCCAGCCTGGAACTGCTAAACAAAAATGACAACTACAACAAAAAATAGCTGGTGTTGTGGTGGGCACCTGCAGTCCCAACTACTTGGGAGGCTGAGGGAAGAGAATCGCTTAAGCCCAGGAATTTGAGATTGCTGTCAACTGTAACACCACGGCACTCTACCGAGGGTGACATAGTGAGACTCTGTCACTTTAAAAAAAAAAAAAAAAAAGAAAGAAATTATTGGCTTGTTATTCACAAAATAACAGAGTAGTTTTAGGAAACATGCATATGCAGCTCTTATGGCCATTCCAGTAAGAGAGTTTCAAAATTACTTTGAAGGAAGGGTGGACTAGGTGCTGGCATAGGTGTATAGCTTCCCAAGGGGAGTATTTCAAAGGTGACTGTAGTGATATTCAGCAATGAGGTATGCAGTACCTTTTCTAGGATGAGTTCATAAACTTAATTGTCAGACTGTGTATGCTTTTAGTGCTTACATCCCTTTAAGCATAGTTTGAACATCAAGTCATGTTTTGATATATATCTTTATTATCATTCAGTTCCAAATATTATCTAAATTCTCTTGTAATTTCTTCTTTAAACAATGGGTAATTTAAAAGTTCATTGCTTAAATTTTATACATTTGGTTATTTATCGATATGTTTTTATTATCTAGATTTTCTTTCAATCATGGTGGGCAGAGAATATTTTTATATAATTTTCAATTCTCTAAAATTTATTGAAACTTGATCAACATTGAAACAACACTTGTGTAGTTTTCCATAATGGTCCTGTTCCTTGAAAAAAATATTATCTAGATTTTCTTTCAATCATGGTGGGCAGAGAATATTTTTATATAATTTTCAATTCTTTAAAATTTATTGAAACTTGATCAACATTGAAACAACACTTGTGTAGTTTTCCATAATGGTCCTGTTCCTTGAAAAAAAATATTTATCCTGACATTGTTGTGAGAAATGTTCTGTATATGTGATTTAAGGCCAAAAAGGTCTTTTCTTCCTGACAATTGTATCAGTTATTGAGAATTATGATTATATATTTGTCTTTGAATTAGATAGTGTTTGCACTTTATATTTTGAAGTATGTCGTTAAATGTAAACATTTAGAATTATTTTATGGTGATAAATTTTTCTAAAGTCTGCTTTCTTTTTATAGCTACACCACCTTGCTTTTGGTTCATGTTTACATAATTTACTTTTCACATTGATTTACTTTCAAACTTTCTCTATACTTATGTTTAAAATGTATCTCTTATGAGTACTATTTAGTTATGATTAGTCGTGTTCTTAATATCCTATCTGAAAACTTTTGCTTTTGAGTTACAATATTTATTATATTTTCATTTAATGTAATTACTTGTATATTTTGGAATAATCATCATTTGCTTTATACTTGTCTGAGCTACTAATGGTCTCCAACTTACAGTGATCTAACTTAAGATTTTTTGACTTATCATGGTGCAAAAATGGTACATATTTAGCTTATAATGGAGTGATGTCCTGATAAACCCATCATAAATTGAAAATATCATATTATATATGTGTGTATATATATATACATATATATCAACATGTATTTAGCACATATATATGTGTAGATGGATGGATGGATAGATAGATAGATAGATAGACAGATAGATGGATAGATAGATAGATAGACAGATGGATAGATAGATAGTACAGCTTTTCTGCTTGTTCTTTGAAAGAAGTTAGGTCCAAATCACTTGGTAAACTATTGTCAGGAGGGCAATTCTATTAGTAACTATTCTGTTTAAATTACATTTTATTTCTCAGTAAAGTGAATTCTGAAACACCACTTCCTGTGTATTACTTTGAATTTTCTTCCCTCATTTCTTATATTTATTCTTCCATGTGCCTTTTAGAATGTTGTGTCTATTCATAAAATAGAATTGCAATGCATCATTGATTTATCATATTAAGACTTTTATGACATATTTATCATGTTAGGAAGTTGCAATTGTACTAGGGTCTTAGTGGGGTATGATTTGAAAATGGTAATTTTGGCCCCATATTTTCAATTTTCATATCAATTATTTTTATCTTCTTTATGACATTTTAAGTAAAATATGTTAAGTTTTTCATTTTCAGCTTGAAGCTGACTAATGAACGGAATCTTTTTGAAAGAACATATTATGTAGCTGGGCATTGTGGCGGGCGCCTGTAGTCCCAGTTGCTGGGGAGGCTGAGGCAAGAAAATCGCGTAAGCCCAAGAGTTAGAGGTTGCTGTGAGCTGTGTGACGCCACAGCACTCTACCCGAGGGCGGTACAGTGAGACTCTGTCTCTACAAAAAAAAAAAGAAAAGAAAGAAAGAACATATTATGCATGTATTTTTCTACTTCTTAGTCCATTTTTTTAAAATCAGGAATTAATGTTGAATTTTATTGAATATACTTGAGTCTATTTTTTTCCTTTAATATTTATTTTAAGTCTACTACGTGCCAGTCATGTGTTACAAGTTTCACAATGAACAAAAGACAGTGAGACACTTTCTAAGATTTAGTGAAGCTTATAGTCTTATATTAGTGTTACTATTAGTAAGGGTCTTAGCAAAAAACAGATGGCTTATTCAAAAGTGACAGTTCAAGAAATCATGATGAACAGCCTATTTACAAAGATGAACATAGGGTAAAGGAAAACTGGTAATGCTGTGAAAGCATACCTGAGTTGACAAGATCAGAAAAGTTACTATTATCCCTAGACCTAAAGGGACAAGGGGAGTTTTTTGGAACACAGAGTGAATGCTCTATCTCTAGAAGAGTCGTGACCATAGAAGCTATTAACAGACAAATGAAGCTCAGACAACCTATGGCCTATAAGGGAAAGAAACAAATGAATTAATACTTCAACCTCTCCTTCCTCCCTCAGATACTTTGCCAGTATCACTCTTTAGCCAGATTTATTTTGGAAGCCATGGAATAACTAAACACAAGCAAGCCAGGTTCCTGGAAAACAAAACAAGATGGAAAAGGACAGAGAGTTGATCTATCGAAACAGAGGAAAGATAAGTAGCATATAATATGTGGAAACTGACACTTAAGTAGGTGAATATTGTATAGAGTCATAAGTGTTACGATCCAGGAAGGACTGTACGGTATGGAAACTTTTAGAAAGGACATCTTGCATTTATTGGTCTTTAGTATCACTTAGACACTTTTGCTAATCTGTTATGGCCCAGTCAGGTTTATGTCTGCATCTGTACTCACATTCAGTAATTAAAGAAAATGTATTACAAAAATTTCAAATGTCCACAAAAGTATAGATAATGGTTTAATTAGTTACAACGTATCCATCACATACTTCAACAACTGTCACTTGTTTGCAATCTTTATTCTTCTATCTCTCTTCTATCTCTTTTTAATTTTATTTTTGAGAGAAGTTTAAAACAAATCCCGGTAATGTTGTTTTACCACAAACACTTAAATACACATTTCTTTCTGATAAGAATATTTAAATGGATTTTGGACATCATCATGCAATTATCGCAACTAACAACATTAACTAATTAAGAAAATTAAAGAAAATTCACTGTCAACTGATATCATCTATACTCAGATTTCCCTTGGATCATGCAATTGATTGAGGGAGAAACTAAGTCATTTGTACAATAGACCATGGAGCGTTCCAGATTGACAGATTACTTCCTCATGACATCATTTAATGTGTCTCTCTTTTCCTGGTATTTCCAAAGAACAGAAAATGGCACAATTTGAGCAACAGTGACTTTAATGGACTAAAACTTCAGAGACTTAATTTCTTATTGATTCGATTTTAAGCAAGAATATTTAGTGAATGATGGTGTGTACTTCCAATTACATCACATCTGGAAGCACATAATATCAGATTGTTCTACTTTGAATAATGTAAACTATTATTTTTTATTTATTTATTTATTTATTTATTTTATTAAATCATAACTGTATACATTGATATGATCATGGGGTATCATACACTCGCTTCATAAACCATTTGACACATTTTTATCACAGTGGTTAACATAGCCTTTCCCGCGTTATCTCACTTACTGTGCCAAAACATTTACATTCTACCTTTACCAAGTTTTGCAAATACCCCTGTAATGTAAACTATTATCATGGGTTCAGGTGATGGCACACTGATCTTTTTATCATCTAAGTTTTTATCAACATTTTGCCTAATGTTTTTAGTGGTAATTGATTATTGTGGCCAAGATATATTATGCCTTTAGGTACTGACTAAAAATGAAGATTTTTATCATTCTATCATTCCTCTTGAATTTTTCAGCGGTGACGTCTCTCCCAGTCCAACTAACCTTGGTAACTTTGATATACAGGGCAGGTGGTGCCCCAGGAAGCTCAGCAGGAGCTGAGGGGAGGACCTGCCATCTCGGTTCTGGTGGTGTTTGTGAGGCAGCAGCTGGGTTGGAGGGTGGGGTTAGGCACAGGATGCTTCAGTGGCTGGAAGGACTGGACAACTGCCGAGGGGGGAATGCACCTCCAGGTTGCCAGCTCAGGGAGTGCTGTGGTGTCCCCGACCCGGCCTCTGTCGTCTCTGACCCTGGCCTCCGTCTCCCTCCCTTTGCACTTAAGACTGAACAAGGAACCCTCTTTTTCCCTTGCCTAGTCAATTTCATGTAAGTTTCCTAGGCCTGGTCAATTTCATGTAAATTTCCCAGGCCTGGACAATTTCATGAATGGATGGTATCCCTTCTTTAATGTACTCATTCACTTTGCCCCAGAGGAAGGAGCTGTAGCCTTTCATTTGTTACCAAGTTCTGGCCTAAAGTAACTACAAAGGACCCATTTGACTATATATACCCCTAGACAAAGACCCCAGGCAGAGAGAGATTTTTTCTGACTTGAATTTTTCCCTATGGCAGAAACTCTGGTGCTTTCTCTGTATTCTTTTCTGTAAAATAAATCCTGTCTTACCACTGATCTGTGGTCCGTAGATTCATTCTTCGAATCCCAGAGATCAAGGACGTATTGAAGAAGAAATTCCAGTTTCTTCGACCTGATGACCCCGGCTGCTTCTCCGAGGCCAGACTGCACCCGCAAATGGGTCTCCTGGCCCAATCCTATCGGGCCTACGTGAAGCCGCCGCCAAGCCTCCAGGACGCTGTGCCTTTGGGTGGCAGCAGGTGTGGCCGAGCAAGAAGAATGGCAGGCACTGGAATGCTGCCAAGGGAGGTCTGGAGAGGGAGGGCTGGAGAGAGCGGGTCTCAAGTTCAGTCGCCTCCTTGGCCAGTGGAGCAGTGCCAGTTCGGATCCTGATGTAACTGCTCCTTCCCAATTGAGCCGGCCTTGTGTAGTCTTGACAATGACAGACAAAGGCCTTGACGGGCCTGGATGGTGAGCTGAGGCCTGGATGAGGAGTGGTGGAACGGTTAGCGGACCATCGGGCAGTGGGTCTTCATTCTACTACCAGACTATGACTTCTGAAGAAACAACACACCATATTTGGAAATGCCCACCACTCTTTGGTAAGATTTACTGGCCGGTTATTGAAGGCCTGTATATATAAAGGTTTTGGCACAGTAACTGAGATAACGCCTGAAAGGCTATGTTAACCACTGTGATAAAAATGTGTCAAATGGTCTATGTAGCGAGTGTATGATGCCCCATGATCATATCAATGTATACAGTTATGATTTAATAAAAAAAATAAATAAAAAAGAAAAAAAAATAATGTGTAAAAGCTGCTCTCAACTTCCCCCCCAACCTTTTAAAAGAAAACATTTGCTGTATGTTGTAAAGAGGTTGCCAACATATGATAGAGTTAGAGAATAGCATGTCTTCTAAATACCCATTTGTTTTTAAAAAAAAGATCATAGAAAAAATGTCTTCTGGAAATTACTTTGAAATGGAATTGTTAGAACCTCTGCAAGGCTCATCCTCATTTGTTGTGTGGGTTACAGGACAGGAAACCAAAGACCTCGAGAAGGAAGAGACAATTCTAGGCCAGATTGGTTATATTTCAAAGACATTTCATGTTGCAACAATTGTTTTGTGAGTGCATTTTATTCCTCACTGCTGTATATATAATTGACGGAACTTAAGTACTTTTTTGAAATACCTAGTTTTCCTAGATGTTCTGAAGTGCCTGATAGATATTAAGGTAGAAGTAGTAATGCCTTTTGTAAATGCCTTTTTTAAAAGTTCATATGAAATTTTTCTGGGGAATGGCTAAACCACCTCTTAAGTAGTATACATTGTGTTTGTACACAGGTTCAAGAGAAAAGAGAGAAAGAAGAGCTTTATGCCAGTGCACTTGCAGTGAGACAAGATTAACCCTTGTTCCTATGTCTGTGTATTTTGTCTTCCTTACCTGTGTATATAGTGTGCATAAAGGACAAAGACGTCCTAATTTACACCTAGTCTTTCTAGATGTTTAAAGAGGTTGCCAATGCATGACAAAAGTAGAATTAGTAAATTGATATATTCTATGTATTTTCGTGGTTTTTTTTTTTTTTTTTTTGGCCGGGGCTGGGTTTGAACCCGCCACCTCCGGCATATGGGACCGGCACCCTAATCCTTGAGCCACAGGCGCCGCCCTATTTTATGTATTTTCATTATAAACTCCTAGGAAAGATTGTCTTCTGAAAATTTGAACTTTATATCCCACTGGGTTGGTGGAAGAAGGAAGGATTCTAGGCCAGAATGTTCATATCTCAAGGACTCTTTCAAATTATACCTATTGTTACATAGCTGTGCAGTTCATTTAAGACTGCTGTGTATGTAGTAGGCAAATTAAATCCTTACCTGAAACATCTAGTCTACCTAGAGAAGTCCCCAAAATATATACCAACATATTAAATGTAGAAGTAGTAAAATATCACTTTGTAAATATTTTTGCTAAAATTCACAGTAAATACTGTTTTGTTTTGTTTTTGAAATAGAATTGTTAAACTACCTCTGTGAGCAGTATAGTACCGTCTATACTGGTTCGGTGGTTTGGAGGCGGTGGGAAGGAAAGAATTGCAAAAGGTGATCTGCTCATGTGTTCATGCTTGAACATTTTCAGATACCATTTTGTTTTGCTATGTATATAGTGTATATAATGTACAGATGAGTCTTAGGTTTGCAGTATCTATCTCCAGATGTTAAAGTGTCTGCCCGCGTCTGACAAAGTACTTAGTAAAATCAGCACATCTCGTACACTTTATGCTGAAATTCATAGGAAAGCTTGTCCTCAGCAAATGGCTTTTGGATTTGAATTTGTTCAACCATTTCTATGCATTACAGATGCCTGTACTTGTCATTGAATTGAAAGCAGAGAGAAGGAAATAAGGAGGGAATGGTTCAAAGCCAAAATGGTCATATACCTCAGATTATAACAATTGCTGTGTGTGCAATTGTATTTAACAGTGCTGTGTACATAGGGGACAAGTTCTTATATAAAATATCTGGTCTTTCTAGATATTTAGAAGTGCTTTCTGTAGTTAAAGGTAATAGTAGTAGAATAACACTTTGTTAATAGCTTTTAAAAACTGATGGGAAATATTGTGTTTGGAATCAGAATTGGTAAGCCACCTCTGTGAACAGTATATTCTCTGTACTTGTCCATCACTTGAAGGACGTGGGAGAGAAGAAATCGCAAAAGCTGTTTTGCTATTGCATACTAGATATTTTCAGCTTATCCATTTCCCGGTATGTTATGTGCATTTCATTTAACTTTGCCATATTGTATATACTATATATCCTGGACAAATGAGTCCCAATTGTATAATATCTAGTTGGTAGATATTAAAGAGGTTGCCAATGTATGACAAAAGTAGAGTTAGTAAGCTAACATTCTGTACACTTTGTGTTAAAATTCATAGAAAGGCTGTCTTCTGAAAAGGATGTTTAGAAGTGAAAGGCAAACATCTAAGTGACACATTGTACCCACAGGGTTGGTTGTGGAGAGGAGTTGGAAGAAATGAAGGATTCTTTCCTAACATGCTAAGTTGGTGTAGTATACTCTTGGTTATCAAAATACTCATAGAGCTTTGGGATTTTGGATTGGTAAATATTCATGATGTGTGAAAAAGCATGATATATAATCTGCAATCTCAATCCCAGAAAATTGGGTGTTGTGTTATATACACTCGGGATCTAGAAGGACGTGTCAAACTATAAACTGCTTGTGTTGTGTGACTTTGTTCTTTGCTTCTTGTGTTTTTCCGTTTCCTATACTGCATATATTAGCTTAAAAAACAAAGGTTATTCTGAAAAAAAAAAAAAGAAACACTCTTGCATGCTGTAGTTACCAGCTGCATATTGGGCAGTGTTCAATATTCATTTTAACATTCCAAGGTATTATCAATTGACTCTGGTTCAATTCTATGCCAGACATATCATTTAAATGAGATTAGCTCTTCAATAACTTTCTATATCTTTAAATTTTATTTATGCTCAGTTATGGAATCTATAGCCATCTATGATTTATCCTTAAAATAATTTCTCATTACTAGCTCACCTTACCTTGATGTTTGTCAACTTGTACTTTACAGTTTCAAAAAGACAGATAAATGCCTCCTTGTAAATCTAGAATAGAAGTTTCTGAGCAATAGAAATAGAGTTTGAAATCAGAACAGTAGGTGATGTTCTTGTGATGTTTTTGGTCAATTCACCTAACTCCCTAAATGCTTGTTCCAGGTTCATCAAAAGAGTATTGACAGTTATGGGGCTTCTTAGGCAGGTCTTACTTTCAAGAGAACAGACTGTTCTTTTGAAATGGGCCAATTTGTGGCCCATTCCTTTTAAAGTTATATTTTTCATTATAATCAGGTTCCTGGCATTTTTATTATAGGTGGCATTACACACTATGTCTTCCACATAGGGAACATTGAAGGAAACAAATACTTCTACTATAGTACCTAGTTACTATCACAGTTCAATTTTCACCTGAAAATCAATCTTTTTTTCTGAACAGCATTGTTAGCCAGCATAATGTGAATCTACTCATTCTCTGGCTGTTGATAACTCAGGTCACTGAGTCAACAGTGTGCCAGAATCCATCTCACACCTTGCATCACATTAATGATTGTATCTCTGTGAAACATTGGCAGTCTTCTTCCTGGCAATACAAGTCTTTGGGTTGGTTTTGTCCTCATCTGTCTTATTTGATCTTCTATATGCAGAACTTGCAAGGTCTCATAGATTATATTATTATGTGGTCTATTTATTTTATTTTAACATATTAGAAAACTGAAGCCATAGGAGGGGAGAACTTGTCTGATATCACAAAGAGTCACAAAAAAGCCTTGCTTTATTCCAGGTCATTCGATGCTTAATTGGGAATTTTTTTTTCTTTTTGACAAAAACAAACAAACAAAAAAAAAACATTTTCCCTTATCATTTGGACTTCAGACATATGAATAGATCACCAAACTCTAATGTTGCCTAAGATCTTAGAGGTTATCTCGCCAGTTGTTTCTAAACAGAAATCTATGGGCTGGATGTATTATAATGATCTCTAAAGATTTGCATTCCTTGGGACTGGCATAGAGATAAAAAACTGTATATGTACTTTTTAATTTCCCAGGTATATTTTTTAATTTCACCTGGGAAAGTCTTTCTTCTGGACACAAAGACTTAGAAAGCTGTGATCTCTCATAAGTCTTCACTTTTACAAATAAATTAACAGAGTCCTAAGAAAAAGAAGCAATCTTGCTTTACATATAATTTCTTGCTTAAGGTCTAGAGTTACACTGTACTTGACTTTTCAATAGTTATTTATAAATCCATTATGTACTGAAAAGATTGAATTTTTACATCGTGTAAGATCTATATTACAGAAGTAATAAAAGCAGCACAGTGTTCTAGAGTAAATACTAGAGCAGATTGTAAACTCAATCCCAGATGTCATTTGGATGCCAGTGTTTTCTGCTTTTATTGCTGCTACCTGCATAACTTATACTGTTGGATATATTCAAAATGGTAGGAAACTCCAATTAGAAGAAGGCAATAATGCACACTGCCATCATTGAATTCAGAGAAATAGTAATTGAAGATGTTATTAAGTCAAAGTTGGACGCACTTTGGAAGTGTAATCAGGTTCTAAAGGGTTCCACTGCAAATTTTTCATGTCCTTGGAGGTTGTTTTGAGCAACATTGTAGGATTAGGAATGTAGAGTGTACTTGAATCTTCATGGGATTAAATCCCCCTGAGGATGTACCTTTAACTCATTTTAGAAGCTCATGTGCCTATATCAAATTTCTATCTCAGTACCTCCTCAGATGTGTATCTGTTTATTACTTTCCTTAGTAATAGTGAACGCTTGTGTGTGCCAGGCAAAATTATAAAGCATTTTATTGTCAGATAAGGGAGTATGACAATTTACATAGGTCTTAAATAAAAGTTGAGTTCTCTAACTTCTGTAATTGTTCAGAGGTAGGAATTATCATATTCAACTTGTGGGAGATAATGAGAAAGGTTGATGACTTATGAGATGGGTTAGAGAATAGGTAATAGAAGGAAATAGCCATAAATAGAGAGAGAGAAGGAGGAGGAGTAGGATAGGAGAGGAAAGATAAAAGAGAAAAAGGAAAGAGAGAGAATGAATGACAACATTCATTCTAGGCACAGAGAACTCTATAAAAAATGCCATGGCTCCAACAGAGTCCAAAATGTATCGGGTCAGACTAACCCAGAGATTTACCTTCACATATCTTCTTTGAAAGGATATTTCCACCCTCTTTTTCTTTAAGAAACTTTCAAATGAAAAATTTTGTCTTCTTCGGGAGGCTGAGGCAAGAGAATCGCTTAAGCCCAGGGGTTGGAGGTTGCTGTGAGCTGTGTGAGGCCACGGCACTCTACCGAGGGCCATAAAGTGAGACTCTGTCTCTACAAAAAAAAAAGAAAAATTTTGTCTTCTGTGTATTAATAAAGAGTAATGGCTTTTCTAGTTTGGTGATAAACAATGAAGTGAATTTTAATATTGCCTATAGGCCAAAATGGTATAAACAGAAAACAAGAGCTCTGACAACGATAAAGTAATATGGACGGTGGGAGAGTAGTGTTACGGAAACAGGAAGGATTTGGAAACAGAGGAGGAAAGTTTCAGCCTCTTCTTTGCTACTGATTCACTGTATTATCTTGAGTTTTATTCAACATCGTTTGGACCTTAATTTCCTTACTTATGAAAATGCCTCTTCTTTCCAGGTCTCTAGACTGCTGTGACAACTAAATAAGCTAAATGTAAAGTTAGGTGGTGATATGAAATGATTATTAGTAGCACTAATAATGGCAATATAGAAATTTTGTATCATTTAAAGATTTTTACACATATGCCCAATGACTCTTTTTTTTTAAATTCTTTTCCAAAACATCAATCCTGCAGTGTCAAAAATAAATTTCTAAGATGAGTCACTCATAAAGATCACATTCTGATTCTGGATGGCTTAGAGATGTTTAAATGTTAATAAGAATCTGAAAGGCCAGAAGGCTGAATCATTGAAGAAGAAAAAGAAATAGTTTTTGTGTATCAGTCAGATTTCAGTAGGTGATCTTGTCTAAGGGAGCTGGGAAAAAGGTCTCTTCTTGTATCCTTGGAATTCAGATGCATTCTAATTGTCATTTAACCCCTGAAGCTGAGTTTGGAAAGATGATATTTGCTACTTAAGACCACTGCATAGAAACCCTCATTTCTAAATCATACAAGCTGGCAAGTATTACCAGGAGACATAGTATTTTATTTGCCAAATATGCTTCAACTATGTTTCCTTAGTAATTTTCTTTTAATGTTATTGTTTTGTTCTTGCTGTTATTGTTTTGAGAGACAGCGAATACTGCTATTAACAAAATGAAGAACATGCACAAATGACCAAGTATGAAAGAAGTGGCAAGCGTGAACAAACATTTAGAAGCATTTTCACTGTCACTGCAAATCAAAGAAATAACATATAAACCACTGAGATATTATTTCAAACTATCAAATTTGGCAAATATGTAAAAGAAAAATAACTGAGCAAATTCCTAAAATATGAGAATAACTGAAGAATGATTGAGTAATTAAAATATGTTCTAAAGAACAGATGTCCAAAAAAATCACTATAAAATACATCAGAAATATCAGATATGGAATTGGTAATTTGGAAGGAAAGACGGTCCAAAGTTTGTAGCAATTATTTCTGAATGATTGCACAATTTTTAAAGTTTTAAATATTGGCTTCCAAATTTCCTACAGGGATTATTGCTGTTATTGTTAGTAAAAATAAAGAGCAAATGTGGAAACGTGTGTATGTGCTCAAGTAGGCATGTGCGCTTAAAAATCAACTTCTAGGGTTGCTTATTTGCAGTTCTAGTAAAAGTGGCTATTGACCCAAATAACAGCAACTTTTTTCAGTGCGCTACTGCTATGTGTGCAGATCCTTTTCTTTTTTATAAACCTACACTTCTTGTTTGGTCTTCTCTACTGTACACATTTGATGTTATAGATATAGATATTATAAATATTTGCAGATTACATGTTTTTAGTTCCTTAGTCCCAAATTTGAAGGTGATATATGCACTCTCTACTATACTCATTTGGGTCATCAATTTACATAACAGAAAAGTTACTGTTTTGTTATATAAGTATGCAAGACTTTTTTTCTGTCATGGCAAGAAGAAAAGAAAATTGATTTGCTCTATAGACCTAAGAGTAGAATTTTACCCAAGAAAGCATCATTTCATTCTTTTTAGTGAATCATATCTCCTACAAGCATGCATTCCATGACTACTTGTTGAGTCATAACTACTACCAAGTAAATACCTTGTTTATGAATGTCAATGCAATTTTTATTTTTGAATTGAAACAATCTCATTTTATAATGTCTTTGATAGAATACACTTCAGGCTTAAAGTAAAGAGAACTGAGCAGTTTTCTTTGATGCAGTGCTGCAAAGTACATGAACAGTGATGCCAATCACCTGGAAGACTACAGTTCATAGCCAGTAGACTTGTGCTTTGAATTTTGGATATAAGTGCTAATATGTTTTTTGACCTTGGATAGACTATTTGCTATGAGTTTTCTCAGTGGCCTCATCCACAAAGTAGTACTAATAGCACTTGCCTTGTTTACTTTTTCAAGTTTTTTTAGAGACATAAAAAGAGATAATGCATGAAAGTTCACTAAGACCTTGTGTGCCCAGCTTGACCACGTAATCAGCTATTTCATAATTAGCTCAATTAGAATGAATCAAAGAAGAACAAGTTCCTTATTTAATTTTGGGTTTAAGTAATTGTCTTCACACTGTGTCATGGCCTAATTTAGTCCAGACACTCTATAAATATGTGTGTTTATATAAGATATTAGCTGAAGGTGGGTGGTAGATCAATGTTGATCTATCTGAGCCGTAGGAGAATAATTCTTGTGTGTGTTCTATTGCGCTTGTGACTCAACAGTGGGATTTCATATAAGGAACAGTGTGTTTATGTTTGCAAGATTGAAAATTTTGGTGAAATTCATAAATATCTCAAGTAATCCCTCCTGAAGTCTGTCTCGCTCCTCTGGCATTCTCCTCTATAATATGTAACATATACTCTCCCTATGATTTTGCAAACTCCATGAGGGCAAAGAATATATCAATTTTGGTCACCACTTAGTCTGTTGCATCTATAATGGCTCTTGACATCTAGCAGATGTTCAATAATTATTACAGTAATTGCACACACACAAACATATATAAGGTATGTATAATATATAAAAACTATTGACTGACAGACTCATTAAGTCCTAACATCCATCTCCTAGTTCCTAGTACAGTGTCAGACACTTATTGTTGCATAATAATTGGTGACTGAACATTCTTCATATTATTTAGGATGGGGTAGGGGTTCAGTAACCTATGATTTTATAGTTAATCCTTATATAACAGACACATGCCTATGGTATTGAGCCTAATTAGGATGTTCCCTCATAATTTCTAAATGCATGTACTTAAATTAATTTTCCTTGCCTTGAAAACTATGAGTCAAGAGATAGATATGAAGGCTGTGATTAGAGTTTTGGAGTAATCCATTCTAACCCAGGGACTGAGGTTCATTTGAATTCCCTAATTATCCCGATCCAGTTCTCCCTGAGGCTCTTGATTATTTTTTCTAATGGATGTCTCAGTGTTGTTAATCATACAAGTCTTCAACATTAAATATAAATCTCATCCTAAAATTGAAGTTGTATTGAATTTATTCGAGCAGAGGTTTAAAGCTACTTTCTACTAATGACTAACTTCAGGGAACAATTTGCCTAGAGTTTAGCAATATGCTAGGCCCACAGCTGAGTTACAACATATTTGCTTACCAATATTTAGTGGTTAAACAAAAAAGAATCCCCCTACTTGGTATAAAAGAGCATCAAGAATGAATGCTATCGTTTAATGATTATTTTTGTAAAAAATGAGCGTGTGCGTGTATACACATCTCCGTACATACATATGGAAGGTATTTATTCATACCTCCTAAATGAGAATGGCAATAAATTATACTTCATCTCTGATTTAGCTATTTTTATAAAATGCCAAGATTATGAGAATTCCCAGTTCTCAGACTTGAAAAACAGCATTCAAATCTACAACACCTAAAGGGCATATTTTGAATAACTTCTAGGGTATGTGCTCAAAAATCCATTCCAAATGCTAGATGATTGACATTTCATTTTCTAATCTCTTTCAGACCTGACAATCTGGATGGTAAACTATCTCCAAACTTATTTTTGGTTTAGTATGTCTCAAATTCTTATCCTTTGTGTGTATGTTGCACAGAGAGAGAGGCACACAGAGAAAGAGAGAGAGAGAAGGAGAGAGAAGTTGAGATCACCTAATGTTTTTTCTGTCTCCATTAACCAAATCTGGTAAAAGAAAAATTATGTTTTAGTGGGTAGGATTATTTTCCCTATCGGTACTCTTGGTATCATCTCTTCATAATATTTTTGACCCATTATTTCTCCAAGACAACTAAACACATTCACTAGTGTATGATTCCTGGTGAGATTAATGTTTAATATGTATAAAATATTGTTCAACAATACTTTAACATTTTATTCTTTACCTACACAGAATTACGCCAGAGATTCCAAATAGTTCTTTCTGTAGTTTGGGGGAAAATGAGTAATATATGAGAATGACTTTACCAGCACTGTGCTGCCAAATATTTATCTGTGTGGCAGTTAAATGGTCTCTGGTGAATTCACTTTTACCTCCTCCAGAAGCAGGATAATTGTAGGAATTTTCACTGCAGACTTCTCAACATGTTTCAAAATACTTCAGTGCAGCATAAGTGTCACTCCAGACTGGGTTTGAAGATCAAAGAAAGGTTTAATTTGCTGCTTTACCTTGGGTTTGCTCAGTTAACTTTAGAGAATATTCCTATATTTATATTTGTAATCACAACTCATCCTCTGAACTTAACCCTAAGGGAAAGTCACTCTCTCTGGTCAGTTTTTGCTGAAAGCATGATGACATTGGCTAGTATTTTCATCTCATGTGGTTGAAGGCAAAAGTTTCTAGCTCAAAGTGGCAACTTTAAACCAAAGAAAAATTCTGGAAAGAGTTTTACCTCCAATGCTTAAATTTACTTAATCCATTTTTCATTGAAGCACTCATTTCATTAAAAATCCACTTGTTAAGTGATGATTATAGGCTAAATTATAAGTGAGATATTGCAGATATGACAAAGGATAAAAAATAAATCCTGCCTTTAGTGAGCTCAAAATCCAGACAAGAAAGTGAAATACAAATAACTTTAATACAAAGTTATAACAATAGCATCATTGAAAAGACAGAATTTTAAACAACAAAGAAATGGCAGGAGATGAATCTTCAGTCTTCCACCAACAAAAAAACTAAAGCCTGCAATGGTTTAAATTGCTGCCTGGGAGTGAAAGCTCAGGGGTATGAAATTTTAAAAGAGATATTTCAGTACTACCTTGGGTGTTCAAGGAGCAAGACTTGCTATGAGGAGAAAGATGTACACAAATGGAAAAGTGGCATTTTCAGCAAAGAGGATACCAAAGGCATAGAAGTAGAAAATGAGATTTGATGATTTGATTTTATATGTATATATCAAGGTCATGATGTAAAGCATGATGTGAATCCATTTTCACTTAGCAAGTGTAGATAGTGAAGCATTATCTTGATTTTTTTCATAGATAAATAAGATACTTTCTACAGCGATTTCCATGTGCATATGCCGAAACACTATTACCTCCCAAAGATATTGAGCTATTGAGGCCAAGTTCCTAGGTTATGTTGGATGGCTTCATTTTGTCTGAAAGTGATCCTGCTAAGGAGCCTCTTTGAATTATTTCATTGGTCACAGAGAAGCCCATGAAGAGGGGGATTTAATTGGATTTAAGTGTAAACACAATGGGGCCAAGGGACTTACATGTTGAGCCTGCTTTCTGTGTGGTCTTATGCTAATCAAAATTTGAAAATCATTACTTTCCTTAAAGGTCTAACTCTACTATTTCCTAAACCAGTAACCCAAAGTTCAAAGCGGGAAGTAACTTGGTCAGCATTACCAAGCAAATTACCTGCAGACCTCAGAGTTCTCTAGGTCTCTGAGATTTCAGTCCGGGGTTCTTTCCAGCACCAAAATTGTTTCCTCCTACTACAGGCCTGTCATGCTACATATTCAGAAAAAAGCACTTTAGAGATTAACTTTCAGTGTGTAATAAACTCATTTTGACATATAAATGACATATTTTAGTGTGATTAGAATATTATGTGGCAATAATTTCATGTTACAGAGAACTCTATGAGAATGTAGTTTCAACATGGAGTCTTTATGGATAGAAAATATTAAGCAAAAATAACTGGAAAAATTGTAATGTTATTTCAATATAGACCTATGATTTATGCTAAAACTTTGTACAGCTAAGATGGCATTGCAGAAAATGGTGCTGAAAATCAAAGTAGCACAAGTTACGTATCCTATGTCCTTATCGGTCATGGACTGAGTGTTTTTGCTCTTCTCAGTTATTCTTGAGTCAGTGAAAGTAACAGGAATATTCTGGACCCTACCCACAGGAATAACTCCAGAGTTCAACACTTAATTGCTTTGAATAACAAGTAAAACAACTTTTCCTTTTGACCATTGTAAAGTAACTAATAGTTATCAGTTAAAGTGGACATTGTTTTGAGATTTGGAGTAAGAGGCTTTCTGCAGTCTCTAAACAAGTCTTCATGAGACTCAGGCTCAGTTTGAGTCAAAATGATTTCACCTGTGACCAAATACGGACTTCGGGTACTGAAAATTAGAAGCTTTAATCCCTGTCAACATGTGGTTTACTTTTCTAGAATAAAAATAATGCTGTGGGTAGATCGTTTAATTTATAAGAAAATGTCTCTACAAAATAATAATGTCCAGCCAGGTGGCTTCAGCATTACGTAAGTCTTTGTTTTTGTTTTGTTTTTCTTAAAATGACCAAGGTTTTGAATCGGGGTATTATCTGCCCTTCTTTATGGGCACTGTAGTTCTTGTAGTCCTGCCCACGTGTTCTATGTTTCATCTGGTTTGATAAAGTGCCCACATGGAGCCAAATACTTTCCCAGGGATTTTGGAAGTCTTGCTTGGTAGCTATGCAAATGAAGCTCATATTTTGAATTCTCAGATTTTTCCTCTGGTGATATTTTAACTTTGTATAGAGATCGGAGAGGAGAAAGGAAAAACACATCACCTCAATTAGAATATTGCCCACATGTGCTAATCACCTCAGCTGATAGCTGAGATGGGCTTTCCTAACCATTAAAAATCCTGATTAATGGAGTCAATAGTATGTAGAGGGACTTCTTAGTAACATGTCTTTTGATAGGGACCCATCAGTTCCTCTTTGATGTCTTCTTGTGTATCATTTGGGGGCCCCTAATTTTTGTGGGCCCCCCTCAGCTTCCTATTTTGTATTATTAACATAATATAAAACAGTAGATTATTACCAAGTGAGCATGGCTTAACCATTGCACTCTTTATGGCATTTTCATTTTTGAAATAAAATGGGTTCAGGAAGAAGTATTGGCCCCTTTCCTATCTCTACAAATGACTATGTAGGAGTTAATGATTTGTAAGTTCTCCCTTCAGTTCAACAACACGTAGTGAGTGGTAGGGCACATTTTAACCTCTCCTGTCCTTTTTTGGTATATATTTGTTAAAGGGAAATAGCTAATGTGTTGTTGTGTTAGGAAAGAACAGTATCCCTACATTCTCAAGTGAGGAGATAGTTAATTTCAAGTTAAAACATGTTACAATAAAAAGGCTATTGTAAAAGCCCTTTTACAATTGTCACCACTAAATGTAAAGTATGAGACATATACCTGTTTCCCTGAAAATAAGACATCCTCCGAAAATAAGACCTACTTACAGGAAAGATAAGATGTCCCCTGAAAATAAGACCTAGTGCATCTTTAGGAGCACACCTTAAAATTAGACACTGTCTTATTTTCGGGGAAACAGGGTATTATATCTTTGTTTTAAATATCCTTATGTGAATAGTATGTATAAAGCATATAAGTGTTTCTCATTTGCAACATCATTTTGAATATCATTTTATTTTTAAGAGAGAAGTTTCAATATAGGTAAAATCAAATCATACACTGTTACTATGTTATCAACTGTTCAATGGAAGCAATTAAAGAACATTTATCCTTGATTTTTTTTTTTTTTTTGTAGAGACAGAGTCTCACTGTACCGCCCTGGGGTAGAGTGCCGTGGCTCACAGCAACCTCTAACTCTTGGGCTTACGCGATTCTCTTGCCTCAGCCTCCCGAGCAGCTGGGACTACAGGCGCCCGCCACAACGCCCGGCTATTTTTTTGTTGCAGTTTGGCCGGGGCTGGGTTTGAACCCGCCACCCTCGGCATATGGGGCCGGCACCCTACTCACTGAGCCACAGGCGCCGCCCTATCCTTGATATTTTCTAATAAAGTTCAGTGAATTGTACACAGGAAAACACAAATGGATGCATTCATCCTGACTTGAAAAAAAAGACTCTGGCTTTGTTAAACACTTCATGTTCTCAGGAAGACATGAAAATCTGGTTCTGTGATAAAAATAACTTCTATGTAGAGTTTTCAGAATTCAATATGAAATTCATCATCAAAACTAATTTAAGGCATTAGGAATATATGTGTATGTAATGTTTCCATTCTTATGAAAAGCAATGGTAAATGCTGAAGGTAGGTAATAAATGGTGCAGAAGTTGAAGTTTTATTCTGCTATGTAATGTGAGGGTCATTCATTTTGTCCCCTTCCATTTCCTAATTAACAAATCATATTAGAAGCATATGAGCAGTTTACCTTTTATGCAGTAATCTGGAATGTTGTATAGACAAACTGAGGACACTTCCATTTTTTAATTTCCTTTGTTAGGTTATCATCCTTTAGGTGCTCTCCAGTCTGCCGGTGAATAACAAACATTGCTAGTTCCAGATGGTAAGAAATTGAATACTTCGCAGATTGCTGCAGGCTCAAGACGGAAGTTCCCTGTAAGCAGAATGAAGGGATTGGATACATTTATTAGAATGATAGTGGTGATAAGCAATGGGGATGTTAGTCAAGACAATCTTTGTATTCTTTTTAGTAGACCAAGCATTTGTTTAGTAGACCAAGATTTGTTATTAAATCTCCAATGAGATGCAATGACTTGCTCTCAGTGTAGTTTTACTGCTTATTCGGGTTTGTAAAATGTGGATAGATGAAGCTATTCTTTGGATGGGTTATATTAATATAACCATCTCTACAAAATGCCGGAAAGTGCAAAGTGACAAATGGTCACATGACATAGATGACTTACTGAAGGCTGTTCAAATGTTTTGTTAATGAGCAAGACTGAGACTTAAGAATTCTGTAACTGTAAAAAATAAAAAAAAGAAGAAGAATGGAAATAGAAATATGGTAAGAAGACAAAGAATAGCTATAAGAAAAACACAGCACCAAACAGAAGACCAACTTAACACAAAAAGAGTTGGAGGTAACATCTTTCCTAGAAACCACTGTTGCTGCTTTTGCCTGTATGGCTATTTTGTATGGCTGATGATTGGCTGGCTTTAGCTAAGTTTATTAAGGAGAAAAATTCTAAAATGGTTTTGTAGGCTTGAAGAAACAATTAAACAATAAATATTTTTAAGCTGCAAGTAGGGGGATCCTATTCTTTTGACATGTAAGCGTACTGCATATGGACCATTGAAAGAAAGCAAAGCAGGGCAGGTGCAGTGACTCATGCTTGTAATTCTAGCATTTTGTGGGGCTAAAGTGGAAGGATTGCTTAAGGCTAGGAGTTTGAGACCTGCCCGGGCAACATAGCAAGACTTGTCTCTACAAAAAATTCTTAAAAGATTAGCCAGGCATGATGATCTATGTATATAGCCCTAACTGCCCAGGAAGCTAAGGCAAGAGAATTGCGTGAACCTAGGAGTTCAAGGTTTCAGTGAAATATGATGATGCTGTGGCACTCTAGCCTTGGCAACAGAGCAAGATCCTGTCTCAAAACAACTAACCAACCAAACAAACAAAAACTTAAAGCAAAACACTATTTTTAAGCTGGATTTTTTGGAAAACAATTTGCATTCAGTAAAATTTATCCTTTTTAAGTGTACAATTCCATAAATAAAAAATAAATAAATAAATAAAACAGTGTGCAAATTGCACACGAAAAAAAAAGGAAATGTATAACCCACTTTCAGAATGCCTTCATCACAACAAAAACTCTCATGTTCCTTTATAGTCAATCCATCCTTCCTATACCTAGTCCATGGTAGTCACTGATTAGTCTGTATTCCTATAAGCCTACATTTTCTAGAATATCATACCAATGAAATTTTGAAATATGTAGCCTTTTGTATGTGGCATCTTCCCTTTAATAAATAATGCTTTATAGAATTATTCATATTCTTGTGTGCAATAACTGCTTTTTAGGATAAAATAATATATGTGCTTTGTAAATGAGTTGAAAAATAGTATGAAGAAATATCACCAATAATCCCACTAGAAAGATAACCACCATATTAACTTATTTTTTAAACATTTACTTTCAGGCTTTTATTTATGCTTATACCATTGCCAGTGCACAAATACACACAGACACACACACACACACATCATCATCATCATCATCATCATTCTTGGGCCCTCTACTATAAATATGTATATATTGATTTGTATTTTTTCAGATAACATTATATTAAGATAAGTTATTTTTCATGTTATTACAGTTTTAGTGAGCTTAATTTTAAGATCTGCTACTCGGGAGGCTGAGGCAAGAGAATCACTTGGGCCCAGGAGTTGGAAGTTGCTGTGAGCTGGGTGAGGCCACGGCACTCTACCCAGGGCCATAAAGTGAGACTCTGTCTCTACAAAAAAAAAAAGATCTGAAAATTCCAGATTGCATGTCAGTTACTTAGCAATTACTGCATTTTCAGATACGTGGTGCCGTGTGGTTATTTACAATTTATTATTATCATAATGCAACAGTGAAAATCTTTGGACATAATGCTTCTAAGAACTAGAAACTTTTGTTGTCAACTGATATAGATTTTTTTAGCCTTAGTATAAAATACAAAATCTAATGTTTAAGTGTGACAAATGCAAAACAAAGAGAATTGCATTACCAGAAAAATAAAGTCTGATGAGAATATATTTCGTGCATGGTGCCCCATGATTGCATTAATGTATACAGCTATGATTTAATAATAAAAAAATAAAAAAGGAATAGATTTATGTAATAGAAGTATTATAGTACAAAACAGGCTCAAAAACTGAAAAAACACACAAGCAAATAAACAAAACAGTATATAGGAATAAATTCTCTTTATTAAATTTGGCATGAAGCACTTGTTCTGTATTATCTTATTTAACTCTTGCAACAATCTGATGAAGTAGTGTGGATGGTAGGCACAATACCCACCTCCAAATGTCTGAAGCCCAATATCTGAAATCTATGAATATGTTATCATATGTGGCAAAAGGAACTTAGAATAAGTTTGAAATATTATTAAAATAGGGAAAATATTCTAGATTTTCTAGGTGGACCGAATATTATCAACATTAGCCCTTAAAAGCAGAGAACTTTCCCTGGCTGGAATAAGATATGGCTGAAGGCAAGCCAGAGGGATCTTGGGCCACTGACACCTTTGTTTCAGCCTTTTGAGACCCAGAGCAGAGAAGCAAGTCAAGTTCACGTGGAACTCTCACTTTCATAATTATTAGGAATGAATTTGTGTTGTTTTAATACACTTCATATGGTAATAAGTTATGGGAGAAACAGAAAACTAATATAGCTAGGTCCTGTTATTATAATTAAAACTGAAAATGTGGAGCAGTCCAGTCATTTGCTCAAGGTTACTTTGTGGTCCAGTCAGGATTTAAATCCAAGTCAAACCAACTTTCTGGGAAAAATTTAGTATGTATCTTTTTCTAGATTATTATTTATTTCGTTGCTTTAAAGATGGATATGGTACCTTTTTAATGATTTTTAAATTATTCACATTTTTTAAAAATCTTTAGAGATTGGGCGGCGCCTGTGGCTCAGTGAGTAGGGCGCCGGCCCCATATGCCGAGGGGTGGCGGGTTCAAACCCAGCCCCGGCCAAACTGCAACAACAACAACAAAAAAATATCGGGGCGTTGTGGCGGGCGCCTGTAGTCCCAGCTGCTCTGGAGGCTGAGGCAAGAGAATCGCGTAAGCCCAAGAGTTAGAGGTTGCTGTGAGCCGTGTGACCTCACGGCACTCTACCGAGGGCGGTAAAGTGAGACTGTCTCTACAAAAAAAAAAAAAAAAAATCTTTAGAGATTGAGTAAAATGATGTTATGTTTATATTCCTTTGCTATTTGTTTTAGCCTCCTCTGTTTTCTTTATCCAGGTTTGACTATTTTGTTTGTTATTTTCAAGAACTAGCCTTCAACTATATTGATTAAATTTAATGTCTTCTTTCTATATTCTATTTTTTATTAATTTCTTTACTTTTTAATTTTTTTTAATTATTTTTCTACCTTGCTTAGTTGAAATTTTAGTTGATTTAGTTTAGTCTTATTTCCCAATGTAAGTATTTTATTTACTTACTTGCTTCCTTGTTTATTTATTGGCAACAGAGTTTCACTCTGTTGCCCAGGCTAGAGTGCCATGTAAACTAGTTCAGCCTAGCTTACAATGACCTCAAACTCCTGGCTTCAAACTATTCTCCTGCCTTAGCCTCCCAAGTAGCTGAGACTATAGGCACTTACCATGAAACCTGGCTATTTGTTCTATTTTTAATAGAGATGATGTCTTGCTCTTGCTATGGCTGGTTTCAAACTCCTGAGTTCAAGAGACCCTTCCACAATGACCTCCCCAAGTGCTAGGATTATAGGCACTGCCCCAAAATAAGTATTTAAAACTGAGGAATTTCATTTACTAATTTGGTCATATTCCTCTTCTTTTAAAATATAGTACTCTTATTACTGCACATCTGTATTATAATACTTTGTAATTTTTGTTTTTACTTCTTAAACTCAGAGTTATTTATTTATTTAATTATTAAATCATAGCTGTGTACATTAGTGCAGTCAAGGGGTACAATGTGTTGGTTTCATATACAATCTGAAATATTTTCATCAAACTGTTTAACATGGCCTTCATGGCATTTTCTTAGTTATTGTATGAAGACATTTGAATTCTGCATTCAGTAAGTTTCACCTGTACCCAATTCTAAGATGCACCGTAGGTGTGGCCCCACCAATTACTCTCTCTCTACCCCAACCTCCCTCCTCCCTTACCCTCCCTTGGCCCTTTCCCTATATTCTTGTGTTATAGTTGGGTTATATAGCCTTCATATGAAAGCTATAAATTAGCTTCATAGTAGGGCTGAATACATTGGATACTTTTTCTTCCATTCTTGAGATACTTTGCTAAGAAGAAATATATATATATATCTATATATGCATGTTTGTAAGTACATATGTTATGAATTGTTTGAGTCTTAGTTTTCAAATACATTAATTTCTGTTGTCTACCTCTTTGATGTTATTTTATAATTTTATTTACTTGTGATTAATAAATACAGCCTGTATGACATTGGGTGTTTGAAATTTGTAAAAAGACATTGTATTAGGCCATCACGTCCTTATGGATGGCCTAATATACTCTTTCTCTTACTTTGTTTTTTTTAAATGAATGGGTGTGGTTGTGCCCCAATCAAACTTTATATATGAGAATAGGTTTGGATTTGGCTTATTGCACATAATTTCCTGACCCATGTGTGCAGTCTGGAGGAGACTATTTTTTGTTATTCATTTTTAAATTTATTTTATTTCTAAATATTAAGGAAGTACCAATGTAGTTATATGGATTACTTTTGTGATGGCTATAAGCATGTCCATAACCCAAATAGTATTCATTGTACTCATTAGGTAAGCTTTTGACACCCCATCTCCCTTCTACCCCCTGTTCGATTTCCAATGAGAATTTCCCTCTGTGCACATGTGTGCTCATCCGTTAGTTGTAGTTTAATAGAGAGTACACATAGTGTTTTTTTTTTATTATTCTTGAGATACTAAACGTAGTATAATGGTCTCTAGTTTCATTCATTGCTGCAAAATGCATTAATTCATCCTTTGTTGTGGCTGAGCAGTATTCTATGGTATATACATGTGCTACATTTTGTTAATCCACTCATAAATTGATATGCACTTGGATTGATTTTACATCTTTTCAATTGTGAAATGTGATGCAATAAACATTTGAGTGCAGGTGTCTTTTGATAAAATGACTTATTTTTCTTTGTGTAGATACTCAATAGCAGGATTGCCAGATCCAATGGTTGGTCTGCTTTTAGTTCTTTGAGAAATCTCCATATTGTTTTCCATAGAGGTTGTACAAGTTTGTAGTTACCTGGTCTGTTTTGATGATTCTTCTAATGTTTATTTAAAATAAATATGTAAACACTAATTTGAGAGCAAAAAATTATCTGTATTTTTGTTGAAGGTTGTAATTCAGTTATTCAATTTCTCTGCCTGTTCACAAAACTGTATTTGTTAGTTTCTGATTATAGTGCATTAAATCCCCCCACTATGTTAATTGTATTCCTAATTTCACATTGTATTTCTCTTCTTTCTTTGTTTCTTCCCTCTTTTTTTTTGAGACAGAGTCTCACTATGTTGCCCTTCAGTAGAGTGCTGTGGCATCACAGCTCACAGCAACCTCAAACTCTTGGGCTTAAGCAATCCTCTTGCCACAGTCTCTGGAGTAGCTAGGACTACAGGCACCCACCACAGTGCTTGGCTATTTTTTGGTTGCAGTTGTCATTGTTGTTTAGCTGGCTTGGGCTGGGTTCAAATCCACCAGTCTTGGTGAATGTGGCCGGCACCACGTTCTGATTTCCACTGTGCTACAGGCATTGAGCCTTCACGTTGTATTTTTATTGAATTTTGTTTCATGCATTTCAAAGCCATAATGTCATGTAATGAAATTGTATGATTCCCATCTTTTTTGTAGTTTATAAAAGTATTCAAAATATTTGAAATAGTTTTTTAATATGATTTCACTAATATTTATATGATTACAATTACTTTCTATGCATTACAAAAGTCATCATTTAATTTTAATTTCTCAATACAATCTGTGAGTCTATATAGTCTAATAAATAAGTTGAATATAAAGTTATTCTGATATTAATAGACTGGGACACATTCTTGCCCACTGTTTGTATTTTTTGTTATGGTGCTTTCAATTTGTTTCATGTTTTCCTTTCAAGGCTTTTACTTGGTTTCATGTTTTCCTTGAAATTTCTCTTTTACCCTGAGGCTTGGAAATTATATTCACATTTATATTCTTCAAGTATTGTCCTTAAAATTTAATATACAGGGTGGCGCCTGTGGCTCAACAGAGTAGGGTGCCAGCCCCATATGCCAGAGGTGGCGGGTTCAAATCCAGCCCTGTCAAAAACTGCAAAAAAAAACAAAATTTCATATACACACCTAAACATATTTTTCTGACATCTAGATTTAATTTGTATCTTTCTCCTCTCTTCTGAGAACATTTACATACTTTATATTTTCTTCCATTTGATAATCCTTAATTATGTGCTTAAATTGTGTGTTTAAGAGTCTCTAATGGCTTATCTTTAGCGTGCTTTCCCTCTTACCTCCTACTGATCTCAAATGATTATTGTAGAAGAGTGAACTGGACTCCTAGAGAGATTATTTTTGGACTCTGTCCTGTCCTTTTAGTTATTGTTAGTCTTCCTGCTTTTTAACCTATTTACTGCTCCTTCTTTAGGCTGTACATCTTTGTTGCTTACTCCCAAGTGAGAAGTAGAGAAAGAGCAACCTGCCATGATGATTTTATTATGGTATCCTCCTAAAAATTTGCTCTGTTAGTTAACCATGACCTCCTCCTCTGGTATATGCCACTTTAAAAAGTAAGGTACCCCTGTGGTATTCCCATTCCTTTTCTATTTTTATATTTTTCTCATTTGGCACTGTGATTTTCTTTTCAGTCCAATTCCATCTGCCTTGACTTCAACTGATATTCCTAACTTCACAGGGGTGAAACTGATACACAGGGGGTTAAGCATCTTTTTCAAATGGGTTTTGAATCTGGTCAGTCTGGTTTCACAATTCATGCTTTTAATCTTTGAACCACATAGCCTTCCTTTTCTGCCTGTAGTCTTTTTAGTCTTTTTTTCATTAAATTGATGATTTTTTTTTTTGCAGTTTTTGACCGGGGCCAGGTTTGAACCCACCACCTCCAGTATATGGGGCCAGCGCCCTACACCTTTGAGCCACAGGTGCAGCCATAAAGTGATGATTTTTTAAAATGGGCTACCTCTGTAAGAAACAGTATTACTTTTCATTAAAATAAAAATAGCAATAGAGTAATACAGCTGAAGATTAATATCTAGTTCTCATATCTCCTGGGTGTTACTGACTATTCATAGAAACATTTTTGTTTTTGTTTTAATCATTACTATTACTGTAAATTCTTACCTAGCCATATAAAGAATAGAAATATCATTTTAATTAGTTGACCATAAAACAATAGCACCATATTCGGTCCTTTTGGTTTAGAGATGAAAACACATTGTTTCAATATATACATATAATTCATTAAATGTGACTAAAATTAGAGCCAACTGCATCCAAAGCAAGTAAAGGGATTTATTTCTAATTTAAATACTTTGAAAACTAAAGTGTATAAATTTGAAAAGTATTAGAAACCCAAAACAAACTCAGTCTATTTCCCGTGATTGATTTTTCTCCTCCTGAATCTCTCCCTTACAGATATGTCAGAAGTGTTCAGGCCTTGCCAGAGATTGGAGACCAAATGAATTCTCAGAGGACTTTCACTTGAAAACTTTAAAAAATACCTGCAAAATCATCAACAAGTTAATTTACTTTGGGCCTCTATTTCTGTGGGCTTCCCATACAATTCAGAATGCATTATCTGTTTCTCTTTTTAAAGAGAAAGACATTGAAGGCTCTCATTTTTTCTTCTGTGTGATAGTGCAATATTCTCATTCAAGTGTATTAAAAGAAATAGATACAGTGAAGACATACTACGATGTATTATAGGAAAACAAAAATGATAATAATGTTGAACCCAGTTCTTTCTTTTAACTCTCTGACCTCATTAGCTACATTTTTTAATCTTTGAATCAGGAACTGCCATCACTACAGCAGATGCTAAATGTGTGTGTATGTATGTTCCTGATAGGTAGGAACTAATCAAGCCCCTCCCCACTCTTCCCCATACAACCATTGTATGTATGTATGTACATATTATAATATATACATAATACATATAATATACACACACCTGCATACATACACACACATATATATTATACACACACATACATACATACTTATACACACACTATTTACAGTTTAGTAATGAGTACATGGGAAGTTTTCTTTTCCATTCTTTAGATACTTTACTTAGGAGAATGTTCTCTGAATCTATCCAGATAAATACAAAAGGTGGAAAGTCTCTATCACTTTTTATGGCTGAATAGTATTCCATGGTGTCTATCAGTGCATGATGACCAAAAATAAAATATCCACTCCTAGGGGTAGATCTGGCTGGTTTGGGCCTTTGTTACATGCCCTAACCTGATGTCCTCTGCTCAGCCAGTATCCTTTTTCTGGCCCTCCAAATACTCTTCAGATATTACTCACATAGCACTGATTCATGCATTATTTTTGAATTTAGAGTAGTTTTCCCCAACAGTTTCCATCTCTAATACTGTATGCTGCTGAATCCAGGTCACTTACCAATCTATCCTCATCCAAGTGGCAGTCCTACACTTAGGTATACACCTTGCCCATTCCACTTTCTCTGTCACTCCTTAGCTTTCCATATCTTATGTCTGCTTATAAATCTGTACTGACTTTAGATGGTTTTCAGTTCTCTAAATTTTAATTTAATGTTTAATTTCTGGTCCCTTTTCATTTGTGACAATAATACTGTCTTACGGTAAATAAATAAACACTGAAAAATATCTACCTGCTGTATAGAAATTAATTGATGATATATGCTTTAATTTTTCATATAAAATTAAGAAGGAAATAAGATGATGATATGGAGCTAATTCACCTTTTCTAGATCAAGATATGAAGATAATAAATAAAAAGGATTTTATTTTTCCATTTATATTGCTTTTTATTTTTTTTTTTTGTAGAGACAGAGTCTCACTTTATGGCCCTCGGTAGAGTGCCATGGCATCACACAGCTCACAGCAACCTCCAACTCCTGGGCTTAAGTGATTCTCTTGCCTCAGCCTCCCGAGTAGCTGGGACTACAGGCACCCGCCACAATGCCCGGCTATTTTTTGGTTGCAGTTTGGCCGGGGCCGGGTTTGAACCCGTCACCCTGGGTATATGGGGCCGGCGCCTTACGCACTGAGCCACAGGCGCTGCCCTGCTTTTTATTTTTATATAAGATATTAAGCCTAAACTTGAACTGCTCTTCCTCCTCTGTATATATGTACATATACATATATAGACTAATCAAAATGTTTTAAATCTAGGCTCCTAATTTGTAAACACTTTAAGACAGTTATTTATATAGAACTTGGTAGACACCATTTACTGTCATCTTCATACTTTCTCCTTGCATAATGTTTAAATTTGGTTTATAATATTAAATGGGTGGAAAATTGTGTGTTTTGCATTTTGTGAAATGGCTCTGTTTAGTGTCAATAGTTGGAGGCTCAATAAACAGATTTCACTTTGTATTTATATAGTAGAATAAGCTATAGATTGAACTAATTTAGATTGCACAACCAACCAAATATTTCATAAATCCTAAGAATTTCACAATTGGGACAGATAAATCAGGGTTAAATATACTAATTTGTAAATCCCATTTTCTCTCACTATTATGAAACTAAAATCTAGGAGTAAAATTAGAATTTCACACACGTTTTCATTTCAATCTCACAATTCCATCAAATAGGCAAGATAGACATTCACATTAGGCTCAGTGATTTAGACAAAGTCTTACTCATTTCTGCATAATAAATTTGGTGAACTCAACCTGGGGTTTTACTTTGGACCTCTAGATGCATTGTTTGTCATTGCTGTTTTGTTTCTTGTATTTTTGATTATCCTACAACATCTATACTTTCATCATTTTTATTTCAACATCTCTTATAAGAGTTGAAAAATCGAACCTGTTCACCACTAAGGGCAATGCCCAAATATCGGTGCTCACAGAAACACTTACAGGCCTAAGTGAACACTATTTTTTTCTGTTTAGGGTACAAAGAGAACATATGTTTGTGTTAAACAATAAAATTACAATTTAATTTTTTTTTTTTTTTTGAGACAGAGTTTCATTTTTTCGCCCTCGGTGGAGAACCGTGGCGTTATAGCTCACAGCAACCTCAAACCCTTGGGCTCAAATGATTCTCTTGCCTCAGCCTCCTATTCGAATAGCTGGGACTACAGGCATCTGCCACAGTGTCTGGCTATTTTCAGAGACAGGGTCTTGCTCTAGCTCAGGCTGGTCTCAAATTTGTGAGTTCAGGCAATCCAGAATTTTAGTATCTTATTATTAAACTAAGAAGTATATTAGCATAAGCACTAGGGATTTAAAAAATATATTGAAATTTAGTTTGATAATATGCAAGCTGTGTTTGTCCTTATGTAAAAGTTATGGAATATAATCCCATTTATCTGATTGTTGATTTTCATGGCTGGTGTCAATTTGCCTGATTTGTCAAACTGCACTGATTAATATTTATTAGGAAGATAGTGAACACAAACTTCCAGAAAAACGTACTGAAGAGATTACCTGACACTGATGATTCCATATGCATTGACTATTTTTGCTATTCTTGAAGAAAGTGATGTTTAGGGGAGAGGTTACATAAAATGTCATATAGTCTTATAAATTAAATGAATATTTAAAAACTATTCATGAATGAAATTTAAAACTATTTAAGAAACAATAGAGCAATCCCTAAATGGTACACATTGGCACTCATTTTCTATTCACACCTATGTACAGATGTGACTCATTTCTATATATAATTTTTCGGACTTGGATTTTCTTTCAGAAAAATTGATTACAGACTGATTTCATAAGAAATAACTAAAGATCATTTAGTTCATACATATAAATCTAAATAATACCATAAATATGAGAAATGGAATGTGGTACATTGCTTTGGAGGAAACAAATTTGCAAGCACCTGTAGTTACTACTTTTGTGCAATTGCCTATTTTATATACTACCCTTTGCTTATTATTGAATTGTATCATACTTTAACAAATCTGAAAAGCCCAAGAATGACTTCATACAATTTAGCTGCCTTTGTATTATATAGCATTTGATTCTTAAGCCAATATGAATTTAGTTCAATTGAACAATAAGCATGTCATGTTTTTGATTTTTCAAATAAGATGCTGGTGAGCATACTTAGATTAATTTAAAATAGGCTAGTAATTATGAATAACCTCATCTTAAATCTTTGAAATATAATTTCTTTTTAATTTAAACTTGTTAGAAATTATAACCTGAATAATAACATCATTTTCCATTATTGCCATGCCTATATATAAGAAGTTCTTGCAATATGATGAATAATTTTTAAGTGGGGTGTGTGTGCTCACAAACCAGCATGATCTATTCTATAAGGTAAAACAAGTGAAGTAAATGGCTTGTCTGGGTATTAGTTTAGGGAGAATTCTGAGATGTCCCCTGGCCCCCGATTCTTGGTCACTAGTATATGTACATCTTCCCCAGTTATTCAAACACTAATTTGCGTGTTGTTATGAAGAGATTTTAGATACAATTAAAATCTCTAATCAGTTGATCTTAAGATGGGGAGAATATCTGTGTGGGCCTGACCTAATCAGCTGAGAGTTTAAATTTGAGTGTGGAGGTCAGAGAGATACAGTAAGTCAGAGACTCAACAAGTGGATTCAGTATTTGAATACTGTACTGACTGGGAGCAGTGGCTCACACTTGTAATCCTAGCACTTTAGGAGACTGAGGCAGGTGGATTACTTGAACTCAGAATTTCGAGACCAGCCTCAGCAAATGTGAGACCCTATCTCTATTAAACTTAGAAAAACTAACTAGGCATTGTAGTGCATGCCTGTAGTCCCAGCTACTCAGGCAGCCAAAGCAAGAGAATCGCTTGAGCCCAGGAGTTTGAGGTTGCTGCGAGCTATGAGGATTACATGTGCTCTACCAGGGTGACAGAGTGAGACTCTATCTGGAATAAAAAGAAGGAAGCCTGTGTTGCAGGCCTGAAGGTGGAGGTAAATAATGGGTAGCTTCTTGAAGCTGAGAGTAGTCCCTGGTCATTAGTCAACAAAAAAAATACAGAGATTTCAGCACTGCAGCTACTAAATTCTGACAAAACCTGAACGGATTTAGAAGAGAATCTCAAGCCTCATATAGGATTGTGGATCCATATCACATCTTTATTCAAACCTTTGTGAAATTCTGAAGTGAGGATCCACCCAGCAAGGCCATTTTTGGACTACTGACAGAGAGAAACTATGAGATAATGCAGGTATGTTGTTTTGAGGGCATAACTTTGTGTTAATTTACTATGAAACAAAAGAAACACATTTTTTACTTTTGATTTAGTTTTTGAAATAGGGTCTCACTATGTTTCCCAGGCTTGCCTTGAACTCTACAGCTCAAGCAATCTTCCTGCCCCATGGTTCACTTTTCATCTGCATGTCAACCCAGGTCCTCTCTCACGAGCAACGGCCATAATTACTGTTGGCTCTTGAGTAAAGATCCAAGTGTTCAGTGTTTGAGAACTTCTACATTTCCCCCCAATGTGCTTTTTCAGTCTTAACGTCAACTAAAATCTTTCATTCGCTCTCTTCTCTGAGCATGCTCTTCTCTGTACAATACATTTCCATACCACTGATTTCACTACACTCTCTACCTAGAAGTCCTCCCAAGATTCTTAAAATATCAAGTGCAAACTTTAACCACCATTCAAGGTTCAATTCAAATGCTACAATATTCAAAAAACTTTCTTTATTGCACTGCAGCTATTATAAAGTGTATTTCCTTTGACCCTCAGAGATGTATCCTAAGCCTTTTGTATCTTTTCATACTCTTTTATTATATTCTATTTATCTATAAATTTGCTCTTCCTTATAAGGAGAAATCCCTGTGCACCTATATTTCCTTATATATAGAAGGTGATTCAGTATTGGATGGATGGATGAATGGATAGATAGATGGATGAGTGAGTGGATATTAAGAGTTGGCTTTTGGTATCCTAATAATTCATCCACTTTTCCTTCTCTCACTCCTTTGTGTATGATTAATCTCCTTTTTTGGTTAGTTTCTCACCAGCCCCACCCTCTCATCCTCACGCTCTTCTCTTGTTAACCTGGACTTTCCCACTGCTTTTCTCTCTTTTCTATACATCTATGAGCAGCAAACCTGAAAACAGATTGCATGAGAAAGTATGTACACTTGGAATTTCACTGTTCTAATTAACTTGAGGGAATTACTTGACGTGTGGGGAATAACTCTATGCTTATTCAGTTGATCTCATTTAATCCTGAAAAATCGTTCAGAAGTAAATGTTTTATATACTGTGTATAAGTATATTTATACACGTGTGTGTATATATACTAGACATTTTTAAGATCATCTTAACACCTCTGTTTCTTAAAAGTCTACATTATATAAAAATCTAAGTCAAAGTCCTCTGTGACTAGCAGCCAAGAGAGTGGAGTTATTAGTCACTGTGTAGAGAAAAACAAGTGTCATCTGGGCTTGAATAAGCAATTAGAATAATCTACTTCTAGTGTCGTAATTTTGCTAGAAACATGGAAATACATGGAAGTGCATAAACTTGAATAATGCTATAAGTAATTTCCCAAGACAGTTATTGTTTTTACTAATCCACTAAGAGAAAAGGGACAATTTATACTGACCAGGATTATGATGGCTAGTTTATGACTAGCTCAAACGACAGTACTTATATTCTTCACAATGATGTGGTCATCACACACAACTGTTTATAGCTAACTAATTGCTCCTAATACTAAATTATGGGTCTCAATAAACTGATGATATTTCGATTAATTGTTCCAGGATCCTTCATGTGTTTTTTAAAGAAAATTATGTTTGTTTAATGTTGTTTATGGTAATAACTGTGGATGTAAGGAGATACTTCTAAATAAAAAGAAAATTTATTACAAGCTTTTAGATGTCTTTCAAGTTCTGCGTTGACATGTGGTCTGTCATTTCTCTGTTTCCGTTTGCCACCAGTGTCCACTGTCAGCTTTTTGTTTTCTATATCATCCTTGGATGTATCTATAAAGGTGATGATGATGATGAAATCCACCAGTTACTGAGCAGTTACTATGTGTGACCTATATCATATGTGTGTCTGTGTGTACATGTGTGTATAGATGTATACATATACTTGTCTAATTCAACCCTAAAATACAAGGTGTATACTCAATAAATATTTTAGGATTAATGAATAGTATCTCTGATAAAATTATGGGCAACATCAATTGGAGGAAAATGAGAAAGAAGAAAAAGTAGCAAAGAATCAATTAAGAAGATTGTGAAGGGCTCGGTGCCTGTAGCTCAAGTGGCTAAGGCACCAGCAACATATACCAGACCTGGTGGGTTCGAATGCAGCCCAGGCCTGCCAAACAACAATGACAACTGCAGCCAAAAAATAGCTGGGCATTGTGCCAGGCGCCTGTAGTCCCAGCTACTTGGGAGGCTGAGGCAAGAGAATAGCTTGAGCCCAAGAGTTTGAGGTTGCTGTGAGCTGTGACGCCACAGCACTCTACTCAGGGTGGCAGCTGAGGCTCTGTCTCAAAAAAAAAAAAAAAAAATCAAAGCTAAAAAGATTGTGAAGAATGTGAAGCTTTAAAACTTTAAAATATTTAATCACCTAAGTTATGAAGCAGAACCGTAAGTCAAAACCAAATCTAGCTGGCTGCAGGGTACAAATATTCACTCATAGTCCTAGAATAATTGCCTATTTTGCAGAAAAGCCAGTGGCGACTATTCACTCTCATTTCTTCAATTATTTTTTTTTTGGTGGTTTCTTTCTCTCTCTCTCTCTCTCTCTCTCTCTTTCCTTCCTTTCTTTCTTTCTTTCTTTCTTCCTTCCTTCCTTCCTTCCTTCCTTCCTTCCTTCCTTCCTTCCTTCCTTCCTTCCTTCCTTCCTTCCTTCCTTCCTTCCTTCCTTCCTTCCTTCCTTCCTTCCTTCCTTCCTTTCTTCTTTCTTTCTTTCTTTCTTTCTTTCTTTCTTTCTTTCTTTCTTTCTTTCCCTTTCTCTCTTTCTTTCAAACCAATTCTTTTTTTGCTGTTTCTCCTTCAATTGATTTTTATGATGTAATCAGCTTTATTATTCACCAATTCAAAAATATTTGAGTGCCTACTTCATGTCATGCAAAGAAGAAAAATCAGTGAAAAAAATAAAAACAGACGTCTCCTACCCTCTTTGAGTTTATATTCTAGTAAAAGAATATGAAAAACAAATAAGTAGAAGATAATAGTGTGTTAAATAATGGATAATGGACATGAGGACAAATAAAACAGAAGAGAGTGACCTTGAGCCAATGCTTGGCCAATGATGGTGTCAGTGACAAGGTAAGACCATTCAGAAGATACGTGATGGTAGATGACATCAGACTCATACAAGTGAATAGAGGATTTTTGCAGACTTCTAGAAAAAGAAGACTAGAAGGTTAAGACCCTGAGGCATATATATAATGGTCATACTAGTAAACATAGGCCAGAGTTAACTTCCAGATTCACAAGTGCCTAATACATAGTAGTTCTCAGTATTTCTTACCGACTGAATGACAAGGGGCTCAAGATATAGAAGTTAGTCTAGACCTCATCCTTAGGTATTAATGGGGCGCCTGGCATTCTACTAGGATGTACCAGTTTTGATTCATAAACTGATTTGGAACCATTAGTCTGTAACTAAGTGGACTCAGGGGAGAACATCATACAGAGGCATTAATTCCTTGGACTTTGTATGTCCCGTTGACCTGGTCCTTTTTGGTACAGCCAGGAATGAAGCCCCTTCCTATTAATCTCAATTATTCTTCGAGTGCACATGCTCATACTGTGTAACTTTCAAACAACCTCTACTTTCATGCAGCTGCCATACTACCACCTGCTCAGCAAAAGGAGAAACGTTTTGAAGTATATTATTTTCTCTGTGTGCTTTCCGAAAACAGATAACTAAATGTAAATACACGAGAACATTTACATTCACAGGCAACATTTATGAATATACATTAGCATAAAATATTGCCCTACACTTTTGGTATACTCTTTTTATAAATCTATTTTTTCCCAGTTGTAGTTTAAGTTCTATTAACAATTAACTGAACTGCCAATCAGTTCAATTACTTATTGGATATTTTCTCAGTAGTGCGTTGGTTTTGTTAGTATTAAATCAAGGAGTCTGTAGTATGACCACAACCTCACCGCTGTTCAATAAGCTCCTGAGGTCATCTCACACAATAGAGGATGTGGCTGAGGTTGGCTAGGAGGTCCATTTTCTGTTTTCCCATGGTTTTCTAACATTTGTGGAAGGGAAAGTGATTTCCACTGCAGAACTTCAACTTCAAAATTTCAGGAAGTGAGAATTTTAAGTGATATTAGAATTCAAAACTTATCTACATTGTTTCTAAGGCCCATTAATATTTTGTGACAATTAATATTCCCTTTAATGAAGAAAAAAATGAAGAATTTACTTCAGTTATTTGATTTATATTGTGTTTTTTTTTCACCTGTTCTGTACTTTTGAACCATTTTTGTCTATGGAATCATACAGAGGTCAGTAAAAAAGACATACTGTAGAAACGGGGATCGTTACCCTATATAAATATGTGTATTAAATACATGATTGATGAGTTGTGTTAAAGAGAGCAATTAAGCACATACATATAAAAGACAGGTGAACTCTGTATATGCCAAGTTTTCTCTGCCTTTAGAGAATGTCGGGAGTGTACCATTTCCCTATACATTCTCAGTTTCATCTAAGTGCTTGATGTCTAAGGACTGTGAAGACTGAGCCATCTGTAATGATTTTCCCTAGAAGACCATCCTAGGGCTTTAGTAAGAATCCAAGGCCTGGTTTAGAGAAAGATTTCTCTGATTGGCTCAAGTATTCACTCATTGTTTCTAACTTTCCAATCTCATAATATTGCTTATAATTTCCTCTTCAATGGAAAATAATGAAGGGCTGACAGACCTCTTCCTGGACATAAAGAGTGATTCATGCTGAGAATAGCACTAGTATTTGCTGAAAAAATTTAATAAATCAAGTTATTAACAAACATTAATTAATTGTGTATATGTTTTCTGTAAATTGCAATTAGGAATAAAATAATAAATTAGATTATATAGTTTCCCTGACTTCAAGGACATGTTTTTCCTGAAGGAGGTGCGTTTAGTTAGATGGATTAGAAAGATAGAATCTCTTTCACACACACATCAAATTCATAATATAAGGCAAAAATTAATACTTGTTGAGGAGGTACTATTTGTCATGGTAACTTGAAAACTAAGAAATATTATTTACTACCTTCCTTGTCCTCAGATACAAAGAAGTATTTGTGAACAATATGCTATTGGAGTATTACACTGAAGGATAAGTTGATCTGATATGACTTGGCAAATATTTCTTATGGTATTAAGGGAGGAGTCAAGCAGGATTACACATTTTCTGGTCTGAGTGACTGAATGAATAGTGGTGTCATTCAATAAGACAGAAACTCAAGACTCGCAGTTGTTACCCAAACAACTGTGGTGACAGTGAAAGCAGTTGGCAGGAACCTTATGAATCTAGTCTCTTAGAACAAAAATAATGGGCAATGTTTACATATTACCTTCCGTTTTGACCTATAGCATAATACTTTATCTAAAAAGCTTTAATTCTTTCAGCAAATTTTTATGGAGTTTTAACTATGTGCCAAGAAATGCACTAAAAAGTAGGGCTACAGAAATGATCCCACCTGAATAGAACTTATAGGTTAGTCTGCTGGGGGAGATGAACATAAAATATTATAGAATTGATTGCAGTTTTAATAGGAACGAAGAATACAGGAATTTATGAATGTATGGAAGGTGTTTAATCCAATCTGGGAATGTGATGGACCTCCTTGAAGTCAATTTTTGCACATAACTGCCAGTAGTATCTTATTGTCCTGTGAGACATTTAGCTCAATTCCTTGATTTTTTTTTTTGTCCAAATCCTGAAGCTCCTCCTTAGTTATAGCAAGATCTTACACATATTCAGAGCCTCAATCTCCTTAACTGGAAAATGGAATAATAACATTTTCCATTCAAGCCCGCATATAAAATACACAGCATGGTGCTTACCAGTGTAGATCCTTTCTCTACCTGTTCCCCCAATCTGGTTCTTTCAGCTTTTTATATTCAGCAACATAGCTCATCAGACATTAGCACACTTTCGGAAATAGCCATTTAAGACCGTACATCCTTGGACTGTATCAACTCATCTAAATCTGTCTTTTTCTCTTTTCCTTCTATGTTTGATTTTTCATCTATTTCATTACCTTCATGACAGAAAGTTCTTTCAGAAGCCTTATGATAGTAAAATCACAAATCCCAATGAATTTTTCAAACCTATTGTCCACGATATTTATACAGCTTATACTTTGCAAGATTCCAGTACATGTTGTCTTACTGGTTATGCAAATACATTTGAACTTTTTAGACTGCACATCTCAGTTTCTATGACAAAAAGGAGGTTCATCATATTTAAGACAACAGATATATACAGTTTTATTCACAGTTTTGGCTCTTGGTGTTTTAATTTGCTCCAAGAATTTTAAAGGAAACTTAATAGCAGATCCATATTTCATCTCTAAAACATTTTAGGAAAAGCAGGTCATCTAAATGCCTATTTCTTTTTCTTTTAAATATAAAGCAATATTTTCATGTTTCCTTTAATAAATTTCCTTTTAACCCACGCTTTAGAAGAAAATATAGTGTCATTCTTTCCTTTGCATGAGCAACCAATATTAATAACTGATATCCTTTTGGACCTCTGCAGGCATAGTAAGACCAGTACTTTTAACCTTGATTGGACTTTTAGGACTTTTTTTCCTCATAAATTCTAGAAATTTTTAGCTATTTCATCACGGGAGCTGTTATTGCCTGTTCCTGTTATGGTTTTGTTCTTTTTTTTTTTTTATTATTTCTTCCCTGAAAGAATTAGAGAATTAACTCTCCTGTTCACAGGGCTTTCATATGTACCTGGGATGTATTCCCTAAATAGTCTATTATAGATGGCCCCAACTGGCAGCAATGTGAATGTGTGGTTCATGCTTGCATTGGGAGCTTTTGGTTAAGAACAGATTGGGATAGGAGGACAAGTGATATAAAAGTAATATGTCCCTTTGAACTCAGAGTCGACATTTGGAGTTCCTCTTTTTCTTTTTTTATGAATGAGAAGTGAACAATACACCTACACAAATGCACCATAGGGCAGAGTGGGGAGGAAAGAGTGGTGTTCTGGAGCCAGGCTGCCTGGGCTTATATTCCTGTTGAGATGTGTGAGCTTGAGGATGTCTCTGAATCTTTCTACATCTTACTTCATTCATTTGAAAACCGATAATAATGATACAATGTACTGTAAAGTGTTGTTGTATGTTAAAAAACTTAATCCACTGAAGTCTTCTTCATAAAGTCTTTCCCCAGGCCAATATCTTCCAGTGTTTTTCCTATGCTTTCTTTGACAATTTTTATCATTTCATGCCTTAAATTTAGGTCTTTTATTCATCTTGAATTAATTTTTGTGAGTGGAGAAAGGTGCAGGTCCAGTTTCAGTCTTTCACATGTGGACATCCAATTCTCCTAGCACCATTTATTGAATAGGGATTCTTTCCCCCAGTGTATGTTCTTGTTTGGTTTATCGAAGATTTGGTGGCTGTAAGATGTTACTTTCATTTCCTCATTTTCTATTCGATTCCAGATGTCTCTATTTTTGTGCCAATATCATGCAGTTTTGACCACTATGGCCTTATAGTACAGCCTAAACTCTGGTAGGCTGAGGCCCTTAGCTTTGTTTTTGTTACTAAGAATTGCCTTAGCTATATGTTTTTTTTTTTTTTTTCTGGTTCCATAAAAATGAAGAATTATTTTTTCCAAGTCTTGTAAGTGCGATGTTGGTATTTTAATAAGGATTGCATTGAATCTATAGATTGCTTTGGGGAGAAGACTCCCGTGGCAATTGCAACATCAACAAAAATGAACAAATGGGACTTAATTAAACTGAAAAGCTTCTGTACAGCTAAGGAGGTAAAAACCAAAGCACGCAGACAACCTACACAATGGAAAAGGATATTTGCATATTTTGAATCAGACCAAAGCTTGATAATTAGGATCTATAGAGAACTCAAATTAATCCACATAAAAAAAGCCAACAATCCATTATATCAATGGACAAGAGAGATGAACAGAACCTTTCTAAAGAAGACATACGAATGGCTAACAAACATATGAAAAATGTTCATCATCTCTATAAATTAGAGAAATGGAAAATCAAAACCACCCTGAGACATAGTATCTAACCCCAATGAGAATGGCCCACATCACAAAATCTCAAAACTTCAGATCCTGGCGTGGATGTGGAGAGAAGGGAGCACTTTCACACTGCTGGTGGGCCTGCAAACTAATACAACCTTTTTGGAAGGAAGTATGGAGAAACCTCAAAGCACTCAAGCTAGACCTCCCATTTGATCCTGCAATCCTATTACTGGAGATCTACCTAGAAGAAAAAAAATCCTTTTATCATAAGGACACTTGCACTAGACTGTTTATTGCAGCTCAGTTTACAATCAGCAAAATGTGGAAACAGCCTAAATGCCCACCAACTCAGGAATGGATTAACAAGCTGTGGCATATGTATACCATGGAATACTATTCAGCCATTTAAAAAGATGAAGACCTTACATCTTTTGTATTAACCTGGATGGAAGTGGAACACATTCTTCTTAGTAAAGCATCACAAGAATGGAGAAGCAAGAATCTTATATACTCAATTCTGAATTGAGGACAATTACATGGTGGTGGGTGGGGGAAGGAGAGAGGAGAGAGAGGGAAGGAGAGAGAGGGGTGTAACATGGATGGAAGTGGAGCACATTCTGCTTGGTAAAGCATCACAATAATGGAGAGCCAAAAATCTTATATACTCAATTCTGATATGAGGACAATTAATGACGTAGTACATGGTGAGAGGTGGGGGAAGAAGAGAGCAGAGAAAGGGAAGGAGAGAGGGTGTGGAGTTCTCAGTGTATGACACATATTTTGGGGGCAGAACACAATTATAAGAGGGACTTTACCTAACAAATGTAATAAATGTAACCTGGTTCTTTGTACCCTCAATGAATCCCCCAAAATAAAAAATACAAAATAAAAAAACTTAAGCCATGTATAGATATTAGAACAGTTTCTGATATATAGCACATCTTCAAGAAGTATTTACTACTATTATTCTTGTTTTTGGCTCTGGTGATGAATTGGTATAAAGCTAAATAAATAAATACTTGTATGCCTCACCAAAAAGAGTTTCAAGGCAATAGTGACCTCTATTCAGAGAAGCAAAATGGCTATTCATATTGCTATTAGGATTATTGGAAAGGTAGGTACAGTCAGTATTCTTTACCCCTTTCCTCATACTTACACATTATACAGAGTCCCTCACTGATTGTTTTCACATGATAGCGCTCCAGGAAAATATTGTGTCACCTAAGCAATAATCATCCAACATAATATCCACACTTTATTTTAAAAATAGATTAGCAGATATAAAATCACTATATTTTATGGTTGAATAGTATCTTTTGTAACAACCTGGATGGTATTGGAAACCATTCTTCTAAGTGAAGTATCACAAGAATGGAAAAACAAATGCCACATGTACTCCTACTCAATATTATAATAAATTGGAACTAGTCAATCAAGTACATATATGGAGGCATAACCTGAAGGAAATTAACTAGGTGGAAGGGGGGATGAAGGGGTAGGGTAAATTCATATCTAACTGGTTCAATGAACTTATTAGTGTGAAGGGCACACTTATAACCTTGACTTAAAATGTACTAAAGAAAATTATGTAACCAAACTGTGTGTGCCCTATAATATTCTGGAATTTAAAAAGAAATTAATTACTAAAGATACAGGCATATACCATATAACAATGTTTTTTTGTGTTGTTTGTTTGTTTGTTTGTTTGACACCCTTGTTAGAGTACTATGGCTTCATAGCTCACAGCAACCTGAAACTCCTGGGCTTAAGTGATCTTCTTGCCTCATACTCCCAAGTAGCTGGACTACAGGCAGCCACCACAATGCCCAGCCATTTTTAGAGATGGGGGTCTCATTCTTTCCCAGTTCTTTGGAACTCCCCACACACCTTAGCCTCCCACATGCTAGGGGACTAATACAAGTGTGAGCCACAACGTCTGACTTACACATAACAATGTTGATCAACAACAGACTACATATGTGACAATGGTCCCACAAGATTATAATACTGCATTTTTATTATACCTTTTCTATGGTTAAATACACAAATATGTACATTGTGTTACAATTACCTATAGCATTCAATACAGTGGCATGCTAATCAGGTTTCTAGCCTAGGAGCAATAGGCTGTACCGTATAGCCTAGTTACATAGTAGGCTACACCATGCAGGTTTGTATAAGTACACGTTTTGATGGTCACATGATGATGAAATTGCCTGTTCATGCATTACTCAAGACATAGCCCTGTCATTAAATGATTCACGACTGTATTAATTTACTTTTCATGATATCAAAGTTTGTGATATTTGTGGCATCTGCTAGATTTTATAATACTTTGTGATTTTTTTCATTTAAAATAAATATTTGCTTTTAAAAATATATAAACAATATATGTGTGGGAGATGGAGTTACAGGGCAATTTCTGTGAATAAATACAAAGTATATATTTATTGTTATGTATAGTAAAACCATTCTACACAAATTTGGATTTACTCAGTCTTAAAAAAATGCTTTTTCTCCAAGATACTCCATCGACAAATCCAGGAATAAGCAACTTAGAACCGGATTTCAGAGAGATATGAGAAGGGGTAGTGTAGATATGTCTAGGGGTAGGGCCCTAGTCCACCCCTCCATCCCCAGTACCTGGGGAATTTGTTGGGATGGCCACTCAGAAAACATGGCTCTATCACTTGCCAACTGTGTCACAAATGATGTAATCTCTCAGAGCAATGATTTTCTCATGTGTAAACTGAGATAAAAATATGTATCTCTCAAATGGAGGTGAGCATTAAATAATACAGTTAGCACATTCATTAAATGATACTTAGGTGTGTACTTACATATAACTGGCTGCAAATTATTAAAAAGTCCAAACTTTAATTGCTAATCTAGCATTTAGTGTTCAAAAGAAAAACTCTATATTTCTAATCCTAAAGAAAACCATTTACCGACACAGGATACAGTAGTGAAGTCTTGGTAAAACACTTTTCCATTTAACTTCTGGTGCTTATACAGACGAAGTCTTTTGTGTAAAAAGAAACTTGATTGTAAATAATGGGCCATAGTCCTTTCTAGTGAATTGATTCAATTTATCTGGGTTTTTATGTTAGTGCTGCAGAGAGTGTGAAGAAGAGAAAAAAAACATACATGGACAGATGGGAATGAGCTTTGGTAAATACAAATGGGGGGCAGATTGGAAGAGCGAGTATAAGCCTGCTTTTTGAAATTCTGAAAAAATATAATGAAATCTTTTTTCCTGTCTTCTCTCTCTCCTATTGCTATTTTATGTAGAGCTATGAGATGCAGCGTAGTAAAAAGGGAAACTGATAAAGCTACATTTGCTAAAACCATACTGTTCATTCAGCCAAATCTAAGAATACAAGAACAATAACCACCCACCAACAAGAGATCAATTTCCCAAATATCTTGCATTTGCTGGTACTCTTTCTATGAACTATCCTTGAGCTAACATGGTCAGAGGTATGAATTTCCCATCTGATTTCTGTGTATATGTTGGATGGCCATTGGTTAATGTTTTTTGAAATCATTTACATTGAACACCATGAACAGCCTAAAAATCTGCTATCAGTTTAACTTCATGGCAGTCCAGTTATGTTATTTTCAAGGGAGAAAACATTTTGCAAACAGTGTTTGAATTACTTTCTACACACATATAATATTTTGGGTTGACTTTTCCTATATGAAGGTTTTCTAAGATTAAATTGACCAAATTAGTATCTACCAAAAAACTTGAGAAAATGACGTTAGAGCTCTGCAAAGAAAAAGCTAAATAAAAAGCAGTCACTGCCTCTCAGACACCTTATGCGTAATTCCAAAGTTATAATTTAAGTGGAAGGTCTAGACATATGGCAAAGCTCAGTTTTTGTTCATAGGAGGCTTCAAAGTGCAAAATTACAGATAAAAATAAAGATGGCAAAGAAGCACATGAGAATATGTTCATCATCATTGGCCATTAAGGAAAGGCAAATTAAACCATAGTGAGTGAGATACAGTAACAACCAATCAGGGGTCTAAAAGGAAAAAACAGTGACAACACCAAATGCTGGTGAAGATGTGGACAATCTGATTAGTTTTACATTGCTGATGGAAATGTACAACGTTCTAGCTACTCTAGAAAACAGTTTGGCAGTTCCTTTTAAAACAACAACAATGAAACATCAAAATGCTATCCAACCCAGCAATTGCAGTCTGGGGCATTTACTCTAGAACAATGACAAATTCTGTTTTCACAAAAAATCTGTATATTCATGTTCATACAAACTGTCTTAATAATAGTCAGGAACTTAAAATAAAGCCAATATCTGATAGATAATGTTTAAACAAATGGTGGTGCATCCATATCTTGCAATATTACTCAGCAATGGAAAGAAATGACCTATTGATACATGCAGCAACCTTGATGAAGCTCTAGAAAATAATGCTGCATGAAATAAAATCCATGCCAAACTATTTATATAATATTATTGAAATGTCAAAATTGTAGAACTGGAGAACAGGTTGGTGATTGCCATGGATTAAAGAGGGGGTGAGGCCAGGAGAGATGTGGGTTTTACTATAAAAGGACCACATGAGGTTCACCGCCATGGAGATGTTCTGTGTCCTAACTTTATCAATGTCAATACCCTGGTTGTGATACTGTGATCGAGTTTTGTAAGATGTTACTCTGGGGAGAAACTAGATAAAATGTGCATGATATCTTTCTGTATTTTTTTTATTTTTTATTTGTTTTTTTTTCCCAGATCTATATCTCAAGCCCTTCATGTCTAAGTGGCCTTTGGCTAGCTCTGCTTTGGTGTCACACATGCATTTCACTCACCACATCCAAAATAAAACTCATAGAGAGAGAGGAGGAGCATGATGGCGGACAGGACGGACATGTAGCCCACCTCTCCCAAGCCACCAGGTGAGAGGAAAGGTGGTCTGGACCTTCCCTGTGTGTGGATTATTGGAGTGGACAGATAGCTGGAGACGCCCAGGGAACTGGCATTTTGCTATACATGAGGGGTAATTTAAAATCACAGACTCTGTTGTAGAGATTCTTCCCTGCTCGGCTGTGCCAGCCAGCAGGCCCCTCCCCTACAGAGGTCAGCAGCTTGTAAATGCTGACAAAATCCAATTGACAAATAATTAATCCTGAATTGAGGGAGGCTTCCGAAAGGAGAGCCACTCTAAACCATGGGGAGCTGGGAAAACTGTTGGACAATTGAAGGGAAGGGATCCCGCCCGGGAAACAGACATTTTGAACTACCCAAAAGGGGGGGCACCTTTCCCCCAGGCATTGGAGGGGGCTGGGAGTTCAGGCTGTGCGGCGAACTGGCGGGTGCCCATCCAAAAGGGAAACTCTGATCCATAAAACTCAAAATAAGTCCCCCGAGTGCTCCAACCATGGGAACCGGCTTGAAGCCTAGGACCCGGCTTTGGCTTCTGGAGCCACGAAGCTACTGAAGCCGCAGACCGACTTTGGCTGCTGAAACCGCGAGAACCAGCTACAGGAGGTAGAGCCGGGAGCCCGCAATGACCACGCTAACTCAGCACCGCTCCCCTTATGGCCGATTGCATTTGCCAGTTTGCAGGGGAACCTGGGAACAGAGAGGAAGGACTTAGGAAGCGTGGACACCTGCACTGAGTGGGAAAGTCGGTCGCAAGTGCTGTCTGGAAAAGAACAGCCGAGGTTGCACAATTCTTAGGCGACAATCTTTTACAGAAACTCCAAAAGGAAACTCCAAAATAGCCATGGGCCATGGAAGGTGGTTACCATGGTAACGGTATAAACTGTAAATCCGGTATAAGTCTCGGAACCACTCACACCACCACCTGGTGTCCAGAAAGTATATTGCAGTATGAATATATTCCTATGAAACTTGATCCCTACAGTAGACATATAGATGTTTATAGGTATATTTCTACACACAAGAATATTTTTGTAGTTGGTGCCTTTTTTTTTGTTTTGTTTTGTTTTGGTTTTCGTTTTCGTGTTTTTTGTTGTTGTTGTTGTTGTTGTTTTAGTCTGTTTTTTTCTCACCATTTTCTTAGAGGACATTTCAATAATTTTTTATTATTACTTTTTATATAGATATATCTTTTATTTCTATGTCTTCTAATTCTAATTTTCTCTTTCTTCTCATTTAACATTCCTTCTAACACCACTTTTTTCTCTCTTTTTTTCCTTTCTTTCAATTATTTTACAATTATCACTATTTTTATTACAGTTGTTCTTACATTGCTGTTGTTGTGGCTGTTGCCTGTATGTCTATGTGTCTCCGTCTGCCTCTGTATCTATGGGCCCATGTGCCTGGTAACCTTTGTATCTGTTTATTTGTTCATTTGGTCTCAATGAGCTTGGTGTTACGACCTGCAACTCTGAGCTCCTAACACTCCCCTCCACTCTCACTCTGTGATCTGGAGACCTGCCCCCCCAAGAGTCCAGATTCTTGGGTGAACTCTAGAGAGGTGTAGACAGGACCTGGACTGCAGCTGGTCAGGGCTGACTCTGTAGCAAAGGAGCAAGAAGACGACTGTCGGCTGAGAGGGAATTACACTGGAGCGGTGGTGCCCCAAGGTGCAGAGCAACAGCCGTCTTCAGCAATAACAAGGTCCACTGCCAGATATCCCATAGCCTCTCCTCCTGTCTTCCTGGGCAACCAGATGAGGCCGAGCATCTTCTCAGATGGCAACCACCATGGAACAGACCTGGGACTGAAACACAGGCCCCGTGAGTAAAGGGTTTTCCTGAGACGGTACTGACCTGGGTGGAACACGGGGACTAGAAAACACACCCGCAGAGCCGGGAAACTCCCAGGGTGGGGCTGATCCAGGGGACCGCTCTACTGAGCCTACAACGCACCTGGCCCTTAGGGGATCACCAGCCTATAGACAAAGGAGGCCAAGAGGCTACAGCCAACAACTGATTGTGCTGCGAATACAAACCCGCAGAACTAAAGACAGGGCCTGAGGCACAGGTTCTGGGAACTCAAATCAGCCTCTCCTCTGCAGAGGAATCTGGCAAGGTCAGAAACAAACTCCCACAGGGTTGTTCCATTCACCCAGTAACATAAACTAAGGGTGGGGCTGGAACTGAGTGAACACCTCCAGCCTCCATCAAGTGCCCGAGGTTGACAGGCCACACCACCCCCTGCTGGATACAGAGAGAGAATAGCGGCCTAGTCGAGCAGACACAGACTACCCTGTGACTTAGGCAGGTGCAAACCCCTGGAGTATCTGCTTACTGCAGACAACTGACTGGGTCACAGCCCTGTGGGGCTAGCAGCGACTGGGTATGACAGAGCTGCAAGGTGGGGAAGGAGGCATCAATCTTCCCAGACTGATCTATTTACTGGTGGCTCTTCCTGACTCCATGCAGCACTGGAGCAAGCCATTTTAGAGCAGTCACCAGACAACTGTGATCTAGTTCCCAGGGACCTCTTGAACTCTCCCACCCGAGGCAGCTGCTGACTGAGACAATTGACTTAGACCTTTTGAACTGAGTCACTCACCTGGGGACTATCCAGGTGGTGCCCTGGGTGTGTGGTTGTAGGAAGGTTTGAGTTTCCTTTTCCATTTGTTACCTGTGGTGAGTGGGGTGACTTAATTGCTGGTATTTCTCCACAGCTGAGACTTCAACCCAGAGTAACTGTTTCACTAGGGTCACATAGAAACAAGCTGAAAACAAGACAGAACCACTTAGCCCCTCTACACGAAACAGGGCCCCAGTTTCTCAGGTCACAGCACTGTACGGGTCCTCGACAAACACCAGAGGAAAATCAAAGGGAGTAAAACAATCATGGGGTGGAATCAGTGGAAAAACTCTGGCAACATGAATAACCAGAATAGATCAACCTCCCCAAGGAAAGATACAGCAGATGTAATTGAAGATCCCATTCACAAACAACTGGCTGAGATGTCAGAAATCGAATTCAGAATTTGGATGGCAAACAAGATTAACAAAATGGAATTAGGAATTCGTGGAGAAATTCAAAAGCTGTCTCAAGAATTTAACGAATTTAAAGACAAAACCACCAAAGACTTAGACACACTGAAACAAGAATTCGCAGCCCTCAAAGATATGAAAAATACAGTGGAATCCCTTAGCAACAGAATGGACCAAGCAGAAGAAAGGATCTCTGACATCAAAGATAAAGCCTTTGAACGCTCCCAAACTCTCAAAGAGGAAGAGAAATGGAGAGCAAAAATGGATAACTCACTCAGAGAGCTCTGGGATAATTCGAAGAAGGCAAATATCCGTCTCATAGGAATTCCTGAAACAGATGAAGTGGCCTCACTGGGCGCAGAGGCCCTTCTGCATGAAATTATGAAAGAGAATTTTCCAGACATGCCTAGAGAACCTGAAATTCAGATAGCAGATAGCTTCAGAACCCCAGCATGACTCAACCCCAATAAGACATCCCCCAGGCATATCATAATTAACTTCATAAAAGTTAATATGAAGGAGAAAATTCCCAAAGTGGCCAGGCGAAAGAAATCTATTACCTTCAAAGGGAAGAACATTAGAATGACTGCAAATCTCTCTGATGAAACTTTTCAAGCCAGAAGAGAGTGGTCATCAACGTTTAATCTCCTCAAGCAAAATAACTTTCAACCCCAGATCTTGTACCCAGCTAAACTGAGTTTCATTTATGATGGAGAAATTAAATACTTTAATGACATACATATGCTAAAGAAATTTGCCATAACCAAACCAACTCTTCAGGATATTCTCAGACCTATCCTCCATAATAACGAACCCAATCCTCTACTACAAAAGTAAACTCATTCAGAAACTTCTGATCAAACTCCAACTTCCACAATGGCAAAAGGATTAAAAATGCCCTGGACTTTCGAAAAACTCAATACCCCAAATTTCACCAAACTTATCAATACTCTCCATTAATGTGAATGGCTTAATCTGCCCTCTAAAGAGACATAGGTTAGCTGACTGGATACAAAAACTCAGGCCAGACATTTGTTGCATACAATAGTCACATCTTAACTTAAAAGACAGATACAGACTCAGGGTGAAAGGATGGTCATCCATATTTCAGGCAAATGGTAACCAGAAAAAAGCAGGAGTTACAATTTTATTTGTGGATACAATAGGCTTAAAACCAACAAAAGTAAGGAATGACAAAAATGGTCACTTCATATTTGTTAAGGGTAAGACTCAATATGATGAGATTTAAATTATTAATATCTATGCACCCAACCAGAATGCACCTCAATTCATAAGAGAAACTCTAACAGACATGAGCAACTTGATTTCCTCCAACTCTATAATAGTCGGAGATTTTAACACTCATTTGGCAGTGATGGATCGATCCTCCAACAAAAAGCTGAGTAAAGAAATTCTAGATTTAAATCTAACCATCCAGCATTTAGATTTAGCAGACATCTACAGAACATTTCATCCCAACAAAACTGAATACACATACTTCTCATCAGCCCACGGAAATTACTCCAGAATCGATCACATCTTAGGTCACAAGTCTAACCTCATTAAATTTAAAGGAATAGAAATTATTCCATGCATCTTCTCGGACCATCATGGAATAAAACTTGCGATCAGTAACAACAGGAATCTGCATACACATACAAAAACATGGAAGTTAAATAACCTTATGTTGAATGATAGCTGGGTCAGAGATGAGATCAAAAAGGAAATTGCCAAATTTCTGGAACAAAACGATAATGAAGAAACGAACTATCAGAACCTCTGGGACACCGCAAAGGCAGTTCTAAGAGGGAAATTTATAGCACTGCAAGCCTTCCTCAGGAGAACGGAAAGAGAGGAAGTAAGCTACTTAATGGGACATCTCAAGAAACTGGAAATGGAAGAACACTCCAACCCCAAATCCAGTAGAAAAAAAGAAATAACCAAAATCAGAGCAGAACTAAATGAAATTGAAAACAAAAGAATAATACAACAGATCAATAAATCAAAAAGCTGGTTTTTTGAAAAGGTCAACAAAATAGATAAACTTTTGGCCAACCTAATCACAAAAAAAGTGTATAATCTCTAATCTCATCAATCAGCAATAACAAAGATGAAATAACAACAGACTCCTCAGAAATCAAAAAAATCCTTAATGAATATTACAAGAAACTTTACTCTCAGAAATATGAAAATCTGAAGAAAATTGACTGTTACTTGGAAGTACGTCACCTTCCAAGACTTAACCAAAATCAAGTGGAAATGTTGAACAGGCCCATATCAAGTTTGGAAATAACATCAACCATACAAAATCTCCCCAAAAAGAAAAGCCCTGGACCAGATGGTTTTACGTCAGAATTCTACCAAACCTTTAAAGAGGAATTACTAGCTATATTACTCAACCTGTTCCAAAAGGTAGAAAAAGAAGGAAGACTACCCAACACGTTCTATGAAGCAAACATCATCCTGATCCCCAAACCAGGAAAAGACCCAACAAGAAAAGAAAATTACAGACCAATATCACTTATGATTATAGATGCAAAAATATTCAACAAGATTTTAACAAACAGAATCCAGCAACATATCAAACAAATGATACATCATGACCAAGTCGGTTTTATCCCAGGATCTCAAGGCTGGTTCAACATACGTAAATCTATAAATGTAATTCAGCACATAAACAAATTAAAAAACAAAGACCATGTGATTCTCTCAATCGATGCAGAAAAAGCTTTTGATAACATCCAACATCCCTTCATGATCAGAACACTTAAGAAAATTGGTATGGAAGGGACATTTCTTAAACTGATAGAGACCATCTACAGCAAACCCACAGCCAATATCATATTGAATGGAGTTAAATTGGAATCATTTCCACTCAGATCAGGAACCAGACAAGGCTGCCCATTGTCTCCATTGCTCTTTAACATTGTAACGGAAGTTTTAGCCACTGCAATTATGGAAGAAAAGGCGATCAAGGGTATCCACATAGGGTCAGAAGAGATCAAACTTTCGTTCTTCGCAGATGATATGATTGCATATCTGGAAAATACTAGGGACTCTACTACAAAACTCTTAGAAGTGATCAAGGAATACAGCAGCGTCTCAGGTTACAAAATCAACACCCATAAATCTGTAGCCTTTATATATACCAACAATAGTCAAGTTGAAAAAACAGTTAAGGACTCTATCCCATTCACAGTAGTGCCAAAGAAGATGAAATACTTGGGAGTTTCTCTAACAAAGGACGTGAAAGATCTATATAAAGAGAACTATGAAACTCTAACAAAAGAGATAGCTGAGAATGTTAACAAATGGAAAAATATACCATGCTCATGGTTGAGAAGAATCAACATTGTTAAAATGTCCATACTACCCAAAGCAATATATAATTTCAACGCAATCCCTATTAAAGCTCCACTGTCATACTTTAAAAATCTTGAAAAAACAATATTTCATTTTATATGGAATTAGAAAAAACCTCGAATAGCCAAGACATTACTCAAAAATAAAAACAAAGCAGGAGGAATCACGCTACCAGACCTCAGACTATACTACAAATCAATAGTGATCAAAACAGCATGGTACTGGCACAAAAACAGAGAACTAGATGTATGGAACAGAATAGAGAACCAAGAGATGAATTCAGCTAATTACCATTATTTAATCTTTGACAAGCCAATTAAAAACATTAAGTGGGGAAGAGATTCCCTATTTAACAAATGGTACTGGGTGAACTGGCTGGCAACCTGTAGAAGACTGAAACTGGACCCACACCTCTCACCATTAACTAAGATAGACTCTCACTGAATTAAAGACTTAAACCTAAGAAATTAAACTATAAAAATACTAGAAGAGAGTTCAGGGAAAACCCTTGAAGAAATTGGGTTGAGAGAGTTTTTTTATGAGAAGGACCCCCCCGGGCAATTGAAGCTGCTTCAAAAATACACTACTGGGACTTGATCAAACTAAAAAGCTTCTGCACAGCCAAGAACACAGTAAGTAAAGCAAGCAAACAGCCCTCAGAATGGGAGAAGATATTTGCAGGTTATGTCTCCGACAAAGGTTTAATAACCAGAATCCACAGAGAACTCAAACACATTGGCAAGAAAAGAACAAGGGATCCCATCGCAGGCTGGGCAAGGGACTTGAAGAGAAACTTCTCTGTAGAATACAGGTGCACGGCCTTCAGACATATGAAAAAATGCTCATCATCTTTAATCATCAGAGAAATGCAAATCAAAACTACTTTGAGATATCATCTAACTCCAGTGAGACTAGCCTATATCACAAAATCCCAAGACCAGAGATGTTAGCGTGGATGTGGAGAAAAGGGAACACTTTTGCACTGCTGGTGGGAATGCAAATTAATACATTCCTTTTGGAAAGAGGTATGGAGAACACTTAGAGATCTAAAAATAGATCTGCCATTCAATCCTGTAATCCCTCTACTGGGCATATACCCAGAAGACCAAAAATCACACCATAAAAAAGATATTTGTACCAGAATGTTTATTGCAGCCCAATTCATAATTGCTAAATCATGGAAAAAGCCCAAGTGCCCATCGATCCACGAATGGATTAATAAATTGTGGTACATGTACACCATGGAATATTATGCAGCCTTAAAAAAAGATGGAGACTTTAACTCTTTCATGTTTACATAGATGGAGCTGGAACATATTCTTCTTAGTAAAGTGTCTCAAGAATGGAAGAAAAAGTACCCAATGTACTCACCCTTATTATGAAACTAATGTAGGACCTTCACATGAAAGCTATAACCCAGTTACAACCTAAGAATAGGGAGAAGGGGGAAAGGGAGGGGAGGGAGGGGGGAGGTAGGTGGAGGGAGGGGGATTAATGGGATTACACCTGCGGTGCATCTTACAAGGGTATAGGTGAATCCTAGTAAATTTGGAATGTAAAGGTCTTCGCTAAATAACTAAGAAAATGCTATGAAAGCTATGCTAACTAGTGTGATGAAAATGTGTCGAACGATCTATGAACCAAATGTATGGTGCCCCATGATCATATTAATGTACACAGCTATGATTTAATAAAAATAAAAAAAGGAAAAAAAAATAAAACTCATGATCTTCTCTCCCAAACCAGGTTCTCATCCCAGTGAATGACACCATCATCCACTTTTTTATGCAAGACAGGACCCTAGGACTCATCCTTGTTTTGATGATTTTCCTTCCCTCTATATTAAATCACCAAATCCTATTGATTCAATTTCCTTAACATATCTTAGACTGATCCACATCATGCCATCCCCTACCTACTGCTCTAGTTCAAGCCAGTATTATCTTTCATCTGGACTATCGCTAATGTTCCTATCTGACTCTCCCACCCTCTAGGCCAGCAGTCGCGACCCACAGGAACTGTATTAAAGGGCCACATCACTAGGAAGGTTGAGAACCACTGCTCTATTCTATTTTCTATAAGCAGTCTGAGTGATCTTTTTCAAAAGCAAATACATCACACCTCTGTTTAAATCGCACCCATAGCTTTTCATTGCTATTAGGATGGAGCGAAATCCGCAGCTCTTTCCCTTTCCTTCCATCTCCAACCTCAGCCCCGTCACACAGCTCAGATTCCCAACCCCCACATCCTACCCTCCATTTTCTTTCTTCCATAGCAGTTATCACCTTCAAACAGTTTATATACTTTATTCTGACTATTGTTTATTGTCTGTCTCCTTCCTCTAGAGTATAAGTTCCAATCTTTTGGAATCTTTTCTTTTCTTTTTTTCTTTTTTTTTTCTTTTTTTGTAGAGATGGAGTCTTGCTATGTTGCCCAGGCTCATCTAAAACTCCTGGCCTCAAGCAATCCTCCTCAGACTACCTAAGTGCTGGGATTACAGGCATGAGTTACCTCACCTGCCCTGGACCTTGGATCTTTGTTTTGTACCCAGCTATATTCCCATTTGGGGCTGAATTGTGCCCCTTCCCCCCAATACCAAAATTCATATGTTTAAGTCCTAACTCCCAGCGCCCTGTACTTTTTTTACAGCTGAATGTGAGTATAAAATTATCTCACAATTTCAAAAATCATGATTAATTAAAAAATATTGATCAGAAGACAAAGACTGTTTTGATCCAGAATATGAGGTTTAAAATGAATATTAAATCAATTTGAATGTTATTTGCAATGAGCATATGCTTATTACATATCACAGAATATGTTTAGTCCTATAGTATTCACACAAGTATTATCTCAATAAGGAGTAATCAAAGCACTGAAAATACCACCATTTTCAGGGGCGCATGGCAATGTACTCCTTTATTTTGTCAGACATCATTATAAATAGCGCTTTTTTAAATAGGTCACACATGTATACCTAGTATGGTGTACTGTGCTAAATATGTTGCTATGTTCTTGACAATGCAAATCTAATTTGTGTAAAATAGTTTTTGTAGGTGCTAATATATGCTATTATTTAAGGAAATAAGTGTCTCCACCTTAAAATGGGCAAAAACAACCCAAATCTGTTTCGATATTCACTACTTATTTTCAGAAAAAGAGTCAAGGTCGAAGATACAAGCATGGGTTATTTCAGGTTTCTATATAAGAAAAATTGATGACTTGGTACAGAGAAAGCTGTACAGAGGAATAAGACTAGATGATAGATTTAGTTGGATATGATAGGTGGAGAGAATGGAATGATTGAGAATGAATTATGGTTTGGGGCTTGAATAATTTGTTGACTGGAAAGTGGCATCACTTACTATGAAAGCAAAGACTGGGCAGAAGTTTTCAGATGAAGACCAAGATTTTCATTTTCGGCTGGGTGCTGTGGCTCACGTCTGTAATTCTAGCACTCTGCGAGGCTGAGGTGGGTGAATAGCTTGAGTTCACGAGTTCCAGACCAGACTGAGCGAAAGCAAGACCCCCATCTCTATTAAAAGTAGAAAAAAAATGAGGCGAGAAGATCTCTTGGGCCCAAGAGTTGGAAATTGTTGTGATCTATGTTGCCATGGCACTCTACCCAGGGCAACGGCTTGAGACTCTTGTCTCAAAAAAAAAAAAAAAAAAGATTTTCATTTTGCGAATATTAGGTTTCAGACAACAGTGAGCTATTCAAGTATCCAAGAAGGGATATTGAGTAAACTATTAGGTAAGTCTGAGGCTGTAAAGAGGATAGCAATTCAGAAATAAATTTGAAAGTCATTGGTAACTAGAGGGACTTTAAAGATACTAGGATAGATGAGATCAGGGATTAATGTATAGAAAAAAGAAGAGGGTATGGAATTGAGCAGAGAGGAATTCTGTGTTTCTGAGTTAGATGTAAGAAATTCGGAGTGGATTTGGAAAATGTGGATAATAAGATAGGAGGAAAACAATGTAAGTTTGGGTCATGGTCATTTTCTTTTGTTGCCTTCCACAATCAAATGGAAGTTGTTTATAAGCTTTACATAAAAACGTTCTAGTGGGGTGGTTATAATGGAAGCATAGTTGAAGGGGTGAGAGAGTGAATTGGAAGTGAGAAGTTGTGATAGAAAATGAGATGACTCTTTACAAAAATATTGCTTCTATGAGTTTGACTGTTTTAGATTTCATGTATAAGTGAGATCATGCAAGATTTGTCTTTCTTCTGTGCTGAGCTTATTTTACTTATTTACCACCCTGGGTGGTAATTTTATAGAAAATGACAGGATTGTACATTATAAATACACACAATTTTTATTTGTTAATTATCTATAAAGCTGTAAAAAAATCACAAAAGAAAAATATGGCTATGAAGAGGTGTAAATAACTCTAATAGTATCTAGAGGTGACTGGATATCATTAAAGGGCTTTTGTACAAGCAGTGGTTACTGGAGTGTTAAGAAGCTGATGTTGGTAGTCCAGTAGAAGAGATATTCAGCATGAATTCAGGAAGAAAGTGAATGAAGATGTCATCATAAGTGCACGAGGAATATTTGGCTTTTTAAATTGTTAAAATGTTGTTTTAATTGACTGTGATAATTATGCATGTTTATGGAGTATAGTGTGACATTTTGATACATATATTCACTGGATATTAATCAAGGCAGGGTGGTTAGCATATTCATAACCTCACATATTTATGGTGAAAACATTCGAAATCCTCTCTTTTACTTGTTTTGAAATATGCATTATTGTTGACTAAAATCACTCTATTGTGTAATAGAAAGAACATACTCCTCCTATCTAATTGTAACTTTGTCCCCTTTGATCAGCTTCTCCCAATCTCTCACTCTCTACTCCCTTTCCCAGCCTCTGGTAACTGCTATTATACTCTCTGTTTCCATAAAAACTTCTTTAATTTCATGTATAAGTGAGATTTGCCTTTTCTTGGGAATAAGGTCACTCTGTGGAAGAAAAAAGGGCAATACTTTGTAGGATAAATTATAATAGAGAGAAGAAACAAAACCATTTGGTTGATACATTCTTAGAAAGGCTTAATGAGCACATGAATTGAAGAATATGTAATAAAATGAAGGAGATGGATTTGTCAGCCTTATCATAGATTTAATCATGAGAGCTTGGAGACCAGTCAGGCATGAGAAACGAGGGATAAAATATGTATTTATGGAGAGTGTGAGTTAGAAGTTAGCATACAAAGATTTTTTTTAAACTTTAATTCCCCAAGAATATTACCATGGCAGATTATTTTTAAAATTTATTAAAGCATCAATTGAGGGAATTATAGGATTATTATTAAAATGGATATTAAGTTTGTTGTCTGCTACTTTTTCTCAGGTCATATCTTATTTCTTTGATTTAGAATGGTAACTGTCTTCTCCCCATAGACATTTTTACCCTGTCATGAGTAAGCCAATGACTAGAGCAACTTAATTTTCTTTTGAAGAGTGTTTCATGAATCTTTGTCTACCAAAGGCTTAGACTATGTCTTTATTGGCTACAGTTAATTAAATAACCTTGATGTTTATATCTCTTCCTATTTGTTAACTAATAGAAAAATTTTAAACTGGTTACAATAGCGAGTAATGATGAGGATATAATCCTAGGTTCTGGATATCAAGACTAAATGAGTGAAGTGACCAATTCTTTCTTAAGTTGGGTTGTATAATACTTGATTTTTTCTTTCTTCTAGTTAAACTTTATTTTTCTTCATATTCCAGAGCCTTGAAAGATTATTTTAATTGTGGCAACTCTCTCAGAATGTCATTTGCTAGCTGCTGATAACCTTCCTTTTGTTTTAGCAGCAACATGTCTTTGTTACAATATTTTCAGCAGTGCTTATATCCAGTGAGGGAATTGTTTTTTGAAGAAAACCTTCAAAAGGTGCTCCATCACAAATGTATTCTCCAGTCAGAAAGTACTCTTCGAGCAATAGGGCAATGATTAACTCTAAATGAACCCTGAGACACTGGAGAATTCAGAAGGGCATTGAAAAAGCAGACTCAATTTTGTGCTTTAGTAGGATTGAGAGAAAATAATCACATACTATTATATATTAAATTTTAGGAAATGAGATAGAATTTTAAAACAAACCCTTGAGTTAAAACATTCATTAGATTATTTATTTATTTATTATTACTTTATAACTGTGTACATTAATGCAATCATGGAGCACCATACAGGATTTTTTCATAATGTGTTGTACCTTTTAAATTTTTGAACTCTCTTGGTTCTTAATAAATAAGCCTCAGCTTTTTATAAAACATGGTCTTCAGAAAAATATGAAATTGCACATTGAATCATGGAGAAAAGATAAAAAATCACCCATAAATCTATCACTCAGAGTTAATCATTGTTCAAAGTTTGTTGTGTTCTACCCAGTTGTTATTCTATTCATATTTTTTCCCATAGCCAGTTAAGTACTGCATATATTCCTGACCTGGGATGTTAAATTTCTTAGACAATTTTTAAAATTGGAGGGAGTAGCACAAAATTACCATTTTTCACGTGCTAAATATAAACAACAAAAACAAAACTTTAGTCCATTAACAGCAAAGAAGAAAGATCCATCATTTCTGACCATCAATTTATAAAAGAATATTTTAACACTATAGAAATGATATAATTTGGAATAGTACTTTAGATTAAAGAGTTGTGGGAAGTCATTAATACTATCTTTATTTTTTCTTTTTTTGAAGTTTTCCTTATCTTGATATTCATTTTTGAGTGAATTGGTTAGAAAAAATACCCGTGGAATAATATTGACTGGTCACACATTGCAATTGGGCCCATAATTTGAGCTAAAATCTTACTTATACCTAATAAACTACTTTCCCACCATTACATGATTCTATTGCATGCCTTGTCATCTCTCCTCAGTTCTCTAATAATTCTTTCAGCTAATGATATTGCTTCCTAATTTTACTAAGAAATATAATTAATCAAAGGAGAAATTCTCATAATGAGATAGCTCTTCACAAACTTCAAGATGGCTATAATTAAAAAATTATAATAACAATTTTTAGGGAAGATGTGATAAAATTGGAATGCTGATACATTGCTGGAAGGATAATAAAATGGTACAGCCACTTTTTAACACTGTTTGAAAGTTCCTCAAAAAAGTTAAACACAAAGTTACTACATGACTCAGAAAATCTACTCCTAGGTTCACACCCAAAAGTATTTAAAGTATGTTCACACACACACTTGTACACAAATGTTCATAGCAGAATTATTTATAAATGAAAGTGGAAGCCAGTCAGGTGTTTATGAATTGCTGGATGGATACACAACATGTGTTATATTTGATAGAAAATTACTCAACAATAAAAAATGAAATATAGATACTTCCTCCAATTTGAATGAACCTTGAAAATATGGTCAGTAAAAGAAAACAAACACAGAAATCCACTTATCGTATGATTTAATTTCTGTAAAATGCCCAGAGTATACAAATTTATAGAGGCAGAAAATAGATTATTGATAGGAAGCAGAAGAGGGAAATGGGAGTGATTGATAATGGGTGTGTTTTTCAAAGTGATAAAAATGTTCTTAACTTCATCCTAGGCTAAAGTTGTGTATTTATGATCTATGTATAAAAGACTTAATAAAACAAATGTTCTTAACTTAAACTGTGGTGATGGCTTCACCACTATGAATACAGTAAAAAATCACTGAATTGTGTACTTTAAATGGATACATTTTATGGTATTTATGTCTCAATAAAGCTATTAAAAAGAGATTACTTGTTCATGTTCCTGCTGCCAGATTCACCCATCCACCTAGATCTGAGTCCATCTAGTGTGCCCTTCTCCTGTTAAAATTCATAAATTATATTTATTCATATCTGAGATCAACACTATATTTATGCATTCAATCCCATCCTGTCTCCCTTATTTACGGGTTATGCGATTGGAAATAACCCCCTTTTCAGCATTACTTTTTTTCACTTTAAAAAAGTATCCCCATTTGTATAAAAACATGTTCTATCTTCAAACAATTGTCTTTTGAGCCTACAAACTCTTACATCTATAACCCCATTTTTCTACATTCTATCTCCACTTCTCCTTTCATTTTCCTTTTAACTCACTTAGTAATTCTTTCACGACCATCAACCACCAAAGCTACTATTATCAATGCCACCCAGAGAGCTTTACATTGCTGAGATAAAGGACTGATTTTCAATTTCCATCTTATTTGAGCAGCATTCGACACAGCTGGCCACTCTCTCGTCTTTAAAATGCATTCTTTACTTGGCTTCCAGTATACCCTATCTCCCTGGTTTTCCTCCTACTGGCTAATCCTAAGATATTTTCTCCATCTATATTCACTTCCTTGGTGTTCTCAACCCTTTTTCCAAACTTTAAATGCCAACAAAATGCAGATCACTTCCTAATTAATAAATATATCCTAGATACAGTCCCATCAACCTAGACATTTATATTGAACTGCAAATTTGACAGGTCTACTTGGGTGGCTAGCATGTTTTGACTAATTCTATAAGATGAAGTTCCATCAACATCTTCTCCCACAGATACAGACAAACCTATTTTCCCCTATTTTTTTTTCTATTGCTTCTATTACTTTGAAATAGAACAATGATTTACTCAGTTGCACAGAACAGAAGCTACAATTGATCTTTGACTGTGCTTTTTCACTCTACTCCCACGTCCAATCCATCAGGAATTAATGTCACTATCTCCAAAATTTGCCTCGTATCTTGCTATTTACTATGATCATTTATCACTGCCATCTCTATGCAAGCCAGCATCACCCTTTGACTGTAGTATGCAATAAATTGAATTGTAGTATGCAATGAATTGAATCTTCTCTTGCTACAAATTTCTTTTGAATTTTCAACTCAAATGCCAACATTATTCTTTCAAATCATAATATGGTTAATTTCACTCCTCTGTACAAATGTCTTCACTGGATGCCCATTACAAATATACGAAACTCCAAAACTCTCTACTAAAAGTTGTGCATGATCCAGGCCCTTCCTATCTTTTCGAGGATTTTCCTATGCTTTCTACCTTGATATCTCTGTTCTAGCTCTAGAGGCTTTCTTTTGTCTCTTTGAACATGCCAAGTTTGTTCTGATGCTAGAGTCTTTGCACTTGCTGCTCCCGTGACCTAGAATGCTATTCTTGACCTTTGTATCAAACTACCTATGTTTTTTTTTCCTGTTTATTGCTAAAGTGTCACTTTCTCAAAAAGGACTTTTCATACCATAACATCTGAAATACCATCTCCATCATTCCCATACTTAATTTTCTTCATAACACTTAACATAACTGATGTTACTACCTTTATCATACTTATTTGTTTATTGACTATTTCATCAAACTAAAATATGAGATCCATGACAGCAAAATATTTTGTCTGTTTCATTCTCTGCCGTATCTCCACCACTTATGGTAAGAAGGCAGATAAATAATTTTAGAGAGAATGAATAAAATTAGGAATCACTAGAATATAAAATTGCTTGTTTTATTATTTTCATTTAACATGTTAATGACAAAAGCACATTTAATATTATAATTAAGATGTTTTAAAGAATATATCCATTTCATTATCTCATTAAATACTCAGTATGACTTTAGTGCTTATATATGATTTCAAGTATAATTTAGTTAACAGTTGCCTAGTATTATAAATTTCTTTCCACATTTCCATAACTGTGCTATAAATCTTTCCATAGTAATATTTCTTTGCATTTCACCTTTTCCCTTTAGGAATTTTTCTGATTAGAAATTGTTTGTCAATGTTCAGGAAATGTATATTTTTTATTTTATATAATCATAAAAGTTTTCCAAATGGCTGTATCAATTTGCAAAGCAAACATTAATTAATTTACTTCACAAATATGCAATGGTTGAACAAAGTAGGCAGGACTTCTTTCCCTCTTAGAATCTTGAAGTTTAAATTATAAGGGTATGTGGCAGATAACATTCAATAATAATGAATAGGGGATGGGGAGACAAGATGGCGGACTGAAGCCAGCTTTCAACAAAGGCTCCCGTCCAGAAGGAGAGTTAAGGGACAGGAATTTAGTAAGTATCCTGGTGGACTTGAGCCTCACCAAGAGAGAAGGCTGAAGAACGCACATCAACACCGCTGAGGCAAGTTGTGATCACAAGGACGCAAACAAAAGGTACAAAATCCACCACCAAGCAGACGGGAGTCCCCCTCCCCCATGAGACCGGCTCTGGAGCCCCACAATTGAACAAGCGGGCAGAAATTAAAGCCCCTCCGACTACACTCCACGGGAGAGACCTTCTAAAAACTGGACCTACCTCCCCTACTGGGGTGCCGTGGCGTTCTCCTGCCGGACATAGGGCTGAATAAAACTTTGGGAATCCTTTGCCGGCAACCCTGAATCCCCGGCGCTCCCCTCCCGCCCACTGAGGTCTGGAGGCCTGTCCCCCAGGACTTCAGATCCTTGGGTGATTTCTCAAGGGGAGTGGACAGTCCCCGAGTTGCGACTGGTCAGCATTGACTCTGAGGCGCGCCGAGTGAGGAGAGGGCACCGGGCTGAGGGGGAGTCACGCCTCGCGGCACTTCCCTGCGGTGCAGTGCACCAACCCTCCCCGGGCATAGGGGGCCCAAGACTGAATCAGACTCTGGCCTCCCCGCTGAGAGCTGAGAACCCCCTACTCTCACTCGGGGTCTGAGGGCCTATCCCCCAGGAGTTCGGCTCCTTGAGTGATTTCTCGAGGGGAGTGCACAGTGCCTGAGCTGCGTCAGGTCAGCGCTGACTCTGGGACACGTGAGCGAGGAGAGGGCACTCTACTGAGGGGAAATCAAGCCTTGGCGACACTTCCCTGCGGTGCAGTGCACCAACCCTCCCCGGGCATACGGGGCCCAAGACTGAATAAGACTCTAGCTTCCCCGCTGAGAGCTGAGAGCCCCTACTCTCACTCGGGGTCTGAGGGCCTATCCCCCAGGAGTTCGGCTCCTTGGGTGATTTCTCGAGGGGAGTGCACAGTGCCTGAGCTGCGTCAGGTCAGCGCTGACTCTGGGACACGTGAGCGAGGAGAGGGCACTCCGCTGAGGGGAAATCAAGCCTTGGCGGCACTTCCCTGCGGTGCAGTGCAGGAGCCCTCCCCGGACCGTAGTATTGCGTGAAACTGAATGAAACTCTAGCTTCCCCCCGCCCCACTCCCAATCCGGGTCTGGGGGCCCATCCCCCAAGAGTTCTGATTCTTGGGGGATCTCTTAAGGGGTGTGGACCCAGCACAAACTGCGGCCGCTCAGTGCTGACTCTGGGGCGCGGGACAGAGGAGAAAAGGGTCGCCTGAGTGCCCACACCAGAGCAGCAGTTCCCTGGAGGTAGATCAACAGCCGTTTTTTCTTTAACGGAAGAACGCTCACTTCTGGATATTCTGAGGCCACACCCCCTGTCTCCCTGGGCAACCAGAGGAGGCCACCGGTGACAGGGCTCACAAACCCAGAAGCCTCCAGGGCGGGGCCGACCCAGAGAAGTGTTCAGACGCAATTCTCCATCAGCAAAGACGTTTGAACTCAAAACAGCCCGTCTCCTGTAGGCGACGACAGGAACAGAGACAGAACCTCACAAAGTTGTCTGTTCTGTTCTGTTCTGTTAGCAGCATCCATCAGGGACGGGGCTAAGCCTGAGTGAACACCTCCTTCCCATCACCTGCATCAAACACTCAAAGATGTCAGGCCCCATCTCCTCCTGCTAGATAGCGGCAGTCTGCGGGGGCCTGGCAGACTTCCTCGCGATTCAGGCAGGTGCAAACCCCTGGAGTGTCTGTTCACTGCAGGCAACTGGGTTAGCCATCTGCAGAGATACCAGTGACTGGGTCCGACGGAGGGGCAAAGTGGGGAAGGAGACGTCAACCTTCCCAGACTGCTCTGTTTGCGGGGTGGCTCCTCCTGACTGCACACTGCACTGGGGTGAGCTGTCTCAGAGGAGTCACCAGGCCCCTGTGATCCAGTTCCCAGAGACCTCTTGAACCCTTCCACCTGAGACAAGTGCCGATTGAGACAGTTGATTCGGACCTTTTGAACTGGGCTAATAGACTGAGGACTTTTCAGGTGGTGCCCTGGGTGTGCAATTGTAGGAAGGTTTCATTCTCCTTTTCCAACTGGGGCCAGAGGTGGGCAGGTGGGGTGACTTAATTGCTGATTTTTCCACACAGCTGAGACTTCAAGCCAGAGTAGAAGTTGCAATAGGATCGAACAGAAACCAGCTGAAAACAAGACAGAACCACTTTGCTCCACCACACCAGACAGGGCCCCAGTTTCTCAGGCCACAACACTGTACGGGCCCTCGATAAAACCCCAGGGGAAAAACCAAAGGGAGTAAACCATGGGGCGGAATCAGCGGAAAAACTCTGGTAACATAATTAACCAGAATAGATCAACCCCCCAAAGAAAAGATACGGCAGATGTGATTGAAGATCCCATTCATAAACAACTGGCTGAGATGTCAGAAGTCGAATTCAGAATTTGGTTTGCAGACAAGATTAATAAAATGGAATTAGGAATTCGAGGAGAAATTCAAAAACTGTCTCAAGAATTTAACGAATTTAAAGACAAAACCACCAAAGACTTAGACACACTGAAACAAGAACTTACAGCCCTCAAAGATATGAAAAATACAGTAGAATCCCTCAGTAACAGAATGGAGCAAGCAGAAGAAAGGATTTCTGACATTGAAGATAAAGTCTTCGAACGCTCCCAATCTCTCAAAGAGGAAGAGAAATGGAGAGCAAAAACGGATCACTCACTCAGAGAGCTCTCAGATAATTCAAAAAAAAATAACATAAGGGTTATAGGAATTTCGGAGACTGATGAAGTTGCAGCCAAGGGCACAGAGGCCCTTCTACATGAAATTATGAAAGAAAATTTTCCAGACATGCCTAGAGAATCTGAAATTCAGATAGCAGACAGCTTCAGAACCCCAGTACGATTCAACCCCAATAAGCCATCTCCCAGACATATCATAATTAGCTTCACTAAAGTTAACATGAAAGAGAAGATTCTCAAAGCAGCCCGGCGAAAGAAAACTATAACGTACAAAGGTAAGAATATTAGAATAACTGCAGATCTCTCTGCTGAAACTTTTCAAGCAAGAAGAGGCTGGTCATCAACTTTTAATCTCCTAAAGCAAAAAAACTTTCAACCCAGGATCTTGTATCCAGCTAAACTGAGTTTCATCTATGATGGAGAAATTAAATACTTCAATGACATTCATATGTTGAAAAAATTTGCCATAAGTAAACCAGCTCTTCAGGATGTTCTCAGACCTATCCTCCACAATGACCAACCCAATCCTATACCACAAAAGTAAACTCACTCAGAAACTTCGGATCAAACTCCAAATTCCACACTGGCGAAAGGATTAAAAATGTCCACTGGACCTTTGAAAAACTCGATACCCAAAATTCCACCAGACTTATCCTTACTCTCCATCAATGTGAATGGCTTAAACTGTCCTCTAAAGAGGCATAGGTTAGCTGACTGGATACAAAAACTTAAGCCAGATATTTGTTGCATACAAGAGTCACATCTCAACTTAAAAGACAAATACAGACTCAGGGTGAAAGGATGGTCATCCATATTTCAGGCAAATGGTAATCAGAAAAAAGCAGGTGTTGCAATTTTATTTGCAGATACAGTAGGCTTTAAACCATCAAAAGTAAGGAAGGACAAGAATGGTCACTTCATATTTGTTAAGGGTAATACTCAATATGACGAGATCTCAATTATTAATATCTATGCACCCAACCAGAATGCACCTCAATTTATAAGAGAAACTCTAACAGACATGAGTAACTTGATTTCCTCCAGCTCCATAATCGTTGGAGATTTCAACACTCCCTTGGCAGTGTTGGATCGATCCTCCAGAAAGAAGCTGAGCAAAGAAATCTTAGATTTAAACCTAACCATCCAGTATTTAGATTTAGCAGACATCTACAGAACATTTCATCCCAACAAAACTGAATACACATACTTCTCATCAGCCCACGGAACTTACTCCAAAATTGATCACATTTTAGGTCACAAGTCTAACCTCAGTCAATTTAAAGGAATAGAAATTATTCCATGCATCTTCTCGGACCATCATGGAATAAAACTTGAATTGAGTAACAACAGGAATCTGCATACCCATACAAAAACATGGAAGTTAAATAACCTTATGCTGAATGATAGCTGGGTCAGAGATGAGATTAAGAAAGAAATCACCAATTTTTTGGAACAAAATGACAATGAAGACACAAGCTATCAGAACCTCTGGGACACTGCAAAGGCAGTTCTAAGAGGGAAATTTATAGCACTGCAAGCCTTCCTCAAGAGAACGGAAAGAGAGGAAGTTAACAACTTAATGGGACATCTCACGCAACTGGAAAAGGAAGAACATTCCAACCCCAAACCCAGTAGAAGAAAAGAAATAACCAAAATTAGAGCAGAATTAAATGAAATTGAAAACAAAAGAATAATACAACAGATCAATAAATCAAAAAGCTGGTTTTTTGAAAAGGTCAATAAAATAGATAAACCTCTGGCCAACCTAATCAGGAAAAAAAGAGTAAAATCTCTAATATCATCAATCAGAAACAACAAAGACAAAATAACCACAGACTCATCAGAAATCCAAAAAATCCTTAATGAATATTACAAGAAACTTTATTCTCAGAAATATGAAAATCTGAAGGAAATAGACCAATACTTGGAAGCACGCCACCTTCCAAGACTTAACCAGAATCAAGTGGAAATGTTGAACAGACCCATATCAAGTTCAGAAATAGCATCAACTATACAAAACCTCCCTAAAAAGAAAAGCCCGGGACCAGATGGTTTCACGTCAGAATTCTACCAAACCTTTAAAGAGGAATTAGTACCTATATTACTCAACCTGTTCCAAAATGTAGAAAAAGAAGGAAGACTACCCAACACGTTCTATGAAGCAAATATCACCCTGATCCCCAAACCAGGAAAAGACCCAACAAGAAAAGAAAATTATAGACCAATATCACTAATGAATATAGATGCAAAAATATTCAACAAGATCCTAACAAACAGAATCCAACAACACATCAAACAAATTATACATCATGACCAAGTTGGTTTTATCCCAGGGTCTCAAGGCTGGTTCAATATACGTAAATCTATAAATGTAATTCAGCACATAAACAAATTAAAAAACAAAGACCATATGATTCTCTCAATTGATGCAGAAAAAGCTTTTGATAATATCCAGCATCCCTTCATGATCAGAACACTCAAGAAAATTGGTCTAGAAGGGACTTTTCTTAAACTGATAGAGGCTATCTACAGCAAACCCACAGCCAATATCATATTGAATGGAGTTAAATTGGAATCATTTCCACTCAGATCAGGAACCAGACAAGGCTGCCCATTGTCTCCATTGCTTTTCAACATTGTAATGGAGGTTTTAGCCACCGCAATTAGGGAAGAAAAGGCGATCAAGGGTATCCATATAGGGTCAGAAGAGATCAAACTCTCGCTCTTCGCAGATGATATGATTGTGTATCTGGAAAACACTAGGGACTCTACTACAAAACTCCTAGAAGTGATCAAGGAATACAGCAGCGTCTCAGGTTACAAAATCAACATTCATAAATCGGTAGCCTTTATATACACCAACAACAGTCAAATTGAAAAAGCAGTTAAGGACTCTATCCCATTCACAGTAGTGCCAAAGAAGATGAAATATTTGGGAATTTACCTAACAAAAGACGTGAAAGATCTCTATAAAGAGAACTATGAAACTCTAAGAAAAGAAATAGCTGAAAATGTTAACAAATGGAAAAACATACCATGCTCATGGCTAGGAAGAATCAACATTATCAAAATGTCCATACTACCCAAAGCAATATATAATTTCAACGCACTCCCTATTAAAGCTCCACTGTCATATTTTAAAGATCTTGAAAAAACATTACTTTGTTTTATATGGAATCAGAAAAAACCTCGAATAGCCAAGACATTACTCAGAAATAAAAACAAAACAGGAGGAATCACACTACCAGACCTCAGACTTTACTACAAATCGATAGTGATCAAAACAGCATGGTATTGGCACAAAAACAGAGAAGTAGATATCTGGAATAGAATAGAGAACCAAGAGATGAATCCAGCTACTTACCGCTATTTGATTTTTGACAAGCCAATTAAAAACATTCAGTGGGGAAAAGATTCCCTATTTAACAAATGGTGCTGGGTGAACTGGCTGGCAACCTGCAGAAGACTGAAATTGGACCCACACCTTTCACCATTAACTAAGATAGACTCTCATTGGATTAAAGATTTAAACTTAAGACATGAAACTATAAAAATACTAGAGGAGAATGCAGGGAAAACCCTTGAAGAAATTGGTCTGGGTGAGTATTTCATGAGGAGAACCCCCCGGGCAATTGAAGCAGCTTCAAAAATACACTACTGGGACTTGATCAAACTAAAAAGCTTCTGCACAGCTAAGAACACAGTAAGCAAAGCAAGCAGACAGCCCTCAGAATGGGAGAAGATATTTGCAGGGTATAACTCTGACAAAGGTTTAATAACCAGAATCCACAGAGAACTCAAACGCATCAGCAAGAAAAAAAAAAGGGATCCCATCGCAGGCTGGGCAAGGGATTTGAAGAGAAACTTCTCTGAATAAGACAGGCGCACGGCCTTCAGACATATGAAAAAATGCTCATCATCTTTAATCATCAGAGAAATGCAAATCAAAACTACTTTGAGATATCATCTAACTCCAATGAGACTAGCCTATATCACAAAATCTCAAGACCAGAGATGTTGGCGTGGATGCGGAGAAAAGGGAACACTTCTGCACTGCTGGTGGGAATGCAAATTAATACATTCCTTTTGGAAAGATATATGGAGAACACTCAGAGATCTAAAAATAGATCTGCCATTCAAACCTGTAATTCCTCTGCTGGGCATATACCCAGAAGACTAAAAATCACAACATAACAAAGATATTTGTACCAGAATGTTTATTGCAGCCCAATTCATAATTGCTAAGTCATGGAAAAAGCCCAAGTGCCCATCGATCCACGAATGGATTAATAAATTGTGGTATATGTATACCATGGAATACTATGCAGCCTTAAAGAAAGATGGAGACTTTACCTCTTTCATGTTTACATGGATGGAGCTGGAACATATTCTTCTTAGTAAAGTATCCCAAGAATGGAAGAAAAAATACCCAATGTACACAGCCCTACTATGAAACTAATTTGGGACTCTCACATGAAAGCTATAACCCAGCTACAACTTAACAATAGGGGGAAGTGGGAAAGGGGGGGTGGGTAGAGGGAGGGGAATCGGTGGGATCACACCTGTGGTGCATATTACAGGGGTATTTGCGAAACTTGTTAAATGTAGAATATAAATGTTTTGGCACAGTAACTGAGATAACGCCGGAAAGGCTATGTTAACCACTGTGATAAAAATGTGTCAAATGGTTTATGAAGTGAGTGTATGATGCCCCATAATCATATCATTGTATACAGTTATGATTTAATAAAAAAATAAAAAAAATAAATAAATAAAAAAAACAATAATAATGAATAGATAATATACAGAATATGTTATATGATAACAAGTGCTATGCAAAAGAAGAAAAATAAACAAACTGGAGCAAAGAGGGGGTGGTTAGAAATAATGGGAGAAAGCAAAAGGTTGAGCCATTGAAACACATTCTTCTTAGTAAAGTATCTCAAGAATGGGAAAAAATCCAATGTGCTCAATACTAGCATGAAACCAATATATAAATAAGTGCACATCCACAGGAATGATAAAAAATACAGTCTAATGAGGGGAGGAAGGAGAAATAGGGGTGGGAGGAGGGGCAAGATGATTGTAGGGAGGGGAAGGGCAATAGACAGGATCTCACCTAGTGTACACAATGTGAGGGGTTCAGTATCACCCCTATGGTGAAGGGACTAAATACAGCTTGAACTTGAAAGTGAGAACAAAGGAAGTAAGAACAATGTAACCTAAGAACTTGTACCCTCATATTAACTTAAACAGAAATAAAGAGAGAGCTCTGGTAGACCTCATTAAGGAGATGTGCACTGACCTATGGTTGGGAGAGGACTGTAGCAATGAGAAAGAAAGCAGAAGAGAAATGGAGAAATGGCATGCCCATTCACTGCATCTTTGCCAGAATAGAGTCATAAATATGACAGGAAGTGTGAATTTCTCTGTTGAGCTTACGATAAATTTAAAATAAGCCAGATATTTTATTTTTTTATTTTTATTTTTTTCCAGTAGAAAATGTCTCCTTTTTATTTTTTATTTTTTTTTATTGTTAACTCATAGCTGTGTACATTTGTGCAATCAAGGGGTACAATATGCTGAAATATACAACTTGAAATATTCTCATCAAACTGTTCAATGTAGCCTTCATGGCATTTTCTTAGTTATTGTACATAGACATTTGTATTCTGCCTTTAGTAAGTTTCGCCTGTACCCATTTGCCGCACCCCCGGCATCAAGCCGTGGCGGGATGGCTCTGTCCGCGTTGTAAAAACTGTGGTAAGGCGGTGAGTGCTCCCCGGAGCGTTGCCCCCGGTCCCCCTGGCCTGCAACAGCAGCGCATAAGTTGCCTAGCATGCCTTTTAGTGAACGTAAGAATTCATGAGGTGCGGCATAAAGGCCTGAATAACCTTTACCCTGAAACCTGTTTGAAACTTGTTTGTTGAGTTGAATGGTTAATTGTTGCTTGAATGTCCTCAGAAACTAAGAATAAACATAATGACTTACTAATCCATGACTTCATCTATACAATGGAGACTAAATGTCTCCAAGGGAACACGTTCCCACCATAAAGGTCAGTTAATTGAAACAATGTATCAAGAGAATGCAGGGATGATAAGTTAAGATGTTCCTACCAGATACCCGCTCCCTCCGGTCTCTTATCTCTACCTTATGTCCCTTTGAAACTGTTTCTTTGAAATAAGTTTTCTATGAAATTGCTTTCTCTATAATTTTGTCACTATACACTTAAAACATATACATAATTCACTATCAATTCACTAACAACATAAAAATCATAATCAAATATAAAAATATAAAAATACAAAATGTGAACAAAGCAGTTTTACAAAGAAAGAAGGTTTAAACATAGATAAAGAGAAGTAAAAGAGTAACTGCTGATAAGCAGCAGTCCTTTGTTCCCCCTTACGGGCAGAAACATTGTCTAAGAAAAGACAGTTGACTACTCCCATCTACAAAACTCGATAAGAACTTTGTAAGCATCAGCAAGTCATAAAAATATCTTTTGTAGTTTGTAAGACATTGTCAAAAATGTATAAATACCATGCCTAAAAATCAGTAAAGTACAGCTGCTTTCATCATCACTTGTGGTGTCTAGTAGTCTGTCAATTCACCCTGCGTCGACCTTCCAATCAACCTGAGCCGTTTCGCCCTGAAAGCCCTCGGACTGAGACTCATTCGACTGGCGGTCCGCGGCAGCTGGCGCCCTCGAACAGGGACCTGAAGGACAGGTGATCTTTCTTTTTCTTTCTTTCCTCTCTTTTCAGATTGAAGGCGACTCTCACCAGGGAGCTCGAGTCCCGCCGGTAAAGGCTGACCGGTTAAGTGTGAGTAATCCGCAGGACAACATGGGGCATACATTAGCAAAAGAGGAACACATGCTCGGTGTCATGATACAGCGTTTGTTAGAAAAAAATGGTTTTCATGTGTCTCTCAAACGGTTGGAGGAGCTTATGCATTTCATAAAGTTGGTTAGTCCTTGGTTTCTGGAGGAAGGCTCTCTCTCTCTCTCCGACTGGAAGAGAGTGGGACGCGAAATGCGGAATTACATGCAGGAACATGGGGAGCAGGTTTTGCCCCCACAAGCTTTTCCTTTGTGGTTACAGGTTAGAGAACTTTTAGCTGACAATACCTTTTTAGAAGCATTCATAAGAGAAACTGATTCGGAGGCTGGAAGCCCTGAAACTAAGGTGGCACCCATTTACGATGAAGTCCCCCCAGAGGCTCTTAAAGACCCCGAGCCAATATCTAATGCTGAGGGCGTCATTCCCTCAGCTCCAACACTCAAAAATATTCTACCGCCGCTCCCACCGGTTGATAATTCATCGGATAGTGACGAGTGGGATGTGGTGGATGAATTTACTAAACCAGATGAAAAAGATAACATGCATGATTTCATTCACCCTCGCCGAGCTTATCCGGCAGTCCGTGTGCCTGTGACTACACCCAGGCCAACTTTGCGGGCTCCACTTCCCCGTGTGCCTCCTTGTCTCCCCCCGCCGCCCATAGGCTTTCAGGCGGCGGTGCGAGAAGCCCGTCAGCAGGGAGATTTTACTTTCGCTTTCCCGGTACGTTTTCCTACCGAGGAAAGGGCACCACCCACCTGGGAACCTCTGTCATTAAAGACACTTAAAGAATTGCAACAAGCTGTCCGTACATCGGGAGCTTCTGCCCCTTATACTTTACAAATTGTAGAATCAATCAGTAGTCAGTGGCTTACTCCGTATGATTGGCAACAAACGGCCAAGGCCACGCTTTCCCCAGGTGACTATATTTTATGGAGAACAGAATATGAAGATAGATGCAGAGAAAGCGTTAATCAACATGTAGGTAGAAAGGCACAGCCCACGTTATCTATGCTTTTAGGAACAGATGAATTTGCCACCTCTGAAAATCAAATTAAACTACCACGGCAATTTTTAGAAATGATTAACCACAATGCAGTTTCTGCTTGGCGCAGAATACCTCCTCCAGGTACTAAGGGCACAACTTTAGCAGGCATAAAACAGGGTATGGAAGAATCCTATCCTGACTTTATTTCTCGCCTAGAAGAAGCTATTAATAGAATGCTCCCACCGTCTGAAGGCACAGCATTATTACTCAAGCAGTTGGCTTGGGAAAATGCAAATACGCTGTGTCAGGACTTAATACGTCCACTCAGGAAAACAGGTACAATACAAGATTATATTAAAGCATGCATGGATGCCTCACCAGCAATCGTCCAGGGAATGGCGTTTGCTGCAGCTATGCGGGGTCAGAAATTTAGTTCATATGTTAAGAATGCTCTTGATAGAGATCCTAGCAACACATGTTTTGGTTGTACACCCCCGCATGCCATACCTACCTGCTATAATTGCGGGAAGCATGGCCACATACAAAAGGATTGTAAAAAGTTTTCCAATAATAATAATAGTAATGATAAGTCTCGTGGGCTACCCCCGGGACCATGCCCTCGTTGTAAGAAGGGCAGGCACTGGAGAAATGAATGTAAATCTAAGTTTCATAAAGATGGAACCCCCTTGTCTGACAAGGGTGCAAATGCTAATAATGGCAATAGGTCAAAAAACTAGATGAGGGGCATTCTCCCAGCCCCGACCCCAAGGGAGAGCCTAAGTCTACTGTAGTACAACCTTTTTTAGAACCTACATCTACCACTAATTGTATACCGCCAGAATGGACAATTCATGACCTCCCGCGTGGAACTCCTGGCAGTGCAGGCCTTGATCTTGCCAGCTCTAAAGACATAATTATATCTAAACATGATGGTGTTACTCTAGTTCCTACTGGAATTAAAGGAAAATTGTTACCGGGCACAGTGGGTGTTATTTTAGGTCGCAGTTCCAATTATACCAAACATTTTGAAGTTATTCCGGGAGTTATTGATTCTGACACTGAGAATACAATTAAAGTCATGGTAAAGTCTTTAGTAGAAACTACACAAATTCATAAGGGACAAAGAATTGCTCAGTTATTGTTGTTGCCATATATACCACTTCCCACCTATCACTTACATGATGCCAGGGGAGAGGGTCAATTTGGATTTACTGATCAGGACTGTGTAGCTCTCATACATGATTTATATGATAGACCAATGTTAAAAATGAAAGTTGAGGGCAGGCCTATTAAAGGGTTAATGGACACAGGAGCTGATGTAACCTGCATTGCAGCTTCTGACTGGCCAAAATCCTGGCCAGTACATCGGACTGGGTCTTCATTAGTTGGTTTAGGTTCTGTTTCTGGTGTTATGCGGAGTACATCTCATTTATTATGTGAATATAAGGATAAGAAAATTTACTTTCAACCTTATGTGTTACCCTCTCTACCCTATACTTTGTGGGGACGAGATCTTTTACATGTTCTAGATATGAAACTAGTTACAGGGGATCAACTGAACGATCAGTGTTTTTCATAGGGGCCACTGCAGAAAACTATGCCTGTAAGATAAAATGGTTAACAGATGTTCCTGTGTGGGTTAGTCAGTGGCCCCTAACAACAGAAAAGTTACAGGCATTACAAATTTTAGTACAAGAACAATTAGATAAAGGTCATTTAGAGGAATCCACTAGTCCATGGAACACTCCTGTGTTTGTCATTAAGAAAAAATCTGGCAAATGGAGACTTTTACAAGATTTAAGAGCAGTTAATGCCATTATGGAAGACATGGGCTCCCTTCAACCTGGGCTCCCATCTCCTGTAGCAGTACCTGAACAATGGCCACTTATAATTATTGATTTACAAGACTGCTTTTTTACTATTAATTTACATCCTGATGACTGTCCTCGTTTTGCTTTCAGTGTTCCTTCTCTAAACTTACAGGAACCGTTTAAAAGATATCAATGGAAAACTTTACCACAGGGCATGAAAAACAGCCCTACCTTATGCCAAAAATTTGTGGCGGCTGCATTAGCAGCACTGAGAAAACAATTTCCTAGTGCTTACATAATTCATTATATGGATGATATCTTGCTAGCTCATCCTGAGCTGCCAAAAGTACAGCTAATGCTAGAAAAAGCTATAGAACAATTAACTAAATTTGGCTTAGTCATTGCCCCAGAGAAAATTCAGAGAGATAAACCATTAAGTTATCTGGGACAATGGATTCACTCTGACTATATTGCACCTCAAAAGGTGCAAATAAGGAGAGATAAATTACAAACTCTTAATGATTATCAAAAATTACTGGGAGAAATAAATTGGATTCGACCTTTCCTGAAGATTACTACGGGAACCCTTAGTCCTTTGTTTACTATCTTACAGGGAGACTCTAATCCCCGTTCCCCTAGACATTTAACTCCAGAAGCCTTGCAGGCTTTACAAGTTGTTGAACAGGCTTTAACTCAAGCTAGGGTTAAACAAATTAATTATCAAAACCCATGGTCTTTACTCATTTTTTCTACTGAGTATACTCCTACAGCTTGCCTATGGCAGGAAGGTATTTTAGAATGGATTCATTTACCACATGTTCAGACAAAGATTGTTGCTGATTATCCATACCTGGTGTCTTTATTAATTGATAAAGGAAGAAAAAGATCACGGGAATTATTTGGTAAAGATCCTCATGTAATTGTAACTGCTTATAATAAAACTCAAGTGGAACAACTATTTCAAAATAATGATGATTGGGTATTGGCCTTACAAGGCTATGCAGGTCAAATCTTATACCATTATCCTAAACATCCTTTAATTGAATTTACAAAAACAGTTTCACTTATATTTCCTCTTATGTGTTCCAAACAGCCTCTGTCTGACGCAATAACCTTGTTCACAGATGGCTCCTCTACAGGTCGAGCTGTAGTTTTTAGCCCAGGCCTGTCTCCTCTTATTAAAGAGGTCACACAAGCCTCTGCCCAACAAACAGAATTATGGGCTCTAATCTCGGCCTTTAATAATTTCAAACAAAGGTTTAACTTGTACACAGATTCAAAATATATTGCTTCTCTTTTTCCAGCTCTTGAAACTGCTCTTTTAACAGGAACCTCAACTATTCTACCTTTATTAAAGAAACTACAAACTTTAATTCAGCAAAGGAATAATCAATTTTATATTGGTCACATAAGAGGACATACTAATTTACCTGGCCCTTTGGCCCAAGGAAATGCCACTGCAGATTTGTTAACACGTACTATGGTGGCATCAGTGGCTGAAGCTGAAGAAAGCCACGCCTTACATCACCAAAATGCTAACGCATTAAGAAAAATGTTTCAAATTACTAGAGAACAGGCAAGACAAATAGTCTTAAAGTGTAAAGCCTGTCCTATTACTCATCATCCTTTAAAATTTGGTGTTAATCCTCGGGGTTTACGCCCCAATGTATTATGGCAAATGGATGTAACACATGTGTCTAGTTTTGGAAAATTACAATATGTACATGTTACTGTTGATACTTTTTCTCATTTTATCTGTGCCTCTGCAAGACCTGGCGAGGCCTACAAAGATGTTGTACAACACCTATTTTACTGCTTTCAGCAGCTAGGTGTTCCTCATCAATTAAAAACAGACAATGCTCCAGCTTATACCTCTCGAGCATTTGAACAATTTTGTATACAGTGGAAGATTTCTCATTCTACGGGGATCCCGTATAATCCTCAGGGTCAAGCAATTGTTGAAAGAACTAATCAAATATTAAAATTACAAATTGAACGCCTACAAAAAGCTCATAAATATTTCTCTCCTCATCATATTTTAACCCATGCTTTATTCGTCCTAAATCACCTTAATGTAAACTCCAACAATTTAACCCCTGCTCTCTCCCATTGGCAGCCACAATCGGCTGCCACCCTTCCTAAAGTTCTTTGGAAAAATTTATTATCGGGCCAATGGAAAGGCCCTGATGTATTGTTAACCTCCGGACGAGGCTATGCTTGCATATTTCCACAGGATGCCGACTCTCCCGTCTGGATTCCAGACCGGCTCATCAAACCGGCTCCTCCGGAGACCCCGGCGCAGAAGACAACGCCTGCGGCGGATGAAGATCCTATCTGCACAAATGAGGACGACTGTGGAAATTTCACCGAAACCCTCCAAGACCACGTGGACACAGATCCGTGCCCTGGTGAAACAAGCTAAACAACTTCTCATATCTCAAGGAAACCCTCTAACTCCTACAATGTACTTTCTTGCGTTTCTATCACTAATCTCTACTCCTAAGGTAGAAACTGCAGCTTATTGGTCTTATGTTCCTAATCCTCCACTGCTACACCCTGTGGGCTGGCTAGATCCAGACCCCATAAAAATTCTTTCTAATGATTCTATCCGCTTAGGAGGTTTAACTGACTCAGAATCCAGACATCATGCTGCGGCTTTAATTAATTTCACTGGCAAAGCCGACTCCTTGCCTATTTGCTTTACTTTAAGAGGCAACACACCTCCTTTTTGTTTACCTACTAGCTACAGGGTATTTTTAACTGATGCTCCAGATCCTCATGATGCAAATAGACGTTATGTTTGGGAATATGAGTTACAAACTATTGGAAGTCCTAATTATAATGAAACCTGTTTATCTGTTAACTCATTACCTCTCCCTAACTGTAAAGAAAAATATAGAAATAAAAATCAATTCTGGGAATCATCATTAACTAAAACACCTACTTGGCTTTCCTGTGGATTCCCAAATGCTGCCAACAAGCATTCTCCTATAAATTCAAACACAGTCATCTGGGATTATTCTCCTACTTCTTGTTTTGATCATAATAAATATTTCTCGAACCAATTAGATAAATTTCATCAGTATCAGTGGTCTGGTACTCCCCAACCAATACGACGATGGTTCACACCTGGTCTAGTTGAGCCCATATGGGTAGCTCAAGACAAAAATAAAACTCAAATACACTATGATTTATTTAGACTTGTTGCTGCATCCAACTTAATTTTAGAAAAGAAACCTAATATGCCAAAACCAAATGCAATGTCAGTAAGAACTTGTGTTGGATATCCATATGCTCTACTTTTAGCTCCAAATAAGTATTTAACTATTACACAATCTAAAAACTCTTATCATATTTCTTGTACCGCTTGTAAAGTTACAAATTGTCTTACTTCTACTGATTTATTCAATGAACGCTTGTTTAATTCTGTTTTAATTGTTAAAAGACCCTCTTATGTACTATTACCTGTTGATTTACAAGATGATCCTTGGTATGATAATTCTGCTTTACAAGTTTTACATACTGTTAATCAGTTAATTCGACCTAAGAGGTTTGTAGCTGCTTTAATTCTCGGTATTTTAGCTTTAATTTCTATAGTCACAACATTTGCGGTAGCCACTACTGCTTTGGTTCAAGAAGTTCACACAGCTCACTTTGTTAATTCTCTCAGCAGCAACATAACTCTAGCTTTAATAACTCAAGCCAGCATAGATAATAAACTTGAAGCAAAACTTAACATCCTAGAAGAAGTAGTTTTAGCCTTAGGACAAGATATAAAGTTTATACAACATAAACTTCAAACCAGATGTCATTCTGCCTTTCCTGCTATTTGTGTAACTCCTTTACCTTATAATATGTCCACTTCCTGGGACAAAACTAAAGCTCATCTACAGGGTGTCTGGAAGGACAATGATATTACACATGATTTACATACTCTTCAAAAAGATATCACTGCCATCAGTGAAGCTCATTTACCTAGCACTTCTCTTGATTCACTGGCTCAATCCCTCTCTGACAATCTTAAATCTTTAAATCCTGTGTCCTGGATTCAGTACATTGTGTTTATTGTCATTATTGGATGCTTGATATTCTGTGTTGTTTTACTGTTACCTTGTCTCCTTCGTTGTGTCTTTTCCTCCTTAAAGGCTGTTCGCCAAGACCTCTTTGAGCTACGTTTCATTAACAAAAAAGGGGGAAATGCCGCACCCCCGGCATCAAGCCGTGGCGGGATGGCTCTGTCCGCGTTGTAAAAACTGTGGTAAGGCGGTGAGTGCTCCCCGGAGCGTTGCCCCCGGTCCCCCTGGCCTGCAACAGCAGCGCATAAGTTGCCTAGCATGCCTTTTAGTGAACGTAAGAATTCATGAGGTGCGGCATAAAGGCCTGAATAACCTTTACCCTGAAACCTGTTTGAAACTTGTTTGTTGAGTTGAATGGTTAATTGTTGCTTGAATGTCCTCAGAAACTAAGAATAAACATAATGACTTACTAATCCATGACTTCATCTATACAATGGAGACTAAATGTCTCCAAGGGAACACGTTCCCACCATAAAGGTCAGTTAATTGAAACAATGTATCAAGAGAATGCAGGGATGATAAGTTAAGATGTTCCTACCAGATACCCGCTCCCTCCGGTCTCTTATCTCTACCTTATGTCCCTTTGAAACTGTTTCTTTGAAATAAGTTTTCTATGAAATTGCTTTCTCTATAATTTTGTCACTATACACTTAAAACATATACATAATTCACTATCAATTCACTAACAACATAAAAATCATAATCAAATATAAAAATATAAAAATACAAAATGTGAACAAAGCAGTTTTACAAAGAAAGAAGGTTTAAACATAGATAAAGAGAAGTAAAAGAGTAACTACTGATAAGCAGCAGTCCTTTGTTCCCCCTTACGGGCAGAAACATTGTCTAAGAAAAGACAGTTGACTACTCCCATCTACAAAACTCGATAAGAACTTTGTAAGCATCAGCAAGTCATAAAAATATCTTTTGTAGTTTGTAAGACATTGTCAAAAATGTATAAATACCATGCCTAAAAATCAGTAAAGTACAGCTGCTTTCATCATCACTTGTGGTGTCTAGTAGTCTGTCAATTCACCCTGCGTCGACCTTCCAATCAACCTGAGCCGTTTCGCCCTGAAAGCCCTCGGACTGAGACTCATTCGACTGGCGGTCCGCGGCACCCATTCTAGATGCACCGTAGGTGTGGACCCACCAATTACCTTCCCTTCATCCTAACCTCCCCCCTGCCTTCTCCTTCCTTGGCCCTTTCCTCATAGTCTTGTGCTATAGTTGGGTTATAGCCTTCATGTGAAAGCTATAATTTAGCTTCATAGTAAGGCTGAATGCATTGGATACTTTTTCTTCCATTCCTGAGATATTTTGCTAAGAAGAATATGTTCCAGCTCCATCCATGTAAACATGAAAGAGGTAAAGTCTCCATCTTTCCTTAAAGCTGCATAATATTCCATGGTATACATGTACCACAATTTGCTGGTCCATGCATGGCTCGATGGGTACTTGGGTTTCTTCCATGACTTAGCAATTATGAATTGGGCTGCAATAAACATTCTGGTACAGATGTTTTTGTTATATTGTGATTTTTGGTCTTCTGGGTATAAACCTAGTAAAGGAATTATAGGATCAAATGGCAGGTCTATTTTTATGTCTCTAAGTATTCTCCAAACATCCTTCCAGAAGGAACGTATTAGTGTGCATTCCCACCAGCAGTGTAGAAGTGTGCCCTTTTCTCCACATCCACACCAAAATCTCTGGTTTTGTGATTTTGTTATGTGGGCTACTCTTACAAGGAATAGGTGATATCTCAGAGTAGTTTTGATTTGCATTTCTCTGATGTTTAAGGATGATGAGCTTTTTTTCATGTGTTTGTAGATCATGCATCTGTCTTCTTTGGAGAAGTTTCTCTTCAAGTCCATTGCTGACCCTGAGATGGGATCATGTGTTCTTTTCTTGCTAATACATAGGAGTTCTCTGTGGATTCTGGTTATTAGACCTTTATTGGAGATATAACCTGCAAATATTTTCTCCCATTCTGAGGGCTGTCTGCTTGCTTTACTTACTATGTTCTTGGCTATGCAGAAGCTTTTTAGTTTGATCAGGTCCCAGTAGTGTATTTTTGATACTGCTTCTTTGCCTGGGAGTCCTCCCCATAAAATATTCACCCAGGCCAATTCCTTCAAGAGTTTTCCCTGCACTTTCTTCAAGTATTTTTATAGTTTCATGTCTTAAGTTTAAATCTTTTATCCAGTGAGAGTCTATCTTAGTTAATGGTGAAAGGTGTGGGTCCAGTTTCAATCTTCTACAGGTTGCCAGCCAGTTCACCCAGCACCATTAGTTAAATAGGGAATCATTTCCCCACTGAATGTTTTTAATTGGCTTGTCAAAGATCAAATAACGGTAAGTAGCTGGATTAATCTTTTGGTTCTCTATTCTGTTCCGGACATCTAGTTCTCTGTTTTTGTGCCAATACCATGCTGTTTTGTTCACTATCAATTTATAGTACAGTCTCAGGTCTGGTAGCGTGATTCCTCCTGCTTTGTTTTTATTGCTGAGTCATGTTTTGGCTATTCGAGGTTTTTTCTGATTCCATATAAAATGAAGTATTATTTTTTCAAGATCTTTAAAATATGACAATGGAGCTTTAATAGGAATTGCATTAAAATTATATATTGCTTTGGGTAGTATAGACATTTTAACAATGTTGATTCTTCCCAGCCATGAGCATGGTATGTTTTTCCATTTGTTAACATCTTCAGCTATTTCTTTTCTTAAAGTTTCATAGTTCTCTTTGTAGAGATCTTTCACATCTTTTGTTAGGTATACTGCCAAATATTTGATCTTCTTTGGCACTACTGTGAAAGGAATAGAGTCCTCGACTGTTTTTTCAGCTTGGTTATTGTTGGTATATATAAAGGCTACAGATTTATGGGTGTTGATTTTGTAGCCTGAGACTTTGCTGTATTCCTTGATCACTTCTAAAATGATCACTTCTAAAAGTTTTGTAGTAGAATCCCTAGTGTTTTCCAGATATACAATAATATCATCTTTGAAGAGTGAAAGTTTGATCTCTTTTGACCCTATGTGGATACCCTTGATCGCCTTTTCTTCCCTAATAGCAGTGGCTAAAACTTCCATTACAATGTTAAAGAGCAATGGAGACAATGGGCAACTTTGCCTGGTTCCTGATCTAAGTGGAAATGATTTCAATTTAACTCCATTCAATACGATATTGGCTGTGAGTTTGCTGTAGATGGCCTCTATTAGTTTAAGAAATGTGCCTTCTATACCAGTTTTCTTAAGTGTTCTGATCATGAAGGGATGCTGGATATTATCAAATGCTTTTTTCTGCATCAATTGAAAGAATCATATGGTCCTTATTTTTTAGTTTGTTTATGTGCTGAATTACATTTATAGATGTATGTATATTGAACCAGCCTTGAGACCCTGGGATAAATCTCACTTGGTTGTGCTGTATAATTTTTGATGTGTTGTAGCATTTGGTTTGTTAGGATCTTATTGAGTATTTTAGCATCAATATTAATTAGTGATATTGGTCTATGATTTTTATTTCTTGTTGGGTCTTTCCCTGGTTTGGGGATCGAGGTGATGTTTGCTTCATAGAATGTTTTGGGTAATATTCATTCTTTTTCTATATTTTGGAAGAGGTTTATTAACATAGGTACTAGTTCTTCTTAAAGGTTTGGTAGAATTCTCATACAAAGCCATCTGGTCCTGGGCTTTGTACAGTTGATGCTATTTCAGAACTTGATATAGGCCTGTTCAATATTTTTACTTCATTCTGGCTAAGTCTTGGTAGGTGGCATACTTCCAGGTATTGGTCGATTTCTTTCAGATTCTCATATAACTGAGAGTAGAGTTTCTTGTAGTATTCGTTAAGGATTTTTTGAATTTCTGAGGGGTCTGTCGTTATTTCATCATTACCATTTCTGATTGATGGAATTGGAGACTTTACTCTTTTTTTCCTGGTTAGGTTGTCCAAAGGTTTATCTATTTTATTGATCTTTTCAAAAAACCAACATTTGGATTCATTGATCTGTTGTATAATTCTTTTGTTTTCAATTTAATTTAATTCTGCTCTGATTTTGGTTATTTCTATTCTTCTGCTGGGTTTGGGGATGGAGTGTTCTTCCTTCTCCAGTTGCTTGAGATGCACCATTAAGTTATTAACTTCCTCTCTTTCCGTTTTCTTGAGGAAGGCTTGCAATGCTATAAATTTCTCTCTTAGTACTGCCTTTGCAGTATCCCAGAGGTTCTGGTAATTCATATCTTGATTGTTGTTTTTTCCCAAAAATATGGTGATTTCCTTCTTAATCTCGTCTATAACCCATCTATTCTTCAGCATAAGGTTGTTTAGCTTCCATGTTTTTGTATAGGTATGCAGATTCCTGTTGTTATTGAGTTCAACTTTTATTCCTTGATGGTCTGAGAAGATGGAAGGAATTATTTCTATTTTTTAAAATTTGCTGAGGTTAGATTTGTGGCCTGGGATGTGGTCTATTTTGGAGTATGTTTTATGGGCTGATGAGAAGAATGTGTATTCAGTTTTGTTGGGATGAAATGTTCTGTAGATGTCTATTAAGTCCAGATGTTGAATGGTTATGTTTAAATCTAAAATTTATTTGCTTAGCTTCTTTTTGAAGGATCTATGCAGCACTGCTAAAGGGATCTTAAAATCTCCAACTTCTATGGAACTGGAGGAAATCAAGTTGCTCATGTCTGTTAGAGTTTCTCTTATAAATTGAGGTGCGTTCTGGTTGGGTGCATAAATATTAATAATTGAAATCTCATAATATTGAGTATTAACTTTAACAAATATGAAGCGTCCATCCTTATCCTTCCTTATTTTGGTTGATTTAAAGCCTATTGCGTCTGTGAATAGGATTGCAATGCCTGCTTTTTTCTGCTTTGCGTTTGCCTGGAGTATAGATGACCATCCCTTCACCTTGAGTCTAAATTTGTCTTTTAATGTATGATGCGATTCTTGTAAGGAGCAGATATCTGGCTTGAGTTTTTGTATCCAGTCAGCCAACCTGTGCCTCTTTAGAGGACAATTTAAACCATTCATATTAATTGAGAATATTGATAAGCCTTTTGGGAGTCCGGTGGAAATTTTTAATCCTTTTGCAACTGTGGAAGTTGGAATTTGATCAAAATTTTCTGGGTGGGTTTACTTCTGTATTGGAGGATAACACTGGTCTTTATGGAGAATAGGTCTGAAAATATCCTGGAGAGCTGGTTTAGTTATGGCAAATTTCTTCAACGTGTGAATGTCATTGAAGTATTTAATTTCTCCATCATAAATGAAACTCAGTTTAGCTGGGTACAGGATCCTGGGTTGAAAGTTATTTTTTTAGGAGATTAAAAGTTGATGACCATCCTCTTCTAGTTTGAAAGGTTTCAGCAGAGAGATCTTCAGTTATTCTAATATTCTTGCCCTTGTAGGTGATAGTTTTCTTTTTTCTGGCTGCTTTCAGAATTTTCTCCTTGATATTAACTTTAGTGAAATTGATTATGATGTGTCTGGGGCATGTCTTATTTTGGTTGAGTCTTGTTGGAATTCTGAAACTGCTATCTGAATTTCAGGATCTCTTTGCATGTCTGGAAAGTTCTCCTTCATAATCTCATGGAGAAGAGACTCTGTGTCTTGTGAAGCCACTTTGTCGCTTTCGGGGATCTGTATAAGATGAATATTGATTTTCTTTGACTTGTCCCAGAGCTCTCTGAGAGAGTGATCTGTTTTTGCCCTCCATTTCTCTTCCTCTTTGAGTGTTTGGGACCATTCGTAAGCTTTGTCTTCAATGTCAGAAATCCTTTCTTCTGCTTGCTCCATTCTGTTACTGAGACATACTACTGTGTTCCTCAGATCTTTGAGGGCTGCAACTTCTTGTGTCAATGTGTCAAAATCTTTGGTCATTTGGTCTTTGAATTCATCGAATTCTTGAGATATCTTTTGGGTTACTGCTTGAAATTCTAATTCGATCTTATTTACTTTCCAGATTCTGAATTCGATTTCTGACATCTCAGCTATTTGTTTGTGCATGGGATCTTGTGCTGTGTCTGCCCCATTGATCCTTGGGGGAGTTTTTCTACTCTGATTATTCATATTGCCAGAGTTTTTCTGTTGCTTTCACTTCATGATTGTTTTTCTCCATTGCCTCTGGCCTTCCCCAGGGTTCGGGAGGTGTCTCTCCAAGATTAGACCCCAGCGGGATCACTCTATTGTCGCTGGATCTTTGTAGGGAGTGACCCTGTGTAGTTCCTCTGGGGCTGCCCCAGCCTGGGAATTCTGGTTGTGGAAACATCTCCAGAGCGTGACACCCCTTGATCCAGCAACAGGGCAGGAGGTTGTGTGCACGGTTCTGGGAGTGCCTTGCACCCAGTGACTTTGGCACAGAGACCCCAAGGCTCCAGCAGTCTCTAGCCAGGAGAAGGGCTCTGTGCAGAGGCAGGGAGGGCTCTGGAGGGCATGTGGCTACCAGAGTCTCTGGTCTGACGAGCTGGCCAGTGTGGAGGCAGGAAGGGTACAGGAGGGAGGACCCAGGGTTGCGTGGCTCCCACAGTTCCTGGTCAGGGCATACGGAGGCCAGCCTGGCATGGCTTGCAGGTCGGGTATCGTGGTGCAGCTCTTATGGAGGTCCCGGTGGCGTCAAACCAAGGAGTTTGAGGTTGCTATGAGCTGTGACACCACGGCACTCTACCCAGGGCAACAGCCCAATGCTCCAGTGTGCCAAATCTTGTCTCACTCTGCCCCTGAGGGTTGAGGCTGTAAGGTAGCTCAGTTCCTGCCCTTGGACTGCTCAGTCACTAGGTTACTAGATCCCACCTGATCCTTGCTCTGTGACCCTGAGGGTGGAGTTTGCCAGGGCAGTTCTCTCACAATGGCTCCCTGTGGCCCACAGCGGAACACTATTAGCTCCATCCAGCTCAGTGGCTCAGTCTGGGGCCCTAGACAATGCCCAAAGTTCTCTTCACTCTTGCTTAAGCTCTCCCCAAGGCAGTTCAACTAAGTGCCAAGTCCAAAAACAGTTCACAGGTAATGCCTTTCCTGTTTGCAGTCTCACTGCTGCTTGTACTTATGCCTGCCGGTGGTGTTAGGTTGAACACACACAACCACTTGCCAGTTTTCCACTGTTTTTGTCCTCCTTTTGGGGTCCAGAAGTCCCTTGCTGACTCCCTGTATCCTCAAAGGGATGATTATAGGCAGATCCCACCAGCCAGAGATGCCTGGAGTCTTATCTCCCCAGACTCACCGTGCCCAGTTGCAGGGAAGCTGTTACTCAGCCGCCATCTTGCTCAACCTCGTAAGCCAGATATTTTAAAAGGTATGTAAAATGATTTGTCTTATGAATGGATTTCTAACTTCATCTGCTGCCAGGCACTCTCCTGTTCACTCTCTAAGCACACTAACTTTTTAATAGTCATGTGAATGTACTGGTGCTTTCTTGCTACCTTGGGACATTTACACCTGTTATTTACTACCTGACATACTTTAGTGTGCTCTCTCTCTTTCTCTCTGTTTCTCTGTTTCTGTGTGTGTCTCTCTCTCACACACACACATAGACACACACACACACACACACACACACACAGCTTTGCCTTATTAGCACTTTACTTGAGCATGTTCTCAGTTTAAGTGATGTATTTCTTTGGGAAGTTATATCAGACACCTTTGACTTAGGTCCCAGTGTTGTTTATCACCACAGCACAGTGTAGAGTTGTTCATGGCTTTGGTCGTGATAGCCAACTATCACGAGCAAAATATTAAACACTGTAAAAGCCTTATCAATGTAATAGTAACACTTTTGAATATAATAACACAATTTTAAATCTTATTTTAATGGGTTAAATTATATTTTCTGAAAGATATGTTGAAGTGCTAGCTGCTGGTATCTTTGAATTTGACCTTATTTGGAAATAGGGTCTTTGTGGATATAATCAAGCTGATATGATTTAATTAAGTTTAGGCCCTAATCCAATATGACTGATGTCCTTATAAGAAGACAAAAGAGACAAATATAGGAATGCACAGGGAGAATCTCATATGATTATAGAGGTTGAAATTGAAGTGATGTATCCACAAGTCAAGGAACACCAAAGCTTGCCAGCAGCACCAGAAGATATGAAAGTAACATGGAACAGATTCTCCCTCAGAAACTTCAGGAAAAATCAACACTGTCAACACTTAGATTTTGGATGTCTAGTCTCCCGAAATGTCTCCACAACCAGTTTCTGTTGTGAGGTAGCCAATTTGTGGGCCTAAGAAACTGATACACTTATATTTTAAATTTGATTTATAACTTATAAATTATATTTATATATTATATCTTTGTAATTTTAAAATAATTTTATAAAATTATATTTTATAAATTATATTTGTTAGTATTTTAAAATACATTGTGCTATTTTTTAATATAATCTTTAATGAATGCAAATTATTTATGCTAATTTTTTTAATTTAACTTCCTTGCTCTCTCTTACTCACTCCATAGTAAACTAATATTCTGTGAGAATGCTAGGTTTTAATATGCATAATTATTCTTGTGTAGAGTTAAAAATATCAGATAAGCCCATATCTTGAAGATTCCAAGTAAATTAATTAATAGACTTTAAATGGATTTAATAAAAAACAAATGACATGAATGGTTTCATAAAACTTAATCTGAGTTATAAGTTATCATTTAATTAAATTATTAATTATTTGATTCATTCAACAAATACTAATCAAACACCTAGCAATGGTAAATATAATAGTGAAAGAAACAGTTTCAAAAATCTCCCTTAGGATTTCGTATTCCTGTGGGAGTAAAGATTAGACAATTGTCTCAGTTCATTTTGTGCTACTGTAACAGAATACCACACACTGGGTAATTCATGATTCAGAGAAATTTATTCGGTTTATGGTTCTGGAGAGGGGGATGTCCACATTTGAAAGGCTACATCTTGTGGGGGCCTTTTTGCTATACCATAACATGAGGAAAAGCATCACATGGACAAAAAGAGCAGGAGATTGTAATTGTTTTTCATAAGGGTGAAGGCTCCATGATGTGAGTATCTCCTGTTAGGCTGCACCTCTGAACGAGGTTTCTTTGAAGATAAAGTTTCCAATATGTATTTTTTGTGGGAAACTTTGAAACTTCAGAAAGGATAAAAATGGAAAGAATTTCAATGGTGACAATTGCTATGAGAAAATGACAGCTTATTGGTATAGAGTGGAAGGCCTACCTTTGAGTGATCAAAACAGATCTCCCTGAGGAGGTGACTTGAGGCAGAAAAATGAGTATTGAGGAGAAGATGTCTATTCAAAGGTCTGGGGGAAAAGCCTTTCAGACAGTGAGAAAGCCGAATATAAAGACCCAAAGGCAGGAATCATATCAATACTGCCAATGAAGCGAAAGGCCAGTGTGGCTTAGCATAGTAAGCAAATGGGAAAGATATTGGGAAATGAGATCAGAGAGATAATAGTGTGTGTGATCAGGTAGGGCAGTGAAGGCCATTCCAAAAGGTCTGGCTCCCCTTATATCCTTGGTTGAGACGCTTAAACTTAAGCTAGTCTGTCCATACCCTATCTGTGATTGGTGGAATACTGTGTGTCTGAGCACAACTACTGAAACTGCTGGTGCCTCTGGGTAGTTAAATTCAAAAGAAACACTGATATGAAAAAAATTATATATATCTATGTGTATATATATATATATATATATATATGAATTCCTCTGGAAAAGAGAGTTCAGCAATCAGCAGGTCAGGAGATAAAGGGACTGATATCACATAAGACACAGCTTTAAGGTAAGTCATAATTTATAAATCTACAAGACATGCCATAGTCAGACTATAACAATTCCATAGTTAAAAGTAATCTGGAATCAAAAGGTAAATTGATAGGTTTGTGAGAGTCAAAATATAGACGCTGAAAGGCAACATGACATAAGAGGTCAGCTGTGGAATAGGTAGAATAAATGCCAAAGTAATCAAATGTAAAGCTCTATAAGTCAAAGAGAAATTAATTTTCTTAAACATAATTCTACAGATCTAATTTATTATTCTTTTTTTTTTACAGTTCCTATCTACTATAGTAGAACAAATATCAGGATATAGCCAGTGCAAATGTGGCAGAGCAGATCCAGAAAGTTTCTATCATTAACTAGACAGATGCAGATTACCCAAAAGCAGTTGGGCTAGCGTGTCATGTGTTTGTCCTGAATTACCTTGACAAAAGCTGTTGATTGTGACTGTACGGGCATTAAATCCACATAGGCCTCTGGATACCTATGTAATAGTAAAGATAGATGGAGTCTTAATGCAATTTACATAGTATAGATTGTTGTCTTCTTGCTGTTAGTTATTTTAAGCACAAACGATGTTTAAATATTTCTTTAAATATAACCTTTCTTGTGCCAATGCAATCACATGGAGAACAAAGAAACTTCAATCATTTTTCTTCTAGCTCTTGGCAAAGACGATTATATACAGAGATTTAAAAAGAGAGACCTTTAAAGTCAGAACATGATGCTGGCCTCCAAGAATAGATTTTAAAATCTACTAATTAGCATTCTGTAGAGTTAATAAGTGAATTGTTGCATAGTCTGGGTCATTTTCCTCACAGAGTCGAAGTAAGTAGTGTGAGTCCAAGTAACTGAGAGCAATTGATTACATTTCTGTTGCACAAAAACAACCTCATGATAGTATCTTTTTGACAAGACTTATAGGACTGATAAAGAAATTGTTTGTTAGTGGGGTGATATTTTAGCCTACAAAAACGAAAAGCCTGCCTCAAGATTAGACTAGAGGAATAAACATGATCATTATTAACATATACTTCTCTTTGGTTCCTTTTCTTGAAAGCAAAACATGAATTTATAATAAGGTTTAGTGAAAAATGAACATTGACTTAAAAATGTTAGCTGTGAAACTATGTAAAATAATATTCTAATAAAAATAGCATATTTTTATTGTATATGCTAAATATATATTTTTATTGTATATGCTATATATGTATATATTCAAATAATATATATATTCAAATAATATATATTCAAATATACATTCAAATAATTTGAATATATACATATACTAATTTAGGTTTTGTAGATATTAATTCATTAAATCTGTCTTTTTGCCTTGTAAGATAAAGATATTATTATTTTACCATCCTACAGACAAGGCAACTGAGAGAAAGTGATAAATTATTTTGACCAAGGTCCTACACCTAGTAAATGATAGAGCTGGGCATCAAAATAAGATTTCTAGCTGGGTATAGTGGCTCACGCCTATAATTGTAGCACTTTAAGAGGCCAACGCAGGATTGATTGAATCCAGGAGTTTGAGACAAGCTTGAACACAACGAGACCCTGTTTCTAAAAAAATAAAAATAAATAAAAATAACTTACCTGGGTGTGGTGGCAAGCACTTGTAGGCCAATTACTCAGGAGGCTGAGGCAGGAGGATTGCTTGAGCTAAGGAATTGGAGATTGCAGGGAGCTATGATGATGTCATTGCACTATATAGCCTGGGAGACAAAGCAAGTTTCCATTTCAAAAAATAAAAACAAAATTTAAAAAAAAAGCAAGATTATGTGACTCCAGAGTATCACAGTTCTTACCCAATAAGCCATGTTGCCACTTAATCTAAAGACACTTAGATTGATGTACTGACAAGAATGGTGCCATTTATCCTTATCTTGATAAACAAGGATTGCCTCCAAAACCCGTGTCTCTGCTCTAAGGATGCTTTTTATTACAATTTTCTACCAAGAATGCTTAAGATAAGTACTGGGTATGGAAAAAGCTTTGTCTCTTTATAGTTGTGTGAAGTTTGCCATGTCACTTTGTTACACGTAAATTTTTGTGGTAGGTAGAATAATGAACCCCAAATGTGCCTGTACCCCATTCACTTGAACCTGTGAATATGTTACCTCACATGGTGAAACAAAACAAAACTAGAGAAAAATCCTTGCAGCTCTGATCAAGTTAAATATGTTGGGATGAGATTATCTTGGGCTACCTGTGTGAGGTCAATTTAACTACAAGGGTTCTTGTAAGAGGGAGGCAGGAGGGAAAGTTATAGAAAGAGGAATGAGATGGAAGCACAGGTCATAGTGATGTCAGTCCTCAAGCCAAGGAATGTGAGCAGCCTCTAGAAGCAAGAAAAGAGATTCTCTCTTAGAACCTCCAGAGGGAATTTGGCCCTGCTAACACCTTGATTTTAGCCTAGTGACACTCATTTCAGGTTTTTGATCTCCAGAATTCAAGAAAATATTTTTGTGTTGCTAAAAGCCACTAAGTTAATGTTAAATTTTTACCTCCCCCCCAAAAAAATAGGAAACTAGCCATTTTACAACAAAAATAGGAAACCAGTACAGTTTCTTTATTTTTAAAAGTCGTACAATCATGACCTCATGGAATTGATATGAGGTTTTAAAGAGAAGAAAATGAAAGATTTGATTGCATTGACTTAGAGGATAAAGAAATAGCATGTGAGGTATTGTCTAAAAGCCCAGAAAGTATTCATGTGGGACATAATCCAGCCTTCCCATCTAGGCCTCCACATGAGACCTCGGAGGTAGTCAGACAAGAAAGAACTAAACCTGGTTTACCCTTCTTTCCTCATCAATATTCACATTCTTCTTCCCATCCTTCTCCCCATCCCCAGGGCCTTTCAGGATCTGTCCCCTCAGAAGCTAAAAGGCACATAATTAGGTACTTAACACATTTCTATTCACTGACCACAAAACTGAAGACAGAGCTGCTTTCAGATATTTTGAGAAACTGAGCTAACAAAGTTCCTTTTTCTTTAAGCCAGTTTGACAGACAGTTTTCTGTACTATATCCAACTACGTGAGCTTCCCCCACCCAGTGTGTCTGTCTGTCTGTATCAAAAATCAGACAACAGAGCAAAATATAAAAGTCAAATGAACAGTGTGATGCCTTTGGCTCAAAGGAGTAGGGCACTGGTGCCATATCCCAGAGGTGGTGAATTCAAACCCAGCCCCGGCCAAAAACTGCAAAAAAAAAAAGATAAATGAAAAGTTACATGAAGATCTCAACAGGTTGCTATTTTGTTAAATATGTTATATATAATATAATGGGACATTTCACATTAACTAATGTGTCCATATACCTATATCAATATCATATGCTTTACTGTTAATATAATTTTTTTTTTACAGTTTTTGGCCGGGGCCGGGCTTGAACCCACCACCTCCAGCATATGGGGCTGGCGCCCTACTCCTTTGAACCACAGGCACCACCCTATTAATATAATCTTTTTTAAGTATAATAATAGGAATATATAGTATTATACAAATATAATTATAATAATCATTTAATATATAATAGTATTTAATATACCCTGGAAAATGTTCTAATTATATTTTATGTGATGTGCTATAACACTGTTTTTCATTTGACATCTTTATGTAATAGTGTAATAGACAAAGATGTCATGGAGGAGGGTATGGCTGTTGTGGACAAAGAGAGATCAGAGATTTTCTTCAGTTTCGAGACTTTTACACTGGAACATGAATTGATCAAAAGGAGCTTGCCATGAGAAAATCTCCTCCAGGAAGAGGAAATAGCTAGTACAGCTGTCCCAAGACAAAGACTACTTTGGTATGGCAATAAGGAGGCTAATGTGGCTTAATTCCTTTCCTTAAAGAGACAAGTTGAAGCAAAGGAAGAAGTTATTAGACACATATGAGGTCAGAGGGCCTACGATACGGAAAAAAAAAAAAAAAACACCTGAATTTCTTCTACTACAGTGGGCAGAGTATTTTTGTCAAGAGAGGTGATTGAATTGCTTTGCATTTTTAAAATATCACGTTAGATTTACTATGGAGATTTTCACAATGACTACTTCACATTATTCCTGGCCAATTCATATATGTATTTTTTCTTATTAACAAATTCAATAGATTCAGGGGATACAAGTTGAATTATAATATTTGTCTATATTATATAGTGGTAATGTCTGGCCTTTTGTACCCATCACCCAAATAGTGTCCATTGTACTTGTAGGTTATTTTTCATTCCTCATCCTCTCCCACCCTCCCCCCTTCTGAGTCTCCAGTATCCATTTTACCACTCCAGGTGCCCTCCTGTATCCATAGTTTAGCTCTCACTTATAAGTGAGAACATGCACAATTTATTTTCTTAACGTATTAGGTTTATTTCTAAGAATTAAATTTAGTGTTTTTGATTTAATATTGATGTTGCTAGTACTGTTTCTTGTGCAAGTGTCAAGCTTCATCTCTTTATAGTCAATAAGAAGTTATTGTTTAGGGTAGCACCTGTAGCTCAAAGGAGTAGGGCGCCAGCCCCATATGCCAGAGATGGCGGCTTCAAACTCAGCCCCAGCCAAAAAAAAAGAAGAAGTTATTGTTTAATTAGAGTAAATTATAGTTATCAAAAATATTTGGCTATTTTCTTCTTTTCTAGTGCCAGTATTTCTTCAGTTGATTCTTTAGAGCTATCCAGGTGAAATGTGTACAGGGTGGTTCTAAGATTCATGTGCAATCATACTATTTTAAATTGCAGACAAACTTTATGGCCACCCTGTATTATCTGCAAATAAAGATGACTTTTTCCTTCTGCTTTCTGGTATCTGTGCTTATTATTCGGTCTCCTGACTGAATTACATCGCCTGGCATTTCCACAGGAATGTGAAGTTCCGGTTCTCACAGACACTCTTGCTGGGTTTTCCACTTAATGGCAACAGCTCTGTCAGACACAGTTATCCAGCAATTCCTTCTTCAGGGCTAGAAAACTTGAAGTTGATCTGGGTACATGGATGCCCAGACATCATTCTCCAACTTCCTTTGCAACTACTTGGCCATGTGAGTAAATTCCAATCAGCTGTGAATAGGGATGTGCTGTTTCTAGATACTGCCCTTTAAAGAAATGGGTGTTTGTTCCCATTTTTATTCATATTATTTGGTGAAATCTTGCCAGAGATTTTGCTTTTAAACTTTCTGAGTCATATTGAAAGTTTAGTGTTTATTTGTATAAATAGAATGCAATTAGTAATTATTATTAATTTTAGAACTGTGAGTTTTTCTCATTAAATTGGGGGCTAATTGGACTTACACATTTGTTCCCATTCATCATCTCACTTCATTTTTTAAAAAAAATTATTTAGTTTGTTCTGTTTCATTTTCCACTTGAGCAATACCAAAGATGTCAACTAATTTTTAATTCTGCTAGTTTTATTTTTATATTTTTAAATATACTTCAAATATATACAGAGGTTTTCAGATTTTCCTCTGTGAAATATTAATAGCCATAGTTAATGCCTATTGAGAGTTTTCTTTGCATTCTGTCAGATATCTATAGGCCTCATTTCAGATATTTGTAAGCATCATCTCATTTAACTCTCACAACCACTTTGTGAGGTAGGCACACTTCTCATACCCGAATTGAACTAAAAACTGGATTTGAGAAGATTTTATCACTGAGCCACGGTCTTATGACAACTTCTTGTTAAATCTACTTTCAAAATAAGTTTCGATTGATTCTGAAGGCCAAAATCATATGTTATAGTTAAGAAATGATTACACTTCTACTCCTTCCTAATCTCATTCCCACAAGTAGAAAGCCTAATTCTAAACCAGTGATGCTAATGTTGGATCTGCTTATATGTGTGTATAGATTTTAATATTAGTGGTTAATAACTGCAAGGTCAGACACTTAAATTCACAAACTCATCCTAGAAAAAGTGCTACATACCTCATTGCTAAATTATCACTATGGTCACCTTTGAAGTACTCCCTTGGGAAGTTATGGACCGAAGCCAGCACCTTCAAAGGAGTTTCTTTTTTTTTTTTTAGAATGAGCTTGTGAACTTAATTGTCAGACCTCTTACAATGATAGCTCTGATAACCATTCCAGAAAACAAGTTCCAAAATTGCTTTGAAGAGTAGTCAAAGGTGATTATAAGAGTAGTCAAAGTTTCATTATAAGTTTAAGCAAGGTATATACTGCTTTTACTAGGATGAGTTTGTGAACGTAATTGCCAGATCTCATATATGTCAAATATATGTATATATGTGAAAACATCTATGTATATATACTCGTATGTATATAAACACATATACTTGTATGTATATAAATATATGTTTTTGTATACATATATATGTAGAGAGAGAGAGCATATATATATAAAATCTCTTCACCTTTTATTCCTTGTGTTGCTTTAGTTTTTCACAAACCTATACTTTTATCTTTGTTAAACAGTGACTTTTTAGGTCATTGATTCAGTTTGTTTTACAGGGTTGACAATGTTCCTTATTGCTTGTGATTGACTTTAGAGTTATTTTGAAATTTATAATTTATTAAATATCACCTATAATCTCTGTATTTCTTCAGCCACTACTACCCCGTTTCCCCGAAAATAAGACACCCTCCGAAAATAAGACCTACTTACAGGAAAGATAAGGCGTCCCCTGAAAATAAGACCTAGCGCATCTTTGGGAGCACACCTTAAAATAAGACAGGGTAGAAGCTGGCAAAGATGCTAATTAGCTGTATTTGATTGCTATATTCCTGTTCTTTTCCCTCTTCCTGTATAGAGCATTTTACTATAAGCATCCCATGCTGTTATCATTTGCTTTTCTTTATTTGTTTTGAACTGGGATCATGTGTTGAAGGCATTTTCCTTGATAACTCTGTTGGTTTACATAGGAACTTTTGACTTGACCTTCTCTCCACTTTGAACAATGGTTCTAAAGGATGTGAAAAATACAGTGTGTAAACTGTCACTCCAGACCTATTTAAGTCAATCTTCAGTTTGGACCTTTGACACATGTCTTTTTAGCCAAAAGTAGTCTGCAGATGTACATTCATGAACCAGTGCTTTGGGTTTATTGTTTGTATTAATATTCTTGGTTCAGTCATTCAGTTATTTTTGGGGAACAAGAGTCTTGAGGGGCAGTGAGGTGTCTGTTGCTGGTTGCCTGATGTTTTTTGTTTGGATACCTGGGGTTACCTGCTCCATATTGGAGGTCATCCTCTTATTTTTTTGGTGGAGAATGCCCTTTTTATGCTTTAGTTTATTCCCTCTCAGAGTGAGGAATCTACTTCCATGACAAAAGTCCAGAGTTGATTTTTTTTTGTATGAATCTATATATTTTATCTGTCTAGAAAGTGGTTTGTGTCTCTAGTTCTCAGGAAATAACTTATATTTCTCTTTGAAATTTTACCTGGTTAGAAGGAAGAGGAATAATAGCTTGGCAGATAGGTAGATAGGCAATCACACAGGTTGTACAGTTTTGCATTCTGTCCAACATTTAGCTTTGCAGGGCTGGTTATTTGCAGTAGAAAAATAAGCTCCACACAATGCAGTCTATATTTTTTCCCAGATCTGCTCAAGTCTAATTTCCTTGCTTCTTCCAACTGGGAGATCCAGAGCAAGGTCGGTGATAGAGGTCATATATTTATTTTTGAGTCTTTTTCCTAGCTGGCCAAATTATGTTATATCTGAATCATACCCCTAGTAGTGTATTTTATGAGACAGAGTTTCATTATAAGTTTAAGCATTGACAAATTCCTTCAGTTTATTTTTATCAGTTACGTGATGAGTGGTTCTAAAATCCCATACTATTTCCACTGGCTTTCCTAGAAAGCCCCATAGATTACTCATTATATTGAACATTTTTTCCAGAACAACTACAAAAAATACTACATAGTATTCCTTGTTGAATACCAAAATTGTATGCTTTAAATGCAATTAGAATACAGTAGAAATTGCTATAGAAGACAATGCTTAAGGGTAAAAGATCAGTGAATCAGGAGATCTCATTTGTGAGGTTGAGATGGCATCTCTCTGGAGTGGTCAGATTGATAGTAAGTTTCTGCTGTGCCACTTATGGATGCCCTGATCTGGATCAATACTTTAATTTTTCTGAATCTTAGTTTTCCTTTTCTTAACTCTATAGAATGGAGACAACCACTGAAACTATTTGACATGAGTTTTTCAACAAAGATTAAATACAATGACATAAATGTCTTACTGGGCACAGTGTCTAGTGGCACAGAATGAACTGTTTGTACCATCAATCTTTTTCTCTTTTCCCTCGTTTACCCATTAATGGCAAGAAACATCTGCTGATTTGCCAAAACATTATATATATGCCCCAAATTTTGTAAGTGAACATACCCCAATTTTCTTTCAGATTGTAAATTAAGGAGATTTTCACTTTTGTTACTATTAACATTGTTTTGGTTCAGATAATTATTTGTTTTTATAGACAGGACTGTCTTGTGCAATGTAAGATATTGTGTAATGTAACTGTCTTGTGTAATGTAATATCCCTATTCTCTGCCCATCATATGCATAGCACCAACTACCTCCCCAGTTATGACAACCAAATATAGCTCCTTGGGAGGTGTACACAATTACTCCAGGTTGAGCACTACTAAGCTAGAGAATCAGGAAAACCTTGTTTTGAAAATTGGTAAGGACTTAGCACCTCAAAGTGTTGTTTGTAGCTAGGGACAGGTCCCCTCTCAACCTTTGCACCAATCTGATGATTGGTGACCTAGACATTTTTGTGCCTAGATATTAGTGAAGGAATGTCATAGTAGAAAATAGGAAACAGAAGAAGTGTTTTCTCCATATACAGGGAATGGAAAAAATTCAAGTCATAGTCAGAAAATTTCAGAAGATCCCTATGAGAATATGTGAAACTTTTGTGTTCTCAAGACCAGAAGCACATTTCTCAGCCTAGGAAAGAGGCAAGTTGGTAACAGACAGTGATCACAGCTCTCTTTCATTCTGTTAGTAGAGTTTGTGGAGGCATCAAGGTTATAAAAAAGTGATGTTTTAAATGTCTCAGAAAATTTTCAGTATCCAAAAATGAATTGTATGGAGGTGTGGGATAATTTCAGGGTGCCCCAGGAGTTACAAAAAGAAGTCCTGGGAATGAAAGGGTCATTAAGAGGTAGTAGGGATGTCTCTGTTGCAACTGAGAGATAGGATGTTGGCTGTCTCACATGATGCCAGAAAAATGATTAGCAAGGCTCCCTTACATTCAAACACACATAGATAGCCACAAAAACCTTGAATTTCAACCCTGAAAAAGTAGAGACCTGTGAATTAGCTTCTGTCACACTAGCACAATCACACTTAAGTGAATTGTAGGAAATAATGAACCTTGAGTTTCTTGTTATGCTGAGTTTGTGAACTGAGATACAAAATGGAATTTGTAAAATTGAAAGTCTTGCCTGTGCTAGAGGTCCTAGACATAAAACCATCATTCAATTAGATAGTTCAACTGTCACTTAAAAACCATCTACTAAGGGGGTAACCAAAAAAGACAGCCCCTCTGCCCTCATGGAGTCCACAGATAAGTGGATGTATAAAGAAAAACCATTTTGTGATATGTGAGTATGTGGTGATCTAGGAGCACATAAGGGTGCACCTGGGCAGCGTGGGAGGATGGGCACAGGTAAGTGTCCCAGTTGCCTGAGCCAAACCTTAAACAGTATGGACTGTATCTAACACACACCAAAGCATAGCCAACAGCTACTGTTTTCTGGACACACTTCAGGGCCAAATGCTATTGTGTTTGATAAGCACTGGAGATTTAGGCTTATAATTTACACAGATTTAGCACTTTGAACCCAGTGTACTAGGCAAGTATATATATTTTTTTCATTGAGACTGAGTCTCGCTCTTTCGCCCTGGGTAGACAGAGTGTGTTAGTGTCATTGTAGCTCACAGCAACTTCAAACTCTTGGTCTCAAGCGATTCTCTTGCCCCAGCCTCCTGAGTAGCTGGGACTACAGGCACCCACCACAGTGCCTGGCTAGTTGTTTTTGTTTGTTTTTCTTTTTGTAGAGACAATTCTTGCTCTTGCTCAGGCTGATCTCGAACTCCTGAGCTCAAGCAAACCACCTGCCTCAGCCTCCCAGAGTGCTAGGATTACAAGTGTGAGCCACCACTGGTACCAGGCCTCTTAGGCAAGCATTTTAAGTGCATTAGCACATAGTTTAAGCACTGAATTTGTGGCTTATGGTTCATATGTTTATGAAAATTAGGAACAAATCTTTTTAGAAGCATTTATTTTGACATCTTCACAAAAATTCCAGCTTCTTGCTTGTATAGGGCAGCCCCTTGAAGCTCAGTAGCACTGGGGCTTTATATTCAACTTTTTCAAATACTAGGGGAAAATCTGGTGTGCACTGTTAGTCACAAGGGATGAAGCCAGCCACAGTGATTATCTGGCAGGAGCAGCTCACAGAAAATGAGATGATTATATGTAGCATTGCAGCCTGCACCGTCTTCACTGCTCTGAGTCGTGACGAGTCTGTTTTCTTCTTTAATAGCAGCTGTCTGAAAACCCTTCTATTGTTAGGCTAATTAGACCTCCTCTTCGGATAGAATAGATAATGAATACCTGGGGATGTACACCTAGAATTCATTATTCATCTGCCGGGATCACACATACTCCCCTGCCCTTGACAATTAGTAATAAGTTCATCATTCAGAGAGTAATTGGGCAGCTATATTTATTCCCCACTTCCCGAGTCCTTTAGAGCCCAATGACGTGTTTCTATCGATTATTAAATGCTACCTAGCTTGTTGACTGCACTATTGGTTTGTGGTGCTATTTCTGGAGAAATGGTGTGAATCTTACTGTGTGACTCTGAATTTTTATATCTGTGTGCCTGGTAGGGTGGCCATAGGTAGAGCCTGACTAAATGATTGGAGGATATTGTTATCATAGGTGTAAAGAAAGCTCCAGGGCTTGTATTGCTCAGTGACTCTGATGTGAGTTCCTTAGATCGGTATGACTTTTAAGTTAATCTTTTTCAAATATGTGCTATATAAAACACTTCCATTTTGAGGAGAATTTAATGAATCTTTTCTCTAATTACAGGGTAAACATTAAGTGTCTCTTTTTCCTGTGAGATTGATTAAGCATAGCAATTTTCCATGAAAAATGAGCATTTATTCATCACATCTTCTGTACATTTTATTTTGTAAATATGAATTGTTTATGTGAATTTCTAACACAGCAACTCCTATACTAGCTTTTTAATATCTTTAAATCCATCTCACCTAGAACATTAATGCCTGCTCTTAACTCAGTGGTCCTCAACTGGGGGAGATTTTGTCATTGAGGGGACATTTGGCAATATTTACAAATATTGTTAGTTTTCATAATGAGGGGCTGCTGGGAGTGCTACTGGAATCTAATAAGGAGAGCCTGGGGTGCTAGTAAGTAAAATATCAATGGTGCCAAAACTGAGAAACCCCGACTTTAATCTAATGTACTTAGAGCTCTAAAAATGATTTTACTTTTTCAAAAACTTGTTACATGTGTTCATCTGGTCAAAATGAGAATTGTGAAAATCCCTACTAAAGCATTTGTGCATGGACACCTATTCTCTAGCTATTAAATGATTGGCAGGGAGGTTGAGAGATTGAGATGGCTGGCCAAAATCTCCCAGATGTTTAACAGTCAAGAAATACCCAACCTGGAAAGTATTTATTTGTGGCATCATAAACCACTACAGAAACTGACTGTTAACCTCTCAGAACATTAATAGCTCATACATAGTTTTTCCTAATTAGTTTTTAGTTTGTGATTCAACAAAGGATAAATGTGAGACTGACCATCAGGTCGTGCAGTCTCATTTAATTTTTAAGAAAATATTTTCATAGGTCTATCATCATAAAAATAATTTAAAAAGGAGAAAATTACATGTATCATAGGATTTAACATTTTCCTGTCAAAATAATGTTGTTGGAAAAAATATGTAATTACATATTACTTGGACTTTATTCCACGTAGCAAATTTTTTCCAGACCTCTTTAAGAACATTGGATAAAATTCCTATCTGCTAACACTTCCATGTTAAGAAGATTTTCATAGACGAAATATCTCCTTATATCTCCAAATGAAGGAGAATGCCTATCCCCACTAAATTACCATATTAAAGTGATATATTCAGTATTTCTTTTCTTTTAACCATTCTGGCTGCAATTAAATTTAGTATATCAGCAGGGGCTCGTCTGCAAAAAGAGTCCATGAGTAGGCATGTTTTAGTGTGCTTTTCACATAAAAATCCCCACAAAACCAAAAACAAAACAGACAACAATGCTCAGTAACTATTTAATGAATGAGCTATTTTCTTTAAGGGGCTTGAGAATGGACCTTGCTCTGTTAGTTATTTTCCTTCTGTATTTCATCATCTGTGTTTCTATGGGCTAATTCACCCGAATTTATAACTATGTTCAATATCAAATAAAAATTTTAAGAGGAAGCATCAGGAACTACGTACAAGGTGAATTGAAAGTTATGGGATAGTAATTTAACTATATCTTCCCTTCTCACTTTTATCTCTCTCTTTCCATTTCCACTATAGCTTCATAAGAGCCTTGTCTATTTCTTCTTACTCTCCAGTCACTGTCTTCAGCATGATGTGCTCTGACTCCTGTCTTTGCCACCCAGTTGAAGCTGTACTTCACGAGATCATCAAGGACCACCTAGTTATCAAATCCACTCTGTTTTTGGAGCTTTCAGGTCAAGGAAATTGCATCTTATTGGAGAGGACTTTCTTGAGTATTTGAGCTAAATCTCAGGACATTACAAACATCTTACCATTAATACTTTCTTGATAGCCTTTAGTACATGAAATCGTTTTTCAATGACTTGCTCCCTACTTTATACCTAGCTCCTAAACCATGCCTAACTGATACATATTAAGCATTCAAGAAATATCTGTTTATTGCCTGGGACTGATCAATTTTCCATCTACAACCATTCCTTTCTTCTTTTTTTTTAACATCCATTCCTTCCTTAGTGCCCTTTTCCTTCCTAGCACCATTCCTTTTCAGTCTTTTGCTGACATTCTGATGAAATGTGATCTCTTTGAAAACAGGCACTGTTATTAGCACATTTGCTGGCACAGGAAGGAGAAATACATGCATGAAGTCCAACTTGGAGTTTAGTATGAAAGATCTTAACTGAACTATGTGTTTAAGATAGTCTGTATTAAAGTAAGAAAAAGTATGTGTGTGTGTATATATATATAATATATATGTATGTATATATATATAATATTTTTTGGCTAAGAACATGCCTACTTATGACTAGTATGATAATTAGGTATTGAACAGAAACATGGAAGGGTATTAATATATGAATGATAAGGACTGTAACCTGTAGTTGTGTTTTGTTGCTTTGCCTGCCATTTCATTAAAAAACACAACAATCTTTTTTTTTCTTTTTTTTTATTGTTAAATCATAGCTGTGTGTATTAGTGCAATCAAGGGATACAATGTGCTGGTTTCATATACAATCGGAAATATTCTCATCAAACTGTTCAATGTGGCCTTCATGGCATTTTACTAGTTATTGTATGTAGACATTTGTATTCTGCCTTTAGTAAGTTTCGCCTGTACCCATTCTAAGATGCACCATAGGTGTGGCCCCACCCATTACCCTCCCTCCACCCTAACCTCCCCTCTCCCCTCCCCTTCCTGTCCCTTTCCTCATAGTCTTGTGCTATAGTTGGGTTATAGCCTTCATGTGAAAGCTATAATTTAGCTTCATAGTAGGGCTGAGTACATTGGATACTTTTTCTTCCATTCCTGAGATACTTTGCTAAGAAGAATATGTTCCAGCTCCATCATGTAAACATGAAGGAGGTAAAGTCTCCATCTTTCTTTAAGGCTGCATAATATTCCATGGTATACATGTACCACAATTTGCTAGTCCATTCGTGGATCGATGGGCACTTGGGCTTCTTCCATGACTTAGCAATTATGAATTGGGCTACAATAAACATTCTGGTACAGATGTCTTTGATATATTGTGATTTTTGGTCTTCTGGGTATAAACCTAGTAAAGGAATTATAGGATAGAATGGCAGGTCTATTTTTAGGCCTCTAAGTATTCTCCAAACATCCTTCCAGAAGGAACGTATTAGTGTGCATTCCCACCAGCAGTGTGGAAGTGTGCCCTTTTCCTCACATCCACGTCAACATCTCTGGTTTTGGGATTTTGTTATGTGGGCTACTCTTACTGGGATTAGGTGATATCTCAAAGTAGTTTTGATTTGCATTTCTCTGATGATTAAGGATGATGAGCTTTTTTTCATGTGTTTGTAGATAGTGCATCTGTCTTCTTTAGAGAAGTTTCTCTTTAAGTCCCTTGCCCACCCTGAGATGGGATCATGTGTTATTGCCTTGCTAATACGTTTGAGTTCTCTGTGGATTCTGTTTATTAGAACTTTATCGGAGGTATAACCTGCAAGTATTTTCTCTCATTCTGAGGGCTGTCTGCTTGCTTTACTTACTATGTTCTTGGCTGTGCAGAAGCTTTTTAGTTTGATCAGGTCCCAGTAGTGTATTTTTGATACTGCTACAATTCCCTGGGGAGTCCTCCTCATAAAATATTCACCCAGGCCAATTCCTTCAAGAGTTTCCCCTGAACTTTCTTCAAGTATTTTTATAATTTTCATGTCTTAAGTTTAAATCTTTTATCCAGTGAGAGTCTATCTTAGTTAATGGTGAAAGGTGTGGGTCCAGTTTCAATCTTCTACAGGTTGCCAGCCAGTTCACCCAGCACCATTAGTTAAATAGGGAATCATTTCTCCACTGAATGTTTTTAAATGGCTTGTCAAAGATCAAATAACGGTAAGTAGCTGGATTCATCTTTTGGTTCTCTATTCTGTTCCGGACATCTAGTTCTCTGTTTTTGTGCCAATACCATGCTGTTTTGATCACTATCAATTTATAGTACAGTTTCAGGTCTGGTAGCGTGATTCCTCCTGCTGTGTTTTTATTGCTGAGTCATGTTTTGGCTATTCGAGGTTTTTTCTGATTCCATATAAAATGAAGTATTATTTTTTCAAGATCTTTAAAATATGACAATGGAGCTTTAATAGGAATTGCATTAAAATTATATATTGCTTTGGGTAGTATAGACATTTTAACAATGTTGATCCTTCCCAGCCGTGAGCATGGTATGTTTTTCCATTTGTTAACTTCTTCAGCTATTTCTTTTCTTAAAGTTTCATAGTTCTCTTTGTAGAGATCTTTCACGTCCTTTGTTAGGTATACTCCCAAATATCTCATCTTCTTTGGCACTACTCTGAAAGGAATATAGTCCTTGACTGTTTTTTCAGCTTGGTTGTTGTTGGTATATATAAAGGCTACAGATTTATGGGTGTTGATTTTGTAGCCTGAGACTTTGCTGTATTCCTTGATCACTTCTAAAAGTTTTGTAGTAGAATCCCTAGTGTTTTCCAGATATACAATAATATCATCTTTGAAGAGTGAAAATCTGATCTCTTCTGACCCTATGTGGGTACCCTTGATTGCCTTTTCTTCCCTAATTGCAGTGGCTAAAACTTCCATTACAATGTTAAAGAGCAATGGAGACAATGGACAACCTTGCCTGGTCCCTGATCTAAGTGGAAATGATTCCAATTTAACTCCATTCAATACGATATTGGCTGTGGGTTTGCTGTAGATGGTGTCTATTAGTTTAAGAAATGTGCCTTCTATACCAATTTTCTTAAGTGTTCTGGTCGTGAAGGGATGCTGGATATGATCGAAAGCTTTTTCTGTGTCAATTGAGAGAATGGTATGGTCTTTATTTTTTAGTTTGTTTATGTGCTGAATTACATTTATAGATGTATGTATATTGAACCAGCCTTGAGACTCTGGGATAAATCCCACTTGGTCGTGGTATATAATTTTTTTCATGTGTTGTTGGATTTTGTTTGTTAGGATCTTATTGAGTATTTTTGCATCAATATTCATTAGTGATATTGGTCTATAATTTTCTTTTCTTGTTGGGTCTTTCCCTGGTTTGGGGACCAAGGTGATGTCTACTTCATAGAATGTGTTGGGCAGTATTCCTTCTTTTTTTATATTTTGGAAGAGGTTTAGTAATAAAGGTACTAGTTCTTTAAAGGTTTGGTAGAATTCTGACATAAAGCCACCTGGTCCTGGGCTTTTCTTTTTAGGGAGATTTTAAATAGTTGATGCTATTTCAGAACTTGATATTGGCCTATTCAACATTTCCACTTCATTCTGGCTAAGTCTTGGTAGGTGGCATACTTCCAGGTATTGGTCGATTTCTTTCAGATTTTCATATTTCTGAGAGTGGAGTTTCTTGTAGTATTTGTTAAGGATTTTTTTAATTTCTAAGGGGTCTGTTGTTATTTCATCGTTATCATTTCTGATTGATGAAATTAGAGATTTTACTCTTTTTTTCCTGGTTGGGTTGGCCAAAGGTTTATCTATTTTATTGATCTTTTCAAAAAACCAACTTTTGGATTTATTGATCTGTTGTATAATTCTTTTGTTTTCAATTTCATTTAATTCTGCTCTGATTTCGGTTATTTCTTTTCTTCTGCTGGTTTGGGGTTGGAGTGTTCTTCCTTCTCCAGTTGCTTGAGAAGTTCTATTAAGTTATTAACTTCCTCTCTTTCCGTTTTCTTGAGGAAGGCTTGCAGTGCTATAAATTTCCATCTTAGGACTGCTTTTGCAGTATCCCAGAGGTTCTGGTAATTCGTGTCTTGATTGTTGTTTTGTTCCATAATTTGGTGATTTCCTTCTTAATCTCGTCTATAACCCATCTATTCCTCAGCATAAGGTTGTTTAGCTTCCATGTTTTTGTATGAGTATGCAGGTTCCTGTTGTTATTGAGTTCAATTTTTATTCCATGATGGTCTAAGAAGATGCAAGGAATAATTTCTGTTTTTTTAAATTTGCTGAGGTTATATTTGTGGCCTAGGATGTGGTCAATTTTGGAGTATGTTCCCTTAACCTTGAGTCAATATATTGTCTTTTAATGTAAGATACGATTCTTATATGCAGTGGATATCTGGCTTGAGTTTTTGTGTCCAGTCAGCCAACCTGTGCCTTTTTAGATGACAATTTAAAACATTCACATTAATTGAGAATATTGATAAGCCTTTCAAGAGTCCAGTGGACATTTTTAATCTTTTTATGACTGTGGAAGTTGGAATTTGATCAAAATTTTCTTTGTGTGTTTACTTTTGTGGTGGAGGATTATGCTGGTCTTTATGGAGGATAGGTCTGAGAATATCCTGGAGAGCTGTTCTAGTTATGGGAATTTCTTCAACATGTGAATGTCATTGAAGTATTTAATTTCTCGGTCATAAATGAAACTCAGATTAGCTGGGTACAGGATCCTGGGTTGAAAGTTATTTTGTTTTAGGAGATTAAAGGTCGATGACCATCCTCTTGTAGCTTGAAAGGCTTCAGCAGAGAGATCTGCAGTTATTCTAATATTCTTGCCCTTGTAGGTAGTGGTTTTCTTTTTTCTGGGTGCTTTCAGAATTTTCTCCTTCATATTAACTTTAGTGAAGTTGATTATTATGTGTCTGGGTGATGTGTTATTTGGGTTGAGTCGTGCTGGAGTTCTGAAACTGTCTGCTATCTGAATTTCAGAATCTCTTGGCATGTCTGGAATATTTTCCTTCATAATCTCATGGAGAAGAGACTCTGTGCCTTGTGAAGCCACTTCATCACTTTCAGGGATCCTTATAAGATGAATATTGATTTTCTTTAATTATCTCAGAGCTCTCTGAGAGAGTGATCTGTTTTAGCCTTCCATTTCTCTTTCTCTTTGAGAGTTTGGGAGTGTTTGACAGCTTTGTCTTCAGTGTCAGAAATCCTTTCTTCTGCTTGTTCCATTCTGTTTCTGAGGGATTCTACTGTGTTTCTGAGATCTTTGAGGGCTGCAACTTCTTGTCCGAATGTGTCAAAATCTTTGATCATTTGGTCTTTGAATTTATTGAATTCTTGAGATATCTTTTGGGTTACTGCTTGAAATTCTAATTCGATCTTATTTGCTATTCAAGTCCTGAATTTGATTTCTGACATCTCAGGTATTTGTTTGTGCATGGGATCTTGTGCTGTGACTGCCCCATTGATCCTTGGGGGAGTTGATCTACGCTGATTATTCCTATTGCCAGAGTTTTTCTGTTGATTTCACCTCATGATTGTTTTTCACCATTGCCTCTGGCCTTCCTCAGAGTTGGGGAGGTGTCTCTCCATGATTAGACTCCAGCGTGATCACTCTATTGTTGCTGGATCTTTGTAGGGAGTGACCCTCGTAGTTCCTCTGGGGCTGCCCCAGCCAGGGAGTTCTGGTTGTGGAAACAGCTCCGGAGTGAGACACACCCGGATCCAGCAACAGGGCAGGAGGTGGTGTGCACGGTTCTAGGAGTGACTTTGGCACAGAGAGCCCAAGGCGCTAGCAGTCTCTGGCCAGGAGAAGGGCTCTGCGCAGAGGCAGGGAGGACTCTGGAGGGCATGCGGCTACCAGAGTCCCTGGCCAGATGAGTGGGCCACTATGGAAGCAGGGAGGGTACAGGAGGGAGGACGCAAGGTTGCACGGCTCCCGCAGTTTCTGGTCAGGGCATACAGAGGCCCCGTGGGCATGGGTCATGGGTCAGAGGTGGTGGTGCAGCTCTTATGAAGGTCTGGGTGGCACCAAGCCCAGAAGTTTGAGGTTGCTGTGAGCTGTGATGCCACAGCACTCTACCCAGGGCAATAGCCCAAGGCTCCAGTGTGCCAAAACCAGTCTGACTCTGTCCCTGAGGGTTAAGGCTGTAAGGCAGCTCAGTCCCCACCTTTAGGCTACTCAGTGACTAGGTTACTAGCTCCCACCCGATTCTTGCTCTGCGACCCTGAGGGCGGAGCTTGCCTTAGCAGTTTTCTCACAATGGCTCCCTGCGGCCCACAGCCAAACACTATTAACTCCGTCCAGCCCAGCAGCTCAGTGTGGGGCCCTAGACAATGCCCAGAGTTCTCTGCACTCCTGCTCAAGCTCTCCCCAAGGTAGTTCAACTGAGTGCCAAGTCCAAAAACACTGAAACAGTTCACAGGTAAGGCCTTTCCGGTTTGCAGTCTCACTGCTGCTTGTACTTATGGCTGCCGGCGGGATTAGGTCTATCGAACACATGCAACCACTTGCCAGTTTTTCACTGTTTTTGTCCTCTTCTTGGGGTCCAGAAGTCCCTTGCTGACTCCCTGTATCCTCAAATGGATGATTATAGACAGATCCCACCAGCCAGAGATGCCTGAGTCTTATCTCCCCAGACTCATTGTGCCCTGTTGTAGGGAAGCTCTTACTTGGCTGCCATCTTGGATTGTTCTTCCAAACTACAATTTTGAATTCAACAACTGCCTTCAGAATATATGATTGGCTCATTTTATACTTCCCAAAGTATCATTTGTGTAAATATAATCTTGATTTTACTTTAAGAATAGTTTTTGTGGGGTGGTGCCTGTGGCTCAAGGAGTAGGGTGCCAGCCCCATATACTGGTGTACTGAAAGTGGCAGGTTCAAAACTGGCCCCAGCCAAAACTCCAAAAAAAAAAAAAAAAAAAAAAAAAAAGAATAGTTTTTGTGGTCAATTCTTCCTTTCTGTAAGTCTAACTTCAGAATTCTCTAAGTTTTGTTATTACATTTGCCTATTTTTTCAGTCTTCTTTGCTGTCTTTCCAGTATCTTGTCTAGAGCTCTACACACAATGTATACTTTACAAATGCCTGTTGACTGATATTCAGTGACTCACAGTCTTTATTGCATAGTATGAGAGATAATAGAATATACTGGCTAACAGCCCAGTCTGATTTTCACTTGGGAATTTTTGGCTGCTTTATTCAGCAGGCACATTGGCTCTACATCTCTGTATGGTCTTCTTGGCAGAAGAATTGCATTGAACATTAGTTAAGAGTTCAGACACTAAAATCAGAGTCTTAAAATTGAATACCTGCACTTACATTTATAGCTGCATGCAACATGTGCAACATGCTGTACCTCAGTTTCCATATCTTTAAAGAATGAATGATAATAAATACCAACATTTATCTGTGAGGATTTCTGTGAGGATTAAGTGAAACAATTTGTTTCAAGCATAATTTATCATAGTGCTCAACACATATCTAAAATTCATTTTAGAGAAGAATTGTTTCCTAGTGTCAACAAGTTAGCCCTAATTCTTTTTCTTTTTCTGCAGAAAGATATGGATGAAGAATTACTTCCTATCTTTGGTAACTTTGCTTTTCTACTTTGCAAAATTGATCTTAACACTTTACAGCAGTAGCTTCATTGTTATTGGAGTCAAATTTCAATTATCCCAGCTAATGTAAGAGGCTATTAACAGAGGTAACAGAATTAATGAAACAACCTGTTTAGGGCTTTCTGCACTTTAGCGCTACTCTTTAAGTTCTAAAAACCTCACTTAGACATAGCAATGGACTTAGGGAATCAAACCAACATCCACAAGAAGGAGAGAGGAACCAGGAGTAGTGAATTCTGATCTTTTCTTCTTGCCCTGCTTGATAAAAATCTTTGAAGGATTTTCTTTGTGTAACTATCCTAAAAGTCTGCCAGAGATGATTCAACATTTTATTCATTGTTATTTCATAAGCATTTATTAAAGGATCATGCTGGTGAAGTGAGAGAAATTCAAACCAGTAGATACCATGGGCTGTGGTGGAAAGGAAATGGCCTATAAAATGGCAAGTGGATAGGGTACAAGCAAACAGCCATTAAAGGGCTCTTTTTTCTAAGATTATGCCTGAATCAATGACAGGGTTGACACCAGACTCCAGGTATACACTCTTCTTTTTGTACCAGTATTATCAGAATTACAATATAATACGATATTTATTACAATATAATAAAGCCTGTAATGATACAGGCTTTGTAAATGTCTGACAATCCATACAGAAAATTCCTATTCTTTTCTATGCTGTGTGACCTTGGGTAAATTACATGGCCACTCTGATAGTTTTTATAGTCTCAAAATGGACATTATGGAATTTAATAATCTATTTAAAATTTCTGGATAAAAACTTTTTAAAAGAAAATGTAAAGAAAATGGAGGATAAGATGGTCATGTAACTCTCAGACATGATGCATTGCTATGGTCACCTGATCCTACTAAGTCTCTAAATATGACAGTCTGGCATCAAAATACCTGCCATATAGAGATAGATATCTTTATTTCGTAAGAGCCACATTACATTGAAGTCAAAAGAGAGATGTTGCACTTATCAGATATAATATATTCAAGACATTGTCCAATACCACAAATGCATGGATTGATCTAAGCTACAGCTCTTATTAAACACTGGTTGATGTCTAAATCCTCTTACAGGGATTGTTAATGGTCAGCTTTTTCTTGGTTTTCTTTAAAAATATTTTCAGGAGTAAAAGCTTTCACAACACAAAGTGCACTTATTTTCCAGAGAGTCCTCTTCTAATCAAGCTGGTTTTCCCTTTCCTCTGTATTGAAATGACAAGCACACGTCCTTCCAAGATATCGCACATATCTTGTGGTTTTGTCTTCATGACAAAATGACAGACTCATCATTACCAGGGATACTTGATTCTTCTTGTAATAATGCCTCATGACATTTTTATCCTCATGCCATTCTTCCCAGGCCATGATACAGTATTCAATCAGCAGTGAAGACACAGGACTATGCTCAAAAGTTTTTACATTGTGGCTTTGCAGTTTTTTGTTTTTTCCAATCCATTAGATATGTGTGAGTGATTGTGCTCTATAATCTAATAATAGATTTTGGAAAAATTTAAGATTATTATCATCTATCTCACAACCATTCTAGCTATGTTTAGGGTCCATCCTTTGAAATCTAGTGCCTGTAGGGAGCCAAATGAGAACCCATACAGGACTCAAAAGTGCAATTCGATTGCTACCCCAGTTGCCAGGCAGCAAAACCTGTTGATGTATTTCCTGCTAATCGTTTCTGTTATTGACAGTTTCAAGTCTGCCTACGAGAATCTGTTTTCTCAAGGCTGCTTACTTGGTTAAAATGAACTCAATTTATTCTAATGTGTCCTATACTATTTGTAGGAAAAACAGTTTCTCTTTGACTTTTTATGGAGCACCCCTTATTAATCTGATCTTTGGAGATTTTCTTCAATTAAATGAATTCACTTTTCAGAAGATAAAATAGTAGATCTAAGCATTTTCAATGGACTTTGACTTAAAGAATTATTTATCTCTGCTTTGCTTTATCCATTTCATTTTTATATTTTAAAATAATAATTCAAAGATAAAAATCCCTTAGGATCCAAGTGCAATCACAATAACATTGAACTCTTTCAAAAGCCCAGTAGCAATGTGATCCACATGTCCCAACAGAGCAGCCGGTGGCTTCACTCTGTATTGGCTAGGAGTAGGCCCTTATGTAAGGTGAAGAGCTTATCTAATAATCAGCTTTTTTTCAACTTGCTTAATTCTAAATGCAAGAATCAGAGAATAGCAGCATTTTAAAAGCTCTTGATATGTTTTGTCCAGAAACTCTGTGTTGGTTAAGCAATATGTGAAAGTTCCCTTCTTATCTCTCCCTTGCCAGTGAAGGGTGTAGTTATTTTTACTTTTTTTGCTAATTTCATAAATGAAAATTCATATATTATTGTGACTTCAGTGTAAATCCCTTTTATTTCAGAGAAATGGACATATTTTCATCCATAATCATTTTTCCTTCTTGTTCTATGAATGGTATCTCTTTCCATCCTTCTCCATTTCTTGTCCAAGTGCAACTGTACTTATTCCCAATCTAAGGAGCAGAAATTCTCACCATTATCTCTTCTTGGCGTTCCACCAACTGAAATTAAAATTTACAGACCAAAACAATGGAGTCAGGACTTTCCGTCTCCAATTCTCCAGACTCTCAATCAGGAATCGGGCCTTCTTCACAGCTATGATGAATCTGAGGCTGTGCACGTGCCCCTTCCCAGTCCTGTTGGATATGCCAAAGCATTTATGTCAATGGTGTAAAAATTTGACTGCCTCTTAATAATGTTAGAGGAAGGGACATCCTTTATTTTCTTTTTGAGTACTTCCAATGCATTAAGAGCAATGCATAGTTGAAAGCAGATCACTTAAAATTGGCCACAGGTAGAGAAGAAAAGAGAAATGAACAAGCTGATTAGTTGCGAATAGAGAAATGAGGAAAGTGTTCTATATCCAAAGGTGAATATTTACCATTTAAATTGTATTTCTCAGTGAATCATTAGATATTTTTATACTGTGATTTGTTTTCCATCGGTTATATAATAGTGAACATAGCTGCCTTTAGGAATTAGGAAACATAAGCAAGTCAACTTTTAATGTATTCCTTAATTTAGCATATTATTTTTTAAAGTCATTCTCCAAGGTACATGTATTTTATATTCTTCATTATTCTAGATGTTGTGGGGTTTCATGAGGATCATCTCAGTTTCTGGAAGTAAAACTTAGGCTCACAGTGCCCCCTGCAGAGTTGGGGGGGACCCGCTGGGCGGCCCTGCCTTGCCCCGTGGTCAGAATCCGGTCCTAGGGCTGGTGGGACCACTCACCACAGGGCTTCACCACCTGCTGACAGCTGCCCTGGAACCTTGAATCTCTGGACCCTTCATAAACTGTCCTTGATACAGCTACCCCAAGCCCTCTGCCTCTAGCCACCCAACCCAGCACTTCCCATAGTGACTTTGTTCTGACCCAAATTGTTCCCATCAAATTCCTCTCCAATGGGTCACTTGTACATCTCCCTCCCTCCCAGAAACACCCTCTCTTTTCGACCCTGCTCTGTCACCATATACTTCTCAACTCCCAGGACTTCCCATTCTCTCTTCATCCAGAGCGTCGGCACAAAACCCTTTTCCTATACTTTCTCCCAAATTTCCTTCCAGAGCCTTCCATGAGAACCTGCTCTGGATGTCCACTCCCATCACTTGGTTAGGCTTGATTCAGCCAGGTTGCATCTCTGTAAAGTTGTAGTCTTTTCCTTGATAATTAATAAGTAATTTGTGGAGAGACCCTTTGTCTTTCTGTCTTTTTTTCCTTTTTTTTTTTGACACAGAGTCTCACTATGTTGCCCTCGGTAGAGTGCCCTGTTGTCACAGCTCACAGCAACCTCAAACTCTTGGGCTTAAGTGATTCTCTTGCCTCAGCCTCCCAAATAGCTGGGAGTACAGGTACCCACCACAATGCCCGGCTATTTTTTGGTTGTAGTTGTCATTGTTGTTTGGCAGACCCGGCCTGGGCTCCAACCCACCACCTTCAGTGACTGTGGCTGGTGCCCTAGTCGCTGAGCTACAGGCGCTGAGCTGAGAGATACTTTGAAACTATATCTTGTTTTTGTTTGGGAGAAGAGAGAGCAGAAGTCCTGTTTGAAGGGACAGGCTAGGGGTTGGGGATAGACTGAAGGTTGGGGGGGGGTGGCAACCTTGTCTGTCTTATAATGCTGCTTGCTTTCTAACCCTGAAACTATTCTCTCTTTGATCTTCTGGGCCTTTCTTCTGCCTTGCTTTGCCATCCTACTCTTTTATCTTCACCCAGTCCAGGTTGCTCTGACTCCAATCCTTTTTCACATGTTTTCAGGATGAGACCTTGCTCCTTTCAGCTTGATAGAACTAAGAGCACAGGCTAAAGAACTAAATCTACCCAACCCTGCCACTTAGAAGCTGTGTGACCATGAGCAATTACTCAGCCTCTCTGTGCTACACATAAAACCAGTAATGGTGCCCACTTCATGGGGCTGCAAGGAGAATTACACAAGGTGAATCACGTAAAATGCTTAGAACTATGTTCAATATTAAGATACTTGGTGTGCATTATTATTATTACCAGACCCAGGGCCTTTCTCCTATTACTTTTCCCTCCCTGAGACCACCACACACCCATTTTTTTCTCCTTTCATCTTCCACACTTGGCTAGGGGCCACCTCCACCCCCACCTCACCTCTACCTTCCCACAGCTAGCTCCTTTTTCTTCTTCATGACTCACCTTAAAGATCAATTTATCTACAGTCAATACTTCTCTATCTGAGCAACCTCCCAAAACCTTCTTAAAGCTGCATGTCTTGTCTCTTGTCATCATTTGTTTCTCTCCCTTGTAAAAATAGTATGAGAGCAAGGACTGGGTCTGGATGCTCACCACTAGCTCTCCCAGTTGGAGGCCTCCAGTGAATACAGTGTTAATGCTCTGATGACTAATGGATTGCAAAGGGGAACCTGGAGGCCATCACCTTAACCATGGATCAACCTTATCATCAGTAAGGAACCACCTTACCCTCTATTGTGATATACATCCCCCATGTAGTACTCCTGCCAAAAAATGTTCTACCTGAATTTAATCACAAGGACACCATCAGACAAATCCAAACTGGGGGACAATGTGCAAAACAGCTACGCTGGACTCTTCAAAAATATTAGTATCACAAGAGAAAATAAACAAAAAGACTTAGTTGAGGACTAGCCTACTCTAAACCCAATACTCATGGGGTATGAGAGTTCAGTAGTTAATCAGCTGTTTTTTCAATCTTATCTCAATGGCCACCAAAGACCAAGTGGCTTTACCTGGGGAAATACTCTGGATGTTTTGTGTTTTTTTTTTTTTTTTTTGTAGAGACAGAGTCTCACTGTACCGCCCTCGGGTAGAGTGCCGTGGCGTCACACAGCTCACAGCAACCTCTAACTCCTGGGCTTACGCGATTCTCTTGCCTCAGCCTCCCGAGCAGCTGGGACTACAGGCGCCCGCCACAACGCCCAGCTATTTTTTGGTTGCAGTTTGGCCAGGGCTGGGTTTGAACCCACAACCCTCGGTATATGGGGCCGGTGCCCTACTCACTGAGCCACAGGCACCGCCCAGATGTTTTGTGTTTTGTTAGCACAACAAGTAAGCAGAAACACACTTCACTGTCATTTATGGAAAATTCTTCTGTTTCATATTTAGTATTCCTTGGTATATGAGGCAATTAAAGATTTGCCTTTTGGGGACATAGGTTTATTGGATTTTGGCAAAATATAAGGCTTTTGGAAAATAAAAATAAAAACTTAAGGCTCCATTGGTTAAGTTTGTAAAACAAACATAAGATTTATTTTTAACTTTATGCTGTACATTTCTGAGTTGTAAATATTATTAGGGGATATTTATTCAAACTATTTGGAATAATAAAACAGTTGGGATCTACATATGAGGAGTATAGATCCAGACAATTCAGGCCAAATGCATTTGATATAACCAGGCTTTTGAACTAAAAATGATTGCCTGAATTGTATTTGAAACTTCTATTCAATATGCACATTTAAATGAATGCTAAAAGGTCAACTATTATGAATTAAGAAAACAGTACATTCTATCAAATATTTGAGGAAAAGTTTGGAGCAGTGATGGTAAATCTTACAGAATTTTCTAGCTGTTTTGTTTTGAAGTTGATTTAAGTTGATGGGAGAGGATTCCTAAAAGGTCTGTGCTCTTTGTATGGTTGGTTGGAAATGAAATGTTTGCCTGTTTGAAAGTTTATGGTGTGCCACCAATAATTAGTGCTTCATTTTACTTTGTCATAATGATTTCATATGCTATGCACTGAATACCTTAAATAACTACTAGATCATCTAAATAAAAGGTACATTTGTGTACATTTGTCACTCCCCCCATCATTCTTCTTTGCCACGTGTCTCTAACTGATAACAGAGAGTCCTAGATTTTTCCATTGATTTATAGGCTACAATTTTAGATAAACAAATTATGCAAGTTTCTGTCAAGCCACAAACAGTGAAAACAAGTACATACATTAAGGGCTTTTTCAATATTTGCTGAATTAATAAAATAAAGGCAGTGGGTGTGAAGAGTATTCTTTGTTACCAAGAAACAACAAAATGTATTAACTTGTTCTTAATATGATTTAATATCTTCCAAAGCTTGCATTTCCCTGAGCTCTGAGTCCTATTTTTCTGGTTTCATTCTCTGGAAATGATTAGCTTTCTTCCACTGTGAAAAAGGCATATATTTTGTTGATCACTAAATATTCAGAGAGGGATAAATATTGCTTTATTTCTGGTAACAAGTACATTCAAGTCTTTCCTTTTGATTTGGCCTTTGTGATTGTTTCTTGGTGATGTGATGTTTTCAGGTGGTTGCACAATGTGTTCTGCTGAACAGGAAGGTTTTCCTTGCCTGATTTTTACCTCCGGATAATGGACAGATGGCATGATGCTCATTACATTGATTGATTTTTAAAATTTTGCCATGTGAGATTGTGCTTCCTTTTGAGAGCTTCTCATGCTGAAAAAGACAGAGGTTGCAGGGATTCAGTGGTGCTATCCACAGCAACATTACAAATTAAATTGGAAAATAAAAGAATCAATGACATTTTTGAGCAGGAACAGTATCTTTTGGCCAGGTTCCTTGACCCTTGGTTTAAAAACCAGATGGAAAATGTTCTCATGCCAGACTCTACAAAATACTGCCAGAAAGCCGTGTTGTAAGAGATTGTGTCTAACCTGGCATTGTCAGGGGAAATCTGCTCATCACACTCTCCTTTTCTACTCTTTGGGCTATTAGTAGTGAAAGGGAAAGTAACTATTATTCTAAACTAGTTCTTTATCATTTATTTCTCTCTCAATAAATGGAACCATTATTTATCGAGTTGTGCAAAGCTAGGAATCTAAGAGATATACCTGTCCCTAATCTTTTCCTCATCAATCCCCATTAATCAATTGAAACAAAATACCTATGGATTATAATTATATAATTATAATTACTAAATTCTTTCTCTGATCATGAAGGTAGTTTTCTCCATTTTTGTTATCTCTTCTAATCTCTTCCCTTCCACTCTTCTATGTCTTCAATTCATTACTCATATTTCATCTTAAAATAGAAGGCACAACTCTTTCAACATTTGCTTTATTAAAGCATGTCACTACCATTTGCTCTGTTGTACAAGGCACAAACCTTGCAGTTTCTCTTTATACCTCATGTTTCCTCACTCACATTCAATTCACCATCTAGCCTTAATTAGGTTTTACTATAAAGGCATAGCAAATACACATTTTTTTCAATGACTATTCCACTAATTTGAGTCACATCATCTCTTCTGTGGCCAAATTCCATAATCTAGTGCCTATTCTGCCTAACTCTTATGTTGTTCTTCACCAGTCCATTCTCTAGGTTAAAACCAGGAAATTAGTTTAGCCCTCACCTAATGTGCCCTGGGTGAAGGGCTCAACTACAATTTAAACTTTACCTTGGAATTGAAAAAAAAAAAAAAAGTAACCTAAGTATTTGTACCCTCATATTAATTTGCAATACAAAAGAAAACAATAAATCAAATTACAAAGAGGAAAATAGGAACTCTACAGTGTAGAAACCAAAGAGAGATACCACCTTAATCAAGTGATCAAGGTTAACATCAATACTAAAATCAACCTTATGCACCTGTTGGTAAGATGTACTGAGGTAGGAAAACATCATTCCATGATGTTATTGGTAAAAACACATAAATTAAGTCTAATCATGGGAAAATATAAGAAAAACGCAAAATTGGGAAAATTCTAAAAAGAATTGGTCATTACGTTTGAAAATGCCAAGGTTGCAAAAAAGAAGTACCGAGTAACTCTCATACAATGTGGAAGACTGAAGTACATATGCAAATAAATGCAGTATATGATCATGGGCAAAATAATTAAAGGCCTTATAGTGTAATTGATTAAATTTAAATAAAGTCTGTATAACAGTTAAAATTATTGCTATCAAGGTTAATTTTCTGGAATTTTTGTTTTGTTTTGTTTTGTTTTGTTTTTCTGTTTTTGTTTTGTTTTAGCTATACCATACTTATATGTGATTCTAACTTAACAGGATGCTGGTTATAATACTTTTATCAAAAATTTTAAAAACTGCTTTTGTGTTTTTATTTAGTTTTGTTTAAGATTTAAGATGAAATATGAGTAATGAATTGTTTAAAACAAAATAAAAAGATTTCTTTTCTCACTTTTATTTCTTGTAAACAGAGGGTGCCAACAAATGTATCCACATTTTAACAAAGAAAAAAAATCCGCATTAGGGCAGCACCTGTGGCTCAAAGGAGTAGGGCGCTGGCCCCATATGCCGGAGGGAGGTGGCGGGTTCAAACCCAGCCCTGGCCAAAGACTGCAAAAAAAAAAAAAAAAAAGAAAAGAAAAGAAAAGAAAAAAAATATGCATTAATCTTTTAATACTTAAGTCATGTTGATATGCATTCAATTACGAGAGACACAAAATACAGTACACAAGATAACAAATGTTACTGGTATATACTGAGTATTAAATTTTAATACAGTTTTTCCCTTTTTAAAAATGTGTATATTTAAGTGAAACTGGTCTTGTTTACTCTCATTTTAGTTTGTACTTTTTTTCTAAAAGTCTCTTATTCTTCGTAAATCTGCTGAAATTTTCTTCATTAACACTTCTTTCTCCAATGACAGTTTATGTATATATAGAATCCTAATTTGTGAGATAGTTACCCACAGAAGTTTGAAGACTTGTGATTGTCTTCTGACATTTATTGTTGCTAATGAGAAGTCTGCTATCAGTCTAAGTGATGTTACTTCAGATCTCATCTATCTTGATGCTTTTCTCACTTTTCTTAAATTTAATTTGTATGAAATCATTACTATATACATTTATGGGGTACAACGTGATGATTTGTGGATACAAATACATATAATGTGGAATGTTTAAATCAAACTGGTTAACATAACCATCATCTCACTTATTTTTTTGTGGTAAGATATTTATAATAAACTCGTAGTTGTTTTGAAACATACTCTTATATTGTGCACATTAGGTGAGATCTCACCACATATCCTCCCTCCATTTGCCCAGCCCCCCCTTCCCACCTTCTTTCTGGACTATATTTTTGTTTTATCATTTGTATGAATGTGTAAATGATTATATATTAGTTTCATAACAGCATTGAGTACATTGGATACTCCCCCCCCCATTCTTGAGTTACTTTACTTAGAAGAATATGGTCCAACTCCATCCAGGTAAACATAAAAGATAGAAAGTCTCCATCTTTTTGTGGCTTCATAGTATTCCATGGTGTACATATACCACAGTTTGTTAATTCATTCATGGGTTGATGGGCTTTAGGCTGCTTCCATGACTTGGCAATTATGAATTGGGCTGCAATAAACATTCTGGTGAAAGATATCTATAATGAGAATTATGAAACCCTGAGAAAATAAATATCTGAAGATTTTAAAAAATGGAAAAACATACCATGCTTATGGCTGGGAAGAAACAATATTGTTAAAATGTCCATACTATCCAAAGCAATGTACATACTACCTAAAGCAATTTAACGCAATCCCTATCAAAGCACGGATAACATACTTTAAAAAACTTTAAAAAGTAGCACTTCCTGTTATATAGTATCATAAAAAACCTAAAATAGCCAATAAATTACTTAGAAATAAAAACAAATCAGAAGGCATCCCATTACCAGACTTCAGGTTATACTACAAATCTATAGTGATCAAAACAACATGGTACTGGCACAAAAATAGAGATGTAGATATTTGGAACAGAATATAGAACCTAGAGATGAACACCACCACACACTGTCATTTGATCTTTGATAAGCCTAACAAAAACATACCTTGGGGCAAAGATTCCCTATTTAACAAATGGTACTAGGGGAACTGGCTAGCAACCTGCAGAAGACTAAATCTGATCACTTTTAAAGTTTTCCACGTGGTCTTATTCTGCCATTTGGAAAAAAAGCCTAGATTATTTTTCATGTGCAGAAAATATTTAAAAAGTAGAAAAACAACAATACACCAATTCAGAACCCAGTGGTAACTTCTGTTAATAATATCTTAGCAATATTCTTTCATTTTTTTTATATCATGGACCAGGCCTTACCATGTATACTGCTGTGTGTTACATTGTTTAAGCAATATAATAACATATTTTTTATGTCATTGCCATCTTTGTGAAAAAAACAAGTTAATGCTGATAGTCTTCTACCTTATTATGTATTTTAATATATGTAATCATATTAATATGTTCTTCTGATTTTCCTGATTTTGTTGATTCATAAATAATGCTATAATAGCCAACTACACCTTGAACTTTTTTCTCTTCACATCTAATTATTTGTTTTGAAAATATTACTAGAATTGGACAAGACTACATTAACTTGGTGTGGATGTTTATAGTACATTTGTATATTATAGTATACTACAGCATATAGTGTTATATTACATCCCACAATTATTTTACCAGTTTATAGTACTTTTAATGTAGCATGGCTATTAATTGGGTTTATTATCACCCTCAAAAAAATTCATCCTATTTTTATTACTAAAAACTTTGTTCCAGCCAGGCATGGTAACTCATGCATCCTAGCCTTCTGGGAAGCCGATGTGGGAGGATTGCTTGAGTTCCAGAATTTAAGACCAGCCAGAGTAAGAGTGAGACCTGATGATGGCGAACGGGATGGATGTGTAGCCCACCTCTCCCAAGTCATCAGGTGAGAGGAAGAAGGGTCTGGATCTTTCTGGTTCATGGATTATTGGTGTGGATGGACAGCTGGAGATGCTCAGCAAATTGGCAGATTGCTGTAAATGAAGGGTAATTTAAAACCACCAACTCTGTTGTAGAGTTTTTTCCCTGTTTGGCTATGCTACGGAGGACAGCAGCTTGCAATTACTGGCAAAATCCAATTGAAAAAAATTTATTCCTGAGCTGAGGGTGGCACCCGAAAGGAGATCCACTCAAAACCACGGGGAGCTGAACAACCTGATGGAAAATTGAAGGGAAGGGATCCTGCCTGGGAAACATACATTTTGAACTATCCGAAATGGCGGACTCATTCCCCCAGAACAATGGGAGTGATTAAATAGACCGGAGCATTCCTGGTGGGGAATGTTGGTGGGGGCTGGCAGTTCAGGCTGCGTGGCGAACTGGCAGGTGGCTGGACTCAAAAGTCCCGATTCAAAAGGGAGACTCTGAACCACAAAAATTAGACTAAGGTCCCAGAGTGCTCCAGCCGTGGGAACCGGCTGCAGCCACGGGACCCTTCAGCAGCCGTGTGAGCCAGCAGCAGCCAACACCCTCGCGCACAGCTTGATTGCAGTCGCTAGTTTGCAGAAGATCACAGGAGCAGAGTGGAAAGATTTGTGAAGCATGGACTCCTGTACTGAGTTGGGAGGTCAGATAGGAATGCCGTCTGCAACAGAGCAGCTGAAGTTGCACAATAGTTAGGTGACAAACTTTTACAGAAACTCCAAAATGGCGATTGGCCAGGCAGGGTGGTTACCATGGTAACAGTATAAACTGTGAATCAGGTATAAACCTGGGAACCACTCACAGCGCCACTTGTTGTCCAGAAAGTATATTGCATTATAAATATATTCCTACGAAAGTTGATCCCTACATCATACATATAGATGTATATTTCTACATATATACAAGAATAATATTTTTGCTGTTGGTGCCTGTTTTTTTCTTTTCTCTTTTTCTCTGTTCTGTTTTTTCCTCACCATTTTTTTGGAGGAGCTATTGTTAATTTTTTATTTTTTTATAGATATATTTTTTATTTCTATTTTTTCTATTTTTAATTTCTCCTTTCTTCTTTTTCAACTTTTTTATGAACACCACTTCTTTTCTTTTTTTTTAATTATTTTACGATTATCACTATTTTTATTGTAGTTGTTTTTTGTTGTTGTGGGTGTTGTATGTATGTCTATGTGCCTCTGTCTTTTTGTGCATCTATGGGCTCATGTGTCTGGTAGCCTTTGTATCTGTTTATTTGCTTATTTTGTCTCAATAAGCTTGGTGTTACAACCTGCAATTCTGAGCTCCCAGCACTCTCCTCCACTCTCACTCTGAGGTCTGGAGGCCTGTCCCCCAGGAGTCCAGATTCTTGGGTGATTTCTCAAGAGGTGTAGACAGGACCTGACTGCAGCTAGACAGTACTGATTCTGCAGCATGGGAATGAGGAGATGATGGTCAGCTGAGAGGGAATCACGCTGGAGCGGCAGTGCCCCGAAGTGCAGAGCAGCTGCCGTCTTTAGCAATAACAAGGCGCACTCCTGGATATCCCAAAGCCACTTCCCATATCTCCCTGGGAAACCAGAGGAGGCCGGGCATCTTCTCAGATGGCAACCACCGCAGAACAGATCTGGGACTGAAACACAGGCCCCGTGAGTAAAGGGTTTGCCTGAGCCAGTACCGGCCTGGGTGGAACATGGGGACCAGAAAACACACACGCAGAGCCAGGAAACTCTCAGGGTGAGGCTGACCCAGAGGACTGCTTTACCGAGCCTAAGATGCACCCGGCCCTCAGGGGATCACCTGCCTATAGACAAAGGAGGACAGGAGGCTAGAGCTGACAGATAACCATGCTGCGAATACAAACCTGCATGAATAAAGACAGGGCCTGATGCACAGGTTCTGGGAACTCAAATCAGCCATCTTCCGCAGAGGAATTTAGCAGGGACAGAAACAAACTCCCACAGGGTTGTTCTATTCTGCCAGTAACATCAATCAAGGGTGGGGCTGGAACTGAGTGAACACCCCCCAGCCTCCATCAAGTGCCCGAGGTTGACAGGCCTCACCGACCCCTGCTGGATAGAGGCAGAGAGCAGTGGTCTGGCTGAGCAGATACAGACTTCTTTGTGATTTAGGTAGGTGCAAACCTCTGGAGTATCTGCTCACTGGAGACAACTAACTGGGTCACAGCCCTGCAGTGACTGGGTTGGACACAACTGCAAGGTGAGGAAGGATGCATCAACCTTCCCAGACTAATCTATTTGCAGGGTGGGTCCTCTGGACTTCACAGAGCACCAGAGCAAGTCATATTTGAGTTGTCACCAGACCCCTGCATTCCAGTTGCCAGAGACCTATTAAGCTCACCCACCTGAGACAGGTGCTGGCTGAGACAATTGATTTGGACCTCTTGAACTGAGCCAATAGCCTGAGGACTATTCAAGTGGTTCCCTGGGTGTGTACTTGCAGGAAAGTGTGATTTTCCTTTTCCAATTGTTTCCTGTGGGGGGCAGGGTGACTTAATTGCTGGTATTTCTCCACAGCTGATACATCAACCCAGAGTAACTGTTTCACTAGGGGTGAACAGAGACCAGCTGAACACAAGACAGAACCACTTAGCCCCACCACATTGAATAGGTCCCCAACATCTCGGGCTGTAGCACTGCATGGGTCCTCGACAAGACTCCAGGGGAAAAATCAAACGGTGTAAAGTAATCATGGGGAGCAATCAGTGGAAAAACTCTGGTAACATAAATAACCAGAATAGATCAACGCCCCTAAGGACAGATATGGCAGATGTAACTGAAGATCCTATTCATAAACAGCTGGCCGAGATGTCAGAAATTGAATTCAGAATTTGGATTGCAAACAAGATTAAAAGAATGGAGGAAAACTTGGAATTAGAAATCTGAAGAGAAATTCAAAAGTCAAAGTTAGAAATTCAAGGAGAAATTCAAAAATTGTCTCAAGAATTTAATGAATTTAAAGACAAAACTACGAAAGATTTAGATGCACTGAAGCAAGAATTGGCAGCCCTCAAAGATCTGAAAAATACAGTAGAATCCCTCAGTAACAGAGTGGAGCAGGCAGAAGAAAGGATTTCTGACATTGAAGACAAGGCATTCGAACACTCCCAAATTCTCAAAGAAGAAGATAAATGGAGATCAAAAACAGATCATTCTCTCAGAGACCTCTGGGATAATTCGAAAAAGGCTAATATCCACCTCATTGGAATCCCTGAAACTGATGAAGTAGCCTCACAAGGCACAGAGGCCCTTCTTCACGAAATTATGAAAGAAAAATTTCCAGATATGTCAACAGATTCTTAAATCCAGATAGCAGACAGTTTCAGAAACCCAGTACGATTCAATCCGAATAAACTCCGATCAAACTCCAACTTCCACAATGGTGAAAGGATTAAAATTGTACACTGGACTTTTGAAAAACTCAATACCTAAAATTTTACAAGACCTATCAATATTCTCCATTAATGTGAACAGCTTAAACTGTCCTCTAAAGAAGCACAGGTTAGCTGACTGGATACAAAAACTCAGGCCAGATATTTGCTACATACAAGAGTCATAACTTACCTTAAAAGATAAATATAGACTCAGGGTGAAAGGATGGTCATCCATGTTTCAGGCAAATGGTAATCAGAAAAAAGCAGGTGTTGCAATTCTTTTTTTTTTTTTTTTTTTGGCCAGGGCTGGGTTTGAACCCGCCACCTTTGGCATATGGGACCAGCGCTCTACCACTTTGAGCCACAGGAGCCGCCAAGGTGTTGCAATTCTATTTGCTGACACAATAGGCTTTAAACCAACAGAAGTAAATAAAGATAAGAATGGTCACTACATATTTGTTAAGGGTTGTACTCAATATAATGAGATTTCAATTATGAATATTTATGCACCCAAGCAGAATGCACCTCAATTTATAAAACAAACTCTAACAGACATGAGCAACTTGATTTCCTCTAGCTCCATAATAGTCAGAGATTTCAACACTTCTTTTGCAGTGCTGGATAGATCCTCCAATAAGAAGCTGAACAAATAAATTTTAGATTTAAACCTAACCATCCAACATTTGGATTTAACAGACATCTACAGAACATTTCATTCCAACAAAACTGAATACACATACTTCTCCTCAGCCCACGGAACATATCCCAAAATTGATCACATCTTATGTCACAAGTCTAACCTTAGTAAATTTAAAGGAATAGAAATTATTCCTTGCATTCTCTCAGACCACCATGGAATAAAATTTGAACTCAGTAACAACAGGAATCTGCATACTCATACAAAAACATGGAAGTTAAATAACCTTATGCTCAAAGATAGCTGTGTCAGAGATGAGATTAAGAAGGAAACTGCCAATTTTTTTTGGAACAAAATGACAATGAAGACACAAATTATCAGAGCCTCTGGGATACCACAAAGGCAGTTCTAAGAGGGAAATTTATAGCACTGCAAGCCTTCCTCAAGAGAACAGAAAGAGAGGAAGTTAACAACTTAATGGGACATCTCAAGCAACTGGAAAAGGAAGAACATTCCAACCCCAAACCCAGTAGAAGAAAAGAAATAACCAAAATTAGAGCAGAATTAAATGAAATTGAAAACAAAAGAATTATGCAACAGATCAATAAATCAAAAAGTTGGTTTTTTGAAAAGGTCAATAAAATAGATAAACCTTTGGCTAACCTAACCAGGAAAAAAAGAGTAAAATCTCTAATTTCATCAATCAAAAACGACAAAGACAAAATAACAACATACTCCTCTATAATTCAAAAAATCCTTAATGAAAATTACAAGAAATTTTATTCTCAGAAATATGAAAATCTGAAGGAAATTGACCAATACTAGGAAGCACATCACCTTCCAAGACTTAGCCAGAATCAAGTGGAAATTTTGAACATGCCAATATCAAGTTCTAAAATACGAGATCTCCCTAAAAAGAAAAGCAAGGGACCAGATGGCTTCACGTCAGAATTCTACCAAACCTTTAAAGAGGAACCAGTACCTATATTACTCAAACTGTTCCAAAACGTAGAAAAAGAAGGAAGACTACGCAACACGTTCCATGAAGCAAACATCACACTGATCCCCAAACCAGGAAAAGACCCAACAGAAAAAGAAAATTATAGACCAATATCACTAATGAATATAGATGCAAAAATATTCAACAAGATCCTAACAAACAGAATCCAGCAACACATCAAACAAATTATACATCATGACCAAGTTGGTTTTATCCCAGGTCCTCAAGGCTGGTTCAATATACGTAAATCTATAAGTATAATTGAGCACATAAACAAATTAAAAAACAAAGACCAAATAGCCGGGCGTTGTGGTGGGCGCCTGTAGTCCCAGCTACTCGGGAGGCTGAGGCAAGAGAATCGCTGAAGCCCAGGAGTTGGAGGTTGCTGTGAGCTGTGTGATGCCACGGCACTCTACCGAGGGCTATAAAGTGAGACTCTGTCTCTACAAAAAAAAAAAAACAAAAAAAAAAACAAAGACCATATGATTCTCTCAATTGATGCAGAAAAAGATTTTGATAACATCCAGCATCCCTTCATGATCAGAACACTTAAGAAAATTGGTACAGAAGGGACATTTCTTAAACTGATAGAGGCCATCTACAGGAAGCCCATAACCAATATTATATTGAATGGAGTTAAACTGAAATCATTTCTACTCAGATCAGGAACTAGACAAGGCTGCCCATTGTCTCCATTGCTCTTTAACATTGTGATGGAAGTTTTGTCCTTTGCAATTAGGGTAGAAAAGGAGATCAAGGGTATCCATATAGGGTCAGAAGAGATCAAACTTTCGCTCTTCGCAGATGATATCATTGTATATCTGGAAAACACCAGGGATTCTACTGCAAAACTTTTAGAAGTGATCAAGGAAAACAGCAGCGTCTCAGGTTACAAAATTAACCATCATAAATTGGTAGTCTTTATATATACCTACAATAGTCAAGCTGAAAAAAATAGTTAAGGACTCTATTCCGTTCACAGTAGTGCCAAAGAAGATGAAATATTTGGGAATTTATCTAACAAAGGATGTGAAAGATCTCTATAAAGGGAACTATCAAACTCTAAGAAAAGAAATAGCTGAAAATGTTAACAAATGGAAAACATACATTGCTCATGGCTGGGAAGAATCAACATTGTTAAAATGTCCATACTACCCAAAGCAATGTACAATTTTAATGCAATCCCTATTAAAGCCCCACTGTCATACTTTAAAGATCTTGAACAAAATAATACCTAGCTTTATATGGAAGCAGAAAAAACATCAAATAGCCAAGACATTACTCAGAAATAAAAACAAAGCAGGGGGAATTATGTTACCAGACCTCAGACTATACTACAAATCGATAGTAATCAAAACAGTATGGTACTGGCACAAAAACAGAGAAATCAATGTCTGGAACAAAATAGAGAACCAAGAAATGAATCCAGCTACTTACCATTATCTGATCTTTGACAAGCCAATTAAAAACATTCAGTGGGTAAAGATTCCCTATTTAACAAATGGTGCTGGGTGAACTGGCTAGCAACCTGTAGAAGACTGAAACTGGACCCACACCTTTCACCATTAACTAAGATAGACTCTCACTGGATTAAAGAGTTAAACTTAAGTCATGAGACTATAAAAATACTAGATGAGAGTGCAGAGAAAACCCTTGAAGAAATCAGTCTGGGTGAGCATTTTATGAAGAGGACCCCCCCGTGCAATTGAAGCATCTTCAAAAATACACTACTGGGACCCGATCAAACTAAAAAGCTTCTGCACATCCAAGAACACAGTAAGTAAAGCAAGGAGACAGCCCTCAGAATGGGAGAAGATATTTGCAGGTTATGTCTCTGACAAAGGTTTAATAACCGGAATCCACAGAGAGCTCAAATATATAAGCAAGAGAAGAACATGTGATCCCATTGCAGGCTGGGGAAGGGACTTGAAGAGAAACTTCTCTGAAGAAGACAGGCACACAGCCTACAGACATATGAAAAAATACTCATCATTCTTAACATCAGAGAAATGCAAATCAAGGATTGTTGTTTGATATTGCCAGTAAGGGAGAACAAAAGAAAGTTTTAAAGTGGGCTTTGTGGCTTTTTTTTTCCTTGCTGTAGTTGTGGAACACGAAAGTAAGGAAAATGGAAAAGGTAGATTAGACAAAGAAAGCCCATTGGAGAAATGTGATTTTTTAATTTTACTGTAAAAACTGAGTTAGTTTTAAATGCTTAAGGAGAGAATATAATGATAGTTGACAGAGAACTCGTATTATCCATATGAAATAATAATGTGGAAATAAAAATTATTTTAAGCAATAATCTCCTAAAGAAATGATGAAGCAATATGAATCAAACATTTATCGTTTAGAGTGTGCTCTAAATTTCAAGGATGGTTATTTTTCCTCTAGGTACTAATAAGCTTTAACACAAATAAAGTAGGATGTGAGGGCAATCAATCATGTTGATATCTGGTCTCTCAATGCATGGCAAACTTATAAAAGAGCTACTGGTTTGTTACATGCAGGTAAGCAATAAATTTTCTTAATATTTACAATTTTGGGGAATATAATATAGTTAGCATTGAGGTTATGAATGAGACTTCTAGGTTCAAATCCTACTCCTGCCATTTAATAGCTCTATGACCTCGTACTTCTCTGTATGTGGAGATATCTTTAAGAACAAATCAGTTATTATGAAGAAATCCCTGTAATGAAGGAAAAATTTCCCCTCTCTGCTCTGACGTTTTCATAATTAAGACTGTGAAATAAACTGACAGTAGGCAGATTAGCAGGACAAAGGATATACAAATTAATTACATGAATAAGAGCATCACGGGAAAGAAAAGTGAATACCCCCAAACTCAGTGAGATGTGGAAACTTATTTACTCCTGTGCCAGAGAAGAGTAAGTGATTTGGAGGCTTACTCAGAAGATGAGCCCTCAGAAGAATAGCTTACAACCAGTGATAAAATCTGTCTGGGCATGGTGTCAACCTCCAACTCCTCTCCTATGATCTGAATTAATTCCCTCTAGTCAGTGAGATTCTCAGGGAGAGGAGTCATGACAACTGAGTTCCTTTTGGAGGGTCCGTCTATAAGCAGATAAGAGAAGTTCAGAGAAAGTTCCTGCGTGCATTTGTTGTTGCAATTTGCCTTCAGTTTGAAATTCAAAGCAGTATATTTTGAGGAGTAATTTCGTAAACTCCTTCAGTTCTTAAAACTGTGCCTGGCACATGGCCATTCACGTATAAAAAATAGTAACCCCTTCCCCACACACACACGCACCACCCCCTCAAATGCTTATTCTTTATAAATAACAGCAAGAACTCTCCACGCACCACCATGCTTTCTTCCTCACTAGTGCCTGTCGTTAGGCCTGTCGTTAATATTTTCTGAAACAGCTCCTGTTCGTGATGTAAATATCATTGGTAAGTATGTGTAGAATCCAGAGAAAAAAGGTATACGCTGGAGATTAATAGAGGTATATTTTCAGCTTTTTTCTTCTTCCTCTACCGATTCCTGATCCTAGCCCCCCCAATTGTTAACATACCCAGAATGTTTCTGCTAGCCTCACCGTGACTGCGAGCAATTGTCCTTTAGTCATTGGATGCCCTCCAAATGTGTCTTCCCTTTCTGAGTTGCTGACATACATTTCTGTCTGACATTGTAGCCTGCTTACTACTTCTGTCCATGTCACAAATGCTGTTATTGTCTCTCTAAGGGTAGTAGTAGTAGCAGTAGCAGCAGCTAAAACTGAAGCATTGTTCGATTGAAAAGTCTCCTTTTACTTGTTAAATGCCACCTACGTCAGTATTCAGACTCGCTTGTCTCTTCATAACAGTGCTCACGACTGCAGAGGATGAATTTTAAATACATAAACTGGATAAGTTGTATAAAGAGGCTGATAAAATGCCTAGCCAAATATAGACATTCTTTGCCATTTGAGGAACAAAAAAAAATAAAAATAGTTTGAAATTTAAGGAAGGAGAGTATGCGGCGAAGAGGAATCTCAGGTTCCAGTCCTTTGGCAATCAGGTACTAGGTGTAAGACCAAAGCTAATCACTCACCCATTCCTCCTAATGTAAAAAGGCAAAATGATAATGAATCCCAGTATATGCCTTGATACTCCCAAAGTTTTATTGTAAAAATCCACCACATAAATTGTAAAGACTTCTACACCTATAAATTGTGATGTATGATTGTGTTATTGTGTTATATAAGAATGTTTTGAGTATAGAAGAATAGTTTGCATCATAGTACCAGCCAATGGGATGTTTTCTTCTAAAAATCAAGAAAATAAAAATAATCTCTTGGCATCTTAAATAGAACTTGAGGAAGAAAAAGGTAACGCACTCAGATAAACAGAAATAAGGTTGATTCTCAATCAATACTTGTTTTTCCCACAAAGACAGCTAATGCTATATTATTATTATTCAAAAGTCTCCTGGGAGAAAAATGCATAAAATATTCTCTGGGTAACTAAAATGGGACTTTCCAAAAGAGGAGAAAATGTAAAGGTGGAGCTAATTCAAAATTAAGCTAATTAGACTGCTTGAATAGACAGAAATATAATTTAATAGAGGAATAATTGTCAAATAGGCAAAATGTGATCCTAGTTTGCCTTCTTTCATGGCAAGGCACATTGTCCATTAGTAAAATGCTTTGGAATAAGCTTTCCTTTGCTAATCCATCATTAAAATCTTATATGTTCTCATTATTAATATATTTTTTCCACATTGAAAATAGGAGTCAAGAATGCTGGTATATGCAAGGCAAATTTTAAGAATGATAGTGTGAATACAAACCAGAATTATATTTTCAATTTCATCATAGCACATCTACATTACAAAAACACAAAAATACGGTAAAACATATTCATAGTACTGGCAACAGTAACAGAAACCAAAAGTTCTGAATTATCAGAAGCCAAATCACATCATAATGAAGCTCTTCTCCCACCTTTAACACCTTTTCTTAGATTAGTCTAGTTGTTTTGAATTGAATTGAGTGTAATTTGAGTTCAGAATTGATCCATGAGGCAAGTCTGACCTTTTCTAGACCTGAGCTGCCTTATTCTTGTAGTTTATCACCTAATTCATTCTGGACACTCTTAGCATTCTTAAACTTAAATTCACTGAGGCAGTAAACCACAAAAGACGTTTACTGGTGTGGAAAGGATAGAGTCACCAGACCCATAATAATTGACACTGCATGTCCACCACCAACAATAGGTGCTTTAACTATGTACTGTCAGAAAATAATTAAGCTCATTGTTAATGAATTTTTTTGTATGTTGAATATTCATTACTCAATACCTGCTATCAGTCTAAGAAAAATAAGAACATTGAAATTATGTTATATTATTTAGTAAACAGAATCACAAGGCCAGGTGGTAAAATACTATTGGAGTATATTTCAGTCTTAAGATTATAACTCAGACATTTAAAAACTTATATTATTTTATTTAAATCTTTCAAAGATGAACTCTTCACCAATAAAATTTTCAGATCAGTTTGGATTTTAGGGAGAAATATAGAGCCTCAATAATATAATATAAATATAATAATAATAATCTATAATAAATTACAATAATATAAATATAAATAATATAAAGATCAATTTGAGCTGCTGGATGGCAAGGGTAGATTGTAAGAGGAGACTAAGCTTTTCCCTGAGCCTTCACTCCTGGATTGTGCACCTCCATTGAGATATCCCTGAAGGCTAAGCAAACCATGAAGTCACTTTGGAAAAGTGACTTCTAGCAGCCTAGTAATAGGAACTGGGGAGACAGTGATTGACAAGGCCAGAACCAGGAAGAGGAAGAAAATTTAACATCCACAGAATAATTGGACAAGGGCGAGGCAGAGGAAAGAGTACCTATCTGACGGAAAAGCAGTTGATGGCAGATTCTGTGTTAAAATATCTCATGAGGAAAGCATTACACACACTGCACTGAGTTCTTTCAAATGTGTATTCTATGTGAGGGTGAAGTCTTGTGTGCTGTGTACAGTGTAAATTAAGAAGAAAGTAGCCAATCCCGGCCTTCTGCTGGTACAGAGTCTTGCATTTGAAATGTCCAGTGATACATGAGGTTTAAGAGAATGTTGGACAGCTCATACTTGTTGTTTTAACATCCACTCACTCTTCCTTGTGTGGTCGGAAAATCTATTAAGTTGGGAGGAATATTCCAGTTATGTTCTTCAATAGGATTGCTGCTATAGGGCTGAAGATCAGGTAGATGAATTCTAAAATAGCCAGCTTCAGATTGGTTTGGAAGGTGGACTTCCCACTGCTGGGCACAAACATACACAGCCTAGGAAGGATGAGTAACAGCCAATGATAGAAGCATTCCTGAGAAAATGGGAGCATTTGTGGTGTTTGTGTTGGAAAAAGAGTTCAATATATTACTAGGAGGTCTTATATAAAAAAAGAGGAAAGTATTTAATTCATAGATGCATCAGTAAATATAATTTATTTCTTTTCCCATTTCAGATAGCGGACTTGAAACCTCACTTGACAAAAAAAGTCACCATTTCATTTCACGCAAGTGTACCACCAGTGAGTAATCTGACCATTTAAAAAGCAAGCTAGAAAACAGCGGCAGAGAAGATCTTTCTGGAGATTGTCTTTTGGCCAGATTCACAGCCCTTTAGAGGTATACTGGACACTAGAAGACGTTGTTCACTGTCCCACTTTACCCACGTGATGTGGGGCTTGCGGGAGCACAGCATAGCCATTATGAGCAAGCACTCAGGAGCCCCATGCAAATTCTGGCTCCAAATCTCCCAAGCTGTGTGAACTGAGAAGTTTGTTAAGTTCCCTGATCTTTCTCTGTCAGATATGTCAGATGGGCTCACATTCCTGCTGCAGTGCCTGGGAGGTTTAGGCAGTGGGTGCCAACTGCCAGGGACCTAGTGTTGTTCTGGTCAGCCTTTGTGGCTCAGTGAAGGCCACCTTCCAGAGTTCCCAAGTCTGTGTTCCTTTCTCTCCCCCTGAACCTCCAGGAAACACAAGCACCTCCCAAGATTCCATCCCATGGTCAGATTGAGGTCCTCCTGCCTGTATAACAGCCAGTTGGGTAAGCAGGGAGAGTGCTGGGTGGCCTCTGCATGGGAGAATTAAGTCACTATGCATTGAGTGTGGATTAGAGACACACTCGGGGAAAATGAGTGTGGGAGGAGAACTAGATAAGTCCCGGCAAGCTGAGGCAGAAAATGCCTTGAGAGGGAGAGTTGGTTGTCCAAGTCCTGTCACGGCCAAGGTAGGAGCAGGAGGATAGAGGGAGAGCAGCAGTGTGTCGGGTGCAGGGCATCGTGCATGCCTGAGAAGGGGGCTGGGAGGTAGTCAGGCCACTCCACAGCAGCCACACTGGCCTCCTGGCTGTCCTTGAATTTTCCAGGCTCATTCCCTAATCATAGCCTTTTCCTGGCCGTTCCTTCATCCTACACAGCCCCATAGCTGATCTCCTTATGCTTTCAAGTCAAATGCCACATTTTTGTGGCCTACACTGGCCACCCTTCTAAAAATTACCATCTGCCCCACACCTGAAGTCGCATCCATTTCTCCCTGCCCAGCTCTGCATGTTCTCTATTCCACAGCAGCACTTACCACTTTACAGCCTGCTGTATAATTAACTTATTCATTGTATCTGCCGTCTATTGTCTGCCTCGTGGCAGTAGCGGGGAAGCCAAATGAGGACAATGATCTTTATCTGTTTCATTCACTGATACACTTCACATGTCTAGAATAGTGCCTGGTTCAACATAAGTGTTCTATAAGTATTTGCTGAACTGATAAATAAAGGCTTATTAGAAATAACCCAGGGCTGTATCTTTTGTATAACCCAGGCTTGATACATATGCATATGTATACACAAATGCAGAAAGCAAACAAGCCATCTCAAACTTTGAAATTTTATTAGTAATGTTAAGTGTGAACGACTTCACAAATATTATGTACCAGAACACTCGAGAGTTGCTTCCATGCTCTAGTGTATGGAGAAATAAGGGAAGTATGTGTCTCTACCCTCTGGAAACTCAATCCACTGAGAGAAACAGAGGCACTGATATTTAGGCCAATTCAAGGCAGGATACATTCTGTGCTACCCAAGACCTACACATGGCCTTGGAGAAGAAGATGAGATGAATTCTGACTGTGAGCATCTAGTGAGACTTGTTGGAGGAGGTAGGATTTTAATGTAGACTCGATAAATGGGTAACATAAAAAAGTATGTACATGACAAAGACAACCTCTCCACACACCTGCCTTACTCCTCAGGTTGGACTAAAAGCACCTCTAAAGTTGAGGTTGTGTAAAGATTTTTCATGGAGTGAGCATTAGATGGGGTTTCAGTGGTGCAGGAATATTTGGTTTAAGAGGTATTGGAGATTGGATAATCAGGCCTGCACATAGGTTTTCCAGTTCAGTTCTCCGTGGGATTGAACAGACACTAGAGATACTGAGCAGGTGCTCTTTCTAGGAGTAAACATTGCACAGGTTCCTTGGCTTTTTCACTTATCGGGAACCTCCTAGACTTTGAACATAACAATGAGGTGCAAGGGAACAAGAAATCCCCCAGGAGTTTACATGCATTGGTTTATGTTGAGATGCATTACACCTTAGATTATCTTTAAGTAGCCATGATGCCAGTGAATGCAATGGAATAAAATAAAAAATATAAAGGTTGTCCAATTAGCCTCCTTGATGACAGCTTTAGAAGCCTGAAGATAATTCTGTGAGTAGACTGTATTACAGGGAAAATAACTATAGCTCTAAGAGTCGAACAATCAATGACTATAACTACCTATAACTAACTATATCTATAATTACCTATAATTAAATGTACCTATAGTCAATAATTAGTCAAATCAATCGCTAACTATAACAATAAATAGCATATAAACTATTTAAACTATTTAGTAGTTATTCATAGTCACAGCTGCTTAGCAGCCACAAGTAGTAACTACAAGTTATTAAGAATTACTACCAACTATAAATATAACTCACCATAACTATACCTAATCATTTCTAGTATCCACAACTAGGCAATAGTGATAAATAATAAATGAAACTACTTATCAACTACAACTAGAAACAGCTAGTTACCAACAATAACTCATAGTTATTCAACTTAGTAGTTGTAGTTACTTGTCATGACTAATTAGCAATCACATGTAGCAGGCACAACTAGTATTCATATGTACCTTGTAGCCATAGTTAGCTGGCATGATTAGTTACTAATAACAGCTAATACTCTATACAATTAACCACAACTAGTTAGCAATAACAACTGTCATGGGTCACCAGCCACATCTGGTACTAACAGATAAGCATTGGTAGCTAGTTAATACAACTAGTGATTGTTCATTACTAGTCAACACTAGTACTTAGCAACCCCAACCTCTATTCACAACTAGTAGCCACAACTTATTAGTAGTCACTAGCTGCACCTAGTAATCGCAACTAATAATCTCAACTAATGATGGTGGCTAGTAGGTAATAAAAACAAGTAGCCACAGTAGCTGGGCAAATCTAGGAGAAACTAGGTATAAGATTTCATCTGTCCCCAGTAATAGTATTGAATTTAAGCTATATGATATTGCCTATGCAGTATATTGTTTTTCTCCACATAGCTCTGGACAGGATGATGTATATTAAAATGGAGAAAGAAAGCGTGGAGTGTGAAAGGGAAGTGACAACACTTTCTGGCTATTCTATTTTCACGTATGTTGGTTTCTGCTGCTCACCCTGCTCAAGATCTTTCTCCTATTCTGACCAAGTTCTACTTTGTTTCAGGTTTTCTTCAGTTTGTTTATGTGAGTTAGTCATCCTACTTCCAATCTTCCATAGTACTTTAAAGCAATCCTTAATCTTATTTGATATGTTGTCTTTAGGTGTGGTCATATGCATTTCCACCTCTATAAGTTAATGTCTTACTCTTTTTAGGATAATGACAATGACAATTACTGTCTCCATTGAATCTGAAAAACATTACTTTCTTTTTTTTTAATTTTGGGTTAACATAAGGGTACATACAATCTTAAGCTACATTGTTTCTGTTTGTAAAGAGAGTACGAGAAAAACTCCTATTGATATTGGACTGGGGAAAGATTTTATGAAGACCACCCCCTTGACATTGCAGCAATAGCAAAAATAAATAAATGGGACCTGATCAAGCTAAAACACCTCTACACAAATATACAACCTTAAGAATGGGAGAAGATATTCTCATGCTGCAAATCAGACTAAGGGTTAATAACAGAAATCTACAACAAATTCAAAAGTACAAATAAAGGGCAAACAACCCAATTAATCCCTGGGCAAGGGACATGGAAGGAACCTTTTCCCAAGACAACAGACAGATGGCCAGCAAACACATGAAAAAATGCTCATAATCCTTAATCACAGAGAAGTGCAAATCAAACCACCTTGAGATATTACCTAACCCTCATGAGAATAGCCCACATCATAGTCCCAAAGCTGTAGATATTGGCATGGATGCAGACAGTGGGGAACACTTATATACTGTTGGTGGGATTGCAAACTAATGCACCCTTTTTGGAAAGAACTGTGGAGATTCCTCAAGGACCTTAAAGTCAATTTTCCATTTGATCCCACAATTCCATTACTAGGTATCTACCCAGAAGAAAAAAAAAATCATTTTATTACAAGGACATTTGCACTTGAATGTATATGGCAGTTCAATTCACAATCACAAAGATGTGGAAACAACCCAAGTGGCCATCAACCCATGAATAGTTTAATAAACTGTGGAATATGCATACCCTGGAATACTATTCAGCCATAAAAGATGAAAACTTTATATCTTCTGTATTTACCTCACATTTCTTCACCCCATTCGACACAAATGCACTTTTGCTCATCTGTCAAAGTGTGAGGCACTGATAGGGATGAAATTTTCCTGACTCAAACATAGTAAAGCAGAATTTGAGGACAAATCTGGAATTCCCATGTGTAGTGCTGCTTCCATGTCCTAAATGTCATTTGATTGTTTTTGTAAACAATTTTTTTCCACAGTGGTGGTATTTTCCTAAATCACACCTGTCACTAAATGCCCACTCTTCTCCTTGTCTTTCAGTGAAGTTCAGGCTCTTCTAAATTCTTGAATTCACCAAAAAGTTGTTTGAGAAGGATTAGTTCTCCAAAAGCCTGTTGAAAATAATCAAGGTTTTGAGACTCTTTTAACCCACTTTTAAAATCTTGGGAAATCACTTCACAAAAGTGCTCTCTTCCCAGCTCCATAGTTAATGCCCATCGAGTGCTGTGCAGATGGAAAAAAAATGAAGCTTTTCCAGTCGCACCAATAAGTCCAGCAAGTTGAAATGTGCATGGGTGTATCAGAAAGGACACCACTGTCCCCTGTACTTCTTGTAGGTAAAATGATGGACCATAAATGTAGTCTGCCTCAAAACTTTCATAATGACCTTTATAAATGTTGAGGCTGGGATTCAAATCCAGCCTGGCTTCTAGAAATGATGTAATCAATGGTTAAAAGTAGAAATACAGGGAAGGAATCACAGTTCTGCCCACCCACTCTCATTTTTCCTGTGCCAAATTCTCTTTGTCACCATTAAGAGTTATGTTAGTTTCTAGTATATTTCCTTATATCTTATCATTACAACTGGGTGTGACTTTCATTTTAGCATTACCTTCAATGATTTGTGTAAGCTCAGCATGGTTTTTGAGGAATATTTCCAATGCCAGGCAGATCTAGACAAGTACAAAATACGTGTGCCTGCTTGAGGGATTCAGAATAGGTTGGCAGCTCCATAGTGATGTAAAAGACCCTGGGAGTGGGGGAAGAAGAATGTGGGTATTATCTGAAATTCCTAAGGTCAAACTAAGACAATATTCTTAGCTTTCTTGGTCTTTATCGCTACCCTAAGACCCTAGTAAAAATATCAAATCAAATGAAGGGAGTCTTGAAAACCCTTGCCTACTATAGTCTCTTTAAAAAATGTATTATTTTTCACATATATCTCTCTACTTAGTAGTTTTCAGGGTCCTATTACCAGCCAAGATACAACCTCTTGGCTGTCTTCTACATAAAATCTACAATTAGAGTATTTATGTATTTTAGGGCGATAAAGGAAAAACTGAACATTCATATCAGGGAAGCACAATATTTGCATAATGAAGGTTTATCTTTTTCTCAGTCCCCGAACAGCCTTCTTTGTGTTTTGACAGTTTCATTCCTTGGAGGTCAGTCATCATTATAAATTTAAAGTGACTTTTACAAGAACTCAATTAAGAGCAAACTCGGAAGAAGTTAGTGAACATGTTATTCATGTATTTACTTGGTTACATAAGTGGCATAACAATGACTAGCAATGTGTGACTTCAGAAGGTACAGAACTAAATAGATGCTAGCAGTTGCAGTGACTGAACAAATTAAGTGGAGATTAATCATAAATGATTTATATAGACAATGTATCCTGGCCCTCATTTTCCACCTTTCCTGTAGGGCTTACAGTATGCAGTATCTCAGATAAAAATGTATTTTTATTTCAGAATATTATAGAATATATATATATATATATATATAATTTTTTTGCAGTTTTTGGCCAGGGCTGGGTTTGAACCCACCACATCTGGCATATGGGGCCAGCGCCCCACTCCTTTGAGCCATAGGCTCCTTTGCCTCCTATAGCCTGCCAACGGGAAGTGCAGTGCCCAAATATGTGTCCTGCATATATTGGTATGCCAATTACTACATAAATATTTTCTCAGATTTTAATGCTGGTGTAAAAGAATATATATATTTTGATTACATAGTTTGCTTTTGTGTATTTTAAGTCAAATTTATAAGTGTGCCCTTCACACAGAGAGTGTGTGATGTACCCATTAGGTATGAATTTACCCATCCTGCCCCCACACACACCTACTTGACCTCTATCGAGTTTTGGTTCCCTATGTGCAAGTAAGTGTTGATCAATTAGTTCCAATTTAGTATTGACTACATGTGCTGCTCGTTTTTCCATTCTTACAATATTTAAATTAGGAGAATCATCTCTAGGTCCATTCAGGTTGTTACAAAAGATAATAGATCACCATTTATCAGTGATTTTTTTAAACCAAGTTCTCAGGCATGGACACATTAGAAATAAATATATTTGTCTCTGACAACTGATAAAAGAAATGTAACTCTAGTAACATGTTTGTTGAGAGGTAGGTATCTGCATATTGAGAAATATAATGTCAAAATAAGCATCTATAAAATGAATATGATGTTCTTACTGGTTCCCTTTATAATATCAGTGAGGTATTCTATAGAGAAAAGAACTGATGAGTAAGTGATATTTTTGGTTTTGTTTTTGAATTTTTTTTTAATGATGAAGAAGGCATATTCTCTACCTAGCCCTTTACTTTTACTTTGTAATAATTTCAGAATCAGCAACACTGTATTAAAAATCCTCCTTCACCATTGTCTCTATAAGAAAGGGAATAAAAGAGAATAAAATTCAAAGCAGTCAGTATCAACACTTTTATTTGCCTGGGTAGAAGGAAAAATTAAAATAATCGATTAAATAAATAAATGACTAAAATATGGTACGACGTGTAGTTAATTAATCATTTTTTACCTTATTAAAAAATAACATCTCTTCCAAATAACCTACTATGTCCCACATATAAGAATTCCTTTTGTAAAAGTGAAAACTATCTGTAAAAATTATTTATTGATGTATGTCCCATTATGCAATATTTTCATCCAATTAACTGTGTAACATAAAGCAAAATGTATGAAAGACTGCTAACATACACAATTTCTTTTTGAACATAAAAGCAGAAAATATCAAGGAGGTTTCCCTAATATTAATGGCTTGCTGCTTCTACTTTTTATCTTACTATGGCAATGGAATAAATTGCAGCTGGAGAAGTGAAGATGAAAGAGTCTGACTCCCTAAAAAACTAACCCATAAATGAATAGTTGTAAAATCAGAAGGTCTACTGTAGAACACTTTGCCTCCTATAGCCTGCCAACGGGAAGCACAGTGCCTGAATATGTGTCCTGCATATATTGGTATGCCAATTACTACATAAATATTTTCTCAGATTTTAATGCTGGTGTAAAAAGAATTTTTTTTTTTTTCAAATAGAGTCATGGAGTATTTGAAGTAACTATTAGCATTAAGGACAAGTTGGTTGCTAGAATAATCATAGTATTTTGGTCTAAACACTTCAATAAGTATTTATCCCTGGTCATAACAACTTATAAAGACACAAAGAAGTAAAAGAAATAGAATCTAGGGCACCTGATCCTTTTTCTATTGTATGATTCAGCTGTCTTTTAAAAATTTTCTTTCTTCTTAACTAGAGGGACTAGTACATCATTCCAGAAATAATTGACTTTTCTCCCCTAAGCTTTAATGAAGGAAAACCCGTGAACAATGGAATTTCCTAAAAATGGAGTTAGTGTTCAATATATGTTTCATAAATGAATACACTGGACTAAATACTATAATTATGCAAATTTATGCACTAGCATAGTTTCTGTTTTTGAAGAGTTTGCCTTATAGCGGGGAGAGAGAGAGGCATGAACTGGTTGGCAACCTGCAGAAGACTGAAACTGGACCCACACCTTTCACCATTAACTAAAATAGACTCTTACTGGATTAAAGATTTAAACTTAAGACATGAAACTATAAAAATACTAGAGGAGAGTGCAGGGAAACCCCTTGAAGAAATTGGTCTGGGCGAGTATTTTATGAGGAGGACCTCCCGGGCAATTGAAGCAGCTTCAAAATCCTTAGTGTGTGTCACACTTTATGGGGGCAAGACATGATTGCAAGAGGGACTTTACCTAACAATTGCAATCAGTGTAACTGGCTTATTGTACCCTCAATGAATCCCCAACAATAAAAAAAAAAAAATACACTACTGGGACCTGATCAAACTAAAAAGCTTCTGCACAGCCAAGAACACAGTAAGTAAAGCAAGCAGACAGCCCTCACAATGGGAGAAGATATTTGCAGGTTATGTCTCCGACAAAGGTTTAATAACCAGAATCCACAGAGAACTCAAACGCATTAGCAAGAAAAGAACAAGGGATCCCATCGCAGGCTGGGCAAGGGATTTGAAGAGAAACTTCTCTGAAGAAGACAGGCGCGCGGCCTTCAGACATATGAAAAAATGCTCATCATCTTTAATCATCAGAGAAATGCAAATCAAAACTACTTTGAGATATCATCTAACTCCAGCGAGACTAGCCTATATCACAAAATCTCAAGACCAGAGATGTTGGCGCGGATGTGGAGAAAAGGGGACACTTTTGCACTGCTAGTGGGAATGCAAATTAATACATTCCTTTTGGAAAGAGATATGGAGAACACTTAGAGATCTAAAAATAGATCTGCCATTCAATCCTGTAATCCCTCTACTGAGCATATACCCAGAAGACCAAAAATCACATCATAAGAAAGATACTTGTACCAGAATGTTTATTGCAGCTCAATTCATAACTGCTAAGTCATGGAAAAAGCCCAAGTGGTCATTGATCCACAAATGGATTAATAAATTGTGGTATATGTACACCATGGAATATTAAGCAGCCTTAAAGAAAGATGGAGACTTTACTTCTTTCATGTTCACATGGATGGAGCTGGAACATATTCTTCTTAGTAAAGTATCTCAAGAATGGAAGAAAAAGTACCCAATGTACTCAGCCCTACTATGAAACTAATTTAGGGTTTTCACATGAAAGCTATAACCCAGTTACAACCTAAGAATAGGGGGAGGGGGAAAGGGAGGGGAGGGAGGGAGGAGGTGGGTAGAGGGAAGGGGATTGGTGGGATTACACCAGCAGTGCATCTTACAAGGGTATATGTGGAACTTGGTAAATGTGGAATGTAAGTGTCTTAGCACAGTAACTGAGAGAAGGCCAGGAAGGCTATGTTAACCAGTGTGATGAAAGTGTGTCAAACGCTCTGTGAAGCTAGTGAATGATGCCCCATGATCATGTCAATGTACACAGCTATGATTTAATAAAAAAAAGACTAAAAAAAAAAGAAGCAGATAATCATAATGAAATTTCTAATGTCATGATAAAAACAGGATTATATCTTAGCATTATACAAGAGGAGTACCTAATCTTGATTTGGACTAAAAGGTGAGTGATTTTTAAAGTAGGTGAAGTCATTAAAGTATATTAGAAATTTGATATTTTCTTTAAAGATAATTGTAAATAGTAATCTTTCAGTAAAGGTTGAAAGTAAGAAGTATAAAATAAAACAGGACATAAATTATTGCTACTCTCTCTTACTTGACTCCCAAATATAATTTTTCTCAAAATAAACAGGGAGGGTTAGTATGTATTGTGGTTGTTGTTTGGTGTGTTTATACTCTTTTTTTTTTTTTTTTGTAGAGACAGAGTCTCACTCTATGGCCCTCGGTAGAGTGCCATGGCCTCACACAGCTCACAGCAACCTCCAACTCCTGGGCTTAAGCGATTCTCCTGCCTCAGCCTCCCAAGTAGCTGGGACTACAGGCGCCCGCCACAATGCCCGGCTATTTTTTGGTTGCAGTTTGGCCGGGGCCGGGTTTGAACCTGCCACCCTCAGTATATGGGGCTGGCGCCTTACTGACTGAGCCACAGGCGCCGCCCGGTGTGTTTATACTCTTTATTTGTTTTTGTGAGCATTGTTTTCCCCAACCTATTCAATTATACAAATGTAGTGATTTTATCATGCAGTAGAACATTTGTAAGTTGACTACCCAAGAGGACTGTAACAAACCAGTGAAAATGAGGTCAACTTGAGGCAGTCAGTGTAAGAAGGTGCTCAACTATGGAGGTGTATATATAAATATACCCATGTAGCCTTATAACCAGAAAACACAGTGTCTTGCTTTTTCACCCTAACACTGTTTACCCTATTTTTATTTTGTTGTTTGTGTTTTATGAAGACATCCTTTGACTCATACCTTATGACCCTCCCAATTTATTAGTCACTCATCAATATCCAGAAAGGAATATTTTTCTTCCTCCTCTTCCCAAATGCCCAAAGTTTGGGGGTCCCAGTTCTTAGTGCTTTAATCTCTTCTCTTTGCTCTCTACACTAACATTGTAGGTGATTTAATATTCATAGAGTTAACTCATTATGCTACTGCTTTCCAAATTTGACATAACTTTTGAACACCATACTCATATGTACAACTACCTACTTGACATTTTCTTCTTTCCAAAATTTAACACTGAGATTATTTTTTCCCTCAGAATTGCTCCTTCACTTTATAAAATGGTACAACCATTCATTCAGTTTCTCAGGCCAAATATGTTACCATCCTTGGATATTCTCCTGAACACCACCTCCATCCAGTGCATCAGAAAATCCCATTGGCTTTAACATCAAAATACATTCAAGATTATATTTTGTTATCCAGGATTATAAACTTATCCTGGATTTACCACTCTCCTAACCATTTCTGTAGCTAGCTCACTAGTTGGAGCAGCCATCCTATTTTCCCTTAAATATTGCGATGATCCACACTGGACACTTTACCTTTGTCAGTTCAGTCTTTGAGGCTGAGTTACTGAGATGACAATTTTATGGGTAGTACTGTGAAATGAGTGCCCAAGTTGGAGTGGAAGCCAAGGCTAGACCATAGGAAATAGGAAGTCTAGTAAATAGCAAGCCAAGGTGCATAGGCGTCATTTATGTGGATTTTGAAATTGACAAACTCATGACAACTACATGGCTAGAAAGCACCACAAGAAGTGAGGTGCTAAAATCTAAAATATTAAATAAATAAGGGGGAAACCTTTAATCCTACGAATTTCCTCTTACTCTACGTTCTCATAACTCCCATAACACTAAACCTGTTCTTGGCTTCTCTGTATTTCCTTTCAAGTTGAGCTTTTGTAAATGGCCTCATGGCTGCATTGCTTTCAGTTCAAATTCCTAAAAACAAGGAGAAGATCAGCTCAGATTATTTATGTTTGGGTAGTCATTTTCTGTGTGTGGCAGGACACATCATAGTTTATCCTTTGGTCATGCTTTTCCTTCTTACCTGATTAACGGTAGCCAGAGAGTGCATAAAGAATGACAGAGTAGGGATAAAAGGATCATGACAACCTAGGACTGTACTTTCAGCAAAGATTGGATTGGGTGGTTTCTTTTATATATTAAGACTTTGAAGCACTTTAGACCTGACAGACAATGGTCAAATTCCCTATGTAATATGGCTTTGGCAGATATTGAAGTAGCGAAACAACAGAGAATAGGTGGGCAGTACAGAAAAGTCATTTTAGAAATTTCTACCATAGGTGTACTATCATCTCAATATACAAAAACAATAAAACAACTTGAACTGATATTATACACAATTATATACATATGCATATATTGCACATATATTATAAAATATATTTCATATATGTATATATTGCATACAATGTTTGTCAATTTATACCTCAAAAAGCTAAAAACACAAAAATAAAGGAAAACAAATGAAATGTGTGCATGATATTAGTTCTCAGATGCATCCTAGCTATTAAAAATGTTCTTTTTTTCCTACTTTCATGCGTTTACTGAATATTTAAAAAGGACCTACGCTCTGCTAGATGGTGGCATATGATGTATAGACTGTCCATATAAGAATGATAAGGAATGCTGGGGCCTGAGACAACATTCATACTTGCATTCTCAAAATTCAGTCCACCATAACTGGATCCTGACTCATTAAGAATAATCTGCTATGCCCTATAAATGAATCTTCTGGTTACTTCACTTTCTCTTAATAGCAAGTAAAAAAGATAGCACACTTCCTTCCTAGAAAATTAGGAAGATTAAATCAGGAGGAAGTGCTTTGAAGATGGAAGTGGTGGCTGAGTGTTAAAGTGTTAGATAAGTATCCAACAGTTGTGGAGACAATGCAGTCTGCAACATTGTGCCAGGAATGGAGGACACATCATAATACCTCAGAATTACAAAAGGCCTTTGCTGAAACTTTAAGTGACACAATGAACAGTTTGATAGCTTTTTATTTTCAATAAAGTATCACTCTATTATCAAGTATATAGTATCCCAAAGAAAAATAGAAACATACATATTCAGGATAAAGATAGGATTTAAGTAGACAGGATGAATGGAGTAAGGAACCTCGTCATGGTGTATATCCCAATGTTCAGAATGTGTGTGGGCAAAGTCCTCAATTGTATTGCGTGATTTGAGTTATAAAGTCTAGAACAAAGGAGTTTGAAGGCAGAGCCCACTGGGCATCGAGGATTCTCCCAGGGTGTGAGTAATTAGGTAAAATCAAGGTTCAAAAGCTGAGAATGCTGATTTAGAGAAGTGCTCTAAATATTTTCTTTATAATTTATATTCCTACCTGGGTTTGGAAAAAATAGATTGGGGAATCATGTAAGATTGTAGTTTGTTTACTCATGTATTTATTTGCTTGCTCACTGTTTATTTATGTTACTAAGTGTCATTGGTTGAATTGTTTTCCCCTTCTAAAAACATGCTAAAATTGTTAAGTAGAACTTCACTTATGATCACCTGTAATTGTGACTTCATTTGAAAATAACATTTTTTGCAGATGATCTAGTTACTATAAAGTCATTAGGGCGATCCCTAATCCAATATAATTGGTGCCCTTATATTAATGACAAGGGAAAATCTGAACACAGAGACGGACACACAAAGAGAGAAACATCATGTGAACATGAAGGCAGAGATTAAGGGTGATGATTCTACAAGCAAAGGAACACCAAAGATTGCCAGCGAACCACCAGAAGCTGAGAGACATTGAACAGGTTCTTCTTCATAGCCCTGAGAAAGAACCAATGCTTCCAACACCTTGACCTTGGTTTTGTAGCCTCCAGAACTATGAGGCAGTACATTCCTGCTGTTTAAGCTGCCCAGTTCATGGTCTTTTATTATGGCAGTTCTAGGAAATGAGTATGCTAACGATAAGAACATAACCAATTAAATATGCATGTATACATTTTATTTTTCATTCAAATGAGTCTTTGATCACTGTCTGCATGGTGTAGGGAAACTTTCTGTATAGAACAAATATTTTAGTTTTGTGGGGTATATGGTCTCAGTTACAAATATTCAACTCTGCTGTCATAGTACTAAGTAATGATAGGCAATGTAAAGAATGGACATGATTGTGTTCCAATAAACTGTTATGGACATTGAAATTTAAATTGTATGTAAGTGTCAAGTGTCATGAAGTATGACTCTTCTTTTGTCTTCTTCAACTAATTAAAACCACAAAGCCTTTTTTAGCTTGTGGAACAAATTTAGCCTCCAGGGCATAGTTTGGTAACCTTTAGTGTAGGGGAGGAAAGATAGATTTTTGAGGACTGGTTCAACCACTTTCTAGCTGTGTAATTTTTGATGTATTTTATTGACCTTTGGTTTCTGTTCTAAAAAACAAAAATAATTGCAGTTTCCAGATACACAATGGAATACTATTCAGGCTTATAAAATTAAATCTGTCACTTGCAACAATATAGATGGAACTGGCAGTCACTGTGTCAAGTGAAGAAGCCAGGCACAGAAAGACAAATATCACGTGTTCTTGTGATATGTGGGGGCTAAAAATATTGACCTCAAAGACAAAGAGAATAGAATGATGATTAACAGAGTCTGAAAAGGGTAGTGAGGAGGGGAGAATAAAAGGGGTTAGTTGATTGGTACAAAAATCCAGTTAGATAGATGGAAAAAGATTTAGTATTCAATAGCACAACAGAACCCTATAGTTAACAATTTATTATATATTGTAGTTGAAAATACCTAGAAAACATGAGATTGAAATGTTCCTAACCCAAAGAAACAACAATTGCTTCAGGTAATGGATATCCCAATTACTCTGATTTGATCATTACTCATTGTATGCTTCTATCCAAGTATCACATGTGCACCATAAATATGTACAACTATTGCGTATCCATAAAAATTACTAAATTAAATAAATAAATTAGCTTTTAGCAGGACTGGATCATGGACACGTATTCTTTGCCATCACATAGGGCTCTGCATTTAGAAGGGCTCGTTGTTTGATTCAAAGCTCCGCCACCACAACTTTGAAATTCTTTTCTTTCTTTTCTTTGAGACAGAGTCTCACTCTGTCACTCTGGGTAGAGTGCATGGCATCATAGCTCACTGTAACCTCAGACTCATGGACTTGAGCAATCCTCTTGCTTCAGTATCCTGAGTACCTGGGACTACAAGCTGTTCAATGTTTTCCCTTTTCACTGAACCACAAGATTTATGTAGAGTGTTTTAGCTTCTAGCATAGACAGGGGCCCTAACAAGTTGATATTACTTCTGAATATGAATTGTGGTATGTGACTACATGTACATTAATAAGATGCTATTCTCTACCTTAGTTAGAATAAAGATATTCTCTTAAAGGAAAAGAAAGCACTAAGTACTAGACATCCTTGGAACAGATAAATGGAGTGACATGGCAAATAAAAGCATACTGGTCTAACTCTGTAACATGACAAATTAACAACCAAAAGGTTGCTATAGAGACAGCCAATTTGTGTACGTGTGTGTGGGGCTAACTTCTCTTGCAATGAAGATCTGTGCTATGAAATAACTTTGGAAATGTGCTGACTTGTCAGAGGTATGTGCACAGAATGCTAAACAAATTCTTGCAGTTGGGTCTTGCAGCAGTCTTTATTTCGAGCAGTGACATCATAGCATTTGCCCAAACACTTGTTTAAATAGAAATGCAAAAGGAGGTGCATTGCAGTGGCTGCTTAGCAGTGGAAATCTCACATTGGAAGTGAAATCTAGGACGCTGAGTCTGTCTTGCCAACATAGCACAGAGTCTGACCTACTATTAAATTCTTTGCTTATTATATATGATCAAATTAGATAAGTTAGAGCTCCAAATGAATTAGATGTTCACCAACTTCTTATTTCACTTTTCAGAATTGCCACTCAGGTAGAGGAACATAGTATGAGATTTGTAAATAAAGAAGCCAGGCAGTAGTTTTTCCTGTATGTCTGGGAGGACATTCTTGTTGATGAGAAAAAGCTTTGACAGTTTTCCAGCTGGTTTGTGTTTGTGTCAAACAGTATCTCAAATCTGTTGGCTGATCCAGAAGCTTCAAATCCAGACTCATAGGTTAAAGCCAGGTCTTCCCAGCTATTGTGACTTTAGTTATGGGTTTTAATTATAAGTGTACATGTGGTAGGAGGTAAAGCATGGCCCATTCCAAAAGTGTCTACTCTGTGAGCATTTAGCCAATGTCACACACCCACTCTTGGCTTCTTCCATTGGGTAAATCCATCTTGTTCAGAATTGATTAATCAAAGAAATCATTATGAAATGAATTACATACTATTTACTAAGCAGTTTATATGAACACAGCAATGGCAATAATACACAGACCTTACTTCAGTGTAGGGACCCCATCCTTCTCTTCAGTTCACTCCTATCCAATCCCTTCCTTGGTAAAAGTATTGAGGAATACCTGAGTTACTTGTGTGAAGTGTGTTGATCCTAAACTTGGACAGTTTTCTCTCCTTTGTTCTCTAGGTGTCTGGGCTCACCCTAAACCACCTCTCCATTTTTAGCTAATTTCCACTGGGCAGCTCACTGCACTGTATCAGCACAAATTCTAGAATAAATAAACCAAGTCTTACATCTTCACATTCTTAGCCAATAAGAGGATGAGAAATACAAACAACATCAGCCAGAGTGTTCTATAATCTCTGCTCCTGCTTTGGCCTCTGTGACTGTGAATTGAGCCACTTTTCTGCAAACCCTCCTCCACCAAGTCTTTTGCCAAAGCTACTAATAGGAAGCCACATTTACTAATTTGATCTTTACCTTCTCTCTTCATCTCTGAGTAATGCATATTGGAGGTGCTAATGAATAACATCCATGCTGTACCTCCTCCTGATACTCAACAGAGCAGAAGGTTGGCTGTTTTCCACTTTGCTAAGTGATGTCTTGAGGGTGTGAATGCTTCATAAAAGGATCTTGCCCTAGATTATATCTACACTAGTAAACTCATCAGTGGTATGCAATCAAAGGGAATTACTAGTTATATATAATAATATAAATATGAAATATGTAAAATGTGTTCTGCTTATTCAATGACATTTTTGTTTCTGTTTTTGGTTTCGTTTTCTTTCTTTTTTGTTTTTTATATTGAAGAAGTATGTCCTTTGGGAGTAAGGTAGGGCAGAAAATAACCAAGTAAAAATGAAGTAAATACAGTAATTTTAGATCATGGTAAGGGCTAGGGAGAAAATAAGACAGGGTGAGGAGTCAATGACTGGGTATGGACACGATGTTATTTGAGATAAGGTGATCTGAGAAGGCCTCTTGTGGTGATAACATTTGATCAGTAACTTGAATGATGAAAAGGAGAAACCTTGTGAGGTTCTGACTGGAGTGCCTTCCAAGCACAGGAATGGTAAGTATAAAAGCACTGAAACATCAAAGCCTTTTGCCTGCAGGAGGAGCTCAAATTAGGCAAGTGTAACTGAAACAGTGAACAAAGTGAAGAGCGGTAAAGAACTAAACTAGAGGCACAGACAGAGATCAGATAATACGGAGTCCAGAAAGCTCTACTATAGGGTTTGAATTTTATTCTAAGTGTGGTGAGAGTCACTGTCTAGTTTTAAGCAGGGGATTGGCATGTTATGATTTACAGTTTCAAAAGATCATCCTGTTAACTTGCTGAGAGGACATAGTAATGGAAATAAGAGTTAAGTCTGAAGGACTAGTTAGAGGCTGTGGAAATAAGCAAGGTAAAAGGTAATGTATGAGCCTTGCTGCATTATGGTTACTGGCAGAGATTGTGAAACATGGCAGGATTTTAGAACAAATTTTAGGGTAGAATCTTCTAATGGATTAGATTTTGGGAGAGGGCAAGATTAAAGGGGAAAAAATGTCAAGGAAATAATATTTGGTTTATGGCTGGAACAACTGTGTGGCCTTAGATTAAGTAACGTAATGTCACTGTTCTGAACTTGTTTCTTTATCTTAAAGTGAGAATTAAAGCAGCTACCTCCCAAATTCATTATCGCCATTTGTACATTCAACTAATATTAGTTGAAGACTTCTTTTTTTTAATTTCAGATTAATACGATGGTACAAATGATCAGATTACATTGTTTAAGTTTCTTAGGTAAAGTTCATGTTGCAGTTGACCCCTTTACCCAGGAGGTGTGCCCTATGCTCTTAAATTGTGTTTTAGCATGTCAAGCATTTTGCTATTGCTTTACATTTTTTATGTTGAGTTTATTCCCACAAGGTTTCCAGAAGTTTATTATCAACATTGTCTCCATTCTACATATGGAACTGATTCTCAGAGGTGTAAAGTGCTTTTTAATTTGAAAATATTGAGTGGGCACAAAGGAGATGCTACATGGATATCTTTTGAAATGCATAAGGACCTGCATTGCTACAACCAGGAACCTTCCCCCAAAAGTAAAACTCACCAGCTTTTGTAGAAAGCACCAGGTTCAGAGTTTCTTTTCTAATTCTCTGAACTCATTCTAGGAGATGAAATAAGAAAAAGACATTCTGTTCAACCTTTTCTAGGGATCCCCATAACTAGACAACATTTTTTTAGTTTAATTTCGTACTGAATGTTGTTAAACAGATGGCATTACATAAATAATTTAGCTTGGAAACATAGATGCCTAGAATAAACTAACCCAATGAACTTGCAGTCTGGGGTCACTGTTGCATTGTTAGGCAGTATGAATATTATAAAAAGAGATTTTTTTAAAATCTGGGAAGAACAAACTTCCCCAGGGTTAAATGGTTCTTAAAAATGAGTACTATCGGCATTTTTCCATGAAATTATGAAAGAGAATTTTCCAGACATGCCAATAGATACTGAAATTCAGATAGCAGACAGTTTCAGAACCCCAGCACAACTCAATCCCAATAAGACATCCCCCATGCATACCATAATTAACTTCACTAAAGTTAATATGAAGGAGAAAATTCTGAAAGCAGCCAGATGTAAGAAATCCATTACCTACCAAGGGAAGAATATTAGAATGACTACAGATCTTTCTGCTGAAACTTTTCAAGCCAGAAGAGGGTGGACATTGACTTTCAATCTCCTAAAACAAAATAACTTTCAACCCCAGATCTAGCTAAACTGAGTTTCATTTATGATGAAGAAATGAAATACTTTAATGACATTCATATGTTGAAGAAATTTGCCATAACCAAACCAGCTCTTCAGGATATTCTCAGAACTATCCTCCATAATGACCAGCCCAATCCTCTAACACAAAAGTAAACTCACTCAGAAACTTTTGATCAAACTCCAAATTCCACAGTGGTGAAAGGATTAAAAATGTCCACTGGACTTTCAAAAAACTCGATACCCAAAATTTTACCAGACTTATCAATATTCTCCATTAATGTGAACGGCTTAAACCGTCCTCTAAAGAGGCACAGGTTGGCTGACTGAAAACAAAAACTCAAGCCAGATATTTGCTACATACAAGAGTCACATCTTACCTTAAAAGATAAATATAGACTCAGGGTGAAAGGATGGTCCTCCATATTTCAGGCAAATGGTAATCAGAAAAAAGCAGGAGTTGCAATTCTATATGCAGACACAATAGGCTTTAAACCAACAAAAGTAAGGAAGGATAAGAATGGTCACTACATATTTGTTAAGGGTAATACTCAATATGATGAGATTTCAATTATGAATATTTATGCACCCAACCAAAATGTGCCTCAATTCATAAGAGAAACTCTAACAGACATGAGCAACTTGATTTCCTCCAGCTCCAAATAGTCAGAGCTTTCAACACTCCTTTGGCAGTGTTGGATAGATCCTCCAATAAGAAGATGAGCAAAGAAATTTTGGATTTAAACCTAACCATCCAACATTTGGATTTAGCAGATATCTACAGAACATTTCATCCCAACAAAACTGAATACACATACTTCTCATCAGTCCACGGAACATACCCCAAAATCGATAACATCTTAGGTTACAAGTCTAACCTCAGTAAATTTAAAGGAATAGAAATTATTTCTCGCATCTTCTTGGACCACAATGGAATAAAATTTGAACTCAATAAAAACAGGAATCTACATACTCATACAAAAACATGGAAGTTAAAATAACTGTATGCTGAATGATAGCTGGGTCATAGATGAGATTAAGAAGGAAACTGACAAATTTTTTGAACAAAACAATAATGAAGGTACGAATTATCAGACCCTCTGGGATACCGCAAAGGCAGTCCTAAGAGGGAAATTTATAGCACTGCAAGCCTTCCTCAAGAGAACAGAAAGAGAGGAAGTTAACAACTTAATGGGACATCTCAAGCAACTGGAAAAGGGAGAACATTTTAACCCCAAACCCAGTAGAAGAAAAGAAATAACCAAAATTAGAGCAGAATTAAATGAAATTGAAAACAAAAGAATTATACAACAGATCAATAAATCAAAAAGTTGGTTTTTTGAAAAGGTCAATAAAATAGATAAGCCTTTGGCTAACCTAACCAGGAAAAAAAAAAAAAGAGTAAAATCTCTAATTTCATCAATCAGAAATGACAAAGACAAAATAACAACAGACTCCTCAGAAATCCAAAAAATCCTTAATGAATATTACAAGAAACTTTACTCTCAGAAATATGAAAATCTGAAGGAAATTGTCCAATACTCGGAAGCACGTCGCCTTCCAAGACTTAGCCAGAATCAAGTGGAAATGTTGAACAGGCCAATATCAAGTTCCGAAATAGCATCAACCATACGAAATCTCCCTAAAAAGAAAAGCCCTGGACCAAATGGCTTCAAGTCAGAATTCTACCAAACCTTTAAAGAGCAACTAGTACCTATATTACTCAACCTGTTCCAAAAGGTAGAAAAAGAAGGAAGACTACCCAACACGTTCTATGAAGCAAACATAGATCCCCAAACCAGGAAAAGACCCAACAAGAAAAGAAAATTATAGACCAATATCACTAATGAATATAGATGCAAAAATATTCAACAAGATCCTAACAAACAGAATCCACAACACATCCAACAAATTATGCATCATGACCAAGTCAGTTTTATCCCAGGGTCTCAAGGCTGGTGCAATATATGTAAATCTATAAGTATAATTTAGCACATAAATAAATTAAAAAACAAAGACCATATGATTCAATCAATGCAGAAAACGCTTTTATTTTTTTGATTATTAAATGTGTTTTGAGAATATTTATTTTTTTCTTCTTTTTTTTATTAAATCATAACTGTATACATTGATATGATCATGGGGCATCATACACTCGCTTCATAGACCATTTGACACATTTTTATCACAGTGGTTAACATAGCCTTTCCGGCGTTATCTCAGTTACTGTGCCAAAACCTTTACATTCTACATCTACCAAGTTTCGCAAATGCCCCTGTAAGATGCACCACAGGTGTGTGTATTCCTTGATCACTTCTAAGAGTTTTGTAGTAGAATCCCAGCATCCCTTCATGATCAGAACACTTAAGAAAATTGGTATAGGGTGGCGCCTGTGGCTCAGTCGGTAGGGCGCCGGCCCCATATACCGAGGGTGACGGGTTCAAACCCGGCCCTGGCCAAACTGCAACCAAAAAATAGCCGGGCGTTGTGGTGGGCGCCTGTAGTCCCAGCTACTCGGGAGGCTGAGGCAAGAGAATCGCTTAAGCCCAGGAGTTGGAGGTTGCTGTGAGCTGTGTGAGGCCACGGCACTCTACCAAGGGCCATAAAGTGAGACTCTGTCTCTACAAAAAAAAAAAAAAAAAAGAAAATTGGTATAGAACGGACATTTCTTAAATTTATGGAGGCCATGTACAGCAAACCCACAGCCAATATTGTATTGAATGGAGTTAAATTGAAATCATTTCCACTCAGATCAGGAAGCAGACAAGGCTGCCCATTGTCTCCACTGCTCTTTAACATTGTAATGTAAGTTTTAGCAATTAGGGAAGTAAGGCCATCATAGGTATCAATATAGGGTCAGAAGAGATCAAACTTTCGCACTTCGTAGATGATGTGATTGTATATCTGGAAAACACCAGGGATTCTACTACAAAACTCTTAGAAGTGATCAAGGAATACAGCAGTGTCTCAGGTTACAAAATGAACATTCATAAATTGGTAGCCTTTATATATACCAACAATAGTCAAGCTGAATAAACAGTTAAGGACTCTATTCCATTCACAGTAGTGCCAAAGAAGATGAAATATTTGGGAGTTTATCTAACAAAGGACATGAAATATCTCTATAAAGAGAACTATGAAACTCTAAGAAAAGAAATAGCTGAAAATGTTAACAAATGGAAAAACATACCATGCTCATGGCTGGGAGGAATCAACATTGTTGAAATGTCCACACTACCCAAAGCAATATACAATTTTAATGCAATCCCTATTAAAGCTCCACTGTCATACTTTAAAGATCTTGAAAAAATAATACTTTGTTTTATATGGAATCAGAAAAAAACTCAAATAGCCAAGACATTACTCAGACATAACAAAGCAGGAGGAATCACGCTACCAGACCTCAGACTATTCTATAAATCGATAGTGATCAAAACAGCATGGTACTGGCACAAAAATAGAGAGGTAGATGTATGGAACAGAAAAGAGAACAAAGAGATGAACCAAGTCCAGCTACTTACCATTATTTCATCTTTGACAAGCCAATTAAAAACATTCAGTGGGGAAAAGATTCCCTATTTAACAAATGGTGCTGGGTGAACTGGCTGGCAACCTGTAGAAGACTGAAACTGGACCCACACCTTTCACCATTAACTAAGATAGACTCTCACTGGATTAAAAATTTAAACTTAAATGAAACTATAAATATACTAGAAGAGAGTGCAGGGAAAACCCTTGAAGAAATCAGTCTGGGGGACTATTTTATGAGGAGGACCCCCGGGCAATTGAAGCAGCTTCAAAAATACACTACTGAGACCTGATCAAACTAAAAAGCTTCTGCACATCCAAGAGCACAGTAAGTAAAGCAAACAAACAGCCCTCATAATGGGAGAAGATATTTGCAGGTTATGTCTCTGACAAAGGTTTAATAAACAGAATCCACAGAGAACTCAATCGTATAAGCAAGAAAAGAACAAGTGATCCCATTGCAGGCTGGGCAAGGGACTTGAAGAGAAACTTCTCTGAAGAAGACAGGTGCACAGCCTACAGACATATGAACAAATGTTCATCATCCTTAATCATCAGAGAAATGTAAATCAAAACTACCTTGATATATCATATAACTCCAGTAAGATTAGCCCATATCACAAAATCCCAAGACTAGAGATGTTGGTGTGGATGTGGAGAAAAGGGAACATTTCTACACTGCTGGTGGGAATGCAAATGAATGCTTTCCTTTTGGAAAGATGTTTGGAGAACACTTAGAGATCTAAAAATAGATCTGCCATTCAATCCTATAATTCCTCTACTTGGCATATACCCAGAAGACCAAAAATCACATTATGACAAGATATTTGTACCAGAATGTTTATTTCAGCCCAATTCATAATTGCTAAGTCTTGGAAAAAGCCCAAGTGCCCATCGATCCACGAATGGATTAATAAATTGTGGTATATGTACACCATGGAATATTACTCAGCCTTGAAGAAAGATGGAGACTTTACCTCTTTCATGTTTACATGGATGGAGCTGGAACATATTCTTCTTAGTAAAGTATCTCAAGAATGGAAGAAAATGTATCCAATGTACTCAGCCCTACCATGAAACTAATTTATGGCTTCCATATGAAAGCTACAACCCAGTTACAACCTAATAATATGGGGAAGGGGGCAAGGGAGGTGATGGAGTGGGGAGGATGGGCGGAGGGAGGGTGATTGGTGGGATTACACCTGTGGTGCATCTTTCAAGGGTACATGTGAAACTTAGTAAATGTAGAATATAAATGTCTTAACACAATAACTAAGAAAATGCCAGGAATGCTTTGTTAACCAGTGTGATGAAAATGTTTCAAACAGTCTATAAAACCCGAGTATGGTGCCCCATGATCGCATTAATGTACACAGCTATGATTTAATTAAAATAAATAAATAAATAAAATGAGTACTATATTCTTTTGAAGACAGAGGTTTACCTATGTATAAACTTTCATGTGGAAATTAAAGGAAATAAGATGTAAGTATGTGGCAACATCCAATCAACCAAGATGATTTTCATTTACAGAGAAGACACAGATTAGAATTTTGAAGTTGCCCAACTATTACTGGAATAGAGGTCTTCTGGAAAGTACCTAAAATCTCTTACTCCTTTACCATGTTTCCAGATTTGAGAAGACAAAAGGAAAACCCTGCTCATCTCCACCTGAGCCAGGTGGTGCATAACATTGGGAGGCTCTCAAACTCTTAACCTCACACTCTATCGACCTCCAGACTAGCATTCAAACTATTTCAGAAAATTGTCCATTTTATGTTTCTCCTAACACCACTCATTAGCAGAGACTTCCGTGGGTAATACAGTCCTTTGCATCTCACACACATTTTCAACCATACAGATGCCTGTGCCCTATATTTACTTTGTGCTCTGCTAAGCACTGATGTGGTACAAGACATAGTTAAGAGCATCCACTGGTTGCAAATGCTCAGCTGTATCTATCATTTGTGCCAGGTATAAGCTTCTTGTTAGTTTGTTAGCAAAAGACTATAGGTTTTCTGATTTAAATGCTTGAATCAGCTTTAGAAAAATAGACAAGTGGAATTAACAGATGCTTTTCTTTAGAATAAGAACCCTAAAACTAGTTTTGAAATTGCCTTTGTGGAGATATTAAATCTACTAACTCATGTATTGTAGCAACTGGTACTTTTTTGGTATCCTTTTGGGGAAATAGAATTGTCAAAATGAAGACAAGTGACATTTAGACCCAAAATAACATCACAGCAGAAGATTCAACAAGATTTCCTAGGTATATCACTGTTTTTGTTTTTTCCTTCTAAAAATTAAATACTATAGTTTAAGCTCTACTTAGCTGAAATTCAGAGTTCTGTTAAGGAATCATCCCCTATTTAAATTAAATCAGTCTTCAGGGACTGAATTATAACAAAAGAGCCACAAAATTTGGTATGATACAGCATCGAAAGACTTGGCTAATAAAAATAGTTAATAGAATGAAAATTTATGACAGATGGGTTATATAATTCTTCTGCTTGGTATTGAATATAGAAGCTATTAAAGATAAAATTTATATGCTATAGAACCTTATAAATGCTGCCTGGCATGGTGGCTATCCAGTTTGAGGATGAATTTCTGAATTATTCCAGTTTTAGTTTTTGTTCATGAAGACACTTGGCATTTGTACTGTTGTGAAGGTTTGGCTTGGCTTTTTCTCAGCAACTTTCTGGCTCTCCAATAATAATAGGCTAGAGTAGGAAGACTATGCAGAGGCTCTGGTTGCCCCACTGACCTCATTGAGTCTATTATGGAGACTGAGATCTCATTCAGGATCTCTTAACATATATAAGAGGAAACTGAGGCCCAGAAAAAGCAAAACCAGGTGTCCCTCTCTATTCCTAACCCTACAGCCATATATATAGTCTTTTCTTGTCCAGATCTAGTAGACAGAATAGAACTTATTGCTAATATTTGTATTGTCTTAGGAAATGGGAGGAAAAGTAAACTAGTAGTAATGTGACTTGGAAGGGTGGAGAAGATAAATATTTTCTTAAAAAATAAGTAGGCAATGTAGTACATTGTTATTTTTTAAAGATATTGCTGATTACCATATATATAAGCTACAAATATATTATTTTCAAGCATGAAATATTATGAGGAATTTTATTTTTATTATGTAATTGAGTACCTTACAAGGTCAAAGAATGATTAAACAAAGTTTAAAACCTGCAAAGTTTCTTAATCAATAAGGAAATTTGTCTAAAGGTGCAGCATTATCAATCAGATATTTCAATGCTTGTTAGATGCTCAATTTCCAAAAGTTGGGATGACCCTTCCCCAAAATGAAGCTCATCAGTGACTGAAAAATGATAAAATTAGTCTTACTGCTTATCTCAAATATTGCCTTTTTCTGTGTAAAAGAAAAATCTTGCAAATTGAATCTATAAACCCTTTTTTTAAATTAGCTTTTATTTTAAAAAGACTGCCCCAATTATATAAAGCAATCTTCTGATACATTTCTTTTTTTACTACGAGAAACCCTAAAACATGAATGGGCTAAAGACTTGAGACGGCATTTCATAAAATCAAAAAATATAAATTGTAAACGTATATAGAACTTTATTATTACTAGTATTCAAAACCATACTAATATAAAACAATAATAGTAATAGCAATGTAACAATGTGCACCAGCAAATTTACCAAAATAAAGTGATATTAACTGAGACTCCTGCGGTAAACACAAAATTGGGTCACTCAGATTTTAAAGGTGGGGAGGGAAAGAATGTGTATATTCTTTGGGAAAGTAATTTGGCAATATTTCAAGAACCATACAAAGACTTTTATTTGACCCATAAATTCTGATCATGGAAATCTGTTACAAAGAAATAATGCAACTACAGGGACAAATGTATTCTAAAGCAGTGATACTCACCCAAAGGCAATCTGCCCCCAGGGGATATCTGGCAATATATAGAAATGTTTTTGTTTGTCATAACTGTGAGGGTGCTACTGGCATCTAGTGGGTAGAGGCCGGGAATGTTGCTAAACAGCCTACAAAACTCAGGGCAGCTCTGCACAGCAAATACTTACCAATAGTACTAAAGTTGGAAACCCTGCTCTAAGATGCTAGTGGCAAAATTACATGTAATTAGTGACACACTGGAAACAACAGAGGTGCCCATACCCCACAAAGAGATGAATATTTAAGGATAACAAGCTGCATCTATTGACTTAAGAAGACTATTATTTAGACACTGAATATGTTAAGGGCATTTATAAAAATGTTAAAGATGTAATAAATGTAGAATCAAAAAAATACTAGTGCAATTTGTAAAGAATATGAGTGGATTGAATCTGAGTAAGACAGAAGAGGCTATGGAGTCAGAAATGGAAGCTTGTTGTCATATTTAAATTTGCTGAAGTATAATCCCTTATTTAGATAGGATCACAGACTCTCCCACAAGGATCAGACATATCTATCCAGGACGAATGTATCAGTCTTCATCTCACCTATGTTTGTCTAGTTTGAAAAACTTTGCTGAATAAAAAGACAATGCACCAAATAGAGGAAAACATCCTAAGAATCTTTATGGATTTTTGATGACATAAAATTTATCCCCTTCAATTGAAAACTGAAAGACGCTCACCTCATTCAGTCTTTGAACATGTTTTTTACTTTGAGGATACTATAAACAAATTATATCACCAGATATATGAGTAATTTTCGTTTGAGGTAAAATAAATTAAATGCATAATTACCAAGCATTAATGCAGTTTGAGAGTCCAAATTAAATGGATTGTATATTTAAAAATTGCTAAAGTAATAGATTTGTAATATTCTCAGCACAAAAGAAATAATGAGTGGTGAGGTGATGGATATGTTTATTAGCTTGATTGAATCTTTCTATTGATACAATGTATACATCAAAACATGACCTTATACCCATAAATGTGCATAGTTATTTTCTGATTAAAAATAAATGAATAATTTAAAAGTACACTGAAGAAAAATGGGAAAAATAAAAAGAATGGAATTTAGTACTCTATAATCCCTTGGCTACTCAAAATGTAGTCCATGGACCAGAATTGATATCACTTGAGAGCTTTTATAAATTATGGGACCCACCCCACATCTTCTGAATCAGAATCTGCATTTTAACCAGATTCATAGGTTAAATTCATTAAAACCTAATAAGTACTTTTTTTTTTTTTTTTGCAGTTTTTGGCCGGGGCTGGGTTTGAAACAGCCACCTCGAGCATATGGGGTCAGGGCCCTATTCCTTTGAGCCACAGGCTCCACCCAAAACTAATAAGTACTTTTTTTGAAAGACAAAACTTATGACATTAAGACTCCCCACAAAATAATGATCTTTGGATAATATCTGGACCCATTTCTTTTCATTGCTTTGAAGGATCATTTAAATCTTTGACAGTTTTCTGAGTGCTGATCTTGGTGCTAATTTCATCTTGATGACTTCATTTTGCATTAATAAAAGTCCAAATTACATGTTACTTACTACCTTAGTCTATTTGGGCTGCTATAACAAAATACCACAAAATGGGGATCTTTTAAACAACAAAAATCTGTTTCTTACAGTACTGGAGGCAGAGGTCAAGATTAAGTCACCAGCATATTCTGTATCTGGTGATGGTCCATTTCCTGTTTCATAAATGGTGCTTTCTTGCTGTGTTCTCACATGATGGATGGGGACAAAAAGCTCTCATTGACTCTTTTAAAGGGCACTATTTCCACTCATGAGGGTTTCCCCTCATAATCTAATCATCCCTGAAAGGCCCTCCTAAAACCATCACATTGGGGGTTTATAATTCAACATATAAAACTTAGGAGGACATGAATACTCAGGCCACAACACTTGCCTGGATAAAGCTAAGGACAAGGCAAATCTCCAATGAAAAAAGAAAGTTAGCCTTGGACTTTGGGTGCTAAATAAAAATACATGTCATATTTAAGTATCTTTTTAGGTTGGAAGATATATGAGTGGAGGATTTTTTTTTCCTTATAATAGACTATAATTTCAGTGTTTGGTTAGATATTTCAACTGTTAAAATATTTTCTGAATATTTAATAAACACAAGTGAGTGTTTACCAAAGATAAATGGCCCTATAAAGCAGGAAAGATATACACAGGAGATGAATTTACCAGAAGTTATTTCTTAATGAATAAGCCTTAAAATATAGCAATATTCTTTATCATTAGATGTTATGTAGAATTACAGTTATTCTCAAGGTTTAGTGTGCATATGAATCATTTAAAAAGCATAATAAAATCCAGATTCCAGGGTCCCAATCATAGAAGTTCTGATTCAGTAGAATTGAAATAGGAGTAGCATGATTTTACCAAAGTCTCCCATTGATTTCTTATAGACCATGTTTTGAAAAATTCCAAAATGCAACCAGGTCAGAATAGTGAATTGGAAAATGTGGGACATGGAAGAGGCAATAAGAATTAGCTGAACATTAAGTATGTGCTGAGTGTAGCCATATGATTATACTTCATCCTTACATTTTTATTCTGTGAGAGAGATGTTATCCTCATTTTATAGACTAGAAAGTAGGACATCCAGATGGAAGTGGTGGAACCAAGTTATGTTCCTAAGTCTCTCTGACTCATTAATATGCTCTTGTGACCCTTAATTTGGTTTAAATCTTGACTATGTCACAATTTATTTTTGTAACCATGGACAGGGTACTTAGTTTTCTCACATGGAAAATAAGAATAATGTTTGAAAGTCTGCCAACTTTGTAAGATTGTTATGACAATCAGAGACAATCAAGGATATGAAAGTTCTTTGAGTACTTGTGAACTTTTATTTCTGTAAAATTCACACTTTGATCTTGGTTTTCATCCAAGGTACCAACCTAATTTGAAAATGAGATTACTGTGAAAATATTGTGTTTGATTTTGTATTATTGCTTCCTTATTTTTGATGATCCCTTAATGCTGAATAATCAAAACATCACTTTATTTCCCTTCAAACAACATAGGTTATTCAAGTCATTTGTCCTCTGAGTTGGCTGAAAATCCTATCAATTGTTGGTCTGATTCCTCTTCCCAGGATAACTCCAGGATCTAAAGAGTTGCAAAATAGGTAACGGAATATTGGTCTCTAACCTGTCTTCTAGTCCATTATAACTATTAAGGTGGTTGTTACAGATGTGGGATCTTGCCACCTTAGTAGAGGTCTTTTTCTAAGAGTCTTTTTTCTACTACTACAGCATGGACTGACAGGTCTGTGTCTTTTCCATACCGGGAAGATCTCTCTTTTCACTCTTCTCTACTTTCAAAGGCATTACCCCTGCCTTTTTTCTTGATTTATTAAAACTACTCATAGCTCTTCAGTGTATTTAGGATTTCAAAGACATTAGAACATTTCCACATTTATAACTGCTTTGGTACTGGGTCCCACAAGTAGTACTTATGCTAAGGAATTACAAATGGCCAAGCTACATGCCTTGTTTGCAGGGAATAGAAAAACAAATACATAGGGAACAATATATATACATGTATATACACATATATATGTATATACCTTTTAACATAAAATATCCTACCACACATAGGAACATATAAACATTCTTGAGGAAAAAGTACCATTAATCCATTATTCAGGAAAAATGTTGTCATTTTGACATATTTCCTTTTGTCTAGGACCTTGTGTTAAACTTTTATACTCTATTGTTACATTGGGGTTGTTAACTTCATTGTCAGTTAATATGATACAGAGATTATCTTCCCAAGTTACTTAAAATTAGAAAGTTTTAGGGTTATTTTCAAATTTATAGGATTATAAATAGTGTTGTGATAAGTATCTTCATACAGAATCACTCGTATGCATTTTGACCTATTTTCCACAGAAGTAAGCCTTACAATTGAGGGAGAGGAAGATGGCCAACTATAGACATCACTTGCAGGGCCATCCAGAAAGGAAGATAGGATTTCAGATAAAAAAGAGGGGAGAAGAGACTGAAGACCAGGTGTATATCCTAAAGAAATGTGCTAGAGACTGCTGGGGACCCCATGGAGGAAAATTGTGAAGCAGATAAAGAAGATAAAGGAAAAGAGATGTGGCTGAGGATTAAATCCAGATAGGCTTGGAGCCTAGTGGAAGGGTAATGGGGTACCCTCTCTCTTCCATAAGTCTTTGGTGAGTAGGAGGCTATGAAGTTTCTGAGATGCTTTCCCACCCTGATGAGCTCAGGCATGAAATAGTGGGGAGAACCTGCATGATCCTGGGGTTTAGACATTTTGTGTGGGCTCAGCTTCACTCCCTCCTCCATTGTGGCAAAGAAAAAATAAATGCATAGAAATTCTAGAGGCCCACCCACCACCTGGGGCATTCAAGCACTCCTTCTTAGGGACTGGAGCTGGTCACAGGTCCCAAAAGCAACACTGCAGATTGTTTCCTCTGGCAAGCATCACCTAATGACAGAAATGCCAATTTGTATATTTCTTTACAGAATTTATTAACTCAATCATACAGATTGTTGATTCTCATCCAAAAGTGACACTTGCTATCTCAGAGATTGAACTGGCCATGACAAAACAATCCACACTGCTAAGAAGACCACAAGGCAGGGGAAAAAGAAAGGATTGCAAAGACCTCCATCCTCTCCTATCAAAGACAGACAGGGAAACTTCCCATACACTTAGTCAAGTACTGCTGTGGCCTACAAACAACTAGAACCTGAGAAAACCACCACACTAAGGATATCTCTAATAACCAAGGTATCTACCCAGAATCTAGATTGCCATCAAAACACCCATAAAAATGACCAAAAATTCTTACCTAACAGGTGTTAAAAACACATCTGTATAAATGGGGGGACCCCCTCTAAACTAAAAAAAAAAAAAAAAAAGAATCAAACATTAAGATGCAATGACTGACTGTTCCAGATAAGAAGAAATAAGTGAAAGAACTCTAGAAGTGTGAAAAATCAGACTGAAAGTATACCTCCTAAAGAAAACACCACCTCTCTAGCAATGGATAGCAAACAAAATGAAAATATTGAAATGGCATCTGCCAAAATATATTATAAGGAAGTTGAATGAAATTCAAGAGAAAATGAAAAGGAAAGTCAATGGAAACAGAAAAACAATTCAGAAATTAAATTAAAATTTCACTGAACAAATTGAAAGATTGAGAAAAAACAAATTTTCATTGGAAATGAAAAATTTATTTAAAGAAATATAAAACATAGTGGGAAGTTTTAAGAATAGACTAGACCAGGTCAAATAAATAATCTTAGAGTTTGAAGACACCTCTTGTGAATTAACTTAGTCAAAAATAATGAACAGAGGGGTGGTACCTGTGGCTCAGTGGGTAGGGCACCAGCCCCATATACCGAGGGTGGCAGGTTCAAACCCAGCCCTGGCCAAACTGCAACAAAAAAATAGCTGGGCGTTGTGGCGGACTCCTGTGGTCCCAGCTACTCGGGAGGCTGAGGCAAGATAATCCCCTAAGCCCAGGAGCTGGTGGTTGGTGTGAGCTATGTGAAGCCACGGCACTCTGCCGAGAGCAATAAAGTGAAACTCTGTCTCTATAAAAAGTCATAATAATAATGAACACTGAGAATTAAGAGGAATGAACAAAGCCTTCCAAAAATATGTGATCATGTGAAATGTCCAAATATAAGAATCATACATATTCCTGAGGTTGAAGAGGAAAATGCAGAAAGGCAGGAAATCCTATTCAAGGTAACAATTGAGGAAAACTTCCCTGGTTTAGTTATAGATTTAGACATCAAAGTATAAAAATGTCATTGAACACCTTGGATATTCATTGTAAAGTGGCAATCACCAAGATCCATAGTCATCAGACTGTCCACATTCAACAGGAAGTAGGAACTTCTGAGAGTCATAAGCAGAAAAATCAAGTAACTTACAAAGGAAAACTTATTCAGGCTAACTGCAGACTTCTTAACTGAGACCTCACAAACCAGAAGGGATCAGGGCCTCATTTTCAGTCTTTTTAAAAAGAATGACTGCTAGCCTAGAATCGTATATCCTGAAAAGTGAAGCTGCGTAAATGAAGGAGAAATAAAGACTTTTCCAGATAAGTGATCATTGAGAGAATTTGTCAATACAAGAACTGCCCTACAGGAAATACTCAGAACTGTATTATACATAGATCAGCACAATGGTCACCCATCAGTGTAAAACTAGCCAAAAGCTAACATTCAAATCTCACTTTAAACAATAGTAAAAGAGATTAAAAAAAACAGTAAAGTATTACCCACCAAGACAGACAGAACTGTATCCCACATATGAGTTCTATCAATCAGTATGAATACTCTGAATTCACATTGAATGGCTGCTGAATGGATAAATAAAATACAAACAAAGTATCTGCTGATTCCAGCAAACACATCTAAACCAAGAAGGGCTCTTATATACTCAAGGTTAAAGGATGGAAAAAAATTCCATGCAAATGGAGACCAAAAGAAAGCACATATAGTCATTTTTATATTAGATAAAATTGATTATAATCTATAATAGTAAAGAAAGACAAAGATGTCATTATATAATTGTAAAGGGTATAATTCAATAAGAAGGCACAACAATACTGAATATTCATGCATCTAACATAGGAGCACCCAGATTCCTGAAGCAAACCCCACTAGAGCTAAGGAAAGAGATAAAGAGGACTATTGTAATTGTTGGAGATTTCAACCCTCCACGGACAGAACTGGAAAGATCATCCAAGTAGAAAAATACAAATGAACATTGAACATAAATGGAATTCTGGGACGAATTAGCCTAACAGAAATTTACAGAACATTTTGCCTAAAGACTCTAAATCCTCTATATAGTCACTATATATTTCTCTCATCAGCACGTAGAACATTTTCAAAATTAATCATATTTTAGATCCCAAAACATGGGCTTACAATTTTTTTAAAAATTGAAATCATATCATGTATCTTGTCAGATCTCAGGGGAATAAAACTAGAAATCAATTCCAAGAGAAACACCCAATTCTACACCGAAGTCATAGAATTAAATAACCTGCTACTGTATCATTAGTGGATCAATGAAGAAATTAAGATGGAAATGAAAAGACTCCTCAAAGTGAATCACAAAGTGGAAACCTGCTACCAGAATCTGAAGAATTTAGCAAAAGCAATGACAAGGGAAAATTTCATACCCATCAAAGCCTACACAAAAAAAGCCAGAAAAATTACAAATTAACAATCTAATGACACCTCTAGAAGAACTAGAAAAGGAAGTTCTAATTGTCACCACTTCTGTTCAACATACTGCTGGAAGTCCTGGTCAGAGCAGTCATGCAAGAGAAAGAAACTAAGGGCATCCAAATCAGGAAAAAGGAGGTAAAACCATCACTTTTGTTGATAATATGAGCATCCATCTCATAGATTCCACCACAAGACCCCTAAGATTGATAAATAAATTCAGCGAAGTCTCAAGTTACGGAATCAAGTAGCATTCCCAAGTGCCAATAACAGTTCAAGTAGTATTCCTATGAACCAATAACAGTCAAGGTGAGGGTCAAATCAAAGACTCAGTAGCGTTCACAATAGCTAAATAGAAAATAAAATACCTAGGAATACAATTAACCATAGAGGTAAAAGATCTCTACAAAGAAAACTACAAAACCTTGAGGAAAGAAATCACAGATGACACAAACAAATGGAAGAAAAAAATCATGCTCATGAATCAGTAGAATCAACGTTGTTAAAATGTCCATACTATTCAAAAGGATTTTCAGATTCAATGCAATCCTCATAAAAATATTCATGTAATAATATTTCACATATCTAGAAAAAAAATAATTCTACACTTCACTTGTACCAGAACAAAGCTGGAACAGCCCAAACCATCTTCAGCAAAAGGAACAAATCTGGAGGCATCACATTACCAGGCTTCAAACTAGTAAAGTAATGGCTATAGTACAGGCTTACTACATGGCTATAGTAACCAAAATACCATGGTATTAGAACAAAAATAGAGACATAGACAAGTGGATTAGAACAGAGAACTCAAATACAAAAGCATTCATATAAACAAAATTGATCTTTGATGGAGCAGAAAACAATATATGCTGGGGAAAAGAATTCCTGCCGAATAAATGGTGCTGGGAAAATTGGATAGGCATGTGCAAAAGAGTGAAACAGAATCCATCTCTTTCACCACTCACACAAATTAATTCTAAATGGATAAAAGATTAAATATAAGGTATGTAACTATAAGAACTCCTGAAGAAAATATTGGCAAAAACTCTTCTAGATATTGACCTAGGCAAAAAAAAAAAAAAATTATGAAGAAGAACCCAAGAGCAATCAAACCAAAACAAAAATAAATAAAATCATACTTAATTAAAGTCAAAAGCTTCTGTACAGCCAAAGAAATAATTAACAAAGCTAACAGACAAATTAGTGAGAAAATACTGATATTCATAAGCTATACATCCAATAAAGGGCTGACAACCAGAATCCACAAAGAACTCAAGAAAATTAGCAAGTAAAAGACAAACAAATCCCTTAAAAAGTGGGCAAAAGACATGAACAGAAACTTGTCTAAAGAAGATAGACAAATGGCCAATAAATATATGAAAAAATGTCCTGTGTCACTAATAATCATGGATATGGAAATTAAAATCACAATGAGATATCACCTTGCCCCACTTAGAATGTCTTTTATTAAATAGGCCAAAAACAAAAGATACTGGCATGGATACAGAGAGAAAGGAACACTTATACACTGTTGTGGGACTGCAAATTAGTACAACCTCTGTTGGAAACACTATGGATATTCCTCAGAGGATGAAATGTAGACCTACCATTTGATCCAGCAATCTCACTATTAGGTATTTACCCAAAGAAAAGAAAATAAATATATTAAAGAGACACTGCACTTGAATGTTTATTGTAGCACAATTCATAATTATGAAGATATGTAATCAACTCAAGTCCTCATCAGTTCATGAGTAGGCTAACAAAATGTATACACACACACACACACACACACACATGCACACACGTATACTTATCTATAATGGAATACTACTCAGCAGTGAAGAAGGATGACTGAAGTCCTTTTGAAATAATTTGGATGAAGTACCTAAAGAATGGAAAAACAAACACTGAATAATACTATTAAATTGGAACTAACCAGTGAGCACACACATGCACAAAGGAAGTAAAGCTTAATAGAAATCAAGCAGGGGGTAAGAGGGTGAGCAGATAGGCAAAAACCTACCTAATGAGTACAATTAACACTATCTGGTTGACAATCACACTTATAATCGTGACTCTAGTATCATTAAAGTGATTCATGTAACAAAACTATTTGTACCCCTGTAAAATTTTGAAATATAAAAGAAGTATACCTTGTAGTGGAAATATTGGACTATAGATGTGAAGATTTTAAGATACAAGGATTCTACTAGTTCATTCAACAAAGCTTTAATTGAGTGCCTAGTGTATACCAGGTGCTGTCTGTTATTATTTACTTCCAAGCTAAAGGAGAATTTGGGCTTCCTATGAACATATCTATCTGGCCAAATTAGATAAAGCTTCAGAATTCAGGGGCTAATAAAGTAAAAACCAGATGACCCCACCAATCTTGTTCCCCATTAATGAGGAGTATGTGAGGAGAGAAGATTTGCACTCTGGAATGAAAAAAGTTTGATTCTTCTCTTGTTTTGTCAAAGTCCCAGAGACCCCCAAAATGTATAATGTTCATTAGTGAAGTTTAAGTGTTTGGAAGATGGCTTTGTAAGGAGAGGGTGAGAGCAGTGTCAGCTTCATTAATGCATGACTTGTATATGTGCAACCCTTGTATAGGGTCCAACACTTAGAAGGGTGCTGCGCTTGGTTTAATTTTCTGCTGTCACATTCTTGAAATGGGTAATAATTTTGACCAAGGAGCCTCATGTTTTCATTTTCTACTAGTTCCTGCACAGTAAGGCATTATTGCCATGGAAATAACATGAATATTGGATGATATAAGTGTCTTTACAGCTAATTTTGATCTTTTACAGTGCTGTCTATTTTTTAATAGGATGAATAGGGAAGGGATTGAGCACATTAGGATAAGATCCCCATCAGAAATTCTGTAAACATCAGCCATAAACGGTAGTAACCATATGTGAGTGGTACTTGCCCATGATTGCCCACCGTCCTGTTATGATTCACCAGTGCTCTTCACTTTTGCTTTTCCTTGATCTCTGATCTCTATCTTGTACCCAATTCCCAGTAGCTGTCCATATACTTTTTTAAGGCTTCATTTTGAACAAGGTTTGTTTCTCAGCACTGTTTGTTATGTGTAATGCAGAAACACTTTCTGGATCTAATATCTCTCAGTTGCAAATCAGAGGCATTCACATCCACCTCCTACCACAGATTAGACCAAATCTAAGAGGTTACAAGAAAGATGTTAGCTAGGTAGTGGATCTTGATAGGGAAAAGATACATTGATTTAGCTTAGAAATGGCTATCCTGAAGTTATATTCTCTAAGAAGGGTTACTTTATTCTTCAACAATAAATTAGCTGCCTTTTCTATGTGGCCCCAAAGCACACTCTACATACCTCTGTGTACCATTACCTAGATTGCAGTGTGAGAATATGCTTACTTGACAATATCAGACACTACGATATAAGTTGCTTGAGGGCAGGCATTATGCCTTATTTGCTTATATAACTCCTAAATCTAGCTATAGTGTCTGGCACATAGTATTGGCTCAAAAATATTTATTGAATGAATCAGAGGTGGGTAAATTAGTGACATAATTATTTCACTTATTTTTTTAAAATGATAGACTTCATGGAGCAGTTTTAGGTTGATGGAATAATGAAGTTGAAACTATGGAGAATTCTTATATATATCTACATAATTCTCCTGAGAGTTTCACCTCTTATTAGCATCTTGTTTTAGTATGCTCTATTTGCTACAATTGATGAACCAATATTTATTTAATACGTGTCTCACAAAGTTATTATGTTAGATAGTGTATAATAGATTGATATTCTGTCCTCCTAGTATACAAATTCCAACTTTTTTTGAAAGCACTGTGCCAATGACCCAAGCTCTAATTTCAGTTGTGATTTTTAGATGGAATCTCTTTGATCTCTTGACCCTATTGTGTATCTTCTTTTGCAAATGCACACTTCCTTGTGGCTTCCGGGTTTTCTTCTTACATTTCTAGTACTCGTTTTAAGTTTCATATGAAGGTTCCTAGTGCAGATGAGAAGACTAAATCTTAGACTTGGCTTATTGTCACGTTTCAAAGATAGACAGTAAAATGATCCTGATAGTAAACACAAGTGTCTGCTACTATGTTAGGCATCTTTACCTATTTTAGTTCAAGTATTTATAGCTCTCCTTGCTTGTGATGCACCTAGATAAAGATTTGTCAGCAGATTCATGAGCGCCGTGCGCAAGCATGTGTGCACACACACACACATATACCATCTCCTAAAGATAATATAGGCTCTTTTTTTATAGATTAATAATCCAGCATATGGGGGCTGGGTGACGTGGCTTCTGCCTATAATCCTAGCACTCTGGGAGGCCGAGGAGGGTGGATTGCCTGAGCTCAAGAGTTCGAGACTAGGCTGAGCCAGAGCAAGACCTTGTCTCTAAAAACAGCCGGGCATTGTGGCAGGCACCTATACCTTTAGTCCAGCTACTCAGGAGGCTGAGACTAGAGAATTGCTTGAGCCCAAGAGTTTTAGGTTGCTGTGAGCTGTGATGACACAGCACTCTACTGAGGGTGGCAAAGTGAGACTCCGTCTCAAAATAAATAAATAAATAAATAAATAAACCCAGCATGTGAGTGGTAGTTACAGCTAGGAAGATGAATGAGATTAGCTAGAGATTGTGCAGATGGAATCGAGTATCACACTGAGGCCAAAGATCTGGTAAAGTTTGTGTGTGCAACAAAGGATCCTTCAGTAAAGCACTTCTTTTCCCTGGATTGCAAAACCATTTACCAATAAAAGTATAATTAAAACAAAATGTCAATACTGGTAGACTTGAGAGAGCTTTGGCAGTGGGAACAAATGGCCCCACATAGACAATATGGAGTGTATTGCTGTGGACAATTTAAAACCAATGAATTTAACAGAGAATTGATCTGCCTTTTACAATCATCTTCTATTGGCATTTCTAAACAAAGTCAGTAATAAAAATACTTACTCACCCTTGTAAACCGTTTTGGTCCAAGCTCTAAACAGTTGCTACAGGGTATGGTTGTTTTTAATAAGATACACGTAAACTTCATTTTCATTACCTGTACTTTAACAAACATTGTATTCTATGGGGAAGTTATTTTGTAGAATTCTAAGTCTGACAGTTGTCCCCTCAATCCACACAGACCTAGATATATGCATTCATTTCATAAATAACAATTGGGATCATTCAAGCCCTTTCAGATAGTTTCTGGTTCCAGTTTCTTTGGTACTACATATACATAAGTTTATATAATAAATTGTAAATAATGATTGCATAGAAATTATGGAGACAGGAAATAGATCTTAAATTACTTAAACACTATCATTTTAAGTGACAAATTGGAGTTTTCAAGTTTGAATTTTCAAACAGTGAAACATGACATAAACTGGAAAGTGAGAGGTATGTTTTGTTGTATGCAAATTCAAAATTGAGATCGCATATGAAATATTTTACTAGATTTCAATACAATCTTAAAATTAAAATTTATTATTTTTAAAATTGTCAAGTATTTTTAATACTAAAGGAAAAATCAAGAAAATAATGAGTATTCCTGATTTGTGTAGAATTATTACTAAAAATAGAGAAGGAGGTCTTGAAAATGATCTTTCTGGATGCTCTGGATGCTAAATACTTTAGGTCTGCCACTGTCTCTTTGTCATGAGGAATTAAGAAAAATTTCTTAACTGTGCACTGCTAAGTCCAATGCTCTCTTCAAGTGTCTAAAGCTCATCTATGATTCTTTTTTCACAGAATTGCCTGGTGCCTTTTTCTAGACATGAGTTTGTGTTCTAGCATCTTTGCCATGGATTGATTTCTCAGAACTCTCCACTCTTGTTCAGAACTGATCGCCTTACATTGCCTTTGTGCCCTATGGCGAAGCTAATCTTGTAATAAAAGTGCACATGCTGGTTCCTATCTTTCATGTTCATTTTTCATTGCATACAAGAATTTTGTTGACATTCTGGTGTTCAGTGTCTTATTCTCTCTGATTCTTGTCTTTCTTTTTCCTTTTTTTTCCTTCCATATCTTTATTTTCGTATAAGTTTTACATCTTTATTTATTCTTAGAGAAATAAATATTAAAGAAATATTATAGATAAAACTAAATTTCCCCCCTCATTTCTTTCCCTCACTTTCCAAAACATTTCTTTCCCTTACTTTCCATGGTCTTAATGTCATGAAGACCCTTTTTAAAGTACTTTTACTGCAGAAGTATGATATGCATGTATGTGTTATATCCATATATATGTATACACACATATGTAGAATATATATTTTTCCAAATGTATGTTTCCCATATTATATTTAATTTATATATCTATACACATAATTATATCTGTTTTTACAAAGTCTACTATGTGACAGTATCTCGGTTTTCCTCCTGATAACTTAGTACACTTTCACTGCATTCCATTACTCCACTCCCTTCCCTGTCATCTTCTTTATTTTTATGTGGTTATTAGTTCAACTTTTGGTTTGACACAGAAATGAGCTTTTATTCTATGTTGTAATCAGTAATGATTGTTACCTATATGTTTAACCATTTATATGCCGCTCTTTCCTCTGGTTGAAATGCATCCCTTCCTCTACTTAGCCTTATCCTTTTGTGGTTGCCTCCACAAGATCCTCTGAGAACCACATGTACAGAAATGAGCCTGATATTGGTCTTGATGGTCCTGCCTTGAAGCAATATTAAATATGGAACAAATTCATACCCTCAGCCTATGACGCTGGAGTTCGCCCTAGTTCCTAGTAATGCAACCGTCGGCTTCCTTAAGCCACTGAAATAGACACTCACAGCCTTCGGCAATGATCACACTTTATTCAGCTTCTCTGCTGATAGAAGGATGGCGAGGAGACAGGAGATGAGGCTAAGATTGCATATTGCTGTACCAAGAATCAAGCAGGCTGCATGTTCTCCATTTCTGATTTATGGACATGTGTATCTTGTTTTTAAAAAGTGATTTGATTTTTTTTTTCTTAATCCATCATTGTGATGTTTGGAACCTTGTGGAGATTTTAATGAATGTACTATACAGGACTATCTTGACTAGAAGTCACGGTTAGGATCTTGAGGCTCTTTTACACAAATCAATGCAGTCAGAAAGTATTTTACTGAACAATATATTCACCTACACCAAGACCATTTATAATATCACAAATACTTTGGGGAATTGGAAAATATCTTGTTTAAACATGTTTTTAATATAATTAATAAAGCAGTACTTGATACAGAATTCCTGGGAATGTTATAAAGTATAACCCCCACTCAAAAAATTCCCAAAACATAGTTATACTAAAACAATTTATTTTTTGTGTATTTTTAATTCTACTAAAACAATTTATATTTTTATTCTGCAACTCTAATTCTTCAGGAGTCACAGATAATATGTTCACCATACACACCCAGCATGTAGCTGAAGAAAACGCAATTAGGGAAAGACACACAGCACTTGAAAAACTGCAGTTTGTGAGGTTGCTTGTTTCTAATTCCAAAGGTACTGTGGAATCCTGTGGTGGATTCAAGTCTTATAAACTTCACTTTCTTTTATTTTTGAATTTTTAATGAGGCGTAATACTTGAATATACACAGCACTGCCATTTTAACACCAGGCATCTTAGAAACTCTAGGAGAAATAAATGCCTCACCAAGGACACTGAATAAAAGAAGTCTTAGTAGTAAATCTGCAATATGACATAAAAGGGAAGCCATGATAAAAAGCTTTACAATGCTTAAAGGGAAAACTATGCCCCAAATCTGACATGCAGAAAAATGTGACTGCATTTCCAGCCTTGTTTTAAATACTGACACCTATCTTGGGAACGTCACTTAACCCCTGTGACCCAAATCATAACAGAAGAATAGTGAAAATCACTTGGAGGCTTCTGATGAACACTGCAGGATGCGAGTAATGCTCCATGCAATGCTGGACCTTCAGTTACTCTGAAAGTAGCCCTAGTGCCAAAAGAAGTTTTGGTAAACAGGACTTAACTCAGTGGTCCATAAATAGGAGACTATCCAAAACATTATTGGAAAACAAACAAGCCAAAATCATCATTTCACTAATACGTAAACTGTATCTTAAAGAGGTTCATGGTGCTAACTATTGGCAGATCCAGAACTCATTTCTAGTTTTATTATTTCTTAGACCAGCAAATTGGGTATGCAGCAAGTGAGCAATATTTGTTGCTCATGGCTACAAGCAGCTGGTGAATATGGAATTCATATACATACATTAATCATATATGTATGTATATGAGGATTCAATCATGCACATGCACATATATATGTTACATCTATATATAATATATATATAGAGAGATATCTCTGTCTACATATATATCTATATATGTCTATAAAACAGTCATCTATTTTGTTTGTCCAATCCTGACCATTAGCGCCACTTTCTTTTTTTCTAAGTGTAAAGACAAAGGATGGGATATGAAGCCATTTCATTAGTAAGCCTCCTGACAAAATTCTTATTACAACTGTGTACTCATCTACAGTATAAACGGAATAGGGTTGTCCGTGAATTCTGCCATCTTACATGTGTTAGGTAACTTTATATCCCTGATATTAACAAACGAGCGTTATGTTGAAAAAAATAATGCGTCAGCTTAACACATTAGTCTGCAGATGAACTTGTGCCTTGGGATGCCAGTTCTTTGTTAATGGTTATAATCAGCCTGCACATATAGAGTGGACTCAGTGAAAGGGATGTAGCAAAGAAGTCTGATGGGTGACTCATTAATTTAGTCTCAACTATTGTTCCTTGTATATGTTTGAAACCCTTGACCAACTTTTGTGGCCCTCCATATTCAGGTACTTAGTAGGATGGAATTTTCCTTTATTTTATGGTAATTTGGATATAATGTTCTACCTGGACTCGAGATCCTATTCCTGTCTCTTCTTAAACATTGTTCCATAAGTCATAATAAACATCCTCATTCTGTCCTTCTCTGTGAGATCTTAACTCACATTCTAAACATTTCTTAAGTTTGGTTTGTAAAAAAGCAGACTATAAAATACAGATTGCTGTAAAAGTGACTTTTTAAAGGAATACTGTTTAGTAAACACTTGTAAGAGAATAGATGAAACAGGATAAAGAAGCAGAAAGACCTCAGCAAAGATGTGGTCTTAAGAAAAGTCTAGTCCAGGAAACATCCTACCATACCTGCTGTACAGTTTTTCATTCCCTCTAACAGTTTCAATTTCTCCATATTTTCCCCCAACACTCCATATGTATTTTTTGATGATAGGCATCCTAAATCATATGCACTAATATCTCATTATACTGTTGTTCTGTTTTGTTCAGATAGTATGTGGAGCATGTTGTCATAAACCTATTTGCCTTTTAATAACTTCTTTGGAGAAATAATCTGTTCATATCCTTTCCCTATTATTTAATTGGGTTATTTAGGAATTGTTTTGTATTGAATTTAGAAGTTCCTAGTGTAGTTTGGAAATCATCCTCTTATCGGATACATGATTTGTACATATTTTCTTCTATTCCTCAAATTGCTTTTTTATTGTGTTGCATCGTTTTCTTTGTCGTGCAGAAACCTTTTATTTTGATGTTGTCCCACTTATTTATTTTTGCTTTTGTTTCCCATGCTTTTGGTGTAATACCTAAGAAATCGTTGCCAGGCAATGTAAACAAACTTTTCTCCTACCTTTTCTTTTAGAAGTTTTTTACCTCTTTTATGTTTACATGGATGGAGCTGGATCATATTCTTCTTAGTAAAGTATCTCAAGAATGGAAAAAATACCCATGTACTCAATAGTATTATGAAATCAATATATAATTACCTACACTTTCATACAAAAGATATAACACAATTATAGCCCAGAAAGGAGGAGAGAAGAGAAGGGCAAGGGGAGGCGGGTAGACGGGTGGTAGGAGGGTAATCAGTGGGACCTCACCTACTGTGCTTATTGCAAGGGTACATGTCAAATACATTAAGAGTAGAGTATAAATGTCTGAACACAACAATTACATAGTGAGGTGAAGGCTATGTTAACCAGTTCGATTTAAACGTTCCAAATGGTATATAAAATCAGCACATCGTACCCTATAAATGCAGTAATGTACACAGTTATGAACTAATAAAAAAAAAAGAAGTTTTAAAACGGAGTCTTTAATCCACATTAAGTTTATTTTTCTATGTTGTAAATTATAAAGGTCTTATTTCATTATTTTACACGTGGATATCTAGATTTCACAAGAAAATTTGTTGAAGAGACTAGCACTTCCTTGCCACCCTTTTCTAAGATGAGTTGACCAAATATGTGTATATTTATTTCTGGGATCTCTATTTTATCCCATTGTTCCACATGTCTGTCATTATATGAGAACCATACTATTTAAATCCAGTAGCTGTGTAGTGTAGTTTCATATCAGAAAGTGTGATATATCCAGCTCTGTTCTTTTTTCTCAAGTTGCTTTAGCTATTCTGAGTCTTTGTGATTACATATAAATTTCAGAATTGCTTTTTCCTTTTTTTATAAATAAGACTAGTAGAATTTCAATGCGGTGATATTTAAATCTGTGATTTTTTTGGATATTATGGACATTTTAAAACTATTATCTTCAACTCCACAAACATGAGATATCTTTCAAGTTACTTTTTGTCTCCTTTAATTTTTTTCATCAAGGTTTTACACTTTTCAGTGTACATACCTTTCACTACTTGTAAACTTTATTCCTAAGTACTTTTTGATACTGTTGTAAATGATATTGTTTTTTAAATGTAATTTTAGTAGCCTGTTGTTTATCTTTAGAAACACAACTGATCTTTTTGTCTTAACCTAATGAAATTTGTTTGTTTATTTACTTGAAAATATAATGGAGGCACAAAGGTTTTGGCCACATGAATTGCATTTGTACAGTTTGAGTTAAAGTTATTAGTGTACCCATCACCCAGAAATTATGTATTGTATCCATTAGGTTTGCTTTTATCCATTCCTTCTTCCCCCCTCCAACCTGCTTGATTTTTATTGAATTTTACTTCTATATGTGTGAGTGTTGATCAATTAGTTCCAATGTAATAGTGAGTACATGTGTTTTTTTCCCATTCTTATGCTGTTTCACTTAGAGTAGTCTACACATCCATCCAGGTTGTTATAAAAGGTATTAGTTCATTTTTATAGCTAAATAGTACTCCATGGTGTACATATACCACATTTTATTAATCCACTCATATATTTATGGACACTTGGATTGATTCCATTGATTTGAGATTGTAAATTGAACTGCAATAAACATTAGAGTGCAAGTGTCTTTTTGATTAAATGGCCCTTTTAGCCTTTGCATCAAATGGTAGGTCTACTTTTAGTTCTGTAAGGAATCTCCATAGTATTTTTACAAATGATTTTTTGTATATTGTTCTTGTGTTCCAAAATGACTGAATTCATGTATTAAGCATTACAGATATTTTTGTGGGGTCTTTAAGGTTTTCTACATACAGGAGCATGTCATTTGAAAACAAATATCATTTTACTTCTTCTTCCTATTTCTTCTTGCCTAATTATTCTGGCTAAGTCTTCTAGCACTATGTTGAAAAGAACTGGTAAGAGGGCCATCCTTGTCTAATTCCTAAAGAAAAAATTATTATGTTTCAGCAATCTCATTTCTGGGTATATTTGCAAAATAATTGAAATCAAGATCTCGAAGAAACATCTGCACTACCATATTCCTTACAGCATTATTCACAATAGCTAAAGTGTGGGAGCAACCCAAGCCTACATTGATTAGATTAATGAAGAAAACATGGGAGATATACACGTGTCTGTGTATGACTATGGACATAATATATATCTATGTGTACATGTTTATTACATGTACACACACATGCACACAATGGAATATTATTCAGCCTTTAACAAGAAGGAAATACTGCTATTTTTAGCAACATGAGTGAATGAATGTGGAAAATATTGTGCTAAATGAAATAAGCCAAGCAGAGAAAGAAAAATACTATATGATTCAATTATTTCACTTATATGATATATATATAATAGTAAAACTCATAGAAGCAGTAAAGTATAATGGTGGCTTTCAGGAGCTTGGGAGTTGGAAAATTAGGAGTTGTTATTCATTGGGTATAAGCTTTAATTAAGTGAAATAAATATATTCTAGATATCTACTATATGATACAGTGTATATAGTTACCATCATTATGCACTTCAAAATTTGTTTAGAGTAGAGGTCACGTTAAGTGTCCTTACTACAAAATACACACACAACAACAACAAGAATAACAATAAAGGGACACAAGAAAAGTTTCGAGGGTGTTGGATATTTCTATACCTTGATTGTGATGATACTATCAATGTTTGAATATGTACAAAATCATTCAGTCGTACACATTGAATGCATGCAGTTAGGGTCATATCAATTATACCTCAATGGAGCTATTGTTAAAAGTCCATTTCAGATCCCCCATGGAGAAAATATCTAGAGCAGTGGTTCTCAACCTTCCTAATGCCGGAGCCCTTTAATACAGTTCCTGTGGGTCGCGATCCACGGGTTGAGCACCACTGATTTAGAACTTAAACATGACCTCAGGGTTATCCTCATGTGAAGCAAGTGATCCAGCCTTTTATATTCTTCTATCATTCAGTTATTAGTTGTGGATCACATCCAGGTGATGTGACTTTCCAGGCAATGTGACTATCATCATTTACAGCAGCTGGAAGAATGAGTGAACTCACTGAATAAAGGATTTTGAACACGACACTAATGTCTATTGCAGTCAATTTCTTGTGCCGCTCATATATTTTCTTCTTACATTAAGTTTAGTCTATTAGGCATATCTTCTCTGAAATAATTCCTGGGTATAGTTCATGTGACAAATTCTGAGGTTATGACGGGTATCTAATTATGTCCTTCTCTACTATATATATATTCTAGATTTTCCTTAACTTCCACTATCACTTCTACTGTTATACATGCTTTTCCTGGTGGGGTGATATATCTCTGATGGGACAGAGCTTCAGTTTCCACGCCCTTATTATGTTTATGGGAGCTGTACTTGTCCATTCACAATTCAGACTGGGGATAGAAGTACCAGGAGATGTCCCAGTGCGCCACCTCAATGCCAAATATACTCCTCCACTCCATCCTTATATAGCTGTGTTGCTATTTCCTTCTGTTGATTGTGATTACATACTACTGCCAATATAATAACTGTTTTATCTCCTATTCAGCTGGCAGAAAGAGCCTAAAGTGACCAAGCAGTAGCTATAAGCATTAACCCCTTTATGACCCACATTCCATTATTGGAATGATAGTGATGTGGGAGTTATTTATATCCTACGGCTCAAAGTTGTCACTGAGATCTGGTTTTCAACACATCTGCCTCCTGAAGGTACATATTATCAAGTGGTACGTAGAGTTAGTCACTGCTGCAGATACCAGTGTGCTGAGAGGTTATCAGACAGTCATGCAAAAAACAAACAAAAAAAAAGTCAACCTTCATCATAAATTGGTGAAGTGTAGCAGGAATCTATTTCTTTTTGTGGAAGTGTTTCCACTGTGGCAATCTCTACACCTACATAGCCTAAAGTTGAGGACAGTAGAAAAACACATTCCCAAGTTCAAAATTGGAAGTAATGGTCAGAGTGGACAGTCTTCATTCCATCTTTTCCTTCCTGCATCTGTGCACATTATCCATTGAGAACACAGGACAGTATCTTGTCTGTATTTTTTAAAGAATAAAACATATCCTGAAGAGTAGAACCCATCCCTGGGTTGGGGGGGTGGTATTATTCCCATACTAATGTCTCAACCACATCTTTAGAAAGAGATTTGTCATTGTATTATTATTGTAGTTTCTGGATAATAGATTATTTAATAAAACTAATGGATCACATGATCAGGTGCCTACTGCCTCACCTCCTTTGCCATAAAGTGCATCCCTTTATCCAAAGTAGTGTTATACGTGTCCCCACATTGAGAAATCAGACAGACGCAAGCTCTCAGATAACAACTTGAGTCGAGGCCCTGTGATCAAAAAATGCAAACACATATCCAGAATATTATGTATCATGTATCAATCTTGGCCAGAAGAAGTTGTTTCACTTTCAAAGTTGAACGTTTTTTTAATGTGATCAGCAGTTATTTAACGTGATCAACTTGCCAGAAAATAGCTATTCACATCCTCAAAGGTTGGCGCCTTAATAATGCATCAGCATCTAACTTTGTTGTGGGCATTTCATTCATTACCAGCAATAGTCAGATCAGGATTGGTATAAGGAGATCTAAGTTGTTGAGAGGATGGATAGCTTTCATTTCTGCCACCATGGTGGTATCTTAGTAAAGATATTGGCTATCATCAATTTCTCAAGTCATCTTTCCACTGGTATTGTTTTTATTAAATCATAAACATATAGATCATGTATACATTAATGCATTTATGGGGTACAATGTGCTGATTTCATATAGAATTAGGAACGCCTGATGTTTACATTTTTCTAATGGAGCTGATGCTGCCAGAGATAGGCCAATACAAAAATAGAAAAGATCTTCACACTTTGAATTAATTCCCGTAAGTCCATCCACATCTTAAATCTTATACCTTGCTCCTTCTGAGCTACTGACCAACCAGATCAGCCACCTTGTGGGGTTCATATGTCTATTGGACCCACCCCCATATCAAGTCACTTCTCTCTCCAAATAATGTGAATGCATTGCCAAAAGCTTTGGTCATTGGGAGGATTTTCATTTCCATTCTATTTCAGGACAAACCTGACAGAGACTTCAATATAGCAGCAATTCATTTTCAATTTGCACCAATGTGCTGGACTTAGTATCTGTGACTGTTTTTCTTTTCCCTTGGACATGAGGAAATTCCCATGATACATTAGGCATGAACCGAGTGAAAGGCATCAATATTACTGTGGTAAGGTCTTAACCATATGTTTATTCAGCTTATTTGTATCCTCTGCTCTGTTTATGAATAATCCCATTTCTTCTTATGAGATGTTGTGACTCAGCCTGATAGAGCTGATGATATAGTTTCCAGCTTATGATTAGTAGTTCTGACCACACAGTAGCCTGACCTTTCATGCTCAAGTATTCTAATATAGCAAGCCAATATGATGTTCTGTGTAAACCAAATGTGTCTAGATTTCTTTGGAATATATTATGTGACAAAAAGCAGTAGAATTAACAAATCTCTAGGGTGCTTCATATTTTCCTTCCTGATATATATGAAACATAATAAATTTGCTACATTAACATCTATCTATGTTCACTCTCCAGTCTGTTAATTGACTTTATTAAGGTAACAACATATGACAGAATCACTATGATCAGGGCCACGACTTGATTTTGCATTAGTCCACTATTGTAAGTCATTGTCATTTGTATCTTTTAAGAGTCCTAATAGTGAATTAAATGATTATATGGTCAAGACAACCACCACTGCATCTTCTACATCCCTGAACATGATACTAAGCTATTATTTTCCCAGATGCAATACTTGTATGCATATGTACGTGTGTCTGCGTGTCCATACGTATACTTTTAAAATTAATATACATAGAAATTTACTATTGTGGTACGATTTTATTAATATTAACACATACACAAATCTATTGAACCATGACCACAATCTTCATACATGACCTTTACATCACCCCCCACAAATCCTTTATGTTACCTTTTATGGTCACTCCCTCATCACAGCCATATAACCTGAAAACTACTAATCTGTTGTCTATACCTATTGTTTATACTTTTGAGAATGGTATGTAAGTGAAATCACACTTTATGTAACCTTTTGAAAATTGTTTTTTTTTTATACTCAGATTAATGTCTTTGAGATTTATCTACCTTGCATGTATCCATCATTCACCCCTTTTTATTGCTGACAATACTCCATGTTATGGATGTACCATAGTCTGTTTATCCATGCACCTGCTGAGGGACATTTGGATTGTTTCTAGCTTTTGGCAATTATGAATGGCATTTCTTTGTTAAAAAATCAGTTTCCAATTCCAATTTGTAAATGAGAGATTCAATTTTTGCATTGACTTTATATCTCGTGGTATTTCTAAACTCACTAATTCTAAGAGCTTATTTATGAAATCCTTGAGTAGTTCTTGCATTAATATAGATGTCATCTGCAAATTAGACAGTTTTATTTTTTCAATATGTATCCTTTTATTAATTAGACTTACAATATTGCAGTGGATTGGATTTTCAGTATGATACTGAATAGGAGTTATAAAAATGGATATCATTTCCTTTTCTCAATCTTAGATGGAAAATATTCAGTCTTTTTTTCCTGTAGGAATTTTGTAAATTTTTTAAAAATCATTTTGTAAAGTTTCTTTTCTTATAGTGTTTTAGTCTGGTTTCAGTATTAGAGTAACTTTTTGTTTTGTTTTGCAGTTTTTGGCCGGGGCCAGGTTTGAACCCACCACCTCTGGTATATGGGGCCAGCCCCCTACTCCTTTGAGCCACAGGCGCCACCCATATTAGAGTAACTTTTAATGTACTCACATCTTTTGGAATTGATAGTACAGAATTGCTATTATTTGTGGTTTCCTCCCCTATTGAAGAGACAGGGTTTTATTTATTTATTTATTTATTTTATTTGTTATTTCAGAGTATTATGGGAGTGCAAATGTTTTGGCTACAAAAATTGTTTTTGTATAATTTGAGTCACAGATTTAAGTGTGCCCATCAGCCAGACAGTGTTCACGGTACCCAGTAGGCATAGGTTTATCCCTGCACTCCTCCTCCTCCTGCTTGATTACTATTGCGTTTTACTTCCATATGTGCACATGATTGCTCATCTATTAGCTCCAGTTTAATAACTGAGTACACGTAGTGTTTGTTATTCCATTCTTGCAATACTTCACTAGGTGAATGGTCTCCAGTTTCATCCATGTTATTACAAATGGCATTAGTTCATCATTTTTTATGGCTGAGTAGTACTCTATGGTGAATATATACCACATATTATTAATCCACTTAAGAATTTACAAACACTTGGTTTGATTCCACATCTTTGCCATTGTGAATTATGCTGCAGTAAACATTCATGTCCAAATATCTTTTTAATAAAATGGCTTTTTGTACTTTGGGTAGATACCCAGTAGTGGGATTGCTAATTTAAAGGGTAGGTCTGCTTTTAGTTCTTTGAGGAATCTCCTTGCTATTTTCCATAGAGGTTATACTAGCTTACAGTCCCACCAACAGTGCATAAGTATTCCTATGTTTAATTGAATTCCCAAGTGAGACAACTGTGACTCTAAGATTTATTTTGGGGGGAGACTTTGATATATTCATTACTTTTTCTTTTTTCAAAGTTTTTCAGTGTGAATAATTTCTTTAAAATTATTGTAAGTATTCAGGCTTATAGACTTTTTTTAAGTTTTCTTTAGCTGTATCACACATTTTTTATATTCTGTACTTTCATTTCTATTATTGTAAAATTATTTTATATTTATTATCTCTTATGAGTTGCACATTTTCTCAGGTTTTTAGAAATGCGTTATTTTCAAATTGTTTGGCTTTTGCCTGTTATTTTTCTGTAATTGATTTTTAGTGTAATTTCATTCTGGTCAAATAATAGACTCTGTATGACTTTAGTTCTTTTAAATTGATTAAGTTTATTTTTTTTTGACCCAAGTTAGAGTGTATCTTATTGAATGTTGCATTTGCCCTTGGAAAAAATATGTATTTCACTGTTTTTAAGACATATTTGTCACTGTTGTGTGTGGAAATTTTCAAACTTATGCAAAGTATATACCTGAAACCCTAATAAAGATCATAACTCCACAAACCCATCACTCAGTGGGTGATTCTTCACACCACTGCTCACTTATGTTTCACAGTTATTTTCCATATTAAATGTATACACATTGAAATATACAAAATTTACTTGAAAATTTGTTTGATATGGATACACTTTTGTAATACATACCTCTCTCACTATAAAGAAAATTTCTATCAGGCGGCGCCTGTGGCTCAGTGAGCAGGGCACCGGCCCCATATACCGAGGGTGGCAGGTTCAAACCCGGCCCCGGCCAAACTGCAACAAAAAAATAGCCAGGTGTTGTGGCGGGAGCCTGTAGTCCCAGCTGCTCGGGAGGCTGAGGCAGGAGAATCGCCTGGGCCCAGGAGTTGGAGGTTGCTGTGAGCTGTGTGACGCCACGCACTCTACTGAGGGCGATAAAGTGAAACTCTGTCTCTACCAAAAAAAAAAAAAAAAAGAAAATTTCTATCTTTTCAAAAGTGTCTCATGTTTCTTTTCTGATCATTTCTTTCACCCTCCAAATCCCTATTCTTTTCCAAAATGTTTTCATCTTAGTCTGGGTTTGCGTTTTTTAAATTCTTGTATAAACTCATTTTCATTTTAGTATGCTTTTATAGTTAGACTTTCCTACTAAGGGTTACGAACATGATATTTATCAATATTATTGATTAAATATTCTATTCCTCTCCAACATTAAGGGTTATTCTTTTATGTGCATGTATTACAAAATTTGTTTATCAATTCATTGTTAATAGATATTTGACTTGTTTCCAGTTTCAGGTTATTGTAAATAAAACTTATAAACAAGTTTCTTTTCAAAATTTTCTATCTTATGTTTTAATTTGTCTTGGAAAAAGTGAAGTTAATGGGCCAAAGAACAGGAATAACTTTTTAAGAAGTTGCCAAAACTTTTCCAAAAGTGGTTTTATGATTTCACATTTCTACCAACAATGTGAGACAGTTTCAATTGTTCACCATTCTTGCTAACATTAGATATTGTCATCTTTCAAACTCAGGTCATTCTCAAAGTCAGGTCATTTGTGTCAAAAGTGTCTCACTGAAATGCTAATTTGCATTTTCGTTATGTTGAGTATTTATTCAAGTGCTTTTTAGACAATTGCATATCATTTGTAAAGCACTTCTTCAAATATTTTGCCTATAATTTTTAGGTTTTTATTGAGTTGTAGAGTTTTTGTTATATATTGTGAATACAGGACTTTTGTCAAATATTATATTTCAATATTTTCTTTCAGTCTGCAGCCTACCCTTTCATTTTCTCAATGGCATCTTTGGATAAACAGAAGTTTCTTCTATTAAGACTGAGTAGGGCTGTATGGGAAAAATCCTGTAATCACAAATCTCACCCAGTGCTCCATCCTTATTTCAAATGGAAAATCGACTTAGGTTTTTCTGCTTTCAGTCTTACTCAGTCTTCAAATCTTTTTTTTTTTTAATTGTTCCCAGTTTATAAGTATTTTCTGTGAGAGGATTATTCAAAAACAAACTACACTGCCATCACCAGAGCCAGAACTAAGATACATATTTCTCAGTGAAAATACCAGAAGTCTGAGCTCTTGGAAAACTTCCATTTAAAAAGGTTAACTGAACTTAGATTATCATTATGCATAATATACTATTAACAACATGACCAATATTTATGAAATTTACAAATTTATTTTGGCAAGATGGTTTCAAGAAGTTAATTACGCATATAGCTCAGACAGAATTACTGTAAAAAAATCTAATGATATTTCAATTAAGCATCTAAATTATACGTTTAATTGTTATTTTCAAATGCAACAACTGATTTGCATATACTTTCATTTGAAAAATGCTTAATGTAAGATGAACATTGCACTTTCTGTGAGGTCTCAACTCTTAATTATTTCTGTTGCAGAAATGGCGATGCATCGTTTTATCAAGCTTGCTTTTGCTGAATATGTATTTTATCAAAAATCTAAGTTCCTTCCTTTTTTAAGTCCTTATGACTGAATTGGAAGTTTGTTTGTTTGTTTTAAATTTTTTTTTTTTTTGCAGTTTTGGCCGGGGCTGGGTTTGAACCTGCCACCCCTGGTATATGGGGCCAGCGCCCTACTCCTGGAGCCACAGGTGCCATCCATTTTTTTCTAAATTTTTATTGAAATGTTATCGTCACCCAAAGGCACCTCCCCATGTATGGTGTGATATATATTTTGTTTGTTCAAAAAAATGCTACTCATAAGAATGACTGCCAAGGGGTTTGATATAATGTTATGAGAATTACACTTCAGTTTTCCAGTCATCCTCCGAAAATTCATAACCCCAGTCTAAGCATACGAGAAATATCAGACAAATTTAAAAATTCTACAAAGTAGCCAACACATACTCCTGATAACAGCCAAGCTCATGAAATCAAATAAGTCTAAGAAACTATGACAGTTCACAAGACTTAAAGAAACATTACAACTAAATAGAATGTGGTATACTGGATAGCATCCTAAAACATAAAAGGATTTTAAGTAAAAATTTAAAAAGTGGAATACACTATGAACCTTAGCGAATAGCAATGAATCCACATTGGCTTATTAACTATCACAAAAGATGCTAATGGTATGGAAAACTAAGTGTGTGATATATGGAAATTATCTGTATTACTTTCAGAAATTTCCTGTAAACCTAAAACTATTTATAAATAAAAATTATATAAAAATCAATGATAACAACAGAATTAGGACAGGAAACAAGAACTCGAAGTTATATTGATAATTTCATGCATTTCCCATATAATTTCCTTCTGTGTATTTCAGCCTGGACTCAAAGGCTTACGAAATTCTAGAATTTCATTGAGATGCAGACAGAAAGCATTCTAAGAGAATGTAGGAGAATTTCTTTATTTTAGCTGGCTCGGAACTGAAGCAAAGGCTGTTTCTGAAAGTGTTACCTTCCAAAGAGATCATGACTGGTCAGGAATCTAAAACAGTGAGTGAGGAGCATCCTTCTATCAGAAAAAAAGATCTTTGGGCTAAAAAGTGTAAGAAGAAACTTCTCCATTATTTTTCTCTCTTTCTTGTGCCATCTCTTAGCCAAAAAGGAAGACCCTTTCAGGAGAAGTTCCTAGGAGAGTGGAGAGGCAAAAGAGTTACCTTTTAGCTAGAGTTTCAGATGAGAATCCCTGGAGAGTCCTGGAAAGAGTGTGGGGAGACCACTGAGAAAAGGAAATGTGAGAAAGACATCACTTAACTATATAAAACACAATCATGGACTCAACACAAGCCAGTCATTCAGGAATCTTAACATGAAAAAGATATCAAAAGCTTGGATAATTGTAATGGGGGTAAATCATTACTCAGGTTTCAGACCAGCTCTTGGGTGGTTCACAAAAATAACAGATACAATGTCATGCAATATTATGTCATTGCAAAATATTTATTTTTTGAGATATATGTTAACATTCACCAAGACACACCATATCTTGTGATATAAGAAATACCAACAGAGATTTGAGAATTGAAATTATCCAACATATGTTTTATGATTACAATGAAATCAAGTTGGTTTCATTCTAGTGGTGCCAAATGGTTTAACATATGAAAATCAACAAATATTGACTGACCACAAAGAAACAGAAACAAAAACAAAGACCATGTGATCAACTGAATAGATGCAAAAAAAAGCATTTGACAAAATCTGAAACAATTTAATGATAAAAACCTTCAACAAACAAGGAATGGAAGGAACATTTGTCAAAATAATAGAAGTCATGTATGACACATCCACAGCCACCATCATATCACATGAGGAGTATTTGAAAGCATTCCCTGTAAGCATGAGAAAAAGACAAGGATGCTCACTCTTCACTACTTCTATGCAATATAGTGCTGGAAGTCCTAGAAAGACCATTCAGGCAAGAGAAAGAAATAAAGGATATCTATATCATGAAAGAGGAGGTCAAACAATCCCTATTTGCTGATGATATGGTCTTGTATCTCAAAAACTCTACAGACTCCACCAAAAGTCTCCTAGATTTGGTAAATAAATTCAGCAAAGATTCAGGTTATAGGTAAAACCAATATAAACAAATCAATAGCATTTCTATACACTAATAATAGTCAGTTGGAGAGTAAAATCAAGAACAAAATACCATTTACAATAGGAGCAAAGAAAATAAGGTATCTAGGAATACACTTAACCAAGGAGTGAAAGATCTATTCAAGGAGAACTAAAATCAAACTAGAAATTAAATAGTAAGAAGAGGACAATAGGAAACCAAACAATATGGGTAAGCAGTCATGAGTCAAAGAGAAAGTCTCAAGTAAATTTAAAAATAAAACATTGACTTGAACTAAATATTGTCAAATTGATTAATTATGTAAATTTCCATATTAACTAACTAGAAAAGTAGGACACATGAAGTTCAGTCATTGAAAAGATCAATGAAATTTGTAAAACTCTGGCCAGAGAGAGAGAGAGAGTTTATAAATGAGAGAAATTGATACCAGGAAAGATATGAGTTATCACTACAAACACCACAAACATTAGAAAAACAAAAGAAAATACTAAGAACAAATCTGGGTAAATAATTCAAAACTTATAAAAAATTGAACAAATCCTCAAAAGCTAAAAAATACTAAAACTCATCATAGGTAAAACAGGTATACTGAATAGCACTATAACTACTTAATAAATTGATTACATAGTCTAAACTTTCTGAAAAAGAAATATCTAAACCCAGATTTTCTCCCAAATGTTTACCAAAAAATTAAGATCAATATACACAAACTGTTCTAGAAAATAGAAGAAGGAACATTTTCTAACTTATTTTATGAGAATAACATTTCTCTGATATTGAAGACAAGCAAAGAAAGTTGAAAAAAATAAAAGAAATAAGAAGAAAACTACCTAGCAAAACTCTTCCTGAACAGATACAAATAAGTTATCAAATATGATAAAATCTAGCAATATAGTAAAGAATATATAATACATAATAACCAAGTAGTGTTTATTTGGGGAATACAAAGCTGATTCAATATTTGCATTAAATTCATTAGATTTAATGCATTTACGCATTAAATCATATTAACAAACTAAATAATGATTGTCTCAAAGTGGAACAAATTGGATTAAAAGCAACACCATGATTAAAAATACCTCTCAGGAAATGAGACATGGAAAGGAATTCAACTCAAACTGATAAAGAGCATCTATGAATAACTTATTTCTATTTTCTGCTGAGAAGGAAGTAATTTGTTAGCAAATAAGGAGGTTGTCAGATTCTTGTCTTAAAGTACCAACATCCTATTTCTGAGTAGAATTATAGAGCTTTTAAAAGCAATGGTTCTGGTTAATTGTATCTACCGTGGGATAAAGAACAAAGGACACTCTCCTACCCCTCTTTTCCACTGGCCTGAGGAAAGAATGTAGTTTTTAACTCTCAAAAAGGGTCAGGGGGTTTTCAAGAAATAAAAAACAAATTTTCCCCTGTTCATGCCATTCCCTCTATTACATATTCCCCATTGTCAATATTTACCCTTCTATATCTATGGGAGGAGAGATAACATAGACATCAAGCTAGTTCCTGATGAATTGGGGCGATGTTTTAGATGGATGCTATATTATCAAGTGAAAAAGACATAATCAATAGCCACAATCATGGGGATTGACAAAGTGAAATGGACTGACACCTTGCACCCAATGTCCAATACAAAGCTGGGTTAGAAAAGAAACATGGAACCTCTGAATGCAGAGCTATTAATTATACCCTATTGGTGATCTGAGAGAACAGTTTCTGCAAATTCAGAAATCATGCATAAAAATTCTTGTACTGAACAAGGTGTAAGATAATCCAGCCAGCAACTAGGCAGATAAACAGAAGAGGTGATAGACTGAAAACCCTCACTAAGGCATTATCCCTCTATCCTAGAGATCAGTATTTTTCAACCTTTTTCATCTGGCACACTTGACGCTGTAGTTAAACTTCCATGGCACCCTTAAATTATATTGATCAAAAAGAAAAAGAGTAAAAAAGGATATATTTACTGTGCTTTGAACTTCTTTGAAAATAATCTAATTAATGATCTTTAAAATATTTTGTGGCACACCTAAGATCCTCTCATGGCACACCAGTGTGCTGCAGCATGAGTTGAAAATCACAGCTATAGATAGACCAAATAACAAAGAAGGATTTGCAAGAATGTCCACATTTTTATTTTTTATTTTCTTTTTCACCTAATCACCTAATGCTGGCCCGTTCACTGAGGGCTACACCTCTTTACTTTGGTGTGATAGACTCAAGTTTTCACTTTTAATAATTTTAGTAAGGTATGAGTAGTTAGAAGCACTTCATAGGGTCCCTTCTACCTCTCTGCTTCCAACTGGGGTAGGGTCTGAAAGAGGAAAACACGTGCATATGATTAGTGCCTGACCCACTCATTGGACACATTGTTTTATTCTATTTTATTTTACCTGTAGTTATTTTATCATACTTATTTTGGGGTGCCCGGAAGGGTCTCGCAATAGACCTACACATCATTACAGCATTAGCAAGAAGAAAGATATCAAAAATAAAGCCATTTTGGGGCGGCGCCTATGGCTCAAGGAGTAGGGCGCTGGTCCCATATGCCGGAGGTGGTGGGTTCAAACCCAGCCCCAGCCAAAAACTAAAAAAAACAAAAAAGCCATTTTGGCTGATGGGATCCCCAGGATACATAGAGAGAATTTAAATTCCTCATACCAGTAAATATGGATATATGCAGGATCTACATGCCAATAGTGATATTGTACAATTATTATGTACAATATGACACTCAATTACATGTGAGTGACAGGATCCTGGGACTAGGGTGGCCTTTTAATTCTTCTGGACTGCGTTAGGGGATTTCAAAGGGCTCTCTTGCCCTATTTGATGGAAGCTTACCGGGGGACTTATGGAACTGACAATTGGACAGATTTGCAAACAGCACATGATTTATTTGAAGTCCCAAGGAACAACAGGGTTCTATCATATCTGGATCCCATACTTTGGACTTATGACAAAGCTCTTATATGGGGCACTTAAAGGGACAGATGTGGCTCCCCTGATTTGGACTACAGACTGTCCAAATATCTTTGGAAAACTAAAACAGAGTTTTATGACTATCCCTGCTTTGCCATTTCCTGACTACCCAGAACTTTGGTTCCAACTGCATTAATACATAGACTGGGAAGATGAAGCCCTGATGAATTTGGTGGGACCTCATTTGAGAGGACCCATTTGCAACTAACTGCTTATATAGTTGGGGCAGTCAAAGGACAGAATGGTGACCTGCTACAGAGGGGACCCAACATGTGGGGAGGTCCATCCTTTCAGTAATTGTCAGTGTCACTCAGATATTTATGTTTGTATTAGTAGATACTTTATCAAGGGGAAGAGAGGCCTGTCCCACCACAAGAGAAAAAAAGAATGTGTAAGGTGACTGAAACCCCTCTCAAAGACCTCACTCGGAGATGGGCTCCTACCATGAGCTTTCTGCCTAAGATAGGGCCTTTGCCAAGTTTCTGCACACGTATATAGATACCTGGGTGGAGCAGGAACAGACTTCAGAAGACAATAGGATGACAAGTGGCAGTGACCCAGAGGCCAGGCAGATGCAGGATGGCAGCCTAGTGATGAATGTCATGCACAGGCAGCTGCAGAGGCAGCTCAACAGTTCCTCCTCAAACAATCACTATGTTTGGCTACTCCATGATGGTGACCATTGGGAGAAATCTTGCTACCCATAGTCTGCACCTGGATATGCTACACAGTTTCCTGTTGTTGCCCATGAACTTCTTTGAGTAAATTCCCAGTAGTAATCTGGTGAAACCTTTCCTCCGTACAGGATGATAAGGGACCCTCTTTGTAGTGGAGACAACCCAGCAAGTAAACAAAGCCCTATCTCTGGAATGAAAACAATCTATCTTTTATATCAAACTTTATAGTAAAAGACTGAATGCTTTACTATTATTAAAATATAAAGAAGAAGAAAGCTATGTTCTCTTCTACTATTCCTATTTGATATGGTAGTGAAATTCTTACCAGGGAAATAGGCAAGAGAAATAAACAACAAACATATAAAAAGGAATGGAATATATAACATTGTGCCTATTCTCAAATGACTTGGTTGTTTATACATAAAATCTCAAGAAAACTACAAATACATTCTTAGAACTGATAAATTAGTTTTAAAGGCTAGAGGATGTACAGTCAACAGAAAAATATTTTCATGTAAACAATAGTTACAGTAGAATTTAAAGTAACTTAAAAAAATGGAATTGAAATGTTCCTAACACAAAGAACTGATAAATACTTGATGTGATAGAAACCTCAATTATCCTGTTTGGTTAATACACATTGTATGACTATACCAAAACATCACAAATGCCCTATAAATATATACAACTATTATGTATCCATAAAATTGAAAATATTTTTAAATTGAAGAAAACATGTTTCTGAACACTACTTCACAGCTTCAAAACTGAATTACATAAATATAAATCTAACAAAACACGTACAAGATCTGTAGGCAATCAAATCCTAAAGCTATACTGCTGAAAAAAATCAAAGAAAAACATAATGAAAGGTGAGATAGACTGTCTTTATAGGCAAGAATACTCAATATAGTCAAAATATTAGTTCTCATCAAATATAGACCTAAAGCAATGCCAATCAAAATACAGTAGTCATACTTAGAGATATAGACCATTAATTCAATAAATTTATAAAAATCAAAGATGCTAGAATAGATAATACACTTTTAAAATAATACATATTTATTTATTTATTTGTGACAGAGTCTCACTCTGTCATCCTGGGTAGAATTCTGTGGCATCATAGCTCATAACAACCTCAAACTCTGGGGGCGGCACCTGTGGCTCAAAGGAGTAGGGCTCCGGCTCCATATGCAGGAGGTGGCAGGCTCAAACCCAGTACCCCCCAAAAAAAACTGCAAACAAACAAACAAAAAATAGCCTCAAACTCTTGGGCTCAAATGATTCCCTATCCTCAGCCTCCTGAATAGACTACAGGCCGCTATCACAATGCCTGGCTAGGCATTTTTGTTGTTGTTGTTTTTAGTAGTGATGGGGTTTCACTTTTGCTCAGGCTGGTCTCACATTATTGAGTTCAGGTGATTCACCTGCCTTGGCCTCCCAGAGTGCTAGGGTTACAGGCATGAGCCACTGCACCCAGCCTAATAAATTTCAATTATAGAGCAATTTTAGGTTTAGAGAAAAATTGATGAAAAATACTGAGAATACCCACATTGCCCTCTCACCATCCTGCACCAACTCCAATAATCTTTCCTAATAACATCTTATGTGGTATATTTGCTACAACAAGTGAACCACTATGAATATACAATTATTCACAAAAATCCATAGTTTACATTAAGATTCATTCTTTGTGTTATAAATCTAATGCTTTTGACAAATTTATAATGGCCCGTGCTTCACCATTACATTATCATAAAGAATAGTACTACTTTCCTAAAAATCTCCTGAGCTCTACTTTTCATCCCTATCTCCCTCCTGCCCTTGCAACCATTGATATTTTTATTGTATGCATTCTTTTTCATTTTCTAGAATGACATAAAGTTGGAGTTGTCTCACTTAACAATATTCTTTCAAGGTTTCTGAATATATTTATCATGGCTTAGTAACTCATTTTTTTATTCCTGAATAGTATTCCAGTGTATGGAGTTAATAAAGTTTACATATTCATCTTTGTAGGATGTCTTGATTTCTACTACATTTTGAAAAATATGAGTAAGGCCACTACAAATACTGCATGCAGGTTTTGCATGGATGTGAAATTCCAACCCAAGTCATAAACACCAAAATGTATGATTGTTGGATCATATGTCAGAAGCATGCTTGTTTTGGTAAGAAATTGTCAAGCTATCTTCCAAAGTGGTTGTACCATATGCCTTCCCGTGAGAATATATAAGCGTTCCTATTGTTCCTCATCCTAACCAGCATTTGATGTTTTCAGTAATTTGGATTTTGGTCATTTCAATAGGCATGTAGTGGGACTCCAATGTTGATTTAGTTTGCAATTTCCTAACAGAGTATGATACTCAGTATCTTTACAAGTGTGTGAAAAGATGCAGACTGGCAAGAAAATATTTGCAAATCAAATATCTAACAAATAAACTGTATCCAGAATATATAAAGGGTTCTGAAAATTCAAACATTTAAAAAAACACCTCAATTTAAAAAAACATACAAAATACATAAATACACAGTTCACTCAATTATTACATAAAATATTTTTACACCATTATCCATTAGAAAATGTCGATAAAATGTATTATTCAAACAGAAAAAGTGATACATTAGACTTCCTCAATATTAAAAACATCCCCCCCCAGGGCTTAGAGCAGGGATTGTCAGGGTCCCCTGTGTACTATAATGGCAAGTACCATAAGTTTTATAAAATGTATTCATATTTATTCCAGCCATAGTAGAGTAAATATCTTATCTCTTCTACTGACCTGAGGATACCTCCCTTAGCTAAGGCCACCATCTCCCTGAGACTCCAGAAAGGGTAGCCAGAAAGCAGGAGAGGATTGGCTGCCTGACATCCACTCATGGGTCCTCTCAAAGCCAAGTTGAAGAACAGGTTTCTGTGAGTTTTTTTGTTGTTGTTGTTGGTGGTGGTGGTGTTGTTATTGTTATAAGAGATCCCTCTGCCCTTCCCCTGACTCTGCTTCACCTTGATTCTTGGAAGGGACTTGGCATCCACCCTCTGCTGACTGACGCTTCACCCCTTAGAAGAAGCCTCATCTCTCTCAGGCTACCAAGATGGAAGTTCAGATACACCAAATCACAGAATTCTACCTGGGGGTTCTCTGGGATGACTACATGGGGCAGGATGGGGTTGAGGCCCTCTATATCTCTACTGAGAAGGCCACTAGTCTTTATTTTGAGTCACCACCTTATAGAAAAGGAGGGAAGAACTTTAGAGGTAAATTTGTCATTAAATACTTTGAGTAGGCAGAAAGAAGAAACTCAAATCAATGATTTAAGCACCCATGTGAAAATATTTAAAAATCACTGGGTGGCGCCTGTGGCTCAACAGAGTAGGGCGCTGGTCCCATATGCCTGAGGTGGCGAGGTCAAACCTGGCCCTAGCCAAAAACTGAAAAAAAAAAAAATCGGAGTAAGTTATACCCAAGGCAAAAAGAAGGATGAGAATAATAGCCATAAGAGCAGACATCAATGAAATTAAAATTAGAAAAACTGTGACTACCAATGGAAACAAATCTGGTTCTTTGAAAAAAAATTCTGCAAGCTGAAATATCCAATGTCAGTCTGAGAATTTAAAACAAACAAAAGGCTAGAGAGAGGAAGTGACAAGAAAGATTACAAAAAGTGTAGGGAACTACACAAAGACAAGGATATGCTATATTACGCATCTCTTTTCAGAAATTGTAAAAATAAAAAAAAACATACAATATAAGCATATTTTGGCAATACCAGAAAGCCAGGCAGCAAAACTGGGATTCAGTGTATTGGGTATAGCAGGATCCACAAAGATCAATGTCTGTGTAGGAGCAAGAGGAAGTTCATGTTCTGTGTTAGGGCCTTCTAGCAGTGTTAAGGGGAGGAAGCCCAGAGCTCTGTGGTTGGATGTCAAGGCCCAGTATGCTGAGGGCACAGGGAAGATGGGAAGTTCACTGGAAAGGACTCTGGGCTTAGGTTCTTCTGACTACTCTGCCATTCTAGTGTCCATTGATTGGATTTCTGTGAACGTACTCTACTTTTTGTAATTTTTGTTGCTAATTGTGTTTGTAGGAGAGGAGGTAGAATCATATAGCATGTAGATCTCTACATACACAATGCTTTGTTGATGCAGCCTACCCTAATCTTTAGCCCAGGACCCACTCCTGATAGCCTCATATTTGCCACTGACCATCAAGCAGGTTGACCTTGAAAAGCAACTTAACTTTATTATCTACAGGGCCCTTACTGACCTAATCTGCCATACCCTTCATCATTTCTACATTTGTGCAAGTCACTATGAATTTTTCCTTCCTTATCCTCAATATCAACTAGGACCAGCTTCTACCTAGTTGTTGATCTAGTTATCCAGCTTATCACAATGCCCAATCTCCTAAAATTCTCTAGAATTGGTTTCCCTCTCACACACACTTAATTACTGAATTAAGTACCTTGTCACTTACCTTTTGTTTGCTTACTTGGTATTCTTGACTCATCATATGTTCAATAAATGTTTGTAGTATGAATGAATGAATACATGAAAGAAGAAATGAATCTATAAAAATACCAAATGGTCATATTCAATGATTCCAAATATGGAGAATGCTCCTTGCTTAAACTTTCTGCCTTTATAAAAAACACCCAAACTGCCACAACTGCCCTTGTAACACTGAGAGTGTTACTGTGAATGATTTGTACTCGGGCCTACACACAATCTTGGACATGGGGAAGCTCTCAACAACATGATATGTAATTCTTCCTGCTCTGTACTCCACTCATTGCTAATAGTTTAACAAAGTAGTGAGTTTTCATCCTCTCTGTACATGTCTGCACCTTGGGTCAATCCACTATCCCAGACAATATCTAGTGACCACATAGGCCAGAAGCACTCATAGCCGCAAGACACCCATTCTCTAGGTGAGTGAATCCAAAGGAGGCTGTCTAAGTGGAAGGGCACCATCTGGACAACTTTTCAAGACAGATCCACCCCCAGCCCTTTATCTGCACAGTCACTGAGGTGATTAGTCCCAGGGCATTCCCACTCTAATTCTTTCTCCTTGTGGCTGTACACTGCATTCCACTGCTCATTGTGTCCCTGCCTATTTCAAGTGTTGGTCATTGTTCACCAACTATACTCACTCACATCACCTCTAACTCCACAGAGGAATTGCACTGTGGGGGAAGTATATAGGTCTTGACCAGGCATCAAGATGGCGCTAGGCCTGGGACAGCAGCATGGGCACAATGGACCACCAAAACAGTCAAGAGATGTAACCACCTAGAATGATGTGAGGGATGAAGCTGTACTCTTCCCAAAAGGTGTGATTCTAAAGTCAGGTGTGGAATCTTAGAAGATCTATGGTGCTTTTCTACAGTTAACTTACCTACTCAGACCACACTGAAAAATCCAGTTGGTAATACTGATTTGGAGATTTATCAAACTTTTTCACATAAGATGTTCTATAATACACACCATTATTCCTTCCACCCAGCACCCATATTCCTAACCAACTCCCAAAAAGGGTTGCTTTGTATCAAGTCATTTATATGGTGATTCTTCCATTGAGTTTTACCTCCTTAGTCTTTTTTTTTAACCCGTCCTGTAGGTCTTAGAGGGCATCTCACTATCTTTCTTATTGATGCTCCTAGACCCTACAATTCCATCTGTAGGTGTGTGTCTTGTCTTATCCTGGAATGCCCACTATTAATAAAGCACCCTAAAGAACAAAGGGTCGATTCATTTTTAGAGTATAAAAGGAGACAGTGAGCAGAGACATTCATTTTTTTTAAGATTTATTAAGATTTCTCCTACTTTCAGAAGCATGAATCCTATGTACTCAATTTTGATATGAGGACAATTAATGACAATTAAGGTTATGGGGGAAAAGCAGAAAGAGGGACCGAGGGAGGGGGGTGGGGCCTTAGTGTGTGTCACACTTTATGGGGGCAAGACATGATTGCAAGAGGGACTTTACCTAACAATTGCAATCAGTGTAACCTGGCTTATTGTACCCTCAATGAATCCCCAACAATAAAAAAAAAAAGAAAAAAAAAGATTTCTCCTACTTTCTTAAGTAAGCTGAGCAAATATAAATTTAAGTCTTTATTATTTTGAAGCAAAAGACTGAATGGAATGAGTGAAACCAATAACAAATCATCCCTTATGTTTCTTCCTTCGTTGATTGAACCCTTTTTTGTTTTGTTTCTGGGAACTTTCACAAATCCAAGGAAATCACTTTTTCAATAGCATGTTCTCTCATACCCGATCACAAAAAAAGATGAGAAGTTTCCCATTTTGTTTGCAAAATATCAAAATTCTTATTCTCAAACCTGAAAAAACTAAGTAAATGTGTGAGCAATCTTAATCAAAAACTTTCTCTATACCTAATCAAACTTTTTATTAGTTCTTTGAGGAATCTCCCTACTATCATTCAATTTAGAAATCCCACTACTCAGTATCTACACAAAGGAAAAGAAATCATTTTATCAAAAAGGCACTTGAACTAGAATGTTTATTGCAGCACAATTTACAATTGCAAAAACATGGAATGAAACTATGTGCCCATCAATTCATGAGTGGAATAACAAAATGTGTGTGTGTGTATACATATATAATGGAATGCTACTCAGTCATAAAAATGATGTATTAATATCTTTTTCAACAATTCATATGGAACTGGAGACCATAATCCTACATAAAGTATCTAGAGAATGGAAAAACACCACGTGTACTCATTATTAAATTGGAACTAACTGATGAGCACACATTTGATTAGAGAGAAGTAAAAATTAACATAAATCAAGTATAGGGGAGGGGATGGGTGAAAACCTACCTCATGGGTACAACAAATACTATCTGGGTGGTGGACACACTTATAGCCATGAATCAAACATTACAAAAGTGATTGATATAACCAAAAACATTTGTACCCTTTTAATATTTTAAAATAAATCTTCTGAATAAAAGAAACAGTTTTAGGAAATGACCAAAACAGGAAAAAAGATAAACCTCCATGTCATTCATAAAGAACAGGAGCACAATGTTGTGCTATAGTATGTTCTCCCCTGCTTGAGTCCGGCCCTACCTACTTAGAATGCTGACTACTCTCTTACAACAGCAAATGAAGTATCTATGGCACTCTTTACTTGGAGCAGGCAAAGCTTCTGACCAATGATGTGCAATGAACAAGGCATTACCACTGTTCCTGGGGCCATCCTGGCCCAGGCTCTCTCTTCCTCATCTGTCACAGCCTCCCTATGCCAGCCTGAGAAGAATGTGAGGTCAATCTCTACTGGGTTAGCCAAAGCTCTTCAACCTCACAGAAATTCATAGCATGAAGGATCATTCTTGGGCACTTTCCATTACTCTCAGGAATTTTCTTGCACCCACTCTATGGTCATGATGTTTCCCATGGATAAAGTTCTTCCTCCCAGCATACACTCATACCATATTCAGGAAATCTCAGGTGACTTCTTCAGTGATGCAGTTGTCTTTTTTGATTATGTTACCCAGGATAATTATCAGGAGGCTATTTTAGGCATGTTCTGGTCATCATGAAGCATCTCATCATAAGCGAGGTCCAGTGTATCAACAAAAACAAAGGAATGAATGAAGAAGTCCATTTCCTCCATGTTAATGATACTGATCACCTGCATATGGATGTTTTTTTGAAGATCACAAGGAATTCATTCTTGTGACAATCTTTATGAGAACTGTTAGCATTTCTGCCTTTGTGATGTGTTCCTTCAATTGATACTTATCAGGAAATGAACCAAATTGGTCACCTTTTATTCTAGTCGGTCTCTGGCCAAGGATTCAGTGTCTGTTGAGGACTGCAAAGTGCTTGAGTTCTCCTCCTCTTCTTAGCTGCTGGACTCTTCATGTGATGTGCTCCATGAAGTGGAGGAGGATAAGGAATTCTGGGGAGGAATTGGCATTTAAATAAATATAAACAAACTTGGCACCCAAGCAGTAAGCATACCAACAGCAGGCCTCAATTCTCTGGAATGCTCAGAATCAAAGAAGATGAGAAGAAGCATTGAAAGAAGGAAATGGAGGAAGTTTCTGCCTCCTCTTCAGCTATGGGAACCTATGCATCCACCATGTCTGTGTCTCAATTACAGCCTGAAAGCTTTCTCAAAGCAGAAGCATGGATGCTTTGGGGAGTGAGGCATGATGACTCTTGTCCAGGAGCAGTAGGTAGAAGTGTGAGCAGGAAAGTGGTTGAAAAAGTGTGAGTGGACTCAGCTGAGAAATTCACCAACTATGGCTCTACTGAAGGGTGACTCACAGGTCTTCTCTTTAAGGAGTGCTCTAGGGACTAATAGAGTTTCTTTCCTGGTCAGCCTCTTCCTTAGAAACTTTTAGGAGGATGTGAGAAAGCATCTCAGAGTACAGACATCAGGTAAAACATGAGGCTACAGAGTTGACAGTTGGCCCAGTGGGCCAGGAACAATAGGATACTCTCTATTCCAGAGTGAGTAGGGCTCTTGGTACACATTCATTCAGGGTGTGCTTGTCACCTTTACTCCTGGCATTTTCTGGGACTCCTCTGTTGTGTTAACATTAATACATGTGCTTCAGACCAAAACCTTCACATTTAGTTCCTGGAGACTCTGTAAGAGAAACTCAGGAGGCCCTTCAGGGGCAGACAGCAAGCACAGCCTTTGTGTTTTGGGGTTTGGGGTACCCTCAGGCCAAGATTCTTAGTTCCCTGAGATTATGTGTGTTTCTCTGACTAAGCAACTTTCTTAAAGCCTCCCAGGCCTGACAGAAAAGATGGCTTTCTTCTAGTTCCCCTCTGTTTGAAGCAGAAGCTCCCCCTCCCTTCTCCATTAGAGGCTTCTTGATGCATAATCGGGTTTGGGAATCCTTCTGCTGACAACTTAAGGTCTGACCTCTCGGTATCCCAAGACAAAAGTCAAAATTCACCGCATCTGGTCTCTTTTCCTCTCCCACGTTCACAGCAGAGGCAAAGCTATGCACTGGGAGGTTCCTTAAATCCTTTCTTATAGCCCTAACCTTCACAGCTGGAAGAGCTTGGGATTTTTCTCTTTTGCGTACTGAGCTTGGCCCTTTCATAATAACACCTTCCTTTCCCTGACACTCCTTAGATGGAAGACAGGAACAATTACCCCTATCACACTGGGCTAACCCTTCCTGGGTTTCCTAGGTTGAAAACAAAGACAAACTCAACTCTGCATTCCTCTCTCCTTTAAGATATTTATTCCTGTCAAGGCTTGAACTTCCCCTGTATTGGCTGAACTCATTATAAGTTACTTAGGCCCATGGATGGACAAAAGTCCATCTCTATGAGACCCATGAAGAGGAAATGGGGGGTTCATCTGCCTGATGCCCCTGTCTAGAGAATCTCAGGGAAGACAGCAGGGGAACGATAGGGCTGGTGCCAAATTTGTCTGTGGTTAAATGTCCCCTCAGTTCTTCCTGAGTCTTAACCTTGAAATTTGGCAGGGCCTGGGATTCTCCTCTTTCCTGATTTCAGTAGGGCACCCTGAAATGAAAACTTACTTTTCTCAGATTCCCAAAATAAAAGACAGGAATACTATATCTGTTCACTTATACTTGGGGCCTACCAGAGCTATAGAAGAATGTAGGGCAGGACTAAGTCCTCCTCCATGTTGGGAGGTCCCCTCAGATCTTCCTCAGGATCCTCAACTTGATGACTGACCTCACATGGTACTCCACCCACTGCTGACTGAAGGCCATTCCTCTCAGAAGCCTCAACTCCTAAGGACTCCTGAGATGGAAATCAGGAAACAACATACCCTAGCCCGGGGCTTCTCAGGAATAACAGGGCAGGACAGGTTTGGGTCTCCCTCTGTGGTAGGAGGTTCTTTCAATACATCTAAGAATATTCACCTTGATGATAGGTCAGACTCTTACCTCTGTGGACCTGAAGTTACCTAAAGAAAGTTTTACCTCCTTTAGACTCCCAAGAGAGAAACCAGGAAACTCCACATCTAGCCAACTCCACTCAGGTATTTCAGAGTTAACAGTAGGGAAGGAATAGATTTTCTGCCCCTCACCCCACCCACCATGCTCCATGATGGTAGGTAGCCTCATTTCTCCTTAAGGTTTCATGTTTATTCAAAGTAACATTTTATCAACATATTTTTTACTTTCATTATAAAAAAAATGTTTTCTCATAGCAACAAAGAGTATGAAAATGAAAGTAAACGAAATATAACTTGCCACCTAACATACCAAAAAATCGAGTAGCTTAGAATAAAGTTAGCCAGAAGAATTAAGAACTAACAGAAATGATATATTAATAAAATGTAATTTAGATAAATTAAGGAAGTGCTAAGTACACATAAAATAAAATACATTCATGAATGTGAACATTTAATCTTGTGAACATGTTAGTTCTTCCTGAAATAAATTTAGATTGCTTACAATTCCAGTTGAAAATAAGCAAGGGTTTTGTATTCGAATGTATCTATAAATGTGATGTTTCTACAATATAAAGCTGTGCAAAAGGCCAAGCATAGCTTTAATGTTCTTGAGAAAAATAGATGATAAGAACAATTACTCCTGCAGACAGTAACAATTATGGAAAAACTATTGTCATGAAGAATTCTAGGTTTCAGTGCAAAGACTTACAACTAGACCAGTGGAACTGAATTGAGAGTCTTGAAAAAGAAAGATGTTTAGACACAACTTTATTTTATGAAAAAGAAAGAAAAAAGTTCAGATTCAGGAAGGGAGACTGTCTTTTTTAAAATAAATGACAGCAGAATAACTGAGTCTCCACATAGACAACCCAATGTAAATGATTCCTCCTTCACACTGTACACAGAAAAAAAATCACAGGGAGACTCAAGACATACTTTAAACATTTTTATTGTGGGAATTTCCAAATATACATAAAAGTATAGAATAGCAAGTAAAACGTTTTCCAGTCTATCATTTACAGAGTCAAACATAAGCGTGAATTAGGACTTGGTAAAGCTGGAGGGGGAAGGACTGAAAGGCTGGGGCATTGGTCAAGTCAGTAACTGAATGAATGAAGATTGAAAAAGTGAGGAAGGAAGAGAGGAAGTGGCAGGTCCTTCTGTCCTTTTGTCTCAGCCATGGACATCCTTGCTATGGTTATTAATTCTAGAAGAAATGTTAGAAAAACTTATAAATATTGGCCTATGGAAAGAATTTATGAAGACCCTCAAAGAAGTCACAGCAACAACAAAAATAAACAAATGGAGACCTGATAAAACTAATAAGTAAATGGGCAACTTACAGAGTAGGAGAAAATCTTTGCATGCTGTACGTCTAATAAAGGACTGATAACCAGAATCTATGGGAAATTTAAGAAAATCAGCAAGGAAAAATGTAAGTGAAACCACTAAGTGAAACTGTAAAAAGTGGGCAAAGGGCATAAACAGAAACAAAGGACATGAAGATAGTTTAATGGCCAAGAAACACATGAAAAAAATGCCCAACATCTTTAATTATCATGGAAATGCAAATCAAAATCACAATGAGGTATCATCTAGCTCCTGTGACAATGGTCTTATCAAAAACTTCCAAACACAACAAGTGCTGGCATGGATGTGAAGAGAAAGGAACACAAATATGGTTAGTGGTCCACAGGCTAATGCAGCCTCTGTGGAAAGTAGTATGGAAATACCTCAAATAAATAAAAGTAATTCTACTATTTGGCCCAGCAATTTTATCACTAGGTATTTACACAAAGGAAAAAGAGACATTTCATCAAAAGACACTTGCACTTCAATGTTTTCTCATCTATCCCATTGACCTTACTTGCCCTCCATATTCAGAATTCCATATCTGACATTTCAACTATTTCTTTTTGGTTTGAGTCCATTGGTAGAGAACTTTTATAATCCTTTGGGCATGTCAGAAAAGCTTTTTTGTTTCTGTTTCCAGGGTTATTATGCTGTGTCTTTCTCATCTGAAACACATTATCTCATCTTAGGATAGATAGGTACGTGGTGCATCTCTTCTCCTCTGCTGGAATCTCTTCTATTTAATGAAGAATGGCAAGGTCCATGGATAACAACATTGAGTCCTACTCCACACGGATGACCCAGCAGGAGAAGGGATGATGCGCTATGACCCTTTAACTGTCCTGTGTCTCACATCTCACCATAATGCTGTGGTTGTCACAGTTGGTCAGTGCACTGCAGAGTGAACCCGCTGCCTAGTTCCATCACGTAGCAATTGTTAGAACGTAGCAACTCCAGTAACGTAGACCCCATACCATTGGTTCCAGCAGCCCAAGTGTTCACCCTGCCCAAATCCCCTATCAGCAGTGGGAGTGAGCTTTATCTGCCCACAGGACATGGGAGAGTGCCCAGCTTCCCTGGCCCATCAGGGACAATGGGGAGGCAACAGCAATGGATCTGACCCCAAGGTATACACAGCACTCTGCATCTGGGAACTCAAAAAGGCATCAGCCACAGGGCCCCAGGGTTTCAAGTAAGTCCACAGTGCCTTCATTTTGGAGAAATGCAGCTGCATAATTGCCAGTCAGCTCCCTATGTCAGTCCAACAGCCTGCTCCAGTGGAGAGTCCCTTCCACAGCTCAGATTGCTAGATATACAAGGGGAAAGTGTGGAGCCTTAGAATTCTCTCCTTTGTCCCTTCCTTACATGTGGGCACCTTCTCTGTACACCTCTGATCACATGGAAAGAATCACCTGTCTTCCTTCTTCTTCACTTGGGGAGCCTCCTGTCACCTCTCTGTTAACCAAATGCTCTCTCTTAGATTATTGCTATGAAGGTGATTATCCACTGGCCACTTTAATACTTTCTGTGAAGCAGTGTGTGGAGGATGCTTGTAGTCCACCATCTTCTCCATTAATATAATTTGTAAGTGCATTGTTAGGCTTACCAACATATTGATCATAAAATACATAGCTATGCCCTCTCTCCTTCCTATAGTTTTTCCTATTATTTATATCTTATAATGTGATATAAGTGTTACAATTGATGAACCCATGTTGATACATTACTATTAATTAAAATTATAATTTAATAAAAATTCACTGTTTGTCTTACACATTTTAAGGCAACCACAAATATATACTGTTATGTACCTACCCTTAGAGTACCATACAGAAGAGCTTCACTGCTGCAAAAGTCTGTGTTATACCTACTTATTCATCTGTCCCTCTCCTGAATCCCCAGCAACCAGTAACCACTAATTTTTGCCTGTCTCCATAGTTTTGCCTGTTCCAGAGTACCTTATATATGTAATTGGTATGATACACTCTATAGCTCTTTTACATCAAAAACTTTTCTTTTACTTGTAAAAAATGACAAAACAAACATAGTAGTGGTAAACTCCAATATACTCATTATTCAGATTCTGAAATTCCAAGATTTTGATAACACACTAAATGAATGATTTTAAGGTCATTTTGACCATTTTAGAGTGATTTTATACCTAGAATCTTTATGTGGCCCTAGACATACTGAAATTAATGGGTATCTTTGCTAATCATAAGATCTGGTTAGATCACATAATATGCACAATGCAAGGATACATTTCAAATCAACTAAGAGTATATTATAAATGTCTTACCACTGGGTGGCGCCTGTGGCTCAAGGAGTAGGGCGCCGGTCCCATAAGCCGGAGGTGGCGGGTTCAAACCCAGCCCCGGCCAAAAACCACAAAAAAAAAAAAAAATAAATAAAAATAAATGTCTTACCACAAAAAATAGGTAAGTGAGGTGATTATTATGTTAATTAGTTTGATTTAAGCATTCCACATGTTAATTAGTTTGATTTAAGCATTCCACGTTGTATATCAAATTATCACATTGTACTCCATAAATGTATTTAGTTACGATTTAATAAAAATTAAGTTAAAAAAAACAAAGTTTCAAAAAGATCCTTGTGCTTCTACAAATCAAGAGTCAGAATTTTCAATTACTTAAGTTATATATTCAGAAGTGGAATTACTGGTATATGTAGTATTTTATGTTTAATTTTTTATGGAACTATTAAACTGTATTCTACAGAGACTGCATTATTTTACATTCATAAAGACAAGATGCCTTTCCATTTATTGGATGGAAGAGTGCCAATTATTCCTGTTTTGAACCATCTAGTTCAGTGTCATCACTGAGATATAAAAGAATCAGCTTACCACTAGATCCTATTGACACTATCCTGGCAGGGGAATCAGAATACCTCTTTCCTCTGCCAACTGAGAGATGATATGTCATCTGTCTTTTAAGCTTATGTGCATAGTCCTGTGGGGGAAATTGTTGCCTGTTTCTGCCAGGTAGGGAATGGAAGGCTAAGTCTCTGCTAAGCTTTGATCATATTTCCTTGACAAGGAAATCTGAATATAATCATCTTCAGCTAGGAACAGAACCCTTAGTCCTCCCAAATAAAACCAAAGGGTGGAAGGGAAGAGGGGCAGGGGTTATCTCCTATGGTCAATTTGTGTTGGGCTGGAGTTAGGCAGGTATTAACAAAATATTTTCTGTTGTTAATCCAGTCCTTTCCTGGTTTTTTTGGCTAGGGGCAATAGGTTTTTCTTGGAAGATTTTTTTGTCTTTTTGTTGTTGCTGTTGTTTTGACATTTCTAGGTTGGAGTGCCTTATCCATAATATATGGAAGGAAATAGAAAATCTAGGAAACTCACTATCATGTTATTCCTCAGGTCCAGGATCCCTGGGTAGTCTACCTTTCAGTCTTCTCGTGCTTTTCTTGATGTATCATTGCCTAGGATTTTTAAGTTGTAAGGAGGAAGATCTGGGATAAATGGGAATACTTCATTTGGGTGGAGTCATAATTGTTTCCAAATAAATTTTAATACAGACAACAGACAAAAAATTAATACATACACACACACATACACACACACACACATATCTAAAATACCCAAGACCTCCTGCTAATGCTAATATAAAAACAATTCAACAGATGATAAAAATATGGCCAACCAATATGTATAGGCTATTTACAGAAAAACTGTAAACAGTCTGCAAACACGTTAAAATACATTAGTAGTTATAGAAATGCAAATTAAGGCAAAATGAATATCACTTAACACTCATCAAACTGGTAATATTTAAATAATTAGTAATGCCTGGTGGGAATACAGACAAAAATAAAATTTTTATAACAAGATAGATATGTAACTCATAAAGCCTTTTTCAAAAGCTATCTGATGATAATTATTAATGCAGAAAGATAGAATTTTCACTTAACAAACTCATTCCTAGGAATTTATCTCATAGAGAGAAAAGCTCCAGTTTTCACTATAATGCCCTTGGATGTATTACTGAATAGAAAACAACAGAAATAAAATGAATGGTCATTCATTTGGAAGTGGTTATATGATTTGTATTATACCATATCATGGAATATAATTCAGCCGTTAAAAATAATGAGACCTATACCAGATGACTGTAAAGAATTTCCACAAGGTATTCTAACCCGAGAAACTACAAATTCAGGAAAGTGTGTAGAATAGAATTTTTGTTTGTTCAAATAAGCCAGAAGAAACCTCCACCACTTTTGTTAGTTATGTGTGAATGTAGGTAGGTTGCTTGTTTTTTATCATATATATATGATTACACACATCCATATGTGTATATAGTTTTATATTTGTATGTTTGTATAAACATGAATGAAAATGTGCAAGAATATACATTAGATTTTCAACGAAGTATTCCAAGTTATGCATGCATGTGTATGTCACAAATACACACACACAATTTGCTAACATTAGGTAGGAGCTTACTGGGTTGAGAGAATTGCAAACAAATGACATAAAGTAGAATAATAAAAAAGACTGCACACAGTACCCAGGAATATATTCACATATAATGTATTTATGTAAAATTATATATTTAAATAAATTAAAATAAATGTATTAAAAGTACAAAATGAATTACTTGTAAGAAAATATTAAGATTTTGGAAACTGCTGATTATATGAGAAGGCCATCTACATGGGATATTTTCCTCATTTCAATTAAAAGTAAAATAAAAAGAGCTTCCCTATGACCTTCAGTCATTAAATCCTGTGTGGATTTGAGCAAACAATTGATATCTGGGATTATGTAAACTAATGTTTTTCAGCCTTAGACAAGCTTTAGCTTTCCTTTGCCGAAGAAGCATCAAAAAATCCATCAGAGTTATAAATTTTAATTCTTTAATGTTACCAAAACCAGAAAAAAGCTGCATGCAATTTTACATTTTCTGGTGATAACACAATTTGAAGCTTTCGTTTCATTTTGGTGTGAAGTAATAATTCCATGAAATATCCAAGCTAATGTATATATTTTCCCCAAAAAGCTTAGGTATATGAATGAACAAAGTGTAGCTAACACTCCAAATGAACTGTGAATACCATCCCTAGAATTTTTTTTAAGTTTTTTTTTTTTTATTGTTAAATCATAGCTGTGTACATTTGTGCAATCAAGGGGTACAATGTGCTGGTTTCATATACAATCTGAAATATTCTCATCAAACTGTTCAATGTAGCCTTCATGGCATTTTCTTAGTTATTGTGTATAGACATTTGTATTCTGCATTAAGTAGGTTTCGCCTGTACCCATTCTAAGATGCACCATAGGTGTGGCCCCACCCATTACCCTCCCTCCAACCTGACTTACCCTCTCCCTTTCCCTCCCTTGGCCCTTTCTCCATATTCTTGTGCTATAGTTGGGTTATAGCCTTCATATGAAAGCTACAAATTAGCTTCATAGTAGGGCTGAGTACATTGGACACTTTTTCTTCCATTCTTGAGATACTTTGCTAAGAAGAATATGTTCCAGCTCCATCCATGTAAGCATGGAACAGGTAAAGTCTCCATCTTTCTTTAAGGCTGCATAATATTCCACGGTATACATGAACCACAATTTGCTAGTCCATTCATGGGTCGGTGGGCACTTGGGCTTCTTCCATGACTTAGCAATTATGAATTGGGTTGCAATAAACATTCTGGTACAGATGTCTTTGTTATATTGTGATTTGGGGTCTTCTGGGTATATACCTAGTAAAGGAATTATAGGATCGAATGGGAGGTCTATATTTAGGTCTCTAAGTATTCTCCAAACATCCTTCCAGAAGGAATGTATTAGTGTGCATTCCCACCAGCAGTGTAGAAGTGTGCCCTTTTCTCCACATCCACACCAACATCTCTGGTGTGGGGATTTTGTTATGTGGGCTACACTTACTGGGGTTAGGTGATATCTTAAAGTAGTTTTGATTTGCGTTTCTCTGATGATTAAGGATGATGAGCTTTTTTTCATGTGTTTGTAGACTGTGCTTCTGTCTTCTTTAGAGAAGTTTCTCTTCAAGTCCCTTGCCCACCCTGAGATGGGATCACTTGTTCTTTTCTTGATAATACATTTGACTTCTCTGTGGATTCTGGTTATTAAACCTTTATCGGAGTTATAACCTGCATATATTCTCCCATTCTGAGGGCTGTCTGCTTGCTTTACTTACTATGTTCTTGGCTGTGCAGAAGCTTTTTAGTTTGATCAGGTCCCAGTAGTGTATTTTTGATACTGCTTCAATTGCCTCGGGAGTCCTCCTCATAAAATACTCACCCAGGCCGATTCCTTCAAGAGTTTTCCTTGCACTTTCTTCAAATATTTTTATAGTTTCATGTCTTAAGTTTAAATCTTTTATCCAGTGAGAGTCTATCTTAGTTAATGGTGAAAGGTGTGGGTCCAGTTTCAGTCTTTTACAGATCACCAGCCAGTTCACCCAGCACCATTTCTTAAATAGGGAATATTTTCCCCACTGAATGTTTTTAATTGGCTTGTCAAAGATAAAATAATGGTAAGTAGATGGATTCATCTCTTGGTTCTCTATTCTGTTCCAGACATCTACTTCTCTGTTTTTGTGCCAGTACCATGGCGTTTTGATCACTATTGATTTATAGTACAGTCTCAGGTCTGGCAGCGTGATTCCTCCTGCTTTGTTTCTATTTCTGAGTAATGTTTTGGCTATTCGAGTTTTTTTCTGATTCCATATAAAACGAAGTATTATTTTTTCAAGATCTTTAAAATATGACAATGGAGTTTTAATAGGAGTTGCATTAAAATTATATATTGCTTTGTGTAGTATAGACATTTTAACGATGTTGATTCTTCCCAGCCATGAGCATGGTATGTTTTTTCATTTGTTAACATCTTCAGCTATTTCTTTTCTTAAAGTTTCATAGTTCTTTTTATAGAGATCTTTCATGTCCTTTGTTACATCAACTCCCAAATATTTCATCTTCTTTGGCACTACTGTGAAAGGAATAGAGTCCTTGACTGTTTTTTCAGCTTGGTTATTGTTGGTATATTTAAAGGCTACAGATTTATGGGTATTGATTTTGTACCCTGAGACATTGCTGTATTCCTTGATCACTTCTAAAAGTTTTGTAGTAGAAGCCCTAGTGTTTTCCAGATGTACAATCTTATCATCTGCAAAGAGTGAAAGTTTGATCTCTTCTGACCCTATGTGAATACCCTTGATCACCTTTTCTTCCCTAATTGCAATGGCTAAAACTTCCATTACAATGTTAAAGAGCAATGGAGACAATGGACAACCTTGCCTGGTTCCTGATCTAATTGGAAAATATTTCAATTTAACTCCATTCAATATGATATTGGTGTGGGTTTGCTGTAGATGGCGTCTATTAGTTTAAGAAATGTCCCTTCGGGCGGTGCCTGTGGCTCAAGGAGTAGGGAGCCGGTCCCATACGCCAGAGGTGGTGGGTTCAAACCCAGCCCCGGCCAAAAAAAAAAAAAAAAAGAAATGTCCCTTCTATACCAATTTTCTTAAGTGTTATGATCATGAAAGGATGCTGTATATTATCAAAAGCTTTTCCTGCATCAATTGAGAGAATCATATGGTCTTTATTTTTTAGTTTGTTTATGTGCTGAATTACATTTATAGATTTACTAATATCGAACCAGCATTGAGAGCCTGGGATAAATCCCACTTAGTCATGGTGTATAATTTTTTTGATGTGTTGTTGGATTCTGTTTTTTAAGAAATTATTGAATATTTTTGCATCAATATTCATTAGTGATATTGGTCTATAATTTTCTTTTCTTGTTGGGTCTTTCCTTGGTTTAGGGATCAAGGTGTTGTTTGCTTCATAGAATGTGCTGGGTAGTATTCCTTCTGTTTCTATATTTTGGAAGAGGTTTAGTAATATAGGTACTTGTTCTTTAAAAGTTTGGTAGAATTCTGACATAAAGCCATCTGGTTCTGGGCTTTGCTTTTTAGGGAGATTTTGTATAATTGATGCTATTTCAGAACTTGATATGGGCCTGTTCAACATTTCCACTTCATTCTGGCTAAGTCTTTGTAGGTGGCGTACTTCCAAGTATTGGTCAATTTCTTTCAGATTTTCATATTTCTGAGAGTAGAGTTTCTTGTTGTATTTTCTGAGGATTTTTTTAATTTTTGAGGGGTCTATTGTTATTTCATCTTTACCATTTCTGATTGATGAAATTAGAGATTTTACTCTTTTTTTTTTCTGGTTAGGTTGGCCAAAGGTTTATCTATTTTATTGATCTTTTCAAAAAACCAACTTTTGGATTTATTGATCTGTTGTATAATTCTTTTTTTTTTCAATTTCATTTAATTCTGCTGTGAGTTTGGTTACTTCTTTTCTTCTGCTGTGTGTGGTGTTGGAAATTTCTTCCTTCTCCAGTTGCTTTAGATGTCCCCTTAAGTTATTAATTTTCTCTCTTTCCGTTTTCTTGAGGAAGGCTTGCCTCACTATGATTTTTCCTCTTAGGACTGCCTTTGCAGTATCCCAGAGGATCTGATAATTTGTGTCTTCATTGTTGTTTTGTTCCAAAAATTTGGTGATTTCCTTCTTAATCTCGTCTATAACCCATCTATCCTTCAGGAAAAGGTTATTTAGCTTCCATGTTCTTATATGGGTATGCAGATTTCTGTTGTTATTGAGTTCAATTTTTATTCCATGGTGGTCTGAGAAGATGCAAGGAATAATTTCTTTCTTTCTTTTTTTTTTTTTTAATTTGCTGAGGTTAGATTTGTGGCCTAGGATGTGGTCAATTTTGGAGTATGTTCTGTGGGCTGATGAGAAGAATGTGTATTCAGTTTTGTTGGGATGAAATGTTCTGTAGATGTCTGTTAAGTCCAGATGTTGAATGATTTGTTTAAATCTAAAATTTCTTTATCTAGCTTCTTTTTGGAGAATCTATCCAGCACTGCTAAAGGGGTGTTAAAATCTCCAACTACTATGGAACTGGAGGAAATCAAGTTGCTCATGTCTGTTAGAGTTTCTCTTATAAATCGAGGTGCTTTCTTTTTGGGAACGTAAATACTAATAATTGAAATGTCTTCATATTGAGTATTACCTTTAACAAATATGAAGTGTCCATCCTCATCCTTTCTTATTTTGGTTGGTTTAAAGCCTATTGCATCTGCGAATAATTTTGCAATGCCTGATTTTTCTGCATTCCATTTGCCTGGAGTATAGATGATCATCCCTTTACCTTGAGTCTATATTTGTATTTTAATGTAAGGTGAAATTCTTGTATGCAGCAGATATCTGGCTTCAGTTTTTGTATCCAGTCAGCCAACCTGTGTCTCTTTAGAGGACAATTTAAACCATTCACATTCATCGATAATATTGATAAGCCTTTTGAAAGTCCGGTCAACATTTTTAATCCTTTTGCGACTGTGGAAGTTGGAATTTGATCAAAATTTTCTGGGTGGGTTTACTTTTGTAGTGGAGGATTATGCTGGTTTTTATGGAGGATAGGTCTAAGGATATCCTGGAGAGCTGGTTTAGTTATGGCAAATTTCTTCAACATGTGAATGTCATTAAAGTATTTAATTTCTCTGTCATAAAGGAAACTCAGATTAGCTGGGTACAGTATCCTGGGTTGAAAGTTATTTTGTTTTAGGAGATTAAAAGTCAATGACCATCCTCTTGTAGCTTGAAAGGTTTTAGCAGAGAGATCTGCAGTTATTCTAATATTTTTGCCCTTGTAGGTGATGGTTTTCTTTCATCTGGCTGCTTTCAGAATTTTCTCCTTCATATTAACTTTAGTGAAATTGATTATGATGTGTTTGGGGGATGTCTTATTTGGGTTGAGTCATGCTGGAGTTCTGAAACTGTCTGCTGTATGAATTTCAGAATCTCTTGGCATGTCTGGAAAGTTCTCTTTCATAATCTCATGGAGATGAGACTCTGTGCCTTGTGAAGCCACTTCGTCACTTTCAGGGATCCCTGTAAGATGAATATTGGTTTTCTTCTAATTATCCCAGACCTCTCTGAGTGAGCGATCTGTTTTTGCCCTCCATTTCTCTTCCTCTCTGAGAGTTTGTGAGCATTTGAAAACTTTGTCTTCAATGTCAGAAATCCTTTCTTCTGCTTGCTCCATTCTGTTACTGAAGGATTCTACTGTGTTTCTCAGATCTTTGAGGGCTGCAACTTCTTGTCTCCATGTGTCAAAATCTTTGGTCATTTGGTCTTTGATTTGGTTGAATTCTTGAGACATCTTTTGGGTTACTGCTTGGAATTCTAATTCAATCTTATTTGCTATCCAGATTCTGAATTCAATTTCTCACATCTCAGCTATTCGTTTGTGCATGAGGTCTTGTGCTGTGTCTGCCCCATTGTTTCTTGGGGGAGTTGATCTACTCTGATTATTCATATTGCCAGAGTTTTTCCTTTGATTTCCTCTCATGATTGTTTTTTACCATTGCCTCTAGCCTTCCTCAGAGTTGGGATGGTTTCTAGACCCCAGGGGATCACTCTATTGTTGCTGAATCTTTGTAGGGAGTGACCCTGTGTAGCTCTTCTGGGGCTGCCCAAGCCAGGGAGTTCTGGTTGTGGGATCAGCCCCAGAGTGAATCCAGCAATAGGGCAGGGGGAGGTGCACACCGTTCTGGGAGTGCCTGGTGCCCAGTGACTTTGGCACAGAGGGCCCAAGTCTCTAGCAGTCTCTGGCCAGAAGAAGGGCTCCGTGCAGAGGCAAGGAGTGCTCTGGAGGGCACACTGCTACCAGAGTCCCTGGCCAAAAGAGCCAGAGGTGTGGAGGCAGGGAGGGTACAGGAAGGAGGATGCAGGGTTGCATGGCTCCCAGAGTTCCTGGTCAGGGCGTGGGGAGGCCTGGCGGGAGGTGTAGTGGGTCCCATTGCAGCTCTTACCAGGGTTCGGGAGTGCAGCTCTTATGGAGGTCCTGGAGGGTGCTGATTGTGGGTCCCAACAGGTCCAGGATGGTGCCCATTGCGGGTCACGGCGTAGCTCTTCCGGAGGTCCGGGTGGGTGCTGCACAGCTCTTCTGGAGGTCCGGGAAGGTCCCAGTGCAGCTCTTCCAGAGGTCTGAGAGGGTCCCGGCACAGCTCTTATCAGGGTCCAAGAGGGTGCCTATCAAGGTCTGGCGCAGCTCTTCCAGAGGTCTGGGAGGGTGCCGATCATGGGTCTGGGCACAGCTCTTCTGGAGGTGGGAGGGTGCCGATTGCTGGTCCAGCACAGTTCTTCTGGTGGTCTGGAAGGGTGCCAATCACGGTCCAGTGCAGCTCTTCTGGAGGTGGGAGGGTGCCGATCTGGAAGACATTATTCTTCCAAGGACACTTTGTATGTTTTCAAATACTGCTCATGCTTGTGGCTCCCATCCATATTAACAGTAAGTTTGCAATGTGGGAAGGTCCCAGACAATTGCCGAGGTGGCCGTTCCCAGGCAGGAACCCCGGGGAGGGGCAGGGTTGATCCCGACCCCCAGAAGTCGAAGTCCGCACTTGCTTTCAAAATGTGACAACTTTCCTTCACAGGATGACTTCGTTCTGGAGCATTGTTTTAAAGGCCACAAAGCTGCAATCACTACTGTGGACTTCAGCCCCAACAACCAATTACTTGGAAAGTTTCATTCTTGTTTCCTTTTGTAGTAAAACAAATGTTCCACTGGTAGGAACCCTTTACTCCGGTGTAGGCTGGGTCCCTGGGAGAGAGAACTACAGGACCTGTATGGGGGTTTGGGAGCAATGGTCCCCCCTCCTACCTCTGGCACCTCCAAGAGCCGCCCATCTGTCACTCCTGGCCTGGCAGTCCTAGAATTAATTTATGTAAATTAATATTGCCCCGTTACAGTTGTCATTTAGCATGTATTCATTCATTTATCATGTATTTAGTTTTTCAAAAATACATAAGAATTCTGACAAATAAGTTTGCAAACTCATCCTAGAAAAGTGCCGCATACCTCATTGCTGAATATCACTATGGTCATGTTTGAAGTACTCCCCTCTAGAAGTTGCACACCAATGCAAATGCCTAGTCTACCCTTCACAGCAATTTTGGAAGTCTTTCTAGAATAGCCATTAGAGCTGTCATATTAGTCTTGATGTCCTCGCTGTCAAAATATTTTCCTTCTGACATTTTCCTTTATCTTCAGGTAAAGAAAAGTCATTAGGGGCTAAGTGGTGAGGGTGTTCCAATATAGTTGTTTGTTTACTGGCTAAAAACTTGTAGACAGTGCTGTGTGAATTGGTGCCTTGTTGTAATACAAGAGCCACACCTTTCTCATGCCAAGATTTTCAGTGAATATTTTTCTAACTGTTTCTCTAGTGATGTTTACTTGGTCTGTTATACTTCTTACAATCAGCTGACAATTTTCATGGATAATTTGATAAATTTATGCAATGTTACTGGCCACCCTGACCTTTCTTTGCCAGTGATGCTTCTTCTCCACACATGTAATCCATTTGTATACTGCCATTTTCTTCGTGGAATTATCCCCATAACCTTGGACTAATATGTTCCTGATTTCACTGCCACTCTTCCCAAGTTTAGCAAAGAATTTAACATTTGCTCATTGCCCTAATTTAAACTTTGCCACTCTTGTGACACCACTCAAACACATGCTTCAACAATAATGAACATGAATGCCATTCAGGAAGACACTGCTACACATCAACATAAACATAGCTGTGAGACACATATACCAAGGTTATGAAACTTTACTGAGCTGTTTGTACAGTGCTGCTGATGTACATACATGATGGCAAGTTCTCGAACTTAATTGTCAGACTTCCTATGTTTTTAATCTACAATGTGCTAGACTGTTCTACATGCTCAGATTATAGTAGTAAGTACACCTTTCCCTTAGGAACTATATATTATAAAATATAGCAACATGATTAACAAATAAGCCTGAGAATTTTCAGAGAGTTGTAAGTGCAGACGGGCCCCAGGTTACGAATGAGATAGGTTCAGTACGTTTGTTCTTAAGTTGAATTTGTATGTAAATTGGAAAGGTATATTTATCTTTATCTATAATAGCCTCCATTTTTTAGTACAAGTTGTACATCAGTCAGATGTTTGTAACTTGGAGACTTACTGGAATAGCCTCCATTTGTTAATGCAAGTCATATGTAAATCAGTTTTTTATAACTAGGGGACGGCTTGTATTATGAAGAACCAATGTGAGGATCATAGAAATGGGGCCTACTTCAGGTAGGGTGTCAAGAAAGGCCTCTATGAGTAGGTGACACTGGCATCCTTTAAGAGAGACAGAAGGAGAGCAGAGGATCCCAGAGATAGTAAGGATCCAGAATAAGCAGGGACCACTAACACACAAAAGGAGTTCTAATTATATTCCTAGTGTGATAAAGAGTCACCAGAGATCCTCAAACAGGGAAATGAACTAGAGAAATTTATTTTATAAAAATATCATAAATTTTAAAGATGGGAGTTAGAGTTCTAGTCTAAATACGTCATGTGCAATTTCCTTCACATATTGCATCATATTTATAATAATACCAGGCATTTTAATTTAGAGGATGAATTGGATTTTCAAGAAGTATTTTATGGGTAAGGTTACTGAGTAAAGTTGGCTAGCCCCTAGATATTACTATTTGATAGATAAATTTGTTTTGGTTTGAAACAAGGAAAATACTTTTGTAGTTTGAATGTTGTAGCCAGCTCTAACAGAGTTATCCAATTATAGTCATGTTGATGGATATGATAGTTACCAGATATTTTCTAAGTGCCAGGAATTGTGCTGTCATGGTAGTATAAGAAAGAAGAAAATGCATAAGGTACAAAAGTACACAGATAACCAAAACATGAGTCAGTTCTGCAGGAAAGGTACAAGAAGCCACGTATTTTCCTTAGAGAACAAAGGGACATCTCTGGGGGCAAAGGAAATCTGGAAAGGTTCTGTGATGAAAAAGGGTGTATAGCATATGTTTTTAAGGTAGGTGGGGCCTTGAAAGGGAAAATTGAGAATTTTCATGAGTACAGATACAGAGGCAGAGAATCAAAGGTCTATTAAAAGAAAAAAATAGCCTCAATAGTAAATTATAATGTTAGGGGGGAAAAAGGAAACACAGTTAGTAAGATGGCTGTGAGACATACACTGAATGGCCTTAATACTATTGCCAAATGATTAATTCTTAATTCCTAAGGCAATAGGAAATCATTCAAGTTTTGAATAAACAGTGGAAAAATTGAAATTTTATCTTGGAAAAAGAAACATGTCCACTAAGTAAAATGAATGAAAGCCAAGAGAGTTTAAATTGGAGGCTGTTGCTACAGCCAAGGCATGAGGAAAGATAGGCCTGAACTGGAGTGGCATTAGGAAGAAAGGGGAAAAGGCAGAAAGAGCAAAAGATACTGCCATTGCTGGCATCAGACAAGAAGGAGGATATGGAAGTTCTCAAGTAACTTTAAGATTTAGACCTGGGAAAAAATCTCAACCTGTTCAGAAAAAAAAAAAAAAAATCTCAATCTGGGAGAACCATGAGATTTGTAGCAAAAATAGGCCTTTAGTGAAGACCTGTGTGATTCAGTTTAAGCCACAATGTCTCTGAACCATGGTAAAACATCTACCATCTCTGCTATGTTCTCTTTCTGAAAACTAAATCTGAAATCTGGAGTAATGTAGTCACAGACATGGGCCCTTTGCTAAAAATATGCCAGTGTGAATCCTAACTCGGCAACTTATCAATTTACTGTTCTTGAGCAAATTCACTGGCCCCTGTGTGCTTGGGTTTCTGTATCTGCAAAACTGAGAATATAATTGCATATTCTTCATAAGGCAATGGCAAATATTAACTATGGATTGACACACACACATCCATTCATACATGTACATACAAGTATGCCACGGACCACCCTGTCGGTGGGCTCCAGTCCGAGGGAAAGCAGGGAGAAGGAACGAGGAAAGTTGAGAGGTCGGCGCAGGAATGACAGTCTGACACACAGCACTTGGTGAAGTATGCAGCTGCAAATTTTACTGAGAGTATATGTTGGTATTTATACATTTTCTTTCCAAGGTTCAAACAATGCAATCTTCATTCTGCTTATGCTTGTAAATTATCTTTGTGTCTGCATATGCGGTTTATCATGCATTACATGTTTTCAAGGTTTTGCTCTCCGGAGGGAGGTGGTTTATCAGTAACACCTGCTTACTCCCTCTTTAGGAATGTCAAGGCTTACAACTTTTCCCAATTCTGCAACTCTTCTCAGTTTCTTATAATCTTTTTAAAACAGCTTGATATATTCCTTTATGTATAATGCTTGACTACTTCTATATATATTTTCTATATATTTTTACTTCTATTAGTAACTATACTTTGATTCATAATTAATTGTTTGTTAAATATTAAACTACTCTATTGATTTGTATTACATATGAAAATTAGTGAAGCAAGATGTTTTTCTAAGTAAAGTTTTACTGCAGGTGGTGATGGTGCATGTCGTGATGTAACATCTTGTTTGCTGTGCCTGCATTGTCTCATTTCACTGACATTTATGGTGGGAAAGTTCTGTTGTGCAGGTTTTCTTGGAGCCATTGAGTCTGGCACAGTCACACTTTTTGTGCTGTTTCTGGATCAACTATCATTGTGTTCATTCTGACAAGACTTATTGCTTACTTATCAGGACAAACAGACATTCAGCTTAACATACATGTACACTGTAACAGAAAGCCATACCCTTAGGTTAATGCGATAGAAAACAGCATGCTGGGCAACATCTCTGTTGCTGCGCACACTGGGGGTGCTGGGGGCTTCGCTCCGGGGAGCACAGACCACCTTTCCGTCGCTTTACAACGCGGACAGCGCCACCTCGCTGCGGCTTGGTGCCGAGGGTGCGGCACAAGTACACATATATAGAAATTATATATAGAACTTTTATGGCTTCTACATTTAAGTCTTTTAGGGTAGCCATAAAATTCATGTGCAATTTAAAATATTAAACTATTTTTAATATTAAACTATTTGAAATTACACACAAACTTTATGGACACCTTGTAGATGTGTATACATAGAGAAATATATATGATATATATAGTATGTTTTATGTATAATACATTATAATTTACCTATATAATATGCCATTTATTTAATTTATATGTATACATATACATACATAATACAACGTGATATTTCACGTAAAACATCTAACAGTTATACATTCATATGCTATGGTACAAGAAGCATAAATTATATATCAACATAAGATATATATTTAAAAAGGGCCTGAGATGTTTTAAATATATGAGTTTTTGCTATTATTTGTTATTATTGGCACACATGGCTTCAACTTTATTCACTTATATTATCATTAGATTATAAGTAGAAAAGGGATATAGAAAGGGAGAGAAGAACAGTAAGGAAGAGAAATTAACCAACTGAGGAGAGAAGGGCCAAATACCCCAGACAATCCCAGAAATACGAGAAGTGAGTAAAGGGTGTTGAATTAAGAATTTAGTAAGTCCTCAGTGACTTCTGTAGAACAATACCATTAGAATTACAATATCATTGGAAGGGATGGAGGTCAGATATCAAATGGTTTAGGAGGAGTTCTAGACAATGAAAGTGGAGAAATGAAAACACAATTTACCTTTACATGAGTTTGATCCTGGGAGTAGGGATGAATTGGAGAATATTTTGTGTTATTCTAAAAAAGTGACAGTTGAACATTATTTTAGGAAGAGTAAAAGGACTTAGGGACACACGAAAAACTGAAGAGAAGAAGAGTAGGAAGAGAGAGGCAGGGGACAAAATCATATAGGGGACTTAAACTTAGAAAGTGAGGTAAGAGGAAGTTCATTAAAGATAGGGGTGAAAAAAGAGGGGACAGAAGCCTGATGACTATAGAATTTGAGCACTTCAGAAGGATGATGAAAGTTTGGTCAATTGAAGAAAGAATAATTTTCAAAGAGATAAAGCTAAAGATGGACATAGAGCTAACGTACACGTTAGCATTTCATTTCATACCCTTAAAAGATATAAGGGTCAGGGTTCGTGACCAAGATAACTCTTCTCAGATGCCCCTGCTCAAATCAGAGGCACTTCAGAGTCCAGAGGCCTCACATTGGACTCAAATCAAAGTCACCGGACTCAGAAGGAACTGTGGAAAGCAAGAGCAAAAACTACACCTGAGCCCTGTCATGTCTAAAAGGACCCTTCTTCCTACCAGTTGCAAATCTTGGGGAGAGTGGGTCTCCCCAAGCCATTTCTTACACTTGAGAATGTTCAAGGGAAGAATGACTGGGATGGAGAAAGGAAATCTGCCCCTGACTCAGGTGTGTGGGCAAAAAGAAGTAGCACGGGGCTGTGTGTTGGAAGTGGAAGGTTTGGTGCAGTGTGGGGTAAGAGAAGCTCATTCCTGGAGTTAGTTGGATACAAACAAATACTGTGTTTTCATCTCAAAGCAAACTAATTCCAGAAGGAAGAGTATGTCAGGGCAAGAATACAACACAGTTTGGTACCAGGGTATGTCCCTCTGAAACTAGGTTTCTCTCAGCCTCCCACCAGTGGTGGATAGAAGCTACCATTCTCAGCTGACCTGAGTCAATCCATGAACTCTTCTCTCTCTGGGAAGGCTACCTCTCATTGCATCCCTGAGCACAGGAAAGGAGGGATTTCACAGGAAAGGACCTCTCTCCTGAAGGACTCATTTCCTCCACCACAGCTTCTCCTCTGGCCCATTCCAAGCTTTGCCACTTTGGGGGAGCATGGTGGAGGTTGCCCTGTATCCCCCACTCCAGCTGAGTATATCTTTGTAACAAAAGCTGACATCTTACAAAGAGCAAAGGATGAAAACATCCAGAACTCTTGCTGGTTAGAGATTCCTTGAGTGTCTTCGCCCAAGCCAGTTCCATGTGTCTGTGTTGTGAAGTTTGGGACTCTAGAGAGAAACAGAGAGGGGTAAATGTTGCCCTAAGAATGCTTCTCATTCTTCTGTTCTTATTGGTATCTGTTCTTGGGGAGGGTGGGGGCTGGGGAAAGCTTGACCTGTGTTTTCATCAATAAATTCTCATTTACACAAAACTAAAAAAAAGATATCACTCTGAGAAGAAGAAAGTGGGATTCACTGGAGCGCCACAGAGATCCATGGAACAGAAAAGGGTGAGAAAACATGAACCCACCAATCATACAGACTTGGCTGGCAAACCTGGCTCTTCTTCTTCTCACTTCGTGAAGTTGGGGAAGTTATTTAATCTCCCACTGTCTCGTTTTCCTCACACGTGCACATGTTTGAGAGATGGCATCATCTCAAAAGTACTTGGCTTTCCAATTTTTTCACAGGTTTACATGGGAGTGTATATATTAAATGCCTCACACAGAGGAAGTCCTCAAGAATTGTTGTTATTCATTTTCTTTACTACATTGCTGTATTTGTGGTTCTCAAATGCTTTTCTACAGACCACTGTCTGGTTTCAGATACATGTGGGTGTGCATTTAATATGTAGGTTTCTCTTCTTCAGCCTGGAGTTTCTGAATCACAACATGATTTTAAAGAAATTGCTTAACCTTCCTCAAAGACATGACAGTGGCTAAACTTCCTCCTTTTTAAGATGGTCTCAGGAACATTCTCTAACTATCACTGCAATGAGAATGATGGGCCCATTTTCTATGCCTGGAGAGGTTGTCTTGGGCATTTGAACTTGCACTTCTTGGAGTTTCAAATATTGCCTAAGTACCAAATATGAACTAGAGAGGGAGAAGAGTGGAGAGTGACTGGAATTTGGCATGTAAATATTGAAGATGGGAGGATTTGTGTAAAGTAAAAGGGGCCCAGTTAGCCTGGAAGCTACACTATAATTCTACACTTGATCTTAGCCAAAAGGCCGAGAAGCGATACACTATAATTCTAAATACAATCTACATTAAAAATTAGCTTTGCTCATAAACTCTTACCTGTAGGAAAAAAATCTGTGGATTTGAGCCACGAATTACAGAAAGCCTGGAGCCTCACTTCCTCATCAATGTCAAGTTCTTAAAAGCCTTCTTTATTCCAGTAGTTATTAACATGGGAGACTTGGGCCCATTTAAACACACATAAGGGCCTAAAACCTCTGAAATTTCATGCAAAATGCAGTGAACAAAGTAATAGTTGCCTAGAGAGTATACGTATTTCTGGTAAGAGGTTCGATGGCTCTCATGATATTCTCCAAGAACTCTTGATCTAAAATGTTCAGGACCACTACACAGATCCACTGAAGTTTTTTTATGGTCATGGTCTTTGCAAATGTACTCACTTTTCTTCTCTCTTTCTCACATACACATACTAGTAATATGACTCAAATTGTTGTATAATTTTTTTTTAAAAAGTGCTCTCTTCCATATATACATGAGAAAATGGAATATCTGTCTTCTTGTTCCTGGCTTATTTCACTTAACTTGGTGTCTTTTATGAGCACATCCATGTTGCACAAATAACAGGATTTCATTCTTTTTTATGGCTGGATATTTCATTACATACATATACTAAGTTTTCTTTATCTGTTCATCTGTTGATGGACACTTTAAGTTGCCTCCATATCTTGAAGATTGTGGATAGTGCTGCAATAAACATAGGAGTACAGGAATCTCTTCCACATGCTGATTTTATTCATTTTTTAATTTTGTTTTACTTTTATTTTATTATTAAATCATAGCTGTGTACATTAATGCGATCATGGGGCACCATACACTGGTTTTATAGACCATTTGACATATTTTCATCACACTGGTTAACATAGCCTTCCTGGCATTTTCTTAGTTATTGTGTTAAACCATTTATATTCCACATTTACTAAGTTTCACATGTACCCTTGTAAGATGCACCATAGGTGTAATCCCACTAATCACCCTCCCTCCACCTATCCTCCCCCCTCCCTCCCCTCCCTCTCCCCCTTCCCCATATTCTTATGTTATAACTGGGTTATAGCTTTCATATGAAAGCCATAAATTGGTTTCATAGTAGGGCTGAGTACATTGGATACTTTTTCTTCCATTCTTGAGATACTTTACCAAGAAGAATATGTTCCAGCTCCATCCATGGGCTGATTTTATTTTTGTTGAATATATGCCCTTATTAGGTCATTGCACATAGTGAACATATATCAAAATATCACACTGTATTCCATAAATTTGTACATTTATTATGTACCATTTAAAATAATCATTAAAGCATTTAAAAGCCCTCCTCCCTCAGTAGATGGTATTCAGGGATCCAGAATTATGGTATAGAAAGGAACTTCATCCTCCTTTTCAAATACACTAAAATTTCTACACTGTTAAGAAATTTTCCAAGTCTTTCCTGAAAACACTTTCAAATATTGTGGGAAGGACTTCTGAATTATGCAACACTAAATTTGCCTCATTCATGGTCATGGTCAGCTCTCCTTAGGCAATAGAACTCCCTCTCAAAAATGTGCTCCATTTTCTAGCATCACAGTGTTTATATTACTTGGGCTTATTTTTGTCCTTTCGAATTTCAGAAAAATCAAAGCCACTAACAAAAATGGATTCTTCCAACCACAAGATCACAAGGTCACAGATACATCTCTCAGAAAGGCTGGGCCAAGGGATAGGCCTTATGTCCATGTATCACATTTTGGACCACTTGAGCATCCCTAGAGTACTGAGCTTAGTACTGATCAATACTGTTAGCGCTCCAGATGGTCTCTCAGGGGTTTAAAAGCCATCCATTGATGTTCCAGCAGCCGATTTTGCATGCACTGTTTGACTTTTCTTTCTATTTTTTCCTATAGTTGTATTTCAAATATACTTATAGATAAATATTCAAGGAATAATCAGTCAAATAGAAAGCAAGATAATCCCCCAAAGTGTCCTCTTCCTCATGTATGAACTTTATAGGATAAAATAAACTCTAAAAGTAGCTATTTTTAATTTAGCTACTGGTTTTATACATGGCTTATGAAATAGAAAAGCATCAATTTTATGTTGGTAGTTACACTTTCAACCCGTCTATGGTCAAAAATTGAACTTCCTTTAGATTATGAATTGCAAACTATATTGAGAACTGGGCATTTTGTTAGCATTCAGAAGAGGAACTTATTTTTCAAACTTTCACCAAAATAAAATGTGCTTTTCATTTTGTCTCAGCTCTCATATATTTTATATATGTATTTTATAACTCTGAAAAACATAAAAATGTGTATATTTTCTTGAATATGATCTCAATTCTCAACCATTTTTCATTAATTAAAATGTATTAAATTAATAATTAAATAAATTAATAATTAATGAATAAATATAGTTAATTATTAAAATCAAATAATGAATAATAATCAGTCCATAACTTGTAATAAATAGGATGTTTTAGATACAAGAGTTTTTAACCAAGAGATATTAAATCAACTGTCCCACCAACTAAAAAGCTTCTGCACAGCCAAGAACATAGTAAGTAAAGCAAGCAAACAGCCCTCAGAATGGGAGAAAATATTTGCAGGTTATGTCTCCAACAAAAGTTTAATAACCAGAATCCATAGATAACTCAAACGTATAAGCAAGAAAAGAACAAGTGATCCCATCGCAGGCTGGGCAAGGGACTTGAAGAGAAACTTCTCTGAAGAAGACAGGCGCACGGCCTTCAGACATATGAAAAAATACTCATCATCTTTAATCATCAGAGAAATGCAAATCAAAACTACTTTGAGATATCATCTAACTCCAGTAAGATTAGCCCATATCACAAAATCTCAAGACCAGAGATATTGGTGTGGATGTGGAGAAAAGGGAACACTTTTACACTGCTGGTGGGAATGCAAATTAATACATTCCTTTTGGAAAGATGTTTGGAGAACACTTAGAGATATAAAAATAGATCTGCCATTCAATCCTATAATTCCTCTACTAGGTATATACCCAGAAGACCAAAAAATCATATCATAACAAAGGTATTTGTACCAGAACGTTTATTGCAGCCCTATTCATAATTGCTAAGTCACAGAAAAAGTCCAAGTGCCCATCGATCGAAGAATGGATTAATAAACTATGATATATGTACACCATGGAATATTATGCAGCCTTAAAGAAAGATGGAGACTTTACCTTTTTCATGTTTACGTGGATGGAGCTGGAACATATTCTTCTTAGTAAAGTGTCTCAAGAATGGAAGAAAAAGTATCCAATGTACTCAGCCCTACTATGAAACTAATTTATGGCTTTTACATGAAAGCTATAACCCAGTTACAACCTAAGTATAGGGGGAAAGGGGAAAGGGAGAGGAGGGAGCGGGGAGGTCGGCAGAGGGAGGGAGACAGGTGGGATTACACCTGCGGTGCATCTTACAAGGGTATATGTGAAACTTAGTAAATAATTTTATCTTACAGAGCTTTTTCTCTTCCTTTAAGAACTTAATTCAACAGCAACAAAATAAATATCTCTGCCACATTAACTGATTCCATTTGTTTCTCAAAAGTAATATACAACATAACAACTACAATAGAGTATTAAATTAATGAGAATCACATGTCTAAACTGCAGATTTGTTAGTATTTAAATTTTAATGTATAGAAGCTGAATGTCAGAGGGGATATATACACTTGAATACATTTTCTCTCAAGCATAACTTAAGTTTTCTCAATATATAAATTCCTTTTTTGGCAGTATGACTGGAGCTGAAATGATGGTATTTGCAAACTTTAATTCAGCAAAATTAAAAGTTTAATATTGACATATAAGACTTTAAAGATAACTTATCATATACTTCTTACGAAAGTCTTATGAATTTTTTTTCTTTTATTTTGGATATTTCTTTTTCTGTCATCATAAAAAAGTTCCCATTTATCACCATAAACATAGCTATATACAACAGAAATCTGTATGCGAGTTTTGTGCTCAAAAGAAAATAAACTTTTCAGTTCCAGTTTAATTTACTTTTTTATTTGTGTCTAAATCAAATTATAAGTATATTTACAAAGTGTGCTTGGTACTAAATACAAAACTTGGAAAAATAATTTTCAAGATTTCCTACAAAATATCACTTTACATTATTCATGGCCAAGTAAAGTAAGCATGAAAAGGTGCCCCAGGCTACCTTTTCATATTACTAAAATGCTGATGCAGAGGAGGTTGCAGTGGAAATATTAATGAAGAAAATATTGTATCAGTAAACATATAGTCTAGTCTAGAATAGTTGAAAATATTAGCATTTTCAAAAAGTAATCAATTACTTTTGAGAAATAAAATACCTTGTGAGCTAATGAAAAAAAAATGTTCAATTATACTAGTGTGTATTTCCAAAACTCTCCTGGAAGGCTTGATCATGTACATGAAAATTATGGCATTGATTTATGCTATTTCTAAATAAAAGCTTTTAGTTATTACAAATACTATACAGATATTTAAAATTAGAAAGAAAATAATCTAAAGAAATTATCTGGAATACTGCCTAGTAAAACATAAATTGAAAATGTGAAAGAGAAATAAAAGTCATGGTTTATTGAGAATGAAGGCCTGATACATATGTGATTAAAATCTCAATAGATAATAGAAAATTGGGACAAGGGAAATTTTTTTGAAATCATGAGTGGTATTTTTCCATTATTTTTAAGAAAATAAAACTTCAAATACAGAATGATAGAGGAATTTGGGGGTGGAATAAATGAAAAGAAATATACAGCTAGACACACAATAGTGAGAAAGCAGAATACTAAAGACACAGAGAAGATCTTAAAAGCATCCAAAGAAGAAATATAATTGACACATAGCAATGAGATTGAGAGCTGACTTTTCCAAAACAAGGGAGCAGAAAAGGGGTAGAACTGCCAACCTAGAATAATGTGCCCAGTTTAAATATTTTTCAAGATTGTGGCTCATGCCTATAATCTTTGCACTCTGTAAGGCCAAGGTGGGTGGATCACTTGAGCTCAGGAGTTTGAGACCAGCCTGAGGAAGAGTGAAACCTCGTCTCTACTAAAAATAGACAACCTAGCTGGGTGTCATGGCCAGGGCCTGTAGTCCCAGCTACTCAGGAGGCTGAGGCAAGAGGATTGCTCAAGCCCAAGAGTTTGTGGTTGCTATGAGCTGTGATGCCGCAATACTCTGTCTGAAAAAAATAAATAAGAATATCAAGTTAATCAGTTAGATGTAAGCATGCCACATTGTTTATCAGTTCAGCACATTGTACCCCATAAATGCATTAATGTACACAGTCATGATTTAATAAGAAAAAAAAGAAAACGAAAAGATTGAAGGTGAAGTAATGAATGACATTCAGGCTACACAAAGTACAAGAATTTTTTCACAAACAAATGCACACTGAGATGGAAGTACAACATAGATTGTAGCATAGTCATAAAAAATGGCTGCTGTACAGCAGTGAAACTGAATGAACTATGATTGCACATATCCACTTGATTAAATGTCAAAACATCATATTTGGTGAAAAGTCAGAATAACATATGCAGTATGACTCAGTATATCCAATGTTCAAAATAAGGGAGAACTGAAAAATCTTCATGAAATGATCTGTAAACCCCACTTCAGTAGTGCCATTCCTAAATCCTATATTATTTTATGAATGTCCTTGTGAACATTTGGAAGCTTTTCCAACCACATTATGGGAGCATAGTGTAGGAGGTAATACAAAACATCATTGAGGCTATTTTCCTTTTTTGTCTACTTTTAATTTTAAAATTAATACATGCTTAGCCTGTCAAGTTAAACAATTCATAGATACATAAAGAAAAAAACAAAATCCCATTGTCTGTCACTATAAACACTTTATGATTGTATACAGAAATAGTACACATAGAAACTTCTCTCTCTCTCTCTCTCTCTCTTTCCATATATATGTATGTTTGTGAACAGGACAATCTTTAGTTTTGTTTGTTTTTACAATGCGTTTGCAATCTTAGTTATATTTCAAGGAAATTCATTTTAGTGGGCAGCTAAAGATCTTATTTTTAAATACCTGCATAATAATATACCATATTTCTCTTATTTTATGTCTTCGGCAGTTTCCTTTGTTTTGTTGTGTTGTGTGTGAATTTTGGCCACTGCAAAGAAGACATATGATATACGTATGTAGTATTGTCTTTATGTCTGTGTAATAGAAATACAGCAGTGACGATGACATCAAAACTTGTGTGCATTCTTACATGTCAATATATCCTGCCAGATTCTTTCTAAAGCAATATTTGCAGTGATTTACTTTTCTTTGGTCAATGTAAGAGGGAGCCTGTTTCCTTGGAACTTCCAAATAGGTATACACTCTCCATTCTAACATGCCAGCCTCCCCTCAGGGATATGTGGTTATCATTGATTTCTCAGCACTGTCATTAAATATCACTGTCCTAGCAAGCCATCTTTAAAGGCAGCTAGTACCTGGCCTCTTTAATGAACTAGGACTTTCTAATAATGGAGATCATTGCTTTATTACTTATTCTATTTCCATAGAGTCTCATGCCCCAAGTAGTGGGTCAAAGAACAGGATTGGGCCACATTTGTATGTTCAAATTTAACAAGCATTTCTAAATTTACACTTTGGGATTAAATCTAATAATCTGAAGAAAGCTACAGCCATATAATAATACTACATCAAATGATAATCTGACTAACAGCCAAATTACCAAACATTCATCTTTAGAAAATAGCATCTAATAGAAAAGAAATGGAAGAATTTCAGGCTAACACATTTATTTGCTATTATATAGCCACTTACTTCCATAGAACTTTCAACCTTCCCAGATTGCCTACATCTCCAAATGAAGACATTTGGTAAACCATAAATTTAGCTTCCTTCTCCCATATTTTGTCAATATCATAACAATGGCTCCAAAAACAAGTGTAAAATAAAAGTTTGTAGATTGAGAACTATAATATCCAATAAAATGATATTTCCATTATTTATATGCCTCACAAATAGAAACTTAAATGCACAGGGAAATCAATAGAATACAAATAAATCAATGCTCAGTTTATTCTTAAATCTACCAGAGTAAAGAATAATTTCAAATGGATATATGTGCAATATTATTAGCAGAATTAAAAATGCTGCACATCTTGTATTCAGGCACTCACTGAAAATGCAACATTGATTTTTTTAAAAGGCTTAAAGTGTGTACACGTGTATGTGTGTGCACATGCTTGTGTGTCATCTACATTAGAAAAATTAAAAGTAATATTCCTCATAGTCCAAGCTGGAGTATACTAGTTTAAGCAGAGGATTTCAGAAGACGAGTTAGTTGTGAGGATGAGAACCAGTTGTTCTTACCCCCCTAAGTTATTCCTCAAAGTTGGTAATGAGATGGAAAATCAAAAAAATTGGGGGGGCAAAGAATCATTTAGTTTAATTTAAAGCCACCCCCAATATGTGGCTTTGTACATGCACTTGAAAAGGTCCTGTATGTTTCCATTATGTATGCTTTCTTGAATTGCTCTATTCTCACCATTGTACATGCCCCTTTCACACTGTCAGAGTGACCTGGGAGAAGATTGTAGCCAATATGAATAGACACTTTAACTCTGGATCTTCCCTACTGTGACATCTTTAGTATACCCCACCACATCATTCACAGAAGCTCAGGTGTTAGAGGATTATCATGAAAAATTTAGAGATTATGAATCAAAATTCCTCTGATCATTTTGAATTTACTTTATTTCCTGTTATAAATTTCCCATGGACTTTTTGGGTTTATCTTTGCTTTATTTGCTTTTATTTATTTGTTTTAGAGGAGTTATGGAAAAGTAAAAAATACTTTACTCTTCATATGAATGCATAGACAGCCTTAGGTTGAATCTTAGACTTGATATTTTCTAGTTGTAAGACCTTGAATAAATTAATCATTTCTTCATTTGTAATATAATAATGATATATTCTATATCACATAATTATTGCCAAGAATGGTTGATATAATGCATGAGAAATGTTTAGCAGTATTTGATAACATTAGAAAATCACGTATGTTAATTGCTGTTAAACTATTGCTAGTAATATTACCACCACCACCATCACCTAACCACCACAACACTTATCACATACTTCATTACTGTGAAAAAAAAATAGTGAATGTTGGAAAGAAAAGAATGGTTTTTATTTTTTATTTTTATTTTTATTATTTTTTATATTAAGTCACAAACACAGAGATAATGTATACATTAATGCGCTTATGGGGTGCAATGTGCTGATTTCATATACAATTTGGTTTCTATTTTTTAGATTAGAAAGAGAGCCTTATCAAATAGTGAGAACAGTCATTTTTAACAGAGACAGACTCAGTGAAACATGTTCCAAATATGATATTATCTTTCAGATTATTATGCTTCCAGTTTAGTTTTCCTGCCAATTTGTTTGGTTTCAGATATTAAACAATTAGTTAACTGACACAATTGTTCTGATAGTTGGTATAATGCAAATCAAACAAATTGGCTGAATACATTTATTTTGCTATGGAAAGAGAGTAAACTTGCCAAATGGCATCTGTGATAAATCTGCAAAGCTCTTACCATACTATGCTTGTTGCAAAGGGCTTCTGGGATCTTTTATGTGGCTGCATGAAGGAATATATGCTTCATGGAAATTACCAACATAGATGCTCAAAAATAATTTGCAATAACAATAAATCACGTTATGCATAAGATGAAATCTCAGTAGAGTGACCTTTAATCTGTCTTTAATAAGGGGTTTGAAAAACTTAGGAGTGGCATTGGTAAAGCTAGAATTAGTAAACTTCAATTCTGTCTATTATCCCTGTATTATAAGTGGAGAAACTAATGTACAAAGATAAATGTCAAGAAAGTTAGCTGAGATTGTAGACTTACTGGTGCAAGTAAAACACAAGCCCAGTTTCCTGAGTTAAATCCAATTATTTTATGTTTGATTTTACAATATCTAATGAGGTCAGCGAAACACTATTTCCCTTGCTTTATAAAGATTTGCACATTTGGGGGGATAGAGAAAGATATTCTGTTGATTAATTTAAAAGTATAAATATATTCTTCAATATACTTAATAGAAGAAATATAGTGAACCCAGGATACATAGAACACCTACAGTCTACTAAATTATTATTCATTAAAAAACTCAGGATTTATATCTGTGAAATATACTTTGTATTTCTTCAAAAGGGTGAGAGAAGCACTTTCAGAATGGCAGAGGAAAAACTTCTGAATAATCTACTTCTTTATACAAGCAGCGTGAACACTTGCAAAACATATTTAAAATAAACATTTTTAAAATCCTAGAAGTCCACAAAAAGTTTTCAGAAATCCAATGAATGTTTATTCAAGAAAAACAACTGAATCTCTGTAAAAGAGCAAGTTTGTGATGTTTAAAGTTGACCTTTTCCCAATGCCCTCTCTATAGCTTTGCTATAGTCTTGAAGATCAGTAGCCTCAAAATTATGGTATATGTGAACACTAATAGTCCAGAGGCCACTGGAGGAAGTAGGAAGCTGACCCAAAATCCCCATATCTAAATAATCATCATTATTTGACCTGTGTGGCAGTTTCTGGAAAACCTTCTTTTAAAGAATTTTTTGTTATTAGACCTGACTCAGAGCCTGACCAGGGCAAGTTGTCCTGTCTTTAAGGCATTTGTCACATGTGGCCAGCCATACTTAACATCTAAGCAGCCCACTGATGGTGATAACAGCACAGAAAAAGATGAAATTGGCCAAATACCTAAAAGAAAAATCTGGAGAGTGAGGTACTCGCAGGAGACAGGGAATATAGAAAAACCTGTGTAGTATTACATTTATAACCAGGAAATACATGAGAAACTCCTAATCTCCAATTTCATGCTGACCTTGAGGCTCTGCACAATCAGAAAGTAAAGGCTAACATAGATTAATAAATTGGCTGTGAGAACACAGAACATATGTACCGAGTTCCTAGCCAGAGACTTGTTGGTTTATGGAATTTAAGGAAATCTCTGTCTAATCATTAGCTTACCACTAAGCTAACAAAACAGAGAAATTAGTGGACACATGGGATAAGGAACACAGCTTTGAAAAATTACTTTAGAAAAGTCACTAAACAAGCAAACAACAGAAGCAGCAAAATCAAGAGTAATAATAATAAATACTTTTGTGGAAGGGGATATGACTTCCAGCATTTCCCATTATAATAATAAAAATGTCCTGTATTTAAGAAAATATTTTAACAAACACAGAAATATAATGTGAAAGTATATGCCATATACAAGAAAATACAAGTTTTATCTTTAGAAAGGCTAGATGTTAGATTTAATGGACAAAGACTTTGAATCAGCTATACATATATGGGTATATATATACACACACATATATGTATACACATTTATGTATACATATGTACATTTATATATGCATATGTATATTTATATATATATATATACATACAAATATACATCTACATATATTCAACGAACTAAAGAAAATCATATCTAATAAATTAAGGATACTACTAATGTCTAACCAAATATAAAATACCAAAAAGATACATGTATAATTTTTAAGAAAAACTTAATAGTAATCTTGCCATTTTCAACAACATGGATGAACCTAGAAATCATTATGCTAGAAGAAATAAGCCAGTCAAAGAAGGACAAACACTGTATGATTCCACTTACATGAGGTGTCTTAGTCTATTGTTTGACAATAGTCAATTTATAAAAAAATAGAAATATATTTGCTCATGTTTCTGGAGGCTAGAAAGTCCAACATCAAGGCACTGGCATCTGGCAATTATCTTGTCATTTTATCCCATGGCAGAAGGCAAGAAGGATGTGGGGGAGGGAGAGAGAGAGGGAGAGGGAGAGGAGAGAGAGAGAGAGAGAAAGAGAGAGAGAGAGAGAGAATGAGAATGAATGGAGCCCACATTTGTCTTTTTAACCATTTTTTTTTGGCTGGTGGGTGGAGGGGCAGGTCTTGAACTCGCCACTCCCAACATATGGGGCTGGCACCCTACTCCTTGAGCAAAGGTGCCCCCCTCCCCACATTTGTCTTTTTATAACAAATCTACTCACTCAGTAACAACATTAATTCATTCATGAGAACAGGGCCTTATGACCTGATCACCTCTTAAATGCTATTACAATGGCAATTAATATTTGGAGGAGACAAATATTCAAACCATAGCATTCTGCCTCGCCCCCTCCAAAACTCATTCCCTTCTCACATATAAAATACGTTTATCTCATCCCCATTGCCCCCAAATCTTAACTTATTCCAGCATCCAACTCAAAATTCCAAAGTTTAGAGTGTTATCTAAGTCAGATATTGTGAGAGTCAAATTTCCCTCCAGCTGAGAGCCTGTAAAATTAAACCAGTCATGCTTCCAAAATACAATGATTGGTCAGGAATAAGACAGGAATTTTTCTTCCAAAAGTGAGAAATAGTCCATAATAAACATATAACTGGTCCCAAGAAAGTCCAAAACTCAACATTAAAGCTTAAGAATCTAGAATAACCATTCTTGATTCAATGTCCCATTTTCTGGGCACACTGGCACCGTGGCTCAGGACTTTAAGATTTTCTGCAGCCACATTCCTGTGACTGGGCTTTGCCTCAGTAGGGGAACTCGAATGTGTACAATATCTTTTGAAATCCAGGTAGAGGAATCCATGTCATCCACAGATGGTGCATGCTACATGTCCACAGAAATAGTAATATCTGGACTCTGCCAAGGTTTACGGTTTGTATCCTCTGAAACAGAAGATAAAGCCATATCTGGGTCCACTAGAACACCACAGTTAGAGCTGCTGAGAAGTACTTTGCCCAGAGTTGAGGAGGCACTGGGCAGCAAACCCCAATTCAAAGTTTGCCTTAGACCAGTCTTTTAATGTATTTTTTCTCCCATGCTTTGTTACTCTGATCCTGTGATAAAAGGGGAAGCATTGAAAGTCTCCAAAGTGCCTTTGGGGTCGTTCTCCCATTGGTCTTATAAACAGCCTCTGGCTTTGTTCTATCCTTATCACCTTCTTTCAAAAATAGTTGCTTGGCTATACTCTCGGTTTCCTCTCCTTGAAATAATCTTTTATTCTCTACCACACGACCAAACTCATAATCCTTCAAATTCCCACATTTGATTTTTTTTAATCATAAATTTCATCCTTAAATCATTATATTATCTCATTTTATTTTATGTAATTAAAAGAAGTCATGCATCACCCTCAATATTTTGCTGCTTAGATGTTTATTCCACCAGGTATCTTAGTTCATAGTTCTTAAATTTGACATTCCACAAAGGACATAATTTAGTCAAGTTTTATACCACTTTGTAACAAGGATGAATTTTTCTCTAGAATCAAATAATTTGTTCCTCATTCTGTCTGAGCCCTTATCAGAATGGACTTTTGTTGCCTATATTTCTACCAACATTCTGATCATGGCCACTTAAGTAATCTTTAAAAAGTTTTAGACTTTCGTATAGTTCTTTTCTTCTTCTGAACCCTCACCAGAATCACCTTTAATCCTTCATTAATAATAATCTAGGATTTTTCTAGCTTGTTTCTCCAAATTCTTCCCGCCTCTACTCATCACTCAGTTCCAAGTCCACTTCTGCATTTTTAGATAATTTTTATTGTAACAGTACCTCTTTTCAGGACCAGTTTCCTGTCTTAGTCCATTTGTGCTGATATAACAAAATACTTGAAACTGGGCAATTTATGAAAAACAGGAATTTATTTACTCATATTTCTGGAGGATGGGAAATCCAAGGCCAAGGCACAAGCCTCTGGTGAGAGTTTTCCTGCTACGTCATCCCATGAAAGAGGAAGTGTGAGAAAGAGAAACACACACACACAGAGATCCATATTCACCATTTTATAACAAATCCATTCCTGTGATAGATAACAACATTAATCCCCAATCAGGTCGGAGCCCTTATGACCTAATCACCTCTTAAAAGTAGCTATACTTATTTCAAGAAAAAAAAAAACCTCAAGAGAAAATGTGTAAGAGAGAAAAATAAGCCCATTACGTTGTGATAACCAAGCCAATTCATTAAAAGAGCATAAAAAATAGTAAATAAGAATTCTGACAATTAAGGTGGCAAATTCATCTTAGAAAAAGTCCTACATACCTCATGACTGATTATCACTTTGGTCACCTTTGAGGTACTTCCCTTGGGAAGGTATGAACCAATGCTAGTACCTAGTCCACTATGCAAAGCAATGGCCAAGGGGAGTACTTTTTAGGTGACCATAGTGATATTCCACAATGAGCTATGTAGCACTTTTTCTAGAATAAGTGAACTCAATTATTTAACCTCATATATATGCAGCTAACATCAGAGCACCTAAATATATAAAGAAAGCATTAAGAGACCGGAAGAGAAAAATATATTGGAACATGATAATTGTAGGGAAATTGAATATACTACTTTTAATAATAAATATATTACCCAAACAAAATATAAAGAAACATTAAATATAAATTATAATTTAGACCAAATTAATCTACTGACATATACAAAATATCCCATCCAACAGCAACAGAATAAACATTCCTCTCAATTGTACCAAAAAATTCTCTAGAATAGAGAATATATTAGGTCACAAAAAGTCTTTGGAAATTTAAGATATAAATGATATTAAGTATCTTCTCTGACCACAATTGTATGAAACTAGAAATAAATAACAGGAAAAATCAAGTAAAAAAATAACAATATGTGCAAATTAAACAATATGTTCCTGAAAAACTATTGGGTTAAAAAGAAATTAAAAAATATCTTGAGACGAATGAAAATGAAAACATGACATACCAAAACATATCAGATGGAGCAAAAGCAGTTATAACAAGGAAGTTCATAGTACTAAATGCTTAATGCAGAAAAGAAAGGAAAAGAAGCTCAAATAAGTACATAATGTTACAACTTAAGGAAATAGTAAAAGAAGAACAAAATAGCCCAAAGTGAACAGAAGGAAGAAAACAACAAAGATCAGATAAGAATTAAATAAAAGAAGTACTAGAAAAATGACAGAAAAGATGTAAAGTAAAAGGTGGTGTCTTTGAAAAGCTAAAGACTAAATGAAATTGACAAATCCTTAACTAGACTAAGAAAAATGAGATAACTCAAGAAAAATCTGAAAAGAAAGAACAGAAATTGTACTTGATAACACAAAATATAAAGGATCATAAGAGGCTACTATAAAAAATAAATCAAACAACTTGGATAAGACATATAAATACATTAATGTACAGTTATGACTCAACAACAAAAAAAACCAAACAGCCTAACAAAACACATAATTCCTTGTAACATACAACCTATCAAGACAAAATCATGAAGACATAAGAAATCTGAACAAATTATGAGCATAAAAATTGAATCAATAATTAAAAGTCTACTTTTTTTAAAAAGGCCAAAACCAGATGGCTTAATGACTGCATCTTACCAAATATTTAAAAAACTAATACCAACCCTTGTAAGACTCTTCCAAAAAACTAATGAGGAGAAAATACTTTCAAACCATTGAGGCCAGCATTACCCTGATTCCAAAGCCAAAGATACTATCAGAAAAGAAAGCTATTGGCCAAAACCTCTGATGGACACATATGCAAATTACTCAATATGTACTACCCAACTGTATTCAATAGTGCATTAAAAGAATCACTCACCATTATCAAATAAGATTTATTCCCAGGATACACGAATACTTCAATATATTCAAATCAATATATAGACTTTTCCATATTAACAGAATGAAGAATATTGTTTGCCTGTTCTTAGACATTTAGCGGCAACTTGAGGACTGATTCAAAGTACTTCTTGTTTCAACAAATTAAGAACTCACTCAGGGCAGAAAAAGCTTGGGTATTTCTTGGAAACCTTGCAGGTGATGGGGACAACCTGCAGTTTCTGGATTAAAAATTACGATTGAGCACCAAGCCTGGGTCAAAAATCAGGTGAAATTATTTCTTTGAAAAATTGAGGCATTGAAAAAAATACTTATATACACTAGGGAATTTAGAAATCAGTGCACATGCTCAGAGCAGCTTAGAATCAACTTGAGAAGAATCTATGCTTTTATCAGACTGATTCCTAGGCTCGGTTTAAACAATAAATGAAGGCTCTGGCAAAGTTGTTAATGTCCTAAAGGGGTGCTCCAGCACAGAGCCAATTTGCAATGACTGGAATAGTTTGTTTGTTTGTTTTTTCTTCCTTCATTTCATATATTCTTTCTCTCATTCTCATATTTTCTCTCTCTCTCTACATTTTTTTTTTAATTTTTTTTTGTAGAGACAGAGTTTCACTTTATGGCCCTCGGTAGAGTGCCATGGCCTCACACAGCTCACAGCAACCTCCAACTCCTGGGCTTAAGTGATTCTCTTGACTCAGCCTCCCGAGTAGCTGGGACTACAGGCGCCCGCCACAATGCCCAGCTATTTTTTGGTTGCAATTTGGCCGGGGCCGGGTTTGAACCTGCCACCCTCGGTATATGGGGCCGGCACCTTACCGACTGAGCCACAGGCGCCGCCCTCTCTCTCTACATTTAATGAAATCTCTGTAAAAACACTAGCTGAACATACACAAAGGAACAGAAACTTCAGAAAATACACATGACGAAGGGGGCAGACCTAAAGATAGTTTATTTACAGTCCAATTGCAGTGATGAATAAATGAATGAATGAGTGAAACTGTAAGAGAGGGAAGAATCTGATTTCCACAGGCACATTATAATATTCAAACTTTTCAACAAAAAATTTGAAGCATGATAATGTACAAGGAAGTGTGGCCCATTTACAGAAGAAATTAATGGAAACTTTCTCTGAGGAAGCATAACCATTTTACTTAGGTGGCAAAAAATTTTAATTAACTCTCTACATTTTGCTCAATGAGCTAAAGGATATCATGGACAAAGAGCTAAAGGAAACCACTATGAGAATGGTGCAGGATCAAATAGAGAATATTCAAATGAGATTGAGTTTATAGAAAAAAAAACAGATATTCTACAGCTGAAAAATATTATACCTGAAGTAAAAAACTTATTAGAGAGTTTCAACAGCAGATATCATTACACATAATAAAGAATAACTGAATGTTATGATTAGACTATTGGCTTTGGTCTGAGGAGCAGAAAGTGAAAAAGAATAAAGAAAAATAAAAACAGGTGGAGACACTTGTGGGATACCATCAAGAATACCATTATATGCATAATGGGAACACAAGAAGAAGAAAAGAGATAAAAAGAAAGAAAAGAATCTTTAAAAATATAATGGTGAGAAACTCTTCCAAAATTTGATAAAGGGCTCGAATCTATACTCAAGAGACTTAATGAACTCCTAGAACAATAAACATAAAGATACCAACAACATTATTATCAAATTGTCAAAAGCCATGGCTGAAAAGAATCTTGATATTTGCAAGAAAGAAGCAACTTATTATATACAAGATATCCTCAATAAGATTAATAGAAGATTTTTCATAACAAACAATGGAGGTCAGAAGATAATAGACATTTTTAAAATAGTAAAAGAAAAAAAAAAAACATGAACCAACAACTCCAAATTCAGTAAAAATATCCTTCAACAATCAAGGAAAAATTAAGACATTCTCAGATAAACAAAAGACGAGGAAAATAATTGCTAAGAGATCTGCCTCGCAAGAAATGCTAAAGGAAGTCTTTTGGACAGAAATGAAAGGAAAATAGACAGGAATTTGAAACCATATGAGAAAATAAAAAATTATGGCAAAATGTAGCTAGTAGTAAACATAAAACCATTATTATTATATTTATGGTAACAGTAACATTTCTTTGCATTTTACAAGGGTTTTAAAATTACAATGCATAAAACCATAATTGCAAATATCTGTTAATGGGTACACAATATACAAAGATACAATTTATTATACCAAAATATGAACTTGGAGAGAAGTGGCTCAAAGGGGTAGGGCACGGGCCCCATATGCCAGAGGTGGGAGGTTCAAACCATGCTCCGGCCAAAAACTGCAAAAAAAGAGAGAGAGACTTTGAAGCTATTTAAGCTAACTTGATACCAATGCGAACTATATCAATATAAATTGAGTATGTTAATAATAACTTTCAAGATAATCACAAATAAATTATCTAAAATTACAGACAAGCAAAATGAGAAGGGGATGAAAATGGCAGACTACAAAAATTCCAATTACTTAAAAAAAATAAGGCAGTAATGGAAGAAAGGAGAATGCAAAGGTATAATATATACACAAAACAGAAAAATGTTAGATGTGAAATACTTGCTGTCTATTCCACTATATCTCTTTGAATTTACTATTTCCTTTCTCATTATAATTTTTGTCCTGCCCAATTTAGATTCTACTTCCAGAAGTTTCTTCTCAATGTCAGACTATTTGTTATTGTTGCTATTGATAAGCATATTTGTTGGTTATATTTGAGACCTCTTAGAGCTCAGGTTTTTCCAGGACCGTAAGATCTTCTTGTGGTCTCCATTTTGATCTATTAAGTTGAGCGTGCAAAACTCTTGGTCAGGATCAGCTGCTAATCTTGAATTAGTCTATTTAGCATTCTAATTACTAGTCTTTCATGATCTGGCCATTAGTCTGCTTAATCCTCTGCACAGTTGCTTTTATGACTCTTCTTCAGGTTGTTCCCTCCACCCACTCTTACTGTGAGTTTCATTGTAAGTTCTGTTATCTGACTTTATTGTATATTTTACTGTGGATTTAAACTATTTCTATGTTACTCTGCCTGAGAAAGGATTTCTTAAACACACACACACACACACACACACAATCCGTCATGGCTGCTATTTTCCTAGGATCTTCTCTTCCTTCAAATTTCCTTTTATTTGATCTGTGTAGGTTTTCTAGCTAAAGAAGGAGCTAGTTTAAGCAACCCACCAAAGTACAACTTAAGTGACTAGTGGCAATAATTCACTATTTATGTAAATCTGCTAGAAATTAAGGGGTTTGAAAGTGTGACTAGATTTTTCAGAATTGAATATGCATATTTCAGTCACTTCTGCTTTTCCTTCTCTTAGTTTGGTGTATATTTGCATAAAAAGCTTCTTAACTGGTGGCTAAACTTGGGGATAATATTGAAATTTCATGCATGCATTTTCAGCTCATTGAGTTTTCCCACTGGTAGCTTAATTCATGCCTCAGTAGTTTATTTAACCTTTTTTTTGTTCTTGAAACACAGTGTCATCTGTTTGAAACTATTGTTTTAGTTGTTCTGTGAGTTCTTTGACTGAATAATTTGACATACTCAGCAGCTCTATTTAAAGAAAGGACTCTGTTTAAGGTCTTTTCTTCTTTAGAGGCATAATGTGTGCCAGAGGGGAATTAAGAAGGAATTACCATTGTTTAATGAATACTAAAGTAAAAAAAAAAGGATTAAACATTTCTACAAATAGCAGGATCTCCTGGGCCTCTTGACTTTAAAGATTGTGGAAGGTAATTATATGGTGTAATTAAATTATTTTAATTCAATTTTAAACTTTGTTTCATGAATAGAAAATATTCCCTGTTATGAATAGGGAGTACCTTTCTTTCAGTTAAATCTTCCTTTGGGATAAAAGGATTTGTCATTTAAATGTAACCAACAAGGGACAAAGCAAATTTCAAAACAAACGAAGACACCCCTTGTTTTTGATCTATTCTACTCTGTAAATTTTTGGATTCAATTTAGCATTTGTAAGTCTTATTATTGGCATGACACCAAATTAAACCTTTTAAATCTTGGCTCAGTATAAACATTCAATCACTGTAGAGTAACGAAACAGACTTACTGTTTTGTGGTTTTCTTACCAGTACCAAGAGGCACTTTCAAGTCAATTCTAGATATGAGTTCATAAGATAATAAAACTGTATCTTTTTGACATTTGAATTGTTGTTAGTAGATCATGGAAAATCATTGTAATCTAGTAGAAGGATTGAAGATAAAATGTGTGACTGAATTCTGAACTCATTGCCCTGAATTCTGTACCACCAGGGTAAACATGTTTCAACCCTCTGAATCTCAGTTTCTTCATTTGCAAAATTAGGAATAAGTCTAGATAATCTAAGATCCTTATCAGATTTGACATTCTGTAGGCCCACATAGCGGGAACAAACATGAAAGTAATAGGGCAGGTATTATAACCGTATTTTACAGATGAGTAAAATGTAAGTTAATTTAAATGACTTACAATGTCACATCTAAGAAGTAGAGGAGTCACATCTTCTGAGCCAGGACCCTGTTAATCTCAGTCCATTACCCTTTAAACGGTGTGATACTTCTCACTTCTATGATTAACTTTCTATAGTCTTGTATATAGAAATTATATTTACTGCTCTTTTCTGTGAATGACTTTCCAGTACACCTTTCTGTGTAGAAATCAAAAAGAAGAGAGCACTGTAAGCATTTGTAAGACTAATAATATTATACTGAAAACAAGGGAGGGACAACAAATAGCTTTTCAATGAATACACTTAGAATCTATAAATCCAGTTTATAGACAGTTTAAAAGGAAATAATTAAAGGATGGTGTCCTGAGTGTGGGAAGAAAATTACTACCTTTTTGAAAGATCCTCAGGGTTAATATGCCACCAGTCTACCCTAGACAGACTCTTTGGAACATTAATTAGTTTACATGTCTTTCTTTACCTACTAGAAATAATTCCTTTGAGAAGAGAGACTGTATCTATTTATTTATGTTTCCCTAGCACCTATCCAGCAATTAGTAGTTCAAATGGATAAAGATATGTATTTAGGAATGAGGAGGTAAGAGGTAATTCATTCTTTAGCAGAAATGGCTGCAGTAACTATCAGTTACTCAAATGATATTAATCAAATACCTATTATATGCTGAGCATTCATCTAGGTGATAAAATGAACAAAATAGAAACAAATATCTGTCCTTCTGGAAGTTATATTCTTATAGAGGGAGATAAAACAATAAATTAAAAAAGAAGTAAAGCATATTGTACTTAGATGTTGGCAAGTGCAATGGAAAAAAATAAAACAGAGAAGGAGGTTGGGGATGGCTAGGATATGACATTGAATCTCTAGACAGGAAAATCCAGAAAGAGTTAACTGTAAAGATTACATTTAAATCAATTGGACACATTTGCCAGCACCGTATACACACACACACACACACTAAATATATATATTATATATATATATATATATATATATATATATATATATATATATATTTGCTAGAGCTGCTATAACAAACTACCACAAACTGGGCATCTAGCGTTCCAAGATCAAAGTGTGAACAGTACTGGCTCCTTCTGAGAGCTATGACAGAAGGATCTGTAAGATCTGTTTCAGGTCTTTCTCATTGGCTTGTACATGTAGCTGGCCATCTTCACCCTGTATCTTTTCATACCATCTTTTCTCCATGCACATCTTGGTCCAAATTTCACCTTTTTATTTTTATTTATTTATTTTTTTGTTGTTGCAGTTTTTGGCCAGGGTCGGGTTTGAACCCGCCACCTCCAGTATATGGGGCCGGTGCCCTACTCCTTGAGCCATAGGCGGTACTCAAATTTCACCTTTTTATAACAGCATAAGTCGCATTGGATGAAGGCCTGCCTTCATGACCTCGTTTTAGTATGATTACCTCTCCAAAGAAGGTCACATTCTGAGGTACTGGGGATTAGGACAATTCGGATGAATTTGTATGGGAATGTTATTCAACTGATAATGGTACATTGTGTCATTTAATCGTCACAATAATTTTGTGAGGTTAGTATATTGCCATTTTCACTTTGTATATAAAAATGCTGAGACTCAAAATACGTAAGATCGCAGGTATAGTGAGCTGGAAGACCCTGGACTAGAATTCAGCTATCTTTGACACCAGAAACTTTGCTCTTAGCCAATATACCATACATTTCCAACACTTACCTTTTCCTGAATGATCTTCCTAAAAATCAGATCAGAGACTGGTGGTATAATTATTTTTAAACTTTCCTTTATTTAAGATATATTTAGAAGGTAAAGTTGAAATAATATGGTAAAGAATTTAATATTGAGATTTAATGTAAAGAATTCAAAAGATGACTCTTAGATTTCCAGCTTGATTTAGTATATACTAAATATCATTCACAGAGATGAGGAACAGTGGAAGGCAATAAAGGCGAAATGTAGAGGAGATCTGAACTTCAAGCAATGATATTTTGAATTTGAAGTGAAGGAAGAATACCAAAGAAGCATTAAACATATAGGTCCACAGCAAAAAGGAAAGGCTAGTTCTGGAGTTATAAAGGTGGGAAACATCAGCATAGAGGTGGAAATCAAAGTAAGAAATGTCAGTTACCTCTTACTTTCCATTCTCTAGGTTATTTTCTGATGAGATTCTGGGAATAGAAAATCCACAGCAAAGTAAAAAGCTCCCTGGAGTCAAAGTCAGGAAATGAATGCTCTGATAAGTGATCATACTCTAATTCACATTGTAATATCTAGAAAGTCATATTTTCTATGGGACCTTAGTTTGCATAAGTAAGAGAGAAAGGGGTAGACTCTTTGAATAGCAAGACTCTCTGCTCAATTTTTTATTTTATTTTACTTTATTTATTTATTATTATTTTTTTTAATCACAGAGTCTCACTTTGTCACACTCGGTAGAGTGCTGTGGCATTGCAACTCACAGCAATCTCCAGCTCTTGGGCTTGGGTGATTCTCTCGCCTCAGCCTCCTGAGTAGCTGGGACCACAGGCATCAGCCACAACACACAACTATTTTTTTGATGCAGTTTGGCCGGGGCCTGGTTCGAACCAGCCACCCTCAGTATATGGAGCCAGTGCACTACTCAATGAGCCACAGGCTCTGCCCTTCTGCTCAATTTTAGATGCTTCTATGAAAATTAGAAATGTGTGTATGGATCATCCACTCAGGTATAAGATTCAAGGGGAAAAGCAGACATTTCCTTCTTTTTTTATTTTTTTGAGACAGAGTCTCACTTTGTCACCCTGTAGAGTACTATATCTAGTACTCTATCACAGCTCACAGCAATCTCAAACTCCTGGGCTGAAGTGATTCTCTTGCCTCAGCCTCCCAAGTGTCTAGGACTACAGTTGCAACCTCAACTATTTGTAGAGATCAGGCCTTGCTCTTGGTCAGGCTGGTCTTGAACCCATGAGCTCAGGCAATCCACCCACCTTGGCCTCCCAGAGTGTTAGGATTACAGGTGTGAGCCACCATGCTTGGCCCAAAAGCAAACATTTCTGAATTAGGTGTCAGATATGAAGATCCTTACCAGAGGGGCTACACTAGTCATAATTTCCTCTTAGGCATTTGGAAAGACTATACTCTTACTCTGAGTTAAGGTAAACCAAGAGAAACGAGGGTCTCAGCTGTAATGAGATGGTGTTAAAAATGATCAGATTAAATGTTTTGTAGGTGAAAGTAAAGGCATTAGTACCTGCCTAGAGAAGATTAAAATGAAGGGTTTTATATTCCCTTCTTTCCTTTCAGGGGATTCATATTTATTTTCAAGATTATTGTTGGATATTCTAATGCATTTGTTTTAATACTTATATATCACATATTTCCTGAACAGAAGAATGCTGTGCTAGGTATGGTGAATACAAGGGGTAACTATATTTCATCCTTTTCATCCACCCATGTATGTAGAAAAATAAACATATGAGTAGAAAGAAACATGTGAAGGAATACCTATGACTTGGGGAAAGTTGAATGTATAATTGACAGATAATGAGAAGCAGGTGGATTTAGCTAGATAAAGTGTGGAATGGTGGTGATGGGAAGAAAAGGAACTAACCAAGTCAAAAGAATAAAAGTCATTTTATTTGGTATGTTAAATACTAAAATTTAGGTGAAAATATTTTGGTCCATTGTATTGTGACAAGACAATTTTCAACTTGCCTTAAGGTTTTCAAATGTGACTACATTCAAAAAAGACTATGAGAAAAACACAACTTGCCAACTTAATTAACTTTCCAAAAATGCTTCCAGGCAAATTAATATATGCAGATACCAGCTACAAGTCCAAATCATTTAGACCAAATAGACTTTAGCAGTCATCCAAACTCCAAAAAATGGAGTTTCAATATAGCAATATTTTTCATGGTAGTTAGAGAATTATTTATACTTCCCCGTTACCTTCTCTCATTGATTATTTCAAAGTCAATATGGTTATCAGAAGCTTTCAGAGCAATATTAAAAATGTGAGGGTAAGGGGCCATTTGGCAAAGCCTTCTATGTATATCCTACTAAACCCAGGTGGATAGAAACAAAATAAACTTCATTGTAGTGTAAAGTTTGCTTACCCTTTGAAGAAGGTGATGCTAAATATTAGTACTGAGCAAACTCAAATTCTCTTGCTGATCATCTCAGATGTGGGCTAACTGGTAAAACCAAGAACCTTCTTTTGTTTCTGTTGCCAGGATGTATTTTATCAATAAGGTAAAGAAATAATTACAACCTATGTGTATACAGTCTTATATGATTTTCAAAATCTTTTCATATCTATCATTTCAATTGGCCTCTACATGCACTCTGCAGAATGGCTGAAAAGAGATTATGGTCCTCATTTTCTAGGAGAAAAAAAATTGAAGCTTCAGGAATTGATTTATTTTATGATAAAATCAAGGTTGAGGACAGGACCAGCACTCTAACATATGGACTACCACTTCAGTGCTTGGACATAACAAAGAATGTATCAGACTTAAAATATGATGCTGTTAAGCTACTCTACCCAAACACTCTGATTTGCTAGAAAAGTCTCAGACTTAAGGTCCTACTGAATCCTGCGGAGATGGAATTTAACAACATTATGTTTTATTGGCACAATGGTCCACCATGTAATATCAGATTTATGAAACTATACACTCAAACTGCATACTCACATGCCACAAAATGTGGTATAAGATTGTGAGTGTAGGAGTGTGTGTGTTTATGTTAAATCTGATGGTTGCCTATAAATACATAATAAAAGTCAGTACATACGTGGGTAAACAGTGTATGTCCCCTGTTTATCACCTGCATGATCACCTTATACGTAAGTAAGTGCTGCCATACAACTTCAGTCATAATGGTATTGGCACTAAATTTAACTGTCATAGGCTAAATGGAAGACAAGGGACACAAAGCACAAATGATGCTTCAGTGATGCATTCTTGCCAAAGAAAGTGCAAATGATGTATTTTTATGTCATCTGAACAAAACTTTCATAGTAGTTTGAACACAGAATTAGGTACAAAAATGGAGTCATCGTCAGACCCACCTTGACTTTGGCATACAGAACTCCCAGGCTCTTGTATCATAGCAGTCAGCATCATATTTGCAAAGCACACTACCATTGTGTTTCCATCCCATTTAATTAAAGTTGCTACTGTAAATATTATTGGTTGTGTAGATTGTCTTAGTTTGTTTGTGTTTTTATAAATAATAAATTTATTTATTAATAAATAATTTATAAATAATAAAAATGTATTTTTTCACAGTTGTAGACATAGTCCAAGATCAAGGAACCAGCAAATTCAGAGTCTATTGAGGGCTTCTCTCTGCTTTCAAGATGGTGCCTCTTGTTAGGTTCACACATGGTGAATGGAAAGCAAAAGGGACCAGTATGCTCCCTACAACCTCTTTTATAAAAATATCAATCCAGGCTCAGCTAAGTGGTTAGGGTGCCAGCCACATACACCCGGGCTGGCTGGTTTGAACCTGGCTAGGGCCCGCCAAACAGCAATGACAATTACAACAAAAAATAGCAGGGTGTTGGGGTGGGTGCCTGAAGTCTCAGCTACTTGGGAGGCTGAGGCAAGAGAATCACTTAAGCCCAAGAGTTTGAGGTTGCTGTGACCTGTGACACCACAGCACTGCACAAAGGGTGACATAGTGAGGCTCTGTCTCAAAAAAAAAAAATCCATTTATGTGGGAAAAAAACCACATGACTTAATCACTTCCCTAAGAGTCCCATCTCTTTATGCCATCACCTTGGGGTTAAGTTCCAACAGATGAAATTCAGAGGAACACATACAGGCAACCCATAGCAGAGATAGTTGTTTTGCTCTACATATGACTCAGTTTGGAGAAATACTGAACTATAATGCTTCTCAGAGTCTAGATTTTCTAAAAATTGAAAGAAAAGTCTATTGTACCCATTCTTGCCTTATGGCTATGAGTATTCATAGAGCAGCCAATCATTCAATCCAACATATATTTGTGCGCTGCTACTATGTGCCTCACTATGGTTGTGTCCTAAGAAAAATACATGGAGATACAACAAACACAGACTTGCTGCTCAGGAAGTTAAGGCCTCAACCTTGATTTTATCATAAAACAAATCAAGTACACTAGTCAACTCAGTTACCTTGAATCTATCACAATCTGACTCTACTTGGGTGATTCTTATTTCCAGCTAAAGGGTCTGCAAGGACTTTGGGCCAATGGCAGAGAAGCAACTGACTGAAAAGTGCTTTGTAGTATTTCCTAAGGCTCACCTGTCTGTGGTGCTCTAAAAAGGCAAAGGCTTGGGCTCCCTCCGGGTGGGACTTTTTTTTTATTAGGGAGAATAAAACTTTAGGAAAGGGTGCCATTTATAAAAAAATTCCAGATACTTATAGAAAAATCAAAGTCAAGCAAACAATGGCAAGTCAATAGAGATGTTCCTGAGTTGCCGTTAAATTTGTATAATAAAGATAACGATTACATGGGGTGGAAAGAGGAGAGTGGTTTGGGGGAGGTATGAGTGGTCAGATGCTCTGAGTTGGTTTTATGTTAGAATATATTTACTTTCAGATTATTTTTCCATTTTGCTTTTACTAATCTCAACTAGCTATTGAAATAATGATTTAAAGTAGAACACACAGGGGTCTGAATGAACTGAGAAGGGTAGCTCAGCAGTAACAATACTCACACTAATTCCAAAAACATGGAGGGGGAACTCCTAACTTATTTTAGATGGGTTAACTGCCTCTTCCAGCCTGTAGGAAATATACAGCGCCCCAGGACTGAGGATGATCACATCACCCCCTAACCACTGGGATGATGGCAATGACATTTTTAACTAGTATTCTTGCTCTTTTTCTTGTCCCCACCCTACCCCCACACAGTCAATTCTCCATACAGCAGGCAAAATGGCCTTTTTAATTTAATTTTTTAATTTCAGATTAATACATGTGTACAAATGATTAGGTTACATTGTTTGCCTTTGTTAGGTAAAGTGCAAGTTGTAGTTGAACCCTTCCCCCAGGAGGTGTGTCATATACTCCAACATTGCACCCATTAAGTGAGAGCTTACCTAAAACCCTCCCTCCCTTCTCTCCCCTCCTTCCACCCGTCCCCTTACTTGAAATTGATTTTTTTTTCATGTGGACATGTAATTGTTCATCTGCTAGTTTGGTATTAGTATTGAAAAGTACTAGTATTGTATTTCTTTTCCATTCTTGTGATACTTTACTTAGGAGGATGTTCTCCAAATCCATCCAGGTTAATACAAAAGATGTAAAGTCTCCATCTTTCTTTATGGCTGAATAGTGTTCCACAGTACACAAATACCATAGTTTATTTATCCATTCATGAGTTAATGGGCACTTGACTTGGGTTATGTCCACATCTTGGTACCTGTTTATTACAGAAAAGTGACATGTTAAAAACGGCAATTAGTTCATAGCAGGCCCATGTCTAAAACCCTTCAAGGCCTACAGGTACACTTAGCCCTGTAAGTGAACTATAATATCCAGTCATTTTCACCTACATGGTATCATCCCCTAAACCTCTCCAACTTGCTTACTCTACTTCAGCCTAAGTGGTCTCCCTGTTCATCTTAAAACATTCCATGCTTATTCACATCCTAGCACTTAGGTACTAGAGCTTATTTCTCTGCCTGGAAGTTTCTTCCCCAAAAAATTCATTGAGTGACTTACAGTCATTTAGGTCTTAGCTCAAAAGGTCACCTCCTTCTCTAACTGTCTAATCTAAAGTACACTAGTCAACTCAGCCTTGCTCCAGAGTTCTTGCTGTGAGGAATAGGGCACTGGCACAAAGAATATTTTGAACCACAAAGAATGTGTAAAAGTAAAGAACCTTTGTAACATATTCTCTTATGTCTTCCTCTAACTCAAATAAAAAGAATTTGATTTCTACTCTTAAACTGGATTTCTGAAATTTCTCTCATTTTCCTGTTTTTATTCAAAGGAGTCTCGGGAAACCGTTGAAAAATAGTAACAGCAAAGACCCTAAGAATAATATCACAGATTGAGTATTTATTTGGTTTTACAAACCATTCTGAAGACTTCATGTTCTTTAACCCGTTTAATCCTCACAATAGCCCTATGATGTAACTACTTGCACGTGTTTATCCTAATTTACAAGACAAATGAGGTAGGTGAGGAACTAAAATTTTAAAAAGCTATAAAAGGCACACAATTCATGAGCCTAAGTTCTAGTTGTTACATCAGAATACAATGTCCATATGTCAATTACAGTGCCAGTTTAAATAAGAAATAGCTAGATGGTAACTGCAACAATAATAACAATGGCAATCTCATTTAACCATTTCTCTGTGCCATGCACCCTCTTTCATGTTTCACTACATTGCATCTTATCATAATAAGAGCCGTGACAAGACTATTGTAATTATATCTATTTTATAGAAGAGAAAACCAAAGAGGACCTTTCAGGAGATCAGAGAGCTAGTAAGTACTATTTACAGTATTGGCAGCAGGAACAAATGAGTTTCCACTGAGGATGGATACACACTCACTAGATGCAAAAAGAACTTTTAGTCTAATTCCACACTCAACCTTCATGGCATATTGGGTTGAGCTAGAAGTCCTGATTTTTCTTTCTTAAATTCTGAATTTCTTCAAGAGCTTGGTCGATAAGCAATATTGCTATTCCACAGATAATTTCTGCTACTCTACCTATCAGGCTGCTGAGAGTATCTTTTCCTTCAAAGAAGGCTAGAGCCTGAGTGCTGCCTTCCTCCTCTGACTCAGTCCTGGGATGGATTGCCCTGATGCTGTGGTGAGATTTATTTAACATTGTTTCATCCTCTGCAATAAGTATGTTTGCTAATAAGAGAAAGGAAAGAGAACTGACTTAGATTTTATGATTCATTTTGGTTACCAACCCATAGACTACTCTAATTATCAAGTAAATGTTTCTATTTGTGCTGAATAACTGATTGGACACAGATTTCTTCTATTCTAGATTATTTACTTTCAAGTTATATGTGGTCTTTGAGAGTCTACTAACAATATAGAAATAAGATGGGATAATATAAAAGTTACTCACAGAATACTAGACATATTAAGAACATGGAGTCTGAAACTACATTGTGAGAATTTAGATTCAAGCTGCACCATTTCCTGGACTTTGTTGCCTTTGACATGCTATTAAATTTCAGTTCCTTTATATACCAAACAAGGATAATGCTAGTATCTACATCAAATTCATAAAAGCATATAGGGGAGAGAGTACACATAGTAAGTGTTCAATAATATTAGCCCTTTGACTATTCTTATTTAAGATCAAAGTATTTTTATTAAATATAAAATATCAGCTCATAGATCTATATTTTATTACTCGAAAGAAGTAGATGTTCATACAATGCTCTAGATATCCTATTCCAAATGTATCTAAACTCTATAATTTCAATATGACCAATAAATAATATGGGGTACCTGTCTTCAAAGTCCTTTCAATATAGAGCTAGACAATGAGAGACTGAAGAGTGAAGTACACAGAGAGGCATAGCCCAGGGTGAAATATTTTATGTGCCTAAATGTCTGATTCCATGTGTTAGAGAATTTCAAAGGAAGAATAAATCAATGATATCTGTAGATTAGGAAGTGTGAATAAAGATTTCATGTGAAGGAAATGTGTGTCATTTATGTTGATCCTTGAGCACTCGGGGTTTTAACAAGTATATGTGAGAATGAAGTATGATGAAGGAAAATGAAAAGAAAAGAAAAACTTGGAAAAAGGAAAGGGTCATTATGAATTGTGAGCGCTGTTAGGGATATGTAGTGTTCCAGTGTAGCAAAACCCTGAGACATATTAAAAGGGATATGGATAAAGAAAACTAGGAGAATCTGGTGGGCGCCTGTTGTTAAGGATCACAGATGTCAGCAAGATTAGTGCTTAGTCACGCGAGCAATGCAATGGCCACAAAACCTTCAAACATAAAGTGAGTTCCGTGAAAGCATGCCCTCTGTTTGTCTCACCCTGGCTTTCTCTGTAACCACAGCAGTGCATAGTAGTCCATTATTTGTTGGGTGAGCATTTGTTAAATGAATAATTAAATGGCATCCTTTTAATTGTCACTTTTATTGTTGCTATTCGGCAAGTCACAAGAGTTACACCAAAAGACCTCAGGGATTCCAATTTTAGCTGTTTATAAGAATCCATTGCTTAAAAAGGCCCCACTATCAAATAGTGATTTAAAAAAAAAGTCTAGTTTAACTATTGCTTCCTTTTCCAGGCTTGGCCCAAGTTACCAATTCAGTCAGAGGAAGAGTCAGGATTAGAACCCAATTTTCTGTCCTCCTACTCTTGAATTATTTCCACAGCTTTTGATTGCAATATGCATCAAACAATCTGTTCCACATAACTCTCACTAGCTATTAATATAAAGTCATTGCAACCCTTCAGAGAAATAATAAGAATTTTATTTCATTTTGTTTTCTTTTGTTTAGGAAATGGGGAAACAAATGAATAGCTATGATATAGGGATTAGAAGAGAAATTTGAATAAGTTATCTACATTTGGCCTAAATTATCCAATATTTTCAAGGGCAGAGAGTAGTATATAGTTAGTATATGTCAAATATAGTTCTTCCCCCAATAAATCTTTTAATAGTTTTTCACTTCCTTCTCATTTGCCATGACCTCATTATTCCAATAGAATATTAGGGTAAAAAAAGCCCATGACTGATAACTTTTTTTTTTGGATTCTTCATCATGAACTCTTAGTAAAAATTTGCAAACATAAAATAACTAATTTGAGACTTTTTTTCCTTTGATATGGAAATGTACACCACAAAGATTTCAAACATATGATTTTACCTTGTCAAAAGATTTATTATTAGCACAGAAAAATATCCATCTTTTGCTGGCTACATACTAAACACAGAGCATAAATTATATCAGTGGAACAATACAAAAGGAGTGATGCATAACTTGCCCTTTACCCAGATGTTTGCTGAAAGATCAACTCACAATTAAGACAGATTAATAAGAGAAAGGTTTATTTGCCATGTGCATGGGAAGAATCACAGAGTGATTACTAGATATCCCAATGAAGTTCAGAAATTTTTATACCTATGTTTTTTGGGGAGGGAGAGCTGAGCCATAATGAGTGGTTGCTAGGGAGGAGGAATGGAAGGGCAAACAGTTTGACTTGTAAATTATCCTGAGAGACTGGTATTACGTTTTGTATGATTTGCACCAGGTATGATTGTATTCTTGATTTTCATTCCTGCAATATACTGAGATAACTGGGAGTAGAAGAGGAGTTCACTGTGCTTTTGGTTTATGCAGATAGAGAACAAGCCTTTTGCAAGGGCCTGTTAGTCTCTGATGGCCTTAAATAAGGAGTCATATTTTGGAGTGAAATGTCCTGAGCTACTTCAATATTAATTCAGTAAAAAAGAGACAATAAACCGCAAATGAAAAATTAGAAGAAATTCAAAACAGGAAACATAAAATATACAACAAAGACAGGATATCACTGATTTTGAAGACTTCCAACAGGACCTGATGATGAAGGATGGTCTCTTACTGTTTCTGGAGACTACTAGGTGACTTACTACAAGATGTATAAGGAGATGATTGGGAATAAGGGGTCTGTGGAAAGGAAGCAAAGAGCTCTCAGGAAAAACAGAGTAGGAAACAGAACCAATGTGTAGAGCACGACCTTTTATGTTAAGAGAAGGATTCATTGTTTATAGGATCTAAGATGTCAGTACAGCCTTATGTTAATGGTCAGTCCATCTCAGAAAGGAAGAATTTACTGCGTTAGAAAACACAGAGATGATCCCCCAAAGATAGTACTACAATGATGAGCAAACCAGCTGCCATACTCACAGCCATCTCCTCCCTTTGAAAGTTTACCTATTATTGTTTTGAAACTTACAGGTTGTTATTAACCCTGACATTAATTCTGAGGAACTTTAGGAGGCGTGTCTAACCTGTGACCCACAGGCTGCATGCAGATTATTTGAGGACCCTTTTACCTATATGTGTTAGCAGATATAGTAAAAAGAATGCACATGAAGGACGTAAGAAAATTTCACCTGAAAATATGACTCCTTGATGTAAATAATACTTTGAATTAAAAGCCAATGAGATCAGGAAGCTTTGGAAGGAAATTTCCCCTCTATCTTCATAAAATCTGACTGACCTGATCAAAAGATAAAAGGAGGCAGGCAACTGACTTCATTTCCTCCCCCTGTTATCTCAATATATTGTAGGAAGGAAAATCAAGAATGTAAGCCGATCTGGCCCACATCATTTAAAATACAATACCTGTCTCTCAGGTTAATTTATAAGTCAATCTGTTTCCCTGATCTATTCATCCTCTCTAGCAACTACTTATTGCACCTACACTCCACTTTATCCTCCCTCCCTTCTAAATTAAGGTGTGTATAAAAATATCTGATCATCATTGAAATATTGGGTAATCATTCTTGTGATTCTCCCATGTTCATGGTATTTGGAAATAAACATTTATCTTATTAATCTGCCTTAATTGTGAGTTGATCTTTCAGAAAACGTTCAGGGCAAAAAGGTAAGTTTACCCTTGCACCTTTTTTGCTCATCAGCTTTTGTTAGTGTTTGTATATTAAATATGTGGTTCAAGACAACTCTTATCTTTCCAATATGCAACAGAAAATAAAAGATATTGAAAATGGGTTAAAAATATATATTATTCTGGAGCTGGAAGGTGGACTTCAAGTCATGCTAGCCAGATGAAAATGAGCAAGTAATTTACCTTCTCTTTCTTGAAAATGGGTAATAATGATTTTCTCTAAGACTTCCTGAGTTGATTAATCTAGTTTATACATGTAAGTTACTTAGAATCATGAATAACATGATTAAATTATTAGCTATTACCAGAATTATTACCTAAATATTACTGACCCAGGCATTGCTTCAAGAATTTTACATGAGTGCCCACATATTTCCTTGTGTGCATAACTATACACAAATACTGTTTATTGATAACCTGCCATGTGCCAAGTGCAATTTTTAAAATGTGACAATTTATTTCATCACTATTCAAATTTCTATAATTAAAAGGTTTATACTGGCAATGACAATGACTGTTAGTTAAATAACAAGTCTCAATGTTTCTTGAATGCTTACTATGCATCCTGTGTTACATCCTGTGTATGTGAATATGCATCCTGTGTATGTGAATTATGTCGTTATTTTTTACAACCAGACTGTCATTATGTTCACTTATTGCAAAAGAAAAATGAAGTAGAAAGAGTTTTAGTGACTTCCTCAGGTAATACATCTTGTGAGTTGTAGAAATTGCATTCAAATACAAATCTAACTCCAGAGTCCTACCTAAAACAACCTCTCCCTATCAGCCTTTTCCCCCATCTTGAAAGTCTAGTCTCTGGCATGGTTAAACCTTAGAGTGAGATGTTCATTTGCTTCTCAAGGTTTCTATGACTCTATACTTGCCTGAATCTTCTCCTATTTCACCAGACACAATTTCTTAGTGTGCCTGGCTAGTTTCTCCTCATCTCCTTGCACAATTAGTGCTTGAGTTCGGTCTCTTAACTCTCTTCTCTTTCTATCTACACTGGCTTCCTTAGTGATTTTGTTGACTTGCATTGTCTTAAACATAATTTATTGGTGGAAAACTCCCACGTTTATACTTGCTCTCCTTCTAAACACCAGGCTAGTATATTCAGTTGCCCAGGTGACATCTCTGCTTGATTTTTTACAGGTATCTCAAACTTAACATGTTCAAACCAAGTTCACGATATTTCCTCCAAATCTCCTCTTCTAATCTTCACCATTTCAGAAGTTAGTAATTACATTCTTTCCATTGCTCAGTCTAAAAACCTTAAAGTCATTCTGACTCCCCTCTTTTTTCACCACTCCCCAGTACATTAACCCGTAAGCAAACCTTCTTAGTTCTACAAATAAGATACTTCTTAAATCTATATGCTTCTTATTATTTTCACCATTATACTGTGAGCCCAACCTACTACTATAATTATATTTACAACTGGTTCCTAGCTTTTGTTCTGCCACTTAAATATCATTCTCCTTAAAGTGATGTGTTCTATATGCCAAACACTATTCTATGTTCTTTGCTTACATTAGTACCTCATTTAATTTTGATACAATCCAAATGGATACATTCTAGTTTTTCTTCCATTTCACAGGAAAGAAAATCAATGTTCAAAAAAGTGAGGTCATCTGAACAAAGAAAAACTGTACATCAATCTTATTTCCATGGTGCCTTGATGTTTCAGTAATCCAATAATTCCATTATTAGGGCTTTATGCCAGAAAACAAAGCAACTTAAAATAGATATTTGAAAGCATTCATTAAAATTGTAACTATGTTGGGTTGGCGTCTGTAGCTCAAGCAGCTTAGGCACCAGCCACATACGTCAAAGTTGGCGGGTTCAAATCCAGCCTAGGCCTGCCAAACAATGATAACTACAACCAAAAAATAGCCAGGTGTTGTGGCAGGCATCTGTAGTCCCAGCTTTTTGGGAGGCTAAGGCAAGAGAATTACTTAAGCCCAGGAGTTGGAGGTTGCTGTGAGTTGTGATGCCATGGCACCCTACCCAGGGCAACAGTGTGAGACTTTATCCAAAAAAAAAAAAAAATGTAACTATGTTTTGGACATGTCAGCACCAATCTAAGATGTTCACATAGGTGAATAAGTAAGTGAAAATATATTAAGACAATAAATCATTAAAGTATCAATAAATATGTACATTAACATTACAGAGCATGTTATACACAAATGTTGTAAGTGTGTGTTCATGATAATGTGGATTTAAAGCTATATTTTACCCACTGTTGGAACTTAGACATGTCTAAAGAGGTGATAAGGCAGGTGCTATTTGAAGTATATTTGAATGAATCAGCTGAATTATATAAACTCAAAAGGGCTTCCTGAAGGAATTTTTACCCTCATACTAATCTAAAATGTAAAAACAAACAAACAAAAAAAAAAACACCAGATTAGCTTTAATTTTTAAAAAGTTATTTTTTTTTACTGTCATAAAAACACTATCTTCAGAAGAGATTATCGTTATTCTACAGGAAAAGACAGAAAAATCATGTCTCAAGTCACTTGATGTATAGATAAACAAAAGATTTCACTTTCCTAATAAGAGTTTGCTGAAAATGACACACACACACACAAAAAAAAAAAAGCCCTTTTATTTTTGCAATGTTTTCATTATGCAGCCAATCTGAATCCTCTACTCTGCCTCTGAAATAATCTTTCTAAAGAGAGTTCTGATCATGTCACATTCTAACTGTAAATCATTCAAGAGTTCTCTACCAACAAGATAAAGAGCAAACTCCTTAGCATGTATACGCCTCTTCATAAGATGTCCTTGACTTTTGTTTCTCAGGTCCTTCACCTCCCTGCTCTTGTGAATTATCCATTTTAGGTTAAATTGCTGTCATGGAAACTGTTTTTAACATCTTTTTGGTAAGGTTTGTTTTTTAATGTAGATTTTATTTCCATAAAACACTTTTATCCCAGAATCCTCTCCAAATTTTAAAATCATGTATACACACACACACACACACACAAAAAAAAAAGCATGAATAAATAAAATAATCAATCTAGCAGAATAAATCATCCAGGCACACATGTAATTTTACTAACTATACCTACAGGTATTTAGATTATATTAAACGTGGCATTTCAAATCAATAATAAGTGATGTTGGTAGAAGTTACTAATAATTTAGGAAGAAAATCAAACTAATCCTAACCTTACCATTTACCCTAAAGTACAACTAATAAGATTCTTGAAAACTAGATGTGGCTTTTAAAAATAATGTTGCTGACCCTTTTAAACATAACAGAGAACACTAAAAAGCCATAAAGGAAAAGATAATCACATGTAGCTACATAATTCAGTATAAAACTCTCCATAAAAGGGAAAAAAACCACCAATCTATATATTTTGTCATCCAATATAATCCCCCTTACTCATCTGTAAAAACTGTCAATGTTTTTTCTGTATCTTCATTCAAGTCATCAATAACATCAATGACCAAGAACCAGACAAAGGCCCATGGCCTTTATCAGGCCTTTAGAGACCACACCCCATGTCATTGTTTTTAATCAGAGCCATATGGGCACGGTTGTTTTTCAGTAACTAATCTACCCAATCGTACAGGGACCTAGTCTATATGTAATACATCTTACCTGTAAGATTGTGAGAAACCTTTTTAAGGACTTGATGAATTACAGATACAATTTCTGCATTTCTTTCACATATTGGTCTAGCAACTTGACCAAACAAAAAATAAAACAGTTTTATTGACTTTGTCCTTAGACCACACATGCTGCCTCCTTTACTATGTGCTTGAAAACACTAAAGCAGACAAACAGGAAGGACTTTTATCAGATCTAATTTTAAGTCCATTGCTCATCCATTCTCTTCTCACTACTCGCATCATGATTAACTTGGTCCAAGCCACCTCTATACTCAGAGTACTACAATAGCCACCTAACTGATCTTCATGAGTACAGTGTTTCTCTCTTAATATAGAAACCAAAATGAGCATTTCAAAAAATCATATCAGTTCATTATTTTTACTTAAAATCTTCTAATTCCATTGATCATCTTTAGAATAAAAATCCAAGCCCTAACGATTGTCTACAAGTCCATCCCCATACTATCTGGCCCTGATTACCTATCTTACTTTATGATATAATTTACTACTCATTCATACTCCACTCCAGCCACTATAGCCTTCTGGCTATTCTCCAAACATTCCAAGTCCATTCCTGTCTCAAGATCTTTGTACATGCTCTTTCTTCAGAGATAGTTCCAAGATTTTTGCGTCGTTGATAACTTCTTATTACATAGTTCTGCACAAATGTCATGTTCTCATAGATCTTCCCACATGATCCTATCTAAAATTACAACTTTTCCTCATGTATACACCATCATTTCTAACTCTGGTTTATTGTTGTCATAGGACTTATCATCCTCTGGTTTTCTATTTTTAATAATCAAATTATTTCTTATGAATCTTCCTAATAATGTAATATTCATGAGGACAGAGATCATGTCTATTTTATTCACTGCATCACCAATGCCTGATATTATGTATAGCATATAGCAAATACTCCAGAAATATTTGTTAAATGAATAAAATAAGCCAAAAAGTGTAGAAATAGTAACCTACGGCAGGACAAATGCAGTTTGTAAATGAATAAATTTAGTAAACATTAGTAAACAATAATGATATTCCATTTCATACTTTACCTTACGTATCAAAACTGAATTTTTAGTTTTGTTTCAGTACTCTGAGCTACATCTTTTAATAACTGAAAAAATTTCTCAGATTCAAAAGAACATGACCTATTATGTTTCTATGATCAATAATCTTCTCTCACTTCTGCACCTCTATCTTATTTTCCTGGGAAGTTCTAGTAGGAAGATAAGAAAATGACTATCATTACCAGCCTTGGAAGATCCATTTAGCTCATTATGCAAATGAAGTATAGCCTAATATCCAGAACATGACACATTGCCTTGTATTTTAAAGCCATAAATAATCATACGATATGATAGAATTAAAGTAACAGTTCTTAAATGATACTAATAACCATAAGAAAATCCAAGAAATAGATAGAAATGATGCTTAATGACACACTGACTCATTTGCTCTGGAAAGCTCTTATTGGAGCCACTAAATATTATATGATTTTGGCTAAAAATATATTACATTTTATTTATGTATTTTTTGGTACTCTATTTCTTTTATTTTACTTTATATTTTTTATTATTATTAAAACACAGCTGTGTACAGTGATGTGATCATGGGGCACCATACACTGGTTTTATAGACCGTTTGACACATTTTCATCACACTGGTTAACATAGCCTTCCTGGCATTTTCTTAGTTATTGTGTTAAGTCATTTACATTCTACATTTACTAAGTTTCACATATTCCCTTGTAAGATGCACCACAGGTGTAATCCCACCAATCATCCGCCCTCCGCCCACCTCCACCCTCCCTCCCCTCCCTTTCCCTCTTCCCCCTATTCTTAAGTTATAACTGGGTTACAGCTTTCATGAGAAAGCTATAAATTAATTTCATATTGGGCTGAGTACATTGGACACCTTTTCTTCCATTCTTGAGATACTTTACTAAGAAGAATATGTTCCAGCTCCATCCATGTAAACATGAAAGAGGTAAAGTTTCCATCTTTCTTTAAGGCTGCATAATATTCCACGGTGTACACATACCACAATTTATTAATCCATTCATGGATCCATGGGCACTTGGGCTTTTTCCATGACTTAACAATTATGAATTGGGCTGCAATAAATATTCTGGAACAAATATCTTTGTTATGATGTGATTTTTTGGTCTTCTGGGTATATGCCTAGTAGAGGAATTATAGGATTGAATGGCAGATCTATTTTTAGATCTCTAAGTGTTCTCCAAACATCTTTCCAAAAGTAATGTATTAATTTCCATTCCCACCAGCAGTGTAGAAGTGTTCCCTTTTCTCCACATCCGCGCCAACATCTCTGGTTTTGGGATTTTCTGATATGGGCTAATCTTACTGGAGTTAGATGATATCTCAAAGTAGTTTTGATTTGCATTTCTCTGATGATTAAAGATGATGAGCATTTTTTCATATGTCTGTAGGCCGTGTGCCTGCCCCAGCCTGCAATGGGATCACTTGTTCTTTTCTTGCTTTATAAGTTTGAGTTCTCTGTGGATTCTGGTTATTAAACCTTTGTCGGAGACATAACCTGCAAATATCTTCTCCCATTCTGAGGGCTGTCTGCTTGCTTTACTTACTGTATTCTTGGCTGTGCAGAAGCTCTTTAGTTGATCAGGTCCCAGTAGTGTATTTTTGAAGCTGCTTCAATTGCTCGGGGGGTGCTCTTCATAAAATACTCTCCCAGACCGATTTCTTCAAGGGTTTTCCCTGAACTCTCTTCTAGTATTTTTATAGTTTCACGTCTTAAGTTTAAATCTTTAATCCAGTGAGAGTCTATCTTAGTTAATGGTGAAAGGTGTGGGTCCAGTTTCAGTCTTCTACAGGTTGCCAGCCAGTTCACCCAGCACCATTTGTTAAATAGGGAATCATTTCCCCATTGAATGTTTTAAATTGGCTTGTCAAAGATCAAATAACGGTAAGTAGCTGGATTCATCTCTTGGTTTTCTATTCTGTTCCAGACATCTATTTCTCTGTTTTTGTGCCAGTACCATGCTGTTTTGATCACTATCGATTTATAGTGTAGTCTGAGTCTGGTAGCATGATTCCTCCTGCTTTGTTTTTATTTCTGAGTAATGTCTTGACTATTTGAGATTTTTTTTTATTCCATATAAAACTAAGTATTATTTTTTCAAGATCTTTAAAGTGTGACAGTGGGGCTTTAATAGGGAATGCGTTAAAATTGTATATTGCTTTGGGTAATATGGACATTTTAACAATGTTGATTCTTCCCAGCCATGAGCATGGCATGTTTTTCCATTTGTTAATATTTTCAGCTATTTATTTTCTTAGAGTTTCATAATTCTCTTTATTGAGATCTTTCACATCTTTTGTTAGATAAATTCCCAAATATTTCATCTTCTTTGGCACTACTGTGAATGGAATAGAGTCCTTATCTGTTTTTTCAGCTTGACTATTTTTGGTATATATAAAGGCTACTGATTTATGAATGTTGATTTTGTAACCTGAGATGCTGCTGTATTCGTTGATCACTACTAAGAGTTTTGTAGTAGAATCCCTGGTGTTTTCCAGATATACAATCATATAATCCACAAAGAGCGAAAGTTTGATCTCTTCCCACCCTATATGAATACTGTTGATGGTCTTTTCTTCCCTAATTGCGGTGGTTAAAACTTCCATTACAATGTTAAAGAGCAGTGGAGACAATGGGCAGCCTTGTCTGGTTCCTGACCTGAGTGGAAATGATTTCAGTTTAATTCCATTCAATACAATATTGGCTGTGGGTTTGCTGTAGATGGCCTCTATCAATTTAAGAAATGTCCCTTCTATACCAATTTTCTTAAGTGTTCTGATCATGAAGGGATGCTGGATATTATCAAAAGCTTTTTCTGCATCAATTGAGAGAATCATATGGTCTTTGTTTTTTAATTTGTTTATGTGCTGAATTATACTTATAGATTTATGGATATTGAACCAGCCTTGAGACCCTGGGATAAAACCAACTTTGTCATGATGTATAATTTGTTTGATGTGTTGCTGGATTCTGTTTGTTAGGATCTTGTTGAATATTTTTCATCTATATTCATTAGTGATATTGGTCTATAATTTTCTTTTCTTGTTGGGTCTTTTCCTGGTTTGGGGATCAGGGTGATGTTTGCTTCATAGAACATGTTAGGTAGTCTTCCTTCTTTTTCTATCTTTTGGAACAGGTTGTGTAATATAGGTACTAACTCCTCTTTAAAGTTTTGGTAGAATTCTGACTTGAAGCTATCTGGTCCCGGGCTATTCTTTTTAGGGAGGTTTTGTATGGTTGATGCTATTTCAGTAATTGATATGTGCCTGTTCAACATTTCCACTTGATTCTGGCTAAGTCTTGGAAGGTGATGTGCTTCCAAGTATCAGTCAATTTCTTTCAGATTTTCATATTTCTGAGAATAAAGTTTCTTGTAATATTCATTAAGGATTTTTTGAATTTCTGAAGAGTCTGTTGTTATTCTGTCTTTGTCATTTCGGATTGATGAAATTAGAGATTTTACTCTTTTTTTTTTCCTGGTTAGGTTAGCCAAAGGTTTATCTATTTTATTGACCTTTTCAAAAAACCAGCTTTTTGATTTATTGATCTGTTGTATAATTCTTTTGTTTTCAATTTCATTTAATTAATTTCATTTAATTCTGCTCTAATTTTGGTTATTTCTTTTCTTCTATTGGGTTTGGGGTTAGAATGTTCATCTTTTTCCAATTGCTTGAGATGTTCCATTAAGTTGTTAACTTCCTCTCTTTCTGTTCTTGTGAGGAAGGCTTGCAGTGCTATAAATTTCCCTCTTAGGGCTGCCTTTGCATTATCCCAGAGGTTCTGATAATTCCTGTCTTCATTGTTGTTTTATTCCAAAAATTTGGCGATTTCCTTCTTAACCTCATCTCTGACCCAGCTATCATTAAGCATAAGGTTATTTACCTTCCATGTTTTTGTATGATAATGTAGATCCCTGTTGTTACTCAGCTCAACTTTGATTCCATGGTGGTCCGAGAAGATGTAAGGAATAATTTCTATTCCTTTAAATTTACTGAGGTTAGACTTGTGACCTAAGATGTGATCCATTTTGGAGTATGTTCTGTGGGCTGATGAGAAGTATGTGTATTCAGTTTTGTGGGATGAAATGTTCTGTAGATGTCTGCTAAATCCAAATGTTGGATGGTTAGGTTTAAATTTCTTTGCTCAGCTTCTTATTGGAGGATTGCTCCAGTGCTCTGTGGAGTCACGAGTACCCACCCAGCAAATAGATCAGTCTGGGAAGGTTGATGCCTCCTTCCCCACCTTTCACCCCTGTCGCACCCAGTCATTGATAGTCCCGCAGGGCTTTGACCCAGTTGCCTGTTGTGAACAGATATTCCAGGGGGTTGCACCTGCCTGAATCACAAGGAAATCCATTTCTGCTCAGCCAGGCCACTGCGCTCTGCCTCTATCTACCAGGGGAAGGTGAGGCCTGACAACCTCGCGTGCTTGATGGAGGCTGGGGGGTGTTCACTCAGTTCCTGCCCTGCCCCTGATTGATGTTACTGACAGAACAGAACAGAACAACTTTGTGGGATTTGTTCTGTCCCTGCTAAATTCCCCTGCAGAAGAGAAGCTGTTTTGAGTTCCCAGAGCCTGCACCACAGGCTCTGTCTTTGCTCCTGCAGGTCTGTATTCGGTTACCTGTTAGTTCTAGCCTTCTGTCTTCCTTTGTCTATAGGCCGACGATCCCCTGAGTGCCAGGTGTGTCTTAGGCTCAGTAAAGTGGTCCTCTATGTCAGCCCCGCCCTGGGAACCTCCCGGCTCTTTGTGTGCATTTCTAGTCCCTGCGCTCCACCCAGGCCAGTACTGCTCAGGCAACCACTTTACTCATGGGTCTGAGTTTCCATCCCAGATCTGTTCTGTGGTGGTTGCCCCCTGAGTAGATGCCCGGCCTCCTCTGGTTGCCCAGGGAGACAGGGGGTGTGGCTTCAGAATATCTGGGACTGAGCCCTATTGTTGCCAAAAGACAGCTGCTGCTCTGTGCCTCGGGGCCCTATATTACATTTTAATCACAGGATAATATGACACTTGGTGTTCAACATTTATACCTTCCTTTTTGAAGGAGAATTCCTTTTAAAATTAATTGTAACAGAAATAGATGCAGTTGTTTGTCAAAGTTAATGGCAAAGATATTCCTATGTTAATAAATAATTGTTAGTCAGTTTGTGGTAGATAAAACTCAAAAATTATTAGTTTTTCTTCAAGTTAAAAGTGTCTCCAGCCTTTCTACTACTCTGCAGATTATTTCATTGCTTATTTCTTTGGGGGAAAAGCTAACCACCATGCAAATAAAGTTGTTGCAACCAAATCTGGTCTTCTGAGAGGCCTCGGAGAGTATTGGGGGGGGGGGGAATAGGACTGAACCAGAAGTCAGAACACTTGTTTTCAATTTCTAGACCTACCACTGGCTTAACATGCAACATTAAGCAGATTGCTCTAACTCCTGAATTTTGTTTACTTGCCTCTAAAATGAAGTTGCTAATATTTACCTTCTTTCCCTCATAAGATTTCTATTTGAATAAAAACCAATAGTAATAAATATATTTTATTAACCTTGATTCAAGGGCAAATGTGGGTGACTGAAATTTCATCTGAGGGAAGACTAACTGTTTTTAGTATCTGTCAGTCTTCTACCATTTAAGAACTAAAATCCCAAAATACGTCAAGGACATTATGAGCCATAGTCAATTATCAGTCGTATAACTTCATAATATTTAATAACTTCCATTATTTATTGGTTTGCAAATCATTCATCAAGTATTTATTGAGCAAACTCAGTCATGGCAGTCTGAAATCATGTGTTTGTTTATACTTCTTGAAATTTTACTAAAATGATGCTACACAGATTCATTCTCTCTCTCTCTCTCTCCTTTCTTTTCTTTTTTTCATTTTTTTCTCTCTCTCTCTCTCTCCTTTCTTTTCTTTTTTTCATTTCTTTCTCTCTCTCTCTCTCTCTTTCTCTCTCTCTCTCTCTTCTACACATTCAGGGAAATGACTCCCGTAACATATGAGCAACTATACAAGTGATCCCTGAAAGTATAGTCTTGAACTATATATTTTAAACTCCTGGGCTCAAGAGATTCTATTGCCTCAGTCTCCTGAGTATCCGGGAGTACAGGTGCCTGCCCCCCCACTATGCCCAGTTACTTTTTTCCACCTGCTTCTGCTTCCCAGAGTGTTAGGATTACAGGTGGGAACCACCACTCCAGGCCTCAAAGTTGTGATTTTTTTTCATCTTTTATACTTTCTGTCTTTGTGTCTGTTTTTCTCTCCTTGTTTATGTCTGTCTGCCTGTCTTTCTGTCTGTCTCTCTTTATGTCTTTTTGTATTTATGTCTGTGTGTCCTCTGTCTGTCTTGCTGTCTCTCTGTCATTCTCTCACTCTCTCTCTCTTTTTTTTTTGGGGGGGGGGCCGGGGCTGGGTTTGAACCCGCCACCTCCGGCATATGGGACCGGTGCCCTACTCCTTGAGCCACAGGAGCCGCCACTCTCTCTCTCTTTTCTTCCTTCTGTTTGTCTTTTTGTCTCTCTTTATGTCCGTCTGTCTTTCTGCCTTTCGTCCATCTGTCTGTCCTTCTGTGTGTCTTTTTCTTTGTCTTTCTGTCCTTCTTTCTGTTTTTTTGTCTTTTGATCTGTATTTCTCTTTTCACCTGTATGTCTTTCTATCTTTCTCTCTCTCTCTGTCTCCTTTCTTCCCTCTGTCCTTCTTTTGGTCTTTCTCTGTGTCTTTCTGTGTCTCTGTCTTTGTGCCTGTCTATCTCTGTGTGCCTTTCTGTCTTTGTTTCTTTCTCTCTGTCGTTTTTTTCTGTCTGTTCGTCTTTTTGTCTGCCTGTTCTGTCTGACTTTCTTTCTGTTTGTCTTTCTCTCTCACTCTCCTTTCTTCCTTCCATCCTTCTGTGCATCTCTCTTTGAGTCTGTTTTTCTATGTGCCCTTCTGGCTGTGTATCTATCTTTGTATCTTTCTGTCTTCTGTCTGTATGTCCATCTTTTTGTCTCTGTCTTTCTTTCTGTCTGACTCTCTGTCTTTCTGACTGTCAATCTCTGTCCATCTGTCTGTCTCTCTGTCTTTCTGTCAATCTTGGTCCATCTGTCTGTCTGCCTTTCTGTCTCCGTGTGTTTTTCTGTCTTTCTTTCTTTCTGTCTGTTGGTCTCTTAATCTGTGTGTTTTTCTGTCTTTCTTTCTATCTGTCTGTCTGTCTTTCTTTCTGTCTGTCCATCTGTCTGTCTTTCTGTCTTTTTATCTTTCTCTCTGTCTTTCTGTCTGTCTTTCTGTCCATCTGTCTGTCGGTCTTTCTGTCTGTTGTTCTGTCTTTCTGTCTATCTGTCCTTTTGTCTGTCTTTCTGTCTGTCCTTCTGTGTGTCTTTCTGTCTGTCATTCTGTCTGTCTGTCAGTCTGCATTTCTATCTTTCTGTCTGTATGTCTTTCTGTCCATTTGTATTTCGGTCTGTCTTTTGGTCTATCTGTCTTTCTGTTGGTCTGTATGTCTGTCGGTCTTCCTGTCTTTCTTTCTTTCTTTCTTTCTTTCTTTCTTTCTTTCTTTCTTTCTTTCTTTCTTTCTTTCTTTCTTTCTTTCTTTCTTTCTTTCTTTCTTTCTTTCTGTGTGTCTGTCTGTCTGTCTGTCCATCCGTATTTCTGTCTGACTCTCTGTCCATCTTTCTCTCTCTCTCCTTTCTTGCTTTTGTCTTTCTGTCTCTCTCTGTCTGACTTTATGTCTGTCTGTCTGTTTGTCTGTCCATCTGTATGTCTTTCTGTCAGTGTTTCTATCTGACTTTCTTTCTGCCTGTCCGTTGGTCTTTCTGTCCATCTGTCTGTCTGTATTTCTGTCTGTCTATCTTTTTGTCTTTCTATCTGTCTGTCTTTCTATCTTTCTTTCTAACTGTGTGTTTCTATATGTCCATCTGTCTGTCTGCCTGACTATCTATCTTTCTGTCTGTCTGTCTTTTTGTCTTTCTTTCTGTCCGTCTCTCTGTCCATCTTTCACTCTCTCTCCTTTCTTGTTTTTGTCCTTCTGTCCTTCTCTGTCTTACTTTATGACTGTCTGTCTTTCTGAATGTCTTTCTGTCTATCTTTCTATCTGTCCGTGTTTCTGTTTTTCTGCGTGTCTGTCTGTCTTTCTGTCTGTTAGTCTTTCTGTTGGTCTGTTTGTCTGTCTGCCTTTCTGTCTTTCTGTCGGTTTATCTGTCTATCTTTCAGTCTATCCGTCTGTCCATCTGTCTGCCTGTCTTTCAGTCTTTCTATCTTTCTGTCAGTGTTCGCCTGTCTTTCTATCTTTCTGTCAGTCTGTCTGCGTTTCTGTCTGTGTATTTGTCTTTCTTTCTTTCTATCAGTCTTTCTGTCTGCCTGTATTTCTGTCTTTCTTTCTATCTGTCTGTCTATACTTCTGTTGGTCTGTCTGTCTATCTTTCCATCCATCTGCTTGTCCATCTGTCTGTCTGTCTCTTTCTTTCTGTCTGTCCATCTGTATATCTGTCTGACTTTCTGTCTTTCTATCTGTCTTTCTGTTAATCTGTCTGTCTTTCTGTCTGTCTGTCTCTCTGTCCATCTGTCTGTCTTTCTATTGGTCTGTCTTTCGGTCTGTCTTTCTGTCTGTCCATCTGTCTTACTATCTATCTGTCTGTCTGTCTGTCTCTCTGTCTTGCTGTCTTTCTACCTTTCTGTCTTTTTGTGTGTCTGACTGTCTTTCTGTCCACCTGTATTTCTGTATGATACTCTGTCCATCTTTCTCTCTCTCTCTCCTTTCTTGCTTTTGTCCTTCTGTCCCTCTCTGTTTGTCTGTCCTTCTGTATGTCTTTCTATGTGTCTTTCTTTCTGTTTGTCTGTCAGTCTTTCTGTTAGTCTGTCAGTTGGTCTTTCTGTCTGTCTGTCTTTCTGTCCATCTGTCTGTCATTTTGTCTTTCTGTCTGTTTGTCTGTCTGTCTGTCTTTTGGTCATTCTATCTATCTGTTTCTGTTCGTCTGTCTGTCTCTCTATCTTTCCGTCCATCTGTCTGTCCATCAGTCTGTCTCTCTGTCTCTTTCTTTCCGTCTATCGTTCTGTCTGTCTATCTGTATATCTGTCTGTCTTTGTCTTTCTATCTGTCTTTCTGTTAATCTGTCTCTCCATCTGTCTTTCTGTCTTTCAGTCTGTCTTTCTGTCTTTCTATCTTTCTGTGGGTCTGTTTTGCTGTCTGTCCATATTTGTCTGTATCTCTGTCCGTCTTTCTCTTTGTCTGTCTGTCTCTCTGTGTTTCTTTCTTTCTGTCCATGTGTCTGTCTGTGTGCCTGTCTGCATTTTTGTCCATCTGTCTGTCTGTCTGTCTTTTGTCTTTCTATCTTTCTTTCTCTGTGTCCGTCTTTCTGTCCCTCCATATTTCTGTCTCTCTCTTTCTTTCTCTCTCTTCTTCCTTTTTTCCTTCTGTCCCTCTCTGTCTTATTATCTTTGTCTGTCTTTCTGTATGTCTTTTTATCTGTCTGTCATTCTGTCTGTGTTTCTGTCCATCTGTGTCTTTCTATCTGTCAGTCTTTCTGTCTGTCTGTCTTTCTGTCTGTCTTTCTGTCTTTCTGTCTGTCCATCTGTCTTTCTGCTGTCCATCCATCTGTCTGTCTGTCTTTCTGTCTGTCTGCCTTTCTGTCTATCTGTTTGTCTGTCTTTTTGTCTTTCTATCTTTCTGTCTTTCTGTGTGTCTGTCTGTCTTTCTGTCCATCTGTATTTCTGTTGGTCTCTCTGTCCATCTTTCTTTCTCTCTCCTTACTTGCTTTTTTCCCTCTGTCCCTGTCCGTCAAACAGACATCTGTTTGTCTGTCCTTCTGTATGTCTTTCTATCTTTCTATCTGTCTGTGTTTCTGTCTGTCTGTGTTTCTTTCTGTCTGTCTTTGTGTCAGTCCATCTGTCTGTCCATCTGTCCATCTGCCTGTCTGTCTGTCTTTCTGTCCATCTGTCTGTCTGTCTGTTGGTCTTTCTGTCTGTCTGTCTTTCTATCTATCTATCTGGTTTTCTGTCCATCTGTCTGTCTTTCTATCTTTGGTCTGTCCACCTGTCTGTCCTTCTGTCTGTCTCTGTCATTCTCTCTGTCTGTATTTCTATTGGTCTGTCTTTCTATATGTCTGTATTTCTGTTGGTCTGTCTATCTGTCTGTCCATCTGTCTGTTCAGCTGTCTTTCTTTCCGTCCACTTGTCTGTCCATCTGTCTGTCGGTCCTTCTGTCTGTCTTTCTGACAGTCCACCTGTCTGTCCCTAACTCTGTCTGTGTGTCCTTCTATCTGTCTGTCTGTCTCACTGTCTGTCCATCTGTCAGTCTGTCTGTCTTTCTGTCTGTATTTCTGTTGGTCTGTCTTTCTGTCAGTCCATCTGTCAATCTGTCTGTCTGTCTTTCTGTCCATCCGTCTGTCTGTCCCTAACTCTGTGTGTTTTTCTGTCTGTCTGTCTCTTTGTCTGTCCATCTGTCAGTTTGTCTGTCTTTCTATCCATCTGTATTACTGTTGGTCTGTCTGTCCGTCTGTCTGTCCATCTATCTGTCTTTCTGTCAGTCCACTTGTCTGTCCCTAACTTTGTCTGTGTGTCTTTCTATATGTCTGTCTGTCTGTCTGTCTTTCTGTCTGTATTTCTGTTGTTCTGTCTTTCTGTTGTCCATCTGTCTGTCTGTCCATCTGTCTGTCTTTCTATCTGTCTATCTGTCCACCTAGCTGTCCGTCTGTCTGTCATTCTGTCTGTCTTTCTGTCATTCCACCTGTCTGTCCCTAACTCTCTGTGTTTTTCTGTCTGTCTGTCTCTCTGTCTGTCCATCTGTCAGTTTGTCTGTCTTTCTATCCGTCTGTATTTCTGTTGGTCTGTCTTTCTGTCTGTCCATCTGTCTGTCTATCTTTCTGTCCATCTGTCTGTCCATCTGTCAGTCTGTCTGTCTTTCTATCTGTCTGTATTTCTGTTTGTCTGTCTTTCTGTCTGTCCATTTGTCTGTCCATCTGTCTGTCCATCTGGTGTCTGTCTTTATGTCCATCTGTTAGCCTTTCTTTCTGTCCATCTGTCTGTCTGTCTGTCTGTCGGTCTTTCTGTCTGTCGGTCTGGTTTTCGGTCCGTCCGTCTGTCTGTCTTTCTATCTGTCTGTATTTCTGTTGGTCTGTATTTTAGTCAGTCCATCTGTCAATCTGTCTGTCTTTCTGTCCGTCCATCTGTCTGTCTGTCGGTCTTTCTGTCTGTCCATCTGTCTGTCTTTCTATCTGTCCACCTGGCTGTCTGTCTGTCATTCTGTCTGTCTTTCTGTCATTTCACCTGTCTGTCCTTAACTGTGTGTTTTTCTGTCTGTCTGTCCATCTGTCAGTTTGTCTGTCTTTCTATCCGTCTGTATTTCTGTTGGTCTGTCTTTCTGTCTGTCCATCTGTCTGTCTATCCGTCTGTCTGTCTTTCTGTCCATCTGTCTGTCCATCTGTCAGTCTGTCTGTCCTTCTATCTGTCTGTATTTCTGTTTGTCTGTCTTTCTGTCTGTCCATTTGTCTGTGTGTCCATCTGTCTGTCCATCTGGTGTCTGTCTTTCTGTCCATCCGTCTGTCTATCTGTCGGTCTTTCTGTCTGTCTGTCTGGTTTTCTGTCCATCTGTCTGTCTGCCTTTCTATCTGCCGTATTTCTGTTGATCTGTCTTTCTGTCAGTCCATCTGTCAATCTGTCTGTCTGTCTTTCTGTCCGTCCGTCCGTCTGTCTGTCGGTTTCTGTCTGTCCATCTGTCTGTCTTTCTGTCTATCTGTCCACCTAGCTGTCCGTCTGTCTGTCATTCTGTCTTTCTGTCATTTCACCTGTCTGTCCCTAACTCTGTGTGTTTTTCTGTCTTTCTGTCTGTCCATCTGTCAATCTGTCTGTCTTTCTGTCTGAATTTCTGTTTGTCTTTCTGTCTGTCCATTTGTCTGTCTGTCCATCTCGTGTCTGTCTTTCTGTCCAACTGTCTGCCTATCTTTCTGTCCATCCGTCTGTCTGTCTGTCGGTCTTTCTGTCTGTCTGTCTGTCTGGTTTTCGGTCCATCTATCTGTCTGTATTTCTGTTGGTCTGTCTTTAAGTCAGTCCATCTGTCCGTCCGTCTGTCTGTCTTTCTGTCCGTCCATCTGTCTGTCTTTCTGTCCGTCCATCTGTCTGTCTTTCTGTCCGTCCATCTGTCTGTTTTTCCATCTGTCTACCTGTCCACCTAGCTGTCCGTCTGTCTGTCCTTCTATCTGTCTTTCTTTCTGTCATTCCACCTGTCTGTCCCTAACTCTGTGTGTTTTTCTGTCTGTCTGTCTCCCTGTCTGTCTCTCTGTCTGTCCATCTGTCAGTTTGTCTGTCTTTCTATCCTTCTGTATTTCTGTTGGTCTGTCTTTCTGTCTGTCCATCTGTCTGTCTGTCGATCTGTCTATCCATCTGGTGTCTGTCTTTCTGTCCATCTGTGTACATCTGGTGTCTGTCTTTCTGTCCATCTGTCTGCCTGTCTTTCTGTCCATCCGTCTGTCTGTCTGTCGGTCTTTCTGTCTGTCTGTCTGGTTTTCGGTCCATCCATCTGTCTGTCTTTCTATCTGTCTGTATTTCTGTTGGTCTGTATTTTAGTTAGTCCATCTGTCAATCTGTCTGTCTGGCTTTCTGTCCACCTGTCTGTCCATCTCTCTGTCTTTCTGTCTGTCCATATCTCTGTCCATCTGTCAGTCTGTCTATCTGTCTGTATTTCTGTTGGTCTGTCTTTCTGTCTGTCCATCTATCTGTCTGTATTTCTGTCTGTCTTTCTTTCTGTCCATCTGTCTGTCCCTAACTCTGTCTGTGTGTCTTTCTGTCTGTCTGTCCATCTGTCTGTCCATATTTCTGTCCATCTCAGTCTGTCTGTCTTTCTATCTGTTTTTCTGTTGGTCTGTCTTTCTGCCAGTCCATCTGTTAGTCTGTCTGTCTGTCTTTCTGTCCACCTGTCTGTCCATCTGTCTGTCTTACTGTCCATCTGTCAGTCTGCCTATCTGTCTGTATTTCTGTTGTTCTGTCTGTCCATCTGTCTTTCCATCTGTCTGTCCTTCTATCTGTCCTTCTGTGAGTCCACCTGTCTGTCCCTAATTCTGTCAGTGTGTCTTTCTGTCAGTCCATCTGTCAGTCTGTCTGTCTGTCTTTCTGTCCATCTGTCAGTCCGTCTGTCTTTCTATCTGTCTATATTTCTGTTTGTCTTTCAGTCTGTCCATGTGTCTGTTTGTCCATCTGCTGTCTGTCTTTCTGTCCATCTGTCTGCCCCTCTTTCTGTCCATCCATCTGTCTGTCTGTCTTTCTGTCTGGTTATCTGTCCATCTGTCTGTCCATCATTCTGTCTGTCCTTCTGTTTGTCTTTCTGTCAGTCCACCTGTCTGTCCCTAACTCTGTCTGTGTGTCTTTCTGTCTGTCTGTCCATATGTCTGTCCATCTGTCAGTCTGTCTGTCTTTCTATCTGTCTGTATTTCTGTTTGTCCATCTGTCTGTCTGTTCGTCTGTCTGTCTTTCTTTCTGTCCACCTGTCTGTCCATCTGTTCGTCTTTCTATCTTTTTGTCTTTCTATCTGTCCACCTATCTGTCCGTCTGTCTGTCCATCTATCTGTCTTTCTGTCAGTCCACCTGTCTGTCCCTAACTTTTTCTTTGTGTCTTTCTATATGTCTGTCTGTCTATCTGTCTTTCTATCTGTCTGTATTTCTGTTGGTCTGTCTTTCTGTCGGTCCATCTGTCAATCTCTCTGTCTGTCTTTCTGTCCACCTGTCTGTCCATCTGTCTGTCTTTCTGTCTGTCCATATCTATGTTCATCTGTCAGTCTTTCTATCTGTCTGTCTTTCTGTCTATCTGTTCACCTGTCCGTCTGTCTGTCCATCTATCTGTCTTTCTGTCAGTCCACCTGTCTGTCCCTAACTTTGTCTGTGTGTCTTTCTATATGTCTATCTGTCTTTCTGTCTTTCGATCTGTCTGTATTTCTGTTGGTCTGTCTTTCTGTCAGTCCATCTGTCAATCTGTCTGTCTTTCTGTCCACCTGTCTGTCCATCTGTCTGTCCATATCTCTGTTCATCTGTCAGTCTGTCTGTATTTCTGTTGGTCTGCCTGTCTGTCCATCTGTCTGTCTGTCTTTCTGTCCACCTGTCTGTTCCTCTGTCTTTCTGTGTGTCCATCTCTCTGTCTGTCCGTCTGTCAGTCTGTCTTTATATGTATCTGTCTGTTTGGTTTTCTGTCCGTCTGTCTGTCTGTTGTCTTTTTATCTGTCTGTATTTCTGTTGGTCTGTCTTTCTGTCTGTCCATGTGTCTGTTTGTCCATCTGTCTGTCCATCTGGTGTCTCTCTTTCTGTCCATCTGTCTGCCTGTCTTTCTGTCCATCCGTCTGTCTGTCTGTTGGTCTTTCTGTCTGTCTGTCTGGTTTTCTGTGCATCCGTCTGTCTGTCTTTCTATCTGTCTGTATTACTGTTGGTCTGTTATACTGTCAGTCCATCTGTCAATCTGTCTGTCTGTCTTTCTGTCCATCTGTCTGTCCTTCTGTCTGTCCATCTGTCTGTCTGTCGGTCCATCTGTCTGTCTTTATTTCTGTTGGTCTGTCTTTCTGTCTGCCCATCTCTCTGTCTGTCCGTCTGTCGGTCTGTCTGTCTGTCTTTATATGTATCTGTCTGTCTGGTGTTCTGTCTGTCTGTCTGTCTGTTGTCTTTCTATCTGTCTGTATTTCTGTTGGTCTGTCTTTCTGTCTGTCCGTCTGTCTGTCTTTCTATCTGTCTTTTTTTCTGTCCACCTCTTGTTCTGTCCTTCTGTCTGTCTTTCTGTCTGTCCACCTATCTGTCCCTAACTCTGTCTGTGTGTCTTTTTATGTGTCTGTCTTTCTATCTGTCCATCTGTCTGTCTATATATCTGTCTTTCTATCTGTCTGTATTTCTGTTGGTCTGTCTTTCTGTTTGTCCATCTGTCTTCCTGTCCACCTGTCTGTCCATCTTTCTTTCTGTCCACCTGTCTGTCCATCTGTCCGTCTTTCTATCTGTCTTTCTTTCTGTCCACCTGTCTGTCCCTAACTCTGTCTGTATGTCTTTCTGTCTGTCTTTCTATCTGTCTGTATTTCTGTTGGTCTGTCTGTCTTTCTATCTATCTGTCTGTTTTTTTGTCTGTCCGTCTTTTTGTCTGTCCTTCTATCTGTCTGTCTTTGTGTCATCCACCTGTCTGTCCCTAACTCTGTCTATGTGTCTATCTGTCTGTCTATCTTTCTGTCTGTCTGTCCATCTGTCAGTCTGTCTGTCTATGTGTCTGTATTTCTGTTGATCTGTCTTTCTGTCTGTCCATCTGTCTGTCTTTCTGTCTATCTGTCTTTCTTTCTGTCCATCTGTCTGTCTGTCCTTCTATCTGTCTGTGTTTCTGTCAGTCCACCTGTCTGTCCCTAACTCTGTGTTTCTTTCTGTCTGTCTTTCTGTCATTCCATCTATCTGTCCATATGTCTGTCCATCTCTCTTTCTGTCTGCCTGTCTTTCTGTCCTTCTGTGTGTCTCCCTGTTGGTCTGTCCGTCCCTCTGTCTGTCCACCTTTCTGTCTGTCTGTCTTTCTATCTTTCTGGCTTTCTATACATCTTTTTGTCTGTATGTCTTTTTGTCCATCTGTCTTTCTGTGTGCCTTTCTGTTTGTCTGTCTTTGTGTCTTTCTCTTTGTCTTCTTTTTGTCTATCTGTCCATCTATCTTTCTGTCTGTCTTTATATCCTTCTCTTTCTGTCTCTCTGTCTTTCTGTCTTTCTGTCCACGTGTCTTTCTGTCTTTCTGTGTGCCTATCTGTCTGTGTCTCTGTCTTTATCTGTCTGTCTGTCTTTTTGTCTGTCTGTTCTTCTGTCTTTCTTTATTTCTGTCTTTCTATCTTTCTGTGACTTTCTGTCTTTCTGTCTGTCTATCTGTTGTTCTATCCATCTTTTTGTTTGTCTTTCTGTCTGTCTTTTGTCTGTCTGTTTGTCCTATGCGTCTTTCTGTCTGTCCATCCGTCTGTTTCTCTGTCCATCTGTCTGTCTTTCTGTTTTTCTATTGTTCTCTATCTTTCTGTCCGTCTGTTGTTCTGTCTTTCTATCTGTCTTTTTGTCTGTCTGTCTGTCCTTCTGTCTGTCTCTCTGTCTGTCTTTCTCTCTCCTTTCTTCTTTCTTTCCATCTGTGCATCTTTCTGTCTTACTTTCTGTCTTTCTGTTTGTCTGTCCTTATGTCTGTTGTTAAGTCTTTCTGTGTCCTCGACCTTCTGTCTCTTTAGTCTGTTTGTCTGTCCTTCTTTGTGTCTTTATGTCTTTCTGCCTGTGCGTCTGTCTGTCATTCTGTCTTTCTGTCTTTCCATCTTTCTTTCTGTCTGTCTGTCCATCTATCTTTCTGTCTTTCTGTGTTCCTTTCTGTCTGTCTGTGTGTCTGTCTTTGTGTCTTTCTGTCTGTCTTCTGTCTTTCTGTCTGTCCATCTTTTTGTCAGTGTGTTTTTCTGTCTTTCTATCTGTCTGTCTTTCTGTGTGTCTGTCCATTTGTGTGTCAATATTTCTGTCTGTCTGCCTGTATTTCTGTCTTTCAGTCTGTCCATTTATCTGTCTTCCTTCTTTCTTTTTCTATTTGCTTTATTTTGAGACTGTGTCTCACTATGTCGCCCTTGGTAAAGGGCTGTGGTGTCCCTCCTCCCACCTCCCCGTCCCCTCTTCCCTTCTTCTTTCTGACTGTAGTTATGTTTTACCATTTATATTAATGTGTAGGTGATTTAATATTGAATACATAGTAGTATTGTGTACCTTGAATACTTCTTGTTTCATTCTGGAGATACTTTACGAAGAAGAATGTGTTTTACCTCCATCGAGGTAAATGTGAAAGATGTGAAGTCTTCATATTATTTATGGCTGCATAGTATTCTAAGGTGTACATATACCGCCATTTGTTAATCCATTCATGTTTTGATGGGCACTTGGGCTCTTTCCATGTCTTCAAAAAGATGAATTGGGCTGCCATAAACATCTTGGTCCAAGAAAATAAAATAAAATTAAAATGATGCTATACATGAATTAAAAGTGTATTAACCCACAAAGACAAAGAGGGTGGTATAGAAGACAACAGAAAAAGATGCTAGCACATTTTTCAAAGGTTGACAGAGTGCTTGTGATTTACCAAAGATCAGAGAGCTAAAATTGAAATGTCTGCAGATAAGAGCATCAACCAATCAGTTTTCACTGCAGAACCCTGAAAATTTTGATATAAAGGACAGGGCTGAAAGTAGTTGAATTGTGAGAAATTTTATATACAGTGGAATTAGACTTCTACCCACATACCTTGTTTTCCTTTTCAACCCCATACACTCTACCCTTGGACAGGGCTACTATAAACATTGATTTGGGAGTACCCCTTAAATAAACAGCAGCACAACATTTGCCAAAGCTTGCCCATTCCCAATTCATGTTTCAGGAATTCTTTTTTTCTTTTTGAGATAGAGTTTCACTTTGTAGCCCTTGATAGAATGCCATGGATCATAGCTCACAGCAACCTCAAACTCTTGGGCTCAAGCGATCCTATTGGCTCAGCCTCCCAGTAGACTACAGTTCTATTGTTCTTTTTTGTTTGTTTGTTTATTTTTAGAGATGGGGTCTCACTCTTGCTCCAGCTGGTCTGAAACTCTTGAGCTCAGGCAATCCACCTGCCTCGACCTGCCATCCCAGAGTGCTAGGATTACAGGGGTGAGCCACCACACCTGGCCCAGTATTTATTTTAAATGTGAAAATAAGCAAAATCTTCTCACATTAAATAGAAAAGAAGAAAAGAGAGAGGCTTCAGAACAGAAAAAAAATGTCAAAAGTTAAACAAAAGAAAACTATTACCACAATCCTCAAATAAATAGGAGATTATATTGTGTAACTCATTCATAAGACTAGAACAAGATTATAACAAAAAAGGCCAGAGAAGAAGGAAGAACTCTTTGAATGTTTAATAGTGTCCGTGTGTTTATGTGCTTGCGTGTATGTCAATGTCTAAATTAAAAATGTATTACAAAGATAAGATAACAAAGTTTAAAATTATCACAGTACAGTTGAATATAAAGAGAAGCATAGATAATACTACAAAAAAGATAATAAAATTCAAGGATCATTTTACCTTACTAATAAAATTCTAGACAGGACAGAAAACAGAGGAGAAAAAGTTATCAAAAAATAGAAAGTGCCCAGTGGATTGAATGCCGAAGGCTTATAAGTAGGCACTCACTGAAATTTCAGATTGCCACTGCTATTAGTTTCTGAGAAGGGACAGGAAGAAGGGGGCTTCAAAGAGGATAAGAGGAAAGCTTGGCTTGCTGAACAAGGAAGTCTGGAGGGCCCATAAGAATGTGGGTATGAAGTAACCTGGGTAACCAAGGACCAATAGAGAGACACAATAATCAATGACCAACAGTAAAGGGTAATAATGCCTGGATGTACAGACAGGATAATGAAAGAGTTGCAGCCAATTTGAAATGGATAGGGAAAGGGCACTTATACCTCCAAATGGCCTTTGCGTCTCCTTCTCACCTCTTCTCAATTCATGAGAGGGACATACTTCCAATTCAGTTTGGAAGTACTTAAAGGTTTCTCTTTGTTCTTAAATCAAATTTCTTTCTGCTACCCCGAAACTTACACAGATTACCTTTGCTCTCTATTCGCATTACTTCTGCAGCTCCACTTTCATTTTCAGGTTCCACTCACTTTTGCTTTTAATTCCCCCCCGTCCTGGTTCTAGTTCAACTGGGTTTGGGCACCTGGTATCCCTCTCCCCCAACATTTTTGTATTTCAGCTATAACAAGTTACACAAATTCAATGACTTAAAGCAACATAAAGGCATTCCTTGGCTCATGATCCCCTTTTCCCATCACTCTAATCCTTGCTTCTATATGAAAATCTATCTCTGTATTCAAATCTCCCTCTAATCCCTCCTTATAATGATCTTTGTGATTACATTGGGCCCTCTTAGATAATCCAGAATAATCTCTACTTCAACATTCTTAATCTAATCACTTCTGTAAGTCCCCTTTACCATGTAAGGTAGCAGTTACATGAGCCAAGGACTAGGATGTGGACAACTTTGGGTGATAATTATTCAACCTACCATTTCACCATAATGAAAAAAAAATTAAACTTCCAAGGATGGAATAGATTGTCAGACAATGTAACATGAAGCATAAATCTGCATATCACTAGGGCTTGCAACGGAGTTACTAAAATATAGACCTAGGGGAGAGAGATTCTGATTTAGAATTTAATGTCAAGTTAATCTGTAAATTAAAGAGATTTCTGGATATGCAGAATCTCTGGAAACTCACCTTTCTCACATTCAAGGAGCATATGGCTTAGCCCAAGCAAGAGTGTAAACCAAGAAATAGGCAGGCATGAGATACAGAAAAGAAGGGATCCTGCTTAAGAGTGAGGGGGAGAAGCCCCTGGTGGCAATGGAGTCTCAGAATAACAATTCTGTCACAGGAGAGCAATGAGTACAGATTAAAATCCAAGGAACATGGAGCTTGAAGAGAGAGAATTTCTAAAAAAAAAAAGAGAGAAAATGGTAGAGAGTCTGAAAGTATACTCAAAAATTTGGGGAAAATAATGAAAGGACTATTACAGAATATTTGATATTTTGGAAAATTAGTTGAAGGTAAACAGAAAATCAAGCAAGTTAAAAAAAAAAAAAAACACAAAAACTCAGGCATATTCCATACCAGGCAATGCTAAATACTATATGAAAAGAAATAAAATAATTATATACCACATAGTTCAGAAATGAGTAACATTTACACAGTAATAATGTAATTATTAGCTACTACTTTCATCCAATGCATTTTAGAAAGATAAAGGTAAAGAATAGAGGTAGTAACATATAAACAATTATACAGGTTATGTCAATAATCAAACTCTGTACACATTGTTGCTGGGAATGTAAATTAGTACAATCACAATGAAGAAGATTATGGAAGTTCCTAAAAAATTGAAAATGGAATTACCATGTGATCCAGTAATCCTACTTCTGGGTATTTATCCAAAAGATTTGAACTCAGTGTGTTGAAGAGATATCTGCATACCCATGTTCACTGTAGTACTATTCACTATGGCCAGGAAATAGAATTAAACCAATTGTCCATCAACAGGTGAATGGATAAAGAAAATGTTTCATGTATACACAATGGAATACTATTCAGCCCTATAAATAAATGGAATTCTGTCATTTGTGACAACAGGGATAGAATTGGACATTATTCTAAATGAAATAAGACAGGCACAGAGATTACAAATACTGCATGATCTCACTTGTATGTGGAATATAAAACAATCAAACTCATAGAAGCAGAAAGTAAAATGGTAGTTACAGAGGCTGTGACTAGGGAAATGGGGAAATGTTGGTCAAAGGGTACAAATCCTCAGAACAGAGAATAAGTTTTTAAATTATATATTACAGAATGTGGTAAATATAATAAATAATGATGTACTGTACATTTTAAAATTGCTAAGGCAGTAAATTTCAAATATTTTTACCAGAAACATATGCATTAGGGGTGATAGATATGTTATTAGCTAGATATCATTGTTCATGGTATTCACAAATTATAACATTGCTTTGTACTTTAAAATTTAAACAATTTTAAGGTGTCAATTTGCTTTGTAATACAAATAAGAATTGGTAACTAAATAAGAATCAATGCAAGCTTACTTTTAAAATAAATTTGAGGTAAATACCAGAATTATGAGTCAATTTTTTCATGCAGTTACCTCTGAGGTGTGGTGCTAACATTGGAGAGGAGTGTGACAAGGGACTACTCTGTTTTGTTACATCTTTTAGCATTATTTTATTAACAATATGCATGGATACCTTCGGAAAATAAAACACTGCTACAAGCAACATTAAAGGAGTACTTACTCTGAGTCAAACACCATGCTAGGGTCTGAAGACCTTGTTTCCATGGTAGTTCCCTATCCCCATGGATCTTTATATTATACTTAGTGGCCCTGTCATCAGTGACATAGAAGTCCCTGGCTCCAAAGTTCTCACAGTTTCATTGCACAGCATCTGTACAACATTTTTTTATGACATAATATTCAAGAGGTGCTTCTTAGTACAAAAAGCAGCATGTAATTTACATTATGGTAATCCACAAGATAGACAGAAGAAAAAATATTTAAATCCAAAAGTAATCTACAAATTGTACTAGAAGGAAATCTTTCCTTCCATTCTATTTACAAAAGCACTTTTACTAGGGCTTTTGAGAATCAATAGGCTTAACCAATTTTATATTTATAAGATTGTATTGTACATTAAAACAGTTTGGATCACTATGCTAATCCTGAAAGTCATTTTGCATCCTCTAGTTATACTGCTCTGAGATTTTGCTTCTAACTGCTAGGCTAATGTTATTAATAATAGCAGAAGCTACCAATTATCAAGCATTTATTTCATGCCAGACATGCTAAGAGAGATATATGTGTTATTCAGTTGATCCTCACACAGTACAGTGAGGCAATAACGATTATATTCCATGGTAAAGATGAATCCGAGGTCCAGAAGAATTAATTTTTTTCAAAGTCACAAATGTAGTGAAAGAGTCAGAATTTGTACCCAAGCTCCATGAGTCAAGAAAATACATGAAACTATACTTACTACTTTGCTTTTCAAAACAGCTCTCCACTGCCTACTGCCTCAAATTTGAAATCTCCATGGCCCAGCTGCTCTGGACTTGCCTAAATAGTTATCTGCTTTCCAATGAGCACCTCTCCCCCTTAGCCCAGTTTCCTCAAAATGCCATGCTATTTTCTAAAAAATTCTTCTCAATGAGACACCATTTTATCTTTCGGTATTATAGTTCCTTCAGATTTCATCTCTTGTATAACTTCCCAGGCTCTTCTATTCCACTGTGATGTCTTCACTTTTTCAAATACACATGGAAGCAGAAAGGTACTTTCTCATATGGTATTTTGGAGGCATGTATATTCAGTATTAACTAAAATGAAGACTCATACAGATGGAGTTCATATTGTATATGACCTCCACAGAATTCAGGAGAAATTGAAGCACATAGTATGTGTTCAATGAGCATTCATGGAATTGAACTGGTCCAAAAATCAATGAATAGAGTATTTCATGTGTTTTGTTCATTTCATTTAAAGCATTACATGGACAGAATATTTTATGTGTTTTGTTGATCTTGGTCAAGACATTATATATACTGTGTGTGTATATATATATATATATATAAGTACAATAATATGATCTGATAAAGTTTTTTAACATAATAATGTCCCTCTAGTTATTATGCATAACTTACTTTATGTTTTTATATTTCAATAGACATAGGAGATACAATTATTCTTTGCTACGTGGATAAATTGTATAATGCTGAAGTCAAGGCTTTTAGCATGCCCATCACCAAAATAGTGTATACTGTGCCAGATAGGTCGATTTTTATGCCTCATGTACCTCTGTATATATGGAATATTTATTGAAATTTTAGATTTGGCAAAAGATCATTTCTGCAGTCAGTTTTACAAAATCTAGAATTCATTAGCATTCTAAAAATAAAAACATAGATATGAGAATTGAAAGAGGCGTCAGAGTTTATACAGCCCACCTTTACAAGCTAAGCTGAAATTCCATTTCCAGCACCCTGACATCCTGCCTCTGCTTGAGTAACAAGATCGTTTCTAGTGGCTTGAACTATTGTCACATTTGTCTGATTGCTGGTTTAAAGAATTAGAAAATAACCACTGTACTTTGTTGTAAGTGACCCTAATGACATTGATTTTGCAGAAAGTATTTCTTGAAAGTCAAATGCTTCTCCACTCTCACCCCATTTCCTGAAAAAGATTGGCAGCATTTGCTGCATACTGATTTTGCAAGAGACACTGCACATCACTGGCATTTATTTTGCTCCTTGGTTGACTTATTTATTTTAGGAAATACTTCAGACAATATGATAAAGTTTCCAGACAGAAGGCACATTGGCTTTTTTTTATTAGAAAACAAAGCATATGTGAGGTCAGAAAAGCACTTGAGATTTCTTTGCAACTGTACTAATGAGAAATGACCAAGGCTGAAAGAAATGATGGAAATAAATAGCACTGGGGGACTGGTTCAACATCTGAGTAAACAGAGTACAGTATTTACTTTCCTTCTGGCTGCACATTTCTAATCTGAGGATAAAAATATTGTAATTTTATGTAATTGCAAAAAGGTCATCTGACTAATTTCATTTCAAGCATAAGAAAGTGGGAAGAATACTTAACATTCATTTGTTGATAATCATATTGCTTCAAATATTGCTGGAGGGGAAACCTTATCAGCCAGGGGAAATCCTGAAAAAAAAAAAGTGTTCCTAAAATGTCTTGGTATCTTTTGTCCTTCATCGGTTTTAAGTCTAAATGTATATACCTTCATATTAGTGAAAAGGTCATGTTACAATAATTAAGAGTAACATTTATTTAAAGCATATATTAATGTCCTATAAGATTTATACAACTTTTGATAAGTGCAGCAGTGGACATGCTAATTGCACTATAAATACCATATGGAGCAATAGATTTCTTAAATCATCAGTTTTTGTCTTTCGGCTGGAATTTGCACAATGCTACAAAATCTAAAAAATAGTATTGGCATCGTAATTCTTACAGAGTTATTTAGTCACCTTCATTATACTCACCATGCAACTGGCAAACTATGTAATTACTATTATTTGTGAGGGGGGAATCTTTAGTCAAATAGTCTGTATAGAAGGTTAGTTCCTTTTCTATCATGTTTTACCTTAAAATTTAATTGTAGCTTCATTGTGAATGTGAGGGATTCAAAACAACTGGCTTAAGAACGAAATGACAAGAAAGTAGAAAGTCATTTAGAACATGCAGAAGAATCTCTTCATGCTGTTTGAGCTGCAGGTGAGCTGTAGACTGTAAACCATTCTTATCTAGTGACACACCATGTGATGTATACTTTACTGGAACAGATCTAAGCACAAATTGAGTCACAGAAGCACTCCACCTCATGCTACTGTCTCCAAAAAGATAGTGTCATACTATTCTCTAATAAAGGAACCCAGAGATCCTTGGAAAATAGCTAATTTTAGGTGTAGGTCAGAAAATACAAAAGAGAATCCTGGAATATCTTGTAGCATCCATCCTTGATAGTAAAGATGTGCTAAACAAAACAAAACAAACAAATGGAAAACACAATGAAGGGCATGTGTGAAAGACATACTAGAGTCGACTGAAAGAGCTCTTAATGGCCAAAGCTGAAACAATTTGAGCAAGAGAAAAAATAAAGTAGTACTGGATTATATCTTTAAGTATAAATTAAATATCTATGAATTCACTGAAATAAATAAGTGTTTGAGTGACTAAATGGAAGAGATAAAACTTCTTTACAGAAGCATTTCAAACCAAGAGGAAGAGCATAATTCTCACTCTTTAATGCATAAGCTTCTCAAAGTGACTTCCTTCTAAAAAAAAAAAAAAATATATATATATATATATATATATATATATATATATATATATATATATATGAAGAGGGAATAAAAGAATGACTTTACAGTAGAGGAACCAGCCAAATATGTCCTAAGTAGATGGTGAAGGTTAACACCCACAGTAATAAGTCATTCTGATGTAATGAGAATGGCACTTTACCATTTTGGTCTTCCTTCCCAAAACCCATAACTCCACTATAATCATATAGGAAACACGTGCCAATTCTGAACAATCATATAGGAAACACGTGCCAATTCTGAACTGAGGGACTTTTTACAAAGTATATGACTAGTACTTTTCAATCCTGCCAAGGTCATCTAAAACAAAGGATGTCTGAGAAACTTTCACAGGCAAATAGGAGCCTAAGGAGACAAGATGAATAAAGGCAATGTGGTATCTTTTATGAGACTCTGAAACAAAAAAAGAGACATTGAGTAAAAACTAAGAAAATTTGAATAAATTATGGATTTAAGTTAAAAAAAATATGGTATTTTTACATAGTCTTTCCTAACATAGAATGAAATCTTAACTGATCTGGCAAAAATTCTAAGAGGGAATCTTTTCTACCTATGACAATTACAACCAACTTAAAACTCTTGGAAGATAAACAAACTTCATGTTATTTTTCACAGAACTGATAATAAATAGTCTGATAATAAATTTTGGTCAAAATGTTAAGCTCTTGGTCACCTGTAGCTCAGTGATTTGGGTGCCAGCCACATGCTCCAGGGTTTGAACCTGGCCTGGGCCTGCTAAACTAAAAACAAAACAAAACAAAATTAGCTCAGTGTTGTAGCTGGCACCTGTAGTCCCAGCTACTAGGGAGACTGAGGCAGGAGAATCTCTCGAGCCCAAGAGTTTAAGGTTGCTGTGAGCTATGATGCCACAGCACTCTACCATGGGTGACAAAGTGACACTGTCTCAATAAAAAAAAAAAATTAAGCTCTTCCATCTGATGAAGATATTGATAGATAAAGATAATTACAACTCAAAGACATTCATTATATTGACTACTGGGACAAGCACTATGTATTCCAAGCAGAATAAGACCATTAATATTCTAAAAGTTTTGATAGTCAGTAATCAGACAATGTGAGGCTTATAGTAACTATAATCAAACTACATGCTTTAATTAGAACACACATTTATATGTGACTACTAACAAGAGAAGGAATTTTACTAGTTCTAATGGTATGGAAGGGTTTACATCAGAAATGACATTTGAAATGTACCCTAAAGAGTAAGTATGGATTGTTTATTTATATTTGAGGAAAAGAAAAAAAAAAGAATGAGGATGGGTATTCCAGGGAAATAAAGAATAATAAACACCAATATTTATTGTTAATAATTAGGAAAAGAAAAGGACATTGAAGGTTTGAAATGAGAAAAGAGGTGAAGTAGATAGACAATCAACATTTAATAGGTGATTTAATGATGTAGCATTGAAAAATAGAGGATATGAATTTGTAGCTTTTAGGTGGCAAAGGAACCGAGATGTGCACATATGTGATAGTAAAACTGACTAAGACGTCAGTTTGCCTGGCATGACATTAGTATAAGGAGATGGACCAGAACAATCTATCCCAGGGAATATAGAAATCCAACCCCCTCTTAGCATTGCCAAACTAAATCAAATGAAAAAAAGATTACCAAAAACTGTGGCTTTCAAAAGATGATGGCATGGATGTGGGGAGAAAGGAACTTTATACACTGTTGGCGGGGGGACTGCAACCTAGCACAAACTCTATGGAAAGTTGTATGGGGATATCTACACATTTTATCCTGACTAGCAGGTCTAGAACTCTATGGTCAAATTCAACCTAAACCAAAGGGGTCAGGTATAAAATATAATTCCTGGCAGCACTTGCAAGCTCCTGAAAAGTAGAAACATGAGACATCTATAGAGAGGTCTAAATCAACCAGATATTTTGGGTCCACACACACACACACACACACACACACACACACGCACGCACACACGCACACAACAAACAAACAAACAACAAAAACATACCTGCCACAGAGGTTCATTCTACAGTGTTTAGAGCAGAAAGAAAGAAGCAAACCCACATAGCACGGAAAACCAGTAAGTTGAATAGCTTTTAATATTCCTCAGTACTTAAGGTTGCCATTCATTCATATAGCACTTCAAACATTCACAAAAATACATCACTTGAACTTCATAACATCCCCAAGGAACATATGGGACATAGATCTTCTCTCCATTTTACAGAAGAGTAAAATGAGATTCAGTGAAGTTAATTTGATTTAAATCACTGAGCTAGTAAGTAGCAGGACCAGGATCAGTTCATAAATCCCATTCCACTATGTCATGTAACCGCATTTTTTTTTGCTTGACATGTGTGCGTGTGTTTATGTACGTAGATATGCACACATACATACACACATACATACATACATTAGAAAGAAATAAAGACTATCCAGGCACAAAAAGATGAACTTTAGTTTTTAAGGGTTTTAGTCACTATTAACTTTCCCTTAAATCAGAGCATTCGGTCCTGACAGTTTTGCTTTCAGCCAGTGATACCGGTTAATTATCTTGCACAGCTCATTTTTGGTAGCTGCAAACTGCAAAAGGCCAAAAACCCATTGTCTAGTTCTTAACTCAGCCACCTTTTCTGTGTCCTTTAATTTCAACATAAAATTTTTCTCTGATGAAAATCATACTCTAGTTGCAGTAATACTTTTCCTTTTTAATTCAATAATGATTGCAAGTATAGAAATAGGAGTAATAGAAACATAACAGAAACGTATATTATCCACCATAATACACATTAAGTTTTCCATAGCTTCTTCCCATGCTTTTAATGAAAAAAAAAAAAAATCAAAAACAAAAACTAAAACAAAAACAAAAACAAAAACATAAAACACTACAAACACATCAATCCTTAAATCCCCTTGGGGAAAGCATTTTCTTAAAGTTAATATATGCCCATTTCTGCAAATAATATGATTTTTAATAGTTTATATAAAGTGAAATCATTGTGTGCCTACTCTTCTGTAACTTTATTTTTCTAACCCAAGTTAGTTTATTTTGATAGATAGATACAGAAGTTCACTTTCATTGATCCATATATTTTTCATCTCAACTGCTATGTATAATACCACTTAATGAAAGATACCATAATTTATTTCTTCTAATATTAATAGAAATTGAAGTTGCATTACTTTTTTCTATTATAAACTGTATTGCAGTGAACATCTTTATATTTTCTAAAGCAATTCTGTCAGAGGTCCTATTGGGCACACACCAAAGAGTGAAAATTTCAGTCTACAGGACATATTTAATTTTGCTATACATTAATTTTAATCAATAGTAATTTAGTAATACATTAAATTACTCCCAGTAGTGGTTTTCCAAGTTACCATTATTCCCAGCAGTGGATGAGAGTCCACATTTCTCCATTGACTGTTACAGTTTTGTATTATTCACCAATTACTTCTAGCTCTCTGCCATTCCATTGCACTTTGCCATCACATTTGAAATTAGGCATCATCTTAGAATTTGTTTTAGGCAAAGCAATGTAGGCAACACCTTAAGATCCTGTTAAAAATTCACCATTTTCTCTCTTTGGATCTGCCTCAGTAAACTTTAATGATCCGTATAGTGACTTAATCACATTGAGTCTTTATGACAAATACGTTGAGTAAAGACTCCAGTTGACTTGTAACACATATTAGGTATTATCTATAAATAAATCATTAATGTTTTATGTCAAGGACTGGGAATCTATGGCTTAATGGTTAAATCTGGTCCAATCCCTGCTTTTATAGTGTTTTATAGGAACACAATCTATAGGTATTCTCTAGGCAGTGTTGAGGAGTACAAACAAAATCCATGTAGCTTACAAAGTAGAAAATATTTACTATTCAGTCTTTTGCAGGAAAAAATCTTGCCAACTCCAATTTTTAACTACTGAGATTCTTGGAATATGTGTTACTATAGTATAAGACAGCACAACCTGACTAATATGCTTAAAGTCATGTGGTATTATCTTACCGTAACCTTTTGCCAATCCAATGGATGTCAAAATATTCCTTCTCAACTAAGTAAATCATTCTTTTCTGAATGCTATAGATATATCTTTCTGACCTTCATGAACTTTTAAGATTATTATTAATGAATTTTATCTTTAAAAGCAGTTTTATGCTTACAAAATATTAAGTAGGAAGTACAGTGATCTTCTGTATATCTCCTCGCTCCCACTCTTGTATAATTTAAAAGATCCATTTTATTAGGCTGTCATAGTGGAGGATTGATCCATAATTTTATAGAACATATAACCTACTTCTTTTTAAAAATGATCAAAGCTATTTAAAATGTTGCTCTAATCAAGATATTTAATACATACTTTGACAGTTCTACTCCTTAGTGGATAATTCTACCTAATGAGTCTTACTGGTAGGATATTATTTATTCTTCATTAATTTTTAACACCGATTTATAAACATTACAGAATAAATTATTGAAAAGCCATATATACTGTGTAATATAAAACTTAAGATTCCACTGCAGCCTTCAGAGTAGATAATAAAGTAATATTAATAATAAGGAGAACAGGGAAAAAACCTAGAGTGTGGTAAAAGAAATACAAATAGATAAATCCAATATTATGAAAATGAATCTTTTTCTCAGAGCTTAGGACTACACAAAAAGGAAGATTGAGATACCTTGGTTATTTCTTGTAGCATGTTGCACGTGACTTAAAGTAGCATTTTACTACCGGAAGCAGTAAAATACAGCAGGTACACCTAGGACATAGAGTCCATAATCCTGATCTGAAAGCCTAGTTGTAAATCCCCTGTCCCTGAGTTTTCAATTTCTCTAACTATTAGGGACAAAAGTTGGAAATGATCAGCAATTCTAACTTTTCTTGCAGGATAACTCTTTTTTTTGTTCTAATAAACTCTATTTAGCCCTCTGACATAAAAAAAAAAAAAAATTCTGGTAAGCATTTTTATGTATTAATTAATTTCATAAGTTGAAATTTGTGATATTAACAGATTTAAACATGGGCTGAAGAGAATAGGAAGGACTTATGATCATATAAAAAATTGAAACTAAAGGTTACAGTTACAGAAATAATGCCAAGTAATCAGAATATTTTAATTAAATGTTACACTTCCATAGAACCTAAGGTTATGTGGAGCATAATTTGGAAACCCTTTGGACTAGAAGTACTTCTTAAAGGACCCCTCTAATTTCACTATTCAGTTGGTGATCACTGCAGGAATAGGGTTGTACAGTACTTCAGATCATGTACTTGGGAGGAATTTGAACCTTATTTCTGCTGTTTCCCCGACTATATGACCTTAGGAAAATCACTTAGTATTTCTGTGACTCAGTTACTTTGTCTGTAATATGAAGATGGTGAAAACACTACTTTCAAGAAATGCCATGAATAATAAATGAGACAGTGAAAATAAAATGCTTGGCTCATATAAGCTTCATATAGGTATCAGTTGGTGATCTCAGAGGCCCAAAAAAGTTATTCTGTACACAATTTCCTAAACCCCTTCATTTGTGAACTTTGTCAGTCTTAAGGAAAACTGAATGTAAGTTCCAAATCACTGCTATTGGCAGCTTCCTGCAGAGCCTTAGCAGATTTAATTTCATTCAGTAGAGCAGAATTTATAGAAGGCCTCCTAGAAGCAATGTGCTCTGTTAGGTAGAGTGGGGACTACAAAGGTAAATCTAAGTTGTTTTTGATATTTTATGCCATATGTTAGCATGGCCTGGGGCAGGTACAAAGTGCCATGGAGGCACAAGGAATCTAGGACCTACCTAAAAAGGCTTGGTAAGGGTCATGAGATTATGAGTCAATTTTTAAAGGCAAATGTTATAAATGAGAAGAAACACTAAAAAGGAAGCTTTAAGTGGGGTGGGAGTACAACCTGGCCTGCTGAACCAGGAAGTGTGGAGGGCTCATAAGAATGAGGTATGAAGTAACCTAGGTAACCAATGACCAATAGAAAGAGACAATTAATGACCAATAGAAAAGGGCAATATTGCCTAGTGCACAGAGGCCAATGGAAAAACTTGCACCAGATTTCAAAGTATTTATGCACCTGCAGGCCTTTGCCTCTTGCTATCTCTCACCTTTTCTCCTTCAGGAGAGGGATACACTTTCAAGTCTTTTTGAAAGGGCTCTAAACTTTCTATATTTTCTTCCTAAATATTAATCTTCCTTTGTTATCCTGAAACTTGAGTAGGTTCCTTTTGCTTTCTATCCACCCTGCCTGTACTTCTCTAGTTTTATTTTCAGTTTTCACTCACTTTGGCTTTTGGTTTCCACCATGCCTCAGTTGAACTTCCTAGCACGTCCAAGTAATTGAACCAGGTCTACTGGGTTCAGGGAATTGAGACCCCCAAACTCCCAACAATAGGCATATTTATGAATGTTCATTATCATACTTTCACTAAATTATTCTAATAATAAATAACTCTTATAAATATGTAAAGTAATTTGCCAGGGGTAATGCTGTTGGTAAGTAGCAAAGCTCAAATATGAACCTAAGTGATCAGATTGTACACATAACGTGGCCATGTATAGCATGTTTGTTTCCAATATTTGCTCTCTTCACTGTGAAACGATTATATTTTACCCTCCACTGTTGATTAAGCCATGTTCTAGTCTTTGGACAACTGAAAAAAAAAATGAGGGAAGGGGCATTGGGCAATATGGCTGACTAGAGGTAGCTTTTATTAGAAGCTCCCAACTAGAAAGAGGAAAATTGAACTAAAGTAAATTCAGAGAAGTCAAAATTGGGAGGTAGATCACAAAGAGAAGAAATTGATCACAAAGAGAAGAAATTAAGGTGCTCAGCAACCCCACTGAGACGAACACTGAAGTTGAAGAGGATGGGAGAGAACTGAGGACAGTTACAAAGTGGACCAGATTGAGAGAAACCTGGAACTATACAGTGAAGTAGGGGGCCCCTCCCCAATTGGAGGCTCTGCAGGAGAAACAAAACACAGGATTTCCAGCCCTAAAGGAGAGAGCTATGAGCAACAAAAGACCCTGTAATCCTCCACCTAGGACTATCCTCCCCTGGGTGCTCTTCCTGCCTGGCAGAATAGTGAAGAATTTTGTCTTTAGCCATCTTGTGGCCACAGCCCATCCCCCCTCTTTCATTGGTTGCTCAACAAACATCTCCTGCCACAGGATTGTTTCCAGGCATGGGCAAGTAGAATGCTAGTTCAGCTCAGACAGGCTGGAGGGGCTGGCCTACCCTCAGGCACCAGAGAGGTGAAGGAGCTTTGGACCCTAACCAGCCCCCATAGCAATGGTGGAAACAAGAATTTCAGAGGCCACACTTTCTGTCACTTCAACTGGCAGGATCCATAGCTGGTCACAGGAGGAAAGAGGGACAAATCTTGCCCTCCCAACATATCTGATGGGAACTCTGAGGGCCTCTGCATTGTATGGCCTGGTGAACTGGGATGCTCCACTATCCTCTGTGGTAGAAATTTGTGGTTCAGCTACACTAGCATGAAAAGGCAGGGTTCCATGCTAAGTTTGACACTGGTGAGGAGAGAACTTCCCTGCCATGTGAAGAGGCTCCATTCAGCATCTGTGCCCTTTGCACCCCTCCTGGAGGTTTGGTCTAAATTACCATGCATGCTGGCTTGGAGAGAGGTGAGCCTGGCCTTGGCTGACTCCACTGTGGGAAAACTTGAGAAGCATAAGGCAAGCCATAGATTCCCCTCACTTAATTAAGGCAAAATCCACAGTGATTTGAATCCTTTGTGCAATGGGGCTTTGGCAAAAAAACAGGGATTTTTGGATTTATTGTTGAGTGGGGCTGCTACTTAGGCTTGAACAATTAGGGTCCCTATATAGGAGCTTCCCCCAGCCTAGGAGTTTCACCTACAGGTCCTGCCTACAGGTCTATCCTACAGCTTGATGAAAGGAAGGCCGGTCTTCAGGGACCCTAACACATGGCAACCCCAAGAGAGACCTTTGGGATGTTGTGTCCAGGGAGGGACATAGGTATGAGCAGCATCTTATTTGACTGGTCAGTGCTGAAGGCAGTGGCAAGCTCCATATCCCGGGGCCTCTGGTTTGCATTTCAGCCTACCAGTTTTGACAAGCAAGTTATAAAAGGCACATGAAGAGCTCTGTGCTTTGGGGCAGCCAGTGTCACTACTAGCCTACCTGATTTGACATCCAAAATTCCTCAAAACCAGTTGAACAGCACTAGCGCTGGCAGATAGTTGCTGCACTCCTTTAGCAGGCTCTCCCTGGTAGGCCTCAACAGTGTCTTGGGTGCTGCTTAAGAGACCTCAACTAGAATACCTCTCAATAACAATTTAGGGACAACCTTACATTCTATCTTAGAAAGAATAATCAATATATAAATACATTGAAAACACACACGGGGAGAAATCAGCAGAAGAATGCTGGCAACATGAAAAATCAGAGCAAATGAACTCCCCCAAGATGTTACAAGGGAGGCAAAGGTGAAAATACCATCCACAGAGAAATTGTTGAAATGACAGAAATAGAATTCAGAATATGGATGGCAAACAAGATGAATGGAATTGAGGAAAAGATGGAAAAGGAAATCCAACAAGAAGTTCAAGAAATCAGTGAAATTAAAGAGAAAGTTCCCAAGGATCTGGACATAATTACGAAGATATAGCAGAGTGTCAGGAATTGAAGGAGGTATTCAAGGAGCTTCAAAACACAGTAGAGCATCTCAGCAATAATGGAAAACATGGAGAAGAAAGAATCTTAGAAGTCTAGGACAAAACTTTTGAACTATCCTAAGCATTCAGAGGGGCAGAAAAGAAAAAAAAAAAAAAGCAGAATTATCACTAAGAGAGATATAGGGCTGCACAAGATACATGAACATACAAATCATAAGGATGCCTGAAGAAGAAGAAGAGAGTCTTAAAAGCAGGCAAGCCCTGCATCAAGACATAATGGTGGAGAATTCCGTAAGCATTGAAAGAGAACCAGAAATTCAGATACTAGATAGGTACAGAATCCCAGATCAACTCCTAGACACATTGTAATTAACTTGGTCAAACTCAAAATGAAAGAGAAAATTCTGCAAGTCACCAAACATAAGAAACTTCTTACCTACAAGGAGAAAAACATCAGGATTACAGAAGAATTTCAGTAGAAACTTTTCAAGCTAGAAAAGAGTGGTCATCTGTCTTTGACCTTCTTAAGCAACATAATTTTCAACGTAGTATTTTGAATCTTGCTAAATACTTAAGTTCCATATTGCATGGAGATATCAAATATTTTACTGACAAACATTGAAGAAACTCACCAGAAGGCCAGCTCTGTAAGAAGTGCTCAGAACTGTTATTAACACTGATCATCATGATGGACCACCATCAAAGTAAAGACAGCCAGAAACTAAAGGACAAAGTCTAACTTTGACAAAGACACAAATGATAAAGCTAAGCAACAGATATTCACAAAACAATATGAATAAAACACTGCCGTACTTACCAATTTTCTCAATAAATGTGAATGGTTTGAATCGCCCACAGAAGAGACAAAAGCTGGATGACTAGATAAAAAGGCAAAATCCAAGTGTATGTTGTCTTTGGGGACACATCTAACCTCTAAGGACCAAGTAAGATTCAGGGTAAAGGGTTGGAAAACTATTTTTCAGGCAAATTGAAATCAGGAAGTCAGGAGTTACCATTTTATTTGCAGATTCTTTGGGCTTCAAACCAACTAAAGTAAAGAAATTAAAATATGGGCACCATATACTGGTCCAGGGAACAATTAAACAGTAAGACATTTAAATTTTAAATATCTATGCACACATCTTAAATGCTCCCAGACATATGAAATGAACCATAACCCATCTGAACAATATGATATATTGCAACTCTATATAACCGGGGACTTCAAAACTCCTTTGACACAACTGGACAAATCTCTCAAGCAGAATCTAATCAAAGAAGCAATAGAATTAAACAAGACTTTAGAATGAATGTGTAACATGTTTATACAGACTATGCCATCCCAATAAAAATGAGTATACATTCTGATCAGCCCATGGATCATTCTCTAAAATTTATCCTATCTTAGGACACAAATCAAATTTCAAAAAGTATAACAATAGAAATTATACATTTTATCTTTTCAGACCACTGTGGAATAAATGTAGAACTCAACTCCAACAAAAGTTATCATCCCTGGCTCCACAAACATAGCACAGTGATTAAACCACCAGCTACATACACTGAGGCTGGCGGGTTCAAACCTGGTCTGGGCCAGCTAAACAAAAATGACAACCACAACAAAAAATAGCCAACCTTGTGGCAGGCACCCGTAGTCTCAGCTACTTGGGAGGCTGAGGCAAGAGAATTGCATAATCCCAAGAGTTGGAGTTTGCTGTGAGCTGTGACACCATGACATTCTACCAAGGGTGACAAAGTAAGACTCTATTTAAAAAAAAAAAAAATTATCATCTCCACACAAGGTAATGGAAATTAAATAATCTTGTGCTAATCAACATCAAGGTCAAGGAGGTGATAAAAAAGGAAATCATTAGATTTCTTAGACTAAACAACAATGAAGCCACAAGCTATCAAAACCTGTGGGATACTGCAAAGAGGGAAATTTTTCACATTAAATGCATAATTCGTAAATCAGAAAGAACACAAATCCACAACCTAATTAGTGATTTCAAAGCACTGGAAAAGGAAGAGAAGTCCAATCCCAAAACTAGCATAAGAAAAGAAATAACCAAAATTAGGTCAGAATTAAATTAAATTGAGAACATAAGAACTATTTGGAAAATCAACAAAACAAAAAGTTGGTTCTTCGATATGATTAATAAAACTGAAAAACATTTGGCCAAATTTTCTAGAAACAGAAAACTAAGATACCTAATAACCTTAGTAATAAATGAAAAAGGGAAAATAACAAAAGATCCACAGAGAGACAACAGATCATCACTGATCACTACAAAAACCTCTATGCTCAGAAATTTGGAAACATGGAGGACATGAACTAAATCTGGCATCACATATCATCCTATTGTCAACCAGAAAGAATTAGAAATTTTGAACAGACCAATATCAAGCACCAAAACTGCAACAAACATAAAAAAATAAAATCTTCCAACAAAGAAAAGTTCTAGACCAGTCTACTTTCCACCAGAATTCTACCAAACCTTCAAAGAGGATCTTGTATCTACATTTCAGAACCTATTCCAAAACATAGAGAATAAAGGAATCCTCCACAAATCTTTCTATGAAACAAATATCATGAGGGGAGGAGACAAGATGGCTGACTGAAGCCAGCTTTCCATAGAGGCACCCATCCAGTAGGAGAGTTAAAGGACAAAAATTCAGAAAGTAATCTGGTGGATTTAAGCTGCAGTAAGAGAGAAGGTTGAAGAACACACGTCAACCCCGCTGAGGCGAGCTGCGACCACAACGATACAAACAAAAGGTACAAAATCCATCACCAAGCAGACGGGAGTCCCCTCCCCCATGAGAATGACTCAGAGTGCCCCACAAACAATCGGGCAGAATTCAAAGGTCCTCCCACTACACTCCATGGGAGAGACCCTCTAAAAACTGGACCTACCTCCCCTAGTATGGTGCCACGGTGTCCTCCTGCCAGACATAAAACTGTATAAACTATATAGTCTCTACCTGGAATTCTGAGCTCCCAGTGCTCCCCTCCACTCACACTGAGGTCTGGAGGCCAGTCCCCCAGGAGTTCAGAGTCTTGGGTGATTTCTTGAGGGGTGTGGACGGGGCTTCAACTGCAGCTGGTTGGCGCCAGCTCCAGGGCACGGGAGTGAGGACAGGACGGTCGGCAGAGAGAGGACTGCACCAGAGTGGCAGTTCCCTGATGCACAGTGTGACAGCCGTCTTTTGGTGACAATATGGCCAGGCATAAAACTGTAAAACCGTGTGTGTTCTCAGCCCGCAACCCCAGGCTCCCAGTGCTCTCCATGCTCCACTCTGCTCTTGCTCCAAGGTCTGGAGGCTAGAGGGGTGTAGACAGTGCTGGGTTGCAGCCGGTCAGTGCAGACTCTGGGCGCGAGAGTGGAGAGAGAACGGTTGGCCGAAAGGGAGCTGCACTGGAGCAGCAGTTGCTGAGCCATAAAACAGCAACCCTCTTTTTGCTAGCAATACGGCTCACTACCGAATATTCTGAAGCCACACCCCCGTCTCCCTGGGCAACCAGAGACTCTGAGTATAGGATTTGCCTGGGGCAACTCCAACTTGCAAACCGGGGAAACTCCCAGGGCGGGGCTGACCCAGAGTTCTGCTTTACTGAACTTAAGATGCATCTGGCCCTCAGGGGATCGTCAGCCTATAGACAATACAAAAGCAAAGACAAGCTGATTTGGAACTCAATTCAGCTTCTCTTCTGCAGGGGAACTGCAAAGTTGTTCTGTTCTGTTCTGTCAGTAACATTAATCAGGGGCGAGACTGGACCTGAGTGAAAACCCCCCAGCCTTCATCAAGCACCTGAGGTTGTCAGGCCTCACCTCCTCCTGCTAGAGAGAGGCAGAGTGCAGCGGCCCAGCAGACTTCCTTGTGATTTAGGCAGGTGCAAATTCCTGGAGAACCAGTTCACTACAGGCAACTGGGTCAGCCAACTGCAGGGGTATCAGTGACTGGGTGTGACAGTGGTGCAAGGTGGGGAAGGAGGCATCAACCTTCCCAGACTGATCTATTGGCTGGGTGGCTCCACCTGACTCCACACAGCAGTGGAGCAAGCCACGCCACAGTATTCACCAGATCCCTGTGATCCAGTTCCCAGAGACCTCTTAAACTCTCTCACCTGAGACAGATGCAGACTGAGACAACTGATTTGGACCTTTTGAACTGAACCAATCGCCTGAGGACAGATGAGGTGGTGCCCTGGGTGCACAGTGGTAGGAAGGTTTGATTTTTCTTTTCCAATTCTTTACCAGTGGGGGTGGGGTGACTTAATTGCTGATATTTCTCCACAGCTGAGACTTCAATCCAGAGTATCTGTTTCACTAGGATAGAACAGAAACCAGGTGAAAACAAGACAGAACCACTTAGCCACACCACACCAGACAGGGCCCTAGTTTCTCAGGCTTCAACACTATACAGGCCCTCAACAAAGCCCCAGGGGAAAAAATCAAAGGGAGTAAAACAACCATGGGGCTGAGTCAGTTGAAAAACTCTGGTAACATGAATAACCAGAATAGATCAACCCCCCCAAGGAAAGATATGGCAGATGTAATTGAAGATTCCATTCATAAACAACTGGCTGAGATGTCAGAAATTGAATTCAGAATTTGGATTGCAGACAAGATTAATAAAGTGGAATTAGGAATTCGAGCAGAAATTCAAAAGTTGTCTCAAGAATTTAACGAATTTAAAGACAAAACCACCAAAGATGTAGACACACTGAAGCAAGAATTTGCAGCCCTCAAAGATATGAAAAATACAATAGAATCCCTCAGTAACAGAATGGAGCAAGCAGAAGAAAGGATTTCTGACATCAAAGATAAAGCCTTTGAATGCTCCCAAACTCTCAAAGAGGAAGAGAAATGGAGAGCAAAAATGGATCATTCTCTCCGAGAGCTCTGGGATAATTCGAAGAAGGCGAATTCCCGAATCATTGGAGTTCCAGAAACAGATGAAGTGGCCTCACTGGGCAAAGAGGTCCTTCTGCATGAAATTATGAAAGAGAATTTTCCAGACATGCCTAGGGATTCTGAAATTCAGATAGTGGACAGCTTCAGAACCCCAGCATGACTCAACCCCAGTAAGACATCCCCCAGGCATATCATAATTAACTTCACTAAAGTTAATATGAAGGAGAAAATTCTCAAAGCTGCCAGGAGAAAGAAAACCATTACCTGCAAAGGGAAGAATATTAGAATGACTGCAGATCTCTCTGCTGAAACTTTTCAAGCCAGAAGAGGGTGGTCACCAACTTTTAATCTCCAAAAGCAAAATAACTTTCAACCCCGGATCTTGTATCCAGCTAAACTGAGTTTCATTTATGATGGAGAAATTAAATACTTTAATGACATTCATATTTTGAAGAAATTTGCCATAACCAAACCAGCTTTTCAGGATATTCTCAGACCTATCCCCCATAATGACCAACCCAATCCTGTACCACAAAAGTAAACACACTCAGAAACTTCAGATCAAACTCCAATTTCCACACTGGTGAAAGGATTAAAAATGCCCACTGGACTTTTGAAAAACTCGATATCCAAAACTTCACCAGACTTATCAATATTCTCCATTAATGTGAATGGCTTAAACTGTCCTGTAAAGAGGCATAGGTTAGCTGACTGGATACAAAAACTCAGGCCGGATATTTGTTGCATACAAGAGTCACATCTTAACTTAAAAGACAAATACAGAGTCAGGGTGAAAGGATGGTCATCCATATTTCAGGCAAATGGTAATTAGAAAAAAACAGGTGTTGCAATTTTATTTGCAGAAACAATAGGCTTTAAACCAACAAAAGTAGGGAAGGACAAGAATGGTCACTTCATGTTTGTTAAGGGTAATACTCAACATGATGAGATCTCAATTATTAATATCTATGCACCCAACCAGAATGCACCTCAATTTATAAGAGAAACTCTAATAGACATGAGCAACTTGATTTCCTCCAGCTCCATAATAGTCGGAGATTTCAACACTCCTTTGGCAGTGTTGGATCGATCCTCCAACAAGAAGCTGAGCAAAGAAATCTTAGATTTAAACCTAATCATCCAACATTTGGATTTAGCAGACATCTACAGAACATTTCATCCCAACAAAACTGAATACACATACTTCTCATCAGCCCACGGAACTTACTCCAAAATCGATCACATCTTAGGTCACAAGTCTAACCTCAGTAAATTTAAATGAATAGAAATTATTCCATGCATCTTGGACCAACATGGAATAAAACTTGAGCTGAGTAACAACAGGAATCTGCATACTCATATAAAAACATAGAAGTTAAATAACCTTATGCTGAATGATAGCTGGGTCAGAGATGAGATTAAGAAAGAAATCACCAATTTTTTGGAACAAAACGACAATGAAGACATGAACTATCATAGCTTCTGGGACACCGCAAAGGCAGTACTAAGAGGGAAATTTATAGCATTGCAAGCCTTCCCCAAGAGAACGGAAAGAGAGGAAGTGAAAAACTTAATGAGACGTCTCAAGCAACTGACAAAGGAAGAACATTCCAACCCCAAACCCAGTAGAAGAAAAGAAATAACAAAAATTAGAGCAGAGTTAAATGAAATTGAAAACAAAAGAATAATAGAAAAGTTCAATAAATCAAAAAGCTGCTTTTTCAAAAAGTTCAATAAAATAGATAAACCTTTGGCCAACCTAATCAGGAAAAAAAGAGTAAAGTCTCTAATCTCATCAATCAGAAACAACAAAGACGAACTAACAACAGACTCCTCACAAATCAAAAAAATCATTAATGAATATTACAAGAAAGTTTATTCTCAGAAATATGAAAATCTGAAGGAAATTGACTGATACTTGGAAGCACGTCACCTTCCAAGACTTAGCCAGAATCAAGTGGAAATGTTGAACAGGCCCATATCAAGTTCGGAAATAGCATCAACCATACAAAAACTCCCTAAAAAGAAAAGCCCAGGACCAGATAGTTTCATGTCAGAATTCTACCAAACCTTTAAAGAGGAATTAGTACCTATATTACTCAACCTGTTCCAAAAGGTAGAAAAAGAAGGAAGACTACCTAACATGTTCTATGAAGCAAACATCACCTTGATCCCCAAACCAGGAAAAGACCTAACAAGAAAAGAAAATTATAGACCAATATCACTAATGAATATAGATGCAAAAATATTTAACAAGATCCTAACAAACAGAATCCAGCAACACATCAAACAAATTATACATCATGACCGAGTTGGTTTTATCCCAGGGTCTCAAAGCTGGTTCAATATATGTAAATCTATAAATGTAATCCAGCACATAAACAAATTAAAAAACAAAGAACATATGATTCTCTCAATCGATGCAGAAAAAGCTTTTGATAACATCCAGCATCCCTTCATTATCAGAACACTTAAGAAAATCGGTATAGAAGGGACATTTCTTAAACTGATAGAGACCATCTACAGCAAACCCACAGCCAATATCATATTGAATGGAGTTAAATTGGAATCATTTCCATTCAGATCAGGAACCAGACAAGGCTGCCCATTGTCTCCATTGCTTTTTAACATTGTAATGGAAGTTTTAGCCACCACAATTAGGGAAGAAAAGGCGATCAAGGGTATCAATATAGGGTCAGAAGAGATCAAACTTTCACTCTTCGCAGATGATATGATAGTATATCTGGAAAACACTAGGGACTCTACTACAAAACTCTTAGAAGTCATCAAGGAATACAGCAGTGTCTCAGGTTACAAAATCAACATTCATAAATTGGTAGCCTTTATATATACCAACAATAGTCAAGTTGAAAAACAGTTAAGGACTCTATCCCATTCACAGTAATGCCAAAGAAGATGAAATATTTGGGAATTTATCTAACAAAGGACGTGAAAGATCTATATAAAAAGAACTATGAAACTCTAAGAAAATAAATAGCTGAAAATATTGACAAATGGAAAAACATACCATGCTTATGGCTGGGAAGAATCAACATTGTTAAAATGTCCATACTACCCAAAGCAATATATAATTTCAATGCAATCCCTATTAAAGCTCCACTGTCATACTTTAAAGATCTTGAAAAAACAATACTTCGTTTTATATGGAATTAGAAAAAACCTCGAATAGGGTGGCGCCTGTGGCTCAGTCGGTAAGGCACCGGCCCCATATACCAAGGGTGGCCGGTTCAAACCCGGCCCCGGCCAAACTACAAAAAAAAAAAAAAAAAGAAAAAACCTTGAATAGCCAAGACATTACTCAGAAATAAAAACAAAGTAGGAAGAATTACGCTACCAGACCTCAGACTATACTACAAATCGATAGTGATCAAAACTGCATGGTTTCGGCACAAAAACAGAGAAGTAGATTTCTGGAACAGAATAGAGAACCAAGAGATGAATCCAGCTACTTACCGTTATTTAATCATTGACAAGCCAATTAAAAACATTCAGTGGGGAAAAGATTCCCTATTTAACAAACGGTGCTGGGTGAACTGGCTGGCAACCTGGAGAAGACTAAAACTGGACCCACACCTTTCACCATTAACTAAGATAGACTCTCACTGGATTAAAGATTTAAATTTAAGACATGAAACTATAAAAATACTAGAGGAGAGTGCAGGGAAAATCCTTGAAGAAATCGGTCTGGGTGAGTATTTTATGAGGAGGACCCCTGAGGCAATTGAAGCAGCTTCAAAAATAAACTACTGGGACTTGATCAAACTAAAAAGCTTCTGCACAACCAAGAACACAGTAAGTAAAGCAAGCAAACAGCCCTCAGAATGGGAGAAGATATTTGAAGGTTATGTCTCCAACAAAGGTATAATAACCAGAATCCACAGAGAACTCAAATGCATTAGCAAGAATAGAATAAGGGATTCCATCACAGGCTGGGCAAGGGACTTGAAGAGAAACTTCTCTGAAGAAGACAGGCGCATGGCCTTCAGACATATGAAAAAATGCTCATCATCTTTAATCATCAGAGAAATGCAAATCAAATCTACTTTGAGATATCATCTAACTGCAGTGAGACTAGCCTATATCGCAAAATCCCAAGACCAGAGATGTTGGCACGGATGTGGAGAAAAGGGAACACTTTTGCACTGCTGTTGGGAATGCAAATTAATACATCCCTTTTGGAAAGAGATATGGAGAACACTTAGAGATCTAAAAATAGATCTGCCATTCAATCCTGTAATCCCTCTACTGGGCATATACCCAGAAGACTAAAAATCACATGATAACAAAGATATTTGTACCAGAATATTTATTGCAGCCCAATTCATAATTGCTAAGTCATGGAAGAAGCCCGAGTGCCCATCGATCCACGAATGGATTAATAAATTGTTGTAGATGTACACCATGGAATATTATGCAGCCTTAAAGAAAGATGGAGACTTTACCTCTTTCATATTTACATGGATGGAGCTGGAACATATTCTTCTTAGTAAAGTATCTCAAGAATGGAAGAAAAAGTACCCAATGTGCTCAGCCCTACTATGAAACTAATTTAGGGTTTTCACATGAAAGCTATAACCCAGTTACAACCTAAGAATAGGGGGAAGGCGGAAAGGGAGGGGAGGGAGGGGGAAGGTGGGTAAAGGGAAGGGAATTGGTGGGATTACACCAGCGGTGCATCTTACAAGGGTATATGTGAATCCTGGTAAATTTGGAATGTAAGTGTCTTGGTACAGTAACTGAGAGAATGCCAGGAAGGCTATTTTAACCAGTGTGATGAATCTGTCAAATGGTCTGTGAAGCTAGTGAATGATGCCTCATGATCATATCAATGTACACAGCTATGATTTAGTAAAAAAAAATATTAACCTCTGAAAAAATAAAAAATAAAAGAAACAAATATCACTCTGATATCCAAACCAGGAAAGAATCTAACAAAAAAAAATGCAGATCAAATTCATTAATAAATATCTATGCAAAAATAGTCAATAAAATTCTAGCAAATAATATACAGATACACATTAAAAAATTATACATTGTAATCATTTGTGCTTTATCCTGGAGATGTATGATTTGGTGCAACGTACATAAATCCATAAATGCAGTTCACCACATGAATAGAAGCAAAAACAAAGATTTCTGATAGACAGAGAAAAATCATTCAACGAAATTCAGCATCCTTTTCAGACAAGAGCACTCGAGAAAATAAGTATAGATGAGAAATTTCTCAAATCTACCATTTGATCCTGCAATCCCATTACTAGATATCTACCCAGAAAAGCAAAAAAAAAAAAAAAAAAATCATCTTATCATAAAGACATTTGTAGTTGAATGTCTAAAGCAGTTCAATTCACAATTGCCAAGATGTTAAAACAATTGAAGTGGTCATCAACTCATGAAAGGACCAACTACCTATGGTATATGTATACCATGGAATAATATTCAGCCATAAAAGAGGGAGACTTTGCATCTTTTGTATTTACCTAGATGGAGTTGAAAACCATTCTCCTTAGTAAAGTGTTTCAAGAATGGAAAAGCAAGGGTACTGTGTACTCAATATTAATTTTAAATTAATAGAGAAACAGCTACACACCCACATGAGAAAAGAAAAACACAAGTTAAAGAAGGGGAGAGGGATAAAGGATGAAGAAGGTTTGGTAACTTCCCACTTATTGGGTACAGTGTAGGAATATAGTATGCATCTCTGTGGGGGGACTTAACTATAGCTCAGAATATACCTTACAAATGTAAACAATATAGCCTAATCTTATGTACCCCTATGTTAATCCAAAATTAATAATAATAATAATAGAAAAATTTCCAAATTTGAGAAAACATAAATTTCCATGTACAGGAGGGTTGAAAAATCTCTATTCACATTCAATCCAAGTAAGAATATACCAAGATATATTATAATCAGACTTTAAAATATCAAATCCAATTAGAAGATTCTGAAAGCAGCAAGAAAAAAAGAAGTAGATAACACATAATAGATTTACAATAATGCTAGCAGTAAATCTCTCATAAGAAACTTCATAGGCCAGCATTAAGTGAGAAGATATATTTAAAGTTCTTAAGAAAAAGCTGTCATATAAGACTATTGTGCGTGGCAAAACTGTTCTTCCGAAGTGCGTTAAAGACTTCATCAGAGAAAACAAAACCTGAGGGAATTATTCACCACCAGAGCTGTCTTGTAAGAAAAGCTAAATGCCATTTTTCAAGCTAAAATGAAATGATGGTTAATTAGTAACACAAAAACATGAGCACATGAAACTGCCTGGTAAAAGTAAGTACAGAATCAATTCAGAATACTCTACTACTGTAACAGTGGAGTTTAAATGACTTGTGTCTTTAGTATGAAGGTTACAAGGAAAAATGATTAGAATAAATTATCTATAATATTTGTTAAGAGATATACAAAATTAAAATATGGAAATTGTGATGTCAACAGCCTAAAATCAGGGCACAGTGAACAAATATGCTGAATTTTATTATGAGATCAAATGTAAGATGCTATTAGCTTAAAATAGCCTGTTATAAGTTGTTTCATTTAATCTTCAGGATAACCACAAAACAAAGCACATACCAGATGCACAAAAGATAAAAAGTAAAGAATCAAAACAAACCACTAGAGAAAACCATCTAGTCACAAAAGAATATAGCAAGAGAAGAAGAAAGTAATGAAGGATCTATCAAACAACAACAAAAACAACAAGAACAAAAACAGTTATGGCAGTGGTTAAGTCCTTACCTGTCAATAATTACCTCGAATATAAATGTATTAAATTCACAAATTAAAACACAGAATGGGGAATGGAGGGAAGATGGTTGACAAGCAGCATTGACTAAAAGATCATCCAAGAGGAAAGGAAGCATTTCAGGTAAGAGAGAAGAGGGAAAGGGCACAGCTCAGGTGTAGTTTTATGGGAAAGGTATCAGAAACGGCCAGAAATTTCACAAGAAGAGGTTACAAAGGAAAACAGGAAGAAAAAAGATATTGATGAATGTTAACCCTGAAGAGACAGTTGTAGAGAGGGTAGGTGGGGTTTGGTTTCTCCTTCCCTCACAACTCTGGTAGTCCACAGACCCCTGAGCACCTTTGTAGGATTTCCACCTTCATCCGACCGAGAGCTACTACAACCACTGAACTGAGAACTTCTTGGAAATAAAGCGCTGGGCTTCCAATCCCTTTTAAGGTCAGTGCCTGTAATCATAGTGTGGGGCAGAGAGCATGAATGCCACGCCACTTCTTTACTCATAGCGTCCCTTTGTCCATTCCAGGGAGCTCCAGCCTTTCAGTTTGCACATCAGCTGTTCCCACACAGACAGGTCTCAACTTCTGCCCACACTGTGCTGGAACCCAGAGAATTTGATCCCAGACCTTGGAAATTTTGTATGGGGTTTCTGCCAGGAAAATGGACCAGAAGGGCTGGAGTGCCAGCTATCTTCAGTTAAGAATTCCTTTTCTTGGGCAGTGCCCATGGCTCAGTCCGTAAGGCGCCTGCCCCATATACCGAGGGTGGCGGGTTCAAACCCGGCCCCGGCCAAACTGCAACCAAAAAATAGCCGGGCGTTGTGGCGGGCGCCTGTAGTCCCAGCTACTCGGGAGGCTGAGGCAAGAGAATTGCTTAAGCCCAGGAGTTGGAGGTTGCTGTGAGCTGTGTGAGGCCACGGAACTCTACCGAGGGCCATAAACTGAGACTCTGTCTCTACAAAAAAAAAAAAAGAATTCCTTTTCTCACCTGTCCCTCCACCTCCCAGGGCATCCAAGAGCAACTGCTGAGCCAAGGCTCTCAAAAAAAAACTGCCTCCTCTATATTGATGTGCCCACAACATGGACAATGCCAGTGGAATTTCATATGGTTTTCACATGCCACAAATTAGTATTATTTGGATTTTTTTTAGCCATTTAAAATACGAAAACCGTCTTTGCTTGTCTGCCAGACAAAAACAGTTAATACGCCATATTTGTCCTCCCCAAATACGGCTGTAATTAGCTGACCACAGCCCTAAAGCAATCATTCTTTTTATAGTGACAAGTAGAGAATTCACTCTATTATTTAAAAATTTGACTGGGATGCTGCTGTTGAAAGACTATAGTGCTCCTCATCTCTGCTAATCTCAAAAGAGAACTAAACAAGCTTTACTGATCTCCAGCTATCTCAGAAGTCTTGACATTTATTAACAAATCTGTATTGATAAGGGCCCAGTGCAGTGGCTCATGCCTGTATCCCAGCACTTCCGAGGCCCAGGTGGGTGGATTGCCTGAGCTCACAGGTTTGAGACCAGCCTGAGCCAGAGCGAGATTCTCTAAAAAAATAGCTGGGCGTTGTGGTGGATGCCTATAGTCCCAGCTACTTGGGATGCTGAAGCAAGAGAATCATTTAAGCCTAGGAGTTTGAGGTTGCTATGAGTTATGAAACCACAGCACTCTGCCAAGGGTAACAAAGTGAGATTCTGTCTCAAAAATAAATAAATAAATAAACAAACAAACAAACAAAAAACCAAATCTCTATTGAATTAGAGTACCCTTTGCATTTCACAGTGGCATAAAATGAAATTTTAATGAGATGTTTCTCTTTCCCTAAGAATGTGTAATATTGCTAGAGCTATACAAGAAGCTCTTTATTCTCTGATTGTTTTACTATGGGAGGTCGTGAACTCTCTTCCTCTTGATGTTTTTAAAAACAAGATGGAAGTATCTCAGGAATGGAAGAGAAAGTATCCAATGTACTCAGCCCTACTATGAAGCTAAATTATAGCTTTCACGTGAAGACTATAACCCAACTATAGCACAAGACTATGGGGAAAGGGCCAAGGAAGGGGAAGGGAGGGGGGAGGTTTTGGTGGAGGGAGGGTAATGGGTGGGGCCACATCTGCCGCGGACCACCCTGTCGGTGGGCTTCAGTCCGAGGGAAAGCAGGGAAACGGAGTCAGGTTGGTTGAAAGGTCGACGCAGGAAAATGACAGTCTGGCACACTATGGGTGAAGTATGCAGCTGTACTTTACTGAGTTTTAAGTACGGTTTTTATACAATTTACACAAAGCATTACAGGTTACACAAAGTATTTTTACAACTTGCTGACCTTTACAAGTTATATTTTAAGTTTGCAAACGTGGGTAGTTATCCATTACTATTTTTCAATATCCTGCCCTTAAGGAGAACAAAGGTTAGTGGTTATCAGCGAAAACTATTTGCTTTTTCTTGCTTCCTCTTGCTTCCTCTTATCTGAGGAATGTTAGTATAGTGTAATTCTTTACATTTGTGTTTAAGTAATAGTAAAGGCATAATTTGTTTTAAGGCTCTTATTAGATATATAAATTTTAAGTTAATGTTGGTTATATATACTTTTATTATGTGCTTATTATTAATCATATGTGATTATTCCATTGTGAGTTGATTGACTAAAAAGTAAGTGAAGTAAGATGTTTTTTAAGGAAAGTTTTACTGTGGGTGGTGATGGTGCATGTCGTGTTGGAACATCTTGTTTAAACATCTTGTTTGCTGTGCCTGCATTGTCTTAGCCCACTGGCGTTTATGGTGGGGACTTGCTTTTGTGTAGGCTTACTTGGAGCCACTGAGTCTGGCACAGTTATACTTCTTGTGCTGTTTCTGAATCAGTAAACCATTGTGTTCATACTGACAAGACTTATTGCTTACTTATCAGGACAAACAGACATTCAGCTTAACATACATGTACACTGTAACAGAAAGCCATACCCTTAGGTTAATGCGATAAAAAACAGCATGCTGGGCAACATCTCTGTCGCTGCGCACACTGGGGGTGCTGGGGGCTTCGCTCCGGGGAGCACAGACCTCCTTTCCGTCGTTTTACAACGCGGACAGCGCCACCTCACTGCGGCTTGGTGCCGAGGGTGCGGCACACATCTATGGTGCATCTTAGAATGGGTACAGGCGATTGCACTAATGTACACAGCTATGATTTAACAATAAAAAAAAGAAAAGAAAAAAATAAAAATAAGATAGATTTTGCATGTGTCAGGAACAATTTCCTAGTCTGTCCTGCCTGGAAGCTGCAGATAGACTCAGTGGACTTAATTCTGTGGTTATATAATGGCATAATAATTTTAGTATCACTATAGTAAAATCACCTAACCTGGGTGGTTACTTTTTAAAGATTACGAGTTGGTAAAAGAAAAGACACTGGATATGCAGTCAGTCATGTTATTTGACTTTAGGTGGCACTTTCATTACTGCCTGACTTGGGCCAATACCCCCAAGTTGTCTGATCTGAAAAATTTGATTAATTATGGGAATAGGTTATGGGCATGCGATGAGCTTAATGTGCTTAGAATGGTATCTGCAACACAATAAGCACTTGAGAATATTTGATCCTAGTCTTGCATTGTCCTCACCTTCATATAGGGTGGTGATAACCCAGTGACTAAGTGAGAAAGTATTCTGAAAACTATGACTGATATGTCATACATTTTCATTATAGGGCTATAATGCAAAGGCTTTAAAAGAATAGGTGGTTCTCCCCATTAGTCCTTCATTTTCATCTTCATTTTAAAGCTCTGTTCTCCACCCACTTCATTTTCTCCTGAAGGGTGATGAGTATTCAATTAGTGATTTATCTTTTCACCTTTCCAAACACATGGGGAATAGAAATCTAGGACATTACCAATCATTTCTTGAGTTCCCTGAAACCTTGAACTTTAGAAATTCAGCCACTTAAACTGAATTTCACTTGGAGATTTTTCTTTCAAAAAAAATGAAACGTTTTCTTTCTTTTTTTAACTTAGGAATTATGATCTGGACCAAGAGCCCATTACTATGTCTAAGTCAGTAGAAGTTGAATCATGAAAAACGCATCCTCCTGGATGCCCCACAGAGCTTCCTCCTTGCCCATAGCATCATTATTTCTTAAGACTTCAGTGGGTAATAAGCATTTTCGTTTTGGAGGGCCTACCCCATATCATATCAAGCATACTGAAGGCACTCACATTTTTCCTTAGATCTATTTTTGTTATGTTGCCTTTTAGATTAATAAAAATAAGTCATTAATTTAAAAGTGACTACAATAGTTCTATATTTATGGTCTATAACCAATAACTCCTACTAAGTCATAATAACAATAGTAAAGTTGTTTTTTAGTGATAAGAATTCATTGTACTAGCAGGTAACATTTATTAGGCAAATACTATATGTCATGCATACTTCTAGTCATTTTATGTTAACACTCTTCATTTTCATAACAACTTTATGAGGTAAATACCTTCTTATCTATATTTTACTGATGAGGAAAACTAGCTCCTGTTAGCACAGACCATGTAGTTTGATTCCAGAATCCATACAGTTATAAGGTTACACTTTGTAGATGTTAATGTTGATATTTTAAATAGGTGTTTTATATTTTAGAAATGTTTTCAACATTCAGATCTCAAACATTTTTGTAGATTCTTGCAAAGATTTCAATGTCTAGGCATTATTTCTCTGGTACTAATACAAATCAGTGGGCTTGCCAGCCTCTCCAACCCCTGTAATTCTGACCGTTAGAGAGAAGCTTCAGACAAAAGTTTTAAAAGCATGTTTTGGCAAAGGATTAAGGTGAATAAGCACCAAAGAAACCCTGCATGAAACAGCACATCTGATAGTATGACTCAATTTGGGAAGACAGACAGCCTCTGCATTTCTCATGAGGGGCAGCCAGCATTGCTTTATTCCATCCAGGGTTTGATACTTTGGAAGCACTCAGGGATCTACTTGAAGCACAAATAATCACATTCTCAGGAAGGTACCAGTAGCAGAGGCAATGGTGAGATGCTGGTCTCAGGTAGCTTCTAGAATATTTGATAATGATCAGAGCAATTTAATAGAGATATCACAAAGGCTCATATGTACAGACCTAGGAAGAATCTTTCAGGGAAAGTTTAAGATATACTTTAAAGGGAGTTGGAGGGAAGGCCCTGCATTGTTAAAGGAAGAATTTGAGTAAGATAATGCTGCATGATGGTTGTGAACATGAGTGAATTCATTTATATCCAAATACTGATGAGACGTGGAGGAAATTATTTTGTGTGTAAGAGGAGGAAGTTTTGAGAAATTTGTCAAAAGTTATGCATAAGTCAATAAGTTATTTCATTTTATTGTAAAATTTTAGTAAATCCTTCTTTAAATAATAAGTATTCTTTGTGCATTTATTTCTTGTATAAAGCAAGATACTTCTGTATTTGCATCCAATCAAGATAGGAGGCAGACAAACTGCTGACTTTAGCAATGACATATCTGTAGACTGTCTGGCAAAAGAGAGCTGCTAACATCCATTATAAAGAACAGCATCTTTAGAAAGAAAGAGCACAGCCTCCCCCCACCACACCAAATTCACTGATATCTAGATTTGACAACTCTTTCCTTCGAGTTAGAGTGTTTTTAAAATGCATTTTACCTCAAGTGACACCTGTGGCTCAAAGGAGTAGGGCGCTGGCCCCATATGCCGGAGGTGGTGGGTTCAAGCCCAGCCTTGGCCAAAAAATTGCAAAAAAACCCAAAAAACTGCATTTTACCTCCAGTAGTAGTTGTTCAATAAATACATTTGCTCTTTAACCACAGCTCTTTGTGCATAATGGCACCTTATTAAATAAATAGGTATTATACATCTCCAGTATGTAGGGTACTGGAAAAAATACAAATACCTGTGTGTGTGTGTGTATATATATATATATATATATATATATATATATATATATATATCCCTGGTGATATTTGAGAGTGGAGGAGAAGAGGGGTACTGATATATGTTCTGTGCATTTTTGAGCATCACTGCACTAGACTGGAAACTGCTTAGTAATATATATATATATATATATATATATATCACAGACCTTTGGATGTAGGTTTTTGTTTCTATACCAGTCACATGTATCAGTAAAGTGACATACACTTTGGGTGTGTTGGAACTGGATAAATGATTGTAGATGCTACCCTGTTTCCCCGAAAATAAGACAGTGTCTTATATTAATTTTTGCTCCCAAAGATGTGCTAGGTCTTATTTTCAGGGGATGTCTTATTTTTCCATGAAGAAGAATATGGTACACATTTATTGTTAAATGAAAATAAAGGAAATGTATTACCTGCGTATGGTATGGTAGTATGGTAGTTGTCAACACAAACCAGACAAACTGTGAATCCTACCTTCAGTCATCATGAGGGCAGCTGCGAGCATCAGGCAGTGTCACCAGAGACATACCAGCACTCACCACCTTCACCGTGTCCCATCCGCTCTGATCCTCCTGTTCTACATGCATCTGCGAAAGTCTCCTCCTCTCTCCCGCCCTGCACTCACCTCTCACTCCGACCTCCGCTCCGCCTCCACACAGCAGTGATGTCAGGACTCGGGGTAACGTCACTGGTTGCTAGACGCCAGTCAGGGCAGCCCTAGCAACCAGTTTAGGTAAATTAAGTTTCATTCTGAGACAGAGCCTGGGGGTGCCTTATTTTCTGGGGGATGCCTTATATTTCACCCAGAAGGAAACCTGTAAGTAGGTCTTATTTTCAGAGGACGTTTTATTTTTGGGGAAACATGGTATGACATCTTTGCTGTTCCCTCTGGTTTAGTAGAAAATATAAAATGTGAGTACTGCATAAACCTATTTCCAGTTTGAGCCCACATACCCACCCACACACCCCACCCACACACATACATACTTGAACCAAACACTTCATGGAACAATATTTGTCTCATAAATGATGTATTCTGGTATTTTCTCTTCAATTTCAATACAACATAAGCCACACCCCACAATACTGATTGATCTCTTAAACCATTAATCAATTTCTACCAAAGTTTGAAAAACACGTTTTCAGGATTTGGTAACAATTTTGAAGACAGAGAAGACAAAGTCATGGAATGCATTCCTGTATTTCTGTATTATTATCATATAAGTACATAAAACAAAAAAGTGTATGATTGTACTTAAATAGTACTCACAATGATGAGTAATTTTCATGTGTAAAATGAGTAATTTTCATGTGTAAAATGATTTAATTCTTATTATAATCATATATGATATCTACATAGGTACACAGAGGGGTTTAGAGATGTGACCAGTTACCCAGGATTTGACACCAGGTTTCCTGATTCCAGAAGTCATTCTTCTAAGCCCCCTCTAGCAAGTTTCCAGACAGTCATCTTAAACAGCATTCCTTAAAGAAGAAGACAGTAAGAATAAGCGCATTGCACAACTGGTGAAAAATAAATGAAGAACAATCCTTCAAAAACAGAATTGAACGGTGCCTTCTTGGTATTCAGAGGCAACCATAAAAGTCAGTTTCAGACCTCAGGAGAGACCCTCCCTTAGGGACCCTTAGAGGGATGAAAACCCCTCTAAGGGATTTTCAGTGAAGCAGACATGGCCAGGGCCAATCATTTTCTTCTCCCATGTTTCTTTAGATCAAAAGAATCAAAGCACTAAAGAAATAGGAACTGATTCAAATTCCATTTTCCGAATCTTCACATTTCACATTCTAAGGAAGAGTCAGGACACAGAGGAAAGCATGGTTTCAAAACCAAAATGACAATGAAACACATTTCGGGCCCACTAATAATTAAGTCATGGCATTTGATTAACATCTATCTATGAATGGCATTTGTAAATGCTTCTTCTTGGATTTTATTGATTTTTGTTTATTATTTAATTTTATCCTCGTTGATTTTAATTTAGATTACCTCTAGCTCATAAGCCAGGTAAATATGCAACCTTTAACAAAGCACACTATTAACCTCACCGTTGTCTTTGTTTTCCCCGTGCATCCATCCCTAATGAGCAGGTTTAATGGTGTGCAGGAAAATAACCCAGTTACCTAATACTTTAAAAAATGCCAAAATAAATAATGATGGTAGAAAATCACTAAAATTATTTTACAGAATAAATATGACTGATTTTTGAACAAGTTGTCTTCACCATGGTGTCTGAAAATGTGTGTACATGATGATAATCTTATGGATATGTGGGTAGAAATTATCTAAATACATCACAGAATTTCAACAATGAACAACCTTATATTTATTATGTTCAATAGCTTACTTTTATTCAATGTGTAAATATGACATAGGAACAGATTCTACATTTACTCTGTAAAATTAAGATACTTATTATATTTAGTGAGTCTTTTCTGCTAAGACCCCAATACAAATACAGATAGTAAGATACTTAAGCATAGACGTATTCAGGTAACTGAAAATTGATTAATATAGATGATATAAATGGTTGTTTTGCAACACAGAAGGAACTATTTTAATATCAAACATAAATTAAAAATCCTTCTCCTGTATCTATAGGCATTGACTGCTCATATTATAAGTAGTTGCCATAACTTTTGAGGAAAAAAACAATTACCTGTTAACATGTATTTATTTATTATTATATTCTCTCTACTATGGGAATTATGAAAATATGAAACTTAGTTATTTCCCTAAAATCAGATATATAATATGAACTATGCTGACAATATTAGAAAAAGCATCCTGTTTAGAGATAGGAGTGTCTATATAACAGCTCAATGGACTCAAATCCCAGAAGAAGAATAAAATACATTCAGTATCAATAGGATTTATGTGTTCTGACTCTAAATAATCAGAATAAGCATCTCCCTGCAAAACAGGGACCTTTTTGTTTCATAATAAAAGCAAAGTTGTTGTATTGAAAAAATTATAATTAATTTGCTGTCAAGATATTCTGTTTATAAAAGGCTTCAAAAAGTTTCCTGGCTTTCATTTATGAAAAATTCATAAAAGCTGAATAATATGCATGTTTACTTAATAGCTATTTAAGGAACTGAATTTTCAAAACTTCCCATACACCCTTGTACCTGAGTTATGTAATATAGAAAATGATTACTATACAATGTAACAAGTTGAGAAAGTATAAGTTATTAAGATCAACTTAAAGTGCCATTAACCCAAAAAACATGCATACTTTGAAGCAGCACAAGAGTATTAAGCCTGGACATACTAAATGTACATTTCTTACCTTTCGAGGTTGATTTTTTAGAGAAGTCGGAACTCCAACTAAATGTTAGTCATCTGGGGGAGCTTAAAATAATGCCCGTGCCCTAATCCCAGAGTAATTTAATCATCATCTATAGGAGGCACTTCCTAGATATTAGTGTTTCTCAAAGCTCCTTGATTGATTTTAAAGATTAACTAGAGTGGAGATCCTACAAAGGAACGGAAGGGATAACTAAGGGATAACTAAGTGACAAAGTCATTGTCAGAAACAGAATAGAAAATTGCATGGCTCAAGAAATCTGCCTGTGGTTCCTGTGCTTAAGGCAAATCCTAGGTAACAAGCATGTGGGATTTACACAGCTAAATACGCTCTTTTTCAGTGTTCTGACATCCTAGGTGGTTTGAATCTAAATGAATCTAAATTATTCTCAGATCATCTTGGGAAACTGTAGAGATAATCATGTCTGAGGAATTATAACCAATTTCTTTCATTCTCTGGTCTCCCAATAAGGGTGTTAATTGCCAAAATGTACTTGAGATACACTAATACAGGGTAATGTTTAAAACTATGAGTTCATTGGTCTAGTTTCTTGACTTAATACTTTTTAATTTGCTAACTCTATGACCTTAATTACTAAGGTAGATATTTTGTGTGGGTCACATTATTTTCATCTATAAAAATCTTATGAGACGATGACGTGTGATAGACATTTTAATACAGCTAAAGTGTTTTGAACAATTCTTGCATCAGAGTAACCGCTCAGTAAAGGTTAACTATGTTAGGATGTATAATTAGGGCTGCAGATATTTGCTATTGCTCAGGATAAAACAGTTGTGTTAGGCCTGCTATAAAATGTCAATAGCTACTTATTGATTGAGCCCAGAAAAGAAAAACAAGTTTTGATGAGTTTACAGTTTTTAAAAACATCGAAAAATAGACAATCTTCAGGTAAAAGTTTACATAATAAATAGTAGAAATCTGTGTGTTACCACAACACACACACACACACACACACACAGTTTTTTTTTTAAGCCATTTTACTTAAAATATTTTAAATACACATAGAGTATTGTTTTGGGTCAGTAATTAGTTCTCAGTTCTGGAAGTAAGTGACTTGGAGTGTCTAAAACATATCATTGCTGGGTCTTACATCTAGATATGATTTATCTAATTTGGTGTGGGAACTGTGCATGGGGATTTTTTTAAAGCTACTAAATTTGTTCTGATGTGCAATCAGAATGAAGAACTACTAATTTAGGTAATTAAACTAGTTTTTATATGTATTTTAGACATGAATGGAATATGGATTGACATTTTAGACTGATCTAAAATTTATATTGTATAAAAGTATGGCTTTTATAAAAGAAAATCAGAGGAGTGGCATGACTTACAGAAAAAAGTCTTTCAACCTTTGAAACAATATAGAATTATTAAATATTTTTAGTAAATAATACTATGTTTCAGTATTTAGAAAAAGAATGTGGGCTTCATAACTGTCATCCTATATGATGCTGGCTTTCACAAAGAATGCAAAGGACCTCATTTCCCCCCTAAGAGAACCATATTCTGTCGATTTCTAGGTCAGTGACTTTGGTAGACCTGGCCTTGGTAGTTATCTGTGGGGAGAATGCTTTCAGATCAATTTTCTTGGGATATTGTCATTACATAATTAAAAATATATAGAAATGTCAAAATGTTATACATATTAAATTTCCCATTATGAACACAACAGGAAACAGTGAACAGATTATAATCATTCAATAGCCAAAAACTTCAGCTTATTAAATTGGTTTTACAAATAAAAAATATAAATAGCTTAGGAATTTAAATATGAAAATCTAAATTTAAAGATTGTTCACAACAATTACTAGCTTTGTGTCCTTGGAAAATTATTTAACTTTTCTGAGTTTCATTGTGTCACGCATAAACACAGTGATAACAGAACTGATCACATAGAGTTGTCATGAGACTTAACTGGGATTACGAATGCAATAAGCCTAGTACAATGTTGGAAACAAATATGCAATCAAATCACTCAAAAATATTATTAGTTGTAGTCCATAATAATTACCATCATTTGAAATCTGTACAGAAGTATAAGATATGGCCCCCTTTCTTACAGACTTTTTAATCTACCTTAGAGGAAAATTATGTTAAAGTGAAATAATAGATTTAGTTAATTATTTATAATAATTAAAGTAACAGTAAACTTGAGACAATATTATTTATTGACACACAAATTATATGAAATAAAGAGTCTTTGCCCTGCTCCTTTCCGAGGGAGTGGGCTTGGAATAGTTAAAATGATGTTCTCCTGAAAAAAATATTTTTTACTCTCTCTTTCATAGTTACTGAATATACACATCTTTTTATTTTCTTTTTTTTTATTAAATAATAGCTGTGTACATTGATATATTCATGGGGCATCATTCACTAGCTTCACAGACCGTTTACCAGGTTTCACATATACCCTTGTAAGATGCACTGCTGGTGTAATCCCACCAATCCCCTTCCCTCTACCCACCTCTCTCCTCCCTCCCCTCCCTTTCCCCCTTCCCCCTATTCTTAGGTTGTAACTGGGTTATAACTTTCATGTGAAAACCCTAAATTAGTTTCATAGTAGGGCTGAGTACATTGGGTACTTTTTCTTCCATTCTTGAGATACTTTACTAAGAAGAATATGTTCCAGCTCCATCCATGTAAACATGAAAGAGGTAAAGTCTCCATCTTTCTTTAAGGCTGCATAATATTCCATGGTGTACATCTACCACAATTTATTAATCCATTCGTGGATCGATGGGCACTTGGGCTTCTTCCATGACTTAGCAATTATGAATTGGGCTGCAGTAAACATTCTGGTTTACTGCAAATATCTTTGTTATGATGTGCTTTTTGGTCTTCTGGGTATATGCCCAGTAGAGGGATTACAGGATTGAATGGCAGATCTATTTTTAGATCTCTAAGTGTTCTCCATATCTCAACTGGACCTGAATATACACATCTTTAAGCAAATCACGCTACTCCAGACCTTGCTATTCCCACCTGTAAAATGAAGTGGTTGAACTTTTCCAAAAATAGCACACCCAGAGTACTTAGATTTGAATAAAAATTCGGATTTGAATAAGCAAAACTCAGATCACAAAGTTAAAGGGAAATTATTAAAGATAGAAAGTATTAGATGCATGAAGGCAAGAGTGAGTAAATCTAGCTGGTTAAAATGCAGTATTCAAGTGGGGATATACTGGGAGTAAAGGCAAACTGAATTTAGTTTCTGAGAGAATTTGAATGTCTTGCTAAGAAGTTTAAATTTTATCCCATATGAGAAGGGCAACGTTAGAGGAATAATATTCCTTATAGATAAATAAAAAGGATTTTGTCTAGGAAACAGGCAGAGAAACAAGTTCTGAAATTGTTATCATAGTCTAAATCTAAGCTGGAACTATGGAAGTAAAAAAGAAATATGAAGACAGATGAGCAAGATTGTATTAAGTGATTTGCTGGAGTGTTGATTTGGACAGGACAAGTAGACTCCAGTTGGTAGCAAGTGATTAAAGACTTGAGGGTGGGGGACTTCTGGTGAGTTAGGAAGAATAGCTAGTTTGGAGAAAGGGGGAGAGGGCAAAGAATTACACTTTAAAGATGTTTGATTTGTGTGATAATATACATGAGTCCTGTAGACATATCACTAAAGAACAAGTGGAAAATTGGGAGGGGGGAAGAGAAGATATGATGAAACTGTAAATTTAGAAGTTATCTGCATAGATAACAGATAGTAATCTGATAGCTTAAATAAAATTAATAGGTGAAGTTACCAAAAAGATGTTAGCAAATGGTTGTGCAAAAATAAAATCATCAGCTTTATTTTTTAGTTAATCAAATGCAAGAAACATTATTAGCTAACATGGGCTAAATAGTTACTAAATATACACATCTTTAAGCCAATTACACTACTAACCCTGGTTAAATGGGGTTATATTTGTGTGTCTTGTCTACATATAACTCATATTGGAATGAGGTGGTAGTCACATATAATTGTTTCCATACAATAAATTGGAAACACTCGACTTTAGGGATGTAGTGTAATCATTTTTCCTCAGATACTTGTCTTCTTTATTTTGTTGATTAAAGCCAATGTATTGATTGCAGTTTCTCCAAAAGTCAACTCAGAGGCTACGATTTGACTGCAAGTTGTCTATTTGGGTAACCATCACAGAAAGAATTACAGGCATGGCAAAAGAAAAAAAGAGAACATAATAGAGTTAATAGACGTTTCATTGATGAGGGAGTTACCACTGTGGGTAACTGGGATGCAGTGCTGTCAGTGATCCTCTGAATGGTTGTGTGAATCATGAATTGGAGTTATTCTACTGAAAAGTGAGGAAGCTATGACATTTATACAGCAATTTCTGTTCATTGTTTGTCAAGGGTGGCTCTTGTGATGTTACTTCCCAAAACTTTCAGTCTGCCCCTGTCCAGGGAAGTCAGAGAACACTCTCAAGATGAGAGAAATCGGAAGGCATTTCAATGTATTAGAACTGTCTTCAGGAGATCCCAATTTAAGACAAGATATGGATGAAATGCAATGACATCTGCTCTAGGTAATTGTTAGTATTTGTATGCCTTGTCTACATACAACCGGTATTGGAATAGATGGTAATCGCATTGTCTATGTAGCAAGAAATCTCATGCTTAAGTCACATTTACAAAAGGCAATGTTATTGTATTCATATTTTTCTAAGGGACTTATATACGGTAACCATCCAATAAATCATATAATTAAATTTACATTTTTTTTAAAGTATGTGATAGGAGTCCATCCTTTTTTGAAAATAAACTAACATGTTTGTGTGTGTGTGCACATGAACATTTCACTGTATTATGTAGCCAGCTATTCATGCCTTTTCTAGAAAGGAATTTTCTATTAATGTCAAAAGAAGCTATAGTGACAGGGTATAAAGGCATGTGGAGAATAACTTGCCTGATATTATTTTGACATGACCTTATTGGCTGTGTGGATATAGAAACATTTTCCCAGGCAAAGAAATATAAGTTTCCTACTTGGCATCTGGTCATGATATTCTGATTATAACATGTACATAAATATTAGTTACAAGTCATAAAATGACCTAGAGGTGATGGTTATGGAAAAACATCTATTTCTAGTAGTGTGATCACAGACATAAACAAATAACCCATCCTTCCTTCAATTGTTAGGTTGACAGTCTGCTAGTATTCATTTATGACAAAATAAAAATAGTTCTCCGGAAAGAGTGCAGAAAATGCCTTCATATGAAAATGCAGCTTCAAAGAGTAAATCACTGTGGATGTAAGTGTGACAGCACTTAACTGAGAATGAACCATAGCCACAGATTGTAAAGAGTTTGCATCTTCATTAGTGTGAACCAGGCAGCAAGATACCCTGCCAACCCCTTTGGAAGACTGGATATGGAAATAATGATTTACCAAGGTAAAAACTGACAGTATTGCTATGGTGATGAATTGACACACATGGAGCTCACAGATTATTTATTACATTAAGTCTTGTTCCACAAAGAGAGGCTTAATATACACATAAAGTGATTTATTAACTTTGGTATTTTGGTTGCTCTACATATAACGTATTTTGAAGTACTCCATTCAAGAAAAATAAGGTGAAGAGACAGTCAAATTATGTGGCATGATGCAATCCAAAAAAATACCCGGAAAGGCTATGTTAACCACTGTGATAAAAATGTGTCAAATGGTTTATGAAGCGAGTGTATGATGCCCCATGATCATATCAATGTATACAGTTATGATTTAATAAAAAAAAATAAATAAAAAAATAAATAAATAATGGTAACCATTCCCATAAAAAAAAAAAATACCCAAAGTAGTACATGGGAATCAACCTGAGTGTTCAGAACGTTGACTGCTTCTTAATAAAGCAATGATGACCACTAATCTGCCAAAATTGATGAAAACAGACTTTGTGTGGCTATCCTGTAGATTCTAAAATCTTTTCAATAAATCCAGTTGCTACCATGGAAATTAAGAGTGGGCTAATTTAAAAAAAATATATTCTTAGAAGCAAAAGTCAAAATTCATATGTAAAAAAACACACAGAAGAGCAAGCCTTTGTTAATGTGGAACAAACATCTGTGAATAGAAATGTGCAATGATGAAAAAGTGTGTACTTGGGTCACTAATGAACTCCTTTTTAATTTATGAAACCTCTGTGATTAGCCCTACTGAGTAAAATCACCATATTTAGCTTGACGGTAACCACACAGGTGATTAAGCACTTTCATTTAATTTAAGATAGTCCACCCATTCATCTAGTTTCAATGATGTGTAAGCATGTTGATGCCAGCCAGGAGATGGTTTGGTTTTCTAATGCTTAGAATACATTTAAGTACAGAAAAGTCACTATTCCTTTATTCTCTGATAGTCAATCAAGCCTAATTATAATTGACTAGTGAAAAGACAGACATCCTGAAAGAAGTTTTTAAAGCTTAGATTGTTTAGAAAGTATTGTAAGGAAACTAAATAGCTGAGCAATTTAATTTAATTTCCCCAAACCTGGCTCATGTTTCCCAAACAAGAGCCATAGTTAATAGGAGTCTCAATTATGTCAAATACTGATTACAATGCATTTTCTTCTTAGAAAAATGGTTCCAAGAGATCATTTTTCATATTCAAGAAGGACAGTAATCAAAAACATTATAAAACAGGATATTTTAAAGAACTCTTTATAATTTTTTGATAGAATGTCAGAGCACCAGGCCTTTCCCTTCTCAGTTATGATGGTTTCATCTCCCATTTTATTATTTCAAAACACAGCCAAAGAAAGAATCTGTACTTGATCTTAAATATATTTTTGGAAAAAAATTATAAACTTCCATTGTCAGGCAAGAAATTAAAGGGTACAATAACTGACAAAAGTATACAGCCAAGGGGGAAACCCATAAAAATTTGAAAAAATACAAATGTAAGAAAACCAAAATAAAGATAAAAACTAGAAGAAAATGAGTTTAAGAAATCTTCTTTTTTTTAACATTTTATTTTATTTTATTTATTTCAGGTTAATGAGGAAGTACAAACTTTTAGGTTCCATAGTTTGCATTTGTAAGGTTTAAGTACAATTTGTAGGTATATCCCACACCCAGGTAATGTGCCATATACCCGTGCAAGGAACCCAATAGGTGGGAACTTACCCACACCCTCCTCCCACCTCCTTGAATTGTAGAAGAAAGAGGGTAGAAGAGAAAGGGAAGCAGGGTAATTTAGTAAAGCACTGATGGGTACAGCCCCATCAAACCTTGCAATGGGTATTGCACAAGAGTCAGTAGAATTGGGTTCTAATTTAGGTTCTGTGTACCTAAGCAAATTTAAATATTATACCATTATTCTCATATTGGTTTCTTCATTAGTAAAACGAGGGAGTATATAGAGTTTGATTTGTTTTTCAACCCAAATGAATTATTGAATTGAAGAAAAAAACCTGCTGTGTACCCCATGGAGGTAAGGCCTTCAACCAGTACACATCATAGCCATGAGACCTGCATCACTATTATAGAGGGCTGATGAGTCCTGCCCTACCCTGCTCCAACTCACAGATAAGGAGATTAGACAAAACAAAACTTTCACTCACCCCAATGACTTTTGTTAAATATTTTAATACCAGTTTTGTGCTCTATGTAAAATATAGACCCAAGCAATTTTTCTTGCAGAAAAAAAAAAATGAAGTCTTTCATACTGGCAAATGGAACAAAGTAGTGATATAACCATACTGTCTTTCTGTTTTTGGTAGGAGCAGTATTCTTCTTTGTGACCCAAAGGCCCTGACACTAAGGTTGCAGATATGGAAGAAAATATCTAAGATATGCATGTCACACAAATATAAACCCTTCAGCAATTAATATATAACTGCTACACCTTTTCAGTTATAGGCCAAATGGAATTTTTCAATTAGAGGAAATTGGTTTAAAGGTTTGTTTGAAAAATGAAATGTTCAAGATCAACCAAGGAAAGTGTAACATAGGAGGATAGTAAGGGGGTAGGAAATAATTAATTTAATAAATGAGGGTTTCTCTCCTTGATATCCATCTGGAAAAGTAAATTGGACTCTTACACTCTCACATTAAATGATTTCCAAATATGAATTCTAATTTTTCTAATAGCTTCTTAGGCGAAAGTCTGGGCGACTATATGTAGAATCTAAGGGATGATTTTTTTCTTTTTTTTTTTTGAGACAGGGTCTCACTCTGTCACGCTTGGTAGACTTCCATGGCATCATCATAGTTCACAGCTACCTCAAATGATAGCTCAGGTGATCCTCTTGCCTCAGCCTTCTAAGAAACTGGGGCTAAATGCTCCTACCACAATGCCTGGCTAGGTTTTCTATTTTTTGTAGAGATGGGGTCTCACTCTTGCTCTAAGCTTGAGCAATCCACCCTCTTTGGCCTCCCAGAAATCTAGGATTACAGGCATGAGCTACAACGCCTGACCAGGGATGATTATATCCTAATAATAAGAATACACACCCAGGGATGATAATCAACAGATAAATAGAAAAGAATATATAACAGAAAAAAATAATAAATATCATAAAATTAATTTTTAAAATTGTAACTAAATTATATCACTGGAGGATAGACAATTTCCTTCAGTGGTAATATGCTGCAGAAATACATTATAATTTCACAATGAGGATATTAACATTGATACAGTCAAGATGAAGAATACTTCCATCAGCATAAAGATATCTCCTATTGTCATTTAATAAGCATACCCAACTCCTGAGGGCATCCACCACCTGCCTCCTAAAGTCCTGGTATTTGCTAAATTGTCCATTTCTAAACTTTTGTCACTTCCAGAATGTTACATAAATGGAATCATGCAGTATATAATAACCTTCTGAGTTGCATTTTTACATGTTAGCCATTTTCAAGTCTTTTGTGGAGAAATGTCTATTCCAGGCATTTGGTCATTTTAAAATCAGGATGTTTGTTTTCCCACTATTGAATTGCATAAATTCTTTATATACAGTAGTTTGGATTTAACTTTTTATCAGATATATGCTTTGCAACTTTTTCCCCAATCCATAGGCTTCTTTTCATTTAGTTGACTGCAGTTGATTCTTTGATGTAGCTTTTTAGTTTGATATGGTCCCTTTTACTTATTTCTGGGTTTGTAGCCTGAGTTTTTGGTGTATAAGATATCTAAGCAACTGATAACATTAATTCCAATGTCAAAGAATGTTTTCCCTTACATTTAGGTCTTTAATTTGTATCAAGTTAATTTTGAGTGTATTTTGTTAATGGAGGTTTGGGTGTATTTTGTAAATAAGGATCTAATTTTATTATTTCACGTGAAATCCAGTTTTCCTTATATAATTTACTGAGGATACTATCTTTTCACCATTGTCTCTTCTTGGTGCCCTTGTCATAATATGTTGACAGTGTATGTTTGAATTCATTTCTGGGCTCTCTATTCTATTGCATTGGCCTATGTGTCTATTTTTATGCCAGTACCAAACTTTTTTGATTATTATACCTTGATAAAATAATTTCTACTTCTGACTATCATAAAAGTGCTACTATAAAAAATAATTTAATATCTTTGTGCGGATGTGGCTATTTGTTTCTCTTGCGTATATACCTAGGAGTGAAATTGTTGGACCGTATATGGTGACAATAGATTTAAATTTTTGAGCAACTGCAAACAAACCATTTCCAGAACGGTCAGACCATTTTACATTTTCACTAGAAATGCATGAGAGATTCCAGTTTTTATCATCATTAACAACATTTGTTATTATCATTCTTTGTGGCTAATAGCCATCCCAGTATTTATATCAATGTATCTCATTAAAGTTTGTTTTGCATTTTCATAATAGCTAATCAAGTTGAACATCTTTTTATTCATGATTATTATCCTTTTGTATATCTTTTTTGAAGAAATGTTGATTAAATCATTTCCTTATTTTTCAAATATGTTATATTTTCATTTTTGAGTTTTGTTCTCCATTTATTCTATATACTATCCCTTATCATATATATGATATGGGATCATATGGGATTTATAATTATTTATGTGGGATATATATCATTTATCACAGTCCAGGAACTATCTTTATACTTTAATGGTAGTGTCATTTAAAACAAAAATTTTACATCTTAGAAAACATAGTTTATCAATTTTTTGCTTGTTGTTGTTTAATCCCAGCTAAAAATATTTACTCATATCCTTTCTTTTGTTTTTATCTCTTATATATAGGTCTTTGATCTACTTTGAGGTAATTCGTGAACACATTGTGAGGCAGGGGTATGATTTCATTTTGTATGTGAACAAACAATTGTCACAACACCATTTGTTAAAAAAATATTTTTTCTCATTTAATGGTCTTAACACTATTAACCAAAATCAATATATTATAAAAGGAAAGTTTATTTCTAGAAAACCACTGCTATTACATTGGTTTATATGCCTGCTCAAATGCCATTATCATACTGTCTTGATAACTCAGCATTGCAATAAATTTTGAAATTAACAAGGGTGGGTACTGCAACTTTACTCTTGTTTTTTCTAGATCATAGTAGCACCTAGGGGTTTCATATATTACCAAGTTAATTTTAAGATCAGCTTGCCAATTTATGGAAAAATCCACAAAGTGGTTTGATAGGAATTGTATTAAATCTGTAGACTTTTTAAAGTATTGCTATATTATAAATATTAAGTCTCCCAATCCATTCATATGGGATAAATTTTACTTAGGTATTCATTAATAGACTTAAGCTATAATTTTTAGGTTTCCATGCATAAGTCTTGCATGTTGTTTCCTAAATTTACTCCTAAGCATTATCATCTTATGGATGTTTTCATGAATCAAACTGTTTTGTATTTTATTTTCTGATTTCTTATTATTAATTTGTAGAAATATAAATGATGTTATATGTTTAATATCCTGCAAGTTTGTTGAACTTGTTTATCAGCTCTGCTATATATTTTAGTATACAACTTAAAGATTTTCTACATATAAAATCATGTTGATCATATTGTTGTGAACAAAAATGTTTTACTTCTTTCTGATCCAGATGCCTTAATGTTTATTTTATTGTGTTATTTCCCTGGCTAGGGTATTTTGTACAATACCCATTAGAATTGATGACAATGTACATCCTTCTCTTATTGCCATTCTTAGGGAAAAATATTCAGGATAGTGTTAGCTGGAAGATTTCATAGATGCCCTTTGTTACATTGAGTATAGTCCTTTCTATTTCCATTTTGTTCAGGTTTTTTTTTTTTTTAACCATGAATATATGTTGAATTTTACCAAATGATACTTTTTTACTATTATTAATATTATTTTGTTGTACTCTACTTTATAAACACAGTGAATTACATCTATTGAAATGCAGACATTAAAACAACATTGAAATCATGGGATAAATGTCAAATGATCATGCTCCTGGGTTCAGTTTGGTAGTATTTTGCTGAGGATCTTTGTGTTCAAATTTATGAGGGCTCTTTGTCTGTAGTTTTTTCTTTTTTCTTTCTTTTTTTTTTTTTTATAAAACAAAATGAAATCTTTTAATTGTTTTGTTTGAGGGTGAGGTAAAAATTCTTGAATATTGCAAAGGAACACCTTCCACGATCTACCCCTACCTGGTGTCAAACCTGACTCACCCTCCATTATTTTCTGTCATCCTCTGTGTTCTACTGCAGCTGTAGCAAACTCCTGCTGTTTCCTACTCAGGTGCTCATGCTCTTTCTTGGTGCTTATCCAGGTGATGATGCTTTTTCCTCCTTCACCTATCTCATACCTGCTCCTCCTTTAAGATTTAGCTCAGGTTGTCAGTCAAAACCTTTCCTGATTTCTACTTTATTTTTTTTCTTACGCTATTTTTTTTTTTTTTTACCTAGCTGTGGTATAAAGATAAAATTGCACATTTAGTATAAAAAGTGCTTCTCTATCTTGTATTTTTTGGAAAAATAATTCAAAAAATTGTATTCATGTATTTTTTTAAATCTTCAATAATTTTATTGTGTTAACTAAACATTTTTTTATTAATATTAAACCATAGCTGTGTACATCAATGTGATCATGGGGCACCATACACTGGTTTTATAAACAGTTTGACACATTTTCATCATACTGCTTAACATAACCTTCCTGGCATTTTCTTAGTTATTGTGTTGAGACAATTATATTCTACATTTACTAAGTTTCACATGTACCCTTGTAAGATGCACCACAGTTGTAATCCCACCAATCATCTTCCCTCTGCCAATCCTCCCCACTCCCTCCTCTCCCTCTCCCCTACCCCATATTCTTTGGTTATAACTGGGTTATAGCTTTCATATGAAAGCCATAAATTAGTTTCATAGTAGGGCTGAGTACATTGGATACTTTTTCTTCCATTCTTGAAATACTTTACTAAGAAGAATATGTTCCAGCTCCATCCATGTAAACGTGAAAGAGGTAAAGTCACCAACATTCTTTAAGGCTGTATAATACTCCGTGGTGTACATATACCACAATTTATTAATCCATTCATGGATCGATGGGCACTTGGCCTTTTTCCATGACTTAGCAATTATGAATTGGGCTGCAGTAAACATTCTGGTACAAATATCTTTGTTATAATGTGATTTTTGGTCTTCTATGTATATACCTAGTAGAGGAATTATAGGATTGAATGGCAGATCTATTTTTAGATCTCTAAGTGTTCTCCAAACATCTTTCCAAAAGGAGTGTATTACTTTGCATTCCCATCAGCAGTGTAGAAGTGTTCCCTTTTCTCCACATCCACACCAACATCTCTGGTCTTGGGATTTTGTGATATAGGCTAATCTTACTGGAGTTAGATGGTATCTCAAGGTAGTTTTGATTTGCATTTCTCTGATGATTAAAGATGATGAGTGTTTTTTCATATGTCTGTAGGCCGTGCATCTGTCTTCTTCAGAGAAGTTTCTCTTCAAGTCCCTTGCCCACCCTGAGATGGGGTCACGTGTTCTTTTCTTATTAATACGTTTGCGTTCTCTGTGGATTCTGGTTATTAGACCTTTGTCGGAGACATAACCTGCAAATATCTTCTCCCATTCTGAGGGCTGTCTGCTTGCTTTACTTACTGTGTTCTTGGCTGTGCAGAAGATTTTTACTTTAATCAGGTCCCAGTAGTGTATTTTTAAAGCTGCTTCAATTGCCCGGGGGGTCCTCCTCATAAAATACTCGCCCAGACCGATTTCTTCAAGGGTTTTCCCTGAACTCTCTTCTAGTATTTTTATAGTTTCATGTCTTAAGTTTAAATCTTTAATCCAGTGAGAGTCTATCTTAGTTAATGGTGAAAGGTGTGGGTCCCGTTTCAGTCTTCGACAGGTTGCCAGCCAGTTCACCCAGCACCATTTGCTAAATAGGGAATCTTTTCCCCACTGAATGTTTTTAATTGGCTTGTCAAAGATAAAATAACGGTAAGTAGCTGGATTCATCTCTTGGTTTTCTATTCCGTTCCAGGCATCTACTTCTCTGTTTTTGTGCCAGTACCATGCTGTTTTGATCACTATCAATTTATACTATAGTCTGAAGTCCGGTAGCATGATTCCTCCTGCTTTGTTTTTATTTCTGAGTAATGTCTTGGCTATTCGAGGTTTTTTTCTGATTCCATATAAAACGAAGTATTATTTTTTCAAGCAATCTTTAAAGTATGACAAAGAAGCTTTAATAGGGATTGCATTAAAATTGTATATTGCTTTGGGTAGTATGGACATTTTAACAATGTTGATTCTTCCCAGCCATGAGCATGGTATGTTTTTCCATTTGTTAACATTTTCAGCTTTTTCTTTTCTTAGAGTTTCATAGTTCTCTTTACAGAGATCTTTCACGTCCTTTGTTAGATAAACTCCCAAATGTTTCATCTTCTTTGGCACTATTGTGAATGGAATAGAGTTCTTAAGTGTTTTTTCAGCTTGACTATTGTTGGTATATATAAAGGCTACCGATTTATGAAGGTTGATTTTGTAACCTGAGACTTTGCTGTATCCCTTGATCACTTCTAAGAGTTTTGTAGTAGAATCCCTGGTGTTTTCCAGGTATACAATCATTTCATCTGCGAAGAGCAAAAGTTTGATCTCTTCTGACCCTATATGGATATGCTTGATTGCCTTTTATTCCCTAATTGTAACGGCTAAAACTTCCATTACAATGTTAAAGAGCAGGGGAGACCATGGGCAGCCTTGTCTGGTTCCTGATCTGAGTGGAAATAATAAATTATAGACAAATATCACTAATGAATATGGATGCAAAAATATTCAACAAGATCCTAACTAACAGAATCCAGCAACATATCAAACAAATGATACATCATGAGCAAGTCGGTTTTATCCCAGGGTCTCCAGGCTGGTTTAATATACGTAAATCTATAAGCATAATTTAGCACATAAACAAATTAAAAAACAAGACCATATGATTCTCTCAATTGATGCAGAAAAAGCTTTTGATAATATCCAGCATCCCTTCATGATCAGAACACTTAAGAAAATTGGCATAGAAGGGACATTTCTTAAACTGATAGAGGCCATCTTCAGCAAACCCATAGCCAATATCGTATTGAATGGAGTTAAACTGTATTCAAGTATTTTTAACAGTTTGGTAGAATTTTACCAGTGAAGCTACCTAGGTCTGTGGGTTTTGTTTTGTTTTGTTTTCAGAATTTTCAAAAATTACGAATACAATCTGTACACATAAGGTGTGTCTATTACAATATATGACAATTATTCCTTTATGGAATTGATGTGTTAAAAGCAAGAAAATTAATATACTGTAATAGAAATCAGAATGGTGATTGCTAATGGGTGGTTGATGACTATGATAAAACAGAAGAAGGATTCTTGTATGGTGACAATATTCTATACCTTTATCATTGTGGTAGTTAAAAGCCTACATTCAATGTAAAAATATGTCAAATTATATACTTCTAATTTGTGCCCTTGTTTATATATATATATATATACACATATATATATACATATATAATATTTATTGAGACTTTACACTAAAAATGTCAATAAATAGCAAATGTTATCATGGATGTGGGACAAAATAATGTTTGTAATCTGCTGGTTAAATATGTTGAAAAACAGTATGACATTATCTACCATATGTGAAACATGTATAATCACCAATTACACTTCAAGACATACATCTAGTATTTGTGTTTATACATTTGCCAACATATATTAACAGAAATGAACATAGCAGCATTATTTAGATTAGCCTAAAATTGGAAATAAGTTGCAAGTTTAGTAAGAAAGCATGAAGCAGCTCTCTGAGGACAGTATAAAGAAAATCATGTATGCATGTATGCATTTCCCTGCTCTGTTAGATTAGAAGGCTTATAAGCAGTGGCATCCCATGATAGTCAACCTACCTAACATTGACTTCTGAAGCAATGGCAATGTCGATTATCATACTCCACATGGGCCTCGTATCATTTTCTAATAGACCATGGACACTTAGAGAAATGGCTATTTCTAGAGGCAGGGTATGGAATATACAAGATAAGCCGGGACATGGAGTATCTTATAATGACAGAAATAAATAAAGTGTTAAAAGTATCTTGATGGGGGTCTTTTATGGTTTTAATATTTGTCCTCTCTGAAACTTACGTTGACATTTAATCCCCAGTGTTACTATATAGGGGATTTAAGGGCCTTTAAGAAGTCAGATGTATTAGTCTATCATGAATTAATGGATTATCACAGAGTGGGTTACTTACTATAAGAATGGGCCTATTATGAAGGCAAATTTAATTCTCAATGTGCTTCTTTCATTCTGTGATGATTTCCATCGTATTATGATAACACAAGATCCTTACCAGAAGTTGACCAATGTAACTGCCTGATATTGGACTTAGTCTCCATAACTGTGAGTGAAAATAAACTTCTTTTCTTTATAATTTACCCAGTATCAGAGATTGATTTATGACAACCTAAAATTGACTTTGTAAAAAGGGACACTAAAGTCAACTGAAAAAAAAAAAAACCTCCCAATGGCTAAACTAAAACAATTTGAGCAAGAGAACAGAAAAGCAGTATTGAATTATAATCCAAAATGTAAAATAAATAACCATTAGTCCATGCTGATATAAATAAAATGCTAAATAAATAAATCATATGGAGAAGAGAAATATATCCTATGCCAAAGAATTTCAAATAATTTGTGTAGCTACTCTGCCCTCAAAAACAGGGAACATGATATACCATTTCTTAAATTTCAATTGCGTATATTTTGTTCTTTCCAAAAAGTGTAGCAAGCAAATGGCAAAAAATAGTGACTCTTCAATGGAGAAACATGATAAACACTATAGTTTTCCCGGTGTTCAAGGTTATCATCAAATTTTGATATGATGTTATGAGAATGGCAATTCAACTTTCCATGTTTTCTCCCCAAGCCAAATAACTCCAGTCTAACAATAAGAATATCAGACAAATTCTAATTTAGACTCATTTTACAAAATATTCAATGTACTCCTGAAAACTATCAAGTTCATAAAACCTAGATGAGTCTGAGAAACTCTCACAGCCCAGTGAAACCTAAAGATACACAGCAAGTGAAAGAACTGTGGTATCCTGAACGAGATCCTCAAACAGAAAATGGTGTTAGGTAAAAACCAAAGAAATCTGAATCAAATCTGCAGTTTAGTTAATAGGAATGTTTTAATATTTATTAATTATTACAAATACACTGTACTAATAAAAATGTTAATAACCTAGGACTCTTGGTGTGTGTGTATATATGAACTTCTTATACTATGTCAAGAAATTTTCTGTAACCCTAAAGCTATTTTAAAATAAAAAATTTGTGCATGTAAGTAAAAGTAAATGGAAGAAGGAGAATTATGGAAGGAAAACAAGAATTAAAAGTAGTATCTATATGGTGGAGAATTTCTTGTACTATGTTTCCTTCTGTGCCTTCAGCCTGACTTTGGAAGCTGAAGCTAAAATTTAAGAAGTTCGTGTGAGATGTGAACAGGAGGTGTTCTAAGGAAAGAATTCTCTTTCTTTGTTTTTCTTTTTTCTTAAAAAAAAACTCTCTTTAGTTTAAAGGTGTAGAATAGGGAATCTTTAAAGTTCACAGGGAGTAGGAAAAATTCTTTTTTTTTTTAGTGCATGCTTGCCTCCTGTCAAGATCCATTTCTGAAGATGTAATTCTCTAATAAAAGCATTGGCAACAGCTTGTCAGGAACTTAAAACTCTGAGTAGTGAGGGAGGTCCTTCTACTTCGCAAGAAGAGTTTTGTTCCGAAAAGTGTGAGAGAACACTAGTCTGTTATCTGTCTATATTCCCTCATCATACAGCCAGAGAGGCATATGAATTCACGGTAAGTGAATAGCATAATGGAAAATACTCAAGGTCCACTTTATCGAGACAAGATCAGAAGGGAGCCACAAAGTGTGGAGGAATGTTATAGTGCAAGTATCTATAATAAAAATACCAAATATTGGGGATTAGTCGCCAACATAGGAATTGGGGTGGGGGGGAACATTCGGTCTTTAGTAGGGAGGTTGTTTAGCGGAGAGATGTGTGATTGAGCACACCAAATATAACGGAACATGTGAGCTCGACCCAACCTGATCATGCAGGAATCTTATCATAAAAAGGATACCAAGATCTTGGGTAACTGAAACAGCAGTAAACTATCACCAAAGTCTCAGATAACTTCTTTTCTTTGTTTCTTTATGTCTTTTCATGCCTTTATAGCTATCAGGGTTCTCCAAGACCCTCAAGCTGTACAGTAGACCTGATCTGATTTACTCATAAGAACTAGCAAGTTTGGCTGAGTCAAAGTGAATAACTGTACAAGGAGGTGAAAATAAATCAGCTAGGACTCTTCAGTATAGTAGGATAGAAGCAAAATTTATTTCAAACAAAGGAAAAGAGTACAATTTAATTAAAGTAAAGCATAGATAAGCATAGACTTTTCCAAAGAGATTGGACAAGGATCTCTTTCATGAGTGAAACACTACACAAAGGCAGTGCACAGTAAAAGTGTTTTATCTTAGTTCTTTGTACAATTATCTATAAAGCTTTCAATTTATCCCCTAGATCTTCAGATATTCTTGTCGTCTACTTATTGGTCACGGGTTATCTCAGTTGCCACATGTGCCTATTTTTCTTTTCTTTCTTTTTTTTTTTTTGATTTTCTAATTTCTTTTTTTTTTTTAGTATTAGATCATAGCTGTGTATAGTAATGTGATCGTGGGGCACCATACACTGGTTTTATAAACAGTTTGACACATTTTCATCACATTGGTTGACATAGCATTCCTGGCATTTTCTTAGTTATTGTGTTAAGACAATCATACTCTGCATTCACTAAGTTTCACATGTACCCTTGTAAAATGCACTGCAGGTGTAATCCCACCTATCACCCTCCCTCTGCCCAACCTCCCCCCTCCCCCCTCCCTTTCCTATATTCTTAGTTTATAACTGGGTTATAGCTTTCCTATGAAAGCCATAAATTAGTTTCATAGTAGGGCTGAGTACATTGGCTACCTTTTCTTCCATTCTTGAGATACTTTACTAAGAAGAATATGTTCCAGTTCCATCCATGTAAACATGAAAGAGGTAATTACCATCTGCTATTTTCCTGACAATTGGATGGTGATGTCTATTAGTCTTGTGGGTTCATGACATTTTCTGTCAAAAGCTAGAAAATCCGTTTTGTGGAGAACAGGACATACTTGGTCGACTGAGTCACAAGGTTCCTGAAACTCATTGTTAGCTTCAGAGCCTTTTATAACTTTCTTATCTAGGAGACCACAAATTTCTCCTACTTGCCTATAGCCCTTTTCTATCTCTAATCAATAGTGCTGCTCTTTTTATGGCTACATAATGTTTCATTGTATGAATACACCACAGGTCATTTCTTGATTCACATATTCGGGAACATCTTGCTGTTTCCAAGATTTAGCAATTATGAATAAATCTGCTATAAACATTCTCATGAAGAGTTTTGTATGGGCATAAGTTTCCAAGTCATTTGGGTAATACAAGATACATGATACTTGAAGTATGTTTAATTTTGTAAGAAATTGCCAAAATATGTCTGCCAATGTGTCTATACCTTTTTGTATGCTCGCCAACCATGAATGAGAGAGTTCCTGTTGTTTTATATCCTGGTCAGAATTTGGCATTTTTAGTGTTTTGGATTTTAGCCAATGGATGGGTTGTGGTATCTCAATGTGGTTTTAATTTGCAATTCTCTAATTATGTATTTTACAGGTGTACAGCTAAGTTACATAAGTAAAGAAAATATTTGAAACATATATGTACAACAAAGGGTCTGTATGTAGAATACATAGAGCAGCAGTTCTCAACCTGTAGGAAATGACACCTTTGTAACAATGAAAATACATTGTGGTATTAGGAAGGTTGAGAACCACTGACATAGAGGATTCTCAAAATTCCCAAACTGAAAAAACCTAATTTACACATCTTTGCAATTGTGAATTGTGCTTCTATAAACATTCAAGTGCAAGTGTCTTTGTAATAAAATGTCTTTTCTTCCTTTGGGTAAATACCTAGTAGTGAGATTTCTGGAGCAAGTGGTAGCTCTCCTTTTAGTTCTTTGAGTTATCACAATACTATTTTTCATAGAGATTTTGCTAGTTCATCAGAGAAATGCAACTCAAAAGTACAATGAAATATCATCGCATCCAAGCAAAAAATGGGTTTTATAAAAATGACAGTCAGTAATGAATACTGAAAAGGATGTGGAGAAAGGGGAATCCTCATACAATATTGGTAGAAATGTAAATTAAACAACTACTATGGAGAACAGTATGGAAGTGACTCATGAAACTAAAATACAACTGTCATATGACCTAGAAATCCTACTGGTAGGTATATATTCAAAATAAGTGAATTCATTATATCAAAAAGATATCTATATGCCCATGTTTATTGTAGAACAATAGCTAATATTTGGAATCAACTGATGGATGAATGGATAAAGAAATAGTTCTCTGACACCCCTCAAAATTCCCATCTTCTTTTTAAAGTCATACTTCTTTCTCCTAAGCAAAGTATTCCAAGAATGGAAAAACCGAATACCACATGTACTCACTTAGTCTCCCAAGTGAAGTATTCCAAGAATGGAAAAAACAAATACCACATATACTCAACACTAAAGTGGAACTAGTTGATCAATACTTATGTGCACATATGGAAGCACACTTTCTGTGTGAAGGGCACACTTATAACTTTGATTTAAAATATACAAAAGCAAACTATGTAACCAAAACATGTGTAGCCCTGGAATATTCTGAAATAAAAAGAACTCAATTTAAAAGGGACAAAATACATCAATATAAAATTCCCTGGAGCTGACATACACATGTTAAAGAAGCACAAGAAAATACAGTAAAAATCAGCACACATTCGAGTAATGCTGAAAAAAATACTCATATAACTAAGTAGCAGAAAGGAAGAAGAAAAATCTGAACCCTTATGCATTGACAGTGGAAATATAAAATTTTATAACCATGTAAAAATGACTTAGCCATTTCTCATAAATGTATACTTTCCATATGACTCAGCAATTCCAGTCCAAGGAGAAATAAAACTATTTACACAGTAAAACGTATAAATAAATCTTTATAACACCTCTACTTACATTTTCCAAAAGCTGGAAAGAATCTTAGTCATTGCAGACTACCATAACAAAAGTACCATGAACTAGGTGCTTTGAACTTCAGAAATTTATTTCTCACAGATATGGAGATTACAAAAGTCTAAGGTCAAGATCTCGGCCCATTTGGTTCCTGATTAGAGTCCACTTTCTTGCTTGCAAATTAATACATTCTTGCTGTATCTTGATAAGATGGAGAATGAGAGGAAACAAGCTTTCTTTTGTTTCCTTTTATAAGGACACAAATTTCCTCATTAAGGCTAAACCCTTATGACCTGATTGTCTCTTAAAGGTCCCATCTCCAAATACTATCATGTTATAGATTAGAGCTTCAACATATGGATTCTGGGAGGACACAAATATGCAGCGTGTAACATGATTTATATATTTCTGCATGGGTAAATAGATACACCAAATGTATTGCATCCATATAATAGAATAATATTCATTATTTAAAAGGAATTAAATGTTAATACACACAGAAAATGACATGAATCTCAAAATCATTTTTGCTGAGTGAAAGAAGTTAATATCAGTGAGTTACATGATGTATTATTTCAGTTATATGCCACTCTTAGAAATATAAAACTATGATGACAGAAAACAGATAAGTGTTTGCCAGCATTAGGTGTAGAAGGAGGTATGACTGTAAAAAGAAGATGGGGATTTTGAGGGGGATTAGAGAACTATTTCTTTATCCATTCATTCATCGGTTGATTCCAAATATTAGCTATTGTAACTAGTGCTACAATAAACATGGGCATATAGATATCTTTTTGATATAATGAATTCACTTATTTTGAATATATGCCTACCAGTAGGATTTCTAGGTCATATGATAGTTGTATTTTAGTTTCATGAGTCACTTCCATACTGTTCTCCATAGTGGTTGCTTAATTTACATTTCTACCACATTGTATGAAGATTCCCCTTTCTCCACATCCTTTCCAGTAGTCATTACTGACTGTCTTTTTGATAAAAACCATTTTTGCTTGGATGAGATGCTATTTCATTGTACTTTTAAGTTGTAATTCTCTGATGAATAATGACGTTAAACTTTTTTTTGTATACCTGTTGGCCTTTTGCATGTTTTTTTCCCCAGAAATGTCTATTCAGATCCTTTTTCCATTAAGTAAGTATACCTTCTAAACTATTATACCAAAATGTCAAGTACATTAGAAAAACAATTAACCAAAAAAGGTGACTTTACAGGAAAAAATATTATTTAGATATATTAATGAAGCCCAACATAAATCTAAAGTAGATTCTTGCTATAACCAAATGCAAGTTCTGCTGTCCATCACCCAAAAAGGCAGACTTGAAAGACACCAAAGGATTGGTAATAGGAAGAGTGAATGTATTCAAGAGCTGGCACCCTGAGGAGATGGCAGACTATCACCTCAAAGACAATCTCAACATTAAGGCTCCTTTTCATCTTAAGGGACATTAGGCTCCTTTTCATCTTAAGCGAAGGACAAGAAGGAGGTTGGGTTCAGTGCTTGAGAACCACAGCCATCTGGGTTTTTAGAGAGGATCTGAGAAGAAGGTTGTAAAACTTCTCTGTTCTTGGTCAGTTAACTTTGGAGGATGATAGATTTTTCTAAAACTATTAAACACAGCATTCTTACTTGCGTGTATACTTTTCTCATCTCCCTAGGGGTTAGTTTGGGGACAGTGACAGTTATATTTTTTCTAACCTGGTTATCATCTTTTCTCTGACCTATGAGCAGAGCTAAGTAGAAACTTCTAACCTAAAAGAAATTACTCACAGGGGGACAAATATGAAATAGAGCTAGTTGTACTAAGCCTCCTTCCCTTCTACTGTTACAATTTTCCCACAGTCAAAGTTTCACTCTTCTGGAATTGAGGCAACATGGTGTTATCACTCGTCTGGCTACTTCCTGCTGATGGGGTCAATAAGGGTTGTCTGTATAATTAAACTTTTTGACCTAAAAAAAAACAAAACAAAACAAAACAAAAGAAAAAAAAACATTCCCTTGTTCCCTTCTTTGGATCCAAGACCATAGGCATCTCACTTTTTGTTTATTCACTGTGGTCAGGACTGTATTGCTCTTGGTTACAAAATAATATAAATTTTGCTAGGATATAAAGGGGGTGCCAAATATATATACATATTTTACAACATACTATCTATATATTACTTTCCAAAGTTGAATTGAATTGTAGTAGTAATGTGTAGTTTGTAGTTTGGTCGAAGGAAGGTGTTCGTCAAATGAATGCTAGCATCACTATGTGACAAGCAGGGCAGACACAGAATGGCAGAAACATAGTTGTCATTTGAGAAAGGTAAGAACATTTTGAAGTGGTATGTGAAAGTTGGTTGAGTGTCTCCCACATTTCCCTGACTTAAAATTCTTTACCTTATACATATGGTAGACCTTAAAGAATGTGGTGTACTATAGAAAACTGGCTGCGAGGGCAACACTTTGGGAAAAAATTGAAGAAGCATGCATAGTGTTGCAAGTGGACACTTTGGTCAACGTTGCTCAAGCAGTATTTTGCTCTAATCAGAAGTGTCTGGATGCTTATGGTAACCACTTTAATCACCTCTTGTAATTGCAGAAGCTAAATGTGACTTGTATTTATCTTTTGTTATCGGTATATATTGTGTATTACAATTTTAATACAGATTTGTATTATTTCTTAAAATGTGCATACTTTTTTGTCATCCTCTGTATATCATTACAGCCAAAAGAGGAACAGTGAGGCCTAATTTAATAGTGCCTCCCAGGATTTACTGGATTTCATCAGGAATTCAAGAGTATAGGTCTGGTAAACCAATCTTCAAGAGTGTCCAGACTAAACCCGCTGTGATGTTTCAAGGTTTGTTGGAGCCTGGTAGCCTATTGTCTAATTTTGATTGTAAATAGCCATGAGGATTACTAACCAAAATATCAAGCAAAAATATTTAATTACATGAGACTGAACTGATAGACAACTGAAATATTTTCATGACTTTTTATTAATATTTAAAACATTACTGATTCCAGAGTAAAAAAATAAAATTAAGTAAATAGCATTTACCTGATATCTCCTTAATCTGATAACTACTCAATCCCATTGGGCCCAGTGTTCTGTTGTTAAAACTATACATACATCCTTCCAATAGGCCCAGGAACTATTGTAGAAGGGTAGGTATGTGAGACTGTAAAAGCCTATTTTAAGCAGTGAAGTTACTTCAAGCCCTCCAAATAAAAGATGGACACACAGATGTCTAAACAACTGGCAATCTGGGAGACTTTGCCAACCATAAAGATTTTTCCTACTTCCTATAGACTTGGAAGAGAATTACTGAGAGAATATCAAGATACATCATAACAGCGCCTTCTTTATTTTTCTTAGTTATGGGGTTTATACAAATAGAAATAGGATAAAAATTGATCTGCCATCTTAGGTGGAAGTGGCTCTACAAAATGCTTATGTATTGTGTAGAAAATTTCTTCAAGTCTATAACTAAAACCAGGGTAATAGTAACTCAGTGCTTACAGATAAGTTAATTTTGTAAATTTCCTTTAGTATTTTGGTATTTGCTATTATGCTGCTTAAAAGTTCTTAAGGTATTGATGAGTGCCTATCCACCTCCATTTGTTTCTAGACTAAAATGTTTAATTGGTTGGAAACCTTTTGACATTAAGCACTTTGGCCACATCCTACGTCACCCTAGCAATGATGGAATAAAATAAAAGTTTGGCCATGAATGCTATCTCTGGAAAATCTTGTTCAAAGGGGTAAAATTGTGAGCTATAATAAAATTCTAAGTCCCCCTACCATCAACTGAACAGGACCCCTCTTGTTCAAGGGGACCCCAGGAAAATCTTAAAACTGAGTTCTTGGCCATGAAGGGAAGAGAGATCAGGCAAATATCATTAGATCCTCTTGCTTTTGGAGCTTAGCATTAAGGTTAAAATCATTGACTCATGTATGTGTAATAGACTGTATGAAAATAAGATGTCAAATTATAGATAGAACCTGATGCAATCCTAGGCAAAGATTAAGGTTCTACAGTATAAGTGCTATAGATATGTCACTCAAATAATGGGATTATACCATGCAAGATTCAAGCTTGGCATCCAATTCAGATTTCCCCCACAAAAACCCAAGATTCAGCTGATAGTGGGAAACAAAGTGATTGCCGTTTTAATGGGCACATGTGCAATCTATTCATTTATTCTCATTTAATTTTCTCCAAGTCCAACTCCAATACAGAGTAAAAATTGTTTCTGACACCTCACAGACTAAGCCCCTCAATCAACATCTCCAAATTTAAGCTAAATTTAAGCAAATACCCCATTGTCCACAGAAACAGAATGAAACATTGACAAGGATTAATTGTAACAGTAAAAAGTCACTCCATCCTAACTAAGATCACTTCTTTCCTTTATTTTTATTTTTTATTGCAATGAATAATTGTGTATTTGTTTAAGAGTGCCCGGGAACTGACCTTAAACAACTAATCCTGAAACCAAGATTGTAGGACTCCCCCCCACCCTCAGAGGAAAATGCTGATAAGCTAACTTTTAATTATTCCATAGTCTAGCTGATTCAGGCAAGACCACCATATGGCCACTACTCAAGATAACCACCAAAATAAGGAATACTGAACAGCATGTATTTGCTCACAACTCCTTTCTCTTTCAAACCTTCCAGCCAGTTTGAAGAATTTGAGATGATCTTTGGAAAATAATCTGTCATCATCTGGGGTGCTGACTTTTTAATAAACCCCTATCAACAACACTTCTCCTTCCATTACAAGCAGCAGATTCAATACGATAAACATGTAAGTTCCCTCCGTTACAAAAAGCAATTTACAGATAAACTACAATCCCAAATAAAAACAAGGAAAAGGCATTGAACATGAATGCATATGTCAACATGAAATGAGTCTATTAGATGGTAAGGATTATTAAAAAGTTATTGCAGGGTGGCGCCTGTGGCTCAGTGAGTAGGGCACCAGCCCCATATGCCGAGGGTGGCGGGTTCAAACCCAGCCCCGGCCAAACTGCAACAAAAAAATAGCCGGGCATTGTGGCGGGCGCCTGTAGTCCCAGTTGCTTGGGAGGCTGAGGCAAGAGAATTGCTTAAGCCCAAGAGTTAGAGGTTGCTGTGAGCCATGTGACGCCACAGCACTCTACCCGAGGGCGGTACAGTGAGACTCTGTCCCTACAAAAAAAAAAAAAAAAGTTATTGCATGTGGAGAGAAGGGAACACTTTTTCTTTACTGGTGGTTTTGCAAACTAAGACAACATCTATGGAAAGAAGTACAGAGAATTCTCAAAGAACTAAAAGAAGACTTTCCATTTAATCCTGAAATCCCATTGCTAGGTACCTATGCGGAGGAACAGAAATCATTTTACCACACGTAAATTGCACCAGAATGTTTACTGAAGCTCAATGAACAATTTCCAAGATGTGGAAGCAACCCAAGTGCCCAGCGACTCTTGCATGGATTAACAAACTGTGGTATATGTATACCACAGAGTACTATTCAGCCATAAAAATATGAAGATATTACATCTTTTGTGTTTACCTGGATGGAGTTGAAACACATTCTTCTTAGTAAAGTCCCTCAATAATGGATGGAAAGTATCCAATGTACTCAATACTAATATGAAATCAACATATAAACAAATACATGCACACATGAAAGAAAAAGTAACTATAGTCTAGCAAGGAGAAAGGGAGAAAAAGAAAAGGGGAGAGAAGTGATTGGCAGGAGGAGGGAGGGAAATTGGCAGGATCTCATCTAATGTGAGGATGTTCAGCATGCCCCTGGGTGAAAGGCTCTGATATAATTTGGTACATGGAACTTAAAACACTGTAACCTAAACATTTGTATCCTCATATCAATCTGATTTTTTTAAAAAATAGTTATTATAATGAAGAATTTGAAGTTTGGGTGCAAGAATTCACAAATAGACCAATGAAATGGAAGTGAGAGTCCTGAGAAACAAAATGAGCAAGGTATGTATATACATCCCCATAATTAAGGAAAAAACGATGCAATGTCAGGGCCGGGAGGCAATCCTTTTAAGATTAATGACAGTAGAACAATTGAGTTCAAACACAAAATGCAATTAAGAAGAACCCTTATGAAGAAGAACCTTTCTTCATACTGCATGCAAAAAGCAATAATAAGGAGGAGATTTAAGGTCTAATTAAAAAATTATTAGAAAATTTTGGAACATACACAAACATACACAGAACAGTAAATAATATTTTGTACAATCATTTACAAAGTCAATAATCTGACTCCATTAGGTATCAGTAAGCCTGAAAGTGAAAGGACTGAAAGAGGTTGGAACATTGGTGAAGTCATTAACACAAGGGATGAAGACGACATGAGTGGGGGACGAGTAGAGACAGTGTCAGCTCTTTCTTTCCTCTTGTTTCAGCCATATACAGTTTTACGACTCATGAGGCTTCACTTTTTGATAGCAAGACCTGGAACTTAATGGTGGCTGAGGAAAAGGCGATTTGGGACACAATGACCTATTCATTCCCCCTCTTACTGCACTTGTCCTCCTCCAGATATATGTATATCTGGAGATTCAAGAATTATAGCCCGGATGGTACTATTTCAGAAACCTAAGACAGGATGGTGGTATGCTGACTTTAGACACAATGTACAGGCACAGGAATACCTTACTGTCTTAGAGGCAGTGCCAGATTGCCCACACATCCTGGGAGTACAGGCCTACTCCATTCCCCACATAGATAAGAACTCCATATACTTCCCCTTGGCTGCCTTCAATTCTCAACACGGCCCTCATCATAAAGAGATTTATGTCTTTGTCATATATTTCATTGATGGTTTGAGTCATCTCCACCCACTATGGCCAGGACTAACTCAACTGTTTAGAAGATGACTTCCTTCCTCACCTTTGACTCAGTCTCAGGTGAAGTTAGCCTTCACTCATAGTCAGAATTGTGGATAAAACCTAAGTTCTGAAGATAATAAATCTCTACTTTCTGATCTGGAGGAAAATGGAGACTGAGCTTCAGCTCTGTTCTTTATGTCCTTGGGGATTATCTTCATGGAACCTTTCTTCCAAGGTCCCAATAAAGGAACATTTCTTATGGAAAGTGAAAATAAAATGACAATCTATCCTTTTCGAAACTTCCTGATATTGGAAGTAAGCTGCCTGTCTAGGAGAGAGAGACATTGGTGTTCCCAGGTATAAATTAGTGGGTCAGTGTCATGGACCTTTTTAGGGAGTGGACATAATCATTCTCCAAATATCTTCTAAATAACTCATTTCCAGTTCCTTTTGCTCACTTCAATTTCAGCCTTCAGTGAACATGCTTCTTCTGTCAGCAATGATTATCACAGTCAACATGAATGTAGATTTGTTGAGCACAAGTTTGGGGAGATGTGAGCATTCCTAGACTTCAAGGAAGAAGAAATGTGTGTATGTGTGTGTCAGGGAGGTTATAAAGTACACATAATATCTAACAATAATTTGTATAAAACATATTATTCAATGTGACTTTATGCCAAAGGTGGGAAAATTTATATTGACAAGCTTGATGCCTCTCTTTCTCTTAATCATCATCTAATCCAATAGCTGCTTCTGTTCCCTCCTTCCAAAATCCATTCCAAATCCATTTACTTCAGTCAAACTCCATTACTCCTACTGTGGGTGAAGCTACCTCCATCTTTCTCTTAGACTACGACAACAGCTTCCTTATTGGTGTTTCTCTTTATACTCTTGCCCCTGGGAGGCAACGATCATTTAAAAAAAAAACACATCTATGGTTAATTTTATAATGCATACATTAAATTTCACCATGATGTAAAGTTATATATATTCTAATAAATGCTTTGAGTCCTATATCTACTATCCAATATCACACAGAACAGTTCCATCAGCCTAAAATTCCCCTGTGCATCCTCCTTGAATTCAACTACTACTCTGATTCTAAGCCCCTAAAGCAACTATGCTGTTTTCAATTCCTACAGTTGTAACATTTCCAGAATGTTATATGAATAGTTTCATACAACACTGACTTCTAAAAAAAAGATTGTAATTTTTTTATAATAATCATCAAGTAATGAGATCTTCTGTAGTGCTGTTAGTGATTTTAGCCATTCCAGTTAGTGTGTAGTGGAATCTCTGTTATCTTTATGACAAATTATATTGGTAATTTTTCACATGCTTCTTAGCAATTGGTGTATCCTCTTTGGTGAAGTGTTTGTTCAAATTATTTGTATATTTACAAAATGAGTGTACTTTACTTTGAGAGAATTGATAAAAAAAAAAATTACAGGGAGAATAATTGATCTAAAATACAGAGTTCTCACATATGTTCCTCTGGCATACATGCACATAGTGTCTCCTATTATTTACATTTTATATTATTCTGACACATTGTTACAATTGATGTATCAGTATTGGTACATCATTATTGACTGAAGTTCACAGTTGTACATCATTGCTCACTCTCAGTGTTGCACAGAACTGTAGGTTTTGTTAAATGTGCAGTGATAAGTATCCACCATAATAGTACCACATAGAATTGTTTTCACTATCTTAACTCCCCAGTGTACTCCACCTGTTCATCTATTTCTCCCCAACACCTGTCGCCCCACGTCTGAATCTGTGGAAACCACTAATCTTTCCACTATATCCACGGTTTTGCCTGTTACACAATATCATGTTATTGGAATCATACATTACTTGTGGGAGGTAGATAAGTTGACTTCTCCGTGGGGCACCCTGCTTCAATCCAGAGGAATACAGGGTGAAGCTGCAGACATGCCATCCCTGAGGGCGCATCAAGACCACCAAAGATGTAAAGATCCCAGAGGAGCCCCCAAACAGGGCCAAGTCACTAAAAACATCTCTGCATATTGGTAGTCAGCAGGCAGGCAGGGTTAAGCCCTTTAACTGGACTGAATCATTTGAACTCCTGATCTACAGTTAGATTAGGGAACCTGGCTTGCTTGCCCTACAGAGGTGAAACTGGTTTTCCCTTCCCCCTTTCTAAATTCGCTAACAGCCATTTAACTTATTATTAATTAATTAATTAATTTAGAGACAGAGTCTCACTATTTTGCTCTCGGTAGAGTGCCATGGTGTCACAGCTCACAGCAATCTCAAACTCTTGGGCTTAAGGAATTCTCTTGCCTCAGCCTCTCAAATAGCTGGGACTACAGGCATCTGCCATAATGTCTGGTCACAATTCCCTATCCTATGTTCCTATTTACCCAGCATTTATCTCTATCCAATCTTTCTGGGGACTTGGGATTCTTTTAACCCTATCTTAGCCTTACAGATCAATAAAAGCCTTCTGAAGAAGACAGAGACTTTCTGCATTGTCCCAATCTGCAACTCTATGTGAGATAATGCATACCTTTCTCCAGGCATTCTCAGACTTCCTGTTTTAAACTTGTGGATTATTGTGATTTCCCCAGTGAAGTTTCCCCTGTCGGCTCTAAACCCAGATTAGGGTCAGAGGTTGACACCAACTATTTAGCCTTTTTATATCTTCATATCTTTTTCTTTCATTTAGCAATATACTCTTTTTTAAAGTTCTCTTCATGTTTATTGCACTAACAGTGATTGAAAGTTAATGATGCTCTACAGACTTGTTAGCATTTGGTGTTTTAAATGTTTTGGATTTCAGCCCTTCTAAGGAGTGTATAGTGCTATCACCTAGTTGTTTTAATTTGCAATTTCTTGAACCTAGGTGGTATTAAACATCTTTTTGTATGCTTATTTGTACCATCTAGTGTCTTCCTCTTATTCTGATTCAGCAGGAGAGTCCCCAGCAAGGAAGGAGAACCCTATAAACCTATCAGGCCTGAGTTGAGAAAAGATATCCAAGATGAGAAGAAACCAGAAAAAGAACCCTAGCAACATAAAAAATAAAAGAGATCAACACTCCTAAGGGATTACAATGGAGCTACAGCAGTGAACTCAAACTAAAAGGAAACTGTGAAAATGACAGAAATGGAATTCAGAATGTGAGTGGTAAATAAGATGAAAAGCATGGAAGAGAAAGTTGAAAACCAATGAAGAGTAGGCCAAAAAATAGTTCAAGAAATTAAATAAAAAGTCATTGAAGAACTGGACAAAATTAGGAAGTATATAATAGGACTTAAAGAAATAAGAGGATCATTCAAGTATTTTCAAAACATAGCAGAAAGTTTCCGCAACAGAGTAAACCCAGGAGAATGAAGGATCTCAGAGCTTGAAGCTAAGCCTCTCAAACTAACCTAATCATTTAAAGACACAAAGAAGAAAACAACAAAGGCGGAGCAATCACTTAGAGAGATATGGTGCTATCTGAAGCAAACAAATATCCAAATTATGAGTATCCCTGAGGAAAAAGAAGAAAGCTCTAAAAACATAGAAAATCTATTTGAAGAAATCATGAGGGAAAAAAAAAAAAAAACTTCTCTAGTAACACCAGAGATCCAGATATCCATATATAAGATGATCATCAAACTCAGGGAAGATTCTTACATAGTAATCAATATGGCCAAAGTCAAAATGAAAGAGAAAATTCTACAGGAAGCTAAATGTGAGCAAAAACTGATCTGCAATGGAAAACACATCAGGATAATAGCAGACTTCTCAGCAGAAAACTTATAAGCCTTCTGGGGAATGGGACCTCATCTTATCTTCTTTAACACCCCAACTCTCTGGAATTTTGTATACTTCAAAACACAAAGTTTCACATTTGATGGAAAATTTAAGTCTTTCCCAGACAAGCAAACATTGAGGAAATTTGCTATAATAAGATCTTCTCTGTAAGAAGTATTCAGATCAGCATTTGATCAGTACAGATCAACATATTGAACAGTACAATAGCCACTCACTGATGTAAAATCAACCAAAAACTAAAGCTCATAGCAATGTAGCAAGAGAATTAATTGTACAGAAGATTAATGAAAGAAAAAGTTTGTTCTTTGAAAAGATATACAGAATTGATAGACTTCTTATGAAATTAACCAGTATAAAAAAATGAAGGATCTTAATAAGTTCAATTGGATATGAAAAAGAGATATTACAACTGATATGATGCTCATGAATCAGCAGAATCAACATTGTTGAAAAGTCTGTACTATGCAAACTGATTTACATATTCAATACAATCAGTATTTGAAAATTGAAATACCAACATAATTTTTGCAGATCTAGAAAAAATAATACTATGCTTTGTATGGAGCCAGTAAAAAACCCAAATATCCAAAGAAACCTTGAGTGAAAGGGTAAAATAAGGAAGCATCTCTTTACCAGACTTCAAGCTATACTACAAGGCTATAGTAACCAAAACAGTATGGTGAAGGCATAAAAACAGAGCCATAGACAAATGGATCAGAACAGAGAACTCACATATAAAACCATTGTCATATTTCCATCTAATCTTTGACAAAGAAGACAATAACATACTGGGACATTAAATCCCTATTCAATAAATTGTGCCAGGAAAACTGAATGGACACATTTCGATGATTGAAACAGGATCTGTACTTGTCATCTCTCACAAAAATTAATACCAGATGGATAACATATTTAAACCTAAGGAATGAAACTACAAGAATTCTGTGAGAAAATTGTGCAAAGACCCTTTGGATATCAGCCTAAGCAAAATAATTTATAAAAAAGACCCCAAAGTCAATCACATAAACAAAACAAAAATTAATCAATGGGACTTGAAAAAATTAAAAATCTTCACAGCCAAGGAAACAGTTAGTATATGGAATAGACATTCTACAGAATGGGAGAAAATATTTTTGTGTTATACATATAGTAATGTGCTAATAACCAGAATTTACAAAGAACTCAACTCAATCAGAAATTAAAATTAAACAACCCTATAAAAAGTGAGCAAAAGACGTGAACAGATGTTTTTCTAAAGAAAATAGACTAGGCCAGGTACGGTGGCTCACACCTTTAATCCTAGCACTCTGGGAGGCCGAGGCAGCAGGATTGCTTGAGATCAGGAGTTTGAGAACCGTTTGAGCAAGAGTAAGACCACATCTCCACTAAACATAGAAAAATCAGATGGGCATGGAGGTGGGCATCTGTAGTCCAGCTACTCAGAAGACTAAGATAGAAGAATTACTTAAACTCAGGAGTTTGAGGTTGTTGTGAGCTAGGCTGAAGCCACAGTACTCTAGCCTGGGCAATAGAATGAAACTCTGTCTCAACAAAACAAAACAAAGCCCCCCCCCCAAAAAAAAAGAGTAGATAGACTAATGGCCAATAAACATCTGAAAAAATACTCTATGCCTCTTATCATCAGGGAAATGCAAATCAAAACCACATTGCCATATCACCTACCTCCAGAGAGAATAGATTTAATTAATGGATTTAATCAAAAAGTCCCAAAACAACAGATGCTGGTGTGAATGTGGCGAGGAAGGATTATTAACTAGTACAACCTCTAGGGAAAGTCGTATGGTGATACATCAAAGAACTAAAAGTAAGGGGCAGTGCCTGTGGCTCAAAGGAGTAGGGTGCCGGCCCCATATACCAGAGGTGGCAGGTTCAAACCTGGCCCTGGCCAAAAACTGCAAAAAAAAAAAAAAAAAACGAAAAGTAGACCTATCATTTGTTCAAGAAATCCTGCTACTGGATGTTTACTCAAAGGGAAAAAAAGTATTTTTTTCCAAAAAGACACTTGCATTCATACATTTATTGCAGCAAATTTATAATCACAAAGATGTGGAACCAGCTCAAGTGTCTGTTAATCCATGCTTAGATTAATAAAATGTTGTATATGTATACCATAGAGTACTACTCTTCCATAAAAATAGTGATGCATCAATACCTTTTATAACAATCTGGATGGAACAGGGGACAATTCTTCTACGTGTCTTAAGCATGCTACAACAAATGCCACATGTACTGAATACTAAATTTGAATTAATTGATTACACTTATTTATACATATGGAATAAAACTCAACGAAATCAAGCAGGTGGGAGAGTGAAGGAAGAAGGGGATGGGATGAGTAAATTCACACATCAGGGTGAAATGCACAATATCTGGATAATGAGCACACTTGTAACTTTGTCTCAAACTGTACAAAAGCAATTCTATTCTGAAATAAAAAATCTAGGGAGAAATTATAAAAGTGAGATAGATATGTAATGTTATGGAAAGCTCCTGCATCCATTTTAATAAGTGAATGTATTTGTTTGTTAGTACTGCCGTCACAAAGCACCACAATCTGGATGACATAAACAACAGAAATTTATTGTCTCGCCGTCTGGAGTCTAAGGTGTCGACAAGGTTGGCTTCTTTTGAGGACTAGAAGGAAAGAATTTATTCCAGAACTCTCTTTTTGCCTTGTATATGTCTATCTTCACTCTATGTCTGTTCACATTGTCGTTGCCCCATATATATCTGGGTCCAAATTTTTCCTTTCTATAAAAACTCCTGTCATAGTGGCTTATATCTCACCTTAATAACTTAATTTGTCATAACTTGACTGCCTCTGAAATGACCTTGGCTCCAAATAATGCCACAGTTAGATTTTAACATAAAAATTTCGGGAGGACACAATTGAATCAATAATAGTGGCAAAGGCCAGTGTCAGATCTATATGTATGCTATTTCCCATGTAAATTTAAATATATATATATGCACACTTTTTTTTAATAGCACATCTATCTTTCTAAAAGCCTACGATAAACATTTAAATTATACACATCACAGAGTTAATTGTGGTTACATCTGAGTTGGATTTTGAATTTGGGAGAAATTTTGCAAAAAGGGAGAATTGTAATTTGTATTGTTAGAATTTTTTTTTTTGCTAACAAGACTATATGCACTGTTTACTTTGTAAATAAAATATTACAATAAGCCTAACAACAGGAAGAATAGTTGTGTTAGTAGCCAGGTAAAATAGTGGTAAACTGAGAGAGCCGGAAAAGCTCTGAAGTTTTAACAGGTTAACACAACTTTATTTTGTGCGTATGAATTCTGATTTAGTGGCAGGGTTTTATGAACTAAATTTTGGCTCCCTTCATCCCTAATTCATATATTCAATCCTAACACCCAGTATCTCAGAATATGATTGTATTTGGAAATAAGGCCTTTAAAAAAGATACATGGATGGAGCTGGAACATATTCTTCTTAGCAAAGTATCTCAAGAATGGAAGAAAAAGTATCAAATGTGCTCAGCCCTACTATGAAGCTAATTTATAGCTTTCATATGAAGGCTATAACCCAACTATAGCACAATAATATGGGGAAAGGGCCAAGGGAGGGGAAGGAAGAGGGGAAGTCAGGGTGGAGGGATGGTAATGGGTGGGGCCACACCTACAGTGCATCTTAGAATGGGTACAGGTGAAACCTGCTAAATGCAGAATACAAATGTCTACATACAATAACTAAGAAAATGCCATGAAGGCTACGTTGAACAGTTCGATGAGAATATTTCAGATTGTATATTGTACCCCTTGATTGCACAAATGTACACAGCTATGATTTAACAATAAAAAATAATAAATAATTTAAAAAAGAAAATTAAGATAAAATGAGGTCATATGGGTAGGACCTTATTCACTATGACCAGTGTCCTTAGGAGAAGAGGAGATTAGGACAGTGGCACACGCAGATAGAGACAACCATGTGAGAACTCAGTACAAAAATGACCATCTTCAAGCCAAGGAGAGAAGTCACAGAAGAAAACAATCTTGCCAATATCTTGAGCCCCCAGAATGTGAGAAAATTAATTTCTGTTGTTTATCCATCCAGTCTCTGGTATTTTGTTATGGCATAGTACACTAATACACCATGGATCTCAGTTCTCAACTGATCCAGAGATCCAGCTGTTTCTGTCTTATAGCTCCACATCTTAACACAGAGTTATCATGTGTATTGCTGCACCAAGGTGAAAGCAACGGAATGGTGCACTGGCTTCTGTCCACCTGCAAATGGAAGAAGAGGTAGGAAAGATGTGGATAAGCACTTGAAATCTCTCCCATAAGTAATTACACAGTAGTTTCTCAATAATAAAAAAAAACTGTTATAATTTGTTATGACAATAACTCTTCATTTTTTGTAATAGTTTCTGAAAAGAAAAATTTGGCCGTGAAAACTTCCAACTTTTTCTTTCCCAACTGTGTGACTGGCAATTTTAAACACAGGATCCTATCAAGTTTAGAAACAACCATATAAATCTTGGCATGGAGAGAGAGTTTAGCCTTTTTCACTTAATAGCACTTTTCTGCACTGCCCTTTTAATATCCTACATAATCTCTTTAGGCTGAGAAATTTTCATCCCTTTTGATGTAAAGTAAATGTCTTACCCCTGAGCTTCTATTACTCTTCATGACTGAACATTCATGAACCACTTGTACCACTGCCTTTGGCACACTGCAAACCAAGATTTTATTTGAATACTCATTTCTATGATATTTACTCATCTGCAAAGCTTATAAGGGATGCTTTGGTTTCTGATCACCTAGGAAAGCTCATTCATCCATGTATATGTTCAGTGTCCAATTTCATATAATACATCTTAAAATCCTACTGCAAATAGCAGGATGCTTTAAGAAATAAAAGTATCTGCAAATCACATTCTACTTGTCAGCCTATTTGGAAAACAATCTGAGAGTGTGTCGAAGATGCTTTAGCAAAGGTGATCAAATGTGTTGAAGATACCCAGGAAAGGTATGTAAAAGTCACTGTGAAATGAACATTTACAATGAACAGGCCATTGCTATCAAAAGAGATCCAGGATGAGAGCTGTCTACAGGAAGGATGAGTACTTGATGTCAGAAGGGCCTGCAATTCTAGGCTGTTCAGAGGAGAAAGCCACTGTGAAGAGCTGGTCAGCAGGGCAGATTCCGGAGATGAATAAGAAAGTACACAGGGGAAGACCATGAGAAGGATGCTATCCTGCTAGAAAGTGCCAGGGCTGGACAAAACTGCTGGTCCTTGCACAGAGTTAACTCAAAAAACCCTATGGCTCAGGACAGGAGGACTTTAAATAAAGCCTGCAGGAAATTCTTAATTGTATTTTATTCTCATTGTCACCTTCCTTCTTTAGGCCTAATTGAGTACCTCTGCCAAAACATTCATCTTTATGAGAATAGGAATGAATGAATGAACAGGCAGAAGCCTGCCTCAGGCTGAGATGAGGGACAGTGTAGGCCTAGATGACTTCAGGCCAGGGGTCAAGTCTCAGCTCTGTCACTTACTAGCCACATGATCTTGGGGATGTTACTAACCACTTTTAGACTCAGGTTCTTCATTTGTAAAATGGGTTTGAAAAGCTGTGTCTTATAGGACTGCTGGAATGTATATAATGTAAGAAAAGCATCTGGTACAATCCTTGGCTTATACTGGAACTTTAACAAATGAAGTTGTTTCCAACATGATTTTAACCCTAGACCATACAACTTTCTCCTCTGAAAAATTCAGCCCCCTGTTTATGTTATACAGAACATCTCAGAGAATACGTAGTTAAGTAGGTCATGGACTACTCAGTGAAAACTATTGCTTTATGAATAAAAGCCAGTAACTTTTCTTTTTAGCAGATAAATTATATAATTTGAGTGTAGATTCAGCAGGATGCCCCCCAAAAATCCTACAATTTGAATCAAGGACCAAATTCTTTTTTCCTTCCCAGTTGCTCCTCCATAATGACTATAATTTTTTTTTATCCTTTACTAAAAATCTAGCCCTTGCTTAGAGTTGGCCAAATTACATCAAAAATAATTTAATTAAATGTCCTTTCAATGGGGTGGGCTCTGGCTCTCTCATGCCAGGGAAAGGAGTGCCAGCCTAGAAGCTTTTAGGCACCATTTCAAGGGAGTATCACAAGGTCAGGAAGTCCTTGTAGATGATGAGTAAAGAACTTTAAGTTCCTGCACTCTGTTCAACTGCATAGGCATCAGAGCACAGGATACCTTCCATACTTGCCTCAGGTAGAGATTCCTCTGAGCTTTATGCAACATACAAAAGGAATTGCTCAGGGCAGTTTTTCATTCCAGGCTTTTCTCCGGGCCCTAAGATTCAGTGAGAGTCTAGCCCCTGCTACCACCCAGTCTCTTGACAACCAACTCCCATAAAAGAAATTGAAGTTTCCAAAGCCCCAAATTGCCTGGACTCAGGGAATTTACACTTGAATGCTGGCATCTGGAGCCTTCCATTCTCACTTCTTTTTTATTATTTAACTTGTTCTTTAGGTTGTAGAGGCATTTTTCCATCTTCCCGATATGAATTCTACACCTATACTCTACTATTTTGTGGGTAGAAATGCAGCTTATCCTAGGATCCCCAATAATAACACAGTGCCTTCCAAGAGCAAATGCTCAAATAATGTTTGGCAAATAAAGAAATCAGTGAAGCTTTTATTTATTAAGATTTAATTTCTCCTACTTTATTGAATAAGCCAAGCAAATCCAATATATATCTTCAATTTTGAAGAACAACAGAGTAAAAGAGATAAGGAAATCTAAATATTAACCATCTTTTACTTTTTCCCACTGTTTTACTGACGAGTTCTTTCACATTTTCAAGAAAATTCCACTGCCAATGCCATGTTATTGTGTTCTAGTTCACAAAATAAGATAGAAGATTTTCCTAATTTGTTTGTACAAAATGCCAAACTCTTAGTCTTAAAGCAGATAAACAGAAATAAAACTATGACTAATATTCATAAACTAAACTTCTGAAGCTATTAAAAGGAAAAGCATTTGAAAAATACTAGAACGGATAAAAGAAAATATAAATCTTTAAGTAACCCATGTCAAATAGGAACATAAAAAACAGTGTTCCCTCCAGCCCTGCCCTGGCCCTCCATTATTTGGACCCTTGACTGCCCTCTTTAAACACAGAGTGAAGATTCTGCCTCAGACTTTACTCAGGAAGGAGAAGTTGCTGGATGTCATGTACCTGTGGATGGCATTCTTCAATATTTCTACCTTTGTAATGGGCTTCTTTGTTTGATATTTGAGGAGCAGAAACTGCACTAACTAAGACACTTTCTTGTCCAGAGCATGACTGAACGAGGATTTGGTGTCTGGCCAGGACTGCCAGGTGCTTGTACCCTCCTTTTCATGGTTGCTGGACTCTTCATCTGCTGTGTTACATGAAGCAGAGAATAAGCAGGAACTCTGAAAGACTTTGGGGGGGAGTCTGAAGAGTACTAAGCCATCCCAGCAACAGGCACCTTCTCCTCCTGTTGGGTTCTCCAGGATGAAGGAAAGGGAGAAGAGGGGTATGAGTAGAAGAGGTAAAAAGAAAGTTGAAAGGAATAGGAAATGCAGTAAGTCTCTTCATCCTCAGTTGTTGAAACCTGTGCATCCACCAAGTCTTGCGTCTCAGTTTGGGCCTGAAAGCCTTGTTCCAAAGTGAGGCATGGAAAGTTCGAAGAGCAAGGCATGGTGACTCTTGTTGGGAGCAGATAGGAGTGTGAACAAGAGTATGGGTAGGGAGATCTCATGGGCCTGGATGAAGGATGGATAGTGTGAGTGGACTTAGACTGAGAAACTCACCCATAGTGGCTTTGACAAAGGCCAACTTACAAGCCTTCTCTGTAGATGATATCCTCTGGGTTCACATGTCTTCTCCTGCCCTTCTGATTGATGTATTCCCTAGGAACCTATAGGAATACATAAGAAAGCTACTTAAGGTACAGCCAGTAGGCATATCCTGAGGCTTCAGAGCCAACAGTAAAGTGGATAGATCAAGGTACTGTGGGATCTCCCTGTTTTATGAGGGGAGGGACCTTGGTAAGGATTTAGGACATGCACCTCAACTTGACTCTTGGCAATGCCTGGGACTCCTTTGCTGTTTGACTTTAGAACATGTGCCTCAGACTCAGGTGTTCATCTCTTGGTTACTGAACCTCCTGTAAGAGGAACTATGGTTATTCTTGAGGCTGAAAACAGTAAGTGCAGCCTTGGCCCATGATATCTGACAGAAGGGGTTAGGACTGGCCTCTGAAATTTCCACAGTTCTGAGATGGATGATCTCTCAGTATCCACTCAGGGTCTTCCCCTTTTATTAGACAGGACCAGATCTCCACACCTCTGTTATGTGAGGCAAAGCACTCAAAAATAGTTCACATCCCTGAGACCACTAGGCAGAAGTAGGGTGGCAGCGACATCCAACAACTCTACCCAAAGTCTTCCCAGGGTAGACAACAAGGGTAAGTCAGGGCTAGTGTCACATCTGTTTTGGTGCACATGTGACACTTTAGTCCTCTTAGTTCTCATGAGCACAAATATGATCAGCAAGGTCTGGGAAACTTCCCTCTTATGACATAGTGCAGCTCCCCCTGCTGACTTTCTGTTGGCCCCTCAGATCAAAGCCATCACCTCTCTTACACTTCAGAGCCACAAATGAGAGGGCTGTGGCTCAGCCTGATAGGATTGCAAAAGTTCTACAAGGGTTGACAGGAGGAGCAGAGTGGGAATATTTGAGACTCTTCTTGATGCTCGGAGGTGAGGGCTACCCTAACTCCTCCTAAAAAGTATTCCTATTTACTTCTAAAAAGGCCTGTACCTCCTCCCTTCTGTGGACTTTAGAATGTGTCCCTCAGGCCTCAGGATCCACTCTTCTTGAGAACCTTATCAAGGAAGGTGACAGACCTGCCTGAGGCTTTCCAGGTCCGAAAGCAGGGGCAGGGATGACTGGGTCCTTATCTCTCTGCTATGAGAGGTCCCTTAGTCCTTACTCAATGTCCTCACTTTGATGATTGGCCAGGCCTAAGAATTCTCCCTCTGCTGAACTGAATTGAGCCTCCTCACAAGAAACCTCACCTACTTCTGACTCTGAAAATGAAAGTCAGGAAAAAGCACATCCGGGCACTCTGCCTTCTAGGAACATTGCCTGGAACTCTGCCTGTCCAGGGACGACAGCAGGGTCAGAGTGGACAGGGTGGGAGGAGAGGCTCATTCACCATGAGAAGTCCCTTTCTTTCGTCCTTCCTCAGAGACATTGCCCTGACTCCAGGCACTGCTTGGCCTGCCTCCTTATGTGGATTTGCATCATTTGCCTCAGAACAAGCCCTTTCCTTTCCTGAGAGCGCAAAGGTGGAAGAAAGGGAGAACAACATCCATCCACTACTGAGATAGAAACTCTAGGACAGGGCAAAGCAGTGCTTAGGTACCCCCTAAAATGAAGTGGGGAGGACTCTCAGTCTTCCTGAAGGTATCATTCCTAAATGCACATACATTCGCGCTGTTGACTCTGTTGACCAGAGAATGCGTTCCTCTGAACAAGGTACCCATTTCCTATAGACTCTAGAAAACAAAGTGAAGGGGGCTAGCTCTTTGCCTGAAAACCTTTCGCAAGACCTTCCAGGCATACAGCAGGAGATGGTGTCTGCGGGTTCCCCTGTGTCTGTGTGTGTTTGGATGTCTCATCAGTTCTTCCTCTGTGTCTTTCTAGTGACTCCTGAAAGGGTCCAAGGCTTCTCTCCTCTTCTAGTCTGAAGTGGAGTTCATCTGAGCAAAGTCTTCTCCTCTTTTTATAACTTAGGCAGAAAATAAGGGAAGCCACAGTGAGCCACCATGCCCCAGGGCCCCCAGGGCTGACAGCAGGTGAAGAGATGGATTCTGAGTATTCTTTTCTATATGGGATGAGGGGTCTCTGCAGTTAAACCTTGGAATCCTTTTCTGATGACTGGAAGGTCCTGGGTCTCTTTAAAACACTGTGACTTTACTATAAAGAAAGCTGAAAAACACTGCCTCACCATAGTGATGAAATTTGATGTAATGTTGTTTGTTGTACTAATTCAAGCCACAACATTCTTGTTGACTACATTCAAAAACACACAATAGTGAATACCACTCAGCAAGATACTGCCATGCATTGACACAAACACAGCTGAGAAACACTAATATACTAGGGTTAGAAAACCTTACCAAGTTGTTTGTACAGTGCTGCCAAGGTAAGCACACAGTGGCAAGTTCACAAACTTTATTGTTGGACTTTGTATTACTTTCTGACACTATAAGATGCTCCAAATTCATCTCATATATTTATTGGCCTAGTCATTGAATTACCCATTTGTCCACAGAGCACTGTTTTATTTTTAATTGTAATATGATATCAAAAATATACATTTGGGCACTAGGTATATTTAACACTACCAGGATTTCATTGCTCCAATGCTCTCTAAGCTGACAGAGCAAGAAAATACATATGTACATAATAACCTGTGCCCATATCTATAAATATTTATAAATATAATCATATTTATCTGTATTAAGCTGAAAATAAATTCATACTTTTATCCTGAAGTCTCATAATTGAACCTATGGCCCCAAAGATCATGCCATTTACCTCACTTTTTTTGTCTGTAATTTTCTACTCCATCAATGAATGTAGATATAAAAGCAAAGTCATATAAGCAGTGTATATGACATTGTCATCTATAGAAATCTTAGGTACTTTCACATAACCTTATCTATTGTGGATATAGCAATATATCATTTACATCATAACTTTGAAGTTGTGATAGTTAGATTTGCTCCTAGATATTGTTATTCAAAGTATTAGTAGAGGAGCATGTTACTATGTACTTATATTTATTTTTTATTGATAAATAAAATCCAATATACTTCTTCCTTTGGAATCTGATGTATTTTATGCACTGAAAAACAAAGCTTCCTGAAAAATTCTCTCCTCTGTGTCAAGTCCGAGCATTTGTCTAGCTGTAACTATTTCAGAGAATGTTCTCAGGACACAGACTAGGTACTAGATGACAAAGCCAAAGCATCCATCAGGTTATGGGCTGATAGAGAAAAATCATGCCTTCCCATGAAGCCAAATTACCAGACAAACCTAGACTTTGGAAACCTGTGGGTCTAAAATATCTTTCATCCAAAAACACGCTTAGCAGCATGATTTTGGAAAATCCTATTCTTTTTAGTTTATCTAAATTTACATAGAGTTCAATTCCATGATGTAGTGATTTTTCATTTTCTATCCTTTGTTTATACTAAAAAAATATATATTTTCATCTCATACATGCACATATCATGCACATATACTTTTAAAAGTATCCAGCCATGTGGACTGGGTACTTTCTGGACAGCCTTCATATATATAATTGAATATGTAGATTTTATATCCAAATGCTCCTCAACTTTTGATGGGGTTACATCCCAATAAAGACATCATAAGTTGAAAATATTACAAGTCAAAAATGTGTTTAATTACTAGGGAAATACATTCCGCAGTAAAACAATGTAAGTCCAAGCATCTTAAGTTGATTATCATCTCTCTGTGTGTATACACATACACACTTGTGTACACTACGTATATTATATGTTTCCTGAAAGAAAACTCATCTTTACTACACCTTATTTACTCTGACATTTCTATTCTATTCTTTCTATTCCACTAAAATATTTTAAAAAGTCCTTAACCACTAAAGTGTTTTCAGGTGATTGTTATCATGCCTAACCAACCCAAACTTTCTTGCCGTTTTGATATTACCCAACTGCTATGCCATTTGTGGTCTCAAATTCTGTCTTATATCTTTGAAATGAAGCAGGGAAGAAGTTTACAATTTTTCATCCTACTTATCCTGTATTTTGCTTTTTTCTGTATGGTAAAGATTCTCTTTAACTTTACTGTTGCACCTCACCTCCACCACTACAAGCACAAGTACAAAGTCAACATAATCCAAAGTGTCATGAAGGAATTTCTTATATTTTCTTGTTTTGATTTTGCTTTCATTTTTTTAAATTTCTTTTTTCTATAGTTCTGTAGGGTTGATTTGGAGAGGAGGAGACTGAAATTTGAGTTTCATCTTGGCAACTGCAGTTAAGGCACTAAATTTATAAATAATTTGAGGAAAATTGATATTCTCACAATATTCTGTTCCCCATGAACATGTAGTCTTAGTAGTTGCCATAGGGATGACAATAAATATCTGAATTTATAACAATCTAGTTGTATTAATATCAAGTTAATTTTAACATTATATTTTTTTATTTCAACATAGCTTCATTTCCCCCAGTTTTCATGATTTTATTGTTCATATGAAATACTTCTTTATACACTGAGTACACATAAATACAGATTTATAGTTATTGTTTTATCCAGTTGTCTTTGAATACATAAGAGATAAAACATGTTACAAACTACCTACATTTATATTGTTTTTTCTTTTTAATTATATTTGCCTATGTAACTACTTTTACTGGTGTTCTTTCTTTCATCATGTGGATTCGAGTTACACTCTAGTGGCCTTACATTTCAGCCTGAAGGACGCCCTTTAGCATTCCTTGACATATTTGCTAGCAATACATTTTCTGTTTTCTTTTTCTTTTTTTTTTTTTTTAAAATGAAAGCTCATCTCTTTCACCTTCTCTCCTTCATGGGAGTGAACCATTTTCAACTCTCTTTGGGAGTGATCTAAACTTTCACTTTGTTCTTCCTAAATAAAATCTTTGTTACCCTAAAAAAAATTGAAAATATCTCTTAGATTTTTGAAGGGTGAATTACATATAATGAACATAGAATTGTGAGCTGACAGTCATTCTCTTTAAGCATTGGAACTTGTCATCCCAATGCCTTTAGGCATCTGTAGCTTCTGTATGAAAATCAGATATTAAACTTATTGAGGTTTCCTCCTCTATCTTAAGTTGCTTCTTTCTTGCTGCTTTTCATATTATTATCTCATTGTCTTTTACTTTCAACATTTTAAAATAAAGTGTTGAGGTGCAGAATTTTTAGAGGTTAACTTATTTGTAATTTCTTGAGACTCTTCTATGTTAAGATTGTTGCTTTTCACTAAATTTTGGATATCTTTGGCTATCACTTTTTTTCAAAAATGCTTTCTGACAATTTATCTCTTTTCTTTTGCAACTCACAGCATGTGAATGTTGGTCTGCAGGACTGTGTCTCACAGGTCCATGAGGCTCTGCTCACTTTCCTTTACTCTTTTTCAATTTTCTTCCTCAGACTCTGAAATCTCAATTTTTTCTCCATTCAATTTCATATGGCTTCCTCTGCTTACACATATTTTCTGAGCCCCTTTCATTAATTTTTTGTTTGAGTTATTATAATTTTTAACTCCAGAATTTCTATTTGATTGTTATTTAATAATTTCTATTTCTTTTTTGCCATTTTGTATTCCATGAGTCATCTCTGCCACACTTTTCCTTTAGCTCTTTGGAGATATTTTATTTATTCCTTACACATAGTTAGAATAACTAATTAATCATCTAGAAAAGTAAACACCTGTGTTCCCTCAGCAACTGTTCTTACTGCTTTTTTTTCTTGGGTGCTGGCCATACATTTCTTGTTTGTCTGCATGTTCCATAAATTTACTGAAATTTTTATACTTTAAGTAATAAAATAATTAATCAATAATTTTCAATAACTTGACAGCTAGAATATACACTTTTCCCAGGATTTTTGTTTTTGTTTGGTTGTTTAGTGACATTTCTGAACAAAGTTTGTAAGATCTGTATTTTTTATTATGCGTGGTCTTTGAAGTCTCTGCTTGATTACATTAGTGGTCTCCTGAAAATTAGAAAGACGATTGTTTTATGTTAATGCCTTCAATCAGTAGGCCCCCCGGTTTTTGCTGAGATGCACTGAGTGAATATGTGTTTGAGAATTCACCTCTTAGTCAAGAAGTTTACAACTGTGCCTTAGCCTTAAATTCCTTCTTAAATTCCAGAGCCTCGTAGTCAGTAAGAGGTGAGAGTTTAGGGTCTTCTTAAATTTCTTTTGGGCATGCACACATTACCCTATGCTATGCATGGCCTTATACTGTCCCCAAAATATGTTAGAGCTTATTAAAACCTTTTGGGCATTATTACCCAGGTATTTCGTTAAATATTTTGGTTAGCCTATTGTTTGCCTCAGCTGTTATACTTCCTCAGGTAACTTTGAAGTTAAACCATCACCCCTAAAGGTTTTAGACAAATGCCCTCCGGGAATGGATTTTTTCCACTGTGTGATATCTGAGTGAGATCAAGCCCAAACAACCTGGGAGTGAGGTCTTCCAAAGAATCACCACACAATTCAAATGACAAATCTTTGGGGATGGGTCTTTAAAGGAATTGTCCTTCCCAGGGGTTTCTAGGCTACTGGTATTCACCATGATTTCAGGCTATTTGTTTTCATTCTACTCTGGAGCTAGTGAGTGAGGGCCTGGGGATATGGTAAGTTAGAATGCCATTAAAATAACTCTTCTTACTTAGCTTCAAGCATATTTCTTTAATAAACACTACCTAGATTTTTGCAAGCCTTTGGTTAATGTATGGAGTTTTGAAAATGGTGATCCTGACCATTATGTCAGTGTTTTCACTGCTTTTATGAATGAGAGGATTTCCAGACTTCATTATTTTCCCATTTGTACTCATGTCTCTTTATTTCAAATTTTGAAAAAAATGAATATTTGTCTCCTTTGATACTTTGCATTGGAGTTGCTTTTTTTCTCAGAATTGTACATAGTGTTTCAATTTAGTCATGACTTTTATTTGTACTTTGTGAAATTGAAAGACATCAGAGCAAAGCACTTTCCTGGAAGGTATAGGAAACACGCTTCTCTGAAGGTAGACTTGGAAAAGATGGCCAGGCCATTATTATTCAATATCCCTCTGAATAGCCACAAAGAGAACAGAGGAAGACCTAGTAAGCACTACCTGAAGCCCAGGCTTTCACTGATTCCCTATATACTATTTATCACTGTACTTTAAAATGTTAATTCAGAGATTAACCACCTTTGACAGCAGCTCTTTAAGGACTTTTGTCCTTAATATAAATGTCTTTTCTGTCAGATCTAAATCTAAGCCTATAATGTGCTCAAAATATTATCACTTCCTTTTATCACATTTGAGATGCATTTGTTTATATGAGGGTCAGGAGGGCAAATGTGCTCTTAGACTTTAAAACCATTATATTCACTTCCTCTTGAAAACATTCTTAACCTCCCAAGACTTCTGTTCACTTTCTTCTTCCCGGCCTATGATTGCATTGTGCCTGGTTATTCTCTGTACTTTTTACTGACATTTAACAATGAATTGGTCTTACAGATAACTGGCATATTCTATGAGATCAGTAAATGACTGTAGATTTACTCTTTCATTGATTGTTTAACTTAAGAAATGGATTTATAAAACACATGACATTTTGACATTCTATTGACAAAATGTAACTCTTCCCTCTACTATCAATAAAAGTCAATTAAAATGATTTCTTATTGGCAATTTAATTTTGGTTCCCTTTAGCTGTTATTGAACAACTGAAAAATTCAGTGTTGGAATTTGAAGCAAGGCAATGGAAAAATATAAAATACTTAGAAAGAATTGATAGCCTAATTTAAAACAAAGCTAAACTGTGTTTTTTGTTTTTGTTATTGATAAGACTGAGAAGGAGATAGACAAGGCAGAGAGAATGAAAGAGAGCAAGAGAAGAAAAGGGACAAAGATAACAGATCGCAAATTTAGAGGGAATAGAAATAGAAGGAGAAATAGAAGAAAAACAGAGATGGGTATAACTTCTTTAATTTTTAATAGCTATTGATTTACCCATCATTTTAAATTTGCTTATATCTTTCAAAAAATCTTTTTATTAATAGTACTGTTAGGGGTTAGCAGCCCCAATTCCCCAAACCTAGCAGACCTGGTTCGGCTACTCTGTTGAGCTAAAAAGCTCAACTGAGGCCTGGGGGTAATTGAAAGTGAAAATGAATGGAAACTGGAAATAAAATTGGAGCAGTACAGGAAGTATGAATAGAGAACTAAGTAACTTAAACAAATTTCAGAGTAAAAGATAAATTTTATTTAGGAGGAACAAAGTGAAAGTTCAGAGTGCTTCCAAAGGGAGTTGGCAGTGGGTCCCTCTCAGGATGGAAAGAAGGTGAGAGAGACATGGAAGCACAAACGCCTGCAGGATTGTAAATACCCTCTCCCTTTGAAATTGGCCGCAAGCCTTTCATTGGCCTCTTTGTGACTCCAGGCAGTATTGCCCTTTCCTATTGGTCATTGGTTACCTAGGTCACATTATACCCACATTCCCATGGGCCTTCCAAACTTCCTGATCTAGCAGGCCAGATTTTCCTCTCCTTCTTGGAGCCCCTTTCTTAGTGTCCTTTCTCAAGTATAATCTAAAATGTGTCAGAACTAGTTCAAAGTTAAATGGTTTAAGTATTGACAAAAGTGTCTTAAACATCTGGGAAAGATGATGAATAGGAGGTAATACAAAGACATCCTGAGTCCAGAGAAAATATTCTATTTCTCTTTGCTGTGTTAAATTAAATGGTGAGCAGCTTTAAAAGTGCATACCATTTTAGTTTTTATTTTTATTTTTATTTTTGCAGTTTTTGGCCGGGGCTGGGTTTGAACCTGCCACCTCTGGTATATTGGGCTGGCACCTACTCCTTTGAGCCACAGGCGCCACCCCCATTTTATTTTCTTTTACCCTTAGTTCTTTATGAAACTTAAAACAGGAGCATTTCTGAATCTAAAACAATAGAGAAAAAGCTAGTGTGATTTTTTTTTCTTGAGAAAATTCTTCCCTAAGCTTAATTTTATTTTACTTTTGGTGGGGATTCATAGTCCATATGCTCTGGAATTTGAACACATGCCTGCTGATGTTTATAGCGTTACATTCTAAGAAATTAGTTGGGAAAAGGGAAACAGAATAGCATTGGATCTTGACTAGCAGAATAGGTGTTATTGTATGAATTTGCCAAACGGAAGTAATATATGAGTTTAACAAAGCTAATAACTACTACTTACATCCAAACTGTATGCATATACATTTGTATATACACTTGTGTGGATATATTGAGGGGGAAGTAGAGCAGGGCCTCTAAAGTAGCCATCAAAGAGGCCAGGAACAAATAAAATTTATATTTTACTGTTCCTGCCTTAAAGTTCTTTACCTTCTTATGCAATGGGTAAGACTAATGTAGAAATGACAATAGTAAAAATAGCAGAATATGGTGCCTGTCAGGACGAAGGTGTAGAGCACAGTGCATGATCCAAGTATACAAGGATACAGCGTTCTCATGGGAACAGAGGGAAACCTTAATGAAAAATGAAGGATAGGGCATTTCCCTTGGGTTAGGCCACATGAATTGGCTCCATCACTGTATTTTTATAACTTTGTCTAGCAAAGTCCATCAGTCCCAGGTGTTTTGTTACAGTAACAAGTTTCTTTATGTTTGAAACCACTGTTTTCTAACAAGTTGATGTGGGAAATTGCCTGTTATCATTTTCATAGTGTTCTGTAAAATATTGAGTAGGATTAGATAGGAATACTTTTGAGACTACTTTTTCCATCTGCAAGATAAGAATCTGAGCCCACTTAACTATAAACTGTAAAGTAAATTTGTTTCCTGTTTTAGAATTTATAGAGGAATGACACAGGGGTATCCCCCAGATAATTCTGCTCCTACAGTATTACTTGGTTGACATGTTATTCTTTTGTCATTCTTCTCAGACTTCTTTCCAATTTCTGAAATAAGAGATGATTCTTTACATTTAAATCTGCATATGTATTGGGCACTTGAGAGGGGCAATGAGAGAGTTTTTGGGGGAGCTAGTAATGTTCTATGTCCTGATCTGTTTACTGCTTATAAGACTATTTTTACTTTGGGGAAAAAAAAAATCATTGAATCACACATTTAAAATATGCTCATGTCTTAGTCTGTTGTTTGTTGCTTATGACAGAATACTTGAAACTGAGTATTTTATAAAGAAAATAAATTTATTTTTTGAAGTTATGGAAATTGAGGGTTTCTTCATGGTAGGGACACTGCAGAGTTGTGAGGCAGTTCAGGGTATCACATAGCTAGGGGACTGAGTTTACTGACTCAGGCTCTATTCCCTATTTATAAACCCACCAATTCCAATCCCATGATAACCAATTAATTCATTAGTCCATTAACCCATGAACAGATTAATCCATTTAGTAGAACCCTCATAAGCCAATCACCTCTTAATGACCCCACCTCTGGATACTGCCAAATTGGGGGTTAAAGTTCGACATATTTTAAAAGGGATAAATATTTAAGCCATAACAGTGTACTTTTCTGTATATAAATTATATTTCAACAAAAATTTTAAAAGGATAGTCGATTGTGAAAAATAAAAAGAAAAACATAATCAACTTAGTTTAACTTGACTTCAGTGTTTGCTGTATGAAGTTGGCAGCCTCTTGTCTCCATTCTGCCTAAATTCAGATGCAGTGCCCCTTAGTGAATAAACAAGGGCTAATCTTTGATGAATCTACACAAAGGGACTTCTTTGATTCATTGTCATACTCTTAAAAAGATTTACATGAAGCATACATCATATGATGCTTGGCACAAATAATGACTATTTTTCTCGGTGTTGTACATATAACCCTCCTCTCCAGCCTCTGCAGCCCATATACATACTTATTTTGATCGTTTCCATAGAGCTTATTTTTTTTTTCCTTTTCCTTACTGTCAACACTCCCACTGTTCCCATATTGTTCCTGTATTTTCCTAGATGGCTTCTACTTGATTGTTAATTGAAATCAAGATGTTACCTTTCAGATCTCCTAGAAATCGGATCTTTCCACCAAAACAATTCCCCTGTGGCTCATCTCATAATACAGAGTTGTAGTCTTTGTCTGTCCTCTACTATAGCATTAATTAGGAATTTAGCATTAATTTAGCATTAATTTTATCAAACAGGTTTGATATGAATTTATGACACTTCGCTTTCAGTTTATATTAGGGCTAATTTCTTTGAAGCACTCACACTACAGCATTATTTATCCTTTTATTTTAGGAGTGTCCAGGACCTTCACAGATGAAGTCTGATTATTAGCAGGTAGCTGAGTATTTCATGCTTCAATGATCTTATGAATATTTTTATTATTTTCATAAATAATTTTCAGTTTATATTAAACTTTGGGAGCAAATCACTGTCAAAGCCACTGAACAAATGAAAGCACAATCTAGATTTACCTGGCCCTTTGCAAAAATTACATATTCTTTGTTTCCTTGTTTCCTCTAATTTATACTTGACCCATGCCTTCCCAAAAGTTAGTGGCTGGCACATAGTAGGCCCTAAATAAATGCCCAGTAAAAGAATTAAAGCTGCTTCTATCATGTTTCTATATTTCTAATTCATTTTCTTTATTCAAAATGACTCTGGGAATTAAGAGCACTAGGAGACCATATCAGTGTGCTGAGAAGTGATTTAGTATAAATAATTGGGAATATCACGGTTTTTGTTGTTGTTGTTCTTGTTGTTGTTGGAGATCCCGATGGAAAGAGCTTCAGTTAGAAGAGGGATAGAAGGGAAGAGTTACAAATGATATTTTGGCTCACTCAGTCCTGGTTTTTTTTTTTTTTGTTGTTGTTGTTTGTTTTTTGTTACTTCTGTTTTGCTTCTAGGCTGCCATAATATAAAGTTATACCTTATTGAATGGCTTTCACATTTGTGCCTTCATTTCAATGTCATTAATGTTTTATCATAACATATTTATTGAAATGTGTTATTTCAGAAGCACTGCTGAATTTTAAACTGTGATTTTATTGTTCTTAGCAATATATATCCCCTGAAAAATAGGTTTGGACAATCTAATGAAAGTCATTGGACCAAGGTCTTTGAGAAGAAATATATAAGCTAATATCCTTTTATTCAGACAAACTTCATTCTGGTATTTTCTAGCATTTTCACCACGTTATTTCAAACCTTAATACATTTGACTTCTCAGCTGCTTTTGGCATTATGACCACTCTTTTTCTTGTCAGATACCTTCTCATGGATTCTAAAATGTTTCATTCTTCTCTAATCCTTATTCCCCAAAGTTCTGTCTTTGCAGTCTCCTCTTTATCCCTATAAGCATTTACTTGTGTACCGTGTGAAAGTGAGTATAGGTTGTGTGAACATCCCTCAGATCCAATGCTAGAATAATTTCCTTGAAACAGAACAAGTATAGTTGTGAACAGAGTGAAATATTTGAGTTTAAGATTAGAGAAAAAAGAAGTTTTAGGTGTTGATAAGACCTGGAGGATGATATGGAAGAAGATGACTGTAGAAGTGTAGATATGATGGAATTTGATAATAATAAAGAAGTCAAGGCACTGAGAAATGCTCTTTGGATCATTCTAAAGCCACAAAAGAGGATGGCAAGGCATGAGAAAAGGAGAACTATGCGAATGTGCCAAATGCTTCAGCATCAGCAAACTTCTCATATAAGAGGCCAAATAGAAAATATTTAATATAATCTTTGCAGGTCATATCGTATCTGTTGTAATTACTCAACCATTTGGTAGTAGAAAGGCAGCCATAGCTATTGAATAAGTGAATGAGTATGGCTTGTTTCAATACAATTTTATTTATAAAATAAATTTGAATAAATTTGGTTTATATATAGTTAGGAAATATAGTTTCCTAATCCCTGAAAACAGAGAATTGACCAACAAGTTGGTAGGTAGAATAAACAAGATGTAGAGGTGTTATAGTTAAATGCCACGAGCCTTGAAAAAACAACACATTTTACATGAGCATGGTAGAATATTGATCTAGACTTAGGATGAAGACACTACTTTGTGACCTAGAAATAGCTAGGGAATGGGGAAAAAAATGAGCAGCATCTATTTTGAGACAGGTTTAAGAAAGATGATGAAATCCATTATCAAAAAAGACAGGAGAGGATATCTAATCAAGAGGTTGAGGATGCAGGAGAATTATAAACCACAGAATAAAGGTATGAGTGACAATTTCAAAATTTTACTGAGATCTTCTGAAACCAAAAGCAATGTTACTCCTATTGCCTTAAAGCTGAAACAACGTTTCATTAATTAAATGCCCTTAGTGTTTTGAAAAGAAGGCACTCTCATTGCATTCTAAATATAATTCAAAGCCAAGTAAATTCTGTTTCTGTTTTCATTTTCTTATTCCTTTCAAAGCTTTTTATATTAAGCCTCTGGAGGAATTTGGTTGTCATCTTTTGTTTATGTACATATGTATATGCCTTAACACACACTGTATTCCTTAGATATTAGTCAAGATTTGAAATGTTATGTATAGTAATAATTATACAATTTATAACATAGTTTTATTTTTAAATGGATTACAATTAATCTTCAAGTTATGTGTTATTCACCATGGTAACCATAAAAAAACCTGACTTTGAACTTTTGGTTTAGCTCCACAATGATTTATTATTCAAAATTACAGTAGAGTAAATTTTAGCTGTAAAACATGACCTTTTTAGCGTCCTATTTCCTGAAACCTGGCCCAAAGTTATTTGACTTCACACAGTGATTCAATATCATAAATAGTTGCTATTCTCTTCAAATCGAAATGTATTGAGCCCTGTTGTTTTATTGCAGAGCAAAACAACAGAAAGCCAAATTGAATACAAGCACAAACAGAAACACAGTTACATTTGTACAACATGTGCTCTGGGAATATACTCCCAAAAAGAAAATCTTTGGCAGGACTATTATTTAACTCCCCTGTCTGTAGGAACAATTTTGTTGGAAAGATGATTTAAGACATTATCTCTATCATATCCAATTCTGACCCAAGGCCTCTTCTATGTCATAGTACTTTTTCTATTCTGCGAGATAACTTTTCTTTCATTATGTTCACCTCTTAGTGGATTGTGCAGTATTATCTGTGTATTTTATATGATAAAAAGCAATATCTGTAACGTTTTATTACTTTTAAATATGCTTAGGGTCAGAGGTGGTGAATCCTTTCATGTTGGAAGACAGCATTAATTTAGCTGTAATCAAATAAGATTGCATTCAAGAAATTTTAAATAGATATACTTAAAATGTATATTATTTTATGAAATCTTACTACTAGATACTTAATGATTCCAAATAATGAAAGCTATTTGTTAAAGTTAGCTGACCTTTAATGATGTTGTTGTGTCTGCTGTTTGTTGTAAAGAATTTGAACATTTGGTTGCAGCATGGAGATCCACAGTCTCAGTTGATCCTCTAGATAGGTATCAGTCATTTGTGACCTTAAAGGTATCTTGATATGGGTTATATAGAAGAATGTATATTTGCAGCAATAAGTGGTTAAAAACAGAGAAAGAATTTTGGGGATGTGTTGCCAAAGTTGTGAGTATTCACTACTGCATTTTTCCATATTTCAACTGGATATTTCTTTCTCATTTTTTATTAAATCATAGCTGTGTACATTGATATGATCATGGGGCATCATACACTAGTTTCACAGACCGTTTGACACACTTTCATCACACTGGTTAACATAGCCTTCCTGGCATTCTCTCAGTTACTTTGCCAAGACACTTACATTCCACATTTACCAAGTTTCACTTCTTTCTTTCTTTCTTTTTTTTTTTTGTGTGACAGAATCTTAAGCTGTCACCCTAGGTGGAGTGTTGTAGTGTCATAGCTCACAGCAACTTCAAATTTGGGCTCAAGCGATCATCTTGCCTCATTTTTTTTTTTTTTGCAGTTATTGGCTGGGGCTGGGTTTGAACCCGCCACCTCCGGCATATGGGACTGGCACCCTACTCCTTTGAGCCACAGGCACCACCCCTGGATATTTCTTAGCATCAAAAATTACTTTCAAATGTCATCTACTGAGAGCTGAATAAATTCAATTGGTAATTCTTTAGGTGTCTTGATGATATCAAGTAGGTGAGGTTGAAATGTTAATTTGAATGTGATGCTATGATTCTCAAAATCACTGTAAACTTTTCATTGTATTCTCCAATTAATAGGTCTATAATCGCTGCGTATTCTTCAAATGATTCACGTATATAACTCCACTCTTCAATGACCTTTGTTAACTGGGGAAAATGTCCACCCGAAATTTTTAAGAGTTTTGAAGAAAGATAGCTTTTATCAAAATACTTAAATTATTTTTTGCCATATATCACATATAAACTTAGTTTCTACCTTGCAAAGAAATATTCAAGTTGTTTTCACTTTATGTTATATCACATAGAAATACTGCTTTCCTATAGAAATCTTCTTTCAATAATTTACATTGGTGATTCTGTTTTACATAAAATTTAAGTATCAGTTCTTGCAGAAATAAAATATTGACTAATGCCTATATCTGTAATAGCCAATGATTTAAGAAATCCACACCAAATACCTCATCATTCAACTTTAGCATGTTATGAAACTGTCAATACCAATTCTTTGCATTTGTAGGAATGCAGTTAATAATACTTATAACCTGTTGGAAAGTTTCACTTGAAATAGCAGCTTTAGTACAGAGATTTTGCTGATGCAAGATACTGTGAAAAAAATGAGAACATCCGTATCACTTAATACTTTTTTATCTCATAAAAAGTCATAAAAGGTGCCCTATTTGTACATACATTCATTACATTTATAAAATTCAGTTCACCTTGATCCATTTATCTTGAAAATTGTTGAAGATATCTATCCCTGGATTGTGTTTATAAGAGTGTCCAAAGTGAATAACTCTTTGTCGCACAGAAAATCTGTTATGACCCAAACGAAGTATAAAACCTGCACTGAGTCAGTAGTATCAGTTTACTTACTCAAAGTAATTGAATAATATACAGGGTGTCCATAAAGTCCATGTGCACTTTAAAATAGTTGCCTATTATGGACAACTTGTATAGTTTCCCTTTGAAGTATATCATGACGTTGTTCTGTTAAGCCGAAGACTAATTCATGCTTCCCATCAGTTATGGTTCTTCTTGAAAGAGGCAGTTGTTTGTGCTTTGAAACATTACTGGGGTCTAAGCATCCTACAACTTTCACAATGCATTCTTTCTACATCAAATATCAATGGATGGCTTCCTCTTTTCCCCCCGAGTATATAAGCTACTTATAAGTTGCTTCAGTATCATTATTTCTAGGTCTTATTGTGGCTTGAAAGAATTGTCATTAATTTTTGCTTTTCATCCTTTAATTTCTGAAATGCTGCCTTACACTTCTCCTTCTAATTTAAAATATTTGTGGCTTTTTTGAGTGTTATAATGCTGATAAGCATAGAATTTCTTTAATGTTGAGATTGCAGTGTTACAAAGCAAGAAAATCATCTCACTTTGGGCAGAAACAAGGTAACAGCACAATTCCCAATCCTCATTAAAAAAAAAAAAAAAAAAAAAGTTTTCCCGTCTTCAGTATTCTCTTGGTCTTCTTTGACAGGATGAACTGTCAAACAGACATAATTAAGAACAATACTGTCAAGCTGTGCAACTATTCACAAATTCCACTTCTACCAGAAACAAGTGGACCATTGTCTTAAGCCAGCAACAGACTGGTGTACTCAAGTGCCATCAACTCTCACCAACCAGCCTTGTGTAGCAGCAGGGCCAGTCAGGCAGGGGAAGTTAGAAGTAATTCATCAGCCTAGCAGCTGTCAATTTAGCCTTATGGCTTATGGATATTGTAATTGTGCCAGTCAGTCTGAGAGGATAATTACATTGAAACTTATTTTATTCCTTGGTATTTTAAATACATTCATGTAAAAAATAACAATACAAAATATGAACAAAAATGTATTAATGAAAATGAAAAGATTTGTTCTGTAAAATTTGGATTCAGTCTAAAGGCTGCATGTGGCCTTAAGGCTGCAGGTTCCCCACCCGTGACCTAAGCATTGTGCTATCTGCTTTACATAACTAATATATTCCTCATCACATTTCCATGAATTACTTTAATTTTATCAGCAGAAACTAAGGTTCAGAGATAGCATATGGCCAGAAAACATTGAGAAGATTTTTTTTTTTTTGAGACAGTCTCACTTTGTTGCCCTCACAGCGACCTCTAAACTGGGCTCAAGCCATTCTTTTGCCCCAGCCTCCTGAGCAGCTGGGACTACAGACGCCCGCCACAATGCCTGGCTATTTTAGAGGCGGGGGTCTGGCTCTGGCTCAGGCCGGTCTCGAACCTGTGAGCTCAGGCAATGCACCTGCCTCGGCCTCCCAGAGTGAGAGAACAAATTTTGAACTAAAGTTTGCATGGTCTCAAAACAAATGTTCTTTCTACAATATAGACTCTCACAGCAGAGTTCACTAAATCTTGACTTTAGAATTATGATAAGGAAGCTGAGAAAGGTGAAATTATTACACAACAAAACATTTAGGATAAGGAAAAATATAAATAATATAAAAGAAGAAAATAAATATTACCTGCAATTCCATCCTACTGACACAACTAACTCTACAAATCAGTGTCTATTGTTTCACATATTTTTTTCTGCATACATGGTCTTACCCTATTTTCAAATACAATGTGATCTTATGTATGTGAGCTGTGTTTTTTCCCAGTTGTCAACATATCTGCATGTTGGTAAGTTTGTTTCTATCAAGTTAGATTTCAAAACCAGGCACATCATTTCATGGTTTAAATGTAGCATCAGTTTTTCACCAATTCTTCATTGTCAGATGTATTCATTATAAAAATTTTTAATATTTTCTACAATTAAAAATAGTATGACTAACATCTTAGTACATGAAAGTCTTCACACAGCTTTGAATAATTGATTAGAATTCAAAATGATTATTATTTATTATTGATTTGGATTTAGCATTATTCATTGAGGACTTCTGTGCTACTTAGTATTATGCTACAAACAGAATAGGGGACCCTGAAAAAGAGTTCACTTTTCCATAATCAGAAACTTGATATATGACAGAAATGACACTACAAATCAGTAATGATATAATTGATTATTCAAATGTGGTACTGGACTGACTAGTTATGCAAATTCTGAAATAAAATCAAAGCCTTATTTTATACCATAACACAAAAATAAATTCCTAGTAGATTAAAGCTATATTTGGGGTTAAGGGAGAATTCTGCAAATAAAACCCAAAGAGCACCAACCATAAAACACACTATTAATAATAATGAATATGTTAACATTTTAATTATCTGGGTATCAAAAGAAAATGCAAGGTTAAATTTTACTTCATTATTTGGCAGAACTGTTTTGTAAATACTTCCCATTTTCTTATACAGATGGTTAAAAAGACATGTATTCAATTATTGATATTAATTAAAAGCAGTAAATTTTAGTGCTTCATCAAGGACATAAGTGCAATTAGCAGCTTATTTCTGTGAGAGTATAGTGGTGAAGAATGCAAAGATAATACAGTTCACTGCTACTGCCGAGGTTCATGCTAAGCCCCCAGTAGTTTTCCCCACCATTGCTTTTGCACCATCATTGAAATTGTTAACATAACGAAAAAGGAAAATCATGTCTATATACAATTATGAAAATAATTTCAACCTCATGGTCTACTGAAAGGGTGTTGGAAACTACCAAGGATTCACTGATGACACCTTCAGAACTATTGACCCTCGTGATTGAGTTCTATTTACACCAAAATTAATTACTTTGCACATATTTTATATATTTTGTACCTCCAGTTATCACTTAAATGTGTCTTAGGGCAATTTACACTTCAAAGAGATGAGATGTTTTATAGTCAAACACAAAAGCTGAAATACAAATATTGTACTATTGTTAGGAAGAAAGGAAAAACAAACTTAGGATTTGCTGTACAAGTCTAATGCCGATTATAAATTGCTATTTGAAAATGTAGATATTTCCATTTACTTGGTAGATGTGTTACTGAAAAGCTATTTGCATATCAATCTTTTCATAAAATATAATCCTATTTTGAATGCATTGGAGTTCACTAACGAAAATCTGAACTATTTTGAAAGAAAAACTATTTTATATCATAATAAATAAAAGGACCACTTTGGTAACTGGGCCACTTTTGAAGCTTCTAAAAGATTTAAGTTTTATATATTAGTATTTCCCCTTGACAACAGTATTCATGTGGTATCATATTTATACACAGGCTTAGTGGAAGTATAGCCTGCTCAATATTCAGATGACTATAAAATATTTCATTAGTTGCCATACAGAGATATCACATGAGTATCTGGATTTCTGGCTACTTATGAATTATCAGAAGATCAAGAAGCACTGGGGAAATATTCCCATATGGAAACTATCAATTGATGGCTGGTTTTTAAACATAGGGCGTTTACTCTCCAGTTCACTCAGTCCGTAGTGCTTTGCATCTCTCTTCATTTATGTCAACCACAAGCCATTTGCAGGCATTTGAGTACAGAGCCTCTGCTACATAAACAGTATCTTCTTGCATATGGAGTATGCCATTCATTATATGATAAAAAGTAACTTTGTCTAGGAATGAAGAGAATTGACTTCTTGTTTCCACTTCCATGTCAATCCAGTGCATTATTTTGAGCAGTTTTGTTAATTTCCATGGGACATAGGTTTCTCACCCATTAAGTGAAAGGCTCAACCTATAATTATATGCTTTTTGAGGGCTTTTTAAAGTAGCATGTTTCCATTTCTTGGCTTATTATCCTAGAATCATAACACATGGTCAAGCATGTTCCTCCATTTAAAAATATTTCATAATATTATTATTATTTAATTTTCAAGAATATCCTTTCCCACTCTGTCCATTGTTTCTACTTCCTTTCCTTCTTTCTTTCCTTCATTCCTTCTTACCTACTTACTTATTATCATCCACCCTATCCAACATGATGGGGCATATAGTCTTTTCTCTGAGGAGATCACAGTAAAATAAATGAGATGGTCATGCACATTTTTATGTGTGATAATCTGTGATAAATGTCATAATTGAGATAAAGCTGGGCATTATAGTGCTAGATTAAGGAAGAAGTGATGACTTATACTAAGAAAGTCACAAACCATTTAAGCTTTTATTTGAAGGATAAGGAAGATTTTCCTAGGAAGGTAAATGGGGACAGGACATTCAAAGCACAGAGAGAGCTGATAAATAAAGCATGTTGGCAACTAACAGCATGGCATGTTTAGAGAAAAGCAGAAGTTTAGTGTGACATAGGCATATCTCCATGGTAAAACATGAAGAAAGAGCAGAAGCAAGACTGTGGAAGCCCTGTTATGGCATATTAGAGGCAAGAGGGTACCTTTTTAAGCAGTGCAACTACATGGTTAAATTCATGTTTTAGAACAGATCATGCTGACAGCAGTGTTAAGGTTCATATAGGGGTAAAAGACTTACTCCCATTTCCCTGTTTCACTCATTGTCAGCCACAAAATGATAAAACTAGGTACACCTGAGGTGTTTATTTTCTCTCGATGGTTAGTGAGCTCTTCAGACACAAAGGATTGATCCAACATGAACTTGGGCCCAAACCCCTCCGACTTGCCTGCTAGAGCTTGCTTATCAATGTAAATTCTCCAGTCTCTGCTAAGTCTTTGGGCAAACTATTGCTCCTAATCCTTGGCCACATTTACCATTCCATCTACATTGCTGAAACTTGTTCAGTTTGTTTAATTTTAGTTGCCAGATCCATCCAAACCACTTTATTTTGAAAAATAAAATTTTATAGTGATTCTGGGTCACTTGTGAGTAAAATGACACATTTCCTCTTGCTAAGCCCTAGGTCAGGGGTCCTTAAACTTTTTCAACAGGGGGCCAGTTCACTGTCCCTCAGACCGTTGGAGGGCTGGATTATAGTTTAAAAAAAAAAAAACAAAAAACTATGAACAAATTCCTATGCACACTGCACATATCTTATTTTGAAGTAAAAAAGCAAGACGGGAACAAATACAATTACACCGTCTCATGTGGCCCGTGGGCTGTAGTTTGAGGACTCCTGCCCTAGGTGCAGCTTTCAAATTACTTGTTTTGCTAAGCTGTTTTACCTGCATTTGGCACTACTCAGATTAAGCATTCTGTTACTCCCACAGATCTTATATCTTTTGCAATGAAAGGAAAATAAGTTTTCAAATGTTGTGCTGTTGGAAGCTGCGCACACAACTGTTGGCATTTGGGCCTGACAAGATGACATTTCGATTTTTTTTATCTAAACCCAAAACACAGAATATCTCTGGTATGATAACAACTTTGGCCTAATAAACACATTTAGGTTCCAAAATAAGATAAATTAATCATACTTGTAAATGTCTCATTGTTTGTCACCAGTAAGAACACTAAAATTATAGATAGATTAAGATCCATGAAAGGATAGCAGTATTGTTAAGATAAAGTGCTTAAAAATCAGAGAAGTTTGAATTAAGTCTTAGGTCAAACTGCTTCTACTTACCAAGTGTTTGACATTAATTAAGTTATTTACCCTCTATGAATTTCAGCCACCTCATCTGAAAAGTACAAACGACAATACTGTCTACTGTGTGGAGTCAGTGTGAGTATTTAATGATATCAAGCATGGGGGTGCCTAACATATAATTCCAAAGTTTAACATCAACCTCAAGAATATGAGTTTTCTGTCTATAAAAAGATGGAAAAATGGGGACTAGATTTACCCTTTCCTCCGAATGAATCAAAAATCAGAATCATATATGAAAAAATGTTTTCAAGACATTGAACTTAAACAATAAAGGGTAGGATACCTATGATATGAGGAATAAATAAAGCAATGAGCTCTACACATTCTATTTCTGAGGATTTACAGTCTGAATTTGAGGGAGGAGAAACTCGGGAGAAGACATGTTTTAATCATGAAGTTTGGTGGATTGTGTTGAAGGTCTGGTGAAACCAAGGCAGCTACCATCCACCAAGTAGAGTAACAGAGAAGAGAGTGCTGCACAGAAAGTAGGTTCAAGAGATCTGCAGGGATTTCCATTGAGTATACAGCAAATTACTAATAAGTGCACATATGTAAGAAAACTAGCCCAAGTCTAAGAATAAAATCAGAAAAATAATCAGTAGCTGATGGTCACATAGGGCCATAAATAGTGCTGGTTTCAATCAGCATATTCAAAAACCTCATAATTCATGGTGCATTGTGCTGTTTACATAGGAGGATCTTGCCTCAGTGGTGGAGAATAATCAACCATAGAATATAATTCTAGTTCCTTCTAACAAATCCTAATAGTGATATATAAAAATATTATGTTGTATCCAGGTAACTTCACTGAATTCAGATCAAAACTTAAAATATTTATAAAAATATAATATATATCAAATCACAAAAATAAAATTCACAATAGCTATTATCTAATATAAAATTGTAAAACATGCAATAGAGCAGGGCAATATGAACACTTATGTGGAAGAAAATTCATAATTCAAAATCAACTTTGAACATATGATTAGAGATAGAATAACAGAAAATAGCATCAATATACTTATAACCTTCTTCCATATGTTTAAAAAGTGAAGTGGAGCCATGGATGATAAAAAGTATGTTGAAATAAAACTTTTAGTTATAACATTACAGTGTTTGAGATTAAAATACATTGGATTGGATGTATTTGATAAAATATATTTGATAGCAGATCAAATATTAAAGAAGAACAGATAGATGAACTTAAAGTCATAGCAATAGAAACTATTCAAAACTAAATAGAAGAGAAAATATGATTCAAAAAGTGAATAAAGAATGAACAGTGATACACATTTATGAAGACAAATTTATGTACAATTAGAGTCTTGAAGGACAGATAGAGGTGAAAGAAAAAATATTTGAAGAAATAATGACTAAACATTCTCTGAATTTGAAGAAAACCATAAACCCACAGGTCCAGAGACTCAATAAACACCACATGAAAAAGAAGAAAAAATGACGTTCATGACAATAAAATCGCTCAAACTCAGATAGTCATGAAAATAAAATTTAAAAGTTACATACCAAAAAAAATTAAGAAGAGTAGATTATTTATCATAAAAATCAATCCAAGTATGAAGAGAGTGAAGCAAATTAACCTAGTTGGCACTTATAGAGCAGTCCAGTCAACAACAGCAGAATGTGCATGCTTTTCAAGTGTACAGAGAACATTCATCCTAACACCTTTTAAAATAGATCCTAGTAAATATAAAATAATTCAAGTTATGCAAAATTGCTATTTAGATCATAATGGATTTAAATTCAAAATCAATAACGGAAGAATATTTGCAAAGCCCTTAAATACTTGCAAACTTTATAACATACTTCTAACTAAAACAGGGTCAAATAAGAAAGCAAAATGGAAAATAAACATTTCATTGAATAAAATGAAACACAATCTATCAATACTTATAGAATGTATCTATATCAGCAAATATATAGAAATTTATATTACCAAACTTCTGTATAAGAAAAGAAGAAATGTCTCAAATTAATGACTTCAGTTTCTACTCTAAGATACAAGAACAGTAAGAATAAATGAAACCAAAAGTGAAGAGAGAAAAATGAAGAAATTAGTGGAAGTCAATTCAATTAAAAACAAAATCAGTAAGGAAAAAATCAATGAAATAACAGCTTCCTGGGTATTATCAATAAAATTGATAAACCTCTAGCCAGATTGATCAGAAAAAAAGCAAAGTTTATCAATATCAAGACTTACAGAGATGAAATCACTACAGCTTCTGCAGATACTAAAGGGACAAAATGGTAAATTTATGAGTAATTTTGGAACAATAAACTTGAAGATTTAGATTAACTGGACATATTGCTCAAGAAAGCACAAATTACTAAAATTTAGTCATGAAGAAATAGGTAATCTGAAAAAATATGTTTATATCAAGGAAATTGAACATAAATGTTCAACATAAACTTTTCAACAAAGAATACTATGGGCACAGATGGTTTTCTTGGTGAATTATGCTAAATATTAAAACAAGAAATGATACAGATAATACCAATTCTACACTAATTCCTTCGTTAAGTTGAAGGAGAGGGAATACTTTCCAGTTCATTTTGCAAGGCAAGCAGTACCCTGATACCAAAACCAAAGACAGTATAAGAATACCAAAGTACCGCTCAGTATCACTTAAGATTATAAACACAAAAATACTTCACAAAATGTTAGAAAATCAAATCTAAAAATATATTTAAAATATTATATAAAATCAATGTACAACTAAATTAGAGGTAGACGGGTAGATAGATATTGAACAATGATAAACTGAAATAAAATGCAATATTCTTGTAATAGTATAAAAATATAAATTCTTTAGGGATATAGCTGTCCAAAGATGAATAAGCCTTCCTCACTGAAAACTACAAAACATTGCTGAGAAAAATTGAAGAAGACTTAAATAAATACAGAGGCATACTCTGTTCATGATTTTAAGATTCATTACTCATCCTCACAAATTGATCTATAGATTTAACAAAATGCCAATCAAAATTCCACCAGGCTTGTAAAATAAATTGAAATGCTCAGTTTGAAATTCTTGTGGAAATGAACAGAGCCTATAATAACCAAAACAATATTTTTTTAAAAAGGGACAACATTGGAGAATGAATCCGACCTTGTTTCAGGACTTACTGTAAAGCAATACCTAAGACAGCATGTAATTGCTTAAATATAGGAAAATAGATCAGTGGAACAGAACAGAGAGTCCAGAAATAGTTCTGCAAGTAATTGAAAAACTAACTTTTTTATAAAGTTACAAAAACAGTTTAGTGAAGAGAGAATATACATGGCAATAAGTGGTCTTAAAAGCATCGGACATTCATCTGAAAAAAAAAAAAAAGCAAAACTTTGCTACATTCTCCAAACCATATACAAAATCCCTAAAAAGGTATTACATGTATTAATAGAAAACCTAAAGGAATAAAAGTTCTTGTAAAAGTATAGGAGAAAATATTTGTTACATAGGATTAGTCAATAAATTAAGGACAAAAATATGTAATTTATTACTAAAAATGATATATTTGACTTCACCCAAGGTAAGATTTTCAGCTTTTGAAAGAAACTTAGAGTGAGGAGACAAGGCACAGACTGGACTGAGATAAAATACTTGGCATAACACATAAAGTGATAAAAGATTTGCACCTTGATATATAAAAATATTTATATGTAAAGAACTCTCAAATCTCCATATTACGTAATCAAACAATCCAATTGAAAACAGGCAAAAGATTTGAATGGACACATTTCCACAAAAGAGGTACAAATGTCAATCACATGAATAGATAGTGTCATTAGTCATAAGGGATATGCAAATCAAAACCGTCAATGAGATATCACTATCCACCTATTAGAATGCCTAAAATTGAGGCATGATTATACCAAATGTTGACAAAGACATGGAACACCAGAATTTTCAGGCATGCATTGCTTGTGTTAGAATAACACTGAAAAACAATTAGGCAGTTTCTTTTTTTTTTTTAATAAAGTTAAACTTACAAATACTTTATGAATAAATCACCCTGCATGTATTTTTCAAAAAGAAAATAATTCATATGTCCATATAAAAAGTTGTTTACGAATGTTTGTGAATATTCCAAACTGGAAATAGCACAGATATCCATCAAAAGATGCATGGATAAAATCCTTGATGTATCTGTACAATGGAGTACTACTTTATCATAGACAATGAATGAACCCTTGATGTTTGTGGCATATGGATTAAGCATCAAATTACTTTTCTGAGTAAAAATAAATATACTAAATGATTCCTTTTATATAAATTTTAAAAATAGAAACTGACATACAGAAATCAGGCCAGTGGTTATTTGGCAACAGGGATGCTGAGCGGGGCACAAGGGAAGAAACTTCTGTGGAGGATGGATAAGTGCACGTTTTGACTGTTGTGATGGCTTCTTGGGGGATATACAAATATCAAAACTGATCAAATTGCAGTCCTTGTGTAGTTTGTGACATGTCAATTATAATTCAGTATTTTTCAATTATTTTTTAGATTATATTGTTCATTGAAAATATAAAAGCTTATTGAGAAATGTTAACAACCAAGTATTTTGGATGGAAGGGACAGTATTTTGTCACTGACATCATTACAAAATGTATGTAGGTAACAGTGAAAACAAGATTGGCCATCCCTCAATTTTAGTCTTGTGTTAAAATTCTCTGTAGTCAATACTCCCCTTTACTGTCTTCCCATAGGCTATGCCATTCCCACTGCCTTACCTTTAATAGGCCACTGCTCCATACCGAGTTTCTTAGCAAGAAAAAGGTCAAAGTAGTGTACAGTTCACCCAGGAGAAAAAAATACACTTGTCTCCCCTAAATCTATTTAAACAAGAAAAGTTAACATTGTGACCAAGAAGTTGAGGAACGTATCATCTCTTCGAACCTCTACTTCTTCTTCTTCTTCGTTTTTTTTTTTTTTTTTTTTTTTTTTTTTTTTGCAGTTTTTGGCCAGGGCTGGGTTTGAACCCACCACCTCCTGCATATGGGGCCAGCGCCCTACCCCTTTGAGCCACAGGTGCCGGCCAAACCTCTACTTCTTTTTTATTTTATTTTTTAGGTGGCTTCTCTTTTGCAAGATTCTGTTACTATTTTGAAAATGTATCTGTTTTACCTAAAATTGTGTGTGTGTGTGAATTTCAAACATGTAACACGTGATTGAGCCAAAATCTTAAGTACTCACTGCCTGTTGTTAACTGCAAGCACTATGTTGTACTTGCAGATGTCTGGAATTTATTTATCTTGTATAAATAAAAAATTTATATCCAAGGAACAACTCTCCATCTCCTTGTCCTCTCATCTCCTGGTAACTACCATTCTATTGTTTACTCCTACACCTTTAACTATTTTATTAATAGATGCCTCATATAAGAGGAATCATGAGTATCTGTCCTTCTGTGAGGGGCTTATTTCACCTAGTACAATGTCTTCCAGGCTCACCCATATTGCTCATCGACAACTGGATACATAAAGAAGATGTGGTATGTTCATGCAATAAAATATTATCCAGCCTTAACAATGAAGGAAATCTTATCATTTGGCTAAAAATCTGTAGGTAAATATCATTTCTGTCTCTCTTGAGCATAAGCCAAAAATGAGTAGGATTCAGTTACAATAAGTAAGACTTAGGGTAAATGTTTCAAAGAACTGATCAATTTTGGAATGGATTAGAGTAAAAAGTGGATGACTTCTAGTAGACTTTGAAGGCATAGATGCTTGACAGAAGTTTGGAGAAAGAGGCTATCAAAGACTGAAGCTTCTCTTTAAAATCTCTGGCTAAAGCATTACAGATATGACTGAATTAAACTAACGTGTGGCATTTGGTTTGTACTAACTAAAATATTTTATTAAAATGATGCTCCTATATAGTTAGGATCAGGAATGCCTCAGAGCCCATTGTTATTGCATTGATATACAGTAGGTATCATAGAATAGTGGAAAAAATATCACTGGGTTTAGGGCCAATATTTTGGTTCAAGTCCCAACAGAATTCATTAATTTTATTTGCAAATGACTTAAACTTTCTGAGCCACAGAGTCTTCATCTTCAAATGGCTATAATTCTAGTTCTCCACCAGGTCTATTATGTTATTGTAGAGGAATAAAACAATAAATGTAAAAGTAACATGACAATGGTAATGCATAAACTGCCTCAGATTATATAGTACTTTTGTATCATTTTCATATTAAAATATTCCTACAAAATAATTATTTTAATCCCATTTAATGCAGTTTGGAAAGACTCAAAATTTAATTGATCACACATTTGTATAGTCTGTAAATATCAGAGTCAAATGACATTTGTAACTCAGAAGTTTTTGCTTTGAACCATATGCTTTCACACATTCTCATATAAACCACTCTTAAATATTGCGTTTAATTTGTCGAAATCAGGTTTCAAGAATAGAGCAAAGTAAGAAATGTGCAACAGCATTAACAAAGCTTATTTCTAGAGTTTAATCTTTCTCTTTAAACATTACAGACTAAAAAAAAAAAATTCTTAGGGTCAATCTTAGGGTCCTAGAAAAGCTCCAAATCTGAGTAGAATTAATGTATTCAGACTCAGTATTGAAATTAATTTTTGGAGGAATTCTATTGCTATGACTTGCAACTAACTTTAGATGGGGCCAATTTTGAGTCATTCATTTCTAATTGAAGAAGTTTTATTTTATATGTTTGCCACCAAAAACATCATTTAAGGAAGCCCTACTAGTGAGATGAAGTAGACTGCTTTTTACAGTCCCATATTAAAGGAAATCTTTGAAAGCACAATGTTATCACGTTCTAGAGTCATATACTAGCTTCTGATTAGATGTCTGTGACAAATAATCTTTGTTTTTAAAGAATAACTTACTTTTCACTCCCATTATTGAAAAGAGATTAAAGGAGGTAAAAAAAATACCTGGTACTTGGCGTTTACACATTGGGAGATTTTAGGAGAACCTTAAGCAATTTGACCTTCACAAACTGCAAATGTAGAGATGAAAAATGACTTTTATATATAAGCGAGATACTGAAAAACTCCAGAAGTTAAATTTGAAGAAAACAGAAAAATCAACTAACCACTTGGGCAAATTTCCATTGTTTTCACAAATATGAAGCTAGATTAAGTAAATGGGAAATGATCATACTTCAAATCAGATGATTTAGAAATATGTAAGTATCAGATTTAGCTATTGATCTATAATTTCACCCCACATTAAGTAAATCACAACCATTGTTGTAACTATTTTCACTGACGTTAATGCCAGTAAAAGGAATCAATGGGTCATCAACAAGTGGCCCTTGCTTTTATGATTTTGACATTCTCAACTTAATTCAGTTGCCTAGGAGATTTTATTCTGGGCAGAGCCCAGGTAAAAAGGTTATAATTTTTTATTACTATTTAAATTTGAGACATTTCTGAAAAGGACACTTTATCTTCATTTTGGAACCACAGGGAAGCATATATAACTTTTTTCTTTTAGGTGGTAGTTTATCTTTTATAAAGGAGGACATTTGAAATATTATCTACATAAGACTCTGCATTAGAGTTGCCAAGAATGCATATAGAGATTTATATAGATATGCATATACATATCTGTGTGTGTGTATCTGTGGGGGTGGATTGTTTAAGTTTCAATAAAATCTGATGGTATTCAGATTTTCTAAAGGATTAATCTACAGTCTATCAAATATTATTAATGCTATTTCTTCTAAATATAACATTAAAATGTCCTGCAAGTAAACATAGCATGCATAATTATCTCTTGTTTTTTCATTTCTTCCTATATTTACTATAGGAAATATATTGGAGTCTTGTCAGGCTGGATTACAAAACTATCCCAAGCGATTTCTTTACAGACATGAAATGTAATATTTATCACAGATTCACTCAAAATATTCAAATATAAAAGATGACATTTGTTCCCCTATACCATAAACTTAGAAATTATTATTATTATTATTATTATTTGTCTTTACAGCATACTTGTTAAGGTTTCTTGAATGATATTTCTGTATTTCTCTCCTCTATTTGCATGTGTTTTGGGCTGCATTCTGAAACACACATTAGAAATGTTACATTTTGTGTTCACATAAGTGAAGTCACATCTTGCTATACAGGGAATGTAAAATTTTGGTGAATATAGAGCTTGTAGAATCACACAAATTGTTGAGCTGGATCTGAGTTCTGTGCTAGTACATACACTGGGTTTCAATGACATAATGGCATGCAGAATATCCTAAATATGTATTATAGATTTTATTAACATAATAGCCCTTTAAAGATTGCTTGCTATAGCGGTGCATGTTTTTCACAGTGAGATCCTTTTTCCTAGTTCCAAGCCTAATAGTTGTTTATCGTAAAGTGTCCACTTCTAAATGTGCTTGAATAGTTCAATTTCAGCAGTGCTTGCCAGTTCATAAATGAAGGCTATATATCTGCAATTACTTTTCTTTTTTTATTTTATTTTATTATTATTTCTTTTATTGTTGGGGATTCATTGAGGGTACAATAAGCCAGGTTACACTGATTGCAATTGTTAGGTAAAGTCCCTCTTGCAATCATGTCTTGCCCCCATAAAGTGTGACACACACCAAGGCCCCACCCCCTCCCTCCATCCCTCTTTCTGCTTTCCCCTCCATAACCTTAATTTACATTAATTGTCCTCATATCAAAATTGAGTACATAGGATTCATGCTTCTCCATTCTTGTGATGCTTTACTAAGAATAATGTCTTCCACTTCCATCCAGGTTAATACGAAGGATGTAAAGTCTCCATGTTTTTAATGGCTGAATAGCATTCCATGGTATACATATACCACAGCCTGTTAATCCATTCCTGGGTTGGTGGGCATTTAGGGTGTTTCCACATTTTGACGATTGTAAATTGAGCTGCAATAAACAGTCTAGTACAAGTGTCCTTATGATAAAAGGATTTTTTTCCTTCTGGGTAGATGCCCAGTAATGGGATTGCAGGATCAAATGGGAGGTCTAGCTTGAGTGCTTTGAGGTTTCTCCACATTTCCTTCCAAAAAGTTTGTACTAGTTTACAGTCCCACCAGCAGTGTAAAGTGTTCCCTTCTCTCCACATCCATGCCAGCATCTGCAGTTTTGAGATTTTGTGATGTGGGCAATTCTCAATGGGGTTAGATGATATCTCAGGGTTGTTTTGATTTGCATTTCTCTAATATATAGAGATGATGAACATTTTTTCATGTGTTTGTTAGCCATTCGTCTGTCTTCTTTAGAGAAGGTTCTATTAATGTCTCTTGCCCATTGATATATGGGATTGTTGGTTTTTTTCATGTGGATTAATTTGAGTTCTCTATAGATCCTAGTTATCAAGCTTTTGTCTGATTGAAAATATGCAAATATCCTTTCCCATTGTGTAGGTTGTCTCTTTGCTTTGGTTATTGTCTCCTTAGCTGTACAGAAGCTTTTTAGTTTAATGAAGTCCCATTTGTTTATTTTTGTTGTTGTTGCAATTGCCATGGCAGTATTCTTCATGAAGTCTTTCCCCAGGCCAATATCTTCCAGTGTTTTTCCTATGCTTTCTTGGAGGATTTTTATTGTTTCATGCCTTAAGTTTAAGTCCTTGATCCATCTTGCATCAATTTTTGTGAGTGGGGAAAGGTGTGGGTCCAGTTTCAGTCTTTTACATGTAGACATCCAGTTCTCCCAACACCATTTATTGAATAGGGAGTCTTTCCCCCAAGGTATGTTCTTGTTTGGTTTATCGAAGATTAGGTGGTTGTAAGATGTTAGTTTCATTTCTTGGTTTTCAATTTGATTACAAGTGTCTATGTCTCTGTTTTTGTGCCAGTACCATGCTGTCTTGAGCACTATGGCTTTGTAGTACAGACTAAAATCTGGAATGCTGATGCCCCCAACTTTATTTTTGTTACTAAGAACTGCCTTAGCTATACGGGTTTTTTTCCAGTTCCATACAAAACGCAGAATCATTTTTTCCAAATCTTGAAAGCATGATGTTGGGATTTTGATAGGAATGGCATTGAATAGGTAGATTGCTTTGGGAAGTATAGACATTTTAACAATGTTGATTCTTCCCATCTATGAGCATGGTATGTTCTTCCATTTGTTAATATCCTCTGCTATTTCTTTTCTGAGGATTTCATAGTTTTCTTTATAGAGGTCCTTCACCTCCTTCGTTAGGTATATTCCTAGGTATTTCATTTTCTTTGAAACTATGGTGAAGGGAGTTGTGTCCTTAATTAGCTTCTCGTCTTGACTGTTATTGGTGTATACAAAGGCTACTGACTTGTGGAAATTGATTTTATATTCTGAAACATCACTGCATTTTTTGATGACTTCTAGGAGTCTTGTGGTTGAGTCTTTGGAGTTCTCTAATTATAAGATCATGTCATCAGCAAAGAGGGAGAGTTTGACCTCCTCTGCTCCCATTTGGATTCCCTTTATTTCCTTGTCTTGCCTAATTGTATTGGCTAGATCTTCCAGCACTACGTTGAATAGTAAAGGTGACAGAGGACAACCTTGTCTGGTTCCAGTTCTAAGAGGAAAAGCTTTCAGTTTTACTCCATTCAGTAAAATATTGGCTGTGGGTTTGTCATAAATAGCTTCAATCAGTTTAAGAAATGTGCCACCTATGCCTATACTTTTCATTGTTGTAATTAGAAAAGAATGCTGGATTTTATCAAATGCTTTTTCTGCATCTATTGAGAGGATCATGTGATCTTTATTTTTGCCTCTGTTAATATGGTGGATAACGTTTATGGACTTGCGTATGTTAAATCAGCCTTGCATCCCTGGGATGAAGCCTACTTGATCATGGTGAATGACTTTTTTGATGATAAGCTGTAATCTATTGGCTAGGATTTTGTTGAGGATTTTTGCATCTATATTCATGAGTGAGATTGGTCTGAAATTCTCCTTTTTGTTTGGGTCTTTTCCTGGTTTTGGTATCAGGGTGATGTTTGCTTCATAGAATGTGTTGGGGAAGATTCCTTCTTCCTCAATTTTTTGGAATAATTTCTGCAGTACAGGAATAAACTCTTCCTTGAAGGTTTGATAGAATTCTGGAGTGAAGCCATCTGGACCAGGGCATTTTTTGGTTCAAAGATTTTTTATGGTTTCTTTGATCTCAGTGCTTGAAATTGGTCTGTTCAGGAGCTCTATTTCTTCCTGGCTAAATCTAGGGAGAGGGTGTGATTCCAAATATTGATCCATTTCCTTCACATTGTCAAATTTCTGGGCATAAAGTTTCTGGTAGTATTCAGAGATGATCCCTTGTATCTCTGTGGGATCAGTTGTTATTTTCCCTTTATCATTTCTGATTGAGGTTACTAGAGATTTTACTTTTCTATTCCTCGTTAGTCTGGCCAATGGTTTATCTATTTTATTTATTTTTACAAAAAAACAACTCCTTGTTTCATTAATTTTGTGAATGATTCTTTTGTTTTCAATTTCATTGATCTCTGATGTGATTTTGGATATGTCTTTTCTTCTACTGAGTTTAGGCTTAGATTTTTCTTCTTTTTCCAATTCCATAAGATGGCTTATGAGATTATTGATGCGCTCTCTTTCTGTTTTTCGAATGCAGGCATCTAATTTGGGATGAATTTTCCTCTCAAAACTGCTTTTGCAGTATCCCACAGGTTTTGGTAGCTTGTGTCTTCATTGTTGTTATGCTCAAGGAAGTTAATGATTTCCTGTTTTATTTCTTCCTGTACCCATCTGTTATTCAACAGAAGATTGTTTAATTTCCATGTCTTTGGGTGGGGTCCAGAATTTTTGTTAGAGTTGAGTTCCACCTTTAGTGCCTTATGGTCTGAGAAGATACAAGTTAAAATTTCAATTCTTTTGATTCTGTTGATATTTGTTTTGTGTCCCAGGATATGATCAATTTTGGAGAATGTTTCATGGGGTGATGAGAAGAATGTATATTCTTTATCTTTGGGGTGGAGTGTTCTATATGCGTCTTTCAAGCACAGTTGTTCTAGGGTCTCATTTAAATCTCTTATATCTTTGTTTAATTTCTGTTTAGAGGATCTGTCCAGCTCTGTAAGAGGAGTGTTAAAGTCCCCTGTTATTATGGTATTATCAGATATCATATTGCTCAGACTGAGTAAGGTCTGTTTCAAGAATCTGGGAGCATTCAAATTGGGTGTATAGATATTTAGAATTGAAATGTCTTCTTGTTGTATTTTTCCCTTGAGCAATATAAAGTGACCATCTTTTTCTTTTTTGACTTTAGTTGCTTTAAATCCACATGTATCTGAAAATAAGATTGCAACTCCTCTTTTCTTCTGAATTCCATTTGCCTGAAAAATTGTCTTCCAACCCTTGGCTTGGAGCTTTAATTTTCTTTTGAAGCCAGGTGTGTTTCTTGCAGACAGCAGATAGATGGCTTGTGTTTTTTTATCCAGTCAGCCAATCTACGTCTCTTCATTGGGGAATTCAAGCCATTAACATTTATTGAGATAATTGATAAGTGTGGTAGTATTCTATTCGTCTTATTTTGTGAGAGTCCATTGTTTAGTTTTATCTTTTGCATGAGTGTGGAGGTTAGGTTCTGTCCTTTAATTTCTGAGTTCTTACTTTGCTGCTGATCCATTTTGGTGGTCAGTGTGCAGAACAGCTTGAACTATTTCCTGTAGAGCTGGTCTTGTTGTGGCGAATTTCCTCAATGTTTGTATATCCGTAAATGTTTTGATTTCTCCATCAATTTTGAAGCTTAGCTTGCAGGGTACAGAATTCTGACTGGAAATTGTTCTGTTTAAGTAGATTAGAGGTAGATGACCATTGTCTTCTTGCTTGGAAAGTTTCATTAGAGAAGTCTGCAGTTACTCTGATGGATTTGCCCCTGTAGTTCAACTGGCGCTTACTCCTGGCAGCTTGCAGAATCTTTTCTTTTGTCTTGACTCTGGACAGGTTCATCACAATGTGTCTTGGAGAAGCTCGGTTAGAGTTGAGGTGACCTGGGGTCCGATATCCCTCTGAAAGCAGTGTGTCAGAATCTTTGGTGATATTTGGGAAATTTTCTTTTATAATACTCTCCAGTATGGCTTCCATTCCTCTGGGGCATTCTTCTTCCCCTTCTGGAATACCTATAACTCGTATGTTGGAACGCTTCATAAAGTCCCATAATTCTGACAATGAACGTTCTGCTTTCTCTCTCTTCTTTTCTGCCTCTTTTACTATCTGAGTTATCTCAAGAACTTTGTCTCCTACCTCTGAAATTCTTTCTTCTGCATGGTCTAACCTGTTGCTGATACTTTCCATTGAATCTTTAAGTTCCCTAATTGACTGTTTCAGTTCCTTCAGCTCTGCTATATCCTTTTTATATTCTTCATATCGTTCATCTCTTATTTGATTCTGTTTTTGGATTTCCTTTTGTTTATTTTCCACTTTATTAGCAGTTTCCTTCATTGTTTCCATCATTTCTTTCATTGTTTTCAACATGTGTATTCTAAATTCCCTTTCTGTCATTCCTAGCATTTCTTCATAGGTGGAATCCTCTGCAGTAGTTACCTCATGGTCCTTTGGCGGTGTTGTTCTGGACTGGTTCTTCATGTTGCCTGGAATTTTCTGCTGATTCTTCCTCATGAGTGATTTCTTTTATCTGTTTCCTTGCCCTAATTTTCCTTTCACTTCCTCTTGCTCTTTAAGTTCTCATGCCTGTGGACTAAGGGTTATAGGACCAGAGGGGTGAGAAGGTGGAAGAGCAAAAAAGGGATGAAAGAAAGGAGGACCGAGTGATAAGAAAAATAGAGAAAGGAGAGGGGGTGGGTAAAAGGAATATTGACAAAAAGAAGAGAGGCACAGAAAGAGGGAGACAGAACAATATAGGTGTACGGTAGGGTACTTTGACACAACGTTAAAAAATACCACCTTCTGGGGGTGCCCAGTTGGGTGGTTCCCTTGAGGTCAGCAGCTCTTTGCTAACCTGATCAGACACAGTAACCCACCTATACCCAGTAGAGTGGAAAGACAAAAATGCTATAAATCAAACCAAAACAAGCAAACAGAAAACTTTACGGGATAAAATTGGGTGAAAAACCAAATAATAACAGTAGAAACACTAGCAAAAATGAAGTTCTAATTATTGAAAAAGACAGCAATGGGAAATTATAATTAAACTAGAAAAATTTAGAAAGAAAAATGATCTGTATGGAAAAGGTTGAACTTATAAAACAAAACAACATCAACAACATCAAAATAAACAAACAAACAAAAAACCAACCAAACCAAAAAAAAAAAAAAAAGAAAAGAAAAAACACAACCAAAAACACAGCAGTATGTATATGTTATTGAATATTGTCTGGGCAACACATGGTCTTCTGGGGTATGAGATGTTAATCACAGTTCTGATACAACTGGAGGCTGCTGATTTCACAAACCCCAGCAGGTAGACACCCTATATCTCTCTTCAGCCCACTTAAAAGGCACTTTGAACTTCTAAACTTGCTGAGCAGAAGCTTTCCCAGGAAAGTGTTTGTCGCTGGAATCACTGCTGAAGTGGCTATCCACTTACCCAGTGTGCCAAAACCAGTCTCACTCTGCCCCTGAGGGTTAGGGCTGCAAGGCGGCTCAGACCCAATCTTAGGCTACTTGGTTGCTGGGTTACCAGCTCCCACCCAATTCTAGCTCTGCAACCCTGAGGGCGGAGCTTGCTGGGGCACATCACTGGCAATGGTTCCGTGTGACCCACCGCCAAACACTATTAGCTCTGTCTGGCTCAGCAGCTCAGACTGGGGCCCTAGACAAAGGCCAAAGTTCTCCGCACTCCCGCTCAGGCTCTCCCCAAGGCAGTTCAACTGAGTGCCAAGTCCAAAGGCACCAAAACAGTTCACAGGTAAGGCCTTTCTGGTTTGCAGTCTCGCTGCTACTGAACTTACAGCTGCGGGCTGGTTTAGATGGATTGAATCCACACAACCACTTGCCATTTTTCCACTGTTTTAGTCCTCCTCTTGGGGTCCAGAAGTCTCTCGCTGACTCCCTGTATCCTCAGAGGGGCGATGATAGGCAGATCCCACCAGCCAGAGATGCCTGGAGTCCTATCTCCCCAGACTCACGGTGCCCAGATGCAAGGAAGCTGTTACTCGGCCGCATCTTTCTCCACTCTGCAATTACTTTTCTGATTGTTGGTAACAGAACTATTTGCAACTGCCTTGGTTTGGCTACCATAAGTCTCTGGTACTGCAAGAGAAAGGGACAAATCAAGGTAAATAGGTTTTGTATGTATTAAACTAATTATCATGCGAGGCATGATGAAGGGCCCTTGGAATATCAGATAAGTTTTTATTAGGTAACTTAATGGACTGGAGCTCACCAAGAATTCATCTTTTGTTGTTGCTTTGTTGTTGTTATGGCCATAACACAAAACTGGACTTGAAGTCCCAGAATCAGAGTTTAAGATTAGGTCAGGGGCTACCAAGTACAGTGTGAACAGTTGTAGGATCTTGTACAAGAGGAAAATAGAAATTATGGGACCCTTAATTATAAGAAAATCAATTGTTTTAATAATTACACAGAAGAAATTGCATTATTTAATGAATCACATTGTGACTCCTTTATGTATATGTATCATGTACAGACAGCTACAAGCATACCTAAAACATATTACAGGATGGTTTCCAGACCACCGTAGTAAAACAAATTTTGCAATAAAGAAAGTCACACTAAGTTTATTTCTCAATGCATATAAAAGTTATGTTTACACGATAGTCTATTATGTGTGCAATAGCATTATGTCTAAAAAAATTACATACTCTAATTAAAATACTTTATTGCTAAAAGCTGACAATCAGCTGAGTCTTCATCAAGTCAATCTTTTTGCTAATGGAAGGTCTTGCCTCAATGTTCATGGTCGTTGGATGATCAGTGTTGGGAGTGGGCTGTGGGTGGCAGGGCCTCCACAGCCTGGGAAATACTCAGGGAGGGACCTCCAACCACTCTCCTTCCTTAACAACATTATTTTCACCTGTCAGAAGTCACGTAGCCCATGCATATTTTGTTATTGACAAGCACACAGTTTTTCCTCTTTAAGGTTGATCTCTATACCATGTGTTAAGCTTTATGCAACCTTATTAAGATACTGTATAAATAAAGCTGTTTTCATGGTTCCGTGGCATTTATAGTATCAGCTGTGTCAGTGCTCCCACCACCATGCTATCTCTAGTCTCCTGTCTTTTTTTGCCTCTCCAATCTTTCTGACTTCATTTATCAATTTCGCACCATTTCCACTCAGGTCAATTCTCCCTCTTTGCGCCAGGCCACAAGAGGTCCTTCTCTTGTGCTGGTATGCGACAGATCAGGGTGGTGGTTGCTGAAGCTTGGGGTGGGTGTGGTGTTTTTTTTTTTTTTAATGATTATCATTATTTATTTTTTTAAGTTCAATGGACAAATATCAATGTATACCATTAACAATTAGAGAATTAAAGTTAATATGGCAACACAAAACATGAAATACATAGAAATATTTATTCATAAATATAGACTGTATATATTGCAAAATTGTTATTAATGACTTTTTAAATTTCTTTCGGTATTCCTTCTGTTATAATGTGAGTTATTGTCTTTCTATAGGTATCAGTATACCACATAGCAAATTCAGTTTGCTCTCGGGGTTCAGAAGGATTGTAGCACACAGCTGGCCCATTGTGGGGCACACATATCTGATATTGGCTGTTATATATGCAAGTACCTTCTGGCTTTCCTGGATATTCATGTTAAGAGTAAACCAAGGACATAATTTTGACAGTTCGTCTATTTTGGGCTACCTTTTGGACAAATTTTTCACAACCTTCATCGTATCTTATACCTAAGATTAAAGAAAGAAGGTGAAAAAGTCCAAAGCGAAGAGTCCCATGCCACTGTTGCTCATCCTCAAGCTTCTCCCATGCGTAGACCAGTCAGCTCCTGGTATGTGACTGGAGCAGGGCTGTAGTCTGTTTTTTCAGGGTAAGACGGTGGGGATGCTCTGGGTGTCATTGGCTCATCTACTCCCCATTACTGGCTGGTTTCACACGTGAGTGGTGTATCCAGGCAGGGATGACATTCACCTTCACTACTGTTGGTGTGACAGGATCACCAACTAGGGACCTTTTCACCAGGGTTTCTGTGGGCTCAGGCTCCAATCTTTAATACGCACCTGGTTACCTGGAAAGTGGGGATGGACTGGGGGTGATAAACAAACCAGATATCTATCATTCACCCATTCTGAAATCTTTTTTTTTTTTTTTTGTTATTTTTGCCAGTGACATTAATTAGTAAGTTAGTAAATTTTGTTTCTTCCAGTTTTCTCAGGGTCCCTGGTAAATTTCTTTAAGTGGGAGGGGTCCTGTGATATAGTATTTTATAGGGTGAGTAACCTATTCTTTTTTTTTTTTTTTTAGTTTTTTGAACCAGGTTACATTGATTGCACTTGTTAGGTAAAGTCCCTCTTATAATTGTCCTGCCCCCACATGTATGTCACACACTGTGACCCCACATCCTCCTCCCTTCTTTCCTCTATTTTCCCCTTCCCCCACCCCCACCGTGTACTAGGTCATTAATTATCCTCATATCAAAGTTGAGTACATAGGATTCTTATTTCTCCATTCTTGTGATGCTTTACTAATAATAATGTGTTCTACTTCATCCAGGTTAATACAAAAGATGTAAAGTCTCGATCTTTTTTAATGGCTGAATAGTATTACATGGTATACATATACCACAGTTTGTTAATCTGTTCCTGGGTTGGTGGGCATTTAGGCCATTTCCACATTTTGGCAATTGTAAATTGAGCTGTGATAAACAGTCTAGTGTGGGTGTCCTTATGGTAAAAGGATTTTTTTTTTCTTCTGGGTAGATGCCCACTAATAGGATTACAGGTTCAAATGGGAGGTCTAGTTTGAGTTCTTTGAGGGTTCTACATACTTCCTTCCAAAAAAGTTGCATTAGTTTTCAGTCCCACCAGCAGTGTAAAAGTGTCCCCTTTTCTCCACATCCACACCAGCATCTGCACTTTTGAGATTTTGTGATGTGGGCTGTTCTCACTGGAGTTAGATGATATCTTAAGGTAGTTTTAATTTGCATTTATCTACTAATTAGGGACTATGAGCATTTTTTCATATATTTGTTAGTCATTTATCTGTCTTCTTTAGAGAAGGTTCTATTCATCTCTCTTGCCCATCGACTTAAGGAATTGTTATATTACTTCCAATGCCTCAGACCGAATGCAAACATTTGCCACTTCTTCATTGCTTTTGTCCTCCTCCTGGGGTCCAGAAGTCTCTCACTGCCTGCCTGCATCTCCAAAGGGGTTTTTCTTGGCAAAGCCCACAAACCAGAGGTGCCTGGAGTCTTCTCTCCCAAATCACACCGTGTCCAGTTGTAAAGAAGCTGTTACTTTGCCACCATCTTGCCTCAGTTCCTCGGTGTGGCAATTTTTAAAAATAATACAACAGTGAAATTTGCCACATGAATTGTCTCTTCCTTTCATGAAATATTTATCTGTAGTGTGTGAAGGTATTCAATAGCATTTTACCTGCAGTATAACATCATTAGTAATTGGAATTGATCCTCACAACTCCTGCCACTGCTATATCAACAATGTTTATGAAATATACTAAACCATAATTTTATTTCATTTCATTTCATTTTTAATTTGTTTATTGTTGGAGATTAATTGAGAGTACAAGAAACCAGGTTACACTGAGTGCATTTGTTAGGTATAGTCCCTCTTATAATTGTGTCTTGCCCCCAAAAGATGTGTCACACACTGAAACCTCCACCCCCTCCCTCCTCTTTTTGCTCATCCGTTCTCCCACCCTACTCCCTCTTTCTCTCTCTCTGCTCTTCCTTTTCCCCACCCCAACACTCCTTAAAGCATTTGTTGTCATTTCAAGAATGGTCATAAGATCTTCATGAGGAATAGATTTCATCTCAAAAAAACACCTTTTTACTTATCCATAAGAAGCAAATCCTCATCTGTTAAAGTTTTACCATAAGAATTCAGCAATTCGGTTACATCTTCAGGATTCACTTCTAACTTTATCTCTTATTATTTCCACCATCGGCAGTTACTTTCTACACAGATGTGTTGAGAATCCCTCAAAGTCATAAATTTCTTCCAAATTTTTGTTAATGTTGATATTTTGTCTTTCTCCCATAAATCCTGAATGTACCTAATGACATCTAGAATGTTTAATCCTTTCCAGGAGGTTTTGAATTTACTTTGTTCAGGTTCAACAGAGAAACCTCATCCATAAGAGCATTAGCTTTAGGTAATGTATTTATTAAATGAGATAGAAAAGTCAAATTTACTCCTCGATCTACTGGCTGCAAAATGGGTATTGTGTTAACAGGCATGACAAAGAAATTACTCGTCTTGCACATTGAGATGCATTGGGTTACCTGGAGTGATGAGGTGCATTGTCAAAAGGTAGCAATATTTTGAAAGGAATCTTATTTTCTGACTAATAGATATCAATAGTAGACTAAAAACATTCAAATAAACCATGCTGTAAATAGAATGTACTGTCATCCAGGAAGATGTTCTCTCATTTATAGAGCATAGACAGAGTAGATTTAGAATCATTCTTAAGGACCACAGGATTTTCAGAATAATAAATGAGCATTGGCTGTAATTAAAAGTCATCAGCTATATTAGCCTCAAACATGCCAAGACTTTGAAACTAGTCATTGACTTCTCCTCTCTAGCTATGAATGTCCTCGTTGGCATCTTCTTCTAGAATCAACATATTTACTTTACCCTGTAAAATATAATATTTAATGTAGCCACTTTCATCAATGATCTTAGCTAGATCTTCTGGACAATTTGATGCAGCTTCCACACCAGCACTTGCTTCTTCATCTTGTACTTCTATTGTTATAGAGATGTTTTGTTTCCTTCAAATTCAGGAACCAACCTCTGCTAGCGTAAGATTTTCTTTGGCAGCTTCCTAACCTCCCTCAGCCTTCTCAAAATGAAAGATAGTTAGGTCTTTGCTCTGGATGAGGTTTTACCTTAAGGAAATGTGGATGGTTTGATATTTTATCTAAACCGCTAGGACTTTCTCCATTTAATTAATAAGGTTGCTCTGCTTTTTTTGACATTCATATGTTACCTGGATCAGTGGATTTAACTGGTTTAAAGAACCTTTCCTTGCATCCACAACTTGGTTAACCGGTGCAAGAGGCTTAGCATTTTTCCTTTTTTTTTTTTTTTTTTTTTTGCAGTTTTTGGCCGGAGCTGGGTTTGAACCCACCAACTCCAGCATATGCGGCCAGTACCCTACTCCTTTGAGCCACAGGTGCCACCCAGTATTTTTCCTGTTTTTGACTTTTGACATCCCTTCCTCACTAGGCTTAGTCATTCCTAGCTTTTGATTTAAAATCAGAGATGTATGACTCTTTCTTTTTTTTTTTTATTGTTGGAGATTCATTGAGGGTACAATAAGCCAGGTTACACTGATTGCAATTGTTAGGTAAAGTCCCTCTTTAACTTAAAAACTTAGAGATCATTACAGGGTTAGTAACTGGCCTAATTTCAGTATTGGTGTTTCTCACAGAATAGGGAGATTCCAGGAGATGGAGAAAGATGGGGACATGGTCAGCTGGTGGGATCGTCAGACCATGCGTATTTATCAGTTAAATACACACTCTTCTATGGAAGCTGTCTCTGGTACTCCAAAAGAATTATGGCAGTAACATTAAAGATTACTGATCAAAGATCACTGTAACAGACATAATAATAAATAAATTTTGAAATTTTGTGATAATTACCAAAATATGATATAGAGACAATAAGTACACACATGTGGAGATGCTGCTGGTAGCAAGGAGCCCATGCACTTGCTCAACTCAGGGATGCCATAAACTTTCACTTTATAAAAAAATTCAGTAACTATAATGGGAAGCACAATAAAATAATGTATTTCTGGATATTGTATGGGTTCTTTGCTTGTTTGCCTTTATTTTCCTTAAGGGACAAATTTCCCAAATACCATTGGGCTTACATTAATATTATATATTATATAAAACAGTACCCTATAAAATTTAAATTTTTATCTAATGAAGCTATGCCAAGAAAACAAGACCATGCTTGCTTGCAAAAGATTATGGTTCAGATCAGTGTCATGCTCTACAGACAGAAAGCTAGACTCTAAGGAAATAAATGATGTGGAGGAAATATGATTTACAATGTCTGTAATCAAATTAGTATTTTGTATTATATAGATAAAATAACTGAGGGACACAAGTCAGCATATGAAAATTAGGATGCAAAGGGGTACGTTATTAAGATGATTTAAATCCATTTTTATAGGTACTCTGAGAACATTTCCAAAATACATCATTATTAAGTGCATCCTATATGGGCAGCAACTTGATTTATGTATTTCTATAGTAACCTTCCCTCATGCTGCATCGATTTTATTATATGTGTTTGTAGAGTTCAGGAGGTGGATGGCCAGAGATTTAGTGAGGCTCAACATTGACCTGAATTGGTTATCTGTTGAGGTTAGAAGAGGAACTAAAGGATATACATATATATAGGTTTGATGGGGTTTTATTTGCCTTTACTTTTAATAGTATATGTGAGATGTATACATTAAACATATTACGCAAGTTTTTTTAAAAATACATTTTTTAATTATTTAACTTGTATAGCACTATTAATTAATTTTAAATCAAATAAAGAATAAATTCATGCACAGTTCCACCACTTTAGAAAGCCTTAATTTGGCAATGGTCCAAATCCTCTTTTAGTTCTTATAAACATGTGTATATAATGTTATATATTTAAAAATAATAGCTATTATTTATCAGATCTTTACCATGTGCACATTCCACGTGTTAACTCATTTAATCCTTACAATACCTTTACAGAATAGGAAAGTGTTAATATGATCTCATTTTGCAGATAAGGTAAGTGAGGCACAGGCCATTAAGTATCCTGCCCAAAGTCATCTCACAAAGAATTATCAGCATAAGAGTTTAATGAGGAAATTTGACTATATAGCCAGCATGCTTAATGATCGTCATGCTAGTATAGATACCATTTAACATGACATTATATTGAACAATGTGTTTTCTTGGAAAAGCAACATGGTCATAATGGTTTTTCAAATGTGAACTTTGTTCAGCATTTGCATAGGTACCGTGTGAACATGGGACATGAGTAGAGGCAATAGTACTAACTCTCATGGAGCTTCACATTTATGATAATACAATGACCCAAAGTAAGCAGCCATGGCTCTAGAGCTTCATTGATTTTAGAAGCAGTGTTTATTGAGCTAATTTTTAGTTTATTGATTTTATCATATAGGAGTATTTTTTAAAATAATTATTTGCTTCCCTAATTTTTCCAAAGTTAACTAGGAAGCAGAGACCAAACTGTTTTCATTTCTGAATTCTCCATGACAACCACAATCTCTTGGGGACAGTGGAAGCTCAATAAAGGTTATGTGAAGCAAAGAAAGTTTACAGCATTTTTGTTTCTCTGCCTTTCAGTTGTGGTTCATATATGGTTCCTATTCAGATGATAGGTGTCTGGGATTCAGAAGACAAAGGAACAATTGGAAAATCTGCAACACTTTCATTCATGCAAATGTTTAGTTGAATTCAGCTCCACAGGAAATCATTTAACATCTACTTTGTGCCAATCTGTCAGGTCAGAGTATGAAGACGTTTTATAAACTGTAGGGCAGCATGCAAATGGAAAGGCTTTTATCTCAGGAGTTGTATTTGCCATCACATTTGGCTTTTATTAGCTTTTCACAATTGTATAAACGATGACCCTCCCACTTGCTGATTTAGTCAAAACTCAGTCTCTAGGCCCTGTGACTGAATCGGGAATGTAGCAACTATTTTCCCACCATAGTTTGGTGGGATAAGACGTGGAATCAGTGCCACCAGTGGTGCACTCTTGATACTTTTGCTGTCCTTTGCTTCCAGTATACTTTCATCTGCCCCTAGTACAAAGCACTATGTCTTCAGATTCCATTTTCCACTCTGGAAGAATTTCAGGCCAAGCTTTGGGTCTACTTCCCTATACAGACTATAAGCTTCTAACTAGGTCAAAATATTTCAGTTAGTGAGGTATTGAATATATGACTAAAATACTGGGTTGCTCATAAGGCATGTATTATCTAATGACAATTAAAATAGCTTATATGAATTAATTTATTCATTCACTAGTTTATTTCAAAAAGATATACTGATTACTCAAGATAGGAAGTACTATGCAATCCCACACAGAAGGAAATTTTGCCATGAGTGTTAAGGAATCATGTTCTATAGAAGATCAGATGCTCATGTTTGTGACGGGAAGAGGCATGCCTGTCCTAAAATGCCATTCCAGAGATATGCACACAAATACCAAAGCCTTTAGGGCACAGACAAGCTATGTTACACAAAATGTAGAAATCGGTTTCCTTTCAGTGTGACAAAGATGTCTGCAAATGGCCAGATCATTCCAGATCAGTTATGAACATTCACAATCATCTCAACAGAGCTGCATTGTTAATCACTACTAGCAAAACTTTATATTACATCTGACTCGTGAGCAAAATTAACATGGATATCTGCCTATGAAAAGACCTATTCATGGGCTCTGTACTTTTTTTCCTAGGTGAAAATGGAGGTACAGGTCTGTGTTCTTCCTGATACATCCTATCAGCTTGTTGATCATGTTAAAACATCATTATTATATTTTACATCAATTCACAGACAGTTTCACTGAGACAACACTTAATTAAATATCAAATCTTTTTGGTATGTTTTTAAAATAAATGAGTCAAAGGCACTACTTATATTCAAATGTCTAATGGCATCAAAAAAACAATTCCTCAAGTAAATGGCTGTTTTTGAAAGATTTTTCAAGCCTTTAAGGTTCAAAATATGTTAAAAAATACTTCCATAGAAAATATTTCAAGATTTCTCACTTTTGACCCGTGGTATTTATTTGATATGTTAACTAAAATATCCCTGGGTATATAATGAAGGTTTTAAAGAAATGTAGAGGGTACAGAGACTAGTTTTCCAAGGCATTATAACATTTATAGTGCTCGGTTACCAGATAATGGTTTTATCTGGTATATTTTCTATAACATTGTACAACTACACCATCCAACTTTGAGACAAGACTAGACCTTGAACTTCTTGCTTTAATCATATACTACATGGATAGCTGTCATTGAGGAAGTTATATAATAGCAGAATTGAGAATAGAACTTGGGCCATCATTTTCAAAGCTTCTCTTCTTTTCATTTTAGTATAAAGTAGGCTTGTATTAGAGCATGTTGGTGATTCATGCATAAGGAGCTCATTATAGTATAGCTTCCCTTCATGGTGTAGATTTAGAAAATTGTTAAAGAAGTCTGATGAATTCAGAAGGTATGTGTATGTATGTGTATGTGTGCATGTGTGTGTGTGGATTTGATGGGACTACATTTCTTGAATAATTGTTAGTGACAGAATTAACTTATAATGAACTTTCCACATCGAGCCACCTGAAAATCCATTTTGAATTTTTTAGATGTTTAGACTATAGACACTTAGAACTGGAAAGACCCATGGATCAGCGCTCTCTAATCTCCTGGGAGGTTAAGGACCTCTTTGAAAAACAAAGAAAAGCCTTATCTACATAAATGTATACACTCACAAAATTGTATACGCCATGTCCAAGGGGTTCTGGAACCACAGTAACTCAGGATGTGTTCCTTCTACCATCTCAGACCAAACTTCTTTGCTATGTGAGTGTATGGGGGAGAGATTACCTCCTGGCATATGTTACCTATTTTAACTTCACTTTGTATAAAGTATTATATGTATATACAGAGAAGGGGGGAGAATTCCAAAGTTCACATCACCCCATTCCTTCTTTTCTGAGTTACAATACTATTCTTTCTACTTAACCAATTAATTAAAATATGTTTTCCCTTTTCTTCAGATTATATATGAACACATTTGATTATATATAATATATCATGCTTTACCTGCAATACATCGAGACACTAACTTTTAATCACAACTATTATAAGTTTAACTTACAGACTGGAAGATTTTATATATTTAAAAGCGTCCCTAACAGGAGCTTATGTTATTAAATGACCAAGTTTAGGGCTTAACATAGATCCTATTTGAAATGTGTAATTTTTATACACTCTTCACTGGCATGTAGGTAATCACCAGCTAAGTAAGATAACAGTGCTATGAGGTAATGTTCTATCTTAAAACTTCATTCCTATTATGATTGTATAAAGATAATTGGAAGTGGTTTCAGTCTTTAAAGTCTCCAGTGTTGAGCCTGACAATTACAAAATTAGTGTACTTTTTAGATGACATTCTTAGTTACATAATTGTCACACTTATCCAAATTACTTCCCATAAATGCAGTGAAGTGCATGTGTTTTGAAATCCATCATTCAGCTTAGAGATGTTGTGCACAGTTGCCACTCACATTCTTTTGTAGAACAGCTTTACAAAGTCATTTCCTTGTCTTGAAAATCAGGAAAGAGTTATTACCACCTGTTTAGGGGACAGATGAAACTGTTTAATTACAGCACTACAGAGCTAGCTTCTCCAAATACATTGTCTTTGAACAAAGACCTGGTTTAATAGGTTTCTGGTCAATTTACAGAGATAAAAGGCAAGAAAGAGAATTGAGAGTGTTTATATGAGATTGTCTAGTTCTGGGAAGAACCTCAGGGATTGGAGTTATATATACTCTATGTGAAGCCTTCGGAGCTAGGTGGACATTCTGCAAACATGGGAAACTAAGTACATCTGCTTTTCCAAAAATTAACTGTCACTTGTGTGATGAAAGAATAAACTAGAAATGTTACATATTTTTACATTTATATTTATATTATTTCCCATAGCAGGCAGAAAAACCCTTTGATTTTGTCTAAGCAAGAAACAAGTTGCAATAGAGATCTATCTATTTAAGCTGGAGCTTCCGTCTTCATCACATAGTATAGAATTCACTGAAGTAATTGTGTAAAAGGAATCTGATCAGTTCATCTTCCAGCTTATGAACCTGTTTGCTCTCTCTTGCTAATATATCATGTACATGATTAAGTCCACATGCCTTAGCTTTGCAAACAGAATCTTTCCTAATCTGACTTCCTCTCCACATACATCCTAACATGTGCCCTTATATAGAACCTACACTCCAGGTTACTACATAAAATGCCACCTGCCATGCTAAGCTTTTGGTTCTTTTTTCATTAAATTTACCACCTATGTGCTATAATTTCCACCTCCTTTTGTGTCATGAAAAATTATTTGCCAAGGTTCTGCATATTATTCACGTCTTTCCTAATATGTCCCTTTCCCATGACAGAGATAATCAATCATTCTTCTTTCTGTGTTCTTCATTTCTTAGAGACCTTCTGGAATAGCATGTGCCAAGTGGTAGTGCATTTTACTTGTTCTTGTCTCTTTATTTTCCCCACTTGATCCAAGTTCGGAGAATGTGTTTTGTCTATCTTTGTTTATATACTCCATCATATTCACAGTCTAAAAAAGTTAGTAAATTTTCATTTTAGCCCTCCTTACCTCTAGATGGAGTAATAATATTAGGTGAATTTGTGATCATTAAGGTATCTAAAATACTTACTTTCAGATCTGATGAAAACCATATATTTAGCCACTTATTTCTCTACTATTTAAAGTAATAGTAGAACAATTAATGTATATTTATCAAAAATTATCTGATCAATATTTTTATAACTCCATTTATTCTGTGATTTTATTCCCTTAAATTATACATCAAAAATAATACATATTTCTAAAAGTAGAGATCCCATCCCTCAGAGATGAGATATCAATTGTGCTGGGGAATTGGGGCCCACACATCAATATTTCAAAAAGCACAAAAGATTTCTGAAATATAAAGCTGGGGTGGGAATCAGTGGGCCAGAAGCTGGAACTGACAGATAAAGCAATGCCACCATCTCCACTTGTTCTCCACTGAAAAATATTATAACCATTGTTTCTTGAAAATATTTACTTGTATTAAACACTTTTCATACCTAACATAAGTTTTACATACTTTCGTACTTATTTTTCATTCATTACACATATTATCATTACATATACTGCTATGAGTTAGGTAGTATTTGGTAAATGAGCTAGCCATGGCAACAGACAGTGATAATAGTAATTAGACTTGGTCTTAAACATGTAGCAATGATTTCTATTTATCCATCAGGTTTGGTTGTGCCTTCAAAACAATAGGGTCTATCCCAAGGATCAAAATTAGGGTTCACCGTAGTGTCTGCTTAGAGAGCTATTGTTGTGAATGCTCATTAAATTGCAAGAGGGTTCAACAGCAAAGATTGCCGTAGTATTGTAGTCAACTAGGTATACTGACACAGGTATGTGTTGGGGCAGTAAATAGATGCATATGTATAGGTGCTAAAACTTTTTCTCTGGATATTTGGTTTTTCAAAAGTCTTATTGCCTTCTAGAAAATGAAAACTGGTTCATTCATCAGTGGCCTGCAACAGAGATTACTCAAGGACCTATGCTGAATATCTCATGCAAATTAATATAATGCAGTTCACAATTACAAGAGGTTTGTCTCTAGCTTCCCAGAGAGGCTGATAACTGATAGGGTCTTTATATCCATTCACGCCTCCCACCAAAAGCCGGTATGGTGGTACTGATTAAGTAGCTTAAACTAACAGAGCCTAGGGATGTTTAGGACAGAGATAAGAATTTGCCATCCAATAAAAATATTACAAGACCTCTTTGTCCCCAGTAGAGAGCACATACTTCCCCTTCTTTCGCTGCCTATGAAAAAGGAAAACTGAAAAGGAAAACATTTCTATAAAATGAAATTAGATCTGTGTACCTCTGAGATCCATTTCTATCTGATTTATGCCCTCTGTACAGAATAGAATATGGTAAGCTATAAATTGCTCAGGTATTCTAATAAATTTCCCCTCTCATCATTTCAGACTAGTTCTACTTTTGGGAAAACACATTCTCTTAAAGGGCATCTAACTGTAATCCCTCACTGCATATTGGAAACTATAATCTTAAGTTCTGTTAGCATTTTTCCAACCTTTGAAATACTTCTCTGGAAGGCAGCATAAGAAATGACATTTATTTCTTTCGTAGCAAAACATTATGAGTTGTAAGCTGTAACACTAATTTAGTCACAGATGTTGTAGCAAATTTGTAACAATGGCACATTAAATATAGACATTATATGTATTATATATGTATAATTCAGAAACATTGAACTGTAGGAAAGATATGTACTTAGAATTAAAGAAATATGGAAGTCCTAATGCCTTTGTTTTGCATAGTACTTTGGAGTTTACCCCACTTTTCATTACTTTTATCTCATATAATCTTTAAAAATAAATATGGAGGGTTAGGCCCACAAAGAAAACAAACAAAAAAAGCAAATCAAAATAAAATATGATTATACCAATGGAAGTGAGGGGAAGGGATGAAAGAAAAAAGAATTTGGAAACATATGACTGTAGATGTCCTTCTTCATTTTGATCTTTCTCTTCTTTTTTTACAGAAAAAAATTTATTGTTATCTTTAAATTTTCAGATTAATATTCACATATATATGATTAGTTTTCATTGTTTGCATTTGCAAGGTCAAGTATGAGTTATAGCTGTGTCCTTCACCCAGGAAGTGTGCCCTAAAACCCTATGTTGTACTTGTTAGGTGGGAACTTATTGAATGCCCTCCCCCTCATCCCTTCTTGAATTTAATTGGGTTTTTCTCTCATGTGGATCTGTAGTTGTTAATCTGCTACTTTCAACTTAGTATTGAGTACATGGGGTGCTTGCTTTTCCATTTTTGTGATATGTAGGAGAATGTTCATGGATTAATAATCTTTCATATATGTATACCATGGAATAGTATTTAGCCATAAAAAGTGCAGACTTCAGAGCATATGTCTGAGTTATAGACAGCCTTACTGATAACAGATGTATGTTTCAGGAAAGCACATTTATGTTGATATTTCTTCACATAATATACAACTACAAAATTGACTCTGAGAGAAAGACAAGTGGCAGGCTAGAAACACATCCCTACTAGCCTTCTCTCAGCAAAACATGGGAAAAAAGCCACAATTATCTCCAGTGGGAGTAACCTACCTGGAGTCATCACTTCGGGGGCACACTGCAGCAGTGGTGGACTACAGGAGCCAGTGAGGAGGTCAGGAGCTGAGGAAAGCTAGCATAGAAGGGGGATATCAAACCCCAGGTCATCCCAACACAAACAAAGGATCTCCAAAACACATTGTAATGAACCTGTCCAAAGTCCAGACAAAAGAGAAAATTCTGCAAACAGCCATGAGTAATTACCAGCTGGGACAGATCCATCAGGGTAACAGCAGACTTCCCAACTGAAACTTTTAAAGACATAAAAGGTCATCTAACCTTAACCTTCTTAGAAAAAAACAATTTCATCCCAGAATACTGTAGCCTAGTAAACTATTCTTCAAAATTAATAGAGAAATCAAATCTCTTACTGATATACGAACACTGAGGAAATTTTCCACATTGCTTCAGATCTACAGGAAATACATAGACCTATTCTTTTTTTTTTTTTTTTTGTAGAGACAGAGTCTCACTTTATGGCCCTCGGTAAAGTGCCGTGGCATCACAGCTCACAGCAACCTCCAACTTCTGGGCTTAAGCAATTCTCTTGCCTTAGCCTTCTGAGAAGCTGGGACTACAGGCGCCCGCCACAATGCCTGGCTATTTTTTTTTTTTTTTTTTTTTTAGTTGCAGTTCAGCTGGGGCTGGGTTTGAACCCACCACCCTTGGTATATGGGGCTGACGCCTTACCGATTGAGCCACAGGCGCCGCCCACATAGGCCTATTCTTAACACTGACCATTACAATAGATTATCAGCAAAATAAACACCCAGAAACTAATGGACAAAACCTAATTTCCACAATGGCACAAAGGATAAAACTTACCAATGGTCTCTCACAAAATAAGATGAATAGAACTCTACCACACTTATCAATTCTCTCAATAAATGCTAATGGCTTGAATTCCCCACTGAAGAGGCACAGGCTGACCAATTGGATAAAAAAAAATACAAAAAAACCCCCAAAAACCACAAGCTATCCATATGCTGTCTCCAGGAGACACACCTAATCCTGAAGGACAAATCAAGACCCAGGGTAAAGGGATAGAAAACAGTATTTCAGGCATATGGAGATCAGAAGAAAGGAGGGGTCACAATTTTATTTTCAGATAAAAGTGGACAGAGATGGTCACTTCATACTGGTCAAGAGAATAATGTAAGAAGAGGACATTTCTATTCTAAATATTTATGTGCCAATTTAAATGCTCCCAGATTTGTAAAACGGATGTTGATTGGTCTGAACAATATGATATACTGTAACACAATATTTTCTGGGGACTTAACACCCCTGTCACAGAACTGGATAGAGCCTCTAAAGAGAAACTAAGCAAAGATACAAGGAATTAAATATGACTTTAGAAAAATGGGTTTAATAGACATATGCAGAACACATCATCTCAAAGCTAAGGAATATATGTACTTCTCATCATCCCACGGAACATACTCCAAAGTAGATTATATTCCAGTATACAAATCAAACCTCAATAAAATTGAAAGAATTTAAGTTATGCTTTGTATTTTCTTAGAACACAAGGCAATAAAGGTGGAATTCAATTCCACCACAAACAGTAATACTCCCATAAAGGAATGGAAATTAAAATACCTTATGACTTAGCCGGGCGTTGTGGTGGGCGCCTGTAGTCCCAGCTACTCAGGAGGCTGAGGCAAGAGAATTGCTTAAGCCCAGAAGTTGGAGGTTGCTGTGAGCTGTGTGACGCCATGGCACTCTACGGAGGGCAATAAAGTGAAACTCTGTCTCTACAAAAAAAAAAAAAAAAAAAAAAAAAAAAAAATACCTTATGACAGTTGGATCGAGGAAGACATAAAGGAGAAAAATGTTAAATTCCTCCAAAATAAGAACAGTATAGCTTTAAGTAACCAAAACCTGTGGCATAATGTAAAAGCAGTCTTAAGAGGACAATTTATTGTGTTAGATATCTAAACCCAAAAAAGAGAATAACAACACATCAACAATCTAATGAATCATCTTAAGGAAATGGAAAAGGTAGAACAATCTAATCCAAAACCTTGCAGAAGAAAAGGGATAACAAAAATTAAGTCAGAAATTAATGAAATGGAAAACAAAAGAATCATTAAAAAATGAAATAAATGTTTGTTGTTTGAAAAAATAAATAGATTGATAAACCATGGGCCATATTTACTAGAAACAAAAAATAAAAATCTCTAATAACCTCAATCAGAAATGATAAAGGGGAAATAACAACAGATATCAAAGAGATACGAGAGTATCTCTGACCACTACAAAAAACTTTGTATCCAGAAATTTGGCAATTTAGAGGAAATGGACTAATACCTGGAATCACACCCTCTCCCTAGACTCAACCAAGAAGAAATAAATCTCTTGAGCAGATAAATAATAAGCACTGAGATCAAAGAGAAAATAAAAAATCTTCTAACAAAAAAAATGCCCTGGACCAGATGACCTCATATCAGCATTCTATCAAACCTTCAAAATATAGCTCATACCCATAATGCAGAAACTATTCCAAAACATTTAGAAGGAAGGAACCTTTTCCAACATGTTTTATAATGCAAACATCACCATGATACCAAAAACAAGGAAAAGATCTAACTAAAAAGGAGAACTACAGACCCATTTCACTAATGAAGATTGTTGCAAAAATACTCAACAAAATTGTAGCCAATAGATTATAACTACACATTAAAAAAATATACACCACAATCGAGTAAGATTCATCCCAGGGATGCAAGGCAAATCCATAAGTGTAATACACTATATCAATACAAGCAAAAACAAGGAACATATGATTCTCTGAATAGATGCAGAAAAAGCATTTGATAAAATTCATATCTGGTTCTAACAAGAACACTTAAGAATATAGCATAGATGGCACAATTCTTAAACTGAAGCCATTTAACACAAACCCACAGTGAATATTATACTGAATGGAGTAAAACTGAAAGCTTTTCTTTTTTTTCCTTCTTTTTTTTTTTTTTTTTCAGTTTGACCGGGCTAGGCTCGAACCCACCATCCTCGGCATATGGGGCCAGCGCCCTATTCTCTGAGCCACAGGTGCCACCCTGAAAGCTTTTCTACTTAGAACCAGAACCAGACAAAGTTGTCCTCTACCATCACTACTACTCAACATAGTGCTGGAAGTTCTAGCCAATGGTATCAGGTAAGAGAAGGACATAAATGGCATCCAAATGGGGGCCAAGAAAGTCAAACTCTTGTTCTTTGCTTATGATATGATCTCATACTTAGAGAACCCCCAGTACTCAACCATAAGAATTCTGGAAGTGATCAAGAAATACAGTAACATCTCAGGGCATAAAATCAATGTCCAGAAATCAGTAGCTTTTGTATACACCAATAATAGCCAAGCTGAGAAACTCACCAAAGACTCAATTCCCTTTACACTAGTTTAAAAGAAAGTGAAATACCTAGGAATATACATAACAAATAAGGTGAAGGACTTTTCCAAGGAGAATTATGAAACCCTAAGAAAGAAATAGCAGAAGACATTAACAAATGGAGGGGCATACCATGCTCCTGGCTGGGAAGAATCAACATTGTTAAAATGTCTATACTTCCCAAGGAAATCTACAGATTCATTTCATTAAAATACCAGTACCATACTTGGAAGAACTGGAAAAAAATAGTTCTTCATTTCCTATGGAACCAGAAAAAAAAAAAAAGTGTAGTCAAGGCAATTCTTAGTAATAAAAACAAAACCAGAGGCATCACCCTACCAGATTTTGGGCTACTTTACAAGTCCACAGTGATCAAAACAGCATGGTATTTGTGCAAAAATAGACACAGACATATGGAGCCAAATAGAAAACTAAGCTATGAAGCTAGTCTTGTATAGCCATCTGATCTTTGATAAACCACCAAAAGCATAAACTGGGAAAAAGAATCCTTATTCAATGAATGGTGCTGTGAGAACTGGATATCCACATATATAAGACTGAAACTTGACCCATACCTTTTACCACTTACAAACATTGATTCAAGGCAGATAAAAATTTAAATCTAAGGCAGGAAATGTTTCAAATTCTAGAAGAAAGTGTAGGGAAAAACTCTTGAAGATGTCGGCCCGGGGAAAGATTTTATGAAGACTTCCATGGCAATTGTAACAACTACAAAAATTAGTAAACGGACTTAATTAAACTGAAAAGCATCAGAACAGCTAAAGACACAACAATAAAAGCAAATAGACAACCTTCAGAATAGGAAAATATATTTGCATATTATAATGTGACAAAGGCTTGATAACTAGGATCTATAGAGAACTCAATCAACAAAGAAAGAGCTAACAATCAAACACTGGGCAAGAGACATGAACAGAACCTTCTCTGAGGAAGACAGATGAATGACTAGGAAACATGTGAAAAAATTCTCATCCCTAATCATCAAAGAAATGCAAATCAAGATCACCCTGAGATATTACCTAACCCCAGTAAGACTGGCCCACATTGCATAATCCCAAAGTTGCAGATGCTGGTGCAGATGGGAGGAGATGGGCACACCTATACACGGTTGGTGAGACTGCAAATACAGCCTCTTTGGAAAGAAGTATAAAGAACCCTCAAAGAACTCAAACTAGATCTCCCATTTGACCCCACAAACCCATTACTAGGCATCTACCCAGAAGAAAAAAAAAAATTTATCATGAGGACATAATGCAGCTTAGATTGTTTATTATAGCTTAATTTACAAACACCAAGACGTGGAAACAACCTAGACGCTAATCAATTCAGGAATGGATTAACAAACTGTGCTATATGCATACCTTAGAATACTATTCAGCCATGAAAGTTGATGACTTTATATCTTTTGTATTAACCTGGATGGAGTTGAAACACATTCTTCTCAGTAAAGTATCACAAGAATGGAAAAGTAAATATCCTGTGTACTCAATACTAATATTAAGCCAGTAGCTGATCTAATTCATGCTCATACAGTAGAAAAACTCATTTCAATTTGGGGGAAGGTGGGATGAAGGACTGGGGAGAGATGAGGGGTGGTTTTGGGTGCTTTAACTGAGCACAATGTAGGGGTGTATGACACACCTTTGGAGTGCAGGACACAGGTACAAGAAGGACTCTACCTAACAAATTCAAATATTGTGATTTGGTTGTATGTACCCTCACATTAATCTGAAACTAAAAAAAAAAAAAAAAAAATTCTCTCTGGTGGGTGAGTGGAATGAACACATAGGTTCCAAACTATAATGCAGGATGTTTTTTTAAATGTAGATTTTGTGTCTTTCACATTAACATGGAAATATTTCATCTTTTTCCATTGATCTGTCCCTGCCATTAGTTTTTTTTTTTTTTTTTTTTTTTTCCTTGAGACAGAGTCTTACTATGTCACCCTTGGTAGAGTCCCCTAGCATCACAGCTCACAGCAACCTCAAACTCTTGGGTTTAAGTGATTCTCTTGGCTCAGTCTTCTGAGTAGCTGGGACTACAGGTGCCCACCACTACGCCTGGCTATTTGTTTGGATGCAGTTGTCATTGTTCTGTAGCAGGCCTGGGCTGAGCTCGAGCCTGCCAGCCTTCGTATATGTGGATGGTGCCCTACTTACTGAGCTATGGGTGCTGAGTTCCTGCTATTAGTTTTAAAGTTGCATATGTTGGTGAAGGAAGCCAGGAACACTGGAAGATTCTTCCTAAAGGAACTTATTGGCATAGGTGATTGCCAGAGTCTATTGTTCTAGTGAATATCAAACAGAATGATGAAATATGCAATAAAATGGCATTTTGTTTTGTAGATGTTTTATTATACTGTATTTTTGGCTGTTTTCTTTTTAACTAAAAGCAAAAAGGCAATCATGATTAGCCAAATAATAATGTTATGAGCATAGGATGGATATTCTTTACAGAGGAAAGTAAATTCTACTTAAAATGATATTTTGCTTTTATACATCAGTTCAATAACATTGGACAGTAAATTAAATAGAAAAAAACACCAATATTCTATTTTAGGCAAAATAATAGTACATGTATTTTCTGTACAGACTAATGATTGCTAACACTTTAAATCCTTCTTGCTATAGAAATAAAAAATATAAGAAAAATATTCAATGCCTTATTCTTAACAGATTTTTAAAATATCATTGATATCGCATATTGTTATCAACAAAATTTATTTTAAGGTGTTCTAATTTTTTATTTATTTGTACAAGCTGAATGAAGGACACGTTTGCATCTGTCCTCCAAAGAACAATGCCAAAAAGATAACCTGCTAACTTCAGGACTGGATCTCTACACTAGTCAAATGCACCAGGTGATAGTTCTACTCTTATTTACATTACTTCAGAAGATAAACCTTTCAGTCTGTGAGTCACATTTTCCCATTTCAGTGGTTAGTTTTAGACAAACGAGTTTTGTTGTTATTGCTGTAGGGTTCCTGGATTTTATATCCCTACCCCTCAAGGTGGTAACAAGTCAGGCACTTTTCCCCAGATTTTCTCATACAGCCAATGTTAGGCTCTTTTATGTAGAGAAAAGCCATTGATTACCCTGTAGATGGCTTCAACAGAGGCAGATTAAAATTAACTTGCCTTCATGCCTCAATGCCCATTTGCTGGAGATCCTTGTCTCAGTCGGTGTGAGCTGCTATTGCAAAACATCAAGAATGAGGTAGCTTAACAGATATCTCATAGCTGGAAGATGGCAGTCTTCTCACTGTGACTTCATGTGGTGGTCAGAGAGAGCTCTGGTATCCTTCTCTTCTTGTAAGGGAACAAATCTTATAATGAGGACGCCACACTCATGACCTCACCTAAAACTAATTTTTCCAGTGACTCCATCTCTAAGTATGATTACTTTGGATAGTAGGGCTTCAGTATATGTATTTTTGGAGGAAATAATTCAGTCTATAGCAGATCCTAGGCAAAATGTCTCTTGGCCAGGAGATTTGACCGAATTATTGTAGCAGCAATGTTGTCCCTACCACAGACTCAAACTAGATTATTTTACATTATTGATTTTTATTTCATGGATTACACTGACATTTTGTCCAAAGGGTCATTAAAATATGGTTATGGGTAGAAAATGGATATAGAAATTACTATTTTTTCTTTCTTTTAATCAATTGAAAGGGAGTTGAAAAAATTAATTATTGAGTAGCTTTTGATTCAATGCTTTCATGAATATTGATTCCCTTGTTGTCATAGAAAATTAGAGACTAATCTGCATCAGTCACTGGGTATATTCTATTTCAGTGTATGATTATAAATTCCTTCAAAACTTAGTGGCCTAAAACAGCAAGCTATTATGTCTTACTCTCTGAAATATAGGAATCTGGAAGTGAGTTACTGCAGTGCTTTTGGTCCAAGGTCTCTCATGAGATTACACTCAAAGTGTATATTGGGTTGCAGTCTCATCTACACCTGTGATTCAGGTTTGGTGGGAAGGACTCACTTCCAAACTCACTCATGTGTTTTTGGCAGGATTTAATCCCCAACCTGTGGGCCTTCTCAAAGGATTGTTTCAGGGCATGGTATCTGGCTTCCCCCACAGAAATTGATAGAAGACAAAGTGAGAGAAAGTATCCACACTTTAAGTTGCAGTCTTTTCATCACCAAATGTCATAAGTTGAAATATCACTTCTTCTGTGTTCTGTTTGTTAGGAGTCAGTAAGTCCAGACCACATTCAGTGGGGGGACCGTGGTGGTAGTGGTGAATAGGTGAATAATACAGTGACATGTACCAGGTGGCAGGCATAATTGGAGACCCCCCTAGTGTTGGAGGAGCATGCTTGCTTTCTACTCATTTTGTATTTAGGATTATACTTTCTGAATCTTCATTTGAATATTCATCGGCTCTTCCATGGATTGTATTCTTCCTCTGGAATGTTTAAGATAATTAAATAATAATAAACACAAAATTTGTTAATAATGATTCTATAATGTATATAAAATATTAATAACAGAAGGAGGAAATACTTAAAATTTAGGATGGATGTGAGGGGAACATTTCTGGTCCAATAAGGATGCCTGAAAATTGATTCCTCGATAAGAGAAATTAGACCACTGGCAAATATGTCAAAATAAACCTTTTCAGATCTCGGACTATTAAGTTTAGTCTTTCGATAGTGTAAAGAATATTTATTTAAGAGAAATAGCTAAGCCATGGCAAGAACGGTGTGCTTTGTGGAATTTTAATTTGCTTTGTGTTCATCCTTTTTTCTTTGTTTCCAGCCTTGAAAAGTGAGTCTCACAAGTATAGGAGGTGAAAAATGACAATATTATCATCCACTGGAAATGGAAGAATCACTTCATAACTCTCCTAAAACCCACATCTACAGAAAACTGCCATAATTTGATCTGTCAGCTCCCTGATAAACTCCATTCTTAGGGCTTATCTTTATTTGATCTCATTCAAATCTTACTGTGTGTAAATAGCTTTATTCCAAGTCCTTTTTACTAAAAACAGTCAATGGAAAATGTTTTAAAATCAGCTGCCTGTGGTGGACATACCGGGTGGAAAAAGCAAGAGTGTGAAAACAAAAACATAAAAGGAAAAACTGGAGAATGAAATGTCCATAGCTTCAACAAGCTGCAAGGTATTCCTAGGAATCTAGAAGACCATGTGAATTATGTAGGGATATACGTATTCCAAAGGATGTGTGCATTCCATAGGATAGTTGTGCATCTGAGAATGACCTGAAGAGGCCAAAATCTCACACCTCTAGCTGACCTTGAGGTTCTGTGCAGCCAAAATGTGGAGACAAAGGCAGAGTTAGTGGTTAACTATCTGAGTAAGTGTAGAATATGTGCCCCAACATTCAAACACAGCCCCCCTCCAAAAACTAAAAATGTTTTTCACTTCAGGCATCCTAGGAAATCTGTGTGCAAGCGCTAGATGACCACTAAGTTAACTGAGACGAGGCTTTAGTGGCCATAGATGCCAAAGAATACAGACTTCACAGAATTAGTTCAGAGAAATTACTAAGTAAGCAAACAGTAATAATAACAAGTGTAAAGAAAAGCAATAAAGTCTGTAAAGAGATAAGGAAGAAGGAAGGAGGATCTAATTTGAAGAGTTGCCATATTATATTATTTGAAGCATCTAATTTTTAACAAAGAAAAATATGAGCTATGCAGAAAGCATAACCCATACACAGGAAAAAAGTAATCAATAGCAGTGGGTCCCGAGGATGCTTAAATTTTAGAGTTATGAGATAAAGGCTTTAAATTAGCTGTGATGGTTAATATTAGGTGTCACTTTAACTAGATTAAGGCTTACCTAGGTAGACAATGAATCATTTTTTTCTGAGTGTGTCTGTGAGGGTTTTTCTGGAGAAGAATGGTGTGTGAGTTGTTCAACTGAGTGAAGAAAATTCAGTCCCAATGTAGGCAGGCACCATCCAGTCATCTGGGAGCCCAGATAAAACAAAAAGAGAGAAAAGAGGTTAATCTGTTTCCCTCTTTCTCTCTCTCACTCTCTCCTGCTCCTCCCCACTGGAATCTGTCATATCAAGAAAGTGAAAAACAGCACAGAGAATATGAAGAAGTGTTTGCAAATCATATGCCATATACGATTTTAATATTCACAATATAGAAAGCAATTCTTATCTCAGCAAATGAAAGACAAAACTCCAAATTAAAAATGGACAAAAGACTTAAATATATATTTCTCCAAAGAAAAGACACAAATGACCAATAAACATATGAAAAGATTCTTAACATCATTAATTATTAGGAAAATGAAAATCAAAACCACAATGAGATAGTACTTCAAATCCATCTGGATAACAAGTATTTTGTTTTTTAAAGAGAGACAATAACAAATATTGGTGAGTATATGGATAAATTGGAACCAAATCTTGTTGCTGTGGATATAAAATGATAGCCACTGTAGAAAACATTTTGGCAGTTCCTCAAAAAAATTAACCATAGAGTGATCATATAGCTCTAGGTATATACATATATCCAAGGTAACTAAAGCATATGTTCACAGAAAAAATATACATGACTATTCATAGAATTATTTATATAGCTCAAAGTACAACCCACCAAAATGTTTAATTGATTAATAAACATATTGTATATTCGTACAATGGTATATTCAGCTGCAGGAATGAGTGAGTGAAGTGCTGACGCATGCTATAAATATTAACTAAAAAGCTTATGCTAGTTTAAAGAAACCAGACATGCCTGGGCATGGTGGCTCACTCCTGTAATTGCAGCCCTTTGGGAAGCCAAGGTGGGAGGATTGTTTGAAACTGGGTGTTGGAGATCAGAGTGGGCAACACAGTGAGATCTAATTTCTAAACAAACAAATAAACAGCTTAAAATTACCTGGCAGGTCTCCCCCTCTCTCTCTCTCTTTTCTCCCCTCTCTCTCTCTTCTTTTCTCTCCTCCTTGGTGCTGCTCTGCAGCATCCCTCCATCCCCAATAAAAACCTTTTGTACAAAAAAAAAAAAAAAATCCCTGGCAGGAGTGTGGTAGCATGCATCTATAGCCCCAGCCACCCAGCCACCCAGCCACTTAGAACGTTGAGGGAGAACAGCTTTAGCCCAGAAATTTGTGGTTACAAAGAGCTCTGTTTGTGCAAATGCACTATACTCCAGCCCAGCCTGGGCAACTGAGACTCTGTCTCAAAAGAAAAAAACATAAAGCCATATATAAAAGACTATATATTGTACAACGAATTGATATTTAAAGTCCAGGATGGGCAACTCCATTAAGATAGGAAATAAGTTAGTGTTCACCAAGGGTTGGAAGAGAAAATATTAGAAGTTTCTTTGGGGGCAATGAAAATATCCTGGAATTACATGGTGGCAGAGATTGCAAAATTGTGAATATACTAAAACTCAGTACATTTCACAACCTAAAAAGATGGATTTTATGATTTGTGAATATTTTAATAAAGTTGTAATTAAATAAAATTGTATAAAATTATGATAAATGCAATTTCAAATATACTACAAAATCCAAAAGGAATTTATTTTTCCGAGAAGCTAAGTCAAAAACTTGTATGTAATCATACAGAGTATTATTAGAGATTCAGAAATGTGGTATGCTTTAGATTAACTTCTAAAAGATGAATAACATATTTCTCTTCTGAAAAACTGATAGGAAGCACATCTCTACGTCCTTGCTGCTTCTCGTTGGGAGAATGTATATTTCTTTCTCTTTAACATACTCATACCTGATCAAGATGAATATCTGGAAGAACAAAACTTACATTACTTGAAATTTTGATTCAATTTCAGAGAAAGGTCATTGCTAGTTCTTTTTTGGAATTGTTTCTCATTAAAAATATAACAAGCAAACACAAACCAACTGGTTCTGCAGTGTTGGCTATCACTATCAGTTACACGTTTTGCAAACACGACTGAGCCTTTAAGCTCTTTCCTTTGGCAGAGTTGCAGACGACAGCATTGTGGTATCTATCCCTGTGTTCGGTGTTCACTGCCTTTGTCCAACACACCTTGTGTAATCCAAATCTTAACATTAGGTTGAGTTGTAGTGGCCAGGAATGCTATTTTTTTTTTTAATGTCATGCCGGTACGATGTAGGAGAGTATAAAGAGGCGCTATGTTTCTACTCTTTCAGAGGAAGTGTGATCCAACCTGCCACAATTTCAATTAATTGATTTAAACCCAAGAGCTGGTCAGGTGTATTCAGTATAAACTTTCTCTGGCGTTTAGGAAAATTTTCAGCTGAATAGAATTTGACATTTTAATAAAAGGCAGTGTGGCATTATGCTGTAGTCAGCATGCCTGACAAGAAACAGCCAACCGTGCCGAGAAGATTATAAAGCTTTTCCTCATGCCCTTTAATTTGAATCCAGTGATCAAAAGATTGATTTAGTTCCCAAGCTTAATTTTCAGCTCTAATTTTATTATTTGCCCAAATCAACTAGATCTTTTCTAATGTATTGGATCAGCTGCAGCTGTGTCTCTGCTTGTTCTTTGGGATATACCTTATTCCTTAGTTATCCGTAACCGCAGCAAGAGAGAGGGAAAAATGTCCAGAGCCTTTGCTCTTCTTTGAATCAAATCACGTCCCTGACTCCAGGAACGGGAATAATCTTTCTCCTTCAGATACAAGGAAGTAGAGTATAAGAATTAGGGAAATTTCAATACATGAGAAATTTCTCTTTATGAGTTTAAGGGGAAAAGAAGTATCTAGGGCTGTTCACCTAGCGCATGCCAAGAGTCCTTAGGCAAAACAACAAAAAAAAGGACTCATAAAGAGGATCATTGACCTGGAGTAAGTATCAGTTTTAAAAAGAAGGCTCTTAACCTTTCTTCTTAGCAAATACAGAAGTATTTCTATTTTCTGTATACGTTAGGCACACCAGAAAACCCCATTGTTCCACTACTGACATGAATTGCTAAACTAACAACCACTTATTGTAAAGCTGAGCCACTCAGTTTTTCTCAGATGGTATAGAAAGGCCATTTTAAAATGCAGTAGACGTTGGGAACCAAGTTGAACTGTGCTTGTAGGACTCTTTCACTAGATACTTCTTTATTCCTCTTGAGCTCTAGGATGAAGGAGTGCAGATGCAGGCGGCACTGCTCCTGCAAAATCAAAGTCAAAAACGCCCGTAGGAATCAAGGGGGCACTTGAGGATATGGAGGAAACATCATGAGTGTGGGAAATTCTGGGCTGTGTTTTATGGGGATCTGAAGATGAGAAGGCTTCCAGCTGACCTCAACTTCCCACACCTTTTTTTTCCTCATTCCTCCTGCCTCATTTCTCACTCATCTCTCTGTTTCTCCTCTGATATTTGGTGTTTGCACATTCTTAGTGTGTTTTAAGACACACACACGTACACACACACACCATATTAAAGAATTTGAAATTTGAGAAAAGAAAAATAAGTATTCCTTGGATTTTATTACAGTCTGTTAACCATTTTTTAAAATTCTTGTACCTCTGAACCTTTTGTCTTATACACAGTATGGCATATGATTAAATTATATGCTTTTGTATTCTATTATTTCTATTTAACATGCCTGCTCAACCATAACCACTCCCTTCCCCTCAGATTCCTCAACTATTCAAAAGGTTTAAAAATTGTCTCCTGTGCATGTAGCCCTAAATCATCAATTTAGTGGGAGGAAAACTTTGTGGCATGTTTAGCCAAGGTTTTACATCTGCTTTTTGTATAAATTCTGAATAATAATCTTTTTTCATATGGTGTCCAGTTGCTGTACTTTTCTAGGGGTATTTAGTATTGAATATAGAATGAAGGTATTTATTTCACTTTCAGAGAGTTCAGAAAATAAAGAAAAAAATAAAGACCAATTCAATTTCTCCATGTGCCCCTGTCTGTCTCCCTTTCTGTGTGTGTCTCTCAAGCACACACACACACATACATGCACACACACAAAACAAACAAACAACTCCCCCCCCCGGGAAACAGCCTGGGCAAGCTGAGGTAGGGGTGTGTGTGTGTGTGTGTGTGTGTGTGTGTACTACTCTCGTGTCCCTGACCAGTTCATTTTCGGCCCTGCAGTAATAGAGTGGCCTCAGCATCTGCAGAGTGAGGTTTTACTACTCGGCTATGGATCCTACAAAGGAAAATTCCTTTTCTTTAGCGACAACATGAAGAAAGGGTGTCGAGTTGCATCTTTGGATCTAGCCACCTATTATGTGTACATGTCACGGGGCATCATTTACACAGCCAAACATCAACCTGAATATTGTTTTGTGATTGCATCTACCTTCTGCTTTCAAGTCCGACGAAAGCATGTATTACAAAGAGCCTGATTTGTTACATGCCTCCAACAATACCATTTGGAATGGACTTTGGTTTTCGTTGACATCCTGTTGATTTCCCAGCCCCCCCACGGCCGAGGCCACATCATGAATTTCCTCACCCTATCCTGTCTCATTCCTTCAGCCCATTTGCTTTGGGAGGCTCAGAAGATACTGATAAAGTTTCTATGTGCTCCTGCTGAAGGATCTTTCTATTTCCAAGGCCTAAATTGTTCCGGATGAGGCTCCTGCACCCCCAAAAAGAGGGAAGGTGAATTCTCTGGAAAAGCCTCTCCTGGCATTCTAGCCCTCTCTCTTGAGCACAGCCAAGCACTGAGCACCTGTTTTGAATACTAAATAGCGTGGAGAACTGCCCAGGCCTATTCCCAGGTGGGCTGGGCAGAAATCCCAATTTTTGTGGAAAGAGCCCATAAAGTAGATTACAAACCAACGTAGCATACTATAGTGCCTTGTAACTGCAGGATTAAACCAAAGCACCAGAAGGAGAATGAAGGGCTATCACATTTCATCATTAGAAAACAAAAACACTTAGCTAGGCAGTAGATACTTAGTGTTATCCCAGGAAAAAGCAAACGAGGGTCCTTTTCTACAGCAGAGTCAGGAGTTCTGCTATACTCAGTTATTTTTCCAGGAAGCCTCAAAGCATTTCTATCTAAATCCACTCCCCATAGCATCCCTCAGTATCTCTACCTTTGTTCCCAGCATAATTTGGGAGTCTCTTCAATCGACTTGGTCTTTTGGAGGTATAAATGGGGGTGCCATAAGAAGCACTGTTATATTTTCAGAAGCAAAATATGCATTTTTCTGAAGATACTTCATTAGCAGAGTTCCTTATTATAATTTAGTATTCCTACCTTAAAAGGCAAAGACAATCAAAGGGGAAGGACTATTTTATTACAGGTTATGTAAGGGAAAGGAAAAGACCTAGTGTAATCAAGTCTGGGTAGTTCCATGGAGCAGCATGAGGTGGAAAAGTCTTAGCCCAGTTTTGTAGAACACCTGGAGCCTGTGAATCGGGAAGGAGATTAGGGAGTGTAATTGAACTTGCTAATGACATATAGGATTACGTTAGAGTGACAGAAAAATGAGTCAGGCACTGAATTCTAGCAACAAATATGTTGTGTGTTATCTGATGCCTTTCACAGATGGAAATAAAAGAGTATATACAAGTTCAATTCAAAGGGGAAAACAGAGGTAACCTCGAAGTTTGTGAGATGGAATTTAAGTTTGTGGACTGTGAGTATTCATTCATTATGTACATTTACTAAGTGATGACAAGACAGAGGGAGATGTTAGTGGCAACAATGTGGCCATCAAGAGCTAGCTGAAACAAGGGAGCTAAGGCAAGCTGAGCTGTATATGTGTGTGCGTGAGGGTGTATATGGCTCTCCCATCCCTGACCATTTTTTTTGCCTTGTATTAAGAAAATAGCCTCAGCATTTGCAGAGTGAGATTTTATTACTCAGCTGTGGTAGCTGCAAAGGCAAATTCTTTCTCTCTAGCTACAGCTTGATACACATGTGACTATACATGAAGGCGGACAAGAGGATGGATCGTTTGAATTTTAATTACATTATGATAAAGGAATAATTTTTGCTTAAAATGCATTAGTATTTCACGAGAAGCTATACTTGAACATTTATACATTAAAATTAGTCTCAATGACTTATTCTCCAATAAATCCTTTTGTTCTTCATTTGAATTATTTTAGGGACACAATTACATGACAAAGATTTCCTTGCGAGTTAAAAAAAAACTGTGCATTAATTGTCAGCTATATGGCTTATCTTAGCATGCATTCATTACTATTCACATCATTGGAAGAGGAGATTTGATATAGTGTTCAGCCTAAATCATCTCATGATTGCTAACCTCATGTGAGGCCAGAGGTGTACAGATCTACAATCCTGACACGAGTGTTTCTTTCCATGCCAGCAGAGGGTAGAAGTGCCACAGTGTCCTATAGGACAGAGACTACTCGGTTTGCTATTAGACATCCCTTAGGTAAAGAAAGCTTGATTTGCAATGTTCATTGTAAATGTGTCAGAGAACAAGTGTGATTTGAATAATTAAAGCGGAAAATAGCCATGACTTGTTGATTTTGAGGTTGGCATGTCTGTACTACCAATTTCTACCTGATGTGTAGGCCAGGTTTCATAGGACACGTGGAAACTGAGAAGAATTAGCTTCAGGCCTTAATTCTATGAGGCAAGAGATTCCAATAATGTTAAATAGTTTAAATCTCTTAGAATTACACAGATGAAGAAATACAGATAATAAACTTACAAAACGTTCATCCTTGCAAATACAAAAAGAATGAGAAAATAAGAGGAACCACAGAGTATCATTTCCCCCATCAAATTAGTCGTAACAAATAAAAAGAAAGTTAAGATCTAGCAGCATTGAAGTTGCATGGAAAGTGATACACCAATACACTGTTAGAGGCGTAACCTACCCTATTTGTAGTGAAAGAAGTGTGGGGTGATGTCACAGATTCCTATGGAGGTGAATTCTCATCAGGTATTTATTTACTTTCTATAAGGTATAGTAAAGACCAAATTTTTAATTGATAAATTTGTCCCTCATGACATCGACTTCAGGAAATTATGAATATTTCCTAAGCAATCCCCAAGCCAGCTACCTGCTATTATGGATTTATTTTCTTATATTTTTCAGACTTCAGATCCTAGAAGACAGGTTGCAAGATTTTCTATACCTGAAAAAAACAACTAGCACGTGGTTTCAGGTAGTAAAAACTCAACGTATATTTTACAATGAAATTTATGTTCTCAATTCCTATAACCTTGTTGGGTAAAAAACTCTGTGGGTGTGCTCAAGCCTTTGGTCAACAGTTTCTAGCAAATAATAAATTTTGTTCATTTATTCATTCAAAAATATACAAGAAATAACAGAAACTGTTCTAGGCACTGGGACACAGCAGCAAAACTTCAATTCTAGGAGGATAAATGAATAATTAACCTGAAAGAAGTTATGTAATATGTTTTAAGGCAGTAAGTGATGAGGCAGAAGTGTGGCCCAGAAGTTTGAATAACTGCAAGGAAGTCAAGGTGGCTGTAATGGAGCAAGAGAAGAACAAATCTAGGTAGTAAGAAATGAGGTGAAAGAGGTAATAGATGGACAGATTAATTGGATATAATTGGCTTTGTCTTCGGACAATACTATGGGAGAAATTGGGAGTCATTGGAGAGGTTTAAATAAATGAATGACATGATACTACTTATATTTTACTAGGCACATTATGACTTCTGAATTGATAAGGGCAAGGGTTAGGGCTAGGAGACTGAAGGGAGGCAATCCATGTCACAGATTCTTTATCTTAGACCAGAATGGTGGCAGTGAAGGTAAACAGAAGAAACCTCTGGATACATTTGTTGAAAGACAGTGAATGAATAACATCAGGATGTAGAAATGGCAGTAAATCACAGATAAGCCATGAATTAGCTATACACTTATAACATCATATGAATACTAAATATCTAAGTCAAAATCTACAAATTCTCAAATCATGAATTGTATTACTATCATCTTAGGATGATTGTATCTTTTTCATGGCAATTTTCTACCCAGAGACTTTTGGCACTACCTAAAAGTTATTTCATATGCAGAAAAAAGTGGAGAACAACTTAGCCCAGCTGTGAATACTAAGAGGCCAGAGATATTAAGTTATTGTTTGGGATCCCATACACAGGAAACTTCTAAGGGCCAATGCTTTTAAACTCTGGACTCAGGAAAATAGCAAAATTGCTCAGGGTTGCTCATAAATAGCTAAACACTGGAAGTTAAAACTTTAGTGACAAGTATCTATTAGATCCAAATTTTGAAAAATTTTGTTCTGACATTTAGAACGTTATTGATCCTTTGTAAAAGGATATCCACTTTGGAGATCCATGGATGAAGAGACTTGTGTAACATGGACAAAGTTCAGAGGACTGCTACCAATAGAACATAAATGTCTTAACGCAATAATTATAAATGAGGTGAAAGGTATGTTGATTAGTTTGATTAAGCACTTCAAATTGTAGAAAACATCAACACATTATACCCCATAAATGCATAAATGTATTCATGATCTATGTGTATATGACTTAATAAAAGGAAAAGAAAATGAAGACTGCTACCAAAATTATTCAATCATTGTAAAATAAGGGTATGGGGAAAGGCTGGTGAAACTGGGATTATTCAGCTTGGAAAATAGAAAGTCAAGAAGGGATTTAATGATTGTCTGTAGGTGTATAAAGAGCTGTTACACAGAGAATGTTCAGCTGGTATCAATCTTCTCTTCGGCCAGAACAATGAGAATGCAGTGTAAATTGCATCATGAAGGGTTTAGGCAAAAAAATAGAAATAATTTTCTCATAAGGAGTGGTGCTAAACCTTGAGATAGGTTGCCAGTCCAGAGTTAATCTGACAATGTGTCTGGAATTCCAAACGTTTGATCCATTAATGTCAATTCAATACACATTTCCTGAGAACAAGGTATCATAGGGTAAGATATTTTCTATGCAAGACCATTGATGCAATTCTCCCATTGGCATACAGGGAAAAGGAGTATAATCTGATTTATTCAACAAGTGAGTTATAAGTTCAGAAACCAAAATGCAGAAACCTTAGAGAGTATAAAACAAGATCAGTTAACTTTCATATGGAGGCATTGCTGTGATATGGTGGAGGGGATAAGAAGATATAGAGTGGAGAATTTAAAGGAAGTAGTGAAGGTGAGTTTTAAAAAGTAGCTGGATGAAATTGTATGGTGAACATTCTTATTGCTCAAGGACAAAAGGCAGAGTCATAAGTCCCTTTGCCCCCTTGCTTCGAGGAAATAGAATGGGGCAGTGGCAGGGACGTGTCAGCCAACCCCATGGGTAGAGGGGGATGCAAAACTATCAAAAGGAAACAGGAGTCCAAGACACCTTTCTCCCTAGTCCAGTTTAATTTCTGAGAATTATCTTTACTTCTCTCACTGTATATTTCTGTGTCTTGGGGTGGGATGGAGTCTGGCCCTTTTGTTTTCTCAGACACTTTACGTAACTGCAGTTGGATTCAGAAGAAGGGCATCTGAGGTCAAAGACTAAAGCCAACACCCGGTACCAACAGAAACTCAACCCATTCCTCATAATTTTAGCTCATTGTTAAAATCTGTATTATGCTGGCATGGAAGGAATATGTGTTCTGAGTCTTTTTAACAGCTATGAGACTTTCAGTAAGTTTTCTAATAACCCTGAGCTTTAAATTTTCTTATCTTTAAAGTGGAGGCAGTAATTATCTCCACAAGTTTCTGTAAGAATTAAAATGATTAACAAACTACTTAACTCCTGATATGTATTCATCGCATGCCGGTTACTTACACCTCTTCCACTGTCACAAACTTTCTATTATGGAATGACGTCATTTCATGTCCCTTCTTTGATGAGCATTTTTTGCTTCAGTCTAAACCTCTCCAGTTGGTTTCCTTAACTCTTGTTCATATGGTAAGGCATCTGGTTTGCTCACCTTAAGCTTCTTTTAAATGGATTAATATCTTCCTTAAGAAACGGATTGCTCAGAATGGAAGACATAATTTTAATATAATTCCGTCTCTACAGGATACTATGACCTCATGATGACCTCACTCCGTGTGGAAAATACATTTCTACTAATACATCCTGAATTGTATTGCTTTTTTTGGCAGACATGATCTACTTTTGACACAAATACTGAGGAATTTTTAGAACTTTGGTTTTCCTTGGAGATGCACTAAATCTGGCTCTGTCTGGAGGTAATGCACTGGAGCAAATGATCATACGTGGCTGTTTTGAAACCAATGGATCTCTGATTCTCAGAATGGGCAATGCTGAATGAGTACATTGTAATGTCCAAAGTATTTACATCATAACATCAAACATTACATAACAAAATATCATAACAAAACATTACATAATAAAATATTCCTCTGAGTTGGCCTGTCAAGCTACTATAGCAACTCTCTTTCTTCACTGCTAAACTTTATGGAAAAGCTGCTTGTGTTTACTGCTTTCACTTCCTCACCTATCGCCTTTTTATCCCAAAGCGGCTAAAGATCTAATTGCCCAGACTAGTGATTTCTTCTGAATTATTTTCCTCTTGAATCACTCTGCAGTATTTGACATTATGTAACCTTTGTATCAATACAATTCTAATAAAAAAATCAGAAAGAATATGAATATTTAAAACAAAACTTTAATGCAGAGAATTGTTTTCATAGATAATAAAAGAACAGAGAAGTCTAAGAGTCAACAGTAAGGTTGTCTAAAATTAGCATCATCAGAAACCATGACAGCCCAAGGCCAGAGAACAAACAGAAGAGCCAGGGTTACCGAAGCCCAAGAGATAAAATTACCTGGCTAAAACAAGAATTACAGGGGGATCTAAAGCCACGGAGGAGAGCTGATTGCTGTTGGAGATGTCATTTGTGGCAAAGAGAGAGGAATATATACTCTAGCTTCTGCCCACTCCCTACTTTCCAAACCTTCTCTCAGTGCCTCTGATTGGTTGAACTTAGCTGGACGTCCACTATCAATAGAGTCTTGGAAACACCACCTGCAGAGGTTATACCTCCCCTAAAAAATATGTTGCCATAAGAACAGAACCAGGGAAGGTGAGAAATATAAATTAAGTAAAATAGACCCTGGACTGGCATAGTAATTTTACTATTCAACATTCATTTTTTTCCCATTTTTTTTATTTTTACATATGCATGTGTTTATTAGGTTTCCATTTTTGTCTTCACAAAATTAAAAAGGCTCAAATTTTAATAACAATAACAATGTTTAAAATAAGGACTAGAAACAAAAACCTCATAAAGAACGAACGAACATAAATACATTCAGAAACGGAATCACACAACTGCTACATTAAAATATTTTTTTATTTCTAACCATATACAACATCTTTACATTTCTACCTAGTATGAGGTAAGTATCTGTCATATAAATAAGTTACATTTTCTGCTCAACCAAGAAAGATAAACTGACTCATCAGTCTTTGCATTCATCCCATTTTCAGAATCTTTACATGATACAAAAAATGTCGCCATCAGACTCAATTAAGACTCATCATGGTTAGGTGACCTGTGCACTAATTTGTTAAGCTGTATATCTCCAGCTCTCCTTATACAGAATAGAGTAGACGTGTCCTAATTTGTTTAACTATTTACAAAGTCACAGTTATGTTTTTCATTTAATTTAATAGAACTAAATCTGCTCTCTCACCCAAACTAGAAAACTCCTAGTAGGTCTAGAATCCTCTTTTTTCCCCCTTCCATTCATTCATTCTATCATGATTACTGTAAACATCACCATTTGGGCATCTTGGGAATCTTCCACTCCCACTTTGTTCAATCAGGATTTCATTGTCTCCCATTTGTATATCTGAAATAGTCCACTAATTAGTCTCTCTACCTTTAATTTATTTTACCCTCAGTAGTTAAAAATGCATATTATTACCAAGTTGAGCCATCGTATATATATCTGGGCTGGGCACAGTGACTCATGCCTGTAATCCTAGCATTCTGGGAGGCTGAGGCAGGTGGATTGCTTGAGCTCAAGACTTTAAGGCCAGACTGAACAAGAGTGGGACCCCATCTCTACTAAAAATACAAAAAATAGCCAGGCATAGTGTCAGGCTCCTGTAGTTCCAGCTATGCAAGTGGCTGAGGCAAAAGGATCACTTGAGCCTAAGAGTTTGAGGTTGCTGTGTGCTATGAAGTCTTGGCACTCTACCCAGAGTGACAGAGTAAAACTCTGTCTCAAAAAAAAAAAAATATATATATATATGTATATAAGAGAGAAACACATATCTGATTATGTCCTGTCCATTAACCCTGCACCAACATAAAAGACAGGCTTCCTAACATCAAGGACCATCACAAAGACCAGCTGGTGACAAGTGACATATCCAGCTTCATTTCCTCAGTTCCTGGACGCATTTTTCACTCCAAGGATATCAGATTATACAGAGTTATTTAACATACTATGGATTGTTGCATATTTAATCCTTTAATAATTATATTTCCTTTACCTGAAATGCATTCCCACGTCCTTTACCTATTGGAGTTTAATTCACTCTTTAAAGTTTATTTATTTCAAATATCTTCTACTGTGAAGCTTTATTTGTGTACACTTTTATCTAACATCAGATTTAAATACCCCTTTATCCTTCTGATGCACTTGCAATTTTATTATATCACAGATTGCATATTTTACATTTATTTTCTTGTTGGTTTCTTCAATGAGTCAAACTTTGTTTCAGTGCCTACCAGAACATTTGGGAGAAAGTTGGTATTTATGTTTATGTTGTGTTGTTGTAAGAGAATAGCTACTGCTGAGTAATTTATAAAGAAAGGAGGTTTATTTAGCTCATAGTTTTGCAGGCTGGGAGATTCAAGGGCACAGCCTTGGCTTCTGGTGAGAGCTTTCATGCTGTGTCATAAAAGGGTAGGAAAGATTAGAAGGAAAGTTGACCCATGCAAAAGCAAAAGAGGGATCTGGGCTTTATAAGAATCCATTCTCATGGAAACTAATTCACTGCAAGAACTAATCCAGTCTTGTCAGAGTAAGAACTCACCACTACATGACTGACACCAAGCCACTCATGAGCAATCTCCTCCTATGATCCAACCATCCCTCACTAAGCAGGGCCCACCTCCTAACGCCACCATGTTGGAGATCAAATATCTATGAGTTTGGGTGTGAACAAACCATATCTAAACTATAGCATTCTGCACCTGGTCCCCCAAAACTAATGTCCTTGTCACATCCTAAATTCCATTCCAGGAGTCCCAGAAGTCTTTTTTCAGTAACAATTCAAACGTCTTATTGAAATTCAAGGCTGGCTCCTTCCAATCATGAGCCTGTAAAATAAAAGGAAGGTGTTTATATTTAAGATACAATGGTGGGAAAGACATTTGGAAAGCATTCACACTTTAAAAGGAAACAGAAATACCCAGAATTTACCCAAAGGGGGAAAAATACATTCTATAAAAAAGACACTCGCACCTGAATGTTTATAGCACTATAAGTCACAACCAGAAAGATAAGGAAACAACCCAACTGCCCATCAATACATGAGTGGTTTAATAAAATGTGGTACATGTATACCATGGAGTACTATTCAGGTATAAAAAATGATAAACTAATTCCTTTTGTAACAATCTGGATACAACTGGAGACTATCCTCCTAAGTGAAGTATCAGAGGAATGGAATAATAAACACCCTATGTGCTCAATTTCAAATCAGAACTAAATGATCAACATTCATATGTACATATGGTAGTAAAATTCAATAGAAATCAAGCAGGTAGAAGAGAAGAAGGGATGGGTAAATTCACACTTACTGGGTACAATGTACACTGTCCAGGGAACAAATACAATTATAACCTTGACTCAAACTGTAAAGAAGTAATTCATGTAACTAGAACATTCTGAAATAAAATGAGAGAGGGAGGGAGAGAGAGAGACAGAGAGACACCACATGCAAGTCCAAAACTTAGAAGGGTAAACATTAAATCTAAAAACTCTAAAATATTTTCCTTTGACTTCAGGTTATACAACCTGGGAACATTGCTGTGATGGAGGAGCTTACAAGGCCTCAGGCAGCCCTGCTGCACCCATGGTTTTGCTGGCTGCAGCCCACATAGCTGCTGTCAAAGTTTGGAGTCAAATACCTGTGGGCTGTCTAGGCTGAATGTACATACCATCAATGACTCTACCCCACCTGGGTCCCACTAGTGCCCTTACACCTGTGGCTCCATTAGATATTACCCTTACGGGGATTCTTTGCAGTAGCTTTGAACCCACATTTCCACTCAATGTTGCCCTAGTAGAGACTCTGCAGTGGCTTTGACCCTGTGCAAATCATTTCTTGGACCCATAGGCCTTTCTGTATATACTTTGAAATTTCAGTGGGAGAAGACACCCTCCATGATTCTTAGATTGTGTAGACCTATAGACATAATTCCACCTGAAGTTGTCAAGGCTTATCACTTGTGCCATGCGGAATAGCAGCTGGAGCCATACCTGGGGCTGTTTGTTTATGGCTTTTATTGTAGGAGCTGCTGAGGTGGGGGAGTAGCTTCCCAAGGTAGGGCAGAAGAGCAGCACCCCAGGCCTATCCCCTGAAAACCATTTTTTTTTCTTGTACGCCTCTGGACCTCCAATGGGAACCTTGAAGATTTTTTAAATGCCTTTTTCTGATTGTCCTAGTAGCTCCTTGCTACCTTTCTTTTATGTATTGATAATCTCTTTTAGCAAGTGGATATTAGGCTGAATTTTTGTATTCCTCCCCTGAAAACATTTTTTCATTTTCTACCATACAGCCAGAATTTATTTTCTCTGCTTCCCTTACAGTGATAAATTCTACATATAGATTATTCCTCTCCAGTCATAACTAGCCATAAGCTGTTAAAATTAACCATACCACTTCTTGGAGTATTTTTGCCACTTATAAATTTCTTCCAGCAGATATCTTAACTCAAGCTCTTAAATTCAGCCTAGGGCATAGACACAATACAACAAAGTTCTTTGCAATGATGTAACAAGTCCAGTGACAAAAGAAACAACACCTCAATTCCATGTGAGAACTTATTAGAATGGCCTTGACTGTCTGTAGTTCTACCAGAATCTTGGTCAAACCACTTACCCAATCTTGAAGAAGTTCCCAACTTTATCTCTTCTTTTTTTTGTCTAATTCTGAGTCCTCATCATAATCACCCTTAATAATCCATTCATGGCAATAATGTTCTTTTTCTAGCCTGTTCCTCCAAACCCTTTTTATCTCTGCTCTTTATATGTACTGAAACCACTTCCACATTTTTATGCAGCTTTATGCCAACACCCAACTCCTTAGTACCAATTTTCTGTCTCAGTCGATTTTGCCTTGCCAATAACAGAATACCTGAGACTGGGTAATTTATTTATTTTTTTTACAAGGTTAGTTGAGATAAAAATTCTGCAGGCTTGGAAGTGCAAGGGTATGATCCTGGCTTCTGAGGAAAGGAGTATTTTCACATTACATCATAAGATGGCACAATGGGTTAAACAGGAAGGTGAAATATACAAAGAGACAAACATGATGGGCGTGCTGGCTCTATTGCCCACTTTCACTGGAGATAATCCATGCCTGTGAGAACTAATGTCATCTCACCAGAATGAAAACTCACTCACTACCACAAGAAGGCACCAACCCATTCATTAGAGATTTACCTTCATGATGCAAACACCTGCCACTAGATCTCATCTTTCAACACCATCACATTGGTAATAAAATTTCAACATGAGTTTTGGTAGAGACAAACTCAAACCTTAGCAGCTTGGTGATCAGAACATATATGCTGAATAGAAATCTATTATCAATGAATACAAATGATGGATGAGGACAAAATGTCTTAAAGTTACCTTTGCATTTCATTGTGGGTATTAACAATTATATGTTTAAGTAAAGATTATGTCTGAAAGATATATTGAGAAGAGAGTGAATCTTCTTAACTCTGGACTATGGGAGCTCAAATTCCCAATTTGCTCTAGAAAAAATGTGCTGGAATGAATTTTGGTAGAGATTCATGGGTTAGAATAAAAAGCCTGGAGAGGTTTATGTTAGGGGAACAAAATGACTTATCAGAAAGAGCAACTTGCGAATCATTGGATAAAACTAGTTTCATTTTATGGCTCTGTTACTTATTTGCTATTATACATTGATGAAGTCTTAATTTCCTAGTTTTCTGCCTTGAACCTTAGAGATTTGACATAGAGATTAAAATGGGAATAGAAGGGAACACTTGTGGAAATCTTATATAAATTAATAAATACTACTATATTAGTATATGAGGTAGTGTAATTAAATTTTTATTATTATTTATACTCAGAGGATCAAACTATGCCAATAAAGATATTATATACCAACATGGAAACTGTCACCAAGATAATTTCCTAATTGTCTAGGAGAAAATGTCCAAATATTATATAAATATACATGTAGGTGATCTGAAAGACCATATAGAGTGCATAGCGTGTTTCTAATCTAATATTGCATCACAGCGAACACATTGTGGTATGTGCTATGAGACCATTTGAGAGTGCCAGAGTGGATAATCACTGAGTTAAGGATGGCATGATAGACCAGAGGCATATCTTTTACTAATGTAATAATAAAGAGGCAATTATTTTCTGATCTTATAAATATGTGTAAAACTTGGTTATGATATGGAGTATTATTTTTAATGATAAGTGCGTGGCAGGTTCTCCAATTCTTCTCAATTGTATAGAATGTAATGAAGGGGTTTTGGCACGAGGAACGAAGAGGCTTGACATAGAGTCTGTGCTAAGGGACTGAGGAGCTCTCAGGATGGAGTCTTTCAAGATAACCACAGGTCCATATTTGTTATCATAAAGAAGTAAAATGTAGTTAAAAGTTACTTATCAGGTATTAGCACCAAAGGAGGGAACATGGAAAATGTCAGATAGGGTATCTCCAACTTGTTTTTGCAAAACTGCAGACCTTGAAGACGACCTTTGCCTCCAGAGTTAAGAGACCTTTGGAATCTAGAGAATCTTTACCATAACCATTAGGTCTGGTATTGCCACATCTCACATACACATTTTCTCCTGGAGGGCAGCTTTCTGCCCTCCTGCCTGAACACAACACACAGGCGATTCTCATGACTTCAGGTCTCTTAAGCAGAAAGTGAGTCTATTTTGAAGGTCTGGGACGATTTTCCCTACAAGGTAAGATCTATCTGAACTTCTATTGTTGAAATTCATTATCTGACAAGGATAAAAGAAACTTAACACATGCTTTTTTATTCTTTGTGAGCTTTTGGATTCTGCAATCCCATTACTAGCTATCTACATAGGAGAAAAAAATCATTTTACCACAAGGCTATTTGCACTAGAATGTTTCTTGCAGCTTGATTCACAATTGGCAAGATGTGGAAGCAACTCAAGTGCTCATCAACACATGAATGGGTCAACAAACAGAAATATGTATACTATGGAATACTACTTAGTCATAAAAAGATGGAGACTTTATATCTTGTGCAGTTTTTGACTGGGGCCAGGTTTGAACGTACCACATCGGCTATATGGGGCTGACACCCTACTCCTTAAGCCACAGGGGCCCTTCCCCCCCCCCGACTTTGTATCTTTTATATTTACATGGATGGAGTTGAAACACATTCTTCTTAGTAAAGTATCACAAGAATGGGAAAAGGAAAACAATTCCAATACTTGTAGTCAATACTAATATTAAGCCAGTATATAAACAACTATACTTCTCCATGGAAGGAAAAACACAAGTATATTTTAGTGGGGGAGGGGGAGGAGGAAAAGAGAAAACGGGGGAGGGTGATGGGCAGATTCTCACCTAATGTGCATAATATAACAGTGTTAAGCGCACACACACACGCTATGAAGGGCTCAACTACAATTTGTACATTACCTTAGAAATGAAAACAGTGCTACTTAAACATTTGTACTCTCATTTTGAGCTGAAATTTAAAAAAAAAAGTTGAGCTATACTGATCAGCATCTGAATTTCTACAATAGTTGCTCTCTACAGTTAGTATTTATGGTCAACTTGCAGAACTGCCAAGTAGAGACATACGCTAAGAAATGTTTTGGTTCACTATGGAGTGAGAACAATACTATGTTTAACGGCGTCTTTAAGCTCAGAAACAGATATTTCATTCATATGAACAGGAAATGTTGGAAACTGTGCAAAATATTATTTACATTATGTCTCTAAGGGTGTTTAGAGGTTATTTTATTTAACCCTAAAGAGATGTCAGCTTTTATACCTCTTTATCAGAGAAAGCCCAAAGGGTGGCTCCTGTGGCTCAGCGAGGAAAGTGCGGGTCCCATATACCGAAGGCAGCAGGTTCAAACCCTTCGTATGTGGGACCGGCTCCTTGCCCTCTGAGCCACAGGCACCGCCCAACTCCGTAACTCTTTTCTCAGCCCAACTCCGTAACTCTTTTAAAGAAACTATCCAGTTGTTTCTGGAAACAGCCCTAGGGGTTAGTGATAGCTTTCATGGAGAAGAACTTCTGGAGTGGGCTAGAGGACTACTTCCGCCATCTAGAGAGGGAGTTGACCAAAATGGAGAGCACCTACCTGGCTGAGATGCATAGACAGTCTCCCAAAGAGAAGGCCAGCAAGCCCCCGCCAGTGTAGAGAAGGAAGCGTCCCCATACCCACCTGCAGGTCCCTCACCTAGAAGAGGTGATGAGCCCTGTCACCATGCCCACTGATGAAGATATGGGCCACCAGATCAAGCGCTTGGCAGGTTCCACGCAGACATGGCATATCCTCGAGGACAGCCCCAATGGTTTCCACCTGCAGAGTGTGTCCAAGCTGCTGCTGGTTATCAGCTGTGTTCTGCTGCTGCTGGTCATCCTTAATATGATGCTCTTCTACAAACTCTGGATGCTGGAATATACCATGCAGACCCTCACTGCCTCGCAGGGTCTCAGGCCCCAAGAAAGGTTACCCAAGTCTCAAGCAGAATGGGCCCAGCTTTTAGAGTCCCAGCAAAAATACCACGATAGTGAGTTACAAAAATGGAGGGAGATCATCAAATCCTCAGTGATGCTCCCGGACCAGATGAAGGACTCACTCATCAACCTTCAGAGTGGCATTAGATCCCAGGACTACATGTCCGAAAGTGAAGAGAAGCGGAACCGCTATCATTGACAAGGCAGGAGCAGGGGTGGCGGCAAGAGGCCTGTGCAATACATATATATATATATATATATATATATATATATATATATATATATATATATATATATAATCCAGTTGTATCCAGTTTAGCTTTTGGTAAAGCCATGCCCTAAAGCACAGTGTAGAAAAATCTAATTTCAGTGATTTCCTGTGAAAGCATGGGTGCTCTAGAGCCCTCTTGAGGGTAAGGATGGCATTACACATTAAGATGAGCAAAAAACTAAGCTGTTGGAACAGTGTCTTGAAGTTTTAGGATACAAAGAGATTTTGATGTCATGATCTGATACAGAGATGAACTTGGATAAAGAAAAGAAGGGATACAGATTTATTTTCAAAATGATATCACTTTCAGGTAAAGTAAAAGCCTGAGATAAGAGCCACTTGATTAAAAAATAGAACACCCTGAAGCAAAAAGTATGCAGGTCTACTGAAGATGTGAACCAGTTCCTTCGGGAAAGATGACTCTGCCTCAGTATGGAAACTCTTAATGTGAACATGAAATACAATGCTCAGAATCCTCTCAATGCCGGGAAAAGAAAGTCATATGCCTCACTGAGAGTATGGCTCTCCTGAAAAATGCCTGCCTTTGCCTACTTAGCTGGCCCTATTCAACTGCAGTTTTTAAAGGATCTCCTCTATTATGAGCTTATTCCAGAGGAAATGTCCCAGGATAGCATCTGAAAAAAAAAAGTCTTCAAGAGGTGAATTGTCATTGCTATTCAGCAGTGAATCTGTGGTGACTCAAGAAAGTACAAAGGATTCAGAGGAAGGGGCAAAGGAAGTAAAAATATGACAGAGATAAAGAAGACATGATGATGAAAGATGAGACTGGGGACTTTGATGATGAGTTCTTTAAAAACTGTTCAAAGATTAAAATGACTGCAAGTCAGGAATATTGAATCCTTTACTAACTCCTTAAATGGAATTCAACCTATTTATTGAATAAAAATACTACCTTGCACATCTTGCTCTCTAAAAGATTCAGACGATTGGGAGCTAGAAGAGGCAACTAAAGCTGAAGTTGAAGCCACTGCTGCTGCTGATGATGATGATGGTGAGATATAGGAAGTAAAATGCCTCTTTCATGAAATTAGTCCATAGCATCCTCTGACTCCTTTCAAAGGTATATTTTATTGAGGGGTGGGCAGGAGGAAAATCTAGAAGTTCCCTGAGAGCTGCCTCCGTTCGCACTTCATTATCTGGCCTGCAAAAATAAGTACATGTAGACAATTGGAGTATATGAAACCAACCCCATGATTTAAAAACTGCAGGGACAGAGAGGCCATGAAAGTACTTACAGAAAATGCTAGAAGAAACACACCACGATCAAACAGGAGGGACTGGAGTCCAAGAGGGCTTCTCACAGGTCACTGGAATGTACCTCTGAGAGATTAAAATGCAGAGCACCTTACAAGTTAACAAATCCAGACGTTCAAGAAGAATGTCTGTAAATTCAGAAAATATTCAGCTCATACAGAGGAAACAAATGGATGAGCTGCATCTACAAAAGAGCTTGATATTGCATATGCAAGATGGGAAAGAACATGTGGTCTCTTTCTCAGTTGGAACTAATAACATTCAGTTATACCAACAAACAAGTTAACGAAAAATGACGTGCAAAACTTTTGAAATGTAAATAAACTGAATTGCATATAAAATATTAAGTCAAAATTTTATAAGTGGAACATCAATAAATTTTATTTTCGGTTGAAATTCATACTTTCCATTTTCTTTATTGAGACAATGTTTAACTCTGTTGCCCAGGTGAGCGTGCTGCCATGGCATCCTCATAACTCACAGTAACCTCAAACTCCTGGTCTCACGTGATCCTCCTGCCTCTGCCCGCCAAGTAGCTGGGACTACAGGTGACCACCACACCACCTGGCTAATTTTTTCTACATTTTTGTATAAATGGCATTTCACTCTTGCTCAGGCTCCTCTCAAACTCCTGGCCTCAAGAAATCTCACCTCAATCTCCCAAACTTCTAGGATTTCAGGTGTGAGACACCATGCCTGGTGATAATTTCCTTTTATTTTTTTTCATATTTATTATTTTTTAATTTGATTTTATTAAATCATAGCTGTATACATTAATTAAAATTATAACTCTATACATTTATGGGTACAATTTGATGGCTTGATATACAATGTGGAATGCTTAAATTAAACTGATTAACATAACCATCACCTCACTTACTTATTTTTTGTGATAAAACATTTAAAATTTACTTTCAGTTATTTTGAATTATATCCTTGCATTGTACACATTAGGTGACATCCCACCAAATGACCTCCCACCTCCCATCAATTTCCCTCTTCTCCCTTGTTAGACTATATTTGTGTTTTATCATTTGTATGAGTGTGTAAGTGTTTATATATTGGTTTCATAATAGTATTGAGTATACTGGATACTTTTTTTTTTTTTTTTTTACCTAGAAGCATGTGTTCCAACTCCATCTAGGTGAACACAAAAGCTGTAAAGTTTTCATCCTTTTTATGGCCGAATAGCATTCCGTGGTATACATATATCACAATTTGTTAATCCATTCATGGGTTGGTGGGAATTTGGTAGCTTCCATGACTTGGCAATTATGAATTGGTCTGCAGTAAACATTCTGGTGCAAATGTCTTTGGGGTAGAACGATTTTCATTCTTCTTGGTAACCTTGTAATGGAATTGCAGGATCAAACAGAAGGTCAACTTTTAGCTTCCATAAAATTTGCATTAGTTTGCAATCCTACCAGCAGTGTAGAAGTGTTCTCTTCTCTCCATATGCATGTCAGCATGTGCAGTTTTACCGTGGCCTAGTGCTGCGACTCATGCCTGCAATCCTAGCACTCTAGGAAGCTGAGGTGGGAGGATCCCTTGAATTCAGGAGTTTGATACCAGCCTGAGCAAGAGTGAGGTCCCCTTTGAACAAAAAATAGAAAAAAAACTAGCCAGGTGTTGTGGCAGATGCCTATTGTCCCAGCTACTCAGAAGGCTGAGGCAGGAGGATCACTTGAACCCGGGAATGCGAGGTTGCTCTAAGCTAAGCTAATGCCACAGCACTCTAATTTGGGTAGAAAATTGAGGCTCTGTCTCAAAAAATAAAAATAAAACAAAATACAATAATAAATCACTGCTTACCAAAACTGACTAAATAAGAAAAAAAAAAAAAAACCCAGAAAGCATGAATAGCCATATATCTATTAAGAAATTGACTTAATATTCAGAAATTTCTCCAATAAAGAAATCCCCAACTTATGTACTTAAAAAATAATGTTAATGACATAAAAAGGAACGTCACAGGGAAGAGTTGCTCAAAATGCATATGGCTGGAAAAGAACTTGTATCCAGAATATATACAAAACTTACAACTCAGTAGTAGGAGGTCCAACAACATGATTTTAAAAATGGGCAAAAGATCTGAGCATATATTGGCGGCACCTGTGGCTCAGTGGGTAGGGTACTGGCCCCATATACCATGCGTGGCGGGTTCAAGCACCTAAACCCAGGAGTTGGAGGCTGCTGTGAGCTGTGACGCCAAGGCACTCTACCGAGGGCGATAAAGTGAGACTCTGTCTCTAAAAGAAAAATAAAAAAAGAAAAGAAAATAATAAATCTGAGCATATATATGTTATAGGTGTTACAAAGATGGAACATTATAATATGAAAAGATTCTCAGGAACATTATTCCTTAGAGAAATACTAATTAAAACCACAATAAATACCATCATACATCCTCTAGAATGGCTGAAATTAAAAAGACTCGTAGTAAATATCACATGTTGGTGAGAGATGTGGAGCAAGCAGAACTTCAATCCTTTGCTTGTGGCAGTGAAAAATTGTGCAACAATCTTGCCAAACACTTTGACAGGTTCTTATAAAGTTAAGCATACATTTATTGTATACTCCAGCAATTTCAGAAATTTCACATGTAGGTATTTATCTTTGCCACATAAAATGATTTGTTTACAAAGAGACCTGTGTAATAGTGCTCATGGCAGCTTTAATTATAATAGTCTAAAAAAGAAATTTACTCAACTCTCTACTAATAGGTGTGTGGATAAACCAATTGTGATATGCACATATGATGTAATACTATTCAGCAATTTTAAAAGAATGAACTACTGATACCACAATGATATAGATGGATTTAAAAAAGTCAGAAAAGTTTAAAAAAGCAAGTCACACAAAAATTTTGTTGTATGATTTTATTAAGATGAATTTTTATACCAAAAATGATGATCTATATAGACATTAGCTCTGAGTTTGCCTGGTGTGGGGGTGGTCAATTGAATATAATGGGGAACAAATGAACTCATCAGTGACCTTTCCGCCTCCACTTTGTTCGGAATAGGGGAAATTTTACCTTGGTTAAATAACAATCCCCCAATGCCCAGTGCCTTACAGTAAAGGTTTATTTTCAATTTGCCAAAGTCCTTGTAAGTTAATGTGATTCTTCAGGGAAATATTTATTTTTAAAACATTTCAGATTAATATTGGGGTACATATCATTAAGTTACTTAACTTGCTTTTGTAAAGTTAAAGTCTGGGTTGTTGTGCCCTTCTCCTAGGAAGTGAACAATATACCCATGCGGTGTACCTGTAGGCTGGGGATTTACCCAACCCCTTCTGCTTCCCCTGCTTACCTGAGTGTAATTGAGTTTTTCTCTCACATGAAAGAGTGAATAGTTATTAATATATCCCTACAGTAGTTATTAATCTAGTGATTATTTACACAGGGTATCAGTGAAATGAGCTGATAGAGGTTCCACTACCTATGTTCTCATCTAGAGAAGGTGACCTCTTAAGTTGAAGCAGAAGGAAGTAGAGTGATTAGAGGACTGTGCATTGCTTGAACTGCAACAACTTTGCAGCAACTTTCATTGTTTCTGGAAGCCGTGCTCTTTCTGCACGCATTTTATTGGCTGGAATTAGCCATGTGGCTTTTCCATTTGCAAAGGAGGTGATTGATGAGGTCTTCTATGTGCCTGGTGATCATAAACAATGTCTGGTAAATATGCCAGTATATAATAATCCATGAAAATTTATAATGTATTTCTTACATGATATTTTTTGAATATTGTCACCAATAAGCTATATCCATATGGTTAATGACTTGGAATTGCCAAACTATCCTCACTACTAATCCTGTTTATCAGTGAGCATCTAAGGTAGCTCATGAACATAATCTCCTTTGAATCTTGGTGAAGGTGTGCCCTGATTTGATTTTTATATCCTACTGTAATTCATTCTAGGGTCTCTAACCAGGGTCATAGTGTACTAGACACTGTTTCTTCACGTCATCAGGAAATACCTCCAGGAGCAGAGGGCGAATTCATACTAGTAGATGCAAACCTAGTAACTATCTGAAGACACCCGCTATTTGGATATCCTTCAGAGAGATTAATACATGTATCAAATGAGCTGGATGACTTATTATCCACTAAATACCCTGAATACCTATGCCCAAGCCACCATACAAAGTCTTGTGCCTTGGTAGAACAAATAACTTACATTAGTGAATACTAAATATGGCAGTAAAATGAATACAATAGTAAAATATTGACTGACACTATGTTCCAGATCTTAAGGCCCACACTCTGAAAGAGAGTACAAATTTCCACTTTTTAAATGCATACAGTTTACAACATCTCTGATGATTTGGCTGATATGATAAAGCTTTTAACTGCCTCTGATGAGTATGAAACAACTATATGTCATAAAATACAGCTATTTGCAGCAATGTCTGCTTAGGATTATTGAGGTGAAAGCACAGTCTTTAATATTTTCTGTAAAACCTACCTACATTTGAATCATTTTTGGGTTGCTTTGTATGAATTCATCATAATTTCAAATATTTCCATGCATTTGCATTGCTGATGTTACTTCCATTTGTGTTACTCTGAATGTCTCCTGCAGGTATGCTGGTATACATGTGTACTAATATGAAGTGCAATAGCTCACCCAAGACAATGTCAGCTTTCTCAATGAATAGGTAATGATGAAAAAATACTTAATGTCAGACTTCTTATGTTGGAAGCCTAAAAATTCATTACAAAACCATCAAGAAACAAGTTTTGCTTAAATGTCAACTGTGGATGAAATTTTGCAGTCATTTTTGAGGAATGTTCAACACTTAAAAGCACTTCTTTGAAAGATGGTAGCTCCAAAGTTTTTAATCCTACTTATTTCTAAGTTGCCAGAGAAGTGTAAAACATATTACCTAAAGAATGGGCAAGGATTGTCAAGTCACCAGGATTTAATTTGTTCCAGGAAGCATCTTGCTTTTGGTTAGAGTGTGGGAGGAATTTACACAAGGTTTGACTTTTAAGCGCTGAGTTACAAGGTGAGTGTGATAAGATAAAGGAGAGAGAGAAGCATTTCATCCTTCTGACCTCTCTGAGGAAAAGAAAGATTATCCAAAATGACTTACAGAAAAAATGCTTCCCTGTTATACTAAATGGAATTCAGACCTTATCATCCGTGATACAATATGCTGTATTAATAATGCGCATGACTATCTCATTCATTTCACTCTGAAGGTTTTTCACACACACAAACACACATACACCCTAAGATTATACCATGCCATGTAAACACATAAATACAAGTGTTATTGAGCCGCATCAACAACTTCAAAGCAGTTCACATAAAAACCCGAAAGAAGTACCATGGGGATTTGATAAGCGCACTGTAATAAAGCAGGATACAGCTTTTAATTCTGCTTCTGAAAAGTCACTTTGGAACTACATGATCTTGGGGAGTTGGTAGCACAGTGAAAATTCTGTCTAAAACATTGACTGTATAGTTAACGATACCCATAGAGGGCCTTCATCATCTGATTTCTAGTATGGACATTTGAAGTTAAAAATCTATGAATGTTCAAGTGTATTTTGTATTAAGCATGAGGTGGTGACACAATCTCTATTCGTTATGTGCTGTAGCAGAGTCTAGAGGCAGTTTCTCCTTCTCCATTTATCAAAGGGTACTGACTAATTATCTTAATTCTTTCTAACACCCTTCCACTGAATGAAATACTGCCATGCCCATTTTGAGTTGAGGAAACTAAGGCTTAGAGATGTAAGTAACTTGCCCACATCCACACAACTAGTAAAAGGCAACAACAGGACTCAAAATACATGTACAAATCTGTATGACCCCAAAGCAGTAAATTTTTTACCCTCCTTTTATGCCACAGTGATCAATGTAAATAATGACAAACATTCCATTTAAAAGAGGGCTCCAAGGTTGTCTAATAAAACATCAATCTCCCATCTGTGGAAGCGGTTGCTTTGATTTATTTAGAACACTCATATTTAGTTAACCAGAATTTACATATTTAGAGAATAAGGTGGAAAATGTTAGAGAATTCAGTCCTCCATATCTGAGTTAAGTGCATCTTTTGGAGCCCCAGTTCTTCTGCCTCCACCCTGTTGTTAGGACTCTATCCTGAGACTGGGACTGTGCAGCTATTCCTGGGCTCCATCTCCTTATCTCACCCCATCACTAAGGCTGAATAAGTGACTCAATTTGACCAAAAGGAAGGCATGGTTGTTGAATAAGAGCCTTGGCAGGATGATTACGAAGAAGCTGGCCTTAGAGCTGGTGGATAGCGCTTGAGTGCTTGTTCAAGATTATCCTCTAGGTCAGTGATTTTTCAACTGGTGTGCCAAGGCACATTGATGTGCTGTGAGAGGATCTTAGGTGTGCTGTGAAAAGTTTTAAAGATTATTCATTAAATTATTTTCAAGAGAAGTTCAAAAGACAGTAAGTATATATATATATTTTTTAAACTCTTATTGATTAACATAATTTAAGTGTGCTATGGAAGTTTAACTAACAAGTGTGATGTGAGATAAGAATGTTGAAAAACATTGCTCTGGGGAACTGTGGTTAAAGATTTTAGTTTTATTGATGCCCTATGACCCTTTATTTTATTTTTTTATATTTTTTTTATTAAATCATAACTGTATACATTGATATGATCATGGGGCATCATACACTCGCTTCATAAACCATTTGACACATTTTTATCACAGTGGTTAACATAGCCTTTCCGGCGTTATCTCAGTTACTGTGCCAGAACATTTACATTCTACATTTACCAAGTTTCGCAAATACCCCTGTAAGATGCACCACAGGTGTGATCCCAACCTATGACCCTTTAATACTCATGACAATGGCACCATTGGGCCAGTCATGCTCATACATTGGTCATTGGTCTTGATAATGTCCTATACTCTGTAGTGCAAATTTTCCAGCATGTAAAACTAGCTAAAATATAAGATGCTTGTGACTTCTATAGCATTCCATAGAATTCTCCCTCTCTTTAAACTATTATTGCTACTTTAACAGAATATTTCAATCTCTAAAAAATAAAAGGAATCTCATCTATTTACCAGAAAGAAATACTGTATTTCAGTTAATATACTTGGTTTGGTGGGGAAATTTTCTATATGTATATTTACACTATGTATTGTGTCCCACCAGTCTCTCTGCGCAATTCATGAGAGTTTCATTGAACAGATGCTGCTACTACTTAACTTTTTTTCTTCATACTTCAGCTACATAGTTGAGGCTTTTAATTACGAACATCAGGACTCATCATATTAGATTTACATGTAGCATACCAGGCCCCATCACATTTAATTCAAGGATTTTATCATAGTACAATAAGCCTATGTTCCATCCTTTTATTTTTTAAATATTTTCTTAGCCAGTGTTTTTCTGATTTTTAAATTAGCTACAGATTTGTCCAATATACCTTCTAGTAGGCTTTAATGCATCTAACTGAGAAACTTTTTGAATAAGGAAAGTTTCCAACAGTGTCTTGCAGTATGGCTCAGTAGAATTTCCCCAAATATCTGTGGGTAAATTGCATGCCTTATGTACATTTGTTAACACAGGTACTGATACACTAAATTGTTAGTCTTTTATTGCATATTCAAGTGTCTCATGAAAGCCCCTGTCAGATTCTCTGATGAAACCAGGATATTGTTAACCAGTGAGGCATTTATTTGTCTTTGCATCATCAAGCTGAGTGGTTCAGGGTTAATGAATTTCAAAATCTGACCCTTTCTTGGAATTTGTGTAGGCCATGCTTATGAATTAGTCTCAGGCATTCCAAAATGCATCTGATTAATTCTAGATCTAATCAGGAGAAATTTTAGATCTGGGATGTATTTATTCAAGAATATTTACATGATCTCTGGTATCTGGTATTGATGCCTCTTATCCTTATTTTGATTTACCCTAAAATCTCTTGTACCAATTTATGTCATGCTGTAATCTTTAGATCACTTTTCATTTCATGCTATGATGGATAAATTATATGAAGGAGTGGACTCTCTAGAACTAAATAATATGATAGAGTTTTGCTAGCTTTGTGAAGCTAAGGTGTAAAGGAGTCTTCCTGCATTCACAGAATAGATTATTATTCAAGAATTGGAATAATTTATTAAATCTATTCTGAATGTTTCCAAGTTCTCTCTAGCAAGATACTAAATGGGGTGATACTTCCTTTCCTGAGTTCCGATGTTAGTCTGGAAGAGGTGGTGACTTTAACTGACTGGTTGTCAGGATTCAGTGGACAATATGTGTTTGCATTGTAAATACTTTCCATTCCTTCATAGCCTAGTCATCTAAATATGTCAGAGGTTGTTTAAACACATCATAAAACAATTAAAATTCCTGAGACTTTATGACAACAGGCTTATGACTGTATTTATTATTATTTTTATTCTCCTTAACCAGATAAGCACAGATGTTAATAGCATTCCTCTTTAGAAATTTCGTGTTCTTATAACTTCTGCCATTTTAAAAGATGTGAGTGTCCCTAGAGAAATAGGAATTTAACTCAGGTATTGGTATAAATTTGTTTATCTTAATAAAACATGATAGAAGTTCCTGGTGCCAATTTTTGAAATCATACTATAGCATATGGGCGACTGCTTGGCAATTTGAAGGAAAAAAAATAATGTAAATATCTATGCAATCACATTTCAATAAATCTTGATTTTTATAGTAAACATTACATGCTGCAATTTACCATTTCTCATTTTTATTTAGTTAATAGCATGTTTTAGCCTATTCTGTGGAGTTCACTTTAGTAATCGCCAATTTTAGTACATCCCCTATGCCATGAGGAAGAAGTGTAGCTTTTTAAATTGCTTATTCTCAAGCTCCTTACCATATGTTGAGAAATTACCTGAGTCAACTTTGGCTTCATACTCACTCCTGCTTGTATTCAGATTGTTGAAAATTACCTTTACATCTATAAAAAACTAATATCATTCTTTCATCTGCCCTTTCAAAATTTATGTCTTTCATCCAAATGTTGGTCAGTCTGACACTTTTAGTGAAGAAAGCCTCTCTCTCTCTCTCTCTCTCTCTCTCACACACACACACACACACACACACACATATTGTTTTTTGGAGACTGTATTAGTGTGCCCATTTTTTTTTCTGCATTGAAATGATAAATTCTTCTGTAGTTTTCAAAGCTCTACGGGCGATTCTGATGCTCACACATTTATAACCTTTATATTGACCTGTTAACCAGACTTATTTTTAACCAGGCTTATGGAAGAGATACTCCATTAGGGGTGGTAAGACATTTATGACTTTCCAATTACATATTTATATCTAATTGCATTTTTGTATCTTTAATTTTATCTTGTTAAAATATATTAGTTGTAAGAGTAATATTCCCTCATATACATAGATTCATAAATTCAAGTAATTGTGTACTTGAATACTTACTACTTCCTAACATTATAATGTTATAGTCCTTACTTTTCTAAGTGCCATTAGCTCTGCTATTATTGATTTTGATTTATCAATTCTATTTACTCTTCTGTAGAAATAGGAATCTGAAATCTTATGTTCCCATCTTTTTTTTTCCTAGTTGTTTCTGATTCCAGTGTATTAACCTGAACCAGGATTTCAATTTCCCCCTTGGCTTGAGAACTTGATTGGTTTTCTGTTCTACCCACTGTATATTGACTCCTGTTAAACCTATCATTACAGGTGTGAATTTAGGATTTGAGCCCTAGAGAAGAGTTCAGATCAGGAACACAGTTTGGGAAGTCATCCACATAATAAAAAATATTGCAAAGAGTTTGTAATGCACTAATACATATATTATCTCATTTCACTTTCTGTAAAAGTCTTATTTAGTAAGAGAGGGAATTGACATTCACAGAGGTTAAATGACCTTACCAACACCATAAATTCAATAAATGATGGGGTGGCACCTGTGGCTCAAGGAATAGGGTGCCAGCTTCATATACCAGAGATGGCGGGTTCAAACCCAGCCCAGGCCAAAAAACTGCAAAAAAAGAAAAAAAAAATTCAATAAAGGATGGAATCTGCTTTTGGCACTATTCTATTTATCTTTTTAACACTGTAGTGCGCCTCTACAAGGAGACTCCCAGTTATTATCACCTTCATTATTTGCCTCACAGTCCCATTGAAGAGAGCTCTGAGTGGGTAGCAAGTCTCTGAAACCACATATGTTAATCTTCATATGCCTTCTTCCAGAGTGTGGAACACAAGTTGGAAATATTGAAAATCTTGGCAATTCCTTAGAACTATATTCCTCAAAGTTAGTGAATGAGTGAATCCCCAGGGGATCTCATTAAGATATAAATTCTGATGTAGTGTATCTGAGGAAGCACCTGAGATTCTGTACTTACCAAGCTACCAAGTGATGTTACTGCTACTGGTCTTCATACTCTACTTTAAATAGCAAGGCTTGGGAGCAGACAAGATGGCTGACTGAAGCCAGCTTTCCACAGAGGCTCCCATCCAGAAGGAGAGTTAAAGGACAAAAATTCAGCAAGTAACCTGGGGATTTGAGCTGCACTAAGAGAGAAGGTTGAAGAACGCACATCAACCCCGCTGAGGCAAGCTGTGCCACAAGGATACAAACGAAAGGTACAAAATCCATCACCAAGCGGACAGGAGTCCCCTCCCCCATGAGAATGGCTCGGAGTGCTCCACAAACAATCGGGCAGAGCTCAAAGCTCCTCCCACTACACTCCATGGGAGACACCCTTTAAAAACTGGACCTACCTCCCCTACTAGGGTGCTACGGCGTTCTCCTGCCAGGCATAAAACTGTATAAAACTGTATATAGTCTCTACCTGGAATTCTGAGCTCCCAGTGCTCCCCTCCGCTCACACTGAGGTCTGGAGGCCAGTCCCCCAGGAGTTCAGAGTCTTGGGTGATTTCTCCAGGGGTGTGGACGGTGCCTGGACTGCAGCTGGTCGGCGCCAGCTCTGGGGCACGGGAGTGAGGAGAGGACGGTTGGCAGAGAGGAGACTGCACCAGAGTGGTGGTTCCCTGAGGCACAGTGCGACAGCCATCTTTTGGCGACAATACGGCCAGGCATAAAACTGTAAAACTGTGTGTGTTCTCTGCCCGCAACCCTGGGCTCCCAATGCTCCCCTCTGCTCTCACTCCAAAGTCTGGAGGCCTGTTCCCCAGGAGTCCAGACTCTTGGGGGATTGCTCGAGGGGTGTAGACAGTGCCGGGGCTGCAGCTGGTCAGTGCAGACTCTGCGGCACGGGAGCGGAGAGAGGACGCTTGGCCAGAAGGGAGCTGCACTGGAGCAGGTATTCCATGAGGCATAAAACAGCAGCCCTCTTTTGCTAGCAATACGGCTCACTACCGAATATTCTGAAGCCACACCCCCTGTCTCCCTGGGCAGCCAGAGACTGTGAGAATAGGATTTGCCTGAGGCAACACCAACTTGCAAACCGGGCAAACTCCCAGGGTGGGGCTGACCCAGAGTTCCGCTTTACTGAACCTAAGATGCACCTGGCCCTCAGGGGATCATCAACCTACAGACAATACAAGGGCAAAGACAAGCTAATTTGGAACTCAATTCAGCTTCTCTTCTGCAGGGGAACCGCAAAGTTGTTCTGTTCTGTTCTGTCAGTAACATTAATCAGGGGTGAGAATGGACCTGAGTGAAAACCCCCAAAACTTCATCAAGCACCCAAGGTCATCAGGCCTCACCTCGTCCTGCTAGAGAGAGGAAGAGCTCAGTGGCCTGGCAGACTTCCTTGTGATTCAGGCAGGTGCAAACTCCTGGAGTACCGGTTCACTACAGGCAACTGGGTCAGACAACTGCAGGGCTATCAGTGACTGGGTATGACAGTGGTGCAAGGTGGGGAAGGAGGCATCAACCTTCCCAGACTGATCTATTGGCTGGGTGGCTCCTCCTGACTCCACACAGCACTGGACCAAGCCACACCAGAGTAGTCACCAGACCCCTGTGATCCAGTTCCCAGAGACCTATTAAACTCTCTCACCCGAGAAGGTGCAGACTGAGACAATTGATTTGGACCTTTTGAACTGAACCAATCACCTGAGGACAAATCAGGTGGTGCCTTGGGTGCATGGTTGTAGGAAGGTTTGATTTTCCTTTTCCAATTGTTTGCCTGTGGGGGACAGGGTGACTTAATTGCTGATATTTCTCCAAAGCTGAGATTTCAATCCAGAGTATCTGTTTCACTAGGGTGGAACAGAAACCAGCTGAAAACAAGACAGAACCACTTAGCCACACCACACCAGACAGGGCCCCAGTTTCTCAGGCCACAACACTGTACAGTCCCTTGACAAAGCCCCAGGGGAAAAAAAAATCAAAGGGAGTAAAACAAACAGGGGGCGGAATCAGCGGAAAAGCTATGGTAACATGAATAACCAGAATAGATCAAACCCCCTAAGGAAAGATATGGCAGATTATATTGAAGATCACATTCATAAAAAACTGGCTGAGATGTCAGAAATCAAATTCAGAATTTGGACTGCAGACAAGATTAATAAAGTGGAATTAGGAATTCGAGGAGAAATTCAAAAGTTGTCTCAAGAATTTAACGAATTTAAAGACAAAACCACCAAAGACTTAGACACACTGAAGCAAGAATTTGCAGCCCTCAAAGATATGAAAAATACAGAGGAATCCCTCAGCAACAGAATGGAGCAAGCAGAAGAAAGGATTTCTGACATCGAAGATAAAGCCTTTGGATGCTCCCAAACTCTCAAAGAGGAAGAGAAATGGAGAGCAAAAATGGATCATTCTCTCAAAGAGCTCTGGGATAATTCAAAAAAGGTCAATATCTGAATCATTGGAGTTCCTGAAACCGATAAAGTGGCCTCTCTGGGCACAGAGGCCCTTCTGCATGAAATAATGAAAGAGAATTTACCAGACATGCCTAGAGACTCTAAAATTCATATAGCAGACAGCTTCAGAACCCCAGCACGACTCAACCCCAATAAGACATCCCCCAGGCATATCATAATTAACTTCACTAAAGTTAATATGAAGGAGAAAATTCTCAAAGCTGCCAGGAGAAAGAAAACCATTACCTTCAAAGGCAAGAATATTAGAATGACTGCAGATCTCTCTGCAGAAACTTTTCAAGCCAGAAGAGGGTGGTCATCGACTTTTAATCTCCTAAAGCAAAATAACTTTCAACCCCAGATCCTTAATCCAGCTAAACTGAGTTTCATTTATGATGGAGAAATTAAATACTTTAATGACATTCATATGTTGAAGAAATTTGCCATAACAAAAGCAGCTCTTCAGGATATTCTCAGACCTATCTTCCATAATGACCAACCCAATCCTACACCACAAAAGTAAACTCACTCGGAAACTTCAGATCAAACTCTAATTTCCACACTGGTGAAAGGATTAAAAATGTCCACTGGACTTTTGAAAAACTCGATACCCAAAATTTCACCAGAATTATCAATATTCTCCATTAATGTGAACGGCTTAAACTGTCCTCTAAAGAGGCATAGGTTAGTTGACTGGATACAAAAACTCAGGCCAGATATTTGTTGCATACAAGAGACACGTCTTAACTTAAAAGACAAATACAGAGTCAGGGTAAAAGGATGGTCATCCATATTTCAGGCAAATGGTAATCAGATAAAAGCAGGTGTTGCTATTTTATTTGCAGATACAATAGGCTTTAAACCAACAAAAGTAAGGAAGGACAAGAATGGTCACTTCATATTTGTTAAGGGTAATACTCAATATGATGAGATTTCAGTTATTAATATCTATGCATCCAACCAGAATGTGCCTCAATTTATAAGGGAAACTCTAACTCACATGAGCCACTTGATTTCCTCTAGCTCCATAATAGTCGGAGATTTCAACACTCCTTTGGCAGTGTTGGATCAATCCTCCAACAAGAAGCTGAGCAAAGAAATCTTAGATTTAAACATAACCATCCAACATTTGGATTTAGCAGAGATCTACAGAACATTTCATCCCAACAAAACTGAATACACATACTTCTCATCAGCCCACGGAACTTTCTCCAAAATCGATCACATCTTAGGTCACAAGTCTAACCTCAGTAAATTTAAAGGAATAGAAATTATTCCATGCATCTTCTCAGACCACATGGAATAAAACTTGAGCTGAGTAACAACAGGAATCTGCATACTCATATGAAAACATGGAAGTGAAATAACCTTATGCTGAATGATAGCTGCGTCAGAGATGAGATTAAGAAAGAAATTGCAAATTTTCTGAAACAAAATAACAATGAACACACGAACTATCAGAACATCTGGTACACCACAAAGGCAGTTCTAAGAGGGAAATTTATAGCACTGCAAGCCTTCCTTAAGAGAACAGAAAGAGAGGAAGTTAACAACTTAATGGTACATATCAAGCAACTGTAAAAGGAAGAACATTACAACGCCAAACCAAGTAGAAGAAAAGAAATAACCAAAATTAGAGCAGAATTAAATGAAATTGAAAACAGAAGAATTATACAACAGATCAATATATCAAAAAGCTGGTTTTCGAAAAGGTCAATAAAATAGATAAACCTTTAGCGAACCTAATCAGGAAAAAAAGAGTAAAATCTCTAATCTCATCAATCAGAAACAAAAAAGACAAAATAACAACAGACTCCTCAGAAATCCAAAAAATCATTAATGAATATTACAAGAAAGTTTATTCTCAGAAATATGAAAATCTGAAGGAAATTGACTGATACTTGGAAGCACGTCACCTTCCAAGACTTAGCCAGAATCAAGTGGAAATGTTGAACAGGCCCATATCAAGTTCAGAAATAGCATCAACCATACAAAACCTCCCTAAAAAGAAAAGCCCAGGACCAGATGGTTTCATCTCAGAATTCTACCAAACCTTTAAAGAGGAATTAGTACCTATATTACTCAATCTGTTCCAAAAGGTAGAAAAAGAAGGAAGACTACCTAACACGTTCTATGAAGCAAACATCGCCCTGATCCCCCAAACAGAAAAAGACCCAACAAGAAAAGAAAATTATAGACTGATATCACTAATGAATATAGATGCAAAAATATTCAACAAGATCCTAACAAACAGAATACAGCAACACATCAAACAAATTATACATCATGACCAAGTCGGTTTTATCCCAGGGTCTCAATTCTGGTTCAATATACATAAATCTATAAATGTAATCCAGCACATAAACAAATTAAAAAACAAAGACCATATGATTCTCTCAATCGATGCAGAAAAAGCTTTTGATAATATCCAGCATCCATTCATGATCAGAACACTTAAGAAAATCGGTGTGGAAGGGACATTTCTTAAACTGATAGAGACCATCTACAGCAAACCCACAGCCAATATCATATTGAATGGAGATAAATTAGAATCATTTCCACTCAGATCAGGAACCAGACAAGGCTGCCCATTGTCTCCATTGCTTTTTAACATTGTAATGGAAGTTTTAGCCACCGCAATTAGGGAAGAAAAGCCAATCAAGGGTATCCATATGGGGTCAGAAGAGATCAAACTTTCGCTCTTCACAGATGATATGATTGTATATCTGGAAAACACTAGGGATTCTACTACAAAACTCTTAGAAGTGATCAAGGAATACAGCAGTGTCTCAGGTTACAAAATCAACATTCATAAATCGGTAGCCTTTCTGTATACCAACAATAGTCAAGTTGAAAAAACAGTTAAGGACTCTATCCCATTCACCGTAGTGGCAAAGAAGATGAAATATTTGGGAATTTATCTAACAAAGGACGTAAAAGATCTCTATAAAGAGAACTATGAAACTCTAAGAAAAGAAATAGCTGAAAATGTTAACAAATGGAAAAACATACCATGCTCATGGCTGGGAAGAATCAACATTGTTAAAATGTCCATACTACCCAAAGCAATATATAATTTCAATGCAATCTCTATTAAAGCTCCACTGTCATACTTTAAAGATCTTGAAAAAACAATACTTTATTTTATATGGAATCAGAAAAAACCTCGAATAGCCAAGACATTACTCAGAAATAAAAACAAAGTAGGAAGAATTACGCTACCAGACCTCAGACTATACTGCAAATCAATAGTGAAATAGCAAACCAGGCAAATAGCATGGTTTTGGCCAAAAACAGAGAAGTAGATGTCTGGAACAGAATAGAGAACCAAGAGATGAATCCAGCTACTTACCGTTATTCAATCTTTTACAAGCCAATTAAAAGCATTCATTGGGGAAAAGATTCCCTATTTAACAAATGGTGCTGGGTGAACTGGCTGACAACCTGCAGAAGACTGAAACTGGACCCACACCTTTCACCATTAACTAAGATAGACTCTCACTGGATTAAAGATTTAAACTTAAGACATATAAAAATGAAACTATAAAAATACTAGAAGAGGGTTCAGGGAAAACCCTTTATGAAATCGGTCTGGGTGAGTATTTTATGAGGAGGACCCCCCCCAGGCAATTGAAGCAGCTTCAAAAATACACTACTGGGACCTGATCAAACTAAAAACCTTACGCACAGCCAAGAACACGGTAAGTAAAGCAAGCAAACAGCCTTCATAATGGGAGAAGATATTTGCAGGTTATGTCTCCGACAAAGGTTTAATAACCAGAATCCACAGAGAACTCAAACGCATTAGCAAGAAAAGAACAAGCGATCCCATTGCAGGCTGGGCAAGGGATTTGAAGAGAAACTTCTCTGAAGAAGACAGGTGCACAGCCTTCAGACTAATGAAAAAATGCTCATCATCGTTAATTATCAGAGAAATGCAAATCAAAACTACTTTGAGATATCATCTAACTCCAATGAGACTAGCCTATATCACAAAATCCCAAGACCAGAGATGTTGGCACGGATGTGGAGAAAAGGGAACACTTTTGCACTGCTGGTGGGAATGCAAATTAATACATTCCTTTTGTAAAGATGTATGGAGAACACTTAGAGATCTAAAAATAGATGTGCCATTCAATCCTGTAATCCCTCTACTGGGCATATACCCAGAAGACCAAAAATCACATCATAACAAAGATATTTGTACCAGAATGTTTATTGAAGCTCAATTCATAATTGCTAAGTCATGGAAAAAGGCCAAGTGCCCATCGATACACGAATGGAGTAATAAATTGTGGTATATGTACACCATGGAATATTATGCAGCTTTAAAGAAAGGTGGAGACTTTACCTCTTTCATGTTTACATGGATGGAGCTGGAACATATTCTTCTTAGTAAAGTATCTCAAGAATGGAAGAAAAAGTACCCAATGTACTCAGCCCTACTATGAAACTAATTAAGGGTTTTCACATGAAAGCTATAACCCAGTTACAACCTAAGAATAGGGGGAAGGGGGAAAGGGAGGGGGATGGGGGGAGGTGGGTAGAAGGAAGGGGATTGGTGGGATTACACCAGTGGTGCATCTTACAAGGGTATATGTGAAACTTGGTAAATGTGCAATGTAAGTGTCTTGGCACAGTAACTGAGAGAATGCCAGGAAGACTATGTTAACCAGTGTGATGAAAGTGTATCAAATGGTATGTGAAGCTTGTGAATGATGCCCCATGATCATATCAATGTACACAGCTATTATTTAATAAAAAAAATAAATAAATAGCAAGGCTTGGCTTCTCTGGATGGTAGTGTCACTACAGACCATACCTCATAGTGACAAGTCTTCTCTTACCCTTCCTTCATCTATAACTTATGCACTGGTGACTAATGAATAGCTGATAAGAACATAACTAAGGCCTTTATTTCTTTGAGTTCCATAGTACGTATCTTTGTTTTCTCCCAGTGAAAAGAATCTCTTGCTCTTACCTCTCATTTTTCTGATTTTTGTATATGACAACAAATTAATAACTAAATATATTCAGTTTTATTTTAACTTTATTTCCCAAAAGTCTGTTGATTTAAAATAAATGTATCCTTGACATTTTATGTTCTGCAGCTATAGCAAGCAAGATTCCTACCAATCTAGGGAATGAAGTATCTACCATGGGCTACTTAGGTAACTAGTCAACATCAGAGTGAGGTGTCATGATACTTTGTCTCTTGAATGAGAGCTCATTAAATTCCACAATTTTCAAAGCAAAATTTATTTCAGGGTCAGAGATAGGGGAAAGCATAATTATGGGATCAAATTTCTCTATCTGTGTGGAGAAAGAAGCTGCAGGAGCAGATATCTAAATGGAGAGTTAAAGGGTCTAGATAGGTTATCACCCTTTATTGCCCTTTGAAATTAACTCTAAAGCTTATTTAAAATGAAGATTCTTAGATCTTACACCCAGAAAATCAGAACTGGTGGTAGAGTGTGGGGCTCAGGAAAACACACTTTTAATAAGCATAACAGATATTCTGATGCATATTGTAGAGTCCATCCTTTGAGAAACACTAAGCTTTACACAATACTCAAAAGTCAATTTTTTGGAGCATTTGAAAGCAATGTTTGGCAGTTATAAAATACATTTTTATAAGTAAAGCACTATCATAACAATGAAACACCTCCCTCCATAGGCTACAAAGTACTTTTATTCAGTGTTTATGAAGACAGATTTATTCAAGCACAAGTGGATATATTTTCAAGGAATGGTGATTATGGCAGTGTTACAAAAATATTGATTTAATTTTTTTAAAGACAGTCTTCTACTCTAAAAAATGTAGACGCTTTCCATGGGATCAGCTTATTAGAAGGCCTAGGTACTAGGAAAGTGCAGTTCGTCCCAAAGGTAACGCAATCTCCTTCAGGAGTTCAAGAAGGAGACTAGAAAGCTAAAAAATAAACTCTTTAGTGAATGGGAAAGGATGACTCGGACAACAGTTCCTGTTTTAAGAATTCTTTTTGAATATCTCTCATTCATCAATTTTTGTTTATAACTCACTAGAAAGATTTTAGCCACATGGTCACCACAGATGAAAGGGAAGCTGGAAATATGGTACCTGACATTGGTAAATTTGTGTTAACAAAATTGAGATAGTTACTACTAAGAAATAGGTGGAAAATGCTTAAAATGCCCAAAGTGATCTACAGGTTCATGTAATCTCCATTAAAATACAAATGTCATGTTTCACAGATCTAGAAAAAAAATTGTATGCTTCATACAGAACCAGAAGAGAGGCAAAATGGTGAAAGAAACCTTAAGCAAAAAGGACAAATCATGAGGCATCACTTTATCGGATTTCAAACTATGTTGTAAGGTTATAATAACCAAAACAATGTGGTATTGGCTTAAGAACAGAGACATAGACAAATGGATCCAATGGGTTAGAACAGAAAACCCAGATATAAAAGCATCGTCATATTGCCATCTGATCTTTGACAAAGTAGACAATAACATACACTAGGAAAAAGAATCCCTATTCAATAATGGTCCAGGGAAATTGGATAGTTACATGTAGATGATTGAAACAAGACTCACACCTGTCACCATTCATAAATATTAATTCATGATGGATAACAGACTTAAACCTAAGACATGAAACTATAATAATTCTAGAAGAAAAGGTTGGAAAAACTCTTACAAATTTTGGCTTAAGCAAAAAAAAATTATGAAGAAGATCCCAAAGCAATCACAATAAAACAAAAATTAACAAATGGAACCTGATGAAAATAAAAAAAATTGTTCACAGCTTAGAAACAAATAGAGCAAATACATAATCTATATTAGTATTTTTCAACATTTTGTATTTCACAGCACTCTTAAACTTAGTTAAATTTGAACTATTGTTTAACTCCCACAGCACACTTTAATTATGTTGGTCAAACAAAGAGTTAAAAAAAGAATATACTTACTTTGTTTTGAACTTCTTTTCAAAAATAACTTAATTAATTATCTTTAAAATTTTGAACAGCATACCTACGATTCTCTCATGGCACACCAGTGTGCCGCAGTACATGAGTTGAAAAATCCCTGATGTATACAAAGGAAGAAAATAATTTCACTCCATACATCCAATAAAGGGCCAAAACCCAGAATCTACAAGGAACTCAAACAAATCAGAAAATAATAATCAGACAACCCAATAAAAAGTGAGCAAAACATGAACAGAGGCTTTTCAAAAGAAGATAGAGAAATGGCAAATAACATATAAAAAAAATTCCCCACATCTGTTATCAAAACCACATATCACCTAACTTCAGTGAGAATGGCTTTTACTACAACATCTCAAAACAACAGAGGATAGCGTGGATATGCAGAGAAAGCAACACATATACACTGTCCATGGGACTGCAAACGAGTACATCCTCTATGGAAAGGCACACGGAGATATCTCACAGAACTAAAATTAGGCTTACCACTTGATCCAGCAATCCCACTTGTTGAGTATATAGTCAAAAGAAAAATAGTTATTTTTTCAAAAAGACTCATGCACTCAAATGTTTATTAAAGGACAATTCACAATTGCAAAGATGTGGAATCAACCCAAGTGCCCATTAATACGTAAGTGGATTAACAAAATGTGGTATATGTATATCATAGCATGCTACTCAACCATAAAAAATAATGAACTAATGCCTGCTGTATTAACCTGGATGGAACTGGGTACCATTATTCTAAATAAAGTATCACAAGAATGGAAAACAGACACCATATGTGCTCACTATTAAACTGGAACTAATTAATCAACACTCATGTCCACATTTGGGAGTAAAACTCAACAGAAAGCAAGCAAGTGGGAGGGGGCAGAAGGGGAGGAGCAAATTCAAACCTAATGGTTACAATGCACACTATCTGGGTGAGGGGCACACTTAAAACTTGACTCAAACTATACAAAAGAGCTTCATGTAACCAAAACATTTGTATCCCCATAGTATTCAGAAATAAAATAAAAAAAAAAAAAGAAAGGGTGGCCCCTTTGCCTGTGGCTCAAAGGAGTAGGGCGCTGGTCCCAAATGCCAGAGGTGGTGGGTTCAAACCCAGCGCCAGCCAAAAACTACAATAAATAAATAAATAAATGTAAATAAATGATAAAAGAAGTGAAAAATGGATATCAGTTCGGTAATTAGCAGTCTCCAGCATACGGTTATATTATTTCATGAGGCTTTTTGTAAAAAGCCCTACTCCTTTGAGTCACAGGCACCACCAGATTTCTATGAATTTCTTAAAGGCCAGGGTATAATCTCTGCTATCTCTGGGTTAGTAATCTTAGAAAATAATTATATTCTTTCTGCATTAATTAAAGCATGAAATAAAAACAACACTAAACAAACAAAAACAGGAAGAGTAAACCCAGATTTCAATCCTTTAACAACCGTTGAGGAACAGATCTAGCCCAGTCTTTATACCAGATGGTTAATTATGTCAAAATTAAGACCTTTTCTAGACTTCAAATAATTCTCAGGGGGCAAAATTATTTTATGCATTTTTGGAGCACCTTCTTGACTCTTCAGGAATAATTTACAGTCAGAATTATTATGGATACTTTCTGTTTTTTTTTAAATTAATATATTTTATTTTTAGAGTAGTTTTAGGTTTACAGAAAAATCAAGTGGAAATTAGAATTCTCGTATACTCCCTCTCCTCTACCACACAGTTCTCTTATTATTAATACTTTTCATTCTTGTGGTGCATTTTTTGGAATTTATGAACTGATATTGATACATTATTATTAATTAAAATTCATAGTTTGCATTAGAGTTCACTTTGTGTTGTAAAACTCTTTGTGTTATATGTTTTGCCAAGTGATTAATGTCATGTATCCAACATTATAGTGTTGAAGGGAATCATTTAATAGTCCTAAAAGTTATCTATGCTTCATCTACTTTTCCTTCCCCCACCTTCTCTCTGATTTTCACATAATTTTTAGCATTTGGTATTGAAAATGCCATAATTTTTTTCAATTTTGTATTGAAAAAAATGGATAAAGGTTTAGGGGATGATAACATTGAATTGTTAATTCTGTTGATGTTGGTGACATTGTCCCTGATATAATTTAGATTTGACATGCTTATAAAGGCTTTCTAGCAATTATCTAAAAATGAAAACATGATAAGCATTCAGTAACTCTAGTTGATAACATTTTTATTGGTTTTATGTAGCTGGCACTTTGTCAAGTACATTATCTCTTTAAATCTTCAGAAGCAGACTATGAGGTAGCAGAAATTACCCTTGTATTCCACATGAGAACACTGAAGAATAATCTAGTAAAGTTCTCCTTCCAGGATCATAGGGTTATTTTAGGCCATATCAGGGCCAGCTTCTTAGAAATTCATCAATATATCCACACAGAGCAGACATTCAGAAGACCTACCCACTTGGTTTAATGCTCGGCTGTCAATATATTGAAATTCATATTAATTTCATACTATATTAGAACTTTTGTAAGTAAGTGGAACATGCATATAAGTAGAGGAGATAAGCAATCTGTAGGTGTGTTGCTATTCATTGTTGTCCCCTTTGCATTTGCCATGTCCACTATGAGCCTTCCACAACAGCTAATATTGTCCTCAGGCCCTGTGCTTGGTTTAATGTTCTACTGTTGGCATCTTAAAATGCTTAATAATTTTACCTGTAAACTTGTGTTTTCTAAGTAAGTCAAGCAGGATAATGGAACATGTTGCATGACCACAAGAGACACTCACAATATTTTATCTTCGGTTATTCTTTTCCTCCCTCTTACATGTACAGTATGGGGTGGCCCACAAGTACAGAGGTCCAGTTGACCCACAGTGTGTAGGAATTCAGAGAAACTCAAAATGAATACAAGATACATGTTTTGTGTATGAGTGTCATTGCTTATACCTCTGAGAAGCCACAGAAAGAAGGCAATAGTGTTCTAAGAAACACAAACAACCAACGAGTCAGATCATATCATATCATATCATATCTATCATATCATATTCCATCTTATTTTTGTTACATCCCTGTATTAACCATTTATACTGAAAATGATGACAGATATAAAAAAGGAAAGATAAGACAACCCATACTTCCTTTTCCTTTCAATCCTTCTTTACTTGTAATTTAGTCAAAGATAGTGTTGGTACAACATGTGTGTATCAAGAAATTTAAAAAATAGTTGAGTTTATTTTGTAAAGTGTTTCCACTGTTTTGGTAAAACCAAAATACATTTCCATGTATGAGCCACAAAACATACATTGTGCATTTCTAATGATCCCACATAAAGTTAAATGCTCTTATATTTTCATTTAAAACTTGCTTGTTCAATCTAACAATGAAAGGAAAAATTTATGTGAGCAATTTAAAATGTTAATTTTTTTCATTTGAAATTATATTAAGTAGCATCAGAAATACAACAACAAATTGATAAGAGACCACAGAAAAAGGAAGGAAGCTTTAAATGTAAATACCTTTAATAGAACTTTTTACCTAAAAGCCCATAATTTTCATTTTGCAGTGGGCCTCTCAAATTATGTAGTCATCCTTGATATGACAATTGATTCACAACAAGGTCTGCTATGTGCTAATGCTCATGTTCCAAACTAGAGGTCTCCAATTCTTTTACGTTACATCACACAGAAAATAATGATCATATTTATAAGGAATGCTAACATTGTAATAAAGTGAGGATACTGTTGTGGCCACATATGGCTAGCAGAAAGACTTTTACTTTCTCAGTTCTAGCCTAGCAGTCTTCGGAAATGAGATGATCAAAGTTTCAGGACATTTGAAAAGGCTCACAAACTATAAAACCAACAGGAAATGGATAAATTCCTAGACATATACAACCTTCCAAGCTTCAGTCAGGAAGAAATAGAAATCCAGAGCAGACTAATGACAAGGAGTGAGACTGAATAAGTAATAAAAAAAAATCTGACAAAACAAAAGAAAGCCTAGACTGAACAGATTCACTGTCAATTCTATCAGACTTATAAAGAGGAATTGGTACCAATCATACTGAAACTTTTCCAAACAATCAGGAAGGAGGGATCCTCCTTAATTCATTCTTTGAAGCCAGTATTGCCTTAATACAAAATCCAAGAATGAATGAAACAATAAAAGAATAAGATAGACCAATATATCTGATGGAGATAGATGTAAAAATCTTGAGAAGAATTCATAGTATTAGAAAACTGAGTCCAACAGCATATCAGACAGATAACATATCATAATCAAGTGTGTTATCCTGGGGATGCAAATATGGTTCAACATACGCAAGTCAATAAATGTGATTCACCACACAAATAGAAATGAAAACAAAAACTATGTGTTATCTCTTTAGATGCAGAAAAAGGATTCATAAAAAAACATTCATCCCTTCATGATAAAAACCCTCAGCAAACTAAATGTACCTCAAAGTAATAAAATCTGTATATGGCAAACTCACAGATAACATCAAACCGAACAGAGAAAAGCTAAACTTATTCTCCATAATAACCAGAATCAGACAAGTATGCTCACTGTCACCACTGCCATTCAATGTAGCACAGTAAGTCCTAAACAGTGTTACCAGGCAAGAGAAAGAAATAAAAGACATGTACATTAGAAAAGAGGAAATCAACTCATCTGTGTTTGGTGATAATATGACCTTATACCTAAAAAAACCTAAAGTTCTCCAAAAGATTCCTAGATCTATACATGAATTCAGAAAAATTTCAGTTTATGAAATTGATGTACTTAAATCAGTAGTATTCATATACACCAATAATGATGAAGCGGAGAATCCAATCAAGAACTAAATCCCATGTATAATAGCTGCCAAAAAATAAAATTCCTCAGGATATATTTTTAAAAAGAGGTGAAGAATCTCTACAAGAAAAAGTGCAAAACATCCATGATAGAAATTGTTGATGACACAAACAAATGGAAAAGCATCTCATGCTCATGGATTGGGAGAATCAATTTTGTTAAAATGCCAATACTACAGATTCAATGTAATTCCTTTCAAAATACCAACGTCATTTTTTCCTAAAATTGATATGGATCCAAAAAAGAGCCTAAATAGCCAATGCAACCCTAAGCAAAAATAATAAAATTGGGGGCATCACATTACTTGACTTAAAATTATACTATAAGAGTATAGGGGTCAAAGCAGCATGCTATTGCTATTAAAATACATAGATAAATGGAACAGAGTATAGAACTCAGAAATAAAGTCACATCCCTGCAACCAATTGCTCTTCAACAAAGCAGACAAAAGCATATACTAGGTAACAGACATTCGATTCAATAAATGGTGCTGGGAAAACTGGATAGCCACATGCAGAATAATAAAACTGGATCCCTATCTCTCACCATATACAAAAGTTAAGTCAAGATAAGTCAAGGACTTAAATGTAAGAACCCAAACTATAAAAGTTTTAGAAAAGAACAAAGAAAAAGTTTCTAGAAATTGGCATAAGCAAAGAATTATGGCTAAGACCCCAAAAGAAAATGCAGCAGAAACAAAAATAAAATAAGTGGAATAGTACTTAATTAAGCTAAAAAGCTTCTGTAAACCAAAGAAATAATCAAAAGAGTAAACAGAAAACCTGAAGAATAGGAGAAAATATTCACAAACCTGAGTCCAACAAAGGAACTCAACCAACACAGCATGAAATAAAAGCAAGTAACCCTATTAAAAAGTGGACAACCTAAAGAGGCAGTTATCAAAAGAATATATATGAATGAATAGTCAAAAAACAAATGAAAAGAAAATGTTTGATATCACTAACCATCAGAGAAATGTAAACAAAACCCACAATGAAATACCATTTTATTAGTTGCAATGGCCAAAAATAGATGTCAGTGAAGATGAACTGCAAGGGGGAATGCTATTGGTAAGGATGTAAAGTAATACATCCTCTATACAAACAGTATTAAGATTTCACAAAGAACTAAAAATAAATCTACCATTGGATCCTGCATTCCCACTACTGGGGATCTAATGAAAGGGAGAGAAGTCATTAAAAGTGTATGAAACAGATACTTGCATTCATGTTTATCGCAGCATAATTCACAATAGTAAAGTTGGAACCAAACAATCAAGTTAACTACCCATTAGGTAATGAGTGGATGAAATGGATAAAAAAAATGAGGCACACACACAAATACCATGGAGTGTTACTCAGCCATAGAGAAGAATGAAATAGTGTTATTTACAGCAAGTTGGATGGAACTGGAGGCTATTACCCTAAGTGAAATAAATCAGGAATGGAAAATTAAATGCCACCTGTTCTCATTTATAAGTTGGAGCTAGGCAGTGGGCATAATCATACACCATCAAATAATAGACACTGGAGACTTAAAAGGCAGGAGGGTGAGATGGGGGTATGGGATGAAAAAGTATCTTCTGAGTATAATGTACATTCTTTAGGTTATGGTTAGACTAAAATCCTAGACTTTACCACTATACAATACTTCCTGGAAGATCTCATACTTTACCATATATATATATATATATATATATATATATGGCCATTATATATAAATCTATATTTCTAGCACATTTTTTTTCCTAATATGGACATAATTGTCAATGCAACTGCCTTCTGAATAGTCAAGCAGAATATTACAGGTCCTTCAGTCTGGATACTTTCAAAATTAAACTTCTCATCTTGGTTTTCTAAATCTATTTTTTCCACTATTATTAATCAAACTACTATCTACTCAGTCTCCCTCTTCACCACTCCTCAAATAAATAAATCAACAGCTTTTATCTGTTATAACTCCAAAATATCTGTTAACGTTGTCACTTACACATACATAGCATCTTCCATAGTAGTGGCCATCATCTCTTTTCTGACTTAGCCTCATAAAGGAAGTGGAATTTTCAAATTAAACATTATTTATGTCCTCTTCACTATGTTACTAGTGAAAGCCCTACTGCCTTGATCTTAAGCAAAACAAGCCCTCAACTTCTTCGCATCTCTGTTTTCCTCTACTGTTAGAATGGAAAAGTAATCATTGCCAATTAAATTGCTTGCATATTACAACTAAAATATTTTGCAAAGTACCACATGAAATATTTCATAAATGTTTTTCCATTACCTATAAATCTATTCCTGTATATACATTTATACATAAGAAACGCTTATATAGACAGATTTCAGTGTAATGTTGGTATATATTCATATGGATTTATCCAAATGGAAGTATGACAGGGCCAATAATATAAGCTGAGTGATCTCTTTTTCATGTTTGGAATGTGGCTGGTTGAAACCATCCCCTGGTGTACCAGGTCATAAAACTTAATCACAGTTTGGCAGGAGGTAGGCATGTTCTTATGTGTGTGCGTGAGTGAGAGAGAGAAGGCAAAGTGAGAAAGATCTCAAATTCCAGAAGATGTATTCTTAAATGAGTATGATATATTCTAGTCATTTATTAAGGGGGCCAGGATACAAATAGGAGGAGAAAGAGATCCAGAGATGTGAGAATAAAGAGTTGGCACAAGAGCAGATGAGCATGGATCTTGCTGTGTTTGGGAGCTAGAGCTCCTACAGGCTATATCGGTGCTCCCAATACAATATGAATGAATGAGCTGGGCTGGAAAGGGTTAGGGAAAGCAAAATTATCAGCCATCTGGTTCAGCAAACAATTCTACTCCAGTTAAGCTCGTTTGTGCTAATGTAGTAAGGCCTAGGCTGAGAAGCCTGGAAACACAAAACAGGTATATAATCTTTTCCTTCCTGTGCAAGTACCATAAAGGTAACATTTAATCTGAGTTTTGAATGATTAGGAAGAGTTTACAAAATTGGAAGTAGTGTAGAATCTACATAGGCACTGGTGAAAGATCTATAAGAAGTTCATTTGGAGCTGAAATTTAAAGCATATGGTACAGGTATGGATGAGAGAGAGTTTATGAGAAGGCAGATGAGGAAAGCAGAGCCTGTCAATGGTATTAGTGATCTGGTCAAGGAGGAACATTCCAAAGAGTTTGGCTATCTCCTTTGGGTCACTGGAAATATTTGATTGGCTGTAAGCAGAGTAGTCCACGGTAACAAAAACTATCTGGTGGCAGAGATAGTAATTAGGAGCCTATGGAAACTGGCAAATAATTCAGTGGTGGTGCCAAACATGTAATCTCATATGTAAGTCATTAATGAAATTTTGAAAATTTTCAGTGGACCCCATGCAGGACACGTATAGTGCTTTCATTCAGATGATAGTTTTCTGAAATTTTGCAATTAGAATACAGAAATCTACAAAGATTTGCTTAGTTCCACTTTAGAAAGCTTTGGTAGGCCCGAAATTGAACTCCATTCCAAAATCTTCTTTCCTTTCTTAGTACTAACTGGTTCTCTGAAGACAATACTTTGGTTTCTATCTCATCCCTAGAATCTTCTCACTAGAACAGTAGACTGTTAAAGCTAACATGGTCTTAAATCTCGTTTGGCCCAAACTTAATTTCATACCAGAAGAAACTGAAGCTTACACAGGATGACAAATTTCCTAAGAGATAATATTTGTCCTTTCTTATAGTTTCAAAAGAGGAGCCATAACACGATCCTTCCTTGTTGTAAATGAAATGCTCATAGGAATGAATGCAGCATCTTCTATGCAAAAATGAGCCATTCCCACCTTTATACTACTGTCTCCTTAGGACCTATGGTCTACTGAGGATCTCAGATCTCCAGTTTCTTCACTGATCGTAGGATTCATTTCTCTCTCCAGAGAACAAACAATATGAGCCACTAGCTGAGCTCAAAGGAGTATTATAAAGGTTTAGTTCATTTTAAATTCATATCACTGTGTCTTGCCCTGTTCACATCCTCTCTCATCACCATAACAAAAATTATAGACTGAATTATGTTTCCCAAAATTTAAATGTTCAAGTTACAATCTCCAATACCTCAGAATGTGACTGCGTTTGGCCACAGGATCTTTAAATAGATAAGTAAGATTAAATAAGGTCATTAGAATGGGACCTAATAAAATACAACTGGTGTTATAGAAAAGGATATTAGGACATAGACATATAGAGTGATCACCATGCAAAGACACAGAAAGAAGCTGTCTACCTGCAAGTCATGGAGAGAGACTTCAGAAGAAACCAACACTACTGATACCTTGAACTTAAATTTATTAGCCTCCAGAATTGTGATTAAAAAACTGTCTGCTGTTTTAGCCAATCTGTGGTACTTTCTGATGACATCCCTAGCAAACTAATACATAAACCATTGCATAGCAAAAGTAGGTAGGGGTGTTAGCACCACTGAGATTGTCATACATTTGCTTTCAATTCAGAGAGATTTGTCCTTGATGGTTCTCTTAGATCAGCTTCGATTATATTTTGTTATCATATTTGTGACATACAAAATGTGGAGTATAAAATAAAAATTACACCAAACACTTGGTGCATGGATCTCTGCATTAGGCATTGCTTACTCCGTCCTATCTGAGCAGCTTCCTTTCTGAGAATGCTAGGAATAGAACCGCTACCTATTCTGCTCTGGCTGCATTTACACCAGGCTTACTACTATCCCAATTTGTGCATTGTTTTAGTCAATGCTTACAACAATCCTGCGGGATAAATATTATATTTATCTTGCAGGGCTCTAAGGGACTGCATAATTTTCACAAGGTGACCTAGATAGTCATTGACAAATTCAGGGCTCAATACCGGGTCTTCTGGATGGCAAGAACATGCTTTTTCCACTATCCTGCCTCAATGTAACAATTCTCTTTCTCCTGTTCGCAGATTCAGAGTGATGGCCATTAGCTGATCCTGTGGTATTTCACCAAATAATCTCCATCCACTTTTCAAGCCCACTTCTACAGTTGAAATGATTATTTGGCCTACAATAAAGAGTGAGCCATGCAGCTGGAGAAATTTCTATCCAGATGCTCGCGTGTCACTTTGAATTGTTATTACAATAAAAATTCCTGTTCATATTTGTTCCTATTTGCATATGTACAGAAGACACAGTTGTTCAGCCAAACCAAGCCATTTTGCAAAAATGCAGCCTAAGATTCACAAAGCAGTTCTGAAAATAGCTCGATTGTGGCCTCTTACTGAGAAGAAACCGCATAAAATATGCAAGGCTCTTGGATTTACACTGAACAGTTTTACATTTTTTTTTTTTTTTTTTTTTGTAGAGACAGAGTCTCACTTTATCACCTTCGGTAGAGTGCCGTGGCCTCACACAGCTCACAGCAACCTCCAACTCCTGGGCTTAAGTGATTCTCTTGCCTCAGCCTCCTGAGTAGCTGGGACTACAGGCGCCCGCCACAACGCCCGGCTATTTTTTGGTTGCAGTTTGGCCGGGGCCAGGTTTGAACCCGTCACCCTCGGTATATGGGGCGGGCGCCTTACCCACTGAGCCACAGGCCTGCAATCACCTATTTTTCCCCGCTCTTCTTCCTCCCCTTCATCTCTTTGTCCTTTCTCCAAGTAAGCCCTAAGTATCTACGCTGTGCCAGGCACTAGACAGACAAAGAACAAAAAGTAACAGTCTTTGCCCAAAAGGAGCTCAAATTCTAAGATCAAAATGATTCACTCTGAAAATAGGATTGTTCTCAGCAATACAACCGTAGAATAAAGGAATATACTTGAGGTTGCTTCTTGTATTCTCTAGCCTCTTTCTTTGTTCATACCCTTTAACTTGGTCACACTTTTTATACTGAATTAGAATTTCATTGTTTAAAAATCTTTTTTACTTGGTAGTTGGTATCCTAGGACATTGAATGGGATTTGGCACAGAATAGCAACCAACTAAGTGCAACTTTCAGTGCTGGCAGCTTACATTTTTTGAAGGGGGATCTTTATGTGACATTTACCATACTTTGCCCTGTATAATGCACACATTTGCCCAAATGTTTTGAAGGAAAACTAAGGATACACATTATGCATGAGTGCTACTAATTCCATATCTATATAAATGTTATTAATTCTTTTATTTATGCTTATGCATTAATAAATCTAGAAAGCAATAACAATATTCATATGCAAAATAACACCCTAGAAAGACTATGGTAATTTCACCCCCTCTGTACTAACCCCCTCCCTAGATGCCCCCACACTGGGCAGGCGCCACAGTTGCAGGAGCTTCCAGCCTAGCAGACTGATCATGCTGGATACTGCTGCTGCCACCATGTTGGAAGCAGGCACACTACCAATGTGACACCAGAGTTAGCATCTGGACCTTGGCAAAAGTAGGGTGAAGTGGCCATTCGGTGGTGCCTCCTTCTCTCACAAGAGGCATGACACATGGAGTCAGCTGCTGTGAAGCCAGGAGTAAACCCAAATGGAAGGTGAGAGTGGTCCAGATGACCTGAGTGCCTGATCTCCCCCAACTGTCCTCTCCTGGCCCACCCTAGGCCCTACGCACTCTCATTTCCTGTTCTTACTCATGCCCATCACTGGGAACATGGCATCAGTGGCTCCACGGAGAACGCTGGCAGGTTTATTTTCCAATAATCTGGTGTGACATGCCCTTTCCAGGATGCCTCATCTCTCATGCAGCTGACTCCATTCTGAGGCTTCTGGGACACATGCTGAGGAGGAAGATTCCTGAGCTCTGGAGAACTGGGTTCTGAGACCTGGCTCTACTAGTATCCCACTTTTGTGACCTTGGGCCTCAGTCCCCTTTAAGTTTCTGTCTGATAGGGCACCTGGCAAGCAATTCAGAAAGGCCTGAGGGCACCTGAGCCAATAGATTGTAATTTCAAGGCCATGACTTGTCCAACCCCCCAAGGCACTGAGTTGGTATAATTTCCCAAACTCACTAAGTGGGAAGAACCATCCAGGTTGCTTGTGAACAGAACTGATACCCAGGTCTTTGTCCTGGAAAGTTGATTCAGTGTATTTGGGTGTGTTTCAGGAGTCTCATTTTAACAGGCTGTTTTGTAAGATTTTTAAGTTTGGGAAAGGCTAGTGTCATACATTCTGATATTACTGAGTGCCCAAGGTCTGGATGGCTTGAGGAGGTCATGGTCTCATCATTAAGAAGAAATTTAAGTGCAGAATACTTCACTGGGGTATCATCAGGGAAGGCTTGCCCCTCAGCATCTTCAGTAGGGTGTCCTGGAGGCCTCAGAATAGGGCCAGCTGCACAAGAGTCAAGGCAGCCTGGAAAGGGCAGGGATCTACCATCAGGAGTCTGGGACAGGCAGGGATAGCCCTGGATCCTTTTTTCTGGACCCTCAGATTCCCAGAAAAAAAAAAAAAAAAACACCAGGATTAATTTCATGTACCCACCCCTGTCCATCAGTGGGAACTTGGCCAAGGGGGCTCCACTGAGATTTTCACCATGTTTGCCCATTTAGTCTACTCAACAGACTACCCCAGCTAGAATGATTTGCTGAAATGTAAGCCTAGGTCATAACTATACCTTCATTCAAAACCCTGCAGTAGTTCCTCATTTTTTAAGGGTAAAACCCAACATTCTTACAATGCTCTATGAGATCCTACACAATCACCTCCCATCTGTACCCCATTATTTCTTTAAACTTATCATCTTCTTCCCTTACCTTCCTTCTACTTTGCACCCGGAAAACTGTTTTTCTGTTTCTCAAATATGCCAGTCATCGTCTAACTTCATAGCTTCTCAGCTTGGTGTTTGATCTGTCTGGAATGTCCTTCCACCAAATATGTGCTGGGGTAACTATCTCACTTTCTTTAAATTTTTGTTCAATGTCAATTTTTCCAGGAAGCCTACCTGATAACCCTGTTTGGAACTATACTTGATTTCCCAGTGCTTATCATCCTGCTTAATCTGCTCTATTCATTCTTTATGCATTTGTTTTCTCCTAATGAGCTGTATGATTTATTTACCTGCTATGTTTGTTGTTTATTTTCTCTATCTTTTCCAGTGGCATTTAAACTCCACATTGGCAGTTTTTTTTTTTTTATCTGTTTTAATTAATATTATGGTCCAAGCACCCAGAATAATTTCTGGCACATACTTGCCTTCATAGTTCTTGAATGAATGGATGAATGAATAAATGAATGAAATAGTGAATCTGGAATTTTAAATGAGTCAGTATGGTTCAGAGGCTCAGAATTTATTTTTCCCAGCACTAATTATACTGACTCTCCATTAAATACTAATCTGCTAGTCCCGTTCTTTCCATCTTAGTGTTCAACTCCAGAGCTATTCCTATAGTTGTTATTGCCAGATTGCTGTTTTTGATAGTTACACATCACGTCATCAAATACTAACAAATATCAATAATTGACTAAGCATTGCTTAAGAATATACTTCAAAAGCCTTCAATATTGTTCTAGCCTGAAATTGCTACTTACTTCCCACGTGATCTAGAGAAAAATCTTTTCCCTTCGTAAGACCTCAGTTGGCTCATCTATAAAATGAAAGCTTTTGATGAGATGTTCCCTGACAAATCTTTTCTTTCTGCAAATTTGAGTCTATGTGACTATAATGCAGTGTCCATAGTTCGCATAGTGGAAAAAAGCACAGGTTTTGGAGTTGGAGAGACATGAATTTTATTCCAAGATTCAACATAATTAAAAAGGCCATCTCACTGATTTCTGTTCCTCAGATAACTTGTCTGTAAAATGTGGATTATCACTTTTTCTATGTTATAATATCCATGTGTCAGGGATATTGTAAGCATAAAAATTAAAGAATATACTTTAAAATGCCTGGTACAGTATAAGATACAAGGCAATAATTCAGCACGTATTGTTTTATATGTATAACACAATCAATAATTATTCACCTCTATGGGAGCTTATAAAATGGTGAACTAAAGTGAATGACACAGTTTGGGGACGATACAACACAAAATAATGACTCTTAACAGGATTGGGCTTATCTTTATATTTTCATAGGATCAAACCAGATAGTTAGTAGCAACAGACTGCACCAAACCTTTACTCACCCATTGTATATTCAGCTGGTGCAACACTACCATAGTTTAATGTCTGACATAAGATGCCATCTTAAATGTTGTGAATGTTTTGAAAGAAACAATTCAGAGACACAAATACATATCAGGATTTTAGTTTTTTAGTGTTTCATGCATTTATGCCTCATTAGTAAAATTAGAATGCTTTCCAAGGAAAAATGGCCATACTTTCTTTGCATTATCCACAACTTATACTACAGTGCAGTGAACACAGCAAAATGGAAGATATCCTTAACTTTTGATAATTATAATTTTCATAATGTTTTAACCTGCAGAACCATGTATACCTATTTTACGTTTACACTAGTCTCGTGAGGTAGGTGTTGTAATAATCTCCATATCATAGATGACAAAACCAGGGATCATTAAAATGGAGTGACTTAGTCAGTGTAATTTAGAAATCAAGGCAAAGGTGTGATTTACTAACCTAGTTGTTGTCTGTAAAGACCTCCTCTAGAACAGAGCAAATCTGCTTCCAGAGTGCAACAATCTAATCATGCTTTCTTTCTAAATAATTTTATTCATTACTAACACAATGTCTATTACCAGTAGGTGCTAATAAATGTTAGTTGTACTTTGGGAACCGTTGTCTCTTTGTTGTCCATTGGACTATCTGCAGCCACTCAGTGAGAGTTCTCTTTAACTGATGTCTTCCTTCTATCCAAAGTGTACTGGGAGCCATTTACTTCAAAATGCATCAGGTGTGAGCAAAGCAGATTCTGAGCATAAGCCAATGTGAGCTTCAAGTCCCTTCAGTAGCTTTGACACATATTGGCATGTATAAACATTTTTATTCTAGGGCTAACAACCAATTTTAAAACAAGAGAAAATGGGAATGAAGCAAGATGGCCCATGGAAACCTCCACCAACTGCCCCTCTGTATGAACACCAAATTCAACAACTATCCAAGTAAGGAAGCAACGTCAGAAAAACAAAAAATCAGGTGAGCGATCACAGTGCCTGATTTTATCTTTATATCAAAGAAAGACTGAAGAGAGAAGAAAAGACTGTCTTGCGTTGCCTACACCGCCCCTTTTCAATCTCCTGTAGGTGTCATTTGAGAATGCTGACTGGAGAGGAAATCAGTACACCTGGGGGAAGGCGAGTGAAGTGATTATCAGACTTTGCGTGGAACTCAGGAATACACTGTCACAATGGAACACAGCACAGAGCTGAATTCTGCCAGGATTCATGGAAGCATTTAGATCAACCCAGCCAGAGGGAAATCCTTCACTTCAGCAGCAGGAACCTGAGTTCTGGCTAGCCATACAAAGAACAATCCAAGGCCAGAAACAAATTTGTAAGGCAGTCAGGCCATAAAGATTGCAGTCCCGTGGCAATTACTGTAGCTGTATTGGGTAGGAGATGGTGGACTTAAGTTACATGAAACCCGGTATCATATCAGAGGTAGTAGATAAACCAGTGCCTATGCCACTCCTTCCCCAACTCCAGGCAGTTCAGCTCAGGAAGATTCTTCTCCTATTTGGGGAAAGCAAAGGAAGAGTTTAGAATACTTGATTTTGCAGCTTTGATAGCAGTGCAGCCACAGCAAAATATAGTACCAAGCAGATTTTTGAACAACTGAGTCCAGGCCTTAGTTCCTGGATGGCATTTCTAGACCCACCCTGGGTTATAAGAAGACCTGTTGCCATGAAGGGAAAAACCCAATCCTAGCAGGACTTACTATCTGCTGACTAATGGGCCCTTGGGCTTTCAATAAACATCAGAGGTAGCCAGGGATCAATCATTATGGGCTTTGAATGAGACTGGACTGGCTTCAGGTGTGAACTGGCATGGTCCTAGCTGTGGTGGCCATGGAAGAGTATGTACATCATTTTTCCCCGAACTCCAGCAGTCCAGCATAGCGAGTGAGGAAAGGGAGCAAGAGACTTTCCCTGATAATCCAGAAGATTCTCCTGTAGCCTACTCAAATATACCAAAATATATACAGAATCCCAGAATCACCAAAGATATCCTGATCAAAAAGAACAAAACTGGACAAATTCTGGTATTTGACCTCAAATTATACTATAGAGCTGTAGTAACTAAAGCAGCATGGAACTGTCATAAAAAAGAAAAACAGACCAATGGAGGAGAATAGGAAGCCCAGAAATAAATTCACACATCTATAATGAACTTACCATCAACAAAGTTGCTAAGAATATGTGTTGGGGAGTGAACCATCTCTTTAATTAATGGTGCTGGAAAAACTGGATATGCATGTCCAAAAGAATGCTACTAGACCCTTATCTCTTGCCATATACAAAAGTAAATTCAAAATGTATTAAATATTTAAATATAATACTTGAAACTGTGAAATTACTAAAAGAAAACATTGTAGAGATGCTTCAGGACATTGGTCTGAGCAAGGATTTCTTGAGTAATACCCCTAAAGCACAGGCAAACAAAGCAATATTGGATCAACTGAAAAGCATATGTGCATTAAAGGAAACAACCAATAAAGCACAGAAACAATATGGAGAATGTGACAAAAATAATTAAAAACTACTCATCTTAAAATGGATTAATAACTATAGTATATAAGGAGCTCCAACAACTCAATAGGAAAAAATAAAATAATCCAATTAAAAATGGATGATGGATCTGAATAGACGTTTCTTTAGAGAAGACATACAAATGTCCACAGGTATATGAAAAAAATGTTCAACATTATTACTCATCAATGAAATGTAAATCAAAATTACAATGAAATTCATCTCATCATAGTTAAAAATGTATTTTGCTAAAAAGACAGACAATAAAAATGTTGACTAGTATGTGTAAAAAGGGCAACACTCATAAACTGTTGGTAAGAATGTAAATTAGTGAAAACTCTGTGGAAAACAGTGGTTCCTCAACAACTAAAAATAGAACTACATGACCCAGCAATGCTGCCAATAAATATATATCCAAAAGAAAGTAAATAGTATATGGAAAAGATATATACAGTCCCATATTTATTGCAGCATAATTCACAATAATCGAGATTTGGAATCAACCTAAGTGTCCACCAATGTATGAATGGATAAAAAAACTATAGTACATATACACAATGGAATATTATATTATGGAGAATATTATGTTAAGTGAAATAAGCCAAGCACAGAAAAACAAATCTCTCATGTTCTCACTCATATGTGGGAGCTACATGCTATAACAAACGATATCAAAAGATACAGAAAGTATAATGATGCTTACGAGAGGATGGAAAGCATATTGCAGAGGGGGGCATGAAGTGGTAATGATTAATGGGTACAGAAATATAATTATTTAGGTAGGCAGAATGAATGATATTTGCTAGCACAACAGAGTAATTATAATTAACACGTTATAGCATACTTTATAATTTATTTATTTATTTTTTAGACAGAGTCTCAAGCTGTCACCCTGGGTAGAGAGCTGTGGCGTCACAGCTCATAGCAATCTCAAACTTTTGGGCTTAAGTGAGTCTCTTGCCTGGAACTGGCAAGTAGCTGGAACTATAGGTGCCCACCACAATGCCTGGCTATTTTTTTGTTGCAGTTATCATTGTCGTTTTAGCTGGCCCTGGCCGGGTTTGAACCCACTAGCCTTGTTGTATGTAGCCAGTGCCCTACCCACAGAGCTGCAGGCGCTGCCTATAGCATACTTTAAAACAACTGAAAGAGTGTAATTGGAATGTTTCTAACACAAAAAAGTGATAAGTTCTTGATGATTATCCCAATTATCATGATTTGATTAACACAAATTACATGCCTATTTAAAAACACCACAGGTACTCTATAAATAGGGACAGCTATTATATACCAACAATAATAAAAAATTTAATAATTAATAAATTAATTTACCCCCTTCACCATAGTTTCAAAGAAAATGAAGTACCTAGGAATATACCTAACGAAGGAGGTGAAGGACCTCTATAAAGAAAATTATGAAATCCTCAGAAAGGAAATAGCAGAGGATATTAACAAATGGAAGAACATACCATGCTCATGGATTGGAAGAATCAACATTGTTAAAATGTCTCTACTTCCCAAAGCAATCTACCTATTCAATGCCATTCCTATTAAAATACCAACATCGTACTTTCAAGATTTGGAAAAAATGATTCTGCATTTTGTATGGAACCAGAAAAAAACCCTGTATAGCTAAGGCAGTTCTTAGTAATAAAAATAAAGCTGGGTCATCAGAATACCAGATTTTGGTCTGTACTACAAAGCCATAGCGGTCAAGACAGCATGGTACTGGCACAAAAACAGAGACATAGAAACTTGGAATCGAATTGAAAACCAAGAAATGAAACTAACATCTTACAACCACCTAATCTTCGATAAACTAAACAAGAACATACCTTGGGGGAAAGACTCCCTATTCAATAAATGGTGTTGGGAGAACTGGATGTCTACATGTAAAAGACTGAAACTGGACCCACACCTTTCCTCACTCACAAAAATTGATTCAAGATGGATAAAGGACTTAAATTTAAGGCATGAAACAATAAAAATCCTCAAAGAAAGCATAGGAAAAACACTGGAAGATATTGGCCTGGGGAAAGACTTCATGAAGAAGACTACCATGGCAATTGCAACAACAACAAAAATAAACAAATGGGACTTCATTAAACTGAAAAGCTTCTGTACAGCTAAGGAGACAACAACCAAAGCAAAGAGACAACCTACACAATGGGAAAGGATATTTGCATATTTTCAATCAGACAAAAGCTTGATAACTGGGATATATAAAGAACTCAAATTAATCCACATGAAAAAAGCCAACAATCCCATATATCAATGGGCAAGAGACACGAATAGAATCTTCTCTAAAGATGACAGATGAATGGCTAACAAAATTATGAAAAAATGTTCATCATCCCTATATATTAGAGAAATGCAAATCTAAACAACCCTGAGATATCATCTAACCCCTGTGAAAATGGCCCACATCACAAAATCTCAAAACTGCAGATGCTGGCGTGGATGTGGAGAGAAGGGAACACTTTTACACTGCTGGTGGGACTGCAAACTAGTACAACCTTTCTGGAGGGAAGTATGGAGAAACCTCAAAGCACTCAAGCTAGACCTCCCATTTGATCCTGCAATCCCATTACTGGGCATCTACCCAGAAGGAAAAAAAATCCTTTTATCATAAGGACACTTGTACTAGACTGTTTATTGCAGCTCAATTTACAATCGCCAAAATGTGGAAACACCCTAAATGCCCACCAACCCAGGAATGGATTAACAAGCTGTGGTATATGTATACCATGGAATACTATTCAGCCATTAAAAAAATGGAGACTTTACATCCTTCGTATTAACCTGGATGGAAGTGGAAGACATTATTCTTAGTAAAGCATCACAAGAATGGAGAAGCATGAATCCTATGTACTCAATTTTGATATGAGGACAATTAATGACAATTAAGGTTATGGGGGGGAGGAAAGGCAGAAAGAGGGACAGAGGAAGGGGGGGCCTTGGTGTGTGTCACACTTTATGGGGGCAAGACATGATTGCAAGAAGGACTTTGCCTAACAATTGCAATCAGTGTAACCTGGCTTATTGTACCCTCAATAAAAATAAAAAAATTAAAAAAAAATTAAAAGCAAATGAGAAAGTAAGAAATAAAAATAAATGGAAAAAATAAGAGAACATAGGAGTCAGAAAATGTAGGTTTCTTTTTTTTTTTTTTGCCTCTGAATAAGCCCTGTAGTCTCAGGTAAGTTACCTGATGTTTTTCTCATTTAGAAAAAATGAGAACTGTATCGGTGATGGTTCTCTTGAGAACCTAAACAAATGGATAAATACAACATACATACATACACATGGGCACACACATACATATATTAAGAAATTTATTTTAAAAATTTAGCTGATGTAATTGTGGGACTGACAAGTCTGTTGTCCAAATAGCAGGCCAGTTGGCTAGAAAATTTTGAGCAGAAGTTAAGGCTGCTGTCAGTCTTCTAGAAGAACTTTTTCTTCTTTAGAGAAGTCTCAGTTTGTACTCTTAAGTCTTTTCAGCTCATTTGATAAAACCCACATAAATCATTGAGGTAATATGCCGTAATTAAAGTGAACTGATTGTAAATGCTATCCACATGTAAAAAAGTATCTTCATAGTAACGCCCAGATTAATATTTGAATAACTGGGTACAACACTCACAGCGACCGATGACGACGATGACGACGACAATGATAGAAATAGTCATCTTTTAAAATTATTAAAATTAGATTCAAACATGCATTTAAAGCACCAAGAGTACTTTCTATCGTAAAGTAAAAGCTAAATAAACATCTCTTGAATGTGAATAGAATTGATAGCATGCGATAGAGAGGAGTTATTTATCTTGCGCCTCTGCGAGCTAGTCTTATTACCCCTCTAAATTCTTTGATTCTGGCATATCCCCACTTACCTTCCTCATGGATCTATAGCTTATGTGATTTAGGATAAGGGTATAGTTCCCAAGAGCAATTTTTATGTAGATATATTGTGCTCAAAAGAAAGCTGTATAATTCCTTTATAGAGATAACACTGCTCATTACCTACAATCTACTGCCTGAATTCTAATATGTTATTATATTTCCCATTATGCTATTTCCCATTAGCTTGTACTTTACTATAGGTTATAGAAGTTAATTCCTGTTGAAACAGGATATTCTTACAGATTTTTGAGGCTTTTTGTGGTTTACATTATAACTTTGTCAAATTAAAATAAAAGCCATTATGTACTCAAAAAGGACATTTTATTTTTATTTACTTTTCAATGCATATCTATATATACCTGGTCTTTGAAAATCCAGCTTTCATTCTGGTTCTGCCATTTACTAGCTATATGACTTTGGACAACTAAACTAACCTCTGAAGCCAGTTTTCTTATCCACGGTATACTGCAGGTTTGCAGGTTTTTTTAAAAAAGAGATAATAAATGGAAAATGTACCTCATATGCTGCCTAGCTCACTGAAGATGCCTGCTAGATGTTGATTAAATCAGAATCTAAATACAAAATAAATATATGCATTACAAATATATCAGAACTTCATCTAAATAATGTGAACACATAAAGAAATAAACAGCTCTGCAACAATGCAAACATGATTTTCTGTGATAAGAAATTTCAATTTTTCATTGGGATTTGTGTTAGAATTATCAAAATCCATTTTGAGCATAGCTCTCTTGTACAAATGATAAAATTTTCCCTCTTAGTACTTTTTTTCTGTCAGATGAAGGGATTTGGCCAATTTCACCTGAGCCAGTATGATAAGGTTAATCAAAACATGGATATAGACCAAGTATGGAACATTGGATGAACACTGTCAAACCAAAGAAACAATGAGCAATCAAGACAATTTGCCAGTGAAGGACCAGTCCCTCCAACAGGAAACAGGATTAGAAATATAGGAGTTTACATTTCAATTGCTAAGACAAAATCGATTACCTTTCAAGGGATTGTGATCAGGCTGCAAGAGTTAGATGAAAAGCATAATAAAATAAACGGTCAAGTTGCCGTTTGTAAAAGGAAAAAATCTAAGATGAGAAATAACACCCATAGTGGTATTGGCCTCTCCTTTGCCCTTGTGCTGGGCTGCATTTTAACTCCATGCATTTACAATCTGTATGCTTCCCTATGGACCTCAATACATATTTTAGCTCTGAATGGTAGCAAATGGGTGTTATAAAAAATTTAGTGAAAAGTTGATCACTTCTCTTGGTAGAAAGAACATTAATTTGCTTTAATAAACATGAATTAGGAAAGACATGAAATGAGTTTGTGCTTGAGTTTATGCTCATTAGGAAAATTAAAATGATATATTTAAAAACTTTTGTATCTACATTGTGTATTGCCCATTTTTAAAGCAGAGGAGTAAAACAGTGTTATAACAACATTTAAACAAATCCTTTAACATTTTATTCCATTATTTTTTCCTATTAATCTTTGTTTTAAATAGTGTTGTTTTTTACTCCATTACTTTTCATTTGGAATTTTTCCAGATAATCTTCTTGACAAGAAAAGATTAATAGATTTCAGTGTATAAATATATACAAAATAGAGATCAATGGGGAAAGAAGTAATACACAATAATCCAGGCACTATTATTTATTTCTTATTAGCCACTTGAAAGGATACAGTGATAACATATTGTGACTTAATCTACCTTTACTGAAGAACAAAACATAATAAATAAGAATTAAACTGTAGCCCCAGTTTTCATGAAATAATAGACTAGAGAAAAGCACAGGTTTACTTAGAGGTATTTTGTCAGTCATCATTCATAGCATGTTATCCCAAGGTAACAAGTGATAAGATTTCAAATCTCCAAACTATCTCTCAGGAAAAAAAAAAACAAAAAACATCAGATATTAAACATAGCATGAATAATATAATAATTAGTGTAATAATTAGACTTTAATTAAATGGCATGTATTCTTATTTACATAAACATTGTGCAGTATTGCAACAAAGATAATCATATCATCCTATAAATACATACACATGTACTCGACAAAAAAATCTGTGACATACCTTCTAAATATAATTCTTCAATAAGGTTTTAAGAACTTGATTTGTTGTCAAATGAATCCTTTGAGTCATATCTTCTTTATCTACATCAGTTACATAGTCTTTTTAAGTTTCAGGGTTCACATCTATAAAATGGTACTAATAATAGTTCCTTATTTTCCACCTATGGTTAAAAGATGAAAATGCATGCAAAAAAATACTTGTAAGTGACAAGACAAGGCACAAACACATTATTATATGTAAGCATTATTTTATTCATTCATTTTAATGATTTCCACATTCCATCTGCAAATTCTAAAAGTCCTATGAATAAAACTAAAAATTCAATAACCATAGCTTTTACAATTTTATAAATGCTCAAATTATGATTATAATGCATTATAACAAATGCATTAGAACTTATGCATCTATATATTTTTAAATCACAATGGTATACACTTATGGGGTAAATTGTGGTGATCTGATATACAATGTGGAATGCTTAAATCAAACTGATTAACATAGCCATCACCTCACTTACTTATTTTTTGTTGTAAGACATTTAAAATTTACTCTTAGTTATTTTGAAATATACCCTTGCATTGTGCACATTAGGTAAGATCTCACCAAATGCCCTCCCTCCTTCCATCAATCACCCTATCCCCTTCCCATCCCCTCTCTCCACTCATCCCTCACCCTTGCTAGACTATATTTGTGTTTTATCATTCATATGCATATGTAAGTGTTTATATATTGATTTTATAATAGTATTGAGTACATTGGATACTTCCCCCACCATTCTTGAGATACTTTACTAGGAAGAATGTGTTCCAACAACATCCAGATAAACATAAAAGATGCAACATCTCCATCTTTTTTATGGCTGAATAGTATTTCATGGTACATATATACCCAAATTTCTTAACCCATTTATGGGTTGATGGGCATTTGGGTTGTTTCCATGACTTGGCAATTATGAATTGGGCTACAATAATCATTCTGGTGCAAATGTCTTTGTGGTAAATTTAAACCATTTACATTAATTGAGAGAACTGATAGGTATGGTCATGTTTTGGCTGTCATGTTTTTCAAAGTCCACTAGGTATTTTTAATCCTTTAACCATTGTGGAAATTAGGTTTTGTTTGGTAAATTCTGGGTGAGTTTACTTTGGTGGTAGACCATTGTGGTGGTCATGGAACATGAGTCAGAGAATATTCTGGAGAGCTTTTATAGTTATGGCAATTTCTTGAACATGTGTATGTCAGTAAAGTATTTGATTTCTCCATCATAAATGAAACTCAGTTTAAGTGGATACAAGATGCTGGGTTGAAAGTTGTTTTGTTTTAGAAGATTGAAGGTCGATGACCATCCTCTTCTGGCTTGAAAAGTTTCGGTTGGAAGACCTGCAGTCATTCCAATATTTCTCCCTTTATAGGTAATGCTTTTCTTATGTCTGGTCGCTTGCAGGATTTTCTCGTTCATATTAACTTTGGCAAAGTTAATTACAATGTGTCTAGGTGATGCTTTATTTGGATTGAGTTGTTCTGGAGTTCTGAAACTATACACTATCGCATCTGAGCCTTTAGGACCGTCCTCTTCTCCTTCAGGAATCCCTATGATTTGGATGTTTGATCTTTTGGAATGATCCCATTATTCCCTCAGGGAATATTTTGTTCTTGTTCTCCTTTTTTTTTTTTTTCTGTTTCTTTGACTGCTTGAACACTTTTCTTAAATTTCTGAGATTCTTTATCCTCCTAGTTTGACTCTATCACTGAGGGTATTTATTGTATTTTGAAGCTCCTTGAATACATTTTTCAATTCCTTAAGCTCTACTATGTCTTTTCTCATTATGTCCATATCCTTGGTGACTTTGTGTTTGAATTCATTAATTTCTTGAGACAACTTTTGAACTACTTTTTTGGATTTCAATTTCCTTCCTTTCCTTCATTTTATTCATCTTATTAGCCATCCATATTCTGAATTCTATTTCTGCCATTTCATAAATTTCTCTATGGTTGGAATTTTCTGTTATATCTCCTTTGTCATCCTTTGGGAGAGTTGATCTGTTCTAATTTTTCATGTTTCAAGAGTTCTTCTGCTGATTTCTCCCCATGAGTATTTTCCATAATTGGCAATTAAAACTGGTGGGTAAGACTGGATTGGAGGTTCCAGGAACTGGGGCTAACACCACCCCTTCTGCAATGAGCTGGAGCTTGTGATTTGGGCCTTTCCCCTACAGCCTTAAAAAGCTCCCTTTTGGAGCCACTGCCAAGACTCTGAGGCCCTCCTTGGTGAGATAACACAAGCTGGTTCTGTCTTGATATCAGCCTGCATCTACCCACTTCTAATGAGCTGTGGTATTACACTTGAATCTCAGCTGGGGAAGGATACAAACACCTGCCCTGATAGCTGGAAGAAGAGAATCTGTCCCTCTTTGCTGATATACCACCACCACTAAACCTCAGTAGTAGCTGGGTGGACAGCCCAGGCCAAAAGTTCCAATCAAATTGTCCCAAGGCATACAAATGATGCTCACCCAAAAGGGTTTAAAGGGTCACCAAGCAGCCAGAAAACAGAAATCCATAGGCAGATATATCTGCACAATCATGGGGAGCTGGAGCAGGGTCCCCTCTTGTGTGAAGGAGAGTCAGAAAAGTTTACTCTCCAAAGTCAGAACTAGGGTGTCACTGCCTCTGGCACCTACACTATTTCAACCTACACTGCTACTGACTCCATATGAGCCATCATTTCTGCACTCACCCCTACCTTCCATTGCCTCTGGTTTTCACACAGGGCACTGTTTCCACATTGCTGTTTGGTGGCCCACACGAATGCCAGAGCTTCTCAGCAAATTCACCACTCTGTGCTCTGTAGGGGTCAGACCTTTAGGCAGCCAGGATGGGGCGGAAGTGTCATCTTATGCATCTAAATGTAAGTTGTCCCTTTAAAGAAGTTACCTTTGGATTTTGTACTTAACGGAGCATTTATAGAGAACCTACTCTATTTATTTATTTAAATTTTTTATAATTAATTTTTAATTGAAAATCATAACTATATACATTTATGGGTACAATATGATGGTTTGACATACATTGTGGAATGGTTAAATCAAATTGATTAACATAGCCATCACATTACTTATTTTTTGCCATAAGACATTTAAAATTTACTCTTACTCTATTTATGAGAAGCTTTTCTAGATGCTTTACAAATATTACTTTAGTTGATTCTTATGTAGTTATAATTAACCCTATTTCTCATGAAAGAAATTGGAGAATAAAAAGGGTATCCAAGGTCACATCATGGTTTTCTGGTGTAGTTACTATTATTACTTAAATCGGGAGAACTAATTACATAAGCAAAACCTAAGAAAGGGGTTGTTTTTCTAAATGATATGTCAAAACCCCAGAAAGTAAGCAGTCATCTATGTTTGGGGAGTTAAAAAAAGAAAAAAAGAAAAAAAAAAAGGATTGACAAAATAAGTGGGTACATTTTGAGTCAAATTTAGAAAACAAATTAAATAAAAAGGATTCAGCAACATGCTAAGATTAATAGATGTGAAATAGGCAGAAGAATTTGAACTTAGTTTAGTGGGCATTGTAAGTGACTGAATAAGGTAATGTCATGATGAAACTAGTGATTTAGGAATATGACCCTGATAGTGATTTCCAGAATTTTGCACAAATTTGAAATAATAGAAATAGGATAGCCGGGCGTTGTGGCGGGCGCCTGTAGTCCCAGCCACTCGGGAGGCTGAGGCAAGAGAATCGCTTAAGCCCAGGAGTTGGAGGTTGCTGTGAGCTGTATGAGGCCACGGCACTCTACCGAGGGCCATAAAGTGAGACTCTGTCTCTACAAAAAAAAAAAAAATAAATAATAGAAATAGGACTTAGGAATAAAGTGTTGTGCATATGCACATAAAATTTAAGTTTCTTTATAATATATCATAATGCACAAAGCTTTAAATGACATATTTATTCTAATATATTAAAGAAACATATTGTAATATTATGTGAATATTGATATATTTTGAAAAATTAAGCCTGTTAGGTGCCCACCAACTTTTCGGCTACATTGTATATTGTATATTGTAGCTGAAACTGTATATTTTCATTTTGAAATTATCTTTACATTGGACACATCAAGTAAATTAGAAAGGAAAAGATCATGTTAAATAAGTAAAATAAAAAAAGAAAAAATAAGTAAAATAAAAATGTATGATCTTGTTTGCTGATTTGTGTTTTTGGTCTCTCTGTGGGTAGGTGTCAAGGTATATTATTTTTTTCTTAAAATATCAGAAGTACAATTGGGTCAACAATGTGATGGCAAACTTAACATTGATAATTTAGTATGTGGTGTTTTGAGAATTGAAAATATCAATAAAATGGCAATTTAAATTTACCACCTTTTATGTATTAATTTTATTTTCACAGGCTTACTTTTCATTTTCATAATTGTATCTCTAACAATATATATTGTGTTTCAAATATCTGATATTTATTTTTACCTATTTGTATTATATCCAGTGACAAATATTTATGTTTATATTCTTTATAAAACTTAGAATATGAAACTTACAATATCAATTTTAAAGTAATATTCTGAAATTTTTTTATGGTGAAAAACCTGATACACATGCCTCCTCATTCAATGTTCTATGAAAATGAGAAATTATTACGTGCATACATGCCATCATGCCTACCTCAAACTGGTAAACAAGAAAGGGTTGTTATATCTTGAAACATGGAATCAGGTGAGTGATTTAAGAGTATAACCATTTTAATTGAAATCAAGATAACAGATAGCAATATAAGTTGGGAGAAAGTACTGAAAGAAACACAATGATCAGTGTTTAATCCTCTTTGTGTGTGTGTATTGCTAGGTAAGAGGTGAGCAGAAAAGAAAAAGGTGAGTAGAACAAATTGAAAATGTTTCCATAACAAATACAGCATTTATATTATCTCCATTATGCTAATTTGTTGATGTTGTGTGTATATCTGTGAATGCTTGCATATGTCTGCGTGTACCTGTGAGAAGGACTGAAGAGGCTCATCCCACAAATGTTAATATTTGGTTATCTCATAGTGTAGTGATTTAGAATTTTTATTATCTTTCTTATAATCTATATATTGGAACTTTTTATAATGAACATACACTATTAATATGTGTATAATAATGAAGAAATAACTATATGTACAAAAATGAGAAGAAAGTAGGTAAGAGCAGAGAAATGAAGAAATGTGATCATAAACACATGAACACACAAAAACCCAAAACTAGGAGACTGCTGTTCTTCACAATTATCCTTTGGAAATTTGGAATATAGAACTATAACCAATGGGTGTGTATTATGCAACAATTTGCAGAGTAATTAATTAACATCATTTGTAAAAATGGGGTATATCTGGCTCCATTTTATTACTTGTGTATTCTGAGCGGTAGTGTCATTTGCACCCAGGAATGTGTCCAATGAAGATAAAATTAAGTGTCTTACTGAATTTTTTTTGAACATTAAGTGCTGGTGCTAGAGTGAAGCAGAGACTAGTTCTGTATAATTACAGTCCTTTCAGGTTGAAGGTTGAGTGGAAAGGAAAAAAGAGAGTCTGATTCTAGGGTGGCCAACCAGTTATCTCAGATTGCCTAGGATGTTCTGTGCTAAAATTGGCATTCCCAGGTGAATCAAGATGAGTTGGTAAACCTGGATGATTCTTATACTTGACCTCAGGCTCCAGCTTCAAAATTTAGCTTTCTGGAGATGAGATAATATCTTAGGAGAATTTCAAAGTAGGCAGTGGGGAAGGATAAGTGTGACAGTTTTTCAGGTAATCATAGGCATCAGAAGAAATGGAAAACTTCCCATCTGAAGGAAAAACATAACTGATCCTTCATGGCTTACCACTAGCTCTTCACTTCTTCCGCAATGATCAGAGGCAAACTATGATGATTACAACTTTAATCTTCCATCAGGTCAATAAGGGATCCTGGTTTACACCAATATTCTAGATTTTAATAAGACAAGTTGTGTAGGAGGGGGTCGATCCATGGTCAGTGCTCATTTTTCAGGAAAGAATATGTTGTAAATTGATGAATTGCAACATGGAAATTATAAAAAGGGAAGGGCCAATAGAAGAATAGAGTCTTTGGATCTTGTTTTTCAAAACTTTAACTCATAGGAAAGACTCAGGTAAAGGTTAAAATGGAAGGAGGTGTATTGAGGTGCGACAGACCTACATATCATCCTGAGTGGGAAACCTAGTTGGTTTTTATGTGACACTTATTGAGTCTTTCTTTATTAAAGGGCAAGCATAGTCTTAGTCAGTTTACACATCAATTAAATTAATTCATTTAAATAGAGACACTCACGAGTCTATTTCCTTATATTTACCCAGTGCTGACATAGATTATGAAGTGGAGAAGCCTAATTTTGAAAGTTTCTGTGGGGTCTTCTTGGCCAGGTGAGTCTATTAAGTTGGTTGGGAATGCGTAAAGTTTCATTTTTATTTCAAAAATGTTAATGAATCAGCATTATATATTAAATAAACTGTCTTTAAGCAGAAACACACATAAAACAAGGTTATGTTGTTTGATCAGTTGATTAAATTATTGTTGCCAGAGACTTGTAGATATTATAAACAGAAAAAAAAATAAAAACTTCAGACAAATTAAATTTGGCAGAGTTTATTTGAGCAAAAAAACTGGAGCGGTACAGAGAGGTCCACCCAGTAATATGGGCAAGCAGAAAATGCTAGTGAGGTACAGGACCATCTTGATGGGTTACAGCTTGGTGTTTTTCTTATCTGGGCATAGTGTGAAAATGTTTATGTGTTATGAGGACATTCTCTGATCAATTGGGAGAACATGATTGCCTGAGACTCAGTTATCTGTCATAAGAATATACTCTTAGGTTAGGTTGTAGTTTGTTTACCTACTAAGTTGGGTTACAGTTTGTTACTTAAATCCAAGCATAGAGGCAACCTCATGCTATGTTTAGTTTAACTTAAAAGTATTAACTTTGTATTTCCTTTAGCACCAGTGGTTTGGTATTTAATAATTCAGTATTTCAGTTTATAGAGCATAACTACTATGACTAATGAGAATAGACTATATATGGAAATTTGTACCAAACATATGCAAAAATCACATGCGTCACACTCTTTTGTTATAATGCAATAAAATTAAAAGTTACTAAGGGGCATCTCCTCAAATTATATACTGTGTTAAATTAAAAAAAATCTAACACTACTAAACATTCACTAGAATAATTAAAATTATAAAGACTGACAACAAAAAAGTGTTGATAAGTATGTGGAGTAATTGAACTCACACACATTTCTGGAAGGAATGTAAAATGGTACAGCCACAATAGGAAATGTTTTAGTAATTTCTTGTCAGTTCTAAAATAATTGTAATAGTTAAATGGAACATGGAGGGGAGTAAATGTATATAGTATATTGCTTGTCTTTTGAATATATTTGAAATATTCTGTAAAAATGTGGAAAGGATTTTCTTAAAGTTACTTGGCTTACAAAATATGAAAACAAAAACTACAGAGTATTTAGAATGAACAACCCTTATACCAAAAACCTTGAAGTCATTCTCTTTCCTACCTCCAAATGGCCAAGGAGGCTTACCAATTGAATTTCCCTAATTTTCTTTCTTTCTTTTCTTTTTTTTTTTTTTTTTTTTTTTTTTTTTTGCAGTTTTTGGCTGGGGCTGGGTTTGAACCTGCCACCTCCGGCATACAGGGCCGGCACCCTACTCCTTTGAGCCACAGGCACCGCCCTGAAATTCCCTAATTAATCCTCGTTTTTTTATTCCCACTGTCACTTAGTCAAGACTTTATATTTCCTTATCTGCATAATTACAAAATCTTTCTAACCTAACTGTTCAGTCTATTTGAGTTTTCTTTCTAAAATACAGATCTGACTGTGTTATTTTCCTGCATAAATCCTTTCAAATGCTTTCCTTTTTCTACATGATAAAGACCAAGATTCTTACCTTTTACAGTTATTCAGTGATAAATGGCAATCTGCATAGCAGAAATGTAATTTGTCCAACAGATAAATGGAACAGATGAATGTCTAATGATGATTACAGGATATTCCATATACCCCCAGTTCCCTAAATCCTGAAAATTGTTTATAAAAGAAACTTAATATAGTACTGAACATCTTAAAAACAGCCAACTTGTTAACCCTTTTTTCTATACTTGACGAAATAGTCCTTTTGTTTTGTTTTGTTTTTTTAGCTTACACTTAAGACGTAGTGCACATCAATAAAAAAACAGTTTAACTTTCATAGTTGTATTAGTAAATAGTACATCAAATGCTATTACTAGAACCACATTTGCTACTGCAGTAAATTCTATATTGTTCTTGCCTCTTGTCCTACTTACGTGACACATGAAGTTCCATGTTTTGGTATGTTTGTTGGCTACATTTAGATCATGTGCTGTACTAGGGATAAGACATCATACCTGATCCCCTAAGCTTCCCACATAAAGAAGTTTCTAAAAAATGAAGTTTCAAATGATGTGAAACCAAAATAAAACGAACACCAGTACTGGTGCATGCATTACCTCGTTTGGTAATCACTTCGACCATGACAGACAGATATCATGACTATGTCCATTCTCAGATTTAAAAAAATTGAGGTTCAGAAAGGTTTAATAATTGTCCTATATTAACAACTATTACATAGCAGGCTTTCTCTCTCTTTTTTTTTAACAAAAAGCAGAAACCTTTATTAAAATTAATTCTTAAGTCAAAGCCCAGTATTTAACATTCCTGTGACACGTCGGGCAAAAAAATTCTCTGGGTTGGAGCTTCAAATCTTCCCTGTTGTGCTCTCATTCAATCTGGCATAATCCTTGATGGTACTGAGAGTATTTGAAGTGGATACATTTTAAATCCTTTCTATAAATTAAAATTTCTTTTTTTATTAGTATTAGATCATAGCTGTGCACATTAATGCGATCATGGGGCACCATACACTGGTTTTATAAACAGTTCGACACATTTTCATCACACTGGTTAACATAGCCTTCCTGGCATTTTCTTAGTTATTGTGTTAAGACAATCATATTCTGCATTCACTAAGGCTTTTTCTTTAAACCTAAACCATCTTACTCCAGAGAGCAACCACACTGTATCTTTACAGTAAAATAGTAGCAATGTCTTGATATGTATAGCACCTTGAATATTTTCTTGATATTGAGACATATTATGCTTTTTTATTTAAATTAGTATTTGCTGTTAAGAATGCATATCCCATCTGTGTATAAGGGAAGTATTGGAAATTTCAAAAAATCAAAGTGAACATTAAAATTAGTAAAACAATTTCCCTTGTGCTCTCAGAAGTTGATTTCTGGAAAAAGTGTACATATTTAAAATTCAATCATTTGAATAATAAAGGTTGATATGTTGTAGGGCATTTTGAATGAAATTACTTCTTTTTTTGCTTATTTGATAATACATGATGAGAAACATGACAGTGCCATGAAAGAACAGCTGTCTCATGTTCAGATGATATAGGCACAAATAATGTCAAAGGCTACCTTAATTAAAGAGAGTGTCTTGATTTTCATTTGTATTGAAGAGACAACTGGGGCCCATTTATTCAAAGTTATAAAAAATTAAGTCCTAGAAAATCACAGTTGATCTTAATAAAATGTATGGTCAGACCTGCAATGGCATAGTTTATGTGAGTAAAAAATGTACCTGAATTTCACAAAACATTATAAAGGAAAAACCAAGAGTATTATAAACACAACGTCGTGCATATTCTGTTTGGATTTAAGTGTGACAAGATTTTTATAGAAAAAGGATTCTATGTCTCTCTCAATACTACTAATTATTTGTATAATACTAAATACACATTTCTGAAAAGACCATCAAGTTTCAAGCATGTCTAATTAGAATAAAATTATAACACTGGAAAAAAATTAAAAAAAATTATAACACTGAAACCTACATAATATGCTATAAATCTTCTGAAATTTATGTTATTGCGTACTATTTTCTGTGATGAATTGGTATCCTCAGATTAATGAAATTTAGGAACTGGAATCATGGTACAGGTGACCTGTGACTTGAGTGGTCTCCTGGTTTCCTGACATTGTTTCCCAAATTGAAATATTATTTTATTTTACTTTTTATTTTTTGCAGTTTTTGGCTGGGGCTAGGTTTGAACCCGCCACCTCCGGCGGCTGGGGCCGGCAGCCTACTCTTTTGAGCCACAGGTGCCACTCCTGAAATTTTATTTTTAAAAAATTATGTGTTACATGTTACAGGAATTCTTTATTCAGAATCTCAGAGTGAAATTGTAAATGATTTCTTTGCCTTCAAAAGTAGAAGCAATACTTTATTTTTTATATTCTGAAGAACATGATGAATATTTCCAAATTGTTTTGTGATCCTGATGAGGAATTATGCTAATTAATAGTCTCTAAATACACACTATCCAATAGAAATGTTTGGAATGATAAAAAGTTCTGTATCTTCCCTGTCCAATGTGTTATCCAGAAGGCATATACAGGAGCTCGAATACTTCAATGTGGCTATAGGGAGATTAAAAGACTGAACTTTTAATGCTATTTAATTTCATTTCAATATAAATTTAAATAGTTACCTATGGTTAATGTTTAGATATTGATCAACAGAGCTCTAAGATTTCACAGTAGAAAAATCTTGTTTGCAGAACACAAGAATACTTTTTCCATTTACTAAAAATAGTTCATGGCAATTGAGGTGTGCATTTTAACTTTTTTAACAGAGGAATAGTATTCAATTAGTATTTAGTACGGGATACTGGCTAGAAAATTATTAAATTTGAACACAAACTTTTAAAAGAAAATATTCTAGACTATTAAGACTCCAAATATCCCTTTTTCTCTCACCACTATCCTCATACATTTTGTAGGCATTGGACAAATATTCATTCAATAGATGAATGATAAAAAAAAATTGAAAATCAGAAACTACTTAAATAAAAACAAAAAAACATTAAATCAATGGGAAAAAATGTCCTATCATGGTACAGACTTAGATGCAAATGTAATTCCAGAACTTTGATTTTACCAGAACTATCCAAAGGTCAACCATGTGCATGAATGTTTCAACTAAATCAATTTCTGCTGTTTGGTTATTATTCAATAATGCTCTTCTCATCTCAGGGCTATTGCATATTGCTATGGCAAGTGCAAAATGAAAATTTTAATTCAATAAATAAATGCTGGACATGCACTATCTTTCAGGCACTGTGTTACAGAAGCTGTGTTTTAGGAAAGGGTTTGAGCTCTGGACTTTGATTATTTGGATTACAATCCTGCCTTTCCATATACTGCATAAACTTAGACAAGTTACTTACCCTCATCATGCCTCAGTTTCTGCTTCTGTTAATTGGGGTAATCATAAGACATATCACTGGATTATTTTGAAGATTGAATAACTTAACGTATGTAAAGAACTTACAACAGTACTCATCATATACGGAGTTCTTAATATATGATAGGCATTATGTGTTGAGGATTTAAAAATTAACAAAACAGTGTCTATGACCTTCTAGGGTTTGTTTTGGCCCATAACACAAGAACTTGTCCCCATGTATTTACCTCTTGTGTCCAGTGGATGCTTTTAATGTCATTTTTCACATTACATTTCATTTTGCATTCATTTTCATTTTACATATAATTGACAGTACTCAACAAAAAATATGTAGACAAATTACTTACTTGATTGGAAGATTTTCTAAAAATTTAAACAAAGTAAACTTCTTTTTACCCAGTGAATTTAGGCACACAAACATTAGGGAAGAAGAGAATACTGTTCTATATAATACTCTTGCCAAAATGGGATGGTTAAGGTTCTTATATAAAAATATTATGTGATCAATTTTTCCTGATGAAGAACTGGAAAACTTTTCCATTTTGTCCATAGAAATACATTTTTCATTCATGAATTCTTGAATTTAAGAATTTCTTTGTTTGTTTTATTTTTTTAATTCTTTTTGTAAAACACCATATAAAGATTCATGTAATATGATATTTTTATTTTTACATGATCCATTTCTCTATCGTTATTATTCTAGAGCACTGATACCCATTTCTTTGCATTCATCTTATTTGTATAATGGTTGCAAAATAGCTTCTTCTGTCAAATTTCTTCTCTTTGTCATTATAGGTGAAAAAATCTGAACTCTCAGTTGTGATCAATGAATTCTGAAAACATATTACAAAGATAATGTATCTGCTGTTCTTTTATATCTTATTAAAACATGATTCAGTACTTGGACAGTACATTAAGAAAAATGAACATTTACAATTTATTTAACTATTGCATCATTTTCCTGGCAATTCCATCATTATTCTATTTTGTATATTAATTTAGCCTTTTAAACATAGTTTGTAATTATTGATGAGTAACAGAATGATGAAATAATTTCAAAAATTATAAAACAGAAAAAGCTTTCAAGATATTGAAAATAAATAAGTAAACCTAAGCCATAATGTTGTCTTAGATTTATTAAAGGGCCAGATGTCTACATAAATGATTGCAAGATATAACGAGTTGTACTTCTTTTAAAAAGTAAAGATTCTCTTTATTCTTTGGAAGACCTCTAGGAACTAATGAAAGTCATAAAATATCAATCTTTTCAAATACTGACAACTGCTTAAAAAAGAAACTCAAAAACTAAAATGTCATCCAGTGAGCCAGCATGGTACACTAAAGGATAAGATGCAGGGAGGGAAACTTATATTATTAAGTATAGGCTTATTAAGCATAAAATGTTTTATTTCTTTAAGTATTAAGTTTGACAAGTGATACCTGTGATATTCAATTTTTACAGTTCTTGTTCTATTTTTATTGTGAAGGTACATCTTCATTCTTTTAATCACATATTTTGGCTTGTAATTACTTTTCAATTTGTTTTTAGAATAACTTTTCTGAAATCATGGATGAGTAAAAAATTTGTGCTATTTTTAAATATAAGTTCCATCATGAAACCAATTTAGCATAGAAAACTTGAAATATCAACCATGCTTGGGAAGGATGTGGCTAATAAATTCACAGTATGTTGATGATTTGAGAAGTTCTGTTGTGGTGAATTTAATCTTGAAAATGGGCCATGTGGACCACCTGAGACCAAGGTGGATAATTACGAGCTAAAAGTGGAAATCCATCTCAATCTTTGTGTGAATTAGCAGCAAGATTTGATGTTACGATTCCAAAACTATTGGACCATTTGAAATGAATTGGAAAGGTAAAGAAGATAGATAGTTGTGTTCCACATAAATTAAATGAACATCAGAAGAGAAACCTTCATGAAGGTTGCATTTCTTTGCTGTCATAACATAAAGGTGAAACATTTCTATACCATATCATGTGTGATGAAAAATAAAATTTTGATAATCACAAGCATTTGGCACAATGTTGGATGAAGATAAGTGCTGAAATAAAACCCCAATATCTGGAGGTGCTGGTTTGCATGATTCCCTTGATCTCTGCAGTTTGTTGTTAATCTAGCGTACCTGGTACCTCATCTCCACAAAAGAGAGAAGAAAAACAAAAATACTATAAATCAAACCAAACTAAACAAAAAAGGATAAAATTGGGGAAAAGAACAAATAACGAGGCAGAAAAACAAGCGAAAATGAAGTTCTTATTAGTAAAGAAGGTCATAAGTAAAAATTATATTTACATGAGAAAAATGAAGAAAAGGGAAAAAAATCTAGGGGGGAATTTGAAAGAAAAAACAAAAACAGAGGAATATATATGTAATACATCTTGCTGAATATTGCCTGGGCAACAGATGATCTGGGGTATGAGATGCTGATCACAATGCTGATACAGCTGTGTAAGATGGAGACTGGAGGTGTCTGCTGACTTCTTTGCCCTCAAACCCTGCAAGGTTGAAAGCCTGTATCTCTCTTCAGCCTGCTTAAAAGACATGCCTCGACTTTTCCTAACTGTGACCCCTTGGCTAAGCAGAGGCTTTCCCAGGAAAGTATGCATCACTGGGATCTCTCCTGAAGTGTGTGCCCATTTATCAGGTGTGCACTGAAACCCACCTTGCTCCAGCTTTCATATTGCTGAACAATGAACCTCTGCTCTTATGTCTAAGTCCCGGCCTCTGGGTGTTGTTCAAAGTTACATGATCACTTGCCTAGGGTCTCCCAGCATGGGCCTCACTCTGGGAACCTAAGGGCTGAGCCTGCAGGACAGCTCTTTCCCAATGCCTGCATGCAGCCTGCAGCTGAACAATGAAATCTCTATTCCAGCCCAGGGCTCAGTCCTGGACTCTGGGTACTACTCAAAGTCACTTGCTCATTTGCCCCAAGTCTCCAAAAGTAACTCAACCAAATGGCTAGGTCCAAAAAGAACCAAAACCACCCACAGGGAAGGCCTTCCCTGTCTGCAATCTTGCTTCTGCTGTAGTTACAGGCACAGAAACCACTTGCCAGTTCTCCACTGCTTTCATCCTTCTCCTGGGGTCCAGAAGTTCCCTGTTGCCTCCCTGCATTCCCAGAGGCATTTTTATGGGAAGAGCCCATAAGCCAAAGGTGCCTGGAGTTTTCTATCCCCAATCTCACCGCACCCAGTGGCAAAAAGTTGTTACTCCACCACCATCTTGCTCTGTCCTCTTGTTCCCTCCATTTCTAAGACGTTGGCAAAATGACTTTGCTGTACACCTCGATTACTCCTGTCTCTCTCTCTTGGTGCCTCTCTTCTTTTTGTCAGTCTTCCTTTTACTACCCTCCTTTCCTTTCTCTTTTTTTTCTTTTTATCATTTTTTACATTTTTGCTATTCAATCTTCTCATCCTTTTAGTCCTATACCAAAAGGGAACATTAACACCTGAGGTCAGGGTCACAGAAACTTAAACAGGAAGAGAAAGTGAAAGGAAAAAGTAGGGTAAGGAAACAGACAAAAAGAAAACATTCATGAGGAAGAAACAATAGAAAAAGCACGGCAATATGGAAAACCAGACCAGAGAAACCCTCCCAAGGGACCATGAGGTTGTCACGGCAGAGGATTCCACCTATAAAGAAATGTTAGAAATGAAAGAAGGGGAATTTAAAATATGGATTATAAAAAAATGAAGGAAATTGCTGAGAAAGTGGAAAATAAACAAAAGGAAATTCAAAAACAGAATCAAATAAGAGATGAACAATATGAAGAATATAGAAAGGATATAGCAGAGCTGAAGGAATTGAAGCAGTCAGTTAGGGAACTTAAAGATGCAGTAGAACTGGTAGACCATGCAGAAGAAAGAATCTCAGAGGTAGAGGACAAAACTCTTGAGATAACTCAGATATTAAAGAGGCATAAAAAAAAAGAGAGAAACCAAAATATTCACCAACAGAATTATGGGACTTCATGAAGCATTCAAAAATATGAGTTACAGGTATTCCAGAAGGGGAAGAAGAAAAACCCCAGAGGAATGGAAGCCATACTAAAGAGTATTATAAATGAAAATTTCCCAAATATAGAACAAAAGAAATTAAAATCTTTAGTAACCTCAATCAGAAATGATAAAGGGGAAATAACAACAGATGCCACAAAGATACAAGACATTATCTCTGAATAGTATAAGAAACTCTATGCCCAGAAATTTGACAATGTGAATGAAATGGATCAATATCTGGAACCACACCCTCTCCCTAGACCTAGCCAAGAAGAAATAGATATCCTAAATAGGTCAATTTTAAGCACTGAGATCAAAGAAACAATAAAAATTCTCCCAACAAAAAAAATGCCCTGGTCTGGAAGGTTTCATCTATTAAACCTTCATAGATGAGCTTATACCTGTACTGCAGAAATTATTTCAAAAAATCGAGAAGGAAGGAACCTTTCCCAACACATTCTATAAGGCAAACTTCACCCTTATACCAAAACTAGGAAAAGACCCAACTAAAAAGGAAAACTTTAGACTGATTGCACTAATGAATATACATGCAAAAATTCTCAACAAAATTCTAGCCAATAGACTACAGCTTCTCATTTAAAAAGTCATACATCATGATCAAGTAAGTTTCATTCCAGGGATGCAAGGCCTGTTTAACATATGTAAACCTATAAACATAATTCACTAAATCAACAGAAATAAAAACAAAGACCATACCATCCTCTCAATAGATGCAGAAAAAGCATTTGATAAAATTTGACATCTTTTTAAAATTAAAACCCTGCAGAATATAGACACAGGTGGTAAATTTCCTAAATGGATCAAAGCCATCTATGACAAACACATAGCTAATATTTTACTGAATGGAGTAACACTGAAAGCTTTGGCACTTAGAACTGGAACCAGATAAGGTTGTCCTCTTTAGCTACTACTATTCAACATAGTGCTGGAAGTTCTAGCCAATATAATCGGTCAAGAGAATTAAATATAAAACTCTCCCTCTTTGCTGATGATATGATCTTTTACTTAGAGAACCCCAAAGACTCAACCACAAGACTCCTGGAAGTGATCAAAAATACAGTAATGTCTCAGGATATAAAATCAATGTCCACAAATTAGTAGCCTTTGTATACACCAATAACAGCCAAGATGAGAGACTAATTAAGGACACAACCCCCTTCACCATAGCTTCAAGGAAAATGAACTACCTAGGAATATACCTAACAAAGAGAAAAGGAAATTATAAAGAAAATTATAAAACCCTAAGAAAAGAAATAGCAGAGGATATTAACAAATGTCAGAACATACCATGCTTATGGCTGGGAAGAATGAACATTATTAAAATGTCTATACTTTCCAAAGCAATCTACAGATTCAATGCCATCCGTATTAAAATACCAACATCATACTTTCAAGACTTGGAAAAAATAATTCTTTGTTTTGTATGGAACCATAAAAAACACTGTATAGTTAAGGCAGTTCTTAGTAGTAAAAACAAAGCTAGGGGCATCAGCCTAACAGACTTTAGGCTGTACTACAAGACCATAGTATTCAAAACAGCATGGTACTGCCACAAAAATAGAGACATAGACATCTGGAACCAAATAGAAAACCATGAAATAAAAGTAACATCTTATAGCTACCTAAACTTTGATAAACATAAACCAAACAAGAACATACACTAGGGGAAAGAATCCCTATTCAGTAAATGGTGCTGGAAGAACTGGATAACCACATGTAAAAGACTGAACCTGGACCCGCACCTTTCTCCACTCACAAAAATTGATACAAGATGGATAAAATATGTCAATTTAAGGCACAAAATGATGAAAATCCTCCAAGAAGGCATTGGAAAAACACTTGAAGATATCAGCCTGGGGAAAGACTTTATGTAGAAGACTTCTGTGGCCATTTCAACAACAAAAAAAGTAAACAAATGGGACTTAATTAAACTGAAAAGCTTCTGTACACCTAAGGAAACAACAACCAAAGCAAATAGACTACTGACATAATGCAAAAGGAAACTTGCATAGTATAAATGAGACAAAAGCTTGATAACTAGAACCTACAGAGAACTCAAATTAATCAACATAAAAAGAGCCAACAATCAAAGACCAAACTAAGATGGCAGCTGAGTAGCAGCTTCTATGCAACCGGGCGCAGTGAGAGTGGGGAGAGAAGGCTCCCGGCATCTCTGGTTGGTGGGGTGGGTTTTGCACAGAGGCTTCCCTTTGGTGACACAGGAAGTAAGTGAGAGACTTCTGGACCCTATGAGGAAGACAGAAATGGCAGAAAACTGGCAAGTAGTGGGTGCTTTTGTTCTATTGGAGGCTGCCCACAGCTGTAACCATTACAATGACAAGACTATAAGCAGGAAAAGTTTTACCTGTGGGCTGTTTTGGTTTTTTGGACTTGGGAACTTGATTGAACTGCCTTGCGAGATCTTAGACGGGTGTGTGGATGACTTTGGGCGTTGTCTGGGGCCCCGGCCTGAGCTGCTGAGCCAAAGGGGAGCTAATATTGTTCAGCTGTGGGCTGCCTGCACAGTTACGGTGGGGGAGCTTCCACTGCATGTTGCAGCATGGGGATTGGCTGGGAGACCTTGGCCGTGTAATTTAGTGACTGAGCTGCCCAAAGGCAGGGACTAAGATGCTGGGCAAGTGTGGAGATCCAAGTGTTTGGCAGATTAACAGTCTTGGCCCTCAGGGGCATAGAGGGAATCTGGATTTGGCGCACTGGATAAGCTGGAAGCCACTCCAGGAGAGATCCCAGCTATAAGTGCTCTCCTTAGAAAGCTTCTGCTTTGGCAAGGTTTATAGTTTGGAGTGTCTTTTAAGTGGGCTGATAAGACATTTGGGCTCCCAAGCCTGCAGGGTCTGAGAGATCAGCAGAGGCCTCCAGGCTCCATCTCAAACAGCTGTTATTAATATTGTGATCAACATCTCATACCCCAGCAGATCACCTGTTGCACAGACAATATTCAGCAGGATATATATACTGTTTGGTTGTTTGGTTTTGGGTACTTTTTTCTGGGGGGGGGGTTCTTTTTTTTTCTTCTTAATTTCAATATTTTTCCTTGACATTATTTTCCTTTTTGCTCTTTTTTCTCCCTTTTTTTCACTATTCTAGTTTAAATAAAATCTTCCATTTATGCCTTCTTTAACAATTAGAATTTCATTTTTGTCAGTGCTCTGCCCCTATTATTTTTTTCTCTCCAACTTTATCCCATAGGGTTTTTGTTTGTTTGTTTTGGTTTGATTTATAGTATTTTTGTCTTTCCACTTTACCTGGTGGAGGTGGGGTACTGTGTCTGATCTGGCTGGCTAAGAGCTGTTGACCTCAAGGGAACCATTCATCCCAGAACCCCTAGAGGTTGGGGGTTTTTAAGGTTGGGTCATAGTACCCTACTATAAACCTATATTACTCCTGTTTCCTTCTTTTGGTGCCTCTCTTATTCTTGTCAATGTTTCCTTTTATTCACTCCCTCTTTTTTCTCTTTTTTCTTTCTGTTTAAAATCTTTTTTTCCGGGTGGCGCCTGTGGCTCAAGGAGTAGGGCACCAGTCCCATATGCCGAAGGTGGAAGGTTCAAACCTAGCCCCTGCCAAAAAAAAATCTTTTTTTCCCTTCTTGCTCTTCAATCTTCTTATCTTTCTGGTCCCATACCAAAAGGACTCATTAAAACTGTAGGCCAGAGGCACAGAAACTTAAAGAGCAAGAAGAAGTGAAAGGAAAATTAGGCCAAAGAAACAGATACACAAAAGCACTCATGAAGAAGAATCAGCAGAAAAATCCTGGCAACATGAAATACCAGTTCAGAGTAACTCCTTCTAGGGACCATGAGGTAGCTGCAGCAGAGGATTCCTCCTATAAAGAAATGTTAGAAATGACAGAAGGGTAATTTAAAATACAGATGATGAAAACAATGAAGGAAATTGTTGAGAAAGTGGAAAATAACCAAAAGGAAATCCAAAAACAGAATCAAATAAGAGATGAAAGATATGAGGAATATAGAAAGGATATAGCAGAACTGAAGGAATGGAAGCAGTCAATTAGGGAACTTAAGGATGCAATAGAAAGTATCAGCAACAGATCAGATCATGCAGAAGAAAGAATCTCAGAGGTAGAGGACAAAGCTCTTGGGATTACTCAGATAGTTAAAGAGGCAGAAAAGAAGAGAGAGAAAAGCAGAATGTTTACTGACAGAATTATGGGACTCTATGAAGCATTCAAATATACAATTTATAGATATTCCTGAGGGGGGGAAAAAGAATGCCCCAGAGGAATGGAAGCCATTCTAAAGAATATTATAAATGAAAACTTCCCAAATTTCACCAAAGATTTTGACATACTCCTTTCAGAGGGTATCAGTCCCCTGGTCACCTCAAATAGGGCTTCTCCAAGGCACATTGTGATGAAACTATCTAAAGTCAGGACAAAAGAAAATATTTTACAAGCTGCCAGGAGTAAGCACCAACTGACCTACAGGGGCAAATCTATCAGAGTGACTGCAGACTTCTCTAATGAAACTTTTTAAGCCAGAAGACAATGGTCATCTATCTTTTATTTCTTTAAACAGAAAAATCTCCAGTCCAGAATTCTATATCCCGCTAAGTTAAGCTTTAAAATTGACAGAGAAATCAAATCTTTTATTGATATGCAAACATTGAGGAAATTTGCCACAACAAGACCAGCTTTATAGGAAATACTTCAACCTGTTCTACACACTGACCATCACAATGAAACTTCAGCAAAGTAAATATCCAGAAATTAAAGGACAGAACCTAGTTTCCACAATGATGTAAAATACAAAACTAAGCAATAGACTTTCACAAAATAAGATGAATAGATCACTACCAGACTTATCAATTATCTCAATAAATGTTGATGGCTTGAATTTGCCACTGAAGAGGCATAGATTGGCTGATTGGATTAAAAAACATAAGCTATCTATTTTCTGCTTGCAGGAAACACAGCTCACATCAAAAGACAAATTAAAACTCAGAGTTAAGGGTTGGCAGTCAATTTTTCAGGCAAATGGAATTCAGAAGAAAAGAGGGGTTGCAATCTTATTTTCAGATACATGTGGATTTAAAGCAACCAAAGTTAAAAAAAAGACAATGATGGTCACTTCATATTGGTCAAGGGAAAATTACAACAAGAAGACATTTCAATTTTAAATATTTATGCACCCAATTTAAATGCTCCCAGATTCTTGAAATAGACCTTGCTTAGTCTGAGCAATATGATATCCTATTACACCATAATAACAGAGGACTTTAACACCCCTCTCTCAGAGCTGGAAAGATCCTCTAATCAGAAATTAAACAAAGATATTAGAGATTTAAATGAGACCCTAGAACAACTGTGTTTGATAGACATATGTAGAACACTCCATGCCAAAGATAAAGAATATACATTCTTCTCATTGTCCCATGGAACACTCTCCAAAACTGATCATATCCTAGGACACAAAACAAACCTTGACAGAGTCAATAGAATTGAAATTCTACCTTGCATCTTCTCAGATCACAAGTCACTAAAAGTGGAACTCAACTACAGCAAAAACGTTCAACTTCACACAAAGACATGGAAGTTAAAAAACCTTATGCTGAATGACAGTTGGGTTCTGGAAGAAATAAAAAAGGAAATCATTAACTTCCTTAAGCATAACAACAATGAAGACACAAGCTACCAAAACCTATGGGATACAGCAAAAGAAGTCCTGAGAGGAAAACTTATCGCTTTAGAAGCCTACATTTGAAAAACAGAAAGAGAGCATATCAACAAACTCACAAGCCATCTGATGGAACTGGAAAAAAAAAAAATCTAAGCCTAAATCGAACAGAAAAAAAGAAATATCCAAAATTAAATCAGAGATTAATGAAATTGAAAACAAAAGAATCATTCAGAGAATTAATGAAACAAGGAGTTAGTTTTTTTTAAAAAATAAAAAAAAAATAGATAAACCTTTGGCCAGTCTACCTAGAAATAAAAAATAAAATCTCTAGTAACCTCAATCAGAAATGATAAAGGGGAAATGACAACTGATGCCACAGAGATACAAGAAATTATCTCTGAATACTACCAGAAAATTTATGCCACGTAATTTGACAATGTGAAGAAAATGGATCAATATTTGAAATCACACCCTCTCCTTAGACTTAGCCCAGATGAAATAGATCCCCTGAACAGACCAATTTCAAGCACTGAGATAAAATAAACATTAAAAAATCTCCCAAGGGAAAAAAAAAAAATCTCCCAAGAAAAATGCCCTGGCCTGGATGGCTTCACATCAGAATTTTATCAAATATTCAAAGAAGAGCTTATTCCTATACTGCAGAAATTATTCCAAAAGATTGAGGAGGAAGGAATCTTCCCCCAACACATTCTATGAAGCAAACATTACCCTGATACCAAAACCAGGAAAAGACCCATCTAAAAAGGAGAATTTCAGACCAATTGCACTAATGAGTATAGATGCTAAAATTCTCAACAAAATTTTAGCCAATAGATTACAGCTTATCATCAAAAAAATCATACATCATGATCAAGTAGGTTTCATACCAGGGATGCAAGACTGGTTTAATATACACAAGTCTATAAATGTTATTCACCTTATTAACAGAAGTAAAACCAAAGACTGTATGATCCTCTCAATAGATGCAGAAAAAACATTTGATAAAATCCAGCATCCTTTTCTAAATAGAACACTGAGGAGTATAGGCATAGGTGGCTCATTCCTTAAATTGATTGAAGCTATCTATGACAAACCCACAGCTAATATTTTACTGAATGGAGTAAAACTGAAATATTTTCCTCTTAGAACTGGAACCAGACAAGGTTGTCCTCTGTCACTATTACTATTTAACGTAGTGCTGGAAGTTCTAGCCAATACAATTAGGGAAGACAAGAAAATAAAGGGCATCCAAATGGGAGCAGAGGAGGTCAAACTTTCCCTCTTTGCTGATGATATGATCTTATATTTAGAGAACCCTAAAGACTCAACCGCAAACCCCTTGGAAATCATTAAAAAATATAGTAATGTTTCAGGATATAAAATCAATGTCCACAAGTCAGTTGCTTTTGTATATGCCAACAACAGCCAAGATGAGAGGTTAATTAAAGACACAACTCCCTTCACCATAGCCCCAAAGAAAATGAAATACTTATTAATATACCTAATGAAAGAGCTGAAAAAAAAAAAAGAAAGAGCTGAAGGACCTCTATAAAGAAAATTATGAAACCTTAAGAAAGGAAATAGCAGAGAAATTTAACAAATGGACAAACATACCATGCTCATGGCTGGGAAGAATCAACATTTTTATAATGTCTATACTTCCCAGAGCAATTTACTGATTCAACACCATCCTTATTAAAATACCAACATTTTATTTTCAAGACTTGGAAAAAATGATTCTGCATTTTGTATGGAACCAGAAAAACCCTGTATAGCTAAGGCAATTCTTAGAAAAAAAAACAAGCCAAGGGCATCACCATACCAGATTTTAGGCTGTACTACAAGGTCATAGTGGTCAGGACAGCATGGTACTGGCACAAAAATAGAGACATAGACATCTGGGATTGAACAGAAAACCAGGAAATAAAACCAGCAACTTACAGCCACCTAATCTTCAGTAAACCTAACAAGTATGTCCACTGGGGGAAAGACTCCCTATTTAATAAATGGTCCTGGGAGAATTGGATATCTATATGTAAAAGACTGAAACTGGGCCCACACCTTTCTCCACTCACAAAAATTGATTCAAGATGGATAAAGGACTTAAATTTAGTGCATGAAACAATAAAAATCCTCAAAGAAAGAATAGGAAAAACACTGGAAGATATCAGCCTTGGGAAAGACTTCATGAGGGATACTGCCATGGCAATAGCAACAACAGCAACAATAAACAAATGGGATTTAATTAAATTGAAAAGCTTCTGTACAGTCTAGGAGACAACAACCAAAGCAAATAGACAACCTACTCAATGGGAAAGGATATTTGCCTATTTTGAATCAGACAAAAGCTTAGTAACTAGGATCTATACAGAACTTCAATTAATCCACAAGAAAAAAACCAACAATCCCATACATCAATGGGGAAGAGAAATGAAAAGAACCTTCTCTTTTCTCCATATCCACGCCAACATCTCTGGTCTTGGGATTTTGTGATATGGGCTAATCTCACTGGAGTTAGATGATATCTCAAGGTAGTTTTGATTTGCATTTCTCTGTTGATTAAAGATGATGCGCATTTTTTCATATGTCTATAGGCCATGTGCCTGTCTTCTTCAGAGAAGTTTCTCTTCAAGTCCCTTGCCCAGCCTGTAATGGGGTCCATTGTTCTTTTCTTGCTTATACGTTTGAGTTCTCTGTGGATTCTGGTTATTAAACATTTGTCAGAGACATAACCTGCAAATATCTTCTCCCATTCTGAGGGCCTATAACCCAGTTATAACTAAAGAATATGGGGAAGGGGGAGAGGGAGGGGAGGGAGGAGGGAGGATGGGCAGAGGGAAGGTGATTGGTGAAATTAATCCTGAGGTGCATCTTACAAGGGTACATGTGAAATTTAGTAAATGTAGAATATATAATTGTCTTAACACAATAACTAAGAAAATGCCAGGAAGGCTATGTTGACCAGTGTGATGAAAATGTGTCAAACTGTTTATAAAACCAGTGTCTGGTGCCCCATGATCACATTGATGTACACAGCTATGATTTAATATTAATAATAAAAAAAGAACCTTCTCTAACAAAGACAGATGAATGGCCAGCAAACACATCAAAAAATGATCATTATCCCTAATTATTAGAGAAATGCAAATTAAAACCACCCTGAGACATCATCTAACCCCAGCGAGAATGGCCTATATCACAAAATCTCAAAACTGCAGATGCTGGCGCGGATGTGGAGATAAAAGAACACTTTTACACTGCTGGTGGGACTGCAAACTAATACAACCTTTTTGGAAGGAAGTATGGTGAAACCTCAAATAACTCAAGCTAGACCTCCTATTTGATCCTGCAATCCCATTACTGGGCATCTACCCAGAAGGAAAGAAATCCTTTTATCATAAGGACACTTGTACTAGACTGTTTATTGCAGCCCATTTTACAATCGCTAAAATGTGGAAACAGCCTAAATGCCCTTCAACCCAGGAATGGATTGACAAGCTGTGGTATATGTATACCATGGAATATTATTCAGCTATTAAAAAAATGGAGATTTTGCAGCATTTGTATTAACCTGGATGGAGGTGGACACATTATCCTTAGTGAAGCATCACAGGAATGGAGAAGTATGAATCCTATGTATTCAACTTTGATATGAGGACAGCTAATGACAATCAATGACATGGCGGGGCATGGGGGAAGGGGCAAGCAGACAGAAAGATGGAGGGGGTGAAGGTAAGGAAAAGAAAAAAAAAGAAGAAAGAAAATAGTGACTAATTCTCACATAAATTTGATTTGATTTTGACTAAAGTACATTACTTAAACATTAATTTTTACTTTAACTTGTTAATATGTTCTTTAGGATATAGGATACTGGATCCTCATTTATAAGTGAATTATGTTTGTAATTTCCCCTTTATATAATATATTTTTTCTAATTTTAATATCAGGTGTATCCAGATTAAGTAGAATGATTTAAGTATTTCTTATTTTTCTATTATCTATAAGATTTGGTATGATATATTTTTGAAATTATCTTATATCTTTATTTATAAATATTAGTTGTCTATTCTTTGATACTTTTGGAAAAAAATAATAAGAAGTAGTTAACTGATGACTCCATACTGAACTTCAGAGTCAAAGCATTCTATTATAGACATACTCTTATTTGACAATGTGAATGGTACTTTCTTTGCATTACTCTTATTATTATTGCTTAATACTTCATTGCAGCAATCATCTGATTTCTTTTCCAAATGTATTTGTCTTCATTTGTTCTTTGCAAGGTTTATGTTTCTGGTCCCTATCTTAAACATTATTATTGTTGTTAAATTTTAAGCCTTTTTTCTTTTTTTTATTGTTAAATCATAGCTGTGTACATTAGTGCAATCGCCTGTACCCATTCTAAGATGCACCATAGATGTGGCCCCACCCATTACCCTCCTTCCACCAAAACCTCCCCCCTCCCTTCCCCTTCCTTGGCCCTTTCCCCATAGTCTTGTGCTATAGTTGGGTTATAGTCTTCATGTGAAAGCTATAATTTAGCTTCATAGTAGGGCTGAGTACATTGGATACTTTTTCTTCCATTCCTGAGATACTTTGCTAAGAAGAATATGTTCCAGCTCCTTTCATATGTGAACATGAAAGGGGTAAAGTCTCCATCTTTCTTTAAGGCTGCATAGTATTCCATGGTATACATGTACCACAATTTGCTAGTCCATTTGTGGGTCGATGGGCACTTGGGCTTCTTCCATGACTTAGCAATTATGAATTGGGCTGCAATAAACATTCTGGTACAGATGTCTTTGTTATATTGTGACTTTTGGTCTTCTGGGTATAAAGCTAGTAAAGGAATTATAGGATCGAATGGCAGGTCTATTTTTAGGTCTCTAAGTATTCTCCAAACATCCTTCCAGAAGGAACGTATTAGTGGGCATTCCCACCAGCAATGTAGAAGTGTGCCCTTTCCTCCACATCCACGCCAACATTTCTGGTTTTGGGATTTTGTTATGTGGGCTACTCTTACTGGGGTTAGGTGATATCTCAGAGTAGTTTTGATTTGCATTTCTCTGATGATTAAGGATGATGAGCTATTTTTCATGTGTTTATAGATTGTGCAGGGAAAACTCTTGAAGGAATCGGCCTGGGTGAATATTTTATGAGGAGGACTCCCCAGGCAATTGAAGCAGTATCAAAAATACACTACTGGGACCTGATCAAACTAAAAAGCTTCTGCACAGCCAAGAACATAGTGAGTAAAGCAAGCAGACAGCTCTCAGAATGGGAGAAAATATTTGCAGGTTATACCTCTGATAAAGGTCTAATAACCAGAATCCACAGAGAACTCAAACGTATTAATAAGAAAAGAACACGTGACCCCATCTAAGGATGGGCAAGGGACTTGAAGAGAAACTTCTCTAAAGAAGTCTGACACACAATTTTAAGCCTTTTTAATTTTGTGAAGGCAAAAAGTGGAAGTCTACTGAGCACACGTATATGTAAAAATAAAAAAAAAAAAGAGCCAACAATCCCTTATAACACTAGCAGGGATTCTGCCTCAGGGCAGGTTCCGTTAAGATCTGTAGATCTGACTGTGACCAACTGAAGAAATATAAAGTTAGAAATGATGAGAAAGAAAGAGACAAGACACAAAGAATGGATTTTTCAAAGGTGGAAACTCAGGGGACCACCACCCACTTGTGGGATTTCAACAGTGGCCCCGAGTGTCATTTCCAGTCAGCTTTTATTGAAGACTATTTACTCATTAGCCCAAAGGACAAACTGAGGAAAGGAACAAAGACTCTTGCAATTTCTCTGAGTGAGCATATCAACTCTCATTGTTTCTGTAATCATTAACTTTAAGGATTTGAGCAGTCTTGAGAAATATGGAACCTGAGCCTTGTGTAGGGGCAGCCTTCTCTCTGACAGCACACACAGAGATTCCTAGGGAGGTGTTAAATTTTGCTAGTTCACTGTGAAGTAAAACACCACTGGCATCAATCTCTTCTGAACAATAGGTGGGAGAGGGAATTTTCCTCCCATCACCACTACAGAGGGTCCTCCTCTGTGATAAGGGATATAAGCCCTCCTGCCCATATTTCAGGGCTTGAGCTGTTCCCTTGATCTCTGCTCCAGCCAAATACAAATCTCCACAATGGATATTTGCTTTGTCTGTTTCCGAGGCAGGAAACACCCTACTTAATGTATCTTTCCAGGCCTTACCATAGCATTTTCTGTGGCCATTATTTTCTCCAGAGTGTTTACAGACCCAGTAGAGGTGTTTGTAAGCTGTATCTCTAATAGACTAGAGTTCTAGGAAAAGCAGGAAAATTGCTAAGATAAGAAATTTAGCGGTGGCTGGTTTAAAGTTAAACTAGCTGACTTTGTTTTGCCTCACTCAGCTTACTTTTTTATTTTTCCCCTCCTCTTGTGGTGTTTTCCTTTGCCAAGAATGGTGTCTTTGGTCCCCATTCTTCCTACAATCACTGGGCAAGCAAAATGAATAGAACCTTCCCTAAAGAAGATAGACAAATGGCTAACAAGCATATGAAATAATGCACATCATCCCTAATTATCAGAGAAATGCAAATCAAAGCCATCCTGAGATATCACCTAACCCCAGTGAGAATGTCCCATATCACAAAATCTCAAAACTGCAGATGCTGGTGTGGATGTGGAGAGAAGGGAACACGTCAACATTGCCAGTGGGACTGCAAACTAACATAACCTTTTTGGAAGGAAGAATGGAGAATCCTCAAAGAACTCAAACTTGACCTCCCATTTGATCCTGCAATCTTATTACTGAGCATCTACCCAGAAGGAAAAAGAAAATCGTTTTATCATCAGGACATTTGCACTAGATTGTTTATCACAGCTCAATTTACAATCTGCAAAATGTGGGAACTGCCTAAATGCCTACCAACCCAGGAATGGATTAACAACTGTGGTATATGTACATTATGGAATACTATTCAACCATTAACAAAGATGGAGAATTTACAACTTTTGTACTAATCTGGATAGAGGTGGGACACATTCCTCTCAGTAAAGCATCGCAAGAATGGAGAAGTAAGAATAGTATGTACTTAATTCTGATAATGAGGACAATTGATGACCTAGTACTCATTGGGGGGTGTGGGTACGGGGTGCAGGAAAAGTGAAGGAGGGAGGATGTGGGGGGACCAGAGTGTGGCACACCTCTTGGGGATAAGTCACTGCCGCACCCACGGCACCACAGCCGTAGTGAGGCGGCGCTGTCCACGTTTTAGAACGCTGGTAAGGAGGCTTGTGCTCCACGGAGCTTCGCCCCCAGCGACCCCTGCACAAACGGCATCAGAAACGGTGCTCTACGTGCCAAGTCACCCGCAGGAGCTTGAACGACCGTGGCAGCCTTTAAAATTTATTACTTTGTTTTTCTTTAGCATAGGTCTGTGTGCTCTGACACTAATCACAATGTACTTTCTCAAGGCTGAACCCACCGCACTACAGGATAAGATAAGGCACAAGCCTGCTAGACTCAGTGCCGCCTATAAGTCAGGCACTAAAACATTTTAAGTAATAAATACCATCACAGTAAATACCAATGATTTAGGAGTAAAACAATCTCACAACCATGAGTTGTACTGTTTATTTTAGGTATGCTTTTAACTGCTATCAATTACGAACAGAGACAGAGTAATTACATTGTTAAAAATATCTAAAACAATCAGAGCTTACCTAAACACAAAACTGCAACCGTAAGGAAAAAATTTGTAACTTTCCCAGTAATTCAGAATGACCCTTGTGTAACCCATGACGCCCCTGCCTGTGAGCAGAAGTGTATAAGTACTTGCTAAGTTTCACAATGAATTTGCAGCTGCATACTTTAACCCGTAGTGTGTCAGACTGTCTTTCCTGCGCCGACCTCTCAACTTTCCTCGTTCCTTCTCCCTGCTCCCCCTCGGACTGAAGCCCACCGACAGGGTGGTCCGCGGCAAGTCACTATTATAAGAGGTACTTTACCTAACAAATGCAATTAGTGTAACCTGGTTCTTTGTACCCTTAATGAATCCCCAACAACAATAAAAAAAGATGAAGTGCTGAAACTCAGTCCTAAATTCAATATTCATTATAAAAATCCCCCCAAACTAATGGTGTTTGTTTGGTCGTATAGCACTGATATTATCCATTACAACTCCATGAATCCTTGTCTGTCAATATCAGCAAATATCTATTGCAACCAACTGGATGACATGCTTGCAATTAAGCTGCTGAGATCGGTCAAGAGAGACAGTCCAATACAAACAACATTGTTCAATTCACAAGAGCTGGACTTGGAAACTATCTTCTGTATTCACTAGACTTTGCACCAACTGACTGTCACTTCTTATAGTGTTGGGATTATAACTTCTTACAGTTATCACCTCTTGGAAGATAAAATATTCAATTCTCAACAAGCTATGGAAAATGTCTTTCATGATTTCTTTACCACTCCCTTTCTAGTCTTCTTTACTGCTGGGATAAAAAAAAAAAAAAACTACTGCTAAGATGACAAAATTGTGTCAACACTTTAAGTGCATAATTAGATTAATTCTCCTGCTTCTTGTTTGAGATGTAATAGACTAAACTTTTGATTCAAAATTGGTCATATTTAGTGACATATAATCTTATATTTTAACCCCCGTAGGGTTTAAGTAAGTAATATTAAACAAATAATCACATAAATTAGGTAAATAAAGCAGTGATAAATTCACTAAAGAAAAATTGCAATTATGATGACAAAGTAAAACAGATTTCTTAATTTAATGAGTCAGGCAAATTTTCCTGAAGAAGTGATACTGAAGTTTTGATCTGAAGGATGAATAGGAATTAACCCAGTGAAACATAGATACTAAGTTATCCAAATGTACAAAGTCTCTGAGGCAAGACAGAACTTGACATATTTGAGGAACTGAAATAAAAAAAAAATGTGTGTGACTGTGAGCAGAGAGGAAGTATTGCCAGTGGCATGAGATGAAGCTGGAGAAACAAACCTCGGCTAATTCAAGAGATCTTGTAGGACACACTGGAAGGACTGAGTTTTGCTTTAAGTGCAGTGAGAAAGCAGTGATGGAAAATAAGCATAGAATTGATATAATTATATTTATTTCCAAAAGTTGCAAAGGTACTATATGTTCATTTTAAAAGCAGACAACGAAGAAATACAGAAAGTATAAAAGAGTTCCTTTGGCATCACGCATCAATACAAAAATTTTAGGGTGGGTTGTTTCAGGTTCTTTTAATTGATATGTATATGCAACTACAGTTAAGCATATTTTTTATATTAACCATAATTATACAAGTCACAGTCCTCTGAAGCTTTCTTCAACATCACATTGCTTACTATCTCTTGGATTGCTAAACTTTTTTTGAAAAGAGCCAGACACTAAATACTTCAGGTTTGGCAGTCCAAGAGACTACATATTTTGCTACTATATTGTGAAAGCAGCCATATACAATGAGTAAATGAACGCGTGTGCCTGTGTTCATAGGCTGTATATAAAAGGTAGAGTAGGATTTGGCCCATGGATTTGCTGACTCCCGGAAAATATTACAATTTTTTAAAATTCATGAGAATGCCATTTTTTTAAAAAAAACTCCATCTTCTTAAAATTAAATTCTCACATATGTTAAAAAAAGAAACTATACTTAAAGATCTGAAGGTAAGGAATAGTCAACAAACTCACTTGCCTCTTTCCAATCCCACTAAGCAAATGTAAGCATTTTTGTAAACTTCTACTTTTTAGTTTATTTTTGGTGATTATCATAAAAAATTAAATAAAATTTTATATAGTATTTTTTGATCTAGAGAAATCTGCAATCTGTAATGTTTAAATGCTAAAAAATTTGTCGACTACATAATGCTGAAAAATGGAAAGTTTTACTCCACTGTTATTTACTATGTTTTCTTCTCTGAATATGTTGTTTTTAACAATGTATCATGTGCAATATATTTCATAATTACAATAAAGTCTTTTCTGCTTTATTTAGTTTTTAATTGAAATAACAAAATAACGAACATTGCTATGATTCGAATGTGTCCCCCAAAGTTTATATGTTATAAATTTAATCTCCAGGCATCTGTGTTGAGAGATGGGATCTTTCAGAGGTAACTGGGTCATCTGGTCTCTGGCCTCATAAATTGTTTAAGATGCTTATTGCAGGAGTGGCTTCATTATCCTGAGAATGGGTTTGGTATAAACATAAGTGCAGCTCTCTCTTGCTCTTCCTCAGATGCATGCTCTTTTCCCCTTTTGCCTTCTGCTATGGAATGACATTGCAAGAAGGCTTTCAACAGGTGTGGCCCTTCAACAGGCATGGCTCCTCAATCTTAGACTTTCTAGTCTCCAGAATGTAAAGAAATAAATCTTTTATATTTACAAATTAAACAGTCTCCGACATTCTTTTATAGCAGCAGAGATGAATTGAGACAGGAAACTGGTCCTAAGAAGAGGAGGCTTTTGCTATAACAAACACCTGAAAATGCAGAAGTAGTTTTGGAAGTGGGTCATGGGCAGAGACTAAAAGAATTGGGAAGAGCAGGTTAGCAAAAGCACATTAAGGATAATTCTTATAAAATCTCAAAAGAAGACAAGCTACTTAAGTTGCTGTGATCAGAATATTTACGGAAATATAGACGGTAAATGTCCTTCTTATGAAGCCTCAGAAATGAAAAACAAGTTATTGGAAACTAGAATAAAGGCCACCTTTTTTATAGATTCACAAAGAATTTTTCAGAATTTTGTGGGGTTTTTTTAATTTGTTGAAGGCTGAACTTAGAAGAAATGAACTATAATATCTGGAACAAAAAATATCTAAGTGGTAAAACGTTCATGGTGTTGTATAGCTTTTGGAGGCCACTTACAGTAAAATGAGAGAAGAAAGACATGATTTTAAGATACAATTCACAATGAAAAAGGAAGCAGAATGGAAAGATTTAGAACACTCTCATCCTGGCCATAGAAAGAATAAAAACGCATATTTGGCACAGAATACTGCAATGGGAGAACGAACCCAAACATATTCCAGAGGAGAACATACATTTAGGGGACCAGAGGCAGAATGCTATGGTTTGAACGTGTCCAGCAAAGTTCATGTGTTTGACAAACTTTATTCCCAACACAGCAGTGTTATGTGGGATGTTTAAGAGGTGATTAGATCATGAGGGCTCTACCCTCATGAGTGACTTTAAGAGATTTACTGTGGAAGTCTGTTCATGATCATGAAAATGAGTTTGTTATAAATGTGAATTCAACCTTCTCTTGCTCTCTCTCCTTCTGGTGCATGCTCCTTTACACTTCTGTCATTTCAACATGTAATAAAACATTGAAGTTCTTCATCAGATGCTGGCACCTTGGTATTGGACTTCCCACTCTCCGTAATTGTGAGAAATACATTTCTTTTCCTTATAAATCTCCCAATCTGTAGCATCCTGTTATTGCACCACAAAATGGACTGAGAAAAATATAAACATTATTATGATTAAGTAAATACATTCACCTCAGAACCAAGTACAGACAAGGCATAAGGAAGAATCTTTTTTTTTTTTTATTAAATCATAGCTGTGTACATCAATATGATTATGGGGCACCATACACTTGGTTCATAGAGTATTTGACACATTTTCATCTCATTAGTTGACATAGCCCTCCTGGCATTTTCTTAGAATCTTTATGTTACTGAGCCTGAGATTCTGGAAGTAGATAGAGGAATCCAAATCAAGGCATTATCTTTTAATTTTGCTTTAATTATTTCTCCTGCTTTAAAGTAAAATTCATCTATTTATATCTCAAATCAATTTTCTCTTATGTCTTTTACATTATTTTGAATAATATAAATACACAAGTATTACACAAATATTTTTGTACACACATGAAGTATATAAATAACAAATTTTGAGTACTTACATGTCTAAAATGCATTTCTTTTTGCTCAAATAATTTTTCCCGTCCTTGGAGAATCCAAGGTTTAAAACTACGTGCCTTGTAAATTGTAAATAAATTATTCCATCATCATCAAGTATTAGTGCCATAGCTGGGAAGTCTGAGGTCAGTTTGACCTTTATTTAATTATTTTTTAAGTAACGTATAGATATTTTTTTAGAACTGTGGATGTTTTTTATCCTTAGAATTTGTAATATTTTCAGGATTTTTAAGATGTTAGTCTTATTTTTAGAATTAGTATTATTCATTTGGAACTAGACAAGTACATGTTAGGGCTTTTATGAAGACTTGTGTCTTCATTCTGCGTATTTTCATTTTGAAAAACACATAAAACTTAAAAGCATAAGACCATAAATGCACAGATTAATGAACTTTTATAAAGCAAACATTTTACTACTACTTAGCTTAAAAAATACAACTTTTCCAGGAACTCAGAGGCATCCCATATGCTCTTTCTCATTCACAGCTCCTCTCCCACTCCACTAAAGGCAATAAGTATCCTGCTTTCTATCAGTCTCTCTCTTTTTTAAATTTTCTCTACACAAGTTGTGTGAAAACTGTAGATTTATTTTTTCCTGTTTTTGAACTTTACAGAGATGGATTCATACAGTATATAGTTTGTGTGTGAGTTTGGTTGCATCATATTTGTACAATTCATCTATTTAACTTATAGATAGTCCTCTATTAAGTATTACATAATTTTACTAATCGATACCAATGTTGATGGGCATTGAGGTATTTTTAGTTTGTGACTATTACGAATGATGTTGTTATAGATATGTTTATGTATGTGTTGGTTAGCTGTTCACAAATCTGTTGAATGTAAGCAGATCATGGAGTACACCTACATTCAACTTCAGTAGCCAACTTCAACATGTTTTTTCAAAGTTTACAGTCTTACCAGAAATATATGAGCATTTCTATTGCCCCACATCATAATCAGCAGTTTGCGTTATCTTTTTAAATAAAGTCTATGAATGGCAAACTGTGAGAGGAACAGCTCTGTTGGACTTCGTAGAACTTAGTCTATAGACAGTTTTCTATATGAGGGTGAGCAAAAGGCTCCACTTCCTGATCTGAAGCATATGAAAAAAAGAAAGTAATCACAGTCTCCAGTGCAAAGGCCTCCAATGGGACACGACCACTTCCATTTTAAGAGAAAGAAAATATTTTTATAAATCTATGTTTAAGTAACACTTACTTGTAAATAACAGTACCACTGCCATACCTGAATAATCTGGTCATGTCCATACTCTTTGCCTTCAGAGACTTTTGGATTTATAGCCAGGATGTATAGTTCAGTTATAAATAAAGGGTTATAAGGAATAATGTATAGGTTGTGTAAAGGGGATTTTTTTTTTAAAGTTTCACAAGATTGTGAAGCAGAAAAAAACATAACTTTTGGATGGACAGATGAGGAATGGCATCTTGGAAGGACATGTGAGCTGTAATTTGAAAGAAAGAAAAATTGATAATAAGAATATTAATTAAATTATAGCTTTTCTGTACCACATAAAGTTTCAGATGAATTACTCACTACAGCACCCATATGCAGGGTACAACAGTGTTCCCATTGAACAGGTGAGAAAAATGAGACTCTATAAAGTTAAGGGACTTTACCAAAGGCACACAGCTGAAAGATGATACAACCAGCATCTTAACCCAAGTGTATCTACTTCCACAGCCTATACTCTGGAAGGAAAAGCATAAGTTGTAACGTATTGACGACTGATTGTGTGCAATAATTTGTATAAATTATGGCTTATTTTACTACTGTACAAGGGCTATACTGATATTTACATTTTAGAACTGAGGAAATTGCTATTTAGACAGTTTTAGCAATTTTCTTTTTCACTGTACTGTACTATATTTCCACCCAAGTAAGCAGAAAAAACTTAAGTTAAATTAGGTACAGATAACATAGTATTCAAAATGTCCATTGGGATTTTTGCCTTTTGAGTGTAAGTTGGATGACTAGCGGGAATAGACTATAAAGAAAAAAAACATTAGTCGAAGTTTTTTAGGCTTTGGACTTGACTGCAAATTAAGATGTTTTGACAACATTCTGTAGGAAGTTGGAAACTACTGACCTTTCATAAAGGTAAAATTGATGGTAGTATGTTTCATCCTTTACACAGTCAAGATTGGAGTTTGAAAAACCTAAAAAGAAGCTACTGCATAAACTCCATAGAAGACATAAAAGTGAGATGGTGGAAAGGGAAATGGGGGACAGAAGTTATAAAATGGGTCTGTTGCAGAGGTAGAAGCCAAATTCATGTCTTTAATCCCTAGTCTCATTCATGGTTGATGTATTTTTTCTTGAGTTAAATTCTTTCATGAATCAAATTTTTAGTGAAAATTATTGAAAAAGGTTGGCTATATCAAGCCATTGATATCTCTGGAAAATTACTTTTTCTGAAACATATGTCTGTAATGGTTCATTTCCCTTGCAATGTGAAACACTTAAGATAGAACAAAAGCACACCATTCATCTAAAAAAAAAATCCTGAGAAAAATATACATGGAGGTTCTTGTCACATAATTACAAGATTTGGCTATAAAGTTACATAAATTAAATGACATCCAAAGGGCAGGAATCAGGGAGGTAGTGAAATGGTGCATGAATCATGATGAAATGCCAAAGAAGAGCATCTTAAATCTACAATAGTCATTCACATAAGTCATACTGGACCATTTCCCATCTGTCATAGTCTATGAAGATTTGCACTGCCCTTTCCTCAGTTGAGTTGTCCTTGAAGTACAGTTAGCAGTGTAGTGTGGAACATCAACTGTTCTGCCTTGAGAGAATGAGTCTAGGCAGCAATTGTCTGATAACATGAGAGCCTCAAGGTTGGTGAAGAACAAATATGGTTAACAGCTATATCCAGGAGGCAGAATAAGTGTTAATACTGTCAAAACAGGAGAACATTGTTTTAAAATTCTTATCAATTAAATTACAATAGTATAGCAACTAATAGGACTTCATCAAGGGGTTCCCTCTGCTAAATTCACAATTTAGTCAATATTGCCCACTCACCATATTTTTCCTTCAAAATTCAAGCACACTTACACATGTAAATAAAACATATATATCTATAAACATATGTATGAATATTTCTATATATATTCTTTTATAAAGTAATGTAAATTAAATTACACATTATAATTGAATTCAAGCTTCAAGAAAAGAGATGTAATTTTCTGTTTCTTAGAAATAATAGTCCCATTTTTATAGGATTTTTAAAATGATAGATTGTATAAATTTATTTGATTTCTTCATATCTAACATTCACTGAGTGCCTTCACTGTTCCCAGATATTGTATTAAGCACTGGAGCCTAATGAACCTACAATTTCTTTTTTTGACATGATGTAACATTACATCATCCTGATCTTGAACTTACTACATGAACTTCCCAGCAGCCCATTTGAGTTTGTAATTTTGTGTCCCGACAGAGTGCGGGTAATAAGATTTTCTGTAACCTTAATGACCAGTGGGTATACAGAGAACTGGGACCATTATTTTAAACATAGAGGTGGTTTTCCTTTATCAAGAAGAAAGAGGGCTAAATGTTCATTTAAAGGTATCTATTATTTGTGTGGGTTGTTACGAGAGATGTATGAGTTGGTATTTGCATTTAAAAACATAGTACAAAAATACTATTTAGTCATGTTATTAAACAGTTAAGGTTTGTAATCAATGTGGACAGAATTATACTGGTGTAAATTAACTTTCCTTTGGGAAATTCTTTCTTCAGCTCTGCCCTTGGAACACTAAAAGGATGAGATTCTGGGTAGGGAAGATATATCACCCAGTCTACGTTTTCTTGGTAGACAAAGTTATACTGGAGTACATGCCTACCAATGAGAGCTAAATGCTACATTTTCAGAGATATTATGAGAAAGAAGCTTTAAATACCCCGTGAGAATTGACAAATGCCATAAATACCAACACCCTCTCCCTCCCATACACAAAGCAAGTTATTTGATCATTTACCAGTTCACCACTGGAAGCAGCTTATCACATGTGTCTGTACCTCAGTTTCCCTATCTGAAAATGGAAATAACATTTTTTTCTACCTACTACATAGAATCACATAGGGGATTATAGTAATGTATCTATACAAAACTTGAACTCTATGCCTTTTATCCATTGTTTATATATTATATTATTACATTATTTTTACTACTTTTAAGAGATGACAAAGGGGTCTTTGTAGTACTCTTATTTTTTTTTTTTTGCAGTTTTTGCCCATGGCTGGGCTTGAACCCACCACCGCTGGTATATGGGGCCAGCACCCTACTCCGTGAGCCATAGGTGCCACCTGGTCTTTGCAATATTGTAGCAGCCAAGAGCTCAGAGATGTGTCCAGTAGAGGGGTTTGGCAGTATGAAATCTTTAGGTAGCTATAGAATTTCCAGTTTTTAGGGCTCTGTGTCATAATTCCCTTCATAGTCTCTAAACCTGTGCTCAACTTTCACTATGGAAAAACCTAAGAAAATGCTTGTATCCAGATTATTGTTTCTATTATCTGTCTTTCCTCTAGTAGAATAAAAGTTTGATGAAGGCAATGATTTTTTGTTTTTGTTTGATATTGAACTTCAACACCTTGAAAATTGCCTGACATGCAATAAATATTTAATAAAATTTTTATTGGATTTTATGAAGAATAGAGAGAAAGACATACCAGATGGAGAAAACATGGTGGATTATGTAAGTGGGAGAGGAAACAAATTAATTTAGCTAGAACTTGGGTAGTGAAAGGGAATAGTGCAAGAATTGTAGATGTTGAGATAGTTACATTATTTCTTTGGCTGTGTTTGAATAAATTTACAGAAAAAAATGCTTTTAAATAAGTTCAATGTGTGGATTTATTTCTCAGTTTTCTATTCTATTGATTCAATCTATGTATTTCTTTTTTTATGCCAGTACCAAGCCAATTTTGATTACTATAGCCTTATAGTATATTTTGAAGTCAGGAATGTTAATGCTTCTAGCTTTATTCTTTTTTCTCAAGATTACCTTGGCTATTTATGGTCTTTTGTGGTTACATACAAATTTTAGGATTTTTTTTTTCTAAGAAGAATCTCATTGTTAAATTGTTATGGATTGTGTTGGACCTGTAGCTATCTTGGGGTAATATGGACATTTTAACACTATTAATTCTTCCAATCCATGAATAAGGTATATATTTCCATTTTAATGTGTCCTTAATTACTTTTATCAATGTTTTATAGTCTTCAGCATAGAGATCTTTCAGCTCTTTGGTTAAATTTATTCTTAAATATTTTATTTTTTGTAGATATTTTAATTGATTTTTTTTCTTGATTTTTCTTTTAGATACTTCATTGATAGTGTATAGAAATGCTACTAATTTTTGTGCTGTTGGTATTTTATCCTGTAACTTTACTGAATTCCTTTATTAATCCAAACGATTTTGTGGAGATTAGGTTTTTTTACATACAAGATAATTTATTCTTCAGTCAGCACATTCTATATTCATCCTTTCTGTTTTAGATTCCTTTTATTTTGTTCTCTTTCCTAATTGCTCTAGTTTGAACTTCCAGTACTATGTTGAATAGATGTGGTGAGAGGGGGAATCCTTGTCTTGTTCCTGATCTTAGAAGAAAAGCTTTTAACTTTTCATTATTGAGTGTGATTTTATCTGTGAGCTTGTCATATGGCCTTTCTTGTGTTGTGATAATTTGTTGAGAGATTTGACCATTTTATGCGGTTATGGTAATGATAATATTGTTTTGTTGGTGGTGCTGTTTCTATGGTGTGTCACATTTATAGATTTATGTTTTATGAACTCACATGCCAGGGATAATTCCCACTTTATCATGGAGAATAATCCTTTTAATATGTTATTGGATTTGGCATTTTGTTGAGGACTTTTGCATCTATGTTTGCCAGGGATCTTGGCTTATAATTTTCTTTTCTTGTAGTGTCCTTGTATGGCTTTGCTATCAGAGTAATATTGGCCTCAAATAAAGAGTATGGGAGTTTTCCACCCTTTTACTTTTTTTTTTTTTTGAAAAGTTTAGGAAGGATTAGTATCAGCTCTTCTTTAAATATTTGGTAGAAATCATCAGGGAAGTCATTAGACACTGGGCTTCTCTTTGATGGGAAACTATTATTGATTCAATCTCCTTTTTATTGATCTGTCCAGATTTTTGTTATTTTGTTCATTGATTTATGATTGTTTTGTAAATCTGTTTTTTTTTTTAATTTTATTTTCATCTTCTTTTGCTTTCTTATTTTGTAATTAGATAGTTTTCTCTAGGGCTGTACTTTGATTCCTTACATTTTATCTTTTGTATATTGATGGTAGGTTTTGCTTTTTGGTTAAAATAGCCTGTTATAACTATAAGATGTTTTAAAACAACTCACAGTTCTAACAGTTTAAGTTATCAACAACATCACTTACTGATCACATAAAATAACATTATTCTTTTACTCGACCTTCCCACATTTTATGTTTTGATGTTACACTTTACATATTTTTATACAATATATCACTAAACAAATAATCGTACTATTATCTCATGATCTTTCTGGCCTGTAAGATTTTTGCTTGGAAATCTAGTGCTAACCTTATTGATACTCCCTTATATTTTATTACTATTTCTTTTGCTGCCTTCATAATCTTCTCTTTACCTTTGATTTTTGACAGTTTGATTTAAGGTATGATCTAGTCTTGTTTGAACTGAATCTGATTGGATATTGTTGATCTCCCTGCACATACATATTTATATTTTTCTCCAGAATTGATAGTTTTTGCTATTATTTATTTAACAATTCTTTCCACTCCTTGTTCTCTATTTTCTTCTTTGAAATCCTTTAACTCAAGCATCTACTCTTTTTATGCTGTCTCACCATTTCTTTAAGCTTTCCTTATTCCTTCTCATTCTTTGTTGTTTTTGTGATAGGCTAATTTCAAATAACCTCTCTTCACGTTCACAGAGTCTTATGCTTGATCAATTCTTTTGCATTTTTCATTTCCTTTATTGTTTTCATATTTCACAGCTTTAGCATTTCCATTCAATTTTTTCATGATTTAATTTTCTCTGTTAAAAGTCAAGTTTTGATCATTTATTAATTTCTTTTTTATTCAATTATTTCTCTATTTTGTGAAGTTTGCTGAGGTTTAAACAATTATTTTAAATATTTTGTCATGTATTTCATTAATTTCCATTTCTTTGGGGTCAGCTACTAGACTATTGTATTCTTTTGTAGTGTTATGTTTCCTTGGCTTTTCATGTTTCTTGTATATTTATGTCTATACATTTGATGCAGACTTCGTAGGCTAGCTTCATTGTTTAAGTGCAGAGGGTATGAGAGTTCTTGCTTGGTGGGGTGTAGTAGTTAAGGCACCACTGATTATTTCAACTGTGTAATATCTCTGCAGCTCTAACAACTGAGGTCAGTCAGTGTTGAAAATATTGCAGGGATCCATGGTGGCCAATGCTGTGAATGTCTTTTTTTTTTTTTTCTTTTTTTTTTGTAGAGACAGAGTCTCACCTTATGGCCCTGTGTAGAGTGCCGTGGCCTCACACAGCTCACAGCAACCTCCAACTCCTGGGCTTAAGCGATTCTCTTGCCTCAGCCTCCCGAGTAGCTGGGACTATTGGCGCCCGCCACAACGCCCGGCTATTTTTTGGTTGCAGTTTGGCCGGGGCCAGGTTTGAACCTGCCACCCTCGGTATATGGGGCTGGCGCCTTACCGACTGAGCCACAGGTGCCTCCCCAATACTGCGAATTTCTACACTGGCATGGGTTATTGGGATCTTTATTGGTGATGGCTGCAAATACACTGGCATGGGTTATTGGGATCTTTATTGGTGATGGCTGAAAATACCCTAAATATATTTTCTCCCACAACAGAATGTGTAGATGAAGGAAGTCTTCTTGGCATTGGGTCTGGCTTGTGGGCTGACTTGCAGTGGTGGTGACCTTGTGTCTGATGAGTGGCACCCATGCAGCAGCCATGGGAACTGATGCCTGAATCCCAGGCATTACATGGATGGATTATGTCTCTGGGCCTGGGGTGGTAAGGGGAATGGTGCCCAAGATAAAGGTACCCTGACTATTTTCTTGGTAACAGAATGCAAGGCATGGATACTTTTAAAGTAGCTGGGAAAGCCGAAAATGGGAAAACAAGCATGGGCAGTATTAGAATGGCCCCAGGGTCTTGGCAAGGCCTGGCTCTCTCTCTCTCTCTCTCTCTCTCTTTTTTTTTTTTTTTAGAGACAGAATTTCACTTTCTTGCCCTCAGCAGAGTGCCATGGAGTCACAGCTCACAACAACCTCCAACTCCTGGGCTTAGGCGATTCTCTTGCCTCAACCTCCCAAGTAGCTGAGACCTGGCTTTCTTTAAAGGCTGAGCCAGTTGGTGCCTGGGGCACAGGCAGTGAGAGCTTAGATATGAAGCCCAGAGTGTTTGAAGTATGGCACATACAGTGCAACCTTGGTGCCTAGATACAAAGTGCAGGCTTGCACTGGAGCTACAGCAGCTCCAGGATTGCAGCACCTGTGTGGTTGGCAGAATCTTCTTTCCTAAAACAGTTCAAAAACACTTGTATGGGGAAGGGACGTGGAGCCATTTTTTATCTGTATTTGACTGGCAGTAATGACTATCATTCACTTCAGTAGCAAGAGATGCCAGTGTCCTCTGGTGAGCTGGCAAATAAAACCACAGTGGTTCCTGTCATATAGCTAATAGTATTAGTTTCTACCCTTTGCTCCTAGCTGTCTCCTTGTGTCTCAAATCTACCATTCTCACCAGAAATCCTTTTGTATGTGGATGTTCTCCCTTTTTTCCCCATTATGTTGCTAAAGATTTTTTAATGTGCTCTTGAGTTCTTTCTGAGCTATTTCGATCTGTGCATATCTGTCTAATTTGTTGTTGTTGTTAAAGAATGAAGGATGGTATTTCCTACTCTGCCATCTTTGTAACATCACCTAGGTAAGCTACTGCCTCTCATGGAAAGCCCCCCTGCTCCAGCTCCCCTTCCTGAAAGGAAACATAAACATATAGAATCATTAATATAATTTCCATGTGTGATTCTTTGAATTTCTGCAGTTCAGAATAACACCCCAATTTCCATGCACTGCAAGTATTTAGTTGCTGGAACATCAAAGAGAATTACTAAAAGAAAAAAAAATAGCATTACAAAATAAGACCCATGGGAGCTTGATGTGGTTGGTCACATCTGTAATTCTAGCACTCTGGGAGGCTGAGTTGAGTGGATTGTTTGAGCTCAGGAGTTCCAGATCAGCCTGTCTCTACTGAAAATAGAAATCTAGCTTGGCACTCTAGAGGGCACCTATAGTCCCAGCTTGTCAGGAGGTTGAGACAAAAGGATCCATTAAGCTCAAAAGTTTGAGGTTGCTGTGAGCTACGATGATACCAGGGCACTCTACTCAGGGTGTCAGAGTGAGACTCTGTTTCAAAAAAGAAAGAGAATGTTTCAAGGTTTGTGAGAATGGGATTCTCATTCTGAGTCATAATTCCCCCCCCCAAAGATGAAAAATTGATCTTAAATTTGAATGCCTTTTTGTGTTTTTTTGTTGTGTAGTTCTGTTTTATTTGATTTATCATATGAGAAAGAACTTTTCAGTTACTGCACTACCAATGCTCACTCTAAGAGCATTTCTGCTTTATCATTCATATGAACATTTAAGTGTTTATATATTGGTTTCATAATAGTATTGAGTACACTGGATACTTTTTTCCATTCTTGAGAGACTTTACTAAGAAAAATATGTTCCAGCTCTATCCAGGTAAACATAAAAGATGTAAAGTCTCCCTCTTTTTATGGTTGCAAAGTATTCCATGGTATACATACACCACAATTTGTTATCTGTTCATGGGTTTGTAGGCATTTAGGATGCTTCTGCAACTTGGCTATTATAAATGGGGCTGAAATAAATACTCCAGAAGGAAAGAGGGAAAAGGAGGGAGAGGGAATGGAAGTGGATGAATGGTGGGAGGGTATTTGATGGGATCTCACCTAATGTACACAATGCAAGGGTACATTTAAAAACATGTAAGAGTGTATTATAAATGTCTTACCACAAAAAATAAGTAAGTTAGGTGATGGTTATGTTAATTAGTTTGATTTAAATTTCCACATTATACATCAAATCATCACATTGTAACCCATAGATGTATACAGTTATGTTTTAATAAAACTTAAGTTAAAAAATAAGAATATTTCTGAGAGATACAAGATTTGCTTGTGGTGTTAGTATTTTAGAGCTTAGACAAATTACTCTAACATATTCCTGATAGGATGAGGCTTCAACCTGTGGAATGAATTTTAAATTTCTTCACATACTCAACATTCATATTATAGATGATGTTTTATGAAGAATTCCATCATCTCGTAAGAATAATTATCTAGTTACAGGGCATTCATCTTGACTATAAGAATCTAGAAAGTACCAGGTAGTAAATGTGAAAGATTTTTATATAAGATTCTTTCTTTGATATAGTCTTCACAGTCATTTCCCAGTGTATGGGCATCATTAAAGTTTTCTAAAATACTTATATATTATTTAGAAATGAAATTTTGATTGTTGAGTTATGAATTTAAAGTCTTCATAAGTTAAAAACATGAATTAACCATAAAATCTTTCAGAAACAGAAATTCACTTATAGGTAGTCCCCAGGTCACAAACAAGATAGGTTCTGTAGGTTTGTTCTTAAGTTGAATTTGTATGTAAGATGGAACAGGTACATTTACCTATTACATGTAATAACCTCTGTTTGTAAGTGGGAGTTGTATGTCAGTTGGGTGTTCGTAACTTGAGGACTGCCTGCATTTTAATTTATTTCCATTTACGAATTTTTATTCTTGACTGATAATCTGTTTCTTTTGTCAAAGAAAACAAAAAGTCCAAATAGAATTCTTTTAAAACCACTTCAGAAAGCTTTTATGAAAAGTCATAAAAGAGATGTGCATTAGCTTCTGACAGTATTGACATCTTTTCAGTTAATTATAGAGATATTTTGACAGCTGACATTATAATCAGTTTTTAACATAGGATTTCTATTGGTAGCCATTGCCTTTGTCATATTTATATGCAAGAAATAATTTCTTACTTATTTGGAAAGTACAGTAATTTTATAAAATGTAGGGAAAGTGTCCGTTTGATTGTGTTTCATTTTCTCACACCTGGGCTTTCATTAAACATTATGGCTAGAGAAGGCTAATCAGGCTTGCTCCTAGGAATGATGGGTTTATACTATTTAAAGTCACTAATGTATCATTTCAGGTGGCAATGATGTTGAAATATGGTTTGTAACAACTGAAATAAGCTTCCATATAGTTTTTCTTTTCCATGAAAAACAGAAGTATTACTCAGGAACTATAGATGTCCAGTTTACAGAAGTTTTATTTAATAATAACAAACAGCTAGTACCAATCATGGTATTTGGTAGCACAGATCTCTTTTAGGTTTGGTTTCATGTCTTTCTCTTTTAAATTAGAGCAAATATTAATAGTAGCTACTTTCATTAGCCCAAATGAGAGAAATAAAGATTGAAAGGGATTTCTTTATAGCCTCTCTTCTGATTTGTTTAAAGCTGTTACTCAATGCTATGAAAAACCCAAGGTTTCTTTGTATCAGTGAACACAGTTATTACACACTGAAGTTTCAGGTTTCACATTTTCAAGTAGATGTATTTTCATAGCTACATTAATGATACTAGTTGTTTAATAGAAACAAAAAAAATGATGTGTGTTAGTTAAGCTTTAGGATTGACAGTGGTCAAAATATTGGAGTAAGTAGTGTTAGCATCAATAAAATAAAACACTATTTAAGTTCTTTTATACAGCATGAAGTACAGTTTGAGAAATTTGACCTAAGAGGGGGCAAAATCTAAAAATTATGAAGTGTTTCAATTGATTTCAATACATTAATGGAAGTCATGGGACTTTATATGCTCTTTGTATTACTGTTGTTAGAGGAAAAATCAAGTATTACCTGGTTCATGTGATTGACCAAGAAAAGTATTATTTATAGTACTATATGTATAATTTTAGCGTATTTATAAAGGATTCACATAAAGAGAGAGGCATATACTTTCTTCTCTTCAACAGATATTTATTGGAAATCTAATATTCTGTGTTAAGCATTGTGAGTAGTAAATCACAGAGAAACGAATATTAAATGGGTGAGAACATGAAACAGATGAAAAGGCAAGGGTTTGATTAGACTGAAATAATATGTCTGCTTTATAGGCATGACATGAGGATGCATCTGTATTGAACATTGACATGATTGGATTGTTTAGTAGCCTTTTCTCAGTATAGCGCATTCCTTTTTTCTTCATACATATTTTATTCTATTTCCTTCTTCATTGGCTCAAGAGTTACTTCAGTAATCTTTTGGTCACAAATTAGCTAAGACTCATTTATGATGACAGTATCATCTCAACTGACTGGTTCGTGCAAAATCTGCTTAGCAGGCAATGCGATCCTTATTAGCAATATATGAAGTATAGAAATATTGATGTTACCATAGATTTTAATCCATTGGTCATAATGGACATAGGAAAAAGGCACTACTGGCCTTGCTCTGAAAACTAGGCAGTATGTGAAGGTTATATGTTGTTTCTTTTTACATATAAGCAGAGAGTGGTTTTGCAATAGAGTAGATAGAGAAGCTATTCCTGTAGACACTCAACATTCCCTTTACAGGATATTGAGAATAATTTGGCATTACAAACTATATCCTATCACCTGGGAGAAAAGTGGAACATGCCAAGGGAAGTGGAAACAGATGAAAATAGACACACATATATGATTCTTTTCTATAGATTTATTTATTTATATTTTCGGTATATTCTGTAAAGTGTTTAATGATGAAATTTTACCATGTAATATATAGTCATGTTTCTTTTGCAAAAGGAATACTGAGGGAATCATTGTATAAATACATTTATTTTTTACATTGTACATAGGCAGTTAATACAAACTTGCAAAGATGCTGTATCTGTAGCGAGTAAAGCAAACACACAGTATACTATCAAATCAAAGTTAAATTTAGACATTTTATCATATACATTAAAATGTACAACATGGGCGGCGCCTGTGGCTCAAGGAGTAGGGCGCCGGTCCCATATGCCAGAGGTGGCAAGTTCAAACCCAGCCCCGGCCAAAAAAAAAAAAAAAAATGTACAACATGATGTTTTGTTGTATATAGTGAGATTGTTGCTCTATATTACATTGTATATGAATATTGAATAATTATTTTATCAATTCATCTATCAACAGACAGGCCTTTGTGATATGAATATGAATATTGCCTCTGTGACTTTGTATCTTAGATTTGTATTTTCATTTTCTCAGACTGGGCATGAGGTCGTGAGCTAGGAATGAGATCAGCCGTATGCACAACTAGATATGTATGCAGACTCCAAGGGATTCTTCCGAAAACACTCTCTGAAGATTCTCAAATGGTACAAGAACTGCTAGTGGCTCACTGGATGTCCTTAAGACTATGGTTTCCAGCAAAAGACTGAAATTTCTAAAACCTTAGAGGTAGAATCTATATGCCAAAGGAAAACAAAGAACCAGAGGGACAATTGGTGTTGTAATTATTTCTTTCTAGGATATTAACATTTGAAAGACATCTGTCTTAATGGCATTAGAAGAGTGAATAGGTAAAACGTCATTTGAATAGAATCTAGTAAAAATTAACTTAAACACATCAAATATTGGATATAATTGTCAATTTCCACAATAGTTTGAGGAACAATAACTGTATGTACACTAACTTAATATATTTTCACCATATTGCTCTTTGATTACTTCACATAGACAGCTCACTATTGTTGCAAACCTTGTTAAACTACCCATTTAACCCATCCATTCTCTTACATGCTTGTCACATTATCCAAGCATGACATTTATTAATATAGGCTTCATTTTACATATGAGAAAACTGAAGTTTCAGGATTAATCGCTTATACGTGGTCACAGAGTAGGGGGAGGCTAGATTTTGGCATTGGATCATTAACCTCTAATATTCATTTGTGCTCCTGATCTTTACACAGGCCTATATCCATTTCTCTTCTTTGCCCCACCTATTCATTCTACTTACAACCAATCCGGTGATTGAGCACACACATTTGATCATCCTTTTTCTTCTAAAATATTCCTTCAATGGTTCATCTTTTGTCAACAGATGAAATTTTATGCCAACTTCTTAGCATGACATACTAGGCCCTTCCCACTCTCATTTAAACTTTTGAAGACTGAAAATATGTTAGGTCACCTGTCATACATATAATGTTTTAACCGCACAAATATCTTGCCATATTCTCTCTTACCATGCTGCTGCTATGCCATTCTTTCTTCTTGGAATATTACCTTTCCCATTTATTTTGATTTGTAAAGACAGATACTTAATATTTATTACAACTCAATGTAGGTGGCCCCAATTCTATGAGTTGTTATTCATTGGATGTCCCATGTTCTTTCACACATTCTTGTCTTTCGAGGTGTTATATTCTTTACCTGGAATTCTCTTCCTCTCATTTTCTAGGTGACAAATTTCTACTGTTTCTTCAAGGATCACCTTATATACTATGTCATCAAAAAAGCCTTTCTAGGTTTGTCTCTAGTATATTTCCACTTTGTAGAACCCCATAGGAATGGTGCCTCCAGGACTGATACAGAACACTGGCCTTGCTTGTTTTCTCCACTGACACATGGATACTCTTTCTTCTGGGTTGCTTTAGCAATTTGTTCATACTTCATTATAATTTTTAAACTTGTCATATATTATTGTTTAAAAATGAGCTTGATTTCAATAATACATTGAATTTTTTGAAGCAAGCTTTGAGGCCTTGCATCCCTTGGATTCCTTATACAGCTTAGCAGGTGTGCAACACGTGGCATGGTTTTGTGATATGAATAAATATTGTAGAACCTCTGTGAGCTGACCATCCAAGGGACTGTGGGAAACTGGTCAATATACAGAGGTGGTCAACATAAGGAGTTAAGCCTATTCCACTGACATGTACATGTGGTGCATGTGGAGTTTATGAATATTAAGTCAACTCAAGGAGGTGGTTAATGTAGAAAGGTGGCACAATTATGGAGGTTTTGGTGTATTTAACTTCAAATTAAAGCAGTGAAGAAAGTTTAAACATTAGTAGTCCTAGATTAATAAAAAGGAGGGGCTTTTTAAAGAACAAAATTGAATATATCTTATAGACCTTCTGAGGAGAAGATTACAGAATGTTTTTATAGATTGTCTGACATATACTGTACATTCAAAGTGATATTTTAAAAGCAAAATGAATAAATGAATGAACGAAATAAGTTTCTTGTAGATAACTTGTAGCACTGAAGGCTCAGTATTAACTCTTTTTTTTAATTAAATCATAGCTGTGTACATTAATGCAATTGTCGGGTACAATGTGCTGGTTTTATATACCATTTGAAATATTTTCATCAAACTGGTTAACATAGCTTTCATCGCAAGTATCAACTCTTAATTCAAATACCTATTCAGTCATTCAGAAACATATGCAGTTTATTTTTCATATCACCTGAAACTCCAAATTACCAAATCATTTGGTAAGATGACAGAGCTAAGCTCCTCTCATGGTCTTAATTTGACACTTTTCCCATGTATTGGCCAGAAATGAGCTTCTAGTGAATGGGAAGCAAATAAGGGGTTTCACTTAACTAATAGGAGCATTGGTAGAAGACAAAAGCTCAGAGACCATTCATCAGTGCCTAAAGCCTTTAGAATGGAATTTGGATCTGAAACTGTCAACATCAAAAAAAAAAAAAAAAAATAAGACTCACATTAGGGGCAACTTACCTTCCTCTCAGTGCTGCTGAAAGATTTAATGAAATTTTTTGTGCGGTTTTCAAGATACTTTCAAATAACAAGTCTGTAATTTACTCAGAGCAATGTGAATCTCCAGTCTCTTAGAGGAAGGTTACACATTTACATTTAGGAGTTAATATGAAGCTGTATAATTGGAAATAAAAACCCTACAGAATATAATCAAATCCAAAATGAGTTCATTATAATTATATTTAATTCATAAAATGACAAAAAAAATTAATAAAGACTAGGATCTGACACATCTCCTGAATTAAAAAAAAAATAAAAAAGATTCTGATTAGTCTACGTTTTGCATTTTTCTTTTCTGATTTTGCCTTTCAAATAGAAAAACTTAAAATTAATAAATCTGACCTGAGATCTACAGTGAAGTGAAGGGTTCTGAGATTTGTGTGTGTGTCTTACTTTAAGCAATGTACATTTCATTTAAAGCAATATTGGCAAAATCTGTTTATAGTCAGTTTCCAATGTTGAAATGTTGATTGTTTTGGGGGAAATGAGGCCTAGTTATCTCATAAAATATGTTGTTTTAATCAAAGCAAAAATAAATAAATAAAATGTTACTTTGTAACCAGAAAAGAAAGGAAAAATGCTGATTCCATATTGATAAATTCTAATTCTTTATATCAATAGTACTGATACCGTGTTTTGAGTTCTTGGTCCCCATGTTGATAGATATTGGCATGAGACTAGAAAGATTCAGGAAGGCAAGGCTGTATCTGGGCCTTTGCCTTATATAAAGGGGATCAAATAGAGTGGCTGTCTGAACAAAGGACAGGAGAAATTGAGGGGGGGCTATAAAGAGGGAGGCATGTATCAGCTTTGAAGTCATCACATGTAGAGTTAGAGTTGTGTTGGTAACTGCACACTTTGCAGTCATGCTTCTTTATGCATGACATGTCTCATTAGCATTTTAATCTCTATCCCTGGGTGTAATTTTTAGCATTAAAATGAGATTATAATGAGGAGAAAACATAGGGCAACATCAGTATCCTGGTCTATTCTGGCATGAGGAGGTTAGATCTGGATAGGTCCAGTGTCTTTTCATTCAGGTTCCTCATGAGCTGGTGTTAGCATCTTACTTCAGTGGTCATGGAAGATCTTACTCAAGAGACAGATAGCTCTCTCATAATATGGGTATAAACTGCATTCCAGTGACTAGAAGGTCATTTATGTTTTGCTCTTTTACTTTTAATTGTGTTACCCCATGTTGCCTCCTGTGGTTAGAAGTGAGGCCCAAGTCTTGTCCCTATCCTCTCTCAGTACCAGCCTCCTTCATATTGACTTAGATGGTTTCTTTTCCAGAGAATATCCTCTTGCTGCCTGTTGTCTGGTCAAATGATACTCAACAAGACTCAACTCAACTGCCTTCTCATCATTTTCCTTTATTAAGCTTTTCATAGCCACAACGAGAGCACATATTTTAAAGTTTGAAAGGTCCTTATATACCATTCATGATAGCCATAGATTTCATTTTATAAATATAGTAATTGAAACTGTAGGGACTCAGAAAACAATGCCCCCAAATATTGTACTTTGACATGCTGACTCAAGGTCCCCCACAGGCGGAGGCTCTACACTGAAGTTCCCTTATCTAATTAGAAATAGGAATTGTCAAAAGAAACACAATTGCTTTGATCCTCTCTTTGAAATTTCATTAACCAGAGAAGATTAAAACTCATATAACAAAGGAAGAGACTGAAAATTAAACACCATACCCAGAAAACAGAGAAACATCAATCTTTGTCCGAAATCACTTTCGGTTCCCTGATCCCATTCATCTCCAGAAGAGAATCTTTTGCTAACTATTGTCTGCACATTCAGCTGATTCATTGACTCTAAACATAATTTATTATCACCCAAATTGCCACATTTCCCCCATCTCTTTTTCCCCTATGAGTAGGGATATGTAAACATCTTGATCTCTTTGGGTTTTTGTGTGCTCATTTGCTTGCAATTTCCTCATGCTTATGTACATCAGATACATTTGTATTCCTTTTTATCCTATTAATCTGTCTATTGTCAGTTCATTTTCAGCAAACCTTGAGAAGGTAGAGGGATAACCTTCCCTCATCACTATAAAACCAAGAGAAGAAAAATGGGTTTCTGTAGGCTATGAAACTAGCTAACCTAACAGAGCTCAAATTGGGTCACTCCTTGTCACCATATGATTGGTGCTTTATTCAATATAGTACTTACTTTGATCAATGACTTCTCCCTCATCAAAAATCGTACAGTCACTTTATGTGGCTCATTTATAACATCAATTGTTATTACTTTATATTCTGTCTTATATTTGTATTTTTAATCATTGTTTTATTTTCACATTTATTCCATTTTCTATATTATTACTTGAATTCTTAAGTTGACTGCAAATTACTCGCAGAGGTCCTCAAACTTTTTAAACAGGTGGCCAGTTCACTGTCCCTCAGACCGTTGGAGGGCCGGACTATAGTTTAAAAAAAAAAAAAAAACAATGAACAAATTCCTATGCACACTGCACATATCTTATTTCAAAGTAAAAAAATAAAATGGGAACAAATACAATCATACCGCCTCATGTGGCCCGCGGGCCGCAGTTTGAGGACCCCTGGCTAGGGATTTATATGGAGTTTTCAATCATATCTCCTTCCCCGCAGGCAGGGGGCTTTGGGAAAATGGACTATATGTCTAAAATATTTATTACAGTCATTGGCACCAAAGGCTTGTGGGCAGAAGTTAACTTTAAAACTGTCACTGCATAGGAATGAAAGGGGAAGAAAATGGAAAGAAATGTTTTGGGCATTCTGCTCTTCCTAGGGAAGGGTGGCATAGATGGACCACTGACCAGAGCCTTGTTAGGCCCAGAAAATGGAGTCTGTGTCCAGCTCTAGGTGGAGGGAATGTTCATCAATGTCAGCAGTCTGCTCTCTGTTCTTTGTGTGCTCTTGGCCAAAGAAACACTGATAGCAAGACAAGCAAGAAGCGCAGTTTATTGAGCAAAGTAACATATATTTGCATAGACAGTGAATGGGCCCCAGTCATAACAGGAGGCCTTGGCTATGGTCTGTGGTCCTATTTTATATTGTCTAAAATGGGCCCCATTTAATATATGTGGTTAAAACATCACCCTTGAACCACTTTGATGGACGGTTGGGAGTTACATAACTTGAGTCTTACTAAACATGCCTATCTTCTCTGAGTCTCTCTGAAAGTCCATTACGGTGGGGGGGCGGGGGGGGTTTGGGGGGATGGGTGTGCAATGGAGATTTAAGCTAATGACATGATAATGAGCCTTAGGTTGCCTTAGGTGACTTTCCAGACTCTACAGCATCTACACTATTTGACCCACTGTCTTGGGAATCTCTTGGATTCTTTTGCAGTGGGCATACTAAGTTCTGATTGGCAAATTAGCAGGGCGCTCCTTCTTCCTCCAGGTGTGGTAATTGCTCCTGGGTAGGCAAAGGACATCCACATTTGTCCCTAGGAGAGCCAGAAGTCTCTTGCTATCTACCTAACAACTTCACTTTGATTTAATTATTACAGAGAGATAGACACCTATTCATGGTGGTAGATATGTGAAAGTGCTTAGATTTAAGGTTGCATAAAATATTTTCTTTCAGAAAGAAAAACATTTTAAAATAATCTAATATGAGCTTATTTAAATGAAGAGCAGTGATCTTTTTCAGTAAATAAGTGGACCCATTTTTTACTTTATTTCTACTTTACAAATATACAACTAAATTGATTATATTAATTTAGCATTTAACAAGTTATATTCTACCTTTTCCTAATAGTATCTCACTTTTGTATATAACACCAGCACATTGTACCCCACAATTGCATTAATGTACACAGCTATGCTTTAAAATATATATATATATGTATAATTTATCTATTTATTTATACTTAGAGGTTGCATGTTTTAAAGACTAGAATATGCCACCCCAAAATATGACTTAAGGAGAACAGATTATCTCACTCCAAAATAAACCTTTGGCATAAGTATTATTTTGAGAAATTACAGAAGAAGAGAAACTCTGTAAGCAGAGGAGAAGTTAACCCATTTTAAGGGAAATTCACATCTGTAAAGAAAATTTTCCATTTTCAAGTATGTCTCCCTCTGCTCCAAGATAAGAAGGATAACTCTAAACCACTGGATATTTTTACCAGTGTAGAAGGGGATGGCTTAAGTTTACATAACAAATCTACCCATATTTGTATTCACTGTGCTTTTCTTGGGCATCTCCTCCTACCTGGCAGTCTCCCAGATCCTTCTTTCTTTGTTTCAGGAGACTAATTATTCATTTCCTAGGTTATCTTTCATATATATGAGGTGTACTTGTTAAACATCTGTTCATTTTTCTCTGGTAATCTATTTTACAGTGGTCTTTCCAAACTAAGAAATTAATTGGGCAGAAAAGAAAAATTTTTTTTTTTTCTCTCATGCACAGCTGTGGTAAAAAACAAACAAACAAACAAAAAAAAAAAAAAACCTAAAATTGATAGCCTCAGAAGCAAACTTTTTCTCTGAGTCTGGTCTCGCATTCTCCCTCAAAGATAACTGTATAAACTGAAACCCTCTGACCCAAAGGGGATCATAGAAAATGAGATCCCTTTTCCCCATAGCCAGTCATAAAACCTAAAAGTTTTAGTCTAACTTCCTCCCCAGCCCCCATCTTAAAAACTGGCCATAAAGAAATTATCTGATTTACCTCATTTGATTATAGGTTATAAGCTCCCTAGTCCAGTGAGGGTCCTGCCCACATCCCCTGCCCCCAAAAAAAGTTTCACAGAGAGACCAAGTTGAATCCCAACACACAGGCCTTCCTTGGTGTCTCCCCTCAATCTATTAACATTAGATCATATCCTTTATTCCAATCCATATTTCTCCCCAGTGGTCAATACTTTATTGAAGCTCAGCATAAAAATAGACTGTTTCCCTTCTATCTTTGAGTCTTCCTTCTGAAGGCTCCCATGTCATGTAAAACTATGATCAAATAAATTTGTATGCCTTTTCTCCTATTAAGCTGCCTTTTGTCAGTGATTTTCAGTGAAGTTTCTAAAGGTGAAGGGAAAGTTTTCCCTTGATCCCTACCCAGTCAAGTCAAACTTTTAAATATAATGAAACCTCTGCTTTTTGAAGAAGTATGCTAAAATAGCCATTTTACATGATTTAGGCTTAATGTCATTCTCTATAGACTAGTTATTTCTTTCCTGAAAGTAAAATCAAGGCTCTTGCAATTGGTGACCACAATTTTTATTTAGTCTACATTAGTGGAAATAAATGCCTCATTTAGAAAACCAACAAAATGTTTTTACATAACAGCTGCTTGTTTGTATTTTAGCTTTTGAAATCATTTAATTTCTCTAAGTAGCTACATATTTTCTCACACATTTCTCCTGCACTTTTTGTATATTTAATAAAATCAGGGTAAAGATCAAAAATTAGGTTATACACTGGTGATGATTCTAGGAACATAAAATCAACCTATCATACCAATGCAATCTATCAACCTATCATACCAATGCAATCTCTGAGACCTGATTTTAAAAATTGTGTGTAATGACTAATAAAAAAGAATGCAAAACTCATCAATAGTTTGCCCAAATGTTCTGAAATTCAGACCTGTAGTTCTTCCAACTAGCATTCTACTAGTACAGATTTTTTATTAATGAAAAAATGGTTTTTTATTTCCTGATTAATGTAGACAGATGCTGATAGAAGGAAAAAGACAACAGAGTGAATATATGAATGACTTTATATTTACTCATCAAGGCCCAACATCATTCACATAGAGTTTGAGGTAACATGTGTCATAGCCACTTTTGATTGCAAGTAGTAAACATTGTGGTGGACAAACCTTTAGTTGAATCCCAATGAATCATACCCTTTGCTTGAGTCACTAACAGGACCTATACCTTGTTACTAACCAATATAATATGGCTAGCATTATGGGATGTCCATATCCTTATATAAGCCTCTACTTCAACTGGAAGGAGCAGGAAATTCTCAGGTTGTTCTTGAAGAATCAAGCATCCATGTTGTAAGCTGTCAGTGGAGAAGGCCATATGCCCAGGTACTTTGGTATTTCTAGAAGTTGAGAATGGGTCCTGACTTATAGCCAACGGGAAAATATGAATGTTAGTCCTATAGCTGCAAGGAACTGAATTGTCCCAACAATATGAACAAATTTGAATGGGATTCTAGGCTTCAAATTGAGATATAACCTGGCCAAAAACTTGACTTTAGTCTTTTGGTCTTTTGAAACCCTGTAGCTAAGCTGCACTCAAGCTCTTGATCACAGAAAGTATAAAATAATAAGTGTGTACAGTTTGAAATACTATTTGTGGGGATATATTGCACAGAAATAGAAAACCTAATTTGCTGCAGTATTGGGGAGATTTCTGGACCAGAAAATGGATTCCAAAGCTGGCAAGGACAGAAGGTTCTTTGGCAACACATAACTGTAACCCATGGGTTTTATGTTTCTTATTGGGCTTATCCTCTGTTCTACTACATGCTCAATAGCTTCAATAACAACTTCAGCTTGCAATAGGCCAATTCTTATCTACCAAGTCTCATCTCTACTCATGTGCTTTAAGCTGTGGATTTCACCAGTAACTGCCTAAATTATCATTTTCTTTTTCCTTTTTAAAATAGGTACCCATTATATCCAGTGTTGATTTGTGGTCCCATTAGTTTTTATGGCCAAAGATGTTAGATTAACTAGATAAAATGTACATCCATAAAATTTTACATCCTTATCCTGAATTCCTGTGTACTGAATGGTTTCTTTGAGAAGGAACTGTGAGCACACCAGTAGTAATTTTGAAAACTTTAGTGTACAGGATTGAAATAATCATAAAATATTGAGGAGAATGGCTTATTTTGGGTTGAAAGAATTAACTCACCTGTCTATACTATATTTTATGTAATAAAGTATAAGAAAAGATAGTACAAACATAGATTTACATAACAGTACTTAAAGACAAGAAGGACATCTGGAGACTGGATACCTAAAGGAATTAAAAAAGTAAAGGGAGACAAAAAGGTGAATGGAAGTAGACACATAGGAAAGCACTTCTGGAGAAAACTGCAGCTAAAAATATTTGCAATAAAGGGCTACTGACAAGATATTCGTTGATTGCTATAGTTTGGTTGATTTTTGCCTTCAAATACCGTACAGGGGTCCTCAAACTACAGCCCATGGGCCACATGTGGCCCACTGAGGACATTTACCTGGCCCGCTGGGTGTTTTTGCCACAGTTGCCTGTCCTGCTTAGCAGCTGACTCATCCTGGGCTGTGTGCATGTGTGGAATGTGCGCCACCTCTCCGACTATGCTTCTTCTCTCGGTCTCTCGACTCCTCCTCTCAGTCTCTCATGTAATCGGAGGTTGCCTGTGCAGAGCCTGCTGCTGCTTAATGACCGAGGTAAGAACAAGTTAGGATTTTTTTTTTTTTGAAGTTAGGAGGTCTATTTTTTTTTTTTATTTTGCAGTTAGTAGGGCCTTGTTTTGTGTTTAAGGGGGGCCATTTTTTCTGAAGTTAGGAGGTCTTTTTTTGCAGATGGGGGTGCCTTTTATTTGAAGTTAGAAGAGCCTTTTTTTTGAAGTTAGGAGAGCCTTTTTTTTTTTTTTTTTTTTGTGATTTTTAGCTGGGGCTGGGTTTGAACCCGCCACCTCCGGCATATGGGACTGGTGCCCTACTCCTTGAGCCACAGGCACCGCCCAGGAGAGCCTTTTTTTTTTTTTTAAGTTGGTTAGTTGGTTGGGGGTAGTTTCTAGGGGGGTTGCATCACAGTGATAACACAAACAGTCAGCGCTCAGTGCTAATGCAAATTGTCAGTGCTCAGTGGTAATGCAAATGGTCAGAGCTCAGAGGTAATGATAATTGTAAGTGGTCAGTGTTAATGCAAATGGTCAATGCTCAGTGTTATCGTGTAGGGGCCCCAAACTGGTAATCTACATAGGGCCCCATGAGAACTTAATCTGGCTCTGCAGACAGCTGAGGAGCCCAATTTAATTGACAGTAAGTGCATTTATATTCTGATTGCTATTTAGTTGTGTATGATGTTGTATGTTGTGTGCTGTGTAAGCCCTGGTTCACACTGTTGCAATCTCTGAGCAGTGCGAGTTTAGCCATATGATTGTATGGCTGAACTCACCTTAGATTCGAAAGAAAAAAAGGCATATGTGCCTTCTTTTTTCCAGTGCGGTTTGCACAGGGTGGTGTGAATTGGAAAAATGGTGGAGGAACTGGCTCTGTAGTCATGCCTGTTCCTGCAATGCACCAGGATGAGCCTGAGGTAAAAGCCGAGTTCCACCATATAGGCACTGGAGAGGCTGAAATGATGTGGACTGACACGGCTGCATTGATGGACACTGATCAGACTGCATTGATGGGCAGTGCAGTCTGTATGTCTCTGTGTGGGCAAAGTTATTGCTGGTATATTGTTTTTGTAGTGCTGTATATATATATTGGTATTTTACTAATAGCAATTTGGAATCCCTAGGAAACAATGATATCAAGAAAGAGAAAAATTGACTCAGAGTGTAGGATATTCAAAGAACAGTGGACTTATGATTACTTTTTCTTGCAGTACAAGGAAAGAACTGTGTGTTTGATGTGCCAGAATATAGTGTCTGTGTTCAAAGAATACAATTTGTGTCAGCACTATCAAACTCAACATAAAGATAAATATGATTGTTTGGTCAGAGAAGTGAGAAAAGATAAAATATTAAAACTGAAATATACATTGACAACTCAGCAAAATACTTTTGTGAAGCAGAAACAGCTAAATACTTCATCACTGTGAGCAAGTTTTCAAGTTGCCAAGCTAATAGCTTGCACTGGCAGACCATTCATGGAGGGAGAATTTGTTAAAGAATGCCTTCTTTCTGTTGCCAAAGAGATGTGTCCAGAGAAGGCCTATTTATTTAGTACAATGAGTCTTTCAGTGCCCTCAATTACATGAAGGATTGAAGAAATTGGAGACAATTTGCATCAGCATTTGCAAAACTCCACAAAAAAAACTTTCCTATTTTTCCTTGGCACTTGATGAAAGTAATGATGTTCATGATTCTGCACAACTTATAAGTTTTATTCGTGGGATGAATGACTATTTCAAAGTCACAGAAAAGCTTGCTGCACTGCAAAGCATCAAAGTAACAACTACAGGAGAGGATATTTATAAAAAGGTTTGCCAAACTGTGAATAGTTTGGAGCTGGACTGGGAAAAACTAGCCAGTGTGACAACAGATGGTGCTCCTAGCCTGGTGGGGTCTAAGAAAGGAGTAATTGCTCGCATTAACCAAGAGATGGACAAACATAACCATTCTCATCCAATAGCCATACACTGCCTCATACACCAACAAGCACTGTGTAGTAAATCAGTGAAGTGGGACTCTGTTATGAAAACTGTGGTATCTTGTGTTAACTTCATAATAATTTCATTATTGTCTGTCTAAACCACAGACAATTTCAGGAATTTCTGTCTGAGCTAAATGTTGCCTGTGAAGATGTTCTGTACCACACAGAAGTCTATTGGCTGAGTCGAGGGAGAGTTTTGAAACATTTCTATGACTTACTTCCACAGATTACAGCTTTTCTGCTTTCAAAAAACAAAGAAGTACCAGAGCTCAAATGATGTAGAATGGAAATGGCACCTTGCCTTTCTGACAGAGGTAACAGAGCTACTCAACAGTTTCAATGTGCAACTTCAAGGAAAGCAGTAGCTCATCTGTGATATGCAATCACATGTGAAAGCATTTGAAGTAAAATTAGGCCTCCTCATCAAACAAGTGAAGGAGGAAAGTTTCTGCCATCTCCTCACAACTCAAAATCTGTTACTGGAAAATCCATTGGTTGCATTCCTAAATAAAACATGTGTGGATTCACTGGAAAAGTTGCAAAAGGAGTTCCAATTTAGATTTAAAGAGCTTCATCTTCATGAACAGAACATACAGCTTTTCCCTAACCCATTTTCTATTGACATTGAAAATGTGGTTATGATTTACCAAATGGAACTGGCTGAACTGCAGAATTGTGACTCTCTGAAAGAAGCATTCAAGTAAAGCAGCCTTTCTAATTTCTATGCATCTCTGAGACATATCCTAATCTCAGGAACCATGCGCTCAAAAGGGCAACCATCTTTGGCAGCACTTATGTCTGTGAACAGACTTTTTCCAGAATGAAACATCTGAAATCTCCAACCAGATCTAGACTAACTGATGCACACTTGCATCACTTGTTATGACTAGCAGTGACAAATATGGAACCCGACATTGACCATCTCATTAGCCAAAAGCAGGCCCATAGTTCCCATTGAAATACTGGTAAGTTTGTTGTTTTAACTTTACTTCTTCATTTTAAATATTGTATTTGTTCCCGTTTTGTTTTTTTACTTCAAAATAAGATATGTGCAGTGTGCATAGGAATTTGTTCATAGTTTTTTGTTTTTTTTTTTAAACTATAGTCTGGCCCTCCAATGGTCTGAGGGACAGTGAACTGGCCCCCTGTTTAAAAAGTTTAAAGACCCTGGTATTGAAATTTGATTTCCAATGCTAGAGATGAGGCCTGAAGAGGTATTTGACTCAAAGGGGTGGATACCTCAGGAATGGTTTGATAGTTTACTTGCAGTTAAGAATGAGTTCTTTCTTTATTGGATCCCATGAGGGCTAGTTATTAAGAAGAGCCTGACACTTTCCCACCCCTCTCTTACTCTCTCATCATGTAATCTCTGCACATATTGGTTGCTTCATCTTCTGTCATGAGTGCAATCAACTTAATCCCCTTATCAGAAGTAGATGCTGATGTTATTGTTCTCGTACAGTCTGCAGAACCATATAGAGCCAAATAAACTTCTTGCCTTTATAAATTATCCAACCTCTAATATTCCTTTATAGCAACACAAATAGAGTAAGGCATTGATTTAGAGGTCTAAGCTTAATATTAAGGGCTATATGAGGAACTGTCATATATCCTGAGCCATTATCTGGGGATTTAACAGATATCCTGCAGTCAAATAGCTTAGTTATTAGTGGATGCTGTCCTCTCCTACTTGAGCTATATATTGGACAAGAGCTGTGGTTTCTTCTCCTTTCAATTAATTGATAATTTCCTCTGTCCAGTTCTCTGACATGTTGCTTTCCTTTTCTTATTGAGTTATAACTTTTCTTTACATAGATCAGTTAAGTTTTTATCATGTACGTTTTAAATATTTTTTGAGTTTACTATTTACCTTTAATTGATTCTTCATGATGTGTGAATCAATAACATTAATAACAGCTATTAGGTCTGAGAATAAGTAGAATAACTTAAATATGTCCCTTGACGTTTTGGGATTTGTGTAGCTCAACTTATCAGTGTTTTTCTATGAGGTTTAAACTTCAGTTTGTATGTTAGAATTTTCCCAATTTGAAATATTGGGAACATTTGAAAATATACATATTTTATTATTTTATTTTTACATATATTTTTAATGAATCTAGAGTAATTTTGGTGTATGGTACATTCATCAAATTTATATTACATACCAACATTTAAATACATATTTATTTATAAAATATAATTTATTTTAAAATAATAGATTCCTTGACATATTAAATATACCATCTTTTTCTTATGACTTAAATATTTTTTACATATTTATTTTTATTATATACCTAATTCTTATGTAAACTAAGATTTAATTAGCTTTCTACCATTTCTTTTATTTGTGTACATGGTATTATGTTTTAGTAAAATATTTCAATAATGGACATTACATGCCTCCCTTTGTTAATTTTTGCATGCTACTGCCTATGAATAATATATATATGTATATATATTTTATATTAAATTTGTTAAGCCATTTTCCAAAGACGAATCGTGATAGTGGTTGTATATTTCTATATTTAATATTCATTTGGACAAATTCATTATGCAAAATTTGCCATAGCTTGGGCATTTACTTAAATATGAACACAATTTTGTCTGTGTATTTTTTAAATTAGTTTTTTATATTATTTTTTCTAATTTTATAATAATATAGAATAATAAGAATAGCAAGATTCTTGTCCCTTTCACACAAAAAAACCACTATCTACAGATAAAAATGCCTTTTGGAAAATCCCAGGACCCAAGGGTGAAGTATAGGATACCAAAAGAGCACAAAAACTGAGAAAGGCATTATTAGAAGAGTAAGAGAAAAAGATTCACTTTGACCATATTGCCCCCCACCATCCAAGTGACACAGCACTACAATGTAAGAAAGGAAACTGCTTGGGATATGGTTTCTTTAGTGGGTAAATGAGAGACTGCGGTGGACATCAAGCTTCTCCAGGACTCAGGGATGTTCACTAAGAGGTCCACTTTTCTTTCATCCTGTTGGGAATATTGAATTAATTGTCACAACTACAGCACTGGGTTAAACATGAGGTTGAGCTCACAATCCTATGAACATGAATCTCTTGGTGGCACTTTGTCTTTACTGGGTGCCTCATACAACTAGAGAGACTAGCCTGTGATTCCACGCACATGTAGAAATAAGCCCATGGCTAATTCTAGTTATAGACCATGGTGAGAAGTTAGTTTTAGCTGGGGTCCCAAGCCAACATTTCATCATGGCAACAGACCATAGCCTAATTGTTGAATAGAGCCAATGACCATGTCTCACTGGTGAGGAGAGTTGGTAGCCAGGCCTGGGCAAAGATGCAAGACAGGCAGCCCTACCCAACTACAGATCACAGCTAGTTGCCCCATCCAAGTAAAGTTCCTGTTGAGCAACCCCATCCAACTGCATAGCACAGCCTGTGCTCCCCTCTAAACATGGAAACCAGTCATCATCCTACCAAACCATAGCACATACGAAGTGGCTTCACAAAACCAGAGATCCTGGCAGCAAACCCCACCTGCCTGCAGACACTACCAGATAGCCATTCTAAAACCCCAGGTTTGACTCGAATGATGAAAATCTTTTCCTTCCTAGGCAATCCTATAGAGATTTGAAGAGGTGATTTTTTCTCAATGCATAGACATCAGTACAAGAATACTAGGACCATGAAGAATCAGAGACACCGAACAACAAAATGAAGTAAATAAAGAACAAATAATCAATCAATCATGAAGGAATGGAAACCTACAAAATGATTAACAAAGAATTCAGAATAATCCTCGCAAATAAGTTCAGTGAATCACAAGAAAACCCAGACAACTAGATGAAATTAGAAAAAAAAAATATGAACAACATGAAGCTAAAATCATTTTAAAGACCTGGAAATTCTACAGATTAAATAATGCAATGACTGAAAACAATTCAATCACAGTTTCAACAGTACATTCAGTCAGACGGAAAAAGAATGAGTGAATCAGTAAACTGGACATATTACATTAACAAAGTGAATCATGTAATCCTCTCAATAGTAGTGGAAAAAGCATTTGAAAATATTTTACATTATTTTTAATAAAAAAATCGCTCAAGAAATTTAGTATACAAGGAATGAGCCTCAAAATAATAAGGGCTACACATGAGAAGCCCAGAGGTACATCAGATATAATGTTGAAAAGTTATAAGCTTTCCCTCTAAGGTCAGGAATAAAAAAAAGATAGTTGCTTTCACCCCTTATATTCAACAAAATACTGAAAGAGGTAGGCAGCAAAACTAGGCAAAAATGAGAAGTAAAAGCATTCAAGTTTAAAACAATAATGCCATCCACAGAAAACCCTAGATTCCCCAATAAGGGACAAGATGAATCGTTTAGGTGAGCTCTCCTAGATTGACTGGGAGAAAAGAGAGAAGCCAGCCATACCTGGCATGGGAACCTTACCCAGAGTCATAGCTCAGAGAACAGAGTGAGGAGGAGGTGACTGCATACAGTGTATGATCCAGAGCAGTGGAAATCTGATGAATTAGGCAAGTGATTGCAACTGGCAGGGATTGGCTGGCCTCCCATGGAGGTCTGGGACAAGAGGAAGCCATTACAGTGTTTTCAGTTGTTCAGGGAAGCTGTGTGTTGAATGGAAAGCTTAAAAGAACAGGTGGACTCGAACAGTATACAGCAACCAGATTTGAATGCTGATTGGAGTGTATTTGACATAGGTTTGGTGGCTAGAAGGCAGCCATTTGGGAGAAGTCTCGACAGCAATGGGGACTGACATTGTGGGAAGGTCATAAGAAGGTCTTAGCTGGGGCTTAAAGCACGGACTTCTGAATTCTGCCTTCCAGGGTCAGAATTCCACTCATGGGACAGGCTGAGGGACTGCCACACCCCATGGGAACTGGAGTCAGGGAGCACTGTGAGATCTGCCCCTGAAGGATTCTCATGAGCTTTAAGATTTCAACCCGGGCAGGGTTTGAATGCTGGGGAAACAATCAGGTGATCACTTAAGGCAACTAATTTTGGAATAAGGGGCATAGAAGTTGCTGGCTGTACTGTCTCCTAAAAAAACCCACAGCAACACCTGATTTCCTGATGACATATTGCAATATATCGTCATCAAGAGCAAGATTTCCATTTATTTGGCCATGAAGAAAAGTCTGACTTTGCTCAGGCTGAGTCCACTTCAAGACCTATGCCCTTGGAGACAATGTAATTTGTAGCAAAGGAGGCAGTGAGAAGGAAAAAAAGGAGGACAAGGAGGTGAACAAGAAGAAAGAACACATGACGAGGCACCAACAGAAAAATTCTGGCAACATGAAAAACCAAAGCAAAGGATCTCCCCCAAGGGACCATGAGACAGCTGTGGCAGAAGACTCCACATATAAAGAATAAATGGACTTGACAGGAAATTTAAAATATGAAGGATAAATACAATAAAATAAATTATGAGAAAATGAAAAAAGAAAACCAAAAGTCAGACAAGAGATATTTAGAATATAGAAAGGATATGGCAGAGCTTAAGGAAATAAAGGAGAAGTCAGAGAATGTAAAGATGCAGTGGAAAGTATCAAAAATAAGTTAGACCATGGAGAAGAAAGTACCTCAGAAGTAGAGGATAAAGTTTTCGAGTTTATCCAGGTAGTTCAAGAGGCATAAAAGATGAGATAGAAAGAAAAAAGGCATTTAAAGAACTAAGATACTCCACGAATATTCAAACATGTGAATATAGGATTCCTGAAGGGAAATAAGATTGTCCCAAAGGAATGGAAGCTCTACTGGAGACTATCATAAGTGAAAACTTCCCAAGTTTTACTAATGACCTCAACACACTCCTTTCAGATAGATATCAAACCCTGGGCCATCTCAGCTCAAACAAAGCCTCTCCAAGACACATCATAATGAACCTGTCCAAAGTCTAGATGAAATAAAAAATTCTGCAAGCAGCCAGGAGAAAGTGCCAAATGGCCTATGGAAGCAGAGCCATTAGGATGATAGCAGACTTTTCAACTAAAATCTTCCAAGCCTGAAGAGAATAGAGAATGGTTATCTAACTTCAAAATTCTTAAACAAAACAATTTTGAGCCCAGAATTCTGTATCCTGCTAAATTAAGTTTCAAAATTGATGGAGAAATCAAATCTTTTGCTTATATACAAGCACTGAGGAAATTCACCACAATAAAACTGGCTCTACAGTAAATACCTATTCTCAACATGGGCCATCACAAAGGACCACCAGCAAAGTAAACACCTAGAAGCTAAAGGTCAAAACCTAGCTTCCACAATGGCACAAAGGATAAAATAACACAATGGACTTTAACAAATAAGATGAATAGAACTCCACCACACTTACCAATTCTCTCAATAAATGTCAATGGACTGAATTTACCACTGAAAAGGTACAAGCTGGCTGATTGGATAAAAAAAGCACAAGCCATCTATACGATGCAATCAGGAGACACACTTAGGCTTGAAGGACAAATACAGACTCAGGGTTAAGGGATGGAAAACAGTATTTCAAACAAATGGAAATAAGAACAAAGAAGGGTTTGCAATCTTGCAATCTTGTTTTCAGATACAAGCAGATTTAAAGCAACTAAAGTTAAGAAAGACAAACATGGAAACTTCATACTGGTCAATGGAACGATACAAGAAGACATTTCAATTTTAAATATTTATGCACCCAACTTAAAGTTCCCAGATTTATGAAATAGACCATGATGGGTTTGAGCAATATGATATCCCGTAAGACCATAATACTGGAGAATTTAACACCCCTCTGACAGAACTGGAAAAAAAACTAAACAAAGACACCAAGGATTTAAATGTGATCCGAGAACAAATGGGATTAATAGACATATACAAGACATACCACCCCAAAGCTGAAGAATATACATTTTTCTCATCAGCCCATGTTAATAAAACACATGCTAGGATACAAACCAAACCTGACAAAATTAAAAGAATGGAAATTCTACCTCATACCCTTTCAGACCACAAGGCAATAAAGGTGGAATTCAACTCAAAAAAAAAAAAAAAAAAACAAGCAAACAAACAAACAACAACAACAACAAAAGTACATCCCCACACAAAGAATTAGAAATTAAACAACCTTTTACTGAATGATAGTTGGGATCAGAAAGAGATAAAAGAGGAAATCATTAAATTATTCAAATATAACAGCAGTGAAGACACAAGCTGCCAAAACCTGTGGGGCACAGCAAAAGCAGTCTTAAGAGGGAAATTGATTGTATTAGATGCCTGCATCCGAAAACTTAATTCATACCAGTGATATTTTAATATAGCTAATTATTAAGACTGACTTCCTGAAACCATTACAATACAGAACTTCTTCAATAGTTGAGTTCCTCCTAATGTTTGTCAACCGGGCAGTAAGAAAACTGGCAGATGAAAATCACACACCATGCAACATCATAGATTTGGAGTCCACATCTAAATATTTATAGATAGGGAGAGAAATAAAGGAATGAAGTTGGATAAAATATCTAAGAATGATATAGATTTAACAATTTCTTTCTTTCTTCCTTTTTCTTTTTTAGAGGCAGAGTCACACTTTGTCAATCTTGGAAGAGTGCCCCATGGTGTCACAGCTCACAGCAACCTCCAGCTCTTGGGCTTAGGCGATTCTCTTGCCTCAGCTTCCTGAGTAGCTGGGACTGCAGGCACCCGCCACAATGCCCAGCTATGAACAATTTGTTTCTGTGTACTCTAAATGCCCATATCTACTGCTGGGATTCTAAGAAAGTGTTTTTGTGAAGATAAATGAACCTCAATAAATTTTAGAGAATGATTAACTGCCTTGATCAAATAAATGCTTTTTTGGTATAAGTCTGGTAGCATTATTTGGATGCAAGATTTTTGGGTAAAACTTTAAAAGTAAAATATATTGAATCAGAAAGGCAACTGATTTCAATTGATTTTAACAATGAAGAGCTTTGCAAAATCTAGAACACCAAGGGATACAATAATGAGCATCCCCTGCCCATATATTCATTTATACTGATTGGGTAAATTCTTACAAGTAAAAGAGCTGCATCAAAGGGCGCTCTTAAAATCTTCACAGTAACTGCCAAATTATTTTCCAGAATGGTTAGAGCAAATTTATACACCTCCTAAACATCTGTGATATATTGTTGTTGTTCTGTACTCTCTCTAGAAGTATCATCACAATTTATAAATCTTCTAAATTTTCCATATAATTAAAAAAATACTTTTGCTATTTCAATTTTCCTTTACTTAGCAACTACTAAAGTTACACACATTTTCACATGCTGATCATTTTTAATTCTGTGAATAGTGTATTCACATCCTTTGCCCAATTCAAATTGTATTAATCATACATTGTATGATAAAATGCTAATAATTGATTTGAAGAATTTTTGTTGTGTTCATGTTGCCAGAGTTTTTCTGCTGATTCCACCCCATGATTATTTTTCACTGCTTGGCTAGAGAAGCTGGCAAGGTGAAACTGAATTGAGGGCTCCTGGAGTTGTAATTGACCAGCCCTTTACCAAAGAACTGGGATTGGTGATTGTGGCTTTTCCCTTAGAGCTTTACAAAGTCCCATGCAGAACTACAGCCTGAAACTCTGGGGGCCTGTGTGGTGTGGTGGGGTTAGATGGTGCTGACTGGTATTCAGCTAGTCTCTGCCCAATCCTAGTGCGTGGCTTTGGGCTGAAATCTCAGCTGTGGAGATTTATAGGCAACCAAGACACCCCTCCACCCTACCCCCTCAGGCAACAACTGGTAGGGGAGAATCCCACACTCCTATAACAACACAAACAGGGTACAACCTTGGCAGGCCCCAGGTGATGGGCCCAGGTCAAGAGTACCAAACCAATTGTTCCAGTCAACACAAACACCAACCTGGTGGGAGAGTTCAAAAGGTCTTCAGCATCTAGGCAGCAGGGGTCCACTGACAGGTCAATTTGAGCCCAGTGGGAGAGACCATGGAGCCACCACCACTGTCAGGGGTGGTGCTGCCACAGTCCTGGGTGGTGCTGTAGGTCTGGAGTACTGCTGTCTGCAGGTCACTGGGGGAGGTGGAGGGCCACCAGCTGCAAGGATCACAGGAAGTGGGCAGGGAACCAAAGGGCCCCGTGACTCCTGCCTGGCTCCTGCCACCCCTGAGGCTCCAGAGGCCGGGGACTTCACCCTCTGGCTTCCTGCCAGGCTCCTGCTCCCTGAGGCTGGGGGTCAGTGGCTCTAATTAGTTTTATCATTCGTCCTTCATTATTTTATTCATGCCACTTACTAATACTTATGTGACATTTTTTTTCTAAAATGCAATCCCCCGGGCGGCGCCTGTGGCTCAGTGAGTAGGGCGCCGGCCCCATATGCCGAGGGTGGCAGGTTCAAACCCAGCCCCGGCCAAAATGCAACAAAAAAATAGCTGGGCATTGTGGTGGGCGCCTGTAGTCCCAGCTGCTTGGGAGGCTGAGGCAAGAGAATCGCGTAAGCGGAAGAGTTAGAGGTTGCTGTGAGCCGTGTGACGCCAGGGCACTCTACCCGAGGGCGGTACAGTGAGACTCTGTCTCTACAAAGAAAAAATAATAATAAAAAAAAATAAAATAATAAAATAAAATGCAATCCCTTAGAGGGCAAAGACTTTGTCTTTCTAATTTGCTGATGTTTTCCCAGTGCCCAGAGCAGTAGCAGTAGACATTTTATAAATGTATGGATTGAAGGAATGAAATATAGAACAACTTGCAGTTTTAAGGAAGTCCTTACTAAGAGGTTTATATTCTCCTGAAACATGCTGAAGAAATCTTTAGGTAGGTATTGTGTGTATAAAGGCTGAGGTATGGAATTCCCAGTCTAAGTTTTATCATTTAAGGTTTTTGCTGTCATATGTTTCCAGTTCTTAAAATAATGCCTAGCTTAAAGTAAGTGGTCAGTAAATATTTTTTGAATAAATGAATGGTGCCTAATGCAAAGTATTCATTGAAAACATTTGAAGAAAAAAATTCAGAAATTAAGACATGCAACAGATACTTGGATGAATGATTTATGTTTTTTCTCCTACCCATATTCCACATTTTCTTTCCCCTCTCAAGAAAGAATGTTTATTCATTCATTCAGTTAATATGCATTGAGAACCTAATTTATACCAGTGATATTTGAATATAGCTAATTATCAAGAGTGACTTACTGAAACCATTACAATACAGACCTTCTTCAATAGGTGAGTTTCCTCTTATATGTTTGTCAACTGGGCAGTAAGAAAATTGGCGGATCAAAATCACATACCATGCAATATCATAGATTTTTGAGTCCACATCTAAATATTTATAGATAGGGAAAGAAATGAAGGAATGAATTTGGATAAAATATCTAATGATATAGATTGAACAATTTTATTATTTTTTTTTCTTAGAGACAGAGTCTCACTTTGTCACCCTGGGTAGAGTGCCATGGCATCACAGCTCACAGCAACCTCCAGCTCTTAGGCGTAGGCAATTCTTCTGCCTCAGCCTCCCCAGGAGCTGGGACTACAGGCACCCGCCACAATGCCCCACAGCTGTGAACAATTTGGTTTGTCTACTCCTAATGCCCATGTCTACTGCTGGGATTCTAAGAAAGCATTATTTGTGAATTTAAATGAACCTTAATAAATTTTAGGGAATGATTAGCTGCCTTGATCAAATAAATGCTTTTTTGGTACAAGTCTGGTAGCATTATTTGGATGCATGATTTTTCGGTAAAACTTCAAAAATTAAAGATCTTGACTCAGAAAGACAACTGATTTCAATTGGTTTTAACAATGAAGAGCTTTGCAATATCTAGAACACCAAGGGATACAATAATTAGCATCCCTGCCCTTATATTCATTTATACTGATTGGGCAAATTTCTACAAGTGAAAGAGCTGCATTAAAGGGTATGCACTCTTAAAATGTTCATAGTAACTGCCAAATTATTTTCCAGAATGGTTACAGCAAATTTATACTCCTCCTAAACATCTGTAAAATATTGTTGTTGTTCTTTACTGTCTCTAGAAGTAGGTATAATCACACCTTCTGAATCTTCTAAATTTTCCATATAACTAAAAAGAAATCTTTTTGCTATTTCAATTTTCATTTACTTAGCAACTACTGAAGTTGCACACATTTTCACATGCTGATTATTTTTAATTCTGTGAATAGTGTATTCACATCCTTTGCCCATTTTAAATTATATTAATCATACATTGTATGATAAATTGCTAATAATTGAAGAATTTATGTTGTGTATTAGAGATGTGAAAATTTTATCTCTTAAGTTTTTACAATTTTTTTCTCCTGTTTTTTTTTGTCATTGGAGTTTATTTATGGAATCTTCTGAGGTATAGAGGATTTTAATATTCATGTGGTTAATGTGACTAAGTTTTTTTTATTTTATCCATTCTGGACTTTTGATCTTGCTAAGAAATGGTTACATTGAATTTACAAAATATTATACTACATTTCCTCTTACTATATCTATTTAATTAACTCTGTCATTTTATTTATCTGAAGCTCAGAATTCAAATATTTTTGAATCATTCAAAAATATTTATAGGCAAACATTTAAATTATTTCCTTCCAAATGTATTTTCAGAAGACCCAGTTATACATATTTGTCCATCTTTCCCTGAAGTCTTTAACTCGCCCCATGTAAATACATTTTGCTGATGTCTGTACGTAAGTATGTTCCTTGACTTGTCGATTCCACTCATTCATTTGTTCATTCTTTTGTCAATACCATACTCTGTGGGTTACTGTGGCTACTGTGACATATTCTTTACATCTGATAATCAAGTCCCGTAAAGTAGTCCTCAAAAATTTCTTGGAAAATCTTGTGCATTTCTTCTGACATATAATTTCATTTTTATTTTTTATAATTGTAAAAAATATATTTGGGGGATACAAACCACTGCTGAATATTGGCATTATAAACTATCACTAAATAAATAAATTTAGCTCTTTAATCTTAGAGCTTGCCTGAATTCAGGTGGGAAAATCATCTTGACTGCAAATCAAGATATGCAGTTCTCATTGTCTAATGCCATGATTTGCTGCTTATGTGCTTTTTCTATCTGGTTGTCTTTTTCTCACGTGTCAAAGCTTTAGGAGTGCATTGACTCCTGGATGTGGGCCTCAGAACCCTCCAAAGTGATTTTCATGTAAATCTCATGGTGCTATTTTATCTCATGCCATGTTAAATATACTCTATGGTATTTTTGAAGATCTAATTCAAACAATAGAAACAATTTATATCAAAGCATATATCTTTATTTATTTATTTATTTTTAAGACGAATGGCAGCTTTACTTGAGTGGATATCAGAAACATGAAAAGTCACTGGATAAGTTAATCAAAAGGGGAGAAAGACAAATTCTTGAAATTGAAAGTGACAAAGGTGACATAGTCTTTAATACAAAGAAAATGTCAAGTCTCCTAAGTGCAAAGTTTGCAGCATTCTACTCAAATACATTGGAACACAGACGCAATGGATAATTTTCTAGGGAAACACAATTCACCCACATTGGCCCCAGAAGAGGCAAAAAGTCCAATGAGACAATCACATACAACACATGCTGAATTTGGATAAAGAATTCTTCTATAAAACAACAGCCAGGGGTGGCGCCTGTGGCTCAGTCGGTACCGGCCCCATATACTTACGGAGGGTGATGGGTTCAAACCCACCCCGGCCAAACTACAACCAAAAAATAGCCAGGTGTTGTGGCGGGCGCCTGTAGTCCCAGCTACTTGGGAGGCTGAGGCAAGAGAATCGCTAAAGCCCAGGAATTGGAGGTTGCTGTGAGCTGTGTGAGGCCACAGCACTCTACCGAGGGCCATAAAGTGAGACTCTGTCTCTACAAAAAAAAAAAAAAAAAAAAACAGCCAGGAGCCCGGCCCGCGGGCTGCCCCTCCTCAGTGCCTTGGCCACGGTGTGTGGTACTTAGAGGGAGCGCGCGGTGGGCTCGAGGATGCGCCAACCGGTGGTGCCCGCGATGGTGAGGCGGTTAGGGGGAAGCCCGGCCATTGAGGGGAACCCTCTCCAGCAGCAGCGGCGATCCAGAGTGTCTGTTCGGTCTGGGCACCAAGGCAGTGGCGGGAGTTGAGGACTGAGCGCGTTTGATCTAGGACCGGGTTCCAGGAGCCTCCTCAGCCCACAGAAATGAGCCATCCACCTGACAGGGCACAGCCTGATGATCCCTCACAGGATCCACCACCCGAGAGGGAGCCAGACCCGCCTGACACGACTCCATCCAGCAGTGAGTTGAGGAGCCTTTTCGAGTGTCCGGTGTGCTGTGAGTGCATCTTACCACCCATCATTCAGTGTCAGCGTGGTCATCTTGTGTGTACTAGCTGTCGCCAAAATCTGGCTTCTTGTCCAACTTGCCGGGGCCCACTGGGCTCAATTCGCAACATGGCTATGGAGAAACTGGCCGATTTACTTACCTTTCCGTGTAAATATGCCTCGTCTGGGTGTGGACTAACTCTGCCGCCCGCGCAAAAAGCAGGCCACGAAGAGCGCTGTGACTTCAGGCCTTATTCCTGCCCGTGCCCCGGTGTCCTCTGTCGATGGGCAGGCTCTTTGGGTGCCGTGATGACCCATCTGATGGGTCGGCATGACTCCATCACAGCACGAGAGGGAGAGACTGCAATTTTCCTTGCTGGGAACATTAATACTGTTCATGTTACTTTTCACTGGGTGATGATGCAGTCCTGTTTTGGCTTGCACTTCATGGTGGTCTTGCGGAAACAGGAGAATGACGAGGGTCAAGAGCGGTTCTGCGCAATGGTCCGGCTGCTAGGAACGCGCCAGCAAGCGGAAACTTTCACTTACCGACTGGAGCTCCGTGGTGATCGACGGCGACTGATGTGGGAAGCAGCTCCTCGGTCCATTCGAGAGGGGATTGAGACAGCCATGATCAACAGTGACTGCCTTGTCTTTGACACCAACGCTGCACAGATTTTTGCAGTAAATGGAGATTTAAGCATCACTGTCACTATTGCCCGGCATTGAAATGGCAATAAGACATTTTCTGCCCAGTGTTTACAACTTTAGTTTCGCAGAAAACAAGGCACCCCTCTGCCTGCCAACCTGAAAGTCTTTTGGTTGGTGGAAGATGTATACATAAAAGTAAATAAAAGGCTGTAAAATACAGGAAGCAGTTTCTTTGAGTAACACTGATATCTTTAAACATAAGTCAACAGTAAACCACTAAAATATATGTATTTGTACACCCAAAGTGGGCATCTTAGTTATTAAAAACGGAAGCATTGTAAAACAATTCTGAGTTTTGTGCTTGTAGTTCATTGATTGTATTGCTGAAAAGTACTGGGTTTTGTTGTTCACATGTATGTGTGTGTGTGATCATGTGTGTGCTTTTGTGTGTGTGTGTGAGAGAGAGAGAGAGAGAGTAAGCGAACCTGTGTGTGTGTGTGTGTGTGTGTGTGAATGTGTGTGTGTGGGTGGGGGGGTTATTGTCTCTTGAACTGACAAGCTATCTTGAATGGTCCTGGACCACTGCTTTTCCCCGTTGGGGGTCATTACATAGTGCTGCTGTGTGTTTGTGTGTGTGTGTGTATTTGCTAATTTTTATTCTAGTTCTTGATTAAATAAATTTGAGTTTCTTTTCTGTAATTCAGTTTTTTTCATTCATTCTACTTTTTTTTTGTAGAGACAGAGTCTCACTTTATGGCCCTCGGTAGAGTGCCGTGGCATCACACAGCTCACAGCAACCTCCAACCCCTGGGCTTAAGCGATTCTCTTGCCTCAGCCTCCCAAGCAGCTAGGACTACAGGCGCCCGCCACAAGGCCCAGCTATTTTTTTGTTGCAGTTCAGCTGGGGCCGGGTTTGAACCCGCCACCCTCGGTATATGGGGCCGGCTCTGTAATTCATTTTTTTTAATTAAATCATAGCTGTGTACATTAATGCATTTATGGGGTGCAATGTACTGGTTTTATATACAATTTGAAATACAACAAACTTTCACTGCACTTTCTTAATTATTGTGTTAAGACATTTATACTCTACACTTAATAGATTTGACATGTACCCTTGTAAAATGCACCATAGGTGGTCCCACCAATTACCCTCCTTCCACCCAACCTCCTCCCCTCCCCTCCCCCTCCTCTATCCCCTTCCTCTTGGGCTGTATTTGTCTTATAGCTTTCATATGAAAGTGTGGGTGCTTATAGATTGTTTTCATACTAGAGCTGAGTACATTGGATACTTTTTCTTCCATTATTGAGATACTTTACTAAGAAGAATATGTTCCCATTCCATCCATGTAAACATAAAAGAGGTGAAGTCTCCATCTTTTTTAAAGCTGCATAATATTCCATGGTGTATATCTACCTCAATTTATGAATACATTTGTGGGTCGATGGGCACTTGGGCTTCTTCCATGACTTGGTAATTATGAATTGGGCTGCAATAAATATTCTGGTGCAAATATCTTTGTTATAAAGTGATTTTTGGTCTTCTGGACATATACCTAATAGCGGAATGGCAGGATGGAATGGCAGGTCTATTTTTAGATCCCTAAGTGATCTCCAAACTTCTTTCTGAAAGGAACACATTAATTTGCATTCCCACCAGCAGTCAACAGTGTTTCCTCTTCTCCACATCCACACCAGTGTCTATAGTTTTGGGACTTTGTGATGTGGGCTACTCTTACTGGAGTTAGATGATATTGCAAAGTGGTTTTGATTTGCATTTCTCTGATGATTAAGGATGATAAGCATTTTTCATGTGTCTGTAAGTCTTCCACCTGTCTTCTTCATAGAAGTTTCTATTCAGATCTCTTGCCCACAATGAGATGTGGTCACTTGTTCTTTTCTTCCTAATAGGTTGGAGTTCTCTGTTGATTCTGATTATCAAACCTTTGTCAGTGACATAATCTGAAAACATGTCCTTCCAATCTGAGGGCTGACTGCTTACTTTACTTACTGTGTTCTTAGCTGTGCAGAAGCTTTTTAGTTTTATCAGATCCCAGTAATGTATTTTTGATATTGCTTCAATTGCTGGAGGGTGCGGTGGGGGTGGGGTGGGGTGGGTTGGTCAGTGGGTGTCCTCCTCATAAAATATTCTCCCAGGCCAATTTTTTCAAGTGTTTCTCATGCACTCTCTCCAATAATCTTTATAGTTTCATGTCTTAAGTTTCAATCTTTTATCCAGTGAGAGTTAATTTTTGTTAATAGTGAAAGGTGTGGGTCCAGTTTCAGTCTTGTACAAGTTGCCAACCAATTCACCTAGCATCATTTGTTAAACAGGGAGTCTTCCCCCACTGAATGTTTGTGATAGGCTTATCAAAGATCAAATGACAATAAGTAGCCGGGTTCATCTCTTGGTTCCTTCTTCTGTTCCATACATCTACCACTCTGTTTTTGTGCCAGTACCATGCCTTTTGGATCACTATAGATTTTTAGTATAGTCTGAAGTCTGGTAGTGTGATTCCTCCTTATTTTTTATTATTTCTGAGTAATGTCTTGGCTAATTGAGGTTTTTTTTCTGATTCCATATAAAAGGAAGTATTATTTTTTCAAGGTCTTTAAAATATGTCAGTGGTGCTTTCATGGGGATTGCATTAAATTTGTATATTACTTTGAGCAGTATGGACATTTTAATAATGCTGATTCTTCCCAGCCATGAGCATGGTGTGTTTTTCCATTTGTTACCATCTTCAGCTATTTCTTTCTCAGAGTTTCATAGTTCTCTTTGCAGAGATCTTTCACATCCTTAGTTAGGTAGATTCCCAAATATTTCATCTTCTTTGGCACTACTGTAAAAGGAATAGAGTCCTTGACTTATTTTTCAGCTTGAACATTATTGGTATATGTAAAAGCTACTGATTTGTGAGTATTGATTTTGTATCAAAAGATGCTGCTGCCTTGATCACTTCTAAGAGTTTTGTAGTTGAGTCCCTGGGGTTTTCTAGGTATGAAATCATATCATCTGCAAAGAGTGAAAGTTTGATCTCCTCTGACCCTATTTGGGTACGCTTGGTTGCTTTCTCTGGCCTGATTGCGATGGCTAAGACTTTCATTACAATGTTCAATAGCAGCAGAGACAATGGACAACTTTGCCTGGTTCCTGATCTGAGTGGAAATGTTTTCAATTTTATTCCATTCAATTTGATATTGGCTGTGTGTGAGTTTGCTGTAGATGGCCTCTATCAGATTGAGAAAAGTCCCTCCTATACGTATTTTCCGAAGTGTTCTGATCAGGAAAGGATGCTGGATATTATCAAAAGTATTTTCTGCATCAAATGAGAGAATCATATGGTCTTTGTTTTGTTTATGTGGTGTATCATATTTATAGATTTACGTATGTTGAACCAACCTTGAGACTCTGGGATAAAAACAATCTGGTCTTGGCATATAATTTTTTGATGTGTTGCTGGATCTGAAATAGATTTCCTGAACAGACCAATTTTAAGCACTGAGATCAAAAAAACAATAAAAAAGTCTCTCAATCAAAAAATGCCCTAGTCTGGATGGCTTCATACCATAATTCTATCAAACCTTCAAAGAAGAGCTTATTCCCATACTGCAGAAATTATTCCAAAACATTGAGGAAGAAGGAATCTTCCCCCAACAAGTTCTATGAAGCAAACATCACCCTGAAACAAAAACCATGTAAAGACCCAACTAAAAGTGAGAACTTTAGACCAATTTCACTAATGAATATAGATGTACAAATTCTCAAAAAAATCCTAGCCAATAGATTGCAGCTTATCATCTAAAAAGTCATACATCATGGTCAAGCAGATTTCATCCCAGGGATGCAAGGCTGGTTTAATATACGTAAATCCATAAACGTTATTCACCATATTAACAGAAGCAAAAACAAAGCCTATGTGATCCTCTCAATAGATGCAGAAAAAGCATTCGATAAAATCCAGCATCCTTTTCTAATTAGAACACTGAGGAGTATAGGCATAGGTGGCACATTTTTTAAATTGATCGAAGCTACCTATGACAAACCCACAGCTACTATTTTACTGAATAGAGTAAAACTGAAAGCTTTTCCACTTAGAATTAAAACCAGACAAGGTCGTTCTTTGTCACCATTACTATTCAACATTGTGCTGGAAGTTCTAGCCAATACAAATGGGCAAGAGAAGGAAAGAAAGAGCATCCAAATGGGAGCACAGGAGGTCAAACTCTCCCTCTTTGCTGATGATATGATCTTATACGTAGAGAACCCCAAAGACTCAACCAGGACACTCTTGGAAGTCATCAAAAAATACGGTAATGTCTCCGGATATAAAATCAGTGTCCACAAGTCAGTTGCCTTTGTATACGCCAGTAACAGCCAACGTGAGAGGCTAATTAAGGACATAACTCCCTTCACCATAGCCCCCCCCAAAAATGACATACCTAGGAATATACCTAACAAAAGAGGTAAAGGACCTCTATAAAGAAAGTTATGAGGGGCAGTGCCTGTGGCTCAAAGGGGAAGGGCGCTGGCCCCATATGCTGGAGGTGGTGGGTTCAAACCCAGCCCCAGCCAAAAACTGAAAAATAAAATAAAATAAAATAAAAAGAAATGTATTAAAAAAAAAGAAAGTTATGAAACCCTAAGAAAGGAGAGAGCAGAGAACTTTAACAAATGGAAGAACATACCACACTCATGGCTGGAAAGAATAAACCTGTTAAAAATGTCTATACTTCCTAGAGCAATCTACAGATTCAATGCAATCCCCATTAAAATGCCATCATCATAGTTTAAAGATTTGGAAAAAATAATTAAATAATTCGTTATTTTTTTATGGAACCAGAAGAAACCATGTATAGCCAAGGCAATTCTTAGTATTAAAACCAAACCAGGGTAGCACCCCACCAGTCTTCTGCCTGTATTACCAGGCCATAGTGCTCAAAACAGCAGGGTATTGGCACAAAAATAGAGACATTGACATTTGGATCTGAATAGACCACCAGGAGATGAAACTAATAAGTTACAGCCATCTGATCTTTGATAAACCAAATGAAAACATACCCTGGGGAAAAGAATTCCTCCTTATTCAATAAATGGTGCTCAGAGAATTGGATTACCACATCTAAAACACTGAAACTGGACCCAGACCACTCACCATTTACAAAAATTGTCTCAAGGTGGATAAAATCTAAATCTAAGGCATGAAACAATAAAAATCCTTAAAGAAAGTGTGGGGAAAACACTTGAAGATGTTGGCCTGGGGAAAGATTTTCTGAAGAAGTGTTCCATGGCAATTGCAACAACAAGAAAGTTAAACAAATCTGGATTAAACTGAAAAGCTTTTGTACAGCTAAGGAAACAACAACCAAAGCAAGTAAACAAACTTAAGAATGGGAAAAGATATTTCCATGTTATCAATCAGAAAAAGCTTGATAACTACGATCTATTGTGAACTCAAATTAAAAAAGTCTAAATGCCCACCAACCCAGGAATGGATTAACATGGATTAACAAGCTGTGGTATACGTATACCATGGAATACTATCCAGCTACTAAAAAAGATGGAGACTGGGCGGCGCCTGTGGCTCAGTCGGTAAGGCGCCGGCCCCATATACTGAGGGTGGCGGGTTCAAACCCAGCCCCGGCCAAACTGCAACCAAAAAATAGCCGGGTGTTGTGGCGGGCACCTGTAGTCCCAGCTACTCGGGAGGCTGAGGCAAGAGAATCGCTTAAGCCCAGGAGTTGGAGGTTGCTGTGAGCTGTGTGAGGCCACAGCACTCTACCGAGGGCCATAAAGTGAGACTCTGTCTCTACAAAAAAAAAAAAAAAAAAAAAGATGGAGACTTTACATCTTTTGCCTGGACGGAGGTGGAACACATTCTTATTAGTAAAGCATCACAAGAATGGAGAAACAAGAATCCAATGTACTCAATTCTATCATAAAGGTAGTAGATGATCCAATACAAGGAGAGAGAGTAAGGGAATGAACAAGTGAAGACAGGGGAGGATGAAGAGGAATGGGGGGGGTCAGGGTATAGCACACCTTTTGGGGGTGTTACACTATTATAGGAGGGACTTTATCTAACAAATACAATAAATATAATCTAATTCTTTGTATCCTCAATGAATCCCAAACAATAAAAATTAGACTTCACTAATAACAATTTTTCAAATTAATAAATTCAGTAAAGTGTCAATATATAAAATCAAAATGTAAAAATCAATCTTTGCATTGTAACTATTTTATAGAATAAAACAATCTGAATTGCATATGATAGCATCAAAACCATAAAATATTCAGATGTAAATTAACCAAAGAAGTGAAAGATCTTTGCAATAGAAATAATGAAATATTGATGAAGGAAACTGAAGAAGACTCAAATAAATGAGAAGAGACTCCATGTTTATGGATTAGAAAAGTTAATATTTTTAAAATGTCCATCCTATCCATAGTGATCTCCAGATCTAATGTAATACATATCAAAATCCCAATGGTATTTTTACAGAAAGAGATCAACACTCTGAAATACGCATGGTTTTGCAAAAGTCTCCAAATAGCCAAAACAGTTTTTGAAAGAACAAAGCTGGAAACGTCATACTTTTTAATTTTCAAATATATTACAAAGATATAGTAATCACCAAAGCATGGCACTGGAATAAAAATAAAACACATAGAGAAATGTAATACAGAGTCCAGAAATAAGTAAGACGCATCTCTTAAGAAATTTGTAGAATGCAGTGGAAGCCCTTCATACTAAAAGAATGCTTGTTGGCCCATATAAATTTTGGATATAGGAAAATTTGATGTTTCTTTTTTTCTACAGTCTTCTTATCCAGAGACACATCTCTTAAGCACTTTCTCTTTACCTTTGATACCTTATGAGATCTCATCTTTCTTCTGAGATCTAGTTCTCTCTACTTATTTAGATGATACATATTTCATTTTCTAGTATATGTGTGCTTTTTTAATTTCAAAAACAATGCATATTCACAATAGAAAATTGGGGCAAAATAATTCCCCCTTGTTTCTGATGGGCAGGGAGGGATTAAGGAGTCCTGGTACTTATGTGGACCCCATGAAAGGGTGCCATGCTGTCACAACACCACTGTTGGGGGACTGGAGCAAAGTAAGATACCACAGATCTGGCACCCATTTTTGTGGCATCGGTGATCTCATTCAACCACATCTAATGTGGGAACTCAGTGGAGCATTTTCTTATAGCCTTCAGCATCTACTATTCACCTGTGAGGAAGCTAGACAGCTACTAGTGCCACCTGAGAGACCTTGAATGAGGTGAAAGCCAGTGCAACTGATGCTTTTAGACCTCAGTGAACTGCCTACCACAGACTGAGCCATCCTGTGTATTTGCCACACCATGGACTTTCTCTGTCAATGTACATGTTCTTCATTTCATGGACCACCCCTGACATATAAGTCTTATAGCTTGGGCTTCCCTCACCACAGAGGACCTGTGAAAAACACCAGGAAATGGAGATTGAGCAGAGCTGCAGTGTGAAAGGCTCATAGTGCATCTCCCTCTATCTTGCCTGCTCAAACTTCTTAAGTAGGATTCAAGCATTTCATTCATGGGCCCATCCCTATCAGCAGCAAGCAGTAGAGGTCCCAGCAGAGCAGAAAAGAGACTCCAAATGAGAATTAACCAGCATAAAAACTCTATTAACACTAAAAATCAGGCTGTCCTGACACATTCAAAAGAACACAATAGCACTCTAGGAGTGAACTCCAAATATAAAGGAATTGTTGAAATTTCAGATATGGAATTTATATTATAGACAACCAATAAGATGCGTGGGATTGAGGAGAAGGTGGAAAACCAACACAAATAAATAAAACATTTTCAAGAATCAGAACATGAATGAAAAATGAATGAATCACTTAGAGAATTTCAAAATACAGGAGAAATCTTTAACAATACATGAGATCAAACAAATCAGAAGGAAAACATAAATAACCCCATCATAATTGGGTAAAAGATATAAATAGATTTTACTCAATAGAAGATAGATAAATGGCCAGCAAACATATGGAAAAATAGCAACATCACTAATAATCAGGAAGTTCAAATTAAAATTATAATGGAATACTCCTTTACCCCTGTCACAGGGGTCATTTATATAAAATCAAGAAACGATAGATGCTGGTGCAGTTCCAGTGAAAAGAAAAACAATACACTGTTGGTGGGAATGTAAACTAGCAGAAGTGCTATGAAAATCAGCAGGGAGATTCCTCGAAGGACTAACAGTAGACCTACAATTTGATCCAGCAATCCCACTACTGGGTATCTATGCAAAGGAAAAGAAGTCATTGTATCAAAATAATACCTGCACTCAAATGTTTATTGCAGCACAACTGACAATTGCAAAGCTATTGTACCAATCTCTGTGCCCACTCAGTGATGAATGGTTAAAAAAATGTACTATGTATCTATAATGAATTAATATGCAACCATAAAAAGGAATGAAGTTATGTTTTTTCCAGCAACTTGGATGGAATTGGAGACCATTACCCTAATTCAAGTATTTTAGAAGTAGAAAAAGAAATACCACATGTTCTCATTTAGAAGTGGGAGCTAAATGAAGTGTATTTATGCTTATAAAGAGATGTAATGGACACTGGAAGCTAAGAGGGTGATAGTGGAAAGGGTATGACAAATACAAATCTACCGCATGTAACATACACCATTCTGGTGATGGGTACACGGAGAGCCCTGACTTCAGTATGATACAAGTCAACCATGTAATTAAAAATGTTATATAACCCCCATATTTTTTGAAAGGAAAAAAAAATTAAATTAAAAAATAAAAATGGTGCAAAATAAAGAATATAAGGAAGAAATTTAATTTTTTTTTTTTTTGCTCACCAAAAGTTACTATTAAATTTAGGACATTTCTTTTCAATTTTATTGTTATGCATATCTATAAATGTAATTTTTACTGTTTTTTCATCAAGTTTTAATTTTTTATTAATTATATTTTTATGAATAACACATCCCTTTCCAATCTAATGATTACTTCCATATCTCTCTTAGAATTTTAAAATTTTACAACTCTGTCATTCATGGAAGTCCCCCACCCACCTTAGTGTATAATGTGATGTAGGAGATAAAAATAGAATTTGACATTGTTCAAACTATCAATTGTTCCAGACAAAATTTATTGAATAATCTAGCCCTACCCCACTAATTTATGGCCCTTCATTTTGCAAAAACTAAATTCAGGATGTCAGGCATGCTGCCATCTTCTCTTGTCCTCAAACTGGGCGTGCTTAAACATTCACAGCACTCTTCTCTACCAAGCCTGTATATGGCCTAGGGTTGTCACAACTCCAGCTCCAGAACATTATTATCATGTGATCAAATGAATACATGTGATGAAATCTATTTTCAGAATCTTTATTCATATTGGAAGCATTTTAATTGTCTTTTTCAGGAACATTTTTGTCCATTAATCTGTCTCCATTTTGCAAGTTAGCTATGGCAGTTTTATAAAACATTTTAGTGGATTTTTGGTCTAAAAAGTTTTATCACTTTTTAAAACATTTATTCTTTTCTATGATGAAAAATTAATATGTGTGCCTTGTATAAAATCTGGAAGATATAAAAACAAAAGTAGAATTAAAATTACACATAATTTCTCACTACCTGCAGATGAACAAGCACCACAAGGATTTTGTTGTATATCCTTACAATGCCTGTTTATTGCTCACACATAAACATAAATACACATTTTTTTCTTACATAAAGATAGCATATTGCCTATATTGTTCTTTGCATTTAACTGCTATGTTAAAATTACATTTCTTGTTATATATTTTGACATCATATATGAATAGATGATGAATCTATTCATAATGAATAGATGCATTTTATTCACAGTAGGAAATAATAAATATGTGGTCCTCTCTATTTGTAGCTTTTTAATTAATACAACAAATATTTATTTGGAACACCTACTACATGTCAGACAGTATGGAAGATGCTGAGAATGCATAAGAGAATGAAACAGGAAAAGACCCTGACCTCATGGAGCTTCCGTTCTAGTACCTGCATATGTGTTATGGAGTGTGTGTGTACAATTTTAATCTCACAAACAAGTTATATAGTATGAAGGGAGTAAGTGCTATGGAACACAATAAAAAAGCATAAAGGCAGGAGGAATAATTGGAGTCGGTCATGTTTGATGAAAGGCGTCTGTGTGGAGTAGAATAGCCAAGTAGGGGAAAAGAAGCAGTGCAAAAGCCCTATTGACAGAAAGATAAACATGCCACTGTCACTGAAATTAGTGATCCACAGGGGTGTGGGCTGTAAATAGGACATGGAGTGAGAGAGTTAACCGAGGTCTACATCTTGTAAATGCTTGTAAGCCAGGGATTTTATTTTGAGTAAAATGAGAAGTTAGTTGTCCCTGGCTTGGATGTGGTTGTTAGCAGTGCAGGCAATTATTATGGTGAGATTCTGGACATATTTTAAAGTGCAGCCAAAGGAATTTCTGCCAGGTTGTATACATACATACATACTTCCATTTTCATATTTATTACTCAGATTATAGCATCTTTTATGTACTCTTAAAAATGATTTTCTTGTGATCTGTCATATTCTGATAGTGGTATGTAAAATCTCCACTGCAGTGAAACGCACTTGGGTTTGGTCAGTATTTTTCTTTTCTTTCTTTTCTTTCTATATTTCTTTAGTATTTAAATTTATAGAACTTACTCTCTTTCCATTCTCTTGAGGAAGGCTTGCAGGGCTATAAATTTCCCTCTTAGGACTGCCTTTACAGTATCCCAGAGGTTCTGATAATTTGTATCTTCATTGTCGATTTGTTCCAAAAATTTGGCAATTTCCTTCTTAATCTCATCTCTGACCCAGCTATCATTCAGCATAAGGTTATTTAAATTCCATGATTTTGTTTGAGTATGCAGATTCCTGTTGTTACCGAGTTCAACTTTTATTTCATGGTGGTCTGAGAAGATGCAAGAAATAATTTCTATTCCTTTAAATTTACTGAGGTTAGACTTGAGTCCTAAGATGTGATCGATTTTGGAGTATGTTCTGTGGGCTGATGAGAAGTATGAGTATTCAGGTTCGTTGGGATGAAATGTTCTGTAGATGTCTGCTAAATCCAAATGTTGGATGGTTAAGTTTAAATCTAAATTAACAACTTAATGGGACATCTCAAGCAACTGGAAAAGGAAGAACATTCCAACACCAAACCCAGTAGAAGAAAAGAAATAACCAAAATTAGAGCAGAATTAAATGAAATTGAAAACAAAAGAATTATACAACATATGAATAAATCAAAAAGTCGGTTTTTCGAAAAGGTCAATAAAATAGATAAACCTTTGGCTAACCTAACCGGGAAAAAAAAAGAGTAAAATCTCTAATCTCATCAATCAGAAACGACAAAGACAAAATAACAACAGACTCCTCAGAAATTCAAAAAATCCTTAATGAATATTACAAGAAACTTTATTCTCAGAAATATGAAAATCTGAATGAAATTGATACGTGGAAGCACGTCACCTTCCAAGACTTAGCCAGAATCAAGTGGAAATGTTGAACAGGCCAATATCAAGTTCTGGAATAGCATCAACCATACGAAATCTCCCTAAAAAGAAAAGCCCAGGACCAGATGGCTTCAAGTCAGAATTCTACCAAACCTTTAAAGAGGAACTTGTAACTATATTACTAAACCTGTTCCAAAATGTAGAAAAAGAAGGAAGACTACCCAACACATTCTATGAAGCAAACATCACCCTGATCCCAAAACCAGGAAAATACCCAACAAGAAAAGAAAATTATAGACCAATATCACTAATGAATATAGATGCAAAAATATTTAACAAGATCCTAACAAACAGAATCCAGCAACATATCAAACAAATTATACATCATGACCAAGTCGGTTTTATCCCAGGGTCTCAAGGCTGGTTCAATATACGTAAATCTATAAGTATAATTCAACACATAAACGAATTAAAAAACAAAGACCATATGATTCTCTCAATTGATGCAGACAAAGCTTTAATAATATCCAGCATCCAGTCATGATGAGAACACTTAAGAAAATTGGTAGAGAAGGGACATTTCTTAAACTGACAGAGGCCATCTACAGCAAACCCACAGCCAATATCATATTGAATGCAGTTAAATTAAAATCATTTCCACTCAGATCAGGAACCAGACAAGGCTGCCCATTGTCCCACTGCTCTTTAACATTATAATGGAAGTTTTAGCCATCACAATTAGGGAAGAAAAGGCAATCAAGGGTATCCATATAGGGCCAGAAGAGATCAAACTTTCGCTCTTCGCAGATGATATGATTGTATATCTGGAAAACACCAGGGATTCTACTACAAAAGTCTTAGAAGTGATCAAGGAATACAGCAGTGTCTCAGGTTACAAAATCAACATTCATAAATCGGTAGCCTTTATATATACCAACTATAGTCAAGCTGAAAAACCAGTTAAGAACTCTATTTCATCCACAGTAGTGCCAAAGAAGATGAAATATTTGGGAGTTTATCTAACGAAGGACATGAAAGATCTCTATAAAGAGAACTATCAAACTCTAAGAAAAGAAATAGCTGAAAACATTAACAAATAGAAAAACATACCATGCTCATGGCTGGGAAGAATTAACGTTGTTAAAATGTCCATACTACCCAAAGCAATATACAATTTTAATGCAATCCACATTAAAGCTACACTGTCATACTTTAAAGATCTTGAAAAAATAATACTTCGTTTCATATGGAATCAGAAAAAAACCTCAAATAGCCAAGACATTACTCACAAATAAAAACAAAACAGGAGGAATCACACTACCAGACCTCAGACTATACTGTAAATCAATACTGATCAAAACAGCATGGTACTGGCACAAAAACAGAGAAGTAGATGTCTGGAACAGAATAGAGAACCAAGAGATGGATCCAGCTACATACTGTTATTTGATCTTTGACAAGCCAATTAAAAACATTCAGTGGGTAAAGATTCCCTATTTAACAAATGGTGCTGGGTGAACTGGCTGGCGACCTGTAGAAGACTGAAACTGGACCCACACCTTTCACCATTAACTAAGATAGACTCTCACTGGATTAAAGATTTAACCTTAAGACATGAAACTATAAAAATACTAGAAGAGAGTGCAGGGAAAACCCTTTAAGAAATCGGTCTGGGCGAGTATTTTATGAGGAGGACCCCCCGGGCAATTGAAGCAGCTTCAAAAATACACTACTGGGACCTGATCAAACTAAAAAGCTTCTGCACAGCCAAGAACACGGTAAGTAAAGCAAGCAAACAGCCCTCAGAATGGGAGAAGATATTTGCAGGCTATGTCGCTGACAAAGGTTTAATAACCAGATTCCACAGAGAACTCAAATGTATAAGCAAGAAAAGAACAAGTGATCCCATTGCAGGCTGGACAAGGGACTTGAAGAAAAACTTCTCTGAAGAAGACAGGCGCACGGCCTACAGACATATGAAGAAATGCTTATCATCTTTAATCATCAGAGAAATGCAAATCAAAACTACTTTGAGATATCATCTAACTCCAGTAAGATTAGCCCATATCACAAAATCCTACGACCAGAGATGTTGGCGTGGATATGGAAAAAAGGGACCACTTCTACACTGCTCATGGGAATGCAAATTAATACATTCCTTTTGGAAAGATGTTTGGAGAACACTTAGAGATCTAAAAATAGAACTGCCATTCAATCCTATAATTCCTCTACTAGGTATATACCCAAAAGACCAAAAATCACATTATAACAAAGATATTTGTACCAGAATGTTTGTTGCAGCCCAATTCATAATTGCTAAGTCATGGAAAAAGCTCAAGTGCCCATCGATCCACGAATAGATTAATAAATTGTGGTATATGTACACCATGGAATATTATGCAGCCTTAAAGAAAGATGGAGACTTTACCTCTTTCATGTTTACATGGATGGAGCTGGAACATATTCTTCTTAGTAAAGTATCTCAAGAATGGAAGAAAAAGTATCCAATGTACTCAGCCCTACTATGAAACTAATTTATGGCTTTCACATGAAAGCTGTAACCCAGTTATAACCTAAGAATAGAGGGAAGAGGGAAAGGTAGGGAAGGGAGGGGGGAGCATGGGCGGAGGGAGGGTGATTGGTGGGATTACACCTGCGGTGCATCTTACAGGGGTAAATGTGAAATTTAGTAAATGTAGAATATAAATGTCTTAACACAATAACTAAGAAAATGCCAGAAAGTCTATGTTAACCAGTGTGATGAAAATGTGTCAAACGTTCTATAAGACCAGTATATGGTGCCCCATGATCGCATTAATGTACACAGCTATCATTTAATAATAAATAAATAAATAAATTTATAGAACTTTTATGTTTGCATATTTTGATGTCACTATAGGATATGGAGTCTTATAATTGTTCATTTTTCACAATAAATATCTTTTATTAATATAAGTCACTCTTTTTTTCATACAATGTTGTGCCTAATTTATGAGCTTATCGCTTTGCTTTGATTTTTTGGTATATTGCTGCCCATTGATGTGTGTGTGTGTGTGTGTGTGTGTGTGTGAGAGAGAGAGAGAGAGTGTATGTGTGTTTGGCCTTTTTATTTTTATTTTCATTATGTCTGTTGTAGGCTCATCACAAGAAAAAAACAAATGAAAGCCTGAGAATATTTGCCTTTCAATAAGAAATTTAATAAGTTTTCATTTATCATCACTAATATTATCTTTGATTTTGCTTCTCCTACTTTCTTATAAGCTTTTTAATCAATTTTTCAATTCCCACTTAGAGTTTATCCCTCAGCTTTACTGAGTTATAATTGACAAATAAAAATTGTACATACTTAAGGTATGCAATATGATGATTTATGTATACATTGAGGAATGCTTGCCACAATCAAGATAATCATTTATTTTGTGGTGAAAATATTTAAGATCATTCTCTTAGTAAATTTATTTTATTTTATTATTATTATTAATTTATTTTTGCAGTTTTTGGCTGGGGCTGGGTTTGATCCCACCACCTCTAAGTATATGGGGCCATCACCCTACTCACTGAGTCACAGGCACCGCCCTCTCTTAGTAAATTTAAAGTATGTTGTATTGTTACCTAGACTTTTTATAGAATTTTTATTATTATTTTATTATTATCATTCACTTAGTTAAATGAAAGATATTATGCCTTTAATTCCAGAGTGGTTATCTCAAAGCTTTTCAAAACCTTCTCAAATTTATATTGAATTTACCACCGAAGTAAAAATAATTTAATGATGATTTTGTTATTTTTGATTCATTCTATTTTTTGTATGATAGAAAAACAATTAATCAATTTTGGTCACCCCTTTCTTCATTACTGTAGTATTTTGTTTTTCATTGATTATGACGTTTCTATAGAAAGCATCTCTTTCAAAGAAAAAAAGCCATCAAATTTATAACCATATTTAGAACAATTCTTTCTACTCAGTTCTATATATTTAATTGGATTCCATGCTTAATGCCCATTCCCTTCTACGGGTAAGTCCCTCATGATTTGGTTCTTCACTAAGTCCTTTTTTATTCATTTTTCAAATTTTCAGAAGTAATTTTTCTGAAGAAATTTGAATGTCCGATTATGTCGCTCTTCTGCTTAGATCTCTCCAGCTGTTTCCAACCATGCTCTTACTCCCTCTACCTCTGACTTTACCCCTTGTCACTTTGTTTTTTAATCCATCTTGGCCACATAGACTCTTGCCATTCATCAAACATGTGCTTCTTCCTTTTGGCTTTGTCTCTGTTATCTGTGTTTGGACTGATGTTCCCTAGGGCTCGACATAGCTTCTTCCCTCACTTGCCCTCTGGTTTCTGCTGACAGAAAACTTACCAGAGAATTCTTCCTTTTCATTCTCTATAAAATAGCAATCCTCCATCATCTAGTCTGATATACTTGAATGCTCTTGTCCTGGTTTAGCTTTCTTTTTAGCTCTTATATCACTTGGTACAATCTGCTTATCAATTGTCTACGTATCTCCCTCCACTGGAAGTAGAGTTCATAAAAGCCCGTCATCTTAGCTAAGATATTAGCATTATCTATGACAGTACCTGACACATGACAATCTCTTAATAAAGAGGGTAAGGCTAAGTAAAGAGAAAGTCTCAATAAAAAGAATAAGGCAATAAAGGGTCACCTATATTTGTTGAAGAAAATAATAAATAAAATTATTTCCATGGCCTTCAAATGGGATTTATATCTTGATTTAGAGATAGAATTTTGTTATAATTCTTCTGAGAAATCCTTGGCAGTGTTGCAGCTTTCCCTCGTCCAATCACTTGGCCAGTGTGTGGGTTTTCTTAGTTGCTCAAATCCTGTGACACTGATAAGTTCCAAATATCTATGGTTCATACAAGTCAGTGAACATATAGGTACGATGTTCCGAGCTCCACAGAATCTCTTCATGTTCATCTATCACCTTCTGAATGAATATATGGTAGGGTGGATTTTGTTTCTTGTTTTTACTTACTTCAAGAATGTCTTATTCTTCCCCAGGAGTAATAATGCTGAGTAATCCTCTATGCCTAACATTAATTTGATTTGATCCTTCTAGCTAGTACAGATTCCTTTAAGTCTATGATAGGTAAATAATACTCGTGCCTCATTAAAAGTGCTCATGATAGTTGTCCACTTTTTCTATATTCCATTGTTCATTTCAATGGGAAAATGGGAAGAGGTGGGGTGAGGATAAGGGTGACAATGATCTCAATTCTATCATTCTGGGAAGTTCTCTATATTTGCATTTGGATATCTTTATAATACCTATAATTGAATCTTCCTGGACTCCTTGTTTCAGATATTCTATTTTTTCTGTAGACAACCAAAATCAAGACTCTGAGTCATTTTGCCTTTCCTTTTCTCTTGCTTCATATGGTTCTTACCACATTTAATCATCTGTTCCTTCATATTCTATTTTCCATGTGTTCATCATTTTCTATTTGTAGCACCATATCTCCACGTCATGTTTAGTGTAATCATTTGATTATAGCTTCCACCTTTCCTTTCTCCATTGGACTATAGCCTCCTATGTACTTTTGCTGCAAGAATTACATTATTCCCTTCCCTACTTGTCTCTACCACCACTAACAAATACCTGATTCCTTATAAAAATCAGTCTCAATCTTCAGAGATGCTTCAATTGCAGCATGAAATTAATGCAACTTTCCAACATTACCTAAGCAAATCTAAACCTTCTCTAAATTCCAGTGTCTGTGCTGCTAACACTTGACTCAATGGCAGAAATAAGTCTGAGAGAGCAAGAAACAGGCATAGATGAAATATATTTTCATTCAAATCCTGACTCCCAGATTATGTGATTTCATGCAGACTATTTAACTAATTAACCCTCAGAATTTTCATTTGTAAAATGGGAAAAATAGTACATACTTTTTTCATGTGTTGAGACAATTAAGTACACTTGAATAGCACAACAAGAGTAACAGAATCCAAGTGTTTCATTTTATATTCAGCTCATTGAACGTTTAATGTCTAATCTATTATTGGTTCTTATTCCTAGAAATTTTTGGATAGAGCAATTAGTGTGCCATGAACTTAGTCGCTGCAACAAATCTTATATCACTGAGTAGGACTATGTCAGAATGTTCTCATTTACCTGAAGTGTATTCAAATAATGTGCAGCAAAAATTTTTAAAAAGTATACCACTTTTCCTAAACAAGCTAATGTAGTGGAATTATTGCTATTGCTGTATTCTGGAAGGAAAAACATGGGTAGTTTGAATATTCTGTTAGTGAATACTGTCTTTATTTTGCCATGTTTCAAACTCATTCAAAGAATGATACTAAGGAAATTCGTGGTAATCTCCTACCCCCACTGGCACAGCCTGTGCCAGCAGCTTGTATTCAAAGACATATGTAACATTAAGATTTCATCGACTGGGATAGCACTCAAGGGAGCCTGGGGGAGACTGGAAAAGCAGTATCCTCTGAACAATCTCAAATCATTGGTAAAATGTGAAGCTATGCCAAGAATCCACTCTTTTAACCCTCCAGAAAAGGCAAGGAGAGAGAGCTTTTATCCACTTAAACATTTTAGATCTGTCATTAAGTGTAGAGTAGAAATTAAGATTTAACTAAACTTTGGAGAACTTGTCAGTCTCCACTTTCCTCAGCCCCATTTAGTTTCTAGAAATGACTTTTATAATGAATTGGCCAAATCTTATGCAGTTCTTAGACAAATACTGGCAAGAGCTGTCAGGGTAACTATATTAACACCTTCCAATTGGGGTTTAAATTAAAATGACTCTTATCCAAGTTTTGAGTCTGGCATGTTCATCAAGCTGTTTTTCTCTTTAAACTTTATGCTTGGCAATACTGTACAAATATTACTTATACTTGTTTTTCATCTTGTATACCTGTGGCAGATTATAACAATTAGTTATGTGTTTTTCCTTTCTTTGAGCCCACATGTAGTTTTATAACCCTTTTTAAATTAGTGCTGGGGGCATCCCGTGGTACGAATATCAGCTGATCTCTAAAATGAAGTCTATTTTCAATGTCTGTGCAAGCCTCTGCTCTCTATAACTTTAAGCAGTAGCTTGGGTATTTCTCCATATGGACCATGTAAAACCAATAGCACACACCAGAATTCAGTGCTACTCTCATTGCTGTGTTACATATACCAGATGTCTTCGGCTTGAATAGCAACATGTGCTTGTGTTGAAATCTAGTTCCAATGTTACCTTGGGCACAGATTGATGGAATGATGGCTTTTTCCCTACACCAACCATCCAGCACCACAGACTGATCAGCGTCTTCATTTGTGCCCCAGCTATGTCTGCACTTTCTACGTGTATCTACTGACCTATACTCCCAATGTCTCTGTATACTTCATGGCTAAGTACAAGTCTTATCATGCTGAAATAGAGTTTTGACAAAGTTAATTTTTATAAAATGTATGTTATTTCCTAGAACACGGACAAAAATTTACTCAGGAAACAATGAACATATACTGTAGGCTAGGATGTGTTTTAACACTGAAGACACAGAAAATAACCTAATACTACTTCTGCCTTCAAGGAGTTTGCTTTTTAACAGGAAGATTTAAACTATCTATGAAAAACTATAAATAAAAGAAGAAAGTGATGAGTTTAGAGAAGTGAAGAAGCACAACTAAAACTGTGGGCTGTCACTATGGCAGTTTAGAGGAAAATGTGGTTAGGGAGCTCCAGTTAGGTATAAAGAAAGAGAAATGAATTATGAGTACTAGTTGAGTGGCCTCATGGAAGATATTGGATGGTGTGGTATATTTTCAGGCTAACATGTAAAATTCTGTCATGGTTCCAATTAAGGAACTCTATGAACTACTTTTTTTTCCAAATCTATTTGAAATGCTATAGCATTCAAATGCTGTTGAATATATAGTGGTAGGAAAAATCAAATATTTCAAAATTTCTCACTAGTTGCTATTAAATATGCATATACCATTTTTCACAAATTAAAAATATGAGTACTATTGGTTAAAGTGCTTGTAGTTTAACAGCTCTCTTGGAGTATCTGAAGGGCTGCCTCAGACATGTGCACAAAGCTGTTAGCTATAACCATCGTGTGGCTGTGATGTCTCTTCCTCTCACTCCCATTTGTCCACCTATGTTGAATATTAGTCTACCTGAAAAAAATTTTTCAAAAGGCATAATGACTATAAGAAAATCATTGTATATACTAAGCATATAGAGTGTATAAATTTATAGCCCTCAGGGTGCCAGAACATATGCAAATTTCACGAAGATGTTGGGAAAACATCATAATTGGTTACCTGGAAACCGAAGCAGCTTTGCTTATGCCTGCAATCTCAGTTTCCCTTCAAATTTGTGTCCACTCTTTCCCTCAACCCTTGCTCAAATCATCAACGATTTCTGTCATAAAAATATATGTTACTAATGTCTGGTCTTCTAACAGTAGGAACACAAAGCAGGTGAGGCTAGATAAGGGTCAAATGCCTTCCAACCTGCATACCTTCCTCAGTTTTCCTTCTGGTAACATTCTCCATAGAAACCCTTTCCCCATTGCCAATTTTGCAAAAAAGAAAAAAAAGTCTCTATTGAGACTCTAAAATATAGAGTGTGAAAGTTTACTCTGTAACAGAGTTCCTACTCAGTGTGAAAAAAAAAATGTAAGAATGCCCTTTGTCTGGAAAATTATGAAAGATAGTGATATTTGCAATAGTTTCATGGCATACCACTCATGTTTATCAAGGGATAGCTTTAACTGTCTTTTTGAGGGGTTCTGATTACTCTCATCAGCATAATAAACTATATGTAATTCAAGTTTTGGTATAACTACCCTGTTTCCCTGAAAATAAGACATCCTCCAAAAATAAGATCTACTTACAGGAAAGATAAGACGTCCCCTGAAAATAAGACCTAGCACATCTTTGGGAGCACACCTAAAATAAGACAGGGGAAACAGGGTAGTTACTATGGCTGTATAAACACTGATAATCTAATTTGCAAGTTGAAACTCAAATTTGCCTTGACGCATTAAACAAAGCATACTTATTTAAAGTTACACAAACTGCTGAAGAGACAGGGAAAAAAACATAGTGGCTCAACACAGCAGGAATTTCTTGCTCTTGTAAGGGACAAAACAAGTATTCCTAATGAGCAGGGAGCCCTCCTCCAAGCATTCATACCAAGCCTCAAGAGTCCTTTCATCTTCAAACTTTCAATATACTTTCTAGAGTGTATTCTGAAGTATCAGGTATCTGAAGTTCTTTTCAGGTCATAAGAAAGCATCCAAAGATATTTTTCCCATTGAACCACTACCCTTTCCATTTTTTTTAATTTCTTATTTTATAAAATATAATTCGAAGGTCTGAAATTTACCAAACATTATGCCAGGTGCTAGGGAGAAAAGTTTAAAAATGACAAAAATATATCTCCTCATTGAATATATAATCTGAAAAATGCAATAGACATTTAAAGAAATAATGTCTAAATTTCTTAAAGACACATTTATTTATTGTCAAAGACTAGTATAAAATTATTTATGAATTTAGAAAGAGAATATATAACACTGTCTAAGGAAGTGATATTTGTATTGCAATAGTAGATGAAGTGTCCCCAACAGAAAGAACATATGTGCAACATGGTGTGTATGGAGTGTAATGAACAAAGAATCAGCTACAAAATGAAAAAAAAAAAAAAAAGGAAATAAATTCAGGGATGTGATTTATTGAAAGCCTGGATCTTCATTCTAAATTCAATGAGAAATGACTAAACCACTCAAGTGTTCTCAGGAAGATGGTGATTTAATAGGATTTAGAAAGTCTAATTTGACTTCTATCAGAAAGAGGAACTGATATGTAGGGGGGATGATGCAACTTGGGAGAATAGTTAGGAAATAGTTGCAGAAATTGCAAGGAGAGGCATTGCTTGGTTAGACTTGGATATATTTGGAATGCAGTGTAGACCTGTTTTGGTGATTAGTTCACAATTAGCATATATCAGCAAAATATTCAAAGTTGAGTGCTAGCTTTTTGGTTTCAGCAACTAGATAGATGGTGGAGAAGGCAAATTAATTTTAGTTTTTGCCATGCTGAGTTTGAACTCCCAGGGAGAAATTGAATTAGAGTTACAGAGCAGGCAGTTCAACATACAAGTTATTAGTTCAAAAAAAAAAAGATGCTGAATTAGAGAAAAAGATTTGGGAGACATCAGCATATATATGTGCTATTTAATCCTTTGGCACTGAATGATGTCACCTACAAAAATTTGCACATCAGGTATGGTCCAAACCGATACTCTTGTGGGCATTAAAAAGAGTTTTGAGAGTTCATAATTATGCAGGGATGGCAGAAAAAAAAAGAAAGAAACAGAACTGTCCTGTGTAAACTATAACTGTCCTTAGCAAACATTAATATTTAAAGTCAAACAAGGAAAGTATTATCAGCAAGGAAACAAGTAGCCAGTAAGGAAGGAGACAGTATTTTGTTCTAGAGGCCAAATATTGCTGCAAAGTCAATTGATCCCCCATGATTTAGGGATGTCCTTTGTTATAAGCTTTCTTAGTACCTTGTATTTTTGCTTCATCACACTTAACCATTATGGAAATTATATTATTTGATTATATCTTTCTCACCATTAATGGATTGCCTGATACCTGTCTGACAATCAACAAATATTTGTTGAGTGAATAAGGGAAGGATGATGAACGTGGAAAGTATCCACTGAAATTAGCAAAACAGAGATCATCAGCGTCGTATCAAGGACAGTTTTGGTGGAGCAGTGAGTAACACAGTCAATTTGCCTTGAAAAGAGAAGTGAATGGGAAGCTAGAAAGGGAAGAGAGGAAAAACTGGAAGCTTGGAAGAAGTTTGGCTGTGAGCCTCTGGCTTAATGGGCACCTGTTCTAAGAAAGCTGATTGCTCCTTTGGGTCCTGGGAAAATGTCAGCTTGTTATAGTTTTTTCTGAAAGCAATTTCATTAGTTAAGGGTAGACATGCCACATTTATGAGATTCTTAATAGCTATCAGCTGCTTCCATATATAATATATATTTTGTATAGAATAAGCATAGTTCTCTTAAATGTCATATTTGAATTTAGAGATATAATCAAGTATTTTTTTCTGTGTCATAATGTGATAGTTAGGGAAAATGTCTTAAGATCCACACATTCCACGTCTATTCCACTTGGTACTTAAAGTCCTATACTGAAAATCAGTCAAACCACCAGAAAGTTGCAAGATTTGACCAGTCTTTTGTCACACCAATGAACATTTTTATTCCCACTGTGCTTACTAATGGCAGTTTGAAGTAACAGCTATGTAGATTCCAATTCTTTTTTTCTCCCTATATCATCACTGTTGAGAACAATTTATTTTATATTAATCAGAATATCTCTATGTCAAGAACTGTATAAGCCATTTCATTTCGAATTATTATCTCTGGAGAAATATTTACATTTCTTCTTTAACAGCCTCTTTTGGATCCAACTGAGTTTCCTTTAGTCAGTGGTTATCAAGGAACACAACTGAACTTGTGGTCAGAACATTTCTATTTTCCATTTTTTAATTTTATGTTCCTATTTTATTGTAGATTTTATTTTTGTTAAACTTGTCTAAATCTTCTATAGATATAAATATTATGGATTTCTGTCTTATTCGATTAGCTACCTCTCTCTTTCCCCTCAAATAAAGTGTCATGATTGCCAGAAAAAAATGATAGACAAGTGCACAATGACAAGAATTAAAAAGACATTACAGAGACACATACTGACATACATACATATACACAAATGAATGTGTACATATGCAAATGTATATGTATGTATATTTATGTACACTTATATGATTAAAAGATAATTTAAAAATTTCTAGTGATTTTGCAAAGGTTACTGTCATTGGTGAAAGATTCACGTACCAATCACCTGCTCTCATATCATTTCTACTATTGCACTCTCCAGTTTATACCTTTTACAAATGTATCTGAAAATTACTGAACAAAATCTAAACAAACAAAAGAAACATGCTATTTCTGAATGGCTATACATATGAAGATAATTATGTAAATATATAACGCAAATTGACTTCTGTTAAATCAATCAATCTTATAACTAAGAAATAGATTACCAGTAGAATATGCCAGTGCATAAATATGCAAATAAGCACATTTTCATCTTGGATAATATATCAGGACCCTAATATGGTTTGTCCTTTAAGTCAATACAAGTTGCTATGTTACCCATTTATCAATTTATTTCCGTTCAAAAAATAATGTAATGTTATTTTTCATTATTCTTTTAAATATTCATTATTAGTGCTGACAGTTTTTGGCTGATTTTCAAAAAGCTCTTCTCAATCTTAAATTTTTCTAAATTTTTTTTTATAATAAACCTATCCTTGGCAAAAGAAGGTTTTTTATTTTTAAATGACTTTTTATTATATTAAGAAAATATTGATAAAAATTGACAGTTCTTTAGCTGTTTATGCCAGCTATCTACTCAGTCATTTACCAAAGCTCTCCATTTACATATTGTCTTTCTGGATTACCTCCATTAAGTACTTTAGTATTTTGCTAACAGCTAATTAACCTCTTGAACCCCATTAAGGAATAGTAAGAAGGCAGACAATTACCGAGACTGGAATTTGGTCAGTAGGCTAAGACTAATGCATTAATATTAGAAAAGGGAAAAAAAACAAAACAAAACACTCTACTCCTTTTAATGACTACAGATGATCAGAGCAGCTGTGTTAATTTTTTTTTTTTTTTAACAATAACCCAAGTCTGATAGAGAGGGCTCAGAAAAGGGACTGAGGGAAATGGCCACCTTAAAGGCACCAACTTCACTCCTTTTTGCAGTAGAAATGGCTACAAATTGTACTTCTTTTTATTCACATATCACTTGACAGTTTACAGAGGGCTGTCACCTACGTAATTTCATTTGATCCTTAAAGCAATTATATGAGGTAGATAGCTTAATATTATTATCTCCATTTCAGAGACATGTAAGTTACAATGCCAGAGGGACAAATGACTTCACAAGTATCACGCAGCTATGTACATTAAGACTGGAGCTCAGATTCAAGTAGGAATTCCACCATAGCACTTTTTCTGACAAAACAAATTGATGGCTGTGCGTATTAACTGAGAATCCTGTCTTTTCTCATCAAAGTCACTTTTCATTTTGTAAGTCTCTTTATATTTTATCTGAATTTAATAAGGGACGGCATTAAGTCAACTCTGATGACCCTTCCAGCTTGATGAGCTGAACATCTATGCAAAGTATGTACTCTTGGCTTGGCAATATTCAACAGGCTCTAGAAACAAATACGCAGCTTGCTCTTCCCCATTTTTCCAGGAGACTTTCTGATATTGCCACCCTGACTTGCCTGACAAACTCCTTCTTCTAAGAGAGAAATATGCTTCCTAAACACAAAAACAACCTTATGAAGCACATTATAAACAGACATAAAATTTGGCAATCAAACCATTACTGAACATCAACTACCCAAAGAACCATATGCTCAGAACTGAAATAGTGAAAAGTAGAAATGGAAATTCAGAAGAACGTTCTCTAGGTGGGGAACACAAATAAATCAAGAAGTTTCCAGTTTGGGGTTTTTTTTTTTACAGTTTTTTGGCTGGGGCTGGATTTGAACCCACCACCTCCAGTTTATGGGGCTGGTGCCCTACTCCTTTGAGCCACAGGCACTGCCCAATTTCCAGGGTTTTTTTAATCCTTATAAGTGATAATTTGTTGAGAGACGAGCGAGTAAAATGGGCTAAGACAGAGAGAGAGAAGGCTTGAGGCACTAGAAAGATGAAGAGGCAGTCACATATGTGGTACTAAATGAGTTTAGATTAAGAGAAAAAATTGTGCTGAACTATGCAAAAGAGGGTAGAAGACCTGCTTAGAATAGACAAGCAAAACAAAACAGAGACAAAAATAGTTACCCAGAGCCCACTAAGATAGAAAGGAAATAGAAGCTGAGAGTAAGGCCTGGGGCAGAAAAACAGGACAAGCTGTCTCCTCACTCTGGATTTTAGGAAGTACAAGGACTGGATTTTGTTTCATAGGGTTTATATATTTATCAAATACAATACAGAATACTCAGCTGAATTTGAATTTTGCATAAAAATAAATTTTGCATGTTTTGTGTGATATTCGAGAACTAAATAATGACAAATGTTTGGTGTTCATCTGAAATTCAAGTTTAAGAACCTTTTATTTTTCTGGCACCCCTATTTGCTTGGAGACATGTTATCCAAGAGGTCTTCTGTTCAGAGGACAAAAAGAGGTTCCAATTATATAGCAGTAGGCCGTTAGCTCGGAGAAAGAGCCTCAGTAGGAACGCATTATGGAAAGACTTAGGGCTAGGGAGCATGAAGGTGGTCCTTTCTTGTCCCTAGCTTTAAGTTCCACTACATACAGACCTTGGAGATGTTAGTTAACTTACCTGGGTCTTACTTTCCCTTTTGTAACACATGGGTGACACTAAATCAGTCTCACTGGGATGTTGTGAGGATTTAATAAATGTACGTGCGTGCACACACACATACATATACATATATCTCACACAGGTATATAGGAATACAGAGATGTTTTATATATTTACATATATTTTATATATGGTATCACTCACTCAATTTTGGCTATTTTTACCAAATATTCTATTATATTGGCTTTTTCTAGGGTAATATCTTAGAATAATTAATGGAATTTCTCGTAATTTCCTGACGGTGCCTGTATATGTGAGGGACAAACCAGAAATTCTAGCAATTATATAGCCACATATTATTGTAAACTGGCAACCAAAAGCAGGTGTAAACTTAAGATTTCATGAAATCTGAGTTGTTAATTTGTATTTCTTAGATAACTTCATTGATTATTGTATTCCTTCATTCACACATCAATTCAGCAAACATTCATTGAACAATTAGTATAATTGATTTCTTAATAAATATTAAGATATATATTTATTTAAGATATATAATCATTATTTATTAATGATTTCTTAAAAAAATTTAGTCTTTATTTGTGGGATCATTTAATTATTACAGATTGTAGCATGATTACGGACAGAATTTGTTCAGAGAGTAGGAGGCAGGGTTCATAGTGGAGCTATCAGGAACATCAGAAAAGCGGTATTTTACCTGCATTCTGAAGCGTGAGTAAGAGCAAGCCAGTCGATGTTTAGCAGGACGAATACTCCAAAGAAGGAAAGGCAATGAGAAGGTCTAGATGTGGGAGATGGCAAGATGTATTGTCAATACTGGCAAGAACTCCCGTCTGTAGGAAATGTTGAAAGCAGATCGGAAGGAAGCTGCAAAGGGAGATAATGTTCAGATCAGGAGGACCTTGTAGGTATGTTAAGATTTGAGGAAGTTTTGCCAATGAACAGAGGGAAAAATAAGCAAGTGAGCAACCTGATTAGATTTTGTTTCAAAAAAGTCCCTTCAGCTGCACAAAACAAAATGGCTTGGGGTATATCTGTGACATCTGAATTGTATTTATCATGCTCTTAAATATATAAATATTTGTGACTAATTTTCTTAGCAGGACCTTCAAGACTTATGCAATGTGCTTCCAGTGTAAGTGACCATCACCTCATTCAAACAAATCTCTTTCCATTTACCATCATCTGAAAAGCCTGTGCTTAGGATTCCTTTCTGGAAATACAACCCATGGCTTAGAATTGTGCTCAAAGTTACCTCCTCTGTGAATCCTTTCCTGAGCCCTTCAACTCTAAGATCTCTCTGAGTTTTCACAAAACACATTTTGCATCTTTCTTAGAGTATTTCCTCATATTGTGAATTACATTTTGAAAGGTCACTCTTAATTCTCTCTGGACTGTCATTTCCTGTAAGGCAACCACTAACGTCCACTAGGAAGCAGATGAACATGCTGCGCATAGCAAGTGAATAAATACTTATTGTCTAAACAAATGAATAAAAAGGAAAAGCTAAATAACTGCCTGAATTGAAAAGATTTTCTTTAAATTTCAGTTCCCTCTATTACTGATCTTTTTATATTAACAATATGTTTTATTACTTTCTTGTGAAATAATTTCGTGTATACTGAGAAAAAAAGAAAAATATACTTTGTTTTCAAAGAGTTTTCATTCTAGCCTGAAAGTGACAACTTTCTATTCTGCGATTATGTCCATTTTATTCATGGAAAGAACAAGATTCGTTCGTTGCCTACCCCGCTCCTCCACCACACACACAGAGGCATAATCTTTTTTTTTGCAGTTTCTGGCCAGGGCTGGGTTTGAACCCACCACCTCCGGCATGTGGGGCCAGCACCCTACTCCTTTGAGCCACAGGCGCCACCCCAGAGACATAATCTTTAAAGATGTTAAGAGTGCAGTAATGTAATGGGCAATTACCAATCATAGACTCAATTTCTAAATAAGTAGCTATCATAAATAAACTAAGTTTTATCAGGGGTTGATAAACTTGATGATTTGTTGTTTATAAGACAGAGAAAAATGTTCTGATATTTGTGAGACTATGTGCCCTGTGGTCTTATACATCTACCTTATTCTCCAAACATATAGGCACAGACATGCACACACACCCCTCGCGCATTTTCACCATCCACAACTAAGCTAGAGCCGTTTATACACCCAAATATGTTCAAACCTGTCTGATTCTGCCATTATCTTTTGGAGACCATATAGCAAAGGATAAAGGAAGAGCATCAGACTGTATTTCTGGGAACCTGCACTTTTGAGTATGACCATTTCCTAATATTAATACATACGTAATATGTCATATTCCTAACATCTTATAGGAACTGGTGGGGAAGAGAGAGGAAAAAATGATGATTCAGGGTAACTCTTACTATCCACATCCTCATCATTTAGCCTTGTTGCGACGTATCAGCACCAAACGCATGATATTTGCAGTGTTATCCTTCTCCTTTCCTTTGTCCTTTGGGGATGATAGTCTTGTCATTCTCACTGATAAACTTGATTCAAGAGATGAAAGTCTTTACGTGGTTTTGCTCCTGAAATTATCATGACAAGACATATATTGTATTCTCTAAACAAACTTGTCAAAGATTTTGGCAAATAAGTCTCTAAAGTCTCAAAAAGGGAAGAAGGTCAAAGACAACATGCCATTTTAATGGACACCAGCATTTTGCAAGCGATGCTTCTCTGATATGTCAAAACCACTTTAGCATTTTATCCAGATAATGAACAACTTGATAAGTAATATTTCTAAAAAGGAAACGCAGGGATCACTACCTGCCTGAAAAATTAGGTTCAAGGATAATGTGTCCCAACTTAAAATGAGAATTCGTTTTTTTCTCCAAGGTAATACCTAGAGTCAGATTTTGTACTTGAATATAACTCAAAGTGACAGCAATATTTTTAGCCTCTGCGTATATCATAAATAAGTTCCATATAGTTTGTATCAGTTGTAGTGTAATCTGCATTTCAATCTCACAACAATAAAAATTGCTGAATTATTTTCTGACTCAAGTGCAACTTATGGTCAGTGTATGGAACTCAGTTGGCAGTCTGTCCATACACATTACACAGGACTCACCTATTCATTTGAGTTGTAATTTTAAAAAAGATTTCCAGACACAATATATTTTACCATGTAATAGGCAATGAATAATCAGACAAGGAACTTATAACAATAACCATCAACAGGACTAGAGGGGATATGTTGAGGAAAACAGGTTGCATTGAGGAAAAAGGTTCAATTTAATGTAAGAAGACTATCTTGATCTTATATTTTCCAAATTCTGCTGGGAAAGAAAAGCAAAGATATGACTCGATGCTTTACCACATATGAATTTGTTAATGTAGAGCTTGAACAGAGCCTTGACTGGGAGTGTTGGTACAGGCAGTCACCAAGTTACAAGCATCCAACTTATGTACATCTCACATTTATGAATGGAGGCTATTACAGGTAATAGCCGGCCCCATATACCGAGGGTGGCGGGTTCAAAGCCAGCCCCGGCCAAACTGCAACCAAAAAAATAGCCAGGCGTTGTGGCGGGCGCCTGTAGTCCCAGCTACTCGGGAGGCTGAGGCAAGAGAATTGCTTAAGCCCAGGAGTTGGAGGTTGCTGTGAGCTGTGTGAGGCCACGGCACTCTACCGAGGGCCATAAAGTGAGACTCTGTCCCTACAAAAAGAAAAAAAAAAATACAAAATTGTTTTTCAATCGTTTCTTTGGGGTCATGTTATCTCAAATGCAATGTTCAAATAAGGAAGCTCAGTGGAGTGTAGCCTGGATTTTGTAACTCAGATCAATAACAGTGTTTCACTTCATATTGTTTTTTTTTTTGTTGTTGTTATTTGTTTGTTTGTTTTAACATTAAAACAACAAACAAACAAATATATATTATTTAAATTTCTAAAGCTTATCCCTCAGGAAATAATCCTTTTGAGGCATACATGATGATCGTAAACAAAGCATATTTTTTCTATTCCATTTATATTCTCTCTGATGGTGGCACCGTACAAAATTTGTTCACATTCTCATAAGCAGGATTAAATAATTTATTGTTTAGAATAGTGGTGAAACTGACAAAAAGACCCATTATTTTCTGTTAAATTGAAAAGAAAAAATACTTAGGAAGGAAATTCTACTTTAGTTTCAAAATAATGTTTTTGTCTTCAATATATTTTCCTTCAAGTAATATCAAATGCCTTCGTTAAAAGTTGTTATTGTAAGTTATCCACAAATGTAAGGTGGGCATGGCTTAGTTTGGCTAGGAAAATGGGAAAAGGAGGTCAGATATCTTCAGAAACAATTATTATGTATCTGCAATTCTATGAGAACATTTAGCAAATTGAAGTTTGTAATCTCAATAGCACTAATCGATCACTTAGTAACACGTAGGTGACTGCTAATTAGTCATAGCAGATAAGCAGGGACAAGTACAAAAGGTAGACCCACTTGATTAGATATAAAGGAGAAACCAAAATAGAAAGAAGGCTCTGAATACACAAATAGGGCTGATGCTGCTTAATCAGGCAGCAGTTAGAAAGTCTTCAACACAGGGCATTGTTTGGGTATTCCCTTCAAATCTCATGTTGAAATTTAATCTCTACCACTAGTTTAAACTACCACTAGTGTGGTAGTTATGGGAGCTAGAACCTAGTAGGATGTGCTTTGGTCATAGGGGTGTGTGCTTTATGATTATAATAGTGCACGAATGGACTAACTCAGCCACTCTTGGAGGTTAGCGAGTTCTTGTTCTATTAGTTCTCTTCAGAGATGGTTGTTAAAAAAAACCCACACACACCTAGCACCTCCCCCCAAGCTTCTCTTTGCCATGGGATCTCTCAACATGCTGTCACTGTTTCATCTTCCACTCCATAGTCTAAGCAGCCTGAAGTCCTCAGGAACCAAATGGATGCTGATGCCACGTTTCTTATACAAGTTGTGGTATCATAAGTCAAATAAACCTCCTTTCTCTGTAAATTACCTGCCTTCAATTATTCCTTGATAGCAACACGATACAGCCTAAGGCAATGCATAATATGAGCATGGGTATCTCTAAGTATATGTGATTGTAGATCCAATATTTAAGTGGGTTTATTATCTCTGTGCTGTCTCCATAGGCAGCTTGTCAAATACCATGGAGATCCCCATGGAAAAGAGGAGCAAGATAATCTTCCTGACACTTGAGGGAGAAATATTTTTTAATTACACAATATTACCATAATTTTCAGTGAACTTTGTGGTATTTTTCCCTAATCGTGGTTTCTGCATTGAAATATCTTTGATATAACATCTCCTCACTATATCACTTTACACATGAGTCTTACGAATGAAATATTCATTGGTAATTCATCTCTTCTCAGGAAAGATTAAGGTGAGAAACTAGAACACACAGGAAATTGCCAGTGGAGTTGCAAGGGACCTGAGGAAAATATGAGTATGAGTCTTTTATTGGCACATCTAAAACCACAGGAGTGACTGTTTGAAGTGTCACCATTTAATCCACAGATAAAGTGGCAAAAGTTCTTTAAGGGTTTACATTCTGATATCTGGGAGTAAAACTTCCAAGTCCAAAATAACTTAATATTTTAAGAAAAATATTTTATGAAACATTTCATAGTGTGTAACATCCAGTCTATGTAATAGCAATAGCAGTTAGTTTTCAGAGAACAGAATGTGTCATACCCAGACTGACTTGATCATTTTTACTGACAAGGACATTAATTCACTTTTACTTTTTTATTAAATGACAAAGTCAATGAAAATGAGAAGGTAAATGGTATAAGGACTAGTGGCAGTGGCACATGCCTGGGTTTATTATTAAAGTTCCACCCTATACTTGCCATGTAATATTGGCTAATTTACTCTAAACTCTCTTAGTCTTAGTTTCTTCATCTTCAAGATCCTAACATTAGGGTCTATCTGTGAGGATTAAACTAAAGAACAGATGCAAAGATCTTATTAGTGTGCCTGCTGCACACAGGTGCTCCCCCAAAACCAGATTCCCCATTCTGTTCTCAGCCCACCGGGTTTATGGACATCAGCATAAATTGAGTGAAGAATTTCACATTCGCCTTTGCACAGTCGACTGTATTTATATTCAATACATAATTTCGTTTTAAAATATCATCTATATGGGCAATATATGCAAAGAAAACAAGATTAATAGCAGATATGGTAAACACTACGCTAATGGAGTATGATTATTCTAAGCATTGTTGGTCTGTTGCTTTCTTGATTCAAGTGTAATATGTTTTCCCACTTTTTAAAAAAAATTTTTTTATTAAATCATAGCTGGGTACATTAATGCAATCATGGGGTACAACGTTCTGGTTTTATATACAATTTGAAATATTGTCATCAAACTGGTTAATGTAGCCTTCATGGAATTTTCTTAGTTATTGTGTTAAGACATTTATATTCTACATTTAGAAACTTTCACATGTACCCTTGTAAGATGCACAGTAGCTGTGGTCCCACCAATTACCCTCCCTCCATCCATCTTCCCCCTGCCCTCTCTTCCCTCTCCCCTTTCCCCTTCTTCTTGGGCTATAATTAGGTTATAGCTTTAAAAGCTATAAATTGGTTTCATAATAAGACTGAGTACATTGGATACTTTTTCTTCCATTCTTGAGATACTTTGCTCTTGCCCCACTTTCAAGCAAGCCTTTACAAATATCAAATTTTCTATTGAAGGAAAATCAGTGAAGTCTTCTACAATCCTTCCTTACATATATGTATCTCAACAATTTACATATTGCCTCCTCTGCTGTCATGATTCCTAGGAAAAGTAAGGTTAAGCTTGTATGTAAGGAGGGAGAATATAAAGTAAGTAGGCTTCATTAACTTGGGATGTCATGGGTTGAAGAAATGCACTAGGATCATAGCCATGTGGATGAGTGAAAGAGAAAGGGAAGCAAATCGAAGACTTAGGAAGGGCCAACAAATACATTAAAAACAGGCCTTTGCAACATAAATAAACGCATATATACGAATAAAAGTTATCATATATTAAAAACTTATCTATTTAATTCTGACGAAAGTGCTATGGAGAGGATACCACCATTGTTCATACAACACAGATGATGAAATTGAGGTGCAAGATGAGGGTATGTAAAATTGCTTAGGTTGTAGAATTACCTAGTAATAGATTTAGGATTTGAATCTGTGACTGTAATAAAAGTCTATGTAATAAAAGGTTGTAGAATTACCTAGTAATAGATTTAGGATTTGAATCTGTGACTGTAATAAAAGTCTATGTTCTTTTCTTCATGCAACACTGTCTTCCAGTTTTTAAGACTGGGTCAGCAAACAATTGTCCTAAAGCCAATAAACTTCTTTCTGTACATTAAAGAATTATGAAATACACCTAAGACTATCTATTTATGTATTTTCTATGGCTGTTTTCTTGCTGCAATAACAGAGTTGAGGAGTTGTGATAGAAAACATGTGGGCCACAAAGCCATAAATGTATATGGTATGGATTTATAGAAAATAGTCGTCAAGCCCGCTCTAAGAAGCAACTCGATGTGTTTATCTACTCAGAATGATATTCTTCTGGAAAATAGAAAAAATGTATTAGGAATCAAACTCAATTAACATGAAATTATACTGTAGCCTATGCTATTTTATGGCAATACAATAACCTTATGAAGCTCAAAGAACTTAAGGTATTCATTTGCACAAATTTGCATAGTCAGGCAGTGGAAAGGACTGATATTTGAACTCAGACATGTGTTCCTTAAATTCCAGTGCTATATCTACCGTGTTTGAAAACCTAATTAGAAATATATTTAGTTAACAGCCAGGGAGAAATAAAATCATGTTGCCAGAGTTCCTGCCTAGAAGGATCTCTGTTTTCTCAATACTCAGCGAGAACAAGCAGATAAGAAAGACTGCACATCCGCGCCAACATCTCTGGTCTTGGGATTTTGTGATATAGGCTAGTCTCACTGTAGTTGGATGGTATCTCAAAGTAGTTTTGATTTGCATTTCTCTGATGATTAAAGATGATGAGCATTTTTTCATATGTCTGAAGGCCGTGCACCTGTCTTCTTCAGAGAAGTTTCTCTTCAAGTCCCTTGCCCAGCCTGCGATGAAAGCTATAACCCAGTTACAGCCTAAGAATAGGGAGAAGGGGTAAAGGGAGGGGAGGGAGGGGGATTAATGGGATTACACCTGCGGTGCATCTTACAAGGGTATATGTGAATCCTAGTAAATGTGGAATGTAAAGGTCTTAGCAAAATAACTAAGAAAATGCCACGAAAGCTATGTTAACTAGTGTGATGAAAATGTGTCAAACGGTCTATGAACCAAGTGTATGGTGCCCCATGCTCATACTAATGTACACAGCTATGATTTAATAAAAAAGAAAAAGAAAGACTGCAAACTCCCTGTCAGGAGGGGAGCAAAGAGCAGTTATTATCAAAGAGTAATCATGGTGCTGGGGTACAGTGACCCGTGCCTATAATCCTAGCACTCTGGGAGCCCCATGCAGGTTGATTGCTTGACCTTAGGAGTTCATTATGGTGGGTGCCTGCAGTCCCAGAGGCAAGAGGATCGCCTTAGTCCAGGATTTTGAGGTTGTTGTGATGTATGACACCACAGCACTCCCCAGGGCAATGGAGGGAGACTCTGGAAAAAAAAAAAAAAAAGGAACCATCATGGTAAGTATCAGACATACGGGTGAAATCTACAAATGTCACCATCAGAGAAACACAGTAGGAACTTTGATAATGAGTTCATTGGGGAACCTGTGAAGGGAGGAGTCTCAAACAGTTTAGGTTTTTAGACTTAATGCAGAAAAAAAGATTAGTGATCAAATTAAGGAATTTTTTTACTTGTAACTAACCTTAGTGATTGTACCGACCTCTCTCTTTTGAGATTGGTGGTGGGGGACACTGTACCAAGAGTACCATTTTTATCATGAACAATGAATTCATGCCCGTTGTTGCCCTTCAGTCAAGCTCCATTAGGTTAGCCTCCAAATTCCAATGGTATTTTGGTTTGGAGCAGGTCCTCAGGTGTTTCTACAGCGGCGTAGTGTGATTGAGACCACAGTCCCAACAGAAAGTCCCATTCCTAGAGCCTACCTACTCAGTCACTTTTGACAGGCTTCTCCCTCTGGAGAGAGGGAGTGGGAACGTGTCCCCCTCCTTCTCAACCTGAGAAAACAACGTATCCTTCAAAATCCCAATCAAATGCTGTCCCTGACCTTTCTGGTGGAGTGGATACATTATTTCTCCAAGTGTATATTGCCACTTATTTTACTTTATCTAACTGAACTGTTTGAGAGCATAGACTGATGTTTACTAATATGTTTATGCCAGAATCTAGAACAATACTATGCACATAGAAAATATCCTATATTGTTAACTAATTCCAACTTTTGAAATGGATTTATATGTTTAGTTAGGCTAAGGAATTATTTATTAAATGGAAGTAACCATTTTTCTATTCAAATCACGTGAATTTCAGATTACTTCTTCTCCCACTCCAAACTTCACCATATGTATGTAGTATATAAAGTGGCATGAGGGTCAAATATATTTGGGAAAGTGTTTTTTTTTATTTTGAATTTCTAGTTTATTACAAGTGAACATAATGCGGTGAAGGCTATGTTAACCAGTTTCATGGCAAAGTGTTTTGTTCTCAAATTTTAACACCAACCTGACAAATACAACAGGCTCAGTAAATACATGATAATTTTGTTTGTTTGTTTTTGAGACAGTCTCACTATGTCACCCTCGGTAGAGTGCTGCGGCATCACAGCTCACAGCCACCTCAAATCTCTATTGAGATTGCTGATAGGATAAGTCAGCTGGTATGGGTTTCTCAAAGCTAAGGCTGCTGGTGGGAGAATTTTTCACTCAGAACTGCCCATCGGTCAAAAGAGAGTGAATAAGCAAGTTTGAAGGTCAACAGTGATAGGTCAAGACTGATAAGCCTAAGAAACAGGTTCTTAAAATATACAGAGTCTTATGTAGATATGGGTAACTGGAGATTAAAGAACACTGGGCTGGGTGCCTGCAGCTCAGCTGTTAGGGTGCCAGCCACATGTACTGAGGCTGGCAGGTTCAAGCCCGGCCCCAACCAGCTAAACAACAATGATAAATGCAACAAGAAAATAGCCAGGCATTGTGGCAGGTGTCTGTAGTCTCAGCTACTTGGGAGGCTGAGGCAAGAGAATCACTTAATCCCAAGAGTTTGAGGTTGCTGTGAGCTGTGATGCCACAGCACTCTACTGAGGGTGACAGAGTGAGACTCTGTCTAAAATACTGAAGTCAGACGTTGTGGCTGGTGACTGGGCATGTAACAAGTGTCAGACACCTAGCTTCCTAGAACACTCACATTCATTTAATGTACTAGAACAGAACAGATTTTATTTTGAACAATTGTTCTGATGATTAAATATATTAAGAAAGGCTTTAAAAATTAGTAATCACTCTTAAATAAGAGTTGCTATTACTAGTAGTAACAAGGATATATTTTTCTGTTTATTTTTTCATTCTTATTCTCTAAAAACAAACACTTTTGCAGTTCTTGTACCTATGGTTGTATGCATAGATTTTTTTTAAAAATAAACATTCATGTATGAAATTCCTCGTCTATTACTGGAATTAAACAATCATGATAAATGCAACCCAACATCTATAACTCTTCTTTTGTACAAGTTTCCCCATTATGCAAATAATGCAAAACACAGGGTATATGATACCATTTACATAAACAAGTTTCTATGTTTTATATATTATGAAACAATAAATGATAAGCTCAGCATGCTGGAAACATCAGCAAAGGCACAGAGATTAAAAGAATAAGAAACAAAAGAGTGAAAAATAATTGTCAACAATGACAAGATCCTATGTTTGCCTTTTGGCTTCTTTTCTTATTATTTAACTGTGCTAACATTTCAGTTGAACAGAGAAAGTTATCTTCTAGTTCAAAGAACACGGATTGGAAATATAGAAAGGATCATAGGATGAAATTCAGCTCTCTTTCACTAACTGCAAACTTGAACCACTCATTTCCCTTACCAGGTTCTATTATCAGTGCTAACTCCTACCATGGATCTCATTTCAGTTATTCTATGTTGATGCTGACAAAATTTTGTAATCTCTGATATTCTTGGTACTTCACCTCTCTTTTTGGCCATTAGAGAAATGCATTTACTTCCCATGCCCAGATCCTTTTCTTAGGCATTTAGTAATCCGTCTCTCATTCCCAGCTTTAATATCTTATGGAAATTTCCTTAGAGAAGTTAATCGGGCAATAATGACATACTTTTATTTTTGCCACAGTGGTAGTTTACCTAAAGGATGACTGCTGTGAATTCCTTTCCATGCTATATGTATAAGCCTTCCTTTTCATCAAAAAACGGAGGAGTCTAGTCCTCTACCTTCTTGAATTGAGGTTATCCTGTGACAGTTTTGACCAATAAAATATGGTAGAAGTTATACTGCATAATTTCTGAGACTAAGTCATAAGTAAGCCATGAAGCTTCCGCCTGGTTTTATGAAACTTTCACTCTGGGAGGATCCAACAACCATCTGACTTCCTGACATGGCCATTCTATATGAGAAAGCCCATGCCAGTCATATGAATTTACATTGTCAAGAAATTGATACATAAGCAGCATCCAGCTTTTACAATCTTCCCAGTCCAGGCACCACCCATAAGAAGAAAGAAGCAACCATACGCGAGGGCCCAGTGAGAATTACCCAGCTGAACTCATTAACTTGAATAACTGTAATAGACAAGGATTAATTGTGTTTTACAGCAATGTTTTTTAGGGTGTTTGTTATACAACAGTAGAGAAATAGAAAGATTCTTTTCCTTTCAAAATACATAATTAACCCTAAGGTACTAGTTTAGAAATGATTCAAGCATACTTTATACTCTTTCAGGGACTATTATACTTTCTTATGGAGGTGATAGATATTATATTGGAGGAGTGCAATTAACTAATTTAAATAATAAGTACTTCGAATGTATTTGGTTAAAGGTGAAGGGAGGATGTCATTATGTAATTAGACATATTCGTAAATATTTTGTGTTACATTATCACAATTAGAGTGTGTTAAACTGGTGGAAGTATAAGAATTTTCCTTGATCTTTATACTAGTGAATAAACAGATACAGTATTGAAGGAAGGAGGATACAGAACACCCACATTTTTGTGATCAAAATAATGAGGCCAGTCAAGATCTATAATTTTAGTTAATGGAGCAGAGGACCCAAACAGTACTAATCTTTGATGACACCACCCCCACATTCCCCTGGCTTGGGAAAACTCTCCTCATGATAATGGAATTTTAATTACAAATACACACACATGCACACACAAATGAGGTAGTTAGTAAATCGGAGTGATGTATAGATACATGTTTTTGTAAAACCTACCCTTAACAGAACATTAGCATGGGTTGTTCTGCCTGTACTTCTTGTTGTCATTACTGAATAGAATGGATTTTGCACTGGGACTTAACAGAACTCATTTTATTGGGCACTTTTGTGTGTTGGCTTAGGTTGTAAGCAATTATAGTAGACTATTATTTGCATGGTTTTCTCTGTCTCTGCCTGCTACCAAAAACTATAACACTGTCCAGAGGAAAAACGTGTAGAAGAGTCAACAGCTTTCATCCATGCCTTTCTACTGAATATAGACTAGTTTGCACGTTCCTTACACATTTTTGATGAATTTAATATCAAGGATCCAATTGTCGTCTTTCATGATATTCTCCTTTTTACAGATTTCCCTCTAGTCCATGAGACATATACACATATGCTTATGTACCAGAGTACATGTCCTTTTTCATGGATTATAAGAGGGGTTTGAATTTATTGGTTCTGTAGCACGATGAATCAAAAAAGAAGGGCAAAAGCAAAATGGAAAACCTTACCTCTAGTATTGTTGCTTAAGAGACATACTTTTCATATGTGATAGCTAATAATCTCTGTAATGCCAACTGGCAAATGACAGCGACTACTTGCAGGACAAGGAGTTTCAGTCATCCCTACTTGGCAGTGTGTTTGCACCTCGGGTGCGACACATCTAAGACCTATTCTATTTATCTTATACCTCTAGGTCGGAGACTAGGGGCTCTGGAGGTAGATAAAAGACATCTGGTTCTGATGGCTCTTTGGTACTTGAAAAAAAAGAGCAATTCATTACCCTGAGTTCCATGTATAGTTTCCATGCTCATTTGGTACAAAGAAAAAAAAATGTCTAAAATTATTCAAATTATGTTGAACAACATTTTGGCCCCAATGGTGGGATTTTGAAGGATGAAAGCAAAGCAGTTTTGTAGAGTGGTTTGGAGCCAGGCAGGTTTCAGTCTAAATTCTGCCTCACTCCCTTACAATTATTCCGAGCTTAGGAAATTTACCGAATATATCCTAATTTCTAATTACTTATGTGGAAAATAAAGATAATACCATGTGAAAACTGTAATGGAAAAGGTAAAGTATGTCATGGGGGCAAAGAAAGACACTCTAACCTGGATGTGCAAGTAAGGTCTTTCTAAGAAAATAAGATCTAAATTAAGAAGAAAATTGCCAAGAGAGTAGAGTTTAAGTGTTTTCATAATAAAAAATAAGTATGCAAGGCAACACTTCTGTTATTAGCTGGATTTAGCCATTTTGTCATTAATAGATACATCAAAACATCATGTTGTACCCTATAAATATATGCAATTTTTATCAATTCAAAAATTAAAAAGACCATAACATTGGTAGAATCCCAAATGGATGAAGGAATTAGTGATGGAAAAGTATTTTAGGTAGAAGAACATGTGAAGGCATAGAACCAAAAGAAGCACACTGTCAAAAGTGACCTGAAATGAGTTTGATATGTCTGGAGGACAGAGTACAGAATGAATGGCAGAGTGATGAGGATGCAGGGTAATGAATGTGAGAGATTTGAGGTTACCTAACCAAGTAGAAACTAGACAACAAGAGCCCTACGTGCCCTGCTATAGTGTATACACTATATTATGGAGGTAATGGGAAATTATTAAAAAAATAAGCACAGAGATTATATCATTTTTTAAAATCAAAGTGTAGAGCGCAATAAAGCAAATGGATTGGGATTAGGGAAGGACTTGAAAATTGGAAAACTGGAAACCAGTTAAGAAGCTAGTATAGTAATCTAATAATATAAAAAATAGGATGGTGCTTGATCTAGCATAGTATTAGATACAGGAGATGACAGGCATCAGAGACACCGGACAGACAGAAGGTTTATAACCAGGGTATTGTGGGGTGATAAAGGAAAGAACTGTCTTCGATCAAGATTGATGCCTGAATGTCTGTGCAACTGGGAGGAGGTAGTAAAATTAAACACGGTGGTGGGGGAATAAACATATAATTTATTATCTAAGCAAAGACATTTTCTAAAATGAATAGATACATAACCAGTGTGATGAAAATTTGTCAAATGGTATATAAAACCAGTGTATGGTGAAAAAAAAAATTCACTTTTCTACTTATCCCTGCCAAAAACTACAGTTTTGCCAATCCAAGGGGCCTAACATGATATTTCATTTCTCTAGCTCCTAGTACTATTAAATGAATTTTTAAATGTTAACAAAAAAAGAATTGAACTTGACATTAGCAGATTAGCAGGCAAAATTTAGGGTTCTGGGTCAAACTGAAACAGTCAGTCCAAACAGAAGCAGAACAGGAAACACTGGGAAAAAAAGATTAGGTTTTGAAGAAAGATGGTGAGTTTGTTTGGTTTTCTAACCTTTGCCTTGGCTTCCCATGCCTTCCCTTGGGGAGCAGGTGGTGGCTTACCCTTCCTAAATAGCCTCTTAGCTAAGCAAAGAAAGTTTACACTTGTTTGTAAGGAAAAGCAAGGACCACTCACTCCTAATTATTTTATAATGTTTTCAGAGGAAGGCAGATGTATAAATATACTATGGAATCATCCTGAGAAACAGCTAAGTATTTCCTGTCGCTGCTTCATCTTCAGCTGCTCTCACATTTCCTTTATTTAAAGATCACTAATCTCATTGTAGCCCAGAAATCTCTCTAGTGAGTGAGATTGGCTAAACAAACTAGTTGTTAGTAGGAAAATTAAGTGATCTTGCTTCTGTTTTTTTGTTTGTTTGTTTTTGTTTTGTTCTGTTTTCATTTGTATAAGTAATATTGATACTATTGTTTTGAGTAATTGCATGCACAAGTGGTCTTCCAAAAGCTAATACAAAATGCGCATTAAAAAATTCCTATGCTTGAATTTCAAGTTTTTTTTATTTTTTTCGAAGTTTTTGTACAAAGTTGTCTCTAATGATGTTTTGTGAAATTGTTAGTATTACCCAGGAATTTTACTGCATTTTTTGAATTTAATAAATGTTTTCTACTCTGTGTTCTCATTTGTTTTGCATTTTCATTTTCATACTTGTGTTAGTGTTAGTCAATACCAGGAACTCTCTAGAACTTGAAGTATTATATCACAGAAAAAAAATATCAGCAACAGTCTGAATTACTTCCAGCCATGCTTATTTCATTTAATTTTGGTTATTATGACTTAATGAGATGTAGCAACAGGTTTATTTGCCTTTGGGGTTTATTCATTTATGCAAATATGTTTACCAATTTGCAAAGACTTTTTATCTAAGAAGTTAATCATGGTTTAGAGTTTTGAAGAAAAAAATATTAGTGTGTTTTTAACTATTCCATTTGTTCCCTTAGCTTTGAAGGTTTTTAAACATTAGTCACATCTAAAGCCAGCTTACACCCCTTGAAATGTTCCTACTATGGAAAATCCATCAGGAGATAACAAATACATTCAAAACTTATTATAAATCTATATTTAGTTTTCTTACTTCCATAAAAATGCACCTGGAAGTATCAACTTAGTAGTAAACTATTGATTTCATGTGTGTGTAGTATTAAATGGAAGAGAGGTGGTTTTAGTCTTGATAATCTCATTTGACTATATAACAATTATATCACAGGCCAATGCTTTATACATTATAAAATCACAAAAGTTAAGTCTTATAACAGTGGGATATAGCTATTAGTGTTATTTTAATTTTATAAATAGTAAATGTGAGTGTTAGAAAGATATAGTAGCTTCCTCAGGTTCATACAACTAATATGTGACAAACCCACTCTCTGAAATAGTTCTTGTGGACTTAATCCAAAGCACATGATTTGACAAGTATACTGTACTATTTTGGTAATAGTTTTTTTTTTTTTGAAAACTTCAGGATTAAAATTAACTACTTTTTAAATTTCACATTAAAGTGGGGGTATAGTTAGATTCCATAGTTTTCATTTGTAAGATTAAAGTCCAATTTGTAGGTGTGCCCTATACCCAGGTAGTGTGCCATATACCCATGAGATATAACCTTTGGTTGGGAAGGTAAAGAATTGTAGTTCACTGGTTAGATGACCTTAAAGCAAAAAGTATGAGAGATTTATTTTTTAAATGGTAATTACTTTCTTGTAAATATTTTACCCCTGGCATTATCACGATGATCATCATGAATTATAGCTAAAGGCTGCATCTCTGTGTGTTCTTACATCTCATTTAAAATGCATAGTTCTAATACGCTCACGCTAAAGAGATGGTTCAATACTAGTTTTAGTGTGCCATCATTTCGCTGTTATCTACTGTGAAAATATTACTTTTAAATTCTATTTTCACCCTCTTAACTAAACAACTACTTAAAGAGCCACGATTGTTTTAGGGAGACAAATCTAGTCAGAAATGGAACATATCTTCATAAGTGCATCTTTGAGCTCTTACATACCTACATAAGAATACGTGGCATTTATTCCACAACTGACTATTTAGCTGAGTTTCAGAAAATGGCTACCTGAACTTATATTTGTGATCCTCTCTTACTTTTAGATCTTTACGGGATATCAAAAACAGCAAGAAAAGTCTAGCCCAAAGGGGCCTAACCATTTAGCTTCTCTGGACCACGTGGGAAGAAGAGTGGTTTGGGGCCACACATAAAGTACACAGACGTAAATGAAAAGCTGCAGGGCAAAGAAAAAAAGTAAATAATTTTTGTGATATCTGCCACCACAGATAAACAAAAAGTCCTCACGTAATAATTCTAATTCTCTAGTGGACCGTTCAGAGAGTCTAAAATTATTGTGTGGGTCCCAAGTTTTTGATCGCTAATACAGAAAATACACACATCTAAATAATAAAGTATCTCTATTTTTAAAATTTTATTATAGAAGTAAAAGAAAAGTGAGCAACATAAAACTAGTGAAATATTTAACATTGTATTCGAGAAACTAATGCACCAATATCTTGCTCAATGGAAGGAGTTGTAATTCTCAGTGAATTCTCAAAGTGCTCATCAGATATTTTGGTTTTATTAATGTGCTTTATTCTTGAGAATAGTTGCTCACATGTGTAGGTACCGATAGACATGAATAAGGCATGATTGGGAATCGAGAGATATTTGTCTCTGGGAACACAGAACCTTAAAAGTCCAGTAAAGGGACATGATCATATTTTTCTTTAAGCTGAATGTCAGATTGCTCTGTGCATTCCATTTGAAAATTGGCGGATAACACATTTATGATGACTGAAAATGGAGTCACACATGCACCAAGATATTGATTATTTTCTCAGAAATCTTGAAATCTGTTTTCAAATTCTTGTATCAAATTGTAAATCAAGGTTATATAAAATTTTCCCTGTTCAATGTGTTGAAATGCATAAAACTGTGAGTTAATTTGAGCTTGCCATTATTTATTTCACTTGGAAGGCTATTATTGTTTGAAACATTGTATTGATAAGTTGGTTTTTGCCTTGAAGATGAACTTATTTAAATGGGTGGTTAAATCCACTGAAATTACAAAATCTGTAAGTCAGTTTTCTTTATCATGTTCTGGCACAAATTTGGTTTTTGATACCATAATGACTTTATAAAGTCATAAAAACAAGTCATAAAATCTTTTCAACATTTTCATTTGACTTAGAGATCTTACTTCTGAAAAGTAAATGATGATGTCATAGTCAGCATCAATATTTGTAAAGAATTCCTGGAATTGGTGATGCTTTGATTCTTTGGCCCTTATGAAATTCAGTCTTGATGATAATTTGGATGACATTATCTATTTTTAAAGCTTTTGCACATAAATTTTCTTTATGCATTATTCAATGATACTTTCATCAAACATGAGTTTGGGGTGACAATTAGATCATCTTCTATTAATTTTGTAAGTCCTTCTCTTTTACCTACTATCACTGGGGAAACACCAGTAACTATACCAGATGTGTTGACAATGGACAAAGAAACTCGCTTTAATGTACTTTTTACTGTTTTGTATAAATCTCTTGATTTAGCTGTGTCTTTTAATGGACACTATAGTAGCCATTTCTTGAGTGACATTACATTCATCATCAAGACCTCCAATAAAAGTGGCAAGTTAAGCTGTATTTGTAGCATCCCTGCCATTATCCCTTGCCAAAACATGAAATTTAAAATTAGCAGCTTTACTCTCCAAACATCTATGCATAAATTCCAGTTTCTTCAACTTCCCTGGCCATAGTCTCGTGTGACAAACTAATTTTTTGCAAGGCAAATTATATCTCTCATGCTTTCCATACATTGCTTAATAAACTCACCATCAATAGATGGCTTTGATTTATTTTTGCTATTAAATATGCTACCACATAACTAGCTTTTACAGTCAAATGCATTTGAGTTGTAACTTAAAAAAATGGTTGAGATCTTTTATCAGTTCTATTATTTTGTTCTTATGACACAACCCTTCATATGCATCAAATGTGGCAGTATATTTTTGCATATAATGCTTTTTCAAATTATAGTCTTTGAAACTTTGCACAAATTTCCTACAAATTGGGCAGAGCATTTTACTGTTTGCCATGACAAAAAAGGAGTCATGTGTCCACTTTTAATTAAACAATCTTCTTTCATCTGTAATTTTTCTTTTTGGAGTTCTGTTTTCCTCTGAGACATTGTAGAAGCCATGAAGAGATTCAGTAAATAATAATAGATATGGGACTTTTATTTACTTCTATCACAAAAATCACTTGATGGGAAAACAAGATTTGAACTCTTCCACATCTCGGCTGCAACAACAACAGAAATAACCAAATGGGGCTTAATTAAACTAAAATGCTTCTGTACAGCTAAGGAGACAATAACCAAAGAAAATAGACAACCATCAGAATGGAAAAGATATTTGCTTATTATGAATTGGACAAAAGTTTAATAACTAGAATCTACAGAGAACTCAAATTAAGCAACAACAACAACAACAAAAAACAACCATCCCTAATATCAATGGGCAAGTGAGCTGAATAGAACCTTCTCTAAAGAAGATAGATGAATGGCTAACAAGCACCTGGCTCAGTGAGTAAGGTGCCAGCCCCATATACCTAGGGTGGCAGGTTCAAACCTGGCTCTGGCCAAACTGCAACAACAGCAAAAAATAGCTGGGTGTTGTGGCAGGTTCTTGTAGTTCCAACTACTCAGGAGGCTGAGAAAAGAGAATTGCCTAAGCCCAAGAGCTAGAGATTGCTGTGAGCTGTGACACCACAGCACTCTGCCAAGGGTGACAAAGTGAGATTCTGTCTCAAAAAAGAAGAAGAAGAAAGAAAAGAGAGAAAAAATGCTCAACATGCCTAATAATCAGAGAAATGCAAATCAAAACTACCCTGAGATATCACCTAACCCCAGTTAGAATGGTCTGCATCGCAAAGACGCAAAGCTGCAGATGCTGCTGTGGATGTGGAGAGAAGGGAACACTTTTTCACGCTGGTGGGACTGCAAACTAATACAACTCCTTTGGAAGGAAGTATGAAGAATCCTCAAAGAACTCAAACTAGACCTCCCATTTGATCCTGCAATCCCATTACTGGGCATCTACCCAGACCAAAAAAAAAAAATAAAATACATACATATATATATATATATATATACACATATCAAAAAAATAATACATACATATATATATATATACACACATATCATAAGGACATTTGCAGTAGACTGTCTATTGCAGCTCAGTTTACAATTGCCAAATTGTGGAAACAACCTAAGTGCCCACCAACTCAAAAATGGATCAACAAACTGTGGTATATGTATACCATGGAATACTATACAGCCTCTAAAAAGGATGGTGACTTTACATCTTTTGTATTAGTTTGGATGGAGTTGAAATACATTCTTCATAGTAAAGCATTGCAAAAATGGAGAAGCAAGAATCCAATGTACTCAATTCTGATATTAGGACAATTGATGCTGGTACATGGAGGAGGGAGGGGGAAGAGGGAAAAAGAGTGTGGGGTGTGGGGTGTGGGGCCACAGTGTGTGGCACACCTCTTGTGGGTGGGACACTATAAATAGAGGGACTTCACCCTGCAAACACAAGTGATACAACCTGGCTCATTGTACCCTCAATGATTCCCCAACAATAAAAAAAAAAAAGAAAAATTAATCAAATCAAATATTTTAGCTCAAGTTTAATACATAAAGTGTTCCCTAAGGAATATCACCTCAACCTCACAGAATATTTTCTCTAAAGGAGAAATAAAGGTAGGCCTCCAGTAGACTATTGTAATGCCGTATCAGTTTTGTAACCTGTGGGTGGTGGACAGTGAATATAACCAGTGGATCTTGTCACAGGGATGATTCCACACCTCCTTTGCTGTAAACTTGGTAACTTAGTCTGACATAATGTTTTATAGAATCTCATAGCAATGGATCAAAATCTTCATAAGCCCTCTGATAGTGGTGCTGGCTGACACTTTGCAGGAAAGGCAAACAAGGAATGAGTGTTTGTTCTTATAAGAAATACAGGGAAATTCAGCAAACAGGGAATGGAGAAGGAGAAGAGGGAGAACAGAATTTGTACTCCTTGAACAGTACTTGTGTAGTTCACAGCCCAGAAATATAAATCTAGAGGAAGGCTAGGGTACAATCAGAAGATTAGAGAATTCTCCTCTCCTCCACATCTTACTATCACATTGTCAGAGTTTCAGTAAAATAGCAGTTAATTAGAGCTGCAAGAAATAGATGCTGAGGAATAGTATTTAGGAAAGCAAAAAAGTCAGGGAGAGATAAAAAAAAGAAAAACGTATGCTAGAAGAATTTAAGGCCTCTGGTACCTACGGCTACAGCAAACATTAAACACAAGCTAACACCTAGACAGATAAACATAAAATGCCATACAACAGCCTATTTACTTTAGTCCCTCTTATTCAATATATCAGACATTGAACCAAAAATTATAGTGCATGTGAAAAAGAAGACACCCCCGCACATGCACAAAGCAGTCTGAAGAGACAAAACAATCCTCAATGCCAGATAGGGCATAGATTTTCTTAAGATCAGAAAGGAAATTTAAAATAACTATGGTTAATAATAAAGGCATCTAATGGAAAAGGAGGACAGCAGGCAAAAATGGTTTGGTAATATAAGCAAAAGTGGAAATTCTAAGAATAAAAACAGAATGTTAGAAATCAAAACATTTCAACAAGAATGAAGAGTATCTTTGACAAGTTCACCAGTAGATTTGACATGGTCAAGGGAAGACTCGGGGAATGAATACAGGTTAATGTAAGCCTCCCAAACCAAAATGCAAAATGAAAAAAAAAAACACTAGATAAAATAAATAGAACAGAAACAGAACATCCAAGAACTAAGGGGTAATTCTAAAAGGTATGAAATATGCATAATTGGAATTTCAGAAAGAGAACACACAATAAATGAGGCTGAAGACATATTTGTAGTAAAAATGGCTATGCAAACTTAGAAAAATTAATGACAGATACCAAACTATAGATTCAGCTCAGAGAACATTAGAAAACTACAAAGAACATCAGAAACCACAAAACAAAAACACAAATAAAAAAAAAAAAAACAGGACAAGTAGTCATATTGTAATCAAGCTACGGGACGCCAACCAAAGATAAAGAAAAATATTTTGACAGAAAATGTTGGCACACAGAACCCAGCGGCATTTTAAAAGAATACTGTTGTAATCAAATGGCATTAACTCCCAATTCTGTAAGAAGTCTACATAAGGAAATTTATTCATATAATTTACCATGAGTAAGTCAGAGAACACAAATGGCAAATAAAGTATTTGATAAAGTTTAGGAAATTTCTATTTTATACATTTTAAATTAAATTGGCAACATGGATATATTGTTAGAGAAATAATTTTAAAAACTATGTAACTCAATTAGAAACTACCTTTGTGATCAAAGAAAAATACTAAGAAATGGTTCTCCAAGCTAAATATCTATGAGTTTAAGAATCATCTGAGGAGTGTGATAAAATGAAGAATTTAGGCAATGCCTGTAATATTTGAGAAGATATGTTTGCAGGAACCATCTTAGAATTTCAATTTTATTAAGACTCTAGTGATACTGGTACAGTGGCCTGTGAATTGCAATTTGACACTCTATATTAGAGGCACTCATTTCACTAATTACAAAGAAAGGCAATATTGTATTGCACTACAGAGGACAGTTTCTGAAGTCAAACTGTCTTCTAGATTTCTTATGCAATTGTTCTGAATATTAAGTATGCTAATACAGAAAAGCACTAAGAATAGCATCTTGAATAATGCACATTGCTGAAAAATGCTGTGATGATTATTATGTATGTTTCTATCAGCACTGTCATTTAAAATTGTTCTGAAACAACTAGGCAATGAAATCATATAAAACAATGAACTAACAAGAATATGATAAATGCTGAAACAATATCAGCATTAGCATTATTTGAATATCATGATATTGAAGCTAAACCCCCAAGATAATCAACATAAAAGCCATTAGAAATAATTCTGTACCCATCTTAGAATGGGTACAGGCAAAACTTACTAAAGGCAGAGTACAAAGGTCTACATACAATAACTAAGAAAATGCCATGAAGGCTATGTTGAACAGTTTGATGAGAATATTTCAGATTGTATATGAAACCAGCACATTGTACCCCTTAATCGCACTAATGTACACAGCTAATATTTAACAATAAAAAAAAAGAAATAATTCTGGCATGTGTCAAATTATGACTTTAATATACATAAATGGATGTCTTATTTGCAAACAATAGTCAAAAAAATAGAATGATGTAATATATCATTCACAAACTCAATCAAGGAAAAAAATTCAACCAGGGGTTAACTTTATAGGAAATGCATGTAACAGTTTAGGAGAAAACGTTGAAACTCTACTGAATGATATTAACCGTACTTAAATAGATGGAAAAACAAACCTTCTCCTTGACTGGAAAGACTCCATATTGTAAAGCTATAAATACCATTAAATTAATCTATAAATTGAATTTTGTCCTAATCATGATGACAGTGTGACTTTTTTCAATTTTGCAAACTGATGGTGAAAAACTAAAAATGGGAGACTATAGCTGAGAAGAGGATGGAGAACACCATTGTTTTTGTTTTTGTTTTTTTATTTTTTTGGCCAGGGCTGGGTTTGAACCTGCCACCTCTGGCATATGGGGCCAGCGCCCTACTCCTTTGAGCCACAGGCACCACCCAGAGAACACAATTGTAAATGAGTATGGAAGCCAAAGGGTTAGCCAGAGTAGATATTAAATTTTTTAATATGTTAGAATGGATAAAACAGTATAGTATTCATGTGGATATGGAACAAATGTAGGATAATAGGGAGCTGAAGAAAACCCTAAATATGTGTAAATATAGAATGGAATAAAGGTGGAGCGTGCACACACACACGCACTACATTCAGGACTTCTTTGGGCTTAGCACAAAGTACATGTTCTTGGAAGTACTTGACTCCTACAAACCCCAATAACTAGGGCACTGTAATTACGTTCTAGGTTGGCAGAAAGGAGAATTAGCAACATACTGTTGTCCAATAGTACTCCAACGTGCCGCATAAGCAAATTTCAATAACGTTTGCTTGTTTTTTCTTCTTTTTTCTTTTTTTTAGTAATTCTCTACCTTAACTACTTGATCTTTTGATTTGTTTCCAAGAAATGCTGGATTTTCTTCAAGAAAAAAAGAGCTGAGATTTTGAAGGCCACTGTGCAGACTTTCTGACACCGCTATTCACCATCCCCCACAATTTTCCCCTGTTCAAGCAGCCCTCTGTGAGTTACACTAGGACCTGCTCCAAGGCTTGTGGCCCTCCTTTAAAAGGCCATGATTTCCATTAGTCGGAGATGAATTTGAGGCAGCTTTTGTTCTTTCTCCAAGATGTATGTCATATTTAAAAAAATGTCCTTTCTTCCTTCATAATCCTCATGTCAATAACAGGATCTTTGTGTGATGAACAACTGGACCTAGGTCAAAATCCTCTTGAGTTTGTTTCTTTTTTTTTTGGGAGAGTCTCACTCCATCTCTCTGGGTAGAGTGCAATGGCGTTGTAGCTCACAGCAATCTCAGACTCTCAGGTTTGAGAGATCCTCTTACCTCAGCTTCCTGAGTAGCTGGGACTACAGGTGAGCACTATAACACTTGGCTAATTTTTTTCTATTTTTAGTAGAGAAGGGGTCTTGCTCAAACTCCTGAGTTCAGGCAATGCACCTGCCTCCGCCTCCCAGAGTGCCAGGATTACAGACCTGAGCCACCATGCTAGCAATCCCCTCTGTAATTTTGACAACAGCCCCTGAAACTTTTGCAAGTTTTCTTTCCCCAGTGCATTATTGGTTAGCCCGTGTTTCTGGGTTGTGACCTTCACAAGTATTCCCGAAAAGGTACAGATTTTTTTTCCTACGTTTTCCTCTTCATTTCCTGGCTGCACTACTTTCAATAGATTTCTCTGGCGCTCTGACCCCTCTTGACTATGTTTGCTCGTTTGTTTGTGTACCTCTTAAATGAGACAGGAAGACTGGAAGGAGTGGAGTGGAAGGAATTCTAATTCCCTTATTGGGAAAAGCTCTGTGACCATCTTTTTATTACCTGGAGAGTTGTTTTCAGTTGAGGAAAAGACTGTGGAATTATTTCAAGATGACTGCTGTTTCTATCCCCTAGTCAGGTCAAGAGAACATCTTTCTTAGATACTTACTATGAAACCTTGGTGGAGTTCCTGTAGTGAGAGCTGATGTAAGTGTGAAGGCAGGCACCTCTTACGGCTGTGGTCCTAGGAATTTCTCCATCTTGGGCCAGTCCACATTTAGCCTCCCACGATTCGTCAATTTGTCAAAGTAACCAGTTCTTAGAACTAATGGATTTGGTGGGGTTTTTTTTTTTTTTCTTTTTTCTAGGTAAGCAAATCTTGGGTGCTGTTTCTCTCTGGATGTTCCTGTCTTTTTCAATTTTGTAGTGACAGCTTATCTTGAGACCTCAATTCTCTGATTTTTCTCTGAAAGTTATTTATTTCCAGTTTGTCCAGCTTTTTCTCACTATAAAAACAAGAGTGATAACTTTCACACCCTTTACTTGTCAGAACTGAAACTGGAAGCCACAGTAGATTCACTTTTGCTGCTTCTGATAGTTTTTCAAGTAATGACCTTTTTTGTAAAAAAAAAAAAAAAAAAAGGGCATTTTATTTTTAAATTTGTTCAGGTATGATTTTCATGGTGGTTCAATTAAACCCTAGATAAGTCATTAGGTTTCCTTTATTTTTCTCTACTTACCCTTGGTTTCTATAAATATAATTGAACTATTCTGTTATTTAAAAAAGAAGCTTGACTTGTATGCTAACTAATCTACATTTTGACTTATAAAGTGATTGGAAATATATATTGAAATTCTATACATCGTAATTTAGGACTGTCATTACATTCATCTACACATTGAACTCAGTGGAAACTCATCAAAAATTCTCCCCACAAAACCTTCGCTTTTTCATCGTCAACTGTACAGTACAGTTAATTAAGAAACTACTTTTTATGAGAAATGAAATTAATCTTAGGAATTTATTATTATTATAAAACAATTTAAATATTACCTAAAATACTTAGCTACTAAAATAGTCCACATCACAAGCTCCCAAAGCTGCACATTCTGGTATGGGTGCAGAGAGAGGGGTACTGTTATGCACTGTTGGTATGACTGACAACTAGTGCAGACATTTTGAAAAAAAGTATGGAGAATCCACAAAGAACTAAAAGTACATTTCCCATTTGATTTTGCAATCTCATTACTAGGAATTTACTCAGTGGAAAAAGAATTATTTTAACATAAGTACATTTTTCACTCGAATGTTTATAGCAGCTCAATACACAATCTCAAAAATGTGGAAACAACCCAAGTGCCCAACAACCCATGAATAGATTAATAAACTTTGGTATATGTATACCATGGGATACTATTCACCCTTAAAAAAATAGGTGGAGACTTTGTATCTTTTGTATTTACCTGGATGGATTTGGAGACCATTCTCTTAAGTAAAATATCTCAAGAACGAGAAGGCAAGCATTCCAGGCACTCAGTACTAATGTGAAAATAGTATTACAGGCCCACAAAAGAGAAAAAAACAATTAAATTGAAGAAGGTGGGAGGGTGCTCAGTTAAGTTCCCACCCATCAGATGAAATATAGGGGTAGATGGCACAATTTCTGGGTGAAGGACTCAACTACAACTCAGACTTTGGACTTAACAAACACAAATGGTATAACCTAATCATATGTGCCCACATATTAATTCAAAATAAAAATAAAATAAGTTACTACCAAATGCAATTAAAATTAGCAAAATTAATCTTAACCGAGTTACTTAGATTTTCATAGTTATTATTTGCTCAATAAAATAGGAAAATTTAATAAATTTTGCAGATTTCATCCTCAGTAAAATGCTACCATATAATTACCCACAATTGGCTTCCGTAATATCAGCACTTAAATATTAGATAAATATGTGCTAAAGTAATTAATTATGTATACTTTTGAGTCAGCTAGATCAGAGTTGAAACACAGCTCTAACATTTACATAGTATGTAAAGACATTATAAATCACTATACCTCATTTTCTAAACCTTTTAAGTGAGAATTATTCTACATAAATTTAAGATCATTATAAATTAAAGTTTAATCGTCAGGTGCCAAGTACACCATATATTATGAATAATTGTTATGGTGGCACAATTTCCAAAATGGCCCTCTGGAGATGCCCTGCTTGAATCGTGTAATTGTGAATGTGATGAGGTATCACTTCCATGACTATGTTATGTTACAGGTACAGTTGACTTTAAGACAATGATATTATCTCATTGGCCCTAATCAGATGAGACCTTAAAAGCAGAGTGCTTTCTCTGACTGGCTGAAGAAAAGGAAGTAATAAAGATTGAAAGCACAAAAGGAGGATGAAATACATAATTGCTGACTTGAAAGATGAAAGAGGCTAACATTGTGTTTGTACTAAATGACATTGAATAATACTCTTAAAATGGCTAAAATGGTGGTTTATTATGCTAAGATGGAGACTTTAAAATATCTATTACGAACACTTCAACTACTTCAACAAAAATGTGGGAATAATAAGAAAATGTACAGGGAATCTCAAGAGAGAAATGAGAGCCATAAAAAGAATAATGGAAATTAACAACTGAGAAGTAGAGAATCAGAAATGAAAAAAAAAAGTGATCTCATAAAAGTAGAGAGTAGAATAGTGATTACCAGAGATTGCAAAGAATAGAGATGAGGGAGGATAGAGAGAGGGGGGTTGGTGGATAAAATGTTATAGTTAGATAGGAAGAGCAAGTCCTGGTGTTCTGTTGTACAGTAAGGTGACTATAGATAACAGAGTTGTATTGTATATTTCAAAATACCTAGAAAATATAATTGTACAATTATATATAGTCACACTTTTAATGTGACAGAGAGTGATGTTTCGATACATGTATACAATACATAACATGAAATTAGAGTAATTAGCTACCTATCACCTCCAAAATATATTCTTTGTGGTGATAACAATCAAAATCATAATTGCTGGCTTGAAAGATGTAAGAGGCTAACATTGTGATTGTAATAAATGACATTGAATAATACTCTTGAAATGGGTAGAATTGTGACTTTTATGCTAAGATGGAGACTTTAAAAGATCTATTACCAATACTTCATTTTGAGTGTTGCTACCACAAAGAATATATTTTGGAGATGATAGATATTCTGACTACTCTAATTTGATTGTTAGGTTTTGTAAACATGTATGAAAACATCACTACCACATTAAAAGTGTGACAGTCAATTTTTTAATTTCAGAATATTAGGGGGTACACGTGTTTTGTTTACATATTTTGTTTTTGTACAAATTGAGTCAAAGTTATTTATGTAAACATACTCTTCACCTCGATGGTGTGCACTGTACCGATAGGTGTGAATTTACCCATCTCCTCCTTCCCTTTCCCCCCAGCTTGATTTTCATTGAGATTTACCTCCATATGTGCACTAAAGTGGTGATCGATTACTTCCAATATGATATTGAGTACTTGTTTTTGTTTCTCCATTCTTGTCATGTTTCTCTTAGAAGAATGGTTTCCAGATCCATCCAGGTTGTCCAAAAAAGATACTAGATCACCATTATTTTTTATGGCCATGTAGTGTGCTCTATAATGACTATCAATTTAAAAAAGATAAAAAAAAATTTAAAAGACAAAATAAAACACCAAATGAAGATATAGAAATTAAATCTCTACATAAATTTAACAGCAGGATAACAATTGCAGAAAGGTCAGTAAAAATAAATAGAAGAGTATAGAGAAAAGATTACAAAATTAATCAGGGAGAAAAGATAAATACTTATATATAATTGTTTATTAAATATTTATATTAATTTAAAATGTATTTATATTAATTAAAAAATAAATATATATAAATGTACAGAGGATCTAAAAAGGTATACACATTTTAATAAAGGAAAAAATGTATTAAAATTTTAATATTCAATATATACCACACAAAACATCAATACAAGTCATGTTGAGCCCCTCTTGTAACTGTAGAAGTTAAATGTGACTTGAATATTACAAATTTAATGCAATTATTTTTCTTTTTTTATGTATGTATACATTTTTCCAACCACTGTATATGACCAATATAATCATAAAAAGTAAATATATATAGGGACTATATATATGAAATATGTATAAATATACATACATGCATATATTTTATATATGCATATATTTTATCTATATATAGATATAGATACATACACACACACACACAGAGTCCCAATAAAGATGAGGGAGAGAATAAATCAAAAAAGATACATTTGAAAAAAATAATGTCTAAAAATTTCCCATATTGTTTGAAAAACATAAAACCACATATGGAAAAACTCAGTGAACACAAACGATATGAAGAAAATGAGACATCGGCTCATCACTGTTAAACTGAATAACACGAATGATAAATAGAAAATTTTCAAAGCAGCTAGAAAAAAGCGGGAAATTACATAGAGAAGGAAAATGGCGTGAGCATCAGCAGAATTCTCATCAGAAATAATGGAGCCCCTAAGACAATGGCAAATATTTAAAGTGTCAAGAAATAAAGTAAATAAACTCACAATTCCATACTCAGTGTAAAAAGCCTCAGAAAATAATTCTAACAGTGCATTTTAATACATTTTAAAAAGTTGAAATGTGAAATAATTTGTCACAGGAAGACCTGCACTGTAAGACATATAGAAGATCTTTAGGCAGGAGGCAAATAGCGTTAGACTGAATAACACCAGATCTAGTTAAATATATAGGCACATAAAAATGACTGTCTTTTGAAACTTTTTAATTCTTTAAAAGATTTGTGAAAGAAAAATAATAACATCTTACTGTCGGGTTCATTGTATACTTATTAGCAAATATAGCACAAAGGATGAAAAATAAATAGATTTATACTATTTTATGATTCTCACATTTGATATGAAGTAGTGCAATATTAACTGTAAGTAGACTGAAATGAATTAAGGGTGGATATTGGAATCTTCAGAGCAACAATTCAAAAATAATAAAAAGACATAAGTAAAATCATAGAGGCATGAAAGGACAATAATAAAATTATTAAATTAATCCAAAGTCATCAATGAAGGTAAGGAACAATATAGAAAGACACATATAAACACACAGAGACAGGAAAACAGAAAACAAATATTAAGTTGATAAACTGAACGCCAACTGTACTGATGAGACCATGAAGTTGCCCTTCCTGATTCCCACCTGGTAATAATCTCTTCCCCTCGTGGCTTGTTTCCAACCATACAATATGATAAAGGTGGCGGGATTTCAGTCCTATAATTGTGTTGTATTATAGAAGACTCCATGTTAGTGTCCTGGAGCAAGAGAGTCTCCTTGCTGACATGAAAGAGTAAATCCCCAGTTGTAGCAAACCAAAAGGTTTCTAGAAACTAAAATGTCACCTCAGAGGCAAAGACATCCCTAATTGTAAACCACTGCATTGCACACAGACTAGAACAGGAAAAAGCTTACTATCATTGATCTAAATTGCCACGTTTGGAAGCTAGAAGAAAAAAATAATTTAAAGCCAAAATATATAGAAGGAAGCAAAATATTAAGAATAAGTCATTTAAATAGAAAACAAAATGCAGGTAAAATTAAAGCACACTTAATTATTTGAGCAAAGTTACCAAAATAGATAACCACCTAGCAATACTGACCAGGAATAGTAGAAAGAAAACAAAAATTATCAAAACAAGACATGAACAAGAGGGCGGCGCCTGTGGCTCAAGGAGTAGGGTGCCGGTTCCATATGCCAGAGGTGGCGGGTTCAAATCCAGCCCTGGCCAAAAACCACAAAAAATAAAAAAAAAAATAAAACTGTAAAAAAAGAAAAAAGACATGAACAAGACTCTTTGTCAAAAGACATCACCACCAATCATACACTCATTTAGACTACAATAAGGTAATGTTATAAGTTCAAATCAATAAATTTGACAATATAGATGAAGTGGACAAAGTCTTTTAAAAACACAACTGATCAGAACTGATTCAAGATGAAATAGAAAATCCAAATTTAAATATTAAATACTCTATTAAATACAGAAATTGAATTCATTATCAGGAATCTTCCTAGGAAAAAAAATAGGTCCAGATGGTTTTAATGGTGAATACCACAAAATACAGAATGAAGAAACAATAATTATCAATCTTATATATTTCTAAAGATAGAATAGTTAATATATCTCAACATGTTTTGTGAGGACAGCATAACCCTTACACCTATATCTGATATAAATTAAAAGAAAAAATAAAATATACACAAATATCTCTTGTGAGCATAGATGCAATAATCATTAATAAAATACTATAAAATTGTATAAGCAACATATTAGAAATGATACTACTTAATCTCTATGTGGGATTTGCCCCAGAAATACAATTTTGTTTCAATATTGTAAAAGTAATCATTGTCATTCCCCACATTAATAGGACAAAGGGGAAAAACAATATTGTGATCTCAAAATATGGGGGAAAAACATGAGAAAAAACTCAACATTGTTTTGTGATAAAAACTGTTAACAAACTATCAATATGTATAAAGGAATTTCTATTTCCTGATTAAAATTATATGTGGGAATTTAAAACCAATTGGATACTTAATGACTAATGTTTTATAATTTCCCTTTGAGATAAAGTAGCCAAACTTGTTTACTCTCACCTCTATGTTAAACATTACACAGGAGATCCTAGCAAGAAACAGAATTTTTAAGCACATAGATTAAAAAGGAAAAGGTAAAAGTGCTTTTATTCACAATTGAAATTATTCATTGCATAGAAAATCCTAAGAAATCCACAAAAAGGTAATAAATGATTATTTACATTTGTACTGTAAGAGATCAATAAAAATATATCCATATATATTTACTTTAATAGAAAACAATTTAAAAAACAAAATAAGCTAACAATTGCTCTCATAATGGCATGAAAAATTACAGTACCGAACTCCTGTACTGAAAACTAAAAAATACTTCTGAGCGAAGGAAAAGTCAAAATAGAGGAAAAACAAAGCCTGTTCTAGATTGGTAAGACTAAATGTTGAGAAGATGCTAGGTATTTTCAAATTGATTATATATATATATATATATATATATATATACACACACATACCCATATATATGCAATTAAAACTACATCAAGATTATATTATTTCTGGTACAATATGGAATAATGATTATAAAATTTATACGGAAATGTAATTGACTAGAATAATGAGCACGTTTTTAAAAGGTAAAAATTTGAAAACTCATGCTCCCTAATTTCAAGGAAACAAAAGCTAATAATTAAGAGAGCAAGGCATTATCTTAAGGATATAAAACAAAATTAATGGAACAGAATGGAGTCGTAAACATATTCTTCTACATATGGCCAATTGACTTTGTTAAAGTTTCCTACGCAATTGAGTTGAAAATGTAATGATATTTGAAAACCTATTGCTAGATCAACTACAAAGTCATGTGTGTATGTAAGGGGGACCCCCCTAAGTCGTTATTGAATCTCATGTGATACCCTAGACAAAATTTGAGTAGCAGTTAATAACGGATTTAATTATAAAAAATAAAACTAAAGTTTTTGAAAAAATATGTAGGGAAGTATCTTCATGAATTAAAGAAATATTTTTTAGGGTATAGAAATTTTTTTCATAAGTGAAAAAAATTATATGATGAACTCCATCACATTAAGAACTTTCTATCAAAAATTACAATTAAGAAAATGAAAAGATAAGCCATAGAAGATATTTTCTATGTATATATAACTAATAAATAATTCACAAGCATTATATGTAAAATATTTCTCAATTAAATAAGAAAAAAAGATAACCCAGGATAAAATAAATATAGACTAGGTGAACAGACACTTCACTGAAAAAGATGCACAAATTGGCAATAAGTTTATGAAAACTTGTTCAATATCATTAGTCGTTAAGGAATGCAAATTCAAAATATAATGAGATACCACTTCCCACCCACTAGAATGGCTAAAATTAAAATGACTGACAACTCTGAATGTTGGCAAAGCTGTGAAGCAGCCACATCTTCCATACATTGCTGCTAGGAAAGCAGAATGTTATTGTCACTTGGGAAAACTCTCTAGCATTTTCTTATAAAGTTACCCATGAACTTTCTACATGATCCTGGAATTCCTCATCATGATACCTCTTTAAGAGAAATGAAAATATTTGTTCCTACAGAAAATTTTTCAAGTATGATTTATAATATCTTTAGTTATAATATTTTTAAAAAGGAAAAATCCCCACAAATGTACATCAACATGAAAACAGATAAACAATTATTGTATATCATACAATGAAATAATGCTCAGTGATGTAGTTAGAGTTAACTACTGGTATGTACAACTGTATGGATGAATCTTGAAAACACCTTGTTGAGTATAGAGTCCCATAATTAAAACATACATAGTTGGAATGCTTAATTTGTGGACTTCAAGAATAGGGAAAACTAATCTCTAGTTTTATAAATCCTAACAGATTATTTTGGAAAGGATTAGGAATTGGCTGAAATGGGACCTTAGGGAACTTTCTAGGGAGGTTAAGTATTTTATAAGTTAATGGGTATTTGGTTACATGGATATGTGCAGGGTAGTGGTGTTAGTTCTTACCAGTTCTGGACAGCCATTTCTTCCTAACCCCTCTTTCAATGTCACCAGTGTCTCCTCGTCAATAGTGTGACCTATGCCATTGGGAGGGAGTACTTTTGGCATGGAAATCAGCAAATGCTCTTATCATGGTTTTGATTTTCAGTGAGATGGTTTTCTAGCACATGACTGGATTCATAGCTGTAAAGTGTTTATTGAACTTGTCGCTTAAGGTCTGTGATACTGACTAGTGGCTAGTCATCAGTCCCAAATTTTCAATATGTCCTATACTCTTTCCACCTTACAGGTATAAGTGATATCTGTGCTTCTCAGTTCTTACATCATTTATTTTGGGACAGTGATTAAGTTGTATTCAAACCACGACTGTATTTTTTTTCAAGGAAAAGAAGTGTGATACTATATTTATTGTTATTTATTTGTTTCCAGTTATATGTAGCTATGTGCTTACTGAATTTTCTATTTTAGGTTCATCAGGGCCTTGTCCCGAGTCCTTTCTCTTTTACATTCCAATTGTGTTCATTCTCATCCTTCATATGTTTGAAATAAATAAATATTTTTATCTCTAGATTGATAAGAAAAGTACCTTCTTTGAAACATATTAAATCACTGGGAGGTATGTACATGCAGGTGTGTGCAGTTTTTTAATTGCACAAAGCAAGGTGGCTAGCAAATGTTTCACCAAAGTAGTGATGCTATTTATATTCCCACAGTTTGAAAATATGACAATTACATATACCTTTATTTGTTGATTATTTAAATATATGGGTCCACTATTTTCCAAAAAAGAATTGATCTCTCCTTAAATAGTCTCTCTAATTGTAATTAAGCCTGTGAAAAGCTCATATGATTTCACTCCTTTGCTAAAATTATGTTTGGAATTAGTTTGAACAGAAAATTCTTTGCAAGTGAATTGTCTCTTGCTGTTCACTTTCGGTTCAAAACCAGACTGAAACAAAGAGATCTACTGTCTTCAAATGAAATGCTTTCAGAAAATAAGTATACATTGAAATGGATCAAGATATGTTTTCAGCCTTAATCAAAATAAAAGCATTTGAAAAATATGATTAATGATAATGGCATTATTTAATACATTTCATAATTTTATTTCAAATAGGAAGTCTAGATTTACTTCACTGAGGCAGATGACACATATAATTTATGTGCTGAATTAGAAATCATTTGCTTCTGGTGCACCCAACAGACAGTGCCTTATCTGTGTGGCATGTTTCAGTGTAATGTCTGTAAGGCTGTTAGAGAATCGGAACCCTTTTTCTGTTGGTCAACAATTACTTTTTGTGGCTTTGTACTCAAAAAACGAGTGTTATCCTTTTGTTACCAAAAAGCCTGGTTCCTTGCCAAAGATTTCATCTAGTAATGCGGTGACTAGGGTTCAGTATACCTCCTAGTGTTTTAAACCATTCAATTGGTTGTGTAGCATACCTAGGATAAAATCAATGCACAGCCACCTGCAAGGTATATAACATTACACAAGTCATTTAAGTTCTCCAAGCCTCTGTTATGGGGTCACAGAATCATAGTGAGATTTAAATAAGATAACATCATCCGGGCACATAATAAGTGCCCAATAGTATTTTATAACTTTTTATTGTTTTAATTAAATACACCAAGTTACTAGCACAGGTAGATATTTTGGCTTGTTTCTTTTTTCTTCAGTGCCCAGAACAAGGTCTGAAACTTTTTTGATGCTCAATTAATGTCATGTGCTGATGTACTATAGATTGTGGATTCTTTGTGTTTTTAATAACTTACATTATGGAAAATTTCCAACACATTACAAAGCAGAAAGAACCTCTATGAATCCATCACCTAGGCTCACCAGCTATGGACTCTCAGTTGATTTTTTTTTTCATGTATACTCTCCTTTACACTGGCCCTTTCCCATCTCTCTTGAAGCAAATTGAGTTCAATTTCAATCCTTTCTGCAGTAGGCCTGCACTGCCCTTCCCCAGCTGGCACACTCAGGGGATACAAAGACTTTTCACAGGGAGCATAAACAAAACAAAATTGTAAAGTGGTATCTACTGCCATGATCACAGAAAGCATTTCCAAAGCTTAAGAGAAAATATGGATTTTCTGCTGCAGTTTTTGTCCCTTAGGGTAGATAACTAAGGCTCAATCAGGAAACAAGGGACAGGTGGTTAGAGTTTAGAGTTTTTCTGAAAATGACATAAAGAACAATGGTCAGTTTTTTCTCTTTTTGATCAGAAGTAACTATCTGCCTTCCTTGTACTTGGAGATAGAGAATATGGAATTCGCCCAACAATACAAGGGCTAAATTAATTTATGGGCATTTGGAGTGGATGAAGTAGCTATTCATCATACAACTGTGAGCCGAAAAGAGGTTAAGGATGTTCCAGTTAACATCAGTCATTAAACAGGAAAGTGATAAAAATGTTTCAACTTATTTCTGACAATTATTATCCACCAAAGTCCCTCTTTCTCATGAAATGCACTTTTCTGTTGTTTATTGAGCTGCATTTCTTTAGAGCTAGTGAATAAATTCCATTAGCTGTATGTGAGAGCTGTGAGAAATAGCAGAATTTGCAGTAGCAATATTGTCCTAATCACAGGCGATATCCTGATAGCTCCATATTTCCTAGTGTTTATCTCCTTAAAGAGAGAGGCAGATGGTAATAGCAGTAGCAACTGTAAAATGTTTTAGGGAGAAGTTTGACATTATTTCTTGATATAACAGCACATTTCCTTAAAGGTTATTTGAAGATGCCTTGTGTTATACAGGGAAAGGCAGAGTAATTTTTGTTGCAGCAGAAGTCATTGATTTGGGGTGGCACTATTGATTGCATGTGCATTTGAGATTATTAGAAATAGAAACTGTGTGACCATATTCTAGCTGTATTGGCAGGCTAAGATGCCAACAGCTGTCTCCCACCAGCATAGAAAACGAAATTGCTTTATAACTTTAGTAAGGCATGAAAGTGCCTACCTAGTCTTCATTCTTTTAAACATTTATATTTATATTAGTATTCATTCTATCATTCAATTATTTATCCTGTAAACAGTCACTGAAAATTTACTTGGTACCTGGTCTTATGCTAGACAGTGGGAACATGTATATGAATCAAGCACAGTATCTACCTTTAAAGAGCACACAGCCTAGATGAGGAGATAAATGCTCAATGTCACTAATTATCAGGAAATGCAAATTAAAAGCACAATGAAATAACATGTTAGCAACTTCATCAGAAAAGCTATTATTAAAAGTCCAAAAACAGGTAGCTCCAATAGCCCAGTGGTCAGGGTGCCAGCCACATACACTGAGGCTAGCACGTTTGAACCCAGCCCGGGCCTGGTAAAACAACAATGACAACTTCAACAACAACAAAATAGCCGGGTGTTATGGTGGGCACCTTTATTCCCAGCAACTTGGGAGGCTAAGGCAAGAGAATTACGTAAACCCAAGAGTTTGAGGATGCTGTGAGCTGTGACGCCACAGCACTCTACCCTGGGTGACAGCTTGAGACTCTGTTTCAAAAAAAAAAAAAAAAGTCCAAAAACAATACATGCTGGCATGTATGCAGAGAGAAATAAATGCCTATACACTGTTGGTGGGACTGCAAATTAGTACAACCTCTATGCAAAATAGTATGATTATTCCTCCAAGATCTAAAAGTAGAGCTACTGTTTTAGCAATCTTACTACTAAGTATCTACGCAAAGGAAAATAAATCATTTAATCAAAAAGATACTGAACCAGAATATCTATCATAGCACAATTCACAATTACAAAAATATGGAATCAACTTAAGCCCCCATCAGTTGATGAATGGAAAAAAAAACCTCTCTCTCTCTCTCTTTCCACACGCACACACTCACAGACACATACATGTGTACACCGAGGAGTACTACTCAACCACAAAAAAGAGTGAAATAATGTCTTTTACAGCAACTTGGATAGAACTGGAGACCATTATCTTCAGTATCTCGGGAATGGTAAAGAAGATACCCATGGACTCATTTTTAAGTGCGATCTAAATGAAGTATATGTATGGTCATATAGCTGTAATGGACATTGGAAACTAAGAAGGGGGCAGAGTAAGAGGAAGGTGAGGGGTAAAAGTTTACCTATTGCATACAATGTACAGTATTCTGGTAGTAGGTACACTAAAATCCCTGACTTCAGCATGATAACATTTCTCTACACAACAAAAAAACACTTGTATCCCCTACATTTGTGAAATTAAAAAAATATACATAATAGTTTGACAAGTAGAGAACCAAACTGAACTTACTTTCAGCTAATTTGGAATTAATTAATAGTATGAGGTCATATTAGTTATGACCTTTAATACCCATGTTGATTATTAAGAAATAAAACTGCTTCATATAATTAAAAATAAAAGAAGACATTGTTAATTAATACCTGATATTTTAAAAAGCATTTTCAAATACATCAAATCATTTGGGACTCACAGTAAGCCTAGAAAATAAATTGTAGTATATTTATCCCCATTTCTCCGTTGCCTTTTACAACAAACCTCCATCAGTATTCTGTATTCACTGACTTCCATTTCTCTAATTTTTTCGTGGCTTCTTTTCAGTTTAAATTTCTCCACCATTGCTCTAGAAAATCTGCTTTTATTAAGCACCAACAGCCTCTCTGTCATGAAATCTGGCATTCAGTTCTCAGCCTTCATCTCGCATTTTCCTCCTTGCTGTCCTTTCTGGGTTTGGCTCTCAGGATCCACTCTCAGACCTCTTTCTGTCTCACTGGCTGTGCCTTCCATCTCCCTTACTGAATCCTCGTTTTCCCCAAACTCTCAAAATGGGAATGCCCAGGGATCATTCTCAGATGTATTTCCATGTTTTTTACATATGATTTAATCTAATTCTATTACTTAATATGTCATGTTTATATGCTGCTGACGTCCCTGATACAAATCTTCTGTATAGACCTTCTCACTGAAATCCTATCTACTTAAGTTAACTGTCAATTAAAATACCTTTAATAAACCCCTCCAAATTAGCATCCACAAGTCAGAAATCCCAATTTCCACCCTTGCTTTCCCAGGCATGGAAAATTTTCAGTCTCTCTACCTCTTTAAGTGGCAACTCTATTCTTCTATTTGCAGCAGTCCAAATTGGTATTATATTTGACTCATCATTTTAATAAAAAATTAGTAGTTAATTGGCATGCTATTTTTACTCTAAATCCAACATTCATTCATTTAGCATATATTAATTGGGCATTGTTCTACATACTGCATATAAGGCAGCACCAAAAAAGACAAATTTCCTAACCTTCTTGTACCTCCCATTTCAGTGGGGAGCTTACCTTTAAAATACTGTATATTCAGAAACTGACTACTTCTCATCACATCAACTGCTACCAACTTAGTCTGAATCCTCATCACGTCTTTCCTGGATTATTGTAATGGCTCTTTAACTGATCTCCTTGCTTCTGACTTTGACCTTCTACAGCCTGTTCAGAACAAAGCAGTTAGTATAATCCTTCAACAGTACAAGTCAGATAACTTCACTCTTCTCAGAAGCAAGAATTTTCTTCTTCCAGACATCAACATAGCTCTCCACCTCACTTCCTTTGGTTTCTGCACAAATTTCACCTATAAAAATTGCTCTGTTATCCTTTTTTCTGGACTTGGTTTCTCTTTTGAAAATACATCACATAGATGTTTGCTTAATTGTTCGTGTCTTTCTTCTTCCTTTGAGTGTAAGCTTCATAAAAGTTGGGGGGTTTTCTGTTTTGTTTCATTGAGTATCTGCCCTCAAGGAGCAATCTATCTGGTGGGAGCGCTAGTCATATATTCTGTAACACATGATAGGATGGAATTATAGAAGAGGGAATTATTCATTCTGACTAGGAGGCTCAGAGAAAACGTCACTTACTGGGTAGCATTACAGGTTGGTCTTGAAGGATACTAGTCATTCTGATAGCTGGAGAATGCTGAAAAAAATAGCCCAGGTAAGCACTCAAGCTAGACCTCCCATTTGATCCTGCAATCCCATTACTGGGCATCTACCCAGAAGGAAAAAAATCCTTTTATCATAAGGACACTTGTACTAGACTGTTTATTGCAGCTCAATTTACCGTTGCCAAAATGTGGAAACAGCCTAAATGCCCACCAACCCAGGAATGGATTAACAAGCTGTGGTATATGTATACCATGGAATACTATTCAGCCATTAAAAAAAATGGAGACTTTACATCTTTCGTATTAACCTGGATGGACGTGGAAGACATTATTCTTAGTAAAGCATCACAAAAATGGAGAAGCATGAATCCTATGTACTCAATCTTGATATGAGGACAATTAATGACAATTAAGGTTATGGGGGGGAAGCAGAAAGAGGGATGGAGGGAGGAGGGTGGGGTCTTAGTGTGTGTCACACTTTATGGGGGCAAGACATGATTGCAAGAGGGACTTTACCTAACAATTGCAATCAGTGTAACTGGCTTATTGTACCCTCAATGAATCCCCAACAATAAAAAAAAAAAAAATAGCCCAGGTAAAAGAAACACACACACACACACACATATTAGAGTACAATAATTCATTAACACATTGTAAATTCATGGGTGATGAGCTAGAGAGTCATAAGTAAGTATGGAAGAATTTAGGAAACATCATACTGAAAGAGTAGATAAGCTGAGACTGGGAAAGGTACTTCATATCTTTATATAAATTTGAATATTATTTTATAGGAAAATAGAAAACCATTATTGGATTTTGGAAAGGGATGGGCATGATTCCATTAGTATAATAAGATTAATTTAGCCATAAATTTAACACTGGGCTGATGAGGCAAGATGCACATTATGAGGCTTTTGAAATTGTGTAGATGAAAAATGAGGACCTAAACTCCTCTTCCTACTCGCTGTGTGGCTGTTGCTTTTAGATTCTTCCCAACTGAGACAGTCTATAATTTTCCTCTCTTCACAGTGGGGGATGCTGCCTCAGCATTGAGTTTACTTCTTTTTGGCCAGGCATGGCCTGTGCTCCTGTTGTGTGATATTAGGTAGACAGCTGGAAGGAGAGAAAAAAACATGCTTGGCTTAAGAGAAAATATCCATAGTGGAATAATTTTTAAAATATGTGCATGTAGGTATGTATATAACATATATGTACATATGTGTGTCTCTATGTCAGCATCAATTACAAATCCTAGGTAGAGGAATACTTACACGGATTATTTCTCATTCTGTGCAATTAAAAGAAAGTTTATGAAAAATAGTTAACAATGTAAAACATCAGTTCTTTCATTAAGCAAATATGTATTTAGATGCTGTTTAATGTGCTGGACACTGTTGTAGGGACGGGATGTACCAGTGATAAGAAAAGTTGCAACTCACAAGGAATTCATTTCCTACTGGTAGAAAGCTTGTTCTGTAATGATCACTGAAAAAAACAGAATGCAAACTTTGAAGTACAGATTTTTAGGACAGATAGATAAAGTAGTATAGATATAGGCTATGTATAGAAAAGACTTAAAGAAAACATACCAAAATATTAAATATAATAAATACTTACTGCATAATAGAATTATAAATGAATTATTTTCTTCTTTAAGCTTTACTGAATTTTTAAGAAATAGTATTTTACAGTCATTACATTAGTCTTCTGTGGCTGGGTAACAGATTACCATAATTACTGGCTTAAAGACATCCATTATGTCACACATCCATTATGTGGGTCATAAGTCTGGATCTGGATTAGCTAGCTCTCCTCTCTGGGTCTCAAAAGGTTGCAATTAAGGGGTCAAGTGGGATGAATTTCTATGTGGAGGTTCAAATGGAGAAGAAACTGCTTTCAAGCTCACTTAGGTTGTTGTAAGAACTGACTTCCTTACAGAGGTAGTGTTGAGTACCCTGTCTTCTTATGTGCTGTTGCCTGCAGGTCCTTTAACAACTAGAGGCCACCCTTAGCTTCTAAAGCAGTGATTTTCAACTGCTGGGCTGCAGCACAGTGGTGTGCCATGAGAGGATCTTAGGTTTGTGGCAAAAATTTACAAAATCATTAATCAAATTATTTTCAAAAGCAGTTCAAAGCACACTAAATATTTCCTTTCTTTTATTTACTTACTTATTTATTTATTTAATTTCGAGATAGAGTGTCAGTATGTCGCCCTCGGTAGAGTGCTGTAGCATCACAGCTCACAGCAACCTCCAACTCTTGGGCTTAGGCCATTCTCTTGCCTCAGCCTCCCAAATAGCTGGGACTACAGGTGCCCACCACAATGCTTGGCTATTTTCTTGTTGCAGTTGTCATTGTTTAGCTGGCCCCGGCCAGGTTCGAACCCGCCAGCCTCAGTGTATGTGGCTGGCACAGTAACCACTGTGCTTCCAGCGCCAAGCCAGTTCTTTTTTTTAATCTCCATTTTTTATCAACATAACTTAAGTGTTCCATGGAAGTTTAACTATAGGTTCAAGTGTGCTGTGAGATAAAAGAAAAGGTTTTAGGTCCAAGTGTGCTGTGAGATTAAAAAAAAAAAAATGGTTGAAAAACATGGTTCTAGAAGCTTCTCACAGTACTTAGTAGCTTCCCACAATTCTTTTGCTGTGGGATGTCTCAAATTGGTTGATTACTCCAGTAACAAGAAAGGAGGGTTTCTAGAGCAAATTTTGCATAATGTACCATAATCATGAGAGTGCCGACCCATCACCTATGCCATATCCTGCTGCTTAGAGGTAAGTAACAGTAAGTAAGAGAACTGGAAGAAACTCAAAAAGTCTGTTAAGGCTCCTGTTATGAAGTGGTACACATGTCATTGGACAAAACAAGTCTTATGACCAAGTTTGATGGAAATGGGGCAGGCAAGTGTGCTCCTGACACAGGTGGAGACTGAAGGTCAGGTGGCCAAAGGTATGGATGCATACTTGCAAATACTAAATACTATCTACCACCGTTTAATAAGTTTTATCATTGATGAATAAAATTGGAATTGGATTTTTCCAATGAACTTTTTGTAAAAAGGTATTCCAATATTCAAAATGAATTGATTCAAAAAGCTAATAATATATCGAGGATTTCTTTTTTAATAATCAGGAAATAGCCTGAATTCTCCTTACTCATGAGTAAAACTTGATGCCACTCACGATTTCTTGGTGTGTCCCTAATGTTATTTTGGGGAAAACATACTGGAATATTAACTTCATAATAATGTGTACAACAATATTCAATCACCTTAATCCCTAGAAAACATGGGATATGACATTTATTGATTCTCAAAAGAAGGAAAGAAATGAAAAGAAACATTTGCCTACCTCACTGGGTGTCAGCTGAATAAACAAGAGGACGTTATTTCAGGGATATAATCAAAATAGGTTTGGGGAAATACTTTAAAGATGCCTCATTGGTTTTCAACTTAATTCAATATGTTCTTCCTGAGTTTTTCTCATGTGCCAAGGCATGTGCTTAGACTATCTATGCTTTAGGAAAAACTGAGAATGAAAAAAATGAAGAAGATAAAGCTCCTGCCCTTAAGTCACAGATGGCCTTAGAGTGGTAAGAGGTGAATTGGAGAGGTAGTTGCCATAAGAAATCAGTGTTTATTAATAGCAGATTGCTATTGAAGGGCTTTAGGCAGAATCATGACACAGCAGACTCCTGCTTTAGACGAAGGCTTCTTGAATTTTAATGTGTATACGAGTCACCTATAACATGCTAACATGTATAATTTGATTGAATAGAACTTGAATGGGGCTTGCAATTCTGCATTCTAACAAGCTTCCAGGTCACACTGGTGTTGCAGGTCCAAAGACCACATTTTGAGAAATAAGACTTTAGATAGACCCTTGTTCTCTATTGGCTTGGAAGATGGATTAAAGGGAAAAGAGAATAAAAGCATCTATATACTCAAATTCACTACTCTTTATCTTACACGTGGCCTTTGTAAGTTGTGATCATTATCCTTCTATTTATAAAAAACATTTGAATACTGCTGTCACCTGATCGCTAATGAGGTCAGTCCTGGAGTGTGATTTAGGTTCTGGGTAAGTGCTAAAATAGAGGATTAAAAATCTGCAAACACTCGGACTCTGCATGACTTATGTCCTACAGTCGGATAAGAAAAAAAAGATGTTGGAACCTGAAAAAAAAAAAAAGAAAGAAAGAAAAAGAAAAAAAGAAGTAGAAGCAAGATCAATCAATTAAGGCCTGAAAGTGGAAGAGCTTTAGTACTGAAGTAGAAACAACTGTTGGAGTGTGAAGTAAAGAGAAATCAGCAAGGAGGTGAGGGAATAAAGGAGATGGACACATGGAATCTAAATATATTCGGATCCAACGAAAATACTCATCATGATTCTGTGCATTTTTTTCATTCAGTCCTAAGGAATATTCATTAATATGAAGATACTTTTTCTTTTGTCTTTGTAAATAATAGTATTCTAAGATAAAGATGACTTCCTGAAAGGCCCTGGCTTCTGGAATTGTTCACTAGAGAAATATTTCAGAGTATAACAAATAGAATACATTGGAAATCATCTAGTGTCACCTCTGTTTTATAGATGAGGAAATTGAGGTACATAGAGGAGCTGGGACCTTTGTTCCAGTATCTGTGCCCATGCTAATCGGCAAGAAAAAATACAGAAAATGCATAACTCCTCTTTTGATTCTAAGGTCACTGGGGGCTTAGTTTAACTTGTCTGTAGAGGGTACAATATTTATAGAAATACATTAAATATCACATGGAATATTTTATTTAAATGCATATTTTGTCAGCACTAAAAATGAGGAAAAAAGTAAGCTGTGACAAGCTGATGTGAAAGTTATCACTTTAATATATTCAGTTTGACATATTTCCATAAAAGCAAGCTGTTCATAACTGCAGATTTATTGCTCATGTCTCAGTGTTGTGTGTCACTGAAATTCACAGTTTAAAACTCAAGAATAGGACGGAACCTGATCATCCTTAGGTAATGAAAATGCAAAACAAATTGTCTTTGGGAACAGGAAGAAAGGGTGGAGAAGGGTGGATACTAATTCTCAAACAATGTTCAAAGCCCATAACTCTTAAACTGTGTTCAAAATAAAGAATTCCATTAATTTCTACTTCCGGTCATAGGTATGTGCATATACATTCATTCTTGCTCTGCATTTTTAAAAATATGAAGTATAATATATTAGGTTTGCTAAATAATCAGACTAAGAAAATTGATCTTTTTGAGAAATTGATAATGATGGCTATGATTTGAATAATCAAAACATTCATAATGTAACTTGACATAATTTGCTGAGTAATTTGTATCAAGGAAAATATGGTTTGAATGCAAAAACCAATTAATTTTTTGTGATTGTTTGTCTATATTGATTAAATTCATCAAATTGTTGCTTAACTTATAAATGCTATGGTTGTTTCAAGCATGGATAACACCATACTGATTTGAAGGCAGCTCAGATTGTCAAAGTGTTCACTTCTGTGTGTCCTCTGCCAATGTACCTAGGATTAGGTGTGCAGGATCTGTAAGCAAGCTCTACTGGAAACAATTTAGAGTGGTGGTTCTTAATGGGATTGAGGTGGATAGTGCCCCCTCAAAGTACCCCCTTAATGTAGGGGATACTTTGACAAGTGCTAGAATATTTTGTTTCCTCAGTAATGGCAGAGGCACTGTTAGCCTTTTAGTGGCAAGGACCAACAAAAATATATTGACTTCGAATATCCAATTGGGCTTTCATAATTTCTTTTTACCTAGACTTGGTTTTAAAGAAGTTTTAGGTTCACAGAAAAATTGAGAGGAAAGTACAGAGATTTCCCAGAAACCACCTACCCCTACACATGGATAGCTTGCTCCATTATCAACATCTGCACCAGAGTAATACATTCGTTACAGTTGATGAACCTACATTAACATATCATTATCACCCCAAATCCATAGTGCACATTTACCTTCACTCTTGGTGTCCTACATCCTCTGGGTTAGGCTAAAAGCATAATAACATGTATTCACCACTATATTGTATAATGATACGTATCCACCAAACTATGCGGAACAGTGTAATTACCCTGTAAACGCTCTGTTCCCTACCTATTCTGTCCTCCTTCCCCTGTAACCTTTGGTGAACACTGACTTTTGCCTTTTCCAGAATTGCATGTAGTTGGAATCATACAATCTGTGGTCTTTTCAGGTTGGCTTTTTGTATTTAGTAATGTGTATTTAAATTTCCTCTATAACATTTAGTTCATTCCTTTTAGCATTAAATATTTCATTGTCTGGAACTACAGTTTACTTATTCATTCATTTACCTACTGAAAGACATCTTGGTTGCTTTCAAGTTTTGGCAATAAAGCTGTGAAAACATGCATGTATAGGCTTTCATGTGGACATAGGTTTTCAACATTTTTTTGGTAAATGCCATGTAGGAACATGTTGGATCACATGGTAAGTATACTTTTAGTTTCATAACAAATCACCAAACTGCCTTCTAAAGTTGTCTGCACCATTTTGCATTCTGATCATCAATTAATGTGAGCTCCACATCCTCATCGACTTTTGGTGTGAGTGTTTTTGAATTTGGCTGATCTAATAGGTTCGTTACGGTATGTCATTTGTATTTCCCTTGTGACATATGACACTGAATATCTTTTCATATGCTTACTTGCTATCTCTATGTCTTCTTTAGTGAGGTGTTTTTTAAGGTCTTTTGTCCACATTTTAACTGAGCCATTTGTTTTCTTATTATTGAGTTTTAAGATTTCCCGTATATTTTGGACAACAGCATTTTGTCAAATATATCTTTTTCAAAGATTTCTTCCAGTCTGTGGCTTGTCTTCTCATTCTCTTGATATTGTCTTTAGCAGAGAACAAATTTTAATTTGGCCTTGTCTTTAGCAGAGAGCAAAATTTAATTCTTTCTTTCATGGACTGTGCCTTTGGAATATAAAAGGTCATAGTCAAACACAAGGTCATCTAGATTTTCTCCAGTGTTACCTTTCTGGAGTTTTATAGGTTTATGTTTTACATTTAGGTCTGGGAACCATTTTGAGTTAATTTCCTTGCATAATTTCTCCATACTTATCTGAATGGAAATGCTATCTCCATTTTACATATCAACACTAAGCATTTTTGCATGGATTTAATATATTCTTAAATTTCCAGGAATGTAACTACTTGAAAATTAAAGGAAAGCAATACTTTACAAAGAGTCTTACACACCATTTAAGAAAACTCTGTTCCTGATACCAGGACTGAACATGGTACTGGATTCCCCCAGTGCAAAACAACTGACAGTCTACTTTAAGCTATTACTTTTTTAGTGATTTTTAAGTGATTTGCAAGCTCGTAAATGTTTCACATTCATTATTTTGTCTTTTATAGTTATATCAGAGCATGTAAATATGAACACATATGGTATGCATTTTAAGGTAATTTTCTTTATGCTCTATTTTACAGTTAGGGCATTATATTAATGATTTAAAATAATTTATTAATTCAACAAATGTGCTGAATAGCTGCTATATGCTAGGCACTACTCCACATATTTAGGGCCTACAATTAAACAAAACAGATGGAAATCCTTGCTCTCATTCTAGTCAAGGGAAACATACCATAGAAAATAAATGAATGAGTAAAATATACAATATAAACCTTTGTCGGAGACATAACCTGCAAATATCTTCTCCCATTCTGAGGGCTGTTTGCTTGTTTTACTTACTGTGTTCTTGGCTGTGCAGAAGTTTTTAGTTTGATGCAGGTCCCTTCTGCACAGTTCTTGGCTGTGCAGAAGCTTTTTAGTTTGATCAGGTCCCTTTGAAGCTGCTTTAATTGCATGGGGGTCCTCCTCAGAAAATGTTCACCCAGACAGATTCCTTCAACAGAGTCCCTGCACTTTCTTCAAGTATTTTTATAGTTTCATGTCTTAAGTTTAAATATTTTATCCAGTGACAGTCTATCTTAGCTAATGGTGAAAGGTGTGGGTCCAGTTTCAATCTTCTACACATTGCCAGCCAGTTCACCCAGCACCATTTGTTAAATAGGGAATCTTTTCCCCACTGAATGTTTTTAATTGGCTTGTCGAAGATCAAATAACGGTAAGTAGCTGGATTCATCTCTTGGTTCTCTATTCTGTTCCAGACATCTACCTCTCTGTCTTTGTGCCAGTGCCATGCTGTTTTGATCGCTATAAATTTATAGTATAGTCTGAGGTCTGGTAGCGTGATTCTTCCTGCTTTGTTTTTATTTCCGAGTAATGTCTTGGCTATTCGAGGTTTTTTCTGATTCCATATAAAATGAAGTATTATTTTTTCAAGATCTTTAAAGTATAACAGTGGAGCTTTAATAGGGATTGCATTAAAATTGTATGTTGCTTTGGGTAGTATGGACATTTTAACAATGTTGATTCTTCCCAGCCATGAGCATGGTATGTTTTTCCATTTGTTAACATTTTCATCTATTTCTTTCCTTAGAGTTTCATAGTTCTCTTTATAGAGATCTTTTACATCCTTTGTTATATAAACTCCCAAATATTTCATCTTCTTTGGCACTACTGTGAATGGAATAGAGTCCTTAACTGTTTTATCAGCTTGACTATTGTTGGTATATATAAAGGCTACTGATTTATGAATGTTGATTTTGAAAAAAAAAAAAAAAAAAAAACAGGACAGCTGCCCAGAAGAAAGGAAGACTTTCTCACTCCAGTTGCTTTGGGAATTCCTGCTTAACTTGAGGAAAAGGCACGCAGCCTTCTGCCTTTGCTGAGGAAGAACCGCTGGTAAGGAAGACAAGATTACTGGTCATATGAGATGCTTATAGAAGACTTGCGTTGACTTCAGAACACAGATGAAAAGCAAAGGAACAGCAAATATGTGGGGGAGATTTTTATATTTAAAAAAACAAGAAGATATCATTCTTCTCTCACACTATTAAATTTGCAATAATAAAGAGTTATGTAATATCCAGTTTCCTATGTTGCCAAGAAATATAAGGAAGAAATGAGACTCTTCAATTATTTACTGATATGACTGCGAATTGGCACAATATTTCTGGAAGTTGGTGTGGTAAATGGTAAAATGAATCAAGTGGCTTAAAAATACTTATGCACTTTGTGCTGGGTCCTCCTAGGAATTTCTCTTTAAAAAATTATCACATACAAATAATTTAGTATCAAGAAAAATGTATAATAATGTTATGTTAGCAAATATTTGCAATCATCTGAAAAGTCAACATGTGGAGGTAAATTTTAATTATCATTAGATCGTGAATCAGCCAACCAAAGATCCTCTTCACATAATATTTCAATGTCCTAAAGAAATGGCTGCTCTATAAAATGAAATGAAAGAAGGGATATGTAAGAATTTTATAGTAAAAGTTTTATTTTTAAAATGCTGTGTAAATGTACAGAAAGACCAGAATGAAATATATACATATATATACTCTTGTTATTGTATTTGCGGTAAGGATATTGAATAATTTTTATTTTCTTTGAATCTGTGTATTTTCACATTACTATATAATCAAATAGTAAAGTTGTTATAAAAACAAACATAGAAAGATCCAGTTCTTTGTTTCTGGTAATAAAGCAAAATTTAAGACAGTAAAAAAAATAAAATAAAAAATCAAAAAAATCAAAAATACAATATATTAGAAATTAGTTCTGTGGAAAAAGATAATAATCAAACAGAGGATAAAAAAGTACTATGTATGAAATGCCAAATTTGAGGAAAGGGCAAATATTGCAGTTTTAAATAAAGGGGATTTGAAAGTCTTCATGGAGAAGGTAACATTCAAGAAAGACTTGAAGTAGATTAAAACATGCAAATAATTTAGAACAGGTATTTTCTTGGGATACGTCCTCTTTTTTCTATACCTTCCTTTAAATAAAATTTTATTTTCTCTTTTCCCCCTCCACATTAGTGTTTTGTTCTCTAGTTCTCGCTCTCCTTTTTTATTTGTTTTCCGTTTTTCTTTTGAGGCTCCCACTGGCTACTACATGCCATCATAGGTATTGATTAAATCTTATAGTACTAAAGAGGTACTAAGCAGGTACCTCTTTATATACCTTATAGTACTAAAGAGGTACTAAGCAAGTACTAAAGAGGTAAGCAAAGGGTAAGACCCATTGCTTACAATATTTTTACATAAATTAAAGCTGCTGATGATTTTGAGTGCACCAACCATTGTTGTGTGGTCATGGGAACTTGAAAGCTATATTTTATATGAGGGTCTGCTCATTTTTGTGTCAAAGGTTAAATGAAGTAATTCATCCTCAGTCTTCTCACCATCTTAGTCCCTTATTCATGGAATGTCTGTAAGGGGATTTTGAATTAATTTTAGCTTTACCCATAGAGCTGAAAAAATAAAATTCTTCCATTACAGTTCAGTGGATGGTGGGATTTCTTCTATAATTCCAATCTCACTCTCTCCCGGTTTCACCCCTCTTGCACACATACTCACACCCACACACGCCCCTCCTCCCACAACAACAGTTACAACAAACATGTGGCTATGTAGAAGTCAGTCAATTGATTCTGAAGTTCTGAACAAGGTTTAGAATCCTCCTCAGATCCAAGGAGAGAAATAAAAGAGATAAATTTGCAAGAAATTTAGGGTAGAAATGTATAAAGGAGTCCCAAATTAATCAGTGAAAACATACAACTGAGATAGCATTTTCAATATCAGAAGAATTTTGGCTGCTGTCTGTATGCACAAAACTTAACATATTTCATTTGGGTTTTTGGCAGTAAAGAATGTGCCACATATAAGAACCAGTCTTCCTAAGTGATCCTCTTATTTTTTCGCTTCAATTTTGAGTGTATAACCAAAGGTACCATTCCTTATTTTCCTCCAAAAGAGATTATTTTTATCAGTAGTGACCCCCCCAAAAAATAGAGACACCTTGAATGTTTTATAATAAACACAAAGAACTCTCATTATTCTACATCAAATAATGGCAAATGTTTCCTAGGACATGGAACAGTTGCCACCTACCCATAGCACTTTTATCTGTGGCCATTATCCTTTGTAAGGTCACAAAGGATAATGTGACCTTAGTAATTAACTTGAATTCTTGTCTGGGTGACCTTAGTAATTAACTTGAATTCTCTGACTCTCACTTTTCTTATATGTAAAATAGCAATAATTTCTCCAGAGTGGGCATTTTTGAAAGGACAGAAGGATTTCATATCTGGAGGGACTGTGAAGCTTTAACTTGCTACATAAACAGGAGGCATTATCTTGTGCGATTGCTTGCTCTTGAATAGGGAATAGGTGCAACACTGTTTACACTGGATACATTTATTGCCTTGAAAATATCTTTGCCATAACCTCAGGGTGAGTTTACAACACAAATTTGCATAACACCAAAGTTAATGTATTCTTTCCCTAGAAGTATTTTTCAAAGAATATAGTCTTTTCTGTCATATATTCCTTCCCTGGTAATCACTAGTGAAATAACTAAAATGTGGCACAGGAATCCTTGCTGGGTTGTTTTTGCTGACACAAGATTATCATAAGAAATGCTTAACTTTAGATGAAATAACACAGAACACATGTTAATGCTCGGAAAGAACTTGAAATATCCGCCTCATGATGCCACTATTCCAGATATTGGCAGGCAATATTCACCCAATATTCCAGCTCAAAATTTAGCAGTTTGGGTTTTTCACTCAAGTTCTTCAGCTACCAAATTTACTTATCACCCTTCCAGGATTTATAAGGCAGTATATATCTCTAAGGATTTATCTTCAACTTTGTGCTAGGTACTGTGGCACATCATGATATGAACTGTTCACATCTGTGAGTCTTCCATGAGAGAATAAAAAAGAACCTTTTTTTGTTTCCGTTCTTTGTTGTGTGTATTACTATCTTTCACTTTCATAACTTTTCTTTTTTTTTTTTTTTTTTTTTTGTAGAGAAAGAGTTTCACTTTATTGCCCTCGGTAGAGTGCCGTGGCCACAGCTCACAGCAACCTCCAACTCCTGGGCTTAGGCGATTCTCCTGCCTCAGCCTCCCGAGCAGCTGGGACTACAGGCGCCCGCCACAACGCCCGGCTATTTTTTTGTTGTTGTTGCAGTTTGGCCGGGGCTGGGGTTGAACCCGCCACCCTCGGTATATGGGGCCGGCGCCCTGCTCACTGAGCCACAGGCGCCGCCCCACTTTCATAACTTTTCATTTGATGACCTGATAGTTGCTTCTGGCATCCCTTGAGAGTGTGTGTTCCTAAGAAAGATTTCAATCCCACATAGCCTCTGTTTACTCAAATCTCAACCTGTAAAATAACAATCATGGTTTTGTTTGATTTTGGTCTCTTATCTTGGTGGTATATGTAACTCTACTGGTGGTTACATGTCTATGTAAGCTGTAAGTTTATATCCTTTTTTTTTTCTTTTTTAAATTTTCTCTATACTTGTACATGTGTTTATTTGGTTTCCACTTTTTGCCTTCACAAAATTAAAGAGGCTTAAAAATTAACAACAATAACAATGTTTAAAGTAAGGACTAGAAATAAAAACCTTGTAAAGAATGAACGAAGATAAATCCAATCAGAAAAGAAAACAGATGATTGCTGAAATGAAATATTGAGCAATAATAATAATAATGCAAAAAAGTAATATTCACATTGTCAGATAACGGTATGTCTATCATAGAATGCTTTGACTCTGAGGTTCAGTATGGAGTCATCAGTTAACTTCTTTTTTTTTCTGAAGTCTCAAAAAATAGAGAATATAAAAAAGAAGAAATACTTCAAAATCACTCTACTTCATCTAGATATACCTGACATTAAAATTGGAAAAAAATATATTATTATAAAGGGAAATTACAAGCATATTTCACTTATAAATGAGGATGAATTATCATAAACAACATATTAAGTTGAATGAAAAATTATTATTCAAATAACATACTTTGGTCAAAATTAAATCCAGTTTATGTGAGAATTAGTCACTATTTTCTTTTCTTTTTTCCTTTCCCTCACTCCTCCCTCCTTCTCTCTTTGTCTGTTCTCCCCTTCCCCCACCCCCACCATGTCATTAATTGTCCTCATATCAAAGTTGAATACATAAGGATTCATGCTTCTTCATTCTTGTGATGCTTCACTAAGAATAATGTGTTCCACCTCCATCCAGGTTAATACAAACGCTGCAAAATCTCAATTTTTTAAAATGGCTGAATAGTATTCCATGATGTACGTGTACCACAGCTTGCCAATCCATTTCTGGGTTGAAGGGCATTTAGGCTGTTTCCACATTTTAGCGATTGTAAATTGAGCTGCGATAAACAGTCTAATACAAGTGTCTTTACAATAAAAGTATTTTTTTCCTTTCTGGACAGATGTCCAGTAATGGGATTGCAGGATCAAATGGGAGGTCTAGGTTGAGTTCTTTGACGTTTCTTCATACTTCCTTCCAAAAAGGTTATATTAGTTTGCAGTCCCACCAGCAGTGTAAAAGTTTTCCTTTCTCTCCATATCCACGCCAGCTTCTGAAGGTTTGAGATTTTTGTGATGTGGGCCATTCTCACTGGGGTTAGATGGTATCTCAGGGTTGTTTTAATTTGCATTTCTCCAATAATTAGGGATGATGAGCATTTTCTCATATGTTTACTAGCCATTCGTCTGTCTTCTTTAGAGAAGGTTCTGTTCATCTCTCTTCCCCATTGATGTATGGGATTGTTGGCTTTTTTCATGTGGATTAATTTAAGTTCTCTATAGATCCTAGTTATTAAGCTTTTGTCTGATTCAAAATATGCAAATATACTTTTCCATTGGGTAGGTTGTCTATTTACTTTGGTTAAAATAGGATATCCTATCCTAAATAGATAGGACAAGGTTATATCCTAATCTATATAGATTGCTATTCATTTCCAAGGCCTGCTTTACAAATGAACCTATATCAGTTCATACGCAGAACAGATTTTGTGCGATGAGGCCTGTTAAAATTAACCATCCTCAGCCATTTAAATGAAGGGGACACTACTATCCATTAATTGGACTAGATATTCTGAGTGGCAGGAAAGGTTCTAGCTAAACAGAATGATTGAAGTGACAAAAGAAATTTGAGTTCCTCCACTGCCAACTCAATTGAAAGATGCTACATTTCTATTTGAGAAGAGTTTGTCAGCTGCACAAAAGAGTGATTGCAATGCTGTGACAAATAAAAGGACACTTTTGCCCAGAATTATATGTGCACTATACACTGACATATGCTTGCCTGTGTTAAACTGTGGAAAACCTCACGTTGGAAGTCATTAAAATGACATTGGGAGACTTAAAAGCTTTCTCTGAGCTTGTGACTGTGCACAAAACAAAAAGAAGCATTTCAGTTCTCTGTCAAAATTTTATTACTCACCTCCATCAACATGTCACATGATAGCTACTGTGCATTTTGAAAAGCTAAATAATCGTGAGGTTGAAACGAAGGTTCTTAAGCCAGGTACTGTGACCTGAGTTTCATGAAAATGAGGGGTAGATCTTTAGACTTGGTGAATGGTTGAAAACTAGTGATTGTCCTTTTCAGAGGAGCACGATTAGAGCAATTTGTCAAGGCCTGTGTAATTTAAAAGGAAATCCTAAATATGAAATGAAAAATGTAGCTAAAATTAATATTCCTCCGCCTTTCTCCTTGATTTTTTTTTTTTTAACGTTAGGTGAAGCTGGAAAATTTAGGCATTAAGGAGCTGGAGAATATCTTGTCATCAGTTCCCCTTGACAAGTGTCATTATGGTGAATGGTGGCTAATTTAAGCAACTTATGACTTAGTTTATGTCCATGTTTACCTGGGTCTAGAGACTCTGATGTTTCTATGCCTATTGTGTTTGAGTGTTGTCTTTATTGTGTCAAGATGACATTATACTTGTTATTCATCTGACCATACTTATTTTTCAAATCAAGTTATCAGCACAATAATCATATACAAGAAAGTATAGCTGTATTTCCTATAGATAGACATAGTTTGAACAGTCATTGGTAATATGTGGCAAATCTGAAGTTTGTAATGTGTCACAATATGTACTTGCATTAATAATATGGTCATACATGTAGTTTCCTTACAATATCAAAATAATTTGTGATTCAAATGTAAATATACAAACATTATGTCCTTATAATTCATAATATAAGCACTCACAATGCAAGTAATTGATAACATACAAATATATTTTGTTTTGAAAGTTTCTTTGTGGTCATCTTAGGGAATATTTGCACAGCGCTTTAGAAAGCCATGACACTTGGGCTGCCTTCCTATCCTCTCACAATTCTCTGAGGGATAAATGGTGGCTATTCAGAGCCACTGAATCTGTTAGGGAGTCTATCAAGTCCTGCATTATTTCCACACTATACTGTGCCTATGAAGAATCAGCATCATACATTGTATTTGAAAACCTGAGATTATAAATATTTAGGATCCTAAAATTTCAATGAATTATACATATATCACACTAAAAGCAATTAGTTAAAGCTCTATACCTCTTTAACACAATGTTATTGACCCCTCCATGGCATTGATTAATGAAAGATTTTATCCACCCCCCAAATAACCATGATGAATAGTTTGAGTCATAATGCTGACCACTGGCAATGGGGACAAAATCTTGCTGTGAACTGGGATCTCGGCCTCTGAAACCTCAGCTGCCATCCTGAATAATTTTGTCAGTTCTGTTTAGTCTATTTCAATAGCTATTTTCTTAGCTTTCGAAAATTTTAGGGGTTGGATAATGCCAGGAAAGCAGAAGTTCCCACTGAGCCATTTTCCACATATAGTTGCTGACTGCCCTGTGTATTTTTCAACAATTGGAGTGACATTTGTATTTAATAATTGTTTTAATAATTAGGTCGACTTAAGTGGTCAGTGTAGGGAGGTGGTTAACTATGGAGGTTCTACAGTATATGCCTTTGTTGCTATAGAATAATATTTAAGTTATATCTCCCGAAATATCACATGTGTATTTGTGTATGCATATATAAAACATATTACGCATATATATAATGCGTGTATATATAATAATAGTAATCATAAAGAAGAGTGGTGGAAAAGGGGCGGGTAGGGTAGGTATCACCAGATTATTTACATAGGCTGTTGCTAGGTGCTATCGTGGGTCACTTTCATTTTCTTCTTTGCGCATTTCAATGTTGTCCAAATAATTTTCATGTATACGTGTGTGTGTACATATATATATACACATATATGTATATGCATGTATATATATTACCTCTGTTATGGAAGGAAATGAAATAACTTCTTTTTTATCCTAAAAAACATTTCAGTTGTTTTATATTAATCTGTATTGTATGCAGAGATATTTAATTAATCACTTTTTATTGGACATTTGGACATTTAAGCTGATTCCAACCTTTGTTATAAATAATACCTTTTCACAAAGAGAGGTTAAGTTTATATGAAGGTTTTTAAATAGATTTATGTTCTCATCACTCTCCCAACTAAAGAAATTCTTGTGGAATTTATGAGGAGAGTTTTTTTTTTTATTATACAAAAATACAATCTAGACAATAACGCTTAACTATGACCATGCATTGGAATTATCTGGGCAGTTTTTCCAAGTACCACCAACTAGGACATACTGCAGTCCATTAGAATCAGAATCTCTAGGGGTTGAATAATTAAGAGTCAGTATATTTTAAAAGTTACCTCGGCGACTTTAAGTTATCTTGGGTGAGAACCAGGCTTGCAACTAAAACAGAATGGAAAGCCTTCTAAAGTGCAGGGAGAATTTTCATGCTTAAAAGGAATTAAATCCCCCCCAGATATATGTCACTAGCCAAATTAAACAGAAGACATCCATTGACATACTGACAATTTCCTGTTCATGAAGCAGAACTGTGATATGAGTAACTATCTAAATTATCAGGGCAAATTTAAGATAAATGTTTTTAAATATTTATGGTAGGTCTGAGATGACCCGTTATTGTCAGGAAAAACCTGAATGGTAAGTGTTCATTACATAGTAATTTAATAAGATCTCTCATTTTATTAAAAAGAAACTGTCTACAGTTTCTGGTCCAAAGAACTCATTTGAGTACAAGCTAAGCTATGTTTTAGGATTTCTGGACCTTACTCCATAAGTACTCCACTTATTTTAAGAACAACTTGCTGGTTAGGTTACTCAATAGCCAAACAACTGAATGCTGTGGATCTTTGGGAAGCAAAAATATTTCTATTCTGGTACTATGTAAAGTCTTAATTAGTATGAGAACCACTTTATATTCTCTAAAGTGTATTAAATTGGTTTAACCTTGTGAATCCCCTTTCCATGAGCTTTTGCTCTAGATGGGCCATACTTGATACTTATTTGCTTTATAAGTGGTCTAAAAGATCTCAAAGCATTAATGATTGCTCTCATGAATTTAACTTTTATAAAATGGATTTTGATGAAAATAAAAGATCATAAATACAGAATTAAACTCTTTCTTTCTTCTGCTGTCTTAGAGTTGCAGAAAGGAATTCCCATAGGTGACTGCACCTAGTGCAGTTTTCATATGAAATATGTGTGAATTATTACCCATTCTCAGTTTCAGTTCTGTTAGAACTCTGAGGACTTTGCTGACATTATTTTTATTCCTACTCTGCTGTTCTCACACATATTAATAGCTTGTTTATGTATATTCACTATCTACTCACATAACAACTGGCCTTATATCTATCTAACCTCGTATCTCTAATGAGAACATTTGTATAGTAGAAATAAATGGACTTTGAAAATCTACAGTTTGAATGTGTAAATTTGAGTAAGCCATTTAAACTTTCTGAGCCTCAGATTCCTCATTTGTGAAATGAGGAGGATATTGACATCCAACACTAGGGTCGTCATAAGATTTTAAAGTTATGCATATAAAGTATTGTGCAAAATACCGGGAATATAGAATGAGTTCTAAAGCTGCTAAATTTCTGTTTAATCTTGTTACTCAAATATGGTTGGAGATATTTATCTGGAGACAATTACATAGCACAAAGGAAGGAAGGTATTCTGGACAGATTGATCCTTTAGATGTTCCCCAAATCATTTCCATATTGAAAGAACAAGCTTCTGTAATTCTGAGTTGACCTTGCTGCAAACAGGTTCATATTTTTATGTTGCTCTCTAATCTATTCCCTTTATGCATAATTGGTACATTTTCCTATTTGGATGTTGAAATTTTTTGAAGTAGTTTCTATCTGCACCCCTACACAGGGGTTATAAAAATGCTGCCAGAGAAGCACCACACCCACAGCAACTACCTTGCTGGGACCTGTACAGAGAGAGAGCCATGGCCACCCAGCAGCCTGGTACTGTGGCCCTGCCCTCAAGGTTTCCTGTCACTGTCTGGCAGTACCCCTCCACACACATGCACAGTTCAACATTCTGCCGTGGACTGGCTAGCCATGTGCCATCATTGCCCCAGGATCCGAGTGGAGCATTACACAGCCCTGACTTCTATGACTACCACCTACTAGCCTTGTGCAGCAGTCACTGCCATTGCACCAGGGAGAAGCAGGCAGGGTCATCTCTCACAATGCCAGTCTCTGTGGAGAGCAGCTGCACTCCTGAGCTTCCAAAAAGCAGCCCGAGGAAGAATCCACTGCTCCATATGAGGACCCTCCAATACACGCTGGGACTGTGATAATCACAGGGGAATGGGAGAGAATAGCTGCATAAAAGGCTCTTAGTGCAAACTCCCTTTCCCTGATGGGTCCATCTTGAGGAATAGGACACAAAAGTGTCATCCAGGAACTTTTCTTCCTTATCACAAATTTAGTAGAGTTCTTAGAGAACGAAAACAGGAGCACTGCAAACCTCTCTGAGAGAAGAGGTTTGAGATGAGAAGAAACCAGCAAAAGAACTCTGGCAACATGAAAAATAACAACAGCAGCAACAACAACAACAGAGCACCTCAAAGAGATCCCTGGCAAGATGGCCAACTAGAGACAGTTTTCTCCAGAGACTCCAGTCCAGAAGGAGAAAAACTGGACTGAAGCAAACATAGAGCCATTGATCTTGAGGAGTGAAATGTAAAGAGAAAAAATCAAGGTGCTCAGCATCCCCATGGAGATGAAGGAAGGCATGAAAAGAGGAAGGGAAAGAATAGAGAGCAGCTACAGAATGAAGGGCCTGAAAAAGCCCAGTCCTGAACAAAGGGATAATGGGGGTCTCTTCCCATCCTGGGGGCTTTCCAAGGGCTCTCTGTGCAGAACAGAGAACATGGGATTTCTCAGCCCATAGGAGAGAGCCACAAAACCCCAGTTTTCCTGCTCCTATGAATCAAAAAAATAATAATAAAATCATCCAGTTTGACATTCCCTAAAGGATCACAATAAATCTATACCACAACCAAAAGAAACTATCGAAATGTCAAAAACGGAATTCAGATTATGGACGGCACATATGTTGAATGAGATTTAAGAGGAAATTGAAAACCAACACAAAGAACAACAACAACAAAAAAATATTTTAGGAAGTAAAAGAAGAAAAAAAATGTCAGTAAAGTTGTAGATAAAACCAGAAAGGACATAACAGAACTTAAGGAAAAGAAAGAGCCTTTTATGAAATTTCAAACTATAGCAGAAAGCTTCAGCAGTCTAGACAAAGCACAAGAAAAAATCTTAACACTTGAAGATAAGGTTTTTGAACTGTCCTGATAGATCAAAGATGCAGAAAAAAGAGAATAAAGAATAATAAATGATGATTTGGAGTAATACGGAACAATGTAGAGGGACCCAATGTACAATTATTGGTGGATCAGAGGGAGTAAAAAGAAAAAAAAAAAACATGGAAAATCTATTTGAAGGAATTATTGAGATAAACTTCCCTGATGTTGCCAGAGATACAGATATTCAGATACAAGATGGTCATTAAACATGGGCAAGATTCATACCAAATAGGATATCTGCAAGACATAAAATCATCAACCTGGCTAAAGTCAAAATGAAGGATAAAATTCTACAAGCTACAAAATGAAAGCAATAGCTAATCTACAAAGAAAAACCCATGAGATTAACAGCAGATTTCTCAGCACAGGCCTTACAAACCAGAAGGGATCAGGGCCTCATTTTTAATTTGCTTAAATGGAACAACTGCCATCCAAGTATTTTGTACCCTACAAAATTAAGTTTCATGAATGATGGAGAAATTAAGACTTTTCCAGATAAGCAAACACTAAAGAAATTTGTCACTACTAAAAATTTCTTATAGGAAATGCTCAAAAGTTCACTATACATGGAACAACAAATTAGATACCCATCAATGTAAAAACACTCAAAATTTAAAACTCACAGCTCTAATAAGACAATATCACAAGAGGGAAAATAAAAAAAAATATCATACATGATGAACATTATAGTATTCTATATATCTACAATAATACTGAACAGAAACTGTCTTTTTTTTTTTTTTTTTTTTGTGGTTTTTGGCCGGGGCTAGGTTTGAACCTGCCACCTCCGGCATATGGGACCAGCACCCTACTCCTTGAACCACAGGCGCCACCCTGAACAGAAACTGTCTTAATGCCCCACTAAAAATAAAAAGAATGGCTAAATGAATGAAAAAACACATCCCAGCTATTTCCTATCTCAAAGAACCAATCCACCTTACAAGGGCATGTACAGACTCTAGCTAACGGGATGGAATAAATGTTCCACACAAACAGAAAACAAAAGTGAGCAAGCAGATCTCATGTACAGCCATTTTCATGTCACATAAAATAAACCTTAAATCACCAATGTAAATAAATGACAAAATTTATCATTATTAAATGAAATGAAGAACAACCAGCAAGAAGACTTAATAATTTTTAAAATTATATGCATCTAACCCAGGAGCTCCCAGATTGATGAAACAAATTCCACTAGATCTAAGCTAAGAAATAAACAATAACATCATAGTTACTGGGAACTTGAACACGCCACTGACATAACTGGGCCAATCCTAGAAGAACATTAATAAAGAAATTCTGGACTTAAATGTGACTTTAGAACAAATGGAAATAACAAATAATTACAGAAAATTCTATCCCCTAAATACTGAATACATATGATTCTCCTCAGTACACCACACCCTTTTCAAGATTCATCATATCTTAGACCACAAAACAACTCTAAACAAATTTAAAAAACTCAAAATCATTCTATGTATCTTCTCAGACACATTATGGTCATTGAACATGGGGAAGATTCATGTAAAATAGGAAAAGTGGGGATAAAATTAAAAATAAATTCCAGGAGAAACTCTCAAATTTGCAGAAAGTCATGGAAATTAAACAACCTGCTGCTGAATAATCCTTGAATCAGTGATGAAATTTAGATGGAAACCAAAAGATACCTCAAATTGAATGACAGAGGTGACACATGCTTTCAAAATCTATTTGATATAGTGAAAGCAGGAGAAAGATCATAGCTTTACATGCCTATGTCAAAAAGACATATCACAAATTAACCACCTGATATATCATGTATCAGAACAAGAAAATTAAAAAAGAAATACCAAAAGAATCAACACAGTTTATAGAAGAACTAAGAGAAAGGAAATTGAAAGAAAGCAATGGAAAGAATGAACAAAAAAGTTCGTTTTTTAAAAAGGTAAACGAAACAAGTAGATCACTGGTTAGACTAACCAGGAGTAGAAGAGAAAGTTCTCAAAAAAGTTCAATCAGAAATTAAAAAGGAGACATTACAACTGATATTATACAAACAAAGAATATCATCTACGAATACTGTTGAAAACTACACACACACACACACACGCACACACACAAAACCTACAGGAAATGGATAATTCCTGAAATGACATAACATCCCAAGCCTGAATCAAGAATCAATACAACTCCTGAACAGACCAAATAATAAGCAGTGAGAATGAAGCACTAATAAAATATCTCCCAACAAAAAAGGCCTTGACCAGATAGATTCATAGCCAAGTTTTAAATGCCCTACAATGAATGACTCCTATCGTATTGATATTATCCTAGAACATCAAAGAAGAAGCAACCCACTCCTCCCTATTTCATTCTACAATGCTGGCATCTCCTTGATATCAAAGCTAGGAGCAGACATGAGACAAAAATAAAACTACAGATCAAAATACCTTATAAATGTAGATGCAAGAATCTTCCAAATACTAGGAAACCAAATTCAACAGCACTTCAAAAAGATAATTCAGTATGACACATCTTTATCCCACTGGTCAACACAGCCTTCCTGACTATGAAACTAGTGTATGATGCCCCATGATCATATCAATGTACACAGCTATGATTTAATAAAAAAAAAAGAATGTCATCTTAACTACATGTGCAAAAAAAAAAAGATAATTCAGTATGATCTAGTGGATTTTATCCCAGGGATACAAGGATAGTACAACAAATATAAAACAATAAACTTGATGTACCAACTAATCATAACCAAAAAGAAGAAAAATGGATGATCATCTCAATAGATACAGAAAAAGCATTCAGTGAAATCCAGCACCCTGTCATGATCATCTTTTATGTTTACTTGGATATAGTTGGAACACATTCTTCTTAGTCAAGTATTTCAAGAATAGAAAAAAAAAGTATTCAATGTACTCAATACTAATATGAAACCAATATATAAACACTTACACACTCATACAAATGATAAAACACAAATATAGTCTAGCAAGGGGGAGGAGTGAGGAGGAAGAAGGGAGGGGAAGGGAGGCAATTGGTGGGAGGAGGGAGGGCATTTGTTGGGATCTCACCTAATATGCACAATGTAAAAGTGTTTAGCATGCCCCCCCAGGGTGGGGGGCTCTCTTACAGCTTGAACTTTACCTTGGGAGTGAGAATAATGTTACCTAAAAATTTGTTCCCTCATATTTGAAATAAAAACAATAAATAAATACAATGTTAAAAAAAAACAACACACTACTGCCAGGCACAGTGGCTCACTTCTGTAATCCTAGCACTTTGGGAGGCTTAGGCTGGTGGATTGCCTGAGTTCACAAGTTCAAGACCAGCCTAAGCCAGAGCTAGACCTCATCTCTAAAAATAGCCAGGTGTTGTGGTGGGGCCTGTAGTTTCAGCTACTTGGGAGGCTGAGGCAAGAGGATCACTTGAGCCCAAAGTGATTGAGGTTGTTGTGAGCTATGATGCCACAGCACTCTACCAAGGGTGACCAAGTGAGACTCTTCCAAAAAAAAAAATAAAATAAACAAACTAGGAATAAAAGGAGCATACCTCAAAATCATAAAAAGGCACGTATGGCAAACCCATACACAATATCATACTGAATAGGGGAAAGTTGAAAGCATTACCCCTAAAAACTGGAATAAGACAAAGGTGCCACTATTAAATTGGAACTAATTAACACCTATGTGCAAATATGGAAACAATGCTCATCAAATTCAAGTAGGTGGGGGGGAGGAGGGGATGGGTAAATTCACACCTAGCTGGCTGGCACTGTGCACACTGGGTAATGAACATACTTATAACTTTGATTCAAAAGGTACAAAAGCAATTTATGTAATGAAATCATTTGTAATCTGGTATTATTCTGAAATAATAAAATAAGACAAAGTTGCCCACTGCCACCACTTCTATTCAACGTAATAATGAAAGTTCTACCCAGAGCAATCAAGTAAAAAAAGGAAATAAAGGGTATACAATTCAGGAAAGAAAAAGAAAAACAGGGAAAAATATACCTATTTGTCTACCATATGACCAAGTATCTAAAAAAGCCTAAAGATTCCACCAAAGGCTGATAGAATTGATAAATAAATTATACAATATCTCAGGTTTTAAAATCATTCTACTCAAATCAGTAACATTTCTATATACTGATAACTGTAAAGCTGAAAGTGAAATCAAGGACTCAACAAGAAGATGAAAGATATCTACAAAGAGAACTAAAAAAAAACACTGCTGAAAGTTATTGTTCATGACAAAAAAAAATAAAAAAGGAAAAACATTTCTTGGTCACAAATTGGTAGAATCAGTATCATTAAATTATCCATATTTCCCAACCTGATTTACAGATTCAGCAGCAATATCCATCAAAATATCAATGCCATATTTCACAGATGTAGAAAAAATAATTTTCTACATTCATTTGGAACCATAAAAAGCCAAAACAGCCAATCTTAAGCAAAAAGAACAAATCTGGAGTCTGTATGGCACAATTTTGCCTGTGCCTAGTAGAATTTTTTTTTATATGATGTAGGATTTGTGAGAAATGTGAAGTTGCTGATTAATTTTAGTAAATTTGCTTTTACATATCATTTACAGATTATTTCTGTTGACAGTGAAAACCTAAATACCTGATTTGGGAAATTCACAGGGAATTAATGACTCTTCTTGTCACATACCCACACAGGCACACACAGTTCTTACTAGAAAATGAAGTGAGATGAAGGGAACCTACAAGGACAGTAAGTTTGACTTCTTGTGCCTGGAAAGAAGAGAGTGGATCAGCTAGTAGATTCACTTTCTTCTATCCCTTGGGCCTTTCTCTATGCCTTAGTTTCTCCAGCACGTGTACACCCTACCCTTAGATGAATATTGCATTCTCCCTCTGACTTTGCTGGTTGGTAGGGTTCCATGGAATTCGTTCTAGTCTCCAGGATGTCTCCAAGGGGATTCCAAGCCATGTAAAAATTTCCCTCCTTTCTAGAGGGTAGAATGTGACACTGCAACTTAAGAAGCACATTCATTTAGTAATATGTATTTTAAAAGCTCCCATCTACCCACACTGGAGACATTGACGGGTCTAGGATTTAAATACATCTCTTCTAATCTAGACATGTCATGGTTTTGGAAATAATGTTTTTGTGGTGTTCTTAATTACTTTGATGGATAGGGCTTATTTTACCTAAATCTTACACTCCTTTTTTCCATTAAGAAAAGTGGACACACCAAGAAGCTGTTTTCTCTCCCTCTGTATCATCAGGAAACACCTGCAGGTCCTACATTCTGTCTGTACAGGGTCCTCACCTGTTCCTCCATATAGGTGGCTCCAGTGAGAGTTTTCCTTTTATTTCTTTCTGTTTTTTTTTTTTTTTAACAGAAGACAATAGAAATACGAAGTACATTTTTTTAAACTTAATGTGTTCTGTAAAATCTGTTGGTAACCCTCTTATTCCTCCCTCATCTCAATTCTTTGGCTTTACTTGGTTTTATTTTTTCGCTTTATATTTTAAGAACTAAAAAATTATCACATATTTTAATGTTAAGTGAAATAGTAAGTCATAGTAGGTGGTAGTTTTTATTGTTTTTTCTGTTAGTAAGTTTTTAAAGAACTTCTGAAGATAGTCAAAGGTGTACTAAGTGTTAGAATCCTGATTAAGTTCACCTTGGCTGTGTCTACAAGATATCAAGTGTTTTACAGGGAATAAACTTGTGTCTAGTGTCATTAGCACTCACATGGCCCTCTCCCTTCAGTGTTGGCCTCAAACCTCCCTTTTGCAAACATCAGCTGCAATCATCAACCCAACCAGTGGGATCTACTTACTGGTGAGTGTATGGGTTGTTGAAAGGCTAACACTTGCTGGCCTAACCACACTGCAGTATGGCCACCTGAGTTCTTCTAGAGGTGGTCTTAGTTTCCATGCCCCTCTACTGTTTTCTTCTTGCCCAGTTGAGCGCATTCTTGGGACTCCTGATTGGAGGTCACTGTGCTCTTCACCTTCTCAGTTGTGTAGCTAGACTGTGTAGAGACACTGACTGAAGCAGAGGTGGAGTTCAGGGGCTTTTATTACTATTTAGAAATACTTGCATGTTGTACATATAGCTTTAAGATTTTTCTAACATTCTAGTAGTAGCAGATACTGCACTAAATGGTTACCAGAGTTAATACTGTAAGGTGATGAAATAATGAGAATTTTAGAAAACATATGACATATCACATAATGTCTGCATTTTGCCATTAATTGGAATTCATCCTTACAAAAAGGAATGTAACAAAAACCTAGACATTTGGGGAAATTTTATGATGTCTAGCAACTTTGTGTGAATTTTTATATGAGCAATGTTTTATGAATTATATAAAAATTTATACAACTAGAAAAAAAAGAATAAATCTGGAAGCATCACTTTAACTGGCTTCAGATTATACCACAAGGCTATCATGACCAAAACAGCATGGTTCTGGTATAAAACCTATTCAATACATGGTGCAGGGGGTGCATGTGGTAGCTCATGCCTGTAATCCTAGCACTTGGGAGACCGAGGGTGGGTGGATTTCCGGAGTTCACTGGTTTAAGATCAACCTAAGCCACAATGAGACTTCCTCTCAAAAAATAGCTGGGCATTGTGGTGGGCCCCTGTAGTCCCAGCTATCTGGGAGGCTGAGGCAAAAGAATCTCTTGAGCCCAATTCATACTTTCAAAGATGTGGAATCAACCTCAGGGCGTGTCAATTCAGGAGTCAATAAAGAAAATATGTGTGTGTGTGTGCGTGTGTGTGTATTACTACTCAGTCCTACAAAGGAATGAAATAATGTCTTTTGTAGCAACATGGATGGAGTAGATGGAGCTGGAGACCATTATCCTAAAATTTCACCTATAAGTGAGAGCCAAATGATGTGTACGTATGGGCACAAAAAGCTGCAATGGACATTTGAAACCAAGAAGCAGAGAGAGGGAGGTGACTGAGGGATAAAAAATATTGTCTGTCCAGTACAGTGAACATTAATGTAGGGATAGGAACATTAAAAGCTCTGTCTTAAGCATTATACAATATATTATGTATGATGCAAAAAACTTTGTACCCCCTTAATATTTTGAAATGAAAATAACAAATGAACAAAAAATATCATTCTTATCCTAAATAAATAAATAAACAAACAAACACATTATGTGCTATACATTGCAGATATTTATTTACTGAATTTTAATTAATTTAGTAACATATAATTACCACTCACCCTTGAAAATGCATATGTACACCAAATGATTTAATACTTCAATTGTAGTAAATATTTTCACCTGCTTTATCTCAGTTGATTCTTACAAAATCCCAGCAGAAACATAGATGACTTGCTCAAGGCCATCCAGGGAATCCATCCCTGTGCCCTTTCTCCAAATACTATGATTTTTTCCCCTAAACTGGAATGGCAGTCGAATTCACATACACCTGCCTATAATGTACCAGACTCAAAAAGGAAAATCCTTATCTCTTGAAAATTACCTTTCTTTGGCAGCTATATGATATAACTTTACCCCTTGAAAAGAGCAGAGTGAAGATAAAACGTAGACAAAATTAGATTTGACAACCTAATGAAGCACCCTTCTTTGCTATTTGAAAATTTCAACATTCAAACATTATAATTCAGCAGTCTTCAGTTTCATCAAGAAAGGGGAATGTGTACTTGGTATTGAAAGAAGAGAGCTGAGCCCACCAAATCACACAGTAGAAGGCAACAAGGATTTCCAGTTTGCCTACATTTTTTTTTTCCTGTTGGCCCTTGTTAGGAAAGGTTTCTCTAAGATTTCTGTAAACAGTGCCTTTTATATTCCTTTTAATTGTTGAGAAACAAAAACTTTCCAGAAGTCCAATGTTGTTACAGATTTTTTTTTGTATTAGTTCTCATTTTACATAGGCCAAAGTGAAGGCTGGCAGAAGGGAAGGTTTCTAGGAAATGCCCTGACCTGAATGATTTAGGATCCCTCATCTGAAGATTAATTACTTATCCTAAGAATTCTTAGTGCTTATGCCTTTGTCTGTGGTGTTTTTTCTCAAAGTTCATAGATGGTAGAAAAGCAAAACTTTTGCAACTCTATGCTTTTTGTACCTGCCATGAATGTCTTTCCATTTATTCTGGTAATATCTAAATATCTTTCATTACCTGTTAGAATCCACTTTCTTAATGAATATCTCGTTGATTTCTACAAATGTAATTATCCTTTTGTTCCTCTGTGTCCTTACAGTATTTTATTTACTCTTTCAGTTCAATAAATGCTGGATTCCATTAAATTATTTGCTTACTTCTCTATTTCTCTGTCTTGACCATGAGCAACTTGAGGTCATTAGCCATTTCTGACTTCTGTTTTCCACAATACCTAGCATGTCATTGCCTGCCTCCTCATCCCCATCTGTTATTTTTTTCCGTAGGTTGTTTGCTGAGTGTAAACACCATTGTCGGTGCCCGCTGTGGGCACCCCGTCCCTGTGCAAATAAAACCAGTCAGGACACGAACAGAAGGTACAAGCCTGCAAGAGGTGGACTTCTCAACATCCCAAGGGGAGCCCCAAGTAACCTCTATTGTGGCCTTTTATTGAAGAATTATACAACAGGTGTGGGGGCCCACGCACAAGGACTACATACTTAATGATCACTACATGCTCTTTCCCCACAGGCTCAACTCCCACCCTGTTGCACCACAAATGTCCAAGGTTTAACACCTGCTTGCTAACAAGTGACCTACCTTATCTCATTAACACATACAGTTGCTTGAAGGCTTGTTTCTGGGCTGCAAAACATCTCCATGCTAGCTAGGAGATTGTCCCGCTCCCAGTGACTCCATGAAGAACCGGTAACCATTCTTACAAGCCTGGCGCTCAGTCTCCTACATATTACCCCCGTTTTCTGTTTATGATATTCTTGTGTAGGGTAAGGGAGAAACCTGCAGTTGTCTGTCTCGTCCCTTGTCCTCATCAAGTAGCTCTCCTTCTAGCTAGGTAATAGAATAATTAACAAAATTACACCAATGAAACCAGTGAGGACTTTCACAGAAGAAAAGAAGGCGAAGGATTAGCCATACTATTGAAAGTGTTAATAGCTGGGCGTTGTGGCGGGCGCCTGTAGTCCCAGCTACTCGGGAGGCTGAGGCAAGAGAAGTGCTTAAGCCCAGGAGTTGGAGGTTGCTGTGAGCTGTGTGAGGCCACGGCACTCTACCGAGGGCCGTAAAGTGAGACTCTGCCTCTACAAAAAAAAAAAAAAAAAAGTGTTTAAAATTCTAATTTTTGTGGCAGATTGCACTCTTTCAGACAAATTACTTCCTCTATGCCAAACAATATGGAAATGGTCGATCATGGCAGTAATAATACCGATCTTACACATTTTGTCGCCTGTTTGTCTCGGGCTGACCCATAGGATCAATGACACTTCCATAGCTTCCTTCAAGTATTAACCAATACTCAAGGTTTTAATGTCAGGTGGGGAAAGGGCAGCGTCAATGAGCCCACCCTGCTTCCAAGCTGAAGTCTGGAGGAGCAGTGAATAAGTACAATTTTCTCACCTTTGCTGACGCCAGTGCAATTCTTACCAGGAACAAGAAATCTGCTGTTTTACCAAATCTCCACATGCTAACCACCACTAAAACTGACTGCTTTTGTTCATAGCCCTGTTAGAGCCCAGAGGATGCTTACTGAGCTCACTTGGGCCTAGAGAATGGGGGGGTCCCAGAGTGGTGGAACCCGGTATTAATCCTTCCTCTCTGAACAGAAGCTCTTAACTGCCATTGGGAGAAGGGACGCTGAACGCTCCAAACTACTTCCTGCTGAAATTGGATGATGATATAGAGGAGCAGTTAGAGATTCCTCAGAGGAGGTTGATCCAGGTTTCACAGTGAATGAAAATAATGCTAGGTGTAAGCTACATAAATTAGACAAGCAATTTGAACCATTTAATGAAAGTGTCATTTGCGTATACCCTCTTGTTTTTCTAGAGCACTAGTTTTCAACCTGTGGGTAATGACCAATGAAAATACATCCTGCATATCAGATATTTAGGTTACAATTCATAACAGTAACAAAATTACAGTTATGAAGTAGCAACATTTTCATCACTGCAAAAAGAAAACCTCTATACGTTATGTTATTCAATTACTTTCTGTTCACTTCTCTCCCTCCCTGAGAACCACCAATCTATTTTCTATCTCTGTGGATTTTCCTGTTTTGGAAATTTTGTATAAACAAAATCATTCAAGATGTGACCTTTTGTGTCTAGAAATCTTAGTTTTATTTCAATTTTCTCTTGTCCTGCTTTACATTATATGTTCCCACTAAATATTTGATAGTGGATGAAAAAATATTTATAGAGAAGGCACCAAACAGGCTTCTACTTAGTCTAGTTATTTATTGTTGATTTATCCTCATACAAAATCCTTTTGTAGATTTTACCAAGTATCAGTCTGAGAGCTCAAAGAGAATGTGGAATGTAAATGTTTTGGCACAGTAACTGAGATAACGCCGGAAAGGCTATGTTAACCACTGTGATAAAAATGTGTCAAATGGTTTATGAAAAAAAAAAAAAAAAAGTAAAAATATATATTATTAACTTGGAAAAAAAAAAAAAAAAAAGAGAAGTGACCAGAATGGAAGGTGATAAAGACGCACTGGTTTCTGGTTAGCTCTTCAGGATCTATATATTTTTTTCAGATCAGCACCTACAACAGATTTAATCATTATCACATTTTTAGGATAAATGCAGAAGGGATTAGTAACTGAGTGAGTCTTGCTTGCTGTACTATACGTGAACAGATTGTTATCAATTTCTTGCCAGGACCAGAGGAGAGGGCTCCTGGAGGAGAAATGAACACAGTTGTCTCCCTGTAATCAATTTCCCCTAATATGTAAGCTATCGCCAGACAGAAACTGGCTGTGAAAGGGGGTGGTGGGGGCTGCCAACATTTGACCAGTGCTTCCTTGCTTGAAGGCAGTGTGATTTGTTGTTAGAGGTGTTAGAGTATTGATTTTTTTTTTTTTTTGTACTCACAACGTGGGAGGTGACTTTTGACTCTACTTGAAAAGCAGTAAAACACATGACACTTAATCTATAATGACTTACCTGTCGGGTTATAACTAAGGAAATTCCAAATGGATAATTTTTACTTTTTCATGCTTCTATAGAAATGCACATTAATTTTATATTGCCTACAGCAGCATGCCTCCAAAGACTTTCTTAATTATGTCTCTATTTTATTTGAAAATTAAATTATACCTTTAGTGTTATGACAAAAAATTAATACGTTTAACTCTTAGACCACCTGTCCTTTGTTGCACCATTTCAAATCTGGTTGGTCTCATTTTGTTTTATGGTACTAAGAAGAGGAAATTCACTTTTAGTTACATTTATTTCCAGGAAAAAAAAATAAGTAAAAATTCTGGGTCACAATTTTAAGTAATTTTCTTTGTTTATGTGTAGATTTGAATGAAGGGACAATTATCATGCTGGCGTTAGTCATAGTCAGTTGTTTATATATGCCAATACGTACCACTGTACATACAGGAATCTTTTAATGTTTTACTTTAATTGAACATTTTATTTTGAGATAATAGTGGATTCACATGTAATCAAAAGAAATAACACAGACAGAATCAGTGTGCCCTTCACAATTTTTCCCCAATATATTACAAAACTACAGTACATGTTGCAAAACTATATAGGATAATATCTTGCAGAACTATAGTTCAAATTCACAACTAGGATGTTGGTGTTGATACAGTCAAGATAGAGCACAATTCCATTACAACAAAGGTACCTTGTGTTGTTTTTAAAACACAATGTTATTAAAGCTGCACCAACATTTCCCCAAACTTCATCTTTAACAGTAGGTTACTGCTAATATGTTCTTATTTCTATGTTTTGGGCACTTCAATATTGGCTATATAAATTAAATTATACAGTATATTACCTTTTGAAATTGTCTTTTTTCACTCATCATAATTCTCTGAAGATTCATCCCAGCAATTGTGTGTGGCATTTTTACTATTATATATTTAATGTGCAAAACATGATATTTTGATATACATATGCATGTTAAAATGATTATTATCATCAAGCTAATTAACCTACTGATTTGCTTTAAAAGAGTAGGGGGCATTTATCCCTTCACATGATTATCATTTACTTTGGGGGGGCAAGCACCTGAAATCTACACTTTTAGCAATAATCCCAAGTCAGGTGTAATATTATTCACTATATTCATGCTGTACCCTAGATCTCGGGACTTATGGATCCCACATAACTGCAACTTTGTACCTGTTGATCAACATCTCCTATTTCCTCTACCTTCCTGTCCCTGGCAACCAACCACTGTTACATGCTCTATTTCTATGTATTTGATATTTTCAATTGGAAGCCAGGTTACATTTATTTTGCAGCAACATGAAGCAATTAGAAATATTCAGGCCTCAATATCCTTGTTTTTCAGAATTTCTTCTTCATAAACCAATTTTTTAAATGGAATGTTAGCACATTCATTATGCATGTCTCTAATCCATGCTTCTAGTCTATTTCTGCATGGCACTTATTCCAGATATATAAACTCTTCAAGGACATAGACCATGCTGTGCTTGCCCATCAGTATTGATTTTCTGTTGTGGACTGCACTTACCACATAATCAAGGAACTAAAAAAATAATCTGAGGGTTTGAAAAGTGGAAACTCTTGTTTGCCATCATGGTTGGCACTCAGAAAGGAATCAGTTAAGGGTCATTTATCATGTGTATTTTTCCACTGAGACTTTACAAGAGGATCCAAAGTTCTGATGTGTGAATTTTAAAAAAATGATAAAAATTTAAGTCCCCTACTCTTTTAAAGTCAATGAGTAGGTTTTGTTCAAATTTTGATGACAAATTAAATGCAATGCAGATCTTTTAAATTTAACAAATTCACTATTTATTTACTCTGTGTTTAATGGAGATACTATGCTTTTATTAGCAATGAGAGCAATTAAACCTTTTTGGTTAACTTCTTGAAATATTATGTGAAAGAAAATAATCTCGTAGAGTTAAAACTGCTTTGGCATATTCAAGGTCAATATTTCAGGGTGAGTGTTTCAGACACATATTGCATCATGATATGGTGGAGCAAATAGGATATTTAAAATCAAGGAATACTTGGATTTGAATCCCATATCTATAGTTATGCTAGTTTTCTGACACTGGGGAGATATACTCAAGTCTCCATTTTACATCCATAAGATGGGATATTACTAATATTTACCCAACTTTATCATTAACTCCATTTATCTGCTCCTCTTTGAAGCAAAACTTCTGGAAAGATTTGCTTAGAGTTTCTCTCTTCACTTTCTAATCTATCATTGTCTCTCAGCACACTCTGCTAGGTCTCTATCTTCATCATTCTAGTAAGATTTATCTTATCACGGTCATAAATGACTTCCAAATTTCAGCTTATCTATGTTAGCCTGTCTAGAGCACCAGTTGTGCCAGGCCTAGCTAATGGTCTCCTGTTTACTTGAGAAACAGAGCAGCCTCCTGGAAAAGAGCTTCTGTATTAGACAGAGCTAGATTTTTCATGCTTTGTCCAGTGCCAGTACAGGAAAGGAAAGGAGAAAAGGATGCTAAGAATATCATGAGGTCTACTGCTCAGGTTTTCCTTAAGCCTGTCAAAAACCTAAGTCATGGAACGCAAGACTCATCATAATATGCAATAAAAATAATCATAATTAAAAAAAACTATGCTACTCAAGTCTATGTAGGATGCAAAAAGCAGAAATTTGCAATGTTTAGGAGTATAAAATCCAAGTGCTAGAGTTCAGCAGATATGTGGGTAAGATAAGGCACCTTCCCCCCTCTGAGGTGACTTTGGAGCATAGCATATTGAAGATACTGAAGCACAGAGCATATGCAACAGTGTGAGTCAGAACCAGGCCGGTCTTTATCTGGAATATAAATAAGACATCACTTCTATGTGCTGTGTCATCAACTTTGGAGCTTCAAGGTATCTTTGTGTTTGTGACAAAGCTGTAGCATTTTGGCCATTTCAGTTACAGATGAAGCTATCGTAGTTGGAGCCGAAAGGAATAGAGAAAATGATAAAGGCTCTATGGTTTCCAAGAGGACTAATTGACAAGCATATATCAGACAAATACATGCCTTGACATTTTCTAGAACTCTTTATAAGGAATTTCAAAGGGGTCAAAGATGACAATGGCCTAGTTTTTCATTTAAAATGAAATTTATACCACTTCCCCTGACTTCCATGGCTGTGCTTGTTCTAGCCAGTCCTTATTTGTCCAACCTTGTCTCATACCACACACTTCTTCACTTATAACATTCAATTCGCATTGCCTTTCTTCATGTCCCTTGATCACATTAAACTTGTTTGAACCCCATGACCTTGAACTCTTAGTTTATATGCCAGGATTCTCTGCTGACTATCTCTTTGTCACTCAAGTTGAGACTTGAATGCCACCTCTACAGAGAAACATGGACTGAACACCCCATCTAAATCCCCATAATTCTTACTCTCTCACCTTACAATTAATCTCCATTATGGATTTTGGCTATACTTTTACATAAAAATTTTTAGTATATGAAATATTTAAGAATTTTTTTTTACCTGCTTTTTGTTTTCTCCCCTTCCCATGATTGTAAGCTTCATGAAAGCAGGGGCCTTTCCTGGCTAGCTCAAGATAGTGAACCCAGCACTTACAACAGTGTTAAGCAGAGAGTAGGTGCTCAATAAATGCTTGATGAAAAAATAGTGATAATTCATGCTTAATTGTTTTATAATCATTCAGTATATATTATAATATAGAATATAAATATTTAAACATGTTTTTGATATATGATCTAATATATTAGATACATATAATTAATATAGAATTATAATTTTATATTACAATTACAATGTAAATTATAAACAATATATGTTCATAATTATAAACTTAATAACATTATGAACTGTACTTCTAATAAATATGGTTAATTACAGTGCTAAATGAATGAGAGTGAGAGTTCATGGTAGATCTATAAATTCCCCTCTGGTGTGGGTGCCTTTGGTGTCACAGTTTATAATGTGAAGTACTACCTGGCTTCTGCCTACCTTTTCAGTCAGACTGAACAACTAGGTCTTTTTCTATGCTTCCTCAGGTCTTTTTCATATGCTGTCCCTCTTCATGGAATACTCTCACTTCCCTGTCTCCATAGCCCAGCAGTTCTCAATCTGTGGGTCACAACCCCTTTGGGGTCAAACAACCCTTTCACAGGGGTCACCTAATATCGGATATTTGCATTACGATTCATAACAGTAGCAAAATTACAGTTATGAAGTAGCAACGAAAATAATTTTATGGTTGGGGTCACCACAACATGAAGAACTGTCTTAAAGGGTCGTGGCATTAGGAAGGTTGAGAACCACTGCCATAGCCCACCTAAATTAAAAAAATTGTCATCTTTCAGCTTGCAGTTTAGAAGTCACAGTTTTGGAAAACTTAGCTTTCCCATACAGAGAAATACTTCCTGGATATGTGTTATACAGATATAAAGCTTGCTTGGAAGTACATTCTTCCTCAGTAGGAACTTGAATCATAGCTCTCCTACTTGGGGCAAGGTCACTTTTTGTTTACTGTGTCTGTGTCCACACAACTTTTCAAGAAGGGCATTGTTCTCTCTTTCCCTGGTTATATTTCAAAATCCTGTGTGGGCCTCTCTTCTTGCTGTGTCTTAGATTCATTGTCCAGATGTGCAAAGAGAAGGACTTTCCCCAAACCCCAAAATGACTGATGTTGCTATTAGTGGCTTGGCTTTCTCTCTGATCTCTGTGTTTGCCACTTGTGTTTACAGCTACAGACTCTACATATTGCCAACAGGACTCCAACTAATGAACAGAGGCACCCCACTTTCCTTTAAATTGAGAGAAGAGGGTGTTTATCTGCCCACTGGAGGAAACTCTGTATTCTCTTTTGTATTTCTGGGAAATCCATTCAGAAATTTGAAAAATATATTTTTGATGTTTTCTTTCCTGGTTTCCTTCTGCAGTGAAAAAGGGGATGAAAGGAATACTATGGCTCTGGAATTGCACCTGCTGCCTAGGATTCAGTGGGCCTGTCTTCTTTTAACTCTTTTATTTCCTAGTGTTATGAATGAACATGTATCAACCCATTATTAATCCTTGAAGCTAGACAAATTAGTATAATAGCCTTTGATGCACTAAGACCCTGGTGTGCAATAAACAGTTGATTGGCCATGATTTGAATTGTCCCAGTGAGCCTAATGACCCACCAAGAATGCTTCCCTGAAGGAGCTAACAATTTTCAGAGGCTCTAAAATTTCTAGGCAGCTTTTGGACGCCCATTTAATGATATTCAGTATAATGAGGATGGTGATAACAATGATGATAACAATAACAATATTTATAATTAACATTTATTGCTCACTGAAATGTAAGCTCTGTGAAAGTAAGGATTTTTGATTTCTTGGTTCAGTTATGTCCCCCAAATACCTAAAACAGTGTCCAGTACATATTAGTAATCAGTAAATTTTGTATTTCATGCATTTGAGGAGTAGAAGATGATTATTTATCTATACCAAAATGTCTATTATACTAAAGCAAATTTAACATGTTTATCATCTTACAAAGTTATCCTTTGTGTGTGCACGTGTGTGTGTGTGTGTGTGTGTGGTAAAAGTGCACCAAATCTACTCTTGTAAGAAAAATTCCTAAATTCAATGCAATATTATCAACTATAATATAATCTTCTCATGGTTTATTCCATTTCTAGACTTATTCTTTTGATACAATCCTATATATCGGCAACTTTGTCATACATCTCCCCTTCACCACCACACAGCCCTGCTCTTGATTATCACTATTTTTATCTTGTTTGTTTTATTTCATTTGTCACAATGCCCTTCATGTTCACCTATGTCACTACAAATGGCAAGATTGCCTTCTTTTTTTAAAGACTGAATAATATTCATTTATTCACACACACACACATATATAACAATTTAGTTATTCACCTTTTGACATACACATGAGTTGGTTTTATACCTTGGTTACTATGAATAATGCTGCAATAAACAGGGAAGTTTAGATATTGTAAAAATGTGGTGATTTTAATTCCTTTGGTAATATAACCAGGGAAGGGATTGTTGGGTCGTTTTGCAGTTCTATATTTAATTTCTTTAGTAGCCTCCATAATTCTTTTAAGTGGCTACACTAATCTCTACATTATCACCAGCAGTGACCAATAATTCTTTTTTTTGTTCATGTCAAAGTGTTTGCCAACACTTGTCATCTCTCCTTGTCTTTTGATAACAGCAGTCTTAACAGGGGTGAGGTTGATTTGCATTTCCTTGATGATTAGTGATGTTGAGTATCTGTACATATATCTATTGGTCAATTTTATATTTTCTATAAAGGCATGCCCTTTTAGGTACTTTATCCATTTTTTAAATTAAATTATTTTTCTGCTATTGAGATGAGTCTTTAAATATATATTGGATATCAGCCATTTATCAAGTATACAATTTGAATATTTTCTCAATCTGTTGGTAATATTTTTACTTTTTTATTTTTTACATTTTTTATTAAATCATAATTGTGTACGTTGATGCATTTATGTGGTTCAATGTACTGATTTGATATACAGTGTGAAATACTGACATTGAACTGATTAATACATCCATCACCTTGCTTGCTTATTTGTTGTGGTAAGACAATTAAACTCTTTTCTTAAAAGTTTTGAAATGTACCATTGCATTATGTACATTGGGTGAGGTCCCCCACAAATACCCTCCTTCCTCAAGGTCTCTCCCTCCACTCTCCTCTCTCTCCTCTTCCCTCCTACTTTTTGTACTATAGTTATCTTTTACCATTCATATGAATGTGTACATGATTATATATTAATTTCATAGTAGTATTGAGTACAAATCTGTTGGTAATCTTTTAATTTTGTTGTTTCCTTTGTTGTGCAAAAGATATTTAGTTGATTGTAGTCCCATTTATTTATTTATTTATTTATTTATTTGTAGTTTTTTTGGCCGGAGCTGGGTTTGAACCCACCACCTCCGGCATATGGGGCTGGCGCCTACTCCTCTGAGCCACAGGCGCCACCCTTGTTTTTGTTTTTTAAACTTGAGTTTAGTGTGACATCCAAATAAGTCTTTGCCAAGGCCAATGTCAAGGTGTTTTTCCCCTACGTTTTTTTCTTGGAGTTTTATGATGTTAGGTCTTACATTTAAATTTTTTATTCATTTGGAGATGACTTTTATATATTTTATAAGGCAAAGGTCAAAATTTGTTCTTTTGCATGTGGAAATTCAGTTTTGTCAGCACCACTTATTGAAGATGTTTTCCTTTCTCTATTGTGTCTTCTTAGTGGCAATGTTGAAAATTAGTTGACCGTATGTTTGTGTGTGTTTCTGGGCTCTATTCTGTTCCAGTTGTCTATGTGTTATTTTTATGCTAGTACAATACTGATTTGATTACTATAGCTTTGTAGTATAATTTGATATTAAGATGTGTAATGCTTCTAACTTTTTCTTTCCCAGAATAGCTTTGACTATTTTGCATATTTTGATGGTTTCATAAGAATTTCAGAAGATTTTTTTCAACTTTGTGAAGAACACCATTGAAATTTTCATAAAGATTGTGTTGAATTTGTATATTGCTTTGGCTAGTATGGACATTTTAATAATATTGATTCTTCTGATCCATGATCACATGGTATGTTTTCATTTATTTGTGCCTTTTTAAATTTATATTTATCAGTGTACAGATGTTTCACCTAAGTATTCATTTTGATATTATCATAAATGGAATTATTTTCTTGTTTTATTATCAGCAAATATTTTTATGAGAGAATGGTCATTTATTATTTATCAGACCCCGTGCTAAATGCTTTACAAAGATTTTCTCTTTTAATCTATAGTAACACCTCATGAAGTGCTATTTGTGCCCTCTTTTTAAAGGTAGGAAAACTAGATCTTAAAGATATTAAGTAGCTTTTTCAAGATCTTAGAGTTAATAAGTTATGAAAATGGAATAGAACCAGGCAATTGAACTTCACACTTTGTACCCTTAACTACTATATGCTACTATAGTTATTTGGAGATTGTTTCATATATTTTACATCAATAAAAATGTAAATGAAATCTATAATTCATAAAAATAGTTTTAGCCTAAAATGCATATGTGTGAATATATATTCTGCAAATTGTGGAATTCATATTGACTAGGAAAGGTAAGTAACCTTGGGGACAAGAGCATAGAACACCTTATAATCTTCTTTCAGGTTAAATTGCCTGCCTCTGAAGAGGATAAAATACTTTTCTCAGGAAATTCAAATTTCCTTCAAAAATCTTTGTGTGCACATTCCCCAGGAGAGCAGTTTGAATTGTATTTCTAGTGACCAGCTAGAAGGAATATATTGCCTTGATAATTAATTCATAGCATAAAGGTGTAGTGATGGATCTTCAGTCAAATGCCTGTATATATTATAGTTTTAGAATTAATTATTGTTCAATGTGTATGTTCTCCCATACCTTAGACCAGTGGTCCTCAACCTTTTCGACACCAGGGACTGGTTTCATGGAACATAATTTTTCAACAGATGAGTGGGGGTGACAAAGCAGCTTAGAATGACTCAAGAGCACTACATTAATTGTTCACTTTATTTCCATTATTATAACATTGTCATATATGATGAAATAATTACACAACTCACAATAACGCAGAGTCAGTGGGATCCCTGAGTTCCTGCAACTAGACAGTGCCAACACTAGCATCACCACCTTAGCTCCACCTGAGATCGTCAAACATTAGATTCTCCTAAGGAGCACACAGCCTAGATCCCTCATATGTGCAGTTTGCTGTAGGGTTTGCGCTCCTGTGAGAATCGAATGTGCCACTGATGTCAGGAGGCAGAGCACAGGTGGTGATGTCAGTGATGAGTAGAGGCTATAAATGTATATGAAGCTTCACTTGCTTGCCCACTGCTCACCACCTGCTGTACAGCCTGGTTCCTAACAGGTCACTGTCGTCGGTACCAATCTGCACTCTGGGATTGGAGTCTGCAGACTTAGACTGAGTCATCATGCTTAGTTTGTGTATTGCTGTACAAGTAGTATCATTCAGGTGATATGTATGGAATTTTCTCCCTTGGGGAAGGCTCTGAAGTATAATAATCAAAAATAGGGGTTTGGAGACCAGAATATGAATCTTGTTTCTGCCTCATACTACTTGACTGTGAACAAGTCATTTCACATATCTGGTGTTCAATTTTCTTATTTGCAAAATGAATAAGGTAATACTAACTACTGCTCAAATTTGTAAGATTAAAATGAAACAAATGGCAGAAACCAGTGAAATAAGCTTTTGTATATAATAACAGCTTGATAAACAGTCCCTGTAACATTATTTCACCAAATTCCCATGGAAAATGAGCATTTAAGCTTTTGATGTGGCACATTTACATTCATTCGCTTGGACTTTTGTTTTAAAAGAAAATGAGCAGCAATGTAGTAAAAAGTGAACTAGCTCTTGAGTCAGAAGAATAGAATTCAAGTCTTGGCTCTACATCTTAATAACTGAGATGTTCAAACATTGAAAGTGGGACGAGATTATCTTGACATTTACATTTTCCTTGCTAAAGCAGAAATAGCATGTCTGAACATAAGGTTTACTTTAAGATCCTTAAATGTTTATTTGTTCCAAATACCTCGTGGAAGGCCTAAATATTTGGGGGAACTTGAACTCCACATTGGTGGTTGTGTCTTATAGTGCCTCTCCTGGAGTTGCTGAGAAACTGTGTTTGCATGTAGGATACATCTTTCAAAAGAATTATATAAATAAATACTCTTATAGGTATTTATATTTTTCTCCCTAAGATAGGTAGTTGAGTCAGAAGGAAAATCTATTTAGGCATGTGTATTTATTAAGAAAGTTATAAGACTAATAGGGTGTCAATTCTATTCTACGCTTAACTCTTGGTGATGGTAAATGTGGTAATTAATTGGCAATATAAAAGAGCTGCATTCAGAACACATGTCAGGAAATATAATCTTAAAATCATGGCTACCCAATATTCACAAGGAAATTGGCTGAGAGAAACAATACTGGAGGAGAATTGTTTTGAGGATACACATCCCATCTATTACTCAAGGCATACTAAAAAAAGGTATGATAATTAAATTAAACCAAGGAAGAAAGAATTACCTGGCTCATTTTGTCTGAGCCCTGCACAGAACTATTTTTACTAAGCTTCCCTTTGGGGATTTCATTTTATAAGAGGGGAACAAACGAAGCAATACAAGGAAACTCCTTGTTTCATGTATTGTAAGAATGTTTATTATGTTACAAGGAAAGACCCATAAGAGAAATTCTTATCTGATCTCTGAGCCAAGTACTGTTGTAGGAACTAAACAATTGATCTGGGTATTCTGAACTGTGACAATGGCCATTTTTTTTTTTCTTTACATTGAGTTAGATCTTAGAGTAATATATATTATATTATTATGTATATACAAATAGAGAGGTGCAAATGCAAGCTTCGTGAGTGTAGGGACCTAGTTTAAAACATTAAAGATAGTACACTCAGCACTCAGAAAAGGTTTTTTTTGTTTATTGTTTTTACAGATTTTTTTTATTTCAAAATATGATAAGGACACATATGTTTTTGGTCACATTGGATCACTTACAATGCTTGAGCCAGGACTGTAAGTGTGCCCATCACCCAGATAGTGTTCACTGTATCCCTTAGTAGGTTTCTGACCCAGTCTCTCCTTTCCCTTCCCACCAGCTTGATTTCCATTGAGGTTTACTTCCCTCTATGCACATGCGTGCTCATCAGTTAGTTCCACTTTAATGGTGAGTACAGTGGAATGCTTGTTTGGATACTCATCTATACTTACTGGAAAGGGGTTTAGTGGAAAGAGAAGAAGCTTTGGAATGAGACATACCACGATTTGAATATGAACTCTGTTCATTCTTAGTCTGTGTAAGTTATCTCTCCTCTATAAGAATCGGTATTTACACATCTGAAAAATGAAGGTGAGAGTGATATCTACCTCAAAGGACTCCTGTGAGGTATGAATGAGATGAGATATACAAAGACCTAACCCTGTTCTTTGGGTATGCAGACTCAGTACTCAGTGGACATTAGTTTATTTTCCTTTCTAAAAACAGACAATAATTCTTTTTTTAACCCTCTTCTTGTATTTGGTAACAGCATACTGGTTGGAATTTTCTTTATAGCTAGGTTCATTGATTGGGAGAATATAATGAAAGTAATTGTATTGGAATTTTCATTTAGCATTGCTTGTTCACATTAAATTCCTGAAAGTAGATTACAGATACCTATAAATACTCATGATAGGCAAGAAGTTAACTTGAAAAAAAAAAAAAACCTCTCTAGTGAGCCTATCAACATATTGTCTAAGTAATGCATATCAGTTCCGTGATTCTCAAGCTGTCTGGAAGTTGAACAGGTTACGTGAATGGGATGGAGTAAGTGGAAGCTCTGTGGCATTATGGTGAAAGCTTTTTACACTCATTTAAACTACTTTTAAAAAGTGAAATCAGTTGATTTTTCTATTTAGAAATATCTAACTTCTTCCTAGTGGATGTAATGTCATAATTTTCAGAGCTGTCTCTTATGGGTTGAATTGTCCCCCTCCCCCAAGATTATATGTTGAAATTCTGCCTTCTAATACCTTGGCATGTGATCTTATTTGAAGATAGGGGTTTGGTTGATAGTTTTCAAATAACTTTTGATGATTGACAACAGAAATAAAATAATCAGTATTTGATTTTTGTCATGTTTTGTCATGTTTTTCTTTCAAAAGAAAAACAAAGTGCATGTTTTGCTTATATCTTTGTAATCCTTTTCATTGTTGCCAGTATATGGGGTTCGTTTGCTTGCAAGAGTTAGAGAAAAATTTCAAGGTGTCTTTCTTTCCAAAAATCCATCATTTCCTCATAGAATTGCCACTACTTCTAGTGTTACAGGTCCTCTGCTAGTAGGTTTGCACTATGAAAGCCCATTCTCCAGCCATTGCTGTGTAGACATGGAAGAGCCATCTAACCCAAGGTAGACTAATCAGATTATCCTCTGACCTTCAAATTTGGATACAGAAATTCTAATTTTGTCTGGCCTAAATAAATGAAAGTGTTATAAGCATCTTGCAACTGATGTAACTCTGTAAACCAAACCCTGGTGCTTCTTGACCCTCACTGTAGTCTTCTGTTGTTTCCCAGGAAGCTTCTCTAAATTCTTCTATAGCAGGATATTTCTGTTCCCTATTTTTGTTTCTCTTCTGGGGACAAAAAAAAATAATTATAAACTATGCATACAGTGGCAGCAGGAAGGGAAAGATTTGAAATGTGCGTACCACAATGCCACAGGGTCCTGGTCAAGAAAAGTGAGAAGCTGGCTCAGTGCCTGTTGCACAGTGTTTATGGCACCAACCACATGCACTGAGGCTGGCAGGGTTGAGCCTGGCCCGGGCCAGCTAAACAACAAGGACAACAGCAACAAGAAAATAGCTGGGCATGTGGTGAATGCCTGTAGTCCTAGCTACTTGGGAGACTGTGGCAAGAGAATCACCTAAGCACAAGAGTTGGAGGTTGCTGTGAGCTGTAATGCCACAGCACTCTACGGAGGGCAACATAGTGAGACTCTGTCTCAAAAAAAAAAAAAAAGAAAGAAAAAGAAACTGAGAAGTGATGATGTCACACTTACACAAAGTTCTCTTCATACATTTTTCTGTTTTGCTTAACTTCTTTGGAATTTGTTATGTGTCACATAAAATTCATAATTAATATGCATTGCTTCTTGCAAATAAATTTAAATCAACAACAAAAAATGATGGCCAGGGTAGTAAGCAGCTACAAGATATATTAGCAATTTTATAAATTGTGGTATATGTACACCATGGAATATTATGCAGCCTTAAAGAAAGATGAAGACTTTACCTCTTTCATGTTTACATGGATGGAGCTGAAACATATTCTCCTTAGCAAAGTATCTCAAGAATGGAATAAAATGTATCCAATGTACTCAGCCCTAATATGAAACTAATTTATGGCTTTCATATGAAAGCTAAAACCCAATTGAATACGGGGAAGGGGGAGAGGGAGGGGAGGGAGGGGGGAGGATGGGCAGAGGGAGAGTGATTGGTGGGATTACACCTGCAGTGCATCTTACAAGGGTACATGTGAAACTTAGTAGATGTAGAATATAATTCTCTTAATACAATAACTAAGAAAATTCCAGGAAGGCTAACTTAACCAGTGTGAAGAAAATGTGTCAAACTGTTTATAAAACCAGTGTATGGTGCCCCATTATTGCATTAATGTACACAGCTATGATTTAATATTAATTAAAAAATATCCAATGAGCTTGGGAGCATTCAAATAAGTAAGTGAGGTGATGGTTATGTTAATCAGTTTGATGTAAGTGTTCCACATTATATATCAAATTAGCACACTGTACCCCATAAATGTACACAATTATTTAATAAAAGAAAAAGAAAGAAAAAGCAAGCCAAAACTATGAGAAAATATCTATGACAAATATATGTGCCTAATTCTTTCAAACATAAAGATACAAATAACACAATAAAAAATAGGCAAAATATTTGAACAGTCATTTCACTAAGATGGATATGTAATTGACCAATAAGAACATGAAAAAATGTTCAACATACTAAGTTATCCTGGGAATGCCCCCAAATTAAAATCTCCATGAGTTATCACTACACAACCCCAAGAACGGCTTGGGTTTTTTGTTGTTTTTTTTCATAATAGTATCAAGTGTTTCAAAGTAAAGGAACAATGGGAACTTCAGACCTTGCTGAAGGGATGGAAATAGCGCCACCACTTTGGAAAGCTCTTTTGCAGTTTCATTTAAAGTTAAACATACAACTGCCCAGCAATTTCACTACTAGAAATTTATTCAGTATATATAACATAGAATATATATGTGACCAAAATGACTTGTACAGAAATGTTAATGGCAGCCTTATTCATAAGGTTGGAAATGAACTGAAAGCAACCTAAATCTTTGAAGGAGAGAATAAACAAATGATGTGTAGTCATACAAAGGACTACTACTCAGCAATACACTCCCATCATGCAAAACATGGATTAATCATTATCCTGAATAAAAAAAGTCAGATGTGGAAGTTAATATACTGTATTATTCCAATTACATAAATCTTCACAACAGAAAAAGCTAAGTCATGGTGAAAGAAAACATGTAAATGATTTTCGATTGGTGAGATGAATTCACTGGAAAAAAACACACATGAAGTTTCTGGAGTGATAGAAATGTCTGTATCTTTATGGGGTGTTGGTTTCATGACTCTATCCTTTTATCAAAATTAATTAAATAGTACACTTAAAATCTATGCATTTGTATGTAAATTATACATGACTAAATAAAATTAACTTTAAAAAATAAAAAATAAAAGTACAAAACATCAATCAATAATGTAATCACATTATACTGCATACTTTATGATTAGCCAACCTGATTGAACACTTCTGATTCAGTGGAGTTACTGATTTGAAAGGCAGCCTGCTCCATTTACAGACAACTTCGTTAGGAAGTTCTTTGACTTTTCTTTGTATTAAACTGTGTGATGATCTCTGTAATAATGTCTTTTGACCTGCTCTGATCTCAGGATCTATGCAGGAAAAGGATATCATCTTGTTGTGTTGATCATCCCTTCAGATTTTAGGAGCCAATTGTCTGTCCCCCCCACATCATCTCTCTTCTCATCTACAGATGCTGCATTACACACTGCTGCTAATACCACTGCATTTCTGGAGTTTCAATCTCTTAGACACTGTCATCTATTTGTACCTTTATATCCGTTTTACAGACTTGTGCTTTAATATTCTTCATTTGGGGAAGGAATTCTGAAATAAAATGAACGTCCTATGTATGTTTGCAATTTCATATGTGGAATCTCAGCTCTTAGTGCTGATGCTTCTTTGTGAGGAAAGAATTCACACATTTTTCAAATGGGTAATAGCTATGTACCAGATTTTGCTTAGTTTTCTAGCATCCTACTTAAATCCGCACCACAAATGTGTGTCTACATTTTCATGCATATTTCGGGATACACACAGGCAATTACTGCACTCATTTCACACATGAAAATTGATGTGTCTTAAAATTAGCTAAGCTATTTTAAAATATAATCCTTTATGTTTACCCTTCTGGCAGTGAGAAATAATATACTAGATAACATTTTGATGGGAGGAAAAGAATATCTAGTTGACATTTCAGTTCTCCTTAAATTATTTCCCTAACAAGAGCTACTCATTCTGAAAAATGACTGAGATGTTCTAAGTCGTGTATCTTGTTTTTCCCCCAAGAGGAAATGAGCGAATCAGAATCAATATGTCTGTGTAGCAGACACAATAGTGAGAACAATTGCCTTCTTTAAAAAACAAATGATGCCAATGTTGGTTCTCATGCTAATCTATCCAAGGTCTTCTATTTATAGAAATCACAACAGTTTTAATGATGCTATTATATAAAATATTGTTCCTCAACCGAAAGTGCAATTGTATTGTTAAGTGACATTTTTGATCCCAAACACTAAATAAAGGGCTTGTTGTTCGATTTGTTTCTAAAGTAGGAGATGAAAATCTTTCAGAGATGAAACACTAGTTCCATTTATCTGGTGTTATTGTTACAAACAAATTATTTCTTTTATTGTTGGAGACCTAGGCAGTAAATATTTTGAGGACAGGAAGTGGACCTTCATTCTTTCTCTCTCTAGTAACTGGCACTGTGCACGGTACGGAGCAACCACACAAGTGTTGTTTGCTGTCATGTGGATGGACAAAAGAGTAAGTACTGTGTTTTTGCCTTTAATGGGAATAGTGAATGATGCCTTGCATTTATTAAGGGTTGGTGTGAGACTAAGTGCTACAGTGCCTATTGAGAGTGAGTCAAATGCCTAGCATCTCTTAAAAAGCAAATACCCTGGGAGCTGTCACCAGCAGAATTTTATTGGGGGCTATAAAGTCCTGCTGAAAGTAAACCTTTGTTATCCCTAAAAGAATAAGGATCAGCAGAGAGGTATCAGCATGGAGTAAAAGGACCATGGAGTGTTGGAAAGGAGGATGCTATAGCTCACAGATTTTAAGTATTTGCTAAAGAATGATTCTTGGGCCATACAAAGCCAAACTCATTGCTTGGTTAATTCAGTTCTAGCAAATATGTTGTAATTTAATGCCATCAATCAACTGAACAAACAAATAAAGGACTAGTCAAATGTAGGAGATAATAAAAAACTAGTCAAATCTAGGAGATAACGAACCACAGGGGAAAATGTGCCAAGTCTGGGCAACAAAAGATCGTAATTCTGACCCTGGCTCTTTATTTGGTCATTTTTGTTCTCTTTTTCCTCATCTCTAATGGTGTGAATTGGATTAGTTGATTTCCAAACTCACCATCAGCTCTGAAATGCTCTGAGTCTATATTGCTCCCCTGCAATACACGACTAATTAATCAATTGAGTTGTTCTTTACTGTTTTTACCATCTAAGGGAAAGACCAGGGCAGTCAAGAATCCAGTGACAGAGAAAGCACAAAAATATGTTCCCATATTTCATGAGAACACTTTCTGAGAGGTATAATATTTAATGAGAACCAGATTTAAGATGGAATTCACATACTTCCATACGATCTTCATGTATAAAACATTCTAAAAAACATTGGAAGTTGAAGACAGCTTCGGATTTGTGTTCGGTCTATTACACAATGGAGAAATGGAGGGGGTCACTTGGGATTTCTAATATCAAAAATTAGAGAGGATCAAAATTAAATAAATATCAAAGCAATACAATGCACGTTTATTTGTATACCTATTCTAAGTAAATTTAGAATGCTTTTACCATTCTGACTTAAGTATTTCTTTTAATTTTCTATTAATTTGATTTTCCCAGTTGGATAAATTTGGCCTCTGAGAGAGCTGCAGAATATAATAAAATATTAACACCCCCATTCCCACCCTCAGTTAAAAAAAAAAAAAAAGAATGTTTTAACTAGTCCTGACTGGTTGGTAGCAATTAACAGTTTTCCCCCTGGTGACTAGATTGATTACATCTATGTTTGTGGTCAGGGCTGCCTGTGGAGTTCTCTTCAAGGCAAAGTTTTCCTGGAATACATTTTAGTTTACATAGTTGCTAAGATTTTAAAAGACATTTACATTAAACATTGCAGCATCCAGTGATATCCTCCAATACCTTTAAAATAAATTATTCAATTAGTAAATAAACAAAATTTCTGTTCTGCTTTTAGAAGATACACTTATTTGGGGAATTTAGAAATTATTCTGGAAAAGGTAGTGTGGGGGACTTCCAGAAGAAAATAGCAAGATGATACGGCATCACAGAAGCACCTGCCCCATTAAGTTAATAGTGGGACTACACCTATGGAGCATATTGCAAGGTTACAAGTCAAATCTATCAAGTATTGAACACAAATGTCTTAATACTGTGATTAAGTAAATGAGGTGAAAGCTGTGTTAATTAGTAGGATGTAAGCACTCCAATTTGTACAAATAATCAACACATTGAATCCCACAAAGGCATCAATGTATTCATGATCTATGTATATGTGACTTAAAAAAAAAAAAAGAAACAAAACTAATACAAAATGGCAATTATAGGGTGGTACCTGTGGCTCAAAGGAGTAGGGTGCTGGCCCCACCTATATGTTGGAGGTGGCAGGCTCAAACCCAGCCCTGGCCAAAAAAAAAAAAAAAGCAATTATAACTACCTGAGGAAGAGAAGTATCAACTAAACTAAGAATAGCTACAATTTATTCCATAGGTTAAAAAAACTGGTTGATAAATTAAAGATGTCTAGTTCAGGGTGAAGGATAGGGCTTCCAACCCTGCTCTCACTCTCCACTCCAGCCTTCTGAATTAGTTGGCAAAATTATCAAAATTCTCTTGAGTATTACAAAATTTGGACAAAGGATTAGTTGGAAGATACCGTGATCTTTTCACTTTTTTATTATAATATGGTAAAAATGACTGCTAGGGAGAACAAGACAAAATGCAGAAAATAAGAAATAGAACAGAGCAATAGAAACAAAAACCTTGGGACTGTGCCCTGACTGAATTAGAGGTGTGACTAGAGCTTCAGAATGGCTCTCTATGACAAGAGGATATACTTTGTAACCGCGTAGAGCAAATTTGCTACTTAATATTAAACAAAAACAAGTGAGAAGAAATCATAAGCCTGTAATTTTACCCAGGAACATGCCGATTTGGCCTCAGCTGTGCTCTTTACTTTCCCATGTCCTCATGGTACAACACAGAAGTAGGCACAACACAAAAACTTAGAGCACAGTTTGGAACTTGAAAAGATAGCAATGTAAGCCAAGGAAAAGACTGAAAATCACTGAAAATACAGGTAAGGAATAATTTCAGAAAAAAAATAAAACTTCAATCCTGATCCTGAATCAAAACTCAATTCTAGGCAGAGCCACCTATGAATGAAAAAGATAAAAAGTCACAGAACAACTGTGTCAACAGACTATGTGATGTGTCCAAAAAAATCAAGAGTGGAGCTGGTTAGGTCATTTGGGTTCAGGGGTGTTATTTTGTTTTTACTTCTTTTTTATTATTAAATAATAGCTATGTACATTAGTGCAATCAAGGGTTACAATGTGCTGCTTTCATATACAATCTGAAATATTCTCATCAAACTGTTCAAAGTAGCCTTCATGGCATTTTCAAACTTTTTTTATTAATATTAAATCATAGCTGTCTACGTTAATACGATCATGGGGCACCATACACTTGATTTATAAACAGTTTGACATATTTTCATCACACTGGTTAACATTGCCTTCCTAGCATTTTCTTAGTTATTGTATTAAGACAATTATATTCTACATTTACTAAGTTTCACATGTACCCTTGTAAGATGCACCGCAGGTGTAATCCCACCAATCACCCTCCCTCTGCCAATCCTACCTACTCCCTCCCCTCCCTCTCCACCTTCCCCATATTTTTAGGTTATAACTGGGTTATAGCTTTCAAATGAAAGCCATAATTTAGTTTCATATAAGGGCTGAGTACATTGGATACTTTTTCTTCCATTCTTGAGATACTTTACTAAAAAGAATATGCTCCAGCTCCATCCATGTTAACATGAAAGAGGTAAAGTCTCCATCTTTCTTTAAGGCTGCATAATATTCCATGATGTACATATACCACAATTTATTAATCTATTCGTGGAGTGATAGGCACTTGAGCTTTTTCCATGACTTAGCAATTTTGAATTGGGCTGCAATAAACATTCTGGTACAAATATCTTTGTTATAATGTGATTTTTGGTCTTCTGGGTATATGCCTAGTAGAGGAATTATAGGATTGAATGGCAGATCTATTTTTAGATCTCTAAGTGTTCTGCAAACATCTTTCCAAAAGGAATGTATTAATTTGAATTTCCACCAGCAGTGTAGAAGTGTTTTCTTTTCTCCACATCCACGCCAACATCTCTGCTCTTGGGATTTTGTGATATGGGCTAATCTTACTGGAGTTAGATGATATCTCAAAGTAGCTTTGATTTTCATTTCTCTGATGATTAAAGATGATGAGCATTTTTTCATATGTCTGTAGGCCGTGCACCTGTCTTCTTCAGAGAAGTTTCTCTTCTAATCCCTTGCTCAGCCTGTGATGGGATCACTTGTTCTTCTCTTGCTTATATGTTTGAGTTCTCTGTGGATTCTGGTTATTAAACCTTTGTCGGAGACATAACCTACAAATATCTTCTCCTATTCTGAGGGCTGTTTGCTTGCTTTACTTTCTGTGTTCTTGGCTTTGCAGAAGCTTTTTAGTTTGATCAGGTCCCAGTAGTGTATTTTTGAAGCTGCTTTAATTGCACGGGGGGTCCTCCTCATAAAATATTTGTCTAGACCTATTTCTTCAAGAGTTTTCCCTGCACTCTCTTCTAGTTTTTTTATAGTTTCATGTCCTAAGTTTAAATCTTCAATCCAGTAAGAGTCTATCTTAGTTAATGGTGAAAGGCGTGGGTCCAGTTTCACTCTTCTACAGGTTGCCAGCCAGTTCACCCAGCACCATTTGTTAAATAGGGAATCTTTTCCCCACTGAATGTTTTAAATTGGCTTGTCAAAGATCAAATAACAGTAAGTAACTGGGTTAATCTCTTGGTTCTCTATTCTGTTCCAGACAACTACTTCTCTGTTTTTGTGCCAGTACCATGCTGTTTTGATCGCTATCGATTTATAGTATAGTCTGAGGTCTGGTAGGTGATGCCACCTGCTTTGTTTTTATTTCTGTCTTGGCTATACAAGTTTTTTTCTGATTCCATATAAAATGAAGTATTTTTTTTCAAGTTCTTTAAAATATAACAGTGGAGCTTTAATAGGGATTGCATTGAAATTATATATTGCTTTGGGTAGTATGGACATTTTAACAATGTTGATTTTTCCCAGCCATGAGCATGGTATGTTTTTCCATTTGTTAACATTTTCAGCTATTTCTTTTCTTAGAGTTTCATAGTTCTCTTTATAGAGATCTTTCACATCCTTTGTTAGATAAACTCCCAAATATTTCATCTTCTTTGGCACTACTGTGAATGGAATAGAGTCCTTAACTATTTTTTCAGCTTGACTATTGATGGTATATATGAAGGCTACCGATTTATAAACATTGATTTTGAAAAAAAAAAAAAAAAGTAGGACAGCTGCCCAGAAGAAAGACTTTCTCACTCCAGTTGCTTTGGGAATTCCTGCTTAACTTGAGGAAAGGCATGCAGCCTTCTGCCTTTGCTGAGGAAGAACCGCTGGTAAGGAAGACAAGATTACTGGTCATATGAGACGCTTATAGAAGACTTGCGTTGACTTCAGAACACAGACGAAAAGCAAAGGAACAGCAAACATGTGGGGGAGATTTTTATATTTAAAAAAACAAGAATATATCATTCTTCTCTCTCACTATTAAATTTGCAATAATAAAGAGTTATGTAATATCCTGTTTCCTATGTTGCCAAGAAATATAAGGAAGAAATGGGACTTTTCAATTATTTACTGATATGACTGTGAATTGGCACAATATTTCTGGAAGTTGGTACGGTAAGTGGTAAAATGAATCCTCCTGCTTTGTTTTTATTTCTGAGTAATGTCTTGGCCAATTGATGTTTTTTCTGATTCCATATAAAATGAAATAGTATTTTTTCAAGATCTTTAAAGTATGACAGTGGAGCATTAATAAGGACTGCATGAAAATTGTATATTGCTTTGGGTAGTATGGACATTTTAACAATGTTGAATCTTCCCAGCCATGAGCATGGTATGTTTTTCCTTTTGTTAACGTTCTCAGCTGGTTCCTTTCTTAGAGTTTCATAGTTCTCTTTATAGAGAGCTTTCATGTCCTTTGTTAGATAAACTCCCAAATACTTCATCTACTTTGGCACTACTGTGAATGGAATAGAGTCCTTAACTGTTTTTTCAGCTTGACTATTGTTGGTATATATAAAGGCTACCTATTTAGAATGTTGACTTTGTAACCTGAAATGCTGCTGTATTCCTTGATCACTTCTAAGACGTTTGTAGTAGAATCCCTGGGGGTTTCAAGATATACAATCATATCATCTGCGAAGGGCGAAAGTTTGATCTCTTCTGACCCTATATGGATACCCTTGATTGCCTCTTCTTCCCTATTTGCGATGGCTAAAACTTCCATTACAATGATAAAGTGCAGTGGAGACAATGGACAGCCTTGTCTGGTTCCTGATCTGAGTGGAAATAATTTCAATTTAACTCCATTCAATACGATATTGGCTGTGGGTTTGCTGTAGACGGCCTCTATCAGTTTAAGAAATGTCCCTTCTATGCCAATTTTCTTAAGTGTTCTTATCATGCAGGGATGCTGGATATTATCAAAAGCTTTTTCTGCATCAATTGAGAGAATCATATGGTCTTTGTTTTTTAATTTGTTCATGTGCTGAAATACACTTATACATTTACGTATATTAAACCAGCCTTGAGACCCTGGGATAAAACCTACTTGGTCATGATGTATAATTTGTTTGATTTGTTGCTGGATTCTGTTTGATAGGATCTTGTTGAATATTTTTGCATCTATATTTATTAGTGATATTTGTCTATAATTTTCTTTTCTTGTTGGGTCTTTTCCTGGTTTAGGAATCAGGGTGATGTTTGCTTCATAGAACATGTTGGGTAGTCTTCCTTCTTTTTCTACATTTTGGAACAGGTTAAGCAATATAGGTACTAGTTCCTCTTTAAAGGTTTGGTAGAATTCTGACATGAAGCCATTTGGTCCTGGGCTTTTTTTTTTTTAGGGAGATTTCGTGCGGTTGATGTTATTCCAGAACTTGATATTGGCCTGTTCAACATTTCCACTTGATTCTGGCTAAGTCTGGGAAGGTGACGTGCTTCCAAGTATTGGTCAATTTCCTTCAGATTTTCATATTTCTGGGAATAAAGTTATAATATTCATTAAGGATTTTTTGAATTTCTGAGGAGTCTGTTGTTATTTCGTCTTTGTTATTTCTGATTGATGAGATTAGAGATTTTACTTTTTTTCCTAGTTAGGTAAGCCAAAGGTTTATCTATTTTATTGACCTTTTCAAAAAAACAACTTTTTGGTTTATTGATCTGTTGTATAATTCTTTTGTTTTCAATTTCATTTAATTCTGCTCTAATTTTGGTTATTTCTTTTCTTCTACTGAGTTTGGGGCTGGAATGTTTTTCCTTTTCCAGTTGCTTGAGATGCCCCATTAAATTGTTAACTTCCTCTCTTTCTGTTCTCTTGAGGAAGGCTTGCATTGCTATAAATTTCCCTCTTATGACTGCCTTTGTGGTATCCCACAGGTTCTAATAATTCGTGTTTTCATTGTTGGTTTGTTCCAGAAATTTGGCAATTTCCTTCTTTATCTCATCTATGACCCAGATATAATTCAGAATAAGGTTATTTAACTTCCATGTTTTTGTGTGAGTATGCAGATTCCTGTTGTTACTGAGTTCAACTTTTATTCCATGGTGGTCTGAGAGGATGCAAGGAATAATTTCTATTCCTTTAAATTTACTGAGGTTACACTTGTGACCTAAGATGTGATCGATTTTGGAGTATGTTTCATGGGCTGATGAGAAGTATGTGTATTCAGTTTTGTTGGGATGAAATGTTCTGTAGATGTCTGCCAAATCCAAATGTTGGACGGTTAGGTTTCAATCTAAAATTTCTTTGCTCAACTTCTTATTGGAGGATCTATCCAACACTGCCAGCAGAGTGTTGAAATCTCCGACTATTATGGAGCTGGAGGAAATCAAGTTGTTCATGTCTGTTAGAGTTTCTCTTATAAATTGAGGCACATTTTGGTTGGGTGCATAAATATTTATAATTGAAATTTCATCTTATTGAGTATTACCCTTAACAAATATGTAGTGACCATTCTTATCCTTCCTTACTTTTGTTGGTTTAAAGCCTATTGTGTCTGCAAATAAAATTGCAACACCTGCTTTATTCTGCCTACCATTTGCCTGAAATATGTCTATATTTCACCTTGTGTCTGTATTTATCTTTTAAGGTAAGATGTAACTCTTGAATGCAGCAAATATCTGGCCTAAGATTTTGTATTCAGTCAGCTAACCCGTGCCTCTTTAGAGGACAGTTTAAGCCGTTCACAATAATGGGGAATATTGATAAGTCTGGTAAAATTTTGGGTATCGGGTTTTTCCAAAGTCCAGTAGAAATTTTTAATCCTTTTGCCACTGTGGAAATTGGAGTTTAATCATAAGTTTCTGAGCGAGTTTACTTTTGTGGTAGAGGATTATGCTGGTCATTATGGAGGATAGGTCTGTCAATATCCTGAAGAACTGTTTTTGTTATGGCAAATTTCTTCAACGTGTGAATGTCATTAAAGTATTTAATTTCTCCATCATAAATGAAACTCAGTTTAGCTGGGTACAGGATCGGGGGTTGAAAGTTATTTTGTTTTAGTAGATTAAAAGTTGATGACCATCCTCTTCTGGCTTGAAAAGTTTCAGCAGAGAGATCTGCAGTCATTCTAATATTCTTCCCTTTGTAGGTAATGAATTTCTTACATCTGGCTGCTTTCAGAATTTTCTCTTTCATATTAACACTAGTGAATTTAATTATGATATGCCTGGGGGATGTCTTATTGGGATTGAGTCATGCCGGGGTTCTGTAACTGTCTGCTATCTGAATTTCAGAATCTCTTGGCATGTGTGGAAAATTCTCTTTCATAATTTCATGGTGAAGAGCCTCTGTGCCTTGCAAGGCCACTTCATCACTTTCAGGGATTCCAATCAGGCGGATATTAACCTTCTTCGAATTATCCCAGAATTCTCTGAGAGAATGATCTGTTTTTGCTCTCTATTTCTCTTCCTCTTTGAGAGTTTGGGAGCATTTAAAAGCTTTGCCTTCAATGTCAGAAATCCTTTCTTCTGCTTGCTCCACTCTGTTACTGAGAGATTCTACTGCATTTTTCAGATATTTGAGGGCTGCAAATTCTTGCTTCAGTGCGTCAAAATCTTTGGTGGTTTTGTCTTTAAATTCATTAAATTCTTGAGACAACTTTTGAATTTCTCCTCAAATTTCTAATTCTGACTTTTGAATTGCTCTTCGAATTTCTACTTCCAAATTTTCGTCCATTCTATTAATCTTGTTTGCAATCCAAGTTCTGAATTCAATTTCTGACATCTTGGCCAGCTGTTTATGAATGGGATCTTCAGTTACATCTGCCATATCTTTCCTTGGGGAGGTTGATCTATTCTGGTTATTAATGTTACCAGAGTTTTTCTGCTGATTCCACCCCATGATTACTTACACCATTTGACTTTTCCCCTGGAGCTTTGTTGATGACCCATACAGTGCTATGGCCTGAGAAACTGGGGTGGTGGGGCTAAGTGGTTTTGTCTTATTTTCAGCTGGTCTCTGTTTGACACTATTGAAACAGTTACTCTTGGTTGAAGTCTCAGCTGTGGAGAAATACCAGCAATTAAGTCACCCTGCCCTCCACAGGCAACAATTGGAAAAGGAAAATCAAACCTTCCTACAACCACACACCCAGGCACCACTTGAATAGTCCTCAGGTGATTGGCTCAGTTCAAAAGGTCCAAATCAATTGTTTCAGTCAGCACCTGGCTCTGGGGTGATAGTTTCAAAGGTCTCTGGGAACTAGATTGCAGGGGTCTATTGACAACTCAAATATGACTTGCTCTGGTGCTCCGTGAAGTCTGGAGTACCCACCCAGCAAATAGAGTAGTCTAGGAAGGATGATGCCTCCTTCCCCACCTTGCACCTTTATCACACCCAGTCACTGATAGCCCCACAGGGCTGTGACTCAGTTGCCTCCTGTGAGCAGATACTCCAGGGCTTTGCACATGTCTGTATCACAAGGACATCTGTATCTGCTCAGCCAGGCCATTGCTCTCTGCCTCTATTCAGCAGGGTGTGGTGAGGCCTGACAAACTTGGGCCCTTGATGGAGGCTGGGGGGTGTTCTCTCAGTTCCTGCCCCACCCCTGATTGATGTTACTGACATAACAGAACAACTTTGTGGGAATTTGTTTCTGTTCCTGCTAAATTCCTCTGCAGAAGAGAAGCTGTTTTGAATTCCCAGAATCTGTGCCTCAGGCCCTGTCTTTACTCCTGCAGGTTTGTATTCGTTGTACAGTCAGCTCTAGCCTCTTGCCTTCCTCTGTCTATAGCCTGATGATCCCATGAGGGCAGGGTGCATCTTAGTCTCAGTAAAGCTGTCCTCTGTGTCAACCCCACCCTGAGAATTTCCTGGCTCTGCGCATGCGTTTTCTAGTCCCCACACTCCACCCAGGCCGGTACCACCACAGGCAGACCCTTTACTCATGAGGCCTGTGTTTCAGTCCCAGATCTGTTCCATGGTGGTTTCCTTCTGAGAAGATGCCCAACCTCCTCTGGTTGCCCAGGGACACAGGGGTTCTGACTTTGGAATATCCAGGGATGGGCCATATTGTTGACAAAAACAGCTTCTGCTCTGCACCTCAGGGCACTGCCGCTCTGGTGTGGTTCCTTCCAGCTGACTGTCGTCTCCTCACTCCCATGCCACAGAATCAGCACTTACCAGATGCAGTCCAGGCCCTGTCCACAACCCTCGAGAAATCACCCAAGAATCTGGACTCTTGGGGGACAGGCCTTCAGAAATCATAGTGAGAGTGGAGGGAAATGCTGGGAGCTCAGAACTGCAGGTCAAAACACCAAACTCATTGAGACCAAATGAGCAAATAAACAGATTAAAAAGGCTACCAGACATACAAGCCCAGAGATGCACAATCAGAAACACATAGACATCCATAACAAAAAAAATACAATAAAAATTATAATCATAAAATAATTGAGAAAAAAGGGTAAAAAACATACAAACCAAAGGAACAAACAAACAAACAAAAAAAAACCTCTAGAAATCTGATGTTAGCACTCTCAGAAACCATAGGAAGGGAAGAATACGAAGACAGAAGGGAGAAAATAAAAGTGGTGTTCATAAAAACGATTCAACATAGTGCTGGAAGTTCTAGCCAATACAATTAGGCAAGACAAGGAAATAAAGGGAATCCAAATGGGAGCAGAGGAGGTCAAACTCTCCCTCTTTGCTGACAACATGATCTTATACATAGAGAACCCCAAAGACTCAACCACAAGACTCCTAGAAGTCATCAAAAAATACAGTAATGTTTCAGGATATAAAATCAATGTCCACAAGTCAGTAGCCTTTGTGTACACCAATAACAGTCAAGATGAGAAGGTAATTAAGGACACAACTCCCTTCACCATAGTTTCAAAGAAAATGAAATACCTAGGAATATACCTAACGAAGGAGGTGAAGGACCTCTATAAAGAAAACTATGAAATCCTCAGAAAGGAAATAGCAGAGGATATTAACAAATGGAAGAACATATCATGCTCATGGATGGGAAGAATCAACATTGTTAAAATGTCTATACTTCCCAAAGCAATCTACCTATTCAATGCCATTCCTATCAAAATACCAACATCGTACTTTCAAGATTTGGAAAAAATGATTCTGCGTTTTGTATGGAACCGGAAAAAACCCCGTATAGCTAAGGCAGTTCTCTGTAACAAAAATAAAGCTGGGGGCATCAGCATACCAGATTTTAGTCTGTACTACAAAGCATAGTGCTCAAGACAGCATGGTACTGGCACAAAAACAGAGACATAGACACTTGGAATTGAATTGAAAACCGAGAAATGAAACTAACATTTTACAACCACCTAATCTTTGATAAACCAAACAAGAACATACATTGGGGGAAAGACTCCCTATTCAACAAATGGTGTTGGGAGAACTGGATGTCTATATGTAAAAGACTGAAACTGGACCCACACCTTTCACCACTCACAAAAATTGATTCAAGATGGATAAAGGACTTAAATTTAAGCCATGAAACAATAAAAATCCTCCAAGAAAGCATAGGAAAAACACTGGAAGATATTGGCCTGGGGAAAGACTTCATGAAGAAGACTGCCATGACAATTGCAACAACAACAAAAATAAACAAATGGGACTTCATTAAACTGAAAAGCTTCTGTACAGCTAAGGAGACAATAGCCAAAGCAAAGAGACAACCTACACAATGGGAAAGGATATTTGCATATTTTCAATCAGACAAAAGCTTGATAACTAGGATCTATAGAGAACTCAAATTAATCCACATGAAAAAAGCCAACAATCCCATATATCAATGGGCAAGAGACATGAATAGAACTTTCTCTAAAGACGACAGACGAATGGCTAACAAACACATGAAAAAATGTTCATCATCTCTATATATTAGAGAAATGCAAATCAAAACAACCCTGAGATCTCATCTAACCCCAGTGAGAATGGCCCACATCACAAAATCTCAAAACTGCAGATGCTGGCGTGGATGTGGAGAGAAGGGAACACTTTTGCACTGCTGGTGGGACTGCAAACTAGTACAACCTTTCTGGAAGGAAGTATGGAGAAACCTCAAAGCACTCAAGCTAGACCTCCCATTTGATCCTGCAATCTCATTACTGGGCATCTACTCAGAAGAAAAACAATCCTTTTATCATAAGGACACTTGTACTAGACTGTTTATTGCAGCTCAATTTACAATCGCCAAAATGTGGAAACAGCCTAAATGCCCACCAACCCAGGAATGGATTAACAAGCTGTGGTATATGTATACCATGGAATACTATTCAGCCTTTAAAAAAAAATGGAGACTTTACATCCTTCGTATTAACCTGGATGGACGTGGAAGACATTATTCTTAGTAAAGCATCACAAGAATGGAGAAGCATGAATCCTATGTACTCAATTTTGATATGAGGACAATTAATGACAATTATGGTTATGGGGGGGAACAGAAAGAGGGAAGGAGGGAGGGGGGTGGGGCCTTGGTGTGTGTCACACTTTATGGGGGCAAGACATGATTGCAAGAGAGACTTTAACTAACAATTGCAATCAGTGTAACCTGGCTTATTGTACCCTCAATGAATCCCCAACAATAAAAAAAAAAAAAAAGAAGAAAGAAAAAAATAAAAATAGAGAAAGTAAAAATAAAAAAATATAAAAAATAATAAAAATTGACGATAGTTCCTCCAAGAAAATGATGAAGAAAGGGCACCAACCACAATAGTATTATTCTTGTATATATGTAGAAATATACATCTATATATATGACGTAGGGATCAACTTTTGCAGGAATAGATTAATAATGCAGTATACTTTCTGGACACCAGGTGGCGCTGTGAGTGGTTCCCAGGCTTATACCTGATTCACAGTTTATACTGTTACCATGGTAACCACCCTACCTGGCCAATCGCCATTTTGGATTTTCCATAAAAGTTATTTTTACCTAATTGTTGTGGAACCTCAACTGCTCTGTTCCAAACAGCACTCCTATCCAACCTCCCAACTCAGTGCAGGAGTCCACACTTCACAAATCTTTCCACTCGGCTCCCTCGTTCTCCTGCAAACTGGCAACTGCAATGGGCTGTGGGGTGGGGTGCTGGCAGCCGCCAGTTCTCGCTGGTGCTGGCTACCGTGTCTGCTGCCGGCTCCAGAGGCTGCTGCCAGGTCCTGCAAGTGCTGCTGGGTCTCGCTGCTGCCACGGCATGCGGAAACCTTATACTCAGTTTTTGTGGCTCTGGAGTTTTGAGTCCAGCCACCCTCCAGTTCGCCACACAGCCTGAACTGCCAGCCCACACCAATATTCCCCACCAGGAATGGTCTGGTCCATTTATTCACTCCTGTTGTTCTGGGGGAAGGTGCCCACCATTTTGGACAATTCAAAATGTCTGTTTCCCAGGCAGGATCCCTTCCTTTCAATTTTCCCTTGAGTTGCTTAATACCTTGTGATTCTGAGTGGCTCCCCTTTTGGGTGCCAAACTCTTCTTGGGAATAAATTTTCGTCAGTTGGGTTTTGCCAGGAATTGCAAACTGCTGTCCTCTGTGAGGGAGGGGCCTGCTGGCCAGCACAGCTGAGCAGGGAAAATCTCTACAACAGAATCCGTGGTTTTAAATTACACCTCATATACAGCAATCTGCCAATTCACTGCGCGTCTCCAGCTGTCTGTCCACACCAATAATCCACGCAGGGAAAAGGTCCAGACCCCCTTTCTCTCACCTGATGACTTGGGAGAGGTGGGCTACACATCCGTCCCATCTGCCATCATGTTCCGCCTCCTGTTTTTAGTTCTTTTACACATTTGTGGGGTTAGATCCTTATTAGATATATATTTGCAAATATATTCTCTCATTCTGTAGGTTGCCTGTTTACTCTTGGTGTTTTCCTTTGCTGTATAGAAACTTGTTAGTTCAATATAAGTTGTCTATTTTTCCTCTCGTTGCCATTATTTTTGAGGTTTTATCCATAAATCCATGCCTACACCAATGTCATGGTGCTTTTCTCGTATGCTTTCTTCTATTCGTTTTGTAGTTCTGGGACGGATCCTTAAGTCATTTTGAGTTTATTTTTGTGTATACTGAAACGTAAGTGTCTAGTTTTATTCTTCTGCATATGTATAGTCCGTTTTCCCAGCACCATTAAAGAAGCTGTCCTTTCTCCACTGTGTATACTTGGCACCTTTGTCAAAATCATTTGGCTATAAATGCATAACTTTATTACCAAGTTTTCTATTTTGTTTTTTTGGTCTATGTATCAGCTTTTATATCAGTGTCATGTTTTTTGTTTACTATAACTTTGTAGTGTGTTTCAAAGTGAGGTTTTATTCTATTCAAAATAAAAAAGAATGAAATTCTGTCAGTTGTGGCAACATGTATGAACCTGGAGGACATTACATGAAGTGAAATAAGCCAGACACCAAAAGAGAGATACAATGTGAACTCACTCATGTGTGAAATATAGAAAATTGTTCTCATAAAAGTTGATGGTGGTTACTAGAGAATGAGGGGAAGGCAGGAAGGATTATGAGAGATTGGTCACTAGGTGCAAAGCTATGTTAGGAGAAACAAGCTCTAGAGTTCCTTTAAATAGTAAGATGACTAAAGATAATAAGTATTTGAATGTTCAAATCACAATGAAATGGTGAAAGTTTAAGGTGATGGATGTGATGATTACCCTGATTTGATCATTACATATTGCACCCCATAAATATATGGAATTATTATGTGCCAATCACAAATAAGAGTGAAGCTAGGATGTGAAAAACAAATATTTTAATTTAGATGAAAGAAAAAAAAATTTAAGGCCCAGACCTCACTATGTTTCCCAAACTAAATGCAAACTCCTGTGCATAAGTGATCCATCTGCCTCAGGCTTTTCAGTAGCTGGAACTATAAGCATGCACCACCTTGCTTCCTATAGTCCCAGCTATCACAGAAGCCTCAAAAATGAAAGAAAATTTTGCATAAGCACTTCATGCTTTGGAATAATAGGAACTTTTTCAAGTAAATAATAGCTCAAATATAAGAATAGCAGAATATATGTTGTTAAAAACAGCATTGTTGTTATAGAGGAAAGGCTTGAAGAAATATTCTTAGTGAATGAAAATTATAAAAGGAAAAGTCATCAGAGTGTACAGAGATGAGCCAAAGGGTAAGGAAGGCAGAAAAATGCAGAAATTACATAGAGAAATCTTTCCAGAAAAGTTCTCTGAAGGAAGAAATTCATGTATTGAATAACATTCTTTTAAAAATACCTATTAAGTATACATAATATATCAGGCTCTGTTATAGAAGCTGAGGAATCACAGTAGTAAGCAAAAGGGGAAATTTTCTGCACTCAAGAAATTACTTTCTTCTAAGAAAAATAGACAATATACAAGTAAAGACAGAGACGATATAATTTCAGATTTATATAGTAAAACACAGAGAGTACTGCAGAAAATTTTATACAGGATGCTTGAAGATTTAGCCTAGTTCAGTTATTGAATTTATAAGATAAAAAATAAAAGGATTATTTAGGCATCCAGGCTAGAAAAGCAAATCACCTATGAGGAGAAAAAAATATGGATATATTTCTTTGTTTTCCAATATAATATTAAAGGCCAGAAGATCATGAAGATATACTTCTAAATTTTCAAGAGAAAGAAAATGAAAATCAAGAATATAAAATGAAAAATATATATTATTTAAATATCAGGGCAATAGGCAGACATTCTTAAAAGATGAAAGAACTAAGAAAATACAGCATCCAAAAGCTCTTCTTTAAAAAAAGCAAGCAAGCAAGCAAAAATCATTTGATAAAGATATCCACAGCTAATGAAGAGATTCATCAAAATAAAGATCTTAGGAATGGAGAAGCTGGGCAGTAGTGTCAATTAGATTTGAATCCATTGAAACATAAGCTAACAGTAAAACAAAATACAAAAATTATGTGCACCAAATAAGATGTGCATATTTAGAAACTTCAATAATGTAAAATTAGTGTCATAATTCACCAAACTTGGAGAGTGAGGAGCTAGGCATATTGTAAAAAATGTGAAAAAGCTAATGCCCTCATCTTTCACAGTGAGTAATTAGTACTGTACAAAAAGGAAATATTTAATTAAAATTAATAATTACTCCAAATGCTTTGTGTTGTTATCTATTTTATAAGTCTTAGGGGGATAATTTAAGAAATACTATGTTTTGTGGTAAAGAAGCATATATCTGAACTGAAACATTTCCTGAAGTTTCTTTACTTCTTCTTTTTTTTTCTTTTTTTTTTTAGAGTGTTTTTTTTTTTTTTTATTTTTTGTAGAGATAGAGTTTCACTTTATCACCCACGGTAGAGTGCCGTGGCATCACACAGCTCACAGCAACCTTTAACTCCTGGGCTTAGGCAATTCTCCTGCCTCAGCCTCCCAATAAGCTGAGACTACAGGCGCCCGCCACAACACCCGGCTATTTTTTTTGTTGCAGTTTGGCCCGGGGCCGGGTTTGAACCCACCACCCTCGGCATATGGGGCCAGCGCCCTGCTCACTGAGCCACAGGCGCCACCCTCTTTACTTCTTCTTAAAATCAAGAAAAATTGTACTTATATTTGTAAAATAAAATAAAATGCTGTTATATTGCATGTATATATAGTATCTATCTATTTATCTATCTATACATAAGTCTAAATCTATATCTAAATCTCTCTCTCCCCCCATCTCTCTATATACATAATTTTATTTGCCCTTGTACTGATATTTATTGATATTTCTATTTGGATTTAGATACATAGAGAAATGTTTGGAATAATGTGTTTGTAAATTACTGATGATAATTATTTGGGTAATAGGATTTGAAGGGTTTATTTTACTAGAAAATTAAATAATCTGTTTTTCTTCCCTTTTTATAATTCAGATTAATATAAGGTACAAATGATTACATTGTTTGCATTTGTTAGGTTAAGTCTAAGTTGTAGTTGAGCCCTTTACCCAGGGGGTGTCCTATATACCCTTTTATTGTGCCCATTAGATAAGAGTTTATCAAACCTCCTCCCTCCTCCCCTCTCTTTCTTTTTCTCTACCACCCAACTGAATGCATTTTTTTTTCTTCTGGTTAGATACCTAGTAATGAGATTGCAGGGCCAAATGGAGGGTCTACTTTTAGGTCTTCGGGAATTCTCCGTACTTCTTTCTAAAATGGCTATATTAGTTTAACTTCCCAACAACAGTGTATAAGTGTTCCCTTCTCTCCACACCCACACCAGCACCAGCAGCTTTGATTCTAATCATCAAAATATGTGTTTTTCACTCCTGATGATCACTTTACCATTTTCCCAGAAATATTAAATTGATTTTTCTTCTGAAAAAAGTCATGTGATAGAAGCATAAACATGGTCTTTTAGTTGAAAGGGCATTTAATGTATGTCAGGAGACCAGATTTTAAGCTTCGCATCTGCCTCTGCAGTGTGACCTTAAGAAATACAACTGAACTGTATGAAAATTAGTCTTTCCATCTGTGAAGCAGTGTATTCTAAGTTCTAACATCACTGTAAGTTCGTAGAATGCACCAGTGGCTTATTTAGTCTGAGCTGACCCTGAAGAAAAGAGCATGAGGGAAGGGGTTTCATGCAGTTTATTCTGGGATGGGATGATCCCAGGAAACAAGAATGAGAGCCCAGGGAGGGTGAAATGAAAGCTGATACAGGCATATCACGTTGAGCAGGTAATGGCTATGGGCAACTGGGGCTTTATCCCACCAGAATCTTTGCATTTGTACAACACAGAAACATTTTTCACCTAAAGGAAAGACAAGGGGTCATTTATCTACCACCAGTTTCAGTCCTACACTGGCTAAATATTACCCCATGGGTAACATTGGTATATAAGACACAGGACACCCTGTTAAATTTCAACCTTACATAAACAATATGTTCTTTTACAATGTAACAGCAAACATTTTACAGGACGTACTAAACAGTTTTTCATGGTTTATTTGAAAATAAAATTTAGGCAGGCCTGGTGTATTTAGTTAGGCATGGAGTATTAACTCATTAAGATGTCAACACTTTCATACTTCTGGTTACGCATGTGTGAGTGCAGATGTTTTGCACCGCAGTATCAAAGAAACACCGCTGGAGAAAGTAAGAGGAACATAATTCAGGTTAAGGAGCAGATGAGAGGAGATGCAGCCTGTTTTGATATCCCCTGTGCACACTGACTACCTGAGCAGCTTTGAAAGTTTGGGTAAAAAAGTGACATAGAGTAACAAAACGTGGGGAATTAGACAAAATGATCAAAGTGGATATATTTTATAATCTATATACCATGAAAGAATATATGAGGTGATATTATCATTATAATTGACTTTTTTGAAAAAATTTTGGCTGTTTTGATAGGGATTAGGTGATTCAAATTACAGGTTATCTATTAACAAGTATAAGTTAATTGTATTAAGAAAGAGTGAAAACAGAATGATGCTTTTGGTTTCAGCTAAGAGGTTTCAAAATTAAGAATCTTTTTCATGTATAGCTGGTTTGACAATTTGGTCTGAATTGATTTGCTCTGAAAAAGCATGCTATTTTTCTGTTTACCAGGAAGTTATTCATGCCTGGTAAGAGCATTTTTTACTTGGAATTGTCTGGTTGTGAAGAGGACTCTCAGTGTGCCTAGAATTCTGGAGTCTCTCAGCAAATGGTAAAGTCTCTTCGCTGTAACTGTTTTTGTTTTTCATTGTTGTTTTTCCACACTCTGATAAGCACTTTTTCCATTGTGATATCTTAATATCACTGTATTCAGTCTTGGAGAGAATAAATAATTGTCCTTTTTCTAGAAATACATAGCCATTATTATATAGTCAATTTTCAGGGTAACCTCCAAATTATCTCTGAACTCACTGCATTCTTCGGCTTCATCCATTATTTTCTCAAAGTATGTGACTTACTGATTTCTGTAGAAGAATGAAATGCCTTTACTGCCAAGCCTAGGAGGTCATTCTGCCAAAAGAGCTGTTATTTCCTTGTTTTTCTTCTTCCTTAGAAAAGTTTATGCATAGTTCTTACATAGCAATTTTCCCTGCCAATCTTCCAGTGCTGTATCTTTTCTATAGAGTGTAGTTTTTTATCACCATGATCTAAAAGCCTTCCCTTGTCTACCACTTGCGTGAACCTATGCCAAGTTTTGGAATTTAAGAGGCATTGGATAATAAGAACGTACACTTTCTATTAATCAGGAAATTATTCTCAGTAGTAAGGATGAATCAAGTATAAATTCATTACAGATATTTAAAATTCAAATCTATTTTCATAGATAACTTAGAAAATACTTGCTATACAAGCTTAAAAAAATTCCAATTATTACAGAGCATCTGGCCTGAGCCAATAGACTTTACAATGTACATATTGCCAGTAAAATGTCTTTTATAGACAATATTACACATTTTGGAATTGACTGTTGTTTAATCGTCAATGAATTATGTTCCCCAAAATAATTTGTTTTAGTGAGAGGGCATTGGCCTTTGGTCCATAATTATGCCATTTCATCATAAGGAATATATTTGATACAGTTTTTAAACTAGTATGTCCATTATTTATGTCAGCTTATTACTATATCCTATCAGCTCGGTTTTAGTGATGAAATTAGAGCTATTTTGTAAGTAGATGAATGTAAGTCTATAAAGCAAGGCCCACTTGTAACCATATTCCACATTGGTTAGCATACTGCAATTCATTAATGCCCACTAATGCATGGATTTTCTCCAAAGGAATGGATAGCTATTTTGTAATGGTGCATTTTATAAATCACTGAAATAAACCAAATTAGCACTTTAAAATAGCTTAAGAGATATTTGGAGCTCAAATATGTAATGCCTCTGTGGCCAAGGAACACAACAGGCTGAGATGTGGCTGCTCTCCTGGTGCTGCACGATTTTATGATAACATAGACTTCTAAGGGCATGCTTTGGCTGTATTCCCTACCTTCATCCCCTACCTAGCTGCTCAACAGAATTTTTAATTCAAAAGGGAGATGTTAGCTATCCACTCCTACCTTTATCTTTCATCCATTTCCCATGCTTTTATTTCCTCACTCTTTGGCTACCTTGTAAAATCTCAACTATCAATATTCTTAATACTTTTGGAAATTGGAATTTTTGTATACACACCATCTTTTAGCTTTTTTTAACTTAGCATCACATCACAAACATACATTCATATTAAATATTCACCCAAAACAAATTTGAACAGTTGTTTGGTATTCTATCATATGTATAGTCCATATGTTATTTTTTCACTTATTAAGGAAAATCTCCTGAAAGTGATATGTTCATGTAAATGGGTAAAAATGTTTTTAGTGCTCTCAATATACTTTGATGAAAAAGTTTCACCATTTAATACCTAAAACAAAGTATTTAGTTGTGCATATTCTTCTTTGGTCCTGTCAACCAAGATATTGTCTTAAAAAGTTAAGAGTTTCAGAACAAAGTCATATTTCTTTATGAGGCTAAGGTACTGCAAAATTTCATTGAACTCAAAAACATTCCAAATAAGCATCATTGTAATCAGCTTAGCCTTTTTTTTTTTCTAAGTATGGTCTTGATATTGTATCTATGATGTTTAGCATATCTTAATTATCATAGCAAATGTTATACTATATGATGTTAGCTGATAGGTCCGAAAGATGTTGTATGGGAACTTACCCTTATTTTATTGGCTTAGCCTGATAAACCCAATGGGAAACCTGATAGAGTTGTCTTCAATATTGCTGTTTCACAAAGACCTTTCAACATTTGAGCTTAGAAATATTGACTAAATGCATATTCTATAATAGGTTATGAGGATAGAATAATGAGTCACATTTCCTACACATAGTTCCCCTTAAAGAACTTGCTGTTCAGTGGAGAGTGCAGCTGTGCAAACTCGTCACAATAAGTCAATGTAGCTAAGCAAATCTATACCTAAATGTTCTAGAAGTTCTGGGAATAGAGTTGGGGTGAGTCATTCTTAGCATTCAATACCCATTTTTTTTTCTGCCTAAATTCCCTTTAAGTGGAAAATACAATCTTTATAATAACCAGCTCTTTAGCTGAATATTTAGTTTATCGTGGCCTGTTCCTCTTTTATGTCTTTTAAATTGTTGGAACCAATCATCACTAGTTTGTCATCTTTTACTTAAACCATTGATAACACAGGCAAAAGGGCTCCCACCCTAGCCAATGCAGAAGTACCCATTTATTGTTAAGAGTTGCCATTAATAATATACTTCTTCTGACTTCATGAATAATTTATGATAGAATTTAGTGTTCATTTTAAAGGAAAGTAAATTATTTTACTGGAACTGAATCAGTGTGGTTGAATTAGATCAATACATCATCAAAATCCGTCAATCACGTTGGCCGAAGAGAAATCTCTGTATTTATGTCAAGAGAAAAACAAATCTTTTCAAAGTTTTAAGAGATAATAATTACATAGCAGTAAAGAATTTGTTCACTCAGTTTACCTTTCATTCATTCATTTATCAAATATGTATTAGGCACTAAATATGTACCAGATAGTATTTTAGTTAACTAGTGAGTTAATATTGGACAAGATGAACAGGAATCTGTTCTAGAGTTTTAATTCCAATTGGGAGACATATATGACCAGCAAATTGAGAGATTTAATATGAAAATGAGCAGTGACCAGATCATACAGCAAAACATAACTTTCACTCATGACCATCAGCAACTTGCCCAGGAAATCAACTGATTTTGTACAATAAACAGCTCAGGAAGCCAGCCTGCTCTGTGTCAGTTTTGTAGGAAGTCAAATTTCTAACCCTAGTAACAATCTAAGAAACAAACAATACCTTTTGTAGCAATCAGCCCTAAGTGGCCAGGACATGACTAATAGTAATTTCCTCAATTTTGTCACTGATTCTAACTTAGGACCAACCAGAGAAAGCCAAATAGACACCTGTAATTAATCACATAGGCTCCTCTGTTTCCATTCTAGTTAGCCTGTCCGCATTTTCCTAATGGCAAAAACCTCCAATCAGAAAGTACCAGAAACCTCCCTTTTCTTCTTTTATAAAACGTTGCCATTCCTCTGACTGCCTTTGAGTCTCTGCCAATATATAATCAATGGTGGCTCATCTCATTGCTGTAGCAAGATCTGAATAAATAGCCTTTACTTTTTTCATTTGCTTAGTTTTCATTTCTTCCCCTTAAACAAATAAGTGAGTATGGTAATTTCCAATAATGGAAATTTCCAATTAATTTCCAATAATTATTTCCAATAATGATAATTGCACTGAAGAAACCACATACGAATGATGTCATAGAATCTGATGGAGTGGTGATGGGGGATAACTTAAAGTGAGTGGTCAGAAATGATTTTTTTGAGAAGGGTTTGAGTTGATCTGAATGACAACAATGAAAGAGCTTTTTGAAGATACAACTCCGAGACTTCCTGAAAAAATAAGAGCATGTTCCAAGGCCACACAGCAAGAGAAAAATTGGCATTTTAAGGAACCAAAAGAAGGTCATTGTTGCCACAGTATGGTGAATGAAAAGAGCTCATGGATGTAAAGACAGAAAAGTATGTGGGAGTCAGGTCATGGAGGGCCTTGTTAGCTCCTCAACTACTTCAAGTTTTAGCATAAGAACTATGGCCAGTCAGTCTGAGGTTTTATGCATAAGAAGAATATTATTTGACTTGTATTTTAAAAACCTCATTCAAATTGTATGTGAAGGTAAGAATGGAAATAGGTAGACTACTTGGAGGCTTTGGCAATAATTCCAAAGAGGGATGATGGTGGTATCTCATACTAATGTGGTGGAAGTAGATATGGAGAAAAATGTTTGAATTTAGAATATATTTTGGAGAAAGAGATAATAAACTTGTTAACAAATTGGATGTTCAGGGTGTGAGAGACATGGATGAAGACTGAGTACTAGTTTGTCTGTTCATTTTTTTCCTTTATCTACGGAATGGATGTTGGTATTATTTTCAGAAATGCTAAATATTAGGCATGAAGTAAGTTTTAGCAGTGGGAAGTTAGTGGCAGGATCAGGATTTCTAATCTGGTCATATAAACTTTAAGATGTTTTTAGAAATCCATGTAGAGAGTTCAGTAAAATTTGGAACTCAGTAAATGTCTCAGGGATATAAAAGGTTGGTTCTGTCACCTAGTGGCTGTGTGACTTTGGGCAAATTATGTCACCTTTCCGAATCTCTTTTTCCTCCTTGGTAAAATGGTGGTAATGAGAGTAGCAGTTTATTAGGAGAGTGCTGTGTATTTAGCTTCACAATTACTTTATTCAATTTAGTTTGAGAATTATAGAAACAATTCTTGGTTTTTCTCAATAGATTAAGTGGACTTTCTAGCATTTAACGATGTGAGTTTTTATCTTTTTTCTGTCTTTATGTGAGACGTTAGAAAAGTTGCATCATACACTGCTGAGCAGTCTCAGTTTTACACTTATAGACTTGGTATTTCTTCTCAAAAATCATGAAAATATCAACCTCTCTCCAAGGGCAAGATTGTACTAAATAAATTGACTAATTAGAATATAGCATTGATCTAAGATTTCTTGTTGATCCAGACATTTTATGGAGAGATTTGTATCATTTTGACCCATTAATTCCAGGGCTATAAATGCTAAGAGCACTGAAGATGTCCATGTCTCTGGACATGCCAGGGTAAAATGCTTATGAAATTTTAGAGGCCGTGTTATTTAGATAGTCACTGTATCTGCTTGTCATGGAGTATGAGGACAATTAATGACAATTAAGGTTATGGGGGGGGAAGCAGAAAGAGGGATGGAGGGAGGGGGGTGGGGCCTTAGTGTGTGTCACACTTTATGGGGGCAAGACATGATTGCAAGAGGGACTTTACCTAACAATTGCAATCAGTGTAACTGGCTTATTGTACCCTCAATGAATCCCCAACAATAAAAAAAAAAAAAAAATTCAATATGACATCTAAAAAAAAAAAAAAAACATGATTGATTTCCTTAGTAATCAGTGGAAGGAAGACAAGGATTTATGAAGACAACCTTTGCCAAAAAGGGGAAGGTTATATATATAATCATTTCCTTTTGGATAAAGTACAGTTCTTATTAAAACATTCACATTAGTATTAATACAGTATAATATTACTTATTAGATAATAATAGATAACTTACTTACCATTACACTACTTTATTGACTATGCTAAATAATTTATGTGTACCTTCTCATTTAACTCATCATTTTGAGATAAACACTATCATAATGTGCATTCTACATGAGGAAATTAAAACTTTGAAACATTCAGCGACTAATCTGAGATCAGTGAGTTGCTCAATGATAGAGCCATTATTTAGATCCTGGTATTGTATTGAATTGCTCACACAAAGCTTCCAACCTGCTCGAAACACCACCCAAGCCATTGATCATTGTCACAGTCTTTGTGAATGCTGTGCACACATCATTTTAGACCTTGACCGCATTTATAAATGATGGAGTAGAAAGAGGTCTCAGTAAGTGGGAAAAGAAGAGAAAAATCAGCCAACTGGAAAACTAGGATTGTCTAATTTCCTTGATTTCAAAAATGAAGCAAAGGAATTTATGGTCATTATTTTAAAGATTCCAAATGCAAATCATTCTGTTTTCTGACTCCAAGGGCAATATTCTTACCACTATACCACACCACTTTCAAAGAGTTTATGAATCATGACTATTTATGTTAAGTAGAGAAAATATTTGGTCTTTTTGGTTGGCTTGGAAACCAATCCTTCTTCTGAAATATTCCTTCTCTGGTAACTTACATTTGGCATCCCCAAAATCCCATTCATAAACTTAACTTTTGGAAACCAATGAAATGCTGCTTGTATGAGAAAGAAGCGTCTCTCTCACACAAACATTTTTATTCACATCTGTGGACACATACATTCAAAGATTTTGATCCCCTAGTTTTGAAAATTGTAGTCAGTAATCTTGAAAATGTATTTTTATTTTTCAACTTAATTCAACTTATTTTCAAAACATAATGAAATCTAAAGGACACAAAGTGTGAAATCAAGAGGAATACTCAATAAGGTTAGTAGCTAGGTTATATATTCTTGTTTCCTTCAGAAGTGCTCCCTGTTCTTCATGCCCGTGAAGTCATTATAATGTTTATTGCTTGAAGCATTTTCATCAAAATCCTAACATGTTGTAAATAGCTCAAGATTATGTGTTTGGAATTATTGGTATGAATAAATGTCATTCTACTCACACAGTTGCTTTGATTTTTTTTAAAGGTTTTTAGTTTGTTTCCAACTGAGCCCTATTCACTGGACAGGTGAAAGCCTTACTGTGTCTTCACAATATTTTACATCTGCCCTGCCAAGTTGTCAGTTGTGTTGATGTCTCTGTTTTATTTCTTCCTTTCCTCCAAGCCACATTGGCAAACTTTCATTCCTCTTATGAAACATTTTCAAAGGGTTGTGACAGATGTCACTTAGGACTTCAGGATGGACAAAATAAAATTGTTTAGAAAATAGGAGGTAACTGCATTTTGGTGGTATATCAATGGGCTTAAAGCAAATTAAAAGTCCGAAAAATGTCTCCTCTAGGCACTGTGGTCCTAACCTCAGCAGGTTGCATTTATTGTTGTTAAGTCTCAGCAACATGATCAACTCCATTATTCTATTATTTTTTTCTTTTATTTCATTATTTTATTATCTTTCTTGAGACAGAGTCTCACTCTGTCATCCTGGCTAGAATGTCATGGCATCATCATAGCTCAAGGAACCTCAAACTCTTGGGCTGAAATGATGCTCCTGCCTCAGCCTCCAGAGTAGATGGGACTACAGGTGCCTGAGATGAAGTCTTGCTCCTGCTCAGGTTGGTCTTGAACTCCAGATCTCAAGCTCTCTGCCTGCCTTGGCGTCCCAGAGTGCTAGGATTATAGGCATGAGCCACTGCTCCCGGCTACAATCATCTCCTTTGGAATGACTTCCCTAAATCTTGAAACACATGTTTGCTTTTTCATGCTTTCATTCTCCTCTGCCATCCACCAGGATGAGGCTCCATGATGACCCTTATCACTATAACTTCTTTCAAATGTAACTAATCAACCCACTGTAGATAACTATCACTGCAAAACTGTTTTTAATATGCTCTTGCTCTTTTCGTATTAGGAAATATTCCAAACCATTAAAATATTAATAACATTACAATCACTACAGTGTGGAAACAACCTAAAGGCCCATCAATGCAGGAACAGAGTAAGAAGTTGTGATAGATGTATGCCATGGAATAGTATTTAGCCATAAAAAGATGGAGACTTTACATCTTTTGTATTAACCTGGATGGAGTTGAAATACATTCTTCTTAGTAAAGTATCACAAGAATGGAAAAGCAAGTATCCAATGTACTCAGTACTAATAGGAAGCCAATCGATGATCTGATACACGCCCACATAACAGAAAAACTCAATTCAAGTTGGGAGGAGAGGGCACAAAGGAGGGGCAAGAAGGGAGGAGGGGAGGGGATTGGTGTGCCCCCACTAAATGGGCATAATGTACATGTATGTAGCACACTTCTTGGATGTGGGACACAATTACTAGAGGGACTCTACCTAACAAATGAAAATATTGTACCCTAGTTGTTTATACCCTCACATTAATCTGAAATTTTAAAAAATCTATAAAAATATTAATAACAGCCAACACTTACATAGTATGTCCTTTACATGTATAGTATGTTCTTTACATGTTCTTTACATGTTCTTTACATGTGCTAACTTGTCAACTTTGAGAATAATATTATGAAGTATATGCTGCTACAAACATGGAAAGTGAGGATCACAAGGTGAGGAAAATGTCCAACAGCACACAGTATTAAATGGTGTGGCTGAGATTTGATCTTCTTGTTGTCAAGTTCCACAGTCCACAATTTTAACCTTTATGTTTTACTTCCTGCCTAAGAAACACATATATAAGAGTCCAGATTTAAGACATATGCAAGGGCTGTCTGGAAAGTATCCAGCCATGTAAAGTGAAAAATAGAGACATCCATGGCTTAGTACTTAGTTGACAACTCTTATATACACACATATATGTGTGTATGTTATTTATATTTATAAATAAAACAGATTTAGGAAATATTTATTTCCATGTAAATACAACATATTCAGGACACCTATATTCACATATTACACGTGGCCATATATACTCCAAATTTACTTTCTTGAAAGAGGAAAATATTACCAATGAACTTTGCATACCTTTCCTTTCAATGCATCTATTATTTATTTCTTATAAGAAGTAAATAAAATACTATTCAGAAGTTGATGTGTATCTCTTCCATGCATAATTTAGCAATTTTTTCAGATATTTATCTCCTCGTAAAGAATATACAGTATTGGGCGGCACCTATGGCTCAAAGGAGTAGGGTGCTGGCCCCATATGCCGGAGGTGGTGGGTTCAAACCCAGCCCCGGCCAAAAACTGCAAAAAATAAAAAAAAAATAATAATATACGGTATTTTTTGTGTTCTAAATTTATACAAATTATTTCACACTGTACACCTACTTCCATACCTTTTTCCCTCCGTTCAACTGTTTCCTAGATTTATCCAAGTGCACGGCTGTAAATCTAATTTATTCCCTTTAAATGATAGATTGTAGTTCAATTTATGAGCGTATTATGATTTGCTATTCATCAACTATCCTAGTGAAGAACATGTTGGTTTTGATTTTCCCCATTTACAAAGCACTATCACAAATAGCTACCTCCATGTTACTTGTGCACGTGTGTAAGAAATTCTCTGTTATATATCTAGAAATTGAATTTCTAAGTCACAGTCTATGCTGGATGGTGCAAATTATTTTCCCAGGTGATCACACCAATTTATAATTACACTGGCACTGCATTAGAGTTGGTATCTTTATCAATCTTTAAAAAAATAGGGGCTTATTAATCTTTTAAATTTTTACCAAACTTATTTGCCAATTCCCCTGTCCATACTTAAATATTAGAATTCTGTCCCTGTCAGCTTGCACCTGGAGTCTGCATTTGGACAGAATATACTTTAGTGAATACCTCTCTGGCTTTCCTCTTTCTCTTTAATATGCTGTTTTAATTTGTATTTTGTTAAAATGATCAATGTTCTCTTTTAGAGTTTAATTTTTGTACCTTATGTAAGAAATCATTCTCTCCCATGGGTTCCTAATAATATTCTAATAGATTATCTTTAAAAAGTTTGAAATTTTTGGCTTTTTTAAAAACTTGTGTAGTTCATGTGGAACTGATTCTAATGCATTGTAAGAATCCAATTTTGTATGTTTCCCATTTGGATGATTAGTTTCCCCCGCACCATTTATTGGTGTCCATCATTTTGGATGGGGGAGGGACACAATATATCTAACATATACTTTCAAAAATATATATACACACACAAATATATACATTTATATAAAATATACTATATATATTTAATTATATCACATAGTGTGAATTTCTTTTTCAAATCTTTTTTGGTATTTATGGAAATTCCCATATTAATTTCAGAAACAGCTTGTTAATTTCTACAAAAGACCTGCTTGCATTTTTGAGTGAAATCGTATTGAGTCTAGATTAAGTTGGGGAGAATTGACATCTTAACAATATTGAGACTTCTGATTCATGAGCACTGCTTATCTTTTACTTTATTTAAGTCTTTTTTATTTCTTCAGCAATAATTTATAATTTTCAAGATACTAGTTTTATACGTTTTTGTCAGCTCTATCCTTTTTATTTTATAATTTTTGTTGCTGTTTTCAATAATATTCATTTTTAAATGTTAATTTCCAATTTTGTGCTCCTACTATATAAAAATAAAATTCATTTTTGTATATTGATCTCCTATTATGCAACCTTGGTGACCTCACTTATTATTTCTACCTGTAGTTCTAGCAGTTTTTATGTATTCCTTTAGATTTTATCATACGCCACCATGTTACAATGGATAGAGACAACTTCCTTTGTTTCTTTCCAATTGGGAAGTATCTTTGTTTTCTGTTTTCTGGCCTTATGGCATTGACCAAAACCTCCAATGCAGCTTTGAATGAAAGTTGTAAGAGTGGAAATGCTTTCCTTATTGCGGATCTTAGGTGGGATACATTCAGACTGTCACCTTTGAGTATGATGGTTTCAGAAAGCTTAGGAACTTTCCCGCTATCTGTAGGTCTCTGAGGATTTTTATCAAAAATTTAAAGATTTTGCCAAATCGTTTTTCAGAAATCTACGAAGATGATCTTTTTTTCTTCTTTTAGGGTATTTATAGGTTGTATTAATTTTATTGGCTTTTAAATTTTATATTCATCTTGCATTCATGAGAACAAAAACACACATGGCATTTTAGACATATTTTTGGATTCGATTTTCTAAAATATTATGAAGAATTTTTCCATCCAAGTTTGTATGGTTATTTGCAGCTTTCTTGTAGCATTTTTGTCAGATTATTATATCAGAGTAATGCTGGCTTCATAGCATGTGTTGGGGAGCATTTCTTGCTCTTCACTTCTCTTTTCAGAGTTTATGTATAATTGTCAATAAATGTTTGAAGGAATTCCTCAGTGAAGTAACTTTTGTCTGAACTTTTCCTCCTGGAAAGGCTTTATACTACAAGCACAATTTTTGTAATAGGCACAGAACTGTTCAGGGGATCCAATTTTCTTGCTTGAGGTTTCTTATATTCTGTCTTGCAAGGCATTTGTCTATCTCCTATAAATTGTCTAATTTACTGACATAACATTTTTTGTAATATTTTCTTATTATCTTTTTAATATTTTTAAAGCTGAGTGGTGTGTCTCTTATTTCTGACATTAGTAAATGTTTTCCTTTTATATCTCTGTGTCTCTCTCTCTTTTTTTTTTTTTTGAGACAGAGTCTCACTATGTAGCCCTGTGTGCTGTGGCGTCACAGCTCACAGCAACCTCAAACTCTAGGACTTAAGCCATTCTCTTGCCTCAGCCTCCCAAGTAACTAGGACTATAGGTGCCCGCCACAATGCCCAATTATTCTTTTGTTGCAATTGTCATTGTTGTTCAAACTCGCCTTCCTCAGTGTATGTGACTGGCGCTCCAACCACTGAACAACAGGTGCCGAGCTTTTCTCTCTTTTTTGCTCTCTATCCTTTTTTTTCCCTTTTCCAATCAGTCTTACTGAGGGTTTAACAATTTTATGGAATCTTAGCAGCTTTTTTCCCCATTGATTTACTTGATTTTTTTTACTATTTTATCTTTTATTGAAGGTATTTATTATTTCTTTTTTCTCTTCACTTTGGATTTGGTTTGCTATTCTTTTTATATTTATTGGGGTGGGAACAGAAGCCATTGATTTAAGATTTTTGTCCATTTATAATACAGACATTTAGTGCTCTAAATGTTTCCTCAGTACTGCTTTAGAGGCTTCCATCAAATTTAGCTATATTATGTTTTCATTCAATTCAAAGTATTTTCTACTTTCATTTCTTATCTTTTTGATGTCAACAGACATTTTTTCCCAGCCTGTATGACTGCCAGGCACTGTTTCCACTAATCTATTCAGATGCTTATTTCTCTAGTCTCAGGTAGTCTTTTCGCACACACTTACCAGTATGCTGCTGAATACTGGAGACGCACCTCCTGCATATCTTCAGTGCTCTGTCTCTGTGAAACCCTCCCTTCTCTAGTACTCTGACTTGCTCTGTTCTTCCCTTGACTTCCTGAAACTCTGAGTTTTAAGTTGTCCTGTTCAACTCCAGGAATCTCTCAAACTCTGCCCAGATTCTCATTTTTTTAGTAATGTGCCCTTTAATATTTCTCAAGACAGTTAAGTTGTGCAAATAAACTTTCTTCATTTGAATCTCATTGCTGAGACATCAATACCCTTCATTGCTCGATATCTAATATCTTGAAAACTATTATTTGGTATATTTGATTTGTTTGTTTTTATTGTTGTTGCTTCAGGCAGATAGTAAATCTCCTCCTTGTTACTCCATTTTTTTCAGAGAAGGAAGTATTTTCCCTGTAAATATATGAAGTAGTTGTCATTTTAAAAATAAGGAAACCTATATATTATATATAAATTAAACAGTTTTCCCCAAATCACACTGGGAGTAAATGGGAGAGGTAGGATTTCAACTTGCTCTGAAAACCCTTATAATTGAAGGAAATGTCTAGTCAATTTAATTCTTCAAAAATAATTTTATTTTCTCACCCCTTTTATTTTCTAGATAAATTTAACATCAGCTTTTCCAATATTTAACACATACACACACACTACTCTGTCATCTTCATCTTCCTCATCTTCTATTGGATTTACTTTTTTTCATTAGTTAATTTAGGAAAGGATTTTATGGAATTGAATCTTCCATAAACATGATATATTTCTCCTTATGTTCTTCACTAAAATTGTACATTTTCTTCACCAAAATATTGCATGTCTTTAGTTATATTTAATATAAGGTGTTTATATTTCTGTTGATAATGCTAAAACTCCTTCTCTATGTGAAATTACATTTTCTAATATTTACTTACTGAAATATAAGAATTTAGTTGATTTTTATAAGTCAATTTTATATACATCATTATGTTATATTCTCTTAGTGGGTTCTATTTGCAAATTAACTGAAATTCCATTGTAAATTATGATAGCATTTGTGAATTATGGAAATGTTTCATCCTTTCAAAGATGTAGACCATTTAATTCTTTTTTCACTTCTTATTGCTCTACCTAATACCATCTGCAGACTGTGACAGTAGACATCATTGATTTATTGCTGAATTTAAAAGAAATACTTCTATATTTCTCTCAAGAATGACAGACTAGAGGCTTTTTTATTATGCTTGATGCACTTACAAGAAGCAAAATGATGTGTGGAGATTCACACTGTGAACTCTTATCCAATAAAGAATCCAGAAAATCAGCAGAAAAGCAAAAGAACACTTCACATCCTGGGGGAGAAAAAGTGGGCAGGGAGCCCATGTTGTGTGGTTAGGCTGAGGATTGTGAGGTGAAACCCCAATACAGGAGACGGTGAGTGAGTATCCTCTGGTAATCTACCTTTCCACTGGGTAACCTTGCAATCCACCCTATAGGAGAGCACCTTGATCATTCAATTGTCTGTCTGGGTCTAGCTTGGGGAGTGACTAAGAGAGAAAAGGAAGAAAATGCACTGAGAAGTCCCCCAGGCATCTTTCCATATCTGAGAGCTAATGGGAGGATGCCACTCTCTATCCGTGCCCATAGTAAGCTGGGCAGAATCCTGCAACCTAGCAGTTATAGCAGCTGTGGGCATAAGAGAGTCTTTGACTGTGGATTGGAGTTCTAGGCCTTGAGCAAGGGAGGAGCCCCTAGAGCCCATTGACAGGCATATGTGGCATGGGTTTCTTCCATCGGTACTGGAATTAGACCCCCTCTTTAGGGACTGGAGAAGGAGGAGATTTGCCTAAGGGATGTGGTTTGGGCTGGGCAGTGAGATTTACAGCCTGAGGCAGCTTAGCGAACTAAAGGCAAATGGCATATGACTTTACTGAGTATACTAGTCAGTTTGCATTTTCAGGATGGAGGAGTGGACCCTATGAGGTCTGGAGAGTGACAGGGAGATATACCCACTCCTGCTTACTTGACCTAAATACAAGTGCCACCCATCCATTCCCATGCTGGGACCTCAGTGCCACCATGGTTGCTCTTCTCAGCAACCAGGAATAGTTCAAGCGGCCTGGTGATTTCCTCCATACCTACATTAGGACTGGTGTTTGCCAGGGGGCCAGAATGGAGGCCTTCCTAGTACTGCTTCACCCAGGTTAGCCTCCTCCCTCCAAAGCCAAGTGTAATTTCTATACTGTTGAGTGTTTCATGACTCAGCCCATTACCTGGGACAATGGAAGTGCTTCATATAGTAAATAAAGATCAAGCCTGAATCTTATTGCTATCACCATACTTGTAAGAGCTACCTACTGGCCTCAAGTCCAACCTGTAGAGCCCAGTATGAAATCTGCTGACACAAGTGCATACGTCTTGGTTGGAAACAAGTAAGGTTTTCATAACTTCTTGTATCACTATTTCCTATGCTACCTTGGCTTTTCAGAGGGTCATGAGCCTGCTCATTCATGTTGTACAAGGCTATTACAAACAGAATTTCAGAAAACCACCACACTGTGTCTATTTAAGACAAAGAAAATCATATAGATTCTTTGCCACTGAATGGACACATAACCAAAGCCAAATGGCCCTATTCAATGTATGATTATAACCCATTCTCAATAAAAAGGCTGTACCCAATGAAAGTAAGTTCAGAAATACGAAGTAACTATTTCAGGAAGACACCCAGAAAGTTTGTAGAAGCAGGTTATTATGACACCCCAAAGGCAAGATAGTTACTCACTAGCAATGTATCTTAACCAAAAATACCAGAGAAATAATTCAAAATATTCATTTTAATGATGCTCAATGAGCTGCAAGGGAAATATGAAAACCAATACTAAGAAATCAGAAAATCAATTCAGGATATAAATGAGGAGTTTACAAAGGAGGTAGATATCTTTTTAAAAAATCAGAACTTCTGAAAATAATTCAATTAAGGAATTGCAAAATACATTTGAAAGCTTCAATAATAGACTACATCAAGCAGAAGAATCTAAGAACCTGAAGACAGTTATTTTCACCTAACCTAGTCAAGCAAAAATAAAGAAAAATAATAAAAATAATTAACAAAAGCCTTCAATAAGTATAAGACTGCAAAAATCAAGAAAACGTATGAATCACTGGCATTCTCAAGCAAGAATAAAACCCCAAAAGTCCAGAAACTATTAAGAAAAGAAGTGATAAGAATCTACCGAATCTAGTAAGAAATGTAGACTTCCAGACTCAAGAGCCCTAACAGAGAAATGAATTGCCAGGCAATTATATATGGTCATTACACTGTCTAAAGTCAAAATTCAAAATCAACACAAAAAAAGCATCTAGAGACCTATATATAAAAAAAAAAAGTCCCTATCAGAATAACAGGGGACTTCTCAGCAGAAACCTCACAAGCTAGAAGAAACTAGGATCCTATTTTCAGAGTACAAGGAAAAAAAAAGAAAAACTTGTCAGACTCAAATTTTATTTCTTGTTAGAATAAGCTTCATAAATAAAGGAGAAATAATATCTTTCCGAGAAAAGCAAATACTGAGGGAATTCGTTACCAGTTGTCTGATTCTATGAGAAACAGTGTAAAGATTTCTAAACATGAAAATGAAAGGTTAATAATTGCCATCATAAAAATATTTGCAAGTATACAACTCACAGTTCTTGCAAAATACTTACATAAGGGAGAAAGAGAAAGAAATGAAATTACAACATGGTAGAACCCCACTATACCACAACGACAGGCAAAAACAAAACAAAGAATGCACAAAACTAGATGACAACAATATCACAAGGACAAAACCTCACATCTTACATATAAATATTAATCTTGAATACAAATTGATTAAATACCTTATTTAAAAAATGTAGATTGGCAAAATAGATATAAATTATGAACCAACTATAACCAGCTATATGCTACTAACAAGACACTCACCTTACCTATAAAGATATTCATAAATGAAGAGAAAACAAGGTAAAAAAGGACTTTCACACGGAGACCAAAAACTAGCAGGAATAGTTGTACTTCTACCACATAAATCTAAACCAGTGGAAAAACACAATGAAGTTTATTATATAATGATGAAGTGATAAAGTTGATAAAATCATACAACAATCCTAAATGTAATTCACCCATTGGCACACCCATATTTATAAAACAAGTATTATAAGACTTAAAGAAAAAAGATAGACTGTTACAAAAGAATAATGTGGGATGTTAACACTCCACTTACAGAACTAGACAGATTGTTGAGATAAAAAATGAACAGGGCAGTGCCTGTGGCTCAAAGGAGTAGGGTGCTAGCCCCATGTGTGCAGGTGGTGGGTTCAAACCCAGCCCCAGCCAAAAACTGCAAAAAAAAAAAAAGAACAAAGAACAAAGAAAACACTGGATTTCCATTGAATGTTAGGCTGAATGGACTTATCAGATAGTTACAAGAAATTCTACCCAAAACTACAGAATATATATTCTTCTCATTATCACAGGGAACATTCTCAAAGCCAGGCCATAAAGTAAACAACAAAAGAAGTCTCAATAAATTTTTTAAATTACAGTCATGCTTGCAAACAATCTTTGGGTCAACAACAAAATAAAGATGGAACTCAATGGGAGCTGGAAGAAGATGGGGGCCGAGTAAAGGCTTCTTTGCAAACGGGAGCAGTGAGATTGAGGAGAGAGACCTCCAGTCACCTCTAGCTGGTGGGCGCTGCACAGAAACATCCCTTTGGGGATGCAGGGAGACAGCCGGAGATTTCTGGACCCCAGGAGGAGGACAAAAGCAGTGGAGAAGTGGCAAGTGGATACCTTTGGTCTGAGGCCATGATGGCTGCTGCAGCTGTAGCTACAACAGCAGGGAGATTGCAGACAGGGAAAGGCCTTCGCTGTGGGTTGTTTTTATTTTTTTTGGACTTGGGCAAGAGGTTGAGTTACCTTGGGAGTCCTTGGGCTAGTGTGCAAGTGATTTTGAGCAGTGTTCAGAGTCTGGTAATGAGCCACTGGGATGGAACAGAGCTTTCATTGTTCAGCTGCAGGCTGCATGCAGCCTATGTGAGACAGGTGCCTTGTGGGCTCAGCCATGGAGTCCCAGAGCAAGGCCCCTCTGGGACAGCATGATCAAGTGACTTTTGAAAGTGCCCAGAGGGCAGGACTGATTCACTGGGGAAGAGAGAAATTTCATTTTTCCGCAGTAGGAGAGCTGCCTTGCAGCCTTGGCCCTCAGGGGCATAGAGCTAGGTAGGTTTTGGCACTCCTGAAAAGCCGACAGCCACTTCAGGAGAGATCCCAGCAACACACACTTTCCCAGGAAAGCCTCTGCTTAGCCAAGGGTCATAGTTTAAAGTGTCTTTTAAGCAGGCTGAGGAGAGACTAAGGCTTTCAACCCTCGGGGGTTTGAGGGCAAAGAAGTCAGGAGAGGCCTCCAGTCTCCATTACGTACAGCTGTATCACAATTATGATTAGCATCTCATACCCCAGAAGATCATCTGTTGCCTAGGCAATATTCAGCAAGATACACGTATATATTTCTTTGTTTTTGTTTGTTTGTTTCTTTTTTTATTTAAACTTTTTCCCCTTAGAGTTTACTATTTATTTTCTTTCTTCACTTTTCTCATGTAAATATAATTTTTCATTATTGCCTTCTTTATTAATAAGAACTTCATTTTTGCTAGTTTTTCTGCCCGTTATTTTTTCCCCAAATTTTATCCTGTAAGGCTTTTTGTCTGTTTTGGTTTGATTTATGGTTTTTTTTTTTTTATTCTATATTTGGTGGAGGTAGGGTACTGTGTCTGCTCAAACTGGCAAGGAGCTGAAGATGTCAAGGGATCACCCAATTCAGCATCCCAGAAGTTAGGGGGTTTTAAGGTGTGGGTCAAAGTACACTACTGTACACCTTTATTACCCTGTCACCCTCTTTCTGTGCCTCTCTTCTTTTGTCAATCTTCTCCTTCCTTTACACACCCTCTCTCCTTTCTCTTTTCTCTTTTTTTTATTATCTTTTTTCCCTTCTTGCTGTTCAATCTTCTCATCCTTTCAGTCCTGTACCAAAAGGACACATCAAAATTTTGGTCAGCACAGTAACTTAAAGAGAAGAGGAGATGAAAGCAAAATTAGGGGAAGGAAACAGACAAAAGAAAACACACATGAGGAAGAAAAAGCAGAAAAATCCTGGCAACATGAAAAACCAGACCAGAGCAATCCCTGCAAGGGACCATGAGGTAGCTACTACAGAGGATTCAACCTATAAAGAAATGTTAGAAATGACAGAAGGGGGATTTAAAATATGGATGATAAAAATGTGAAGGAAAGTGCTGAGAAAGTGGAAAATAACCAAAAGAAAATCTAAAAACAGAATCAAATAAGAGATGAACAATATGAAGAATATAGAAAGGATATAGCAGAGGTAAAGAAATTGAAGCAGTCAATTAGGGAACTTAAAGATGCAGTAAAAGGTATAAGTAACATATTAGACCATGCAGACGAAAGAATCTCAGAGGCAGAGGACAAAGATGTTGAGACAACTCAGATAGTCAAAGAGTCAGAGAGAGAGAGAGAAAGCAGATCATTCACTGACAGAATTAAGGGACTTCATGAAGCATTCAAACATATGAGTTATAGGTATCCCAGAGGGGAAGAAGGATTCTCCAGAGGAATGGAAGCCATACTAGAAAATATCACAAATGAAAATTTCCCAAATATCACCAAAGATTCTGACACACTCCTTTCATAGGGATATATAACCCCCAAGTCATCACCAATAAAATAGAGCTTCTCCAAGACACGTTGTGCTGAACCTGTCCAAAGTAAAAACAAAAGAAAAGATTATGGAAACTGCAAGGAGTAAGCACCAATTGACCTACTTGGGCAAATCAATCAGGGTTACTGAGGACTCCTCAAATATAACTTTTCAAGCCAGAAGATAATGGTCATCTATCTTTAATATAGTTAAACAAAACAATTTTTAAGTCCAGAATTCTAAGCTAAGCTAAGCTTCAAAATTGATGGAGAAATCAAATACTTTACTGATATGCAAACGTTAAGGAAGTTTGCCACAACAAAACCAGCTCTACAGGAAATACTTCGACTTGTTCTATACACTGATCATCACAATGGACTACCAGAAAAGGAAGCACCCAGAAACTAAAGGACAAAGCCTAGCTTTGACAATGATGCAATAGATAAAACAAAGCAATGGAACCCTCACCAATTTGACCTTCAGAGAGGGAGCTCTCATACCCAGATGCAACCATGTGGTAACATCCACACCTCCCAAAGGCCCTCACCCAGACCAGGCCCATGAAAAGAAACAATGCTGGAATTCCTGAGGAGAGAGTTACTGAGTCACTGAGTCCATCTATCTCTCTCCACTTGAGGAGACAGCCTCCTTCCATTCTATTCTAAAAAGCTGCTCATGAAATTGCTTCCTGCCTGTGTTCATTCCATAGCACTTGCTCTGCTTGTGATTTCTTCCAAGCAAGGAGCCAAAGATGCCTCATCCTGACACTCAGTTGTGTCTGGTCATTCTTCAGTCTACAACACACCAAGAAGTGAGGCCTGACTGCCTTAATTAAATCAACAAGACAAATCAAGCCCTGAAAAAGCCTCTAGGCAAGGGATAGAAGAAAATAAGATTTATGTTTTGTTGTCCATATTTATGTAAAAATCACATATTTGTCACACATGAGTATTGTGATTCTCAGTCTAATAAGTATATTATTCACACACACACACACACACACAATTTTACAACAATTTAAGACCAAAAAAACCCAAAGCAATGGACTTGCACAAAATAAGATGAATAGAATGCTTCCACACTTGTCAATTATCTCAATAAATGTTAATGGTTTGATTCCCCACTGAAGAGCCATAGACTGGCTGACTGGATAAACACACACACACACACAATCCATCCATTTGCTGTCTGCAGGAAACAGCACCTAGCCTCAAAGAATAAATTAAAACTGAGAGTTAAGAGATGGCAGACAATTTTTCTGGAGAACAGAATTCAGAAGAGAAGAGGGTTTGCAAACTTATTGTCATGTTCAAGTGGATTTAAAATAACTAAGTAAAAAAAAAAAAGACAATGATGGACACTTCATATTGGTCAAGTGAAAAAAATAATAAGAAGACATTTCAATTCTAAATATTTATGCACCCAACTTAAATGCTCCTAGATTCCTGAAATAGATTTTAATTAGTCTGAGCAATATGATATCCCATAACACCATAACACTCCTCTTACAGAGCTGGACAGATCCTCTAAACAGAAACTAAACAAAGATATAGGAACTTAAGTGTGACCCTAGAACAACCTGTGCTTGAAAGATATATATAGAACACTCCATCCCAAATATAAACAGTATATGGTCTTCTCATCAGCCCATGGAACATTCTCCAAAATCAATCATATCCTAGGAAACAAAACAAACTTCAATAGAATCAAAAGAACTGAAATTTTGCCTGGTATCTTCTCAGACCACAAGGCATTAAAGGTGGAACTCAAATCCAATAAAAACATTCAAACCCACACAAAGGCATGAAAATTAAACAACCTTATGTTGAATGACAGTGGGTGCAGGAAGAGATAAAAGACAAAATTATTAACTTCCTTGAGCATAACAACAATGAAGACAGAAGCTACCAAAACCTATGGGATACAGCAAAAACAGCCATGAGAGCAAAATTTATCACTTTAGATGCCTTCATCTCCAAAACAGAGACAGAGCACATCAACAAACTCACTAACCATCTTATGAAATTGGAAAAAGAAGAACAATCTAAGCCTAAACTCATTTGAAGAAAAGAAATATCCAAAATTAAATCAGAGATTAATGAAATTTAAAACAAAAAAATCATTCAGAAATTAAAGGAAAAAGGAGACGGTTTTTTGAAAAAATAACTAAAATAGGTAAAACTTTGGTGAGACTAGCTAGAAACAGAAAAGTAAAATCTCTAGTAACCTCAATCAGAAATGATAAAGGAGAAATCACAACTTACGCTACAGAGATACAAGAGATTATCTTTGATACTACAAGTAATTCTATGCCCCCAAATTTGAGAATGTGAAGGAAATGGATCAATATTTGGAATCATAGACTCTCCGTAAACTTAGCCAGGAAGAAATAGATCCCCTGAATAGACCAATTTCAAGCACTGAGATCAGAGAAACAATAAAAAAATCTCCCAACAAAAAAAATGCCTTGGTCTGGATGGCTTCACTCCAGAATTCTATCAAACCTTCAAAGAAGAGCTTATTCCCATACTGCAGAAATTATTCCAAAAAACTGAGGAGGAAGAAATCATCCCCAGATGTTCTATGAAGCCAATATTACCCTGATTAAAAAAACAAACAAACAAACAAACAAACAAACAAAAAAAAACAGGAGAACTTCAGACCAGTTGCACTAATGAATATAGATGCAAAAATTTTCAACAGCATCCTAGCCAATAGACTACAGCTTGTCATTAAAAAAGTCATAAATCATGATGAAGTAGGTTTAATCCCAGGGATTCAAGGCTGCTTTAACATTCGCAATTCCATAAACATAATTAAGAAAAAGCAAAGACCATAAGATCCTCTCAATATATGCAGAGCAAGCATTCAATAAAATCCAGCATCATTTTCTTAATAGAACACAGAAGAGTATAGGTATAAGTGGCACATTCTTAAAACTGATTGAAGCTATCTATGACAAACCCACAGCTAATATTTTACAGATGGAGTAAAACTGAAAGCTTTCCACTTAGAACTGGAACCAGACAAGGTTGTCCTCAATCACCACAATTATTCAACATAGTGCTAGAAGTTCTAGCTAATATAATCAGGCAAGATAAGGAAATAAAGGGCATCCATATGGGAGCAGAGAAGGTCATACTCTCCCACTTTACTGACGATATGATCTTATACTCAGAGATCCCCAAAGACTCAACTGCAAGACTTCTGGAAGGGATCAAAAATATAGTAATGTCTCAGGACATACAATCAATATCCACAATTCAGTAGCCTTTGTATATACAAATAATAGAGAAGATGAGAAGCTAATGAGGGACACAATTTCCTTCCCAGTAGCTTAAAACATAATGAAATCCTTAGGAATATACCTAACAAAAGAGATGAAGAACTTATACGAAGAAAATTATGAAACCCTAAGAAAAGAAAGAGCAGAAGATATTACCAAATGGAAGAACATACCATGCTCATGGCTGGGAAGAATCAACATTCTTCAAATGTCTATAATCCCCAAAGCAATCTACAGATTCAATGCCATACCTATTAAAATACCACATCATACTTTCAAGACTTGGAAAAAATAATTCTTCATTTTGTATGAACCAGAAAAACACCCTGTATTGCTAAGGCAGCTCTTAGTAATAAAAACATAGCTGATGTCATCAGACTACCAGACTTTAGGCTGTACTACAAGGCCTTACTGATCAAAACAGCATGATATTGCCAAAAAAATAGGGACATGGACATATGGAACCAAATAGAAAATCAGGAGATGAAACTAACATCTTACAGACACCTAATCTTTGATAAAAATAAACCAAACAAGAACATACACTGGGGGAAAGAATCCCAATTCAATAACTGGTGCTGGGAGAACTGGATATCCACATTAAAAGATTGAAACTGGACCCGTATCTTTCTCCACTCACAAAAATTGATTCAAGACAGATAAAAGACCTAAATTTAAGGAATGAAATGATAAAAATCCTCAAAGAAAGCATGGGGAAATCACTTGAAGATACTGGCCTGGGGTAATACTTTATGAAGAAGACTTCTGTGGCAATTGCAACAATAACAAAAATAAACAAATGGGGCTTATTTAAATGAAAAGCTTCCATACAGCTAAGAAGACAACAACCAAAGCAAACAGACAACCTGCACAATTGGAAAGGATATTTGCATATTATGAATCAGACAAAAGCTTGATAACTAGGATCTACAGAGAACTGAAATTAAGCAACGTGAAAAATGCCAACAATCCCCAATGCCAGTATCAATGGGCAAGAGAGATAAATGGACCCTTCTCTAAAGAAGACAGATGAATGGCTAACAAATATATGAAAAAATGCTCATAGTCTCGAATTATTAGAGAAGTGCAAATCAAAACCACCCTGAGACATCATCTAACCCCAGTGAGAATGACTCACATCACAAAATGTAAAAACTGTAGATGTTGGTGTAGATGTGGAGAGATAGGAACACTTTTACACTGCTGGTGGGACTGCAGACTAGTACAAACTTTTTTGAAGGAAGGATGTAAAACCCTCAAAGAACTCACACTAGACCTCTCATTTTACCCTGTAATCCTACTGCTGGGCATCTACCCAGAAGGAAAAAGTCCTTTTACCATAAGGACATTTGCACTAGACTGTTTATCACAGCCCAATTTCCAATCACCAAAATATGGAAACAGCCTAAATGCTCACCAACCCAGGAATGGATTAACAAGCTGTGGTATATGTATACCGTGGAATACTATTCAGCCATTTAAAAAAATGGAGACTTTACATCTTTTGTATTAAACTGGGTGGAAGTGGAAGACATTATTCTTAGTAAAGTATCACAAGAATGGAGAAGCAAGAATCCCATGTACTCAATTATCATATGAGAACAATTAATGACCTAGTGCATGGTGGGGGTGGAGGAAGGGGAGAGCAAAGAGAGGGAAGAAGGGAGGGGAGTTGAGGGGGTCATGTTGTGTGACACACCTTTTGGCAGCGGGACACAATTATAAGGGACTTTACCTAACATAGGCAATCCATGTAACCTGCTTATATGTACCCTCAATGAATCCCAAACAATTAAAAAAAAAAAAGGATGTAAATTAACATTTTTAAACGAATACATACCCAAACCACTGGAATGGAATGAAATCAGTGCTAAGGGAAACCTTTATAGCATTGCATGGCTACATTAAAAAAAAAAAAAAATACAAAGATCCCAAATTGACAACTTAATATTGCACCTCAAAGAAGCAGAAAAACAATAAAAAATTAATTCCAGACCCAGAACATTAAGTGAATTTGGTACTTTATATGAACAACAAAACAAAAAGTTGGTTCTTTGAAAAGATAAACAAAACTGATAAACTTCTAGGTAGTTTAACAAAAAAAAAGGGAAATATTCAAATGAACACAATCAGAAATGAAAAATTAGACAAACAAGAGAAATCATAGAGATTCAAAATATCATCAAAGACTGCTACAAACAACATTCCCTAGTAGTAGTGTCCTTGATATAGGTTTTCTACAAACTAGAAACCTAGAAGCTATGGATAATAAATGCCTGGAAACATACAACCTACTGAGATTTAATCAGTAAGAAATGGAACTCTTGAGCAGGCCAATAATAAATAGCAACACTGAATCAGTGATGAAAGTTTTTCCAACAACAACAAAATCCCAGGACAAAATAATTAATAGCTAAATTCTACCAAATGTGCACAGAAGAACAGGACAAATCTTCCTGAGCTGTTAGAAAAAAATTGTGGGGGAGGGAATTCTCCCTAATTCATTCTACAAGGCCAGTAGCACCCTAGTACCAAAACTGGACAAGTACACAATAAGAAAATAAAACTAGAGACTGATATTTCTTATGAACATAGATGCAAAATTCGGAACAAAATACTAGCAAACTGAATCCAAACAAAACATTGAAAACACAACACACCATTATCACATGAGTTTTATTCCAGGGATGTAAGGATGACTCAACATATGCAAATAGCTAAATGTGATTCATCATATAAACACAATTAACAACAAAAAAAATATGATCATCTAAATAGATTCAGAAAAGGCATTTGATAAAATTTGTCATCACTTTATGATAAAAACCCTCAACAAAATATGTAAAACAAACATATTTAAAAATTATAAAGACCATATGTAACAAAACTTCAGCCAACATCACACTCGTGGGGAAAAGTTGAAATCATTCCCTGTAAGAGCTGGAACAAGACAAATATAGTACTGAATGTCCTAGCCAGAGTTATAAGGTGAGAGAAAGAAATAAAAGACATCCAAATTTGAAAAGATGTCAAATTTTCCCTGTTTGCTAACAGAATGATTTTATGAAAACCCTAATGACTTCACCAATCTCTTAGACTAGATAAACGAATTCAGTAAAATTTTAGGATACAAAGTCAATGTATAAAAATCAGCGTTTCTATACACAAATACAATTCAAGTTGAGAACCAAATTGAGAAGGGAATCCCACTTACAAGAGCTACAAAAACATATACCTAGGAATATATTTAACCAAGGAGGTAAAAGAGTTTTATAAGGAAAACAAAATTTAAAAAAGGAAATAAATCATATATGATTATATGATGACACAAACGTAGAAACATCCCATGCTTATGAATTGGAAGAATTAATATTGTTAAAATGACCATGCTTCCCCAAATCATCTACAGATTCAATGCAATCCCTATCAAAATACCAACATTATTTTTCACAGAACTAGAAAAAGCAAAATTCATATGGAACACAAAAGGAACATTAATAGCCAAATCTATCATAACTATAAAGAAAAAAGCTGGAAGCATCACACAGCCTGGTCTCAAATATCTGAAGTAACCAAAATAACATGGTTCTTGATCATAAGTCAATGGAACATAGAGAAATGAAATACGAAGCAATAGGACCATATAGAGAACCCAGAAATGAAACCACAAATCTACAGTCTATTGATCTTTAATAAAGTCAACAAAAACATATAATGAGGAAAGACCACATTTTTTTAAATAACTGGTACTGGGAAAATAAGTTTTCCATGTGCAGAAGAATGAAACTAGACCCATAATCTCTCACCTTACACAAAAAACATTTCAAGACTTAAATTTTAGAACTGAAACTAGAAAAATCCTAAAAGACAACCTAGAGAAAACTCCTCTGGACTTCAGTGCTGACTAAGAATTTATTATTATGATCTCAAAAACACAAGCAATAAGAAGAAAAATAGACAAATGATAACTTACTTAAATTGAAACGTTTCTGTACAGCAAAAAACAAAAACCAGCAGAGTAAATGGACAATCTACAAATGGGAGAAAATATTCACAAACTGCGTCTAAAGAGGGACTAATATCCAGATTTTTTTTTTTGGCAGTTTTTGGCCGGAGCTGGGTTTGAAACTGCCATCTCTGGCATATGGGGCCAGCACCCCACTCCTTTGAGCCACAGGTGCCGTCCTAATATCCAGATTTTACCAGCAACTCAAACAACTAAACAACAACAGCAAGGACAAAAATAACCTCCAACAAAAATTAGGGAAAGGATATGAACAGGTTTTTTTAAAGAACAGATATAAATGGCAAAAAAGCACATGAAAAAGAATGCTCAACATCACTAATCAACAGTAAAATATCAACAGTAAAACTGCAGTAAAATATCATCTTATATCAGTCAGAATAGCTATTATTAAAAAGTGAAAACAAACAAAAAGAAGATGTTGGCAACGATGAAGACAATAGGGAATACTTATAAACCTGTGAAAAAACAATATAAGGTGGACAGCTTCAAACTTCCATCCTTCCACAAAAGAAAAAAAAACACTGAATGATCAAGCATTGTCCAAACCAACTTTGTGTGAGATCTGAAATAGTACAAAATTGATAGCAACCAAATCAATTGTGAAATAAGAAAAGACAACTTATAAACAGTAGGAATGCTTTGTAGAGGTTTTGCTTACCATCACTGCTCCTCTCTAGCTTGCCAACAGTCTTACCATGGTGGCCCACGTTCTCAGTACAGGACCTTGGCCCCTGGTTGCATATAAAGTAGATATCTTCTCTGCAAAGAATTATATTTTTATGTTCTAAATTGTCTAGGGCTGCCTGAAGGACTGACATAAGGGACTTGTTTATGTTTTACCTAATTCATAACTAATACATTGTGAAAAAGTGATGGACTTTACTTGAAACCATTGTCAGGTGAAAAAAAGAAAAAGAAAAGAAATGTGATAGCCACCTGGGGCAAAAGCGTATGATTGAAACATACAATAGACCACCTGGGAGTAACAACTATGTGAAGAAGTTCTTTGTGAAAATATAACACTCAAAAATATCCACATATGCTGGGGAATTTAAAAAGCCACATTCATGCCCAGAATAAAACGCATTAAAATAAAAAAAAAAAAAAACCTGAGAAGACCCTAATATTGCACATTTAACAAATCTCTAGGTTCAGTGTAATCAGGGAGAAAAGGTTAAGACAGATCCCAAAATAGCCTGGCTTAAGTTTTTTAAAAACTACCTCACAGTATCTGTAAATTCTGGAAGAAGTGTACCCTTGTCTAATTCCTGATGCCCACGGAAATCTCTGTTAAAATACTAATGAAAAATTAACTATAAGAACAAATATTTCAATGAAAATGCACATAAAGAAATACAATTTCTGCAAAATGGTTTGGAAAGTGATGAGAAATTGGATGATTATAGTCTTCAAAAATTGGAAATCACAAACCTTAAGGAGGCCAGTGAATCTGACTTCTGGAGTTATAATATTATAATAATTGAATGTACAGTTTTCAATCGGAGAAAAATAATTGACAGAATTTATCCTGAATGAAACTCAAGCTAGTGGAATTACTAAGCATAAAGTTTAAAAAAACTATTTAAAATATGCTCAAGTAGCTAAAAGAAACCAGAAACACCAATACAGAAATAGGGATTACGGAAAAGCAATGAAATGCACATCCGAGAACTGAAAAGTATAATAACTAAAACAAAAAATTCACCAGAGGTGTTGAATAGCATATTTGAGTTGGCAGAAAAAAAAGAATGAGTGAACTTGAATATTGGATAAATGAAATTATTATATCTAAAGAGCAGAAAGAATAAAATGAACAAAAGTTAGCAGTATCTAAAGGACCTGTGGGACAGTATCAAGTAAGCAATCATACTCATTATTGTAGTTCTAGAAGAAGAAAAGGAGAAGAAAAAGACAGAAAAATCTATTTGAAGATAAAATGGCTGAAAACTTCTTAAATTGGTAAAAGACAAGCATTTACACATCCAAGAAACCCAATGAATGACACATAGAATAAAATAAAAGATTTCTTTACTGAAATACATTGTAATACAACTTTTGAAATCCAAGACAAAGAGAAAATCTTAAAGGCCTGAGAAAGAAGAAATGTATTTTGTATAATGGATCATCAATAAGATAGCCAATTTCCCAGGAGAAACTATGGAAGCTATAAGGCAGTAAGGTAATATTTAAAATATTTGTACAAAACAAAGAAAAAAAAACTAACAACAAAGAAAAACCTTTCAACTGAAAATTTTAAGTATCAGGCAAAACGTTCCCTCAAAAATGATGAAGACAAACAGAAGCTGACAGAGTCTGTTACCAGAAGACCTTCCCTGTAAGAAAGGATAAAGTTAGTTATTTAGTTTAAAATAAAAAGGCACTAGATAATAACTTGACGATGTGCAAAGAAATAAAGGTCTCTGGTAAAAATAAATACATAGTTAAATGTCAAAGCCAGAATTATTGTATTTCTGATTTATGACTCAACCTTTTATTCCCTATATGATTTCAAAGACAAAATCATAAAAATAATTAAAAATTGATGTCATAGAGCATACAACATATAAAGCTGTAATTTGTGACAATAACAACACAATAGAGGGCATGTGGAGCTATACAGGAGTATAGTTTTTTTTGCAAATGTGTGAGACTGCCGGGATTTTCATTGGATAATTTTTCCAGTTTCATGACCTAGTATGTGCTTTCATGCCAAAACATGAGATTTTGGTAGTGCCCAAAACATTTATTTTTCTTTCCTAATGTATCAAAATTTTGTAATACCTTTTATTCAGTATCTGCAAATAATTGTTTCATAAGACAGAGTTTCACTTTGTCACTCTCAGTAGAGTGCCATGGCATCATAGCTCATAGCAATCTCTAGCTCTTGGGCTCAAGTGATTCTCTTGCTTCAGCCTCCCCAGTAGCTGGAACTATAGGCAACCACTGCAACACCTGGGTACTTCTACAGATGGGGTCATGCTCTTGCTCAGGCTGGTCTCAAACCTGTGAGCTCAGGCAATCTGCCTGCCTTGGCCTCCCATTATTCTTAATAGTGGATGGTTGTTCTAGCATAGTGCCTAAAACAATAGCTTTGCCCCCTTGTTAACATATACATGTGCATATATGAGAGCAATATATGTAAGTATTTTAAAATGCACTTGAAAACTTAGTAATAGCTTAGAAATCATAAATTCTTTTGACCCTTTGCTTTTTCAGTGTATTTGAAATTTCTAGGAGTCATTTGTAAAAGTATTACTATTTTTAAAAATTATTTCAAATCATTTCTAATGATCCAAATTCTATTTTGTTTCAACGAACATTTAACCACAGTATAACTGTCATGTCTAAACTTTTGCCTCAATTTTTGTTTCTATTTGTCTCATTTTAAGAAACAACTTCCATAAACCCTCTTGAGGTTATAGCATCCATAAACATGAAAAACCTAATTAAAATGCAATAGTAACTTTTGCCAGGCTGCATTTTCCTTATCTTTTATGGAATTTGAAACATACTGTGCACACACATAAAAAATCCATATTATGAGAAAACATGCATTGGCCGTGGTGATTACTTTTTCAAAAAACAGTTTCTGGCAGCTGCAGGCACTTACACTTTTTGTAAAATTTTCACAGCAATTTTGGTCTCATCAGAAATACAAAACTTGGGAAAAGGACAAGACGGTTGACTACCCACATCATTTATCATTTACTGGACCTTCCTGGAGGGAAGGAAGAGTTTCAGATGAAGGAGAGGGGAGAAAGGACACAGCTCAGGTATAGGTCTGAGAAATCACAGAATCCCCCCAGAGGACAACTGCAAAGCAGAGAAGGGAGAGGAAAAAGGGTAAAAAAAAAAAAAAAAGATCTCAATGAGGATCAAACCCAGAGAGGCTTAGATCAGAGTTAAAGGGTTAGAAGGGGGGATCACTTTCACCTTCCCACACTCCTTTGGTGATCAGTGGGCTAGCAAGTTACTTGGAAGCTTTTCAACCTCCACAATTCTAAGCACTGCAGTAACCATGGAATTTTGGGGAAAACTTATATGATCCCAGAACTTGGATATTCTATGGATGGTTCCCCTCCAAGGAGAGTGAATCAAGAGGTCTGAGAACTGTATTTCTTCCATTCAGACTCTAATCTCCCCCACCACGTCCCTTTCCTGCATATTGCAACTGATAGAGAAGTTTGAGCCTAGAATTTAGTGACTGGCTGCCTCTGATCAGCTGGCACATCCTCTAGTCTGAGGTTTCCACGAAGAGTGGGGCCCAAGCCTTTCCTCATCAGTACATGCAGTGGACCCAGGGAACCCGATCTGGGTCTGGGAGCTACTTGCCCACCAGCATTACTGGTAGCTCATATACTAAGGCTGGATTCTCTGCCTCCAGGACTCTAGCAGGTTGCTAGATTTGGGAGGTGGACTCAGGAGGCAAGGGAGTGCACATGAGTGGAACTAACAGGAAAATACAACGGAGGTCCTATATGTGGTGACTTCAGGCAATACCCATCCCACACAGGAAATCTGTACTGTTGGAATAGGGTTGGTCCCCTGGCAGGTAAGATCTCTGTCTGTGGAGCTATAGTAACCAACTGTGGTGCATTCATACTCTGGTGTGCAACCAGATATCAGAGTGCAGGGATAAAGAATGGGAAGTGGAGCTCACTCCAGACAGCCAGCTGAGGAATTATGAACCTTTCCTTATTAACAATCATCCCCGTTTGTACAGCCTGCCTTAACACTCCTTCCAGCCACTCCTCCTAGCAGACTGGAAAATAAACTTTGAGCCCTGAGGAGGCTTTGAAAAGCCTTCTGGGCTCACCAAACCTAATCACACCCAGCCTCATTTTTCCATGCACATCCGCTGAGGTAGAGAGCAAGTAACTCCCTGGGACATTCAAGTGCTCTTCCTGAGGGACTAGAGCTTATTACAAGCACAAAATAATTTATCTTCAGTTGGCTTTTTCCTGTAAGCATCTATCACTGACAAGGGAGAATAATACTATAGCTCATTACATCGTCTACCAACTCAATTTTAAAAAGGAGTAGCTGATATTTACTCACAAGCATGACCTACCATATCAGAGATTAAGACAGGGGTCCCAATGTAACTCACATTGCTGGGAAGAAGTAAAGACAGCAGTATAGAATCATCTCAAGGGTACACTTATTTTTAGTAAAGAAACCAAAGCTACAAGCAGCTTGATTTGTGATGGGTGTCCATCTTCCACTGTAGACCTGTGGGTTAATTGGGATGCTACTTATAGTCTATGTAGAGATATTCCACTAGAGAGCAGGTTTTAGCCAAGATCTAGTGCCTAATCTAATTCCAGATTTCTGCAGCTGAGACCATTCTGATCACTTTGGTATATGGAACCAGATCCACTTGGGACCAGTCTTCCAGAAGTAGCCTTGGCATCATCTCTGCTGGGCTGGGAGGGAATATACAGGGCCTATGACTGGGGACTGAGCATGCCTCCACCCAAGCATGAACAAAGGGGAAGCTTCAGACACCACAGGCACCACTTAGAAGCCTAGGGAAACTTCTTCTGTGAATCCTTGGTGTGGAAAGACAACCTTAGCCAACCAGCAGCTCCAAAATGCTTATGCAGACACTGGACACCTAAGACAATCCCCTGCTTCTTCATCTGAGCATGAGCAGTCCCTGTACTTGTGAAACAGCCCCACATATGGGTGGATCTGCCCCCCAAATCCCCAGGGCCAGTTCTGAAGTCCTCACGGTGCGAGAGTCCAAGGCTCTGCCCATGTAGATAGATGCAGGGTACCTTCTAGGCTTATGACTCTACCCCAAGACTCCAGAGTTGTGCCTGGACTCTAAGACTTCACTGCTGAGTCCCCACGATTACAAGCTGTTGGACACAGCAAAAACATTTCTCAGGGGAAATTCTATATCCTTAAATGCCTACATCAAAAAGACAAAGAGATTACAAATTAACAACTTATTATCAAATCTCAAGGAACTAGGAAAAAAAAATGAACAAACCAAACCCAAAGCCAGAAGAAAAGAAATAGCAAAAGTTCAAGCAGAACCACCTGATTTGGAAAAAAAAAGAAAAAATACAGGGTGGCGCCTGTGGCTCAAGGAGTAGGGCACCAGTCCCATATGCTGAGGGGGCGGGTTCAAACCCAGCCCGGGCCAAAAATCACACAAAAAAAAAAAATACAAAGGGTCAATGAAATAAAATTCTGTTTCTTTGAATAGTCAAACAAAACTCACAGACCTCTTGCTACATTGACACAAAAGAGAAAAGAAAGAACCCATGAGATCAATAAGAATTGAAAAAGGATACATTATAACTAATACCACAGTAATAAAAAAACATCATCCAAGAATACTACTCAAATCTTTATGGACATGAAACAGAGAACATAGAGAAAATGGACAAGTTCCTGGAAACACAGAACCTCTCAACACTCAACTGGGAAGAAATAGAACTCCTGAACAGACCAATAAGGAACAGTGAAATTGAAACAAAAAAAATCACAACAAAAAGCCCTGAACCAGATGGATTCATAGCTAAATTCTATCAAACCAACAAAGAAAACTTGGTAACCATAATACAGAGACTCATTCCATAGTATTCAGAAGGAAAGAATCTTCCCCAACTCAATTCTACAAAGCCAGTATTACCTTGATACCAAAGCTAGGAAATGTCACAACAACACCAACAAAAGAAAAGTGCACACCAATATCCATTATGAATATAGATGGAAAAACTCTCAATAATATACTAGCAAACCAAATTGAACACTACATCGAAAGAAACAAACAAACAAACAAACAAACAAAAGAAATGAATAGTTCACCAAAACCAAATGGGTTTCATCCCACGGATGCAAACATGATTCAACACATGTAAATCAATAAATTTGATTCACCACATAAACAGAAACAAAAATGACTATATAATCACCTCAATTGATGCTATAAAAGCATTCAATAAATTTCAGCACCCTTTCATGATAAAAACCCTCAATAACCTAGGCGTAGAAGAAATAATTTTAGAATTATAAACCTATATATGCCAAACATACAGGTAATATCATATTGAATGGGAAAATTTGAAAGTACTCCCCTGAAAAACTGACATAAGACAAGAAAAAAAATACTAGAGTGATTATATTACCAGATTTCAAATGAAACTACAAGGCTTTAGTAACCAAAAACAGCACAACATTGGTATCAAAATAAAAACATAGATAAATGGAACAGAACAGAGAAACCCAGATATAAAACAATCTACCTACAACCAACTGATTTTTGCAAAATAGACAACAATGTACCCTGGGGAAAGGAAGCTCGATTCAATAAATGGTGCTGAGAAAATTGGATGGTCACACGTAAAATAATAAAACAGTACCCCTATCTGTCACCACTCACCAAAATTAATTGAATATGGATAAAAGGTTTAATCTGAGTCATGAAACTATAATAATTCTAGAGGAAAATTAAGGAAAAGCTTTTCCCCATAATGGCCTGGGCAAGAAATTTATGACTAAGATCCAATAGCAATCATGGTACCCACAAAAATTAATAAATGGGACTTGATTAAATGAAAGACTTCTACACAGTTAAGTAAACAATCAATAGAGCAAATAGACAACCTGAAGTATAGGACAAAATATACATAAATTATACATCTGACAGAGACAATATCAAGAATTTACAACTCAAGCAAATCAGCAAAGGAAACAAGCAAACTATCCCCTTAGACAAATGGGCAAAAACACAAACAGAAACTTCTTCAAAGAGTAAAGCTAAATGGCCAACAAACATAGGAAAATATTGTCAGCATCACCAGTCATCAGGTAAATGAAAATTAAAACCACAATAAGATATCACTTTACCCCCATTACAATGGCTTCTATTAAAACGTCCAAAAGAAAATACATGCTGACTAGGATGTGGAGAGAAAGGAACATTTATTCACTATTGCTAAGACTAAATTGTTGTAACTCCTGAGGAAAACAGCATGGGGATTCCTCAAAGGACTAAAAGTAGAACTGCCATTTGATCCAGCAATCCCTCTATTGGGTGTCTACTCAAAAGAAAAGAAGACTTTTCAGCAAAAAGACACCTGTATTTGAATGTTTATTGTAGCACGATTCACAGTTTCAAAGATGTGGAATCAACCAAAGTGCTCATCATTTCATCAGTGGATTAACAAAATGTGATAGATAGATAGATAGATAGATAGATAGATAGATAGATAGATAGATAGATAGATAGATATACATATATATGCATATATACATACACACTCACACCATGGAGTAGTAATAATCCGTAAAATAAGATGAATTAATATCTTTTGCAATCATCTCCTAAGTGAAGTATATGAAGAATGGAAAAACAAACACCACATGTATCCATTAAATTGGAACTAACCAATGGATATACCTTGGCACACAGAGTAGTAAAATTTAGTACAAATCACCTGGGGTAAGTAGGAAGAGGGGGAATGGTAAAAACCTACCTAATGTGTATAATGAATACTATTTGGGTGATGGGCATATATACAGCTGAGATTCGAACATTAGAAAAATCAATCAATGTAACCTAAAATATTTGTAGCCCTTCATATTTTGAAATTGCAAAAAAAAAAAAAAAGAAAAGAAAGAAAGAAATATAAAACTTGCCTAGAAAGAAATTAGACTGGTTATTCAATCAACCTATCTGAAATTATATGTATAAAGGAATGTTTCTTCTAAAATTGGGTGCTAATTTTAAAGATTTTTACGTTTATTTTTGAGATTCATCTTAAAAGGCAATCATGTGCTTAACAACAAAAAAAGTTACTATGTGCCAGGGGCTATGCTGAACACTGGGGATATCACAGAACATAAATTATAATCAATCTCTGATTTTCATAGGATTACCTCAGCAAAAAGGGGAGATTTAAATGAAAAAATAAGTCAACCTGATAAGTGATTCGATCTGAGAAAGGCTGTGTGCCTGTGAAGCACATATAGGAAAAAATACCAATTCGAATCTTGGTAATCAGGGAAGAATTCCTACAGAGACAGCTGATTTAAGATCTGAAACATGAGAAAGATGTTAGAAGTCAAATAAATTAGACACAGGATGTGAAAATGTTACAGGCATAGGGAATACCATCCCCAAAATACTAGATGGGTAGATACATTTGAAGAAATGTCAATATCATTTGGTAGAAGAAGCATAAATACTGTGACTGGAAAATGATGGGGCATGAAGCTGAAAAATATCAATATGCAAATCATGGATAACTCTTTATTGTTCAGGAAGAAATTTAGGTTTCTTATATAGGAAATGGAGAGCATGATGTTATTTTCAGAAGAGAAGTGACTTGTTCTGAATTATATCTTCATTCAGAAATTATGATAGGTGAATAGAAAAAAATGCATTAGGATTAGAGATAATGTGACAGATTAAGATGCATTAAGTTGTATGAATAGATTTTTTAAGTGGGCATGATAAGTGATAATGATGTCCAGATTCTTCTTTTGGGCTACTGGATCCATAGTCTTCCCATCACTCAGCACTGAGAACGTGGGGATAGAGGCAGTTTTATGTTAATAATTCTAGCCATTTTAAGATATTTTATGGACATTCAAATGAAGATATACTGCAAGTTTAGGAAAGGGAGTTGGAATGTGCACAGATGTTTGAGGAATGCCACAGTGTATTTGTTAATCAATGTGATTGGAGAGTGAGATGTTGTTTGAGAAAAAATAGAATCAAAATAGAAACAAGAGGGCCAGGAATGATCCCTAAATTAACTAAAAAAAAAAAAAAAAAGTATATGTAGAGGAAAACAGGAGTTCATTTGCATGTATATATACAAATAGAGGTGATATTTGTGATATTCTTATTAATGTTAAAATGGAAATCCTGTATAGAAGAATGGGTAATCAAATTGTTATGTATTTGTACAATCGAAATAAGTGAGCTATCAGCTAGCCTTGTCTTTTGGTTAACCAGTCTCCCAAAAGCTCCTCCCTAAAAAGTTGTAGATGCCTGACTAACCTGTTAAGTTTTCTCTTTTTTAAGTTAAAGGGGTTGCCCTGTTAAAACAAATTTGTAACATTAAATAAACTAAAATTTTAAAAGCTAAAATAAATGAACTAGATCTGTAGTTATTAGTAATGCAACACAAAAAATTGTTAAAGCAAACCTTTTTTATGTTTAATGAATAACATTTATAACTTTCATTTTATTTTGAGTCTCCATATGTATTGTTACTATTGTCGGTTCCTTAGTCAAAATAGATCCATAGGCTAATGTAGGGTTAAACTAAAGCATGCAGTCATAATTTTATTTGGGATGTGTGCGTGTGTGCGTGTGTGTATGACGTGTGGTGGGAAGCTTGTGTGAGAGTCGGTCTATCTTTATTTGGATAGTGAAGTAGGAATTTCCTGGTGCTTGGTGTTTATAATGATCATTCCAGTGAGCTGTGGGCCTTCAAGAGTGATTGCTCGTGTCCACTGGAGTCTATATGGTTTATCTATTCAGAGTATTTGCATTCCATGGCTAGATTAGATTCTGAGTTGACCTTGCTTGCATCTTGAGTTAGGAAAAGAATTTTACCTGGAAGCAGCTTAAACTTCAGAGCCTGTTATTTTGACCTACACCTGTGAGTTCTGCAAATAGTTTGGAGACGTAGAGTGTGTTGAGTTAGAAGGGTAATTCAAGTTGCTATCAGAAAATGCTTCCATGTAAACATTTCTGATAAGTAGCCTAAAGAGATATCTGAATGTTCAAGTGTCAGTAATTTTCCCATTTTAAAAAAATAGTCATGTTTCTACCCAACTTTTTTGTGCTCTTATTTTCTTTTTCCTAAAGAAATCTACCAGATTATTTAATATTCCTATGATAGTTGTATTTCCCTTTACACAACACGTTATAGCTGAAAGATCGAAAGAGAGAATTATAAAGACCAAGATTTAAAGACAGATTCTGCCAGTTGCAAGCCATACGGCTTTCCATATATTATGGAATATCTTAAAGCCTCAAGTTCTTCAAGTTAAAATGAAGGTAATAATGCCTCCTGAGAGGATATTTTTGAGGAGTCTATGAAATGTGTACATATACTGGATGATACATGCCTATCAGTGGCAGTGATGGTCATGGCATTCTGACAAAGGAAAGTGCTGGTTATGTAGTAGCAACTGTATGGAAACAGCATGACTTGCATAGAGAAACCATCCACAACTTGATATTTCTATGTCACAAATAACAAAATCCTGGAATGCATAGCCATGTTTGTTTTGTCCGACACTAGATCCCCAGCACCCAGCACACGGGTAGCACATATAGTAGGTTTTTAATGAATAGTATTGAACTGTTATAACAGGTTATGAAGAGATTCTTAATATACCAATTTTCTGATGTAAGGGTATGTATAACATGAGCATAAGCTGTCAGAGAAACACTTAAACTGATTGGCATCACCTCCATCAGTTAGCACTTATTTGTAATTGTATCTATTTCTTGAAAATGTGCACATCTATATAGGTATTTCTATTCAAACAACGAAACTGTCCAAATAATTTTAAAATAATCTAAGAGTTTGTTTTGGATAGCAAATGCTTAAAGCCACAGAAATATCAGATTACATTCAGATGTTTGGCAATTGCTAACATACCTGCTATTCGTGTGCCTTCATGAATCTTCCAGGAGATCTTTGGGAAGGCAGGTCCTAGTGCATTTTATCTTTTATTTATTTTCATTATTTATTCATTTTCTTTCAATTATGACATGTGCTGAATGAATGATTTTGATTGCCTAGTCCCTTACAACCTTATTTTGTTACTGGAAATTTACTTTCAGTATCTTAGAAGTAAGAGTGGGAAAGAAACCAACACTCATGAGACACTTTTGTGATAAGCACTGTTAGGCATATAATTAATCCTCACAGCAGCCTTGTGGAGGGAGTTTTATAAAAGGCTAGAAATTTTTCTATTATGGAAGGATTGAACCCCAAATCAGAAAATCTGCTTTATTAATATAGGAAATGGTTGCATAGTTTGAATATGGGGATGGCATATGTGTATCTGTGTATACTTACATTTATGTGCCTGTGTGTGGCACGTCAATGGATTTTTGATTAGGGGTCTCAATATGAAGGTCTCAAATTTTGCAGATTGTTAGATGCACAAAGAATGTGAAAGATTGCATAGTTATTTGAAAACCTTCAGAGGCAACAAGATGGGTTACTGTTGCTATGATTAATTATATCTAACATTAATTATAATAAGCTGTGTTTACTTAATTGTAATATTAAAGTAAAATATGTGGAAAACATAAGGACACCATGAATTATTACTTGGCTATTGGCCTCACGTAAGGACTGAATTCTTGCTCTTTTTATTTTTTTAATTTTATTTTTGATCAGCCAAACTTACGGCCACAGATACCACTTATTTGTATTGTTGTTCCAATGATTTTAGGAGTTGTTTTTCAACTTTTATAAACCAACCACTACATTTATTAACTTTCCTCTACACAAACAGATCACCTTGTATGGTTGGTCCCAATTATCAATAATGCCGCATATTCTGGCCTTGGATTTCTCACTTTAGAACTCACCTATGACACTGGATTTTCTAGAATACAGGGTAGTTTGGTGCATTTCAAACATAGAACACTTCTCATATCTATTCCCCCCCACTTAAATTGTCCCAATCACAATCATTTTATGCTTTGTAAAAGGCATTTGCCATCAGGTTACTGTCCAATAACATGATATTCTAAAAAAGTCATGGCTTTTTCTCAATCTATCTTTTCAACATCATTCTCTCGGCTTCCAGCTAAGCAGGTTAAGTACTCAATCTGATTGGAGTGAGGTTGAATAAGAGCACTGTTCATGACTTTGAATCCTTAAAAGGAAGACTTCTCAGAGCAAGAGTATTTCTTTAAATAAGGAAAGGCAAAAAATGACCCAAGTCAAAGGAGAAGATAAGAGCTGAAAATGAAAAGACTCATGCAGTTAGAATCTGGAAACTTAAGACTGGAGAAGTGAGAAAACATGAGGCATATAATAAATTAGGTGGATCTAGAATATATAGAGAGAGCCAGGGATGAAATATGTTCTTCCTCTACAACTCAGGTTTCATCAGACTATTCTCAATTCTGCTACAACATTCTACCTTGGATTCCAATGGTCGTATGACTAAGTCTATGTCTTTTTTCTCAATTTCTTTGCAATGTGAAACTCTATTTACCCTTCAGAGCCAAAATCACACTCTGCCTCTTCTCAGAAAAACTGTCTAATGTTATCTTGTGCTTATTCATGGTCTGTTCTATAATCCCTGTGAACATTTAATTTGCAGCTATTTTAACTCACATGTCAGCTGGTAAGACATTGTCAAATGTTCCAGACATTTCTATGACCACACGGGTACCACTTAGAAGAGCTGCCCTCTTCAATCCAAACTCAGGTCTTTTTTTTTTTTTTTTTTTAAGTTTCACCTCCCTACCACTTCCTTATATGTAGTACACCTAAACTTTAGCCTCTTCTATTTTTATTTCCCCAGCCTCATATTATTCACCAGCTTGTATTTGAATGTTGAACCTCTACCCAGTTTTCTATATAAAATTTTGGTAGTCCCTGAAAGTGGTAGTATAGACTAGTTACCTGTGGGTTGACCTAGAAACTCAATGGGATGTATCTTTTCCTGAGCTCCATGCCTTACAACATTCTTTTTCCCCAGCTTAGGCTCCTAAGATTCTGTGAGCTAAGTTTCAGGGACTCTCCATGAGTAGGAAAAGATAATAGGAATGGCATATGCAATATTCAAATAAAATTCACTAACTGATAGTGGAAAGTAAATTAAATTCCAGTTGTTAATTATTTTCTTAAAATCTTTGAATTTCGGAAATGCCACAAATGAAAATAAGAGTAAATTAACATATGTTATAATATATATTGAACCAATATGTGTGACTGTAATTCAAATCTAAAAAAGGACATATGTTTAAATGCATTTTTTATTCTGAAACTACAGCCATAGTTGAGTGATCTTTCAATTTAGCAACCACAATAGAACAGCTGGTCAGTAGGAGTGTTTTCCTGAAGAGCTGTGATCTGAGAAGACTGAAGAATGACTAAGTGAAGCAGGTGTAATCTGTTTTGTGAATTTTTATTCTGCTCATTAAACATTCATGTACCCAAAGTCAACATGCCAGCAAAGTGCCGTGTCCATTTCTTTTGCATGACCTCATCTGACTGTGAGTGAGCTTCACTATCTTGGAAACAAATTGCTCCATTTCTCAGAGTAATCCTAAGAGAATTCACAACTATGCAATACATCTAAAATTCTGTAAGGTAGACATGATGATTTTCTTGATTGACAAGATTGAGGAGGATGTGTGTTTATAGACCTCCATACCAGGAAAAAAAAAAAAAAGTAAAACCTTTCTCTACTATACTGTCACTAGCAGTCAGGAGATTTTGATCAGGCTTCCTAGTAATTGGAAGTCACACTAAAAGGACAGCATGCATAGCAAGCATGAAAATATCACACTACCAATACAGCTATTGTGTCAGAAATGGGAGCAATGACTTTGCAAATGTAGATTGATTAAATTACAAAATGACCTTTTTGGGCACAGACAAGTGATAATTCCCCATTACTTAAAATGCTTAAGAATATATTTGTCCCTATGTCATTTTAGTATTATCATTGTGCTGATGCATTTCTTTCTCTGGGAAACGTTACTAAATCAATTATATACTTTTAGGTATATCACTACTTTAATACAAAACAAAACAAAATAAATGATTCTGGTCTTTAGATTCCCTTCACTCTTTTCTTTTTGCAATGCTTTGACAAACCAACAACTGTGCTGTCAAGTTTAGAATTTAAATAGACTTTCACGAAAAGCTTCACACACACCAGCTGTAATGTCAGGAACCAGCTCCATCTTTATTTTCTGTCTTTAAACAGAAAGCATAGACTCGAGATGGCTCTTGCCAACTACAGCTTGGGAGGTAGGCTGTAAGGGCGGTGCTTCCCATCTGTGGGAAGCCACACTGAATCATAAGACAGAATGTGTGGTGGAAGAACAGTTTACATTTGCCAAGGAATTGGATTGATACTACTTATTGGGAAAAGATCACTACCATTTTATAATACCCTGTTTCCCCCAAAATAACACATCCTCCAAAAATAAGACCTACTTACAGGAAAGATAAGATGTCCCCTGAAAATAAGACCTAGCGCATCTTTGGGAGCACACCTTAAAATAAGACACTGACTTATTTTTGGGGAAACAGGGTAATTCTTGTTATATAATAAAATTTAAGCTCTGTATGACAAAATTCAGTTGCCAAGCACCCAACACATGCTGACAATAATAATGTCAAGCTGATATCAATCTTTTTTGATATTTAGAACATTTATGGAGATTTCAAAAGGTCACACTCCTTTATTGGACTTGTAAAAGCACAAAGGAAGACAGGAAGCAGGGGTGAGATTGAGAGGGGGGCAATCCAACAGTTGCTGCTGGATGATGTATGCCGGGGGAAAGGATGTGAAAGCAAGAATGGAGGGAAGAAAAGAGACACCGGGAAGAAGAAAGTCAGATTTTCCAGGAGAAATAAAAGGCTTTTTGAGAAACTCAATTAGGAAAAAAGAACAAATGAATATAATTATTTTAGAAAGGAAAATTAAAACCCAGAACTACATAGACAAAACATGATTCAGAGTTTTGTACTGAAAGAAAAGAGAACACAAAAAGAGACCTATGTGTAACATTATCACTTATCCTGGCAGAAATATTTTTTAACTTAGTACATTGTACAGAATAAGGAATTAGTGGTTATATGGACACAGCATCCCTGCTAAGTTTCTCTCTGGCTAGTTAGCTGTGCAGCTACCTTTTCTACATCTTGGTCATAGGCCTGCAAGCTTTTTGTGTCTGGCAGGGATTTATTTCCGTTGAGATATGATGGTAAAAGTCATCTTCTTTCTTATAATGGTTTCAAAATACTTTACCATAAAACTGTGATGTCTAGTATGATAGCCGCTAACAACACGTGGCTTATGAGCACTTGAAAGACAGCTAGTCCAAATTGAAATTAGCAGCAAGTGTAAACTATAAACTTGAATTTGACGACAATAGAGGGAATAAGATGGTAAAAGATCTTGTTTATGCTTTTTTATATTGATAACATTATAATTATCACATTATGGTATAACAAATGAATTATTACTATCAAAATTATTCTACTAGTTTCATTTTTCTTTTTTTTAATATGGCTACTAAAAATGTAAATTTGCTATGTAGTTCACATTTGTGGCTTCTATGGTAATACTGTTTGACAGTGCTGATGTGGAATATAAAGAAAGGATGAGAATTTTTCCTTTCTGTGTACCATAAACCTTCTTCCAATTCAGATGCTACACTTTCAGTGTAAAATACATGTTTTATGTTGAAGTGGATTTAGCCAGGGGAACACAAATTAGAAAACGATTCTTTTGTGATTTCAAACACAATCTTTTTTTAAAAAGAAGAATTTTTCATCATGGAAGTTTAATGATCCAACGTTATGTGATGAAGGTGATCAAAGAGGCAGGGTTTGAAAATAAATACTCTTACTTCATTCTCCAGTGGAAGGTTTATCTTGACATCTTCATTATGAACTTGGCCTTTCAGTTTCATCTATTTTTTTTCTTTCTAACTTTTAATATTTGTTGGATGGGGCATAGTAGTAACCATTAAGGTTAAGTTAAAATGTAGGACTGAGCTCATTAGGAACTTTATATTTCAAATCCATCCTGCTTTCTTTCCCCTAAATGACGTGACCAAAAAGGTTTAAAAGGTTTTTTGAAAAATCTGTTCAGGAGTTGGTTTATCGACATGACCTTACATAAGCTCTGTGCATCTGTATTCACTGATAGGATCCCTACACATTTCTAGGATAGCATTGTAAGGATAGCATTAACTTTATAGTGACACCCTGGTTTATCGTTTACTTTTTATGTGGTCATGAACTAAGAACCATGTTCTAAGAGATATGGAAAAACTAGGGCAGTGCCAGTTTGCATGTGTAATAAGTTTATTTTCATATAAATATGACAGTGCCTTTGCATTCAAAGTGAGATTTTCTATTACAGAATGCATATTTTAACTATATATATATAATATATTATATATATATAATATATTTTATATATATATATAATTAGAATGTTGACCTCCAGGCACAAAAGTAGATACATGCATAAAAGTTGCTCGTATACAGCTAATATTTAACTTGACTCTACTAGTATAGGATGCCTAGTAGTATACCAAGAAAGAAAGTCTTCATAAACGTTATAATCTCACTGGAAATGTCCACTTTATACCCATGGAAAGTTAACTACTGGTATTAATATTGGTTATAAATGCTGAGGATAAAATGGACATTTTAGGTGAGAAGCACTAGTAGCAGTCTCAGAAAGACAATTCATTAACAAGACAAGCTGTGGTAGTAAAAAAGAATGGGAACTTTTCAGAGTAAAGACATGGGACTAAGGATTCTGTTGCTTCAAAATCTGAGTAGACCTCACATCCCTGAGAATATGTGCCGGGGGTCTTGGTATTTTGAATTTGTCCTCCTATAATAATACTCTGCTAGTCTTTTTTTTTTTTTTTTTGTAGAGACAGAGTCTCACTGTACCGCCCTCGGGTAGAGTGCCGTGGCGTCACACGGCTCACAGCAACCTCTTAACCCTTGGGCTTACGCGATTCTCTTGCCTCAGCCTCCCGAGCAGCTGGGACTACAGGCACCCGCCACAACGCCCGGCTATTTTTTGGTTGCAGTTTGGCCGGGGCTGGGTTTGAACCCGCCACCCTCGGCATATGGGGCCGGCGCCCTACTCACTGAGCCACAGGTGCCGCCCTACTCTGCTAGTCTTTTCAGATCATTTTCGTTCTTAAAATATTATTAAGTAAAGGGTATGTGCCTGGAAGTATTTATTAAAATCCTCCAGAGTAGAGAGAAGACACATTTCAGAGGAAAATAAAATTTATAGTGATTAACAATATCCTCTATTATAAAACTCCTCTCATCATTTCCTCCACTAAGGAATTTTCAAAGATTCTTTTTATTAATATATCTTTAAAGATACAGTATCAGATAATATGTCTACCTTCTCTCCTGTCTTGTTCTAAAACTCTTCCTTTCCTCACCTACTCAAGTTTCCATTATTCAGATTTCCATATTCCTATGTTAACCTTTCACTTTTGACTCCTCCTGAGCCCATCCTAGCCCTGAGGCTGGGGAGGGCTCTGTGGAGTAGAGAGGAGAGGGGACATAGCAATAGACCTAAAAAGACTGGCAAAGTCTTTTGCCAAAGACAATTCTCAGCCTTCTGCAGCCACCTTTTACAAAAACTATTTCATTGACCCCAAAAGAAGTAAATGACACAAATTTGCTTTTGTATATTTTATTATTTCATATGAATATGAGAGTATAAAAGAGTAGGTTACATTGTTTGTATTTGTTAGGTAAAGTTGAAATATTTAATCACTTCACACAAGGGCATGCTGTATACCCTCACATTGTATGCATTATGTGAGAGCTTAGGAATCCCCCTCCCTCCTCCTCTCTCACCTTTTTAATCCACCTTCTTCTCCCCACTTGAATTTAATTTTTATTTCTCTCATGTGGAAGTATAATTTTTTATTGGTTTCATAGTAGTATTGCATACATTGGATACTTCAATTTCTATTCTTATGATACTTTACTAAGAAGACTGTGTTTCAACTCCATTCAAGTAAATACAAAAGATGTAAGGTCTCCATCTTTTTATGGCTGAATAGTATGCCACAGTACACATATACCACAGTTTATTAATCTATTCATGAGTTAATGGACACTTTGGGTTGATTCCACATGTAGGTGATGGTGAATTGAGCTCCAATAAACATTCTAGTGCAAATGTCCTTATGGTAAACTTATTATTTTTTTCTTCTGGGTAGATACGTAGTAATGTGATGGCAGAATCAAATGGAAGGTATACTTTTAACTCTTTGAGGATTCTTCAAATTTCCTTCCAAAGAGGTGGTATTAGTTTGCAGTCCCACCAGCAGTGTAAAAGTGTTCCCTTCTCCCCACATCCGTGCTTGCATCTGCGGCCTTTGGAGTTTGTGATGTGCCGTGTTCTCACTGGGTAAGTTGATATCTCAGGGTGTTTTGATTTGCATTTCTCTGATGATTAGGGACGATGAGCATTGTGTCATTTGTTTGTTGACCATTCATCTGCCTTCTTCAGGCAAGGTTCTGTTTATGTCTCTTGCCTACTTATAAATGGGATTGTTTGCTCTTTTTTGTTTATTAGTTTGAATTCTCTTTAGATTCTACTTATCAGCCTTTTGTCAGGTTTGTAGCATGTAAATATCTTCTCCCATTCTGAAGGTTATATGTAGGCTTTAGGCGTTGTATTCTTAGCTGGGCAGAAGCTTTTTAGTTTGGTCATGTCCTATTTACTTCTTTTTGGCATTGCTCCAATTTCTAAGAAGGGCTTCTTCATAAAATCTTTTACCAGTCAACGTTTCTAAGTGTTTTTCCTACACTTTCTTCAAGAACTTCTTATTATTTTGTGTCTTAAATTTATTTTTTTTATCCAGTGAAAGTCAATGTTTTGTAAATAGTGAGAGGAGCAGGTCCAGTTTCAGTCTTCTACAGGTAGAAAACTCTTCTCTCAGCACTGTTTATTAAATAGGGATTCTTTTCCCAAGTGCATGCTTTTGTTTGGTTTATCAAAGATGGTGATATGTGGCTGGGTTCATTTCTAGGTTCGCTATTCTATTCCGTATCTATAGCTCTAATCTTTTGCCTGCACCATGTTATTTTTAATAACTGTGGACTTGTAGTGTGTAATCTGAATTTTAGTAACGTGATGCCTTCAGATTTGTTTCTATTTCTTAGAATTTCGTTGGCTTTTTGAGTTTTTTTCTGTTTTCATATGAAACAAAGTACTATTTTCCAACTTCTGCAAAGTATGATGTTGATACTTCGATGGGGATTCCATTAAATTTGGAGATTGCTTTGGGTAGTACGGACATTGTAACAATGCTGACTCTTCCCAGCCTTGAAAATGGTGTGTTTGCTAACATCTTCAGCTATTTCTTTTCTCAGTATTTTCTAGTTCTTTCTGTAAAGAACCTTCGTGTCCTTTTTATGTGTATTCCCTTCCCAGGTATTTCATTTTCTTTCAAGCTACTGTGAAGGGTATTGTGCCTTTGACTTGATGTTGAGCTTAACTTTTATTACTTTTATTGGAGTATATGAAGGCTACTGATTTTTGGACTTTGATTTTGGTGATAGTGGGGATCCTTATCTGGTTCCAGTTTTTTTGTTTGTTTGTTTGTTCGTTTTAAGTAACCCTCAGTAGAGTGCTATGGCATCATACCTCACAGCAACCTCAAACTCCTGAGTTCAATCGATTGTCTTGCCTCACCCTCCCAAATAGTTTAAGTACAGGTGCCTGCCACAACACCTGGCCGTTTTTAGAGACAGGGTCTTGCTCTTACTCCGGCTGGTCCCGAACTCTTGAGCTCAAGCAATCCACCTGCCTCAGTCCCCTAGAGTGCTAGAATTACAAGTATGAGCCACTGCACCTGGCCTTGGTTCTAGTTCTAAGTGGAAATAAGTTCAGGTTTACACCATTTAGTACAATATTGGCTGTGGGTTTGTTGTAGATGGTATCTATCAGTTTAAGAAATGCCCCACCTATGCCTATTTTCTTAAGTGTTTTTGTCAGAAAAGGATGCTGAATTTTGTTGAATGCTGTTTGTCTATTGAGAGGATCATATGGTCTTTATTTTCGCTTCAGTTTATGTGGTGAATTACATTTATGGTTTTACATATGTTGAACCAATCATGCATCCCTAATATTAAGTCCACTTGGTCTTGGTGTATTATAAAGCCTGCCTTACCATTATATATTATTTATTTATTTATTTATTTATTTTAATTATTATTATTATTATTATTATTTTTTTGTAGAGACAGAGTCTCACTGTACCGCCCTCGGTACAGTTGCTCACAGCAACCTCTAACTCTCGGGCTTACGCTATGCTCTTGCCTCAACCTCCCGAGTAGCTGGGACTACAGGCGCCCACCACAACGCCCGGCTATTTTTTTGTTGCAGTTTGGCCGGGACTGGGTTTGAACCCGCCACCCTCGGCATATGGGGCCGGCGCCCTACTCACTGAGCCACAGGTGCCGCCCTTATTTATTTTAATTATTATTTTTTTTTTGAGAAAGAATGAACACTCCCTAACACATCTATGAAGCAAACATCACCCTGATACTCAAACCAGGAAGCACCTAGCATAAAAGGAAAACTGCGGACAACATCAATAATTAATATTGGCTGTAAAAATATTCAGTAAAATCCCAGCAAACACAAAAAGTGACACATTCAAAAATTATATATAGGGTGGTGCCTCTGGTATATGGGGCTGGCACCCTACTCCTTAAGCCACAGGCACCACCCTATACATAATTTTTGAATGTGTCACTTTTTGTGTTTGCTGGGATTTTACTGAATATTTTTACAGCCAATATTAATTATTGATGTTGTCCGCAGTTTTCCTTTTATGCTAGGTGCTTCCTGGTTTGAGTATCAGGGTGATGTTTGCTTCATAGATGTGTTAGGGAGTGTTCATTCTTTCTCAATGTTTTCGGATAGGTTATGCAATACAGATACATGCTCCCCTTTGAAGGTTTGGTAGAATTCTAATGTGCAACAAACTGTTTAAGGACTTTTGTTTCTTGGAAGGTCTTCTATTGTTGCAATTTTGGTGCTTGATATTGTTCTGCTCAAAATATCTGATTTCTTTGGGTTGAGATTAGAGAGGTGGTGTTATTCCAGGTACTGGTTTATTTCCTCCATGGTTTCAAGTTTCAGGAGATTTTGTAGATTTTGTAGAGCATGGAGAGTTTTTTTTTTGTAGTAAACAGTGATGATCTTTTGTATTACAGTGCTATCTCTTACTATTTCTCCTTTTTTTGTTTCTGATTGAAGTTATTAGGGATCTCACTTTTCTGTTTCTAATTAATCTGTCCAAGGGTTTATTAATTTTATTAATCTTTCCAAAGAACCAGGCAGTGCCTGTGGCTCAGTGAGTAGGGCACCGGCCCCATATACCAAGGGTGGAGGGTTTGAACCCAGCCCCGGCCAAACTGCAAGGAAAGAAAAGCTGAGCGTTGCGGCGGGTGCCTGTCGTCCCAGCTACTCGGGAGGCTGAGGCAAAAGAATCGCCTAAACCCAAGAGCTGGAGGTTGCTGTGAGCAGTGACGCCATGGCAATCTACAGAGGGCGACAGAGTGAGACTCTGTCTCTAAAAAAAAAAAAAAAAAAAACTTTCCAAAGAACAAACTTTTTTTCCTCTGATCTTTTAAATGGTTCTTATGTTCTCAATTTCACTTAATTCTGCTTAAGTTTTGGTTATTTCTTTTCTTCTACTACATTCGGGATTGGATTGCTCTTCCTTTTTCCAGGTCCTTGAGATGGTTCCTTAGGTTATCAATGTGCACTCTTTCTGTTTTTGTTTGTTTGTTTGTTTGTTTTGTATGTGAGCATTTAATTGGGATATATTTCCCTATAAGAATTGTCTTTGCAATATCCCATAGGTTTTGATAGCTGTAGCTTCATTATCATTTTGTCCAAGAAAGCTAATGATTTCCTTCTTTATCACCTCTTTGACCCAGCTGTCATTCAGCATAAGGTTGGTTAGTTTATATGGGGATGAACATTTCTATTGGGGTTGAGTTCTACTTTCATTCAATGGAAGTCTGAAAACATACAAAGTATAATTTGTATTCTTTTAAAATTGTTGAGATCCTATTTGTGTCCTAAGATATAATCAATTTTGGAGGATGATCTATGCACTGAGGAGTAGAACATATACTCAATTTTACTGAGAAGGAATGTTCTGTATATGTTCATTAAGCTCATTTGTTCTAAAATTTTGTGAAATCCATTCTTTGTTAGTTTCTACTTGGAGGATCTGTTTAGTTCTGTCAGAGGGTTATTGAATTCCTCAATTATTAGGATCTTTCAGTATATAATATTTCTAAGATTATTAGGGTTCCTTTATATGTCTAGAAGTGTTTAAGTGGTGCACAGATACTCAGTATTGAAATGTCTTCTTTCTATAATGTTCTCTTGACTAACATATAGTGTCTATCTTTGTTTTTCTTTTGTGTGTGTGTTTGTGTGTGTGTGTTGGTTTAAATCCAACTGTATCCACAAAAATGATTGCAACCCAGGCTTTCTTCTGATTTCTATTTGCCTGTAATACTATTTTCCAACACTTCACCCTGAGTCTTGTTTTGTCCTTAAAGGTTAGATGTATTTCCTGAAGAAACATAGGGTTGGCTTGTGCTTTTTTATCTAATGAGTCAGCCCATGTCTCTTAAGTGGGGAATTCAAGTCAATCACATTTATTGAGAGAATTAATATGGTGAAGTTCGGTTCATCTTATTTTTGTGGTGGTCCGTTGCTTAGGTTCATCACTTGCATCAGTTAGAAGCTAGGCTTTGTCCTTTAGTTCCCAGGTGTCTTTATTTAGTGGTGGTCAACAATGGTGGTCAGTGTGAAGAACAGGTCTGAGTACTTCCTGAAGAGCTGGTCTTATTGTGGCAAAATTACTCAATGTTTGCATTTAGTAAAAAATTTGATTTCTCTATCTAATACGAAACATAGTTTAACAGGGTATAAAACCTTCACCTGAAAATTATTTTGCTTGAGAAGGTTAAAGGCAGAAGACCTCCTTCTTCTGGCTTAAAAATTTTCAGCTGAAAAGTCTGCTGTCACCTGATATTGTTCTCCTTGCAGGTAAGAAGTTTCTTATGCTTAGCTGCTTACAGAATTTTTTCTTTCATTTTCACTTTGGACAAATTAATTACAATGTATCCAGGAGATGCTTGAATTGAATTTTGTTTTCATTGAGTTGTGCTAGGGTTCTGAAGCTATCTAGAATCTGAATTGCTGGGTCCCTGGCAATGCTTGGGAAAATGTCCACCATTTTTCAGGATATAATATTTGCATGTATCCTGTATGTATATATGTACATATGTATCCTGAAGTAGAGATTCCACACTTTTAGTACTCTATGCTTTTCCTTCAGGAATCCCTATGATTCATAAATATGTGCGTTTAGTGTAGTCCCTTATTTCTCTCAATAATAGGTCTGCCTTTACTGTCTTCTGCCTCTTTGAATGCTTGGGCTTCAAAGAATGCTGCCTTTCAAAGTATTGTCTTTAATTTCTGAGATTCTTTCTACTCTGTATTCTACTCTACTTCTGAGACTCTCTACTGTGTTTTAAAACTCTCTGAAAGACTCTTCCAAGTCCTTGAGCGCTGATATCTCTTTTCTAATTATGTCCAGATCCTTGGAGACTTTGTTTTTAATTTCGCTGATTTTTTAGATAGTTTCTTGGCTTCTTTTCTGCTTTCTTTATTCATATTATCCTCAATTTAATTCATCTTATTTGCCATCCATATTCTGAATTAATTTTTTGACATTTTAACAATTTCTCTGTGGATGGTATTTTCAGCTGTATCTCCCTTGTAACTTCTTTGGGGAGTTGATCTGCTCTGATTTTTCATGTTGTCAGGGATTTTTTCCTGATTCCATCTCATGTGTATTTTCAGTTTATTTATATATTTATTATACTTTTTAACTGAAATGTTAGATTGACCCTAAATTGTTTTTGAGAAATAATCTACTTGGAATTTCTTAGGCAGCATCCAGGAGACCTGTTTGGAAATTAAAATTGTCAGGCTGAAATCAGATCCAGAGACCAGATCAGATAGCAAGTGCCAATCCTGCCTCAAACAAATTAAAAGACACGTTTTCATATGTCTGTAGGCAGTGTGCCTGTCTTCTTCAGAGAAGTTTCTCTTCAAGTCCCTTGCCCAGCCTGTGATGGGATCACTTGTTCTTTTCTTGCTTAGACTTTTCGGTTCTCTGTGGATTCTGGTTATTAAACCTTTGTTGGGGATAATAATCTGCAAATATCTTCTCCCATTCTGAGGGCTGTTTGCTTGCTTTATTTACTGTGTTCTTGGCTGTGCAGAAGCTTTTTAGTTTGATCAGGTCCCAGTAGTGTATTTTTGAAGCTGCTTCAATTGCTTGGGGGGGGGGTCCTCCTCATAAAATACTCACCCAGACCGATTTCTTCAAGGGTTTTCCCTGCACTCTCTTCTAGTATTTTTATAGTTTCATATCTTAAATTTAAATCTTTAATCCAGTGAGAGTCTTAATCATCAGAGAAATGCAAATCAAAACTACATTGAGATACCATCTAACCTCAGTAAGATTAGCCCATATCACAAAATCGCAAGACCAGAGATGTTGGCATGGATGTGGAGAAAAGGGAACACTTCTACACTGCTGGTAGGAATGCAAATTAATACATTCCTTTTGGAAAGATGTTTGGAGAACACTTAGAGATCTAAAAATAGATCTGCCATTCAATCCTGTAATCCCTCTACTGGGCATATACCCAGAAGACCAAAAATCACATTATAACAAAGATATTTGTACCAGAATGTTTATTGCAGCCCAATTCATAATTGTTGTCATGGAATGGATGATCCACGAATGGATTAATAAATTGTGGTATATGTACACCATGGAATATTACGCAGTTTTAAAGAAAGATGGAGACTTTACCTCTTTCATGTTTACATGGATGGAGCTGGAACATATTCTTCTTAGTAAAGTATCTCAAGAATGGAAGAAAAAATATCCAATGTACTTAGCCCTACTATGAAACTAATTTATGGCTTTCATAGAAAAGGTATAACCCAGTTATAACCTAAGAATATGGGGAAGGGGGAGGGGGGGAGGTTGGGCAGAGGGAGGGTGATTGGTGGGATTACACCTGTGGTGCATCTTACACGGGTACATGTGAAACTTAGTGAATGCAGAATATGATTGTCTTAACACAATAACTAAGAAAATGCCAGGAATGCTATGTTAACCAGTGTGATGAAAATGTGTCGAACTGTTTATAAAACCAGTGTATGGTGCCCCATGATCGCATTACTGTACACAGCTATGCTCTAATACTAATAAAAAAAATAAATTAATCATCACATCAAAAAAAAAAAAAAAAAAGGACACGTTTTCACTAGAGTTCAGGCCACAACAGATTCAAAACACAGCAGCTTTCGCCTGGAGTAAGGGAAGGAGAACCTATAACTTGCTGAAATTTCCTAGCCACTGTATCAATCCCACAGAAAAACACATTCAAAAAGCCCTGGTCTCTGCCAAATCTGGACCATGGCTTTCACCTGTGTTTGAGGGTGGGGAGACCTATGGCTTGCTGTTTCCTTCCCAGAAATTTCCCATAGTGGCTATGGGAAATAGCCTAGGCTAGCCCTAGACTTGACATGCCCTTCTCCAAGTTGGCAGGACTGAGTTAGGGCCCTTACGGTGGTGGGGGGCAGGGGGACGCTGGGCACAGATGGACAGCACCACTGCATAGGGTAAAAAAGTTCCCCTTAGCAGGAGGGAGAGTAAGGATAGACATGCCCCTCACCAAAGTTAGTGTAGTTGAGCCACCATTTCCTCCTGCACTGGGGGCCAGGACTCATTCAATTCATTGGGCCATGTAGTGCAGAAGGCCCTCAGAGATCCTGCAAGACACACTGAGGTGTAAGGCCTGTCTCTCTTTCCTCCCATGGCCAGATAAGGATCCTGCTTGTTGCTGATAACAGAGCAAGTGGCATCTATAATCCTTAATTCCTCAGTTGCTATGAGGGCTGGGTAGTTTTCAAAGATCCTTCACCTTTTTTGATGCCTTGGTGTGGGGCAGCCCCTCCAGGCTGTATGGCTAAATATCCAGCTATCTGTATGCCTCACCCATAGACTGGTAAACAGATTTATGCAGGGAAATGTTTATCAGGAAACCCAAGAAAGATGGGGATGGGGGTAGCCTCAAGGCAGCAAGGCAGCTGGAGCCAAAGTTGCTTACTATTCTGCCATGCAATGCACCCAAAGCTATACGTAGGTACAAGAAAACTGGGTCTTTATTCCCTTGTGGCACTCTCCTGTGGAGAGATCCTGTGGTTCACTGCTCAGAGAGCCCTCAGGTGGGGGAGGAGTCCCCCTTACCGTTCTATTCTCGAGGCTCTTCCAGTCTGGTCCTTTCTGTAACTACCCTCTGTTCTCTTCCTCCTTTTTCCTCATCGTCCTCCTTGCAGTTTGTCTCAGTGGGGTTGCTGAGTGCCTTGATTTCTTCTCCTTGTGATACACCCACCAATTTCAACTGTTGCCAGACCAAGAATTCTGTCCACCTGTTATCGAAGCCAATTAATGAAGAAGGGGATGGGAGAGCAACAGCTTCACTTTTATTTACAGAAAAGCAAGAAATTCTGGAGAGCAGCAGGGATATCTCCCCAAAGAACGGCTCTACCCTCCACTTTCTCTGTGTTATTTTTTTATTCTCACAGTAAAAGTAAACATCAATAATCTTATTACTTATCATAGTATACATTAAACATATTCCTCCTTATATTTTATAAGGTTACACAATATTTTCCTATCTGAAAGTGATTATATCTTCAAAGTGTTTTTACTCTAGACTAAATTTATAGTTAGTCAATACTTTACTGGGTGCACAGAGTGTGCTGGGTTCTTGACTGGTACTGTGAAGTCTAGTTCCCCAACTTTTCCATGACAGTAGCCTTGGAAGTGAAGAAACAATCTCCACATGTCAGCACATAGGCTCATCCGGCTTTGTTAGGGCCTGACCAGCAGCACCCTTCATAAAATGGCCATTCAGGTCAACAGTGGCTGGTAACACAACTACTCTGGGTTTGTTTCAGTCCAACTTTTCTCCTATTAGATGATGGCTTATGATGAAAGCTGCCTCTAGTTGGCCATCTTGCCCCCATATCCCTGATAAGCTTGGTTTTAAACACTATATGTGACTCTATTTTCAGTTAGTTAAATTGAGTAGAACTACACTTACTACAACCCATGAACTCAAAATAAATGGTGGTCAGTAACAAGGTTTAGTGTGAGACAACATTTTCTGGGATTTTCTTCTTATTCTGTTATTCTTCCTATTCGTTATTTGCATAGATCTCATCATCTTTGGCAAACTAGTAGACCAAGGTATATTGGAAAATTCTCCTACTTACTTATTCTAATATAAGTGGTAAATTCATAGGTAATTATGCCCTAGAGTTTTGTAATTCAAAACTCATTCTAAGACATTCCCCAGATGTGCATAATGGTGTTACCCATGTCCCAACATCTTTGTCTATATCATCTTGTCATGGTACCAGAAGTTGGATCTCATAGTTGTGTCCTTTAGTCAAATTGAACACTGAAAGTATATCTATCTATCCATTATATCAGGTAACTTGAAGACAGAAGATGATGCTTATAGCTATTTTTTATTCATAAAGGATAAAACATTGAGTCATGAAATGAAGTTAAAAAATCAGGTAAAATCAGAGAAACCTAAAAAACACTAAAATGTTATGAGAAAATGAGTTTTGCTTTATATAAACTTTGATAATGGAGCAAATGGGTAAGAGAATGCTGAAGTTTTTGATAAATTCTTGCAAAATTGCTCTGTATCAATGTACTTCATGAGATAACACTACTTTTGTCATGTTATCATTAATTCCAGGTTTAACCAGATTTAATTGTTAGTAGAAGTCCACATGCATTTTGAACAACAAAAAAAGGCTCAACTCCAACATTTTATCAATTATTATCATAAACCTCAATCACTTTTCTTGGCTATTAAATAAAAATGGTTTGTCCTTACACTAAATAGCCTCAGAAAATATTTTTTGACTTCTTTCACATGACATATTTATGATTTCCTGTATTATTCATTCTAGTCAGACTGTCAAAACCCTCTCTTTAAAAATCTTCTACTTTCAATTTGCTGCAGCTTATTAAGGCTTATTATAATTCTGTCTAAACTTAAACTGGCTCTGAATGAAAGCCTGGAATGTTCCCTCATGAATAAACTTAATGACATGGCATCTATTATGACTGCTGATGATGTTTGCTTGTTTGTTTGTTTGTTTAAATCCTGGTTTTCATCTGTGCTCTGAATACTTAAGGAAACTAGGGACCTGAGAGCTGGGATTTCTATAAGTATTTTAAAACTGCATTGTTAAAGGTACATTTAAGAAAAGCTACAGCAGAAATTCCTTTCAATGACAGCATAGGAAATGAAGAGAATGGATATTTTATGTGCACTTCATATTACATTAACTCAGAAGCATTATAAGGTAATGTTTTCAAATTGTAAAATTTAAAATTCATGAAATAAGTATAGAAAATATATCATATGAACATGGAAAAACATGTCACCATATTCTAGAAGTAGTCCAACACAATTGGTTAAGAGCATGACTCAGGAGTCTGACTCCCTGACTTTGAAATATAGCATCTACTTTCCAGCTGTGTAACACTGACAAGTCACTCATACCTGTATGACTTAGTTTTCATATCTGTAAAACAGGAATAATTTAATAGTATTTTCCATTAAAAATTGTTAGGAAAGTGAAATGAGTAACATATATGTGTATAAAACAGGTAGAACATTACTTGGTATATAGTAAGTTCAAATTTAAATGAAGCCGTTTGAAACACAAGAACTTTTTTACATTTTATTTTGTTTTACTTCCTAATCATCAAAGAAATTCTATTTTATGTAGTTGTAAAACATTATATTCTCTATAAGGTTTTGCTATGCCTGTTTTGTTTGTGACTTTAAGTCAGTGCCTAGCATGGTGGTTAAGATAGAAGCAGGAATTTAGTATGTATTTGCTGATCAAGTGAATGAATGGCTCATGTTTGAAAACTTACTATTTTAAATATAGCATAGGTGATGTTGTTATAGATGGTGGAGAGAAATTATTTCTGCTACAGTAAAAAGTAAACTGTCAGTGCTGGCAGGGCTTTATTCAATTATGATGAGTTTTATGATAAATCCCTGGTTCATTGAAAGAGTATTATTTGGTATTTAACTTGACCCAATCATATTTTAATGCCAAGAATATGATGAACTAGCAGCTCATCATATAAAATTGTTCATTATATTATTAGAAAAAATAAAATGGATAAAGCAAGTACATTAGGTAGGTTCTGATGTGACTTGTAATATTCCCAGTATATAGATGGAAATTTTGTAATAGCTATTAAAAATTATAGTAAATGGAAATCTCTAGGCTGTTCTTGTCTCATGTCAATACAATTACCTTTAGATTACATTTAAAAAAAAAATCACTCAAATGAATTAACGTACCTACCCATCAAAAATACTATAAGTAGGTGGAGCAAGATGGCAGACCAGAAGGACAGTTGAGCTGAGCTCTTGGAGAACAACTGGGGAAAAAGAGCAATCTCAGCCATACCCGGCATGGGGACCTTACTCAGTGTAGTACTTAAGGGAGCATAGCCAGGAGTGGTGATCTGGATACAGCATATAATACTGAGCGGTGGAAATCTGATGAATTAGGCAAGTGATTGAGACCCACTGGGATCAGCTGACCTCACACAGAGGTCCAGGATAGGAGGAAGCCTTTCTTGAAGTTTTCAGTTGTTGGGGGAAGCTGAACATTTATTGGAAAGCTTGGAAGAGTGGGTGGATGTGAACAGCATACAGCAAACGAATGTGAATGCCTGTTGGAGTGGATTTGCCATAGGTATGGTGGCTGGCGTAGCAGCCATACTGAGAAGGTCTGGACAGCCAGGGGGTTGCCATTGTGGGAAGGTGGCGAGAAGGTCTTAGCAGGGGCTTAAACCACTGATGTCTTAATTCTGCCTGCTGGGATCAGAACTTCACCCTTGGGACAGGCTGAAGGACTCCCACACCCTACAGGAATTGTTGTCAAGGGGCACTGTGAGAGCTGCTCCTGAAGAATTCTTGGGAGCTGTAAGATCCCAACCTGGAAGGGTCTGAATGCAGAGGAAATAATCAGGCAATCACTGACATCAACTACATTAGGAAAAAGGACCATAGAAGTTGCTAGCTGTGTTCTCCATCTCCTAAAAATACCACAGCACCACCTAATGTCTCAGAAACACATTGCAACATATTGTCATTAAGAGCAAGGACTCCTGTTTGGCCTGGCCAAACGGCAACAAAAAAATGGCCGGACATTGTAGAGGGTGCCTGTGGTCCCAGCTGCTCTGGAGGCTGAGGCAAGAGAATCACCTAAGCCCAGGAGTTGGAGGTTGCTGTGAGCTGTGACGCCACGTACTCTACCAAGGGCAACAAAATGAGACTCTGTCTGTAAAAAAAAAAAAAAGGTGGGCTTGGTGCCCATAGTTCAATGGTTAGGGCGCCGGCCACATACACTGAGGCAGTAGGTTCAAACCTCAGTCCAGGCCTGCTAAATAACAATGACAACTGCAACAAAAGAATAGTTCAGCCTTGTGGCAGGTGCCTCTAGTCCCAGCTACTTGGGAAGGTGAGGCAGGAGGATCACTTGAGCCCAGGAGTTTGAGGTTGCTGTGAGCTATGGTACCACAACAGTTAATTCTAGGTGACAGAGTGAAACTGTCACAAAATAAATAAACAAATGTTTTGAGAGGAAAGGGTAAAAGAGGTACATATATAATCTAAATATTCTTCTAGGAAGTTAGTGGATAATATTTAAATTGATAAATATGAAAAGAACAGAGGACATTATTTAGAGATGGCACTCATGTGGCAGAGTATATCTACTTCCCCGTCTTCCAATGTTCTGGAAGTTTTAGATAGACCTATGGCTGCCTGGCTGAAAACTACATTTTCCCAGCCTCCCGGGCAGCTGATTAAAGTCATGTGAAGTGAAATGGTGTCTCGGGCAGTGCCCATAGCTCACTGGGTAGGGCACCAGCCACATACACAGGGGCTGGCAGGTTCAAACCCAGCCTGGACCTGCTAAACAACAACTGCAGCAAAAAAATAGCTGGGCATTGTGGTGGGCACCTGTAATCCTAGCTACTTGGGAGGCTGAGGCAAAAGAATAGCTTAAGCCCAAGAGTTTGAGATTGCTGAGAACTATGACGCTACAACGGCGCTCTACCCAGGGCAACAGCTTGATATTCTATCTCAAAAGAAAAGAAAAGAAAAAAGAAATGGTGTTTCTTCCATATTGTATCCCTTCCTTCTTACTGGCTGGAATGCAGACATGGCAGTAGACACATGAGCAAGTATCTTATCCCACAGGATGGAAGCCACATGTCAAGGACTGCAGAAAACAAGGTAGAAGAAGCCTGAATCCCTGACACCGTGGATCCACTGCACTGGCCTTGGATTGCTCACACACTACTAATTGAAACAAACCCTTTGGCTTAAGCTGCTATTATTTTGACCCTTTATAACAGCCAAGACAGTGTAACAATACAAAATTTGGTGCCAGAAGTACAGCTCCATGTAGTAAGGACTCAGACATTCCAGGCTGGGAAGCTGGTGACTCTTTTTTACCAAAGTAAAAAGTTGGTGGCTCGGCACCTGTAGCTCAAGTGGCTAAGGTGCCAGCCACATACACCAGAGCAAAAATTCTCAATAAAATCATAGACAATAGATTACAGCTATACGTTAAAAAAATCAGATCACGATCAAGTGGGTTTCATTCCAGGAATACAAGGCTGGTTTAACTTTGCAAGTCCATAAACATAATTCACCATATCAACAGAAGTAAAAACAAAGACCGGGTGATTCTCTCAATAGATGCAGAAAAAATATCCAGTAAAATTTAGCATCCTTTTCTAATTAGAACTCTGAAGAATACAAGCATAGGTGGCACATTTCTGAATCTGATCAAAACCGTCTTTGACAAACCCACAGTTAATATTGTACTGAATGGAGTAAAAATGAAAACTTTTCCACTTAGAACTGGAACCAGACAGGGTCTTCCTCTGTCACCATTACTATTCAACATAGTGCTGGAAGTTCTAGCTAATACAATCAGGCAAGATAAGGAAATAAAGGGCATCTAAATGGGGGCAGAAGAGTTCAAACTGTGGCTCTTTGCCAACCATATGATCTTATACTCAGATCCCCAAAGACTAAACCACAAGACTCCTGGAAGTGATCAAAAAACACAGCAATGTCTCAGGATATAAAATCAATATCCATAAATCAGTAGCCTTTGTATATGCCCAAAACAGCCAAGATGAGAAGCTAATTAAGAACAGTATTCCATTCACAGTAGCTTCAAAAAAGGGAAAAATGAAATACCTCAGAATATACATAAGAAAAAATGTGAGGGACCTCCACAAAGAAAATTATGAAACCCATGAAAAGAAATAGCAGAAGATATTAACAAATGGCAGAACATTACATTCTCATGGCTGGGAAGAGTCAACACTGTCAAAATGTCTATACTAACCAAACAATCTACAGATTCAATGCAATCACCATTAAAATACCATCATCATACTTTCAAGATCTGGAAAAATTCATTCTTCATTTTGGTTAGAACCAGAAGAAACCCTGTACAGCCAAGGCAAATCTTAGTAATAATAACAAAGCTGGAGGTATCACCCTACCAGACTTTCAGCTTCTGTATAGCTAAGGAGACAACAACCAAAGCGAATAGGAAACCATCACAATGGGAAAATATATTTGCATATTATGAATCAGACCTAAGCTTGATAACTAGAATGTACAGAGAACTCAAATTATTAAATGAAAAAGAAACCAACAATCCCTTATATCAATGGGCAAGTGAGATGAATAGAACCTTCTCTAAAGAAGACTGATGAATGGCTAACAAGCATATGAAAAAATTCTCATCATCCCTAATCTTCAGAGAAATGCAAATCAAAACCACCCTGAGATATCACTTATTCTTATCCCAGTAAGAATAGCCCACATCACAAAGTCACAAAACTGAAGATGCTGGCATGGGTGTAGAGAGAAGGGGACACTTTTACACTGTTGGTGGGACTGCAAACTAATACAGCCTCTTTGGAAAGAAGTATGGAGAATCCTCAAAGAACTCAAATTAGACCTCCCATTTGATTCCACAATCCAATTACTAAGCATCTACCCAGAAGAAAAAATCCTTTTATCACAAGGACATTTGCAACAGACTGTTTATCATAGCTCAATTTACAATTGCCAAAATGTGGAAACAGCCTAAATGCTGACCAACCTAGGAATAAATTAATAAGCTGTGGTATATGTACACCATGGGATATTATTCAGCCATTAAAAAGATGGAGACAACATCTTTTGTATTAACCTGAATGGAAGTGGAACACATTCTTCTCATTAAAGCATCACAAAAATGGAGAAGCAAGAATGCAATGTACTCAATTCTAAAATGAATAAAGCATCACGAAAATGGAGAAGCAAGAATGCAATGTACTTAATTCTAAAATGAAGCCAGTATATGAGCTAATACAAGTGGGGGAAGGGGAATGAGGGAGTGTGGAGAGGGGGGAAGGGGGGCACATCTCTTGGGGGTGGGACACAATTATAGAAGGAACTTTATCTAGCAAATGCAATCAGTGTAACCTAATTTTTGGTACCCTTAATGAGTCCCAAACAATAAAAATAAATAAATAATTATGCATAATAAAAATGACTTAAGAAAATTTTTCTCATGTATTTAAAGTCAAATGTGTAGAACCTCAATTTATAAAAGATGTTTGTAAAGAAAAAAGAGCACACACAAGAAGAAAAATGGACAAAAGACATAACAGGCAGATGCAAAATAAGAAACATAAATGGTTGATAAATCTCACTGGTAATAAAAATGCAAATTAAAATGAGACATATTTTCTTCTCTATGTAATTGGCAAGGGTTTGATGACAAGTTTTCAGTGATGACAAAATTTTAGGGAATTGAATACTCTCACACCCTGCTGGTTATTGTGTAAATTGTTACAATCAGTCTGCAGAAGAATTTAGCAAAACAAGATGTCTTTGAAATGTTCATACCCTGTGACTCAACAATTTTACTTCTAGAAATATATCCTATGAAAAGAACTGGAGAAGTAGGCACCTATAAATGTGCAAGGATATTTCTCATATAAATTGCTTCTAGTAATGAAAAAACTGAAAGCAACCTATATATGTATATATATATTACTTCCAGAAATAGTAGGGTGGCACCTGTGGCTCAAGGAGTAGGTCACCAGCCCTATATACCAAAACTACAGGCAAATTATTTTCCCATATTGCAAATTATAAATTGAATAATCAGAAAAAATGAACCAGGTCTGTTAAATGCTAAATCCCAGGCTCTTAAAGTTATGCTATGTTGCAAATATAATAGCTTATAAAGAAGTGGAAGAGCAGGTTGACAACTAGTACATAATTATGATCCTATTTTTATTACAATGATATATAGAAAGATACAAAATTGGGCAGTGGGATTTTAAGAAATTTTAGTTCCCTATTTTCACACATGTATTTCTTCAATAAATGTTCAGGTATAGTGAATGTTTAAAGGTATAGTTTCAAAAGAATTGGATTGTTAAACTTCATTGTTAGGTCACTGAAGTCATATTTAGGAACTCAAAGTCAAAAATCATTCTAGAACTAGAGAGAAGTGTATGTATGTGCATGTGTGTGTATACTGTGAGTATGGTAATGGGAAATAGTAAGCTGACTTTTCCATTTATTGACTAATATGTTCTAGTAAGTTTATTTCAATAATTGAAATAGTTCACTTCTTATACAAAACAGCCCTATTTCATGACTTATAGACGTGTCAGAAGTTAGGGCCAGGTGCAGTGGCTCATGCCTGTAATCCTAGCGCTCTAGGAGGCCGAAGCGGGTGGATCACTTGAGCTCACAGGTCTGAGGCCAGACTGAGCCAGAGCAAGACCTCATCTCTAAAAATATCCTGGCATTGTGGTAGCACCTGTAGTCCCAGCTACTTAGGATGTTGAGGCAAGACACTCACGTGGTTGCTGTGAGTTAGGATGCCATGCCACTCTACCAAGGGCAAGAAAGTAAGACTTAGTCTCAAAAAAAAAAAAAAAACAAAATGTGCCAGAAGGTCAGAAGTAAATACAGTTAATTGAAGCCCAGCCCAGTTTGCATAGCTAACCCTGTACCCAATTTCAAATTTTTCCTGTGTTTACCTTAATTTGATGAGAATAATTTTATAACAATTATAATAGTGAAATTACTGTCACTCATTTGATAATTAAGTTTCCAAATAGATTATTGTGACTTTTACTGCATACATCCCATCAATTCATTTTTATGGACTATTTTCTCTGGGCCAGATACAGAGGGACAGAGACATGGTCCTTGCCCTAGTCAAGCACACTGTCTGGTGATGGAAAAGGTTACTCTGTGTAAGAAGTAATCATTTACCGAAATAGACTGTGTGGAAAATTGAAAGTGATCAAATAAATGATGTTATTCTTTTATTCAGATACAGTCATTGGGTACAAAAAGGCATCATAGACACTGGAGGAACAATAAATAAACATAGCTTTTGGTCCCAAACACTCAAAATCAAGTAAGGTAATACCAAAATGATTACCAAAACAATTTTGCAATGGATGTAGTAGCACCTGTGCTAACTGACTTGATGACTTGAGGGGAGAAGAGTTAAAAAAAAAACACCAAGCAGAATACACTGAAATAAGAAAACTATCCTCTTGAAAATAATTCCGAAGGCAGTGTATATTTACTAGACTCATTTCCCTTTCATTTAGGTTAGCTTGATGTGATGTACCTAGGACCAACTCGCTGCCTGAGAATATTGTTGTGAAGAGGTCATATTGTTTATAAAACTTTGGAAAAATTTAACAAACTACCTTCTTGTTTGCTACAAAAGTAGGATGAGGTAAATACATGTAATTTTATTGCCTGTTACAATTCAACACCATGTTTGTGCATTATTACCTCAATCTATGTCAGGTTCTCCTTTGCATAGGTCAAAGCAACCACATTGTCATCCTCATGTAGTCCCAAATGTTTCCTTCCAACTTGAAATCACTAAAGAATTGTCTCCTTGGAGTTAGAAAGTTAAAAGCAAGAGATTCTTGTCAATGAAGCCAGAAACCAGTCATAGAAATGAGATTTTTCCGGTGATGTAACACTCAGCATTTTAAGCTAGAGCCTCAGGATACAGGATACATTTCTAAGAGACCCCTTAGAAAAGCCCTCAACCACAAAACTGAATGACTGAGGCATGAGAGTGAATGGTATTGAAAACCAACATACTGCAATTGGATATTCTCTCAGCAAATCAAGACTCTTCCTTCATTAATGACCATCGCTGTATCTCCTTGGAGAACTCAGCTATTTCTTCCAAACAATAAAACTGTTGTGATGGGTTAGAAAGCAATACCCCCCCAAATTATTTAGTTATAATTCATTTTATTAACTATTATAAGAGAAATAATCTCACTCTCTCTAGAGTTACTTTAGCTCTTTGCCATCAGACTAAAATTTCTTACTTTCAAATTAATTTATTAGATGGGTAAAATTTTCTTGCTTAGGATGTTAGAGATTATTGATCTCAGAATATCCTATTCCTCTTGTGATGGTTATCAGTACTTTCAGATATTACATATGCGTATACTCTCTACATTAACCAAATATGATATGTCTTTCTATGTGTAATTACTACTGGTGGTTGTAAGTATTTTCCATCACGTTAACGTCCTTCTATTTGAAGCACATGAGAATGCCCATTGAAAATGCATACACAAATGTACTAGAGTTATACTGGAAAACTAACTTTTTATTTCAAAAATGTGATAAGGCCATTCTTCCCCCCTTAATACCAAAATAATTGAACTCTCGGGAGTACCATTAATTGACAAGAACACATTGACAGAAAGTGTTATCTGCTCTTTTAGTTAATGTATATTGATCCCCCTGAAAAAATGTCAGCAGAAACTGCTTTTGCAAAATCATCTCCTATAAATTGCCAATGAGTTTTTGTCAAGACTTTTAAGAAGATATTCTAAACAATAAATGTAAAATTCAGTGAATTTTAAATTGAAAGATTTTCTTTTGTTAAATTATGTATCACAAGAGCTTAAGATAGCCCAAGGATGTATTCATGAATAATGAATTGAAAATATGAAAAAGAAACAGGTATGTTTTCTTATATTTTACATTAGCAAAGGACTATAAGATTTTCATATGACAATTATTCTGTGTTGGTCTCTATACCTATGAGTTTTATACAATAATAAGCTCCAAAAATCTGTCCTTGCCTATACAAAATAGGGTATAATAATTACTACTTTACGTGTATATATCAACAGCTATGAGATTTAAAAGGTAATATACAGGGCCTTTTAAGTATTTTATGGCCACTCATATAATCAGTGTTTTGTAAACCTTAAAGTATTATACATACGCTTGACATTGTTACTATGAATTCCCATATCCCTATAGATCCAAATTACAAAGTGTAATATTAAAGTATAAAACTTATTTTTTGATGAGTAAGGTTTATTTTCTGTCTCCTTTACATAAATGTTCATGATGAGAGTGTATACATCTGTTTTTTTCACCTATATATCTTAAGTACATAAAACAGTGCCTGGCATATAGTAATTGCTCAAAAACTAAATGTTTGCCAAATAAATGAAAATAACCAAAGCACATTTAAATTTATTTATGTTGAAATTCTTCCACATCTACTTGATTTCTTAAAATAGAGATATAAGGAATCATTTTCTTCTTTTTTAAAGCATTAATGCTTTATGTACATTCATCATACTTCAGAGTATATCTATAGGGCTATTGGTACATAGTTGCAATTGATTTTTGTACATTAGTTGTATATATTAACTTGCTGTATACTCTTTTTTAATTAATTTAATTTTTAATTTCAGGTTAATATGAGAGTACAAACAACTAGGTTACAATGTTTGTACTTTGTTACATTGAATCTCTCTTGTAGTTGTATTCTGTACCTGAGAGGTCTGTCATGTACCCTTACATTGTGCCCCTTAAGAGGGAGTACACCAATACCCCTCTCTTTTCCCTTTTCTCTCCCTCTGTCATTCCCCTTCCCCTCTACTTGAATTGAATTGAGTTTTTCTATTATGTGGGTGTGATTGTCTAAAGGCTTCATATTATTATTGGGTACATTGGATACTTTTCCATTCTTGTGATACTTTACTACCTGAAATGTGTTTAAACTCCATCCAGGTTAATACAAAAGATACAAAGTCTGTCCTTTTTATGGCTGAATAGTATTCCATGGTATACATATACCACAGCTTGTTAACCCATTCCTGGGTTAATAGGCAATCAGGTTGTTTCCACATCTTGGCAATTGTAAATTGATATGTGATAAACAGTCTAGTGCAAATGTCCTTAAGATAAAATTATTTTTTTCTTTTGGGTAGATCCTTAGTAATTGGATTGTGGGATCAAATGGGAAGTCTAATTTGAGTTCTTTGACGATTCTCCATACTCATTTCCAAAGAAGCTGTATTAGTTTGCAGTCCCACCAACAGTGTAAAAGTGTTCCCTTCTCTCCATATCTGCACCAGCATCTGCAACTTTATGACTTTGTGATGTGGGCTATTCTTACTGGGGTTAAGTGACAACTCAGGGTGGTTTTGATTTGCATTTCTCTGAAGATTAGGGATGATGGGCATTTTTTCATATGCTTCTTAGCCATTCATCTGTCTTATTATTGCCATTTGCTATTTTATTAATTTCTGCTATGATTCTTATTACTTACTTTAATTTGTTCATGTTTATCAATTTGTTGTTTTTTTTTTCTTTTTCTTTCAATATAATAAGGAGGTACAAATGTTTTTATTACATGGATTGACTGCATAATGCCAAAATCAGGACTTTGAATATGTTGTCACCAGGACTGTTTTCATTACATACAATGAGCAAATTTTCCAGCATTGCTTCCCTCCTTTTAATTTCTAATGTCCTTTAGAAATGCCAAGTGTACTAATCACTTAGCTCTCACAAATTAGTAAGAATCTGTGGTGTTTGATTTCCCATTACTGAGATCTTTCACTTAGGATAGTGGTCTCCAATTCTATCCACATCTCGGCAAAAGACATTATTTCATTCCTTTTTATGATTAAGTGGCACTTCATGAAATACATTAACATATACAATATTTTCTATATCTACTCATGGATTGATGGGCCCTTAGGTTGATTCCACGTGGTTGCAATTGTGAATTGTGCTGTGAATACTATTTGAGTAAAGGTAATTTTTTCATAAAATGATTTATATTCCTTTGGGTACATCCCCAGTAGGGAGGTTGCTAGATCAAATTATATGTCTATCTTTAGTTCTTTGAATTTTTTTTTTTTTTTGAGGCAGAGTCTTACTTTCTTGTCCCCAGTAGCGCGCTGTGGCGCATCTCATAGAAACATCAAATTCTGGGGCTCAAATGATTCTCTTGCCTCAGTCTCCCAAGAAGCTGGGACTACAGGTGCCTGCCACAATGTCCAGCTATTTTTTAGAGACAGGGGTCTCCTCTTGCTCAGACTGGTCTCAAACTTGTGAGCTCTAGAGATCCACCCACCTTGGCTTCCCAAAGTCCTGGGATTACAGACATTTTTGAAACATCTTCATACTGGTTTCTATTCACACAAAATATTTTTCAATCCCTTCACCTTGAGTATATTTCCATTCCTTTGAGTGAGTTTTGTGAGTTTGATCTGGTTTTTGGAGCAGATTTTGATTTTTTTAATCCACTTAGCCAATTTATGTCTTTTAAGTGGAACATTAAGACCGTTCACATTCACTGTTAGTACTGATATATAGGAATTCATGTTGTGTCCATAAGGTTGAATGAGATTGTGTTATTTTATTTTCTCTCTTTTGTTACTGTTTTATAAGAGTTGTGAGCTTTAACTTTCAGGAGTATATACAGTGGTGGGTATCTATTATTCTGTTTTAAGTATAGTGTTCTTTTGTCCATTTACTGTAGGGAAGGCCTAGTAGTAACAGATTCCTTAGTGTCTGCTTATCTAGAAATGTCTTATTACTTCATTATTTATCAACTTTTTTATTTGATTTTTTTTTTTTCTTGAAGAGACCACAAATCTTGGCTGGCTATTGTTCTGTTTCTGAAGACTAAACATGGATGCTCGATCCTTTCTGGATTCTAAACTCTCTCCTGAGAATACTCCTGTTAGCCTGAATGGTTTTCCTTTATAGGTAAGTTCTTATTTTCATCTTGTAACCTGTAGAATTCTCTCCATTTTGACTTGGTGTGTTTGTGTTTTGGAGTTATCCTATTTGGTTTGAATCTTTTCAGTATTTATTTACCATTATCATATATGGATATCTGAATTTGTGGCAATACTAGGAAATTTCTTCAATAATTCCCTCTAACAGATTTTCCATGATATTTGATTTTTCTTCTCCCTTGGGGATAACTATAATTCTTTTTTTTTTTTTTTTTGTGGTTTTTTGGCTGAGGCTGGGTTTGAACCCACCACCTCTGGCATATGGGACTGGCGCCCTATCCCTTTGAGCCACAGGCGCTGCCCAACTACAATTCTTATATTGGACCACTTTACATAGTACCACGTTTCTCTGAGTAACAACTCATTCTTTTTTATTCTTATTTATGCATCTTTGACTGACATGGTTAGATTAACAGCTTCGTCTTCAAGTTCTTAAATTCTTTCTTCTGCTCTAACCTGTTGTTGAAGTTTTCTGCTGTATTTTGAAATCCCTTAAATCACTTTTTCATTGACTTAAGTTCTGTTATATCTTTTCTTACGTTGTGTATCTCTTCAGTGGCATCTTCGTTTTTTTTTTTTTTTCCAGTCATGCACTGATGTATTTTATTTAGATTCTTTATGTTGGTTTTCAATTTTCTCTTCAATCACATTTATCTTATTTGCCATCCATATTATGACTTTCAACCATTTCATTTGAATTGGGGTTCATTGTTGGAGACCTGTTTTAATACTTTGGGGATGTTGAAACTGCATTTTTGCATGTTGAAGAGTTATTTTACTTGATTCCTTTTTATCTGAAATTTATTCTCTGAGAAAGTCTGTAGTACATGTGTTCTTCTCTGCTGGGGTCTCAAACGACTGCCAACCACAGTGTCCAAGGTTCACAAGCTAGTGCATCCCCCTGTGTCTTCCCTCTGGAGCAATGCTGCTGCACAGTTTCCATTCTGCTCCTTACATCAGTTCTGTGAGCTTCTGCAGTGGAGGGTCCTCCCAACCTCCAGATAGCAATGATTGTGGGGAAGGGTGGAGCCCCTGGTTTCTTTCCTTTGTGTGTTCCCCACATGCACTTGCCTTCCCCATGGATTCTTCTCCAATCCCACAGACCAGGCCAATTCTCTTCTTTCTCCTACCCTTTAAGTTCCTTCTGTTATCTTCTCTTTTAATTCACAGTACTCTCTCTTAGATGATCAATCTGAAGGTGGTTATCCACTCACCACTTTCAATCCTCTCCTTGGCATGGGGAGGCTGCTTCTACTCACCATCTTCAAGATACTTGCCTCTTTCTTTTTTCCATTTATTCTTTTTATAATATCTTTGGAATTTTTGTTTTCAGCTTTTCAAATATAAAGACATTGATTTCTCCTTGCATCTCATTTTGTATCAAATTATATTTGAAAAATGTTAATATTCATTACATTCAGCTCTGCTCTTAATATATCTTTATTATTAATTATTATTTGGTAAAATTTTTTCAAAAATTTTTATTCCAAACGTAAGATTTTCAGATATATTTTTCAGTATCGTTTCTAATTATTGATTTTTATCAGATAATTTAATCCATATAATACTGATTTTAAAAAATGAAAAAATTAGTAAATAGTTAATTTCATAAAAGTTTTAGAAGTGCTTTTATAAGAATGTGTTTTATTAATTCCTTGGTGCAATATTCTTTCCATATTGAGAAACTCCTGCTTGCAAACTGTGCTGTTTACAAAATTATAAGTATCCTAGCAAATTTTGTTTGTTTTTGTGTTCTCTTTGACATATTAAGGGAGATTTGTTGGAACTCATAATGTGATGATTGATTTATCAATTTTTTCTTGAACCTGTAAATTATTTATTTACATGAAACCTACATTTACATACTTAATTCCCAGGATTAAAGCATGTTTCTCTTAAGTGAATATTTTTATTGAGGTTGTAGTCATAGAACATATAATTCACAGTTTTAAGCATTGCACAATTCAGTGGCATTTAGTACACTCACGTGTGCCACTGTCACTACTATCTAGTTGCAGAACATTGTTATCACCCCTCAACAAAACCCCCTATTCATTATTCAGTAAGTTTCCATTTCTTTTTCTCCCCAGGTCCCTGGAAACCTGTTTCTATGCATTTACCTACAATGGATATTTCATATAAATTAAATGCAACATGTGACTTTTTGTGTTTTATGTCTTTTAGCACAATATTTTCAAGACTAATCCATATTGTAGCACATATTAGTACAACATTTCTTTTTGTGGCTAAATAATATCTCCTTTTAAGGGTATGCTTTATACGTTCTTCAGTGGACATTTGGGTTGTTTCTATCAGTGGAATTCCTTAGTCACATGATCATTCTACATTTAATATTTTGCAAAATATCAAACTATTTCCTTTAGCTTCTGAATGAGTTTTACATTTCCACCAGCAATATGTGAGGGTTCCAGGGTATCCACATCCTCACCAACAATAGTTTTTCTCTTCTTTCTATCATAGCCATCCTATGCTGTGTGGAGTGGTTTTGATTAGCATTTCCCTAATGCAAAGATAGTGAATGTTTTCTTGTGTGCTATTTTGTACACCTTTTGTAGACAAATGCCTATTTAACTCTTTGCCCATTTTTTTCAATTGGGTTCTTTGTGATTATATTAAATAATAAAGTTTCTGTGTATAGTCTGGATTCTAAACAGTTATCATATATAGCTTATAAATATTTTCTCCCATTCTGTAGGTTCACTTTTCACTTTCTTGATAGAGTTCTTTGATAAACAATTTTTTTTAGTTTTCATAAAGCTCAAATTATTGAAATATATTATTAATTTTGTTGCTTATTCTCTGGTTTCATATCTAAGAAAAGTCATGAAGATTAACTTTCATTTTCTTCTAAGAATTTTGTGGCTTTAGGTCTTAAGTTTTAGATTCATTTTGAGTTAATTTTTGTATGTGTTAGGAGTTGGGGTTTCACTTTTATTATTTTGTATGTGGATCTTGAGTTGTCCCTAAACCATTTGTTGAAGATAATTTTATTCATTATTGACTGATGTTGACAATCTTATTGAAAATCAAATAACAATAGTGTATAGGTTTATTTCTTGGCTCTCAATTATTTTATTTTATATATATATTTATCATTATGGCAGTTACCATATTGTTTTCAATTTCTGTAGAATTGTAGTAAATTTTGAAATAGAATTACTTGAGTCCTTCAACTTTATTATTTTTCAAGATGGTTCTGGCTCTGGGTGCCTTGCAACTTCATATAAATTTTAGAATCAACATTTATACTTTTTTTTTTAAAAAAAAAAAAAAGGGTGTTGAGATGTTGACAGTGCTAGCATTGAATTGGCAGATCACTTTGGGGAGTATGGATATCTTAACAATATTAAGTCTTTCAATATATTAAAAAGTGATATTTAACTTATTTGGTCTTCTTTAATTTATTTCAATAATATATTGTAGTTTTCATTGGTTAAGTTTTATATCTCCTTGAATAAATGTATTCCTAAATATTTCATTCTTTTGATGGTAATACAAGTGAAATTTCTCTCTTAATTTCCCTTTGAGATTACTCAATTTTAATGTACAGAAATACAACTGGGTTGCAAATGTTGATCTCATATACTGCAACTTTGTTAAATTTGTTTATTAACTTTAATAGGGTTGGGGGTGGTGTGGATGCATGGGTGTATATGAATTCTTTGGGGTTTTCTGTAAATAGAGATAGTTTTACTTTTTCCTTTCCAATCTGGATGCCACTTGTTTATTTTTTATAGCCTAATTTGTCTAGCAAGAATTTTTAGTGCAATGTTGAATACTGGTGGCAAAAGTAGGCATCTTTATTTTGTCCCAGATCTCAACAGGGAAGCTTTCAGTTTCCATCATTAAATATCACATTCACCTTAGAGTTTTTATAAATACCTTTCAACATGTTGACAAATTATACATGTATTATTGAATAATTTTATGTTTAAAAGGTGTTAGGATTTTTCAAAAATTTTTTCTACATCAACTAATACTATTATGCTGTTTTATTTTATTTTATTTTATTAATGGGATGTACAGATTATTTCTAATTTTTGTGTGCTCAGTTATCTCTAAATTACTGGAATACATCCCATTTGGTCATAGTATGTAATTCTTCTATTGCTGAAGTCAGTATGCTGCTCAATTCAAATTCAGTGGCATAGTAATTCTTTTGAGGAATTTAGCATAAATAGTCATAAGAAATATTGGTCTTTTAAAATTCTTTTTCTTCCTAAATTTTTTGTCTACCTTGACATCAAGGTAATTCTGGGTTCATAGAATGAGTTGGGTAAGGTTCTGTATGCTTTTGATTTTTGTGAGAATTTTGGAAGGATTGGTGTAAATTTTTAAACATTGGATAGAATTTACAAGTAAAGCCATCTGGTCCTGGGACTTTTTTTTTTTTTTTTTTTCCTTGTGGAGAAGGTTTTGATTACTCACTTTATCTCTTTATGTGCTACATATCTATTCAGATTTTTCATTTCTTCTTGACTTGGTTTTGGTAATTTTTATGCTTTGAGGAATTTGTTCATTTCATCTAAGTTATCCAATTTGTTGGCAAACAATTATTTATAGTGTTCCTTTATAATTATTATTTCTGTCTAACTGTTAATAATGCTGTTTTCATTTATGATTTACATGATTTCAGTCTTATTTATTCTTGTCAGTCTATGTAAATGTTCATCAATTTTGGTGATATTTTCCAAGAACCGATTTCTAGTTACATTCTTTATTTCATTTCTCTCCGTTTTAATTTTTATTACTTCTTCCTTCTTCTTTGTCAGACTAAAATCATTCTTCTTTTTCTAGTTTTCAATGTGAAAATTTAGGTTATTAACTTGAAATATTTATAATTTTTCACATAAATATTTATAGCTATTAATTTATTTTGGTCCCTGCTTCCCTTTCATCCCATAAGCTTTGGTATGGTCTGTTACTATATTAATTTGTCTCAAAGTATTTTCAGAATTTCTTTTGCAATTTATTTTTTACATATTGCCTAAGAGTGTCCTGTGTAATTTTAAAGTATTTACAATTTTTTCATATTTCCTTCTGTTTTTGACATCTAGTTTGATTATAATATGCCCAGGAGTGAATATCTTTAAACTTATCTACCTGGAGTTTATTCAGCTTCTTAGATGTATAGATGTATGTCTTTCATTAAATTTGGGGAGTTTTTAGTCACTTTTTCTTCAAATATTTTTTCCGTTCCTTTTTCCTTCTCCTCTCCTTCTTGTAATCCCCCTAGGAGTATTTTGGTCTCCTTGATACTATCTTTCCAATCTCTTTTTCTTCTTTCTCTATGTACTTCTTTCTGAATTTTTGTTCCTCAGATTGGTTGATCTCAACTAACCTATTTTCAGGTTTGCTGGCTTCCTTTTCTGTCTGATCTAATGTGTTTTGTAATTCTCACAGTGAAATTTTCACTTGTCGTATTTTTTTTTTTTAATCCATAATTCCTGTTTAGGTGGGCTTTTTTTAAAAAATAATTTCTTTCTTTTATTGATATTCTCCATTTGCTAAGACATAATTTTTCTGGTTTCCTTTAGCTTTTTGTTTATGATTTTCTTTAGTTCTTTGAGCATGTATTTATTTCCACATATTATAAAATATTATAGGCATCTATGATATGAAATCACTTAAAATTTCAAATACTTACTAAATACCTTCCATTTTGTGTGTACCTCAATCTATGATCAAAGGAATGGGGTTACACCAGTGAGATTGGCCAACCTTTGCTGAGAGTGAAGTACACGTTAGGCATTACTCTAAGTAAGTTATATATTTTCACTTGGTCAAGCTACGCAATGTTCTGAGGTACTTTTTTTTTTTTAATTAAATCATAACTGTGTACATTAATGCATTTGTGGGGAACAATGTGCTGATTTGATATACAATGTGGAATGCTTACATCAAACTGGTTACATAACCATCACCTCGCTTACTTATTTGTTGTGGTAAGACATTTATACTCTACACTTAATACTTTTGAAATGTAGCATTGCATTGTGCACCTTAGGTGAGGTCCCACTAAGTACCCTCCCTCCTTCTAGCCTCCCCACTACCCTCCCCATCCCTCTTCTTCTGTCCTTCTCTCTGGACTGTGGTTATGTTTTATCATTTGTGCGAGTGCATAGGTGATTATATATTGGTTTCATAATAATATTGACTACATTGGATACTTTTTCTTCCATTCTTGAGATACTTTACTAAGAAGAATATGTTCCAGCTCTATCCAGGTAAACAGGAAAGATGTAAAGTCTACATCTTTTTATGGTTGCATAGTATTCCATGGTGTACATATACCACAATTTGTTAATCCATTCATGGGTTGATGGACACTTGGGCTGCTCCCATGACTGGCAATTATGAATTGGGCTCCACAAAATCCAAAAACTACAGTGGTACTTATTTTATAAAGAGATAATAAAAATAAAAAGTGGTTATGTTGTGTGACTTGACTTAATGTCACACTGCTAACAAACATGTGGTACCAAGATTTAAACATAGATAGTTTGGCCCCAGAGATTGTGTTCTGTACTACTATCCTTTGCTGTCATTATAATAGAGACAGAGTTATCATTTAAAATAAAAAAATGAAAGAAACAGTTTAGCATTTTTTAATATTAGTGCTATACTGTTTCGTTTGCTGGAGCAGTTTGTTTTCTGTGTTATATACACTAGACTGAAAAGCTCCAGTCTCATCAAATAAAATTGATTAATTTGAATGTTTCTCCCTTGTCAGTCTCTATATACCAGTGGTTCTCAACCTTCCTAATGCTGTGGGCCTTTAATACAGTTCTTGAGGGTCATAACCCACAGCTTGAGAACCACTGCTATACACTATTTTGGTGTAGTTTAATTATTTTTTGCTTTGATTTTTCCTTTGCCAATCTTTTAGAGATAAACATATAAATCGTGCTAATTTTATGTATTTTGACTCGTTTTGATACATTCTCGTTTGCTGGCCAACAGCTAGTTGTTTAACTGGCCTTTTGAAATTACGTGTTTTCCTAACTGGCATATAATTCTAGGTTGTAACATTTCTGGGTATTGATTTAAATTATTTATTGTCTTAATTTCTGGGAAAAGTTTTACAAAATTATGTAATAATTCCTCAAATTAAAGTCAATTTTCAGAACTCAATTCCCACGTGCAAAAGTAAATTTAAAATATCTCTAACAACAGTTGAAGAGGACACTTAAAATCAGCTGCATTAACGTCAGGAGTCTGGAGGAGAACACTAAAGTGGCTAAGTGGAAGATTAACTAAAGAATACAACGAATGTCACAAAAAATGGAAGAGGATTGTGGATTTAGAGATTTTGATACTGAACAAAAACGAGAAAAATGGTAACATGGTGCTTGAATTGCAAGGTTCTGAATTATAACAGAATTTTTTTAACCCCTTGAAATGCATTGAAGTTGATGAAATGTGTATGATGGGCTTTCGAAATTCTGGAATCATAGTATTGTCATGTTTTCTCCTGAGATGTAATTTGCGACAGATCATTTGAGTCCTTTGGTTGAGCCAAATCCAAAATATTTTGCAGTGTAATCCTTAATTGAGTAAACAAAATATTGTTTTTTAAATTAAATTTAACAAGAACATGACTCAAAATTCCATTGGAAAAATATTATTTGATTTAAGTGCTTATTATTAAACAGATGAAATATACTTTAAAGTCTAACCAAAATAATTGCCCATTAAATTAATGTAAAAATGATAACATTCTAAAATTGGTTCTCTCAGGATCTGTGTTTTCCTTGGTTTGAGGTGTGAATGGATAGAGAATCATTAACACTCTAGCCAAGAGTGTGTATATGGTTTGTTTTTCCATTTTTTTCCGTCAGCTTTCACTATTACAGAGCTCTACCCTGACATAGGCATGGGAGCACTCAAATACACATACACATTCTATATCCTTCTGTCCTCAAGAAGCCAGTTGATAAACATTAGTCTATTTGTTAATAAGGGACTGAAAAAAATTAGATATTAACCAAGAAAATAATATTTTCTCCCTTGATTTTATATTCATAGAATTCTGTTGCATTATATTTGCAAAAAATCATTTGCCTACTTATGTGAGGAGACAATTTATCTGAAAAGACTATTGCAATAAAGGGGATTTGACTATTGTAATAAGGGCAGCTTTATTTTGCAGTTGAAAGAAGGCTATTGCAATAGGGAGAAGGTTTTAACCTTAAGAACACAATTGTCTCAAAAACATGACGAAAGTCATTTCATAGGGAGGTAAAAATGAAGAGAGGCTACAGAGAACCAGATATAGTGGAAGGAGATGAGTGCATAGCCTGATCAATTGGGCAGGAAATGTTTGTCCTTAGAGTCATGGTCAGTCTATATCATTACATTAGGTTTAATTCAGCATTCCAATGCTGGCTCAGGGGTTGAGCCAGGAGAAGAAAAATTTAACTAAAATTTGACCATTTCAAATTAGCAAGTATTTTGTCTAGATTGTTCAATGCCCACAAACAGTTCAGCTAATCATCTACAAGACAGAAAATGCGAATTTGATTGATAGATCTGTGCCTGGCCTTGTCTTAGAAAACAAGGAGATCAATTGTGAGTCCTACCTAAGTAATATGGGGAAGGGTGAGTCATTCTTTCCAGCCCTCCTCTGGCTCACACACACACACAAGAGGGCTGTTTAAACTCTCTGTTTTTTTTTTGTTGTTGTTGTTGTTGTCTGTTTGTTTGTTTTAAGTAAAGTTCTTCAGTGTCAGATGTAAATTGAACAATGACAGACCATACAGTATGTTAAGTAATTGGCCAGTTTGAATGTCTTACATACTTTGTACATTAAGACTTCTGATTCTAGTACCAATCTCACAATTTCCCCTTGGGGCAAATCACTTGACTTCAGAGGATATCATCCCAGCTTATCACTGCATTTGGGCTTTCTGTTTCTTTAAAATCAAGAGGCCTTGCTGATCTTCCATCTCACCTTTCCACCACCATGATAGTTAAGATTGATCTTTAATCCATTTCCAGGTGGATGAGTAGTTTTTACATACATTTCATCTTATTGAGAAACCATGAAGCAAGATGACCAAACAATCAGCAAGGCTTAACAAATGCTCATGCTGTGAAGACCAAGTTATTTACTGAGAGAATTTGGTGGGGGGTGTCACATGTTCAGCCTGCAGTCAGGATTCTAAAACTAAAAGAGTTGACCTTTAATGCTTTTGACCTCTCACAAATTGTTTTTATAGTCTTTCAGTAATATCCCACAAGCCCATTTGCTTTGTGCTCTTTTACTGACTCTATGAAAACTAGCCCTCAGTGACTCAGTCCAAAAAACAGACCTTCAAGCAATGTGCTGATAAAGTCTGTAACTTACTTGTATATAGAATGATGAGTGGGGCTTAATATTAATTTTATGATGGTTTTAGTCAACTTGTTTGTGTCTTGTTAGCTTTCGTTTTTACCCAGGAAAATAACAAAGAGTACAAATTTAACTTTACTTAAGAAGAAGTGGAATAATATGAGGGTTTTAGCTAGTCTGACCATTTTTGGTGCACACACAGTGCAAAAATTCGTAAATTATATTGTTTACATTGATTCAATTTTATGACTTTGTATCCAGCTGGAGGACTTTCCAGTAAGTTTTCTGCATTTGGGTTTTCTGGTCTGTAAGCTTCTGTATTGGCTAGTCCAGCCTCCCACTTTCCAACAACTTCCTGTTACCACCCTGACTTCATTTTCTAATACTGACATACCTCACAAATATTGCAAGTTAGATTCTAGACCACTCAATTAAAGTAATTACCACAATAAAATGAGTCAGATATATTCTTTGGTTTCCAAGTGCATACACAAGTTTTTACATTATACTGTAGTCCATCAAGTGTGTCAGAACATTATATCTAAAAAGACAATTCATGTAACGTTATTTAAAATACTTCATAGCTAAAAAAAATGCTAATAATCATTCGAGTTTTCTGTAAGCCACAATCTATTTGCAAGTGAAGGGTCTTGCTTCTATGTTGATAGCTGCTGACTAATCAGAAAAAATAATTGCTGAAGGGTAGCAGTGGCCATAAGGAAGCAATGAAGTTTGCCACATCCTTTGAGTTTTCCTTTCAGGAAAGATTTCTCAGTAGCATATAATACAGTTTGATAATATTTTACTGACAATAAAACTTCATTCAAATTGGAGTCAGTCCTCTCAAATTCTTCCACTACTTTATCAACTAAATTTATATAATATTTAAAAGCCTTTGTTGCTGTTTCCACAATGTTCATAGCATTTTCACCAAGAGCAAATTACATCTCAATAAACCACTTTTTCTTTTTTGCTAATCCATAAGAAACAACTCTTCATCCGTTACTTTTATCATGAGATTACAGAAAATTAGTCAAATACTCAGCCCAAACTTCTAATTATAGTTCTCATGATATTTTCACCACATCTCAAATTACTTCCTGCATTGAAGTTTTAAACCCATGAAACTCATCCATGAAGGTTGGATTTATTAAAAATTTATACAAAACTCTTCTTTTTTTTTTTTTTTTTTTTGGTTTTTGGCCGGGGCTAGGTTTGAACCCGCCACCTCCAGCATATAGGACCAGTGCCCTACTCCTTGAGCCACAGGCACCGCCCACAAAACTCTTCTTAATGTTGATACATTGTCCTCTGGACATGTATCATGAATGTTCTTAATGACATTTAGAGTGGTGAATTTTTTCTAGAGGTTTTTAACTTACTTCACCCAGATTCATATGGAATCATTATGACTGTTATAACCTTATAAAATATATTAATATTTCTTAAATAGCAAGAATTGAAAGTCAAAATTACTCTTTGATACATGAGCTACAGAATGGATGTGGTTAGAAACAATATTGTATATCTCCATCTGAGCTTTTAGGTGTCCAGGTCTATTGCCAACAAACATTAATGTTTTAAAAAGTATCTTGTTTTCTGAGCAGTAGGTCTCAGCAATGGGCTTAAAATATTCAGTAAACTATGCTCCAAACAAGTATGTTGTCATCCAGGATTTGTTGTTCTATTTATAGAGCACAAGCAAAGTAGCATATTCAAATGGTAAATGAACATGGATTTTAACTTAAAGTCACCAGCTGCACTAACCTCTAACAAGACAGCTAGTCTTTCCTTTGAAATTTTGAAGCCATGTGTTGACTTCTCCTCTGTGGCTATGAAAGTCCTGGGTAGCACTTTCTTCCAGTAATAGGATGATTCATCTATGTTGATTATCTGTTGTTTGGTGTAGCCACTTTCGTTAGTTATCTTAGATAAATCTTCTGAATGATTTATGTTCTACATCAGGACTTGCTTCATCTTGAACTTTCATGTTATGGAGATGGCTTCTTTCCTTCAGCCTCATGAAACAACTTCAATAGCTTGGATTTTTTTTTCTGTAGCTTTCTCACTTTAGTCAAACTTTGTAGAGTTAAAGAGATTTAAGGCCTTGCTCTAAACTAAGCTTTGGGTTCAGGGAATGTTGCAGGAGGTTTGATCTTCTATTCAGACCACTACAACTTTCTCCATATTGGCAACAGGCTGTTTCAGTTTCATATCATTACTGTATTCAATAGAGTAGCACTTTTAATTTCCTTTTTTAACTTTTCTTTTGCCTTCACAGCTTGGTTAACAGTTTGACACAAGAGGACTAACTTCCAGTTTATTTTGGCTTTCAACATACCTTCTTCACGAAGGTTAATCATTTCCAGCTTTTGATTTGATGTGAGAGATGTGTAACACTTGTTTTAACTTGAGCACTTAGAGGTCATTACAGTGTTATTAATTGGTCTAATTTCAAAATGGTTGTGCCTCAGGGAATAGGAAGGCCTGAGGAGAAGTTAAGAGATGGGAGAATGGGTGGTCAGTGGAGCAGTCAGAACAAACACATTTATTTTTGATTAAGTCCAATTTCTTATATGGATGCAGTTTGTGGCACCCCAATACAATCAGAAGAGTAATGTCAAAGATCACTGATCATAGATCACCGTAAAAAATTTAGTAATAATGAAAATTTTGGAACATTGTGACACTACCAAAATGTGACAGAGACACAATTGAGCACATGCTGTTGGAGAAAATGATGTACATAGAGTTGCTAGATGCAGAATTTTCACAAACCTTCGATTTGAAAAAACAAATGCAGTATCTGTAAAGCACAGGAAAAGGAGGAGGCGGGTCTGTATTCTAACCCTTACTCTCTTTGCTTTGCCTCCTTGCATCTCCCTGCCACACTGCTGCCTTAGAGCCTTTCGAGGAGCACCTTCTGCCTGAGATGATCCTTCCCCAGACCACAACTTGACTATTCCTTCATTTCCTTCATGTTTTTTGTTCAAATGTCTCATTCCTGGTTAGGACTACCTTCAATGTCTTAATTAAAATTGCAACCTGTATTTTTGGTGCTTCCACTTCTACAATTCTGATTTTCCTTATCCCGCTCTACTTGTCACTCATAGCAGTTATCATATTCTCATGCGCAGTGCAATTTATTTATGTTTATTTTCTGCCTTTGTCCAATATAATGAGAATAAAATTTTGAAAATTACGTTTATTGTTATATTTATGGCATCTAGAATCATGCTGAGCATATAGTAGGTAATCAACAATTAGGCTTTAAGTTAATTAAATGTTTGTTAAATGAAAATATTTTTTCCAATACATAGTAAAGGAGCATACAATTAATAGTATATAATGATACAAAATTATTTCTAATATATATGCAAATATATATATATTCACCCCGAAAATGATAATTGTATTTCAAATTAACAGTCTACACATAGTTCTCTTTGTTGTAAAAGAAGAATTAGGCTTAGTCAGACTAAGAGACTTGCAAAACTTATATTTGTCTTTGAGATAGAAATAGTTCCTTATGTATTCCAAATCTTTCTTTTGTTATCAGTTGACACAAATATTATGTTTTCTACGTTCTGTGCTTTTTCTGATGATGGGAAGGAAGAAAACTTAAGTTTGAATAGTGTCTCAAATATCCTTATAAACAAAAATATGGAAAATGTTCTCTCCACTTTCAGTAGTCAGATATACTCAGCTGTAACTCTCAGAGGAGAGCTCTTCTCTCCCATAAATATGCTTCTCCTTTCTTGCTCAAGGCATCCCTTCCCTGTAACACCTCACTATCATTCGAGATGGCTGACTTAAGTCAGAGGACAAACTGTGAAGGAGGGAAGACCTGCAACTGTGGAGTTAATGGCATGTTAAGTCCCACATTGTTTTCACTATCTTATAGAGAAGACCGATTATATTTGAAGAAAGGTAGTAAATGACGGCAGAGAGGAAAAGAAAAAAAGCTTGTCTCTAAGGGCAAAAGTAAATCTGAAAAACAAATGTTCATTCAGGGTTCCCAGCTCCCAGAGAGCATATGAGGAAAGTCACAGTCTGTTAATCCCAGAAATACCAATCCCACAGAGTAAGCAATTCAAGAGGACCATATTGTTAAGATCCTATCAAAATAACTTTCAGAGCAAATAATGAAAATGGAAGTTTGCTGTGGACTGTTCATTTGAAAGGAGCCTTGCAAGTGCAAATGCTACAAATCTAAGAAAGCTCAAAGCCAAGCAAAAGACAAAAAAGAGAAGAGGGTGGCCCTACAAAGGCTGAAAGTGACTACAGGGTGCTTACTTCCTTTTTCCCAAAGCTCTAACACAAAAATCAATAGAGTAAAGATGACTATAGAATTAGTCAAAGTAAAACGTGAGGGGAAGAGCTGGCTCGTGACTAATTCATAGTGGAGAGAAGAAAGGCCAGGTTTCTGTGATGGGTAGTCACTGCCTCAAGAACTACTAAAATAAAGATGACAAGTACCTGTATTCCTCTAAGGAGAAGTGGATTTGAGCTAAGGATAAAGCAGAAATTAAAGAAAAGAGATATCCAATCTTTCAGACAGCTGAAGTACTCAGATGTTCTGATTTCGTGACTGTATGAGGTGTCTCTTTCCCTGGAAAGTAACTTGGACAGTTTTCCCATTCCTGGCTTTGAAATTCAACAGAGGCATTTGTGTTCCAAAGTCCTCCTGTCTCTCTCTGCTCTGTCTCTTCTACTGCTCGCCGTGAATGCTATTGCTGCCACAGGGGTTATATTGGGATCGGAAGGGAGAAAAGGAGAATAAAGCATATGTTTTAATATAGCAAGTAGTGCTGTGAGGAACAACGTACTGTTATAGCCACATATTGTGCATGTGAGTGGGGGGAGGGAGTTAGGAAGTCAGGCAAAAGTTCTCAGAGAAACTGACTGATGAGCTAAGACGAAAGGATGACTAGAAAGCATCTCTGTAAATGGAGGAGATGGCAGAAAAATGAGCACGCTCCAGGCCTGGATCTGTTAGTCTGCAATTTCAAACCCCTCAACACCAGAGTATGTCAACTTCTACTCAATAAAACCCGCATGCATCCTCTGATAAAACCGTTATGAAGCTTGGGCATGGTTTCCCAAACGACAAGTACTCACACCAAAACAAAACCTGAGACTGGGTGGCAGGAATTAATACTTTATCACCTCAAACACTCCGGAGTAGTTGCTCATCATATCAGACCAGATGTCACAGGCAGGAATCTCTGGACCAGAGGCCTGAAGATTCACTTTTTCATTCTGATTTGAACAGGGGGTGATCATTGACTGCAATATGAGACATTTTTGTTGTTAGCTGAGAGGCAGCACTCTGGAACCAGACTGTTTGCATTTGGATCCTGGCTCTCCTATTTACCAGCTTTGTGACCCAGAACGAGTTGCTTCGGACTGCTCTAAATTTTAATGTCCTCATTTGTAAAACACAGATACCAATAATATCAACTTCCGAAAGTTGTTATAATGATTGTATTTATAATTATTAAGCACAAAGAATAGCACCTGACAGATAGTGACTATTAAATAAATACTTGTTAAATAAAAATAAAATGATTATTTATTATGGATAACCTGAGTGACTTGTTGAAGGAAACTGTAAAATGTCATCCTAATACTTGCTATAGGAGACTTACTCAGCACCTTATGGATTAAGGCTCTATTACTGTAAATCTATAATTCCACATGAGTTTAATGAATGCTTCCTTTTGTATTCTCCATAAAGTGGATGCTAAATAAATTATTAATATAAAGAAGTTTGTCATTTATGTTAAAGTTTCTTAAAGGATTACATTTAGTTTCCCAAGCAGTTTAGCAGTAGCTGCTTGTAAATGCTCTCGTGAGGTACTAATTATTAATTAGTCTTAATTTTGCTTTTAATTTATTTGATCATATTCCATAACATTGTACTTTATAATAATTTGTATATAAAGTGCCATGTATGTGTACCTAAAATATACATATAATTTATGGATGCCAATCTGAATTTCATTTTGGCTCTGTGTATTCCCTTTCCTTTAGTATGTACATGTCTTATGTAAAATTAAACAGAAGGCTGTAAACCTCAGGTTACAGACTTTGCAATGTGTTGTGTTTTTGAAAAAAAAAAAAATACAAACAAAAAGCAGACCACGATGTTCTTTTTCTCTTTCCACCCCATGCCCTACACACAGCACAAAGATTATGGGATTTCTGTTTGTTTGTTTGTTTGTTTTTAGAGACAGAGTCTCACTTTATCGCCATGAGTAGAGTGCCGTGGCGTCACACAGCTCACAGCAACCTCCAGCTCTTGCGCTTGGTGATTCTCTTGCCTCAGCCTCCCGAGTAGCTGGGACTACAGGCACCTGCCACAATACCCAGATATTTTTTTGTTGCAGTTTGGCAGGGGCCAGGTTTGAACCCACCACCCTCGGTATATGAAGCCAGTGCCCTACCCACTGAGCCACAGGCGCCACCCAGATTATGGGATTTCTTAAGTGATAAGAATTACTATAGCTAACATATGCTTCATGAAACTCTTTGATATTGTCTCCAAGTATGACACTCATAACCTGTTATCAGTGCCAGGGATCAGGGAGCATCTGAGCATCTCACTGTGCATCTTATCCCACAATAACCGTGAGCAACTACTTTTCACTTTTTTTTTTCTGTTTATTAGATGATATCTCCATAAAGCAACATTATGGGGATTCTGCATATGTATAATTAAATCAAAAATATATTTGCTTTTCAAGAAAGCTATTGAATAACAACTATTTTGAAGTCAGTACCAAGACGCGTATGGAAACCTAACTCGTGTGCCTTACATAGCATTATATTGACACTCCTGTCGCTATGGATGCAGCCTATTGTGATTGTAATTCTGCCCTGCTTGTCATATCAAATCCTTTACCATGTGTGAGCCTCCAGGGATGGTGGCATGTGTCACCACTCAAGTGTTTGCAACTCTTCAAACAAGCTTCTTCACGCTGAGTCATCTGCCTACTTAAATTTCTCAAAATACACTCAGATTTTTCCCCTGATTCTTTGTAAATTAAAACGAAAAAAAAAAAAGAAACCTGTCAATCAAGTGTAACTAGATACAGGAAGAGATGCCAGATGCAAAGTAACCCTTGTGCATGTGGGAACCATGAATATCCACACTGTGGCCTCAGGAATTTGTCATGCAGAAGAACAGACCCTGGTATTATTTGGAAGGAACAAATGTTTTGCCTCTGATTTCTCATTTGGTAATCTCCCCTATACACCACATATTGGCTGGTGGACCTGGAATGACATCAGTGAGTATCTGCAAAGGTTGTCTAATCCCTGTTGTAACTTTTGCACAGTTTGTTTTCAGTGACAGTCTTTTAATACTAACATGACTGACACTGGGTTTCATCCTTAGTAATGAGTTTCATCCTTAGGTACTCTAGCTAATGTCCGGGTTCAGAAAAAGTAGCTAATGAATGAGAAGACCTGGAGATAACCCCCACATTCTCCTGAATAACTCATGGAAATCTGGGAAAATTGATGCTGATTGTATCGCCCCACCCCCACCCCCGCCATCAGACATAAAAGAGAACAAAAGCTCCTTATCAGAATTCAAACTCCAGGAGGGCAGAAATGTTTTGTTGTTTTGTTTGTAGCTGTATTCCTCTTTTTATGTATACTACCTGTAACCAAGAAGGATCCTAACAAATATTTGACAAACAAATCAGTATCCTTGGTAACCTAAAAGAAGACAAAGGGACAGACAGTGTTTTTTAGGCCTATGGTTCTTGTCTTTAGCTGCATATGAAATACATCTGAAAACATTTTAAAAGTATAGCTGCCATCCAGAGATTCCAATTTAGTTGAAAGGAGATGGGCGCTAAGCATAGTATTTTAAAAATCTCCCCAGAAGATTCCAATGTGTATTTAGAATTCCTAATAGTTGGTTGAAGCAGTTACAAAGCACTCAGGCTGCTCAGAGATCTGAGATTCCATTTTGAGTGCTCAGCACTACCGTGGCTTTCTTATGCCTCCTGGATTTGGGGTCTGTTGTCTCCTTGGCGAACTCTGCTTTCAGAACTGTTTGGTCTTGTGCATCTGTTGGGGATCTTTGTCCAGCTGAGACTCACATTGATGCACCATAACAAATGACTCTTTCTAATCTAGGGGCTTATGTGGGTGATTAACTTTGAGGGGCTATGAGAGTCAGTGGCCTGACCAGATTGTCAATGGTAGTCTGTGGCATTTGTGGGGAAAGAGGGATTCAGAAGGCAGAAACCCAGCAGGCTTAACATCTCTATTTTACATGCATTGACGTTCCTTTTGATGGAGAAAGAGAAAGTATGCGTTCTTTTTATACCACATAAATTATTATGATTATAGGACTGGGTAGTAGTACACATAATCACAAATCTCTTCTGATATAAAAATGCTCTAAAATGTCACACACATAATTTAAAATACAATTTAAAGGGATGTATTGGGTCACATTCCTACTTATCCATATCAGAGAAGTTATATGATCTCACAAACATAGAATAGGTTATGCAATGAAACCATCCAAAAGTCATTGCTGACATTGCAGTCCAAATCTCGTCCTTTATTTTCCCAGAAGAGTATCATAGGCTTAATCTATAGATAAACGTGGAACACTTTGTCTTGTTCTAGCCATTTGAATTAGACAGAAAATCCTGCTTTTTTAAAAATATATAGATTATCCCCATTATAATGCCCTCACTAGTAGTGTTTCATGACAAGTATGTTGTTGGAAAGTGACATCGTTTGAACTTTGAAGTAAGAATATAATAGGAAAAATAACTTGTTTGAGACCTTGTGGGAATCTTACTCATTGTGACTTTAGAAAAGTACATGCAGTAGAAATTAGAAAAATGGTTAAAGGATTATCCTTCTGAAACAAAAAGGAAACTGGCCTCTATATTGACTTCAATTTAACATATTGTCCAATGGAAATGGACACATGATTTTTTGCACTATTGTGCATCTCTAACCAAAATTTTTGCAAATGACACTTTGAGTCACTACTTTACATCTTCAACTTGAAATTCATAAGCTTGGTCATTCTGAACACAATTTTAGGCAACTTTAGCCAAAATGAGATAATGAAATTTACAGGATCATTAATCTAGAAAGACTTTAGGTTGAGGCTAATTATTGAATCCAATGATTGACTGGTAATACTCCATTTATCTGAACTTGAATGTATCCCACATGCATTATATTAAGTGGGAAAAAACTGTTCTTAATGACACTAAGTCAGCAAGGATCAAATGTTACTCAAATAAATATAAAGAGAACTATACCTCTGTTGCATGTTGTAGACAAAAGAAAAAAGTTTAATAGGAAGTTGAGTCATATGTGTCAGAAAGCATGGGTGACTATCTCTCTAGGCTACTAAAGTAATTGGCATATATTCCAGAAAAACCGCAGGCCATTATATTTAGGAGACCAAGGCATCTCAGAGCATTAGTAAGGACAAATTTGAAGCTGTAATATACCACAAAGGAAAAGATTAAAGTCATGTAATAGTAGAATGATCAGGTTCACATTATTACCTTGAAAGATGTAGCCCATATTGATTTCAGTAGGGCATTCAGTTATGTTCTACATGGGACTTTCTCATCAACATATATTATAATAACAATAGTACTTTAAGTAAAACCAGGGACAAGATTATAGTCAAATTTGGCGGACATGCAGTATAGTGAGCCATGAACAATGGCCCTTGATGGCAATCAGAATCTTTATTGGCCCTCACTGTAAAGAACTTGAAGTAGCCCAGAAGATTCTTAAATAGTATTACGTTATTTGGAATTTCCAACAATCAAGAAGGCAAAAATGTAATTTTACATGATTATGATGAATTTGGTTGTGGGATATACAAACTGGCCTACAACTGAGGTAGTAAAAGATTTCAGAGTGAAAATTATTGCTCAGTAAAAACATTTCTACTCTTAATCAAAAGTCAGTGTTATATTAAATATAGCAGGAAGAAAATACAATGACTAAGGAATAATGCTCTACCTTAGTCTGAAAGTATGAACACATTAATTAGATTGATCAGGGTCACTGCCCTTTGATAAGGAGATTGGAATTCTAGAGAGGGTCCAGAAAATAATGATAAGATTGATTTCAAAAATATAGAAAATAGGTCTAATGACTAATGGTGAAAGATATATGATTTTAAGATTAAATTTTAAGGTAAAATGCAGTTAATATTTTTCAAATATATAATGAATATATTATTATCATTATTTTGGTGGTGATTATTCAATATCCATGTTCTCTTAATTCTTTTATATGATCAATTTTTAAACATTGGAGATACTCTTATTTGGTAACTGATATTTGATAATGATAACCAGCTATCATCTTCTTGAAATTAAAAACAGAGAAATGTACCTTCATATGCAAAATTAATTTCCCATACTCCAGGACCTCTTCCCTTTTGCCTTCAAACATATTTGGTACTCCCTATCTTTACAAAACAAAGCAACAGAGAGAAACCTTTATGTGACCTGCTTTATTAATTATTACCATTTAAAATTCCTTTAGTTCTTACTAGCTGAATCTCAAATTAACACAATGTTTTATTTTTGTATGTGCCACAGATAATGCAACATTTGGTTACATTAGATGTTGGCCTATTCACACAACTATCATTTTCATTCACTCATTCAACAAGGCTTTATTTGCTTGTTAGAATGTGCCAACTATTGTGCCGGCACTGAGGACACACATAGGAACATGTGTGTGTAACAAGGAAAATGTAACCTGATCTATAATCTTGGACAAGAGTGATATAGATTCTTCATGTTTAGTGAAGTAAATAGGAAATACTCAAACATTGCACAAGTAAGTACTGTGAGGTTCTCCTGGACCATAAAACAAAGACCTAACCTATTGGGAGTGTCAATTCAGTGTTTTATTTAAGTAGCATGCCTTATATTAACTAGATTTTGAGTTTGCAGCTGAAAATCTGCCTAAGCTTGTTTTATATTTAGTAAGCTTGTTTTTATTTAGTATTTAGAGCTCATTATATTTAGTACCATTATAAGTACATACATGTATCATAAATATTTTTTGATTCCGTATTTTACAAAACTGATCAGATATTATTGATCATGATGTATCAAAATGAAAGATATATGGAAGATCCTTGGGATCTGTGGATTCCATATTCATAATTTTGACAGTATATATTAGTGCTTTGTAAATTGTTTTTGACAGGCTTCTAATTTTTAAGTACTGTAGAAAATGTATCAAACAGCCATCTCTTTTTTTTTTTAAACAGCCATCTCTTAGTGAGAAAGCCTAGTGGACTAGTTAAGATATATATAGATAGATAGATAGATAGATAGATACACACATATATATATACACACACATATATATATATACACATATATATACACATATATATATTCCCAATGTTGTTCATCTCTTAATGTTGTCCATATGATTAATTACTCTTACTGAGCCATTAAAATGAAAACACATCCTTTTTGCATGTGAACAAGATGGCTGCCACTGATGTGAAAAGACAAATACCTCCACCAACATTTTCTATAAATTCTAGAAGCAAATTGTAATTTCATCTTTCTTTAGCTTTGATTCCCTGATTTTACCTAATTCTCATTCTTTGCTATGAATTTTTCAGTTTCTCTATCCACATTGGAATTGAATCAAACATGGCACTAGGCTATCCTCTTTGCTCACCTCTTCCACAGAAACTGTTGCATGCAGAACATTTAATGACTTTTGGCATATAATGAATAAAGGATTATATCATTCCATCAAATGTCAAAAACCTTTATATTTCAAATTAGATATTATGATTTTTAAAAAAGATCTTTTGGGCATTGAGCCATTGTTATTTCTCACAGACCACACTAACTCTTTACCTCTTACCAATTCATTGGTTTATTTCTTACCTCTTAATTCCCTTTCTTACAATGCTTGTGTGTTAGCCTTTTTGGGCTACTCTAACAAAATACAATAAATGGGTAGCTTATAAAAAACAGAAATTTATTTCTCACGGTTATGGAAGCTGAGAAGTCCAACATCAAAGCAGATTTGGTGAGGGCCCTCTTCTTGGTTCATAGATGATTTCTTTTTGTTGTGTTCTAATGTGGCAGAAAGGTCAAGGCAGCTCTCTGGGTCTCTTTCATAAGGGCACTAATCCCATTCATGAAGCTCTGTCTTCATGTCCTAATCACATCCCAAAGACCCCCTACCACATAATACAATCACATTGATGACCAGGTTTGGATATATGAATTTTAGGTGAACACAAACATTAAGACTATGATATCTGGAAAGTTCAGCTATTAATCCTAAAACCAAACTCAGTTCTTGGCCTGTCCTCATACATAAAACCTGTGAACATTCATATGTGAAGAAAAAGAAATCTCTAATTTAGTCATTACTTTAACAGTATCTATAATCCATAGAAGGTAGTAGTCATTTCAAATTAGATTTCTTTTCCTCTTCTACACTACAAGTGGAGAAGGAACAAAAGCTTTTTGAAGGAAAAGTCAGGTGTCGGAGTTGTTGGGCAGTGCTGGCCTGGCTCAGGCCCCACCTCCTCATGGCCCGCACAGAGGCTCACTCCGTGCTTCACTGAGGAAGAGGCAGCTATGTTCTGTGGCCGTGGGGCTGAGGAGCCACTGAAAGCAAGAGGAGGAGCTCCAGCAGTGCCACTGCTGCCACTGCATCAAGTCATGGAATGTCCCACTCTCAGGGGCTGCTATGCCTGAGGGAGGAGAGGTGTATTCTCAGCCTCCAGCTTTACTCTTTGTGATAAAGGTGGGAGAGGTACAGTCTTAGCCCCCAGATTCTCTCCTCTTCCTGGCGAGGGGAGACATGCAGCCTGGGCTCCCAGCTTTTCTCCCTGACAGGTGGGTTGAGAACTGCTGGGCCTGGGCGGAGACTCACCACCCACCCCCACCCCACTTCCCTCCTTGATAGGATGGAAGACTAAGGGGTATAGCTAGGGGCAGGGAGTAGAAACCAAGTTAAGACTAGGGACTGTTCCCCACCTGGAAAAGATAGTGAGGAGCCCCTAGTGGTCCCATTATCATATACATTAACTTTAAATTTCAACCCAGATGGGTTCTTAAGGACGGGGTTAAAAAGTCTGTTATATAACCCTAATCTGTTAGTTACTCTAAAGGCAGGAGTTAGTAGCCAATTCTGCCAGGGAAAATGTTGGACAAACTAGGTAGCTTATTTATTATTTTATATATTTATATATTTTATAGAATTATATATTTTAATATTTAGCCTATAAAAGAAGTGTGTGCTCAGACTTCAGGGTCTCTTATCCACTCACGGAAAGGGAACCATCTCATTACTAGAGATGTATTTCCTTATACTTTATGTGTTTGCTTTTGTCCTACAATAAATGTATGTTGATGGTGATCACTTTGTGTATTGTGATCACTCCATCATTGCCTAGGTACCAGTGTTCATTCTTGGCACCAGGAGCCAAGAACCAAGGAACATCCTCTTCCAGAGGGACTTAAGAGCGTCAGAGAGGAAAAAATTGTGTAAAAAAAAAGACCTTAAATAATTGTGGTTCTTAATTAATTTTTAAGCCTTTTTTATTACTATAACTGAATATCTGAGACTGGATAATTTATGAAGAGAAGAAATATTTTCTTAAAGTTCTGGAGGCTGGCAAGTCTAAGTTTAAGAGTGATAAAGTGGTGCTGGATGTCACATGGTCAGGGGGATCAGAAGAGAACCAAACTGGCTTTTATAACAGAACTTCTCTTATGATAACTAACCCACTTCTATGATAACCATTGATCTATTAACTAATTAACCCATTACCATGAAGGGTTAATCTATTCATGACAGAAGAGCAGAGCTCTCTAACCCAAATCACCTCTTACAGGCCCTGCCTCTTATTACTGTTACAATGGAAATTAAGTTTCAAAGTGAGTTTCAAAAGGAATAAACACATAAGCCATAACAATCTGAAAATAGTTTAAATTAAAGAATAAAATGTCACCTTTGTTAGTGTCTCAGATCTGTCACATAGTTTCCACCATGCATTCTACACAGAATAAAAAAAAAAAAAACAGTCTGTAGTATAATTTCATCAAATGTTCAGTTCTATCCAAAGGTAAACTTTATTCTGGTATGTATTAAATATTTTACAGTCTGAAGTGATCATATACTTTTCTTTTCTTCTTTTTTTTTTTTTTTTTTTGAGACAGAGCCTCAAGCTATTGCTCTGGGTAAAGTGCTCACAGCAATCTCTGACTCCTGGGCTTAAGCGATTCTCCTGGCCTCAGCCTCCCAGGTAATTGGGACTACAGGAGCCTGACCCAACGCTATTTTTTGATTGCAGTTGTCATTGTTGTTTAGCAGGCCCGAGCTGGATTTGAACCTGCCAGCTCTAGTGTATGTGGCTGGCACCTTGGCCACTTGAGCTACAGGCACCGAGCCATATACTTTTATTTTATATGCTACTGTGTTCTGTGGAGTAATGTTGTAATACTGGAATATATAAGTTTGGGGATTCAAAAATATCTCAGTATATATCTCATAAGAATGTCAAGATCTTGGTGCATTGTATCTTTTATTTGTAAAAGTTAGCTGAGAACTGGTGTTTCATTCATTCATAAGCATTTATTGACTATTTGTTGTTTGCCTAGAATCTTGACACAGTTAACATTTTACTGAAATCTGAAAATCTTAACCATAGTCTTATAATTTTTTATAAGACTTGTTTACCATGTGACACTTGAAAATTATATAACTCTTCTGGGTCCACATTTTCTCACTTCAAGTGCTTTAAGTGCCATGTTCACTATGTCTGACATTAAAAAATATATACATAATGTTATAAAAATTACAGTCTTTTAAGCCAAGTTAATTCCTAGCATTCATATCCCTATATATATTGAAATAGATTTTGCTTGGAGAGAAAGAAAGAAAAATCAACAGTCCAAGTTCCACTAATTTTTGAAGATTTTGTGACATTCATAATATGTAACCTCTTTAAATATTTAAGTCTTAACTAATTTTGTATGTGATATTTGAAAACATCTGTATGTTAAAGTTCTAAAATATAATGAGCTGCAAATAATAAACTATATTGATAACCATATTAATCATTGTAATTATAGTTTTTCCTTTTTCATATTTTTGCTAACATTTTGTAGTTGACAGTACTGAAAAAGCAGCACAGTGTAGGGACAAGTGTGTGAACGTTAGATATAAACAACAATCTTATGATAATCAACATGCTTGACTCTTCTATGACCCTGAGATAAAAATTTAAGCTTACTTTTGTTAGGTAATTGCCCCAGAGAAAGCCCCTCCCCCAGAAAGCCCCTCCCCCAGAAAGCCCCTTCCTACTTTCTACAGACCAAGATTAGCTGTCTCACTCATAAAGTTACAGCTCCTCTCTAAGCACAGGAAATTGCCCTCTAAATAACAGGGAATTGCCTCCCAGCTGCAAAACTTATTTTATCTCCCTATCCCAATTATCCACTGAAAATTTCAAACTTATTGCCTGCCCCTACTGGCTCTTCCCGCTAGAGCCTTAACTCCTTATTGGCTATTCAACCATCCCCTCACCCTTCTAAGACTTCCCCTAACTGAACTTCCGTAAGGGTGCGCTTTGCTTTTTTCCTCTCTCTTCCTTTCTCTCCTCCTTGGTGCTGCTATGCGGCATCCCTCCCTCACCAATAAAGACCTTTCCTACAAGCCTTGATGGTTTGTGAGATCTCTGCAGGTGGAGTGCCGCCCTTTCAACTTTTATTTTAGTTCCTTTGCCTGTGAAATGGTGATAATCACTTTGCTTTGTTGTTGTTGTTGTTGTTGTTGACGACACAGAGTCCCACCCTATACCCCTGGTGGGAATCGCCTGAGCAGAGTGCGGTGGCATCATAGCTCACTGTAACCTCAGACTCAGGCTGTGGGCATCCCGCTGCCCCAGCCTCAGGAAGCCGCTGGGATTACAGGCAGGCACCGTGGTGCCCGGCTGGGTTTTTCCATTTTTATTCATGAGTCGGTGTCTCACTCTAGCTCAGGCAAGTCTCAAACTCTTGAGCTCAAGCAATTCTTCCTCCTCAGCCTCCCACAGTGCTGGGATTACAGGCGTGAGGCATCACACCTGGCGAAATGGTGATACTCTCTCTATTATGACATTATTTTGATGACTATCTCAAATTTCTTCATTGCTAGTTAAGTTCTGACAAAGTCAGTAGAGTATCATACACATGTTAATTTCTGGTTTTCTTAAGTATAAAGTTGCTATGCAAGGAATTAACATTAGGGGAAATTGGGCGAAGATACATAGGAACTCGGAACAACTTCGCAAGTATTTTATGTCCGAAATTATTTCGCTTTTCCTTTGTCTTAAAATGTACAAAAGAAAATTATGTAAACATAATGCATGTATCCCTGTAATATTTCAAAATTAAAAGTGAATAAAAATAAAATTATATTAAAGTAAAAATGTTAAAATTGAAAACAAAACAATGGGGGCAATATGAAACCAAACCATGCTGAAGCTTTAAACAGCAGGTTCTTTGGCAGTCAGACAAATAATTGAAAGACATATAACTAACAAACACAGAGCCACAAAAACTGAGTAGGATGGGTGACTGTCCCTTGTGAAAAGAAAGGCAGAAAAAAGAAAACCTGCTTGCCACTCTCACAGGCCATCTGTCCACATTTCTGCCAGGTAGGCACTTCAAGCCACACCAGGGTGTAACCTAGACAGAGGCTTTCAGTTGACAACCCTTCCTTCTAAGCTGACAGGACAACCAGTATGAAATAAAGAGTACGTGCTATGTTAGAATATTCAGAGTTTATTGAAAGACATAAAGAAGCTTTACAAAAGTTAAGACGAAGCTTAACTGTTAGAGGGATGGCTGAAATGGCTTGCCAATCTTTACTCAAATTTGTACTTCTTATATACCTAAAGCTGCCTTTCTCTAATGTGCATGGGATTCTTTCTTAATTTGTATAGTTCAAAACTAAGATCACATTAATCCTTGGCATAACTCAGTGACCTATTACATTCTACTTCAAAAGATAATCTCCTAAATCAATCCACCTAAACTACTCAAGATGGGAGCTAAATTTACCAGTTAGAATGGAAGACAGTGAAGGTCATATAGCACCTAAACTGATCAGACCAGCTGTGTCAAATGGTAGCTTATGGGGTAAAGGTCAGACAGGACCTAAATTGACCAGACCAGCCGTGTCATGTCTGCTTTAGTCTGCCTGACCCCACCTTATTCTCATTACATTTGCTTTTACCCTGGTGAAAGATCAACATCTGTTGTGGAAACAGTCTCAGACACAGCATCCTTCATTCTGCACAACAAATGACTTCTACCTTCTCACAACCCCCTCTCAGTCTACACAGGTGCCCCCTGCCCTTTTGTTCCTTCTGCCTTTGAATAAATTTATTCCTGTTTTAATCTTCTCTAGCCCTCTGCTTTGTTTTGTAAATTTTAACTGATCCCCTCAGGGTTGCTCTCTGCTTTACAGACTTCCTTCTGAATAATATGCAGGGGCTTCTTTTTGTTTTTCAGAGAACCCTTCAAATAGTGAGGGGTGATACCCCAAAACACTGAGGTCTAAGAGAATAGAGGTCTTCTAAAGGAGGCTCCAAGGACATACATACAAGGTCCTCTCTGTGGTGACTCAGTTCTTAGGAATTTATAGAAACTTAACTTCCTGGGACCTGGAAACTAATGCTTGCTTCCTATTCTGTAAAAGCCTGGGGTTCTGTAAAAGCCCAAGCCCACTTCTCCAGTTTGATTCAAACTAACCAATAAGAAAGGAACCCATGGGCTGGAACTTTTGACTGGAGATAAAAAGGAGAAGACTGAACCAGCTGGGTAGCGTAGCCATTTTAGGTTCTAGTCTGCCATCACTCCACCAGCTGGAATAAAGTCCTTCCTCTTTTAAACACGGTGTTTGGGTATTCTTTCTCTCCATGGGGCCACAACTTTCTGCAAAATTTCTGGTTCCCTGGCTGGAAAGTGAGACCACCCCAGGAGAGAACAAGCTCAGACTCACCTGGTAGTTGTTGCCAAACCTCTGGACACCCACAGGGGCCACAGTCAGCTTGGGTGACATGAACGATTGAGCTCTCCAGGGATGGCAGTTTTGCCTCTCTGTGTGGATATCTCAACTGGATAGAGAAAGGAACCCCTCAGCAGGTCGTTGAGGAGTCAAACACCAGGAGGAACTGGCACACAGGAACTGTCACCTGCATCGGGAGATGTCTGAGGCAGGGAAGAGTAGTCAGGAGGTTCTGCTCAAGAAGAGCAGATGGGGAGTGTGATCAACTGGTGCCTGCTGAGTACTGTTCATGGCAGTTCGAGTGAGAAACTGAGGCTGCTCAGGTTAGGAAATAGATTGGAGAAAGGTTGCGATTGTATATGTGTGAGTGCTTGGAGACTGACTGAGACAGATAAGAATAGGTGGGTTTCTGCCACCCTTTCACAGAGCTAAATAATTATGTGACTGTGCCCTGTCCCTATGCTCATTTTTACCCCATCTGTGATGTGTTTGTGGTTTGTCTAATGGAAGGATGTGGGAAACACACAGGGGAAGCCCACCACATTGGAACTAAGCTGAAACATTTTAAGAAAGGGTTTACAGGAGACTATGCAGTAACTATCTCTGAGGAGATTGAGAACTTCCTGTGAGCAGGAATGACGCAAATACCTTGTTGTTCGGATGACTGTGATATTCTTTGAGATAAAATTAGTTTTAAACTTGTTATTAAAGTTCAAATGTTTGAAGATTATAAAACTGCCACCTCTGCAATATTTATAAATTTGCTAGATTCGATTGTGAGCTTATGTCCTTGATTTTAAGTCTCTGAATTCTGAGGTCTAGAGAGGTAGCTATGGTGAGGCCGAAGGGACTTGTTCTCATACTTAGGCCAGCAGCTACAGTGTACAGTCTATCCTTCATGGCCCCTTCTACCCTGCTCCAACTTTGCTCCCTGGCTATTCTGAATGAAATTGGATATTACAGTTTCCTGCTTTCTGTCTTGAATTCTGCACCTGGTAAATGAATTAAGGACCCAGGTCCCGTTCTTTGTGGCCATTTTTGGTGCCACATTGCCATGTAAGATTTAGGGGGACAATGAAAAGACATCAGAAATGATGCCTATGTTGTGGTTTCAGAACATTTTTTATGTAATTTGAAACCTTAAAATCATGTTATATTCCATAAATGCCTCTTATTTGTAAAATGTAATAATTTGGTTGTTTGGATTGTTTGGGAAACTTATTCAAAGAATAAGATTCTTTCCTTTTAAACCTTCTATTATCAATTTAGCCAAGTGAATAATTAACTTTATATTAACAGTGATCCTGTTTTGTGAAAAGTGTTTTTTTTTGAGAGTAAGAAAAATTAGAAAGGAAAACAGAATTGTGTAAGAAGGGATTTTGTGTGGTAAATTTTGTCCTGAAACAGAATGACTGGTTATTTAAGACAATGAAAGGCAGGGAAAACCAGAAGGTTTAGGATACTTGTAAATTGTCTATACAGGTCAAATAAGGTTCGTAAAAGGAAATTTGTGAAGGAATTTGTATATGATCCAGTTGGCTATGTATTGCCTTTAGAATCTTTTGGCTTTTGATCCTGTTTGAACAAATGTTTTAAGCCTTCGATATTTGAAAAGCCTTCAAAAATCAAAACTCTAAATATTAAGACCACTGAAAGACTGAGAAAGACATATTATGCTTATTTGGTATGTTAAAACTATATAGGAACTATTGTCATACATGAAACAGTGGTTAATTTTCTGTGGATTATGTTTACATATATATGTGTGTGTATATATAGTATGTATTCTAATATTATAAAATATTATTCTGACTTACTGTATGTTGTCAGTAATAATTTTGCTTCATCTCAGAAAGTATTTTCGTAACTAGCTCAGTCCAAAATTTGTTCTTTAAGTAAAGTAGTAGAAAATACTGGCAAGTTCTCTCAAATTCAAATTTCTGATGATTTTGGAGATTAAATATTATCAGACTGAAAGCAAACTTCCAGGACTTTAATTAGAAAGAACATGTCCATGAGTATTGCTAACCTAACTTCAAACAAAACAGAAATCAGTTACATAGAACCAAGCAGATTTATTATGGCTTTTTGTTTGGAACATTGGGGATTCTTTCTATGTTCTGTTTTCCAGAAGTCAAGAAAACCATTTTCTATGTTTTAAGGTATTTGTAGCTTTCAGAAATGTATATATTTGTGAGCAAAATTTGAAACATTTATTTTTCTTTCTCCTTGATTTCTCCAAAATTTGAAAAACATATGAAAAACTGACAATACAGTTATTTGCATAAGTTCAGTAAGAATCTATTTTGTTCTACAGGACGCAATGAAAGATACTGGTTATTTTACCAAGGTTTTGACTAGAATAGAATTTTCAGAGAAGTCCAGATTACATTAAGGAATTAAGGTTGTTTTTATAAGGCCAATAAAAAAGCCCATTGGAAAGACTGGCCAGCTACCTCATCAATAACATTTCCTGATCTGTGGTGAGTAAAGAATGTCACTTTCTGACAAGTCTGAAAATCACAATTTGCTTTGCAACTTCAAGAGAAGAGAAATTTAACCAATGCATACAGGTATCTAATGGCACAGATAAAACTTGGGCTTGTGAGGGTGGCACCTGTGGCTCAAAGGAGTAGGGTGCCAGCCCCATATGCCGGAGGTGGTGGGGTCAAACCCAGCCCTGGCCAAAAAAAAAAAAAAAAAAAAAAAAAAAAATGCAAAAAAAAAAAAAAAAGAAAGAAAGAAAACTTGGGCTTTTGAGAGGATTTCAAGTCTAACCTGAGATTCCTCACAAAAGGTTTCAGCAAAGCCAATTTTAAAAGGAAGAAAAGCCTAGATGGCTAATAATTATTCTTACTGCACTTTATGCAAATAATCAAAGTATAGTGGAAGTACAATTTATTTTGGCAATTAAATTAGTCCTGCTATAATTTGTTTTTGATAAAGTGAGAAATTACAGAGAGAAAAAATGAAAAAAACTGTGGCCCACCTATATTAGATTCTAGCCTTGTCTACAAAACCAGGTCATAAAATGAGACATAGCTGTTTAACTAAACTGATATGTTAAATGGGACTAAGAGACAGACCAGAGAATATAAAATTATATGCAGTAGTTACATTTGCTCTTAAACCTTAAGGCTCAACAAAGGTCACCTGTTGGCTACACTGGAAAAATTTGTTCAGTATTAAACACTATCTGCTGTGTCTATATAGATACCTCAGGAGAAATTGGAACCTGAATAAAAATTTGCCAGTAAGTGGCATGGCTGCAACACAGCCTCACAAGTGGCCTCACACCCAGCTGATGTTTGGGAATATTCACTTGAATTGCCCAGAACATTGAATAAGTTCTGTAGGGACTCTTAAAACTTAGTATTATCTTAAGAACTGTTCTAAGACTATAAATAGGAATACTAAAGTTCTCATCATGCGAACCTTAGCCTTGAAATTCAGAACTTATAGATATTTATAGGTGATTGCAAAATGGTTTCATTTTCTTACACTAGAGCCAACTTTGACTTCATCCCTATTAGTATAGGGAAGCCAGAAAGCCACAAACATATGCAAGGTGGCTGAGGTCATGCAGAAGCCAGATGAAAGCCCTGGGGATTTCTATGAAAGTGTGTATAAAACATACAGACTGGCCAAACCATTGTATGAAGCCACAATGAGGGAAGAAAAAGGGCAAATAGAGTACAAATCTGACCAACCAAAAGCCTTTGTGAGGCTAAAGGAAAAACTACAGGCAGCCCTGGTGCTAGGCTTCCCTGACCTGGCCAATCATTTTTAACTATACACATCAGAAAGAAATAGAACAGATGGGGGAGTGCTCACCCAGAATGTAGGATCCTGGGTAAGACCAGCTGCATATCTCTTTAAGCAACTTGATGGAGTCCTCAAAGGATGGCCTCCATGCCTAAGAATCCTTGCAGCCACTGCCATGCTGGTGCAAGAGGCTGATAAGTTAACTTGGAGACAAAGCTTAAGAGTCCACATACCATACACAAGTGGTTACTCTTATTAACACCAAAGGGCACCATTGGTTGACCAACTCACGCCTCACCAAATACCAAAGCTTACTGTGTAAAAATCCGAGGTTGGTTATAGAGGTTGTAAGCATGAGGCCTCACACTTAGGACAGTAAAAAAGGAAAATTAAAAATCTTCTGGGGGAGATACCTCTACATTCCTCTCTTTTCCACACTTACCAAGAAAGTCATCCATCACTGTGTGATGTGCAGCCAACACAATGCTAAAATGGAACCATTTCTGCCACCTGAAATTCATTCCTACAGGGGAGCCCCTTTTGAAGATGTGCAAGTGGACTATACTGAGTTACCTAGATGAAAGGAACTTCTTACTAGTTTTGGTCTGCATGTACTTGGGATAGATGGAAGTCTTCCCCTCCAGGATAGAGAGGGATTGTGACCCAGAGATATCATCCCATGGTTTAGGTTGCTACTCCAGATTGGATCTGATAATGGACTGGCCTTCTTAACATAGACAGTTTAAATGATAGCCAAAACGTTGAATATTATCTAGAAACTACATGTGACATATAGACTTCAAAGCTCAAGCAGGGTAGAGCACATGAACAAACCCAGCAGGAATCAGTAAACTGCCAGGAAGTGAAGCCTAATTGGGTATAGACCTTGCCACTGGTCTTGTTCACTATTAGATGTACCCCTTCTAAGGGGTCAGGGTACTCTCTATAAGAGATAATGTGTAATAGGCCTCCACCAATCCTCCACAATTTACCAGGGAGAGACTTACCAGAATGGGGAGAGACTGAAGTGCACAGGCAGTGAGAAGCCCTAGGAAGTGAAGCAATGATCTCCACTTGGGTAATTAAGTATGTTCCCTATAGTCATTTTTGTCTGTACACCCTTTTTCTCCAGGGGATCAAGTCTTCGTCAAGGATTGGAACCCAGTCCCCCTCAAACCAAAGTGGAACGGAACCTACACTGTCATCCTGACCACACCCACAGCAGAGAAAGTGAAAGGGATCCTTGCCTGGATCTATCACATCAGGCTGAAGAGAGATTCACTGCCCCCATGGGAAGAAAAAATAGATCAGGCCAACCCCTGCAAGGTAACTCTTGAGGTGGTCAACATACCTTGCTCCAGCCACATACTGGGAGCTGTCTGGTCAATGCATGGCTGAAGTCTGAGGAAATTCCTTGTGGGACTTGTCTTAATTGGACTTTGGGAAAGGGGGAGCAAGAATGTAATCTGTGCATGCACACCACAAAGATAAGACAAAAGATGACTCTTTTATAGCTTTTATGAATACAAACGCACCCACAAGGGAACTTATATTCTAACACAATACTTGGTATGTGACACAGAGAAAGGTGAAAACCCATATGTATATTACAACCCCACTGATCTCCCCACCACAATATAATTAAGGGCTAGGTAGAAGATCCAAGAAGAGTCTCTGAAACCTGAATGCTGGTCCAAACCACGAAAATAAGAAAGCCCAGCCAGATGACTATGAAGTTTAATGCCTGCAGCACCATGCAAAGGTCCTATAGCAGAAGGAGCTGGGAAAAAAGCTATAGGGCAAATAAGAAATACCTCTGTGCCTTAGATTTCATAGAAAAGTGGTGCGAGGTCAAATATAAATAGTAGTGGAGACAGATTGCTCCGTGGGCCAGTTTAACCCTTGGAATTAGTCTTGAAAATAGATAACCAAGAAGTCATAGGAAACATAGTGAAAAAAAGCCCTGCAGACTTGGAACAGGTGAAGCCCTCAAAACTTGTATAGAGACTGGTTTTCAACCCTTAGAGAATTTAAAACCTTACTGAGAGTAGAACTAGCCATCACTAGAGTTTGCTTAATTGTTCCCTGCCTTCTCCCACTAGTAGTCAAGATCACAAGCTATATAGTTTATATAGTTGTAAAAAAAAACAAAAACAAAAACAAAAACACATCACACAGGTTCTATATGAAACACTACTGTCTCCTATAGGAGCAAGCTGATAGTGAGAACTCAAATTAAAATATATATGGAGTCTCAAAGGGGTAATGAAAGAGGATACCGAGGAAAAATGAGGTCTAAGAGAACAGAGGTCTTCTCAAGGAGGCCCCAAGGACACACCTCCAAGATCCACCCTGTGGTGACTCAGCTCTTAGGAATTTATAGAAACTTAACTTCCTGGAACCTTGAAAACTAATGCTTGCTTCCTAGTCTGTATAAGCCTGGGGTTCTGTAAAAGCTGGAGCCCACTCACTACTCCAGCTCAAACCAACCAATGAGAAAGGACTCCATGGGGTGGAACTTTTGACTAGAGATAAAAAGGAGAATGCTGAGCCAGTTGGGGAGTACACCCATTTTAGACTAGTCTGCTGTCGCTCCACTGTCTGAAATTAAGTCCTTCCTCTTTTAAACACAGTGTTTGGGTATTCTTTCTCTCCATTGGGTCTGTCTTCCTGCAACATTTCAGTAAGTCAGAATATAGAATAGACATCAAATGATAATTAGGCAATTAATATAAATTTTTTTAGGTGAGCTCATGGTATTTGATTATGTAAGAGTATGTTGGTATTTCTGATATATGCATGTTGACACATTCAGGGTCTAACTATCATAAATAATGAAATCTGTGTTGAACTGGATCAATATCTACAGTATATGTGTACTTATAGAATGCACACACATACAGCACAGATACAGCAAACTGATTATAATTGTTGAATCTACATGATAAGAATATGAGCATTTATTGTACTACTCTTGATACAGGGTTCTCCCTTTCAGGAGACCCTTCATTTTCTAGGCCTAGATCAGCTCAGAATTCAGACTCCCATCTCTAGAGACAAATAGGCCACACTTTCCAGGGCCCACTCTGAGTGGGGAGCACACACCCTACTTCTTTGCCTGAGGCAAAAACTACACAGGTAACATTCCTGTGCTAATTTTTGGATTATTTTAATAATAATAAATTAATTTATTATTATTTTCTGCCAGCAGACTTCTAGCCAATTGTGACATACTTCCCCAAGAACCCCTGCCTGCAACATAGTAAAAGCAGAATTTAAAAACCCTAGACTGAAGACTGGGGGGGGCTTCCCACCTGAATTACCCTGCCTTGCTGTTGAAGGTTCTGTTCTCTTTCTTCTGTTCACTCTTTTTTTCTTTTAGTCATGCTTATCAATCATTCTCCCTGTCCATAAACTCTGCCCAGTTGCTTATCTACATCGTCTGTGGTTTCATTCTTCAAATTCCGAAAGCAAGCACTTGGCATATGAAATTCTGGCACTAGTCTCATAACATTTCCATAGGTTTGAAAATTTTCAAAACAAAAAGTTTAAGTTTTCATGTTCTATAACAAAGTTAATTATATTTTTACTTAGATATTCATTCTTGATGACACTATATGTAGATTCTATGGCTTCACTAGAGTGACCAGAGTATAACTGGTTTCATTATTTTGTTACCTTCTTAGTCTCCTCTACCACTTTGACTGATTCCATAGTGATCTATTTATCAGGGCCTGATCAAGTCACCCATTTGAAGTTGGCTCACAGGAGAATAATTCCACTGCAGAGCATTTGATTATTTTTTTTAATGCTCATTTTCATAATCAGTAATTTTTTCTGGACTCTATGCATGACTGGATTTAATAGCATTCATTACCTTCAGGAATTTCATAACAGAATTCCTTAGAATATAGGTAGAAACATTTTTAAATAATTTTCGATTTATTTTTAATGATCTCTAGTGAAGGAATTTCTCACGATATGCCTTTTTCTTTCAGAAAAATTATCATTGTTTAAGTCAAAATTTCTTCCATTTCTTCTCATTTTATCCTTGCTTTAATAGGAAAAAAAGACTTTTTTTTTATCTTCATAAGAATCCAGACTACATGGGGCACTCTTATTAAATCCTCCCTTCTTGACTTAAGAATCTCATTTCTTTAATATTTGATGAGAACTACTAATTTCCAGATCTTTAATATATTTTATTATAAATCTTTCTAGCTCCATTGTGCTTTCTTGATATTTACTGAACATCTTAACAGACTTAATATTTTTGAATTCGTCGAAGTTATCCCAAAGTCTAGTATGTTAGTGGAATGCAACATCAGGTCAAAAATTTGGATAAAACCTTAAGTCCGCAACCTCTCCAAATTTAAATGCAGTTACCTCTATTAACCCCTCACAAATTATTTGCCTCAAGTATTCAACTTGCATAAATGTCTTCACTTTGAATGGTGTTTGAATAAAAAAGTAAAAAGTAACTGCATCAGAAAGGATAAATTTGAGTTAAATCATTGCCTTTTATATTTATAATCTTTGGAATTGTGTAAACTTCACTACTTTCCTTTCCTCACCTGACATCTGCAATGCCTACCTCACAGTGTTGTATTGAGAGTTGAATTTGAAGATAATTTATTATTAATGAAATTGTACTGTGAAGTCAAATATGATTACTATGCAACAACAAAACATGATTTATGAACATAACTGCCTAATATATACATTATATATTTACATACATTTTAACATTTTCTTTTGTGTGTTTGTTACTTTTTTGAGCTTCAAATAAACAAATAAAACAAATAAAAATCATTGACTAAGTTTGCCTGAAAATGTTTTAGAGAGCACCATGTTTTTTTTTTTTTTGGCCTGGGCTGGGTTTGAACCCGCCACCTCCGGCATATGGGACAGGCACCCTATTCCTTGAGCCACAGGCACCACCCAAGAGAGCACCATGCTAATGGCATCTTCAAGGTACAAATGTGGAAATGTTTATATTCTGTAGGGCTTAAAATGTGTTAATTTACCTTTATAACTTTTGACACAGGCCAGTTATCCTCTCTAATATGAGAGACTACTCAAAGACTGGCCTATAATGCATCTTGGCCTTAATAAACTTGGAAGACATCACAAACTTCAACATGTAGGAAATTTGTAGAGCTATCATATATGTTTTAGGATCATTATTAATTAATTCATCTTCTTAATGTCCCCAACCATGTCTGCAAACCTCAGGCACTGATAGTTCAGTGATGAACAGCTATCAGATGGAATGGTATAATTAATGATAATATACCCTGATAGACATAATGTAGACTTCATTATAAATTCCATTTCTCTAAGTGTCAAAGTGTATGCTAGTTCCTATAAAATACTTATTTGTAGCTTACTCATCCCAACAACAATGTATTTCTAATGCTTGCATCTTATTACAAATGAATTTTTATAATAATGTTCCAAGATTCTTTGAGAAGATGTTTTTAATTTTCATTAAATTAAAATAATCTTATTCTTACAAACTGTTATTACAATTGAAGCATTCTTCAATCAGTTCATGCATTTAATTTAGTGAAAATGTATCATTGTAATTGCTTTGTTTAAATTAGAGGAGAAGCAAACCAGTTAGATCAACTAGTCAAGTTTTATATCTGGGCAAGAAAAAGGGTGATGAATTTCAAGCTACCAAAATATTAAAAATGAATATAATCCAATTATAAGAATGTTTGCTCCAGATCTTGACTGCCTGAAGAATTATAGAAAGAAGTGGTGAATTTTGAACATTTGAGCAAAAAAAGAAGGAAGTTTGCTTCTAAGGCCAACCATTAAAGATGAGACACCATCCACACTCACTTTAAGTTATTAAGAATTGTGACTTTAGGATGAGTGCCGTGAGTCACAATTATAATCCCTTAAATTTGAGAGGCTGAGTAGAGAAGATCACTTAAGGCGGGGGGTTCAAGAACAACCTGGACGTCATAGTAAGATGGCATATCTACAAAAAGAAAAAGAAAAATTTACCAGGTATAGTAGTGCTTTCCTGTAGTCCCAGCTACTGGGGAGGCTGAGACAAGAGGATCACTTGAGCTCAGGAGTTTTAGGCTGCAGTGTGCCATGATCATACCACTGCAGGATGGATAACAAAGTGAGACCCTGTCTCTTAAAAAAAAAAAAAAATTGTGTCCCTAGAGATGTTTTGCTGTTTGATTCATTCCTTCAGTCCTCCCCAACTAAATGCGACTTTAGATGACATCTTTAAGTTGAAGAGGAAAGGAAGAAGGTTAGTTGAATGCCATCAGTAAGATAAAATAATGAGAAATGGCAAGTTATTTTAATGTGTATGTATCCAGGAGATTTGAAACTAGCTAATTAACACCTGGGACATTTACAGAAAATTCATGTGGGAAGCACGAATATAATAGAAGGCCATATTGTACAAGTTTACGATGAAAGCTATAATCAATTCTTTTGAGTCATATTGTATCCTCTTAATGGTACATAAGTTGAGTCCTGATACCCTTAGAAATAATGGGGTCAACATGTCAAATTTATATCTATTGAACTGCACTATGTAAAAGGAAAAAAGCAAATTGCATAACAGGGCTAGATATAAAAACTGTTAAAGATCGTGTGATAGGTAGAATTCTAAGTTGATGTCCAATATTTCCTTTTCCCTACAGTATGCACAGCTCCTGGTTATTTAATCAAACAGTTTACTTTAAGCCAGTGGATTCAAAGTGTGGGTGGGAACATGACAAGAAACTGCATGCGGCCTCTAGAATCTTAGAGCAACTCCAGGTCAAAAGCTATCAGGGAAATGATGGCTTCAGTCCTACAACCATAACCACAAGAAATGGTTTTATTTCTTGAGTTGGAGAGCATTCTCCTTAGTAAAGTACCTCAAGAAAGGAAAAACAAGCAACCCATGTACTCAACACTAATTTGAAACTAATAGATGAACTACTATAGGCCCACATGTGAGGAAAGAAACAATTAAATTCAAGAAGGTGGGAGTAGGAGATGGTGAATGAGCTCCCACCTAATGTGTACAATGGAGAGGTATATGGTCCATCTCTTATGTGAAGAATTAAAATACAACTTGTACTTTACCTAATAAATGCAAACAATGCAACCTAATTGTATGTACCCTCAAATTAATATGAAATAATTAAAAAATAGATTTCTGCTAGTAAGATCAGTTCAGGAAATAGCTCCATGTTCCTATTTCCAATCTTGAACACCCTCTTTTCTCAGATTTTTCTTTTAACTTTATGCCAACTATTTTTAGATAGTCTTCCCAGCTTTCTTTTAACAATTTTTCCCTTGATCAGTATCACAGTATTAGTGAATAGAACTTCTTAGAGTTGTCATATAACTTCTGCCCACCCCAACTCCACTCACTGTCAACATCCTGTGCCAGAGTGATACATCTGTTATCATTATGTACCTATTTTGACACATTGTTATCTTTCAAAATTCATAGTTTATTTAAAGATTCGCTGCTGGCCTTGTGCATTCTATGGGTTTGGATAAATGACTTGTATCCACCATTAGTATCATATAGAATGGTTTCACTGCCCTAAAAATTCTCCATACATTACCTTTCCTGTCTCCATAGTTTTGCCTTTTCAAAAATGTAATATTGTTGGAATCATATAGTAAGTGGACTTTTAAGACTTGTTTCTTTCACTAAGCAATACACATTCAGTAATATGCTCCAAGTCTTTTTGTGACAGGCTAGCTCATTTCTTTTCTGTGTCAAATAATGTTCCATTTTCTGAATGTACACAGTATATTTATCAATTTATCTACTGAAAGGCATCTTGGTTCCTTCCAAGTTTGGGCAATTATGAATAAAGCTACTATAAATATCTGTGCGCAGATTTTTGTGTGCAGACACATTTTCAGATTATTTGGGTAAAGACATACAAGCATGAATGTTGTATCATACAGTCAAAGTATGTTTGTTTTTTTTTTTTTTTTAAGAAAATGTCAAACCTTATTCCAAAATGATTGTACTAATTTCCTTTTCCACTAATAAGCTACAATCAGTAGTTGCGTGGGTGTTGCCCCAGACATGTCTTTAAAAGGATTTTCCTTTCTAAACCACTTCTTTCATCCTGTTGCTTATCAGATGAATAGCTGAATGAATGTATGTCAAAAAAAAAAAAAATGAGATCCACACCAAAGGATTAGTGGGCAAGAAGTTAAAGTTGTCTGGATCTCATATAACTCTAAGACCCCCTCATCAGCCTTCAACTGCCTATCTCCATCCTTCAACATGAAAGAGAAATAATGTTCACTTTTGCATAAGCCACTGTGTTTGGTTCTTCCGTTACACAGAGCTGACTCCATTTTTCATGGATAAAATTCTTTAGTTATCTCCCCTTAGTGTTGGACTCCAATGTCTAAATGTTTCAATTCATTCAATGATTGTCCCCTTTAGACTGTCCATAGGTCCTTTACATTAAACTGATTTAAACATCACCTCCACCCCCCAAAAAAACAAAAAATGACATTCTTTCTCTAGGGTTCCATATATTAGCAACTTTATGTCTTCATCTTCTCAGTTAAGAAACCTGGAAGTAAATCTTGACTCCTCTCTCTTCATGACTACTATGATTTGCTTGAACTTTTGATTTCTCCTTTGTGATTACATATATACACGTGTCTACTGAGAAGCTGTCTTTTGAAATGGCTTGAATCCCTTTACTTCTATCTCTACAATCACTTTAGTGCAACTCTTGGGTCTTTTACTGCCACCTATGTACCTCATAACATCAGTGCTTACTTCCCACTAAACCATTCCCCCTGAGAAGTCAAGTTTTCTTCTCATAGTCCACATCTGATCATGACATACACATGTCAGGTCATCATTTCAAAACTACTTAGTACTCTTGCTTTACCATCAGAATAACGTTTTATACTCATTAGTATGACATACAGGTTCATAGTCAATATTTCCTTTGACTATTTCTACAGCACAGTTTTTTTAGCCTATGGCTGGCTTAGGTCAAGAAAACAATTTACTTGTCATGATCAGCATATCCTTTTTAAATGAAAACTGTTAGATTAGAATACAGAGTAAAATATTAGAGTTCATCTCACATAATAAAGGCTTTTCATTAAACATTTGTTTCAGTTATAAATGTAATGCATTTCTTTCTGTAGGCCACAGTGAAAAGATTTTGAAAGTTATAGCTCAATACTAACATCCAGTGCCATTCCTCTTTCTCCGCATTCTCCAGACTTTTGAAATTATTTTAGTCCCTTGAATATGCCACACATTCTCTACCAGACTCTTTGCACATGAAATCTTTGATCTTGTATGTATGTGTTTATGATTGTGTGAGCATAAACTTGCTCAAATATTAACAATGACTATCTCTGGGTGATGAAGTTGAATGCGAAATCTACCTATGTCCTTTTCTCTATTTTTCAACATTTTAACAACTATTTTGAATTACCTTTATAATCAGCACAAAGGACAAAACATATATTTCAAATAAATAAAGAAGCTTATAATGTGATTAAAGGGAAGGGCAAGTAAAGCACAATAATTTTAAAATACATTACTAGGTGCCACTTTGTAGTTCACAAAGGATGAGAAACACACAGGCTGGAGAAGCCTCTCCAGAAGAGATTATTAGTGAACTTGAGGTTAAAGAAAATGCAGGGCACTATGAGACAGGCAAAGGGTGGGAACGCACATCAAGCAGTGGAAATATTATACATAAGGCACATAAACATGTGATCATGTCATGGGATTTATTTATAATTTGCCATGATTAGAAGGTATACTGTGTGGTGGGTGAAGAGCATCATAGAAAATGAATATGGGAAGGCACACTTGGGGTCATATTTTAGTGTATCATGAAAACAATAGGGAACCATACAGTGTTAATAAACAGAAACTCAGATGGCCAGATTAGGGTTTGGTAATGGCAACTCTGGCAGAAATGTGGAGAATGGAATGGCTCTAGAAGAGACAGAAATTGCATTATTGACCACATTTTTTTTCTTGTCATCAGCTTCTGCCTTCATTTCTTGACTGCTCATATTGCTACAGAGCTCAGGAAACGCTGAGAATCCTAGTCCTGGGAATGAATATTTGTTTGTGAATTTGCAGGTGTGTTCCATGCCTGAAGTCAGCCTGAGGTAGGTGGAGCTTCTGATACTCAGAGTTGGAAATATTGGGTCCTATGGGCTCTTGACCATATGGGAGCAGACATGGAGGGTGCGAGCAAGTGATGAGCATAAAATAGGAATGTCTGATTAGTTTATGCATAGGTATTCTTCATTACAAAATGGACAGTGTTCATAAAGCAGCGTGATAAGCACTTTTACTATAGCTGCTGGCTTTGCTTCCAGCAGTGAACAACCCTGAATTATCTGTCAGTTTTCATGAATAGCCTTGGTCTGGGTATTGAGTCAGAGTTCATTTAATCCTGACACTCAGCAAATGCCTCACTGCTGACAGTCCATCTAAATAATGTGTGATCTTTTCTTCTGTTTCCTTGAGACAGGCCTTGCAGTGGGTTCAATGTAGGCTTTACTGTTCAACTCCAGTCAGAATCCACAGGTAATCACCTGAAAACTTTTGCTTACCTAGCCTGGGATAAGAATGTCCAACTCTCATGGTAGATCCAGACATTAAAAAAGAAAAAAAATTATGGACTGCCATAATGGGGCATAATATCATGAGGCATAAGATTTCAATAAATGGACTGATAATGCTGATGGTGATGCTAATAATAATACCAAAGGTAGCAACAACCAAAGTGAATCACTTACACATTTGTAGGCATTACACTGCTTTGCATATACTGACCATTTAACATTAACAATTTAAAGGAAGAAAAACTGAGATTTGGAGAGGTTAATTTTTCCTGAAGTCATAAATCTAGTAAGTCACAGAGTTGAGACTTGATCCTAAGAGTATGTGGCATCAGGTTCTATTTGTTTAACCACTATGATATCACTGCGATAGCAGGGATGTGTGTTTTACTTTTAATTTCACATCTTGTTTTTTGTCCCATAGCCAATTTGGGTGTTGATCCTTAGAGGATAGAAATGATGCTGCCTGCCATTTTGCTGTTTCAATTAGTGCCTTACTAAAACTTAGATGCATGTGTTTATTCATTTAATCATGTATGCCACTTTAAGAAACTTACTAAAGGCAGAATACAAATGTCTATATACAATAACTAAGAAAATGCCATGAAGGCTACGTTGAACAGTTTGATGAGACTATTTCAGATTGTGTATGAAACCCGCACATTGTACCCCTTGATTGCACTAATGTACACAGCTATGATTTAACAATAAAAAAAATAAATAAGAAGAATAGAATTTCTATCTAGCTTGCCAGTTTGAGTATCTTGAACAAAAATTGGTTACACTTGTGATCAATGACAGAAATGAAATGTTGCAGGATATTTAATTTTATATTACCTTTAGCAGCAGTTACTGAAACCTTGTCATACTTCTTTATAACTAATGCATTACTAATGCAAAGAAGGAAAGATCATGTCATTTTTTTTAACAGCTGGAAATAAGTGATTTTGATTTTAATAGCATAGGTATTGTACTGTAGAAAAGAAGTATTCAGATATTTTTTCTTATGACTCACTCCCAGTCAATGGCCTGCTATGACATTGGAAATAATGTTGGCAAAAACAATCTCTTTAAAATTATTTACGCAAGTTAGGCTGTTGCGATACTGTGTTCCCTTGAAAATGTTTTCGTGAGAATATACTGAGTGCCTAGTACTAAAGTATGTTATTCTAATGTTATGTTTACTAAATGATCTCAAAGGCACTACTTGCTAAGCTAATCAGCCAGGCTGGTTGAAGGCCCAGGGCAAAGCTTTGAAGTGAAGACAGCTTACTAGTTTGGAGTGATTGTGAAACATTTCTGTAGTCATCCCTCACTCTGCCTAGAAGATTATTTTTAATGACACAGGGATTTACAATTCTCTGCTTTCCCCTCCCAACAGGGTAAAGGTACACACATTTAATTTCTTAAAAATATTTCTGCCTTGGGCGGCGCCTGTGGCTCAGTGAGTAGGGCGCCAGCTCCATATGCCAAGGGTGGTGGGTTCAAACCCAGCCCCGGCCAAACTGCAACAACAACAACAACAACAAAATATTGGGACGTTGTGGCGGGCGCCTGTAGTCCCAGCTGCTCGGGAGGCTGAGGCAAGAGAATCGCGTAAGCCCAAGAGTTAGAGGTTGCTGTGAGGCGTGTGACGCCATGGCACTCTACCCGAGGGCGGTACAGTGAGACTCTGTCTCTACAGAAAAAAAAAAAAAAAAAAAAAATATATATATATATATTTCTGCCCAAAAGAGCCATTGGCTGGAGTTGTGTCTACTACATGTTTATCCAGGCCTAATTTGCTATGCTTTGTCATTTAATTTAATTCTCACAAAATAAAAATGTTTTATTATCATGTGTATTTTACTGATGAGAAAACTTAATAGAATTGAAGTGATTCGGCTATGGTCACATATTCAACAAGTGACAGATTATCGATTCTAACCTATGGCTTTCTGATGTTGCTTTGGTCAGTGTGTTGTAACTCCTGTAATACTCCGCCAATTCAAGTTACTCTTGGGGACATTGGGCACATCCCTTTCACTGGAAACATTCTATTTTCACCTTGTGTTACAATAATATATATTTTTGTATTATATTTCCATGAGTTTTGTCTTCTTGAGGGTGAATGGCAGTTCTTATTCATTCCTCTGTTCTCCATAGTGCTGATCATGGGGCCTAGAACTCTTTATGATATGAAGTTGAGTTTCTGTTTAGGAGATGATTACAGGCAAAAATAAATGTGTTTGCATATTTTTCTAAGAAATACCCAGGAATTGTTTTCCTTTTGCAGTTATTTTTTTTTTTCTGTTAGCTTTCTAGTCCATTGATTAAATATCTATTCTGAGCCTAATACCCAATGGAAACTTAAGGGACTTTTTGTTTTTTGCTTTCAAAAAAGCTTTTAAAGGTAAAGATTTTCATCAGAATTAAGGGAAATAAGTGACATAATATGTGACAGTAAAGGTTGGGCATCAAATAATTATTCAACAAAAAACATGGTTCAGAGAACTAATTCGTAATCCTTTGCATTTGTGATCTGGAGGTTTTATATATGCTTTGCTCTGTATATATGCTTTTATATACACACTGCCCTGTGAGTTGGATGGGAAAACTCATTTTCATTGGCCAGATGCAGAAATTGAGACATGAAGAGATTAAGCAACCTGGGCAAGGCTACATAACTGGTAAATACTGGAGCTGAGGTTAATATCTGGGTCTTGACAACCTGTTTGTTTCCTCTTAGAAAAATCTCTTTATATTTTTAAATACATTATAGTTTGTACATATTTATGGGGCACATGTGAAATTTTTTTACATGCATAGAATATGTAATGATTAAGTCAGTTATTTTTATGACATCCACCACTGAAGTATTTATCCTTTATATGCATTGGGTACAGATCTTCTAGCTATGTTAACCAGTTTGATGTAAGCATTCCAAATTGTACATAAAATCAGCACATTGTACCCTATACATACATTAATGTATACAATTATTATTTAATAAAAAATAATTTGTATGTTCAAGTTTTCTATTTGGCTATTGATATTTTATTAAATTTTTCAGTTTATCATTCAAAAAAGAAAAATATAATACATTGTTGTTAACTATAATCACCTATCTCTGCTATTAAACATTAGAACTTATTCATTCTATCAAAACATCTCTTCAGGCTCTTAGCTTTTCTGCCCGTACAATCAGCTTGGGTCAGATCATCATAGATTTATGCAGAAGCTTCCAACTCTTGGTCTCTCTCTGCTTCTGCTCTTCCTCTCTGTATAAACTTGAATGGGATTAATCACTGCTCACACGTTTGAAACTTTTATATGGCTGTTTTGCTCCTTAAAGAATAAGGTACCCGAACGCTGGCCTACCTCCACTCTTCTTTCTTTTTTATCATTTACTATTAGTTCGCTTCCATGATGAAATTCACTGCAATGGCTCTCTTATTTCTGGACCATTTCACATAATGTTCTCTCTGACTTGTGGAAATCCTTTCATGTCTTTATTCAGCCTTTTTTTCCGTCTGGTTCACATCATTCTTTAAGAATTTAAGAGAAAACCACCTTTTTCTAGAAGACTTCCTGATTCTTCAATTACACCAGAGGAACATTTTATCTATTCTCATAGCCTCTCATGCCCGTTCTCATAAGTATACCTCTCACTGCAGTGTAATTACCATATTGTATTTTCTATCAGCCTGTGGTAGGACTTAGATGAGCCGGACAAGGTGGCATGGTTCTTTTCTAATGGTCCTTGGGAGAACTTGGCAGGTATGCTGGAGCACTGCTATCAGAGTTGGTGGGAAGACTCGAGGAACTGAGCTATCTAAATATACCTGACTTTTATTCTAAGCCAAGTCATGCTTGACTTACATCTGAAATATTTGAAAATTTTGAGTAATAGAAGATGAAAAACAACTAGACAAAGACTCATGCAATTCTTTCTGAAATAGCACCTCAAATATATTAAAAGTTTATTACTTATTTTCTGTTTTCAGAATTTTGAGTTACCAAAACATTAACAGTCATAGTCATTTTGATAGTATATATGGATTATTATTTGATGCACATAGTTAACTTGTCATTGCACTCTGTAGTTCCCTATGGGTTCATGGGTAGAACCATTGTTTTATGCTTAATACCTAGCATAGTGTGCAACATATAATATTAGGTAAGTAAATATTTAAATAAATTGATTTTTTTTACATGTATTAATTTCTTTTATTTTCATGACAGCCCTGGCTGTGAGGGCTAGCATTTCCTAGATCAAAAACAAACAAATGAACAAACAAACTCACCCAGCAATGTAACAAAATGGCTACAATTATACTTATCATTATTATTATAATTTTGAGACAGAGTCTCATTATGTCACCCTCAGTAGAGTGCTATGCCATCACAGCTCACAGCAACCTTAAACTCTTGGGCTTAAGCGATTCTCTTACCTCAGCCTCTCGAGTAGCTGAGACTACAGGTGCCTACCACAATGCCCTGCTATTTTTTGGTGGCAGTTGTCGTTGTTTAGCAGGCCCAGCCCAGGCTCAAACCCACCAGCCTCAGTGTATGTGGCCAGCACCCTACTCACAGAGCTATGGGCGCTGAGTCCAATTGTACTTGGTAGAATATCTATCAGGGAGTATAGTTGGTGGCATTCTGGACATGCTGGATTAGTAACAGCTAGTTATCAAATTTTCTTCTACAGAGATTGAACCTTGTTGTATTTAAGACATTTACTTGTTTACCTAAAAATTTGGGCACAGATCTGAAATCACTGGAAGATACTGGAGGACAGAAAGATCAAATGTATATACACAAATGGTACAAAGAGCAGTCCTCAGCTAAGACGATAATCGGAGACATCATGGAGAAACAATGCCAAGTATCAAAACTCTCTTTGGTGTGTCCTAGAATTCCTTCAGTAAACTATATTTTCCATAATACTTAATAGGCTCTCATGCCCATCCTCAGAGCATATCTCATGCTGCAGTGTGATTATCATATTGTCTTTTATGCATTCTTTCTGATGAATATTAAGGTAGGCTGTCTCACATATTTAACTAGACCTGAACATTTTGACCCGAAGAGGTTAAGCAACATGCCTAGACATTTGAATAGTAGATATTGGTGAAAATTTGCTTATTCATTGTATAAATATTTATGTAGTATCTTCTGAATGCCAGACACTGGGAATATAACAGTGAATAAGATTTCCAAGGTCTCCTTTCCTGTGGAACTTACATTCTAGTAGGAGAACCAGAAAGGCTACTGCAAATACAATAAAGCTTGTGACAAGCACTTTCAAGGAAAAAAAAATCAAAGAGTGTTATGTGATAGGAAGTAAAATTGGAAGTTTTTTTTTTTAATTACAGACCAATATGAGGGTACAGACAATGAAGTGTTTGCATTTGTTAAGTAAAGTCCCTGTTACAGTTGTGCCCCTCACCCAGGAGGTGTGTCATTTACATTGTGCCCATTAGGTGGGAGCACAACAATCTCCTTCTCTCCTCCTCTCTCTACGCACTTTCTCGTCCCCCACCACTTGAATCGAATTGAATTTTTCTCTTGGGTGGACATGCATTTGCTTGTCTACGAGCTTTATATTAATATTGAGTACATTGGATACTTGATTTTCCATTCTTGTGATACTATACCAAGAATAATGTGTTTCAACTCTATCTATCTAGGTAAATGCAAAAGATATAAAATCTCCATCATTTTTATGGCTGAATAATATTCCATGGTATACATATACCATAGTTCATTAATCCGTTCAAAGGTTGATGGGCACTTAGGTTGTTCACATCTTGGTTATTGTAAACTGATTGCTGTGATAAACAATCTAATGTAGGCTGGGTGCCTGTAGCTAAATGGTTAGGGTGCCAGCCACATGCTCCAGGGCTGGTGGATTCAAAACCAGCTCAGGCCTAGTAAACAAACAAACAAAAATAGCTGGACATTGTGGCAGGCACCTGTAGTCCCAGCTACTAGGGAGGCTGAGGCAAGAGTATCGCTTGAGCCCAAGAGTTGTAGGTTGCTGTGAGCTATGATGCTACAGCACTCAACTGAGGGTGACAAAGTGAGATTCTGTCTCGATTAAAAAAAAATCTAGTGTATGTGTTCTTATAATAAAATGGTAGTTTTGTTTTTGTTAGATGCCTAGTAATGGGATTGCAGTGGAGATACTTTTTTAATAGAATGATCAGAGTAGTTTTCTCAGAGGGGTGATGTTCAACAGGAGATCTAAAAATGAGAAGGACCCACCCTGATTAAAAAGAAAGAAAGAAAACAATTCCAGATTTAAGAAACACCAAGTAAAAATATATAGAAGAACCAGAGAGACCAGCACATTCTATAAATTATCAGAAGACAATTGTGCTTGGAAAAAGTGGTGGGGTGGCATTATCAGTGCTTCTCAACCTTCCTAATGCTGCAAGCCTTTAATATAGTTTTTCTGGGTCACGACCCACTGGTTGAGAACCACTGCTTTAGGTGATACAAAACCAAAGAATTTATGAAAATTCTTAGTTTAGCATTCTTTCTACTTTTAATTCTATACCTCACAATGATAATAAAAACATAATGGTATTTACATTGGACTGTCCTCTTAGGGGGATAATGAGCAACTTTAATTCTGAAATGCAGCATGTTTTAGTGCAAAATTTTAATTGTGAAATATTTTGTATATAATTTTCATTATCAATAGTATTGGCCCCTTTTGGAGGATACTGGCTGTGATGCCTTGCCTCAGTACTAGCATCTATTTTACCTTGTTACTTTTTCCAAGAAGATAGAACAAGTTTTATTTCTTAACTATAAATGATGGTAGAACATTCATGTGATGAACAGCTTTAATTTTAATAAGTGTATTCAAACCTGAAGAGGGCCAGGACTGAAACATTTTGCTGATACATTCCAAAAGCAATGTTAATATCCATCAATAAAGCTAGTCAATTCATCTGGAAGCCCCACAAGCAAAATTTGAAGTACAAAAATAGTGTATAAAAATCTTACAGGATTTTTTTTCATGAGGGTCTTGCTTTGCATATGACAAAGAATTAAATGATAATTTTCTGCTTATGATCTAGGCTAGGAAGAGGCTAGGTTACAACAGTATCTGCCAATTTTCATGACATTGAAAGGGAATAAAACATTACCATCTTGAAGTAGATATTTTACACTCAGGATATTAAAGGAATTTCTGATGCCCAGTATCCTCCTTAATCCTGACTCTTAACCACTCTAACAAGTGAAGTGCTCAGAAAACCATAAATGAAGTTGTGTGTGGTGGCTCACGCCTGTAATCCTAGCACTCTGGGAAGCCAAAGTGCCTGGAGCTCAGGAGTTCAAGACCAGCCTGAGCAAGAGTGAGACCCCTTCTCTAAAAATAGCCAGGCATGTGGCAGTTGCTTGTAGTCCCAGCTACTCAGGAGGCTGAGGTAAGAGGATTGCTTGAGCCCAAGAGTTTGAGGTTGTTGTGAGCTATGATGCCACAGCACTCTACTGAGGGCAACAAAATGAGACTCTGTATTAAAAAAAAAATATATATATATATATATAGCCCAGAAATAAAATGCCACAGAATGGTATACTTTGATTGTAGTCTCAAAAGGAATTATCCTTTTCCAATATATCTATAAACATAGCACATAATTTTAAGAACTTTCAAAATACTCTTTGTAAACATTATTGAGAATCGTAAGGTCAGTGTTAATTGTATAAGTTCTGGAGCCCAACTACCTGGATTTAATTCCTGGTTCTACACTAATTACTTGTGTTACTTTGAGCAAGGTTCTTAATCACAGCATGTCTCAGTTTCCTTATCTGTAAAATGGTAATAATAATGGCTTACAGAGTTGTTGTGAGTTAGTGAATGTAAAATATATAGAACAGTTACTTGGTACCAAACAAATCCTTAATAGTTGTTAGCTCATTTTTATTATTCCATGCCAATATTTGATATTTTAGCATAATTACATGTAAGTTATAAGAAGTTGCCCTTTAGTAGAAAGCCCCATTATAAATTATACCATTATATCCTCTGTGTCATTTCTTAATATTCACAATATGAAGGGAGTACTAAGGTTTTGTTATGTGAATATCTTGTATAATGCTCAAGTCAGGCATTTTGCTGTGCCTATTAACTGAATACTGTTTGCTGTATCCAATAGGTAAATTTTTCTCTTGCCACACTAACCTCTTCCTTCTAGGTTTCCAATGTCATTTATATCTCTCCTTTTGGCTATGTATACACATTGTTTAGATCCCACTTAATAGTGAGAACATATGATGTTTGTTTTTCCACACCCAAGAAACTTCACTAAGCATAATGGTCTCCAGTTCCATCTAAGTTGCTGCAGAAGACATTATTTCATTCCTTTCGATGGCTGAATAGTACTGCAATGGTGTATATGTGTATATGTATATATGTTTGTGTGTGTGTATATACACACACATACATATGCATTACATTTACACATACCACATTTTCTTTATGCACTCATGAATTGTGATTATAAATATTTAAGTGCATATGTCTTTATCATAAAGTAATTTATGGTTCTTTGGGTAGATACGCAGTAGTGGGATTACTGAATCAAATGGCAGGTTTACTTTTAGCCTTTTACACTTGATCTTAGCCAAAAGGCCGAGAAGCGATACTTTTAGCCTTTTAGTATTTTGTAGAATCTCCAAACTGTTTTCCATCATGATATACTAGTCTGCAGTCCTATCATCAGTACATAAGTGTTCCTTTTTCTCTGTCACTATGCCAACATATGATTTTCTTTGAATTTTTAATAATAACCATTTACAAATGATAAGGTGGTATCTCATTTTAATTTGTATTTCCCTAATGATTAGTGATGCTGAACATTGTTTTATATGCTTTTGGCCATTTGTCTATCTTGTTTTGATAAACTACTATTTATGCTTTCTACCCATTTTTGGATTTATTTTTTCGGTTGGAGTTCCTGTAATTTCTATCCCCTTTGTCATTCAGTTTGAGGAAACTTTTGATTTTCGTCTTAATTTTATCATAGACCTAAGGATTATTTAGCAGCACGGTGTTTGATTTCCATGACTTTGTTTAGATTTGAATTCTTCTGTTGGTATAGATTTTTAGTTTAATTTCACTTTGGTATGAGAATATACATGGCATGATTTTGAGTTTTTTTGAATTTTCTGAGATTTGATTTGTGGCTTAATATGATCATTCTTGGAAAATATCCAATGTGCTAATGAGACAAATGTATATTTAGGAGTTTGAGGGGAGAATGTTCTGTAAATGGCTGTTTGGTCTATTTTTTCTAGAGCCTAATTTAAGTTGAGTGTTTCTGTATTAATTTTCTGCTCCATGGATCTGTCCAGTTCTGTTGAAGACCTCAGAAATTGAGATGATATTTATTTCTTTATTTATGTCTTTGCTTAGATCTAGTAAAATTTGCTTTTCAAATCTTGGATCTCCTGTTTTAGATACACATATATTTAGGGTTGTTACATCTCCTTGTTGAGTTTCTCCCTTTATTATTATATAATGAATATCTTGGCCTTTTTTTACCATTGTTGATTACAAGTACGTTCTATGGTATAAATGGTTTGAAAGTGGCTATACCTACTTACTTTAGGTTTGCATTGTCATAGAATATTTTTTTTCATTCTTTTACCTTGAGATTGTATGAGGCCTTGTAACTGAGACATGTTTCTTGGACACAACAAATATTGGCTTGTGCATTTTCAACCTTTCAGCCAGTGTATATCCTTTAAGTGAAGCGTTCAGACCTATATGCTCTGTTTTGAGTTCAGTCATACTAATCGAACAGAAAACACATATACATAGTATTGATATATATGGTTTTACCATTACTAGAAAAAAATATTCTAGTTATTTGAAAAATACTTGAGGAAGTATTTAGTTTTATTTTAGCTAGTCTCAGAACATTAAATTTCCAGATCCCTGAAAATATGGCAGCAACTTTTTATTTGACATGACATGTTCTTATTCATATAATCAATTATTTTGTCTAAAAAACCTAGAGCATATTTTTAAAATAAGGAAATCATGTGTCACTTCTGTGAGGATATATCCCCTCTCACTCTGAAAGTATAAAGTTCTTCTAAATTTGTGAAGCCTAAGACAAAAAATAAAGATACATAAATGTAAGAGCAGAGAAAGCCTGGATGATGACAGAGTGGATAGGATTTCAATACAACTCGAGAAGTCCAACAGAGCTAGAGGAAGGTCGGATATAAGTATAATACTGCAGAAAATTTCTAAACTAAATTAGGCTAAGAAGAGAATATCTGTTCTTGGACAGGTGTGTATAATAAGACCTGGCAAAATTTTCAGGTTTGCTTTACATAAGAACCAAATTTTTCTGCACCGGAGTAACAGTTAAATTTCATTTTGTACGCTTTATCCACATTCATATGAATTCAATGGTGTCTAATTGCAGAGAATAATTTTGGAAGGTGGAATAAGTACTCGCTAGTTTAGTCCATAACGCTTCCAATAATCTTAAAAAGTACCATCCTCTGGTCCACATATTTGGTAAGCTACAGCATGTGCCAACGTTGTGTTTACTTTTGTGATGACATAAAGTACAAATGGGAGCAGTGATCATGCATTAATTATTAGCTTTCCAATAGTCTTCCTTAGTGCCTCCACAGAATACTGAGAAATGATCCATTTAATGTTTAAGAAATAAGCAGTGATTCCAACTAAGATGTGGCACTTGATAATCTGGACATGCCGCATAGATGCTTCAAATTGTCCAAAATCCCATTAAAACCATCAGAATGACATGATGCATAACCTGATGGACATGAAATTCATGTTTATGATCAATAAGATTGGGCACCTCCTTTAAAGTGACCCTCCCATTTGATTACTTTGCTTCCTTTCTTCTTGAAGACAATGGTTGCGAAGAGTGAAGAATCTCTAAAAATCTTTTTTTTTTTTTTTTTTTTTTTTTTGAGACAGAGTGTCAACTTGTTGCCCTGGGTAGAGTGCTGTAGCATCACAGCTCACAGCAACCTCCAACTCCTGGGCTTAAGGGATTCTCTTGCCTCAGCCTCCCAAGTAGCTGGGACTATAGGCGCCCGCCACAACACCCAGCTATTTTTTGGTTGTAATTGTCATATTTGTTTGGCAGGCCCAGGCTGGAATCAAACCCACTAGCTCTATGTGGCTGGCACCTTAGCCACTTAAGCTATATGCACCGAGCTTAAAAATCTTTTAACTAGCTTACTTTTCTTGATAGAAAGATCTTCTATATCCTACCTTTAAATTTAATCTAATACTGCGTATCATACCTTATTAAAAATATTAATTGTAAGACACATGGAAAATAGTATAAATTGTAGAATATAATATAATCATTCCAAGAAAACAGGTATCTTTAAAAATGTGTAACATGTTAAGAAGAATTTATGAGAATTTCTGTGTTTATAGGACATGAGCCTACAGTAGGTCCTACAACAGTGAGCATGTTTATAATAACTCATATAGGAAATAAATGAAATTAAGGCTGTTCCATCTCAGATAAGAAACTGTGATGTTTAGAAAAGTTTTTCAAAGTATCATATTTTTAGAGGAAAGGTTCAATTGTATGTCATATTTATATGAAAGAATATTACATAATCATTGTCATGTGAAGAAGCAATAAAGTGGTATGCAGATAAAAATGTAGGAGAGGTGGGTCATGAAGTTAAATAATATTTTTAAATTTCATATCTAGATTTGGTGATTTTTATGTTGTTCATCATCTGTCTAAATTTTATATTGATGATTTCTCTCCTTATTCTAAACAAATGTTTATGTGCATATTCAATTTTATATTTGCAATTTTGTATCCCATTCCTAAAACTTGTAAATTCTTCAGGCTTTACAAAACTTCAATCCACCCTTTATCCTACTTTGTATCATATTTGTATTTTTCCATATTTTCAATGAAAACTATACAGTCAGTAATGCATTACAAAGTCTGAAAACATTATCAAAGAGGGAAAATTTTAACGTATACCAATGGTAACTGTTATCATATTACTAGATATGTGTTGGTTTGCCTATTTTTTCGCTCTAAAAATTATCATGACAATGATGAATATCTTTGCTAAAACATTTTTTTGGATTATTTTCCCTTAAACTATGTTTTCAGAAGTAGAACTGTTAAAGCTTATCAATCTTTCTCTCCTTGTTCTTACTCTTCTCTATTTCTCCCAAATCTTTTTCAGAATGGGTTTGGAAGTTTACATTTCCATCCACACACTCTCATTAGCACTAAGTGTTCTATCAAGTATAAATTTAATTTTTTTTCTTCTCACTAGGTGTCTTAGTTTCACGTTGCTGCAACAGAATACTTGAAGCTGGGTAATTTATAAAGAAACTTTATTGAGCTCTCAGTTTTGCAGGCTAGGAAATAGGAAGGCATAGCCCTGCTTCACGCAAGAGCTTTTTCATTGCTCCATGACACTGAGGGGGTTAAGGGGGTAACAAACATGTGCAAAGAGGCAACACTCAAGGAGCATCCTGTCTTTACTAACAACCTACTTATGTGGAAACTAATCCACTCCTGCAAGATTAGTTTCTAGTTTGGTGAAAGGGATAACTCATTCACTACCTTGAGAAAAGCACCAAGCCATTCATGAAAGATCTGCCCCTGTGACCCAACACCTTTCACTAGGCTCCACCTCCCAACGCTGGAGTTCAAATTTCAACATCTGTTTTGGTGGGAACAAACTCAAACCACAGTACTAACTGAGTTTCAGAATTTGTTGTTCAGTACTTAAAAGTTCATATCTTTTGGAAGATTTTATTATGGACTTGGTGCTTTCCTTGTTGAGTTGTATAAATGATGTATCCTGGCGTTTCTCCTCCTCAAGGTTTTCATAATGTGACTTGTTCATAACGTGATTAAGTAGGCAAAATAATTTTCCACTGGTTATAACACTCTGGTTGTCTCTTAGTGGCACCGGAATTACAGAAGATCAAAACATCTCCTATGCAACAGGGTCATTTTAAGTCACACTTATTTTATTCATAAAACCCAGCAGTAATTCAAATGATAGAAAAACACATAGCAAGGATAAGCTAGTGTTGTTAAAACAAAGGAAAGCCTAAACAGAACCTAGATATAGTAATAATATATGATATATAATATAATATATTATATAATGATGTTGCATTATTATAATTATTATTAAATTGGGTTTGTTTAGTGATATGTAGGTTATATACACGTACTCCAACATATGGCTCAGAAAACACTTTAATTAAAATATTACACAGAGCAAAACTCTTATTTAGTGGAAGACTGTCTAGCTTCTAATTTAAAACAACTGTCTAGTTGTTTTCATACATAATTGATGATACAGAAAGAAGCTTAGATATATATTGATCTTGCTCTACTACAACAGATGGCATCTAATGACTGATTAATTTATTAATGCTTTGTCATATTTTTAATGATTTTTCCTCTATTATTTGCTTTTTAAATTTCTTTGTGCTTGGATTAACAAAAATATTGTGGAACTATTAGAATTCATTTTTCTTTGTATTTTTTGATGGCTTACATAGCTTTGTGTTTACGGATCTTTTGCATATTTCTATATTTATATAAATATTATAAATTTTAAACAAAATAGTTTATGATTTCATGTTTTATATAGCCCAGGCATAGAGCACTTGACTGCATAATAGTCATGCATGATATTTTGTATTTCTGTGGTATCAAGTTATCAGTTATAATGTTTTTCTCATTTCTAGTAGAATTTATTTGAATCCTTTCTGTTCTATTTCTGACTAATCTAGCTAGAGGTCTACTGATTTTGTTTATCTTTTCAAAGAAGCAACTTTTTGTTGTATTGCTCCTTTTATAGTTACATAATTACTGTCTTGTCCTTTTTACCATTGTTGATTGAAAGCTTATTTTATCTTATGTGAGAATAGCTACTCATGGTCACATTTTTGGTTTCCATCTGGGTGGATTTTTTTTTTTTTTCCATTTCTTTACCTTGAATCTGAGGATCATTGCATGGTAGCTAGATATCTTAGAGACAACATATAGAGGGATTTTTTTTATCCATTCAGCCTGTCCGTATCTTTTAAGTTGGGCATTAAGATAATTTATGTTCAGTGTTAGTATTGATATGTGAGTATTATTCTGTTTATCATGCTGAATTATACCTAGTTGCTTTGTTTTCTTCCTCATATTACTGGAGTTCATTCCTGTAGAGCTATTGTGGTTCTTTGGGCATTTTGAAAGAGCATGCTTTTTTCATGTTGCCTGAATTTTTTATGCTGACTCTTTCTTATCTGGGACTTTTCCTCCAAGGCCAAAATAGACAGCAAATATGGTACACTTCTTATTCTCTGCTGGGGCCTTTGTTGCTTGGTGAAGATATGGACAGATCCCGTGGTGGTATGCTTGAGTCCTACTCTGAAAGCTTGAGCAGGCAGCAGATGGGCAGATACCCTGTGCAACTTTGACACTGTTGCTCTTCTGCATCTACCCTCTTCCCCTGGGGTTATCACTTGGCTACTGTGGTGGGACCAGGCTGTGCTGCGTGACGTGCATATGAAGTGGGGCTGCCTTATGGAATAGGATATGAGCAAGGCGTGGAAGAGGTCCATGGGTCACATTTGTACACGTGTGGGCTGAGTAAGCCAAGGTGCCAATATTTACCATTACTACTGAGCTTTATATATTCATATGTTTTGACATTATTAATTAAAATTCTTTAATTTCATCATTATAAACTCTCTTTAATAATTCTTGTAAAGTAGGTCTAGTGTTTATGAAATTTCTCAGATTTTATTTGTTTTAGATAGTTTTTACTTCTTGATTTCTAAAGACAACTTCTCTAGGTATAGTGCTTGGAGTTGGCAATTTTCTTTTTTCTTTTTTTTCTCTCTCTCCGTGCTCCCGGCCACCCTCCACGTAGACTGCTGTGGCATCATCATAGCTCATAGCAACTTCATTATCTTGGGCTCAGGCGATCCTCTTTCCTTAGCCTCTGCAGTAAGAGACTACAGGTGCCTGCCACTGTGCCAGCTAGTTTTTCTATTTTTAGTAGAGACAGGGTCTCAGTCTTGATCAGGATGGTTTCAAATGCCTGAGCACAAGGGACCCCCATCCCCCAGCTCTGCCTCCCATAGTGCTAGGATTACAAGGCGTGAACCACTGTGCCTGACCTATTTTCTCCATATATTGAAAATATTGTCAACTCCCTCTTGACCTTTCAAGTTTTCTTTTGAGAAATATGCTAATACTCTTATGCAGTTTCTTTTGTATATGATGAGTCACTTCTCTTGCTTCTACTTCATTCTCTTTGAATTTCCACAGCTTAATTATTGCATTTTCTTCTATAGAACTCTTTAGGATCCACCTATTGGAGAATTTGAGGCTTTATAAATCTGAATGTTTATTTCTGTCTTCAGTTTTGAGAATTTTTTAGCCATGATATTTTAAAGTATACTTCTTGCCTATTTCTCTCTCATTTTACTTTCTATGACTTACATTATTGATATACTGTTTTGCTTGAAAGTTCTTCACTGATCTTGTAAGGTCTCATCACTTTTTTAATTTTATTTTTTATTAAATCATAACTGTGTGTATTAATGAATTTATGTGGTACAATGTGCTGATTTTATATACAATTTGGAATGCTTACATCGAACTGGTTAACATAACCTTCACCTTACCTATTTGTTATGTTAAGGCATTTATACTCTATTCTTAATAGTTTTGACATGTACTCTTGCATTTTGCACTTAGGTGAGGTCCTACCAAATATCCTCCCTCCTCCCACCATCCCCCATCCTCTCCCCTTTCCCTCTTCTTCCTTCCTTCTTTCTGGACTATAGTTGTGTTTTATCACTTCACTCTTTTTCTTTCTTCCTTAACATTTGCTCTTCTACTGGATAATTTCTTTTTTTTTCTTTTTCTTTGGCCAGGGCTGGGTTTGAACCTACCACCTCTGGCATGTGGGACTGGCGCCCTACTCCTTGAGCCACAGGTGCCGCCATCTACTGGATAATTTCAAATGATTTGTCTTTGAGTTCAGTAAGTTTTCTACTTGATTGTATCTACAGTTGAAGCTCTGTATTTTTTTCCTGCAATTTTTATTTATTTTATTTTTTTTTATTAAATCATAGCTGTGTACATTGATATAATCATGGGGCATCATTCACTAGCTTCACAGACCATTTACCAAGTTTCACGTATACCCTTGTAAGATGCACCGCTGAAGCTCTGTATTGACTTTTTCTGTTTAGCCAATTTGTTCTTTAGCTCTAGGATTTGTGTTTTTTTTTTTTCTTTTTCTAAACTTCTCATTTTGCTCATGTATTGTTCTTGTAAATTTGTGTAATTGTTTATCTGTGTTTTCTTTTAGTTCATGAAATATTTTACAAAGAATTATTTTGAATTCATTATCAGTCAGGTCATAGATCTCTATTTATTTACAGTCAGTTAGTGAAGTTTTATTATTTTTCTTGGTGATAATATGCTTCCTTGTCTTTTTGTGATCCTTCCATTGATCTCTGCACATCACTTCTTCAAACTTTATAGGATAGCTTCCTCAGAGATAAATCTTTATAGGTTACCCTAGAGTAGGGTTTTGGATTTGTCGGTTTGTTATATCTGTGGGCAAACAGATTTTTGGTAGGAACTGTGTTTGGGCAGGGCTGCTGCCCATGCTCTATAGTTATCTGGGAGTGATGGCTTGGCTTTGTAGACAGGTGGGTCTCCTGGCTTGGCTCCATTGTTAAGCAAGAGGTCTTATGTTTAGACTTCCTTGTTAGACATTGGTGCTCCTATGCTCCATAATAGCCTATCCTAAGGAAATATCACAAGGTGTGCTCCCTAGCATGTTGGTGCCAAAGGCAGAGCTTAGTAATTAAGTGGGACTGCAGTATGGGCTTCAGAATTGTCTGTGGTTGAGTGGAGCTATAGGCTGTACTCCCTGTTTAGGTGGTGGTGCTGGCTGGGTTCTGTTTTCAGATGGGGCTTCAGGATGAACTCTGCAATTTGTTGGGGCTGTAGGCTGGGTTGTACTGCAAGCTTTGTGGTTGGGTAGGAACACTGGCTCTTCCCCATAGTTGTGCAGGATCATAAACTGGGTTCTCCAGCTAGTTGTGGCCACTGGCTATGCTCTTTTATAGGGTGGAGTTGTCAATGGTCAGGTGGAGAAATAAGAGCTCTAGATTGGCCAAGATTGCAAGCTGTATTCCACTTTGGAGTGGGGTCACTGTCTCAGTTCCTTAGTCTGACAGGATCATGGGCTGTGCTCCACAGTTGAGTAGGGATGCTGGCTTGGCTCCATGGCCACCACTAGCAGAATTGCTGAATATGGTCCCTGGCCATACAGGGCTAACAGCTTGGCTTACAGGTGGGTGAAATCACTGGTTTGACTCTCTACTCAGGCAAAACTGTTAACAGGGATGTGCTGCTACCAGCAACATATGCATACTGGGAGCTATCATCTCTGCTCTTATTTTTTTCTTTCTAGGTGAATCAAGGTTGTCTGGCCCTGTTGATTTCCCCAGTATTTTGCATGTCACAAGACAGAAGCAGGCTTCCTGAGAAGTGCCCTAGAATAGTGGGGAAGCTGTATGTCTGCCTCAGGATCTTTGTTTCTCACCAGAGAAACTGAACATTCAGAAAATCCCTCTTGGTGTAATGCCGTATTGGCCTTGGGGAAGGGCAATACAGAGCAGTGAAATTGCTACTCTTATCCTTGTAATGTGTTTGTTTTTATGATTTTTATTCCGACATGGTGCTTACAGCATCACTCCTGGGTTCTGGGAGTTTCACAAAGGCATTCTTGTATGGATATTTGCTATTCAGTATTTTTATGCGGAAAACTAGAACTTGTGACCTACTATGTTGCCTTTTCCCTGACATCACTCCCAGAAGTCAAAAATTTTGTTACCTAATAAAAAGTGAAATTCATAGCCCAAGTTATAAGAATCAGTAATTATGCCTACCTGTAAAAGAATTCTTTGGCATTTTCTAAATCAGTATCTTCAAATTTTGAGACATCTTATGAAAAGCCATTTGTGATACATGTTTTCCTTTGTAAATTCATCTCTATAAGTGTTTTGGCATTGTATTAAATGCCATTTTCATTTTAATAAATTTATTTTGATGCTATTTCCATATGAATAAATTTTCCATGGAGATAAAAATTTACTATCAAGGCATCCACATTTTCAATGGACGCTTTTGATGATTAATTCAATAAATATGCAAATAAGTGACATATTTATATGTACGGCAATGTTTTTCATATTTAGGCAAAGTCAATATTTCAAAATTATTCAGTTTTGAAGAAAACTTTTTCTTAGTGGCTCACTATGTCTCACTGCGTGGTAGAAACAGTAGAGTTGTTGAAATAATTATCTCTTGCATCAAACCTCAAAAATCCTTTATTAAAATATTAATGCATTACAAAATTTGTGTATATAAATAAGCATCTCTTGTAACACTTGAAGGTTTGCAAAAAAGTAATTTAAAATTAATTATAAGTCTTCTTAAAATGACACAGACAGCATGATCATCCTCTATATTTTTGAATTGAGGGATCACATTTTGCAGCAGATACCATCTTTCAAAAGGGAATCATAGTACCATATAGGGCCATAGCATATTGAATTATGGAAAAACATATATTGACTTATAGTCAACATCAAAGTTTATAATGGAGACAAAATGTGGTAATAAAAATGTGAAAAGTTTGTATGACAATAACCTTTGTCCTTTGCAGGGTCAGACATCACATTACTTGGAACCCTGTTCTTTAGGGAATAAACTTACTTCACATATAATATTTTTCCAGGTTTTTGTTTTTAGTGTCTGTTGAGTTTTTTGTCATGCCGAGTTATCCCTGTGAGATAAATGATTAATAAAAATGATAAGTAGCATTTTCTTTAAAACCAAACCTGATAGCAATACCTATGCACTCAGGTCCAAACCATAGCACATAACTATTGCTGAATACTTAACAAGCATGGTTGTACTTTCAGGCATTACCATGCCAATTAGCATATGGATGAACCCATACATGACTACATGTTTACTCAGACATATACACTTTCAAGCCAACTATAAGGTAGGGCATAAAAAACATATCTCAACTGGCTTATTGTACCCTCCATGAATCCCCAACAATAAAAAAAAAAAAAAAAACATATCTCAGAAACATAACCACTGTCATGTGTTAAGACATGCTAAGGATTATGCACAACCATGACCATATCCAGGCCCATAACCAACATCTATTCCCTTGGCCTCATTCATTTGCATGCCTATATTCTACAGTATAAGGTAGAGTTAAAATACACACAAATGTACTCCCTTTTCTGGTGTAATGCTAGTGAAAACTCTGATGCAGAATTGAAGATGATGCTCAATTAAGTTATGTGTCCATATGTAATCTCTTTGACTTGAATGCAAGAAGAACTTATGACTTAGATCTAACCAACAAAATATGTTAAAAGTGATGGTATAGCCAGCTAGTCTTGTTATTGTATAATGTTATATATGGATCTGTCTCAGCAGACTAGAACACAAAAATCTCCCATTTGCTTTGAAGATGTGAAGCTACTGGCCAGGCGTAATAGTTCACACCTATAATCCTAGCACTCTGGGAGGCTGAGGCGGGTGGATTGCTTGAGCTCAGGAGTTCAAGATCAGCCTAAGCAAGAGTGAGATGTTCTCTCTGCTAAAAATGAAGAACTGTGGCAGAATATTGCTTGCGCTCAAGAGCTCGATTTTGCTGTGAGCATCTTATAATGCTACAGCACTCTACCCTGGGAAACCAAGTGAGACTATGTCTCAAGAACAAAACAAAACAAAACAAAAAAAGAAGATGTAAGCTGCCTTGTTGTGTGATGTTCACTTGGCTAATATCTGGGAACTTCAACTATTAGCCAGTAAGAAAATGGGACCTCCTTCTTACAACCTCAAAGAACTGAATTTTGACACATCTGTGTAAGCTTGAGCTATAAAAGGGAATGAAATTCCACTGACACCTAGACAGCAAACTTGCGAAACCTTGAGCAAAGGATTCAGCAGAGTAGAGGACCCTATTAAGCCATAGCTAGCCTCCCAACCCATAGAAACTATGAGACACTAAATATATGTTGTTTTAAACCGCTAAGTTTGTGGTAACTATTAGTTTGCATAAAAAACTAAAAACACATATTTAAAGGCATGCTTAGCAACTAATGCCTATACTCATAACCCTATGCAGGAAATGATCAGAACAAAACTCAGGTTTGGCACAACAATGTCAGTTTTCATAAGGCATCCATTCTCTCTCTAGAATGTTAAAATCTAATACACTTTTGTCTATGCTTTTAGTATATACAAGCTTAGATGTGCCTATGTTAAATATTATATCACATATATATGTCAAACCACAACCACCGAGATAAGTACATTAGACAAATCTAACACAAACATAACCAACAAAGTCCTAAAGGCTGGACATATTCATACCAGGAAGGACTACATAGAGAACATTCTGATGCAATCGAAAAGGCCTGGTTCATGACCATTTTGACAGTTCCCATGCCTATTCAGGCATTAATACTGAGATGCCTTCATCCAGGCCTATCTGTGCAGATCATTTTTCATGCCTCTCAAATACCCACAATGCAACAATTCATTAACAGAACCAGCCAGTCAGAGTAATTCCTCTCTAGACAATTTCATATCTTTATTTAGGTGTAGAAGGCCTGGAGGGAACTGGTGAATGTTTGCTTTCTTTAAGCAGAAACAAATAGGGGAATGACTCTGTACTTGCTGAAGAATTATAAGTACATGAATGATCTCTCAGTCTGTTCATCATAGCTTGTAGCTCTGGGATTACAGCAAGCAGAATCTATACTTTAGGAGGAGAGGGCTAAACATTGCCAAGTATAAGATAAATGCTTATCTTATTCAGGGAAGGTGCAGGGAAGAACACCAGACCCAGTGCACAGACTGTGGTGTTAGTCTGTGAATAAAGAGTGAGGCTTACTTACAGAGACTGAGCCAAGGCCACAAGAGAAAGATAAGGCTTCAGTATAGGCTCGATATCCAGAGCTACCCCTGAGATCTTCAATGAAAACAGTAAATGAGGAGGAAGTGTATAGGGATTTCACTCATGTAGAACTTGGTTTAATTCTCCTGAATACCCTAAAGAAAAGCTGATAACTCTTTCCTTTATGTTCTTATGAAAACTTAGATATATTCTTTTTGGCAAGTTTTTTTTTTTTTTAACATTTTATTTATTTATTTTTTTTTGTAGAGACAGAGTCTCACTTTATGGCCCTCGGTAGAGTGCCATGGCCTCACACAGCTCACAGCAACCTCCAACTCCTGGGCTTAAGCAATTCTCTTGCCTCAGCCTCCCAAGTAGCTGGGACTACAGGCGCCCGCCACAACACCCGGCTGTTTTTTGATTGCAGTTTGGCCGGGGTGGGGTTTGAACCCGCCACCCTCGGCATATGGGGCCGGCGCCTTACCGACTGAGCCATAGGCGCCACCCTTTGGCAAGTTTTTTTATCACAACCAAATTTTAGGTCTCCAGTCAACAGTCACCAGTCTTAATATTATTACTCTCACAATTATTTTAATAGTAACTTTTCTTCATTGGTTGTCTCACATGTAAGATCTGGAAACTTTGATGGTCCCTTTACAAAATCACTTTTTCTTTCTTTAGAAATCAACTTGTGAAAGTTTTTATTATCATCTTGATTATAAGATGAGCAAACTGAGACATAGAGATATTAAAGGAACTTTCCCTGGATAACATGGAGGCCATTGAGATGGTGGGGGTGGAATTTAAAAGTTATAGCTGTTGACCTTTGAAGATGAGCTATCCATCAAGCTGACAAATTGCTTTTCTAATAATTCCCAAGCTCAACCTAACTCTGTCCTTCAAATGAACTCTACATCTTCACTGTGTTGCTATCTCAAGGCCAAGTATAGTGTCTGGAACATATTAGGTATTTCACATATATTTTAGAGTCCAGAATATTTTTTATTTTTTTAATTATGAATATTTCAGTCAATATAGTAGTTTTATTATTTTTTTTTGCAGTTTTTTTTTTTTTTTTTTTTTTTGCCCAGGGCTGGGTTTGAACCCACCACCTCTGGTATATGGGCCTGGTGCCCTACTCCTTTGAGCCACTGGCGCTGCCCAATATAGTAGTTTTATTTTTATCTTCAATTATTTTCAAACTTACATAAAGTTAAAGAAACAATATGCAAAACTCCAGAGTCCCATTCAAGTTTCACCAATCAAACCAATAGTGCCCACTATAGCAAGACAACCCAATCAAGGGTTATGCATTATACCCAGTTATCACATTACTTCAGCCTTCTTCAATCCAGATCATTTCCTTAGTTGCTCCTTGATATTTATGGCCATGAAGATTTTGTAAATTACAATGCTACAATTTTGAAGAATTCCCCTCAATTTAAGTTAGTGCGATGCTTGCTCCTTACTAGATTAAATGTATGCATTTGGCAGGAGTATCACAGAAATGATGCCATGTCCACAATGGATATTATCAAGAAGCTTACACATACAATGTAAATTAATCCCATCACTGATGAAAAATTGAGTCACCTGAGCAATACCTTTAAATCATGGAAATATATGAGTATATATATATAAAAAAAACTTTCATCCTTATTCTATTTTTTTCATAGTTCTCTAGATGCTCACACTCTGACTCTCTTAGGTACCTGAAAGGTGTGTTCCATACTAAAGATTTTCAAAGAACAAACCATTTTCCTAACACTTATTCTTTGAAGAACTGATTAAACTATTTTTTCCTACCTAAGGATATTCAACAGAGAGAACCCAAATGGTTAAAGCAGATCATACTTTGACATTCTACCCCCTTTAACAGGGATAATAAAATCAAATTGTAATTAATCAGTAGAAAATAATGACAATACTGCTTTGTACTGAAACCCTATTTGTGTGTGTGTGTGTGTGTGCGCATGTGCACACACACTTCTGTTTGGTTTTGTTTTCTTCTAGATTTAAGTCATTAAATAGAATTTGACCTTCTCATATTTCAGTGAGAAAATGAACACAACAGGCAGTGGTTATGATTAGAATCATGTCTTGTGAGTTTTATGGTGGTTGACATTTGCTGTTTCATAACAGTTACTACAAAAGCCAGGTGCGTCAGCTGCAGCCATGTCTGTGGGATAGAACAAACCAGGTTAATGGCTTGAAACCCAAAAGGCACATTCTTCTTTGAGGTAGTCACTTAGGCCACACTGGGGGGCCGGGGGGACAATTATTTGTTATCTTTGTTTTGTTGAATTAATAGAAGTAGTGACCCTCTGCTTTCCAGCAAGACCTGAACAATTCAGGACACATGCTCCAAATACATATACATGGCTGATAGAGCTTTTCCATAAACTGTAGTGATTAAGTCCACAAGTCCACAGAACACCCTGGTAGTATTAAAAATCCTGACTCCACAACATGCTAATTGTGAGTGACTATATTCAAGTTAATTAAACTCTCTGCACCTTATTTTTAATGTGTAAATCAAAGGAGATAATAGTATCTTATTCATAGGGTGATCATGGGGATTAAGTGTGTTATTAGATTAAAAGCACATAGAGCAGTGTGTGACCCTTGACAATGTCTTTGTGAGCAAATAGGAAAGAAATGTGAACGTTGAGTATTTGTGTCTGCACACATGTGTTCTTAGGAATGGGAGTAATGCAATTATGGAGCATAAATATTTAGAGCAGATTTGGAAGTGTAATTAATTGATTCTTGTGAAATATTGAAGATTGAGTAGTTTTCCAGATAGACAAGAAGAGAAATGAGAATATCTCAAGCAAAAGCAGCCTCATGAGAAAATGTGACACAGCCTCATGAGAAAATGTGACACTATTATGAACTTCAAGTAAGTCAGCAGAGCTGGAGGTGCCTCTTTTTTTTTTCTTGAATAAACATATGGACTAATTTAATAAAGACTGGAAAAAATATGTTTAGATGAAAATACAATCCCAAACTATAGTATCTTGAAACACGTGGCTTCTTCTAAGTGCAGCTAAGACTGTGGGACAGTCTGGGAAAGAATTTTCACACTGCCTTCTGAAAGCCTGAGCTCTCTTGAAATGTGATTTCTTAAAAAGACAAAGAATGCAACTTGAAAATAAATACATTCACAATCTGTAAAGTTACATTTTCCTTACCACCCCCACAACCTTGGGAGTGCCCAAGAAACTCAACGAGTCTTTAAAATGTCACAATGTGGGACTATCTGCCATGTGAACACAGTATACTCCATTTGACCAAAGTGTCTTCCAAATCTCCATGTGGACTTACTTATTCTTCTGGATCATTCTTTTTTATTTTTCTTACCTTAACCTCAAAGTTCTCACTAAGAGGTAATTATATACACATTCCACAACACAAATCTGTATACTTGGAAACACACTGGTTAGAGACACGCAAGTGGTAGAAGTAGTGAATATAATTAAAAAAAGCCTACTTGTTCACTTTTGTAGGTACAAATAATAAGACCGAAAGATATTATTCTGTGCTAATATTAAGGAAACTGTAGATTAAAATTCATTGGCTTCAAGTAAAAAAGGTCATATTTGTTTTCAGACCTTAATGTATAAGGTACTAAAATGTAGCTCCCTAAATGCCAGCTGTAATACTTTCAGGTACAGGTACGGTATAAGAGAAGCACTTAAGACAATCCCATAGCTAAGATATTTCCAATTAACGCTTTGTCTTACAGAGCATGCTCAATTTCCTTCTCTTCAATCTTCAAAGACACCTTTGTTAAGCCAGTTTCCTTGTTTTTCTTTAATCCTAAAATGCCCCTGGCCTCCAAGAGCCCTGAAAGTGACAAACACTCTGACTGGTTCACAGCTGCCACCTGCTGTTTGCGACAGACTTTACTATAGGCGTCATCCAACTTTGCCAGAGTGACCTCTTTGACTTTCAACTGCCTGGTCAAGAGTAGCAAAGAACAGACCAAGATCTTCTGCTGAAGAGGGAAGGAATCTTGCACTCTTTCTTGACTCAAGGTCATCCTGTTACTATCAACTTCTGAGATGACTTGAGATATGTGAATAAGACCAACCCGCTTGGGAATCAGAGATTCAGAAGGTGATCTACATTCAGACAGTGGTTTGAGGATAGTCTGGCTTTTGACATGTAACTCTACAATTTCAATAGCTCTCCTGCAAACATCTAGTGCTATGCGAACATCTCCCGAAACAGCAGAGACTTTGCAGGCACAGAACTGAATTGCAGCATTGTCCAGAACCTGATCTCTAGACACTTGACTAAGTCGATCTTGCAAGATAGTGTCTATCTGAACTCTGATGTAAGGTGGAAAATTCAACAGCCGTGGTTTACATTTTCTTCTAGCTCGAAGCCTAGGCAGGAGACTGTCTATTAGATCTAGGGTATTAGCAATACCAATTAGTACCAATCGGGAGTTGCTTAGCCATGGCCATTCAAACAATGTGTACAATACATTCCGCCCTTTGCTGTCCAGTTAATCCATCTCGTCCAACACCAAAACAATCATGGGGCCCTTCTCTGCAGTCATGTGTTCTTCCAATTTTCTCATCATGTCCTTCCCAGCTGGCCTGGATACTTCTTCCCGACAAATCTCCTGAGCCTGGGCAGTCCTCACAGACATGCAATTCAGCTTGATAGTTTTAAAGCCTTTTAGTTCCTTGAGGTCTTGCAGAATTCGGCTTAAGCAGGCAGTTTTTCCAGTTCCAGGAGCACCAGAAAGGTAAAGACTTCTAGCTTTTCCCCCACAGATGTGTTCCCTCAGGAAATTCCTGATGACATTCATCTCCTTTTCCCTGGCAGGCAGCCGATCTGGGACAGCTGTATTCAGGACTAGCTTTGTTTGCTGGTAGGAAGTGCCTTCTTGCTTGAACAGTCTCATACATGCAGATTCTTTCTCCAGTGGACATTTCTGCTCAGACTTTATTGTGCTTTCATGACTCTTTCGAACTGAGGAAAGTATTTTGTTTTGGTGAACTGTAGCTTGTTCTCTTTTTCTAGGAGATTTAACTGTCGGCTGATTGTCAAATACCAATCTGCGTCCCTCAGGTGTGCGTGAGTGAGGGGGACCATTCTCTTTCTTGCCTTGCTTGGGTGGAGAGCAGGGAGATAAACGAGGAGTGTTGCATAGGTTGTCATCACCCACGTGTTTTCTAGGGCTGAGAGGCAGACTTTTTTAAATAAGGAGAACAGGGGATAGCCTGGACATTTGTCGGTACTAGTCTGGTGTCCAATATCCTAGACAGTTTCTTTTTTGGAAAATTGATGCTAGCCTGTGCCTGGGATCAGGTTTGAGGCATGATGGCAACACAGCGAGTGCTGGTTCTTTCTCATGTCTCACACATGGTCTCACGGACTTTCCACCAAAAGTTCCTGAAAAACTACACACCAGCAGCAACTAAACCCAGCCGCGCTCACGCCAAATCTGCCTGGGGGTGCCTCTTAAGCTAAGCAGTTCATTATGTAATAGGTTGAGAATCTGTACCTCAGTTCTGTCTGTTGCTAGGACCCAGCTAGTCTGTGAAAGCCTAGAAAAGTAGACAGATGAGCTCAATAGAACTATTTTGGTGGTTGTGGGGTCTCATTGGGGAGTTTCTTAGAAAAAATTCTATTGTAGGAAATATCTAGAAAAAAAAAGAAAGAAAAAATCTAGATATATTCATCTTGATATACTAATCCGGTCTTGGTTATTGGTGGGCAGTGTGCTTTGAGGTCACCATGTAGGATAACACTGGGGTTGAGTCACATTCCTGACCTCCTGGGCTTCATGTTCGAATACAATTATGCAACATTGGTTCTTCTGCCTGACTGCAAAGGTGTAAATAAATATCTGCACACCTCTCTGGAGATGTCAGCATTCAGAGAGAATTATTTACTGCCTGCCATTCTACACTGATGAAGAAATTCCCTGCAGATCATTTGACTAGTCACCTTCTATACACAGCAGAAAAGTCGTTTGCCATCAATTCAAGGTTTCAAATTGGCATTTTCATAAAAACATTCAAAGAAGCCCATTATCTAATTCATGTCCATAAATTATAGTGATGGGAGAGAGTCAATGTTAATGCATATGATGGTGAGCCGTTTTTTGGAAGGTACTCAATTCTAAGTTTGGAATACTGTCTATACAAATAGAAGACTTAAATTCCTTTCCTGAAACAATAATTTAAACTACCCCATTTGGATAATTTTTACATACACAATATCTGAAATAAAACACTAGAACTCTTTAGTGAGTTCTTTTTGCAATCTATCGTAAAGGAAATGTACCACGACATTTTAAGATAAATTAGAGGTGGCACATGATACAGCTGTACATATCTCTTAGTACAAACAGGCTTTCTGCCTAACAAGAGTCATTTCTGTTTGCTTGGCCTTAATTACTCTGGAAAATGATCAGTCAGCTTTATCTTAGGTCCCTCATGCTTCAATAATTTCAACTATCGTTGACTTGTTATCCAGAAGGAACTGAGTGACACAGCTGATCCACATGGTGCACCGCTTAGAGGGGTAGATGTGAGGACCAAAACAACTTTATAAATAGGATATGCTGTTCTAGCCTGCACAACAGGATGACTAGGGAGTAGGAAGCAGATGATTCCCTACCCTCGTCACACTCAGGTTGCTTAAATTGACTCTGTACTAGTGGCCAGGCCAGTTTCCAGCTATGCTTCTCATTGTCCAGGTTGCCAAAAATAATTCAACACACTTGTTTTTTCCCATACAGCTTTTAAAATGAAAAAGCAATGTTTCTCACAGAAAATTCCACTGGATGTCTGCCACACGTGAGACACTGCACTAGGTACTGGGAATAAGAGCTAACTTATATTGACCGCTTACATGTGGCAGGTACCAGTCCAAATACCTCACATGGATGAACTCATAAATATTAATCAGCTCCTTGGGAAATATGGGATGCTATAATATCTATTTGCACACGAGGAAAATGAGACACAGAGACTAATTTGTGAATGGTCACGTAGCTAGGAAGTGGAATACTCAAAATTTATTTATTTATTTATTTTTTTTCTTTTTTTTTTGTAGAGACAGAGTCTCACTGTACCGCCCTCGGGTAGAGTGCCGTGGCGTCACACGGCTCACAGCAACCTCTAACTCCTGGGCTTACGCGATTCTCTTGCCTCAGCCTCCCGAGCAGCTGGGACTACAGGCGCCCGCCACAACGCCCGGCTATTTTTTTGTTGCAGTTTGGCCGGGGCTGGGTTTGAACCCGCCACCCTCGGCATATGGGGCCGGCGCCCTACTCACTGAGCCACAGGCGCCGCCCCGGAATACTCAAAATTCAAAAGCAGGAAATGGGGTCTAGCATGCACAAGGTTTATCATTATACTCACCAATTCTCCACAATGAATCAGGTCAGGTCCCTACCCTGAGGAAGAACAGACTTAAGGTAGGAAAGTAGAAGTAAAAACAAATAAATTATCACACCCTCTCCTGTGAATTTATAAGTACATATTAAGTGCCAGATCCTATATAAAGTGTTACATTTATTCTATTTCATTTACTTCTTATGGTGTCAGTAACATCTAAATAGTTGAGACCACCTTTGCCTCACCAAAATAATGGGGACATAATGGGGAAACAGTGTAACATTTCAGAGCTATACCTTCGTATTCATCATTTTGCTTAGCAAGTGTAAGGATACAGTTTCTCTCTTTTTAAATACTAGCTTTATTTAGATGTCGTTAACATAAATTTCATTCTTTTAATGTATACAGTCCAGTAGTTCTTAGTACATGCAGGGAGTCAGAGATGCGCAACCATCACAACTATCCAAATACTGTCATCACCCTGAAAATAGATTTTGTACCCCATTAGCAATCAGTCCCTGTCTCCATTCCCCGAGACCCTTTAAAACAGGGATCGTCTTACTTATTTTAATAACATTTTAATTGGGATATAATTCATGTACAAACACTGACTCATTGAAAGTATATGATTAATATATTTTTTTAATTACTAGAATTTTTCAACCATCACTGCTATCGAATTACTGAATACCAGCCTATCACAGTGTGGGAGAGCGGGAGATGAAAATACATCAAGGAGGCTCGGCGCCTGTGGCTCAAGCAGCTAAGGCGCCAGCCACATACACCTGAGCTGGCAGGTTCAAATCCAGCCTGGGCCTGCTAAACAACAATGAAGGCTGCAACCAAAAAATAGCCAGGCGTTGCGGCGGGCACCTGTAGTCCCAGCTACTTGGGAGGCGGAGGCAGGAGAATCACTTGAGCCCAGGAGTTGGAGGTTGCTGTGAGCTGTGATGCCACAGCACTCTACCCAGGGCGATAGCTGGAGGCTCTGTCTCAAAAAAAAAAAAAAAAAGAAAAGAAAATACATCAAGGTAAATTGTCACAATGTTCCTTATTCTTATAATAATTCAGCCATTTTTCTTAAATTAAAGTTCCTTAGATTATTGCAAAACTTTAATTTTCACAAAGATTAGATTTCAGAAAAGATTAATTTTGATAATTTCTACCGATGTTGTTAACTGCTTTTTTGAAGGACTGGATTTTCATATTTCCTTTCTCCTTTGAGACAAGTTTCATATTCCATTATACTTAATACAGCAATGTCTGTGAACTCAATACCAGTTGTATATTTAAAAATCTCTGGCTCGGTGCCTGTAGCACAATGGTTACAGTGCCAGCCACATACACCAAGGCTGGCGAGTTCGAATCTGACCTGGACCAGCTAAAACAACAATGACAAATGCAACCATAAAAAAAAAAAAAAGATAGCCGGGTGTTGTGGCAGATAATTGTAGTCCCAGCTACTTGTGAGGCTGAGGCAAGAGAATCGCTTAAGCCCAAGAGTTTGAGGTTGCTGTGAGCTGTGATGCCACAGCACTCTACCAAGGGTGACATAGTGAAACTCTGTCTCAAATAATAATAATAATATAATAAGTAAATAAAAATCTCTTTTCTTACTTCTATTTTCCTTTGTCCCATGCATATACATTGAAAATCTACTGTTTACTGGGATCAGAGGTAGATGTTGAGATTTAAAAACACAATAAAATTGTTTATGCCCTCATGAATTTTAGAATGTTGTATGGTAGACAGACAACGAACATGTTCAAGGTCACTATGTCAGTCAGGGGTCTACAGAAAAACAGAATTAAAATATCTTTATCTCTATCTCTACATCTATGTCTACATATCTGTCTATCTATATCTATCTATAACCATAACTATGTGTGTGTGTGTGTGTGTGTGTGTGTGTGTGTGTGTGTGTGTGTGAGAGAGAGAGAGAGAGAGAGAGAGAAAGAGAGAGAGAAAGAAAGAGGTTATATGATTGGTTCACATGATTATGGAGACCACAACCTGAAAGCTGGCAACCAAGAAAACTGGTGGTATAATTCAGTCTCAGTCCAAAAGTATGAGAATTAGGATAGCTGATGTTGTATTTCCCAGTCTGAATATAAAGACCTAGAACCAAAAGAGAGGACTGGTTAAAGTCCTTGAGATTGAAGTCTTGAGAACCAGAGTCACAGATATCAGTGGTTAAGAGAAGTATGTCTCAGCTTAAAAGACACAGAAAGGGAGAATTTACTCTCCTTCTGCTGTTGGTTCTATTGAAGCTCTTAACAGATTGGATGGTAACCACTTAACACTGAGGAGGACTTGAGGATGGTTCTTCTTTACTAAGTCTCCCAATTCAATGGTAGACTCTTCCTGAATCACCCTCATAGACACATTCAAAAATAATGTTTTACCAACTCTCTGGTGACTCCATTGCCCAATCAGGTTGACACACAAAAGAAACTATCACCTAGGATAGTTATCAAAGCAGATTGAGGAGTGTATAGAATTGATACTCACAGGACAAGGAATACTGGGGTATAAAATTTTACCTTTTATCTTTAAAATATCGGTGGAATATAAAATTCTGGAATTTATTCATTCAGCATATGTGCCCAGCACTGTGCTGAATGCAGGAATTGTGACAGTGAACAAATCATATGTGGTTGGTCCCTGACTGAAGCTCATATTCTAATGGAGAATTCATGGAAGTCCACAACTCACCTGATTTTAATCCTTTAAACTCTAGTTAGTATGGAGTTTAGAAAAGATTACAGTAGTTACAAAGTGTGTAATAATGCAAGCGTAAAATAAAAGGAAATAATATATAGGAATTATGGAAGCAGTTTGGCTATTGAACATACATTCTGACTGAGCTTTGCCACACAGTGACAAGTCATGCCAGTTTTGCAGAAGTTTTCCTGGATTTTGCACTGAAAGTTCCATTTCCTGACATACTCTAGACAGTTGGTCATCCTACTTATTATGCATCCTACTTATTATGCATTTGCAACAGCAGATAGACTTAAGGGTATAGTGCTTGCTGCCTAAGAACAAACAAAAAAATGCATAAAATATAATTAAAAATGCTTTCTACAGGAAGTTATCTAAAGTGTGCATCTGGTTGTATTTGGGTCAAAGTGCATATAGAATCAACAGTACAGATAGAATCCCCATACACTAAAAAAAAAAGATGAAAATATTAACTTAGTTGTGCTGAATTGATAATTTCCAATTTTGTTACTCTGGGATTTACATTTCTAAGAACCACCTTCCCTGCAAGGTTCAAGGTTAGAGTTGGTCAAAAGTGAAGTTATGTGAGATTTGGGAGGCAGATTGAAAAAACAGCCATTGTGCTCTGAGGGTTGTCATCAGTCAGATGAGGTAAGAAAGATTCTGGAAGGATCCAGTTTGCCTTCTATCCTCTCACTCCACTCTAAGCTCTCTGTACTGAACACCAATCTTGCTGATCTGACCACAAGCAGCTGGGGCCCACTACTGGAGCTTCCCTGAGAACATAAAGAGTTGGTTGACACGAAGAAGCAACAGCCTTTAGTAGATTTCTACACTGCCTCTCTCCATGTACCCAAGCCAGATTTCTCTGTAAGCTCTGCTCATTTCCCTGTGCCAGGGCAGGTTAGTTTGATTTTTTTTCACTTCACTTTTCAGCCCTTTACTTCCCAAATTCTTCCACAGTTACATATAGAAAACTCCCAATAATGAACTTCTTATTGCAAAACAGACCTATATGGAATAGCAAAAAATCCAGATTCAATTTCCCTTTCTCATGGGCAATGATATCTGTAGTAAAATTTCTTTTTGTGTAGTTTGTTTAGTCACTACTCAATGCTTTAACATAAGTAGTTCCACCTCTAGCCCCTCTTCTTGTCTTTATCTAATAGACATGGTAATGTTAATCTAGTTATTGACATTGATCAAATAAACATTAGTTGCCAGGAACACTGTTAAGCACTTTACATGAATAACTCCTTAATGTTTTACCGTAAACTAATGGGATAAGCTCAACTGACCATTTTATAAAAGAGGGAATTCAAACTTTCCAAGACATTAGATAACTGGCTCAAAGTCACCTGACTAATCAGTAGCAGGATGAGATTAGATCCCAAATTGACTTAGCTCTATTATTTCAAAAAGTTAATTGTGAAAATATGCTTATGTTTCTAAGATGTTACTTATCTCTTAATATAAATACAACGCAAGTGCTTTTGGGAGAGGGTGGATTGCACATAAATCATCAAAATTAGTTAATTATCTATCACTTAAAATTTGGTACCTCCTATAGGCCACTAAGAAATAGATGTTGTTATTCCAATTATTAATTTTTTTTATTTCAGGTTATTGTGAGGGTATAATAAACCATATCACAATTGTTGAATTTTTTAGGTAGAGTCCTTCTAGTAGTTGTGCCCACCACCCAAAAGGTGTGCAATAAACTACCTTGTGCCCTTTAAATGTGAGAATACCAATCCCCCTTTCCAGCCTCTCTCATTCCCCTCCCTCCAGCTTGAATAGAATTAAGTTTTTCTCCTATGTGGGAGTGAGTTGGATCATCTACTGGATTCCAAATAAAATTGAATACATTGGATACTTGCTTGTCCATTCTTGTGATATTGTACTAAGAAGAATGTGTTTCAAATCCATGCAGGTCAATACAGAAATTTAAGATCACCATTTTTTTTTTAACGGTTGAATAGTACTCCATGGTATAAATATACAAAGTTTGTTAATCCATTCCTAAATTGATGGGCATTTAGGTTGATTCCACATCTTGGCGATTGTAAATCAAGTAGTGATAAACATTTGAGTGCAAATATCTTTATCATAAAATGATTTTTTTTTTCTTCTGAGTAGATGCCCAGTAGTGGGATTGTGGGTTCAAATGGGAGGACTAAGTTGAGTTCTTTGAGGATTTTCCATACTTTTTCCCAAAAGGGTTGTATTAGTTTGCAGACCCACTAACTGTATAAAAGTGTTCCTCTCTCTTGATACCCAAACCATAATCTGCAAATCTGGGACTTTGTGATGTGAGCTATTAACACTGAGTTTACATGATGTCTCAGGGTGATTTTGATGTGTATTTCTCTGATGGTTAGGGATGATGAGCATTTTTTTATATGTTTGTTACCCATTTACCTGTATTCAGAGAAGGTTCTGTTCATGTCTCTTGCCCTGTGATAGATGAATTGTTAGCTTTTTTTAGTTAACTAATTTGAGTTCACTGTAGATCCTAGTTACCAGCCGTTGTCAGATTCATAATATGTAAATATCTTTCCCATTCAGAAGTTTGTCTATTTGCTTTAATTTTTGTGTCCATAGATGTTTAAAAGCTTTTCAGTTTTGTTAAGTCCCATTCGTTTATTTTTGTGGTTGTTGTGATTGCCACTGAAGTCTTCTTCACAAAATCTGTCTCCATCAGACATCCTTAAGAATTTCCCCCACACTTTCTTCTAGGATTTTTCTCATTTCATGTCTTAAATTTAAATCTTTTATCCATCTTGAGTAAATTTTTGTAAATAGTGAAATGCACGGGTCCAATTTCAGTCTTTTACATGTGGTTATCCAGTTATCCCAGCACCATTTATTGTATAGGGGTTCTTTCCCCCAGTATATGGTTTTGTTTGGTTTATCAAAGATCGGATAGCGAGTAGAAACTGGTTTCATCTCTTTGTTTTCTATTTAGTTCTAAATGTGTATGTCTCTATTTTTGTGCCAATACCAGGCTCTTTTGATTCCAGTAGCCTTGTAATTTAACCTAAAGTCTAGTAGAGTGATGCTTCCAGTGTCATTTTTATTTCTTTTTTTTTTCAGGTTTTTATTTAATTTTTTATTAAATAAAGCTGTGTACATTAATGCAATTATGGGGTATAATGTTCTGGTTTTATATACATTTTGAAATATTTTCATCAAACTGGTTAACATAGCCTTCACCTCGTTTTCTTAGTTATTGTGTTAAGACATTTATATTCTATACTTAGTAGATTTAACATGTACCTTTGTAAAGTGCACCATAGGTGTGGTCCCATCAATTACCTTCCCTATACCCATCCTCCTCCCACCCCTCCCCTTCCCCTCCTTTTTCCCTTTCATCTTGGGCTGTGGTTGGATTGTAGCTTTCATATGGCAGTGTGGGTGTTTATAAATTGGTTTCATAGTAGGGCTGAGTACACTGGATACTTTTTCTTCCATTATTGAGATACTTTGCTAAGAAGAATATGTTCCAGCTCCATTCATGTAAACATAAAAGAGGTAAAGTCTCCATCTTTTTTTAAAGCTGCATAATATTCCATGGTGTCATTTTTATTTCTAAGAATTGTCTTGGGCCTGCGCCTCGCCCACCCAGAGACCGCCGAGTCCTCGCACTGCACCCCACCCACCTAGAGACCACTGAGGCCATGCCATGCCCTGCCCATCCAGAGACCACTGAAGCTGCTCGCTGCACCTGCCCTGCCTCTGCGCCAGGCCCCCGCTCGACCAGAATTGCCAGTGGAGTAGTGTTCTTGCTGAAGTCACCGGGCGCTAGATACTGCCAGAATCTGTGCAGTGTACCCCGCCCTGCTGCCAGATCCATGTGCAGCACACTCCTAGAGCTGCTCCAACAGCCAGAATTCTCCAGCTTTGGCAGTGGTAGTGGAACTGTACAGGGGCATGACCCACAAAGATCCAGCAACAGTAGAGTGATCACGCCAGTGTCCAATCTTGGAGAAACATCCCTGCAACTCTGTGCACTGCCAGAGGAAATTAGAAGTCACTCTATAGGGATACTGATGCTGTAGAGCAGCAGGGATAAAGGTGTGGTGGCTGAGGGAGATAAGCATTTGCAGGCCTGGTACCCCCAGGATTAGACTAAGCCCAAGTGGAACACTCACCAGTGGAAATTGAACACCCAAGGTAGGTGGGCCCCAGCTCCCACAGCTGGCTGGTAGCCGAGGGCAGTGGCCAGGCCTTGGGGGCATTGACCTTCCTTGGACTCTGACAGGTGCTAAGCCCTGGCACTTTGCATTATTAGAGGAAACAGGACTGCAGCCCTGTGGGGTCACCAGTGATTAGGCTCAAAAAGGAACAAAGTGGAGAAAGAGACTCAGCCCCCTGGTCCTACTGTGCTACTGGGCGGGCCTTTCTGACTCTCTAGAGTACTGGAGAGAGCCAAATCTGAGCAGCCAGTAGACCTCTGCTATCTAGCTGCTGGAGATCTTTCAAACTCTCCCACCTAAGAGTTCATACTGACAGAGTCAATTGGTTCGGAACCCCTAACTTGGGACAATCACCCAAGGACCCTCTAGGGGGATAACCCTGGTTGTGTAGTAACAGGAAGGGTCAATTTTCCCATTCCAGTTGTTGTCTGGGGAGGTATGGTTTCTTAATTGCTTGTATTTCTTCACAGCTAAGACTTTACCAGAGTCACTGATCCACCAGGATTGGACAAGAACCAGTTGACTACAAAACTGAGCCACCTAACCCCACCACACCAAGCAGATTTCCCCTGCCTCAAACTGTAATACTGTACAGGTCCTTTGCAAAGCTAAAGGGGAAAAAGCTTTAGTCATCAGTCCCAGATTCTTAACAAAGGGCTGGTTAACCACAACCCCAGGAAACCCCAATCCAATCTCACCTTGCCAGACCACCTAGCCAACAGTGAAAAACAATCATGAGGCGGAATCAGCGGAAAAACTCTGGTAACATGAACAATCAGAGTAGATCAACTTCCCCAAGAAATGATAAAGCAGATACAGTACAAGATCCTATTCTCAAACAAATGGCTGAGATGACAGAAATTGAGTTCAAAATTTGGATAGCAAATAGGATCAACAAAATGGAGGAAATGATGAAATTAGAATTTAAAGCAGAAATTCAAAAGATGTCTCAAGAATGTAACGAATTTAAAGACAAAATGAGCAAAGATTTTGACAAATTAAAGCAAGAATTTGCAACCCTCAAAGATCTAAAAAATACAGTAGAATCTCCCAGTAACGTAATGGAGCAGGCAGGAGAAAGAATCTTCGACATTGAGGACATAGCTTTTGAATGCTCCCAAACACTCAAAGAGGAAAAAAAGTGGAGAACAAAAACGAATCATTCTTTCAGAGAGCTCTGGATAATGCGAAGAGGTCTAATATTCGCCTTATAGGAATACCTGAAAGTGATGAGGTTGCTACAAAGAATACAGATGCTTTGCTTCATAAAATAATTAAAGAGAATTTTTCAGACATGCCCACAGATTCTGAAATTCAGATAGCACAGTTTCAGAACACCGGCATGACTCAATCTGAATAAAAATTCTCATAGACACATTATAATTTATTTTGCTGAAGTTAATATGAAGGAGAATATTCTGAAAGCTGTAAGAAGTAAGAAAACCATTACATACAAGGGGAAGAGCATTAGAATGACTGCAGATCTCTCCACTGAAACCTTTCAAACTAGAAGAGGGTGGTCATCGACCTTTAATCTCCTTAAACAAAATAACTTTCAACCCAGGATCCTGTATCTAGCTAAACTGAGTTTCATCTATGATGGAGAAATTAAATACTTTAATGACATTCACACGTTGAAGAAATTTGCCATAACTAAACTAGCTCTTCAGGAAATTCTCGGACCTATCCTCCATAATGAACAACACAATCCTCCACCACCAAAGTAAATCACTCAGAAACTTTTGATCAAATTCTAACTTCCATAGTTGCAAAAGGATTAAAAATGTCCACTGGACTTTCGAAAAACTCGATACCCAAAACCCTGTTGGGTTTATCATTACTCTCAATTAATGTGAATGGCTTAAATTGCCCTCTAAAGAGACACAGGTTGGCTGACTGGATACAAAAATTCAGGCCAGACATCTGTTGCATTTAAGAATCTCACTTTACCTTAAAAGATAAATATAGACTCAGGGTGAAGGGATGGTCATCTATAATTCAGGCAAGTGAAAATCAGAAAAAAGCAGGTGTTGCAATTCTATTCACAGGTACAATAGGCTTTAAACCAATCAAAGTAAGAAAAGACAATGATGGTCGCTTCTTATTTGTTAAGGGCAACACTCAAAATGATGAGATTTTAATTATCAACATCTATGCACCCAACCAGAATGCACCTCAATTTATAAGAGAAGCTCTAACTGACATGAGCAATTTGATTTCCCCAGCACCATAATTGTTAGAAACTTTAACACTCCTCTGGCAGTGTTGGATAGATCCTTAAAAAAGAAGCTAAGCAAAGAAATTTTAGAATTAAACTTAACCATTCATCATTTACATCTAATAGACATCTATAGAACATTTCATCCTAACAAAACTGAATGCACATTCTTCTCATCAGCCCATGGATCATCCTCCAAAATTGATCACATCTTAGGTCACAAGTCTAACCTCAGCAAATTTAAAAGAATATAAATCATTCCCTGTATTTTCTCAGACCACCATGGAATAAAAGTTGAACTCAGTAACAACAGGAATCTCCACATGCATATAAAAACATGGAAACTAAATAACCTCATGCTGAATGATAGCTGGGTCATAGATGAGATTAAGAAGAAAATTACCAAATTTTTGGAACAAAATAATAATGAAGAAACAAACTATCAGAACCTCTGGCATACAGCAAAGGCAGTCCTAAGAGGAAAATTTATAGCGTTGCAAGACTTCCTCAAGAGAATGGAAAGAGAGAAAGTCAATAACTTAATGGGTCATTCAAGCAACTGGAAAAGGAAGAACTTTCCAACCCTAAACCCAGCAGAAGAAAAGAAATAACTAATATTAGTGCAGAACTTAATGAAATTGAAAATAAAAGAATCATACAGCAGATCAACCAATTAAAGAGTTGGTTTTTTTGAAAAAGTCAATAAAATAGATAAACCATTAGCTAACCTAACCAGAAGCAGAAAAGCAAAATCCCTAATTACATTAATCAGAAATTATAAAAGCCAAATAACAACAGACTTCTCAGAAATTCAGCAAATCCTTAATGAATACTACCTAAAACTCTACTCTCAGAAGTATGAAAATCTGAAGGAAATAGATCAATACTTGGAAACATGTCACCCTCCCAGAGTTAGCCAGGAAGTGGAAATGTTTAACAAGCCTATAACAAGCTCTGAAATAGTGTCAACTATAAAAAATCTCCCCAAAAAGAAAAGCCTGGGACCAGATGGCTTCACATCAGAATTCTACCAAACCTTCAAAGAGGAACTAGTACCTATATTACTTAATCTGTTCCAAAACATAGAAAAGGAAGGAATATTTCCCAACTAATTCTAGTAAGCAAATATCACCCTGATACCCAAACCAGGAAAAGACCCAACAAGAAAATAAAATTATAGACCAATATCTCTAATGAATATTGATGCACAAATATTCAATAAGATCCTAGCAAACAGAATCCAACAACACATCAAACAAATTATACACCACGACCAGGTGGGTTTCATCCCAGGGTCTCGAGGATGGTTCAATATATGTAAATCCATAAATATAATACATCACATAAACAAATTAAAAAGCAAAGACCATCTGATTTTCTCAATTGATGCAGAAAAAGCTTTTATATCCAGCATCCTTTCTTGATCAGAACGCTTAAGAAAATAGATATAGAAGGAACATTTCTTAAACTGATAGAGGCCATCTACAGCAAACCCACAACCAATATCATAGTGAATGGAGTAAAACTGAAAACATTTCCACTCAGATCAGGAACCAGGCAAGGATGCCCACTATCTCCACTGCTTTTTAACATTGTAATGGAAGTCTTAGCCACTGCAATCAGGCAAGAAAAGGCAATCAAGGGGATCCAAATAGGACCAGAGGAGATCAAATTGTCACTCTTCACAGACAATATGATTATATATCTGGAAAACCCCAGGGAATCAATTACAAAACTCCTAGAAGTGATCAAGGAATATAGTAACGTCTCAGGATACAAAATTACACTCATAAATCTGTAGCCTTTATATACAACAGCAATAGTCAAGGAGAAAAAAAAACAATCAAAGATTCTATTCCCTTTACAATAGTGCCAAAGAAAATGAAATATCTGGGAATGTATCTAACTAAGGACGTGAAAGATCTCTATAAAGAGAACTATGAAACTCTGAGAAAAGAAATAGCTGTTAACAAATGGAAAAATATACCGTGCTCATGGTTGGGAAGAATCAACATTGTTAAAATGTCTATACTACCTAAAGCAATTTACAGATTTAATGCGATCATTATCAAAGCACCTCTCTCATATTTTAAAGACCTGGAAAAATTAGTACTTTGTTTTATAAGGAAACAGAAAAAATCTCGAATAGCCAAAACATTACTCAGAAATAAAAACAAATCGGGAGGAATCACACTTCCAGACTTCAGACTTTATTATAAATCAATAATGATCAAAACAGCATGGTACTGGCACAAAAACAGAGAGGTAGATGTATGGAACAGAATTGAAGACCAAGAGGTGAACCCAGACACTTATAGTCATTTGATTTTCAATAAGCCTATTAAAAATATAAATTGGGAGAAAGATTCCCTATTCAATAAATGGTGCTGGATGAATTGGCTGGCAACTTGTAGAAGACTGAAGCTGGACCCACACCTTTCTCCTCTAACAAAAATTGACTCTTACTGGTTAAAGGACTTAAACTTAAGACATGAAACTATAAATATTCTTAGAGAGAGTACAGGGGAAACACTGGAGAAAATTGGCCTGGGAGAACACTTCATGAGGAAGACACCCCGGGCAACTGAAGCAACATCAAAAATAAATTACTGGGATCTGATCAAATCAAATTAGTGCTTCTGCACTACCAAGAACACACTAAGTAAAGCAAATAGACAGCCCTCAGAATGGGAGAGGATTTTTGCAAGTTATGCTACCAACAAAGGTCTAATAATCAGAATCCACAGAGAACTCAAACTTATTACTAAGCAAAAAACAAGCAATCCCATTTCATTGTGGGCAAAAGACATGAACAGAAGCTTCTCTGAAGAAGACAGGCACGTGGCCTTCAGACATATGAAAAAATGCTCATCATCTTTAATCATCAGAGAACTGCAAATCAAAACCACTTTGAGATATCATCTAACTCCAGTAAGAGTAGCCCACATCACAAAGTCCCAAAACAACAGATGTTGGCATGGATGTGGAGAAAAGGGAACACTTCTGCACTGCTGGTGGGAATGCAAGCTAGTACATTCCTTCTGGAAGGAACTTTGGAGAACACTCAGGGATCTAAATGTAGACCTGTCATTTGATCCTGCAATTCCTCTACTAGGTGTATACCCAAAGGACCAAAAATCATTTGAAAATAAAGATATTTGCACCAGATTGTTCATTGCAGCTCAATTTACAATTACCCAGTCATGGAAGAAGCCCAAGTGCCCTTTGACCCATGAATGGATTAATAAATTGTGATATATATATATATATATATATATATATATACCATGGAATATTATGCAGCAGTAAAAAAAATGGAGACTTTACCTCCTTTATGTTTACGTGGATGGAACTGGAAAATATTCTTCTTAGCAAAGTATCTCAGGAATGGAAAAAAAATTATCCAGTGTACTCAGTACTACTGTGAAACCAATTTATAATAACTCACACTTGCATATGAAAAATGAAACACAACTTTAGGCTATGATGAAGGAGGGAAGGGGGTGGGAGAGATAGTAGGGGATAGTAGGGGGACCACAACCTTGGAGCACATTGCAAGTATAGGTTGGTTCTATCATGTGTAGAACACAAATGTCCTAATGCTATAATTGGGTAAATGAGATGAAAGCTATGCTGATTAGTATGATGTAAGCACTCCAATTTGTACAAATAATCAACACATTGAAATGGGCATACATGTATTTATGATCTATGTACAAAAGACTTAATAAAAAAAAGAAGGTAATAATAAAAAGTAAAACAGGAAGGAAAAAAAAAAGAATTGCCTTGGCTATAAGAGTTTTTTTTTTTCTGACTCCAAATGAAAAGATGAACTATTTTTTACAGTTCTTCAAAGGATGGTATTAGTATATTAATGGGAATTGCATTGAATATTTAGATTGCTATGGATAGTATAGACATTTAAACAATGTTGATTTTTCCCAGGAAAGAGCAGAGTATGTTCTTCTACTTGTTGATGTCCAGGAAAAAGAAAAAAAAAAAAAAACTACAGAAAAATTATAGTGTTTTATTTTCACATTAATTAATTAATTTTATTTTTATTGTTTTATTTTTATAAATTTAGGGGGCAGAAATGCAGATTTGTTACATTGATATATATCATACTGGAGAATTCTTGGCTCTTATTGTATCGATCATCTGAATAGTATACATTGTACACAATAGGCAATTTTTCATCCCTCACCTCACTCCTACTCTGCCATTTTCTGAACTTTCCAATGTCTATTATTCCACTCTGTATGTACATGTGTATCCTTTGTTTAGCTCTCATTTAAAAGTGAGAATATGTGGTTAAACAAATTTGGTACTTGACTTTGTATTTCTGAGTTATTTCACTTATAATAAAGGTCAGTTCCATCCATTTTTTTGCTGTAAAAGACATAATTACATTCTTTTCTAAAGTTGAATTATTTTCTATAGTGTGTGTTTGTGTGTGTGTATATATATATATATATATATCTCAATTTTTCATCCAAACTTCCACAGATGGACACAAAATTAAGAAATGGGACTTAATTAAACTTAATAGCTCTGCACAGCAAGAGAGATAATCAATAGAATACAGAATGGGAGAAAGTATTTGTAAGTTGTGCATCTGATAAAGTACTTGTGTGTAGAATCTGCCAAACAACTCAGGAAGAAAGTAAATAAATAAATAATCCCATTAAAATGGGTAAAGAATAGGTCAGTGTCTGTGGCTCAAAGGAGTAGTAGGGTGCCGGCCCCATATGCCGGAGGTGGCGGGTTCAAGCCCAGCCCCAGCCAAAAAACTGCAAAAAAAAAAAAAAAAAAAAAAATGAAAGAAGGAAAAAAAATGGGTAAAGAACATGAATAGGCATTTTTCAAAAGAATATATACTATATATATGGCCAACAAACATGAGAAAATGCTCAACATCACTAATTGTCAGAGAAATGAAAATTGAAACCATAATGAGATACCATCTTACACCACTCAGAATAGTCATAATGAAAAAGTAAAAAAAACAAAAAAGAACCAAAAAACAAACAAACAAACAAACAAAACACATGCTGTTGAGGATGCAGAGAAGAGGGAAGGGAGGGCTCATAAACTGTTGGTGAGAATATAAATTAGCTCAACCTTATACAAAACAGGGAAATTTCTCAGGGAACTAAAAATATAACTACCATTCAGTTAAGTAATCCAAACACTTGGTATCTATCTAAAGGAAAACAAATCATTATGTAAAATAGACACCTGCACTCATATGTTCATTGTAGTATTATTTACAATGGCTAAGTCATGGATGTATGCTTGAATTTCTTTAGGGTAAATGCCTAGAAGTGAATTATTTGATCACTTGATAATATATTTAAACTTTTGAAGAAAATGATAAAATGTTTTCCAAAAGCTTGGCACCATTTTATGTTCTCATAACCATATGCATGAGAGTACTAGTGTTCTTCACTCTCACCAGCCCCTAGTGTGGTCAGTCTTTCTGAGTTTTGATCATCTAAGAGTTGCTATGTGTAACTTATGGTTCTGATTTGCATTTTCCCAATGATTAATGATTTTAAGCATTTTATATGCTTATTTTCCATCTTCTTTGGTTAAGTATTTGTTCATGACTTTTGCCCATTATTTTACTGGGTATTTTATTTTCTTAGTACGATAGAACCACTGCCAGTTGACCACCCAAGGGGCTGTACTAAACTGGTCGACATACAGAGGTCATCAAAATAAAGAACTAGACCTACTATACCTATATGTACATCTGGTAAATGTCTGATTTATGAAAATTAGGTCAAATTAAGGAGGTGGTCAATGTGAGGTGGTCCACTATGGAGATTCTACTGCATATAGAAATACAATTTATTTCTATATGTTGAACCTGTATCTTGCAATTTAGCTAAACTCATATATAAGTGGTTTTTCTTATATTTCAAATGTTTTTCTACAAAAGATAATCATGTCCTCTGCAAATAAGAATAGTTTACTCCATTTTTTTCAATCTTAACATATTTTATTTATTTTTTCTATCACTATTTCACAATCCTGAACTTTCATTGTAATAGTGAAAAGAAGTGCTGAGGGCAGACATTCTTTTCTTTTTTTCTGATTTTAATATAAAGTATTCAATCTTTTTATCATTTTTACCAGGTTATGGAAACTGTATAGAACTGCAATTTTGTGTTAGTAATTTGGTAGAATTAATAATTAAAGCCATCTAGGTCTTGAGTTTTTCTTATGAAAAAGTTTTTATCCATGAATTTGATTTCCTTAACAGATGTACAGTTATTTAAGAAAAATGGCCAACAGGTATATGTAAAGGTGCTTAACATCGCTAATTATCAGGGAAATACAAATCAAAATCACAATGAGATTACCTCACATTAGTTAGTATGGCTATTATAAAAAGACAGGTAACAAGTGTTAAAGGGCACATGAAGGAAACTGCACAATTGTCTACTATTTTAGGGAATGAAAGTTGGTACAACCATTATGGGAAACAGTATGAAGTTTCTTCAAAATATTTAAAATATAATTACCATGGGACTCATCAATTCCTCTTCTGTGGATATATGCAAAAGAAACGAAGTTAGTTACCTCATGGAGATAACTTCACTTCCATGTTCATTGCAACATTATTCACAGTAGCCAAGATATGGAAATAAGCTAAAAGTCTAGCAATAAATGACTGGATAAAGAAATTGTTGTACAAATATGCACATACACAATAGAACAATATTCAGCTTTAAAAAGGAAGATACTGCCAAACGTGACAACATGGATGAACCTGAAGACATTATGTTGAGTGAAATAAGCCAGAAACAGAAAGAAAAATAGTGTGTGGAATTTGAAGAAAAAGTTGAATACATAGAAACAGAAAAGAATGGGTGTTATCGGGGGTGGAGGTAGGTATGGAGATGTAGGTTAAAGGGTACAAAGTTGCAGTTATGCAGGGTGATTAAGTCTAGATATCTAAAGTATAGCACAAAGGCTATAGTTAACATTATTGTATTGTATATTGGACATTCTTTAAAAGAGTATATTTTTGACACTTATACTGACAAAAGCTGTAACTGTGAGATGATTGATATGTTAAATCACATACCAGCTGTGATAATTTCATTATTCCTATAACAAAACATCAAGTTGTATAATTTTACAATTTTTTTTACAAAATAATATAGAGCTATTCTATTTCTTACTGAGTGAGCTTTGATAATTTGAGTCTTTCTAGGACTATTCATTTCCTCTAAATTATCAAAATTATTAGCATATTGTTTACAATATTCCCTGATTATTTTTTCAATATTTGTCATCTCTCTCACTCTATTATTGGTAATATGTGTCTTCTGTATCTTCACTTTTTCTTCCTGGTATGTCTGGGTATAACATTAGCAATTTTACTGAAATAAACAAAGAACCAGATTTTGGAGTGATACATGGAGTATAAAAAAATTTTATATACGCTTAATAAGGTGCAAAATAAGACACTTTACATATGCCCCCAGGTGTGTGTGATAATTATAAAGTTTATAGATACATGAATATACAATAAAATATAATATCTGTATTAAATCTGAATATACAACAGAACATAGTGGTTAACTAAGGGATGAATTCGAGAAGGAAAATATTGTTGCCAATAGCTCAAACAGATTTGTAATGTTTTGTATCCTTAACCATACAAACTTGTATACTGTTAAGAGATGTGAAAAGGCACTGTATCAATGGAACAAGAATGAAACATTTACGCGAAGAAGGTAACAACATTTAAAATTACATGATAGTTGAGTTTTTTTTTTTTTGTAGAGACAGAGTCTCACTCTATGGCACTCGGTAGAGTGCCGTGGCCTCACACAGCTCACAGCAACCTCCAACTCCTGGGCTCAAGCGATTCTCGTGCCCCAGCCTCCCAAGCAGCTGGGACCACAGGCACCCGCCACAACGCCCGGCCATCCTTGGTTGCAGTTTGGCAGGGGCTGGGCCCGAACCCGCCATGATAGTTGAATTTTTATACAAAACAATGATGGGAAACGAGGGTGAGAAAATTGTCCAGAATGTAGAAAAGCAAAAATTTAACTGGAAATGAAAAGATAAAAAATGTATAGCAGAAAATCCAGTCAGCCCAACTTTTGAATAATAGGAATTCCAGAAAAGGTGATCACAGGAAAAAGGAAATTATTGAAGATATAATAAAATAACTGTTTCATTACAGAGGGATATGAGTTCCTGTATTTTATTTTATTTTATTTTATTTCTAGTTGTCAATGTCTATTTTGAAATTATTTGTATGTTTATGATAGGATAGTATGAGGGTTCCAAATGATTAGGTGTATTGTTCGCGTTTTTTAGGGAAAGTTCAAGTTGTAGTTGAACCCTTAACTCGGGGGGGGTGTGGTTTACCCTTACATTGTGCCCATTAAGTAAGAGCTTAACCAACCTTTCTCCCTCCTCCCCTTTCCTTTTTCCCTTCTCCTCCCTCCTCCACTTGAATTTGATTGTGTTTTTCTCTCATGTGGGGGCATAGTTAATTATCTATTGGTTACATATTAGTATTGCATACATTGGACACTTGCTTTTCTAGTCTTGTGATATTTTACTGAGAAGAATGTTCTTCAAATCCAAACAGGTTAATACAAAAGATGTAAAGTCTCCATCTTTTTTACAGCTGAATAGTATTCATGGTATACATATACTACAGTTTGTTAATCCATTCATGGATCAATGGGCACTTGGTTTGATTTGATGTCTTGAGATTGCAAATTGAGCTGAAATAAACATTCTAGTGCAAATGTCCTTGAGGCAAAATAACTTTTTTTTTCTTCTGGGTAGATGCCTGGTAATGGGATTGAAGCATTAAATGAAAAGTTTACATTTAGCTCTTTGAGGATTCTCCATACTTCCTTCCATAGAGGCTGCATTAGTTTGCAAGCCTATCAGCAGTGAAAATAAATTTTCCCTTTCCTCCATATTTGTGCCAGCATCTGTAGCTTTGGGAATTTGTGATTTAGGCTATTCTCACTGTGATTAGGTGATATCTCAAGGTGGTTTTGATTAGCATTTCTCTGATGATTAGGGATGATGAGCATTTTTTCATGTCTGTGTTAGCCATTCATCTGTCTTCTTCAAGAAAGTTCACGCTTCAGGTCTCTTGACAATTTATAACGGGGATTGTTCAGTCTTTTCTTGTGGATTAATTTGAATTCACTGTAGATTCAAGTTATCAGCTGCATATCAGATTCATAGCATGCAAATATCTTCTCCCATTCTGAAGGCTGTTTTGTTTAGTTGTTGAACTCTTAGCTGTGCAGAAGGTTTTTTTTTTTTTTGATGGAATTATTTTTATTTATTTATTATTTATTTATTTATTAAATCATAGCTGTGTATATTAGTGTGATCATGGGGCACCATACACTTGGTTCATAGACTGTTTGACACATTTTCATCACACTAGTTAACATAGCTTCCTGGCATTTTCTTAGTTATTTTGCTAAGACCTTTACATTCCACATTTACTAAGGTATATGTGAATCTTAGTAAATGCAGAAGGTTTTTAACTTGACCATGTCCCATTTATTTATTTTTGGTGTTTCTGCAATTGCTAAGGGGGTCTTCTTCATAAAATCTTTTCCTAAGACAGTATCAAGAGTTTTTCTCATCCTTTCTTCTAGAGATTTTATCATTTCATGGTCTTAGATTTAAATATTTTATTCTGGCTGTTAATTTTTGTAATTGGTGAGTACGTTTCAGTGTTTTAAATGTGGCTAAGCAGTTCTCCCAGCACCACTTATTAAATGGGGATTTTTTATTTTCCTAGTGTATGCTTTTGTTTGGCTAATCAACGACCAGACTGTGATAAGTGGCTGGATTTATCTCTAGGTTATTTTTTCTATTCCATAGATCTATATCTCTATTTTTATGCCAGTACCATGCTGTTTTGATCACTGTAGACTTGTAGTATAAGCTGAAGTCTGGTAATGTAATCACTCCAGATTTGTTTTTATTTCTTTGAATTGCATTGGCTCTTTTTTTTTTTTTCTCTAGTTCCATATAAAAGGAAGTATTATTTAATCAAGATCTTCAAAGTATGACCTTGGTGCATTGATGGGGATTACATTAAATGTGTAGATACCTTCGGATAGTATGGACATTTTACAATGTTAATTTTTGCCAGACATAAACATGGTATGTTCTTTCATTTGTTACCTGCTGCAACAGATTTTAAATACTGTGTTTTTGTCTCTGTCTTTGCTTGAGGGAGGGATCCGCAGCTTGACATGTGCTTCCCAGGCTTTCCCAGAGTGGAATTGTCCTCTTCAAGTGGGCAGCAAGGGAGCTGTGGGATAAACCCCCTGGAGGCACCCACTGGGCACAGATGCTGGATAGCACCACTCCAGAAGGCAGGGAAAATTCCTGTTCCCAGCAGGACAGCAACTCAGGGGGGGACTTTGTCTCACCAAAATTAGTGTAGTTGAGCTACAATTTTCTCCCATAGTGGGGCTGGGGTTGCACATATTCACCAGGCCACATAGTGCATAGGTCTATTGGAGTTCCTACCAGACACCTAGAGGGGCAGGGCCTGTCCCCCTTTTCTCTCATGCCAAGCTAAGGATCCTGTTGATTGCTGGTAACAAAGCAAGTGGACTCTGTAATCTTTGCTTCCTGGGTTGCTATGGATGCTGGGTAAGGGGAAAACTCTTTTATCTTTCTGGTGCCTGCTTATGAGTCTGGCTATCCAGGCTGTCAGGGCCAAGCAGAGCTATAGTCAAATCATGTTAATTAAAATAATATTGGGTAGGTAGTGGGTAATTGCAGTGATGGTAAGATTGGTAAATTTTTTTAGAGCATAGTAGAGGAAAAATAGAATATATTTATTTAAATTTGTAACTCTAGGTATAGTTGACATAATATCCTTATATTTAATTCTAAGAGTATAAATATTATTTTAAATGAAGAGGAAAACTAGAAATAAAAAGTTAGCCAGTGAAAGTGGTTAGTTGTGGGGAATGGAATCAGAAGTGGGGAAGAAAATGGAAGGGGGCTGGGACTACTGTTTTGGTATAAGATTTGAAGGACACTTTGACTTCTAAATTATTCACTTATATAATATTAATAACAATGAAATTGAATTGAATACACACAATTGTTAATAATTAGTATAAGTAATTAACTATCTGCCTTTACAAAATATCTGTCCTGTTCACTATTCCCATTTTATTTAATGTACTAGCATGAATTATTCATAAGTTTTGGTTTTTTTTTTCCTTTTTTAATTCCAATATATTAAGTGGTTAAATATATTTTTGTTACAAAGATACACTATATACAATTTGTACAAATAATCAATACATCGAATCCCATAATGGCATAAATGTATTTATGATCGATGTACAAATGACTTAACAAAAAATCATTAATAAAAAATAGATACACTCTATAATGCAGAAGGGCTTTTAGTGTCTTACCAGCAGAACAATTTTCATTATACCTAATAGCTAAATTTTTATCTTACACACCTGTCCCATGCTCCCTACTTCTTAGTTTCTTTTTTTTTTTTTAATTGTTGGGGAATCATTGAAGGTACAATGAGCCAGGTTATACTCTACAATATAACAAGTTATAATATAACACCTTATACACCAAGGATGCATGTATAATATAACACACACCCTTGTCCTGCCCCCAAAAGGTTTGTCACACACTGAGGCCCCACACCCCCTCCCTCCTTCTCTCTCTCCCCTACCACATTTCCCATCCCACCACATCACAATTGAGTAAATTGGATTCTTGCTTCTCCATTCTTATGATGCTTTACTCAGAAGAATGTATTTCAACTCCATACAAATTAATACAAAAGATGTAAAGTCACCATCCTTTTTAATGGCTGTATAGTATTCCATTGTATACATATACCACAGCTTGTTAATCTATTCCTAGATCGTTGGGCATTTAGGTTGTTTCCACAATTTGACAATTGTAAATTGAACTTCAATAAGCAGTCTAGTGCAAATTTCCTTGTAACAAAATGATTTTTTTCTTGTTCTGGGTAGATGCCTAGTAATGGGATTGCAGGATCAAATGGGAGGTCTAGGTTGGGTTCTTTGAGGATTCTCCATATTTCCTTCCAAAAAGGTTGCCCACATCACAAAGACTCAAAGCTGCAGATGCTGGTGTATCTGTAGAGAGAAGGGAACACTTTTTTACTGCTGGTTGGAATGCAAAGGAATACAAAGAACAGGAGAGAAGGAGGTCAGGAAGAAAGTCTGAAATGATGGAAGAAATGGTATTGATCAGGATGGTGCTAAGGCCCTGCTTGTAACTCAAAGGTTTTGAGGGGGCTAGACTAGGAGGGTTCCTCAAAATCAGGTGGTACTTATCAGCCTGAGCAGAGTCAAACTCTTCCTCTGTCACAATTGGGAAGGGAAGGGAAAGAACAAAAGCAAAACACACTAAGGAAAATTAAGTAAGAATGAAAACTAAACAGAAAAATTCTGCAGTGTGGTCTTGCAAATAATATCATCCTAGCTCAGAGGTAGAAAGGTCTCTTAACCCCCTTAAGCCAGATCACTGCTTCACTGTTATGGCCTACCTGCCAAACCACAGCTGTGCCTGCCCCCCAGCTCTCAACAACAACAACAAAAAGAAATAATATTAAGATAAGAATAGATTGAGGTATTAAAAATACTGTTGTATCTAATAGAGGAGAGAGGGAAATGGAGTAAAGAAAGCAAGCAGAAAGACAAGAAAAAGGGAGGGGATACCTTAGCTGTTTCAGAGCCAATTATTGTGGGAGAGATGAGAAGGTAGAAGAGTCTCTATCCAAAGAGAGAATTTACTGGAGTTAAATATTGAGAGAGAATAAATGAGGCTAAAATACTGTTACCAAAAAATAGAGGATCCCTTGCTCTTTATGAAAATAAGAATAGAAGTTAAGAAAAGAACCATGATGAAGGAGGGAAGGGGAGGGTGAGGGATGGGGAGGGGGTGGGAGGGATAGTAGGGGACAGTAGGGGGACCACAACTATGGAGCACATTGCAAGTACAAGTTGGTTCTATCATGTGTAGAACACAAATTCCTAATGCTATAATTGGGTAAATGAGATGAAAGCTATGCTGATTAGTATGATGTAAGCACTCTAATTTGTACAAATAATCAACACACTGAAATGGGCATTAATGTATTTATGATCTATGTACAAAAGACTTAATAAAAAATAAAAATAAAAAAAGAAAAGATTAAAAAAAAGAAAAGAACCAACCATACAAATAAGCAAGACATGAAGCACATCAATACAAAATATCAGAAAGCTCTAGATGACTAAAAATAAGAAACCTCGGTAACAAATAAATGAAAGAACCAAAAAAGAAAAATAAAATACTAATAACAAGAAGAAAAAAGAAAAGAAATAAACAAAATAAAAAACTAATTATATATAAATACATAAAAGTGTATATATATATGTATGTATAGCGGGAGGGTCTGACTTTAGTAGTAATATATTTGTTTTTCAATATATTGAGGAAACATCAGATGGCCCTGTAGTTTTAGCTTTTTTTTTTTTTTTTGGTAGAGACAGAGTCTCACTTTATGGCCCTTGGTAGAGTGCCGTGGCCTCACACAGCTCACAGCAACCTCCAACTCCTGGGCTTAAGTGATTTTCTTGCCTCAGCCTCCCGGGTAGCTGGGACTACAGGTGCCCGCCACAACGCCCGGCTATTTTTTGGTTGCAGTTTGGCCGGGGGCCGGGTCTGAACCCGCCACCCTCGGTATATGGGGCCGGCACCTTACCGACTGAGCCACAGGCGCCGCCCGGCCCTGTAGTTTTAGGGGATGAACAACACAGCTGATAACCTCTCTCTAGAACCCAGGCATAGACCAGATCCCCAATTTAATTATCCACAGTTTTTGCCTGATTATTTCCTCAGCATTCAGGTTTCACCAGGTTGGGAACTCAGATCTCTCCTGTTTCCATCAGAGGCAGGTCTCACTGTGACCCCAGATAACAGTGCTCCTGAGATCCTGGAATCCCTGAGCCTGTCATGACTAGAGGACGGATCATGGCAGGCAGAACTAAAGTGGCTATGTTCCTCTAAGGGGCTCAGCCTCACTACCTCATGACCTTGCCATAATGGCCGACCCCTTGCTGCCAGGACCTTCCCAGAATGGCTATCTCTACTGCTGCCAAACTGGTGGCAAATTCGCTCCAACCAGCCCTCAAATCTAGAAGCCATATACTGTTCAGGTTGGCTCACTCTTCCAGGAAATCCACTCAACTGCACTATCCCTGAGAACAGAATATTGCAAAAAGGCTTCCTCCTGTCCGGGACCTGCATGGCTCTCAGCTGTGGCTGCCACCTGGGGTTCCTGCCTCCCCCTGGAGGCCCATGCAAGACTTGCCTAGCTGTCATATCTCTGCCCTGCTGCTACAGTTCACCTACAGCAACCAGCACCCCACTGCCTCACAGCACACCCCACGCGGCAGCTCCAGGTAAAATCTCCTTTCCAAACATCACCCCACTAACTCTCTGTACTCAGTTGCTCTCGGAGTGCTCAGAATGATGGTCTTCCTGATTCGCCATATTGCTCCGCCTCCCCCTACTTCTTAGTTTCTAATGCTATTCACATCTCTTTGTGCCCACGTGTACCCACTGTTTAGCTTCTAGTTATTAGTGGGAACATGGTGCATTTATTTTTAGATTCCTGAGATACTTCACTTAGGAGGATGGTACCCTACTCTATTGAAGTTGTTTCAAAAGACATTATTTTATTCCTTTTCATGGCTATGTAATATACCATGGCATACATCTTATATATAAACAATATATATATGTTATAAATACAATATTATGTTACATATTATCTATAATATATGTACAAATTAGATTATACATATGTATGTATATACATCACATTTTCTTTATGCAGTTATGAATTGTGCTGCAATAAATATTGGAGTGCCGGTGTTTTTTGGTAAAATAATTTATAGAAATGCAGTAATTGGATTTCTGAATAAAATGGTATGTTTACTTTTACCTTTTAGTATTTGGGGGAATATTTAGACTATTTTCCATAAAGAATATACTAGTTTACAGTCCTGTGAACAGTACATAAATGTTCCTTTTTTCTCTGTCAGCATATGATGTTTTTGACTTTCCTTTTCAGGCAAAATGACTGATATGAACCTGTGAGAAGCTTACACTACAGCCAGCAGCATCTCGAGTATAGCCAGCAACTGTAGCACCAGCCCATTCTCCCATAGGTCTCTTTATTCAATAAAAAATCATATTTCATGTTTACAACATAATACATACACTTAATTTGAGTTATTCAAAGCAAGGCACCCCAAGTAATCATTAACAGTCAGAAGAAGGGAAACAAAGGAAAGTCATGCAGGCACCCCAGGTGACATTACAAGATAGGCTTTAGAAATTGGGGATAAACTTGCCTCACTCTCTTCAGTGATTTCTACTTATGCCTGGGCAGAACTCAGGGGATGGTCATCTTAGATTGCTAGCTATTCTGTTCTCAGCCACCAGATAACATCAGGCCGTCTGCAGCACCCAAAAGGGGCACAGATTCCTGGACTCTGCTCAACAGGAAACCCAAAATTCTAGCCCTGAACCTGTCCAGTAATAGACATTGTGTTTAGAACCAGGCTATTGCTAACCTCCAAGGGTTTGAGGAACTTGAACTCTGGGCAACAAGCCTTCCAGAAATGCCTGGCCTAAAGCACACTGTAAACCTAACTCCCACACACTGTGGCCACTGAACAATCTTGGCGCTCTTGCTGCTGTGCTTCTTAGGGCCTGGGTCATCCGTTTCCTTTCTTTACTGCCTTGCTTTTGGGTGACGAAAAGGAGGATAGGTCCTCTGCCTGTACTCTCTAGTCAGTCTTCTTTTCTTTTCTTTCTTTTTTTTTTTTGACTTTTTAATAATGACCATTTACCAAAGAGTGAGGTGGTATCTCATTGTTGTTTTAAATTTCAATTCCCTAATAATTAGTGATGTTGAGCATTTTTGTTATGTTACACCAAATAGGTTTTTTTTTTTTTTTTCCATCATAGGGAAGTAAAATAAATTATCCAACGTCTGCATCAGGAAACTCCATGAAGCTCTTCTGTGGCCAATCGCTCAAAAGCCCCTGGATTAAGGCATCTCTGACCTCTCTTCCAAATTTGAGAATTTTTCATTCTATCATTACATTAGGAACTTTGACAATTATATAGAAATAGAGGGATATTTTCAGAGGAGTTTTTAAAAGGAATAAATGAAAAGTATTGTTTTACATAGATGAATGATGACGATCACCATCTTAGGTTTGTACATATTTTTCACTACTCAAGGTTTCATACCTAAAATTTATGCTCTTAGTAAAATACTTAAGGTGATCATAAATGTCCCCAGACTTCCATTTCTGAGAGCTTCTTAAAACTTACTCATCTTATCTTTCCAATAATGACACAGTGCATATCATTACTCATCAATATGATTTTATATCAGTGCCAGATGATTTCATAAAATAAAGTGAGTATAAGACCAATTGGTCAGGTTAAAGGATAAATTACATAATTATCCTATTTATCAATATAATCACTGTCATGACTAAGATGATTGAAAATACTGGTCTGACAAGTCACATTATCAAAATTAGTATACCAAATAAGAATGGAAATTTCCCCTTCAGCCTTTTGAATATAACCCACATTCAGAAATCACTGAGCTTAGCAGAGGCATCTAAGCTATGTAATAGGATAATGACCAGGGGACTATAGATCACAAAAAAGAAGATGACAGCCATTCTATCTGGGTAACACACATTAAGAACATTGAATCCATACTTTACCCTTTAAAAAGCAAACTAATTTTTTTTCTCCATGTTTTAAGAACACTGAGCTGGTGCTTTATCTAAAAATATTTACTGTCAACCTTCTATTTCTCCCACTGATAGTATTGGGCTATAAAATTATTTGTATAATTTGCATTTTTGTAGATTTGTTCTTGCAGAGTCCTCTGGTTTTATATAAGCATTTTTATGTCATGACGTTTTGTTAATCTAATTTTTCTCGAGTTTTATTTGATACTTGATTGCTTTTAGTGGTGTCACACATCACTCCTACAAAAGTCCCAATGTTCTTTACTAATACTTTACATTTACAATATTTTACAACATAGATCCATTAGGACTTATAGAAATTAGCATTTTAGCACCATTTTAGTATCAGATTCCTATAAACTATTTGGATATATTTTCTTTTTTTTTTTTTTGCCATTTAACATGTTTTGTGGTTCTGTTGGTCCTACTTTTCTACTTCCCTATATACACGGCTTTAATTTTGTATATTGATGACATAAATTTAAGTCTTTAATATATTCAACATTTCATCGGAAATTATTTGCAGCTACTATGAAAATTATCAGGTTATAAAATTCTTAATAATAAATTGATTGAAATATCAACTCTTTCAATATGAGACTGGAGTCTCTACACACCAGAAACTTAATATACCAAATAAACATCTCCACTGTTTATTCAGGTATATAAACAAATAATCAGTTCATTTACTTGATTGAGTTGATTTAATGGTCAAAATCTTGGATCTTTATACTCTTAGCTCAAAGAAACCTATATATCAAGCAATGGCTCAGAAATTGCTAGATACCCTCACTGATATTTACTTTGTTATATATATTAGACAAAATATGCTAGATTATGCTATGATAAAAATAGCCACAATATTTGAGTGCATTAAAACAACAAAGGATTTACTCTTGCTTTTACTATATGTAAATCTTCAGCTGGCATGTAGCTTTGATCATCATTGTTACTTAGGGACCCACATTGATAGAGCAGTCACCATTTCAAGTGTTCTTGTTAACTTTTTCTCTGAGAATAGTCTTATTGAGAGCTTTGCTTTATAAATAGATCCTTCAACTAGGAAAAAATAATAATTAGGGCTGAAATAAATTTTGAAGATGATGCATATGTGTATGTCCTGGATAGTGGTGATGTAAACATTTTTACATTTAATTTGTATCTTAATAAATTCCTTTAAAAAATTGTCCATCCAGGAAGGATCATACATTACTTCTTCTTTCAACTCATTGGCTAGATCTCATGAACCCCAACTTAAAGGGCACAAATTTAATTCTACCATGTGTTCAGAAGATAGAGACATGGACATATTTGGTAAAGAGCATTTATAGTTTCATCACATTATAGGGTTTTCACACTATTGATCAACAATAGAAACATTTGATTAAATACATAGGCCTGAATTTTAAAAATAGAAACATGTGGAACTTATTAGCATGTTTCATGTTCAAGTTGGATGAGTCATGCTCAAGTTTAATGCCTTATGGTAAAATTAGATGTTCTATATTTAAGACAGATATTTCCTGGTTATCACAAACAGCTTCATAAACCAAATCAAGCAAAAACCAAGTAGAGCATTTACATAGTATATATGATAGCTGCACAAATCCTGAATAATGGGGACATTCGTGCCTTATGTTAAAATTCATCTACATTAAAAATAATGTCTATGAGAGAGTGGTCCAAGATGGCCAAATAGAAATCTCCAGCAATTATCCTTCCACATGAGCACAAAAATTCAACAAGCCACATAAGGTGATGACTGTAAGTCATCATAGTATCTGGTCTTAATATTATATTAAATGGAGAGGCACTGAAGAGGGCAGAAAGAAAATTTTGCATTGCCTTCCCCCAACCCTCTCCCATCCCCTGGTAATGTCACACCAGCATGCTTAGTGGAGATAGAATCTGTGTGCCAGAGGACAGGAGTGAAATGATGGTGGGATTTTGCATCAGAACTCAGGGTCACACTGTCACAGAGGAACACAGCTCAGGGCAGAATCCTGCCAGTGACTAAGGAAGGAACTTTTTTTTTTTTTTTTTTGAGACAGTGTCTCACTTGTTCTCCCTCCATAGAGTGCCATGTCATCTTAGCTCACAGCAACATCAAACTCTTGAGTTTAAGCAATTGTCTTGCCTTAGCTTCCCTGGTAGCTAGGACTACAGGTGCCTGCCACAATGTTTGACTATTTTTTAGGGATGGGGTATCGCTCTTGCTTAGGCTGGCCTTGAACTTGTGAGCTCACGCAATCCACCCACTGCAGCCTCCCAAGTGCTGGGATTATAAGGCATCAACCACCATGTCCGGCCTGGAAGGAACATTTAGACCAGCCTGGCCAGAGGAAAATCTTCCATCCCCAAACCAGAGTTAACAGCTAGCTCCAATTCCAACTGAGAATTTCAGCCTGGAGACTGAAATAAATTTATAGGCAGTCAGGTCACAAAAGATAGAGTACTAGGTCAATTCCTGTGACTGTGCTGGTTCAAAGCCAGTGGACTTGGGGTGCATATAATGCAATGAGACAACATCAACCAAACCAAAGCCTTTGTCCCACTTCACTTAATTTCAGAAAACATAACTCCAGAAGAATCTTCATTCACTTGGGAAAACAAAAGGGAAGCATTCTGAGGACATTGTTTTGCATCTCGAGTACCAGCTCAGACACAGTAAAACAAAGAACTAAGCAGAAGTCAGAAGCCCCTGATTCAAAGCCTTGGTTCCTGAATGGCTATCCTGGCTCAGGAACCAAGGCTTCCAAACCAAGGAACCAAACACACTTCCATGAAGAGAAGGACCCAGTCTTAGCAGGATTTACCACCCGCTAACTAAAGAGCCCTTGGACTTTGAATAAACATCAGAAGGAGCCAGGCAACAGTCACCACAGGCTTTGGGTGAGTCTGATCTGACTTCAGGTGTGACCTAGAGCAATCCTGGGTGCAGTGGTCATGAGGAAGTACCCACATCGCTCATTCCCAAATACCAGTATCCCAGCACTGTAGGAGAGTAAGATATTTGTCTAGTAATCCAGAGAATTCTTCTTTATCTTATCTTAGTCCATCAGTGTGGTAGCACCAGGAGTCTGCAAGAGTTATGACATTACTGGCTTAGAGTGACCCCAGTGCTAATATGGCTGTAATGTCCAAAATCTTGGATCACAACACTCAATTCTCTTAACTATATGGAAGGCTTTCTCAAACATGACATGTCCAAACAAGACCAGACTGCAAAGTTTAAAATAAATACCTACATCTTTAAAGCCAAGACATCAAGAAACATCAATAAATATCATGAATACCCAGGAAAACAAGACCTCACCCAATGTACTAAATAAGGTACCAAAGACTAATACTGGAGGGCTGAAGATGTGTAATATTTCTGACAGAGAATTCAAAATAGCAGGCTTGAAGAAGCTCATTAAAGAGCTTAAAGTTAAAGATGACACCAAGAAGGAAGTCAGAAGCCTTTCAGAAAAATTTAACAGAGATATTAAAATAATTAAAAAAAAACTCAAAAAGGAATTATGGAGCTGAAAAATTCAATTGACAAGCTGAGAAATGCATGAGTCTGCAATATTGATCAAGCAGAAAAGTTAGTGAGTTTGAATACAGGATATTTGCAAATACATAGTAAGAGGATAAAAGGAACTTAAAAGAATTTAGAAAATGAAGCAAACCTAAGAGATATAGAAAATGGACTCAAAAAGGCAAATCTAAGATTTACTGGCCTTTAGAGGTAGTAAAGAGAGAAACTGGAATAAAAAGTTGATTCAAAACATTTTCCAGGCATGGTGGCTCATTCCTGTACTCCCAGCACTCTGGGAGGCCTAGGTGGGTGGATCACCAGAGCTCAGTCTGAGCAACAATGAGATCCTGTCTCTACCAAAAATAGAAAAATTAGCCGGTCAGTTGTGGAGAGCACCTATAGGCCCAGCTACTTGGGGAGCTGAAGCAGGAGTATGGTTTGAACCCAGGCATTTGAGGTTGCTGTGAGCTGTGATGCCATGGCCTTCTAGCCTGGGGTAATATAGTAAGACTGTCTCAAAAAAAAAAAAAAGAAGTTTAGTCAAAGAAATAATAACAGAGAACTTTCCAAACCCTAAGATAGATATCAACATTCAGGTGTAAGAAGGTCCTAGAGCACTAAGCATATTTAACCTAAATAAGACTACCTCAAGGCCTTTAATAATCAATCTCCCAAAGTCATGGATAAAGGAAAGGTAGTATAGGAAGTAAGGAAAAGAAAAAAATAAAAAATAAACAAAGTAGCCCAAATACATTAATGCATCTGGCAACAGATTTCTCAGTGGAAATGTTATAAGCCAGGGGAGAGGAACATAACATATTGAACATAGTGAAAAAAGAACCTTGACCGGGTGGCGCCTGTGGCTTAAAGGAGTAGGGCACCGGCCCCATATGCCGGAGGTGGCAGGTTCAAACCCAGCCCTGGCCAAAAAAAAAAAACAAAAAACACTTGACCCTAAAACATTAAATACTGCAAAAATATCCTTCTAATAGTAAGGAGAAATAAAAGACTTTCCCAGATAAACAAAAGCTGAGACATTTAATTAACAACAGACTTATGGTACTAAGACTATTAAAAGGAGTACTTTGATCTGGAGGAAGAGGACGTTAATGAACAATAAGAAATCATCTAAGGATATACAACACACTGGTGAAAGTTAAGTACACAAGTAGAGAATATTGTTATAATACTGATATATAAATAAATTATATCTTGAATAGAAAGACGAAAATATACATCTATCAAAAGTAACTACTTTTAACAATTTTTTTCATCAAAGATAGTACAAAAAGGTATAAAGGGAAATAACAAAGTGTTTAATAGGTGGGGAGCATGTGAGAGAATTAAAGCGTAGCAATTTTTTTAGATTTTCTCTTGCTTGTTTATTTGTTAGTTTGTAGACAGAGTTGTCATGTGGTTAAAATATTTGGTTGTATTTTTTTTTTTAATCTCATGGTAACTTCAAATCAAAAACCTACAACAGAAACATGAAAAAATAAAAATAAATGTAAATAATATGAACAAAAAATTAAATCACACTATCAGAGAAAATTACTATTAATGAAGGAAAGAAGGAAGGAAGGATGGAAGGAAGGAACAGAGGAAAGAAAGAAGGAAAAAAGAAAGGAAGGAGGGAAGGAAAGGAGGGAGGGAGAGAAGGAAGAAAAAAACGAACCATAGTCTATTCAATAATCAATGAACAATATGGTAGTAGTACATCTTTACCTATGAATAAAACATTGAATGTGAATGGACTGAAATCTCTAGTCAAAATATATGTCATGGCTGAATGGATAAAAAGCACATGAGCCAACTATATTTTGTCTACAACAAAGTCACTTCATCTATAAATACACATATAGACTAAAAATAAAGAGGTGAAAATAGATATTCCATACAAATGGAAACCAAAAAAGAGCATACTTCTATGAGATTAAACAGATTCAAGAAAAAAAAAAACAACTAAAAATAGAAGTATAAGTGTTCCCTTCTCTCCACATCCACGCCAACATCTCTAGTTTTGAGATATTGTAATGTGGGCTAATCTTACAGGAGTTTGATGATATCTCAACATGGTTTTGATTTGCAACTCACAAAATCCCAAAACTACAGATGTTGAGTTGGCTGTGAAGAGAAGGGAACACTTCAGCACTGCTGGTGGGAATGCAAGATAATGTAGCCTTTTTGGAAAGAAGTTTGGAGACTACTCAAGGAACTAAAAGTAGACCTACCAGTTGATCGTGCAATTTATCTGCTAGGTATATAACCAGATGATCACAAATCATTTTACAACAAAGACATTTGCACCAGAATGTTTATTGCACCCCAATTCATAGCTGCCAGGTCATGGAAGCAGCCCAAGTGCCCATCAATCCATGAATGAATTAACGAATTGTGGTATATATATACCATGGAATGCTATGTAGCCATAAAAAAATGAAGACTTTACATCTTTTATGTTTACCTGGATGGAGCTGGAACATATTCTTCTTAGTAAAGTATCTCAAGAATGGAAGAAAAAGTATCCAGTGTACTCAATACTATTATGAAACCAATATATAATCACCTACACCCTCATACAAATGATAAAAAACAACTAAAGTCCAGAAAAAAGGAGGGAAGAGGAGGGAGAGTGGAGGGAAAGGAGAAGCCCGGGAGGAGGGAAGGCATTTCGTGGGACCTCACCTAATGTGCAGAATGCAATGGTACATGTCAAAACTATTAAGAGTAGAGTATAAATATCTTACCACAACAAGTAAGTAAGTGAGATGAAGGTTATGTTAACAAGTTTGACATAAACATTCCACATTGTATATCAAATCAGCACATTATGTCCCATAAATTCATTAATGTACACAGTTATCATTTAATAAAAAAAGAAAAAAAAGCAACCAATAAAAAATTATACAAAAATAGATGGATAAGGTCATTATATAATGATTAAGGAGTCAATTCATCAAGAGAATACAGCAATTCTAAATATATATGCACCCTACAATGGAGAAACCAGATACATAAAGCAAATATTATCAGAGCTAGAGAGGGAGATACACAATAATCCCTGGAGTCCTCAAAATTCTACTTTCATCACTGAGCAGATCTTATAGATGTAAAATAAGAAACATTACACTTAATCTGCACTGTATACCAAATGAATGTTATAGATATTTATAGAACATTCCACCCAACAACTGAAGAATACACATTCTCTTCCACAGCTTATGAATCATACTTAAGGATAGATCATATATATACTGGGTCACAAAAGAAGCCTTAAAAAATTCAACAAAATTGAAATCATAACAAGTATTTTCTCTGGCCACAAGGAAATAAAACTAGAAATCAATAGCTATAGAAACATTAGATATTATAACAATACATGTAAATTAAATAATACACTCCTGAATAACCAGTGACTTATTGAAGGGGGTAAAGATGAAATTTAAAAATTTAGTAAAACAAATATAAATGAAAACATAATATACCAAAACTATCGGATATAAAAAAACAAAAACAAAAAACAGTACTAAGAGCAAAGTTTATAGCAGTAATGGCCCACATCAAAAAAGTTGTAAAGCTTGAAGTAAACAAACTAACAAAGAACTGGAAAAATCAAAGAAAAGAGATTAAAAATATTAACAAAATTGGAAACTTTTAGCTAGACTGCAAATGAAAGTGAGAAGACCCAAATAAATCAGAAATAAAAAGAGATATTACCACTGATAACTGCAGAAATTAAAAGGATCATTGGAGACTACTATGAACAACTATATTCCCATAAATCGGAAAATGTAGAAGAAATGGGTACATTCATACACAAATACAGCCTATGATGTTTGAATCAGGAAGAAATCCAAAATCTGAATAAATCAATAACAAGTAACGGATAATGATAATAAAATGACTTACATCAAAGAAAAGCCAAGGACCTAAAGGCTTCACTGCTGAATTCTACAAAGTATTCAAAGAAAAACTAATACCAATCTCATTTAAGCTATTCCAGAAAATCAAGAAGGAGAGAATACTCCTGAAATCATTCTATAAAGCCTGTACTAATCTGACACTAGCCCAGAAAAAGATACAAGAAAAAAATGAAAATTAAAAGTCAACATTCTAATGACATAGGCACAACAATTTTTAACACAATACTAGCAAACCAAATTTAATAACACATTGAAAAGATTATTCAGTATGATCAAGTGGGATTCATCCCAAGGTTGCAAGGAGGGTTCAACATACACAAATCAATCAATGGTACATATCATATCAACAGAAGAGAGGACAAAAACCATATGATCATTTCAATTGATGTTGAAAAAGCATTCAGTAAAGTTCAATGTCCCTTCATGATATAAACTCTCAAAAAACTTGGTATCTAAGTAACTTACCTTAACATATAAAAGCCACATATGACAAACTCACAGCTAGTATCATACTAAATGATGAAAATATGAAAGGTTTTTTTCTAAGATTTGGAACAAGACAAGAATGCTTACTTTCACCACGGCTATTAAACATAGTACTGGAAGTTCTTGCTAGACCAATCAGAAAAGAGAAAGAAATAAGAGGTATCCGAATTGGAAAGGAAGAAGTCAAATTATCCTTGTCTGCAGAAGATACGATCTTATATCTAGAAAATTATAAAGACTACCCCCACACAATTAGAGTGAATAAGCAAATTCAGTGAATTCACTGGATAAAAAAATCAACATGCAAAAAAATCAATAAAATTTCTATATGCCAACAGTAAACAATCTGAAAATAATACAACAAAATAATGTCACTTACAATAGCTACAGATAAAATGAAATACCTATGAATAAACTTAAGCAAAGAAGCAAAAGATCTCTACAATGAAAACTATAACACAATGATGAAAGAAACTGTCAATGATACACAAAAAAATAATGTTATTCCATGGTCATGGATTGGAAGAATCCTTATTGTTAAAGTGTCCATATTGCCCAAAGCAGTCTACAGATTAAATATGATACCTCTAAAGAGACCAATGACATTCTTCACAGAGTAGAGAAACAGTCATAAAATTTATATGGAATCCCAAAAGGACGAGAATCATTAAAGCCTTCTTGAGCAAAAAGAAGAAAACTGGGGTAATCACATTAGCTGACTTCAAATTATGCTCCAAAACTATAGTAACCAAAACAGCATGATACTGGCATAAAAACAGGCACACAAAGCAATGGAACATAATAGAGAACCAAGAAATAAATCTACATATCTATAGTGAACTTGGATAACTTTGCCAAGAACTTACCTTGGGGAAAGGATAGTCTCTTCTATATTTGGTGCTGGGGAAAGGGGATATCCATATAAAGAAGAAAGAAAGTTGACTCTTAGGGTTGTGCCTGTGGCTCAAAGGAGTAGGGTGCTGGCCCCGTATACTGGAGGTGGTGGGTTCAAACCCAGACCAGGTCAAAATGGCAAAAAAAAAAAAAAAAAAAAAAAAGAGAAAGAAAGTTGACTCTTATTTCTGGCTATATACAAAAATCAGATCAAAATGGATTGACAACTTAAATATAAAGTCTGAAACTAGGAAATTGTTAAAAGAAAACATCAGAAAATGCTTTAGGATGTTGGTCTGGGCAAGGACTTTTTGAGTAATACCACCAAAGCACAGGCAACCAAAGCAAAATTGGACAAGTGGGATCACATTAAACTAAAGCTTCTGAACAGCAGAGAAAACAATAAACATAGGGAAGAGACAACCCTCAGAATATAGAGAAAATATTTTCAAATTATCTATTTGACAAAGGATCAATAACTTCATAACTTCCATATATTATACATGGTGGTCAAACAACTCAATAGGAAAAAATGGAATAATCCAACTAAAAAAATGAAAATGATCTGAATAGACATTTTTCTTTTTTTTGTTTTTTTTTAAATTTTCTTTTTTTATTAAATCATAACTGTATACATTGATATGATCATGGGGCATCATACACTCGCTTCATAGACCATTTGACACATGTTCATCATAATGGTTAACATAGCCTTCCTGGCATTATCTCAGATACTGTGCCAAAACATTTACATTCTACATTTACCAAGTTTTGCAAATACCCCTGTACGATGCACCACAGGAATAGACATTTTTCAGAAGAAGACATAAAAATGGCCAATAAGTATAGAAGAAAAAGGCTCACGTCAATAATAAAAACTAATATGAGACGCCATCTCATCCCATACAAAACAGCTTTCATTAAAAAGAAAGGCAATAATGAATGCTGGAGAAGATGTGAAGAAATGGGAACCCTTATATACTATTGGCAGGAATGTAAACTAGTAAAACAACTATCGAGAACAATATGGAGGTGACTCAAAAAACTAAAAATAGAACAACCATAACATTCAGCATTCCAAATTCTATGTATGTATGCAAATAAATGGAATTCATTATGTCAAAATATAGCTGCATTTCAACATGTATTTCAGCACTATTCAATAAGCCAATATTTGGAATCAAACTAAGTATTTGTCAACAGACAAATGGATCAAGAAATCGTGGTTAATATGCATAGTAGAATATTATATAACTGCTAGAAACAATGAAATCCTGCCATTTTCAACAACATGTATGGATCTGGAGAATAATTTGTTAAGTGAAATAAGCTAAGTACAGAAAGGCAAATATCACACGTTCTCACTCATGTATGGTTACCAGAGGTTGGAAGTATAACGGGTAGAGGAAATAAAGTGGAGATGGTTATGAGCACAAAAATGTACTTAGTTATATAGAATGAACAATATTTGATAGCATAACAAAGTGAACGTGGTCCACAATAAGTTAGGGGACATCTTAAAATAACTGAAAGAGTGGAATTGTAATGTTCCTAACACACACACACACATATACACACACACAAAAAGATAAATTTATGAGGTTATGGATATCCCAATTATCCAGATTTGATTGATACACACTGCATATCTGATGCCTGTATCAAAACATCACATGTAATTTATAAACATATATAACTATGTGTGCACACAATAATTAAAATAAAAAATAAAAATGATGTCTATGTTCCTATTTGAAAAAGCCGATGTGAATTTTCATACTTACTATAGAAAGACCTAATTACATGATGCTGATTAAAGTTTCTCTGAAAATCATCTTTTGTCATAGTTATGGATGTAAAATATTTTCCTTGTGTATACACATTTCTTAATTAACAAACATCAGAATAACTTCACTCTTTTTTATTTTATGAAAATATTGCAGCATTCGACTTTAAAAATAAACTCACATATAGGAAATTTGTTCTGGGTAATTATTAACAGAGTTTAAGATTTATCAAAGTACAAGGGAAAGAAGGGAGAATTTATCCTCTAAGTCCTAGCTCCTTTTTATTCTCTGCCAGTTTTTCCCTGCAGCCTTTCTCTAAAAGGCCTTCCTAGTTTGCTGACCAGAAGGCTGAATAAAGGAATCCTTTTTAATGCTACACACACACACACAAAAAAAAAAAACACAAATATATCAAGAAATGATACTTATCCTTCCTGTGTGGGATGTTTTTCCTATTGTGTTTTATTCAATTGCAGTAAAAGTCAATGTTTCTTACGACCCACTGAATTTAGCTAAAGGTCGATAAAGTTTTAGAGACCTTGAGAAATGTCACTATAAATGCTCTTTCCCCCGAGGAATATTTAGAATACAATATATAAAATGGAAAATAAAATTCTGATACATGTATTAACATTCCTATTAATCACTAGAGAGAACTAGTCTGATTTATCACTGTATTCTCCCATGCCCACCACAAGATACAGAGAATGTAAGTGCTCGCTAACTGTTAAAAGTAAGAAGAAAGAGAGAGAGAGAGGGAGGAAAAAAAGGAAGGAAGGTAGGAAGGGAAGGAAAGGGCAAGAAGGAGGGAAGGAGAGACAGCAGAAGGTCTTTACCATGTAATCTTGCTACATGCACCTTTGGGATAATGAAAATATAAACATTAGTGGTTCCTCAAAAAACTGAACACAGAATTACCATACGGTTCAGTAATGCCACTTCTACATACATGCCCAAGAAAATTAAAAGCAGAAACATGAACTAATATTTATACACTCATGTTAGTAGCAGCGGTATTCACAATAGCCAAAGTCAAAACGACACAAATGTCCATTGAATAATAAATAAATAAACAAAATGTGGTAAATGCATACTATGGAATGCCATTATGACTTAAAACTAAATAAAATTTCAAGGAATGCTGCAATATGGATGAACCTTAGAAACATTATGCGAAATAAAATATGATAGAAGAAGATATTATATGATAACACTTTTATAAGGTAGCTAGAGCAGTCTAATTCATAGAGACAGAAAGTGGAACAGAAGTTAGCAAGGGTTAAGGAGAGGGTAGAATAGGAAGTTTTCATTTATGAGTACAGAGTGTCAGATTGAAATGATGAAAAAAACCTGGAGATGGACAGTGAATGTTCCATGACCTTGTGAAGGTACTTAATGCCATTGGCTTATACATTCAAAAATTTAAAAATGGTAAATTTTATGTTGTGCTCCATTTTACTACAATATCTATATAAATCATGATTACCCTCTTAGATAATACCTCACAATTGTTGTACCTCTTTAGACATCTCAAGTGATTCCACACATTATTTTATTTAATACTCCTTAAAACACTGGTCTAAGGATAATATAATAAGTAGAAGAATAAAATCTAAAACTCATTCTACATCTTTGATTTTATTGTAAACTTCTCTAATTAACTTTCCACTTAAGAAACTAATGATAATCCCAAATCTCTGGTAATTTAATTATTAGTTGTAGATTAAACTCTTATTGTAATGCATTCAGATAATCTGATCTTTAAAGTTTAAACTCCAGTTCAGAAAAATGTTTGAAAAATTATAATGACTCAGTCATATCACAATACAAAGAGCTGGAATAGACAACATTAAGGCAAGTTTCTGACTAATAAATTCATTATTTAATACAGAGAATGTAATCCAATAACTCAACTAAACCTGTGTAGAAAAAATAGCAAATAGCTTTTACTGCCAACCCTCCACCCTTATCTGGGCACAGATGCTTGTTTTTTGGCCAATAATATTTGCTTCAGTTATTTGTCTGCTTTTACCCACAGGGCAATTGGAAATGAGAGAAATCCAGTGAATCCCAATTGCACATGGGTGTCAGAAAGCTCACTTCTCTTTATGAGTAAAACTCACTGCAAGAAAACAAGAACTGAGAAATAAGACAGGAATATGATCACATTATCTATTCTATACATATTCATCATATATTAAACTTCTCTCTCTCTTTTTCTCTCTCTCTCAAATGCAACCGTATCAGAGATACAAAGTCAGTTTTCTCAAACTTGTCGAAATGCAATAAATCCATTGGAGAAATCCTTTTGAGTTAATTCTGAAACACCTAATTCACTGCTCACACATCATGTCCCCAGGAAGAGTGCAGTAGTAACATGGGTGATCAGCAGAATGGCTTCTGAAAACTGTCAAAATGATATCCTCTTGCTTTTACTCCATGACAGATTTGACAAGTACAATTTCTGGGAACTTCTTTCATTATTTTAGAACAGAGATGAGGCTGGAATGAAATCCCCAACCTGCCTGGATGTCTGTGGCATTTTCTAAAAATATCTAACCCACCTCTGAGTTCATGGGGAATTGAAAAGAAGAGTGAAGGTTCCTTTGGACTTTCATACAGATGTCTTCTTATAGATGCTACCTTACAAACTGCACCCATCAACTGACATGACCTCTCAGCGGGAATCAAGATGGCAGTAAGCCACATTTTGAAAGCTTCTTTCAATGAAATAACACTGTTCATTCTCAGAACTACCTAGACGAAGAAATCCACATCTTGTCACTGACCGATTCTTTTTCATAAGACCTCTGAGTAATAAAGAAACTGAGATGTCAGACTCTATGCATTTACTCACAAGCCATCCTTCAATCCATGACATGACAGCGTCCATCATTTCACACTCCCAAATTCATTAGCAAGTACTTCAATAGCATGCTGTTCTCCTAACTACATTTACTGACATCTGACCAGTATTATTGTTTTCTCTTTAGTCTTACATAGCCTATCAGCATATAAGCTCACCTTTTTTTCTTTTTTTTAGAGACAGAGTCTCACTTTGTCACCCTCAGTAGAGTGCTGTGGCTTTACAGCTCACAGCAACCTCCAGCTCTTTGGCTTAGGCGATTCTCTTGCCTCGCCCTCCCAAGTAGCTGGGACTATAGGGGCCCACCACAATGCCCAGCTATTTTTTTTGTTGCAGTTTGGCCAGGGGCCGGGTTTGAACCCGCCACCCTCTGTATATGGGGCCGGCACCCTACACACTGAGCCACAGGTGCTGCCCTATAAGCTCATCTTTGTATTCCTAGTATTTGGCACATAGTAAGAGCTTAGAAAATATTTGATGAGTCCTGTTAAATGAATCAAAACATAGCATCCTAATGCATTATGTAAAAAATATTAAAGATTTTCTCACGCATTCGTTCATTTGCCTTTCTTTAAATTGTTTGATACACTCACTTAAGAAATTAAATTAAGTTTGAGGTATCACAAGATATTCTTGGGAATGAAGAAAATAAGAGAATTTGTCATTACTAAAGATCAGTTGAAGGGGATGAAGTTACCTTCATTTATTATTGTTGTTCTTCCTCCAGCTCAAGGCTCTTCATTCAGAGCTTACTGAAGGTGCTCAAGCAATTATACTTTCTATACTTCCCGGGATGGCCACAGGGTCAAATGAGTAGGAAGCAGTTGAGTTTAAAAGTTTGGAAAGTTAAAAAAATGGAAAGTGAGTGAAAACTTCATGGTCCAGCTTACTCCACAAGATTATGATTAAGTTACCAAGGCCTATACAAGCTTCATATAATTTGAGGTGAGGCACGTTAGACATCTAATACTTCCCCATTGAGCCAAGCAAAACATAAGAAATAAACTCTTTTATTACAACAACAAATATCAATTGTTTATCTTTTCAAAGATATTCCTTCTAACAGAATCAATATACTGGGACTCAAGCATGCTATGCTACACATAGTAACTGGAATCTGATTCTATTCCTAATTCTTTTTTTTATTATTAAATCATAGCTGTGTACATCAATATGATCATGGGGCACCATACACTTGGTTCATAGAATATTTGACACATTTTCATCTCATTAGTCAACTGTCTATTCCGAATTCTTGAATACGATTTGCTTTTCTAAGTCATTCCTTTACCAAACAAGTACAAGTGGAATATCAACTTGGCCTTTTTAAGCACACAAAAATGGCTTTATTTCAAATATTCTTCATGTGCCCTCCCACAAAAGACACACACACGCACACAGAAAAAAAAATATTATTTGCTGTAATCTGAAAACATCGTGTACTTCCTCAGCTACTCTACCATGCTAAGTTAGTATCCTTCACTTGAATGCTTTCGTGTCTCCTGATCTTTTTGCCTTCTCTTCTTTCAAGTTTCATATCATACATTAATTCCTTGATGACCACCTCCTCAAATTTCCTCAGTATCTTAGAGTTCTCCCACAATTTGCACCTTCAAAGTATTTTTGTGTGTATGATATAGCATTGAATCATATTTATATTTTAAGATACTCAATTTACAAAATCCCCTTCAAATTTCAGTGAAGTAGTAATACATTTGAAACACTTTTGCATTCCAATGGCACCTAGCACCGTGTGCTCCAAATAGTAGTTGTTTAATACACATGGTTTGAATGTTATTCAATAGCCATTGTTTAAATAATAAGGTCACAGTTCCCAATTGTATCAATTGTGACAAACAGGTTTCCTTTCCATCATATGCTATCCCTTTCCTTTCAATGTCTGTAAACTAACTGAGTCTCGTGTAAATGAAGCCAACTATTTCTAAGAGAGGCGTCTTAGTGGCCCTCTTCACACAGTGGGCAGTGTATGAGTTTTGTAATTTATTCATAGGAGAAGTATCTCCTACCAGTTGGACGTCATATTTATACTGTGTAGAATTCAGCACATTGTATTTTTATGTGAGACGTCTCTTAACTTCAAGGTTTAAAATGATGTGTTTATCACAGAGAACATGGACATAAATGCTTACAAAGGGAAGCAAATAGATATTAAAAATGAAGGAGAATGATGCTGCTGTAATATTCTAGTATCAAAGAAATAGCAGGGGAGGCTCACCATGAGTGTCTATGCACTAGTGATGATTAATTTAATGATATTCATTTAAATATAGATTATGCATTATAATATAATTATCACTGACATCAACAGTCTCACTCCCTAACGATGTCCAAGAAAAACCTTGTAAAAAACACAGTGGTGGATATGAGAAAATACTTTTAAAAAATTGAGGAAAAATTCATTAGCATTCCCAAGTCCAGGTTAAACAAAAATGGCTCTTACTCATCTCTGAGATTGCCTTCTTATTTCCTAACTATTCAAGAGTCAAAAACAGTAAATAACACCACTAGAAAAATCTATGCTTAGCCCCAAACACATCCCAGTGTGATTCTCCTTCCACATACCATATGCCAGACAGAACACACTCCTACAGCCCCATAGGGCACCTGACAGAACATACCCCAAACCTGCACAGTGCCATGCCTGCAGTCAAGTGCTTCATCATGAATCCACCTGCCATGAGCTTCTCCTCCATCCATGCCACAACTGGGAGGAGTGAAGGCCTACAGCCCTGATACTCATAGGCAATGCCTCCATAGCCTTGCCAAGCAGCCACTGCCACAGCCAAGAGGAGACCTGGGCAGCATGATCTCCTGCAATGCTCACCTCCATAAAGAGGTACTCACCCAGTACCCCATCTGAGCTTCAAACACAGGCCTGGGGACCAACTCACTACTCTACACAAAGATCCTCCATCACTGGCAAACCATATACAACAGCACATCAAAAAGAAATTTTACCATGATCTTGTGTGTTTCATGCCAGTTTTTCAAAAATGATTCAATATTTACAAATAAATAAATGTTACTTACCACATAACAGAAATCTTGGTATCATCTTGATAGATACAGAATAAGCATTTTCTAAAATTCAGCACTACTTCATTATAAAAACCCTGGACAAACTAGGCATAGGAACATACCTCAAACTTTTAAAAGCCATATGTGACAAACCCACAACCAACATCATACTGAATGGGGAAAAGTTGAAAGTATCCCTTTTAAGAACTGGGACAATAAAAGGGTTCCCACTGTCCCATTTCTATTCAACATAGTACTGTAAGGCATAACCTATCAGACATGATAAATATAGGGTATGTGTATCGGAAAGACAAGGTCAAACTATCCCTATTTTGTGACAATATGATCATAGAGCTGTTTTATTCTTTAGAAAAAAAAATAAAAATAAAAATGAAAAATTTACAAAAGCTACAAAATAAAATACTTAAGAATACACTTAAGCAAGGAAGTGAAAGATCTACAGAAACTAAAAAAAGAAACAAAAAAAAACTGATGATAGAAATCATAAATGACATAAATGAAAAAGTACCCCATGCCCATGGATAATTTTCTTTTTCTTTTTCATTTTAATATTACTTTAATTTATTTATTTTTTATTAAATCATAGCTGTGTACATCAATATGATCATGGGGCACCATACACTTGGTTCATAGACCATTTGACACATTTTCATCACATTAGTTGACATAGCCCTCCTGGCATTTCTTAGTTACTTTGCTAAGACATTTACATTCCACATTTACCAAGCCTCACATATACCCTTGTAAGATGCACCACAGGTGTGATTCTTTCAATGCCCCTTCCTCTACCCCCCTCCCCCCTCCCTCCCCACCCTTTTTCCCTTCCCCCTATTCTTAGGTTGTAACTGGGTTATAGCTTTCATGTTAAGGTTCTAAATTAGTTTCATAGTAGGGGTGAGTACAATGGATACTTTTTCTTACATTCTCGGGATACTTTACTGAGAAGAATATGTTCCAGCTCCATCCATGTAAACATGAAAGAGGTAAAGTCTCCATCTTTCTTCAAGGATAATTTTCTATTGAAACAATTTACCTACATTGGCCCCAGGAGAGGCAAAAAGTCCAAGGAGACAATCACATACAACATATGCTGAATTTGGATAAAGAATTCTTTTATAAAACAGCAGGCAGGAGCCCGGCCCGCGGGCCGCCTCTCCTCGGGGCCTTGGCCACGGTGTGTGGTACTTAGAGGGAGCGCGCGGTGGGCTCGAGGATGCGCCAAACAGCCGTGCCCGCCACAGTGAGGCGGTTAGGGGGAAGCCCGGCCATTGAGGGGAACCCTCTCCAGCAGCCGCGGCGACCCAGAGTGTCTGTTCGGTCTGGGCGCCAAGGCTATGGCGGGAGTTGAGGGCTGAGCGCATTTGATCCAGGACCGGGTTCCAGGAGCCTTCTCGGCCCACAGTAATGAGCCATCGGCCTGACAGGGCACAGCCTGATGATCCCTCACAGGATCCACCACCCCAGAGGGAGCTGGCCCCGCCTGACACGACTCCATCCAGCAGTGAATTGAGGAGTCTTTTCGAGTGTCCGGTCTGCTTTGGGAATGTCTTACCACCCATCTTTCAGTGTCAGCATGGTCATCTTGTGTGTAACAGCTGTCGCCAAAAGGTGGCTTCTTGTCCAACTTGCCGGTGCCCACTGGGCTCAATTCGCAACATGGCTATGGAGAAACTGGCCGATTTACTTACCTTTCCGTGTAAATATGCCTCGTCTGGGTGTGGACTAACTCTGCCGCCCGCGCAAAAAGCAGGCCACGAAGAGCGCTGTGACTTCAGGCCTTATACCTGTCCGTGCCCTGGTGTCCTCTGTCGATGGGCAGGCTCTTTGGATGCCGTGATGGCCCATCTGATGGAACGGCATGACTCCATCACAGCGCGAGAGGGAGAGACTGCAATTTTCCTTGCTGGGAACATTAATACTGTTCATGTTACTTTTCACTGGGTGATGATGCAGTCCTGTTTTGGCTTGCGCTTCATGGTGGTCTTGCGGAAACAGGAAAACGACGAGGGTCAAGAGCGGTTCTGCGCAATGGTCCGGCTGCTAGGAACAAGCCAGCAAGCGGAAACTTTCACTTACCGACTGGAGCTTCGTGGTGATCGACGGAGACTGACGTGGGAAGCAGCTCCTCGGTCCATTCGAGAGGGAATTGAGACAGCCATGATCAACAGTGACTGCCTTGTCTTTGACACCAACGCTGCACAAATTTTTGCCGAAAATGGAGATTTAAGCATCACTGTCACTATTGCCCGGTATTGAAATGGCAATAAGACATTTTCTGCCCAGTGTTTAGAACTTTAATTTCGCAGAAAATAAGGCACCCCTCTGCCTGCCAACCTGAAACTCTATTGGTTGGTGGAAGGTGTATATGTAAAAGTAAATAAAAGGCTGTGAAATACGGGAAGCAGTTTTGTATAGTAACACTGATATCCTTAAACATAATCAACAGTAAACCACTGAAAGTATATTATCTGTACACCCAAGGTGGGCATCTTTGTTATTAAAAAAGGAAGCATTGTGAAATAATTCTGAGTTTTGTACTTGTAGTTCATTGATTGTATTGCTGAAAAGTACTGGGTTTGTTGTTTGCATGTATGTGTGCGTGTGATTGTGCTTTTGTGTGTGTAAGTGAACGTGTGTGTGAGTGTGTGAGTGTGTGGGTTTTTTTCTCTTCAACTGACAAGCCATCTTGAGTGGTCCTGGGACACTGCTTTTCCCTTTTGGGAATCATTACATAGTGCTGCTGTGTGTGTGTATTTGCTGATTTTTATTCTAGTTCTTGATTAAATAAATTAGAGTGTCTTTTCTGTAATTAAAGTTTTTTAATTAAATCATAGCTGTGTACATTAATGCATTTATGGGGTGCAATGTGCTGGTTTTATATACAATCTGAAATACAAACGTTCACTGCACTTTCTTTTTTTTTTTTTTTTTAATTTATTTTTTTGTAGAGACAGAGTCTCACTGTACCGCCCTTGGTAGAGTGCCATGGCGTCACACGGCTCACAGCAACCTCCAACTCCTGGGCTTACGAGATTCTCTTGCCTCAGCCTCCCGAGCAGCTGGGACTACAGGCGCCCGCCACAACGCCCGGCCATTCTTTGGTTGCAGTTTGGCCGGGGCTGGGTTTGAACCCGCCACCCTCGGTATATGGGGCCGGCGCCCTACTCACTGAGCCACAGGCGCCACCCATGCACTTTCTTAATTATTGTTTTAAGACATTTATACTCTACATTTAATAGATTTGACATGTACCCTTGTAAAATGCACCATAGGTGTGGTCCCACCAATTATCCTTCCTCCACCCAAACTTTCCCCTCCCCTCCCCCTCCTCTATCCCCTTCCTCTTGGGCTGTAGTTGGCTTATAGCTTTCATATGGAAGTGTGGGTGCTTGTAAATTGATTTCATACTAGAGCTGAGTACATTGGATACTTTTTCTTCCATTATTGAGATACTTTACTAAGAAGAATATGTTCCCATTCCATCCATGTAAACATAAAAGAGGTGAAGTCTCCATTATTTTTAAGGCTGACAATATTCCATGGTGTATGTATACCACAAGTTATGAATCCATTTGTGGGTCTATGGGCACTTAGGCTTCTTCTATGATTTGGAAATTATGAATTGGGCTGCAGTAAACATTCTGGTGCAAATATCTTTGTTATAAAGTGATTTTTGGTCTTCTGGATATATACCTATTAGAGGAATGGCAGGATGGAAGGGCGGGTCTATTTTTAGATCCCTAAGTGATATCCAAACGTCTTTATGAAAGGAACATATTAGTTTGCATTCCCACCAGCAGTGCACAAGTGTTCCCTTTTCTCCACATCCAAGCCAGCGTCTATAGTTTTGGAATTTTATTATGTGGGCTATACTTACTGGAGTTAGATGGTATCTCAAAATGGTTTTGATTTGCATTTCTCTGATGATTAGGGATGATGATCATTTTTTCATGTCTTTGTTGGCCATTTTTCTGTCTTCCTCAGAAAGTTCTGTTCATGTCTCTCGCCTGGTGATAGACAGGATTGTCAGCTCTTCTTTCTGTTGATTAATTTAAGTTCTTTATAGATCCTAGTTTTCAAACCTTTGCCAGATTCGTAATATGTAAATATATTTTTCCATTCTGAAGGTGTCTATTTGCTTTGATTGCTATGTTCTTAGGTGTGCAGAAGCTTTTCAGGTTAAGTCCCACTTATTTATTTTTGTGGTTGTTGCAATAGCCACTGAAGTCTTCTTCATAAAAATCTTTCCCCATGCCAATATCCTCAATAGTGTTTCTCCCTCTTTCTTCTAGGATTTTTATCATTTAATGCCTTAATTTAAATCTTTTATCCATCTTGAATCACATCACAAATTCCTAAAGTCGCAGATCCTAGTATGGATGGGGAGATAGGGGAATGCTTTTATACTGTTGGTGAAAGTGCAAACTAATAAAGCTTCTTTGGAAACAAGTATGGAGAATCCTCAAAATTAGATCTCCCTTTTGACCCTGTAATCCCACTAGTAGGCATCTACCCAGAAGAAAATAAGCCATTTTATCATAAATACCTTAAAAGTAGATTGTTTATTGTAGCTCAGTTTGTAATCACCAAGATATGGAAACCTAAATGCCCATCAACTCAGGAGTAGATTAGCAAACCTATGTTATGTGTGTACCATGGAATACTATTCGGCCATAAAAATATGATGGCTTTATATCTTTTGTATAAACCTGGATTAATTGAAACACATTCTTCTTAGTAAAGTATCAGAAGAATGGAAAAGCAGGTATTCAATGTACTCACCACTAAAGTGAAGCCAGTAGATGATCTAATTCATGCCCATATAAGAGAAAATCTCAATTCAATTCAAGTTGGGGAGAGAGCAAAGGAGCAAGCGGGGAGATATGAGGAAGGAAGTTTAGGGTGATCCCATCTAATGGACACAATGTAGGGGTAATGGCACATCTTTAGATGTGGGACACACACAGCTACATGAGGGACTATACCTAACAAATTAAAATATTGTGACCTAGCTGTTTGTATCCTCACATTAACCTGAAATAGAAAAAAAAAAAAAAATGATACCAGAAGGAAACTTAGAATATCAGAAATGAGGGCAGCGCCTGTGGCTCAGAGGAGTAGGAAGCCGGCCCCATATACTGGAGGTGGCGGGTTCAAACCTGGCCCTGGAAAAAAAACAACAACAACAACAACAACAAAAAAAAAAACTGCAAAGAAAAAGAATATCACAAAAGAAGAAACAATTGCAGAAATAGGAACAAATATATAATTGTCTATTAAAAAACACAATTTTCAAAATGGGCAAAATATCTCAACTGATATCTCACCTAAAAATGTATACAGAAAGCATATAAGTACAGTAGAAGTTCTATAGTTGACCAACTTCCTGCATTGACCACCTCCTTTAGTTGACTTAATTTTCATAGACCAGACATGCACCACATGTATATATCAGTACAATAGATCTTGTTCCTTATTTTGATCACCTCTGTATGTTGACCAGTTTGTTATAGTACCTTGTGTGGTCAATTTATAGAGGTTCTACTGTATATGAAAAAGTCTCCAACATTACATATCATTAGAGAATTGAAAAATAAATTAGATAACACTACAATATATTATAACGGAAAAAATACAAAATACTGGTGAGAAAAAGTGCTGATGGGGATTTGGAGCATCATAAAGTATAATTCTTATTCATGGAAATGAAAAATGGTACAATCACTTTGGAGGACACTTTGGCAATGTATAACAAATAATTCATGCTCTTACCATGCAATCCAGCAGTCATGTTTTTTAGTAGTTATTTAAATAAATTGAACGCTTTTCATTAACTTTTTCCTCACAACATTGACAAGCCATTCTTGAATTTCTAAGCCTAAGCGATCTTTGAATCTCAGCCTCCTTAGTTTCTTGTATTACAGGGAAATACCACAATTCCCAGCTAAATTGAAAACTCAGGCACACATAAAAAGATTATTTGCTATAAAAGTTTATAACAGATTTATTCATAAGGGCCAAAACTTGAAAATAACTAAGCTGTTCTTCAGTAGGTGAAACACTAAAATAATGGACTACCATTCAATACTAAAATTAGCGAGTTCTCAAGCCATGAAAAGACTTGGACGGAGCAGCCATAAATGCATATTTCTATTTGAAAGGATCTAATATGTAAACTATGTATTCCATGTGATTCCAATAACATGATATTCTTGTTTGTTTGTATTTTAGAGAGAGAATCTCACTTTATTGCCCTCTGTGGAGTGCTGTGGCATTACAGCTCACAGCAACCTCCAGCTCTTGGGCTTAGGCAATTCTCTTGCCTCAGCCTCCCAAGTAGCTGGGACTACAGGTGCTCATCACAATGCCCAGCTTCTTTTTGTTGCAGTTTGGCCAGGGCTGGGTTCAAACCCACCACCCTCAGTATATGGGGCTGGCGCCCTACCCACTGAGCCACAGGCTCTGCCCAACATGATATTCTTAAAAAGGCAAAACTATAAAAATTATAAAATACATGGTTGCCAGGCATTTGAAGCAGTGTAGGGGATAGAATGGATGGAGAAAGGAAGGTTTTAGGAGAGTAAAACTCTTTTCTATAACGTTGATGTATTCTATTATACTTTTTAAAAACTCCATAGCATTTAAAATATTAAGACTGAACTTTCTTTCAGTTTGGAGAGTGGAAGATAACAATGCTTCCTATGTAGGCTCATTGATGTATCACATTGGCATGAATATTTGATAGTGGGGGAGGCTGTGGACATGTTTGGACAGGGATAATATAGGAACTATCCGTAATTTTTAATCAATTTTCTTGTGAATCTAAAACTACTCCAAATGGTATAATTTGTTTAAAAACTAAAGCCAAGGGGGTTGAGAGCAAGATGGCGGCCGAGTAACAGCTTCCTTGCATCTGGGCACCGTGAGTCTGGGGAGATAGGACTCCAGGCATCTCTGGCTGGTGGGATCTACCTATCATCACCCCTGTGAGGATACAGAGAGTCAGCGAGAGACTTCTGGACCCCAAGAGGAGGACAAAAACAGTGGAAAACCAGCAAGTGATCGCGTGTGTTCAATCGGTCTAAACCCGCCCGCAACTGTAAGTTCAGTAGCAGGGAGACTGCAAACTGGAAAGGCCTTACCTGTGAACTGTTTTGGTGTCTTTGGACTTGGCACTCAGTTGAATTGCCTTGGGGAGAGCCTGAGCGGGAGTGCGGAGAACTTTGGCCATTGTCTAGGGCCCCAGTCTGACCCACTGAGCCAGACAAAGCTAATAGTGTTTGGCTGTGGGTCACAGGGAGCCATTGTGAGTGACCTGCCCCGGCAAGCTCCAACTCAGGGTCGAAGAGTTAGAATACGGGTGGGAGCTGGTAACCTAGCAACCAAGTAGCCTAAGGGTGGGGTCTGAGCAGCCTTGCAGCCCTAACCCTAAGGGGCAGAGTGAGACCGGTTTTGGCACACTGGGTAAGTGGATACCCACTTCAGCAGTGATTCCAGCGACAAGCACTTTCCTGGGAAAGCTTCTGCTCAGCAAGTTTACAAGTTCAAAGTGCCTTTTAAGTGGGCTGAAGAGAGATTTAGGGTGTCTACCTGCTGGGGTTTGAGAAATCAGCAGCCTCCAGTCGTATCAGAACTGTGATTAACATCTCATACCCCAGAAGACCACGTGTTGCCCAGACAATATTCAACAACATATAAATGCTGCTTTGTTTTTGGTTGTGTTTTTTTTTTTTATTTTTTTTTTTTTGGTTTGGTTCTTTTTTGTTTATTTTGATGTTGTTAATGTTGTTTTGTTTTTTAATTTCACCCATTTCCGTACAGATCTTTTTTCTTTCTCAATTTTTCTAGTTTAATTATAATTTCCCATTGCTGCCTATTTCAATAACCAGAACTTCATTTTTGCTAGTGTTTCTACCACTATTATTTGGTTTTTTTACCCAATTTTATCCTGCAAAGTTTTCTGTTTGCTTGTTTTGGTTTGATTTATAACATTTTTGTCTTTCCTCTCTACTGGGTAGAGGTGGGGTACTGTGTCCGACCAGGTGAGCAAAGAGCTGCTAACCTCAAGGGAACCACCCAACTGGGCACCCCCAGAAGGTAGGTTTTCGTTAAAGTTGTGTCAAAGTACCCTACTGTACACCTATATTGCTCTGTCTCCCTCTTTCTGTGCCTCTCTTCTTTTTGTCAATATTCCTTTTACCCACCCCCTCTCCTTTCTCTCTCTCTTTTTTTTTTTCTTATCACTCAGTCCTCCTTTCTTTCACCCCTTTCTTGTTCTTCAACCTTCTCACACTTCTAGTCCTGTACCATAAGGACTCATCGAACCCTTAGTCCACAGGCACGAGAACTTAAAGAGCAAGAGGAAGTGAATGGAAAATTAGGGCAAGGAAACAGATAAAAGAAATCACTCATGAGGAAGAATCAGCAGAAAACTCCAGGCAACATGAAGAACCAGTCCAGAACAACCCCGCCAAGGGACCATGAGGTAGCTACTACAGAGGATTCCACATATAAAGAAATGTTAGGAATGACAGAAAGGGAATTTAGAATACACATGTTGAAAACAATGAAAGAAATGATGGAAACAATGAAGGAAACTGCTAATAAAGTGGAAAATAACCAAAAGGAAATCCAAAAACTGAATCAAATAAGAGATGAATGATATGAAGAATATAAAAAGGATATAGCAGAGTTGAAGGAACTGAAACAGTCAATTAGGGAACTTAAAGATGCAATGGAATGTATCAGCAACAGGTTAGACCATGCAGAAGAAAGAATTTCAGAGGTAGAAGACAAAGTTTTTGAGATAACTCAGATAGTAAAAGAGGCAGAAAAGAAGAGAGAGAAAGCAGAATGTTCACTTTCAGAATTATGGGACTTTATGAAGCGTTCCAACATACGAGTTATAGGAATCCCAGAAGGGGAAGAAGAATGCCCCAGAGGAATGGAAGCCATACTAGAGAATAATATAATAGAAAATTTCCCAAATATCACCAAAGATTCTGACACACTGCTTTCAGAGGGATATTGAACTCCAGGTCACCTCAACTCTAACTGAGCTTCTCCAAGACACATTGTGATGAACCTGTCCAAAGCCAAGACAAAAGAAAAGATTCTGCAAGCTGCCAGGAGTAAGCGCCAGTTGACATATGGGGCAAATCCATCAGAGTGACCACAGACTTCTATAATGAAACTTTCCAAGCAAGAAGACAATGGTCATCTACCTTTAATCTACTTAAACAGAACAATTTCTAGCCCAGAATTCTGTACCCTGCAAAGCTAAGCTTAAAAATTGATGGAGAAATCAAATCATTTATGGATATACAAACATTGAGGAAATTCACCACAACAAGACCAGCTCTACAGGAAATAACTTCAACCTGTTCTGAACACTGACCGTCACAATGGATCAGCAGCAAAGTAAGAACTCAGATATTAAAGGACAGAACCTAACCTCCACACTGATGCAAAAGACAAAACTAAGTGATGGACTCTCACAAAATAAGACGAATAGAATACTATCACACTTATCAATTATCTTAATAAATGTTAATGGCTTGAATTCCCCACTGAAGAGACATAGATTGGCTGACTGGATTAAAAAACACAAGCCATCCATCTGCTGTCTGCAAGAAACACACCTGGCTTCAAAAGACAAATTAAAACTCTGAGTCAAGGGTTCAAAGACAATTTTTCAGGCAAACGGAATTTAGAAGAAAAGAGGAGTTGCAATCTTATTTTCAGATACATGTGGATTTAAAGCAACTAAAGTCAAAAAAGACAAAGATGGTCACTTTATATTGGTCAAGGGAAAAATACAAGAAGAAGACATTTCAATTCTAAATATTTATGCACCCAATTTAAATGCTCCCAGATTCTTGAAACAGACCTTACTCAGTATGAGCAATAGGATATCTGATAATACCATCATAACAGGGGACTTTAACACTCCTCTTACAGAGCTGGACAGATCCTCTAAACAGAATTTAAACAAAGATGTAAGAGATTTAAATGAGACCCTAGAACAACTGTGCATGATAGACGAAAAGAGAACACTCCATCCCAAAGATAAAGAATATACATTCTTCTCATCACCCCATTGAACATTCTCCAAAATTGATCATATCCTGGGACATAAAACAAATATCAACAGAATCAAAAGAATTGAAATTTTACCTTGTATCTTCTCAGACCATAAGGCACTAAAGGTGGAACTCAACTCTAACAAAAGCGCTCAACCCCACACAAAGGTATGGAAATTAAACAATCTTTTGTTGAATAACAGATGGGTGAAGGAAGAAATAAAACAGGAAATCATTAACTTCTTTGAGCATAACAACAATGAAGACACAAGCTACCAAAACCTGTGGGATACTGCAAAAGCAGTTTTGAGAGGAAAATTCATCGCTTTAGATGCCTACATTCGAAAAACAGAAAGAGAGTGCATCAACAATCTCAGAAGCCATCTTATGGAATTGGAAAACGAAGAACAATCTAAGCCTAAACTCAGTAGAAGAAAAGAAATATCCAAAATCAAATCAGAGATCAATGAAATTGAAAACAAAAGAATCATTCAGAAAATTAATGAAACAAGGAGTTGGTTTTTTGAAAAAATAAATAAAATAGATAACCCATTGGCCAGTCTAACGAGGAATAGAAAAGTAAAATCTCTAGTAACCTCAATCAGAAATAATAAAGGGGAAATAACAACTGATCCCACAGAGATACAAGAGATCATCTCTGAATACGACCAGAAACTCTATGCCCAGAAATTTGACAATGTGAAGGAAATGGATCAATATTTGGAATCACACCCTCTCCCTAGACTTAGCCAGGAAGAAATAGAGCTCCTGAATAGACCAATTTCAAGCACTGAGATCAAAGAAACAATAAAAAATCTTCCAACCAAAAAATGCCCTGGTCCAGATGGCTTCACACCAGAATTCTATCAAACCTTCAAGGAAGAGCTTATTCCTGTACTGCAGAAATTATTCCAAAGAATTGAGGAAGAAGAAATCTTCCCCAACACATTCTATGAAACAAACATCACCCTGATACCAAAACCAGGAAAAGACCCAAACAAAAAGGAGAATTTCAGACCAATCTCACTCATGAACATAGATGCAAAAATTCTCAACAAAATCCTAGCCAATAGATTACAGCTTATCATCAAAAAAGTCATTCATCATGATCAAGTAGGCTTCATCCCAGGGATGCAAGGCTGGTTTAACATACGCAAATCCATAAATGTTATCCACCATATTAACAGAGGCAAAAATAAAGATCACATGATCCTCTCAATAGATGGAGAAAAAGCATTTGATAAAAATCCAGCATCCTTTTCTAATTAGAACACTGAAGAGTATAGGCATAGGTGGCACATTTCTAAAACTGATTGAAGCTATCTATGACAAACCCACAGCTAATATTTTACCGAATGGAGTAAAACTGAAAGTTTTTCCTCTTAGAACTGGAACCAGACAAGGTTGTCCTCTGTCACCTTTACTATTCAACATAGTGCTGGAAGTTCTAGCCAATAAAATTCGGCAAGACAAGGAAAGAAAGGTAATCCAAATGGGAGCAGAGGAGGTCAAACTCTCCCTATTTGCTGACGACATGATCTTATACTTAGAGAACCCCAAAGACTCAACCACAAGACTCCTAGAAGTCATCAAAAAATACAATAATGTTTCAGGATATAAAATCAATGTCCACAAAGCAGTAGCCTTTGTATACACCAATAACAGTCAAGATGAGAAGCTAATTAAGGACACAACTCCCTTCACCATAGTCTCAAAGAAAATGAATTACCTAGGAATATACCTTACGAAGGAGGTGAAGGACCTCTATAAAGAAAATTATGAAATCCTCAGAAAGGAAATAGCAGAGGATATTAACAAATGGAAGAACATACCATGCTCATGGATGGGAAGAATCAACATTGTTAAAATGTCTATACTTCCCAAAACAATTTACCTATTCAATGCCATTCCTATCAAAATACCAACATCGGACTTTCAAGATTTGGAGAAAATGATTCTGCGTTTTGTATGGAACTAGAAAAAACCCCGTATAGCTAAGGCAGTTCTTAGTAATAAAAATAAAGCTGGGGGCATTAGCATACCAGATCTTAGTCTGTACTACAAAGCCATAGTGCTCAAGACAGCATGGTACTGGCACAAAAACAGAGACATAGACACTTGGCATCGAATTGAAAACCAAGAAATGAAACTAACATCTTACAACCACCTAATCTTCGATAAACCAAACAAGAACATACCTTGGGGGAAAAACTCCCTATTCAATAAATGGTGTTGGGAGAACTGGATGTCTACATGTAAAAGACTGAAACTAGACCCACACCTTTCCCCACTCACAAAAATTGACTCAAGATGGATAAAGGACTTAAATTTAAGGCATGAAACAATAAAAATCTTCAAAGAAAGCATAGGAAAAACACTGGAAGATATTGGCTTGGGGAAAGACTTCATGAAGAAGATTGCCATGGCAATTGCAACAACAACAAAAATAAACAAATGGGACTTCATTAAACTGAAAAGCTTCTGTACAGCTAAGGAGACAATAACCAAAGCAAAGAGACAACCTACACAATGGGAAAGGATATTTGCATATTTTCAATCAGACAAAAGCTTGATAATTAGGATCTATAGAGAACTCAAATTAATCCACATGAAAAAAGCCAACAATCCCATATATCAATGGGCAAGGGACTTGAATAGAGCCTTCTCTAAAGATGACAGATGAATGGCTAACAAACACATGAAAAAATGTTCATCATCTCTATATATTAGAGAAATGCAAATCAAAACAACCCTGAGATATCATCTAATCCCAGTAAAAATGGCCCACATCATAAAATCTCAAAACTGCAGATGCTGGCGTGGATGTGGAGAGAAGGGAACACTTTTACACTGCTGGTGGGACTGCAAACTAGTACAACCTTTCTGGATTGAAGTATGGAGAAACCTCAAAGCACTCAAGCTAGACCTCCCATTTGATCCTGCAATCCCATTACTGGGCATCTACCCAGAAGGAAAAAAATCCTTTTATCATAAGGACACTTGTACTAGACTGTTTACTGCAGCTCAATTTACAATCGCCAAAATGTGGAAATAGCCTAAATGCCCACCAACCTAGGAATGGATTAACAAGCTGTGGTATATGTGTACCATGGAATTCTATTCAGCTATTAAAGAAAATGGAGACTTTACATCCTTCGTATTAACCTGGATGGAAGTGGAAGACATTATTCTTAGTGAAGCATCACAAGAATGGAGAAGCATGAATCCTATGTACTCAATTTTGATATGAGGACAATGAATGACAATTAAGGTTATGGGGGGGGAGGAAAAGCAGAAAGAGGGACGGAGGGAGGGGGGTGGGGCCGTGGTGTGTGTCACACTTTATGGGGGTAAGACATGATTCCAAGAGGGACTTTACCGAACAATTGCAATCAGTGTAACCTGGCTTATTGTACCCTCAATGAATCCCCAACAATTAAAAAAAAAAAAAAAACTAAAGCCAAAAGTGGGTTCCTAGAGAATATCAATAAAGTGAATACAGCTATATTCACCCTGGAGAAAAAATAGCAAAGACATAAATTACCAAATTAAAGAATGAGAGACGTGACATCAGAAGAGACTCCTTAAATGTTGAAAGGATAATAAAAGTGTAATATGTTCAATTTTATGTGAATAATTTTAACAAATTAGAGAAAATATACCAATTTGTTGGAAGGCACAAACTACCAAATCACATATAAGGAAAAGTAGATAACCCAACAAGCACTATATTTTGACATAAGTTGATTTAAAAATCCTACAAAGAAAGCTTCTGAATTGTATGGCTTCATTGGTGAATTCTGCCAACCATTTAAGACATGCCTTATAGCAATTCTACAGAAACTATCCTACCGAAATTGAAAAAGATAGTGTATAGGTTGCTAAGCCTGCCATAACAAAGTGGCACAAACTGTTGGCTTGAAGAATAGAAAATTATTTTCTGACAATATGGTAACCAAATTAAAATTACAAGACCAGTGTGTTGGATGGTTTGGTTTATTCTTATGCCTCTCTCCTTGGTTTGCAGATTGCCACCTCTTGTCTTGTCTTCGGATGATCTTTCCTCTGTCTGTTTGTCTGTGTTCTAGTCTCTTCTAATAAGGACACAAGACATACTTGAGTAAGGCCCAAACTAGCAGACTCACTTTAACTTATTTATTTGAAGGTCTTATCTACAAATACAGTAACATTCTGTTGTATTGGGAGTAAAAGTTCCAAATATAAATTTTGGGGGGACATAACTCAACCCATAATAGAAGGAATATTTTCATATTCATTCTATGAGGCCATATGGAAGCCACACACAGACATTATAACAAGAAAAAAAAGTAAAATAAAATCCTGCAAATCAATAGCCTACATAAATATGAATGCAAATCATTTAAACAAAAATTCAGCAAATTATTTCAAGAATATATTAAAAGGACAATTAGGTTTGACTGCAGACTGGTAAAGTTATTTCATTATTAGGAATCCAAGCAAGATAATTTAGGTAATTTACAATATTAATAAAGTAGAAAAGACAAACTCTTACATACAGAGATGATGTTTGGCAAAATCCTAAATCTATTTATAATTTTAAAAAATATCTCTACATATTAAAAATATAAGGGGACTACATCCATCTGATAAAGGGTAACTTTGAAAAAGATAAAGCTAACATTATACTTACTATTGACAAGCATAGCTTTTACCCCAATATTTGAAACAATGTAAGGATGTCTGTTATCACCACTTCCATTCAACTTTGTACTGGTGGCACAAGCAGCTGAAGTAAAGCTGAAAAAAAAAAAGAATAAAAATGTATAGATTGGAAATAATGGGATAAAACTTTATTTATTTACATATTACTGATATTCAATGCAAAGTCAAAAGAGATCTACAAAAAGTCATAAAAGTAATATATTTGTTTGTTTATCAAGGTTGTAGAACACAAGATAAATACACAAAAATCAGTTGTACTTCTATATATACCACTAATAAATGATCTATTATTGACATTAAAATCAATATCATTGGCAAATTGGTGGATGGTTATTGACTAGAGACACCAGCTTTCAGATGTCTGTAAAAAAAGGGAAAAAAAAAAGAAAAAGAAAAAGAAAAGTCCTAACAAGCAATCACAGAGCAGATGTATTTCTGAGGGAAAAGTGATAGAAACTACAAGAGATTCTGTGGGAAGAAGTCACAGAGCAGAACAAGGAGGAGATGGACAAAGGACAACCTGGGGAGACTTGTAGCAGAGTGAGAAGTGCAGGTGGAGCTGTTTTCTTCTTCTTCCCCTGCATCTCTGATAGCCAGAGGATGATCAAGTTGCTGGAGAGAATTTCTGCACACATGAGACCAGAGGATTCTGCCACAAGTGAGCTAGGAAATGCTTGTTGACAGGGCACCAGGCTCCCACCCCTCACAGAGAGCACTTCCCACCCCCACAGACCCAAGCCAGGACAGCAGGCACCATATTGCTCCTCCACCCATCATGTATGCAATTTTGTTCTTCCCACGGAGTTTTAAACTCCTCGGGCTTTTTTCCTGCTCATTTACACAGATATTTCACAACTCTAGCCAAGACCGCAGGATCCACATTGGATTCAGCTGGTCCCAGGTGATTTCTGTGATGCTGTGGCCTGGACATTAAGGGCAGATGCCCTCTTGACCAGTCTTCAAATACTTTCCCATACAGACTCTTCTCTGCCTGCCCTCTTCCCCCCACCTGAGCTTCCACAACACCAAAGTTTCCACAGAATGTGAAACTAAAACCTTTCCTCTATGGGTCCTGCAACATACGGTGGGGTCCTCAAACTTTGACTCCCACTCACTGGCTCTTCCTGCTGCCTGCCTGGAGCTTCCAAGGGAGCCAGGCCTACCTTGAAGCAATAGGACATTGAAACTGCCTGGAAACCCTGCGTGCCACTCGAGAAGTGGGCCTCTCCTTGGAATAGTCTGAGATTGACCTACTTGTGATTCAAGTTCACCCACTAAGGGCTGTACATGAACCCTATTCTCTGGGCTTAAGCAAGTTCATATCAACCAAGTATCCCACCTAAGCTGCCACTTCCAAGGCAGAGACAACACCCAAAGGAAGACCACATTCCTAAACAAGGGAAGTTTTAAAATTCACTTCTGTTCATAGGTCCATGGTGCCACACAGTTGTGACATATTTTGGAAGTACATTCCATATTCCCAAACTCTCCTTCCCACAGGGTAGGAAAATCTGCATATAACCCCCTAGAACAGAAAGCCCACAGGGGCTACCCCAGAGGCTTTATCTCCCTTTTTTCTTATCTATCAGTAAAATATATCCTTTCCTTCATTTGTGGTGTTCCCTTGATTCATTCTTTGAATATCTTAGACCAAGGATCCAGCAGAGAGAGACAGATTTCGGTTCCACTTGGTCTAAGGAAGTAAGGGAGTCTATGTGGGTAGAGTATAGTGTGGGTACTAGCTATAATGTGCTCACAGGCCCCCTTTCCCTGGTAGGATGGCTGCATTATAAACTTAGGCTGGGATCTCAAACTGGAAATCTCCTGGCCCATAACATAGACACAGGGGAGGAACACTGGTGGCCTGAGAGTCAGCCTTCCAGAAGTTGTTGGGGGGAAATGTAGAGCATAGGGTCAGGAGAAGAGTGCAGCCCACTGAGGGTTTCCACACTGTCATTCTCTGATGGACCTGTCTCCATAAACAGACTCTCTGGGTGGGGTGACTTCAGCCAGAAACTGGAAGCAGACCTCTGACTCCCAGCACACGGCTAACTGGTCAGTTTCTGTGGATTCTGAGGGAAAGCTCACCCAACCCAATCCCTCACAGCTGCAGTTCCCCACACACCTCAGCTGGGGCAGGGCTTACGGACTTTTCTGGAACCTCTAGGGCCCCAACCACAACCTGGGACATTCAAGTGCTTTTGCTTGTGGACTAAGGGATGGGAGCCAGTTCAGGACCCCCCCACCCCAACCTCCCCCCAAAAAAACACAAACAAAAAAACACTGCAGTTTTCTTTTTCCCACAGCTGCCATCTACTGACATGGAGGCTCAGGCAACATAGCCACAAACTTCCTTGACAGTGCCATCCATTTGGGTGGTGGTGGAAATCAAGAACCCCCCCTGGGAGCTACACGTTCCCTCCTAAAGTTTGGTGCACTCTTAGTACTCCACCTAGGGGACCAGAGATTACCACAGACACAAATGAACATCTTAGCAATTGGAAAATTCACACAGTCATCAACCAATAACTGGGAGAGCAATGATACAGCCCTTCAAAGCATCTTCCAATTCAAGAAAACAAGGTGGAGCTGATTTACATTCACATTACCACCCTCCACCACTGAGAGTACACTGGGGAATCTAACTCAAAACACTCTGCATGAAAGAGGTGAAGACAGCAGGTTAGAGGCAACCTGAGAAGTTCACTAAACCTGCTAGAGCAACCCACAAGCAACTCAGGACCAGTACTCTTCTCCTTGACACAGTCAGGCACAAATCACTGCGCAGCTAGCCTGGCATCTTTCTTCAGCCTGTCAAATCTCCCGAGAATTAGCCTCCTGCAAGAAGGGCTTTTTCTCCTCTGATTTGTCCTCCTGTGAGCCCTTGGCCAATGGGGATGACGTGTGTGGGCAGACGTAGGCCGAAGTCTCCTGGGAGGAGGAAGGACGTCAGGCCCCGCGACGCTCCGACAGTGAGGATGGCTGTGTGAGGTGTGTTGAGAGGATTGCGTGGCCTCGGGTTCTCACTGTGTCTATCGCCCATTGTTTGTGGGTGCCGGAGCCAGTAGGGTTCCTGCCAGAGGATGCCAGAGGGTTCCTGCAAAGCTCCTGCGGCTAGAGGTGGTCGTGAGGGCGAGTACTAACTTGCAGCTTCCGGGTTCCCCACGCTCGGTTCCCAGAAACCTTCACGCGCAAAGGCTTTTCTTCAAAGGCGTTGGGCCGGGGAAGCCTGCAACGGGTGGGGCACCTAGCTTTGCAGGGGCCTTACCTGAAGCCGTGCTTTCTTCGCCAACCGTGATTCCCTTGGTCCTGGACTGGGAGGAGAACCACTCAGGCCATTGGCCTGTCTGTGCTGCTTTGTTTAACCTCACGTAGCAAGGCAGGACATTGGGAGGAAGCAAGGCAGGCTGGGCAAAGGACCCAAGCGCACAGAGGACAACAGGAGTATACCCTACTGCAGAGTTATTCTAGTTGTGACGTGAACTATTTGGACCTTCAGTGCCACCTGACAGAAAACTGCATACCAGGAAAGGTACAGGTGAAACCGGTGATCTGTGAAACCTAGAAGGTTTGTTAAGAGACTACCAACATGTACTCTTCTGCCAGTCCCAAAATCCTATACAGGAGCCGGCGGTTCCTCTGGTTAACTTTTCTTCAGCTTCATCACCAGCAGCAGAGTGGTGTGTTCTGTGATGTCCTTCTGCAGGCAGAAGGTGAAGCAGTCCCAGCCCACTGCTGCATCCTGTCATCCTGCAGCTTCTTCACAGAGCGCCTAGAACGGGAGAGGCCAGATCAAGGTCAGAAAGTGGTCTTGGAGCTGGGGGATCTGAAGATCAGGACACTCAGGAAGCTTGTGGAATTCCTGTATACCTCAGAGTTGAAAGTATCTCGAGAAGAAGCCGAAGATGTGCTTTCTGCTGCCCGTCAGCTCCGCATATCTGAGCTAGAATCCCTTCACCTTGAGGGTGGCAAGTTGGTGAAGGCTTCTCAGGGCCGAAGATTAAACCGAGAGTGCTTACAACCACCAGCTGCTGCACCAGTCTCTGCCAGAGTGGTGGTATCCAACCGCCCACCTCGAACTCCACTGCCTGCTACCCAGACTCGCTGTCCTCTTGGGGCAGTGAGATTGAAGTCTTTAGGCAAGGAGGAGGGTTCACAGGAGAAAAACAACCGACAGAGTGCAGACTTGTCTGGTAGTCTTCTGCTTAAGAGGAAGGCCAGAGCCTGCCCAACTCCACAAGAAAAAAGCTCTTTACCATCAAGCCACAGTCAGGGGCCAGAAGAGAATAAGAGTGTCCCTGCTGTTAGTCCTACAGCACATTCCCGACCCAGCTTGTACCCCTCTGTGGATGAGCGACTATTACCCAGAAAGTTCAGGCTGAATCGCTCAATGGTATCTCCTCATATCTGCACATTGAATCCCTCCAGTGTGTTAAGCAGACCCAGCTCAGTGCCTGCAGCCCATGGCCGGCGTCTGTGGCGGCCGAAGAGTATAAATACAGAAGCACCAGAGGATAAACAGAAACCGGGAATAACTAGTCCTCTACAGAGCACTCCAAGCCCATGTGGTCTTGGGAAGACAAATGGGAATAAGAAGAGAATCCCTGAAGACAGGGCACCTAACTCAGACTCTGCAGAGGAGGGGCAGGTCGGGAGAGTGAAGCTTCGCAAGATTGTCAGAGGGACCTGCTGGAAGGTGGTACAAGAGCCTCCCCTCAAAAACTCTCAGGATAGCCCCCAGATCCCAGAACCTGGAGGAGACTTAGTAGAGCCTCAGCCTTCCTCAGTTAAAGAGCAATCAGTGTCATCTGCTAGTTTAGAACTGTGTCATGACTCCCCTGTGTGTCTGAAGATACAAGACATTCTGCTTTCTACTAGCCACTCCCCAGAACACCCAGTGGTGAAGGCCAAGTTTGAGTCCAGTCCAGAGCTAGAAAGGAAGGAACCTGTGTTGGATATAGACTGCAAGAAGCCCTGTGCCTTTGACACAACCCTGCTGGGGCAACCTTGTGAAGACGAGGAGTACCGAATCACAAGTGCTGCTGCCACCAGTGAGCTGGAAGCGATCTTGGACTTCATGTCCTGTGGCTCAGACACTGAATCACCTCTGGCGTCTCTGCCGAGTCCTGAAGTTGAGGGCTGCAGAACCCCTAGTTACCACCTAACAGAAACAGGAAAGTACTGGATTGAAGAGGAAGAATGCTGTTTGTCAGACTTAGAACTCTGTCCCAGGGAGCTCACAGGATTGGAAAAGGAACCTGTTGATGAGAACAAAAAGCCAACTGAGCCCCTTAGCCCCCTTGTCACGCCCTCTGAGATGAATGAAGGAGAGGTGCTTTCAGTGACTGGCTCTTGGACTCTAGACCTTGAAATCACCAGCTCTGAGCCACTGGATGGTCAGGGAGACAAACTTCTCCACATTGACTCCCTTAACACTCCCCAAAGGACTTATGAGGACCTCTTACCTCCCTGCTCAAACTGGGCAGATACTGGTCTGGAAGTGTCCCTAACTATGGATGAGATATTATACCCTGTTACAGAGGCAAACGAGGAGGTATTTGGTAACGCTGGGCTACTGAGCCCACTTCTTGCAAGCTCTGAAGACGAAGAGATTGATGTGGTGAGCTGGACAACAGAGGAGGAACTAACATCCACTAGTATCCCCTCTGTCTGGCCCGACCCTTCCTCAGAGTCAGAAACAGAGATAGATATACTAACATAGTGGAGGGGGTTAGGGGCCCTGAGTAGGTGGGAAGTGTTGGCTAACAAAAGACTTACTGGCAGAGAAGCTAGCACACACTCTCTCCTTTTAGCACAAGAGGCGGGTATACCCTAGGCCAGCCATTCTCAACCTGTGGGTCTCCACCCTTTGGGGGTTGAACGACCCTTTCACAGGGGTCACCTAAATACATTCTGCATATCAGATATTTACATTACGATTCATAACAGTAGCAAAATTACAGTTATGAAGTAGCAACGAAAATAATTTTATGGTTGGGGGTCACCACAACATGAGGAACTGTATTAAAGGGTCGCGACATCAGGAAGGTTAAGAACCACAGCCCTAGGCTATTTGTAGGTTCCTTCCTCCCCTCCCCAGGCCTTGGGAGCCAGGCAGAAGTTAAGAAGTACCATGAATAGAAGAACATTATGAACCATCTTATTTCTTTGCAATCCATTTTCTGTTTAGTGACAAGTGAAACAATAAACTGTATGGTACCCTCCCAAATTATGAAAACCATAGTGATGTATATGACCACATAATGTTGTATGTATACTGAAAATAGAAAACATACCTGAAATAAAGTTGACCTAATTGAATGTAGATATACACTTTATCCATGCATTAGAATACTAATTAATAATTAGCATATCAGTTCAGTTCTCTTCCAAGTACATCTATAGATTAAATGCAATCACAGTCAGTACTGTGATGGATGTATTTTTTGTAGAAATTAATACATTGATTCTAAAATTCATATGGCAACTGAAAGAAATTAGAATCACAAAACAATGGAACAAAAAGTAAAGGATTAACAATACCTGATGTTAAAACATTAAAAACAGCTGTAAGCTGGATGGTGTGATGGTGGAATTAAAACAGAAAATAGAACAACAGACAGAATAGAGTATCTAGAAATAGTTCCATATACGTATGTGTTACTGCTTTCAATTAAAGTACAAAGACAGTTAGTAGAGGACAGTCTTTTCAAAGAGTGGTGAAGGAAAAATTGGATTTCTATATACAAAAATAATAAACTTTTGTTCAAATTGCAAGCAATATACAAATATTAACACAAGATACCTAAATATAAAGCCTATAAATACAAAATTTCTGGAGTACAGTGTAAGAGAACATGTTTTTAACCTGAGGTATGAAGAATTATACCTCATTAAAATGATAAAATCTGCTCTTTTGCTGTAACTTCTAATATAGTAAAAAGAGACTCCAGAGACTCATAGAAATATTTTCTATTCATTTATCTGGTAATTGACTTGTACCCATCATTAAAAACCAAATAAAATTAAAAATAGGTAAAATACCATACAAATGGCATAAGGATGGCAAAAGAGCCCAATGTGAACTTGTTCAATGTCCCTCATACACACAGAATGGCTAAAAATAAGTAAGACTGGCCATGCTCGTGTTTGCAAAGATTTGGAGAATTGTAAACATCCATACATATATAACCAGTAAGAGGCTAAATTTCAACATAAATATATTGAGCAAAAGAAAGGAGATAAAAAAATTCCATTGATTCCATTCACACAAAACTCTAGAAAATGTGAAATAATTGACAGTGACAAAAATTAGGCAGTGATTGGAGAAAGAGCATGTGGAAAGGAGGTTTCCAAAGGGGCATGAAGAAACTTTTTGGGGTGAGGCTTGTGTTCATTATCTTGATTACAATATGATTTTATATGTTATTTATAGTCAAAAATTATCAAATTGTATACTTTATGCGTGTGATGTTTATTATATGTTAATTATAAATTCATAAGTCTCTTAACATTGCATTAAATATCATTGCAGTTGACTGTTGATTTATTTCCAAAGTACCTAGAAAAGAGGTAGGCTACCAGTATTGTGTTTTAGTGATCTGTAGTTTTAGCTGAGATTAATAATGCAAATAAGCTACTGTCGGTATACATGTATTTTTGGTGGCTTGTTATATACTGACTTTATATCACAGGGCACAATAAACTGTAGCCTTTAAAAGTGGTCCACTCAATATATATATACTGAATGAAACTTGAAAAAATGGTTTTAAATTTTTCCAAATTTTTGTGGTCACAGATACAAAACACTGTCATGTTTATTATGTGACTCAAGGCAGCTTTTTCTTTAGTTCCTCAAACTTAATATCCAATTTTTATAAAGGTAATGTACACTAGTCTTTTAGGTTCTAATCAGTGCAGTTAAGACAGCCTAAATTGCAATACTCTGATCCATGGTTTACTGCTGTTCCATTGAATGAGGCTGTTTGAAAATAAAGACTTGCTTCCAAATGCCCAACCTTGCAACACAGAAAATGAAGGGTTTCCATATTTACCATTAGAAAGCAGTCTTCTGGGGCCTAAATTAGCAATGATTTAATCTTTGTTCCATCACAGCTAGCAGTCAACAGTTGCCCAAATCACCTCTCTTGGAAATACGCTTTCTCCCTCTTATTCATTTTATTCAAATCAACAGCCTAGACTGGCAATATGAGGAGAACTACACTAAACACCTTAACCTCAAGAAAGTCACAAAAACAAATCAAGTGCCACCCAAGAGGGCTGGTACCTGGACGTGAAAGCATATACTTGGAAGATTAAAAAACAAAAAGGGTGGCAGAAACAGTGGCTAAACAAGCCATGTAGCTTCTTCCTCCTTTTTGAAAGTGACACTGTTTAAGACTTATTTTCACTGACAACTGTAATAATAAGTATAAAGAAGGTGGTTCAGGAACCCAGAAGAGAAAGCAAGAATAATTATAAGTGGAAATAGGATGGAGGTGGTTATGGTTAATGCTGCAGTTCTTTAAAAAATAACATTTTGGTCTTTATTTTGGTGGATGGGTAGATTTCATCACGTATAAATGGGAATAAATCCAAGATTCTGTGTAGACAAGATAGAAATTAAATTGATAATAAGGTGTGTGTATACATTTAGGTGTACATTTTATTCTCTCTCAAAGAATGAGTGGTTACCAGTTTGGATTCAGGCATTTCAAAATCTCCTTTTAAAATGTTTTGTTGTGTTTCATGTGTGGAAGGGTTGAGTGAGAGAGAATTTTCATTATTTAGCCTGAAAATTTCTATATGCGTAATTCCCATCACCTGGATTACTTGTCCCTTTTATTACTCTTTCTTACACATAGGAATAAAACATAACTATAGAATACAGATATAAATTATAATGGTTTGTAATCATGATATAATAAACTTCTTTTTCATATAATATGTCCCACAAAGTTTATCATAATGACTATATGGCATGGTATTCACATGTATACAGATTGGCATATTTGTCTCAGCCACCTTATTACAATTCTATAGTATCAACACATACGAATACATATTTGAGAATGTGCATTTGAAGAAATAAGTGGGACATGCCTGAACTGTGGTTTCATTAATTTTTAAATATAAGGCTGAATTTTGATTAAGGTTCAGATGTCCTTAAATTCACATGTTAGCCAATGACAGAATCTGACTTTGGAGGTCAAGTGAGCCTTCCAAAAGTCATGCTTTACCCAGCAGAGAACACCTGAATAATAGTTTTCCTCAATTATTGAGCATACACTTTAGGAATACGGGATTTCATTTTTAATTTAAAAATATATAGTTAATAAATATAAATTATATATATTAAAGGTGTATGACATGATGATTTGAAAAATTCATACAGTGTGTACTGAGTACCACAGTCAAATTAATACATCCATCACCATTCATAGTTATTATTTGTGGATTTTTGTGTGTGTGTATGTCTGTGCCTATGTGATGGGGACACTTGAAATTTGCTCTCTTATCAGATTTCAAGTAAATAATACAGTATTATTAACTATGCTGTCCATGCTGTATGTTAGATACCCACAACCTATTCATTTTATAACTGAAAGTTTTCATCCTTTGAGGTATACCTTTTCACCTCCCCATTTTTCCCACCCTCTGGCAACCACCATTCTACTGTCTGTGTCTATGAGTGATCGTTTTTAGATTCTACCTATAAGTGAGATCATGCTGTATTTGTCTTTCTGTCTTATTTCACTTAACATAATATTCTTCCAGTCTTATCAGTGCTATCTAAAATGGCAAGATTTTCTTAGTTTTTATTTGTGAATAGTATTTTGTTCTGTGCATATGTGCATATATCTAAATATTATTTTTCTATTCATCTGCTCATGGACACTCAGCTTCTTTCTATAACTTGACAATTGTTAACAATGCTACAATAAAACAAAGGTATACAGATAGATATTGAGTTAGTGATTTAGTTTCCTCTGGATACATACCTAGAAGTAGGATTTATAGATCAAAGAATAGTTGTGTTTTAAATTGTTTGGGGGACCTTCGTATTGTTTTCCATAGTGACAACAGAGTGCAAATGTTCTCTTTCCTTCACAACCTTGCCAACACTTAATACCTCTTGTCTTCTTGATAACAGCCATTATAACACATATGAGGTGTTATTTCTCCATTTTCTTTTGATTAACATAAGGGTATATACAACTATGCTTTGAACTTCTTTGGAAGGTGATTTGATTAATGATCTTTAGAGATTTTTACTACACACCTGGGATCCTCTCATGGTGCACTGGCATGCCGTGGCACACCGGTTGCAAATCGCAGCTCTATACAATGAGAAAATATTTCTGGTGTTCATACTCCATGCAGTCTCTGGTATTTTGTTATAGCAGTCCAAACAAAACAAGACAGTTGGAAATAGAACTATTTTGCTTTCTCAGCCTCTACTTGGAAGCAGGCTAGGAATGAGGGCGCTAGAAATGGACATTGCATCAGGTTGCCTGCAGTACCATACCTGAATGAATGAATGAGCCAATCGATTGATCCATCATTTGGTCAAAGAGAGGATTCCCACTGAACAAATCTGGTGTAGAAAGGCATTGGGTCATGCCTGCTGAAGGTTTGCTGCCAGCTTTCCCTCAGGATCCCCTATGGGCGCCCCACAAGGAGGAAGATCTCAGGACAACTTTTCAAGAGACAGGCAAGGGTCTGTCTCTCCTCTGGTCCCTGCTCCTCATCATGTCCATACAAGATCAATAATGAAGCAATACTTTTTTTTTTCACAACTATAATTTTCATATTTAATGAGTGTGACTCAAAAACTATTGTTGTGGGTTTTTTTTTTTTGTTTTTTTTTGAGGCAGAGTCTCACTTTATCGCCCTCAGTAGAGTGCTGTGGTGTCATAGCTCACAGCATCCTCCAACTCCTGGGCTTAGGCGATTCTCTTGCCTCAGCCTCCTGAGTAGCTAGGACTACAGGCACCTGCCACAATGCCTGGCTCAAAAACTATTACATTAATTAGTCAAATCCCACAAAACATGAATGGTGCCCATGGTAATTAATATTGTATTCCATGAAAAAATTACAAATAGGGGTAATGTTAATCCAATCATTATTGTATTCATTTTGATGCGTAAGATCTAAATACACCAGTTAAAAAAACAGAGACTGTCAGAGTTCATACAAAAATAGTATCCAGTTATATGTTGTATAAGAAAACCACTTTAATATAATTACATTAAAAGTAATTATATTAATATAATATAATTCCATCATAATTGTAATTATAATTAATTGCATACATAATTACATTATGATTAATTACATAATAATAATTACATTTATAATTAATTACACAATATAATTACATTAAAAGTAAAGGAATGAAGGAAGTTCTAGTGTAATCAAAAGAAAGATGAAATAGCTATATTAATGTCACACAAAGCAGAATTCAGAGCAGATAAAAGTATTGTGGATAAAAGAGGCATTACATAATGACGACGATGTCAATTCTCTAAGAAGTGTTAGCAAAATATGAGGATATAACCCTAAGGAGACATAATGATCCTTAACATGCACACATCTAAAAAATAGAATATCAAAATGGGTGAGGCGAAAACTGATAGAACTATAAGGAAAAGTAGACATATCCACCATGCTACTTAGGGACTTCAACAATGCTCTATCAGTAGTTGTCAGATCCAGCAGGCAGAGAAACAGTAAAGATATAGTTGAACTGAACAAAGCTGAAGTAGATCTAACTGACATATATATAATTCTTCATCCTGCAAGTGTAGAATATGCCACCTTCTCAAGCACACAGGGAACATTCAGAATGACAGACTTTGCTCTGGGATGTAAAAATTACCTTAACAAATTTAAAAGAATAGGAAGCTTACAAAGCATGTTTTCAGACAAAAATTAAATTAAGCTAGAAATCAATAACAAAGTAATAGCTGGAGAATCATGAAATAGTTGGAAACTAAACAATATACTTCTAAATTACATGAGTCGATCATAAAATTTCAAGAGAAATCTATTTTTAACATTTTGAAATAAAAAAAAAATATTGAACTATCCAATTTAAACAATATATACATGCTGTATTGTTGAAACAATAGATAAACTGACCAGTAGAACAGAACACAGAAACTAGAAATAAATGTAGATACATAAAGTCCGCTGATCTTCTTTTTTAAAAAAGCAAAGTCATTACAATAGTAAAAAGGTGGTCTTTTCAACAATTGATGATAGAACAATTCGAAATCAAATATTTTTTAAAAAGTTAATAATTCTGGACATTGACCTTACACCTTTCATAAAATTAACTCAGTCTGTACTATTAACCTAAATATAAAATGAAAAATAATCTACAAGATAAAATGGGACAATATGTTGGTAACATTGGGTTGGTGATGACATTTTATATGCAATCCATCAAAGAAATATTTTAGTTGTGCCATATTAAAATTTTAAAAAGTATTCTGCTCTGTTAAAGACACTGTTAAGACAATGAAAAGACAAGCCATAGACTGGGAGAAAGTATTTGCCAAGCACACAGAGAATTTTTCATCAAAAATATAGAAAGAAGTCTTAAAACTCAACAATAAAAGACAGCAAACAAGCCAATTAGAAAATGTGCAAAATATATGCCTCACTATGGAAGGAATACAGATGGAAAATGAATATATTAAAAGAAGTCCTGGGCGGTGCCTGTGGCTCAAAGGAGTAGGGTGCTGGCCCCATATGCCGGAGGTGGAGGGTTCAAACCCGGCCCTGGCCAAAAATGGGGGGGAAATTATAGAAAAATAATAAATAAAATAAAGAAGTCCTATGTCACATGACATTAGGGAATTACGAATAATTCTGTAATTAATAGAATAAAACACATAGCAGAAATGTTTTATTCAAACAATGAGATATCACTACACACTTATTGGATTCTCTAAAACTCAAAACACTGACAACACCAAATGCTAGTTAGAATGTAAAGCAACAAAAGCTCTCATTCATTTTGGGGGATGCAAATTGATACACATCAGAAAACAGTTTCGAAGTGTCTTACTATGCTACTGTATCATTGTGCCCTGTATAATGTACACTTATTTGCTCAAATTTTGAGGTAAAAATAAGGTTGTTCATTATATAAAGGTAGTATATCTCAAGAGCAGGGGAGTATAGCAGGTCTCCCAGGGCCACCACACACTCCCACCTGGGCCTGTCAGCTCCAGCTGCACGGGGTTCCAGTTCGGGAGGCTTCAGGTTCCAGTGGAAACAGGCTAGATTAACCTTGGCTGAGTGCTGTGATCAGGGGGATCCAGTGGTGGCAGGGGTGGGGAGGTGGGCCATGGCTGTGTGGAACAAAGGTCAGGGTGTGAGGCCCCACCATTTAGAAGATACTGGGAGCTCCCTTCAGGCCACACAAACCCACCTGACTGCCTGTGAGCGGTCTCAGAAACTCCAGCCCACCAAGCACATACATGGCCATCTCATCTGTGGCCCCAGACATGGCAAGGAGGGTAGGCCACCAAGGACAGAAAGAATCTTCAAGCAACACAGAGCAGGTGACTTCAGGACAGCAGTGTGACCTGCACATTTATCAGGGGAGAATTCTCAGATGTAGCTCTCCCAGCTGAGAGCTCACCACCTTCTCAAGGAGCATTTTCTTGAAAGTGTGGGCAAAAATCATGGGTGTCTGCAATACAGAGAAGCAAGTGACATATGGTTCACCATATGAATATGGTAAATGTGGTAAATATTGTTTTAGGTGATCAAGCAGTCACAATCCTAGACATTTACTCAAATAATTAAAAAACTTGTGTGCACCTTCAAAATACACATAAATGGTTATAGCTGTTCTATTTACAATTATCAAAAATTGGAAGAAACAAATATACCCTTCAATAGGTGAACATATAAATACAATACAGTAGTTCCACCTTATTAGTGAGTGACATATTCCAAGACCCCCGTAGATGACTTAAACCATGAATAGTACTAAATCCTATACATACTATGTTTTCCTTGGCATACATATATATGATAAATTTAATTTATAAATTGGATATGGTAAAAGAATAACAACAATTATTGTGATAAAATTTAATAATTATAATAATATACTATAATAAATATTATGTAAATGTGGTCTTTCTATTTCTCTTTCTAGCTCTCTCTCTCTCAAAATCTCTTATTGTACTGTGCTCACCCTTCTTGTGATCTGACAATCTGATAATCAAAACAACTATTAGGTGACTAAAGGGTGGGTAGCATATACAGCATGTATACCCTAATGAAAAGAGTGACACAAAAGATTATCATGATACACAAAACTGCATGCAATGTAATATTTTTTTAGGCCATGGTTGACTGCAGGTAACTGAAACCATGGAAAGTAGAACGGCAGAAAAATGGTGGTAGTTACTGTATCTACATAATGGAGTATTATTCAGCACTAAAACCAAATGAACAAACAAGGCACAAAATGACATAGATGAACCTTAAATGCATACTGCTAAATAGAAGAAACCATTCACGAAATGATATATGTTGTAAGATTCCAACTACATGACATTCAGGAAAAGGCAAAACCATAGAGATGTTAAAAAGATCATTGGTAGTGGGTGGCACCTGTGGCTCAACGGACTAAAGCGCTGGCCCCATATGCCAGAGGTGGTGGGTTCAAACTCAGCCATGGCCAAAAACTGCAAAAAAAAAAATCATTAGTAGCATAGGATTCAGTGTGATGAAGCAGGAGATGAATAAGTGAAGCAGGTGACTTTTTTGGGGGCAGAGTGGTAAAACCATTCTAAATGATCCTGTAATGGTGGATATAAGACACTATACATTGGTCAAAACTCATAAGACAAAGTGTGAACATTAATACAAATTATGTATGGGTTTTAGTTAATAATAAAGCATCAATATTCATCTATTGTATTAAATGTTTCACACGAATATACTAATAAAAGGAGGAATTCTGTGAGGCAAAGAAAGTATACAGCTATCATTCTTATAATAGCTACATAATTTTTCCATGAAATTAATCTTGCTCTAGGAAAATAGTCTACTAATAAAAAATCATGTACACACAGGGTATTACTAAAAATAAATGATTGACTAAGTGATATTAGTAGAAATTAATGGAAATCAGATATGGTTATTAATCATCACCTTTATAGGCCAGGAAATATTTTCTCTATTACTCTACCTACATCCCAATGATCTTGGAATAAAAATACTGAGACTTTTTGGATTTAATACATAATTACACAGCACTATTGCTTTACTATGAAGGACTAAGGAAAAATAAAGCTAATGAAATATGCAACTCTAGCAAAACAATGCTAGTGTTATGGTTTGGAAAGATATATAGGACATGACAAAAGGGATGGGTGGAGGTCAGACCATGATATTTACACAAATGTAAGCGAACTGGCACTGGCTTTGATGAAAATCACTACACCCCCACACACACACGATAAAAGTATAAATGTTATTTTTCTCTCACATTTGACAGATTTTTAATATTTACATAATGTATGTGTGTATATGTGTGTATTTTTTTCGAGGAGAGGGAAAGTGGGTGGCCAGGTGGAGGGAGGGTAATCAGTGGGACCTCACCTATTATGCATATTGCAAGGGTACATATCAAATATATTAAGAGTAATGTATAAATGTCTAAAAACAACTATGAAATAAGTGAGGTGAAGGCTATGTTAACTAGTTTGATGTAAACATTCCAAATTGTATATAAAATCAGCACTTTGTACCCCATAAATGTAGTAATATATACAGTTATGATCTAATAAAAATATTAGGCAAAAATAAAATATTTGGGGACAATATCAGAGTAAAACCAAGAACCTAGTAAGGAAGCAGAATCATAGAGAACTACTACTGTATTTGTAATAGTAAGCTGATGGAGACATAATTCGTATACAACACAATCAATGCACTTAAATAGTACATTTCCATGGCTTTTAATATGAGGTCTAATATTTAAGTTCAAGCATTCATCCTAGAGAGAGTGCAACATATCTCATTGTTGAATATCACTATGGTCACTTTCAAAGTACTCTCCACTTGTGAAGCTATGCACCAATGCTAGTGCCTAGTTCACACTATAAAGCAATTTTGGAACTCTATTTCTGGAATCACCGTAAAAGCTGTCATTATATGGCACACAAAATCACTCAACACTAATGAACACCACTCTGCAAGACATCACCACACATCGACATGAACAAAGCCATGAGTCATTGATGTACTAAGGTTATGAAACCCTACCAAGTTGTTTGTACACTGCTGCCAACATAAGCACATGGTGGCAACTTCACAAATTTAGTTGTCAGACCACATACTACAATGTCTACGATGGTCATTCCAGAAAAAGAGTTCCAAAATTACCTCGAAATGTTGACTAGGTTCTGGAATGGGTGCATAGTTTTCCAAGGGGAGTACTATGAAGATGACCATAGTGATGTTCAGTAGTGAGGTATATAGTGCCTTTTCTAGAATGAGTTTGTGAACTTAATTGTCACTCTCACGTATCCATTATTTCTCCACTACATAGACCCGTGGAAAATGCTGTCTTGTTTCTGAATAGAGCTGGCTATTATTTGCATCCTTAGTTAAGATGATGATCCAGGGAATGCCAATTTATTAACTTGTTAAGGAGTTCCTTGACTAACATTGCTTCCAAACATGAGACAAATGTATGCAAAAATCTTTTCTTGGCAAGGTACCTTTACCCTAGATGTTAAGGAATTTCTACATTACTTTTCTTTTACCCCTTTCATAAGTTGCTGCAAGTTTACTCACTTAAAACAACACATATTTATCTTACAGTTCTATAAATTAGATGAAATTAAAAGACTATAAAGATTTATGTGCACAAATAGAAATCTAACATCAGTCTCACTGGGTTTCACTGCATTAGCTTTGACAATTATTTCACAGTTATTTATCATTCTAAGTATTCTATCATGCCTCACTTTTCTACATTTAATGACTCTTGTGATTATATCGGACCCACACCAATAATGCACTGTAATATTCTTTCCTTATGTTTAGCTGAATAGCAACTTTAATTCCATTTTAAATATTGACTTTCCTTTGTCATATAATCTAACGTATTTACACATTCCAGGGGTTAGGATGTAGACATCTTTGGGGCATGACATTATTCTTTATGTCATAATTCTCAATATGCAGAATTGTTTTCATGCCAATGAACATTGTGCAATCAAGGATAATCCAGTATTTAAGGTGCCATAAAGAGAATAAACATAAATAAACAAAGGAGGCATGAACATAAAAAAAACTTTGTTTTCAGGTGACAAAATATTATAAAATAAATACAATTGTTATATTATAATATCTATTGTGAAAGTTTGAATTTGTCAAGATATTAAAAACTATGAGCCCAAATCTAACAAATTTATAAAAGAAATATACTTCTAGAAGTGAAATAAAAATTTTAAAATAAAACACATATTACCGATTTTGATAAAATCCGATCTGATGAGTCAGATGAGCCTTAATACTGGAAACAGCTAGAAAGAATGTACATTTTTAAAGATGTATTTAAGGCTTTGAAGAATTCATTAGATAGTGATGAATAACAGGTCAAATACTCAGGAGCATAAACCAAAAGAAGAGGTCATAAGGTTAAAGTGCTTTCTACCCAGGGGCACAGATGAGGATTAGAATATACTATGGAAGGGCTAAATAACTGAACAGAATCTATAAAATATACTAAGATTTAGCTGGAAAAAAATTGATGATCAAGGTTAGCCAAGGATGAGGTTCTCTGATAAATGCTCTAGAATTTTGTCTGAAATCTCAATGTTAAAGGGTATTCCCAGAAAAAGAAAAACTGGCTTTTTAACATTGGAATAAGTACCTACTTGTTTAGGTGTTAAGATGCTACAAATGCTTATAAGGATCAAAAACAAAGCAAGTTTAAGAACAGACTAGACAGAGGAATCTCAGATCTTGGAGACAATGCTTTAAAATTAACACAATCAGTCAAAAATAAAAAAAAAACAAAAACAGAGAATTGAGAAGGAAAAAATATAAAATACAAACAAAATAAAAAGTTGGTTATCTGAAAGTAAATAAAACCAATAAACCACTAGCCAGATAAGCCAGAAACAGAAGAGAAATAAATCATGTAAGGTCAATAAGAAATGAAAAAAGGAGATATTACAAGTGGTACTACAAAAATATAAAATATCATCTGTGAATGCTATGCAAATATCTATGGACATACATTGAAAACATATAGTAAATAGACAAATTCCTGGAAACACACAACCTCCCAAGACTCGGTTGAGAAGAAACAGAATTCCTGAACAGATGAATAATAAGCAATAAGATTAAAGTAGTAATAACAAATCCTCCAGCAATCCGAAGCCCTGGACATCACAGATTTATGGCTGAATTCTACCAGACCTACAAAGAAGTGTTGTTACTCATACTGCAGAAATTATTCCATAACTTCAAGGAGGGAATCCTCTCCAACTCATTCTACAAAGCCAGTATCTCCTTGATATCAAAGCCAAGAAAAGATACAAAAACTAAAAGCAAAACAAAAACAAAAACCACTGCAGAACTACAGACCATAAGTTATGTTAATATAAATGCAAAAATCCCAATTAATATTCTAGCAAACTGATTCAACAGCACATCAAAAGAAGTATTTCACCATGACCAAGTGGGCTTCATCCCAGTGATGCAAAGATTGTTCAATATATATAAATTAATAAATGTGATTCACTATGTAAACTGAAGCAAAAGCAGATACTATATAGACTATAGATGAAGAAAGAGCATTTGACAAAATTCAGCACCCTTTCATGACAAAAATAACATAAAATAATTAGTAATAGAAGAACGTATCAGAAAGTTATAAAATGCAAATATGATAAAGCCTCAGTCAACACATGCTAAATGGGGAAATGTTGAAAGCATTCCCACTAAGGACTGAACAAGTGTACCCACAGTCACCACTTCTATTCAACATAGTGCTCTGTGCTAGCCAGAATAATCAGGCAAGGGAAGGAAGTAAAAGGACCCAAATTGGGAAAGATGAGGTCAAAATATTCCATGTATATATGTATTCCATCTATACATACATTACAGCTTGCCAATCCATTCCTGGGTTGAGGGGCATTTAGGCTGTTTCCACATTTTGGCAATTGTAAATTGAGCTGTGATAAACAGTCTAGTACAAGTGTCTTTACAATAAAAGGTTTTTTTTTTGTTTGTTTGTTTGTTTTTCCTTCTGGATAGATGCCCAGTAATGGGATTGCAGGATCAAACAGGAGGTCTAGGTTGAGTTTTTTGAGGTTTCTCCATAATTCCTTCCAGAAAGGTTGTACTAGTTTGCAGTCCCACCAGCAGTGTAAAAGTGTTCCCTTCTCTCCACATCCGTGCCAGCATCTGCAGTTTTGAGATTTTGTGATATAGGCCATTCTCGCTGAGGTTAGATGGTATCTCAGGGTGGTTTTATTTGCATTTTCTAATAATTAGGGATGATGAGCATTTTTTCATATGTTTGCTAGCCATTAGTCTGTCTTCTTTAGAGAAGGTTCTGTTCTCTCTCTTCCCTATTTATGTATGGGATTGTTGGCTTTTTTCATGTGGATTAATTTAAGTTCTCTATAGATCCTAGTTATTAAGCTTTTGTAGGATTCAAAATATGCAAATATCCTTTCCCATTGTGTAGGCTATTTGCTTTGGTTATTGTCTCCTTATCTGTACAGAAGCTTTTCAGTTTAATGAATTCCCATTTGTTTATTTTTGTTGTTGTTGCAATTGCCATGGTAGTCTTCTTCATAAAGTCTTTCCCCAGGCTGACATCTTCCAGTGTTTTTCCTATGCTTTCTTTGAGGATTTTTATTGCATCATGCCTTAAATTAAAGTCCTTTATCCATTGTGAATCAATTTATGTGAGTGAAGAAAGACCACACCTTTCTCCAGTTTCAGTCTTTTACATGTGGATACCCAGTTCTTCCAGCACCATTTATTGAATAGGGAGTCTTTCCCCCAGTGTTCGTCCTTGTTTGTTTTATCAAATATTAGGTGTTTGTAAGTTGATGGCTTCATTTCCTGGTTTTCTATTCAATTCCAAATGTCTATGTCTCTATTTTTGTGCCAGTACCATGCTGTCTTTACCACTATGGCCTTGTAGTACAGCCTAAAATCTGGTATGGTGATGCCCCCAGCTTTGTTTTTACTACGAAGAACTGCCTTAGCTATACGGTTTTTTTCTTTTTTTTCTGGTTCCATACAAAAAGCAGAATCATTTTTTCCAAGTCTTGAAAATAGAATGTTGGTATTTTAATAGGGATGGCGTTGAATCAGTAGATTGCTCTGGGAAGTATAGACATTTTAACAATGTTGATTCTTCCCAGCCATGAGCATGGTATATTCTTCCATTTGTTAAAGTCTTCTGCTATTTCCTTTCTTAGGGTTTCATAATTTTCTTTATAGAGGTCCTTCACCTCTTTTGTTAGGTATATTCCTAGGTATTTCATATTCTTTGGGGTATGGTGAAGGGAGTTGTGTCCTTAATTAGCCTCTCATCTTGACTGTTATTGGCGTATACAAAGGCAACTGATTTGTGGACATTGATTTTATATCTTGAGACATTACTGTATTTTTTATGACTCCAGGAGTCTTGTGGTTGAGTCTTTGGGGTTCTCTAAGTATAAGATCATATCGTCAGCAAAGAGGGAGAGTTTGACCTCCTCTGCTCCCATGTGGATGCCCTTTATTTCCTTATCTTGCCTAGTTGTATTAGCTAGAACTTCCAGCGCTGTGTTGAATAGTAATGGCAACAGGACAACCTTGTCTGTTTCCAGTTCTAAGAGGAATGTATTTCAGTTTTACTCCATTCAGTAAAATATTAGCTGTGGGTTTGTCATAGATAGCTTCAATCAGTTTCAGAAATGAGCCATCTATGCCTAAACTCTTCTGTGTTCTAATTAGAAAAGGATGCTGGATTTTATCAAATGCTCCAGTTGTATGTAAGGGCTAATACCACAACACATAGTCAATCATGGCCATAGAACATATTGCTAACATACCAAAGTCTATGATGGGGACCCCAGTGACATAGTCTCTTTAATTCTTAGAGATTTTCAAACTTGATCACTGAGCAGAATGTCCCCATTTTGGACAGGAAGAATGCCTTCCTACTTTTAGATAATTACAGATTTCCTTTTTCTGTGTATACATTTCCATGTGCCACAAGTCCATGTGTGTTCTTTAATTGTCATACCTTCAAGTCATGAAATGTTAACCAGATTATGCCATTTTCACCGTTAAGCACTCCAAGCTCTTAACTAGGAGAATCTAGTATCTTGGTTTGAAACACAACCCAGAACAGAATTTCTTCTCCTGGGATGACTCCATCTTGGAAACCACAGTTCAGGGTAAGGAGAAAGCAAATGCTGGTTGCAAGAGACGAATACCATCACTGTGTCTCTCCGCCAGCACAGAGAGAGGCACCGGTGTTGTTTATTCCAGTCTCTTGCAACCAGCACTTGCTACCACCACTGCGTCTCTCCACCAGCGCCCTCACCGACACTCTCCGGCTCAGTCCCCTGCCTGTCTCTATCACAGCCGCCAAATACCTTTTTAGCTTAGTTAGTTAGTCACAGTTTTAATTACCTCTTGTCTATGTTCAAGTTTTCCCCATATTCTGTAAGTGTCACATCTTGTGTGAAATTCAGAACCTACAAAATTGATCTTGTCATAATTTTCTGCTATGAAGTCATTTGTGGACTAGGGAAGCAGTTTTCAGCCACAGCTACCTATTGAAGTAATCTGAGGAGCTTTTAAATAACTCAAGCACATACTCCAAAACAATTAATTCAGTCAATGTGTGGAAGACAGACCCAACCATCAGCATTTTTAAAGAATCATAGCTGCCTCCAATTTGTTGACAAGGTAAAGTATAACTAATTAGGGCAGTTCTCATACTTTAGAGTTATATCTGTATCACACATAAAGCTTGTTTGAACATAAATTACTGGATAAGGCTCTGGAGATCCTGAAATTGTAGGCCTTGGATGGGCCTCAGAAATGTGTGTTTTTTAGCAATTTCCTAAGTGATAGATCAATACACCTTTACTCTAAATAAACATCAGAATAACCTGAGATAAAGAAGGAAAAAGAATGAAGGAAAAGAAACAACAGCAAAACATCAATGCTTGTGTCTTACCCACAGAGATTCTGGATTAATTGGATTGAGGAAGAACACAAGAGTCTGCATACATATTTTTTTTCTTTCTTTCTTTTCTTTTTCTTTTTTTTTTTTTTTTTGCAGTTTTTGCAGTTTTTCGCAGGGGCTGGGTTTGAACCCACCACCTCTGGCATATGATGCTGGCACACTACTCCTTTGAGCCACAGATGTCGCCCAAGAGTCAATATTTTTTACAAGTTCCCTTAAGTGATTCTCATAAGCTTACAGATGTGAGAAGCAGTATTCTCTATAAAGCAAATTTTCTTAAGCTTTAACTGCTAATTTGCATCATCTCATAAAATACTTAAAGATCTGAAGTCTAGGTCACACTTCAGACAAATTAAATGGTAATCTTTTGTGGTGAGACTTAGGTATTTATTTATTTATTTATTTATTTTATTTTATTTTTTATTAAATCATAGTTGTGTACATTAATATGATCATTGGGCACCATACACTTGGTTCATAAACCATTTGACACATTTTCATCACACTAGTTAACATAGCCTTCCTGGAATTTTCTTAGTTATTTTGCTAAGACATTTACATTTTACATTTACTAAGTTTCACATATACCCTTGTAAGATGCACCGCAGGTGTAATCCTATCAATCCCCCTCCCTCTACCCACCTCCACCCCCACCCTTTCTCCCTTCCCCCTATTCTTAGGTTGTAGCTGGGTTATAGCTTTTATGTGAAGGTCCAAAATTAGTTTTGTAGTAGGGGTGAGTACATTGGGTACTTTTTCTTCCATTCTTGAGACACTTTACTAAGAAGAATATGTTCCAGCTCCATCCATGTAGACATGAAAGAGGTAAAGTCTCCATTTTTCTTTAAGGCTGCATAGTATTCCGTGATGTACATATACCATGAGACTTAGGTATTTTTTAATTGTTCCACATGTAATTTCATATGCAACTAAAGTTAAGAGCACAATAATATAGAGGAAAGAGACTAGCACATCCATAGAAAAATAAATTATGGAGTGTAATAAGGGAAGCGGTAGCATCTACAAAGAAAGCACATGAACTCAACATGGTTATATCAAAAAAAATATCCCCCAAAGAGAAGACATTTCAAATTGATCTTTATGAAGTAGCACGCTGGATAGGGACACTTTGTCTATATGTCAATAAACTAAAAATCATTTGGTTCAATAACTTCATATCTCTTGAAGTATTCTAAATTAATATTTCATCTAAGTGACACAAACAAATAGAAAAACATCCCATGCTCACGGATTAGAAAAATTGATATTGTTAAAACGACCATACTTCCAAAAGCAAGCAATAGATTTGATGCAATTCTTACAAAGATGTCAGTCATTTTTCAGAGAATTAAAAAAAATATATAAATTTCATGTGGTATCTAACAAGACTCCAGGTAACTAAAAAAAACTTAAGCTAAGAAAAAGTAGAGGCATCACATTACCTGACTTCAAATTGTACAATAAGATTACAGTAACTAAAACAGAATGATAGGGGTATAAAAATAGGCACATAAATGGGTGAAACATATCTCAGTGAAACACAATATTGAACCCAGGAATAAAGTCACATATCTACAACCAAAGAGCTTAGACAAAATAGATATGAACATACAGCTCAAAAAGACTGACTATTTAATAAATGGTGCTGGGAAAATTGGATAACCATGAGTGGAAGAATGAAACTGGATCCCTATCTCTCACCATCTACAAAAATTAATCCAAGAAGTATTAAGATTTAAATATAGTACCATAAACCAAAGTACTTCTAGACAAAAAAAAAAAAAAAAAAAAAAAAAAAACTAAGAAAATCTCTTCTTCTGGAAATCGGCATAGGCAGAGAAATTATGACTAGGACCCCAAAAGAAAATTTAACAAAACCAAAGATAGACAAAGGGAACTTACTTAAATGAAAAAGCTTCTGCACAGCCAAAACATGTAATTAACAGAATAAATAGACAACCTATATGATAGGAAAAAATACTTGAAAATTCTGTGTCAAAATAAAGACTAATATACAGCCCCAGCCAAACTGCAACAACAAAAAAAATAGCCGGGCATTGTGGCAGGCACTTCTAATCCCAGCTACTCGGGAGGCTGAGGCAAGAGTATCACCTAAACCCAGGAGTTGGAGGTTGCTGTGAGCTGTGATGTTATGGCACTCTACCAAGGGTGAAAAAGTGAGACTCTGTCTCTAAAAAAAAAAAAAGACTAATATACAAAAATCTCAAGGAATGCAAATGACAAGAAAAATACAAATAATCCCATTAAGAAATGGGTAAAACACATGAACAGACATTTCTCTAAAGATGATATATGAATGGCCAAGAAACATGAAAAAATTCTCAAAATTATCAGTGAAATGCAAATGAAAACCACAGTGAGATACCATATTACTTCAGTCATAATGTCCATTACTCTCTGAAAAAAAAAAAAGCCAAGTATTGATTTTTGACATTTTAACAATGGTTTAGAAGGTGGGAGCAAGTGAGAGATGGAAAATTACCTATTGGAGTTGCGCATAGTGGCTCAAATATATAATCATAACACTTTGGGAGGTCAAGGCAGGAGGATTACTTGAGGCCAGAAGGTCAAGAACAGCCTTAGCAAGAAGGAGATCCTATGTCTACAAAAAATTAGAAAAATTAGCTTTGTGTATTAGTTCACACCTGTAGCACCTGCTACTCAGAAAACTGAGAGAGGAGAATCATTTGGACCCAGGAGTTTGAGGTTGCAGTGAGCTATAATGACACCATTCACTACTGCACATTAGTCTGGGTGACAAAGCAAGACCCTGTGTTCAAATGAGAGAGAGGGGGAGGGGGCGAGGGATAGGGAGAGAGAGATACAGAGAGAGAGTGAGAGAGAAATTACCTAATTATAACTACTTACTGGGTACAATGTACACTATTCAGTTGATGGGTATACTAAACCAAAAGTTCAGCTTTTACTGCTATATAAGATGTATAATATATCTCTACAACAAAACTTTAATTGTACCCCATAAAATGGAATAAAACATATATAAAATAAAAATTCATCTAAGGACTAAATTTTGCATATATGATGTTCATAATTTACTTATTGAGGAAAAGAAAATAATCTGACCTTTTAGGGACTACTGGTCATGGGCTTTGAACTAATAGTGATTCTAGAATACCCAAAACATCCTTTGACTATTTCCCCAGTTCCAGAATGCATAATTCGAATAGATATTCAATCATCTGGCAGAATCCTCACATTTGTTTCCTAATGTGTGCAGCAAGACCTATTATGATGGGAAAGACACTTTCACTTAGATCAAAGAAAAATATTTATTGAATTTGTAAAATATCTTGAAGGGATTAACTTGCACAACCTTCTATATATGTGCTCTAGCTAACACTAAAATCTAATTATGTTTCTTTTCCTTTTTAAATCTTCAGTGTTGTTTTGTTTCTTGTTTAAAACACAAATCCTTAAACCAAAATCTTTCTTTAATATTTTTTTATGTCCCCTGATTTTCAACTTTTACAATCTCTAATGCCTAATATACTATAGTCTATTACTATGAAAGAACTATTATGTACTGTTAATTGAATTTAGGGTACTTTTAATGTACAAAAGCACAAGTCTCCTACCTTTTCATAATTTTCTTGGTTAGCCTTAGGCATCTTTTCCTAAATAAATTATTTGGCCATTATATCCAAGCATTAAAATCGTTATTCTGATTGGAATTACATTAAATTTATGAACTAACCTTGCAAATTATTACCCTTGACTGTATTCATTTTCTAATTATAAGTCTTTCATTTATTTACTTATTTATAGAGTTAATAAGAATTTTATAAACTTATACAGATGGTTATTGCATTTTTCAAATTTATTGCTAAGTGTATTACAACTGTTACTTTGAATTAAAAATTGTTATTCCTATTTTGAGCTATTTATAGTTAGTATAGACAAGAGTTATGGACTTTTGTGTATGTGTATTTGTCCATGTACATTCACATACATATACATGACTGTACATGTGCTGTATTGATACATTTTTATGTCTTTTTACTTATTTTAGAACATATATAATTTTTATTTATTTATTTATTTTTTTAAATATGGAACGCTTCACGAATTTGCGTGTCATCCTTGCGCAGGGGCCATGCTAATCTTCTCTGTATCGTTCCAATTTTAGTATATGTGCTGCCGAAGCGAGCACTAATTTTTATTTTTTAATAGAGTGCACTATTTCTTAACATTATTAGTCTAGGAATGCAAGGATTTATATATATATATATACACACACATATATATGCCATAAATACATGTATATATATAAATATATGTACATATATGTATATATGTGTGTATATAGAAGTGCTTTTCACCACAACTACAACAAACCCATGAGGAGGAGAGCCCTAGTATCCTTGAAGTATTCTGTGATTGCTCTTCTCTGTTGGCCAGACCTTACAGTGGTTATGACAACCTCACTGTTGGAAAACCTAAATGCAATGAGACAGACTGGACCCTGGAGTGTCAGAGGCCAACTGGTGGCACTGAACCTCCAAAGCAAGGTGGACATCATTTTCATGATGGATGGAAGAGTCAAAGTAGCAATTAGTATTTTGTAGGTCTCTGACATTAACTAGTGGATGGTGATGTTCCTAGAAGTGAAATAGATAGGAAACCTACTAAATTCTTAGTTTATCATCATAAGCAGAAAATATATAGATCCTATAAATGAAAGTCCAATTTGGATTAAAAAAATTGTGGTGTCTCCATTAATTCTCAGATGTGAACTAGTTTACAGATTTAGAATGCCATGAATGAAGAAGAAGACAGTTATCTTTGAGGAAAGAATCTTTCTCTCAACATTCCCCAAATGGACCTACAACATTTTACCAGCATAACTGTATGGAGCAAGATGGTGGAGTAGAAACATCTCCTTACTAGCCACTTGTGTGAGGCAGGAGAAAGAAAACTCCAACCACCTCTGGCTGGGAGAACCCACCTAGGGACATCACTATGGGGGCACAGTGAAGCAGTGGTGGAACACAGTAGACAGTGAGGAAGTCTGGAGCTGATGAAAACCAACAACAGAAGGCAAAGGCTCAAAAATGGGCAGGGAATGACCAGCCAGCCCACCCACGGAGGACTGGGGATCGAAGGAGCTGTCCTGCAGTTTTTTGATTTGGGGCTAAACTGCTCTCTGGAGTTGCCTTGAAAGGCTTAAACAAGTGTGTGGACTTAAACAGTGTCCAGAGGATGGGATTGAATACTGGGTGAGGTGGCTTTCCCATCTGCTTAGCTGCTAGCGGGGCACCACCACTGTGGGAAAGCCATGTGTGAGAAACCTTCTGCAAGGTCGTAGTGAACAGCCAATTCAGGTGTGCCTCCTGAGCTCAGGCATGGATCCTTGGGGTGAGCTGAGTGGTCCTGGGAATTGTTGTTAGGGTACTCTGTGAGTCATGATGCCTTAGTAATCTGGCTAGACTCAATCCCAAAGGGTACAAATGCTAATGAAATAATCAGGCCCTGAATGAGGGCAACTAAGAGTAGAAGGCAGGACCAAATATCCTCTGCAACAAAGAGAGTACTATCCGGCCCTAATTTTTCACAGCAAAACAGCATACATTCTCCATCTCTGTATACCACAGCAAAATATGCCACCAAGAAATATATTGCAATGCATTTTTTTGTTATGGTATTTCAGCCACTTTTATTCTTTCTTTTATATTTCTCTCCTTTCATTGCTCTTTTAGTAGAAATTGTTCTCCTTTTCCCATCATTACAGCATGAATTTCTCTTTATCTCTTTTTATTATATTTCCTTTCTCTGAGTGCTGGGGGGGTCATGGCATTGGTGATGAGGGAGGGTCATGTCATTGGCTTGGTTCAAGGAGGACAAGAGGTCACAGTCTAGGGTGACCTAGCTTTGGCTTTTGGAAAGACAATATTGGTAGGGCCCCACTGGAATATACTATTGATTATTTTTTCTCTTTCCATATTTGATGGAAGTGGGTCCCGCTTTTGGCAAGGCTTCTAAGAAGCTCTTTCTTATGAGGAACTCACCCAGCCATATCACTCCCGCCCCTGCCAAAGTCCTAGAATTGTGAATGTGGCATGAGACCTTGCTGAGCAACACCAATTCTCCTGTTACTCTCTTTCTCTTCTTTCACCCACTTTTTTTGTTTGTTCTCTCTTCTTTCTTCCTTCTTTCTCTTTCCTCTTTTCTTCTTTTTAACCTTAAACCAAAGGGGCAAGTCAATGCCTAAGCTCTGAGGCAAGGTAACTTAAAGTGAAGGAAGTAGTGGGAAGGAAAAAGGAGGAGAAAAAAGTGAACAAGAAGAAAACACACAGAAGGAATGGACAGAGAATTTCTAAAAAAGTATAAAACCAAAGCAGAGCAACCTCTCCCCAAGGGACTATGAGGACACTTTATACTGGTCAAATGGATAATACAACAAGAAGACATCTCAATATTTAACATTTATGGCACCTAATTTAAGTGCTTCAAGATTTATAAAACAGACCTTGAGGGGTCTAAGCAACATGGTATCCCATAATACTGTAATATTGGGCACTTCAACACCCCTCTGTCAGAACTGCACACATCCTCTAAACAGAAACTAAGCAAGGATACAAATGACTTAATTGTGACCCTAGAACAAATGAGATTAATAGACATATACAGAACACACCATCCCAAAGCAAAAGAATATACTTTTTCTTGTCAGCTCATGGCACATACTCCAAAATAGATCACATCCTAGGATACAAATCAAACCTCAGCAAAATACCATGTCTTTTCTCAGACCACAAGTCTATAAAGGTGAATCTCAACTCTAACAAAAATGTTTATTCCCACACAAAGTCCTGGAAACTAAGCAAGTTTACATTGATACTTAGTTTCAGGAAGATATAAAAGAGGAAATTTTTTATTTCCTCAAACATAACAACAATGAAGACACAAGTTACCAAAACCTGTGGGATACAGCAAAAGCAGTCTTGAGAGGAAAATTTATTACACTAGATGCATACATTCAAAAAACAGAAATGAGTGCATTAGCATACTCAGTATATATCTTATGGAATTGGAAAAACTAGAACAATCTAACCCTAAATCCAACAAAAGAAAAGAAATAACCAAAATTAAATCAGAGCTTAATGATATTGAAAACAAACAAAAAACATTCAGAAAATTAATGAAACAAGTTGAATCTATCAGGTGTAGAACACAAATGTCTTAATGCTGTAATTGGGTAAATGAGATGAAAGCTATGTTGATTAGTAGGATGTAAGCACTCCAAGCACTCCAAGTACAAATAATCAACACATCAAATCCCATAATGGCATAAATGTATTTATGATCTATGTACAAATGACTTAATAATTTTTTTAAAGTTGTTTTTTTGAAAATGTAAATAAAACAGGTAAACCTTTTGCCAGACTAACTAGAAAGAAAAGTAAAATCTCTAGTAAACTCTATCAGAAACTCCAAAGGAGAAATAACAACAGATGCCACAGAGATACAAGAGTTTATCTTAATAATACAAGAAACTCTATGCTCAGAAATTTGACAATGTGGAGGAAATGAATCAATGACGTGGAATCACACTCTCTCCCTAGACTTAATCTAGAAGATATAGATCTCCTGAACAGACAAATTTCAAGCACTGAGACAAAAGAAACAATAAAAAAAAACTCCCAACAAAAAAATGTCCTGGTCCAGATGGCTTCACATCAGAATTCTACCAAACTTCAAAGAACAGCTTATACCCATACTACAGAAACTATTCCAAAAAACTGAGAAAGAAGGAATCTTCCCCAACATGTTCTATGAAGCAAACATCACCCTGATACCAAAACCGGGAAAAGATCCAACTAAAAAGGAGAACTACAGACCAATTTCACTAAGAAATATAGAGGAAAAAGTTTTCAATAAAATCCTAGTTAATAGATTACAGCCTATCATTAAAAAGTCATATAAGATTGATTAAGTAGGTTTCATCCCAGGGATGCAAGGCTGTTTTGTTTGTTTGTTTGTTTGTTTTTGACAGGGGCTGAGTTTGAACCCACCACTTCCGGTATATAAGGCCAGTGCCCTACTCCTTTGAGCCACAGGCATCACCCACAAGGTTGGTTTAATATATGCAAGTACATAAACATAATTTACCATATCAATAGAATCAAAAGCACAGACCATATTATCCTCTCAATAGATACACAAAAAAACATTCAATAAAATTCAACATCCTTTTCTAATTACAACTCTGAAGAATACAGGCATAGGTGGCACATTTCTTAAACTGATTGAAGCTATCTATGACAAAGCCACAGCTAATATTATACTGAATGGAGAAAAACTGATAGCTTTTCCACTTAGAACTGGAGCATGACAATGTTGTACACTATCACCACTACTATTCAACATAGAACTGGAAGTTCTATGCAATCAGACAAGAGCAGGTAATAAAGGGTAATCCAAATGGGGGCAGAAGAAGTTGAACTATTTCTCTTTGCCTACGATATGATCTTATACTTAGTAAACTCCAAAGACTCAATCACAAGACTCCTGGAAATGATAAAAAAAATGTAGTAATGTCTCAGGATATAAAATCAATGTCCACAAATCAGTAGCCTTTGTATATGATGAAAATATCTAGTTTTATATATCATTACCAAAACTACTTACCCATTTTTAAGTACTAGTATAAAAATTATAAATATGAAAGCTTTACAAGGTGATAGGATAGCTCTCATTAAATTCTGTAATATAGAAACAAAGCAGGTAACTATTTTTTGTTTTATTTATTTATTTATTTTATTTATTTTTTATTAAATCATAACTGTATACATTGATATGATCATGGGGCATCATTTTTACACACAAAATAATAGCGATTATAGCAAAAGGAGAGTAAACAAAATTCCACATATTTAGTCATTTGTAAGAATACCTGTAGCAGAGTTGTTTTTCTTTTGCTTCACAGCTAACTTCCCCCTGGTGGGTTGCTGAATAAGCACCCACATACAATCTGACATCAGAAATCATGTGACTATCACTTTCCCTGGAAATTTTAAATTTGAGTAAAGATACAAAAGGTCCAAAGGTACTTAAGCTGGGTTTCTTTGGTCAATATTCTCAACAGTTCCTTGTAAAAACTAGGAGTCCCCAAATCACATTGCAAACCCACTGATTCACAACCTAGAGAGGATATTCTTAGGGAATACCACAATATAATGCATGAATTTTTGTTACTGATATCTTCAGAGCTGCTCTAAATATTTTTCTTCTTTCCTGAGGCCTGTATGTTCCACCCGTTTTTCCAAATATTTGAGCTACTCCTGATTTCCAAATAATTCCTTTTGTTCTCTTTTAATTGGCCTGAATTTATGTGCATAACTTAATGTCATAACTCTAGGTAACCGACCTCATAAAAATACTATGCCTCAAATAGTTAATTGAGCTAAGATAACATGAAAGTCAGAATGATGTCCATTTAAATTCTGCAATGAAAACTAGTAGACTATGTCATGGAGTGTGCAAGAACCTACTGAAGTCCACTTGCAGGGTCCTAGGGAAATTAGCCCACTAAAGTGAAGCTCTCACAGGCCAGAGAACTAATGTAAATGAAATGACCTAAGATAACCAGATAAAGATCAAATCCCAAAGTTTTCCCTCAGGTAAAGTAATAAATCTCAAGACTGTTGCCTGACCACTTTTATAGACTTTTTTTTATAATTAAAGCTTAGAAGCAAACTCAAAGATTGATGCGTAATTTGAATTATCATTATTGCTGGAATGATAATTATCATTATTGCTATGAAAAAGTTAGCACAATGATTTGGAAAGAATATGATCATGGTGTACGTAATTCCAATGGTAATAATTTTTGGTTACAGGGAAGAAGGATAACTACAAAGGACTCAGAAATTCTCACTGGCATACCTAACTTAATCAGGAATTTAATTTCCCATTTTCTCTCTTGAAAGTAAAGCCTACTGTCCCTAAATGTCTTCTCCCTGGCAATTATTAAGCAAACATTTCAGGTGGGGTTCTGTAGGAAGCTGACTTTCAAATTAAACTTAACATGTAGGATTTTTCTCAGAGTAACTTTGAGAAAATAACTATGGAAAAGACAGAAAAGAAGGAAGATTGTTCAGAGGGAGAAGTTGAGCTGTAATTCAAGCCCAATCCCAGCCTATTCCATGAGGAGTTATGAAGCTAGAATAGCCATTCAGGTTGTCCCAAGTTGTGCCAAGATGACCAGACATTTCTGCATCAATCAGTTATTGAATGGTGGCTGCCCTGAGAAGAAGTACGACTTTGGGTAATGCAGGTCTTTGCAACAAAAGAAACCTTGAAAGCATTGACTGCTGATGTTTGCTGGTATTCCCAGTTTGTTGGTTCAATAAGTCCTTCCTCAAAGGGCATCTGGGAACTGCTTCTGTGTTTTCATTATAGTCCACTTTTGTGTAGTTTGAATTCATTTAATATAACATAAATTCCAGGAGAAGTTCATCTCTTCCTGGAGCAAGTTTGGAAAAGGAAAATTAGTTGGATGAACCACAACTCCCATTTCTCCATCTGGTCTCGAGGTCACAGCTGATACTGCTTTTCTCTTCTCTTACTGAAATACAAACATTTTTCTTATTGATAACTTGCTTGGTGGCATGATGTAGATCTTAATTCATGAAGGGTGGGGACTCCTTGTTACCATGTCCTTCTCAGGCCTGGATTGATTCATTTATTATTATAGTGGGGGGAAAAAGAGACACTCTAGAGGATTTACTGAGGAGCACAAATATTCCTTCCTGTCCCTGTGATATATCAGCCCCCATTATGGTCTTCTTGTTATCAATGCTAATTATCCCTGGTAGAGTGGTGACTCCTCTCATTATATGCTGGTGTTTTCACACAAAGATCCTGGAGTGTCAAAGCAGCAGTTACAGTTTATAGTTCAGTGTTGATCTTACTGGGTTCTCTGGCAAATGTGTTGCCCATTTGTAACTGAGAACCTCTAAACCTGCAATTCCAGGGTCATGGGAATAAGAATATTTTACAAATGACTTGCTGAATCAATGATGAGGATTCTTTGAGGATTCTTTCCAGACCCATCTATTCTTCCTACAGAGACTCAGATTCAAGGGATAAACTGTGTCTTGGGTGATGACACCCTATCCTTGTAAAATATCCCCTCTAAGTTGTTCCAGTGCTGTCCATGAGGCCAGCAGCTTTGGCAGAGTGACAAGTCTTGCTCCTCTGCTATTTATCAAAGTAAATCCTTTGATGGGACACAAAGTTATAAGGAATCCCACACTGCTGGATCAAGCACCAATTGTCTCTTGAATTGTGAGGGTTTATGGAGTGACTTTGTTCCAGAATCTCTGGGGCCTGCATTGTGATTCTTTTTCTGAACCTTTCAATGATCTCCACTTGGCATTTTTTGCCATCCTTAATATCTCTTGCACCATGTGGCCTGCCAGACCATATGCCTCCAAGTGATTAGGTGTGCTTGCATCACAGCCTGAACTGATACAGAGCCTTTTCCTGCTCTGGGCCTCACTCAAAAGTGATTGTCTTTAAGGTCAGCTTGCATATGGGTTGATAAGTTTTTCTGGATGTTGAATATGCTGCTGAGAGAACCAAAAGGCAGTGTATGTACTTCCTAGTAGAAGTTGAAAGTTGCAATAATATTTCCTTTATCTTGGATAGTATATTAGTTTTCTATGGCTGAATAGCATAATATTATAAGCTTGGTAGTTTAACTACCAGAAATTTATTTTCTTACATTTGTGAAGGCTTATCAAGAATGAGGTATCAGTGGGTTGTTGGTTTTACTGAAGGCTTTCTTCTCAATTGGCAGATGATGCCTTGCTCACTGTGTACTCATGTAGACTTTCCTCCCTGTGAGTGTATCCTTGGTGTCTCTCAGTGTGACCAAATTACCTCTTATGAGGGCAACTGACAGGCCTCATTTTAATTTAATCAATTTACTAAAGGCCCTATCACCAAATTCAGTCACATTTTGAGGTGCTAGATGATAGAATGTCAACATACAAAATTGGGAGAATACAATTCAGCCCACAATAGATGGTATGGACTGAAATGCCTCTGATGATTGGATAATTTTTTATTAATGTTTCTATGTCCTTAAAGTTCATTAAAAATATAGCTCTCTAGAAAATGTAATAAAATTAAGACTCATGATAGGGTAGCCACTTCTTATTCATTCAGTTTGGTATGAAGCCATAAATATTCTGCATAAATCAAGCCAGATATCTGCTGCATCCAAGAATCACATCTTACATTAAAAGACAGATATAGACTCAAGGTGAAGGGATGGTCATCTATATTCCAGGCAAATGGAAAGCAGAAAAAAGCAGGCATTGCAATCCTGTTCGCAGACACAATAGGCTTTAAACCAACCAAAATAATTAAGGATAAGGATGGACACTTCATATTTGTTAAAGGTAATACTCAATATGATGAGATCTCAATTATTAATATTTATGCACCCAACCACAATGCACCTGAATTTATAAGAGAAACTCTAACAGACATGAGCAACTCGATTTCCTCCACTTCCATAGTAGTTGGAGATTTTAACACCCCTTTAGCAGTCCTGGATAGATCCTCCAAAAAGAAGCTAAGCAAAGAAATTTTAGATTTAAACTCAACCATTCAACATCTGGACTTAACAGACATTTCATCCCCAAAAAGCTGAATACACATTCTTCTCATCAGCCCACGGAACATACTCCAAAATCGACCACATCCTAGGCCACAAATCTAACCTCAGCAAATTTTAAAAAATAGAAATTATTCCTTGCATCTTCTCAGACCATCATGGAATAAAAGTTGAACTAAATAACAACAGGCATCTGCATACCCATACAAAAACATGGAAGCTAAACAATCTTATGCTGAAGGATACGTGGGTTATAGAGGAGATTAAGAAGGAAATCACCATATTTTTGGAACAAAACAACAATCAAGACACGAATTACCAGAACCTCTGGGATACTGCAAAGGCAGTCCTAAGAGGGAAATTTATAGCACTGCAAGCCTTCCTCAAGAGAAAGGAAAGAGAGGAAGTCAATAACTTAATGGAACATCTCAAGCAACTGGAGAAAGAATAACACTTCAACCCCAAACGCAGCAAAAGAAAAGAAATAACCAAATAAATTGAAAACAAAAGAATTATACAACAGATCAATAAATACAAAAGCTTGTTTTTTGAAAAGATCAATAAAATAGATAAAACTTTGGCCAACCTAACCAGGAAAAAAAGAGTAAAATCTCTAATTTCATCAATCAGAAATGGTAATGATTAAATAACAACAGACCCCTCAGAAATTCAAAAAATCCTTAACGAATACTACAAGAAACTCTACTCTCACAAATATGAAAATCTGAAAGAAAGAGACCAATACCTGGAAGCACACCACCTACCTAGACTTAGCCAGAACGAAGTGGAAATGTTGAACAGGCCTATATCAAGTTCTGAAATAGCATCAACTATACAAAATCTCCCTAAAAAGAAAAGCCCAGGACCAAATGACTTTACATCAGAATTCTACCAAACCTTTAAAGAAGAACTAGTACCTATACTACTAAACCTCTTCCAAAATATAGAAAAAGAAGGAATATTACCCAGCACATTCTACGAAGCAAACATCACCTTGATCCCCAAACCAGGGAAAGACCCAACAAGAAAAGAAAATTATAGACCAATATCACTAATGAATATAGATGCTAAAATACTCAATTAGATCCTAACAAACAGAATCCAACAACACATCAAAAAAATTATACACATGACCAAGTGGGATTTATCCCAGGGTCTCAAGGCTGGTTCAATATACGCAAATCTATAAATGTAATTCAACACATAAACAAACTTAAAAATAAAGACCATATGATTCTTTCAATTGAGGCAGAAAAAGCTTTTGATAATATCCAGCATCCCTTCATGATCAGAGCACTTAAGAAAATTGGTATAGAAGGGACATTTCTTAAACTAATAGAAGCCATCTACAGCAAACCCACAGCCAATATCGTATTAAATGGAGTTAAATTGAAATCATTTCCACTTAGATCAGGAACCAGGCAAGGTTGCCCATTGTCTCCATTGCTCTTTAACATTGTAATGGAAGGTTTAGCCATTGCAATTAGGGAAGAAAAGGCGATCAAGGATACCCCCATAGGGTCAGAAGAGATCAAACTTTCACTCTTCACAGATGATATGATCGTATATCTGTAAAACACTAGGGATTCTACTACAAAACTTTTAGACGTGATTAAGGAATATAGCAATGTCTCAGGCTACAAAATCAACACCCATAAATCTGTAGCCTTTATATATACCAACAATAACCAAGCCAAACAAACAGTCAAGGACTCTATTCCTTTCACAGTAGTGCCAAAGAAGATGAAATATTTGGGAGTATACCTAACAAAGGACGTGAAAGATCTCTACAAAGAGAACTATGAAACTCTAAGAAAAGAAATAGCCAAAGATGTTAACAGATGTTAACATACCATGCTCATGGCTGGGAAGAATCAACATTGTTAAAATGTCCATACTGCCCAAAGCAATATATAATTTTAATGCAGTTCCTATTAAAGCTCCATTGTCATACTTTAAAGATCTTGAAAAAATAATACTTCGTTTTATATGGAATCAGAAAAAAACCTCGAATCGCCAAAACATGACTCAGCAATAAAAACAAAGCAGGAGGAATGACGCTACCAGACCTGAGACTGTACTATAAATCAATAGTGATCAAAACAGCATGGTATTGGCACAAAAGCAGAGAAGTAGATGTCTGGAACAGAATAGAGAACCAAGAGATGAATCCAGCTACTTAACGTTATGTGATCTTTGACAAGCCAATTAAAAACATTCAGTGGGAAAAAGATTCCCTATTTAACAAATGGTGCTGGGTGAACTGGCTGGCAACCTACAGACGATTGAAACTGGACCCACACCTTTCACCATTAACTAAGATAGACTCTCACTGGATAAAAGATTTAAACTTAAGACATGAAACTATAAAAATACTTGAAGAAAGTGCAGGGAAATCTCTTGAAGGAATCGGCCTGGGTGAATATTCTATGAGGAGGACTTCCCAGGCAATTGAAGCAGTATCAAAAATACACTACTGGGACCTGATGAAACTAAAAAGTTTCTGCACAGCCAAGAACATAGTGAGTAAAGCAAGCAGACAGCCCTCAGAATGGGAGAAAATATTTGCAGGTTATACCTCTGATAAAAGTCTAATAACCAGAATCCACAGAGAACTCAAATTTATTAGCAAGAAAAGAACACGTGACCCATTTCAGGGTGGGAAAGGGACTTGAAGAGAAACTTCTCTAAAGAAGACCAATGCAAAATCTACAAACACATGAAAAAAAGCTCATCATCCTTAATCATCAGAGAAATGCAAATCAAAACTACTCTGAGATATCACCTAACCCCATTAAGAGTAGCCCACACAACAAAATCACAAAACCAGAATGTTGGCGTGTGTGGAGGGAAGGGCACACTTCTACACTGCTGGTGGGAATTCCCACTAATAAGTTCCTTCTGGAAAGATGTTTGGAGAACACTTAGAGACCTAAAAATAGACCTGCCATTCTATACTATAATTCCTTTACTAGGTTTATACCCAGAAGACCAAAAGCCACAATATAACAAAGACATCTGTACCAGACTGTTTATTGCCGCCCAATTCATAATTGCTAAGTCATGGAAGAAGCCGAAGTGCCCATTGACCCACGAATGGACTAGCAAATAGTGGTACATGTATACCATGGAATACTATGCAGCCTTAAAGAAAGATGGAGACTTTACCTCTTTCATGTTTGCATGGATGGAGCTGGAACATATTCTTCTTAGCAAAGTATCTCAGGAATGGAAGAAAAAGTATCCAGTGTACTCAGCCCTACTATGAAGCTAAATTATAGCTTTCACATGAAGACTATAACTCAACTATAGCACAAGACTATGAGGAAAGGGCCAAGGAAGGGGAAGGGAGGCGGGAGGTTTTGGTGGAGGGAGAGTAGTGGGTGGGTCCACATCTATGGTGCATCTTAGAATGGGTACAGGCAATTGCACTAATGTACACAGCTATGATTTAACAATTAAAAATATTCCGCATAAATATCTTTGGGAAATCATATATGGGCACTGAGCTAAAGCTACCTCCTCAGGACATATCATACAATTTTAATTTATTAGATTGGAGACATGAGGTAAAATGACAAGTGGAATTATCAACTAAATATTGTCATATGTGACCATATATCAGCAAAAACTATATATATATACTATAGTTTTTTCTCTAGTTTAGGTTGTATTTTTGGATATTGGCTCGACAAATTACTGAATTTTTTTTTTGACTCCTTGATATTGAGTGAACCAAGTAAGGGCTTCTAATATCTATCAAACAATTTATTCTGCAAGAGGACATGTAGAGTAATTTGTCACCATAAATGACTTGAAAGGTTTAAGACTATTGATTTTTATAATAGGCCTATTTAATTCTCCTATTTGGTGAATAAATGGTCTAATAGGTCTTGGAGAATGTTACTGGATGATGGTAAACTTAATCAAATGGTGGCTTTGTAGCTGAAGTTCATAGTAAGGTCTTCTTACTGAAGTAAATAAATAGGGCTAATGGTGCTTGGTGTGAAGATTTTAATCTGATGGAAGCATTTTTTTTCTTTCCATTAATGAGAGAATACCAGCAGAAGTTACACCTGTATTTTGCCTAGGTATATCAGTACACATTTACCATTTTCCCTCAGGTGTATGTTAAATCTTTTCATGCCTACTTCAAGGGAAACATAAATGCCTCATCATCCTACAGGATATCCCTGTTACATTGATAAAATATTGATGAGAGGGCCAGGGGAACATAAATTGGCAGTTTCTGTGGATGCCTTGAAATAATATGCAAACACATAGCAAATATGAGCCTCTAGAAATTAGAACAAATTTCCCAGGAACCCATGATCTGAAGGCAAGTCAGAACACTATGATTAAGAAGAAAGCTGTTATGTTTTTGAGAAAGATGTGTAACAATTCATACACCTCTTTATCTTATGGAGGTAACACATTTTTTGCTGCCACATTTTCATGACATCAGATAAAAGAAGGCTCTCCACTCACTTGCATGTGCCTTTATGATATGACAGATCCAGATATGATTAAATTTTCACCAGTATACTGGAATACTCTATGAATTCTATGATAAAATCAGGACAAATTATATTAAAAACCATTAAAGTTTTAGAGCAAAGACATATTGCCTCTTAGAAACAACTTTTGAGCAGTAATTTTTGAGTTCTTTCTGACTGCTGGTTCAGTATCAAAAAAAAAAAAAAATAGTAACTAACCATGACATCCAAATGCCCATGATGTTTTGGGTTCATCTGTAACAATCAAACATATAACTGCTGAGCATTTTTTTTTTTTTTTTTTTTTTTAGAGACAGACAGAGTCGCACTTTGCTGCCCTCTGCCTTGGTAGTGTGCCGTGGTGTCATAACTCACAGCAACCTCCAGCTCTTGGGCTTAGGCGATTCTCCTCCCTCAGCCTCCCCAGGAGCTAGTACTAAAGGTGCCCGCCATGACACCCAGATACTTTTTTTTTTTTTTTTGCAGTTTGGCCAGGCCGGGATTGAACGCGCCACCCTCTGTATGTGGGGGCCGGCGCCCTACTCACTGAGCCACAGGCACCATTTTTTTATCAAGTGGAAATTGTTGACTCTCAAAGCACCAGTAACTTTCATGAATGTATTTTTCACACTCCCAATGATCTTACTTATACTACAATTATGTCTCTCCCTCCATTAACACCCATGGTCTCGTGAGGAATTTATATGCCTAGTTCACTGGGAATTCACCATTATTTTTGTGTGTGTGTGTGTGTGTATTTGTGGAATATCTTGCATTATCCAAAGTTGAACTCTAAAATGATCCTGAAAGACAATAGAGAATGGAAATTCTAGGGGGCAGAAATTATAGGACTGTAATCAGTAGAACATTCATATTCCTTTGCTCCTGCCCTACAGTCTCTGGTAGCCAGTATTCTGCATTCTGTTTTTTTGAAAGTGACTATTTTTGATACCTCATATAAGTGGAATCATGAAGTATTTGTCCTTCTGTAATGTTTTATTTCACTTAACACTGTGTCCTCAAAGTTCATTCATGTTGTCACACGTTGCAGATTTTTTTTTTAAGGCTGAATAATATTACATTGCATGTATATAACACATTTTCTTTGTCCATTCATCTATTGATGGACATTTAGGTTGTGTCCACACCTTGACTATTGTGAATAATGCAATAATGAACATTGGGTGCTTACATCTCTTTGATATCCTCATTTATTTGTTTTTGGATGAATGCCTAGAATTGGAATTGCTGGATTATATATGGAATTTCTATTTTTAAATTATTGAGGTTGGCTTGGCACCCATAGCTCAGTGTCTAGAGCGCTGGCCACATACACCAAGGCAGGCAGGTTCAAGCCCAACCCAGGCCTGCTAAAACAACGACAACTACAACCAAAAAATAGCAGGGCTTTCTGGCTGGTGACTGTAGTCCCAGCTACTTAGGAGGCTGAGGCAAAAGAATCACTTAAGCCCAAGAGTTTGAGGTTGTTGTGAGCTGTGACACCATGGCACTCTCCTGAGGGCAACAAAGTAAGACTCTGTCTCAAAAATAAAATAAATAATAAATAAATAAATTATCGAGGAAGGAACCACTATCCTGTTTTTTTGTAACTGCTGCACAATTGTGCATTCCAACAGTTTACAAGGGTTCTAATTTTTCCATATCCTCACTAACATTTATTTTGTTTATCATTTACTAACTCCCATGGCTTTGTCCAATCTTCCTCTGAGTCACTGTAGTCTAAGTTGCTTCCTTCTAACCATCTCTCCTTGTCTTCTTCTCTCAGGGTCAGAAGTACATAAAGATTTGACAGCTCTCCCAGCTTCCTCAATTCCCTCCATGTTAACTTTCACATAGACATTTACCCTAGTTAATCTTTGCACATCCAGTCCTGTCTTAGTGTCTGCCTAAGTTCCTCCAAGGAGCAGACATGTTCTGGATGTCTCACAGTTAATATATCCATTCAACTATTGAACAACATTTTGACTGCTTCCAAGTTTCGGTGATTATGAATAAAGCTACTATAAACAATTATGTTCAGATTATTTCATGGATGGAATTTTCAACTCATTTTAGGAGCTATCAAGGATTGACATTGCTGAATAGTAAGTTAAGAATATGTTGAGTTTTGTACATAACTAAGAAACTGTCTTTCAAAGAAGCTGTACCACTTTATTTTCACATTACCAGTGAATATGAGTCTTTTATTCCATATTCCACCAGCATTTGGTGTTGTCAGTATTTTTGGATTTTTACCATACTGATATTATTCTAAGGGTATCTCACTTGTTTTAAATTGCAATTTTCTAATTACATATGCTGTTGAGCATCTTTCTGTATGCTTATTTGCCATCTACATATATATTTTAGTGAGATATCTGTTAAAGTCTTTAGCTAATTTATTTTATCAGGGTTTTTTATTTTCTTATTGTTGAACTGTTAGTATTCTTTGTTATTTTATTTTTAAATTTAATCTTTAAAATTAATATGAGGGTACAAATGTTTAGATTACATTGTTCTCACTTCCAAGGTAAAGTTCCAGTTGTATAAGAACCCCTCATTAGGGAGCATGGTGTACACCCTCGCATTGTGCACATTAGGTGAGATCCCACCAAATGCCCTCTTTCCTTCCACCAGTTGTCCTCTCCCCTCCCCTCTCTCGGCTCACCCTACCCGTTTGCTAGACTATATTTCCGTATGAGCATTTAATTGGTTATATATTGGTTTCATATTAGTATTGAGTACGTTGGATATTTATTTTTCCATTCTTCAGATACTTTACTAAGAAGAATGTGTTTCAACTCCAGGAAAATATGAAAGATATTAAATCTCTATTACTGTTATGGCTGAATAGTATCCCATGGTATACTCATAGATCACAATTTGTTGATCTATTTGTGGGTTGATGGGCATTTGATTTGCTTCCACAACTTGGCAATTATGAATTGAGCTGCAATAAACATTCTTATGCAAATATATTTGTGGTAAAATAATTTTTGTTCTACTGGGTAGATACCTAATAATGGGATTTCAAAATCAAATGGAAGGTTAACTTTTAGTTCTTTGAGAATTCTCCATACTTCTTTCCATAAAAGTTATATTAGTATGTAACCCCATGAGCAATGTAGAAGTGTTCCCTTCTCTCCACATCCACATCAGTATCTGCAGTTTTGGGACTTTATGATGTGGGCTAATCTTCCTGGAGTTAGGTGATATCTCAAAGTGTTTTTTATTTACATTTCTCTCAGGATTAAAGATGATTAGCATTTTTCATGTGTTTATTGGTCATTTGTCGGTCATCCTCAGAGAAATTTCTGTTCACGTCTCTTGCCCATTTATAAAGGGAGTTGTTTACCCTTTTCTTGTTGTTTTATTTGAATTCTCTATAGATTCTAGTTATCAGCCCTTAGTCAGAGTCATAATATGCAAAATTCTTATCCCATTCTAAATGCTGTCTGTTTGCTTTTTGGGGGGTACCCTTACTGTGCAGAAAGCTTTTTAGCTTGATCAAATGCCAGTTATTTATTTTTAGTGTAAATTTAAGACACAAAATGATAACAATTCTAGAAGAGATTGTGGGGGGAATGCTTGAATACTGGCCTGTGGAAAAACTTTATGATGAAGATCCCCCTGGCAATTGCAGCAACATCTTTGTTATTTTGGATTACAGTCCTTAATCAGAGGTCATTTCTAACTATTTTTCCCCAGACTGTGGCTTATATTTTCATTCCCTTAACAGTGTATTTTGAAGATCAGAAGGTTTTAATTTATGGCTATATTATTGATTATTTATTAATGGATTATGTTTTTGAAAAGTGATTACTATACTCAATAACATCTACTTTCTTTTAATGTTGTCATCAGGACTTTTATAATTCTGAGTTTTCAATTTAGATTTGTCATCAATTTTTCATTAACATTGTGAAAGACGTAAAGTCTGCCTAAATTTATTTTTCTACATGTAGTTTTCGAGTTGTTCCAGCAATATTTGTTGAAAAGACTGTCTTTGCTCACGTTGTCTTTGCTCCCTCAAAGATCGAGTGATCACATTTATACATTTCTATTTCTGGGCTTTCTATTCTGTTCCATTGAACTATTTTCTATCCTTGTGCCAATTACATGCTGTCTTGGTTGTGGAAACTTTATAGAAAGTTATGAAATTAGGAAATGTCAGCACTTCAATTTTATTCTTACTCTTCAATATTGTGTTGGTTAATTTACTAAATTTCAGAATCAATTTCTTTGTGTACATAAAACAACTTGCTTGGATATTTCTTATACTGAATCTATAAATCACTTTGGGACACCATCTTGATAACATTCTGTTTTTCTGCACATAAACTTGACCTATCTCTCCATTTATTTAGTTTTCTTTTATTGCATAATAATGTTTCAGTTTTCCTTATATACATCTTATGCCTATATTATTAGATTGAAACATCAATATTTCATTATTTGAAGTGCCAATGTAAATGATATTGTTCTTCATTTACATTCCATTTGTACATTGCTGATATATTGCAAAGCTACTGAGTCTTGAATATTGATCTTTTATTATTATTATTGGGGATTCATTGAGGGCACAATAAGCCAGGTTACATTGATTGCAATTATTAGGCAAAGTCCCTCTTGCAATCATGACTTGCCCCCACAAAGTGTGACACACACTAAGGCCCCACCCCCCTCCCTCCGTCCCTCTGTCTGCTTTTCCTCCCCCCCGCATAACCTTAATTGTCATTAATTGTCCTCATATCAAAATTGAGAACATAGGATTCATGCTTCTCTATTCTGCTTTACTAAGAATAATGTTTTCCACTTCCATCCAGGTTAATATGAAGGATGTAAAGTCTCCATTTTTTTTAATGGCTGAATAGTATTCCATGGTATACATATACCACAGTTTGTAAATCCATTCCTGGGTTGGTGGGCATTTAGGCTGTTTCCACATTTTGGCGATTGTAAACTGAGCTGCAATAAACAGTCTAGTACAAGTGTCCTTATGATAAAAGGATTTTTTTCCTTCTGGGTAGATGCCCAGTAATGGGATTGCAGGATCAAATGGGAGGTCTAGCTTGAGTGCTTTGAGGTTTCTCCATGCTCCCTTCCAGAAAGGTTGTACTAGTTTGCAGTCCCACCAGCAGTGTAAAAGTGTTCCCTTCTCTCCACATCCATGCCAGCATCTGCAGTTTTGAGATTTTGTGATGTGGGCCATTCTCACTGGGGTTAGATGGTATCTCAGGGTTGTTTTGATTTGCATTTCTCTAATATATAGAGATGATGAACATTTTTTCATGTGTTTGTTAGCCGTTCGTCTGTCATCTTTAGAGGTTCTATTCATATCTCTTGCCCATTGATATATGGGATTGTTGGCTTTTTTCATGTAGATTAATTTGAGTTCTCCATAGACCCTAGTTATCAAGCTTTTGTCTGATTGAAAATATGCAAATATCCTTTCCCATTGTGTAGGTTGTCTCTTTGCTTTGGTTATTCTCTCCTTAGCTGTACAGAAGCTTTTCAGTTTAATGAAGTCCCTTTTGTTTGTTTTTGTTGTTGCAATTGCCATGGCAGTCTTCTTCATGAAGTATTTCCCTAGGCCAATATTTTCCAGCGTTCTTCCTATGCTTTCTTTGAAGATTTTTATTGTTTCATGACTTAAATTTAAGTCCTTTATCCATTTTGAATCAATTTTTGTGAGTGGGGAAAGGTGTGGGTCTAGTTTCAGTCTTTTACATGTAGACATCCAGTTCTCCCAACACCATTTATTGAATAGGGAGTCTTTCCCCCAAAGTATGTTCTTGTTTGGTTTATCAAAGATTAGGTGGTTGTCAGATGTTAGTTTCATTTCTTGGTTTTCAATTCAATTCCAAGTATCTATGTCTGTTTTTGTGCCAGTACCATGCTGTCTTGACCACTATGGCCTTGTAGTAGAGACTAAAATCTGGTATGCTGATGCCCCCAGCTTTATTTTTATTACTAAGAACTGCCTTAGTTATACGGGGTTTTTTCCGGTTCCATACAAAGCGCAGAATCATTTTCTCCAAATCGTGAAAGTACGATGTTGGTATTTTGATACGAATGGCATTGAATAGGTAGATTGCTTTGGGAAGAATAGACATTTTAACAATGTTGATTTTTCCCATCCATGAGCATGGTATGTTCTTCCATTTGTTAATATCCTCTGCTATTTCCTTTCTGAGGATTTCATAATTTTCTTTATAGAGGTCCTTCACCTCCTTCGTTAGGTATATTCCTAGGTATTTCATTTTCTTTGAGACTATGGTGAAGGGAGTTGTGTCCTTAATTAGCTTCTCATCTTGACTGTTATTGGTGTATACAAAGGCTACTGACTTGTGGACATTGATTTTATATCCTGAAACATTACTGTATTTTTTGATGACTTCTAGGAGTCTTGTGGTTGAGTCTTTGGGGTTCTCTAAGTATAAGATCATGTCTTCAGCAAAGAGGGAGAGTTTGACCTCCTCTGCTCCCATTTGGATTACCTTTCTTTCCTTGTCTTGCCGAATTGTATTGGCTAGAACTTCCAGCACTATGTTGAATAGTAAAGGTGACAGAGGACAACCTTGTCTGGTTCCAGTTCTAAGAGGAAAAGCTTTCAGTTGAACTCCATTCAGTAAAATACTAGCTGTGGGTTTGTCATAGATAGCTTCAATCAGTTTTAGAAATGTGCCACCTATGCCTATACTCTTCAGTGTTCTAATTAGAAAAGGATTCTGGATTTTATCAAATGCTTTTTCTGCATCTATTGAGAGGATCATGTGATCTTTATTTTTGCCTCTGTTAATATGGTGGATAACATCTATGGACTTGCATATGTTAAACCAGCCTTGCATCCCTGGGATGAAGCCTACTTGATCATGATGAATACTTTTTTGATGATAAGCTGTAATCTATTGGCTAGGATTTTGTTGAGAATTTTTGCATCTATATTCATGAGTAAGATTGGTCTGAAATTCTCCTTTTTGTTTGGGTCTTTTCCTGGTTTTGGTATCAGGTTGATGTTTGCTTCATAGAATGTGTTGGGGAAGATTCCTTCTTCCTCAATTTTTTGGAATAATTTCTGCAGTATAGGAATAAGCTCTTCCTTGAAGGTTTGATAGAATTCTGGTGTGAAGCCATCTGGACCAGGGCATTTTTTGGTTGGAAGATTTTGTATTGTTTCTTTGATCTCAGTGCTTGAAATTGGTCTGTTCAAGAGCTGTATTTCTTCCAGGTTGAGTCTAGGGAGAGGGTGTGATTCCAAATATTGATCTATTTCCTTCACATTGTCAAATTTCTGGGCATATAGTTTCTGGTAGTATTCAGAGATGATCTCTTGTATCTCTGTGGGATCAGTTGTTATTTCCCCTTTATCATTTCTGATTGAGGTTACTAGAGATTTTACTTTTCTATTTCTCATTAGTCTGGCCAATGGTTTATATATTTTATTAATTTTTTCAAAAAACCAACTCCTTGTTTCATTAATTTTCTGAATGATTCTTTTGTTTTCAATTTCATTGATCTCTAATTTGATTTTGGATATTTCTTTTCTTCTACTGACGTTAGGCTTCGATTGTTTTCCTTTTTCCAATTCCATAAAATGGTTTGTGAGATTGTTGATGCGCTCTCTTTCTGTTTTTCGAATGTAGGCATCTAAAGCAATGAATTTTCCTCTCAAAACTGCTTTTGCAGTATCCCACAGGTTTTGGTAGCTTGTGTCTTCATTGTTGTTATGCTCAAGGAAGTTAATGATTTCCTGTTTTATTTCTTCCTGCACCGATCTGTTATTCAACAGTAGATTGTTTAATTTCCAGGCCTTGGTGTGGGGTCGAGCATTTTTGTTAGAGTTGAGTTCCACCTTTAGTGCCTTATGGTCTGAGAAGATACAAGGTAAAATTTCAATTCTTTTGATTCTGTTGATATTTGTTTTGTGTCCCAAGATATGATCAATTTTGGAGAATGTTGAATGGGGTGATGAGAAGAATGTATATTCTTTATCTTTGGGATGGAGTGTTCTATATGCGTCTATCAAGCACAGTTGTTCTAGGGTCTCATTTAAATCTCTTATATCTTTGTTTAATTTCTGTTTAGAGGATCTGTCCAGCTCTGAAAGAGGAGTGTTGAAGTCTCCTGTTATTATGGTATTATCAGATATCCTATTGCTCATACTGAGTAAGGTCTGTTTCAAGAATCTGGGAGCATTTAAATTGGGTGCATAAATATTTAGAATGGAAACATCTTCATGTTGTATTTTTCCCTTGACCAATATAAAGTGACCATCTTTTTTTTTTTGACTTTAGTTGCTTTAAATGCACATGAATCTGAAAATAAGACTGCAACTCCTCTTTTCTTCTGAATGCCATTTGCCTGAAAAATTGTCTTCCAACCCTTGACTCAGAGCTTTAATTTGTCTTTTGAAGCCAGGTGTGTTTCTTGCAGACAGCAAACGGATGGCTTGTGTTTTTTAATCCAGTCAGCCAATCTATGTCTCTTCAGTGGGGAATTCAAGCCATTAACATTTATTGAGATAATTGATAAGTGTGGTAGTATTCTATTCGTCTTATTTTGTGAGAGTCCATTGCTTAGTTTTATCTTTTGCATCAGTGTGGAGGTTAGTTTCTGTCCTTTAATTTCTGAGTTCTTACTTTGCTGCTGATCCATTGTGGTGGTCAGTGTGCAGAACAGCTTGAAGTATTTCCTATAGAGCTGGTCTTGTTGTGGCAAATTTCCTCAATGTTTGTATATCCGTAAATGATTTGATTTCTCCGTCAATTGTTAAGCTTAGCGTAGTAGGGTACAGAATTCTGGGCTGGAAATTGTTCTGTTTAAGTAGATTAAAGGTAGATGACCATTGTCTTCTTGCTTGGAAAGTTTCATTAGAGAAGTCTGCGGTCACTCTGATGGATTTGGCCCTGTCGGTCAACTGGCGTTTACTCCTGGCAGCTTGCAGAATCTTTTCTTTTGTCTAGACTTTGGACAGGTTCATCACAATGTGTCTTGGAGAAGCTCAGTTAGAGTTGAGGCGACCTGGGGTCTGATATCCCTCTGAAAGCAGTGTGTCAGAATCTTTGGTGATATTTGGGAAATTTTCTTTTATAATATTCTCTAGTATGGCTTCCATTCCTCTGGGGCATTCTTCTTCCCTTTCTGGGATTCCTATAACTCTTATGTTGGATCGCTTCATAAAGTCCCATAATTCTGCCAGTGAACGTTCTGCTTTCTCTCTCTTCTTTTCTGCCTCTTTTACTATCTGAGTTATCTCAAGAACTTTGTCTTCTACCTCTGAAATTCTTTCTTCTGCATGGTCTAACCTGTTGCTGTTACATCTTTAAGTTCCATAATTGACTGTTTCAGTTCCTTCAGCTCTGCTATATCCTTTTTATATTCTTCATATTGTTCATCCCTTATTTGATTCTGTTTTTGGATTTCCTTTTGGTTATTTTCCACTTTATTAGCAGTTTCCTTCATTATTCCCATTATTTCTTTCATTGTTTTCAACATGTGTATTCTAAATTCCCTTTCTATCATTCCTAACATTTCTTCATAGGTGGAATCCTCTGTAGTAGTTACGTCATGGTCCCTTGACAGGGTTGTTCTGGACTGGTTCTTCCTGTTGCCTGGAGTTTTCTGCTGATTCTTCCTCATGAGTGATTTCTTTTATCTGTTTACTTGCCCTAATTTTCCTTTCACTTCCTCTTGCTCTTTAAGTTCTCGTGCCTGTGGACTAAGGGTTAGATGAGTCCTTTTGGTACAGGACCAGAAGGGTGAGAAGGTTGAAGAGCAAGAAAGGGATGAAAGACAGGAGGACTGAGTGAAAAGAAAAAAAAATAGAGAAAGAAGCAGGGATGGGTAAAAGGAATATTGACAAAAGAAAAGAGGCACAGAATTAGGGAGACAGAGCAGTTTAGGTGTACAGTAGGGTACTTTGACACAACCTTAAAAAAAAAACACCTTTTGGGGGTGTCCAGTTGGGTGGTTTCCTTGAGGTCAGCAGCTCTTTGCTAACCTGATCAGACACAGTACCCCACCTCCACCAAGTAGAGAGGAAAGACAAAAATGCTATAAATCAAACCAAGAAAAGCAAACAGAAAACTTTACGGGATAAAATTGGGTGAAAAACCAAATAATAGCGGTAGAAACAGTAGCAAAAATGAAGTTCTAGTTATTAAAAAATGCAGCAATGGGAAATTATAATTAAACTAGAAAAATTGAGAAAGAAAAAAGATCTGTATGGAAAGGGTTGAAATTAAAATCAAAACAGCATCAACAACATCAAAATAAACAAAAAAAAACAAACAAAAAAAACAACAAAAAAAAACACACAAAAAAACAAAACACAACCAAAAACAAAGCAGTATGTATGTGTTGTTGAATATTGTCTGGGCAACACGTGGTCTTCTGGGGTATGAGATGTTAATCACAGTTCTGATACGACTGGAGGCTGCTGATTTCTCAAACCCCAGCAGGTAGACACCCTAAATCTCTCTTCAGCCCACTTAAAAGGCACTTTGAACTTGTTAACTTGCTGAGCAGAAGCCTTCCCAGGAAAGTGCTTGTTGCTGGAATCAATGCTGTAGTGGCTATCCACTTACCCAATGTGCCAAAACGGTCTCACTCTGCCCCTTGGGGTTAGGGCTGCAAGGCAGCTCAGAACCCACCCTTAGGCTACTCTGTGCTGGGTTACCAGCACCCACCTGGATTCTAGCTCTGTGACCCTGAGGGCAGAGCTTGGCAGGGCAGATCGCTCACAATGGCTCCCTCCAAACACTATTAGCTCCGTCTGGCTCAGCGGCTCAGACTGGGGCCCCAGGCAATGGCCAAAGTTCTCCACATTCCCGCCCAGGCTCTCCCCAAGGCAGCTCAACTGAGTGCCAAGTCCAAAGACACCAAAACAGTTCACAGGTAAGGCCTTTCTGGTTTGCAGTCTCGCTGCTACTGAACTTACAGTTGCGGGCGGGTTTAGAGCGATTGAACACATGCGACCACTTGCCAGTTTTCCACTGTTTTAGTTCTCCTCTTGGGGTCCAGAAGTTTCTCACTGACTCTCTGTATCCTTGCAGGAGTGATGATAGGCAGATCCCACTAGCCAGTGATGCCTGGAGTCCTATCTCCCCGGACTCACGGTGCCCAGATGCAAGGAAGCTGTTACTCGGCCGCCATCTTGCTCTCCTCCTTGAATATTGATCTTATACCTTAAAACTCTGCTATTATCACCTATTAATTATAGTATATTTCTTTTCAGTTTTTCAGACAGGCACATCATCTGCCAAAAGGCAGTTTTATTCATTCCTTTCCAATTATTAAATGTTTTATTTCCTTTTATTTTCTAATTTCATTAGCTAGCACTTCCAGAATGATATTGAAAGGAAGTGGTGCAAGAAGATATCCTTGCATCATTCCCGACACCCATTAATGATTCTTCAACTTGACAATGAGTATCTACTCGAACATTGCAGTTAACCTTATACACCATTAGGGATGCTTTTGAGAATAATAATTCATTTCTAAATAACACAACTCTTGCCTTTAGTGCAATGCACCACTCAACATCATACTTGCTATTAATTGGGTCATGATTTCCTATTCAAAAAATGCACACATTGAATAATACAAATCAAAAATGGAATTTAGAATGAATAAAAACATAATTTGCTGAGCACTTGCTATGCTCTAGGCACTGTTTCAACTTACCCAACAACACAGGAATACTCAGTTCTGTTAATTACAAAATTGAGATGTGATCCCATACATTGTGGCCCTTTGTGCAAGCATAGCCATTTTATTTTTCATTATGTGCTTCCAAATTCAAGGGAGGAGATATAAAATATAATAAAAAGAAAAATAAATATTTCCTGAACAATTAAATGTACCAGTAAGCATACTAATTACTTTATGTGTGTAATTTTATTCAATACTCACAACAAACCCAATAGATCATCTTTATCATAATTTTACAGGTAAAGAAAACTACTGTTCAGAAAGAGTAATAATTTCCCCAAGACACAGATCAAAAAAGTGGTAGAGTCAGTGTTGTAACTGTCTTCAATCTGACTTCTACTATGTTATAGTACATTTGCTAGTAAAACATCACCTCTAGTTTCTCAGTTGGAAAATAGTCTTCATAGATCTTCCATAATAGATGTGAAAAGAATAATGACACTATACACACATAACTCTGAGATGAAGACAAAAGTCACAGTAACCAAAAATTATGAAAAACGTTTGATTGCTCTATGCTTTTTCTTCAGTGAGATGTTCTTTCAGACATTTCATGACTATTTAGCATTGCACTACAGGTTGAATAATTGAAACACATCAAAGGTGGACAAATCAATTCAAGGCATATGTAACTGAGAAAGAATTGGAACCTGTCTCTATTTTCACATGTTATGATAATTTATCTAATTATCCCTAGAGATTTAATGATAAAACTAATTGAGACAATAAAGTCATTCAGTAATATAGCAGAATATGCAATAAAATACAGAAATTATTGCCTTTAATATATAATATCAATTGCTAGTTAGGGAAAATAATAGCAGCAATAATCCCTTCATAATATTACCAGAGAGGATTACCTTTTTAGAAATGAAGAAACTAAATACGGCAAGTGTAAAATGTGTATGAGAAAAATGTTACAGTTCTTTTGAAAAATCATAAATAGACATGAACAAGAAGACAAACACCCCCTTTTTCTTTGATAGGTCTCAAAATCAAAAAGGTGTATATTCTGTCTATGCTAATTTATAAACTTTAATGTCATTCTACTTATGGGTATTTCCTCACTTTTTATGGAGTTTGAAACATTGATAATAAAACTAAGTTCATAATAAAATTTATGAGGAAGCAATTTTGTAAGTAGACCTAGAATAAAATTATCACAAGAAAAGTGCAATGGGGGACTAGCCCTATCAGGCATTTAAACACACTGCAAATTATTCTTAAATAATAAAACAGAATACTGCTGTTATATGAAAAAAAACTTCAGACTTTTGTGATAGAATTCAAATACCATACATTGACCCAAATACATAAGAAAATTTAGTGTGTTACTGACATGGCATCTCAGATCACTGCAACAAAGGCAGGTTTTAAAAAAAAAATAGCTTTGGAAACACTGGCTAATGTTTCTGGAATAAATAAAGTAAGACCTATTTCAAAACCATAATAGAAAATAAAATGAAGGGGGATGTGTGAGGCATGTCAAAATGTTAAAATGATGGTTTAGAAGCAGCCAGCATGCTCATTTCTCAAAAAGAGGATCAAAGCTTCCAGATGGACCGTCTCAGAGAGGGCATTTTGAATCATCAGAGAATCAACCGGAGACACTCAAACTAGGGGAGAGAGAATAAGGGAAATTCACTCTGTAAGACCAGAAGGGACCTGGAACAAACATTCACACTTAGGGAAGGACTGTGAGACGGATCCCACGTATGGATTTCCCCAGCAGACAATGAAACCTGAGTTGCAAGGGGGCTCCCCTACCTCTGAAATCTGTAGGCCTCTGAACTGATTAGAGAGCTGCTAGGAGATTGCATGTCAGTGAGTACACTGAGAAACAGTCAGTGTACCAGAGACTGAGAATAGTGGGCACTTGTCAGCTTCTGGTCCTAGGTTGCTGCAAAGGACACCATTCTTTTCTCTCAGCCCCAGAGTATCCAGGGCCCCAGAGCACCTGGAGGGGTAAGCTCAACTGCAGCTACTTCCTTAATATCCCTGTCAGGTCAGGGAAGACAGATGCTATCTCCTGCACTGTGACTGTGTGCCAGGTACCTCCCACCAGCATTCCAGGGATCCTAGCGGAGGAGCTGCTCACTAGCACACAGAATCTGCCCCCACTCTTTCACCATGTTAATAGTGCTGCTGCTGCAACCTCAGTAGCACTACATCAGCTATCATAGTCAGATCACAGAAGAGAGAAAGCCCCAGCCACTGCAACTCCCCAAGCATGTCTAACTTAACCTTCCAGCTTTGGGTGGCTCATCTGACTAGACACCTCAACCCTAGCTAATTGTCTTACAACATTCCAGATACCAGCAAAGAGCCCCTGAACTGCCCTGGTATCCACTAAGGTCCTGTGGCCTATACAGGCACCTGCCAAGTTCCTGCAACCTGCTCAGATACCCACCAAGATCTCACGAAATGACCAGTTGTCCACCGATGTCCCACAGCCCACTCTGCTACCAGCTGTGGTGCTGGCAAAAGCCCAGTTACTTACCAAGGTCCTGAAACCTTCCTAGGCACTGGCCAAGGTCTCATAAAACACCCAGGGTTCAGCCCTAAGCCCTATGTTTGGCTTATGTGCTGACTAAGGGCTTCAAACTGTTGGAGTGTCTGCTAAAGGTCCATGACCTGTCCAGGGACCTTTAAAGATCTTGTGACCCAAGTAGGTGCTGATCAATATTCACTAACAATCCCAGGTACAGCCCAAGACCCTGAAATGTGCCCAAGCACCCTTGTCTCTGGCTACAGACCCTTTATTCTCTTTGGTACCGGCCAAGGTCCCATGACACGCCACACAACTAGCTACAGTCCTGAGATGCATCCAAGTACCTACCAAGGTACAAGTCAAGTTCACAGAACCAACTCCCAAGGAGAAAGACTTGTCAAGCTCCCTGAGCAACATTTGAAACAGTGGCCTGAGAAGAACCCACCAAACCAAACGGATATTCCCAAGCACTGACTTGGACTGTGATAATGACAGGAGAATGGGACAACAGAAGAGAACAGCTGTGGTACAGGTTTTCAGGGCATCTGCCCCTCTCCTATCTCATCAATCTTCCACAATAGACACAGCTCAGGGAAGGTAGGTTTCCAGGTGACATAGTCTTCTTTTCTGTGAATTCTTCTACTTAGTGAAAAGAACATCAACCTCTAGATAGCACTTTTGAACATCCCCAAAATATATTTTCATCAGTCTGGCCAAAGAATAACTGAAGGATTAAATTCTACCAAGTGCAAGGCAAAAGCAACAAGTAAACTACAAAGAAAACCATCAGGCTGATAGGAGACTTCTAGATGGAGACCACAGAATCCAAAAAGGATTGGGGTTCCAGTTCTAGTCTTCTAAAACAGAAAAACTGTGAGCCAAGAATTTTGAATCTTGTGAAAAATTTCCATAAATAATGGAGAAATAAAGACTTTTCCAGATAATCGAACATTGACAATTTATCATAACTAGACATACCCTACAGGAAATGCTTAAAAGTGCTTTACACATGGAATACCAAAATAGATACACACCAGTGTAAAAACACCCCAAAGTTAAAGCTTACAGCTCTTACAAAAAACATCACAAGAGGGAAGACATAGCAACAAGGTATCATCTAACATGATTAACAGAACGTCATCCAACATATCAATACGAATACTCAACATGAATATTCTGAATGCCTCAGTTAGAAGACATGGACTGGCTGAATAGATTAAAAAAATGATTCAAATATTTTCTATCCTCAATTAACACATCTAAACCACAGGGACCACAGACCCAAGGTAAAGGGATAGAAAAAAACATACCTCATAAATGGAAGCCAAAGTGATTAGGAATGGCCATTATCATTTCAAATAAAAAAAAACTTTTAAATTGACAACAGTAAACAAAAACTGTGGTCACTACAAGATATTAACGGAAGCAATGCAACAATAAGAAAGAACAACCTATAGATATATTTTCTTAATATAGGCACTTGCAGATTCGTAAAGAAAATTCTACCACATCAAAGCAAAGAAAAAACACACTAGCTTCCTTGTTGCTAGGGACTTCAACACTACACTGACAGAACTAGACAGATCTTCAAAACAGAAAACAAGGAAAGAAACACCAGACTTAAAAAAGATTTCTAAAAAACTGACATTTACAGAACATTCTGACCACAAACTGTGGAATACACATTCTTCTTATCATCACATGAGACATTCTCCAAGACTGATAATATCTTAAGCTAAAAATAAGTCTCAGCAAATATAAAGAAATTAAAATCATACTATGTATCTTCTCAAACTATGAATAAAGTTAGCGATCAATATCAAGAAAAACCCTCTAATCTACACAAAGTCTTGGAAATTAAACAACCTACTGCTGAATGATCCTTAGGTTAATGTTGATATCAGGATGGAAATCAAAAGATTCCTCCAACTAAATTACAAAGGGGACACGACATCTCAAAATCTATGACACACAGTAAAAAATTGCCCTAAGTGGAACGTTAATAGCTTAAATGCCCACATCAGAAAGGTAGAAACAAATTAACGTTACATCTCAAGGAGCTAGAAGAGAAATTAACCAAACCCCAAGCCAGCAGAAGAAAGATATAACAAAGCTCAAAGCAGAACTAGAAAATGAAACCCACCTGCCCAAAATACAAGGGATACATGAAAACAAGTTGATTCTTTAGAAATATAAACAAAATCAATAGACCACTAGCTTGATTAACCGAATAGAAAAGAGAAAGGGCCCAAATAAGCTGAATCAGAAATACAAAAGACGACATTACCATTGAGGCCACAGAAATACAAAATATCATTTGTGAACACTACAATAGGCTCTGTACAAACAAAATATAAAACCTAAAGGAAATGGATAAATTTCCAGAAAGCACATAACTTCCTAAGCCTGAATCCTCAAATAACTGGCCGTTAACAAAACACATCCTTGTAAATAACTGTTCAGTCAAATAAGAAACCAAAAGGGAAATTAAAAATATGTTTAATTGAATGGTAAGGAGAACACTATACATCAAAATTTGTTGAGTAACTAAAACAATGTCTAGAGAGTAATTCATTAGCTTAAGCACCTACATTAGAAACAAATAATTCAAACATGTGTTTTCACTGTAAGAATCTAGGTAAAGTAAAGCAAACGAATTAAAGGAATAATGAAAGAAATAATGAAGATAAATGTAGAGAAAGTAGAAAAATATTAACAAAAACAAGAATGTTTTCATTGAAAAAAAAATTGTTAAGTCCCAAGCAAGATTAAGGAAAAAATAAATATGTTTCTATTAATAATGTCCAAAATAAAGAGGATAATATAGCTACAGATATCATATTAAAATCAGCATTAAGAAATCGTGTAAATAAGTTCATGACAATTATTTTTAATAATTTAAATGAAAAAAATTCTTTAAAGATGGAAATCATCAAAAAGGTCAAAAGTGATATAAACAGCATTCATGTCCTCGTGTCTATTAAATGAATTAGATTTTTTTTCAGTCTTCCCACAAAAAATACCGCAAGTCCATATTTTTTCATTGTTGAATTCTAACAAGTTTTAGAAAAATAATACCAGTCTTGCATAAACACATTCAGAAAATGAAGGAGGAAAAAATACATATCACCTTATTTTACAAGGCCAGCACAACCCTGACAACACAATCTAATAAAAGTTACAATAAAAGAAAATTAGAACAAGACACCCAAGTAGGACGACCTTGTCCCTCTTTCCTCCCACAAATACAGATTCACAAAAACTCACATACATACTCCGTTTGTGAGAAGTCAGAAAACTATAGGCAGTCCCCAAGTTACAAACATCTGACTTATGTACAACTCGAACTTACAAAGGAGGCTATTATAGTTAAGTCCCCAAGTTATAAACATCCAACTGACATTTGACTTGTACTTTATGAATGAAAGCTCTTACAGGTAATAGGTAAATACATCTGTTCCAACTCACATATAAATTCAACTTAAAACAAGCCTACAGAACCTATCTCACTTGTAACCCAGGGACTGCCAGTAATTGAAAGGCAAATGTGAAATCACATCCTCTAAAACTAGTATGGAGATAAGGTACATGCTCTTGACAGAATGTCCATTCATGGTACAATACCACATGATCAGGGAAAGAATTCTTTACTCCAAGCTTCTCCCAGAGAAGAGAAAAGATTAGTTTATGTGTCCAACAACCCAATTTTTCCAGGGGCTTCCCACAAGAATAGCTTCCCTCCTTCCAATCTTGGAGCTCTTCTGTATACAGCAAAGTCTAGCTGCCTAAGGAAGAACAGAGACTGCAGTTTGGACTGATGGATGGAATAGCTCCTCTCCCAATTCTGCACAGAGTTAATGGACTGAAAATCTCAATTTCAACTTCTCCTTGGGGAAGGAAATAATTAGTATGTGAATTTAATGCTGCAAATTCCCTGGAACTTCTCAAAAACTTCCATCTTGCTTTCAAAGCTTAAAGCTCTGATGGGTCTACTAGAGTCTGGTCACCCAGGGAGAATGGAGACACGGCTTAAACTGGCAGATGCTGTAGCTCCTCCACTCTGCTCAACAGAGTGAGCAGAGTGGAGGAGCAATTTCCCCTGGGAAGGGAAAGAGTTGGTAGGGTCCTCTGGAATCTCTGGCTGAACAGATTGGAGGGTATTTTCCTCCTGTGTAAGGACAGATAAAAGTCACACGACTATCAATCAATAAATAAATGCAGAAAGAGCATTTGACAAAATATACACACTTTTGAAAAGAACTTTCAAAAACAAGAAACAGAGGGAAAGTACATTAATATAGTAAAGTCCATGTATAACAGGGTTACAGCTAATATCACTCAAAAATTAAAACCTGATAAATTTTCCTCTAATATTATAAACAAGACAAGGATGCCCACTCTTACCCATTTCTAGTCAACATAATTTTGGAAGTCCTAGCCAGAGCAATGAGGAAAGAAAAATGTATCAATATGTTTTGCTTTCCTGTAACAGAGTAACACAGGCTGGGTAATTTATAAAGTAAACAGGAAGTTTGTTGGATTCCCTATTCTGGTGACTTGAAATCTCAAGGGCCTCCAGCGGCTTTAACTCATAATAGAGAGAGAAAGGGAAGTGGGCATGTGCAAAGAGAGAGCATGGCGAGAAAAGGAAGCAAAGGAGAGAAACTAAGGAATGTCAACTCTTTGTACCCACCAGCTCTCACTAGAAACTAATCCATTCTTTCAAGAGTGAGAACTCACTCTCCCTGCTGGATGGCATTAATCTATTCATAGGGAATGTACCTCATGACCCAAACACCTCTGACTAGGTACTCCTTCCCAACAGTGGCAAATTTCAAAGGAAAAGAAGTAGTTTTATCAAAAAGATACCTGCACTTGAATGTTTACCTCAACATAATTGACAGGTACCAATATATAGAATCAACCTAAGATCCATCAATTCATGAGAGGATAAAGATAACGTGTTATACACATATACATATATGTATGCACACAAACACACACCATGGAGTATCACTCAAGCACAAAAAGCAATAAAATAATGCTTTTGCAGAAACTTGAATAGAATTGGAGACCCTTATCTTAAGTGTAAGTGAAGTATCTCAGGAATGGAAAAAGAAACACCACATGTTCTCACTAATAATTTAAAACTAATTGATGTGCACATATGGCACAAATAGATGCGAAAGACATTAGAAACTGAGCACCAGGCAGTTTAGGGTGTGGGTGAAGGGTAACTATTTACCTATCGTGTGCAATGAACACTATTCTGATGATGGGCACACAAACACAAAGTCCTGACTTCAGCATTAGACAATGTATTTGTGTAACAAAAACGTTTATATTCCCTTGATATTTTGAAATAAAAAAAAATAAGCATACTTAAGGATAAAAAAGACTTTTCTTCAAATTAAAATACTGCAAAATACTGCAAAGAAATTTCAGACCAATTGAAAGACATGCATACTCGGGGACTCAAAGACTTATTGTCATAAAATTTCTATCCCTAGCAAAGTGATATACAGATTCAATGCAATATCTATCAAAATCTTGAAATCATTTTGTACAAAAATAGAAATAAATTATAAGTCATATAGAACACAAAAAATAATGACTTGCCAAACTGATCTTGGGAAAGAAGAACGAAGCTGGAGGAATAAAACTTCTTTGTTCTAAATTATAAGGCAAAGCTGCAATCAAAACAGTACAGTACAAGGACAAGCACATAGAACAATGGAACAGAACAGATAGCCCAGAAATAAATGCATCCTTATAGGGTCAACTGATTTTTGAGAAGAGTGCCAAGAATATACAAAAAGGAAAATGTAGTTATTTTAAAAATTATGGGAAAATTAAATAGTTACTTGTAAAAGGACTAATCTGGACCCTTATACTATACTGCGCACAAAAATAAACTCAAACAGCTTAAATACTTAAATGTAAGACCTGAAGCCAATGCCAATCCTAGACAAATATATACAGGAAAAGCTTCATAACACTTTTCTTGACAATGATTTATGGTTATGACACCAATATCTAAGACAAAAACAAAAAGAAGTAGCCAAATGGGAATACATCAAAATCTTTTGTAGAGCAAAGTGATAATTTACAAAGGGAAAAAACAATCAACAGAATGGAATAAAAATGCAACCCATGTATCTCCAAAATGTGTAAGGAGTTTCTAATTTAATATGAAAAAAACTAATAACTTAATTGAATAATGAACTCATACTTGAGCTGTCATTTTTTCCAAAGAAGATATACAATAGGCCAAAATATTTATGAGGAATGTTCAACATCATTAATCATCAAATAAATGAAAAATCAAATCCTCAATTGATTACCATCTCACACCTCTCAAAATGGCTATTATAAAAATGGAAAATGAAGATAATCACACAAATCTTGACAAGACAGGTGGAGAAATTAAAACCCTCGAAAACTTCTATTAGGAATTTAAAATGGTGCAACCATGACAAAAAAACAGTATGTTAAGTTCCTCCAAAAATTAAAAATAAAGCTATCATTTGATCTAACAATTCCACTTTTGATATTTACCCCAAATACTTGAAATCTGTACCTTAAAGGAATATGGGCGCTCTCATATTCATAGCAACAGTATTTGCAATACACAAAATGTGAAAACAACTTGAATATCCACAAGGGATTAGTAATGAAGAAAAGTGATGTCTACAAACAATGAAACATTATTCAGTCTTGTAAAGGAATTGAATTGGTACTATGCTACAACCTGATAAATCTTAATGCATTATGGTAAATTAAATAAGCCAGTAACACAAAGCAAATACTAAATAATTCCACTTATGTGAGTTATCTAAATAATTGAACTCATGGAATCAAAGGGTAGAATACTGGTTGCCAAGGGTTGTAGGAAGAGGGTTATGGATAATTACTAATAAACGGGCATTTTCGTTAAAGAAGATGAACACATTATAGGGAGAGAGTCACTGTACAGGATTATATCTACAGCAAATAATGTGTTGTACACTCGAAAATTTGTTAAGAGGGTAAATTTCATATTAATTTTTCTTACCACAATAAAATAAAAATAAAATACAATAAATGGAAAAAATAGAACAAAATGAACAAAACAAGCAAACTAAAACCTATAACATACAGTATTAAAATAACAATACATTATGATCAAGTAGGGTTTATTCCAGAAATGCACAACTGGTTTCATATTAGAAAATCCATCAGTGTGATTAAACACATTATGGACTGAATGATTGTGTCACTCTAGAATTCATAAGATGAAGCCTTAACCCCCAATATAGTGACATTTAGAGGTAGGGTTATTGAAAGGATTTTAGGTACAGATGAATTCATGAAAGTGAACCCCATGATGGGACTGCTATCTTTTTCAAAAGAGGAAAACAAACAATAGCTCCCTTTTTTCTGCCACATGAGAATACAGCAAGAAAGTACCTGTCTGCAACACAAGAACTGGGCTTTCACCAGGGATTTGGCCTGTACCTTGATCCTAGACTGCCCAGCTTGCAGAACTGTGAAAAATAAATTTCTACTGCTTAGGTCACCCAATTTAAGTCATTTTGTTATGGCAGCCTGAGTGGACTAATACACTGTACTAGAAGAATAAAGGAAAAAAATTTTACTTACCTATGTAGATGCAAAAATATAACATTTGACTAAACTAAATTCTGTCCATGATGAAATCTTTTAACAAATTAAGAATGAAAAGGAATTAAGGAAATTTAATATAGAGCATCTACAAAAAACAAACAGAAAACTATAGTTCAATTCATTATTGATAGTTAAAACATGTGCCCCTTGGACCAGACACAAAGCAACGATGAAATATAAATCTACACTGTGAAATTAATATCACATTTGGTAATATTAAAACTTGATACTAACATACCATCACTCAATTTGATAACTTTAGTATTATATAATAGAATGTCATAGTTATCAGATGTACACTGAAATATTTAGAAATAAATAGGCACACTACTTACAGTTAATGTCAAATGATTTATATACAGAGGAAAGAAAGACACCGAGAAGAAGAGGGAGGAAAATTGTAACGTACATGGGGGCAAAATATAAAGAGTTGGTTAAACATGGCCAAGGGTGTAAAAGGAGTTCTATGTACTGTTCTTGAAACCTTTCTGTATGCTTTAAAACATATTAAAATAAATTGTTCAATGTATTTCCTATTGGAGTTCCTGGTCTCTAAGTTATGGACATCATTATTAATTATGAATAAGTGAACTGAATAGAACAGCAGTCAGAATTTCAAAGGATGAAACTAGTTGCCTTGCTTAACTGTGAACCCAATACATTAAATTTAATTATTTTTTTCCAAAATTTTTCCAGGGGTGCCAAATTAATAACCAATTTAGCGAGTGTAATTCAGAGATGAAAATTTCCAAGATCTCATGCTTAATAACTTTTCTAATATTTTGTTTACAAAGAAATCTTAGTGTCATAAGTAATTAACAACATTAACAAATTTACTAACATAATCAGATAGTTTCCTAGCATAACCTTTACACATATGAATTTGAAATAGGAATGCTATTTTCCACTTTTAAATGATTTGAGTAAGTTCACAAATTATTTCATTACCCTAAGAAAATATTGCTTGAGGTATTTTAATGATTCTCATTTTTTCTATATCATTGCTTAATAAAAGATTATTCATGTATGTTGAAAAATAGCTAATAGTGGCTGCTGTGAAGTGATAAAGTGTTCATGCTAGCCTTTCATAGGAAAAGCAAGAGCAGAGTCAGAGAATTGGTAAGAAATTGACATTTTAATTTCTAGGTTGAGATTAGACATGATTTCAGAGCAGAAACCTACTCTATTAAGCATTTACTATTGAAAAATTCAACAGTTTCTCTCTTTGTCCTACAACACACTCACTATTTCAATTGTTCCTTTATTTATAATTAAGGGTAGACACAAAATAATTACCTTTGACTATTCGGCATATACCAGGTACTATAAATGGCATTTCAGATAAGTTTGTTCATTAAATGCTCACAACAACCATATTAAGTATTATCTGTATTTTATACCTGAGTATTCTCAGAATGAGAAATGTTCAAGGGTTTGTTTAAGGTCAAACCACTACTGTTCCCATATTGTTTCTTCATACCACATTTGGTTTTGCTACTCCTGTTACTTTATTTCAACAATTTAACATTTGGCAATATTATCTAGAATATGATGAGATATTTCAGTGCTTTGAGTACAGAACACATGCAGAATGTTAGTGATTTCATCTTCTAATTTACACCTACCCTTTCATCTCTGGGAACATTACAAATAAGCATACGTTATAAACTGTGCTTCTTTTCTTCAAATTGTGTTTTAAAAACACTTGTTCTTATGATAACATGAAATTTAATAGAATTTATAATTGGTCAAAACTTGTGGATTTTTCTCTCACTTGGACAAAATGAAAGTTAAAATGTTTCTGTGTGAAAAGAGTATTCTGCATAATTTATCAATCTCAATTTGTCTTTGGAAAAATTGATCATCGTGTGTCCACTTTATGGAAGTCTAATATGTACCCCATTATGGGAATAATTCACACTGTAAAAATCAAGCAAATATTTCAATGCAAATTGGAAAATGTATGAAGTTCCAAAATCTACTGAAAATGAGAAATTGAGAAATTAAGGTCAGTACAGTAACCAATGAGGCATGAAATGTTTGGCTGGAAATAAATAGAAGTCTTATTCTCTGAAGAAGATAGGCACATGGCCTACAGACATATGAAAAAAATGCTCACCCTTAATTATTAGAGAAATGAAAATCAAAACCACTTTGAGATAGCATCTAACTCCAGGAAGAGTGGCTCACATAACAAAATCCCAAAACTACAGACGATGGCGTGGATGTGGAGAAAAGGAAACACTTCTGCACTGCTGGTGGGAATGCAAGCTAATACGTCCCTTTTGGAAAGAAGTGTGGAGAACACTCAGGGATCTAAAAGTAGACCTGCCATTCCTCTACTAGCAGTATATCCAAAAGACCAAAAACCACTTTATAACAAAGATATTTACACCAGATTGTTCATTGCAGCTCAATTCATAATAGCCAAGTCATGGAAGAAGCCCAAATGCCCATGGACCCATGTATGGATTAATAAATTGTGGTATATGTATACCATAGCATATTATGCAGCCTTAAAAAACATGGATACTTTACCTCTTTTATGTTTATATGGATGGAGCTGGAACATATCCTACTTAGTGAAGTATCTCAAGAATGGAGGAAAAAGTATCCAATGTACTCAGTACTAATATGAAAGCAATTTATAATCACTCACACTTTCATATGAAGAATAGATCACAACTATGGCCCAGGATGAAGGAGGGAGGGGGGATGGAAGGGGAGAAGAGAGGTCAGATCGAGGGAGGGTGAATGGAGGGATCACCTCCATTCATCGAGGGTGAATAGAGGGTACATGTCGGATCTATTAAGTATAGAGTATAAATGTCTTAACACAATAATTAAGTAAATGAGGTGAGGGATATATTAATCAGTATGATGTAAGCATTCCAAATTGTATATGAAATCAGCACATTGTACCCCATAAATGCATTCATGTATACATGATCTACCTCTTTATGATTTAATAAAAAAATAGAAGTGTTATCTGCATAAGCTTACACTTAATGCTATATGGAAGATACATAGAAACATTGTATTTAACTGAGGAATTATACAGAAAATATGTGGAAACTTCACAAATATTCTTTCCTCCCTTCTATGACTTTGTGATGGTAGCACAGAGAAAAGTGTGAAGTTTCTATATGGTGAGAGGTTTATTCTCCCCATTCATCCCATGTTTATTCTTTGCTCCCTTTCTCACAACAAAGGTTCATTAGGTGGACTATATTCTATTTATTTAAAAGGCCTTGAAATAAGCTGAAACATACCAATAAAAATTACGTAAGTTAGAATTGACAGAATTTTATGAAATGACCATACCAAAGTAAACAGCACCAAGATTGAAAAATAACATCATCAACAGAGAGATGTTCCTTTTGTGACCTCTTCCAATCACTATTCACTCCACCTACCTCCTCAAGGAAAAATAATATTGTGGTTCCTAAAAGAATAGGTTTGTTTTAGTGAATGGGATGATATATCATTTACTGTTGTATCCAGCTTCTCTTTCTCAAAATGTTTGTGAGATTCATGCACATCATTGTATGTAAATCATAGGTCTTCTCAGTGCTGTTTAACATTACATTGGTGGAATTACACCTGCGGTGCATCTTGCAAGGGTATATGTGAATCTTAGTAAATGTAGAATGTAAATGTCTTAACACAATAACTAAGAAAATGGCAGGAAGGCTATGTTAAGCAGTGTGATGAAAATGTGTAAAACGGTCTATAAAACCAGTGTATGGTGCCCCATGATTTCATTAATGTACACAGCTATGATTTAATAAAAAAAATATATTGTGTAAGCATGCCAAGATATTTATTCTCTTTGGTCTTGATTTCAAGTTTGAGATGTATTACAAATGATGTTGCTATTTTTCCTTTACATGTTTTTTGGTGATCATCAGCACTTATTTCCATTGTACATATACTTAGAAATGGAATTTCTGAATTATAGAACATGTAAGTCTTTGGCTTACTTGCATACTACAAGACAGTGTTTTCCAAAGTATTCACACCAATTTAAATCTCCACCAATTACATATAAGAAACTTGTTGCTACACTTTCTGGCCAAAACTTGATATTGTGTGCATTCTTCACTTTTGATATAGGGATGTCCAAACTTTTCCCTTTTCTGCTGCACAACAGAAGAATAAGAGTTGAGTTTGGCCACACAGTGAATGCACAGAACTAGGAAAGCTGATTTGCAAAAATAACGTCTGCGCATTCCTTTTGTAATATTTGACAACAAAGGTAACCAAAAGAAATCCTCATATAACCACAATGCAACCCAGCGGGCCACAGGTTGGACACCCCTAAGTGGGTACATAATAGCGTTTCTTCCCCCTTTACTGGAGTATGTGCATTGTTGTGTCCAACAAAGGTGAGGTGAATGAATCTGGAGAAACACTTTGATCTTGGATAATTAAATTATACCACATGAACCTCCTCTTATTTGTGAAAAGAAGATACTGCCAACTCACATATTTTATCAGGTTGCTGTAAGAATTAAGTAAAATCAAGCAAAGAAAAGGTTAAAGAGGAAAAGAAGTTAGTGGTACCATCACTATCATTTAGTAAAGTACATCCGTAACTTACTTGTTCATAACAATCATCATATAAAGCTCCATCTGAGATGTCTGAATCAAAATTTCTAGAGATGATCTTTGGGAATATTGATTTTTTTCAAGTATCATGTTAAGGTGATTTCTATAATTATTTGAAAGCCATTGTTCTAGGCTAATGTTATCACATTGTGTATATATATATTTTTTTATTGAGACAGAGTCTCACTTTTTTTCCCTCAGAAGAGTGCCCTGGAGTCATAGCTCACAACAACCTCAAGCTCTTTGGCTCTAGCAATCCTCTTGCCTCAGCTTCCTGAGTAGCTGGGATTATAGGCGCCTGCCACAAAGTCTGGCTAGTTTCTTTCTTTCTTTTTTAGAGATGGGTCTCACTCTTGCTCTGCCTGGTGTTAAACTCCTGAGCTCAGGCAATCCACCTGCCTTGGCCTCCCAGAAGGAAAATATTTTTATATAATATGTGTACCTCATATATACTTTATTATGTAGTAAGTATTAAACAATATCAATGTGTATATATAAAAGTGCCTTTTATACTTTTTCAAGTGTTATGATCTTTCATTATTCAATTAAAGATGCTATCTCCAGGTATTTATATGTAAGAAAAAATGTAAGGTAGTCTTAGGTACAATACCAGCATTCTCTAAAACAGTTTGACACTTGAGTACCTTAATAATTGAACTCATAATAACACTAAACATAGTCACTAATCTATGTCTTGTTTGTAATTTTGATACACTTTGGAAGTGCATTAAGATTTCATTTAATTTGGCATTGAGCAAAATAAACATTGAAATGGAGTGGGAAGGGCAGGGAGGTTTGATAGAGGGAGGGTAAAAGGCGGGACCACACCTATGGAGCATATTGCAAGGGTACAAGTCAAATCTGTCAAGTGTAGAATATAAATGTCTTAACACAATAATCAAGTAAATGAGGCAAAAGCTTTGTTGATTGGTTTTATGTAACCATGTCAGATTGTATAAAAAATCAACACATTGTGCCCCACATATGCATAAATGTATTCATGATTAATGTGTATGTGAATTAATAAAATTAAAAAATGGAAATGATGAATTTTGTTCTTATTTCTTCTATATTAATATTGAACTTTTTTGTTAATGCAAATGTAAATCAGTTCCAATTTCCTTAGAATTAGTTTGAAAATATGTATCAAGAAATTTAGACAACTGTTCATATGTATTAACCTCCCACTCTAATTTATGGGATTTTTCTTAAAATAATAACCACAAAGACACTGTTTTCTTCAGAAAAATGTCCACTGCCCTTATATTTATAATAAAAAGCAAAAGCAACTACTTACCTAAATGACCAAATGGTTACATACTATTGGTGTAATGATAATATAAATTTACTATGAATTAAAAATTTTCTCATATTTTCAGCAATAGTAAGAATGATATACATTTTCACATTTTATCAGTGGCATGAGGGTCGTATACTTTAAACAAAGAATGTGTTAAAAAATAATGATAAGATAAATTAAGTAACTTATTAAAGGTTGTTTGACAAAAGTGCCAAGGTGAGAAGGAGAGCCAAGATTAGAACTCTTATCTATAAGTCCCAAAATAACATAATGCTATCTTTTCACTAATATCTACTTCTATTCCTGATATAAATGACAGTAGACACAAATGGATTATTATACCAAGACATTAAAGTATATTGAAAAAAATATTTAGGATGGCACACGTCGCTCAGTGGTTAGGGCACTGACCACATACACTAAGGCTGGCGGGTTCAAATCCAGCCCAGGCCAAATAAAACAACAATGATAACTGCAACAACAACAAAAAATGGCCGAGTGCTGTGGTAGGCGGTTGTAGTCCCAGCTAGTTGGGAGGCTGAGGCAAGAGAATCGCTTATGCCCAAGAGTTTGAGGTTGCTGTGACCTGTGTGATGAAACAGCACTCTACGAAGGGCAACATAGTGAGATTCTGTCTCAAAAAAAAAAAAAAAAAAAAAGTTGAAAATATAAAATGTTTCTAAAATAAACCTAAATATATTTCAATTGTCATCATAATGTCAATTGGTTATTTTCAATGATGTTTATATTCTTAAAGATGACATATGTGTCTAAATGGTGAAATTAGAAATAATTTTATATGTCTCTGATTCTTTGTACTGCTCTGTTCCACAGATTCTGTATTGACTCCATTTTGTTAACTACAAAATAAGAAATGTGTACATTCAGGAAAAAATAATCATGCCTACTTGAAATTTCACTTATAACCAGGAAAGCATAAATGATACGGGATTTCCTACACCATAGTGAATACATGAAAAATAGACAAAATGAACTTCTGTTTTCATATATTTAACAAGAGGAACTGTAAGAAGATGATTTTTGAGAGAGGAGAAAAGTGCTTGGAAGTCTTCCACATAATGAATTCGGGTATATGAAAATAAAAATAAATAAAAAAAAACAAGGTTTGCAAAAATGAAGGTGACTGGAATTTTTATGGAAGACTATCAGAATGAAGACTTAAGCAGAGACAATGTTTGAGCAACTCATATAAGGGTCTTCTTGCATTCTTGATGAACACAAAGATGTACATGAGGAAGTAAAACTTCCGTAATACTGAGTGTTATGGCTTGAATGTATTCCACAAAAAAGTTTGTTTTAGAAATTTAATCACCAATGCAACACTGCTGGAAGGTGGGGCTATATAGGATCTGCTCAGGTAATGAGGGCTCCACCCTTACGTTGGAATTAATGCCTACTATAAAAGGGCTTCAGTTTGAGAGTTCACTCTTCTTGTCTCTCATATAAATATATATATATATATATATATTTGTTGTTGTTGTTGTTGTTCTTCTTCTTCTTCTTCTTCTTCAGTGTTCTGCCACGGATGACACAGAAAGAAGGCCCTCGTGATATGCCTGCCTTCCTATCATGGACTTCTAGAAACAGATAAATTTCTGGGTTTTTAAAATAAATTTCCTAGTCTCAGATATTCTGTGATAGCAGCACAAAACAGACTAAGAAAAAGGGCAAAAAAAACAAATAAAATGCTACAATCAGGATAATTCCAAGACCTCATAAACAGCTTAGAGGCTTCTGGTTAATAGTTATTTAGAATGAAAATATCACATTGAAGACTATGATTTACTAGAAACACAATAAGACTAATGCTTATTGCTAAATTACCCATAGAGTAAATTATGTTCTAGAAGAGCTTTAACGAAGCTTAATACAACGTTCAAAAGGATTAAGTTAATCCACAAATAATATAACCTCCTTTTGAGAAGAGACACTTTAAGTGGTGACAATAAAGAAAAACACTACACAATATAACTTTTGGAATGCCCATAATTAAATCAAAGCACTTACATGTGAAAAATCATTGAAATGTAATCAATCAAATAGTAAGAAGAAACAGACCCAGATACAACAGAGATGACAGAATTAAGGCAAGAATGTTAATACAACTATTATGGATGAAAATAAGACTTTTTAAAAAATAAACATAATGAGAAAAACAGATGGTATAACACTGAACCCAACAGTGATACTTCTGGAGTTGACTGTGTGTGTGTATGTATGTATATATATTTACATATAAAACTTAGATGAGGGAAAATCATTAGATAGTATTTGACTTTAAAGACTAAAATATCAGTGATCCTGAAGACGTAGAAAAAGAAAATTTGAAAACCCAACGTCAGAAAGAATGAAAAAAATATAATATAAGTGACATGTGGGGCCATATTACACATTATAATATATAATTGGAGTACCAGAAAAATGAAGGGCAAAAAATAATTAAATATTATTGATTTTCCCCCAAATTAAAGAAACTTATAAAGAAAACTATCCACTCAATGAAATCAAACCACAATAGAATAAACACACAAAAAAAAAACACCATGGAGATCAATTTGTTGAACTCCAAGGTTAAAGAGAAATATTGAAATAAATTAGAGAAAAAATATATACAAGGGAACAAAAATAGTAATAAGTACAAATGTGTAAGAAACTATGAAATTGGGCAGCGCCTGTGGCTCAAAGTGGTAGGGCGCTGGTCCCATATGCTGAAGGTGGCAGGTTCAAACCCAGCCCCGGCCACAACCCACAAAAAAAAAAAAAAAGAAACTATGAAATTAAAAATTGTGCAGTAAGACAAATATACATCTTTAAAATGTTGACATGAAAAGCCTTTCAAATTTGAATTTTAAGTTCAATAAACTATTTCACTTAAATTAAGGTGCAATAAAGACTTTTTCAAACAAGTACAAACTGAAATATTTCATCAACAGAATTTAGTTATAAAAATGTTTACAGAAATTCTGAGGTGCAAAAAATAATGATTTTGTGGATAATTATTTGTTTTAAAATTTCTTCAAAATAATTGTATTTAAAGAATTCTTTTCAGCACCTTTTCAAGACATAATTATTATACAAGGAACTACATATACTATATGTGTCCAATTTGGTGTCAATATATGCAAACACTTGTAATGTCATCTCTTTCTCCACCAGCCTCTATCAGTCACCATTCTATTTTTTGTTGCTATGACTTTCACTACTTTAAATACCTCATATAAGTGGAATCATGTAGTATTTTTCCCTTTTGTAGCTGTTTTTTCACTTAATATAATGTCCTATGAATTGTTACAGATTTGTTGAGATATAGTTGATACACAACACATTTCCTATAAAGTGTACAGTTTGATAATACATCTATATACCCAGATACAAATAAATATGCATATCAATGCATCTATAGCAACATGTCCATTAATCCACCACTATCATGAGATAGAACATAATCGTCCCAAAGTTTTCTAGTGCGATTTAGTAATTGCACTCGCACATCACTACCACTGATCTGCTTCATGTTATGTACAAGGTCTATCTTAGTATTTGCATTTTCTAGCTTTGTGTAAATGAAATCACACAGTACGTGCTTTGTTTTGTCTGGCTTTCTAAGCTCAGAATAATTATTTTTAAAGTTGTTTATGTGCTCTTGGCATTCATTCAGCAGTATTTTATCTTACTTGTCTTTTCTGCTGAATAATAATATGGCATAAAATATTATGGAGTTCATAACATATGTTAAAGTGAAAACGTGACAAAAGCAGCAGCAAAAACAGGTAGGCATTACAACATTCTGTTGTAGATTTACTATACGATGTTAAATATGTGATATAGATTAAAGGTGAACTCAGAAAAGGTAAATATGCATACTGTAAACTCTAGAAGAATTAGTGCAAATTAATAGATATGGCCAAATAAACAGTAATGGGGCGAAAGTAGAAATTAACTAATGATCAAATATGATCAGGGAAAAAGTGATCACACAGGACTAATTCAAACCAAAAATCAAGTTGTTAGACTTAAACCCAAACATGAAAATAGTTTCGTTCAATACGAATGTCTAAAATTCTAATTAAAATTCAAGAGACTGTGAGTGAAGATGAAAGTATAAGACAAACTAGATTTCAGAATATGAAGTTTTTCATAAGGTAAAGGCAGCACTTTACAAAGATGACAGCAACATTGAATATGTTAGTACCTGAAAACATAGCCCAGTATATTTAAGGCAAATACTGATAGAATGTAAACTAAAAACAAAAGCTCCATAAATATTTTGGTGAACCGAGTACTCTCCTTTGCATAACTGATAGACCAATTAGATTTAACATCAGTAATAATAATTAGAATTATATAACACAATTAACCAATTTGAATTGATATTTGTAGAATCTTCTCCCCATCAACAGAAATATATCTATTTATTTAAAGTGACAGTGGAACATTCATCAATATAGTCATTGTCAATGCAGCCATCCTCTATCAAGACAAGGGTTTCTGCCCACAATGACACTAAATGAGAAATATTAAAAATAGATATCTTGGAAGTTCTCAAATACCTCAAAATTGAAAAGTACATTTTAAATAACCCATTGGTCAAAGAAGAAATTAAAGCCAGCAACCATGTCATGAGGATACTTAGGTCACACATGAAAATGTCCACGTAGAAAAGAACTGAAGCCTATGGCCAGTAGCTGCATAACTGACCTTAAAAGAGGATCTTTAAGCCCCAGGCAAGTTACATAATTGTCAGCTGACTGCAACCTAATTCTGACAAGAACCACACAAACCACTCCTAATTCCCTGACCCATAAAATTTGTGAGATAATACCTGTTGTTTCAAAAAAAGTCAAATTAAAAATAATAATTTTTGATAATGAAGTGAGAATATATTCATATTTGTGTAACAGAACTAAAGCAGTAGTTAAAGGTAAATGTGTAGTCTCAAATGCCTACATTGGGAAAGAAAAAAAGCCAGTAAAAGTAATCTAAGCTTTCACGCTAAAAAAAATTAGAAAATAAGAGCGTATTAGCCAATGTCACAAAATGAAGGAAATAATAAATATAATCATGAAAATAGAAAATAAACATAGAAAATAATCAATGCCATCAAATGTAAGCATTTCACATTGTATATCAAAGCAGTACCCTGAACCCCATCAATGCATCAATGTGCAAAGTTATGATTTAATAAAAAACAATTTAAAATATCTACTTCTTTGAATGAATTGAAAGTGACACATCTCTAGTAAGGCTGGAGGAAAAAGGATGAAAAGAAAAATTCTAAGAAAAAAATTTCCTAAAAATTTTTATGAAAAAGAATGAAAGAAAAAATTATCAGGTATAGGAATGATAAATGAGATATCACTACAGATTCAACAAACACTAAAATGATATTAACAGAAGACAATGAGCAAATGTGTGCCAATAAATTTGACAGCATACAGGTCATCATCTGGTTCCTTGCGACACAAATTAACAAAACTGCCATGATACAGCAGGGAATGTGACTATTGCAATATCACTAAATAAACATGAATTTAAGTAAGTCATTCCTCCAAATAAAACAAATAGAAAGAAAAAAAAAAAACAAGGCTAGGTTGCTTCACTGGTACATTCTATCAAAAATGAAAGTAAGGAATTATAGTAATCATTCATAATATCTTCAAAAAAATAGAGAAGGAAGGATCACTTGCCATAGAAGCGGTCGTAGTGCCCCCAGGGAGTCCTCTCACAAGTATTTGCTTTAGATGATTGACAGCCTGAAGCACCTGTAAGTTTTGATCTTATGCAGCATTCGCCATGGGACAGATTTCTCATGGGCTCCTACCAGACAAATCACACAGTGGTTGCTATGAAGAGGCCATTTCTTCCTGCTGACCATGAGAGTCCTCTAACAACTAACATCTACTCCAGGAAAGTGGATGAGCCTCATATACTTTCAGAAATATGTTTAAGTTTGAGGATTTTCCTGTCCAATTTCTGCCCCCAACATTGTCAGAATTGCTATAAATAATCACTTATAACAGCAATATATCTGAAATGTATAGGCATACATTTGGAAAAACATATGAAGACCTATACACTGCAAAGCAAAATATTTCTGAGACATATTTAAAAATATCTACACACAGAGAGAGCTATACCAAGTTGATAGCTCTTACATATCAATACTAGGAATAACAGTCCAAAAATATTGGTAAAAACTTAAATACAATCAGTACAAAAAAGACACTTGAATTATCAAAATACTAAACAAGGAAATACAGATTAAAATCACATTGATTTGCCACTACACACCTACTTGAATAACTACAGTTAAAGAGTAGCGATGAATGTCATCTAGGAGCAAATGGAACCCTCATGCACTACTAGTGAGAATGTAAGGTTATGCAACCACTTTAGAAAACATTTTGGTACATTCTTACAAAGTTTAAAATATGTCTAGTGCATTAGCTGTCTATTGTACTATTAAGTATTTTAATGAGGAGAAAATGAAAGATATGTCCATAAAAAAGTTTTAAAATACATGTTCATGATAGCTTTATTCATAATAGAGAAAGCTGGAATCAACCCAAATATATATTCACACATAAGTAGATGAATTTTGGTATATATGTGCAATTCAGCAGTAGGAAAAAAAAAAAACTGTTGATACACTCAATTCAGCTACATTGGTAAATCTCAAAAGCATGCTGAAAGAAGCCAGCCACAAATGAGTATGCAGTATATGATCCCATTTCTATGAAATTCTAGAAGAGATAAAACTTATCTATGGGGTGGCGCCTGTGGCTCAAGGAGTAGGATGCCGGTCCCATATGCCGAAGGTGGCGGGTTCAAACCCAGACCCGGCCAAAAGCCACACACAAAAAAAAAACAAACTTATCTATGATGTTATAAAGCAGAATTGTGCTTGCCTATGGCTGGGGATGGTCAAGATTGAATTGAATGAAGAAGGAACATTCTGGATGATGAAAATTTTCTATACTTTGTGGTATGATTTTACAGGTGTATACAGTTGGCAAAACTTTGAAATGTACTGTTTAAGTGGGCCTATTTAAGTAAATCATACCATAAAAATTAACAGTAATACATATAAGGTAAGAAAAATTATGTTTTTATTATTCTCATGTTATTCTAATGAAATTTCCATTTTCTTAAAGTAAACTATTTAGCCTTTCCCCACTTATTTCTTTCTCCTAAGAGTTCATGCATTAAAAAATGTTGAAACAGCTATGCCCTGAGAGAATATTTTAATGTATAGATGCTCTTTTATAATATCTAATTAGATTGCATTAAAAAAATAAAGAACTACTGTTGTGTATAACTCAAAGCCTATTTCCTAACACCAGAAACAGTTTTCTACAGTTTGCAGAGTGTATTAGTTCTGTAGTCCCTATTCATAGCAAGAGTTTTTACTCAGGTTCTATAGCTGATGAAGCCAAAAATGGGCCTGGTGCTTTGTAGTCTTAGTTTCTTACTTGGACTTTGCAAAATAAAGCGTATTTTACCATTTTAAAATTAAAAAAAAATGATTAGAAAGCAAAGGTGTTATAAGTTCCTGCTTAGTTGGATGCCCACAATGTGTCTCATTTATTGAAAATGTCACAGCAGGCTCTTTTGGTTATTTAGGGAACATATGCTCAGAAAGACCGATAGAAATCCTTCGGTAAAAGATGCACAATACTTAAAAAGCATTGGTATTAACAGCAAGGGCACCATGGTCCTCTCTTCAAACTCACTAAAACATCCTTTTTAAAAAATTGAGTATAAACGTTCCAGGAAGCAAATAACAGTGAGCATATTTGCTTTTGTTGCCAGGATGCTAGCTGTAAAATTATTTTCATTCTGTCTAGTTCTTATTTCTCTTTGATGCTAGAAGAATGACAGTGAATGCTAATCAACTTCATTCACTGCTTTCTACATATGTCCCTCTGGTTTACATGTTTGGAAAACTTGCTGAAAGAAATAAATGTTATATTCAGGTAACTCTACCAAAGAAAAAAAATGATGGCAATATCTCTTGTGAGTAATCTTCAATTATTGATATACATGAATTTGGGAACTTTTCATAATGAAGCCTCACGTTTTCTTAGAAGACTATGAGAATACTATTGTCATAAACCAGGAACATACTTAATAGGATACATTAGTGGATATTTCTTCTTGTTATGAATTTTTTTCTTTCTTTTTTTTTTATTAAATCATAGCTGTGTACATTGATATAATCATGGGGCATCATTCACTAGCTTCACAGACGGTTTACCAAGTTTCACATATACCCTTGTAAGATGCACCGCTGGTGTAATCCCACCAATCCCCTTTCCTCTACCCACCTCCCCCCTCCCTCCCCTCCCTTTTCCCCTTCCCCCTATTCTTAGGTTGTAACTGGGTTACAGCTTTCATGTGAAAAACCTAAATTAGTTTCATAGTAGGGCTGAGTACATTGGGTACTTTTTCTTCCATTCTTGAGATGCTTTACTAAGAAGAATATGTTCCAGCTCCATCCATGTAAACATAAAAGAGGTAAAGTCTCCATCTTTCTTTAAGGCTGCATAATATTCCCTAGTGTACATATACCACAGTTTATTAACCCATTCGTGGATCGATGGGCACTTGGGCTTCTTCCATGACTTACCAATTATGAATTGGGCTGCAATAAATATTCTGGTACAAATATCTTTGTTATGATGTGATTTTTGGTCTTTTGGATATACTCCTAGTAGAGGGATTACAGGATTGAATGGCAGATCTATTTTTAGATCTCTGATTGTTCTCCATATCTCTTTCCAAAAGGAATGTATTAATTCGCATTCCCACCAGCAGTGTAGAAGTGTTCCCTTTTCTCCACATCTGCGCCAACATTGGGATTTTGTGATATAGGCTAGTCTCATTGGAGTTAGATGATATCTCAAAGTAGTTTTGATTTGCATTTCTCTGATGATTAAAGATGATGAGCATTTTTTCATATGTCTGAAGGCCGCGCGCCTGTCTTTTTCAGAGAAGTTTCTCTTCAAATCCCTTGCCCAGCCTGTGATGGGATCCCTTGTTCTATTCTTGCTAATGCATTTGAGTTCTCTGTGGATTCTGGTTATTAAACCTTTGCCGGAGACATAACCTGCAAGTATCTTCTCCCATTCTGAGGGCTGTTTGCTTGCTTTACTTACTGTGTTCTTGGCCGTGCAGAAGCTTTTTAGTTTGATCAAGTCCCAGTAGTGTATTTTTGAAGCTGCTTCAATTGCCCTAGGGGGTCCTCCTCATAAAATACTCGCCCAGCCCGATTTCTTCAAGGGTTTTCCCTGCACTCTCCTCTAGTATCTTTATAGTTTCATGTCTTAAGTTTAAATCTTTGATCCAGTGAGAGTCTATCTTAGTTAATGGTGAAAGGTGTGGGTCCAGTTTCAGTCTTCTACAGGTTGCCAGCCAGTTCACCCAGCACCATTTGTTAAATAGGGAATCTTTTCCCCACTGAATGTTTTTAATTGGCTTGTCAAAGATTAAATAATGGTAAGTAGCTGGATTCATCTCTTGATTCTCTATTCTGTTCCAGACATCTACTTCTCTGTTTTTGTGCCAATACCATGTTGTTTTGATCACTATGGATTTGTAGTATAGTCTGAGGTCTGGTAGCGTAATTCCTCCTTCTTTGTTTTTTTTTTTTTTTATTTCTGAGTAATGTCTTGGCTATTCAAGGTTTTTTTTGATTCCATATAAAACGAAGTATTGTTTTTTCAAGATCTTTAAAGTGTGACAGTGGAGCTTTAATGGGGATTGCATTGAAATTATATATTGCTTTGGGTAGTATGGACATTTTTGGTTATAAAGTTTTTAACGTATGTTACATAGTCTACTTTTCTATGAATATGCACATGTGCCTGCATGTGCACAGAAGGGTCTTAGAGGAATAATATTCAATCTTAGTTTGTTGCTTTTTTTAGGATTATTTTTACTTAGTGGGCTTTGGGTTCCTGTAGTTAGAGACGAGTTGGAAAAATATTTCAGTAATTTTTTGTTGAGATGATACACGTTGGCAGAACCAACTCATCTTCAATCTGCTTATGCTACTCAAAACAGGAAATACACTTTTGAAAGAGTGAAAAGAATGCTATGCATAGAGTGGGTAATCAATCTTCTTAATGCTTGTACATCTGTTACTGTCAGGCAAAGATAAATATGGCATGGAACTTGCTTTCAAAAAGCTAACTAGTGAAAGATTTGATTTGGAACAAATAGAATTCAAGGTTTTATACACACACACACACACACACACACACACACACTACACTAACATATTAGTAACATGTCAGATGAAGAAGGGGCTTTTTGTTGAACACAATGGTTCACACCTGTATTCTTAACAATCTGAGAGTCCAAGATGTGTGGATTGCTTGGGGTCAGGACTTTGAGACTAGCCTGAGCAAGAGTTAGACTCATATCTACTAAAAATAGAACAACTAGCGAGGTATACTGGCAGAAGCTTGTAGCCCCAGCTACTCAGGAGACTGAGGCAGGTGGATCACTTAAGCCCAGGAGTTTGAGGTTGCAGTGAGCTAAGATGATGCCACTTCACTATAGCCTGAGTAACAGAGTGAGAGAGTGAGGCTCTATCTCAAAAATGAAAGAAAGAAAGAAAGAAAGAAAGAAAGAAAGAAAGAAAGGAAGGAAGGAAGGAAGGAAGGAAGGAAGGAAGGAAGGAAGGAAGGAAGGAAGGAAGGAAGGAAGGAAGGAAGGAAGGAAGGAAGGAAGGAAGGAAGGGAGAGAGAAAAGAGAAAGAAACAGAAAAGGAAAGAAAGAAGGAGGGAGGGAGGGAGGGAAGGAAGGAAGGAAGGAAGGAAAGAAAGAAAAGGCTTTAGAGCATATGCTGGCACTTTATGAGAACTTGCTCTTACTTAAAACAACTCATTTTGTCATCATCCAGCTGTTAGAAATAACTTTTCTTATATTAAATCAAAACATATTCCTCTGTCACTTCTACAAATTAGCCCCAGTAATTGCCTTAGTGACTGTAGGAAATAAATAAAAGTACACATTTTTAAAAAAAATTATTATTCATTTTAAGCTTTAACTATTGAAATTATAAGAGATTAAAGAAGCCTTTATTCATACAATTAGTATCATTGAGAGAAATTTTAATGTTTATGCTAAAATAATGTCATTTTTATAGACTATGAAAAATCTCATGTTTTGCACATTGAAAATGTTCAAACTCAGCACATACTATAGATGAATTGAATTACATTTTTATAAAAGGCAGAAAATTAAATATAAGAAAATAACATATATTGAATGATTACTGGGCACTGTGAATTATGCTATCTACTTACACCCGTACTATGTAGTATCACCGAACAGTCCCATGAGGGGTATTTTATTCCCATTTTGTAGATGAGTAAATTCAAGTTTAAGTAGCAGATACTGCTTTTCAATCTGTTTGGGTTCCTTTTCAGGACTCAGACTGAGATTTTGCTTGCTGGAGGACTGACTTCCACAGTCTGCCTTGCTTGTTTAGTCATTAGCTCCACAAAGCCTGGCCTAGATGTTTAGTTTCAGTTCTCAGATGCTGTCCCTACCAGGTGCCAGAAGCCCCAAAGCAAGGAGTGTCCGAAACTGTTTTTTTTTTTATTTTTTTTTTTCCGAAACTGTTTTTTATTTTATATGATCTTGGCTAATGTCACTGTCACCCATATTCACATAAAGCTGCAGCTTTCTGTTAATATTTTTGATAAACTGGCCTTCAGTTTAGAGCAGTGATTTTCTTTTTTTGTTTTTTTTCCCCCTTTTATTAAGTTATATACACATAGATCATGAATATATTTATGCTTTTGTGGGGTACAACGTATTGATTTTTTTATACAATTTGGAATGGTTACATCAAACTAATTAATATAGCTTTCACATCATTTACTTAATTACTGTGTTAAGACATTTATGTTCTGTACTTGGTAGATTTGACTTGTACCCTTACGATATGCTCCATAGGTGTGGTCCCACCATTTACCCTCCCTCTATCAAAACTTCCTCCTCCCCTCCCATCCCCCTCTACTTCTTTCCTTCATCCTAGGCTATAGTTGTGATCTATCTTTCATAAAAAAAAAGTGAGTGGGAGGATGGGTGGAGGGGGGGTAATTGGTGGGATTACACCTACAGTGCATCTTACAAGGGTACATACGAAACTTACTAAATGTAGAATAAAAATGTCTTAACACAATAACTAAGAAAATGCCAGGAAGGCTATGTTAATCAGGGTGATGAAAATATTTCAAATTGTATATAAAACCAGCACATTGTACCCCATGACTGCATTAATGTACACAGCTATGATTTAATAAAAAAAAAGCAAGTAATTATAAATTGTTTTCATAAAAGTATTGAGTACATTGGATACTTTTTCTTCCATTCCTGAGATACTTTACTAAGATAATATTTTCCAGCTCCATCCATGTAGACATAAAAGAGGTAAAGTCTCCATCTTTTTAAAGACTGCATAGTATGCCATGGTGTACATATACTACAATTTATTAATTCATTCATGGGTCGGTGGTTACTTAGGCTTCTTCCATGACTTGGCAATTATGAATTGAGCTGCAATGAACAATCTTATGCAAATATCTTTGTTGAAAAGTGATTTTTGGTCTTTTGGATAGTACAGTAATTTTCAATTGGTATGCTACGGCACACTGGTGTGCCATGAGAAGATTTTAGGTGTGCTGTGAAATTATTTTTTAAAAGATTGTTAATTAAATTATTTTCGAAAGAAGTTTAAAGCACAGTATGTATATTCCTTTTCTTTTTTACTCTTTTTTTATAAACATATTTTTAGTGTGCCACCCAAGTTGAACTATAGGTTCCAGGGTGCTGTGAGATAAATAAGTTTAAAAATACTGATCTGGAGTCATATTCTAAAACTTAGCCTACTTTTCTGGAGCCTTAGCTGAGTCTTGTCAAACCCTTTTCCATGGATAGTAGATTTTCTCCCCCATATCACTAATTGCTTCCTGAAGGCTGTGCTGCAAGAAGTTTGATAACCCGCAATCACTTCTACTGGACTTCATTTATTCATCGACAAAACAGATGCATAGCAAAGTATTTACTATGGTAGGACCAGGGGTGCACACATATACAGGATTTCCCAGTCTATTGAGATGAGAGGAGTAGCACCCTTATCAAATGCCTGTTTAACACTGAATTAAGGAAGTGAGACACCTCAGATAGTGGATAGTGGTGTCAGGGAGGATTTCCCAGAGGAGATGATACTTCTAGTGAGTTTAAAGATTAAATACAGCTAATTTAGATAAATATAGAGTGTGAAAGGCATTATGAATGAGAAACAACACACAAACAAAATGCAAGAAAGAAACTAGGAATGTAGAGTCGAGATGAGGAAATTCCAGGGAAGATTGGAGAAGTAGGCAAGTGCCATATTTCATTTAAAGTGTAGTCTTCTAGAAATTCTGAAATGTACATTGTTATTACCTGTAGGCTTTTACCTGGGTGATAGATATCTGACACTTAATTCCTCCTAACTAAAAGTTTGTAAGATTTGACTATCTCCTCATTCCCCACTCCATCACCTCACCCTGTGATGGCCACCATTCTACTCTGGACATCTGTAAGTTTAACTTTCTCGGATTCCACATATAATTGAAATCATTTGATATTTGTCATTTTGTGTGTGCCTTCTTTTGCCAAAGCATAGTGGTCACCAGCTTCATCTACGTTGTCAGAAATTATAGAATGTCCATGTTTTAAAAAACTAAAGAATATTTCATTGTGTACATATACTACATTGTCTTTATCCATGCATTTGATGATGGACACTTAGGTTGAATTCATATATTGGCTAGTGTAAATACGATTGTATAGTTTTGCAGATATCTTTTTTAAATACTGACTTCATATTCTTTTGGTATACACTCAAAAGTGAGATTGCTAGATCGTATGATAGTCCTATTCTGAGTATTTTGGGGACTCCCCATGGCATTTTTCATAATGTCTGTACAATTTACATTCCCCAAAACAGTGTACAAGAGTTCATGTACACTGTTTTGCATCATGGAAAACTTTGTTATCTCTTCTCTTTTAATAATAATAACCATTCTAACTTGTGTGAGGTCACATCATGGTTTCCATTTGCCTTTCCCTAGTGATTAGTGTTGCTGGCCATTTCTTCCTATGATTTTTGAACATTTCTGTGTCTTCTTTTGAGAAATATCTATTCAGATAGTTTGCTAACTTTTTTTTTTTTTGAGACAGAGCTTTACTTTGTTGTCCTCAGTAGAGCTCTATGACATTGTAGCTCACAGCAACTTCAAACTCTTGGTCTCAATCTATGATCTTGCCTCAATCTCTAAAGTATCTGGGACCACAAGCACCTGCCACAAGGCCTGGCTATTTTTTTCTTTTCCTTTCTTTCTTTCTTTTCTTCTCTTTTTTTTTTTTCTTTCTTTTTTCTTTTTTTTTTTTAGAGAAGGAGTTTCCCTCTTGCTCAGGCTGGTCTTGAACTTCTGAGCTCAAGCAATCCACCCACCTCTGCCTCCCAAACAAAGTGCTAGGATTACAGGTGTGAACCACTATGCCCAGCCTTGATAACTCTTTCACCAGAAAACATTAAGTATGTGAGGAGATATATATGTTAACGATTAACTCATTCCCATTCCAAAATTTATACATATATCAAAAGTCATATTAACTCCATAAACATTTACAATTGCAATTTGTAAATATGCATATACTTAAAAAGTAAAGTCAGCAAAAACACCATGCAGTTTTATTTTCATGTTTCTGTTTATTCTCTGTCTAGTGAGGCTCTCCCCTTAACCACTGAGCTATAGAAACAGAAGCAAGAAAATAGTGAGGATGAATATTTCTTTGTCATCTATTTATGGCAGTCATGATTGAAGACATAAAAAAAACAGATGTTTTCTGTTTAAAAAATTAACGGCAATATTAACACCACCAAAGAACTGGATTTTCCTTTTCTTATGAATGTGATAATATAATGCAAATGATATTGCTGCAGAAAGTGTGCTTAAAAATAATGTGGCTGTAAATATCTTAAAAGATTCACAGATTTCTTCTCAACAAATAAAATGCTTTTTGCAATGCCTGTTTTTATAGAATTTCAAGGGCCCATTAATTGATCAATAAGCAAATAAAATGGTAAAATATTTCAAATTGATTCAACAACTCAAATTTATCTATCTTACCACCACTATTTGAATTGATGACCCACAGTCCTCTTTGATGTACTTATTTTAGCTCTGAAGCGTGGTAAGTAGGTTTGAACCTATGATAACAGTGCGGTGAGGTCCAATGGATATACTAGAGGAGCGTGAATCACGGAGCTCTCACCTATATGTTGAGAACCTCTCATCATGCCACTTGCCTAGGCAAGCCTAATCAGAAGTTTTGCCACTCTTACTATGCTGAAACTCAGAAAAATTAGAATTTTTTTAAATATAGGTATTTCTTTTCTTGCTATTGAGTTATTTGCATTCCTTTTATATTATGAATATTAACCACTTATCAGATGCAAGGTCTGCTAATATTTTCTCTCAATGCACAGATTGTCTCTTGCTGTTAACTGTTTTCTTTGCCCTGCAGAAGCTTGTTAGTTTCATGCAATCCATTTTCCTATTTATGCTTTGGTTACCTGTGCTTTGGGGGCTATATCCAATCATTGCCCAGACCAATGTCATGGAGTTTTCCATATCTCCTTTCTTCTATTAGTTTTAAATTTTCAGTCTTACATTTAAGGCTTTAATCTAATTTGAGTTGACGTCTGTATATTGTGTGAGATAAGGTCTAATTTCATTATCCTGCACCTGGATTTCCAGTCTTCTTAGTACCATTTACTTCAGAGACTGTCTTTTCTTCTGTTTGTTTCTGAAACTTTTTTAGAAAATCACATGACTCTAAATATGTGGATTTATTTCTGGCCTCTCTATCCTGTTCCTATTGTTAATATATCTGCTTTTATGGCAGTAACACAATTTTTTTTATTTTTTTATTTTTTGTAGATTAATATTATTTGTACATATTTAAGGGGTATATGAGACACTTGTTGCGTGCATAGAATAAGTAGTTATCAAGTCAGCACATTTAGGGTATCCATAATGTCAAAAATTTATCATTTCTATGTGCTGAGTGCATTTCAAATCTTCTTGCTATTTTAAAATATAGAATACATTGTTGCTTACTGTAGGTATTCTACACTGCTATCAAATGTTTGAACTTATTCATTCTATTTGAATGTTTGTACCCATTAACAAACCTCTCTTCATTTCCCTACACAATAACATATCTATCCGAGACTTTGGTATTTATAATTCTACTCATTACATCCAGGAGATCAACATTTTTAACTTCTATATGTGAGCGAGAATACTCAATGCTTGTCTTTTTTTACATGGCTTATTTCACTAGATGTAATGACCTCCAGTTCCATTCATGTTTCTTCAAATGATAAAGTTTTGTTCCTTTTTATGGATAAATAATATTACATTATGCACATATACTACCTTTTCTTTATCGATTCTTCCATTGATAGACACTTACTTGATGTCATATTTTTCCTTTTGTGAATAATGTTGCAATAAACTTATATCTCTTTGATATTCTGATTTCTTTTTCTTTGTACAAATACCCAAAAGTGGGATTGCTATTATATGGGATTGTATCACAGTTTTATTTTTAGTTTATTGAGAATCTCTATAGTATTGTGGATAGTGACTTTATTAGCTTAAATTCTTACCAATAGTATATAAGAATTTCCTTTTCTCTGCACTCTCACCAGTATCTATTATTTTTGCCTTTTTAATAATAGACATTTTAAGTAGGGTAAGATGATATCTCATTGTGGTTTTGATTTTCATTTTCCTGACAGTGATGTTAAGCATTTTTTCATATTCCTATTGACCACTGTTATTTTTTGATAAATTTCTATTCATGTTGTCTCCCTAAATTTTAATAAGCCATGATTTTTACTGTTCAATTGTTTGAGTTTCTTGTATATTCTGAATATTAGTATCTTATTGGAAGAAAAGCATGCAAATATTTTCTCTAATCAAATAAGTTATTTCTTTACTCTATTGATTGTTTCCTTTGCTGTTTTTTTTTTCTTGTTGTTGCCTTTAATTTTGAGGTCTGCTTCATAAAATCTTTGCCTAGATAATGTCCTGAAGTATTTCTCTTATGTTTTTGTTTAGTAGTTTTATAGTTTCAGGCCTTAAATTTGACTGTTTACCCCATGTTGAGGTGATTTTGCTGAGCTCATCCCTGGATCCTTAGGGGAGACTATGGGCTTTAGGACAGTGGGATCCATGGAACCAGAGCCTTGGCGTAAAGGCAGGGCAGGAGCTGCCTGAGTGGGACAGTGGGGTTGGACTGCAGTGTGGGAACACTGAATATGTAATATCCAGATATAATATGGAGGTGGAACTGTCCATATGTTGCAGGGGTTGAACTGTGGAGCTGGCCCCACTGGACAGCCAAGCTCTCCCTCTGCCCATGTCCCATGGGAGCAGTCACTATAAGACTCTCTGGTGGTTTGTGGCTCCCATTCTGTTCAAATTCCCTCTTGTGGGTGCAGGATGCTTAGCTCCCACTCATGAAGCATGTCACAGGATAGCATGTCCTATATATACTACCTCTCTGGTGCAGCAGGGTGATGCAGGGGTGGCTGCAGTAAGGTCAAACCCTGTGTAGGCCTGATGCCCTGGACCTGAGAACTGGGAATAGCTTCAGTTGAAGCAACACAGAAACAGAAGCTACTAGGCTACTACTGTGCCCACTTTCTGGTGCACTATTAATGCACAGACTCTAAGCAGCTGTCTGATCAGCTGTCGGAAGCCATATAAGGCATAGCTCGGCCTTACTTCCTCTTTAAGTAAAAAACAGTTTCACCTTTTCCCAGTAACTTTACCTGGCAACTAGCCAACCAATCACCTTATGCCCCATCTTACTTACTTTAGCCAATCCCCAGTTAACAACTCCTCTGAACCTCCCAACACACTCTCCTTCCCCGTAATGCTTATAAGGCACAGGTTTTTCAATAAAGTTCGAGACTTGATAAGAAAACTGTCCTGTCTCCCTTTCTAGCGCCCCTTGTTTGTTTTTTTCCTTTAGGTGGTTCCTGCGTCCCCCGTTGCTGTCCCGCGGGTCGGGATATCCTGGCGCCCAACGTGGGGCGATCGGGACCCCCTGGAGGAGAACGCTTGCCTACGGAAGCCCTGGCCGGGCACCCTTTGGAGCTGCAGTGAGGACCCACATGCACTCCCCATTCAGATCGCCTCGGTTCACCGCCGTGAGACAGATTGGAAGATAAGGTAGGCAAACGATAACTTACAAGATTTCAAACATTTCACCCCTTCGTCTTGGCTGTTATTATTGGCTAATCCACTTACCAAGCTCACAGCGCCAAAGCGGAGAAGGACGAGAGGTACCCGTTTCGGCAGTGAGAACTCCAAAACACTTGGACTAGTTTTTCTGCCTAACACTCTCTAACAAACTCTGAGCTCGCTACGTCTTATACGGTTGTCCACCTCAAGGGCACTCCCAGGGACGCTGCCTCCCAAAGGCTAAGCCTGAGGGCGGTAGGCAGCTGTCCTGCCTGAGTGGGTCCGAGCAGGTGGATTATACCTGCCGACCTATGACACGCGAGCAGAGATCGTAAGGCACAGAGAGAGTGGTCACAGGGAAACTTAAGTTCCGAGTCAACTGGAGACTTGCGTGAACCGAGATCCTGAGAGAGCCATCCAGCCAACATACTGCGGAATTCGCTTAGTACACATGAAATGTTCCTTGACGGACTCAAGGGATCACTCAGAGTGCGAGGAGTAAGGGTTAAAAGAAAGGACCTTAAAGAATTTTTAAATTTTATTCATGAAACCTGCCCCTGGTTCCCTTTAGAGGGAACAATCAGCCAAAAACGCTGGGAACGAGTAGGAGATGCCTTGCAGGACTTTTACCACACCTTTGGTCCTGACAAAGTCCCAGTTACAGCCTTTTCCTACTGGAATTTAATTCACCACATGTTAAAAGTTCATTCACTAGATCCTGACATTCGAGATGTCATCAAAGTAGGAGAAGAAGTCCTTAAAAAGGCTTCTCGCCCTCCTTCCACCTGCCCCTCTGTCACGGTAGAAATTCCTGACAACCCACCAGTTTCCCCTAAACCCCCGAACAGCCCCGACAACGCTCTTAAAACTCCAAAAACTATATGGGGCAACTTGTGACTGAAAGGGAGGAACAACTACAATAATACCCACCTGCCATACTAGCCAAGTTGATTGCAGCGGCAAAAACGCCTATTTAACTTTCACGTCACAGATAGGAGGAGGACATAAGCAAAACTGGCAGTGTGTTAATGCACCCAAAATAATACTCCCAGTTCAAAACGAACCAGGACCTTTTCCCACGGAGTGCAAAATAACCCATCAAATGCACTCTATGTGCTACAATAGTGTCCAGCAGTGCACCCACACAAACCGCAACACATATCTAACAGCCATTTTACAAAGAACTTATTCTGGCTCCTTTGGAGGTGAGCTTGATTCTACTCATAACCTGGGACACTCCAAATATGCCCAAGCCTCCTGCTTAGGCACTATTGGCAAAAATGTTTGCTGGCCACTAAAACCACCAATTCACACATCTGATGGTGGTAGGCCATCAGATAGGATAAGAGAAGATGCGGTTCAAAAACAAATTGAAAAAATAATTAAAGAAAAATATACTCCCTTACAATACAACCCCTTAGCTTTACCTAAATCTCGAGACATAGATTTTGACATCCAAACCTCTGATATTTTAGAAGCCACTTTCAAAGCTTTAAATAATTCCAACCCGACCCTCGCAGCAAACTGCTGGCTATGTCTAACTCTTGGCATACCTATGCCCCTAGCCCTACTAACAAACACCTCCACTTCACATCTAAACAACTCACATCTAAACTTTAGAGACAGTCTACCTTTTAGAGTCCAACCTATAGAATTTACACAAACCCCTTGTATATACAAACCTCCCCAGAACAATGATTATGATGTAGACTTAGGAAGCATCACCTTCACAAACTGCTCCTCCATTTCTAACAACACCTCACACTGGTGCCCCCCTCCCAGACATGTTTTTGTATGTGGAGGAAATTTGGCCTACACAGCCCTACCAAGTAACTGGACAGGCTATTGCATAACCGCCCAACTACTCCCTGATATCTCTATTATACTAGGAGATCAACCTGTTCCTCTCCCCAGTCTTGATTATATAGCTGGACATCCACGCTCTAAAAGAGCTATTCAACTTATCCCACTAATAGCAGGACTAGGCATCACTACAGCAGTAGCCACAGGAGTTACCGGAACAGGAATATCTATACATTCCTACCACAAACTGTCTCGTCAACTAATAGAGGATGTCTCAGCTCTTTCTGAAACAATTCACGATCTTCAAGATCAAATAGACTCCCTAGCAGAAGTAGTCCTACAAAATCGTAGAGGCTTAGATCTCCTCATGGCAGAGCAGGGAGGTATCTGTTTGGCTTTACAGGAAAAATGCTGCTTCTACGCCAACAAGTCAGGCATTGTTCGAGACAAGATAAAAACCCTGCAAGACCAGCTCGAAGAAAGAAGAAAGGAACTTCATGATAACCCCCTTTGGACAGGACTTAATGGACTTCTCCCTTATCTCCTCCCGCTCCTAGGCCCCTTTTAGGTCTTCTACTAGTCCTTTCCTTTGGCCCCTGGCTATTCAAAAAGGTCACCACCTTCATTAAACAACAAATAGACTCTGCACTAGCAAAACCAATTCAAATTCACTACCATCGCCTAGCTTTATCTGACTAGGAAGCTGACTATTCCTTATCTCATGGCTTCCCCTTATAATGAGGGCAGTGTATAGATCAGAGGTACACTTACCCATTCCTAATAAAAGGAAAAGAGAGTATGGGCACCGAGTTGAGTGCACAGCAAAGCATTGCAAGAGAAGGTCCCACAATCCTTCGACCTCCCGATCCCAAGGAGAAGTCAAATGAAGGATCAGACCCCCTCTGATTTTTCTCTGAGAGCAAACCTGGCTTGCATAGAGGTTGGTATCAAAAATTTCACTTACCTCTCCTCTCCAAAAGATACCGCAAATAACAAATGTGGATCTGGGAAATCCACGAGAGGAGCCAGATCACTACTCCCTCTCTCGGTTAATGCCCACCTCCTTAAAACAAAAAGGGAGAAGATGTCGGAAGCCATATAAGGCACAGCTAGGCCTTACTTCCTCTTTAAGTAAAAAACAGTTTCACCTTTTCCTGGTAACTTTACCCGGCAACTAGCCAACCAATCACCTTATGCCCCATCTTACTTACTCTAGCCAATCCCCAGTTAACAACTCCTCTGAACCTCCCAACAAGTCACACTCTCCTTCCCCGTAATGCTTATAAGGCACAGGTTTTTCAATAAAGTTCGAGACTTGATCAGAAAACTGTCTTGTCTCCCTTTCTCATGCCCCTTGTTTGTTTTTCTCCTTTAGGTGGTTCCTGCGTCCCCCGTTGCTGTCCCACGGGTCGGGACAATCAGCCCTGTCATAATGTGTGGTGGGGAGCTTCTCACAGGTCAGGCTGTAGTACCTGTAGAGCCTTAAGACTCTTTCCTGATCTTCTCGAGATGTGAATGCCTCCTCCAGTATCTTCCAATCTTGAAGAATGGATCACTCCATCACCTTCTCCACTAAGAAGGTTCCACATGCTTCTCCAGTGATTTAGAATACTCTCTTCCGAGGAAACTCATCTGTAGGTGGGCATTCATTTGCAACTTTTAATTCTCTTAGACAGAATCTAGTCTTTCATCTTATCCTTTTCTGTTTTCTTTTTTTCTATTTAGTTCATTTATGCTCTATAATTTTTGTTATATCCTTATGTCTACTAACACTGGGCTGCTCTTTTTGTTCTTCTTCTACTTCCTTGAGGTGTAGTGTTAGGATTTGAATTTGAATTTTTTTTCTTCTTTTTGATGTAAGAATTTATTGCTATAAACATCCCTGAAAACTAATTTTGCTATGTCCCATAAGTTTTTGTGTGCTATTTCCAAATTTATTTATCTCAAGGTATTTTTAAATTCCTTTTCTTAATTTCTTCCATGCCCATTGGTTGTTGAATAACATGTTGTTGTGATTGGAAAAGATACTGGATATGATTTCAGTCTTCTTACATTTATAAATATTTATTTTGTGGTCAAATGTGATCTGTCATGGTAAATGTTCTGTGTATGCTCGAGAAAAAAGTGAGCATTTTGATGCTCTTGGAAGAAATGTTTTATATATGCCTTTAAATCATTTTGGATTAATGTATAGCTCAAATATAATGTTTCTCTATTGATTTCCTACATGAATGATTTGTCCATTGATAAACAAAGGGTACTGAAGTCTCATAATATTATTGTATTGCGGTTTATCTCTTCCTTTAGATCATTTAATGTCTACTTTTTAAAATTGTTTGTGATTCATTAAGGGTACAAAGAAATAGTTTACACTAATTGCATTTGTTTTGTAAAGTTCCTCTTTTTTATTAATATTAAATCATAGCTGTGCACATTAATGTGATCATGGGGTACCATACACTGGTTTTATAAACAGTTTGACACATTTTCATCACACTGGTTAACATAGCCTTCCTGGAATTTTCTTAGTTATTGTATTAAGACAATTATATTCTACATTTACTAAGTTTCACATGTACCCTTGTAAGATGCACCGCAGATGTAATCCCACCAATCAGCCTTAAAGAAAGATGGAGACTTTACCTCTTTCATGTTTACATGGATGGAGCTGGAACATATTCTTCTTAGTAAAGTATCTCAAGAATGGAAGAAAAAGTATCCAATAAAGTCCCTCTTATAATTGTGCCCTGCCCCCAAGAGGTGTGCCATATACCATAACCTCCCATCTCCCATCGTCCTCCCCTCTCTGCACTCCCTCATTCCCCTACCATCCACCTTGAATTGATTTGAGTTTTTCTCTTATGAGGGTATGTATTAGATCGTTTACTGTCTTCATATTATAATTGAGTACAGGGCGGCGCCTGTGGCTCAAGGAGTAGGGCGCTGGTCCCATATGCCTGAGGTGGTGGGTTCAAACCCAGCCCCGGCCAAAAAAAAAAAAAAAAAAAAAAAAAAAATTGAGTACATTATATTCTTGCTTCTCCATTCATGTGATACTTTACTAAGAAGAATGTGTTCCAACTCAATCTAGGTTAATACAAAAGATGTAAAGTTTTAATATTTACTTTTTATATTTCATTGCTCTGCTGTTGAGTGAATTTAAATTTACTATTGCACTATTATTATATCATCATGATGAATTTGAACTCTCTATCATTAAATAATTATCTTCTTTGTCTTTCTACTGTTTTTGACCCTCAATCTATTTCTTCTGATATAAATGTTGACACCCCTTGCTCTCTTTTGGTTCCATTTGTGTGGATTAACTTTTTCTATCCCTCCTCTTTCAGTTTATATGTGTCCTTAAAAGTGAAATATGTAGACAGCATGTGGTTGATTGTTTTATTTTTAATCCATCCAGTCAATCTGTGTCTTTTAATGGGATAATTTAATCATGTATATTCAAAGCAATGATCAATAGGCAAGAACTTTAATTTTTCATTTTGCTTTCTGATTGCTTTATAGATTCTTTTTTTTTCTCTTCCTCTCTTGTTATTTTCCTTTGTGGTTTGATGGTGTTCTATAATGATATGATTTGAATGCTTTCCTTCTACACTTTGTGCATCTACTACTATAGGTTTTTGTTTTGTGTTTGCTATAAAGTGAACAATAAATCTCATCAGTAACATGGTATTTTTAGGCTTATAACAACTTAATTTTTATCACAGGCAAAAACTCTATACTTTTATTCTTGCCTACCACGTTTTATGATGTGGATGTCAAAATTTCCATCTTTTTGTAATTTGTATTACTTAAAACTTATTGTAACATTAGTTGTTTTTCACAGTTTTTCTTGTAATTCTCATACTAGAAGTAAAAGTGCTTTACAGTCCACCATTACAGTACTAGTGTATACTAAGTATAATAATGGATTATTCACACCATTGGGTTTTGTACCTTGATACATGTTATTATTAGTGATCTTGTATCTAGCTTAAATAATTCCTTTCAGGAAATCCTATAACGTAGTCCTAGTAATGAATTCCCCTAGCTTTTGTTTGTATGGGAAAACACTTATTTCTCTCTAATTTCTGAAGAATAATTTTTCCAGTAAAGTATTCTTTATTGGTAAGAGGTCTTTCTTTGTTTGTTTTCTAGTTCAGCACTTTTAATATATCATTGCATTCTGTCCTGGAATTCAGAGTTTCTGCTAAGAAATGCACTGATATTCATATCATATTCGGTAAGTAAGGTAATGGCAAAGAAAACTGTTCTTATGCCCAGTAGTTCTAATGTCAGTGTATCACTGAAGAGTTCTCTCATGCTCCATCCTTGAACTGCTAATTAGCACAGAAAATAATTATCAGTGTCTCTTATATCTTGTTCACCATGAGAGTTGAGCCTACTTGATCCTCAGATTGTATCCCAAGCTCATATATTTGGCCCATGTGGGAGGGATAAAAACATTTGGTGAATGCCTCTCAGTTGGTAAGAGTCTATTTCATTTTATGTCTTCCTTACACCAATTTTCCAAGGGCAAATCTCCAGTACTTAGTTATAGCCATACTTGTTCCAAAAAGTATTTCTAGCATTTTACAAAAGTACCTATAATAGAACCAATTAAACCTCACAAATAAATTGAACTTTTGTTATATATCAACGATCAATGGGCATAGAAAAATTTGTAGCAAGTGTAAAAAAGCAGGGATATGTCCTGTTTGAGTCATCGTCATACAGATAAACATAATTATTAAAGATCTAGGAAAATGTTTAAAAGGTATCATTAGTTATAAGTATTAACAATAATTTTTACACTCTTTTGTATTTTGTAATGTTTTATACAATAAAAAGATAATTACTTTTATAATAAAAACACACTGGTTTTAAAAAGAAAGGGCAAAGGGAAATTAAGAAGAAATACATAAGATAAAGCTAAGGGTGAGGTTAGTACACAAAATAAATTCCACAAGTTACTTTGAACTTGCACCCATATTTTTATGCATGTATCATTTGCCAGGAATTGCACAACTTTTCTTGTCTTCATAGAACATACTGTCTAGTGGGGGGCATACATTAATCAATTAATTATACAAATGAATAAAAGTTTGTTTTTAATAGTATAGTGGAACTGGTAATTATATAATTATACAAGCACATATAATAAAGGAAATAGCTCACTAATTTCAGAAGCTACATTGTTTATGATTTTATTAATTAAAAACTACCCTTTGCTGGGTGGCACTTGTGGCTCAAAGGAGTAGGGCGCCGGCCACATATGTTAAAGGTGGAGGGTTCAAACCCAGCCCCGGCCAAAAATAAATAAATAAATAAATAAATAAATAAATAAATAAATAAAATGTACCTTTCCTATTTGTGGATACTATGTTTGCCTCTCAAATTCCCAGTAGCCAAAACACACAAGAAATATGATTAACTATATAATTCTTTCCCAAAAGAAGAGTCACTAGTTATTTTTAGGACTTAGACAAATCTCTCAAAAGGAGCCTTAAAAAGGAGACATGAATAGCATCAACAAAAAATCTAATGTAATTATCAGTCTATTACCAATCACTAGGGACTGAGTTCTTGTCTTCCATTGCTGCAGTTTCTGTTTCACAATTTCCCTTTCAAAAATTACCGTGGGAAATCAAATCAGAACATCATTGTCTTTATAATTTCATTTCCTTCAGTTGCATATTATCCAGACATTAGCACATTACTGGATGCTAACCCCCTACATAGTTAATTTATTTAGATAAAAATCTTAGGGTTTTGCATCTGAGAATTTTGGGTACACTCACTTAGAAAGAAACTGATAAATTTGGTAAAATAACTAATTATTTTGAGAGTAACATGGTTAGCAATATATCCAATAGTCACAACTGAGGTGTGCAAAACACATTTTTACATATTTTAATACATATATTGGAACTCAATGTAGCTTTCAAGCACCACACCCACATAGAACAAATGAACAGTCCTATGCCTTTCTCGCATATTTAATATAATTCAGTAATTTGTAACCAAACACAAATAATGTAACCTCTGTTACTGTCTAGTTTAAAGTTTAATAGTTTCGGATATATCATCAGTCCTTAATGGTCTCTTTCCTTCTTTTGTATGCCCCCCTCCCTTGTATGACCCCAGTTTCTTGGTGGTATTCATGGTGATGAGGTGATTATGCGTTATTCTGACATAATTGAAGTGGTGTCTAGCCATTGCTTGTTGTAGTTGGAGTTTTCTCTGGTCATAGCCTCACACACCCAAATACAATGATACACATGGTACATATTTAATCAGAGTGTTCTGTTTCATTAAAACAGGAGCAACATTTTTGAGACCTCACATTCAGATTGCTTACATGAATTTGTTGCAGATAGTACAATTTTTGACATTTCCATATGATTTTTCTAAAACAATACCTTATAAACAATAGCTATTCCATAAACATTAAGTGAGCAGATTTTGAATTAGTTTATTCTCTGAAATTCCATAATAAATTGTGAGTCTCTTGCTTTATTTGATGAGAGGGTAGGGAATAGCAGTTAGGAGTGGAGAAATTCCAATTCAGACAATATAGCAGTGTGCATCAGATTTGCTTTATGTCTATAATTTGTGTGCCTAGGCTTCACTAGACTGTGAATACAAAATAAGGTCACACTGACTGTCCTTTCTTATTAAATTTTAACACCTAATTTATAAGACCTGAAAATTGTACCTACTGGAATATAAGAGTTCTCCAAACAAAGTGTGCCCAATCGTTTCTGGTGAAAAATGAAGAATTGACATGCATATATTTACAACTGATCTGGGGTGCTCTTCCTCTCCTGTTCTCACGCTTTTTAGTCAATGAATAATGTTCAGGACACCACCTAAAGGAAACTCAGTGTTACTACATCCAAAGTGCCCTCAGACACTGCCATTATCTATCTGAACCAAGAGTGCTTTACCCGAGAATCCACAGGAAGCCACAGTGTTGCTGGATTCCCTGCAAAGGTACAGACATTAGCCCTTGCCTTGGTTTTCTGTCTCATTTTAACAGTTGACCTGAAATTACACTGTTTGAGTCCAAAGTCTCACAGGTTTTCCCAGGAATATTGATTCTTTAATTTTTTCAAATTAATTAATCACAACGATTTTTGCAACTAAACAAGAATCTTTTTAATTTATTTTTTATTTCTAAATCAATGTGAGGGTACAAATTTTTAGGTTACATTGTTCTCATTTCCAGGGCAAAGTTCCATTTGTAAAAGAGCTCCTCACCCAGGGGGCATGTTATATACCCTCACAATGTGCACACACCCTCCCTCCTCCTACCAATCATCCTCTCCTCAGCCCCCCTCCCATCTTCCTCTATCCCTATAATAGACTATATTTGTGTTTTATTGACCTTACAAGAATGTAATTATTTATATATTGATTCCATATTAGTATGGAGTACATTGGATATTTATTTTTCCATTCTTGTGCCAAACTTTACTAAGAAGAATATATAAATGTAAAAGATATGAAGTCTCCATCTTTTTAATGGCTAAATATTATTCCATGGTATACATATGGACCAAGATTTTTTTTGGGGGGGCGGAATATTTTTGTTGTATCTTCAATCTCAGTTCCTGAAATTGGTCTGATCAAAAGATCTTTTTCTTCCTGGTTAAGGCTAGGGAAAGGGTGCAATTGTAGGTATTGATACACTTTCTGCACATTGTCAATGTCTGGGTATAGAGTTTCTTATATTACTCAGAGATTATCTCTTGTATCTCTGTGGCATCTGTTATTATTTCCTCTTTATCATTTCTGACTGAGGTTATAGGAGATTTTACTTTTTTATTTCTAGTTAATCTGGCCAAAGGTTTAACTACTCTTTCCCCAGTCCAATATTGTCAATACCTTTCCCCGATACTTTCTTCCAAGATTTTTATCATTTCATGTCTTAGATTTAAGTCTTTTATCAATATTGAGTCATTTTTTGTAAATGGTGAAAGGTGTGGGTTGAGTTTCAGTCTTTTGCATGTAGTTATCCAGTTCTCCCAGCACCATTTGTCAAATAGGGATTCTTTTCTCCACTGAATTCTTTTGTACAGCTTATAAAACAGCAGATGGTAAGTGGACACTGGTTTTATCTCTTGGTTTTCTGTTCTTTTCCATATGTCTATGTCTCTATTTTATGCCAATACCATGGTGTTTTGATTACTGTGGAATTGTAATATAGCTTGAAGTCTGGTGGGGTGATGCAGCCTGCTTTGTTTTTATTACTAGGGATAGCCTTAGCCATGTTTTTTTTTTTTTTTTTTTTGGGGGGGGAAGGGAATCTAGTTCTATTCAAAATGAAGAACATTTTTTTCCACATGTTCAAAATATGATATTGATATTTTATGGGGATTGCACTGAATCTGTAGATTGCTTTGGGTAGAATAAACATTTGGTGATGTTGATTCTTCCAAGCCAAGACCCTGGTATGTTCTTCCATTTGTTAGTGTCTTCTGCAGTTTCTTTTCTTAGGGATTCATTTTTCTCTTTGAAAAGATCTTTCCCCTCTTTTGCTAGGTGTATTCCTAAGTATTTCATTTTCTTTGAAGCTAGTGTGAAGGAAATTGTGTCCTTGATTTGCTTCTCATCTTGGCTAATTGGCATATACAAAGGCTACTGATTTATGAACATTGATTTTATACCCTGAGACCTTACTTCATTTCATGAATACTTCCAGGAATTTTGTGGTTTTGTCTATGGGGTTTTCTCAGTATAAGATCAGATCATCATCAAAGAGCAAGAATTTGACCTCCTCTGCCCCCATTTGGATGTTCTTTATATCCTTCTTTTGACTGATTGTATTGGCTAGAACTTCCAGCTCTATGTTGAATGACAGTGACAATAGTGGACACCCTTGTCTGGTTCTAGCTGTAAGTGGCAAAGCTTTCAGTTTTACACCATTCAGTATGATGTTTGCTGTGGTTTGCATTGGTGGCTTCAATCAGCTTAAGAAATGTGCCACCTATCCCTATTTTTTTAAGTGTTCTTGTTAGAAAAGGATGCTAAATTCTGTCAAATGCTTTTTCTGCGTATATTGAGAGGATCATATGGTCTTTGTTTTTGCTTCTATTGATATGATGTATTACAATTATGGATTTGTGTACATTAAACCACCTTGTATACCTTAGATGAAGCCTACTTGATCATGCTGTACAGTTTCTTTAATGAGTAGCTAAAATTTTGTTGAGTATTTTTAAATCAATATTCATTAGTGAGATTTGTATATAGTTCTCCTTTTTAGCTGGGTCCTTTCCTGATTTGGGTGTCATAGTGATGTTTGTCTCACAGAATGTGTTGGGGAAGGTTTCTTCCTTCTCAATATTTTGGAATAGGTTCTGAAGTATAGATACAAGCAGATTTTTGAAGTTATGATAGAATTCTAACTTGAAGCCATCTGGTCAAAGGCTTTTTTTTTTTTTTTTTTTCCTCTTGTTGGAAGTTTTTTACTGTTTTTGCAATCTCAGTGCTTGATATTGGATTGTTCAGCAGATTCATTTCTACCTGGTTAAGTCTTGGAAGATGGTGTGATTTCAGGTATTGGTCCATTTCCTCCACACTGTCATATTTCTGGGCATAGATTTTTTGGTAGTAGATGGATAATTTTTTGTATCTCTGTGGAAATGGTTATTTCTCCCTTTTCATTTCGGATTGAGTTTATTTAAGATTTTACTTTTCTATTTCTGGTTAATCTGGCCAATGGTTTATTGGTTTTATTTACATTTTCAAAGAACCAACTTTTGGTTTCATTAATTTTCTGAAGGATTCCTTTGTTTTCAATTTCATTTATTTCTGATTTAATTTTTTGTTGTTGTTGTTGTTCTACGTTTGGAATTGAATTGCTCTTCCTTTTCCATTTCTTTCAGATGATTCATTAGATTCTTGATGTGCTCTTCTTTTGTTTTCTTGGATGTAGGCGGCTAATAAGATAAATTTGCCTCTTAGGACTGATTTTGCAGTGTATCACATGTTAACCCCTCTTTTCTTCTGAATTCCATTTGCTTGAAAAATTGGCTTCCATCCCTTAACTCTGAGTTTTAATTTGTCCTTCAAGGCTAGGAGTGAGTCCTAGCAAATAGATGACTTGTATTTTTCTTTCTTTCTTTAATTAATTAATTAATTATTTTATTTATTTTTTATTAAATCAATCATAGCTGTGTACATTAGTATGATCATGGGGCACCATACACTTGGTTCATAGACCGTTTGACACATTTTCATCACACTAGTTAACATAGCTTTCATGGCATTTTTCTTAGTTATTTTGCTAAGACCTTTACATTCCACATTTACTAGGATTCACATATACCCTTGTAAGATGCACCACAGGTGTAATCCCATTAATCCCCCTCCCTCCCCCCTCCCTCCCCTCCCTTTCCCCCTTCTCCCTATTCTTAGGTTGTAACTGGGTTATACCTTTCATGTGGAGGTCCTACATTAGTTTCATAATAAGGGTGAGTACATTGGGTACTTTTTCTTCCATTCTTGAAACACTTTACTAAGAAGAATATGTTCCAGCTCCATCCATATAAACATGAAAGAGGTAAAGTCTCCATCTTTTTTTAAGGCTGCATAATATTCCATGGTGTACATATACCACAATTTATTAATCCATTCGTGGATCCATGGGCACTTGGGCTTTTTCCATGACTTAGCGATTATGAATAGGGCTGCAATAAATATTCTGATACAAATGTCTTTGTTATGATGTGATTTTTGGTCTTCTGGGTGTATGCCCAGTAGAGGGATTACAGGATTGAATGGCAGATCTATTTTTAGATCTCTAAGTTTTCTCCATATCTGTTTCCAAAAGGAATGTATTAATTTGCATTCCCACCAGCAGTCTGGGCAAGGGACTTGAAGAGACACTTTTCTGAAGAAGACAGGGGCACGGCCTTCAGACATATGAAAAAATGCTCATGATCTTTAATCATCAGAGAAATGCAAATCAAAACTACTTTGAGATATCATCTAACTCCAGTGAGACTAGCCTACATCACAAAATCCCAAGACCAGAGATTTTGGCGTGGATGTGGAGAAAAGGGACTTCTATTTTTCTATCCAGTCAGCCAGTCTATGCCTCTTCAGTGGGAAATTCAAGCCGCTAACATTTTTTGAGGGAATTGATAAGTGTGGTGGAGTTCTATTCATCTTATTTTGTGAAAGGCCATTGCTTAGTTTTATCATTTGCATCATTGTGGAAGCTAAGTTTTATCCTTTAGTTTCCAGGTGTTTAGTCTGCTGGTGGTCCATTGCAATGGTCAGTGTGAAGAATAGGTCTAAATATTTCCTGTTGAGCCGGTCTTGTTGTGGCAAACTTATTCAATGTTTGCATATAAGTAAATTATTTAATTTCTCCATCAATTTTTAATTTTAGCTTAACAGTGTATAGAATTCTCAGCTGAAAGTTATTTTGTTTTAGTAAAGTTAAAGGTAGATAACCATTCTATTTTGGCTTAAAAAGTTTCATTTGAAAAATTCATGGTCACCCTGATGGAGTTGACCCTGTAGGTCAATTGGTGCTTACTCCCAGCTGCTTGCAAAATCTCTTTCATCTTGACTTTGGACAGGTTCATGACAATGTGTCTTGGAGAAGCTCTTTTTGAGTTGAGATGAACTGGAGTTCAATGTCCCTCTGAAAAGAGTGTGTTGGAATCTTTGGTGACAATTGGGAAATTTACATTTATGATATCCTCTAGTAGGGCTTCCATTCTTCTGGAGCATTCTTCTTCCCCTTCTGAGATACCTATAATGTTCATGTTTAAACATGTCATGAATTCCCAATCAGTGAACTTTCACTTTCTCTCTCTCTCTCTCTCTCTCTGTATCTTTATCTGCCTGTGTTAGCTCAAGAGCTTTATCCTCTACCTTGGAGATACTTTCTTCTGCATGGTCTAATCTGTTATTGACACTTTCTACTGCATCTTTTAAGTTCCCTGGTTGACTGCTTCAGTTCCTTAAGCTCCACTATTTCTTTTCTCTATTCTTCATTTTGTTCATCTCTCATTTGATTCTGTTTTTGGAGTACCTTTTGGTTATTTTCCAGTTTCTCTGGAATTTCCTTCATTGTTTTTACCATTCATATTTTCAATCCCCTTTCTGCTGTTTCTAATATTTCGTTATAGTTGGAATCCTCTGCAGTAACTACTCAGTGATCCCTTGGGGAGTTACTCTGTTGTGGTTTTTCATGTTGCTAGGATTTTTCTGCATTTCTTTCTTTTGAATGTTTTCTTTTTGTCTGTTTTCTTCCCCTACTTTTTCCTTTCCCTTCCTCCTGCTCTTTAAATTGTCATGTCTCTGATCTATGGTGTTAAAGTGTTATTTTGGTAATGGAATAAAAGGAGGAGAAGAGCTAAGAGCAATTAAGCATACAATATTAGAAAAGAGAAAGGAATGGAGTGAGTAAAAGGGAGTATTTACAAAAAACAGAGAAGAATAGAAAGAGAGAGAAAGGAGTAATAGTGGAATACAGTAGTGAACTTGATCCACACCCCCAATTCCCAAACTCTGGTTTTTGGGTTCAGTGGGTACCTTAAGGTCTGGAACTCTTTGCCAGCTTGAGCAGACAAAAGATCCCACACCAAATAGAACAGAAAAACAAAAATACTATAAATCAAAACAATACAAACAAACAAAGAACCCCAAGTCACTAAATTGGGTGAAAAAAAGTATTACAGGGGCAGAAAACTAGCAATAAATGAAGCTCTTGTCATTAAAGAAGGAAACAACGAAAAATTATAGTTACATAAGTAAAAAGAAGAAAAATGAAAAAGAAAAATTTAAGGGGAAAGCATTAAAAAAAATTTTAAAGGAAATATACCGCAAAATCTTGTGGTATATTGCCTGGGAAACAGGTGATCTTCTGTGGTATGAGAGGCTAATCACAATGCTGATAGGGCTGTATAAGATGCATACTGTAAGCACCTGTCTTGCTGAGGAGACCTGGTTCTGTCTTCCTGACTTCTTTGCCCTCAATCCCCACAGGGTTGGGAGCCTGAAGCTCTTCTCTGCCTGCTTAATAGACACACCTTGACCTTTCCAAACCATGTGCATTGGCTACACAGTGGCTTTTCCTGGGAAAATATCTGTTGCTCAAATCTCCCCATGAGTGGCTATCCCGCAGCTTATGTGATGCACCAGAACTGGCCTCGCACTAGTACCCTGAGGGCTGAGCCTTCCCACAACGGCTGCAACAGCCTGCAGCCAAACAACGAAAGCTCTAATCCACCCGGTAACTCAGTCTTGTCCCCTGGACACTGCTCAAAATCACTTGCTCACTTGCCCAAGGTCACCAAAGAACTCAACTAAGTGCCCAGCTCAAAAAAAAAAAAAAAAAAAGAAAAAAAGAAAGAAAGAAAGAGAAAAGAAAAAGCCCACAGGGCATGTCTTCCCTGTCTGTAAACTGTCACTAGGCAATTTCCACACTTCGGCCTCTGTCCAAATGCAAGTACTTGCCACTTCTTCACTGTTTCCATCCTCCTCTTGGGGTTCTGATGTCTCCTGTTGCCTTCCAGTGCCCCTGAATGGATGTTTCTGGGCAGAACCCACAAGTTAGAGATGCCTAGAGTCTTCTCTCCCCAATCCCACCAAGCACAGCTGCAAAGAAGCTGTCCCTAGTCCTCCATCTTGCTCTGCACTCTCCCAGGCTCTGGATTTTGAACTTTGAGGTTAGAGATGTCAGTCTACAATGTCAAAATACTTCAAGAAAATTACTTAACCTCATGAAGTTGTAGTTTCTTCATCTGTATAGGAAGAGTAATGTTACCTATCTCAGATTTATGATAAATATAAAAAATAAATTGTATAAAGTATTTAGTGCATTCTGGCACATACAGTGTACTCAATAACTGTTAGGAGTTCATAATTATTATTATTAAAATAGATAATACATTCAGTTCACATAAGAAAGCATCAGAAAAACTAAATGTTTGCTATTATTATTATTATTATTATTATTATTATTTAAAACACACAGGTCACAATTGTCTCCTGTGGTCATAATACCAAATGTAAATCCTTTTCAGTAGTCAATTTATAATTCTTGCTTCATATATAGACTAGAGCAAAATATTTCAAATTATAACAGATAAATTTGAATAATGTACCATATTATCCATCTTCAGTTCCATAATATAGCTCTGGTACTCAAGCTGAGAAGTAATTCTGAGATGGTATATATTATATAGGTTTAAAAAAGGTGAACTATCTTCTGTTGCAAATAAGCAAATGGTGTACTATATTTATTTTAATGTTTTATTGGAAATAAAAAACTATTTTTGTATGTACTTGAAAGATAATACACAAAAAAAAGACATCAAAGGAAAAAAATGACATCAAAGGATAAAAATAACATAAATAATGAAATGAGGGAGGTTGCTTAAAATTCTCATTATAAAAACACTAGGTCCAAACTGATATGGTGTTGGGCCTTTTACATATGTTTATTCTTATAACTTTTTATTTTATAATAATTTTAGAATTATGGAAAAGTACAAAAAAGTTGTAAAAATAGCACAAATTGCCTTTATTTCTGTTTCTCCTGATGTTAATATCTTGTTTAATCGTAGTACAGTTATCAAAATTAACTTATGGGAATATTACTATTAATTGACCTTCAGAATTTATTTGGATTTTACCAGCATTACTCTTAATGTTCTTTTTCTGTTTCAGGATCCAATGCAGAATATCAAGTTTAATTTATTTGTCATGTCACCTTGCTTTCCTCTAATCTGTGATAACTCCTAAATTATTTCTTGTCTATATAACCTTAATAGTTTTAAAAAGTACTGATATTGTAAGTTTTTTTCCAATTCATGTGCATCTAATGTTTTCTCATAATTAGTCTCATAATTATGGTGTTATGCTAGGAGGAATATTACAAGGTGAGGTACCCTTCTTATTGTAACATATAAAGGGATTGATGAAGTGCATATGTCTTATTTCTGTTGATGTTAACCTTGAATATTTTGTTAAGGTTGCATCTTATGGGTTTATTTTTTACTAATAATTAATGATTATTTTCTTTTTAATTAATAAGTATCTTAGGGATGATACTTTGAGACTAAGCCAATATTCATATAGAGGAACTATATTTTCCTATCATAGGAGAAACTGTGTTTGTCATTAAACTTTTGCTCACTAAAGTTAGTGACCAAAATCTATTGGTGCATCTTGATTTCAACAATTATCACTTAAAGTTCTAATAATAATTTTCTATTTCCCCCTTCATTCCACATTTATCAATTAGAATTTGTTAGTAAGAAATAGCTGTTCTTTCTCCTGCATTTATATATTCATCTATCTATTTATTTATTTCAGTAGGAATTCCACACAGATACATATTTTATTCTATAGGCTTCAATATAGTATTACCATTATTCATTATATTTTTAAAATTACTTCAACTTTGTCCACTGGCTACATTTTCAGGTTGAAGTATCCACCCTTTCAAAATGTCTCCTTCTTCAAGAACTTCTTTAATTTCTGGTACCACAAAACATTCCGGACTCATTTTGTATTCTCTCTGTCCCAGTCTTGGAATTAACCATTTCTTCAAGCAACATTTTAAATTGACAATGGCATGTCGAAACCAATATCTGGGTGAAAGATATGCTCATTGCTACTGTGATGTCACTGCTTCTAGGTTTTTTCCAGTGGCCAAGCTTGGAAACATATGTATTTATATTAACCCATACATATACAAAAATCTATATTTAGGTCTCTATTTATCCATATTTGTATTTATCTATCATCTATCTTTCCATTTGTTAAAAAAAATTTTAGTTCATACTGTTATTTACATTTTCAGTACAAGATCACAAGGTTCATTCTGGCATTCTTTCTTTTCTGTTTTTATAGTTCATGTCTCCAGCAGTGAGAAATTTGGTTCTCATTATATACTATATACTTTTTTATTTCTTCAACCCTACAGCACTCATATAGTAGTTTTAGAATTATTAACCCATATCACTATGGCAACCAAATATATTAACTGGACTAGTTATTTTTGTCCTCACCTTGTCAAAATATTAGTTTTCTAAGAAACTTTAGACCTCCTATATTTACTGAAGTATTTTGCTAATTCCTGAACTTTTATAATAAGGAATGAAGCATTTCTCCTTCCATTCTTGTGATGATGTTGATCAAATACCCTATGCCTTCGTTTTATCCTATAGTTTTATGATAAGGTAATGTGTTATCATGAGGCAGATCAACCTATCTAAGAACAGTTTGACTATTAAACATCTCTTAAATTTAAGCAGAAACTTTATTTCTGGCTTCTATATGTTCTAATGTATATGGAATACATTATTATAAATGCAATTTTGAAATGTTACAGCAATTAACTTAAAAGAGTCAAGTTCTTATGATTTAATTTTTATTGGTACATACTGAGATCATTAGATGTGCTTATTTGTATGTATTTGGTGATTTAGTATAGGAAGAAAAATATTCCAGTTGTAGCTGCAAGCTATGGATAATCTCATACTATGATTTTTTATTATTTGTCTCATTAATAATGAGTTGTGGCTTTCCAGGTAATTAAATAAAAACTTTTTTAATGTTATACATACATCTGACTTGGACAAAAGTTTTATATGAATCTTCTGCGACATCTATTTTGTGAAATAATTATAGATGGATTGTCTTTCTTGTAAGAAACTCTGTAATTAGTGATATTTTATTTACAAAAACAGTCCTAATAACCTGAAAGACATACCTGTGTTGATAACTGGAGCTTATGGCTCATAATCTATTGAGTTTTTTATTTAAGAAAAACCAATCTTTTAAAATAAAATTATTTTATGATTCTGGGGGAAGGGAACATTTATCATGATTAGCAGCATTGCTTTCATTGTAAATTTTCTCAGCTATGTGTGAGCCAGTTCATATTTATAGATTTTTCTTTTGCATGATGGCATGGGGCCAAGACAACAGGCAAAAGAGAAAGAAGACTTGCATAGAGCCAGAGTGTCTTTGATTCTGGTCAAGCAATGATAGAGTGGAGTGCAAATTTAGGAGGGCTGTCAACTACTCATGGCCTTGATGTTCACTAATGCCCAGTTCATAGTGTGTATGGCTTGATTAGATAAGTATTGTCTTTTATTGGTATTGCTTAAATCACTGTATTTATCCTTCTATTCCCTTATCTTTTTGCTTAACTCATGATGCATGCTAAAAACATTATTTTTAATGCAGGAATGAATGGTTCATCAGGTATTGGCTTCTAAGAGCCAAAGAAAAGTGAGCTTCAACCTGCAGTGCAACAGTGATTCACAGGCCTACCCATGCTTTTACAGCTGCTTTATGCCAAAATTTGGTGGCAAGTAGGATAGAGATTTCTGAAGAATCTTTTATTCATATCCTCTAGGCAGAAGCCTCGTGAGCTCAAAGAGAATAATGAAAATGAAACACTTGATCAGTTTTCTCAGGATTTTGTCTTCAGTAATTGATCATTCCTTCAGCCTGGTGATTTTTCCCTTTAAAGAAAAATTACTTTCTTTCTATTTTCTAGTTACCTTGAATGAACAGTAGCATTCATCATTGTGAGCAATTCAAATTGCAATTTAATTTAGCCTTCATCCATAAAATATCCCAATCTTAGGAATTAAGTAGGAGTATTGTTTAAAATCATTTATTTGGTTGTCTTTTTTGTCCCCCTGATTTTATCAAAACCAATATAAAGTAAATTATTTCAGAGTTTCAGATGATAAATTACATTCTATTGATATATAACCTTGCTACTTAGCCCTAAATTAATATTTGACAGCAAATGATATTTGAAATTAATAAACAGAAATGTATAGAAATATCTGCACATATATATCCTTTTATAAACAGCATTTATGTCCCTTGAAGATAAGAATGAACACAATTACTAGGTAATATAAGGCATAAGGCTACCAATGGAAAAAATATTAGGGTATTTCAATCATACTTAAATAACAAATTTCTCCAAGCAAATTAGTACAGACACATAAACAATTCAGATAAAAATGAACATGAAATGAAGTCTCCAGGTTTATACATGTCATGGCAAATGGCAGGATTCACTTCCTTCTAACACTGAATAGTGTTATATTGTGTACATATACCACATTTTCTTTATCCATTTATCTGCAGACAGTCACTTAAGGTGTTTCCATAGCTTGGTTATTGTGAATAATGCTGCAATAAACAAGGGAACATAGATGACTCTGTGAGGTTCTGATTCCATCTCTTGGGGGTATATGCCCAGGAAGGGAATTTCTGGGTTATATTTGTAATTTTTTTTTTATTTTAGATTAATAAGAGTGTACAAATGACTAGGTTATAATGTTTGTGTGTCTAGATAAAGTTCAAGTTGTAGTTGAACCCTCAACTAGGGTGTATGTTGTACACTCTTAAATTGTGCACCTCAGATGAGAGCTTAATAATTTCCAAATCTCCTCCCATTTTGCCTTTCCATTTCCCTTCCACCCTCTCCCTCACATTTGAGTATGATTGTGCTTTTCTCTCGTGTAGGTGTGTGTATAGTTGTTTATCTGTTGGTTTCATATTAATATTGCATATGTTGGATACTTGCTTTCCCATTCTTGTGATATTTTACCAAGAAGAATATGCTTAAACTCCATCCAGGTAAGTGCAAAAGATTCAAACTCTCTATATTTTTAATGGTTAAATAGTATTACATGATATACATATATCACAGTTTATTCATTCATTCATTCATTCATTTGTTGATTGGTACTTGGTTTGATTCCATGCCTTGGTGATAGTGAATTGAGCTGCGATAAATTTTCTACTGCAAATGTACTTATGATAAAATGATTTTTTTCTTTTGGATAGATAGCTAGTAATGGGATTTCAGGATCAAATGAAAGGAATGCTTTTAGCTCTTTGAGGATTATCCATACATCTTTCCAGAGAGGCTATACTATGTGGCAATCCCACCAGAAGTTTAAAAGTGTTCCTTTCTCCCCACATACACTCTAACTTCTGCAGCTTTGAGACTTAGTGATGTGGGCTATTCTTACTGGGATTAGGTGATATCTCAGGGTGGTTTTGATTTGTATTTCTCTAATGATTAGGAAAGATAAGCATTTTTTCATGTGTTTGTTGGCTACTTGTCTATCTTCTTCAGAGAATGTTCTGTTCATATCTCCTGGGCAGTGATAGATGGGATTGTTTACTCTTTTCTTGTTGATTAGTTTGAGTTCTCTGTAGATCATAGCCCTGTAGATTATTATCCCTTTGTCAGATTTGTAGCATGTAATTATCTTTTACTTTTCTGAATGGTTTCCTGTATGCTTTGGTTGTACTCTTCACATATCCAAACATAAATAAATGGAATATATTTTTAATTTTTGAGGAGCCCCTATTAAATTCACTGTAATAGCTATACAAATTTACATTCTAGTGTCCAGAGCTTCCATTTTTCCCCACATCCTCATTCACCAGCATTTAGCTCTAATCATTTTGATAACAGCCTTCCTACTGGGTGTGAAGTGTTAACCATTGTGCTTTTATTTTTCATTTCCCTGATGATTAGTGATGTGGAGTAACTGCTAATATACCTTCTGGTCATTTTTATATCTTCTTTTGAAAATTTTCTTTTCAGGTAAATTTCCCATTTTTTAAATTTCATTATTTGGTTTCTGCTATTGAGTTGTGTAAATTTCTTATACGTTTTTGGTATTTACCCCTTGTGAGATATATGGTTTTAAAATATTTTCTTCTATTCAGTAGCCTGCCTTTTCATTTTGTTGATAATTTCCTTTGTCATGCCAAGTGAAATAAATTAGACACAGAAAGAAAAAATATTACATGATCTTACATATATATGGAATCCAAAGCAAATGCAGAACATGTAGAAATCTAGAGTAAAATGGTGATTACAAGCAACGAAGAGTTGGGAAATATGGGGAGATATAAGGAAAGAGGTAAACAGTTTTAATCATGTAGGATAAATAAGTCCAGACATCTAATGTACAGCATGAGGACTATAGTTAGTAATAGTGTATTATATACTGAAAATCTAAGAAAGAATACTTTAAGTATTCTTATCACACACAGAAAATCAGTAACTCCATGAGATGATAGAGGTCTAAAATTATTTGACTGAAGTAACAATTTCACAATGTGTATATGTATCAAGTATGCTGTACACCTTAAATATATGCAATAACAAAACTTTGAATACATTTTGAAGGCTAATTATTGAAAAAAATAAAATAGAGCAATAGTAGCAGGGACAGCAGGACCACAACCAAAATACAAAATATCAACTCTCAAAGAATTATTTGAATATATTGCAGTTATTCTATTTGTCTTCTAATAATCAAGTCTGACTAATTCAGCCTATATCAATCATTTCTGAGCACTGAATTTATGCAAGGATTATCATACATAGGATAGAATTGTGTGCTACAGGGAAGGGATGGACCAATACCTGGAATCACACAATATCTTTAGATTTAACCAGGAACATACAGATTTCTAGAACAGACCAATATCAAGCACCAAAACTGAAGAAATAATAAAAACGCTCTCAAGAAAATAAATCTGTGACCAGATGGCTTTACACCAGAATTCTATCAAACCTTCAAAAAAGATCTTGTACCCATACTGCAGAAGCTATTCCAAAATATTGACAATAATATGTTTTTTCATTTGGGTGTGGGGCACAACTGCAAGAGGAACTCTACCTAAAAAATTAAAAAAAAAAAATTGGACCTGGTTGTTTGTATCCTCACAATAACATGAAATAAAATAAATAAATAAACTAATAAACTAAGAAGGAAGGAACCCTGCCAACACATTCTATGAAGAAAACATTACCCTGATACTAAAACCAAGAAAGGACCCAACAATTCACTAATTTCATTAATGAATATCAATGTAAAAATACTCAATAAAAATTCTAGCAAATAGAATGCAGCTACACATTAAAAAAAATCATACATCAAATCAAGTAGAATTTACCCCAGGATGCAAGGCTGGTTTAGCAGATGCAAATCCATAAATGTAATCCATCACATAAATAGAAGCAAATACAAATACCATACGATCCTTTCAATAGATGTAGATAAAACATTCAACAAAATTCAGCACCCTTTTCTAACAAGAACTCCCAAGAATATAGGCATAGATGGCACATTTATTAAACTGGTTGAAGCCATCTATGACAAACTCACAGTCAATATCATACTAAATGAGTAAAATTGTAAGATTTTCCACTTAGAATTGGAATCATACAAGGATGTTCACTATTACCCTGTTTCCCCGAAAATAAGACAGTGTCTTATTTTAAGGTGTGCTCCCAAAGATGCGCTAGGTCTTATTTTTAGGGGACGTCTTATCTTTCTGTAAGTAGGTCTTATTTTCGGAGGATGTCTTATTTTCGGGAAAACGGGGTACCACTACTGTTCAACATAGTGCTGGACTTCTAGCCAATACAATCAGGCAAGAGAAGGATATTAAGGTCTTCTAAATGGAGGCAGAGAAGGTCAAAATTGTGCTCTTTGATGATGATATGTTTATATGGTAAGAAAACCCCAGAGATGAAACCACAAAATTCCAGAAAGTGATCATAAAATACAGTAGGGTCTCAGGGTATAAAATCAATGTCCAGAAATCAGTAATCTTTGTATATTCCAATAACAGCTAAGGTGAGGAGCAAATCAAGGGCACAATTTCCTTCACACTAGCTTCAAAGAAAATGAAATACTTTTGAATATATCTGACAAAGGACATGAAGGATCTCCGCAGAGAGAATTATGAAACCCCAAGGAAAAAAATAGCAGAAGACATCAACAAATGGAAGAATATGACATGCTCTTGGTTGCGAAGAATCAATATTTATAAAATGTCTCCATTACCCAAAGCAATCCACAGATTTAAGGCAATCCTCATCAAAATACCAACATCATACTTTATAGAACTTGAATAAATACAGCTTCATTTTGTGTGGAACCAGGAAATAATCCACATAGCCAAGGGAATTCTTAGTAATAAAAAGAAATCCAAAGGCATGCATCTACCATATTTCAGGTTATATTACAAGTATGCAGTGATCAAACCAGTATGGTATTGGCACATAGGCATATAGTACAGAATAGAAAACTGAGAGATGAAACCAGCCCCTTATCTGGTCTTCAATAAACCAAACAAAAGCATACACTAGGAAAAGAATCCCTATTCAATAAATGCTGGAAAACCACATGTAAAAGACTGAAGCTGGACCTGCACTGCTAACCATGTACAATAATTGACTCACAATGGATAAAAGATTTATATCTTACATGTGAAACAATAAAAATCCTAGAAGAAAGCATGGGCAAAACTCTTGATGTTATCAGTCTGAGGAAAGTATTTATGAAGAAGATCTTATTGGCAATCGCAACAACAAAAATAAATAAATGGGAAATAATTAAGCTAAAAATTTTCTGAACAGATAAGGACAAAACAATTAAAACAGACAAGCTTCATAATGGGAAAAGGTATTTTTATGTTATGAATCTGAGAAATGGTTGATAATGAGAATCTACGGGGATATCAAATTAATCAACACAAAAAGAGCAAACTATCCCCTTTATCACTGGGCTTCACTCTTGAAAACAGCTATTCACAAATGTAGGTGTTTCCCAAACAAATGACATGAATGGTGTGATTGTAAAGCAAGGGATATTTGTCTCTGGTAAGATAGAACCTATAAAAATAAAGAAACAGATCCTAGTTATCAAACTTTGAGAACTCAAATTAATCCACATGAAAAAAGCCAACAATCCCATATATCAATGGGCAAGAGACATGAATAGAGCCTTCTCTAAAGAAGACAGACGAATGGCTAACAAACATATGAAAAAATGCTCATCATCCCTATATATTAGAGAAATGCAAATCAAAACCACCCTGAGATACCATCTAACCCCAGTGAGAATGGCCCACAACACAAAATCTCAAAACTGCAGGTGCTGGCGTAGATGTGGAGAGAAGGGAACACTTTTACACTGCTGGTGGGACTGCAAACTATTGCAACCTTTCTGGAAGGAAGTATGGAGAAACCTCAAAGCACTCAAGCTAGACCTCCCATTTGATCCTGCAATCCCATTACTGGGCATCTACCCAGAAGGAAAAAAAATCCTTTTATCATAAGGACACTTGTACTAGACTGTTTATTGCAGCTCAATTTACAGTCGCCAAAATGTGGAAACAGCCTAACTGCCCACCAACCCAGGAATGGATTAACAAGCTGTGGTATATGTATACCATGGAATACTATTCGGCCATTTAAAAAAAATAGAGACTTTACATCCTTCATATTAACCTGGATGGAAGTGGAAGACGTTATTTTTAGTAAAGCATCACAAGAATGGAGAAGCATGAATCCTATGTACTCAATTTTGATATGAGGACAATTAATGACAATTAAGGTTATGGTGGGGGGGGAGGAAAAGCAGAGAGAGGGAAGGAGGGAGGGGGCGGGGCCTTGGTGTGTGCCACACCTTCTGGGGGCAAGACATGATTGCAAGAGAGACTTTACCTAACAAATGCAATCAGTGTAACCTGGCTTATTGTACCCTCAATGAATCCCCAACAATAAAAAAAAAAAAGGGGGAAAAAAGAATAAAGAGACAGGATACATTTTTTGTTAATTGTCAGATTGCAGTTCTATGCATTCCTTTTGAAAATTGGTAGGTAACACATTTATGTTGATTGAAAATGGAGTTACAAATGCACCAAAATATTGATTTTTTTCCCCCAGAAATCATGAAATCTGCTTTTAAATTCCATCTCAAAAAAGTAAGGCTGCATATTTTTTACTGTTCACAGGACTGTGTTTAGTCCATGTGTCAAAATGTATAAAACTGCTGACCTTAATTTCAGCCTACCATAATTTCAGTTTCATTTGGAATGCCTTTGAAACATTGTATCAAGAAGTTGTTTCCATCTTGAAGATGCATGTTTAGCTCATGGGTAAATCCACTAAAAATCTTAAACGTATAAGGCAGTTTTTATAAAGTTCTGGCATAGACTTGATTTTGGAAAGCATAAATGACTTGATAACATGTTACAAGTCATAGTGTTCAACATTTGGCCTTCACTTAGCCATCTTAATTCCAAAAAGTAAATGATGGAGCCATGACCAGCATAAATATTTTAAAGGAATTCCTGGGATCGGCAATGATTCAATATCTTGGCCCTTATAAAATTCATAGACTTGATGATGATTTGCATTATGTTACCCATTTTTAAAGCTTTCTCACATAAATTTTCTTGATGTATTATGCCATACTCAATCAAATATGAGTTCTGGGTAGCAATTGTATTGTTTGCTTTTTATTAATTTTACAAGTCCCTCTCTTTTATCTACCGTCACTAGGGCACCGTCTGTAACTATAGCAGATACGTTGACAACAGACAAAGAAAATTGCTTTAACATATATTTCACGGCTTTGTGTAGATCTCTTGATTTAGTTGTGTCTTCTAATGGCACTAAAGAAGCCAGTTCTTAAGTGACATTATATTCACCACCACTACCTCTGATAAAAATGGCAAGTTGAATTGCATTTCTACTTTCAGTGCTGCTAGCCGTATAAGGCATAACATTTAAAATTAGCAGCTTTACTCTCCAAACTTCTTTTCATAGATTTTCCGATTTCTTCAGTTTGCCTGGGAACACTAACTACATACAATCTGATGAAACAAACTGATCTTAGAAATATCTCCCCTTTTTCAGGGCATATTATATCCGCCATGCTTTCCATATATTGCTTAATAAACTTACCATCAGTACATGGTTTTGATTTCTTTGCTGTTAATATGCTAACACACAAATAGCCTTTATAATGTAAACCATTTGATTTGTACCTTTAAAGAGTAATAGTTTGTTGAGAAGATAGACTTTTTTCTATTCTTCAATTTTGTTCTTACCACACAATCCTTCATACACATCAAATTTGGCAGCATGTTTTTGCATATAATGCTTTTTAAAATTATACTCTTTGAAAACGTGCACAAATCCACTACAAATTAAACAGTATCTTACTATTTTCCTGAACAAAAAAGTAGTTATCTGATCATTTTTCATTGAAGGATCTTCCTTAATCCGTATTGTTTTTTTTTTTTTCTTTTTTCTGTTTTCTTTTGAGATGTTGTAGAAGCCATGCTGAGATTTGAAAAAATAACACTAGGTAAGGAAATGTGTTTGCTTTTTTTTTTGGCTGGGGCTGGGTTTGAACCCACCACCTCCAGCATATGGGACCGGCGCCCTACCCGCTGAGCCACAGGCGCCGCCCTGTTTGCTTTTATTATGAAAATTAATTGACAGGAAAATAGAAAGCAAGTTTTGGGCCCTTCCATATCTTTTTTTTTTTTATTAAATCATAGCTGCGCACATTGATATGATCATGGGGCATCATACACTAGCTTCACAGACCGTTTGACACACTTTCATCACACTGGTTAACATAGCCTTCCTGGCTTCTCTCAGTTACTGTGCCAAGACACTTCCATTCCACATTTACCAAGTTTCACATATACCCTTGTAAGATGCACAGGGTAAGACATAGAGCCAATTGTAAAGCATGGTGGCAATGTGTCAGGCACCACAGAGGTTTGAAAGTACCCTCTGTTATCAAATAAGAATGCTTCCCTGACTTCTAAACAATATTAAATACCTGACATTGCAACAGTTGGTTGAAATATTATTGATAATCACTGCTTTGCCATGTCACCATGAGCACATGTAACACATGATGGTGTTGATACAACTATTTGCATTTGGAAGATAACACACTGGAAGATGCCTACCACCATAAAACTGAAACCACTCATGCATACAAGTAGCAAGAGTGTGTGTGTGTTTATTTTTCATGACATGACATTGTTGTCTACAATGTACACATTTGAGAACTATGTGATTGAGTACCATCAAAAAATCACCCAAAAAAAAAAATCTCATGATGTTTTTGGTAAGTTTATGATTTCTTTGTGTTGGGCCAACCCATAGTCAACCTGGGTGACAGCACTGATATACAAAATAAGTACTGCCTCATTTGGAGTTAAATTAATATGGATCAGAGTCAAGACTCAAGGTAATATCTCTATAATGAAGAAATGCTTTTTAACACTATATTTATATGTACATAATACATATCAATGCATTCCTACATAAGAGAGGATTTAATTAGAATTGCTTGGTAGCTTTAGTTACAAATGCATTGTATATGCATGATATACATATATGAAAAATCTATGCAATTTTATCAATATGCTATTGACATAATTATTGTTTTTCAAATAAACTTTAATGAATCCATTTTCCTCTTTTCACCCCCCCCCCGTATTTTTCCTTTTTAAATTGTGTAATAATGTGAGTGTAAAGGCAATTACGTTATAATGTTCACACTTGTCAGGAAGAGTGCCTGATGTAGTAGTGTTTTCCCTACACTGCACAGTGTAGTGATTGAAAGAGTGGACTATTCAGCCAGAAACCAAGTTTTGAATCATGGCTCTGGTCCTCAGTAGCTATTTAACCTTTGGCAATTTATTCAAACTCTCTGTGTCTGGGTTTTCTCAACTCTAAAAAAATACAAATTATCTACTTTATTGGGTTGTCATGAGTATTAAATGAGTTAGTACTTTTGAAATCTTTAGGACAGTCCCAGACACCAAGAAAATGTAATATATGCTTATTAAATGAGTATAATAAGTGAATATTTGAGTATTTGACATAAATATCAGAAGTATCCAACTGTGCCTATCCTCCTTTTCTATCTCTGTATTCAAAGAACTTTCCCTTACTTAAATATTCTACAGAAGTCTGGACTCTTAAGATGGTAATGAAAAAAATATAGCTGAATAAATTTTCCACTTGATGGAATAGATAAGGCACACAAATAATTTAACAGTGTTTAATATTAAGTAACTCTATGAAGACATATATATTTGTGTACAGAGTACATAATTTTTTTGCATTGTTCAGATAGCCATAGATTCAACATGTCAATATGGAGAAAGCAGAATACATTTTCTTGGCTTTAATTTCAATTCTCTAGACACGATGAAGAGAGGTGCTTCCATGAATTCTCATTATATAAAGAAGAAAAAACTGTGATAAGAACAAAATGTTATGAATAGTGGCACAGGTTAAATGATATCTTTCCAAGTGGCTAAATCAGATATGCACTGAATAAGTATGCCAATATAAGAAGGTGAAAATATTAGTCTTGTGTCTGAATTTTCACTAGGTACTTCATCATAATTTGTGGAAATTAGTGTACTCTGCTAGTTTTTTTCCTCATAAGGAAGCAGATTCAACGAACTACAAAGTCAGATTGCACTCTTGTTATAATGTTACCTCAAAATGCACTAAATTAACCATTATTTAAAATACAACTCTTCCTATGTGGAAACATGCAAGTCTGATTCAAATTGCAAAGTTGATTTTTTCTTTTCTAATATTGATTCAAGATTTTTCTAGTGGTAAATTAAATTAATATTTCAGATCTGACAGTGACATTCAGTAAATTACTTAACATCTCTGAAGCTTTAATTTTCTCATATGCAAAGTAGGTACAATTATGCTACTTCCTAGAATGATAGCGTAAGATGGAAGGGTATTTTCAAAATCCTAATCAATTTTGCCTCTTGGTTTAATAGCTAATTTCAAGTATTCTTATGAATTTTGCCTCAGTGGAAAGATTTGAAAGGACAGAAATAATTCCCCCCAAAAGAAGACTTCCTGGCTTTGGTCACCAAATAAGGACTTTAAGAAAAAAGATACATGAGGACATCAAAGGGAAATTTTCATTCATTCTCATTTGTTATTACCACATAACAAATTAGCCCAGACTTTAGCAGCTTAAAATGACATTTATTGTTTTGTAGAATCTGTGAGTCAGCAATCTGCTCAGGTCATTGTTTCTCTTGAAGCTGTAATCAACATGTCAGCTGTGGTCTCACCTCATGCCTGGAGATGAAGGGAGGAGGCTCTGGGACATGGAGTGGATCTATACCCTGATTATTATGTGAGAAACTCAAGAAGACAGCAAGATCCAATAGAGGGAATGGTTCTCTGTTGTGTTTCAACAAAGTGAGGATAAACAATGCAGCAGTGATTAATCAGCCCCAGCACGGAACGGGAAATAGCAGAAGGATTCTCAGACCCTTCAGTATGGTGCAAAAGTTATTGCAAAAGTCACATTTGATTGGCCTCTGAGGAGAAATGGCCTATGTCTTAGTGGCTTCCTGCAGGTATCAGATTGCCTAAGTGGGCAACCAGCACTGGGAAACAGATGTCTCAGCTTTCCACTCATCTATGCCATTCTCAAGAAAATCTTCAAACTTTGTAAGCCTTGAGGAACTCAGACACAAGGTTGGTGGAATGGGCAGGAGGGAATCCTGTAATGACAGTGATTCGGTTTCTGCCTCCCTGGTAAGTGTGGACCACAAATATAAATTAGGTAAGTCTTTGGAAACAAAAAGAAATTTCTATTTCCTCCACACTTGTGTTTTCAGATTATCTTTACATCCCATGTATATACGCAGCCTAGTTCACATTTTGGAATATTGTAAATGTTTATTAAATAGGAGCTGTTATTATCATTATATTACATGTCGAATATTATTTAGACCATCTTACAGAGATAAATGTTCTCTATTTAAAGAACACAAGATATATTAGAACCAGGGGTTTACATTCATGTGAAGAAATAAGGAGTGACATCTCAATGTGTTTTTGAGATTATTTATCTAGTAATGATGCCCCTACACTGAGATTGAAGTGTGACACCTTGCTAGTCATCTTCTCATTACTACTTTCTGAATAGCAATTGATCTATGGGAATCTCTCTTTTTTTTTTTTTTTTGTAGAGACAGAGCCTCACTTTAGGGCCCTCGGTATAGTGCCATGGCCTCACACAGCTCACAGCACCCTCCAACTCCTGGGCTTAAGCGATTCTCTTGCCTCAGCCTCCCTAGCAGCCGGGACTACAGGTGCCCGCCACAACGCCCAGCTATTTTTTGGTTGCAGTTTGGCTGGGGCCGGGTTTGAACCTGCCACCCTCGGTATATGGGGCCGGCGCCTTACCGACTGAGCCACAGGTGCCTCTTCGCCGAGAAAATGGGGACTTTATGCCTCTCACCAAAAGTGAAATACTTATTTGAGGGCTGCCTAACCATTTACATCAGAAAATAATTGTTAGATACAAGGGTATATGTGAAACTTAGTAAATGTGGAATGTAAATGTCTTAGCACAATAACTAAGAAAATGCCAGGAAGGCCATGTTAACCAGTGTGATGAAAATGTGTCAAACGGTCTATGAAACTAGTGTATGATGCCCCATGATCACATTAATGTACCCAGCTATGATTTAATAAAAAAATAAAATAATAAATAAATAAATAAAGAGCCAGGTGCGGTGGCTCATGCCTGTAGTTCCAACACTTTGGGAGGCTGAGGAGGGAGAATTGTTTGAACTCAGGAGTTCAAGACTTGCCTGAGCGACAGTGAGATCCTCACTCCTGAAAAAAATGGAAAGAAAAGAAAAGAAAAGAAAAGAATTGTTAATGTTTAATGGTTGACTAATATGTGCCAGGTGCTTTTCTAAGTGCTTGGCATATATTACCTCTTTTAATCCTGTCATATTCCTGGAAAATAAGTACAATTATTATCACCATTTTATAAATGAGGAAACTGAAACTTAAGTTTACACAACTGGTAAATAAAGGAGGCATAATCCGAACCCAGGCCTGCTGCCTTTGGACCCTATATGCTTAACTACCTTCTCAAGAAAGAGCTAAATAAGCACATGATTAAGATTGCATAACACTGGGGCTGAGACTGGGAGACAAGTCAAAGTATATCTGATTCATATTTGTGCTATTGACCAGCGGAATGCCTTTGAGCAAGTTACTTAATGTTGGTCAATCTCATTCTTCCTATCTCTATACTAGTAGCTACATGCCAAATTTTTGGTAAGAAATAAAACCAGCAACACAGAAACTAAAATGTATTATTAATTTCTTACATTAAATTTGCTATATTTAAGTCTTATGTCCAGACTTCTGAAATAATCAGTTGAGTTAATTTCAGTGAAAACATTTTGAAAATTTTAAGTCACAAGATAAATGAAAGAAACTATTTATACTAATTAGCAGTATTAATATAAATAGCAAAAAGCATTTAATATATCAGGCACTGAGCCAAATGCTATTATACATTAGCTACAGAAACTCTAAATAATTAAAAATTAGCGAAAAAAAAACTATGAATAAGTATTGTTCTACAGACAAGAAACCTGAGCCACAAAAGAGGTAAGTAGCATGCTCATGTCATAATCAAGAAGTACTAGAGTTTGAAGTCTTCCTCAGATACAGTTAACTCTAAAACTGTGCACTTCATATTATAAAACACTATTTAAAACATACTATTTCAAGCACATTATTTTATTTTATTTTATTTTACTTTATTTTATTTTATTATTAAATCATAGCTGTGTACATTAATGTGATCACAGGGCACCATACACTGATTTTATATACCATTTGACATATTTTCTTTTTTTTTTATTGTTGGGGATTCATTGAGGGTACAATAAGCCAGGTTACACTGATTGCAATTGTTAGGTAAAGTCCCTCTTGCCATCATGTCTTGCCCCCATAAAGTGTGACATATTTTCATCACACTGGTTAACATAGCCTTCCTGGCATTTTCTTAGTTATTGCGTTAAGACATTTATATTCTACATTTACTAGAAATGCAAATCAAAACTGCTTCGAGATATCATCTAACTCCAGTAAGAGTAGCCCATATCACAAAATCCCAAGACCAGAGATATTGGTGTGGATGTGGAGAAAAGGGAACACTTCTGCACTGCTGGCGGGAAAGCAAATTAATACATCCCTTTTGGAAAGATGTTTGGAGAACACTCAGAGATCTAAAAATAGACCTGCCATTTGATCCTATAATTCCTCTACTAGGTATATACCCAGAAAACTATTTCAAGCACTTTAGAAGTAGTCATCGCATGTGTGAACAAAAAGCTTTATTGTGAAGCAGATAGCCAGTTACTTTAGGTGGTAAAATGATGTTTAAAATTATTTATATTTTTATGTTTAGTGCTCACTTCATTATAAATAGGACTTGATGAACCAAAGAGAGCAGAAGAGAGTTACTATAACCCTTATAAATAATAAAATTTTCTCTTCTTAAAAGATGCTATACTCCCCTTAGATTATTTCTTCCATTTATTCTTTCATCGTCTATACAATCCTTCATTCATCCATTCAATACCTGTAAGTCAGAGTACTCTCCCCTGATAATCTGCATTATTCTAAGATGATGGTAAGTTCATGGCACCATAGCAAGATATATCTAAGATGTATTTTCATCCTTCAAAATTCCCATTTGGGTGACCTATCAAAGTCATAAACCCTCACAGTGGAAATGATAATGTCTATCTTGTATTGATGTTGAGTACTAAATGTAGTATTTTATGCAGAAAATTTAGCATCATTCTTGACAAATAACAAGCATTTAGTAATGCTTAGATAATTATTATCTTATAACAAAAAATTCCCTAATTTATTAAGAAAATATATTCTAAAAGTTCACTGTGTCTTTATTGCTTTTCTAGAAACAGAAGACCTAATTACCTACACATAATTAGTTGTATGGAAATGTAATGATTATTTCCCTAGAAGTAATCTGAAAAACATTTCTCAGATTTCTAGGTTACTTAATTAATTAAGAAAGCCCCATTTTATTTAATCTATCATAGATTGTATAAACGTTATTTATCAAGATTCAGCCAAGATGCCCATCATAGAAACTTCAGCACCCAACGTAAAAGGCTGGGAGAAACAATGGTTGGGATAGTAGTTGAAGGGAAGGGTTGTAGCAATATAGCTACTTATAAAGGGGAATGAAATCATTAATTATTAAATTATAAGATGGATTTGATACTTATTATTTAAGAGACATAAATAGAAATAGGTAAACAAAAAAGAAGGCATAATGCAGTTTGGAAGGTGTAGGACATTGTATTTCAGGAAAAAGGTCTGGAAAATCAAAGATGAGAGAGATTGGATTGAGAAACCGACCAAGGAGATGACAGAAAGACTTGCCCTTTCTGAGGTCAGACAGGAGAGAAGTTCTATACTAGCTGTAGTTTTTCACCTAAATTTACTTTTATGTTTCACCTCTGCTTCTGAGGTAAATAATGATTAGATCAAGGAGGGCTGTGTATGTCCTGTTAAGACAACTGGGCAGCACCCGAAAGCCCATAAAGAATCACTAAAAGGATATAACTCAGAGAGTCCACAATAAATTATTTGTCTCCAATATTTCAGACAGCTTTCAGTGTGGGTCTTAATGCCACATGCTGCTTTCAGGCAACTGGACAAAATACTGTAACTCTGAGGTTTTCTTGGAATCATTATTTTTTACTTTTAATGAAACTTTCACTGAAAGATAAACATCCAGTACATTAGCATAAAAATCTTTTGGGTGATGTTATTATATGAACCTCAGTGTTTATCAAAAACACAGATACGTATTTTTTTTTAAATTTCAAATACATAATTTTTAATGTGCTGAGATGCAACATTTATTTATTCTCATTGTCGTTTTTAGAGGTCACCAGATACTAAGGTCCCTGACATCATTTCTAGTGGGCTAAACGCTTAATATATAATGCAAAAGATTTTTATAGAGGAGCATAAGTATGGCTAGAGTGTCCACTCAGCACTTAAGTATGCAGAGTTTTCTTCCTATAGTGAATTATATTTGTTGACATGGCATTCTGTAGAGTCCTTAAAGCCTGACTTTCACTTAGATTTATTTTAAACTCTATGCAAAGGATCCTGAATGTTGCAGAGCACTATCTGCCATGGAACTGTCTACAAAGTGGATGCTCAATAGCTTCATCTCCCTAGAAGGAGTTGGCATAATGGAAATTAGACTACCGTGCTTGGCCAGTTAGAGGAAACTGGAAAGATGTTTATAGAGTCTAACATGCATTGATCGATTGTTTAAACATTTTCTTTTCTTGCCTCTCAGGAAAATGTCAAAGTTAGAATCAAGGCAGAAGTAGGTGTATAGTATAGAGTGTTATCTGTACATTGGTAGACATGCTTTCCCCTCAGAAAATAAATAGGGTAACATCTGTAAATATTTGAATTTTGAAAAGTTCGGGAACTTTTGTTTTTAAGCTATATTTACACTTACATGCTTCCCAATCTTTTCATCCTTCTAGGAAAAGGTATGCTTAACATAATTAAAGTGGTCCCTGATGTTTGAGAGCCATGATCAGTGGTACCAAATACTCTCTGTATCAGTTTTCTATTGTTGTGGTAATGCCTTATTACAAACTTGGTGGCTTAGCCAATATAAATTTTATAAAAATTCCGTAGGTCAGACCTCTGACACAGTTTCACTAGGTTAAAGTCAAGATGTCAACAAGGGGACATTTCTTGAGGATCTGGTAAGATTTTCTTTCCTTAACTTTTCCAGCTCCTGGAGGCCATTCACATTCCTTAGCTCATGGGTCCTTCTACCATCCTCCAAACCAATAGTGTGGCAACTTTACACACTCCTCTCTGCGAACCTTCTTCACTCACGTCTCTTTCTTTCTCTCAGTGACCCTTTTGCCTTACTCTTACAAGGACCCTGTGATTAAATTAGGCCCATCTAAATGATTTCACATAACCTCCCATCTCATGATTCTTAATTTTATCTACTTTCAATAGCTCGTTAACATAAATACGTTTTCCTTCATGTAATCCCTCAGTAGAATTATTTAACAGTATTTGTTTTGACCAGTATTCAACATTTCATAATTATTGATATGCAGGTAATATTCACAGATGAACCATGCAATAATGTACAATGATTACATTGACCTTCTGCCATTAACTCATTCCCAAATTCTACTAGAATGACAACTCTGCTTATAATAAATTTAAACATGTACAATAATCTTATTATTTTCTTTCTGTACCTCCCCAAGAAATATCCTCCTTGAAGTCCTTGGCGGTTCATTTCTAATCTGAAATGTTTGCCTGCTAAGTCTGGCATACAGCTATCATCCTATATTGTCCTTTATTATCATCCTGGGGATTATTTTTATCTCTCTTAAGTATTATGGTTCCTATTTCTCAGAACTCTCTTGTGGTAGACATTTGATGTGGTGCTCAGCTTTTATTTCAGTGAAGTATGTGTTACTCAGCTGCTGAAGATAGCCTTCTTCCATCAGGATTTCCTCAACTTCAAGAGCAACCTCACCCCAAATTAAATCCCTTTCTTAGGTAGATCATAAGCAAGAATAATTGATTAGAGTTGAAAGTCCTGCCATCTTAGATCAATTTGGGATAATTCTAAAGGTTCATTGTAGCTCAGAAGCTCCTAATAGTGTGACATATGCTTTCTTTGGGTTTGCACTACAACTTAACTTCCATTTTTTACCCCAGTCCATCTTTTCCAATTCCTTTATGGGTATTGATCCCAACAGCATTCAGGGTATATGTGAAGTTTGGTAAATGGTCTGTGAAGCTAGTGAATGATGCCCCATGTTTATATCAATGTACACAGCTATGATTTAATAAAAAAATTTAAAAAATAAATAAATAAATAAATATCCTGCATGCCAGACTCCATGTTAGGTTCTTCTTCATAGGGACCCAATCTGAGGTAATTTATCTTTGTCTGTTCCTTTGCTCCCTCTTTTATCTGAGGTATAATGTCCTGAAAATGACCAAACTTTAAATTTTCTATACCTCTCTATCACCATTAGTAAACATAGCTGAATATTAGCCTGGAATTCTGGTGTCTTCTAGGAAAATTCAGAAAGCAGGGTGGGTTCAAAATAGCATTTAAAAACAAAAATGTATATATGTCCCATCTTTGCCTGGCATAGTAAAGAAAAAAGACAAACTAAACAGGTAAGTTGCGTGATACTGAGTTTCTTGATAAGGCTAGCAGGATGAAGAAATTATTACTATTACTTTAAAAACACATGCTAAAGGATCTAGATGCAAGGGTAAGGGAAGTATAATGAGTATAGAGTGCAAAGCCCAAGCACTCAATGAGACAGAAATAAGAGATAGGTAGAGTTAATATAAATCCTCAACTGTTATTTATTAAAAATCAATCAGAACTATTGTCAACTATGTCTAATGCATCAGACACCATGTTAAGCACTTTGATCCATTATCTACTTTACTTTTCAAGGAAATCTACGATGACAGATACTATTGCTATTCCTATTTTACCAAAAAGAGACTGAAGATCAACAAAGTTAAAACTTTTTCTCAACGCACTTAGTAATTAAGTAGTGAAACTGATAATTAAACTTAATTCTTACGTGATTCTAGATCATGTTCTTAACATCTATATTACATGGCCTCTATTATGAGGAATGTTGGTTTTCTTTAATGTACTTTTACATACTGGTAAAATAAGCCATGAGAAAATTGCTTACAGCACAGTGGAGCCTCAGTTTATTGAGGGGTTACTTTCCACAGTTAAGTTTAGTTCTATGTCAGGTATGTCAGTATCACACTTTGAAAGACCTTAAATTGTCCATAATATTTTTATATTATTCTCAATATATCTAGCATAGCCAGTTTCTTCTTCATTGTTGAAACAGAATTCTATTTCTAATGTTGAACACACATTGAGGTGGTTTAATAGTGCAATTATATAAAAAAGTGTGTCATTACTAGATTCATACTGATCCCTGAACACAAACAGTTAAGTTATATGAGTTAATTGTACATAAATTTCAACACAAATTTCAAAACCTCTTTATTTAGGATCTTTAACAGAAGAGGAATTGAAGGTTGAAAATTGAGGGAAAATGATAGCAGAGGAGGACTGGGGATTTTGCAGTAATTATTTAGGGAATAAATATAAGAAATTGAAGAAAGCTATACTAGAATTATAAATTGTACATATGTGTTTATCAGGAATGAGAGAGTCAGTGTCTCCTAAGACAGACTGCTGTTATGTTCTTTAGCATGAAGTGATCATGGTAGAGCTAAGAAAAGAACCTTTCAGAGTAAACAGGAAGTTTTATAATAGCCACTCAACACGCTATATCACTCATTGTTGCTCAAGTTGTTTTCTTGGGTGTTTGTTTTTTATTTTACTTTTTTTTTTCTTCTGAGGTATTCAAGTTACTCTGTATCTTTTGAAGCTAAGATCATCCCAGGAGGTAGAAGTCAACTCTAAAATTACAAAATCAGAAAGACCTTTAATCTTTTAATGGTGAAGCAAACAGAGCAAACTGCCTCTTGGTGTTCCTTATATTCTGTAATAAAGAAAAGGGAATTCATTTCCTCAAACTGCAATAGAAAAAGGCATAGCTAAGGGTTTGAAGCAATTGATAAATAGAAATCGATGGTTCTATTGTTACTTTGCTACATGTCTTTTAATTAGTATAATAATTATATTGATTTTTTAACAAAAATATATTCACAATTGCATTCACAGCAACCATAGGCCCTTTTAAGATCACCATAGTCTCACTGACCAAATATTTTCTATATGATTCAAATTTCTTTAACCTCCAATTTCCTCTATTGCAGTGTTTCAGGTACCTGAACTCTCATCGTTGGAGAGGAATGTTATAGTTGCAAAATATCATATTATTTAAAGGGAAAAAGTTTTCAATTTTAAATAATATATTTGTCATATTTTCATGAGTGGAGCCATATGAATCACATTTGGTGAATGTTGGAGAACAAGCTGGGTGTCTTTAACCTCTTGTCTAGAGATGTTGGCATCTGAAATGTTGTAATGAATATAACATTCATTTATAATGAATGTTATAAAATGCATATGAAACATTTTATATAGACTAAAATTTTTATGTGAGGGCAGAGCTATGAGTCATAAAGTAAGTTTTTAGATTTTCATTCTATTGCCTCAGTTTGAGGATAAAAATATTACTTCTGTTGCCTCAGTTTCTAATCTTTAAAATGTAGCTAATTTTGATTCCCACTCAACTGAGATCATTGTTCATGAATGGCAAGAATGACACGAGATGAATGGAAACATTTAAAATCTTTGAGATATTGTTATAAAGACCTTACATTAAATTAATTTAGAAGACAGCTTGGGCACATTTATGGCTTCTTTTTTTGAAACGGAATCTCACTTTGTCACCTGTCGTAGAGTGCTATGGTGTCATAGGTCACAGCAACCTCAAACTCTTGGGCTCAAGTGGTTCTCTTGACTCAGCTTCTGGAACAGCTGGGACTACAGGTGCCAGCCACAATGCCTGACTATTTTCAGAGTTAGATCTTGCTCTGGCTGGCCTCAGACTCCTGAGCTCAGGCAATTTGCCCAATCCTTGGCCTCCCAGGTTGCTGGAATTACTGATGTGAACATTTCTGGATTTTGATGTATTATGTAGAACACAAGGCTATGCAACTGTGACAGGAAGACCCAATTTTAAAGACCAAAAATAGGCCAGGCACCGTGGCTCACACCTATAATCCTAGCACTCTGGGAGGTCGAGGTGGGAAGATTTCCTGTGCTCAGGAGCTCAAGACCAATCTGAGCAAGAGATCCCCGTCTCTACTAAAAACACAAATACTAACCAGGAGTTCTGACACATGCCAGTGGCCCAGCTACTTGGAAGGCTGAGGCAAGAGCATTACACGAGCCCAAAATTTTGAGGTTGTTTTGAATTATTACTCCCACTGCACTCTAACTTAGGCAACAGAGCGAAACTCTGTCTCCAAAAACAAGAAGGAAGGGAAGAAAGCAAGAGAGAAAGGAAAGAAAAAAGAAAGGAAAGAAGAAACAAACAACAAAATTTTTGCTTCTCTTTTAATAAACAATCTAGAGTGGATAGGCAGGATTCTCTATTCCATTTAGTAACATAGGGACATTGTCCACTTTCTTGTTATTTCTCTACCATTCTCCCTGTGCATTGTCTTCATTGGCATAAAGTTGGCCTTTAGTTACGTCTGTGTTCTATCTAGTTCAAAAAAAGAGAATAGAGAAATTCACATGCAATGTTTTAAGACCCAGTTCTAGGGCGGCACTTGTGGCTCAAAGGAGTAGGGTGAAGGCCCCCCCATGCGAGGGAGTGGGTTCAAACCCGGCCCCAGCCAAAAACTGCAAAAAGATAAATAAATAAATAAATAAAAGAAAAAGACACAGTTCTAGAAGTGGCATGTCATTCACTTCCACTTACATGCAACTATAATAGTATGGAAAAAGGGGAGAATGCCTAACCTGGCACAAGATTGGTGAGGGTAGATGAGTGCAAATGGGAAAAAAACCACCATAGTAAGGTGAATGACCTTGTATTTCTTCAGAACACTACTTAGGGTCTAGTTCAGAGTTGGCTTGTTTTTTTCTAAAACAGTCCTTGGTTACTAGCTTCGCTCTCGAGTGAAAGTAAATTACTCTTCCCCAGAGGCAGGTATTCTGAATTTCTTCTCAGGGTTTTTGCTGTTTTCGATATATTAACAATCTAATTTTAAGAATCTAGAATAAAACATGTTCCTCCCCCCTCATAAAATGAGCCACTTTCTCACCCTGGTTCTTACACATTTGTGCAGTCCTCCTGTATATTTCCCAAGCACGCACATTTGAAAAATGTTCAAGTCTCTCATTCCATCAATTGGTCATCCTATAATAAAATCAAGGAATGGGAGGTGTTATTTATGTATTCTCAGTCTTTTCTGATGAATTTTATGTTTCCAACTACCATCTTGGTGTCTTCACCATAACTGGAACAGAGAATTTACATGTATTTTAAGGTTTAAATTGTGGAAGTTGATTAAACTTCTGAAAGCCTATTTTATTAAGAAAGTTTGACTTTAAAAATGCTTATGCTCTAAAAAAATTATTGACTTACAATTACAGTCTGAATTATTGAAGTACATCATTTTAATCCAGTCCTATGTTGTAATGTGAATTCACCTTGACACTGTCATATGAGATCACTGGTAATGTGTGGTTGATCTTGAAATGTGGTACAAAATCTGAGAAAACATTGACAGATTTCCAAAGCTTTCTTGATCATTCACATATTGATTTCCCTTGTTAACATGATTCTGATCTGGGAGCTTGAAAAGTTGTTTTGTTTTATTTTATTTTATTTGTAGGCTGGCCATTCGTTTTCAAACTTTATCCAAAGATTATTTCTTCCTACTTTTTTCTAGTACCTAGGTTCACAGAGGCAGTTTATAATACTCTACTGTGTTTTCAACAAGTGTATATTTATACATTCTGCCATCTAGATTATGACCTTTTGAAAATTGAGGGATTATTATTTATCTTTGGATCACCCATAGCATCTAGAGCATTCCTGAGCACATAGAAATCATTAAATACACACATGCATATGTGAATGACTAAATGGATTACTAACCAAAACTATCAAGTACGCCTGGATGTAAGAGACCGAGCCTAAGAAAACAGGCCTTCATCTGCCTCCAAGTTCCTAACATGCTAGAGAAAATGCAATCAAGATGAGATTACATTAAATGTAATATTACTGACAAAGGGATATTCACAAGTAAGGGAGAAAGCTAGTGAGAGATAAGGAGGAAGAGAGAGAGAGATGAAGAAGGAAGGAATGGTAGAGAAGAGGAGAAATGGAAAAATGTGAGAGAGAGAGAGTGTGAGAGCAAACACGAAAGAAAGAAAAGAGAAAGGGAGAACAAAACCAGAGCAGAGTGGAAAACAGGTGATAATACTGAAGTGGCTCTGAGAGTCTACAAAGTCACTGAAGACTTTGAACCTTGGTGCAGGAGCGTCCAAACTTTTGGCTTCTCTTTACCACATTGGAAGAAGAACAGTTGTGTTGGGCAACACATTAAATACACCAACACTAAGGAAATCGGATGTGCATAAAATAGGGTCTGTGCATAACTTTTGTGATATATACTCCACCTCAGATAAGTAAAAAGTCCTCATCTAATAATTCTAATTATGAGGCAGCCCATTCAGAGAGTCCTTTAAAATCATCACTCGGGTCCTAAGTTTGTGATCACTAATACAGAAAATATACATTTCTAAGTAATAAAATGTATTTTTACTTTTTGAGACACTGTCTCACTCCATCGCTCTGGGTAAGGTGCCATGTTATCATAGCTCACAACAACCTTAACTCTTGGGCTTGAGCAATCCTTTTGCCTCAGCCTCTCAAGTAGCTGGGACAACAGGTGCCCACCACTATGCCTGGCTAGTTTTTCCTTTTTTTTTTTTTTTTAGTAGGGACAGAGCCTTATGCTCAGGCTGGCCTTGAACTCCTGAGCTTAAGCAATCTACCTGCTTTGGCCTCCCAGAGTGCTGGGATCACAGTTGTGAATCACCATGCCTGGCCAATAAAATGTCTTTTTAAATATTTTTATTATAAAAGTAAAAGAAAAGTGGGCAGCATACAACTAGTGAGATATTTGACATTGTATTTGAGAAACTAATGCATCAATACAAACATGTATGTTTTCATTTTCAATATCTGGTTAGATAGCAGTAGTTGCAATTCTCATTGAGTTCTGGATTTTCCTATCTGCTATACTGGTTCTAATTTTACTCTTAATATGCTTCATTTTTGAAAATAGCTGCTCACAAATGTAGCTGCTGCCCATAATCAATGACATGAATAAGGCATGATTCTGAATTGAAGGGCATTTGTCTCTGGGAAGATAGGGCCTTTAAAAGTCCAGTAAAGAGACATGATCAATTTTTTTCTTTCTTTCTTTTCTTTTCTTTCTTTTTTTTATTTTTTTGTTGTTAGTTGAATGTCAGATTGCAGTTCTATGCATTCTATTTGAAAACAGTCAGGTAACATATTTATGTCGACTGAAAATGGAGTTGAAAATGCACCAAAATATTAATTATTTTCCCAGAAATTATGAAATCCATTTTCAAAGTCTTGTACCAAATTGAAAAGTCAGGCTTCATATTTTTCTCTGTTCACATGACTATGTTTAGTCAATATGTCAAAATGCATAAAACATTTTGCTTTAATTTGAGCTTGACATAATTTCAGTTTCATTTGGAATACTGTTAAGGTTTAAAACATTGTATTAATGTAAGTTGACTTTCATCTTGAAGAAGCATGTTTAACTCCTGATTAAGTCCACTAGAAATGGTAAATCTGTAAGCCAATTTTCATTGTCAAGTTTAGGCTCAAATTTGGTTTTGGATACCATAAATGATAAAGTGTTGCAGGTCTTAAAGTAAATGTTTTCAACATTTGACCTCAACTTAGCCATCTATCTTCCAAAAAGTAAATGATGGTGCCTTAGTATGCATCAATACTTTTGAGAAATTCCTAGAACTTATGATGATTCAATCCCTTGACACTTAGGAAATTCATAGTCTTGAGGATGATTTGCATGACATTATGCATTTTTAAAGCTTTTGCACATATATATATATGTATATATATGTATATATATATTTAAAAGGTTACAACTCAGATGGATTCCGTTGTAAAAATTAATTATTATGTGGTAGCATGTTTAACAGCAATAAACAATCAAAACCAGGTACTGATGGTGATTTTATCAAGCAATGTGTGGAAAGCATGTATATATATGTGTATATATATATATATATTTTTTTTTATTTTTTTTTTTTGCAGTTTTGGCCAGGGCTGGATTTGAACCCACAACCTCCGGCATATGGGGCCAGTGCCCTACTCGTTTGAGCCACAGGCGCCACCCCATATTTTTTGATGTATTATGAAATGATACTCCATCAAACATGAGTTTTAAGTGGCAATTGTATCATTTTCTACTAATTTTATGAGTCCTTCTCTTTTATGTACCATTGCCAGGGCATCATCAGCAACTACAGCAGATATGTGAACAATTAACAAAGAAAATTACTTTAACATATTTTCGACTGCTTTGTATAAATCTCTTGACTTAGTCGTAACTTTTAATGGCACAAAAGGATTCATTTCTTCAGTGACATTATATTCATAATAAATTTATTAAAAAGTTGAGCCATATTTGTACCTTCAGTGCTGTCATCCATTACCAAAGCATAACATTTAAAATTAGCAGCTTTACTCCACAAACTTACTTTGATAGATCTTCCAGTTTCTTTAATTTTCCTGGCTATAGTCCGGTGAGAGAAACTGATTTTAGAAATAGCCCCCTTTTTTACAGGGCACTTTGTATCTGTCATGCTTTCCACACATTGCTTGATAAAATCACCATCAGTACCTGGTTTTGATTGTTTATTGCTGTTAAACATGCTACCACATAATTAATTTTTACAACGGAATCCATCTGAGTTGTAACCTTTTAAATAAAATGTTTGTCGAGAAGACAGTTTTTTGCAGTTCTTCTATTTTGTCCTTATTACACAATCCTTCATACACATAGAATCTGGTAGCATGTTTTTGCATATAATTTGCCTTTTCAAATTATAGTCTTTGAAAACTTGTACAAATACCCTACAGATTAAACAGCGTGCCTTACTATTTGCCTCAACAAAAGGTAGTCATTTGTCCACTTTTCATGAAACAATCTTCTTTCCTCCATAATGTTTTGGGTGTCTCTTTTCTTTTGAGACATTGTAAAAGCCTTGCTATTATTAAAAGAATAATATTAGGCAAAGAATTATATTTATTTTTATTATAAACATTTATTGTCAGGAAAATAAAAAGCAAGTTTTGGACCTTTGCACATCTCTTCTGCCAGTGCAGGGTGATGTGAGAGTGAGAGGCACCTCTAAGGTGTGGAAGTACCCTTAATAATCAAATGACAATGCTTTACCTGACTTCTAAATACATTAAACACCTAACATTGCAGTAGTACTCACCAAGTCACCTTGAGCGCATGAAATGTCTGATGGTATCAGTTTGACTTTCCACACACTGAAAGCCACACACTGCTGTGAAACTGAAGCCACACATGTTTATAAATAGCAAGAGCAGAGGTATGTTTATTTTACGTGGTAGTACAACACAACATTTTTTGTCTACAAAGTTCACACTCAATGACTGTGCAATTGAGTTCCATCCAAAAAAAATAAAAAATCACAAAATAAGTATTGTAATGTTTTAAGTAAGTTTACAATTTTGTGTGGTGCTACATTCCTAGACATCCAGGGCCATAAGCAGCCTGTGTTGGGTTGGGTCCTGCTGCTTTAGTGGATCCAGCCAGAGACTCAAATCACCCTGTCAAGATATGTCAGCATACTTCTGAAAGGAAATGGTTCTTGTGAATTATACCACAGTGAGAAAATTTTCCTTTTCTGATTCCACTTCTAACCAACGTGGCCCAGACCTCCACTTCCCATTTGAGGGGTATACATACATGGAGAACTATTGAATAGAGTTCTTTTTTTTTATATATGATGGGTTAGTGGGGTTCTCTATACTCAATGGTGAGTCAATGCTGAGCCATTTACACAATATGAAATCACATAATACATGTGAGTATGCACTTATTTGTTTAATGATCATATTCACCACTATAATGTGAGGTCCTGAAGGCCAACTGCACAAAAAGTTTGCATAGAATTGAAAGGATATTCAGATACTCCCTGAAGACTAACCATTCATTGAACACACATTAAATGAGCAGTTTCTGAGTGGCAGGCACTACTTCAGGCAATAGATTATATGAGAAACCAGGTCAGGCTCAGTTGGTTCCTGCCCTTATGCCATTTCCCTTAACTGTTAAACTTATTTGTATGATCACCATCCATGAGATGATGAGCTGTCGAGAGTTTCAAATCTGGGCCTAGCAGAGTTTGGCACGTTGCTATGGGGGTGGAAAGTTGCACTTTTAATTGTTATAACTCATTTAGCAGAATAATAAAATAATGGCCTTTTAAGTAAATTATCTATTTTTTATTTCTTATAAATGTCACATAACCTACCTACACCACCAAGGGAGAAGTAGGTGGTAAAATTTCCTGGCCATATAACTTAATAAATAGGTAATATTTAATTGGCAATCCTTCTGGAAAGCTAGTCTCCCAATTTCATATCAACCTAAACAATAGAGACTTTATAATCACACAACCTCACAGTGGATTTCATGGCGATACAGGTAATGGTAGTTTTACAATTAGTATTTTCTAATGGCAGAATCAGAGATTCTAAGATGTTGCGGAAAAAGGAAAATATGTGTAACAGCAGAAGAAAAATTAACTTTTATTAATTAATAATTAGTTGCAGAATTTAACAATGATGATAGCAAGTGAACCAGCAATCAGAAGAAAGAGGAACTTAATGCTAAACGGAGAATGTACCTTCTTGTCGCACACACCTAGACATTAGCACAGAGTGAGCACATGCTCGGCCACCTAGGATGGTTAATTATTTCCAGACAATTTAAGGAAGACAAAGCACACTTTTTTTTTTATTTCAGTGTGATATTATTATATATCAATAATAAAAGATAGCAGAAGATACTGGGATTTATAAAATATGTCAAATTTGAAATCATTATATATTTAAAATGTGTGGGATGCACATAGTGGGGATTTTTATGGTATAAAGAGAAAAATATTGAAAACTGAAAAGTGCTTCTTTCAAGAAGTTAGAAAATTTATCACAGACTAAATGGAAACAAATGAGGACAAAATGTTTATATAATAATAATTAATGAATAAAATCATAAATAATACAAAGCAGTCAATAAAAATCAAATCCTGATATTTAAAATAATATACAAATAAAAACAAACAATAGGAAATAAACACAGATCTGCTAGGAATATTAAGTATCATAACACCACTATAAAAACTTATGAATGCATTTGAAAAATTACATTCAAAAGAGAACTTTCTTGAAAACATAAGTAGCCAAATGCAATAAAAGTGGAAAATCTGAATAAATCAATAACTCAACTGAATTTACTCTGTTGTCAAAAATATCCCACCAATCTTCTCCATACCTCCTTGCAAAATAAATTCAAGAACTAAATAGTTTTAAAGGTCTGTATTTATAATTATTCAAGGAACAGACTTTTATTTAAAACAAACTCACATAATCAAAAGAGGAGAAAAGCTGCCACAATCATTTTACAAGGTTGAAATAACTCTGACACCAACATTTGACAGAGACAGTAAAATAAAGAAAAAAATATAGGCCTGTCTCATTAATTAGAATGTATATAACAACCTTCGGTGAAATATTAATATATTTAATCCAAGAATGAATAAAATAAATGACACACCATAATAAATTAATGTCTAACCAAGCATTGTGAGGATGGTTTCATATCAGAAAACTAATTATTATAATTCAAAATTCAGTGCCCATTCATAATAAAACAATTAAGGAACTAGGAATATAAGAGAGTTTCTGTAATTTGGAATGTTTTTCTATTAGAAACCTATAATGAATGTTATATTTAGTGTTATTACTTGAAATGCTGTTATTAATGAGTTAGGATAAGTCGAGAATTCCTTCTATCATCACCACAATTCATTATAGTAGTAGACTTCCTAGTTCATGAGATAAGACATGAAAAAAATCTAAGTAATATAAGGGGATTTTAAATGTCATAATAAATGGTCCTCATTTATTAATGACTTAATTGTCTATATAAAAATTCAAAAAATATATATACAAACTGTTAGAATTTTTAAAAATCTATTACATTTGTTATATACAAGAAGACTATCATATAATTTAGTATTTTCCAAATAGCAACAACAAATTATACTTCTTAAAATTAATTATAGAAACATGTGTAATATCTTGGAGAAAATTGTGCAACTTTTACCGTGCATCTTAGAAGGGTACAGGTGAAATTTACTAAATGTAGAATATAAAAATCTGAGCAGAGTAACTAAGAAAATGCCATGAAGGCTATGTTAACCAGTTCGATGAAAATATTTCAGACTGCATATAAAACCAGCACATTGTATCTCATAATTGCATTATGGTACACAGCTATGATTTAATAAACAAAAATAGGAGTTTGGGTATGTTCCTGCATTAAAAATCTCAGTATCATACTGATGTTAATTTCTTTAAAACTTATCTTGGAATACAATTTTCTTTCAACAAAACTTCAGACAGAATTTAATGGAACTTAAGAAGCTGAGTTTAAAATAAGAGAAGTGCTAACACAAATTAGACCTTTCATTTGATCCTGCTATTCCATTACTAGGCATCTACTCAAAAGGAAAAAAACAAACAAACAAACAAAGTAAAACAACAACAACAAATAAACCTCCTTTTATCATAAGTCTATTTGCATTAGACTGTTGATCACAGCTCAATTTACAATCACCAAAATGTGGAAGCAACCTAAATGCCCACCAAGCTAGGAATGGATTAACAAGCTGTGGTATATGTATACCATGGAATGCTATTCAGCCTTTAAAAGAGATGGAGACTTTACATCTTTTGTACTAACCTAGACTGAGTTGGAACACATTCTTCTTAGTAAAGCATCACAAGATTGGAGAAGCAAGAATACAGTGTACTAAATTCTAATATGAAGGCAATAGATGACCTAACACAAGGTGGGGGGAGTGGAATGAGGGAGCAGGAGGAAAGAAGGAGGAGGGCGTGGGGGTCTCTGTGTATGGGGCACCTCTTGAGAGCAGGACACAATTTTAAGAGGGACTTTACCTAACAAATGCAATCAGTGTAACCTAATTCTTTGTACCCTCAACGAATCCCAAACAATAAAATAAAATAACAGAAGTGCTAAGAATAATGATATAATTTGTCAAGGAAATAGATAAGGTGGAAAAATTTCCCCAAGATCAAGGCATTACAAATCAAAAATCATTAAGAGTGTGTGATTTATAAAAACAATAATCAAATGAATTAATGCCATAATATAAACTATAGAAACTGTCTTATGCATGTGTAAAAGTAATACCATTGAATAATTATAAGAGGATGACCTCTGTAACCAAATTGATGAGATTCAAATACTGCTTCCTCCACTAATAATTTGTGTGATTGTCGCTGGAGAAATAGTTTACCTTTATTTATGTAAATTTATATAATTAAAGAAGGGAAATAATGAATATCTACTTCATGAATGTGCTATATGGATTACTTGATATAATACAAATACAATGACTTCAAATAACATGTGTACAATGGCTGTTAGCTGTTTTATGGGCATTTGGTATCTGGCATAAATGACATTAGAAATTAGTTGTGAAAGAACGGATTATAAAACAACTTATGTGGAAATAGCTTATAATCAATATGAAAATATAAAACTAAATTTTGAACATCACACCATAAGCATCTTAAAAAATACATATTTTAAAGATGTAGCAGAAAAGAAAGACACAACAGCCACAAGTCAGAGGAAAGACTGATGACTTGACCTCAAAATAGATATTTTCTGTAAGACAAAGACATCATAAACTAAGCTGAATTATAAGCACTGACTTGAAGAAGATATTTATAATGCACATTACTGAAAATAATTAGCATACATAATATATAAAGAATTCATATGAAGTGATAAAAAGTTAAATAAAGTTAATAAAAGTATAGCCACAGTCTAAGAAGAAATAATTCACAAGAGAAGAAACATGAAATATGCACAGCTTTCAAAGTATGAAATTAAGAATTTAGATATACCCATCAATGTGGAAATAGTTAAAAAGATATGAAAATTCCAACTTTGGGGGAGGATGTGGATAAAAAAGACTCTCCTATACTGATAGTGGGCATACAAATTTATTTATTTGTCATAAACACATAGATCATGTATACATTGATGCCTTTATGGGGTACAATGTGCTGATTTCATATAGAACTGGGAATGCATACATCACATTGGTTGATATATATCTCATCATGTTTACTTAATTATTGTGTTAAGACATTTATACTCTATACTTAATAGATTTGACATGTGCCCTTGCAATATGAACCAAAGGAATGGTCCCACCATTTACCCTCCTTCCATCGAATCTCCCCCCTCCCCTCCCATGCCCCTGCTCTTCCTTCCTTCATCTTTAGCTATAGTTGTGATTCCTCATTCATATGAAAGTGTGAGTGATTATAAATTAGTTTCATAATAGTACTGAGTGCATTGGATACTTTTTCTGGAGCTGGAACATATTCTTCTTAGTGAAGTATCTCAAGAATGGAAGAAAAAGTATCCAATGGGGATACAAATTTTTAGAATCAATCAGAAGAGCAGTTAATCAATACCTAATAAAAATGAAGATGTGTATTCCCTAAGATCTAGCAATACTACTCCCTGTTTCATTTCTAAAAAGAAAAAAAAAAAACTAACAAAATCTATATCACAACTATTATGGGATGAATTAATTGTGCCCTAAAATCCATGTGCATAGGTCAAAATCCATAACCTCAGAATGTGACTGTATTTCAGGAAAGGATCTTTAAAGAGGTAATTGAGTTAAAATGAGACCCTTAACATGGGCCGTAGTTGAATCTGACCAGTGTTTTTGTTTTTTGTTTGTTTGTTTGTTTCAGTTTTTGGCTGGGGCTGGGTTTGAACCCGCCACCTCCGGCATATGGGGCTGGCGCCCTACTCCTTTGAGCCACAGGCGCGGTCCCTGACCAGTATCCTTTTAAGAAATGGAAATTTGAACACATGGGTAGACACATTTCAGGGATGTATAGGTACAAAGAAAAGACCATGTAAGGACACAGCAAGGAATGGCCATCTGTAAGTCTATCAGTCTATGCCTCACGAGTGAATGGGGCCAGGCGTGGTGGTTCACGCCTGTAATCCCAGCACTTGGGAAGCTGAGGCCGGTGGATTGCGTGAGCTCACTGGCTCAAGACCAGCCTGAGCCAGAGGGAGACCCCTGTCTCTAGCAATAGCTGGGCATTGTGGTGGGTGCCTGTAGTCCCAGCTACTCGGGAGGCTGAGGTAAGAGTATCACTTAAGGAGACATCAAATCTGTTGGCACCTTGATCTGGTCTTCTAGCCTTCGAGACAGTGAGAAAATGTATTGCTTTTGTTGAAGAAATCCAGTCTGTGGTATTGTGCTATAGTAAACGTAGTAAAGTAATGAAATGTGTATCACATGTGCACATATACATTTATATAAGGGTTTTTGTAATATGTATTGAAACAATTAATCAAAAGATGAATAAATGAAAGAGTAAATTCTGAGAGGCAGTAATACAAAGTGGTTAAGAAGCCAGCATGTAAAGTCTGGGAAAAATCCCAACTCTGCCACTTACTAGCTGTATAAACTTGATTAAAGTTATTTGTTTTTCTCTATATCTCACATTCCAAATCTGTATATTGGCTGTAACATTGCCTTCTGCATGGGGGGACCTGATTATTAAATCAATTAATACACAAAAAGCACTTAGCATAATTCCTAATATTATAACCCCAAATGGAAATGATAATATTATTAGTAAACCATTATGTTCATATAAATAAAATAAATTAATGTAGGAATACCACAATGAGTATACTTAAAATTAATTCTTTTAAAGACATTTTATTAGGAAAACATCTGCCTCAAATGTGGCAAAAACTTTACATTTGTGTGTTAGACATGTAGGTGTTTATAATACACACTGTTTACTTTTCTGCATGTTTACAGCATGTTACAATGAATTATAACTTATTAAAAAAACAAAATCAAATAACTCAAGAAAATCAGCAAATAAAAGTCAAACCCCATTAAAAAAAAAGTGGGCAAAAGACATGAACAAAAGTTTTTCAAAATAAGAGACTACTGACCAATAAACATAGGAACAAATGCTGAACATCACCACTAACTATCGGGGCAATGCAAATTAAAACCACAATGTGATATAACTTAACCCCAGTGAGAATGGCTTTTATCAAAAAGTTCCAAAACAATAGATGCTAGTGTGGATGTGGTGAGAAAAGAACACTTATACAGTGTTGGCAGGATTGTAAACTAATACAACCTCCCTAGTAAATAGTACGGAGATTCCTCAAAGAACTAAAAGTAGACCTACAATTTTATCCAGCAATCTCACTAATGGGTAATTACCCAAAGGAAAAGATGAAGTCAATTTTTTAAAAAAAACAAACTTGCACTGAAATATTTATTGCAGCACAATTCACTATTGCAAAGATGTAGAATCAACCTATATGCCCATCAATTCATGACTGGATTGACAAAATGTGACATATATATGATATTATAAATCATATATATATATAATATATGTATTATGGAATGCTATCAGCCATGAAAAGGGATGAATTAAAACCTTTTGCAACAATGTGGGTGCAACCAGAGATCGTTATCCTAATTGAAGTACAAAGAATGAAAAATCAACATGACATGGGCTGGTGCCTGTGGCTCAAGAAGTAGGACGCCAGCCCCATATACGGCGAGGTGGCGGGTTCAAGCTCAGCCCTGGCCAAAACTGCAAAAAAGAAAAAAAAAAATCAACATGACATGTACTCGCTATTAAACTGGAACTAACTGATGAAGTACACATGTGCACACAGGGGTGTACAATTCAGTGGAAATCAAGCAGGGAACAAGAGGGGTACAGTCAGAAAACAAATGCCCACTGTTTAGTGTGGTGGTCAGCTCAGCTCTGCAAAGCATGATCCCAATTTACAGAAGCTATTTGAGGCACTGGAGCCGTCTGAAGCAGACTTAGAAACAGGACCAAGACATTATCTTTTGGGCCATAAATTGACACTAGATTCAAAATTATAAACCCTTAAATTTACTTTCTACAAGAAAAATGGAAAAAGAAAAGGGGAAAATAATTTTAGATTCATCGAGGGCCCTAAAGTGAACTTTATTCAATTCTAAATGGGAAAAAATAATTATAATATTTCTACTTCTTGAAGCTGATAGCTTAACTAGTGCTTGCTGATAGAACATTCTATTCACAGACAGCTAGTGAATTTATGAAGGAACATGTACACCCCATTTCAGAAATTTGGGGAAAATAAGGAGGAATAGTGGTGAAATAATTAATCATTTTATGGTCACACTGAAGTAACTATTTGGATCAAGATCTTTAACGTTAGCAAGGCCTCAGGGATAAGTGAATTTCATTCTTCAAAGAAATAGTCCTGTTAATTATAAAATCACTTTTAAGGTTCTGAATATTAGAAAAGGGGTGGAATGCAGAAAACTTCCACTTTAGTGCTGATACTTAGAGATGTCATTTTTTAAAGCATAACTCCAGAATATGTTTAAAGACACAGAATAGCATCAGTGATAGATGTTTGATAATTTATATAATTTTACAGTAGTATAGGGCAGCCAAATCTACTTCATTATTCCCTTTGCTCTAGTTTCAGTTCTTGGCAGACGTGGAGACCCTCTTTATCATGAGAACTGTAGAAACAGAGTTCTTGGTTTTACAAAACTCATTATGGTCTCTTGAGTTCCTCAACTTTAAAAAAAGTAGAAATAATTGTCCCTAACATTCTTCTCTTAATAAAATGCAGAAAAATCTTTGCCACTGAAAATATATTTTGATTCTCATAAATATAAAATTTATGTTGAATTGTTGAGAAAAATATTGAGTCAATGGCACTTGGTATTTTTGCACACTCTTCCTTCCAGCTGGAAGGTTGTTTCCTAATATGTTCAAATGTTGGATTTCTACACTACCTTAATAAATCATCTCCTTGGGAAGGTTATGTTTCTCCTGTTCTGTTTCCTCTTCTCTGGCATCCTTGTTCTCCCTCCTATTACATTAAAAAAAAGGACAAGAAGCAGAAGAGAGGAAAACCCACCACCACCAGTACCCTAACAACAGCAAATAGTTCTTATTAGTGAGCATTTATTATGTAGAACAGTGTGTGCTTCATATCCAAAAATCTATTTTAATTTTTGAAATAAATTTCTCATGCAGGTAGTACTATTATCTTTATCTTTTTGTTTACAAAAAAGCACTTGATCTCATCCTAGATGTTAATTACCTAAGGCCCTTTATCTAATAATATGTAGAATCTAAATTCAAACTTCAGATCTATTTAAATCTATTTAAGTGCAGGGCCTAGGTCTGATTAAGCATTGCTTTGTCAGAAATGCCTTGCAAGAAATAGATGTTTGACCTTTTTTTTCCCTAACAAAATACATGCCAGAGAGCAGGAAAAAATAAAATATTACTTTCTTTATTAAAAATATCAAGTTATAAAAGGCCATAATGGATAACTTTTCTTTGGATACTAGTTATAATAAAACCCTTTCAGTTTCAAAAATGTTCCACATGTTGTAAAAGACATTAAAAGTTCGAAGGTAGCCCAACAATTTAATTTTAGTTACTAATGTAACAATAACTAGAGAGTAGATGTATTTTTAAAAATGTTAAAATATTTCGCTTTGACATAGAAAATATATGCTTTATGTGCTAGGCTTGAAGATAATGAAATTGATGTTAAGAGCTATATAACTATAGGGATAAATACTAACCTATCATCAAAAGTTATTGGCATTGATAATATCCCCAATACATGTGATCATTGTTAAATATTAAGAAAGCATGCAAAGGCAGAATTGATGGATGTTAGAAAAGTACCATTTTCATTTTGCAAAGGAGAAGTTTAAAGTTGTGCTAAATATAAAAATCAGTTTCTCATTTTATTTTTGTAAATTTTTTGCCCAGTTTTTATCTTTGAAGGTAAAAACAGTTCTTCAATATAGGCTAGAAAAAAAGAACAAAAAATGCTACTGTTGTGGTAGCTGCTGTTAATGGTGATTTCATAACCAAGCATCTCCTTGGCAGACACACAGCTGAGCAGAATTGTTGATAAAATATTGAGGTAGCTTACATTGTTAATTTATTGAATATCATTCTTTAAGATTTATAAAAGACTTATGCTATGTTAAATATCTTGTCAAAAATGGATGAATTACACTTAGTGTAAAATAATACCAATATTCTATTTGATAACCTAAAATTATCAGTTCTGAGATGTGGCAGAGAGATAGAGTTTTCAGAATGAATAAATAAAAATGAATGTGATATGATTGAAATGAGAAAAATGCCTGGCACACAATAATACCATTTAAAACAACATCAGCAAAGGCAATTTAGATAAGAGATACTGAAATGGCTGAGTACATTGGATACTTTTTGTACTATGAAACTAATTTATGGCTTTCACATGAAAGCTATAACTCAGTTATAACCTAAGAATGGGGGAAGGGGGAAAGAAAGGGGAGGGAGGGGGAAGGTGGGCAGAGGGAGGGTGATTGGTGGGATTACACCTGCGGTGCATCTTACACAGGTATATGTGAAACTTAGTAAATGTAGAATGTAAATGTCTTAACGCAATAACTAAGAAAATGCCAGGAAGGCTATGTTAACAGGTGTGATGAAAATGTGTCAAATGGTCTATAAAACCAGTGTATGGTGCCCCATGATCGCATTAATGCACACAGCTATGATTTAATAAAAAAAAAAAAAGAGCTACTGAAATGGGATAAAATTTAAGGAACATTTTTAAGTGCTACTACAAAGACTTTTGCTGGATATTTTAAAACAGGGAAACAGATGGGAGAAATAATTGTCTAACATTTATGTTAATTACCATAAAACCCTGATTATCTAGGCCTCTTGGGGAATCAGGTGTTTGGCTTAAGGTTTTTTGTTTTTATTTTTTATTTTTTGTTAGCTGAGAGTTACTCTAAAACTCAACAGTGTCTCAGCAATTGTTGAAAATCATTCCCAAGTAGTTTAATAGTGCCTAGGAATTATAATAATGTTTTTCTTTGTGGATATAGTAATGCTTCAAGGTCATTGTTCTGAACATAAATTGTGAATGCACAAGGCTATGATGGTAGATATGGAATGGTGGATAAATGTTAAGGTATCCAAAGAGTATGTTTTAGGAACAAAATACATAATGTGAAAACAGCCAGGCATGCTGGCTCACATGCCAGTATTCCTCCACTCTGGGAGGCCAAGGAATGAGGATTTCTTGAGCTTAGAGGTTTGAGACCAGCCTGATAAAAAGTGAGACTTGTCTCTACCAAACAGAAAAATTAGCCAGTTGCCATGGTGGGTTCCTGTAGTTGGAACTACAGGAGTTGCAACTCTAGCCTCAGTCTCCAGTTGCTGGAGACTGAGGCTGGAGGATCATTGAACCTAGGACTTTGAGGTTGCTGAGAGCTGGATTGATGCCATGGCAATCAGCCTACTTAACGGAGTGAGACTCCATTATATATATATACACACACACACACACACGCATATATATAGTGTGAAATAAACATATACATGTTTTGATTTGCCCTTTTTTTTCTATTTTTTCCATTCAAAGAAAAGCCTTTTCTTCTAAAGCACTGGCCTCCTGATTGTCTTCCAAGAATTATTTATGGGTGCTTAAGGTGTCTTCTGACTCCCAAAATGTTTTTAGCCACATCTTTAACCATTAGAGATATAGCAATTTAAAAGTATAAATTAATAATTTAAAAATAAAATTCTCTCTGGAAAAGCTGGAAAATTACTTCTTTATAACATAGCTTAAATTAATCTGAATACACTGCTTTCTTTCCAATAGCTACCCTAAGTTATGTAAAAAGATCAATAGTCCTTTTATTTGCAAAAGGGAGTTTAGAACATATAAGATTTATAAGAAATCATGCAGTGCCTGAGAATTAATGAAAAAAAATGCACTCAATAGGAAGATATTCTTCAACATTTCATTACTAAAGTAGCTAATGTTAAAATAACTCACTATTTTGTGATTGCCTTTTTATTCAAAAATTTAAAGGAAATTTTATTCAAAATTATCCTTCAAAACACTACATAACTCTGTGACTTAAGGGGCTCTGTTATTCATAGCGCTCATCATACTTGTTTGACTGTTTCATAAATATAGCTGAATTATACATTTATTGTGTTAAGTATAGTGCCTAATATATAGCAGACATCCTACAAATATATATATATGTATATATATATATATATATTTTTTTTTTTTTTTTTGAGACAGAGTCTCACTCTTTCTCCCTGGTAGAGAGCCATGGCTTCATAACTCACAACAACTTCAAACTCTTGGGCTCAGGCAATCCCCTTGCCTCAGCCTCCTGAGTAGCTGAGACTACAGGCACCTGCCACAATGCCTGGATATTTATTCTGTTTTTAGTAGACACAGGGTCTTGTTTTTACTGAGGCTGGTCTCCAATCCCCTGAGCTCAAGCAATCCATGTGTCTTGGTCTCCCAGAGTGAGCCACCACCCCCAGTCATAAATAGTTTTTTAAAGAATAAATACATTAATGATGTGAAACATTTGTGAACAGTAAATAAATAAAAAGGATCCTATAAGCAGAAATTGGTGTTATTATTATTATCCTATGTCAAAATGAATATTTATAAGTCAAAATGAATATTTATAAATCAGGAGACCGATATTCAGAGTGGTTATATGTATTCATAACATTCTAGATTTCTTCCTCATCAAGATTTCCATAATTTATAATTGAAAAGTTTTTGTTTGTTATGAGTCTAAAGTCCAATATAGTTTCTAATAGGTCAAGACCAGTGTTATTTTATTTATATAATATAGCAAAATAGCTGAATACCTGCTATATAGTAATTATTTGACAAATATTGGTTTAATAATCCAATTATTTTAACAGTACTGATATTATTTAGTATATTTTACAGGTTTCAAGAGAAAAGGGTAGAAATGTTTCACAATATACTATGTTTACGATTAAAATATAGACTAACAAATGAACATTTTTTGGAGTCCAATATCATTCAGCAACCACACGACTGTTTTTCTGAGATAGCAGTTTGTCTACAAAATATGACATAAGAGACATAAGGCAGTTTGCATGACATCAATAACAAAAATGAATTCTGAGTTAAATTAGAAGACATATTGTAGAGTTTCATTTTTCCCCCTTCCAGAAGCTCTGGCATCTTTTACTTCTTCTTTCTAACTTCTAATAAAAATCCTATCTTACCACTAAAAAAAAAAAAAGAGAGAGATTGTATATTTCAAAATATTTCAGTGTTAATTTTACTCTATAAAAAGATCGCTTCTTCATATGGGTTTACAGATATGCATATATATATTTGCATGTTCATATGTGTATATATACAAATGTATATATACACACACACCTGTATATCCTATAACATCATCTTGTTATATCATATGTTGCATAATTGGTCCTAGAAGCAAAAATGCCGCATATAGGAAATATGCCACAAACTCTGATTATCAATTTTGTTTTATATACTAAACCTGGCTTTCAGCAACAAAAGTACATAATCTATTGCTCCTGTTCTCAAGTACATAAGATTCTGCTAAGAAAGACAAATGCATTAAGAAACATTGATGAAGCTTGGTATGTTATAATGTTGTGTTTATGAAGTGTTACAGGAATAATTCTTTCTTTCGGAGCAAGGTCAGATGAAGAGAGATTGCAAGATAAAGTGAGAGAGGAGGTAGCATATGTAAAGTCTTAAAGAGGTAATAAGCTAAGATTTTTGAATTTCATCCAAAGACTAATGGAATATTTACTAAGTGTATGAAGCCTGGAGACTGACATGATCAGCATTTATAAAGAAACATTGTAAATTGTTTGTTATATAATCACTATGATGGTGTGGTTGATAGTTTGTGGGAAGAGGGAAACAAAATTGGATGGCACAGTAACTGAGATAACGCCGGAAAGGCTATGTTAACCACTGTGATAAAAATGTGTCAAATGGTGTATGAAGCGAGTGTATGATGCCCCATGATCATATCAATGTATACAGTTATGATTTAATAAAAAAAAAAGAAAAGGGAAGTATCAAGGTTATTTAGAAAACCCAAGAGGGAAGTGATGATGAGAAAATGGCAGTTAAAAAAGAAAAGAAAAATAAATGATATGAAAGAGTCAGTAGTTTCTGAATATATTTTTAATGGTTTCATGAGTGTCAGCCTCATATTTTATTCCAGATTTCATGCTATATGATCTTTGTGTTTAGATTCAATAAACATCGCTAATTGTTAATTAATAGAAAAGTTTATATACTTGTCTGTAGTAGAATGGACCAATAAGATACACCTTGCCCTCAAGGAGCTCACAGTCCTCTGGAGATATAGACCTTCTAATCAAGTAAATGGCATTTAGTATAGTATTTAGTTTACCTATAAAGGATAAGAGAGACAGTATACCAAGTGGTCAACTCAACTTGAGGAAGTCAGAGAATACTTTACAACAAAAGTAGATGCTCAAAAAGCAAGAGGCTTTCAGGAATAGAAGTTGAAAATGGCATTTCATATAGTGATCATTAGGAAGGAATGAAATAGGTGAAGATTCTGGGACATATTTAAATAGCCTATTATGTAGAGAGGTGCCTGTGGCTCAGCAAGTAGGGCGCCGGCCTCATATACCAAGGGTGGCAGGTTCAAACCCAGCCCCAGCCAAACTGCAACAAAAATAGCCAGGTGTTGTGGCGGGTGCCTGTAGTCCCAGCTACTCTGGAGGCTGAAGCAAGAGAATCGCCTAAGCCCAGGAATTGGAGGTTGCTGTGAGCTGTGTGATGCCACGGCACTCTACCAAGGGCAACAGAGTGAGACCTGTCTCTAAAACAACAACAACAACAACAACAACAACAAAAAAAAAACTTTCTAAATACCATGGATTAATTTTTATTATATGAGTAATTTCTTTTAACTTATTGTTAATTAACAGGTAAAATTATATGTTTTTATGGGGTACACTGTGATGTTTTGATATATGTTTACCTTATTTAATGATTAAATCAAACTAACAAATTTATCACCTCACATATATATTTTTGTGTTGACAAGATTTATAATTTACTACTTTAGTATTTTCATCCACTATGTTGCCATTGATAGAATTTCCTTCTTTTATATGGTGAATAGTATTCCATTGTGTATATATATATATATATATATATATATATATATATATATATATATATATATATATATATCACATTATTTTATCCATTCAGGCATTGATGGACTCCAAGGATGGTTCCATATCTTACCTATAGTGAATAATGCTGCAATGAATATGGACATACAGATCACTTTCAAATACTGATTTCAATTTTTTTAATATATGCCCAGAAATGAGAGTGCTGGATGACTTGATAATTTTCTTTTAGTTTTCTGAGAAAGCTCCTTGCTATTTTCCATAATGGGTGTATTAATTTGCATTTCTACCCACAATGCACAAGAGTTATCTTTTCTCCCCATCCTCGCTGACTCTTGTTATTTTTAGTCTATTTTGGTAATAACAATGTTAGCATAAGTGAGGTAATATTTAATTGTGGTTTTAAATTGCAGTTCACTGATGATTACTGATAATGAGCTCCTTTGTATCTTTTCAGAAATGTCTTTTTAGGTTCTTTGTCCATTTTTAATTGAACTATTTGTTTTCTTGCTACAGAGTTTGAGCCATATACATATATGTATATATATATATATATATATATTGCATAGTAGCCTTTTATCAGATGCATGGTTTGCAAATATTTTCTCTCAGTCCTTGACTTGTTTGTGCTCTCTAATAAGTATTTACTTCTCTGTGCAGAAGCCATTTAGTTTGTTGAAATCTTATTTGTTTATTTTTGCTTTTGGTGCTGTGCCTTTGTGATGATATCCAACAAATTTTTGCCCAGACAAATATCATGAAGCTTTTCCCCTGTATTCTTGTAGTAGTTTGACAGTTTCAAGTCTTATGCTTAAGTCTTTAATTTATGTTAAGTAGCTTTCTGTATATGGTACGCAAATATTCACTTCATTTATTGGGGAAGCTCTTCTTTCTTCATTGTTTGTTCTTGCTACTTTTATGGGAACTGTAAATATGCGGGATGATTGCTGGGCTTTCTATTCTATTCTGTTAGTCAAATATTCTGTTTTATGACAGTAGCATGCTATTTTGGTTACTACAGCTGTAGTTTTGAAACAAATTTTGAAGTCAGGTAGTGTGAAGCCTTTAGTTTTGTTCTTCTTGCTCAAGATTGCTTTGACTACTTGGGATTTTATTTATTTTGTAGCTCCATATGAATTTTAAGATTTTTTGTTTCTATGAAAAATGACATTTGAAACGTGATAGTGATTGCACTGAATTTGTATATTAACTCTTCCATTCAATGCATATGAGATGTCTTTCCTTTTGAGTGATCTACATTTTTACATCAATATCTTAAATTTTTAGTATAAAAATTTTTCACCTCTTTGGTTAAATTTACTTCATTTGATACATTGCAAATATGATTGCCTTCTTAAATTTTTTTCAGATAGTTAATTTGTTAGTGTTAAGAAATGTTACCAATTTCTGCATAAGAACTGAAACAGTTCTAACAGTTCTTTTTAGAAAGTCTTGAGATTTTCTATTTATAGAATCATATCATCAGCAAATAGAAACATTTTACTTCTCTTTATTAATATTAAAATGCATTTTATTTCTGTCTAAGTGCTTGGCTAGAACTTCCAGTATCATGTTGAATAGAATTGGTGAAAGTGGCCATTTTTCTCATTTTCCTGATCTTAGGGGACAAGGTATAAACTTTGTGGAGGGTATGATGTTAACAGTGGGCTTTTTAATACATGTCCTATATAATATAGATGTATTTCCCTTCTATGTCTAATTTATCATGAAAGCTTTTTATTTCCTTCTATGTCTAATTTATCATGGAGAGCTTTTATCATGAAAATATCTTTAATTTTGTCAGATGATTTTTCTGTATCTATTGAGATGATCATTATTTTATTTTTCATTCCATTAATATGATGTAACACACTTATTATTGAAACAAGTAACATCATGAATAATTTGTTGTAGCTGATAGGCACATAATAAAATATTTGCATATATGTATGTAATTGGCTTCTTTATTATACTTCAAGCAGTTAGATGAGATGCCTAAAATAATGGGAATGATGAGGCCATGTGTAGGAAATCTTACAAACATTAAACTGAAAATGTAGTTGGTGTACTTGTATTAAAACTGTCTAACAACAGTTAGCACTTAAAGTGCTAGCTACACAGCAAAATAGTGTATATTAGAAGAAAGATTAAGAGATCAGTAGTAGATGTCCCAACATTGAGAGCAAGGACTTTGATGTCACACATTCTTAAGTTGGATGACTAGCTGGTGACTTTCAAGTCACATTGCTTCTCAGAGCTTGATTTTCCACATTTGCAAATTAGGAATAATGATAGCAATATTTTCCGCCTAGGATTCTTTTATCAATTTAGTAATACTGTCCATGTGAAGTTCTGTTAATATGGTTGCTAATGCAATTTAAGAAGCAACAAATGATAACATTTATTTAATTGGTATTGTGAAAAAAATTAACATACAGAACTAATGAAAGGAAACAGTGGTAAAGAGAAAAAGAGAAGGAAGATGAAAGAAAGAGAGAAAGAAAGAATAAATGAATGGAAGAAAGACATGGAGAGAGAGAAGCATAGTAAGCATATTATTACAAGGTGAATATAGAGAATTTGAATTATGCTTTTTCTAATGAGCATAAACGTTATAAATTTAGCCATACAAGTGGAATATATTATAGTGGTGCTTGTCCTTCTGCTGCTGCATGGATTGAACCAAGGAAAATAGGAAAGAGTACCCTTCTGAAGGAAGGGCAATGACAAGTCCACGTGAAGGCCCCTCAGTGGGGTTCTGCTATCTTGTTAAGTCTCCTGCTTCTGGGCTGAAGGGAACATGAATCTTCATTCTGACTAAGCAGTAGGTGGCAAGGTACAATGAAACTCTGAGGGAAGGGGAGATAGAAGCCAATCCTTTGAGGTCAGGGTGCACTTTTTTTTTTTTTTTTTCCAGTTTCTGGCCTGGGCTGGGTTTGAACTCACCACCTCCAGCATATGGGGCCAGTGCCCTACTCCTTTGAGCCAAAGATACCGCCCAGGGTGCACTTTTTGTAGTTGAATGTAACTTATTTATTTTAATCTTTCTGCAGTATGAATATAAGGTAAATATTATTACTTTGCTTTTTAAAACCACCCTGGGTGGGTTTTAAAAGTGGGGAAAGAGAGGGAGGGAGAGAGAAAGCGATCATAATATCCCTGGACTTCAGTCCAGATTTCTCAGCATTCAGTAAGCTAGCCTCCTAATTTTCTTTAACTTCTAACTGAGATCTTCTCATGGGGATCTTTCATATTCTCCATTGATACTATTTAATCCTGTCTTTTCAGAAATTTTCAAAGAACTATTCAGCTGGATTTCATTACATGAGTAATGCACACTGATTAAATTCTCCAGAATGTATTTTTCCCCTGCTGATTTAGACTGCGCCTGTGTCTGTAATCATGATGTGCTTGCCTCTTGTTTTTTGGCTACTTTAACCATTAGGTCTCCAATTCAGTACAGTCAAAATGCTGACAATTGTGCCATGTGGATAGGGTGCTAGAATACAGATTACATTGATCTCTAGGGGTAACCAGGATACCTGGACTGCAATGAAAAGATACTAGAATTCCTAATAAATATGTGACACTTCTCTCTTTTTATTTTACTTTCCCATTTCAAACTGTACTGAGTTAATTTGTCAAGGACTTATTCAGAGACTATGAGAGATATCGCCCAAGTATGATTTCCAGCATTTAAAAAGAATTCCAAAAAATACTGAACCTGTGCAATGTTTATGACTTTTTGTTCAATACTGGAGTTAGAGGAAAGAGAGAGGATGACAAGTTACGGCAAGAAGATGCAACTATTGACAAGGCTAAGAAAATTATGGAGTGAGTAAGTATAAGCTTATACTTTCATAAGTCATAGGACAATCTCTAAAATGTTAAAAGAGAATCTCTAGTTTTCAGGATAGCAAAATAACATTTCATATTTCTTCTAGTGGAAGGTAAGAAAGAAGGAAGGAAATTTAAATAGGGAAAATTAATTGAGCAAAAACATCATTAAATGTGTAGGTAAATTGTGATTAATACTGATTGCCTAAAACAATAATTAGAATGTTGAATATGAATAATTAAAATATAGAATTAAACTTCAATAAAACAATGAATGAAAAATTCAGTAATCAAAACAAAAAGAGAGGAAAGTTAACTTGTGATTAAAGTACTCTATAGATCTTTTATTTTTTCATAGAAAAGTGGTAAGATGGATCAATTTTAGAGATTTTAATTATGAGTATTAATCTTTAAAAGGCAATTGTTGAACTCATATAAGTAGATTATGTAACTTCTAAAATCTCCAATAATAGATGAAAATTAAATTTAAGAAATTCTTAAGCCATCAAGATGAGAAATAATAAAAAAGGGATGAGAAATAATAAAAAAAATAAAAATAAATTAAAAAGCACAGGCTAAGATGATAGAAGTGTTTCTAATAAGCCAGACTATGAGAAATAATAAAAAAAAAAATTAAAAAGCACAGACTAAGATGATAGAAGTGTTTCTAATAAGCCAGACTAGCCAGCTAGATAAAGAACAAAAATGTTCAGGCTGCATTTAAGAATTCAGGGAGAGAAAGGCAAGATGTCATACGAGAAAGAGCCTGCATGCTTCAATTCACAAAGTTAGGACTGAAAGTTGCAAGTGGCTGCCCACCTATGACTGGGCCTTCGTGGAGGGAGCATTGTGACACATTACAGAAGGGATGGGGAATGCTCAGTGAAGGAGAAGATGTGGGGTTATTCACTCGACAAGATTGGGAGAAAACTAGGGAAGGCATCCACTTGTGGGGAAGCATAGGAAGAAAGACAAAACCTGGGACTGCATGCTCGCACCTGGACACAGTGGCCTGAGCTGTGAGGGCATGCCTAACACCAGTTCAGACCTTTGGGCTGTCACTGAGCTGCCCAGAATCTGTGCAGTGACATTACACAAGGCAGTGAGCACAATGGAACTCAATGACCTCGGCTTCTGGTTTGCTGTAACTGACATCACCATGAGCTCTCAGGTTGAGAGCACCTGGTTTACACAGGGCTAGGCTTCATGGCAGCCACATTTGTATCACTCCAGCCAGGCTGGGGTGCAGAAGGAAAAATAGATGCTCTTGAGCTCTGCTGACCGCGAGTCAGTTACCCCTCCCTTTCATGGGGGAGTCCGGCAGAAGAGGCACCAAAGACACCAACTAAGAGATCCACAGCGACTACCTCAGGGTTATGGCTAGAGGAAAACACTGGTCACCTTATTAAGGCCAGCCTTATTGCCCCACACCACAGGCTCCTGCATTGTTGCTACAAAATTCCACCACTCTGCTCCCAGGTGCCCCCTAACTGCCTGGTCAATGCTCCATATGGTACCTGCTAGATACAAGCTACCATTACACCTAGAACCAGGTGGAGTGAATGCTCACAGCCCTGACAGCCATGTCAAATTCCTAGATTGGCTTTCTCAACTGCCACTGCCATCACTGAAGAGACCTACAAAAGGAGTATCTCAAATGCTAGCTTCCTTGGAAGGGACTCACATGGCACCCCAACCAGGCTTTCAACAGTGATCTGAAGGCACAATGCACTCCTCTTCACATAGATCATCCAGCACTAATTTAGACTCTGACATCACAGAATAATGGAGCAACACAGAACAGATGCTTTATAGGCTCAATGTGTAGCTTCCCCTCTTCTCCTATTTCAATCTTCTAGAATCAGTCAAAAAAATCTCCATCTAGGGACATGTCTTTTTCATTAAGTAGGAGAGTACCCAATAAAGGGGAATAGCTACACCACAAACATGCACAAACCTGTCTTTCCTGAGCTGAAAGAAAACATTTTAGATGAGAAGAAACTAGCAAAAGAACTCTGGCAAAATAAAAAGAAAAAAAAAACCTCCTCCAAAAATTTATGATATCAATAAAGAAAAAGGAAAAAGTCCACTAGAGCATTAGACAGCATAAGAAAAGATATACCAGAACTCAAAAATTGTGAAAGAGCCATTTAGGAAACTTGAAATGAAAGCAGAAAGCTTCAGTGTCAGGGGATACCCAGACAAAGAAAGAATCTCAGAGTTGAAGAGAAGGTTTTCAAACTAACCCGTTCAAAGATATAGACAGAAGAATAAAGGATAATGAAAATTCACTCATAGAAATATGGGGCTATGTGAAACAGGCCAATATATGAATTACAGGTATCCTGAGGGAGAAAAAAGAAAAAAAAGCAAATAGCATGGAAAACCTATTCAGGGGAATTATTGAGGAAAACTACCCTGGAATGACCAGAGATTCAAGTGTTCATATAAAGATAGTCATTGGACACCAGGAAGATTCATAGCAAATGGGACATCTTCAAGACACAGAGTCATCAACCTCGATAAAGTAGAAATGAAGGAGATAATTCTACAAATTTCCAGACAAAAGCAACAAGTAACTCATAAAGGAAAACCTATAGGGCTGACAGCAGAGTTCTCGGTGGAGACCTTTCAAGCCAGAAGGGATTGAGGTCCAATTTTTAGTCTTTTAAACAGAACTACTGCCATCCAAGAAGTTTGTATCATGCAAAACTAAGTTTAATAACCGATGGAGAAATAAAGGCTTTTCCATACAAGAAAACACTAAGGGATATTATTAATGCTAGACCTGCTATATAGGAAATGCTACAACGAGTATTATACGTGAAATAGCACAATAGATACCCAGCAATGTGAAAACGCCTGAAAGTTAAAGCTCATAGCTCTTATAAAACAATGATACAAGAGGGGAACAAATCAATATACCATCTAACATGATGAACAGAATAGTATTCTACATAGTAATACTAACACTGAATAGGAAAAGTCTGAATGCCCCACTAGAAAGGCAGACTGGAAGAATGGATGAAAGAGCATAAGCCAAGTATATTCTGCCCTAAAGATACACATCTAATTTACAGGACTCACACAGACTCAAGGTAAAGGAATGGAAAAAACACTGCATGCAAATGGAAACCTAAAGTGAGCATCGTGCAGCCATTTTTATATCAAATATAATAGACTGTAAATCAACAATAGCAAAAGAAGACAAAAATTTTCATTATATAATGGCAATGAGAGAAATTCAATAAAACCTATAATAATTGTAAATATATATATATTTATATATATTTACATATATATATATATCTAACACAGGAGCTTCCAGGTTCATAAAGCAAATTCTATTAGATCTAAGCAAAAAATTAACAGTAACATCATAACCACCAGGGATTATAAAACCTCCCTGAAAGAAATGGACAGATCACTGAAGCAGAAAATCAATAAACACTAGACTTTAGCAGAATTTTAGAACAAAGTACCTGATACTTATAGAACATTCTACCCCAAAACTACAGAATATACATTCTTTTCATCAGTACACATAACATTTTCCAAGATATATTATACCTTTGGCCACAAAACAAATTTCAGCAAACACAAAACAACAACAAGAAGAACAACAAAATGAAAGCATGCCATATCTTTTCAGACCACTGCGGAATAAAACTAGCCACTAATTCCAAGAGAAACATTCAAATGTGAAGAAACTTATGGAAATTAAACAACTGATGTTGAGGGATCCTTGGTCAATGTTAAAAATGAAAAAGGAAATCAAAAGATTCCTCTAACTAAATGATAAAGGAGACACAAAATTTCAGAAATCTATGGGATACAGGAAAAGAACTCCTAAGGGAAAAAGTCATAGCCTTAAAGGCCTACCTAAAAAGAGACTACAAAATAACAACCTAATGTCACATCTCAAGGAACTAGAAAAAGAAGAGAAAATGAAACCCAAAGCTGGAAGAAGAAAGAAGAAAACTCAGATCAGAACAAAAAGCAATAGAAACAAAGAAAAAAAATACACTATAGAGTATCAATAAAATAAAAAGGGTTTTCTTTGAAAATAAACAAAATCAATACGCCACTAGCCAGATTAACTAGACATATAAGAGAAAGGACTCAAATAAACTCAATCAGAAATGAAAAAGGAGGTATTAAAAATGATACCACAACTAAGAAAATGCTAAAAAAGCTATGTTAACTAATGTGATGAAAATGTGTCAAACGATCTATGAACCAAGTGTATGGTGCCTCACGATCATACTAATGTACACAGCTATGGTTTAATAAAAATAAATAAATAAATAAATAAAAATAAATAAATAAATAAAAATAAAAATGATACCACAGAAACACAAAATATCATCCATGAATACTATGAAAACCTATACACACACAAGCTAGAAAACCCAGAGAAAACGGATAAATTCCTAGAAAAGCACAATCTTCCAATCCTGAAACATGAAGAAACAGAAATCTTAAAAGATACCAATTATTTGTACCACAATGTTTATTGCAGCCCAATTCATAATTGCTAAGTCATGGAAAAAACCCAAGTGCCCATCGACTCACGAATGGATTAATAAATTGTGGTTCTTGTACACCATGGAATATTATGCAGCCATACAGAAAGATGGAGACTTTACCTCTTTCATGTTTACATGGATGGAGCTGGAACATATTCTACTTAGCAAGGTATCCAAAGAATTGAATAAAAAGTACCCAATGTACTCAGCCCTAATATGAAACTAACTTATAGCTTTCATACAAAGGCTATAACCCAATCTCAGTACAAGAATATGGGGAAGGGGGCAAGGGAGGGGAAGGAAGGAGGAGGAAGGGGGAGGAAGGGTGGAGGAAGGGTGATTGGTGAGTCCACACCTACGGTGCATCTTGGAAGTGTACAGGTGAAGTTTACTAAGTGTAGAGTATAAGGGTTTAAACACAATAATTAAGAAAATGCCATGATGGCTATGTTAACCAGTTGGATGAAAATATTTCAGACTGTATATGGAACCAGCGTATTGTACCTCATGAATTATTGTACAAAGCTATGATTTAATTAAAAAAAGATACCAATTATGACAAGCAAGATTGAAGCAGTCATAAAAAGTCTCCCAGTCGCAACGAACAACCACAGATTGATTCACAGACAAATTCCACCAGATCTACAAAGACCCATTATCTATCCTACAGAAATTATTCCATAACATTAAGATGGATGGAATTATCTTTACCTCATTCTATGAAGCCAGTGTCAACTTGACACTAAAGTAGGAAAGGCCATAAAAAAAAAAGAAAACTACATACTCATATCTTTCATGAACATAGATGCAAAAAAATCCTCAATAAATCACTAGAAAACCAAATTCAACAGCATATCAAAAAGATATCACCATAATCAAGTTGTTTTCCTCCCAGCAACACAAAGATGACTCAACATAACTAAATCGATAAATGCTACTGACCACATAAAGAGAACCAAAAGAAAAAAGTAAATGATGCAGAAAAATAATTTGATAAAATCCAGTACCATTTCATGTTAAAAAAAAAAAAGCCTCCAACACACTAGGCATAGAAGAAACATATTTCTAAATTATAAAAGCTATAAATGAAAAACAGATAGTCAACATTATACTGAATGAGAACTGTTGTAAACCTTCCTACTAAGAACTGGAACAAGACAAGGGTGCCCACTGTCCCCATTTATATTCTGGAACTTCTAGTTAGAGAAATCAGGTGATAGAAGGAAATAAAGTGTGATCAAATTGGCACAGAGGAGGTCAAACTATCTCTGTTTGTTGATGATGTGATCTTGTATCTAGAAAACCCTAAAGACTCCACCAAAGACTTCTAGAACTGATGTATAAAATCAGTGAAGTCTCAGGTTAAAATACCAATATACACAAATCAGTAGCATCTCTATCTGCTAATAGCAGTCAAACTGAGAGTCAAACCAAAGACTCAGTACCATTAACAATAGGTACTAAGGGGTGGCTCCTGTGGCTCAAAGGAGGTGGTGGAGGTGGTGGAGGTGGTGGATTCAAACCCAGCCCAGGCCAAAAACTGCAAAAAAAAAAAAAGAATAGAAACAAAGCTGGTATAGTTCTATTAACTATAGACAAAGTATATTTTACACAGATTCATGAAAGGAATAAACTGTGTGCCTACAGACTTATCATTGTATGAGAAAATGAACCCTATTGGTTTCTTTTACTTGCAATAGAATGTAATACCAATGAATATATTAGAATTTTATTGCTTATGATAGCTGAGGGTTAGAGGCTGCCTAGATGTTCATTACAAATTTAATAAATAATGGATGGATACTGTGTCATTCTCTAAAGAGCTCCAATTAATAAGGAAGATATGCTTATAACATCATGGCTGAATTTTGCAAATGTAGTGATAAGTGAAAAAATAAGAAATATAATTACATTGAATTGTTGTTCATATAATTTAGAAATATACACACAGAGAAATATCCAGAATTTTATGAGGGTTTACCCTGTTTCCGGTGTTATCCTAATGGCATCGTGTGTATTAACTAATTAAGTCTTCACAAGAACCCTAAGAAATGGTAGCGTAAAGATGTTACAGAGTTTTTCCAAGCCTACATAGCCATTTCATCAGAGAGCCAGGATTGAAACTGAAGTCAGAACCTTCACTCTTAACCAACATGCTCTGTATTATATAATTTTGCAAGGACACATACATCTTCAAAGACATATATTCGAAACATTGTAAATATGGAATAAGAACAAGGAAAAAATGATAGAATAATACAGGAAACTTATACATATCAATAATAAAAAAATGTAGCCTTGGCGCCTGTAGCACAGTGGTTATGGTGCCAGCCACAAACACCAAGGCTGGTGGGTTCAAATCCAGCCTGCGCCAGCTAAAACAACAATGACAACTGCAATAAAAAATAAAATAGCTGGGTGTTGTGGTGGGCATCTGTAGTCCCAGCTACTTGGGAGGAAGAGGCAAGAGAATCGCTTAAGCTCAAGAGTTTGAGGTTGCTGTGAGCTGTGACATTATGGCACTCTACCAAGGGCGACATAGTGAGACTGTCTTAAAAAAAAAAAAAGAAAGAAAAATGCAATGTTCTGAGGTGTGATTAGATATTAGATACTTTTCTGCATATGAGGCCAAGAAAGTGATAAAGAGAAATGAGAGCCAGAGCGAGAGCAAGAGAGAGAGAGAGAGAACTTAAACACAGTAGACAGAATAAGTGATAGTAACAGATATTTAGGAGGGATGGATGGAAACCAGAGACATTAAGAGGCTAGAGGCCTGTATATCCAACTACTGACTAAAACATTTCCCCTTGGATGCCCCACAAACCCCTAAAACTCAGCATACCTGAAAAGGAATGTATAATTTTTCTCTTTTCAAGTCATAAGAATATCAAAGGACAACAAAAAAGCCCGTTCTTTCTCCAAATTACTCCGTGAATGGTCTCACCTTCCCAGTCACCCGAGTCAGAAAGGTGGAATCATCCATGACTTTGCTTTCTTCCAAAGTGTCCATATCCTATCAGTAAATCCTTACACAGATTCATGAAAGGAATAAACTTATTCATGAAAGGAATAAACCTACGAAATATCTACCTTCCCATGAATTTTGGTGCTCAGTGAAAAAAAGAACCATAGGGCACTGGCCCCAGAGACCAGACGTGGAGGGTTCAAATCAGGCCCTGGCCAAAATCTGAAAAAAAAGAACCATGTTCTTTTCTCTGTTAGGTCCCCAGAACCTACAGCAGTGTTTGGCATGCAGGAAGCACTGAATTAATATCCATTAAACAAATGGAGAGTCTGACTGTGTTAATTAAGGAGGAACTAGTTAGAAAGGGGTAGAGAATAACTGGCTTCTACAAATAACTAGGCCTAACAGGTCACATCCAAATCAGTAAGTACTTTGAACAGAACTGGGCCATTATACAATTAATCTAGTCACTTGAATGGTTGGTATATATTGATTTTACTGGTGTATATTTGATCACAAAACTCCCAAATATTTCTGTGTAAGTCATGTTGTGACACATCTCGTAAAGGTATTTAGAAATTGCCATACTCAATATTGACCTAATCACATTATGCTTGATTTGAATTCAAGTTTGGAACTACTGGCATCATGACTTTTAGTCATTGACCTTTGTCACACTGAACTGGGAAATTTATGTCATGTTACCTTCCTGTGTATACAGGTCTCATCTCTCTAAATACACACACACACACACACACACATATATATATATATATATGCATCTCTGTAACTAGTTCAGTTCATTTATGTGCGAATTTAATTTCTTGCAAAGGCTATTAATGGAGCCAACAAAAATAGCAACAAGAACAATAAGAATAAAATACATCACAACCACAACAATATTCTTCAAAATATATATTAAAATAAAAAGGATGTATTAGAATAACTTTATGTGAATTATAAGAGAAATCATATCTATATTAAAAGCAGACCCACTGATTTCTAACATCCAAACTAGAAAAATACATTATTTTTCCCTGGTGATTTGGTGGCAAATGATGAAAACACATACATGCACAGGCATGTTTATCTGCATATATACATACACATATGTGTATATATCCATATCCAGTTCAAGGTGCCACTGCCAAGGGTGTTCAACCATTTTTATTTTCTGTAGCACATCAGAAAAGAGTTATTTTGGGCCATACATTAAAAACAGGAACACTAATAAAAGCTGATTAGCAAAAAAAAAAGGTACATGCATACTGTTTGTGGTACCTGACACCACAGATATGTGAAAAAGTCCTCAGAAAATCAGCATGCAGCCCATGGGCCACAGTTGGGACACCCTTGCATGAATCGTTCCCATGGTTTGGAAAGTTGTACATCTCTTTCCTTACTTTTGCATAAGAAAAAGTTAATTGTACATAAAAATATTGACATTTTTAAGATGGCTTCATTCCTTCTGGGTCTAATAGGTAAATATTACTAGGACTCTTACTGTTGTTATCATCATTAACATTGACAGTGTCAAAGAGTGGTTGGTTTTAGATATATGATTTTATTTCTGGGTTCCCTGTTCCATTCCATTGATCTACAAGTCTACTTTTATGCCAGTACTTGGGAGATTTAAAAGTAAAAGAAGAATTACTGTTCTAAAAGTTTTGTTCTCTCCTTCTCTCTCTTTCATATATATATAGATATATACACATATGTGTATGTATATATGCATATAACCACACATGTGCACGTATGTGTATATATGTGTACACTCAGTACATAAACATACATACAAAGATATTTGAGTTACTAAGGTCTTTAGGCATTTACTATATCTTTATTTTTTTTTTTTTGAATCAGAGTCTCACACAATTGCCCTGGGGTTGAGTGCTGTAGTGTCCTAGCTGACAGCAACCTCAAACTCTTGAACTCAAGCAATACTGTTGTCTCAGTCTCCTAAGTAGCTGAGACTACAGGCGCCCACCACAACGCCCAGCTAGTTTCTCTAGAGATGGGATCTTGCCTTGTTCGAGCCGGTCTCCAATTCCTGTGCTCAGGTGGTCCACTCGCTTCAGCCTCTCCGAGTGCTAGGATTACAGACGTGAGCCACTGTGCCCAATCTTGTTCTATATTTTCAGTGATACCATTCATTTATATCTGTCTGCTCTTTATTTGAATATATATATATATATATATACATTTATAGTTTAAATATATACATGCACTAGTTTAAAATATGTATCTATATTTTATTTCTCTCTCTCTCTCTCTACACACACACACACACACACACACACACAAGTTCTGACTGTTAAATTCAGAAGTGTATCCCAGAAAAAGTGCTATGTATCTCATTGCTGAATATCGCTTACAGTCACCAGATGGCCATGAGGAGTACTTTGAAGGTGATCCTGTCCTCTCCTTCCTTTTTTCCACAGATATTTATCAAACCTTCATGAATCACTTCCTAGTACTCAAGAACTTCAGTCATTCTGCCTGTATATATTACTTCCAGTAAGTATCCATTTCTAACAGTAGAATCCAGCCATTGCATTTCATAGTGATGTTACTATGTATTTACTTGGACACTGAAAGACTCTTAATGCTATTCAATAGATTTGGGAAGGAGAGTTAAGTATACCATGCTGCATAAAGGATTAAGTAGTCTTTATCACCACAGTCTTTTTTTTTTTTTTTTTTTGTGTGTGTGTGTGTGTGTTTTATTAAATCATAGCTGTTTACATTCATGCAATCATGGGGCACCATACACTGGTTTTATAGACCATTTGACATATTTTTATCACACTGGTTAACATAGCCTTCCTGGCATTTTCTTAGTTATTGTGTTAAGACATTTATCTTCTACATTTACTAAGTTTCACATGTACCCTTGTAAGATGCACTGTAGGTGTAATCCCACCAATCACCCTCCCTCCACTTCTCCTCCCTCCTCCCTCCCCTCCCTGTCCCCCTTCCCCATATTCTTAGGTTATAACTGGGTTACAGCTTTCATATGAAAGCCATAAATTAGTTTCATAATAGGACTGAGTACATTGGACGCTTTTTCTTCCATTCTTGAGATACCTTACTAGGAGGAATATGTTCCAGCTCCATCCATGTAAACATGAAAGAGGTAAAGTCTCCATCTTTCTTTAAGGCTGCATAATATTCCATGGTGTACATATACCACAATTTATTAATCCATTCGTGGATCGTGAGCACTTGGGCTTTTTCCATAACTTAGCAATTATGAATTGGGCTGAAATAAACATTCTGGTACAAATATCTTTGTTATAATGTGATTTTTGGTCTTCTGGGTATATACCTAGTAGAGAAATTGTAGGATTGAATGGCAGGTCTATTTTTAGATCTCTAAGTGTTCTCCAAACATCTTTCCAAAAGGAATGTATTAGTTTGCATTCCCACCAGCAGTGTAGAAGTGTGCCCTTGTCTTGATTTTAGGAAGCCAAATGTCTGGAGCCCTCAGGTGAAAATTGTATGTTCCTTGTTATCTGAAAATAGTATGTCACTGCCAGAGTTAATTACCTAAGGAGGCTTCACACAGAAGCCATGTAGCTGTTTCATGCTTCTCTTCTAAACTAGAACAATATAATTGTGACACATTAAAATAAGTCTTTGTATTTACTCTAATGAGCTTGCTTCTCAGTTTTTTAGAGACATGAAAACCTAATAGCACGGTCAATAGAATGTCTCTATGGTAATTATCACGCTACTGCCTTCTTCCTGTATTCTTCTGATGTTACGTTTTAATGTGTTTCTTCTGAAGTCATTTCAATTTATCTGTAGAGAAAAGGAATGAAATTGGGCTGATTTTCTCTGAGTCCACTTACAAGTAAAGCGGAAAACTCAATTTTCAAGTTTGGTTTTCAATAAGATACACATGAGAAGAACAGTAACTGATTTAGGGGCTACCATTCATTTACAGAGGTTTAATCTGATGTAATACAAAATAAAAGCATTAAACCGTAGAGCATATTTTGCATTTGTAAAATATATGTGTTTTCTGCTTAGATCTCTATTACAAAGAAATTTGAAGGCTATAATCTATAATATAATATGATAAGTCATAAGTAATCACAGATGTATAAAATGTGAAGAGACCAAACAGGTCCTCCAATGCAGTGTGTTTTAACCTGGAGTGTGCATACATTTGCGTAGAATTCATGAAGATTTTTGAAAGGGAACTTGGATGTGGCTAGTTCTCAAAGAATCTATTTTCATTTCTCCCATTTCTATATGTCATCTTTATAAAACTTGTCTGGCTGGAAGCACCTTATTTAATATATGAGGTGAATCTTATTTATTAAATCTAGAATCTTTCTGAGTGCTCCAGAAAGATTCTACTCTCACTTTTCTTATCATGTTTGTACTTCTCACACTTTACAAATGAAGGGCAGTGCTTTCAATTTGGTATGAAAAACATCAGCGGCACTAAACAGGTTCAAATGGGAAACACTTAGTAACAGTGGGTTACATATTCTTTACAATTTATATGGTTTCTAATGCTTTCTTTTTAGCCACATTGAAGGAAGATATAAGCCAGATGTAAATGGATAAATCTTTAACATATAGGTCAGAAGGAGTTTAAATGAGTGAGATATATTATTAAAATAAAACTCCTTTTCCATCTTGTGATTTACACAAGGTAGTTTCTAGTCTTATATATAGGAGAGCCTCTATAAGTTGAACATGCAAGTGGACTGTAACAAACTGGTCAATATACAGAGGTGGTCAACGTAAGGAACTAGGCCTACTGTACTGATACGTATATGTGGTACATGTCTGGTCTATGAAAATCAGGTCAAAATGAGGTGATCCTTGTAAGGAAGTGGTCAACTATGAAGGTTCTACTGTATATGCAATACACACGAACACACGCCAAGTACTTGACAAATTCAATTCTGGTACCAAGTAATATTTATACATGTATATGTGAACTCATTGAAGTATTCTTATTCAACTCAAGAAAGGCATTTTATACAAATACTGCATATATTTTATGTTTGTACTAAAATGTGTGATGTGTTTTCCTTTGTTCTACTGTATACTATTACATGTGATCATAACTGAACCTTGGATGTTCTTTTTTAGCCCATAGGAAAGTATGCTCACAGGAAATTTTTAAGTGATCACACACACTCACATATATTTTTGTACCAAGGAAATATGATTTAATGTTGAATAAAAGACTTATACATAAAATATATTTAATAATATGAAATCCTGTGCAAATGGATGTATAAGTTACAAGATAATAAAGAAAAATGTTGTATTTCTGGCAATTTTAATACCAATTGTTTATATCCTTTTTAATATATAATGGTGTACATTCAGTTGTTTTGATATATAGATTTGAAATGATTAAATATTTGTATTTATTTTAAAAATTCAACAAATGTAATAAGTTTTAAAATACTCCTAGTATGAGTATTTAAACATATAGTGAGAAATTGAGGCTTTAATTTATAAATGTGGGAGGATTTTTAAAGTTTTTTTATGGTCTAGAAAAAAAAAGATTGATGAACACTATTTGGATACACTGTTCAAATGCTTTTCATGGTGGAAATCTTCCTTCAAATGAAATCTTATGAGGAATCCAAATATATAAAATAGACCTGCTTGGAATATCTGTGCACTCCCTTTTACCCTACGCTGCTCTGACTAGCAGCAGCCATGGACGTATCTTCTTTGCATTTGGTAGAAAACAGTTTTAAAATCACTGATCTAGTACAACCTCTTATTTTTACATTTAGAAGCAGTGGGTTAGAGCCAGCAAGAACTGAACTATCCCCAAATCCAAGTTAGTTAACTTCAAGGCTTGGATGCTATATATTTTATAACTGTATCATAGGCCATCATAAGATAATATTTGGCCCCCATGGCTCAACCTAGCACTTCATAAATCATTAAAAAATGTGTACTTATATATTATTTCTTTGCCCTGTGTTCTTTATAAACACTATTTTCAACCTCTCATTTTGCAAGCTTGCAGCACAGTTCTACTATGTATGTCTTTTTTTATTATTATTATTGAGACATGAACTTGCTCTGTTGCCTGGGTTAGAATGCAGGGATGTCAGCTAACTCAAATTCTTTTTTTATTAATATTAAATCATAGCTGTGTACATTAATACGATCATGGGGCACCATACACTGGTTTTATAGACCGTTTGACACATTTTCATCACACTGGTTAACATAGCCTTCCTGGCATTTTCTTAGTTCTTGTGTTAAGACAATTATATTCTACATTTACTAAGTTCCACATGTACCCTTATAAGATGCACCACAGGTGTAATCCCACCAATCACCCTCCCTCTGCCCATCCTACCCCTCCCTACCCTCCCTCTCCCCCTTCCTCATATTCTTAGGTTACAACTGGGTTATAGCTTTCACATGAAAGCCCTAAATTAGTTTCATAGTAGGGCTGAGTACATTGGGAACTTTTTCTTCCATTCTTGAGACACTTTACTAAGAAGAATATGTTCCAGCTCCATCTATGTAAACATGAAAGAGGTAAAGTCTCCATCTTTCTTTAAGGCTGCATAATATTCCATGGTGTACATATACCACAATTTATTAATCCATTAGTGGATCGATGGGCACTTGGGCTTTTTCCATGACTTAGCAATTGTGAATTGGGCTGTAATAAACATTCTGGTACAAATATCTTTGTTATAATGTGATTTTTGGTCTTCTGAATATATTGGAGAACATTCAGAGATCTAAAAATAGATCTGCCATTCAATCCTATAACTCCTCTATTAGGTATATACCCAGAAGACCAAAAATCACATTATATAACTCAAATTCTTGGGCTTAAGCAATCCTCCTTCTTTCACCTCCTCAAGTGCTAGGAGTGAGCCACTTCATCTGTCCCATTCTCCTCTTTTTCTTAAGAGCTGTTAGTCATCCAAAGACCAGAGTAAAACTTCAGTATTGTGGAATACAAAGGAAAAACAAACTTAATTAAGTAAAACATATTGATTTTATAAGAGTTATAAATAAATGAAGTTTTATTAATATTAATTAAATCTGAGATATGGACCTGAGCACAGATGAGCAAGAGAAATGTGAACAGTGGTCAGGTCCAATTTCAGGGTTATATAACACATGCTCAAATGTCCCTTAATACACAAGAATCAATTACTGCACCCAAAGTAATAGGTTTGGTGAAAGTGGCTTTAATTTCATGAGAGTGATGTTTGCAAAGCTTGATTATCTAGAAATATACTTGCATGATTATATACTGCTTAACATAATTCATTTTGGAAAACTGAATTCAAAGATAGGACATGTGTTTCATCAAAATAAATATACATTACTTCATTGACAGTTTCAATTCCTCCTTATTCACCAAGTTATTTTGATATCTTGTTGAAATGATCTTAACTTTTGTGGTGAGGATTTTTTAAAAAGAAGCTCCTCCTCTCACAGTGTCATACTTAGCTTAACTCTGCAGAGAATTATGGCATCCCATATGTATCTGATTTATTACACCAGTACCAACTTGAAATACTCTGCTCTATCCATAGACTAAAACATGAAATAATAGGTTATTAGTATCAATATTTCCAGCCAAATTAGCTAATGTTTGCCTTTAGTAGTCAAGTAATTGGATGTATACATAGAAAACATTACCCAGCCTTGATGTGAATATGCCCTGCTTGTTACTTCGGTGCATATGTGAACTTACCTCTCTGACCTGTTATTCCTTTCCTCCTTTTACACACCTCTCTAGGCCTTAATCCATTTTAATTCTTCCAACCCAACAGACTCCTTACTGCTTCATGACCTTCGTGTTGGCTTCCCCTCTGCCTAGATGCATGCATGGCCTAGTCTCTCGCTGTTCTCAAGTCTTATCTGAAAGTCTTTTTGTCAATAAGGTTCATTATTATTATCCTAATTTGTTCTTCATTTGGACTTACTATCATCACACATACTATATAATTTATTTATTTATTTTTATTTTACATTTTGCTTCCCCTATTTCCTACATATAATTTTCACAAAAGCATGAGTATTTGTAGAAAGAATACATGAATCTTGATTTCAAATACAATGCAATGGAAAAAGAACAAAGTATTTCATTATTAAAGGCTATTGTACCTTTAATAAAGGACCTTTTATTTATGGGAAATAGTAGTTTATAAAATGTTAATCTAGGAAAAAGATAACAGAAATTATATACCGTGAAATATTTTAATGATTATATTAGTAAAGAGAACAAGGGAAAAAGAGAATTTGAATGATTACAGACAAATCAATACAATTAAATACATCTTATTTTACAAAGTAAGACTCGAAGGGGAATCTGTCTGCACAATCCATACCATTACAAACTAAATTTTAACATCTGTGGTGCTTGCTGGCCCTCAGAAATGGGAATAACTAGAGCTAATAGAAAGACTCTATCTCTTTTACAAGTGAAACGTGAATGTTACAGACAATAGAGAACTCATGTTTTTAAATGTATTGTGTATTATCAGCCTAGTAACAGCATTTAAATTCAATTCACAAAACCACATTAGATTAAGGCAGCATTAAAAAGGAACCTGTCAATGCCAATGCTGAGAAGCAACCAAATTTAAATTTTACTGTGCACTCTTAAATTTTAAGGTGGCTGCATGTAGTTTAATAAACTAACTATATTATCTGTTATGCTACCTCCTTATATGGTGTTAATTACTTCCCAATATGTTAATATTCTCCAATAGAATGCTCTCTTACCTGTTTTTCATTTCTCAATATGGATAAATTTGGGGACACTAAAGTACATATAATAGAGAAATGGCAAACTACCTTTACCCTTGAGATTATGTTCACATATTCTGTTCCTACAGTGCACTCTGAAAAGCACACTGAAGTATATGTAACTTCCTTTGAAAATGTTGCTTTGCCTTAAAAATCCTAAAAAAAATTTAAAACAGCCCTTACAAATATGAATAAGGTCATTACAACAGATAAAGAAAACTGAGAATCAAGTAGGAAAATTTCAAAATTCCGATCATTTCTTTCAGTGAATAAAAGCAGCTTCTCTCAGAAATAGATTTTATTTCCTAGTGGAAGAAAGGCTACTGTTCTAATAAAGCTAACACGGCCAGCAGATCTTCAGATAAAAACTCTTACCTCAGGGAAAGAGCTGTCAAATGAAAGAACCAATCAAACATACCTGTTTGAAAAGACTAATCACAAACTGAGCATAAATGAACTTAGATCCACATACTTTTGCTTGGGCTGCCTGTGAGTGGTGAAAAAATTGAATGAAGCCAAGCACTGGATTCAAGTCAACAATCATCCAATGATGGTTGGATGTCCTTACTGTTGTGCTTCCTGGTGAGAAACACCTATACTTTTTGCCCTGCCACATTCTCCCATGTCCTTCCTATGTGCTATTTTTTTTAAAGTATTATACTAGTTCACCATTTCCCAGAAATGAATTCCAGTTCTCCCTCCACTCTCTCCCCTTACACAGTGTCTTTCCTTTTATAGTTATTCTTGTGAAATCCAAATGTGACCTCACATATACCATGTGATAGCACTTTGCTCACAAATGTAAGATCCCAAAGCTAGAAATTTTCATTTGGTTTGCTTTCAACTGTATATCTCTTACCTAGACATGTCCTTTCACTCAGTTGGTATTGAAGAACTATTTATTGAATTAATAAATCAATTTTGCCATGGTAACAAATTGTCCTTGACATGAAAGGACAATGCCCTTCACAATATAGCCTGAAAACACTTTTCTGGGTCTTGTCTCATAATTTCTTCTAGCAAATATGGTCTATGCTCAACTTACTCTCACTGTAGAAAGCATTCACCATGTTTTTATAGGCTGCCCACATTTCTTTGCCACATAGGCCTTTCTAAAGTGGCTGGCAAGGAGAAACTCTACAGAGTTGGATAGCAAGATACAGTCTGCTGTTGATAACAAAATTTCTTCTTCAGTAGGTCCTTGGTCTCTGTGATTGGACGAATGAATCCACGGACCACAGATTAGTGGTAAGACAGGATTTATTCTACAGAAAAGAATACAGAGAAAGCACCAGAGCTCCTGGCAGAGACAAAAACAAAAAACAACAACAACAACAACAACAAAAAAAAAAAAAACGAAAGAATGAAAGTGCTCTCGCTCTCTCTCTCCCTAGGTTCTTTGTCCAGGGCATTTATATAGATGCATGGGGCCTCTGTAGGTACATTTGGCCAGGACTTGGTAACAAATGCCTGGATACAATCCCTTTTGTTCCCAGGCCTAGGAAATCTAAGTGAAATTGACCAGGCCTAGGAAATGGGGGGTTCCCTATTAAGCTCAAGTACAAGGGAAGGGAACCATTAAGGTTCTGGTGTCTCCCCAGCAGTTGTCTAGCCCCTCTGGCTACTGGAGCCTCTTGCTGCTGCCCCTACCCTCCAACCTGCTGGTTCCTCTGTCAGCTGCTGCTGCACCAGGGCAGAGGCAGCGGGTGCTCTCCTCAGCTCCAGAGCTGGCTGGAGAACCACCTGCCCTGTATCACTATGATCTGATGTAATTATGTTATATTGGTTAGAAGCAAGCAAGCAAGTCACATGCATACTCAAGGGTAGGAAATTCCAGAAAGATATGAATGCAAGGATGTGAGAATTAGGATATTACTTTATGGTGATATCGTTTAAAAGATGAAGAACAATTGAAAGTAAAGTCTGAAGATTATGGATTTTCTAATAGGCAGTTGAGGAGCTCTAGAGGCATGCATTTGCAGAGGTAGAATAGAAAGCCGAATATACATATCTGAAATTTGGAACAGAAATTTTGGCTTGAAAAATAAACTGATAAGCTTGTCAGCATATATTGGCAGCAGAAGTATGAGAATGGACGAGACCGTGAAGGTGGAGGAAGTTAGAATCCAAAAGAATCTCAATATTTGAAAACTCAGAAAAGGAGTATTCAAAGAAAAAATATATTAAATATTTATTTGATGTCAATGTGTGTCAGACATTGGTGGGGTGTTGTCTAGCCCATGTGTGTAAAGATGAGATGAAATATCCAAGTTGGGACAATAGACAAATTGTGAAATCATTTTGAATGAGAGAAGTGTGTCCAAGAATATAGTTCCCTGCAGGGAGCAGGTTTTAAATCTATTACAAACTAAGGTATTACCCTCATTTACCTGTGATACACACAAACTCACACTCATATACAGACTAGCCCTAGGAATAGTAGAATACAGTGTTCTGATTTCTGTTTCTTCCTCATGCTCTTTAGGACATTTTTATAGACATTTTCCATATTATGGACTTAATCTTCAAGATTTAACCAAATTTCAAGATTAAAATAAAAAATAAAATAAACAGTACTGTACAATCAATGAATTATTATTTCAAACATAAAAAATACAACTTCCAATTCTGTGTTTGTAAAACATATTTTTTTCTCTGATTTTCTACAATTTACATGGCAGGAAAATTCAATATGTAATCAGAAATCCATGGTTTATCTTAAAGTTATTCAAACTGAAGGACACTTTTGTTACTTAACTAGAAAATGGACGTAGGTTACTGAGCAGTAACTGCCTAGAAGCTAAAGAATGAAGAACTTAAAAGGTATCTAGCATAGGAATTCCATTGAAAATATTTCTGAAAGCAATACGTATACTCACGAAAATCCACTTATAAGTAATTACAGGTAAGGCAAAAAATAAAATGTAAAAGAGGCAGCTATGCTAGAAAAGTGCTTTAATTCATTATGCCTTCTTTAAGTAGTACTTGTATAGTTGAGAAAAATAGGTTTAGTACTTTGTACATCTCTGAAGAAAAGGCAAATGAAAAATGATCAGAATATATAAAAATGTTAATTCCTAAGTTATAGGGATTTAGAAAAGGCAAATAAAACTTGCAGAGCAATAACTCCCAAGTAAATGAAAGAATGAGCTGCAAAAAAGTAAAAATAACCTGAGCTTTTTATGCTTTGAAGTATTGAGGTTTTATGGAATCCAGACTTTGTCAGTTTACCCTGCTCAAATGAATTGCTCATACGTAAATACATGTGGCATAATAATAAAAGATTGTATTTGACTACTTTTTAGAAGATCTGAGTCTTAAGACTTTCATGAAAGTTTTACTTGAAAATACCACACTAGTGAGTCTCCCCATCAAATACAATGTAATATATCTTTAAGAAGGAAATAACACTTTTGGACTCATAATGGGATGGGCTTCATAAACAAGAAGACCCACCCTTCCCTTCCCTCCCTCCCTCCCTCCCTCCCTCCCTCCCTCCCTCCCTTCCTTCCTTCCTTCCTTCCTTCCTTCCTTCCTTCCTTCCTTCCTTCCTTCCTCTCTTTCTCTCTCTCTCTTTCTCTTTTTGTAGCACTGTTATGTTTCAAATTCTCAGGCCAGTAAGAATTGCAGTCTAGAACTTTGTAACTTTCTGTTGTACCAATGCATTCCCTTTTGAGTTTCTTTCCTAGGAATGGCAGAACCTCCTTGCAACCATGAGATAACTGCAAAATTTTATTCCACTTGTTTCTCCAGCCATACACCACCACTGATTGTGCCCAAGGACCCACTGAGGCTGCACACAAAGCTGAAAGGATGAATAATATTAATCCCTAGCTCAACGTCATACTAAACTCCCCATAATGAGAGAGGCTTATCTGCCATTTTTGTTCATGGGATGTATGCAGTAGCATGATTTCTCACTGCGTTTGCATGCCCTGAACTTCACTCCAAACATGTGCTGATGTTCGTTCCCCTTATGCATTATTCATTGTCACCTCCGGAAAAAAACCCTTGCCCTGTTGGTTGGGGAGGCAGATTTGAAGTAGTTCATACCTCCCCCTCCCAGTAGACTAATCCATGGTAATAAATCCTTTCTTCCTTGACAATTCTCCTTGTCTCAGTAATTGGCATTCTGTGTGTTGAGCAAAAATGGGCATCCTTTGTGGGCTCATTAATAATAATGTTTTAGCTAGGACTTCATGAACAGTTATTTTTCATCAAATTAAATAGAGAAATTATACAGAGTGGACATAAAATTCTGCAACTTAAATTGCACACTTTATACCCACTCTGTGTTTGTTTTATTAACATATAGAGGCTAGGGAAGGTTGGCTTACTTATGCCAAAGATATGAGCAACCGTGAAATTCATTCTCTCTCTCTTTAATATAGACCCAATTTTATTACTTTATTTTCTTTTTAAGACTATACCTTCTTTAGACTCTATTGATCCCTCTTTTCTGTGTCAAGAAGTATTCAACTTTTTTTGGAACCTTTTCTACTCCACAAATGTATAACATTTTATTCAGTTTATGAATATATAGCATAGCTGTTAAGATAGAGTAGAGAATAATTAAACCAAGTAGAGATGCAGATGCTAACATACTGGTTGATCAAGTTCACTGGCCGTTATTTAGGTTGTGACTGAATGCTTTTTGCAACAATTTGGATGGAACTGGAAACTGTTAAACTAAGTGAAGTATCTAAAGAATGGAAAAACAAGCAGGACATGTATTCACTATTAAATTGGAACTAAAAAGCATAAATGTGCTTACATGGAAGTTGAACTTAATAGAAATCAATCAGGGGGGAGGGAGGATGATGGAATAGGCAAAAATTTACCAAGGCTACAGTGAACACTATCTGGTGACAGATACACTTATAACCATGACTTAAGCTTTATAATATAAAGTGATGATCTATGCAACCAAAAATATTTGTACCGCCCTAATACTTTGTCATAAAAAAAATAATTAATTTTCCTCTATTTACTTGAGTGATCTTGGTCAATGATTTAATTTTATGGGTCTCTGTTTTCTCACCTTTAAATTAGGAATAATAGGTTTACTTTGAATTAAACATTAAAGCCCATATGATATTGCCTAGTGTAATTTTTTTACATAACAAGTAGTGAGTAAGACAACTACATTACTTTAGGTTTGTGTCCTGATACAAGACGATACTAAGTTTTAATTAATACAAATACAACTTGTTCTGCATAATATATGTAATTCTAAATATTTATCCATATGTGATCATTTTAAATTAATATTACATTTACATATGTCCTATGGATCAATCTTTAAAGAAATACGATAGTTATAACTTTTGAGAAAAGAATAATTTTACTTCACTTCTGCTTTCCCAATATCATAAATCCAGATCGTCAAACATCAGATTTTATTAATGTGCACTATGCCTATATGAATTTGCTTTCCAAATAAACTATCAGCTCTGAAAAGTGTATATAAATCCAGAGTTTCATAGCTTTAGAATGATTTCCTTTTCAGAGATGTATGACAAAAGTTCGGTCTTTAGCCACTACCAGGAATACCTCGTTGGCCATCGGGTAACTGTGAAAGACATGGAAGAGTCTGATTTTTATACATCCATACCAGGGGAGGGGAAAAGGACAGGTTAGCAGACATGGCATGGTATGTGTTCATTTTTTTTCTTGTAATGAAATAGTGATTTTTGAATATGGATTTACACAACGAAAGAACTGAGGCAAAAGAATATAGTAAACTACCTAGATTTCAGTTTATAAATTTTTTTTGAAAATATGTTTAATATGTCACTTAGAGTTACTGCAAAAAGAAGGCTTAGGAAAATATCCCAAATGAGTTTCTGCAGTTGGCATAATTGAAACCTAGAGGTATCACTAGCACAAGCTGTATTAGAGTCATCATTTGGCTCTGTGAATTAAACATTGTAGCACTACACTCTGACCTCATTTGCAATTTGACTTGCATGATCCAAAAAGTATTGGAGGAGGGAAGCGTGTAGAAATTAGACTACCTTGGGATTTCATTTGCTGAGAGATTGCAAGAGAAACGTGGCTTCAAAAGAGTGCTAAAACAGCACTTCACTGCATTAGAAAGCATTCAAGTAAAGAAGATTGCAGGCCTCAGTCCATGTAGCCCACAGACTGTTCAGAAGCATCTAAACTTTGGTAATGATTAGTATTGTATGTTTGTTCATGAAGGAGAGTGTGGAAAATGCAGCCTCAAACTAGGATTGAGATTCTATCTCAGACAACATGGTACATGCTTTAAAATCATCTTGTCATCTCCAAATAATGTAGGGGATTATAGCTTTTGAATGTTAGAAATACCAGACTGATTTTTGAACTAGTGAATATATTATATGTGTGTGTGTGTGTGTGTGTACACAGGGTGCCACACACACACACACAGGTTCCAAAAATGTATACACATTTTAAGAAAAGAAAAAAAACTGTTTTAAAATTGCAATACTCCAGTCGTGTTTGACTTATGCATTTTTTTTTTTTTTTTGGTTTTTGGCCAGGGCTAGGTTTGAACCCACCACTTCCAGCATATGGGACTGGCGCCCTACTCCTTGAGCCACAGGCACCACCCTGACTTATGCATTTATAAGAGCTGCTCAAACTCGACTTGTATTCATTTTTTGTTATGGGTATACATTGAGTATTACAATTTTAATACAAGTTTTCCCTTCTTAAAATGTGTATACATTTTTGGCACCTTGTGTGTACCTAGATAGAGAGTTCATTCAAGCTGTTAAAACAATATGTCATAAACTGGATGGATTTTAAACAATAGAAATTTATTTCTTAACAGTTCTGGAGACTGGGGAGTTGTCCAAGATTAAGGCATAAGCATATCCAGTGTCTAGTGAGAGCCTGCTTTGTGGTTCACAGATAGTGACCATCTCACTGTATCCTCACATGGTGGAAGGGCAAAATAGCTCCCTGAAGTCTCTTTTATAAGGACAGTTATCCCACTCATAAGGGCTCTGTCCTCAAGATCTATTCAACTCCCAAAGGCCTCACCTTTTAATCCCATCACTCAGGAAACTAAGTGTCCACATATGAATTTGGGTTGAATATACATTTTCAATAGCACTAGACATAGATAATGTTTGACCATTATGTCACGATATACTATTCCCCAAACATTTCCACAATATTGTCCTGTATAATCTATTACTATTTTATGTTGAGATCTAGGCAGCATGCTTCTTATGAAGCTCTAGTGACTGATGATCTGAGATGAAGCTGAGGTGGGGATGCTAAGCACTGGGGAGCAGCTGCCAATAAAGATTATCATTAGCAGAGAGGTTTGACTGCAAAGTGACCATAACAAACCAATTGCTTTCAGATTTGTGTCGAAACCATTTCCCCAGACCCAGTCCTTGATAAAACTGTTTTCCATGAAACTGGTTCCTGGTACCAGGAAGGTTGGGGACTGCTGAGTTAAAGAATTTTAGAAGAAGTCAATTGGGTGATTCTTCTGCTCCTAATGATATTGACTGAAGTCATTTAGTGGTACTCACCCCGATGGATGGGTTAGTAGAGGGACAAAACCTGTTTAGTTCACATGCCTGAAACCTTGGCGAGTATAACTGGAAGAAGTCTGGTATAAGTTTTTGTGCAAAAACTTCTATATGTAGCCTCTACCACATTGTGGTTTCAGGGAAATAAGACTTCTTACATTGTTGTTGGTTTCCTACAGAAAAAGTATATCAAGAGAACCATATAGGAGCTGTCTGAACTTTTCTGACAGAGCGTTAGATATAACACATATCCATTCTGCTGTGTTTCAGCAGTTGCAAGTAAATCATATTGTGTACTAAGTTTTAAATTAGATTTCACCTCTTGACTAGATTGTGTAAAAATTAAATTGCAAAATAGATAGTTTTGGGGTCCTGTTGAAGAAGTAAAATGTGTTATGAGTATCAACACTAAAACTACAGTCTAGAGAGCAATGGTTCTCCACCTTCCTAATGCTACGACCCTTTAATGGAGTTCCTCATGGTGTGTGACCCCCAACCATGAAATTATTTTCGTTGCCACTTCATAACTGTAATTTTGCTACTGTTATGAATCGTAATGTAAATATCTAATATGCAGAAGCATTTAGACGACCCCTGTGAAAGGGTCGTTCGACCCCCAAAGGGGTCACAACCCACAGGTTGAGAACCGCTGGTCTAGCATCTCATGACTGTCACATTTCCCTAGCTCCTGCTAAAGCTCCTTGATTCACATACATGCATGTGTGAATTACGTACACATACACATGGACAAATGCAGTTACGAACACAGACACAGATTATAAATTAAAATGCAACCTCCATAAGGGATGTATACTTTATAGTTGTTTCTTTTTTCTTTCTTTTCATCATTATATTCTCTCAAGTATCAGCAAGATAGATACTTAATGCATATGTGTGATGTGAGTGGATGCATAAAGGCTTCAACATCCACTGCAAAGAAAGTTTTTCCATTTTCCGTATGAAAATTATCATATATATTTGTATTCTGATCAACTTAATTATAACATTTAATTACGTTTTAGAAATTACGATGGCTAGTTTCGATTGGCACTTCCGCGCAATGATAAACAGAAATGGTTTGTAATTCTAGGTAGTAGGAAATGATTTAGGGTCACTGTATGCAATTAGTACAAGAATTATATTGAGTCAGGGTACATTTTATACGGTAAAATTTTAATGAATAACTTCTATATACTATATATAAGTTGCTGCATTACAGTTTTTTTCTCAAATATCCCTTGTATCCACCTATCATAAGGCATAGTATTTTGCTTTGTGAGGAGTTTATCATTATTTTCTAAGCAAGGTGAGAAATGCCCTGAACATAGTCCAGCTTAATTCATGGTAAGAAGAAACATATATTCTATCTTCACTTCTAAATATTTTTTCCTTGACTAAAAGGAAATGAGTTTTTATCCTAAAAGTAAATCATACATAAGGGGCAATACTAAGAAAAAATTCAATAAACAGGTGTGTGAATACAGAGATTTGTTCGAGTGGAGAATTTGTCATTTTGGTTAAAGTCATGTTTTCTAGGAGGAATAATTAAACTTGCATCCAAGATGCATCCAAAATTCATATTTTTATACCCAAGGGAGAAAAAAACAGGTCAATTCACAAGTGAGCAATGATATCACATCCTTCAAATACACTAGAGAAATTCAGTTTCAAAAAGCACACACAGTGAATATGCTTCTTTTTTTTTTTTTAGGTTTGTCTCTTATTTTATTTTTTAATTTAATTTTTATTAAATAATAGCTGTATACATTTATGGGATACAATCTGATGATTTGATATACAATGTGGAATGCTGAAATCAAATTGATCAACATAAACATTTCTTCACTTATTTTTTGTGGTAAAAAAATTATAATATACTCTTGGTTGTTTTCAAATGTACTTTGCATTGTGCACATTACGTGATCTCCCACCAAATTCACTCCCTTCACTCACCTTCCTCCCACCCTTCCCCTCTGCCTCCTCTCGTTCTTTCTGCACTATATTTCTGTTTTATCATTCATATGACCGTGTAAGTGACTATATATTGGTTTTATCATACTATTGAGTACATTGGATACTCTTTTTTCCATTCTTGAGAATAAGTTCCTGCTCCATCTAGGTAAACATAAAAGATGTCAAGTCACCCTCTTTTTAAGACTGCATAGTCCTCCATGGTACATTTATGCCACAATTTGTTTATCCCTTCATGGGTAGATGGGCATTTAGGCTGCTTCCATGACTGGGATATTGTGAATTGGGCTGCAAAAAAATTTTGGTGCAAATGTCTTTGTTGTAAAATGATTTTTGTTCATCTCAGTAGATACTTAGTAATTATACTGCAGGATCAAACAGTAGGTCAACATTTAATACCTTGACAATTCTCCATACTTCTTTCCAAACAGGCTGTACTAGTTTGCAGTCCCACCAGCAGTGCAGAAGTGTTCCGTTCTCTCCACATCCACATCAACATCTGCAGTTCTGGGATTTTGTGATGTAGTCTAATCTTACTGGAGTTAGGTCATATGTCAAAGTAGTTTTGATTTGCATTTGTCAGGTTATTAAAGATGATGAGCATTTTTTCACATATTTGTAGGCCATGTGCTTGGCATCTTCAGAGAAGTTTCTGTTTAAGTTTCTTACCCAAAAAGAAATGAGGTTGTTTGTTCTTTTCTTATTGATTAGTTTGAGTTGTCTGTGGATTCTAGTTATGAAACCATCGTCAGAACTAGAATAACTTCTATATACTTGGATAACCTGCAAAAATCTTCTCCCATTCTGAAGGCTGTCTTTTTGCTTTACTTACAGTGTGCTTAGCTGTGAAAAATCTTTTTAGCTTGATCAGATCCCAGTAGTATATTTTTGGTGTTGCTTCAATTGCCAGGGGTGTCCCCCTCAGGTCAATATCTTCAAGTATTTTCCCTGTATTCTCTTCTAGTATTTTTTTATATTTTCATATTTTAAGTTTAAATATTTTATCCAGTGAGAATCAATTTTTCTCAGTGGTAAAAATTCAAGGTCCAGTTTCGGTCTTCTACAGGTCACTAGCCAGTTCTCCCAGCACAATTTGTTAAATAGGGAATCTTTTCCTCAATGCATGTTTTTGTTATGTTTACCAAAGATCAGATGATGATAAATAGCTGGGTTCATCTCTAGATTCTCTATTCTGTTTTATATATCTACATCTCTGTTTTTGTGCCAGTACCATATTGTTTTGATCATTATAGATTTGTAGTATAACCTGAAGTCTGCTAATGTGATGCCACCAGAATTGTTTTCATTTTTAATTAAATATATAGGTTATTTGAGTTTTTCTGATTTCATATAAAACAAAGTTATTTAAGTATTTTAAGTTATTAGAAGTATGACATTGGTGCTTTGATGGGGATTGCATTAAATTTATAGATTGCTTTGGGTAGTATGGACATTTTAATAATGTTGACTATTCCCAGTCATGAGCATGGCATGTCCTTCCATTTGTTCAGATATACAGCTATTTCTTTTCTCAGGGTTTCATAATTCTCATTATATAGTTCTTTCATTTCTTTTGTAAGATAAATTCCCAGATATTTTATCTTCTTTGGGACTACTGTAAAAGGAATAGAATCCTTGACTATAATTTTGGCTTGACTACTGTTGGTATATATAAAAGCTACTTATTTTTTTTTTTTTTCTTTGAGTCAGATTCTCACTTTTTTGCCCCTGGTAGAGTGCTGAGGCATCGAAGCTCACAATAACCTCAGAATCTTGGGCTGAAGAATTTCTCTTGCCTATGCCTCCCGAAGAGCTGTGACTACAGGTGCCCACCAGGATACCTATGTATTTTTAGAGACAGGGTCTTGCTCTACCTCAGAATGATCTGGAACTCAGAAGCTCAGGTAGTCCACCTGCTTGGCATCCCAGAGTGCTAGAATTACAAGCATGAGTCACTGCACCTGGGCCTAAAAGGTACTGATTTGAAAGTATTGATTTTGTATCCTGAGACACTGCTATATTCCTTGATCACTTCTAAGAGATTTTCAGCTAAGTCTCTAGGGTTTTCCAGGGATAAGATCATGTCATCCATGAAGAGTGAAAGTTAGGCCTCCTTGGACCCATTTGAACACCCTTGATCCCCTTCTTTTCCCTGATTGTGATGGTAAGGTCTTCCATTACTATGTTGAGTAGCAGCGGTGACAATGGGCATCCTTGTCTAGTTCCAGACCCTGAGTGGAAATGTTTTCAATTTTACTCTGTTCGATACAATATTGGCCTTGGTTTTGCTGCAGATCAGTTTAAGAAATGTCCCATCTAAGCCTATTTCTTAAGTGTTCTAATCATGAAAGGATATTATCAGAAGATTTTTCTGTATCAAATGACAGAATCATATAGTATTTGTTTTTTATTTTATTTATGTGGTGTATTACATGTATAGATTTGCATATGGTGAACCAATTTTATAACCCTGGGAAAAAAACAATTTGTTCATGTTGTATAAGTTTTTTGATGTGTTGTTGAATTCTGTTTGCTAGGAAATTATTGAATATTTTTGCATCGATACTCACTAATGATATTGATCTACAGATTTCTTTCTTTCTTGAATTCTTTCCTGGTTTTGGGATCAAGGTGATATTTGCTTCATAGAATGTGTTGGGAAAGATTCCTTCTTTTTCTATGTTTTCAAAAAGGTTATGTGACATGGGGTACTTGTTCCTCTTTGAAGGTTTGATGGAATTCTGATGTGAAGCCTTCTAGTCCCGGACTTTTCTATTTTAGGATATTTTGTGCAGCTGATGCTATTTCAGTGCTTGATATGGATCTATTAAAAATTTCTAAGTCTTTCTAGTTGAGTCTAGGAAGGTGATGAGCTTCCAGGTATTAGCCCATTTTCTTCACATTTTCATATTTCTGAGAATAGAGCTTTTCATAATATTTTTTGAGATTTTTTTTGAATTTCTGTGGTATCAGTTGTTATTTCTCCTTTATTGTTTCTGATTGATGTTATTATTGATTTTACTTTTCTGTTTCTGGTTAAGCTAGCCAAAGATTTGAAATTTTATTCATCTTTTCAAAGAACCAACTTTTTGTTGATTTTCTGAATGATTCTTTTGTTTTCAATTTCATTTAACTATTCTCTAATTTTGGTTATTTCTTTTCTTCTGCTCGGTTTGAGGTTAGATTGGTCTTCCTTTTCCAGTTGCTGAAGATTACCAATTAGGATGTTGACTTCCTCTCTTTTTGTTTCCTTGATGAAGGCTTCTAATGCTATAAATTTCCCTCTTATGCCAGCCTTTGCTGTATTCCATAGGTTTTGAAAATTTATCTTCATTATCATTTTCTTCCAAAAATTTGATTATTTCCTTCTTAATCTCATCTTTGAACCAGTTATCATTCAGTCTAAGGTTATTTAGTTTCCATTACTTTGTCAGAACATGAAGATTTCTGTTGCTGTTAAGTTCAACTTTTATTCCATGATGGTCTGAGAACATATAAGGAATAATTTCTATTCTTTTAAAGTTTGTGAGGTTAGTCTTATGTCCTAAGATGTGATAAATTTTGGAGGCTGATCCATGTGCTGATGAGAAGAAAGTGTATTCAGTTTTGTTAGCATGAGATGTTATATAGAGTTGTGTTAAGTCCATTTGTTCTAGGGTCAAGATTAAGTCCATTATTTCTTTGTTCAGTTTCTTCCTGGAGGAGCTATCCAGAACTGACACAGGGGTGTTAAAATCTCCAACTATTATACTTCAGGAAGATATAAATTTGTTCATATCCATTAAGGGTTGCTTTAAAAATTAAAGAGCAATCAGGTAGGGCATATAAATGTCAATTATTTAAATCTATTAATTTTGAATGTTTCCCTTAACAAATATGTAGTGTCTATCCTCATCCTTCCTTATCTTTGTGGGTTTAAATTCTATTGTATTTGCAAAGAAAATTCCAACCCTTGCTTATTTCTGATTTCCATTTTCCTGTATTGTAAATGTTCATACCTTCACCCTGAGTCTTTCTTTATCCTTTGAGTCTCTTGTAGGCAACAGATACCTGGCCTGAGTTTTTGTATCCAGTCAACTAACCTGTGTCTCTTTAGAGGACAACTTAAGCTATTCACATTAATTGAAATAATTTGTTTTGGCCGTCATGTTTTTAAAAGATCTGGTGTATATTTTTAATCCTTTCACCATTGTAGAAGTTAGGTTTTGTTCAATAAATTCTGTGTTAGCTTATTTTGGTGGCAGACCATTGTGCTGATTATTATGGAAAATGGGTCTGAGTATTTCCTAGAGAGCTGGTTTAGTTATGACAAATTTCCTCAACGTGTGTATGTCAATAAAGTATTTGATTTCTCCATCACAAATGAAACTCAGTTTAGTTGGATACAGAATCCTAGCCCAAAAGTTGTTTTGTTTTAGGAGATTGAAGGATGATGGCCATCCTTTTCTTGCTTGAATCAATTCAGCTGGGAGCTCTGCAGTCATTCTAATATTTCTCCCTTTATAGGCAATGTTTTTCTTATGTCTGGATGCTTGCAGAATTTTCTCCTTCATATTTACTTTGGCAAAGTTATTTACAATGTGTTTAGGAAATGCTTTATCTGCATTAAGTCTTACTGGATTACTGAAACTGTCTACTATCTGCATTTCTGTATCTCTTGCAATGCTTGGGAAATTCTCCTCCATAATATCTTGGAGTAGAGTATCAGTGACTTTAGGACCATCCTCCTCTCCTTCAGGAATTCTGGTAAGTTGGATGTTTTATCTTTCGGACTGTTCCACAACTCTCTCAGTGAATGATCTGCCTTTGCTTTCCCTTTTTCTACCTCTTTAAATACTTGGAATCATTCAAAAGCCTGGTCTTCAATTTCAGAGATTCTTTCTTCTGCCTGCTCAACTCTATCACTGAGGATTTCTTCTGTATTTCAAAATTCTTCAAATAAATTTTTCTTTTCCTTGAGCTTTGCTATCTCTTTTCTCATTATGTCCATATCCTTGATGACTTTGTCTTTGAATTCATTAATTTCTTGAGACAACTTTTGAACTATTCTTTGGATTTCTATTTCCATCTTTTCCTCAATTATATTCATCTTATTTTCCATCCATGTTCTGAATTACATTTCTGAAAATTCAGCCATTTGTCTATGAATGGCATCTTCTATTGTATCGTGCTTTTCATTCCTCGGTGTAGTTGATTTGCTCCAATTATTCATGTTTCTAGAGTTCTGCTGGTTCCTCCCCATGACTATTAACTATAATTTGACAATTAAAACTGGTAGGGTGAAATTTCATTGGGGGCCCCAGGAAGTAGAGTTAACCAGTCCTTTAGCAATGAGCTGGGGCTTGTAATTGTGGCTTTTCCTCTACAGCCTTACAAAAGCTCTAAAGCTCTTATACTTTGAGAGCTGTAGCCAGATACTCTGAGGACCTGCTTGGTGAAATTGCGCAAGCTGGCTTTGTCTTGTAGTCACCCAGCCTATATCCAATACTAACTAATCATGGTATTAGACTGAAATCTCAGCTGGGGAGAAATACACACAAATTAGGTGCCCTTCCCCCGACCCCTGACAGCTGGAGGAGGAGAATCAGTCCTTTCCTTCTATAAAATAACTGCTGCTCAACCTCATGAGGTCCCTGGGGGAACAGCTCACGTTGAGAGTCCTAATCAGTTTGTTCCAGGCAGCACAATCACTGCTCAATAGGGAGAGTTCTCCAGCAGCCCATAGTGGAAATCCATAGGCAGTTCCATATCACAAACTCAGGGAGATGGAGCCTGGTCCCCTTTGGTGAACCACCAAGTCAGAAAAGATTGTCCCCCAAAGTCAGAACAGGGTTGTCAGTGCCACTGTCCACCATGTACCACGTGGCACATTGCTCTCTCCTGAATTTCTCTCTTCCTGCACACCCTTGCTTTCAATGGAGTCAATATTTCCCCACCGCTGTGCAGTGGCCCACATAATTTCCAGGTCTCTCAGGGAATTGCCAAACACCCTGGGCTCTGCAGGGGGCAGATATTCAGACTTCCAGCCTAGGGGGAAAAGATAGACTGGGAGTTCAGAATTGCAAGGGAAATATTTGTCCAATTTTATACTAGACAGGATGATGCCTAGGCTCACAAGTGGGACATCCCTGGAGAAGGAGGCCCTATGTTTAGCGGCTCTCTCCCATGGGGTAAAATAGAGGTCTTTGGTTCCCTGCTTGCTTGCAGAGAGCCTACAGTGAGACTCCTGCTTGGGGGAGGGGTTTCTCATCCTCTTGGCAAAGGGATTTGTACCTGGAATTTGTATTCTTGGATCCTCTTTCTTAGAGTCGCACCTTGCCTCAGCAGAGATGATGTGCACTTGTCTATCTTCTTTCTTAGCTCAGCTCCCCACCTTCAGCTTCACTGAGTCTACTTCTGTCCAGTATCTCTCCTTCTGGACAAGAACCTCTGGCAAAAGCTGTCTCTAGGTGGTCATCTTCCTTCTTGACTTGAATATACTTCTTGATTAATTCACTAACATTGGATCTTTGAAGCTTATAATTCATCTAGATGAGGTGCCACTGAGTCAAAACTCTTTGTTCACAACTCATTTTGAATCCAGATTTACAGTACAGCAATCACCTCATTTCTAATGTGAAATGAAAACTAGTTTTTGAGCCTTCTATGACACTGAAAACATTTGATTACATTACCTCGAATTTCTTACTGTTAAATTATTTCTCAATATAAAAATGGAACATGACTTCAGATGCAGAAATGACAGCATTTATGATACCCAGTCATTTTTTCTCAACAGAAAGCCAGCTCAAAGATAAAAATATGTAAGAATATGGGTGTGTGTGTATATACATACACATTCACAAACAGTGATTCATACTCATTATCCAAATTGCTTGGGATCAGACCAGTTACAGATTTTGGATTTTATATTTTGTAATATTTTCATATACATAATGAACCAATACTAACTAATACTAATTAGTTCATATACATAATGAACTAATATAATGAAATATCTTAGGGCTTGGACTGTATAATAATTATATGAAGGTAATTTTGAGCAATATTTTAAATAAATCTGTGCATGAGACAAAGTTTTGACTACATTTTCATTGTCACATGCAATAAGATGTGAAATTTTGTCCTTGTGGCATCATATTGGTGCTCAAAAATTTCTGAATTTTTGAGCATTTAGAATTTGGGATTTTTACATCAGAGATGCTCAACTTTTATAGAGGCATAATTCTTTTGATTGTTCTTGGCTTGATAGCATTTCTCAGATATTGCATCATTTAACAAATGGAAGGTTTGAAGTATCCTTGCATTAAGCAAATCTATCAGTGCCATTTGTTTTTTCCAATAGCATGTGCTCACTTCATGGCTCTGGGTTACATTTTGGAAATCTCATAATATTTCAAATTATCTCATTATTGTTATATATGTTATGGTGGTCTGTAATCAGTCATCTTTGATGTTACTCTTCTCATTGTTTTGAGTGCTACAAAGTGCATCCATACAAGAACTGTGAACTTAATCTGTTATTGTTGTACGTATTCTCACTGTTCCACCAATCAACCTTTTCTTTTCCTATCCTAGGGCCTCTCTCTTCCATGAGAAATAGCAATGTTGAAATGAGACCTATTAATAACCTGCAATGGCCTCTAAGTGCTTAAGTGAAAGGACAAGTCACATGTCTTTCACATTAAATCAAAAGCTAGGAATGATTAAGCTTACTGAAGAAGGCACATTAAAAACGAAGACAGATGAAAAACCAGGTTTCTTCTACCTGTCAGGCAAGTTGTATATGCAAAAGTAACGTTACTCGGAATTAAAAATACTACTGCAATGAACACAAGAATGATAAGAAAGTAAAACAGCCTTATTGCTGATATGGAGAAAGCTTTAAAGGTTTGGATAGACGATCACATCAGCCATAATATTCTATTAAGCCAAAGCCTACTCCAGAGCAAAACATTAACTCTAATTCTGTGAAAGCTAAGAGAGGTGAGGAAGCTGAAGAAAACAAACTAGAAGCTAGCAAGGTGGATTTATGAAGTTGAAGAGTAGAAACCATTTTTATGACATAAAAGCTCAAAGTGAAACAGGAAGCAAGGATGTACAAACTGTAGCTAGTTACCGTGAAGATCTATCTGAGATAATTTATGGAGGGGTTGCACTAAACAATAGATTTTTAATGTACACAAAACAGTTTTCTATTAGAAGAAAATTCCATCTATAGCTAGAGAGTAAAAGTCAATACCTGGCTTTGAAGCTTTAAGAAGTAGGCCGACATTCTTGTTAGAAGTTAATTGCAACTGATGACTTTAAGTTGAAGACCTGTGCCTGTTCACCATTTTGAAAATGCTTGTGCCTGTGAGAATTATGTTGAATCTACTTTGCTCGTGTTACATATGTAAAATGATGACACATATGTTTATAGGATGTTCTACTGAATACTTAAAGCCCACTGTTGAAACCTACTTCTCAAAATACAAAAGTTATCTTTCAAAATATTACTGCTCATTGACAATGCACTTGGTACCCCAAGAGCTCTAATGGAAATGCAAGAAGATATTAATTTATTTCCATGCCCATTAACCAAGCATCCATTTGGCAGCTTATGGAGCAAAGGGTAATTTTGACTTTGATGATTGTTTAAGAAATATATTTTTAAGGCTATCACTACCACAGATAATGATTTTTATGATGGATCTGGGCAAAGTAAATTCAAAACTTCCTGAAAAGGATCCACCATTCTCCATGCTATTAAGAATATTCTTGATTCACAGGAGGATATCAAAATACCAACATTAACAGGAGTTCAGAAGAAGTTGATTCCAACCCTCATAGATGACTTTGAAAGGTTCAACACATCATTGGGGAGAAGTAACAGCAGATGTTATGGAAATAGCAATAGAATTAGAATTACAATTGGAGCCTGAAGCTGTGGCTGAATTGCTGCAATCTCATGATAAAGTTGAGCATATGAGGAAGTGCTGCTTATGGATTATTAAAGTGGTTTCTTGATACAGAATCTACTCCTTGAGGGGTTCTGATAACCTTGTTGAAATGACAAGGGTTTAGAATATTATATATATGCAGTTGGTAAAGCAGCAGTAGATTTTGTGAGGACTGTTTCCAAATTTGAAAGAAGTTATACTGTGGGTAAAATGCTAGCAAACTGTACCACATCACAACTCTGTATTGTTCAAGTTTTATTTTAGCAATAAAGCATTTTTAAGTAATGTACGTACATTGTTTCTAGACGTTTCCTATTGTACACCTCATAGAGTACTCTATAGTGTAAACATTGAAAGTTAATAGCATTGAAATACAAAATATTTGTGTGGTTTTCTTTATTATGATATTCACTTTATTGTAGTGGTCTGGAACCAAACTCACAAAATCTTTGAGGTATACCTGTGTGTGGGTTTGTGTGTGTGTACACAATTACATATATAAATATATGCAAATATATGGTTAGAAGGTATCAGAAGTCATGCTGGGCTTATACCCAGTCTATCCAAGCTATAACAACCTCTGAATATTTGTTGAAATAAAATGAAAATGTATTTTTTTCATTTTAATAGAGTGATCTCAGTTACAACCATATCAATTTTGAAGATCGTATATTCATTAGTATGATCATGGGGCACCATACACTTGGTTCATAGACTGTTTGACACATTTTCATCACACTAGTTAACATAGCCTTGCTGGCATTTTCTTAGTTATTTTGCTAAAACCTTTACATTCCACATTTACTAAGATTCACATATACCCTTGTAAGATGCACCGCAGGTGTAATCCCATTAATCCCCCTCCCTCAACCTACCTCCCCTCTCCCTCCCCTCCCTTTCCCCCTTCTCCCTATTCTTAGGTTGTAACTGGGTTATAGCTTTCATGTGAAGGTCCTTGATCATACTAATGTACACAGCTATGATTTAATAATATATAAATAAATAAATAAATAAATAAATAAATAGACAGGTTTTGTGGCAGGTGCCTGTAGACCCAGCTCCTTGGGAGGCTGAAGCAAGAGGATTACTTGAGCTCAAGAGTTTGAGGTTACTGTGAGCTATGATACCATAGCACTCTAATGAAGGTGACAAAGTGAGACACTGTCTCAACAAATAAATAAATACATAAATAAACCTGGAAAAAAAAAGATCATATATTCAAAATAAGAAAAACACTGGTTAACCAGTGTGATGAAAATGTGTCAAACGGTCTATGAAACTAGTGTATAGTGCCCCATGATCACATTAATGTACACAGCTATGATTTAATAAAAAAAAGAAGAAAAAATAAGAAAAACACTTTACTGCAAAGTATGACATACATCTTATATTATCATTTTTTTCAAATGTTTGAGTAAAGACTGTGATCTGAGCCTGTGGTATTCTTTACTGTTTATGCTGCACCAGTAGAAGCATGAATGTCACTGAATTTAGGTGGCATAAGGGAGCGAAGCAGCTGGAAAATAGGATAGATGATAGGAATTATTGAACTGCACCAGACCAAGGAGGATTCATCAAAAGGTCAATGGTTATTTATGAAGCAGCTTTCAAGTGCTCCAACTCTTTACTTACCAGTATATAACTATAAGGCAAGTCACCTCAGTATGGGCATAGAGTAACAAAGAACCTTGCACTGTTAATTGGGCCAACTTAAATATTTATTCATCAGTTTTTTTCCTAAGCTTACATTTCACATACACTTTTAAATAATAAGAATGTTATCTTGATAATAGTATTGTTATAAATAATTTTGTTCCCTTGATTACAAAGTAGCAAATGTTAATGGTAGCATGACAAAATGTATGTCTATTTACAAGGATAAATATAATTTAGTTGTTAACTTCAGTTAAAACCATCCATAACCACATCACCCTGAATGTTTCTGATCTTGTCTGATTTGGGAAGCTAAGCAGGGATAGGCCTGGTTAGTACTTAGATGGGAGACCACCTGGTAATTGTGGGTGCTGTAGACAAAAATAACAGTAATATTTTGGGGCTTTTACTTCTAGCCTTTTTATAGAGTCCCAATAGAGGTATGCACATACAGGCATACACTCAGAAATATACATCTTTGCATCTTTTTAAAATTTAATAACCTGCTGTTTGGTGTGGAATATAATATTATGAGCATTTTCCAGGTCATTGGAAATTCTAAGTAATATGATGATGAACATGTAAAAAAAATAACCATTTTCTTTAACTATTTTTCTACTGTTGGATTTTTACTTCCAAATTTTCTTTTGTATGAACAATGTTGTAGTAACAATTCTGGTAGATTGAACATTCTTTATGTATCTGATTGTTTTCTTAAGCTAGGTCTCTAGACATTCTATTACCCAATTTAATGGTATAAATATTTTGAGACTTGTACACGTATGGGCAGTTTTTTTTCCCCACATTATTAATAGTGTTTGTGAGGCTTCTGACTGGTCTCAGCTTTGCGGTTCTGTTGGACAACTCAAGAACAAAGATTATTTGCTCACATTTTCAGTATTCTTCCACCATGTTAGTTCAGGCCATTGTAGCCTTAAGAACTAGGTTCTGCACAGGGATGGTAAACTTTACGACTTTGTTGTAATAGTAGTTTTTTATTTGTTTAAATTGATAATTATTTCTTCTTCACAATTATGCCTAAAATATTAAGAATTTATATAGTTCAAAGGATGATGTCCAATTCATATATCTTAAATGAATAGATTTATATGACAAGAATTATGCATTTCTTCTTATTTTTTGATGTTGGATCATAATTTAGCACTCTGTGTTCATATACAGAAGACTGGTCCAAGTCTGACTGAACTAATTACAGCTCATTTAAAATTGTTTTTATTTACACATGAGTAGGAGGCCTCTTTCTAATACACTTCAGAGCTCCTATATTCATAAGAACTTCCATATGTCTGAAGGCCATGCGCCTTCAGGCATATGGAAGTTCTTATGAATATAGGAGCTCTGAAGTGTATTAGAAAGAGGCCTCCTACACAGCTATGATTTAATAAAAATAAATAAGTAAATAAAAAAGAACTTCCAGAATCATAATCAAACCCCAGAATACTGTGTAAATTTCTCTGACCTTTCTTTGTCTAGAAAAAACAGCTATGCACTTGTCTTGCAAGTAAGATTGGCTTAGAGATTCAACTGTAGCCACTAGTTTCATAAGTGTCTTTCCACTTTAAAGAGGGAAGACAGAAAATAATATGTATTAAGTGTACACAGGATGGTCTCCCATATATTAACTTATGTTTAGGACTCTCTAAGAAGTAAGGATTATCAGCTATTTTATCACAGGAGTAAACTGAGGAGTTGAAGTTTCAAAGTAACCCCTCTGAAGACAGTCAGGTAGTATGTGGCAGAATTTATCTGACTTCTCAAACTGTTATTTGATGCACAACTGCAAGATGCCTCTAAAATTTCTGTCAGTAATTTTTAATCTACTCTTATGCTCTGTTTCTTCGGAAGCATCTGAACGAGAAATAGAGAAAACATAGTTGGTGCTGCTTATCTCTTCAACATCTGCTGCTCACCTACCAAGTCAGTCCTTCCACACTGCTATTCCCCTCATCTGCCTATCTTGTCATGCCTCAGTGAGGCTTCAAAACTAAATAAAGAGGTTATAATGCACAGAACACAGGAATAGAGAACACGGTGGGAGTGAAATAATTTTTCTTGCCTATTTCCTCTAGAACTACTGTTGTTAAGAAAGTGAAAAAGATGCAGCCTTAAAGAAAGATGGAGACTTTACCCCTTTCATGTTTACATGGATGGAGCTGGAACATATTCTTCTTAGCAAAGTATAATGTAGAATATAAATGTCTTAACACAATAACTAAGAAAATGCCAGGAAGGCTATGTTAACCAGTGTGTTGAAAATGCGCCAAATTGTATATAAAACTAGTGTATGGTGCCCCATGATTGCATTAATGTACACAGCTATGATTTAATAACGAAAAGTGGAATAAAAAGTATCCAATGTACTCAGCCCTATTATGAAACCAATTTATAGCTTTCATATGAAAGCTATAACCCAATTATAGCCAAGAATATGGGGAAAGGGGAGAGGGAGGGGAGGGGAGGGGGGAGGATGGGTGGAGGGAGGGTAATTGGTGGGAGCACACCTATGGTGCATCTTACAAGGGTACATGTGAATCTTACTAAATGTAGAATATAAATGTCTTAACACAATAACTAAGAAAATGCCATGTTAACCAGTTTGATGAAAATATTTCAAATTGTATATAAAACCAGCACATTGTACTCCGGGATTGCATTAATGTGCACAGCCATGATTTAATTAAAAAAAGAACTCTGAAAAAAAAGGAAGTGAAAAAGATAGGATGAAAAAAATGCTGCTTTATTTTTTCTTTTCCTCATATGAATTCTTTCCTCGTATAGCCTGAGAACACATCTGAGTCTATATGTCTCAGGTAATGTGAAAAATCCTAATCTCATTGCACATTTAAAAAATTCTTTTCATTAAATGATGCATATGAACTCATATATCAAAACAGACATGGGCCTCCGTATGACATTATGAAAAAGATGACTTATAAACATTGTGGAACTTACCTTACAATGGACAATAGAATTTCCATTACTTTTAAAGATCTGGAACTAATTTATCATGTAATGTATTTACTTTATCATTCTGTTTCTCCTTTCGTTCCTTCCTCTAATTTTGTTTTATAAATATTTAGTAAGCACCAAATATGTGGCAGGCCCTGTGCAAGGGGTAGAGAACAGTGTGGTGACTAAGAAAGTAAGATTTATCTACAATTACATGTCAAGTTTCTGGAAACATCCATAAATTTCAAAAGTTTCATGAGAACAGTAACAAGTAGGATTTGTTTGGTACATGATGAATAAAAAATCATTTAAAACTGATAACAATAAGAAGTAAGGCTTAGTATGATCATTTTATTGATGAAAAAAAACTACAGTTCAGAGAAGTTTGGTGATTTTTTACCTACAATGTAAATTGTGGGTCCTGATTAGAATACTGATCTACCTGACTCTAATATTTCTGGTTAATTAAGTACCAACCGTGACTTATACTTCCCTTTGTGTTTTAACCTTTCTTGTCTAAATATGTTTTAACCTTTCTTGTCTTAGAAATTTAACAAACATGGGATTTTGGTTGCATAACATTAGATTTGTAAAACTAAGAACCATTAGGAAAATATTACATTAGTGTTTTTATCATGAAACATAAGCTGATTATATCACTTATTAGACATACATAAGTGAAATAAAAAATACCAAGGAGAACAAAGTAATTTTATTCAATTGAACAAACATTTTTTTGGCCTCCTATGGGCAAAACTTCATTGGAAATATTAAGATTAAAAAGTCCTATGTCCTGTGGCTTGGGGTCTAATTAGGAAGTCAGATGTATAATAAATGATTTCAATAGCAAAGCTTATGATGGTAAATGTGATGATAGAGGCTCAGAAAATATGCTGTGGAATTTGTAAGAATAGAGACATTAATTTCCACAGAGACTACTGAGTTAGATTTTTTTAAAGGTCACTGGATTTAAAATAAATTTTAAAGAAAAGCAATAAATTTCTCTTGGATAAATAAGCAGAGGACATTGAAGACAGGATGCATAGTTGGAACTAAGGTCATCTCTAGTGATTTTAAACTCTTTTATGTCATATTTGCTAATATGTAGATGATTAAATATGACAGAATGACCAAATGCCTTTATTTGATTTCCCATTAATTACTATATTAAAATTATGGTGAAAATTTCAACACATAAGTAGGCAAAAGACACTAACAAAACAGAACTGGAAAAGCCATGTCATAGGAACCATGCTCATAAGAATCCCATACAATAGAATCATACGTAAATTCATGATTCATGCACATATCAATTATTCAAGGACTAGGAAATTAATGGTAAACATGCCACTTGATCAAATATTCCTTTTCCTTTATACAAAGTTGTGATGGTTACAGTAGTCAAACACGTACCTACTAGGTAAAGAGAAAGAAAGGGAAGGACAAAAAGAGAAGAAAGAAAATGACAAAGAGGAGGAAGAGGAGGTGGAAGGGGAGGGAGAAGTTTCCATCTAAATAAATTAAATGTCTTCAAAGCAAATGTCTTTGTTCCCGAGAGTAATCTCTTATTTTAATAACCTACCATTTTAAACCCTGTGCAAGTGCAATGAGAAAGAGGCACAGAGCTAAAAACAGTGATATTAAGTCAAAATATTATGCAAAGAAGTTGGGCTGCTTACCTACTTCTCTGAATTTGACTCCCTGAACAGCTACAGTCAAGTGTATAACCTATCGGTGATTTAACAGTCCTGCATGACTTGAACATGTCATCAAATCTTCCTAAGCTTTATTTTTCTTATCTTCAAACTGGAAAAGATAATAAATAGCCTGCATATTTGCTAAAGTACCTTGATTAAATTCAATGTAGCAAACATTTCTTGAGATTTATCATATGCTACTATCATATGGAAAATTTGGAATACACGGATTCTGAAGCCTGAGTTCGTAAACATTCACAATATTACACAATTTTTCCAACCAAGTCATGTACATACCAAAATAAAGTACATAATTGAGAAATTTTTGAAACTAACAATTTCCCTAAGAATTCAGAGCTGTTTTTAAGCTGTATTTGAACAGGGCTTTAAAGATTGGAGTAGGACTGAATAAAGAGACAACCATACATGGTATAGACAGAAGCATATGGATAAAAATATTTCAGATGGATTTGGAAATTAGCCTGATTGGAGTAGAGACTTCAGAAGTTAGAAATTGAGTTTAAAATCATACGTTAGGGGAGGTGATCAAAATATACATGTATTTCCCATAGCTACTGGAAGATTTATTGTAGCAGATTAGTGTTTCACATGATAAGGTTCCCGTTAATAAATAGGTTTGATCATATTTTGAGGATTAAAAGTGTAAATCCGTATCAGTAATCTAATCCCTTAAATTTGACCAAGCTTCTCTACACTACAATATCTACCTATTTGTAACAACATTAATAATCACTATCAGAATGTTCATAATAGGTAGCTCTATTGTGTATGTCAACTATTTTGCCCTCGGAGTTTTCCCCACGTGCTGCTATGGCAGAGACACTTTATGTGAGTAGTATTGCTCTACAAAATCTCTCCTGTCTCTACCTTCTTCTTTAGCCTCTCAAACTCTGGATTCCATCTTGTCTGTCCTTGTTTGCAGGACCTTTAGTGGTTGAACCTTTTAGTCTCTTTTCCCGTTGGTTTAACGTTTTAAATTAATTCCTAGGTCTCCAATCTGCTTTACTAAGGATATTATAGTGTTTTTACCCTTTATCTAATGCCCAGAAGTGGGTCCAAACTTCACTTCTGTCTCAGCCCCAGTTCCTACTTGCAGTCTAGGCAGAGCCCTAGTTCTCCCCTTTACTGAAGAAAAGACATTCACACACCAGCTGTTTGCTTACCTTATGATAGGCCCTTCACTAGATGCTTTAACCAAGTATTTGGGATTCATATTCACAACGGTCATGTGAGGTCAATTTTATAACTTCCATTTTGCAGATGAGAAGATTATCTTCATAAAAATGAGTTAACTATTTGATTAGTCACACACTCAATATCTGGATTCCAAGTAACGTGCCACACTTTCCAATTCATCATAGCTCAAACTGTCCAATTCACCCCACCGCCTTTACATTCAGCATTTTATTTACTATGCATACTGTTTGTATTTTAAAGACACTGATTGGACCATCTTGTTTCAGGAAAAACCACTTCAGTCTTTTCAACTACTATCTTGCCACACAATTCCCAGTTGGTTCCGTATTTTAGTTGTTTTCTTCTGGTCATGATACACTATGACTATATACTCATATGCAGATATAGGTATACTTGGTTTATATATCACAATTATCCTAATGCATACTATGGACTTTGCTAAAATAATAGTGTTAATAATTACACTAGTTAACACCAGTGTGGCTTATCTAAGGTATTGAATGGTAATTTAGTCTATGAGTAAACAGACAATACTCTAATGTAAACATCATTCCATTTAATGCTAACTTGGTTGCTATGCCTTGAAATCAATGTAAAGGGAAGAGAAAAAATAAAATATCCTGTGCTACACAGCACTAAGAAAATGTGCAATAAACAAAGACTGTATATTTTAAAGCAGGGCAAAGAGGCAATTTTCTTTAAAAGCTAATAATTTGCTACTAACTACTAAGGGGAGAAGCTGTTCCTTTGTTGGCCCGACTTCGCTGCCAATCTATTTACCTAAAATTGCAAGTACTTAAATAAAATTAAATACAAAGGAATTCAGGAAGATCTTTGCATTTCAAATTCAAAAGATACCTCATAATATGTATAATGATTCTGTGCTACGAGGTCACCTTATAATTTTAATTTTTCATTTAATTGAAAATCAAGAGTCAGACTGTTGAGGGGCCTCCACTGGGGCACAGTCTCTTCTGACATGTTGCCGTAACTCAAAGCACAGAGGACAGCCTGTTTAAGAATGTCATGGAAAGAGATCATATAGGAACGGCAAACAAAATATATATTTTAAAATATCCCTAATATACCAAAGGAAAGAAATAATGAATGAATTAAGGGAAAAAAGTCAAATTGTCTAACCAAAGACTAGAAGCTAGATTTTTTCATGCTTATAAAATAAGAACAAAGGTTTTGTGCATTATTTTGCCTAATGATAATATTTTGTGAGAGGAATATAAATCAAAATTATCTGATGATGTAGTTAAGAGGAATAAAATAGCATTGCAGTTCATCTTGTTTATTACAGACAACATGAAACAATGTTCTTCTCTGAAGAAGGCTTTTTATGAGGAGCATAGTTATTTAAAAGTACACTTAATAGAGAAAGCAAGCTACATCTAGCATTGTTTGAAAAGCAGAGCACTGGATTGAAATCTAATTTAAAATCATCAGATTTGGTTTGATATTATTAAAGGTTACAAAATGTGATTTATAAATATTTAATATGATTCATATCCTCAGGTTAGCAGTAGATTTGTTTATTTTTAATACTTTTTTTACAATGTGCCATATTGTTTTTGAAATTGTATTTTTCCTCATGTTATAAAATAAATTTGCATAATATGAACGCTCATCAAGGGAGAAAATGAATGTTTAGAGTACTGAGTAAGAGCACCTGATTTAGTATTACCATTGTTTTAATCAGAAATAAACTTCTGTGGAATGCAATCCTCTTGTAATTCATTGAGATATTTGGACTACAAGTCAGAAAACGTACTAACTTGCTGTGCAACATTGTATAAGTAACCTAATTTCTGTAGGCATTATCTATCTTCTCTGTTAAATAGAAGAAGTCTTTAATACATGAAATTTAATGACTCTGTACTATACTGTGCATAGCTGTACTACTCTGGTTCCCTTTACTTTTAGGTGTAAAATATTAGCTCAAAATTCTCTAGATATCTGGTAAACAAAGTTCATTCAGACATGTCTAAAAATACATCAACAGTTATTTATTATTGCTTAGCATAAATATATTTCTGCTTCTTCCCTCAATTAAAATGTTATCTCTTAAGACAATAAGTGTTTGTCCAGTAAACTACAAAAGAAGGGAAAAAATGTCTTCACGGTACTGATAAGGAGCCATACGGAAGCAGAATGCAGAAATACCATTCTGTCAAGAATGATACCATTAAGACTATGTGGAAAGAATAATTCAAAGTTACAGTTAGAAAGAATAGATCTGGTGCTTTATTACTCAGTAGGATGACTATGGCACATAAGTCAAGATACTGAGAAGCTTTTGAATGTCTCCACAAAGACATGATAAAAATTTGAAATTGTTGGGCAGCGCCTGTGGCTCAGTGAGTAGGGCGCTGGCCCCATATGCCGAGGGTGGCGGGTTCAAGCCCAGCCCTGGCCAAACTGCAACCAAAAAATAGCCGGGCGTTGTGGCGGGCGCCTGTAGTCCCAGCTGCTTGGGAGGCTGAGGCAAGAGAATCACGTAAGCCCAAGAGCTGGAGGTTGCTGTGAGCCGTGTGACGCCACGGCACTCTACCGAGGGCAGTGAAGTGAGACTCTGTCTCTACAAAAAAAAAAAAAAAAAATTGTTATGGTAATTATCCTAATTTCATCATAACATAATATATATCTGCATTGGAACATCACTCTGCACGCCATAAATATGTACAATTAGTATGTATCATCTATAGCTTAAAAATTAATGAATGAAAGAAGAGTACGTGGAGAAAGTTCCACTTAGCACTCAATCTTCAACAACAGAAGCTTCATTCAATATGAGGAACATAAAGACAATGACATAGGCAAAATGCTGCCTACAAAGAAAATGTTTCTACACGTTCGGAGAAGAGAGGCTTAAAGTAAACATTTCCTTTAGAAGGCAATTCCAGTAATTCAGATAAGGTAAGCTTTTTTTAACTGAGGTTTTGATAGAAGTAAAACCAAGAGCAGGGCTGATGGCATGGTTATTTGGAAGGATGAGAGAATGAATTTTAGAGGAAGACTGGAAAAAAAGATGATTGTGGAAGAAAAATAAAACAATGTTGAGTCAATTTTAAAATCATTGAGATAATGGAACTAGTGGTTGCCTTAACAAACGTAAGAGAAATCAAGAAGAGTGGCTGAAATAGGCAGGATAAAAACATTTGGATGTCAGGATTTTCAGATAAAAATGCCCAGTAGGCAATCTGAAATGAGAAGCAATTTGCTTTGTAATCCACTATACGGAAAGGATAATTAAAGGCTTGGAGATAAATGATATTCATAAAGGGTTGGGCAACTGGAGAAAATACTGGAGGCATGAGGCCATAATTAGAGGATATATCTTACAGTGTTGTGATACCCACCATTGTTAGGTACACCTGTATACAGATGATAACTAACTTATGATGGTTCGTATTGCAGTATTTTGACATTGCAATGTTGAAAAATTGATATGTATTCAGTATAAACCATGCTTGGAAGTTAGAATTAAGATCTTTATCTGGGCTTGCATAGTGGTGTAATGCTCTCTGGTGATGCTGGGCAGTGCAAGAAGCCACAGTAAGCTCCCTGATCACAGAAGTTAATAACCCATATGCTGCAGTATATTTTAGTACCAGCATTTTTTAGATACTGTGTTTTATGTCTTTGCATAGAATAATGCCCATCTGTGTATAGTATTCAACACTATTCTATGATAGGCTTTGCATTAGATTATTTTTCCCCAACTGTAAACTAATATAAGTGTTCTGAGCACTCTTAAGGTATGCTAAGCTAACTATGATGCTTGGTAAGTTAGGCGTATTAAACACATTTTTATGTATTTAAAAATATGATGGGTTTACCAGGGTTTAACTCCCTTGTAAGTCAAAAAGCACCTGTATTCTCTTTCATCACCAATGATAGATTAATGAAAATGTTTGTTCTGTTGTCAAACTAGTTAACTCAATTAAATACATAGAAAATAAAATCTATCTATGTGATAAAAGAAATTTGATCTTTTTATGTCCTCTGTAATGTTTTGAGATGGAAGTATAAAGCTTTCCCAATAACTTAATTTTTAACTTTAATGTTCACCTACTGAACTTAGTCTGTGCTAAGGCAATTTTTTTTAATATTTTTTGTTAATATTAAATTATAGCTGTGTACATTAATGTGATCATGGGGCACCTACACTGGTTTTATAAACAGTTTGACACATTTTCATCACACTGGTTAACATAGCCTTCCTGGCATTTTCTTAGTTATTGTGTTAAGACATTTACATTCCACATTTACTAAGTTTCACATATACCCTTGTAAGATGCCCTGCAGGTGTGGTCCCACCAATCACCCTCCCTCTGCCCATCCTCCCCCCTCCCTACCCTCCCTTTCCCCCTTCCCCCTATTCTTAGGTTATAACTGGGTTATAGCTTTCATGTGAAAGACATAAATTAGTTTCATAGTAGGGCTGAGTACACTGGATACTTTTTCTTCCATTCCTGAGATACTTTACTAAGAAGAATATGTTCCAGCTCCATTCATGTAAACATGAAAGAGGTAAAGTCTCCATCTTTCTTTAAGGCTGCATAATATTCCATGGTGTACCTATACCACAATTTATTAATCCATTCGTGTATTGATGGGCACTTGGGCTTTTAAGAAAACTGGATGAATTTTTGTTACCAAGAAGTTTATTTTCTAAGGAAGAGCAGAATGACCTCTTAGAAGAACTAAAACTAAGCTATTTTCTTTCACCCCTTTACTAGATATTAGCCAGTCATTAACATTAGCGCATTAAAGGAAAATAAGAAGCAGAAACTTGAACCAGAAATCAGGTGCTCAGGTGTTTTCAATATAAGCAGACATGACTATGAAATGAAAATGTTCAGCCCAAAATGGCCCAGAGGATTGGATAATTTTTTGTTGATTTTTGGAGTTAAAATTTTGGGGAAAAAATTGAAGGTGTATTTTAGTGTGCCTCTGTGAAACCCAAGAATCTATTTAATTGAAATCATATACGTAAGCCGTCTCATGATAATTTCTGAGCAGTATCAGTAAAATAGAAAATGTATTCACAAACTACATATTGCATTGTTTTATAGAAACAAAGCAAAAGTAGCTTAAAAGCTATTATCTTTGTTGAAGAAGGAAAGAATAATTAAACATTGGATATTTCAATCAATAAATACAGTGAATGCATAAAAATATCCCTAGGTAATTAATGTTGCTTTCTGTTTTGTTTTTTTTTTTACCATCAATGGCATGTCATAGTTTATTTATTTATTTTTTTTTATTAAATCATAGCTGTGTACATCAATATGATCATGGGGCACTATACACTTGGTTCATAGAATATTGAAATATTAAATCCATCCCAACATCTGGAAGATAAATTCCCTTTTTATGTGTGTGTGTGTGTGTATATGTGTGTTTTCTTAATGAAGTCGTAGATTATATTTTTCTCTTCACAAAAAGGTGGAGAATTTGATGGAATTATTACAGCCCAGAAAGCAAATAAGACAAATCATTTTCTAAAATTTTTATCATTATGTTGGCAATAATAGCATAGATACATTATCCTAAAAATATTCATATTAAATTCCACACTAGAAGTTGGTTTGTATGAAGTCTTAACTGTCAACTTATATTCAAATCTTTGCCTTTAAGATGAATCATTGATTTATAATTATATGGAATTAAACAGAAAATTCTCCTTGCAACTTGTCTGTAACTTTTTAAAATCTAAGGAAATTGGATAAATAAGAAGCCTTTATCTCCAACTCTCCATAATTGTTTAAAATCCCCTCTGTATTTCGATGTGTGTGTGTCAATAGTTACTAAAGAAGAATCGAAGAAAAGGTAGATTGAATTTAGAGAATGTGACTGCAGTATTTAAAGTTTCTAAATTTATTAAGTGATGTGCTTATTATTTATTATTATTTATGTCAATTGATATTTGGAAAGGAGTGTGTTGTCTCTTACAAATGGACTTACCGTGGTGATGTTATTGTTAACATGTAAAGAATTTTTATTTTCTTAGGAATTAAACCTATTTTTCCCTACTGTTTTTCTAGAACTATCCTCACAAATATTTTTTTGTTAAATCGTTGGATGAGGGGCGGCACCTGTGGCTCAAAGGAGTAGGGCGCCGGCCCCATATGCGGGAGGTGGCAGGTTCAAACCCAGACCCGGCCAAAAACTGAAAAAAAAAAAAAAAATCATTGGATGGGGTTAGAAGACACCTAAAGATACTAGTAATATGCTATTTTAGACTATAATGAAAAAAAATCTTCCTCAGTGTCCACCACCAATCTTTTATTCCATAATCCCTTGGACAAGAATAGTAACCCATCTATTTTTTTCTGCTGCACAAATGCTGAAAGCCAGCGTGGCCCCTACTGCAAAGACTTACAAGTGGACATAAGAAATGGTTTAAACTAACCTGTGGACCAGAGATTTATCTTTTGATATTTAGTAGGACAACATTAGTACTTCTTTTGTATATCTTATTCTATCTATTTCTATCTGTCCATCTATCTATACCTGTAATTTTCTTCTCATTGCTGAAACCTTAATTTAGTCTCCTGTAATAATTTCATCTAGAACATTTTTTTTCTAATTATTCACCTTACCTATATTCTTTCCCTCTACTAAGTCGCCTTGAATTCAGCAGGCACATTAATTCATTTATACCATGATTTTGATCGTGTCATCTCCCTGTCTAAAATCATGTAGTGGGTTCCATTCAAGAGCCACTTCTATGTACCTTGTTGGATCCCTCTTTCGTGTCTCCTTGTCCCATACCATACCCCCTATCCGGAGTATACTGTAGATCATGTAGCTTTATCACTGTGCCTCCACTCATTTGCCCCTCTAAAGATGATCTTGTCTCCCATAAACTCATAACTAAATCTTATTTATTTTTCAAATTTTAGGCCAAATGTCACATTAGTAACCTCCTTTTTAAGTATCCCCCACTTTCTTTACATCTGCTTTTCCAGTTGGAAGTGAGTCTCCTTCCCCTTTGATCTCTTATAGCTCTTTATTCAAATTTTCTTTTACAGAGCTAATCATTTTTACTTCTTTCTATTGTGTTGGTAATACCTTTATTTATTTGTATGTCTCATTTTCCCTGTTATGCTAAACTTATTTTAAGCAGACTTCAGAATAGTGTTGTTGTTTTTGTTTTTGTTTTTTTCTGCATCCTTCCCAATGCCTGGTGCAATACTCTGCACACTGTAAGTGCTTTATAAACTTCTGTACAAGAATAAGTAGCAATTATTGGTAATATGTATAAAGATAGAATTAGAATTCTACTCAGCAAAATAAATGTTGCAGTATCTTTTTATGACGGGACATAGCATCACATAATTTGAAGAGCTTGAGGTGGATTCCCCATCAGCTCCAATATTAACTTGATCTTTGGCTTGGGAAAATAAGAATATTTCTTTCAATTACCATATATTTTTGGAATATTAATTTTATTTATCACCCAATGTTAAATTATGTAATTCACATATGTCTAAACACAATACCTAACACACTCCAAATTGATTATTATTCAATCATGTTTTTCCCATTGTATTCCAGCTTCTATTGCTGATGTTAAAAGCCCTGCTGACTTTATGCTGATATGTGGGAAGGAGAGGTGAGGTGCAGCAGGCCAGTCTTTGCAAAGCTGGAAAAGGAGGGTGCACATTACAAGTCTCCAATGAACCAGGAAAACTTTCCATTGCATCCAGTCCCCAGTTACATGGCCCCATATCCATTTCAGTACCTATGGGGTGGTCTATCCTCTTTTCTGGGGTACTCCTACCTAGGACACCCATAGTACACCTGACATATTGGGCCTCAGGAGCCTCCTAAAACCACAGTGTATGTGGTAGAAAATCAAAGAAGATACAACCTTGGACAATCCTCTTGCATTGCAACCTGCTGGACTGCTCTCTATTGCTGCTATCTCTGGGACACACTCATGATTACCTTCTCAGATAAGACCTCCTTTCCTGCCAGCTCTGTCACCACCTTCAATAGATTTATCTGCCCACATCTCTTCTTTTTGCAGTAATAAAGGACTAGCTCTGCATAGACACTTCTACCTTCAGCACAATGGGATTCTAGATTAGTGGAGGTTGCTGCAGTTTAATTCAGTGATTCAGGTGTGGCACCTGTAGCTCAGCAGCTAGGGCGCCATCCACATACACCAGAGCTGGCAGATTTGAACCCAGACTGGCCCTGCCAAACAACAATGACAGCTACAACCAAAAAATAGCCAGGCTTTGTGGTGGGCGCCTGTAGTCCCAGCTACTTGGGAGGCTGAGGCAAGAGAATCGCTCAAGCCCAAGAGTTTGAGGTTTCTGTGAGCTGTGATACCATGGCACTCTACCCAGGGCAACATAGTGAGACTCTGTCTCAAAAACAATAATAATAATTCAGCAATTCAATTTTTTAATGTTTCAAATCCCTTTTTTGGGTGGTGCTTGTGGCTCAAAGGAGTAGGGGACCAGCCCCATATACCAGAGGTGGCAGGTTCAAACCCAGCCCTGGCCAAAAACTGCAAAAAAAAAAAAAAACTCTTTATTTATTTTTATGCATTTGGCAAAAGGCATAATGATTATGAAATACATAATTTTTATATTTTTTAAATGATACATTCAAGTTAGAGACAAAGTGTAACATATCATGGAATGATTTTTCTACTAACATTATGTATATTGTAAAAATTTATCCAACCTCAAGTTTTTATAAAGGTCTTATATTAGTTAATTTTGGTTCCTTCCTAAGTTGTCTGTCTTCTTGTTTCGCACTTTGACTACTTTTAACTTTCTTTCTTTAACTTTTACATTTTCTCATTTCACTGATATATGTCTAGGTATATATTCCTTTAATTATTATATTATGTTTATTCCAAGCTTGTTAAATATTTGGATTTATGTCTTTCATCAATTCTAAAAATCTCTAAAGCATTACTTATATTATTTACCTGTTAGTCTCTATTTTCCTACTCTTACTCCAGTTCAACATTTATTAGACATTTCATCCTCAATATTGCTTAACCTACATGTTTTCATTTCTTTGTCTCTGTGTCTGGGTGGTACTCTATGAAATTTGCTCAGATTATCTTCCAAAAAAACCCTAATTCTCTCTTTTATGATATCTAATATGATATTTATAGCATCACTTGTTATTTCTGAAATTATATATTGTTTTTGTACCTAAAATCTATTTTGGATTACTTTTTATTAGCGTATAAAACTTCTATTGTATTTTAAATACTCATAGTCATACCTAACAGTCTTGTATCACATACTTATATTTTTTTCTTTACATAATTTTTAAAAATCTTAACTGTATACATTTAAGGGGTACAATATGATGATTTCATATACAAGTGGAATGCTATATCAAACTAATTATCATAACCATCACTTCACTTGCTTATTTTTGTGGTAAGACATTTATAATACATGCTTAGGTGTTTTCAAATGTACCCTTGCATTGTGTACATTAGGTAAGATCTTATCAAATGCCTTCTCTCGACTCACCCTTCCCCTCCTCTCTCCTCTGATTCCTCTCCCCTCTGCCTCCTCTCCCCTCTTTCTTTCTGGACTAACTTTATATTTTATCATTTGTATGATTGTGTGTTTGTATATTGGTTTCATAATAGTATTGAGAACATTGGATACTTTTTTCCCCATTCTTGAAATACTTTACTGAGAAGAATATGTTCCTGCTCCATCCAGGTAAACAAAAGACTTAAATCACCCTCTTTTTAAAGACTGCATAGTATTCCATGGTATACATATACCACAATTTGGTTATCCCTTCATGGGTAGATGGGCATTTAGGCTGCTTCCATGACTTAGATATTGTGACTTGGGATGCAAAAAACATTCTGGTGTAAATGTCTTTTCATAAAATGATTTTTGTTCATCTGAGTAGATACCTAGTAATGATATTACAGGGTCAAACAGTAGGTCAACTTTTAGTTTCTTGAGAATTCTCCATACTCCTTTCCAAACAGGCTGTATTAGTTTGCAGTCCCACCAGCAGTGTAGAAGTGTTCCATTCTCTCTACATCCATGTCAAAATCTGCAGTTTGGGGATTTTGTGATGTGGTCTAATCTTACTGGAATTAGGTGATATCTCAAAGTGGTTTTGATTTGCATTTTTGAGATGATTAAAGATGATGAACACTTTTTTCATATATTTGTAGTCCATGCACCTGGCATCTTCAGAGAAGTTTCTATTTAAGACTCTTGCCAACAAAGAAATGAGATTGTTTGTTCTTTTCTTATTGATTGTTTGAGTTCTCTGTGGATTCTACTTATGAGACCATTGTCGGAAACATAGCCTGCAAAAATCTTCTCCCATTCTGAAGGCTGTCTGTTTGCTTTACTTACAGTGTGCTTAGCTGTGCAAAAACTTTTTAGCTTGATCAGATCCCAATAATATATTTTTGGGATTGCTTCAATTGCCAGGGGTGTATCCCTCATAAAATATTTTCCCAGGCCAATATCTTCAAGTATTTTCCCTGTATTCTCTTCTAGTATTTTTATATTTTCATGTCTTAAGTTTAAATCTTTTATCCATTGAGAATCAATTTTTCTTAGTGGTGAAAGGTGAGGGTCCAGTTTCAGTATTCTACAGGTCATTAGCCAGTTCTCCCAGAACCATTTGTTAAATAGGGAATATTTTCCCCAATGTATGTTTTTGCTAGGCTTATCAGAGATCAAATGACCATATGTGGCTGGGTTCATCTCTAAACTCTCTATTCTGTTTCATATATCCACATCTATTTGTGTGCCAGTACCATGCTGTTTTGATCATTTTAGATTTGTAGTATAACCTTAAGTCTGGTAATGTGATGCATCCTCATTTGTTTTTATTTCTAAATAATGTATTTGCTATTCAGAGTTTTTTCTTATTCCATATTAAAAAAGTACTTTTTTTTTTTTTTTAGTTATTTAAAGTATGGCATGGTGTTTGATGGGGATTGCATTAAATCTGTAGATTGCTTTGGGTAGTATGGACATTTTAAAAATTTTGATTCTTCCCAGCCATGAGCATGGTATGCTTTTCCATTTTTTAACATCTTCAGCAACTTTCTTTCTCAGGGTTTCATAGTTCTCAAAACTATGAAACTTTTCAAAAGTTATATTATAGAGATCTTTTATAGTTTCATAGTTTCATAGTTCTCAAAAGTTTCATAGTGCTTTCAAAAGTTTCATAGTTCTCTCAAAAGTTCTATTATAGAGATCTTTTACTTCCTTTGTTAGATGAATTCATAGGTATTTCATCTTCCTTGGCACTACTGTAAAAGGAATAGAGTCCTGATTGTAATTTCACCTTGACTATTGTTGGCATATGTAAAAGGTACTGATTTGTAACTATTGATTTTGTATCCTGAGACACTGCTATATTTCTTCATCTCTTCTAAGAGCTTTGTAGTTGAGTCCCCAGGATTTTCCATGTATAAAATCATGTAATCCACAAAGAGTGATCTCCTCTGACTCCATTTGAATACCCTTGATCACCTTCTCTTGCCTGATTTATTTGAATACCCTTGATCACCTTCTCTTGCCTGATTGCTACAGATAAGACTTCCATTACTATGTTGAATAGCAGGGGTGAAAATGAGGATCCTTGTCTAGTTCCAGATCTGAGAGGAAATGTTTTCAATTTTATTCCATTTAATAAGATATTGGGTATTGTTTAATTCTATTTGCTAACATCTTATTGAATAATTTTGCATTGATATTCATTAATGATATTGTTCTACAGATTTCTTTCTTTGTTGGGTCCTTTCCTGGTTTGGGGAATAAGGTGATATTTACTTCATAGAATGTGTTGGGAAGGATTCCTTTTTTTTCTGTGTTTCAGAAAAAGGTATGTAATATAGACACTAGTTCCACTTTGAAGGTTTGGTAGAATTCTGATGTGAAGGCATAAGGTCAAGAGTTTTCTTTTGGGGGATATTTTATATAGTTGATGCTATTTCAGTACTTGATATAGGTCTATTCAACATTTCTAATTGTTTCTGGTTGAGTCTAGGAAGGTGGTGAGCTTACAGGTATTAGTCCATTTCTTACAGATTTTCATATTTCTAATAATAGAGTTTTTTGTAGTTGTCATTGAGGATTTTTTTGAATTTCTGTGGTATCTGTTGTTATTTCTCCTTTATCATTTCTGATTGATGTTATTATTGATTTCACTTTTCTGTTTGTGGTTAAGCTAGCCAAAGGTTTGTAAATTTTATTAATCTTTTCAAAGAATCAACTTTTTGTTTTGTTGATCTTCTGAATGATTCTTTTGTTTTCTATTTCATTTAGTTATTCTATAATTTTGGTTATTTATTTTCTTTTGCTGAGTTTGTGATGGGATTGTTCTTCCTTTTCCAGTTGCCTGAGATGACCCATCAGGTTGTTTACATGCTCTCTTTCTGTTTTCTTGATGAAGGCTTCTAATGCTATAAATTTCCCTCTTATGCCTACCTTTGCATTATCCCACAGGTTTGATAATTTGTGTATTTATTATCATTTTCTTGCAAAAATTTGTTATTTTATTCTTAATCTCATTTTTAACCCAGTTATCATTCTGGGTAAGCATAAGGTTATTTACTTTCCATGACTTCGTTGGAGTATGAAAATTTCTGTTGCTGTTGAGTTCAACGTTTATTCCATGATGGTCTGAGAAGATACAAGGAACAAATTCTATTCTTTTAAGTTTTTGAGGTTAGACTTACGTCCTAAGATATGATCAATTTTGTAGGATGATGCATGGGCTGATGAGAAGAATGTGTATTTAGTTTTATTAGGATGAAATGTTCTGTACATGCCTGTTAAGTCCTTTTGTTCTAGGGTCGAGGTTAAGTTCATTATTTCTTTGTTTAGTTTCTTATTGTAGGATCTATCCAGAACTGACAAAGGGGTGTTAAAATCTCCAAAATTATAGTGCAAGAAATTATCAAATTTTTCATATCCATTCAGGTTTTCTTTATACATTGAAAAGCATTCTTATAGTGTGCATAAATGTCAACTATTGAAATCTCTGAATGTTGAGTGTTTCCCTTGACAAATATATAGTGACTATTCGTGTCTTCATTTATTTTTGTTGGTTTAAATCCTATTGTATCTGCAAATAAAATTCCAACCCTTGCTTATTTCTGATTTCCATTTGCCTGTATTATAGATGTCCATCCCTTCATCCTGAGTCTTCTTATTTTATTTATTTGTTTTAGAGATAAAGTCTCACATTGTCACCCTTGGTAGAATGCCATGGCATCACAACTCACCTAACCTCCAGCTCTTGCGCTTAGGCGATTCTCTATCCTTAGCCTCCCGTGTAGCTGGGACTACAGGTGCCCGCCACAATGCCCGGCTATTTTTTTATTTCAGTTTGCCCGGGCTGGGTTCAAACCTGCCATCCTCAGTATATGGGGCAGGTTCCCTACTCACTGAGCCACAGGCGCAGCCCTCATCCTGAGTCTTTTTTTAAATCCTTTGATGCAATATGAGTCTCTTGCAGGCAACAGATACCTGGACTGAGTTATTTTATACAATCACCCAACCTGTGCCTCTTTAGAAGGTAATTTAAGCCCTTCACATTAATTGAGAGAATTAGTAGGTATAGTAGTATCTTTGCTGTCATGTTTTCAAAGGTGTATTGGATATTTTTTATTTTTAACATTTTGGAAGTTAGGTTTTGTTTGGTAAATTCTAGGTAAGTTTAGTTTGGTGGTAAAACATTATGCTAGTGATTATGAAATATGGGTCTGAGTATTTCCTGGAACGCTGGTTCAGTTATGACAAATTCCTTCAACATGTGTATGTCAGTAAAGTATTTGATTTCTACATCACAAATGAAACTCAGTTTAGTTGGATACAGGATCCTAGGATGAAAGTTGTTTTGTTTTAGAATAATGAAGGTCAATGACCATTCTCTTCTGGCTTGAAAAGATTCACCTGAAAGATCTGCAGTCATTCTAATATTTCTCCTTTTATAGGCAATGCTTTTCTTATGTCTGGATGGTTGCAGAATTTTCTCCTTCATATTAACTTTGGCAAAGTTATTTACAATGTGTCTAGGAGACACTTTATTTGTGTTGAGTCTTGCTGGGTATCTGAAACTTTTACTATCTGCATTTCTGTATCTCTTGCAATGCTTGGGCAATTCTCCTCCGTGATATCTTGGAGTAGGGAATCTGTGCCTTTAGGATCATCCTCTTCTCCTTCAGGAATTCTGGTAAGTCAGATGTTTGATCTTTTGGACTAATCCCACAATTCTCTCAGGGAATAATCTGTCTTTGCTTTCCATTTTTCTACCTCTTTAAATACTTGGAATCATTCAAAAGCCTCATCTTCAATTCCAGAGATTCTTTCTTCTGCCTGCTCAACTCTTATCACTGAGAGATTTTACTGTATTTCAAAGCTCCTTGAATAATTTTTTTCATTGCATTGAGCTCTGCTATCTCTTTTCTCATTATGTACATATCCTTGGAGATTTTGTCTTCAAATCTATTAATTTATTGTGACAACTTTTGAACAACTCATTGGATTTTTATTTCCATCTTTTCCTCCATTCTATTCATTTTTATTTGCCATCCATACTCTGAATGTTATTTCTGACAATTTAGTCATTTGTCTATGAATGGCCTTTTCTATTGTGTCTCCTTTGTCTTTCCTTGGAGGAGTTGAAATATTCTGATTATTCATGTTACCAGAGTTCTTCCACTGATTCTGCCCCATGAGTATTTTCTGCAGTTTGGCATGTAAAATTGGTATGGTGAGATTGGATTGAGGGCCCCAGGAAGTGAAGTTAGGCAGCTCTTTACCAATGAACTGGGGCTGGTGATTATGCTTTTTTTCCCTACAGCTTTACAAGTGGCCTTTTCACAGCTGTAGCCTGAGATCTGAGGACCTGCTTGGTTGATAGTGCTAGCTGGCTCTGTCCTGTAGTCATCCAGCCTCTATCAAATCCTAATAAGTTGTGGTATTAGGCTGAGATATCAGCTGGGGAGAGATACAAGCAACTGTGGTTTCCCTGTTCTACCAGAGACAGCTGGAGGAGCAGAATCAGTACCTCCCTCTACAAAACAACCACCACTCAACCTTGGAGAGTCCCTGGGTGGACAGCACAGATCAAGAGTTGTAATCTGATTGTCCTGGACAGTACAATCACATTAGGTCTTAATAACTATCTGTTTAATGAATACAGGAAAATTCCATACACTTACATTTACATGAGTGGAATATATGAAAAAAAAAATCTAAGAATGTAAATTAGCTGTTAAATGCTCTGAAATTAAAAGATAAGAATCCCCAGAAGTTAACTTGTATATCTGTTTTATAAAAGAGAATATAAATATACCTCTTTTGAAAATTTTGAGTTTGTAATATTTTATGCCCTTTTACCTGTACTTTTACCTTTTTGCCCTTGCACCAAATCTCCAGACAGCAAAAAGATGAAAAACATCAGTATTATATTATAACATACTCTGGAAAATAAAACAGGTAAAGACAGAAAATACTAACTTCTAATAAGTGTAGACTAAAAGGCTACATTTAGTGAAATGGTATTACATTTATTAATGTGACTGTAATGTGTACATAAAACAATTCTTCAATGATGAGCATTTCATGATATAAAAATAAAATTATAAAAAAGAAAGTTCTTTGTTAAAAGCAGTAATTAAAATATTAAACAAAATGTATAGCCAATGTTTAATTATGTAAATGCCAGTAATTTAGATAGTGTGCTGCCTTCTTTTTTTTTGTGATTGCCTGTGGCTACTTAAAGAACTCATTATGATCTTCACTATAGGATGAGAAGAAAAAGTTAAAAGAATAGAAATTCTACTCTATCCATTCAAAGAAATTTTAACCCTGAGTGGAAGAGGAATTAGAAGTTTTCATTTCAAAGGAGGTTTGTAAATTATGCATATTTGTTCCCTTTTTTCATTGACCTTATCCTCATTAATAATTCAAAGTGGGTAATATGTACAGCACTTACACTTTTGCTGATCCACATATGTTATGTGTGAAAGTTGAAAATGCAGTAAAGAAGGACTTCTGGCTCTGTAATGTCTACATTACTCACTTCTCCTTGCCAAAGTCCTGAAAGGAATCTTCATTTTCAAACTACAAATTCAAATATTGCCAAAACGGTTCTGAACTGTCAACAGTCCCTGTCAAAGAGTAAAAAAGAATTGACAGTAATATAAATGATATGATTTTGGAGTTCTGCCCCAAATCTCCTCACATTAGCCTTCCATAGCAACTGAAATTTGTAAAATGAGGTTTGAAAGAGGAAAGCCTGCATCCATTAGGATATAAGTACCATTGACCGGATAAGCAAGTAATCTGTCAGTTTACTTATCTGTTATATCAAAAAGTAGAAACCAGGGCTTTTATGAAAGCATATTCAGTGAATACAAAGTGTCTTAAGCCTACAGGCATATGGATATACTTAGGTCAAAATACAAGGGTATATGTGAAACTTGGTAAACGGTCTGTAAAGCTAGTGAATGATGCCCCATGATCATATCAATGTACACAGCATGATTTAATAAAAAATAAAATAAAAAAGGCATGTTTTCAAATAAATATTTCCACTGTTTTAGTTTCTAAATACCAATCTGTCAGTGTTCTTTTAAGAATGACTTCCTGATATTGTAATACCAGGCAACAATTCAATGAGTACAGTGATTCAAATTCCCAGCAAGGAACTGCTAATTATTTAGAATACCTACAGAATACATTTACAGACTCATCTCTTAAAAAATTAAAATATTTTGATCTCTTGTAACTGTTGAGGAAAATTGATGCAATGTACCTCCTTAATACAACCTAAATTCTTTTTTTTTTATGTCTTTACAGAATAATTAAGTAAGTGGGGTGAAGTCTATGTTAACCAGTTTGATGTAAGCATTCTAAATTGTATATAAAATCAGCACGTTGTATCCCATAAATGTATTAACGTATACATGATTTATGTATGTATGACTCAATGAAAAAATAAAAGAGATAATGCACATAACACCTATGGTGCATTTTGCAAGGGTGGATGTCAAATACCACCTAAATTCTGTCGATGCTCTGATTTCAACAGAGCTCTGAAAACATCATAATTGATGTACTCTGGCTGATGAGAGGTTCTACTATGTATATTTGAATAGCATGAGCTTAGAAGTTATGGCAGGTGGACCTGGATTAGAATACTGGACAAACCCACATCTAGCTATGTGCCTTCTTACATCATAAGCATTGTATGAATATCCATTTCTTTAATTAAGAGTCAGGTAATAATAACATTTGTATAATAGAGTTCTTGAGTTATAAATAAGATAATCTGTGTAAAGTATTTTTCACAGTGCATGAAGCATAATATATTCAATAAATATATAAATATTTTTCTGTAATTATAATGAATATTTTATGTAATTGAATTCTTGTATTGTTTACAAAATATTAAACTAAAATTAACAGAAACTCGATATCCCTTATTTTATTAATTTTATTTAATTTCAGATTGATGTAAGACTACATATAATTTGAGTTTGTAAAGTAAAGTCTGAGATGCAGCTCTGTTCTTCACCCTGGAAGTGTGCCATATACCCACACATTGCTTGCCTTATTTTAATCTGTATTTATTTTCTTTATTTCACTAATAAGAAAAGTCAGGCTCATGTATTTTAGGTAACTTAACTAAAGCCACAGAGTCATAAGTGAAAGATAAGTATTAAAAACTTGTGTATCTCACCTTGAGGATCACGCTTTTCCCCTTATATGCACTAACTCAAATTAATTTTTCTTATACTTGTGGTTTAGATCCACTGGGGAATAAGGTAATACATTTTGGTATGGTTAACTGGCCTTCGAACATCAAACCACAAGATATTCAAGTAATACTAGGCCACCTACAGAACTACTTGTCACAATAGTTAAAAGCCCCACATGATTCTTCTCCACCATTGTCAACATAATTATATGATTCTACAGAATTTATTCTTTGTTATTCACACACAAAAATAATATGCTTGTTTTGTATCGTTTAACAAAATAGAGCATACTTCAACCTGAATCAAGGTGTACTTGTAAGTAAACAATCAAAATATTTTGAATTTAGGCCATGTTAATGTGTCTCATTGGTTGAATTCCCATTCTGAAACAAGTTCAACTTAAACACTAGTAAAGTATAATAGAGACAAATGAAAGAGACTTGTTCTAGAAACAACAGGTAGAACACTCGAATGTAAGAGCTGACATCACAACAGTGGAAGAATATTCAGCTGCTGAGAAACCATTGTTGTCTGAATCTGCAAAATCCTTTTATTAGCTGCCATAGTAGTACCCAGAATAGTAATTAAGAATTTGAATGGCATAACACAGGGTAATAGAGGGGGCTAGGAAGAATTGAAGCATGGCACAATAGCATGTGCCAGTCAGAGGAAGGCTGTGCACTCAGTTTGAAAAATCAATGAAAGGAAGAAAATGCTATTAGTGCCTGTGATTGTTGGAGAGCTCACTTCAAGGTGATGAGTGAAGCTGAATATAGTTGCTGTGAACCAAAAACAGGCTCACAAATCTTTACTTGCAAAAAAAAAAAAAAAATCATTTCAGGTCAGCTTTGATTTGCAGATCTACAAAATTTCAAAGGGACTTTGAATTGCATAGATATCCAGCTTTCAAATAGGCAATTTTTGAACCATGTATTAGTATCAGATTATTTATAAGTATAAAAGTAAAGGAAATATTTACCAATAATTTAGACGAAATAATTAACAAAAATAACCAAAATTAAAAAAATGCATAAGGATGTATTTACCTTTTTATTTATTCAATAAGTATTTACCACATACTTAATAGAAGGATAGGCCCACTAAGAAATGCTTAGAAGTACTAAGAAATCTGACACATAACCTCTTTTTGAAGAAACTAAGAAAAGTAAATTACATTGTAAAATTTAAAAACTAAAACACAAGATTTACAGATGTGTTGGCAAACATGTGAACGTAAATGTTAGTGGTTCAACTATTGAAATTAACTGAATTAAGCGCCCTGATTCTCTGTTTTCTCATCAGAACAATTGTCATGTAAATTGTTAACTTGAAGTAACAGTGTCTAAGGCCAAAATTCATCCTTCAAAAAATATGAAAAAATTAAGAGTTTTTCTTAAATATTAAACTACTGGGCCCTCTGGACTTAGGTAATAAATAAATTAATATACTAGTTTCTCAAAAAAAACAAAAAGTACATCAATGTGACTTCCTCTTCTGGAATATGGAATAGATATGTTTGTATATATATCCTACCAAATAAAACCATTATAAATACCTTGGCTATTATATATAAGACAAATATAACAACAATTTTAATGATAGAAATAGTCTAAGACTATCGATAGAACTCAGGACCCAAGGAATGACAGGGTGGGGTTTCTTTTCTTTTCTTTTCTTTTCTTTTTCTTTTTCTTTTTTTCATGTATAATATATCTGATGCTTGCAGCTGAAGAGGCTAACAATGTAGAAATGCCAATAAACATAAACAAAATTCTGCTATTCCTATCTAAATGACAAGGAAAGAGGTAGCCTAATAAGACAAAAAAAATGGTATAATAACCACTCTACTATAGCAAATCACATCCCCCTAAAAATAAAATTCTCCCTACTCCCACCCATGCCTCCAAAGACAAAGGGTAGATGCTAGGTTTCTCCATTCATCAGGCTATAACAAAATGCTCCAATATGTTGGTGTAGTGGTGTTTACTCCCACTGGCTAAAATGAGTTACTCATACAACTCCTTGCAGCGGTATAGTAAGAAGAGGCCTACTGGACTTTTACCATCACTCAAAGGTAATAGGGCACTTCATTTCCCAAGACAGGGATGTATTAGTGTAAACCCAGTGGTAGTTGAAACTACCACCCGACTTCACAGGTGGCAATGGAGGCTGAGTAGATATCTAGACCTCTACCTTGAAGTGGCAAAAATGAGTCAATGGCCTGCATTTCTTTTACAAAGAAGACATCAGAGAAAATCAGCTAAAACAAAACGTAAATAAGATCCAAAGGGTTACAACACAATACACAAGATTCCTGCTATTTTCTTGTCTTCCCAAAATTCCTATGTTGAGAGCTAATTGCCAGAGTGTTTATGTTAGAAGATGAAGTCTTTGAGAGATAATTATATCATGAGGGCAAATATTTCATGAATGAGGGTAGTGCCCTCATAAAAGAAGTCATAGAGAGCTGTCTGTTCTCTTCTATGTGAGTACGCAATGAAAAAGCACCAACTGTGAACTAGGAGAGAACGATTACTAGACTCCAAATTTTCTTGAACATTGATCTTGGACTTCTCAGCCTCTAGAACTATGAGAAATACATTCCTGTTGTATTGAAACCACCCAGCTTATAACATTTTGTTATATCAGCCTGAATAGACTAAAACAATGCTCATATTCCAATCAAAATTGTTTACCATACAAAGAACTAAGAGAATCTGAACAATTATTTCCTTCCTTGTCATAGATATATTTTCTAAATGCAGATCAATTAGATGGATTCAAAGCAGAGTATGGCTCACTTATTAATGTGAACAGAGTTCAGAGATTGTGAAAGTTTTAAGGGCAGAGTACGGGTAAGGAAACAGCCATGCAAGAAATGAAGGCAAGGTTAGAGAGATCCTGAGTGTTACTTGTGAGTTACTTTCTGAAGTCTTGGCTATACATTCAGAGGATGAGTCTTCTTGGGGCTTACCAGGCAGTAGACTTTACAGGATTGATAGTGAAATAGAGATACTAGAGGCAGAATAATAATGAGCATATTAGACATTGGGCAGGTACAGAAAGGATAAATATTATTCATACCTGTGGATTTGTTCAAACATCAGAAAAATTAAACACTGATGTAAAGACACTACTAAAGAACAGGAGATAAAAAAAATACAGTCCTTGGGTCTGATACAGCCTGCCAGTTCTATTTAAACAATGTTATATTAGAAACTGGCCATGCCCATTTGGATATGAATTGTCAACATCTACTTATGTGCTTTAATGAAAAAGTTTAGTAGCTAAGATTTCAGGTTATACTACAAGGCTATAGTTATCGAAATAACATGGTACTGGTATAAAAATAGAGACATAGATCTATGGTATAAGGTAAAGAAACTAGAGATGAGCCCAGCCATATATTGTCATTCATCATTTTGTCTTTTATAAGCCTAACAAACACATGCCATGGGGAAAAGAATCCTTATTTAACAAATGGTGCCTGGAGAACTGGTTATCCACATGTAGAAGACTGAAACTGGACCTGTACCTCTCACCATTGACAAAAAAAAAAAATTGTTTCTCATTGGATAAAAGCTTTAAATTTAGGACATGAAACAATAAAATTTCTAGAAGAGGATATGGGGGAAACACTTGAAGATAATGACCTGGGAAAAAAAACTTTATAAGGAAGAACCCCTAGCAATTGCAGCAACACCAAAACTAAATAACTTGGATTTGATTAAGCTAGAAAGCTTTTGCACAGCTAAGGATAGCACAAACAAAGCAAACAGACAGCCTTCGGAATGAGAGAATATTTTTGCATGTGATGAATCTGACAAAGGCCTGATAACTAGAATTTACAGAGAATTCAAATTAAACAATAAGAAAAGTGCAAACAATCCTTTCTATAACAGGGCAAGAGATTTCAACAGAAACTTTTTTGAGGATGACAGATTAATGGCCAATAAACACATGAAAAAAACGTTCATCATCTTTAATCATCAGAGAAAAGCAAATCAAAACCACTCTAAGATATCACCTATCCAATCAAGATTAGCCCACATCACAGTCCCAAAACACCAGATGCTGGCATGGATGTGGAGAGAAGGAAACATTTCTACACTGCCGGGAGGATTGCAAACTAATACAGCATTTTTGAAGAGAAGTAGGGAGAATCCTCAAAGATCTAAAAGTAGACCTTCCATTTGACCCTGCAATCCCATTGCTAGGTATCTACTCAGAAAAGGCATCTTCAAACTTTTTAAACAGGGGTCCAATTCACTGTCCCTCAGACCGTTGGAGGGCCAGACTATAGTTAAAAACAAACAAACAAACAAACGATGAACAAATTCCTATGCACACTGCATATATTTTATTTTGAAGTAAAAAACAAAACAGGAACAAATACAATTCACACCGCTTCATGTTGCCTGTGGGCCACAGTTTGAGGATGCCTGATTCAGAAGAACAAAAATCATTTTGTGGGGTGGTACCTGTGACTCAAAGGAGTAAGGCGCCAGACCTATATGCCGGATGTGGTGGGTTCAAACCCAGACCCAGCCAAAAAAAAAAAAAAATCATTTTGCCACCAAGATATTTTTACCAGAATGTTTATTGTGGTTCAGTTCATAATTGCCAAGTCGTGGAAGCAACCTAAGTGCCCATCAACCCCTGAATGGATCAACAAACTGTAGTATATGTATACCATGGAATATTATTCAGCCATGAAAAAAGATAAAGACTTCACAGTTTTTACATTTATCTGAATGTAGTTGAAATACATTATTCTTAGTAAAGTATCACAAGAATGGAAAAATAAATATCCAAAGTACTACATACCAATATGAAATCAATACATAAACAATGACATGCTCATAAGAACAATAAAACATGAATGTAGTCCAGTTCAAGAGTAGAGGGAAGTGGGAGGGGGAGGAGGAAGGTCATGAGACAGACTCTCACCTAATGTGCACATTGTAAGGGTGTATCACGCCCCCTTGATGAGGGGCACTTTTACAAATGGAACTTTACTCTGAGGTGAGAACAACCTACACTTTGTACCCTCATATTAATTTGAAAAAATAAAAAAATAAAAGTTCTTTATGTAATCTGGAAGAAAAATCTTAAAGAATCTATAAGAAAGTTCCTAAAAGTAGTAAAGTGACATTTTCAAGGGCACATAGCACAAAAATAAATATACACAAATAAACTATGTTTCTGTTTACCAGAAATAAACAGTTGTACTTGATTTTTAAAACAATAAAAATAATATTATGACAATAGTATCAAAAGATTAACTCAAGCTTATATCTTACTAAACATCATAATGCTCTGTATGCAGAAAATACTAAATATAGACTAAAAAACCAAAGAAGATATCAATTTTTCCCAATCATATCTGTTTACTACAATATCAATCAAAATCTCAGCAGGCTTTTAAAAATAGATATCAACATGCTGATTCTAAAATTTATATGGAAAGGCAAAGAAATTAGAAAAGCCAACACTATTCAGAAAAGGAACAAAGTTGATGGACTTACAATACCGGAATTCAGGACTTATTATGAAGCAACAGAAATTAAGGCAGTGCATAATTGATGGAAGTATATACTTACAAATCAATGGAATAGAATAGAGAGCACAAGAGTAGACCCACACAGTTATAATAAATAATAAAAACATATAGACTATTTACATTATCTATGGTGGTATTATATAAGTATTTCTGCCACTATGATCAAACCTGTCTCTAAGACTTTGGTCCTTTACCTATTTGTGGGTATACCTCTTGTTGAGGGCTGAAAGTATATGCCTTGCTCATTTCTTTCTCTTCTGTTTTAAGGATATTATTGATTCACCAAATTCTAGTTCCATCAGCAGCTAATGCTTTAAACTTCGTGTAGGAGACTTCCAACTTAATTTTATCTCCTGTGAAATGGAGATATTCTCATACACACATGGTAAAATCATTTTGTAGATTAAATGACATTATGCATATAATGCGATCTGTAGTATGAATGGTTATGCCCAGTAACCACCCCTTACATATTAGCTAGTGGCCTTAGGCTTTAGACTTTGTGATAAACATTCTTGTGATTATTGAGGAAATTAAAAAAAAAAAAGAGAGGAGAAAGAGAAGCAGCATAGGGTCAAGGAAGTTATTAATAAAGAATATGGTGTCAAATTTACAATACATTCAGTATGATCCCGAGGCAAGCTCTGAAGCACAAAACGTACCACAGAGGTAGCCCTTCCATGAGGATTAGGTTGCATTTGGTGCAATCTTGAAGAGGCTTCTGTGTGACAGACAGTAATTTATTGGAGAAAGAGATCTGCTAGGAGCAGTCAGCACTTACAGAAGCTAAAGGAAAGAGCACATTTGCCAGTGAAAGACCATTTGGGCAAGGCACTGACAGGATTCTCTAATTTTTATCATGATTATCTAATTATTATACTAAGACATTTGTATGTAAAGTAAGCCTTTAAAATAATATATTAAAATTAAGATATATTATGGGACATTTATCCCCAACCTCAATTAAAAATTAACATTACCAGTGATGAAGAAGCACTATATTAAATAGTTTATAACATGAACCCTATAAATACACACAACTGTTAGGTACCCATAACAATTAAAAATAAAAATTAGCAAAATATAGTAGCAAATGACAGAAACAAAATATTTACAAAACTGACACGTCTAACTTATGACATTCTCTATCTTCTACATTCAGTGTATCAAAACACTATAATGGAAAACATAAAGACTTTACAGGTGATGAAGTTAATTATATTGACATGGAGAAATTATCCTGGATAGTGAGGATGGGCCCAATAATAACATAGGACTCCTTATCAAGGAAAGAGGAAGGTAGGAAAGTCAGAGATGTGGGAAAGGAAACAGAGCTCAGAGTTTTGTGGGGCTAGAAGCCAAGGAATGTGGGCAGCCTCAAATCCCCCAAAGAAACAAGCCTATAGCTTGACTTTAGCTTAGTGAAATCCATTTCACATATGTGATCACCAGCTTTATAAAATAAATTATGTGTTAGTTTCACACATTAAGTTTTTGGTAATTTGCTATAGCAGCACTAAGGAACCAATCGATGAGTAATGTTTTATTGTATGTATCTTAATACTTGTTACTTGCATTACTTGTATTTTTTATATGAAGATATCTTGCAGAAGATATCTTCTATTTTTGGTTTTCTGTTTGACACAAGAACTTTTCGGGGATTATATATCATTCATTTAATTATGTCTTTCTCCAGAATCATTTTACTCAAGCTGTAGGGGAGGCATGTGATAAATCTGAGCAAAATTCTCTGAAAGTGCAGTCACAGAATTTGTTATTTTATTTTATTTTATCTTTTTATTAATATTAAATCATACCTGTGTACATTAATGCAATCATGGGGCACCATAAACTGGTTTTATAAACAGTTTGACACATTTTCATTAGACTGGTTAACATAGCCTTCCTGGCATTTTCTTAGTTATTGTGTTAAGACAATTATATTCTACATTTACTAAGTTTCACATGTACCCTTGTAAGATGCACCGCAGTAGTCACAGAATTTGATAAGGATATATGGAAATAAATTCCTTGAACCTTGTGGCATCTTCTTCAGGGCTTTGCATATCTATTGAAGCAGATGTTTAATTTACTCTGGTATTACAACACTAAGAATCATGTTAGCCTGAAGCTATTTGAGGTCCTCTTCTCAACATATGAAGCCTATATGATATAAAGCAAAATAAAACCAGGCAAAGCCAAGAGACAGAGAGTTATTGTACTTAGGGCATCATTTGAACTTCACAAAACAACTGTGAAAAGTCACAGTTGTTCACAAACTTCACAAAACAACTTTTCTAAAGTCCATCCTTGGATTTCTCAATTACATTGCCCAATAAATTCCATTTCAGTGTATGTAGGTTTGCATTGGGTTTCTTGCACAAAAATAATAGTCCTAACATAGGTATGCCACATTTTTAAGAGCTCATGAGTGCTATATTCCTTTAATCTTATGTATTTTCGAACTCCTTTTTGATCTAATAAAAGTATTGTCTTTACATTTGGAAAAAAATGTTATAATATAAAATTCTGAGGTCATATATTTCTATCCCCTCAAATTTAAAAAGTGTAATAGTGCCCTTGGAGGTTTTATATTTGCAGTAATTAAGTTTTGCATATTATCTTATTTTGTATATTATCTTGTTCACTGGTATATAATTATTCATGGTAATCTCTTATGATTCTTTATACTTCCATGGTATCAGTCGTAATGACTTTTCAACATTTATGTGTATCATTTTATTATTTCCATGCACTATTTTTCTTTTTCTTTTTGTATTAAATCATAGCTGTGTACATTAATGCGATTATGGGGCACCATACGCTGGTTTTATACACTGTTTGACACATTTTCATCACACTGGTTAACATAGCCTTCCTGGCATTTTCTTAGTGTTTTTTATCTTTTCAGTAAATCAACTCTTACTTTTTTGTTCTTTTAGTTGTCTTTCTAGTCTCTGTTTCATTTATTTCTGTTCCAACATATATTTTCTTCCATCTGTTAATTTGGGGTATAGTTTATTCCTCTTTATCTAGTTTCTTGAGGTTTAAAGGAAGGTTGTTTATTTGAACCTTGAGGTCTAAAGTAATATTATTTCTTTAAGACCTTTTTTCTCCCCTTAATGTAGGAATTTATAGTATAAAGTTTCCTCTTATAATCAATTTTGCTGTATCTCATAAGTTTTCCATTTTTGTTGTCTCAAGATAATTCTTGATTTCCTTTTGGTGTCATCTATCTTTGCCCCCACAGGTTTTTAAGGACGGTTTTGTTCATTACATATTTGTGAATTTTCCAATTTTTCTCCTGTTGTTTATTTCTGGCCTCATATCATTGTGGTTGGAAAAGATATTTCATATGACTTTAAACTTTTAAAGTTGTTTTCACCCTGGAATGGGGGAAAGATGGCTGACTAGTAGCAATACTCAGCAGAGGCTCCTGACAAGAGGGAGAAAAACTGTATAGAATCAGTACCTATGAAGCCAAGGTCGGGAGCTGAGCCAAGAAAGAAGTTCAGCAAACTGTGACTCTAAGGAAGACCATTCAAGAAAACAAATTACAGGTACAATTACAGGTACAGCCTATTGCCTAGGGGATTTAAGACCCCTCTCCCCAAGTGAGATTCTCTGTGTGCTCTCTGCAAGCAAGCAGAGGACAAAAAACCTCTCATTTTACCTCACTGGAGTGAGTTGCTAAACACCTGGTCTCCTTTTCCAGGGAGGTCCCACTTGTGAAATTGAACAAATATTTTTCCCACAAGCTTTGCCCCCTGCAGAGCCCAGAGTGTTTGGCATTTTCCCGAGAGATCTGGGCATCGTGTGGACCATTGAACATCAGAACAGAATCTGTGTCATGGGGACACAAGGCAGGAGAAGAATAAATCCTCAGGTTATGACTATGCTCAGCCAGCAGTGGTGTTGACCCCTGGTTCTGGCTGTGTCTGGTGGGAGGGGGTGAAGAACCTCCAGCTCTGACAGTGCCTGTGAGCAGGGAAGTGGTTTCCCAATGTGGACTGAGCTCAGCAAGGATCGCGGCTCCACCTGAGGCTATAAGCAGAGACATGGATGCCAGTGTGGACTGAGTTTGGTGGGTGGAGGTATGGACCCCCAACTATAACTGAGCTGGCGAGCAGAGATTTGGATTCCTAGTCCTAACTGAGCCCAGTGGGCGGGGTCCTAGAATCCCAGCTTCTACTGTGCCTGGGGATCAGGTGTGCTGCTGCCCAGTTGGGCCTAGTACCATACCCTCAGGGTTGCAGTACAGAATTGATTGTGGATTTCTAACCACAGTTGGAGACCCTTGGATTCCTCTCTGTTAAGGGTTTGTACTGCCCAAGAAAATTTGGCTGGAACTTGTGTCTGGGGCTGCCCACCTGGGGACACTCTGAGGTTGACCTACAAAGTTCTGTAGGAGAAAAGAACTGAATGGTGGGAGTGGGGTGCTGCATCTGTCTGTATCTCTCCCCAGCTGAAATTTAAACTTAATATTGTGAATTATTAGGATAGGGTAGAGGTTGGATGATTTCAAAACAGTGCCAAATGCACTGTCTCACCAAGTAGGTCTTCAGAGTCTCCAGCCAAAACTTGAAAAGGGGCCTTTGTAAGGTTGTAGGGGATAAGCCACAATTACAAGGCCTAGCACTTTGGTAAGGGGCTGATTAACTCTATTACCTGGGGTCTCCAATTTAATCTCACCCTACCACGTTTTTGTTTTTGTTTTTGCAGTTTTTGGCCAGGGTTGGGTTTGAACCCGCCACCTCCAACATATGGGGCTGGTGCCCTACCCCTTTGAGCCACAGGTGCCGCCCTCACCCTACCACTTTTAATAACCAAATGGTGGAAAATAATCATGAAGAAGAACCAACAGAAAACTCTGGCAACATAAATAAGCAGAATAGATTAACCCCTCCCCAAGGAATGACAAAGGAGATACTATGCATGAAGATGCCATGCATAGACAAATGGCTGAAATGTCAGAAATAGAATTCAGAATATGGATGGCAAATAAGATGAATAGAATAGAAGAAAAGTTAGAAATAGAAATCCGAGGAGTAATTGCAAAGTTGTCTCAATAAATTAATCAATTCAAAAAGTCACCAAAGATATGGACATAATGAGAAAAGAGATAGTAGAGCTCAGTAAATGAAAGAGTTATTTGAGGAGCTGCAAAATACAGTGGAATCCCTCAGTAATAGAGTTGACCAAGCAGAAGAAAAAATCTTTGAAATAAAAGACAAAGTTTTTGAATGTTCTCACTCAAAGAAGCAGACAAATGGAGAGCAAAAGCTGATCATTTCCAGAGAGAGTTGTGAGATCTACTCCAAAAGATCAAGTATTCATCACATAGGAATTTTTGAAGGAGAATAACACAGTCCTAAAGGTACAGAAGCCCTACTCCAAGATATTATGGAGGAGAATTTCCCAAGAATTTCAAGAGATACAGTTCAGATAGTAGACAGCTTCAGAAACCCAGTAACACCCAATCAAAATAAAGCATCTCCTAGACACATTGTGATTAATTTTGCCAAAGTTAATATGAAGGAGAAAATTCTGCAACCATCCAGAGATTAAAAAAAAAAAAAGCATTACCCATGAAGGGAAAAAATATTAGCATGACTGACTGCAGATTTCTCAGCCCAAACTTTTCAAGCCAGAGGAGGATGGTCATCAACCTTCAATCTCCTAAAACAAAAAACTTTCAGCCCAGGATCCTATATCCAGGTAAACAGTTTTATTGTTGATGGGGAAATCAAATACTTTACTAACATACACATGTTGAAGAAGTTTGCCATAACTGAACCAGCTTTCCAGGATATTCTCAGACCCATCTTCCACAAAGACTAGAACAATGGTTTACCACCAAAGTAGACTCATCCAGAAATCTTTGAAGAAAATCCAACTTACAGGAGACACCTTTGGCTAAAAGGAGTAGGGCATTGGCCCCATATACTGGAGGTGGCAGGTTCAAACCCTGCCCCAGCCAAAATAAATAAATAAATAAAAGAAATAAAAAAAGAAAACAACTACAAAAAGAAAGAAAGAAAAGAAAAGAAGAAAAGAAAATCTAACTTCCACAGTGGTGAAAGGATTAAAAATATCCACTCAACATTTGAAAAACATGACACCCAAAACACTACCATGCTTATCAATTCTCTCAATTAATGTGAATGGTTTAAATTGTCCTCTAAAGACACACAGGTTGGCTGACTGTATACATAAACTCAGAACAGATATCTGCTGAATACAAGAATCTCATCTTGCCTTGGATAAAAATAGACTCAGGGTGAAGGGATGGACATCTATAATACAGGCAAATGGAAATAAGAAAAAGGCAGGTATTACAACTTTATTTGCAGATACAGTTGGCCTTAAACCAATAAACATAAGGAAAGATAAGGATGGTCACTACATATTTGTCCAGGGAAACACTCAACATAAAGAGATTTCGATAATTAACATATGTGTACCCTACCAGAATGTCCCTCAATTTCTAAAGCTAACCCTAATGGATATTAACAATTTGATATCTTCCACCACTATAATAGTTGGAGATTTTAACACCCCTTTGACAGTTTTGGATAGATCCTCTAAGAAGAAACTAAACAATGAAATATTAGACTTAAACTTGACCATAGGACAAATGGACTTAACAGAACTCTACAGAACATTTCATCCTAAAAACTGAATATACATTCTTCTCAGCAGCCCACATATCATCCTCCAAAATTAATCATAACTTAGGACACAAGTCTAACCTTAGCAAATTTAAAAGAATAGAAATTATTTCTTGGATCTTCTCAGATCACCATGGAATAAAAGTTGAACTCAACAGCAATAGGAATTGTCACACTCAAACTCATGAAAACTAATAACCTTATGCTGAATTATAGCTGGCTCAAAGGCAAGATTGAGAAGAAAATTGCCAAATTTTTGGAACAAAATCAAAATGAAGACACAAATTATCAAAACCTCTGAAATACTTCAGAGGAAGTCCTAATAGGGAAATTCATAGCTTTGGAAGCCTACCTCAAGAAAACAGAAACAGAGGAAGTCAACAACTTACTGAGTCATCTCATGCAACTGGAAAAGTAAGACTAGTCCAACCGCAAACCCAGCAGAAGAAAAAAATATACAAAATTAAAAAAGAATTAAATTAAATCGAAAACAAAAGAATCATTCAGAAGATAAATGAAACAAAAAGTTGGTTTTTTGAAAAGATTAAAATATTGATAAACCTTTGACTAACCTAGCCAGAAACATAACAGTAAAATCTCTAATATCATCAATGAGAAATGATATAGGAGAAATTACAGACACCTCAGAAATTCAAAAAAATATTCAATGATTACTACAAAAAACTCTATTCTTAGAAATATAAAAATATGTAAGAAATGGAATAATACCTAGAAGCATGCCATCTTCCTAGACTCGACAATAAAGAATTAGAAATTTTGAATAGACCTATATCAATCACTGAAAATAGCATGAAATATACAAAATTTCCCCCAAAAGAAAAGTCTAGAATAAGAAAACTTCACATTAGAATTCTACCAAACCTTTAAAGAGGAACTGGTACCTATATTATGCAACCTTTTCCACAATAGAGAAAAAGAAGGAATCCTTCCCAATACATTCTATGAAGTAAATATCACCTTGATCCCCAAACAAGGCAAGGACCCAACAAAAAAAGAAAACTATAGACCCATTTCATTAATGAATATTGATGCAAAAATATTCAATAAGATCCTAGCAAACAGTATTGAACAACACATAAAAAAAAAAAAATTACACACCAAGGTAAAGTTGGTTTTATTCCAGAGTTGCAAGATTGGTTCAAGATATGTAAATCTATAAATATAATACATCACATAAATACAATTTAAAACAAAGACCAACTTATGCAGAAAAAGCTTTTGATAATATCCATCATCCATTCATAATCAGAAAACTTAACAAAATAGGTTTATGTAGGTCATTTTTTTTTGGTAGAGACAGAGTCTCACTTTATGGCCCTCCGTAGAGTGCCATGGCATCACACAGCTCACAGCAACCTCCAACTCCTGGGCTTAAGCGATTCTCTTGCCTCAGCCTCCCATGTAGCTGGGACTACAGGTGCCCGCCACAATGCCTGGCTATTATATATAGGTCATTTCTTAAACTAATAGAGGCCATGTGTTGATTGGGGTAAACTTTTAAATATTTCCACTCATAACCAGACAATGATGCCCACTGTCTCCACTGCTATTCAACATAGTAATGAAAGTCTTAGCCATAATAATCAGGCAAGAGAGAAGATGATCAAGGGTATTCAAATGGGGTCAGTGGAGATCATACCCTCACTCTTCATGGATGATATGATCCTATACCTGGATAATCCCAGGGACTCAAGTACAGAACTCTAAGAAGTGATCAAAGAATACAGCAGAATCTCAGGATTCAAATCAATACTTATAAATTAGTAGCTTTTATATGTACCAACAATAGTCAACCTGAAAATATAATCAAGGCCTCTATTCCTTTTATAGTAGTCCCAAAGAAAATGAAATATCGGGGAATTTACCAAACAAAAGACATAGAAGATCTCTGTAAAGAATATTATGAACCTCTAAGAAAAGAAACAGCAGAAGATGTTAACAAATGGAAAAACATACCATGCTCATGGCTGGGAAAAATCAATATTGTTAAAATGTCTATACCACCCAAAGTAGTCTACATGTTTAATGCAATCCCTATTAAAGCACCATTGTTATACTTTAAAGCTTGAAAAAATAGTGCTGTATTTTATATGGAATCAGAAAAAAACCTTGAATAGATAGTACATTACTCAGAAATAAAAACAAATCAGGAGGCATCGTTACTAGACTTCAGGCTATACTACAAATCTATAGTGACCAAAACAGCATGGTACTGGCACAAAAACAGAGAGGTAGATTTATGTAATGGAATAGAGAACCAAGAGATGAACTAAGCCACTTACCATCCTTTGACGTTTGATAAGCCTATCAAAAGCATTCATTGGAGGAAAGACTCCCTATTTAACAAATGGTGCTGAGTGAACTTGCTGGCAACATGGAAAAGACTAAAACTGGACCCCCCTTTCACCACTAACAAAAATTGATTCTTACTGGATAGAAGATTTAAACTTAAGGCATGAAACTATACAAAAATATTGGAAGAGAGTGCAGGAAAAACGCTTAAAGAAATTGACCTGGGAAAATATTTTATGAGGAGGATCCCCCAGCAATTGACACAACACCAAAAATATAGTAGTGGAATCTGATAAAACTAAAAGGCTTCTTTACAGACAAGAGCACAGTAAGTAAAGCAAACAGACAGACTTCAGATTGGGAGAAGATTTTTTACAGGTTATGTTTCTAACAAAGGTCTGATAACCAGAATCCATACAGAACTCAAACTAATCAATAAGAAAAGAACAAATAACCCCATTTCTTTGTCAGCAAGAGACTTTAACAGAAGCTTCTCTGAAAAAGACAGGCACATGGCCTACAAACACATGAAAAAATGCTCATCATCTTTAATTATCAGAGAAATGCAAATCAAAACCACTTTGAGATATCATCTAACTCCAGTAAGATTAGCTCACATCGCAAAATTCCAAAACTACAGGTGTTGGCATGAATGCAGAGGGAAGGGAAGACTTCTACACTGCTGGTGGCAATGCAAAGTAATAAGGCCCTTTTGGAAAGAAGTTTGGAGAATACTCCAGGAACTAAAAGTAGACCTAGGCTCAGCACCTGTGGCTCAAGTGGCTAAGGCGCCAGCCACATACACCTGAGCTGGTGGGTCCGAATCCAGCCCGGCCCGCCAAACAATAATGACGGCTGCAACCAAAAAATAGTAGGGTGTTGTGGTAGGCACCTGTAGTCCCAGCTACTTGGGAGGTGGAGACAGGAGACTTGCTTGAGCCCAGGAGTTGGAGGTTGCTGTGAGCTGTTATGCCATGGCACTCTACCCAGGGTGACAGCTTGAGGCTCTGTCTCAAAAATTATAATAAAAAATAAATAAATAAAAGTAGACCTACCTTTCAATCCTGCAATTCCTTTATGAGGTATATACCCAGATGATCAAAAGTCATTTTACAACAAAGATATATGCACCAGAATGTTTACTGAAGCCCAATTCATAATTGCCAAATCATGGTAGCAGCCCAAGTGCCCATCAACTCATGAATGGATTAACAAATTGTTTTATATATACCATGGAATGCTATGCAGTCACAAAAAGCTGCAGACTTTACATCTTTTATATTTACCTGGATGGAGCTGGAACATATTCTTATAAAAGTATTCAATACTACCATGAAACCAACATATAATCACCTACATATTCATAGGAATGATAAAATAACTATAGTCCAGAAAGAAAGAGGGAAGAGAGGGAGAGAGTAGGGAAGGGAGGAGGCTGGGAGGAGTAAGGGTATTTGGTGGGTCCTCACCTAAGGTGTATAATACAATAGTCATTTCAAAACAATTAAGAATGGGGCGGCACCTGTGGCTCAAAGGAGTAGGACGCTGGCTCCATATGCTGGAGTTTGTGGGTTCAAACCAAGCCCTGGCCAAAACAAAACAAGAAAAAAACAATTAATAATAGAGTATAAATGTCTTACCACCACAAATAAGCAAGCGAGGTGATGGTTATTTTAATTACTTCAATGTAAGCATTCTGCGCTGTTTATCAATTCAGCACATTGTACCCCATAAATTCATTAATATACACATAGTAATGATTTAATAAAGAAAAACATATGCAAAAAATAAATAATTAAAAATTAAAAAATTAAAATTATTACACATAAAAAGTAAAATAAAATTTGTTAAGGCTTATTTTATGGTCTAGCATACAGTCTACTCTGGAGAAATTTCCATATGCACTTGAGAAGAATGTGAATTCTGGTGCTATTGGATGGAATGTCTTGTGTATATCTGTTGCATCCATTTGTTCTATATCTGCTGTTTCTTTACTGATTTTCTGATAAGATTATTTCCATTATTGAAAATTGATATTGAAGCCCACTCATAGTATGGTATTTCTCTTTGTTTCTTCTTTTCAATTCTGTTAATATTCATTTTATATATTTTGGTGTTCCAATATTGAGTGCATATATATATATATATATATATATATATATACATATATACAATTATTATCTCCTATTGAGGAATTTTCCCCTTTGTCATTATATAGTGACCTTCTTTTTATCCTGTGACAGATTTTACTTGAAAGTCAATTTTTTCTAATATCAGCACAAACTTCCTACCCTCTTTTGTTTACCATTTTCATTGAATATCTTTTTCCATTTTTTCACTTTCAGCCTATGTGTACCTTTAAACCTATTGTGATTCTTTTGTAGGCAGATCATTGTTAGCTGTTGCTGTGTTTTGTGTCTTTTGATTGGAAAGTTTAATCTATTTTCTTCTTCTTCTTTTTAATGTTGATCATTGTTTGCTTGCAAGGTCTCTTGACAGAGGTTGATGTTTTCAGTTGTTAGCAATCATTTTATTTTATTTATGCTATTTTATTATTATTATTTTTTATATTTTTTTGCAGTTTCTGGCTGGGGCTGCAAAAATGATTGCTAACAACTGAAAACATCAACCTCTGTCAAGAGACCTTGCAAGCAAAACCTCGCCACCTCCAGCATATGGGGCAGGTGCCCTACTCCTTTGAACCACAGGTGCCACCCAAAGTTTAATCTATTTTCGTTTAAAGTATTTGTCTATAGGTAAGCACTTGCTATTGCCTTTTTAAGTGGTTTATGACTCTTTTGTCAATAGTTCTTTCCTTCCTCTCTTGATGTCTTACTTTTTGATTTTTTGTTTTTTTGTAGTAATGTGTTTTGATTTTTTTCTTTTTATCTTTTATATATTTATTAAAGCTTATGTATTTGTGATCATAATGAGGCTTACATAAAATATTTTACAATTATAAAAGTCTACTTTAAGTTGTCAACAACTTAACTTCAATTGCATACAAAAACTCCACATTGCTACTTCTCTCACCTCATACTAATTTTATATTATCTTTTTTAATTTCAGAGTAATATAAGTACATATGTTTAATTTACATTGTTTGCATTTGTTGGTGAAAGTTCGAGTTGTATTTGAGTCCTTCACCCAGAAGGTGTGCCATATATCCCTACATTGTACCCATTTGTTCAGTCCCTTCCCTCCTCCCACTTCTTGAATTTAATTTGTGTTTTTCTTCTCATGTGGGCCTGTAGTTATTCATCTACTAGTTTCAAATTAGTCTTGAGACTAATACGATGTTTGCTTTTCATTCCATTCTTGAGGCACTTTACTGAGGAGAATGTTCTTCAATTCCATGTAGGTAAATACAAAAGGTACAAAATCCCTCCTTTTTTATGGCTGAATAGTATTTTATGGTATGCAAACACCATAGTTTATTAATCCATTCATGGGTTTAAGGGCCCTTGGGTTGTCTGTGTATCTTTGTGATTGTGAACTGAGCTTCTATAAACAATCGAGTGCAAATGTCTTTATCGTAAAAACATTTTTTGTTTCTAGATAAATACTTATTAATGGGATTGCAGGAGCAAATGGAAGGTCTACTTTTAGTTCTTTGAGGATTCTCCATACTTCTTTCCATAGAGGCTGTATTAGTTTGCAATCCCACCAAAAGTGGGTAAGTGTAGCCTTCTCTCTGCACCCTCACCAGAATCTGTAACTTTGAGATTTTTTAATGTGGGCTATTCTCACTGGGGTTAGGGAATAACTCAAGATGCCCTTGATTTTCATTTTTCTGATGCTTAGAGACAATGAGTATTTTTTCATGTGTTTCTTGGCCATTTTTCTGACTTTTTAGAAGAATATTCTGTTCATTTTCCTTGCCCAATGATTAATTAATTAATTTTTGCTCATGGGGCTAATAACCTGAATCTACAGAGAAATCAAGCTAATCAACATCTTATGCTATTGATGTCACACTTCACATCTTCATGTATCCATCAAGTTATTGTAGCTATAGTTACTTTTAATACTTTTGTCTTTTAATTTTTATGCAAGGATTAAAAATGATTTATGTATCATCATGATAGTATAAGAGTATTCTGAATTTGGCTATATTTTTATCTTTACCAATTAGTTTTACACTTTCATAGGTTTTTGCATTGCTACATGTCATTTAATTTTTTGTTTTTATTGTTGGGGATTCACTGAGGGTACACAGAACCAGGTTACATTGATTGCATTTGTTAGGCAAAATCCCTCTTATAATTGTGTCCCTTAAATTTCTTTAGCATTTCTTATAAGTCACGTCTAGTAGTGGTGAAATTTCTCAGCTTTCTCAATTTAAATCTGAGAATGTCTTTATCTCTTTTATTTTTGAATAACAGATTGGCAAGATATAGTATTCTTGTTTGCCACAGGTTTTTTTTTTTTTTCTTTAATTTTTGGCCCTTCAAATATATTAACCCACACCCTCAGGCCTGTGAGGTTTCTTCTTAGAAATATTTCCATGGCCAATGATCTTGGGGGTAGGTCCTTACTAATAACTCACTCTTGCCACTTTCAAACTTCCACTGTTTATTGCACAATTTGATTACCATGCTTCTTAGGATAAAATTCTTTGGTTTGATCTTCTTTGGGCACTTTTGAGCTTTATAAATTTGAAAATTCATATTCTTCCCAATATTTGGAAAGTTTTCAGTCATTAAGCCATTAATGAAAATATTTTCCTATCATTACTGTACTGAAAGGAAAAAAAATGTGCAGGGAATTGCATGCCCAGTGAAGATATCATTTAATACTGTCAGTAAACAAAAGACATTATTTTTTTCAGCAAAAAAACAAAAGAAGGATTTGCATACAATTTGCATGATTGTATCTTCCACTTTCTGTCTCTCTTCTTCTTCTATGTCTGATATGCAGCTGGGTCACTTGGTTGCTGCTGGCTCAACTGTATAGTTCACAACTGATCAGTATATTGCCAAGGACTCAAATTATTATAGCATGGATACTCTCTGATTTCTAGGTGGATTGGACTGTCTCTAAGACCTTGGTTAGTAAGACTGGTGCTACAATAAGGCTCTGTTTTAGGGTCTGCTATAATATTTATTTTCAGTAATTTGATGGCTTATCAGAGGTACCATACACTTTTTTAATTTTTGTTTGTTTTGTTCCTTGAACTGGCTAATTTCAAATGAGCTGTCTTTGAGTTTATTAAATCTTTTTTTGCATAATTGAATCTGACATTGAAGCACTAAATTAAACGGTCAGTTGTTTCATTGTATTCTTCATCTACATGATATCTATTTGATTTCATAGTTCCTATTTATGTGTTAAATTTCTTGACTTTTCTAAGTATTTGCCTTGATTATTTAGTTGTCTGAGTTCTCTTGCATCTCACTGAGCTACTTCAGAGTAATTATTTTGAATTATTAATCAGATAATTCATAGATCTCCACTTCTTTGGGATCAGTTACTAGAGATGTATTAGTTTCCTTTGGTGTTCTCATTTTTATCTGATTCTTCATGATCAAAGAAACTTTGCATTTATGTCTGTTTATTTGAAGGGAAAATTACTGCACCCAGCCTTCACAGGCTTTTTTCAGTGGGCAAAGTATTTCCCCTGTCTAATTCTTGGACTGATAGAATTATCTCTGAGATTTATGGGGTTGCAGCTGGGTCAAGTTGTTGCTGCTGGCTGCAGTATATGGTTCACAACTGATGAGCCTTTTACCAAGGAATAAAATTACTATAGCATGGATACTCTCTGATTCCTAGGTGGATTGGACTGCCTCCAAGACCTAGGTTAGTAAGACTGGTGCTACAAGGGTATGTTTAGGGTTTGCAGCTAGGTCTTCAGGTGTGCTTGTTACTAGGTGCATTGACAAGTTGACTCCCACTGTGTTCTTACTGGGTCACTGTGTAGGTCTATGAGTGGACAATATTGGCTGTATACCAAAGCTGAGAAGGGCTAGAACCAAGTCATAGGGTTCACAGACTAAACTAAGGTCTCAAAACTTGCCTCTGTGGGTATGGATGGCCATTCTTCCTACTGTGATTTTGTGTGCTAAGAATTTTCCTCAGAGTGCAGCTAAGTGGCACTGAAGTCGGATTACAACATTGCTTCAGGCTTTGTAGCCACAGAGGTTGGCCTTAGACATGAGTTGGTGGGGCTCCTCCCAGTTCCCCAGAAGATGGAGCTATTATCATTACCAAGGCCAAGTCAGGCTATAGCTAACACCATAGGGGAATAGTGATGTTTCCTGGTCTTTTTGGTTTGGCTATATCATAGTGAATGATACTGAAACCTAGGCATGGACCTGTCTTCTGAAAGTGGGCCTTCTTGTTCTTAGGCTCCACCAGGGTTTTACATCCTTCTATCTGTATCCTGAAAGCCCCACAAAGGCATTCTGTGGATGGCTGCCAAGTTATTAATATCATGAGAGAATATGAATGAGAGACTGCTATTCTGTCATCTTTCTGATATTAGCCCCAGATAATTTTTCAACTGAGCAAGGTTATTCTAATTCTTATATAATTAGCAACTAGCTTGTAAGGAGAGCCAGGAAAAACTTTAAAATCAAGTGGTAATTATGGAGTACTGCTCTACTAAATACTAAAATAGTTAATGAAGTTATTTCTATTTCATAGCTTTCAATCATTCTTTAGTTCACCACACTATTTTTTTTTTCATTACTACCACACCACTGAAGCTGCTATAAACATCAGCAATAACTTCCAAGTCCTCAACACCAATGGGTGACCTATTTATACTTTATATAACTTGGCTTCTAAGCAGCAATGGACACTGGTAACAACTTACTTATTTTCCTGTGTTTTTCATGAGACCGTTCTCTTTTAACTCCAGTTGCTTGGGCTTCTTTAGTATTTCAGGTTCTTTAGCTTGTTTCTTTACTTTTACCAGACCCTCAAATAGTGGCAGTTTTTAGTGTTCTATCCTAAGCCCTTTCTCTTCTTACTGTTCATTCTCAATAGGTTACATCATATACTCAAGGTTTCAATGATTAGCTGAGATTTAAAATAAGGGTGAGAAATATGTAGCTAGTTTATGTCTCTATTTTTGTGTCTATAACATACTGTTTTTATCACTTTAGCCTTATAATATAGTTTGAAGTCTGATAATGTGATGCCTCCAGATTTGTTCTTTTTTTTTTTTTTTTAAGATTGTTTTGGTTATTCAGGGTCATTTTTGGTTCCAAATGAAGCAGGTAATTATTTTTTTGTAGATCTACAAAATATGACGTTGGTATTTTGATGGGGATTGCATTGAATCTGTAAATAACTTTGGGTAGTATGCTAAATTTAGCAATGTTGATTCTACTAATCCATGAGCATGATACGTTTTCTTTTCCATTTGTTTGCATCATCTGCAATTTATTTCCTCAATAAATTATTTCATAGTTGTATTTGTAGAGATATTTCACCTCCTTGGTTAAGTATATTCTTAGGTATTCTACAAACCAAATTCCCAAAAATTCATGAGTGGGTTAACAAAATTTGATCTATTTATACCATGGAATATTACTCAGTCATGAAGAAGGATGACTTAATGTCTTTAGCAATAATTTGGATGGAACTAGAGGCCATTATCCTAAGTGAAGTATCTAGGAAATGGAAAAACAAGCACCACATATATTTACTATTAAATTGGAATGAACCAATGAGCATATATGTGTATCAGGTGAAGAAAAATTCAGTGGAAATCCATCAGGGAGTGGGGGCTGGAGGGGTTGGGTGGGAACCTACCTAACCGGTACAATGAATATTATCTGGGTGACAGGCACACTTGTAAGTATGACTTAAGCATTATAAAAATGATCCATGTAGCCAAAAATATATACATTCACATATGTACTTTGAAATAAAAAAAGAGAGGGGAAGGAGAGAGCATTCTAGGAAGAGAAGACAGCATGTGGAGATAGCTAGGCGTGTTTGGGGATATAAAAATCAATTGTAATAATAACCAATAAGTATTAAATATTCTGTATGTACTAAGTACTAGGCTTTGATCAAAATGTTTTTAGTATATTAAATTTATTACTCCTAAATGATATGAAATAGATATTACTTTAACATGCTCATTCACAGTTGAACAAATTAAGGCATAAAGAAGTTAAATAATTTGTCTAAATGGTGCTGCTAATGACTGGGAGAACCAGGATGCCACCTGAGGTACCTAGGCTCCCCAAACCGAATTATAACCACTATCTGATGGTTCACTGAATCTTTAGGGATGTGATGACGGAAAGGAGGCTGGATAGGGCAGTAAGGTACAAAAAAGCCATTTCAAGGATTTATGCCTAGAATTCTTTTCATCTCTCCACAGACCCTCCAACACTCCACTTCATCTTATTCATTCTTCAGGTCTAAGTTTACAATTGATTCCTTCCAGGAAGTCTTTCATGTCCACTTCAGACTTGATTAAGTTTCCAGTATTATTCATTCATAAAGATTTTTATCATTTATTTGCATAGCTAATTTCACATAATCATCTGAAACTCAATACAGATATCATCTCATAGAAGATCAGATTTTATTGCAACAATCTTCATCCTACTTAAACTGAGTTTTTTGGGGTTTTCTTTTGCAGTTTTTTTTTTTTTTGGCCGGGGCTGGGTTTGAACCCACCACCTCTGGCATATGGGGCCGGTGCCCTACCCCTTTGAGCCACAGGCGCCACCCTTAAACTGAGTTTTTTAATGTCTGTTCCCCAATCAGTTCTAATTTTCTTGAGTAAGGGACATAGTATGGCTCATTCAACATGGTAACATCAACATCTAGAACATGACATGGAGCAGACATGTAATAAATATTTCTTACATGAACTAAGGTGAATTAAGCTACCATTAGTAAAACAAAGTTTTTGCTCTCAGTAATGAGCACTTAATTTGTGCTAAGTACAAAGTAGATTACTTTCATGCAGTTTTGCTATTACAAGCCTTCCTAACCACCTAGCAAAATTGTATTATGAATTCAATTTTAAAAGAGAATAATTGCAAAGACAATGTAATAGACAATTCCCTATAATATTGATAATAGTGCTTGTTTGCCAGGCCCTACACTAGGTGAAATTTTTATAATATACTTATGATAAAGAAATTGCTATCCTAATAGTAGATATGGAAGAACTGAGGTTCAGAAGTTAGTCATCTGTCAAATATTACACATTATTGTATTTATGTGTAAGAACAATGGAGTGAATCCAGGGCTTTCTGTTCCTGAAACCTGAGCTCTATCTGCTATACCACTGTTGTTATCTTTCCATCAGTGAAGAATATTTAAGAAGCAACTACATGTTGATCGGAAGTACTTATTGTCATTATTTATTGTCCTTATTGTTTTTACCAATTTAGTTTTCTTTTTTCTCTTTTCAATGAAGACATAATTAATTAATGTAATTTGTTAGGTAAAGTATTTCAAAATATGGCTATATCTGCTAAATGCAAGAAAATAGATCTGACTTCTATAAAAAAATTGAAAAGATTTGCTAACCATCTAAGTAGGTGACAAATTTCCTACTGTGCACCTCAAATTTGCCATTTAGAATATTCTTTAAGATTTCAGATCTCCCAATAATTTCATCTTTAATAATTATGTTCAATGGAATTATTAATTTGCCATATGTAGTGCAGCTACATAATTTCTTTGAAAAATTTTAATGGTCGCTAATGTAGTAAAGATGAATCTCAGGTTCTAGTATTAGAATGTGTTGTTCATAATATTTCTAGCAAATATGTTGATGAAAATATGTTATAATTAAAGTTTTTATGCACATCTCACATAGATAATTACCTAATTATTATCCACAACATCTTTGCAACTTTTAATTTAGCCTTATGCATTTTTAAAATGACAGATAAAAGAAATTATCTGCTTAGAATACTAATAATGAAATAAGAAAATCTGATCTCTTAAATATTATGGAAATTTTTAAAAGTATTTTTATCTTTCAATATTTTGTACATGAGTGACAGAAAATTGATGCAAAATTTTACATTGCTGCTTAATCTTCAAACTCATTTTATAAGAAAATATGTTTTCTCTAAATCAGGGATGACAAAAAAAACTATTCCTAATTAAACTGGCAATGGTGTGTGTGTGTGTTAAATTGTAGAGGGGAAAATAAAGATTAATAAGGTAGAAACAGTTCTCACCAGGGAAAATGGATGTACATTATGCATTTATTTACCTATAATGCATTAGTGCAGGTGTGAATATCAAAGAGGAAATTATTTGAATTTGATGCTAGGAAACTTCTAAAAAGACTTTCCAAATGTATTTAATTATCCTGATAGTTGGCAAAATGAAACTTGAATTACAATAATCCCTAGTTATTGGTTCCCACCCACAATATTACCAGTCATTTGGTACACAGTGGGCAGTTGGTCTTCTAAACAGCTCTTAGTACTTTAATTAATTTTTCCATACCCTGATTTACCAAATCCTGATAAATAAAAGTGTGAGAGCTCAGGGAAGTGGATCTACCTTTAGCACACATGTAACAACCTACATTTTGCAAGGTTCAGAAACTGATAAGATGGGGGAAAATTCTTACTGAAATTAAATCCTTTTAACACCTATTGACATTTGAAACTGGTTTGCTTTCTGACCTTTTGTAAAATAATGAATGCAACAACCAAATAGGACAATGACCCTCTTCAGTGCTATAATGGAATGAATGAGGTTAGGTAAAGAGAGAAGCAAACGTGTGCCTTAATCAATACCTGCAGTAGCATAAATTGCTTAAATACACTGGGTTTGTTCAGAAAGGTAGCTACCAAGAGATAATGGATAAGTTATCAGGCACCTGGCTTCCATATGAATTAGCAGAGTAGTTCCTTTTAAGGAATTTAGTTTTAAGAATGAATGTAGGTGTCTCGACCTTCACAACTTATCAAAAATCCTCCTAAGCCACCCAACATGTGTGCATACACATGTGAGTGTGTGAACTCACATACAAGTTATTTCCCTTATTTCTGCTAATTCGCATTTTCCCTCTTTCCTTCTAATGCTATCTTTACAATGGAAACTATTATTTATAGGTAATAGCAGAGTCCTTATTAGGGTAGATATAATATGCAGCTCATCTCAACAAATACTTTCTGATCAAATACTAGATATCAGGATAGGTATTGGAGATACATAAATTATAGTGGGAAAGAGTTCAAAGGTTAGATTTGAAGTCCTCTGTTCCAGCCAGTACAATGGGTGCAAAAGTTAAGTACTTTTGCTGCAGTTTTTCAGGTAAATCACAATTTGCCAGGATCATACTCAACTATGGAGACTTTATATCCTATTCCAGAGGTTTGTTAAGTGCTGTCCCCAAACCAGCAGTACCAAACTCATTTGTTACATTATGTAAACTTTCGGAACCTCTGCAAACTTGCCAATTAAGAAACTGAAGAGGTAAAGAGTTTTGTAGTAGAGTCCCTAGTGTTTTCCAGATATACAGTCTATGAACCAAGTGTATGGTGCCCCATGATCATACTAATGTACACAGCTATGATTTAATAAAAAAATAAATAAATAAAAGAAACTGAAGAAGTCTGGTCCATCAATTTATAGTCTCTGAAGTCCTTCTGATGAATTTGAAACATACTCAGATTATTGGAGAATGACTATTTTAATAGTCTGTGTTTATATGATTATATCTTTTATTCCTTTAATTCACATTCACAACAAAACAGGTCACATTGGCACTGGGTCTGACATAGGTTAAGGTCTAGTTTCCTTAAAGTTGAATGACCACGAGGAAGAAGATCAAGTGGTCCTCAGTCTTCTTAGCGGAGATCAGCCTCAAGTTGATCTACCTGACTTTTTGAAGCCAGGTTAGATCAACAGAATCACCTGGGCAATCCATAAAATCATCGTATGTTAACATATGTGCTTTTAACTCACAAAGTTTGGGGGTGAATTTTTATGCAGTGTAACTAAAACATGGAGGTTGGATTATATCCTGAACAATACAAGGGAGCCAATGAATGGATTATTAAGGTGCAGAGTTATGGCATCGAATTTGCATTTCTAAAAAATCACTCCTCTTACAGTACAGAAAAATCCCTGGAAAAAACAGACAAAAGAATTAGCAAATTTATGCAAGAGATATTAGACCTTGAATCAGAGTTACATATGTTATTTACTTTTTATTTAATTATATAATATCAAAGTTCAATTACGATCCAAAACAACTGGAGAGCTATGTAGCTGTCCATAATGTTTCAAGAGGCAGGAAACATTACTTTCAGCCCCTTCGTAAATTAGTTGCAACTTCCTTCCAGTTAGGCCACTTAGGTAACTATATGAGTGTTACTGTAATGTGGCATATTCTGCTTATATTCTGTTTCTTCAAAAACAAGGTAGAAGCTATCTTGTTGATAGAAATAATTCACAACCAAAATAGAACTGGTTGATTTTCTTGTCAGTACACACTATAAGTTGTTAATACTTCCTTCATATACTTCACATGTGATTTTTTGGTGTAAATTATGTAAACATAGTTGCTGTGTTTGTTATTATTTAAATAACTAAAATCAGTTAGTTATGTGAGAGAATAGAACAGAGTGGATAGTATTAGGAATGTCTAGGCAAGAAATGAATCAACATAAACACAGAGGCCCTGAAATTAGACAAACTCAAGATTGTATTCCAGGTATACAGGTGTACTTCTTAAAAACTGTTACCATGCACAAGTTTAGACTCCTCCAAATCTTCATTCCCAATGTTTCACAGAGTTAACAAGGAAATAGTATACTGTAAAGTACCACACACTAGGCCTGAAAAATATTAAAGGTAAATACCCCATCATATTAAGAATTATATCTGACAATACATGCATAAATTGTTTTTCTAATCTTTTCTACATTTGGGGTCTTAATTTCTTTATCTGTAATCTGAAAGTCTGGGGATTCTGCAATCATTTTTCTTATAAGAATTTAAATATATTCCTACTTTGGGTCTTCTAAATTTTAATTATTTCAAGATAAAGTACATACTTTGCCTCTCACAGTGATTTGCCAAGTTAATAACAAGAGAAAGATAGAAGCAGCTATAATTGCCACATTTCTTTGAAAGCTTTTAAAAATACATCTTCTTAACTTGTAAAATGCACTACAGATGTTTTACTCACTGGCTCTTATTTTGGACTGTAATTTTATTTTTCTTTGTTTCCAGAGCTCTTTTGTGTTAGACATGATTTACTCTCTTAGAAAAGGATGCATCAGGACCTGAAAGTTAAATTTGACAGGGTACTTCTAAAGATGCTTCTTACTTACTCTTACAGATATGAAAGACGTATAATCTACAATTCCCAGATCCATTCCATCTTATTTTTTTAAGTATTAGTAGTCTGAAGTCATCCAAGCCAATGCCTGAGTAGCTGTTAATAATATGCTGTACCTTCTTGTTAGGAGTTCAGGTGGATCCCTCTACAGAGTTCTATGATGATGGTCATCTGATGCTGACACTATCCTTGAAATATATATTTATTTCATTTGCCCTTGTTTGATTTCAGTAGACTTGGTATATGAAATATCAGTTCTCTGTATCAAACAGTCACATCTGTGTACTTTTTACTGAATGCTCATGCATAGAAATTCTAAATATCTGTGTTTTCTATCAGTTCCTTGAATGACCACAGAGTTCCAAGACTTGGGGTGCATGTGCAGTTTGCTGTGGGGGAAGAACAGGAAGTAATAAGAGATAAGAATGCTTTAAACTATAGAAAAATTTTCAGGGATATAGAACTTGGGATTGTCCTTTTCTAAAATATATTAATTTATTTGCTCATTCATTTATCCCATATTCTGAAACACATAGCTGATTGTGCAACTATCTTCTTAAACACATTAATTTCTCCCCTTCTTAAACTGTTAACACTATTATTGCCACACTATGGATTTTCTGATAAGCTAAAATCAATATTATGACTGACCCAAAACATTTTTCCCCGTCTTTTGAACCTACATCCTAATCTCCATCTGTGTCATAATTGTTAAATTCCATCCACACAAAGATTAGCTGTATGCTCCCCAGATATCATCACTCCTTAGTGCCTGCTATTTCTTTTTCATTGAATGACCCTCACTCTGTTTTCCCCATTAATGCCCTAGGAAGTGAGATGCACATTTTATGCTCTAACATAGTAATTTTCAGCTGGTGTGTTGTGCACCATGGCCGCATCTTAGGTGTGCTGCAAACATTTTTAAAGATCATTAATTAAATTATTTTGAAGGAAGTTAAGGCTGGGAATGGTGGCTCACGCCTGTAATCCTAGCACTCTGGGAGGCCAAGGCGAGTGGATTGCCTGAGCAAACAGCTTTGGGATCAGGCCCAGCAAGAGTAAGACCCCATCTCTAAAAATAGCCAGACGTTGTGGTGGGTGCCTTAGTCCCAGCTGCTGGAGAGGCTGAGGTAAGGGGATGGCTTGAGCTGAGCCCAGGAGTTTGAGGTTACTGTGAGCTATAAGGCCACAGCACTCTACTCTGAGCTACAAAGTGAGACTCTGTCACAAAAAAAAGAAAAGAAAAAAAAAGTTCAAATCACAGTAAGTATATTCTTTTCTTTTTTACCCTTTTTTTATCAACATAATTTAAGTGGGTTGTGGAAGTTTAACTATAGATTAAAGTGTGCCATGAGATAACAAAGGTTGGAAAACACTGCTCTAACGCATTTTTCATGCTTCCCTATGATGACATAACAATGATCTGAATTTATGTGTTTGTGAATTTATCACTTTGGTGGCACCGAATATGTCTTACCTATCTTGCCATGTTTTAAGCACCCAGGTAATCACTAATGAAGAAGTAAAAAGTTCCAAAAATTACACTATTTCATGAGCATTTTATCAAGCTATGACTTATGAATGTGTAAAGGGATAAGTATCAAGTAGAAATCGATTATCAAAATTAGTCAAATAGAAAATAATTGTAGGTGAGCAATAAGACCAGTATGGAGAAGACAGAAACAGAAATATGGTCAGGAGGTTATAGAAGGAACAATGATTCATGAAAACTATGTGTAGTAAAATCTTTCTAAGCATTAAGTAAGGTAAAGGTTGATATTAATAAGGTGCAAGAGGACATGGCCTTTATGAATAGGGATACAAGCCAAGAAAGAAATAAAAGGTTGAAGAAACAACTAAGGGTCAGATAAAAAGATAGTATGCTGAAATGGAAATAGAAATAGGGAATTTAAGAAGCCCAATGAAACTAAAATTGTCATTGCAGGTTAAAACATTACAGGTAGGTAAGAATGAAATTGACATCACACAAAATCTAATTATTGATATGGGAAACTTCCTAAAAAATGCCAAATGGATGGAGAATAGAAAACTTATAACTAGTAATTTGGTAGTTTTCTGTAAATGGAGAATGGCAATCCAAGCAATGAGTTACAGATAATCTTAAGGAGAAAAGCATAGCAGTTGTAAAGTGATTAAGTAATAAAAATAAAATTGAATAAAATGGTCTAAAACTATTTTTTTTAATTGTTGGGGATTTATTTAGGGTACAGGAAACCAGGTTACACTGATTGATTTGTTAGGTAAAGTCTCTCTTATACTTGTGTCTTGCCCCCAAAAGGTGTGTCACACACGGAGACCCCACCCCCTCCCTTCTTCCGTCTCTCTGCTCTTCTCTTCTCCCACCCACCTCCCTCCTTCCCACTCTCTGCTCTTCCTTTCCCTCACCACTCCCTCCTTGTCTCTTTCTCAGCTCTCCCGTTCTCCCACCCCCACCTTGTAGTAGGTCATTAATTGCCCTCACATCAAAACTGAGTACATAGGATTCATGCTTCTCCATTCTTGTGATGCTTTATTAAGAATAATGTGTTCCACTTCCATCCAGTTAATAGAAAGGATGTAAAGTCTCCATATTTTTAATGGCTGAATAATATTCCATGCTATACATATACCACATCTTGTTAATCCATTCCTGGGTTGGTGGGCATTTAGGCTGTTTCCACATTTTGGCGATTATAAATTGAACTGAGATAAACAGTCTAGTGCAAGTGTACTTGTGGTAAAAGGATTTTTTTGTTTCTGGGTAGATGCCCAGTAATGGGATTGCAGGATCCAATGGGTGGTCTAACTTGAGTTCTTTGAGGGTTCTCCATACTTCCTTCCAAAAAAGGTTGTATTAGTTTGAAGTTCCACTAGCAGTTTAAAAGTGTTCCTTTCTCTTCACATCTACACCGGAATCTACAGTTTTGAGATTTTGTGATGTGGGCCATTCTCGCTGGGGTTAGATTATATCTCAGGGTGGTTTAGATTTGCATTTTTCTAATAATTAGGAACGATGAACATTTTTTCATATGTTTGCTAGCCATTGTCTGTCTTATTTAGAGAAGGTTCTATTCATGTCTCTTGCCCATTGATATATGGGATTGTTGGCATTTTTCATGTGGATTAATTTGAGTTCTCTATATATCCTAGTTATCAAGCTCGTGTCTGATTTAAAGCATGCAAATATCCTTTTTCATTGTGTAGGTTGTCTGTTTGCTTTGTTTATTATCTCCTTAGCTGTACAAAAGCTTTTCAGTCTAATTAAGTCCCACTTGTTTATTTTTGTTGTTGTTGCTATTGCCGTGGATGTCTTCTTCATAAAGTCTTTCCCCAGGCTGATATCTTCAAAAGTTTTTCCTATGACTTTTTGAGGATTTTTATCATTTCATGCCCTAAATTTAGGTCTTTTATCCATCTTGAATCAATTTTTGTGAGTGAAGTAAGGTGCGGATCCAGTTTCAGTCTTCTACATGTGGATATCCAGTTTTTCTGGCATCTTTGATTGAATAGGAATTCTTTCTGCCAGGGTATGTTCTTGTTTGGTTTATCAAAGATTAGGTGGCTGTAAGATTTTAGTTTCATTTTCTAGTTTTCTATTCTATTCCAAATGTCTATGTCTCTATTTTTATGCCAGTACCATGCTGTTTTGACCACTATGGCCTTGTAGTATAGCCTAAGGTCTGGTATGCTGATGCCCCTGGCTTTGTTTTTATTACTAAGAACTGCCTTTGCTATTTGGGTTTTTTTCTGGTTCCATACAAAATGAAGAATTATTTTTTCCAAGTCTTGAAAGTATGTTGTTGGCATTTTAATAGAGATGGCATTTAATTTGTACATTGCTTTGGGAAGTATAGACATTTGAAGAATGTTGATTCTTCCCAGCCATGAGCATGGTATGTTCTTCCATTTGTTAATATCCTCTGCTATTTCCTTTCTTAGGGTTTCATAATTTTCTTTATAGAGGTCCTTCACCTCTTTTGTTAGGTATATTTCTAAGTATTTCATTTTCTTTGAAGCTATGGTGAAGGGAGTTGTGTCCTTAATTAGCCTCTCATCTTGGCTGTTATTGGCATATACAAAGGCTACTGACTTGCGGACACTGATTTTATATCCTGAGACATTACTGTATTTTTTTTTCTTTTTTTTTTTTTTTCTTTTGGCCAGGGCTGGGTTTGAACTCGCCACCCCCGGCATATGGGACCGGCACCCTACTCCTTGAGCCACAGGCGCCGCCCAACATTACTGTATTTTTTGATGACTTCCAGGAGTCTTGTGGTTGAGTCTTTGGAGTTCTCTAAGTATAAGATCATATAATCAGCAAAGAGGGAGAGTTTGACCTCCTCTGCTCTCATATGGATGCCCTTTATTTCCTTCTCTTGACTAACTGTATTGCCTAGACCTTCCAGCACTATGTTGAATAGTAGTGGAAATGGAGGACAACCTTGACTTGTTCCAGTTTAAGTGGAAAAGCTTTCAGTTTTAGTCCATTCAGTAAAATATTAAAGCTAATAAGGGAAATTAATTTGAAAGATCTCATTGTTTTCCTTGTAAATTTAATTCAAATAATTCTACAGGTAGACACACTGACAAACTTTTCAATGATTGTATTTTTTAAATCCTATGCATCAAAAAATTAATAAAAAAATTACTTCAAGTTGACTTCAGATTTCTCTCAGCAAATTTAACTATCAGAGAACACTAGAATAAAGTCTTAGAATTTGAGGAAAGTGGTTTTCTTCTGCTACCCACAAGCAATTAATAATTCCTCTGTAAGGCCAAATCTTCAGCTTCAGGGCCTTTACATTGCTTTTCCAGTCTTTCTCAAATTCCTATGTCATTTGTTCCCCCAATTCCAAAAGATATATGTACAGCCTCCTCAAAAATGTCTACTCTATTGAAAGTGACACCCCTTATCATCTATGTTTTTACTATGTTTTTTTTTTTTTTTTTTTTGTAGAGACAGAGTCTCACTTTATGGCCCTCTGTAGAGTGCCATGGCCTCACACAGCTCACAGCAACCTCCAACTCCTGGGCTTAAGCGATTCTCTTGCCTCAGCCTCCCGAGCAGCTGGGACTACAGGCGCCCGCCACAACGCCCAGCTATTTTTTGGTTGCAGTTTGGCCGGGGCCGGGTTCGAACCTGCCACCCTCGGTATATGGGGCCGGCGCCCTACCGACTGAGCCACAGGTGCCACTCTTTACTATGTTTTTTATAGCTCTCATCACTACTTTTTACTTGATATTTGTTTATTTCCCATTGCTTGTACTATAGTATAAGCTAAATTAGATTAGGGAATATATATATATTTTTGAATGCAAGTTTTCCCTTGCATTCAAAATGGCTGAAATTGTCATGGCTACCTACTTAACAAATAGTTTTGCATGAATAAAACTTTATGAATTCCGTAATAATCTCTCATCAGGACTACTTGCTGGTGTCCCTGTTCCCAATTTACATCATCCCTCTTCCTGATCCATTATCCACATAGAAGCTAGACTGAAGTTCTTCAAATATAAGTTAAATTATGGCACTCATCTATTCAAATCTCTTCAATAACTTCTCATAGCATTTAAAAAATATTCAAAATTATCATGGCTTATAATTTTGTATATATTCTGATTTTTGGTGACCTCTTCATCTTCACTATTTTTCTATTCCATACCCTAGAGAAGACAAGCAAACAGAGCAAATAGCTTGCTCCTGGGTTTAATTCAATAATATAAGGATATCAAGCATTTCTAAATTGATTTATAAAGTTAGTATATCCCAAATTAAAAGCCAGAGGGCTTATATTACAAGAAACCAGAAGTCTGACCTAGTGTTTTAAATGTACTTGAAGCCATAAAAAAACAATTTTCAAACAATTGGCCTCTCTTCTTGGAATAATTTTATAGGAATATTTCCCACCTCTTTTATAGCCTCCACACATTACTATTTTAATAAATTATGCTCATTCAATCATAGGATCATTTTATGTCCTTTCACTATATTCTCTATAACTTTTAAAATTTCTGTCTCCACTTGATTACAGCTTGTTTCTCAGTATGCCTCCTCAGTTTGGTCTCCCTTTCACTCTATTTGCTGTATATTGTCTATTGTTTATAATGGAGGTTTGTGGTTATTTCTTTGTTTTTGAAAATATAGTTTTCTACTCTATTTTCATTGCATTTTCCCAGTGGGTTAAATTACTCTAAAATTAACCAAAAGTTAGTTAGAATTTACTTTAAACAAGCATAAGTGGACAAGAATAAGAAATACAGAATTAGAAATGGATGACTAATAAAGAAGAGCTTATTAAATGATTAAATTAAATCAATATAACAAATTGGATTAATTAAAACTGATTTTGAGAAACTCTCTCAAAACATGTTTTTCCTCTCTACTCACACCACAACAAAATGTGGGAGTTTTCCCACACATTATGTTGGGGACACCAGCTGGGTTTTCTCCCCTTCAGTTCTGACACTGTGTACCCAGAGACAGCATCAGGTTGTACAAGTTGAGGGTTCAGTCCCCAGGAATTTCTCCTTTTCTAGTCACAAGTCTGGGCCTGCAGAACTTATAACTTCAAATCACAGTTCCCATAATCCCCTCTAGTGGTTAGATTATTTTGCTAGAGTAAATCACAGATCTCAGGGAAACATTTCCTTCTCTAGTTTATTATAAAATATATCTTAAAGGAAACAAAATACACTAGCTTATTACAAAATATATCTGAAGGAATACAACAAACACCCAGATGAAGGAAGAGATACATATGGTGATGTCTGGAAGGGTGCCAAGTACAAGAGTTTTTGGTCTTTTCGGAGTTGGAATGCTTCACTCCCACTGCAGGTGGATGAGTTCAAGTTCACCTCCCTGTCTGCTACCACGTATTCAGGTCTCCAGAAACTCCCTGAACCCTACCCGTCAGGCCTTTTATAGAGACTTCATCTCTTTCCCAGGATTGACATATGGGTAGTCCTGCCAAAATGTGTTCTGACAATAAGGGTATGATCCAAACCAAGCAAAGCCTGCTCAGATTCTCTCTGCTCTCTGTGCAGCATTCCTTCCTTAGGACATGGCTCCTATGGAATCGGGGTCTTATGACTCACAATCTGACTAAATTCCTGCCTTGGGCAGGTGAAAAGAGGACAGGAGAAGGTTATAGAGATGGATTCTGTTTTCTATTGTCTGATTAGTAGGCCTAAAGCACCTGAACATTATAATAAAAGACTGCAACAAGGGTTATGGGAGTTATGAGCCAGGAGCTATGGATGAAAACCTATGTATATTTGCATATCATCATAATATCACAACTCTTATTAAGTGAATTTTAAGAGACTTAAATATGAACACTTAGTGTTTCATTGAAACATTATGGGGATAACAGGCAAACATCTGTCAGAAAAGAACTCAATAATTGGATAAAACATATAGAATACTTCTTTTGTTCATTACCTATACATGATCTGCACAGAAATTATTCAACAAATCAAGAAATGTTAAAGAATAACATAAAATACAGATTTCCCACTGAAAGATAAACTTTTTCTTCATTTTACTGTATTGCCTTCTGACATTTATATATAAAAGTATATTTAGAATATTATACATAAATTTTAATTATGTATAATATATAAGTATAATATTACACTAATAAGTAAGCATATATCTATATATCAGAAGATACTACACGAAAATGTAATGTGAATATAGCATTTTTTCCATTAGCATTTATATAACTAATAACATGATAAATAGTAATGTTTTGGGTATTGAATTTTACAATGAAAGAATACTTTATATCATTAAATATATACTCCAAAACTTGATTAGTATGATTAATTCAACTTGTTCCTTATTGTGACCCATTTAATTAGTTTCATATTCTTGGAATAATACAAATACTTACCTGCATAAATATCATTCTATCTCAAGTTTTGAACGCATGTCTGAATACGTCCTTCATACTGATTCCAACAAAAGATTAAGTGATCTATAGACATGCAGCACATGGCTATAGAGAAAATTAAGAGAAGTTTAAACTACTATTCTACAAACTAAATTCTGTGTCCAAAAATCTATATATTGAAGCTGTAACCCTGAACATGATTATATTTGATGAGAGAGTATTTAAGGAGATAATTAAGAATAAATAAGGTTATAATGGTGGGACTTCAATGTTATAAGAGTAGAGCCCTCATAAGAAGAAAAGGCAACAGAACTTCGTGTGCATGGAATACACGTCATGTCAGGACATATCAAAGGAGATGACCATTATGTGTTCAAAAGGCATAAGGAGAAAACCACACTTCTGGCACCTTGATCTCAGACTTCTGGTCTCCAGAACTGTGAGAAAATAAATTTCTATTGTTTAAGAAACACAGTCTGTGGCACTGTTTTTAATGGCAGCCTGGGGATACTAAAAGAATCATCTGTGTGATATGAAAGTGCAGTTTTACCTTTATCTTTACTAATATATTTGCTTTCTATTTTAATAAGGAAAATTATATATTTATTTAATTTGCATTTCCTTTGTTACTACTGAATTTGAGTATTTAAAAATAATCACCTGCATTTATTTTTATGTGACTTTGCTGTTGCTCTTCTGTGTTCATTTTGTGTTTATTTGTTAGAATATTCCTTAGATGCACATGTCTCTGTAAATCAAGAATTTTAACTCTAGAAATATCTATTTGCTTTTTTATCTATAGCTAAAGAAGTTTTCAAAGTATGTATATATATATCAATGATTATTGTAATCTTTACATGAGAAATACATATATGTATGCATTATATAATTTTGTAATTTTATTTTATTAATAAAAACTCTTTTTTTTTTTTTTTTGAAGTTTTTGGCTGAGGCCGGGTTTGAACCTGCCACCTCCGATATATGGGGCTGGCGCCCTACTCCTTTGAGCCATAGGCACCACCCAATCAAAACTCTTTAATATTGTTGAAATTTAGTTATAATTTAGTTTATTAAATAAGAAATGTAGTATTTCTAGTATAATTTGTTGACTAATATTTCTCTTATGCATTAGACATTGATCCCTGTATCATTTGAATACATGCTGTGGATAGTTTCTGAACTACTTACTTTAATGCAATTAAAATTTTAGTACTAAATATAATTTAAAATTACTTACCTTATTATTTTTATTCTTATTATTTAAATATCCTCCAAAGAAATGCTAACATTCAGTATTATAATTATGATTCTTAAAAACTTTTTTGAATAGCAGTTTCCTAAGGTTCCTGAAATGACTTATTTGTGCTATAACTGGGGACATTGTAATAGTTTGCACCAGGTTGGCTACTAGAGGAATAGAGAAATATATAAAATATATTTTATGTCAAATCCTGGTAAAGAAAATGGACACACTCACAAACACCTGTAATACAATATGCCACTGAAATAAACATCACAAATGGACTCCAGAATTGGATATATTTAGACATTTTTTAGTATAGAAGTTGTTGCTATGGTAACCAGTAACAGCTATGAATAATCTGGCCATAATCTGTGCACGGAGCAACATTACAAAGCCTCGTTTTCTATCATTCCCTTTGCTTAAGAAATTTTGATTACATATTGAGAGAGAATTAAACACTCTGAGCTGCATGTACTAAAATTTAAATAGCATAAAAAACAATTAAACACTTAGGAATAAACTTAACTAAGAATTATATACTGGAAAGTACAAAACACTGATGAAAGAGATTAAAGTTGACATAAATGAATAAAAAGACACTTGATGCTCATGTATCGGAACAATTAATATTATTAAGTTTTCATATTACCCAATACAATCTAGAGATTTCAGGAAATACCTACCAAAATTCCAATGACATTTTTTAATAAAAATAGGAAAAAAATTGTAAAACTGATATAGAACCACAAAGACCAAAAATAGCCAAAGCAATTTTGATCAAGAACAAACCTAGAAGCATCGTATTTCTTGATTTCAATTTATATTACTAAGCTACAGTAATCAAAATAATATAGCAGTGGTATAAAAACAGACCAATAGCCAATAGAATACAATAGAGATCCCAGAAATTAAGTCATGTATATACAGTTATCTGATCTTTGACAAGGTACTGTGTCTCCACAGTGGGGTAAAGACAGTCTCTTCAATAAATGGTACTGGGACCAGGTGTGGTGACTCATGCCTGTAATCCTGGCACCTCTAGGAGGCCGAGGCAGGTGGATTGCCTGAGCTCATGGGTTTGAGACCATCCTGAGCCAGAGTGAGACCTCGTCTTGAAAAAATAGCCAGCTGTGGCAGGGGCCTGTCATTCCCAGCTACTCAGGAGGCTGAGGTAAGTGGATTGCTTGAGCCCAAGAGCTGGAGGTTGCTGTGAGATATGATGTCATGGCACTCTACCAAGGGTGACAAAGTGAGACTCTGTCTCAAAAAAAATAATTAAAAAAAAATAGTACTGGGAAAACTGGATATACACATGCAAAAAACAAATAAAAAAATGAAACCAGATCGTTATATTACTCCAAATGCTAAAATCAACTCAAAATGGCTTATAATCCTAAATATCAGACCTGAAATCATAAAAATCCTAAAAGAAAACAGAGGAAAAACGTTTTTGACAATGGCATCAGCAATGGGATGGTAACAAACTGAATAGCTTCTTACAGCAAAGCAAACAGTCGACATAAGGAAAAGGCAGCCTACAGGATGTGAGAAAATATTTACCAACCATATATCTATTAAATGGTTAATATCTAAGCTATGTACAGAAAGCAAACATCTTAATCACAGAAAACACCTCTCACTCAGTAGAAACAAACAAACAAATACAAAAACAACAAAATCCAACAAAATATTCCAGTGCTAGTGTCTTTTTGATACAATGTTCTTTTCCTTTGGGTAAATGCCTAGTAGTGAGATTGTTGGATCAAACAATAGATGTACTTTTGGTTCTTTGAGATACATGGACATTCAGTAGGGGGATAGGGAGGGGTCGGGATAAACTCACACCTAATGGGTGCAGCTCAATTATTATGGGCAAAGGGCACACTTACAACATCGACTTCAAATGTACAAATGCAAATTATGTAATGATAACAGGTGCATCACTGTAAAAAGAAATAAATTTAAAAAATTCCTACTAAACAGGTTTTAAAAATGGTCAAAGGACTGAATAGATTTTTCTACAAAAAAAGGACATATAAATAGCCAATGGGTATAAGAAATTGTGCTCAAAATCACCAATCAGCAGGGAAAAGCAAATCAAAACCACAAAGTGATACCACATCACACCTGTTAGGATGCTATTATAAAAAAAAAAAAAACCCTCAAAAGATGTGCATTGCAGAGTGTGAAGAAAAGGGAGCACTTGTGCTCTGTTAGTGGGAATGTGAATGGGTGAAGCCACTGTGGAAAAACGGTATTCAGGTTTCTCAAAAAATCAAACACAGAACCATGACATGTTCAAGGAATCTCACTTCAGGGTATATACAAAAGGTAATTAAAATTAGAATTTCAAATAGGTATCTGCACTTCCAAATTCATCACAGTATTATTCACAATAGCTAAGCTAAGGAAACAACCTAAGTGTCCGTGGGCAGATGGATGAGGAAATGTGGTATACATTCATAAAATGGAATCTTAGACTGAAATCCTCTTATTTGTGACAACATGGATGAAACTGAAAGATCCTGTGCTATGGGAAATAAGTCAAATGCAGAAGGACAATTACTATATGACACCACTTATATGAGGGATCTAGAATAATCAAATTCATAGAAGCAGAGTGTAGAATGGTGGTTGCCTAGGCAAACGAGGAAAGAGGGGAAAGAGTGAGGTGTTGGTCAAGAGGTACATACTCTCAGTTTTCTAAGGTAAGTCATAGATATGCTGGATAATATAGTATCTATGTTTAACCATTCTAAAATTTGCTAAGAGTATAGACCGTCTGTTAAGTGTTTCTTATAAAAAGTAATGATAAATAAGGAGAGTGTGAGGAAACTTTGGGAGGTGAGAGACAGGTTTATGGTAAAGATTATGGTGAGAGTTTCACAGGTATATACTTATCTCTAAACTCAGCAAGTTTTGACCATTAAATATGCACTTTTTCATGTTAATTATACTTTAGTGAAATGATTTAAAAAATGTTCACATCATCATTTGTGGCTTTTGTGTTGGCAATCACTGCTACATTTATGCATATTTTGTCCCCTAGGGAAGATGGCCTTCTTGGAAACCATGTCCTTTTTTGATGCTGTGTCCCTCTGGATATCCTAAGTTTACTGTAAGTTTCTGGAGCTCAACAAAAGGAATATACACACTTTAAATGGTATATAGTTCTCACTTTGGCTTAGGACAGAGTTGACATTGCTTTGGGTTGCAGAATATGTGAATTGGGTCTGGTTCCAGACTCTTCATTTTGTGTGGTTGAAAGTCATAATTGGGAACACTCACTTAAGACATACACTACATCTGGTCCAAACTTCTGTCTGCTCTGTCTGCCTCTAAAAGTGTCTCCTTGAGGCCATCTAATTGTCATCAGAGCAGTTAACACTGAAGCTTTTCACATGACTTATTCTTTTACTTTCTTTCCAAAGAGTGGAAGGGAAGAAATGTTCCTTCAAACTCATTGATACCCTAACATCAATAATTGCTTGCACACAAGCAAGCAAGGAACTCATTGAAAGTTCTGTCTTGCAAGGATTATTACCAATGTAGAAAATAAGGAAGCTGAGGAATAGAAAGTGGAAACATGTAACAAGACATTAGCCCTAGTCTCCAGCTGGAATGTGGTGGAATCAGGTGTGTAACTAGATCTGGACAGCTCCAAAGCCTGTTCCTTTTTCAAGTGTACCTCACTAATCAATAACTTAGGTCAGGTGTCAGAGAGGGGATCTAGAAGAGAGTTCACAGACCAAATTCTAAGAGAGGAAGAAGAGGCACAAGTCAGTAGTATGTAGCTTCCTGCCTCCACATCAGGATCTTCTTGTGATTTTGTAATGAATTGCTATTAACTTTCATAGTTTCATATTCATTCTTTTTTCTTTTTTGAAAGAGTATCTCACCCTGTTGCTGTGGAATCAACCTAGATCACAAAGACCTCAAACTCCTTGGATAAAGCAATCCTCCTGCTTCAGCCTTCCCAGGAGCCTGAGACTATAGGCAACCACCTCAAGCCTGGGTAATATTTTTTCTATTTTTAGTACAGACAGGGTCTCAGTATTGCTCAGCCTGGTTTTGAACTCAAGGGATCCAGTCACCTTGGCCTCCCAGAGTGCTAGGATTACAGGTGTGAGCCACCATGCTTGGCCTCATGGCTTCATGTTCTATATCCAAAGTACAGAATTTATTTTTTTGTGTATAAATTACTTCAAATACATGGATACTGAAAATTATTAGCCTTTGCAGCTTCCTTCCAAAATTTCAAAGGACTCTACAACCCTTAATTACTCACCTACATTTGGAAGCCAAGGCAAGAATAATTGCCTTCATTGAACCAAAGGAAACTGATAGGTCAAGCAGTTCCCTGAAGTCTCCACAGTAAGAAAGTGATAGAGTGAGTCAAGCATTGGAAAGCATACTCCCTCATTTCAACACTATATTTAGCCATTGACTTTTTTATATTTTTGTAAAATAAGGGCGCTGTTGCTTAGTATGGTGAGACAAATTATTCTGCCTATCAATCTGAGAAAGATATGTTTGCTAGAGATAGGATAGAAAGGAAGAGAAGAACAGTGAAACAGAGATATAGCAGAGAGACAAGGGCTGAGAGACAGCTTTTGAGTATATGTATAAGGAGAGAGCTGTCACATTCCTTGTGTGGAGCAACAGAGAGCTTTATCAAGAAAAAGGGAAAACTCAAAGTACACAGGGGCAAACACATGCTAGCAGGTCAGAATTATTTCCCACCACAGGTGCTGCTGCCCAGCAGCCTTAAGCACAGATTGGGGGGCACTATATAAAATAAGGCACAGATGTAAAATTTCAGATCTTTTACTCAGGTAACTTTTTGCTCATCACCACTGGAGTTCCTCTCCAGGAACTTTGAAGAAAAAACTAAATGAAAAGGAAATATAATTTGAAAAGAGATTAAAAAAAAAAAAGATGTTGAGGGTCTATTCAGTAGGGAACAAATCAGGTCAAAATTAGATACTATTGAATTAGCAAACATGTAGAAAGATTGTAATCCTTTTCATTTTAAGAGCTCATTTCACTGTGGTCCCATGAGCTCCCAATTCCTCTTAACATAAAGCAACGAGTACAGATTCAGTAGCTCAGTAGTTGCTGAGTGTGCCATAGTAAGCACTCATTGCACGGTTTTCTGAAATGAAAGAATGTTCAAAATACTGAATAAATTGTTTTTGTTGTTTTCAACAAACCATGAGTAATCACTTCTCTTCTGCAATCTTTCCCACTTAAGCACTCCATCTATACTACAGAATAAAAACAAATGTGCTAAACCTACATGTGCTATAAAAATAAATGTCAAAAATGTAGTAAGTTAAAATAAGAATGTTTCAAAGATTTTTTAGTTTGAGTCCATACGTTTGCTTAAATAATGCAGAGTCATGGGTACAATATGCTGGATAATATATGTGCATAATTCAAATGAGCACCCACATTGGCTGACCATCTTGCTACACATCCCTTGTAGTTTTATTTTATTACATTCCAAGCCAACCTTTATACATTGCTTTTCCTCAAATCTCTTGTAACATGTCAATGAACTAGTAACCTGATTTGACACTTAGCTGTGAAAATAAAAGCCCATAGCTGAGAACTTTCTTATGACCCTACCAGCAAACCTCTAAAGCTACCTCTCTGTTTTCTGTATCAGTTTTGTCTGCTTTTCTCTTGTCAGTTACAATGGATAGAGTGTTTCCATTGAGGTCCACCATCAACATTCATGTACTGGAGTTCATTCCCTCTTGACTCTCAAAGATCTTATTTCTCTTCTCATTTATATTTTCTCTCTCTCTGTCTCTCTCTCTCTCCTTCCCCATTCACTTCACATGCATTGTGATTTTCTGCCCTTATGCTGATCATTATCATCAACAATATAAACATAAATATGTTCAATTTCTTACTCTTTGATCAACAACAACTACAAAAATATGGTTGCACTCAAATCCCTTCCAGGGATTCTCCCATTTAATTTCACAGTAAAACTTTTTGAGAGGTGTCTTTAATCTCTTGTCTCCACCATTCATTTTATATCCTTTCTTCAATGCTTGGCATGTGGGTTTATATTTCCTCTACTTTCTCATTGATTCTGCTGTTGTCAAATCATAAGTTGTCTTTATATTGCCAAATTAATGTGCCCACTTCTCTGTTCTTAGTGTATTTCTCGGCAATATTTGACAGTTTATTTCACTTTTACTTTTAAAAATATTTTATTTTTGTGTACTGGAACATCCTAACAGCATGGATTCCCTCTTCCCTAACTGGATATGTCTTCTTAGTTTCTTTTGCTGCCTCTTCCTTGTCTTCCTGTACTCTAAATATTGGAGTCTCCTAGGGCTCTGCCCTGGGCCTTCAGTCTCTACCTAAATAGTCTGCATAGATTACCGTATCTGTCCCAAATCTTTAAATACTGGCTATCAAACAATGACTTCTCAAACTTCATTTCCAAATACTCTTTATGAGCCAAAGATTTCCTTAGTGCCTTATTTTCACCCTGCAAGTCCAGGCACAAATATTCAACTGCTTTTCTGACATTTCCACATAATTCTCCATTATGTATTGTAAATACTAAATGATCAAAAAGAATTTGATTTCCTTCAAAATCTGCTTTTCCTATAGTTTCTCCACTTCATCAAAGTATACAACTATACTCCCAGTTGCTTTTTCCCTAAGGTTTTTCTTGATTCTCTTTATTTCCTTAATAGCCCCAACCACCCGAATTTAATAAATCTTGAAGTTGTACTACTTCTGCCTACAAAACATTTTTAGAATCATTTGACTTCCTATAATTCTGACTTGCCATCACTTCAGGCCAATCACCATCTACTCTGATTCATAACTGAGGAGTATGTATCCAGGTCAAAATTTCAAGTATTATTTTTTCCAGTATGACCATGTACAATTACAAAGGCTTTACCTTACAAGCTTTCCTGAAGAAACTGCTCACTCACACCAGACTTGGTGTAGAGTGGATGCCTTGCAGTTTCTAACTAGAGTTCCCAGCAGGCTCACGCCTCATCACACTTCCTCTGGCTGGCCATGATTTTAGGTGTATATATTCATCCTAGTTCAAGCACCTTCATTTAGATGTTTCTTTATCTGGGGTCTTTGGTAAACCCTTCCTTGGATGTAGAATTATATGAGGAAGAGGAGGAGAAAATGTTGAAGATACTTTTACTCCCCACTGTGGCTTAGGACTTTTCCACTCCTGGAACTTCTAAGCCCTGAATCTATAAAACTACAGAAGCTTTTTCAAAGTATACAGAAAAGGCTGGAACCAGCTGAGCACAGCTGGATCTGCAGCTGCCGTTGCCAGTGCCAAAGCAGCAGGACCTCCATCTGCTCTGCACTGTGCAGTGACCACAGTTTGCTGGAGTCTCATCCCATTCCCTGGACACAGTTGAGAAAACTCAAGGGCCCAGAGAGCTTGGACTGGCCCATAGGCACACGAGGCTCCCATCCAGAAGGAGAGTTAAAGGACAAAAATTTAGCAAGTAACCTGGTAGATTTGAGCTGCACTAAGAGAGAAGGTTGAAGAATGCACGTAAACCCCGCTGAGGCGAGCTGCGACCACAAGGATACAAACAAAAGCTGAGACTTCAATCCAGAGTATCTGTTTCACTAGGGTGGAACATAAACCAGCTGAAAACAAGACAGAACAACTTAACCCCACCACACCAGACATGGCCCCAGTTTCTCAGGCCACAACACTGTACAGGCCCTCGACAAAGCCCCAGAGGAAAAAATCAAAGGGAGTAAAACAACCATGGGGCGGAATCAGTGGAAAAACTCTGATAACATGGGCGGCACCTGTGGCTCAATGGAGTAGGGCTCTGGCCCCATATGCTGGAGGTGGCAGGTTCAAACCCAGCCCCAGCCAAAAACTGCAAAAAAAACTCTGATAACATGAATAACCAGAATTGATCAACCCCCTCAAGGAAAGATATGGCAGATGTAATTGAAGATCCCATTCATAAACAACTGGCTGAGATGTCAGAAATTGAATTCAGAACTTGGATTGCAGACAAGATTAACAAAGTGGAATTAGAAATTTGAGGAAAATTTCAAAAGTTGTCTCAAGAATTTAACGAATTTAAAGACAAAACCACCAAAGACTTAGATACACTGAAGCAAGAATTTGCAGCCCTCAAAGATATGAAAAATACAGTAGAATCTCTCAGCAACAAAATGGAGCAAGCAGAAGAAAGGATTTCTGACATTGAAGATAAAGCCTTTGAAAGCTCCCAAACTCTCAAAGAGGAAGAGAAATGGAGAGCAAAACTGGATCATTCTCTCCGAGAGCTCCGGGATAATTCAAAGAAGGGGAATATCCAAATCATAGGAATTCCAGAAACAGATGAAGTCGCCTCGCTGGGCACAGAGGCCCTTCTGCATGAAATTATGAAAGAGAATTTTCCAGACATGCCTAGAGATTCTGAAATTCAGATAGCGGGCAGCTTCAGAAACCCAGCACGACTCAACCCTAATAAGACATCCCCCAGGCATATCATAATTAACTTCACTAAAGTTAATATGAAGGAGAAAATTCTCAAAGCTGCCAGGAGAAAGAAAACCATTACCTTCAAAGGGAAGAATATTAGAATGACTGCAGATCTCTCTGCTGAAACTTTTCAAGCCAGAAAAGGGTGGTCATCGACTTTTAATCTCCTAAAGCAAAATAACTTTCAACCCCTGATCTTGTATCCAGCTAAACTGAGTTTCATTTATGATGGAGAAATTAAATACTTTAATGACATTCATATGTTGAAGAAATTTGCCATAACAAAACCAGCTCTTCAGGATATTCTCAGACCTATCCTCCATAATGACCAGCCCAATCCTATACCACAAAAGTAAACTCACTCAGAAACTTCGGATCAAACTCTAATTTCCACACTGGCAAAAGGATTGAAAATGCCCACTGGACTTTTGAAAAACTCAATACCCAAAATTTCACCAGACTTGTCAATATTCTCCATTAATGTGAATGGCTTAAACAGTCCTCTAAAGAGGCATCGGTTAGCTGACTGGATACAAAAACTCAGGCCAGATATCTGTTGCATACAAGAGTCACATCTTAACTTAAAAGACAAATACAGACTCAGGGTGAAAGGATGGTCATCCATATTTCAGGCAAATGGTAATCAGAAAAAAGCAGGTGTTGCAATTTTATTTGCAGATACAGTAGGCTTTAAACCAACAAAAGTAAGGAAGGACAAGAATGGTCGCTTCATATTTGTTAAGGGTAATACTCAATATGATGAGATCTCAATTATTAATATTTATGCACCCAACCAGAATGCACCTCAATTCATAACAGAAACTCTAACAGACATGAGCAACTTGATTTTCTCCAGCTCCATAATAGTCGGAGATTTCAACACTCCTTTGGCAGTGTTGGATCGATCATCCAACCAGAAGCTGAGCAAAGAAATCTTAGATTTAAACCTAACCATCCAACATTTGGATTTAGCAGACATATACAGAACATTTCATCCCAACAAAACTGAATACACATAATTCTCATCAGCGCATGGAACTTACTCAAAAATCGATCACATCTTAGGTCACAAGTCTAACCTCAGTAAATTTAAATGAATAGAAATTATTCCATGCATCTTCTCGGACCACCATGGAATAAAACTTGAGCTGAGTAACAACAGGAATCTGCATACCCATACAAAAACATGGAAGTTAAATAACCTTATGCTGAATGATAGCTGGGTCAGAGATGAGATTAAAAAAGAAATCGCCAATTTTTTGGAACAAAACGACAATGAAGACACAAACTATCAGAACCTCTGGGACACCGCAAAGGCAGTTCTAAGAGGGAAATTTACAGCATTGCAAGCCTTCCTCAAGAGAACGGAAAGAGAGGAAGTTAACAACTTAATGGGACATCTCAAGCAACTGGAAAAGGAAGAACAATCCAAACCCAAACCCAGTAGAAGAAAAGAAACAACCAAAATTTGAGCAGAATTAAATGAAATTGAAAACAAAAGAATAATACAACAGATCAATAAATCAAAAAGCTGGTTTTTCGAAAAGGTCAATAAAATAGATAAACCCTTGGCCAACCTAATCAGGAAAAAAGAGTAAAATCTCTAATCTCATCAATCAGAAAAAAACAAAGACGAAATAACAACAGACTCCTCAGAAATCCAAAAAATCCTTAATGAATATTACAAGAAACTTTATTCTCAGAAATATGAAAATCTGAAGGAAATTGACTGATACTTGGAAGCACGGCACCTTCCAAGACTTAGCCAGAATCAAGTGGAAATGTTGAACAGGCCCATATCAAGTTCGGAAATAGCATGAACCATATAAAACCTCCCTAAAAAGAAAAGCCCAGGACCAGATGGTTTCACGTCAGAATTCTACCAAACCATTAAAGAGGAATTAGTACCTATATTACTCAACCTGTTCCAAAAGGTAGAAAAAGAAGGAAGACTACCCAACACGTTCTATGAAACAAACATCACCCTGATCCCCAAACCAGGAAAAGACCCAACAAGAAAAGAAAATTATAGACCGATATCACTAATGAATATAGATGCAAAAATATTCAACAAGATGCTATCAAACAGAATCCAGCAAAACATCAAACAAATTATTCATCATGACCAAGTCGGTTTTATCCCAGGGTCTCAAGGCTGGTTCAATATACGTAAATCTATAAATGTAATCCAGCACATAAACAAATTAAAAAACAAAGACCATATGATTCTCTCAATCGATGCAGAAAAAGCTTTTGATAATATCCAGCATCCCTTCATGAGCAGAACACTTAAGAAAATCAGTATAGAAGGGACTTTTCTTAAACTGATAGAGGCCATCTACAGCAAACCCACAGCCAATATCATATTGAACGGAGTTAAATTGGAATCATTTCCACTCAGATCAGGAACCAGACAAGGCTGCCCATTGTCTCCATTGCTTTTTAACATTGTAATGGAAGTTTTAGCCACTGCAATTAGGGAAGAAATGGCGACCAAGGGTATCCATATCTGGAAAACACTAGGGACTCTACTACAAAACTCTTAGAAGTGATCAAGGAATACAGCAGCATCTCAGGTTACGAAATCAACATTCATAAATCGGTAGCCTTTATATATATAAACAATAGTCAAGTTGAGAAAACAGTTAAGGACTCTATCCCATTGACAGTAGTGCCAAAGAAGCTGAAATATTTGGGAATTTATCTAACAAAGGACGTGAAAGATCTCTATAAAGAGAACTATGAAACTCTAAGAAAAGAAATAGCTGAAAATATTAACAAATGGAAAAACATACCATGCTCATGGCTGGGAAGAATCAACATTGTTAAAATGTCCATAATACCCAAAGCAATATATAATTTCAATGCAATCCCTATTAAAGCTCCACTTTCATACTTTAAAGATGTTGAAAAAACAATACTTTGTTTTATATGGAATCAGAAAAAACCTCAAATAGCCAAGAAATTACTCAGAAATAAAAACAAAGCAGGAGGAATTATGCTACCAGACCTTAGACTATACTACAAATCAATAGTGATCAAAACAGCATGGTATTGGCACAAAAACAGAGAAGTAGATGTCTGGAACAGAACAGAGAAACAAGAGATGAATCCAGCTACTTACCATTATTTAATCTTTGAGAAGCCAATTGAAAACATTCAGTGGGGAAAAGATTCCCTATTTAACAAATGGTGCTGGGTGAACTGGCTGGAACCTGTAGAAGACTGAAACTGGACCCACACCTTTCACCATTAACTAAGATAGATTCTCACTGGATCAGAGATTTAAACTTAAGACATGAAACTATAAAAATAGTAGAGGAGAGTGCAGGGAAAACCCTTGAAAAAATCGGTCTGGGCGAGTATTTTATGAGGAGGACCCCCAGGCAATTGAAGCAGCTTCAAAAATACACTACTGGGACTTGATCAAACTAAAAAGCTTCTGCACACTGTAGGTAAAGCAAGCAAACAGCCCTCAGAATGGGAGAAGATATTTGCAGGTTATGTCTCCAACAAAGGTTTAATAACCAGAATCCACAGAGAACTCAAACACATTAGCAAGAATAGAACAAGGGATCCCATCGCAGGCTGGGCAAGGGATTTGAAGAGAAACTTCTCTGAAGAAGCCTGGTGCGTGACCTTCAGACATATGAAAAAATGCTCATCATCTTTAATCATCAGAGAAATGCAAATCAAAACTACTTTGAGATATCATCTAACTCCAGTGAGACTAGCCTATATCACAAAATCCCAAGACCAGAGATGTTGGCTCAGATGTGGAGAAAAGGGAACACTTCTATACTGCTGGTGGGAATGCAAATTAATACATTCTTTTTGGAAAGAGAGAACACTTAGAGATCTAAAAATAGATCTGCCATTCAATCCTGTAATCCCTCTGCTGGGCATATACCCAGAAGACCAAAAACCACATCATAACAAAGGTATTTGTACCAGAATGTTTATTGCAGCTCAATTCATAATTGATGTCATGGAAGAAGCCCAGGTGCCCATTGATCCACAAATGGATTAATAAATTGTGATATATGTACACCATGGAATATTATGCAGCCTTAAAGAAAGATGGAGACTTTACCGCTTTCATGTTTACATGGATGGAGCTGGAACATATTCTTCTTAGTAAGGTATCTCAGGAATGGAAGAAAAAGTTCCCAATGTACTCAGCCCTACTATGAAACTAATTTAGGGTTTTCACATGAAAGCTATAACCCAGTTACAACTTAAGAATAGGGGGTAGGGGGAAAGGGAGGGGAGGGGGGAGGTGGGTAGAGGGAAGAGGATTGGTGGGATTACACCAGTGGTGCATCTTACAAGGGTATATGTGAAACTTGGTAAACGGTCTGTGAAGCTAGTGAATGATGCCCCATGATAATATCTATGTACACAGCTATGATTTAATTAAATAAAAAGTATACAGACAAATATAAACATTCATATTTTCTTTAAATGTATCTATCTATCTATCTATCTATCTATCTATCTATCTATCATCTATAGCAGTGATTTTCAACTGGTGTGTCATGAGAGGATCTTAGGCATGCCACAAAAATTTTTAAAAATCATTAATTAAATTATTTTTAAAAGAAGATCAATGCACACTAAGTATATCCTTTGTTTTACTCTTTTTTTAAGTCAACATAATTTAAGTGTGCCACAGAAGTTTAACTGTAGTTTCAAGTAAATGCTCATCGTCTTTAATTATCAAAGAAACGCAAATCAAAGGCACTCTGAGATATCACCTAACACCAGTGAGATTAGCCGCTATCACAAAGTCCCAAATATGCAGATGCTGGCATGGATGTGGAGAGATGGAAAGACTTCTACACTGCTGATAGGCTTGTATACTAATATAGCCATTACAGATAGAAGTATGGAGAATTTTTAAAGAATTAAAAGTTGACCTTCCATTTGATCCTGCAATCCCATTACTAGGTATCTGCCCAGAAGAACAAAAATAATTTGACCACAAAGACATTTACACCAGAATGTTTGTTGCAGTCCTATTCACAATTGCCAAGTCACGGAAGTAACCCAAATGCCCATCAACCCCATGAATGGATTAACAAACTGTGGCATATGTATTCCATGGAGTACTATTCAGCCATAAGAAAAGAGGGAGACTTTACATCTTTTATGCTTACCTGGATAGAGGTGAAACACATTCTTAGTAAAATATCTCAAGAATAGGAAAAAAAAATCACTGTACTCAATACTAATATGAAACTAACATATAAACAAAACACACCCACACACAAATCATAAAACAAATATAAGGAGGGAGGGCGATTGGCAGGACATCACCAATATAGACTACATGAGTGTGTTCAGCATACCATTTGGATGAAGTGTTCAACTACAACTTGAACTTTACCTCAGAAATGAAAATAACGTAACCTAAAAATTTGTAACCTCATGTTAATTTGAAATTTTAAAAAAGTATTTTTTCAACCAAAAAAAGGTTAAAAATCATCAATCTAGAGAGAGATAATCTTCTCTCTCCACTGTAAGATGACCAGTATGTCAATGCTGATTCACTTGACTTTCCACCCAGTATGTTATAAAATGGGTAAAAGAACAGAAGGAAACAAGTGCTTCCTATGGGCTAACTTCGTATTATATAACCCAGAAATTCCCCTGAAAATAACCTAGATAGCCTTTAATGGGTAAATGGATGAAAAAATCACAGTATAACCTTGCAATGGAATACTACACAGCAGCAAAACAAAGCAAAACACAAAATTTTTATATGCAAATGTATAATACACACAACAATTTGAAAAATGTCAAAAGAACTATGCTGAGAGAATAAAGCTAACCTCGAAAGGACATACACATACAATTCCAAATATATAACATCCTTGAATAGATAAAGACTATAACTGTAGAGAACAAACTAATGGTTGTCAGGGTTCGGGATCAGACGGAGCTGCAAAGGGGCAGCCCTAGGAAGCTGAGAGTTGAAAGAACTGCTCTTTATCCCAATTGAAGTGCTGGTTATACAAATCTACATATGTATTCAAATTCATAGAACTGTATACCAAAGCATATTTTACTGTGTATTGATTTAAAATATATCATTGTTAAAAGTGTGTTATTAGTATTCAATCAACCAGTGTTATTTAAATTTAAACTACAATAATAATGGGACTGATTTTTTTTTTTTTTTACACACATAGAGATTTATTAGTTAGTGAACCTAGAGTCTGTGAATTTTAGTAAGACACAAAGTCCATGGGAACTTTCTTGGGTCACATTCCTTTTGGAAAGAGATATGGAGAACACTTAGAGATCTAAAAATAGATCTGCCATTCAATCCTGTAATCCCTCTACTGGGCATATACCCAGAAGACCAAAAATCACATCATAACAAAGATATTTGTACCAGAATGTTTATTGAAGCCCAATTCATAATTTCTAAGTCATGGAAGAAGCCCAAGTGCACATCGATCCACGAATGGATTAATAAATTGTGGTATATGTACACCATGGAATACTATGCAGCCTTAAAGAAAGATGGAAACTTTACCTCTTTCATATTTACATGGATGGAGCTGGAATATATTCTTCTTAGTAAAGCATCTCAAGAATGGAAGAAAAAGTACCCAATGTACTCAGCCCTACTATGAAATGAATTTAGAGTTTTTGCATGAAAGCTATAACCCAGTTACAACCTAAGAATAGGGGGAAGGAGGAAAGGGAGGGGAGGGGGGAGGGGGTAGAGGGAAGGGGATTGGTGGGATTACACCAGCGGTGCATCTTACAAGGTGATTTTTTTTTTTTTAATAAACTGAGCTAAAATTACTCATGCTCATCTGGGATTTTTTCAGATAGTTATTACTTATGTTCATTCTGAAATATTTTTAAATAAGCTTCCTTTTGTAACCATTTATGTCATTCAAGCAACCCACACCTCTTTGATGCAGTTCAAGCAGAAGTTATTGCTCAGGGAGGATTAGTTATAAGATGTCTAGTGAGACTGGTGCATAGACATTGCACGATGTTTTTGTTTTTCAAAACTTGTTCTTACTGGTGGTTCTTTTGTTTCCTCCACCTTGCTATGAGTGCTTGAGTGAACACATCTGTTTCATAAAGTTGACATGAACTAACTTATGACTTTGTTCTCTTTTATTGCACAGGGAAGAGGGTGTTCTAAACTAAGATTGACATTTAATAATTGTATGATGTATTGCCTATGCATTGAATTCATATACTTTATAAGCAGTTTATGCTAATAATTAATTAAATGAACATTCCCCAAGAACTAACTGACTGTCATTTGTGGTGTTAGGTGATGAAGATACAAAGATGAGCAAGATGTGGTTTCTGACAATAAGGACATCATAGTCTAATGAAGGTATTAAAAATGGCTATATGAAGAGAAATTATCAATGTTTAAGCTATTGGGGGGCATAATGCTAATGGAGAAAATATTACTTTCTTAGCATCTGTAAGGTCACTGGTGAGTACACATATTAAATGCTTCTTTATGGAGTGTCTGCCAAGTTCAAATAAGTTGTTCACATGCTAGGTTTCATTTAAGATACATTCAAGCAGCCTTTAATTATATTCCAAGAATAGTGCTTAATAACAGAAACATACAGATGTATAAGACCCTTCAAGTGGTTTAAAATCTAGTGGAGGAAGTTAGACACACCATGTAGTTTACAGGAAAGGAATGAGCATACGTACAAAATATAGAGCTAGCATAGAGGAGGTTGGGATAAAGTCTGCCAATCGTTTAGGGGAAAAAAGGATAGCTTGAAAGTTTATGGTCTAACTTACTATAACGTGTCACAGTACTTGACGTTATGGATCTATCATGGAAACTCTCCTTTAGCCTCTGAATGCCACATTTATCTGGTTCTTATTTGAGTACTGTTGATATTCTTTATATTCTTTCATTCACGTGGCCTCTAACTGATGCTTAAATGTTACCATATCTTAGCATTAAATCCTTTATTTTGTGTTCTTCTTATCCTAAGGCAGTGGTTCTCAACCTTCCTAATGCCGCAGCCTTTTAATACAGTTCCTGCGGGTCATGACCCACAGTTTGAGAACCACTGTTTCTGGAGAATCTCAGCCAGTCCTGTGGCTCACATTACCACATGTACTACCTCATCCATTACTTCTTTATGGATTTCATATGCATATCTAATCGCCTATTCTGTGTTTTATGAATTCAATAATTCTTCTATTTGTCTAGTAAATATATCTTAAATGACTGCTATGTACCAGGCACTTTGCTAGGGACGCTGTCGTGAACAAAAGCAGATGTAATCATGTTCACATAGATATACCAAAGATATTTAAATATTAGCATATTCAAACCCAAACAAGTGTATTTTTATCTCCTAAAGAATAAGTTTCCACATAGATTATTCATTCAGAGCCATGGTTCTGAGAACTTTATATACATGAACCTATTTAATCTCAATACAAAGCTAGGAGATCTCCCTTTCATCCCTTGTACATATAAGAAAACTGAGGCAAAAGAGCATGGAATGTCTTAACCAGGGTCTCACAGAGAACACTTGGCACACCTGTGCTATAAATGATCAAGGTGATCTCTTCCTAAAGCCTGAGATGGTATCTTTTGTATTATACCTCTTCTGAAACATCACAAAACATTCTTTGTCTCAAGGATAACACCTGTTGTTCTAGGCCCACTCCTCTCATTTATTGTTATGCTTACCCTCTCTTTTTTCCTTATCCTTCCCCTCTCCTCCTCTTTCTTCCTCCCCTTTCTTTCTTCCTCTTTTCTTTCACCTCCTCTTTTCTTATCCTCTTCTTCTCCCCTCCTCCTCCTCTTCCAACTCTTTCTTCTGCTTCTTGTTATTCTCCTTTCTCTCCATCACTCCTCCCAAACAACCAATCACACAATCTTATAAATTTGACCTCTCTCTCTCTTTTTTGTTTTTTTTTTTTTTTTGAGACAGTCTCACTATGTTGCCTTCAGTAGAGTGCCATGACATCACAGCTCATGGCAACCTCAAACTCTGGGGCTCAAGCAATTATTTTGCCTCAGCATCCTGAGTAGCTGGGACTACAGGCACCCACCACAACTCCCAGCTATTTTTTGATGCAGTTGTCATTGTTTAGCTGGTCTGGGCTGGGTTCAAACCTGCCACCCTTGGTGTATGTGGCTAATGCTGTAACCACTGCCCTATGGGCACCGAGCCAACTTGACCTCTCTTAATAGCATTCATTGTTATATTGTTTATCTTCCATATTTATACTATCATCTGCCATTTCAGCAGCAGCCCTCATCATCTTTTGCCTGGGACATTTTCAATTCAACTTTCATAAAGCTGTCATCAGAATTTACCCCCCAAAATCAACGGTGACTGTATTGTGCCTTTATTTTAAGCCTTTTTAATGTCCCCCCACTTTTTTTTTTTTTTTTTGTAGTTTTTGGCCTGGGCTGGGTTTGAACCCACCACCTCCAGCATATGGGGCTGGCACCCTACTCCTTTGAGCCACAGGCGCCGCCCATGTCCCTCATTCTTTTCAGAAACCTCAAGATACAAAGGGAACACTTCATAATCTGATCTGTGACATCATCTCCAGAAGCATCTTCTCGGCTTCATCCTCAAACATTCATTGACAACTCTAAAATGATTGCAATTGCCCACACATGTCATGTGGTTTTCAAACTCCACACTTTTTTTCATGATCTCTTCTCTGTCTGAAAGTCCTTTCTCTAATCCCACCTGATGTATCGTTTCTGCTCATATTTTCATAAGTCAGCCAAACCATTAGGGCTCTAACAGCCTTCTCAGACTAACTTGCAGTGGGTTTGCTGTCCTGTATTTCATCTGGGATCTCACAATACCCTGTGCTTTCCTCCACCTGAACTTATCTCTGTTTCTCATGATTCTTTCTTGATTTGCCATATACTGGAAACTCCTAAACTCCAGTGACCTCTAATTTTCCATTTTCAACATCCCTGACTTACAATGGTCCCTGGTAATGCTTATCATGCTGCAATTTTAAATTTACCTGTATGATTATTTGACTGATATCCATCTCCCAAGTTCAATATAGCAGCTATTTATGATGGCAAGAATTGTGTCTTTTTGTCGTCGTCGTCGTTGTTGTTGTTGTTCCACACTGTGTTTCTAGTGCCTCACACGTTGTTTTGCACAGAGCACGTGAAGAACAAAAAGTAAGATTCACTTAAATGGCAACTGTTTACCAAGTAGAAAGTGAAGTAGTAGGAATCCAGAAAGAAGCAAAAGTTATGTCCCATGCCTTGTGGGAACTTAATGCTGGAGACGTGAAATAGCCAGTATGTGAAACTATATAAAATGTCTACATGGTAAATAATAACATTTCCAATATTGTGTATATTTCTCAGGCTTCTCATTATAAGATGAGAGGGGAGGTGACTACGAAGTAAAGATGATGCTCATGTGCTATTTATAGAAGAGATATCAACAGAGACATGTCCTTGAATGGCATTCATTAGCATATCCCAAGTGCTTAAGCTCAGAAAATAGTAATAGATTTTAAAGGTTAAGTGAGGTGACCCTGTCACTGCACTCTATAGCCTGTCATGGAAAGTAGAGTAGGAAAAAATGCAATTTATCTTCCTTTCTCTTTCTCCCCATACTCTCTGGAATCCATTGCAGACAAGAAGAGTTGGCTCTACAAGATTGACCTAGATCAAAGGAGGCATATATTTGGTGTCCAAATTTGTTCAATATTTCAACAAGTTTTCTAGTTGCAACATATTTTCTTTGTACTTTTTATTCTTAGATGGTTTGTGTGGCGTCTAAGTCCCTGATAAGAAATCCTTCAAAAGAAGATAGTGTTTTTCTCTAGCCACTCTACCCAGACTCCTATGGAGTGCTGACTGGCTGATTTCAGAGGACTCCCTTCAGAAACAGCAGTCTTGTGAAATTAAGTTCATTGCCCAGGGCCAAAGAAGTAGTAAGTATCAGAGTTGTGATTAAAAGGATGTAAAATTTTGAGATACTATGTGGAAAATTCCTGGCACCCAGTAGGCAATGGGTACATGCTATTACTTTAATTAATAAGGGCAGATAAAAGGCTAAACAATGCAACACTTTCAGGTCCCTTTCTGTGCTTTGAAATGTGATATTTTCACAAATAACAAAAGGTATTATGGGGATCATGGTTTATCTCTCTAAATAGAGCCTATTATAAAATATGAACTATCCATGTATTGGAACTCTTTATAAAATTTTTTAGGATACATTTACAACATCATGAGTCTCTGCATTTTTTTTTTTTACATTTCTTTATGATTTAATTAGACTCAGTCTTTTTCTGTTCCTTGTTTTGACTGGTTTCCTCCCAATCTCTGCAGCTTTTTACTAAGAATACTTATTAATAGACACTACTTAGTCATATGGCTGCAAAGCTTTGCTTTGACCCAGGATATTAGAGCTTGTTTTCCTTTTTGTGAGCATTGTAAATAATAGATAATAAAGTTTTAAACGTTGCATTCAGTTGGGTATTTGAATTCCATATTTAATAGAGGCAATTGTACAGATTTGTAGAAATGCTTCTTGCCCATTCATGATATCTGAAGCAATCATTACAATTTTTTTTTTTTTTTATTGTTTGGGATTCATTGAGGGTACAAAGAATTAGGTTATGCTGATTGTGGTTGTTAGGTAAAGTCCCTCTTGTAATTGTGTCTCGCTCCCAAGAGGTGTGCCATGCAGACATTAACAATTTTTGCTGCTGATTGTTATTTTCATTGTAATTTCCCTTTTCCTGAGTCTGGACACTTTGAGTTTGGATTGATTCCACTTAAGTTCAGGGTTTGGCATACTAAGGCCCATGGGGCAAATCCTGCTTGTCACCTATTTTAGTAAATATCATTTTATTGTATCACAGCCACATCCGTCGCTTACATATTTTCTATGGCTGCTTTTTGCTACATCTTTTTCTATAAAACAAAAATCTTGAGCTAAAACAGATAAGTAAAACATTTTTCCATCTTTTATACTGAGCAATAATCTTACCTCTTAAAGGAGCCACTGCCCCAAATAACACATTCCCTTTTGGCATCCCCCTGAAGCTCCATTTCTCATGAAGTTTGCTGAGATAATTGCTCCTTGCCTACCTGGAGTAGCCTGCCTCTTGACAGTCCTACATGGTTTGGTTGTCTTGCATTATGTTACCACATTTACGAAGTCACGAAGTTCTCATGAAGCAAATCAAGGTTTCTTGACCTCCATTAAATTATAGAAAACTAGACTTGACCACTATTCTATACTTGGCTATTTCTACTAGTTCTCCTTTACTTTGAAATGTTGTACATATTTCAACAAAAAGATTCAGAAAGCAGTTGCAGATGAATTTAATGAGCCCATGAGGGAACATTTTGAACTTGTATTGCACGTGACAAATAAAGCCCAATACCGACTTTGCAAAAGAAATCTAACATTTTCAGATTAATCACAAGGCTTTTGGAAAATGTAAAGAATGACCACTTAATAGTTGTTTTAATAGAATTTAAATGTTAGAAACATTTTGACAGGTCACATCTACAATCAACCTGTATTTGCCTAAATTTGCATTTCCAACTACCTCAGGCACTGTCTCTTGCTTCAGACTATGAAAATATTTCCTTGTTTTAGAGTCATAAAAGGCATAAATCTACAATACATTCTTCTTGTAAAAATAGTCATGGAATCTGAGAGTTATACATTGCTCTCAGTGCAAGCATACAATTCTTAGTAATATTATATGGAAAGGATGATACACCTTAAAGTTGCATATTCTAACTGGGATAATTACATCCAAATGTATCTAAACCTCCTTATGTGGCCTTAAATTTATAAGTTTCTTATATACTTATATGAAAATTCAGACTTTCTAAGGATAAGCATTTAACTTAAGAACTAGTGTATTGTATTATTTTTTTTGTCTGGTCAAAGAGAATTTCAGCAGTCAGGCAGTCAGTATAGCTATCTTCAGTTTGTTATAAGGAAGTTTGTTATCTCCATTTTTGTGATAAGGAAGGATCCAACATAACAGAATGTTTCTAAGTTTACAATACATTGCACATGTGATGTGAGCATATAGAGACAGCATGACTTTCTGTCTCTACAAACTAATAGGCAAGCTTGCTTTTTGACACATCTATCGTGTTACCTGTTAGAATATCAAGCATTTGTATCCGGATTTTAAATTCATCAATAGCTATTGATTATGTCCCATTGTACCACTTGGATCTTGGACCCATAAATGCTTTAAATCTAATAACTTCACAGTGATACAATTCTTATGATTTTATTTTAAACTCATGAGCAAATTACTTTGATGTTTTTAATGAGGTAAAAATATAAACAGATTTTGTTTTAGCATCTAGTCAACATCCCAATGAACTTTTCTCTTTGAAGATTTTTGCCCTTGTTTAGTAATCAATTTGTCATTGTAAGTTGAAGGGTTTTTTTATTCATAGAGCATAAGAAAGGCCTAAAATGTATATATGGTCTGGTTTCAAAATACTCTGAATACATGGATACCTATGTACCTAACTACATAGTTCCAGAAAATAGAGCATTAGCTGTGTATTTGAAACCCTTGAATCTTTCTTCTCTATCCTCTTCTTTCCAATAAAAAAGTATTAAATTTATCATATCCCATTTATTTATTTTTGGTGTTGCTACAATTGCCAGAGAGGTCTTCTTCATAAGAAACTTCTTCACAGCCAAGGATACAACACGTACAGCACAGAGACAGCCTTCAGAATGGGAGAAATTTGCATGTTATGAATCTGACAAAGGACTGACAAATAGAATCCACAGAAAACTGAAATTAATCAACAAGAAGAGATAACAATCACATTGATAAGTGGCCAAGAGACTTGAACAGAAACTTTTCTGAAGGAGACAGACTAATGACCAACAAACACATGAAAAGATGTTCATCGTCCCTAATCATCAGGGAAATTAAAATCAAAACCACTCTGATATTTCACCTAACCCCAACGACAATAGCCCACATTGCAAAATCCCAAAGCTGCAGATGCTGGTGTGAATGTGGAGAGAAGGGCATGCTTTTACACTGCTGGTGGGAGTGCAAACTAATACAGCCTGTATGGAAAGAAGTAGACCTCAAAGAGCTAAAATTAAACATTCCATTTTATTCCACAAACCCATTACTAGGTACCTCCCCAGATGAAAAAGAGTCATTTTATCACGAGAAAATGTGTACTGGATTGTTCATTACACCTCAATTCACAATTGTAAAGACATAGAAGCAACCCAAGTGCCCATCAAGCCATGAATGGATTGATGAACTGTGGCATATGCATAGCATAGAATAGTATTCAGTCATAAAAAGTGGGAGACTTTACATCTTTTGTATTTACCCAGATGGAGCTAAATCACATTCTTTTTTGTAAAGTATCACAAGAATGGAAAAGCAACTATCTAATATATTCAATTCTAATATGAAACACATAGAAAAACAATTACATGCCTAAAATAGAGAAAAACACAAGCATAGTCAAGTGAGGGGGAGTAGGGAGAAGGGTAAGAGGAAAGGGGAGTAAAGGGGGATGGGTAAGCTTTCATATCATGTACACAATATAAATACATACAGCACACACCCCTGGATGAAGGGCTCAACTCTAACTTGAACTTTACTTTAGGAATGCAAACATTGTAACCTAAACATTGGTGCCCTCACATTAATCTGAAATTTAGAAAAAAAAAAAAAAAAGACTGAATATATGACAATGGTCTCATGAGAATAAAATAAAGCTAAAAAATATAATTACTATCCTGAGTTTGCAGTAAGCAGCTACTTGCTGACTTTATAATTTGATTACATATATGGTGTATACAAAAAATCTATACTAATTGATTTAACCTAATTTTAAAATTTCTTTAATAGAGTAGGATTGCTTAAATTCTTCTACAGTTTACTTTTTTAACTAGTTTTTTTAAGATTTTTATTAAGATCATAATTGTATTTTCAAAACTGTATAATATTTCATTGTATCAATATACTCGTTATGTATATAATTTGGAATAACTGTCATTTCTTTATTTATATTACGTATTGTCTTTCCCACCCATGTGAAAGTAAACTTTTATGAAGTTTTTTCATTTTTTTTCTGTTTCTTTGGTCACTGCATCAATAAGGGAAACAAACCACTATTACAATTCAATAAATATTAATGTGGCATATGAATGAAATTCTTCCAGCGGTAAACGTTTTAAAGGTACAATGACACAAATATGTATTATATGGATGGTGTCAGTAAATATTTTTATTTTTATAAAATTTTTGACATTATCCATCCACACATAAAAAATTAAATACCACAAACAGACATATTTCAGATTCACAAAATAGTAAAATATCTATGACAATAAAAAGATTCGCCAGTATAAAATACGAAGTAAATTCACACTCTACTGGTAGGCATCCAGATTACTATAACAACTTGAAAAACATGTTGACTAATGTGAATTATTTTTGAAAAAAAAATCATAATATGGACAAAAACTCATAATAGGAACAATGCAGACTATATTCAATTTATTCAACAAATATTTATTGATTATATACTGAATACCTGCTAAGCATTTCATATGAAATAACCCATCCAATTATTACAACACCCCTATGAGGTAGATACTATGAATATACCCATTTTATAGATGGGACAAGTTAGGTACAGAGGAATTAAATAACTTACTTAAAGTCACAGCTATTAAGTGGAAGAGTTATGATGTCAATCCTGAAAATCTAGCTCCATAATCCAAGTTCTAAAGGATAACTTCCTGAGTGACAATTCAGAAAATAACATGTGAGAGAATGCTAAGAAAGTCGAGATCATCTACAATCAAATAGTACTTGAGCCTTTACTGAACCATGTCTTGAATATTTCTCCACCATTGCCCCATTTTGCTCAATCACACAATTATATGAGATGTTTTTTCAATGCTCCAGACTACCGTTATTTCTTAGCTTAGGCACAACCTGAACTGAAGCTCTCCTGAGAAGATTGATAATGGGCTGAATTGTCTCTTCCAGCCTAAAGGTTTGTGGGCTTTTTTAAGGTTGTTTTGGTTTATTTTAAATTTTTATTTATTGTTATTATTATTTTATTGTTTGTGATTCATTGAGGGTACAAAGAATTAGGTTACACTGATTGCATTTGTTAGATAAAATCCCTCTTATTGTGTCCTCCTGCCACCAAGAGGTTTGCCATGCACCATGACCCCCCCATCCTTTTCCCTTCTCCCCTCTCCCCACTTGCTCATTCCCCCACCTGCCTTAATTAGCTCATCTATAGCCTTCATATTAGAATTGAATACATGGGATTCTTGCTTCCACATTCTTGCTATGGTTTACTAAGAAGAATGTGTTCCACTTTCATCTAGGTTAATAAAAAAGATGTGAAGTCCCCATCTTTTTAGTGGCTGAATAGTATTCCATGGTGTACATATACCACAGCTTGGTGATTCATTCCTGGATTGGTGGGCATTTAGGCCGTTTCCACATTTTGGCGATTGTAAATTGAGCTGCAATAAACGGTCTAGTGAAAATGTCCTTATTTTTTTCTTCTGGGTAGATGCCCAGTAATGGGATTTCAGGATCAAATGGGAGGTATAATTTGAGATCTTTGAGGATTCCCTATATTTCCTTCCAAAAAAGTTGTACTAGTTTGCAGCCCCACCAGCAGTGTAAAAGTGTTTTCTTCTCTCCACATCCACGCCAGCATCTGCAACTTTGTGATGTGGGCCTTTGTCACTGGGGTTAGGTGACCCCTGAGGGTAGTTTTGATTTGCATTTCTCTGATGATTAAGGATGATGAGCATTTTTTCATATGTTTGTTAACCATGCATCTGTCTTCTTTAGAGAAGGTTCTATTTGTGTCTCTTGACCAGTGATATATGGGATTCTTGGGTCCCTTTTTGTGGATTAATTTGAGTTCTCTGTAGTTGCTAGATATTACGTTTTTGTCTGATTCCAGTTCTGAATGTTGTCTGTTCTGGATGTTGTTTCCTTAGCTGTACAGAAGCTTTTCAGTGTAAGTCAGTCACGTTTGTTTATTTTCATTGTTGTAATTGTCACAGAAGTTTTCTTCATAAAATCTTTCTGCAGGCAGACATCTTCAACTGTTTTCACCACACTTTCTTTGAGGATTTTTATTGTTTCATGCCTTAGATTTAATTTTTTTATCCATTTTAACTCACTTTTTGTAAGTGGTGAGAAGTGTGAATCCAGTTTCAATCTTTTACATGTGATTATCCAGTTATCCCAGGACCATTTATGGAATAGGGAGTCTTTTCCCCAGTGTATGTTCTTATGTGGTCTATCAAAGATCAGGTGGCTGTAAGCAGTTAGCTTCATCTCAATTTTCTATTCAATTCCAAGTGTAAATGTCTCTATTTTTTGTGCCAATACCATGTTGTTTTGATCAGTATGGCCCTGTGGTATAGTCAAAAGTTTAGTAGGGAGATACTCTGACTTTGTTTTTATTAATAAGAATCGCCTTAGCTATGCAGGGTTTCTTCTGGTTCCATACAAAATGAATAATTTTTTTTTTTTCCAAATCTTGAAAGTTCGATGATGGTATTTTAATGGGGATTGCATTGAATCTGTAGATTGCTTTGGGTAGTATAGACATTTTTACAATGTTGATTCTTTCCAGCCATGAGCATGGTATGTTCTTCCATTTGTTAATAATATCTTCTGCTATTTCTTTACTTAGAGTTTTAAAATTTGCTTTGTAGAGGTCTTTCACCTCTTTTGTTCTGTATATTCCTAGGTATTTCAATTGAAGTTTATAAAATCAAGCAGATTGGGAGGCGCCTGTGGCTCAGTGAGCAGGGCGCTGGCCCCATATGCCGAGGGTGGCGGGTTCAAACCTGGCCCCGGCCAAACTGCAACAAAAAAATAGCCGGGCATTGTGGCGGGCGCCTGTAGTCCCAGCTACTCAGGAGGCTGAGGCAGGAGAATCGCCTAAGTCAAGGAGTTGGAGGTTGCTGTGAGACCTGTGATGCCACGGCACTCTACCGAGGGCAATAAAGTGAAACTCTGTCTCTACAAAAAAAAAAAAAAAAAAAAAAATCAAGCAGATTATTTATTCCATCCAAAATCAAGAAAGTGTATCTGTTAACATTCTGTAATATCCCTAAGGATATGTCAGTTAAAAAAAACAAACAAAAAACATGAAAGAATGTGGCTTCTGGCAGAATCCGCATCAGTTTAGATTCAAAGGAAAAAATTCCCTGAAAGGAAAAAAAAAATCCCTTTAAGTTTTTGACAGTCACTCACACTTGCCTAGTTATACATGAACATGCAATGATTATGTAGATATTCCACTATCAATATTATTAATCACCTTTATTTACATTTACATACTTTATGAAGTATTCAGAGTAATGCCAATTGCATTAACTCCATTGATTATAAAACCCTACCAGCTTTTCAGAGCAGGAGTTTTACCTTCTTTTCTTTTCTTTCTTTCTTTTTTTTTTTTTTTGAGATAGAATCCCACTCTGCTGCCCAGGATAGAGTGCCCTTGCATCAGCATGGTTCACAGCAACCTCATACTCCTGAATTCAAGCAATTCTCCTGCCTCAGCCTCCTGAGTAGCTGGGACTACAGGCACGTGCCATGCCACCCTGGCTAATTTTCTTATTTTTGGTAGAGAAAAATCTCACTCTTGCTCAGGCTGTTCTCCAACTTCTGACCTCAAGTAATCCTCCAGCCTCAGTTTCCCAGAGTGCTAGGATTACAGGAGTTAGGCACTGCACCTGGCCTAGAGTAAGAGTTTTATACTTCTTTTAGTTTTTCACTTAAGTATATTGACGTTTCTTCATCTAATACCACTTTACACCAGAAAGAGTCTTATCATAATTTCCTATTTTCCAAATGGCAAAAAAATTCTAGAATGTTTCCTATACAAAATAGTTGGGAAATTATCTCTCCATTGGGCTGGCAATCTCAGATAAGGTAATCAAAATATAAATCACCATGGGATGATGGGTGACTGGCACTCGGCAGATATTTTTTGCAACTGGTTTTATGTTAATTATCTACATCTTGCAGAGCCGAGAGTCTTCATTTAAAAGGAAGAGAAATTGATGGTCAGGAAGACTCAATTAAAAATTGAACTTGGAGAAAATATTTTTACTTTTGTGGTAGGAAAACAGAAATGTAGGGACAGAGAGTTAATGCTAGGTGTAGGAGTAACTTAGAAGACATCCAGACAAGAGCGATGTAATAGCTAGGGATGCAGTACACCATGAATACAGCAGAAAATAATACAAAATTCTGGCTATTTGGAGTTTACATTCTAGTGTGGAAGGAAGAGGTAAATATAAATGAATAAGCAAAACATATTCTATGCTTTTTTGGGGGGCAGTACCTGTGGCTCAAAGGAGTAAGGCACCGGCCCCATATACCGGAGGTGGCGAGTTCAAACCCAGCCCTGGCCAAAAACTGAAAAAAAAAAAAAAAAAAAAAAAAAAGGTGTCATTGCAGGATTTTAGGCAGAACAATGACAGGAGCTGACCTAACTTTACCAATTATCCACTGTGTTGAAAAAGACAATAGAGGGGCATAGGTGAAAGTGGTTGGGAATGTGAGATGAGATGAAAGATGATGGTGTTTTGGTCAAAGTTGTATAAGTGGAATTAATAAGAGAATGTTGAATATTAACTATATTTAGAAGGTAGTGTCAAAAATTTTTGCTTACATTTTGGATGTGGGATGGAAAAGACAATGAAGTCAAAGGTGCCCCTAATTGTTTTGGCTTGACTGACTGGAAAAAATGGAGTTATCAGTAGGATGGGAAAGACGATGGAAGGCCAGGTGTATGTGGTATGGAAAGCAGAAGAAGAATTCAGTTTGTACAACTTAAGTCTGAGCTGTGTATAATCTGTTTGTTCCAGTTATTTGCTTCTGGATGAAAAACTCAGCCCCACAAATTAGTGGCTTAAAACATGTATTTAACTCCAAAGTATGCTAAATTGTAGGGCTTGGTGGGCCTAATATATCTCTGTTCCACTGTGTTACCTGGAATGGCTCAAAGATATGGGGTTACAATGATCTGAAACTTCACTTACTCCAATGGCTATCAGGTTGTAACGGCTGTCAGCAAGGATCTTACCTATGACCATCAGCCAGAGCATTTTCAAGTTATCTCTTCATGCAGCCTATGCTTTCCCATGCATGGTGCCTGATTGAAAAGGGCAATGTAATACTATTTGGCCATTAAAAAAATGGTGACTTCACATCTTTTGTCATATTCTGAACGGAGTTGCAACACATTCTTCTTAGTAAAGTATCACAAGAATGGAAAAGCGAGTATCCAGTGTACTCAATACTAATATGAAGCCAGTGGATGATCCAATGCATGCCCAAACAGGAGAACAACTCATTTCAATTCAAAATGGGGGGAGGGGGAATGGGAGAGGAGGAGGGAATTGGGGTACTCTCTCTGGATGGGCATGGGGTGAGGGGCTTGGCCCACCTTTTGCTTGTGGGACATAACCACAAGACGAACTCTTCCTAACAAACGCTTTGACCTGGTTGCTGTGCCCTCACATGAACCTAAAGTAAGTTAAAATGTATATATGTAAAAAATAAATAAATAATATAAAGAAATAAAAGGATAGATATAGCAAGAGAAAGGAAAACCATGGATTGCTTTTCGTGGCCTGGCATTGGACATTACAAAATGTCCAATAAGGTCACATTCTTTTGTAGAGGCACAGCCAAAGCCTATTCAGGTTCAAGTGGAGAAGAAATAGACATCACCTCTGGATGAGGAAATGGGAAGTTTCTAGCAGAGTGTATGAGATTGGAAATATTGCTATTACTACGTTTTTGTGAAATATTATACATCACAACACTCAAATGAAGATTATGAACAGTCAGTTGAATGTGTGATCTGATGTTCAGGGTAGCAGTGTTCTCGGAGACATAACATAGAAATTCTTCAACAACAGTAGATTTAAATAAAAATGACTAAGGAAAAAAAAGTGGGGCGGCGGCGCCTGTGGCTCAAAGGAGGAGGGCACCAGCCCCATATGCCGGAGGTGGCGGGTTCAAACCCAGCCCCGGCCAAAAAGAAAGCGTAAGGCCTGCATCTTGTATCACTCCAACATATAGAAACCAGGAAGAAAAGGGGCAGGAAGCTTGAGCAGACATGATAGTGAGGAAGGAGATAAAAGTAAACAAGGGAGACTGATATCCTGGAAGCCACCATAAAAAGTGTGAGGAAAAAAGAGTCACAAACTGTATAAAATACCACTAATGAGTTGAATAAGATCAGGAAAAAATAGTGTCCAGTCTTATTGGAAAGGTAGAAACTATTACTTGCCTTGATAAGAGACAGTGTGGAGAAATGGCATGGGAAAGTGGTTATGCATGAAGTGGTTCAGCAGACAAGAGGCATAGAGAAAATGGAAATGAAAAATAAAAAGATAGTTTTGTAGAAAATCTGGGGTTCTGTGGTTTTATTTTATTTTTGCGATGTGTATTCTTTTTATTTAGATTTTACATATTTTATTAATTTTCCTGTTGCCACTATAATAAATGACCGCACATTTAATGGCTTAAATGAACAGTTATTCATTGTTTTATAGTTTGGAAAATAATAAAAAAGAAATATAGTTTTGAAGGCCAGGAGAAGGAAATGAGTCTTACAGGGTTAAAACAAAGGTATTAGACAGGACAGATTCTTTCTGGCTTACCAGGGGTAAATGTGTTCCTTGTTTCTTTCAGGGTTGGGGGCCACCAGCATTCCTTGATTTATGAGTGCATTGCTGAAATCTCTGCTTCCCCCATCTCATTGCCTTCTAGCTGACAATTCTGTGTTTCTCTAACAAGGACAGCTGTGATTAAATTTGGCCCATCTGGAAAATCTAGAATAATCTCCCCATCAAAGGATCCTTAACTTATTCATATCTGTAAAGCCACTTTTGCCACAGAAGGTGACATTCACCGTTTTAGGGATTAGTACATGAGTATCTTTGAGGGGAGTCATTATTTAGCTAACGATACCTATCTGTTTTAAAATAGACCTCTAAAAGCAGGATTGAGATGGCCTTTATTACTGGGAAATTGTTTTTCCTTTGTAATATAAGATGTTTAAATGTCTACACTTTTCCCATTTTACTTTTCTCATGCTAAGAATATAAATTACTTCTACTATGTTCATTGTTTTAATACTATGAGAGCAAGAAAAGGTTCCTGTTACAGGGCTGTTTAAAAGAGAACATGTAATGATGTGTGTGTGGATTCATATCATCTTTGCTCCTATGAAGTCTTAAACATGTGAATGTATATATCTGGAAGGAGAGAAGGGTGCTCAGTGTGTGCCAGGTGCAGAGGCAGCAGCAACACATGTTTTGTCTTACTCAAACGCGAAAGCTCTGCAGGTGACAGCAGGTGTTAGCACTGGGAAAACAGTGCTTTCCAGAGATGTGCTTCTGGTCAATGCTGATAGCCATGATATTACAGGGTACTGTAGCCATTTTTCAGAATCCCTTTGTGATGTGCAGCCATCTCAATTTATTAGGATACATTTTAGAATTCACTGAAAATTATGTCATCCTTTGAAGAAAGATATTGAATTTGCCTACTGTAAATTCAATGAAAATTAAATGGCAAGGTACAGAGTTAACTCCTCACATTGTGGTAAGTAGAGAAAGTTTTGCATTCAGTAATATGGCAAGTAACTTTTAGTCCAGAATTTGGAGGATGGATGGAAAATAGTAAATCCAATGCAAATATAACATAATATGCTCTGCTATGATGTTATATGTATGATATATATATATGATATATGATATATTAGTTTGTTCCAGACAATATTGTAAGCACTTTATACATTTCAACAAATGTAATCCTCACAATAACCCTATGAGTTGAAGACTGTTATTATATGCAATTTCCCTATGAGAAAACTGTAGTACAGAGAGGAGAAATAATTTTCCTAAGGTCACAGAGCAAGTAACGAGTGATGCTACAGATGAAATTAAATCATTTTATGCTCAGTCTGTTCTTGTGCCACTACACTATACAATTTTCTTATTTTGAAGTAAATGTATTTGCTTGCTTTTGGATATTTTATTCTAAGTTCGTTTGCAAATGTCCAAGGAACAAACCAGAGTAGTTTGTTAAATACAGAATGGAAATCACTCTTGACCATGGATCTAGACAAACTTACATGACATCACATAAAGACAACTATTGCTTATCAATTAAAATGCTTGTCAATTATATGTACATGTTTGTTTTTTATTCCCATATATAATCACTTTTATTACTCATAATCACCTGTGAATAATACAGGGCCCTCATTTTAAAAAGCAGTTTCTGAAGCTCAGATCAATTAAGGGATTTGTTCAAGGTCACAAAATAGGCAGAGCTGGCCTCTTGGGCAAATCGACATTGGTTAGGAATCTCAGTTATCAATGAAAGATATTTTAAAATATTTATTACTCATTCTTATTATTTTCCTTGCCATGGTAGTGGCAGCCACACCCCCAAATTATTGTGGGTGTTCATGTGTTTGTTCATGCGCACACACATGCATGTTTCGAGGGGAGACAAAGGGCTATAATTTCTACCTTTTAAGAGTTTTATGATTTTCTGCACTCTGTGAATATGACTTTATTAAACACATTAATAGACAACCCAAACTATATTTTTACAAGAGCTCAATTAAGCATGGGATTTATGGTGGGGAAAATATTATTAACAAGGTATCCATCTGAAAAGTTGCCAAAGATAGGGCAACAAAAATGTAGCACAAGCTATGAAGTTTGAGAACTTATGTCAATCAGGGTAATAGGTGTGAACTGGTATACAAAGCTAAAAATGCAAGTGTCTTACTATAGCAAATATTTATCTCTCCCTTAGTACAAGTCCAAAGTTATTCCTAGTGGTCAGCTCTTCTCTATGTGATAATTTGCGACTAGCATATCAGAGTCCCCCAGGTTCAGTCACAAGGAAAGAGGGAGAAGGTGGAAAGCAAAAAAATGCAAGATTGTTCAAGGGATTTTAGAAGCCAAAATTGAAGTGGTGCACATCACTGGCTTGCACATTTTATTGTCCAAAACTCAGTCACCTTGTCTTTTTTAGATATATGAGAGGAGAAGGGAGTTCTCGATAATGTGGTCCTTCTGCGTTCTCATGAAGAAAAGAAAAATTTGTTGAACACACAGAATTCATTCCACCACAGGAGGGCACATCAAGAGTTTTGCCAGCTGCAAAGGGTATCCTTTCATGGTCCTTTCCCCATGATGGAAGATCCCCATGTTAGAGTGAGACATAGTTGTACAACAAAAGCCCGCCCTGAGGTGCGGCACGCATGGGCGAAATGATCTCAGCTCTACAAAGTGTGTTATAATCCACATAGAGCCTTGTAGAACTATCATTTGACTTTCATGATAATCTTCTGAACCACTTGGGCAGGAAACATTTCCCCATTTTATATAACAAGAAACTGAAATTCTGAAAGATTAAGACATTTTTCCCAATTTGACAAGGCTAGCAGAAAGCCAAGTTGACAGTAGAACCTGAGTCTCAGAGACCTGGAATCTAGTACAGTGTCCTTCCCATTATGCTGATTTACCTCTAAACTTAACAGCATTGGTGATAGGATTCCTACATTATTAAGTCTAGCCAAGAAGAAGCAACAAAAATGTGGCACAAGCTATGAACTTTGAGGATTTATATCAATTAGAGTAGTAAATGTTAGTTCTGAAATATAGGTATCAAAAGAGTTTTTATTTAGTTTTAGTATGGGATTATTCTTATTTTTTAATACGGGCTTCAGTCACAGCCAAAACCTCTGTCAGTCAATAAGTATTTATTGAGTACCTACAGGGCAGAATAATACTGTTATTAGGGTTAGGGTTAGGGTTAGGGTGCCTTCTATGGAAATTTGCATTTTGTTAAGTGTTAGAAAACTGACTTCCACAGAGTGAAAAATTTTTGCCTTATGTTCAAGCAGAATATTGATCTGAGTGAAAAGCTTTTGGGATGATTTCAGTACAGCAAGATTTTATAATGTTGACAAGTCAGGTCAGTTTTTCTTAAGGCTTTTGATATGGAAATAGCAACAGTATAAATGCAGCCTATTAGTGTTTTAGAAAACAGAAATTAATTCACAGTTCAAACAAATAATCTCTAGTATTATACCAGGCTTAGCTAAAAATAAGAGTCAGGTCTGTTCTGTATGCTGTGAACAAATGGGTGAAAAACAGCTATTGGCTGTCAGGCTTACTGGACTATGATTATGATGCTTCTGAGATGCAAGGTATCGCCAATACCATTGTAATTATGAGCCTCCCTGTACACAAGACATGAAGGTAAAAATTATTTGCCTACTTTCTGTGTCCATATTCAAGATGTGAATATGAGATTACTCTGTGAGGTAAACTATAAAACTCTAAAATATCCTATGGCAGAAGAGATCGGTAGTCTATAGTTACAGCCTAAAGAAATTAAATAGATGAGCAGTAGAAATTTGCCATAGGAGGAAGATATACATGTAATTTATATAGTCAAATAAAAACAGTTACACTAATTTAACATCTGCTATGTACCAGGCATATGCTATCCATTCTCCATGCCTAGGCTTAATTTAGCTTTGTGTGGCATCTAGAGATTAAATTATCCTTTTTATCCCCATTTTATAGATAAGGCAACCAAGGTTTAAAGTGATTAAGTAAGTTTCCCAAAGTTGCATAGTTAGTTAACTATGAATTCAAAATCAGGATTAAAATGCATATGGATCATATTTCTGAGCTTGATCAGGACCTCAAGAGATATGCCACCGGTCTGACCATCAGAAACAGCTATGGGTATTAAAATTTCAAAGGCCTTATTCCTGCCTTTCTGGATCTACATTTTAAGGGTAGAATCTAAGCATTTATGTGTGGACAAATCCTCAGGTGGGACAACCTGCAGCCGAAAGGAAGGATGACCGCCATAAGCGACACTGCATAAAACAAGGAATTATTTTGATGGAAGAATAATAAGTTGGTCCTCAAAATTCTAGTTCTCTTGTGTACACGGGTTGAATAATCCCTTCCCTTTGAATATAGGCAGGGCATGTCAAGATGATGAGATAGTTGCCTAACTTGATTAAGTTGTATAGGTAAGGTGATGAGGCAGCCATTCCTGTCATTGTTACTGTATAAAACACTTTCCTTTAACAGATTGGAGGAGATGTTTTCCTGCCAGCCTTGAGGAAGTAGTTTGCCATGTTATGAAAGGGATTGAGTGAAGCTTCTAGGAGTTGAGAAGAGCCCTCTGCTGACAGCCACTAAGAAAGGGGGTGCTCACTCTTACAATTTTGAGGAACTGAATTTGTAACAATCATGTGATCTTCAAAGTGGACCCTATAAGGAAACACAGCCCACTGAGAACCTGATCAGAAGACCTAGTTAGGTGCGCCTAGAGTCCTAACTTGTGGAAACTGTGGAATAATAATTGTGTGTTGTTTAAAGCCATTAACATTGTGTAATTTGCTATATATCAATAGATAACTAATAGAGTTATCAAGAAAAATTCTCAGTGTCCATTCAAGCCTAGTCTGGGAGAAGGTCTGCCCTGGTCCAAGAAGGCTACACTGTTAGTTGTATTTGTACTGCAGTGATAGGTTCCTACCTGACATAGCTATTTAGGTACTTCCCTTCTGATGCTGTGTTCACCCAGTGACCTTCAGAAATTGATTTGTCTTCTTTTATCGGTGTTTCTAAAATATGTGTTATCCAAAATAAAGAAGAGCTTTAGTCCCTTACCAGTGTCACATACCATAAAAAAGGAATCATTTGGTGTTCTCATGTAGACCACACTCTCTGTGATCTTAGTTATTGTGAGTATTACAGAGGGATCATTTGGGGTTGTAGGGAAGCAGGTTTCCAAATTGCCTTCTTTTGGAATCATGCACATTATTGCTCCTCCATTGAATAAAGAGTATCAAATCTGTGCACTAAACTGTATCGGCTTACCCTATGGATACATTCATTGAAACTTCTTCATAAACAAGCTACTCATTTGCTAAAGTCAGCCAGACAACTAAACTTAAGAAAAATACCAACAGGAATAGAGACAGAGAGATGAATAGAAAGTGCCATGTAAAGAATCAGTATAGTGTGTTGCTCAAAATATCAAGCATCTGTTTTCTTTCTTTTACAACAGAAATCTTTGCACCGTGGCAATCACAAATTTGTCATTCACTCTCTTGTATCTGGAATTTCCTTGCTGGCAAAATCATCTCAATGAGTATTGTGCACTAGAATTCTGACTCCATTAGTTTTAATAGCCTACGTAATGGAATTCTGGTGCCAATGTCCTCTATTTGTCCCCTATTGCAATCTTACCTGGCACGCTGCAGGAAACAGTACAATAGCTAATTTTTAGATAAGTATATCTTAGCAGAGCATACGAAAATCAGCTGCAGGTTTATACTGCCAGATTGTATTTTCTAAACATAATAGCTTAGTTGTAGCAGGCATAGAGTAGATATTTCTCCTCTGATGCATTTTATCCTCTGATAGTGGAGATGGGCAGTTAAAGGGATGGAACCTATTATTACCATCCTGCTATAAGCACAGCTTTACCACAGATTTATACCTTTTCCTGCTTATCTTCCAGGCTCAGTTACAAGGATTTTGATGAATTGTCCCTAAAAGAAAAGAAAAATCCTTGAGTAAGGATGAACTGAGGCTGTGTTTTCTCAAGTACTACTTGACATTAAATATAAATATTAAATAAAGGATTGTGCTATTTGCTATGAAAATGCAGTTCCTGTCCTTGGAACGTTTTGTTTAATACAGAGAGCACCTGATCTAGATCAGCTCCATGTTAGATAATGGGAAGACAGTGGTGAGCTGAAGTTAACACAGTGTTTTCCTCATGGCAGCTAGAGTCTAGTAAAACAGACACAAGTAAAAGCCAATTACTAAAATTAAAAAGATGATAAATTCTTAGGGGAAGTAAGAATGAGAATAGAAAATTAGTAATCCCTTACACTTATGTGATGCATTTTTAGTTTTATCCTTCATGGCCCTTAGGAATGTTTTATTAACCCACATAATGCCTGTGAGGAAACTGAGATAAGGATCAGAGGGATTAAAACATTCACAAAGCAATAGGGGAGGATCACGGACATGTGGAAACAAAGTGTCCCTAACTCCCCCACCACCATTGGTATGCAACTTAACTGACACGTTGAATAGCACTTGCAATGCAATGATTCAAGCCAGATTTATTAAACTTCAAATTCAAAGCTGCTCCATCAGTTCTCAAAGCAGGTACTTTTTTAAAAAGAGAAAATGAATTAGCTGGTGGATGGGGTCTTGTGAATGAAAATAAAGAGTGTGGGAGAATTAATGATTAAAAGGAGAAAAAGCTGAAGAACTTGTAATGAGAGACATCCCATGTTTGAAGTGGAAGCTGAAGAATTGTGTAACAGGGTGTGAAACAGGGCATGAAACTGAGCTAGCAGCATAACTTGTAGCAAAAGGCTAACATGTCCTCCCACTTCTATTGCATATTCCTTTGTAGGAGAAGAAGACCTCCTTTCATTAGGTATTTGAGAAGTAGAAATGCATGTGACTACGTAGAGACAAGGATCATGGAGTTTGAAGAACAATGAGTATTTCCCATCCTGCTCCTTTACATAGTTTACAAAACCAAGAGGGTACACAACTTTTTAATGGGTACTGTTATCTCTATTCCATGAATGTTACCATCAGGTGTCCCTAGATGTTCAAGGGAGTCAAACAATTGGATTTTGTCCACATCTGCTAACCTACTTAGTGTCACCACCCCACTGTGACAAAGAATTAAGAAGCAAGAAACAGGCTCACAGCTTCCCTGCTTTTATTTTCCATCTTCCTCCTGCAATGCCTCCATATCATGAGTATGGAGAAGAAAAAGCAGGATAGATATTGGCTCAGGTGATACACTTCGGCTACTCATCTGGGCCTTGAGAGTGCTGCCAATCTTCTGCTTGCTCTCAATTCAGTAGGAAGCACATCTTGTGATGGAATCTCCATTAAACTCATCTTCTGGATTAAGGGTAATGCTAAAAAAAAGGACATACATTCAGTCTTTCTTTGCACCGTATGTGGAGAGGAATGCAGAAAACCCCTCACACTATGTACAGGCAATCATGAAATTAGCAATGATGTAAAAATGAGAAGTTTATGTTTTAGGACCTAGTTTTGGAAGGTAGCTTTTCATGCTGTTTATTTATCTGTGACTTCCCATAGTTCTTAAATTTATGTTCAAGGCATTGGCTGCACTAATGTGGCCTCTATGTTAAAAAAAAAAAAAGGCAACAAAAACTCATAAAAAGTAAATGTAATCTGGTAGGTAAAATGTCACTGTTTTCCTTATAGCAACTATGCAGCTAATGTCACAGGCAGCAAGGGAAAGGACTAGTAGGATGATTTCAATAGAGAAGAGATGGTATACTCAAATTAGGATAATCACTCCCAAAGGGCCACTTTATCAAAGTATGGGCATACAGAAAACTTGAGGGAGGATGCCACAGTGAGGTGAAGGAACAATGATCAGAGCTCAAAAATTCTATAATTGCCTTGTAATGGCATAGTGACCTCCAGTATTGAATACAACTAATTCAAGATAATTCCATATAGCAGGATGTCTAGGGAAATTAATAACTTTAACTAACTCTCCTCCTTCAGGTCTCCTACTGAAGTTCTCTGAGGGCCTAACCCAACAGGATTACAGGAAATGTGAGACCTCATTGGTGTTAATATAGATTAGCATTCTAGGACAGAGAGGCTGATAGAACAAGGCAACATTTGATAAATACCTATTTATCAGGCATTAAGGGTAGTAGGTAAACAATGTCATAGATCTTTGACACCAAGTACCTACTAGTCAGGTACCATAAAGACATAATTATCATTGAATAGCATAATTTTTAAGTACTTCTGCTACTTATTAGTCCTGGGATCTTGGGCACATTTCTTGACAAGAGAAATTTGAAACTGAGTTTCTTTATCTACAAAAATATAGATAATAATTGAATTTTGCTCACAAATTTGTGAGTATTAAACAAAGGTATCAAAGAGCTTAGCATGTAAATATTTTGTAATTATTAATTTTATTATAAAGAATGAATGAAAAAGAAACAGAAACAAACAAACAAAAAAAGATTGCCTTCTTTCAGAGTCATCTTAGCAATAGAATTTCTGAATTTTTACTTAGAAATAATATTGCTTGGCCTGAGGGACTTTTACTAATAAATTGTTTTAACCATTAAAACATGGCCTTTGCTTAAATAAAACTAACCTTTTAGTATAGAATACTATTTTGAAACTATTGAAGTATACAGACAAAAATTTGGAAGGTTTCAGAGATTATGGAGGCTTGAGGTATATTAGTTTTCCCAAAATGTCTTCATGGCAACAATTTTAGTTTTGCAACTTGGAGTTTTAGACAAGATTGATCCATAATGTAAGGGGGCATCAATGGCAGCCATTTAGAATGCCACGGGCCAGCAACAGCTTGGAATCTTCACAGTAGCTTGCAAAGGGTACCCAAATGTTTCTTATTTAAAAATATAATGATGAAAGGGGAGTTCAGATTACGTGACTGTTGACTTTTATGATGCCCTGCATAGATCACCAATTAGGTTCAAGTCATGTACTATACATGGAACATGTGGACCTCTAATCAATTATCTACCACTTGTTATGAAAAAAATCATATCAGTAAGACATTTCTCCTTATAGTCCAGTGTGACTGATTGAAATCAGACTCTCTAAAAAAAAAAAAAAAGAAAAAAGAAATCAGACTCTCATTGAAATGTGATTATGTCAATGATTTCATACTTTCCAAAAGGGCTGCATACCTCACTATTGAATATCACTATGGTCACATTGAGGAACTTCTCTTGGGAAACTATGAACTGATGCCAGCACCTAGTCCACCCTTCAAAGTGATTTTGAAACTCCTTTTCTAGAATTGACAATCAAAATGATCTCCATATTACCCCTGATGTCTGGAATGTCATCAATATGTCTTCCTTTCAATATTTCCTTTATCTTTGTGTAAAGATAAAAATCAGTGGGGTCAGATCATGTGAGAAGAAAGGATGTTGCAATACAATTTTTTGTTGGCTAAAAACTGCCTCACAGACAGTGCTGTGTGAGCTGGTGCATGGTTGTGATGCAAGAGCCATGAGATTTACAGTTAAAATTATCCTATTTCTCTGTTGATGTTTATTTGATCTGCTATGCTTCTCACAGTCAGATAATGATTTTGACACACCATTTGATGAATTTGTGCAATATTTTTTTGGGACAACATCTCACTTTGTTGCCCTTGGTAGAGTGTCATGGCATCCTAGCTCATAGCAACCTCAAACTCTTGCACTCAAGTGATTCTCTTACCTCAGCCTCCCATGTAGCTGGGACTATAGGCACTGACCACAATGCCTGGCTATTTTTAGAGATGAGGTCTCATTCTGGCTTAGGCTGTTCTCAAACCTGTGATCTCAGGCAATCCACCTGCCTTGGCCTCCCACAGTGCTAGGAACACAGGCATAAGCCACTGTGCCCAGCCAGAATTTTTGCAATATTTTGTCAGTTCTGCTTACTACTGACCTCTCTTCATCAGTGACACTTTCTCTCCCCTCAGAAAAATGTCTAATCATTTGTACACTGCAGTTTTCTTCATGGTATCATCCCCATAAACTTGGATTAATATGTTCCTAATTTCACTTACACTCTTGTCAAATTTGACAAGAAATTTAATGTTTGTCCATTGCTCTAATTCAAGCTCTGATATTCTCATAATGGCAAATAAAAACAATAATGAATGCCAATCAGCAATGCATTGCCACAGTTGACATGAATACTATTGCCACACACAAATATACAAAGTTATGAAATCTTACTGAGATGTTTATACAGTGCTGCTACTGTAGGTACACAGTGGTAAGTTTGCAAAGTTAATTGTCAGACCATATAAATCATAGTAATGATGGAATTGTTGTTTTTGGTGTGGTTTTAATTTTTGGCTCCAGACACCCTGGGCATGGTTAAAGTAGACCCTTTCATTGAAATCTATGACCTGCTATATACCTTTGAGAACCAAAATCAACAATCTTTCTTTCTGGTCTACCAGGATGAGGAGATTGGCCAAATTAGCATGGCATAGACTCATATGACTTAGCTCCCCCTAGAATCAACCTACCATCTCCTTACAGAGACCCTCCCAATACGATTGTACATGCTGATCAGGGCTATATTGTTTGGAGGAAAAGTACTCTGAATATCAAAGATCAAGTTCAAAATTGGCTCTACCTGGAGGGATCTAGACTCTCTATTGAAATATATAAGCAACCTCCTTTACTCTAAAATAGCTCTACAAGGATCAAAAGTTTAAAAAAGGGGAAAAATAAAAACTTAATCTGCTGGTAGAGCTCATGTATTTAACTTCATATTACATTCCACAACCTGGCTCCTTTAAGAAACCAATGTTCTAGTATGCAAACTATATTATCCAAACTGAGCCAACCTGAAACACCTTTTATTTGGCCCTACTTGATTGGATCAAGTATGGCTCTTTAGGGCAAAAGAAAAGGAGAATGTGGAACATATTTACATTAGAATGATATGTGGTAGTAGATATATTTTATCCTCATTTCCACTTATATGCCCTTGTTGGGCATAGTTATAGCTGGGTTCTTCAGTTATGGCATGATGCTTTCCCCCACCACCCATGTACCTATGTTTAAGTAAGTGCTATCTATGATTCGGAATTCTAATAGCTGCTGATCCTAGAAAACGTGTAGTGTCATAAGATCTATGCCAAGATAAAGCACCAGATTGCAAAAATCTTATATTTCCTTCAAACACCATATAAGCCCCAGTAATTGTGCACCAATGTTTGAAATCATCTTTCCTTAGCTTTTATCATAATATTAGGCATCTTACTTTTGAAGACAAGCAGAATTTAAATGATCCCTATAGAACTATGCTTACTTCATGTTAAGTGGGTAGATCTTACACTCTAACTCACATTTATAATATCACTATGAAACTGATTTACCTATACTACAATTTCCAATCACCTAAAACAAGAAAATGATGATTAGCAATGAACATTCACCTTGGAATAAAAGACCATTGTAACTAAAATAGCCATATCTTTTATCACAGTTTAAGTTCTTTAAGAAGCTTGTTTTTCTCAGGCATCCTTTATCATCCATATGTTCCCTCACATAAAAATCTGTACATTCCCAAATATACTTGATTCTCATATTCCTTTGCAACTACCAAGAATTCATTGTTTCCATTGCATCATTCAATTTTTTTCTCTAATGTCAGATCCTCTACAATTTGACCTATAGACTAATTGCAAAGTCAAACAGAATCCCAGTAGTCTTTCTTGTAAAATTTGAGAGGCTAAGTATAAGGTAAATGTTGAGATGAAAAAGAACAAAAAATATCTGGAAAATAAAGTAGTTGGAGAAATCACACTATCCAATTTCCCAATTTACTATAAAAACTACAGTAATGGAAATAATGGAATATCAATGTACATATAGATCAATTATCTAACAGTTGAATAAACAATCATTTTCAGGTATGTAAGGATACATATATCTATTATTTTTTGAAAAAAGTGCTAAGATAATTAAATGGGGAATTTTTTTCAGAAAATGTAGCTTAAAAATTGGAAATCTATATGCATATACAGGTATATAGATAAATGTTAGCTACATGGATGCTTATTTATGTAAGTGTATATATACAAATAATATATATATATATTTCCGTCTCAAGCCATATACAAAACTAAATTGAAATAGATCACTAGTTCTTCTTATAAGAATTAGTACTTTAGGGTGGCACCTGTGGCTCAAGGAGTAGGGTGCTGGTCCCATATGCCAGAGGTGGCGGGTTCAAACCCAGCCCTGGCCAAAAACAAAAAAAAAAAAAAACAAACAAAAAAAAGAATTAGTACTTTAAAATCTTTAGGTAAAATAAAGTATAAAAATCCTTGTGACATTTAGTAAGGCAAATATTTCTTAGAAAGGAATACAAAGTAAACATTTAAAAATGATATATTAAACATCATTCAAATTAGAAACTTCTTCTTCAAATGAAAGTTAAAAAATGAATAGGCAAGCCACAACTGGAAACAATTAAAATACTTACAAATTAATGACTAGCTAAACCAGTTTATATTCCATCTAATAAAATACAAATACAATTCAGAAATTAAAAGGAATGCAACCATATGGGGGTATCTTGAAAATGACATAAGAAGCTAGACACAACATTCTACCTACTATTCAACTGCATTTATAGAAAATTATAGAAAAAGCAAACCTATACTTACAGAAGACAGATCACTGGTTACCAGGGCCTGGAATTGGGAAGCAAATAGCTGCAAAAAGTAAGGAGAGAACTTTGAAAAAACAGGGAAATATAATACACATACATTGTTATTGTAGCAGTTGTTATATGACAGTATGTATTTGTCAAAGCATAGAATGGTAAACTTAAAAGTTTATGGAGTTATTTTGTAGAATTTTTATCTCAATAAGTTGATTAAAATATATTTGATGATAAAGTCTACAACTGTGCCAAACCAGGCCATCTAAGGAGAGAGTGTCTCCAGTAGGGGCCTAACATGGATAGTAGAGGAGGTAGGGTATTACCCCACCCCACTGGCTTCTGCTGTGGTACCCTGAGACAGCACATTTGTGACTGTCCCAAGAAAGCATCCATCTTCAGATTGGTGGGGCCCAGGATCTTCAAACAAGAGGGCCCGGGGTTGCAGTGGACCTCTCCAGTAAGACTGTCACATTATGGAACACGGAGCAGTATTTTTCGGTTTTGAAAGCCTTTGGTGGTTACCAGTCCTCCTCCTCTTGCTTCATTGTTGGCCTCGATGAACAACACATTCACAGGTATGTAACTTCTCCTTTACTTTGTAGTCAGGACACTGAGCATTCCAACCAATTCATGTGAACTGTACTTCCCCAGGGATTCTGAGACAGTACTGGAATCTGGGGCAATGCTGTGAGTAAACTTGTCAGAGAGCTGAACTTGGATCCTCTGAGTGCCCTTATTCAGTACGTACATGACTTATTAAACTGTAGCCCTTCATATAAATCTTCTGTTCAGGGCACTACACAGATGTTAAATATTCTTAAGGAAGGAACATTTACCACGTCAAAGGGAAAGTTGAATTGTGCAAACCTGAATTTACTTACTTAGGCTTTGCTCTTCCCCCTGGTAAGAGGAGACTCTCAAATGAGAGGGTCAATACAGTTATTCTCTCACTAGCCCCTATACAAAAAACAGCTCAGAGAGCTCTGGGAATGACAGGGTACTGTCAAATATGGATTCCCCAATCTTGAGAGCAGGCTAAACCTTTGAGGTTTTCAAGGGGGAAGGAATATAAGTGTTAAACAGGGTGGGTAACAAGAAAAAAACTCAGAAACATTGCAACTTCAGGCTCTTTTAAAGGCACCTGCCTTAAGAATACCTGATTTAAAGCAACCTTTCTTTCTAATATCATTTACGGGGCCCGTAATTACGATCATCCTTTTCTTAATATTTGGGCCTTGCCTGTTCAACCTCATTATTAAGTTGGCATCTTCCAGGTTCCAACAGTTCCCCGTTAAAATGATGGTGATACCAACAAATACCAGCAGAACCTATTGACCAAATAGCCAGAAACTTCCAACCCCTGAAACTCCTTTAGAGTAGAAAACCTAAGGTTTTTTGATAGGGTGGCCAACTTCTGCTTCTGACTGCAAGAAGTAGTTAGAACAGTAATCATCTATTTTCCCTTCAAGATTCCAGGACTGTATCTCCTCAGGGGGAAATGAGAAGAGACACTAAGAAAGGGGCTTTAAGCAGGTAGGAGGAAAACCTGGCCTAAAACAGGAAGTGTGAAGGGCCCACAAGAATGTGGACGTGAAGTTACCTAGGTAACTAATGACCAATAGATAGAGACAATCAATGACCAACAGAAAAGGGCACTATTGCCTGGAGGCACAGAGAGACCAATGAAAGACTTACAACCAATTTGAAATGGAAAGAATATTTATATCCCTGCACATGGCTTTTGCATCTCCATCTCTCTCACCTTCTCTCCTTCATGAGAGAGACCCATTTCCAACTCTCTTTAGAAGTGCTTTAAACTTTCTCTTTGTTGGTCTTAAATAAAATCTCTTTCTTTTACCCTGAAAAAAAGATAAATATCATATATACTATGCATATACTTTATGTGAGTGTGTGCATACACTTGATTTTTTGTAAAGATAAATCTTAGCTCTATAGCCCCTTTTCTTGTGTATCGCTGAGTATATTAGCTCCTACTAGTTAACCTATACAATAAATACCATTAGAATGAGTAAATGAAAATGCTATTAGTTATAATTAACAACCAATAGTAATGAAATACAACCTTTTTCAATTAGAAATGCATAATTATGGAAGAATATGGAAGTTTGTGTGAGTTTTTGTTGTTTAGTTTCCCTTGTGCCTAAATGACCACCTTCAGAATTGCTGTTGTTGCCTGAAGCTGATACGATGTGCAGGGTAGATGCCCATATTTAAAATGGACAATTAAGATATCTATTAACTCAAATTCATATTCTACACAGAATCAATTAGGGATAAGAAATAGCAACAGAGAGTCAATCAATAGTCGCCAGAGATTGAAATACAGAGAAAACTGAATTCAAAACATAGAAGACCCTTACAGCACACATTTAAATGTCAAATATAAATACAAAGAAGAACCAAGTTGAATGTCTTTAAAGAAATACCCTCACATGAGTATGCTATTATTTTATTTACTTCAGCAACCTCTGCCTAACCAATTATATTAATAATAATCACTAAGCATGGATCTCAGCAGTGCATACCTGTCTGATAATGAAGAGTGTCTGTTTATTGTTAGTCCCCAAAAATATCTATCACTGAAGAAGTCTCTGCCATATGGAAAACTGTGAAGCCAGCTGCTTTGAGGACTCTGTGGAATATGTCAGGCTAAAAAATATAAACGATAAAACAAACAAAAATGGCATTTTATAAGAACCACACTGGCACTCAAACGCTTATAGCAGCAAAATTCACAATAGCAAAGAAGTGGAAACAACCCAAGTGCCCATCAATACATGAGTGTATTAATAAAACATGATATATGTATACCACGAAATACTATTCAGCCATAAAAAAGTGTGATCTAATATCTTTCAAAACAACCTGGATGAAATTGGTGGCCATTCCCCTAAGTGAATTAAAGAATGGAAAAACAGACACCACATATACTCAATACTAAATTGGAACTATTAGATCAACACCTGCATGCTCATATGGAAACAAAACTCAATGAAATTCAAGAAAGGGGAGAGTAAGAATAGAATGGGTAAATTCCCACCCAATAGGTACATTGCACACTTTTTTGGGTGAAGGGCACATTAATCTCAATTTAAAATAAACAAAAGCAAACTATGTAACCAAATCATATGTACTTCCATAACAATATGAAGTTTAAAATATAATAATAGGTTATATGAGAAGTCTCTGTACTTTTCCACTCCTTTTTTTATAAACCTAAAACTACTCTAAAAAAATTAAGTCTACTAATTAAAAAAAAAATGATTACCCTAACTTCTATAGCATGAGAGAAAGTTTATGAATTCATGTATCGTAGATGAAATAATGCCATTGACCTTGATTAGACTGCATCCCGTTCATTTATCAATGGCTCCTTTTACAACTGTGTTCTTTCTACCACATTTAGCAGGCACTTCGTTTAAAAGGGGGTTCTTCTGCCTATTCATAACACAGATTCTGAACCATCTAACCAGACATACATTGAACACTTTTCTAAACTGAACTTTCCAGCCACCAATTTCACACTCCTTCTCATGTATCATTCTGCAATGCGGTAGGAGGTAACATCTTGGTCTTAATTTTGACTCTTCTTTTGTATGTTCGATACTTGTGCCCCAGTGATGCAACCTTGGGGGAAACACAGGCATGATAATATCCACTCTAAGTTTTTGTAGCCTGAACATAGAATTAGGGCAACTTTCATAAGGCTTTGTGGCTTAGTTTAGCTCCAATGATAGAAGTGAATTATTATGGCAAGAAAATCCATATTACTTATAATGAATTACAACAAAGTTAGAAACAATAACTGATTGACAATATCAAAAGTATCTCTATCTAGTAAGCAGAAGAGTGGCTTACTTTTGTTAACACTTTGTATAAGAAAAGCCTGTTATTACAGCCTAAAGAGGATTGAAACTTATTTCATTTGAGAAGCAAGTAAAGCTTTGTGTAACCATCATCTCGAACAAAGAACAATGTAGTCACAAAGCATATTTTTTTGCTTTCATTGAACCATTATAATTCTTATTTTGATTGATTTTCACTAGATATTCCTCTACTTCTGAAAAAAACAACATAGGAATAATGGCTTTTCTAATCTTTTTCATATAATGCAAGATAGTTGGACAACAAATTAAAATATCCAGTCCCATATAAAATTAGACCTCCAGATTAAAGGTAAAGTTAAATTTCCATCCCTTCCCTGCATTCATTGAAAGGGGTATGATAGGGTTTGAATATGTCCTCCAAAAAACTTGTGTGCATCCCTAATGCACCAGTGTTGAAAGGTAGGGCCTAACGTATGGTGTGTATGTCATGAGAGTGGAGCCTCCATGAATTGATTAATGTGGATTATAAAAGGCCTTAAGACTATGAGTTAGATTTCTTACTCTCTCTTGTAAATGCTTTCTTATCATGTGATACCTTCTATCATGTTATGACAGAGAAAGAAGGAACTCACCAGATGCAACCCATCAAACTTTAACATCCAGCCTTCAGATCCATGAGCCAAATACACTTCTGTTATTTATAAATGATCCAGTCTGTTGTATTCTGTTACTCACACAAAATGAACTAAGACAGGGTATGTTTGTTTCCCAATTTGTGTTTCTATTTCTCTTACCATATCTTGTTAACTAAGGTTTCTATCCCAAGGGTTGGAGTAAAAGAAGGGAGGAGAAATAACAGAGTAGTAATGTGTCTCTGTGACTATTACTGTCCTGGTGATCTAACTCTAATATTCTCTGGACTTCAGGCTGCCTTTCTTGTAGGGTGATTATATGGGTTCTTCAGGCCTCCACATTACTGGAGATTTTTATATGAAGTTAACTTGATAAGATATATTTCCAACAAGGTCCCACCAGTGTACAGAAGTCATATTTGAATTTGAGTAATTTAACAATTATTTACTTTAGTGCTGGGCACAGTGGCTCACTCCTGTAATCCTAGCACTCTGGGAGGCCGAGGTAGGTGGGTTGCCTGAGCCAGAGCCAGGACTCGTCTCTAAAAATAGCTGGGTGTTGTGGCGGACACCCATAGTCCCAGTTACTTGGGAGGCTGAGGCAAAAGAATAACTTGAGCCCAAGAGTTTGAGGTTGCTGTGAGCTGTGATGCCATAGCACTCTACCAAGGGTGATACAATGAGACCCTGTCTCAAAAAAAAAAGATTATTTACTTTAAAGGAAGTATTTATAAAAGTGTGGGTGGAGCACTAGGGGGCCATAAAGGACAGAAAAGTACTAAAGATTAGAAAGGTAAGTTTTACTAACACTAGGCCTCAAGGGATAAGGAGAGGGAGTGGTCATCAGTATCTAACTGTCTCCTAGAGAGGATCAAAATAAGAACAGAGGCATTTGATCAAAAGATAGCCGGGCATTGTGGCGGGCACCTGTAGTCCCAGCTGCTCGGGAGGCTGAGGCAAGAGAATCACGTAAGCCCAAGAATAGAGGTTGCTGTGAGCCGTGTGATGCCACGGCACTCTACCCGAGGGCGGTACTTGAGACTCTGTCTCTACAAAAAAAAAAAAAAAAAAAGATATGCCAAGGTGAGAAGCCTCAGAGGAAAAGAGCCACGCAACAAATATTCTGACCTAATTTTCTACTTTCTTCATATCTTCTACTGTGACTTCGCTTTCTAAACAACTGAAAGGGGCAGCACCTGTGGCTCAAAGGAGTAGGGCGCCAGTCCCATACGCTGGAAGTGGCGAGTTCAAACCCAGTCCCGGCCAAAAACTGCAAAAAAAGAAAAGAAAGAAATAAAGAAAGAAAAAAACACAACTGAAAGCCAGAGGAAGGGAGCCCTTTGAGGTAGTGCATCAGGGACAGCCTTCCAGGGCAAGGAGCGGATATAGGACAGTGGAAATTGGTTAAGAGCATTTGGCTAATAGCCAAAACAAGGGCAAATGAATTTTTCTTCTGATTATTGTCTAAAATTGTCTTCACTCCCTAGGCATCTTCTAATATCCAATTTCTTTCTGCTAAAGTATATTGTAACTATAGGCATCCCTCTTGGACAGAACCTAAGATGATTCAGATATGGTCCTTCAAGTCTACAGAAATCTTTCATGAATCCTCATAAAAAATTTAGTGAATATAAGAAAACTTATAAAATCTCCTTTCCTTTGGCTCACTAGTCAGTGGACAATATCATTTTGTTCTAGGTAGAATTAACATAATCCCCAAGTACACTTTAGGATGTAACTTCATTCATTTGCCTGTGGATGTCTGGTTGTTGAAGCACCATTTTTTGAAACTATAATTCTTTCCCCATTGAATGGTCTTGACATTCTTGTATAAATTCAACTGACCACAGATATAGCAGTTTATTTCTCTACACTAAATTGTATCCTATTAATAGATATGTGTAATGTTATATAAGTAATATACTACCTTGATTGTGGTAGCTTTATAGCAAGTTTTGAAATAGGAAAAAGGGAGTCATTCAACTATGCTCTTATTCTTCATGATTGTTTTGGCCACTCTAAGCCCCTTGAATTCACATATGAATTTTAAGATAATCTTGTCAACATCTGCAAATGAAAGATGTAGGCAGCTACATTCTTGACTGGAAGTGCATTGAATCTGTACCTCAGTTTGGGGAATGTTGAACATAGACAGAAATACGGGATGTTCATTCTTTGATTTAGGTAATTTTTAATTTCTTTCAACAATGTTTTGTGGTTTTAAAGTACAACTTTTATGTAAGTTTTGTACAAAAAAGTTTAATTTATTCATAAGTATTAAACTATTTTTGATACTATTGTGAATTTGAATTATTTAATAATTTTATTTTTGGATTATTCATTGTTCATAGAAATACCATTGCTTTTCATTTATTGATCTTGCATCTAATCACCTTCCTGAATTTGTTTATTAGTTATATTAGTCTTTTGTGGATTCCTTAGCATTTTCTACATCAAAAATTATATCACGTTGAAATGTAGATTATTTTATTTCTTGCTTTCAATCTATTATACTACTTTTTTTTTGTTGTTTTACTTATTCCCATGATTAAAATGGTCCAATGTTGACTAGAAGTTAAGAAAGCAGATATCCTTGTCTTCAACCCAATATTAGGGGATCGCAGGACCTTTTCATCTGTTTTTACTTCTTTCTAAAACATATTCCTTCTCCAGGTTTTGGGAGTACCAGAGCCTAATACCATTCAGCTATCAGCTAAAATTTTCGTGTTTAGGAATTTACCTTTTCCAGAATATTTTTCTGCCCCATCCAAACTCCAGTCACTGTCTTCCCCATTATCTGTTATCTTCATGGTATTTATTAAGATGTTATTTCTCATCTCATACTTTTTTGCTAGAATTATAGGCTAATGAGAGTTGATATCTTCTCTAAGTTGCCCACTACAGTGTGCTCACTGTTTACAGCAATGCATGGCCCTTGGTAGGCACTCAAGACATATTTGGTTACTGAAGGAATTGATGGATGACCAAATTAACAAAAATACAGAAAAAAAAAAGGTGGCACCTGTGTCTCAAAGGAGTAGGGCACCGGCCCCATATGCCAGAAGTGGCGGGTTCAAACCCAGCCCCGGCCAAAAACTGCAAAAATAAATAAATAATAAAATAATAAAAAATACAAAAAGATATGTATTTGATGCAGAGCTTCTGAACCAGAATGGCATGGAATTATCTTCACTACAGAAAATACACCATGCCCATAAAAAGAGAATGTGTGGAGAATGGCTGTTTCTGTGCCTTCAGTAAGCTGGTATTCAAACACATTTCTGTCTGAAAGCTATGGAGTTACCTAAAATTCTAGAGTAACTGAACAGTCTGTAATCAATATTTTCTGTGTGTTAAAGCAAAGTCTGAGATAGACAGCCCTGTCAGTCCCCAGAACATATTCTTTTTAGTAAATTATTGTTTCTACAAATCCTGCATGACAGTTAATGCCAAAGGAATTGCCTTTTCCTTTCTGACATGCAGCCACCCAAAGAAGTAACCACCTGCCAGACAGATGGTGCCCCATTAGCCAAAGCATCCAGGATGGGGTGCCAGGATCTAGGGTCAGTGGTCACACTGGAAATAGCACCTCAGAGGAAGAGTTAGCCAGGAAGCTGCAGGGGTATTTCAAGACAGGCCAAAGTCAAAGGCCATATAAAATGCACCTGTGAATATGAAGCAGAAGGCCCAGTGTGAATTCTTTGTGTTCATGTTTTTTGATGCTTGGATTAACAGATAAAAAACATTAGCTGCATGACCTTGGGCATTCAAATACTCTTTTTTTTGTCCTTTATCCTCCCATCTATACAATGAAGGCTTGGGAATGTCTGTGCTGCCAATGTGATGACCCCTGGACTCGTGTGACCATGCAACTGGAACATTGGAAATGGGACTAGTCGGAATTGGTTTAATTTAAGAAACACACCAGATTTTGAACACACACACAAATGTAAAATAAAATCTAATTATAGTTATACATCCATCGATTGCATGTTGAAATGATATTTTTTTGCATATATTAGATTAAATAAAATATATTATTAAAATTAATTGTACCTTTTTATTTTGTCTTCTAAATGTGGCTACTAGAACATTTAAAAGCATAAGAAAATGTACAAAGACCCTGTGGTGGAAACTCATGTACTCATCATTTGAAAGAGAACCATAAAATTAGTTTAAGAAGTCTTCTCTGACCTGAACCAAGTTAGGATAAGTAAAAATCCACATTTCTTGTACTCCATCCTGGAAGTATTCTGGACTTCTCTCTATCTTTGCGTAATTTTTACTACATTATACTGAAAGTATCTGTTTACATATCTGTTTGTCCAACTAGACTGACAGATATCTGAAAGGAGAGGGGTTTTGTTTGTTCTCTTTGTATATGACAGTCTATTTATTACCTTATGTTTAGTGTATAAACACTATTTATCAATCTTTTTCTAATTATAGATTGACATATAATCTGGCGCCAGGTTTTCTCTTAATCACTGGTAAAGATTTAATTAAATTTTGTTCTTAAAGATAATGTGAATGATTTGCTTTGCCAGAAACAAAGATAAAAATTGCCTGAAAATAGCCTGGTGCAACTTATTCTTAGTGGTACATCTAGCAAAGCTAAAAACCACGTGGAACAAAATTATCTGGCCTCGGAAGATAAGTTAAAATTTGGGGGTAGGGCTTTCAGTTCAGCAAAAGTAAAAAAGTTCTATGTGGGGGTACTGGGAACTCTGGGTTGGGGCTAATAATGAGGTATCAACTTAAGGAAAGTTGGATTCATACCTCAGCAAGTTATGAGAAAGGAGTTTTAAAACCTCATGAAGAGGGGGCGGCGCCTGTGGCTCAGTCGGTAGGGCGCCGGCCCCATATACCGAGGGTGACGGGTTCAAACCCGGCCCCTGCCAAACTGCAACCAAAAAATAGCCGGGCGTTGTGGTGGGCACCTGTAGTCCCAGCTACTCGGGAGGCTGAGGCAAGAGAATCACTTAAGCCCAGGAGTTGGAGATTGCTGTGAGCTGTGTGAGGCCACGGCACTCTACCCAGGGCCATAAAGTGAGACCCTGTCTCTACAAAAGAAAAAAAAAAAACCTCATGAAGAGGAAGGCATGGTGCCTCATGGCTATAACCTTAGCACTCAAGGAGGCTGAGGTAGGTGGATTGCTTGAGCTCAAGAGTTCGTGACCAGCCTGAACAAAAGTGAGGCCCTGTCTCTACTAAAAATAGAAAAGCTAGCCAGGTGTTGTGGCAGGTGCCTGTAGTCTCAGCTACTCAGGGTGCTGAGGCGAGAGAATCACTTGAACTCAGGAGTTTGAGGTTTCTGTGAGCTATGATACCACTGCACTCTACCTAGGGTGACAGAGTGAGACTCTGTCTAAAAAATAATGAATACAATACTATGCTATACTATAAAATGAAATTAAATAAAATAAAACCTCATAAAGAAACAGCTTGGGTATCACTAATACATGGACACATGGATCCAAGGGGAGGAGGGTGAATAGACATTTTTAACAGTTTTATTAAGGTATAATTGATATACAAAGAACTGGACATATTTAATGTGAACCATTTGATGAGTTTGTACATGTGTAGACAACTCTGATATCCTCACTACAACCAAGGTAACAGACATATTTAACACCTCCTAAAGTTTTCCTCCATCTCTTTTTAGTTTTTCCTTATGTGTTGTGTTTTAGTTTTAGATCTTAGGGGTTTCTGTGATAAGCACACTTAGCCTGAGATCTACATTTTTAACAAAATTTGAAATTCTGTTGCTGTGGTGTTAACTATCTTGTGGGTTTCTACAGTAAGTACACTTAACATGAGATATACATTCTTAACAGATTTTGAAGTGCACTTTACTATAGTGTTAAGTATAGTTCAGCAGATCTCTAGAACTCATTCATTTAACATAGAGATTTTATATCTATTGAACAATTTCCCATGTCTCCAACCCCAAAGCCCCCTGGCAAACAGCATTCTACTGCCTGCTTACATACATTTGACTATTATAGATACCTCATATAAGTGACAGATCATTCAGTATCTATCCTTCCTGTGACTAGTTTATTACATTTAACATACTGTCCTCCAAATTCATCCACTTTTCTTCAAATGACAGAATTTTCTTCTCTTTAAAGGGTAAATAATGTTCCTTTGTATGTATATAACACATTCTGTTAATACATTTATTTGTTGATGGACACCTGGGTGGTTGTCATATCTTAACTAATGTGAATAATGTTATAATGAACATGGCAGTGCAGATACCTTTTTCAGATCTGTATGTCAATATTTTTGGATATGTACCAAGAAGTGTACCAATCACGTTAGTTCTATTTTTTTATTTATTTATTATTATTTTTTTTTTAATTTGGCCGGGGCTGGGTTTGAACCCGCAACCTCCAGCATATGGGACCGGCGCCCTACCCGCTGAGCCACAGGCGCCGCCCACGTTAGTTCTATTTTTTTCCAAAGTAAAGAAATTTTATTGATATTTGCAAACTACATATTTGATAAAGGGTTAATTTCTAAGGTGAATGAGAATTTGCCACAAATTAATAGCAAACATAAATAAATTTTAAAATTAAAATAATCTTATTTTTAAAAATGGGCAAAAGACTTGAACACACAATTTTCTGAAGAAACATACAAATGAAGGCGCATTTGGATGTTTATACCTTCTGCTAGTCCATCTTCTCATAGTAGCACTAGAATTTATTTCTGCCTTGCTATTCTCCCACTTTGTCTCTTCCCCTAATCCCAAATTTCTCTGATCTCAGCTGCCTCAGGACTAGAATCGTCCATCACACTTTCTCGGCAAGAACCTCCCCTCCTCTTTGTTTAATGTTGTGATAACAGTGCATTTGTGTTTGCAGATCTCAACATGACATGTATCAAATGATCACCACTTTTTGGCTCAGTGAGCCACTCACGTGGCTTAGTGAGTAAGGGGAGAGGGCTCAGAACAAAGAAAAGCCTAGAAACTGATCTCATGTAAGCAGCACTTTTAAATCAGAATTCGACATTCCTGTGGCAAATAGTTTGATGACATGAACATGAGTTGACTAAGTTTTAAGAAGCATCCTCACCTATCTCTTTTATACCCTATAGCGGAATTGAGTTGTGCATCACCGGGAAACTACACCTTCTAACCACTTGCAAGTTAGAAGTAGGACTAGAAGGGAATGGGTGGGAGTTATCTACTTTCTCCACGTTACTTCCTTCTGTGCGCCACCCTAGCACATAGAAAACCTTAGAATCTATTAGTCAGGTCTCATGTTCCTGGATGATAAAAAGACAAAATGAGAAATTCAGAAAAGTTTTCTTCCTTAGCAAAGCCTAGTTTTGGAGCCTCTTATTTCCCTATTTTGATGATTAGAATTTGAATATCAAACTTTTTGCAACAATTCTAACCTACTTCCCAAAACTGAAGTACAAGTGTATGTCTTAGGAGGATTAATGAAAAGGTTATATAGATTGACATGCTTCAAAATACTATCTCTACACCATGTGTTTGAGTAGGTACTTGTTGCAGATGTCTTGACTGCAAACAAAGAGAGTTTGAGTCAAAAGCATGCTACAGCCAGTGTGTACTAGCTCATGAGAACTGATTGTGCAATTGTGCACATCCCTTTCGGACTCTGTTTCAGTTACGTCCAGTTGTCAATTTTGCATCAGCCCTGTTTGCTGTATTTATACCATGGAGATCACCACAAATCTGAGTTTATTTCATTTGCTTTTTGAGAGCCAATCCATATATATATCAGGCAACCAGAATAGGTCACACAGCCTACTCCCAAAAGTAATCACCCTCCTTAAATCTAGAGGATACATAACTGCTAATGCCAGTGTGACAAAGCTGATGGAAAAGTTTACACTGGCCTCTAGGCGTAATATGGTGCTATCTAGCAGTATCTATAGAACAAACTCAGAAATACATAGAAAACTTCTTCCAAGACTTGTTAAAACAATAAGGTAGACTTTATTCAGAGGGGTATCAAGATAGTTTTAGAGACTACAACAGTAAGATCAGGCTCTACTTCAAATATAATAAGGAAAAGTGAGGATTCATAGCCTGGGAACAGAGGTGAGGAGTCAGTGCACGAAAAATTACAGAGCTTCACCAAACTAACCTAATGTTTAGTTATTAAGGGTATACAATCTTTGTGTATAATTTTAGGATATAGGATGTTTTGATGCAGGTATACAATGTATGATAATCTAATCTAATCTAGTGTATCCATATCCTCAAGAGTTTATCATTTATGTTGGAAACACTCCAATTGCACTCTTCTAATGTATACCATAACATATTAATTATTGTCATTTTGTTGCACTATCAAACATTGTTCATTTTATCTGGCTATCCAAGTACATTTTTCCACACATTAACCATCCCCACTTTATTCCCCCTTTCTCACTCTCCTACTTAGCCTCTGGTAACCATCATTTTAATATCTGACTTCATGAAATCAATTGTTTTTATATTTGGATATCACATATGAGTGAGAACATGTTGAGGTTTGTCTTTCTGTGCTTGACTTATTTCACTTAACATAATGATCTCTAGTGCCACCCATATTGTCCCAAATGACAATATTTCATTCTTTTTTATGGCTAAATCAAATTGCATTCTGTATATGTACCACAATTTAATTATCCACTCATCTCATGATGGACACACAGGCTGATTCCAAACCTTGCCTATTGAGCACACTATTGCACTAAACATAGGCGTGAAGATATACTTTTGATATACTGATTTCCTTTCTTTTGGAAAAATACCTAGCACTGGGATTGCTGAGTTACATATTAGGTTTTTGAGAAACCTCTATAGTGTTCTCTATAATGGGTAGCCCTAATTTACATTTCCCACCAACAATGTAGAATAATCCCTCTTTCTCTGCATTCTTCGCAGAATTCATTGTTTTTTTTTTCAAATAAAATCTATTTTAAATGGAGTCATGACAATTCATTGTAGTTTTGATTTGCATTTCTCTGATGATTAATGATGTTGACTTTTGTTTTAATATACCCATTGGCCATTTGTATGTCTTTTTTTTTTTTTTAGTAATGTCTATTTAGATGTTTTACCCATCTTAATAGGATTACTCAATTTTTTCCCTATTTAGTTGCTCGATCTCTTTATACATTATAGTTATCAAGTCTGTGTTAAAAATGAGTTCACTATAGGTATGTAGATTAATGCTGCGTTCTCTGTTCTGTTTCACTTGCCTATGTGCCGGTTTGTATTCCAGGGCCATGCTGTTCTAGTTCTTACACATCTGTAGTATAATATAAAGTCAGGTCATTTATTTCCTTTTTGCTATTTTGGGCTATAGTGGTTCCATATGAATTTTAAGATTATTTTTCTATTTTCATGAAGAATGTCATTGGTATTTTGTTAGAGATTGTGTTGAATCTGTAGATTGTTTTGTGTAGTAAGCCCGTTTCAGCAATATTGATTCTTCCAATCCATGAGCATGGAACATCATTCCATTGTTTTGTTTCCTCTTCAATTTAGTTCATCAGTGTTTTATAGTTTTCATTGTAGAGATCTTTCATTTATTTTGCTGAGTTTGTACTAGGTATTTTATTTTATTTGCAGAGGATGTCATTTTAGAAAAGAACATGACATGTATAGCTTATAAGGAAACTGACTAAATACAAATTAAAGGCATGTGTACGGCTAAAGATGGTTCAAGAAAAAAGAGAATATAAATAATATGATACATGAAAATATTGATGAGATGTTTTATTTTTCTGAATACATTTTTTTTCCTAGAAAACATTGCAAAGTTTGGGAACATATAATTTTTTTTTCTTTTTTTTATTAAATCATAACTGTATACATTGATATGATCATGGGGCATCATACACTCGCTTCATAAACCATTTGACACATTTTTATCACAGTGGTTAACATAGCCTTTCTGTGTTCATTTTAGGATAATTAAAGGAGTTATTTACAATTAGGTATACGTGCAGCACAAGTGTAATGAGGAGGGTTCCAGGGCTCCATGTTGGTGGGATACAGGGTGCATAGCTCTCCATTTTTAAATAGTTACAGGGATTACCTAACATAATTTGACAAAAGTAAAAAGGGGAAAATGAAATTGTTGTGATTTCACTATCATAAATGTTATACCTAATTGTAAATAACTCTTTTAATTATCCTATTACAGCCACTTCCATTGGCTGACATCTATAATCTTTTAGGAGGGAAAGACAGGAGAATAACTTGAGGCTAGGACTTCAAGACAAGCCTGAGGAACATACTGAGACTCTACCTCTACAAAAAATAGAAAAATTACATAGGCATGTTGGTGCACACCAGTTGTCCCAGATAATGAGAAGGCTGAGTTGAGCCAGGAGAATTGCTTGAACTTAGGAGTAGGAGGTTGCAGTGAGCTATTTCATACAATGATTCCACTCCACTCTGTCCTGGATGACAGAGTGAGACGTGGTCTCAGGAAAAAAAAAAAATCCTATTACAATGCAATTATATTCTTTTCCTCTTTATCTTCCTTTTCCCTTTCCTTTTTTTGATCAATTCAATTCAAAGTCAATATGTTTCCCATAAAATCAAGGGGAAGGGCTGGGAAGCTGGGGCAATTAGTATAAGGGTTTCTGAGCTTGAGCAAGGTAAAGGCAGAAAAGCAGTGGCCTGACTATGATGGAAGAAACTATGAAGAATAAGAAAGGAAATCTATATACTGGAAAGGCTCAGCTTAGGGGTTCAGAAGCAACACAAGATGAAGGTATCCTGTCTGTAAGGAGTTCATATTTGGAAAATTAGAACCAGAGTAAGAAGGGCATCTACATGGGCAGGGAGAAGCCTGAGAAAGGGCATCAGGGCATCAGAACTCAAGGAATGTGGAAGGGCATTTGTGTAGGAGGGCAGCCCAGCACAGGGTGCTGCAGCACAAGTGCAACGAGGAGGGGTCCAGGGCTTCATCTTGGTGGGATACAAGGTGCATGGCTCTCCACAGGGTGTCAGAGCATCAGCGAGGTGAAGATAACTTTCAAATAGTGCGGTAGTCAGTGCAGGGTGTTGTAACAAGAGCAGGATTAGGGAAGTGTTTCTACATAGAGATGGGGGAATGAAAGTGACCCTATGTGGGAGGCTGCAATCTGAAGACTTTTATAAAAGGGGCATCCATTTGCATTCAGGGATTACTACCATAGGAGACAAATTACATAAATGAGGGTTAAACACATAGTTAAATATATTGCAGACAATCAGAGCATGTTTCTTGCCGTCGGAGAAGAGTCGCAAATAAGGTACAGGAAAAATCTAGAATGAACCTTATGGTGTTGGATAGGAATTGAAAGTATAAATACAAAGTCATATTGTTAATAAATAATGTACAATTAACTGTAAATTCATATGGATGTATGTTCACCAACTCTGCTCACTGAAAAGACCTGGGAAGAGCAATGCGGCTATTACAATGAGTATACCTAGGGCTCAGTTATTTGAAGAAACACAAAAGTCTTATTAAAGCAGCTACCCCTGACTAAATCTGCAAAAATTTATGCATGAAAATAAATAATGATAATGACAAATTACAACTCATCAAATAAGCTAGAAAATCATAGTCTACACAGATATAAATACATGAACATTTTAGGTAGTAGAAAAATAATGCAAAGAGATTGATAATACATCAGTTTTGATGAGGAACAAGGCATTTACATGGTGAGAAAGTAACTCCCCATAAAATATTTGTTATTTAAAATTGACAAGAGAGTAACTTCTCAGTAGGTAACCCTGGCAGAAGCCATTTTAATCGAGTGATCAAACAGTGTCCTCATGGGACAAACTGAAATTGAGTGCTTCATGGTAGGATGCCACAAGAAGAATGTAATGTTATTCTGCCCTGACAAAGATACATAACCTGGATGTAGTTATGCAAAAACATCAAACAAATCTAGATTGAGAGACATTCAATAAACTAATTGACCTACAGTCCTCAAAGTTTCGGTGTTATTAAAGTCAAAAGAAGACTAAAAGTATGTCCCAGTATAGAGGACATTAAAGAGATATGAGAAATAAAAGTAAAGCATGGTTCTGACCTGAATGTTTTTGCTACATCATATTTTTGATGGGCAATTGTCAAATGAGATACGAGGATTTGACAGTAGTAATGTATCCGTGTTTACTTCCTGATTTAGATGATCACATAAGAGAATGTCTTCACTTGTAAGAAATGTGCACTAATCTATTCAGTGTTGATAAAACATAATTTTTATAATATACTTGCCACTTTTTGATAATTTGGAGATAGTTTCAAATTATAAAGAATGAAATATAAAATGAAAAAATATATATCAAGGTATTGAATGTTATCTTTATTATCTTTACAAGTTTAAAATTAAAAAAAATCTAAACCTTATGCAAATTGATATTCAGAAAATTAATATAAAATTTACAGTGACAATATTTTATATGGATTTTTAAAGATCTATATCTTGAATAAGTTAGAAAGAGGCAAATACAATTTTCTCTGGATTTGGTGATAGCTGACTCAGAAAGTGACTTATTCATGTTGAAAATTAATGAAAAATGCTTAATTATAAATGCTTAATAAAATTTGAAAGTGGAAAGAAGTATTTCCAAGCTTGTATATTTGTATATGTGTTAGTCTTAAAATGTAATATATATGCATGCAAATAATGAATTTCATATTGTGCATGTATCACTAATTAATTTAATCTGTTTACTTTAAAGTTTGTATATTAAACTACTCAAATATTTTTCCTAATAGTTCTTTAAATAAAGAAAATGATGGAAGGCTCTATATTTGTTGTTGCTTCTTTTTCAGACATATCCTTTATATACTAGATAAAGGCTTTTTAAGCCTATCCTGGCTGTACACATTAATAGTAAAATTAAAGTCCAAAATTAATTAGTAAAATTTGAAAAATACAAGCCAATTAAAACAAATTAGGAAATAGGAGGGTCGAGAATCAATACACACACACATCCACACATACAAATACTTATATCTGTTTTTCAATATGCTCATGAAAAGATTCTTAAATGTACTAGTTATAAGGAAAATATAATTTAAATAACTACAGCATATTTTTGCTTCTTTGGTTTTGTTTAAGCTAATAACAATCCCTACTACTGGGGCGTATGTGGGGTAAGTAAACTCACACATAACCATTTTATAGCATGCATACTGGTACAGCATTTTGGACAGTCATTTGGCAAGATATCAAAATAAAAATTCCTTTAATCTTTGAAGCAATTATACAATCTCAAGAAATACATCCTTTGAAAATACTAGAATAATGTCCACAAGGATGTCCATTGCAGCATGGCACGTAAGGGCACAAGGCGGAAACAAATTTCAAGTTACAATAGAAAGAACAGTTGTAGAAAGGGAGCTCAGAAGGTGAGCAGAAATAGAAATCCACACTCTGAATTTACTATATATCCCTCTTAAAATTTGTCAAGATAAATACCCTACACTATATAGAATGTGGGTTGAGGTCTTACACTGATTTTATTTAAATATCAATGGGTAGCATTACTACAGCTCATGTCTGGGTCACATGATTATACAGTCTATCCATAAATTTTGTAAGGAATTTAAAATTAAATTAACTTTATGGACACTCTGTATATACCTAAATATAAAAGAGCTGTAGGAACATACATCAAATTAGTTAACAATAGTTATATATGAATAGTGGAATTGAGGATTTGTCAGAGAGGTGTTTCACTCTACTTTGTATATGACAGGGTTTCATTTTTTACAAGAAAAAATATATCCATATATATGTGTATATACATATATATATACCTATAATTTATTATGTTAGCCACTTCTTATCAATGCCTTATTTTTTATTTCAGATTGATATGAGGGTACAAGTATTTAGGTTACATTGTTTTCATTTCTAAGGTAAAGTTCAAGATGTAGTTGACCCCTTCACCCAGGGGGCATGTTGAACACCCTCACATTGTGCTCATTAGATGAGATCTCACCAATCACTCTTCCTCTTCGACCCATCCCCTTCCATCCTCTACCTTCCCCTCACTAGAATATACTTGTGTGGGCTTGTTGTTGTTTGTACATTAGATTCATATCAGTACTGAGTACATTGTATACATTTTATCCCAATACTTGTGATACTTTACTAAGAAGGATGTGTTGCAACTATATCCAGGTAAACAAAAAAGATGTATAGTCTTCATCTTTTCTTATGAATGCCTTATTTAAACCATCTTCTCCTCAAATCAAGTCTCTATTTTTCTCACTCTCCACTCAGCCCCATATTTAGTCATGGAGTAGTTCCTCCAACTCTTAACCCATCTTGTTTGTTACCAGAAAAAAAAAAACCAGAACACAGATAGAATTCACCCAAGTGCCTTACCCCATTATAACAAAGATGGCGTTTTCTCCACTTTTTCTCCCTTTGGCAATCTCAGTTCTATTTCATTCAAAGTTGAGATTAATTTGCTCTACCTATGGTTATAACAAAGAGAATTTTTGATTCTCTCCCAGTTGCAGAGTCAAGTGAAATTGTTTTTGATAATGAAGCTTTTATTTTATTTTGTTTTTTAGGTTTATTAAAATTTAAGATTAACATGAGGGTATAAATGATTAGCTTTCATTGTTTACATGTGTTGGATAAGTTTCACATTGTAGTTGAGTCCTTGACACAGGGTGTGTGCTGTATATCCTTACGTTTTGCCCATTAGGTGAGAGCTTACCACTCCCCCCCTTTTGTTTTCCTCCTCTCTGTTGTCCCACTTGAATTTAATTTTGTTTTTCTATCATGTGGGGGTGTAGTTGTTTATCTATTGGTTTCATATTAGCATTGCATACATTGTATACTTTTCCATTCATGTGATACTTTATTAAGAAGAATTTTCTTCAACTTCATCGAGGTAAATACAAAAGAGATAAAGTCTCCATCAGTTTACAGCTGAATAGTATTCCACGGTATACATATATCACAGTTTATTAATCCATTGGAGAGTTTATGGGCACTTGAGTTGATTCCACATCTTGGTGATCGTTAATTGAGATGTGATGAACATTCTTGTGCAAAAGTCCTTAAGGTATAATGATTTTATTTCTTTTAGGTATATACATAGTAACAGGATTGTGTGATCAAATGGAAAGTTTACTTTTGGCTCTTTGAGGATTCTTTATAATTCTTTCCATAGAGGATGTACTAATTTGCAATCCCACTGGCATATCTATTTCTATTTTCTATTTCACCACTGGCAGTTTAAAAGTGTTCCCTTCTCTCCATATTCACACCAGCATCTTTAGCTTTGAGACTTTGTCATGTGGGCTGTTCTCACTAGGATTATATGATATCTCACGGTCATTTTGATTTGCATTTATCTGATCATTATGGACAATGAGCAATTTTTCATATATATATATATTTTGCCAGTAATCTGCCTTCTTCAGAGAAGATTCTGTTTATGTCTCTTGCCACTTATAAATGGGATTGTTTGCTCTTTTCCTGTTGATTATTTAGAGTTCTCTGATGATTCTAGCTATCAGCCCTTTGTCAGATTTGTAGCATGAAAATACTTTCTCCCATTCTGAAAACTGTGTTTTAGTTGTTGTACCCTTAGCTGTGCAGAAGCTTTTTAACTTAATCATGTCCACGTTATTTATTTTTGATGTTACTGCAATTGCCAAGGGGGTAGTCTTCATAAAATATTTTTCCAGGCTGATAATATTAAGAGGTTTTCCCACACTTTCTTTCAGAATTTTTATTGTTTAATGGCGTAAATTTGAATCTTTTACCTATCAAGAGTCAATTTTTGTCCATGGTGAGCGGTGTGGGTTCCAATTTGAGTCTTCTACATGTAACCACTTCTCTCAGCACCATTTATTAAATAGGGAAACTTTCCCACACTGTATGCTTTTGTTTGGTTTATTGAAGATGGGATGGTGATATCTGGCTAATGTAATCTCTTCATTCTCTATTCTATTGCATAGATCTATATCTCTATTTTTGTGCCTCTTCCATGCTCTTTTGTAGTTGTAGTATAATCTAAAGTCTTATAGCATGATATGAAGTCTGGTAACCTGAAACATCCAGATTAATTTAGTTTCATAGAATTGCATCGTCTTTTTTCCTGGTTCCATGTGAAACAACATACTATTTTTTCAATTTCTTAAAAAAAATGTTGCTGTTATTTTGATACAGTAGATTACGTTAGGTAGCATGACATTTTGAGGTAGTATGACATATTCATAGCCAGGAGCATAGTATGTTCTTCCATTTTTTAAAGTCTTCTTCTATTTCTTTTCTCAGGGTTTTATAATTCTCTCTGTAGAGGTGCTTTATGTCTTTTGTTAGGTATAGTCTAGGGTATTTCATTTCATGGAAGCTGCTGTGAAAGACATTGTGTACTTTATTTGATTTTCAGCTAAACTGTTATTGAGTTATATTAAGACTACTGATTTGTAGCCATTGATTTTTTTATCCTAAGATGTTACTGCATTCTTTTATCACTTCCAGGAGGCTTGTGGTTCAATCCCAAGGGTTTTATAAGTATGAGATTATATCATCACCAAACCATGAGAATTTGACCACTTCAGTCCACATTTGAATCCCCTTGATATTGTTCTGTTGCTTGATTGCATTGGCTAGAACATCCAGCACTATGTAGAATAGCAGTGGTGATGGGGCACATCTTTGTTTGGTTCTAGTTCTGAGTGAAAATGCTTTCAGTTTTATGCCATTCAGTATGATATTGTCTGCGGATTTGTTGTAAATGGCCTCTATCTGTTTAAGAAATGCCATATCTATTTCTATTTTCTCAGGTGTTCCTGTCAGAAAGGATAATAAGTTTTATCAAATTATTTTTTTGCATCTATAGTCTTTGTTTTTCTTTCTAATTATGTGGTGAATTACAGTTAGGGATTTATATATGCTGAACCAAACTTGCATCCCTGAGATAAAGCCCATCTGATCAGGATGTGATTTTTTAAAATGTGTCGGTATATTCTGTTTGCTAGGGTTTTATTGAATACTTTTGGATCAAAGCTCATTAATGATATTGATCTGTAGTTTTCCTTTTTTGTTGGGTCTTTTCCTGATTTCGGTATCAGAGTGATATTTCATTTATAGAACATGTTTGGGAGGGTTCCTGCCTTATGTTTTGGAATTGGCTTTGCAATGTAGATATCAGCTCCTCTCTAAAGATTTGGTGGGATTCTGTTACAAAAATCGTCTGTTCCAGGGCTTTTCTTTTTTAGAAGATTTTGTTTATTGTTGTTGCAATTTTGATGCTTGACATTTGGCTGTTCAAAATTTCTGGTTCTTTCTTATTGAGTGCAGGGAGATGGTGTGATTTCAGGTATTGGATCATTTCCTCCATATTTTCAAATTTATTGGCATAGAGGTTTTTTTTTATTAATCAGTGATGATCTGTTCTATATCTGTGGCATCTGTTGTTATTTCCCATATTTTGCTCTGATAAAAGTTATTAGAGATCTTGCTATTCTGTTTGTAGTTAAGATGGCCAAGGGTGTGTAGATTTTATTAATGTTTTTAAAGAACTAACTTTTTGTTTCATTGACCTTCTGAATGGTTCATACGTTCTCAATTTCATTCATTTCTAATATAGTTTGGTTATTTCCTTTCTTCTACTAGGTTTGAGGTTAGATTTCTCAGCTCCTTGAGATGGAGGTGGTTCTTGATTTATGCTTTTTATGTTTCTTGGATGTGGGCATTTGATGAAATAGATTTCCTTCTTATGACTACCTTTGCAGTATCCCACAGGTTTTGATAGCTTGTGGCTTCATGGTCTTTTTTTTTATTATTATTTGAGAAATCTGCTGATTTCCTTCTTTATTTCTTCCTTGACCTAGCTGATGTTCAGCATAAGGTTGTTTAGTTTCCATGACTTTATTTGGGGTTGAAGATTGTTTTGGAGTTAAGTTGTTAAGTTCTGCTTTTATTTCACAGTGATCTGAAAAGATACAAAGTACGATTTCTATTCTTCTAAATGTGTGGAGTTTTGATTTGTGCACAAAGATATGATCAGTATTGGAGCATGATCCATGGCCTGAAGAGAAGAACATCTATTCAACTTTATTGGGATAAAATATTCTGTATATCTCTGTTAATCCCATTTGTTCTAATGTTGTGTTTAAGTCTTTTAGTTTTTGTTCAGAGAATCTGTCAGAAAGGTATTGAAGTCCCAAGTTATTATGGTGTTGCATGACATCACATTGTTCAGATAGATTAGGGCTCATTTTGTGTCTGGGAATATTTAATTTGTATGCATAGATATTTAGTATTGAAATACCTTATTATTGATTTATTCCCTTGACCAGTATCCATCTTTGTCTTTCTTTATTTTTGTTGTTTTAAACCCTATTTTATCTGTAAAGATAATCGCATCCCCTTTCTTCTGACGTCCCTTTGTTTGAAATATTGTTTTCCAACTTTTCACCCTGAGTCTTCTTTTGACTTTAGAGGTTAGATATGTTTCCTGAATACAGCATATAGTTGGCTTGTGTGCTTTCATTTAGTTAGTCAGCCTGTGCGCCTTCAGTGGGAAATTCAAGCCTTTCAGGTTTATTGAAAGAATTGATAAGTATGGTGGAGTTCTGTTCATCTTATTTTGTGAAGATTCATTTCTTAGTTTTATCCCTTGCACCATTGCAAAAGCTAGGTTTTACCCTTTATTTTCTGGGTTTCTTTACTTCGGTGGTGGTCCATAGTCCATAGAAGTGGTCAGTGTGAATTACTGCTTCTGGTATTCCCGTAAAGCTAATTTTGTTGTGGCTAATTTCTTCAATGTTTGTATGTCAATAAAATATTTGATTTATGCATCAAATATGATACTTAGTTTATCAGAATACAGATTCTGGGACTAAAAATTGTTTTGTCTAAGATGTTTAAAAGTAGATACCCACCCACTTCTTTCTTGAAAAGTTTCAGGTAAAAATTCCACTGTAACCCTCATATTTTTCTCCTTCTAGGTAAGATTTTTGCTTATAACTGGATTCTTGCAGAATTTTCTTTTTCATTTTACTTTGGTAAAATTAATTATGATGTATCTAGGAGATGCTTTGTTTAAATTAGAGTTTCTATGCTTATAAGACTCTTTTCCTCTCCTTAAGGAATCCCTATGTTGTGAATATTCCTGCATTTGGAGCAGCTCATATCTCTTTCAGAGAAAGATTTAGTTGTATTATTTTTTTTTGTTGTTGTTTCTGTCTCCTTGAATGATTGGGTTAGTTCAAAGTATTTATCTTAGATTTCTGTGATTCTTTTTCACCCACATTCTACTCTATTGCTGAAACTTTCTACTTTGTTTTGGACCTCTTTGAATGCCTCCGTCAATTCCTTAAGTTCGCCTATAGCCTTCCTAATTATGTCCAGATTCTTGGTGACTTTGACTTTAAATTCACTGATTTCTTAAAACAGATTTTGGATTTCCTTTTGGATTTATTTTTCTCTCTTCCCCTTAATTTTATTAATCTTTTTTCTCATCTATATTCTGAATTCTATCTCCTTCATTTCAACAATTTTTTCATGGATGGCATTTTCAGCTCCTCCTGTAATTTCTTCAGGTTGCTCATCTGCTCTGATTTTTCATATTGCCAGCTTTCTCCTGCTGATTCTTCCCCATATGTATTTTCAGTTTATTTATATATGTATTATACTTTTTAATCTGGGATGTTAGCTTGTCCCTAAATTGTTATTGAGAAATAATCTAGTTTGTGTCCTTTAGACAGTACCTAGAAGACCTATTTGAAAACTGAAACTGGCTGAATGAAATCAGATTCAGAGGCCTTAGGATATGGAGGTTGCTACTCCCTTTCACCACTGACTGTTCAAATGAGCTGTTGCTTATACTTGTAGTCCTTCCCACAAGTAGCCTCCCAAAGCTCCCTTACAGAGCTGTAGCCAGTGAAGGTCCCTGAGAACCAGCCTTGCTATCTCCAGGTATGTTGGAGTGGGGCTGGGGGCAGGACATCCAGGTGACAGTCCTAGACCTGCACAGCTAGCCAAAGTGCCAGCCCCACCCTCAAATGAAAGAGCTCCAGTTTTTGCCAAAGTCTCAGCCGCAACAAATTTGGGCTGCCTCAGCTTTGGCTCCCATTTGAGAAAAGGGTGTGGGGATCTGCAGCTTGGCAAATTGCTCCTACTGATGTCCCAAAGTTGCAGTTGTCACCAAAGTCAAGGCTGCAAAGGATTTGAAAGCCATAGCTTTCACCTGAGGTTGGGTGAGGGGATCTGCAGATTGCTATTTGCTTCCCAGGAATTTCCCAGAGCAGGGTCACCTGACGTTATACCCATCTTGCTCCAAGTCAGCAAGATGGAGGTTGGGAGCCAAACCTGCAGGATGGGCCCACTGTGCACACATGCTGGACACTTACTCCAGAGGGTAGGGAAAGTTTACCCCCAACTGGAGGGAGACTCAAGAGAGACCCTATGTCACCAAAGTTAATTTAGTTGAGCCACCATTTTCTCCTGCAGCGGGAGGCAGGATGCTTTCATTTCACTGGACCACACAATTCTGATGTCCCTCAGAGGTCCTACTGGACTGCTGGACACATTGTAGGGGTCAGAGTCCGTCTCCCTTTCCTTCCATTGCTAACTAAATATTTCCCAGTTGCCAGTGACAGACCAAGTGGCCTCTGACAAACCTTACTTCCTCGGTTTCTATGGGGCTGGGTAGGGTCCAAACCTTCTTCACCTTTCTGGTGTCTGGGGGTGCAACAGCCTTTCCAGGCTGTTTGGACAGGCCTAGTGCTCCCACTTGCCTGTATTGTGAAGCAGACCTCTGTAGGGGGCTGTCTGTCCTGCAACCGAAGAAAGATCGGGGATGGGCTGTGGTCACAAGGCGGCAAGGCTGCTGGAGACAAAATTTTTTACTATTCTGTCAGGCAGAATGGTGACTCAGAGCAGGATATTCCTAGTTGCAGGAAAGCTGGGACTTTTTGTCCTTTGTCACTTTCTCCTGTGTGGTGAGAGATCCTGTGTTTCTCTGCTAGCAGAGAGCCCCCTGAGTGGGGGAGAGGGTCCCTTACCCTTCTATTTTGCTCTGGGCTCCTCCAGTATGGTTTACTTCATTCCTGTCCTCTGTTCTCTTTCTTCCTCTTTCTTGTCTTCACCCTCACATTTGTCTCAGAAGGGTTGTTGAGCACCTTAATTTCTTCTCCTGATCTGCTCCCCAATTTCAATTACTCCAGTTTCACTTCAATTGAATTTTCCTCCTTCTGGAAGGCAGCTTCTGACAAAAGCTGCCTCTATTCAGCCATCTTGCCTCCTGCCTCTTTTCCTTACATTTTCAATACCTTATTCCTCAATTTTATCTGAGACTTCACCAAAATAGTCTTTACTGTCCATATTCCTGCCAACATCTTGGTCACAACTTAAGTAGTCTCTGAGAGCATTTAGACTTTTCCTATGGCCATTCTCTTCTTCAGAGCCCACACTAGAATCACCCTCCTTTCTTCATTTGTGGCAATCTTGGCTTTTTCTGGCCTGTTTTTCCAAATTTCCCTAGCCTCTTCCCTTTACCCAGTTCCAGTGCCACTTCCACATTTCCAGGTATTTGTTATCACAACATGAATTTTTAACTCTGTTAACAATTTTCTGTCTTAATCTATTTTGTGATACTATAACAGAATACCAATGAGAAATTTATTAAAAGGATATTTTTTTTTTCTCTCACAGTTTTGGAATTTCATAGAGTCTGAGTACTCAAAGAGTCTGGCAAGTCCAAAAAGTCCAAAATTAAGGCTCTGGTAAGTTTGACATCTGATAAGGGCCTGATTGCAGCTTACAGGATTGCACTTTGATCTCTGCATCCTTGGGAAGGGGAGAACACTATTCCTCACGTGACAAATGAATGGAAGACCCAAGGAACAAAAGAGGATGGCAGTAATCTCACTTATGATGGTGGAGCTGTCATGGCTCAATTACCTCTTAAGGTTCTACCATTCAACATTGTTACAGGGGCAACTAAATTTCAATTTAGTGGAAAATATTCAAACCATAGCACTGACCAAATGCAAGATATTTTCACAAAGCAGCAGCACCAGTAGCAGATGTCTCAGAATACTGATCTCTAATATTAATGGATAAGTTGTTGGCTATTTGACAAAGGCCAATATTTCTTTGGAAAAGCTGATGTTTACTGCAAACATCAAGATAAACACCCCAAAAGACTTTGATGTACAAGTTGCTTAAAATTGGAATGCTTATTTAATTCATTTCCTTATCTATGTAACTTCTCATAATTTAAGAATAAGCCCTCTTTCCTGACAGAGGTATGCTGTGAACTTTACACAACAGAACTTTTCCATCTATACCTACATGGATCTGGAGTTTGCACCTGCCTCCCTATACCTTAGAATTCAGACACTAGCTACCATATTCTTAGCTGCCTTGAATTCACTTAATGTCATTGAACCTCTTACCTCCATTTATGTGTGTCACTGCAAGAAACTCTGAGCTAACACCCCTGCCCCCAACTTTCACACTCTAATCCTCACCAAGGCTCACTTTCTCATGCTTAGATATACATTACACTTTTGGCACTTGACTTTAAGAACTCTTTATTCCCTAGGTTTTCTTCCCAACACACGTAGCTCCTTTCTTGTTTCCTTTGCTGGTTCTCCCTCTTTTTATTATAACACAGAAATACCACAATATGCATATCTTCATCTTACTTATTCCTCATGTTTATTAAATCCATTGGTGATTTTACTAGTTTCCTTGACTTGAAAGGTCACCTAAATATTTGTGAACTCCAAAATTCATACTTTCAGCCCATGTTTCTTTCCTGAACTTCACAAATGTTTAACTGCCAACCTGATATTTCCTCATGTATCTCTAAGAGACATGTCAAGCTAAGTTGTCTCAAACTGAATTTGCTATCTTTCCTTATGCAAAACCAACCCTACTACTTTATAACTATTGTGAGTTGATGCTGATTCCATCCTTCAAGTTGTTCAGACCACAATGATTTTAGAATCATTTTGAATCTTTTATTTTTCTCTTATATTTCACATACTACCTGAATATAAATCTTATTAGGTTCTACATTAAAAATATAGGGCAGTGCCTGTGGCTCAAAGGAGTAGGGCGTTGGCCCCATATACCAGAGGTGTCAGGTTCAAACCCGACCCCAGCCAAAAAATAACTGGAAAAAAAAAAAAGAGTATAAAAATATATTCAAACTCTGACCGCTTCTCACCATTTTCACTATCCCTACCCTGGTCTAAGCTACTGATATTTTTTGAATGAATCACTGGACTATCCTAGTAATTAGTTTTTCCTTCTCTACCCTTGCCTCTGTATAGTCCATTCTACACAGACAGGTCAGACTGAGCCATTTAAAATCCATGACAGTATTTCACTCCTCTGCTCAAAATCCTCCAGTGCTCCCCTATTCAGTAAAAATGAAAACCAAAATTATTATAATGACCTAACAAGTACCTACATGACAGAGCACCTTCCTATTTTCATTACTTATTTCTATGGCTACTTAGCACTCTACCCTGCTCTCACTCTGCTCCTGCTACACTGACCCCCTTGTTGTTTCTCAAAAATACAAACTATTTTCTTACCCTGGGAACTTGGCTATGGCATATCGTAATCACACACAATAATACCTGATATCTAGTACCTGCTTAATGAATATTGTTGTATATATAAATAAATTAAAAGAGCTTTTGAGTTAAAAGAAATAGCATTCTCAGAGTTTTCAATGCCAGGAAATGGCTTGGTGCTTTTAAAGATGCAAATAGAAGTAGATGAAGTTAAAGTATCAGGAGGACATTCATTACTCAGGGCCTGTAGGGCATGATAAAGGGTATGGAGTTTATTCTAAGTGTGATGGGAAGCTATTGAAGATCCTTGACATGTGATTCATGTGCTTTCATTCATATTTAATAAATCTCATACTGACAGCTATATGGAAATTGCACTGTAGGGTGACAAGGCCAAAGAAGGAATATCTGTTAGGATTTCATTACAATGATCCAGATGAGAAAAGATGATGACTTAGATTATCCAGACGATAGCAGAGGAGGTGGAACAAAGTGGACGGACCTAGGCAATTTTTTAAGGAGCCTTAAATAAAATACATAAACTTGTCAACAAAGTTTTAAAATTATAATTTTGAGATATGAGTCTTAATTTGTGATTTAAATTAAGAACTTTAAGTATTTATTGCACTAAAAACATGGAGATACTTTTTTTAACTCTGAAGTTTGACATTAAATGTAAGTCAAGTTCATAATTTTGGAGTATAAAAACTATATTCTACTTTCTAGAGAAGTCTTAGAGATTTTAAAAGAAAAAATGTGTGAGGCTGTTTGAAAGAATACTTAAACAAACAACACAAAGATTTTTGGCTTCTGTATCACAAAATTCCCCTTGATTGGGTATCACAGATTAATGGAGTTTTGAATTTGCTTGGATGATATTAGTTTTGTTTTATTAAGCCATTTTTTTTAATTCACTTGAAGTTCACCTATATTGTTTATGTAACACAGCTTCTATTATTCCTACAGTTTGAATGAAATCCTATATGTGGTATTCTTTTAAAGCTTTTCTGAGAAAACGGTTCAAGTTTTTTACCTTTACAAGACTCTTAGAGCTTTCTCAAAATTGCCTCTCTAGAGCAGCACCTGTAGCTCAAAGGAGTAGTGCGCTGGCCCCATATACTGAAGGTGGTGGGTTCAAACCCAGCCCTGGCCAAAAAATGCAAAAAAAAAAAAAAAAAATTCCTCTCTTACTCTACAGGACCTTAATTGTACTGCGAGTTTTAGTGAAAAATGGGAGCAATTTCTTCCTTTCCATACGACAATAGCTACAGTTTGTTCAGCACTATGTTCCAGGCACTGTGGTAAGTACTAATTGTATAGGATGCTGTTACTATTTAGAAGGTTATCTTCTAAAAACAATCTTATGGCACTGTTATTAATAGTGTGCTATGGGTGAGAAATTTTAAGAGTTAGAGAAAATGTAACAAACAAGGCCATTTATCCTAGAAGGTAGGATTATGATTTGAACTCAAGCCTCACTTAGCCTGTTTCCTCCATATATTGTTTCTTTGCATGATAGACATTTTCCCCCAATCTCACAATTCCAAAACCTTTCCATAAGCATTCTTTGCCCATATATGGGAGACAGAAGTCGCTTAATCATGTTAGCAGAAATCTTCATTTTTGTAGCTTCCCACTATAGATCTTCCCTGTCACCTACCTTAATATTTGAAAATATTTTCCTATATGCATTTCTCTTTTCATGATTCCTTATTCCACTGTAGTTCTTTAATCATTAAAATTAGACTCTAAGATTGAGGGTGAAGTTTTAATGGACATGACAAAAAGAATAAAGCCAGCTAAGATAATGAAATCTTTTTGGACTTTGAAGATTCTTCTATTATTCAAATCCAAAAGAATGAAAGATAGCTTCCTTTGATAAACCTAAGTCATTTAACATATGGATGAATTCCCACAGCTTCTTTGTGTTGGATCTCAGAAAATGATGCCCCAAATGCAGCACTTCAACATGCTGAATAACAAGAGCATTCTCAAGGTCTCTCCGTGACCCTTCTTGTTTCTTTGTTTCTATGATCCTCTTTTTTCCCCCAAAGTACCAGGAAGAGCTCTCCCTACTTCTCATATCTAATGAGACAACTTCTAAAACACAAGAAATTATCTTAAAATCTCCTCCTTAGGAATCTCACCAAGAAAGATTAACCAATGGAGAAGAGAATAAAAGTCTCTATTACCAAGAAACCATACGCAGAAAGGCATTTTATCTGTTCTTCTGAAGACAGTTCTAGAAAATTACCTGAGACAATGTGTGTGCATAATAACATAATCTTTATTCACAATGCAGTTCTATATCTCACCTTCCTGTATTGTAACTTGGCCACAAATTGTTTGTCCTTAGCACCCATTCAACATAACAGACAATCATTTACAAAATACTGTCTGGCCTTCCAGCCCTGTAGCCCCCAACTTCCAGGCCTCAGAAAGATACCTGTTGGGAAACAGCAGAATAGCAAAAGGTGAGCTGTGGATTAGAAAGGGAAGGTTCATCTGTATTTATAGGTGCTCCCCATCACTTTTATCACTGCTTGAGCTCTGCTTTCTATCAGATTTCTCCCACGGCCCTCAATCTTTGGAAAAATTACTTTCCATGGAACTGTTCCCTGGTGCCAGAAAGGTTGAGAGCCACTGTTCTAACCCATACATTTACAGCACTCCACCCCCAGCTCTTTTCTCTCCACCAGAGAGGGTATTTAAATGCCAAAATATGTCCTTTCATTGAATTTTTATATTTTATTTGTATAACTCCATGCTCATACATGCTTATAAATTTGTATTGTTTTCTCTTGTTAACCTGTCTTTTGTTACAGGGAAATCAGTCATGACTCTTACAATCAAGAAAAAAGAGATTAATCCCTTTCTGCCCCTAAACTTATCAATTATGTGTTAAGAAATAGCCATTGTATCAGCATACAGTCTAATACCACTTTTCAATATATAACATAGTCCCCTTGTGGTGGAATGAAATTTATATGGTTTCTGAAATAGATGGAAATGCTTATGACACTGGATATTTTAGGATCAGATGTGAGTTAAGAAACAGAATTCTGCCCAAGTAACAGCATCTGAGGGTTGTATGAAACTCCAAAGAAGACATAAATTATATGTATAGAGTAACTAATATTATTCATCTGATTGACAAAAATATAATCATTACTTTTAAGTATTTTTTTTTAGGTAACATTGCAATTTTTTTTTTTTTTAATTTTTGGCCAGGGCTGGGTTTGAACCCACAACCTCCAGCATATGGGACCAGTCCCCTACTCCTTTGAGCCACAGGCACTGCCCAGGTAACATTGCAATTTAATGGCAGGAATTTGATTGGGGAATGAGAACATTATATTCCATCTGGAGTTCTAATATAATATATTAAGTAAATCATACCCTTTTCTAAATTTCGGCTATTTCTAATTGATGGTGTAAAATCTGGTGGGAGGAATGCCAATGCTTTTGAAACATTTTGAAGGAAAAATATCTTATAAAATATTTTCTTGCATTATTATTACTTAAGACATTTCAACTTTATTTTTTCTGTCCCTATAATTTTTGTATTGGTAGCCCACAAGCTTTTTAAAAATGACTTTATAATACTGTGTAATGATAAAGCTGTTAAATTTTAGAGTACTTTCTGAGAATTGTCACCAATTAACCCTTCTTTTCAGGAATAGCGCTTTATTAGTTCCCTAATCAGTTAAAACAACATATTCCTCTGAACAAAGTTCAAAAAGGCACCTGTAGCCATAGTTATTTACTTAAACTAGTTTTACTTATTCTTTATTGGTGATATTCTAATTAACATGTAAGAATGTTAGGTATAGAAATGTGCAAGACATTCTCCTTATCATTATTAATAATATGAATTCTAGTGCCCTTTATAAAAGTTGTTTACAAAATCTATTACCTAGAATGACATGGATCAGAATTAGGTATAATGAGATTAATTTCTTATTTACACGGTCCTTCAAATTATTTCCCTTAATCTATAAGTTTAAGATTCTTAAGTTTCTTTTATAATTTATAAATATAGAAGAGAATAGTTATATGTACTAATAATTGGGGAAGTTGCCATATATTTATATAAAACTATAGGAATGTAATTTATTTTGAAAGATCAGCATGCCCAGGAAATAATGAATAGAGATTCTATTACAATCACATTTACAATTCCTGAATCTGATAGGAAAGCAAGATATAAGAGGTTAACTACAGAAAATAGCGAGTTGGGGGGATAGTTTCTGAAATTAAACATTAATGATGATCAGATGGCCTTAGCATCACTGCTGTGATAGTTTCCAAAATAAATATTATGTTACATTATAAAGACAAATATTATAAATCAGAATGGGTATGCATATATTTTCAAGTATAAAAATTAAATTGTAAAAAAAGCACTAAACATAGGAAGGAACCACCCTGAAGTAGGAAAAAAAAAAAGTAGATCTGAAAGATCAATGAAAGAAACAATGGAACAAGTAAAATATTTCTCACTAATTCATAAGAGTATTCAAGAAACTATTGAAATGTGAAAAAGATGGTAATCATAAAAATGGGACAAACTGAAACCAATAAATTTTAAATGAAAAAATACCAACCTGAAAACTTTAAAATGAAGGCAGAGCATGAACATAAAATTGACTACTGAACAAGAAAATAATGAAAAAGAGAACAATTTCAAGAAATTTAACAATTATCTTAGTAAGAAAATTAAATAAGGAAAAGAAAACGCACCAGTGGTATAACAAGGATAACCATAAAAAATAAAGGCAATGTAAAAAAAAATAAAAAGAACAACAGTAATAATCAACCTTATAACAGGAGATGGGGCTGCCCTGTGGCTCAGTGGGTAGGGTGCCGGCCCTATATACCAAGGGTGGTGGGTTTGAACCTGGCCCCAGCCAGCTAAAATAGCAGTGACAACTGCCTGGACATTGTGGCCGGCACCTGTAGTCCCAGCTACTTGGGAAGCTGAGACAAGAGAATCACTTAAGCCCAAGAGTTGGAGGTTACTGTGAGCTGTGACGCCACAGCACTCTACTAAGGGCAATAAAGTGAAACTCTGTGTCAAAAAAAAAAAAAAAAAAAAGTAGAAAACTTTCCAAAATAACCAAACTTTAACACTTTACATTAAAATGATACACTAAGTATCAGACTAAATTGGTGAAAAGATAATTAAACATACACAGATCAAATAAACAAACAAAAAAAACATGGTTCCTACATTATTACCAAAACTATGTTGGATTTTTGCCTCCTTTGAAATCTCCATAACTGGAAGGAAACAAAGAAACAAGCATTACTTTTGAATGAGAAAATGAGGCTCAAGAATTCTAGAACCAAGAATCTACTCATGGAAAGAAAAGACAGACTCATAAAATTGGCTCCCACATAATCATGAAAATTTTCTTCCAAAGAATTTTTTTTGAAATGTGTTATATATTCACAATCATCTCTCTACTCCACACCTAGGACCCTTCTTAAGTGGCTAGTATAACATAAACAAATAATTTTGCTCCTACAATATAATTTAGTTATATTATTAACATAGACTAGGTTCATGTTGTAGTAATACAACTTCCAAATTTCACTAGCATAATGTGCCAGTGTTTTATATGCCATTGTGTTCTATATCCAACAAATATTTGACAAAATTGGAGATCTAGGAAGAAAGGGCCTCCATGATCTGTATTGTCACTGGTCATCAAAGCCATGAAAAAATATGCTGAGAATTTTATCACTGATTTTCTATGCTTTGTGCTAGAAGGAATTCACTTCACTTCTCCTTATAACCCCACTATGCAGAACCAATTGTATAGTTCTTCACTGACTGAAAGGGCATTAAGAATTATAACAGTTCACATGCCACAAATGAAAGAACTGTACATTGGTGAACTCTATGATTTCTGCCATAGGAGCCTTAGAAATACTACAATATCAAAATAATTTATTCAACAATTACGTACATACTCAACCACAGTTACAGTATATACTACTGTTGAATCCAAATGATGCTAAATATCACTTACACTGATTCATCCGACACATACTTATTCAACAGACGCTATGTGCTAGGAATGAGTTGAGGTAATGTGGAAAACAGCAGTGGAAAAACAAAGCAAAACAAAACTCCTTATGATTATTGAACTTAAAATAGAAGAAAGGAAAAAAATGAACAACTGTTGCATGGCTCTGAGAAAATTCTGAAGCCAAAAGAACGAAAACTTTGCATTCAAAATTTAGAATGTATATGATAGAGAAGCATTTCAGGCAGCATTCACTAGACATGTTGACATTTCAGTAAATAATGTAAATGAAAGGTTAGGTCACAAAAAAGAATTAAATATATTTAAAGATTAAATTTAACAAGATGTGGTATATGTATACCATGGAATACTCTTTAGCCATTAAAAAAGATGGAGACTTTACAACCTTATAGCATGGAATACTATTGAAATTAACTTATTGTTAATTTTAAGCAAAATTCGAAGAAACATGAGAAGCATCTGGTTATAAATGGTATCTGCTAAGCAGACTTGAGGCAGCTTGTCACATGTCCTTATTTAAATGCATATAAAGGGCGGCGCCTGTGGCTCAGTCGGTAAGGCACCGGCCCCATATACCGAGGGTGGCGGTTCAAACCCGACCCCGGCCAAACTGCAACCAAAAAATAGCTGGGCGTTGTGGCAGGTGCCTGTAGTCCCAGCTACTCGGGAGGCTGAGGCAAGAGAATCGCTTAAGCCCAGGAGTTGGAGGTTGCTGTGAGCTGTGTGAGGCCACGGCACTCTACTGAGGGCCATAAAGTGAGACTCTGTCTCTACAAAAAATAAATAAATAAATAAACGCATATAAAAAGTCTTTTTTTTAATTGTTGGTGATACATTGAGGGTACAAAGTTCCAGATTACAACGATTACACTTGTTAGGTAAAGTCCTTCTTAAAATTGTGTCCTTCCCCTAAAAGGTATGTCACAACCTGATGCCCCCACTCCTCTTCCTCCTTCCCTCTCTCTATTCTCCCTTTCCCCCACCCCTCCACCATATACTAGGTCATTAAGTGTCCTCAAATCAAAATTGTTCTCATAAGAATAATGTGTTCCACTTCCATCCAGGTTAATACTAAGGATGTAAAGTCTCCATCTTTTTAATGGCTGAATAGTAGTCCATGGTATACATATACCACAGCTTGTTAATCCATTCCTGGGTTGGTGGGCATTTAAGCTGTTTCCCAATTTTGGCGATTGTAAATTGAACTATGATAAACAGTCTAGTCTAGTGCAAGTGACCTTATAGATTTTTTTTCTTCTGGGTAGATGTCCCATAATGGGATTGAAGGATCAAATAGGAGGTTTAGTTTGAGTTCTTTGAGGATTCTCCATACTACCTTCCAAAAATGAAATGTTGTATTAGTTTGCAGTCCCACCAACAGTGTAAAAGTGTTCCCTTTTCTCCACATCCATGCCAACATCTGCAGTTTTGAAATTTTGTGATGTGGGCCATTCTCAATGGAGTTTTTCTCTAATAATTAAGGATGATGAGCATTTTTTCACATGTTTGTTAGCCATTTGTCTGTCTTCTTTAGAGAAGGTTCTATTCATCTCTCTTTCCAGTGATATAAGGATTACTGGTTCTTTTTCTGTTGATTAATTTGAATTCTCTGTAGATCCTATTTTGTCCGATTAAAATATGCAAATATTCTTTCCCATTGTGTAGGTTGTCTATTTGCTTTGGTTGTTGTCACCTTAGCTGTACAGAAGCTTTTCAGTTTAATTAATAAATTTTCATTTGTTTATTTTTGCTTTTGTTGCAATTGCCAAGGAAGTCTTCTTCATAAAGTCTTTCCCCAGGCCGATATCTTCCAGTGTTTTCCCTATGCTTTCTTTGAGGATTTTTATCATTTTATACCTTAAATTTCGGTCTTTTATCCATCTTCAATCAATTTTTGTAAGTGGAGAAAGGTGCAAGTCAAGTTTCAGTCTTCTACATGTGGATATCCAGTTCTCCCAGCACCATTTATTGAATAGGGATTCTTTCACCCAGGGTATGTTCTTGTTTGGTTTATCAAAGATTAGGTAGCTGTAAGATGTTAGTTTCATCTCATGGTTTTCTATTCGGTTTTAGATGTCTATGTCTCTATATTTTGCCAATACCATGCTGTTTTGACCACTATGGCCTTGTAGTACAGCCTAAAGTTTGGTAGGCTGATGCCCCTGGCCTTGTTTTTATTACTAAGAATTGCCTTAGCTATATGTTTTTTTTTTTCTGCTTCCATACAAAATGAAGAATTATTTTTGATCAAGTCTTCAAAGTATGATGTTGGTATTTTAATGGGGATGGCATTGAATTGGTAGATTGCTTTGGGAAGTATAGACATTTGAACAATGTTGATTCTTCCAAGTCATGAGCATAGTATGTTCTTCCATGTGTTAATATCTTCTGCTATTTCTTTTCTTAGGGTTTCATAATTTTCTTTATAGAGTTCCTTCACCTCTTTTGTTAGGTTTATTCCTGGGTATTTCATTTTTTTTAAGCTACTGTGAAGGGGATTGTGTCCTTGGTTAGCTTCTCCTCTTAGCTGTCAGTGGTGTATACAAAGGCTACTGATTTGTGGATGTTGATTTTATATCCTGAAACCTTACTGTATTTTGTGATGACTTCCAGGAAACTTATGATGGAATCTTTGGGGTTCTGTAAGTATAAGATCATATCGTCAACAAAAACTGAGCGTTTGACCTCCTTTGCTCTCATTGGATGCCCTTTATTTTGTCCTCTTGCCTTATTTTATTGGCTAGAACTTCCAGCACTATGTTGAATAATAGTGGTTATAGAGGACAACCTTGTCCAGACTTTTCAAACCTTGTTCCAGTTCTAAGTGTAAAAGCTTTCAGTTTTACACGATTCGTTATAGTATTAGCTATGGGTTTGGCATAGATGGCTTCAAACAGTTTACAAAATGTGCCACCAATGCCTATATTCTTCAGTGTTCTAATTAGAAAAGGATGCTGGATGTTATCAAATGCTTTTTCTGCATCTATTGAGAGGATTATATGGTCTTTGTTTTTGCTTCTGTTGATATGGTGAATTATGTTCATAGACTTGCTTATGTGATACCAGCCTTGCATCCCTGGGATGAAACATACTTGATCATAATGTATGACTTTTTTGATGATAAGCTGCAATCTATTGGCTAGGATTTTGTTGAGAATTTTTGCATCTATATTGATTAATGCAATTGTTCTGTAGTTCTCCTTTTTAGTTGGATCTTTTCCTGGTTTTGGTATCAGGGTAATGTTTGCTTCATAGAACTTGTTGGGGAAGTTTCCTTCCTCCTCAATTTTGTGGAATAATTTCTGCAGTATGGGTATAAGCTCTTCTTTGAAGGTTTGATAGAATTATTATGTGATGGATGTCATCTGGACCAGGGAGGGCATCTTATTTTGGGAGATATTTTATTGTTTCTTTGATCTTTGTGCTTGAAATTGTTCTGTTCAAGAGATCAATTTCATCCTGGCTAAGTCTAGGGAGCGGGTATGCTTCTAAATACTGGTGGATTTCCTTCACACTGTCACATTTCTGGGCATAGAGTTTCTTATAGTATTCAAGATAATATCTTATATCTCTATGGCGTTTGTTGTTATTTCCCCTTTATCATCTCTGATTGAGGTTGCTAGGGAATTTACTTTTCTTTTATTTATTTTTTTCTTTTCTTTTTTTATTGTTAAATCATAGCTGTGTACATTAGTGCAATCAAGGGGTACATTAGAGATCTAAAAATAGATCTTCCATTCAATCCTATAATTCCTCTACTAGGCATATACCCAGAAGACCAAAAATCACATGACAACAAAGATATTTGTACCAGAATGTTTATTGCAGCCCTATTAATAATTGCTAAGGCATGGAAAAAACCCAAGTGCCCATCAATCCACGAATGGATTAATAAATTGTGGTATATGTACACCATGGAATATTATGCAGCCTTAAAGAAAGATGGAGACTTTACCTCTTTGATGTTTACATGGATGGAGCTGGAACATATTCTTCTTAGTAAAGTATCCCAAGAATGGAAGAAAAAGTATCCAATGTACTCAGCCCTACTATGAAACTAATTTATGGCTTTCGCATGAAAGCTATAACACAGTTACAACCTAAGAATAGGGAGAAGGGGGAAAGGGAGGGGAGGGAGGGTGGAGGATGGGCAGAGGGAGGGGGATTGGTGGGATTACACCTGTGGTGCATCTTACAAGGGTATATGTGAAACTTAGTAAATGTGGAATGTAAATGCCTTAGCACAATAACTAATAAAATGCCAGGAAGGCTATGTTAACCAGTGTGATGAAAATGTCTCAAACGGTCTATGAAACTAGTGTATGGTGCCCCATGATCACATTAATTTACACAGCTATGATTTAATAAAAAAAAAAAAGAAAGAAACTTAATAAATGCAGAATACAAATGTCTACATACAATAACTAAGTAAATGCCATGAAGGCTATGTTGAACAGTTTGATGAGAATATTTCAGATTTTATGTGAGAATTAACTTTTCTATTGCTAGTTAGTCTGGCCAAAGGTTTATCTATTTTATTTATTTTTTCAGAAAATAAACTCCTATTTTGTTAATTTTCTGAATTATTTTACTTTAAATTTCATTAATCTCTGATTTAATTTTGGATATTTCTTTTCTTCTGCTGTGTTTAAGCTTAGATTATTCTTCTTTTTCTAATTCAATAATTTGGTTTGGAAGTTTGTTGATGCACTCTCTTTCTGTTTTTTAAATGTAGGCATCTAAGGTGATTAATTTTCTTCTCAGGACTACTTTTGCTGTATCCCACAGGTTTGGGTAGCTTGTGTCTTTATTGTTGTTTTGCCCAAGGAAGTTAATGATTTCTTCTTTTATCTCTTCCTGACCCCAACTATCATTCAGGATAAGGTTGTTTAATTTCCATCCCTTTGTGTGGGGTTGAATGTTTTTGTTGGAGTTGAGTTCCACCTTTAAAGCCTTGTGGTCTGAGAAGATACAAAGTAAAATTTCAATTCTTTTGATTTTGTCAAGGTATGGTTTTTGCCCTAGCATATGATCTATTTTGGAGAATGTTCCATAGGCAGATGAGAAGAACGCATATTCTTTAGCTTTGCGATGGAGTGTTCTATATATGTCTATCAAGCACAGTTATTTTAGGTTCACTTTTAAGTCCCTTGTATCTTTGTTTAGTTTGTTTAGAGGATCTATCAAGCTCTATAAGAGGAGTGTCAATGTCCCCTGTTTTTATGGTGTTATGGGATATCATATTGCCCAGACTTAATTAAGGTGTGTTTCAAGAATCTGGGAGCATTTAAGTTGGGTGAATAAATATTTAGAATTTAAATGTCTTTTTGTTGTAGTTTTTCCTTGACCAATATGAGGTGCCCAGTTTATCTTTTTTTGAATTTATTTGCTTTGAATTCACTTGTATCTGAGAATAAAATTGCAACCTCTTTTTTTTTTTTTTTCTCAATTCCATTTGCTTGAAAAACTGTCTTCCATCCCTCAATCCTGAGTTTTAATATGACCTTCAAGGCTAGGTGTGTCTCTTGTTTTTTTTTTTTTTTTTTTTTTTTTTTCCTATCAGCTAGCCTATGTCTCTTAAGTGGGGAATTCAAGCCCTTAACATTTATTGAGATAATTGATCAATGTGGTGTAGTTCTATTTATCTTATTCTATAAAAGTCCAAAACTTAGCTTAGTGGGATATAGAATTCTGGACTGGAAATTGTTCTGTGTAAGAAGATTAAAGGTAGATGGCCATTGTCTTCTGGCTTCAAAAGTTTCATTAGAGGAGTACACAGTCACCCTGATGGATTTGCCCCTGTAGGTCAGTTGGTGCTTACTCCTGGCAGCTTGCAAAATCTTTTCTTTTGTCTTGACTTTAGATAGGTTCATCACAATATGTCTTGGAGAAGCTCAATTTGAGTTGAGGCAACCTGGGGTCTGATATTCCTCTGAAAGGAGTGTGTGAGAATCTTTGGTGATATTTGGGAAATTTTCATTTATGATATGATCCAGTAGGGCATCAATGCCTCTGTGGTCTTCTTATTTCCCTTCTGGACTACCTGTGACTCGTATGTTTCAATGCTTCATGAAATCCCATAATTCGGTCAGTGAACATTCTGCCTTCTCTCTCTCTTTTTTCTATCTCTTTAACTGCCTGTGTTAACTCAAGAGCTTTATCCTCTACCTCTGAGATCATTCTTCTGCATGTGGTCTAGTCTGTTATTGCATCTTTAAGTTCCCTGACTGCATCTTTAAGTTCCCTAATTGACTGCTTCAATTCCTTCAGCTCCGTTATATCCTTTCTATATTCTTCATATAATTCATCTCTTATTTGGTTCTGTTTTTGGATTTCCTTTTGGTTATTTTACACTTTCTCAATAATTTCCCTCATTGTTTTTACCAATCCATATTTTAAATTCCCCTATGTAATTTCAAACCTTATTTATAGGTGGGAACCTCTGTAGTAGCTACTTTGTGATCCCGTTGGGTGGGAAGGTTGCTCTGGTCTGGTTATTCAAGTTTCTGGGATTTTTGTGTTGTTTCTTCCTCATGAGTGTTTTACTTTTATCTGTTTCCTTGCCCTACTTTTTCCTTTCACTTCCTCTTGCTCGTTAAGTTACCATGCCTCTGACCTAGGGTGTTGAAGTGTCCTTTGTTTAAAGGACTCTGCTGTAGCTGCTGCTGCCTACAGCCGGCCATGGCTGGTGGCCTCAGAGTGCAAACACTTGCCCCTTTTGCACTGCTTTCATCCTCTTCCGGTGGTCTGGAAGTCTCCTGCTGTCTCCCTGTCCCCAAGAAGGGATGTTTCTGGGCGTAGCCCACATCATAAAGTTCCTGGAATCTTCTTTCTCCTATCTTGCCCTGCCAAGTTTCAAAAAAAAAAAAGTTTCCACTCCACCATCTTGCTCTGCCTTCTTATGCTTTGCATATAAAAAAGTCCTTAAAAATGCATAAAAAGTTGAAACAAAACCAAAGATAAGACTAATACATAAAGAATTACATTATTTTGTGGGAATTTTTACCAAATATAAAGTAGGTAAGCTCATATTTTTAACAAAAACAGTAAAACCTAACCAATTTTTTCTCATAAAATAAAGTCTGTTTAATTTGTTTATTAAAAGATAAAAGACATGCCTTCCCTCCACCAGTGACTGACCCTCGGTAAGAATTATAATTTCTATAAAGACATCACCTTAGGGCACAATTACTTTATTACACAAAAAGTGGTTTTTGAGGCAATTAAAAATGAATTGAATAAATCATGTAAACACAGCAGTCATAAAACACAGACTCAAACATTTAAAACCTGAATACCAAAGGAAAGGAAAATAACAGCAAATTATAGAGACTATAATAGACATATATAGCAAAGGACAAGGATATATAACATAGATAATTTTTCATCTAAAATAAGACCAGATAACATGGGAAAAATTAATAAGCCAACAATAAAGAAAGAAGACACTTACTAAATAGAAATTTTTCTGAAGTTACAATAGGTACAAAACCAATAAGTAAAATAGAGTACATATATTGATGCATTCAATAGTTCCAGGAAAAAATGCAGAAATATCCATAACTAAACAAATCTTGAAGTTGAAATGGAAATGCTTGAGGAAAAATGTAAAATAAGTTCCACTTCGCCTCAACAACATTAATTGAATGTTAAGTGAAAGAAGCAGCTAGGGCTATTAGAGTTTGAAAATACAACCTTATAAATCCAAGAATTAAAAGCAAAATTAAGTTGTGTTCCATGACTAAAGGAAAAAGAAAATCACATTCATATATCTACATGCTCAGAAATAACACTCCTAATATACTTTATGGGGAAAGAAAAAAATGAAAACAAAACATTAGGACATGCTTAGACATAATCCAAAGATCACAAAAAATTAGGAGCTCAAAAAAGTTATAGTGGTTTTAAAAGATCTAGTAGTTTAATGTGGTTTCTAATAATTATTGGGGATTTTGCCTTGGTCTTGTCTTATCTTTCCTTTTTTTTTTCTTTTCTTTTGTAATGTCCTTTCCTGGCTTATAGGTATCAAGCTGATATTGGCTTTATAGAATGAGTTGGGGGGCAATGCCTCTTTCTCAAAGTTATGCTATAATTTCTGCATTATGTATACCAATTCTTCTCTGTAGGTCTGGTAGAATTCAGTTGTGAATCCATATGTTCTTGGACTTTTTTTTTAATTGATGGAAAACATTTTATTGCCGCTTCATTCTCTCACTGGTGATTATTGATCTGTTCAAGAGTTCTATTTCTTCCTGATGAAGACTTAGAACAGCAGTTCTCAACCTGTGGGTCACGACCCCTTTGTAACAATGAAAATACATCCTGTATATCAGCTATCTACATTATGATTCATAACAGTAGCAAAATTACAGGTATGAAGTAGCAATGAAAATAATTTTATGGGTGGGGGTCACCACAACATGAGGAACTGTATTAAAGGGTCACAGCATTAGGAGGCATTAGGAAGGTTGAGAACCACTGACTTAGAAAGTTTTGTGTTTCTATAAATTTGTCATTTCTTCTACATTTTCTAGTATAGAAATTTTCATAGCTTTCCCACATTATTGTTTGTATTTCTGTGCTATAAGTTATAATATTTCCTTTTTCAGTTTTGATTAAAGTTATTTGTGTTCTTTCTCTTCTATTACTGGTTAATCTAGAAAGAGGTCTATCAATCTTGTTTATCTTCTCAAAATCACAAATTTTTAGTTCATTGACTTCCTATATGTTTTTTTCTTTTCTTTTTTTTTTTTTTTTTTTTTTTTTCTATTTCATTTCTTTATTCCTGACCTTTCCTATTTGTTTTCTGCTGATGTTTTGGGATTGATTTGCTCTTTGTTTTTTAGTTCCACAAGATCTGATACTAGGTTGTTTCTTATCTTTCTGGCTTTGAAATATGGGCATTTAAGGCTATAAATTTTTCCCTTAGATATGCTTTTAATGTGTCCCATAGATTTTGATAGCTTCTGTTTCCTATGTCTCCTTTCAATTCAAGGAATATTTTGATTTCCATCTTAATTTTATTATTGACCCAATAATCATTCAGTAGCTGATAGTTTAATTTCCATGACTTTGTGGAGATTTCAGTGCTACTCTTATAATTTCTTTCTTTTCCTTTTTTTTTTTTTTTTTTGGCATTTTTTGGCTCCACCTCCAGCATACGGGGCTGGCACCCTACTCCTTTGAGCCACAGGGGCCACCCTTTATTTTTCGTTTTAATCCACTATGATCTTTGAAGCTACCTGGCATTATTTTGATTTTCTTAAATTTGTTGGGATATGTTTTGTGGTCTATGATGTGATGGATCTTGGAGAATTTTCCATGTGCTGATGAGAAAAATGTATATTTAATAGTTTTGCAGAAAAACTTACTGTAAATATTTGTTAGGTCCATTTATTCTAGGATTCCAATTAAATACAGTGTTTCTTTACCCAATTTTTGCTTTGGTGATCTGTCTAGCTCTGATAGTAGGGTGTTGAAATCCCTGACAATTGCATTGCTATTATTTATTTCCTTGCTTAGATATTGTTGAATTTGTTTTGTATATCTGGGATCTCCTATATTAGGTGCATAAATATTTAAGATTGTTATATATTTTTGTTGAATTGCTCCCTTTCCTATTACATGATGACAATCTTTGTCTTACTTTAACATTATTGACTTAAAGTCAATTGTGTCTGATATGAGAATGGCTACACTTATACCTGTTTTCATTTGGTTTCCATATGTATAGAATATTTTTTTCTGTCCTTTAACTTTGAGCCTAATTGCATCTTCGTGGTTTAGATATGTCTGCTGAAATTAGCAGTTATTTTGTTGTTGTTGTTGTTGTTTGTTTGTTTTTGTTTTCTATTCAGCCAGCCTATGTCTTTTGAGTGGTACATTCAAGCCACTAATTTTAAGAAATAAAATTGATATGCGGATGCTATTCTGTTCATCATAATGGATAATATATTGTTACTTTGTTTTTCTTCTTGTGCTATTGTTTTATAGAAGTTATCAGATTTTGCTATTTTGAGTGATTTTACACATGTGGGAATCCATTGTGCTGATACATGTAAAATGCAGTTTTGAGTAATTTTTATGGCATGTTTGGTCATGAAAAATTCCCTCAGTGTTTGCTTATTTGAAGACTTAATTTCTGCATCAAGAGTGAAATAGCTTGTAGGAGGATTTAAAATTTTAAGCTGGAATTTCTTCTGTTTAAGAAGATTGTGGACAAAAAGGAAGGAAAAGGAGGAGGAGGAGAAAGAGAAGAAGAAGAAGAAGAAGAAGAAGAAGAAGAAGAAGAAGAAGAAGAAGAAGAAGAAGAAGAAGAAGAAGAAGAAGAAGAAGAAGAAGAAGAAGAAGAAGAAGAAGAAGAAGAAGAAGAAGAAGAAGAAGAAGAAGAAGAAGAAGAAGAAGAAGAAGAAGAAGAAGAAGAAGAAGAAGAAGAAGAAGAAGAAGAAGAAGAAGAAGAAGAAGAAGAAGAAGAAGAAGAAGAAGAAGAAGAAGAAGAAGAAGATTATTGAAGATGAGACCCCACTCCTCCAAGAAGAAGAAGAAGAGGAGGAGGAGGAGGAGGAGGAGAAGGAGAAGGAGAAAAAAGAAGAAAAAGAAGAAGAAGAAGATTGAAGATGAAACCCCACTCCTCCCTGGCTTGCAAGATTTCCACTGAAGATCTGTTGTTAGTCTGATAAGTTTTCCATTATAGGTCAGTTATTGCTTGTATCCAGCTTCTTGTAGATTTTTTTTTTTTCATTCTGACTTTTTTCATTCTGACATTTATTACTTAATGTCTTGGAGATGTCCTATTTCTATAAATCTTTCTGGTGTTCAATGCTCATTTTCTACCTGGGTGTCTGAAGGTCAGAGAGGTTTCCTCAATATTTCTTCTAGTATAATTTCCATGCCTTTAGCTCTTTATTCTTTTCCTTCAAGTATTCCTGTAATTGATGGGTTAGTTCACTTCCTATAGTGTCATAACTCTCTAAATGATTGCTCTGCCTTTTTGTACTTTTTTCTGCCTCTTTAGATGACTGGGTTATCTTGAGAACCTTGTCTTCAAGTTATGAGATTTCTTCTAATTGGTTTAATCTGTTGCTGAAACTTCTGCTGTTTTGAAATTCCCTAAATGACTCTTTCTTTGTTTAAGTTCTAATATATCCTTTCTTATGTTCTCTAGTTATTTAGTGACTTTTTCATTAATTTTCTGAAATACTTTTTGGCTTATTTTTGTTGGTTTTACACTTTCTTTTCAATTCCATTAATCTTACTTGATATGTATATTCTGAAATTCATTTATGTCATTTTTGATAATTCACTTATTGTTGGGGCTCACTGCTATAGCTCCATTATGCTCACTTAAGGGTGTCAATTTATTTTCATTTTTCATGTAGCCTGGGTTCTTTTGATGATTTCTTCTCATCGGAAACCTCTTTTCTCAACTCAGGGCTAAGAGGTTTTCAGGGAACCTGTTCCTTGCTGTAAAATTTATTGGTTGCTTAGAAGAATGGGAAGTCCCTAGATCAGTATTTTTCAACCCTTTTTTTTAATCTCCTAGTACACTTGAACCTATAGTTAAAATTCCATGGCACACTTGAATTATGTTGATCAAAAAAGAGTAAAAATGTGCTTTAAACTTCTTTAGAAAATAATTTAATCAATGACCTTTAAAAATCTTCATCGAACATGTAAGCCATGGCACACTGGTTGAAAAATCACTGTTCTAGATAGTGCTTTTATCCTCTACCCTGGAATGTCAACCTGGCAGAGGAAGAGTTTATATTCTAGAAGCCTTTAATACAGCTACTCTGCTTTGTTCTGTTTGCCTGTGGTTATATCTGCTGAAACCTGTGCTGAATGCTACTTGTGCTGGGTGCTACCTAGCACAAGCTATTTGACAGCTATTTGTAGGTTGTTTGATTTGGGAGCTGGATGATACCCTCTTCACTGATACCAGTGTTACGGGAGAAGCTGAATATGGCTATCTAGGCAGTTGTCATGGATTCCTGGGCATGGGTGTTTGCTCAAACCAGGTTGTGGTGTACTAATGGCTCAAGATTGAAGGGGCTCTGGAAGGGTATTAGACTTTGGAGCAGTTCATCTGGCCCTGTGGCAGTGGTAGAGCATCTAGTGTGGGGCCTTATAGTCCAGATGCAGTGTTGCAATCTTATGGATTGTGTATTGGGTATGGTGGGAGCTCTGGAGGCACAGAGGCAGAAGTTTTGGGCTCTGGTGAGAGCCTCTAGGGCCTCTGACCCAGAAGGGGTAGGCAGTGGGTTGCTCCAACCCAGAGGGCAGGGTCATGGATGAGCAAGTGTCAGGCTGTCCTGTGGCATCAGGAACTCTACAGATGCCAAATCACAGGGGTAAAAGTCGGTTCCATTGACCACACATTCTCCCTTCCCTACTCTGGACCTCCACAGCAGTCGCTCAATGCCTTTCAGGTCAGAGCCTGCTGTGTACCAGTTAGTACCACTGCTCAGATCCTGTTGCACTGCAGGGGAGTGACACTTGACTTCCATTCCTAAGGTATGGCTCAGGGACTGTTACAGCGAGTCCACTATCTCCTTAGCTCAGTACCAACCTGGCATTATACACCTGAGAGCTTAGGATAACTTTTGCTGCTGCCCGATCCCCACTGCACTTGTCTGGTGCAATGACTCTGCATAGACTATAGGCAGGTCCCCATCCAACCAGATAGAGGTCTGTGAAGGGCAGACCTCCACAGGGGGCAGTGGAGGGATCTATCTCAATACTCGCATAGTGCCAGGGCTCTATCCTATTTTTTCCACACATACTTTGGTATTGTTATATACATCACCCTATGACTTTGTGTTTTCACACTGAGTGTCCAGCATTGCTTCTCTGTGATTTCACATTTCTGCTTCAGAGGAGAGAAATCCATATGTAGGCAGCTGCCTGCAATTTTCACTTCCTTCCTTTAGAGAGGCAGGCTGGCAAGTTGCTTATAGTCCACTGTGTTCTTTTGTTCCTTCCTCTCCCATGTTTCTTTTTCCTTATAATCAAAATGTATTTGACCTTGGTATTTTTTTTTCCCCAAATAGTAGATGATGTTGGAAAAATCAGAAGGAGCCAGATCCAACAGAGCTTTTGAGGTTATAAGGAATTAATATATCTTCTAAACATGGGGGACACTATTGGAGGATTTTTTTGTGAGTGTATGTTTGTTTGTTTGTTTGGTAGGATCTCACTCCAATCAGATTGGAGTGCACGGGCACAATGATAGCTTACTGTGATTAAAATCCTGCCTCAGCCTCCTGAGTAGCTGGGACTCTAGTGTACTACCATACCCAGCTAATTTTTCTTATTTTTGTAGAGATGAGGTCTCACTATGTTAAGTAGCTTGGTCTCAAACTCCTGGCCTCAGATTATCCTCCTACTGGTCTCTCAAAGTGCTGGGATTATAAGTATGAGACACCACTCCCAGCCTATTGATGGGATGTAATAAAGGGAGAGACATACTTTGGATTGCATTTATTCTCTGTTCAGAATGGACTGGAGTGGTGAGCTGAGTAAAACTGTGTCAGGCAGGAATTATTGTTGCCCAGATAAAAGATTATGGTAGCTGAAGTAATGGCTGTAGAGATTGTGAGAAGTGACCAGGACTAAGAATATTTAGGAAATAAAATACCATAGTTAACATAGCTTAACATTTTAAATTATGTCCTTTATGTTCCTTGATACATGCTGATGTTGATAGTATCACTCCAAAATACAGATATTATATGCTGATTAGCTTATTCAAAGGAAAGGCAAACCTGAGAGAATAGGTTAGCTGAGTAAATTACAGGTTTATATGATTAATATATTTACTTATAATTAGCAGAAAGCAACTAGTGATTTTAAATTAGTGATTCATGAAACAAAAGAATATGAGTTGGGATATTCTTTTGAACTTCACTGTTATATTGGAATAGCTATAACTGGTTATTTTCTAAAATTTATATATGTGTAGACAAATTCAAAGTGAGCTTCAACTTCCATTTGAGCAGAGTGCTTTTTATAGTAATTACTAATTTGGCAGGATTCACTTTTTGGTGTGAGTTCTTGATAAATTGCTTCTGTGAATGAAAATGGTCCTAATTAAGTTTTTTGTGAATTATTCTTCCCTGGTATCAGCTGTTGCTGTAGCATGAAACAAGTGAAGCAGCACTGTGGCACTTATTTCTTCTCATTATGACAAACTGACTTGTTATTAATTATTTCTAGTTAGAAATGCTAACATCATCTTTTGGAACTTTGTCTCAGTAGTGGAAGACTTAATTGGAATGCAAAGATGCCCAAATGAACCTGTCATCTGCACCAGAGCCAGTTTTGGAGCCCTAGCAGAGTAGGGGAGGGGCAGATGTTCAGTCAGTAGCTTCATGTGCCCTTGTGTTCTGTCTACACTGGGAAGTTGAAGCACCAAACTGAAGCCTCATTCATCTAGGTTGAGCTGCTGAAAACCATTCTTAGATATGTCCTACACAGCAGTATCATTTCATTTGTAGAAAAAATGAGTTTAATAGATATAAAGGATATTCATAAGGGAAACAGTAGTTAGATTTCAGCTGACTGCAGTCTCTAAAATGACAAAACTATCATTAGATACAAGGGAGAATGTAAATGACATAAGATAGTCACTTGGAGGTGCATAACAAAGCTCTTATAATATTTATTTTGTCCTCAATATAAGAAAAATATCAATGCCAAATGAAATGCTTGTTTTCAGCCCACCATTGCCTCTTTCTAAGCATGTAGGAAGAGCACATTTCTCAATCTGCCATGTAGTTGGGTGGGGACTACTGTAACTGAGTTCTGGTTAATGGAAATGTGAACAAATGTGATGTGATATTTCTACAGTGATGCAGGTAACCTTAGGATTCTGGGCACACATATGAACAAAGCATTGTGTGATGTTAGTCGTGCTAGATGGTTATAACTTAGATCTTTGAGTTGCTTATTGGAGCTTACCAGTGAACTGCAATGTGAGAAATGTATGTCTTAAGTCACTGAGTTTTAGGGGGTTATTTTTTGTCAGCATATCTTTTTTTTTTGGTTTTTGGCCGGGGCTGGGTTTGAACCCACCACCTCCGGCATATGGGACTGGCGCCCTACCCCTTGAGCCAGAGGCACTGCCCGTCAGCATATCTTAGATAAAAGAGTAGCTTTAAATAATAACAAGGACAGAAGCAGCAGTTACTGTGTACTTTACAAAGCGTATTTCATACTATTCTTACAAACGAAATCTGCCAGGTAAATATTACAATTTTAATTCCATATTTTTGTTTTGAGATAGAGTCTCAAGCTATTACCCTGGGCAGAGTGCTGTGGTGTCATAGCTCACAGCACCCTCAAACTCGGGCTCAAGTGATCCTCTTGCCTCAGTTTTTCTATTTTTAGTAGAGACAGGGGTCTTGCTTTTTACTCAAGCTAGTCTCGAACTCGTGAGCTCAAGCAATCCACCCGCCTATGCCTCCCAGAGTGCTAGGATTACAGGCATGAGCCACCGTGCCTGGCCTATATTCCATAAATTAAGAAACAAACTCAGAGAAAAAAAGTTGATGGACCTCAGTCTTCAGAGTTAGTAAGTAGGTCACAGGCCAGCTGCTTGGTTTTAAATTCACTCTTTCTGCTATACTACATCTGCCCCTGAGGGCTCATATATCAATTGGCTGTTTCCATATATTCAAATTTCCCAACGCAAATGATACTTTAAGTCTTAGCAGAGTGCCTGGAACAATCTTGAATAAGTGAGTGGATTAAAAAATGATGAATCAAATACATAAAGGAATATTGAGCCATCTTCTTCTAATATGTGAGGTAAGACAATTACATCCTAGAAAAATTGCTTCAAAGGGTGGACTAGGTGCTGGCATCTGTGCATAGCTTCCCAAGGGGAGTACTTCAAAGGTGACAGTGGTGATATTCAGCAATGAGGTATGTAGCACTTTTTCTAGGATAAGTTCACAAACTTAATGTTTAGACCTTGTAGATGCCACTGAAACCCACTCCAGAAAGTATGATGAAGATAAAAATTCCTGATGCTACCCTCAGCTATTTTCATCCTAAAAACACAACCCAAAGCAGCTATTCTTAATAGGCTGGAAGAGCACACCAGAGCCACTTAATTTCTAGGCAGCCATTTTAAAGGCACATGGCTCTTGAACTACTGCTCTGGAGTTCTTGTCACTTAGCTGATGTGCTTACAGAAACCATAGTTGAAAACGATTAAAGAAATTAAATTGTGTCTGAAATAGCCACTCCTAATTCAGATAATATTTAATAGTTGTGACAATGGTTACTACTTAGGAAATATATTAATTTTTCAGCACATATTTTATTATTAAAACAAAATGTATGGTGCATTTTTAATAAGTATGTATAATTAAAATTTTGTCTGACATTCTGTAGAGTGATATATCTAAAGATATTTCTTTTTATATCGAGTGTGAATATAAACTAATAAAAAAAATTTTCTGTGTTATTTCTCTAATCTGGCTCCGAAGTTATTTCTCATATAAGAGTTCCAAAGTCATTTTGAGCAATGGCACTATCATCGGACTATGTCTGTATTCTCCCAGGGGGACTACTTGGCAGGATAGCACTCTTTTCAATGGATAAATTCTGGTTTATTTTCCTTTAAAATGTTCAATTATTTTTATGCATGCCTCCACTATGCTTTTACATATGTTTTTAATGTCTGCATATTTTCCTTAAAATAAATGTAGTGTTGGGAAAAATGGCTATTAGCTATCATGCTGGAGATATTCCTTTCCAATTAATGGAGTTAAGATAGTACTAAAAGTTCCAATTTGTAAAAGGCACATAAGTGAGATTCACGCTTAGACTTGGCAGTCTGCTGTAAGAGATAAAAGGCCTTATAATAGGACCCAGACACCTTGATTTGAGAACTGGTTTTACATTGTAGTATCAAGAAAATGTGGATAAATCACTTAATAGTTCCATTAATTCATTCTTCCTTCACTCATTAATCCTATTTATGAGAGCTCCACCCTTGTGACTTAATCACCCTCCACAGGCCTCACCTCAAAAAACCATCACATTAGGTGTTAGGATTTTAACATATACATTTTGAGGGCACATGAATATTCAGTCTATATCAGACCCTTTACCAAAAATATGATTTTGAATCTAGAAATATTTTTCCTTAAGTCATCACTTATTTGATTTTAATTTGAAGTCATTGGGAACATGGAAGTGAGACAAAAGAGAGGGGAGTAATAAAGATTTGGAATAACAAACAGATGGAGAATGTAAGAAAGGGGGTAGAGAAGGCATTGTGTGGAGGTCTAGAAGGGCAGTCCGTGCAGTGACAAATATGAAATCCGTAGGAGTGAGAATAATGGAGGATGGGACGGAACGCAGAATGTGAGTGGCACAGTTTTGCTTTCACTGCTTTCTCAAATGTCCTTAGTATGAAACGGCAGAGTTCAGCTAATATCTGCCTATTGGATTTTTCAGTTGCAAGGAACTAAAAATAAGAATACACCCCAAGAAAATCAAGGTAAAACAGATACATTACAAGGACATAGAGGAATCTCACAGAAATCGTTCTGGGAAATAAATGTGGAAGTCACAGAAAATGGAAAATGCTTTCTCTTCTTGTTTTTTTCCTGCACAAACCCTTTTTCCACCATGTTCTTTTGTTCTGAGGCCACATGATAGCTCTTCTCAGCTTTTGCTCTCACATCAGCCTTGTTCCTTTCTCTCTGCAGACTGCTGCAACTGTTTGCACGTGGGCTACCACATGCTTGCACCGTGCTCTATAGAACTTTCCTCAGTGGTTAGCACCCCGGACTATGGAGTCCGAAGGCCCAGATTAAAATCCCGAATCCACTGCTTCCGTGTCATATTGGTCAAAGCACTTATCCAGTATGTTCTTCCATTTCCTTATCTGTAAAATAGTAGTCATAAAACTATTTACCTTTCACCGACTCGTGGTGAAGAAGTACATATTATGTAAAATGCTTTAAAATGCTTTGAGTTCCAGACCCATATGAAATGTTTTATTAATTATTTATGCCATCATTATGCCAGTTAGACCCCCTCATAGGTAATGAACCCAGGCGCTTTAGCCAATTCTAATTTCCCAAAGGAAGCAGTATTTGTTCAGCTCCAACACCAACCTTCTGTCAGACCCTGACCAATTCCCTTCCATACTAGGTATTTCAGTTCCCTAATGTACACAGCTATGATTTAATAATAAAAACAAATAAATAAAATAAAATCAGAGGGTGGGATTAGATGCAGCCAAAGTGCTAAGCTTCTGTCATTTTATAAAATAGTTTCTCTTTAATTGAACAAATTCAGACATGCATTAAATCTCATTTACTATGTAGTTCCTTTATCCTTTATAAATAGTACGTGTTAAGCCGCTAAGTTCCCAGAGTAAAGGTACATCTAAATCTTAACAGATACAAATATATTCTCAAGTTCCCCACTGTTTGTGCCCCACTCCTGGAGAAGGGAAATTAAATTTAGTTTGATTTCTGTAAGGCTTTTAAACATACGGCACTGATTTGGCATGCCAAAATACACCCCACAATAAATATGCATTTGCTTAGAAACTGAATCATTTTACATAGAGACTGGCTGGAAAAAATGAAAATGAAAAAGGAAATTAGCAAGAAGTAAGGGGCTGAATGAGAATTAACACTGTGCTTAACTCTTGTTAGTCTCTATTAGGGAAACAGAATTTGGCCATGTGGTGATATTCTACGGGCTGACAAAATTAGTAGAGAGGGAGTAAGTGTAAATAAATGTGACTGTATATTTCATTCCGCATTGTGTGATCTGTTTCGAAAAGGGAAACATCCCACTTAACTAGGGAATGTTCTTGCTATTATATGTACCACACCAGAGGATATCACCAATCTTGGAAAACTGAGAGGCAGCATACTAATTAATAAACTAGTTTAGTGCAAGGCCCTCCAGAGTGGGATTTTCAAAGATGCCTGTTAAAAAGCCTCACTAGTTAACAGAAGGCAATGTTCCACTAGCTGAAGCCAATAGAGGCTCCTTTCTCCAACCAATCTCCTAACTTCACAGGCAAATGAAATCTGCCCATCTGGGGCGTGTGTGTGTGTGTGTGTGTGTTGTTGTTGTGTATTCTAAGTGTTGTCTGAAGCACTTTAAATTTAGGAAGCTCAAAAAGTACTTGAATTTTCTACAACATTTCATGGTGGGAAACTAAAGGCTTAAATATGCCATTCTTTTTCTTTTAGTTAGCCATGATTAGTTATGGTGTCTAATTGACTGAACTTCAAATATATGTACAGTATCATTCATTAAAAGGTCATGGTTTTTCTTGTACCCTCAATGAATCCCCAACAATAAAAATAAATAAATAAAAGGTCATGGTTAATAAAGATAGTAAAAGGGACATTGCTGTAACCATTTCAAACTTACTTATTTTTGACTTCTACAAATATATAGTCTAAATATCCATAACATATTTAAAATTATTAAGTTAAAATGTTTGTGGGGAGTAACTGCCTGATGGTATAGGGTTTCATTTTGGGGTGAGGGAAATCTTTTCAAACTAGATTAGAGTAGTGGCTGCACAATATTGTGAATGTATTAAATTCTACTGACTCGATAGCTTTAAAATGGTTAATTTATATTATGTCAAGTTCACATTAATAAAAATAACAAAAATGTATAAATGGTGCTTTTAATAATTCACAGTTTCTATTTTGAGTATGTTGAAGTTAATGTTTTGCAGTTTCTAATGAAATGTAAAGCTGCATTTCTTTTCTTCCCTCTGGAAGCTACATCTGGTCTCTGTTGAATGTCTGTCTACAAAGGCACAATTTAAAAGGAGCCATCTATTATGTTGCTGAAGTGATACATACATATGTCTACTTCTTTCCACAGTGACATTTACATAACACACTGCATTTATCTTTTTCCTTCTCTTGAATTCTTAATTTTTCATTTGGTGATAAATGCTGGTTTAACCCAGAAGTATTGAAGCAACTCAGAGGTAGCATATAAAATTGAGGAGCCCTTGATCTGAAGCTGACTAGTAGAAAAAGCCAGGGCAAGTCCTATCCCCTTTCTAACACCTAGTTGCCACATCTGTGTAATAAAGAGTAGAGTAGATTAATAAAATCATTTTATTTTCGGCCACACCTGTAGCTCAGTGGATAGGGCGCCAGACACATACACCCAGGCTGGCAGGTTCAAACCTGGCCCAGGCCAACTAAACAACAATGACAACTGCAAAAGAAAAAATATCCGGGTGTTGTGGCAAGCACCTGTAGTCCAAGCTACTTGGGAGGCTGAGGCAAGAGAATCCCTTAAGCCCAAAGAGATTGAGGTTGCTGTGAGGTGTGATGCCACGGTACTCTCCACACAGGGTGACATAGTGAGACTCTGGAATCCACACACACACACAAAAAAAAACACCTTTTATTTTCTAAAATTAAGACAATCTGTGGGCTCTGCAAACAACTTTTCAATAACCAGTATTAGAGCTCACTTACTACAAATAGTCAGTGGCTGCTATGTGCAGGGCTTAATATACCTAAATAATGAAATGGTATAGTTCTTACCCTCGTTGATTTTAGATTATGCTATTCCAAATCTAAAGCCAAATTAAAGTCTATATTGCTTACTATAAACTATAGTGCTTCAGGCAATCATAAAAGATAAAGATCAGTGATGACTGTAAGTGTGGATTCCAGACAAAACTTGAACTGAACATGGAATAAAGCATAAGAATTGGATAGGATTAGCTGGGCGTTGTGGCGGGCGCCTGTGGTCCCAGCTGCTCGGGAGGCTGAGGCAAGAGAATTGCTTAGGCCCAGGAGTTGGAGGTTGCTGTGAGCTGGGTGAGGCCACGGCACTCTACCGAGGGCCATAAAGTGAGACTCTGTCTCTACAAAAAAAAAAAAAAAAAAAAGAATTGGATAGGAGGCTAACAAAAGGTCAATTTTCCCTATTGTATAAAAAAGGAAACAGAAGATCAGCGGAAATGGACATGTACAATGTTACATTGTTAGTAAATGATGGAGGAATCTTTTCTCGATTATTTACTACCAAAGGCACTCCTTCTAACACTTTCCCTCTTATATTCTTCCAGCTGCTTGTCCATTTATTTAAAAAACACACTTAAAATTCACTATGTGTCAAACACCAAGATAAGCTTGGAGATAAAAGTTTATAGCATGTAAGTGGTCCTGCCCTAAAGGAACTCACAGGCTGATGGAGAAGAAGGAAATTAATGAAATACAAAAAATGTAAAATTAAAAACTATGATTCAGATCTATGAAGAAACACTGGAAGGTGTTAGGAAGGAATACCAAGGATTTCCCAATTTATATCAGGAATTCTTGATGACTTTCTTGAAGAAATGATATATATGCTGAGATTTAACAGGCAAGTTGAAGGTAGGCAGGAAAAAAGTAGTGGGAAAAGGTTTTCCAGGCAAGAATGATCAGCATGGGTAAAGGACTTTGAGAAAATAAAGGAAAGCTTTACTTTTTTCCTAAAAAAGAAAGACAAGCAGTGTAGCTCAAGTGCACACAACAGAGAGCAAGTAACCAAGAGTAAATGTGGAGAGTTTCACATCACCTTCATGAGGATACATGACATTGGTGACATGCACTGCTTTCAATTAACCCAAGAGTGGTCCTGGATATCAGTGAACATCATATGGAATCATCAGGTAGCTACATTATGCGCTCTTGTGAGTCTAACTTCCTTTGCTCAACATGTTGGTACCTGTTTCTGTACTTTGTTCATTTCCATTGTTGTGTACTACCCCATTTTTCCATTACACTACAATATATTTATGTGTTCTTTTTTATGACATGCTTTTGGAAAGTTTAAATTTTTGGTTTCTTATAGAGCATGCTACCACAGACATGGTTGTACATGTCTTTTGCTGAAAATATACTCTCATTTCTTTTCTTTTTTTTTTTTTTTGAATTTTTTGGCCAGGGCTAGGTTTGAACCCACCACCTCTGGGATATGGGGCCAGTTCCCTACTCCTTTGAGCCACAGGCACTGCCCCAATATACTCTTATTGGGGGGGGCATATACCTGGGAGTGAGATTGCCGCATCACATAATTTTCATATATTCACCCTTAGTATGTGTACTTAGTAGTGCTCCCAAGTAGTAAGCATTTATACTTCTTTCAGCAATGTATAACAATCCCAAGGGCTTCTCCTTCCCCCCACCGAAACACCAAGACTTGGAACTGCCTAGATTTTGTTTGTTTCTTTGTCACTCTGGTGTACCCGGATAGAGTGGTGTCGTCACATTGAGGAGCTAACATACATTTCTCTGAGCATCAGTTCAGGCATCTTGTTTAAGCATGATGTGGTAATTGACAATTCGGACATCCTTTGTGACATGCCTATTTAAATTTCAGTCATTTTTTTCTATTGTACTTCTTGCTTTTCTCTTATTGATAGTTCTTATGATTCTGGATTGGGGCCTTTTATTGACTGTATATATTGCAACTACTTTCTCTCACTTTTAAAATTATTTCTTTACTCTTTTAAACATGAATTTTGTAGATTAGAAATTCTTAGCTTTAATAAATTGTCCTAATATTTTTTTCTGAAAGAAATATGCTATTTGTGTCCTATAGAAGAAATTATTGCCTACTCCAAATCATAATAATATTCATCCATGCCTTCTCTCAAAGACTCTATTGCTTTAACTTTCACTTCACATCTGTGAGAGGCTTGTAATTCATTTTTGCATAACAAATGAGATAGTTTTTACATGTAGATTCTTAACTGGTCCAGCACAATTTACTAAAAATGCTAACCTTTCCTTGTTATACTATAGTAGCACCTTTGTCATTAATAAAATTAGTATATATATATAGTTCACTTTCTAGATTCCTCATTAGGTTATTATCCTGTTATTTCAGATGTACTACACTGTCCTAAGTACTATAAATTTTAAGTTCTTATCAATAATATATATGTACCATGTTTGATTGTCTTCATAACATTTTTATATTCATAAGTAATTTTGCCCCACTGCATTTCTTAACAGGTGGTAGAATTATTTCACACACACCCCAAATTTCCTATGATTTTCACTGAAATTTCTTTGTCATTTAAGGTAATTTACAACATTGAGTGTTTTAATGAATGAGAATGGTATATAGTTCCATTTATTTAGTCTTTGTCAATTATATCAGTTTTGTAGTGTTCAATGCATATTTTCATTAAATTCCCCAGTAGATGTCTAAGTTTTTTAAATAATATCCTTAATATTTTTTTTTATTTTTATAATTACTTGATATTTACATATAGAAATACCATTGCTTTATTTCCAATGTTGATATTGAGCCTAACTTCATTTCTAATTTCTCTTATTAATTTAAAAAAATTGTCTAAAGATAAGAGTCTTTGGAATATTGCCATCTGGAAAAAGTGACAGACTGGTGAAGACCTTCAGTAAAATATTAAACAGAACTACTGATCCACACAGTTAATCTGCTTTAGACGAAGTATAGTGAATGGTGTAAGTATGTTACAATTAATTTGCTGCATATGTGAGTGTTTTTGAAGATACCATTTTCAGATTAAGAAAATTCTCTTCTATTTCTAGTTTTATATGAATTTTATTGCAAATCATTTTCACTTTTACTAAACACCATTTCTGCATTTTCTTATAACAGTGAATTAAACTGATGAATTTTGGAAAGGTAAACAATCCTTTTATTTCTTGAATAAAAACTATAGGCCACCATGTAACATCATTTTTATCACTAATATTAATCTACTAATACTTTGTGCATAAAGTTTGCAACTATATATATCTTATAAAGTTGCATATCATAAAATAACATTTAATGTATTAGATAGTAATATCCTTGCCAGATATTGGCTTCAAAATTACTTTGGACTTTTTTTTCTTTTTTTTTTTTTTTTTTGGCCGGGGCTGGGTTTGAACCTGCCACCTCCGGCTTATGGGACCAGCGCCCTACTCCTTGAGCCACAGGCGCCGCCCACTTTGGACTTTTTTTACAATGTTAGTAAATACACACTTTGTTTATATCTTCTGGAAGTTTTGTGCAAAATAGTATGTAATTTCTTCCTTTAGCATTTAAAGTAAGTTACCAATGAAGTTATGGGATTGAGCTTTAGTTTGTGGAATTTTGTTTCCCATTAGATTTATTAAATTATATTGTTTTTCATACTATTTTCGATTGAAAATTATTCTACAAATTTAGGGGATATAATGTGTGTAATGTTGATATGTATATACAATATGGAATTATCAAATAAGAATAATTTGCATACATATCACCTTAAATGTATTATTTTCTGTGTTGGGAATATTTAAAATCATCTCCTCTATATATGTGAAAATACACAACAAATTCTTGTTAGTTACTGTCACTCTACAGTAATATAGAACACTAGAACTTATTTCTTCTATCTAGCTATAATTTTGTATCTGTTCACCAATCTTGTCCTATTTTTACCTCCATCCTACCCTTTCCCGCCCTTAGTAACCACTATTCTAATCTCTACTTTATGAGATAAAGGTTTTTAGCTTCCACATATGACTGAGAACATGTAGTATTTATCATTTTATGTCGGGCTTACTTCCTTTAACATGATGTCATTCAAGCTCATACATGTTGCTGAAAATGACAATATTTCATATCTTTATGGCAGCTTAGTACATGTATTCCATTGTGTATAAGCACCACATTTTCTTCATCCATTCATCTGTCATTGGGTACTTAGGTTGATTCCATTCCTTGGCTATTGTGAATAGTGCCACAATAAACGCGGGAGTGGAAATATTTCTTTGACGTACTGATTTCCTTCCCTTTGGATAAATACTCACTACTGGGATTGCTAGATCACATGGTAGTCTTAATTTTAGTATTTTGAGAAACTTCAATATTGTTTTCCATAATTGTTTTATGCATTACATTTCTAACAACCATGTGTCAGAGTTCCCCTTTTTCCATATCCTTGCCACCATGTGTTATTTTTTTGACTGTTTGATAATGGTCATTTATAGCTGGGGTATGACGATATCTCATTGTACTATTTTTCTATTATTTATAGTTGACACGTAATAATTGCATATATTTACGGGATACAGAGTGATAATTTGAAACTTGTATACAATGTGGAATGATCCAATCGGGGTATTTAGTATAAACATCACATCAAATATTTACCATTTGCTTGTGCTGTGAACATCCCAAATCCTCTTTTCTAGCTTTCTAAGAATACACGAGTTATAGTTAAGCATATTCACTCAGAGTGTAGCAGAACACCAGAAATCACTTTTCTCTAGCTGTAATTTTGTCTCCACCAACCAACCAATCTGTCCTCATCTTCCTCTCTCCCCTATAGTCCCCAACCTCCAATTGCTCACAATTCTTCTCTTTTCTTCCATGAGCTCAATTATTTCCTTTTAGCCACCACATGTGAGTGAGAGCATGCAATATTCATCTTGCTATGCCTGACTTATTTTGCTTAACATAATGTCCACCAGGATCATTAATGTTGCAGCAAATGACAGGATTTCATTCTTTTTTTTTTTTTTTAAGCCTAATAGCATTCTCTTGTGTGTACATACCAAGTTTTCTTAATCTACTAACTGTTGATAGACATTTAGGTTGATTCCAGCTATTGGGAATGTTACTATAGTAAACATGAGGGAAAGGTATCTCTGCAATATAATGATAGTTATTCCTTTGTACAAATATGCAATACTAAGATTGCTAGATTATATGGTACTTTAATTTTTACCTTTTTGAGAAATTTCCACATTGCTTTCCACAATAGCTATACTAATTTACATTCCCACCCACTGTGAATTTCCCCTTTCCTCTGCATTCTTGCCAGCATTTGTTTTTCATCTTTTTGATAATAGCCATTTCAACTGGGGTAAGTTGACATCTCATGGTGATTTTGATTTGCATTTCCCTTGTGATTTGTGATATTGAGTGGGTTTTTCCCATATATTTTTTGTCATTTGTACATCTTCTTTTGAGACATGTTCACATACTTTGCCAACTTTTTAATCAGATTATTTGTTTTTTTTCTATGGTTGTTTGAGCTGCTTCTATATTCTGGATAGTAGTCCCTTGTCAGGTGAATGGTTTGGAAATATTTTCTCCCTTTCTACTGGCTGTCTTGTCACAATTTTGATTGTTTACTTTACTATGCAGAAACTTTTTATTTGATATAATCCCATTTGTCTGTATTTGCTTTTGTTATCTGTGCTACTGAGGTCTTCTCCATAAATCGTTCCTCAGGCCAATACTCCAAGCATTTGTTTCACCTACGTTTTCTTCTAATTGTTTTATAAGTTTTAGTCTTACTTACAAAAAAATTATAAATTTTGAGTTGACCTTATATGTGGAGAGAGATAGACATCTAGTTTTATTTTTGCATATGGATTTCCAGTTTACTTTGTGTGTATGTTTTTAATAAACCCAAAGTCTTTATGGAAATTCATATTTCTTACTATTTTGTGTCTCATTCATCAAGCTTTACGCAAGTTTTATTGAAGAATTTGTCTATATTATCCAAATTTTCTCTCTTATATAATGTTCTTAATATCTTTGTATTATCTTGAATATTATTTTATACTACATTTTAATTATTTTATTTCTACGTTCATTGCGTTGGATTTTCTGCTGTTTTCCTGGCTTTTTGAGATGAATACATAGGTTTTTTATTTTTAGTTTTTCTGCTACTCACAATATATGCATGTATTTCCTTCCTGCTGCTGTTATAACAAAGTATCACAAACTTAATGATTTAAAATAATACAAAGTTATTATTAAGTGTTCACAATTGCCCATTTATCATCCACTGCTTTCCTTTGACAAAAACGTAACCAGGCTTTACTCCTTCCTAAGCTGCTGAACTTTGGCTCACCCCAAGCCTCAACAAGTGACTTATCTTGATAATATCTGAACAAAGTACGTCTCCAGTCAAATTGCACCAGTTTGCTGGTGGTCATTCTCCCTCAGTCTGCTAACTCTCCCTCGCTTTCTAAATTTTCCCATATTTAATGACTATCTTTTCTTATGAAAGAAAAGCCTTTTGCTATTTGGTTTTAAGATACTTGCAGATTTCTGAGATCACAGCCTTCTCCCTATTGCAATAGCCATTTTTATAATCAAGTCTCTCCTTATCTAAGTTCTGCTTTGTTTTTAGTTGGAAAGGAGTGCCGCTTACCCCTCAGACTCTGCTGTTTTCACCCAGGTACTCATGCAAGAACTCAGAATTCTCAGACCTTTTGTGTCCTTCCTGGCTGAGAAAATTGAGACCCACAAAGCTAAGTCATAGTTCCTAATCCAGTACTCTAGACGATTATGCATTGTAGCATTTTATTAAATGAGGGTCTTTTAGTTTCATGTTTAGTTTTTTCCTGCTTAAACAAGAATCTTCTTGGACAGATGCCATGTTGGAATTTTTACCTGGGGTTTTCACTCCTGATTATTTCAGTTATATAGAACTATTCACAGCTATTTTGCCAGAGCTATTTTTGTATGAATACTAGCCTAATCCCATGGGTAATTTTCACTTTACTGGCAACCCCATCTGCTACACTCTGCTCTACCATTGTACAATGCATTTAGGTTCAATATCTCCAAAAATGACAAAATATCACAAAGGATAATTTAGAACTTCATTAGCCTCTGTGAGCAATTTTGACTCTCCCCAAACTGAATCATCTAAAACTTTTTCTTTCTTATCATTTGTGTTTCTTCTTGTCATTGAATTTCCTTCCTGTTTTTCACCGTCTTCCACCTTCCCTTCAGCTCTCTTAACCCCTTTGAGTTGCTCCTCTTCAATATGTCTACCTTCTCCTCCCCTCAATCTATTCCTGCCATATGTTGCCTTTTCTGCCCCAGCCCCTAGTCCCACTGGTTGATAGCTATTTAGGCTTTCCTACTTCCATTAAGTACTTTTGCAGGGCTCAAAGACCCTAAAAGCAATCACATGAGGCCTAGAAAATTAATTTTAACTGACCGGATATGTTATCTACCCATATGAGCTAAAGAGACACCCAGACATCTGCTTGAATAAGGAGATTCCCTCACTCAAAATTCAGCCCACAGCCTCAAGATTACTCACAAGAAAAAATAGTCTTAGCTCTATTCACAACAATATTGGTGTGAACACTTTTGCTTTCATATTGTGATGGTAACCTCAACTTGTCGCATCTGCCAAAAACACAGATGAGAGTTAACATTTTATATAAACAAGTGAGTTTTATATTTCTCATTTATTCCTGCCTCATAACTGAAGCTTTACAATTAAACCTATAAGAGCTCTATTTGTGTCTGTCTGTAAGTTTATGTATGTGTGTGTATACAGGCACATGCACCTCTATGTCTACATGTGTCTCTATCTCTCTCTATATATCTGTATCTCTATTTCTGTCTAAATGTATGGTAAATATTTTCCTACACACAAATGGTATTGCCAAATGGATTTTTGAAATGTCTTAAAAGATCCTTATTCCAACTGACTTAATGAGAAATAAGCCTTATATAAATTTAATATGTCTAAAATTCTTCCAAATTAATCAAACTGAACTTTAATACTTCTCATGTACAAATGAGTGTTCTAATAAAAACTAGCTCAAAAGTTTTAAGAATTTAGGGCGGCGCCTGTGGCTCAGTGAGTAGGGTGCCGGCCCCATATGCCGAGGGTGGTGGGTTCAAACCCAGCCCCGGCCAAACTGCAACAACAAAAAAAATAGCCAGGCATTGTGGCGGGCACCTGTTGTCGCAGCTGCTCGGGAGGCTGAGGCAAGAGAATCACGTAAGCCCAAGAGTTAGAGGTTGCTGTGAGCCGTGTGATGCCATGGCACTCTACCGAGGGCGGTACAAAGTTTTAAGAATTTACATTCACATAATTTAGTTAAAATATTGGCAAGCAAAACTAGTTTAATATTTTTGATTCAACAAAAACAACTACATCTTCTACGTTACCAACATTAAATATTAATATGTGTATGATGCAAGCATACATTTAATTTACTTTAATATGTTCTTACTAAACTTATGCACATTTCTTGATCAAATGAGTTAGCATTATAACTAATAGATATTTATGATTATGAAAAAGGCATATTTATGTTTGAACAAATTGAGTAATTATTCTGATAAATTTTATTTCAACAGTAATTGTGTTTAATAATATGTCATATTAGAATTTTTTCAAGATCTTTTGAGCAATTTAAAACTTTAAATTTATTCAAAATCATGTTAAACAATAGATATTTTTGAAATGCCTTGATCATGTCTAAGTAAAATACTTAAACATGAATTACTCAGCATAAGTTTAAGTTTATATATGTTTTTCTTATTTAATATTGGACAGAGAAGATTTTATATGTATACATATGTATTATATGTGAGTCTGTCAGTAAACATGTTACTTTTTGATACATTGAAAAAATAACTATACAACAAGAAAGAGAATGAGAATTCTTTGGGCTATTCAAAATTCTAATCTGGTTGACTTAGACATTCTAAAATGCTGCAAGGGAATTTTGAGTTCTTAATTATACCTACACTTATTCTCAACAAATTGAGGTTGCTTTTCCTCCAGTTTTTCCATCCAAACTACTCCACAATTTAGAAATTAGAGAAATAGTTCTCTGGAGGCAACTCCACCAAAAGACTAATCTTCACCCATTACTAGAGCTCTTACTTCACTCTTTTTACCACTAACACTGCTGCCAAATTCCATGAGAGCCAATCCTGTGTGTGTTTCTCATTTCAAGATTTTTTCCCTCAATTCAAAGGGTGCAAGTTAGAATATAAGTCTATCCCAGTTGGAAACTTGAAACTAAGGCTCTCTCCAGAGTTCCCAAAGGTAGACAGTGCTCTGAGTAAGATAATCTTCCTATGAACTTTGGACCAAGTGAATTCATCACATGAAAGTCAGCTTCCATTTAAGATACTGACTGAGCAAGAGCTGCTAGCATTCTTTTGTCTAAATCTTATCTTTTTAATTTTTATTTTATCTTTTTATTTTTATTACCGTATCTTCTTCTTTCTTCTCTAGAGCTCCCTTCCAATGTTATCTTTGCTCTCTACATAATTGTTACATTGCAACCTGATTTTCTAATATTTTATCAAAATAGATTATTAGGTATGAAATTACTATGCCAAGTGATATGAGCATTTTATCTCTCTCTCTCTCTCTCTTTTTTTAGAGACAGAATCCCACTTTGTCGCCTTCAGTAGAGTACTATGGCATCACAGCTCACAGCAACTTCCAGCTTTTGGGCTTAGGCAATTCTCTTTTTTCAGCCTCCAGAGTAGCTGGGACTACAGGCACCCACCACAACGCCCAGCTATTTTTTTCTCTCTTAATAAAATTTATTTCATATGTGTGAATGTAAAACCTCTGACATGCTTTTTTACATGCTTATTATAACAACTCAAATAATATGTCTAAGTAAAATTAAAGTATATAGTAATATCTGATTTGCTAAAGGTGTGGGGAAATTACATCCTCATATACAGCTGATTTAATTACTACTTTGGAGAGAAATTAACAATTTGTATTTCAAAAAATTGAAAATATTCACATAGCACAACTCAGAAGTTCATCATCAGAAAACCTTTCTCACATTGGATAAGGAAAAACAGGGAACACTATTCATTTTAGAATTGTTTTATGGGGGCAAGACATGATTGCAAGAGGGACTTTACCTAACAATTGCAATCAGTGTAACCTGGCTTATTGTACCCTCAATGAATCCCCAACAATAAAAAAAAAAAAAAGTTAAAAAAAAAAAGATAATATAGTTCTAGAAAACTACATGATGAAGTAATGAATAAATATTATATGATAATAACAATAAAAAAAAATGGTAACAGACCAAAGGCCCATCAGTGTAAAACTAGATAAATAAATAGATACATGTCCATACAATAGAAAATGAATGAGCTGCCATGTGTTTTAACATAGATGAATCTCATAAACATATTGAGTTTTAAAAGGTAAGTTCAAGAAACTTTTATAAAGCATGCTATTCATATAAAACATTTCCAAAGAACAAATTAGTATTAAATCATTTCCGTGGGTATTTATGTAAAAAAATAAATAATGGAAAGATACTTTTCAAATTCATATTGCTATTTATGGAGAGAGGGAGAATAATTGGAACAGGGATGAAGTTAAACAGGATATTAGTTCTATTTGTAATGTTTTAGTGTGAAGTGCTATAGTCATTGTATTCACTGTGCAACTCCAGTTACACATACACACACACACACACACACAAAGATCAAAAGAGGGAGAAGACAGAACAAAAGAGAGAGGTCTCATAGTGTTCACAGTAGTATATTCTTGATTATGGGTTTATGATTAATTATTTTCTCTTATACATTGTTACATCTTATTATTTGGTTATTTTAGAGGAAGAGGAGGAGGTACTGAAATTACTACTAAGAAACTATTCTTTCCTATAGTGGTTTTATGTTCTTTAAATTGCTTGCTCATACACACGTTTCTTTCTCTCTCTCTCCCCCTCCCCCCACATGTGGAATAATATTTCAACCACTGCAGCTAATAAATTCTCACTTCTGGAACTAAGATAGTCCATGTGATCAAACTAGTTAAATATCTAGGAATATCTTCAGAGGCTTCCCAGGAGGGAGGGCATGGATAACTGCCTCTTAAATGCTTTGTACAGCTGTCATCCAAAGGAAAAATGATCTGCATTAACTTACACTTCACAAGAGTAGAATGTATAATATATATACATATACATATGTATATATTATATGTATTTGTAATGAAAAGTCTATCATAGTCATAGTCATTATATTTGGATTAAGAATCTCCTTTCCAGGTGTAAATATGAATGAGCATTAAAGTATCACCTAAAATTCAGAGGCAATGCTGCCACATATTAATTGAATTGTAATCTAAATTGTTTTAACATTTTAACTATTAATCACTGATGATATTAACACGTCATTTCAAACTGCAGTGATAGATTTTGGAGACTTTCACTTGTTTCTCTGCAAATACAAAGTATGAACATTTTCATGATTTTTAAGGAAGAAGCAGCCCCAATTGTGTATAAAAAAGTAAGATTTGAAGTTAATGATCAAAGAACCAAAGAACGATTTTTAAATGACCCTATTTTTTTTTTTTTTTAATGCATAAGCACTTCCTCCATGATTCGATTTACTGGAACCTGGAGCTACTCTTGTTCAGCTAGCTTCCCAGATATGAAGTAGAATGCTTATGGAACATGAGTACATTTCTGCCATGCTAATCGTTTAAGTCACACCGTAGATTATTTAGCATATAAGCAAGAAATAACTGCTTGCTTAAAATCTCTATAGTCTATTAAAATTATTTCTCTAAAAATGACTACACTTAACAAATTATAGCACTTGAATATATTATCATCTTTATTCTAGATATACTATATTTACTTGCAAAATATTTTCAACAAATGAATTTTCTGAGCTGAATGTAAATTTCAAAATTTTAATGTAAATGTTGTTTATTTAAGACATTTCATCCTTTTCAAATGCTGCTATGACTATGCTTACTTTATAAAAGTAAGAGTGATTTAAAAATATAGTATCTCTTAATCTTTATGAATTAAATGACTTATTCCATTAAATTATTGACCTTTAAAAAGTCTGATACCATGATGCCATTTTCAATAATCCTTAATTAACCCCATTCTAGTTGTTATAAAAATGTTAAACACTTAGAATTTTATAAGCACAACATTTGCAGATTTTACAATTTAATATTGTAAATTGAGGTCATCAGGAGAAATGCTGCTACTTGAAATGTAATGCACTTTTGTACATACTCTTATCTTAAATATCCAGATAATGTTTTTGAATGTCAATTTTAGTAGTGAGATGTGTTTCTGAAAAATTCTATTTCCTGATCTGACATTGGAATTGTGAAGGTTATGTTTTTATACAACAGCATCAATCATTTTAAGATAAGTAAACAGAGATTAAAATATGGATATTTTATATAAATGAGGTAAAACTCAAATTTGTGTAGGACACAAAGGTCAACTTTGTTTTATTTAAAAAAAATCGATGCTATTTTATGTTTCAACTTGTTTTATGTTCCTTCAAATTAATCTCATTTAAGATTAATTTATATGTAAGATATATTGGCTAGTTTGTCTTCTGTTTCTTTAATATTGAGAAAGTACATGTTAAAAATGAAGTTAAACTGTGTAACTTTGTAATGGGCTTCATTGGGTATAGTGTTATATGAGTTTCTCTCTAATTATCTTTGAATCCTCAAATTTAACATTATTATTTTATTTGTTTAAAGAAATTTTAGAAAACACTATATAAATAGAGCACAGATCTTGGATCGTGAAATGATTTTCATAATTAGTATGTTCATTTTATAACTCAATCACATTGCTTGATCAAATGCATGGATGTCATAAATTGGAAAAAAAAAAAAAGAATATAGTGTGTTGTTATGAGTTAGGTTTAGGACATGGTGTTAAAACACAAATCTAAAACATTTCCAGGGAGCAATAATTTATCTTGGAATGCAAGTGCTTCCTTTTAAGACCTGAAACATTGCTAATTCAGATAAATTAAATAAAGCTCCCAAACAAGCTTTAACATGTGCATACAGATTTTTATCAGTGATACTTGAAGATGTGGTCCGAATAAGAGGAGTGCCGGAAGACTAGATGCAAGTTTTAAAGGACCCGAGGACTTATGAAGTGATGATCTTCACAGCTCTCATGTGTAATGAAAAGAAAAGGCAAACTGAACAGCAAAGTACTTGTTAATTAAATTAAAAAGTCTGAAATTTCCCCTGATAATCACTTTGATACTTTCTTTTGTTTTGAGAGATATATACTTTTTAAAAAAATCTTTATCTCTGCTTTGCTGGTGCTGCATATCTTGGTCCACCTAATAATTAAACCAGCATGAACTGACAGTGGAACAAAAACAGACATATTCATGTTTTCTTTTTTAAAAATACTGAAGCCAGAAATTCCATACCAGGTATGGCTGGGTTCTCTTTCCCCAGTCATTCTAGGAGAGCTCAGCTGAACAATCCTTCTGGTCCGCCATCTTGCTCCGCTTCCCCAGAATGCATATTTTAAAAAGTAAACACCAACTCACTGTAATCTGTGTAAGTGATGGCTTACACCATGTAGACAAAGAATGCTGTTCTTATAAGGAAAAGTCAGAAAAGCTTCAAGAGAAAGCAGGAAAAGTCAAACTTTGAAAAGGCACAATTTAGATGAGTGAAGAATTCTGAGTGGTCTCCAGATAAGACAGAAATATGGGGAATAATCAACTATAGAATGAGTTTGCATTTTCAAGGAGCAATTTACTGTATTTTTATTAAGCAAACGATTTCACAGTGAGGACAGTACAGGGAGGAAGAAGAAATGGTCTGTTTATATGTCTCTTCCCATTTCCTAACAACACAGACACACAGACATACACACACAGTCATTTAGGGACACAGGCTATCAGAAATTCTACCATTTGCAAACATAACGTTAAGTGGTTGTTTTAGAAATGACCAAGTCCCACAGCCATATCTCACTGGATTCACAGCAGGGATATTATCACCCAACTGTGGTCTTAAAGAAGGGTAGATTTTTATGGACAGCTGGCAGGCTCTGCCACATATGTGCTCTTTCTTTTAATACACATGCAACATCATGTTCTAGTACTGTTATTCCCATATTGTATACAGATAATTAAGACACATATACAAAAATTAGGGAACATGTCCAAAATCCCATGGCAATTAAATGGCTGATTTAGTAATCAAGTCTAGTTTACTATCTCTAGAGTCCACGAACACTAATGAAAGCTGATTAGCAAAAAAAAAAAAAAAAAGACTTATGCAATTTATGTATCTTTTTTCTGATATCCAACACCACAGCTAAGCAAAAAAAAAAAAAGTCCTCACAAAATCAACATGCTGGCCACACATCACGGAATGGACACCTCAAATTTAAATCATTATCAGCAATTGGAAATCAATAAATGAAGAATTTCTAATAATTGCAAAGATGTGAAAAGCTGTCTTAATATGTTGTGAGCTCCTTGTTAATAGAAATGATTAAGCAAATGGTACAGTCAATGTTGAAAAGGGAATTCTTTTAATTGGGAGAAAGGTTAGGCTAAATTACATTCTGGCTGCTGTTTATATGGTGATAAATACCCAGTAAACCTGTAATTTGAAATTATCCACCTGATTTTTTCTCTGCTTGCAGTTATGTGTCCTTATACAAACAATCACCAAAATATTAATAAAATACAGCTGTCTAGGTAAATTGACTAATGTACATAATAAATTAGACTCATAGTGCTCTGGATAATTTTACTGTACTTTATAATTTACACATGACTTTTAGACAAGATCAGGTGCATTCAGAGTGGTATGGGTGTACACAACATGCGGCATTTGATGCACATTATTTTATAAAATTTCATAATACATCTATTATGACAAAATAATTATTAATATTTGAAATATATAGATATGGACATTGAGACAGATCAGAAGAATCACTCCAGATCATTAGCAACTACGGAAGTCCAAACCCATGTAAAATTCCTTTTCTTCTTGTGCTTTATAAGCAGCCCCTGGTGTCAATGGGTGCCTAAGTATAAGCAATCCTGGTGGAAATGCAGCATTCTATTCTGAGCTACAAGATACAAGAAATACATTTTTCGGAAACATCCATTTTTTTTGTTTATAGTAGTCAAATAACTTTTATATCAATTAAACATGGAAGCAGTATGAACTTAAATGCAATCTGGGCTTCAATTTTCAAGACTAAAATATTTAGGAGGTTTTTCGTTCATGACAGACTGATGTGGAAAAAGCTCCAAGCTACCCCTGGTTTAAAGTACTTGTAGATTCTTCTATGCCTTTCATTAGAAAGCCTCTGTGGAGAAGTTTAAGGAACTTTGTCACAGGATGCTGTCACCTTTCAGTGGAGAGAAATTGGTCCTACTTAAATAAGTGATTTTTTTTGTAGTCAACTGATCATTCATCTGATAGAAATTGTTTATAAAATGCCATTTACTGCAATCAGTTGCTTCCTTCACTGCTAATTAATCCATCAGAGAGAGACTCAAGTAGTAATCACTTTCATTCCTGTCCAGCCAGCCTGAGCCAGATTTAAACCCCTGACCCCCTGATCCCAACTCTCTGATATGTCTTTTATAATACCTTTTGGCATGTTCAGAATAATGATAACCAATTAATGGAGGAAATTCTTTTATTTTCTGTCTAGCACAAGAAAACACAAATTGGGTTATGTTGCCAAAGGGGTTGGGTTTAATTATGCTGAAAATTCTTTCACTATTTAATCCTTGCAATGAGCCAATTTCATCGTTCAGAAGTAAGTGTTATTTGCTGGATTCCAAGATCTTGTTTATGAAGCAAAATGATCTGAAATGACCAACTTGACATGAACATTTAGATGTTGGGGATATTTTGATGTAGCTGAATCAAAACAGCTATGTAAGTTATAAAATTTTTTTTATATGTTATCAAGTAATCTGAGTAGTGTACATCCCTAACTCTCATCTACTCCCAGATTTTTAACATACTAAAGATTTTTGACATCTGTGAGGATCATGGATAAGATTAAGTGCATATTACTTGGGTGTGAAAGAAAAAAATTGTATTTGTATTTTTTGTAATCCCTTTGACTTGGTGCACGACGATTTTCCCCATGTCTAACCAGCCATGTGAATTTAGTCTTTTCATCATCCCTCTTGCATAACCCAAATACTGCCAGGCCAGGCATTGGGTCCTCAGCTGCCCCTTCTGGGGTCTCATGATAATTATTTGGCATTTACCTTTCACACTTGTATTTCTTGAGAAAGGGGAATCTAAAGTATCATGTGAAAGAAGATCAGAGGAGACTCTTAGTGGCATCGATTAAGCTTCGCCTACTCTTGGTACTACTCTGCTAAAATTTGTACACCTCCCAGAAAAGTTATTTAATTTCAGTGATTAAATGAGATGACACATGAAAGAAGCCTAGCACAGTGTGTGTCACATAGTTCAGTTCCAATAAATGTTAGATCCTCCCTTTTCTTCCCCTAATTATAAATCCTTTTTGAATAAAAAGTTTGCCACTGTATCCATCACAGCATGCATTAAATCACCTTACATATAGTAGGTGTACAATTTGTATTAGCTTAAATGGAATAAGAGCACTTAATAAGCACTTGTGGTTTCCTTTCTTTCTTTTTTTTTTGCAGTTTTTGGCCAGGGCTGGGATTGAACCTGCCATCTCCAGCATGTGGGGCCGGGGCACCCTACTCTTTTGAGCCACAGGCGCCGCTCTAAGCACTCGTTTTTAATTGCCATGACTGGTGATCCCAAGTCATGCGTGCAAATGTCAGGTAAGGTTAGTTACCTGTATACAGGGTGGACATAAATTTTTTTGTACAATTTAAATTTAAATTTTAAATTAAATTAAAAATTTATGGAGATTATGGCATAATTCTTTATCCTTAACATTCTTCTCATTTATCTTTAGCCAACCAGTGCTTTTTTAATAAAGTCTATTTAGTTGAAAACTATTTTGGGGGTGGCACCTGTGGCTCAGTGAGTAGGGCGCCTGCCCCATATACTGAGGGTGGCAGGTTCAAACCCGGCCAAACTGCAACAACAAAAAAATAGCCAGGTGTTGTGGCGGGCACCTGTAGTCCCAGCTACTTGGGAGGCTGAGGCAAAAGAATTGCCTAATCCCAGGAGTTAGAGGTTGCTGTGAGCTGTGACACCACAGCACTGTACCCAGGGCAATAAAGTGAGACTCTGTTTCTATGAAAAAAAAAAAAAAAAAAGAAAACTATTTTCACTGACTAAATTTTTTATTTTGAATTTCCAATATGAATGCATCTGTGTATGGCATATTGAAGCTGAGGGACTTTCTTAACCAGTCCTGGGAAGAATGAATTCAGTTTTATTTTCTCCCAGTAAAAGGGGAATATAAAGTAGCTATGTCTGGGAAGTTTGTTCTATAGTCTATGTAACAGTCATAGAATCTGCACATGCTCTCGCACCTGCTACCAGTGAGACAATAAATTCTGCTCTGTGCTATGTCAATTAGGTACAGCTGTTTGGGTTGAACTACATTATTCAACATTGACAAGGATCTCTGGGTCCTGGGAGAATAGGCTGTGAAGCCAGGAACTTAACTCTCCTCCATCTCCAGCCCCAATTGCCTATGAAGAAGAAACACCTTTAGGTTATTCATGAGGTTTCCAAAGATTTCTAGCAATTGCCTCTTTCTTTCATTTGCCTTTAAGAATCCGAAGAAATGGATTTTACTCACATTAGAAGAAGTTCAGATAATAGACTTCATATTCTTCACATTGAGAGAGGATACCAGGAAAGGTTGAGGTCTAGGAGAAAAGAGGTCCTCTCAAAGAGACCCCAAGGAGACACCTGCAGGGTCCTCTCCATGGTGACTCAGCTCTTAGGAATTTGTAGACTTAACTTTCTGGGACTTGGAAATTTTCGCTTCCATGAAATCCTGTAGTTCTGTGGGGGCTGAAACAGCTTCTCCTGCTTGATTCAAAGTGACCAATGAGAAAGGTAGTCATGGGTTGGAACTTTCTGAGTAGAGATAAAAAGGGAAAGACCAAGCCATTGGGGGAATGTGGTCATTTTGAATTCTATGCCATTAGCTCTGCCTGCTGAATAAAAGCCTTTTTCCTCTTAAATACAGTGTTTGGGTGCTCTTTCTCTCCATTGGACCTCATCTTCCTGGAACAACATCACCAATCTAAGTTGCCAGGATATAGAAGTTTCATACTCCTGTGTGAAGTTGCAACTTGTATGTATAATTCAAGTTTGGGCTCGTTGATTTCAGTTGAAATATCCCAAGTGATAGCCGTTCCCTCTTGTTTACCATTTTAGTAATTGTGCAATAGCTAATTGACCACATTCGGACAGAATGTCATGAAAAGAGTACCAGACAAATTATTACTTATTTCTTTTGTAAAGTCTATAATACAGGACTTTCCGAAACCTTCTTCACCTTATCATAGTGTTGCAGGAAGAAGAGGTGCAATGGAGAGAAAGAGCACTCAAACGCCGTGTTTATAAGAGGACGAGCTTTATTTCAGGCAGCGCAGCAAATAACATAGAAGAATTCAAAATGGCCATGCTCCCTGACTGGCTCAGTCTTCTCCTTTTTTATCCCCAGTCGAAAAGTTCTGGCCCACAGGTACCTTTCTCACTGGTCAGTTTGAATCAAGCTGGAGAAGCTGGCTCGGCTTTTACAGATTTGTGGGCTTTCACTGAGGCAGAAGCAAGTGTCAGCCTCCAAGTCCCAGGAAGTTTAAGTTTTTACAAATTCCTAAGAGCTGAATCATCATAGGAAGGACCTTACAGGTGTATTCTTGGGGTTTTTTTGAGAAGACCTCCATTCTCCTAGACTCACCTTTCCTGGAAATCCTCTATCAGTAGAACTGAGTAATGTCACCATCAAGGAATGCTTCCTTATTTCCAACTTAACTCTCTTAGTATGGCTTCTTGTTTTTTTTTTCTCTTCTCTTTAGACCACACTTATCCTTATTTTGCAAAGGCTTAAGATTATCATGCTGACTTCATCCTGGTGACAGTTTAGGTGTGAAAGAAACTGTGCTGCAGTTGGATTTAAAGTGGATTTAATTTTGAGCAAAGTGCATTACTTAAACATTAATTTTTAATTCAACTTGTTAAAATGTTGTTTAGGATATTGCATTCTCATTTGTAAGTGAAATATGTTTGTAATTTCCCTTTTCTAATAATATATTTTCTCCAATTTTAATATCAGGTGTATCCAGATAGAGTAGAATGATTTTGAAGTATTTCTTCTTTTTCTATTGTCCATAAGATTTGGCATGATCTGTTTTTTGAAATTATCTTTTACTTTAATTTATAAATATTAGTTGTCTATTTTATGAGACTTTAGAAAATAATAATAATCATAAGTTAACTGATGACTCTATACTAAACCTCAGAGTCAAAGCATTGTATAATAGACATACTCTTATCTGGCAATGTGAATGCTACTTTCTTTGCATTATTATTATTATTATTGCTTAATATTTCGATACAGCAATTGTCTGATTTCTTTTCTGAATGTATTTATCTTTGTTCTTTAGGAGGTTTTTGTTTCTAGTCCTTATCTTAAACATTGTTATTGTTATTAAATTATAAGCCTTTTTAATTCTGTGAAGGCAAAAAGTGGAAATCTAATAAACACATGTATATGTTAAAAAAAAAAAGAAAAGAAAAAGAAACTGTGCTTAAAAATGCTGTCTTAGTGTCTTCTAAGGAAATTATCTTATTTTTACTCATCAAATAAAACAGATAAAAACCTCAAAATGATTACTTTTGTATATCTGAATCCAGTTATAAATCTCAATGTAAGATACAACAGCTTCATGTTATTGGAGTTGAAGAAGTGAATTAAATGTATTTATATATTTATGTAAGTATTTATTTACTTAGATTTTCCATTTTTCTGAAAAGATTGTTACATGGCTTGAAATTAAAATTAGACCATTGCTATTTGTTATTTAATAAGAAGTTAGAGTACAGTATAATTGTGTGTAATTGATTGAAATAGATTAAATAAAATTAATAAAAAGCAAATAATATGGCATGATCTGAAAAATGAGGCATACAAAAAATAAACAATTAGGGCGGTGCCTGTGGCTTAAAGGAGTAGGGTGCTGGCCCCATATACTGAAGGTGGTGGGTTCAAACCTGGCTCTGGCCAAAAACTGGAAAAAAAAATAGAAAATCAAAATATTACAGATGGGGAAAATAACTAAATACAGATGAAATGGCCAAACTGATAAAATAAGTACAAAAGGGTCATTTTTAAATTAGACAATAAATTAGATATTAGAATTCTCATGACTTGTCTCAGTTTTGAAGTATATTTATAAAATTGTAAGTGGCTACAGTTTAAGACATTTGCAATTTAGTGTTAAGCATACTTTGTAATGTATTATTTTGGTCAACCTTTAAGTCAGTCTGTGAGGCCAAGTGATGATAGAAATCTAAAATGTCTGGCTTTAAATTATCACCTAGGGAATGTGAAGTTCATGGAAATGAGCAGGGTGCCATTCATTAGCATGTCAACTATGCTTCTTCAACAGGATGCCATTAAATTATTGTGGTGATAATTGAGACACTAAAATGAGACAGATGCTGGGCCTGTAGTTCCTAAGATCTTATAACCCATTAGCAATTAAATTTCAATGAGCTAACATAACTTCACTCTCACTAAATTAACAACTGGGAATATTTTTTTTGAAGCTGTCTTTTTCCAGTCTTGTTTGGCCTGATTTTAAAGACAAATTGAAATGTCTTTATGGTGCAGGAACCAGGAGTTAGAGCATTCAGGTATAGGAAAGTGCTCTACTCTTAGACCTGGAATTTGGGTGACAGCCAAACAAGGCAGGGCTGGAAGTGGCAGTTCAATTCTATCAGAGTGGTCTGATGGATGTTGAAGTTGTGAAGAACAAAAATGTTTGGAGAGAAGGTCACTGTTTTCCACAAAGACATGTTACCTCTCTGTCTCTCTCCGTAAGGAAGGTAAGTTCAGAGACACTGTGGATCACTGATTCATTGCAAAACAGGAAAGCAATACTATTTTAATCTGACAGGTCTGTATTAATCAGGACAGACAAGTATATGCTGTGGTAAGAAATTAATCCAAAAATATCACTGACTTAAAAAATAGAGTTGTATTTTTTGCTCTCTGAAATTCTAATGTAGGTAAGGTGACTTAAGGCAGTGATTCAGTGATCCAGGCATATTTAATACCATAATGTTATTATCTCAAAATATAACTTGAAGTCTCCAGAGCAGGGGAAGAGGGACTACAGTAGGAGCTTGCAAGAAATGTACTCAATAAGCGCAGAAATGAGCACACATCATTTCCACGGATAGGCCATAGTCTAGAAAGAAATATACGGCCTCATCTAACTACAATAAAGCTAGAAAATTCAGAGGTGTGTATGTATATTTGTAAGCAGTAAATACCTCTGACCCAAAATCTGATAGTAAACAGAGGAAAATTAATACAAGTAGCAAAAAGTTGGTAAAAAAATATTGAGGATATAATCAGATAGGCAAAGTTAAATTGTCATGGGTTAAAAAAAATCAAGCTCTAAATTTAGAGAACACCAGAGATAAAATGACTGTTGTGGGAAAAAAAGTGTTGGGGGACAAAGAACAGGACCCAAGTTCAGCAGTTTGCTGACAAGAGTTTGCAAAGAAAGTAGGATAAAAAGATTGTGAACTCTGGAATTCTGTAGATATTAAGTTACATCCTAGTTATACCCCTTACTGACTACAATACCTTGGAAATTTACACAAATCTGATGCTGAATTTTCTCATGTGCTATTATAGCTGAGTTGTGTTCTTCTAAAATTCATATGTCCATGCTCTAATCTCTGGTGTCTATGAATGTTACTTTACTTGCAGACAGGGCCTTTTGAGAGGTAGTTAAGTGAAAATGATGCCATTTTTGTGGACCCCATTCTAATATGCATGGTCCTCTTATCAAGAGAGAATTGAACACAGACCGACACAGAGAGAACATGTGGAGATAAAAGGAGAAGACGGCCATTCATTGGCTAGGAAGAAACTCTTCCTGTCTTCCTTGTTAGCAGCAACCAAAGAGGAAATAAATAAAATTCTGTTGTTTAAGTTACCAAGCCTGTGGTACCTTGTTATAGCAGCCCTAGCAAATTAACTCAGTGCCAAAATGTGACACCATCAATATTTGCCCGTCATATTTAGCTTCCTGTAAAAGCAGATTAATAACTTGTAAAATGTTATACTAATGCTAAATGTTTTTGTTATATACCTTTCTTCTAAACTGATTACTTCTGAAAGATGTTGGTGTTATTTATCACTCAATTTCTTGTGTTTTACACAAGGCCTAGACACATGTAGGCATTCTGTTATAACTGTGGAAGGAAGGAACGATAGAAGAAAGGAAAGGAGAAAGGGAGAAAGAAATGAAAGAAAGGAATGGAGGAAGCACAAAAGAAAGGAACCCATGCCAAGCATAACTTATTGATGGGGATTTGAAAAATAATTGATATTAATAATTAAAGTTCAAACCTCGGTAGAATCTGAGAAGAAAATTTAAGAAAGCAACCAGAATGACTTTGGACACTAAGCCAATCTTTATTAAAGCAAATGTTTCTAATATGCTCAGGCTTAGGGCCCAAATCAGAGTCAATGTAGGAAACAGTCAACATACCAGTGCATAATAAAGTATTGAGGTGTGAGGACTAAGACAAGTCCTGAAAACATCGAACAACATTTATTGTAATGACCTTAGAAAATACTCAGTAAACTCATCATAAAACTTCATTGTGTTTCAAATGATGACAATAGGTTTAGGATCTTAGATGATATATTTTATTTTATTTTATTTTATTTTATTTTTATTTATTTATTTTTGAGACAGAGCCTCAAGCTATCACCCTGGGTAGAGTGCTGTAGCATCATAGCTCACAACAACCTCCAATTCCTGGGCTCAAGTGATTCTCCTGCCTCTGCCTCCCAAGTAGCTGGGACTATAGGCGCCCACCACAATGCCCAGCTATTTTTTGGTTGCAGCCATCATTGTTGTTTGGCAGGCTGGGCTAGATTAGAACCTGCTAGCTCAGGTATGTGGCTGGTGCTTTAGCTGCTTGAGCCACAGGCACCGAGCCAGATGATAGATTTTAATGTAAAGGAAGTCTCTTCTTTGAGGACACCTGAAATATAAAAAATGATTCATTACAACCAACATTTACTGTGCACTTTCCCATATAAGGCACTCTGCTTAGTTATAAGGCAATCCAAAGGTGACCAAAACCCAGTTCCTGGTCCAAAGAGCTTGTATAACACTGCTATTTTGGAAATGATTCCCATTTTGTCATCCAAATAAGCAAAATATCAGCAAATACACACCTGTGTTTATATGGTTACATAAAAATAAATAACAGCACAACCAGGCTGGAAAATAACAATTACATCTCAAATAATCCCCTGAAGCCTAAAATAATTTCTCTGCATTTTCAGAAAAGTAAATTGAAATTAAAATGTATATAGCCACTTAGTAAATGCCCATTGAATAGACCTGAATCAATTCTTGTTATAACTAACAGCAAAATACCATCAGGTGAGCTAGTAGAGGTGGGCCAAGGAAGTAGCCTGTGTTGGGAAAATAATGTTCTAGATTTTCAAAGTGCTCAAGGTCAGATCATGATCTAAAGATTAGTGACTACCTCTTATAGAAGTTATTAAGTACATAAATATGTAATTCCAAACCTTCACAGGAGAATCTTCACGATATTTGAAAATATGCCTCTTCAACATATTTAAAGTACCTTATCTGCCATTGCTCCATATTGTATATTTCTATTGAAAGATCTGATGTGTGTATTTGTGTGTGTGTGTGTGTGTGTGTGTGTGTGTGTGTGTGTGTGTGGTGGAGGCAGGATCACATTTTGAGATAGTAATTAATATACAGTTGTTTTTCATGCTGAAATTACTTTCATTCCTAATGTTTGCACCTTATTTTAGACCACAAGGGAGGAACTGTAAGAGCTGATGTGGGAGGGCAAGGGAAACAGTGAGGGCATCTAAGCAGAGGTCTAGGTATTGAACCCCCGCTTAGGCTTGAGATGAGAATAACAGACATAAGAATAATGGTGTGGTGGCACCTGTGGCTCAATTAGGGCACTGGCCCCATATGCTGGAGGTGTTGGGTTCAAACCCAACCCAGCCAAAAACTGCAAGCAAACAAACAAAGAAAAAAAAAGTGGTTACCATATATGTAAGTGCTTATTATCCACTATCCACATATTCAACATAGGAGTTCATGTTATTATGCACATTTTATACTTTTAAACCAAATCTCAGACTATATTCCAAAAGATCATAAAGTAGGAATTAAAAACAGCAGAATTTGTATTGAGGTTGGTGTGATTCTTGATCTACTGTTTTTTGTTGTGGTTGCAACAAAAAACAGGTTGGTCCTCATCTGGTTACACATATAGATCTCAGTTGACACTAGCATCTAAATAAAAGTGATCCATGAAAACTTGAATATGGAGATGCTGTATTAAGTAGTCAAAAAATATTGAAGGACATATGAGGTATTTATTATTGTAATAAGTTCTGAATCTCCAAAACCAAGATATAGTATATGATACTTCTTTTTTCTTTTTTTACTGTTGGGGATTCATTGAGGGTACAATAAGCCAGGTTACACTGATTGCAATTGTTAGGTAAAGTCCCTCTTGCAATCATGTCTTGCCCCCATAAAGTGTGACACACACCAAGGCCCCACCCCCTCCCTCCGTCCCTCTTTCTGCTTCCCCCCCAACCTTAATTGTCATTAATTGTCCTCATATCAAAACTGAGTACATAGGATTCATGCTTCTCCATTCTTGTGATGCTTTACTAAGAATAATGTCTTCCACTTCCATCCAGGTTAATACAAAGGATGTAAAGTCTCCATTTTTTAATGGCTAAATAGTATTCCACGGTATACATATACCACAGCTTGTTAATCCATTCCTGGGTTGGTGGGCATTTAGGCTGTTTCCACATTTTGGCGATTGTAAATTGAGCTGCAATAAACAGTCTAGTACAAGTGTCCTTGTGATAAAAGGATTTCTTTCCTTCTGGGTAGATGCCCAGTAATGGGATTGCAGGATCAAATGGGAGGTCTAGCTTGAGTGCTTTGAGGTTTCTCCATACTTCCTTCCAGAAAGGTTGTACTAGTTTGCAGTCCCACCAGCAGTGTAAAAATGTTCCCTTCTCTCCACATCCATGCCAGCATCTGTAGTTTTGAGATTTTGTGATGTGGGCCATTCTCACTGGGGTTAGATGATATCTCAGGGTGCTTTTGATTTGCATTTCTCTAATATATAGAGATGATGAACATGTTTTCATGTGTTTGTTAGCCATTCGTCTGTCATCTTTAGAGAAAGTTCTATTCATGTCTCTTGCCCATTGATATATGGGATTGTTGGCTTTTTTCATGTGGATTAATTTGAGTTCTCTATAGATCCTGGTTATCAAGCTTTTGTCTGATTGAAAATACGCCAATATCCTTTCCCATTTTGTAGGTTGTCTCTTTGCTTTGGTTATTGTCTCCTTAGCTGTACAGAAGCTTTTCAGTTTAATGAAGTTTGTTTATTTTTGTTGTTGCTGCAATTGCCATGGCAGTCTTCTTCATGAAGTCTTTCCCCAGGCCAATATCTTCCAGCTTGGGATGTGCTGAAATATGGAAGTCTCAGGATATTCAATTTTTATTTTAATTACTTTTATTGGAGAAGTTAAGCATTTAGGGTCTGATGATCATCTAACCTTCTGGGTTAGGAAAAAATACAATTTTTGATTCATGCTTATATCTCCTGAGAAACAATATAGCAGAGTTTAAAATTCTTCTTATATGTTATTTATGCCTATGTATCTCACTAATCATACAAAAACAGGCCATATTTGACCAATAGACCATAGTTTTTTACAATCTGATCTAGGGAAAGAATTTTAAATCTCATTGAAGAATTCAACATCAAACTGAAGGATAAGATTTAAGTTCTCTCAAAGAGGCTTCCCCCTCCTGCTCACCCAAGTTTTCCCCTTGTAAGAATGTTCATGTCTCTAAGGTCAGATCTATTTTTCCTATGCTTACTAGAGTACCTTGCCCTTTTTGATAGCCTTAATGATCTGCTTAACCTAGTATTCACACCTTTGTGTTATCCTCCATTGTAATAGCATTGTTACCAATGACCGACAGAATATAGTAGAAATATGTGACACCTGAAACCATGTTATAAAAGACATTTGGGTGTATGCCTTTCTTTCACAGTTTCTTAGATTACTTGTTCTAGGGAAAGGCAATGGTTATATTGTGGGATACTCAAGTTGTCCTCTGGAGAGATCCAAATAGTGAGGAGCAGAAGCCTTTGACAAGTATCCACCAGGAAACCGAGGCCCTCTGTCAATGGCCATGTGAGTAAGCCATCTTGGAAATGAGTCCTCCAACCTCAGTCAAACCTTCAGATGATTGCATTCTAGAGGACAGTTTGACTGCAAGTTCATGAGATACTCTGTGCAAAAATCACTGAATTAAGCCATTTCCAAATTCCTCACCTACAGAAAATGTTAGGTAATAAATATTAGTCTCATCTAAGATGTTAAGTTTTGTAGTAATTCAATAAATAACTATTATACTATTTTACTCCAATTTTAACACAGCCAACTTAATGTCAAGAATATTTTTTCAATCACTTTTCCATAGACATTTTTACATAGGCACATTTTGACAAGTCTGTTTTGTTTAACATTCTTAAAAATAACCAAATAATGCATTGGAATACACAATTCGAACTTGCCATCTCCCAGATAAATGGGATGTGTAAGATAAGGGGGAGGCTGATATCTGTAGTTGAAGTGAGGCTCAGGAATAAGTTGAGAGTAGAGTAAAGCTCAGGGATGAAACAGGGATGGGATTTAGATCAAAGATATGCAAGAAACAGAGTTAGGGAAAGTCTACATACATTCTATAATAATTTTTAAGGATATGAGGGTAATCTGGATATAACACCTGTCATCTCATTGATTATTAGAGTTAATTAGGTGAGTATTCTTTTCCTCCATCATTTCTCATATGTGTCAGTCCTAAAGCTGCAGATTCCATGGAAAAGGATGACCTCAGATAGAGGAAGACTTTCCTTAGGTTAAGGGTATACCAGTGGTTGCTATTCCCTACTAGAACCTCCAAACAAGCTCCCAAGTTCCATTTTCAGTAGAATGTGGGCTATTCAAACTTCCAAGACTCTAGACATGTTGAAATTAGACATTGCAAGTGGACTTTCTGAAATAAATAAACAAGTAATAAGAATAAGAATTTTAAATGATCTTTACTTTTGGTCAGGTCCATCTTGATTCATCTGCTTTATTTCTGAAGAACCTAATTATTACCCAGCTTGTACATATGCAGGTCAAGAAGATTTAAGACCGGTCAATTATAAGTAGCTTGATAATTTTCCTCATGCCCCTACCACCCCCCCCAGCCCTTTCTACTCACAATCACTCATTTATACATTCACAACTACTAATCATTTGAATGTACAATAGAACCTCCATAGTTGACCACCTCCTTAAGTTAATCTAATCTTCATAGACCAGACATGCACCACATATCAGTACAGTAGGCCTAGTTGCTCATGTTGATCACCTCTGTATGTTGACCACTTGGTTACAGTGTCCCTTGGGTGGTCAACTTACAGAGCTTTTACTGTATTTTATAGGGTAAAACAAACACAAAGGCAAGTATTCTTTGTTCTCAATCTTTGTATTCATCTCAGTTCCTGACACAGAGCCAGCTACATAGTATGAAGCAAAACACAGCAGAGCAGAATACAAAAAAGACAGAACTATAATGTGCAATGTAGCCCTTCAAGGCCAAGTTAGTACTTAGAAGAATCATCTTCATTCTTTGAATCTCAATGACCTGTTTAGAAAATGTGGGTAATTTTACTTTTACACAGGGTTAAAGTTCAAATGGAATGATAAATTTGAAAGATATTTGGCTACTTGAGAGCTATGGAAATATTAGGTGTTATTCAAACCAAGTTCCATAAACACACACTGAATTAATCTATTCAAATGCTTTAGAGATTCTGAATTTTTCCCTAAGACATTGAAACTAAATTTTTAAAAATGTATCAGTTAACAAGCACTTCCCTATTAAAGGTGAATTGTCTGGTCTGCATTTGAAAGACATAATCCATATGGACATTTGATATAATCTATCAATGTCAGTATAAATACATAAGGAATAAAACTAACATTTTCTGTGTGGTTCATTTTAGCATTTGTTTTACTCTGTAGACATTGTACAAACCCCTACCAGTGGTTAAAATACACTTACTTAAATTTAAAATTCAATTTTAGTTTCTTTAAGTGTGTGATGTTAAATATATTAGCTCTCTCAATCATATGGTGAGATAACTGAGATGTTGCATTTTCTTTTATTTCAATTCAGTTTTCTATTCCCAAATTCTCCTTTGTTTCAATTTCTTAAGCTAGGAAATCAGGGCATGCTGATTAGTAATGGATTTGTTATTTTCTGCCACAGTAGCAGCTTAACTAAATCATACACAATCTATCAGTCTAAAGGGGATACAACTCTCTAGCACTTCCATGGGGGATCAGGTTATTATTAATTTAGAAAACATACAAATTCCTATGTAGGACCCTAAGTACTTTGAACCCAATTAAAGCAAATATTTGTATTTTAGTATTGAAAAAAAAATGATCTTACAGCAATACTTTGCCAAAAGCTCCATTCTCAGACAAGACAGACAAATGATTCATACTCTTGAATACATTTTGCATCAATGTACACATAATAGAAGCTTTAATATTTTCCAAGAGAGTTGAAATTTTTACATTTTGTCTCATTATTAAATACATGAAAAAGAAAACATTTATTGTGTTTATTCTATGTACCACTCATTGTTCTCTGTACTATGAGTGTTCGGAGTTGTCATGCCACAAGAGTTTGAACTCTAGGAGAAGGCACGTAGGAAAATACCTCACATTATATGAGACATAATGAACTAAATATTAAATCTAGGTAAAAGTATTGTATACTCTGGATGCAGAAAGGCAAATGATTCATCCTGAATACTGACACCAGGGCACTGAATCTGAGCCTGAACAAAGAGGATTCCAGTAGGAAGAAATCAAATGGAAGTGCGTGATCAGTCAGTCAGAAAGAAGCATCTGAACCTAAACGGTGAGGAAGAAGAGTGCTTAGGACGAGTGAAGAGTAAAATGCTAGGTATGTTTGGATGTTCTCTTGTTCCCAGGTATCCAGTGTCAAGAGGGAGCACTGGTTCTGAGTCAGTCCAAAGACAGAGTGATCACAGACCTAAACCAACTTTTATACAAAGAGTTTATCACATAAAAATAAATAATGAAAATAAAGAAGGAAGGTACACAGAGGGACAATATGTTCCAGTGAGAGGGATGGACATATAGTCTGAGCACAGGCTGCCTTTTATATGCTTAATAGTTTGCTCTACTGTTCTTCTGGCAGAATTGGTTGTGGTTCCTATCCTTTGGGGTGATTAACAGGCTGGTGTTATTCATTAGATTACATCACAGTTTACATAACAAGGTGGTTATGTAAGTTTCTCCTTCTATGTATGCCTCCTTCCCAGAATCCTTCACAAAGCTCCACCCACGCCATGCTAACTAGATGGCAATGTGGTCTAGGTCAGTTAAAATTCACCAGGAACATTTTACTGTACCTGTTCATCAGTTCCTAGCCACAGTTTGGTTCTTAGACACAGGTAGGTTCCCAAACTCTACCCTTAGCCACTTTCTTACCACCTCTTTATCCTCTGTCAGATCTAATATAAGTGTTCTGTTAAGGCTTGAGTTTAATATTCTAGGAAGGGTGTACTGAGATTTGAAACTGAAAAAGTTGTTCTGTGTCCAATTGTGAATACCACACTAAGAAGTCTGGAATTTATTATGAAGTCAATTGAGAGACATTGAAATATTTTGAGAAGCAGAAATACCATTTTTGCTTCACAAAGAAAATACTAGAAGCAATATAATGCTTGAGCTAAAGAAATAAAGGACTATAGACAAAGAAACTACTTAATCCTGAAGAGAGGGGTATGACTGAACCATGATGTTGACAATGTGAATACAAAGAAGGGGAACACGTAGGATTGGCATGGAAGACATTTCAAAGACAAGATGAACACGATATAACTACTTGGATGGAGGGAGCTGATGAATATGTATATTAAAGAATACTGAATGTGTCTGAAGTTTCTACTATGGGCAGATAGGTAGTATGAGAGCAGGGGAATCAGGAAACTAAAGAACAAGTTATGGCAATGGTGTAGAAATATTTATATGCATTAAAAGCTCCTTGTGGATTAAAAAAAAAGAAAAAAAGAAGCAGCAGCCAGATACTGAGTACTCTTTTGGATAGAAAAGGAGCACAGCAAGAAATATCCAAAATTGATGTACAAGTTAGTAAAAGATGGTGAATTTTAGTGAAAGAAAATTAGTCCACCTTCACTTGGAGAAATAAGAAAGCATTTAATCCATATTATCTGAGTCCTTCTTTTAGTCTAGGGGATCCAGTCTTTCATCTGGGATGGGCACAGGCTTGTCCGTGATCTTTAACACCTGGAAGAGTAGAATATGGAATACCTCTGAAGTAATGAGGGGGTGAAAGTCAAGACAGCTTGAGGAGGCATGGGAGCAGCCCAAAAGGAATGACTTCCTGGATATTCAGCCAGGGTGAGTCAGATGCAATAATCATAAAATTAGGACAATGACAGCATGGTAGCAAAATTGGTGCTGGCAGCTTTATACACCAACTACTGAGCTAACATTATTGTATCTTAACTAAATATATTAATATAACTTTACAACAATAGTGTATTTCTTATAATTAAGATATTTCTAGTGGTGCTGAGATATGGGGAGGGGTGATTTGTCAATAAGGTAATATTCTAGGGAACTAAGAAAACTTAGCAAAAAAGTTAATAACGCTGGTATGACACAGGAAATAGATACCGAGGTATGTTTCAAACAATGTAAAATAATAGCTGGTTGTTTGAACACTATTATAAATCATACCCTGTTTCCCCGAAAATAAGACATCCTCCAAAAATAAGACCTACTTACAGGAAAGATAAGACATCCCCTGAAAATAAGACCTAGCGCATCTTTGGGAGCACACCTTAAAATAAGACATTGTCTTATTTTCGGGGAAACAGGGTAGAATCACATTTACAGTTCATACGTGCCTCCATGTTTTCATTTAGTAAATGTTTGCTATTCATCTACTATGTCCTAGATGATATTTTGGGTACTGGTAATCAAAAATAAGACGGTTCTTTCTCTGAGGCATATCATTATTTAAAAACATGTGAAGCCAAAAGGTTATAAGTAAGAGAATTTTAGCAATTAACCTTACAACACACCTCTAACTATGCTATAACTGAATAACTAAAGCTATAGGTAGCCTTGATTGAAGATCTATGTGCCACATACTGAGCTGGATAGGTGATATCTGTCATTTAATTTAATCTTCACAACAATCATATTAGATAGTGTTATCCCAAAAATTTATATAAGGAGATGCTATATGAATTGAAGACATCTTGTCAAGGTCTCAAAATCTAATTACTACGGCTATAAGCTGAAAGTGTGTCTCTTTCATTTCAAAACCTTCATTCTATTTTGTCTCATGTTGTCCTTAGGCAGATTCTACATAAGACATACTGAAGAAGGAAATTTAGGGTGTAATAGGTGGTAGTTGGAGAACATTTTGTGGAAAATATAGAACAAGAATACAGAAGAAAGAAAGAAATATGAATTGTCAAAAGTCATTTCATACAGACATCTGTGAGGGGGAAGAAGTAAAAGGAAGGGGATGAGTGGTGCACAGAATGTCAGCAGAAGCCTTGAATTAGGAAACAGCAAACAATGAAGTAGGCCAAAGTGATCCGATCACCTAGAAGCCATTATTATGCTAAAGACACAAAGGACTTCTGATTTTCAGAATAGGGACACAACTTCAGTCAGTGAACCTCCAGTAATCTTAGCTGGCATCTGTTATCATCATGTGAGTGATTTGTTTCCTTGACTTCCACGTAGGCCTAAGATTTTAATTAGCTGAATGCTCCTGGAAAACTGTGAAAGTGTTAACAGACTGCAGCATAACATATCTGAAAACAGCTTCCAACTGTGAAAAGCTTACCCAGTGGGCAACTCATTTTCAGGTTGTTGATAAGGACAGTGAAATTCAGAAGCCCTGCAGAAATGGTGCTGCTTCAGATGTGTGCATCAGCAAACAACTGTGGCATCTCGTCGGGAGGTTACCCGAATCACAATGTCCATTAGGACAAGCACAGGCCTGGGACTGGCCTTCATGGGGATCTGTTTGGAGTCTAAGGCTGTTGTTTTATGTCCTCAGTTTTTACTTCATATCATGCTCCATGGAGTTGATTCAAAACCAAAATAATTGGAAGAGAAGTTATTAATATAAACTGTTTCTCACAAATATGTTTGATTTAATCCTTATGCTTTATATTAGGAAGTACAGAATATAACATTCTTTAATTCATGCATTTATCAAACATTTTAAGCATCTCTCCATTTCATAAACTGTGGTAACCAGTGAGAACAATAGACAAAGATTAATAAAATAGCATTTATGTTCATCATGAATTATAGCTTAGAAAGTAAATAGTATATCCTCATATAATAGTATAACACCTTGCTTCTCAAACTAGGGTCTGGGAATTTATTCTCAAGGTTCTGAGATTAATCTATGAGATCATGAGTATTCATATGTGTGTTATTCCTCAGAGACTTATTAAGTAATATTAACCTATTGTGGATCATCTGGAGAGCTACTGTATTATAATATATGTTATAACATTATAACTCGCCATTTTTGAAGCAAGATTTCTATTTTTGTTTTAAAGCAGTGGTTCTCAACCTTTCTAATGCTGAGGCCCTGTAATACAGTTCCTGTGGGTTGCGACTCACAGGTTGAGAACCGCTGTTTTAAAGGATGTCAAGCCAGTTTGTGCTGCTATTTTAATCAGGTTGATGGCAATTAGTGCATCTTTTATTGTTTAATACAAATGAAAGGGACAGTTTTATGATACATATAATGAGTGCAGGCTCCATGAAGGCCAAATGATACATAGCATCATGTATTATGCAAACAAAAATATGAAAGGAAAAAGTGATGGGAGAATTGAGTCATTACGAAGCTTAAAATATTTCTCAAGGTGTTTTATAAATAGATATTTCAGTTCTGAGCTTTACTTTGACTTTAGTAAAATATCGTCACCTTAATTTGAATTTTATATTCACATATTTAATTTATATTTTTGAAAACAGTTTAGACATAGTTTTAGGCTTATATTTAAGTAACATGATAAAAAATTATTTGCCACATGACACATGATAGATTTTCATTGACAAATAGATCATACGGTATTCAAGTTTGAGAATTGCTGCTATAAATGTTATCTGCCACAGCCCATCCTGTCTCCACCCTTAGCTGCTCTAAGCAAGATCATCAGGAGGGTTGATTGTGCAAGTCCCAGTTGTATGGCTTTACTAGTCCTTGGCTTAAATGACTTTGAGATAGTTGACACTGCATTTTATTTCCTTTTTCTTTGCACTAGTAAAAATCTGCTCTCGTCTTCTGCCTCTCTGACCATTCCTCTGGTAATTATTATTTCTCTGCCTGTCTGATATATGCTGATGCTTCTAGGGTTTTCCCACCTAGTTTCTCTTTGTTTTTTATTACCTTTTACATTTGAAAAATTCATCTCCTCCTAATGTTCTATTTACTACCTATATGGTGATGACAAAATCTAAATCATATAGCCATGTCTCACTGAATCCACATGTGTATGTATAACTGTGTACTTGTATTCTCCACTTGGATGACCCATACTGTTCTTAAGTTCAAGATGTATTAAACTAAATTCATCAGTCCATGCACACATACACACATACCCACACACACAAACACCACTCAACTTCTCATCATCTTTCTCTCTTGTCCCTGTCTTGTGAATAACAGCCATTCTTAATTGCTTCTTTATCTCTAACATGTACCCATCCTAGCAATCTAGAATTTTATTCTAGGAGCTACACTTAGTAGGGTAAAAGCAGAAAAGACTTTGTTCTTTCTTGTCGCTTTTTTTTTTTTAACCCACTCTTATACATGTAACTTGTTTAAACATCTATGAATGTAATAAAGAAAAGCTCAGGTTCTTTTATGAGTCACTTTCAAACTGTAATAAGGACAAGGATATTTTGTCTTGGTTATTTTGCCCACTTTTCTCTCCCATAATTTAGAAAAATCCTTGTTACACAGTATACACTCAAGAAGTAGTGGATAAATAAATGACTAAATGTTATAATATGTTTTCCACTTTGATCTGTCACTTTCACTAGGAGAGGAGGGATGGAATTAAGGGACAAAATTTTACTTTCTTGACATAATTATAAAGATATGTTAAGCAATAGCAAAAACAGATATTTGTATTTTTATGTTTCCTTTTTACTTTCTTCAATAATAACTGATCCATTTTCTACAATTTTTCTACTCCTTTTATTCTTCCTTTCATTATTATTTCTCCTCTTTTCTATTTTTCTTTTTTTGAGACTTAGTCTTACTTTGTTGCCCTTGGTAGAGTGCTGTGGTGTCACTGTTCACAGCAACCTACAACTCTTGGGCTTATGTGATACTCTTGCCTCAGCCTCCCACGTAGCTTGAGGCACCTGCCACAATGCCTGGCTAGTTTTTGGTTGTAGCTGTCAATGTTGTTTGGCAGGCCTGGGCTGGATTTGAACCTGCCAGCTCTGGTGTATGTGGCTGGTGCCCTAGCCACTGAGTTACAGGCATGGAGCCTCCCCTTCTCTGTTTTTGTAAAGACTTTTATACTTTTCTTATCTTTCTCACATGTATTTCTCTAGTGACAACTAAGATATACATCCCCCTTTTTTTGAATCATATATGATTTTATTTTCAAAATTCTTTATATATTTCTTTATTATTACTTCTTTTTGGTGATCTGTTTTAGTCTTTGTCAATTTCTATTACATTTATGGTAGACAGCCTCATTTTACATCTTGGGCTAGGTTGCCACAGCTTTGGTTTAAATCAAGGAGAACTTAATGCCCTGGTATAGTGGGTCCCACTAATTTTGATCTTTGGACACACACTAGTCAGTAGTTCCTCGTATGACAAACTGCTTTTTCTTTTATTCTCTATTTGGTAGAGGTGGGGTTTTATTTATGCTCAGGCTAGTAAAGAGCTCCTGACCTCTAGGGACCAACCCGTCCCAGGTCCCTAGAGAACAGGAATTGAAGGTGTGGGTCAAAGCATCCTGCTGAACACTACTACTATTCCAGTCTCTTTCCCTCTGTTACTCACTACTTTTTGTAAATATTTTCTTTTCCCACCTTTTTTCTTTTCCTTTTTTTATTTTCTATCATTTTTCTCTTCTTTCTCTTCATTTCGCCCTTACTGTTGGTCCCATACAAAAAGGATACTCCAACACCTAAGCCCAGAGATAAGGTAATTTGAAAAGAAAGTGAAAGAAAAAAGTAGAGGAAGGAAGTGGATAAGAGGAAAACACTCATGAGAAGGAACAAACAGAAAAATCTCAGCAACATAAAAATCCAGAACACAGTAACCCCCCCCAGTGGATCACTAAATATATATGCACCCAGGATTAATGCTCCAAGATTTATGAAACAGAACTCAATTGGTCTGAGCAATATGATATCTTATAATGCCATAATAGAAGGGAACTTTAAAACCAAGGTACTCCAAACAGAAACTAAACAAAGACACAAGGGCTTTAACATGATCCTAGATCAACTGTACTTTATAGACATATGCAGAACACACCATCCCAAAGCTGAGGAATATATATTCTTCTGATCAGTCCAAGCAAAATTCTTCAAAATGCATCATATCCTAGGTCACAAATCAAACATCAACAAAATGAAAATAATTGAAATTATTCTTTATAACTTCTCAGACCACAAGGCAATAAAGGTAGATCTCAACTGCAAAAAAAAAAAAATTCATTCCCACACAAAAGTATGAACACTAAACAATCTTATGCTGAATGACAGTTGGGCTAAGGACAAGATAAAGGAGGGAACCATCAACTTCCTTGAACATAACAGTAATGAAAACACAAGTCACCAAAACCTGTGGGGCACTTCAAAAATAGTCCTAAGAGGGAAATGTATTACATTAGATGCCAACATTCAAAATAAATAAATAAATAAATAGAACACATCTAAAACCTAATAAATCATCTTAATAAAGTGGGGAGGTGGAGAGCATTCCTAAACCAAACCTAGCAGAAGAAAGTAAATAATCAAAATTAAATCATAAGTAAATGAAGTTGAAACAAAAAATTCATTCAGACAATAAATGAAACCAAAATTTGGCTTTTCACAAACAAAATTTGTAAATTGGTTGATAATCCATAGGTCAGATTAACTAGAAAAAGAAAAAAAAAGTAAAATCTTTAGTAATCTCAGTCAAAAATTCAAAGGTGGAAATAATAATTGATACCATAGAGATACAAGAGACTACTTCTTACAATTAAAAAAACTCTATGCCCCCAAATTTGACAATGTGAAGGAAATAGACCAATACCTGGAATCACACTATCTCACTAGAGTTAACCAGGAAGAATTAGATCTCTTGAACAAACCAACATCAGTCACTGAGATTGAAGAAACAATAAAAAAGCTTCCAATGAAACAAAGGTCTAAACCAAATGGCTTCATGCCAGAAATTTATCAAATCTTCAGAAATGAGCTTGTACATATTGCAGACAGAACCTATTCCAAAACACTGAGAAGGAAGGAACCTTCTTAAATATGTAATATGAATTAAGCATCACCCTGATTCCAAAAGTAGGAAAATATCCAACTAAAAAGGAGAACTACAGACCAATTTCACTAATGAATATGCAAAAATACTCAATAAAATCTTAGATTACAACTACACATTAAAAAAGTTATGCATCACAGACAACTAGTCTTCATCCCACAGATTTAGGCTGCTTTAACATATACAAATACATAAATGTAATTCACCATATCAGTAGAAGCAAAACAAAGATCATCTTATCCTCTCAATAGATGCAAAAAAAGCATTTAATAAAATTCAGCATCTTTTTCTAACAAGAACGGCTAAGAAAATAGGCATAGGTGCCATACTTCTTATGTTAATTAAAGCAATCTATGACAAACCTACAGCTAATATCATACTGAATGGAGGAAAACGGAAAACGTTTTCACTTAGACCTGGAACCAGACAAGGATGTTCGTTATCACCACTGCTATTTGACATAGTTCTAGTAGTTCTAGCCAAAGCAATCAGTTAATAAAAGGATCTAAAAGGCAATGAAATGTGAGCAAAGGAGATCAAACCCTTTCTTTTTGCTGATGACATGATCTTCTACTTAGAAAACCTCAGAGACTCAACCACAAAATTCCAGGAAGTGTTCAATAAATACAGTAATGTCTTAGGTATAAAATCAATATCCATAAATCAGTAGCCTTTCTATACATTAATAACAGCTAAGCTGAGAAGCAAATCAAAGACAATTCCCTTCATAGTAGCTTCAAAGAAAATGAAATACTTAGGAATATACTTAACAAAAGAAGTGAAGGATTTTACTAAGAGAATTATGAAACCCTAAGAAAAGAAATAGCAGAATATACAAACAAATGGAAGAACATACAATACTCTTGGTTGGGAAGAATCAACATTGTTTAAAGGTATATTATATGCAAAGCAATCTACAGATTCAATTCAATCCCAATGAAAATGTGAGAAATCCTCAGACTTTGAGGAAATGAAACAAATAGTACTTGATTTTGTGTGAAAATACAAAAAAAAAAAAAAAAAAAAAAAAACCATGTAGCCAAGACAATTCTTAGTAATAAAAACAAAGCCAGAGGCATCACTCTACCAGACTTTAGGATATATTACAAGTCCACAGGGGTCAAAACAGCATAGCCTTGGCACACAAATAGAGACATAAACATGTGGATCAGAATATAAAATAGATGAAGCCAGTCTAAACTTGCCATCTTATCTTTGATAAACCAAATAAAAGAATACAGTGGAGAAAAGAACCCCTATTCAACAAATGGTGCTGGGAGAAGGGATGACCACAGTAAAAGACTGAAATTGGACCCGTATCTTCACTGCTTACAAAAATGGACTCAGTATGGATAAATGACTTAAATCTAAGGCATGAGATGATAAAAATCCTGGAAGAAGATGTGAAAAAAACTCTAGATAATGTTGGAGTGGGGAAAAAATTTTATGAAGAAGGCTTACGTGGCAATCACAACAACAACAAAATGGGACTTAATTAAGCTGAAAAGCTTCTGCACAGTTAAGAACACAATAATTAAAGCAAAAAGATAATCTTCATAATGGGAAAATATATTTGCATGTTATGAATCTGGCAAAGATTTGACAACTAGAATCTACAGAAAACTTAAATTAATCAACAAAAAATAGGAAACGATCTCATCTACCATTGAGCAAGAGACATGAACAGAAATTTCTCTGAGGAAGAGAGATGAATGTTCAAAAAACACTTGAAAAAATACTCATCATACCCGATCATCACAGAAATGTAAATCAAATTTACCCTGAGATACCACCTAACCCCAGTGAGAATACCCCACATTACAAAGTCTCAAAACTGTAGATGCTTGCATGGATGTGGAGAGAAGGGAGCAATTTTACACTGTTGGTGTGAGTGCAAATTAATACAATTTCTTTGGAAGGAAGTATAGGGAATTCTCAAAGAACTCAAATTAGACCTCTCTTTTAATTCTGCAATCCCATTACTGGGAATCTACCAAGAATAAAAAAATCATTTTATCATAAGGACATTTGCACTAGATTATTTATTGCAGCTCAATTTATAATCACCATCATGTGGAAACAACCTAAAGGCCCAAAAACCTAGAAATGAACAAATGAACAAACTGTGATATATGTATCCAATGGAATATTATTAAGCCATCAAGAAAGATGGAGACTTTATATCTTTTGTGTTAACCTGGATGGAGGTGGAACACTTTCTTCTTAGTAAAGTATCACAGGAGTGCAGAAGCAAGAATCCAATTTTTTCAGTTCTGATATGAATCCAGATGATCTAATTCACCCCCACATAAAAGAAAAACTCAAATCAATTCAAGGTAGGGAGCTGGGGAAATGAGGAAGCAGGGATAGGGAAGGAGGGAGAGGGATGGGTGTGTTCCCGCTTAATGGGCACAATGTTAAAGTGTATGACACATCTTTTAGGGCTGGGACACAATTATAAGAAGGACTCTACCTATCAAATGCAATGTTTGTAATCTAATTCTCTGCACCCTCAAATTAATCTGAAACAATAATACAAAAAGAATATTTTGTTCATTTTAAATAATACAAAAAGTTTGTTAGTAAAAAAATTTAAAAACTCCGTTACACATTCCTCCACGCCGGAAGACCGCATCTTTCTTCCTGCAAATCTTGCTTTCCTCCTCTACCTCTCTTAGAGAAGATCGTGGTCTTTTAAGGGTGAACCACATGGAGTCGTTGGATGGCTCACTACTTTGGCGGGCAATGAGAGAAAAAGCGACACTGGACTGTCGGGAAAGGAAGGAAAAAGGAAGGACCAGACAGCTAGGCATTGTGTCGTTGCGGAAGGATTCTGTTTCCTGTGGTAGCGGAGGGATATGACAGTACGTTAATTTCCAGAAAAGTCCCGACAGTGAGAGGAAAAGCCCTGAGAGAAGCAATAACAAACAAGAGGAGGAAGCGGTTGTGGGGTTTCGGTGTTTAATAGTTCCTGTCCGAGAAGATGCGCTTCTGCCCCCGGCAGGGAACATGAAAGGGCTTGGTGAGCCTCAGCCAGCCTTTTTTCACCTGTTTTCCTCACAGAGAGTCCCTGGCTGTTGCCATGGCGGGTGTGGGGCTGGGGGGCTACGCGGCGGAGTTTGTGCCACCCCCGGAGTGCCCGGTCTTCGAGCCCAGCTGGGAAGAGTTCACAGACCCACTTAGCTTTATCGGCCGAATCCGGCCTTTGGCGGAGAAAACTGGCATCTGCAAGATTCGACCTCCCAAGGATTGGCAACCTCCATTTGCTTGTGAAGTGAAAAGTTTTCGTTTCATTCCTAGAGTCCAACGCCTGAATGAACTTGAGGCAATGACCAGAGTTAGACTGGATTTCTTGGATAAACTAGCAAAATTTTTGGAACTTCAAGGATCTACCTTGAAGATCCCTGTTGTGGAGAGAAAAATCCTGGATCTATATGCTCTGAGAAAGATTGTTGCCAGCAAAGGAGGTTTTGAAATGGTCACCAAAGAGAAGAAATGGTCTAAAGTGGGTAGGCGATTGGGATATCTGCCAAGAAAAGGAACTGGGTCGCTTTTGAAGTCACACTATGAAAGAATTCTCTACCCATATGAGCTTTTCCAATCTTGTGTCAGCCTTATGGGTGTACAGATGCCTAATTTAGATCTTAAGGAAAAAGTGGAGCCTGAGGTTCTCAGCACTGATATCCAAACATCCCAAGAGCCAGGCAAAAGAATGAACTTTCTACCGAAGAGAACAAGACATGTCAAGTCTCAGTCAGAATCTGGAGAAATGAATAGAAGCACGGAATTGAAGAAACTTCAGATTTTGGGGGCTGGGCCCAAGGTTGTGGGCCTGGCAATAGGAGCGAAAGATAAAGAAGATGAGAAAGTTACTAATAGGTCAGACACATTTAGCATGCAAATGAGACAACGGAAAGGAACGCTCTCTGTTAACTTTGTTGATCTGTATGTTTGTATGTTTTGTGGTGGGGGAAACAATGAAGATAAATTGCTTCTGTGTGATGGATGTGATGACAGCTATCATACATTTTGTCTAATTCCTCCACTACCTGATGTGCCCAAAGGAGACTGGAGGTGTCCTAAATGTGTTGCTGAGGAATGTAACAAACCTCGAGAAGCCTTTGGATTTGAGCAAGCTGTACGAGAATATACACTTCAGAGCTTTGGAGAGAGAGCAGATAATTTTAAGTCTAATTATTTCAATATGCCAGTCCATATGGTTCCCACAGAACTTGTAGAAAAGGAATTCTGGCGGCTGGTGAGCAGCATTGAAGAAGATGTTATTGTGGAGTATGGAGCTGATATCTCCTCAAAAGATTTTGGAAGTGGATTTCCTGTAAAGGATGGTCGGAGAAAGATGCTGCCAGAAGAAGAGGAATATGCACTTTCAGGTTGGAATTTGAATAACATGCCTGTCTTGGAGCAGTCTGTTCTTGCACATATTAATGTGGACATTTCTGGTATGAAGGTACCATGGCTCTATGTGGGAATGTGCTTCTCTTCTTTTTGCTGGCACACGGAAGATCACTGGAGTTATTCCATCAACTACTTGCACTGGGGAGAGCCAAAGACATGGTATGGTGTCCCATCTCATGCTGCAGAGCAGCTGGAGGAGGTGATGAGGGATTTGGCTCCTGAGTTGTTTGAGTCCCAGCCTGATCTTCTACATCAGTTGGTTACTATCATGAACCCTAATGTGCTAATGGAACATGGTGTGCCTGTGTACAGAACCAATCAGTGTGCTGGCGAGTTTGTTGTGACCTTTCCTCATGCCTATCACTCTGGATTTAACCAGGGCTATAACTTTGCTGAAGCTGTGAACTTCTGTACTGCTGATTGGTTGCCCATTGGACGTCAGTGTGTAAGTCATTACAAACAGCTCAGGCGCCAATGTGTCTTTTCACATGAGGAACTCATTTTCAAGATGGCAGCAGATCCAGAATGCTTGGATGTGGAGCTTGCAGCCATGGTTTGCAAAGAGTTGACTCTCATGACTGAAGAAGAGACACGATTAAGGGAGTCTGTTGTACAAATGGGTGTCCAGATGTCAGAAGAAGTAGTATTTGAACTTGTTCCTGATGACGAGCGACAGTGTTCAGCTTGTAGAACCACCTGTTTTCTCTCTGCTCTCACATGCTCCTGTAATCCTGAGCGGCTTGTGTGTCTCTACCATCCAACTGATCTGTGCCCTTGCCCCATGCAGAACAAATGTCTTAGATATCGCTACTCATTAGAAGACCTCCCGTCTCTGCTGCATGGTGTAAAAGTCAGGGCACAGTCCTATGACACTTGGGTCAGTCATGTTACAGAAGCATTATCTGCTAACTTCAACCACAAGAAAGATTTGATTGAATTACGAGTAATGCTAGAAGATGCGGAGGATAGGAAATACCCAAAGAATGATCTCTTTCGAAAACTCAGGGATGCTGTAAAAGAAGCTGAGACCTATGCTTCTGTGGCTCAGCTGCTTCTGAGCAAAAAGCAGAAACACAGGCAGAGTTCAGATAGTGGAAGGTCTCGGACCAAACTGACAGTGGAAGAATTGAAGGCCTTTGTCCAACAACTTTTTAGTCTCCCATGTATCATCAGCCAAGCTCGACAAGTGAAGAATCTGCTGGATGATGTGGAAGAGTTTCATGAACGTGCTCAGGGGGCCATGATGGATGAAACTTCAGATTCTTCCAAACTCCAGATGTTGATAGACATGGGCTCTAGTCTTTATGTGGAGCTGCCTGAGTTACCACGACTGAGGCAAGAATTACAGCAGGCTCGGTGGTTGGATGAAGTAAGACTGACCCTGTCCGATGCACAAGTCACTTTGGATGTCATGAAGAAACTGATAGACTCTGGGGTAGGGTTGGCACCCCACCATGCTGTGGAGAAAGCAATGGCTGAATTGCAGGAGCTCCTTACAGTCTCTGAGCAATGGGAAGAAAAGGCTAAGGTCTGCCTCCAGGCAAGACCAAGGCACAGCATGGCAAGTTTAGAAAGCATTGTGAATGAAGCCAAGAATATTCCAGCCTTTCTACCCAATGTGTTGTCCCTAAAAGAAGCTTTACAAAAGGCTAGAGACTGGACAGCTAAAGTGGAAGCTATTCAGAGTGGCAGCAACTATGCTTACTTAGAGCAGCTTGAGAGTTTATCTGCTAAGGGACACCCTATTCCTGTGCGTCTTGATGCACTGCCCCAGGTGGACTCACAAGTAGCAGCTGCCAGAGCATGGAGAGAACGGACTGGGAGGACCTTTCTTAAGAAGAATTCTAGCCATACATTGTTACAGGTGCTAAGTCCCCGGACTGACATTGGGGTATATGGGAGTGGCAAAAGTAGAAGGAAAAATATAAAAGAACTAAAAGAAAAAGAAAAGGATCTAGACCTTGAGCCTTTGAGTGGTCTAGAGGAAAGATTAGAAGAAACCAGAAATACAGCCATGGTGGTGACAGTTTTCAAAGAATGGGAGCAAAAAGAAATTGAAGCCATGCATTCCCTCAGAGCAGCCAACCTAGCCAAGATGACAATGGTGGACTGCATAGAAGAAGTAAAATTTTGCATATGCCAAAAGACAGCCAGTGGGTTTATGCTGCAGTGTGAGCTCTGCAAAGACTGGTTCCATAACACCTGTGTTCCCCTTCCTAAATCAAGTTCCCAGAAAACAGGGTCTAGATGGCAGGCTAAAGAAGTAAAATTTCTTTGCCCTCTTTGTATGCGGTCTCGAAGGCCCAGGCTAGAGACTATTCTGTCACTCCTGGTGTCCCTTCAGAAGTTGCCTGTACGGCTGCCTGAAGGAGAGGCCCTACAGTGTTTGACAGAACGTGCTATGAGTTGGCAAGATAGAGCTCGGCAGGCTCTAGCCACAGATGAACTGTCCTCTGTCCTGGCCAAACTGTCTTTGTTGAGCCAGTGTATGGTGGAACAGGCAGCTCGAGACAAAAACAAAAAGATCATCAGTGCAGAACTTCAAAAAGGAGCTGCAAAACCAGACTTACAGGGACATTTACCTAGTTTTCAGCAGTCTGCTGTTAACTGGGTGGTAAGCAGTGTATCATCTTCCCCTCAACAAACAATGGACTATGATGATGAAGAAACAGATTCTGATGAAGACATTTGGGAGACATACGGCTATGACATGAAGGACACAGCCAGTGTGAAGTCCTCCAGTAGTCTGGAACCTAATCTTTTTTGTGATGAAGAGATTCCCGTCAAGTCTGAGGAGGTGGTAACTCACATGTGGACAGCACCTTCATTCTGTGCAGAACATGCTTATTCTTCTGCTTCGAAGAGTTGTTCTCAAGGTTCTAGCACCCCAAGGAAACAGCCTTGGAAGAGCCCTTTGGTGCCTCGTAGTCGTTTGGAACCCCCAGTGTTGGAGTTGTCACCCGGAGCTAAGGCCCAGTTGGAAGAACTTATGATGGTTGGAGATCTCTTGGAAGTATCTCTGGATGAGATGCAACACATATGGCAGATTTTGCAGGCCACACACCCACCCTCTGAAGACAGATTCTTACATATCATGGAGGATGACAGCATGGAAGAGAAACCACTGAAAATGAACGGAAAGGACTCTTCAGAGAAAAAATGGAAACGGAAACTGGAAAAGGTAGAACAACTTTTTGGAGAAGGAAAACAGAATTCCAAGGAGTTAAAGAAAAGAGACACACCTAAAAAGAAGAAATTAAAATTAAGTACAGACACATCAAAAGAACTGAACAAATTGGCCAAGAAACTAGCAAAAGAAGAAGAGAGAAAGAAGAAGAAGGAAAAGGCTGCTGCAGCCAAAGTTGAACTTGTGAAAGAGACTACTGAGAAGAAAAGGGAAAAAACATTGTTGGACATCCCCTCAAAGTATGACTGGTCAGGAGCAGAGAAATCTGATGATGAGAATGCTGTATGAGCGGCACAAAACTGCCAAAGTTCTTGCAAGGACAAGGGGGTTGTATTTGTAACGGAAGAAGAGAAGAATAAAAAACATTAGTTTTAAAAGTGGCCTATGTGACTTCTTTTCTAAAAAGGTAGACTGGGTACAATGTGATGGTGGCTGTGATGAATGGTTTCACCAAGTTTGTGTGGGTGTGTCTCTATAAATAGCCAACAATGAAGATTACATCTGTATAAACTGTGCCAGATAGCCCAGGTCAAGCACCACCTCCTTCCTTCATAATGAGCTATAAACTACCAATGGAGGATCTTAAAGAGACCAGTTAGCAGCTTGGTAAATTGGGGACACAGGGGTAAATGGACCACTTTGAGACCTTAGTTGTCAAGTAGAATGGTTTAGATCCACTCAGAATATTGCTTCCAAAGCTGAATGGCCTTCAGAGAAAGTCCTGTTAGTGCTGGCTTCCTCTTTGCATGGACCATGTGGGCTATGTTTTCTATCAACACATCTATGCAGAAGGTGTCTTCTTTGGTACAGCAACCAGTGTTTTAGCTCATGTTTCCTTTGAATATGGTTACAGTGATAAGGTCAGACATTTGAGCTCTAAGATGGCTAGTTGGCATTAATATGTTGGTGTGCTAACAGGGCACGAAGGATGTCGCTTATGCACAGTTGATATTAGTTGGAGGCTTACAACCTAGGGGCAGCACCACCTGAAGGTGCTAATTGCTTGGATTTCCTTAGTTGATTTAGTTGGAGAGGAGTCAGAGAACCACTTTCCTTTCTCTGTCCATTTAATGCCCTACAGATCGAACTAGGAAGAATAGGGCCAAAGTGATTTATTTTAGAAGTCAAGGGATAGTAGGCACAGTCTGTAGATCTTAGCTACTTGTGCTTTTTGTACCAAGAAGAAAAACCCCAAATAAGAGAACATACCTCCATCTGGGGCAGATCACCTTATCTTTGTAAGGTGGAGGATGTCATGTAGTCCAGCAGTCTGATTAGACTGGATTCTGGAAAGAAGAGCTTACTTCAAGGCAAGGAGTCTTTTCTTTTTTTGACAGTTTAGAGAACAGGTACATGTATTCATTCAAGTATGCCTCCCCCTTACCTCCCCCCAAAAGACCTGTCATAATGTCTTACTGAGCCACAGTGATGCATGCTTTTCAGGAAACCTTCATTCACAAGTATTCCAGACACAGGCTTCAGGCATGGCCATGAGCAAGACCAGCAAATAATAGCCTTTTGCCTTGCAGCCCTGACCCCAATGTCTGCTGTTTCCAACACTGGCAATTTCTGAATATGGCCCATAGCAGATGCTGTTGAATAACACCATGGCTTCATCAAAGGATGTGGGGTTGTCGTATCTCTGGATGATGAAGTTGTTAAAGTAAATCCATTTTTAAAAAGAAAAAAAAGGACTTGCTTTTACTTTTTTCTAAGTGTCTCTGACTACTGACTGTTCTATAAATAGATTATTTTTCCTTTTTTAACATGCATATATGAGGGCGGCGCCTGTGGCTCAGTGAGTAGGGCGCCTGCCCCATATACCGAGGGTGGTGGGTTCAAACCCAGCCCCGGCCAAACTGCAACAAAAAAATAGCCGGGCGTTGTGGCAGGCGCCTGTAGTCCCAGCTGCCTGGGAGGCTGAGGCAAGAGAATTGCGTAAGCCCAAGAGTTAGAGGTTGCTGTGAGCTGTGTGAAGCCACGGCACTCTACCGAGAGCGGTACAGTGAGACTCTGTCTCTACAAAAAAAAAAAAAAAAAAAAAAAAAAAACAAACATGCATATATGAATATATATATATTTTCTATTATCAGCAACATTTGACAGTTTCAGCATCAAAAATCAATTTAAGGGCTTGGTTTTTCATATTTCTTCCTTGTAGTACAAGGAGTTAGCACTCCCTTTTTCATCCTGGCCTGACCAAATCTTCCTTTTTGCTTTTGTTCAGATAGATAATATATTTCCTTTGTGTGTTGGGACTTGTCCCTGTCTGTTGGGAAATTTGGTCTTACTCTAGTCTGTGCTGGCTGTTTTTTCTTTAGTTTGTGAATGTTTGAAACTATGGTGCCATGTCCTTCCCTCCTGTTGGGTTCTCTGTTCTTGTTAAGGTGTTAGGTAAGCTGTATGTAAACTCTAATTAGAAGGAGACTAATTTTTTTTTTTTTTTAAGGACAAAGACATTTTCCTAAAAATAGTGTTTTGTTGTCACTATCCTGTGTCCCTTTATTTTGTGTTAAAAAATCTGTGCTTTAACTTGAATTCATCAATTTTCCTTTTAGAGGAGGGAATGGGGTGGACCTAATATCAACTTAACAGTCTCCTCTTCCCTTTTTGCCCTAGCTAGTCCCTTTTAATTAAAGAAATGTCTTCTAGTAACTAGAAGTGAAATGTACTGTCCAGTTACAGTTGGAGTGGGTATGAGATTTAACTCAAAAGGCATCTTACTTTAAAAACAAAACAAAAAGCTTTCTTAAAAATCCAGTTTCTGTAAATGTTCTCTATGGTTCATACTACCTACATTTTTTAGTCACTCTTCCCTTAATGTTATGTAACATTTTGAGTGTTTTCATCTGTTGGGAGTTTTTTAAGTGTTGCTGTGCATGTGTCTTGAGATCTCAAGTGTGTGTAAAATGGTTTTCAAGGGATATTGCAAGGTAATTTTTTTTTTTTTTTTGGCCTAGGCTGGGTTTGAACCCGCCACCTCCAGCATATGGGGCTGGCACCCCACCCCTTTGAGCCACAGGCGCTGCCTGGATATTGCAAGGTAATTAGCCAATTTCATAAGTCTTCATTTTACCAAACTATACAAATGTCATCAATGAGGAATTTCATCTGGTTAATGTTTATACAAGAAAGCACAATTATTTTTTTGCCTTTTGGTCTTCTTTGTAAAAGTCTTCAAGTACTTGTGGGTCAAAAATTGAATGTGATTTTAAGTGTTGGATACCTGGAATACGTTTAAAATTTTAATTTTCTTTTCCTAATCATCCATAACTATTCCACCATAGGTGGAGAGTCATGAGGATGTTGAGAAAGTATGACTAGCTTCCTGTTGTCTTCTGATATTTTGAAACTTAAATATATCAGTTAATTGATAAAAAAAATTAAAAACTCATTTAAAACTGAAAAAACAAAACCCAACAACTTTGTCTCCCTTCCTGTCAGTTCTCATCTGACCCACAGAAAACAAAATGCCATCTTTTTCACTGGCAACCTGTAGAAGTACAGGCCATTTACTATGAATCTCTGTGTTTTTATTCTGAAGAAATGCTGTTGAGTGTAAGCCATACCTTTTTTATTTCCAACTTCTTCAGATGTGCGTCAGATAACAGTCTCTGTATCCTTTAAAACTCCAGGGAACACTTGTCAAACCCATCTTGAAGCACCCCCTCACTTGCTTTGTGTTAGGTGGAAACCTGCTCCTCTCCTCACCCATGGGAAGCAAAGCACATCCACATCACTCTCTAAATAAATCTGACTCCCTGGCTTTTTCAACCTTTAAATGAATTCTTAACCTTTTTCTTAAGAATCATAGATATGGTTGGTGGGCTACTGTTGGCTAAATTGGTTTGTTGTTATCCTTTTGCAAGTGGTGTAAAAAAAATGAACTAGTACATATTTTAAAAATATTGGTTTTATTTTTATTTGATAACCATTGAATCATTCTTAATCTTTAATAACTATTTTGAAGCTCAATAGCATTAAGATTGTTTAAATATAGCATCCTGTAATATAATGCTGTTCTGCCATCTTCTTTCCCTCATTGGTAAAAGTGGTACATGCCTTATGCCAACCTACTTTTCTTTTCCTTCATTGCTAACTTTTTAAATTTTAAGCCCTCATCCTTTCTTTCCATCTGATGGGGTGGTTTTTGTAAAATGCTTGTTTTATCATATCAAATAAGTCTATTTCTTACATGACATACTAAAAATGTCTTAGAGTAACATACGAGGCCATTTATGATCCTACCTATCCCTTTCTCTTATGCCATATTTCTTATCCTTAACCTCATGAACATTCCATCACAAATTCTCACATGTATGCTATAAAGAAATACCTATGCTTCATAGAATTATCTGCTTGAAACTTCCTTGTAAAGTGCCTCGTATACAATGTTTTTTTCCTAGTATGTTCTCCTTCCCATACTGCCCTAATCCAAGCCCAATCTCATTGAAAAATGCCCATTCATCTTTTGCCACACAAGTCAACGATCATCTACCGAATGAAAATCTTGTTGATTTTTCCAGAGGTATATGAATTCATCTGTAATTAGAGGCCACCAGCATTATTATGTAAGATATGTGACTAATTTAAGTTGTCCTTAACAGTATTTCATATCAAATAACACACCTGATTTAATCTTTGCTTACTTCTATTCTGAATCTAATGATGACTCTAGAATTCAAATATCATGGATATGTGACTTAAACAATTCGGAATAACATTAAATGTACTTTTCTTGGTCTGATACTCAGATGTGTTTATCCAATGATTTTGTGATTTCACAAGGTAATATGGCTTAAGTCTCTTCTTTAAAATATCCTTATAGAAGATAGATGAACTTACTGACCTAGCTTTTTAAGCCCCTCACTGATTGTTCATTTTCTACCTCTGCAATAACATAATGTGGATTCTCAGGTTTTTTCTAGACTGTCCTACTAAAACAATAATTCCAGATCTACACCTATTACTCTCTTCTTCTTTATATATCACTAATTCTATTTTTTTATAATTATAATTATAAAATCCAAAACCATAAGCTAGCTGTGTGAAATGGATGAGGGAGATATGGTGCCCATTATAATCAACTTTACTGTGACTGGAAAGCACATAGGTGAAGCTCTCCCTAATTTCTAATTGATCCCATCAATTAACTCTGCTACTTATTAGCAATGATTATACAACCAGAAAGTTGTGTATGGCTCTATGAAGGAAAAAGCAAATATATAGATTTTCAACACATCTCTATTTCTGCTACATTTAAATTGGAGCAAGTGCTGATAAATGTGACAAAATTTTAGAAAATGTCAGAAGCTTAAGAAGGATGTCAGCAGTTATTGCTGAACACTAGAAACAGATAAGGCATGTCACAGTTACATTTTTGTTTCAGCAATGTTTCAGATTACATTTAAAATATCTGGGTATATTATGTTGGTATATCTTGCAATTCCACAGGAAAAACATTATTTTGTTAATGAGGTAATTTTTCTTGATTTCTTTAATTTTTGAATTGTTAATACAAACATGTATTAGCCTGTGTAGGCTGCTATAACGAAATATCAGAACCTGTGTGGCTCAGTTAGCCATCATTTGTTCCTTGCAGTTTTTGAGGGTGCAAAACTCAAGATAAAATTTATCTACTCAGCCTTTGGTGATAACCCTCTTCCTTGCTTCCAGATGACCACTTGTGTTTTCACATGGTAGAGATAGAAAGGTTTTATTTTTTTCTCTTTTGTTCCCTATAAAGGCACTAATCCCATCATGATGCTCTTATCTTCAAGGGCTCATCTAGTCCTGATTACATCTAGAAGATCCTATGTCTAAATGCTATCGCACTATCACACCGGGGTCAGGGTTTCAAAATGTGAATTTTGGAAGGATATACTTCAGTCCATAACAATCTCCATGGTTAAAAATTCACGAAGCATAAAAGGATGTACTGTAAAATATTTTTTACATCTCAGTTATTTACACTGTCCCTTACATGAGTAGAAGAAACATATGAAAAGGTAATGAGTACTTTTCTAAATTTAAATAAGACATAAATTTATAAATTCAAGAAGCTCAGAGAAAGCCAAGAGTGATTAACACAAATAAACCACACTTACTATCCCACAGTAAAATAGCTTAAAATATAAACTAAAGAAAACCATTTTGAAGGTAGCTAGGAACAAACACACCTTAAATAAGGAGAAACAACAATAAAAACATATGATTTCTCAACAGAAACAATGGAGTCCAGAAAACAATGAAACTAAATCATTTAGGTACTAGAAATCATAATCTGTCAGCTTAGAATTATATATCTAGAAAAAAATTTGAAAATGAAGGGAAAATAAATACATTTTTACCAAGTAGAGAAAAACTGAAATAATTAATTTCCAGTAGAGCTAAGCTCCAAGACATTTTGAAAGTGGCCTCTCAGGTTAAAGAAAATGACAGAAGATAGAAATCCACATCTGCAGGATGGAAAGAAGATCATGTGAAACAGCATGTAGGTCATGAAATGTATAGGGTATTTTTAAAATAAATTATTGACATTACAGTAGACCATCTATAAGTTGACCACGTAAGGGTCTGTAACAAACTGGTCAACATAGAGCGTTGGTCAACATAAGGAATTAGGCCTACTGTACTGCTGTGTACATGTACTTTACTTGTACAACTTTCATCATAAAAAATCATATGAAATCACAATAGTAAAATTATACTTACACTATAATACAAAATCAGCACATTTACTATTTTCTTATGGTTTAATCAGTAGTTTTGAAAAAGGAGTCAGTCTTTATCTGTTTCTTATTTTTATTACAAAAGTAAATGGAGAAAGCACTCTACTCTAACTGCACCATTACCTGGACATTTTTCCACAGCAAATAACTTCAACTGCTTTATCAAATACTTGACTTATTATTTTGTAGTCTCTGCAATTTCTGCTTCATCTTCACTTGCTTCTTTCACTTCATCACCTGTTTCATGAACTTTTACACATGTAACTTGAAAATTGCTTTTGGAATAGGTTCATTATAAGTTGCCACATCATCGTTCATTGTAATAAAACCTTCAAAATCTACCCCTTTGTTGATGGACTGTCTGATGGGTCCAACACATCATGCTTTTGGTTGTGACAAATACAACTTTTTTGAAACACTCGTGTACCATTTCTGGCCAAATTTTATTCCAAGAAGAGCTGATCCAGAGGACTGACTTCATGCAGAGGATGAAGTTGCTTTTTCAGGGAGACCGTAGGTTTGTATTTTACTAATAACCCCCTGAAAGAGCTGGGCTAGGTAGTACATTTTAATTGTTTTCATAATTCCTTGGTCAAGAGCTTGGACTCTTGAGGTCATGTTTGGAGACAGAAATTTCAGTGTCATGTTCCTGAGATGATTCACTTGCAGGTGGCCAGGACAGTTATCTACTGTCAGTAGAACAGATCATTTATTCTTCTGCATTTCTTAGTTGATAGCCCTTACTCTTTCTGCAAATAGGACAGCAGTAATCCATGTGCATTTATTTGTTTGATCTCCAAGTGACAGGGATATCTTTGAGCATCAGGCCCTAGAATGTGATAGCTTTGCTGACTTACCAATTATCAAGGGCTTTAGTTTCTCTCCTGCTGAGCTATGACAAAGTGGAACTGTGAAACATTCTTTGGAAAGTTTTCTGCTCTTACATTTTTCACCCTTCTTTATGAGGCTCCTGAAAGGCAGGCATTAACTTAAAAAAACAGTCTGTACTCTTCAACATTAAAGATGGCATCATCTTTGGAGCTTCTGGAGAAGTTCAGGAACTTTTTGATGAACTCTTCCACAATTTCTACTGCAACTTCATTGGATTTACCACATAAGACTTTCTAGGATATCATGTGCCACCGTTTTAATTGGAAATCTGCCACCCTGTTTTCCTGTATAAACTTTATAGCAAGTTCTTAGGTCATCAGCCTGGAGATTCGCATGTTCACTTCCCTCATTTCTTCGAACCAGCTTCATGTAGCTTTGTTGACTTCATCAAGGGAAATTTTCCTCTTTTTCCACTGTAGATCTCTGCTTTCCTTACCATATCTATCTATTTACATTTTTTTGGATGTTGCTAACTATGGTTTTGTTAACACCAAAATGTTCTGTTTTCTTTGGCTGCTGCTTTCCAGAAGATCAACCTTTTACTGAAATGTCAACTCTTTGAGTTATTTCCAGTGGGCCATCATATTTCAATTAACTATAAAATTTTTCAGAAATTGTGGGATTTACCTACAGTTCAGACTAGTCCTTCATGTTTAAAAGATCTTCCACAATACTTGATAAACAATAGGAAATTAGGACTAATCCAATAGTGGTAATAATAAAAATGATAAAAGAACCTACACTAAAGAAAAAATAATACAACTAAGGGGCAAAGCTCCTCCTAGTCTTTGGTGCAGAGTATAGTGGACTGGTCAATTCACAGAGTATAAACTAATATTGTGTCTCACAGTCCAAATGGTTAAGATACAACTATGTCAACTATGGATATTCTACTGTACATTTAAAATATTATTCTTACTATTTATGTACATCCATATGTTTAAAAATGTATGTTTAAGCATGTTATGATTATGAATATTTAAACTGATAATAATAATATACCAAAGCTTCCTATAAAGTATGCAACCATGTAATATAAAAATTAGTGACATACATGATTGGATACCGTCCAAGCAACTCTCATATTTTGTGATTATAGAATATGTAGACATTACACATATAACAAATAGGGTACAAAGACTCAGAGAGTGGTAATTCAATGTAAAGTTCTAATATTTTGTGTAAAGTAACAGAATGCTACTTGATGATAAACTGTGATAAATTTTGGATACATATTATAATATCTAAACTACCCAATAACCATACATCCTCCTCCAACATAGGCATCTCTGTAACAGTTACATGGAAGATGGGATAGAATGGTACAAAAAAACTTGATTCATCTTCACCTAAGAATAGGACCAAAGGAGAAAAAGGCAAAAAAAGTAGGTGGAACCAATAGAAAACAAACACCAAAAGAGTAAACTTAAATACAACCAAACAAATCAATTATTATAGTAAATATAAATGAGCACCTCAAGTAAAAATCAGAAATTGTCTGAGTGAACATAAAAGCAAGAACTAACTATAAGTTAATTACAAGAAACACAGATTAAATCTAAAGACACAAGTAAGTTAAAAATAAAATTATGGTAAAAAATGTCTCATTGAAATGCTAAGTGTAAGGAAACTTGCATGAGTATATTATAATAAATACAATAGACTTCAAAATGAAGAGGGTTTTCAAATGTAAAGAGAAGCATAATAATACTAATACTAAAAGAATGACTTCATCAAGAAAATAATTATGTCAATACATTCATCTAATAACAAAGCTTCGAGATCTATAAAGAAAAAATAATAAAAGTGGAATAAAAGGTAAAGAAATTTGTAATTCTATCAATAATTCTAGTAACAGATCAGATAGACAGCAAATGAGCAAAGATACAGAAGACTAAAACACCACTATCAAGAAACGACTTAGGGCGGAGCAAGATGGCAGCCGAGTAACAGCTTCCTTGCATCTGGGCACCGTGAGTCTGGGGAGATAGGACTCCAGGCATCTCTGGCTGGTGGGAACTGCCTATCATCACTCCTATGAGGATACAGGGAGTCAGCGAGAGACTTCTGGACCCCAAGAGGAGGACTAAAACAGTGGAAAACCGGCAAGTGGTCGCGTGTGTTCAACCCGTCTAAACCCGCCCACAACTGTAAGTTCAGTAGCAGCGAGACTGCAAACCAGAAAGGCCTTACCTGTGAACTGTTTTGATGTCCTTGGACTTGGCACTGAGTTGAACTGCCTTGGGGAAGGCCTGAGTGGGAGTGCGGAGAACTTTGGCCGTTGTCTAGGGCCCCAGTCTGAGCCGCTGAGCCAGACGGAGCTAATAGTGTTTGGCGGTGGGTCACACGGATCCATTGTCAGTGATCTGCCCCGGCAAGCTCCGCCCTCAGGGTAGCAGAGCTAGAAACGGGTGGGAGCTGGTAACCCAGCAACCAAGTAGCCTAAGGGTGGGGTCTGAGCCGCCTTGCAGCCCTAACCCTCAGGGGCAGAGTGAGACCGGTTTTGGCACACTGAGTAAGTGGATAGCCACTTCAGCAGTGATTCCAGCGAGAAAGCTGGGAAAGCTTCTGCTCAGCAAGTTTACAAGTTCAAAGTGCCTTTTAAGTGGGCTGAAGAGAGATTTAGGGTGTCTACCTGCTGGGGTTTGAGAAATCAGCAGCCTCCAGTCGTATCAGAACTGTGACTAACATCTCATACCCCAAAAGACCACGTGTTGCCCAGACAATATTCAACAACATATACAAACTGCTTTGTTTTTGGTTGTGTATTTTTTTTTTCTTTTTTTTTTGTTTGGTTGGGTTTTTTTGTTTGTTTATTTTGACGTTGTTGATGTTCTTTTGTTTCTTAATTTCAATCTTTTCCATACAGATCCCTTTTTCTTTCTCAATTTTTCTAGTTTAATTATAATTTCCCATTGCTGCCTTTTTTAATAACTACAACTTCATTTTTGCTAGTGTTTCTACCGCTATCACTTGGTTTTTCACCCAATTTTATCGCCATAAAGTTTTCTGTTTGCTTGTTTTAGTTTCATTTATAGCATTTTTGTCTTTCCTCTCTACTTGGTGGAGGTGGGGTACTGTGTCTGACCAGGTTAGCAAAGAGCTGCTGACCTCAAGGGAACCACCCAACTGGGCACCCAACCCCCAGAAGGTGGGGTTTTTTAAGGTTGTGTCAAAGTACCCTACTGTACACCTATATTGCCCTGTCTCCCTCTTTCTGTGCCTCTCTTCTTTTTGTCAATATTCCTTATCCCTACCCCCTCTTCTTTCTCTATCTTTCTTTTTTTTCTTATCACTCGGTCCTCCTTTCTTTCATCCCTTTTTTGCTCTTCAACCTTCTCACCTTTCTGGTCCTGTAACCCTTAGTCCACAGGCACAAGAACTTAAAGAGCAAGAGGAAGTGAAAGGAAAATTAGGGCAAGGAAACAGATAAAAGAAATCACTCATGAGGAAGAATCAGCAGAAAACTCCAGGCAACATGAAGAACCAGTCCAGAACAACCCCGCCAAGGGACCATGAGGTAGCTACTGCAGAGGATTCCACCTATACAGAAATGTTAGGAATGACAGAAAGGGAATTTAGAATACACATGTTGAAAACAATGAAAGAAATGATGGAAACAATGAAGGAAACTGCTAATAAAGTGGAAAATAACCAAAAGGAAATCCAAAAACAGAATCAAATCAGAGATGAACGATATGAAGAATATAAAAAGGATATAGCAGAGCTGAAGGAAATGAAACAGTCAATCAGGGAACTTAAAGATGCAATGGAAAGTATCAGCAACAGGTTAGACCATGCAGAAGAAAGAATTTCAGAGGTAGAAGACAAAGTTTTTGAGATAACTCAGATAGTAAAAGAGGCAGAAAAGAAGAGAGAGAAAGCAGAAGGTTCACTGTCAGAATTATGGGACTTTATGAAACGTTCCAACATACGAGTTATAGGAATTCCAGAAGGGGAAGAAGAATGCCCCAGAGGAATGGAAGCCATACTAGAGAATATTATAAAAGAAAATTTCCCAAACATCACCAAAGATTCTGACACACTGCTTTCAGAGGGCTATCGGACCCCAGGTTGCCTCAACTCTAACCGAGCTTCTCCAAGACACATTGTGATGAACCTGTCCAAAGTCAAGACAAAAGAAAAGATTCTGCAAGCTGCCAGGAGTAAGCGCCAGTTGACCTACAGGGGCAAATCCATCAGAGTGACCTCAGACTTCTCTAATGAAACTTTCCAAGCAAGAAGACAATGGTCATCTACCTTTAATCTACTGAAACAGAACAATTTTCAGCCCAGAATTCTGTACCCTGCTAAGCTAAGCTTCAAAATTGATGGAGAAATCAAATCATTTACGGATATACAAACATTGAGGAAATTCACCACAACAAGACCAGCTCTACAGGGAATACTTCAACCTGTTCTGCACACTGACCACCACAATGGATCAGCAGCAAAGTAAGAACTCAGAAATCAAAGGACAGAACCTAACCTCCACACTGATGCAAAAGACAAAACTAAGCAATGGAATCTCACCAAATAAGACGAATAGAATACTACCACACTTATCAATTATCTCCATAAATGTTAATGGCTTGAATTCCCCACTGAAGAGACATAGATTGGCTGACTGGATTAAAAAACACAAGCCATCCATTTGCTGTCTGCAAGAAACACACCTGGCTTCAAAAGACAAATTAAAGCTCCGAGTCAAGGGTTGGAAGACAATTTTTCAGGCAAATGGAATTCAGAAGAAAAGAGGAGTTGCAATCTTATTTTCAGATACATGTGGATTTAAAGCAACTAAAGTCAAAAAAGACAAAGATGGTCACTTTATATTGGTCAAGGGAAAACTACAACAAGAAGACATTTCAATTCTAAATATCTATGCACCAAATTTAAATGCTCCCAGATTCTTGAAACAGACCTTACTCAGTCTGAGCAATATGATATCTGATAATACCATCATAACAGGGGACTTTAACACACCTCTTACAGAGCTGGACAGATCCTCTAAACAGAAATTAAACAAAGATATAAGAGATTTAAATGAGACCCTAGAACAATTATGCTTGATAGACGCATATAGAACACTCCACCCCAAAGATAAAGAATATACATTCTTCTCATCACCCCATGGAACATTCTCCAAAATTGATCATATCCTGGGACACAAAACAAATATCAACAGAATCAAAAGAATTGAAATTTTACCTTGTATCTTTTCAGACCATAAGGCACTAAAGGTGGAACTCAACTCTAACAAAAATGCTCGACCCCATCCAAAGGCATGGAAATTAAACAATCTTCTGTTGAATAACAGATGGGTGCAGGAAGAAATCAAACAGGAAATCACTAACTTCCTTAAGCATAACAACAATGAAGACACAAGCTACCAAAACCTGTGGGATACTGCAAAAGCAGTTTTGAGAGGAAAATTCATCGCTTTAGATGCCTACATTCGAAAAACAGACAGAGAACACATCAACAATCTCACAAGAGAACTTATGGAATTGGAAAAAGAAGAACAATCTAAGCCTAAACTCAGTAGAAGAAAAGAAATCTCCAAAATCAAATCAGAGATCAATGAAATTGAAAACAAAAGAATCATTCAGAAAATTAATGAAACAAGGAGTTGGTTTTTTGAAAAAATAAATAAAATAGATAAACCATTGGCCAGACTAACTAGAAATAGAAAAGTAAAATCTCTAGTAACCTCAATCAGAAATGATAAAGGGGAAATAACAACTGATCCCACAGAGATACAAGAGATCATCTCTGAATACTACCAGAAACTGTATGCCCAGAAATTTGACAATGTGAAGGAAATGGATCAATATTTGGAATCACACCCTCTCCCTAGACTTGGCCAGGAAGAAATAGACCTCCTGAACAGACCAATTTCAAGCACTGAGATCAAAGAAACAATAAAAAAGCTTCCAACTAAAAAATGCCCTGGTCCAGATGGCTTCACTCCAGAATTCTATCAAACCTTCAAGGAAGAGCTTATTCCTGTACTGCAGAAATTATTCCAAAAAATTGAGGAAGAAGGAATCTTCCCCAACACATTCTATGAAGCAAACATCACCCTGATACCAAAACCAGGAAAAGACCCAAACAAAAAGGAGAATTTCAGACCAATCTCACTCATGAATATAGATGGAAAAATTCTCAACAAAATCCTAGCCAATAGATTACAGCTTATCATCAAAAAAGTCATTCATCATGATCAAGCAGGCTTCATCCCAGGGATGCAAGGCTGGTTCAACATACGCAAGTCCATAAACGTTATCCACCATATTAACAGAGGCAAAAATAAAGATCACATGATCCTCTCAATAGATGCAGAAAAAGCATTTGATAAAATCCAGCATCCTTTTCTAATTAGAACACTGAAGAGTATAGGCATAGGTGGCACATTTCTAAAACTGATTGAAGCTATCTATGACAAACCCACAGCCAATATTTTACTGAATGGAGTAAAACTGAAAGCTTTTCCTCTTAGAACTGGAACCAGACAAGGTTGTCCTCTGTCACCTTTACTATTCAACATAGTGCTGGAAGTTCTAGCCAATACAATTAGGCAAGACAAGGAAATAAAGGGAATCCAAATGGGAGCAGAGGAGGTCAAACTCTCCCTCTTTGCTGATGACATGATCTTATACTTAGAGAACCCCAAAGACTCAACCACAAGACTCCTAGAAGTCATCAAAAAATACAGTAATGTTTCAGGATATAAAATCAATGTCCACAAGTCAGTAGCCTTTGTATACACCAATAACAGTCAAGAGGAGAAGCTAATTAAGGACACAACTCCCTTCACCATAGTTTCAAAGAAAATGAAATACCTAGGAATATACCTAACGAAGGAGGTGAAGGACCTCTATAAAGAAAACTATGAACTCCTCAGAAAGGAAATAGCAGAGGATATTAACAAATGGAAGAACATACCATGCTCATGGATGGGAAGAATCAACATTGTTAAAATGTCTATACTTCCCAAAGCAATCTACCTATTCAATGCCATTCCTATCAAAGTACCTACATCGTACTTTCAAGATTTGGAAAAAATGATTCTGCGTTTTGTATGGAACCGGAAAAAACCCCGTATAGCTAAGGCAGTTCTTAGTAACAAAAATAAAGCTGGGGGCATCAGCATACCAGATTTTAGTCTGTACTACAAAGCCATAGTGCTCAAGACAGCATGGTACTGGCACAAAAACAGAGACATAGACACTTGGAATCGAATTGAACACCAAGAAATGAAACTAACATCTTACAACCACCTAATCTTCGATAAACCAAACAAGAACTTACCTTGGGGGAAAGACTCCCTATTCAATAAATGGTGTTGGGAGAATTGGATGTCTGCGTGTAAAAGACTGAAACTGGACCCACACCTTTCCCCACTCACAAAAATTGATTCAAGATGGATAAAGGACTTAAATTTAAGGCACGAAACAATAAAAATCCTCAAAGAAAGCATAGGAAAAACACTGGAAGATATTGGCCTGGGGGAAGACTTCATGAAGAAGACTGCCATGGCAATTGCAACAACAACAAAAATAAACCAATGGGACTTCATTAAACTGAAAAGCTTCTGTACAGCTAAGGTGACGATAACCAAAGCAAAGAGACAACCCACACAATGGGAAAGGATATTTGCATATTTTCAATCAGACAAAAGCTTGATAACCAGGATCTATAGAGAACTCAAATTAATCCACATGAAAAAAGCCAACAATCCCTTATATCAATGGGCAAGAGACATGAATAGAACTTTCTCTAAAGACGACAGACGAATGGCTAACAAACACATGAAAAAATGTTCATCATCTCTATATATTAGAGAAATGCAAATCAAAACATCCCTGAGATATCATCTAACCCCAGAGAGAATGGCCCACATCACAAAATCTCAAAACTGCAGATGCTGGCGTGGATGTGGAGAGAAGGGAACACTTTTACACTGCTGGTGGGACTGCAAACTAGTACAACCTTTCTGGAAGGAAGTATGGAGAAACCTCAAAGCACTCAACCTAGACCTCCCATTCGATCCTGCAATCCCATTACTGGGCATCTACCCAGAAGGAAAAAAATCCTTTTATCATAAGGACACTTGTACTAGACTGTTTATTGCAGCTCAATTTACAATCGCCAAAATGTGGAAACAGCCTAAATGCCCACCAACCCAGGAATGGATTAACAAGCTGTGGTATATGTATACCATGGAATACTATTCAGCCATTAAAAAAAATGGAGACTTTACATCCTTCGTATTAACCTGGATGGAAGTGGAAGACATTATTCTTAGTAAAGCATCACAAGAATGGAGAAGCATGAATCCTATGTACTCAATCTTGATATGAGGACAATTAATGACAATTAAGGTTATGGGGGGGGAAGCAGAAAGAGAGAGGGAGGGAGTGGGGTGGGGCCTTGGTGTGTGTCACACTTTATGGGGGCAAGACATGATTGCAAGAGGGACTTTACCTAACAATTGCAATCAGTGTAACTGGCTTATTGTACCCTCAATGAATCCCCAACAATAAAAAAAAAAAAAAAAAAAAGAAACGACTTAATTTAAATTCACAAAATACTACATTCAGTAAATGCAGAGTGCAGGTTCTTTAAGGTGTGCTGGATCTATCAAAAAGATATGTGGGTACGTATACTATAAGAAATAAAAATATTATTTGGTACATAGTGACAGTTTATAAATGAATTAATCAAAATATTAATATGCATAACCAAATGAATTCATTTGTTCCTTTGTACCATTTAACAAGGCTTGACAAGGTATGTGGAGTTATTTATGGGAGAATCATTTGTGAGAACGGAGATTGTTATTCAATAAATAGTACCTTTTTTTCATAAAAAAAAAAGATGCAAAAAAAAAAAAAAAAAGAATATATAGGCCTAGTAAGGTGGCTCATGCCTGTAATCCCAGCAGTCTGTGATACCAAAGTGGGTAGACCAGCCTGAGCAAGAGTGAAACTCCGTCTCTACTAACCACACACACACACACACACACAAAATCAAAAAAAAAAAATACTAGGGGGTGGCACCTGTGCCTCAAGGAGTAGGGCACTAGCTCCATATACGGGGGTGGTGGGTTCAAACCCGGCTCCGGCCAAAAACAAAAACAAAACAAAACGAAACAAAAACACAACTAGGCAGACATGATGGTAGGCTTGTAGTCCTAGATGTTTTGGAGGCTGAGACAAGAGGAGCTCTGGAGCCCAGGAGTTTGAGGTTGCTGTGAGCTATGATGATCCAGCACTCTAGCCTGGGGCAATAGAGTGAGAGTCTGTCTCAAAATAAGAATATATAGGCTAACCAGGCTATATTAGTTTAAGAGGAGTTAATCTTATAAAGTATATTTCCTGATAGAAATCGTGGAGCAGAAGAGAAAGACACACAAGAGTACCTGTATAATTCTATAAATATACATGAAGTTAAAAATGGGCAAATTAAGCATCTAGTGGCAGACATCAGATTGATGGCTGCTCCAGGGAATGGAAGAATGACGCCCCGAAAAGGATCAAAAGGTAACTTTCTGTAGCAATATAGGTTCCATAGTCATATATGTTTGCCACAATTAATTTAACTATGCATTTTTAAAAAGATTCATTTTATTATATGTCCACTGTGCCTCAATGAAGTCAAAATTATTAAAAAAAATATTCATCATTAAAGAAATGTCAAGTGCCAGAGTAAAAACTGGGGCAGGAACTTTCTGGTATAAAAGAGGAAGTGGTGGTCTGAAATCACTCCTTATTACTCTGAAAAGACCAATCTGGAAACTGTGTCAGCAGACGGATGTAATAAGACATAGCCCTTGGTATCATCCTTGAACCATTTTCTTCAATATTTAAAGGATTTCTTAATCTATTGGGCATGGCCATTCAATGTGAATGTGGCTATTATTGATGAGTAAACATGTTCCAGTATTCATACATCCTTGTAGGTTGACGTATGCTCACCTAGAACTCCTAGAAACCTAAGATGTGATTTTTTTTTTTTTTTTTTTTGAGACAGGGTCTCACTCTGTCACCCTGGCCAGCGTGCAGTAGCATAGTCATAGCTCACAGCAACCTGAAACTCCTGGGTTAAAATTGTTCTCCTGCCTCAGCCTCCTAAGTAGCTGGGACTACAGGCACCTACCACTAGGCCTAATTATTATTTTTTTCATTTATTTTAGAGATGAGGTCTCACTATGTTCCCCAGGGTGGTCTTGAACTCCTGGCCTAAAGTGATTCACTGCCCAGGGTGGTCCTGAACTCCTGGCCTAAAGTGATCCCGTGTTGCTAGGATTACAGGCTCCAGTCACTCTGCCCAGACCCAGTGTATTTTTATTCACTTGTTTCCTGGAGTTAATTATAACTGTTGTGAATTTGTAAAGGCTATAGTTTCTAACGGCACTATTGACCTTTTCTAACAATTACATAAACATGGATTCCTATTGTTCAATTTGTTGTCTTTTTTATTTTTCTTAGCCACAACCCAAACTTTCTGTGAGCTCATTTCTTTCTTTTCTGTGCATGTTTATAGCCGTAAGTTATTTTTGTATCTTTCTTTCTATACTTGAAGACAGAGACCACACCAAATGCTTTCACCTCTGATTGTGACCCTCTCCATCTCCTCTACCCTACAGGTGTGTCTATGTTCCTATGTTCACCAAACTAATCACTCCCATTGTGTTGGTTTTCTTCTTCTGAAAACTGAAAATACCCACAGTAATCTTTAAATAAGAGCCAAGATATTTTATGGAACAAAAAAATGTGAATTCAGCTTACTAACATCCAGTTATAGGACAAGATAATAATCAGACTGGGCATTCTTATAATAAATAGGGCCACACAAGTTGTTTCACTAATCTATGTGTAATAGTAGGCTGCACTTGACAGCCTAAATATTTCTTTAGAGGTAATACTTTATAATTTTTTTTTTAAATTGACTCACTGTACAAACTTATGGAGTTCAATTTGATGTTTCACTACTGGTTTATGTAACATTGTTTGTCATTATTAGAAACAAAGGGAACTGGCTCGGCCCCTGTAGCTCAATCGGCGAGGGTGCCAGACACATACACGGGAGCTGGCCTATAGTACCAGGTACTTGGGAGGTTGAGGCAAGAGAATCGCGTAAGCCCAAGAGTTTGAAGTTGCTGTGATCTGTGCCATCATAGCACTCTACCCAGGGTGACAGCTTGAGACTCTGTCTCAAAAAAAAAAAAACAAAGGGAACAATAATATTTAGATAATTTGACACAAGAGATTATATATTCTGTAGTGTTCATACATACAGGAAAAAATACTGGATTTATTTTTACAAAATAGTTTTGCTCTGGGCTGGCATTGCTGTGCTTTGTACAGTCTATAAACAGTCCCACTTAATTAGATGGAATGCTTAGGTAATTACATTTTGCCATATAACCAAAATCGTTCTTGCAGTTTACACTGTAATTTTTAGAAGTGGAATTCAAGGATTCATAATATATTACAACATTTCCCTGAGATAACATTTAAACTATATATAATCTTTAATTATTTGCACATATCACTCTACTTATCCCAAAAGATCATATGATTTTAAAGCTGTTTAATATTTGCTAATGCTGACTCTTTATTTTGGAATACTTTTCCCCAACTATAGAGATAAATTCATCCCTAAAATTTCCCTCGTATTTATGATGGCACCTTCAATATAGAATGAAGGAAGTGGACAGGTGCTATGGCTCATGCCTGTAATCCTAGCACTCTGGGAGGCCAAGGAAAGTAGACTGTTTGACCTCAGAATTTTGAGACCAACCTGAGCAAGAATAAGATCCCGGCTTTCCTGGAAACAGAAAAAAAAGAAAAAAAAAAAGAACTAGCCTGACATTATGGCAATCCCAGGTACTTGGGAGGCTGAGGCAGGAAGCAAGAAGAATGTTTGAGCCCAAGAATTTAAGGTTGCTGTGAGCTATAATACCATGGCACTCCACCCAAGGCAAGAGAGTGAGACTGTCTCAAAAAAAAAAAAAAAAAAAGAAAGGAAAAAAAAAAAAGAAACAAGAAGAAGGAAAGGAACACACATACACATAAACATAACAGTATTTACTAATCTATTAGCACATACCAGACACTGTATTAGAAAGTTTTATTATAAATTATTTCATTAATTCCCACAAAAGCTCACAAAATTTTATCTACTTTACATAAGAAGAAACTAATTCTCAAATATATTAAGTGCTTTGCTCAAAGTTGCACAACCAATTCATGGAGGAAACAGCAATTCCATCTAAATTTAAAGCATATTTTCTTTCCACACTTTAATATCTTGACTCAAAGTTTCATTCTCCTACAATAAAAGAAGTTATTTTCCCCCATTGTATTATTAGGTGGTATCAAATAAATAGTTATTGAGTGTCCATACCTTGTTCTAGTCTCTGGGAAGATAATATCAAGATTGCAAGATTGACTTTATGGCTATCCTGCACAAGATAAAGAAAGTTATTTATCTAGCTGACCTTGACTTCATAGCTAGTGTTACCAACTGTCCCAGTTTAATTTGGACTGGCCCAGTTTTAGTTGGGGAAAAATGGAATGGTTGTTCATTCTACCTTCACTTGCCTAATACAAACACCTTGGAATATTTTTATTACCCATAATCTGATCAATTAAATATGGAGAATGAATCTAAATACTAATATTTTTAAAGGTTTATAGAGTTAGAAAACATTGTCTAAAAACAGTGGTTCTTTCTGGACCAATGGTTTTAGCATCATTTACATACTAGTTAAAAAGGCAAATGCTACTCCAGATGTACTAAGTTAGAAATTCTGGGTTGGGCCCTAGAAAGACGTATGTGTTTTAACAAGCCTTCTTGGTGATTCCGAAGCATGCTCAAGTTAGAGAATCACTGTTCTAAAGAACAGACAGGAATACATCTGCCCCTAACAGTGTCTCCAGTGTAGCTTTTCTGCTAACACTGCTGTACTCAGTGTGCAGTCATTTAATTCCTTTTTCAAATTTTCTCCTACATGCTATTTGAGTCTCCTTTTTGCACTCATTGCTCTCTGCCTTGAATATGAGTAATGATAACCTCTGGGATGCTTATAAATTAAGAAAATCTTCACATATTCTATTGCATCTCTGTATTTTTTTACCACTGAAATATCCAAAAAGCAGAGGTGAATGAAAGCGCATTTCTCCAGGGCTCCTGGAAGTGTTGCCTGAAACAGCCCACTACAAGTAGAGAATGCGATTGAAGTTTCATATTCTGTCCTTTATATTCATGTGGGTTTTCTTTCTAATACTTAATATGTTCACGTTTATTTTATGAGAAAATTATATCCACCAATTTTCAAGTAAATATGACTATCCAAAAGATATTTGTCCCCAGTTTATTACCTTACGACTTTCTGCTTCATGCCCATGGGGAGCACATACTTCTGTCTACAAGTACAAGAGGAATTACTCCACTTAATCTTCATAACAACGCTGTGTAGCACAAAATCCCACTTTCATGTTAAAGGAGACCAGTGCTCTAAAAGGTTATATAGTGTACCCAAGATCTTATAGCAGAGAAATGTCTGACTCAGCTCCGCTAAACTTAGGGTTTGCTCTGTATACTAAAACATATATGTATATTTCAGACTTTAAACTCTCAGAGGTCAAAAGGGCTATTTTATTTTCTATATCCTCCATATAATACTTCTTAGAATGTCATATATATCTGTGTAAGTGTGTCTGTGTGTGTATACATATATATGTGTGTGTGTGTATATATATAGATTTGTGTGTATATATACATATATTTCTGTGTATAAATATACACATATAGATGGAGATATAGAATAGAAGCATATTGCTTTTTTAAGAAGTCAACTTTTGAAAATTCTCTTACAGACTAAAAATTATGGAGATACAGTATTTCCAAGGAGTTTTTAAGCTCCATAGGCAATGATTAAAATTCAAAATGAAGCCATGAAACAGATTGTGGGTTTTGACAATATTATATTAAGGACCTATGAGTACAGTTAGTCCTCTAAATTGTGGGTTCTGCAATTGTAGAAACAATAAACAGAGGATAGAAAATGTTCAGGGGAAAACACAATAATAAATAACAATGTAACAATAAAAATACAAATAAAAATAATACAGTATGAGAACTATTTACATATCATTTGTATTATATTATATAATATATATCAATATATATCTATATATATATATATATATATTGATGTTGTAAGCAATTAAGGTATGATTTAAGATGCCTGGTTTTATTAAACATCAGAGATGCTGAGTATTTCCCCCCCAGTGGAAGATTTATGGGGAACCTGTATCAACCAAATCTCTCAGTGCCATTTTTCTAAGAACATGCGCTTACTTCATATCTCTATGTCACAGTATGGTACTTATTACAATTACAATAGTTTAAACTCCTTTGCTATTATTATATTTCTTGGCATGATCTGTGATCAATGAGCTTTGATGTTACCACTGCAGTTGTTTTGGATATAACAAGCTGTGCTCCTGTGAGATAGTGAATTTAATCAATACATATCATGTCTCCCATCTCTCTCCCTCTCTTCAAGTTTCCTAATTCCCTGATACATGACAATATTGATATTAGGCCAATTAGCAACTCTAAAATTGTTTCTATGTGGTCAAGTAAAAGGAAGAGTTGCATGTCTCTCATTATAAACCCAAAGTATAAATGATTAAGCTTAATAAGAAGTGCTGAATTTATACAATAGAAGTTGCTCCATGATTGGTACTTCCTTCTCTTCTCCAGTATTTTCACATGGCACTTGCTTTGGCAAACATTGATACACACACCAAGCCATGAGTTAATTCCACCAATGAAGTGAAAATTATCAGTTAAAGTGTTACAAAATAATGGAGTTTGCTAACTCCCTGGATGATAGAGTAACCAATTGTAATGCTCTTGCTTTGCATGCAACTCTTTCTCAGTTATTGTCAATGACTTGGGAGGGATTTCCTAGATGGAAACTCATGAAAGTGGAATGTAACTCAGTTAAATCCTTAGCTTTTATTTTCGGTGTGTCAATACTTAAGAATAAGTTAGAAAATACCTTCTCAGATTCACACAAAGAAGTTTAGATTATTACACATTATGCTATATTATATCCTGGAGGTGGTCACCAGCAAGTTACTGTTTTCAAGAAACTATGACTTCAAAGCAAGTCAGAACTTGACCAGACTAGGGTTTTAATTAAGTAGGTAGTTTTGGTTAAGTTTTAGAAGCAAAGAAATCATATCAAATCTAGGTAGGACTCTCTAATGTGGACTGTGTTTGTTTGTGTGAAGCCCCTTCTTACTCTAGTCAGCTTTGCTATCCCTCCAAATCAGCAGCATTTTATTTCTTCAAACAATAAAATAATAAATAGTAAAAATAATAGTTTATAGTAAAAACGTCTCAATGCTTTTTGTTCCTCCATTCCAAATGAGTGAAAAAGATTCTAAAATTGAAGCTCAGGACTGGCCATATTTAAGGGACATATCTGGGCTGCAATTCATGTAGCTTAGACGGATGATCTAAGCTGATGATTCTCAAAAAGTAGTTCGCGGATCAGCAGCGCTCGTATTACCTGGGGGGTTGTTAGAAATGCACATTTGGGGGAATTACTGCAGACATTCTACATTAAAACTCTAGGGGTGGAGATGGAGCCAACAATCTGCGATTTATCAGACCTGTTGATTACAATGCATGCTAACACTGAAGTGTCACTGACTTAAATATTTTACCTTTGTGTTTGTTTAAATGTATACCAGGTGCTCTTGAGGCATAAAGTTCTGGCTTAAGAAGCCCGCTACCTATAGGAAGTATACAACCTGTAACCAATTATAGTTCACAGCATAATTGAACAAATGATAAAATAACATTGTACACAAACTGTCAGTTTCAAACAGCATAGTCAGAGAATGCTACTAAAGAGAATTAGTATTGAGGCTAAGCTCGCAAAGCTAGTTACAAGTTTGAAATTCTTTAACTTTTTTTTTTTTTTTTTTTTTGAGACAGAGTCTCAAACTGTTGCCCTGGGTAGATTGCCATGGCGTCATAGCTCACAGCAACTTTCAACTTTTGGGCTCAAGTGACCCTCTTGCCTCAGTTTTTGTATTTTTAGTAGAGAAGGGGTCTTACTTTTTCTCAGGCTCAAACCGGTGAGCTCAAGCAATCCACTCATCTTGGCCTCTCAGAGTGTTAGGAATTACAGCATGAGCCACCATGCCCAGCCTACAAGTTTGAAATTAAACAACACATGAAAGAAAATCTATTTCCTAATAGGATCCTGTACACCTGTGGTCCCCATTGCCAGGGCTGCTGACTGGTGACCCGGCCCGCAGGTCAGTCGACAGGGATACCTGGAGGAGGGGGTGAGAATGGGAAGGGGCAAGGGGTGCGAAGAATGGAGACAAGACAGGAGTCTGATCAAGTCTCATTTATTGCAAAGTTCTTCCAGGGTATATAAGGGTAGGTGAAGGAGGAGGTTTACGTCACCAGGTATCCAAGCAACCTGGCCTTGGTGGAGATAAGTTCCAAACGGCAAGCTTCCAAGTTTCGCTCACGTGATTTACGAGAAGAGGCCTGGCGTTTGCAGGGAAATAGAAACTTAAGTCTGTTAGTACCGGAAATAGCACTTGGCCTACAAAATAGATGCTGTGGTGTCAGCCTTCCACAGGTCCCCCTTTTTTATAATATTTTTAAATGTACATTTTACTTTTAAAGTTTTGCCAGCTCTCGACTGAGAGGGCGGGGTGACTGTGTCTGTCTTAGGTTGGGACTGCCTTACCATCTCAGCTGATCCTCCTTACCCGTCATGGGATACATGGTAGCTATCTGACCGGGCTCCTGTCTTAGGTTGGTAGGATAAGCAAAGTCTGAGATGAGGGTCCTCGTTACCCATCCTTGACTAGCCAGTCCCCTAAGTAGTTATGGTTATGCGTTCATCTTCCATAGCAAGTCTGTGATAATGAACCTGGAGGGGCTGCATTTTAATAGCATCAATTTGTTGTTTTATAAAGGCCATGACTTTGTTAAAAAGAAAAGGTCCTAGCGACAGCAATATTAGTAAGCCAAGGAGGGGCCCTAAAAATGGAAGGAGATAAGGCAGAAAGCCATTTAGTCCACTCCAAAATGGGTTGTCCATAATTTTTCTTTTTCTTTCCTCTAGATTATCTTGTAATTTCTTTATTTTGTCTTGAACAATTCCTGACTTATTTGCATAAAAGCAGCATTTTTCCTGTAATGCTAAGCAGATGCCTCCTTGGTTAGCCGTTAGAAGATCTAAACCTCTTCTATCCTGTAGCACTACTTCAGCTAAGGAATCTAATTGATCTTGAAGATCTCTAACTGTGCCTGATAGGGCTTGTAGATCTTCTGCCATAAGTTGGGACAGTTCAGTATATTTATGTACAGCAATGCCCATACCGGCGGTACCAGTGGCCATGCCAGCAGTGATTCCCAGAGTGGCCAAGAGAGGGAGAAATTGGACAGCCATTCTAGAACGGCCAAATATATAATCAAAGGATGGTATAGGTAAAGATTCATTTCCATTGACTATATCTATATCGGGTAGCAAAAGGGTGATAGTACATAATCCTGTCCAATTAGTGGGCAGAATGGTATATGCCAAGTTATTGCCACAAACAAATACCATATCATTGGGAGCACACAGGGAATAAGTAATATTGATGATATCAGTGCAATTGGTCAAAGAGAGTATGCCAATATCAATAGCATAACTGTCATCTCTATAAGGGGAGACAATACAGGGTGCTTCAGAAAAGACAGGTTGTACTGGTAAAGGCATGATGGGCATGCGGTTATTAGATGATAATTCAATGGAATTAATATTGATAGCAATAGGCATAGATATTCCTAAATGAAGGCATAACCAGCAATTTTGAGCCAAAGAAGGGTTGGATTGATTAAGTAACCTATGTGTGATGTCTAGCATTTTCAGGGTTTGGGGGTCTAGATTTGCATCCCTATTTTTGGGTAAAGCTATTGGATGGTAGTTAAATTTAGGAGACATGTGGTTTACAATGTTTTCCAGTTGCTTTTGGACTATATTCTGTCTTACCTGATCTTGGGGTCCACCTTCATCAGAGACGTGCACAGGTGGAGACTTATTCCAGCAAACTGTTTTTCCTACTGTATCGGGACAGCCACATTGGGCATATTTATTTGAGGTCCCCTGGACCTGAGGGACTGTGTCCCACTCACCTCCAAATGTCCCCAAAAAATGTCTGGTCAAGATTGCTGTAAAATAGGTATTATGATCTGTACCAGTACATAGTTGAACCTGCTCATAACAGGTATTATGTACAGATGGATGGAATTCTATTCAAGGGCATGGTCCAGGCTTGTTATTAAAGGTGGGAATAATTTTAGCCTTTTTGCTACAGACCCATGCCTGTGCTCCATGAATATTTTGTCTCATTACTAAGTATGCTGTTTTATCACCACAATCTACATTTAGGAGAGAGGTTGTCTCACCGTTCCAGGTGCCACCACGGCACTCGCAAGGAGTACCAGTTAATTTTTGTAAGAGTGCCCGAGCCTCATGGGGATTACCGAAACCACCTTCATTTTTTCGTATCAGGAGAGAGATTCCCAGCAGTAGCCACATCCAGGTGCTCATAGTTACCTGAAAAGAAAAGGAAAGAAAGCCTTCTCAGGGGGTCTCTTGCTCCCTGGATTTAGAGGTGATGATGTTATCTACTTGTTTGACCAGTCGTTCAGGTAACCATCGTGCTGCTTCCATCTTCTGTGAATATATGCATACGGCACCTCTACCCCAAACTAAAACCGGATCAGGGCTGTGCCATTTATTATCTAATGGATCTTTCCATAGGGCAGTGGCAAAATCCCATTTAGTATCTGGGTGCCAGAAGCGGTCTGCTGCAGACCAGCTGTCTTGGTCCAGTGTGAAAAAATTTAAAATGAGTAATGAATGGGATAAGAGATTTCTTGGGGACCCCTTAACAGGGTTCCATTCCCCCTTCTTTATTTTTTCTAGAGTGTTTTTAAGAGATAAGTGGGCACGTTCTACTAGGCCCTGCCCTTGTGGGTTAAATGGTATACCAGTGATGTGTTTGATACCGAGGTGTTTACAGAAGGCGTTAAATGCATGTCCTGTGTATCCTGGACCATTATCAGTTTTAATTTGTTTAGGGGTGCCTAGTACAGCCATGGTGGCTAGTACATGGGCAATGACATGTTTGCCGGCCTCCCCTGACTGGCCAGTGGCATAAATAAATCCACTGAAGGTATCTATGGTTACATGAACATACTCGAGTTTTCCAAATTCAGGTAGGTGAGTAACATCCATTTGCCAGATGGCATTGGGTATGAGACCTCGAGGATTTACTCCTAGATGGGAAGTAGGGAGTAGAATTACACAAGAAGGGCATTGCTTTACGATGTGGCAGGCTTGTTCCCGGGTAATTTGAAACATGAGTCTAAGGGTGTGAGTGTTTAGATGATGTAATTGGTGAGCAGCAGAGGCTAATGCGATCCGATAAGGCTCTGTGGTGTTTTGGGCAGTACAGACTAAGTGAGTGGCTTCGTCTGCTCTGTGGTTACCATCAGTTAGGGGGCCAGGTAAATTGGAATGAGCTCTAAGGTGTCCAATGAAAAAGGGGAGGGTCCTTTGGTGTATAAGATTTTGAAGTTGCAAGAAAAAGGTAGCAGTTTCTGATATATGTTTGATTTGCGCTGCTGTCTCTAATAAGGGAACTGAATGAGCTAAATAAGCACTATCAGTATAAATATTCAAAGCTCGATTGGGAAATGTGGAAAAAACTGTGATAACTGCTTGAAGTTCTACAATTTGTGCAGAATTTGATTTTACCTGAAATTGCACAATCTCTGTATTAAAGGTATAAGCTGCATGACCAGAAGAGGAGCCATCTGTGAAAACTAATAAGGCATTGGGCAATGGGGAATTGGAGGTTCTTGTGGGAAATACAAAGTCATGTGTACTAATAAATTGTAATAATTTATTGGGTGGATAATGATTGTCAAGTTTACCTGAATAAGAAGCACAAGCAATAGGCCAATGTTCTGTAGTTTGAAATAACCAATTAATTTGTGCCTGAGAATAAGGCTGTATAATGATATCTTGTTCTTTACCAAAGTATTTTTTACTATTTTCCCTTCCCATAATGATGATATCCGCGACAGCCTGATAACAGGGATAAATAACTTTCATGGGAGAAGCAGGTAAGTGGATCCACATTATGGGGGCAGTTTGCCAAAATACTGCTGTGGGTGTAAGAGAAGTTTTACAAATGATGTAACTCAGGGGCTGAGTGTAATCTATGGTTGTAACAAATTGTGAATGAATAGCTTGTTGTACTAATGCTAAAGCCTGACGGCCTTCTTCTGTTAATGTTCTAGGAGAAATGGAGTTGCTATTGCCTTGTAAAATAGCAAATAAAGGTTTTAAATCCCCTGTGGTTAGTTTTAAGTAAGGTCTAAGCCAGTTTATATCCCCTAAGAGCTTTTGAAAATCATTTAGTATTTTCAATTTGTCCAATCTGAGGGCAGCTTGAGTATTAGTAATTCTGGGTCCATTTAGGTGGAAACCAAGATAAAGGTAGGCATCTTTTAGTTGAACTTTTTCCAGGGCTATTTGAAGTCCCTGGTTTGTGAGGGAGGATGATAAATCACTGTAACATAGTAAAACCTGCTGAGCATTCTGTCCAGCAATAAGAATATCATCCATATAATGAATGATGTACATGGAGTTCCAGCGAAGCCTAGTTTCCTGAATAGCTGCGGCAACAAATTTTTGGCATAAGGTGGGGCTGTTGGCCATGCCCTGTGGTAAAACTTTTCATTGGAATCTTTTCATAGGTTCCTTGAAGTTGATAGAGGGGAGACTGAATGCAAATCTTTTTTGATCTAATGGATGGAGTGGTATAGTGAAAAAACAGTCTTTAAGATCAATGATAATTTTATAGTAACCAAGAGGGATGGCCAAAGGAGTGGGTAATCCTGGTTGCAATGCCCCCATGAGGACCATACTGGAGTTTACAGCTCTTAAATCTTGTAATAGTCTCCATCGCCCTGATTTCTTTTTTATGATAAAGATTGGAGTGTTCCATGGGGAGTTGCTTTCCTCTATATGCCCAGCTTTTAGTTGTTCCTGCACTAACTGCTGAGCGGCTTCTAATTTTTCTTTTGAGAGGGGCCATTGATCAACCCATACAGGCTCGTCACTTTTCCAAGTGATCTTATCTGCATGGCATGCAGGAATGTCAATAGTCCTTAAGATAAATTTCCTAGCCCTTTTTTGTCTGTTTTTCCAGTAATTTATAGAGGGCTGGGAATGCCTGATTCCTCTTTGTTTGATTCCTCATCACTGTCTAGTGAGATAAGATCTTCTTGCTCATTAAGCTGACAGCTAGGAGGAATGCCTCCAGCAGCCCCAAAATCCCCAAAGGGATGGATCTTGGGATTTAATATCCTTTTCTTTGTGGTGATGTAACAGTTCTTCTCCCTTTTTTATGACATCCGCAACCGCGGGACAAACACTGCAATAGCTAATAATATCATTAATGAGATTCCAGTACGAGAAAGCAGTGACTGGTATCTTTTCAGGTCCAAATACCTGATAAAAATCATTTAAAGCATCACCTACTCTTTTCCATCTTTTCTCGTCTATGGTTCCTTCTTGAGGAAACCAAGGACAGACTTCTTTTAAGAAGTCAAAAAATTGAAATAGCTGTTTAATTTTGACCTTTACTCCTCGCGTCTTGAGTGTATCTCTTAACTGTTCCACAAATAACTCATGCTGACTGACTTCTTGCCCCATGATCGCTACTACTCACCGAGATCCTCGTTCCAGCGCAGCAGGCTACTGTGTGGCCAGGTCCCGATGTTTCTCTGAGCTGGCCAGCTGCCTCCAGTAGCTTCTTCACCGTTTTCCCTCATATCCAGATCCCTGGTCCGGCGCCACATGACCCGGCCTGTGGGTCAGCCGACAGGGATACCTGGAGGAGGGGGTAAGAATGGGAAGGGGCAAGGGGCGCAAAGAATGGAGACAAGACAGGAGTCTGATCAAGTCTCATTTATTGCAAAGTTCTTCCAGGGTATATAAGGGTAGGTGAAGGAGGAGGTTTACATCACCAGGTATCCAAGCAACCTGGCCTTGGTGGAGATAAGTTCCAAATGGCAAGCTTCCAAGTTTCGCTCACGTGATTTAGGAGAAGAGGCCTGGCGTTTGCAGGGAAATAGAAACTTAGGCCTAGCATTTGCAGGGAAATAGAAACTTAAGTCTGTTAATACCGGAAATAGCACTTGGCCTACAAAATAGATGCTGTGGTGTCAGCCTTCCACAGACTGGTACCAGTCTATGGCCAGTTAGGAATCTGGCCACACCTCAGGAGGTGAGTGGCAAGTGAGCAAGGAAAGGTTCGTCTGTAAATTCAGTTGTTCCTCATTGCTCCATCACTGTCTGGCCTCTGCCTCTGTCAGATTAGCAGCGGCATTAGATCCTCAGAGGAGCATGGAACCCTACCGTAAACTGCACATGGGAGGATCTAAGCTCTCCAATCTTTATGAGACTTTAATGCCTGATGATCTGAGGTGGTGCTGAAGCAGGAGCAGCATAGTTGCAGGAAAACAAGTTCATGGTTCGCATTAATTCTGCATATGGTAAATTGTATAATTATTTCATTATATATTACAATGTATTAATACTAGAAATAAAAAGGACAATAAATGTAAAACACCTGAATCATCCCAAAACCATCACCAGCACCATGCCCCCCCAATGTGTAGAAAAATTGTATTCCATGAAACTGATCCCTGGTGCCAAAAGGTTGGGGACCACAGCTATAAACAAGAAAATGAGATTGAGTATAGGCTTGCTCCATGGTTTAGATTTGTCCAGTATAACTTCATGTTATAAGGAGAAAGTTCTGTATCTGTGCTGTTCAATATAAAAACCAGTATTTTGATATGCCTATTGAGATTTTGAGATTGGGCTAGTGAGACTAAGTAAAAATTATTTAATTTAAACATAGTTATAAGTCTAGTGCTGCTAGGTAGGACTACTAAGTTTTAGAAATGACTATAATGATATTTCCATAAACATCTCCTTAATCCACTCTCTCCCCAATACAAAACAGTCTAAAGATTTTTCTAATATTATTAATCCTGCAATTGTATGTAGGAAGAACATTCCTCAGTTCCTTGTTTTTATTTTCAATACTTGGAGAATATTATTTATACAAATCTAGCTCCTTTAAACTGGCCAACTTACAGAAGGCCTTGGTAAAACTCCATCTTGAAAATAATGGATTTTAGAGTGAGACTGGGCTGGTAAGTTCAGTATGAAAGTATGATTTAAACAGCATTGTGGTTTTAGCTCCTCAGGTCAGAATGCAGGTTATTTCTTAGGTTTTGCTTTAATAATTAGAATTGTACTTTAAGTGGTGTTCATTTTTATACCATCCCTGTTCAGCTGTGTATATGATATTGAATATGAAGCAAAGGAGATAATTGAATTGGGCCATTTTCTTTGGATTGGGACATTGAGCACCACAAGGTTCTTGTTATGGCATTTGTGGGTTCTTCATAAACAAGTTGGGATTGAGGAACATAGACTTGCATTGTTGCTTGTCTCTATGACAAAACTGGTCTGCTTTGTATAAGGAATATTATCTCCTTAGCAAAAAAAATCCAACCCCTCCCCAAAACTGCACAGTGAACAGTGTCCTCTCCCAGACCTGGCATCCTTGAGAGTTCAGTGATTATCTCATGAGCTGTTATAGATGGTCCTGTACACAGGACCTGATCATCCATCAGGTGCTCCCCCTACCCATTCACAAAGCTTGGTGAGCTATGTTAAGAAATAGGTAGCACCTAGAAATTGTGTGTTCTTGATTATTTCAACATCTAAAATACTTTCCCTAAATTTCTTCATCAGAAAATTTGTTCTAAGGAAAAAAAAGGAGATAGTCAAGTTCAGAGAAGGGAAACAATATGGGAGATCCAGAGCTCAAACATTTCCGTGTCTGACACCAAGGCAAGTGCACATACATATGCGTGTATTGAGTTTTGAGATCGTGATCCTGCTGGGTTTCATTCTCAAATCTCCATGAGGGCAGCTTCTGCAGTTGTACTTTAACAAATTTATCTGCTATGTAGAAGTATCTTTAGGACCTCCCCCCTTTGCTTTTCTTCCTGTCTATGTTTCTCATCTTCCCCCCATAAACTTCTAAGATAAACCATTTTCTTTCATAAATCATCCCCCAGCCAGTGAAAACATTTTTGTGCAGGTCACTATGGTTAACATGGACATTAAAGTTAGTCTGGGGGGAGTGTTTCCAATAATACTGATGTATGGAACCTGATTGTTGTCAGCAAACGTATGGAAAGGACATTCTAGGCCAATTGGCCTTGGCCTTAATTTTCTGGTAATAGTACTAAAGCAAGATTTCTTTATATATTTCTAAGTTTTAATGCACTCTGCACGAACCCACAGTTTATGTAATAAATGTACTCACCACTGATGTTCCATTAACAGTTAGTCAACCTATATTTATGGAACACTTAAAAGGAACAGGTGCCCTGTTAAGTGCTATGACATTTTGTAAATCTAAGCAATGGATGTGATTTTAGTAAAGAAAAGGGATAAAGAAAAGTGTAGAACTAACAGGTTTTACTTTCCATTCAGGAGAGTGTCCTGAACAGAAACAGACTAAATTGGGATCACCTCATACATTCCCCTGCTTTGAAAGTTGGTGGGGGACGAAATGAATCTAAAATTTACTGTGTGTTAGAAACTGGGATGTCCCTTATAAACATTGCACCATATAAGATTCACAATAGCATTATTAGGTAAATGCTATTTGAGGCTTAATTTTTTAGATAAAGAAATTAAGGCTCAGAAAGATTATCACTTGTCCAGGATCACACAGGTAGTGAATGATAAAGCTAATTCCAATGCTTGATTGATTCAGTCATTATACTCCACTGACTTCTCTGAAATTCCTTTAGTATCTTATCCTTTCCAAACAAAGGTCTCTGTCTCTGAAAAGCAAGAATTGTCTTCAGAATCAGTACATCAGCTTTTGACCTGCCTAAAACCTTGGTATACTACTCTATAAATTTGGCTAATTATAAAACATACCCTTCAGGAGAGCCTATTAACCTAGGTTTGAACACAGGTCCAGAAGTGAGGCTTTGCGATATGACTGAGTATTCTTCACGTTAGAATAAGATCAGTTACAATTTATTGAACACTTATTCTGTTCTAGAAACTTTATGATTAATTTATTTTTAATCCTTAGCATGAAATAGGTATTATTTGTAATTCCATTTTACAGATGAGAACCTAAAGGTCCAGAAAGAAGAATTAACTTGACTGAGGTTTAAGAACTAAGAAATTTTATGTTTATTATAATTATGTATTTAGTTTTTTATCTTTTGCATCAGAATAGGGAATTTTGGGGTACCTGTCATTCCTCATTCTTTTTAGTATCTCAGGCACCAAACCTGGGATTGGTACAAAATATTTATTAAATAAAGACTATTCCCTATCAACTCCTAGAAAATGAATATAAATTGGCAACACTGAAGAGTGTTTTTTCTTTTTTGTAGGAAAAAATGGTTTTGCACATAGGTTGGGGAACAATATAAATTCAAAACTTACAAATAAGGGTTAGCTCTATCATTTATCTCTTTTAAAAAGTGTATATAAATAACCAGTCAAAACCAACTGGGTAGCGCCCTTGAAATGTTATCTATATGGATTTCCAAGTAGACCACAGGACTGTATACTGTCTTGGAATGTCCTCAGAAGGCTCTGTCATTGATCAGGTAACAGAGTAAAAACCCAGAGTCCTTTCTTTCAAACAGATAAGGGAAAGACACAGGGACAAAGAAGCTATTCAAACTTCGTCTTCTTTCCTTGTGGCTTGTGGTCTCCTCCTCCTCCTCTTCCACCTCGGAAGCCTCCTCGGCTTCCAAAGCCTCCCCGGCCTCTGCCACCAAATCCGCCTCTGCCTCCACCGTGACCCCCAAAGCCACCTTCACCCTTAGGCTTGGCCCAGTCCAAGGTAACTTTGTTTCCATCAATTTCACCATCTTCCAATGGCCTCCTTTGCAGCTTTGGCATCTTCCTCACTGTTAAAGTCTACAAACACAAACCCTTTGGAGGACCCAGTTTCCCTGTCAGTGACTATCCGTGCACGAACACAGCCGTCAAACGACTCCTTCAATGTCTCTTCAGTGGTACCCTCAGACAGACCTTTGACAAACAGAGTTTTGGACTGCTGGCTTCTGGCATTAGGTGATCCTCTGGGTGCTTGTAACTCCAGCCTGATTGCTCTGCCCTCAATTTCCCTTTTATTACAGGAATTTAAAGCTTCATTAGCATCTTCAAATGAAGCAAATTCTATAAATGCATACCCTTTAGATTTGCCATTTTGGTTCTGGGGCACTTTGATAAAAGTTGCCTTCTCAAATACTTCCTGAAGAGTTTCTTCTGTTGCACTGTAGGACAAGTTGCTTAAAACCAGAGTTTTTGATTCACCGCTCCAAGTGCTATTCTTTCCACCCCTATAGTCTTGACTTTGACCTTTCTACCCAGTGTAGTACAGGGAAATGGATCGCCCATCAATCTCTGTTCCCTGCTTTTCTTCAAATATTTTCTGTGCATCAGCTTCTGTCTTAAATTCAATATAAGCAATCCCTTTACTCTTCCCATCTTTGCTGACTATTCTGATCTCCATAGCATCTTCAAACACTTCTTTTAATTCATCCTGAGTGACTTTGTAGGGAAGGTTTTTGGCCAAAAGTGTTCTGGCATCCCGATCGTTCTTACTGTCTTTCCCTTTTGGTTTCTCTAGTTTAATTTCATTGCCAAAGACTTTCAAACCAGTGAGCTCCAAGGCTTTTTCCAGGTCTTCAGCAGATTCAAAATCCACATAGCCAAACTTTCTAGTCATACCAATTCTGACATCCACAACAGCAAGATCGTTTTTAGCAAAAACATCACTGATACCAGTTTTTAATTCGGGAGCAGATTTGTTAGAATTCAGGTTTCCAGTAAACAGATTGAAAGGTGTAGTCGGTTCTGTTCCTTCCACTTTCTGTTTCTTGGCTTCAGGAGCCGCTTTCTGTTTCATCATTTCCTTCTTTCGTTTTCCAGGTTCTTCTTTGACAGGCTCTTCCTCCTCTTCCTCCTCCTCCTCTTCATCCTCTTCCTCATCATCTTCATGTTCCTCCTCAGCCACACTCTTAGCTTTCACAGGAACAACTTGCAGAAGCTTTCTTTCCTTCGGCTGATGTTGTCTCCATAGCTGCTTCTTCAGAGTCATCCTCCTCCTCGTCTTTATCTTCATCTCCCTCATCATCTTCATCCTCTGAGGCAGGCTGCTGCTTTCATCACTGCTGGTTCAAATTCCTCCTCCTCCTCCTCCTCACTGTCATCATCCTCATCACCACTGTCTTTCTTCTTGGCATTCTTGTGTTCTTTGCCCTCTTGGCTGGAGTGGCTGCTCCCTTCTTACCAGGGGTTGCTACCAATGCTTTGCCGGGTGTGCCTCCCTTTTTGCCGGGTGTTGCTACTGCTTTGGCTGGAGTAACCATCTTCTTGGTCTGTGGGGCTGCTGCCTTTTTGCCTGGGGTAACAGCTGCTTCTTGGCAGGTGTGGCAACTGCAACCTTTTTAGTTGGAGAAACCATCACTTTCTTTGCTGGGGTTGCAGTAGCCTTCTTGCCTTTCTTCTGAGGGACGATAACCTCTTCCTCACTGCTGTCATCATCATCATCTTCTGACATTTCCTCATCTTCATTGTCTTCTTCTACCTCCTTTGGGGGAGGAGCCAATTCTTGGGGTCACCTTGATTTTTACCTGCCTTTGCGAGCTGCACCATGATGGCAGCTTATGACCGTGGAGCGTGTATTGAGCAAGTGGCACAGACAAATCTAGAGGAAACAAGCTATGTTGGCGGCAGCCGAGGGTACAGAAGCCCTCGGAGCACGTACGGCGCATTCCAGCTACAGCTCCAGACTGACGTACACTGAAGTTTTGTATGGGATCCCTTACTATTATCTACTTAAAGGAATTTACTGTCTTTCCCCTATCTCATGTTCTAGATAATAAAAGGAAAGTTACTTCCCTTTTTGGCTGGAAATGAAGGAGAAACATACACAGTATGGCGTATGTTGTTGACTTATGCAATAACATCGTAAAAGGCCTTGCTAAACTGTGATCCTGTTATTTAACTGCTGTGTTTTACTAAAAACTTACCAAAGGGAGGGGAAGGGAGGGGGGAGGTTAGAGTGGAGGGAGGGTAATGTGTGGGGCCACACCTAGGGTGCATCTTAGAATGGGTACAGGCAAAACTTACTAAAGGCAGAATACAAATGTCTACATACAGTAACTAAGAAAATGCCATGAAGGCTACGCTGAACAGTTTGATGAGAATATTTCAGATTGTATATGAAACCAGCACATTGTACCCCTTGATTGCACTAATGTACACAGCTATGACTTAACAATAATAAAAAAAAAAAACTTATGCATGAGAAAAGCATACTATGACCTTTATGGGAATAGTGAGAATCTAGAAAATTAAATAAATTACCTGAATATAGGTGGACAAAACACGAATATTAAGTAATTTATTGTAAATTTGAAGTTAGTCTCGGGTATCATAAAGCTCAGAGTGCATACTATTTATGCTTTATTTGATCACTGTACTTAACTTAAAAAATTTTTGGCTTTGGTAAAACATGTTCCTTAACCATGACATTATGGATTAATTTGCTTCCTTTTGGTGGGTTTGCAGGGGGTTTTTTACGGTTTTTGTTAGAATTTTTTATTTAAAAATAGCATATGACTCATAAGAATTTGTAAAATTTGTTGAGAGGTCTTGTGTGCCTTTTGTCCAACTTCCACCACAAATATCTTACATAATCATAATCGAAGTGTTGCATTATCAAAACTAGGAAATTGATGTTGGGACAGTAATATTAACTCAGATTCTACTTTATTCATATGTCACCAGTTTTATGAGTGTGTTGTAGATTTCTAAGAAATATTATCACATATATAGATTTGACAAAGTATCATCAAAATCAAGATATATAACTGGCCCCATCAACACAAAGAAACTTCATCATGTTACCCCTTAATCTTTGCACACTTTTTTGAACGCTAACATCTGGCAACCACTAGTTTGTCTTCCATCTCTGTAATTTTGTCATTTTAAGACAAAATGTAAATGGGATCATAAAGTCCTAGAACCTCTGAGATTGTCTATTTAAAAAAAAGTGAGAATAATGCTCTTGAAATTCACACAATATGTTGGTTGAATAATTATTTTTTCTTTTTATTGTTAAGAGAATTTTGTTATATGGACATACCATTTGTTCATCCATTCACCAGTTGAAGGGTATAAAATGTATATTTTTTTTCCATTTTTGACCAAAACAATTAAAGCTGCCATGAACAACTATGAACAACTGGATAAAGGATTTTTTAAAGAAAAATGTTTTCTTTAGTTTTTCTTTTTGATAAATGCCCATGAAAGTAACTACTGAGTGATATTTCGATTTCATGTTTAGTTTAGCATTTTTTAAAAAATGCCATTTTTGTTTACAGAGAGGTTGTGCCATTTTACATTACTATCAGTAATGTATGAGAAATTCAGTGTCTTTGCATTTTTGGGAGTATTTTGTATTATCATGATTTAAAAGGTAGTGTTTTCATGCTTGTGTATTTTTACACACATTAAAATTTTACCTTGCATTTTGTAATACCTAACAATGTTGAATATTTTTTCCTGTGCTTACTTTTCATCTATGTATTCCTTTCAGTGAGATGTCTTTTCATATCATTTGCCTGTTTGTTAATTGGATTTTTATTTTCTTATTATTGAGTTTAGAGGTTCTTAAAATATATTAAAATATATATCACAGATACTAAATGCTTCGTCAGATACAGAGCATTCACATATTTCCTCCCAGTCTGTAGTTTGCCTTTTCATTTTGTTAGCAGGGTCTTTCACTGAGCAATTTTTTTTTTTTTAATGAAGTCTAATGTATAGATTTTTTTTTCTGTCATGCACCATGCCTTTAGTGTAATATATAAGGACTATTCTCTTAATGCCTATGTCATAAAGAGTGTCTCCTATGTTGTCTCCTATAAATAGGTTTAGGTTTTACATTTAGATTTCCAAACCATTTTAATTTTTGAATAAGTTGTGGCATAGAGCTTAATGTCTTTACCTATAGATTTCCTGCATCTGGAATTTTTAATGTGTTTAATACGTACATGGATTTTGAATAAAGCAAAGATAACAGACACAATTGTAGTAGAATGAGCTAGCAGGGCCAAAAGGAAAAGATTATTTAAAAGTAACAATTTGAAGAAAGTAAGATGGCTGACTAGAGGCAGCTTTTGACAGAGGCTCCCATCCAGAGGGAGAGGTAGTGGACAGAATGGACTCAATAAGGCTGCTGTAACTCCAAGAAAACAAATTCCAAGTACAAAGCCCTTTGTCAAGAGGATGAGAGACCCCTCCCCTAAAAAAGAGTTTCCTTGTGTGCTCACTGCAAGAGTGCAGGGATCAGAAATCCTCTTATTTTACCCCACAGGAGACAGTCACTAAACATTGGGCCTCTTTCTCCATGGAGGCCCCACTTATGAGCCTAAGCATCATCCTGCTCAGAATAAAATTGAACAAATATTTTCCATGAAATTCTGAACTCCCAGTGCACTTTTCCCCTTCACCTGGTAGACTGTAGGTCTGCCCCCTGCAGAGCCCAGAGGGTTTGGTAATTCAGTGAGAGGCCTGGGTATTGTGTGGGCCAGCTAGACAGCAGTGCAGAAACAGTGACTCAAGTGTAAGTTGCAGGGAGCAGGGAGAGAGGGACATGTGGAAGACAGAGATGCACTATGCCGCAGAGGTGCTCACACCCTGAGCCAGACTTTGGTTGTGCACTTCCCTGAGCCCTTGCTCACCAGAGAGAACTGGGCTTCAGCCCCTCCAAATTGCCGGTGGCAGTGTGCAGAGGGGCTGACTGTGTGGGAGAGAAAAACACACCATGATGGTGCACAGCAGCAGGCAAAGGCACTGATGTCTCTCGTCTGAATGTGGAGGTGCACTCCCCTGATCCCTTGCCCATCAAAGGGAACCAGGCTTCAGCCCCTCAGGGTGGCAGGGGGCAGTATGCAGCAGGAGAGAAGATGCTGGCTCCCTCTGACTCTGGCCTGCGTACCCACCTGACTCCATTGCTCACTAAAGGGAATCAGGCTCCAGTCAAGCAGGGTTGCCGGCAGAGGTTCATGGACAGGGGTGAAGATGTTGATGTCACTGGACAGACTTTTTGGTGGGGTGCACCTTCCTGCCCCCATTGCTCACAGGAGGGAACCAGACTCCTGCTCTTCAGGTTTTCAGGCCAGAACTGCCTATGGATCCCTACTATCAGGTCATTGGGAACCTTTTGAACTCTCCCTACTGAGCAGTGATTTTACTGCCCAGGATAATCAGACTAGAATTCTTGACATAGGATATCTACCTGGGGACCCTCCAAGGTTGAGCAGTACTCATTTTTACCTGGAGGGACTGATTCTCCTCCTCTAGTTCTTGCTGGTGGACGCAGACACCACAGACATTTTATCTTCCCCAAACTGAGATTTCAGCCGAGTACCCCAACTTATTAGGATTGGATAGAGGCTAACTGACTATAAGACAGAGCCAGCTAGAGCTATCACATCAAGCAAGCCCTCAGAGTCTCTGGATGCAGCTCTCAAAGGGACCTTCATAAAGCTGTAGGGCAAAAGCCACAATCACCAGCCCAAGCTCATTGGTAAAGGACTGGTTAACTACACTTTCTGGGGCCCTCAATCCAATCTCACTCTACAAGTTTTACCAGCCAAACTACAAAAAATAATCATGGGGAGGAACCTGCAGAAGAACTCAGGCCACTTAATCAGAGTAGATCAACTCCCTCAAAGAATGACAAAGGAGATACTGCAGAAGATGCCATTCACAGACAAACAGCTAAATTGTCAGACATAGAATTCAAATATGGAATTAAAAAAAATCTCCCAAAAAGGCAAAGTACCAGACCAGATGTCTTCACATCAAAATTCTACCAAACCTTCAAAGAAGAACTGGTACCTATATTACATAATCTTTTCAAAATCATAGAAAAAGAAGGAATCCTCTCCAGCACATTCATGAAGCAAATATGACCTTAATCCCCAAACCAGGAAAGGATCCAACAAACAAAGAAAACTATAGACCAATATTAATGAATATCAGTGCAAAAATATTCAATACAATCCTAGCAAATAGAATTAAAGGATAGATCAAAAAAATTATACACGATGATCAAGTTGGTTGTATCCCAGGGTTACAAGTTTGGTTAAACACACATAAATCTATAAATATAATACACCACATAAATAAAATAAAAAACAAATGTTATATAGTTCTATCAATTGATGCAGAAAAACTTTTGATAATATTCAGCATTCTTTCCTGATTAGAACACTTCAGAAAATCAACTTAGATGGGACATTTCTTAAACTGATAAGAGGCCATCTAAAGCAAACCTACAGCCAATATCATATTGAACAAAGTAAAACTGAAAACATTTACACTCAGATCTGGAACTAGACAAGGATATCTATTGTCACCACTGGTATTCAATAGTAATGGAAGACCTAGCCTTTGCAAACATGCAAGAGAAGGGGATAAAGGGTATTTAAATGGAGTCAAAAGAGGGAAAATGCTCACTCTAAGTGGATGACATGACTTTATACCTGGAAAACTCCAGGGACTCAACTGCAAAGCTCTTAGAAGTGATCAAGGAATATAGCAGTGTTTCGGGATACAAAATCAATACTTCCAAATCAGTAGTTTTTATATATGCCAACAATAGTCAAACTGAAAACATAGTTAAGGACTCCTATCTTTTTTACACTAGTGCCAAAGAAGATGAAATACCTGGGAATTTAACTAACAAAGGACGTGAAATATCTCTATAATGAAAACTATTAAATCCTGAGAAAAGAAATAGCTGAAGATGTTAACAAATGAAAACACATAACATGATCGTGGCTGGGAAGAATCAACATTTTAAAAATGTCCATACTACACAAAGCATTCTACAGATTAAATGCAATCCCTATCAAAGCACCAATGTCATATTTTAAAGAACTTGAAAAAATAGTACTTCAGGCGGTGTCCGTAGCTCATTGGGTAGGGTGCTGGCCACATACACCCATGCTGGTGGGTTTGAAACCAGCCCAGGGCCAGCTAAACAACAATGACAACTGAAACAAAAAAATAGCTGGGCGCTATGGTGGGCACCTGTAGTCCCAGCTACTTGGAAGGGTGAGGCAAGAGAATCACTTAAGTCCAAGGGTTAGAGGTTGCTGTGAGCTGTGACGCCATGGCACTCTACCAAGGGTAACATAGTGAAACTCTGTCTCAAAAAAATGCTTCATTTTATATGGAATCAGAAAAAAACTTGAATAATCAATACATTACTTAGAAATAAAAGCAAATCAGGAGGCATCATGTTACTAGAGTTCAAATTACACTATAAATCTGTAGTGAACAAAACGTCATGGTACTGGCACAATAATGGAGATGTAGATATATGGAACACAATAGAGAACCTGGAGATCAACCCAAGCACGCATCATTTCGTTTTTTATAAGCCTAACAAAAACATACACTGGAGGAAAGATTCCCTATTTAACATATGGTTCCGGGAGAACTAGCTAGTGACCTGTAGAAGACTAACACTGGACCCTCACCTTTCACCGCTAAAAAAAAATTCTCACTGGATAAAAAATTTGAACTTAAGACATGAAACTATAAAATTACCAGAAGAGAGTACAGTCAAAACCCTTGAAGATACCAGCCTGGGATAATATATTATGAGGAGGACTCACTGGCAATTGTTACAATGCCAAGAATAAGTTACTGGGATCTGATCAAACTAAAAAGCTTCTACACAGCTAAGGGCACCTCAAATAAAGCAAACTGACAACCTTCAGAAGGAAAGAAGATTTTTGCAGGTTATGTTTCCCACAAAGGTCGGATAACTAGAATCTACAGAGAATTCAAAGTAATCAATAAGAAAAGAAAAAAAAAACCATTTCTTTGTGGGCAAGAGATTTGAACAGAAACGTGTCTGAAGATGATAGGTGAATGGCCATCAAGCACAGGAAAAAATGCTCATATTTAATCATCAGAGAAATGCAAATGAAAACCACTTTGAGAGATAATCTAACTTCAGTAAGATTAGCCCACATCACAAAATCCAAAAACTGCAGATGTTGGCATGGATGTGGTGAGAAAGGAACACTTCTACACTGCTGGTGGGACTGCAAACTAATCCAGCCTATTTGGAAAGAAGTATGGAGAATTCTCAAGGAACTAAATGTTGACTACCATTTGATCCTGCAATTCCGTTACTAGGGATCTACCTAGATGAACAAAAATCATTTTACAACAAAGACATTTGCACCAGAATGTTTACTGCAGCCCAATTCACAATAGCCAAGTTGTGGAAGCAGCCTAAATGCCCATCAATCCATGAATGAATTAACAACCTGTGTTATATGTATACCATGGAATATAATGCAGCCATAAAAAGAGGGAGACTTACTACTTTTATGTTTATCTGGATGGAGCTGGAACAAATTATTCTTAGTAAAGTATCTCAAGAATGGGGGAAAAAAGTAGCCAATATTGTAACTCAATACAGTTACAAAACCAATATTTAAACACACATTGGTGTGAGTGATAAAATGCAAAGATAGTCCAGAAATAAACAGGGGAGAGGAGGGGGAGGGTTGGGGAGGGAGGAGGCTGAGTGAAGGGAGGGTATTTGGCAGGATCTCACTTACTGTACATAATGCAAGGGTACATTTCAATACAACTAAGAGTATATTGTAACTGTTGTACCACAAAAATAAGTAAATGAGGTGATGGTTATGTTAATTGGTTTGATTTAAGCATTCCACATTATATATCAAATCATCACCTTCTACACCATAAATGTATACAGTTATGGTTTAATAAAAATTACTTTAAACATAAAAATATTCCATGATGAGTCTTGGTGTGTTAAAAATGGCCAATAGAATGTACCTAATGTTTATGAGATTTGGCAAAATTAAATATTGTGCCTGTACTGAAACTTTCTTTTGGCATCACAAGGCTGATAACATGCATATGCAACTACTGCGATTCCACAGAATCCAACGCTCAGAAGAGGCTTCATCCTTGGGATTAAATGGTTTCAAGTCAACATTCTGAAACTCTTATTAATACTTCTGTGTTTTTTTTTTATTGTTGGGGATTCATTGAGGGTACAATAAGCCAGGTTATACTGATTGCAATTGTTAGGTAAAGTCCCTCTTGCAATCATGTCTTGTCCCCATAAAGTGTGACACACACCAAGGCCCCACACCCTCCCCCCTTCCCTCTTTCTGTTCCCCCCCCATAACCTTAATTGTCATTAATTTCCTCATATCAAAATTGAGTACATAGGATTCATGCTTCTCCATTCATCTGATCCTTTACTAAGAATAATGTCTTCCATGTCCATCCAGGTTAATACAAAGGATGTAAAGTCTCCATTTTTTTAATGGCTGAATAGTATTCCATGGTATACATATACCACAGCTTGTTAATCCATTCCTGGGTTGGTGGGCATTTAGGCTGTTTCCACATTTTGGCGATTGTAAATTGAGCTGCAATAAACAGTCTAGTACAAGTGTCCTTATGATAAAAGGATTTTTTTCCTTCTGGGTAGATGCCCAGCAATGGGAGGTCTAGCTTGAGTGCTTTGAGGTTTCTCCATACTTCCTTCCAGAAAGGTTGTACTAGTTTGCAGTCCCACCAGCAGTGTAAAAGTGTTCCCTTCTCTCCACATCCACACCAGCATCTGCAGTTTTGAGATTTTGTGATGTGGGCCATTCTCACTGGGGTTAGATGATATCTCAGGATTGTTTTGATTTGCATTTCTCTAATATATAGAGATGATGAACATTTTTTCATGTGTTTGTTAGCCATTTGTCTGTCGTCTTTAGAGAAAGTTCTATTCATGTCTCTTGCCCATTGATATATGGGATTGTTGGCTTTTTTCATGTGGATTAATTTGAGTTCTCTATAGATCCTAGTTATCAAGCTTTTGTCTGATTGAAAATATGCAAATTTCCTTTCCCATTGTGTAGGTTGTCTCTTCGCTTTGGTTATTGTCTCCTTAGCTGTACAGAAGCTTTTCAGTTTAATGAAGTCCCATTTGTTTATTTTTGTTGTTGTTGCAATTGCCATGGCAGTCTTCTTCATGAAGTCTTTCCCCAGGCCAATATCTTCCAGTGTTTTTCCTATGCTTTCTTGGAGGATTTTTATTGTTTCATGCCTTAAATTTAAGTCCTTTATCCATCTTGAATCAATTTTTGTGAGTGGGGAAAGGTGTGGGTCCAGTTTCAGTCTTTTACATGTAGACAACCAGTTCTCCCAACACCATTTGTTGAATAGGGAGTCTTTCCCCCAAGGTATGTTCTTGTTGGTTTATCAAAGATTAGGTGGTTGTAAAATATTAGTTTCATTTCTTGGTTTTCAATTTGATTCCAAGTGTCTATGTCTCTGTTTTTGTGCCAGTACTTTCAAGATTTGGAAAAAATGATTCTGCGTTTTTCTGGAACCAGAAAAAACCCCGTATAGCTAAGGCAGTTCTCTGTAACAAAAATAAACCTGGGGGCATCAGCATACCAGATTTTAATCTGTACTACAAAGCCATAGTACTCAAGACAACATGGTACAGGCACAAAAACAGAGACATAGACACTTGGAATCGAATTGAAAACCAAGAAATGAAAATACTTTTGTGTTTTAATTTATATTTTGCAAATGAAGTCAGTTGAGGCAATGGAACCTGTTGTTGGGCTTGAAGTCTGAACTTACATGCAATTGTATCATCCACATGCACAGGACAGGTTCTTAATAGTTTCCCCTTCTGCCATACTCAGAACTGCTACCACCATTTGCTCTTGTCAGAATCCTAGGAATGGGGGGGGGGTAGATTTGGGTTCACATGCCCTGTGCATTAAGTCATAGGGAAGACCCCCTGGATACTTATGAGCTTCTGTACTTGCCTCATGAGAATCACCATGACCAATACACCACAATATTAAATAGCAAGTAAGAAGCACCATGAGAGGCTAAGAGAGAGAACAAAATAAAGGAAATGCCTTTTTTTCCCTGATTTGTGAACAAAGGGAAGTACATCTTATTTTACATTAAGGCCTTGCAAAATGTGTAGCTGGCCCTGTGTCAAATTAGAACCTTGTTTATTTAACTGTATTTCATAGGAATTCCTAGAAAATAAAAATTGTAGACTGTAAAGGAAAGAATTTATGACTATGACATGCTGTAATAAAATCCCCAATTGAGAGAATTCAAGATTTAATACAATATACTAAATTCAGGTGTGTCCCACTTGTTTTGAAAGTCACTCTAAAGCCAGTGTATAAAAGCAAATGACAACGTAAAGTGTGCATCCAAAAATAAGAAGGAATATTTGAAACTTCAAAACACAAATAGAGGGACAAACTTCCCAAAGCGATGAAAGTCAAGCAGTGTGCAGGAAGATGCAGGGAGACAAAGCCCATGAATAGAGAGATCTCACAGAAAATAAAATGCACAGCACGTTTCTCCTTCGAATGCGCTATACCCATAAGTACAAAATTCCCCCACATTGTTGTTTGCAAAAAATAAAATGGAATCAAAGCTTGCCAGATGTAGTTTCTTTAGACAGCCTTTAATTTTGGGAAGTAGAAAGGAAGGTAAACGAGAAATCAAACAGGCAAAGTCATACTAACAAAAAGCATTCTGTTAATAAGATAATGGACAAAGTGGAGACAGCATTGTCAGCTGCTGTTCAGAGAAAATTGTGAGGAGAAGTAAAAGCTTAAGGAATTTACTCACATAAAAGCTATGAGAAGGAGAGACCTTACTCTCATGGAAAAAAAAATCCTGCTTCCTCCCCTACACAAAGCCCTACATATGTATAGTTTTTCCATAATGTAATGATGTATCTCTGCAAAGCTATAACTCAAAAGAAGGAGCATAATATTTAAAAATGTATTAGGCAAAGAACATTCACTGGGCACAGCACCCTTTGCTCAGTGGTTGGGGCTCTGGCCACACACACCTGGCCTGCTAAACAGCAATGGCAACAACAACAACAAAAACAGCCGGGCGTTGCGGTGGGTGCCTGTAGTCCCTGCTACTTGGGAGGCTGAGGCAAGAGAATCATATAAGCCCAAGAGTTTGAGGTTGCTGTGAGCTGTGTGAGGCCATGGCACTCTACCAAGGGTGACATAATGACACTGTCTCAAAAAAAGAAAAAACAAAGAGCATTCACTGAAAAGAGGTTGCCATAGAGCCAACAAAAATTGTAACTAAGTGTACAGCAAAGAATTTTTAAAAATTACTGATGCAATAATTTCTGTGACAGCCCTCAGAGATTTAATATGATAATAATTTAAAAAGATGGTGAGGCAATAACAACAACAACAGTAAAAACATGAACTACGGGGTTGCAGAATGCAGGAGAAAAAATTGAAGAAAAATTCTACATATTTAAATTAATATTAAAAAGATGTCTTTGTTCATTCCAGGCTGCTCTAACAAAGTACTTTAGACTAGATAATTCATAAACAGCACATATATATTTCTTATAAGCCTGGAGGCTGGAACATCCAAGATCGAGGCACCAGCAAATTTTTGTGTGTGGTCCTCACGTCTGGTCAAGGACCATCCTCATAGAGGGTCCCATCTAGGTGTCTTCATGTGACAAATAGATGGAAGGGCCAAGGCAGCTCTGTAAAGCCTCTTTTATAAAAGCATTAATCTCTCTCATGAAAGCAGAGACCTCATGGCATAATAATTTCCTAGAACCGCCCCCCATTAATACCACCACAATAGGGATTAAGTATATCTATAAATTATGGAGACACATGAACATTCAAATTGTAGCAAAAGGATTGTGTGACATTAGAAGAAACTCAAAGGATATTACTTAAAATGTAAGAGACATACAACAGGATTGAGAAATGTAAGGAAAACAGAATTGAATTAAAAGAATTGAAAGAAATCATTCTCATAGTCCCACCTGATTTTTGACAATGATGCAGGCACCCCAGCCAGTTCAGCCAAGCTGGGCTGGAGGACACACTGCCTCCGCCTCCGTGGTGTTGGTGCTGAGGCAGCCGGCAGAGGAACCAGCAGGCGGGAGAGTGGGCAAGAGGAGACCTCCCCCAGCCCCGCTGGAGGTTCTAGTAGCCAGAGGGGCAGGACAACTGCTGGGGAGACACCAGCGCCTTGGTGTCTCCTTCCTCTTGCACTTTTGACTGAACAGGGAACCCCCATTTCCTATTCCTAGGTCAATTTTATGTAAGTTTCCTAGGCCTCAATTCTATGAATGGACTGTGTCCATTCATTAATACATTCATTCACCTTGTCCCAGTGGAAGGGACTGTATTCATTCATTAAAGCATTCATTCACCATGCCCCACCTGAAAAGACTGTATCCATTCATTAACTGAGTTCTCGCCCATGCTGCTAAATGTAACAACTGAGTTCTGCTGAATGTAACTTTAGAGGACCCAAGCCAGCTAAATGTAACAATTGAGTTAGGCTAAATAACTCCATGCAACTATATACATCCCTGAGCAAAGAGCCCAGAGAGAGACAGAGAAGGAGCAAGAAAGCTTGTTCCCTGACTTGGGTTTTCTCTCTGCCAGGAACTTTGGCGTTTTTGTATTCTTTTCTGTAAATAAATCCTGTCTTACCACTGATCTGTGGTCCGTGGATTCAGTCTTCAAACCATGGAGACCAAGAACCCACTGAAGACAAAATTCTGGTATCAACAACAAAGATAAAAATATACTTCAGGGAAGATAATTCTTGTTCAGTAAATGGTGCTGGGAAGCCTGGATAGCCACATGTAAAAGACTGAAACACGATCTATACCTCTCACCACTCTCAAAAATTAACTCATAATGGATAAAAGACTAAAACCTAAAGCAGGAAACTACAAAAATCCTAGAAGAAAATTTGGAGGGGCGGCCAGCCCCATATGCTGGAGATGGCAGGTTCAAACCCAGCCCCGGCCAAAAACTGTAAAAAAAGAAAAGAAAAGAATATTTTGTAAAAACTCTTCTAGATATTAGCTTAGGCAAAGGATTTGTTAAGAATATCCCCAAAGCAATCATAGCAACAAAAAAATAAATAAGTGGGACCTGATCAAATTAAAAAAGCTTCTGCACAGTCAAGAACACAATCAAATATCTTCTCCCATTCTGAGGGCTGTTTTCTTGCTTTACTTACAGTGTTCTTAGCTGTGCAGAAGCTTTGTAGTTTGATCAAGTCCCAGTAGTGTAACTGCTTCAATTGCCCGGGGGGTTCTCCTCATGAAATACTCACCCAGACCAATATCTTTAAGGGTTTTCCCTGCATTCTCCTCTTGTATTTTTATAGTTTCATGTCTTAAGTTTAAATCTTTAATCCAATGAGAGTCTATCTTAGTTAATGGTGAAAGGTGTGGGTCCAATTTCAGTCTTCTGCAGGTTGCCAGCCAGTTCACACAGCACCATTTATTAAATAGGGAATCTTTTCCCCACTGAATGTTTTTAATTGGCTTGTCAAAAATCAAATAGTGTTAAGTAGCTGGATTCATCTCTTGGTTCTCTATTCTGTTCCAGATATCTACTTCTCTGTTTTTGTGCCAATACCATGCTGTTTTGATCGCTATCGATTTGTAGTAAAGTCTGAGGTCTGGTAGTGTGATTCCTCCTGTTTTGTTTTTATTTCTGAGTAATGTCTTGGCTATTCGAGGTTTTTTCTGATTCCATATAAAACGAAGTATTGTTTTTTCAAGATCTTTAAAATATGACAGTGGAACTTTAATAGGGAGTGCGTTGAAATTACATATTGCTTTGGGTAGTATGGACATTTTGACAATGTTGATTCTTCCCAGCCATGAGCATGGTATGTTTTTCCATTTGTTAACATTTTCAGCTATTTCTTTTCTTAGAGTTTCATAGTTCTCTTTATAGAGATCTTTCACGTCTTTGGGAGAAGATATTTGCAGGGTATATCTGTGACAAAGGTTTAGTAACCAGAATCCACAGACAACTCAAACGCATCAGCAAGAAAAAAACAAGGGATCCCATCACAGGCTGGGCAAGGGATTTGAAGAGAAACTTCTCTGAAGAAGACAGGCGCACGGCCTTCAGACATATGAAAAAATGCTCATCATCTTTAATCATCAGAGAAATGCAAATGAAAACTACTTTGAGATATCGTCTAACTCCAATGAGACTAGCCTATATCACAAAATCTCAAGACCAGAGATGTTGGCGTGGATGCGGAGAAAAGGGAACACTTCTGCACTGCTGGTGGGAATGCAAATTAATACATTCCTTTTGGAAAGATATATGGAGAACACTCAGAGATCTAAAAATAGATCTGCCATTCAATCCTGTAATCCCTCTGCTGGGCATATACCCAGAAGACCAAAAATCACAACATAACAAAGATATTTGTACCAGAATGTTTATTGCAGCCCAATTCATAATTGCTAAGTCATGGAAAAAGCCCAAGTGCCCATCGATCCACGTATGGATTAATAAATTGTGGTATATGTACACCATGGAATACTATGCAGCCTTAAAGAAAGATGGAGACTTTACCTCTTTCATGTTTACATGGATGGAGCTGGAACATATTCTTCTTAGTAAAGTATCTCAAGAATGGAAGAAAAAGTACCCAATGTACTCAGCCCTACTATGAAACTAATTTGGGACTCTCACATGAAAGCTATAACCCAGTTACAACCTAACAATAGGGGGAAGTGGGAAGGGGAGGTGGTGAGTAGAGGGAGGGGGATCGGTGGGATCATACCTGTGGGGCATCTTACAGGGGTATTTGCGAAACTTGGTAAATGTAGAATGTAAATGTTTTGGCACAGTAACTGAGATAACGCCAGAAAGGCTATGTTAACCATTGTAATGAAAATGTGTCAAATGGTCTATGAAGCGAGTGTATGATGCCCCATAATCATATCAATGTATACAGTTATGATTTAATAAAAAAAAAAGAACACAATCAAAAGAGCAAATAGCCCACATGTGGATTTATAGAATCACATCTTACCAGAGCATAAACCCCTGGGAAGAAACTTTCCTTTGGAGCCAACACTGGGGTAAGAAAACTTCAACTAAAATTGATGAATTTCTGGGGACTAAATGTGAACAAAAATGAGAGCTAAACACCCCTGGGGGCCCCTTTTTACAAAAGACCCTATACTTGTGTGAGTTTACCCCCGGGAGCTTTCCTAGGTCCTCACAAGGAGGAAAGGATAAAAATCCCCTCCACTTCTGGCAGGAGGATGAGAAATGTAGCAATTTTGAAATATGCCCAGGGCATTGTATTCTTCACAAGGATTGTCTTCAAGAGAAATTATTTTATCAGAGTCTGGGCAACTGAGAGTTTACCTGAGCCTGAACGATTTGGGGGAAGGGAAATACCCAACTCTAGCATGCTCTAGCCTTCATGTGAAAAAGGGAAATGCCAAACTCATGTCCCTTGTAGCCTTTATATTTCACTTAAGGGGATAGAAGGGAAAGAAAATTGGAGCATACTAGTGAAATTCACTTTCCAGAGCCACAGGCTCATACAAGACCAAGAGGTAATTTTAGGATTAGAGAATATTTCCCCTTTTTACACCTCACCACTGCATCTGTAAGGCTCCTGTATGATAAAAGATGGACACAACTGAAAGAACTGCTTGTCTCAGACCTTAACTGATGAATTCTCTAGGGAATCTCAAAGATGACAGGAGAGAAAAACAAGAACAGAAGAACAAAATTTGGCCTCTGACAGCAATAGGGAAAGAAAACAGCAAACAAGGCTTAATTCATAGTCAGAGAAACGTAATTCCTCACCTTAAAAGCCAATTTACCTCAATTCTTATATGGTTAATATACTATATTTGCCTTTCAACAAAATTGCAAGGAATACTAAAAAAAAAAAAAAAATACAAAATAATCATGAGAACCAGACCCAGATTAGCAGAAATGTTGGAATTCCCATACCAGAAATATGATCAGTATTCTAAAGAATCTAAGAAAAAAGTGGACAACATGGAAGAACAGATAGATAATTTAATTTGAGAGAGAGAAATTGAAACTCTAAGAAAGATTAAAATAAAAAAGCTGGAAAGCAAAAATACTATAGGAAATATAAAGGATGTCTTTAATAGTCTCATTAATAGTCTGGACATAGCCAAGGAAAGGATTAGTTAACTTGAAAAAATGTCAATTGAAGCTTCTAAAACTGCAATGTAGAAAGAAAACAGAATGAAAAAGGTAGAACAGAATACGTAAGAATGGTGATATAATTACAAAATATGTGAAATAAAATTAAAGAGAGAAGAGAGATACAAAAATACCCCACACGAGTTAACAGAAAATAAAAAAAAAATAGAAACAATTAAACTCAAGACTTGCTGTTTTGAAAAATAAATCAGTAAAACAATAAATAATTGAGTATCTTACAAAGAAAAAAGCACAACATATAAGAAGTAATTGGACAACAACCACAATATGAAGGAAATTAAAAGAAATATGTGTCAGCTTTTCTAAGTTCTATGAAAATAAATGGGAATATAAATTATAATACATACATTGAGAGCTAGAAAATCTAAATGTGTTAAATAACATATAAGAAACAAAACTGTAAAGTAGTGAATTTCCCCAAACTACATGAAGTACAGATGGTTTCACAGGTGATCTTACTATAAACTTTTAAGGAACAGATAACAGTAGTGCTAGGTAAAGTGTTCCAGACCCTACATAAAAGAAGAAATTTCCAAAAAGATTTTAAGAACTATCCCTTTTCTTGATAAAAAACTAAAAATATTACACAAAAAAACCACAAACCAATTTTATTTATAACATAAATGTAGAAGTTAGAGCTAAAATATTAGCAATTGTATCCAGCAATAAATATGTGATGACAAAGTTCAGTTCATTATCAGATTGCGAGGATTGTTTAGTATTAGGCAATCTTATATCCCTTTTCTTATTCATATTCACAGATTAAAAGAGGAAAATCTTTTGTACATTTCTAAAGATGCTGAGAAAACATTTTATAAAATTCAATTTCCGTTATTGAGTTTAAAAATCTAATAATAAAATGAAATATATAAACATGGCAAACAGAATCTAAGTTGGTACACCCATAATATCTCCTGGTGCTGCTTTTAAATGACACATAGGGCAAAAGTGACAATATCACTCCTGAGATTAAATTCCGTTATTGATATAGACTGGATATTTGTCCCCTATAAATCTCATGTTGAAATTTGATACCTTGAGGTTGTGCTCAAGGTCTGAGATTTTGCGAAACAAATCGGAGATCTTCTGTCTGACACTTTTCATATCCTCCCCTTTTTAATGCTGATGTCTGATAAGTACATTTTAACTACTTTTCCCTGCTTTGTGGTAGTAAATATGACCTGAGGTTTACTTTGGAGGCCTCCTTCCCACCAGGGTGGGAAGTATTTAGGTTGTCAGAGGGATCCTTAATGGATGGCTTGGTGATATTCTTACAGGAAATGAATGAGTCTCTCTTATTTTCCCTCAAAAACCAGTTGTTGAAGAGCCTGACATCTCTCTTCTTCTCCTTCTTGTAGAGCAGCGGTTCTCAACCTGTGCGTCATGACCCACAGAAACTGTATTTAACGGTCATGGCATTAGGAAGGTTGAGAACCACTGTTGTAGAGGAAACTGTGCCCTGATCTTTAGCATAATAGCTCTTACTTCCTGCTTGAGAGATCTGGAGAATCAAGAGAATGGCATGTAAGTTGTGTATATGCAGAAGATCAGAAAATTGGCCTCCGAGAGAGAATGTGTAAGTGAGGTGTGTCAATATCAAGCTTTGTGGTTATAGTAAAGATTCTCTAGATTCTAAAGGTATTCTTGATGCTGGAGGCAGAGGTTGTGCTCAAGGTCTGAGATTTTGCGAAACAAATCGGAGATCTTCTGTCTGACACTTTTCATATCCTCCCCTTTTTAATGCTGATGTCTGATAAGTACATTTTAACTACTTTTCCCTGCTTTGTGGTAGTAAATATGACCTGAGGTTTACTTTGGAGGCCTCCTCCCAGAGTCCTCAGTCCCTGGACACAGACTTTGTGTCAAGCCTCTTCATTCCTGACACCAAGACCCCCTCACCTGGTGACCTTAAACCCCTTCACCTGCCCCCTTCTTCTTGCTATTTGATGCCCTCTTCCCTTTGCCTTCTGACAGGAGTGGAAGTAGCCTAAAGTCCTCACCAGAACCAGATGCTAGTGCCATACTTCTTATACAGCCTGCAGAACCACAAGCCAAATAAACCTCTTTTCTTTGTAGGTTTCCCAGCCTCAGGTATTCCTTTATAGCAGGGGTCCTCAAACTTTGTAAACAGGGGGCAAGTTCACTGTCCCTCAGACCGTTGGAGGGCCGGACTATAGTTTAAAAAAACAAACAAACAAACAAACAAAAAACTATGAACAAATTCCTATGCACACTGCACATATCTTATTTTGAAGTAAAAAAGCAAAATGGGAACAAATACAATCACCCACCTCATATGGCCCATGGGCTGTAGTTTGAGGATCCCTGCTTTATAGCAACAAAACCTAAGACAATTATATAAGACTTAATCATGGTAGTAGACTCTCTCCAGAGATTCTCCTTTGTGGGTTGATGAAGTAAGTAACCATATTAAGAAAGTTTGTGTGGCAAAAAGCTGTGGGTAGCCTCTAAGAGCTGAGGCCAGCCTCCACCCAACATAAAGCCAGGTCCCTCAGTCCTACAACCCCAAGTGAGTGAATTCTAAGAACAACATGAATGAATGTGGAAGATTTCCCAATGTAGCCTCCAAATGAGTATACAGTTCAACCAACAACTTGGTTTCAACTTCCTGAGATCCTAAAAAGAGATCCTGGTTGTGCCATACATAGATTCCTAATATAAAGACACTGTAAATTAATAAATGTGTATTATTTTAACCTACTAAGATAACATTGATGTTTTTATAGCAATAAATATCTAGTACAACTCCAAAGCTGGTAACATGGGGAAACACTGAATCATTTCCCATTAAGTAAAGAAAAAAGACAAGTCTGTGACATACTACATTTTTATTGAACAGTGGTTTGAAGGTAAAATTAAATTAGACCATATACGATAAAGAAGTAAGATACATGAAATTTGGAAAGAAGCATTGGAAATGTTGAGTACATCTGAGTACATAAAATACATAAAAGTATGTAAAATATTACTTTTAAAAATTATTTCAAAATAAATAATAATGTTTAGGAAATACAGCATTTTTACATAGGATTCCTATCATGTGGATTCATAATACATATAACAACTATATCAAGAAGGATCCTATATAGTTGTTAGTGTCCACCTTCTTGGTGGCACTTTGAAATATTAACACTAAGAAATCTGCTAAGTGTTAAGGATACACAAAAGAGAACGTGTCATCATATAAATAAAAATATGATAAAGATTTAAAATTCAAAAAATCAAAAATAAGACAAGAATGGAAAAGTATATAAATTCATACCAGAAAGAAAAAAATAAAAGAAAAAGATTATATTAGATTCAGTTACATCAATAATTATACTAAAATGACATTTACACAGAGTTTCCCTGAATGGATGAGAATATATATATATATATATATATTATAAATATAAACATATATATATACACACACATATATATGAGCCACATACAAGATCTGATCCTTAAATATAAAGGTGCAGATTAAAAACAAATGGTTGAAAAAGGTATAACGTTCATAAAAAGTGCATATAGAATGGTTGGAGTGTCTATGTTAATACCATCTAAAGAGACTTCAAGATAAAAGTTATTACCAAATAGTAAGAAGAAGAATTAAGGGCATCAAAATAAGATGGCGGCCGAGTAACAGCTTCTTTGCGACTGGGCATGGTGAGATTGGGTAGAGAAGACTCCAGGTACCACTGGCTTATGGACCTGCCCCAGGAAAACACCTTTGGGGATGCAGCGAGGCAGTGAGAGATTTCTGAACCTCTGGAGGAGGACAAAAACAGTGGAGAAGTGGGGAGTGGTTGAGCTCAGTCTGAGGCTGTAGTGGCTGTCATGGTTATAGCTACAACAACAATGAGATTGCAGAGAGGGAAAGCCATCCCTGTGGGTTGTTTTCCTTTTTCAGACTTGGGCACTTGGTCGAGTTACCTTGGGAGACTTTGGGAGAGCGTGATAGTGACTTAGCAGTCTCCAGAGTCTGGGACTGAGCTGCTGGGCCAGAAAAGAGCTTTCATTGTTTTAGTGCCAGCAGAGCAGCCATTGCAGGCACCTGCAAGCTCTAGCCTCAGGGTCCCAGAGCGAGCCCCATGCTGGGAGACCTTAGTGAGTGATCAAGTGACTTTGAACAGCGCTGGAAGGCCAGAACTGAGATACCAGGGAGGAGAGGGGATTTCATTGTTCAGCAGTAGGAGAGTTGCCTTGCGGCCTCCACCCTCAGGGACAAAGAGTGAGACCAGTTTGGCAGGCCTGATAAGTGGGCAGTCACTTCAGGAGAGACCCCAGCTACACACACTTTCCTGAGAAAGCATCTTCTTAGCCAAGGATCTCGATTTACAGCATCTTTTAAGCAGGCTGAGAAGAGAATCAGACACTCAATGCTGCTTGATTAGAGGAAAAAGTAGCCAGTAGAGGCCTCTAGTCTCCATCTTACAGCATTGTCATTAGCATCTCATGCCCCAGAAGATCACCTGTTGCCCAGGCAATATTCAGTAAGGTATATATATATTGCTTTGTTTTTGCTTTCTTTTTTTTTTTTGTTTCAAATTTTTACCACTATTTTTTTTTAGTTTTTCTTCATTTTCTAAGTGTAAATATAATTTTTCAACATCACGTTCCTTAATAATAAGAGCTCTACCTTTCCTAGTTTTCTGTCCCTGCTATTTGTATTTTCCCCCAATTTTATCTCATAAGATTTTTTTTAGTTTGTTTATTTGTTTTGTTTTGATTTATAGTATTTTTGTTTTTCTTCTCTACTTAGTGGAGGTGGATTACTGTGTTTTCCCAGGCTGGCAAACAGCTGTAGACCTCAAGGGAACCACCCAAACCAGCACCCCCAGAGGTTGGGGGATTTTAAGGTGTGGGTCAAAATACCCTACTGTACACCTCTATTACTCCTGTCTCCTCTTTCTGTGCCTCTCTTCTTTTTGTCAATATTCCCTTTTACTCTCCCCCTTTCATTTCTCTTTTTTTCTATTATTTTATCATTTTTTCCCTTTTTGCTCTTCAGTATTCTCATACTTTTAGTCCTTTCCTAAAAGGACACATCAACATCTTAGGTTAGAGGCATAGTAACCTAAAGAGCAAGAGGAAGTGAAATGAAAATTAGGACAAGGTGACAAAGAAAACATTCATGAGGAAGACACAGCAGAAACATCCTTGCAACATGAAAAGCAAGACCAGAGCAATTAGCCTCCCCAAGGGACCATGGAGTAGCTGCTGCAGAGGATTCTACCTATAAAGAAATGTTAGAAATGACATAAGGGACATTTAAAATATGGATGATAGAGACAATGAAGGAAATTGCTGAGAAAGTGGAAAATAACCAAAAGGAAATACAAAAACAGAATCAAATGAGAGATTACTGATATGAAAAAAAAAATAGAAAGGATATAGCACAGCTAAAGGAATTGAAGCAGCCAATTAGGGAATTTAAAGATGCAGTAGAAAGTATAAGCAACAGATGGGACCATGCAGAAGAAAGAATTTCAGAGGTAGAGGACAAAGCTCTGATACTTAAAGAGTCAGAGAAAAGAGAGAAAGCAGAATGCTTATTGACAGAATTATAGGACTTCGTGAAGCATTCAAACATAGAAGGTATAGGTATCTCAGAAGGGGAAGAAGAATGCCCTAGAGGAATGGAAACCATACTGGAGAAAACCATAAATGAAAATTTCCAAAATATCACAAAAAATTCTGACACACTTCTTTCAGAGGCATATCAGACCCCAGGTTGTCTTAACTCAAACCGAGCTTCTCTAAGACACATTGTGATGAACCTATCCAAAGTCAAGCCAAAAGAAAACATTCTTCAGGCAGCAAAGGGTAAGTGCCAATTGACCTACTTGGGCAAACCTACTAGGATGACTGCAGACTTCTCAAATGAAACTTTTCAAGCCACAAGATAATGGTCCTCCACCTTTAATCTGCTTAAACAAAACAATTTCCAGCCCAGAATTCTATATCCTGCTGAGTTAAACTTTAAAATTTTTGGACAAATCAAATCTTTTCTTGATATGCAAACATTGAAGAAGGTTGCCACAATAAGACCAACTCTACAGAAAACACTTTGGTCTGTTCTACACACTGACATCACAATGGACCACCAGCAAAGTAAGCACCCAGAAACTGAAGGACAAAACTGAGGTTCCACAATGATGCAAAAAATAAAACTTAATGGACTTCCACAAAATAAAATGAATAGACCTTCACCACACTTATCAATTATCTCAATAATAGGCCTGAATTTCCCACTGAAGAAGCATAGATTGGACTATTAGATAACACACACACACACACACACAAAAGCCATCCATTTTCTGTCAGCAGGAAACACACCTATCCTCAAAGGACAAATTAAAAGTCATAGTTAAGTGTCAGAAGGTCATTTTTCACACAAACACAATTCAGAAAATAAGAGGGGTTCCATCTTATTTTCAGATACAAGTGGATTTAAAGCAACTAAAATCAAAAAATACAAAGAGGGACACTTCATATTGGTCAAGGGAAAAATACAACAAGAAGACATTTCAATTCTAAATATTTATGCACCCGGGGGAAAGATTTTATGGAGAAGACTTCCGTGGCGATTGCAACAACATATGGGACTTAATTAGACTGAAAAGCTTCTGTACAGCTAAGGAGATAACAACCAAGGCTAATAAACAACTTGCACAATGGGAAAGGATATTTGCATACTTTGAATCATACAAAAACTTGATAACTATGATCTACCAAGAACTCAAATTAATCTACATGAAAAAAGCCAACAATCCTTTATATCAATGGTCAAGAGACATGAATAGAATCCTCTCTAAAGAAGACAGGTGAATGACTAACAAACATATGAAAAAATGGTCATCATCTCTAATTATTAGATAAATTCAAATTAAAACCATTCTGAGATATCATCTAACTCCAGTAAGAATGGCCTACATCACAAAATCTCAAAACTGCAGATGCTGGCATGGATGTCAAGAGAAGGGAACACTTTTACACTGCTGGTGGGACTGCAAACTAATTTTGGAAGGACATATGGAGAATCCTTAAAGAACTCAAACTAGACCTCCGATTTCATCCTGCAATCCCATTACTGGGCATCTATCCAGAGGAAAAAAATCCTTTTAACATAAGGACACCTGCACTAGACTATTTATTGAAGCTCAATTCATAATCACCAAAATGTGGAAGCAGCCTAAATGCCCACCAACCCAGGAATGGATTAACAAGCTGTGGCATATATTCAGCCAATAAAAATATGGAGACTTTACATCTTTTATATTAATCTGGGTGGAAGTGGAACATGTTATTCTTAGTAAAGCATCACAGGAATGGAGAAACAAGAATCCTATGTACTCAATTCTGATATGAGGACAATTAATGGCCTAATGACAGTGGGGGGTGGGGGAAGGGGAGTGTAGAGAGAAGGCAGGATGAAGCAGGGTGAGGAGTCACAGTGTGTGACATACCTTTCAGAGGCGGGACACAATTACAAGAGGGTCTTTATGTAACAAATGCAATCAATGCAGCCTGTTTCAAAAAAGAAAAAAAAGAAAGAAAGAAAGAAACAGAATAGGTTACTCACCCTATAAAATACTATATCACAGAACCCCTCCCATTTAAAGAAATTTACCAGGGACACCAAGATAACTGGGAGAAACAAAATTTTCTAACTTATAACCAACTAATGTCACTGGGAAAAACAGACAGAAAACAGATTTCAGAATGGGTGAACAACAGATATGCTGTTAGTTTATCACCCCCAGTCCATCCTCACTCTCCAGATCGTGTGGATTAAGGATTGGAGCCTGAGCCCGCTGAAACCATGATGAAAAGGTCCCTACTTGGTGTTCCTGTCCACACCAAAAGCAGTGAAGGTGAGTGGCATTCCTGCCAGGATACATCAATGTGTGAAACCAGCCAGTGATGGAGAGTGGATGGTCCAACAACACTCAGAGCATACCCACCATCTTACCCTGAAAAAACAGACTACAGACCTGCCCCTGTCATATACCAGGTTCTGACTGGTCTATGCACCGTAGAAGCTTGAGGATGAGTAGCAGGAGCATGGCACTGATCACTGATTCTTTTTTTCACCTTTCTTCTTTAATCTTAGGGGTAAGACATGATGAAGGTTGCGAAAAAAGTATCCAAGAGGCGGAGCAAGATGGCGGCCGAGTAACAGCTTCCTTGCATCTGGTAACCGTGAGTCTGGGGAGATAGGACTCTAGGCATCTCTGGCTGGTGGGATCTGCCTATCATCACCCCTGTGAGGATACAGGGAGTCAGCGACAGACTTCTGGACCCCAAGAGGAGGACTAAAACAGTGGAAAAACGGCAAGTGGTTGCGTGTGTTCAGTCCATCTAAACCTGCCCGCAACTGTAAGTTCACTAGCAGCGAGACTGCAAACCGAAAAGGCCATACCTGTGAACTGTTTTGGTGTCTTTGGACTTCGCACTCAGTTGAACTGCCTTGGGGAGAGCCTGAGCGGGAGTGCGGAGAACTTTGGCCATTGTTTAGGGTCCCAGTCTGAGCTGCTGAGCCAGACGGAGCTAATAGTGTTTGGCTGTGGGTCACAGGGAGCCATTGTGAGCGATCGGCCCCGGCAAGCTCCGCCCTCAGGGTTGCAGAGCTAGAATCGGGTGGAAGCTGGTAACCCAGCGACCAAGTGGCCTAAGGGTGGGGTCCGAGCCACCTTGCAGCCCTAACCCTCAGGGACAGAGTGAGACCGGTTTTGGCACACTGGGTAAGTGGATAGCCACTTCATCAGTGATTCCAGAAACAAGTACTTTCCTGGGAAAGCTTCTGCTCAGCAAGTTTACAAGTTCAAAGTGCATTTTAAGTGGGCTGAAGAGATATTTAGGGTGTCAACCTGCTGGGGTTTGAGAAATCAGCAGCCTCCAGTCCTATCAGAACTGTGATTAACATCTCTTACCCCAGAAGACCACGTGTTGCCCAGACAATATTCAACAACATATACATACTGCTTTGTTTTTGGTTGTGCTTTTTTTTTTTTTTTTTGGTTTGGTTGTTTTTTCTGTTTATTTTGATGTTGTTGATGTTGTTTCGTTTTTTAATTTCAACCTTTTCCTTACAGATCCTTTTCCTTTCTTAATTTTTCTAGTTTAATTTTAACTTCCCATTGCTGCCTTTTTCAATAATTAGAACTTCATTTTTGCTAGTGTTTCTACCGCTATTATTTGGTTTTTCACCCAATTTTACCTGTAAAGTTTTCTGTTTGCTTGTTTTGGTTGGATTTATAGCATTTTTGTCTTTCCTGTCTATTTGGTAGAGGTGGGGTACTGTGTCTGATCAGGTTAGCAAGAGCTGCTGACCTCAAGAGAACCACCCAACTGGGCACCCCCAGAAGGTGGGTTTTTTTTAAGGTTGTGTCAAAGTACCCTACTGTACACCTATATTGCTCTGTCTCCCTCTTTCTGTGCCTCTCTTCATTTTGTCAATATTCCTTTTACCCACCCCCTCTCCTTTCTCTATTTTTCTTTCTTTCTTTTTTCTTATAACTCGGTCCTACATTCTTTCATCCCTTTTTTGCTCTTCAACGTGCTCACCCTTCTGGTCCTGTAACCCTTAGTCCACAGGCACAAGAACTTAAAGAACAAGAGGAATTAAAAGGAAAATTAGGGCAAGGAAACAAATAAAAGAAATCACTCATGAGGAAGAATCAGCAGAAAACTAAAGGGCAACATGGAGAACCAGTCCAGAACAACCCCGCCAAGGGACCATGAGGTAGCTACTGCAGAGGATTCCATCTATAAAGAAATGTTAGGAATGACAGAAAGGGAATTTAGAATACACATGTTGAAAACAATGAAAGAAATGATGGAAACAATGAAGGAAACTGCTAATAAAGTGGAAATTAACCAAAAGGAAATCCAAAAACAGAATCAAATAAGAGATGAACGATATGAAGAATATAAAAAGGATATAGCAGAGCTGAAGGAAATGAAACAGTCAATCAGGCAACTTAAAGATGCAATGGAAAGTATCAGCAACAGGTTAGACCATGCAGAAGAAAGAATTTCAGAGGTAGAAGACAAAGTTCTTGAGATAACTCAGATAGTAAAAGAGGCAGAAAAGAAGAGAGAGAAAGCAGAATGTTCACTATCAGAATTATGGGACTTTATGAAGCGTTCCAGCATATGAGTTATAGGAATTCCAGAAGGGGAAGAAGAATGCCCCAGAGGAATGGAAGCCATACTAGAGAATATTATAAAAGAAAATTTCCCAAATATCACCAAAGATTCTGACACACTGCTTTCAGAGGGATATCAGACCGCAGGTCACCTCAACTCAAACCGAGCTTCTCCCAGACACATTGTGATGAACCTGTCCAAAGTCAAGACAAAAGAAAAGATTCTGCAAGCTGCCAGGAGTAAGCGTCAGTTGACCTACAGGGGCAAGTCCATCAGAGTGACCGCAGACTTCTCTAATGAAACTTTCCAAGCAAGAAGACTATGGTCATCTACCTTTAATCTACTTAAACAGAACAATTTTCAGCCCAGGATTCTGTACCCTGCTAAGCTAAGCTTTAAAATTGACGGAGAAATCAAACCATTTACGGATATACAAACATTGAGGAAATTCGCCACAACAAGACCAGCTCTACAGGAAATACTTCAACCTGTTCTGCACACTGACCACCACAATGGATCAGCAGCAAAGTAAGAACTCAGAAATTAAAGGACAGAACCTAACCTCCACACTGATGCAAAAGATAAAACTAAGCAATGGACTCTCACAAAATAAGACAAATAGAATACTACCACACTTATCAATTATCTCAATAAATGTTAGTGGCTTGAATTCCCCACTGAAGAGACATAGATTGGCTGACTGGATTAAAAAACACAAGCCATCCATTTGCTGTCTGCAAGAAACACCTGGCTTCAAAAGACAAATTAAAGCTCCGAGTCAAGGGTTGGAAGACAATTTTTCAGGCAAATGGAATTCAGAAGAAAAGAGGAGTTGCGATCTTATTTTCAGATACATGTGGATTTAAAGCAACTAAAGTCAAAAAAGACAAAGATGGTCACTTTATATTGGTCAAGGGAAAAAAACAACACGAAGACTTTTTAATTCTAAATATTTATGCACCCAATTTAAATGCTCCCAGATTCTTGAAACAGACCTTACTCAGTCTGAGCAATATGATATCTGATAATACCATATTTACAGGGGACTTTAACACTCCTCTTACAGAGCTGGACAGATCCTCTAAACAGAAATTAAACAGAGATATAAGAGATTTAAATGAAACCCTAGAACAACTATGCTTGATGGACACATATAGAACACTCCACCCCAAAGATAAAGAATATATATTCTTCTCATCACCCCATGGAACATTCTCCAAAATTGATCATATCCTGGGACACAAAACAAATATCAACAGAATCAAAAGAATTGAAATTTTACCTTGTATCTTCTCAGACCATAAGGCACTAAAGGTTGAACTCAACTCTAACATAAATGCTCGACCCCACCCAAAGGCATGGAAATTAAACAATCTTCTGTTGAATAACAGATGGGTGCAGGAAGAAATAAAACAGGAGATCATTAACTTCCTTCAGCATAACAACAATGAAGACACAAGCTACCAAAACCTGTGGGATACTGCAAAAGCAGTTTTGAGAGGAAAATTCATCGCTTTAGATGCCTACATTCAAAAAACAGAAAGACAGCGCATCAACAAACTCACAAGAGATCTTATGGAATTGGAAAAAGAAGAACAATCTAAGCCTAAACTCAGTAGAAGAAAAGAAATATCCAAAATCAAATCAGAGATCAATGAAATTGAAAACAAAAGAATCATTTACAAAATTAATGAAACAAGGAGTTGGTTTTTTGAAACAATAAATAAAATAGATAAACCATTGGCCAGACTAACAAGGAATAGAAAAGTAAAATCTCTAGTAACCTCAATCAGAAATGATAAAGGGGAAATAACAACGGATTCCACAGAGATACAAGAGATCATCTCTGAATACTACCAGAAACTCTATGCCCAGAAATTTGACAATGTGAAGGAAATGGATAAATATTTGGAATCACACCCTCTCCCTAGACTCAGCCAGGAAGAAATAGAGCTCCTGAACAGACCAATTTCAAGCACTGAGATCAAAGAAATAGCAATAATTCTTCCAACCAAAAAATGCCCTGGTCCAGATGGCTTCACTCCAGAATTCTATCAAACCTTCAAGGAAGAGCTTATTCCTATACTGCAGAAATTATTCCAAAAAATTGAGGAAGAAGGAATCTTCCCCAACACATTCTATGAAGCAAACATCACCCTGATACCAAAACCAGGAAAAGACCCAAACAAAAAGGAGAATTTCAGACCAATCTTACTCATGAATATAGATGCAAAAATTCTCAACAAAATCCTAGCCAATAGATTGCAGCTTATCATCAAAAAAGTCATTCATCATGATCAAGTAGGCTTCATACCAGGGATGCAAGGCTGGTTTAACATATGCAAGTCCATACACGTTATCCACCATATTAACAGAGGCAAAAATAAAGATCACATGATCCTCTCAATAGATGCAGAAAAAGCATTTGATAAAATCCAGCATCCTTTTCTAATTAGAACACTGAAGAGTATAGGCATAGGTAGCACATTTCTAAAACTGATTGAAGCTATCTATGACAAACCCACAGCCAATATTTTACTGAATGGAGTAAAACTGAAAGCTTTTCCTCTTAGAACTAGAACCAGACAAGGTTGTCCTCTGTCACCTTTACTATTGAACATAGTGCTGGAAGTTCTAGCCAATACAATTCGGCAAGACAAGGAAATAAAGGGAATCCAAATGGGAGCAGAGGAGGTCAAACTCTCCCTCTTTGCTGACGACATGATCTTATACTTAGAGAACCCCAAAGATTCAACCACAAGACTCCTAGAAGTCATCGAAAAATACAGTAATGTTTCAGGATATAAAATCAATGTCCACAAGTCAGTAGCGTTTGTGTACACCAATAACAGTCAAGATGAGAAGCTAATTAAGGACACAACTCCCTGCACCATAGTTTCAAAAAAAATAGCTAGGAATGTACCTAACGAAGGAGGTGAAGGACCTCTATAAAGAAAACTATGAAATCCTCAGAAAGGAAATAGCAGAGGATATTAACAAATGGAAGAACATACCATGCTCATGGACGGGAAGAATCAACATTGTTAAAATGTCTATACTTCCCAAAGCAATCTACCTATTCAATGCCATTACTATCAAAATACCAACATAGTACTTTCAAGATTTGGAAAAAATGATTCTGCGTTTTGTATGGAACCGGAAAAAACCCTGTATAGCTAAGGCAGTTCTTAGTAATAAAAATAAAGCTGGGGGTATCAGCATACCAGATTTTAGTCTGTACTACAAAGCCATAGTGGTCAAGGTAGCATAGTACTGGCACAAAAACAGAGACATAGACACTTGGAATCAAATTGAAAACCAAGAAATGAAACTAACATCTTACAACCACCTAATCTTCGATAAACCAAACAAGAACATACCTTGGGGGAAAGACTCCCTATTCAATAAATGGTGTTGGGAGAACTGGATGTCTACATGTAAAAGACTGAAACTGGACCCACACCTTTCCCCACTCACAAAAATTGATTCAAGATGGATAAAGGACTTAAATTTAAGGCATGAAACAATAAAAATCTTCAAAGAAAGCATAGGAAAAACAGTTGAAGATATTGGGCTGGGGAAAGACTTCATGAAGAAGACTGCCATGGCAATTGCAACAACAAAAATAAACAAATGGGACTTCATTAAACTGAAAAGCTTCTATACAGCTAAGGAGACAATACCCAAAGCGAAGAGACAACCTGCACAATGGGAAAGGATATTTGCATATTTTCAATCAGACAAAAGCTTGATAACTAGGATCTATAGAGAACTCAAATTAATCCACATGAAAAAAGCCAACAATCCCATATATCAATGGGCAAGAGACATGAATAGAACTTTCTGTAAAGACGACAGACGAATGGCTAACAAACACATGAAAAAATGTTCATCATCTCTATATATTAGAGAAATGCAAATCAAAACAACCCTGAGATCTCATCTAACCCCAGTGAGAATGGCCCACATCACAAAATCTCAAAACTGCAGATGCCGGCGTGGATGTGGAGAGAAGGGAACACTTTTACACTGCTGGTGGGACTGCAAACTAGTACAACCTTTCTGGAAGGAAGTATGGAGAAACCTCAAAGCACTCAAGCTAGACCTCCCATTTGATCCTGCAATCCCATTACTGGGCATCTACCCAGAAGGAAAAAAATCCTTTTATCATAAGGACACTTGTACTAGACTGTTTATTGCAGCTCAGTTTACAATCGCCAAAATGTGGAAATAGCCTAAATGCCCACCAACTCAGGAATGCATTAATAAGCTGTGGTATATGTATACCATGGAATACTATTCAGCCATTAAAAAAAATGGAGACTTTACATCCTTCGTATTAACCTGGATGGACGTGGAAGACATTATTCTTAGTAAAGCATCACAAGAATGGAGAAGCATGAATCCTATGTACTCAATTTTGATATGAGGACAATTAATGACAATTAAGGTTATGGGGGGGAAGCAGAAAAAGGGACGGAGGGAGGGGGGTGGGGCCTTGGTGTGTGTCACACTTTATGGGGGCAAGACATGATTGCAAGAGGGACTTTACCTAACAATTGCAATCAGTGTAACCTGGCTTATTGTACCCTCAATGAATCCCCAACAATAATAATAAAAAAAAGCGTCCAAAAGTTAACCTACACTAGACAAAATGTCAAAATTGTGTTACTGGTTTACTCTTATTATGAATATACAGGAAAGCCTGGCGGTACTTGCATATACAATATCATTCACAATATCAGATATGTGGGCCCCCCAGGGGGCCAGCCATTTGCTACAATCCTTCTGAACCCCAAGAGCACACTGAATTTGCTGTGTGGTATATTGATATCCCTAAAAAGACAGGAACTTGAGAAAGAATACCTAAACAAATAACAAAAAATTATTATTAACAATTTTGCAATATATACAGAAACATGTCTTTTTATATTTTCAATAATAACTAGAAGTTTTCCATGTAGAAATAGTATACATTTCTGAAGGATTATTTTTATGTATTTCATATTTTGTGTTGTCATATTAACATTAATTTTCTAATTGTTAATGGTATGCAATGGATATCTGTATACTAAACTTAAAAATATTAAAATAATAGAAAACATTAAAAAAGATAAATCTCAAAAATATAATGTTTAGTAGAAAAAGCAAGTTTTAAAAGGCTATGGAGAGTATGATGTCATATGCTTAGAAATAAAAAAAAATATCTGTTGTTTGAAGATAACTGCATATATAATAAAAATACAAATATATTCATGGTGATGATATGTTTTATAGGCTAGTGGTTAATGTCTGAAGAGGAAAGGAGAGAAGGAGATGGGGAGGAATAGATAAGTAAAAAAGAAGACTTAATACGGATGGAAATGCCAATTCATCAAGAAGACATGTAAGTTATAAATGTGTATGCATCTAATAACAGATCTTCAAAATATATGAAGCAAAATTAACAGAATGAAAAGGATAACTACTCCACCAAACATGCTTAGATTTTAAAACCCCACGCTTAAAAATTGATGGGATAATTAAATAAAAAACTAGTAAAATCATAAACTCTCCAAATTAACACTATCAACTTTCATCTCTTAGTTTATATTGGTACAATAGTATACTGAACATATGCAAAAAATATTTTTAAATATTTTCACTTTTCAGAATATTATGAGGCTACAAAATTATTTTTAAGTACACATGGTACACTTTCTACAATATGTTTGGTCACAAAAGAAGTATTAATAAATGGTAAAAAAGAAATGATGTAGAATAAATTATCTAACTATAACAAATAAAATTTGAAATTAACAACAGTAAGATAATTAGAAAAACTCTAGGTATATGGAAATGTTAAGAGCCCACTTGTATGGGCGGCGCCTGTGGCTCAAGGAGTAGGGCGCCAGTCCCATATGCCAGAGGTGGCAGGTTCAAACCTAGCCCTGGCCAAAAAAAAAAAAGAAAAAAAGAAAAAAGAGCCCACTTGTAAACAATCCCTAGATCATGAAAGAAACCATGAATGAAGTTACAAAGTATATTGAATTAAATGCTAATAACATGCTTCCCATCTAAACATGTAAGACACAGATAAGGTAATGTTAGAAGAAAATTTGTAAATAACAGTTGTTATATTAGAAAATAAGGGCTTCAATTAGATGACCTAAAATCCCATCCTAAAAAGCTGGAATAGAAAAGATCAATGTAAAGCCAAAGTAAGTAGAACGGAGGAAGTCAAAGATAGCCAAAAGAAATAAAACTGAAAACAGGCAACCAATAGAAAATATTAATAAAATTGCTAATAGTTATGATATTTATTTTAGAAAGAAAGGAAATATTTCAAAATTAGACAATGCTCAGAATTTCACACCCCTGTAAATATCTCAAAAACTTTGAATTCTACACTTGAAAGAGATGAACTATGGGATGTGGATTCTGTCTCCAAAAATATGTTTTTTCCCTTCAAGAATTTGTTATGATTATCTGAAAATACCAAACACTTTATAAACCCATAAATTGAGGAAAGAAAGGAGAGAGACAATTTACCAACATCAATACTGAAAGAGATTATAAATATAGATGCTATGGATATAAAGCAATGTTAATGGATTAGATAAATAGTTGAAATGGGCAAGTTTTTTGAAAAATGTTAGTTAGCAAGATTGAAACTGGGCAAAACAGAAAATCTGAATATCCATCCATCTATGGAATTAATAAATTTATTATTAACTTTTTTACAAAAGAAATCTGAAGCCTAAAGTATTTCAAAAGTGAAAATGATTAGATATTTAAGAAATAAATGAAAATAATATTGCCCAAATTCTTTGAACAAATCAGGAGGAAAGAATGCTTCTTGGGATATGACACTAAAAGAAAAACATAGATTGATATTCTTCATGAATGCAACATAAAAAAAAATACCAAAAAGTATTAGCAAAATAAATCCAACAACATAATGACCATGTAGGATTTACCTCATAAAATCAAAGTATGTATATCATTTGAACATCAATAAAAATGATACACAATGAACAGTAATGTCCTATACCTTGATAAGAGTTATGGTTATATAGCCATTTGCCTTTTTCAGAACTTAAACAGTTAACATTTGTGTATTTCCTTTTATGTAAATTTTACTCACATTAAAAATGAATCTTACAAACAAATACTGAATTCTATTTAATGCTTAAATATATTGCATTCTTTATGGTGAAGTTTACTTCAATGATTTATTTTAAATGTATAATTTTTCTTAGATTTTTAAAGAGGTATATAGATTCATATTTTATACAAATATAGTAAAATATATTATTTAGTAGAATGTATGTGGTCTCGTCTATAAAACGCTTTCAAATTGTAGATATATATGAAATTTTTCATAGCACTATGTTGGAAATAAAGAGTGGTATAAACCTTTAATAGTAACATTAAGAGACACAAAACATGCTTGAATGATTAAAAAGACATACCATATTTGGGCGTAGGAAAACATACTTTATGATTACATCACTTTTCTTGAAGGAAGGGCTAACTAGAAAAATTGATTTTATAATCCACATAGAAAACAAAGTAAAAGTGTTAAGAATTCTGGAAAAAAAGAATAATGAGGACTAACTCTAGCAAATGTTGACATATAGTAAGTCTTTAGTAATTTATAGAATACAGTTCCAGATCATGAATATACACATAAATAGCATAGTGTACTAATATGAGCTATATAGGCAAATACTGTATACACAGTAGATATTTCATGATATAATAATGTGTGAGTAAAAGTCAACTGTTCAATAACTGATTAGTGTCTCCTTAGTAATTATCGAAAAATTAGTTTAGGTGTATCTCTAACTCACACTTTGAAACGAAATAAATTTCACATGGAGAATATATTTAGAATTAAATAATCATTCTATGAAATATCCAGAAAAACTATAGCTTTTTTAAATTATGTAACTCCCAGGTAGAAAACATCTTTAAGAGTACCACAATAGGTAGAATTCATAAAAGAAGACAAAAAGACTAAATATAACATTTTTTCCATTGTAATAAACATAAGGAACAAAGATAGAAATAAAAAAAAATATATATATATATATATTTGCAACTCACGGTGTAAACTGGACTTCCTTTTTTATATTTGAAGCTCATATAGATAAGCTTCAAATAAAAGAAAGTCTTAATAACTCAGTAGCATACGAGGAAAAAGATTCCAACAGACAAGATGAAAGCAGAATGAGTAAAGGAATAGAAGTGAATGATTTTAAGGTGTACTCAGAACTTGCTTCGTTATAACTTTTAGCTTTACTGCGGATGCCCAGCACGACTTAGATCTGTGTTTCTTAACCTCATAAAATCAAAGTATGTTGACATAGTTCCTTGCTTTGTACTTCTACTTGAAGTTGAATCAAGATCAAAATGTTGGCCAATGCCCAGGATTGTACTGTGCAATAATAGGAAAGCCATTTGCCATATGTAGCTATTTACATTTAAGTTTTAATTAAATAAGTTTAAAATTTGGTTCTTCAATCAGACTAGCTCCATTTTACTCAATAGCCACATTTGTCCAAAGTTCTTGTATTGCATAATGCAGATGTAAAACATTTCCATCAGCATAGAAAGTGCTATGAAGCTGCTCTGATGTAAACCCTAGGTACAAGAATTTTGTTTACCAAACTTGAAAACAGGTCTGATTCACCTAATGAGATTATTAAAAATACCAATTTCCCTCTCATGTGTAAATATGAGTATGCCATGCCATTGGTAAAAAGCTACCAATCATTTTGTATCACTTAGATCACAGGTGGGTGAATTATGGCCATTCTGTCAAGTGCAGTGCCTTTTTCTGTCAATAAGATTCTGTTGGAACATAGTCGTGAATATTCCTTTATACATTATTATTTGCTGTTTTTGCCTATCAAGGCAGAATTGAGACAGAGTTGAGTAATTGCAACAAACAAGGAGTGACTAGCAACATCATATTTACTAGCTGGTCCTTTGCAGATACGCTGTTAGCCATAATTTACAGGATAAAGTCCAGGATGTAGCATATATCCTACAAGGATAACATCTAAGGCTCTCTGAAATACAGCTCTTGCCTGTTTTTCCAGCTTCTTTCCATGTCATGGTCCAGAAACAACTAGTTTGTTTGGAATTTCTAACTGTGACATCCTAGTTCAGTCCTCTGTTCTTTATTTATGTCATGTCTTCCTAGTAGATCATCTTCTCTGTTTCTTTTGCCTCCTTTCCATCAAGTCTGAACTTGGTTCTCGCTTTCTTTGTGAAGCCTCCCTAACCACAACACCAGCTGAGGAGTGCTCTCTATGCATTAATACTACTCAATACCAGACTTCCCTTCTGTCCTACCCCATACTATTTAATAATAAATTGGAAATAAGAAAAAAGCTACTCTTCAATTTCCTTATTTTTTTCCCAGGGACTGAACACCATTTTAGTGGACTATACCAGTTGCTGAGGACAAGGCAATGGGTTCTTCATCAGTACAGATTCAGAATCTAACATTGGGGCAAAACCCGGCCTTTCTACATGCATGATTATATATGCATGCATGTATAATTACTTAGGCTGTCACTCCTCTATATACTTCCATCACTATTTTACCATAATGTTATGATGGCCTTTGTCCATGGATCATTTTCTCAGTTGAGTTCCTAAAGGAAGGATGAGTGACATTTTCCTCTGTTACTCTAGTACCAACAAAAGGTTCATCACTGAATCAGTTTTCAGGTAAAATTAATCTCCCTCACTCATAAAAATCCATTTTTGGAATGAAAAATCAGAGGAGAGGCGCATAGGGGCTAGTTGTTGATCAGTTTTCTCATCTACGGTGAAGCTGAAATGCAATTTCTGGTGCTTTTAAGCCATGGCAAAAAAGTATTTTTAAATTGGTGTATTACTGACATTTTTATCATAGTTGCTTCAACAAGTTTAATATATTTAATTAGTTATTAATTAAATCCACATCTTGAGGTAACTTAGTTATATCAAGTACAAGTTTAAAAGTCTAACATGCAGAAGAGACTGCGGTTGTTTTTATCCCTAATATGTCAATAACTGAATACAAGTAGATAACACAATTTCAAATTACCATCAGAGGTGAATGTACACCACAGATAACCAGTAAACGGGGTTCTATATGAAGCTCATTTATTTAGGATTTCCATGTATTGTCCATCTCTGTATTTTTGTAGGATTTTGATTTTCTTTTTGTTAATTAAATCATAGCTGTGTACATTGAAATGATCGTGGGGCATCATACATTAGCTTCATAAACCGTTTGACACATTTTCATCACACTAGTTGACATAGCCTTCCTGGCGTTTTTTTAGTTATTGTGCTAAGACATTTGCATTCTACATTTACTAAGTTTCACATATACCCTTGTAAGATGCACCGCAGGTGTGATCCCGTCTGTCCCCCTCCCTCTACCCACCTCCATCCTCCCTCCCCTCCCTTTCCCCCTTCCCCCTATTCTTAGGTTGTAACTGGGTTATAGTTTTCATGTGAAAGCCCTAAATTAGTTTCATACTAGGGGTGAGTACATTGGGCACTTTTTTTTCCATTCTTGAGATACTTTACTAAGAAGAATATTTTCCAGTTCCATTCATGTAAACATAAAAGAGGTAAAGTCTCCATATTTCTTTAAGGCTGCATAATATTCCATGGTATACATATACCACAGTTTATTAATCCATTTGTGGATCGATGGGCACTTGGGCTTTTTCCATGACTTAGCAATTATGAATAGGGCTGCAATAAATATTCTGGTGCAAATATCTTTGTTATGATGTGATTTTTGGTCTTCTGGGTATATGCCCAGCAGAGGGATTACAGGATCGAATGGCAGTTTTATTTTTAGATCTCTAAGTGTTCTCCATATATCTTTCCAAAATGAATGTAATAATTTGCATTCCCGCCAGCAGGGCAAAAGTGTTCCCTTTTTCTCTGCATCCATGCCAACATCTCTGGTCTTGGGATTTTGTGATATAGGCTAGTCTCACTGGAGTTAGATGATATCTCAAAGTAGTTTTGATTTGCATTTCTCTGATGATTAAAGATGATGAGCATTTTTTCATATGTCTGAAGGCCATGCACCTGTCTTCTTCAGAGAAGTTTCTCTTCAAATCCCTTGCCCAGCCTGCGATGGGATCCCTTGTTCTTTTCTTGCTAATGTGTTTGAGTTCTCTGTGGATTCTGGTTATTAAACCTTTGTCAGAGACATAACCTGCAAATATCTTCTCCCATTCTGAGGGCTGTTTGCTTGCTTTACTTACTGTGTTCTTGGCTGTGCAGAAGCTTTTTAGTTTGATCAAGTCCCAGTAGTGTATTTTTGAAGCTGCTTCAATTGCCCGGGGGGTCCTCCTCATAAAATACTCACCCAGACCGATTTCTTCAAGGGTTTTCCCTGCACTCTCCTCTAGTATTTTTATAGTTTCATGTCTTAGGTTTAAATCTTTAATCCAGTGAGAGTCTATCTTAGTTAATGGTGAAAGGTGTGGGTCCAGTTTCAGTCTTCTGCAGGTTGCCAGCCAGTTCACCCAGCACCATTTGTTAAATAGGGAATCTTTTCCCCACTGAATGTTTTTAATTGGCTTGTCAAAAATTAAATAACGGTAAGTAACTAGATTCATCTCTTGGTTCCCTATTCTGTTGCAGACTTCTACTTCTCTATTTTTATGCCAATACCATGCTGTTTTGATCACTATCGATTTGTAGTATAGTCTGAGGTCTAGTAGAGTGATTCCTCCAGCTTTATTTTTATTTCTGAGTAATGTCTTGGCTATACGACAATGAAGACACGAACTATCAGAACCTCTGGGACACTGCAACGGCAGTTCTAAGAGGGAAATTTATAGCACCGCAAGCCTTCCTCAAGAGAACAGAAAGACAGGAAGTTAACAACTTAATGGGACATCTCAAGCAACTGGAAAAGGAAGAACATTCCAACCCCAAACCCAGTAGAACAAAAGAAAGAACCAAAATTAGAGCAGAATTAAATGAAATTGAAAACAAAAGAATAATACAACAGATCAATAAATCAAAAAGCTGGTTTTTTGAAAAGGTCAATAAAATAGATAAACCTTTTGCCAACCTAATCAGGAAAAAAATAGTAAAATCTCTAATCTCATCAATCAGAAACGACAAAGACGAAATAACAACAGACTCCTCAGAAATCCAAAAAATCCTTCATGAATATTATAAGGATTTTGATTTTCTATATGACTTAATTTTTGTTCTACATATTCAAGACATTAAAGCAGAATAAACCAATAACCATCTCATGTGTGCAAGATTTGTGAGGAAATCTCTGTTGCCACAGGTTAATTGGCGGCTAAAGGAAGCTTTTAGGTTACCAATCCTGCAATTCTCTGGACCCATGCAAAATCTACATTGCTCTCAAAGTTTTCACAGTTTCCTTCAAGACTTGTTTTTCGTATGATTTAAAGAGCTATGGATTTTGTTTAGATCTGTAATATTGACTCCATATTATTGAATTGAATAATCTAGAAACAACTTTGGTTGTTCAGTGTTGCAGTATCTCCATATACAACTGAGAGTGCATTCTCATCCAAAGAGGAATAATTGCCTTTCCCAATGAATTGAAACTAAGATGACTTGTACAAGAATAGGCTTGCCTTAAGATCCTTATTTTATGTGCAAGAGCAGAATTGCTACACTTTAAATCATGGCTTTATTTTTAATTTTATTGAATTTCTTCCTTTCTTTGAGTCAATCATGAATTTTTAAAATACATGCTTCATATACATAATGAATAGGATGAAATGAGAAGAATAGTACCTCTCTGGCAGCTTGGATCTTTTCCTGTGAAAAGATCTTAATGGAAAAAAATAAAACTCCATTAGAAGTAACATCTCCACTCTGTATTTAGGAAGGTCCTGTGTATCCTTCAGGGTTTATCTCAGACTGTCAGATTTGTTTTGTTATGAAGGCACACTCAATTTTATTGCTTACCCTATACTTTTTCTGCACACATCATGTTGCATCTTCTTTCATTTATTGTTTAATTATATAAATGAAGAACAAGAAAATTATATTTTTTACTTCAATAAAATTATATTTTTAAAGTAGTTAAGCTGTCCCCTTCTGGGGAGAGCATTGGTTTTATTCAGGAAAATAACTCAATGACCACTTACCATGTGAAAATTAAATCCCACCCCAATCCCACTCTGCCTCCAGCACCCAGCTTCTTTAGGACACTTTGAGAATGAGCCAGGTAGGAATAAATTAAAATATTTAAAGCATACAACTTAATAAAGTTGGAAAAGTTGTAGATATTCTGGAACAATATAAAAATTATAAAGTGAAACTGATGATAGTTAAGACAAGATATAGGGGCAAAGGGGGCTTAGCAACAAGAACTAAAGACAGAGGTCTTGAAAAAAAAAAATCAACCTATTCAAAGTTCCTTGTGATCATTATGCCCATAGGACTTAAAAAATCAGAGATGAATGATACTAGTTTTTAATTTGACATATTGGATGTTGTTTAACTTCCCCTCCTTTAACCATGAACATTTTTTATACTATACACACTACCCTTAAGAGATGGTTGTTTGGGATAAATCATGGAGATCATGGTAGGTTAGGGCTTGATAGAAAAAAAAAAAAAAAACAGAATGACAAGTTAAATTTGAACTTAAAATTGATTTTAAATATGAAATACATATTTAACTAGACGCTTTTATTTCAAAATATTAAGGTGGTGCAAATGTTTTAGTTTACCTGAATTACTTTTGTAATGTGGGGGGTATCTCCAATCACCCAAATAGAGTTCATTGTACCTCTTACGTAGGCTTTTGCCCCTCCTCCCCTCCACCTTCCCCTTGATGATTTCCACTGAGTTTTACTTCCCTCTGTGCACATGTGTGCTCACTAGTTAGTTCTAATTTAATAGTGAGTACATGTAGTGTTTTTCTATTCTTGAGATATTTCACTTAGGAGAATGGTCTCCAATTCCACCCAGATTGTTTCAAAAAGTGTTAATTCTTTTTTTTTTTTTTTATAGCTTAGTACTACATAGTACACCTATACCACACTTTGTTAATCCACTCATGAAATGATGGATTGTGTTAATTCCACATTTTTGTAATTGTGAATTGTGCTGCAATAAACATTCAAGTTCAAGTGCCTTTTTGATAAGGTGACTTATTTTCTTTTGGGTAAATACCCAGTAATGGGATTGCTGGATCAAATGGCAGCTCTATTTTTAGTTATTTGTGGTATCTCCATACTGTTTTCCATAGGGCTTGTACTAATTTCCATCCCCCCCAACAGTATTAAGTGTTCCTTTCTCGCTGCATCCATGCCAGCATATATTAAAAGGTGGGCAAAGGGTATGAATAGAAGTTTCTCAAAAGAAGATAAATAGCTGATAAACATATGAAAAATGCTCAATGCTACTAATAATCAGGGAAAAGCAAATTGAAATCACAATGCGATGTCAATTCATTCCGATTAGAATCTGCTTTTATGAGAAAGTCCAAGAAATTTCAATGTTTGTTATAATTATGGAGTCTAGAAAGTTCAAGATCAAGGGGCTGACATCTAAAAAGGGCCTTTTTGTTGTTTCCTTACGTGGCAGAATGCAGAAGGGCAAGAGAAAATGTACAAGCACACATGTGAGACAGAGAGGAGAAGAGGAGAAGAGTGGAGAGGAAGGGAGAGGAGAGGAAGGGAGAGGAGGGGAGGGGAGAAGAGGGGAGGGGAGGGGAGGGGAGAGGAGAGGATAGGAGAGGAGAGGACCAAACTCATCTTCATTATCACAAAATCGTTTCCACAATAGCTAACTGAATCCCACAGTAAAGGTATTAATCCGTTCGTGAGGGAAGAGCCCTCATGAGCTAGTTAATCAGCTCTTAAAGGCCCCACTCTCCAACACATTGCATTGGGATTTACGTTTTTGACACATGAACTTTGGGGGAAACGTTCAATCCACTAAACTCTACAATTCAGCTGTGTATATAGCCTTCAATTATTTTCAAGAATTGGAACACTGGTTAAGAATTTTCAAACTTATTTTTCAATTTTCACTTATCCGTGTTCATTCACTCTTTTGGTGTACCGGAGGTGGTGGGTTCAAACCCAGCCCCAGCCAAAAACTACAAAAAAAAAAAAAAAAAAGAAGAAGAAGAAGTTGAACTGTTCTATTGTTTGTTTTTTCTAGCTCCATACGTCTTTACCACATATAGGGAATAACTCCCCATCTGTGTGCATAAGGCAAAGTTAGATCAGAGTCTTATAATTATGAGAAATTAAAAGAAGGGTTTCTATGGCATTCAGGTAGTAAGGCAGTGTTATGGTCAGGGATCCAGGCATGTTCGAACCTGCTGTGCCAGGCACCTTCATCTCTTTGGGGAAAGACGACACATACATATGTGGGAGGGGGCGGGGGAGAGCAGTGGTAAGTGAATAACAAGGCACTTGCTCATGTTCGCTTCGCAAGTGCCTAAAGTACCTGATTCTCCTAAACAGAGCTTCTCATTTACAGAGTTTCACTGGAACAGACATCCTCTTCAAAATATCAGCGAGGGCCTCTAATAGCTCCAATGCCTGGTCTGAACCTGTTCTCTTGTCTCTGATTTCCAAATAGGACAAGAAGCAGAAGTAATGCAGCTCAGTTTAGCATACCATATATGTTTCCATTGTAATTACTGTACTAGCAAACAGAAAGGAAATAAGAGTTTAGGTGTGGGAATGGAGCAAAGATTTCCTCCCCCATAGAATAATTTCCTCCATGTGCTAATTAAACCACTTCCTATGTGGGCTCTGTGACTCTTACATCCTATCTCCGTATAAATACTAGAAGGATTTCTTTTGAAATACACCAGACTATAACTCTTCTTCATGAGAAACTTCCATTGCACTCTACACAGTCAAGAATTTTGAGTATGAGAGACCATAGTGGCAGCAGCAGTGCTAATAGAAAGCAATGGCAGCACTTCCTTGACCTTTGCATTGCAAGTATGATGATGTGTCCTTGAAATCAATAGTCCAGTGGCAAACCTTCAACTTCTGTTCTTCCAATTGTTGTTATAATTTTGCATGTACGGAATTCCTTTTACTAAGCAACATATTTCTTCCCAAAATACATAAAGTAGTTCCTGTCTCCTGAGCTGACTTACTGAGTTATACACAATTCAATGTGTGTGTGTGTGTGTGTGTGTGTGTGTGTGTAGGTTGATAGAAGAACTTTTAATGGAAATTAAAGTTCCCCACTATTCTTAGACCCACTACAGAATACAGAAACAATCTTTGCTGGGCATTTATGTTTTGTTCTCACACTTCCATAACACTAAATACTTTCTCTATACCACTTTATCAACTTGGAAAAATGAACACCATACTCACTTATACTACCTGAAGCTTTTTGTCTTGTCCTCCTCCAAAATGTTGGTAGTCTTGTTGCATTGGTTTCCTTTCTAACCTTACATTTTATGCATAAATCTCTATTTCCCATTCCCTCACCTTTACCAGCAAGTAGTTATTGATAAAATGGGGATGTTACTGTCCTGTACTCTTTTTTTTTTACATCTTTTCTCCTTGTTCCCATGGCCTCATTTCTGTCTGCTAGCATCCTCCCTGCTGTAGTACCAATACTTACTCTCTATAAAGAAGAGCATTCATATAACTTCTTTAGAAGTATAGTTGACATTGTCTATTTTTTTGTTGCTCATCATTCTGCATAGGTAGGGGAGTTGACACTAAGGGCAATTCTTAGTTATTCTGCAAATAATTTCAAACACCCCCCCTGTTTTCAACATCACTTCTAAACTATGCTACTAATACCTGCCAACTCAAAGACCAGAACAAGAAAATAAATTGGCATACTCTACAGTTTTTCCCCTAGGCTGCTGCTTCTTCCATTTGACTTCACTCACCAATATGTTTCTATTTTCAGTCTTAGGGAAATTTATGGAAATAGCTTAACCACTAGTGACCCTCTTCCTATCCTCTTCTGCCTTTGAAACATGTTCCCTGTATCAGTTTCCCATCACTAAAATGACCTCGCACAATTGCAAAACACAAAATCTCATTAGTGTACAACCGTAAATATTTACTTAGCTTATTTTTCTCTGGCATCCAGCTGATCTGAATAGGGATCAGTGAATTTTAGTTTGGCTCATCTTGTATTTATAGTCAACTTCGGATGCCCTAGGTGCTACTCACAGCAAGGCTCCCTCACATATACCTCACAGACAGGCAGTGCACTGTCTGCTCTGCTCTAAGTGTTTCTCACTTTCTCTAGTAGGCCAGCCCCAATACAATTTCATGATAAAGGCATAAATAAAAGACCAAGTAAATTCAATTACACAAGCACCTTTAAGCCTTGATTTGTGTTTAGTAACATCCCATTTGCCAAAAGAAATCAAATGGCTAATTTCAGAGTCTTATCAAGAGGGCACTACAAAGTTACAAAGCAAAAGATGTGCACAGAATTAAGGCCATCAATGCAATTATTCCTCTGCATTTTATTTTTGCATTCTTTGATTTTTGAGAAGGGACAAAAAAGGTGGGAGATTCAAGAAAGATGTGGGGAAAAGTATGGCCTGCTAAATAAGGAAGTCTGGAGGGGCCACGGAAAACTTATGGGAACACTGTGACTCAATTGACCGAGCATGTCCTGCACACACATGTGTCCTGAAACACAATGAAGTTTCCATAAGGTGAACACTTCCCACCTCAAATACTCAAGTACTGGGAAAATCAAAAAGGAAGAGAACGTGGGTATTACATAGTGTAGGTAATCAATGACTAATAGAAAAGGACAAAGGTTCCTGGAGATGCAGAGAGACCAATGAAAGAGTTACACAAGCAATTTCAAAGAAAGAGAAAGAGGATATGTATACCTTTACACTGCCTTCATGTCTGTCTGTCTCTTCTCACTCATGAGAGTGACCCACTCTCAACTCTGGAAATTCACTAAGCTTTCTCTTTTCTCAAATCAAACATTGTCTTTATTATTACTTTTGCTTTCTATTTCTGCTGCCCATGCTGCTAGTATTTTGCTTCAGTTTATACTCACTTTCACTTTCTATTCAAGACTTGCCTCTGTTGAACTTCCTAGTTCCACTGAGTAATCAAACCAGGTAGTCTGACCCTCTACTAGCAATAACCCTCATGGTAATGGCGGCTCTGGAGTGAAGGCCAGCACACGTGAATGCTCAGTGCACAATGTTGATCTGGAAGCTTTGCTGTTCTATCGGGCCACATGCCATTTCCCATACTGATTTCTTTGCCTGGAATGCCTCTTTTTTCTCTCTTTAACCATTAATATCTGAATTACTTTTCAAAGCCCAAATTAAATGCCATAACTTCATGGAAGTCGTATATAAATGACATCAATTGTTTTCTCCTATTTATCATCCATTCTTCATTGTTCTGATAATACAACTTCAGTTTTACTTTGCAAAACCAACACTTCCCATTAATCTTTATGGTCTTTAGTGAGACAGAACCCATTTTTCAAGTCAAGGAGTAGATAAATAATCTAGCTAGTTGACATCACATCCCCTGATGGTAGTGATTGGTTCAGACATAAGTATATGAATCAAAGTGGTCCATGTCAAACATACCACTGGGATTTAAGCTACAAATAACCTGAAAGAGGTTGATGTGTTTCACTAGAATTGCCAAGCTATTAGGCTATCACCCCTGAAGCTTCTGGTGATCATTACTCTCATAACACTGGTGGAATAACCACAGAGTAAAGGCAACACAAAGAAAAATAGGGGTAAAGCATGAACATGTGAAGATTTCTGAAGACATAATCTGTACATATAGATATAGACCTAGCTAATATTTTCAGTTTATTTCAGTGCTGTTTAATATCCTTGGTCATTCTAGTCACTTTAACCAATAAATTTCATTTATCTTTGGCTCATTGTTTAGCACCAAACGAATTATATTTTCCTGAAACCCAAGTGCCTCTCTCTGTTTTACTATGGCTATTAAGTGTAAATCATTTGAGGCTTATTCTCTCCTCTCCATTCTTTATTTCAGACATTCTTAGTGAGAGCACACATTTAATATAGTCATAAAGAAACACCAGAAGGGAGAGCTTTTCCTTCTTGCCCCTGCTCTGAAGATTCTAATATCCCTTCCAGTTGCCAATTAATTCTATATTAAACTACTGCTGAAATAAGTTTTTTGGATGTCTCAGACATTTTATAATGGAGATGGAAGAAAGATTAAGAAACACTAACAATTTAATATTTCACAGCCCCCATCACAGTGTGCTGTTTGTGAATTAATATTCATTTGTGTTTGAAAACTATGTATTGTTTGTGCTAGCTAGATTGTAAGCTTTATGTTGTCGGTGCCTAAGTATCTTTTGTTCATTAATTACCTTAGAGTCCAAAGATAGTGTCTGTCACACGTTGAGGAATCAGAGGATACTTATCTTGTGAAATAATGTGGAAAATTGATTCTATATTTCATTTATGTCTATAGCTCCAAATAAATTAACTCAATTTTTAAATAAAACAAAATTAAGCAACACAAGGCCAGAATATATTATATCATACACCCTCCCCCCGTCAACAAACAGTCTCCATCTTACTCTTGATCCTATGTATCTATAAAAGGACCTTTATATTCATACTTAGCACTATCATAGATTCATTGATTCTTGGAATTACCCTTCCTAAAAGTTTCTAATGTGTTTGTCCTTGACTGTGTGCTAAACAAGCCACCTTTGAATTAGAGATCTTCCTGTGAAGCTTCATTTGTTTTGTTTAATGTCTTCTCTTTTGCTTCTTCAGTGGAATAATCTTTCCTTGGATAGTCAAAAATGCATTTCCCCAGCCTTCTTCCATTACTTTAGCTTTTTTCCATTTTACAGTTTCAGGCCATTGAATTATAACTACCTTTCCTATGACCTTTGTGATCTGATAGTCAAGGGTAAACACTACTTTCAACCTCCCTTCACACCACCATCTGTAGGAAACAAGAGGAAGCCCTAGAGCTACTAATCTCATGATCAAATCATTTCTCCTCTGGTTTCCCCATATCCTTTAAGAGAAAGCCCTGCAACTCTCTGTGCTCCAGAGAAGACAGCCTGTCCAACAGCCTCCAAAAAGCCATTAAAAAGAGGGAAGAAAAAAATCCTTTCCTCCTGCATATTTCTGGTGATAAATGTACCCTTCTTTCACTTCCACTATTCTGTCTTTAGACCACCAGGTTTAATCTCTCTATGCCCTTCATTTGTTTAGGTCAGTTATCATAAGCAGTGAGATCTGCTAAGGGCAATCCTCATATCCTGGATTCTAATCTTTACATTCATTAGTGAAGATCATTTTCTGACCCCATTGCTACCATTTTGAGCTCCTGATTATGCATTTTTATGTCTCCTGGATACAATGATGTGCCATCAGCAAAAATATCTTCATCTTCAACCTCTTTATTGTAAATTTCCTTAAACTTATGGGCCTAAAGGAAAAGAATGCTCTCCCCTGAGGCATCATCACCCCTAAATCCTTTTTTAGTGCTGACTGTATTGGCACACACTGCTACTTTTAAGATGGGAAGCAAGTCCCCACTTGCCATTTCCAGACCATTATTTATTTTACTTTCCTTAACCTCCTGAACTTCAAATATGAACTTGTCAGACTATGCCACTTCTTTGCTTCCTCATAACAGACACCCCCTAATATCCTAGGACATTATCCTATTTCCTTAGAAGAATTCAGTTCTTGGAAGAGGACATTTTGTCCAACAATATTTCTATCACAAGCAGTGGTGATTTCACTGTTCACATAGATGATCATCCTAATAAACTGTATTCAATTCCTTGACCTTCTCTCCTCATCTTATTTTATTTATGCAATTATTTGTTGAAATTGATAAGTAAATATTGGAAATACTTATGGCATACAAATGATGTTTTCATATATGTATACATTGTGAAATGACTAAATAAAGCTAATTAACATATGTATTAGCTCACATAATTATCATTTTAGTGATAAGAATACATAAATATACCTTCTTAGTAATTTGTAAGTATAAAATATTATGGTTTAATGTCTTATTCCTCCAATATTCATGTTGAAATTTAACTCCTGATACGACAGTGTTAAGAGGTGGGACTTTGGGAGGTGACAACTCATGAGCTCCACCCTAACGGATAAGATTTGTTCATTTATAAAAGGACTTGAGGAAGTGACTTTACCCCTTGCTTCCTTTTGCCCTGTGAGGATGCAACAAAAGGCATCATTTATTCAGACATCTAGTCTGCTGGCACCTTGATCTTGGATTTTCTAGCCTCCAGAACTGTGATAAATAAATAAATAATTATTTATAAATTATCTACTCTTAGGTACTTTTTTAAAGTAGCCTGGAATTTATTAACATAACAAAATATTGCTATTAACTATCATCACCATGATGTAAAACAGATCTCTTGAATTCAGTTCTTATGTTTAAGAGAAATTTTGCATACTTTAATTAATATCTTTTCAATGCCCCAACCCTCAGCCTCTGGTAACAACTTCTTTGTTCTTTGTTTCAATGGTTTAAAATTTTCACATTCCACATACAAGTGAGATCATGCAGGATTTATGTTTCTGTGCCTAGATTGCTGCACTTAACTAGTTTTCTCCAGGTTCATCCAGGTTGTCACGAATGACAGGATTGCCTTCTTTTTTATGGCTGAGGACTATTTCATTGTGTGTATATATCATATTTGCTTTATTCATTCCTTAATTGTTGGACACATAGGCTGGTTGATTCATGTTGTGATTATCTGGAATAATGCTGCAATGAACATGGAAATGCAGCTATCTGTTTGGCATACTCATTCCGTGCCCTTTGGGTATATACTCAGAAGTGGGGCTATTGGGAGGTGATTAGTCATGAGAGCTCGATCACATAATACTTCTGTTTTAAATTGTTTAAGGAACCACCATAGTATTTTCCATAATAGCTGTACTAATTTACATTCCCACCAACAGTGTACAAGCATCCTGTTTTCTACACATTCATGTATTTTGTCTTTTTTGTTTTTTTTGATAATGCCTATTCAAACAGGTGTGAGATGAATCTCATAGTGATTTTAATTTCCATTTCCCTAATGATTAATAATGATCAACATTTTTTATATATCTGTTTGACATTTGTATGTCTTCTATTAAGAAATGTCTCTTCAAGTTCTTTGCCCATTTTCTTTTTTCTTTTTCTTTTTTTATTTTTATTAAATCATAGCTGTGTACATTAGTGCTGGTTTTATATATAATTTGAAATATTGTCATCAAACTGGTTAACATACCATTCACTGCATTTTCTTAGTTATTGTGTCAAGGCATTTATATACTACATTTAGTAAATTTCACATGTACCCTTGTAAGATGCACTGTAGGTGTGGTCCCACCGATTACCCTCCCTCTACTCATCCTCTCCCCTTCCCTCCTTCTCCCTTTGCCCATTTTTAAATAGGGTTTCTTGTTTTCTTATTATTGAGTTTCCATGTTTGAGTTTCTTTTCTATTTTTTTTTTCTGTTGAGATGGAGTCTCACTCTGTCACCATTGGTAGAGTGCTATGGCATCATAGCTCACAGCAACCTCAAATTGTGGGGCTTGAGCAATCCTCTTGCCTCAGCCTCCCTAGTAGCTGGACTACAGGCTCCCACAGCAATGCCTGGCTAGAATTTCTATTTTTAGTAGAGACATGGGCTCAGTCTTGCTCAGGATTGTCTTGAACTCCTAACCTCAAGCAATTCACCCACCTTGGCCTCCCAAGGTGGTAGGGTTACAGGCCTGAGCCACTGTGCCTGGCAGGGATCTCTTACTTATTTTGGATATTAGCCGCTTGTCAGATGGATACTTTACAAATATCTTGTCTCAATCTGTGTGTTGTTGCTTCAACCTGTTGTTTCTTCAACCCATTGCTTCCTCTGATATACTCTGTTTTTTTTTTAGTTTAATATAATCTGTTGTCTATTTTTGCCTGTGCTTGTGGGGTTAAAGCTAAGAAAGAATTGTGCAGACAAAGGGTAGAGGAACATTTCCCCTATGTTTCCGACTAGTAGTTTTATATTTTTAGGTCTTACATTTAAGTGTTTAGTCCATTTTGAGTCAATGTTTGTATGTAGGGCAAGGTAAGTATCCAATTTCATTCTTTTATTTGGAACATATTTCCCATTTTGTTTTCATTTTCCTTTATGCTTTTTGCTGTTTTCTGTGAGTTATATAGGAAGACAGTCTCTTGTAGTCCTGCTATACTACTCTTATGTAGGAAAAAGCCCTCACCAGTTAGTCTGGACAGAGATTCTCAGTTGCCTTTTAAATCTTTGTGTTTGGCTGGGTGTGGTGGCTCATGCCTGTATCCTAGCAATGTGGGAGGCTGAGGCGGGTAGATTGCTTGAGCCTAGGAATTACAGAATAGCCTGACCTAGAGCAAAACCCTGTCTCTACTAAAAATAGAAAACCTAGCTTCATTGTGGTGGGTGCCTGTAGTCCCAGGTACTTGGGAGGCTGAGGCAAGAGGTTTACTTGAGCCCAAGAGTTTGAGGTTGCTGTGAGCTGTGATGCAACAGCACTCTACCCAAGGCAACAAAGTGAGACTCTGTCTCAAAAAATAAACAACTAAATAAATAAATCTTTGTGTTTGTCCAAGTTCTATCTCTGTTTTTACCAGTTCCCAAGAGATTAGAATGTGCCAAGCTTTGTCAGTGGTATAAGATAAGGAAAATATAAGCCAAGACCTGTAGATGAAGCTGGAAATGTGGGGTGTTAGATGTTCCCAGTTCCTTCTATGCTCAGGGTGAAGCTGATAGCAGCGTTTTAGCTCCCACTGTCTTCACTAGGCCAGAAAGAGGATCTGTGGCTCATGCCTGCACTCGTGTTCAGCCTACAGCCTCTGCTCATGAAGGGATTGAGCATGGAAGTGGGTCCTTTGTACATTTTTGTTTGTTTGTTTTCTGTAATCTGTAGAGAGTGGGAATTCATAGCCCCATCAACTCTCACAGGTAGATAGTTTAGGAGGTAGTCCTTTGGGTGGGAGCTACAGAATTTCTGGTGCTTGACGCACAGAGAAATTCCTCTCCAGGAGCATGTAAAGATTTGGCTTTACAGCTTCAGCAAGACAGAGGGAAAATCTTGGTAAGTGCCCAAACTCCTACTGAGGCTCTACAAGTAGAGACTTATGGTTTGTCTGGCTCCTTGGCTCTCAGATGCTGGTGAGAGAGGAGCCCAATCCTCAGCAGCAGCTGACAAGGTATACAATAATCTTCTAGGGAGAAATTGGAAGATATGCCTTTTATCCTTTTGCACTACTCCTAGGAAGGAGAGTATAGTCCTTAGAAATGCTTGTGCACCTGTAAAAACTAAAGGCACAAGTGATTAGGAAAACGCTGGAATGCCAAGTCCCTTCAGTTCGCAAAGCTAGATGGTTTAGGATAGAGTCCATCCCTCAAGTGGGAGCTGTAAATCTGGGATGTTCAATGCATATAAAAATTCCATCCAGGAAATGTCTGTAGAGCTGGAGTGAGACAGAAGAAAAGTTTGGGAAACGCTCATACTCCTATACAGTCTCTCAGGGGGTCTATTGAGTGGCAAACTCTTTCTGAAGAGAAACTGAGAGCTGTGGATTTTAGCCCTTTCTCTGCATTCACTTCTGCCTTCTTTCAAGTATGTTGCTTATGCTTTTGTTTGTTTTGTTCAAGATTGCTTTGGTATTTGAGATCATTTGTGGTTCTACACAAATTTTTGATTGACTTTTTCTCAGTCTGTAAAAGAAAAAAGTCCCCTGGAATTAAAAAAAAAAAAATCACATAAATATGAGTGTACGTATGTTTGGGTTACGTTATTTGTGTTTGTAAGGTAAAGTACAAGTTGTAGTTGAGCTCTTCACCGAGGAAGTGTGCCACATACCCCTACATTGTACTGTTAGGTAGAAACTTTCTGAATCTCCTCTCCCTCTCCCTACTCTTGAATTAATCATGTTTTTCTTTCATCTGTGCCTGTAGCTTTTATCAACTAGCGACAACTTTGTATTGAGTACATGGGATACTTGCTTCTCCATTCTTGTGATACTGTACTAAGAAGACTGTGTTGCAACTCCACCCAGGTAATACAAAAGATGTAAAGTCTCCATCTTTTTAAGGCTGAACACTATTCCATGGTATACATATACTACAGTTTGTTAATCCATTTATAGGTTGATTGGCAATTGGGTTGTTTTCACATCATTGCGATTATGAATTGAGCTTCTATAAACATTCTAATATATTGGAATTTTGATAAGAATTTCAATAAATCTGTAGATTTCTTTGAGAAACATGGACATTTAAGTAATATTAATTCTTCCAATCTAAAAACACAGAACATATTTCCATTTATGTGTGTCTTTAATTGCTTTCCTTAATGCTTTATAGTTTTCAGTATATGGATCTTTCACTTCCTTGGGCAAATTTAATCCTAAGTATTTTGTATAATTTATTTTATTCCATTGTAAATAAGACTTATTTAAAATTATTTTTTACATTTTTCTTGAGGTATAAAATTTCTTTGTTTATTTGTAATGTTTCTTTCAGCTACACATAAAATTTATCACTATAAGCACCCCCTTACAACTAATTTTACTGTATCCCATAAGTTATTGTATACTGTGTTTCCATTTATCTTACAAAAATTAACTTTAATTTTTTACTCGATCAATTGATTTTCCAGAAGTGTGCTGAACAATTTCCGAATATTTGTGATTTTTCCTATTTTACTCCTGCCATTTATTTGTTATTTCATCACATGTACTTGGAAAATATAATTGATAAGATTTTAATCTTTATAAATTTGTTAAGACATTTTTTTGTTTGTTTCTTAAGATATAATATACTCTGCAAGAGGTTTTATGTCGGCCTTGAGTTTGTGTGGGTGTGCCTGGTGTATGGGTATTTTGATTGTGGGCCTAGAGTTTGAGTCTACAGAGATGGGCCTGAACTGTGTATGGTCAGAGGTGGCCCTGAATATAGTGTCATATGGGCTATCCTGGTGCTGAAGTGTATCAGAGTAGGCCTAACAACTAGATCAATGAGGTAGGCCTGGAACCTGGTCTATAAGGGCAGGCCTAAAGTATGTACCCAATGTGGCTGATTTAGCATTGTGGTGGACTTGGCACCTGGATATGATAAAATGGGACTTGTCTTTTGTCTATGGGATTGCTCTAACTTTTGATTCCATTGGGGTAGCTTGAATCCATAGGGTGAGTCTGATGCATCAGACATAAGGGTCAAGCCTAGAACACATGTCTAATTAAGTGGTGACGGAGCCTTAGTCCTCAGGGGTGGCCTGGTGTTGGTATAGGTCTTAAGCAAGGGTCTTCAGTAGCACCCATGGGTCCTATGTCCATGGAGGCTACCCTAGAGCTTGGGTCAATATGATGTGGACTAGCATTGATTTCTACTAGGGTAGGCCTTCAGCCTGGCTCTGTGTTCTCTGGCCTAATCCAGAGTTCAACTGGAGTGGGGGGCCTAGGCCCTGAGTCTGCTAGTGTCTCTGAAGCTGGGTGAGCACTGAGTCATGCCCAGTGTTTGTGTTTACTGGAGTAGGCCCAGAGATAAGTTTGGCCAGAAACTTATTTCTATGTGGCCAGCTTGGCTCTGTGGCTGTAGGAACTTGCCTGGCACTGTGGAGGATCTTGAGCCTGGGTTTGTAGGTTCTAGTCTGGTGCTGTTATATACCAAAATAAGATATTTCTTTTTAAAAAATTCTTCTCTCTTATACTATTCTATCTCCAAGACCTAGAAGAGTGCCTGAAACATGGTCTAATTAGATCAATTAATAATTGTTTAATAAATGAATATATACAAAAAGAAAACAATTTCTATGAGGAAACATTAAAATTTGAAGGAATTTAGTACTTTATGATTTGCATAATTTATGGAAAAGAAAAAATATAGGATCATTTCAAAGAAAACAGTGTGCAGTAAACTAAAAACAATGAATGTTCTGGGACAATTTCCTTGAAATAGCTTTTTTAAAAATTCACAATAGAAATTCAGAAAATTAACAAACTTGGAGTTAACAAGCATAGACTATTTATGTTGTACATAGGAGTTAAAATTGGGTATATAAATTCAGAGGTTACTTTAAAAACTACATGACCAATAATTTTAAAGTTCACTGGTAGTATTACTACATTAGAGCAATCAAGAAATTGTAAAAATGAGGAATTAGAAAGATTTGCCCTATCAAATAAAAGGTATATTATGAAACTAAAGTACTTGAAATGGTGTTATTACTATCAAGTTCCCATACTTCCATGTAGATTCAATATCTTCTCCAAACATTTTGTAATCTCCTTAAACCTGACTCTCAAAATGTTATATTCGTTTAATCCTTTCATGATTTCTGTATTGTTTGTAAGCTATATAACTCTAAGTCAGAAGGTGATATTAGTACCCTCCCTGTTTCCCTTTGTACTTTTAGATAGTGCCTTAAAGCATGATTAAACAAAACAAAACATTGCTTAGAACCCATCCCATTTGAATATATGTCCTTCTCCATGCCACTGTTGTTATTATCTATGAAATACCCAGTCATTTTCCTGAAGTAATCAAAGACTTTGTCACTTTTTATATCTACCCCAACCTTTACCACCTCTTAGCTTTCAATAATCATGAATGCAAATTCCTAAAATTCAACCTTCTGGGCTCTTTTGATAGTCTAGTGCCTCCTAACTTCTACTCTTGTCTTCTCTGTATATGTCTTCAGTTTAGGTTTTTGGTTTGTCATTTCAAGGATTTTCTCACTGATACCCTACATTTTCTTTCCATTGTGCCCTTTAAATACATATATGTATATGGTAAAAAAAACAAACAAACAAGATATCAACTTACTAAAAGAGATCAATTATATACTTTATTTATGATCTCACCCAGAAGCTTAATACTACTGGATAAAGTCCAACAAAATGGCAGATTAATTCCATTACAAAATCAGAAACACAGGCATTGGAAAGGCTCACAAAGTAAGCAGCAATCCAATTTCACTTTGTTGACTCATGCTCCATTTACTTACTTTTTGCTCCATTTACACACAGCAAATATAACAAAATTTTACTCTTTTCTAACATCTGATGCACAGTCTTATTTGCATATTTGCAGGTACACTCTTGATTGAAGGATTGGATGCCATCACTAAAACCTTTCTCAAGAAACTGACCCTGTTGATTATACCTCTTCTTTCATCTGTAATTAACCATTCTCTGTAAACTATTCTTCTTATATCACTACTGAAAAAAGTTGAAAATCATTCCATTATTTGAAAAGATGTAAAATAATGATTTCACATTCCCCTCTTATTACTACTTTCTCCTTTTCCAACATAGTTCTTACTAAAGTCAACAGAGACATTACCATTAAATACAATGACTATTTTTCAGTTCTCTTTTGATACTCAGTTTGGGATCTTGGCTTCCATAATGACAACACTCTTAATTTTACTTATTTTTTTTTTTTTAGGCATTCAACTGCCTCTTCTGAAGTTTCATCTTTCTTTAGATGATCAATAAATGTTGAATATTTACAGTCTGAGACTAAATCTCTTTTGTTTTATTTAATTTTTCTCTCTAAGAAATTCTATATATAGCTACTGTTGCAATTACTATGTATTTACAAGCTACACACAAATCAATATATCCAGCCTCTCCCCTGAATTCCAGACTTGAATGTTCAACTGGTTTTATTATCTGTACTTAGCTTTATAATGGGTATCTCAAAGTCAACAAAAACAAGTATTCTAGAATCAATATATTTCAAGCAGAGGTCATAAAAATGAGGAGGATAAAAAAATGGCAATTTTTTTTTTTGTTTGCTTGTTTAGTCAGACAATATCTAACAGAAAAAAGGGCAAAAAGGAGGGTACTAAATTCACTTTCTGACTTAGAGGTTTATAGCATGTAAACAATAGACAAATAATGAAAGGATTAAACAAATACAACATTCTGAGAGTCAAATTTCAGTTAAGTAGATTCTAGTTTGGAATTTGCCAATCCAAATTGATCCTCATCCCCTTCCTGTATTTCAGTGATTTCCAAGCCAGAAATTTAGGAATCATTCTCATTTTCAAGCCTCTTTCAAACTCACTTTACTTCACATTAGTTTTTTTTTTTAATTTTTTAATTTCAAAATATTAAGGGGGTATAAATGTTTTTGTTACATAGATAGCTTTTATAATACCTTAGTCAAGGTGAGAAGTGTACCTGTCACCCAAATAGTTTTAAGTGTACAGATTTAGGTAGGTTTAGCCCTCCCAGCCATCCCCCACCTCACTTCTTGACTTTCGAGCATTTTTACTTTCTTTTGTGCCCATAAATTAGTTCCAAAGTATTAAACAGTGCATGAGATTTTTTTTTGTTGTTATTTACATACTACTTAGGATAATGGTTTCTAGTTGCAATAAACATTCAAGGATTCAAGTGCAAGTGTCTTCTTGATAACATCACATTAGTTTTATCTACTAAGTTTCATATCAGTTAATACACTTCTATGTGGCTTTATTTGAACCATGCTAGCCCAAATCAGCATCGTCTTTAACATAGTATCCTGCAATGGCTTCCTGACTGGTCTTTCCCCTATAATCATTTCTCTATATTGTAATCAAAAAGAGAAATTTTAAAACACAAATCTGATAAGTCACTTCACTGATTTAAACATTCTAATGAGTTCCCATTATTCTTAGAATACAGAAAACAGTATAATACAACCAAAAGTCCCTAAGGTATTTGATCATAGATGTCTGTATAGCCACATCTCTGCTCATGTATTATCCTCTGTAATTTATACCCATATTGACTTCTTTCATGTTTCTTAAATGCCTATGTCTCTCTCACCACAGGAAATTTGCACATATTGTTCCTTCTGCTTTCTCAACTCAGTAGTTGTCTTTTTGGAAAAGGACTCTTAAATGTATTTCCCTGTTATGCCATCTCATAGCACTGGGTAACTCTCTTTATACTATTTACCACAGTGGCAGCAGGTGTAGTTTGAAATTGACTTGGATGTTTACTTGGACAAAAATAATTTGTTGAAGTATTGAGTTCATTGTGGACAGAATCCATATGTAGTTTTTCTATTAATTTATCCCCAGTTACTAGAAAAATGTTAAACACACCATAAATATTTATGGAATGAATGAATAAATGAATTAGACCACTGGAATGCACAAAAGAAAACATAAACGGAGAATTATCAGGGTGACTATTAGAGAATGTAATGTAGGATGAAAATATTATTTCAAATCAATTATGTAGTTATACCACTAAATAAAGAGAAAAATTGTATATTTACCCTAGCACCATTCACATAAAGTTGAAGATAGATTAAAAGAAAATATATAAAAAACTATAAATGATACTAAACACATATAGATTCTTAAAAGTATGGGGCAGGAAAGGAGCTTCCAAGTAAGACATGATAACTTAAACTACACATAATAAAGAAAGATTTGATAATATAGACTACATACATCCCTTTGAGGAAAATCTGTAAGTCAAAATGAATGACATTAAGGGGGTGTATTAGAAACAAATATAACAGAAGAAGGATTAATAACCACAATATGTAAAAATTGTCTGATAATTGATAAAGAAAATAAGACACAAAATATGAATAAAAATTGACAGAATAAAACATTTAAAATGAAGAGTTCAAATGAAGGTGGCTATTGTTATAATTTCTTAACTGTCAGATTAGCTTAAAAGATACACTTATACTTTGAAAAATAAAAATGTTGGGGCGGTGCCTGTGGCTCGGTGAGCAGGGCGCCGGCCCCATATACCGAGGGTGGCGGGTTCAAACCCGGCCCCGGCCAAACCACAACAAAAAAATAGCTGGGCATTGTGGCAGGTGCCTGTAGTCCCAGCTACTCGGGAGGCTGAGGCAGGAGAATCATCTAAGCCCAGGAGTTGGAGGTTACTGTGAGCTGTGTGATGCCACGGCACTCTACCAAGGGCGATAAAGTGAAACTCTGTCTCCACAAAAAAAAAAAAAAGAAAGAAAAAGAAAAATGTTGATTTTTTTTGAATCAGGAAGGCGGAGCAAGATGGCAGCCGAGTAACAGCTTCCTTGCATGTGGGCACCGTGAGTCTGGGGAGATAGGACACCAGGCATCTCTGGCTGGTGGGAACTGCCTATCATCACTCCTATGAGGATACAGGGAGTCAGCGAGAGACTTCTGGACCCCAAGAGGAGGACTAAAACCGTGGAAAACCGGCAAGTGGTCGCGTGTGTTCAATCCGTCTAAATCCACCCACAACTGTAAGTTCAGTAGCAGCGAGACTGCAAACCAGAAAGGCCTTACCTGTGAACTGTTTTGATGTCCTTGGACTTGGCACTGAGTTGAACTGCCTTGGGGAAGGCCTGAGCGGGAGTGCGGAGAACTTTGGCCGTTGTCTAGGGCCCCAGTCTGAGCCGCTGAGCCAGACGGAGCTAATAGTGTTTGGTGGTGGGTCACACGATCCATTGTCAGCGATCTGCCCCGGCAAGCTCCGCCCTCAGGGTCGCAGAGCTAGAAACGGGTGGGAGCTGGTAACCCAGCAACCAAGTAGCCTAAGGGTGGGGTCTGAGCCACCTTGCAGCCCTAACCCTCAGGGGCAGAGTGAGACCAGTTTTGGCACACAGGGTAAATGGATAACCACTTCAGCAGCAATTCCAGTGAGAAAGCTGGGAAAGCTTCTGCTCAGCAAGTTTACAAGTTCAAAGTGCCTTTTAAGTAGGCTGAAGAGAGATTTAGGGTGTCTACCTGCTGGGGTTTGAGAAATCAGCAGCCTCCAGTCGTATCAGAACTGTGACTAACATCTCATACCCCAGAAGACCACGTGTTGCCCAGACAATATTCAATAACATATACAAACTGCTTTGTTTTTGGTTGTGTATTTTTTTCTTTTTTTTGTTTGGTTGTTTTTTTGTTTGTTTATTTTGACGTTGCTGATGTTCTTTTGTTTTTTTAATTTCAATCTTTTCCACACAGATCCCTTTTTCTTTCTCAATTTTCCTAGTTTAATTATAATTTCCCATTGCTGCCTTTTTTAATAACTTCAACTTCATTTTTGCTAGTGTTTCTACCGATATAATTTGGTTTTTCACCCAATTTTATCCCTGTAAAGTTTTCTGTTTGCTTGTTTTGGTTTTATTTATAGCATTTTTGTCTTTCCTCTCTACTTGGTGGAGGTGGGGTACTGTGTCTGACCAGGTTAGCAAAGAGCTGCTGACCTCAAGGGAACCACGCAACTGGGCACCCCCAGAAGGTGGGGTTTTTTAAGGTTGTGTCAAAGTACCCTACTGTACACCTATATTGCCCTGTCTCCCTCTTTCTGTGCCTCTCTTCTTTTTGTCAATATTCCTTATACCCACCCCTCTCCTTTCTCTATCTTTCTTTTTTTCTTATCACTCGGTCCTCCTTTCTTTCATCCCCCTTTTTTTTGCTCTTCAACCTTCTCACCCTTCTGGTCCCATAACCCTTAGTCCACAGGCACAAGAACTTAAAGAGCAAGAGGAAGTGAAAGGAAAATTAGGGCAAGGAAACAGATAAAAGAAATCACTCATGAGGAAGAATCAGCAGAAAACTCCAGGCAACATGAAGAATCAGTCTAGAACAACCCCACCAAGGGACCATGAGGTAGCTACTGCAGAGGATTCCACCAGTATAGAAATGTTAGGAATGACAGAAAGGGAATTTAGAATACACATGTTGAAAACAATGAAAGAAATGATGGAAACAATGAAGGAAATTGATAATAAAGTGGAAAATAACCAAAAGGAAATCCAAAAACAGAATCAAATCAGAGATGAACGATATGAAGAATATAAAAAGGATATAGCAGACCTGAAGGAACTGAAACAGTCAATTAGGGAACTTAAAGATGCAATGGAAAGTATCAGCAACAGGTTAGACCATGCAGAAGAAAGAATTTCAGAGGTAGAAGACAAAGTTCTTGAGATAACTCAGACAGTAAAAGAGGCAGAAAAGAAGAGAGAGAAAGCAGAACGTTCACTGTCAGAATTATGGGACTTTATGAAGCGTTCCAACATACGAGTTATAGGAATTCCAGAAGGGGAAGAAGAATGCCCCAGAGGAATGGAAGCCATACTAGAGAATATTATAAAAGAAAATTTCCCAAACATCACCAAAGATTCTGACACACTGCTTTCAGAGGGATATCAGACCCCAGGTCACCTCAACTCTAACCGAGCTTCTCCAAGACACATTGTGATGAACCTGTCCAAGGTCAAGACAAAAGAAAAGATTCTGCAAGCTGCCAGGAGTAAGCGCCAGTTGACCTACAGGGGCAAATCCATCAGAGTTACCGCAGACTTCTCTAATGAAACTTTCCAAGCAAGAAGACAATGGTCATCTACCTTTAATCTACTTAAACAGAACAATTTTCAGCCCAGAATTCTGTACCCTGCTAAGCTAAGCTTCAAAATTGACGGAGAAATCAAATCATTTACGGATATACAAACATTGAGGAAATTCACCACAACAAGACCAGCTCTACAGGAAATACTTCAACCTGTTCTGCACACTGACCACCACAATGGATCAGCAGCAAAGTAAGAACTCAGAAATCAAAGGACAAAACCTAACCTCCACACTGATGCAAAAGATAAAACTAAGCAATGGACTCTCACCAAATAAGATGAATAGAATACTACCACACTTATCAATTATCTCCATAAATGTTAATGGCTTGAATTCCCCACTGAAGAGACATAGATTGGCTGACTGGATTAAAAAACACAAGCCATCCATTTGCTGTATGCAAGAAACACACCTGGCTTCAAAAGACAAATTAAAGCTCCGAGTCAAGGGTTGGAAGACAATTTTTCAGGCAAATGGAATTCAGAAGAAAAGAGGAGTTGCAATCTTATTTTCAGATACATGTGGATTTAAAGTAACTAAAGTCAAAAAAAGACAAAGATGGTCACTTTATATTGGTCAAGGGAAAACTACAACAAGAAGACATTTCAATTCTAAATATTTATGCACCCAATTTAAATGCTCCCAGATTCTTGAAGCAGACCTTACTCAGTCTGAGCAATATGATATCTGATAATACCATCATAACAGGGGACTTTAACACACCTCTTACAGAGCTGGACAGATCCTCTAAACAGAAATTAAACAAAGATATAAGAGATTTAAATGAGACCCTAGAACAATTATGCTTGATAGACGTATATAGAACACTCCACCCCAAAGATAAAGAATATACATTCTTCTCATCACCCCATGGAACATTCTCCAAAATTGATCATATCCTGGGACACAAAACAAATATCAACAGAATCAAAAGAATTGAAATTTTACCTTGTATCTTTTCAGACCATAAGGCACTAAAGGTGGAACTCAACTCTAACAAAAATGCTCAAGCCCACCCAAAGGCATGGACATTAAACAATCTTCTGTTGAATAACAGATGGGTGAAGGAAGAAATAAAACAGGAAATCATTAACTTCCTTGAGCATAACAACAATGAAGACACAAGCTACCAAAACCTGTGGGATCCTGCAAAAGCAGTTTTGAGAGGAAAATTCATCGCTTTAGATGCCTACATTCGAAAAACAGAAAGAGAGCACATCAACAATCTCACAAGAGATCTTATGGAATTGGAAAAAGAAGAACAATCTAAGCCTAAACTCAGTAGAAGAAAAGAAATATCCAAAATCAAATCAGAGATCAATGAAATTGAAAACAAAAGAATCATTCAGAAAATTAATGAAACAAGGAGTTGGTTTTTTGAAAAAATAAATAAAATAGATAAACCATTGGCCAGACTAACTAGAAATAGAAAAGTAAAGTCTCTAATAACCTCAATCAGAAACGATAAAGGGGAAATAACAACTGATCTCACAGAGATACAAGAGATCATCTCTGAATACTACCAGAAACTCTATGCCCAGAAATTTGACAATGTGAAGGAAATGGATCAATATTTGGAATCACACCCTCTCCCTAGACTTAGCCAGGATGAAATAGACCTCCTGAACAGACCAATTTCAAGCACTGAGATCAAAGAAACAATAAAAAAGCTTCCAACTAAAAATGCCCTGGTCCAGATGGCTTCACTCCAGAATTCTATCAAACCTTCAAGGAAGAGCTTATTCCTGTACTGCAGAAATTATTCCAAAAAACTGAGGAAGAAGGAATCTTCCCCAACACATTCTATGAAGCAAACATCACCCTGATACCAAAACCAGGAAAAGACCCAAGCAAAAAGGAAAATTTCAGACCAATCTCACTCATGAATATAGATGGAAAAATTCTCAACAAAATCCTAGCCAATAGATTACAGCTTATCATCAAAAAAGTCATTCATCATGATCAAGTAGGCTTCATCCCAGGGATGCAAGGCTGGTTTAACATACGCAAGTCCATAAACGTTATCCACCATATTACCAGAGGCAAAAATAAAGATCATATTATCCTCTCAATAGATGCAGAAAAAGCATTTGATAAAATCCAGCATCCTTTTCTAATTAGAACACTGAAGAGTATAGGCATAGGTGGCACATTTCTAAAACTGATTGAAGCTATCTATGACAAACCCACAGCCAATATTTTACTGAATGGAGTAAAACTGAAAGCTTTTCCTCTTAGAACTGGAACCAGACAAGGTTGTCCTCTGTCACCTTTACTATTCAACATAGTGCTGGAAGTTCTAGCCAATACAATTAGGCAAGACAAGGAAATAAAGGGAATCCAAATGGGAGCAGAGGAGGTCAAACTCTCCCTCTTTGCTGACGACATGATCTTATACTTAGAGAACCCCAGAGACTCAACCACAAGACTCCTAGAAGTCATCAAAAAATACAGTAATGTTTCAGGATATAAAATCAATGTCCACAAGTCAGTAGCCTTTGTATACACCAATAACAGTCAAGATGAGAAGCTAATTAAGGACACAACTCCCTGCACCATAGTTTCAAAGAAAATGAAATACCTAGGAATATACCTAACGAAGGAGGTGAAGGACCTCTATAGAGAAAACTATGAAATCCTCAGAAAGGAAATAGCAGAGGATATTAACAAATGGAAGAACATACCATGCTCATGGATGGGAAGAATTAACATTGTTAAAATGTCTATACTTCCCAAAGCAATCTACCTATTCAATGCCATTCCTATCAAAGTACCTACATCGTACTTTCAAGATTTGGAAAAAATGATTCTGCGTTTTGTATGGAACCGGAAAAAACCCCGTATAGCTAAGGCAGTTCTTAGTAACAAAAATAAAGCTGGGGGCATCAGCATACCAGATTTTAGTCTGTACTACAAAGCCATAGTGGTCAAAACAGCATGGTACTGGCACAAAAACAGAGACATAGACACTTGGAATCGAATTGAACACCAAGAAATGAAACTAACATCTTACAACCACCTAATCTTTGATAAACCAAACAAGAACTTACCTTGGGGGAAAGACTCCCTATTCAATAAATGGTGTTGGGAGAACTGGATGTCTACATGTAAAAGACTGAAACTGGACCCACACCTTTCCCCACTCACAAAAATTGATTCAAGATGGATAAAGGACTTAAACTTAAGGCATGAAACAATAAAAATCCTCCAAGAAAGCATAGGAAAAACACTGGAAGATATTGGCCTGGGGGAAGACTTCATGAAGAAGACTGCCATGGCAATTGCAACAACAAAAATAAACAAATGGGACTTCATTAAACTCAAAAGCTTCTGTACAGCTAAGGAGACAATAACCAAAGCAAAGAGACAACCTACACAATGGGAAAGGATATTTGCATATTTTCAGTCAGACAAAAGCTTGATAACCAGGATCTATAGAGAACTCAAATTAATCCACATGAAAAAAGCCAACAATCCCTTATATCAATGGGCAAGAGACATGAATAGAACTTTCTCTAAAGACGACAGACGAATGGCTAACAAACATATGAAAAAATGTTCATCATCTCTATATATTAGAGAAATGCAAATCAAAACAACCCTGAGATATCATCTAACCCCAGTGAGAATGGCCCACATCACAAAATCTCAAAACTGCAGATGCTGGCGTGGATGTGGAGAGAAGGGAACACTTTTACACTGCTGGTGGGACTGCAAACTAGTATAACCTTTCTGGAAGGAAGTATGGAGAAACCTCAAAGCACTCAACCTAGACCTCCCATTCGATCCTGCAATCCCATTACTGGGCATCTACCCAGAAGGAAAAAAATCCTTTTATCATAAGGACACTTGTACTAGACTGTTTATTGCAGCTCAATTTACCGTTGCCAAAATGTGGAAACAGCCTAAATGCCCACCAACCCAGGAATGGATTAACAAGCTGTGGTATGTGTATACCATGGAATACTATTCAGCCATTAAAAAAATGGAGACTTTACATCTTTCGTATTAACCTGGATGGACGTGGAAGATATTATTCTTAGTAAAGCATCACAAAAACGGGGAAGCATGAATCCTATGTACTCAATCTTGATATGAGGACAATTAATGACAATTAAGGTTATGGGGGGGGAAGCAGAAAGAGGGATGGAGGGAGAGGGTGGGGCCTTAGTGTGTGTCACACTTTATAGGGGCAAGACATGATTGCAAGAGGGACTTTACCTAACAATTGCAATCAGTGTAACTGGCTTATTGTACCCTCAATGAATCCCCAACAATAAAAAAAAAAAAAGAAAGAAAAAGAAAAATGTTGAAAAATAAACAGCCTGATATATTTTAATGCTAATATAAATTTGGAGAGCTTTTAAAGGATAATGGGACATTGTTCATAAATAATTTTACTATGCATGACAAGTTTTCACTTGTTTAAGTATACATTAAAAGAATCACAAAATTGGGTGGCGCCTGTGGCTCATTGAATAGGGCACCAGCCCCATATACCGAGGGTGGTGGGTTCGAACCTGACCCCAGCCAAACTGCAACAACAACAACAAAAAAAAAAGAATCACAAAATTGTGCAAGAATATAAGGATAGCTGTTTCTATAGTAAAACCTAGAAATAGTTCATTTTAATCGGAAGAAGAATAACTAAGGAAACATTTTAATACCCATAATTAGGAATATGAATAAGAATAAGCCAATTCTATATGTTCCAACATGAAAAAGTGTTGAAAATGTATTCAGATTTTTAAGAATCAAATTGGAAAAAATATTTTATAAAATCTTTTTTGTAAGAAAAACCTGAAAAGAAAAGGAGAAAGAAAAGAAAGAATAATTAAAAGAAGCAGGAAAGAAGGAAAGAAGGAAGGAACGAGGGTAGGGATGGAAAAAATGGAAGGAAGGAAAGGAAGTGTACCAAACCTTACAGATCTATAATTGTGCCACTCTGTTAACAATATTAACTTCTAATTATGATATTTCCTAGATTGGCATAAGGAGTGGAGGGTGAGGTTCTTTATATAGTTTTATATTTTATTGCGATGATATGTATCACCATAGTAATTTGAAAGACAAACAATAAAAGAAAAGAAGTAAAAAACAACTAGTAAAATTTAAAATCCTTTGCATACTCTAAAGTACAATCTACCCACACATATTAGAACAAGTCTTACAAATAATTTGACCTGAGAAGCTGAGAGTAATCTTTCAGAAAGTAAAAATATAGAATCTGAAAATAGTGAGTGCTCATCTGAAAAAACTGAAGAACTTTTATTCAATGGTATCTATTTTAAACATTCTTTGTAACACTGCTAGTTCAATTATGCAGTGCCTAGACTATAAGTTGGTGACTTGAGGTGTAATGGCCAATGTAGAATGTGAAGGAGTAAGTTCAGCTGGTGAATTCAATCATACATGTACAAGTTCTCAGGCTTGAGGATGGGAATAGAATTAGTGAAAATTCTCATATAATCTTCAAAATATTCCAAGTAATCAAAGACTCAATACCATTCACAATAGATACAAAGAAAATAAAATACCTAAGAATATGCATAACCAAGGAGATGAAAGATCTCTGTAAGAACAATGAAACACTGTGGAAGGAAATCTCCGATGACACAAACAAATGGAAAAAGATACCATGTTCATGAATCAGTAGAATCAACATTGTTAAAATATCCATACTGTCCAAAGGTATTTACATATTCAGAGCATTAATGTCATGTTTTACAAACCTAGAAAAATTAATTCTGCATTTCATTTGGGTTCAGAAAAGAGCTTGAGTAGCCAAAGCACTCTTAAGCAAAAAGAACAAATCTGGAAGAATCACATTACCAGATTTCAAAGAATCACATTATCAGATTTCAAACTAAAGTGTCCAGCTACAGTAACCAAAACAGCATAGTATTGGCAGAAAAATAAAATAGAGCAATGTTGCAGAACAGAGGACCCTGGTATAAAACCATCTATCTAAGCCAACCAATCTTGAACAAAGCAGACGAGAGTGCATGCCGGGGAAATAAAGCCCCGTTCAATAAAAAGTGCTAGAAAAACTGGATAGTGACATGCAGAATGAAACAAATACCCCTATGTCTTACCACTCACAAAAACTAATTCAAGATGGATAAAAACGTAAATATTAAGTATGAAACCATAAGAATTCTAGAGGAAAATGTATGAAAAACTCTTATAGATATCAGCCTAGGCAAATAATTTAAGACTAAGACCTCAATGTCCATCATAGGAACAATGAAAATAAGTAAATCAGACTTGATTAAACTAAAAATCTTTTGCACATCAAAGGAAATAATTAATAGAGCAAATAGAGCCCTATAGAGTGGGAGAAAATATTTGCAAGACATACATCTGATAAAGAGTTAATATTCTGAATCTACAAATAATTCAAGCAAACCAACAAGAAAAAGAAATGAACAATCCCATTAAAAACTGGGCAAAAAGCCGGACATGGTGGCTCACGCCTGTAATCCTAGCACTCTGGGAGGCCAAGGCAAGTGGATTTCCCTGATCTCAGAGATTTGAAACCAGCCTGAGCCAGAGTGAGACCCATGTCTCTACCAAGAAAAAGCTGGGCGTTGTGGGGGCACCTGTAGTCCCAATTACTTGGGATGCTCAGGCAAGAGAATCACTTAAGCCCAAAAGTTGGAGGTTGCTATAAGGTATGGTGCTACAGCACTCTACCAAGGGCCACAAAGTCAGAGTCTGTCTCACTTAAAAAAAAAAAAAAAAAAAAAAAAAAACAAGCAAAGGAAATGAATAGAAACGTTTTAAAAGAAAGAAATGCTAAGCAACATCATTAATCATCAGGAAAATGTAAATTAAAATCACAATGAGATATCACTTTTCTCATGTTAGAATGGCTTTTCCTAAAAATTCCAGAAACAGGAATTTTGTTTATTTGCTGCAATGAGTGCAGAGAGAAAGGAACACATATACACTGTTGGTGGGACTCAGCCTCTATGGAAAATAGTATGGAGCTTCCTCAAAGAACTAAAGTAGACCTATCATTTGAGCCCATAGTCTCGCTATTAGGTATTTACCCTAAGGAAAATAAGTCATTTTATTAAAAATATATTTGCATTTGAATATTTCGTGCAACAAAATTTACAACTGCAAAGATGTGGAATCAACCCAAGTTCCATTAATCCATGAGGGGATTAACAAAATACATTATTTTTATACCATAAATTACTACTGTGCCATATAAAATGAAGGACTAATGCCATTATCCTAAGTTAAGTAATCCCAAGAGCAGGAAAACAAACACCACATGTACTCACTCTGAAACTACAAGGAACCAATGAGCATCCAAGCGTACAGAGGAAGAGGGGCTTTACCTAACAAATGCAATCAGTGTAACCTGGCTTATTGTACCCTCACTGAATCCCCAACAATAAAACAACAACAATAACAACAACGAAAACCTATTTAACAGGTACAGTGGATGCTGTTTTGGTGATGAGCACACTTACAGACATGACTTAACCATTAAAAAGGGATTTATGTAAAGAAAAACATATTTTCTTAAGACTTTAAAAATTAAGAAGCAGGCTTTTTACTTAGGTTTCTGGATAATTTTACTCTGATGTCTAAGCTCAAGGAATATGCAATATATTGTCATTATCAAGTGGTCTTTTAAGATTTTTTGGTGTGAAGGATGTTGTGTAGCTTAATGGCCTAGATCTTCGACAGAAGAAAACACACCAAATATAAATACTCCACCTCTTCTGAAATTTGATGTTTTTAAATTTTAAAATATTACAATAATAGTGAACCACTAATCTTAGCATGTAGTCAATTAAAATGCCTTTTCAGCATACAAAATGCAGAATTAAGGGATATTTTTTAACAGTTTCCTATATTCTGTATATTTTCTCAGAAACCAAATGCAAATCAGCATCATCTAGAGTGGTGTATTTATAGTTCCTAAATGTAAATGACAACTTCAATTTGATTAAAACAGGAGTGCATGCAGTATTAAAAGCTTCTTCTCCCTATGGCGTCTAGTACCAATTTCTTTCTGCCCATAAAAATCACCCTATTTACTGTGGCATATATAAAATATTCAGTTTTCTGATTTATCCTACATTATATCATCGGAGTGACGCCTAAGAAGTAGAAAGGAAGTGGAGATGTAGATCTCTTGCTGTACTCTAAGTGTAGCTAGTAGGTAAGGGGTGAAGACCCCAAACTGTTCCTTCAAGGAAGACAATTTCTTCTTGGACTCATCCTCAGCAGGCGATAAAGCAGAAGCAGCTTAATGTTCTATATGATTTCTTAAATAGGTCATGCAGACTGACACCAAGATCCATTAGAGAAAAATCCTCAAAGGTTTGGGTTATGAAAGACAGTATACTCAATGTTGAGCTACCTAAGAGAATCCTGGGCATTTGTCTTTGCAACCATGTAAAGAGCAATAGTGATGGCTTAGAATCCTCTTAGCCCATGTAGAGGAGAATGTTCAGATGTGTGGATAATATAATGAGTTTGAATTTTAAGGTGCATGGGCACCTTTATCTTCATTACAAGAAGCTTTTCAGTGATTAGCATCAGCACTAGTTGACAATTAAATATCAAAGCAGGGATAGTTTTTAAATTATTTCTTTTGTAGAAGAACTATAACATTTTGTAGTATATAATGAATTTTCAGCGAAGTATGATCAGAACAATCATATTGGAGTAAATCTCTCAGTTTTCACTCTTCTTCTACACAATTTCAGGCTTAAATATGTTCTACATTTTTCTGAATATGTCTCTATATGTCCTAAAATTACACCTTTGCTCATAACTGTCCCTAGGTCCCATGATCATCTTATATCTCTATATACATTTTACAAAATGTATTATTCTTGAAATTCTCTTTCAAATATGATTCAGCATGCTATTTGTATTTAATTTAGTGCATATTGAGTAGTTAGCAGGTGTTCTGCTGTATAATAAAGACTCTCATTTTTGTGCCTTTCTGGAGCGTGACTTCCCTCATATAACACACTTGTATTAGGTTAAGTTTTTAGGCAGACATTATAACCTTTTTTTGACAATGAACTACTCAAGGGCAGAGAAAATAACTCTTATTTATTTTTTCGAGTGGTCAGAATTTAAGACATGGTTTGGCACTTGAGATCAGCAAGTGTTTATTGATTAGAATAGCATAAAAAGTATTTTTATCCAAAAGTATCTCTACAATTTATTGAATAGAAATTCTTTAGTGTATGTTTTTGACTGCTTTGTCAAAGATCAGAAGGCAACATGTGGATGGCTTTATAACTTGGTTCTCTATTCTTATACATAAGTCTATGTCTCTGGTTTTATACCAGTACTATACTGTTTTGTTTAATATACCATTATAGAATAGCTTGAAGTCTGGTAAAGTGATCCCTCCAGATTACTTTTTATTGTTTACAGTTGCATTGGCTATTTGGGAACTTTTCTGGTTCCATGTAAAGCACTGAACACTTTTTCCCAGATCTACAAAAAATGACATTGGGGGTGGCGCCTGTGGCTCAAAGGAGTAGGGTGCCAGCCCCATATGCCGGAGGTGGCGGGTTCAAACCCAGCCCCAGTCAAAAACTGCAAAAAAATAAAATGACATTGGTTTTTAAGTGGTAATTGCTTTGAATATGCTTTGGATAGAATAGACATTTTAATGATACTGATTCTGCTGAACTATTAACATGATATGTTTTTCCACCTGTTTACATCCTCCACAATTTTCTTCTTCAGTGTTTTGCACTGACTTCTCTGTAGAGATCTTTTACCTCCTTAGTTAAATATATTCCAAGATATTTTACTTTCTTTTTTGGTATTCCAAAAGGTAATGAGTCTTTGATTTGGTTCTCAGCTTAACTGTTGTTGATGTATATGAATGTTACTTATTTGTGCACATAGATTTTGCATCCCAAGACTTTGCCAAATTTATGTATCTATTCCAGGAGTTTTTTGAGAGAATATTTTGGATTTTCAGAGAGATTATATCATCCGCCAAGCACAATAGTTTGATGACCTCTAGCTCCTCATTTGGATACCTTTGATTTCCTCCCTTTGTCTGATTGCTCTAAGACTTCTGGCACGGTGTTGAATAATTGGTTCTTGGAAAGTTGAATAGCTACATGTAAAAGACTGAAGGAAGACCCAAACCTCTCACCATTCACAAAAATAAATTCATGATCAATAACAGATGTATACCTGACTTAAACCAGACCTGAACATGAAACTATAAGAATTCTAGAATAAAATATTAGAAAAAATCTTAGAGATATCATACTTGGACAAGAATTTCTGAAGAAGACCCTAAAGATAATCACATAAGCCACAAAAATTAACACATGGGATGTGGTTAAGTCAAATAGCTTCTGCACAGCCAATGTAAGAGTCAATAGAGCCAACATCCATCTATAAAATGGGATAAAATGCTGTATGTTCTATATCTGTAAAGCATTGATAATTAGAATCTGTAACAAACTCAAACAAATCATCAATAAAAAAATCAGACAACCCAATAAAAATTTGGTAAAATAGATGAACAAAAGCTTTTCTAAAAAAGGTAGACTAATGGCAAATAAACATATAAAAAATTCTCAGCATCTCTAATCATCAGGGAAATGGCAATCGAAACCACAGTGAAATTATCTAACTCTGGTGAGAATGGCATTTAACAAAAAATTCTAAAATGACAGATGCTGACGTGGATGTGGGGAGAAAGGAACAATTATGTACTGCTGGTGGGATTGCAAACTAGTACAAGCTCTGTGGAAAATAGTATAGAGAAACCTCAAAGAACTAAAAATAGACCTACCATTTGAACCAGTAAATACTCAAAAGTGTTGATTATTTACCCAAGGGGCGGGGAAGTGAATTTGTTTTTTTTTTTTTTTTTGTAGAGACAGAGTCTCACTGTACCGCCCTTGGGTAGAGTGCCGTGGCGTCACACGGCTCACAGCAACCTCCAACTCCTGGGCTTACGCGATTCTCTTGCCTCAGCCTCCCGAGCAGCTGGGACTACAGGCGCCCGCCACAACGCCCGGCTATTTTTTTGTTGCAGTTTGGCCGGGGCTGGGTTTGAACCCGCCACCCTCGGCTTATATGGGGCCGGCGCCCTACTCACTGAGCCACAGGCGCCGCCCCAGTGAATTTGTTTTTTAAAAAAGGTTAATGCAAATGTTTATTGCAGCACAATTCATAATTTCCAAGATGTGGAATCAACCCAAGTGCCCATCAACACATGAATGGATTAGCAAACTATGGTATGTGTATATCACGGAGTACTATTCAGCCATGAAAATGATGGAAACTACATCTTTTACATTAACCTGGATGGAGTTAAAGAGCATTGTCTTTACTAAAGTAACATAAGAAGGGAAAAGCAGGTATCCAATGTATTCAATACTAACATAAAACAAATAGATAAACAACTACATACCCACATGAGAGAAAAACACAATTAAATTGGATGAGGAAGAGAGAGTAGGGAGGGGAGATGAGGGAGGGAGTGTGGTAAGCTCTCACATAATGGGCACAAAGTAATGGTATACATCACACCCTTTGGTTAAAGGGTTCAGCTACAACTTGGATTTTACCTAACAAAAACAATATAGCCTAATTGTATTCTAATAATTATTTAAAATAAATAAATAAAATTTAAAAAAGAAAGAAAATTATATTTTTGGTCTAATTTTCATCCAGATTTTTTTCACATTTTTAACTTTTTAGACAATTTTCGTCTAGTTGGCTAGCAATTGTTATTTTTATCAATAGTCAAAATTTTAAAAACTTCACGTTTCTCTGACAGCTTTGAAATGCTGAATTTTTATGTAACCCCACCAATATATTAGTCTATTTCTTGATACATCTTTTTTACCTACTGCACCATCTCAAAGGTTTATTAAATACTATAACTTTATAAAACGTAGACCTAGACACTCCTCATTAACCTCTGCTTATAATTTTCTATTTCTAGATCTCTAGCACTCGTCCTTTTTATTTCTCCAATTTCTTCACAAACTCCTAGCTATATTGCTTATAGTCATGTTCTTAATGCATTACTGAACCCAGTGGCTTCTGATCACTCTAAAATTCTTTTCTCAAGTCTAAATCTCTTCTCCAAGTTCCAGCACAATATGTATAGTATAATCCCATTTATGTACATGCATGGGATAGAATAAAATGATTCATATTTTAGCGTAAGCCAAATGATTCTTTCTCCAATATGTAGCACTGAATATGTATCTATCTGTTCATGTATTTTTTGTCTGTCTTACATTTTATAATGTGTGATGCATAAAGCAAGAGACTATGTTTTTCCCTGCTATATCTTAGATCCTGAAGGATATTTTCATGGGGTATGGCACAAAATTAGCCCTTAAAGCTTTTAAATACTTGGTTTGTAATGAATGGAAATCTCATAAACGAACAAGTAGAGATGTAAACTTTCCCCTCGGTGCCAGCTCTAGCAGAATTGAAGATGAACCCTTTCTCCCCTCCTTAGGAAACTTTGGATCACTTTAGCTCAAGAAAGATTCCTTTTGTGAAAATCACATTCTTTGAATGAAGCTTACCTTATTTTGACAAGATAACATCATCTCCTTAGAATGCAGCCTTGGGAGTGGGAAAAATTACTATGCTCCCCCGACCAACACCAAATGAGGCCCTTCAATAGAGTACTATAGGAGCTATTTTTTAACCTGACAGAATCTAAGACACTTTCTTAGAACCAAATTTTCTGGATCAGTATATCTCCTTCTGGGAATGCGTGTGCTTTGTTGAAATTCACTGGAGCCACTCATCAGAAGGTCTAATTGCCTATCCCTGGGAGACTGTCAGCCATAAGAACTGTGTCACTGATTTTAAACATAAAAGAATGATCGTCTCAAGTTGTTCCATTCTTAATAGATGGGTTGGATATGTCATCTGTGACATAACTGAAAGTCATGCCTGGGTAGGGAGCATAGAGTGTCCTACTTATAAATATAGAACTTCATTAGGGCACCCACACACTGCTGTCTAACATTTCTTTTTAGAAAGCTCTCTGCCATTTGTCATAATGAGGCCTGTAAGTCTGATTTTCGCAACCCTAAGTTGTCTGTATTGTAGATTAAGCTTCAAAAGAAAAATTCAATCAGGAGATAGTTAAAAGAAATATTTAAGATCATTGATTATACATGTACCTCACACATTTTTACAGATAAAAAGGAATGAGAGCCTAGATGAGCATTGCTTTTTCTCCACTTGTGCCACTACATTTCTATGTGAACCCGAAGTGTATTCATGTGAACAATAAACATAGAATGTAGGTGTATCCAAGAACTAGCTCCAGAAAAAAAAGTAGCACCAATAAAGGAATCTCCTTTATGAAAGACGTGTGACATGTAAAACATCAAGAGAACTTGAGATTTAAAATGGTATCTGGGATATAATCACTCTGGAATGGCAGAGTAAGGACTTCCAAAATTCTGTTCTTCTTTGAAAGCAATGAAAATGCTAGCAAAAACTGCCAAAAAGAATCTTATCAGAATTACAAAAATTAACAAAAGGGTAACAAAACTCAAAGGAATTTTTATTGAAGAAAAATAACTGAATCTCAATAAGTAAGCTTGGTGATGTTTTAGGTGTCCTATTCCCTTTTCTTATTCTGGAGTGTATACAAGTAGCCTTGAGAACAAATAGTCTCACAACCGTAATAGTTGTCAATACCAGCATTCTTACAGACACTGTCAGATGCAGTGGAATTCCTCACAAAGAATCGTCACTATTTCACCTGTATAGCAGTTTCCTGAAAGAGTCCCCCAAGAAAGAGGTAGAGTTTATTTTTATTTGATATGATTCAGTGCTCCCTCAGGTGGAAAAGTCTTATTCTCTGATTTTTTGTTAAAAACAATCAGCATTAATCAGCATCAATTGTTTAATATTGGACTTTCATGAAATGGTGGTATCAGCAGTGACAAAAAAGAGATTAGCCAAAAATGGAAAATAAATACCTTTGGAATGAGATATCCAGGGGAAGCCTCAAACCACTACTTTTTGTGTGTGTGTGTGTGTGTGTGTGTGTGTGTTTTCTAAGGCTCTGAAAGGCAATGAATTCATACAGGGTTGTGTGAATGCCCAGAGAAAAAACTCACAGCTTTTACCTCTGACTGATCTTAGGGTTCTAAACAAGCAAAAAGGAAAAGGTAAGGCAGAATTGTCAACTAACGGCCCGACAATTGAAGGCATGTCTAAGCAAAGAGACCCTTGAAAAAAAATCTGAGAGAACTATTGGTTCAGGAATTTATGTAAACCTCTGTAATCATTATCTGTCTACTCCTTCTGCCTAGATCTTCGGATAACCAGACTGTGAAGGTATAGAGACAATACTAGCTCAGTTTAGCAAATATGTACTCAGTAAAAGATGTTGAGATCAGAAACGTATGTATATAGATCATATTTTGACAGGTGGCATTTAATTTTGTAAAGCCACTAAAGGCTACTATTGCTATGGGATATAGTTCCTGTCAATCACCTGGATGGCATGGGTCAGTAGAGAACAATAATGTAAATACATCTCTGCAGGGCAGTCCACATAATGATCTACACCAAGGGAACACTAACTGCTCCTTCCAGTGTCTTTGGATTCTAATATACATCCACCATGAAAGCCAAGACACTACCACCTAACAAAGACCAGTAGACTGGCTAATCTTATTATGTCTTGTGCAAACTATTGCAACTGCTATTTTTTGTTGAATCTCTATTTTATACAAGTTTAACTAATCCTTTTTCAGCAATATTAAAGTATATGTGTAAGAAAGATTATATTACTTCATCAGGATGCAATCCCCAAACACTGTTTCTGTTAAATTAATCTTTTATGCCTCCCCAAAACAAAAGTTAATTTTGATAGATAAATAACTAAGGTCTTGGTGGTTTAAGTTTCCAAAAAGGGGGGAGGAGTGTATTTTTCCAATAATAGCTCATTTCCCCATGAGAGAGAGAGAAAAAACTTACTAACAATTTTCAGAAGACTGATCCCTGCTTTAAAACTTAAGAAGAATTTTGAAGAAAGCAAATATCAACAATATGTATTTCTTGAATTACTACACTCACATTTTTACTTTTCCTCTCTCTCTGCTCTATCACTCTTTCTAACACGCATGCACACACATATGCACACACACACAAACTTAACTAACTTACAAATACTAGAAAAAAGTAGTATAACATTAATTTGTATACCAGCATTCCCATTCTTCCATATGGAAAATTCTCTCCCAAATCTTATACACTTACACTTAAATTAGGAGATACTAGCAAAGCATACTATATTATCCGATGAATTTCTCCTTAATAATAATTGATTTATTTCACACAGCTAACTTAACAGAAGCAAATCTTATTGCTCTGATTCCACAACCACGTGTTGTTTATCCCAATGTAGGCACATAATTGAAGTTTAGCTAAATAAAATCCTAAAGTGATTATTTTTCACAATGGTGCATGGGAGAGAGATGCATCCCCTTCTGAGAATGACACAGAAATGTGAAACAAAAAACACTTGTGGATATGTTTTCTACAGTATGAAGAAATCAGATTGAGTGAATCATAAGAACACATAGTTAAAAGTATATATGAGTAACTTAGAGAGAATCTAAATAGTACTATAGTTTATCATTCCAGATGTCCTTGAGGAAATTTGCACCACTTCCATTTTTATAGTTATGTGAGCCTTACAGTAAATTTATCTGCTTACTTCAGCTGTTTAGAATTAAACTTCTCTCACTTGAAACCAAAAGAGGCTTGAAAAATATGGAAAAATATCCATAGCCAAACTGAACAGAGAAGTGGATAGTATTAGGTTGATGGAAGAAAATATTTCCAAACCATGTATTTGACAGCACTATGTTAAAAATTACTACAACTCAATATGGAAACTATAATAATGGTAGTAATACGGTCAAACAAATAGAAGCACAGAAAACAATTGCAGTTGAAAGGAGCTAGCAGGATGGGGGAAATGAGGTGCTAGTGGTCAATGATCATAAAGTTTCCATGATATTAGATGAATAAATTCTAGAGTTGTGCTGTACTACACAGTTCCTATAGGTAACAATGCCAGGTTGTACTTTTCGAAGTTAGTTAAGATAAATCTCCTAATAAGTATTTTTACCATGTAAAATAAACAAAAAGAAGACAAAAACAAAGGAGCACAAGGAAATATCAGATGGTGTTAGATATATCTATTACCTTGATGTGGTATCATGGGTGTTTTCATATGTCCAAACTCATTACGTTTTACACATTTAATTTGTGCAGTTCTTTTCTGTTAATGATACCTCAATAAAATTTGTTTAAAAATAAATAAGGAAATGAATGGGAAAAAATGAGTCAAAACATATAGATCATCCAAGGAGAGAGTAAAATATGAAAAAGAGGGGCTTTGGACGGAACCCTATAGAGTACCATATTTAATGAATGAGAGAGTTGACAGAGGCACTAAAAAGGAAAACAAAACAAAACAACACACACACACACAAATGAAATGATAAGAGAATCTAAACCGAATATTGTCTCACAAGCCAAGGGAGGAAAAAAACCTAAAGACCAGATAGTGGATTAATGTAAAAGATAATTGATGTTGTCAGGGAGATATCAGATAGCTAGCTATATTCAAGTTTATTCATGTTGTTGTGAATGCCAGTTCAAGTAAAAGATAATAAGGATGGATATCATATGTTTGTAGTGGACAGGAGATCCTAGAAAATATTTAAGAGTTGATACTATAAATTCTGAGTAATTAATTGGCTGTACAAGGTTAGAAAGGTGAAGTCATGAATGATGCCCAAATTTATGACTAGGACTATTGGTTATGCACTTAATATCATTAACTAAGCCAAGAAACATAGGTAGAGGTACTGATTGATGAAGACAATTACAAGTTTAGTTGTGGATATGCTTAGTTTTAAGTGACCACTAAACAGTTGAGTGTATAGATCAAGTAGATATTAATATTTGAATATACACTATTAGAGCTCAGAGAATAGAACTGTGTTAGAGATATAATACTGTGAGTTGATCGATCATAGCTTAACTCAGGGAGTGAATGAGATTGTCCATAGCAAAATGAGACATGAAGCGGGAAAAGAAGGGATACCTAAGGAATTCCATGTTTTAAAAACCAGCTAGAAGATAATAAGTCTATAAAGGAGAATAAGGAAAAAATGGCTAGAGATGTAGTAGGAGAACCAGGGATGTGTGGCTACTCAGAAGCCAAAGGGATGTTCATGACAGAATGATTAATCCTGTCAAATAGAAGAGTGCTATCTAGTGAAAGGATAACCAAAGCTACTAACTGGATAAATATGGAGGTCATTGGTAACCATAAAGTAACCCATTTTGGGGGAAATATTGGTGGAGGGTAGGAACAGACTGGAGTGGTTTAAAAAATAAATAGTATGAAGAAGAAAAAGAAAAGAAAAGAAAATAGTGACTAATTCTCACATAAATTGGATTTAACTTTGACCAAAGTACATTACTTAAACATTAATTTTTAATTCAACTTGTTAATATGTTGTTTAGGATATTGCATCCTCGTTTATAAGTGACATATGTTTGTAATTTCCCCTTTATAATAACATATTTTCTCAAAAAAAATAGTATGGTCTGGGCAATGTTTCTTTCTTTTTTCTTTTTCATTTTTTGAAATGACCCCAAACTCAGAGGCAACAAAAGGAAAAATTGACAAATTGAGTGACATAAAATATAAAAGCTTTTGCATAGCAAAGAAAACAATCAATAGAGTAAAGTGACAACTTTTGGATTGTGAGAAAATATTTGCAGACCATTATCTGATAAAGTGTTAATACCCAAAATATATAAGAAATTAAAACAACTCAACACCAAGGAAACAACCCAATTAGAAAGTAGGCAAAGGTTCTGAGTAGGCAATTTTCTAAAGATGACATACAAATGGCCTACAGGTATATGAAAAAAATGCTCAACATCACTAATTATCAGGGAAATCATAATCACAATGAGATATAACATTACAACTATTGCAATGACTACTATCAACAGTCAAAAAACAACAAGTGTTGGTAAGGATGTAGAGAAAAGAGAATTCTTGTACACTCTTTGTGTGAATGTAAATTGGTACAGTAATTATGGAAAAAAGCATTGAAGAAAACTCCCATATGATCCAGCAATCCTCCTTTTGGGTATATATTCAAAGGAAATGAAATTAGTATTGTTACAGAGATATCTGTACTTTTGTGTTAATTGTAGCATTATTCACATTACCCAAGATATGGAAACAACATAAATGTCTGATAACAGATAAATGAATTTAAAAATGTAATCTATTTCAATATCCATTTGGACTCAACTAATATGAATAGAAGAAACTCGAAGATACAGAAAGCTGACAGTAATGTATTTTATATCCAGGCTTACCTTAATGGATAGATCCAGAATCCAAGGATGTAAAGAGCTGAATATTCCATTTCATTTTATATAAGATATTTGAGAATTCGGGGATTTTGGTTATCCACAGGGGTTCTAGAAACATTTACCAGAGAAAATAGAGGGCCAATTACATGTTAAATGGAATATTATTCATTCTTAAAATAAAGAAAAACCTTCTGTTTGCTGCAATATAGGTGGGCCTGAAGGATATTATGCTAAGTGAAATAAACCAAATACAGGGGGAAAAAATACTGTATGATCTCACTTATAGGTGAAATACAAAAAAGTTGAATTCCTAGAGTACAGTGGTGGTTGCCAGTGTGGGGGATAAAGGATGGGGATGAGGAGATGTTGACTAAAGGGTATAAAGTCTCAGTTACATAGGAAGAATAACCTCTGAAATCCAATGTACAGCATGATGATTATAGTTAATATCATTGTATAATAATTTGCAAAAATAATAGAGCCTAAGTGTCCTCACCATATATACACAAAAAGTAACTATGTGAAGTGATGAATATGTTAATTAGCTTGATTGTGATAATTTGACAATGTTTATGTAAATTAAAACAACACATTGTACACCTTAAATATATACAATTTTAATTAAAAATTAAAATTTAAAAACACAGTAAATAACTTATGGGGTAATGAAGATAGCAAGTTTAGTAACTCGGCATATTGGCCTCTGAAATGAAGAACAATCATAAAGAATTGGTAGACAGGGAATCCCTTTGTTAAATTGTATCTCTATTTTTTTACTAACCATCTTATTCATGGTCCTGCTAACACTGGTATGAGGTTGACACGGACCATAAAATTTGTTGAATAGAATTTTGAGGAGTTTGAGAATTCTTTCCCCCTATAAGCCATGTGTAACTACTGGGAATCACATGAATAAATCTAGATTTTAGTGAGAGTAAGAAAGTTTCTAAGGGAAAAATGAACAAATGGAGACAAACTAAGTAATTATAATAATAGTGCAAGTAAGAGATGATAAATGTCAAAAATAAGGCAACAGTGGACTTAGAAATATTAATGGCATATAATTAACAAGCTACAAAGATATGGAAAATCTTTTTTTTTTTTTTGAGTGGAGATGTGTTTATTCAACCACATTAAATGCATATATAGGAAACTTCTCCAAGAGCTGGTGTCCTGCACTCAGCATTGCACATATAAAAATATATGACTTTCAACACCTTCACATTTGAAACATCAGAATTCACTACACAAGTTTTAAACTGACAGAATTCAAGTTCTGAGTTTTCATATAGCTTTAACTTGTTTACACTCATGTTTATTTACAACATGGACAGAGAATAAGGGTTACTAAGGCCATTTTCTCACTGTGAAACACTGCAAAATATGTACATAATACAACCTAATATAGGCAAAGTTTCTAAAAATCATCTTTCTTGGCTTAACATAATTGAGTAGCAGTAGGGGTGAAGAGGTGGCCGCACCAAGCCACACCACAGGGCCCTGTGGGTTTGCTCTTCCACTGAGCTGGCTGGGGCTGGGTTTGAACCCGCCACCTCTGGCATATGGGGCTGGCGCCCTACTCCTTTGAGCCAGCCACAGGTGCCACCCCACCAGGTATTTTTTGTTGCTGTTGTTGTTGCGGTTTAGTCGGGGCTGGGTTTGTGCAGCTTCTGAGTGTGATGGTTGCAGTCTTTGGACTTCCGGGAGCCCTTCACCTCAGAGCCTTTGTAGGGAACACAGCGGTATGCCTGTCTTGGCAGGGAATCGCTCGGGCTCTGAGAGAGGCTCTGTGACTTGAAGCCACCGGAAGTGGAGCCACTGTCACTTTTCCTCCTTTTACGAAAAACAGATCATGATAGGGACCTCGAGTAGCTCTGCTCACAGCATTCTCGCCCCTTTGGCAAGCCATTCATGGGGCTGTCAGCTTTGGTTTTCTTTGTTCCCTCAATTCTCCTCTTGGTACTCTTCACAGACAGTGGGGAACAAAGCTTACCTTCTTTGGGAGATTCAGCTTGGGGGCAGGCAAGAACCCTGCTGTGCTGTCTGCAGCCTGTGCACCTCCAGAGAGCAGGCCCCAGGTTTATGCCTTTGCCTCCTGGATGGAGTGCTTTCTCTTTTTCACCTCACCTTCCTGGTGAGTCACATCAACCTTTTTCCGTGTATAAAACTGTAGGATTTTAAAGCAGATTTCTTGAATTTCTTCTTTAGTTGCTCCAGACAAAAGAAACCAATGAGGACGAGTGGGCAGAGGGATCTCCAGCGTCTGCGTGGCGAAATAGATGCAGGTAGAGATAATGCTCTCAGGCTGGAACCACGAGAAAACATAGGTGTAAAGGCTGTCATTCATGTAATTCCATTACGTCTGGACCAGGTGTTGGGAGGTACATAACGATTATCTTATGAGGATGTTTAACATGGATGCAGAAACCCAGCTCTTTGAGAACTCGTCTTTCTGCTTTTATAATTTGGTTCTTTAACTTAACACAATCTTGATCCAGTAGTAAAGGCATAGGTTTCTTTTTCTCTCTGAGCTGTTGAAGTTGATGAAACAGGTTGATAACATCTCTTATGGGTCTTGGAGCTTCTTCTGTTTTGGAGGCCAGGTGAACACAGGCCATTGACACATGCTCCATGGAATGCTTCACAAAGTACTTGGTATAAAAGAAGCACTGGAACAGCACCTGCCCAGTAGCCATGGCCACCTGGATGAGCTCCCAGACCACCACTCGGAGGTCAGTCTCCATGTCTGTCTGCAGGCCACTCGACATGGACAGCGTGAAGTGGAGCTTGTTGTAGGGCAGCAGGCAGTTCTCCAAGGTGATGAGCACCCCAGAGTACAGCCTGTCCCCTAAGCAACACCCTCTGTGACCCAGGGGCTGCGCTCCCCAAGCCCCGGCCCCTGCAGCAGCAGCTACCAGCCAGGAGCCCCAGTTGCCGCCACCATGGCCCAAATATGGAAAAGTTTTTTTTTTTTTTTTTTTGCAGTTTTTGGCCGGGACCGGGTTTGAACCCGCCACCTCCAGTATATGGGGCCGGCGCCCTACTCCTTTGAGCCACAGGTGCTGCCCCAGATATGGAAAATCTTAGTAACGATTTACCTATAGTAATCCTGAGTTAATGGTGGTGTCATATAAGAAACAGGAACACAGAAGGGACAAGTTTATGAATAAGGCAATGGTTGAATATGGATATATTTTACTTGTGAAATACCCAAGTGGAAATGCATAGTAGATGTTTGGGTGATGGGGACAGAGGATTAATTGTCAATTTCAAATAAAGGGACACTTTTGTTTCAAATCTATATTTGTTTTCATTTTCCTAGACTGAATTTACCTACTGGAAAATATTTTTATATTAATAAAATGTACAGTTCTATAATTGAGACAGCTTCAAATTTCTAGGTAACTGTATGCACCAAGAATTTTACAAAATAGTTATATAATTTCATAAAATCCCAGAGGATACTTCATGGGAAAAACAACTACCAAAGAACCCAAATGTATTGACATTTGAGCTGACAACTCTAAAAGACATGTTTTTATTATTGCAGGAAAATAACTTCTTGACTTTGTTATTAATATAGTCTCTCTCATCTATGCTTAAAAATGTCTCACCAAGATATATAACTGCTGGAGTCCCACCCTGGGGAAAGGGTCTGTTAAGACCTATGGATCTGGCAGTAACAGACTGAAGAAATACAAAGTTAGAATCCATGAGAAAGAAAGAGACAAGACATACAGAATAGAATTTTTAAAGGTTCGAACACAAGGGACCACCTCCAGTTTATGGGGTTCTGACAGTGGCCCTGAGTTTCAGTTCTACTCAACTTATATTGAAAGTATTTACTCATTAGCCCAGAGGCTAAGTTGAGGAAGGGAACGAAGAAACACCAGCAGTTTCTGTGAGCAAGCGTATCAGCTCCTGTTGTTTCTATAATCACTAAGCTGAGTATCTTGAGAAATCTGGAACTTAAGCCTTGTGTGGGGGAAGCCTTCTGTCTGTGGTCACACAGACAGAGTCTTAGGGGGGTGTTAATCCCACCAGTTCACTGTGGAGTAAAATACCACTGGTGTCAATATCCTCTGAAGAATCACTGGGAGAGAAGAATTTTCCTCTCATCACCACCATAGAGATCTTTTACCGGTATTTCAGGCTTGAGCTATTGCCTTCATCTCTGCCCAAGCCAAATACAAACCTCCACAATGGGTATTTGTGTTGATTGTTTACTGGGCAGGAAATAGCCTAATTAATGTATTTTGCCAGGCCTTGCCACAGCATCTTCTGTGGCCATTATTTTCTTCAGAGGGTTCGCAGAACCAAGAGGGATGTTTGTAAGCTGTATCCCCCTACAGCACAGGCCTCTAGGAAAATCAGGGAACTTGCTCAGATAAGAAATTTAGCAGTGGCTTGTTTAAAGTTAACTGACTTTCCTTTGTTCTGACTCACTCAGTTTACTTTTTTTTTTTTTTTCATTTTCTGTTTTTATTTTTCCCTTGACAAAAATGGGGTTTTGGGTCCCCATTCTGCCTGCATCTTCTTGAATATGCAGTACTCTATACTTATCTCGATGGTCAGGTTTGGTTCTCTTTATGAAACACTGGACTATACAAGCTTTTCAAATCAATTTCAGCATATTCTATTTGGAAAGTGGAGCTTGTTAACAATTTAAGTGAAATTGTGGTAAAACATAGCACATTTGTTGAGTCAGAGTGACATATGAGTCAGAGTGACATATGAGTTACATATTTGAATTACTAACCCAGGTCAGGGGAGCTCAACTTGGGAACTTTTATTTTTTATAGGCTTTCTGCCCAATTTTTACACCTGGTTCAGACACAAATCAATGCATACACATTTTCCCCAGTGATATGATATACATGGAATTCTCTTCAGCTTACAAATAAGATATTTTTCAAGTTTCTTAGTTATTTTACTGTAAGGGTATTTGCTCTGTTGATAGACTCTGCTGTAGTTACAGTCTATTAATTCCAGACAATAACATATATGGTGTAAGAGAGACAGTAGCATATAATGGTGAAGATTATGACTAGAAACACAACTCTATCAATGTCCAGCAAACTGTCTACATGTATGAGTTATTGGAGGTCTGTAACCTGTAAGTTGTCACAATAAAATGCAAACCTGGAGTTATTCAGAAATATTGCACAACTAGTTATATTCAGAAATTCTTACATTATGTTCTTATCCAGGGTTAAGTTCCCCTTTTCCATCTTCCAAGATTAGTCTGAGGAATTCTATCATCATTTTTACTACATTATTTTGAAAAGTTCTGTGCATAGGCCTCTACCACAAGGTTTTTACCATGTCCTATTCATTTGCCCATAGTCCAAGTACAACAAAGAGCTTGGAGCTATAGTAAATGGTCAGTAAAGCTTTATTATACTGAAATGGATATTTCCCACTTTTAATCCTAATTATAAGATTATGTAAAATTAACCATTAGTTTTTTCAGCCTCACCAGAAAATAAGACATACCATTAGGTATCCATTTTTAAAAGCTCTTATAAAAGATCAGATGAATTCTCAAGGTAGTTAGAATATTTTTGCTGAATTATAAAATATTTTAATTTACAATATAAACACCTTATTATGTTTGTTATTCACTGTGGCTGATTATACAGCTAAAGCCATATCATGCATGATTAATTGGGTTTCTGATATAAAACCTGTAATAGACATAAACAATGGAAAGGGAATGCGAGTTACCAATTGAAAGATAATTATATATACTACATACAAATAGGTATAAATGCACTTCCTTAGGTCAATGAGAAAGTGGGAAAACTTCAAAAATAAAAAATTTACTAGAGCAATTTTGCCACGGTGAGCCCAGAACATTTATTTAGCATGTTGAAATGGGCAAAAATAGTCAATTATTCAAATTAATTTTAAGTCAATAATTCAGCAAGAATGTATTGTAAGGCATGACAGAACCCATTGTACTCTATAAGCAATACAAAGTGATAACAAATGCGGTAACTAACTTCACAAAACACATTACGTAGGGAGATAAAGACATGGATTCATATCATTACAGTGTCAAAAGGCTACAAAATATGCTAGAGTGGAAGTTTGAAATACTATGGGAATATACAAAGACAGGGGAATAAATTCATTTTAACCAAGAATTGAGGACATTAGAAAAGATAGGAATATTTTAACTTGTTATGCCCTTGCAGAACAGGTAGTATTTTTATGAAAAGACATGAAGAAGGATAGTGAAAATATAGCTCAGAAGTGGAAAGAAGCACCTTTGGAAAACTATAAGAAGTCAAATCATTTGTTGCTGAAGTACAGTATATTAAACATACATCATGTTTATTGTTTTGGCTTGCCAAAATATCTTAACTCTTTCTTCTATTAATGATACCTTCAATATCTTTTGGCGTTGATATTCTGCTTGCCATTTATGTAGATTAGGTGGAAGTGAACACAAAACCCAGGCCTGACCAATGAATTCACAGAACACACTGTGTGGCAAGGGTTAGTTCAGATATGGATATGTGACCTAAGTTCATCCAATTACAGGGAAAGCTGGCAATTGTACAGACTTTATTGGGAGAGATATGATCTCTTTTCACTGCACCTCCATTTGGTAAATCGTGAGCCTGGATACTTCCGAGGTCACCAATGTAGAGCCTAAGTATGAAGACAACACAGGTGAGGGCATACTTAAGAGTGAAAGTAAATCAAGCCATAATATTATTTGGTCTTCAAGTCTCACCTACAGACATTTTTACATGAACTTACAAATTCTCCTTTTTCTAAGTAGGTTTTCTGTTGCTTGTACCCATAGGATCTTTCCGAATATAGGACAAAGTGATGAATGAGAAAACAAAAGGGTAGAAAACTATAGCATAACTAACATCAGAAACCTATATGTCTGCCTCATTTTTATTCCTTCCCTCCACAAACATACAGACTGGCTTCTAGAAGATTCAAACATGCAGATGAGCAAGTAACTACAATATGAAAGGTATGGTTGTGTCTTCAGTAGTTTTTTTGAATTAGGATTCCTCACTTTTTCCATCTTTGTAGCAACCAAATAATAAGCCATTCTCCTGGATCCCAAGTGCCTCACTAATAATTCACATCAGAAAGTACAGAACTGCTGCCATGACCATCTAAAATCTTTGCAACATTTAATTTTCAAGAATGGGTTTGAGAGTAATTTTTATCTTAGAAAATTGTACCATTTTATAGGAATGAATATAGAATATTCTGACCTTCCTAAAAATGTGTTGGCCTCAGTTATGTTAAAAGTGTAAAATGTCTTTAAAAGAAAGAGGAAATTGACAGAAACAGTAAAAAGTTCCTTTTAGTAGAAAATTGCAAGAGCCTTTAAAATGTTAATAACAATAATGCTCACTGATTTTATAACATTTCATTTATTACTTTTTAAAACATTAACTGAATGCCTGCTGTGCTAGATCCTTTGCAGATCGATGAATCTGCTGTCCCAGCCCAGAAGGAACTCAATGTCCAGTAGGATAGATAAGACTATCTTTCTTTCCTTTCTTCATTCGGTCAAAATGTTTACTATGCATTGTGGATTGAACTGGATTGAGCTAGAGAAAATAAGAAAGGCAGAAATCTGGCCTGAATTGGGAAGACTACACATCTACCAAATGATGGATAAAGAGCAGAGTGAACTGATGCATTCATTGGTATGTGGTAGCCAAAATGCAGGCAATGCTAGTTCTAGAAGGAGAAATGGGCTCCACAATGCTCGGGGTTGTTATTTTGGGCAGTGACTCTGAAAAGGAGATTCTTTGGTTGTTTATTTGTTTTAACTTTCTATTTTGAAATAATCATAGATTCACAGAAAGGAAAAAAAAGATAGTACAGACAAGTCCCCTATGGTCTTCACTCTGTCCCTCCAAATAGTTACATTTTATATAGGTACAATAAACCATGAAATTTTCATTTAAACAATGGGTGAGTAAAGTTCTACGTCATTTGATTACATGTACAAATAGGTTTAGCTGTCACCTTAGTCAAAATACAAAGCTTTTCCACCACCCAAAAGATCGACCTCTAGTTACCCCTTTGTAGTCACAACCACTCCTCTTTGCCTTCATCAATTCCTAAACCTTGACAACCACTAATATATATTTTCTCTCTTTGGTTTTTTGACAAGGAATTTGTAACTCTACCTATAGGGGTGATCCCCTTAGAATCTAGTGATTAATCCATATGTCAACAAAACTTTTAAAAATCATGAAGGTCTCCAAAATGAGCCCACTGTTTTAGAATTCTGACTCCTGAAGGAGGGATCACAGCATATGTTTCAGGGTGTGCTTATAAAAGGAAACTTGACAATAGAAACAGAAGAAAGAAAAACTCCAGTGTATTCTGAATGTTTCACATTGGCAGTATTGTTTTAACGTGATTTTCTTTTTTAACAGGGTCTTTCTCTGTCACTCAAGATGGAGTGTGGTGGTATGATCATAGCTCACTGGAGCCTCAGTCTCCTGGGCTCATGAAATCCTCCTTCCTCGGCCTCTTGAGTAGCTAGGACTACACGTGAATGCCATCTCACTCCAGTAAATTTATATATGCACAGGCAGGAATCTCACTTTGTTGTCCAGGCTGGTTCAAACACCTGGCTGCAAATGATACTTCCACCTTTGCCTCTCAAAGTGTTGGGAACACAGGGGTGAGCCCATTGCATCTGGCCCAATGTGGTTTTTGAATAATTGTTTAAAACAGCTTAATATTGTTAGTTATGTATTTTAATATTGGGTTTATTTAAAAAATAGTCTATGAATAATTATCTCTGTGTTCATTAACAACTAGTTTCTGGGGAAAGGTTACTTAAGTCTAAGAATTGACAGGGATAATATTTTCATTTTGTGAATCACCACTTTGGGGAATCCCAACAATGTGTCAATGTGTTCATGTTCTCTATGGACAGTGATCTGGATTGGACTGTGTGCATTATATATGTCATGTCCTCTCAGGGTTTTTAGTAAGTTCCAATAAATTTCTGGCCACTTGTCAAGACAAAATGGTTTAAACTTCAGGATACAGATTTCCTGGAGAAAACTATTGTCTTAGACATCTGCTGAGTAACTAATATAATCATTTGTGTAAGTGGAAAGTTGGGCTATATAGATGAGAATCTTTCTGTGCCAGAAAGAGCACATGTTAAACACAAAAGAAATCATTATGAACTGGATTAATGGATGTATAGAGAAAGAAGTTGAGAATTTGGCATTGGTAACATTTGGAGACAGGTGCAGGATATTCAAACCCTAATTTCTCATGAATGAGGAATGAACATCTGCTCAGAATAGCAACATAAGACAATATTCAGATCTGTACTGAATGCACTTGCAACAACAGGAGCCACAGGATTATAACCAAGATTTTTTTTGTGCCTATCCATGTGCTAATTATATTTCATTTACTTTTCATTGTTAAGTATTTTATAGCAAAAGTTCTAATTCTTTTTGTGCATTGTGATCACCATTGGAGGTTATATAAAATACTTATTCCAATTTCATGCCCTGAGAATGATACACCAGAATATCCAGGAATGATACTTTAGAATATTCACTACTGAAAATCTACTTCACTGATTCCAGTATGCAACCAAGTTTGGGAACCACTGTTTTAAATGATATTCAGTAAAATAATGTGCAAAATTAAATGTATCAGTGCTTTCTTTTTCTCTCAGAGTAAACTAGCTATGCAATGCATTCCAACTTCTATATATATATATATATTTGACTTCAATTACCACAGGTGCTCAAGATGACGTGCATTCATCTTTTGGTATTAGCAGATATCAAGTATTAAAATTTTAATACAGTTTTTTTTTCCTTTCTTAAAATGTATATACATTTTTGGCACCCACTGTGACTGTGTGTGTGTATGTCTTAGATTCATTTTATCCTTCTCTTAGGTCTTGCTGCTACTGCATTAGTCCCAGACATGTGAACCCAGGTCATAACAATATTTGAATTAATTTTCTCCTGTACTTTCAGTGTCATAATCCTCTGTTATATTCTTCACAATTCCACATTACATCTTCAACATCCATCCAGAGATGGATGGGCTTCACAAACACCGGGTCTGAAAATAATAGAAAGCCCTTGTTCTGCTCCTAATGTTAAAAAAAAAAAAAAAATTACAGACTCTAGAAGGTGGAAGAAGCAGTAAGCTGGCAGAATAGAACATAGTGTGTTTTGGGAGAATAAGAATGAATGAATAATAAATGTGTCAAATGAGGTATTTTATTTAGGTTTACTTTCCCCAGTAAATGTTTCTCTTTTTTGAAATGCATAATGATGCTTCAGGTGCAAACTGTTTTTTTAATCTAATTTTTATTAAATCATAACTACATACATTTATGGGGTACAATGTTATGGTTTGATATACAATGTGGAATGCTTAAGTCAAACTGTTTAACATATCCATAACCTCACTTATTTTTTGTTGTAAGACATTTATAATATACTCTTAGCTGTTTTCAAATGTACCCTTGCATTGGACACATTGGGTGACAACACACCAAATACCCTCCTTCCACTCACCTTCCCTCCTACCCTCCCCTTTTCCTTCTCTCCCCTCCTTCCTTCTGGAATATATTTGTGTTTTATCATTCATATGAATGTGTAAGTGATTATATATTTGTTTCATAATAGTATTGAGTACATTGGATACATTTTTTTTCCATTCTTTAGATACTTTACTAAGAATAATATGTTCCAGCTCCATCCAGTTAAACATAAAAGGTGTAAAGTTTAAATATTTCTTTATGGTTGCATAGTATCCCATTGTATACATACACTACAATTTATTAATCCATTCATGGGTTGATAGACATTTGGGCTGCTTCCCTGATGTGGCAATTATGAGTTTGGCTGCAATGAACATTCTGGTGCAAATGTCTTTTTTGTAAATGATTTTTGTTCATCTGGGTAGATACCTAGTAATGGAATTGCAGGATCAAATGGTAGGTCAACTTTTAGTTCCTTAAGAATTCTCCATACTTCTTTCAAAAAAGGCTGCATTAATTGTAATCCCACCTTCAGGATAGAAGTGTTTCCTTCTCTTCAAATCCATGCCACCATTTGAAGTTTTGGGATTTCGTGGTGTGGGGTAATCTTCCTGGAGTTAGGAGATATTTCAAAGTGGATTGCATTTGAATTTCTCTGATGATAATGATGGTGAGCATTTTTTCATGTGTCTGTTGGCCATTTGCCTTCAATCCTCAGAGAACTTTCTGTTCAAGTCTTTTTCCCACAAAGAAATGGGGTTGTTTGTTCTTTTCTTATTGATTAGTTTGAGTTCTCTGTAGATTCTAGTTATAAGACCTTTGTTGGAATCATAACAAGCAAAAATCTTCTCCCATTCTGAAGGCTATTTGCTTTACTTGAGGTCCCCTTAGCTAGGTAGAAGTTTTTAGGTTGATCAGATCCCAGTAACATATTTTTGGTGTTGCATCAATTGCCAGGGGGGTCCTCCTCATAAAATATTATACTAGGCCAATATCTTCAAGCATTTTTCTTGCACTCTCTTCTGGTATTTTTACAGTTTCATATGTTAAGTTTAAATCTTTTATCCAGTGAGAATCAATTTTTGTTAGTGGTGTAAGGTGAGGGTCCAGTTTCAGTCTTCTACAGGTCGCTAGCCAGTTCTCCCAGCACCATTTGTTAAATAGGAAATCTTTTCCCCAGTGTGTGTTTTTGTTAGGCTTATCAAGAATCAAATGATGGTATGTGGCTGGGTTCATCTCTAGATTCTCTATTCTGTTCCATACATCTACATCTCTATTGTGCAGGACCATGCTGTTATGATCACTATAGCTATGTAATATAACCTGATACCTCATGATTTGTTTTTATTTCTAAGTAGCGTATTGGCTATTCAAGGTTTTTTTCTGATTCCATATGAAGCAAAATACTATTTTTTCAAATTCTTTAAAGTATGCCATTTGTGCTTTTATAGGGAATGAATTAAATGTGTTGATTGCCTTGAGTAGGATGGACATTTTAACAATGTCAATTCTTCCCAGCCATGAGCATTGTATATTTTTCCATTTGTTAACATCTTCAACTATTTCTATCTTAGGGTTTCATAAATCTCATTACAGAGATCTTTAACATCCTTTGTTAGATAAATTCCCAGGTATTTCATCTTCTTTTGCACTTCCATTAAAATGAATAGAGTCTTTGACTATATTTTCAGCTTGTCGATTGTTGGTGTATATATATGCTACTGATTCGTAAGCATTGATTTTGTATCCTGAGACATTGCTCTATTCCTTGATAACTTCTTTTTTTTATTTTTATTAAATCATAGCTGTGTACATTAATGTGATCATGGGGCACCATACACTGGTTTTGTAGACTGTTTGATACATTTTCATCACACTGGTTAACATAGCCTTCCTGGCATTGTATTAGTTATTGTGCTAAGATGTTTACATTGCACATTTACTAAGTTTCACATATAACCTTGTAAGATGCACTGGAGGTGTAATCCCGCCAATCCCCCTTCCTCTACCCCCTCCCCCCTCCCTCCCCTCCCTCTCCCACTTCCCCCTATTCTTAGGTTGTAACTGGGTTATAGCCTTCATGTGAAAGCCATAAATTAGTTTCATAGTAGGACTGAGTACATTGGATACTTTTTCTTCCATTCTTGAGATACTTTACTAGGAAGAATATGTTCCAGCTCCATCCACGTAAACATGAAAGAGGTAAAGTTTCCATCTTTCTTTAAGGCTGCATAATATTCCATGGTGTACATATACCACAATTTATTAATCCATTCGTGGATCAATGGGCTCTTGGGTTTTTTTTCCATGATTTAGTAATTATGAATAGGCTGAATAGAATAAACATTCTAGTACAAATATCTTTGTTATGGTGTGATTTTTGGTCTTCTGGGTATATGCCTAGTAGAGGGATTATAGGATTGAATGGAAGATCTATTTTTAGATCTCTAAGTGTTCTCCGTACATCTTTCCAAAAGGAATGTATTAATTTGCATTCCCACCAGCAGTGTAGAAGTGTTCCCTTTTCTCTACATCCACGCCAACATCTCTGGTCTTGGGATTTTGTGATATAGGCTAATCTTACTGGAATTAGATAATATCTCAAAGTACTTTTGATTTGCATTTCTCCGATGATTAAAGATGATGAGCATTTTTTCATATGTCTGTAGGCCGTGCATGTGCCTGTCTTCTTCAGAGAAGTTTCTCCTCAGATCCCTTGCCCAACCTGCGATGGGATCACTTGTTCTTTTTTTGCTTATATGTTTGAGTTCTCTGTGGATTCTGGTTATTAAAGCTTTGTCGGATACATAACCTGCAAATATCTTCTCCCATTCTGAGGGCTGTTTGCTTGCTTTACTTACTGTGTTCTTGGCTGTGCAGAAGCTTTTTAGTTTGATCAGGTCCCAGTAATGTATTTTTGATACTGCTTCAATTGCCCGGGGGGGTCCTCCTCATAAAATACTCGCCCAGACGGATTTCTTCAAGGGTTTTCCCTGCATTGTCTTCTAGTATTTTTATAGTTTCATGTCTTAAGTTTAAATCTTTAATCCAGGGATAGTCTATCTTAGTTAATGGTAAAAGGTGTGGGTCCAGTTTCAGTCTTCTGCAGGTTGCCAGCCAGTTCACCCAGCACCATTTGTTAAATAGGGAATCTTTTCCCCACTGAATGTTTTTAATTGGCTTGTCAAAAATTAAATAACAGTAAGTAGCTGTATTCATCTCTTGGTTCTCTATTCTGTTCCAGACATCTACTTCTCTGTTTTTGTGCCAGTACCATGCTGTTTTGATCACTATCGATTTGTAGTATAGTCTGAGATCTGGTAACGTGATTCCTCCTGCTTTGTTTTTATTTCTGAGTAATGTCTTGGCTATTCGAGGTTTTTTCTGATTCTATATAAAACGGAGTATTGTTTTTTCAAGATCTTTAAAGTATGACAGTGAAGCTTTAATAGCGTTAAAATTATATATTGCTTTGGGTAGTACAGACATTTTAATGATGTTGATTCTTCCCAGCCATGAGCATGGTATGTTTTTCCATTTGTTAACATTTTCAGCTATTTCTTTTCTTAGAGTTTCATAGTTCTCTTTATGGAGATCTTTCAAGTCTTTTGTTAGATAAATTCCCAAATATTTCATCTTCTTTGACTCTCCTGTGAATGGAATAGAGTCCTCAACTGTTTTTTCAACTTGACTATTGTTGGTATATACAAAGGCTACCGATTTATGAATGTTGATTTTGTAACCTGAGATGCTGTTGTATTCCTTGTTCACTCCTAAGAGTTTTGTAGTAGAATCTCTAGTGTTTTCCATATATGCAATATTCCTTGATAACTTTTAAGAGCTTTGTTTAATCTCTGGGGTTTTCCAGGGAAAAGATCATGTCATTCACGAAGAGTGAGAGTTTGGCTTCCTCTGACTCCATTTGAACACCCTTGATCCCCTTCTCTTGCCTGATTGCGATGGCTCAGTCTTCCATTACTACGTTGAGTAGCAGTGGTGACAATACGAATCCTTGTTGAATTCTAGATCTGAGTGGAAATGTTTTCAATTTTACTCCATTCAATATGATATAGGCTGTGAGTTTGCTGTAGATGGCCTCTTATCAGTTTAAGAAATGTCCCATCTTAGCCTATTTTCGTAAGTGTTCTAATCATGAAAGGATGATGGATATTATCAAACTATTTTCTACATCAATTGCAATAATCATATGGTCTGTTTTTTTAATTTTATTTAAGGAATGTATTATATGTATAGATTTGTGTATGTTGAACATAGCTTGGAACACACATATCTTTGAACCCTGGAACAAAATCAAGTTGATTGTGGTGTATAAATTTTTTGATGGTTGTTTAATTTTGTTTGCTAGAATCTTCTTGAATATTTTTGCACTGATATTCAATAATGATATTGGTCTGTAGTTTTATTTCTTTGTTGGGTCCTTTCCTGGTTTGGGGATCAAGGTGATACTTGCTTCATAGAATGTGTTGGAGTGGATTCCTTCTTTTTCAATGTTTTTGAAAAGGTTTTGTTATATAGGTACTATTTAATCTTTGAAAGTTTGATAGAATTCTGATGTCAAGCCATGTGGTCCCAGACTTTTCTTTTGGGGGAGATTTTGTATAGTTGATGTTATTTCAATGCTGGATATAGGTCTATTCAAAATTTCTAATTCTTTCGAGTTGAGTCTAGAAAAGTGGTGTGCTTCCAGATGTTGGTCCATTTCTTCTAGATTTTCATATTTCTGAGAATAGAGTTTTTTTTACATTAATCTCTGAGGATATTTTTAAGTTCTGTGGTATCTGTTGTTATTTCTCTTTTATCATTTCTCATTGACATTATTAGAGATTTTACTTTTCTGTTTCTGGTTAGGCTAGGCAAAGCTTTATCAATTTTATTAAGCTTTTCAAAGAATCAACTTTTTGTTTCATTGATCTTCTAAACGATTCTTCTGTTTTCAATGTTATTTAATTCTTTTCTAATTTTGGTTAGTTCTTTTTCTCTGCTGGGATGGGGTTGGATTTTTCTTCCTTTTCCAGTTGCTTGAGAAGACTCATTAGGTCATTAGGTTGTTGTCTTTCTCTCTTTCTGTTTTCTTGAAGAAGGTTTCTAATGCTATAAATTTTCCTCTTAGGACTGCCTTTGCATTATCTCTTTAATTCATGATGGTTGAGAAGATACAAGGAATAATTTCTATTCTTTTAAATTGGTTTGGTTCAGATCTGTGTCCTAAGATATGATCAATTTTGGAGAATGGTCCGTGGGCCGGTGAGAAGAATGTGTATTCAGTATTTTTTTTTTTATTTTCTTTAAAAAAAATTTAATTAATTTATTTTTATTGTTAAATCATAGCTGTGTACATTAGTACAATCAAGGGGTACAATGTGCTGGTTTCATATACAATCTGAAATATTCTCATCAAACTGTTCAATGTAGATTTCATGGCATTTTCTTAGTCACTGTATGTAGGCATTTGTATTCTGCATTTAGTAAGTTTTGCCTGTACCCATTCTAAGATGCACTGTAGGTGTGGTTCCACACTTTATCCTCCCTCCACCCTAACCTCTCCCATTTCCTGTTCCTTGGCCCTTTCCCCATAGTCTTGTGCTATAGTTCTTCTTAGCAAAGTATCTCAGGAATGGAAGAAAAGGTATCCAATGTACTCAGCTCTACTATGAAGCTAAATTATAGCTTTCACATGAAGGCTATAACCCAACTGTATTCAGTATTTTTTAGGATGAAATGTTCTTTAGAGTTCTGTTAAGTCTATTTATTCTAGGGTCAAATTTGAGTTCATTATTTCCTTGTTTAGTTTCTTCTTGGAAGATCTATCCAGAAGTGACAAAGTCGTGTTAAAGTTTTTCATATCCATTAGGGTTCTTTTATAAATTGAGGAACATTCGGGTAGGGAGCACAAGTGTTTCCCATGATTAATATGTAGTGTCTATCCCCTGTCTTTCCTTTCTTTGTTGGTGTAAATCTTTTTTTTTAGTTTTTGGTTAGGGCCAGCTTTGAATCCACCACCTCAGGTATGTGGGGCTGGTGCCCTACTCCTTGAGCTGCAGGCGCCACCCTGTTGGTTTAAATCTTATTGTATCTGCAAATATAATCACAACTCCTCCTTATTTCTGATTTTCATTTGCCTGTTTTAGAGATGTCCATCCTTTCACCTTGAGTCTTTTTTTTATCCTTTGGGGTGAGATGAGTCTTTTGTAGGCAACAGATACCTTGCCTGAGTTTTTGTATCTAGTCAGCCAACTTGTGCCTCTTTTGAGGAGAATTAAGCAATTCTCCTTAATTGAGAGATTTGATAGGTATGGTAGTGTTTTGGCATTCAAGTTTTTCAAATGTCCAGTGCATATTTTTAATATTTCACTATTGTGGAAGTTAGGTTTTGTTCAATAAATTCTGGGTGAGTTTTATTCAGAGATATACCATTTTGCTGGTCATCATAGAAAATGGGTATGAGTATTTCCTAGAGAGATTGTTTAGTTATGGCAAATTGCCTCAATATGTGTATGTCAGTAAAGTATTTGATTTCTTCATAACAAATGAAACTCAGTTTAGCTGGATATAAGATCCCAGGCTGAAAGTTGTTTTGTTTTAGAACACTGAAAGTCAATGACCATTCTTTTCTGGCTTGAAAATTTGGGGCTAAAAATCTTCGGTCATTCAAATATTTCTGCCTTTTCAGGTAATGCTTTTTTTTACATCTGGCTGCTTGCAGGATTTTTTCCTTCATATTAACTTTGGCAAAGTTAATTAAAATGTATATAGGAGATGCTTTATTTAGATTGAGTTTCTGTGGTTTTGAAATTACCTAGTATCTGAATTTTTGTATCTCTCACAATGCACCTTCAGCTTCACTGAGTCCACTTCTGTACAGTATCTCTCATTATGAACATGAGTCTGTGGTGAAAGCTGCCTCTAGTCACCATCTTCCTCCCAGCTTGCATTATATTTTAAATTGATTTTATAATGTCATACTTAAAATGATTCAGGACCTTCCCACCACTGACTTTGTTATAAATTATAGATCCTTTGTTTGATACTTTACATGCTGTTTGACATGGTCCTGGACTACCTCTGCTTACTCATATTTACTTGTATTTGTGCTTTACACTTTCAGTTAACTCCAAGCTTTTTGTGGTTTCATCAATATGCTATGTTTTCCATGTTTTGCCTTGACATATATTGTTTCTTTTTGAATAATTTATTTTATTCTTTCAATTTTCAGTTCAGATGCCATCTTCTCAGAGAAATTGCCCCCGAAGGCCCCAATCCATATACAGATTTAACCATTTTCTCTTCTTTGTTTCTTCTGTAATTCATAAACATGTCTAATATTTAACTTTATATAGACAAGCAAAAACAAAGACTATGTGATTATCTCAATAAATGCAGAAAAACCATTTGATAAAAATCTTCAACAAACTAGCCTGGAATGCACATACCTCAGAAGTATAAAAGCTGTATATAAATAACCCACAGCCAACGTCATACTGAATGTGTAAAAGCTGAAAGCATTCCTCTTAAGAATTGAGACAAGACAAGGGTGCCCACTGTCACTGCTTCTCTACAATATATTTCTGGAAGTCCTAGACAGAGCAATCAGACAAAAGAAATCTAATGATACGTGCTTGTATCTAGAAAACTGTAAAAATTAGAAATCCACCAAAAGACTCCTAGAATTCATAAATTCAACAAGCCTCAAGATACACTAGCAATATGCAAAAGTCAGTAGTGTTTCTATATAATTTTAATTGTTTAAGTACATGCATTCCTACATATGGTCAGTTTTGTAAAGCTGTGGCCTACCATATTCTTTCCATAACTTTAAAGATTTTTGAAAAATATTGATACTAAATATAATAAATGCCAAATATTTCATATCTTATATGACTAATTTCTGGTTTCTGGGATATTATAACAACTTTAATATTATCTTTTATAAATAATATCATGAAGAACAAAGATACATATAAATGTTCTATGATATAAATGTGTATTTCTTCTGGAAAATTTTCCAGAATTTAGACGAATGCTTAAGTGTGTGTCATAGGCCTTTTAATTCAGATCGTCAAATACCTTTAAGAAAAAATTACAAATTTTAAACTCCTACCAGCAGTATGCTATGTTTCCTTATATTCACTGTATTCGTGGGTACTCTTCTCTGTTTTATTGATACATTAGTCCCTTGTAAATCATATAATTCCATACCTTCAAATAAAATTTGGTGCTGATATTTCATAAACCTGTAGCAGGCCCTGACTTTCCTACAAAATAGCAGACTCATATATGAAACTGCCTATTTGATTTTTTTCACATAGATACATAGCCAGATGCAGAATACATAAATTCAGATAGATTTGAAATATCACATACTAGTTGTTTGGTTGTATGTTGTATTTCACTACCTTGCCAATTCTAGTAGAAATACCATGACATTTTGAATAATAAAAACAATGTTGTAAATATTTTATAGTTTAAGTGACACCTTATTACTCCTCTTTTTATAAATACCTTGGGTTATTTTCTCAAATAAATTTTGTCAAATTCTGTCAAATTAAAAGAATTACAAGCAATGTTTAGTAGTATTGTTATTAAAACAGTGAATTGAAGTGGAGAGATAATATACATTTACTTTTTCCATTTTCTAGTTTAATAAAGTCTTATAGCGGGCGGCACCTGTGGCTCAGCCGGTAAGGCGCCGGCCCCATATACCGAGGGTGGCGGGTTCAAACCCGGCCCCGGCCAAATTGCAACCAAAAAATAGCCGGGCGTTGTGGCAGGCACCTGTAGTCCCAGCCACTCGGGAGGCTGAGGCAAGAGAATCGCTTAAGCCCAGGAATTGGAGGTTGCTGTGAGCTGTGTGAGGCCACGGCACTCTACCGAGGGCCATAAAGTGAGACTCTGTCTCTACAAAAAAAAAAAAAAGATAAAAAAAAAATAATAATAATAAAGTCTTATAGCTACTTACAAATTAAATAATGAATTAATGAATAATTCACAATTCATTAATAATGAATTAGTGAATTAAAATAAATGTACATTTTTATTAAGCTCATTTATAATGTTTTTTAATTACATTAATATCATTTTCTTATACTATATGTTCTAAAAGATTATTAGAACTACAGTCTCTGGAGAGATAATGTGCAGGTGGTGCCAGAAATCACCCCTGAACTGCTGTACATAGGGAAAATGGGAAATTGTAGCTAAATTTACTTCTATTTACAATGTATGCATTAGAAATAATTCCAAAACATTCTGTATGTGTAGGCCACCTCTTGTAAATATTTGTAGTGAATATTTTGTAAATAGAGGAACGTTTAGCTACACTTTCCTGTTTTCCCTATGTATAGTGACTTTAGGGGAGACTTCTGGGACACCCTGTAATCTCCAGATACAAATATACATGGATCTGTGTTAGTGATCTCCTCCAGATACAAATATACATGGATCTGTGTTATTGATCTCTTTTCTGTATATATACAAAACCATGTAGTTATGGATATATGTGTGTGTGATCTAACATGAGTATCTTTATGGCTTCAGAATGCTGATGGCTTTTTGTTTGAGACATATGTTTTTATCTTATTATTAATGGATTTTTATTTTCTAGCTTTCCAGTCAGAATTTTAGTCCAAATATGTTCTTGAGTTTTTTGTACTTGTTTTAAAAGAATTTGTTATCAGGTCTATATTACGTTTTAAAGCAAATTGAGAAGTTGTCGTATTTTCCTGTGATTTGGACACATTATATAGAAAATAGCAGAAATGAACTCATCAATCAAAGTACTCCAGAGATTTTTTTCTTTTTTTTTTAAGTTTTGGCCAGGGCTGAGTTCGAACCCATCACCTCCAGCATATGGGGCCAGTGCCCTACTCCTTTGAGCCACAGGAGCCACCCTCCAGAGATTTTTGATTTTAATTTTTGATAAGTTTAGGTGATCTTCCACAGTCATCATTATATTAGTATTGTATTTCTTTTGAGCATTTTCAGTTATTTATATTTTCTGAAAAATGCCCATTTCAGTTAGATTTTATAACTTGTAGGCATATAATTGAACACAGCATCCTATTTTTGTCTTGATTTGGGCTGGTATAACAAAAGAGCATAGACTTGGCAACTTATAAGATAAAATAAATTTACTTTTCACAGTTTTGGAGCCTGGTAAGTCCAAGATCAAGGCACCAACAAATTTGGTGTCTGGTGTCTGGTGTTTTGTGTCTAGTGTTCCGGTTTATAGATGATAACTTCTAATTGTATACATGCATGCAGAAAGGGTGAAAAACTCCCTGGGGTCATTTTTATACAGATATTAATTCCATTCATGAGGGTTATGCTCTCATGACCTAATCATATAGCAAAGGATCTACCTATTAATTCAATGATATTGGGGGATAGAATTTCAAAATATGATTTTAGAGGAATACAAACATTTAAACCCTAACACTCTCTGCCACCCCAACTACTCTCCATCTCTCAATATTTTCTTATCTGTTGTTACATGCTTAACAGCAAATTTCCACATATTTTATAACTTTTTATTCATTATTATAATTATCAGAAATTTGATTTTACTTTACCACCCTCCACGCCAACTTGCTTTGCATGTTTATTCATTCATTTTTTGAATAATTTTCCTTTGTCTGTTTCTATATGTTTGGTTTTTTCAAAATGCTTAAGTAAATGATTGGGGTAGCCTCGTTACTTTTTTCCACCTATCTTATAAGCAATTGAGGAACATTAAAATGCAAATGAACAAGATACAATTGCAACATAGTGATTTAAATACATTTAAAAGTTTATTGGACAATGTGCAAGAATCTCCTATCCCTTTTCTAATACAACCTTACATAGCCAATCATATACATGGAAAAAAACATAAATAATGTCTGACCTCCTAAAGGATGTGGACCAAATTCATAATAGGGTTACACTTATCATGTGATAGATAGGAAGTGAAGTTATGTATTTTTTAAATTTTCCATACCTAAGGTGAGAAAGATGGAAGAGCAGACATGCACGTGAGGCTTGACTTTTCTCTAGTGACTCCAACACTGATTAGTGTGGCCCACTGGCTATTAAGACCTGTTTTCACTGACCAAATGTGTACTTCTTCCCCTGGTGGAGAAAAGTGATCTCTAGGTTTCAGAGAAGAGTCAGAAAGGTTGATTCTAATACTTCACCACCCAGGGAAGTGCTATGAGCTCTGGAGTATAAAACCATGGATAGTTTTGGGTGCTGACAACTTGGAACCGAGTCCCTTTTGGAAATTTAACTAAGTGAAAAAGAACTTCCTTTGACAGGGTCACACCACTTGACAAGAAAAGACCAAATGCAATGTTGGGTGGATTAGAGGATATAATGGCTCAGTTAATTTTCTTCAATTCTGAACAAATATGCAGGACTCTCTGAGTTCCAAACCTCCCAGTGGACTGTGACATAGAGCTTTCTCATAACTGCATGGTAGTTCAATTTTTTCTACCAAGCCTTTTTTTCCCCTTCCTTACAGGTATTGTTTCTGAGAATGCTTCCTAATAGATGGCCTGTATAAAAATCTCTGTCACAGAGTCTCTTTCCTGAGGGACTCAACCTAAGACAGATGCACCCTGGAAATACCCAGGAGACTTTTAATAACACTTGACCTCAACCCCAGAGATTCTGATTAATTTGTCTAGGGGAAAGATTAAGCATTTTAAGCACTCCTTAGGTAATTCTAATGTGCAGCTATGAATGAAAGCCACCGTCTTAACCCATTGAGCTTAATAATGAAACATATGGTGTGGTCATTACTCTAGGGAGAGTAAACAAGTAACACATCAGGGCAGTACTTCTTAACACAACCGTCCTGAAGCAGCCTACTCCTGCAACCCCTATATCAACCGCTATTATTTTATCTATTTTCTGTGATGAGATGTGAAGATAGTAGAAATTTTTGTTCTCCAAAGACAATAAAGTAGGTCAGTAAAAGCCACTAATAAAATTAATTTTAAGGCTTATTTTACCATAGACAGAGTATTTTAACATTATTCTATTTTTCATCTCAAATTATGCACATCTATATTGTCATTTAGCACACTGAATCTTCTTCTTCTTCTTCTTCTTCTTCTTCTTCTTCTTCTTCTTCTTCTTCTTCTTCTTCTTCTTCTTCTTCTTCTTCCTCCTCTTCCTCTTCTTCTTCATTTCTGTCCATATGTTTGAGAATATACAATGTTATCAATAAACTTCAAACTCTTTTTTGTTGACAATAGAGTATTTTTGTGCTCCAGTATTGTTTTTTTTTTTTTAATTTCAGAATAATGTTAGGGTACAAATAGCCAAATCACAATATTGGAATTTGTTAGGTAGAGTCCATCTTATAGTTACGTCTTGCACCAAAAAGGTGTGTCATATAATGCTTCAATGTGCTCATTCAGTGGCAGCACCCCCAACCCCCTCTTCTCCCCTTTCTCTCCTCCCACCTTCCCCCAACTTGAATTGAAATGAGTTTTTCCCCTGTGTGGGCATGAATTAGATCACGTACTATCTTCATATCAGTATTGAGTACATTGGAAATTTGTTTTTTCATTCTTATAATACTTTACCAAGAAGTATGTGCTTCAGTTCCATCCAGGTTAATATAAAAGATGTGAAGTCACCATCTTTTTATGGCTGAATAGTATTCCATGGTATGCACGTACCACAGTTTGGTAATCCATTCCCGAGTTGATGGCATTTAGGTTGTTTCCATGTCTTGGCAATTGTAAATTGAGCTGCGATAAACAATCTAGTGCATTATGAGAAAATGATTTTTTTTTCTTCTGGGTAGATGCCAAGTAGTGGAATTGCAGGGTCAAATGGAAGATCCAATTTGAGCTCTTTGAGGATTCTCCATACTTCTTTCCAAAGAGTCTGTATTAGTTTGTAGTCCTACCAATAGTGTAAAATTGTTCCTCTCCTTTCACATGTCAGCACCTGCAACTTTGGGATTTTGTGACGTGGACTATTCTTACTGGGGTTACATCTCAGGGTGGTTTTGATTTGCATTACTCTGATGATTAGGGAGAACGAGCATTTTTTCAGATGTGTGTTAGCCATCCATCTGTCTTCCTCAGGGAAAGTTCTGTTCATGTCTCTTGCCCAGTGATAGATAGGATTGTTAGCTCTTTTGTTGATTAATGTGAGTTCTCTACAGATGCTAGTTATCAAGCCTTTAAAAGATTCATAATATGCAAATATTTTTACTATTATGAAGGTTGGCTATTTGCTTTAATTGTTATGTCATTAGATTTGCAGAAACTTTTCATTTTAATTAAATGCCATTTGTTAATTTCTGTTGCTGTTTAAATGACACAAAGTCTTCATAAAATCTTTCCCTCGACCAACATCCTCAAGATTTTTTCCACACTTTATTCTGGGACTTTTAATATTTCTTGCCTTAAGTTTAATATTTTATCCCTCTTGAATCAATTTTTGTAATTAGTAAAAGGTGTGGGTCCAGTTTCAATCTTTTACATGTGTTTATCCAGTTCTCCCAGCACCATTTACTGAATAGGGATTCTTTTCCCCAATGTATGCCTTTGTTTGGTTTATGAAAGATGAGATGGCTATAAGAAATGGGTTTCATATCTTGGTTTTCTATTTGGTTCCAAATGTCTATGTCTCTACTGTGCCAGTACGATGCTGTGCTGATCACTACAGACTGGTAATATAGCCTAAAGTCTGGTATGGTGATGCTTTTGGATTTGTTTTTTTTACTTAGAATTGCCTTTGCTATATGATTTTTTTCTGGTTCCATATGAAATGAAGAACTATCCCCCCCCAAAAAAATCTTCAAAGTATGATGTTGGTATTTTTATGGAGACTATTGAATCTGTAGATTGCTTTGGGTAGAATAGACATTTTAACAATATTCATTCTTCCCAGCCAAGAGCATGGTCTATTCTTCCTTTCATTAATGTCTTCTATTTCTTTTCTGAGGGTTTCAGAATTTTTTCTTGCATAGGTAATTCACATTTATTAGATATATCACTAGGTATTTCATTTTCTTTGAAGATAGTGTAAAGGGAATTTGTGTCTCTGTTGTGTTTCTCAACTTGACTATTATTGACATACATAAAGACTACTTATTTGTAGACATTGATTTTATACCCTGAGATGATATTGTATTTCTTTATCACTTCCAGGACTCTTGTGTTTAAGTCTTCTGGGTTTTCTAAGCATAAGATTATATCATCAACAAATAGTGAGAGTTTGACTTCCTCTGCCCACATTTGGATGCCTTTTATATCCCTCTCTTGCCTGATTGCATTGGTTAGAACTTCCAGGTGTATGTTAAATAGTAGTGGTGATAGAGTAAATCCTTGTCTGGTTCCAGTTCTAAGTGAATAAGTTTCGGTTTTGCACCATTTGGTATGATGTTAGCTGTGGGTTTGTTATAGATTGACTCAGTTTAAGAAATGTACCACCTATCCCTATATTCTTCATTGTTCTTGTTAGGAAAGGATGCTGAATATTATCAAATGCTTTTTGTTCACTTATTGAGAGGTTCATATGGTTTTTGTTTTTGCTTCTATGATAATATGAATTACATTTATGGATTTGGATATTTTAAACCAGCCTATCATCCCTGGGGTGAAGCTTACTGGATCATGGTGTATAATTTTTTTTAATATGTAGCTGTAATCTATTGGCTAAGATTTTGTTGAGTATTTTTAGATCTATATTGATTAGTGAAATTGGTCTGTATTTCTCCTTTTTAGTTGGATCTTTTCCTGGTTTTTGTATGAGGCTGAAATTTGCTTCATAGAATTTTTTAGGGAAAGATTACTTGTTTTGTAATAGTTTCTACAGTGTGGGTATAAGCTCAGGTGTGAAGCCATCTAGTCTAGGCCATTTTTTGCTGGAAGAATTTTTTTTGTTTCTTCAATCTCAGTGCTTGATATTGGTCTTTTCTAGACATCTATTTCTTCATGGTTAAGTCTAGGGAGATGGTGTGATTCCAGATATTGGTTCATTTTCTCCTCATTTTCATATTTTTGGGCATAGAGTTTCTTGTAGTAGTCAGAGATAATCTCTTGTATCTCTGGGATATCTGTTGTTATTTTCCCTTTTTCATTTCTGTTTGAGGTAGAGATTTTACTTTTGTGTTTATAGTTAATCTGGTTAATGCTTTATCGATCTGATTTATTTTTTCAAATAACCAATTTTTGTTTCATTAGTTTTCTGAATAATTTTAATTTTTTATTTTATTACTTTATGATTTAATTTAGGTTACATCTTTGTTTCTGCTACATTTGGGGTTAGATTGTTCTTCCTTTTTCATTGCCTTAAGATGATTCATTAGGTTATTGGTGTACCCTTTTTTTATTTTTCAGATGTAGACATCTAATGTGATAAAGTTCCCTCCTGGGACTGCTTTTGCAGTATCTCACAGGTTTTGGTAACTTACAGCTTCATTGTTGTTAGGATCAAGGAATTTAATAATTTTCTCCTTTATCTCTTCCTTCATCCAACTGTCATATAGCATAAGGTAATTTAATTTCATGTATTTATATGAGGATGACAATTTTTTTTTTTTTTGGAGTTGAGTTCCTCCTTTATCTCCTTGTGGTCTGAGAAGATACAAGATACAATTTAAATCATTTTAATTTTGTTGAGGTTTGATTTGTATCCTAGGATACGATCTATTTTGGAGTATGGTCCATGGGCTGATGGGAAGAACATATGTTTCTTAACTTTGAGATGGTGTATTTTGTATATGTTCTTTAAGATCATTTGTTCTGTGGTAAAGTTGAACTTTCTTGTATCTTTGCTTAGTTTCTGTTTAGAAGATTTATTCAGTTGTGTCAGAAGTGTGTTAATGTCCCCAGCTATTATGGGGTTATGGTATATCATATTGCTAAGACCAATCAAGATCTATTTAATAAATCTGGGAGAATTTCAGTTTGTTGTATAAATATTTAGAATTATAATGTCCTCTTGTTTTATTGTTCCCTTGACCAGTATGAAGTGATCACTTTGGCTTTCTTAACTTCAGTTGCTTTAAAACCTCTTGTATATAACTAAACTAGTTTAGTTTAGTTTTGTTCTTTCCCTCCTGCCTTGCCAAGGGCAGGCTAGTAAGGACATGTTTCTAGTCTGACATCTTCCTCCACCTTCCCATCTATGTTGTTTAATATAGTTCACCAGAGATTATGCAATTATCCCAAATAATTACAACATAAAAGATGAATCAAATTTGAACACTCTGAATGAATCCCCCTCAATTATCCTTTTCCCAGGGAGAAATTAAAAGGCAAAAATTAAATCTCCTCAAACTCGAAGTTCAAAGAAATTAAAGATAAAAATATTTGCCATTCAAAATTTCTTATTATTTTAGTTCACAGACAGAGGGGTCTAGTACAAGGACCTGTGTACATCTGGGTTTCTTTCTTCAACATCTATGGATGATTTCCAGTGGAAATATATACACCCTTTAGCACCACCTCACAGCTTTAAATAATCCAGTTTTCTATCTCTTAAGTGTCTCCTTTTCCAAACCATCACAGCAAAAGCCCGACACACAGAAACCTAGGAATTAGGAATATAAAGCTGGCCACACAGAAGTTCTCCTGAGCAATATTGTATTTCTAGAACCCAGTAGTTTATATGTTGTAAGTGACCACTATTTTTAACAGACCCAATATGTATAAAACCACTAGGCAGAAAAAGGATGAGAGATGTAAAGGGTAATGCAATTTTTGTTTTAATCTTTGTAGGTGTTTAAAATTTAATTACTAGTGGGGTTGAATGTTTTCTCTTATGCTAGTAATCTGAAATAATTATGTGATTGTCCAAGATTTTATGTATGCAATTTACACTTACCATGTGCTTAGGTTTCCTATAAATCTAAGGCAATGAGTAAACAATAATAACTTCAAATTGACTGGTCATTGATTTATAAAATTGTTAATAGGTTTCAATATGAAATTAGCCTTCCTAGAAGTTTCTGTTGAAAAAACAATATGGTGGTATTGATTAGTCCAAAATCCTTATTAGTTGTATATAGTAAAGGGAGTTAATAGTTGTATATAGTAAAGGGAGTTAATTATAAAAATTATTAAAATGAAATTCATGCAATTTTAATAAAGATTAGAACATCCTTGGGGTGGTATATAAAAAAAAAGAAGAACATCCTGAAATATAAATATGCCTAACATGCAAGCTGTCAAGGACCACTATTAGAAGTTAATCTTTAGGTCATAGAATTAGTCATCAAATCATTCTGCTTCTTTGTGTCTAATTGATTCTCTCCTCTGCCTTGCTCACACCTATCCTATTCTTATGTTGTTTTAATCTTCTTTTCTTAAGTGTTTTCCCTAGACAGTTGAGGCTCTGTTGAAAACTATTTGCTCAGACAGGAAACATTGAAAATATATGTCTAATGAACAGCTAGAATTTGAAATTTGTTTTTCTGGTATGAGCCATCATCTCATTTTTTTTTTAAATAATGTATATAATTTTGAGTATGCTGAGAAGTAACTTGCCATTGTCCTCACCAAGATAATCTGGTCTCTATTCTTCCTTTATTTCCTCACACTCAGTCCAATTCCCTATGATTTACAGAATCTTTATTTTTATTTTTTTATTATTATTTTTATTGCTGGGGATTCATTGAAGGTACAATAAGCCAGGTTACACTGATTGCAATTGTTAGGTAAATTCCCTCTTGCAATCATGTCTTGCCCCCATATAGAATCTTAATACCTTTTCTTGAGGTCTGAATTCCCAGTCCGTAAGAAGGCACTAACAATATCTCATGGGATTTCCATGGTTGTGCCTTTTACCTAACAATTTGAAACTTTTTGGTTGCTTGGACAGATGAGATTTCATAAATCAGTCCATATTTGAGAGGTGGTTTCTGCTAATATAAAACATATATACCTACCTTGCAAATCACACTAATACAAATGCACACACACACACACACACACACCACTAATGGTTGCAAAATTGTATCTAATTGTACCTTAACTTAGGTGTCCTTATTGTAAGTAAAACTGGATCATTTCTTCAGACATCTCTTGGTCACATAGATTTGTACTTATTTATTTCAAAGTCTTACAGAGGTACAAATGTTTTTGGCTACATAAATTGCTTTCGTAATGCCTTAATCAGGTTTATAAGCATGTTAATCATTCAGATAGTCTTCATTGTACCCATTAGGTAGGTTTTCATCCATCCCTTCCCTACTCCCCACTTGATTTCCACTGAACTTTATTTCCCTCTATGCACATGTGAATTTATCAGTTAGTTCCAATTTAATAGCTAGTACACGTGGTGTTCATTTTTCCATTCGTTAGGTACTTCACTTAATATAATTGTCTCCAGGTCCATCCATATTGTTGCAAAAGGCATAAAGGCATCTTTTGTCATGGTTGTGTGATAGTCCATGATGTATAAATCCTGCTGCTGGGTCTTTACCCAAAGGGTTTGTACTTTTATGAATTGTCTATTAATGATTTTCACCAATTTTTATTTTGTATTATTTATCATTTATATATTAATTTGCAAGATTTCTATGTATTATACTGTAACAAATATTTGTTTCCATTTACTCATTTGTCTATGGATTTTGTTTATGGTCTTTTTCAAAGAGAACATTTAATTTTACAATCAAACATTTTTATCTTTTGTTTCATAATCTTTGGGTTTCTGGTCTTAAGAAATTTCCGTGAATCCTAAATTGCACATTTGATCTTTTATTTTCTTCAAATATTTTATTAATTCATTACCTATGTAAACATTTACTACACTGTAATTTATTCAGGCATATACCATAAAATGAAGACCCATTTCTACATGGATTGTCAGTTGTGGTAAGATCATTAATTATACAATTCTTTTCTGACAGAATTGAACAACCTATCATTCTCATATAATAAAATGTCATATAAACAGATATACATCTTTGTTGTCCTCATCTGTTCTAATAACGTAGTTTTCTATTTATTCACCCAAACTATATAGGAATTCTGTATTGTGTTCTTGTATCTGTTAAAGCAATTCCTTTCATTTTTATTTCTATTTTATGTTGGCTATTCCAGACCATATAGAATCCATGTAAGTTTAAGGTCATTTTATACATTTCCTAAAAAATAATCTATGGAATCCTAAATTGTAATTGCACTAAATTAAATAATAATATTTGATATTTTAAAATATTCACCAAGTCAAGGAAAGATTGATATGCACCGCATTTACACTCAATTACAATTGAATGAATTGACCTGTAACCAAATATACCTACCCACCTACCTATACATATATATATATATATATTTTTTTTTTTTTGTAGAGACAGATTCTCACTTTATTGCCCTTGGTAGAGTGCTGTGCTGTCACAGCTCACAGCAACCTCCAGGTCCTGGGCTTAGGTGATTCTCTCTTGCCTCAGCCTCCCCAGTAGCTGGGACCACAGGCGCCCGCCACAATGCTCAGCTATTTTTTGTTGCAGTTTGGACGGGGCTGGGTTTGAACCCACCACCCTTTGTATATGGGGTTGGCACCCAACTCACTAAGCCACAGGCACCGCCCCCCCACCTATATTTTAATCTGGATAAATTCTTTTAAAAAAGGGTTATGTCAGACAAGGACATTTTTTAAGTTGTATGACATTTTCAATATTAAAATAAGAAACAATACATATGTAATAAAATATTTTTAAATGAATGAAAAGGACAAATACCAATTCAAGAAAGTGCTCATACCTGCCTAAGGAGAAAGGAAAATATGGTATAAAGAGAAATTTTAGTCATATTGAATTATATCTTACTTTAAAAAATGTTTGAAAATTAATTCATGATGAATAATAAACCCAAACATAAGACATAAAATGATAAGAATTCTGGAAGGAATATTGGGAAAACTCTTATAGATATCAATGTAGGCAATGAATTTATGAGGAATACCCCATAGGCAATCATAGCAACAACAAAAATTAACAAATGAGATTTGATTAAATTTAAAGGAATTTGTACCTCCAAGGAAACAATCAATAGAGTGAATAGACAACCTACAGAATGAGAGAAAATATTTGCATGCATCTCATAAAGGGTTGATAACCAGAAATTATTAAGAACTCAAACAAATGGGCAAGAAAAAGATCAAACAACCTCATAAAAAGTGGGCAAAAGACATGAACAAAGGAAGATAGACTAATGGCCAATAAACATATTTTCAAAAATGTTCAACATCTCTAATCATTAGAGAAATGCAAACCAAAACCACTATGACATATCACCTAACTTCAATGAGAATGTCTTCTATTAAAAAGCTCCAAACAACAGATGCTGGCATGGATGTGGAGAGAAAGCAACTTTTTACTACTGTTGGTGGAACTGCAAACTAGGACAATCTCTATGGAAATTCATACAAAGATACCTCAAAGAATAAAAAGTAGACCTACCATTTGATCCAGTAGTCCCACTAACAGGTATTGATCCAAAAGAAAAAAAGTCCTTTTATCAAAAGAACACACACATCCAAATATTTATTGCTGCACAATTGACAATTGCAATGATGCTGAATCAATCTAAGGGCTCATCAGTACATGAGTTGATTAATAAAATGTGGTGTATGCATACCATAGGGTACTACTCAGCCATAAAACAAATGGTGAACTGATTGATACCTTTTGTAACAACCTGGATGGAACTGGAGATCATTCATTTAAGTAATGTTTTGGAAGAATAGAAAGACAAACACATGCACTGAATATTATATTGTAACTGATTAATCAACATACATATGCACATTTGGTAGTAAAACTCAACAGAAAGCAAGCAGGTGGGAAGAGTCAGGTGGGGTGGGGTATTTTCTCACCTAATGGGTACAATGCATACTATCCAGGTAAGGGCCATACTTACAAGTATGTCAAACTGTATCAAATAAATTAAAGTAGCTAAATAATTTGCACCCCCATAATATTCTGATTTAGAAAAAAGTTTTGCACGATTGCAAGAGGGACTTTGCTTAACAAATGCAATCAGTGTAACCTGGTTTCTTGTACCCTCAATGAATCCTCCCCCCAAAAAAACAACAACAAAGAAACAATAAATATGACCTCTTTGAAGAAAAAAAAAATGTCTTGATGGGAACTTCATGATGAAGAGATCAGAATGATATATCTGAAGGCACTGATTAATCTTGACATCACTAACAATAGAAAAACCAGATAACAAATATTTTAGGATTTGTTTCAAAAGAAAGTATAGGGAACTACACATGAAGTATTCTTATACAAAATACAATTTGATGTGACTCTCATCATGACTCTAGGTCTAACTCCCAGTTTTCAGGAGGAACCAGTTAAACACACCAAATCCAAACATCTGCCAAATCCAAAATGAGAGACATTTTATAGGACTAAGTACCTGTTTTCTTGAAGAAATTCATTGCATGATAATGGAGAATTCAGAGGCTATAACAGAATAAATGAGCCTTAAGAGATAAACCAATTAGATGCAAACAAACTGTAAAAAGAAGTCTTTTTAAACAATCATAGGAATCTAAATATGTGATGTGTTTTAGATATTAACCACTGATTTTGTTAGATGTGATCATGACATAATGGGTATGGCAAAAATATTCTTATAAATTAGAGATGCATACACCATTAGGTATAAGTTAAATATCGTAAAGAGTTTAATTTAATTTAATATATTCCAACAAAAAAGTGGGGAGGCTAGGTGACAGGACAGGGTGAAATGTTGTTAATTGTTGAGATTAGGCTAATGGGTACAAGGGAGTTTATTATAGCAATAAAACCCTTTTTAAATTTTTCTATATTGAAGAATTTTGTGGTTAAAGAGTTAAAATATGTTTGTCCCTAAACTGGAAAAACCAAGTAAGTTACATTCAACTCAATAAAGTAAGCTAACTTAATGAGACTGATTTTGGACTAGATAAGATCATATGCTATATGCACATACAACAAAGTATACTGTTTTCTACTTGAAATTACCCAGTGTTTTGGCTCAGTTTTCTAGTCATGAATTACTGAACAGTCAATAATTGAGACTTAACATTTCATAAAGTCATTTCCTGCTTCCCCATTAAAAGGAAAGCATCTGTGTTTCATTCTGTGTGTGGACATTCATGTTAATCAAATTATCAATATCTGCTCCAGTCTCAAATACTAAATATCATATAAAGACAAAGAGCTGTTGATTATTAAGAAGTCAGAGACAGGTCAATGCAGTGAAAGAGTGTATTTTTGCAGACATAGAGTCAGTCATGCCTTCATTACTAAAACCTAAATATGTAAGAAATGTTAATGATGTTTGTAGACAATGGCATAGCAGAGAAAGGGTAGTGGCAATATGAAACCTAAGAGAAATGCATTTGAAAAGATGAGAAAATTTCAAGTGTCAAGTAAGTGTCTTTCCCTAGACTAATATGTCTTCATCGTGAGATCATAAATAATCTTTTATTTTCTTTGATTTCTTTTGCATTTTCAGATTTTCTTCAACAAAGACATGTCATTCGTGAAATCAAAGTTAATCATAAGGAAATAGAGGCAACAATATATGGCAAGATGTATTGTACTTAGATGACACTTCAGGAATGTGAGTAAAGTTGATAAATAAAATACAAATGAAATGAGATCAAGATCAGAAAATATTCAAGCCAGCCAGGTTTTCAGAAGTTCTATGCTTAAAGAAGGAAGATTATATAGGTAAAAAACAATCCTTTCTACAAAGAAATAAGACAAAAGCTTTTCTTAAGATTGTATTATAGATCAGGTGATGTGGAAAGTACACAAAGTCAAGGACTTTTGCCTATTTTTGCTAACTGCACCATCCCTATGATTTAGAATAGTACCTAATGTATAGTTGGTACTTAAATATTTGTCGAATAAAGGAATAAATGAATATATTTTCTCAGTCCCTCAAAATAATCTTTTGTAATAAGTGATGACAGAGGAATGGTAGAAAGGGCAAATAGCACTCAGAAGATCTCATAGCCAGTATAAAGTGGAATCAGAAGTATCTGAGTGGTAAAGTTTGCCTGTTGTTCACAAAAATTGACTGAAACTATGTGTCTTATAATACTATTTGCAAAAGTGTTGCTAATAAATTTAATGCACAGCATAAGGTGCCTTTGTGAGGAATCTGACATACAATGCAACCTATAATCATTACAAAAGTCAATCTTACTCCTGCAAATTGTAACATTTCATGAGATTATATGAGAATAGAAAGAATAGAAAATGTTAAAGTTGTGATAGAATTGTAACCAAAGAGAAAAGTCAACAAAAATGTTTAAAAATCCCCCCAAACAAACAAACCTCTATGTGCCGTAACTCTATAGGTGTGCTAAATTATGAGATAAAAATTGAAGACTTATGTATCTTCAGAAAACAGAAAGGAGATTCCACAATGTTGAAGTGACTGAATTATAAGGTCTTAGTGAAGAGTAAAAAAGGGAATCCTGGTGAAGAGAACAAGCTGTGGAAATTCAGTAAGGCTGAAAAGAGACCTGTTGGCTCCACTCTTATCATCTTAGAGAATTCCTTTCTTTAGAATCCAGTTTTCTTTATATAAGTACAGTAGACATATATTTATCTATGGAACTCTAACTCACATTTTTTTCTGAAATTTTCTCCTTTTCCTTCCTCTCTCCACTCTCTTTTCCAATATACAAGTTTACAGAGGCAGCAACCATGTTTCCCATCCTTATCCATCTATTTTATTTGCTACATTTTTTTTTCCCAATTTGGGGCCAAAATATTTTGAAACAAAAAAAAGAACCCATTCCACATGAATTAGCATTAGAATTGTGAGATTCCAGTCTCAGTATTGTTAGACTCTGGAAGAAAAGTAATGTGAAACCTAGCAGGTGGACTAAGAAGAGAGATCTAGTCTATGTTGAGAGAGGAATTATGTAGATACACAATATAGTAAAGGCAATAGGAAGACAAAGAAAATAGTCCTGCAAGATTTCCAATATCCTTACAATAATTATTTTCCCATTTTATTAGCTAGCTAAAACATAACTTATCTTCAAAAAAAGGGTTCTATTTAATACAACTACAAAACCTTTAAAGCTATTTTTGGCTTTTATATTCTCAAATTGCACAAGTTATTATTGTATACCTATGGAGCAGTATGCTCATCAAACTGAGTCAAGTGTGGATGGAATGTAAGTACTATGAAGACAGAAATCTTTATTTTGTCCACTGATTTATCCTAAGTACCTCTAACAGTGAGTGCCTGGCACACAGCAGGTGCTGAATGCATGTTGAATGAAGATAAAGACATATTGAAGATCATTTCCATATGCCTGTAGAACTAGATTATAGGTAACAGGAAAGAGAGCTTTAAATACAAATGTTATCTAGAAAGAACTCAAGGAACTAGGGAGCCTAGGCTAACCACCATTGCAACCAAACTCAGGTTTAAAAAAAAATTTTTTTGAAAGATAACTTGATTTTAAGATAAATAGAAAAAAAAATCTTCGGAATTGACTGTGAAAGCATGCTTGGATTGACACCTCATCCAATCATCCACAAATCTCTCTGCAAGTTCCCTGTCAAATCAGTGCTTAAGCACCCAAGTTTTCTTTTGTCTTTTGAAAATATGCCAGGTACATTTACACCACAGAGCATTGTAAATGCTATTCCACTAACCTTGAACAATATTCCACCTCCTCCTCCTTTTATTAATTTCTACTCATCTTTCACATTTTAGCTTGATTATAAATCTCTATGTAATGTTTCCTTTGACATCATCAGGGTTTAACTTGTGTATTTGTCCATGTGATTTTTTTAAAAATTAAGATCTATGCTTTCAACTAGACCAGTGGTTCTCAACCTTCCTAATGCCTCCTAACGCCGCACCCTTTAATACAGTTCCTCATGTTGTGGTGACCCTCAACCATAAAATTATTTTTGTTGCTACTTCATAACTGTAATTTTGCTACTGTTATGAATCGTAATGTAAATATCTGATATGCAGGTTGTATTTTCATTCTTACAAAGGGGTCGCAACCCACAGGTTGAGAACCACCATTGAACTAGACTGTCGGAGGCAGAAGTTGAGTCTGCCTTCACTCACTGGAGAGTCTTCTGCTTGTAGAATAATATCCAGCACATAGTAGATGCTCATAATAATTTATTAATTAAGTAATGAGCAAATGAGGAAACACAGTTATGGTAGCCTCATTAAATGTTAGAGAAAATAAAACTGTAAGGTATAGGTGCCATATAAGAAATCATGTTAACAACTGGTATGAAAGCATTAACTTCCAATCTAGAGTCAAGGCAGTGGAAAAGGAGAAAAAAGGAATAAATGTGGAATGACATTTTATTAGTGTTTTTCTTTTTACTATGAGAGATGTAAGTGTTTATTATAAAAACTTCAAATATCTCACAAGGGTAATATATAAAAATTAAAATTCCCCCACCCTGGACTCATAAATCCCATATACCCTGTGTAGTCATTATTAATAGAAAAAAATGTATATATATATATATATATGTATGTTTTTTGTATACATAAATGATATTGTGCAAAATATCTCCTTTTGATTCTACATATCCATTTTTCCACCCTTCTCCATCCTGCCCTTTTCTTAGGCTGACTGGATTATATAGATTATATTACCAAGGGTCCCTTACTCTCTGGATTTTAATTAAGTTTGTCCAATTGAGAGCTTTGACAGATTACACAGAAAGAAGTGAATTACATGAGGATAGTTATCTTTCTTTTCCCTTCTTGTTAAAGACACTTTGCATGTGCTTATTCCTTTCACTGAAGCAACTGCTCCTCTAAAGACAAGCTGCTCTAAAAGAATTGTTTCCCCCTTCCCAATACTGCTAACTTTTTCCTTTGGTACAGTGGATAAGAGTGATGGCTGCTGTTAGATACTATATTCACCTATACTATAGTGTGAATGTATTTCTCCAAAATTTATATTTAAATCTCATACCTCCAACCCATGCCTGTAGTCCTAGCACTCTGGGAGGCTAAAGAGGGTAAATTACTTGAGTTCAAGAGTTAGAGACAAACCTGAGAAAGAGTGAAATCTCCACCCCTACTAAAAAATAGAAAAACTATCTGGGTGTCCTGGTGGGTGCCCATAGTGTCAGTTACTTGGGAGGCTGAGGCAAAAGGTTTGCTTGAGCCCAAGAGTTTGAAGTTTCTGTGAGCTATGGTGCTATGGCTCTCTATCCAGGATGACAGAGTGAGACTGTCTAAAAAAAAAAGTAAGTGATTATATACTAATTTAACAATAGTATTGAATACATTGGCTACTTTTTTTTCCATTCTTGAGACACATTCATAGGAATGGCAAAACATAACTTTAACCCAGAAAGAAGGAGGTAAGACGAAAGAGAGGGGATGGAAGGGGAGGGGAGAGGGCAGAGGAGAGGCTGGGAGGAGGAAGGGTTTGGGGGAGGATCCAACCTAATGTGCATAATGCAATGATACATTTCTATACTATTAAGAATAGAGTATGAATGTTTTTGCCACAACAAATAAGTAAGCAAGGAGATGGTTATGTTAATCAGTTAGATGTAAGCATTCCACATTGTATATCAAATCAGCACATTGTACCCCATAAATGCATTAATTTGCACAGTTATGATTTAATAAAATATTAAAAAATAAAATAAAATATATATCATTTGATAATATTTGAAAATAAAAATTTGAACTTTTCAAATAATATAATTATAGAAAGAGGTAAAATATACTATGTATGTTTATATATGCATATATATATAACAAGAAACTGATTTTTATCTTTAGGAAAATAAGTCTAAAGTGAATAAAAATATCAAAAAAAAAAGAATAAATTTTAAATGTTTTACCACAAAAAATTAGTAAGTGAGGTGATGGTTATGTCAATCAGTTTGATTTAAGCATTCCATATTATATATCAAATCATCACATTGTACCCCATAAATGTATACAGTTATGATTTTAATTAAACATTAATAAAATTTTTTTCCATAAAAAAGTAAATAAACTGAATACCTCCACTGTGGAGATATTAACAAGTGGGGCCTTGGAAGAAGTGACGCAGAACTCTCATGAATGGGATTAGGGCCTCTAAAAAAGAAGTTGAAGAGAGCTGCCTTGATCCATTTTATCACATGGGGACACATGGAGTAACGAGTCACTGTTTAGGGAGAAGATAGTGAGCCCTTGCCAGACATTTAATCTATCAGCACCTTAATCTTATTCTTCTTAGCCTCCAGAACAGTGAGGAATAATTTTCTGTTAATAAATTACCCAGTCTCTTGGTGTGTGTCACACTTTATGGGGGCAAGACATGATTGCAAGAGGGACTTTACCTAACAATTGCAATCAGTGTGACCTGGCTTATTGTACCCTCAATGAATCCCCAACAATAAAAAAAAAATAAAATAATGTCAACAAAGAAAATAAATGCAGAGAATGGACTTAAAAAATTAAAAAAAATAAATTACCCAGTCTATGGTATTTTTGTCATAGAAGTCTGAACAGAGTGGCATACCCTATGACCTGCTCACATCTTTGAATATAACTGCTTTATCCTAATTTTGATGGATCATCAATTTCCTGCTGTGATTTGATTGGTGTTGCTATTGTGTTCATGCTGTATACAGTGTAGTGTCCTAGATTTTTCCACTTGCATCCTTTCAATGAATCTGTAATCAAAATTTTTCACATTTTAACTTCTCTGTAATTGGGATACATTTAATTGGGATCACATCTTCTCGGTGTTTTAAATTCCTTAATGGTACATAAAAAGTGGTGCCTCTTAGATTTAATAAAGTATAATAATGTATCTTTGACCTCTGTGCATATCAGTACAAAAAGATAGAATTCAGGGCAATTGGAGGGAAACATTAGTTGTGAGATTTCTAAGAGATGACACAAATATTAACATGGATGTAAGTTCAGTTACCTGGTTAAACCATAGTGTCACTGACAAGATCAGGGTCTGGAGCAGGAGGAGATGCTTTACAGAGAAGACAATACTGACTTTCAGAACATTCACTGGAAACTTGGAAGTAAGCCATTAAAGCTTAGATTAGTGGTCATCACCAGGTATTGCTGCATGCTTTTCAGAAAAAGCCTATGTCCTTAATGTGTCATTGTCTAGTCTGCTTGGGCTGCTTTAACAATGTTGTTTGAACAACCCAAATGTCACTTTGGATTTCTTGAGGCTGGAAGTCTGAGATCACAGTGCCAGCTTCCAGTGAGAGCTCTCTTTATGGTTTGCAGATAGCTATTATTTGCAATATGTTCACATGGCCTTTCCTTTTTCTATGACACAGAGAATGAGAAAGAGGTAGGGAGGGAGAGAGAGAAAGAGAGAGAGAACAGAGATCATTCTTCTTCTTCTTTTTATTTTTTTTACTAGTTTATTTTTTTATTTTTTTATTGCTAAATCACTGCTGTGTACATTAGTGCAATTGAGGGGGTACAATGTGCTGGTTTCATATACAATCTGAAATATTCTCATCAAAGTGTTCAACATAGCCTTCATGGCATTTTCTTAGTTATTGTATGTAGACATTTGTATTCTGGATTTAATAAGTTTCACTCACTGGAGAGTCTTCTGCTCTGTGCTATAGTTGGGTTATAGCTTTCATATGAAAGCCATAAATTAGCTTCATAGTAGAGCTGAGTACATGGGATACATTTTCTTACATTCCTGAGATACTTTGCTAAGAAGAATATGTTCCAGCTCCATCCATGTAAACATGAAAGAGGTAAATTCTCCATCTTTCTTTAAGGCTGCAGAATATTCCATGGTATATGTGTACCACAATTTGCTAGTCCATTCGTGGGTCTATGGGCACTCGGGCTTCTTCCATGACTTAGCAATTATGAATTGGTCTGCAATAAACATTCTGGTACAGATGTCTTTATTATATTGTGATTTTTGGTCTTCTGGGTATATACCTAGTAAAGGAATTATAGGATTGAATGGCAAGTCTATTTTTAGGTCTCTAAGTATTCTCCAAACATCTTTCCAAAAGGAACGTATTAGTGTGCATTCCCACCAGCAGTGTAGAAGTGTGCCCTTTTCTTCACATCCACGCCAACATCTCTGGTTTTGGGATTTTGTTATGTGGGCTACTCAGATAACCAAGAGATGAATCAAGCTACTTACAGTTATTTGATCTTTGATAAGCCAATTAAAAACATTCAGTGGGAAAAAGATTCCCTATTTAACAAATGGTGCTGGGTGAACTGGCTGGTGACCTGTAAAAGACTGAAACTGGACCCACACCTTTCACCATTAACTAAGATAGACTCTCACTGGATAAAAGATTTAAACTTAAGACATGAAACTATAAAAATACTTGAAGAAAGTGCAGGGAAAACTCTTGAAGGAATCAGCCTGGGTGAATATTTTATGAAGAGGACTCCCCAGGCAATTGAAGCAGTATCAAAAATACATTACTGGGACCTGATCAGACTAAAAAGCTTCTGCACAGCCAAGAACATAGTAAGTAAAGCAAGCAGACAGCCCTCAGAACGGGAGAAAATATTTGCAGGTTATACCCCCAATAAAGGTTTAATAACCAGAATCCACAGAGAACTCAAACGTATTAGCAAGAAAAGAACAAGTGATTCCATCTCAGGGTAGGCAAAGGACTTGAAGAGAAACTTCTCTAAAGAAGACAGATGCACGATTTACAAACATATGAAAAAAAAGCTCATCATCCTTAAACATCAGAGAAATGCAATTCATTCTTCTTATAAGGTCACCAACTATGTGGATTACAATCCCACTGTTAAGACTTCACATTAATCTAATTATCTCATAAATGCTCCATCTTAAAATACCACCACATTGAGAGTTAGGGCATCAAATTATGACTTTCATGAGGACACAGTTGGGTCTACAGCATTTCACTCCAATCCTCCAAATAAACATACTTCATGCAAGCAAAATATATTTATTCCATTCCAATGGCTCAAAAAACTCAAGTAATTCCAGCATCAATTGTAAAATCTAAAGTCTTATATAAATATTCCTGAAATCAGATACAAACGAGACTCAAAATATGATTTTTGAGTCTTTTGATTCTTCTTCACCTGTGAAATCAGGCAAGTTACATATGTATATATACTTCCAAAATACCATGGTAGGGCAGGCATATGATATGCATTCCCATTCAAAAAGGGAGAAATTGTAAAGAAGAAAAGGGTGATGGGTCCCAAGCAAGACCAAAAACCTAGAAAGTTAAATTACTTTAGGTCTTTAGGCTCAAGAATAATTCTAATTGGCTCCATGTGTAGTGCTGTCCTAGTTTACTGGGGTGGCAGCATCATCTCTACCATTCCAAATGGGGTGATGCTCTTCATAGCATCTTGATAGACCAGGGCCCTCTCTGATGGTTCCATTGGACTTGGCCCGGATTTTTAATTTGAAAGTATTTGGCACAGATGCAAAAAGAAAATGTAGCCTTCTAAATTACCAAATAATCTGTAAGTAAACAACATCAACCAATTTATGATACTTATACTATACTCTAACTCCATGCTGAAGTGGGAAACAGGGATGCACATAATTGAGAAATTGTGTAAAGGAACTAGATGGAGCAAGAGTAAGCTACAAGGCAGAGTCAGGGATTACTGTTGATCACTTTACCTAATAATTCAAAAGTGATCTTGTATTTTGACACTTTGTCTTTTACCAAAATGGAGGTGACAAATCACCACGATTAACTGTTTTGATTCAATCTTGGCTGACCACTTTAGTCCTTCTTGGTCTAGCTAAAACATTCATTTAGTAAACCATCAGTGTAACCGGACTATTTTGATCAGTTTTAATATGCTAAAACAAATTCCGAACCTTTGGATACAATGATAAACAACACAAGTGCTATCCTTAAGGGGCTTAAGCACTAGTAGGGGGTATAAAAAAGTTTATAGGAAATTATCATAAAGCCTGGTGAGTATCCAGTCAGTAGTGGACTGATTGCTATGAGAACACAGAGGGATGTCAACCACAGTGTAAATATTTGGGAACAGGAGATTTTGGAAGGCAGCTTAGTCCATCAAAGAGTGCAGTGTCCTAGACAGAGGAAGAAGTGCATGCAAAGGTTTTGATTTCACAAAAAGAATATGAAATGCTTCAAGAAATTAAATATATTTGACTGCTAAATTAATTAATTGATGATACTCTTGGTCTGGGATAGTGATTGTCAACTGGGGGAAATTTTGGCTCCCGTGAGACATATGGTAATATTGAGAGACATTTTTGGTTATCACAACTGAATGGGGAGGGCTATTGGTATCTAGTGAGTAGGGGCCAGAGATGCTGCTAAACACCCTACACTAAACAGTATTGACTCCAAAAATAAATAATTATTCAACCTAAAATGCCAGTGATGCTGAACATGAGAAATCCTGGGCTATATCCTAGTATGTCCCAATAGTCGCGTGTTCCAAGTGTAAGCAATTAAACTACTAATGCTAAACTAATTTATTCAATGACTATCTCCTCCGCTGCTCTGAAACTTGATGATATCAAGGACGATGTCCTGTTCATTGTTACACCCTCAATATCTAATACTTCCTGGTACATATTGATGAAGTTAAAGCATTCCCCATCAACAAATGGAAATAAGACTCTTCAACTCAGGATTGACAGGAACATTTTGCTGGGAAGTGCAGCCTAATGAGAGGGTATGCACCAAAGCTATTTCAAGTATCCTCCACTTTTCCCCAACCTCTTACTTTATTACCTGCTCTTGTATCTAAATAGATGGTGCTGTTTCCTGCTTCATGGGAAAGAAATGCTTTATCTAAGCATAACACCTAATCCAGAAACTAGAATGAAAATGATCTGGCTACAAAACAATACTTAATGCATGTGTGGAGGAGTTTGGTGTAGTAATTAAAAGAGGATCTTTAAATGCAAATGTATCAGTTTTGCACCACATGTCTGCCATTGACCTTCTATCATCTGGGCTTAGACAAATTGTATAACCTCACACTTGTCCCTTAAAAAACTGTATGTGATGCTAGTGCCTAAACCTGATGTTTTGTGTATTTTAAATTAGGTAATAAAAGGGTTTCAGAGTATCTGGTACATAGTAAGCACTCAATTAATATTAGACAAGAAAAAGATAAATGCGATATAGTAAAATGGGCTGGAGCCAAAACACAAACTACAGTGGCCAATGGATTTAGGAAAAATTGTTTCTGACAATCATGAGCATTAAGAAATGCTTATGAAAATATCCATGAGCCAGGCGCAGTGGCTCATGCCTATAATCCTAGCTCTCTGGGAGTCCAGGGTGGGTGGATTGCTAATGCTCAGGAGTTCGAGACCAGCCTGAATAAGAGTGAGACACTGTCTCTACTAAAAACAGAAAAAACTAGCTTGGCATGGTGGCACAAACCTGTAGTCCCAGCTACTGGGGAGACTGAGGCAAGAGGATTGCTTGAGCCCAAGAGTTTGAGGTTGCTGTGAGCTATAACACCACAGCAATCTATCCAGGGTGACAGCATGAGACTCTGTCTCAATAAAAAAGAAAAAAAAAATATCCATGAGAATTTTTTCTTGTAACACTGAAAATGTTTTAAAAGGCATTTAACACTTAGAACTGACAGGGCTATGTGAAAATTAATACAAACACACATTCACTTTTCATTATAGCATAGATTGACATAATGCATAGCATATGGGAATTGGCATATGCGAAGTTAAATTTAATATGATCTCACAGTCTTTAATTCAGGTCCTTTCACCTACAAATTCCATTTCTGGGAATTTTTCTTATGGAAAAACTCATTCCCTAACCAGATAATGGCACATGAATGTACAAAAAATGCTGCTTTTTAAGATGTCATTTATAATAGAGAAAAAAAGGCAACCATTCTAATATCATTTAATGGAAGACTGTTTAAACTAAAAAAAACTATGATGAATTTGTTTATGACATATTGAAATATAACAAAGGCAAGTTACCAAATTGTATGTATATACCATATGGGCCAATTTTTACTAAAAGTAAAAGCACATTTGTGAGTGCACTTATATGTATGTATGCATTTTAAAAGTCTGCAAGGATGAGAAGGTTGATAGAGATGCCTCTAGGTGATGATATGCGATTATCTTTATTATACTTATTTTTATAAGTATTCTGCATCTCATCAATGAGTGTATGTTGTTATACCTGGAAAATAAGATATTTGGAAAAAGTAAAGTATTGTTAATTATGTGCTTATTTATTCTGTATAGCAATAAATATGGAATGAACGTTTTTCATGGAGGCATGTATCTTTTCTTGTCCTACCTGAGGACTCAATTGATTCAGTTTGTAATTCCAGGAACACATATGTTTTAGAATTTACTTTTCTCTAGAATTAGGTCCCTACTAAAGCTAGTCTTTTATCTTCTTTTATCTCTCTCTCTCTCCACGCACACACACACACACACACACAGAAAGGCATCCCAGAAAAACAGATACTGTGTGATTTCATACAGATTCGTAATGCCTTTAATGTGTAAATTATTGATTTTGAAAGAAAGAGCTTAAGCTCCTTCCTGGCTTTTACAACGTATTTCTTCTCAAAAGGTCTTTTCTTAGGTGGCACCCGTGTAGCACACTTGGTAGGGTGCCAGCCACATACACCAAGGCTGGCGGGTTTGAATCTGGCCCGGGCTAGCTAAAGCAACAATGACAACTGCAACAGAAAAATAACCAGGCATTGTGGTGGGCACCTGTAATCCCAGCTACTTGGGAGGCTAAGGCAAGAGAATCGCTTAAGCCCAAGAGTTTGAAGTTGTTGTGAGCTGTGACGCCATAGCACTCTACCCAGGGTGACAGCTTGAGACTATGTCTCAAAAAAGAAAAAAATTCTTTTTTTAATTGGAGTCCACAACACACAGTGAATTGACAGAAATTGATTCATTTTCATGAAGAACTACATGCAGTAAACATATAATTTTATTTGCTTTTAACCAAAAAGTCATCTGAAGTTTTCCACAAGTGCACAGTACTATTTATGAACAGTCTGGAGATGTAGGCTTTGTATGCTTATGTATCTGGAGACTCATTCTGTGGACATCTAGTTACTCTGGAAACCTGATTCTTACTCTGATTCATTTATATGTCCTTAGGTAAATTACATTTCTTTCAGGGGCTCCAGGTTCTCTATATACATTTTAGTTTTATTTTTAATTGACAAATAATGATTGTATGTATTGATGGTATACAGTGTGATGTTTTCATACATGTATATATTGTGTAACAATAAATTAGGCTAATTAGCATATTTGTCACCTCAAGTATTTATTATTTCTTTGTGTGAACACACTTAAAATCCTCCCTTACCTATTTTGAAATATACATTATTATTAACTATAGTCACTGTGTTCTGCAATGGATTCAACAGAACTTATTCCTCCCATGTAACTAAAACTTTGTATTGACCAACCTCTGTCCTTTCCCTGTACAGTCCACAGAACCAGCTCCTGGGAACTACGTTCTACTCTCTACTTCTATGAGACTGACTTTTAGATTTCAGGTATATGTGAGATATGTATTTACCTTATTGTGCTTGGTTTATTTCTCTGAACATAATGAGCTCTGCATTTGTCCACATTGTCAAAAATTTCAGAATTTCCTGTTTTATTTTTGAGATTTAATAGTTTATGTATATATATACACACATACATATATAAACTATATATAAACTATTTTATATATATATACACACATACATGTATATATGTGCGTATATGTATATAAACTATTAAATCTCAAAAATAAAACAGGAAATTCTGTGTGTATTTTGATAATACACTCACACACACACACACACATATATATATATATATATGAGGTCAGACAATTAGGTTTATGGACTCATCCTAGCACCTCATTGCTGAATGGCACTATGGTCACTAGATGGACAAAGGGAGTATTTCAAAGTTGACCGTAGTGATATTTACCAAATGAGGTATGTAGCCTTTCTCCTAGGATGAGTTTACAAACTTAATTGTCAGATCTCATATATTACATGTTTAAAATTTATTCATCCACTGATGGATATTCAGATTGTTTCCATATCTTGGCTATTGTGAATAGTCCTATAACGAACACGGGAGCATAGATATCTCTCTGACCTACATATTTCAGTTTCTTTTAGTTTATACCAAGAAGTCAGATTGATGCATCATGTGGTAATTCTCTTTTTAGGTTTTGGAGGAAACTTCACACTTTTTTCTAAAAGGGCTGCACTAATTTACATTCTCACCAACAGTGTATAAGGGATTTCCTTCTTATCAATACTTATTATCTTTCTCACCCCATTTGTAAGCATCAACTCAAAATGGATAAAAAACTTAATATAAGACCTGAAACTATAAAATGAATAAAAGAAAACAGCACAAAAGTTGTATAATATTGATCTAGTCATTTATTTCTTGGATATGACCCTATACAAAAAGAGATAAACAAGATTGCATCAAACTAATCATCTTCTCCACACAAAAAGAAACACAGTAAAGATACAACTCACAAGGTAGATGAAAACATTTCTGAATCATACATCAGATAATTGGCTAATATTCAATATATGCAAAGAACTCAACCTTCTAAATTATAAGAAAACAACCCAATTAAAATTGCACAAAAGACTTGAATAGGCAGTTCCAAAAATAAGACATAACAATGCTCAAAAAACATATAAAAATATTCTCAATATCTCTAATCATCAGACAATTTCAAATTAAAATCACAATGAGATGTCACTTCAATGAAAAATTAGGATAGTGAATTAGATGATGTCTGATATTTCTTCCATCTGTCATTAACTCTATTTTCTCATAACCTAATTTTTATCAGGAGATAAATGTGTAAAAGTCTACCATGTCAACCTTGGGGAAGCAGAAATGTGCAAAGTTTCACAGCAGCTACAATCTCTCTAGTAATCCCAAGTGAAGAGCTGTGGATAGCCAAGGCCATCTTTGAAATTAACAGTCATATAGGGTGCCTGCAGTGGCAGTGACTATGTTAAATGTATACTTGCTGATTTGCATTTTGTCATTGTCAAAATTAACTATGATTCATTGTCCTTGAAAGTCAAACATTAAAGATTTTGGACATAGGTATTTAAATATTTGTATTGTCAATGGTGAAATCCACTTGTGTATGTATGCATGTGTATATATGTATTTGTGCTAGAAATGTAGCATATAGTACCTAAAGCAGTTGCTTGGGAAGTCAGATGCAAATGAACACTGCTCAATAATAAGTCTAAGTTGTGTTTTCTTTCCTTTGGTGAGGTACAAAAGTTCTTCACTTTCCAAACCCTATGATGTGAAAATATAAAGCATATGGAGCATGTACACTAGCAAGTGGTTATATCCATGGTAGAAAGATTTATTTCAGATTTGTGATAACATATAATCAAGCTATTTGGTCCATGAAGATTATTCCATTATCTACAAATTACTGCAGACACACAGAAATGAAGATCTCCTCTCACACTTACATGTTTTCTTTCTTCCCATATATTTAGAGAAATGTTTATGTGTGCATGCCTGTTTATTTCAGGGATGTAGTTTTGCTGTTATTCAGTATTTTTGTTTTCTAAGGCGATGTTGATTGCCCAGGAACCATACGAATACACTTTAAAATACTTTGCCACCTCTAAATTAGCTACAATTGGCATTCCCAAAAGAGGGTTAGTTCATTCTTGGCACAAAACCTAAAGTTTGATGATAGAGCTGGAACATGTTCTTCTTATTAAAGTATCTCAAGAATGGAAGAAAAGGTATCCAATGTACTCAGCTCTACTATGAAACTAATTTAGGGTTTTCACATGAAAGCTATAATCCAGTTACAACCTAAGAATAGGGGGAAGGGGGAAAGGGAGGGGAGGGAGGGGGGAGGTGGGTAGAGGGAAGGGGATTGGTGGGATTACACCAGCGGTGCATCTTACAAGGGTATATGTGAAACTTGGTAAATGTGGAATGTAAGTGTCTTGGCACAGTAACTGAGAGAATGCCAGGAAGGCTATGTTAACCAGTGTGATGAAAGTGTGTCAAACGCTCTGTGAAGCTAGTGAATGATGCCCCATGATCATATCAATGTACACAGCTATGATTTCATAAAAAAAACCCCTGAAGTTTCTGCTTCTCCTCACTTGAAATGCCAAGTGAGTGACTCTCCCTGATAACAGTGTCTACATGAGACAAAGAATCAACATGGCAAATGTGAGTGAAGTGCTCTGCACTTCATTGCTCCTCTTCACTTGGAAATCAGGCTTCTGAACAATTCAAGTCATTGAGTACTAAGGTAGGTTCCGTATTCAAGTCATTTGCAAAGAAAGGACTAGGCAAGGAAAGCTACTGTTTTTCTCTATCAAATACAGAAAAGTAAATGTATTAGTTTTTCCCTTAATCTAGGGACAGAAATACATGCCTGATGGCTCATGGATATGGATAAAAATTAAACAATTTAGCTATTACTCTTTCATGAAATTGAGTCATCAGATATCTTTTTTGACTAATCAGGTCCAATAACTGCCTCAAGCTCAATTGCAGTTTTATTTGTCAGAAAATGTCAGTTGAAACATAGTAATTATTCAACAGATAAATCTTATTCCGATCTAATTAAGTCAAATATAAAAAAGCCATATATGAATAATTACATGACTTTAATTCACTATCATTATAAAAAATGTTTAATTACTTCACTGGTATTATCAAAATATATAGTTGAATTTCAATTACAAACCAAAATGTCATTTCATAGATAATTAAGATATATTTAATTAACCTAGTAAAATATTTTGTATTATATTAAAAATCCAAATATTATTTGAAGTGTGTACAGCAAAAATAACATATATGTAATATTCAGTTATCAGAGAAAGAAATAACAGACAGGATATATACATAGCAATAAGGCTAAATCTTAAAAATAATACTGAGTGAACAGTAAGGAACGATAATATATAACAAGAGATGCAAACATTTAAATGCATACTCACACACTACATGCAATATATTAACACTCAAGCAAAGAAAAGAATATGCACAAAATTTATTAAAATTATTGATTTCCAGGAAATATGTAATAGCACTGAGGAATGGAAATAAAGAGGAATAAATTATAAATAAACAGCATAGGTTCCTGAATAATTAACTTAAAATGATTAACTTAACTCTCTATCCTTGATGCTAAAATCCATCTTCCACAGATACCTAAAGAGAAATATTTGGGAGAAAAGAATAAAGCATATTTATTCGTATTTATTTTTATTTTATGAGTCAGTCTCACTCTATTGCCCTGGGTAGAGTGCTGTGATATCATAGCTCACAGAAACCTCAAACTCTTAGGCTCAAAGAATCCTCTTGCCTCGGCCTCCCAAATACCTGGGACTACAGTTGCCTGAAACAATGCCCAGGTAATTTTTCTATTTTTAGTAGAAACAGGGTCTCACTATTGCTCAGGCTGGTCTCAAACTTCTGAGTTCAAGCAATCCACCAACTCAGCCTCCCAGGGTATTTAATGTGCTAAGTTATTTAGAAATGCTGGCATATATAGGTGATAATAAAAAGATCAGTTTATACTGTTTTTTTTTTTTTATTGTTAATGAATCATTGAGGGTACAAAGAACCAGGTTACACTGCTTGCATTTGTTAGGTAGGTAAAGTTCCTCTTATAATTGTGTCCCATCCGCAAGAGGTGTGTCAAACACCATGACCCCCCACCCCCTCTCCCTCCTTCCCTCACCCAGAACCACCCTTCCCCCACTCCCCAGCATGAACTAGGTCATTAATTCTCCTCATATCAGAATCGAGTACATGGGACTCTTGCTTCTCCATTCTTGCGATGCTTTACTAAGAATAATGTGTTCCACTTCCATCCAGTTTAATACAAAAGATGTAAAGTCTTCATCTTTCTTAATGGCTAAATAGTATTCCATGGTATATATATATACCACAGCTTATTAATCCTTTCCTGGGTTGGTGGGTATTTAGGTTGTTTCCACATTTTGGTGATTGTAAATTGAGCTGCAATAAACAGTCTAGTGCAAATATCCTTATGATAAAAGGATTTCTTTTTTTCTGTGTAGATGCCCAGTAATGGGATTGCAGGATCAAATGGGAGGTCTAGTTTGAGTTCTTTGAGGATTCTCCATACTTACTTCCAACAAGGTTTTATTAGTTTTCAGTGCCATGTAGAAGTGTTGCCTTCTCTCCACATCCATGCCAGCGTCTAGTTTTGAGATTTTTTTAATGTGGGACATACTCACTGGTATTAGGCAATATTTCAGGGTGGTTTTGATTTGCATTTGTCTGATAATTAGGAACAATGAGCATTTTTTTCGTATGCTTTTTAGCTATTCATCTACCTTCTTTAGAGAAGGTTCTATTCATTTCTCTTGTCCGGTGACATACTTACTTCCAACAAGGTTTTATTAGTTTTCAGTGCCATGTAGAAGTGTTCCCTTCTCTCCACATCCATGCCAGCATCTACAGTTTTGATATTTTTGTGATGTGGGACATACTCACTGGTATTAGGCAATATTTCAGGGTTGTTTTGATTTGCATTTATCTGATAATTAGGAACAATGAGCATTTTTTTCGTATGCTTTTTAGCTATTCATCTACCTTCTTTAGCGAAGGTTCTATTCATTTCTCTTGTTCGGTGACATAAGGAATTGTTGACTCTTTTTATATTGATTAATTTGTGTTCTCTTTAGATCCTAGTTATCAAGCTTTTGTCTGATTCAAAACATGCAAATATCCTTTCCCATGGTGTTGGTCATCTATTTGCTTTGGTTGTTGTCTCATTACATGTACAGAAACTATTTAGTTTGATTTATTCCCATTTGTTTATCTTTGTTGTTGTTGCATTTGCCACAGAAGTCTTCTTCATAAAGTCTTTCCCCAGGCCGATATCTTCAAGTGTTTTCCCCATACTTTCTTTGAGGATTTTTATAGTTTCATACCTTATATTTAGATACTTTATCCATGATGATCAAGTGGGTTTCATCCCAGGGATGAAAGGCTAGTTAAACACAAATCCTTAAACATTATTCACTACATCAACAGAAGCAAAAACAAAGACCATATGATCCTCTCAGTAGATGCAGAAAAAGCATTTGATAAAATCCAGCATCCATTTGTAATTATAACACTGAAGAATATAGGCTTAGGTGGCACGTTTCTTAAAATGAAAGAAGCCATCTATGACAAACTCACAGCTAATGTTTAACTGAATGAATAAAACCAAATGCTTTTCCACTTAGAACTAGAACCAGATGAAGTTGTCCTCTATTGCCACTGCTATTCAACACAGTGCTGGAAGTTCTAGCCAATACAATCAGACAAGAGAAGGAAATAAAGGGCATCCAAATGGGAGCAGAGAAGGGCAAACTCTCCATTTTTGCTGGCAATATGATCTTATACTTAGAGAACCCCAAAAACCCAACCACAAGATTCCTGGAAGTCATCAAAAAATATAGTAATGTCTCAGGATATAAAATCAATGTCCACAAATCAGTAGCCTTTGTATACGCCAATAACTACTAGGATGAGAAGCTAAGTAAGGACACAGTCTCCATCACAGTAGCTTCAAATAAAATGAAATACCTAGGCATATGCCTAACAAAAGAGGTGAAGGACCTCTAGAAAGGAAATTATGAAATCTTAAGAAAAGAAATAGCAGAAGATATTAACAAATGGAAGAACATACCATGCTCATGGCAAACATACCATAACCAAGCTAAGATAAAACTGGCAAACTTGGAAAATTAATTTTGACATAGATCATAGGTAAAGGGCTATGTGAAAACTTTAAGAGTGAAAAAGGACCCAAAATTTCATGCGAAAAAGATACTGAAGAATGAGGTGGATTGAAATTTCACAAGAAAGGTGTAAAATTGCCCCTTACCCACCTGACAAGATATCTAATTCCATTATTAAGTATAATAAATTCACATATAAATTACTCTGAGAAGTAGAAACCATCTCAGAGATGAAACAATATTTGAATTAACATCCAAAGACATCAAAACAATTATTATGACTCTATTCTATATGTTCAAAATGTTACATACAGGCATGAAGCACATAAAAGGATCATGTAGAAATTTAAGAGGTGAAAACTATACTATCTGAGATGGCAGTTTTCCTGGATGGGATTAGTGGTAGTATAGACATGACAATAAGAAAGATTTACATCCTTGAATACATAAGAGTTGAAGCCATCCTGAACAAGACAGAGAATAAATCAATATAAGAAATGGATAATGCACCATGATCGCATAGAATTTCCCCCAGAAATTCAGGCTTTTTTAAACATTTAAATATCATCTACTTTTTAAAAAGAACATATAATCATTTTGTTGCTGCTCAACCAGGTTAATTGTCCACTACCCCAGAGGAAGCAGAAAAAAAAGTTTAACTTCATACACTTCTAAGCAGGGAGACAGGAGGAATTTCTCAAATCTACCTCCCCATGAATTTGCGAGATAGGGTTTGAAAGGATAGTTTGACAGGCAACGGATTTTTGCCTAATCAGCATTAGGTTTGCTGATTGGCTAGATTTAGGACAAAATTATAGAGTTGTACAAATTATGAGTAGCTTGCAGAAACCTCCAACTCAGGATCAAAGCGATCCTCTTGCCTCAGTTTTTCTATTTTTAGTAGAGACAGAGGTCTCCACTTACTTAGGCTGGTCTTGAATTCATGAGCTCAAGAAATCCACCCACCTAGCCCCCAGAGTGCTAGGGTTATGGTTGCAAGCCTTTTTTCTTCTTTTTAAATTTTAGAATACTATGAGGGCATAAGCATTTCGTTTACACAAATTGCTTTTGTACAACTTGAGTCAAAGCTCTGAGTGCAACCCTCACCAAGGTCTATCCTAGCCAGAAATGAGAACTCTTTTTCTTATTTACTTTAATTGTTCCTGATAGGGTAAAGAAGTACCATTTTTTTAATCTTTCACAAATTCCTTTAAAATTTTAAGGGAAGAAATTGAAAATATAGTTATAGAAATACAGATGCTAGTGTGTAATTATGGAGATCTCTTTATAAAGTGGGAAGGACCTGTTAGCTTTAAATCTTGGTCAATGCTGTTGATCATTTACCTCAGATCTGTTTATCAACTCTTTTTCCTTACTTGTAGAAACTTATCTTGGTTCAGCTGATCCCCCATCTGCCCCCATATGTGGCCATACGACTAAGGGTTAATCAAAGGGTAAAATGAGCACAAGCCAAAAATCCCACAAAAGTTTCCAGAATCTATGCCACTCAGGGTGGTGAAGGTCTACTTAGCTCCATTCCACCTTTAAAATAACATTCCCAGAAGAGAAATGAGTGAAACATGACCCTTAGATATGTTATGACCTATACCAAATTCAGAATGTATCTGAAGGAGAGAGGGTTTAAGTAAACCTGGTCAAAGGTGCAGAAAATTACATTACTTGAAACTTTTAACTCTGAACCCCTCCTCCTCTCACCACAGTTCAAGAAAACTACTATAATTTGCTGTGATTCTCAATTTCCTACTGGGATAGTTGAAGAGAAAAAAATAAATATTGTAATAAACTTAATACTAATTATTATCAATAAACAGTAATGTATTCAAACAGGAGACCAAAAAGAAAATAAAACCCAAGGGAATAGGAGATGGGAAAAATGACATCTGAAGACATTTAAATGTCTCCTTCAAATGCAATGAGCATTAAAATGTAGGTAGAAAGGGAATATGGATTAAGGGCTCATTAAGGAGACCTTAGAAGACAAAGCAAAACCAATCTAGCTACTAGTTCTGCTCATAGACATAACTGAGGCCTTATTATCTCTATACTAACACCTGTAATCTAGTGGAAAGTAACCTCTCAAACTGTGGCTCTCCAGGAAAGAAATCAAGTCCCCAACAAGATGGAATGGGAATAAAGAAGAATCCATTCAAAATATATTAATGGAAAGACACTGTTTAGTGCTATCCACTTTTAGTACAATTAACTTTAAAAAATGTGTTCCGATAGCTATGTAAACATCCTTTGGGTGAGGATTCCTTTTTGTAAAAGGAATTTTACTTTGTTTTGCTTGCCATTTTTTTCATTATTCCTCTACCTCACCCCCCAAAATATTATTTTTGAGCAAATAAATAAATAAACCAAAGGAATAATTTATATAGAAAATTTTAACACTATATTGAATAAATAGGATGTAATTTAATAAAGCAATTGCTCAATGGGGTGATAAAGCATCAGAATTAAACTGCAAATTAAAAGGAATTGCACAAAGCCAAAGGAACAATTGAGGACTTAAAATGCTGTTGTTACTGAACTAATATTTAACTTACAGATAGCAAGTAAATGAGCAGTCGTAGATAAAAACCAAATATAGGTGTCATCTCTGAAGTAGAATTCCCGAAAACTGGATATGAAAATGTAATCAAAAGCCAAAAGCCAAAACCAAGATCTTCCAATCAAATGTCATACTACACTTACCAAAATGACACAGAATTATTCATATTGAAATATTCTGGTTGTGTTATTTCATTTCAAGACCAAAATATAATTCTTTAGTCATCCAGGCAGACAAAATAAGGAAGCAAGGATTAGTCTTGCCTCGAAGATCTCCACAGCAACTTTCATCTTATAAAAGGGCCAAGATCTGCAAAATGTTAAATTTTGTTAAATGTTAAATGTAAAAAGTATAACCTCAAAACATTTACTCAACTATGGTAAGGGTTGCTAGTATTTTTATGACTACCTATTCTTTCCTTCATACGTCGTAATAAAATTTTAGTTGACGTCATGGGCATAAAGCTAAACTATACCTTTTCCCTTCTCTCTTTAGCAGCTGGGTGGGACTATAAACTAAGTGCAAGCCAATGGATTATAAATAGAAGTGATGTTTCATTCTGGATTATGGACTTTAATGAATGGAACATGCCTTCTGTTTTTATTTTTTCTCATACTTTCTCACTGGCTCACATGTAGGCATTATGTTTGTTTCACATTGTAAGTTGAATCATGCCCCTCTAAAAATATTTTGCCATATATAATGCACAGTTTTTGTGCATAAGTTGAATCACGCCCCTCTAAAAATATTTTACCATGTATAATGCCAAGTTTTTTGAGGGAAAAATAAGGATGCCTGTTCTACATGGGTAGCATTCCTCAGAAGTGTGGGAGCTCAGCTGGATTTCCAGAGCTGCTGTGCCCTCCAGCCTGGGCCTGCTGGGAAGACAGGGTTCCATTCCAGGAGGAGCCAGGCCTTTGTGGGAGCCAGCTGGAGCAGCTCCTAGTGAGTGCTGTGATCAGGGGTTGGAGCTGGTAGCAGGCTGGCAAAGTAGGTCATGGCTATGTGCGGTGAGGGCTATTTGGTGGGGACTAGGAGCAACACATAGGCCCCAGGCACCTGCTTGGCTGTCCATGGGTAGATTGGCATTAGAAGCTCCTGCTCCACCATCTAGATACACGGGTATCATAGCCATGGCTCTTGATGTGGCAGAGAAAGAAGGGCTCCCAGGTGAGATGCAAGAGGCAGCCTTCAAAGAGTGGGCAGCTGTAGGAGGGTAGTGCGATCTGCATGTTTATCAAGGGAGCATTCGCCCTCACCAGATGTGTCTTCCTCAGCCAAGAGCCACTTTCTCAAGCATTTCTCATTTTCATGAATGTTTGAAACAATAACATAAGTGTGCATTATACACAGGGGCCATTACACATGGCAAAATAGACAAAAATATGAGGGCAAATATTCATGATTTGGGGTTTGAACATGGATTCTTAGATACGATACAATCGCACCAACAAGACAAGAAACAAAAAGGTAAATTTGATTTCATGAATATGAACAGATTTTGCACATCAAAGGTCATGGTCAAGAAAGATAATCTACAGAATGAAAGAAAATACTTAAAAATCTAATGGTATACAAATGATAAAAGCACATTAAAAGATGCTCAGTATTATTAGTCCTTAAGTAAATGCAAACCAAATCCGCAATGAGCTATGACTTTGTACCCACTACTATGGCTACAATAACAGCAAGAAAACTCAGAAATTAGCTAGTGTTGGCAAGGATTTTGGAAAAAACTGGAATCCTGGTTTATTGTTGGTGAAAATATAAAATTATTCAGATGGTATAGAAAATATTTTGGCAGTTTCTGAAAAAGATAAGCACAGGACTACCATAGGACCCTAAAATCTCCTCCTAGAGAAATATTCAAATGAACTGAAAGAAGGATCTCAAGCAATTACACATACACATGGATCATAGCAATACTATTCACAATATTCAAGAGGTAGAAACAGCTCAAATGTTCATCAACAGATTAATGGATAAATGAAATGTGGCAAACCCATACAATGGATAGATATTATTCAGCATTGAAAAAGACAGAAGAGTTGAAACAGGCTGTAATATGAATGGACCTTGAAAACACAATACTAAATGAAAGAATCCAGATGCAAAAAGTCACATGTTGTATAATAACTTTTATATGAAATATACAGAATAGATACATTCCTAGAGACAGAATGTACATTGGTGGTTGCCAGGGGCTGGCAAAATGGACATTGGGAAAAACTGCTTAATGAGTAAGAGATTTTACTTTGGAGTAAAAAAAAAATTGTTTTTGAACTAGATAGAGGTGGTGGTTGCATACCATTATGAAGGTAAACAGTTAATTTTATGTTGTGTGAATTTCATCTCAGTAAAATATCAAAAAATAAGAATAAGAAATATTAAGTTCCAACTCTTGTTACTTGCAAATATATGCTTATAAGGAAACAGGGTCTTTTCTGATGCAATAAAGTTAAAATGAGGTCATATTAGTCTAAGGTGGGCCTTAGTCCAAAGACTGGTGTATTACTTAAGGGTAAAATCTGAATATAGACACAAGAAGAAGGCCATGAGAAGACTGGGGCAAAGATTGCAGTAAAAGAAGCTGTACACCAAGAACACAAAAGATTGAGGAAAACAATAAAAAGCTAGAAGGAAATAAAGAATTCTCTTCTAGATCCTTCAGACGGAACATGGACTTTCAGACACCTGGATTTCAGATTTTTGGCCCCTAGAATTGTGAGAAGATAAATTTCTGTTGTTTTAAGCCATTCAGCTTGTGGTAATTTGTTACAGCAGTCCTTCAAAATGAATACAGACCTGATATGTTCCTTAGAGACCACAAGATATAAGCTTCATGTTAAGAATAGCAAAGTATAAGCCAGAAGGGCCTGGGCATCCCTGTTTACTATACACATAATGCATATCGGTGTTGAAAGAATATGGCTTCTGATATCATCAGAAACAAACCATTGTATGAAATACAACAAGTGTACAGAAAATATTCATGATGAAAAATTTTATGAACTGAACAATTGAACTTAAATTAGAACTTTTAAAAAAGTTTAATGAAAACCAGTAATGTTACTGTGAAATGCACATAAGTGAAAAAAAAAATTACAGGCATCACAACATACAGATGGCAAGCTTACAAAAGATTGTCTTTCCAGCATCATGAAAATTATGTGTCTTGAACAAAAATTAGCTACTGTAAATGTAAGTTTCACCAGTAACACTACTCCTTAGAAAATTAAATACACAACTAAGAATGTACAGGAAAAGGAATACGAATATTAATATTTTTGTGATGTCTTCCATTTCCAGAAATAAATGTGAAAACGAATGCTAAATAAAAATTTCTCTGATTTCATAATTAATAAAAATGAATCAATATTGTTCAATTCAATGTTTTCGATTCATAGTATTAGTATGAATTGATAGTTACATATACAAGTTGCTGAAGTGCATTATAGAACGGTATGGGAAATGAGAAAGATAATGTTAGAACACCAGAATGCTACAAATCTCTCAGGATTAGTTACCCTAAATATAAAGAACCATTATACAAATATTCTATCCATGTTTGGAAGAAAATGAATTTGTAAACAGATGAGCTCGTTGTCTTCAAGCTACCATGCGTCTGTGTCTTCTGAGGCAGTTCACCTAGGGCTTTAGACCACCATCAGTGGGCTCCAAAGTTTCCTTTCCCCTAACACAGTGGTTCTCAACATTCCTAATGCCGCGACCCTTTAATACAGTTCCTCATGTTGTGGTGACCCCCGGGGAACTGTATTAAAGGGTCGCGGCATTAGGAAGATTGAGAACCATTGCCCTACCAGAAGTCCGTGCAATCACTTGCATTAGAACAGGGGTTTGTTACCTGATGTCTGTGGACTTAGGTGGGAACAATTCCATCTTTATTTTTACTAACCTTCAACAGGAATTCACCCCTTCCTCCCATCACGAATAGACACCAAGAGTGTTGGAAGTAGCTATGAATTTTTCACCAACAGAAATGACATATATTTCATATTACATTATGGTTATTGAAGATGTCTTTAAATTGTTCCTATTTAGACCAGGGGCTTTATCCTGTCGTGTAATTCAATAAATAAAATAGTCCACATATATTATACTATCAAATAGTTGTTTTTTTTCTGCTTAGATATTTCAGAATGGGCGACTCTACAGATTACTCAGTAGCTATTTCACCTACCATGAAGGTAATAAATGTTCTGTTTATACACAAATGACATTTATTCATCTGGCTTATGAAATTTATTATTACCTTGGAATTCAGTATATAAGTATCAATAATTTGTTCATTATTACATAATGTTGAATTAAATGACTTCTCCAGTAAAAAATGACACTGCTGAGACAAATTTCTTCCACAATTACCTTAACTTGTAAAATAGGGATGTCTTGTAGGCTTGCTATGATAGTTAAATAGGATAATGTACATCCAGGGTAGTATTTTCATATAGTGTAAATGTGGACAAATATGATAGCTATTATTGTTAAGTATCTTGTTACATTGTACACGTGTTTCAAATTAAGAGTAATTCATGACTTCTCCTTAGATTGATATAACTATGTTTCCTTAAGTTAGCGGATCAAAAGTAAATTTCTAAGACATGAAAGGCCAAGTTCTTAAAGTGCGAATTAAGTTCATGATAAAACTCTGCCAATATTTTAGAAGCAAAAGAACCAAAAAGATTTAGGAGGACCAGTATTTGGAGATACACATTTTGGTATGTAATTAATTGAAATTCTGGTCCTCTAAAATTCAAATTTTGAATTATTCTCTGTCTTCCCATCAAAGAAATGCCCACAATCTTGTTTTAGAAAATAAAATTTCTCCTGAATCTTTTAAACACATTTTCAGGATTGAACCATGGTTATAAATGATTTTGTTGGGTGAGAAACTTTCAAGTTAAGCTAAAAAAAAAAAAAAACTAAGGTTTTCATGATGCCAGTTGTATAAAATAAATCCTGGCTTCCAAAGGCAATATTGGAAGGCAATTTATTTAAACTTTCACAAGACCCAGCTCTCTGTTGGCAGGAATTCAATTTATTTGTCTTTGTATTATCAGCACCTAGAACAATATATGGCACAGAATGCTTAATAAATGTGTGTTGAACACATTAACTTTGATTACCAGAGAAAATAGAAAATAGTCATGAATTCCCTTTAGAAAACAATGTTTAAAACACACAGATGTAGGAAGGTGGGTAGTCAGAGAAAACTCCAGACATGCAGAGAGCTCGCCACAGGAAATTGGATTTCAGTTCAGATGTAGCCTACGTTGGTGCAAAATCTCTCTATCAGCTGGGAAATGAAGAGGCAGGCAACTTAAAACGAGATACTGCTAGATGATAAGTGAAGGGAGGTGGGAGACCAGAGGGACAAACATAGTTTTGAGATGCTGTCTTATGGATTCTTCAAACAACTTGCTTCCCCAAGGCTGAAAAAAAGCCAGGAAATATGGAAAGAAGATAGGGGGAACAAAACCCTGAAGTGCTGAAGTGTCACTGTGCGTATGTCTTAGTTGTCCAGGCTAGAAACATGAAGGAAAACGTAAGCAGGGTCTTAAATGGCACCAGAAGATTCTTTTTTTTTTTTTTTTTTTTTTAATTTTTTTATTAAATCATAAGTGTATACAATGATATGATTCTTAGTCCTTCCTTTTCATTTTATACTATTTCATTGCATAGTTTCTGATGCCACCCCCCTTTCATAAAGTCACAAAGTATAAGCTTTTATTTTAATTAGCTGATACAAATATCTAGTTTCAAGTCTACTGTTCCCACCTATTTCAGCAACACACATAAAAGTATCTGAATCCTTTTATTTTTTTAGCAAACACCTGCTCCAACCCTCACTGGTAAAATACTTGGATCCCCTTGCCTACAATTTTCTAATTGTTTATTCACCTGCCATATAATTGGAAAGAACCTTCAACCTTTAGAAATACCTCCCCTTTGCCTAAGTCCAGGTACTTTCTGTAGGACTCAGAATTCGGACTATGACATTCTCTACCCACTTTCTCTTAGGTAGCAGGGTATAATGGTCAGCTCAGTGCCAACCTTATGATTACATAGAATTTTTTCATCACTTCTGTCTAGGAAGATAAACTAGTATCATTTTTTTTATTCCTGGCATTTTCCAACCACGCAGCATTTAGTCTCTGGATCACCAAAAGATATTCTCCATTCCAATATATCCTGATAGGAAATGGGTGCTCTAGCAACATTCTGAAAATAATGAACCACACACTATACTTTGAGCCTTCAGGTTGTGATAAATACTCCCTTTTAAAGCAGTAATTGCCGTCATCTATATTATTGGATTTGTTTTATCTTAAGATTAAGCATTTGGATTCTGTTGAAACTGCTACATTATTGCTTCGATGGCCTGCTTGATGTCTGTATCTATTCATTTGTCAAGCCACATATACTTCCATTCCCTGGGAACTAGAATGGTTGCCTTTGGGCCTTACTTATACCTTGCTTACAGCGATTGTGATGGTTTTTATTTTATGTGTCAAATTGAATAGGCCATGTAGTGCCCAGATAATTGATCAAACATTACTCTTGGTGTTTCTTTGAGGGTGTTTTGGTCTAGATTAGTATTTAAATCAGCAGACTGAGTAAAACAGATGGCTCTCCCTAATGTTGGTGGGCTTCATATAGTCAGGTGATAGCCTACATAGAAAAAAAAATGTTTAAGTAAGAAAAGAGAAAACTCCTCCTGCCTAACTGCCTTTGGACTGGGATATCAGCATTTTCCTTTCTTCAAAGTGGAACTTAACAGCATTGGCTTTCCTGTTTCTCAGGCAGTCAGACTTGGACTGAATCTACACCATCAACTCTGCGGGCTCTCTGCTGACTCACCCTACAGATCTTAGGACTGGCCACCTCCATAATCACATGAGCCAGTTCTTTATAATAAATCTCTGTGTTTGTGTGTTTCTCTCTCTTGGTTGTGCTTTCACTCTCTGTCACTTTTCTCTATTAGTTCTGTTTCTTCAGAGAACTCTAACTAATATACCTGTATTTTCTATACTTTGTCAGAGAAGTGAGCATGTAGGCCCCCAAATACTCTGGCTTTTCCCTTATGTTCACTCAGACTATTAAGAAGGGATCTGCTTTCCTCCATTCCTGGAGGGCTTCAATGCCAGGGGCCTGATTTCAATTATGTGACTGTAAATAGTAGCATTTCAATGTAAATAAATTCTGCCCTTGCTTATTTCAATCAAGCTGGCTGTGTCACTGTCTGTGTCACCACCTTTTCCGCACAGGCTTCTAAAACAGTAGAGATCACATTATTATGATAAATTAAAAGTCAAAAGCACCAAATGAACAGACATGTTAATGAAAAGGTAAAAGTCATGAATCTTTATGTAGTTGAATATGCTTTAACTGAAATAGATAATGTAAAAATAATTCAAAAATTGGGCGGTGCCTGTGGCTCAAAGGAGTAGGGCACCAGCCCCATATGCCACAGGTGGCGGGTTCAAACCCAGCCCCAGCCAAAAACAGCAAAAAAACAAACAAACAAAAAAACACTTCAAAAATATAACAAAAAATTGACAAAAGTATTATTCTAGTATAATACTTTAATATATTTATCTCAGTCCCTTTCTGAATAATTAGACAATGATTAAAATTACACAGTACATGAGTGTTAATGTTAATAAGGTTAGTTTAATATCTGTACAGCATGTTAGAATACAAAGAAATAGAAAACATAGCTTTCTTCACAAGCATTCATGGATAATTTACTGAAATTGATCAATATCAATCTAGAATAATTCCTCACTTTAAAACATTTCTATTTATTTATTTTTATTAAATCATAGCTGTGTACATTAGTATGATCATGGGGCACCATACACTTGGTTCATAGATCATTTGACACATTTTCATCACACTAGTTAACATAGCTTTTGTAGCATTTTCTTAGTTATTTTGCCAAGACCTTTACATTCCACATTTACTAGGATTCACATATACCCTTGTAAGATGCACCGCAGGTGTAATCCCATTAATCCCCCTCCTTCCACCTCCCTCCCCCCTCCCTCCCCTCCCTTTCCCCCTTCTCCCTATTCTTAGGTTGTAACTGGGTTATAGCTTTCATGTGAAGGTCCTACATTAGTTTCATAACAAGGGTGAGTACATTGGGTACTTTTTCTTCCATTCTTGAGACATTTCTAGGGTGGCACCTGTAGCTCAAGGAGTAGGGCTCCAGCCCCACATGCTGGAGGTGGTGGGTTCAAACCTGGCCCTTGCCAAAAATACTGCAAAAAAATAAATAAACAAATGAATTAAAGCCTGAGATTAAATTTTTTTTTAATTTCTAAATTCCAAAATTGTGTAGAGCATACCATATGATCTATATGAAATAAAAACATAAGCAAATAACAAAATGAAACATATTTAAAAAATACTATTTTGAAGCTATATTATGTCAAAGTGTAATGGAAACTACAATTACATATTATTTAAGAAGTAATATGTGAAAATATTCCATATTAAAATAGATGAGATTTAGTGTTTTTCTTACTAAGAAAAATTGCATGAAAATAAGTTAACATTTATCTTAAGGTATAAAAAATGAAAATACATCTAAGAGAAGAGTAGGGAAATGAATAAAGATATAAAAAGTCAAAATTGGTGTATATGAAGATTAAAAAGTGAAGAATTAATAAGGAAATACAAATTCCATGTGTTGGAAACACAAAAATAGGACCAAATCATTTCCAGCTAATCTAATCAATCCAGGAAAGGGAACAAAGCAAAGACGCCCGCTTTTTCATCTTACCTGCATGAGCTCTTTATGTTGCTGTCTTTCTATTCTAATGGGTTGTGTTTTTAAAGCACAAACATATATAAATACACATACATACAAAGAGTTACGAGAAGGTTGCATCCTTGAAACAGCATATACAAACTACACATATTGCATGTCAAAACAATTGTCCTTTAGGAAGTAACTAAGAAAAACATCACGTCCTTTTCAGAAAGCTAGCTGCTGCAGACTGTTGTTAACTGCTTATTTTGTCATTCATATAGGAACTGCTGAGGTCTGTTCTGTTCTGCCCCACTGGTGAGGAGGAGTAACTGTTATTCACATGCTGGAGAAGAAATCAAATGCCCCTGCTTTTCAGTCTTTAACGATTTGAAAAAAATTCCGTGAAAAAATCACCCATATCCTACCCCAAAGTAAAGTGCTTAAAGGCGTTTTAATAATAGGAATGTTTACATATAACATTTTAGGTTGTTTGCTATGTTACAAGGTAAATATCTTATGACTTCTTGAACATCCAGAAAAATCTTCAAATCACACAAAGGCATTATGTGGAAATGACAGGGCTAACTGCCACGTCTGACACTTCCCAATACAGGTCAAAAGCAGCACAAGAAGTGTGGTGAGATGGTCCTAAAGCACAATCAACTCAGCAAACAAGGTGTAAAAAGCCAGAGCCACAGGAATCTTCAAGAAAATTTTCATTAGGTATAAAGTGAAGTCACTTTAAGGGATTGTAAGGGATGGAGGAACCAACAAATATAAGGAAAGATCTGTAGCTAGCTTGCTAGCTATATCACCTAACTACATATGTATCTCTCTATCATCCTACTTATCCCATCCTATATCCCAGGTTGTGCATCACTGATAGCAGTATAACTTCCTCAGAGAAATTAATGTTCTTGCTATTGCACTAACTCACCTTTTATTCTGTAGACAATATCTCAGCCCTTTATCCTGAAGATTATCAGTATTTGGATGAAAAGAGTTACTTAGTTTCCCTACAAATTAACTCAGAGCTACTCAAAATTCTTCTATGAGTTCAAACCCAAGTTTGAAGCTTCACTGAACAAAAATGAAAATATGCAGCACCCCTCTGTGTCATGAGGTAGATCATATGGAGAATATTTTACAACTATTTGACAATGTCAAGGTCAATCATACATCTACCATTTTCTACCAGATTCTCCATTAGTTTTCTTTCTGTTAAGGCACTTTCATAACATCTAAAATGCCAAAGACATTTGTTTTAGCATTTATTTAAAGGTTTCAATCACAGCTTCCTTAATTATTATCCTTTCAACAGAATAATAATCCACCTTTTTACACAACACTTTCACGTTACGTTAATTTTCCCATTAAATATAATCACTTAAATATTTGCAATGCAAGGCTCCTGTAGGCTGTTTGTTTCCTAAACTGTCACCGTTATCTTAAAGCATAGGGTATACGCATCACTATCGTAAATCTGAAGACATTTGTTAGTGGCTTGAATTCTACATGGTAGTTAATTGATTGACACACATTTGATTATCCAAGAGCTATTATAACAGAGAGAATAGCCTGGAAAACTGTAAAAAATATTTGCTGTCTCTTTAAAACCTCCTCCATTCTTTTGGGGAATTAAAACCTACATCCCTGCCTCACGCCAGTGGCTAGGGAAACAGGGGAGTGTCCTTTGTTCTTTGTACCACAAGAGATGGGCTCAACAAACAACCTGGTGGAGGGCCGGGAGGTCTGGAGCAGTCTGGGCAGTAGAGGTCATCAGATTGTCTCCACTGAAGATGAGCTCAATTAGAACCATCAACTGTCCAATAACATGAATCTTAAAACTCTCCTTTAGAAGCTCTGTATTTCTGTTTACTGGGAGTCTAATGGTGTTTAGGTTTGAGATTCCACCATTCTCCTCATTTGAGAGTAAATTAATAAATTCCTGTTTCCTTTTTCCTCTGCTACTCTTCCTCATTCTTCTTATGCAGACTTTGGGGAAAATGAGATTTCAGTAACCTTATGGGATTAGGAATTATTTTCTAAATTATTTTCACCTTCTTAAAATTAATAAAATTAGGTAGTCTTCCCCACTCTGTAAATTTATATGGTCCACTTTGAATGAAAAAGTACATGTATTAATATCACAGGGAGACAATTTGTAAAAGATGAAAAAGAACAAATAATCGTTCTTTGGTCATAGCTAGTTCACAACTTATGTTAGCATTAGCATACAAGATATATTTTAGTGACTCATTTGCTAGCTTAAACATATTCAGCCTTAATTATTTCCACAACAATAAGAGGGACTGATTTTTCAAAATTATTAGATGATCAATTTGTAATAACAGAATAAGTTTTGCTGGCTTGCTGAAGTGGTATTACTTCGTTCACACAAAACACGGAAGCCTATGAAATAAAGTTGAGATAGCCCTTTTCTTCCACACCATTCACCAGCTCAGTCATAATGAGTAAGGGAAGTTGCTCACTATTCAGATGGGCTTCTCAAATTAATTCAATTTTTCTACCTAACACTCCTAGACATTTTTAAAGATTTTGCTATGGTACACTTCCAAAATAAAACAGTAAAAATAATCAAATATTTGAACTGGGTGAAAAAATGAGGGACAATCATAGTAACATACTATGTCAAGTTGACATCACTATGTTTGTGCTGTTTACATTCCAAACAGATTATGATACGAGTGCTGTGTTCTCACTCCTGGGCATTCATATATATTGAAAATACAGAAAATGGATGTAGATGAATAGAAGAGACACAATAAAGGGGGGATTATAAAATGTTAATAAACAACTTCCTCTAACAGATGCAATGTTATCAGAATTATTACTGTCACAAAGCATATATTGGAGTGAGATAACATACAGTACCTAATTTCCATGAATAAGATCAAAACAACAGTTTAGTGTCAATAGAGACCTTAGACCTCTGGTTTAACTTCTGAGACAACGTCACATCACACACACATACACACATGTCTGTTCCCGTGTTATTGTTTATTTAATCATTGCTAAGGATAACAAAAATAGAAGCTTGTCAAGAACTTTTTCCAGTTACTGCATTTGGGCAGCACAAGGGACATTTGCACTTGATTCCAAGTAAATAAGTTCATTTTATCAGTAAATAAGTTCATTTTATAACAGACACTAAAATCATCTGTATTTACCATAGCACAGAATAGTCTCTAAGGGAAAGAAATGCATTTGCAATTTTTTAAGAAAAATTATATTTACTAGAGGAGAGTGCAGGGAAAACCCTTGAAGAGATCGGGATGGGCGAGTATTTTATGAGGAGGACCCCCCGGGCAATTGAAGCAGCTTCAAAAATACACTACTGGGACTTGATCAAACTAAAAAGCTTCTGCACGGCCAAGAACACAGAAAGTAAAGCAAGCAGACAGCCCTCAGAATGGGAGAAGATATTTGCAGGTTATGTCTCCAACAAAGGTTTAATAACCAGAATCCACAGAGAACTCAAACGCATTAGCAAGAATAAAACAAGGGATCCCATCGCAGGCTGGGCAAGGGATTTGAAGAGAAACTTCTCTGAAGAAGACAGGCACGAGGCCTTCAGACATATGAAAAAATGCTCATCATCTTTAATCATCAGAGAAATGCAAATCAAAACTACTTTGAGATACCATCTAACTCCAGTGAGACTAGCCTATATCACAAAATCCCAAGACCAGAGATGTTGGCGCGGATGTGGAGAAAAGGGAACACTTTTGCACTGCTCGTGGAAATGCAAATTAATACATTCCTTTTGGAAAGAGATATGGAGAACACTTAGAGATCTAAAAATAGATCTTCCATTCAATCCTGTAATCCCTCTACTGGGCATATACCCAGAAGACCAAAAATCACATCATAACAAAGATATTTGTACCAGAATGTTTATTGCAGCCCAATTCATAATTGCTAAATCATGGAAGAAGCCCAGGTGCCCATCGATCCACGAATGGATTAATAAATTGTGGTATATGTACACAATGGAATATTATGCAGCCTTAAAGAAAGATGGAGACTTTACCTCTTTCATGTTTACATGGATGGAGCTGGAACATATTCTTCTTAGTAAAGTGTCTCAAGAATGGAAGAGAAAGTACCCAATGTACTCAGCCCTACTATGAGACTAATTTAGGGTTTTCACATGAAAGCTGTAACCCAGTTACAACCTAAGAATAGGGGGAAGGGGGAAAGGGAGGGGAGGGAGGGGTGATGTGGGTAGAGGGAAGGGGATTGGTGGGATTACACCAGCGGTGCATCTTACAAGGGTATATGTTTGAAACTTGGTAAATGGTCTGTGAAGCTAGTGAATGATGCCCCATGATCATATCGATGTACACAGCTATGATTTAATTAAAAAAAAGAAAAACATTATATTTACATATATAACTGAGGAAAGAAATTAATTTTCCGGGTGGTGCCTGTGGCTCAAGGAGTAGGGCGCTGGTCCCATATGCCGGAGGTGGCGGGTTCAAACCTAGCCCTGGCCAAAAAAAACAAAAAAAAAAAAAAGAAATTAATTTTCCAGGATGACAAGAGTAAAATTAAGATGTCACCTAATGAAAAATACATTGAACACTAAATATGTGCCTTTTATTGTGTCAGGGCATTTGGAATGTCATTATGTAAATTTTGCAATGCTTGACTAAGTGCTACTATAGTTCTAAAGTTTCCAAATACATTCAATGTGGTGCTGTCCTCTATTAGCTACCAAACCATCAGGGTAGATAGGTCCTTACATGAATGACTGGGAACATTGCAGTAAATGCTACGAAAGATATTTAAACTTATTATTAGAGGATGAAGAGTAATTCTGATAGGAGATCTGCAAGGAGCCTATCAGAATTACTAGTATGTATGCAAGTATGATCTGAGACTAGAATGGAAAAGATGGATAGGATTTGATAAGAGAAAATGAGGAGAGGGTGATATTTCAGACAGTAGGAAAGGTTAAGCAAAGGCCTGCAGACTGTATAATAACGGACATATTTTGTAAAATATGAAATAATGAGAAGAATGGAGGGGTGGAGTATGGCGTGCGTGTGTGTGTATGTATGTGTGTGTGTCTGTAGGGAGATGTACAGAAACAGAAAACAAATACATAATGTAAAAGTTGGATAGATTTCCAAGAAGAATCAGGGCTTTATTATAGCAAACCAAGAATTACCTCCACGTCAGTCAGATCACTCTAGGCCTAGTCCTAGATGCTCTCTCTAATCCCCAGTTCTTTCTTTCCCCACCATTATACAGGTATCACTTGATGGAAAACTAAAAAGAAACCAAATGTCTGTGGTCTCCAAAATGCATACAGCTCTACTGACCCAAGTGGGTGGTAGTGCCTACCTAAAGTTGGTACATTTATACTTATAAATTAGACCAAAGAAAAATTGGTGATTAGTTGTAAACTGAAAAAAAAGTGAGAATCAAAAGATATTCTTCTAACAGAGGAGGAAAACGTAGTAAGAACACAAATGTTCCTCATCTCTCAAATGACACCAACTTCAACCTAGGTTGTCAAAGCAAAGAACATAGGAGTGATCCTTGATTTCCCTCATTTTCAGTCCTCCACATCTAGGTCATGAACAGATGGAGGGAGGGTGAATGGCGGGATCATACCTATGGTGCATAATGCCAGGGTACACGTCAGATCTATTAAGGATAGAGTATAAATGTCTTAACACAATAATTAAGTAAATGAGACGAGGTATATATTAACCAGTGTGATGTAAATGCTCCTAATTCTGTGTGAAATCAGCACATTGTACCCCATAAATGCATTAATGCATACATGATCTATGTGTTTATGATTTAATTAAAAAATTAAAATAAAATATCTCTCTATTCCATCTATTTTTCTAGTTTCAACAACATTCATCTCTCGGCTGTGAAACTTCAAGAGTTCCCCTTATTTATCATTACCTACTTCCTGTAACATTTACATCATAGGGAGATTTTTCTAAAATGAAAAAAACTTTTGTTTGAGACACCCTGGGTAGAGTGCCACCGTGTCGTAGATTATAGCAACATCACACTCTTGGGCTGAAGTGATCCTCCTGTTGCCGCAGACTCCCGAGTATCTGGGACTACAGGTGCTCACCACAATGTCTGGCTAGTTTTTTATTTTTATTTTTTTTTTCTATTTTTAGTAGAAACAGGATCTCACACTTGCTCAAACTTGTCTCAAACTCCTGAGCTCAAGCAATCTACCCACCTAGGCCTCCCAGAGTGCTAGGATTACAGGTGTGAGACACTGCACCTGGCCCAAAATGAGAATTCTTATAATCAAGTAAGTGCTGTGCTTAAAACCTATTCATACATCTCCATTTCCCCTAAAGATGAAGGCAAAAGTCCTTAACATGTTTTGAAGAGATACGCTTGATCTAGTCATTGCCTTCCTTTTCAGCCTCATCTCATGCCTTTCCCTCATACATGCATTTCCATCACACCAATCCATTTGCTATTTTATAGAAAAGAATTGTTCACCTACGTTTCTGCATATATTTTGTTCCTTTCTCCTTAATTTCTTACCTACCATGGTTAGTCAGAACTCCATAAGTTGGAGCTGAAGCACTTGCTTCCATCCCTGTGTCTTTCATCTATAAATGTAGCCTCTATCCATCAATCTCAAAAACTAAATATGAAGGATTTATCTTAAATGTTTTCCTCTTCCTCACCTCCTACTTTCACTAGGTTTCCATCTCCTGTGGATTTTAACCCTTTAGAAGTTTTCATATTTGTTGCCTTCTTTTTATCTGTACTTCCTCTGTCTCAGTTCAAACTCTCATCAAATGTCAAACCTGGAGTCTAGCAACAGCCACTTAACTGGTCCCCTGACCTCCCCACTCCCTTCTATCACTCCGATATCCTACAAACAGGGAACAGCAGGGTTTTTTACTTCAAAGCCACCTGGTGGGATCAGATAGCTACAGAACAGCTGGGATCAAAGCAGCTGTGCTTCAGAAAACTTAACCTTCATCAGCTACAACTGCAATACCAAGGAACCAGAGTGAATCAATGAGGAAGCTCAGGAAATTTTACCCCAAAATGTGACTCCATAGTATAAAGAATATTTTTCAGTAACTGGCTCATAGGCATTAACAAGCCATTGGAAGAGGCTTGCCCTCTATCTGCATAAACAAACAAACAAACAAAAAACTAATGGACTTGCCTTCCTCTCCTTGTTATCTCAATATATTTCAAGAAAGAAGGTCAAGAATGCAACCAGACCTGATCCAAATCATTTGAAACATAACACACTTCCATAATTTATAAGTCAGTCTGTTTCCCTATCCATTCCTCCCCCCCATCAACTGTTTATTAACCCTGAACAGAATTAAACCTGAACAGAATACTCTTTATTTCCTCTTTCCTCCAAAAAGACAGCTATAAAAATATCTGAACTTCATTGGGATATTGGGTAATCATTCACTGATTCTCCCCCTGTGCATGGTAAATAAACCTTTCTCTTATTAATCTGCCTTAATTGTGAGCTGATCATTCAGGGAACTTCAGCGAAAGGGCAAGTTTCCCCTCACTTGTACATCAACCTTTCTCATGCCTTCATTATGACGGATGTTCCCCTACCCGCTGTGGATAGGTTGTAAATGCACACATATTGTTATTCTGGTGATTTGATTACATTTCTCAGGAGATGGGATTGACACAAAAGAGGCGGCATCCGCAGAATGTAATGCGTTATCATGACTACAGAGAAAAGCTTCCTGATGTGTTTTTGAGAGAATACAGACAAGGAAAGAGAGTGGTAAGAGCAAAATTCAGTGGGTCAGCATAGAAATTCAGTCTGCTAAATGTCCAAGAAGTCAGATCATAACTATAACTAGTGCTTAAAGTTTTCCTGCTAGTTCTGCCACTAAACAGGTAGGTGTTCTTGGAAACGTTGTTTAACCTCTCTAAGCATATTTCCTTGTTTTAAAAATTAGGATAATAATAAAATCTACCTAACAAATTTCTGTAACCTTAAAATGAGGTAATATGAATAATGCACCAAACTTGGTACATGATCAGTTTTCATAAATGATCCCTCAACATTCACAATGTCTCTGCCCAAAACTCTTCTCAGGTTTAATTTTCTTTTCCTTTCTCGCAACATTTCTAGCAAATTAAAGTTAACGGTGAGAGATGCCATCAGACACAATATGCTTCTAATTTGTCCTTTGCTAAAATTGTGGTGATGCGTTAATCTATCAGCTGGAAAACTAGTTTAATTAATTGGCTTCCCTGAAGGGTGCCTGCTGAAGTAGATGAAAATTTCTTAGGATACGAATATCTATAGGTAAGCAATCACTTTGTCCTAGACCAGGTAGATTGCATCACCTGCTATAATGATACACATGCTTTCTTCAGGCCCTAGGAATTTCCAGGAACTCCTTTGAACTTCCCAACATGCCTGAATACTGTTAGCAAATCTCTGATTTCCTGAGAATTTTCCAGGGGATAGAAGACCTGTAGTGCAATATTCCAAGAGTTTGCAAAGATCTAACATTGGGTTTTCACTGGGCTATCACCAGGGCAGCAATGAGGTTGCTCTCAGCCTGGCTTGTCAGATTACTCCCATGGTTAATAAGTGAGAATGACAAGATAGCCACAAAGAGGGATGGGGAAGAAATGAGCTAGAAGAGTGGAAAACCCCAGGAAGTGTGATGGAGATCAGTGGTAAATCTCCAGTGAAAGGCTATAGGCAATAGGAAGTTGACTGTGAAACAAGATTAAAGGGTGAAATCTCAGAATGGAAAATAAAACAGAAACACAAATACTTCAGGCACTTGTCCCATAGATCTGTCCATCTCTCATTAGTTAGAAGAAATTTCAGAAGTTAGGATGAAGCCCTCAAAAATATTTCCAAAATAGGCAAAGAAGAAATTATTTTTCCAAGACTCAATTTTGTACTAGTTAAGAGGTAAGGTATATCGGTTAGATTTCTCCAAAGAAATAGACCCAATAATCAATAAGATACACACACATATGTCATATATAAATATATATCTTACATGATATATATTTGTATATAACATGTATTTACATATAAATGTATATAAATGCATATATATATGCATATATATATATAATATGATTTGTATTAGCTTACTCAGTGTGGAGACTGACAAGTCCCAAACTTGTAGGCAGCTGGCAGTCAGAAAATTCTTGTAAGGTTTGATGTTACAGTCTGAAAGCCAGAAGCCTGGAAACTCAGACAGGAATTTTGTATTACAATATTCAGGTGGAATTCCTTCTTCTTCAGAATACCTCAATTTTTGCTCTTAAGGCCTTTAATTGGCTTGATGAGTTCCATCCATGTTAACAAAGAAAATGTTTCCTAACTGATTGTAAATGTTAATTTGCCTCCAAGTTACCTTCACAGCAACTTCTAAACTAGTACTTGACCAAACAACTCGACTCAACCTAGCAAACTTGACACATAACATTTAACCATCACACAATAGAAAAATTATCAAGAGGCTCAAAAAATTAGCTGCAACACAAGTATGGGCTATACTAGGTTAATGATGATGATGGACATGCAGGCTCAGAGAAGGACCCTTCTCCTCCCCACCCAAAAAAAACACTAAGACTAAGGTATATTAGAAGAAAGGATGTTAATCATAATACCTATGTTTTAGTTAATTTCAATGCTATGTTGAGGGTTTACATAAATTATCTCCATTAATTTTCCAATTTCAGTGAAGTAGCTATAAAAACTACCCTCTTTTACAGAGGAATAAATCAATACTTGGAGAGTTTGGGTGTTTTTCCCAATTTGGCACAATTTGTAGGTGACAAACCTGGGTCTAGAACTCACCATCTGTTTTAACAGCAAAACCTTTGTTTTACTCATTGTGAAGATTCCCAGAGCAACAAATCAAAAAGCTTCACATTTTGGAGCTAATAATTGCAGCCCTATGGACTATTATTTTGCACTTACTATTTATAGTTATTATTAGAACCTATTAATGACTCTTATTACATAGGAATTGTTATTATGCCTATTTTGCAGATGAGGAAACTGAGGCTGAAGTAATAAGAATGTTCAGAGCAAAAGGATAAAATAGGAAAATGTTTCCTTTGTTGACAAAGCACTTACATCTTCCCATAATACCAATTAGTATTATGGTGAGGATTAGTGGAGTACAAAAATCCTAACCTGGTTTGTCCTGTATAGCCTTAACAACAAGAGGACAAGACTGAACATCAAAAGTCCTCAGCACTAGCCTCTGATCCACCCCTGATAACTCCTATCTAGGTACACATTTCTGAGTTGACTGCACATTATCGTGGATTCCAAGTAATTTATGTCTGAGGAGCTGATGGTTAAGTCCAAGGACAATGTAGTAACTATAAGAAACAAGAGAAAATATGAACAGTGCTTTTTCTCTAGGGACTTTCCCAGAAAATACGTGCTGAACGAGTTCCTGGAGGTTTGACTCCTAACATACAAGTTAGGATTAAGTTTACATGTGTATAGCAGAAGCCAGCTTATAGTGACTTAAATAGAATTTTTTAAGGCAACAAAAGGTCTGGAAATGCATAATGCAGGGCTGATACAATTTCCTCACAAAGGCTTCTTCCAGCTTTCATCTCTGCCTTTTGCCACTCACTATTTGGGTGATTTTGTTGTTGTTGTTGTCATTCCATTTCTGGTATTGAGGTGGTTCCAAAGATTTTCCACCTCTAGGTATTATTTGTATGTTCAAGTATGGTGAAGGGTACTTATCAGCTGAGTCTGGTCCTTTTGTCAAGATAAATCTAGCATTATTGGAAACCCTACTCCATATATTTATCACCACATCACACTGGACAGAGCTGTGGCACATATACAGGGTATCAAGTTCCTGTGTAATTTTAATACAGTTTAAAATTCTAAATTGCATAGGAACTTTATAGACATGCTGAATAAACAAGCTCCAGAAAAATTAGGAGGATTAACTTTTAGCTGGACATATTTCTACCCTGAGGAAGAAAAGATTCTTTAGCAAGGAAGTCAAGGGAAGCAAATATTGAGCAGGTGAGTAGCAGTGTCTGCCACAGCCAATTTCACTGTCAACTGTTTTTGCAATCTTGAGACAGTTCAGCCCCTTTTGTGAACACAAATATGAAGTCAGACAGACTTAACCTAGACAAATTGTTAATCCTCTAATATATTATAATTATACCATATAGAAATTATCATCCCTATTTTACAGACAAGAAAATGAGGTACAGAGAGATTAGGAAATTTGCTCAGGCTCACTAACAGGCCAAGGTCTGCCTTACTTTAAAAGCTTTACTTGGAAGAACTGCCTATATTGTACCAATCCTAAATCAAATCATTTGGGCAGGACACCTGGAGAGCGTCACTTTTTCTCAATTCCCTATATCACTTGCAAAGAAAATTTGACCAGTTGAACAGATGAGGCAACAAGACCACATAAGTATATGATTTACAGCCATATCGACATGACTGGAGTCAGGGGCAGAAGCAACAGGAATGAAAATATCCCAGAAAGTCCCCCATACAGGCATGGAATAACTTCATGTCCTTTTTCTCCTGACTTCAGCATGTTGCCAGGAAGTCCTGGTCTGAAGACAGTCCCACAGTGCTGCTTCCTTGACCAATTAGGCTTCTAGAACCTTTTATCATCCTGCCCTGATGCTATGAATTATGGTTGGGTATTCTAAAGCCACCTTACTTAGGAATCTGCTTCAGTCCCTCCTGAATAATAACTCTCACTTCAGTTGGCTCTCTTTCAATGATGTGCAGCCAGTTGTTTGTTTGTTTGTTTGTTTCTGTGATCAAAACTATGCAAATGACCAGATGTTTGCTTTTCTTTATATCTCATAGATAGCGGGGTTCAATTGTCTCACTTTTTCATTGCCACTAAACTACATATTTTTGGTTCTGAATTTATGGTGAAAACCTATATTTTCTTAAGTTATTAACCCTATTTATTTCAGAAGCATAATTTGGCCTTGCACACGTTAATCTATTTTATCAGCAGCTTTTCTCTCTATCATTTTACCTCAAACACAGGCAAATAAAACAACTTACTCAAGCTCACTGAGTTTATTAGTAACAGAGTGGGAACCTGAAACTATTCCTTATATCACCAGTGCTCTATACACTATTTTGCACTATATTCTTGACATAAAGCAAAATCAACACTGCCAGTCATTTACAAATAACTTAATGTAAGTTGCCTCTCTCAACCAAATACCTTAAGAAATCGACATTGCCCATCTGTATTTTAGTGACATCATATGAAAAAGTTAACAAGACATCCCAAATAATGTAAGACTGTTAACATAATTTGCCTTTGATTGAACTTTTATGTAGATAATGTAATTTTCTATGTTCTATTGACAAGGAAAAATATTGTATAACCTTTGATTGTGCTATGTAAAACAAACAAAATCAGAGAAGAAGGGAATACCCTGCACTAAGGCTTCTGCAGGTGTCTAACAAAGTGGACTGAACCAGACAGAATGACCACTTCCAATGGGTTTAGATAAGAGGTTGCAAGAAGTAGCAGAATTTTGCCTTCTTGTTCTAGTCTCATACTCTGACTTGGCAGTTTGTTTTTATTATCATAAAAAGACAGTGAAAGAGGATTTTTTTTTTTTTTTTGGTTTCCCTCAGTGATAGATTAAAAAAACTAAGATATTCACATAAGATTTCAATTCAGGATCAAGGTGGCTGCAAAGTTGACAATTTTGTAGTGCAAACATGTTCTTTTACCTAAAGTATTCCCGCATATATTTAATATATAGTGAGTATTTTTCAAAGCTAAGACTTGGTTGTGCTGTTATTAAACTCTAATTTACCTCTTGAGAGAATATTTTTATCAATTTATGACTGAATTTAAAATGAAAATAAAATATTTCTTTGCAATGACAAGGGGAATTCAGTCAAATCCAAGTGCAGAAGAAAAACGGCACTGCACCACAGCCATAAACTTTTAGAGAAAGAATTTCCAACAAAATGATTTATGGTCATAACATTCTAGAATTCTGTCTTTTCCAACAAAGCCTCACAATAATTTGAAGATCACAAGCCTGGAATGCACATTATTCTCTAAACATGGCATTTCTCGCTTGCATGCCACTGTAAATAAAGGAGCCACTGCACTGCCTGACATGTGGTGTGCCAGAGGGCAAGTTACCTCGAAATTAACTTCTGTCTAATATGATTAGCAGTCAGCAGCCGCAGGTGACTTGGTGCCTCTGACACTCCAGGAAGACCTAATTGCTTCTCTTCCAGAGTAATATTCAGAGACTTTGATAATGAAACATTTTTTTGACTATTTATAGGATTTCTGAATCTCTAAGTTCCATTATAAGAAAAATATTTTTAAAAAAAGCAATCTTACTACAGTAAGTTGGCCATTTGGTAGCAAGTGTATACTATAATATTAAGCTTTAAAAGCATTTTAGAAAATTGTATATATGGTATAATATCAAATAGTGAAGACGCAGATGCACAGTCAAAACACTGAAGTTAATAAACTGAAATGTTATCCCTGGCTTATTTTTAAGCAGTGAAACTTACAGAAATTTTCATTTTATTCTTTGTATCATTTTGGATTTCATTTTTGTTTTTTTCTGTTTCGGCATGTAATGTTAAGCAGAAAAAAAAAAAAAAGATCTGGCAGCGCCTGTGGTTCAAAGGAGTAGGGGAGGCGGGAGGTTCAAACCCAGCCCTGGACAGAAACTGTAAAAAAAAAAAAATAGATCACCACTTGGAAGCTGGAACCGTTTCTTTGTACTGCCACCTTTTACTTCCAGGGGTTGGATAAATGCTGACACTCTTCTTTCTTTAACCTAACTAAAGGAAAGGAAGATTTTCTTCTTTATTTTTCCCCATCCACCCCTACTCCCACAGTGAACACTTCTGAGAAATTCTTCTCGCATTTCATGGCTCTGATGTCAGTTCACCTAACAGGGAATTTCTGAAATGTGATTAACTATTTTCTTCTAGATTATCTTTTCTTAATTTATTTTTAGATTAATATAAGGGCACATATGATTACATTGTTTGTATTTGTTAGGTAAACTCCAAGGTACAGTTGAGCCCTTCACCCAGGAGGTGTGCCATTGTACCCCATAAATAAGAGCTTATCACACTTCCTGAATGGCCATTAAACATAAGAAAAAAGTACTCATTATCCCTAATATCAGAAAAATGCAAATCAAAGCCACCCTGAGATATTACCTAATCCCAGTGAGAATAACCCACATCACAAAGTCCTAAAGCTGCATGTGCAGGCATGGATATGGAGAGAAGGGAACACTTTGACATGGTGGGATGGAAAATTAATACAACCTCTAAGTAAGGAGATATGGAGAATACTCAAACAATAAAAGGTAAACCTTCCAGTTTATCCCACAATCCCATTACTAAGTATCTATCCAGAAGAAGTAAAACAATTTTACCAGAAGGACATTTGTAGTAGTACGCTTATTACTGCTCATTTCAGCATCGCCAAGACCTGTACTCAACCCAGCTGCCCATCAATTCATGAGTGGATTAATGGTTTATGTAATTCATGTAGTATTCAGCCATAAAAAAGATGGAGACTTTACATCTTTTGTATTAACCTAGATAGAGATGAAGAACATTTTTCTTAGTAAAGTTTCACAAGAATAAGCAAGTATGCAATGTATGTGAAACCAATAGATAAACAACTATACACCCACATGAGAGAAAAAACACAATTAAATTCAAGGGGGGGAGGAGGAGACAAGATGGCTGACTGAAGCCATCTTTCCACAGAGGCTCCCGTCCACTAGGAGAGTTAAAGGACAAAAATTCAGTAAGTAACCTGGTGGATTTGAGCCGCGCTAAGAGAGAAGGTTGAAGAATGCACGTCAACCCCGCTGAGGTGAGCTGCGACCACAAGGATACAAACAAAAGGTACAAAATCCATCACCAAGCGGACGGGAGTTCCCTCCCCCATGAGAACGGCTCAGAGTGCCCCACAAACAATCCGGCAGAGTTCAAAGGTCCTACAACTCCACTCCACAGGAGAGACCCTCTAAAAACTGGACCTACCTCCCCTACTAGGGTGCCACGGCGTCCTCCTGCCAGGCATAAAACTGTATAAACTATATATAGTCTCTACCTGGAATTCTGAGTTCCCAGTGCTCCCCTTTACTCACACTGAGGTCTGGAGGCCAGTCCCAGTTGGTGGAGAGGGGACCGCACCGGAGTGGCAGTTCCCTGAGGCACAGTGCAACAGCCGTCTTTTGATGACAATACGGCCAGGCATAAAACTGTGTAAAGCTGTGTGTGTTCTCTGCCCGCAACCCCAGGCTCCCAGTGCTCCCCGCGCTCCCCTCTGCTCTCGCTCCAAGGTCTGGAAGCCTGTCCCCCAGGGGTCCAGACTCTTAGGCGATTGCTCCAGGGGTGTAGACAGTGCTGGGCTTCAGCTGGTTGGTGCAGACTCTGGGGTACAGAAACAGAGAGAGGATGGTTGGCCAGAGGGGAGCTACACTGGAACAGCGGTTGCCTGAGCCATATAACAGCAGCCCTCTTTTGCTAGCAATATGGCTTACTACCGAATATTCTGAAGCCACACCTCCTGTCTCCCTGGGCAACCAGAGACTCTGAGAATAGGATTTTCCTGAGGCTACTCCAACTTGCAAACCGGGTGAAACTCCCAAGGCGGGGCTGACCCAGAGGTCCGCTTTACCAAACCTAGCTAAACAAGCTGATTTGGAACTCAATTCAGCTTCTCTTCTGCAGGGGAACCGCAAAGTTGTTCTGTTCTGTTCTGTCAGTAACATTAATCAAGGCGAGACTGGACCTGACTGAAAACTCCCCAACCTTCATCAAGTGCCCGAGGTTGTCAGGCCTCACATCCTCCTGCTAGACAGAGGCAGAGTGCAGCGGCCTGGCAGACTCCCTTGTGATTCAGGCAGGTGCAAACTCCTGGAGTACCGATTCACTACAGGCAACTGGGTCAGCCAACTGCAGGGCTATCAGTGACTGGGTGTGACAGCAGTGCAAAGTGGGGAAGGAGGCATCAACCTTCCCAGGCTGATTTATTGGCTGGGTGGCTCCTCCTGACTCCACGCAGCACTGGAGCAAGCCACACCAGGGTAGCCACCAGACCCCTATGATCCAGTTCCCAGAGACACCTTAAACTCTCTCACTGAAGACAGGTGCAAACTGAGACAATTGATTTGGACTTTTTGAACTGAACCAATTGCCTGAGGACAAATCAGGTGGTGCCTTAGGTGCGTGGTGGTAGGAAGGTTTAATTTTTCTTTTCCAGTTGTTTACCGGTGGGGAGGTGGGGTGACTTAATAGCTGATATTTCTCCACAGCTGAGACTTCAATCCAGAGTATCTGTTTCACTAGGGTGGAACACAAACCAGCTGAAAACAAGACAGAACCACTTAGCCCCACCACACCAGACAGGGCCCCAGTTTCTCAGGCTACAACACTGTACAGGCCCTCAACAAAGCCCCAGGGGAAAAAAATCAAAGGGAGTAAAACAACCATGGGACGGAATCAGCGGAAAAGCTCTGGTAACATGAATAACCAGAATAGATCAAACCCCCCAAGGAAAGGTATGGCAGATGCAATTGAAGATCACATTCATAAACAACTGGCTGAGATGTCAGAAATCGAATTCAGAATTTGGATTGCATACAAGATTAACAAAGTGGAATTAGGAATTCGAGGAAAAATTCAAAAGTTGTCTCAAGAATTTAATGAATTTAAAGACAAAACCACCAAAGACTTAGACACACTGAAGCAAGAATTTGCAGCCCTCAAAGATATGAAAAATACAGTAGAATCCCTCAGCAACAGAATGGAGCAAGCAGAAGAAAGGATTTCTGACATTGAAGATAAAGCCTTTGAACGCTGCCAAACCCTCAAAGAGGAAGAGAAATGGAGAGCAAAATCGGATCATTCTCTCAGAGAGCTCTGGGATAATTCGAAGAAGGTGAATATCCGAATCATAGGAGTTCCAGAAACAGATGAAGTGGCCTCGCTGGGCACACAGGCCCTTCTGTATAATATTATGAAAGATAATTTTCCAGACATGCCTAGAGATTCTGAAATTCAGATAGCGGACAGCTTCAGAACCCCAGCACGACTCAACCCCGATAAGACATACCCCAGGCATATCATAATTAACTTCACTAAAGTTAATATGAAGGAGTAAATCCTCAAAGCTGCCAGGAGAAAGAAAACCATTACCTTCAAAGGGAAGAATATGAGAATGACTGCAGATCTCTCTGCTGAAACTTTTCAAGCCAGAAGAGGGTGGTCATCGACTTTTAATCTCCTCAAGCAAAATAACTTTCAACCCCGATCTTGTATCCAGCTAAACTGAGTTTCATTTATGATGGAGAAATTAAATACTTTAATGACATTCATATGTTGAAGAAATTTGCCATAACCAAACCAGCTCTTCAGGATATTCTCAGACCTATCCTCCATAATGACCAACCCAATCCTATACCACAAAAGTAAACTCACTCAGAAACTTCAGATCAAACTCCAATTTACACACTGGCAAAAGGATTAAACATGCCCACTGGACTTTTGAAAAACTCGATACCCAAAGCATCACCAGACTTATCAATATTCTCCATTCATGTGAACGGCTTAAACTGTCCTCTAAAGAGGCATAGGTTAGCTGACTGGATACAAAAACTCAGGCCAGATATCTGTTGCATACAAGAGTCACATCTTAACTTAAAAGACAAATACAGACTCAGGGTGAAAGGATGGTCGTCCATATTTCAGGCAAATGGTAATCAGAAAAAAGCAGGTGTTGCAATTTTATTTGCAGATACAATAGGCTTTAAACCAAAAAAACTAAGGAAGGACAAGAATGGTCACTTCATATTTGTTAAGGGTAATATTCAATATGATGAGATCTCAATTATTAATATCTATGCGCCCAACCAGAATGCACCTCAATTTATAAGAGAAACTCTAACAGACATGAGCAAGTTGATTTCCTCCAGCTCCACAATCATCGGAGATTTCAACACTCCTTTGGCAGTGTTGGATCGATCCTCCAACCAGAAGGTGAGCAAAGAAATCTTAGATTTAAACTTAACCATCCAACATTTGGATTTAGCAGACATCTACAGAATATTTCATCCCAACAAAACTGACTAACATAATTCTCATCAGCCCATGGAACTTATTCCAAAATCGATCACATCTTAGGTCACAAGTCTAACCTCAGTAAATTTAAAGGAATAGAAATTATTCCATGCATCTTCTCGGACCACCATGGAATAAAACTTGAGCTGAGTAACAACAGGAATCTGCATACTCATACAAAAACATGGAAGTTTTTTTGCTGAATGATAGCTGGGTCAGAGATGAGATTAAGAAAGAAATCGCCAACATTTTGGAACAAAACAACAATGAAGACACGAACTATCAGAACCTCTGGGATACTGTAAAGGAAGTTCTAAGAGGGAAATTTATAGCACTACAAGCCTTCCTCAAGAGAACGGAAAGAGAGGACGTTAACAACTTAATGGGAAATCTCAAGCAACTGGAAAAGGAAGAACATTCCAACCCCAAACCCAGTAGAAGAAAAGAAATAACCAAAATTAGAGCAGAATTAAATGAAATTGAAAACAAAAGAATAATACAACAGATCAATAAATCAAAAAGATGGTTTTTCGAAAAGGTCAATAAAATAGGTAAACCTTTGGCGAACCTAATTAGAAAAAAGAGTAAAATCTCTAATATCATCAATCAGAAACAACAAAGACGAAATAACAATAGACTCCTCAGAAATACAAAAAATCTTTAATGAATATTACAAGAAACTGTATTCTCAGAAATATGAAAATCTGAAGGAAATTGACCGATACTTGCAAGCACGCCATCTTCCAATACTTAGCCAGAATCAAGTGGAAATGTTGAACAGTCCCATATCAAGTTCAGAAATAGCATCAACCATACAAAACCTCCCTAAAAAGAAAAGCCTGGGACCAGATGGTTTCACATCAGAATTCTACCAAACTTTTAAAGAGGAATTAGTACCTATATTACTCAACCTGTTTCAAAAGGTAGAAAAAGAAGGAGGACTACCTAACACGTTCTATGAAGCAAACATCACCCTGATCCCCAAACCAGGAAAAGACTCAACAGAAAATTATAGACCAATATCACTAATGAATATAGATGCAAAAATATTCAACAAGATCCTAACAAACAGAATCCAGCAACACATCAAACAAATTATACATCATGACCAAGTTGGTTTTATTGCAGGGTCTCAAGTCTGGTTCAATATACGTAAATCTATAAATGTAATCCAGCACATAAACAAATTAAAAAACAAAGAACATATGATTCTCTCAATCGATGCAGAAAAAGCTTTTGATAATATCCAGCATCCCTTCATGATCAGAACACTTAAGAAAATCGGTATAGAAGGGATATTTTTTAAACTGATAGAGACCGTCTACAGCAAACCCACAGCCAATATCATATTGAATGGAGTTAAATTGGAATCATTTCCACTCAGATCAGGAACCAGACAAGGCTGCCCATTGTCTCCATTGCTTTTTTTTTTTTGGTTTTTGGCCAGGGCTGGGTTTGAACCCACCACCTCTGGCATATGGGACCGGTGCCCTACTCCTTGAGCCACAGGCACCGCCCGTCTCCATTGCTTTTTAACATTGTAATGGAAGTTTTAGCCACCGCAATTAGGCAAGAAAAGGCAATCAAGGGTATCCACATAGGGTCAGAAGAGATCAAACTTTCGCTCTTCGCAGATGATATGATAGTATATCTGGAAAACACTAGGGACTCTACTACAAAACTCTTAGAAGTGATCAAGGAATACAGCAGCGTCTCAGGTTACAAAATCAACATTCATAAATCGGTAGCCTTTATATATACCAACAATAGTCAAGTTGAAAAAACAATTAAGGACTCTATCCCATGCACAGTAGTGCCAAAGAAGATGAAATATTTCGGAATTTATCTAACAAAGGACGTGAAAGATCTCTATAAAGAGAACTATGAAACTCTAAGAAAAGAAATAGCTGAAAATATTAACAACTGGAAAAACATACCATGCTCACGACTGGGAAGAATGAACATTGTTAAAATGTCCACACCACCCAAAGCAATATATAATTTCAATGCAATCCCTATTAAAGCTCCACTATTATACTTTAAAGATCTTGAAAAAACAATTCTTCATTTTATACGGAATCAGAAAAAACCTCGAATAGCCAAGACATTACTCAGAAATAAAAACAAAGCAGGAGGAATTATGCTACCAGACCTCAGACTATACTACAAATTGATAGTGATCAAAACAGCATGGTATTGGCACAAAAACAGAGAAGTAGATGTCTGGAACAGAATAGAGAACCAAGAGATGAATCCAGCTACTTACCATTATTTAATCTTTGACAAGCCAATTAAAAACATTCAGTGGGGAAAAGATTCCCTATTTAACAAATGGTGCTGGGTGAACTGGTTGACAACCTGTAGAAGACTGAAACTGGACCCACACCTTTCACCATTAACTAAGATAGACTCTCCCGGGATCAAAGATTTAAACTTAAGACATGAAACTATAAAAATACTAGAGGAGAATGCAGGGAAAACCCTTGAAGAAATTGGTCTGGGCGAGTATTTTATGAGGAGGCCCCCCCGGGCAATTGAAGCAGCTTCAAAAATACACTACTGGGACTTGATCAAACTAAAAAGCTTCTGCACAGCCAAGAACACAGTAAGTAAAGCAAGCAGACAGCCCTCAGAATGGGAGAAGATATTTGCAGGTTATGTCTCCGACAAAGGTTTAATAACCAGAATCCACAGAGAACTCAAACGCATTAGCAAGAATAGAACAAGGGATCCCATCGCAGGCTGGGCAAGGGATTTGAAGAGAAACTTCTCTGAAGAAGACAGGCGTGCGGCCTTCAGACATATGAAAAAATGCTCATCATCTTTAATCATCAGAGAAATGCAAATCAAAACTACTTTGAGATACCATCTAACTCCAGTGAGACTAGCCCATATCACAAAATCCCAAGACCAGAGATGTTGGCGTGGATGTGGAGAAAAGGGAACACTTTTGCACTGCTGGTGGGAATGCACATTAATACATTCCTTTTGGAAAGAGATATGGAGAACACTTAGAGATCTAAAAATAGATCTTCCATTCAATCCTGTAATCCCTCTACTGGGCATATATGTAGAAGACCAAAAATCACATCATAACAAAGATATTTGTATCAGAATGTTTACTGCAGCCCAATTCATAATTGCTAAGTCATGGAATAAGCCCAAGTGCCCATTGATCCACGAATGGATTAATAAATTGTGGTATATGTACACCATGGAATATTATGCAGCCTTAAAGAAAGATGGAGACTTTACCTCTTTCATGTTTACATGGATGGAGCTGGAACATATTCTTCTTAGTAAAGTATCTCAAGAATGGAAGAGAAAGTACCCAATGTACTCAGTCCTACTATGAGACTAATTTAGGGTTTTCACACGAAAGCTATAACCCAGTTACAACCTCAGAATAGGGGGAAGGGGGAAAGGGAGGGGAGGGAGGGGGAAGGTGGGTACAGGGTAGGGGATTGGTGGGATTACACCAGCGGTGCATCTTACGAGGGTATATGTGAAACTTCGTAAATGGTCTGTAAAGCTAGTGAATGATGCCCCATGAGTATATCAATGTACATAGCTATGATTTAATGAAAAAAAAAAAAATAAATAAATAAATAAATTGAAGAGGGGTGGGGAATAGAGGAAAAATGAGGAGAGGGGAGGAGGGAGGTTGATTGGTAAGCTCTCACCTAAAGGGTTCAATGTAGGGATATACAGTATGCCCCTTGGGTGAATGGCTCAACTACAACTTGAACTTGAACTTTGCTCAACAAACAAAAACAATGCAAACTAATAATTTATACCCTTATATTAATCTTAAATTTAAGAAAGATATCTTTTTAATGAAATTTTACTTCTAATGTTAAACAAAAATAAATAAATACTGCAAATAAAAATACAAGGCAGCCAGTTAAATTTCAATTTCAGATAACCAATTAAGAATTATTTAATATAAATTGATCCATGCAATATTTGAGACATATTTGTACTAAAAATTGTTTGTTTATATGAAATTATAATTTTTCCATTTATTTATTTACTTATTTTTTATTGACAAATAATAGTTATGTGTATTTATGGGGTATTATTTGATGTTTTGATCTATGTATACATTGTAGAAAGATTCAGTTATACCAATTAACATAAATTTGATTTGGACACCACACATTTTATTTGGCTACCCCACTTTAAATATTTTATTTTTTAATTGACAAATAAAATTCCATATATTTATTATGTACAGAATGACAAATTTTGCATGTTTTCACTTACATGTAGAATATGAAAAAAAGTTGATTTAATGAAAGCAGAGTGTAGAATGGTAATTATCGTGGGTGAGGTGGAAGTAGTGGGAAGGGATTGGGAAGATATTGGTCAAAGGATACAAAATTTAAGGTAGATAGTAGGAATAACTACAAGAGATCTATTGTAAAGCATAGTGACTCTCAGTTAATACAATGTATTCTTTCAACCTTTTAAACATGATTGGAATCTTTTTGTGCTGCTTACAGGGCAGTTGGCAGTTATGCTTGGTCATTTGGGGGAAAAATCTAGGAAATCATCTTTGTTAAGTGGTTTAAATAGAGAAACCACTTAAACTACTGCAAAGTGAGAATTGATAAGGAGCACTAGCTTTTGAATCAAGAGGTCATGAATGATTCCACAGCCCCGTGAAATGCCAACATGGACAATTATTCTACTTCTCCAGCTGGAGATGGTGTAGTGGAGGATGGATCATGGACTTTGAAGGAAGACATCCCTGGTGTCCAAACACAGCTTTAGAACTGAAGTGATCTTGTATAAACTGCCTACTTCTGAGTCTTAATTTCCCCATCTATAAAGCTGAGATAATCAGAATCTACCTCTGAGCTATTTTAAGGATTTAATGAAGTCATTCAGGCAACGAGCCTTAGCACGGTGCCTGTGTATTATAGTGCATTAAAATCTCAACATATAGCTGGGCATTGTGGTGGGCACCTGTGGTCCCAGCTTCTCTGGAGGCTGAGGCAGGAGAATCGCCTAAGCCCAAGAACTGGAGGTTGCTGTGAGCTGTGACGTCACAGCACTCTACCCAGGGCGACAATGTAAGACTCTGTCTCTAAAAAACAAACACTCATCCTTGCCCTTCCCCTCTCCTCCCTTTCCCCTTTCCCCATATTCTTAGGTTATAATTTGGTTATAGCTTTCATATAAATTAGTTTCATAGTAGCACTGAGTACATGGGAGGATGGGTGGAGGGGGGGTAATTGGTGGGACCACACCAATGGTGCCTCTTACAAGGGTACATGTGAAACTTAGTAAATGTAGAATATAAATGTCTTAACACAATAACTAAGAAAATACCAGGAAGGCTATGTTAACCAGTGTGATGAAAATATGTCAAATTGTATGTAAAACCAGTGTATGGTGCCCCATGATTGCATTAATGTACACAGCTATGATTTGATAAATAAAAAATAAAAAATAAATAAAAAAATTCTTAACATAAAAATACTGGAGAGATTTCTATTTTTATGAAAGAATCTAGAATGTAGTTAACTTTCACTTTATACACAATAATTTCTCTAATATCTCTGTAAGATGTAAATGTCTCATTATTTTTCCATTATATGATTATTAATTGGCCAGATATTTAGATGGGTCCTTGGAGGTGGAGGGTAATAGGGATACAGACACAGTTCTTACCTTTGCAGAACTCAGTTTAGATGAGGTTTCAAATAAAAGAATAGTTGCACTGATTATCAAAACTTGTCACCATTTTCACCCACTTCTTTTTACTATCCCCTGAATTGCACAGAATGAAAGTCAAGGAATTACATTATTCACACTTCCTCATCAGAGGGTTCGAAATACAGCTTAGGTTCTGCCAGTGCAAATCACAACTTGGGATTTGTATGGCAGAAGAAAAGCATATGTCATACAATTCTTTCCTTAAGAGTAACAGAAAACACTTGATCCCTGACACACTTGAGATTTTGCAATAGTCTCTAAACATTTCCTCAGAAGTAACATACCTCAACGCTGCATGGTAGTTGTGAGCATATTTACTAATTCCTTGTCATTTTATGACCCAGAAATGAAGGCAGAAGGGGTTTTTAGGAGGAAGCAGGAACTTATCAGTCTCTGAAAGCTAGAAATGAACTTAAAAGCTAATAGTGGCCTCCTTGGCTTTCTTTTATCCAGCTCTCCCAACTGATTTGTAAACACCTAATTTCCTGCATTAAATCTATTTCTTCTTGCAGTGATGTCTGTTTTCTTGATAACCCCTGACTGATATAACAGGCAGTTGTAATACTGTATCATGAGCAGAAGGTAATCTGGAAACATACCATGTGGTCACCTAATAGATTTTTTTAGGGCACAATTCTTTGGAAGCAAAATATTGCTTATGAAAAGAACATTAAGTAGTTCAGTATGTGTCCATCTGTAGACGTAGCAGAAAAGTAGTGAACAATGAAGCTAGAGAGGTAGCAAGGTAGACAGTTCTGAGATTGTGAAGGGCCTTAGATGATTAGGAACCACTGGATGATGGTGGGGCAAGCAAGATGGAAAGATTTTATGCTGAGTAATGACATGATCAGATATAACAAAACTCAGTCCAACTACAGTGTGGAGAATGGTATGTATGATCTAACGACACAAACTGGAAACAGTTATCATAGAATGGTGAAATGTCATGTGTGAGAAGATAATACTTTGGACTACAAACATAGAAATCATAGAAATAAAGATGAGGGAAATGGGGAAGGGTGGAGCAAGATGGCAGCTGAGTAATAGCTTCTTTGCAACTGGGTGTGGTGAGAATGAGGCGAGAAGACTCCAGGCACCTCTGGCTTGTGGGCTTTGCTCAGAAAAATCCCTTTGGGGATGCAGTGGGGTGGGCAGCAAGAGACTTCTGGACCCCAGGAAGATGACAAAATTAGTGAAGAAGTGGCTAGTGGTTGAGTTCTGTATGAGGCCATGGTGCCTGCCATGGCTATAGCTACAGCAACAATGAGACTGAAGACAGGAAAGGCCTTCCCTGTGGGTTGTTTTGTTTTTTTGGACTTGGGCACTTGGTTGAATTACCTTGGGAGACCATGGGAGAGTGTGTAAGTGACTTTGAGTGGTCCAGAGTTCGGGAGTGAACCACTGGGCAGGAATAGAGCTTTCATTGTTCAGCTGTGGGCCATGCACAGCCACTGTGGGAGAGCTGCCCTGAAGGCTCCACCCTCAGGGTCCCAGAGTGAGGCCTGTGCTGGGAGACCTTGGGGGAGTGATCTAGTGACTGTGAACAATGCCCAGAGGTTGTGACTGAGACTCTCAGGAAGAGCGGAGCTTTCAGGATTGGGCAGTAGGAGAACTGCCTTGCAGCCTGGGCCCTCAGGAGCTTAGAGTTAGGCCAGTGTTGGCGCACCTGATAAGCGGTCAGCCACTTCAGGAGAGATCCCAGCAACACATGCTTTCCTGGGAAAGCTTCTACTTAGCCAAAAGCAGAAGGAGGCTCTCAACCTGTGGAGTTTGAGGGCAAAGAAGTCAGCAGAAGCCTCCAGTTCCCGTTTTATACAGCTCTATCAGCATTGTGATTAGCATCTCATGCCACCGAAGATCACATGTTGCCCAGGCAACATTCAGCAAGATATATATATATATTGCTTTGTTTTTGCATTATTTTTCCTTTTTTTAATTTCAACTTTTTCTTCCTAGATTTTTCTTTTTTTTCTTTCTTTCTCTTCATTTTTTCTAAATATAAATATGATTTTTCATTGGTGCCTTCTTTAATAAATTGGTTTTTCCCCCAATTTTTTCCTGTAAGGTTTTCTGTTTGTTTTGGTTTGATTTATAGTATTTTTGTTTTTCCTCTCAGTATTGGACATGATAATAAATACGTGCTTTTGAAGAATCCAATTAGAAATAGCCAACCAACAGTTCAACACAGAATGCAAGAATGCTAAGAGAATTATAGACATCTCAGAGGGTGGGCATCTATATCCTGGAGAGTCATCAGCATTTAGTTGGTAAGTGACATGCATTGGCATATGTGAAATAACTTAGAAAAGATGTGTAAAGTGAAACTGAAAAGATAATTTAGGGGTGGCACGTGTGGCTCAAAGGAGTAGGGCATCGGCCCCATATACGGGAGGTGGTGGGTTCAAACCCAGCCCAGGCCAAAAACTGAAAAGAAAAAAAAAAAAAAAGAGAGAGAGAGAATTTGGAACAGATATCTGAGGAACTTTAAATGTTGTGGTTTCTCAAAAGATTACAGTCAACTAAGTTGAATGCTGCAGTAATATCAGACATCCAGTGGATTTATCAACACGCAGTTCATTGTTCACCTTAGTTTTTCTCAGTAATGTATCCAAAATTTAAATAAAAGAAAAATAAAAAGGATATATACAAATGTAAATGTATCTTGGTAGGGTAACAGACTATTGGGGTAATTAGCACTGACTAGCTTTGATTTTTCACTGAGAGGTAGCATGCTACTGAATCTGTTGTGTGTAAGGAGAGATAGGAGAGTTTTCAGTCTGTTTTAATTAGGTGTACTTTAGCATTTTTCTAAGAAGATAAAAAACTTACCAGGGAAATTTCAAGCATCTATAGTACCAGCATCTATAATATTAGACACATCAAAAGTCAAATCTCAGCAATAGCTCTTATTACTGTGTGACCACTAACATGATGCCAACTTCTATGAATTTGTTTTCTTTTCCATAAGATTAATAATAATGTACATTTCATGAATTTATCACAAAATTTAAATTACTAAATGATTCAATGTATATCAGTGCTTGTTCCCACCCTCACTCTAACCTCTCCTTTTCCCTTTATCACAAGAGAACTCCTTTTTTCTTGTGGGAACAGTTCATGAAATTAGATTGAGACTTACCCTATCTATCTGTGGCCATGTGATCCAGGCCTGGCCAATCAGAATTTTGATGCCCAGGGCAACAGGATTGGAACATGTATCTATAGTTATTGTCAATAGAAAAGAAGCCATACTCTGTAAAATAATTTAAATAGGTTTGTTCTGAGACAAATTGGAGAAGACCATGATCAGAGTCACACCCGAAAAGCCTGGAGCAAGCCAACTCATTGTGATAGGGTTACAGTTTAGTGTATACATTTCAGGGAGACAGGAATTACAGGTAAAGGCATAAATCAACACATGGAAGGCATTTGTGAGTTTGGCCTAAAAGGTGGGACATCTCAAGAGGGACCTATAGGATATAGGTGGGCTTGAAGATTCTTTAGCTTACAATGTTTACTGGAATTTTTTTGCTGGTTCCTTTGGACAAATTTTGTTGATAGATAAGAAGAGAAGAAAAACAAATCCTCCAACACAGTGAAGGGGGTTCCTGAGTGGGGAGCCATTTTGGCACTCTAAGGGTTTATATTAAGCTTCTCTTTCCCTGTGGGTGGGGTGGGGAGGCTTAGAGAAACGGAATGTATGCCTAAAATATGTCACAATCAATGATACCAGAGGTGTGTGTGCAGAAGTCAATTTTTAAAATGTCATTATGTAGAAAAATGGTCTTGTTTTGGGAATTCCTCCCCTCCCAGAGACTGTCGATTTAGATAGAATATTGTCCAAACTGATTTATAAGCTTGCTCAGGCCCAGAAAACAGGGTCTGTGTTCAACCCTAGGTGTAGGGGACCCGGATCAACAATTGTACACCACGGAATATTATGCAGCCTTAAAGAAAGATGGAGACTTTACCTGTTTCATGTTTACATGTATGGAGCTGGAACATATTCTTCTTAGCAAAGTATCTCAAGAATGGAAGAAAAAGTACCCAATGTACTCAGCCCTATTATGAAACTAATTTAGGGTTTGCATATGAAGGCTATAACCCAGTTACAACCTAAGAATAGGGGGAAGGGGGAAAGGGAGGGGAGGGGGGAAGGTGGGTAGAGGGAAGGGGATTGGTGGGATTACACCAGCGGTGCATCTTACAAGGGTATATGTGAAACTTGGTAAACGGTCTGTGAAGCTAGTGAATGATGCCCCATGAATATATCAATGTACACAGCTATGATTTAATAAAAAAAAAAAAGAAAAAGAAAAAAAAAAAAACAATTGACTGAGAGTTAGGCTTTATCTAATAGACCAGGATTCAGCAAAAAGGAATGCTTTAATTAAGGGTCTGTTAATCAGAGACAAACTATAGGGCATATGCCAAGACCCAAGTGGTTTGTTATATATATTGAGAACCTACAGGTATGTCTTGCTTAGTTTTAGGCCTGTTAATGAGTCTTAAAGGATATATCTATCCTTAAAGGGCATGATGACACATATATGATCTCCTTTCTCATGATTAGCAACTTAATTTTCAGGATCCTCTTGGCCAAGAGGAGGTCTAATTAATCAGCCACTGCAAGAAAGCCTTACGATTTTATTTTGTTCACACTATAAAAGCATACATTATGTTACTGTGCTTAACTTTGCCATGTTTTGTTGATATTTCATTGTATATATAACATATATTACATATATTTTAATTATTATGAGTATATAGTATTTATAGATAATGTATTTTTCACAAATTGAAGGTTTATTGTACCCTTTGAGGAAAGCTATTATAGCCAATGTTCATACAGAATGTGCTTACTTAATTTCTCTGTGGCACCGTTTGGTAATTCTCTGAAAATTTCAAAATTTTTCATTATTATTACATCTGTTACAGTGATATGTCATCAGTGATCTGTGATGTTACTGTCGTAGCTGTTTTGGGGCATCATGGACTACACTGATGTGAGATAACAAATGTACTTGATAAATGTGTACTTTAGCTACCAGCTGTTGCCCTGATGATTCTCTTCTGGGGCCTTCCTATTCTCTGTGATGCAAGACCATAAACATTTGCTAACTCATAATCCCATAATGTCCTCTAAGCGTTTAATCAAAAGGAAGAGTCAGTGTGTATCTCTCACTTTCTATCAAAAGGAAAATAAGTTTAGTGAGGAAGGCATGTCAAAAACTGAGATAGGCTGAAAGCTATGTCTCTTACATCAAACATTCAAGTAGTAAATACAAAGGAAAAGTTCTTTAAGGGAATTAAAAGTGATACTTTAGTGCATACAGGAATCATAGAAAGCAAAACTGCCATTTGGTTATATAGAGAAAGTTTTAGTGGTCTGGGTAGAAGATCAAATCAGCAACAACTTTGTCTTAAGCCAAATCCAGAGCAAGGCCCTAATTCTCTTCAATTCTACTATAACTTAGAGAGGTGAGGAAGCTACAGAAGAAAAGTTCGAAGGTCACATAGGTGAGCTAAATAGATTTAAGAAAAGAAACCATCTTCATAATGTAAAAGTTCAAGGTGAAGCAGCAGTTGCTGCTGTGAAGCTTCAGCAAGGTATTCAGAAGATCTAGCTAAGTTCCTTTATAGAAATGGCTACAAAAATCAACACATTTTCAATGTGGATGAAACAGCTTTCTCCTGGAATAAGATGCCATCTAGGACTTTCATAAATAGAAAAGATAATTCAATGCCTGCCTCCAAAGCTTCAAAGTATAAGCAAACTTTATCAGGGGCTAATGCAGCTGGTGCCTTTAAGTTGATACCAATGTGTATTTACCATTCTGAAAGTCTCAGGGCCTTTAAGGGTTATGTTAAATCTATTCCTCTAGTGCTTTATAAATGGAACAACAAAGCCTGGATGGCAGCACATCTGTTTACAATATGGTTTACTGAATATTTTAGACCAACTGTTGAGATTTAATGTTCAGAAAAAGGATTTATTTCAAAATAGTACTGCATATTGACAATGCATCTGGTCATCCAAGAGCTCTGATGGAGAGGCATGGGAGACTAATGTTGTTTTTATGCCTGCTAACACAACATCCATTCTGCAGCCCATGGATCAAGTGATAATTTTCACCTTCAACTCTTATTATTTAAGAAATACATTTTATAAGCCTATAGCTTCCATTTTTTTCTGATGAATCTTGGCAGAGTAAATTGAAAACTTTCTTCAAAGGGTTTCTAATTCTAGATGCCATTAAGAATATCCATGATTAAGGACACTTGCACTAGACTGTTTATTGCAGCTCAATTTACAATCTCCAAAATATGGAAACTACTTATATGCCCACCAACCCAGGAGTGGATTAACAAGCTATGGTGTATATACACTATGGAATACTATTCAGCCATTAAAAATATGGAGAATTTACATCCTTTGTATTAACCTGGATGGAAGTGGAAGACATTATTCTTAGTAAAGCATCACAAGAATGGAGAAGCAAGAATCCTGTGTACTCAGTTTTCATATGAGGAGAGTTGATGACCTAGTACACGGTGGGGGTGGGTGGGTGAAGGGGAGAGCAGAGAGAGGTAAGGAGGAAGAGGGTGGAGGAAGGGAAGAACAGAGAGAGGAAACAAGGGAAGGGGTAGGGGGAAGGAAGAGCAGAGAGAGGGAAGGAGGGAGTGGGTTGGGGTGAGTGATGGTGTGTCACATACCTTTTGGGGGTAGGACACAATTGTAAGCAGGACTTTACCTAACCAATGCAATAAATGTGACCTGGTTCTTTGTAACCTCAAGGATTCCCCAAAATAAAAAAAACATAAAAAGAATATCTATGATTGCAGAGAAAAGAGGTGGATATTGCAAGTTGCTACAACGACTAAGGAAAATAATATGAAGATTTTTTTTAAAAGTACAATATTGATACAACTACAGGAAAAGGAATATATATGATTAGTGTAAGTAAATTAAAGTATCAACATTAACAAAAGTTTGGAAGAAGTTCATTTCAATCTTCATGGATGATTTTGAATTCAAGACTTCAGTGGAGAAAGTAACTACAGACGTGGTGGAAACAGCAAGAGAATTAGAATTAGTAGTGGAGCCTGAAGATATGACTGAATTATTGCAATCTCATGATAAAAGTTATAGGAAGAAGAGTTCCTTCTTATTGATGAGCAAAGTGTTTTTTTTTTGAGATGGAATCTACTCTTGGTGAAGGTGCTGTGAACATTGTTGAAATGACAATAAGAGATTTATTTATTTATTGTAGAGCAGAGTCTCACTTTATGGCCCTCAGTAGAGTGCCGTGGCATCACACAGCTCATAGCAACCTCCAACTCCTGGGCTTAAGCGATTCTCTTGCCTCAGCCTCCCGAGTAGCTGGGACTACAGGCGCCCGCCACAACGCCCAGAGATATAGAATATTACATAAGCATAGCTGATACAGCAGTAACAGAGTTTGATAGGTTTGATTCCAATTGTAAAAGAAGTATATAGTAGGTAAAATGCTATAAAATAGTATCACATGTTGGGATGGTGCCTGTGGCTCAGTGAGTAGGGTGCCGGCCCCATATACTGAGGGTGGCGGGTTCGAACCCAACCCCGGCCAAACTGCAACAAAAAAATAGCCAGGCGTTGTGCCTGTAGGTGCCTGTAGTCCCAGCTACTCAGGAGGCTGAGGCAAGAGAATTGCCTAAGCCCAAGAGCTGGAGGTTGTTGTGAGATGTGAGGCCATGGCACTCTACTAAGGGTGACAAAGTGAGATTCTGTCTCTAAAAAAAAAAAAAAAAAATAGCATCACATGCTACAGAAAAATCTGTCATGACAAGAAGAATCAATATGTCAATATGTCTGGAAAACTTCATTTTTGCCTTATTTCAAGAAACTGTTGCAGCCACTCCAGCCTTCACAACCACTGCCCTGATTTGTCAGTAGCTATGAACATCAGGATAAGAGCCTCTACCAGCAAAAAGATTACAGCTTGATGAAAGCTCAGATAATCATAAGCATTTTTTAGTAATAAAGCATTTTTAATTAAAGTATGTGCATTTTTCTTTTAGACACAATGGTATGGCACCCTTAATAGAGTATGGTAAAATGTAAACATAATTTTCATATGCACTAGGAAACAAAATTTTGTGTGACTCACTTTATTGTTGTGTTTTGGAACTGAACCCATAATATCTTCAACATATGCCTTTATCTCTCTATATCTATAATCCAAGCATGGCCAATTTTTTTTTTCTTTTTCTTTTTTTTGAGATCCTTATTTATAAGGAAGGCCAGTCATCAGGATAGCTGAGCAGTCCAAGGTGCTGCATTCAGGTGCTATAACTCCCCTGGAGGCCTGGATCTGAATCCCGCTCCTATGTATAAAGAGTTATATAAGCAGATATAGACATTAAGTTTCTAGTGGGTATCTCTGACACTGTCTCCTCCAATAAATGTATCTAGCTTCCCTGATATTGAAAGTGATGGAATGGAAAACTTACTCAGAAATGAAGAAGCGCACAGAGATGTTTCTTTCATTTGAGCATGTGGATTAAGCCTTGTTAAAGAAAGATCAAGGTTTGGACTTTTTAACTCCATGGGCCAATATTTTTTTCCCCTCCTAATTCAGATTAGTTTTATGTCACAAACTAAAGAATTCTAATCATGTAGCAATATATAATGTACTAAAACTTGTGTCTGGTGAAAAGGCTGGATGAATTACAGCTGTTAGTGTAGTAGGTAACAGTAATTACCTTTAGGTAATAGTAATATAAAAATGTTTTTTTTCTGTTTTTTTTTTGGGGGGGTTATGGGATCTTTTTGTTTACATTTTGCATATTAGCACAGGGAAAAGAGACAGGCAAAACTGCTTGAAGCTTCCTTAGGATATTGGGACAATGCAAAAGAGATAGCAATAAAGGGCTGAAGATGCTTTTCTGCTGTTTTTGGCTAGATTTCAACGACAAGGGAAGAAGTATGTCTTGCTGGTGGAAAGGATGTAAAGGTATACCACTTTTGAAAGGTATACTGTTTATGAAGAAAGAAACTCTTTTCAGGCTACAAAAATTTAGAAATGAACTAATATAATGAATGTGATAACACATTAAAAAAAGACTACATTTGATATGATACGACAAATGTCAAGTTTTAAAAAGAAACCTGAAACATCAAATGTCATATGAGTACATATAAAACTCAACCAGTACTGTTAATGGTTGATTAGCACAATATGCATAGTCCCAGAGAGAGACTAAATACAGTAGGAAAATGGAGCAGCAGGAGTGCTAGAACTCTGAATGGGAAGGAAACAGGTACGTTTGAAATGTACTATCAAAGAGAAAGGACTGATGGAGCAATAGGTCTGTGTGTGCTCACTATCCATCAACATTTGTCTTGGTGGGATCCAGGTGCAAGCTGAGTCAGATAATAAAACCTAATAGCTATCTGCAGCTCTCTTCAAACAGTGTAGAATTTGCACTGCTGGTTTCCTTCTATCGTAAGTCTGTCATTACAATGCCTTTTATATAGTTTGTCCATTCTCAAATCATCTAAGAAGCCTATAAAGAATTTGAACATTGCTTCATGGTTACAGCAAATGAACTCAGCTAAGATGACTACTGATTACTAGGCTACTGGAATTTCTGTGCAGTCACCTCATTATTTTTTCTGTCAAAGTATTTTTTACATCTAATGCTTAGCACTTTGTTGGTACAGTCTGTGCAATGAGTAGTCAAAAAACTCATTTTGTCCTTATTCCTCAATTTGTTAGATTAACCTACATCCTTCTTTTGAGCTAAAAATCAATAGACATTGAACTGAAAAATTTCTAGAAATACCTAGGTATATCGGTCATTTCTAAAGTTGTGAGATATTCAGAATTCGAAAAACATAAAATCCATGTAGACAGAGGCAAGTGAAGCCCTTCTAGCAGTACTGTCAAGCTGAGCAAGTTGAAACTTGCATGGGTGAATCAGAATGGACTCTGTCCACTGTGTTTCCTGGGAGCGAAATAATGGACCGTAACACACTCTTTCTCAAAACCTTCATAGCAACCACATGGAATTTCCTGGGGTGTCAAGTTTTTGGATGCAGGCTGGAATCACACCATCAGCTTTCCTTACTCTCCAACTTTTAGACAGCAGACTGTGGAATTCTTCAGCAAACATAATTGCATGAACCTATTGGTTCTGCTTCCCTGGAGAACCCTAACTAATACAATAGGACATGGCCCATGTTCTCCTGTCACAAAATGGCTGCCAAAGCTGCAATAATCACATTCAACTTAGCACTACAAGATAACTGAAAGATAAAATGTATTTTCTTCAGTTTATGGAGGGTTTTATAAAGTACCACACAGGGGCAGTACCTGTGGCTCAAAAGAGTAGGGCACTGGCCCCATATGCCAGAGGTGGTGGGTTCAAACCCAGCCCCGGCCAAAAACTGCAAAAAAAAAAAAGAACAAGAAAAAGTACCACACAGTACTTTGGCTTTCATCCCATTGGCACAAAATTAGATACAAAAAAATTAGTCACTTAAATATGAAAGGTCAGTTTGGACATGCACTCTTTCAGTGGTGAGGTAGTGTATCTTGATAAAAGGCATGACTCTTGTTATAGAAGAGGAAGTTAGAAATGGATAGTGGAAGACAGCCAGCTGTCTGCACTCAGGTGCTATGAAGTCTTCATGACTGGTACTTGCCTACCTTTTCTAGTTCAAGTCAATACTTAAAATTTGGAAAAAATATTTTAAAAATATTTACAGAGTTCTTACAATTGCTGGTAGCTCAAAATAGATGTGCAACTCTTGAAAGTAAAATTCTGGCACTGCGATAGTAAGTAATTCTCATGAGAGAGAAAAAAGAGAGTAAACAACAAGGAGCCTAGACCTGCGCATGGAGCCCTGGAAAAGCACCTTCTAATGAGTTCGAATGGTGAGAAAACAAAAACTGGAAATGAGTGATACATAACCAAAGTAGGCCCAGGATATTAGTCCAAACCTGCAATTGTGCTGACAAAAGACTCTAAAATAGTGTTTAAATGTATATACAGGGAAATAGAATATAGAATACACTTGATTAGCTTTTTCTAATTTCATCTGGTTTGTGTTATTTCAACAAATATAATTTTCAGAGAAGAAACAGTACAAAAACATTATTTTAGAGGAGGTTGAAGGTCAAATGAAAGACAGATGTTATAAGAGAAAAGTTAAGCTGGTTTAATGATCTCCAATCTATAAAGTACCTTACTTGTCTTCTAAAGACTTTCTGCAACACTCTGTAAGTGAAGAGTTCTGTCGTATTCTGTATTTATGTTGCTATAAAGAAATTCTTGAATCTGGGTAATTTTTAAAGAAAAATTTATTTAGCTTATAGTTCTGCAGGTTGTACAAGAAGCATGGTGTCAGCATCTGCTATTGGGAGGGCTTCGGGTTGCTTTTATGCATGATGGAAGGAGACAGGGAGGCGCTATGTGCAGAGATCACATGGTGAGATAAAGTAAGAGGTGGAGGTGGATGCCAGGCTCTTTATAACAACTAGCTCCCTTGGGAATTAACCGAGTGAGAACTCACTCCCATATTTCAGTGAGGGCTTTCATCTATGTGAAGGATCTACCTTCGTGAGCCAAATACCTTCCATTAAGACCCACCTCCAACACTGAGGATCATAATTTTAACACGAGTTTTAGAGGATCAATTATCCAAATGATTGTAAGTTCTTCAGATCATTTTTCCTTCTCTTCCAGAGGATTCCATCCCCCATTGTCACGAATCTGTCCACAGCTACTGGCTTTGCCCTGGCAAAACTTTTCCCACAACAGATTCCCACATGGATCTCAAGTTATCCACTGAAGGTTACAAATTTGTTGTCATCTCCTAAAAGGAGTAGTTTGAAAAACATTCATATTAGCTGGTATGTAAACCTATTAGTTTTAACTCTGCCCATCATTTGATTCTTGGTCCAGTGGCTCAAGATCTCTATGCTAGTGAGGTATCTTCAGTCAAAGCTATGATTGTTCTTTATATTTTAATGTCTTAGACTAGGAAGATAGGGTAGAAGAAGGATAATAAGAAAAATACAATGAAAGGAAATAACAAAAAGGCTTTGCCAGAGCTATAATGCTAAGGACTGGGATTAAACCAATTCTCTGACCCTGAGTTTCATACAAAATGTGACAGTGGAAAGACAGCAGAGCACTAGTAAGAAAAAAATATAATTGAACTATCATCAGTAAAATCTGAACAAATTTATAAAAACAAATAAAAGTAGAGTAGGGTGCAGGAAGTGAGAAGTACATTGCATAGGTAAGTCCTTAATAAGTATTTGATATTATCATCACATATTCAAATATTACTATGCTTTCTCAATATAAAACTTAAGGAATATACAGATAGGTATATGTTTTTGAAAAGAAGTTTTTAAAAATAAATATATTGGGGGGGATAAAAAGCAGTAGTGTAGAGAAATATAAGTTTCCCATCTACATTTCTAAAGAAAAACTCAAATAAGCATCATCCACATAAGAAAAGCCAGGAATACAATGATGGTTACCAGAGTTTGGGGAAAGGACATGGATGGAGAAAAGGAATGTATTATGTGCATTATATTTTTCAAAATTGCTCAGAGTAGATTTTAAATGTTTCACCACAAAAAAATATTCTAAGTATGTGAAGACATAGATTTGTTAACTAGCCTTATAGAATAATTCCATATTGTAAGAAAATATCAAAACATTACATGGTACTCACAAATGCATACAATTATTATTTTTCTATTAAAAATAAAATAAAAAGAGAAAAGTCACATTGTACATTAGAAATATATATATACATATATATCATTTCTCAGTTAAAAATAAAATTTAAAAAATTTAAAAAAACAAAATTATGTATACAAACAGAACATCTAAAACCATATCATTAAAATGACAATAATCAGTTCTGAACCAGTGGGCCAATTTGTGGTGTATAGCTTGAGCATTTCTCCCTTAATCTTTCTTCTCTCTAAAGCCACCGGAGTACACAACAGCCACACTAACAACAGACAATATTTAAATGAACATTAGATGTTGTCTAACCTCATATAAGCTGTCAATAAATATTTGTAGAACACTTTGCTTTTTGTTGTTCTGTAAATAACTAAATAAAAACTGTGTCTTATGATGTAGAGATAACTTCAAGACAAGTGTCCTAGCCGTTCACACAATAATATACTGCCTTTGAGGTTTACAATCTACCTGTACTGAAATTCTGGAACAGTGAAAATATTATTAAAATTCAAAGACTCATACTTAAATGCAATGTGGGATTCAACACTACATCATCTTAAAAATATAAATCACATCAAACAGAAAAATTTGAATTAAAGAACAGGTAAAAAATGTTAACACATAAAATACAAAGACGATAAGAGCACGGATAACAATGTCAATTGAAAACTAAGTAAATTTCAAGGCTAAAAGGAAATGAGATAATGAAAGTGTTCTTTTGTAAAAATACAAACTGAGACAAGAGGGTTGCTTGCAAGAGTTTGAGGTTGCTGTGAGCTATGACACTGTAGCAATCTACCAAGGGCTAAAAGCAAGACTCTGTCTGAGAAAAAAAAAAAAAAGTAATACTTTGGGTACAGTGAGTAAGACTAAATCCAAATTCCCATTCCAGAGAGTAGGTAGGTAGAATTCTAATACAAAGTCCAGGTTTCACAGGTGGCTATGAAAGCATTTCAAGTAACTTTATCTCTGATCAGCACTAGAAACTTGAAAATTTTGCATAATTGATATTAGAAATAGGCTTCCATTACTGAAATTAGTGGCACTCAGAATATGTACATTGAATAAAGTATTTTACAGAAATGAGAATATATACATGAATAGCATTTAAGAATTGAAGGAGATCTGTGGATTCTCCCACAGTGGCTTTGTCTAGTCCTGGCTCCAGATCCTATCATGGTTGTAGCAAACTTGTAGTCTATCTTCTGGGACCTAGTAACACCATATACTTCTTTGTCCCTCCACCCCAAGGAGATAGTGACCTTTTTCTATTATTAATCCTTAGGTTGTGTAACTATCCAATTTGGCATTCACCTATTCTGGCATGTGTATGATCAGATTGCTGAAATAAAACAAATGCCTCAGTTTTAAATAATTAGAATGGCTTTGGTTTCTTAGTTGTATTATCCTCTGAAATGAAGTTATATTTATCTCCAGAGAACCTTTCAGACAAGGGGTGACCAGAGCATAAAAAAGCACAGAAAGGTGGAATTTCATTAAAACAAGTGGTGTGAACTGATTTGTTCCAGCTTGCTAATAAATGTTTAACAATTAGGAGTGTATTGGAAGAATTTGATCCAGATAAGCTTCCATTATAATCTGGAAATGAGGTTTGGTGTGGTATGTAACTAACCTTCACATACTTCTACATATTGCTGGCTATTGTTATCCACCAGAAAACAAAACAAAACAAAAACCTAATGGTTGTTCATGACCAAATTGGCTTGAGTTGATTTGACAAAGGTTATTAAAGCAAGGATACAGTTATAATGGAACAAGACACTAACCTGTGTTGCTTTGAATTTTCTTTGAATAGGAATAGATTTTCGCATGAGAATAAGCCTAAAAATGGGACCAAATGACTTTAGCTATAGAGTATAGAAGGATTCAGGCTGGGAACAAGGAAATCATTAGGAAATCATTACATCTGCCATCTTTATCTAAGTCAATATTATAGTGTACCTAACACAAGCTCAATGGGAACTTATTCTCCAGAATAAGACATACAGTAGTCACATTACATTGTTCCTTTTTGAGGAAGGTTACTTTGGTAACCTAAATTGTGCTTGGTTGTAAGTATTATGGACTAAAACAAAATACAAACTGCAGTTTAGCTAGAAATGATTATCTAGATTGTGGAGGGCCTTTGAAATTCTGTTGTATTAAAGACTAGCCACATTATTTATAGGATTAGTGGAAAATGAAATGTGAAGGCCCTTGTTCCAACATTATTAAGAATTTCAGGATGGTAATACCAAAATATTAAATCAAGTGTGAAGTCTTTCTGAACGTGAATTCCCCTGTGAGACCACTAAAGTTACATGCCTAGGAAGGCAGCCCAGCTTATATGAGGGACAAGAGTTTACAAACTGTTTACTTTGGAGAGAAGAGTTTACGAAGTGGAGACAAGAGTTTACCAATCTTCACCTATGTTTAAGATTGTCATATAAAATAAGATACTGTTAGATCAAGCTATGGATAAATAGATCCCAGGCTAACATAAGAAAGAATTCTTCATATTAAAGCCTTTCAACAACGGATTGCTTGTGAGAGCCATGAGAACTCTACCACTTATTCTTAGCCCTGTCTTTGCACAAGGAATATGACACAGAATTTAATTAAAAGAAAACATATTATCAGTCCTGAGCTACATTAAAAGAGGCAGGCCTATCAGACATCTACATACAGTGTAAGTATATAAAGCATAAACATAGGTATTACAACGTCACTGGGACTATAGGGAGATTGAGAAAGTTGCTTATACTGGACTTCTGAGACAGACTAGTTTGCATGGTTGAAAAAAATACTATGGTATGCCTTTTGAAGTAAGTGGCTGAGTACTCATTGGGCATGTTCAAGTACCTATAGATAATTACTCAAGCTTTCTATGGATGTTAGCCCAAATAGCTGCATATTTCCCACTATGAGATTTTAGAATTAGGGCAGACTTTCTAGGGATAACAGTGATAACTCAGACATTTTTTGTATTTTCCCATGTTCTACTAAATAAATGTCAGAGATGTAAAAAATATGAGTTTTAAAGAATAAAATTTTATTAGCCTACACTTGTCTGTCTTTGGCTTTGTCTCAGCTTCACCTTAAAGACTGATTCAGAAGTCTGCAATAGTCCATAGAAATGTGATTTTAACAAGCTGCCCCAAAGTGTATGATACACATGTGTTGGAAATTATCGTTAGTATTTGGGCATACCCCTGCATATCCTGAAAATTCACATTTTGTATTTTTAGAGATAATGTATATAACTCAGTAGAACAGATCTTACTTAGCAGTAATTTGGGACATAAGGGCATCATAATTCCTTTCAACTTGAATATCCACTGATTTCACTAATGTACTATTAGTTAACTGAATGCAAACATGTGCTTCAGGCAGATGTTCACTGTTTTTCAGATGTGTTACATGTATTTCTACCTCTGTGTTTTTTACTGGTCATTCTCCACCTTTAATTTGTACCCTATGACTTTTCCTTTTACTCTCAATCAAGGCTAATGTCAAGTTGCTCCTTGCATTCCAAAATACCCCAGTTCTATTTGACTGCTCCCAAAGGATGTTTTGATCCTTTTATTATCTATAAAAGTTATGAAAAGCCAAGTCTACATTATCCCATACAATTATACCTTTTTAATACTCATAGCTTATTAAACATATTATTTGATAATCTTCTAAGAGAAAATAATATTTACCACAGTGTAGTGAGTGGTAAGAATAAGTGCTTGATAAAAGCATAGATTTTTGTCAATTATTTTGATTAGAAACTTATTATACTTAGACTGGGTTTTCAGCACATATTTGGATGTGAGGTCTTAGTGATACTTTTGACTTCCTGTTTCATAAATAATCAGTGTCACTATCCATACTGACTTTCACTGGGAAAAGTCTGTTTTCTCAACTGATAAATGAAGGCAACAATATTTACCTCACATAGTTATTGTGGTATTACTTACATGAGATATAAAACACAGCCTCACACGAAATACTTGATCAATAATTGAAAAATCCTTTCCCTCTTTTTTAAGACAGTACAAAAAATGCTGTAAATATTTCTTTTCCCTCCTTTTTTAAAGCCTTGGTTTCAGTAGCTGCTTTATTTTTGAGTTCTTTGACAGATCTTGGAAGCGCTCCAATGGCCATGCCACAGAATTGAGTGTGAAATGGAATAGAAGTTATTCTATTTGACTATAAACAAAAGTTTATGGACAATTAATGATTTTCTTAGCATTGCTTTCTTGAGAAATTAGGAATCACAACACCTGATTTCCAATAGCAATTAGTATTTTTTAAATTGCTTGGGAAGACCTTAAGCCTTATGTACGTTTCATTTTAGAGCCAAATCTCTTGAAAGTTGATTTTAAACCAGTGTATTATTGCTTTTTGATAACAGGTTTCAATGGATTTCACCAATATTCATAATTACTTGATAAGTATTTTCTGATTTTTTTTTCCTTTAGTATTCTCTCAAGAAGCTGGCAATCCAATCAGGAAACGTATTAATATATTATTAGAGCACATTTATTAAGTATAGCCTAGGTTATGCATTAGGAAAAAAAGATCCACGATCCTATAAAACTCAGTGGCTTTAAAAGTAAAGGTCTATTTCTGGATTACACTCTATCTTTGGTTGGCTGGGAGTGTGATTTAAGGGATTCTCTTATACATTATTCCCTCATAGCAACATAGGCTGCAGAAGGCTCTGCCTGCTTGCTTCTACAAGAAGAAAAAGAAATGCAGTTAAACATACATCAGATCGTAAGGATACTGCACGGAAGCTCATATTTCACCAATTAAAGTTGACAACTTCACTGTGTCTATTTTCAAAAGAGATGAAAATATACAAACTAAACATAAGCCTAGAAGGAGGAGAAATGAAATCTCGGTGAACAATTCTGGGGTACATTTTTTTTTTCTTTGCCACACTTTGGAAGAGTAAGAGTTGTCTTGGGCCACACAGAAAAGCACAAACACTAATGATAGCTCTGATTAGCCAAAAAAAAAAAGTCAATGCATACATTTCATGATATAGGACACCACAGATAAGCAAAAAACATCTTCACAAATTTAGCAGGTAGCCCAGGGACTGCAGGATGGACATCTCTCTGGAATGACTATCATAAGGAAGAACTTTGGTCTGCATAACCAATGTATTTATCGCTTTCCAACTGGCCCAATTTTCTATGATCTGGTGGAAATCCTGCTGTGATTTTTGAGATTCTCTCCTTTGGTAGCTAGGTCAGCCATTCAATCTTTCTCTCTTCTGGTTTGAAATAGGCTTAATCTATGTTGAAGCCAATACTTCTAGGTCAGGTAAGCCATGAAATAAAGCATATGAATGTAGCATAACTCCTGATGATCTTTGGGTCTCATATTTCCTGTAGATATGACAAACTATGTCTAATTAAAATTTTCATCAGGTATTTTTTGAATTCTCCCTATGTGTAGAAAATACACTGCAAATAAAATAACTCATATTTCTGACCAGTGCACTATTTAGTTATCTTAACCAATGCTGTGTGGTAACATGCTCATAAAATCTTTGCAAAATTCAAGATAGCCATAAGTGTCCTTCTACATTATAAATCAGAGTTTTATATGTGATTCAGGTTCTACTAGTTTCAAAACATTAGGTTGGAAACAAATTATTGATTTGTAAATGCGTACTATATGTTAACCTCTGCCCTTTAAATCTAATCTGAAAATAATTTACATATGTATGTATACATTTATATGGATATATTTTCTCCATGAATAAATGATACATACTGTTGGAAGTGGAAAAGTGGAATAGTGACAATAAATGTCATTGAGAATCAGAGAATATATTTACTTTCATCATTTTTTAAACTTTGTCTTTGTACGTTTTTATGTTCATCTTTGTGAATAATTGCTCTCAAATCCTAAGGTATGAAAAAGTGAAAATTTCTCAAGTTAAAACACAATAATTTCAGCTTATCAGCTATTGTTGTGTGTATTCATTTTTGAGTTATTTTAGCTATAGTTTTCTTACTTTTTTCTTTTATTCCTTTCTGACCAAAAGATAAAATCCTTGAGTTGAAAGCCTATGATATTCCTAGTCTTTAGGAACTGGCTGGTACACACTGTGGCTCTAGAGATGTTTCTAGGAAAAAAAAAATGTTCTCATAAGGGGTGGGTGGGGAATCTGATAAATACAGCATTGTGTGATGTACTTTCTTGTATTGTGGTAAGAGATATAACTTCCCTAAAAAACATCAAGAGTCCAAATTCAAAGCTATAACCCAGTTACAACCTAAGAATAGGGGCAAGGGGAAAGGGAGGGGAGGGAGGGGGAGGTGGGTAGAGGGAAGGGGATTGGTGGGATTACACCAGCGGTGCATCTTACAAGGGTATATGTGAAACTTGGTAAACGGTCTGTGAAGCTAGTGAATGATGCCTCATGATCATATCAATGTACACAGCTATGATTTAATAAAAAAAGAGATATTAGGATTAATAATAATAATAGTAAAGGGAGGACTGGGGGTGCCATGACCATGAAATAGCATAGAGAAACTTAAGGAAAGAATCTAATACTTGTAAAATAATTGTTTTTAGGGAAAGTGTCTATGTCTTGTCACAATACAAGAAAGTACATCACACAATGCTATATTTATCAGGTCCCCACCCATCCCCAATGAGAACATTTTTATTTTTCCGATAAACATCTCTAGAGCCACAGCGGTGTACCAGCCAGTTCCTAAAGACAAGGAATATCAAAGGCCTTCAACGCGAGGATTTTATCTTTTGGTCAGAAAGGAATAAAAGACAAAAGTAAGAAGACTACAAATTGATAATACTGTCATAGAAGTGCCTTCGATGTGTTTTGGGAAAATAGATTTACAAGTGGTTGACTGCCTGGAGAGATGGGAAATGCTGCACTGAAAAGTTAGATCTTCAAGAAAAAACGTCACTCTTAGGAGAAGAAGGGAACAGGCATTGCAGTGAACAGAGAAGCAAGTTGAAACTAGGGAGTCCCCCAAGATGTATGGTCTGATTAGGGAATAGTAAGTATTCGGTGTACGTGGAACAGTGGCAAGGGGTAGGAGTTGCAGAAAGAATGGTTCACATAAAAAATGGAGCCAGATCTTAGACGGAATTACATTTGAGGCCACAGAGTTTAACTATAAATTTTAGGTAATGGAAGTTCAGGAAAGGTTTATTAACAATGGAATAATATAATTAGATTTATGTTTTGGAAAGCATCATCTATCAGAAGCTATTACACTATGTATTAATTAAGTTACAAAAAAAAAATCACGTTCATCAGGATTTTTTCTACAGTGAAATTTAATTTTTTGTCTAATTATTCCAGAGAAGTAAATTACCTCAATACAGTATCGATTGTCACCAGAGTTTTCAACTTACTGGCCTGCCTTATAGATCTCAGAATTTCTAGGCCCCACAATCACAAATTATCTGTGTATCTATATCTGTCTATATATCCACCCATCTCTACATATTCCTCCCTATAGGTTTTGTTTCTTTAAAGTGTTCTGACATATGCATATGGCGTAAAATAGGGATGTGTTGGTTAGCTAACATTTTTCTTTTAGTTTTATGTTCAAAACTTTTTAAATCTATTAATAACATTTTATTACAGTGCAACAGAAAGCAAATTTAACCCTTTTATATGTAACCCCACTTTCTATTGTTCTATCGGAATTGGGATTACTCTCTATCTGTAGGAAAGTAAGCAAATATGTGGACTTCCAGTTTGGAACCCTTACTTGGAGCTTGGTAGGAGACTCTCTGTACTTATGAGCAGGACTGGTCATATGGACCAACTTCTTAGTAGAAAATCATACATCACTATCTCACTACTGAAAAGTTCTAGTAGGGACTGGTTTATTTATCAATCTGAGTAGATCAGCATCTCATACAGTAACAAAAGTTCAAAATTCTACCAGTTTATTATGAAGTTTTAAATTATTTCTTGCACTTTCTCTCTGTCTATCTCAGGTTGGATAAAAGTTCTCTTCATTGTAATTACTCAGAGAGCCAGTCTAATGAAGCAGTTAAATTACCACATACCTTGCCACAGGTAAAGGGGATATGGGGGTCTTTCTCCTTGCAGTTAAATTCTCCAGAGACAGTTATATGTCTTTAGCAAGCCACAGGAGGATCCTGAAGTACAATCTCCCTATGCACATAGAAGATCCTTTGTATTAACCTGGTTGGAAATGGAACACATTATTCTTAGTAAAGCATCACAAGAATGGAGAAGCAAGAATCCAATGTACTCAATTCTGATATGAGGACAGTTAATGACCTAGTACATGGTGGGGAGTGGGGGAGGGAAAGAGCAGAGAGAGGGAAGGAGGGACAGGGGTGGGGGAAGGGAAGAGCAGAAAGAGGGGGAAGGAGGGAGGGGTTGGGGGTAATGGTGTGTGACACACGTTGTGGGGGGGGTGGGACACAATTATAAGAGGGACTTTACCTAACAAATGCAATCAATGCAACCTGGTTCTTTGTACCTTCAATAAATCACCAATAATAAAAAATAATAATAATTCAGTGTAACTGGAAAAAAGTAAAAAGAAAAAAAAAGAAGATGGAGAATTGTGAACAGTAGTAATGACAACCACATTTGATAAAATATTCTTCTCTTCTCCTATTAACTCACCCTGGGAGCAAAGGAATTCATTTACCTGAAGTAAAGGTATGGCTGGGGCAGGTTGAAGTGAGAACTGAATAAATGGCTTCTAGTATGAGTCATTGTTCTTTAAACTCTTATGCATAATATCAAACAGTGAGTAGACCAGCCTTCCTTAACTCATGATTCTAAAGTTTTAGGAGTATTTCTGTTTTGAAGCAATCTAATGTAAATAACTGACTCATCGCCTATGTCTGTAGAACTGGATTTTCATTATTAAATGTTTGTTTTCATTTTTTGCTCATTTTTAGATATTGTGTTGTCTTCTTTTATCAAATCCCATTGCTTTTATTTAAAAAAGAATGCCATTCATATTGTTGAGTTCCAGGTTAACTGTGATCTAATGTGTAGTTGGGTGCAATGGGGTAATAATTTCCTGAAATGGAATAGAACTGTGGAATTGCAGCTCTAAGAATTATTTATTTGTACATTTTGAACTCTTTATTTTGTGAGTCTGTTTGACCATGACTACCAATAAATGCCTATCTATCAAGGCTGGTTATTTGACTTTGGAAGCTACACTGAGACTTAGCACAGCTATAAGCAGAATTAAGGTTTCTGTAGTTTGCTTTTCTAACTGTGCGCTATGTAACCACAGAGAATCAGCACAGAGTAACCAGTGGCAGTACCGATGCACTTCCCCAGTAGTTAGAGAAAGAGTTGAGCCCCCAGTATGGAAGCCCACAGCTTTTCTCCAAGTTTGGTGCCTACATGGTATTGGAGTACAGCTGTTACTCTATTTTGTGCCTCTCAAACTTTAATATGTGACTATCTTGGGGCTCTAGATACAATAAAGATTCTGATTCATTAAGTCTGAGGTGGGACCTAATATTCTGCATTACTAACAAGTTCTGAGCTGCTGCTAGTGCACCTGGACTACATTTGGAGTTGCAAAGGTCATGGCTCCTTAAGACCTCTTATTTTACAACGCTATTATTGAACTCCGAATAGGTCCTCAAATTTCTCAGCTAGATCAACTTTTGCAAAGAGTTAATTTCTCAATAGGTTTCCTTCTGAGCACAGAATTAAGTGGCATGTTGCCTAAAAGTCAGTTTTTTGCAGTTTTCTGCAATGGAGAGGTTTGTGTTCATGTCAAATGACTCTGAAATGCTTTCAGAATCAATAAGATATTAGCATAAACTATGTATTCTTCAAATAAATTATGAATTACTTTGTTCCATCCCAGAGAATTATACACGTAGATTTTAGTTTCTGTATATTGTTCCTTATCATAATCATTTTATTTGAAACACTATACTAACTTAGCACTAAATAAACAACATTAAAACTAGATATTTTCAAAAGTATACTTTTACCTCACAGTGTAGAATGTCATTATTAATAGACCCAATCGTGTCTGTAAAAGCACTGCATAGAGCCTCTAATTAAGTAAGTGAGGTGAAGGCTTTATTAACCAGTTGGATGTAAGCATTCATAACTGTACATAAACTCAGCACATTGTACCCAGTAAAGACATCAATGTATACATGATCTATGTGTTTATGACTTAATAAGAAAAGGAAAGATTAGCAATATAATGGCATCAACTTGAATTTATCACTAAATGACTGTGTATTTCATAATGGCTTCAAATTTATGTAGTATAATTTTTTTTTTGCAGTTTTTGGCCGGGGCTGGGTTTGAACCCACCACCTCTGGCATATGGGGCCAGCGCCCTACTCCTTTGAGCCACAGGTGCCTCCCTGTAGTATAAAATTTTTTAAGAACACTCCCACATTTATGCGAAGATAGGAAGTAGTTGGTTTGGGAATATATTTTTCAAAGCAGTGGCGTCAAGTGATATTTGCTACAGTATTCACTCCAAGTAGAAAAAAATGAACAAGAATATAGAATACTTTAGAATCTGAACTTTCTAAAAGCATAATCTATTGCAAATCATTGCAGCTTTTCATACACAGTTGATATATTATTAAATCCCTAAAACTTCAAATGCTGTTTTTTCTAGAGGGCTTTGTAAGTAGTATTAAAAGATGTGTAAAATCTTTCTCCAAATATGTCATTTCCATTACAAGAAAAGTCCAAAAATGCACACATGTAGAAATATTTTCTATTAGCAAATTCACAAATTTAGCAATAATTATTATCTATTCAATATGGATAAGAATACTGCACTACAAACAAAATAATTGTATAATGTTTAACATTTATTATATTATTCAAAATTATCTGAATCCTCACATTGTCTGTCATGTTTCAGTAATTCATTTTGTATTTACATTTGCAAAAATATAAAATGCATGATATTGATATGAGGTTTTTTGCATAAATATTATTCCATATTGCTATAAAACCTGGTTATAGCTCCTTCCAAGTGAGGGAAATTCATATCATCTCATTATCACAGAATGCTAGATTTTGTCTTAAGTGCCGGATTAGCAATAAACTAAGACAAGCTCCTGAGAACGAGGAGAGAAATTAATACCCAGAGTTTCTACAATATATACCTAAAATGTCCAGTTATAAAAACAAATGATAACTCCTGTAAGTTGATCACTCAAGGGACTGTAACAAACTGGTCACATGCATAAGTGGTTAACATAAGGAACTAGGCCTACTGTAATGATAATATATGTGGTATATATGTCTGGTCTATGAAAGGTCAATTTAAGGAGGTGGTCACTGTAGGGAGGTGGTCAACTATAGAGGTTCAACTTCATATTTTTCAACTGTATAAAATATGCACAAGGGCGGCACCTGTGGCTCAAGGAGTAGGGCGCCGGTCCCATATGCCGGAGGTGGCAGGTTCAAACCCAGCCCCGGCCAAAAACCACACACACACAAAAAAAAATATGCACAAAAAAAAGAGGAAGGTTTGACCTATACTGCCTATAATGTTTTCTTATAATTCTATGTTACCTCAGCATCCATTCTGAATCTAGGTTTAAATTTTTCATACCACAAGCAGAGACTCAGTTACCGTTGATCCAGTTCCCACTTTTCCACCTTCTCCAGTTTCCACATCCTTATAACCATCTCTCCTTGAGGCATGAATACAGAACGCACTTGACTCACCCCACTTATTCTATATCCAACATGGACTGTGCAGACATGCTACAGTGAGAACTCTCAGTACGAGTCCACGGAATTCACATCTGCTGCCTGTAAACTAATCAATTAGGAGGGAAATCTGCTTGGTATTTTCCTGGGTGCCATAAAGGCCTCAGCCCATAGTTCCTCTCTCTTTTGCTCACTCCCCACATGTGGTTGAGAGCTCTGCTTGTCAGCACCCCTTTTCTCTCTAATCTATGAGCAATAAACTGTGTTTGTTATTTCAGGTGTTTTTGTTGTGTTGTTTCCTCTGAATCAACACACTCAGACTGACTACCACACCTAGACCTAATTTTCTGTCCTTCTTCAAGGCCCTCTTAAAAAGTGCCTATCTTGGCAGGAATAAATTGAACATGTGTCAGACAAGAGACACAGTGGCATCTGCCAGCGTAAACATGTTTCCTGTGAGAGGGACACCTGGTCATGAGTTGAACAGTTAGGCATTAGGCCATTTTCCAGGATAAGGAATTATCTCATGAAAGGGACACTGTAAACATCCACAACCCAATCTGGAGCCCAGGAGGAATAGAGTTTATACTCCCTTTGCAGAAAGAGAGATTTCAAGACCAAATTGAAGAGAAGTGCAATTCTGCTCCATCACGGACTTATAAGCCCTATATTCTACTGGAAGTTGTAGCTCTGAATTCATTTCCTGGCATTTATATATTTTCCCCCACATTTTATTCAATGATCCAAATAACTTCCTTTTATATCTTTCTCAATGGTTTTTGATTTCTGCTTTCTGATTCTGATATATGGGTGGTTTTTTTTAAGTTAATTTTTCTTTCACACTTCTGGGGCGGATAACATAGCAATTCAGTACTTGTACTTGAAATAAAAATAAAAATTAAAAAAATCATAGTATTTAAAAATAATACATATGAAAGAAGATGCTAAATTTTAATGATTGTTTCAGTATTAATTAACTTAATAATAAATATTCATAATACAGTTAGTAGATTAAAAGAAAACCTTTAATTTATTTCTATGCAGTGTAATTTATTAATAATAGCGCATGTTATTTATTAAATAGTAACTCATGCTATAATGGAGCGTTTTTTTATTTAAATTTCAGGCTCAGCCCTACCATCTGGCACAGTGAACAATGGTATGAACTAAAATAAAAGTCAAGTTCTAATATAGCATGAGTGAACCTCAGGAATCTTTCTTTTAACACATTTTGCAGGATATCCTTATATGTAATCAAGGTCGATAAACATTCAACCACTGTTCTGACTATCCTGATTATACTGGATTTATAGTCCTTTTCAAATAAAAGTTGAATCTTGGGTAGCTCATAGAAGATCTCAGCATCAGGGGTATGCACATAAGGTATTTTATTTTAGTACCCAATATTACTTTTATAATGTGAATGTATCCTACACTTTTATGTTCTAGGTCATGGCCTGGCTGGTTTTATGAAGGTTAACAGTGTACCATGAAAGAATAGCAATTAATGGCCTTGTAAAACCAGAAAGTCCGGTTGTGGATGGTAGGAACTATAGAGAGGGATTAAGTAGAGTTAAATAGTTAAACTACTATGTGGCAAGGCATTAGGTCTTTATAATAGAAAATGCACTAGACTTGCCATCAGTAATTCTGGTTTCAATCTAAATTCCTACATTGACTTTCTATGTAACTATGAGTACATAGAAATATGTATGGTGATAAAGAGAGAAGGATCTGGAACAGATTGACTACATGTTCATTCAAACGTAGACTCTATAAATTGCTGTTTTGGCAAGATACATGAATGGTCTGTGCCCCTAGCACTCCATCTGTAAAATTAGAATGATGATAATAATAGTACCTACTTTATAAAATTGTCATTAGGATTAGATGGGATGACATGGTCAAAACATATACACTGATGTTTAGCAAATTCTTACCAATTAATGTTGACTACAATTATTATAATTATCATTAATTTACAAATAGAAATGTATCTACCTTATTCCTCGATTATTGTCAGGATTAAATGATCTTATATTTATACATTCACTTGTCAATATCCATTATGCACCGACTACATGGTGGATAAGATTCAAAACACAGTGTAGAATCTCATGATGATGCAGAAATGTCCTCAGAAAGCTTGCAACCTAATAGGGGAATTAAAAAATACATAAAATAAATTGGTGGAATACATAACAGAAAGTGACCTTGGGTTGAAACAGATACACAGGAAACTTCAAGAGTTAAGGGAAAGAAATGTTCACTTGCCAATAGGGGCTTTCTGGATGGGCTAGTGTTAGCTTTGGGGCCTGAAGGGCTAGTAAGACTTAACAACAAAAATTTAGAGGGACAGCCAAAGCCATTCCTGGTGGTCATGAAGTGTGAAGAAAAGTATAAAGATAGTTAAGACAGATTATGTAGATATAACCATAGTATAAGCCATAAAGTGCTCATCACATTTTAAGGCATGAAACTCTTGAAGCTTGTAGGAAAACATTCATGGACATGATGGCTTTCTATGACAAATAAGAAACCAGAACATTGCACACTGATTTTTGCAAGAGAGCATGCATGAAGCATACTCAAACAATAACATTATGTTATCAACCTCGACCTAACCCAGTTTGCCTTTGTTGACTGGGCCAATTCCCATAGTAGAGAGAAGAATCTGCTGACCTGTGTGTTACCCATCGCCCACTCAGGCACACTAAAGGATGGGCATCCATTTTCAGTATTCCTCGCTGAACTGCAGTTCACGTTAGAGAGAAGAGAAAACTGCAGCCACTGTATTTCTTGGCAAGCTGCTTGAATAAAAATAGAGATCTGCTGACTAAGTATTCGCTGTATCTGCAGACATTTCCCAGCTGGGGAAACAGACTTTTCCTCCCTAATTTTTCCCTTTTTGAATGTTTACTTAAATTAGCCCCTTAATCTCCCCCTCCATAAAAAAGTGTTTTGGGGAGGGAATTGGACATTTTTAAATATATTTATACATATATTTTTTAATTCTGTGTTTGTTCCAACCATTCTTATTTGTTAATCCTAAAATATGTTATTTTCCTTTTCAAAATGAAACAAGACCTCCATATATTAGACTTTGAACCTAGACATCAAAACAGTTAGATTTTTATTTTAAAAGGAGACTCTAACCTTATGATACCATTACTTAACAAATATATTCTGGAATCATTGGAGATTTAGAACCATATGGGAAGATGTTGGTGAGCAGGTATATTTTACTCACTCAACTAACACTTCTTAAGTGCTTGCTACTTTCAGACCTTATTCTAAGTACTCTGCATATGTTAAATTCTTTAATCTTCAGAGTAGCGATATGAAATCCATGCTATTACTAGCATTTTGCAGCTGAGAAAATTGAGTTGCAGAGAGACTATATAACTTGTGTAAGGTCACACAGCCAGTCAGGTTAAGTTGAGATTCAAACCAGACAGTCTGGGTCTAGGAGCCAATCTTGTAACCACCATACTATTCTACTTCTCAGCACAAATGATTTTTAAGGATGAAACATCCGATTATAAATGGGACCATAATCTCTGATTTTATACATTTTATCTTCTCTCCTAATTCATGACAAAACCACTGACATTTCTGCTTATTGATAATATCACACTCCAAAGGAGAGATATGAAATGATCTTGCCTCCATATGACAGTACTATTAACACTCTCTAGGGTAATATCAGCTCCCAAACTAACAATAATACTGTAGCTAAGGCATGTGTTTGTTACAAACCTTCAATGAGATAACATGAGTGGACTTTCCAGTTATACAGAAGGCAATTCATGAATTTTGGAAGAATTGAAAGGGTTTAAAATATGTAATATTCATGGGCCCTCATCTATAATATTCTTCTTTGCAAAAAAAACAAAAACCAATCAACCAACCAACACATAAGCAAAAAACCCTTCATTTACCAAACATGTGTACTTAAGTGCAGCGTGTTTAAGTACACTTTCAATCAGAGTAATAGATATTGGGCACACAAAGATTATAAAATTATAAATATACTTCATTTGGTTGATAAGTGAACATTGTTATGACTACATCATAGAGAGGAAGCACATATAATCTGTGACTTAAAAGCATGGACTCCAGAGCTCAATGGCCTAGGTTCAAATCCAGTTTTTTTCATATTAACTGTGAAATTAAACACAAATTTCCAAACTCTCTTTGCCTCAATTGCCTAGTTTGTAAAATGGACTGGGTAATGACACCTACTTCACTGGTTTCCCCTGAGAATTATCTACACCAATTCATATGGAATACTGAGAATGTTTCCAGGCACATAATAAGTGCTATATAGATAGTAAAACTCTTACATAATTGTTACTTTTTACTCTAAATAATTTTGAAAAGCATGGTCTATAACCCATCTAAGAATAAATAGTCTATTGAAAGAAGAAAAATTGGTTATGTGAGTATTTATCAAGCACAGTGCCAAGAACTGAAACTTAAAAAAAAAAATAAATAAATAAATAAAAAAATGTCTGTCCTTTAGAAGTGCAGCCCCTGAGGAAGGTGAGCAAACTCAATGAAGAAGGAAACTGATTATAGATACATTAAAGGAGGCAGGGCGGTTTAAAATGAAGGTCCTACATAAGGTCAGTAATGGTATGCAATGGTAAGCAGGGGACAGTGTTTGCAGCTTAGGCTTGCGAAAGCATTCTTGTTTTGTATTATGGAGTGAGAATAACAGGTGGATCCAAGGAATACAAAATTGGAAGGTGAGAGAAGAAGGAAGAGTTGAAATTGTAAAAATGGTGAGTAAACTTTTCATAAGAACATAGATGACTAATATTCCAAATCACTTACATTCCTCAGAGGTAAATACTTACACTTCTTTTTTGTATTAATAGGGAGTCTCTGTCACTCTGGGTAAAGTGACATAGTATCATCATAGCTCACAGCAACCTCGAGTAGCTGGAACTACAGGTGTCCAAAACAATGCTCCACTAAATAGTTCACGTCTCCCTTGTCCCACGCCCCTTCTGCCTTGTACTCTACCAACTTCTTCTAATGGGTTATTGGTTTAGTCTCAGTTATGACCCTTCTCACCACCCCGGCTTCTGCCTTGGAGTCTACCAACTACCCCAAATAGGTGATTTGTTGTCCTAATCTCAGTTGGTATCACCCTTTCCCCCAACACCTTCTGCCTTAGACTCTATCAACTACTCCTAATGGGACATTGGTTAGTTTCAGTTGGTATCACCCTTGTTCACCTGACATCTTCTGCCTTAGACTCTCCCAGCTACTCCTAAATGGTGATGGGTTTTCCTAGTCTCAGATGGTATCACCCTTCTTCCCCCAACACATTCTGCCTTGGATTCTATGAACTACTCTTAATGGGTTATTGGTAGTCCTAGTCTCAGTTGGTATCACCCTTCTTCCAACACCAAATTGTACCTTGGACTCTACTACCTACTCCTGATGGGTGATTGGTTTAGTCTCAGTTGCCATTACCTTTCTACCCCATCCTCCGCTTCTGACTTAGACTCTACCAACTACTCCTAATGGGTGATTTGCTGTCCTAGTCTCACTTGGTGTCTCTCTTCTTTCCCCCCTTCTGCCTTAAACTCTACCAACTTCTAATGGGTTATTGGTTGTCCCAGTCTCAGTTCTTATGACCCTTTCCCCCCTCCCATTTTTCCCTTGGAATCTACCAACTACTCCTAATGTGTGATTGGTTGAGTCTCATTTGGTATCACCCTCCACCCCCCCCCACCCTTCTGCCTTAGAATCTACCAACTACTCATAATGAGTGAATGGTTTAGCCTGAGTTGGTATCACCCTTCTTCCCACCTGCATCTGCCTTGAACTCTACCAACTAATCTTAATGTGTGATTGATTTAGTCTCAGATGGCATCACTCTTCTTCTCACACCATGCTTCTGCCTTGGACTCTATCAGCTACTCCTAATGGGTGACTGGTTGTCCAAATCCTTTGTATCAACCTTTCCCCCCCATTTTCTGCCTTGGACTCTACCAACTACTCCTTATGGGTGATTGGTTGTCCACAGTTATCAGTTGGTATACCACCGTTCTCCTCAACCCTGCTTCTGCCTGCACTCCACCAGCTACTCTTAATGGATGATTGGTTGTCTCAGTCTCAGTCTCAGTTAGTATCACCCTTCTTCCTACTACCCTTGCTCCTGTCATGGACTCTACCAATACTCCTAATAAGTGATTTGTTCAGTCTAAGTTAGCCTTTCCCTTCATCCCCCACCCCACTTATGCCTTGGATGCTACCAATTACTCCTAATAGGCGCTTTGGAGTCCTAATCCAAATTGGTATGAACCTTTCCCCACAACTTCCGCCTTGAACTCTCCAACTAATCCTAATGGGCGATTGGTGTTCCACAGACTCAGTTGATATCACCCTTCTTTCCCCACCCCTGCTTTTGCCTAGGACTCTACCAACTACTCCTAATGGGAGATTGCTAGTCCTGGCCTCAGTTGGTATCACCCTTCTCCAAACCCACACCATCTTCTGCCTTGGACTCTACCAACTACTCCTAATGGGCGCCTGAGTGTCCTAGATTCAGTTGGGATCACCCTTCTTCCCACCCCCCCCCCCCCGCCCACATTCTGCCTTGGACTCTACCAACTAACCCTAATGGACAATTGGTTATCCTAGTCTCAGTTGGTATCACCCTTATTCCCAACCCCATCCCCCACCTTCTGCCTTGGACTCAGCCAACTACTGCTAACTGGTGATAGGTTTTCCTAGTCTCAGTTGGTATCACCCTTCTTTCCCTGGCTTCTGCCTTGGACTGAACCAACTACTCCTAATGGGTGATTGGTTGTCCTAATAGCAGTTGGTATCACCCTTCTTCCTCTTCTTCTGACTTGGAGTCTACCAACTACTCATAATGGGTGATTGGTTGACCTACTCTCAGTTTGTATCATCCTTCTTACCTCCCCCTCCCAATTTATGCCTTGGACTCTACCAATTACTCCTAATGGGTGACTGGTTGATCTAACCCCAGTTGGTATCACACTTTCCCCCCACTTTCTGCCTAGGACTCTACCAATTACTCCTGATAGATGACTGGTTGACCTAATCCCAGTTGATATCACCTTTTCCCCACACTTTCTGCCTTGGACTCTACTAACTACTCCTAATGGGTGATTGGTTGTCCATAGTCTCAGTTGGTATCACTGTTCTTTACCCCACCCCTGCCTCTGCCTTGGTCTCTACCAACTACTCCTAATGGATGATTGGTTGTCCTAGTCTCAACTTGTATCACCCTATGTCTCCCTACCCACTTCTGCCTTGGACTCTACCAACTACTCCTAATGGGTGCTTGGTTGTCCACATCCCAGTTGGTATCACCCTACTTCCCCCCTAACTTCTGCCTTGAAATTTACCAACTACTCATGAGAGGGTATTGGTTGTCCTAGTGTCAGTTGGTATAAACCTTCTCCTCCCTCCTGCTTATGCCTTGGTCTCCACCAACTACTACTAATGGGTGCTTGTAGTCCTAATCCCAGTTGGTATCACCTTTTCTCCTCACTTTTGCTTGGACTCTACCAACTACTCTTAATAGGTGATTGGTTGTCACTGTGTCAATTGGTATCACCCTTTCTTCCCCTCACCCAGCTTCTGCCTTGGACTCAACCAACTGCTCCTAATGGATGATTGGTTTAGTCTCAGTTGTCCTCACTCTTCTCCCACCACCCCACATTTTCCTTGGACTCTATCAATTACTCATAATGGGTGCTTGGTTGTCCTAATCCCAGTTGGTATCACCCTTCTTCCTCCCACCTTCTTCCTTGGATTCCACTAATTACTCATAATGGGTGATTGGTTATCCTAGTCTCCAAAGGTATCACTCCTCTTCTCCCCCACTTCTGCTTTAGAGTCTACCAACTACTCCTAATGGGTGATTGGTTGTCCTAGTCTCAGTTGGTATCACCCTTCTTCCCCCCCACCACATTCTGCCTTGGAGTCTACCAACTACTCCTAATAGGTGATTAATTGTCACAGTCTCAGCTAGTATAATCCTTCTTCCCACTAACCCCGCTTTTTTCTTGAACTCTAGCAACTACTCCTAATGGGTGACATTTTATCTCAGTTGGCTTCACCCTTCATTCCCCACCCCGCTTATGCCCTGGACTCTTCCAATCACTCCTAATGGGTGCTTTTTAGTCCTAATCTCAGTTGGTGTCACTTTTTCCCCACACCTTCTGCTTTTGACTTTACAACTACTCCTAATGGGTTATGAGTTGTCCACAGTCTGAGTTGGTATCACCGTTCTTCTCCACTCACTGGCTTTTGCCTTGGACTCTACCAACTATTCCTAATGGGTGATTGCTAGTCCTACGCTCAGTTGGTATCACTCATTTTCCCCCCACCCCGCTTCTGCCTTGGACTTAACCAACTAGTGCTAATGGATGATTGGTTTAGTCTCAGTTGGAATCACCTTTTTTCCTCCACCTTACTTTTGCCTTAGACTCTATCAACTACTCCTAATGGGTGCTTGGTTGTCCTAATACCAGATGGGATCACCCTTATTCTGCCCCCACCCATGCTTATACTCTGGACTCTACCAACTACTCCTAATGGGTGCTTGGTTTTCCTAATCCCGGTTGGTATCACCCTTCTTCTCCCACCTTGCTTCTCCCCTGGACTGTATCAACTACTCATAATGTGTGATTGGTTAGTCTAAGTTGGTATCACCTTTCTTTGCCCTGCATATGCCTAGACTCTACCAACTACTCCTACTGGGTGATTGGTTTAGTCTCAGGTGGCATCACCCCTCATCCCCCACCCCACTTATGCCTTGGACTCTATCAACTAGTGCTAATGGGTGCTTGGTTGTCCTAATACCAGTTGGGATCACCCTTATTCCCCCCCTTCCTCTTCTGCCTTGGGCTCTACCAACTACTCCTAATGGGTGATTTGTTGTCCTTATCCCGGTTTTTATCACCCTTCTTCCCCCTCACCATGGCCACTTCTACCTTGGACTCTACCAACTACTCCTAATGGGTGACTGGTTGTCCTAGTCACAGTTCATATCACTCTTCTTCCTCCCACACTTCTGCCTTGGACTCTACCAACTATTCCTAGTGGGTGATTGGCTTTGTCTCAGTTGGTATCACCCAACTTCCTCCACTCCCCTTCTGCTTTGGACTCTGCAACTACTCCTAATTGGTGATTTGTTGTCCTAGTCTCAGTTGGTGTCACCCCTCTTCCCACCCACTTCTGCCTTGAATTCTCCCAACTACTTTTAATGGGTGATTTGTTTAGTTTCTGTTGGTATCTTCCCCACCCTCATTTGCCTTAGACTCTACCAGCTACTCCTAATGGGTAATAGGTTTTCCTAGTCTCAGTTGGTATCACCCTTCTTCCCCACCACTTCTGCCTTGGGCTGTACCAATTACTCATAATGGGGGATTGGTTGTCCTAGTCTCAGTTGGTATAACCCTTCATTTCCCCCTCCTTCTGCCTTGGCATCTATCAACTACTCCTAATGGGTGATTGGTATAGTTTCAGTTGGTATCCCCCTTTCTTCTCTTCTGCCTTAGACAAAAAAAATAAATAAATACATTAATAAGAAAAAGTTCAGCTGGAGCAATGGAGGGATGGCCTGTCTCTATATAAAATTAAAAAAAAAAAAAACATAGTCAGGTATGGTTGTTTGTGTCTACAGTCCTAGCTACTCAGGAGGCTGAAGTGGGAGGATCCCTGGAGCCCAGGAGTTCATGACTGCGTGATCTCTGATCACTGTACTCAAGCCTAGGTAACAGAGCAAGACCCCATCTGTGAAAAACTAAATAAATACTAAGCACCATGATACTGATGGTGAGCGCAATAGTCACTTAGAAACTTGAAAGATCATGACTTGAAATCAAGTCATTGGGAAAGACTTCACTGAAGAGCTATGCATTAAAAAATTAGCTGTGACCAATTAGCAAAAAGGGCATTCTGAGAGAAAGGGACAAAAAATACAGAGTTGAGATCAAAAATTCCTGTATGAGAATGAGAAGATTGACTTGTCTAAAGAGAAGAGCCAGGTGTGTGTATATGTGGGGAATAATGGAAAACAATGATGTACATATGATGGTGCCAGATCAAAGATGTCTTACAAGCTGGATAAAGGCATGTTTTGATTTTCTATACCAGCTATCAAGCAGTGAGTAAGAAAGATGTGTCTAAAAGGAGGATACAGGATGAATTAGAAGTGATATAGTATGGGCAACACAGGCTGTTAGCTGAGAGCAATGTGGAGTAATAAAAGGTTGGAGGATATATTTTGAAAAAACTGAAGGCGTAGAATTGGGATGTTCCTAATACAAAGAAATGTTAAATGCCTGAGGTGACAGATATCCCAGTTATGCTGATTTGGTTAATTGACACCATATGCCTATATCAAAACATCACATGTACCCTATAAATATATATATAACTATTGCATACCTATAATAATTAAAAACAAAAAGATCAAGGCTCAGGGTAAGTTTTTTGTTGGTGAACACATTGATGTGCCAGGGGTTGACATATCCTGATTCCACAGAGAAAGGACAGGGAAACTGTCCTAGACCTCATCTTCCTTCATTTGTCTAGTCCTTATTTGCATTCTTTAAAATAAAACCATAATAAAAAATAACTTGCACTTCTTACAAGAGTAACACAACAAGTGTCAGTCTAGTTAGTAGAATAACTAAAAAATAGTAAATTCTGTCAGATTCAACCAAATTCCATGTCTCTGTGTGTTTTTAGTGTTTATTTTGAAGAATATCACAGAAATGGATGAGCTTCACAATGATGATTTGTCATGGAAAAGAAACAACACATACCGGACAATGAAGCAATCCTGACTTAAATTAATTCAGTGGAAATAAGATAAAAAAGACCAGGGCCCCTGAGTTTGTAGAAATACTCATGACAGTGAGTATTTTGGACTTGTCACCATTAGTGGAAGTGAATTATATTTACTCCTCACAGCAACCCTTGGAGTTGGTCATATTATTGATTTCATTTTACAAACTAAGACAATGATGCAAATAAAGATTAAATAACTTGACTTAGGTTATCTTGTTTACCATTTAACCTTTTCATTTTATAGTTGATGAAAGTGAGAGCTAAAACAATTAAAATAACATGACTAGTGTGTTAGTCTAGATAGTACAATAAGTAGAGGTTAGTATGAATTTCAATCCCCATCATTGGCCACTACACAATACTGCATGCTCTGGAAGAAAAGACTTATGATTATTACTGACCCTTCCCAAACAAAAGGTTTGGGATCAACACAGAACATTACAATATGCAGAAGGTTTATTATAAGTTGTTTAAAACAGATAAAAGGAAAGAAGTTAGAAGATTATTTTCATTTTGGGTCCTGAAAACTTTCCTCAAAGCCCAGGTGGCCAAACTAGATAAAAGGCCCAAATAATATAAGTATGTATTTATTTCTTCACTTTTCCTACCAAGAACAGGATATATCAAGTTGATCCAAGATACCATCTCAATCAGATGAGATCCTATTTTTGTCTTTATTTATTTATTTAGGTCAGACACACAATATGCAAACACATAGTTTGTTAAGGTTCAAGTAAGTGATATGCTATTATTGTTTGTAACAAAACCTAAAATCGCCTGTTTATATATGAAAAGTTGTGCTTCATTAGCTCAAAGATTCCTGCATGACTTATGAAGAGATGTTTCCTGCAGTATTAGAACAATAAAACCATTGCTTACAGGTGATTTATGCAGTGTAGCCTGGTCAATTTCCATGACATTCTTTTTTTTTTTTTTTTTTTTTGCAGTTTCTGGCCGGGGCTGGGTTTGAACCCACCACCTCCGGTATATGGGACCTTTGAGCCACAGGCGCTGCCCTTCATGACATGCTTTAACAGAGATACTAAGGTAAGAAAAGCAACGAGTTTTCTGCCCATGCATAGTATGCCCTGAGTAGATTTTTATTACCTGACTGAATGAATGAGTCAATGAATGCTGTACACTTAATTTGCAGAATTCTGAAAGAAATATTGTCTATTATTATAGATACTTAAAACATTCTAGAGGCTTTTTTTCTGAAATAAGATATAAGAAGTAACATGAATGCAAACTCTTCTATAGGTTCAGAAAACATTTGGCAATTTTACATCACAGGAACATCTTCAACTTGTATTTGAAGAATTAAAAATGTTCCCAAGTAGTTTATTAAGTTGAATAGTCTCTTAGGAACTGATATACAATAGGGCAATGAAGCTGGAACACATTTTACTTCCTTGTCATTTTAGAATTATCTAATTTTGAATCATGCCAAACTGATAAAGAAAAACTATGAGCTACTTAGGTCAGGTCACAGAGTAAAAACACAGCAGAAGATTGACATGTCAGTTAACCCGTCTATCTAGTACAGGCTGCCAGTTTAGATAGGTCTAGAGCTCAATGTGCTTTTTGTTCTGAATGGATGACAGTAGACTGGGTCAGTGAAGATTTGAACTGAGTAATTCATTGAATAATAGGTCAGGCAAATAAGTAATTCCATTCAGTTATTAAAATCTTTTAAAGGATGTGTTCTGTGAAGGTATGCCCACAGAAAGCTGCAAGAAGTTTAGTTACTAAGACTGAAGTGAGACAAACCAGAAGTAAAGTCCTGACTCTGCTACCTGTGGCTGCCATAAATAGATCCCAAAGGTTATAATCACATTTCCATCATGTTCTGTTTTACTATTAAACAGCATGAATAAAATGTTAAGGCATACTGAGTTTGGAACACTTCAGAAACTGGGCTGATAACACTAGTTTAAGGCATGATTCTATTATTAAAAAGAACATGCACAAAATACAAATATTATTTGAGAAAGGGGTCAGGGATGTCTATGTCTTTCACATATGAGTGACCACTTTTGATTTAAAAAGTCAGTATTGGCCATGGTGGCTCACTCCTGTAATCCTAGCACTCAGGGAGGCCAAGGGGGATGGATCACCTGTGCTCAGGAGTACGAGAACAGCCTGAGCAAAAGCAAGACTCCATCTCTATAAAAATAGACAAACTAGCTGGGTGCGGTGGTGGGCACCACAGCACTCTAATAGGGTGACAGAGTAAGATTCTGTCTCAACCAAAAAATAAATACATGAATAAAAAATAAAAATAAAAAATTGTATTACATGTCTCTTTGACTTCACAGAAGCAGTAAAACAATTTTGATTCTATGTCTGTACAACTTATATGTGAGGCATCCAGAATGCTGTCAATTAATCCCATTAATGTCTTATGATAGGTAGACATTAGTCAAAGTTTACCTCTAGCCATATGAGGTGAAAGACAATATAAACAGTAAAGAAACTGCTGAAAATTTATTTTTAAATATAATTTATAGCATAACATTTTCAAAACTCTGCTTTGTTCATCTCCTTTCCAAATTTTCTGTTACGCTTTCCCAATTAAATAACTAAACCAGTTCTAAACATGCTGCATTTGGAAATAAATATAAATCAGCCCCAGGAACTTCCTGAAAATTAGATTTCTTACATATTCATTTCTGTCATTCAGTTTAAATGTTTGATGTCACTAGGCAACATGCTTTTAATGTTGTTAGTTTTGATGATTTTTCTATTCACAGTCCATTTAATCAAACATCATAATGTGAAATGATACAATCATTATATAATTAGGTAGCATATAAGTTGTGGACCTCATATATGCATGTATTTAACTTAAGACCTCTGGTTTCTAATAAGGACACCAGATGCTGTACGTCTCCTGGCCATCTGGATCTATCTGGAGACCATAATTTTTTCCAACTTTTTCTCCCAGAACTCAACTCAAATATCCATTTTTGTTATATATTAAATTACAAAGAGTGACATATCATGGCTTTGATAACTTATACAAGGTAATACCATGGCAATGTTATCAACCAAAAATGTTAATGTAACATTTTTATGAACAGCAATGTATAGTGTGCAGAAAACTTCAGGATTTCTACCTTTTTTGATTATTTTATTATAATTCGCAATAAATGCTTATTCATACTCAAATTTTCTATTAGAGTATACATAATGACAGTAGGAAATAAAGAACCTGAGAGACCTATTTCAGTCTCTTCATTTTACTATTCAATACTGTGGCCAAGAGCTTCAACTGGTCTTCTGACCTTCATTGCTAAACTCCAGATTGATTTGAAGAGTCAAGAAAGACTTGGCATTATAAAAGATGTTCAAAGAAACATTGCTCAGTGTTTGAATATAAGAATGAAGAAGCACTCACCAAAATGAGCAGCTCTCTTCATTGTAGAGGGCTTCACACAGAAGGCTTCACACAAAAGCCACTGTGTAAAGCCCTCCAAGCCACTGTGTATACCCTGCCATATCTGACCAGGAATGTTGGTACAGAAAAGTGAAAAGACTTGGGAACAAATTAGTTCTTCGAGTGGCACTCACAAAATTGTGAGGGGGAGATCTTCACAGTACAAGTGTTTCTTGGGTGTGGTTGTAAGCCTTTGAATCTATGCTTTTCTGAAACAATAACAACAACAAGATAAATAAGCACTGTCCTACATCTTTCTGACTCATGTTATTCAGCCTTAGCTATAGTCACAAAAACTTCACACATGTCTAATGGTCATTCATATAGTGAGGGAAAAGCTGTAGCTGAGTGTGGTTTGGTATAAAAAGAGCAAAAAAGGAGATCTACATAGAAGATTTTATAGATTAGAAATTTAGAGGTTAGGCAAAATTTCACCAGGGGGATATTAGGTCTAAAACTAGTTGGCAAGCCCTATATTGTTGGGACTAACTTTAAATTCTGTTAATTTCAGTAAATTTTATCTACATTTGGCAGAATTACTGTTGCTACCCAGTTGATGATTATAGTTGTGGGTGATGCTAACCCACTGCCATCATAGCAGCTGTTCAGCTGCCTGAATATGCTGTCATTTTATTGGAAACAGATCCCTCATTACAAAGCAAAGAAGAAAACATAGATTCTACTGTAGTCAGATTCTGGTAGTGAAAGACTAACATTCCTCAGAGTGCTAACAGAACAGCCAACACAGACACAACTGATACTCCTGCATAGAAACCATAACAGTACATCTCAAATAGTAGAATAATGTTTCACCAAACTTGTAATACACTCATAATGGTTGAAGAAAAAATACCCTCCTAGATTGTGGCAGGAAGTATGATCATTGATCCTACTTGAGAGTTTGTGGTTCACTGATAGCAAATCATCAAATTAGCATAGATCAATGCAAGGATTTGTACAGGTTTTGTCCTCAAGGATACTGTGATCTAGTAAAAAGAAATTCAAAAATTAAGAATAACAGGATCAAATAAAAGAAGAGAGCTGCCTCTAAGATTAGGTTAGTCGGGGAAAGTTTGCTGGCAATGCTCCTACTTCAAGTTGAAATAGGATTCCTATAAGCCCTAGTGAAACAAGGACAATTCTGACAGTGAAAGCAGCATGGAGGAGGAGACAAGATGGATGACTGAAGCCAGCATTCCACAGAGGCTCCCGTCCACTAGGAGAGTTAAAGGACAAAAATTCAGCAAGTAACCTGGTGGATTTGAGCTGCACTAAGAGAGAAGGTTGAAGAACGCACGTCAACCCCGCTGAGGTGAGCTGCGACCACAAGGATACAAACAAAAGGTACAAAATCCATCACCAAGCGGACGGGAATCCCCTCCCCCATGAGAATGGCTCAGAGTGTCCCACAAACAATCGGGCAGAGTTCAAAGGTCCTCCCACTACACTCCACAGGAGAGACCCTCTAAAACCTGGACCTACCTCCCCTACTAGGGTGCCACGGAGTCCTCCTGCCAGGCATAAAACTGTATAAACTGTATATAGTCTCTACCTGGAATTCTGAGCTCCTAGCCTCCCCTTCACTCACACTGAGGTCTGGAGGCCAGTCCCGGTCGGTGGAGAGAGGACCGCACCAGAGTGGCAGTTCCCTGAGGCACAGTGTGACAGCTGTCTTTTGGTGACAATTCGGCCAGGCATAAAACTGTGTAAAGCTGTGTGTTCTCTTCCCGAAACCCCAGGCTCCCAGAGCTCCCCACACTCCACTCTGCTCTTGCTCCAAGGTCTGGAGGCCTGTCCCCCAGGGGTCCAGACTCTTGGGCAATTGCTCGAGGGGTGTAGACAGTGCTGGGCTTCAGCCGGTCGGTGCAGACTCTGGGGTACGGGAGCGGAGAGAGGACGGTTGGCCGCAGGGGAACTACACTGGAGCAGAAGTTGCCTGAGCCACAGAACAGCAGCCCTCTTTTGCTAGCAATATGGCTTACTACCGAATATTCTGAAGCCATACCCCCGTCTCCCTGGAGACTCTGAGTATAGGATTTGCCTGAGGCTACTCCAACTTGCAAACCGGGGAAACTCCCAGGGCGGGGCTGACCCAGAGGTCCGCTTTACTAAACCTAAGATGCACCTGGCCCTCAGGGAATCGTCAGCTTGTAGACAATACAAGAGCAAAGACAAGCTGATTTGGAACTCAATTCAGCTTCTCTTCTGCAAGGGAACCGCACAGTTGTTCTGTTCTGTTCTGTCAGTAACATTAATCAGGGGCGAGACTGGACCTGAGTGAAAATCACCCAACATTCATCAAGCGCCCAAGGTTGTCAGGCCTCACCTCTGCCTGCTAGAGAGAGGCAGAGTGCAGTGGCCTGGCAGACTTCCTTGTGATTCAGGCAGGTGCAAACTCCTAGAGTACCGATTCACTACAGGCAACTGGGTCAGCCAACTGCAGGGCTATCAGTGACTGGGAGTGACAGCGGTGCGAGGTGGAGAAAGAGGCATCAACCTTCCCAGAGTGATCTATTGGCTTCTCCTGACTCCACGCAGCACTGGAACAAGCCACACCAGAGTAGTCACCAGACCCCTGTGATCCAGTTCCCAGAGACCTCTTAAACTCTCTCACCCGAGACAGGTGCAGACTGAGACAATTGATTTGGACTTTTTGAACTAATCCAATTGCCTGAGGACAAATCAGGTGGTGCCCTGGGTGCACAGTGGTAGGAAGGTTTGATTTTTCTTTTCCAATTGTTTGCCGGTGGGGAGGTGGGGTGACTTAATTGCTGATATTTCTCCACAGCTGAGACTTCAATCCAGAGTATCTGTTTCACTAGGGTGGAACAGAAACCAGCTGAAAACAAGACAGAACCACTTAGCGCCACCAAACCAGACAGGGCCCAAGTTTCTCAGGCTACAACACTGTACAGGCCCTTGAAAATCCCCAGGGGAAAACATCAAAGGGAGTAAAACAACCATGGGGCGGAATCAGTGGAAAAACTCTGGTAACATGAATAACCAGAATAGATCAACCCCCCAAGGAAAGTTATGGCAGATGCAATTGAAGATCCCATTCATAAACAACTGGCTGAGATGTCAGAAATCGAATTCAGAATTTGGATTGCAGACAAGATTAACAAAGTGGAATTAGGAATTCGAGGAGAAATTCAAAAGTTGTCTCAAGAATTTAACGAATTTAAAGACAAAACCACCAAAGACTTAGACACACTGAAGCAAGAATTTGCAGCCCTCAAAGATATGAAAAATACAGTAGAATCCCTCAGCAACAGAATGGAGCAAGCAGAAGAAAGGATCTTTATCTGACATTAAAGATAAAGCCTTTGAACGCTTCCAAACTCTCAAAGAGGAAGAGAAATGGAGAGCAAAAACGGATCATTCTCTCAGAGAGCTCTGGGATAATTCGAAGAAGGCGAATATCCGAATCACTGGAGTTCCAGAAACAGATGAAGGGCCTTGCTGAGCACAGAGGCCCTTCTGCATGAAATTATGAAAGAGAATTTTCCAGACATGCCTAGAGATTCTGAAATTCAGATAGCGGACAACTTCAGAAACCCAGCAAGACTAAATCCCAATAAGACATCCCCAAGGCATATCATAATTAACTTCACTAAAGTTAATATGAAGGAGAAAATCCTCAAAGCTGCCAGGAGAAAGAAAACCATTACCTTCAAAGGCAAGAATATTAGAATGACTGCAAATCTCTCTGCTGAAACTTTTCAAGCCAGAAGAGGGTGGTCACTGACTTTTAATCTCCTAAAGCAAAATAACTTTCAACCCCAAATCTTGTATCCAGCTAAACTGAGTTTCATTTATGATGGAGAAATTAAATACTTTAATGACATTCATATGTTGAAGAAATTTGCCATAACCAAACCAGCTCTTCAGGATATTCTCAGACCTATCCTCCATAATGACCAATCCAATCCTATACCACAAAAGTAAACTCACTCAGAAACTTCAGATCAAACTCCAATTTACACACTGGCAAAAGGATTAAACATGCCCACTGGACTTTTGAAAAACTCGATACACAAAACTTCACCAGACTTATCAATATTCTCCATTAATGTGAATGGCTTAAACTGTCCTCTAAAGAGGCATAGGTTAGCTGACTGGATACAAAAACTCAGGCCAGATATCTGTTGCATACAAGAGTCACATCTTAACTTAAAAGACAAATACAGACTCAGGGTGAAAGGATGGTCATCCATATTTCAGAAAAATGCTAATCAGAAAAAAGCAGGTGTTGCAATTTTATTTGCAGATACAATAGGCTTTAAACCAACAAAAGTAAGGAAGGACAAGAATGGTCACTTCATATTTGTTAAGGGTAATACTCAATATGATGAGATCTCAACTATTAATATCTATGCACCCAACCAGAATGCACCTGAATGTGTAAGAGAAACTCTAATAGACATGAGCAACTTGATTTCCTCCAGCTCCATAATAGTCGGAGATTTCAACACTCCTTTGGCAGTGTTGGATTGATCCTCCAACAAGAAGCTGAGCAAAGAAATCTTAGATTTAAACTTAACCATCCAACATTTGGATTTAGCAGACATCTACAGAACATTTCATCCCAACAAAACTGAATACACATACTTCTCATCAGTCCATGAAACTTTCTCCAAAATCAATCACATCTTAGGTCACAAGTCTAAACTCAGTAAATTTAAAGGAACAGAAATTGTTCCATGTATCTCTTTGGAACACCATGGAATAAAACTTGAGCTCAGTAACAACCAGAATCTGCATACTCATATAAAAACATGGAAGTTAAATAACCTTATGCTGAATGATAGCTGTGTCAGAGATGAGATTAAGAAAGAAATCACCAAATTTTTGGAACAAAACAACAATGAAGACATGAACTATCAGAACCTCTGGGACACCGCAAAGGCAGTTTTAAGAGGGAAATTTATAGCACTGCAAGCCTTCCTCAAGGGAACGGAAAGAGAGGAAGTTAACAACTTAATGGGACATCTCAAGCAAATGAAAAGGAAGAACATTCAAACCGCAAACCCAGTAAAGGAAAAGAAATAACCAAAATTAGAGTAGAATTAAATGAAATTGAAAACAAAAGAATAATAGAACAGATCAATAAATCAAAAAGCTGGTTTTTCGAAAAGGTCAATAAAATAGATAAACCTTTGGCCAACTGAATCAGGAAAAAAAGAGTAAAATCTCTAATCTCATCAATCAGAAACAACAAAGACGAAATAACAACAGACTCCACAGAAATCCAAAAAATCCTTAATGAATACTGTAAAAAACTTGTATTCTTTGTATCTAAATCCAAATGTTGGATGGTTAAGTTTAAATCTAAGATTTCGTTCCTCAGCTTCTTGTTGGAGGATCGATCCAACACTGCCAAAGGAGTGTTGAAATCTCCGACTATTATGGAGCTGGAGGAAACTTTGTATTCTCACAAATACAAAAATCTGAAGGAAATTGACCGATACTTGGAAGCACGTTACTTTCCAAGACTTTGTCAGAATCAAGTGGAAATGATGAACAGGCCCATATCAAGTTCAGAAACAGCATCAACCATACAAAATCTCCCTAAAAAGAAAAGCCCGGGACCAGATGGTTTCACATCAGAATTCTACCAAACCTTTAAAGAGGAATTAGTACCAATATTACTCAACCTGTTTCAAAAGGTAGAAAAAGAAGGAAGGCTACTTAACATGTTCTATGAAGCAAACATCACCCTGATCCCCAAACCAGGAAAAGACCCAACAAGAAAAGAAAATTATAGACCAATATCACTAATGAATATAGATGCAAAAATATTCAACAAGATCCTAACAAACAGAATGCAGCAACACATCAAACAAATTATACATCATGACCTTTTATCCCAGGGTCTCAAGTCTGGTTCAATATTCGTAAATCTATAAATGTAATCCAGCACATAAACAAATTAAAAAACAAAGAACATATGATTCTCTCAATTGATGCAGAAAAAGCTTTTGATAATATCTAGCATCTCTTCATGATCAGAACACTTAAGAAAATTGGTACAGAAGGGACATTTCTTAAACTGATAGAGACCATCTACAACAAACACGTAGCCAATATCATATTGAATGGAGTTAAATTGGAATCATTTCCACTCAGATCAGGAACCACTCAAGGCTGCCCATTGTCTCCATTGCTTTTTAACATTGTAATGGAAGTTTTAGCCACCGCAATTAGGCAAGAAAAGGCAATCAAGGGTATCCACATAGGGTCAGAAGAGATCAAACTTTCGCTCTTCGCAGATGATATGATAGTATATCTGGAAAACACTAGGGACTCTACTACAAAACTCTTAGAAGTGATCAAGGAATACAGCAACGTCTCAGGTTACAAAATCAACATTCATAAATCGGTAGCCTTCATATATATACCAACAATAGTCAAGTTGAAAAAACAGTTATGGACTCTATCCCATTCACAGTATTGCCAAATAAGATGAAATATTTGGGAATTTATCTAACAAAGGATGTGAAAGATCTCTATAAAGAGAACTATGAAACTCTAAGAAAAGAAATAGCTGAAAATATTAACAAATGGAAAAACATACCATGCTCATGGCTGGGAAGAATCAACATTGTTAAAATGTCCATACTACCCAAAGCCATATATCTAATTTCAATGCAATCCCTATTAAAGCTCCACTGTTATATTTTAAAGATCTTGAAAAAACAATACTTCGTTTTATATGGAATCAGAAAAAACCTCGAATAGCCAAGACATTACTCAGAAATAAAGGCAAAGCAGGAGGAATTACACTACCAGACATCAGACTATACTACTAATAGATAGTGATCAAAACAGCATGGTATTGGCACAAAAACAGAGAAGTAGTTGTCTGGAACAGAATAGAGAACCAAGAGATGAACCCAGCTACTTACCGTTATTTAATCTTTGACAAGCCAATTAAAAACATCCTGTGGGGAAAAGATTCCCTATTTAACAAATGGTGCTGGGTGAACTGGCTGGCGACCTGTAGAAGACTGAAACTGGACCCACACCTTTCACCATTAACTAAGATAGACTCTCCCTGGATCAAAGATTTAAACTTAAGACATGAAACTATAAAGATACTAGAGGAGAGTGTAGGGAAACCCCTTGAAGAAATCGGTTTCGGCGAGTATTTTATGTGGAGGACCCCCCGGGCAATTGAAGCAGCTTCAAAAATACACTACTGGGACTTGATCAAACTAAAAAGCTTCTGCACGGCCAAGAACACAGTAAGTAAAGCAAGCAAACAGCCCTCAGAATGGGAGAAGAGGTTTGCAGGTTATGTCTCCGACAAAGGTTTAATAACCAGAATCCACAAGGAACTCAAATGCATTAGCAAGGATAGAACAAAGGATCCCATCGCAGGCTGGGCAAAGGATTTGGAGAGAAACTTTTCTGAAGAAGACAGGCGCACGGCCTTCAGACATATGAAAAAATGCTATCATCTTCAATCATCAGAGTAATGCAAATCAAAACTACTTTGAAATACCATCTAACTCCAGTGAGACTAGCCCATATCACAAAATCCCAAGACCAGAGATGTTGGCGCGGATGTGGAGAAAAGGGAACACTTCTGCACTGCTGGTGGGAATGCAAATTAATACATTCCTTTTGGAAAGAGATATGGAGAACACTTGGAGATCTAAAAATAGATCTGCCATTTGATCCTGTAATCCATCTACTGGGTATATACCCAGAAGACCAAAAATCACATCATAACAAAGATATTTGTACCAGAATGTTTATTACAGCCCAATTCAGAATTGCTAAATCATGGAAGAAGCCCAAGTGCCCATCGATCCACGAGTGGATTAATAAATTGTGGTATATGTACACCATGGAATATTATGCAGCCTTAAAGAAAGATGGAGACTTTACCTCTTTCGTGTTTACATGGATGGAGCTGGAACTTATTCTTCTTAGTGAAGTATCTCAAGAATGGAAGAAAAAGTACCCAATGTATTCAGCCGTACTATGAGACTAATTTAGGGTTTTCACATGAAAGCTATAACCCAGTTACAACCTAAGAATAGGGGGAAGGGGGAAAGGGAGGGGAGGGAGGGGGAGGGGGGGTAAAGGGAAGGGGATTGGTGGGATTACACCAGCAGTGCATCTTACAAGGGTACATGTCAAACTTGGTAAACGGTCTGTGAAGCTAGTGAATGATGCCCCATGAATATATCAATGTACACAGCTATGATTTAATAAAAAATATAAAAATAAAAAAGATAGTAGCATATATACAGGCAGTGGATATGGATGGACATTGAGTGTTTAGAGTACATTCAGTAGGTTTGTTTATCAAGGAGAATAATTCATATAGGGAATTGGTGGGAGCCAGGTTATAGCAGGAACTTCATGCTGCATTATGGGAGGCCAGGAATGCCAGGCTTGGTTTGGAATGAAGAAGTGTCCAAATATATTTGAGGCTAAGGCTTCTGTATTTGTTCAGTATTTGTTTACATCCATCTGAAAGAGAGACTAGAGTTGAGGACAAACAGAACATCTGTAAACATTGACATCATATTTGCCTTATACAAATGGGTAATAATAACTCTAAAAGTGAAGTTATCAGTGATTTGCCTAAATCATACTTAAAAGTATATGTACATATATTCAAAAACAATTCATCCTGATTACATAAAACATTTTTATTCTTCAAATACTTTATTATCATAGATTTTCAGAAGCCAAGTGAAATATAAACACTAAAAGAAAAGTTGGTGTGTTTATTTAGTATTCTAAGTAATATCATCCTAAAATTTATTTATGTGGGGCTACCTAAGGATGAAACAACTCAGAAAGTGGAAAATCAGTCATATAAACAATAGAGTATATTTAGCAAAGATAAAACATTTATAATATAAATTAATACAAAAGTACTGCCCATAAAATGATTCATATATAGCTATGTATGTTGACAAAAACAAGAAAAAAATTGCACATTTAGAAGACAGAGTTATGGGATTATGGATGGTCTTTGTGCTTAAAATTTATAGATTTTTGCTTGTTATTATTTCTATAACTTAACATTATAAATGGAGACAATTAGGTTGATTATTTGTTTAATTTTATTTTTGTAGAGACAGAGTCTCACTTTACTGCCTTTGGTAGGTTGATAATTTAAATCATCATTCTGGAAAGTGAACTAAGGGACTACAGTGGCTTAGAATCTAGAGCCTAGATTGAGTAAACATGGCTGACATGAGTGTTATTTAGCTTGCATAGCTCTATTCTTATGGTTGGGACAGACATAACAGTACAGACATAACAGATCAAATTTGGCCCTCTTTCATTACCACTATCAACATCTCAGAATCTTCACACAAAGTGTGCTTTGTGCTTTCCAAAGCCAATAGACAGCTGTCCATAGCAATCTTCACTAGAGACAATCACCCATTAAAAGTAAGTGCAGTAAACACCCAAACCACATTTCTTTCTGGACTCAACTTCAGGCCAAAACTCATCTCAAATAGATTTGCCAAACTTGTATCTGAGCATAATTAAGCACAAATTTGCAAGTACAAATGTATTTCCATTTTAAGCATTTTGCAGAAATAGAAAGAAAATACAGAAAATACTGTGAGGACAGCTTTATAAATTCTGTTTCATTTGTTTAGTCGATATAACTTCCACTACTTTAGTTAATAATTTCTTCAAATATAATATGCATTTGTAGTAACCAATATAATAATATTTAAGGAGAATTTGAATATCATTTTCAATGTGGAAATAAATGCTAATGGAATTTCCCTCAATGCAGGGCTAGAGAAATCTTCTCTGCTGTTGTGATTGTTGTTGGTGGTGTGTTCATCCTTAACAATCACCCTGGCATATTTAAGCTAATCTAGAAGAAAAGGAGGTGAAAATCTCTGTTTCATGGCCAGAGCACACTTTCTGAGAAAAAAAAAAAATCTTGGATTCTGCTCTGATTATTGCCATCTGTATTCCTACATCCACCCTACTGTTCCCACAGTATCCCCCTACAATCACGTTCTAGCTGAATGTTCTATCCAGCATTAGTAAGCATAAAGGCAAGGGCTTGCCAAGAACTGCTAATAACAAAATTAATGGTCCTCATCCTTCAGCTCTTTGTTTCTTTGTGTTTACCTCTGATATACCATTTATTTAATGCTATAAATCACCATATGCAAATTCACTGAAGGTTGGGAATGTGTTTCAATAATTGTTATAACCCTGGCAGACTGTACATGCTTAACACCCTGTAGACACTCAATGAATTTTTGCATATTGATTAAGCAATTCTCTTTCTGGGTCATATACATATGAAAGTTGGCAGGGCTCTCTTAACAGGATATAACACCCAAGGTACATCGTACAGTCTTTCTTCAAACGTTTGCATTCAGGTGAAATCAGAAATACGAAATAATGTTAAAGGCAACCTTGAGTAGTACACATTGTTATACAAAAAAAAAAAAATTCAGTAAACATTTGGCCACCTAGAGGTGTGGGCTGGAGATGAAGAGAGTTATGATACATGTGAGGGATTCCTGCAGTAGAACGTAAGTGTGTGTGTGTATGTGTGTGTATAGTAGTTCTTATAGGATTTGGGACCAAAATGGGACTTGGATATTAGCCTAAGGAATTTATACTTTATTTTATGGACAATGAAGTGGTTGTGAACATTTTTGAGCTCCAAAACAAAAAGCCCAGATTATACTTTAAACCAGCAGTTCTTCACCAGGGTTGATTTTGCATTTATTTCCCCCTCAATCCAACCCCAAGGACATTTGACAATGGCCAGAGATACTTTTGGTTGTCATTACTGGCAGTGTTGATGTGACTGACATCTACTAGGTAAAAGTCAGGAAGGCTGCCAAACAACCTACAATACACAAGACAGGTTCCCTGCCATAAAGAATTCTCAGGCTAAAAACAACATTATTTCTAAGGTTGAGAAACCAAATTTTCTACCACTGTTTCACAGAAAATATTTTATAAACACTGCTCCTTTAAGATATAACTCGATTAAGAAGTTTTTATATTTATGTAAAATTGGACAATGATGTTTAGAATATATTCATCTTTCATTCTTTTCTTCAGTCAAACCATATTCATTGAGCACCATCTACTTCATGGGCACTGAGTGCCTATCAAGACAAACAATAATTAAAAAGACAACCAAAATTGTTTCCCCATGAATTAAATTTTATACAGAAGATTTATAATGTAAATTAATATGATATAGGTTCTAATAAGTGCTCTAATAAAGAAACATATTTTAGTTTCTTTAACCCAGCATTTGCTAATAGCATTTGACAACAACCTCCTTTAACAAAGTTATCCCCTGTTAATATTCTTACCAATTAATAATATTTGAAACACACACACACACACACACACAAAAAAAAAACTTTAAGCCTATGAAGAGATTATCAATGCACAGAAGCAATGGAGAGTTTAAAGTCTGAATTCAGAGAGGTAACTGAGAATATTCCAATAGTCATAGAAAATAATGACAATGGCTTATATTAGAGCATCAGTGGTGGGAATGAATAGGAGAAAATGAATAGAAAAGCTATTGCAGAAGTAGAAGACACAGAATTGAATGGCTGTGTGGCAAGGTTGACAGATGAAGAAAAGATGACTCTGAAACTTTTAACCTGGAAAAATGAGTTCTGTTTTCAGTATTTTGAGATAAAAAATACACAGGCAGTGAAAAATATAGACTTAGAGATTAGGTATGGGGACCTGAAAATATACGTAATGTAAGAGGTAGTTTAAAATATGATGTTTCAGAGTAACTTGGTAGGGGGATTAGAGACAAAAGAAGGAAGATCAAAACTTAGAGGGGCAACTAACATATAGGGAGTGGGTGAATCAAAAGAAAAGTCACTGAGGCTCGGCCCCTGTAGCACCGCAGTTACTGTGCCAGTGACATGCACAGAGGCTGGCTGGTTCCAACCCCGCTCAGGCCTGCTAAACAACAATGACAACTGCAACAAAAAAATAGCTGGGCGTGTAGTCCAGCTATTTTTGCCTAAAAATAGCAGGCACCTGTAGTCCCAGCTACTTAGGAGGCTGAGGCAAGAGAATCGCTTAAGCCCAGGAGTTTGAGGTTGCTTGAGCTGTGACGCCACTCCCAGGGCGAGAAAGTGAAACTCTGTCTCAAAGAAAAAAAAAAAAAAAAAAGTCATTGAAGAGATGAGGAAACAGAGACAAATAAATCTATGGAATGGTGTGCTGAAAGAGTCAAAGGAGCCTGGGCAGCGCCTGTTGCTCAGTGGGTAGGGCTCTGGCCCCATACACCAAGGGTGGAGGGTTTGAACCCGGCCCTACCCAAACTGCAACAAAAAAATAGCCGGGCACTGTGGTGGGAACCTGTGGTCCCAGCTACTCAGGAGGCTGAGGCAAGAGAATCGCCTAAGCAAGGATTTAGGGATCACTGTGAGCTGTGACGCTACAGCACTCTACCGAGGGCGAGAAAGGGAAACTCTGTCTCAAAAAAAAAGTCAAAGGAGCCCGATGGTGACTTTCTGTTCCTTAATTCAATAACTGTAACATGCCAAGGGTAAGGCTCAGCCACAATTTCTTAGGGTGGCTCCTGTCTGGGCTGTTGTGTACTACTGTTCTCACATTGTGCCATTTGGTCCTACACAGTTTTTCCCCATGAAGTTTGTCTTTCTATTTTTTTTTTCAGATTTGCAATATTTATCTACTTTTAGAACAGTTTTAAAAAATTAATATTATTTTAATTGACAGCATAATTATATACATTTATGGGGTACACTGTGATGTTCTGATATTTTATGCAACATGGAATAGCTAAATTTAGCTAATTAACATAGGTATTACCTTTCATACTTAGCGTTTTTAGTGATGTGAGCACTTAAAATCTATTCTTTTAGCAATTGTCGGTAATACAATATGTTTCTATGAATGAAAGTCACCATGCTGTGTCATGGATATCCAGAACAAATTTGTCCTATCTACAAGAAACTTTCTTTCACCATCTTCCCATCTCTTAGCTCCTTGTAGCTACCATTCTGCTCTCCACTTGAGAGGTCAACTTTTTCAATTCCACATATAATTGAGATCATAAAATATTTGTCTTTCTGTGCCTGGTATATTTCAATTAGCATAATGTCCTTCTGGTTCATCCACGTTGTCACAAATGACAGGATTTCCTTCTTTTTGAAGGGTAAGTAATATTTCATTATGTATATGTACCACATTTCCTTTATCCATTCATACAGTAATGGACAGTCAGGTGTCTATATCTTGTTCTTTGTCAGTATCTATTGCCCCCACATCTTTTTTAGGCCAGATATAAACACATGCACAAGATACCATAGATATTTTCTCCCAACTGCAGGACTCTTTTCTTTGATATTCTTTTTTTTTTTTTTTTTTCAGTTTTTTGGCCGGGGCTGGGTTTGAACCCACCACCTCCAGCATACGGGGCCAGCGCCCTACTCCTTTGAGCCACAAGCGCCACCCCTTCTTTGATATTCTTATTTCATTCTTTTTTAAAATTTCGTACAAATTCAAGCCTTCAGTTTTCTCCCACCCAGTCCAGTTCTAAAATGACTATCTCCGGCTTATCAACTTAATGCATATTTTATCATTGCAGCCTAAGCCTAAGAAAAAAAAAATTAAGCACAACTGTAAGCTTAGGGCTCTTTTGAAATATTATAAATATCTAAGCCTTTCTGGAGCTCCTAAAGCTGTTCATTTGATTTTTTAAAAAAATTCTTTATGGTTCTCCTCACCACTTTGGTCCCGATTCACATCTACTTGTCTTTTAAATTAGGTTGTTGCTGTTGCTGTTGTTTTTAAAATATCAAATCTAAATTTGGATTTCAGCATCTATAATCTTCAAGGATCTCATCTCTAAAATGTAAATTGTGTTTTGATACAAATACATATTTCCAAGGGATATGAGTAGAACTAAACAAAATAATGTATGAGAAAGTGCTTTTCAAACAGGAAAGCACTGTAAAGCATTACTTGTTGCTAACACCGTCTTCATTATTATTATTACCACTGTTATTCCTTTACCTTAACCATGATCCATTTCATGCTGATCCCACATAAATGAGAAGGAACTTTAGAAAGTTCTCACAGTATGTAATGTAAACCCACGTTCCAGCAAACCTGACTCCTGGGTTCACTCCCACCCTATGTTTAGTAGAGTGGCCCAGTATTTCACTGTCTACAAACGCAATCTGCAGTATAGTACTAATGTGCCACTCATTAGTCAGGGACTGCTAGTTGCCAAAAGCAGTCTCCTAGGAAACTAACACAGAGAGAATATTTTCGTTCCCCTCACACTATGGATTTGTGGCTTTCTCAAGTACAAAAGAAGCACATGCTTGTCCTTTATCACTCTACATACCTGAAAGTCATAGATGTGGGTTGCCAGAGACCATGATTACAATCAAAATGATATCAGAATATTCTAACACATACTGAGTGACCACAAACAAGTAATTTAACCTTTCTGTGATCAATGTCCTCATGAACATGAGCACAATGAAAATACCTACTTCAATCTGTCACTGATAATTAAAAAATGATTATCTGTTGTGCATGTAATATAACTTCGGTCCAGTAATGACATTTTTTATTTGATAAAGCAATACTTGACTTCAGACTCTCTTCTCTTGTTACATGTTCATATAAAATACTAAAATATAATTTTTATTTCTCTCTCATTTTACCTTTTCCTTCTATCTAACACCAATCTCTTTCAGGCTGAATCTTTGCCATTATACACTAGACTTGAATTTACATACAGATATACATAAGCGTATCTCATATCAGGCCCAGAGCACATCTCCCTGCCTTATTAATAAGTATGGCAAACTTCCTGGGTAAGGACTCTAAACTTCTGATCTATAGTATATAACTTTTCCAAATGTTTGCTTCTCCCAAACATAATTAAAATTGCTTCTTATTCTGTGCATTCAGGAACTTATTGGTGCTTATTAATAGAAAAGGGATATTTTGCAAAATTATGTATGCCAAAGGAAACTTCAATATTGGAAGAAAATCTGATATTTTACCCACTAACTTTGTATTATTACAAGAGACAAGTTAGTGACACTTCTATTTAGGAAGTGTAATGGGAAGAACTAGAAGTATGCTTTACACCTTCAGAAATAGTCAGCACTGGAAACTTTAGGGATTATATCCAAGAGGAGGATTTCCATGTGTTTTAAATGCTTCCTTAAGGCTGGAGAAAAAGATTCTTTAATTTAATTTTTGTACGAAAGGATGTATAACTAAAAACATTCATTGTATCTTACAGAAAGGATAAAATGTTAAGTTTAAAAAGGGCAACAATGGACAAAATACTGAAGCACATCATTGCGAGACAGTCAATCATGCAATTCTGATGTATTTTTTCAAAATAAAAATGCATTCAAGAATAAACAATGCCATTTCTATATTATATGACCAGTCTATGAACTATTAGTGTTGACATTGGTAATAAAATCAGGTTTATTTCTCTATTTAATGAATCAGTTACCTGCTATATATTGTCATTTTTTAACTAACTAATCTAAAAATTGCTTTTAATCTAAAAATTGTCATTTTTTAACTAACTAATCTAAAAATTGCTTTTAAGATTTGCATATTTGAATGGTTAGATAAGCTACGATACAGTAATATAATAGAAAAATACCTATTTCTTTTAAATGACAAGATGGTGGATAATAGATTATATGGACATTTATATGTGAAATAATCAATATCTATTGATGGAAACAAAATACTATATAATCCATAAATACCATAGTAGTTCAAATATATGTAATTTTAAGTAATTTATATATATATATATCTTTTTCACATTAATGATTGGAAGATCATGCAGAAAAAGCTTTGCCTTTAACATTTGTATTTTTTTGATAGATCGCTTCTTTGCAGCACAATTTATGAGTAAAAAATAATTCATCTTTGTATAAAATTAGAAAATCACAAGGTTAAAAAGAACCTTTAAGGTTGTCTAGTAAAAAACCTTTTAACCATTTCACACCAATAATTCTCAGATTTAGTATCTCAAGCGACATCGTGAAAATACACATAAACTTTGACATACACATCGTATTAAAAATTAACTCAGACCACTATAAGATAAGGGGAAAACTTGGTGTGTTGCTCTCAAGAAAAGTAGATACAGGTTGATTGCAAGGGAAGTACAAATAAAAAGAATCCCTAAAATTTTTGGCATTAAGTGGCTGCAAGAATTTACTAAAAGATCAAAGAAGAGATAATATGTACATTTGACTAAATGATGATGAGGGAGTTGCTCTATAAATGATCTACAGGAGTGTGAAAATCCTAATAGAGATAGAAATTATAGAGGTGATTTGAATGGTATAATTAAAAATAATGGGATTAAATTGAGAAAAGGAAAATGTACCTGTAATAGAAAATGAGCCCCTAATTTTTAATGGATAAAATCTATTAGACAGAAAGGTAATCTTAGAAAGGTAGCACACACACACACGCACCAAAAAAAAAAAAAAGTAGCACAATCTTTTTTTACCTGCCCAGCCCACAGCCACATGAGACAGGTCAAAACTCCGGATAGTAGAAGCTCTTTCCAGATTCAAGGGGAAACAAAATGGCCAGGGACATTTTTGATCATCCTTTTCTCTATTTCTCTCTTTTAAGTAACTCATTTGCCCAAAGTTACAGGAGCTATCTTTTCGTTTTGACTTTCACTTCATAAACTATTTGGCAAGGGCTGGTGCCTCTCTGTTACAATGTGAACAAACAAAAGAAAAGCATAAAAGTTAAATAAGTCAAAGAAATCAAAAGTAAACTTGGAATTTTTTTTTAATTTTAGATAAATCTGATTGCTCTTTACTGTAGAATTTATTTTCTCCCACCACATAAATGAAATGATAAATCTTTTCCACTTAAACTGCATTTACATAATGTTATATTATATTATTAAAAGCACATGGAAATAAGTTAAAGTAAGAAAAAAAGTAAAAATTTAAAGGAATGGCTCTACACACCTCTCCACACTTTCCTCAGAGGTAACCATATTTGTATCATGTATCATTTTAGAGTATCTGTAGTTGACTGACTACTCAACATTATTTGCTTATAAATATATTTCTTGATTAATGAAATTCAAACAGAATAATAGTGATAGATAACTATCTCCCAATAACCATTTTGCCCTAAATTTCAGTAAAAGGATTTTTATCTGAGTACATAGTTAAGGACTACATTCCCCTACATTTTCTCTTACAATTTGGTGAGGTCATGTGACTCCTACTAATAGAATATGAGAAACAATGACATACAAAAATCACAATGTCATGCCCTTAAGGTAAAGGAATGTGTTTTCCCCCTCTTTTTTTTTTATTTTTATTTTTGGTTGTTGTTGTTGTTCCATGTGCTAGAATCAAGTTAGGATGGTTGAAGCTAAACCATCCTTATATGTAGCAAGATGGAGGTTCTGTGTTGAAGATAGTGTAGCAACAGAATAAGAAGAGCCTAGATTACTGATCCTTTCAAAATCACACATTATCCTATACCAACTACTTAAACTGTTACTTGGGAGAAGAAAAGGCAATATTTTGGCAGTATCCCTTTCTTTGCTCCAGCAGTCTACCTTGTATTCTAAATCATAAAATAAGCACCTATTTTCTGTCTGCTATATAAAGAGATTTAACTCACTTCCAGTATTACCTGATGCCTTCCCTCTTCCTTCTATATTTTGTTAATTGTATACTTCACTGTGAGTCATCTTCCTTCCTGATTTTGCAACAAATAATATATTTAAAATGTGAGTCTTGATTCTGCAACTCTAGACAGTACCCCTTTAATTCTCATCACCTAAGATATGTTGCTACCTCTGTAGTTCCTTCCATTTCCCTTCCTCCTATCCCGAAGCTGTATCATATTTATGGTCTATTTTGTAATCATAATTAAGTGTCCTGTATTTTATTTATAGGTTGAATTTAAAAATGGAAAACCAATACATAATATTAATAAATAGTAAGATTATATAAATATTTGTTGCACATTGAGCTTCAAACCCATTGAGAACTCAATGTAATTCTTCACCAAAACTGTACTGCTCAAAACAAAGTTCCCAGATTCAAAGTCAAAGGAATTCTCTTTTCACAGACTCCATAAAATATTATGTCATATTTTTGAGATTTTACGTTCTGTTTATTTGTGTACCATGTCTCTTTTGTATAGGATTTTATTGTTCCTGAAATTATTAATGGAAATTTTGCTTCTTATTTATAAAATGAATATATTCTTTCTTCCTCCATCAGAGTTTATTGTGTGTCATAAAAATGCAATGTATTGACTGCATTAAAATGATTTTAAGATACGTTAGAGGTTTCTGGTTACCTCCTTCCAATTCATTCTCCCCCTTGTAATAGGACAGAATCTCCCTTACAACTAGGGTTGGCTAATGCATTTAAATAAAAGTAGTTGTGTGGGACATCCAACAATTGACTTAACTTGAAGTTACCTGTATTGTGTCTCTTCAGCCCAGAATGCCAATTCTATTGCTGGAACTCCAGAAACTATGTGAAAACAAAAATTTTTCACAGTTGATACAATGCCAGTAGCCAACTACTTTAACATTGTTCATAGAATGAGAAAAATAAACATCTGTGTGTTTCAGTTCCAGATTGTCACCGACAACCGAACATAATTCCCAAATATTATACTAAAATTGCTATGTAGTTATCATCCTATAATTTATTATCGTTATCCTCTTTAGTTTCATATTTCTTAGTTTCCACTTCTTCCATTTGTATTTTATTTTATAATCACAAAACATTTCACCTTTCTTTAAAATTACTCATAACTAAGTACTTGCATTTTACTCTGTAAAATTTATCCTCACTCTTATTTACTAATCTGGTGGGATATTGACTCCTTTTCAGGGGTGACCAACCTTTTTATTCTTCTCCACTGCACAGTAGAAGAATAAGAATTGCCTAGAGCTTCACATTAAATTCACAAACACTACTAAAGCTAATTAGCAAAAGAAGAGGTCCATGCATACTTTTCATGATACCTACCACCACAGGTAACCAAAATATGTCCTCCCCAAATCAGCATGTAGCCTGTAGGCCTCGGGTTGTACAACCTTGTTTAAGATGATTATTTTAAATTCTTTGTCAGGCAATTTAGACATCTCAATTTCTTTAGTGTCAGTTGCATTTTTATTATTATTTCTTTGTTGGTGTCATGTTGTATTGATTCTTTGTGAACCTCGTAGACTTACTTTTGAAAAAGTACTTACCTTTTCCAGCCCTTTTTTTTTTTTTTTTTTTTTTTGAGACGGTGCCTCAAGCTGTAGCCCTGGGTAGAGTGTTGTGGCATCACAGCTCGCAGCAACCTCCAACTCATGGGCTTAAGCGATTCTCTTGCCTCAGCCTCCCAAGTAGCTGGCACTACAGGCATCCGCCACAATACCTGGCTATTTTTTGGTTGTAGTTGTCATTGTTGTTTGGCAGGCCTGGGCTGGATTCAAACCCCCCAGCTCTGGTGTATATGGCTGGTGCCTTAGCCGCTTGTGCTACAGGCACCGAGCCACCTCTTCCAGCCTTTATCAGACTAGTTTACAGTAGGGAATGCCTTTCACCAGTCAGCTCAGGCAGACTCTAGAGAGGACAGCTAAAGGTATACATGGGAAAGTGAGACCAATGTCAGGTTCAGCAGATCTGGCCTGGTTCTGGGCTGGAAATTGACTTCTAAATCTAAAATTATTGTCCTTTAGAACTTTAAGATATTGTTCCCTTGTCTTTTAAGACCTGGGAGTCTTGTGAAAATCATTTTATTATTGTCTTCTGAGTAATGTACTGTTTTTTCTTTGTCTCTTTCCTTTTAGATGTCTTCAGATCTTCTCTTAATTCTTTGTATAACTATACCTCATGAGTATTTTTCTAGGATTTTCTTTCATTTTATTTATGATATTCATCAACAGATGCTTTCACTTTATAAACCTGTATTTTTTATCAGTACTGGAAATGTTCCTTTCATTGCTTTGCTACCTCATACTCTTTTTTTTTTTTTTTTTTTGGCCGGGGCTGGGTTTGAACCCACCACCTCCGGCATATGGGACCGGAGCCCTACCCCTTGAGCCACAGGCGCCGCCCATGCTACCTCATACTCTTTTCTACCATCCCTGTTTTCTTTAGAATTCTGATGAGATGTTTTTTGACCCTAGTAGATTCACTTTTAATGTCTTTTAATTTACTTAAAATATATCCTATTTCATCTTGTTTTCTCTATGTTCTGAAACATTTTGTCAAACCATTTTTTCCAAACTTTATATTGACAATTTTTTTTTAATTTTGGTAATTTTATTTGTAATTTTCTTCAATTCTTCCTCACTTCTGTTTGTTCCTTTAGATGAGATGCCTGATCTGATTTTAAAATATATGCTTTTTAAATTATTATTATTTTTTAATTGTGATCCTTTTCATTTGTTAGTTTCTTAAATTTCTTAAAGATACTTGGCCTTCTGTTTAAATTTTATTAGAAGACTAATTGGTCAAGTCATCTGATAATAGTCCCCTTCACTGTCAGCAGTTATTACAAGTGAGTGGAGTAATGGTGACTTCTATGCATGTGGGAAAAATACCTCTCTGGTGGGCAGGCAAAGTAGACACCACAGGCAGGTTGTTTTCACTTGCATCAGCTGCCCGCTGAGAACCCTAGCCCCTGTCACGCTAACAGACCAATGTCTTTGCAAAGTATTTATTCAGGTTTATGTGATGGGAAATGTCATTACTTAGAGAAAAGGGAAGGTGCTGAAAGTAGAAGTGATATCACAAAGGGCAGGTCAAACTACACAGCTCTTTATAATTAGTTTTTTAATCAAAAGTCTTGACTTTATTTCTCCACTCAATTCCATTCCTCATACCTGCTGATTCTGGACACTTTCACTTAAAAAGAGAGTCTTCTGCCCTATTAGAGCCTTCTTTTATAAGTGCTCTAAGCTGTCTTTCACTTTGCTTAGGATTATCTGTCCCTTTGATCCTCTGGCCTTCACATTCTTCCAAAATTCACCACCATCTTTGTCCACTAATTCTTCATTTCTTTGTAAATGTCTGCTAAATTTTCACTAACATTTTTTTTAGTTATTTTTAATTTTCCTTTAATGTCATTTCAGTTGGTTTGAGGAGGGAGAAGAGATGTAAAAATCCCTTCTATTTTGAATCATATGTCAGTGTGAAGTACCTTCCTTTAAGAAATTATTTTACTACAGTCATATTTTTATATCCAGTTATAAAAATCTATCATATTCCATCAGAAAATATATTTGAATGATAAACTTAGCAATTCTATTAAAAAATCAACTGTTCTCCATAACTCTTTCTTTATATTACATCTAAATAATATTTTTTAATTTTATCAAAAGTTATATACATATTTGTATGTTATAACATATTTTTATGTTTTGTAATAAATCATTTAAATACTTTGTTCTCACAGTAACTTTTCTAATAGCTTTCAGGGAGTATGTGAGTAACCAACATATTCATACATAGCAGCCTACACCAAATCCCCAAGATAGCAGGAAAAGCTAAAAATCAGAACAAATACTAAAATAGACAAAGGCATTTTCCCTAACATTTACCTCATTAAACTTCGTTGAAGAATAAATCAATCTGGGAGCCTCAGTGAATAGCTAGGAAAGCTTCTGCTCTAGACACATTAATTGGCAAAATTAAATCTCTAAACTGAAATGCCAAAAAGAAAAAAAAAAAGAAATTTTAAAAATGTAGTCACTGTGTGTTTGGTGACAGCTTCTGCTCTAGGCACATTAATTGGCAAAATTAAATCTCTAAACTGAAATGCCAAAAAGAAAAAAAAAAAAAGAAATTTAAAAAATGTAGTCACTGTGTGTTTGGTGACAGAGAGAACAGGCAATTTGTTTTCTCTGTTTCCAAAATGTACGACTCCATTAAGACAAAGAAGTAAAACTAGCTCATTCTTTCACACTTAAAATGAAGAATTTCCTCAAGTAACAGGTCATTTTTAATAGTCCTTAGTTGAATTCCGTTAAGTGCCCCCTCCTGTATTTTATGAGGCCATATAAACTACCTTTACCTTGAGTGATGATTCTAATGTTTTGTATACCTTAAAGTTAGTTCTTGGCCTAAAAACCGATTATCTAGAGAATGATGATATAAGAATGTGCACATTAAGAAGGATACAAGACACCAATCCCACAAATCATCAGAAATTATTGAAATTTGACTTTTACTTTAATGTAATTAGTTCAGGAAAGAAGATGAATTTTTGAAAATGTCATAGTTCAGGTGAATAGTGTTAAATTCTAAGAATAGTAAGAATGACACTGAAATACTTGAAAGTACAAGGAAAGAGATGAAATATGAATAACTTAAAGAGTTATTTTAAGAATATCTTGAGTGGGCTCCAAGCATTCTATTCTTATCTATCAGAAGAGGAGGGAGCCCCAAAATTAGCCACATTAACCTTTGCCGCAAGCAAACTTAACTGCTTTGATTTGATCTCATGGTGATGTTTCCTGGCTCTGGGTATGGTCTTAAGAGTTCAACATTCAGCATACCTACAGGAAGAGGATATTGTTGTTAGTCATCTTATTTCTCATAAATGTGTAGCAATTACCAGTAAAGTGAATCAATTCATCACACTGTTATATTGCATTAATTAGATATTATAGAAAGACTACAGATCCAATTCTATTATTTAAAGAAAATTTAATCTTATCTGATATAGTCCAATCATATTCTCTTTGGGGGTCTATTAAGTAATATGTAGTAAGACAGCAATTATCCTTGATGTTAATCATCAAAACACTTCCAATAGCCATTAAAGATAGCAAATACATCACCATATATGACATGTAGAAAATTTCCTGCTAAAGATTATTATAGCTCCATTAATCAACCACCATATATATTGATCCTGGGAAAGAGTAAAGGAGATCTTTTTTAATTTAGACAAATGCAATGTTGTGAAAGAAGGCAATACAAATTAAATAACTTCTCTTAAGGAGAGGAAATTATTCCATTTGTAGAATCACATTCTCCAGTCACTGAAGATGAAAGAAAACGTAATGTTTTAAAATATAAAAATAAATTTACATGAGATGTAATTCAATTCCATTGGTATTTATTAATCACTGTTTAGGAAAGAGTAATAACTCTATCTTTAAGGTCTTTTGTATTTTAAGTGCACTACAGAATAAAACACCCTTGTTGACACAGTCAAATAAAAAAGATTTTGAGTGTGTATGTGTGTATCCAACACTATAAAACTGTCAGAAAAAGATGACATAGTTAAATGGGTATAGGGCAGTGGTTCTCAACCTTCCTAATGCCTTGACCCTTCAATACAGTTCCTCATGTTGTGGTGACCCCCAACCATAAGTAGCAACAAAAATAATTTTATGGTTGGGGAGAAGGTTGAGAACCACTGCTCTCATGTATCTATACCAAATGACTTATTTTGGAAATAATAGGACACATTAACTAATAATATGAAAGGAGCATCACTGAATGATACAAATAGCTTGAATGTGTTCCACCATACTGTATTTAATAAATAACAAAAACCTTATTCTTGTCACACTGTTCTAATTTTTAGCATTATATGAAGAAAGAGGAGATTCTGTTGTCACCTCCTTTTCCCACCTATCAAAGAAAAACCAGAGCTGAACAGTAGTTAAAGTGGTAAAAATTAGATTTATTTAGGAGAAGATACTTCAGTATAGAATGTGGCTTAATTCCAAATGTGGCATGGACAATTGGGAATTTATAGCCAAGAAGCAATATAAAAGTCACAAGATTGAAAATTACTGAGACAAAACATAAAGGGTTGAGAGTGGGGAGTTATGGCTAAAGAGACCCAACAGGTTCTTGCTGAACATTGATTGGTGTTATCAGATATTACTGAGGGAATTGTGAGGGATGAGGGCATATTTGATCAGATATGGAGGGTAATTATATATTGAGGGAGGTGGATTCTCACTTATTTAATAACATTCTTGCTGTAATTGGGTGATGCAGCTCCAAGAAAGATGGATGCCAAAGTCTAGGACTAGAAGCCTTAGAGGGCTTAGTGGGCTTAGAGAGTCTGGTAAAGGAGAGTGTCTTGGTCCAACTTTTATTCTCTAGAAGGAATAGGAAGAAAAATGGGCAGTATAAGAAGGACCCATGATTGTGGGTTATATTAGTTTTATATTTCTGTATAACAAATTACCACCAAAAAAGAGGTGTAAAATAATATCCATTTATAATACCTTGGTCTTCATAAGTCACAAACACAGAATGTAAGTTATCTGATTTCTCTGTGCAGGGCTTCATAAAGCTGAAATCAAATGTGAACTGATGTGTCCTCCTCTGGAGGCTTGGAGAGCAGCTGCTTCCAAGTTGTCTCAGGTCACTGGCAAATTAATTTCCAGTGTGATTATAAGACTGTTGTACTAATTGTTCTGCCATCTGTAGGTTGAGGACCATGGTCAGTTCCTAAGACACTCTCAGATCTTTGCTATGGGCCCCACTCACCAGGATCTCCCATTTCAAATATCTCTCAGCAGGAAGAGAACTTTGGAAGGATACTTGTTATTAGATTAGCCCCACTAGGGAATCTACCCATTTTAAGTAAAGTGATTTGGAACTTAAATTATATGTATGAATTAAATAGCAGCACCATTATTATTATTTGATTAAATGACTGAAAGAAAGTATATTACAAACAGGAGAGAGAATCTTGAGGGCCATTTCAAAATTGTTCTGACCTTATCAAAGTAAGCAAAACCCATGATTGCCATCTGCTCTTAGAAAGAGTAGCTCTTGCAAAATAACTAAGAAAATGCTACAAAAGCTATGTTAACTAATGTGATGAAAATGTGTCAAACGATCTATGAACCAAGTGTATGGTGCCCCACGATCATACTAATGTACACAGCTATGGTTTAATAAAAATAAATAAATATTAAAAAAATATAAAAAATAATAATAAAATATTTAAAAGTAAAAAAAAAAAGATTTGGTGAAGAAAAGTGATGTCCTTAAGGCCTACATATGCCATTGCAATCAACTACTCTGCTTTTCTGTCCGCTCAGGTGTTCACAGGAGCAAGAAGGTGGAATGCCAGCCTTTCACTTTAATCGCACTTTTACGCTTAATTTTCTTTCTATTAAATCTTCATTTATACTAGTATGTAAAATAGTTACTAAAATGATTAATCTTTGGATTTCCACTTGTAATTTAAAAAAATACAGACATGTGACATGCTGATGTTATTTAATGTATTCCAACATATTTCATTAAAAAATAAATAAATAAAAATAAAACACTACTTTTGTCCATGGTCAGGAGCTTCTCGTTTCTTTTCAAATATTTATTCTCAGTCAAGGGCAATATCTCTCCCAAGAGGGTAAAGATTAATGTTAGGGGCAGGGAGAGGGAAATCTTAGACATCACAATGGTTTGGGCCCTTCTTAATCTTTACCATAAAAGAACATTTAATTTCTTTCTCTGGGGAAAGATCTGACTTAATTTAAATTAATTTAATCCAATTGTTTTATTTAGTGAATTAAGTTGATTTGTTTCTATTGAATTTAAATGAATCTATTCTACCCCCTTGGGGCAAGAATAAAAGAAAGATTGAGAAACACAGCTTTTAAGGATCACCCTGAGCCTATATATGGACCACTGTGTATACTGGTTTCTGTAACTGTTACAATTGCCTCTGTAGCTTTTCTAAGTTTACAGTGGAAGAAAATTTACTTTATTCCATAAGTACAAAATTAAGTTGTCAAGGGAAATTAAACTTTCATAAATGTTTGTCAATTACCTGTTTTATCAGCCAAAAACTTTAATTAGACTCAGCAGGAGAATCTAAGAACATATTTTGAAACTATTAGATACGATAGGAATCTGATCTATCTTTCAATAGTCTATGAAGCAAAAAGAATATCTCCTTAACCTTTCAGTAATAAATTGACCAGGGATACGGAAATTTAGGTGTCCTATACATATATATCAGGAGGTTTAAAATTGGTCATATTTTTAACCCAACCCAGTAATTTCAATTCTGGTAATCTATTCTCAGGGCATTTTCAGACATATAAACAAAGATTTATATAGAAGGATATTTATTTAAACCTCATCTCCAATAGAAAAACATAGAGCAATAGGATATGGTTCAATAAATTATCCTATATCCGTGTGATGATAAATTAATCTAACATTAAAAATTATGTTTACAGAGATATATAAAGACATTCAGAAATGCTTAGGATGTGATAGGAAAAAACAGGCATACAGAATGTCTAAGTACTATTTTATCATAATATTGTTATATATATATAAATGAAGACAAAAATGTCAATGTCAATTGTGAGTAATTTTATTTTATTCCATATACTGTGTATATTTGCATTTAAAAACTTACAATGTAAATATATTACTTTTATAATTAATAATAGAAAAGTTACATAATTATGAAGAGCTCTAAGCTAAAAAAATATAATAACTTTAGCATTCTCATTAAACAAAGACGGAGGCTCATGTTACCCAGTTGAACAGCTTCTTCTTTTATTATTATTTCTGTCTTATTATTTCTGTCATACACCAATTCCTACTTGTTCATCAAAGCTTTTAGCTCCTGGATTTCTCTCTGACCTACTGTACTTTAAGCGCACTTTTCTGGTAAACAAACGTAACAATGCTATTTATTTCATTGAAACCTCTATACTATTGACCTCCATAAACATATGCTGAAATCCCATTTATGGAAGAAGCCAAACTGTCTCTACATACTTACATTTAACCAGATAAATGTTACGGAAGAAATTGATACATATTTACTGATTGTTCCATATTAAATTCATGTTTAAAATATCAAAATGGTCATCAGCATTGCCTAGAAATCCTAATGTTTCTTTACTAGGTTCACTTCATCATTCTCTAAGATAATTATTACCTATACTCTTCTAAAATCACTCAACACACAACACTTTTTTTTTTTTTTTTTGTAGTTTTTAGCTGGGGCCGGGTTTGAACCTACCACCTCCGGTGTATGGGGCTGGCACCCTACTCCTTGAGCCACAGGCGCTGCCCAACACATAACACTTTTAACTGATAATCTTGCCTCATTAAGAAAAAAGATGCCATCATATATAAACATCCTCTTCTTACAACATTAAAATTACAAAACCACTTGCCGCTAGTTGATGGCCACTCACCTCTCATGAAGCCCTAAATTCTATTTTCTCTCTATTTTTTCATGTCTACTCAGCTTTACACTATCTCTACTGCATCATGAACTTCTATTTCTCTGCTGGATCATTATTATGAGAATATAAACACATTTTAATATCCCACTGTTATAATAAATGATTACAATTGTTCTTTAAGTCCACATTTACCTCAAGCTAATACTCAATTTTTCTGTTTCTTTTCATAGCCAAACTTTTAAACAGAGTTTTCCCACACATGAAAATTTCTCTGGCATTATCAGTTTTGTTTTAGATCAGGAATTTTAAAAGTATAGTCCAGTACCCTCTGGAGGTCAATGCGACATTTGCAAGAGATCTGATAGGTCAAAACTATGTTCATAATAATACTAAGATTTTATATACATTTTTCACTGTATAGAAATTGGAACTGATATGCAAAAGCAATTGTGGCAATAAACTAGGCTAGTACACATTGTAGTCTTCACTGGTATACACACAATAGAAGAGCCAAGAAAAGAATAAAAAAATAAGTGGGGCCAGTTTTGATTAAGTATGTCCTTGCTGCAGCAGTAAAAAATGTTAGCTTTATTAACTCTTAGCTTTGACCCTTCAATACATGTCTTTCTAATATTGTGTGTAATGAAGCAAGAAATATATAAAAAGCTCTTTTTTTTTAGAGACAGAGTCTCACTTTATCACCCTTGGTAGAGTGCTGTGGCATCATAGCTAGCAGCAACCTCCAGCTCTGGGGCTTAAGTGATTCTTGCCTCAGTCTCCTGAGTAGCTAGGACTACAGATGCCCACCACAAGGCCTGGCTATTTTTTTGGTTGGGGTTTCGCCGGGGCTGGGTTCGAACCCGTCACCCTCACTATATGTGGCTGGAGCCCTACTCACTGAGCCACAGGCACTGCCCAAGAAGTTTATCTTCTGTATTCTGAAGCATAAGGGCTATAATGAACAGAAGCACTTGTGCAATTGGTTGAGTTGCAAACTAAATTAGTCAATATTTTCTGGGAAAAGTGTTTTTACTTGAAAGGCAGGCTGACATCCTATGACTATTCAGACTTTAGAATTTGTCAGATGTTACCCCAAAAATGATCAAAGTGAAATTGTCACTTTTAGGAAAACAAATGACAGGTTGCTAATGATAAAAAGCAAGTTTTGAAGCAAAAATTATGATGTCGGAAAACTTTATTTGCTACAGTAAGTTTGACAGTTTCCTAATCTATAAAGACTTTCTGAGTGAAATTCATGCTGATGTTAATGTATGTGATTTCTTCTTTTTTTTTTTGTTTTTGTTCTTTAAAATATGTTTTTTATTTTTTCTTTTTCTAATTTTGGAGTAATATGATGGGATGTATTATTATGAATGTGATTTTTTGCTATACGGTAAAATGTCAGTATTCAGAACATCTGCAAAACTTGATGCATCTGTATTTTCCAAATGACCAATGTGTGGTGGTACAACATCAGGTGCACAAGTAAAAGTTCCATTCCAAGTAGAAAAAATGAATTTTAATGTAACTGAGTATGAAAGGTTCATTAATATGGTTTCAAATTCCACAATGTAACTAACTCATAAGAAATTACCCATTGTCAGGGGCTCCTGTAGCTTGGTGGTTAGGCCACTGGCCACATGCTCCGGGGCTGGTGGGTTCAAACCTGGCCCAGGCCTACCAAACAAAAAAAGCAAAAAAAGAAAATATCTGGGCAGTGTGGCAGGCACCTGTAGTACCACCTACTAGGGAGGCTGAGGCAAGAGAATCACTTAAGCCCAAGAGTTTGAGATTGCTGTGAGCTACGACACCATAGCACTCTACAGAGGGTGACAAAATGAGACTCTGTCTCAATTTAAAAAAAATTACCCATTGTCAAATTTTGATGTATCACTGAAGAAAATAATCTGTAATTATTTTAAAATTATATTAAAATAGTCTTCCCTTTCTACCATAATTTTTGTGAGGCCACCTTTTTTTTTTCATATAGCTTAGTCAAATACCACATGGTAACATGTTAAATGCAAAAGCAGATATGAGAATGTATCTGTCTTCTATTAAGCCATATATTTAAGGTGTTTTAAGAAATGTAAAACTAATCCACTCTTCTCACTACATTTTTTTTTGGGGGGGGCAGAATACATCTCTTTTCGTTAAAATATGTTACTTATATAATCAAGTACTGTGGTTTGTTATTGTCATGCTAAAATTTATAAATATTTTTAATTGCCTCAGGTTTAATTTCTAATAGGTTAAATACATGTAGATGAAATCACAAAAGCTCAATGGGGTCTTTGATAATTTTAAGGAGCAAAGCAGTCTTGAGACCAAATAGTTTGAGAACTATTGGTTTAAATTAATAAACTCAGTAGTACTTCAAATATGTTATTAAAGCAGGGCCTCACTGGCCAGAGGAAAGGGGAGGAAGGGCTGTTGAATTTGCAACCAATAGTGTCTGCTACTTACTCTTAGGTCTTTTAAGCAGTCCCCTAAGAATGAGTTTTCCCATGTCCACTCCTCTTTAGGCTCTATCCCCACCTCTGTCCTTCATATACCAGCTGGAAAAGTCTCCTTAAGACATAGTTTATATCATGCTACTAAGAACTGTTTAATAAATATCCATTGCATTTATAATCCAATTCAAACACTGTGGAGGCCTGCAAGGTCCTGGGTCATCTGACCATTGCCTTTGAGTCTATACCTTGTTCTGATTTAGAGCATTTGCTCTAAAATCAAACAACATTGATTAAAGCCTCAGTGTCATTCTTTAAAACTGTGTACTTTTATTCAAGTTACTCATATTTTCAATTATTATTTTCCTCATTTGTAAAATGGGTATTTTCCTCATCTGTAAAGTGTCAATGAAGATAACCCATATTAAATGCTGAGAGGATTTCCTGGCCCAGGTAACTTTTGTTCATTGCGTATTGAGGGAAAGCTAAGAATTAGCCTGATAATATAAAATATGGGCAGCAGTTAGAGGCAAAATTTCATGAAGTAAATCAGTTTAAACATGTGAATTCTTTTCAATGGAAAGTGATCTAACAATAACTTGCATGTAAGCCTTTTAGTAATAATATAGAACATTAATTTTGTATTAGAGTTTGTGCAAAAAACCTATATTTTGTTCAAGATAATTGCATGATTCTTAGAAGAAGAAGAAAAAAAAAGCTATATCTTCTTTCTCAATAAGGCAGCATGCCAATTCTTTTTTTTTTTTTTTTTACTTTTTTTTTTTTTTTTTTTTTTTTTTTGGGCCAGGGCTGGGTTTGAACCCACCACCTCCAGCATATGGGACTGGCGCCCTACTCCTTGAGCCACAGGCGCCGCCCGCATGCCAATTCTTAAAGGCTACCCCAGCAGTGACTGGTGACAACTAGAGAAGACTGACATCATGTGAAATTCTGAATTAGTCCATTCGTGAGAGAAATATTTGTGAATCTATATAAATTGACTTCATATATTTTAGTTTAAAACCAGATTTTGGTTCTACATGTGTCTACAGATTTTCAGTATTTTCCTTTTTAGTATTATAATCATACTGAAGAAAGTTTTATGCAAAAAAAAATACATTAAAAAAACTGGACCTTACCAGTTCCAGAAGAAACAGGGTATTATTGATGCTATGAATGCTATTTCTTTTAGTTCTTGCCTATTTTATTGTTTGATTCTATTATATTTTATTTCATGCCATGTTTTTGTCCTTTATAGAAAAGGCTACCATCATTAAGTCATAATTGCACACCTTGGGTAACCTCCTACTTTGTAAGTCTCAGTTTTATTTGTATCTAAAAAATGGGATAAAGATAACATCATTTACATTCAATAAGGCCAATTATAAAGTTCTGAAGCGATGATACACATAAGCATCGAGCACAATGCCCAGCATGCAGAAAGCCTCCAATAAATTTTAACTGTTTTCGTTGTCGGTAGTAGTAGTACTGGACCCTTGCCAGACTATTTAGTCACTAGACACCTCTTCTTCCCTGCCTGGGCTGAGCAAAGTTCTGTGTATTTATGTGCAGAAAAGGAGGCAGGGAAACTTGGCTGTGGTTTGTTCATTGCTGGAATGTGCGGTAGGCAGAAGACAATCACATTTTGACTGTTCTGAGACAGGTCAATGGCAACATTTCTCTTCCTTTTATTTATAATAAATTGATAGACTCAAATTCATTTTAAAAGTTAATGTAAAAGAAGGATACTAGCTTCTATTCATTTTTGCTTCATCTTTCATCTGGAAATTTGAAGCTGAAATTAATTTGCAGGTCTAATACTTGGGCAAAGCTAATGTTTAGTGAGTACAATCTATGGCCCTGTGACAAATTTCCAGGGCAGATATGAAATGAGGAAAAAAACACTACCCCTTTGTGACCAACAAATAGTTATTTTTATTTATTTATTTTGTTAATTAAATCATAGCTGTGTACATTAATGATCATGGGGCACCATACACTAGTTGCATAGACCGTTTGACACTGAGAAATCCTCAAAGCTACTGCTAGGTGTCTTTATTTTTCTTTCTTTCTTTTCTTTTCTTTTCTTTTTTTTTTCTTTTTCTTTTTGAGACAGAGACTCAGTTGCCCTGGGTAGAGTGCTGTGGCGTCATAGCTCACAGCAACCTCAAATTCTTAGGCTCAAGAATTCTCTTCCCTCAGCCTCCCAAGTAGCTGGGACTACAGGTGACTGCCACAATGCTTGGCTATTTTTTATAGATGGGTTCTCACTATTGATCAGGCTGGTCAGCCTCCCAGAGTGCTGGGATTACAGGCATGAGCCACCACTCTCGGCCTATGTTTCAATTTTTAAATGACGAGAGCCTTTAATTAATAAAGGAAGATTCAGGATATGCACAGCTTTATCACTTGCATCCTATTGAGGGAAATTTCTGTAGAAGACTAAATCAAACTCTAAGTCTTTTTTTTTTTTTTTCAGTAATAAAGCATTACGTGTGTGTAAAATGTAAAAAAAAATAGTGCAGATCCCTGGTTATGTCTCATACTGAGGGGAAAGCCTCAAGTATGAGAGCAGGGAGAGGGAAATTGTCTTTTAGACTGTGTATGAGGAGATGGTTAGTATTGGACAGCTATTGTGTGAGTGAGAGGAAGAGAAAACAGAAAGATGGGAAGGCTCAGTGAATTAGAGGAAGGAAGGAAAAATGGATTAGAAGCCCAAGTGAGCTATCTTGTCCCATATAAGCATAGAAAAGTGCTATAGAAAAATGCCACTTTGTACTTCCAACAAAAATAATAGTATTTTGTCAAATTGTTGGTTTACCTCTTAATAAGAGGCAAATTTAAAAAGAAAATCATCTGATGTTGACCTTCCAAAATATGGGTGCTGCTGAGGACTCCTGCCAAGATTTTTGCTTTTCTAACATTGTTTATCCTAGAAAAGGTTGACTGCAGTATGGACCCTGCTTTGGGATTGGAGGGATTTTTGAAAGATAGGGGTGCATGTGTCCCAAGAGGAGCGGTGTTGATTGTTTTTAAGAAAATTAGTGAAATCTCCTCTTGGCATTATATAACATTCCAATGGCCAATTTATTTTCCTGAATTATGCTATTAAAAATTAATTCACCCAGTGTGTAGGAAGGTATGCTTTGTTCTAAGAGAAAACTATAACAATTCCATTATAAATCTTATAAATATGTAGAATGACAAGGATAAAGAAGGCACTATCTTCTTTGGTGTTGTATTTGGTGTTGTATTTCTCTAAGTGGCTTTCCATGTGATTCATTAAAGGTATTTTTAACATTTTTCCCTCATTTGAAAAACTATATGTATAATTCCTGACTTTGGAATTACAAACATGTGCAGCTGCTGGTTTAAGCTCAAAAACACACCAAACAAAACAAAACACAATTGGGCACAGAGCCACGGTTAAACCTTTTGTAACTCAATTTGAGGGGGATGGAGGTAGAAATCCATTTTACACCAAAGGAGTATTTTTATTGTAATTACATAGACATAGAAAGAATTCCAGCTAAATAATTTTATTCTATTCATATAGAAGTGTAAATTATTTCCATGTCCTACGAGAGGGCACATTATTCTTAATCTCATACAACAGGAAGGCAGTTTGGTACATTCTTGAGAGCACATTGCTTTGAAGGACGTAATTATTACTCATAAAAAATTATTTTTCATCCCAGTGTTTATTGATAATCTGGAAATCCATTTGCTATTTGTATTCCGGTAATACACAAATCTATTTTTATTAATTAACTTTTTGTCAATTTCTGTAATAATTAAAAAACACTAAGTCCTCTCATAAAAAGCTTAATGTGTAGGTCAACTTTGGGAAAGAGAAAAAAGAATACAAAGTTTTCTCAAAGGTTCTAGGTGGAGAAAAGTGGGAATGTCAACTTTCTGAATTATATCTTGATAGCAGTTTACTTCTTTTTTTATTTATTCATCATGGCTGAGGCACCAACTTCCAGTCTTCTTTTCAATTAGGTTTGCTGAAGCAATACAGCTTCTTGTGACCATCTGTCACGTTGGTCACATCATTTCCATGATCCAAATGTCCTAAATATATCTGAAAAACAAAAGGCTAGAGTTTACTTTTGTGTGGGGTAGGGTTTGGCAAAGCATGTCAGGGAGACAGCCCTATAGAAATAATCGCCTGGTACTATTATGGACAAATGTTCCTGCTTCTTTTCTATATTTGCTTTTAATAAGGCAGTCACCCTTTTCCAAATATCTAATAGGTATTTACCAGTCACATAATGAAAAGATATGTTGAGATGAGGAGTTCAAAGTCTTCTGTCTACTTAAAAACCCTTCCAAAACAGTGTGAGAATGAGAGGTTAAAATTTTCCCTAAAGAAACTTTCATTTGAAATAACAAAGGAAAATACACATGGCAAATCTGAAGCATGATAAGCTAATAATTATTAGGTTCAAGCATGCGATATTACCCAAAGAATTCATCTTTTACAAGGAAGTTTACATAAGCAAAATCAAGTAAAATGGAAAATTGAGTTAAAGTTCTTAGCTGGAATACTGATCTGATTTATAATAAAATCAATTAGTGCACCATATTATTTTAGGTAGGCCTGGGTCTTTTTGTCTTTTGTCTGATAAACTTATGCAGGCCCTAATCAACCCCTGATGAGACTGTAGTAAAACTCCTGGTTACAGCTCCTTCGATGATGAGAGTCAATATTCAACAAATAATCTCTGATATATGTCATCCTCCTACTGATAGCCCTTTTTGATTCCTCATTTCCTTTAAAATGGGTTCCACATTTTCCACTGCAGAATTTAAAACACATTATGATCTGTCTTTCATTCAACCTTGCCTACCTTGCATACTCCCTATAAAAACTATTGTCTTGATAGCAGTGTTTGTCTATGCAAGAGCATTTTGTACAGTCACTGAAAATCTGAGTAGCCCAAGTCTTTGTCATGCAAGACTCTTCAGTTACTGGCAGAAGTTTTACATAAACCTATATACTGACAGTTCCTCCCTGACACATTGATAAGTATATGTCCCTACATATACCACTAGGTGGACTGTATGACTTCAGTTTGAGAAACCCTGATCCCACGTGGGCCACCGCTTCCATCCTGAGAAGGTCTGTGATGGTTCAGTGTTTCTTGCCTGGAGTGCTTTAAACAAACCTCCAGGGTCCAGGAAGAAGCCCAAGTGCCCATCGATCCACTAATGGATTAATAAATTGTGTTATATGTACACCATGGAATATTATGCAGCCTTAAAGAAAGATGGAGACTTTACCTCTTTCATGTTTACATGGATGGAGATGGAACATATTCTTCTTAGTAAAGTATCTCAAGAATGGAAGAAAAAGTACCCAATGTACTCAGCCCTACTATGAAACTAATTTAGGGTTTTCACATGAAAGCTATAACCCAGTTACAACCTAAGAATAGGGGGAAGGGGGAAAGGGAGGGGAGGGATGGGGGAGGTGGGTAGAGGGAAGGGGATTGGTGGGATTACACCAGCGGTGCATCTTACAAGGGTATATGTGAAACTTGGTAAATGGTCTGTGAAGCTAGTGAATGATGCCCCATGATTATATCAATGTACATAGCTATGATTTAATAAAAAAAATAATAAAATAAAATAAAAAAATAAATAAAAAGAAAAAAAATATCCATGTAAAGGTCAATCTTTGTCTCTTTCCTGAACCTGCTTCACAGTGATCCATCATCACTCCTGTCATCCGTAAATATTTTCCCTTGGTTGTTTTGTTTTCTTACTACTGGTGTGGCACTTACTCTGTATCTGTGTATATTTTTCTTTTCATAGGAATGTCTTCCCTTCTCCATGAAACAGAGCTGCTGGAGAGCAGGAGCCATCTCTGAATTGCTAGTAAGTAAGGCAATGGGATGTTTTAGTCTCCCTTCTGTAGACAGCGTTTTTTATATAACTCTCAGTTTTTCATACAGTATTACTAATCTCTGGAATGTCTTGACCTGTGACTTTTTTTTTCTTTTACTTTTGAAACCCCTCTTCATCCTTCAGGACGTAGTTCAGCTGTCACTTTCTTTGGGAGGTCTCCCCTGATCCTGTATCTCATCATAGGGGTTCATCTTTGTTTTCTCATGGCACTAGGTATGAACTTTCACCTTAACAGTTATTACAATGTAACATAATTGCTTAGTTAGGAAACACCGTCACTTGCACTTCATCGGGAACTGTATGAGGATGAGGTTTAATCATGTTCCTCTAGTGTCTATCCCAGCACTTCTAAAAATACTCTTGTTGTCATCTCTATAATATTCCACTATCTTGGCTTTGTATGGAAGCAGAGCTCATTCGTTTTCAGCACTGAAAATACATTAAAGATATTTTTGCCTATGTCAAGAGGATAATTTTGATGTTTAAAAATAAGATAAATTTTTAAAATCTGCCCTATAAAAGGTATTTAAAGGGAGGAGGAATATAAGTGAAGAGAACATTTTCAGGTTTATCTAATATCAACCAAGTATTATACTTTTACACATTATTACAATGCACACATAAACATGTGCACACAACAGTAAAAAATAACAAAAGTATTTATCTTGTTATGCCCCTATTGCAGATTAAGAAAAATAAGATAGGGCGGCGCTGGTGGCTCAATGAGTAGGGCGCCGGCCCCATATGCCGAGGGCGGTGGGTTCAAACCCAGCCCCGGCCAAACTGCAACAAAAAAATAGCCGGGCGTTGTGACGGGCACCTGTAGTCCCAGATACTCGGGAGGCTGAGGCAAGAGAATCGCTTAAGCCCAGGAGCTGGAGGTTGCTGTGAGCTGTATGATGCCACGGCACTCTACCAAGGGCCATAAAGTGAGACTCTGTCTCTACAAAAAAAAAAAATAATAATAAGATATAGAAGACTTACCAAGAGTTGTATGACTAGTGAGTGGGTGAAGTACGAATGCTCAGGTCTGTCTGATTCTGATGGCTATGCTGTTTTCACTATGCCAGAAATGACAAGCAGAGCATGTATAACATGCTCTACTAAATATTTACAGATAACTGAATTTAGGATGGCTGAATAAGATATTGTTTGCCAGCTCAAAAATAAATGGGTGAGATAAGATATAATGAGTAGAAGGTGGAAAGTGCAAACTGAAAGCAAAATGACATGGCTGGTGAAACAAATAACCTTTCCAGCACTAATACCACTTTTTAAAAGCCTAACAAAGCCAAATGAGCAAATGACAAACTTCATTTAAAGGAAACAAAGATTAAGAACTGTCAACTTTTGAAACTAGAAGGAACTATAGAAGCATCCACTGCCCTAGCTCACTTTCCTAATGGTAAAGTAACCTCACAGGAATTGGCCAATGAAACACTGAAACCAGTCCTCTTTTTTTGTAGTAAGCTCATCAAAGCAAATTTTTACCTTAGTAAAATTTCAGTACACACTACAATTTTAGTAACTGCCATCCTTTTACTGTATATTAAATCTCTGGACTTATTCATCCTGCATAGCTGTAAGTTTGTACCTTTGACCTACATTCTTTCATTTGCTTCCCCTCCTTATATCTGGTAAACATTTTTCTACTCTGTTTATATATATTCAACTTTTTCTTAGATCTCACATATAGGTGATATCATACTATAATTTTGCTTTTGCATCTGGTTTACTATACTTAGCATAATGTTTTTCAGGCATACAATGCTGTCACAAATGGCAGTAACTCCTTTTTAAGGCTAAATGGTATCCTTATTGCATGTATGCATGTATGTGTGTGTATGTGTGTGTGTGTGTGTGTTATATATATATATATTACAGTTTCTTTATAAATTCATTAATTGATAAACACTTGGGTTGTTTTCATAACTTGTCTATTTTATTTATTCATTTTTATCTTCTTTTATTATAATAGTTTGTGATTCATTGAGCATACAAAGAATTAGGTTACACTAATTGCATTTGTTAGATAAAATCCCTCTTATAATTGTGTCCTACCCTCAAGAGGTGTGCCATACAATGTGACACCCCATTCTTCTCCATCCTCCCCTCTCCTCACTTGCTCATTCCCCTACCCTCCCTTGTATTAGCTCATCTACTGCCTTCATATTAGAATTGAATACATTGGATTTTTGCTTCTCCATTCTTGTGATGCTTTACTAAGAAGAATCTATTCCACCTCCATCCAGGTTAATACAAAAGATGTAAAGTCTGCATATTTTTAATGGCTAAATACTATTCCATGGTGTACATATACCACAGCTTGTTAATCCATTCCTGGGTTGATGGGCATTTAGGCTGTTTCCACGTTTTGAGAATTGTAAATTGAGTTGCAATAAACAGTCTAGTGAAAATTTCTTATGATAAAACGATTTTTTTCTTCTGGGTATGCCTAGTAATGGGATTGCAGGATCAAATGGGAGGTCTAATTTCAGATCTTTGAGGATTCTCCATACTTCCTTCCAAAGAAGTTTAATTAGTTTGCAGTCCCAAGAGCAAGGTAAAAGTATTCCCTTCTTTCCACATCCATACTAGCTCTGCAGCTTTGAGACTTTGTTGTGGACCATTCTCACTGGGGTTAGGTTATATCTCAGGGTGATTTTGATTTGCATTTCTCTGGTAATTAGGAATGATGAGCATTTCTTCATTTCTCTTAGGTACCCAATTGTAATGTCTTCACTTTCATTTCTGATTTTATTTATTTGAGTCTTCTTTCATTTTACTTATTCTGGCTAAGGATTTGTGTATGTTGTCTACGTATTAAAAAAAAAAAAAAACTTGCTTTAGTTTTAAATTTTTTCTTGTAGTTTTTGTATTTTTTTCTGATAAATTTGTTTTCTGATTTCTATTATTTTCTTTCTTCTGTTAACTTCAGCTTTAGTTTGTTCTTCATTTACCAGTGTCTTGAGATGTAATGTTAGGCTGGTTATTTAAGATCTTTCTCTTTTTTATAATTTTTGATTAATATAACGGTGTATACTATTAGGTTACACTGTTTGTGTTTGGTAGGTAAAATCCAAGTTGTAGTTGAGCCCTTCACCCAAGAGGTGTGCCATATACCCCTAAATTGTACCCATTAGGTGAAAATTTATAAAACCCACTCACCCTTCACCTTTCCCCCCTCCACCCATCTTTAATTTAACTAGTTGATGAAGTACATGTCCAAATTAAAGATCTTTTTTCCTTTCTTTTAGTGTAGAAATTTGTCATTATGAACTTCCCACTTATTAATGCTTTTGTGGCATCCCATAAGTTTTGACATGTTTTTATTTATCTCAAGATATTTTTTAAGTCCCCTTTGATATTCTTTTTGACCCACTAGTTGTTCAAGAAAGTGTTATTTAATTTCCAGGTATTTGTGTGTGTGTGTTTGTCATTTTCTTGTGGTTATTAATTTCTAGTTATATTGCCTTGTGGTCAAAAGAAATCTTTAATAAGATTTCGATTTTCTTAAGCATTTTAGGACTTGTTTTGTGACCTCACATGTAATCTATTCTAGAGCATGTTCTATGTCACTTTATAAGAATGTGTATTCTTCTAATGTTGGGTGAAAAGTTCTATATATATCTGAAGTTTATCTCCCACTTTCTCTGCACTAATCCAAAGGGAAGATCTGTGGCAAATGCCTAAGCTTTCCTATAGGTCACACTCTTGAGTCTGTGGGATAACGGGTGGAAGGGTACACATTTAAAAAATGAAAAACTCTTTTTGTCTGTGGACTAAGGAGGCTTGGGAATGCAGAGCACTCTCAACTCTCAAAGGTAGGGGATTTTAAAGCCAGGACTCAGGTGGGAGCTGAAAATTTTGGGGTACTTGTTGTGTGAACAAACTCCTTCCAGGAGAACCTATATAACTGGATTAATTACTGGAGGGAACAATGAAAGAAAGCATGGGCATTGTCTGTACTCTCCTTCAGGTTTTTAGAGATCTATGGGTCTATCCCATTGGTGCCCAGATGTAGACCAGTAGCCTATCCCTTAGGTATTTGAAAAATTGGGTAAACAAACTCCTTCCAGATAAAAACTAGTATATGAGAGTTTGAACCCATTACCTCTACAGTCTGCTCATGTGTCTGTTTAAAATCACGTCTTTATGCTCTGTATTCCAGGGAAACTCAGAAATGCTGAATCTTTTCCATTTCCAGAGCTATGGGATTAGCATCCAAACCATGAAAGAAAAATAGAAATTTAGGGGTACTCTAAAACCCTTCAAAACCCTTCCCTGCTCAGGAAGAACCTGAGATTTGGAAAATGCATTATGCATATTTTTAGAAAAAAATGAGCAATGTAAGTTTCTTTTTGGCATCAAGTTATTCACGGATTTTTTTTCTATGAATCTTAATCCTATATTACACATAAATTTGGATTACTTCCCAAGTTACAGAAATTTCCCAAGGATTTTCCTTTGATGCATTCTCACTCTTCTTTAAAGAAACAATTTTTCTGCCTTGCCCAAACTTATAGGTGGCCCAAATGGGAACGACTTGGTTTCATCCCCATAAACTCAATGATTTGGCTAATGAATGGGTGCCCTTAACACAGTGATTAGCCCAGGGAATAGACATATGTCTCAGTATTTATTCACTTAGTATTTCCAAATTATAATTTATAGAGAGAATTGCAGTTTCATCTTTGTCACAGTATGAAAGGATATAAACCCAGAAGCTAATAATGAGCAAAGTCTCAACTATAAAATGATAATAAAGCTAACACACATGGGCTAACAAAGACATCAAATGGCCAGAGAGGTTGATAATTTGTGATGGTGAATGAATCTCTGCTCTAGATTAGTATCTTGCTCTTACTGTTCTAGTTAATTGAGCCTTGGCTACTTGGTCATTTTGAACCTATACCAGCAACCAAAGGAGTCTTGACTCTTTGTATAGAAAAAAAAAACAAAAAACCTGTTCATTGACTTTAAAATACTATCTTATGAAATTAAAGGTCTTTATTTTGAAGTTTAATTTTTAATTGATTTAAATTGCATACAGAAAAAGGACTTGCATCTTGAAATTATTTTGGATGGTGCTATATTATTTTATCATTATCTATCCCATATGTAATATGTCCATAACAATTAAATTTCTTTTTATTTATCTATTAAATTATAACTGTGTACATTAATGCATTTGTGGGGTACAATGTGCTGATTTGATATACAATGTGGAATGCTTACATCTAACTGATTAGCATAATCATCTCCTCGCTTACTTATTTGTGGTGGTAAGACATTTATACTCTATTCTTAATAGTTTTGAAATGTATCCTCACATTATGCATATTAGGTGAGGCTCCCCCAAATACCCTCCCTCCTCCCAGTATTCCCCCTCCCTTCCTCTCTCCCTCCTCTTCCCTCCTTCTTTCAGGACTATAGTTATGTTTTACCATTCATATGAATGGGTAGGTGATTATTTACCGATTTCATAGTAGTATTGAGTACATTGGATGCTTTTATTATTTCCACTCTTGGGATACTTTACTAAGAATAATATGTTCCAACTCCATCTAGGTAAACATAAAAGATGTGAAGTTTCTATATTTTTATGGATGCATAGTATTCCATGGTATGCATACACCACAATTTCTTAATGCATTGGTGGATCAATAGACATTTGGGCTGCTTCCATGACTTGGCATTTATGAATTGGGCTGCAATAAATATTCTGGTGCAAATATCTTTGTTGTAAAATAATTATTGATCATCTGGATATATACATACTAAAGGAATTGCAGGATCACATGGTACATCCATTTTTAGTTCTGTGAGTATTCTCCAAACGTCTTTCCCAAAAGGCCTTATTAGCTTTCATTTCCACCGACAGTCTAGAAATGTTCCCTTCTCTCCACTTCCACACCAACATCTGTCGTTTTGGCCAAGAAAGTTTTTTAACTACTTGCGTAATTTTTAATGAAAACTAATTTTATTTTATAAAGCACCAAAATACTGATTAGTGTAATTTTTTAAAAATAGTAAATGTTGAAGGGAGGAGGGATCTAACTGGCAGTGTGACATAGGAGAAAGATAACAGATAACATTTATTTTTTACTTTTGACAAATTTCTGTGTTATCATTAATATAATGCTTGCACGTGTAATAGAAGTCAAAGATTGTTGGAAAATTCATGACTCGAGGGACTGAGTGATGACGTGACATCAAAAATAACTACTAGCGATTAATAAAAAGGGTAATACCTTCAAATAATTTTCTAGCTAGATATTTGTTTTATTCTAACAAAATATCATCAAATCGGTGACTTCACCTACCACCACCGCCATTATACTGCTGTGCAACATGAAGAAGTAGAAAAACAACACAAGAAAAAATATAAACACTAATGATTCTGGGTGGTTTTACAGAAAATTAATTCATAAATGTATATTGTCTCATAAGATATCAATATATACATAAAATATAGATTAATATTTATGAAGTACATATATATGCAAATGATAAATAGTGAAGATGATGGATATCATTATATATAAATATATATGAAAAGCTAGCTAAAGTTATAGATATGGAGCTAAAATTTTGTTTAAGAGATTGAGAATCAAGAAAAAATTGTGTCTGAAACCTAATCAAAGATTGATCAATGAGCAAATACAAAAGGACCTTTATAAACAACAAAGAGGGTGGGGAAGGATAGATGAACTTGATTAAACTGGAGATCATAGAATGGGAGCAGAGTGGTGCTTGTTTAACTGGTCCCTGGTTACTGGTAATAGCAAAGTAAAGCTTCTCTGGAAAAAAAAAGGATTATCAGCAATGGTTACTAAGATCAGAGATCTAAATCAGTGATAAGACATACAATGTTCATAGATTGGAATACTCAAAACAATAAATGCATTGATTCTCCAAAAATTTATACACAGGATTAGTGTAATTCCTGTCAAAATCTTAGCAATATTTTTGTGGATTTAGACAAAATTATGTTAAAATCTACACAGAAAGTAAAAGTAACTAATATGGCTAAATCTTAACCAAAGAGAATGAATAGGAATTGGTAGAATCAGTCTACCCAATTTTAATACTTGATAAATAGCTATAATAATCAGCAGTATATGGTATTGGGGAAAAAAAGATAAATACATCAGTGGAACACATATGAGAATTTATAAATATACTAACACAAATATGCCCAACTGATTTTTGATGATGACATTCAATGAAGAAAGTTTTAACAAGTAGTGGTAGAGAAATTGGACATATATAGGAAAAAAAGTGAATTTTGACCTAACTACTACAACTCATAAAAATATTAATTTATAATAAAATATAGGAAACAAAACTATAATAATTCAGAGAAAAATAGAAGAAAATATGAGGATCTAAATAGAAGTAGGCAAAATGTTCTTAAGTTTAACATCAAAAGCACATTCCATAAAATGAAGAAATAATAAATCAGAAAATATTTTAATGTTAAAAATTATACTTCTAAAGAATACATGAGTCAAAATAAAGTCTCAAGGAAAATTAAAAATTGTATATAAGTGTCCATCAAGAGAAGAATGGGTAAAAAACGTGGCATATACAGACAATGAAATTCTACTCAACAGTAAAAGAAAAGAAACCCTGTCATTTGTAGCAACATAGATAGAAACTTAAGCCATTAAATTAAATAAATAAGGCACAGAAAGAAAAATAAATATTCAAGATAATGGATATCCTAAATACCCTGATTTGATCATTAAACATTGTATGCATGTATTCAAATATCACATGTACCCCATAAATATGTACAAATATTATGTATCAATTTTTAAATGATTTATAATACTAAACTTTGTGAAAATTCAACTTTTGAAAATTAGTGGGGTACAGAAAAAAAAACCACAGGAAAATTTAGAGATATATGATTTACAAAAATATTTTAAAAGATTTTAAATTGTGTTGCCAATCCAATTTCAGAGATTCAGCATTTGGTGGACTTTAGTTCCAAAGGAGAAAAATTTACCTGACATAGAACTTTAATTTCTTTTTTTTTTTTTTTAATTTTTTTTATTAAATCATAACTGTATACAATGATATGATTATGGGGCATCATACACTCACTTCATAAACCATTTGACACATTTTTATCACAGTGGTTAACATAGCCTTTCCGGCGTTATCTCAGTTACTGTGCCAAAACATTTACATTCTACATTTACCAAGTTTCGCAAATACCCCTATAATATGCACCACAGGTGTGATCCCACCGATTCCCCTCCCTCTACCCACCCACTCCCCTTTCCCACTTCCCCCTATTGTTAAGTTGTAGCTGGGTTATAGCTTTCATGTGAGAGTCCCAAATTAGTTTCATAGTAGGGCTGTGTACATTGGGTATTTTTTCTTCCATTCTTGGGATACTTTACTAAGAAGAATATGTTCCAGCTCCATCCATGTAAACATGAAAGAGGTAAAGTCTCCATCTTTCTTTAAGGCTGCATAGTATTCCATGGTATACATATACCACAATTTAGGGAAGAGTTTTCTTGAAAATGACTGTGAGAGTTTTTCTCCTATAAACTGAAAATGTTACATGATATTGCCATTTGAAAAAAAAACTGATTCACAGAGATAAGTATGTTTATACACACATCCAATAAATTGGATCTCTACTTATAGATATGTGGGAGCAATGTGAAATAAACAGCCCATTAGAGATCTTGACACTGGATAAACAACTTAGGGTTATACTGTTTATAAACACTTAATCATCCATTCTTAAAACATAACTAAGTGCCAAATTAGTAGTAACTACAAGCGATTCATTGTAATAAAATATATACTGATATTATAACTTGGATTAGTGAAATTATATATTGTTTGAATTCACAACACAAGATAAGGTAATATGGACATTTGGATAATTTGAGTTATTTCTACATTATTTTTTCATGGCTAAATGATATGTTCCTTCAATACATTTGAATATGGCTTCCCATGTACCTGGGATGCTCAAATAGTAGGTTATGGTGGCTCACAGAAGATAATTTTAATATGTTATGATGAAGATAAATGAAATCAGCAACTAGTAATGTCTAAACCCAACCTTGGTAATATTTAAATTTATTCTGCATTAGGTAACATTTTTCAGTACCTTCTTTGTACCAGGCATTGAACAAAGCATCTCAACACATTCAATTTCACAGAAAATCTTTGTGTTATGTTACAGATGAGGTAACTAGAGTTCAAAGAGTTAAATGTGCTCTAAGCTTAACTGCGGATATATTTACTGATCCCAGAACCTGATATAAATGATCTCATGAAGCATTTTTCTTCCACTTAAAGGCTATTTGGGCTGGATTCTAATGAAAACAAAAATGTAGATACTGATAAATTTCAAGCCAAATACCAATAGAACTAAACAACAATACATGGTAGGCAAATAACACAGGAAAATATTATCCTCTGTAGCAGTGGTTCTCAACCTTCTTAATGCTGTGACCCTTTAATACAGTTCCTCATGTTATGGTGCCCCGGAACCATACATTATTTTCTTTGCTACTTCATAACTATAATTTTGCTACTGTTATGAATCATACTGTAAATATCAGCTATGTAGGAGACAAAGGGTTGTGACCCACAGGTTGAGAAGCACTGCTACAGTAACTGAAGACTATCGGACAATTATTTACGTATCTAAAGTATATATACTCCCTATTCTTTTTTGTTTCACCATTGGAAAACCACTGAAGCACAGCAAAAAGTTAGATCAACATTGATAGCTGCCTACAGAACAGGATTTTATGAAAAAATGTGTTTTCTTTTTCAAAAAACAAGAATTAGAAAGGTTTGATACTCTTGAAGGCTAAAATTTTTAAGGTATGCATCAAAAATTCAAAAGAGTTTTTACATTTCATTGGGAACTTTCTAAATACAGTTTCCTTTTTTCTGTTTCACTTCAGGTTAATGTGAGGATACAAACAACTAGGTTACAATGTTTCCATTTGTTAGGTAGAGTCCCTCTTGTAGTTGTGCTCCACACCCTAGAAGTGTGCCATACCCTTTACATTTTGCCCATTAAATGAGAGAACACCAATTCCCCTCCCTCCTTCTTTTTCTCTCTCCACCATAATTCCTCCTACCTCCAACTTGAATTAAATTGAGTTTTTCTCTTATGGGGGTGTGCATTAGATTGTCTACTGCTTTCATAGTAGTATTGAGTATATTGGATACTTGTTTTTTTTGTTGTTGTTGTTGTTGTTTTATTCCTGTGATGCTTTACTAAGAACAATTTGTTTCAACTCCATTCAGGTTATTTCAAAAGACATAAAAATTCCATCTTTTCAGGATTGAATAGTATTCCATGGTATACATATACCACAGCTGGTTAATCCATTCTTGGGTTGGTGGGCATTTAGGTTATTTCCACATCTTGGCAACTATAAATTAAGCTGCAATAAACAATGTAATGAAAATATCCTTAGGATAAAATGATGTTTTTCTTCTGAGTGGATGCCTACTAATGGGTTTGGGGGCTCAAATGGGAGTTCTTAGAGGATTATCCATACTTCTTTCCAAAGAGGCTGTATGAGGTTGCAGTATCATCAACAGTGTAAAAGTGTTTCCCTCTCTCCAAATCTACACCAGCATCTGCAACTTTAGAACTTCCTGATGTGTGCCATTCTCACTGCAGTTAGGTGATATTTCAGGGTGGTTTTGATGTGCATTTCTCTGATAATTAGGGATGATGAGAATTTTCCCCTATGTTTGTTAGCCATTATCTGTCTTCCTCAGAGAAGTTTCTGTTTATATGACTTGCCCAGTGATAGATGGGACTGTTTGGTCCTTTTGTGTTGATTAATTTGAGTTCTCTGTAGATTCTAGTTATCAACCCTCTGTGAGATTCACACCACATAAATATATTTACACATTCTGAAGGATATATGTTTACTTTAATTTTTGTACCTTTAGCTGTGCAGAAGCTTTTCAATTTAATTAAATCCTATTTATTTATTTATTTTTGTTGCTGTTGTGATTGCCACTAAAGTCTTCGTCATAAAATCTTTCTCATCAAGAGTTTTCGCTACAATTTCTTCTAGGATTTTTATTATGTCATATTTTAAATTTAAGTTTTTATCCACCCTGAGTCAATTTTGTAAGTGATGAGAGCTGAGGGTCCAGTTTCAGTCTTTTCCATGTGCTTATACAGTTATCCCAGCACCATTTAGGAAATAAGGATTCATCTCCCTAGTGTATGTTTTTGTTTGGTTTATCAAAGATCAGTTGGAAATGAGAGACTGGTTGCATCTCTTGGTTTTCTATTCTGTTCCACACGTCATGCCTCTATTTTTGTACAAATGTCATGCTGTTTTGATGACATAACAAATACCATAGGGATACAAGACATTATCTATGACTACTACAAGAAACTCTATACCCCCCAAATTGACAAGGTGGAGTAAATGGACCAATATGTTGAATCACACTGTCTCTTTAGACTTAACCAAGAAGAAATAGATCTCTTGAACAGACCAATATTAATCACCAAGACTGAAGTAACAATAAAAAAGCTTCCAACAAAAAAAATCTTGGGACCAGATGGCTTCCCATCGGAATTCTATTACACTTTCAAAGATGAGCCTGTACCTATGCTGCAGGGCCTATTTGAAAACACTGAGAAGAAAGCAACTTTCCCCAACACATTCTATGAAGGAAACATCACCCTGATACTAAAACCAGGAAAAGATACAACTAAAAATGAGAACTACTGGCCAATTTCAGTAGTGAATATTGATGCAAAAATGCTCAATAAAATCTAAGCTAATAGATTACAGCTATACATTAAAAAAAAAATACATCATGATCAAGAAGTCTTCATCCCAGGGATCCAAGGCTGATTTAACATAGGCAAATCCATAAAAGCAATTCACAATGTTAACAGAAGTGAAAACAAAACTATATGATCCTCTCAACAGATGCAGAAAATGTATTTGATAAAATTCAGCATCCTTTCCTAAAAAAAAAAAAAAACATTTAAGAATATATGCATAAGTGGCACATTTTTAAAACTGATTGAGTTATCTATGACAAGCCCACAGCTAACATCATACTGAATGGAGGAAAACTCAAGGCTTTTCCACTTAGAACTAGAACCAGACAAAGATGTCCTGTCTCCACTACTATTCAACATAGTTCTGGAAGTTGTAGCCAATGCAATTAAGCAAGAGTTGGACATAAAGGGCATCCACATGGGGACAGAGGAAGTCAAACATTCACTCTTTGGTGTTGATATGATCTTATCCTTAGAAAACTCAAAGGCCTTAACTACAGACTTCTGGAAGTGATCAAGAACCACAGTAATATCTCTGGGTATAAGATCAATGCCACAGATCACTAGCCTTTGTATATGCCAGTAATAGTCAAGTTGAGAAGTGAATCAAAGATACAATTTCCTTCACAATAGCTTCAAAGAAAATTAAATTCCGGGGCAGTGCCTGTGGCTCAAAGAGTAGGGCACCTGCTCCACATACCGGGGGTGGCAGGTCCAAGCCTGGCCCCACCCAAAACTGGAAAAAAAAAAAAAAGGAAAATTAAATGCCTAGGAATATACCTAACAAAAGAGGTGAAGAATCTCTACAAATAGAATTATGATACCCTATGAAAAGAAATAGCAGAAGACATTAACAAATAGAAGAACATACCATACCATTCTGGGAATAATCAACATTGTTAAAATGTCTATTCTACCCAAACCAATATACAGATTTAATGCAATCCCCCTTAAAATCCCAACATCATACTTAGAAGAACAGGAAAAAATAGTTCTTCATTTTGTGTGGAGCCAGAAAAAACCTGTATAGCCAAGGCAATTCTAAGTATTAAAAACAAAGCTGGAGGCATCACTCTACCTGAGTTCAGGTTATTTTTTTCTTTTATTATCATGTTTCATTAACAGGTGGACTGATTACTCATTAAGTATGACATTAATATCACTGATTATGTCTCAGTCTAGATATATGCACTTAAAGCAGTGGTTCTCAACCTATGGGTCGCAACCCCTTTGGACTGTATTAAAGGTTTGCAGCATTAGGAAGGTTGAGAACCACTGACTTAAAGTAACTAGAGTATTGTGAGAAGCCAAGAAAAAGACATCTCCAGTCTTGGAAAAGTGAGCATCACTGTTGGATTAATATGACAATAGTTATTGATACTGATTTGAGAATTGCTGCAAAGGCTTGATAGAGCTTCCTGAGTGTCTACACTTAGGCTGTCTCTGTAATGGGAAATTCTTGTTGAAAGTATTCAGATTTTTTTTTCTACATAATACCAACATTTTAAAATTCTGAAAACTTTTAACTACTTATGTTATCAGCCAACTTAGTTTCATAATACTACAAGGTGAAAGCAAAGTTCCACTTTTATTGTCCAGAGAGATTTGGCCAAAATACTCTGTCATTGATAGACACAGGCTTCTTTTAGAAAACTTAGCAGTTACACAACCATCAGTAAGGAAAGGCAGCTATTTATCTCCACACAGGGAACAATGTGTACAGATTAGCAGTACAGGCTGAATTTCTCCCACATGAAAAGTCTAATTGCATGGAAAACACAAGATTGTTTTAGCCAGTAGCCTTAATTCTGAACTCCATTCCTTTAGCACAGAGGTTCCAATTCTTCGATGCTGGTTGTAATAAATTAGCTCGTACCACAAATTTTGAAGATACTGTCAGAAGTTGAAAGCAGCAAGGCAACTCTTTTTTCTGGGTGATTTTTTTTTTTTTTTAGTAAGTCATCTGACACACTTGGGACAGTTTCACTGATTCTAAATTGATCTCAGTGTAGTACAGTTCACTTGGTTTGACAAAGAAAAAAGGTGACTGTGTTTACTTCAGTTATGTGTATCCAAAAAAACTAAAAATGTCCACTTTTACTATTCTATTTGTGTTTATATTATCTCCAGGAAGAATGATAGATATCAAATATTTAATAGGAAAAGATTCTCACAAAGTTAACACTTGGCTTTTCATTGGTATTTTAATAAAATCTAGACTCTTGACCATGACATATAGGCCTCATATTATCTGGCGTCTGCCCATCCCTCCAGCCAATTTTCTGCCATTTACCCCCCAATCCACATGCATCCATAGAAAGGTCTTTTTTAGAATGCCTAGAATCCTGTCTCTTACAATTAAACAGTGCTATATAAATTTGAACATCCCTTTTGATAATGTTTACACATTTGTTTAACATTCATCTTCTCCACTAGATCGTATCTCCCTTAAGGGGAGAAATGATATATCTTAGTTATCACCACCTCTTTAGTATCTAGTATAGTGATTGGGATATAGTAGCCCTTCATAAAATTTAATAAAATCATGAATAAATGAATGAGTCCATGAAGAAGTGAATGAGTGGAACGAGTTCTGCTTTATCTTCAAGGCAAACAATAATGTAATTGGCAAACCATTCTGGTTTGCCTGAAACCAAAAACAATCTCAGAATACGAGTCTTTCAGCTTTGAAACTGAGCTATCCTAGGTCATCTCAGATGAATCAATCACCGTTGTAATGACCTTGCCTTTCTGAGGATAAAAATGTTGAATAGCAGCTCAGATTTTGTGGACATATTTCTTACATGTTTCTCTCATTGTTTAGCCACACAAAATTAAGCTAAGCGACCAGATAATAACAACAAAATGTTTTTTCATCAACAATGGATATTCTAGTTCTTGAGTTTCTCAAATAATTGCAAATCTGAGATGAATTTTAATAAGTATTTGTGGTTATCTGTCTCATAACAGATTCAAATCAATGCTCTGATTTTATGGAAATCAAGGTTTGGAGAGAGTTCTTATGGCATTTCCACAGTGATCTATCTCCTGAAATATTAAAAATCATTTTCTTACAAATGACTTAAAAAGATAATACTTTTTCATCCTAGAAAAAATAACTAAATAACTTATAAGGATCAATATACAAAATTTTCTCTTAAAAACATCTATTGAAAGTAAATGAGCAAAAATATAACAAAGTAAAAGTAAACTTCAAGAAATTTTTCTGACTCTATCAGTTCTCATAGGGTTGTAACAACTTTCCCGGAGCTATATTTTCTGAAATTGGCTAAATTAGTCTTGACCCCCTAATATTAATTCATTAAAAAACACCTTCATTTTACCAGAAAAAAATATTACTTGGGGCAATTTTATAAATTTTTAATTTTCTCCAGTAAATGGTGTATGATATATTTCAATAGCCATTGTGGTTTAGGTTGAAGATTTAGTTCATTTATATTAGTTAAAGCAAGGCAGGGTAATTCTATAATTTTTTTTTAATTCAGCATGTAGAGAAGAAAATGGTACATTTAAACAGTGAAAAGACATAGGAGATCTCATTTTTATCTGCCAATTAAGTCATAAAGAATAAATTACAATATGCTTCAGTTTACATAGTAATTCTAGAAATCATAAGTTATCATTGAAAAATCAATGGCAATATGATCTAATAAACTTCTAAGGAGAGTTATATTTATAGTATTTACTATTTTAAATTCCAAACTTCATGAGGTAAATATCTATAATTTTTAGTTGTCGTTCTTAGGGCTGTAATTCTAGCAGATTTAAAGCTACAGGGTGAAGATTAAATAATACATCACTAGACTTGGGAAAACTGAAAATACAAAAACATGTAGGTAAAAAAGCATCTTCTTCAAATAAAAGATAGAGGCCAAATAATTATTTTTTTAAAATCACATTTTAGGAATAAAGGCAAACAATTGTTAATTCTTCAGTAGCCAATCTCAATATTTGGTATAAGGCAGATGTTTTTTGGAAATCGTATTAAAAATGCCTATGCCCTGTCACACCCCAGAGCCTCTGAATCAAAATCCTCAGGTTTCTACTTATGCACACCCAGTTAAGCAATGCTGCTCATTATTGTAAAGTCTTGTCCTCTGGGGAGAAAAATAAAACAAACAAGTTACAAAAAAAAAAAAAAATCAATGAAAACAAAAAAGAAAAAAACAAATGAAAAACCAGGTTAGTAATGCATTTAAACAACCAAGTTACTAGCCCATTTTTCTTTGTTCAATGGTCTTTGTTGATCACCCAAACAAAGAACTCCAGGATGATGAGAATTAAAAAACCTTTGTTAGATGTATAATTAAGAAGTATTTTGCAACTTTGGGGAAAGTAACTTTAGAAATTGATGAAGGTTGACTTCCAACTGCAGAGAAAAAAGGATGAAAGTAGGAGTTATTTGGATAAGCTTTAAGAAAGATGAAAAGATAGCAAAAATATAAACTCAAAAAGTAGCAAGACTGAGGGAACCACATTTTTAAGGATAATGGTAGCCTAACTCTAATATATTTGTAAAAACAGGGAAGTCAACAATGACAGGCAGGCAGGAAAGAAGAGAGAACAAAGACAGAAGACGGAACATGGAAAGGAATAAGAGGGAAAGAGAGACAGAGAGAGGAGAAGAAAGGAGAGGGGAGGGGAGGGGAGGGAACAGAAGAGAAGAGAAGAGATATTATGAAAGACTGAAATGCGCTTAGGAGTCAGGCCCTAGAACTCTGACTGACATCCATAAAACATTACATAAAGGATAAAGGTGACTCAATGAATATATGCATAAATTTCTCAAGGTTAATTTTTATTCAAACTTAAGTACAGATAAGAATGATATGTAGAATTTATTAACATATAGAAAGTTTGGACAATATTTAAAAAAATAATGATTTAGTAATTTCAAAGAATAATGTAAAGAAAAAAACAGTATTCAATGGAACGAATCTTAACATACTTCCCTTTGAGTTTCCCCAAATTCCTTTCTGCTGTTTTGTTTCCCCAAGGAAGGTTATGTTTACCATGCACTTTGCCCAGAATATTACTATTATTACATGCCTGATCCTGAGGATTATAAATAACCTAGAATATGTCTGAAAACCTTGCCAGATACTTCCTGATGAATGCACTACCAGAGCCCCTAAAACCAAAACCTAGATACCAGACATTTAAGACTAGGTATGTTTCTTGCTTTGCTTATTGAGATGCTCTTCTATAATAGTCAATTCACTCCATAATTTGAATGTTAATGAATTTTGGCACAAATTCCCGAACTTGGATAATAAATGTCAGGTTTTCTTATTTCTGTATTGTCATGAAAATGCATTCTTGATTCTTGTGCTCAAATCATGATGTGAAATGTTCCTTGAAGCACTCAGAAATACATCAAAAGTGAACTCACTTGACAGTTGAATCATAAAATAATAAGAAACTCACTGTTTCACAAAATGATCTCATTGGCAGGTATTGTTTTTCCTTACAAAATATATCTTAGTGCATCTGTTTACCTACCTTTGTTACCCCCAAAGACTTCTTAATTTACAGTAGTTTACTGTTCTGTAATGTATGCCCTCAAAAACAAATGAAGGATACAAAAGATTCTGAAATGTCAACTACTTTCTTAAACTTCTTACTCCTCAATATTTCCTGTTATCTTCTGATGTGCCCCCATCACCTTTAACTTTGGTCAGCTAGAACAAACATGAGTATTTACTACATGACATGAAGAACAAATAATTAGTTCTTAGTTTCTGGACTTCAGAAGCAAGGTGTTGGCCTGCACAAGATTTAGAAAGACAACCCCTGGCATTGACCATCAACCTACCTGACTAGAAACTGATCTCAAAAGGTAAGATACATGGATGAATAGGAAAGGCCAAGTGCTAGAGAACCAGAAGTACTAACATATCCATGAAGACAGACGAGAGGAAGATCAGCAAAGAGAGATAAGGATGTGTCATTAGATGCCAGTGTCTGTGGTACAAAAATGAGAAGCAGATGGGCTTCTCGCCCTCAATTGATGCAACAAATTGATTATATTTTGCTCACTTTTCCAGAATAGAGGCTCATAAAAAATGCGTAAAAAAAAATTAAGGAAAGCTTATCTTATTTTGGGGGATGGAATCTATTGTTTATTAAAATACAAATGAGATAAATATACATATATATATTAATTTTCAAATCAAAACAGCAGCACACAAACATGCAGCCCAACAGTTCTAAGTATTCTCTGATGTGGACTTTAAGTACGATGTTGCCTCTTGATTAAATAAAAAGCTTCTGTACAACTAAGGAAATAATCAAGAGAATAAATAGACAACCTTCAGAATGGGATAAAAGGAGGCTAACAACTAATATCTACAAAGAACTCAAGCAATCATCAAGGAATAAACAGGCAGGTCCATTAACAGGTGTGCAAAAGATATGAAAAGAAGCTTTTCAAAAGATGGTAGACAAATAAATGGCCAATAAATATATGAAAAAATGTTCAACATCACTAATCATAGGGAAAATGAAAATTAAAACCACATATGACATTACTTTAGTTAGATTGGCTTATAATAAAAAAATCATAAACAATAAATACTGGTCTGGATACAGTGAGAACGGAATACTGATACACTATTGGTGGAATTGCAAATCAGTATAACGTCTATGGAAAACAGTATGGAGATTCCTTAGAGAGCTATACGTAAACCTATGATTTGATCCAGCAATCCCAAAGAAAAAGAAGTCATTGTATCAAAAAGACACCTGCACTTGAATGTTTATTGCAGCAAAATTCACAATTGCAAAGATGTGTACTCAACCCAAGTGCCTATCAATTCATGAGTAGATTAACAAAATGTGGTATATGTATTCTAAGGAATACTACTCAGCCACGAAAGATGAATGAAGCCTTTTTTGCAACAATTTAGATGGAACTGGAGACCATTATCCTAAATGAAGTATATAAAGAATGTAAAAACAACCGCATGTACTTGCTACTAAATTGGAACTAACCAATGAGGACACATGTACACAGAGGGATATAAAACACAGTGGAAATCAAGCAGAAGGGTGGGGCGTTGGAGCAGAGAATGGGTGAAACTTACCTAATGAATACGATGAAAGCTATCTGGGTGATAAGCTCGTTTGCAACCTTGACTTGAGCATAACAAAATCAATACATGTAACAGAAAACATTTATAACCCTGTGATGTTTTGAAAAAAATGATTTTGGCTAAGAGTTTTTTCTTTTTTTGGGGGGGTTTGAAAATTAGTATTTGATTTATTAAATTTATAGATTTAGAATTTTATAGTTCTTCTTAAGCTTTTAAAATCAGCTTAGGAACCTTATATTATTTATAAGTCTGGCAAATATTAACAATCACTTTGACAGGGCTTTTGATTAATGCTTAGTCTCATTTACACATTTAAGTTGCAAATTTTATGTGAAGATTTAAAAAAAGCAGTTCGGCCAGTTGCAGTGGCTCACACCTATAATCCTAACACTCTGGGAGGCTGAGGCAGGTGGATTGCCTGAGTTCAGGAATTGGAGACCTGCCTGAGCAAGAGTGAGACCTTGTCTCTAAAAACAGCAGAGTGTTGTGGTGGGCACCTGTAGTTCCAGCTGCTCGGGAGGCTGAGACAAGAGAATCACTTGAGTCCAAGAGTTTGAGGTTGCTGTGAGCTATGATGCCATGGCACCCTACCAACAGTGACAAAGTGAGACTCTGCCTCAAAATAAACAAACAAAGACCAGTGTACATCATATTTCACAGATCTTCATAACTTGAACTCATGCCTTAACCATTTGTAAATCACACAGCAAGCTGGTGATTGCAAAAAAAAAAAAATGAGTTTACTAACCACAAAAATTTACTAACTACAAAAATTTTCAAACCAACCACAGAATTTCTAACTCGGGTTTTTAAAATATATTTCTTCTGAGACTTTGCCTAAGTAACAAAAGCTTAGTATTATAAGTATTATAAGAGGTAAGGTGCATCTGGTTCCAAAATCCTTTATTCCCAGTCTTTTTGCTTTACCAATAATGTTCCCTATATGCATTAATCTTATTACCTGCCAAGAGATGACATATGACGAACAAATTATTCCACAGTAAATATCACATTTAAATGATAGTTAACATAAACCTGGGTCACGTACAAGTCATTACATTATCTTCCTTGTAATTATCAGTTCTGTAAATCACTTTCCCTGTCCATTGCCATAATGGGGTCCAGTGGAACCCCTGGGGCTACGTATAACATACCTGAAAAATCACTTCTCTAAATGATACTTAAAAAATGTTATTTTCAGGCTCTTACAGTAACTGCAATTACAAAAAGTATTGCTTTGTATAGGTCTCTTGATGAATATATAAGGTTTTATAGAATAATTATTTAGGTGGATAGCTTTATGTAAAGAGCTACTTTGAGAGTGGCCAAAGATACTAGAAGCAACAATCTGAAACCTCCAGCCCAATTTCTACGCTAAATTGTCTTGGTTGAATAAACTCAATCCAAGCATTTTCTAAAATAATTGTTGTGCTTTTTTGTTTGTTGATAGCCCCAAAGACACTTATTTTTCCTATTGTATTTAGAACAGGACTTGCATTTAGAACTATGCTGCATTATTAACTGTAGTTAATTCAGCTTCAAATATCTCTCTTTCAAGAGCTATCAACTAATACCTAACTAACTCTAAAGTTGGTATCCTCACCGTCTAATAATCAGACTTTGTAGCTCGCTGGTTTTTCCATAGGCAAAACCAGCAATTATAACAACAAAAAGGCCTGGTTTAAAGTTTGCTATATGGATGTCTGGTGGTACCTACAGAAATTGGCTGGTTCTCCTTCAGGTAGAAGGGTGATAAATTTCGTGGAGGCTGGCCATTTTAACAAGGCTAGCTACATCAAGAAGTAGCAATGAAGTGGCTAACTAGAGGTAAGTGTTGAATACAAACCCAGTAACTATTTCTAATCCCCAGAGGACTGTGAAAACAATGCAATATATCATCCATTCTTTGATTTTAAATTAACAAAACATCACCTCTGTACTCCACTCCCCGTAACATAAATACAAGCCGATATTCACTATTTTCTTATCTTTTCTATGCCACACTTTACCTTTCCCATGCCTACTATCTCCTGATATTCTTCTCTCAGAAAAGACTGCTTTGATTTATGGTCCCACATAGCTACCCACAACAACATGTGCATTTTTACTGTTGTTCTTATTTAAACGGATCTGTCTGCTTCTGCTAAAGATCATTAGCAATGTATAACTTGACTCACAGCCAGAGCCACAAGGCGTCTCTGAAGGACTCTGCCGTTCCCCCCCCTTTGAACATTTAAAGGATAGTTTGACTATGCAGAACAAAACTTACCCTGTTTGAAGCCTGAAAAAACAACAGTAGCTTCTAGAGTTTACAAATTATTTCAAGTCCCAAAGTATTGGACGAAAACAAAAGAAGGAATAATACGTGTGTGGGAAAGCAGCAAAGCTGTGGCATGCACCCAGAGCCAGCCCGTGAAAGCCAGGAAAGAGCAGCCCTCAGTGGATTTATCCTCAGAGCAGGATAGTGAGAACTGTAACCCCTCCGGACAGCTCGTAAGACAGAGAGCTAAATACCGCCTAATTAATGTGCGGCAGTCAGTCACAATTCATATGACCTGAATGACAGCATTCTTCTTGTCTCCCATTTGTTTTTCCAAATCCAGATCCCTACTAGTATCCGCCAAATCATTCTCTGGATATAAGGCAATGCCATAGCTGTACAGTAGCTAAGGCGAAGTGCCAACTTTTGCTAAGTAACTAAAATTTCATACATACCACCCAATCCAACTTTGTATATATTTGTCCTTAACTAATTATGAGAAACACTCTCTTCTGATATGAGCAGAGACTAGTTTAATATCAGTTCATCACTGAATACTAGCCAGCATTTCAGTCCTGGAGACTCAATTATTCTAAATCACGTAGCATTCTGGGTAAGTGAAGGTTTGTTGTTTTTAACATAAATATTTTAAAATGCTGTTTATAATACCAATATTGCTGAAAAACATTGTACTCTTATCCACCTTCAGAAAATAAAAAATCTCAATGGAAATTAATAATTTTCTACTGTCTTGAAGTATTTACTATGTATGCTCTATACTGCAGTATAATTTAGGCTCCTGGAGACTATTACTATACAGGGTAGACATAAAGTTTGTGTGTCATGTACTATGCTAAACTATTTTAAATTGCACATGAAATTTACATCCACTCTATATATACAGGGTTGTTGGTCCTACCTACTTTTGAGGTATATTTTTATATTTTCCGTACATTCTATACTCTAACAACTATTACTACTTGCTTCATCATCCATCTTTAGAAATTTCTCCCGTTTCCAATTTTCTGCTTTTAATGTAGATTGGTTTTCAAAACACGGTAACCCACATTTATAAATATTGTTGTTGAAATAAAAATAAAAAGATACAGAATATGGGCAGAGTAACTCTACTGTTAGTGAAGTTCATCGACCTAATTGGATATCACAACCTTTGCTTTTGCCCTGGCCACTGCAAAGTCATTTTTATTAATTATGAGTCCTCGACTATTTTCCACATTAGTGAAATTTCTAGTTTTGTGAGGTACAACTGTATTTCCAGTCAATTGGTATATTTCAAAAATTAGTTTCTTTGTTGGTGGTTTGTTTTTGCTCTTGTCATCCCAAATAACTCCTCATATCTATTCAACAAAAAATATCAAGAAATGTGATTCTCATCTACATTGGCATAACTTTTTATATTTGAAAACAAAATAAATAACTCTTACAGGTTATTAAAATTTAGGAAATGAGTTATGAACAAGCCTTTTTTCTTCCATCACACTTTATCTTATCAGTAGCCATTAATTTCAATTAAGAAAATGCATTTTGCTGGCAACTGCTTTTACTGCAAGTATTTCTGAGCTAATTTTTTTCTTTAATCACTTCACTCTAAGTAGAAAATATTGAACAGTCCAATATCTTTAATTTAACTTGTATTTTTTCAATCCAGAATATCATCTTAAAACTGTATTAACTATGGGAATTTTTATGTCAATAATTCATAATTTCTCTCAAAGCAAAAGACTCTGTGTTTATAAAAGATGCAAAACAGAATTAACATTTCATATGTTCTTTATCTTTATTCAGGAATAAAGATAATTTTAAGTAGAAAGAAAGCTATTATGATAAAGATGTAACTGATTTTCTTATATTTCATTATTCAATAGTTAAAAAATTGATGATAGTGGTTTTCGTTTCAGGATATCAAGTTATAAAATTCTCTTTCTTTACAATGACCTCTAATGCTCACATCCGTGTGTGCGTGTGGTGGGAGAAGAGGTGAGCATGTGTTATTTTGGGGACATGGAGTTAAAATTTTTATCAGAATTCTGCTATATAGCTATACTGGAGACATTATGTGGGAATGAGGAAAGGTTTTGTAGACAAGCAATTATGGACTAATACATCTTGTTGCACTGTACGTTAGTTGTGTGCCTTTGTGTAGGTTATGTGATCTCTCTCAGCATCACTTTTGGATCATCTATGAAATGAGGATAGTAGTACATACTTTGAAAGATTGTTGAGAAAATTCATAATAATAAGCCACACAGAAGGCAATTTATATGTAGTAATTATTACAATACTCATCATCTTTTATCTAACTGGGAAGCCAAATAAAACCGATGTCAGAGCTCAGTTCTTTCACTTACTAGCTGTGTCATCTAGGACATGTAAAACTGAAAATTTCTGAGCCTAGCTTTCGTCACCTCTAAAAAGTGGATTATACGGGGTGGTGCCTGGGGTTCAAAGGCGTAGGGCACTGGCCCCATATGCCAGAGGCGGCAGGTTCAAACCAGACCCAACCAAAAACTTAAAAAAAAGTAGATTGTAATTAACTGTTAGAGTCATTATGAAGATTAGCCAAGATAATGTTTGTAAAGCATCCATTACAGTGCCCATCTCTTTCTAGTTAAGTTCTCTGAAATAATTATTTTCTTTTCTACCATTCCTTGAAGATCAAATGAAAAAGGAATTAAGATTGTAGATCTAATCAAGACTTATTTATCTTGGTATGTCTTGCAATGTTGTAAGCCAGCACTATCAGAACCTTTTTTTGATATTTTATTAGAAAAATGACATGGGACATGGATGGAAAAATCTCATAGGTATACAAAATTAGGTGCTTATTTACACTCTGAAACATATGAAATCTATCATTCACCTACGTAAAAGCGCATTGCATGTTTTCACACTGCAATGCTTAATTTAAAATTTTATCCAGACTCTCAAAAAACTAGGTGTAGATAGTACTTACCTCAACAGGATAAAAGCCATATCTGAATGGGGAAAAACTGACAGCCTTTCTTCTAAGATCTGGAATGAGACAAAGATGCTCACTTTCACCAGTAATATTCAACAGATTACTGGGGTTTCTAGCTAGAGTAATCAGACGTGAAAAATAATTAAAGAACATTCAAAATGAAAAGGAAGAATTAAAATCTTTCTTGTTTGCAGACAATATGTTTTTATATTTAGAGAACGGTAAATATTCCATTCAAAAACTATTCCACTGACCTAAATATAAGTATTTCAAGTTCTCATTCCAAAGATGTAGTTTCAGATATTTAAAAATATTTTTAAGAGAATTCTAGGAAATACTCTGACAATGATCACTCCTATAATCGTAGCACTCTGGGAGGACAAGAGAGGAGGATCGCCTGAGCTCAGGAGTTCAAGACCAACCTGAGCAAGAGTGAGACCTCATCTCTACTAAAAACAGAAAAAATAATAGGGCACTGTGGTGAGCGCCTGGAATTAATGGGGGGACTATGGTGAGTAGTTCCAGCTACTCAGAAGGCTGAGATAAGAGGAGTTTGAGGTTGCTGTGAGCTATGATGCCACAGCATTCTAGCCAAGAGTAACAGTGAGATTCTGTCTTGTTAAAAAACAATTAGAACTTGGGCGGCACCTGTGGTCAAGTGGGTAGGGCGCCAGCCCCATATGCCGGAGGTAGCAGGTTCAAACCCAGCCCGGGCCAAAAAAAAAAAAAAAACAAAACAAAACAAACAATCAGAACTCATAAACAAATTCAGTAAAGCCACAGGATACAAAATCAATATACAAAAATCAGTAGCATTTATATATACCAGCAGTAAAGCATCTAAAAAAGAAACCAAGAAATAATCCCATTTACCACACCTCAGATAGAATAAACTAGAAATAAACTTAACCAAAGAAGTGAAAGATCTTTCTAATGAAACTATAAAAAATTGATGAAAGAATTTGATTGGAGGAATCAATAGTGAATTTAAAATTGCCATAATACCCAAAGCAATCTAGAGATTCATTACAAACTCCATCAAAATATCAATGACATTCTTCACAGAAACAGAAAAATAAAACAGTCCTAAAATTTATATGGAACTCCAAACACCCAGAATAGTCAAAGCCATCCTGAGCAAAACAGAACAAAACTGGAAGAATCACATTACCTGACTTCAAATTACACTACAGAGGTATAGTTCCCAAAACAACATGGTGCTGATGTAAAAACAGACACAGACCAAGGTAACAAAATATCAAACTTAAAAATAAATCCACACAGCTATGGTGAACTTAACTTTGACAAAGATGCCAAGAACACACAGTGGGAAGAGAGCAGCCTTTTCAATAAATGGTGCTGGAAAAAAGTGAATATCCATATGGGCTATTCACAGATTGTGATGAAGAGCCATTTTATTTCTCAGTGTTTAATCAAAATAAAATCAGGGCTTCATGGAGACATTTGCATCGTCATGTTTATTGCCAAGAAAGACACAATAGTCAAGACATGGTGGAAACTACCTAAATTTCCATCACTGCATGTATGGGTAAAGAGAATGTGTGTGTATATATATATATATATATATATATATATATATATATATATATATATATGTCATGAAATACTATTCAACCTCAAAAAAAAAGAAAAAAGGAGATCCTGTCATTGGTGACTTAGATGAACCTGGGGTACAGTATGTTTACTGAAATAAACCAGACACAGAAAGACTTCTACTGCATGATCTCATTTGTATGTGGGAGCTAAAATAGTCAAACCCATACATAACAGAGAGTAGAATAGAGATTACCAGGACTGGGGATAGAGAGGGAATGAAAGGATCTTGGTCAGAGGATACAAAGTTTCAGTTAAGATTGAATAAATTCTGGCCATATCTAACTTGCAGCATGGTGACTATAGTTGATAATACTGAATTGTTTACTTGAAAGTTGCTAAGAGAATAATCTTAAGTATACACACATACATATACCCAATGGTAACTTTGAGAAGATGAATGTGTTGATGAACTTGATTGTAATAACTATTTTATTATTGTACATATACATCAAATCATCACATTGTACACTTGAATACACACACATTTTGTCAATTTTACCCCAATAAGTCTTCAAGGAAAAACAACAGACAATGGATCTGAACAGGCATTTCTCAGAAGAAGACACACAAATGGCAAGCAGTTAAATGAAAAAAAATGCTCTACATCATTAGTTATCAGAGGAATGCAAATCAAAACTATAATGCAATATCATCTCACTACATTTAAAAAGGATTCTATCAAAAACATAGACAAAAACAAATTCTGGCAATGATATGGAGAAAGGGAAATCTTCATACACTGTTAGTATAAATGTAAATTAATGCAACCCCTATGGAAAAAAGTATGAAAGTTCCTCAAATAACTAAAAATAGAGCTACCATGTGACCCAGAAATCGCAGTGTTAGGTATATATTCAAGGAATGGGAATTCAGTACATTGAAAAGATACCTACATTCCTGTGTTTTCTGTACAACTATTCATACTTGCCAAAATTTAGAATCAACCTAATGGATGAATGGGTAAAGAAATTGTAGTAGGTATATATACACAACGGAATGTGAAATAGCTGTATAATAAAAAATATAAATGAAATCCTTCCATTTGCAACAATACAGATGGAACTGGAGAACATTATGTTAAGTTAAATAACCCAAGCACAGAAAGACAAATCTTATATATTCTTACTCATATGTGGGAGCTAAATATTCAAAATGATTGATCTCATGGAGACAGAGTAAAATGATGGTAACCAGAGGCTGGGAAAGGTGATAGGAATGGGGGATAAGATGGGGGTGGTTAATGGGTACAAAAATATAGCTAGATAGAATTAACAATATTTGATAACACAACAAAGGGACTATAATCAACATTATTTTAGGGTATACTTCAAAATAACTAAAAGAATGGAATTGGAGTGTTCCTAACACAAGGAAATGTTCAATGCCCAAGGAGATTGAGGTGATGCTCAGTTACACCAATTTGATTAATTCACATTATATGCCTGTATCAAAACATCCCATATATACTATAAAGGCATACAACTATTAGGTAACATAATAACTCAAATAAAAATTAAAATTAAAAGTATTTAAATTATAATGTGTTTTTTTTAAATATGCATATCATATTTCTGTTGTCATATCCTCAGCCCCTAGCAACTCTTTGTTTTATACACAAAAGACTTTGGTCACAAAATGGAATACACAACAGTGCCCAGCATGAGTTGTACATTTTTCCTGCTGTGTAGCCAGGGAGATTTATATTCCCTAAACTTTAATTTCATGTTATTAAGTAGCAGTATGTATATAAGACACTCATTAAATGGTTACAAATTCAAAGGATATGAAAGATATCCTGTGCAACCGTCTCATGGTCTGCCACTGTCCTCAGATAAACAGTATTATATTTCTCTGTGTAGCCTTTGAGAGAACTTTTTAAAGTTGATCTTCAATCCTCCTTTTCTCCTTCTTCTCTATTATTTCCTAAAAGGAGTTTGCAATAAACTACCAGAACTACTTATGCATCTTGCTGAAGGTGAAGGAGCCAGACACATGGCAGATGCTACTGCATCAAAGGATTTACCATCACTGTACTTACATCAAAGGATAGAATCAACTAAGAACCTATTTAGGACAATAGTCCTTGAATGCATCAGAGATTTCCCTAGTGAGTGTCTTCAAGAAATTAAAATGAACTCTGTGGCTATGTTATATAGTATTCTAGAATAGCACCAAATAAACAAGTCACAGTATAAAATATGCCCCAGAAAACAGAAATTTTTACACAAAAGACATTTACTTTGACCCTTATAATTCAATTGGTTTAAAGATAATTCAATTTTGTAGCCAATAATTTATTGGGAATCACCATGTTAACTGCTGTTTGCCCTGGAAAAGTTGGTTTTGCTTATCCCTTTTCAAAATTAGACATTGGCCAACAGAATTGTAAGAAACAAAGTATCTCCTGAAAAAATTTTTCCTTCTTGAAGCTATTTTATTGCTTTAGGCTATGTAGTATAATTAAGGTTTTAAGTGGCTTTAGGAATATAAAACTGAATTCATGTTTGGCTCCTTCACATGTCAGCTGAACCTCAGTTTGAATTTTTTATCCGTACTATCATGATAATGACACCTATGTACAGTGCTATGGCAGTGGTTAAAGGAAATATATAGCAGTGGAAGACATATATAAAACAAGTAACAAAAGAAAGCACTCAAAATCAAATTATTTTTATGTGAAGGAAATGAACCTGAAGCAGTTGTGCACTTTCTCGGAGTTATTGCAGAAAATAGAAAAGAAGAATTTATGACAATGCATTATAGTGACTCTAAACTCTTCATAAACAATTGACTGCTCAAAGTCAGCCACAAATTGAACAACCCAAATAGTGGAGAGAAGTTTCAATGTGAGGGTAGGTAGCAGTGTATTCAACAGTGTAGATGATCATACTGTGGGGTTAACAGGTGGAACACTAGAAGTTCTGAATGAGGTAATACAAATATTGGAGTTCAGGAGAAACTTTTTTTTCCAGTGCCTGTCCATATCTTTCTATACATGACCTTCAGCAAGCCACACCTCCAATTACGTTCCCTCATCTCCAACCCCTCTCCAATCAAGAATCCCTCTGTGCCTACTGTTTTGTGAGTTTCTGACAATGGAAATTTCAAGAAATTGACACTATTAAACTCATAAAGAGGACTTCTCATACAAAAACTGTTGCCTCAATGTAACTGGTCAGCACCACAGCACATACTATGCAGGTGTGTATAAAATGTAAAAACCGGGGAGTTACAATTCTTCTACCAGCTCAACCTATTATCATTATGCTACATTTTCTGTAAGTGGCCCAGAGATTTTTAGTACACTGAACTAAAAGAAAATTCATTAGTTTATGACAATGCATTTAACAAAATGCATTAAGCAGATTGAGTATCAAAGGCAAGTATTTTTGTTTTACATATATGAGAGTCACTCATTATAAAGCCCTTATTAGCACACCCTGGCTTTTCATTGTCTCAAGTGAAGAAGGCTCCAATCAAAGTGACTTTATTTTCCCACTGATCTCTTTTATAAAAAAAGAAATAGCTTTTGACCACAATAACAGTGTTAATAGCCTGTGAAGTGGCTTTTCCGTAGATTGCACTTTTGTTTCACTCTTTTGAAAGATTTTTGAGTTGTGGATTGCATAATATAATAGGTTGCTTTTACCCTTAAATGTGAGGGCTTTCGTTAAATCATAATGCTTTATATTACGTATAGAAGATATGTTTGCTGATCTCTTACTGCATGATGTTTTTCTTTTATGAGAAATGGATTGGCTTAAATACATTCTCAGTGATACGAAGGAGCTGGCTCTGACTGCTCCATGGAAACTGATTATAAGTATTTTTCTCTAACTCGGCATTCATAGTCCTACCAGTATCCTGAAATTGGCTCCAAAGGGAATATTTATACCATGAAAATGATTAAATTCTGTGAATCATACTTCCCCACCCAACCCCTAAGCTAATTGTCAGACATTTACAAGCACATCATCGATGTTTAACTACACAAATTTGAGATAAAATCGTATATGGAAATCTACCAGATATTGAGCATTGACCAAGTTAGATTTAGCCTTGCAAAATATCTCTGAGGGATCTCTAATATCCTATATCGGAGAAGTAGGTGGCTGTGTATAGAATTAATTAATTAATTTAATTAATTACAAATTAATTAAAATTATTTTCCAGTGTTCTGCGACACTCAAGCTGCTATTTTTGTCTTCACCATGATACACCGTGATATCAGTATTGTGAAAATATTTGGCTAATGGAAATGTTATCTGAATGCTAATAATATTTATTTGGTATAGCCCAGAACAGTACATGACTATCACAGTAACAAGTAGTGTGCATGTTATGTTCCGTATCATCTGTGTTCAATGGGCAAAACTTCCCAAAGCAAGGCTGCAGCAAACAGACTTCCCAAGCATAATTAACAACTTAGAAACAAATAAGAATAAAAGTTTCTGAGCAGAAAGATAGGTACAATAAGAACAGAGAAAAATAGTTTGACATCAGCCAATGTTTTATAAGTTTATAATTAGTTGCCTGAGATTGAAAATGGGATAAGAGCTTAAGCACAAAATAGGGTATTGTAGTAAAGAAGAATTTTTGAATCTTTAGAAATATGTGAATTTGAGCCAATGAAGTCTTTTTTTTTTTTTTTGAGTCAATGAAGTCTTGAAGCAATTTACCAATCAAAGAATACAGGGAAGACTTAAATGTTCTACATCTGGAATGATTTTCAAAACTCCTAGTCAATTATAAATTAGCATAGATTATTAAGGACCGTTAGTTGATTTCAACACAGCAAAAATCCAAAAGTTGATCAAATCTAAGCATAAAAACTCTGAAAACAAAATAACAATAAGGGAAATCAGCACAGGATATGAGTTCTAAAGACCTGTGAATGCTAAGAATTGCATTTGAAGTAATTTGTTCCCAGAAAATGAAAACCCTAATAAAAAGATAGTGTTCACTTTGTACTTTGATAGTTTGTTAAGATAGACTGCTCATGAGGTAAACCTACAGTAATTCAACATGATGATGACATTCCACAGCTTCACTTAAGCCCATACAAAATTCAGTTAAGGCAATCAAACATTGCATTAAAAGTTAAACAAAGTGAAAAATTCAGTCAATCAGTTATATGGCCAAGTTGAATTAAATACTCACATTTATTTAAATTTACGTATAAAAAAACGAAGTAACATCAAATAAATTTGTAAACTTGCCTGTATGAAACTAGTGACTGACATTTGCTGTATAGGGGTGAGTAGTACCATTTATTTAGGTATGTACTTAGTACAATGTCATTATGTTGTGCGATTTTCATAATAAGTATAGAACAGGAGGTCTCATTTTACAGATAGGAAAATTGAGGCTCAGAGATATTAATGAAATTATTTTAATATCACACAGCTGGAAAAGATAAATGAACTTAATTTTGTCTGACTGCTAACGTTACCCTCTTTTAAGTTTACCAACTACTGAATCCTTTTAAATTTATGCCATTGTTTTATTAGGATATTCATATAAGTAGAAATAAATCACAAATCAAAGTAACACTTTTTAGAGAGCTCATGAAAACTACATAGGAAGATAAATATGTGATTTGTTTTAGAAGAAATAAGGTCAGAGTCTTGCATAAGACTAAGTGGGATTGAGTACTACCCTTGACCTGTGTTTTGTGAATATCTGACCACGTTTTATCTGTCTGGCTTCACATCCTCTCCCTTTGTGGGGTAAATCTCCCAATATATGGAGTTCTGTGATGTCATGTTTGCCCTGCCTCCTAATTTAGCATTCAAGTGATGCAATGTCACTCTTCATTTTCTGGAAGTGGTTTTTAGTACATGGTAAAGAAGGCAAGGTGTAGACCTGCTGTTTGATCCTGCAGTTCCTCTTTTAGGTCTGTATCCAAAGGACCAAAAATCACTTGGCAATAAAGATATTTGCACCAGATTGTTCATTGCAGCTCAATTCATAATTGTCAAGTCATGGAAGAAGCCCAAGTGCCCATCGACCCATGAATGGATTAATAAATTGTGGTATATGTATACCATGGAATACTATGCAGCAGTAGAAAAAAAATGGAGACTTTACTTCCTTTATGTTTACATAGATGGAGCTGGAAAATATTCTTCTTAGTAAAGTATCTCAGGAATGGAAAAAAAAGTATCCAGTGTACTCAGTACTACTGTGAAACCAATTTATAATAACTCACACTTGCATATGAAAAATAAAACACAACTTTAGTCTATGATGAAGGAGGGAAGGGGGGTCGAGGGATGGGGAGGGGGTGGGAGGGATAGTAGGGGGACCACAACTATGGAGCACATTGCAAGTACAAGTTGGTTCTATCATGTGTAGAACACAAATTCCTAATGCTATAATTGGGTAAGTGAGCTGAAAGCTATGCTGGTTAGTATGATGTAAGCACTCCAATTTGTACAAATAATCAACACACTGAAATGGGCATAAATGTATTTATGATCTATGTACAAAAGACTTAATAAAAAATAAAAATAAATAAATAAATAAAAGAACACCTCCATCTAAGATTTTGAATCTGGAATAAGTAACACAAACATAAAAGTACACTCCTGTCCTTTTATGGTGAATACTGTTGTATTTCATTGGCAATAGCAATAATAGCCAAGGATGAGAGGATTAACATCAGCAACCCCCACCCGACCACTGTTAGAATGACAGTAACTGTGTTTTACGTTTCTTGGTGCTTCTAGGAAAACCTTATTGACAGCCATTTCCGAAGTCTGGTCTTCTCATACATGTATCTTTTTTTTTTTTTTCTTTTTATAGTTGGGGATTCATTGAGGGTACAAAGAACCAAGTTAGACTGATTGCATTTGTTAGGTAAAGTCCTTCTTATAATTGTATCCTGCTCCCAAAGGTGTGTCACACACCATGACCCTCCCACTCCCTCCCTCCTTCCCTCTCTCTGCCTATTCCTTTCCCTCATAGCAGGTCATTAATTGTTCTCATATCCGAAATGAGTACATAGGATTCTTGCTTCTCCATTCTTGCGATGCTTTACTAAGAATAATGTGTTCCCCTTCCGCCCAGGTTAATACAAAAGATGTAAAGTCTCCATCTTTTTTAATGGCTGAATAGTATTCCATGGTATACATATAGCACAGCCTGTTAATCCATTCCTGGGTTGGTGGGCATTTAGGCTGTTTCCACATTTTGCTGATTGTAAATTGAGCTGTGATAAACAGTCTAGTGCCAGTGACCTTATAGTAAAATGATTTTTTTCTTCTGGGTAGATGCCCAGTAATGGGATTGCAAGATCAAATGGGAGGTCTAGTTTGAGTTCTTTGAGAGTTCTCCATACTTCCTTTCGGAAAGGTTGTATTAGTTTGCAGTCCCACCAGCAGTGTAAAAGTGTTCCCTTCTTTACCCATCCATGCCAGTATCTGCAGTTTTGAGATTTTTGTGATGTGGGACATTGTCAGCGGGTTTAGATGATATCTCAGGGTGGTTTTGATTTGCATTTCTCTAATAATTAGAGACAATGAGCACTTTTTCATATGTTTATTAGCCATTCTTTGGTATTCTTTAGAAAAGATTCTGTTTCTCTCTCTTGCCCATTGATATAAGGGATTGTTCGCTTTTTTCATGTTGATTAATTTGAATTCTCTGTAGATCCTAGTTATCAAGCTTTGGTCTGATAGAAAATATGCAAATATACTTTCCCAAAGTGTACATTGTCTATTTGCTTTGGTTTTTGTCTCCTTATCTGTGCAGAAGGTTTTCAGTTTAGCTAAGTCCCATTTGTTTATTATTGTTGATGTAACTGACACAGAAGTCTTCTTCATAAAATCTTTCCCTAGGCTGATGTCCAGAAGTGTTTCTCCCATTCTTTCTTTGAGGATTTTTATCATTTCATGCCTTAAATTTAGGTCTTTTATCCACCTTTAATCAATTTTCGTCAATGGAGAAAGGTGCAGGTTCAGTTGCAGTCTTTTATATGTGAATATCCAGTTCTCCCAACACTATTTATGGAATAGGGATTCTTTCCCCAGTGTATGTTCTTATTTTGTTTATCAAAGATTAGGTAGCTATAAGATGCTAACTTTATTTCTTCATTTTCTATTCAATTCCAGACTTCCATGTCTCTATTTTTGTGCCAATCTCATGCTGTTTTGACCACTATAGCCTTGTAATACAGCCTAAAGTCTGGTAGGCTGATGCCTCTGGCTTTGTTTCTATTACTAAGAACTGCCTTAGCTATATGCGTTTTTATTCTGGTTCTATACAAAACGAAGAATTTTTTTTTTTTTCCAAATCTTGGAAGTCTAATGTTGATATTTTAATGGGGATGGCATTGAATCTGTGGATTGCTTTGGGATGTATAGACATTTTAAGAATGTTGATTCTTGCTAGCCATGAGCATGGTATATACTTCCATTTGTTAATATCTTCTGCTATTTCTTTTCTTAGGGTTTCATAATTTTATTTGTAGAGGTCCTTCACATCTTTTGTTAAGTACATTCCTAGGTATTTCATTTTCTTTGAAGCTACTGTGAAGCAGATGTGTCCTTGATTAGATTCTCATCTTGGCTGTTATTGGTGTATACAAAGACTACAGAGTCGTGGACGTTGATTTCATATCCTAAGACATTACTGTAGTTTTGATAATTTCCAGGAGTCTTGTGGTTGAGTATTTGTGGTTCTCTAAGTATAAGATCATGTCATCAGCAAAGAGGGAAAATTTGTCCTATGCACCCATTTGGATGTCCAAAGTCAAGACAAAAGAAAAAATTTTGCAAGCCACAAGGAGTAAGAACCAATTGACCTACTTGGGAAAATCCATCAGGGTGACTACAGACTTCTCAAATGAAAATGTTCAAGCCAAAAGATAATGGTTATCTACCTTTAATATATTAAAAAAAAAAAAATTTCTTCCCAGAATTCTATATCCTGCTAAACAAAGCTTTAAAATTTTTGGAAAAATCAAGTCTTTTACTGATATGCAAACATTGAGAAAGTTTTCCACAATAAGACCAGCTCTACAGGAAATATTTGGACCTGTTCTACACACTGACCATCACAATGGACCACCAGGAAAGTAGTACCCAGAAACTAAAGCACAAAACTGAGCTTCCACAATGATGCGAAAGATAAAACTTAATGAGCTTCCATAAAATAAAATGAATAGACCTTCATCACACTTATCAATTATTGAGAGTAGCCTGAATTTCTCACTGAAGAGGCATAGTTCAGCTTCTTGGATTAAAAAAACACAAGCCATCCATTTTCTTTCTGCAGGAAATACACCTAGCCTCAAAGGACAAATATTGCTTGAGCCCAGGAGTTGGAGGTTGCTGTGAGCTGTGATGCCATAGTATTCTACCCTGAGTGACAGCTTTAGGCTCTATCTCAAAAAATTAATTAATTAATTAAAAATAAAATAAATTCTAAAAAATAAAAAGTCAGAGTTAAGTGATGGAGGACAATTTTTCAGACAAATGGAATTCAGAAGATAAGAGGGGTTGTGATCTTATTTTCAGATACAAATTGATTTAAAGCAACTAAAGTAAAAAAAGACAAAGATGGACACTTCATATTGGTCAAAGGAAAAATACAACAAGAAGACATTTCAATTCTAAATATTTATTCACTTGTAATTATGCTGCCAGATTTCTGAAACAGAACTTAATTAGTATGAGCTATATGATATTCCGTAATACCATAATAGCAGGAGACTTTAACAGTTCACTTATAGAACTGGACATATCCCCTAAATAGAAACTAAAAAAAGATACAAGGGTCTTAATTGTGACCCTAGAACAACTGTACTCAACAGACCTATATAGAACATTCCATCCCAAAGCTAAAGAATATACATTCTTCTCATCACCCCATGGAACATCCTCTAAAATCTCCAATCATATCTTAGGACACAAAACAAACCTCAAAAGAATCAAAAGAATTGAAATTTTACTTTGGATCTTCTCAGACCACAAGGCATCAAAGGTGGAACTCAACCCCAAGAAAAACATTCAACCCCACTCAAAGAAATGGAAATTAAAGAACCTTATGGTGAATGACAGTTGGGTGCAGGAAGAGGTAAAAGAGGAAATCATTAACTTCCTTGAGCATAACAACCATGAAGACACAAGCTAGCAAAAACTGTGGGATACAGCAAAAGCAGTCCTGAGAGGAAAAATTGCATTAGATGCCTACATGAGAAAAACAGAAAGCGAGTGCATCAACAAACTCACAATCCATCTTATGGAACTGGAAAAAGAAGAGCAATATAAGTCTAGACCCAGACAAAGGAAAGAAATATCCAAAATTAAATCAAAGATTAATGAAATTGAAAACAAAAGAATCATTCAGAAAATTAATGAAACAAGGAGTTGTTTTTTGAAAAAATAAAGTAGATAAACCTTTGGCCAGACTAACTAGACACAGAAAAGTAAAATCTCTAGTAACGTCCATCAGAAATGATAAAGGGGAAATAACAACTGATGCCACAGAGATAGAAGAGTTCATCTCTGAATACTACAAGACACTCTATGCCAGGATATTTCACAATGTGAAGGAAATGGATCCATATTTGGAATCACACCCTCTCCCTAGACTTAGTCAGGAAAAAATAGATCTCCTGAACAGACAAATTTCCATCACTGAGGTCAAAGTAACAATAAAAAATATCTCCCAACAAAAGTATGCCCTTGTCCAAATGGCTCCACACCAGAATTCTATCAAACCTTCAAGGAAGAACTTATTCCCATACTGCAGAAATTGTTCACAAAAATTGAGGAGGAAGGAATCTTCCCCAACACCTTTTATAAAGCAAACTTTACCCTGATTCCAAAACTAGAAAAAGATCCAACTAAAAGGGAGAACTTCAGACCAATTTCACTAATGAATATAGTTGCAAAAATTCTCAATAAAATCCTTGCCTATAACAGACTACAGCTTCTCATCAAAAAAGTCACACATCATGATCAAGTAGGTTTCATCCCAGGGATGAAAGGCTGATTTAACATACACAAGTCCATAAATGTTATTCACCATATCAACAGAAGCAAAAACAAAGCCCACATGATCCTCTCAATAGATGCAGAGAAAGCTTGCAATCAAATCCAGCATCCTTTTTTAATTCAAACAGCGAACAGTATAGGCATAGGTGGCACATTTCTTACACTGATCAAAGCTACCTATGGCAAACCCACAGCTAATATTTTGCTTAATGGAGTAAAACTGAAAGCTTTTCTACTTAGAACTGGAACCAGACAAGGTTGTCCTCTATTGCCTTGACTATTCCCCATAGTGCTGGAAGTTCTAGACAATACAATAAGGCAAGAGAAGGAAAGAAAGGGCATTCAAATGGGAGCAGAGGAGGTCAAACTTACCCTCTTTGATGATGATATGATCTTATACTCAGGAAACCCCAAAGATTCAACCAAAAGACTCCTGGAGGTCATCAAAAATACAGTAATGTCTCAGGATACAAAATCAATGTCCACAAGTCAGTAGCCTTTGTATACACCAATAACAGCCAAGATGAGAGGCTAATTAAGGACACAACCCCCTTCACCATAGCTTCAAAGAAAATGAAATACTTAGGAATCTAACTAACAAAAGGGACCTCTACAAAGACAATTGTGAAACCCTAAGAAAGGAAATAGCGGAACATATTAACAAATGGAAGAACATACCATGCTCATGGTTGGGAAGAATCAACATTGTTAAAATGTCTACACTTCCCAAAGCAATCCACAGATTCAATGCCACCCCTATTAAAATACCACCATAATACTTTCAAGACTTGGAAAAAAGAATTCTTCATTTTGTATGGAACCATAAAAAATCCTGTGTATCTAAGGCACTTCTTAGTAATAAAGACAAAGCCAGCAGTATTGTTCTACCAGCCATTTGGGTATACTACAAGGCCATAGTGATCAAAACAGCATGGTATTGGCACAAAATTAGAGACATTGACATTTGGAGATGAATAGAAGGTCATGATGTGAAACTAACATCTTACAGCCAGCTGATATTTGATAAACCAAACAGGAACATATACTGGGGAGAAGAATATCTAGTCAATAAATGGTGTTGGGAGAACTAGATAACCACATGTAAAAGACATAAACTGGACTCATACATATCACCACTTATAAAAATTGACTCCAGGTGGAGGAAACATTAAAGTCTAAGGCATCAAAGCATACAAATCCTTGAAGAAAGTGTTGGGAAAACACTTGAGGATATCAGACTGGAGAATGATTTTATGAAGAAGACTTCTGTGGCAAATGCAACAATAACACAAATAAACAAATGGGACTTAATTAAATTAAACAGCATCTCTACAACTAAGGAAACAACAACTAAATCAAATAGACAACCTTCAGAATGAGAACGGATATTTGCATTTTATGAACAGGACAAAAGCTTGATAACTAGCATCTACAGAGAACTCAAATTCATCAACATGAAAAGACGCAACAATCCCATCTAGCACTGGGCAGGAGACATTAATAGAAATTTCTCTATAGAAGACAGACGAATGGCTAAGAAACATATGGAAAAAATGCTCATTGTCCCTAATCATCAGAGAAATGCAAATCAAAACTACCCCGAGATATCACCAAACCCCAGTGAGAATGGCCCACATCCCAGTCTCAAAGTGGCAGATGCTGGCGTGGATGTGGAGAGAAGGGCATACTTTTACATTGCTGGTAGAACTATAACCTAATACAACCTTTTGGGAAGGAAGTATGGAGAGTCTTCAAAGAACTCAAATTGGACCTCCCATTTGATCCTGCAATCCCATTACTAGACATCTACCTAGTAAGAGGAAAACACATCCTGTTATCATAAAGCAGTGGTTCTCAACCACAGACAACCCCTTTGTAACAATGAAAATACGTGGTGGCATTAGGAAGGTTGAGAACCACTGTCATAAGGACGTTTGCACTAGACCGTTTATTGCAGTTCAATTTACAATTGCCAAAATGTGTAAACAGTCTAAATGCCCACCAACCCAGGAATGGATTAACAAGCTGTGGTATATGTATACCAGGGAATACTATTCAGACATTAAAAAAAAGATGGAGTCTTTGCATCATTTGATGGAGGTGGAACACACTCTTCTTTTGTGAAGCATCACAAGAATGGAGAAACAAGAATCCAACATACACAATTCTAATATGAAGGCAGTAGATGAACTAATACAAGGGGTATGGTGGAGGGATGAGGGAGCGGGGAGAGGGGAGGAGTAGGGGGATGGGGTCATAGTGTATGGTACACTTCTTAACAAATGCAATCAGTGTAATCTAATTCTTTGTACCCTCAATCAATTGCAAACAATAAAATATATTTAAAAAAAATCAAATATGTACCAGAGTATTACAATGATAATTCAAAGTTTATTATTTTCGTATTTAAGAGGGCAGAATTGAGAATTTTGTTTAGGAGAGTAAAATAGATTAAAAAACCAAAAGCACACTTATAACACTAATGGCTAAAATTCACTAGGAACATGTTAGTTATTAATACTTATGTAGCCAGTAATGCAGGAAAAATGTAATTTTGTATAGCAAAAGTGACAGAAGAAGTATGAAAAATCGTATTACTACGGAGGCTGTTAAATTTTGTGACCAAAGGCAAGAACAGATTAAAATTCTGGAATTACATAACAATAACGATAATGAAAACAGAATATATCAGAATAGACCACTACAGCAGTGATCAGAAAATATTGTAGGCATCTTAAATACTACTTACATTGCTACAAATAAAAATAAATGACTTAAACATTAAATTCAGAACGCTATGACATAATCTAAATTTATGAAGTCGAAACTAGTAGTTAGAGGTGGAAGTTGAAATAAATGGTTTAGAAAATAAAACTACAATGAAATATTACTTAGGAGGATGTTCTCCAGATCCTTCCAGGTAAACATAAAAGAAGTAAATTCACCATCTTTCATTTTTGTTTTTTATTTGTTTTGCAATTTTGGCCAGGGCTGGGTTTAAACCAACCACCTCTGGCATATGAAGCCAGTGCCCTACTCCTTTGAGCCACAGGCACCACCCAGCCACCATCTTTCCTTATGGGTGAATGTAGGGGTATATGACACACTTTCCGGGTGCAGGGTTCAACTACAACTTGCACTTTACCTAACAAATGCAAATAGCCGTAACCTTATTTTACATATTCCTCTCACATTAACCTGAATTGAAAAAAAAAAACAAAAAAACACTCCAGTGAAACTCATAGATAAGAGGATTGGCAGATTTACTTGGGTGGATATCAGAAACATGAAGTCATTGGATAAAGTAATCAAAAGGGGAGAAAGTCGAATGCTCGAAATTTAAAATGACAGGGGTGACATAGTCTTCAATACAAAGAAAATTTCAAGTCCCCTAAGTGCAAAGTTTGCAGAATTCTGTTCAAATACATTGGAACACAGATGCAATGGATAATTTTCTAGGGAAACACAATTTACCCAGATTGGCCCCAGGAGAGGCAGTCTAAGGAGACAATCACATACAACACATGCTGAATTTGGATAATAATTCTTCTATAAAATACCAGCCAGGAGCCCAGCCCGCGGGCCGCCTCTCCTCAGGGCCTTGGCCACGGTGTGTGGTACTTAGAGGGAGCGCACGTGGGCTCGAGGATGCGCCACACGGCCGTGCCCGCGACGGTGAGGCGGTTAGAGGGAAGACCGGCCATTGAGGGGAACCCTCTCCAGCAGCGGCGGAGACCCAGAGTGTCTGTTCGGCCTGGGCGCCAAGGCGGTGGCAGGAGTTGAGGGCTGATTGCGTTTGAGCCAGGACCGGGTTCCAGGAGCCTTCTCAGCCCACAGAAATGAGCCATCAGCCTGACGGGGCACAGCCTGATGATCCCTCACAGGATCCACCACCCCAGAGGGAGCCGGCCCTGCCTGACACGACTCCATCCAGCAGTGAATTGAGGCGTCTTTTTGAGTGTCCGGTCTGCTTTAGGTACGCGTTACCATCCATCCTTCAGTGTCAGCATGGTTATCTTGTGTGTAACAGCTGTCGCCAAAAGGTGGCTTCTTGTCCAACTTGCCAGGGCCCACTGGGATTCATTCGCAATGTGGCTATGGAGAAAGTGGTTGGTTCACTTACCTTTCCGTGTAAATATGCCTCGTCTGGGTGTGGACTAACTCTGCCGCCCGCAGAAAAAGCAAACCATGAAGGGCTCTGTCACTTGAAGCCTTATTCCTGACCTGGCTCTGGTGTTCTGTGTCGATGGGCAGGCTCTTTGGATGCCGTGATGGCCCATCTGATGGATCGGCATGACTCCATTAGAGCACGAGAGGGAGAGACTGCAATTTTCCTTGCTGTGAACATTAATAATGTTCATGGTACTTTTCACTGGGTGATGATGCAGTCCTGTTTTGGCTTGCACTTCATGGTGGTGTTGCGGAAACAGGAGAATGATGAGGGTCAAGAGCGGTTCTGCGCTATGGTCCGGCTGCTAGGAACACTGCAGCAAGCGGAAACTTTCGCTTAGCTACTGGGGCTCGGTGGTGATTGACAGTGACTGACGTGGGAAGCAGCTCCTCGGTCCATTCGAGAGGGAATTGAGACAGCCGTGATCAACAGTGACTGCCTTGTCTTTGACACCAACGCTACACAGATTTTGCAGAAAATGGAGATTTAAGCATCACTGTAACTATTGCCCACAATTGAAATGGCAATAAGACGTTTTCCGGCCAGTGCTCAGAACTTTAACTTCGCAGAAAATAAGGCACCCCTCTGCCTGCCAACCTGAAAGTCTTTTGGTTGGTGGAAGGTGTATACATAAAAGTAAATAAAAGGCTGTAAAATACAGGAAGCAGTTTCACGTAGTAACAGTGGTATCTTTAACCGTAAGTCAACAGTAAACCACTGAAAGTATAGATTTGTACACCCAAGGTGGGCATCTTGGTTATTAAAAAAGGAAACATTGTAAAATAATTCTGAATTTTGTGCTTGCTGTAGATCGTATTTTTGAAAAATACTGGGTTTGTTGTTTGCCTGTCTGTGTGCATGTGGTCGTGTGTATGCTTTTATGTGTGTGTGAGTAAGCAAACCTATGTGTGAGTGTGTGCGTGTGTGGGTTATATTCTCTTTGACTCACAAGCCATCTTGAGTGGTCTTGGACCACTCCTTTTCCCCTTTGGGAGTCATTACATAGTACTGGTGTGTGTGTGTGGGTGGGTGTGTGTGAATGTGTGAGTATATTTGCTAATTCTTATTCTATTTTTTGATTAAATAAATTTGACTTTCTTTTCCGCAATTCAGGTTTTTCCTCACCTTTTTTTTGGGGGGTACCATTTTAAAATTAGCATCTTTTGATATGCGTAATTGTTGATGGTAAAGTTTATACTGCGTTAGATACATATTTTCTCCACCCCGCACTAATCAGTTCATTAGAAATATTTTAAATTCAGCTATTTGGTGAAGTTCCAGAAGGGAAAGGTGACATCAGAAAAAGTATCAAAATCTCTTTAAAGCAGCTCTAAGATGGTGGTCTCTCTCTTTCTATTTTTCTCACTCTGTCTGTTCTATAATGGAGTCATACCTTCAAAAGTAATCTTTAACAGGTAAGGAAATAAATTGATTTCTGAAATATTGAAAACAAATCAGGCATTTTTTCTCTTATTCAAATACCCTGGGCAAATCACATGTTGAAAATTTGTTCTTATATTTATTGGTTTTGCAAAAGAAGTAATCGATATGTGCAGTATTTTTAAGGAAAAGCAAATCATTTGTTTTAAAAAAAGTTATAAAAAGTATGTTTTTGGTATTTTATACTTATCATAGACAGGATATCTGGCAATAAAAAAAAAGCATCAGCTTCAAGTCTTTTCAGAAGAGAATTCTAGGAAACTGTTAGATGTAAGATAATACCAATATTATCTAAACTATTTCTAAACTATGAATATTATCTAAACCAATATTATCTAAACTGTTTCAAATATTATCTAAACTATAAAATGAAGAAGAAAGTATAAAACTTATTTTTAAACAGGGCTAAAATAGCACAAAAAAATGAAAGTACAGATCAAATAAAATAATAAGAATGTTCTTAAGTAAAATATTAGCAAACCCAAGTAAAAGCACATCAAAAACATGTCGTGAACTTATGACGGAGCTTATGACTTCATGTACCTTATTTCATGTACACTAAGTGTTTTAATATTAGAAATATTGTTAATATAATTTGAGTATTCATGGAGCCAAGGCAACAACTATACTACTGCTTCCATATGTCAAAAGGTATTTGACAGAATCAACAGTCTACAGGACAAAAGATCTACTTTCTTAATCAAATCATTTGGAAAAAGTTGGAAAGTTAAGAAAATAATGGTTAGATCTTTAGATTAGAAGAGGGAGAACATTTAGGAGTAAATTAAAGAGCAACTAAGTCAGAGAAATTACAATTAAAACCACAATCACACACCACCACAAAGCTACCAGAGCAAAAACTGTTAAAAATCATCTCTTAGTCTGGCTTGTGATGCTATAGCAGAACACCTGAGACTGAGCAATTCACAAACACAGATGTTTATTGTCTCACAGTTCTGGAAGCCAGGAATTCCAAGGATATTTTAACCAGATTGTTTATCACAGCTCAATTTACAATCGCCAAGATGTGGAAACAACCCAAGTGCCCATCAACTGATGAATGAATTAATAAAATGTGGTGTGTATCTATCATGGAATACTACTGAGCTATAGAAAAGATACCCGGATGGAACTGAAGCACATTCTTCTTATAAAGTACCTCAGGAATGGAAAAACAAGTATCCTATGCACTCTATAGTAATTTGAGACCATTAGGTGAACGTCTACAGGCCCGCATGAGAAGAAAACCACAATTAAATTCCAGAAGGGGAGGAGGGAGGGAGGGCGGGGTGGAGGAAAGGGGCTCAGTAAGCTTCCACCTAATGGGTGCAATGTAGAGGTATATGGCACACCTCCTGGGTGAAGGACTCAAATACAACTCAGGCTTTTTCTGATTAAGGCAAACAATATAACCTAATTATATGTTCCCTCATAATAATTGGAAATATTAGCCATAAAATAAAATATCCCATTACAAAGTCAATAAAACACTTGGTTTTCTGTGACCTTGGGAGAGTGAAACAGCCTCTTTTGCTTCAGTTTCTTCTTCTGGAAAGAGGGGAAATTAACTGTCCTTGCTCCATGGGTTATTGCCTTGAATGTAACTTGAGTTAGTATTAAAAAACCATGAGAAAAGTGATGTGGTAAGCACACAGTAAAAGATCAACACATGTGACTTGTTCCATGATGTAAAATTTACATGGTAAGTGGGCCAAGCAAGGTGGTGGCTGAGTAACAGCTTCTTTGCAACCAGGCACGGTGAGATTGGGACAGAAGACTCCAGGCACCTCTGGCTTATGGGCTGTGCCCAGAAACATCCCTTTGGGGACACAGGGAGGCAGCGGGAGACTTCTGGACCCCAGGAAAAGGACAAAAGTAGTGGAGAAGTGGGAAGTGGTTTTGCTCTGTCTGAGGCTATGGTGCCTGCCACAGCCATAGCTGCAGCAACAGCAAGATTGCAATCAGGATAGGCCTTCCCTGTGGGTTGTTTTGGTTTTTTGAACTTGGGCACTTGGTTGAATTACCTTAGCAGACTGTGGCTCAGTGTATATGTGGCTCTGAGCAGTGTCCAGAGTTCAGGAGTGAGCAGCTGGGCCAGAGCAGAGCTTGCCTTGTTCAGCTGTGGGCCCTGCTGCAGCCACTGTAGGACAGTTGCCATGCAGGCTCTGCCCTCAGGGTCTCAGAGCAAGACCTGTGATGGGAGACCTTGAGTGAGTGATTTGGTGACTTTAAAGAGCACACAGAGGTTGGGACTGAGACCCTGGGGAAGAGTGGAGCTTTCAGTGTTGGGGTTAGGGGTAGGAGAGTTGCCTTGCATTCTCAGCCTTCGGGGGCTTAGAGTGAGGCTGGTTTGTGTGTGTCTGATAAGGCAGCCACTTCAGGAGAGATCCCAGGGACACATGCTTTCCTGGGAAAGCCTCTGTTCAGCCAAAAGTGGGCTGAGGAAAGATTCAAGCTCTCAACCCTGCAGGGTTTGAGAGCAAAGGAGTCAGAAGAAGTCTCCAGTCTCCATCTTCTACAGCTGTACCAGCATTGTGATTAGCATTTCATACCCCAGAAGATCACCTATTACCCAGGCAATATTCAACTATACATATCTTTGTTTTTCTTTTATTTTTTTCTTTCATTTATTTCAACTTATCTCCCCTAGGATTTTCTAATTTATTTCCTTTTCCTTCATTTTAATAAGTGTAAACATAATTTTTCATTGTTGCCTTATTTAATAATAACTACTTCATTTTTGATAGTATTTCTGCCCCTATTATTTAGTTTCCCCCGCAATTTTATCCTGTACAGTTGTTTGTTTGTTTGTTTTGTTTTGATTTCTAATAGTTTTGTTTTTCGTATTTGGTGGAGGTGGGCACTGTGTCTGCTCAGGCTGACAAAGAGCTGTAGACCTAATGGGAACCACCACCCAACCCAGTACCTCTAGAGGTTGGGGAGATTTTAAGGTGTGGGTCCAAATACCCTACTGTACATCTTTATTACTCCTTTCTCCCTCTGTCTGTCCCTCTCTTCTTCTTGTCAATCTTCCCTTTTACTCACCCTCTTTTCTTTCTCTTTTTTCTTTTCTTTTTTAAAAATATTTTTCCACTTCTTGCTCTTCAATACTCTTATCATTTTAGTCCTTTACCAAAAGGACTCACTGACACCTTAGATCAGAGGCTTAGTAACTTAAACAGCAAGATGAAGTCAAAGAAAACTTACGGCAAGGAAACAGGTAAAAGAAAACACTCATGAGGAAGAAACATTACAAAAATCCTGGCAACATGAAAAATCAGAGTAGAGAAACCCCCCACCCCCCACAGCAAGGGGCCATGAGGTAGCTGCTGCAGAGGATTCCACCTATAAAGAAATGCTAGAAATGACAGAAAGGGGATTTGAAATACAGATAATGAATACAATGAAGGAAATGGCTGAGAAAGTGGAAAATAACCAAAAGGAATTCCAAAAACAGAATCAAATAAGAGATGAACGATATGAAGAATATATAAAATATATAGCAGAGCTTAAGGAATTGATGCAGTCAATTAGGGAACTTAAAGATGCACTAAAAAGTATCAGTAATAGAGCAGACCACGCAGAAGAAAGAATCTGAGAGGTAGAGGACAAAACTTTTGAGATAACTCAGATAGTTAAACAGGCAGAAAAACAGAGAGAGAAAGCAGAATGGTCATTGACAGAATTTTGGAACTACATGAAGCATTCAAACATATGAGTTATATGTAGCCCAGAAGTAGAATAAGAACACCCCAGAGGAATGGAAGGAATACTGCAGAACATTATAAATGAAAAATTTCCCAAATTTCACCAAAGATTCTGACACATTCCTCTCAGAGGGATAGCATACCCCAGGTTCTCTCAACTCAAATAGAGCTTCCCCAAGACACATTGTGATGAACTGTCCAAAGTCAAGACAACAGAAAAAATTCTGCAAGCTGCAAGGAGTAAGCTCAAATTGACCTACTTGGACAAATCCATCAGGGTGACTGCAGACTTCTCAAATGAAACTTTTCAAGCCAAAACACAATGGTCATCTACATTTAATCTACTTAACCAAAACAATTTCTTTCCCAGAATTCTATATCCTGCTAAGCTAAACTTTACACGTGATGGAGAAGTCAAATATTTTACTGATATGCAAACGTTGAGAAAGTTTGCCATAAGACCAGCTCTACAGGAAATACTTTTACATGCTCTACACACTGACCATCACAATGGACCACCACCAAAGTCAGCACCCAGAAACTAATGGAGAAAACCTAGCTTCCACAATGATGCAAAAGATAAAACTTAGCAATGGACTTCCACAAAATAAGATGAATAGAAATACACCACACTTATCAATTATCTCGATAAATGTTAATGACCTGAATTCCCCACTGAAGAGGCATGGATTGGCTGATTGGACAAAAAAAAAAAAAAAAAGCACAAGCCATCCATTTGTTGTCTGCAGGAAAAACACCTAGCCTCAAAGGACAAATTAAAACTCAGAGTTGAGGATTCGAAGACAATATTTCAGACAAATGGAATTCAGAAGAAAAGAGGGATTCAAATTTTATTTTCAGATTTAAGTGGGTTTAAAGCTACTAAAGTCTAAAAAGACAAAGATCGTCACTTAATATTGGTCAAGGGAAAAATACAACAAGAAGACATTTCAATTCTAAATATTTATGCACCCAACTTTAATGCTCCCAGATTCTTGAAACAGACCTTAATTAGTCTGAGCAATATGGTATCCTATAACACCATAATAACAGGGGACCTTAACACTCCACTTACAGAGCTGGACAGATCCTCTAAACAGAAATTAAACACAGACATAAGGTACTTAAATGAGACCCTAGAACAACTGTGTTTGATAGACATATATAGAATGCTCCACCCCAAAGTTAAAGCATATACATTTTTCTTATCGGCCTGTGGAACATTATCCAAGATTGATCATATCCTAGGACACAAAACAAACCTCAGCAGAATCAAAAGAATTAAAATGTTAAGTTGTATCTCCTCAGACCACAAAGCATTAAAAGTGGAACTCAACTCCAATACAAACGTTCAACCTCACACCAAGACATGGAAATTAAACAGCCTTATGCTGAATGACGGTTGGGTGCAGGAAGAAATAAAAGAGGAAATCATTAACTTCCTTGACCATAACAACAATAAGTACACAAGCTACCAAACCTGTGGGATATAGCAAAAGCAGTCCTGAGAAGAAAATGCATCGCTTCAGGTGCCTACATTCAAAAAACAGGAAGAGTGCACATCAATAAACTCACAAGCCATCTTATGGAATTGGAAAAAGAAAAACAATGTAAGCCTACACCCAGCTGAAGAAAAGAAATATCCAAAATTAAATCAGAGATTAACGAAATTGAAAACAAAAGAATCATTCAGAAAATTAATAAAACAGGGAGTTGTTTTTTTGAAAAAAGAAAAAATAATAAATAGTTAAAGCTTTGGCCAGACTAACTAGAAATAGAAAAGTAAAATCTCTCATCACCTCAATCAGAAATGATAAAGGGGAAATAACAACAGATGCCACAGAGATACAAGAGATTACCTCTGAATACTACAAGAAACGCTATGCCAGGAAATTTCACAATGTGAAGGAAATGGACCGATAATTGGAATCACACCATCTCCGTAGATTAGGCCAGGAAGAAATAGATCACCTGAACAGACCAATTTCAACACTGAGATCAAAGAAACAATAAAAAATCTACCAACAAAAAAATGTCCCAGTCCAGAAGGCTTCACACCAGAATTCTATTAAACCTATGAAGCTACCTATTTCAAACTCACAGTTCTTCAAGGAAGAACTTATTTCCATACTGCAGAAATTGCTCACAAAAATTGAGGAGGAAGCACTCTTCCCCAATACCTTTTATAAAGTAAACATTACCCTGATTCCAAAACCAGGAAAAGATCCAACTAAAAGGGACAAATTCAGACCAATTTCACTAATAAATATAGCTGCAAAAATTCTCAATAAAATCCTTGCCTATAACAGACTACAGCTTCTCATCAAAAAAGTCACACATCATGATCAAGTAGGTTTCATCCCAGGGATGCAAGGCTGGTTTAACATACACAAGTCCATAAATGTTATTCATCATATCAACAGAAGCATAAACAAAGCCCATATGATCCTCCCAATAGATGCAGAGAAAGCTTGCAATCAAATCCAGCATCCTTTTTTAATTCAAACAGCGAACAGTATCGGCATAGGTGGCACATTTCTTAAACTGATCAAAGCTACCTATGACAAATTCACAGCTAATATTTTACTAAAGGGAGTAAAACTGAAAGCTTTTCCACTTAGAACTGGACCCAGACAAGGTTGTCTTCTATTGTCTTGACTATTCACCATAGTGCTGGAAGTTCTAGCCAATACAATTAGGCAAGAAAAGGAAATAAAGAGAATCATACATGTATCTTTTTGTCTCTTCCCTGCCACTCATATCTTTCTAATTGCTTTTATTTTTTTCTTGGCAAGAGTCAGTTTCTGTTGTTTGCCATCAAGAAAACTAAGAGATAAATATATGCTTAAAGTATAAACGTGTGGTTTTAAGGATCATGTCATGCATCCCAAAAAAAGGTATTTCCTGATTTTTAATCTGTGTTTACAATGATACAGCTTGTGATTAGGATAATTTTAAAGATACCCCAGAAATGAAGTCCCCAAGTTTGCAAAGTTTAAGTAATTCTATATTTTAGAGAGTGTAGCCCAAATAGCATTGGTGCTGATTAAAAACACAAATTAATGCTGTGTTTTCTGTGAGCTGAAAACACAGAAATATTTTTGAGGGGAGATACTTGATTCTCAATCATTGGTTTTTAAAAAAAAATGAACAAAAAAAAAAAAAAGAAAGAAAAATAAAGAAAGAAGTTCCAGCATAGTTTATGTTTGAACCACTAAATTACTTGACTTTATAATCAGGAAACTTTGAATCACAGGTACTATGACAAGAAAGTTCCTTTCAAGTGTTCAACGTCATTCATAAAATAATAACTCCAAGTAAAAATAGTTCATAGATTATAAAATGACAGTATTTACAGAAGGCAAAAATCTATGGCTGACAGCCAACAGATGGTCTGTCAGAGTAAAATTAATGAAAAAGTCCCCAACTACACTTGAAGAGGACTTGAAAACAAATGTGCCTGAGAAATCAGCTTGTTAACATGAGAAGACACATACACTAATTGGTTTAACTCTATTCCACAATTGTTACTACAAAAAAGAAATTCATTCATGTTTTTCTATTTTTGTTCAGGAAAGATCACTAAATTTGAAATGTAACTTCTAGCAGATGCCCATACTATAACACAGGTATATGGCAGGCAACCCCTGAGATTAAGACAAGTGTGTCCAGGAAAAGTTACAAATGTTCACGTTTCTCCCAAAATAAGACAATATGGCCAAGACCTCTCCTAGTCCTCTTTCTGGATCTTACCATCCTGACAGAGGGAGGCAGCCTGCAAAAGCAAATTCTGGGAAAATAAGAGCTCTTTCCTTATGGGCCTACATTACAGTTGGTATGATCCATTATTCAAGGACCCCTTGCTCTGGGTCCTACTAAATTGTTCCATGATTTCAGGAATGTGGTAAAAAATATCAGGTATCAGGAGAACTCAAAGTCAAATCCCATGCATACAGACATGCATAAACTACCAAATCCTGCTAAGCAATACAGAAAAAAAGGGGGGGGGGATAGATTCCATTGAAGGAAAACACAGAGTGAAGCTAAGCTACTAGACAGTGCAGGATTTAAGAGTTCAAGCTCACAAATCAGTAGGCATGTGTTTCCGTAGTTTCTCATCTGTGAAATAAAGATAATAATAGCATCTAGCATATAGAATTGTTATGAAGATTAAACTAAATAAGATACAGAAATCACTTAGAAGAGAGTCTGGTGCATAGTTAGATATCAATGAGTATCTAAACTCTCTTAGTCTCAGATTCCCTATCTCTAAAGTGCTATGAACTAACAACAACTACCTCTTAGGGTTGTTATCAGGATTACATGAGATAATGTGTGTAAAGCACTGAATGCTGGGATGCTGGGCTGGGAAAACAATAAATGGTTGGAAAGTATTTATTATTGTTTTATTATTGTTATTATTAATATTATTATTTGTAATCCTTTTTATACTCTCACCAGATGCTCTTTCACCAATCATACCTCCTGTTCTTCCTAGTTCCAAATTAGAACACCTCTTGCCGTCATTGGCCCACTACTGGCAGACATTAAGGAAGAGAAAATCTTGAGAATTCCCTTGAAGTTAGGATGACTAGCCAACCTAGGCTAAATTTTTTTTTCACCTTTCTTGTCCTGTTTTACTATAAATTGTCATCAGAATAAATGCCCTTCATCATAGAAATTGACAGAGCAAAACAGAGGTGTGAGGCAGGAATGATACAAATAAGGATTATGCTGGTTGATAATACAAGTATGCCTTCATACCCTAACAAGATTTCATTCAAGAGCCGCATAATTCACACTCTCCTGTGTTTTAACAAATAACTCCTTGAATCTTAAAATTATTTGCATGCCAAGATGGCAGAGTTGGTAGCATTGAAGAAAGAAGAAAATGTTTTATAGACTAATAGATAAAAATAAAAATATGGAAAGGTAGCTGAAACATTTCATACTTTTTTTATGTCAGACAGACAAGCAAGAAAGGACTAGGTTGAGTGTCTATTCCTCTAAAATGTTATATGATTGACATTTGACACAAGGATTAAAACAAATCATTTCTCACTAATGTTTGAGGGTAGGCTCATTTATTTCTTCTAAATTTCCCTACCGAGTGGTGGAAAAATGAGAGGCCAGAAAATACAGGAGGTACTTATGAAAAGGTAATCAATCCTACTTGACTGTAATAAAGAATACAGGGGATAAATTGGCCACAAATAAAGCTGGAATTAGAGTGTGAGGGCCTTGAATACCATGCCATGGAACTTGAGCTTCATTCAAATATTTTGACCTAGCATGTTAGACAAAACTTATGTCAAACACATGTTTAACTTATATTTTGACTTATGTAATTTTGTGAAAATGTCTAAAGAAAAGTAAAAGGAGATATACGCCATTGTCCGGCGTCCTTAGGGAGGTCAATGGACATTATTAAGTGTTATAAAACCTTTTTCTAATAATGCAAGCATTTTCTTCAGACTTGATTAGAAAATGTATCTTTGGTGGTTATACTTTATATCATATAACTGGCAGATATTTTATCTAAGAAGGGTGGCACATATGTTCACTCTTCATTTTATCCAAAAGCTTGAATTTTCCTTTATGCATGATGTGTATTTTGCCTCTTGAGATTCTATATTCTAGATCCATTCTGTGCATCATTTCCAGTGTATCTCAAATCCAAAGACATTGTCAGAGTATTGCCTAGAAAACTGCATCTTTGGAATGAATGCTTGAAATACTTACATTTAAGTCAGTCTTTGAACATGTGGACTTTGAATAAATTTAAAAGCTAGATCTAAATGTTTGGAAGTCTTAACCATAAAGCAAAACAAGCATCTATCTCTTATAACCCATGAGACTGATTAGAATAGAAGACAAAGGTTGTAAAGTTCTTTTTCCCATTCCCACTTCAGTTCAGGGTTATTTTTATTTATCAGGTATTAATTTGAAGAGACTATATAAGGCTAAGTTGAAAAAACATTTAAAAAGACCTTAATAATATGAACAGACTCTTAATTATGGCAATAGTATAAATAGAAATATGCCCTTAGACTATGTACTCCTTTTAGAAATACTTATAATGAACTCCTTTATTGAGCCATGCTAGTGCAGAGCTCATTTAACTCAGTTTTCAATTAAAACTGAAGAGAACTATAATCTATTGCCAGAAATCCCTTTCTCAAATACAATGCATCCACCTTTCATTTTAATTATCCAGTAGTTTTATTTTTTCAGAAGAATAGTCCTAACATTAAGAAGAATTAAATAATCTGCAACTGCCTGTTATCAGCAATTTCATGTAATATTCAACTTATAAAAACTACTTAAAAGGTATCTTAGTAATGGTTCACTTTCATTAAAAATAGATAATAGTGTGCATGTATGTGTGTTATGTGTGAATGCATACCCATCAGACCATAATATAAAGCAAAATTTAGCAAATTATGACCCTTTGCCCAAATCCTAATCAGTCTCTGTTTTTGTAAATAAAGTTTTGTTAGAACACAACTATGGCTCATTCATTTGTTCATTGTCTATGACTGCTTTTGCAGTGCAACAGCAAAGTTGAGTAGTTTTGAGAGAGACTGTATGGCACACAAAATATTCACTATCTTCCCCTTTACAAAAGGAGTCTGCAGACCCCTGGTTTAAGAAATCAGATTTAGATAGCACTTGCTAAATATGTCTACACAATACATGTAAGAAAAACGAAGATAGTGGGCAAATAATCTCTCTGGCAAGGGATTACAGTTATCATAATCACCAAAACTTACTAAGGATACACACACACATTGGTGAGAGATAGTATGCACAAAACCAATGTAGCATATATATTGTATCTTTTACATATATAGTCCAGGGAAATTCAAAATCACCGTTGTCATTTTTCATAGTGTTGTCTGGATCTATCTGCACATGGGTTGCATTTCTGCAATGTATAATTTTTTTTTTATTAAATCATAGCTGTGTACATTAATGTGATCATGGGGCACCATACACTGGTTTTATAGACCGTTTGACACATTTTCATCACACTGGTTAGCATAGCCTTCCTGGCATTTTCTTAGTTATTGTGCTAAGACATTTACATTCTACATTTACTAATTTTCACATATACCCTTGTAAGATGCACCGCAGGTGTAATCCCACCAATCTCCCTCCCTCTCCCCACCTCAATTCAGCCAACTGGTTATTTGCAAATAAAGTAAGTGAACCTAATTTTTTTTTTGTCCTTATAGAATAGGTTAACATGTGTTAAAATAGTTGTCCCCAACCTCTTTGGCACAAGGGACCAATTTCATAGAAGACAATTTTTCCACAGACCAGGGTAGGAGGGATGATTTGGGGATGACTCAAGTACATTTACTGTGCACTTTATTTCTGTTATTATTAAGTTGTAGTATACAGGGTGGCCATAAAGTCTGTGGGTAATTTAAGTAGTTACAACTATTTAAATAGTAAGTTACAGTTGCAACTATTTAAATTGCCCATGAACTTTATGGCCACCTTATATAATGGGATAATTATAAAAAACTGACTACAAGGTGGAATAAGTTGGAGCTCTGAGCTGGTTTTCCTGCAACTAGAGGGTCCTATCTGGGGGTGATGGGAGTCAGTGACACCGTCAGTCTTTTGCTTATGTCATAATCAACTCTGCACCTCATTTTTCTTGCTGTCACTGCAGAAAACCCTGTTTCACAAAGATACGGTGTTGAAAATGGAAGCAGGCTTTTTAGTGCTTTTGTGGCAATTTCAGGATACTCTTCTTTGACATTAATCCAGAAGATATGGAGACTTGAAGTTGTCTCAGACATACTTTTAAAGTCATCGTCATTGCAATCTCAAGCCGTTGATCCTCTTCTAGCCCAAGTCAATTTACCTTGGCTCATTCACAAATGGGTCACAAACCCATTCCTTCTAAGTCCTGGGGTCTTTTGTGGTTGAGAAGTAATGCTCGAGCTCCTTTGAAAGCTGAGACAAGTGATCAAGCACCAGCTGAGAGGAAGAAGACCCTACCTCAGTCTCTTAAAATCTCTGCCAATGTTTGAAACATGGCAAAAAATTCCAATGTTCACTCATTGCCCCCATAATTCCAGTTTAGCATCAAATGCAGTCACTTTATCTGCCAACTTGAGCACAGTTGTCGTTCTCTCCTGAAGTGACAGATTGAGTTCACTGAACTGGAAGAATATGTCACAAAAGTAAGCAAGTTTTGTGACCCATTCTATGTGAATTAAATAGGCTGCCAGTGGTGACTGTTCTTCTAAAAGAAATCTCAGAAGTGGCTTTTGTAACTCAAAAACTCCCCTAGTGATCTACCTTTAGAAATGCATCTCACACCTGTGTATCAGAGAAGACGCGTGTGATCTGTGTCTATCTCTGCACAGAACTTCGTGAACAGGCAAGAGTTTAAGGCATGTACTTTTAATGCCGTTGTTAACTTTAATCATATCCAGCTAAACATCGTTTAGTTCACATGACATGTTTCAGCTAAGCCAGCGTTTCTCTATGGATGACACAGTTTGGATACTCATATTCAGAGAGACACCCTTGACCATGTAGTGAAACCAGAAAGTCATCCAGTCATGGCAGTCATTCTGTCTGTACACATACTGACAGAAAATGACCGATTCAGTATTCTTGATATGTAATAATTCAAAGACTTAAAAGTTCTGCACTGGTGGTGTTGACTGGCAACAAAAGTATACATAACATGTCCTCCTGAAAATATGTTGTACAAAATAAGCATTATTGCCTTTTTGTCAACAACAGTAGACTGACCAACCTGGATTACACACTGTAGTGACCCACTAACCATCTCTATCATTTTTGGTGCTATACCCTCTGCTATTTCACCTATTTTCCTAGTTATGGTGCCAGCAAAAAGAGGAACATGTGCCACCTTTTGAACTCCAACCTCTCCTAAAGTTACAGCAAATGTCTGGCAGCAGGCAAGATCAACTTTTTACCAACAGTAAAGGGCTTCAGAGGTTTAGCAATGTGATTAGGACTAAGAATTATGCTCTCAGTGCAGACACACTTGATGAAGCAGTGGTCTTCAATAATTGCTTCTGTTTCTTGTGTTAGCAGTTGTTTTCCACCTATTGGAAAAACTCCAAACTCTTGTCTTTTAATACAGGGTGCTTGGTCTCCATTTGGCAAAGCAGTTTTGAAGCTTTCTTTATTTTTTTTTAAGTCAAAGTTGATTTATTTTATTAGCAAGAGGCTAAAATGTCCTTCTGTATATTAGATTTCAACATGGTGGTCCTTACCTCAGCAAGTTATTTTTTTTTAATTTCAGATTAATCTGAGGGTACAAATGTTTAGGCTACATTGTTTTCATTTCTAAGGTAAAGAATATGTTGTAGTTGAGCTCTTCACCCAAGGGGAATTCTGAACACCCTCACATTATGTGAGATCCCACCAATCTCCTCCTCCTTCTTGCCTCCCCCCCCTTTCCCTCCACTTTCCTACCCCTAGCTAGACTGTACTTGTGTTTTTCTTGTGTGTGTGTGTGTGTAGCTGTTTATATGTTAGTTTCATATTAGTATTGAGTACATTGGATATTTTTTTTTCTATTCTTGAGATACTTTACTAAGAAGAAGGCATTTCATCTCTATCCAGGAAAATTCAAAAGATGTAAAGTCTCCATTCTTATGGCTGAATAGTATGTCAAGGTATACATATACCACAGTTTGTTAATCCATTCATAAGTTGATGGGCACTTGAGTTGCTTCCATGTCTTGGCAATTGTGAATTGAGCTGCAATAAACATTCTGATGAAAATATCCTTATGGTAAAATAATTTTTGTTTTTCTGGGTAGATACCCAGTAATAAGGTTGCAGGATCAAATGGAAGGTCAACTTTTGGTTATTGGAGAATTCTCCATATTTCTTTCCATACAGGTTGTATTAAATTGCAATCCCAGCAGCAGTGCAAAAGTGTTCCCTCCCCTCCACATCCACACCACCATCTGCAGATTAGGGATTTTGTGATGTGAACTAATCTCACTGGAGTTAGATGATATCTCAGAGTGCTTTTGCTTTGCATTTCTCTGATGATTAGGAACCGTGCGCATTTTTTTCATGTGTTTTGAGCCATTTGTCTGTCTCCTCAGAGAAATTTCAGTTTGAGTCTCTTGTCCATGTGTAAATGGGGTTGTTACCTCTTTTCTTGTTCATTAATTTAAGTTCTGACAACTAGATTCTAGTTGTCAGCCCTTTGTTATATTCATAGCATGCAAATATCTTCTCCCATTCCAAAGGCTTTCCGTTCACTTTAGTTGTGTTACCCTCGGCTGTGCAGAAGTTTTTAGATTGATTATGCTTCCATGGGTAGTGAGTCACTACATATTATACAAAGCAGCCTTGGAGAATGAGAATCACCTGTTGTACTCAACCTGTAATGAACCTTAAGTAGGCATCTTGGTATATTCTTTTTTTTTTTTATCTAAAGGAAGCGGGGCATGGATGTGCTCCCACTTAATGGCCACAATGTTAGTGTGTATGGCACACCTCTTGGGAGTGGGACACAATTATAAAAGATATTTTCTTTTAAATGAATCTTTCCTTTCATTGGCAGTCTTAAAGTCTTCTGCTGTCTCATCATTGGGTCTTTCCCCCTTTTCAAAGAAGCTACCCAGAGACATTTGTTTTTTACCCATTTTTGCTAGGGTTAGCTTGTGGACTTGCCGAAACCATGGCTGAGACAAATTTGTAGTGCAGGAAAGAGGTACAGTCAAAAGTGGTAAATACAATAATGGGCAGGCCACCCATGGACTGAAATAAGCGTCAGATTCTGTCTTAAATTCTGGCACCAGAAGCAGCTGTACAATTGAAGTACATCAACACACTTGCCACTATAAAACCTGCCACCAGATGTAGCTTAATTGTCACTTGCCACTCACTGATAAGGTTTTGATAAGATTGTGTAAGCAACTGGTTATCATGGTCTCTGTACAGCCTGACCTCTCTGCTTATGATTATCTGTATTTGCAGCTTTTCTCCAGTATTAGCTTCACCAGCTCAGCTCCATCTCAGATCATCAGGCAATCTTAGATTCTCATCAGGAGATCTCTTATATGTGCAGTTTACAGTAGGGTTCGTGTTGCTATGAGAATCTAATGCCACCACTGATCTGATAGGAGAGGCACAGTTCAGGCATTTATGCCAGTGATGGGAAATGGCTGTAAATATGGATAAAGCTTCAGCTCACCTCCTGCTGTGTGGCCTGGTTCTTTACAGACCACAGTTCATGACCTGCAGGCTAAGGACCGCAGTTTTAAAAGACTACAGTGTGTCCTTGAACAAAAGGTAAGTAGTCAACTGATGATTTATCCAGAGCTTAAATAAGTCAGCCTTATTTAGTACATGTAACACGCATTTACTCACACCACATATCACCTCCTTGATTATGCTTCTTAACAACTGTGTAACTCTGATCACATGGTTGCCTTTTCAGAAAAAGTTTTCTTCACCTGTTGATAATATTAGCTTCTTTACAAGGCTGGTACAGGGATTAGATGAGATATTGTGTATATAATACTTATTACAACACCGGACACATAGCCAGCATTCCTTAAAAGGTGATATCTTTCCCTTTACAAATAACCTTTATTTTCTCAACAAAATATTTATATAAATAATTGTTGAAACCTACATGAGTGTATTTTAACAATTATGACGACTTAAGATACAGTTCATATGGGCAGGGTTAAAGTGAAATAAATAACAAGCCCAGGATTGGGAGAGAAGGGGACAAACAAACACTACTACTGAAAGGATATACTAAAGGAGACAGAACCTTCATGTTATTAATTGCTTGATTTATAATAAAGAATTTGCTCACTTTTTGTTTTGCTTGAGGAAAGCTTTCTATATATGTCATTCAAACTAAAATCTTGCTCTGTGATTGGCAGGAACCCAGTTGAAACCACTTTTTTTGTGGAGCCTGGTTTAAATAGCAAGAAGAGCTGTCCAGAATAAAGGAGATAATTCCAGGAATAATTTAGTTAATGGTGGATTTTTTAAAAAAAGATTTGACATCTTCTATAATAGTGCACAATAGCAGAGTTGCAAGATTTGAAAAATACTGCATGGAGCCAGAAAGAACAAAATAGCACTCATGTCATTATTTTGGAACTTTAAAAATACCACCCAAAGACAAAAATTACTTTGAATGAATAGAAATATCAAAATGATGAGGATAAAGAATCCCCAAAGGTATATGCTTATGGCAACATCTCTTGAGAGAGTAATTTCCATTTCCACTAAAAGATAGAGATTAATGTATTCTTTGGTGAATTAGAGAGGCAAGAGAAAGGGAATTTTCATTCATTTCATTCGATTATTTGAGAGTAACAAAAATAACATCTTTAGAGAACGAATAATTTGATAATTATAAAGGCAATTTCAATTGACTGTTTACAATCCATATTCATGTCATATCCATTAAGGACAAATTATACCCCACTATTTAGGAGAAAAATAAAGAATGGGAATGCTTTCAGAAAAATAGCAGCTTTTATTCAAATACAATTAACTACATATTTTATGTAAGAAACAATAAATATACAAATTAATTTTTTAAAAGACACTAACAATAAGGTTAAGACACAAAACACAAAGTCCTTTCTGTTGGACACGGGAATGTTATACTCCATATTCAAAGAAAGCTTTCACCTGGGACATTATTTTTGAGGACCTGTTTAGAAAAGAATGTTAAAATGTATCTATACAAATGACATTTTCACAAATTAGATTATTAGGTCCATACCTCTATTTTTTTTTTTTTTCAGCATGAGGAAGATAAAGTTTCTACCATAAATGAAAGTCAAATTTGGAATTCTGTATTTGAAAATTTAATGTGCTTTCCTTTTTTTGTATCTTGTTTAGAATGTTCCTATGGGGGACATTTTAATGAAGTCATTGACTTATTCTTCTGGCTCAGATTGCATAAAGAGGTAGTTAGAGAACAAGTGGCTAAATGTCCACACTTCTCAGTTGGATGGACCTGCAATTAATTTCCTTTTTACCTCTTCTTTGCTGTGTGATCTTAGTCAAGTTCCCTTACCTCTCTAAACCATAATTTGTTCCTCTGTAAAATAGGAATATGGCATGGATGGCTGTAAAGATTAAAGGAAGCTGTCCATGTAAAATAGAAAAAAATAAATGTGTGTAAATACATTTGTAAATGAATTTACAAATACACAAAATGGTTTTATTATTTAAAAATATAAAAACTCTATGTAAAATTAAGTAATATTTTATGTTTATGTCCAAACAACAAATGTATAATATACACACACAGAGGCATATATACAATATGTATATGCTTGCTAGCGCACATATGCTGTTTGACCAGGACTTAGCAAAATCTAGTTTTAACAAAGAAAAATACAGGATTCAAGGAAAAATTTAAATTTCAGGTAATCAGCAAATTATTGAGCATCCTGTATTTAATCTGGCAATGACAATAAGAACATTTTATTGTTATAGGATTTTAAAATTTCCCCACCAATAATAGTTTCCAATGGATCTACCATAATTTTGTGAATTAAATCAGGGTAATAACCATTGTATTGAATAGGCTAAATCCCAACTCTGGTCAATCTACTTCCCAGATTCTTGGTAGTATCTCTTTCTGTTGCTATAACTTACTGGTCATTTATAAGTATAGGAATATTCTTGTTCTCAGATGTTGACATCTTTTTAAGGAGGCTCAGATCTACCTGCTTCTGAAACATCAATTTGACCAAAGTAAAACCCATGCATTTGTGCCATAATAAGATGGTGAACAAAGTAGCTGTCCCTACCACCATTAATGTCTCTTCCATGTTAAAATGTGGCACCTGACTCTATTCATGCATGAATCTTCAACATCCAGGAAATATTGGCTATGCTTTCCCAAAAAGTTTTTCACCATTTGTCACCTGGGTGGCATGAGGACCTCACAGAGTTGCTGCTACCCAGCTAGGTTTTAAATGGAGAGCGGAGTGAGCTTTCTTTCTCACTAGCACCTCAATCACAGAGATCATCTTACTTGGCTTGAAAAGAAAAGAAAACTCAAAGACTGATCAATGGCTACAAATTACTTTCCAAAAATTCCTTCTGAATTTCTCATATTCTCTGAAACAAGCTGGAGGCAGATGTTGACAGTTGGAGTTATTCTTTATTTCAGCAAATCCTACACGGATGTGTCAGCCACCTTACTTTAGAATTTGTGGACAGAGTTACACATTGTTCTATATTTAGAGCTTTGGCCAAATTTTTGAGACAATAGGGAAAATTTTATTTGATATCTTGATATGTTTTAATCCACATAGACAAATAGAACTAATTTAATTACAAAATGCCATACTTTTTAAAGTTCATCAATAATCTTCATGTATGATGTTTATTGACAACTGGAAAAGTTTATTCAAGCTAGACTCTGTAAATACCTGATCTCAGTAAAACCATAATTTAAAAGCAAACCTTTCTGCCTTATTATTATGTGATTTATGATCTGCTTTGGAACTCTGAAGTACAACTTCTAATCACCTTGGGATTTATACATCATTTCCTTTTTTGACATTTAATTTAATTAATCTCTAAATTCCTTCTCTAGGGAGTGCTTAATTTAAGGTCAATACAAATCTACTTAATGTAGTTCCATGTTCTTACCACATTTATTACTTAGCACCTATGTCATTTTCTTATTAAATTATTTATTTTTAATTGGTGCATTGTTATTGCATGTATTTATGGGGTAAAATTTGATGTTTCACTACATAGCTATGTTGTATAATGATTCAATCTAGGCAGTTAGTGTATCTGTCACCTCACGCATTTATAACTTATTTGATATATGAGAAGAATGAAAATGAGAAGAGTGAGAAAAACATTCAAAAGCTTCTCTTGTAGTCATCTTGTAATAGAAAAGATTTTACTGCAAACAAGTCTAACCCTACTATGCAATGGAACACCAAAATTTATTCTGCTTATCTAATTGTAACTTTGTTCTTGTTGGTCAACTTCTCTCAACCCTCCCTCCCGGAGTCCCTTCCCCAGCCTCTGCTAATGATTGTTCTACTCTCTGCTATTAAGAGTTCAACTGTTTTTTATTGGTTCCACATATGGGTGAGATCATGTTGTACATCTTTTTGTGTCTGGACTTATTTCATTTAGCATGATGTCTTCCAGGTTCATTTATGTTCTTGCAAATGACAGGATTTTCTTCTTTTGAGGACTGAACAGTATTCTGTTATGTATATATACCATTTTTTCTTTATCAATTCATCTGTTGTTGGACACTTACTGTGATTCCGTATCTTGGCTATTGTAATCATGCTGCCATAAACATGGGAGTGCAAATGTCTCTTCAGTGTAGTAATTTCATTTCTTTTATGCAGTAGTGGGAATGCTGGATCATAAGGTAGTTCTACTTTTAATTTTTGAAGAACCTTCATACTGTTTCCCATAAAGTATGTACTAGTTTACAATCTCACCAACAATGTTTAAGGGTGCCCTTTTGTCCTCATCCTACCCAACACTTGCCTTTTTGATAATAGCTATCGTAAATGGAGTGAGGTGTTACCTCATTTTTGTTTTAATTTGCATTTCTCTGAGGACTAGGGATTTCAGCATCTTCTCATATACCTGATGTTTATCTGTATGCCTTCTTTTAATAAATGTTTATTCAAGACTGTTGTTTATTTTTAATTTGGCTATTTTATTTTATTATTTTGCTTCAGACATGTATAAGCACCTTATGTATGCTGGATATTAACCCCTTGTCATGTGCAGAGTTTGAAAATATTTTCTCCCATTCTATAGAGGTTGTTTTTCACCCTATTATTATTTTTACTTGGTACAGAAAAAAGCTTTTTAGTTTGCTATAATCCCATTTGCGTGGTTTTGCTTTTGTTGCCTGGGTTTTTGAGGTCTTATCTTTAGCTAGCCCAACGTTGTGAAACATTTTCCATGTGTTTTCTTCTAATAGTTTCATAGTCTTAGACTATGAAAAGACTTAATTTAAGTCTTTAATCCATTTTGCGTTGATTTTGGTGTATTGTGAGGAGGATGAGCCCCAGGTAGCTCTAGTTGGCCATCTTGTTGATTATAACCTGTGACAATTCTGTCATTTCCATTCCTTTATTCATAAATATATTTATTCTTATTGGCTGAAAACTCCCCTTAAAAACTTAAGATATTTCAATCATTTCAATCTGGGATATCTAGTATTAATGCTCTCAAATGGAATAAAATATTTGTGTATAGAGATAGCCCGCACAATACCATTTGAAATTCAATTCAATCTTAAAAATTGTCCAAGAATGAAAAGCTAGTAAAATAAATTATGACACATATACTGAAAATATTGAATAGCCACTTAATGATGTTTATAAAGAATTAATGAACATAGGGAAAATACAATTTATTTGGTGTTGGTGTGAAAACTGGAATAAACATCGATATTCCATATGGGAATCAAGTATAAAATTTTAAAAGTCATAATAATGATAATAATAATTTAAAAACCGGTAAAATATATCATGTGAGCCCAGGTAGCCTTTGAGGGTAGGCTATGGGGGATATTTTTTTCTGATCATTAGTCTAATGTTCTCATATTTCTGATTTTTCTGTATTGAAAATTTCTGTACTGCATTATACAGAATAGGGAAAGAAGGCAACTTAATTTAAATATCACTTTTTTATTAATATTGAATCATAGATGTGTACATTAATGCAATCATGGGGCACCATACACTGGTTTTATAAACAGTTTGACACATTTTCATTTTAACACATTTTAACACAATTTAACATAGCCTTCCTGGCATTTTCTTAGTTATTGTGTTAAGAGTGTGCTTTGTAAGACTCCCTTATTTCTCTTGTACAAATCAAATAACAAATCAAATTCTTCTCTTCCTCTTCCTCCTCCTTTACCTCTTTAAAAAAAACCCTCTAATTTAGGTTGACAATAAATTCATTTTGACTTTAATCAAAAGCCACAGATGGTTGAATAAATGAGTCCTATTATGTTATTTTTCACCTAATGGGTAAAGTTAAAGACATGTGAGTTGTATTTAACTTAGGCTGGTTTTGAGCTCAGAGCCTCATGAAGTATATATGACTCACATGTCTCTTGACCTAGCTTGACCTAATAAAACATCATAGCACCAAGGAAATTTTGCTTCTAGTATGGCAATAAAAGTGTTAAACTTTTCCACCAGCTATTTTGGTACCCTGCAGACATACCTATTATATACCCAAGATGGGAGAGCTGCATTGCACTATTATATCTTTTTCATTCTAACAAAAATTAAATCTTACTCTTTTTTAAGCCACTTTTAAATTTAGGTTTTTTTATTTTGTAAAAGATAATTAACTGCAACATCTTTTATTACTGTGTGATTATAGTTGGCATTTAGTGAGAACCATCACCATCAACATCACCTACTATTTTTTGAATTGTTTCTTAACTAGACTAGACTACTTCAATTGCCTTCTAATTGGGCTCCTGATTCCACCTTACCAAATGACAGTCTATTCTCAATCATTATCCAGGGTTTGATATTGTGACATACATTAAGGCACATCAGAATTTGAAATTCCTCTTCTTAATAGTATGAAAGCAGAATTCCCTGACTACTCCATACAAATAGGATACCCCCTCTCTTATAGAACTTTTGATCTATATGTCTTCTCTGACTTATTGGTCTACATATTGGTTTCTGCCATCTGACATACTACATATTTTGTTTTCATTGTGTTCCTCATCAGAATGTAAGCTGCATCAATTTAGAGATGTTATTTTGTTCACTGCATATCTCCAGCACTTAAAATAGGATCTGGTGTACAGTAGGTGCTTGATAAATTCTTGATAAGTGAAGGAAGGAAGCATGGGTAGGAGGAAGGAAAACTTTTTCTCATTTAAATCTCCCAATAGATTTGTAATTATTCCTATACAACAGATGAGAAAATTGAAGTCTAGAAATTTCATTAACTCAGTCAGCACCATGCAGCTTGCAAATTACAGAGCTAGAACTAAAACTCAAGTGTAGGTGGCGCCCATATCTCAGTGGTTAGGGTACCAGCTATATGCTCCAGGGCTGGTGGGTTTGAACCTGGCCCAGGGCTGGTGGGTTTGAACCTGGTCCAGGACTGCAAAACAAACAAACAAAAGAAATAATAGCTGGGCATTGTGGTGGACACCTGTAGTCCCAGCTATTCGGGAGGCTGAGGCAAGGGAATTGCTTGAGCCCAAGAGTTTGAGGTTGCTGTGAGCTGTGATGCCACAGCACTCTACTGAGGATAACAAAAGTGACACTCTATCTCAATAATAAAAAAATAAAACTCAAGTTTGTATGCCAGTATTCCTTCAACTTTCAACCTTCATATATTATATTACCAAACACAGTATTTTTTTGATATAAACCTCATCCAGGATTCTTCTGTTGAACTGGATTATGCCCTCAAAGTAGGCTGGGCAAGCTCTCATAAAGTGAAAGCAGGAAAAAACACTATCTGGGTGTCACTGAAAACACTTATGAGCCTTATACTCTCTAGCTACATAATTTGGTGCATGAAAATTAGTGTCACTTTAGTATTTTAGAAGGACCTATATGTTTACATGACAGGCTGCTTTTGCCTCATCTACTCATAGAACACCAAAAGGGAATTTTTTCTGTTAGTCTGTAAAAGATACGGGACTACTAGGTAGTTAAAACATGGCACCAAATTCAGTTTAAAATAACAAAATAAATATAAAATAATGACAATAATGATAATTGTGTTTATTTTAAACAGTACCATGCAACTTTAAGAATGAAACAGTTTTAGTCTCCTCTAGGAGTTTCCAAAAGGAAACTATCAAACAAAGCTCTGAGAAGATCCTATGCTTGCCTATGAATTATTCATAGTCAGTTAGGTTAGGAGCATCTCAGGTGTACATGGTGTACTTTGATGTAAACATTGTGCAGCAGTGGGTAGCACATGTATGTGTCCAGTGTTCATGTGAGTGTATGTATTTGTCACATATTGTTTTATTTAGATTACTAAAACAAGGGGCAATGATGAAATTTATCTAAGGAAATTCAATTACATGCCTATATACCAACATATATCTTACAATTCAGTTATGGGAAAGAATATCCCCTTCTATCCTCATGTATTTTTTTAGGGTACACTATTCATACCACAGAATTTCCTTTTGTCATTGATCTTCAAGGAAATTCACCCCTAACATTGGTTCTTAGAGATGCTTAGTATAAAAATCTCTACCCAGTATCAAGTAGCAGCAGAATGTTGCTTTGCTTTTTCCTTGTTGAAACGCATTCTGAATGGAAGCCTAACCCTTACCAAGCTGCAGCAATGTCTTTTACTCCCTCATTTCTTCTACTTTTAAGTCTACATAAAGATGCCTTGGCCTCCCTGTTGCTGTTGCTATGGAAACTTCCCTACAATTCATTTCCGAGAACACCTCCAAGTTTCAGTTAAGTCAACAGTGATATTACCTGGGTCAGTTAGCTCTGTGGAATATACAATTAGACAAGCTTATTAATAGTAAACGATTAACTTTGAATGATCAACTGCCTGATTATGCCCCTAAAATAAGTCACATTACTCATTGTTCACATGGAGTAAATTGACTAAGTTCATTTAACTTCTTGAAATTTCAGAGTAGAAAGTTGTAAGCTTGCATTATTTATAAATTGGTTTAGAGCAGTGCATGGTGTATAGATAGTAACTTTTAGTAGTACTCAAAGGCTGCCAAAAGATATTTAGAGCCTAGACACACTATCTCTTGCCTCTTTCCAAATTCAGGGATCCTCAAACTTTTTAAACAGGTGGCCAGTTCACTGTCCCTCAGACGGTTGGAGGGCCGGACTATAGTTTAAAAAAAAAAAAAAAAAACTATGAACAAATTCCTATGCACACTGCACATATCTTATTTTGAAGTAAAGAAACAAAATGGGAACAAATACAATCACACCGATACATGTGGCCCGTGGGCCGTAGTTTGAGGACCCCTGCAGTGGTAGCTGAGAAAAGAAAAATATCTAAATGACTGACTGAATTTTCCTGTTATTCTTTCCATTGTTTGGTAATGTGTACATATATAATTTTAATAAATACTCACCAGTTCTGAAACTCAGAACCAAGCAAATTCTAGCAAAAGTACTTTTTACTTCTTCTTTTAAAAATACTAACTATGCTGGGATAATAACCATTTAACTAGAGTCTATTAAAACATTGCTCTTTCAAATGTAATTAAACTTATCAAATGCTAATTGAATTTCCTTTTTTGTTGTCGTTGTTTTTGATTTTTGCAGTTTTTGGCCAGAGCCGGGTTTGAACCCCCCACCTCCAGTATATGGGGCCAGCGCCCTATCCCTTTGAGCCACAGGCACCAGCCAATTGAATTTGCTTTTTTAAATTATCTACTTTTGACATGTTTGTGCTAAAATGCTTTCAGCTTTATAATAATTCGTAAGCTACAATAGTAAGTTTAATTGAACCTAATGGAATGGTCTTTTTTATTTATGTTTTCCTGGCCGCAGAACAGTTAGGTCAAATGATCATCTTAATGTTGTGCTGTCTTCACATGCAAGTAAGTTAGTCATTTTTACTATAACCAGTTAAGTGATTGAATAAGATGCCCCTTAGTTATCAATCATCTTGATTTTCCATAATGTCTGAAATCTATTGAAAAGTAGAACTTTTTCAAGACATATGATTGCTGGTTTCTGATATAACCTACATGTTTAAGCCAGGAGATTAGCATTTGGCTTCATCATGATTACATTCCAAGAAAGGTTTTATGAATATTCCATATTGATCACACCAGTCCTGTGCTACATAGAGCCACAATGAAGCCTCAAGCAAAAGGAAAAATCAGCAATACTGATCCTGTCTTTATTTAAAATTTTGACGTTTTATTCGTTGTGGATTTCATTGCATTCATTTTTTCTTTTTAAAAATTGAATCAAAGCATTGTTTATCTTGATTATTGGCTTCCCCTTAAATTTTTAACCCAAGGCAATTGCTTCATTCACCAAATCCTAGTTTGGAACCTGAACCATTCAATGTAAATTTGAATCCCTAACTTCAGACTCTAGACTCAGGAAACACCTTCAAGGCATATGAACACAATTTGATTTGTAATCACTAGATGGACACCTTTTTACTAAGTAGCTCAGACAGACCCCTCACTCTTTATAATTTGAGTAAAGGGGTATAGCAGTTGTCAGAGAGAGAACAGCCAGACTAGAGAGAACTAAAATTTTTGTTTATTCAAAATATAAGTTATGAAAAAAAAGGATAAATTGTAAAGGCAGCTTGCATTGCTATTGCCACAATCCAAGTTGAGGAGTCCTGGTTTTGGCTGCCAAATCTGTTGTTTTCAATTCCAGCTGTGTTTACCTGGCTGAGTCTCAGTTTCATCACGTGTAAAATGCAAATGGAGTGTCTATTCTTAGAGTTACTTTATAAGCACATATACACATGACAAATAAGAAAAAAGACTAGTCATCCATAAATAGTGATTTCCTCTTCCTTTTTCTTATGAGATATGTAAAGCGTAGCCTAGTAGCACCAAGGAACTGCATTCATCATTATGCATTTTCCCCATTAATGCTATCTTGAACCAGGCTTAGAATGGCAAAGATTCTGAAATCCATGAAAGCTCCCACTCGGTCCAGAGACCAGCTCCTGCTCTTCTCCTAAGTCAGCCTACTTGCTATGGAAGTGGATGAGCTCATTTTCATCCAACAGATGGTTATCAAACACCAGGATTTTGCATACTGAATTTTGCTAAGTGTTAATAGTATGGAAATAAGAAAAAAACACTGTTACTGGAAGCTCATGGTATCTAATTTAGGTGTGATGTTAAATAATGTAGATAAGTACAACTTGTGATTAGATTTTACAAATATTTATTGGGGTTCTACAATATCTGACAGGCATGTCAATGCCTCACATCATCAGAAAAACACAGACCTGGTAGAAGCAAAAAGACCAGCTTTCAAATTTCAACTTCACTTCTTCCACAGACTATGTGACTATTCCCAAGTCTCAATTTCTCTGAAAGCTATTTACTCTTTAACTTTGAAGTGGAGATCATTATCTCATGTAATTGTTGTGAGAATAACCATGTTATTCTACCTGCTGCATATTGCTTCAGGCAGAACCTGTCACAAAATAAGATCTCAGAAGTGTCGGTCATTATTATGAGTACTAATAGTAATTTTGAGGTCTGCCAAAAAGCTGTGTACTTCAATGCTTCTTGTATAGAAGTGACACAATTACTTATATTCTATTTCCTTTTGACCTGGCACATTTTCTTCCCCAGTTGGGAAAATGAGATAAGATTGTTTTATAAGATTGTTTTTATAATAAGCTTATGGAACAATCCTATAATGAGGAAGACTCTTAAGACAATTTTCCTAATAACTGGTCATGCAAAAAGCGGTGGCATATTACTGAACAGGAGGGGAGCTGGTATTGTGTACTGTTTGTGAATTTCCTGGGTGGGTAGAAATACTACCACAATTGCAGATTTCAAGCTACCAAAGTCTTAGCAACCACTTTGAAAAATTCCTTAAAATGTAACAGCCAGTTCTCCTGGGCCAGTTTGAGCAAATTCTAGCACACCATTGGCAGAAACTTTATGAATGATAATAAGCCTTGTTTAAAATATTGAGGACTTCTTAAGAAATATAAGTCTGACTTGTTTTCAGATTTATTTTGATTTTTAAATGAGGATTCTTAGTCTTCACTGTAAGAGTTTCCAATACAAATTCAAAAATTTTCTGATTTTTTTCTTTAGTCTCTCTGTTTTTCCTTCCTTCCTTCATTCCTTCCTTCGTTCCTTCATTCCTTCCTTCCTTCCGTTTTTCCTTCCTTCCTTCCTTTCTTCCTTATTTCTTTCCTTCCTTCCTTCCTTTTTAATTAAAAAATAAAAACTGGAAGGGAGGAAGGAAGACAGCCAACTAGAGGCAGCTTTTGCCAGAGGCGCCTGTCTAAAGGGGAAAATACTGGACAGAAATGAACTCAGTGAAGCCAAAGGTAGGGAGCTGAGCTAAAAAGGAAGATAGACAAGGTCATATCATCTCTACTGAGGCAAGCTTCAACTCTAAGAAAGAAGATACAATAAAAACAAATCCAGGTACGGAGCCCATCTCAAGAGGACAAGAGTCCCCTCCCGCAAGGGGGAGACTTTCTGTAGGTTGTCTGCAAGTGAGCAGGGAACAAAAGACATCTCATTTGACCCCACAGGAGAAGGCCAGTAATCACTGAGCCTCCTTTTCCAGGGAGGTCCCACTTGCAAGCCTAGGCATCATCTTGCCCAGCATAAAACTGAACAAATATTTTCACTGAAATTCTGAACTCCAAGTCCACCTTTCCCCTCTCGCCTGGAGGTCTAAAGGTCTGCCCCTTGCAGACCCCAGAGGGTTTCACAATTCCTTAAGAGGACTTGGCATTGTGTGAGCCACTGGACAGTAACACGGAAACAGTAACTCTAATGGAAGCAGGGATCACAAGAAGAGAGGGACACAGGTGAGAGATACCCCTGGATAGTGCGCAGTAGGTGATCTTTTATGATTGTGGCTCACCAGAAGAGACAAGGCTCTGTCCCCTCAGGTTATCAGGACAGAGCTGCCTGTGGATTTTTACCATTGGACCACTGGAAACCCTTTAATCTCTCCCTGTTGAGCAGTGATTGTACTGTGCGGGACAATCTGATTAGAACTTTTGACTTGGGCTGTCTACCTGGGGATGCTCCAAGGTTGAGCAGTGGTTGTTTTGTATCAGGAGGTACTGATTCTCCTCCTCTATCTGTTGCTGGTGGGGAGTAGGGCACCACAGTTGCTTGTATCTCACTTCCGCTGAGATTTCAGACTAAAACTGCCACTCCTTAGGATCAGGTAGAGGCTGGCTGACTAAAGACAGAACCAGCTTACACTATCTCACCAAGCAGGTCCTCAGAATCTTTGGCTGCAGCTCTCAAAGGGACCTTTGCAAGGATGTAGGAGAAAAGCCATAATCATAAGCCCCAGATCATTGGTAAGGAGTTGCTTAACACCATTTCCTAGGGGCCCCAATCCAATCTCAACTTACCATTTCTAAATGCCAAATTGCAGATAATAGTTATGGGGGTGGAACCAGTGAAAGAATTCTAGCAACATGAATAATCAGAGTAGATCAACTCCCCCCAAGAAATGACAAAGGAGATACAATAGAAGATGCCATTCATAGACAAATGGCTGAATTGTCACAAATAGAATTCAGAATATGGATGGCAAATAAGATGAATAGAATGGAGGAAAAGATGGGAATAGAAATCCAAAAAATAGTTCAAAAGTTGTCTCAATAAATTAATGAATTCAAAGACAAAGTCACTGAGGATATGGACATAATGAAAAAACAGAGCAGAGCTCAAGGAAGTGAAAAAAAAATATTTGAGGAACTTTTAAATACAGTAGAATCCCTTTTAAATGATCCCAAGCATTCAAATAGGCAGAAAAAAATGGAAAACAAGAATAGAACATTCCCTGAGAGAGTTGCGGGATCATTCCAAAAAATCAAACATCTGACTTATAGGAATTCCTAAAGAAGAGGATGGTCCTAAAGGCAAAGATTCTCTACTCCAAGATATTATGGAGGAGAATTTCCCAAGCATGGCAAGAGATACAGAAATTCAGATAGTAGATAGTTGCAGAACCGCAGCAAGACTTCAAACAAAGCATCTCCCAGATGCATTGAAATTGTCCATACTACCCAAAGCAATCTACAGATTTAATGCAATCCCTATCAAAGTACCAATGTCATACTTTAAAGAACTTGAAAAATTAGTACTTCATTTTATATGGAATCAGAAAAAAACATTGAATAGCCAAAACTTTACTTCAAATTAAAAATAAATCAGAAGGCATCACATCACCAGACTTCAGGTTTTATTACAAATCTATAATGATCAAAACAGCACTGTACCGGCCCAGAAATAGAGATATAGATGTATGGAATGGAAGAGAGAATCTAGAGATCAACCCAGCCACATATAATTATTTGACCTTTGATAAGCATATCAAGAACATTCAGTGAGTGGGGTGGCACCTGTGGCTCAAAGGAGTAGGGCGCCAGCCTCATATGCCAGAGTTGGAGGGTTCAAACCCAGTCCCGGCCAGAAACTGCAAAACAAAAAACAAAATAAACAAACAAAGAAAAAAAGAACATTTGGTGGGGGAAAGACTCCCTATTTAACAAATGGTGCTGGGTAAACCAGCTGGCAACCTGTAGAAAACTGAAAGTGGACCACCACCTTTCACCATTAACAAAAAGTGATTCTCACTGGATAAAAGATTTAAACTTAAGACATGAAACTATAAAAACACTAGAAGAGAGTGCAGAGAAAGTGCTTGAAAGTATTGGCCTGGGAGAATATTTTATGAGGATGATCCCCTAGCAATTGAAGCAACACCAATAATATGTTATTGGAATATGATCAAGTGAGAAAGCTTCTACACAGCTAAGGGCACTGCAAGTAAAGCAAACAGACAGCCTTCAGAATGGGAGAATATTTTTTCAAGTTATGATTCTGACAAAGGTCTGATAACAAGAATGTACAGAAAAATTAAAATAATCAATAAGAAAAGAAAAAAACAACCCCATTTCTTTGTGGGCAAGAGACTTGAACAGAAACTTCTCTGACGATGACAGGCAAATGGCCAACAAACACATGAAAAAAATGCTCATTATCTTTAATCATCAGAGACATGCAAATCTAAACCACTTTGAGATGTTACCCAACTTTAGTAAGATTATCCCACATCACAAAATCCCAAAACTGCAGATGTTGGTATGAATATGGAGAGAAGGGAACACTTCTACATTGTGGGATTGCAAACTAATGCAGCCTTTTTTCAATGAAGTATGGAGAATTCTCAAGGAACTAAAAGTTGACCTGCTTGATCCTGCAATTACATTACTAGGTATTTACCTAGAAGAACAAAAATCATTTTACAACAAAGACATTTGTACTAGAATTTTTATTGCAGTCCAATTCACAATAGCCAAGTTGTGGAAGTAGCCTAAATGCCCATCAACCCATGAAAAGATAAACAAATTGTGGGTATATGTATACCATGGAATACTATGCACCCATAAAAGAGGGAGACTTTACATCTTTTATGTTTGCCTGGATGTAGTTGGAACATATTCTTCTTAGTAAAGTATCTCAAAAATGGAAAAAAAGTGTCCAATGTACTCAATATTATTATGAACCAATATATAATCCCTTACACATTCATACCAATGATAAAACACAAATATAGTCCAAAATGAGGGGAGAAGAGAAGGGAGATGGGAGGGTGAGTGAAAGGAGGGTATTTTGTAGGCTCTCACCTAATGTACACAATGTATGGGTACATTTCAAAACAACTAAGAGTATATTATAAATGTCTTACCACAAAAAGTAAGTTAGTGAGGTGATGGATATGTTAATCACTTTGATTTAAGGATTCCACATTGTATATCAAGTCACACATTGTACCCCATAAATGTATACAATTATGATTTAATAAAAATTAAGTAAAAATATAAAAATAATAAGAAAAAGAATAATTATGTATATTTATGAGATACAATGTACAGTTTTGTTCTGCATACAATAATTAACATATCAATAACCACACCAAATTATCATTTTTGATGTAAGAATGTTAAAAATCTATTATTTCAGCCATTTTAAACTGTACAATGCATTATTATAAACTGTGGTCACTATGTAGTATGATAGAGCAATAAAACTTATATGTCCAATAGAACTAAAACTTTGTACTTTTTGAGTAATGTCTTCCCCTTCCCCAAACACTCTACTCCATTTCAGTCTCTGAGAATGAGCTTCCTATTCTCTTTTTCAAAGATGGAATTGTTCTTTGAATGACTGATCCTGTACCCTTGACTTGTAATAGTGTCAGTCTTCTATATCTTCTAGTTTATTTGTGTAGCGAAAGTAGCCTATATTCTTTCCTCCCTACTATCAATTGATAAAAGAACAAGAATGGGCACCATGCTGTTTTCCAAATTCCCTTAATCTCTCTATTATAGAAGTAAACTAAAGACTGGATATTCCTTGCACTTAATGCCTGGGAGATTTGGTTATATTTTCACAGGCAGAGAAATATTGTTCATATTTCTAACACTGTTTCCCATGTGCAAAGGGGACCTGAATCAATTTATTTTTTACAATTCAATTGATAAAATCTCCATAATTGAACCATAACTAGTGGCAAATTAATTAATTTGATGACTGTGGCACTGTTACATTTACCACCATACTGGCATTTGTCAATAAATTGTTAAAGGGAGAAAATAATTCATTATAGACCTAATGAATGCTACCATTTGGTCATGGCCACATATTGACTAATTATAATTTATCAGGTTCTATACATATATTCATTTCATTTCATGCTGACAAGGTTCTGCATGCTTTATGGGTATTTATATCACCAGTTTACACATAAGGACATGAAAAACAAATTACTCATGACAGTCATGCAACTGAAAATATAAATAAGAATTCAAATCCAGGTCTGTGTGACCCCAAAGTGCATGTTTCAGAAGTCTAGACACTGTACATGGCTTTGCAAATATAAAGAAAAATTATAAATAGCCTTGCCTTTAAAAGATTACATTCCAGAAGACCTTTATAAACCAAGGATAACCAGGTGCCCTTTATTCACCAACGACATCCAGGTCTCAATCAGCCAAACCACTAGCAACGTAGTCTAGAATAATGGGCAGACTCTCCATGCCACATTGGTTCATCTACCTTCCTCACTGATTTGAGGGCTTAGAACATATGCTCAAATAAGGCAGGGCACAGGGACAAGGGAAGGGTCAGAAAGACAGTAAATTAATACTTTAGGGGAATTCCTCTTAAACTGAGCCATTTTCAAAGATCTACTTTTTAAAACAATACATTACAGATAAAGTGACAAATCTCTACTAACCAAAACTCAAGAACTCTCAAACCAAAGGTCTATAAATGTAAGTAAGTCAGATTGAAGTATTTCAATTAGATTTGTCAGATAAAATATAGGGCATCCAGTTAAATTTGAAATTCTAATAAACAAGATGTTTAGCATGTGTTCCAAATATTGCAACCATTTGCATACATAAAAATTATGTATCCTTAAGCTATAGTATTAATACTGACAAATAATTCTGTTATCTTTATTCAAATTTAACTGGATGCCCTGTATTTTTGTTTGCTAAATCTAGTACAACCTAGCCTCAGGAGAATATGGGTTGATAATTAAATAGCCTTATAATGCTCCCATGTTCATCCCTACCCTTTAGTAGCCTGACTTGCTGTATAATCAACTGCTGAGATACAGGTAAAAGCTAGCCCCTGGCATATCCCAAGCAGAAAAAAAATGAAATTTTCCCAGGATACCCTTGCACTAACTATTAGCTTTAGTCCTACCCCTACCTTCTTTAACCTGACCACTTTAACACCTGGTATACCCCAGATATACTCTTTTTAGAAGTTTTATCCCATGCCATTCCAAACATATTGTAATACATCCATATAAATGTCTTTATATCTATTTATAAATTTTGAGTTCAGTTACAGATAACTAAGTTTCACAATGTTAAACACGGACAATTAAACATTTATTCTTTTTATTTTTTATTTTTTTTCCTACTCTGGAACTAATATTTTTCCTGATCTCAACAATTGTCACAGCTTCAAGCAAACTTCATTGGTCCTATGTCCAGTTCCTTCCATACCAAATGGATTAAAATGGCTCCTCCCCACCCTGTTCCATCTTCCCCACCAGTAATCCATAGACAGTTCAGGCAGACTTGATTTTATGCCTGTGGGTGCTCCAAGAAAAGTCAGTCAATAGGCTTTATGTTTATTCAGCTGACTCCTTGCCAAATGTACTGAGCGAGGAAGCATGACCCTTAACAAGGAGTAAAATGATGGGTTCCCCTTGTCCTGACTTACACATTTATGAAACCAGTGACCCAGAGGCCTCCCCAAGCCTCACACATAGAAATGGAGTAGTAAATCTTGCCTTTCTTCTTTGCATGATTCCTATGAGGATCAAATGAGATTCAGTCAGAGAAAGTGCTTTGGAAACTCAAAAATACTTAAAGACAATCAGCAACCACTCTCTGTACTCTTAGCAACAGATTTCCAGGCTAATAAAAACAATATTCAAAACACAAACACCATTTTTCTAAGCTATAAATCTGAATTGTTATAGAAGTTTTCCTTAAAGCCAGACCTTTGTGGTAGAATGAAATAAGCACAGAAAGGCGGGCTTTCTTAATTAGCAAAGATGCCAGTGTCTTCCCATAGGTATCTAAGTCAACTAGTAGGGCATTTGTGAAATGTATTTATTTAAGTGGTTTGCCTGTTTTGATTTTGAGTGTGAGTTTCTGTAGCTGTCCATGTAATTATGGCAGTTCTGCAACACACCACAAGCAGGAAAAAAACAGTTGTTCAATCGAAAGGCAAGACAGAGATTCTCTGTGTAAATTGTATATAAAGCCTTCTGCCTGTTTGTATTAAACTCTAGTATAATGAGGCCAGACATCTCATACTGCTAGGGATCCAGCAGGTTGGAAGGACGTGAAGTAGCTGCTGCCAAAATGACTTAAGTATCATGAAAGCCCTTGCACCATACAGTATGATCATGAAGAAGGTCCATGGGAAATATTTGAATTTGCAAATAAAATATTTACAGTCTATTTGAGATAATAGACTAGCTCTTAACAGCCAGATGTGTGTATGTGGTGGGTGTTGGTGTTTTTGTGCATCTACCTGAGCATTATGTAAATATCAGTTCAACTGCAATGCAGTGGTTGTACAATGTATACTAGTCAATTCCATCAAAGAATTGGTACTTGTGAAAACTTTGAAAGCCTTTGTGACTGCCAATAAAACAATTTATGAAAGATAGTGTTTTGTTTAGAATACACATCATTTAGCTATTCCATCATCATTGTCTATGCAATTGTCTCTATAAGTTTTCATGTTAAACTACCTAGAAAATGTTCACTGATTTAAAATGTCTCCATCACTAAATGTGCTTTGTCTTTGATGTATTTCCTCCCTAAAGATCAATCTGCCATCTTGATTTAGCCAAATGTGATGTGAACGATGGTATACTAACATTTATTGAACACCTACATTGTTACAAATAACTATACACTAGGTACCTAGAATTATTCAATTCTGTCCAGGAGACTGTAAAACAAGGATGATTATTGCCTTCAGTTTACAGGTGAGAAACTGAGGCTCAGGCTTCAAAACAGGTGATTAGATATTCTCCATCATTAATAGTAAATTCATTTTTATTCTTGTTTTATAATATTTAAAAAAATTTTTTCTTTTCCTCTCTTTCTACACCAGATGCTTTTCTTATCCTTAAAAGCCATTATTTTTTTAAGACATTATTAAAGGAAAAGGAAAAAAAAAGATCTTCTCTTAAAGTCTTCCATAGCAGAAGAGTCTCCTCATTAGGGGTAGATTTTAGTACATTCCTAACCAAAGGTCAAATAATGAATGAAATGTTCCCTTTGGCAGACTGATTGGTCCAATGTCTAGACCACTGAGCCACCTGCATTCTCAGAAGTCTGTCTTGCTCACTGTCTCACTCAGCGCTAGGTATGTGCTGGGCTTACCTATGAAATTAGTCTTCAGATACAAAGGAGAAGATGTAAAAGCAAGGATAGAACTGCTTTCCTAGTGAGCTACTGATGCTCGCCTCATAAAGTAGTTGTAAGGTCTAAATTAGAAAACATCTCTCAAATTCATGAGTCCTGTAAGTAGACAGACAACAGAGAAGATACTCACTCATTTTCAAGAGACAGCAGTCAATTCACCCTAAGTGATCTGTCTAAAGGCCTCACCTTGACATATTATTTTTAATTTAAAAAATGCTTCTATGTTTTTTAAACAAATCCAAGATCTGAATGACTTTTTAAGACAAATGTTGGAAAAAATACTTTCATAATAAAGTGAAAGCAGATTCATTCAGCTAGGCAGTTACATGAAAAATTAAGAGAGAAATGGATGCAATATACATTTATACTATTATAAATTTATTTTCTATGTTCACTTTGGAAAGTAATACACTACTAAGTCCAGTAAATCTAATTATCTCTGATTTGTTTGATAAATCTGATCATCTTTTAAAGTAAACTTGCAGTTCAAATTAATATCTGTTACCCTATACCTTGAAAACTGATTATAGAATTATAGTTATTATTATAATTATTTATATTAATAGAGTATTTACTATGTGCAGGCATTCTTTTCATAAATCTCTGTTTACTCTTTAGTTTAATCCTCAAAACTGTGTGCTAAGGCATCAATGATTATCCTCACTGTTTCGTTGAGAAGAAATAGGTTTACAGAAAGGTAATTTAGCCAAAAGTCACTCTACCAGTAAGTAACAAATTGACCCCTAAACCTTATTCTATTAAATTCCAGAACCCATGAATTAACAACTAGCCTACACTATCTTAAGCTCAATTAGAACTGATGAATGTGCTCGCCCTTGGAACACCCCATAGTTTACAGCCCCTGGTTAAGTAGCAAGTCCCTCATCTATCAAGGAGGTATTTGTTTATGTCCATAAATTTAAACATAGTGGTTAAGTAAAGATCAAATAAAACAACTTCTTTCCAGACATCTGTGGAATAAATAAAGAGGTAAAAAAAAATCCATTATCAAGCTAGATCGGGAATATGTAACCCAAGGAATATATTTATCCCATATATATCCCTGGGAACAATGTGGGCTATGCAGGGATATTTGTCCATGAGGAATACATGGTCTGAGGACAATCTATGGCCCAAGGGAATATGAGACCCAAGTATCATCAACCAAGCTCTAGTCCCATATCCATGGCTAACATTATACTGTGATCATGGAATTTTTACAACTAAATCTATGTTTTCCCTCAAAATTCTTCCAAACTTAGTACCTTATGTAAGAATTACTATTAGTTTACTTAGGTATTAGGTAGAGGACTATCAAATATAGGAGTCTTTTTTCAGAGTTAGCATGTGAGATGAAACTATTTGTTCATCACTGAGAAAAAATTGAAAGTTAACTTGAGGAAGGTACATGTTTCTAAACTAGAATGTTCTAACTTACAAGGTGATAAGGAAACCCATAGTTGATTTGTAATTTATAGAGGTAGAACTGAAACAAACTTTTATAAAGGAGAAAATAAATTTGATTCTTTCAAGTGATACTTGTTCTTAAATCCTTGTTACTTACACCAAACATATAATAATTTGTTTATTATATGTTAATAATTTTTTTAAGACATTATTAAAGGAAAAGGAAAAAAAAATATCTTCTCTTAAAGTCTTCCATAGCAGAAGAGTCTCTTATTAATTTGTTAATAATATAATAGGTCACTTTCATCTCTCTTTAGATTTTTGTTCCTTCTGTACATTGAAAAGCTACTCATCCGGCTCGGCGCCTGTGGCTCAAGTGGCTAAGGCGCCAGCCACATACACCTGAGCTGGCGGGTTCGAATCCAGCCCGGACCTGCCAAACAACAATGATGGCTGCAACCAAAAAATAGCTGGGCATTGAGGCAGGCACCTGTAGTCCCAGTTACTTGGGAGGCAGAGGCAGGAGAATTGCTTGAGCCCAGGAGTTGAAGGTTGCTGTGAGCTGTGATGCTACAGCCCTCTACCCAAGGCAATAGCTTGAGGCTCTGTTTCAAAAAAAAAAAACACTCATCCTTAGTAAATACATGCCCCTACTTTTGCACAGGGATTCGTAAGATTTAAGAGCTAAATTCCTGGATGAAACAGTTCTTTTTTTTTTTTTTTTTTTTAATTGTTGTTGATTCATTGAGGGTACAATAAGCCAGTTTACACTGATTGCAATTGTTAGGCAAAGTCCCTCTTGCAATCATGTCTTGCCCCCATAAAGTGTGACACATACCAAGGCCCCACCCCCCTCCCTCCGGATGAAACAGTTCTATAGATGATTTTAGAAGTGTATTTTATGAATATTCCAAAACTATGTTTAAATATCTCAGGAGAGGATTTATATCTTCCCCAGGAGCCACATAAAGTTTTTGGTTTCATCCCTCGTCATGTCCCACAATATTTACTGATTAGATACTGAATACTGAGCACCACGCTCAAATCTAGGTACAGAGATGATTACAAAACCTGTCACCAGCCTAATCGAGTTCACAGATGTTCAACTTTCTGCTCTGCAGGCTCTGGCTCCCCAGTAGCCATCTGTTGTTATGCTATGGGAAGTTAAGAGTCTCCTGGAGCCCTGGGGAGTCCCCTAGCCCAGCTCTGAAGCCAGGCCGGCAGAGACATTTCTGCTGAGAGCTGCTCTGTTGCATCTCTCTTTAGAACACACTGCCACTTCCTCTCAGGAGATGGAAAAATACCTTTCATCTCTTCCTGATGATTTGCAGAAGAGGAAAACAAAGCACTAGGTGATTTCTCAATAGGTCACACTGCTTTACGAAATTTTCAATAAATCACACTGCTACATTTATAAAGATCACAGTTTGAAAAATAGTTTAGAACAAGAAGAGATTTGAATATAATAGCTTGAAATAGGGGAGTGGCACTGGGGACAGAGAAATAGGAGGATTTTGAGAGTGATTTCCATAGGTAGAACTGACAGGAACTATGAGAAATGAGGCTGAAGATGTACTACGAAAGTGATCACAAAGGACTTTGTATACCACATTGAAGGACTCAGACTTTATCCCAGAAGACAGAAGGAGCAAACTGGCAGTCCACAATCCCATTGGTCTACAGACCTCTTTGGTTCTCCCTATACCAAAAGGTTAAGAAAATGTATTATTTGACAAAAATTAACTGGAGCTGATGAGTGGTTGCCTCCTTTAGATAGTCTGTCTATTCTCCAACTATCCGGATTGGTATGTTCTTCACATGGGGCCAGCCTTGCTCATTTTTATGGCCTACTTAGCCCCTATAGACAATTGATATTGCTCCTCTTGCTATAAGTACTAAGTAGATCCTTGAAATGTCTAAAACAGGGAATGGTAAGAGCATTTTTTAAAGATAGATTACACAGATACTGTGAGTGTAAACTGGAGACACAAGCTTAAACATAAGAAGACCATTTAGGAGACTGTGGCAGTATTAGATCCAAGAGAAAAGGTGTAAACATTGAGTGGTTCAGATGGAATGCAGAAGGCAACTTCCACAAGATTTTAAGGAGTTGAGCAAATAGAGCCTGGTGATTTACTGAGGATGCAGAGGATAGGGCAAAGCAGTCAAGGATGACTGAGTCTCAGGTTTCTGCCTGACAGTCTTTGGATTTTGGTTAAAAATACAGAAGCAGCAGCTGGTTGAAAAGCACAAATTCCTATATTGAATTCAATTCATTAGATTTTTCTAAAGGAACATTAGAATTACTCAGTGAGTCATTGAGTATATGGAAAACTAACTCAAAATGCTATTTGTCACCCTAAAAAAACAACTTCAGAAGACAAAAGCTGGTTTCAGGTACAATTGGATATACAATGAATCCTTTCTCCTTTGTGGGCACAGAACCTGCCATACTGTGGCCAAGGTAATATATATTTATATTTATATATATCATCTCATTTACTATTGATTTAATAGTAAATCAAATATATATATTTATATATATCATCTCATTTACTATTGATTTAATATATGTAATATATTATATTAATTATATATCATTAATATATTATATATAAAATCAATAGTAAATGAGATGAAACACATTATATATATATTAAATCAAAGTAAATGAGATCAACAAAGATAAAATAAAAAACAAATTTATTCCATTATTCACATTATGTATTGGCCACTAAAGAAGCAGCTCCATATTATTTACTAGATGTTTATTAAAAAATTACTACTACAAGCTGACATACAAAGTTCATTCCATTTTCTTCTACGTTAGCTCAATCTGCCAGTAGTAATGAACGTTTCCTGTCAGGGAAGATGAGAGATTAATGCAAATGACATTACCATTAAGTCATTTATTTTTCCCAGACTCACAACAATTTGTAGTGTGGGTTCACAATGATTAGAGAAGCATAATATTTACCAATATTTAGATTTAAATATCCCCAAATTATAGTAAATAGAGACCCTTCAAGCCTTTATCAAAGGAAGATGAACATTAATTTACATTTTTACTAATACTATCAATCGTAAAGCCACCATCAGGGAAAAAAGTCCTATCTAAAACTGGAAGATTTCGCAAACTGACTGAAAATAAAATAAAATACCCTCTTCATCATGACCTAGTTTTTCCTTTGTTTCACCTCTCAGAGAAGGAGATGAATGGAGGTTGAATTGAAGTAAATTTAACACATGAAGACAATTTGTAGGCAAGTTACAGATAGCAACCCTTAATCATTTATATTAAAAAGTAACACCTATCAAATACTTTTTCCAAGTCTAACAGGCAACCAGAAAAAGGCATTACTAATTTGTCAAGGATACTTCAGAATGAATTATTGTATGTAGTATGAATTGAGAATCTTATTATGGGAAATTTGCGACTGATGTCTCCAAATCAAATTTGCCTCTTTTCTACTAGAAATGATGTATTTTTATCTAATAGTTCTTTTTCCATATTGTCCTTGTCTAGATGCTAATCTTACATTTATTTATCATGCTGCATGTCTACAGTTTACATTTCCAGAAATCAAGTCCCAAATATCACCACCATGATCAGCATGATTATACTAATTATATTGTCATTAGACTCCATGGCATCAGTCTGAGGTGATGTAATTACAACTTCCAAGCAATGATGTTTATAGTTTCTTTCTTCCGATGTACTCTATATCAAAACAATACGCTTGAGTAGAGATAGTAAAATTATATATTTCTACTAACCCTAATCCCCCATCCTATTTTCTTTCTTCTTTTTTTTGCAGTTTTTGGCTGGGGCTGAGTTTGAACCCACCACCTCTGCATATGGGGCTAGCGCCGTACTCCTTTGAGCCACAGGTGCAGCCCTCCCTGATCCTATTTTAACATAGTGTTGTTGTTTTTTTCCAGCTTCAACTGAAGTTATATTTCTCTCTGAATGTGTTGTATTATTACGTAATTTTCTTTTTTTTTTTTTATTAAATCATAGCTGTGTACATTAGTATGATCATGGGGCACCATACACTTGGTTCATAGACCATTTGACACATTTTCATCACACTAGTTAACATAGCTTTCCTGGCATTTTCTTAGTTATTTTGCTAAGACTTTTACATTCCACATTTACTAAGATTCACATATACCCCTGTAAGATGCACCTCAGGTGTAATCCCGTTAATCCTCCTCCCTCCACCTACCTCCCCCCTCCCTCCCCTCCCCTTCCCCCTTCTCCCTATTCTTAGGTTGTAACTGGGTTATAGCTTTCATGTGAAGGTCCTACATTAGTTTCATAATAAGGGTGAGTACATTGGGTACTTTATCTTCCATTCTTGAGACACTTTACTAAGAAGAATATATTCCAGCTCCATCCATGTAAACATGAAAGAGGTCTATTACATAATTTTCATACAAAGTTAAACTTTCAGCACTTCCTTCTGATCCATTTATAGAGTATATGCTTGGAGCTCTCGCACTTTTCCTCAGTTCTGTTCACTAGAATGTCATCAGATGGTCCCACTTTAGTTGTAATTTCACCTTGACAGGGTCATAATCAATTCTGCTAAATTTTTTGGAAGAATGACTGTAGTGCACTGATGTTTTCATTGTTTTTCTGAATTCCAGATCTAAACCCAACTACAAACAAGATACAATTAGTACATGAAACTATTTGAACACCAATATAGTTGAAAGACTTAACTTTTTTCCCTTGTGCTCTATACTAACCATCAAGGCATCACCAAAATCTAAATAAATGTGATTTGAAACATTATGAGAAAACATTATCTTCATCTGAAATAAATACATTTATTTTCCCAGGAGGAGGGGAGTCTGGTACATGTTATTTAAACATTCATGGTCTTCAGTGATTTCTCTCTGACCAACACTTGTACCTCGTTTTTAATTTATGAAGAACAGTCCAAGGAGCTTTTCTCCATAAAGAGAACAGTTATATATAGATGGACTAATTGAATGCTTTTTTCCATAGTGTTCCATTTACTAAGGACAACAGATGGACACTCTAAGCCATTAATAAATGCAGACGAAAGATGATATGCTGTCTGGGTGACTGGAGCATTGGCATACTTTTCCCAAGATGAGACAATGACTTCAGTGAAGATGAATTCTCCCCAGTTGTTTAAATAGAAGGGCCAACACTTGTTTTACTAGGTAATAAACACGTGCAGTGTTAGCTGGCAATTTACGAGTATTTAATAATCATATAAATGTACTATACACTGATTTGAACATTGGACAGTTTATTGTCATTATCAATAGAGAGCTCTGGAAGCAGAACACATAATTATTTCATAATTCCATTTAAAATGGTATAGGACTAATCAAGCATGTTGCTAATAACAAACAATCAAATGAAGAGACCACACAGCTGTTAATTTCCATAACCTATATTGCATATTTTGGCTGGAATTCTAGTACATAATTTAATTCTGAAATCCTATATCATGATCAATTCACACAACCTTCCACTTTCTCCACTTTCCAGAAATATTGTTAAGGAAAAAATGTAATATATACACAGAAATAACCTTGGACCAAAGTGGATTGTATTTTAAGAAAAATGTTGTCTGATCCAAGTTTCTACAAGGTTAAGAAACTTAGGCATGCCTACTGTACTGGGTACTTGAATGCCAAATTAGTATAGCCATTTACAAATAAGCTTGAGTATTAGGTTCTGAAATGTTGGATAGTGCCCAATGAGCCATCACTGTAAGCAATAAAGTGTTAAAACAGAAATAGAAAAATACTAAGATGCAGCTTTCTGATTATTTAAAAATTTTCCATAGTATTATTTCCCTAATGCCAATGGTATGTGAATGACTACTTCTTACTTATTCATACTTTAGATCTGAAACTGATGAACTGCGACCAAATAACCACACATCACATTTCAACCCAGATTCTTTGATCCCACACACACATAGGAATTTTCATACTCTTCTGCATTTAATAGCACGGATCATCTCGCAAGCATAAAGGCCATCCCAAGAAATCCCTGAGCTCCTCCTATTTCACACATATAGGCAAATGTTGAAAGTTGTGTGAAAGAGACCTTTTATGGAATCTCATGACAGTTATGAAGAATTTCACTAATATTTTCATTCTGATGTGAATGATTCAAAATAATCCACAATAGTCTTTGTAGTTAAAAGGGTACAATCTTGGGAGGAGGTTCAGTCTGTGCTAGTTTGCTTGAGAGAGAATAGGACTTGCAGTGGATGGCAAGATCCCCATAGACCTAGAGCTGCAGTGACTTACTTGCATCCCTGCTGAGGAGACCCTTTCAGGGGTCTACAGGGGAATCAGAAGTTGGAACTGCCTTAATCCAGCTAGGTTTAGCAGTGCAGGGTTGCATTCTCCATTTGGTTAACTTGCTTCCCACAGTGAAACATGTCTAGGTATTTCCCTTTTGCTCCTTGTTCCTATAAATAGCCTCTCTTCTGTCAGACTGGCTTTCATGTGCATCTGTTTATTTTTCTGGTTTATTTTAAGCTATTTTCTTAGTCCCTCAAGACCACCAATTTGAAAGACTTTCTGTCAGAAATGCCCCAACATGAACTAAACAAAGGATAATGCTGTCAGGTTCCGTGGTCCAAACTCAGGCTTCCATTCTTCTGTGTGGTCATCATATTTTTGATATCCCTCCCACCAGAATTAGATGAGTTTAACTTTCATCAGAATTCATTTTCAAGTTCATTCTCTCTCTCTCTCTCTCTCTCTCTCTCTCTCTCTCTGTCTCTCTCTCTCATTTTGTTTTGTTTTGTTTTTCTGGGTAGATGCTCTTCTTCCCATAACTTTGAAAATATCCATTTGATACTTTGTTTTCTTTTCCCCTAGACCTGTAAAACACCTGCTTTGGCTCAAAATCACAAAGGACCACTTTAGTAGGCTTATTCAAAACCAAAGAGGCTTTAGTTAGGTAAATGTCCCATAGGTAAACAAAATATGTTTTCCATGTTAATCCTCGTTGAATCCAATAAGAGGGAATTTTACACAAGCATGTCAATCAATTAAAAAGGCAAATATCAGAGAACTACAGAATGTCAGAGCTGGAAAGAAGAACACTCAGAGGTCATCGTAAAGCAACACTCTTATTTTTCACATGAGGAAACCAAGACACAGTGAGTGTGGGTTGCTAAAGGTCTCATTGAGTTAAGAACAGAGCTGTATGTGAGCTATTTGTCAGGAAGGTAAATGATATCTATAATTTATCTTGAAATGCACCAACAAATAAGATGGGCTATGGGGTGGCTAGAGGGATGGATATGGAATCAATCAAGTTCAGTAAATGTTAAGCATAGGATCTAGGTGGCAAGTTCAGGATCATTCACTGTGAAAATGTTTTCGCTCTTCTGTGTATGTGAAGCTAGTAAGTCAAAAAATGTGAATAGATGCCTCATAAGTCTGATCAATGCATGGAGGAACGCTGGTATCCATAGTCAATCTAGGTAACCTGAGGTGGACAAATTCAGAAAACACACTTTTTCAAGATGCTTTGTAGGAATTCAAAGAAATAAAACAGTCTTAATTTAAACAGGATTCTAGCATTTCCATGTCAGTGAAAACTCACCCTAGACTGGCTTAAGCAAATAAAGAGGCTGTCTAGGTTTCCACAGCTGAAAAGTCTAGGAGTAAATGTTGTTTAAACTTGCTTCCATCTAGGTCAGTGGTTGTCAACCTTCCTAATGCCGCAACCCTTTAACACAGTTCCTGTGTGTCGCGACCCACAGATTGAGAACCGCTGATCTAGGTCATATGCATGCAGGCTCATTCCATCTCCTGGGTCTGCCTTCTTTAGAATCAGCTCAGTTCTCATTCAGGCTTTGACTTTGTAGCTGCAGGCTTCTCCACACATAAGAGGGGTTCTCCTTCTTATATTCCCTCAGATCCAAACCTCAAAGACTTGTGACCGTTCCTTTCTCACTAGTAGAAGCAGAAATCCAAAGAATATGTTTTATTAGCTTTCCCTGATATATATGTCCATCCCCGAACCAAAAACCACAGTAAGGGTGTCCAATACTCTGAACATTTCTAAGATGTCATGTTCACATGGACTGTGAGGAGTAGGGGTTGATGTTTGAAAGGAAATTCAATTTGTGTTCCAAAAAGGCTGGGGGTGGATGCCAAACAATTCAAATGAAATGCTATAGACATAGGTTTGCTGTTAGACTGTCTTGTATTGCTGAGGAAATCACATTAAATTTCAAGAGAACATCAAAAAGTAGAGGACTTAGATGGGACCCATCTTCCAGTATATTCCCTAGTGTCTTTCCAATTTGACAAATCTCTCCCAAAGAGATCACAGATGCAAAGTGTAAAAGTAGTTCATTTAATAAATTTATGTACACAGCTGGATTTGAGACTACGATAGCTCTTTGGAGAATAATCTAGGACTTGTTTAAAAAGGAGCTTGAGGTAGGGTGGCGCCTGTGGCTCAAAGGAGTAGGGTGCTGGCCCCATATACCGGAGGTGGCGAGTTCAAACCCAGCCCCAGCCAAAAACTGCAAAAAAAAAAAAAAAAAAAAAAAAAGAGAGAGAGAGAGAAAAGGAGCTTGAGTTCTTGGTATAACTAGATTCCGGGGAGGGAGGAGAATCTATAAGTGCAGAATATTAAATAGTACCCTTAAGTAAGAGCCACTCTTGGAACCACTTTCTTGGAATCTTACCTACTTTTGTAAGTCGAATTGAAAGGAAATCCATTGTCATTTCTTATTTCTAGCTAATGTAAGTTAGTTTTCTAATAAAGTAAAGAGTAGATGTGAAATATTTTATTAAATAACTTTACATTAGGTAATGGGCTACACATTTAGATCTGATAATTATCTCGATGCTCAATCAAGACCATTTTTATCTTCATATTCATAAATTAAATTAGGCACAGCTGTAACTTCTATAAAGATACTAGAGATGTCTATTCATTCCTTTGCCCAGGGTAGAACAGAAGCTAATATACAAACTACAATATGTAGCCAGAGGGTTCAGATTGCCTGAGACGATTAGAACAAATCAATTAGCCAGAAAATCATAACTGGCAGAGTGCGGTATCCTAGACAAATCCTGGAGATAATGTTACTGGCAATAGATTAGGAGAACTGCTTAAAGTGTCCAGAGCGGGGAAACAAAACTGACTAGTTTCCAATAATGCCTGGCTGTCTGCCAAAAATTTAATTGTTCCATATAAAAATACCCTTCTGGACCCAATCTGACCTAAGCAGTTCTTTTTAGATGTGGAGTAGAGTGCTACCTAGAAAATGTCCTTGCTCAAGTCCGAGTTGAGTACCATCTCTGTCCCTCATTGTAAAGATACTATTGCTGTGGTGCCCATACTTATCACCAAGCCCCTCCCTTGAATAAATTCTGACTTGCCAACTTTAACAAATTTCATTGACTATGTTTTTCTTTACTATAAGGAAGAATTAATTATTGAGGATAATATCCATAGAGCAATTTAGATCTTGACTTTATGGTAAATTTACTTTCTTTGTAGGGCTTCCTGTATAACAGACAGAACAGGCCAATATTCGTTTCTCCTAAATGTTACAGACTAGTCATATATATGGGTTCACATCAGTCTAAAGATCCATCAGCTTCAAGAGAAAAGCATCCTGCATTAAGCTAATATCAGAAAGGAAATTGTGTGACAACCAAAGAGAAATAAGGAATATGATATTGAAGAAGACGTAGTAGTTTTTTAATTGATGTCACATTCAAAAATTCTGACTAAAATGAAGAAAATTCTAAGTTTTCCATCATTAGCCATTATGGAGTAATTATCCACGGCTAACTCTCAATTATTGTTAAACCTATTTCAGAAGTCACAATGCAGGAAGTGAGAAACTGGCAGAATATTGGACCTGATGTAATATATTCCCAAAGAGAAGTATTTCATTTTAATCAGCTAGGGATGAGGAAAGCAGTATGGGGAAGAAAAGAGAAGCAACATTGAAGTCAGACAAAGCTACCTTTAAATTCAGGCTCTGCTTCTTAGTGGGTATATGACCTTGGAGTGCTTTCTTTCTTAAAGTGTTTGCTTTTGTTTAAAATTAATTTAGAAATATCTATAACATGTTGTAAGAATTAATCTATATATGTAAACATAATGTTTTTGAATGCCCATAATGAACACAACTATGGCTACCCTTCAGGAACGTTGTTGAATTGAAAGATACATGTAAAATGGATGACACCTAGAAGATATTAAATATGTAAAATATATTAAAAGGAACGGAAACCCTACTCCTATACTAGATAAGCCAAATAGAGAGAAAAATATTGAGAAAAGTGTTCATTATTTAAATTAACCTGATGATATGAAACTAATGACTGCCCCTTTAATGAAATTCTACTTTTCCTTCGAATACTGCATGCAGTTTTAATAATAATAATAATGACAATAACAATAAGAATAATAGGTTTCATTACTTGGGATTCTCTTAATTCCATGAGAAAGATTTATCCAATATACCTTATTTTTAATAGTATCCTGTCATGGAATTCTTCTCTGATTTTCCTATGTAAACTAGAATCCCCTCCCCAATCTCGTCCACAGACATAACTTCATCACCACGACTCTCCGTCACATCCCTGTCCTTTATTACCCTCCCTAACACCTATCACTAACATCTGGTATGCTGAGTAGTTACTTGTTAACTTGTTTACAAGGATGTTCTATCTTCCTCCCTGGAATAAAAACTTAATGAAAGTGTCTGTTTTATACACTGACTTATCCTGGTCACCTACAACTACAGTTGGGACCCAGTAAGTACCATTAAAAATGTGCTTTTGAATGAATAGTAATAGTTGTTTACAATTACCAAATTAAATTGTCTACTAATATAAATTAATATAGTAAGAAATCTTGCTTAAAATCAACATGCACTTTCCAGCTTCTTTTTTACATATCATACTTCCTGTGACGAAGCAACAGAAGGCTTTTATTAATCCTACTTTGCATTTGAGTATACTGAAGCTCAGACAAGTTATGTGTTTTCCCTGATACCACAGAACTGTCATTCCCTCACTGGAAACCTGAATCTAGAATAAACTAGTACAGTCGCAGTGTCACAGATGCTGAAAAAGTCATTTTGAAGATACAGAATAAAGCAACATTCAGCATGCATCCTTAATTAAGTAAATTGCTACCTTTCTGGTTGAATTTCAAGTTCCTTGTATTAATGTAAGTATGCAAATACTGACTTTTCCCCTTGCCCTTCTTGACAAAGGTTAAGGGCAAAGAATAATGCCTGCTATGTCATACTGTTTTTGTACCGATAAAGCAAAAATATTTGGAGCTTGGTTTATAAAAGCCTGCATAATGACAATGTGTGATAAATGAAAATGCCTAACTTCCACATGACAAAAAGTCAAAGAAGCATACCATGTTCAGTCGAGATCTGTATTTTCCCCCTTCACTGCAGAAAATGTTTTTTGCTACTACAGTGATTTAAGATGAGCTTTGGTAGTCAATATTTCATTAAGGTTTACTCTGAGAAAGTTGGAAAGTAGGCAGACCTTGGCCTTTGTGTTTTGCCTGTTTTTTATGCCATCACCGACAGTGTGGCCATCCCCAGGAAAGATCAGACTTCTTCCCTTTTGTCTCCTTATGGTCTTCTCCCCTGCCAAATGCCTAATATGAACCCTATGCCTACAATTCAAAAGAGAAATATAAGTTGAGAAGTCAATTCATGCTAAATTATTAGTATTTTAATTTTGGAGTCACATAGATATTAGTATAAAATCAGGCTCCTCCATTTACCTGGCTTTGGATAAGTTACGAAATCTCTCTGTGTTTCACTTTTCTCATCTATAGAATAACAGTCCTTACCTCCTTACTTTAGAAAGCTGTGTGAAGATTTAGAGTTTGTCTGTATGTCCGTGTGAGTGTGTGTGTGTGTATGTATCTGGAACTTAGCATTATTTAAGTATTTGCTATTAAAGAAAGATGTCATATAGTTTACTAATAGGAATAATAGCTCCAAAATTGACTTCTGTGACCTGGACAAGTTACTTAACCTTTCTGAATCAGACTCCTTAGTGAAGCTAGGTGTGGTGGCTTACCCTGTAATCGCAGCACTCTGGGAGGCCAAGGCAGTAGGATCCCTTGAGCTCAAGAGTTCCAGAACAACCTGAGCTAGAGAAAAATCCTCTTTCTACAAAAGAAAAATAAAAAAGAAAGAAAAGAAAAGAACAAACAGCAACAACAACCAAAAAACAAATTAGCTGTGTCTTGTGACATACACATGTAGTCCCAGCTACTTGGGAGGCTGAAGCACAAGGAATGGTTAAACCCAGGAGTCTGAGGTTTCTATGAGCTAGGCTGACCCCATGGCACTCCAGCCAGGGCAAAAAGATAAAATTAAAATAAAATAAAAACTCCTTAGTGAAAAAGGAATATTCCCTACTTTATATAACCATATCAAATATTTTTAATACTGTAAAAGTATTAAAGCACCTAGGATATTTTCTGATGCAGATCAAATGCCCCTTGAGGTATTAAATATTATATTTTGTGATTTAAAAGGAGATTTTGACATACATTAATGATATTCTAAACTAATTAATGAAATAGTGGCCTTGGGGGGGTAGTTTTATTGGAGAACAAGGCTTTATAAATCAGACGAGCAGTAATGACAGAAAATTAGGTTTATTCCAAAGACGATAACAGCAACATCTTTTTTACTATGTGACTTTGATATGCCTTGAATATAGATATGGGACACATATTCACTTCTCTTGAAATTGGGGTTTTCGTGACTGCTGGGATCACTAGAGATGCTATGTGACCTCCAAAACTAAGTTCTGAACATGCCACACACTTCTGCCTAATTTTGGAGATGCTAGCAAACATGTAAACAGCAGAACTTTTCCAAGGCTGCCAACACGCTGAGGAAGCCCCAACTAACCCATAAGGACAGAGCACGTAGAGAAGTTTTAAAAATACATGATAAACCCCAACCTAAAATTGCTCAGCTAAGACCTTCTCAGATTCCTAAAGCTTAGAAACAGTTTAAAAGAGTAAAATCTTTGTTGTTTTAAATTTCTGAGCCTTGGAGTGATTTGTTACCCAGGTTTAGATAGCAGATTCTGTATGCAAAGGTTTTCTTACGTTTTAATTGGTGAAAAATCATTTATTATATCTTATTTGACACATTGTGCCATGAGATAGATGTTAGCACTTCATCTATAGTTAAGAAAATGAAAGGTATGAAAAGTCAAGTGATCTTTCAGAGGTCACACAGACAAAAGCAGTGGTAGAGCAGGAACTCAGTGTTCAAGACAAATGTTAGTCCATTCATATTGCCCACCTAAGAGTAAAGGACATTTAGAAGACCAATATAAAAATTTCTGATGGTACAGCTTTTCCTTGAATTCCTGACACTTTTGAAACTGAGATTATGTAAGCAGATGTGATTTATTTCAAGTTTTGACCAAAAATTTGGGTGATGGATTTCCATAGTTTGTACCATAATCACAAGTCAGTGTTGTTTTAACTACTTAATATGAAAAACTAAAACATGTTCAATATTTACATTTTATTTTAGTAGATTTCAGTCATTTTATTGTTATTCAATTTCACATTGTAGTTTTATATTTTCTCACTTGCATGAATATTAATCAGAATGGGAAATGTGCTCAGTGATTTCAATGTATTTTTTTTTAAGTATTTGGGAAAAAATCTAATTAGAGTCATATGTTCTGAAAAGAAAAAAAAAAGACAATCTTTCTACAGAAATTGAAATTACTGCCGTGTCGCTGTGTTCCCTGAAAATGCACAGTGAACAAAGATAGCCAATTAAAGAGCGTGATAACCACTCTCTTGAAATTCCCACAGGTAATTAAAAAACGTCCTGCTTGAATTTCATTGTGTGTATTTTCAACATACAAGATGTTTTTCTCCTCGTAATGATTCTGACTACTATTTGTTTATAATTGGTGAAGGTGACTGAAAATTATCTCCAGAGAACTGTAAAGTGAGCATCGAGAAGCATCTGTCTTTTACACGCTGTCCGTTGCACTCTTCGCATTTCACGCTCCAGTGCTTCAGTGGGGCGGGGCATAGCAACAGGGAATTTATTTGATTTCTCCTTCGGAATCTCTCCCTGTTCAAGATTCTGTCACTCTGGTACCCTGGATCTCTTTCCATTCAATGAAACTTTCAAAAAAGAAACATTTTAAGGATAATATTGATTTAGGTTTTGGTCATATAACTATTTTTAGAAATCTTTGACTTGATGCTTCCTAAAATTCAGATTGACATGACCAGCTTGTCTAGGCTTACTGAATGTCAGATCCAGTAGGGTCCCTCGAATTCATTTACTCCATGCCCCTTTTGACAAATAGGCTAATTGAGGCTCCTCCAAGAGAAGATGGACCTTGTCCACAGTCACATAGTGAGTTGGTGGATGGTTTTTCCTGCCTCCAGAGCTCACTCTTGCTGGCTCCTCTTTGCTCAGTGAGCTTATTTTGTCAACTTTTGCCACTGGAAAGATTTGCCTCTGCAGATTCACTTGAATATAACATACACCAGCCTGACAAGGATAGACATATGATTCTCAGTTCCTTTCCTGTGTAGTCCATGGTCCGTCAAACCCTCCAATAGCCATATTGCAATGAAAAGTATAAGGCAGACATCCATAAGACTGCATGGAATTGGCAGATTTAGCCTGAGAGTGCACTAGTCCTGCCTTACCTTTTGTAAATACCACCTCTGTCCTCTGAAAAACCCTTGGCCACATACTGACAAGGCTACGGGTACTGGTAATAGAATTAAATTTTGTTTCCTAAGATTGAAGGCATAAGGCGTGTCTATAAATTCTGCCTCACCCCAGATAGTCGTATTCCCAAGTGGATTCCTTTCCTACTTGCCTATCAGGCTATTTTTAGTTGTAGACTAGAAACCTTCCATCCAACCTCTGTCTCTACTTCTGGGCTAGTATTTCATCTGAATTTTTTTTTTTGTTGTTGTTTTTCCTGAAACCTCCCTTTGCCTTTAGAATGTCTAATGAGAGAATTTCTTTGGCTCAATACCTGCTGTTATTAGTGAGAACAAACCCCTCAGGAGGGACTGAGGGCCCCAGGATCCCACTTGCTACAGAAGAAAGTTTGGATGTTCACAAATTTAAAAAAAATAAAGAAATATTTTAATGACATTTTTTATTTTGGTTAATTTAAAAATATATATTTTAATAATAAAATGTAAATGGGTCATTTTCCCACAAGTTAATCTAGAGTTTAGAATTGTCTATGTGAGACAAATTAAAATGAGTAATAAAATCAAGTGGTTAATTCAGTAAATAAAATGTTGATTTGAGAAGAGACTAATTTTTGTGAAGGCCTGAATTAGCCATGTTCCCCTTCTATCTAAGCCAAATTTAACAGATAGCCTCATTTCTTCAGTAGCTTTCAGAGTCATTATCCCAGACCAAATGGAATTTGCTCACTTAGGCAGCAACCACTAGTGTGGCCCCAAGTAAAGTGTCAAGTTTCACACCATGAACTCCATTCCTGAGATCAACTGTCACAGATGAAAGGTTAAGAGATATTCTCAGGCCAATCATTATATATAAGGCATGACCACAGTGAGGGCATAAATTACCCTTATAAGCTGGAAATCACTTAATTATATAAAAAATGAACCCTTGAGCTTTCACACATTACAGAGAAGTCCACCAATGCAAAACCAACCTTGTTACGAATTTCGTCATGTGCACAGCACATAATAGATGCTGCGTATGCATCATGTTGAAAATATGGAAAAAAGAAGAAATAATTGTCTTAACGTTGGCATTCCATAAGCCAGTTTTAATGAATATCAGTTAATTAAAATTTGCACAACAATCATACTACTAATCAGTATTTCTCACACTTTAAGGAATGAACATGGGAGTCAAATAAAATTTCAGATTCAGATTCACTGGGCCTAAGATTCTACATTAGAAAATAAGCTCCCTGGTGAAGCTTACACTGTTGGTTTACACACCATACTTAAAGTATAAAGCCTCTAAAATAAACCTTCCCAATTAGTCGGATCAAGTATTATACTGGGAAAGTAATTTTATGGCTAAGCATATTTATGTCTACGTCCCTTGGAGCAACTACGCTGGACTTGAGGCAGGGGCCTCAGGCAGCAAAGTTTACCCCAGTAGTTATGCAAATGTTACCATTTTCTTTTTTTTTTTTTTTTTTTTGTGGTTTTTGGCTGGGGCTGGGTTTGAACCCACCACCTCCGGCATATGGGACCGGCGCCCTACTCCTTGAGCCACAGGCGCCGCCCAACCATTTTCTATGTTGTGTACCAGGTTAGGTGAATGTTTAAGGTAGAACTCCTCTAAATAATAATGGAGGTTTTTCATAATTCCTATCATTTCAATAAATTATTCTTAATCATAACAATAGCAATAATTGTCATATATTGCACACTTACCATATACCAGGAAATATGTCAAGTATGTTATGTGTACATATATAATCCTTATAACAGTCAGGAAAGATACATGCAATTATTCATCCCCAGGTAACCTCAAATATTCCCATGGCTTTGCACTTTAGTGTCCATATACTGATGGCTCTTAAATTTATGCCTACGTCTCCATCCTTACTCCTAAACTCCACATGTGTTATTCAACTGCCTATTTCACATCTCTACTTGGAGATGGTCAAAATCTATGATGTGTTCTAAGCAGAATACCAGTTTCTCTTCCAAGCTTATTCTATTGTATTACTCCAGCCAAAAAGCTAGGAATTATTCTGCTTCTACTTCTCATTCCTTTACCCTGCACATGTACTCCATTAGGCAATATTGCCAGCCCGCTTTCAAAATATAATTTGAGTTAGTCAGTCTGCTTCTCACCATCTCTTCTGGCACCCTCAGCTCTTGCTTGGATCACTGGAACTGCTTCCTGGCTGTTCTCTCTCTGCTTTTCTCTTTGAGCAGCTTTGGGTGGTTTGAGGGAGGCGGACATTTGCAAGTGGCAGCTGGTAAGGCCAGACCAGTGAAGTCCAGCCAGATAATAGCAAATGTTTAAATGGCACTATTATGGTCCTTACAACTTGCTAAATACCTTGTGCATAACATGTTAGATACAATACTTAGAATAACCCTTTGAGCCAAGGCCTATTATTATCCCCATTTTACAGATGAGGAAATTAATGGATACAGAAATCATGTAACTTTCCAAGGTCATCCAATTAGTGATCAGTGGAATCAGAATTCAAATCAGTCTGACTCTAGAGTATGTGATTTGAACTACTCTGCTCTATATCCTCTGAAGAAAGGTTGTGTGTGTCATGCTGAGGAGTATGCCTAAATGTCACACAAATGATCATGTACATTGACAAATGCAGTAAACCAATCTAGTGGTCCTCTTGTCTGCAGCCAAGTAAACAAAGTCAAGCAAATGATTATTTTTGAACTTAATTGATTATTTTAGTAAATTGAATTAAAATAGGCAAGTTCTTTAAGCAAATAAGCAGCATACCTTAGAAGGTGGGTATATGGCTAATTCTGATGCTCTGCTCCTTAATCCTGGGGCAATGTCCTTAAGGAACTCCAATTGCTTTATGTAAAGAACACTAATTTGGTGCTTACACATATTTAAACCAATATGTATATTTTAATACTTTCCCTCAATGTATAATTCTAGTTTGAGTAAGAAATAAAAGAGTATTAATACCAGCGTCTTTCATGATTGTAACAAGCTTTGCCTTGTCCAAACAAAAATATCTTGCAAGAGATTTGGCTTATACTCAACTCAGCCACTTGCTTCTAAGGATTTGATAGGAAAGCCACGTAACAAAGAAGGCACATGTTCCCATAGGAACTTTTAGCACTGTTCAGACTATATCTCCGTTGTCAGCTTATTTGGCCATCTCCACCACTGGAAGCTCCCCCAGAGCAAGAAACATACATTTTCATCTTTAGATCTCAAGCACCTGCAACAGTGCCTAGAAAAGAATGAGTCATTAGTAAATAATTATTGGATAAATAAAGCCTCTTTGGGCATAGCTGATCACTCTGCTTTGTGAATACCTTTACATTTAGCATCTGAGTCACTACTCTCTGTTCACTTCTCTCTTACACTTATTGGCTATTTTCTTTAAGTCTCCCAAGCTCTACACATACTCACTCCCTGGCTGAATTTATCTAGTCACGTCATTTGAAATGCTGTCCATAAATGCCGTCTATCAATCCCATTTCTAAAATATTTACCTTTGACTCAGACCACTCACCCGAAGTCTAGACTCATATTGTCAACCACCTACTCTCTAGCTCTTAATTTTGATGTCTGAGGGGTGGCACCTGTGGCTCCAGGAGTAGGGCACCGGCCACATATACCAGAGGTGGTGGGTTCACACCCAGCCCAGCCAAAAACTGAAGAAAAAAAAATTGATGTCTGAAAACAAACTTAATACTACTTTCTTTCCAATGCCTGACCCTTGGTTTCTTTTCCCCAGCCTTCTACTCTTACAGTCTTTCTCATCTCAGTGACAATTTCATTTTTCAATAGTTCAAGAAAAAATCTGCGATCTTACAGAAATATCCAATCTATCAAGCAAGTCTTATTTTGTCTATCTTCAGACTTCATAGCTATTTCAACTATTTTTCACCACTTCTACTGCTACCATCCTAGTTCAAACCAAAAGCAATCTCTTGCCTCAATTATTGCCAAAACCTTTCAACTGGTCTTCCTATTTACACTCTTGTGCCCATACCATGATCCTCAATACCAGCAGCCAGGATGATACTTTCAAAACTTAAAGCCAATCATGCCACTTCTCTGCTAAAAAACATTTATGAAAAATTATTTCCAAGCACATTTATAACACAACCCAATCTCCATACAATGCCTCACAGGCCCTACATAGTCTCTCTATCTGTCTGACCTCACCTCCAACTGACCACTCTCTTCTTAGTTCATCTTCCACCTGTACGTGACTGCTTGATGTTTGGGGAAATATACAAACCACACTTTTATTGCCTGGAATGCTCTTAGCTCAAATCTCCATCATTTTCTTCAACTCTCTTCTGAAATACTTCTTTTGAAAATAGTCTCCCCTAACCAACCAATATGAAGTAGCCCATTCCTCACTTAAACCTAGTTCTATGCCCTTTTGTTCTCTGTTTATTTTCATAACTCTTATCACCACTTAACATATTGTATATTTTGTTGCTTTTTCTAACTGTCTGTGTCTCCAAGATAAGTGATAACGTCTATGACAGCAGGTGGTTTGTGTATTTCTAGTGCACAGAACAGTGCCTGGAAGAGAGTGGGCACTCAGTATTTTTTTAAAAAAACTGATGAATAAAATGGCATATTTTAGAAAGCAAAATTGAATTATAATTTTTACATGTAGCTGGCAAAATAAATTTCAAATCCCTAGAATTTTTGAATTAAAACTATTCTCTTCATCTAACTTTGTAACCAGCTAGACTGTAGGTACTACCTTATGCATCATGGCATCTCTACTGCCTAGGATAGAAGTAGGATGTGTAATGTACTCAATAAATGTTGAATGAATGAATGTATTTTACCATTAGAAAAACAAAAGTCTAGCTATTTCAACTTGTGGCCTCTGCATTGATATGAGGCAGGCTTGTTAAAGGTGATTGTAAAACACTTTCCAATTGTCTGGCACTGCAGCCCTGCTCGATAGCAGTTGGATTTTTATGTGAATGGAGTAGCCATTAGTACTGTGGTTAATTCAGTGATCTGATTTGTCCGCAAGGACTCCTTCCTGTGGTTTAACAGCCTTTCTCTTATGAGGGAATTAACCTGCTAGCCTTTTCAGAATAGGAAGATAGGGACATTACAGATGCAATCACAACAGTATAAAAGAGTTAAGTTCTATAAAGATTGTATTTATGCCAAAATAGAGCAATTTTAGATGACCCAGAATCATAAAATCCATTCAAAATATAAATGAAATTAGGGCTGAATATCAGGGAAATTCAGTTAACATATAAAAAAATGCTTATTTAAAATTATTTGTCAATATTCAAAACTGTATGCTTTTAAAAGCACATAATCTCATTTGCTAAATATTTTATTATGATTTATTCATTATTTGAATGTTATTTTCTTAAAACTTTAGCATTTGCTAAATGTACGGTGACCATGAAATGTATTATTTAAACTGAGACCCCTTGAGAGTGAAAGGGGGTCCTAATAATACTTCTGGCTGACCACAAGAGCAAACAGATAGCCTCAGGCCATCTGGAGACATGAAGTCCCTCTGCTCAAATATATGTTGATCAACTCATATGTAGATAAATTTGGCTTAAAAATATCCAGATTCCTGCTTGTCTGACTTCTATTGAGGTTATAAAAAAAGATAAATAATACAATTAATTTATCAACTTATATATGCTTAGGTTTTTCTTTTCCTACCTCATTTCATTTATTATGCACACTTTATCTTTTTTGACAAGGAGGAAACTGAGATTATGCCACCAGCCTAAAGCCTGCACAAATTAGTCAAGGGAACTAGGATTCAAACCAAAGTATCTGAATTTTCAAGTCTGATAGTAAACATCAGAATTGAGATTCAAATACTGATATGTCTCACTTCAGGGTCCATATTCTCTTTACCCACCTCATAAAAACTTTTACAAATCCTTTCTAATTGGGTGGTGACTAACTTGAATATTAGCCACAGTTGATGCATATTGAAGCTAAACAGTAAGTACATGCAAGTTCATTACATTATTCTAAGCAATTTCTGTTTATACTTGTCATTTTCTATAATAAAAAAGGTATGTTTTAAATTGCTTTTCTTCCATTCACTCCACTAACTCCAACTTTTCTTTCAGTGCTAAGTTTAGTATTAAAGTCCTGCACTACTATTCATTTCTTTAGTTTATATGATGAGAAAATTAGTATAGATTCATTCAAAATTTTCAGAACATATAAGAGTATAAAACAGAAAATAAACATTATTTTTAATTAACCCAGAAATGAATGTTTAAGTATACTAATGTCTCATCCCTTCTACTGTTTCTTTTTATGATGACCCAGAATCATAAAATCCATTCAAAATATAAATGAAATTATGGCCGAATATCAGGGAAATTACACACGTATGATTTTGTTATGTAAATACACATAACAAAATACATTATATTAGTAATTTAATTGTTTATGTTGTGTTGTTGTTGTTCTTTTTGAGACAAAGTCTTACTCTGTCACCCTGGGTTGAATGCTGTGACATTATCACGGCTCACAACACCTCAAACTCTTGGACTCAACCAATCTTCTTGCCTCTGCCACCCAAGTAGCTAGGACTATAGGCATCTGCCACAGTACCAGCTAATTTTTCTATTTTTAGTAGAGACAGGGTCTCACTCTTGATTGGGCTTGTCTCAAACTCCTGAGTTCAAGCAACCTTCCTGTCTTGGATTCCCAGAGTACTAGGATTATAGACGTGAGCCGCCACTCCTGGCCTTTATTAACCATTTTAAAGTATACAACTCAATTCCCTTATATATGTACATGATGTTGTGCAACCATCAACACCATTTAGTTTCAGAGCTTTTTTGTCAACACAGAGGAAATTCCAAACCCAATATAGTCACTCTTCATTCCCTTTAGCCTCTGACAACCATTAATTTGCCTTTTGCCTGTTCAGACATTTTAAATGAATGTATAACTGAATGTATCTGGCCTTTGTAAATGAATGTATCTGGCCTGTTTGACTGCTTTCCTTCACTTACCCTAATTTTTTAAAATTTCATTCATGTGATATCACATATCAGCACTTCATTTTTTATGGATAAATAATATTCCATCATATGAATATATAACATTTTTATCTATCCATTCATCAGTTGACTGGAATTGGGGTTGATTCTACCTTTTGGAAATTGTGAATAACACTGCTATGTCCAATATGTTAGTAAGTCCCATTGCTCTTTCATAGCCACATCCACCTTTACACTCTTACTACCCTCTCATTAACTCCTGATAACTACTCTTCTGCTCTCTCTATTTTTTTCAATACAGAACATTATATAAATGGAATAATACGATATGCAACTTCGGGGATTTTTTTATTTTTCACTCAGCATAATACTCTAAAGTCCATCCAGACTGTTTCGTGTATCCCTATGTTAGTCGTTGTTAATTGCTGAGTAGTATTCCAAAGGATCAATATACAACAGTTTGTGTAAACATTAGAGGACATTTGGGTACTTCCAGTTTGGGGCTATTATAAATAAAGCTTCTGTAAACATGTGTACACAGGCTTTGTGTGAACATATGTTGGCATCTCTCTGGATCAAATGCCCAGCTGTACAGATAGCTTTGTTTCTTTTTTAAAGAAACTGCCTAACTGCTTTCTAGAGTGGCTTTATATTTTCTTAATTCTCACCAGTTACGAATGAGTGGTTCTCCAGATCCTTGCCTTTATTTGGTGCTGTTACTATTTTGTATTTCAGTCATTTTGATATCTCATTGTAGTTTTAATCTCTACCTCTGAATTGGCTACAGACGTGAATATCTTTTAATGTACTTATTTGGCATTTGTGTATGCTGTTTGGTGAAATACATTCTCATGTATTTTGTCCATTTTCGAATTGGATTGTTTCTGAGCTTTTTGTTTTCATTAATAAACTGTATCTTTTAACAGTAGTTTTAGATTTATAGCAAAATTTATCTGAGATTGCAGAGAGTTCCCACATACCCTCATTCCCACACATGTACAGCTTCCCTCACTATCTACATCCACTATCATTTGTTTCAATTGATGAACCTACACTGGCACATTATTATCATTCTCTGTGCAGTTTACATTAGTGTAGACTCTTGGTGTTGTACATTCTTTGGATTTGAACAAATGCATTATGACATGTATCCAGCATTATAGTATACAGAGTAGTTTCACTGCCCTAAAAATCCTCTGTGCACTGTCTATTCATTAATTTTTACCCTCTATGTACCAAGCAACCATTAATCTTTTTATTGACAATGGGTTTTGCCTTTTCTATAATGTCATAGAGTTAGAATCATCTACTATGTGGTCTTTTAAAATTGACTCTTTTATTTAACAATATGAATTTAAGGTTGCTCTTTTTTCATGGCTTTACACTTCGTTTTAGTACTTAATAATATTTCATATGCACCACAGTTTACGTATCCATACATTTAATGAAGGACATCTTGGCTGCTTTCAAGTTTTGGCAAAGATATCAAAGAATGAGTAAATAAATGGGGAGAGAGCCCATTCATGTGCAAGTTTCTGCATGGACATACATTTGTAATTTATTTGGGTAAATACCAAAGAGCATGAATTCTGGATCATACGAGAAGAGTGTTTAGTTTTGTAAGAAGTTGCCAAATTGTCTTCCAAAGTGGTTATACCCAATGACAACTGTTCCTGTCACACCACATTCTTGCCAGTATTTGAAGTGGTTTCAGACGTTGTGTTGCTTATGGTCTTATTCAATTTTAAGAATTCTTTGTGTGTTTTAGATAACAGTCCATTATCAGATATGTCTTTTGCAAACATTTTCTCTGTGGCATGTCTTCACATTCTTTTGACATTTCTTTCACAGAATGTAAGTTTTTAATTTTAATAAAGTCAGGGTAAGATCATTTAGGTTTCCTCTTACGTTTTTTTCTAGTGGCATTATGACTTTGCATTTTAAATTTAATTTTTTAAACTTTATTCAAATTTATATGAAGGTACAATTTTTAGGTTACATATTTCTCACTTTCAGGGTAAAGTTCCATTTATAGAAGAGTCTCTCACCCAGACGGCATGTTATACACCCTGACATGTGGCAGAAGGAGGTTGGACATGAGGTATGATCTCACCTAATGTGCACGTTGTGAGGGTGCATCTTAAATTTGTATCCATAATCCATTTTACTCAATTGTTGTGATGGGTTAGAGGTCTGTGCTTGATTTCTTTTATTTTAAATGTGAATGGCTGGTTGTTCTACCACCATTTGTTGAAGACTACCTTTGCACCATTGTATTGCCTTTGTCAGAGGTCAGTAGACTATATTTACATAAGTCTATTCTGTGCTCTCTATTCTGTCCATTGGTCTATGTGTATTCTTTCACTGATGCCACACTTTCTCGAGTACTATAACTTTTTAGTAGATCTTGAGGTTGGACAATGTCAGTCCTCTGACTTTACTCTTTTCTTTCAATATTCTTAATCTTTTATATGCTGTGGAATTAGTTTATCAATATCCACAAAATAACTTACTGGGGTTTTATTTAGAATCACACTGACTCTACCGATTAAATTAGGAAAAACTGTCCACTTGACAATGTTAATTCTCACTACCTGTGAACATGGACTCTTTCTCCATTTATTTACTTATTATTTGATATCTTTTATTAGGGTTTTTCAATTTTACATATTTGTACTTTTTTATTATTGTTGGGGATTCATTGAGGGTACAAAGAACCAGGTTACACTGATTGCTTGTGTTAGATAAAGACTCTCTTATATTTATATCTAAGTATGTTATTTTAAAAGGTGTTAAGGTAAATAGTAATGTTTATTTCATTTCAGCTTCCAGTATTTCACTACGGGTTTATGAGACAGTGTCTGACTATTATATATTAGCCTCGTATCCTGAAACTTTGCAACAATAACTTATTAATTCCAGCCATTTTGCCAAATATTTTGGATTTTATGCATAGATGACCATGTCATCTGCAAAAAAAGACTTATTTCTACCTTCCCAATATGCAGATCTGCAAACAAAGACTTATTTCTACCTTCCCAATATGCAGACTTTTCTTTTCTTTTCTTTTCTTCATTGCAGCCCAATTCATAATTGCTATGTCTTGGAAACAGCCCAAATGCCCATAATCCAATGAATGGATTAACCAAATATAGTATATGTATAACATGGAATACTATGCAGCCATGAAAAAGGACAGAGACTTTACAACTTTTATGTTTACCTGCATAGAACCGAAACATACTATTTTTAGTAAAATACCACAATAATTGAAAAAAAAGTATCCAATGTGCTCAATACTATTACAAAACCAATATATCATCACCTACACATTCATATGAATGATAAAACACAACTATAGTCAAAAAAGATGGAGGAGAGAATAAGGAGAGGGAAGAGGAGGGGGATGGATGGGAGGAAGGAGAGTATTTGGTGGGACCTCACCTATTGTGCACAATGCAATGGTACATTTCAAAACTACTAAGAGTATAAATGTCTTACCACAACAAATAAGTGAGATATGTCTATGTTAATTGATTTGATTTAAGCATTCCACATTGCATATCAAATCAGCACATTGTTTCCCATAATTGTACACAGTTATGATTTAATAAAGCAAATAAAATTGATCTATGTCTACATTCAAATATTACTATACAACTTTTGAATAGTTGGAGTACCTTATAAAAACAAAATTTTCTTAATTACTCCCTCCAACCCTTTGTATTATTATTGTCATTCATTTTTCTTGCACAGTCATTCAGTTCCACATGTGTGTATCTATCTATCTATGAACACATAATGAAATACCGCTGGCCTTTCATATCCACAGATTTTACATTGGCAGAATATAAAAGTCAATTGGAAAACTGACTTTTCATATCCATGGGTTCCACAAAGCAAACCAAGTTATTTGAGCATAGACCAATTTTGGTATCCATGGGAGTCCTGGAACAAATCACCCATGAACACTGAATGATATATGGACATATTGATGTTATTATTGCTTTAAATAACTATTGACCATTAGATCAATTAAAAATAAGAAAAATAAGTTTTTAAAACTTCACTTATGTCTTTTTCTAATGATCTTCCTGCATTTATGTACATCTGAGTTTCTGACATATATTCTTTCTCTCTAAAGAACATCTTTTAACATTCCTTTCAAGACAGGACTATAAGCAACAAATTACCTCAAATGTAGTTGTCTAAGAAAGAAATTCCTCCTCTGAAGGAAAATTTCCCTGGAGGTAGACTTCTAGGTTGATGGTTATTTTTTCTCAATACTGAACACTTTACTTCACTCTCTTAGAAGTCAAATGAAATTCTTGTATTTGCTTCTCCATAAGTAAGGTGCTTTTCCCTTCGTATGTTTTCAATTTTTTCATCATCTTTGATTTTCTGAAGTTTGAACATAATATATTTAAATGTAGTTTCTTGGTCATAATGTTTTTTTGAGCTTCCTTGATTTATGGTTTTGTAATTTGAGGGAAGTTTTCAATTCATTATTGCTTCAAATATTTAATCTGTTCCTTTCTGGTTTTCTTCTCTTTCTGGTATTCCCACTCATTGCCTGTAAGGTATGCTTTTGTAGTTGTTCTTGGATGTTCCGTTCTTTTTGTTGAGATATTTTCCTTTTCACTTTTGTAAAGCTTTGTTCTCATATCCTCAAACTCAGAGATTTTATCCTCAGTTTTATCCACAAATTAGCCCTTCAAAATCATTCTTCATTTCTGTTACAGCATTTTTGATCCCTAGCATTTAAAATATTCTCAGAATTTTTTATCTCTCTGCTTACATTAACCATCTGTCCCTGAAAGTTGGCTTTTTTTTTTTTTTTTTTTGTAGAGACAGAGTCTCACTGTACCGCCCTCGGGTAGAGCGCGGTTCACAGCAACCTCTAACGCTTGGGCTTAAGCGATTCTCTTGCCTCAGCCTCCCAAGCAGCTGAGAATACAGGCGCCCGTCACAACGCCCGGCTATTTTTTGTTGTTGTTGTTGCAGTTTGGCCGGGGCTGGGTTTGAACCCGCCACCCTCGGCATATGGGGCTGGCGCCCTACTCACTGAGCCACAGGCGCTGCCTGGCTTTTTTTTTTCATTAGCGCTCTTAGAATATATATTATAGTTATGTGCAGTTCCTATTCTTAAAATTTTAGGGTCAAGTGGTTTATTTTTTTATTTTCTTACTTTGCCCTTTTTTATTTTAGGAGCATTAGTACGTACTAGTTGAACTCTGCTACATGTATTAATTAATATGTACTGTATAGTGATGAAGTCTGAGTTTTCATACCCATTACCTGAATTGTGTTCTGATATTTCTGCTTCATATGACTGTGGTTCTGATGCTTGTTTAGTATCTTCAAACTGCTTTTTCCCTTTGTTATGGCTCATAATTTTTTTATTACAAGTGATTATGATGTGCTGGGTAAGAGAGACAGCATTAAATAGGGCTTTAGTAATATGATGGTAAGTAAGGCTTGGAGGTGAAGGGGAATATTCAAAACTTTTTTGATTAAGTCTCAGTTTTATTTATGATCTTGTGTCTCTGATCTGTGAACTTCACAAGAGCTTCTCAGTATTTCCTCCATGTAATGGGACACGATGGTTAGATGGGACTGCAGTTGAGCATTCCCCTACCTACAGGTAGATTGATCTTGAATAAAATCTCCTCAGATAGGCTATTGTAAAATAGTTTCTCCTGAAGACTACTGTCAAAAAAAAAAAAAAAAAAGATGCTCTGATGTACTTCAAAATGGTTCCTTTTTCAAAATGAAGAGAGTTTTCTTCATTAGTCACTTTTAAGCTTTGATAGGGCTCTTGGAGGTAAAACTCACAAAAGCATAAGACCTCCTTTGGGACTAGGTATTCTTGCAGATTTTAATCTCAGACTTGTCCACACTGAGATGTCACCAATTTGTCAGGTATAGTTCAGATTTTCCTACACCAATGCTAGTCGTTATAGGTATTTATGCTCATGAGTCATGCTCCAGAATACTGTGATTCTTTGTATCTGCCTGTCTATATGTCACCAATTTGGGGTGCAGTGGTAGACCCTGTGACTTCAGTTCCCTCATGCCCTCATGTATCTAAGAATTGTTGACTTTTCAGTTGGTTCAGTTTTTTACTTGTTGTTAGGAAAGAGTGGAGATTTCTAAGCTATTTATATGCTAGACTGGAATCCAAAAGTCAGAATATTTGTTATATACTATTGACTTTTGTGTGTTTATCTTATGTTCTAGATAGTAGTATTTTTTGATATAGTGCTTGCAAATGTTATTTCCCAATCTCTAGCTTGTCATTTCAGGGTTGAAGAAGGTTTTTGTCTTTTGTTTTGTTTTTTTCCCCCAGAGGGAAAAAATATCTAATTTTGATTAATTTTTCCACTTGTGGTAATTCCTTTGTTAAGTCTAGAAATTGTTTTCCAAGTCTAAGTTTCTTGAAAATTGTGTCTTCTATTTTCTAAAGTCATATTTCACTTTCAATTTGTAAAATGGCAAAATTAAACTAGTAGTTCTTCTCTAATATCTTTCCAGCTGCATCAATCTAGGATTCTAAGTGCGTATTGGAAATAGAATAAGTGAGAGGTACAACCTACTTAGTATACACATTCAGTTTTTATTATATTAAATATTCAGAGACAGAATTTAATATTTTAACTCTAGGATCTAAGATTTTCTATTTGACTGATAATTTATTCAGGCTACATAAAGAATGAATTTAGTTTCCATGTGAATGTTTGGACTCAGTACAAATAGGATGTCTGTGGTAGAATTAGTGTGGTTTCAATACAATTATAATTATTAAAAGCGTGTATCATAAGAGAAGCATATATGTTCAGATCAAACCTTCAACCTTATGTTGTGTCTCAGAGAGGAGGTGTCAGTCAAGGTAGCATAAGCTCTGAAGTACATGGACTTCTAACTACATACCCGTTGGAGTGAATTCCAACTTGTTTGAGTCTTACATGTATGAACTGAAAAAGTAATTTAACCTCAAATGTTTAATCTCTAAAATTATAACATTTATTTGTCTCATATAGAACACACGAAAAATATAAGTAAAGCTTCAAATATAGTGTCTGGAAAAGATAAGCACTCAGAAATGGCAGCTGATGATAAAAAATTTTGTCATGAAAATACATGGCATCCTCATCTTCATCATCATCATCATCATCAAAATCATCATCTCTATTCTTAAGCTATATAGCACAGAGTGATTAGTAAGAAGAAACACTCCTGATACTTACTGTCTAAATTCAAATGCCTTGTTCTCCACTAGATGTGTGTAACCTTAAGCACATTAATTAATCTCTCTGTCCCCCAATTTCCTCACCTGCTGTAAAAGGAAAATGATGATAGTACTCACCTCACAGGGCTATTGTGATAATTAAATAGGTTAAATGTATGCAAAAAGCTTACACTAATCCTAGGCATATATTAAGCACTCATTAACTAGTCAACATTACTGTGTACATTTAAAAATTTATTGAAGTCTTTGATCACCTGATACTGGAATATCAAGTCAATTCAGTAAACATTGAAAGAAACATGATTTCTAACTGAATAGACTGGCTGTTCTCTCATCTGACAGTCAATCATTCTCTCGCTTTGTTACTTATGTAAATACTTTAGATGGCCTAAATTACTCTAGTGGATACAAGACATCTGCTTTAAAATGGAAAGTAGTTCAAACAAGCATCAAGCCTGCTTTTCTTAAGTATCCTAACCATTTTTAAGTACCTAAGAGCTATAGGCTCTGATTCGAATTTACCAATTTCTATAAGTTTACAGAGTACAGAGCCTTAATTATAGGCCTTTCCGTCAATTACAACTAGAAAACTTTCATCTAGTTTCCCACAAATTATTGGTAGTCTCAATATAGATATTTTTCTTTTTTTAAAATTCAGAATATTAGGCAATACATTTTGTTAATATATTTTGTTTTTGTACTGATTGAGTCAAAGTTATACACATAAGTGTGCATTTCATACAGGCAGTGTGCACTATACCCAATACGTGAATTTATTCATCTACCTCTTCCTCCTCAACCAGCTTGATTTTCATTGAGATTTACCTCCACAGATGCACTTAAGTGTTGATTGATTAGTTCCAATTTGGTACTGAGTACATGTGTCTAATTCTTCATTCTAGTGATATTTCACTTAAAAGAATGTTTTCCAGGTCCCTCTGGGTTGTCATAAAAGCTACCAGATCACCATTTTTTATGGCTGAGTAATACTCCATAGTATGCCTATACCACATGTTATCAATCCATTCATATACTGTTGGACAATTGGGTTGCTTCCACATCTTTACAATTGTGAATTGTGCTGCTATAAACATTCAAGGGAAGGTTTCATTTTTGCAAAATGACTTTTTTTCCTTAGGTAATATACCCAGGAGTGGGATTGCTGGATCAAATGGTAGGTATACTTTAAGTTCTTTGAGAAAGCTCCATACAACTTTCCATAGAGGTTGTATTACTTTTCAGTCCCACAAAATACTGCATGAGTTTTCTTTTCTGCATCCATGCCAGTATCTGTTGCTTTGGGATTTTTAAGATATCACCCTTGGGTTAGATGATAGCTTTTTTGTGTGTTATATACATGTATTTATTATGTTTTAATATATGGATAATTTATATTTTGTACATTGTATATATTATGATTAAAACATATTTAGTCTCTTTCTGTAACTGAGCACATCCTATGCCTGTACCCTTGATGTGTTTGCATTAACAGGTACATGAAAAGGTGCTTGTCGTTACTAATCATAAGGGAAAAACAAATCAAAATGGCAATGAAATATTGCTTAATATCTGCTAAGGTAATTTTTATAACAATGACAAAAAATAATAAATGTTCACAAAAATATGGAGAATAGGGAAATCTAGTACTGTTAATGAGACGATAGATTGGTATAATAATTATGGAAAAGAGAATGAAAGCTCCTAAAGAAATTAAAACCATAATTATTATATGACACAGCAATCCCTCTTCTGGATACTCACACAAAGGAAATCAAATCACCACCTAGTAAAACTATGTGTACTTTCAAGTTCATTGCAGCATTATTCACAATAGCCAAGATATGGAAACAACCTAAATGCTTATCAGTGGAAGAATGGATCAAACCAGCATGGTACTGGTACAAAAACAGAGATATAGATCTATGGAATAGAATAGACAATCTAGAGATGAACCCATCCACATATCGCTCTTTGATCTATGATAAACCAAACAAAAACATGGAATGGGGAAAAGAATCCCCATTTAACAAATGGCGCTGGGAGAACTGCTTATCCACATGTCAAAGACTGAAACTGGACCCACATTTCTCACCGCTGACAAAAATTGATTCTTGTTGGATAAAAGATTTAAATTTAAGGCATGAAACAATAAAAACCCTAGAAGAGAGTGTTGGGGAAACACTAGAAAATATTGGCCTGGGAAAAGATTTTATGAGGAACACCCAACTCCCCTGGCAATTGCAGCAACACCAAAAATAAATAAATGGGATTTGATCAAGCTAAAAATCTAAACAGCTAGGAGTACCACAAGGAAGGCAAACAGACAGCCTTTAGGATGGGAGAATATTTTTGCATATTATGAATCAAACAAAGGCTTGGTAACTACAATCTACAGAGAACTCAAAATAATTAACAAGAAAAGAGTAAACAATCCCATTTATAAGTGGGCAAGAAACTTGAACATAAACTTCTCTGAAGATGACAGATGAATGGTCAAAAAACATGTGAAAAATGCTTATCACTGTTAATCATCAGAGAAATGATAATCAAAATGACTCTTAAATGTCACTTAACTCCAGTAAGATTAGCCCACATCAAAAAGTCATAAAACTACAGATGCTGGCATAGATATGGAGAGAAGGGAACATTTTTACACTGCTGGTTGGATTCTAAAGTAACACAACCTTTATGGAAAGAAGTATAGAGAATTCTTAATGAATGAAAAGTCAACCTTCCATTCGATTCTGCAGCTACACTCCTAGGTATCTACCAAAAAGAACAAAAGTCATTTTAACACAAAGACATTTGCACCAGAATGTTTATTGCAGCTCAATTCATAATTGCCACGTCATGGAAGAAACCTAAATTCCCATCATCCCTTGAATGAATCAACAAACTGGCATATATATACAATGGAGTACTATACAATCGTAAGAAAGGTTGAAGACTTTACATCTATTATGTTGACTCGGATAGAGTTGAAACACATTTTTCTTAGTAAAGTATCTCAAGAATGGAAAGAAAAATCCAATGTTCTCAATAATAATATGAAAACAATATATAAATAATTGCTTGTCCACACAAACAATAAAAAACAAATATAGTCCAGCGAGGGAAAGAAAAAGGAGGGGAGGGCAATTAGAGAGAGAAGGGAGGGTTATTGGCAGAATCTCTCCTAATGTGCACAATATGAGGGTGTTTGACAAGCCCAGTGGGTGAAGAACTCAACTTCAACTTGAACTTTTCTTTGGAAGCAAGAACAATGTAATCTAAAAATTTGTACTGTCACATTAATTTAAAACTAAAAATAAGTCAAATATTCCAAAGACTTAACAAAAAATAAAATATACAAGCCCAATAAGATGAAAAAAAGCAGGATAAGGAAGATGGCCAACTAGAAGCAACTTTTCCAAGAGGTCCCTGTCCAGTAGGAGAGATATTGGACAGAAGTGGACTCCGTGAAACTAAAGGTGGGGAGCTGAGCATAGAAAGAAGATAGACAGATAAGTGCACATTATCTCTGCTGAGACAAGCTGTGGCTCTAAGAAAGAGGAAGCAAGACAAAAAAGACCAGGTATGAAGCCCATCACCAAGAGAATGGGAGACCCCTTTCCCCAAGCACAAGGCCTACTGTGGGCTCTCCACAAGTGATCAGGGAGCAAAAGACTTCTCACATTACCCCACAGGACAAAGGCACTAAAACCAAGTATTCCTCCAGTGAGGTCCCACCTGTGAGCCCAGGTGTCATCCTACCCAGCATAAAAATGAACAAATATTTTCCCCACAATTCTGCACACATGGTTCAACCTTTCTACCTCACCTGGCTGCCTGAAGGTCTACTCCCTGAGGAGCCTAAAGTGTTTGGGGTATTCACTGAGTGGTCCAGGAATTGTGTGGGCCTCTGGACAGCAGCACAGAAACAATGACTCATGTGGAAGCAGTGGGGTGCAGGAAGAGAGGATAGGGATAGAGGGATGCAAGAAGAAGGTACATGGTGGGCGTGGAGGCACTGTTGCCCCAGTTCTGACTTTGGTTGGTGAACTTTCCTGACTCCTTTACCCACCAGGGAGTCCAGCCTCCAGCACCTCAGGTTTGCCAGATGGAGCTTCCTCTGGATTCCTACTTTCTGGCTGCATGAGACTCTTTCAAGTGTTTCTCATGAGCAGCGATTGTACTGCCTGAGACAATCTGATTGGAACTTTCGAACTAAGTTGAGAAGCAGTTGTTTTGTAGTGGAGAGGGACAGATTCTCCTCCACCGTCTGTTGCTGATGGGGAGCAGAGCACCACAGGTGTTTGTATCTTTTCCCATCTGAAATTCCAGCCTAATACCTTAATTCATTAGACTTGGGTAAAGACAGGCTGATATCAAGAAAGAGATAGCATGCATTATATCACAAAGCAGATCCTCTGAGTCTCTGGCTACAGAACTGACAGGGACCTATGTACGTCTGTAGGGGAAAAGCCACAGCGGCAAGCCCTAGGTCATTGGTAAAGAGCTAGTTAGCTCCAGTTTCTGTGGCTCCCAATCCAATCTAACTCCACCCCCACCCCCATTTTAATTGACAAATAGAAGAAAATACTCATGGGGAGGGACCAGAAGAAGAACTCTAGCAACATAAATAATCAAAGTAGATCAACTTTCCCAAGGAATGACAAAAGACATACAACAGCAAAATGGCTGAAATGTCAGAAATAGAGAAATGGCTGAAAAGTCAGAAACAGAATTTGGAATATGGATGGCAAATAAGATGAAAAGAAAAGAGAAAAAAAGATAGAAACAGAAATCCAAAACACTGTCTCAAGAAATTAATGAATTCAAAGACAAAGTCACCAAGGACATGGGCATAATGAGAAAAGATACAGCAGAGTTTAAGGAAGTGAAAAAGATATTCAAGGAGCTTGAAAATATAGTAGAGTCCTTCAGAAATAGAGTTGAGCAGACAGAAGAAAGTATCTAAGAAATGGAAGGTAAGGCTTTTGAACATTCCCAGGCATTCAAAGAGGCAGAAAAAAGAACAAGAATAGAATATTCCCTGAAAGAGTTATGGGATCATTCCAAAAGATCAAACATCCAAATTATAGGGATTCCTGAACAAGAAGTGGATGGTCCTAAAGACACAGATGTCTTACTCTAAGATATTATGGAGGAGAATTTCCCAAGCATAGCAAGAGATACATAAATTTAGTTAGTAGATAGTTTCATAACCCCAGCACAACTTAATACAAATAAAGCATCTCCTATACACAGTGCAATTGAATTTGTCAAAGTTAATATGAAGGAGAAAACTGTAGAAGCACCCAGGCATAAGAAAAGTATTACTGACAAAGAAAAAAATATTAGGATTATCACAGTTCTTTCAGCCAAAACTTTTCAAGCCCAAAGAGGATGATCATCAACTTTCAATCTTCTAAATCTAAACAACTTTCAGTCCAGAATCCTGTATCCAGCTAAGCTGAGTTTCATTTGTGATGGAGAAATCAATCATATAATTTACTAACATACATATGTTGAAAAAATTTTCTAAAAGTAGACCAACTCTCCAGCAAATACTCGGACCTAATTTCCATAATGACCATCATGATGCTCTGCCATCAAAATAAACTCACCCAGAATTTAAAGATCAAAACTTAGCTTCCATGATGGTGAAAGGGTTAAAAACATGCACTGGACCTTTGACAAACAAGACTGTCAAAACACTACCATAACGATCAATTCTCTGGGTGATGCCTGTGGCTCAGTGGGTAGGGTGCTGGCCCCATACACCGAGTGTGGTGGGTTGGATGCTGGCCCCAGCCAAACTACAACAAAAAATAGCCTGGCATTGTTGTGGGTGCCTGTAATCCCAGCTACTTGGGAGGCTGAGTCAAGAGAATTGCCTAAGTCCAGGAGTTGGAGGTTGCCAGGAGTTGGAGGTTGCTGTAAACTGTGACTCCATGGCACTCTACCGAGGGTGATAAAATGAGACTCTGTCTCTAAGAAAACAAACAAACAAAAAAAAACAATCAATTCTCTCAATTAATGTGAAAGCCTTAAATTGCCCTCTAAAGGGACATAGGTTGGCTGACTAGATACAAATACTCTGGCCAGGTATCTGTTGTCTACGAAAGACTCAACAGACCTCCAAGGGTAAAAATAACTCAGAGTGAAGGGATGGACACATATAATACAGGCAAATGGAAATCAGAAAAAAAGCAGGGGTAGCAATCATATTTGAAGATACAATTGGATTTAAACCAACAAAAATAAGGAAAGATAAGAATGGACTACATATTTATCATGAAAATACTTAACATGAAGAGATTTCAAAAATTAACATTTATGTACCCTCCCTGAATGCTCCTCAATTTATAAAACAAACCCTAATGCATTCGAACAATATATCTTTCTGCACCATAATAGTTGGAGATTTTAACACCCCTTTGGCAATTTTGAATAGATCCTCCAAGAAATAACTAAACAAAGAAATAAAGCACTTAAACCCTAGAAAAAATGGACTTAAAAGACTTTTACAGAACATTCATCTAAATGAAACTGAATACATATTCTTCTCATCAGCCCATAGATTATCCTCCAAAATTGATCATATCTTAGGAAAGAAGTCTAACTGCAACAAATTTAAAAGAATAGAAATTATTCCCTATATCTTCTCGGACCATCACAGAATAAAAGTTAAACTAAACAGCAAGAGAAATATTTGTACTCCAACAAAGTCATTGAAACTAAATAACCTTAGGCTGAAAGATAGCTGGGTCAAAGACAAGATTAAAAGAAAATCATCAGATTTTTGCAACAAAGTTACAATGAAGAAACAAACTATCAAAACCCGTGGAATACTGCAAAGGCAGCCCTAAGAGGGAAATTTATAGCATTAGAAGCCTTCATCATTTAAACAGAAAGAGAGCAAGTCAGAAATCTAATAGTCTATCTTAACCAACTGGGAAAGGAAGATCAATCCAACACCAAATCCAGTAGAAGAATAGAAATAACCAAAATTAGAGCAGAATTAAATGAAATTGAAAACAAAAGAATCATTCAGAAGCTCAACAAAACAAAAAGTTGGTTCTTGGAAAAGCTTAATAAAATTGATAAACCTTTGGCTAAACTAACCAGAAACAAAAAAGTAAAATCTCTAATAACTTCAATATGAAATGATAAAGGGGAAATAACATATTCCACAGAAATACAAAAAATCCTCAATGATTACTACCAAAAACTCTATTCTCATAAATATGAAAATGTGGAGGATATATACCAATACTTGTAAGCACACTACCTTCCTAGACTCAACCAGAAATAATTACAAATTTTTAATAGACCAATACCAAGCACTGAAACAGCATCAACTAACAAAATCTCCCTAAAACAGAAAAGCCTGGGACCAGATTGCTTCACATCAGAATTCTACCAAACCTTCAAAAAGGAACTAGTACCTATATTACATAAACTTTTCCAAAACATAGAAAAGGAAGGAATCCTCCCCAACAAATTCTATGAAGCAGATATCACCTTCATTCCCAAACCAGGAAAGGACCCAACAAAGAAAGAAAACTATATACCAATATCATTAATGAATATCAATGCAAAAACATTCAATAAGATTCTAGCAAACAGAATTCAATGACACATCAAAAAAATTACATACCATGATCCAGTTGGTTTTATCCCGGGTTACAAGGTTGGTTCAACATACGTAAATCTATAAATATAATACACCACCTAAATAAAATAAAAAACAAAGAACATAAGATTCTATCAATTGATGCAGAAAAGGGTTTTGATCATATCCAGTATCTTTTCATGATTAGAAGATTTAAGAAAATAGGCTTACAGGGGACATTTCTTAAACTGATAGAGGCCATTTACAGAAAACCCACAGTGAATATCATATTGAATGGAGTAAAATTGGAAACATTTCCACTCAGACCTGGAACTAGGCAAGGATGCCCATTGTCACCACTGCTATTTAACATAGTACTAGAAGTCCCAGGCAGCACAATCAGTCAACAGAAAGAGAACAAGGATATTCAAATAGGGACAAATGAGGTCAGAGTCTCACTTTTCCTCAATAACATAATATTATACCTAGAAAATCCCAGAAACTCGACTACAAAGCTCTTAGAAGTGATTAAGGAATATAGTTGTGCTTCAGGATACAAAATCCTTACTGACAAATCAGTTGCTTTTATGGATACAAACAATAGTCAAGCCAAAAGTACAGTCAAGAAATTGTTTCTTTTACAATAGTGCCAAAGATCAAATACCTGGGAATATATCTAACAAAGGAAGTGAAAGATCCCTATAAAGAGAACTATGAAACCCTGAGAAAAGAAATAGTAGAAGATGTTTACAAATGGAAAAACATAGCATGCTCATGTTTGGAAAGAATCAACATTGTGAAAATTGTCATACTACCCAAAGCAATTTAAAGATTTATGCAATCTCCATCAAACATGATGCCATACTTTAAATAACTCAAAAAAAAAATAGTACTTCTTTTTATATGAAATAAGAAAAAAAATAGCTGATACAATACTTAGAAATAAAAAGTAATCTGGAGTCATCACACTACCAGACTTCAGGTTATACTACAAATCTATAGTGATCAAAACAGCATGGTACTGGCAGAAAAAATAGAGATGCAGATATGTGGAACAGAAAAGAGAATGTAGATATGAACCCAGCCATATATCATCATTGTATTTTTTGATAAGTCTAACAAAAACATGCATTGCGGAAAAGAGTCCCTATTTAACAAATAGTATTGGGAGAACTGGCTAGTGACTTATAGAAGAATGGTGGAGGAGGAACAAGAATGAAAAAACAAGCATCCAATGTACTCAATACTATTATGAAACCAATATATAAACACACTCATACGAATGATAAAACACAATTATAGTCTAGGTGAGAGGAGGTAGGAGGAGGATACAGGGAGGGCATTTGGTGGGATCATGCCTAATGTGCACAATGCAAGGGTATATTTCAAATAAATAAGTGTAAATTAAAAATATCTTACCATAAAAAAATAAGTAAGTGAGGTGATGCTTAGCTTAATCAGGTTGATTAAAGCATTCCAAATTGTATACCAAGTCAACACATTGTACCCCCTAAATGTAACAATTTTAATTAAAAATTAAATTTAAAAAGATGAAAACAATTTTGGTATGCATATACAATGGAATATTTTTCACCTTTAAAAAGGAGACCGTGCCATTTGCCACAATATGGGTGGACTCAGACGACATAAGTTAAACAACATAAGTCACACAATGAGTAACAAAAAAGATTGTATTACCTCTTAGGTAAAATATTTTAAAAGGGGAGGTCTCAAATACACAGAAATAGAGAATGAAACAGTGGTTACCATGGGTGGGGAAAGGGAGAGGAAATGGAGAGATGTAGGTCAATGGATATAAAACTGAAGACATGTAGGTGAACAAGTGTAGAGATCGAATGTAGAATATGGGAACTAAAGTTAACAAAATTGTATTGAATTTGGGACTTTCATAAAATAAGATTTTAGCTGCTCTTGTCACACAGCAGAAATGTAACTATATGAGTAGATATATTACTCTGCTACTTCATAATAATCATTTCACTATCTTTATGTGTGCCATATTATCAAGAAAAATATATACAGTAAAATTGATTTAAAAAATAAAAATAAATCAATCACACTTCTGCATACTAACAATGAACATGTGGAAACTGAAATTAAATACATGACAGCATTTATATTCACTCCAAAGAAAATGAAATGCTAAGGCACAAATCAAAGTATGTACCAGAGAGTGGGTGCAACTGTTAAAATTTCAGGTATCTTTCTAAAATCTATAAAGTAAAAATAGGTGCCCCTGTACATTTGATGTCAAAACAACTCTACAATAGATTCTCTAACAAAACCAATATTTTTTTCAGGTGAAGAACACTTAATCATTATCATTATTTAGAAATGCTGGCTTATGGAGATAATTATAAAAGACCAGTTTTATTGTTTTATTCTTGTGTTAAAATTCTCTGAGTTGTACCACAGCTCTCCCCATCCTCCACATCCCTCTGTGTACTAAGACCTTAATTGTCCTTATATCACAATTGAGTACATAAGATTCTTATTTCTCTGTTCTTGTGATGCTTTACTAAGAATAATGTGTTCCACATCCATCCAGGTTAATACAAAGGATGTAAAGTCTCAATGAGTTCCCCCCCAAAATAAAAAAATCTCTGAGTTGATATCCCCTTGTATTGGCTATACCAGATGAAAATCACTCCGTTTACCCCAACCTTGGTAGGTTGCTGCTGTAACTCAAGTTTTTTAACAGGAAATTGCCTTTGTTAACTTTGGAACTGTAGCCTTGAAACACCACTATTTTAGTGTGTATGGGGTGGGGGTTATCAGTGACTCTTTGTAGGGTGAGTTGTTTGGTCCTTCTGATGACTTCAGCTGCTCACAGAATTTGGATGGATTAAAACATATACCCCTACGAGATAGGTGGCCTCGGGTTATTTTGTCTGCCTTTGAGGAAGAGTATCACTATCACCCCACAGCATTACCATCTGCCCTTTCACCATCTTCCCTTTTCCACATACACATACCCTCCAAGAAACACCAAGTCCTTTTCCTCCTCTCCTGTAAGATAAAATATTAAGAACGAAATTTGTCTTCAGTGCTTGATCCTCCCTCAGTCCTTATTTATAATGTTTGGCTGTCAACCTGTAGGTCCATCCCCCAACCCTGCAGATCCCCATGTCCCTCCTCTCTCAAATGCCTGACTCTGCCCTTCCTTTCTTTCCTCCTTGCCATTAGCAAACAGTAAGAGATACACAAACTGTTATCTGGCCTTCAAATTTGATTTTATTTGATCATTGCCATTGGTATCCCCCTCGTCTGGTTTGATTTCTCTGTGGTTGACTGATTCTCCACAGTCTGTTCTGGAGACTTCACAGACAGATCTAGGTCTCTTGGACTGGATTGGCGGAGTTCTCTGAGGCCTCTTGGTTATTCTCTGGGTGAGAAATCTCTGGATTTCTTTTCTTTTTCACTCTGTAGCAACAGACTATTACTGTTGGCATTTTTGTTTTCTTTGTCTTATCTGCATTCTTTTGAAGGGCTAGTTTTACCATTTGGAGTATCTTCTGAATCTGGTAAGAAAACAAGAAGAAGCCAGAAAGGCATTAGTTTGAAGGAAGAAGATGAAAACTGGATGATTGGGGCGCGGGGGGCTATATGAGGATGGATGCTGATTGAGGAAGGGTTTTGTATGAGAAAAGGGCAGAGTAGAGCCATGGAATGGGGAAGAAGAGGAGGGTCATAGCTAAAGTCATCTCACCTTCTCGCTTTCTTTGTTGTTTGGACACAGGGTCCTTATTACTTTCCTGTCTTTGGTGCTTGTGGTTGGACATTCATTACTTGGAGTTGGTTGTTCTGTATCTATGCTGCCTTTGGCACTTGTAGTTGGAAGTTCAGTACTTGGAGTTGGTTGCTGTGTATCTGTGCTATCTTCGGTGCTCATCGTTGGAAGTTCCAGACTTAGAGTTAGTTCTGTGTCTATGCAGTCTATGGTGCTTGTGGTCAGAAGTTCCAGACTTAGGGTTGATTCTTCTTCTGTATCTATTCTTTCTTTGGTGTTTGTGGTTGGAAGTTCCAGACTTAGAGTTGCTTCTTCTATATTTACATCGTCGTCGGTGCTTGTAGTTGGAAGTTCCAGACTTAGAGTTGCTTCTTCTGTAACTACACCGTCTTCGGTGCTTGTAGTTGGAAGTTCCAGACTTAGAGTTGCTTCTTTTGTAACCACACCATCTTCGGTGCTTGTAGTTGGAAGTTCCAGACTTAGAGTTGCTTCTTTTGTAACTACACCATCTTTGGTGCTTGTAGTTGGAAGTTCCAGACTTAGAGTTGCTTCTTTTGTAAATACACCATCTTCGGTGCTTGTAGTTGGAAGTTCCAGACTTAGAATTGCTTCTTCTGTAACTACACCATCTTCGGTGCTTGTAGTTGGAAGTTCCAGACTTAGAGTTGCTTCTTTTGTAACTACACCATCTTCGGTGCTTGTAGTTGGAAGTTCCAGACTTAGAGTTGCTTCTTTTGTAAATACACCATCTTCGGTGCTTGTAGTTGGAAGTTCCAGACTTAGAATTGCTTCTTCTGTAACTACACCATCTTCGGTGCTTATAGTTGGAAGTTCCAGTCTTAGAGTTGGTTCTTCTGTATCTGTACTGTCTTTGGTGCTGGTAATCAGAAGTTCCAGACTTAGCTTTTGTTCTTCTCCAGCTGTACCGTCTTCTTTGCTTGTGGTAGGAAGTTCCATACTTAGAGTTGGTTGTTGGGTATCTGTGGTAGGCTCCCCTGGTGTGCAGATTCCCTCAGCCATATTGAAGTCTCCCAGTGGTCTGTCCCCAGCCTCCTGCCCTCCTCCCTATATATACCCTACTGGGAACCACACCCTTAAGCTTTGTTTGGTCATCAGCACTGCTCCAGCCAATGGTAACCCTGAGATGGTGTAGACATCACAAAGCATCACCTTGACACCTCCATGGGTGGGGGGAGGGGTGAGCAGAGACCAAGATACTGTTGTTGTTTTAATATGCCCTAAAGATTCATCCCAAATTGACCTGACACTTCTTCTCATCTCTTCATGTTCAATTCTCATGGTTCACATGGAAAGGAGAGAGTGATTTCTTTGAGTCCTTTCACATAACCACTCCTATTAAATGATTCACTGTGTAATCTCCCAGCCCTAGCCATTACCAAGTATTTTAGATTCCTTACGGAAAATCCCTAAAAATAAGTGTGGCCACATTTAAGTCTTGGTGGAGATGTAAATCATCCCATTTATCACTTACAGTCCTTTCTTAAGCACTTTTAAAACCATATACTTTTTGGCTGCTATCAGGTAACTTTACAATTCACCTTATTTTCCCCAGTGTCCACAGAGTTATCTTTGACTTTCTGTTTCCAGTCTGAAATCACAGACTTTAGCTTGTCACAACTTAAGTGAATAACTTTTGTTTCTGGGTATACTAGCCTTGTTTCATATCATGAGGATGTGTTCATATTAATACAGGTGATCCCTGGGTTACAGATGAGATACATTCCTGAGAATGTCTTTAAGTCAGATATGTATGCAACTAGGATCCCTGATGAAAAATGCATATACGATAGTAATAATAATAATACCAATATTATAAACACTCATATGTGGTAATATTAGGCCGCTGGTTAGACATGAGCAGGGCCGATATGGTCAGGCTGTCATGATGACACAAGACCCTGTGTTTGGTAATTCTGGGAAAAATAAATAGAACAATGCTTAAGGGACTTTCCAAAGTAATTAGGGAATGCCATTAGATGGACCTGACCATTTTCCACCTGGGTTTGGTAAGAGCAGCTGATTAATACCCCTGAGACTCACAGTATACAAAAAAATTGATTAAGACCAGAGAAGAAATAGAAGTATTGGGAATTTTCTAAAGAGCAGTTGGTACTTCCTTAAAATCATGTATAAAAATTAAAAATTGTGTTTTTAAAGAGCCTGCAGAACCAAGCCCAGATTACTATGGAAGTTGCTAATAAATTTTCCTTGCTTTACTAAATTTCATTTGTTGGCTTTCTTTATTTTGGTAACTATTTCAAACCACTTTATGGCCCTACAGGTTTTGTTTGTTTGTTTGTTTTTTTCTTCCTTTATTTTGTTGACTTGGTACCAGTAACCCTTCTGCAGTTCTGGGGATCAAGAACTTAGAAACTTGGGTACCTGTCATTTGGTCCACTCACACCATTCACTTAACTTTAATAATAATACAGTGTAATACTGTAATAATAATAACACATAGCACTCCTGTACTGTGATAACAAATTACAGAAACTATTGTGCTTTTTCTTTTAATTCAAACAAACAGAACATAAAAACAAACTCATACATAAAGTTTAGATAGAAGATAGGTGAAATTTCTGCAAAGAATATTAAGGGTTAATACTCATCTAATGTATCCATGTTAGGCTAATAAAAATATTATACTTATTTTGATCTAACCAAATCAATAATAATCTTTGCATTTTAAATATTAATCCAATGCACTGCTTAGTAATAATTGATGTTTTCATTGGAGCACTGCCTTTCAAATGTTCCATCATTCTCATTTTTTCCTTTATAATTTTTCTGATCGTTGAGTGACTGAACACTTATGCTTTCCCAAGGAATGATGGTGTCTGGCCTTTTTGTGAAAGCTGAATTACTTCTACTTTCCTTCCCATTGTCATCACCTTTCTCTTTGTTTAGGGTCATCATGAGTTGCAGTGGACTTTGAATTTGGAGGTATGGTCATAAGGGTAAACACAGACTCATGACAGCAATAAAATAGTTAAGATGAAAGTGATCCTGTGTATAAGCCACCATATAACAATGAGACTAGCCATTAGCATTAATATGCTGCCCCTGTAAACCCCGTAGGCCATGGGGGTTTGTTTATTTCAACCAAAGAAACTAGTCCCTGAATTACTAATTTGTTTAATTATAACTTATCTTTATGGAAGGCTTGGGAGCCTGTTCATAAGTATGGAAGGCCACAGTTGGGTTGTCTGTAACCAGAGGACTACCTGTAAATGTAGTATTCTGACATGGTATCTCTCCATGTAGGGGAGAAAGAGCAGGTATTCCTGTACTGAAAGCTGTTATGGGTGTTTACACGCAGAATAGTACACAGCCAAAATAGATGTGTGAACGGAATCCAGGACGTTTATTTTTCTCCTTTGTACTAAAGGTTTTGTCCTATGCATCAAGGAAGAAAAGGGAATTTAGTTAGAGAGAAGTAAAAGTATCTTTTTCAAAGATCACATAAGAGAGGCTCGGCACCCATAGCTCAGTGGGGAAGGCACCAGCCACATACACTGAGGCTGGCAGATTGGAGCCCAGCCTGGGCCAGCTAAACAACAATGACAACTGCAACCAAAATACAGCCTGGCATTCTGGTCGGCGCCTGTAGTCCCAGCTACTTGGGAGGCTGAGGCAAGAGAATCCCTTAAGCCCAAGAGTTTGAGGTTACTGTGAGTTATGATGCCTCTACTGAGGGTGACATAGTGAGACTCTGTCTTTAATAAAAAAATAAATATCACATAAGAGACTATATACAAAATTCATCTAAAAAAAGCTTCTACCATGCTGAGTTTTTCTTATTAAGTTCTAGTAGGCAGTACATGATTTTGATTTATCCTGTTACTAATGATGCTAACTTTGCACTTAACTTGGATTAAGATGTGTTTTCCCACTGGCTTTCTCACTGTAAAGTCACTTATTTTTCTTTTATTATTAATAAAGATTTTTTTAGAATTGTGGAATTTAAAATATCGCTAAAAATATGGAATATTTAGGGATAAATATGACCAAAGATTTAAAAGGATTTGTACACTAAAATGTACAAAACATTACAAAGATAAATTAGTGACATGATGAAATAAATGGACATATATATTTTGATTATGGGTTAGAAACTTCAATGTGGTAAATCAGTTCTTCCAAAATCCATGTTTAGATTCAATCTAATCCCATTTAAAATCTCAAAAAGTTTATTTAATAGGAATTGACAAGATGATTATAACATTCATGTGAAAACACAAAACACATAAAATAGTTGAAAGAAATGTGTTGAAATTTGAATAAAGTATGGACTGTATCAAATCAATGTTCTAGGTTTAAGAAAGTACTGTGAGGTTGCTTTACAAACCTTTGAAACTTTCTGTGAATCTATAATTATTTAAAAATAAGCTAAAAAATTAAAAGAGAAAGAGAGAGAGGACTGAGGATAAACCCTGGCATATCCCAATGAGTGTACACTTGTCCCATTCTCTTTTGGAATTTATGCAACTCAATAATGGGGGGGAGAGAAAACAAACAAAAGCAGGACTAGAGCCTGGATTCTTGTTCCAGTTCAGTTGTCTTTAACTCATACACCAACACATTGAAAAATGCCTAAAAAAATTCCCTGCTGACCTCCAGATGCAACCAATTTATACCACTTTTACACCTGCCATCTATATATTACCAAATCAAGATAAAACTTTTATTACAGTGTATCTTTTTATTAGTGAACCCAGATGTTGTCAAGTGATTACCACTTCCATTTATCAAATGTTCACAAGTCAACGTCTAAGGTATTTTTTTAAACTCTTGCTTGCAAGTAAAGTGACAACATGACCTTCTCGTGCATATACATATATATGTATATATATAAACATCTTTATGTATATTTATAAATGTAAACATCTTTATATGTATCTTCTAATATACATAATATATGTGTATATTATATATAATAATTTATATATTATTGTATATAATATGTATATAATATATTATATATTAAATATATTATAATATTTATTATAAAATAAATTTATATTAAAAGTAATATAAATATATAAATATACATATAAAGTTATATATATCTTTATATATTATTATTTTATATGTTATATTTATATATTATTTTTATATTATGTTTTTATATATTATATTTGTATATTATAATATTTATATATTATTTTATTATATATTATATATAATTTTATATATTACATTTTATACTTTTACATATTACACATTATATAAATATTTAAATATTTATGATATTTTATATGGTATACATTATATATTATATAAAGATAAATAAACAAAACCCAAAAGTATATTACACAGTATAGGGCAAGTGTAAAACTGACTGAAATTGTTGACACTGAAAGTGTTCATTACAACAATATGTTTTATAATTGTTTTCTAAATTTGTTTACCAGAAATGTCTTGATGGGTGTGTTATATTAGGAACACATTCAATATATATTTTTATCATAATATTGCAATTTACTTTAAAAAAAATCCCTTTGAAATCCTCAGTAATTCTGTTACATTTCCACCAAATGAATATTAAAAAATTGGGCGGCGCCTGTGGCTCAAGGAGTAGGGCGCCGGTCCCACATGCCGGAGGTGGCGGGTTCAAACCCAGCCCGGGCCAAAACAAACAAACAAACAAACAAAAAAAAAAAACAATAAAGATTTATTAAAAAAAAAAAATTAAAGGTTACCAGTGTACAATGAATTTGTTCTACTGAAATATTTCATTTCTGATGTGTTCAATTTTCAGGAATATACTTATTTATTTATTCATTGAGGTTACACAGGACTAGGTTACATTGATTGCTTTTGCAGTTCTTTTTTTTTTTTTTTGGGGGGGCCGGGTTTGAACCCACCACCCCCAGAATATGGGACTGGAACTCTACTCCTTGAGCCACAGGTGCTACCCAACATTGATTGCTTTTGTTAGATAAGGACCCTCTTAAGGGAATATACTTCTTCATCACACCAGGTTGAGAAATGCACACTCCATGTCACCTGTGAGTTAGAAACAGATTCTTATTCCTGGATCCCTTGTCACTTCTTTTTTTTTTAGACCTTTGTACAAGTGGTACTGTGAACTGACCCTTGTTTAATTATACTAATAACCCTAGCCTATATTCCCAGAAATTTTAATTACACTTTTTAGCTATCTGAGTCAAATTTAAACACAACAGAGAACCGATATAGGGCAGTGCTTGGAGTTTGCTTCACTCTGTGTCTACAAAGTGCAAGGTGTTCAAGGTCAGCCATTGAATAATTTCCCTCTCCAGCATGGCTATGTGAAGATCAATAGATGGGAAAGAGTAGAGGGTGAAAAGAGGGTATTCTTTACAAGCTTTGCTTATGGTGGCTGTGTGGCTTTGGAAAATACCAATGACATTGCCTCCACTGCCAGCGCTACTGCCATGACGCTACTACTGCTGCTATTGTCAACGGATTTCAGATACTGAGAACCTACTATATTTGTATGGGGCTCTGCTCTAGCTCTATAGTATCAGAGTCAAACTGAAAGCAGATGGCACACCCAACTTAGAATAAGTGGAGAGACTACATTGCATAGAAACCATTTACAGACAAACAGATACAGGGAGACCATAACAAGTAGTTCTAGTAGCAGCTACTGTTACCCTAGACCCAAAGGGATGACAGCAGAGAGTGGTCACTGGAACCTGGACCAATCAGTAATCTGAGGAAATGGCTGTCTTGAGGAGAGCAGTGATCTCTACCAAGAGACCCAGCCAGCCCAAGGTGCCTCACAGGGAGGGAACCAAAATAATGAGTTCCCAGGCCTCACTCTCCTTCCTCTCTTCAACTCTGCTTGGAGCTCTCCCCCCCACACCAAACCCAATGGACACTAGAGGGCCTGGGAGCCCACTGATAGAATCCTCCCTAAGCAAGAAGAGGGGGCAGAGTTGAGAAGGGTGGTAAGCAGATCTGCAGGAGCAGAGGGAAGATGCCCACCAGAAATGCCATACACAGCAATTCCAGCAGGTAGCTCTCATTATGGGTCCCCTATACAGGTGAGGAAACTGAGGCCCAGAAAATCTCAATAACTTGTGGAGCAGGGTTCAAAGCCAGGTCCATCAGGCCCTAAGTCTCATATTCTTTCTGGTACTCTGGGTACATTTTATACCTTTTCTAGGCTTCAGTTCCATCGTGGAATGAGGAAATGGGAATAATCAAGATCACCTTTTAAAAATAAGCTATGATTCTATAATTCTCACTTTTTTTTTTTTTTTTTTTTTTGTAGAGACAGAGTCTCACTTTATGGCCCTCGGTAGAGTGCCGTGGCCTCACACAGCTCACAGCAAACTCCTGGGCTTAAGTGATTCTCTTGCCTCAGCCTCCCGAGCAGCTGGGACTACAGGGGCCCGCCACAACGCCCGGCTATTTTTTTTTTGTTGTTGTTGCAATTTGGCCGGGGCTGGGCTTGAACCCGCCACCCTCGGCATATGGGGCCGGCGCCCTACCGACTGAGCCACAGGCGCCGCCCTATAATTCTCACTTTTAATAATACAGGGTAGACATAAAGTTTGCATGAAATTTAAAATAGTTTAACATAGTAAACTGCACACGAACTTTATGGACATGATTCAGGTAACCAGAAATACATCCCCACTACATAAAACTATGTGGTGGGACTGTCCTGGCTTGAACTACCCTTGTCACTCTTTCTGATTCACTCAGCACTGGGAGAACAAAGTCCTTGAGTGTTGCCCCAGAAATAGGATGCTTTAGGCAACAATAAACCATCGAACAAAAGCCATCATGTCACTCAACAACCTTTGAATGAGCACATATTCTATTTCAAGCACTATAGTAAGTACAGGGGTATAAAGACCAATGAGACATGGTACTTGTCCTGTGATTTTTGAAGAAAATTGTTCTGCTCCATGCCTTCCCTAATGTACTTTTCATATCTTGCATTTTTGTAAAAAGCCCCAAATTAATTTTCATTCTAACAGAAAATAAACCTGACCCCTTAAAAATCAAGAATTCTGAGTAGTCAGAAATTTTATATAGTATTCAACATTTTAACTTCAGTTCTCTGAGATGCTTAAGTGTAAGACTTGCAATCCTTTATAAGTATGCCTACATTAAAAATGCTTGAATGCCACATGATAGATGGAAATTTTAGTTTGAAATGGGGAATATCTTCCACATGTACATCAGAGAGAGGAAAAAAAGTTTTGTTTTGTTTTGTTTTTCTAACCCCATGGCCTGAAAACTTAAAAGAACATTTTCTTTCTTCTATAGACTATTTTACAGATCTTTTTTTCTGGAAATTAAAGACAGGTACTTACATATTTTAAGGTAGAAAAGAAAATCGTGCTATTAAAAGTTTTCTTGTCAATTGATATTTAGTTTATGTTTTTGTGTTATCAGCGACATTACTAGAACCTCATATACCACAGTTAGTTACAAATAAATTAGAATTGTAAATGCTGCTAGATTTTTTTTACCCTCCACACCTATGTGGGGAAGAGCTTCCCATTTTACTCAAGTTTTAGATTCAAGTATCTTTCAGCGTTCTCTGAAGTTTCAACGGAAAGGCACTAAATGAAGGTCAGTTGAAAGACAAAAACAGACCACACTTGACTCCAAGGTGAATCCCTAAGGTGTCTTGAACCCCTAACCAATATGTGTGTACCAAGCAATTTTCTTTTTCAGTATAAAGGTGATAGTGATTGACACTTTAAAAATCATTCTATCAAAATCTATAGCTTTAATTAAATGATGAATTTCAGGAAATGATAGTACCAAGTGGAAATGCCATGTCACCAATAATACACAGATGACCCTCAGCACATTACACAGAACCACCTCATTATTGTGCAGTCCACGTTCGATGGGAAAATGCTCCTATTACCACAGCTCACTTTCCTTTTCCCAACTAATGGCTGCTTTAAATATGTGCAGTTGCAGACGTCAACATATTGTAAGGCAGAATGACCCTGATTAAAGACTATTGAAGTCATGGCCCCAGTACACTTAAGTGAAAAGTTTGTTTTCCAGTCATTTCACTATAAGCAACTTTTTTCTGCTGTTTACTTACACATATGTGTAATATCTTCTTCTGTCTGGTACTTTCCATTTTATTAATCATTTTCCCTTTATAAAGCATGCATTTCTAATGGGCGTGGATAAGTCTAGGGTGGGTTGGGGCAGCAATTACTTGGGAGTGGATAAGACTAGGGTGGGTTGGGCTGGCATTTACTTTCACATTTAATTCCCCAGAACAATGTGCTGCCCCGTGTAGTTGTATGAACACATGCAGCCTCCACTGCTAAGAGAGCAGTTTTGTTCCTTCTGTGGGGGACACAATCCATCTTTCACACGTGAGTCATCACACCTGCTTTGAAGACCTTTCAGTTAAATGGGACTCAAGACCTATGACTTGCAGAAGCTGCCAGGATGTCATGCAGTGAAACATGGTTACAATGTGCTTTGCTGGGGAGACTCTGGGAGAAGGAGGAAAACAAAAGCAAGGAGATTTCCAGATTTAAAAAAAAAAAAAAACCACCTAGAATTAGCAAAGTTAATAATCTTCTGTTTCAACAAATAACTGCAGCAAAATTTATTTTGTCATTACATGAAAAGAGGTTTACATTTTGCTCACATCAATCTGATCAGTTTGAAAAATTGTAGATGCATTGCTGAACCACTGCTAGGACAACAAATGGCAATAGGATCCCATGTGCTCACCAACAGAAACCACCGGCTGGAGTCATGAAGACACCTGCACCATATTGCTGGGAATGCAGCTGCACTTCCAACCGCTATGCATTCTGCCTCCAGTTAGCTCTGCATTCAATCCCACACCAGGAGAAGATTATGGAAATAGCAGCGTTCACTTCAAAGCATGTTCCCAATTGACATCTATGAACATCTACTGAGATCTTGTCCAGTGCCAACCTCTGAGTTGCAAGGGACACAGGGATAAATCAGTTATGTAGCCTCAGTGGAAAATACAGTGTAACATGGCCTGAGTGAGAGAAGGTATGGAATAAGAGAGGTATGGGATGTCTTTGAGGCTCAAATAGGGACAGAGCACAGAAGATAGACACAGGAGGTGGCACCTGCAGGGACTTTATTGAATAAAGGCTATATTTTTGAGTGGGGAAGAGTGAAACTGTTCAAGAAAAAGCAGAGTGGGGGAAGGAGTCTGTGGGCAGGTTGGCTCCTCCCGGTGCCCTCTTTGCCCAGGCCAGGAAGCACTAATGGCACTCCCGTGCCCTTGTCTGCTCACTGGTCAGTCTCCCTTCCGGCACTGTGATTTCCATGAGAGCAGGAACCACCATGTGTTCATGTCCCCAGCCCCATCTCCAGCACAAAAGAGCATATGGCAGCTGTACACAGAGATTCATTCATCAATATTTGCCCTAGTAATGCTTGCTTAGGCAAAAGTGACTGGTCCAAGGTCAGGCACACGAATGAGGTGGTGGAGCTGGCAGTCGAGCACCAGTTTGACTAACTCCAAATCCTGAGATTTATAGCAATGTCTTACAGGAGCCCCTCTTGAGTGGGGCAGATGCTAACTATGGAAGAGAAGCTAAAAAGGATCCCTTCCTCCCTTGACATTAAATAGAAATCAGGAATGTCACACCTGGACATTTACCCTCTGTGGGTGGGGTTGGAGACAGCCTGTCACAACTGTGAGGGAAGGAAGGGGCATCCTGAGACAGCAAGTGTCCAAGTCCATCCACACCTATGCTGTACAAACTGAAGGAAGCAATAGCCGGACTCAAGGTGGAAGAAATCTGATAACAAGTGTAGTAAGAACGAGGCTTTGAAGTCCTCAGCTCAAGGTTGAAGTCCCAGAGAGGTCACGTGCTACCTGTGTGCCTTGGGAAACACACAGTCACTCTCTGCCTCTGATTCCTCAGGAAATCATGTCACGTATGACAGAGCTGTGCTGGAAAGGGTCACAGTGAGTAGCAAGAGTCTGTGACCCATGTGGCCTGTCCCTCAGTTGTCACTCTTCAGACAGACATGCAACCCCTTACCCAATCTAGAGTCAGGGAAGGGAATCCCCAGGAGCTCTCTGGGCAGGAGCCGTAATGAGGAGCTCGCTTTTGCCAGCTGGGACAAAGTTTTAACACTTGCCGGGATCAAGGATCTGTGTATTGATTCAATCCGAGGTTAGCAGGCGCCACGAAACTGCCACTGGGAAAGTCCGGACTGGGCCCTGAGACCGGCTTCCGCGCGCTAACGCCGGGGTGAGGGGCCTGCGTGGCAGAAGCACTTGCTGCTGCCCTGGCTCGGGGCCCGCGCCATTGCAGGGGGGCAGCAGTTCATAATCCTCCCGTTTCTAGGAGCTTCCCCTGCACCTGTGCTCTAACAAGAGCCACAGACTGGGCACGGAGTGTCCAAAGAACCCTCCTGATTACAAACTAGGGGGCCGGCTAAGGGAGTTGATCGTGAGCACCAGGGCCACAAGGCCTTCCAGGAAGTCCAAGGCCACATTCTCTGCTCTTCACCACAGCAGACCCTTCTGCAGAGCTGTCCCAAGAGGGGCCTGGCCCTGCATAAACTGGGTTCTCCTCACAACTCTGGATGGTTTACGAAGCCTTGTTTTGTGCCAGGAACTGTGCCAAGAGCTTCAAAGACAACACCCCACAAAATGCACAGGCCCTGTGACAGCCCCCATTTTACAGAAAAGGACAGATACTTCTGAGTCTTTTTGGGAAAGAGATCAAAGCTCTTGTGTTCCGCCATCAGCACCTCCTGGGGAGTACCCAGCACTGGGAGGGGGAGTGGCTAATCCCGGACCCCCATAGGAAAAGTGTCCCACACTCCTACACTTCTCTGAAAGGTGGAGTGAGGAAAGGCAAAGAGAGGTTGATTCTGGGCAGAGAAGGTACTTGGTGAACTGGCTGATCCCAAGCTCAGGGTCTTCCACAGAGATGCAAAGTGTTCTCATGAATGGGGCGGAAGCAACACCCATCTGTCCAGATTGCTTCTCCAGGCTTGAGTGTCTCTGAACAGAGGGTCAGAGTGAGTGAGGCTGAGGGCCCAGACACACTAGCCAAGGACAGCAGAAAATCAGAGTCAGGAGGTGAGTACAGCTTCTCACAGCGTGCTGGAGAAAGTTTTGGCCCTCTGTGTCCTACAGTGAGTAACAGAAAATCCAGCTGCATGCACGAGGTCTGGGGGTGCCTGTATTTGGGAGTGCCAAGGAAAGGGCAGGGAAGAGACTGCAACCCTCTCAGAAGCCAGCGTTGGCAGGAAGGTGAAGAAGAGTAAAGGGCATGGCAGGTTGGCCCAGACCATTCTACTCATGTCCCACTTGAAACCCTTGCAAATGGGAAGTATTTGACAGTGTTCTTAGGGTTGGCTATGAGCTGCCAGGGCTCCAGACAGATTCTGCACTGAAATAAAGAATTAAAAAATAAATGAATAAAGTACTGCTGGTAAGAAATACTTTCACGATTTTATCACAAAATGATAAATGTAACCAATGTCTGAATGAATGACTCCTGAATACAGCCTCCTGAACATAAATATTACGTGCCATTTTAATAACATTCAAAGCTACTAATATTATTTCATTGAAAGATTTAATTTTCAAAGGAGGTAATATAAACAGTGTCTTAATACTATTAAGTGTAGCCTCAGCTAAGAGGTTATCTTAGTTTATTACTGGTCCTATAGCAAAACTTCAGATCAGGTGGTTTATAAACAACAAAAATATATTTGTCACAGTTTTGGAGGCTGGTAAGTCCGAGACCAAGGTGCCAGCAGATTCTGTGTCTGGTGAAAGCTCTCTTATCCCACGATGACACCTCGGCACTGTGCCTTCCCATGATGGGTGGGAGAGCTGGCTAGTTCCTCAGAGCCTCAAAGCCTGATCATGCCCTAAAGGCCCATGTCTTTACATCATTGCATGGGCATTAAGATTTCGTGTGATGTTTGGACAGGCATAAAACTTCAAACCATAGAGGAAGTTAATCATTCACTCCAACTTTGTGTTTCCTAAGCAGAACACGGGGAGCCCTAGAACCTTCTGGCAGAGCCCAGGAATCCACTCCATTCTACAGCGGACATTGGAATTCTGGCCCCAAGATGTGTTTTCCTAAAATTTTCTTTAGCTTGCTTCTAATTTTTTAAAAAGTGAGTCAAATGTTTTTAAAAATAGTATTTCCATGGAAATCTGGATTTCTGGCTTCTCCAGTAAAATCAAAGAACCTGGTAATGCTGAGTTTGCAAATCAAACCTCAGCTGGAGCTGAGTGACGTGGCCACCTTAGGTGGGCATGAGCTCCCAGCTCTCCCCAGTCCCACCACTTCCTCACATCCCTCAGGGAGACAGGACACCCGCTGTCATTCATCGAGGAGCTTCTACACCTGCTTTTTCTTATACCCACCAGATTTCACTCATTTGTGTTTCTTGTCTGATTCCTGTAGACCTTGGCTTGGCAACTCCTGTTCTCATCCCGTTTCTTCCTGTCCTAGATGAGAACACAGCAGCCCAGATGGAGGTGAAAGGATTTTCTCACAGTCATGCAGCTGCTTTGTAGTAGGTGGGAGTATAACTCAGGTCCCCCAGCTCAGAGTTGAACTCCCATACAGCATCATTCACTCATAGGAGGAAATATTTGGGACCTCAGGCTTGATGAAGAGTTGTTAGATAAGATAGAAGCATTAGGATCTATAAAGAATGGGTAAACAGAGCTTTACTATACTCAAAATAGAAAGATGTTTGTTCTGGGAAGTCTACCACTAAGAGAATAAGATGACAAACTACAGATGGAAAAGAAAATATTTGAAAATTATATACATGTATCTGACAAAGGCCTTTGATCTAGAATATATAAAAAATGCTTGCAATTCAATTGTATAAATTAAAGGGAAAGATGTGTACAGACATTCAACAAAGATGATATGTGGATGGCAAATAAACACATGCAAATATGCCATTAGGGAAATGCGGATGAAACCCACAGTGAGATACCACAATACGTCTGTTAGAATGAGAAAACAACAGTAACAGCAATGCCAGGTGCTGGCAAGGATGCAGAACAACTGGATCTCTCCTCCACTGCTGATGCAGATGCTAAATAGTGCAACCTCTTTGAGAGTAAATTGGCAGTTTCTTAAAGTTAAACATAAAGTCACCATATGAGCCAGCAATTTCACCCCTTTCACACTCACCCAAAGCATTTGTCCAAGTGAACTGTGTTCTTGCAAATGCCCATACATGAATGTTTAGCACCTTTATTCATAATCACCATAAATTGTAAACAATGCAAATGCTTTCAATGGGAGAAGAAATAACCAGAATATGGTACATGTATATTGTGGAATAATAGTCATAGAAAGTAAAAATCTACTGATACAAGCACCTCCAGTTGCTGGAGGAGAGCTGATATGTCATCTCAGTCTAATTCCAAAGGCCTTGGGGGCCAGAAGAGCTGATATGTCGTCTCAGTCCAAGTCTGAAGGCCTGGGGTACAGGAAAGCTGATGGTGTCAATTCCAATCTGAAAGTTGACAAACTCAACACTCAAAAAGAGCCAATGTTTCAGTCCAAGTCCAAAAACCAGAGAAGATTCAAGTTGTAGAACAAGTATTCAGGCATAAGGAGTTCCTTCTTACTCAGACTTTGATAGATGAGGACACCTGCAGTCTGGAGGGCAATCTGCTTTGCTCAGTCCACTCATGCAAACGTTGTTCTCGTCCAGAAACACCCTGACTGACAAATGTGGAAGGACATTTGATCATATGTCTGGGCACCTTGTGGCCTAGTCAAGTTGACACATAGAATTAACTATTGCAGTAACTTAGGTGAAATCTACACAGTACACTATGTTTTGAGTTCCTTAGAGTTAGGGAGATGCCTCAGATCATGCACCCCAAGTGATGACTAACTGCCCTGCCACAAGATTGCTACTTAGTTCATTTTTGTTAACTAAATGAGTAAATATTAGAATCTACTGTGGATGATCTTATTCCTTCTCTGCCTATTCTGAGACTTGTTTAGTCCTATCATTTAATCTACTCAAATATGGGGGACAGAAACAAAACTAGAACAGACATAAATCACTTTAACATCTAAAATTTTGCCATACATTTTCCCAACCAAGTGACAATATAAGTCTGTCCCAGAAGAAGGAACAGGTGAACAGATCAGTTCTTGGCAGATTGAGGCTAAATATCTACAAAATGATGCTAATGGGGATGTCAAAGAGGGAGCCGAATCTCTACCAGAGAGATCAGAGCTACCGATGCAGATGTGTGCCTTTTGTGGCAGTGGAGGTCTTGAGAATAGACAAAAACACCCAAATAAAACCCGAATACTGCAAAAGACAAGTGGACCCAAGTAAGAAGTTCTTCAGCAGAGTATGAAAGAGAACTGACATTAGGAAAAAAGAAAAAAGAAAATCAAGAAAGAATGGAGGTCGCATAAACAAGGATGAGGTTGTATCAACAAGAGGACAGACAGCGTCAATGACTACAAAAAAAAAAATGGCTGAAGAGAAAGAGAATAAGGGCAAAAGATGGTGTCACATTCATGGATTACTGGGAAAAGTTTCAACTACTAATTTTCTATTGTATTACCCAGGCGAGATGATATTATTCTAATTGGAAAGGATGGAGTAGGCAGTTTACAGTGGGAACTGCAGCTCCAGATTCATCACAAGGTAGCAGGATATTAGCAGCCTACTTACTAAGAACGTGAGCCATTATTCTAGACTGACATTTCCCATATGGAAGGACTTTCCAGGTACCATTTTAGTCACTGCCAGTAGTTTTTGACAAGGCTTATAAAACAGGTGAGAGACACCTGTAGAGTGAAGACAGGCAAAGGTAGCTCAGAGTTTCAAGAAAAAGGACAAATGGAGATGTAGAGAATAACACTGACATTCTGGCCCTGAAACCTAACAAGGTGTTTGGTAGCAGGAGGAATCAGACCTGAGGCCAGGTTCTAGGACCAGGTCACTGATTGATAGCAGGAATATAAAAAAAAAAAAAGTAAAGAATTTGGGCAACAATTTTGGAGGAAAGGTGAAAAGTGTAGTTGTGAAATCTGGAACCTCAGCTGAAGAAAATGAAAATGCTGGAAACATGACTTGACACACAAGAGAAGAGAACATGTCATAGCTACAGATTCATACATGACAGTCCCTGTAGGATGATGTTTCGTGTAATGGTATTTTTAATCAGTTCTCAGAAGTAGTAAAAAATAATAGAACTAGGCTAAGAATTGAACCTTGAGGGTTTTTTTAGTATGAGTAGTGGGAGAGAAAAAGGATGCTTGTGAGGGTTGATAGAGAATAATGGAGTAGTCACACAAAATGAGAATGTTGGGAGCACTAATGGTTGGCAATTTTAAATACCTGTTGAAAGAATCCTTGATTTCATTGAAAATCCTTTTTATAGGTCAAAAAATCAGGCAAGGTGAACTATTGATGCCTTATTAACTACAGAGTTATGTTGTTTAGAGGAAATCCATCACCCAAACATTTGCCTTGAGCCCTCCAGCACTAGGGATGTCTTTGCAGAAACAAACCAGCCTCTCCTTCATCCCCTAGGGCCGCACCAGAGGTGCCTGATAAATGGCAGAGGAACTAGGACAAGACTGAATTTGGTGACTCTCTTCACCACACTAGACCCTCATCATCACTTTGACCCCTTCCTCTTTCTCTACACTATATCCAACTATATCCAACTATATCTTCACGCACTCAGTCCGTTCTGCCATGATACGATCTTGGAAATCTTATCAGCTTTTTTCACTTTCCTTGCCACAGCCTGCTTTTAGGCTGTTATAACTTACATTTGTCCTTGGAATAATTTTAAAATTTAATCTGAAATTTCTGGCATGAAGTTCCAAACCCTATACATTGCAGCTCCAGGTTCTGTTTCCAGGGCTATGTATCACCAACCCCCTGCACCTACCCAACCTGTGGCCACAAACAAGGGACATCCATTCCCCTTGCTTTGGAAACCTCAGGCACATTAGTAAACCTCATTGATTTGCTCATATTGCTTTTTCTGCCATTATCAACCTTTCTTTCTTTCATCTACATGTTACTCATTGCCAATCAAAACCTACTCAACAATTAGTGACCTTCTCTGACACTTAGGAAAGAATTAATCGATTCCTCCTCTAAACATCCATAGCAATTTTATTGCATTTTTTCCCTTTTAAAAGGGAAAAGTAGAGCCAAAATATTTCATTTAACATTCCAGCTGTAATACTTTTTAGGAATCTGACCTTAGAAGTGTCATATAATCTCACTATTCCTTAATTTCATCATCCTAAAAGTAACTACTATGATACAAGCACTTAACTATAATTTCCCTATTCTCATTTCTTTTTTTCAGAACATTCACATGTGAGTTTTTATTTATTTATATAGTTTTAATTTCAGGTTATTGTGAGAGTATAAACAACCAGTTCACTATTTTTTAATTTGGTAGGTAGATTCCCTCTTGTAGTTGTGTACTGTATCCAAAAGGTAAGCCATACACCCCTATCTTTTGTCCTTTAAGTGGGAGCACATCAATCTCCCTTCCACTTCCCCCTCTCTGATTCCTCCTCCTACCACTTGAATAGAGTTAAGTTTTTCTGCTATGTGGACGTGCATTAGATCATCAGCTGGCTTCATAATAAAATAGAGTTCATTGGATATTTGGATTTTCCATTCTTGTGATACTTTACTAAGAACAATGTGTTTCAATTCCGTCCAGGTTAATACAGAAGATGTAAAGTCACCATCTTTCCTTTTGGCTGAATAGTACTCCATGGTATCTATGTACAATAGCTAATTAACTCATTCCTGAGGGGATAGGCATTTAAGTTGCTTCCATATATTGGGGATTGTAAATTAAGCTGCAAAAGACATTCTAGTGTAAATGTCTTTATGATAAAATGATGTTTTTTCTTCTGGGTAGATGCCTACTGACGGGATTGCAAGGTAAAATGAGAGGTCTAATTTGAGGATTTCTTTTCAAAGAGGCTGTATTAGTTTGCAGTCACCAACAGTGTAAAAGTGTCCCTCTCTCTTCACACCTGCACCAGCATCTGCAATTCTGGGCCTTTGTAGTGTGGGCTATTCTCACTGGGGTTAAGCGATATTTCAGGGTGGTTTTTATTTGCATTTCTCTGATGATTAGGGATGATGAGAATTTTTTCATATGTTTGTTAGCCATTCATCTCTCTCCTCAGACAAGGTTCTTTCAATATCTCTTGCCCAGTGATAGATGGGATTGTTTGCTCTCTTTTTGTTGATAAATTTGAGTTTTCTACAGATCCCAGTTATCAAACCTTTGTCAGATTCGTAATATGCAAATATATTTTCTGAAGGTTGTCTTTTTGCTTTACTTTTTGTCTCATTAGCTGTGCAAAGGCTTTTCAGTTTAATTAAATCCCATTTGTTTATATTTGTTGTTGCTGCAGTTGCCCACTGAAAGCTTCCTCAAAAAAATATTACCCAGGCCAACATCCTCAAGAGTATTTCCTATACTTTCCTCTAAGATTTTTATTATTTCATGTCTTAGATTTCAATATTTTATCCGTCTTGAGTCAATTTTTGTAAGTGGTGAAAGATGTGAGTCAAATTTCAGTCTTTTATATGTGGTTATTCAGTTCTCCCAGCACCAATTATTGAATAGGGGTTCTTTTCCCCAGTATATGCTTGCATGCTTTGGTATAGACTGGTTTCACCTCTTGATTTTCTATTCAGTTCCACATGTCTATGTCTCTATTTTTGTGCCAATACCATGCTGTTTTGATCACTGTGAAATTTCAGTATAACCAATGTCAGGTAGAGTAATGCCTCCAACTTTGTTTTTATTACTAAAAATTGTCCTGGATATATGGAGTTTTCTCTGGTTCCATAGAAAATGAAGAACTATATTTTTGAGTTCTTCAAAGTATGATGTTGGTATTTTAGTGGGGATTGCATTGAATCTGTAGGTTACTTTGGGAAGTATAGACATTTTAACAACATTGGTTCTTACCAATGAAGAGCATGATGTGTTACTGCATTTGTTGATGTCTTCTGCCATTTCTTTTCTTAGGGTTTCATAATTCTCTTTGCAGAGGTCCTTCACCTCTTTTGTTAGGTGTATTCCTATGTATTTAACTTTCTTTGAAGCTGCTATGAAGGGAATTCTATCTTTGATTAGCCTCTCAATGTGGCTGTTATTGGTGTATACAAAGGCTACTGATTTTTGGACATTGATTTTATACCCTGAGACATTACCATGTTTCTTGATCACTTCCAGGAGTCTTATAGTTTAATCTCTGGGATTTTCTAAGTATAAGATCTCATCATAAGAAAAAAACTGTAGTTTTACCTTCTCTACTCCAATTTGTATACCCTTTATATCAGGTGTCCTCAAACTGTGGCCTGCGGGCCACATGAAGCAGTGTGAATTATATTTGTTCCTGCTTTGTTTTTTACTTCAAAATAAGACATGTGCAGTGTGCATAGGAATTTGTTCATAGTTGTTTTTTTTTTTTTTAAACTATAGTCTGGCCCTCCAACAGTCTGAGGGACAGTGAATTGGCCCCCTGTTTAAAAAGTTTGAGGACGCCTGCTTTATATCCTTCTCTTGCCTGATTGCATTAGTTAGAACTTCCAGTATGTTGAATAGTCGTGGTAATAGAGGAAATACAGCATGGTGCCTTTTCTCAGTGGAAAAGAGCTCAGTTTCACTCCATTCAGCTGTGGGTTTCCCATAGGTGGCTTCAATCATTTTAAAAAATGTGCCACCTTTACCTATATTGTTAAGTGTTCTTGTTAGAAAAAGAGGCTGAATTTTATCAAATGCTTTTTCTGCATCTAATGAGAGGATCATATGGTCTTTGCTTTTGCTTCTATTAATATGGTGAATACTTTTATGGATTTGCATGTGTTAACCAGCCTTGCATCCCTTGGATGAAGTCTACTTATCATGATGTATGTCATTTTTTTAAAGTGTAGCTGTAATCTACTGGCTAAGATTTTGTTAAGAATTTTTGAATCAATATTCATTAGTGAAATTGATCTGTAGTTCTCCTTTTTAATTGGATCCTTTCCTTGTTTTGGTAAAAGGGTTATGTTTGATTCATAGAACATGTTAGAAAAGGTTTCTTCCTTTTCTATGTTTTGGAAAAGGTTCTTCAGCATAGGTAGACATTCATCTTTGAAGGTTTGATAGAATTCTGGTGTGAAGCCATCTGGTCCAGGGCATTTTTTTGTTGTTGTTGGAAGAGTTTTTATTGTTTCTTTGATCTCAGTGCTTGGTATTGGTCTGTTCAAGAGATTTTTCTTCCTGGCTAAGTCTAGGGAGTCTGTGTGATTCCAGGTATTGATCCATTTCCTCCACGTTGTCAAATATCTGATATAGAGTTTCTTGTTGTACTCAGACATAATCTTTTGTATCTTTATGGTATCTGTTATAATTTCCCCCTTTTCATTTTTGATTGAGGTTATTAGAGATTTTGCTTTTCTATTTCTAGTTAATCTGGCTGAAGGTTTCATTTTATTTATCTTTTCAAAGAACCAACATTTTACTTCATTGACTTTCTAACTGATTCTTTTGTTTTCATTTCATTAATTTCTGACTTAATTTGGGTTTATTGTTGTTGTTTTTTCTGCTGATTTGGCACTGAATTCATCTTCTTTTTTCATTTTGTTAATATGATTCAATATTGTTTTTATTGTTCTCTCTTTATGTTTGGTAGATGTAAGCATCTAATGCAATAAATTTCCCTCTTCGGACTGCTTTGAAGTATCCCACAGGTTTTGATAACTTGTAGCTTTATTGTTATTGTATTTGAGATATTTATTAATTTCTTCCTTTATTTCTTCTTTAACCCAGCTGTCATTCAGCATAAGGTTCTTTAATTTCCATGGCTTCTGATCTTTGTTGGAGCTGAGTTCCACCTTCTTTCGGTCTGAGAAGATACAAGGTATAATTTCAATTTTTTAAAAATTTTGTTGTGGTTTGATCTGTGACCTAGCATATGATCTATTTTGGATTACATTTTATGGAATTATGAGAAAAATGTATATTCCTTAGCTTTGGGAGCATGTGTTCTGTGTATGTCTATTAAGCCCATTTGTTCTATGTTGCATTTAAGTCCCTTATATCTTTGTTTAGTTTCTGTATTGATGATCTGTCCAGTTCAACTAGAGGAGTCTTTTTTTAATTAATTAATTAATTATTTTTTTAATGTTAAATCATAGCTGTGTACATTAGTGCAATCAAGGGGTACAATGTGCTGGTTTCATATACAATCTGAAATATTCTCATCAAACTGTTCAACATAGCCTTCATGGCATTTTCTTAGTTATTGTATGTAGACTTTTGTATTCCGCATTTAGTAACTTTCACCTGTACCCATTCTAAGATGCACTATAGGTGTGACCCCACCAATTATCCTCCCTCCACCATAACCTCCCCACTCCCTTCCCCTCCCTTGGGCCTTTCCTCATAGTCTTGTGCTATACTTGGGTTATAGCCTTCATATGAAAGCTATAAATTAGCTTCATAGTAGGGCTGAGTACATTGGATACTTTTTCTTCCATTCTCCAGATAGTTTGCTAAGAAGAATATGTTCCAGCTCCATCCATGTAAACATGAAAGAAGTAAAGTCTCCATCTTTCTTTAAGGCTGCATAATATTCCATGATATACATGTACCACAATTTGCTAGTCCATTCGTGGGTCAATGGACACTTGGCCTTCTTCCATGACTTAGCAATTATGAATTGGGCTGCAATGAACATTCTGGTATAGATGTCTTTGTTATATTGTGATTTTTAGTCTTCTGGGTATATACCTAGTAAAGGAATTATAGGATCAAATGGCAGGTCTATTTTTAGATCTCCAAGTATTCTCCAAACATCCTTCCAAAAGGAACATATTAGTGTGCGTTCCCACCAGCAGTGTAGAAGTGCGCCCTTTTCTCCACATCCACGCCAACATCTCTTGTTTGGGGATTTTGTTATGTGGGCTACTCTTACTGGGGTTAGGTGATATTTCAAAGTAGTTTTGGTTTTCATTTCTCTGATGATTAAGGATGATGACCTTTTTTCAAGTGCTTGTAGATCGTGCATCCATCTTCTTTAGAGAAGTTTCTCTTCAACTCCTTTGCCCACCCTGAGATGGGATCACTTGTTCTTTTTGTGCGAATATGTTTGAGTTCTCTGTGGATTCTTGTTATTAAACCTTTAACAGAAGTATAACCTGCAAATATTTTCTCCCATTCTAAGGGCTGTCTTCTTGTTTTACTTATGATGTTCTTGGCTGTGCAGAAGCTTTTTAGTTTGATCAGGTCCCAGTAGTGTTTTTGATACTGTTTCAATTGCCTGGGGAGTCCTCCTCATAAAATATTCACCTAGGCCGATTCCTTCAAGAGTTTTCCCTGCACTTTCTTCAAGTACTTTTATAGTTTCATGTCTTAAATCATTTATCCAGTGAGAGTCTATCTTAGCTAATGATGAAAGGCGTAGGTCCAGTTTCAGTCTTTTACAGATCGCCAGCCAGTTCACCCAGCACCATTTGTTAAATAGGGAATATTTTCCCCACTGAATGTTTTTAATTGGCTTGTCAAAGATCAATAAGTAGCAGGATTCATCTCTTGGTTCTCTGTTCTATTCCAGACATCTACTTCTCTGTTTTTGTGCTAGTACCATGGTGTTTTGATCACTATCGATTTATAGTACAGTCTCAGGTCTGGTAGTGTGATTCCTCCTGCTGTGTTTTTATTTATGAGTAATGTCTTAGCTAATCAAGGTTTTTTTCTGATTCCATATAAAACGAAGTATTATTTTTTCAAGATCATTAAAATATGACAATGGAGCTTTAATAGGAATTGCATTAAAATTATATATTGCTTTGGGTAGTATAGACATTTTAACAATGTTGATACTTCCTAGCTATGAGTATGGTATGTTTTTCCATTTGTTAACATTTTCAGCTATTTATTTTCTTAAAGTTTCACAGTTCTCTTTTTAGAGATCTTTCATGTCCTTTGTTAGATAAACTCCCAAATATTTCATGTTCTTTGGCACTACTGTGAAAGGAATAGAGTCCTTGACTGTTTTTTCGGCTCGGCTATTGTTGGTATATATAAAGGCTACAGATTCATGGGTGTTGATTTTGTAGCCTGAAACATTGCTGTATTCCTTGATCACTTCTATAAGTTTTGTAGTAGAATCCCTAGTGTTTTCCAGAAATACGATCATGTCATCTGCGAAGAGTGAAAGTTTGATTTCTTCTGACCCTATGTGGATACCCTTGATCGCCTTTTCTTCCCTAATTGTGATGGCTAAAAATTCCATTACAATGTTAAAGAGCAATGGAGACAATGGGAAACCTTGCCTGGTTCCTGATCTAAGTGGAAATGATTTCAATTTAACTCCATTCAATACAATATTGGCTGTGGGTTTGCTGTAGATGGCCTCTATTAGTTTAAGAAATGTCCCTTCTATACCAATTTTCTTAAGTGTTCTGATCATGAAGGGATGGTGGATATTGTCAAAAGCTTTTTCTGCATCAATTGAGAGAATCATATGGTCTTTATTTTTTAATTTGTTTATGTGCTGAATTACATTTATAGAGTTACGTATATTGAACCAGCCTTGAGACCTTGGGATAAATCCCACTTGGTCATGGTGTATAAGTTTTTTGATGTGTTGTTGGATTCTGTTTGTTAGGATCTTATTGGGTATTTTAGCATCAATATTCATTAGTGATATTGGTCTATAATTTTCTTTTCTTGTTGGGTCTTTCCCTGGTTTAGGGATCAAGGTGATGTTTTCTTGGTAGAATGTGTTGGATAGTATTCCTTCTTTTTCGGTATTTTGGAAGAAGTTTAGTAATATAGGTACTAGTTCTTCTTTAAAGGTTTGGTGGAATTCTGATGTAAAGCCATCTGGTCCTTGGCTTTTCTTTTGAGGGAAATTCAGTATAGTTGATACTATTTCAGAACTTTATATAGGCCTGTTCAACATTTCTAAAGGCCAAAGATAGACACCCAAGACTGAACTTGTGGCCTCCTTGAACCATACCAATGCCATGACCCGCCCCCAGACAGACCAATGCCTGTTTGCTTTATCAGCATTCAGTCCTTGTGGGACTTGAGTCCCAAAGCTCTCACTAGACTTCACAGGAGGTCCATCAGACAGCGTCCCCTGAAGACAAAGCTGCCCTCCCAAGGGATGTGGGCACCACTCAGCTCAACTCAAGGATGACCACTGGAGCTCAGAAGGCATTCCAGAGCTACACATTAGGACTCCATGGACTATTCCCTCTGCATGGATGGTCTTTCCACAGTGATGGTGCCCTGCCTGCAGCAAAATTAATGAGAGAACCTCTGAGCCCAGCATTCAACCTGGGCCACCAGACACTGTACAAGTCTACTTGCTTCTCTAATGGGTATCCCAGTCCAAGATCAAAATATTGTAGGACAACTCTTTTCCACCTCCAGCCTTCCTGGGAGAGCAAGGTGGCCCATACTAAGCACCTTCCTTCTGCATAGGTTTTCCTCAGCTCCAGACCTCCTTCTTGTCTCCTGAAGTCTCCTATAGTCTTCTGCTGCTTCACTGTGCCCTGGAGTGATGTTTCTGGGCAGATTCCCCAAGCCAGAGGTGGCTGATGTCCACTTTTGCTGTCCCCCATGAGTAGCCAGCAACAAAATGTCTCTAGTCTGACATCTTGCTCCACCCTACCACATTTCCATTTTTTATTCTGGATGTACTTTGTGTGCTAGAGCAGTCTATCTCTATTTTTCTCTCTCTCCTCTCTCTCTCTCTTCTCTCCCTCCCTCTCCTGGCCCAATAGATATATTCAATAAATATTTGTTGAATGAATTACAAATTAGTATAATCTCAATGGATGCTTTTCATATACACTAATTAACACCATTAAACGTTTATATTCTGATCCCAGTATGAAGTTAAGCTAGAAAAATGAATGAAATGTAATCACCTCTCATTTCCAGTCCAGTATTCACCAGCTTTATTATTGTCATTACTGTTATCATTTCTGCCTTTTTACTGCACTCTTTTACTTACTGAACCTTAATTCCAAAGAGACAAAAGCACCTAATTGCACTTACAATCATTCTACCTTATAATTACCAAACCCAGCTGGAAAAGCCAGTGAAAATTTAAATTTTTTTTCCATCAAATTTCTTTCCTAAAATTGCCTATGGGATGACTTTAAAAGAAAATCTATCACAATGAAAGTACAGGTCTCTGACTGTAGAGATCAGAGATGCCTGACATAGGAGTTCACTGTGTGGACCACACAAGACCAGGCCTATATTCAGAAAGTGCTCAATATTATGAGGAAGAGTGAACAAATACACAAACCTAAAAGCCCACAGACCATTTAATTCTAACATTCATCATCCAGTGTATAATCCTTTGTTAGATAATTGGTAAGTATTGCCAAAGGCTTCTTTGCTTTTGCAAAATAGCTCAGGATTTTTTAATTAACACAAATACCTCATGAAATAATGAATAGGACACATACTGAGTCACTGAAAAGCTCACACCCTTTGTCCAAATAATATGAACACTAAGAATGAATTCTCACAACATCATTACAAAGGAATAAAAAATCAATACACAAAGAAATATTTCCTGAAATTGTTATAATAACAACCAATTTATAGAAATAATTGAAGTGTTAAACAATGGGGAAATTATCATTTTTGAAGGATAAGTTATGTTACCTTTATGGATATCAGTTTGACTATCTATAAAATGGGAATAATATTTACTATTTGTTTTAGGGGATTAAATTTATTCATCCAGGTTAAGTGTGTACATTCTCAATTGGGTTCCAGGGCATTTTCTTCTTAATAAATTCCCCTCTCTCGACCTCTTTAAAGAGTTTCTGTTTCTTGCTCCTTACAATCAAGTGATCCTAAATTTAAATGGGGAGACGAGTGGTGGGGAAAAACAATCACAGGGAAACATTTTCATTTCTTTCACTCTATTTTTATGCATATACAAAACTGCAATGAATTTTCAAATATAGATGACATAGATTACCAAATATTTCACAAAACCTGTAATAATTTCATTCCAATACAATGTTTTCCGATGGGAGTACATACTGACAAGGGGCCAACCACTGTTAAGCACGTCTATCTTACAAATGAGGAAACTGAGGTTCAGAAATATTATATAGTATTAGTTAATGAGACTGCATCTCTATAGAGAAGGGTTAGATCTTTACTCTACTGTAAAAGTGTTTGTATTTAGGGAGATTGGGTGGAGATGCAGAACAAAAGTGAGCAAGCTAGGGGTGGAAGTTGGCTAAAGGATAAATACCTGTTTTGAAGTCATATTTGCCTAGAAGTCTACTGTTTTTACTCAGTGTTTTCTGCTTGCTAATGTTATAATTTTTGAGGTGTATATTTGTATCTCTGCTTTTACATTGCTTGTAGAAGTTACTTATGATAAGGATACTTGTCTTGAAGATTTATTTGTATACCAAGTAATTTGTCTTTATCAGTGCTTAAGTATGTATTCCGCTGGGCTGTTGAGACATCATTTGTGTGGGACTGGTGCCCCTACGAATCACTCTTTTTTTGTCCAGTTCTCTCAGTGGTTGACATTTAGTCTACAAACAGACCTGTGTCACTCAAAAACCAAAAGGCCTAACTACAAAGGTGAACTTCTAGTAATTTTTACAATGATACCTGTTTTAAAATCATACTGAAGTACTGTGTAGTTTACAACAGCTGTCTGGCCTTTGATCTCATTTAAGAATGCTCACACTTGGCAAGAAATATTCTTATTTAATGAGTCCAATTTAGAGATACATTAATGTAATGCAGATATCCCAGACCTCTCTAATTTGAAAGGTCACATTTACTTTTAATGACCTTATCATGGCAGCTCAAGTTTTCACTAGCCTGACAATTAGGCTGTAATTTCGGAAAATTTCTTCTTCGTATATTGGTGGGGTTTTTGGGGGTTTTTTGTTTGTTTGTTTGTTTGTTTGTTTCAGTTTTTGGCCAGGACCGGGTTTGAACCCGCTACCTCTGATATATGCGGCCAGCGCCCTACTCCTTTGAGCCACAGGTGCCACCCTTCATATATTGGTGTTTTTCAGTAGCTCCCCGTAAGACTTTTGGTTGCAGACACCATGCAGGCTCCACTCTCTTCTCCCAGCTCTGTCTTCCAGGTTGTTGCTTCTCAAGCCAGTGGGTACCATGACTGCCCACCTTTCAAGGCCCAAAGACTAAGCACCAAGAACATTGTATATATATGCTTTCCCAAGATCTCATCTTCAGAGATGTAGAGCATCGTGGGGGAAATGGACTCCAATTTAGTTTTTCAACTTGGTCCTAAATCAGCTTAGTTTACAGTCAGTCTCATTGCACCTAAGGAGTTTTGAAGGCTTTGGGCTGGAATCTCAATTCTTATTCAGAATTTCACTGATTATCACATAAAACTATAGTTCTATAGTTTTCTGGTGCCCAAGATTGTAACCAAACAACCCCAAATCCAGAAAATAGGGCCAGCTGGCAGGTAGACTTAAATGGGTTCCCTGGAAACGGGCTCTAGGGTGGAATGTTGTGTCCAGGAAATTGATTAGTGAAATCTCCTAACAGTGACAGGGTTGGACCTTACCTAAGTCATGAGTTCCAGAGGGCAGTGTCAGTTAGAAAGTCTGTCTCCACTGCATCATCACCACTATGATCACTACCAGCATCTCCACTACCACCACCACCACCCTTTATGTTCTGGAAATGGAAAATCACAGAGGACTACCCTGCCCTCGCATGTTTACATATTTGCAAGCAAGATCCATCCCCATCCTTTCGCTTAACCCCCACAGGACTCACATGATACCGGGTACTCTCTTGTCTCCTATCTCCATAAAACACCAGCTCCAATTCCTTTCCTTCAAAGAGTTCCTTATTAATACAGTCTCCCTATTGCAATACCCTGAATAAAAGCATTTTCTAAATTGCCAGCTGCCTTATGTCATTGACAAGAGATGGGCCTGTGAGGAGTGAGGAAGGTGGAGTTGAGCAATGAGAGATGCTGACCTGCCATCAGGTTGCAAATGGGGCCTCCACTGACTTCTGGAAGGCTCCAGAACTGGTGTGACCCTTCAGAATTGCCCTAAATTGAAACAAAGCTGACCATCCTTTGTATTGCAGATGTAGCATGTTACCCAGCCTTGGGAGGGAAGTCACCCTGAACAAAGTATGTCCTTAAGGCAGAAGGCAATTTCCAGTGAGAAGAGGCAGCTGTGAGCTCTCAGCAGCCAGGTTTGCAGGATCTGGGGTGGTACCTGCATAGCAATCCTGGTCCCAGGTATCTACTCCATTAATAAACCCCAAAATATCAGTGAATTAACAAACAGGGTCAAACAAATATGAGATAACAGTAAGTGACAAAAGACAGTGAGGAGTAGCCCAGGGAATGGCATGGGGCATAGCCTACATAATTTTAGAATTCTTAAGAAGTGTTGTTTCAGCTGTGGTTCACAAACTTTCCAGGACTCGTTCCTAAATGCATTAAACTTGCTAATAAGTCACTCTCTAAAGTTTTGTTTCTAAATTAATTAGCAATTTACTCATGCATATTTAATGGAAATAAAATTTAAAAACCAACTGCCACCATTTGCTGCCACCTAATCAAAGTGAGCTCCAGTCTCCCCATCGTTTCCAAGGAAAGATTTTTCTTGTTGAATTTCATATGAATTTGTGCAAGCTTTGATTCAAGACAGAAATATTACAAATCACTCTTTTGTTACAGTGAGCCTGATTCTTGGTGCACTTTTTTTCCTTCTTATAAGAAGCATTTACAGAGCTTCCCATTTCTTCCCAGGTGTTATACTGTACCTTGTCTGGGACATAAAACATTTTTCCATGTCTTTCTACTCTTGATTACTGTCACCACAAGGCACAGATGACTTTGCCTGGACAGTGTCAGTGGAAAAGGGGAAGCAAAACGCAGGCTATAGTTCACCGAGGAGCTAAAGCTAATGAATATATGAAGACAACATTGTGTAAACTGCTCTTTGTAGATTCTAGATCTAGAAATCTGGAATCTATAAATACTGCTATCCCAGGTTGGTAATTAAAGGCAGACACAATGTAGTGTGGAGGTGTTTGTTTCTTTGGTTTACATGCATTTGTTCTCCATCAGAAGAGAAGAACATGTTTAAATACTGATGAGAAGGAACAAGGAAGTTGGTAAACAAGATGGAAGATACAGGAGATACGTTTCTTTCTGAATTAAGGAAGGAAGGATGCCTCTTCAATTGTGACTGAGGAGGGGAAGGGGCAGAGAAGGAAATTGTGAACAGCTGGCTTATTCAGGGTTATGGGTCCACCAGATGATACACAGACCAGTAAAGGATCAAAGGAGATGACAGATTTAGCCAGTGAGTCATTCAGAAGATAAAGCTAGTACCTAGAGATACAAATGGAAGACGGGTGCACCTTAATTTGGGAGATTATCAAATTGATTTTTAAAAGTGGGTATTGGAGAAAGAAGCATAGAGTAAGAACTAACAATCACTATATGCCAGGCATTGTTCTAAGCAATCAACTCAAAATAACTCCAAAGAGTATATCTCATCCTTTCCACATTTTTTTATATGAAGTAACTGAGATACCCAGTGGGTAAATCATGTGCTCAAGGTAAAACACCTAGGAAGTGGCAGAGCTGTGGTCAGAGTGATTTCAGCCTCAACTTCGCTCTACTTTCCTGCCACAGGCCAGAGAGTTGGATTTGACTTTGTTATCTCAAGTTGACAGTTGCGAGCAACAATGAGATCCAGGGTGTGGCATAATAGTGGGTGGCTGTGGTGGAATGGGTTCTGTGCCCAGTTCAAGAAAGCTCTTCTGCCCCTCCTTCTGCAGCATCGCATGGACTTCCTGCTGGTCATTGTAACTGTAGCCTTGCAGAGGTTTTGTGTTCAGTGAAGCTATGGCCGGGTATCCAGTGGATAATGTGGCTATGGGGCCAGATTAAGGGAAGCTGCACAGGGAAGTTCAGACAAAAAGATCCATCCACATTCAGGATGAAGAAATACATCCCAAAATATGTGGATAAAACACAGCTGTTTCCTGACCCTGTGCCTCATTTTTGCAAGATCTTCACTGAGTTTTCTTTTGCCAAGTGTTGTCTGTGATTCCAGACACTTATCTTGTAGGTATTGCTTCAAGAATGTCAGTTTGCAGCACCATAGCTGAAGCAGGGCCATTTTACAGTCACATTATTAGTGGGAATCTAAAGTTATCCCAGCAAATATGTGGAGCTCTGGCTTCCAGGCCCCATCTTTGAGAGGCAGCTATTTGAGTTAGAAGGTTGTTGCCTTGTGTGTTTTCTGAGTACTAGAGCTAACGATGCTAAAGTATGCAGTCTCTCTTAATCTATGGAAGCTCATAGATAAATGTCTCAAAGCTTACTAGCTCTTCACTATGCTAGCATGAATTTGTGAGAAAAAAAAAATTGTGGTGTGATGCAGTTATGCCACCTGCTAACTGTAACCTTCCCACGTTACTTAACCCTCCTGAGCCTTGGTTTTAGCACCTGTAAGATGGAGTTGGTAACAGTGTGAATAATATCATTCCAGAGAAATGCTTAAAGAAGCCTGGCTATAGTAAGACATCATACATGATAGAGGAATCAGTATTTATAGTAGCTGTTTTTGCTACACTTATTCTTTGCAATTCCTTATTGCCAATGTATTTACTCTGCCTCTTATTCCTACCTGCCTCTTCACTGAAAAGGTTCCCACTAATGTCATCAACATTATCTTTCATGCTAAAGCTAAAGGATACTCCACAGTCCACATCCAGGAGGTTCTCTCAGCAGTATTTAACACCATTAACCATTTCTTCCTTCTAAAGCATATTTTCTTGGCTCTGCACTAACATCTAACAAGTCCTAACTATGTGTCAGGTGCTGTTCTAAGTACTTTTCAGAAATATCTCATCTACCTGCACAATTAATCTTGTCCTTAGCCCCATTCTAAAGATGGTGGGAAAAGGCTCAAAGAATTTGTTTTCACCATAGGTCACAAAGCTAGTGCATGACAGTCTGAGATTCAGAGTTATATTTGGTATAGTCTGGCTTACTATCCTATACTCTCTTCTTGTCTCACTTGACACACCGCAATCTTGGTCATTGCTTACGGCATGCAAGTGCTACATTAAACACTATGTGTATATGTATGTTATATCTGTATATGGATAGACAGACAGATCCCTTAGTTGATAAGATACATAAATACTTTAATCCCAGCATATAGCCTTATGAGATAAATATTATGATTCTATCATTACCTACATTTATATGAAGAAAATGAGCCTCAGAAAAATTAAGTAAATTGCTCAAATTAACCTTGCTGATAAATGACAGAATCATGATTTGAACTCAAGCCCGTCTAATTTTATTTCTGCTCTTGGTCATTACATAATACTACAGTACAATTGCCAGATAATACCCTCTCCAACTTCATGTAAGATTGAAATAAACTAGAACAGAATGGATTTCAGCTATAAAGTACTGAAATATCCATGTGTCTATTCAGGTATAGCTTTGCAAGAGTGGAGCTTGGCATGCAGACCTGATAGCCTCAAACTGTTTCTGAAATAATGAATGCAATCCCCAGGCCTCTTCAAAGCCTGGTGATTAGAGCCTTGATGAAAACACCTACGCCTCATTTTTAAGAGGCATGGTCAGGCAGAAAACTGCCATTTTAGCTTTTGTGCTAAAACAACAACAATAAAAGCTTTTGACCTCGGTCCTCTAAAAATCAGGATGATTATATACTCTATTTATTAAGAGTGAAGAGTATATCCTCCTCACCCTCAGTATGGCTCTAATTGTATCAACAACCTACCTATATCTAATAAAGGCAGAAAATGAGACCATTCAAGGGAATCGTCAATGATTGTCATTGCCACAAGTAATCAACACCATTTCATAATTTAACAAGTCTCTGTGTGATTTTTCTGAAAAATATAAATAATGTATACAAAATTATATTTACTAGAAGTACATTTTAATCCTAAAGTTGGAATTAATACAATGAATGTCTAAAACTACCTTGAAATGGCAAAAGCAAACATTTTAACTACCTAACACTTCATAAGGCTTTTATATAACTTGCTTAACATTCCCAAAATTAATAGTAATTCCTACAGAAAAGTAAAATATGTAAAAATTTTACATCAAAATGAAATATTATAAAATATAAGTAAGAGGCTTATCAGCATTCTCACATTTTGGGGGTGGGATGCAAAGGTACAAATTCAGAAGCTTATTAAACTGGAAGAGTAATTACTATATCTGTTTCTTAATTATGAAATATTTTTATTGCTAATGTCATAGATAGACCCTATGATATTTATGCCCTGTGTGCAATGAATCTGTATTCAATATTTGGGCAACATGGCAGGGGAAAGAACTTATCTCCTAAAGTGATTGTAAAATTACATTCAACTTAAAGCATTATCTCAGAATGGAACATAAAGTTATAAGTTAAAGAGAAAGAGAGTTTTTTTTGTTTGTTTGTTTGTTTGTTTTTTACTTGAATTGCCAAAGAATTTGCTTTAGGTCTCTAATCACTTTGCCAATAGACATGGCTAGTTTTACTAAGCACTTCTGCACCTGAATGATAATTTTACTATAATGCTTTAAGTTGAATGTAATTTTACAGTCACTTTAGGAGATTAGTTCTTTCCCCTGACACTTGCTCTTCCTTACCCCTACTTGCCTATTTTTACAAAAAAATCCATTCGTCTTTAGACATTCAAGTACAACTGAATCTTTTATTATCATTGTGAGATTTAGAGGTCTTCCAGCACACACCAAATTATAAGCCAGTGAAAAGGTCACTTTCTATAAGCATCCTGAATTTGTTCTCTTTTAAATACACAAGTGAAAATCAAATGAAGTCTCAAGGCAGAGAGTTGTCAAATTAAACCTTATATATAAGAATTATCTGCAGATTCTTCACCCTACACCCCAGCTACTGAGTTAGTGAGTAAGCATAAGTTGGGATCATGGAGGAATCTGCATTTTTTACAACTTATTCAAATATTTTTTATTTAAGTGGTCCACAGATTACACTTTGACATAATTCCCCTGACACATAGACATATTATAATCTACGGGTAATTTTGTATAAGTGGAGTTTGAATACTAGAGTGGACAGCCTGTGTTTGACTGTAGATTCTGCCATTTACGAGCTATGTAGCTTTGGACAAATGATTTCACCTCTTATACCTTGTTCCCTCATCTATAAACAGAGTATATTAATCCTTGTCCTGCAACTCTCAGAGTTCTTAGGAGGATCAAATGAGATTGTAGCCTTGTGTGGCAGAGATATGTGTTTAATAACTTCTTTTCACTTTCATCCCAAGCACACAGCTAGACTGACTTTACTAGCTTCTCCACTGCAGTTAGTGGGGGCTGTGGCTGTATTGTGGCCAGTGGAATGTGATGTATATTACTCCCCTCCAGACTCCACCTGCCATAGGCTATCTCTTCCCTGTTCACCACCTAGATGACAATTCCCAGAGCTATCTTGGGACCCAATGGATGTAATGTGGTCAGCTTTGGACCCAAATTACTACTTAAGAGTTAAGAGCTCCCTCTTTGCCTACCTGTACTGAACTGAACCATGAGCAAGAAACAAATGTTTATTGGGTTAACTCACTCAGATTTTGGAATCATTTGTTACTATAGTTAGTCTATTCTGAAAAATGTACAGTTTTATATATATGCAAGAAATTAAACGAAAGGACGATACCTGGGGCAGTGCAAATCTGTACTGATAGGCCAGCCTGGCATTTTTAGAATAGGTATTGGATCTTCTGCTTAAAAGTACCTCTTCCCTATGTATTCATTTATAACACTGGGCCATTTTCTGGCAGTGAATCACAGAAATGTAGGAATTAGGTAGGTAGAACAAAGACATTGTCAGCAAAGAAAAGTAGGGATGAGATACATATATATAAGGGCATGAATGGATAGATGGAGAGTGCAGAATAGGACAGCGTAGAAGCCTAAGGTCATTGAAGAGTTTGACTCAGGAGCCAAGCAGCCAAGAGTCAAGGAACATCACAGAAAATAACAGGAAATGAAACTAGGTACTTCGTCCAGAGCCAATTATCATAGGAGGGCAAGTGATCGGTATGAGCCAAAAGATTGGAGAAGATGGCTCAAAGTCCAAGAAGACCGTTCTGTTGTACTATCTGAAATTATAACTATTCTTCAACATGCAACCCAAATGTCACTTCCTTTATTAAGCCCTCAATTAAATTAGGAGCTTTGAATCTGGAGTTTGTGGACATTAGAGGTGGAGGAATAAACTTGCACAGTGTTCTTAAACCCTCTGAACTTAAATGCAAAAAATTATGTTCATATTCTTAGGGATAGAGTCCTTATTTTCATCACCTTCTTTTCTTTCTTTCTATTTTTTTTTGCTCTAGCAGCATTTTTATTTACAAACAGCAATGTCCATTGACTTTATTTATACCATAAAAAAGCCATTTACAAGCAAGAAACAAGAATTCAGAACAAAATTAAGCAGCACTGAAATAGTCATGTCACAAATCTAAAACAAAATGAATACAAGAGTAAAATATCATTTGAATAAATAGTCTTAAATTCATGCTATAAAATAATCCTTAATGGCAAGTTACTAGTTGATACAGCATCCGCTTAGCTAGCTTCATTTACTTCATATGGTGATGAACTGTGGAGTTGTGAGGTTACCAGTTTATATTGCAAGATAATGACACTGTGTTAAGTCATTCAAATTGCTCAACCATTTATAACAGAAAAAATGTTAGCCCTACTAATAAAAGTGGTGAGAGAGATGGTTTTCACATTAGGAATATGGTCATTCTCAACAAACCAGGTAGATTTACCTCTTAACAATAGTCAGGGCAGCAACCAAAGGCTTGGGCAGCAAGTCCAAGGTTGAATTCACAGCGTACTTGTCACTGAGGGGCAGCAAGAGGTCTGTGTACTGAATCTGCTACACGGAGTGCCAAGCAAGGCTGCCTCCTGGACTTGATAGAGAACTACAATAGCCCTGTCTGCGCCAGACCCAAGGAGGGAACCAGAGAAAACAGGTTCTCTTCTGGGCCGAGAAGTCAAGGCCAGGGCAGAAACAGTGGGAACACTCTGGCACTTACTGAAAAAGACGAATATGACGTGTGACAACCATTACAAATTCGGAACAATGTGAATGACTTTTCTGAACTTGTAGTTCAGTTGCACTGAGTAATATGAAATCTATGATTTATGAACTAGATAGTTTCATATAAATAATTTATATAATTCCCCAATACTTTCATATATAAAATTTAATAAATAACCCTGACCAGTCTAGAAGCACCATTCAAGGGGCGTGTGCCCTTGGAAAATAGTTTAGGTGTTGCATACTTGAGTACCTTTCAGTGGAGGCTTCACAGGAAACCATTATAGAATTTAACAATAATGATGACGACAAAAACAACAACAACAAAAAATCACAGTAAGTAATAGAAAAAGTTGTTAAAATAAAATACATTGATCTCTTTAAAGTAAAGCTCATTCACATAGATGATTTCTCCCCCAGCCCTTACTTTGAGTTCCTGCAAGTTGGCTGTAAAAACAAAAATAAAAACAAAACCACACATAAAATATGCAGGCGTATGGTTTGGGCTAAGGGAAAACAAAGAGTTGGTTATAACTGCTATCATTAGAAAAGACATTTACTCATGCTCTGGAAAATTTAAAAATTATCAATTTAGTTCTACAGTATATTCTGCTTAACAGTGAACCAACAGTATCCTTTCTGTTGTTAAAAAAAAACAAAAACCCCAAACAAAACCACAACTGTCAAGGCAGAGCCAATTGGTTGGGAGGCTTTCCACTGATCAGAAAATTAACGTCTCCATATACTGTATTTACAAATATAATTTCTAAATGCATTTACAACTTCAGTAGAAATTAGAGGGTAGAGAACTGCTTAGAATGAAAATAACTGTTTAAAACCACGCACGTTAGTAAAAGCATAAAATTCTTTGTTTTCACAGTTTGTAATAACAGGCTAAACATCTCTAGAAAAGGACGCTGTCACTGTCTTCACATTGTCTAATATTGGAAAGGTACCTCGAGAAGAGACTCAATTATGAACAAGCCTATAGGAATTCAGGATATATTTTACTGCAAAAGATTTCTTCACATATCACTGTATCTTATTGATTTCTGCATTTGTTATAAATGAAACATTTAACCTAAAACTGTACAGAAATAGGGACTTTGCTTTCCAAAAAGAGTTGCTCTAAGGAGTTACACAGCGTACTTCGTCTGTGGAGACATGATGTGAACTTCAGGGAGAGAATGTTTCTGCTCTGTGGTCATGTTAATCCTCCTGGCACATCCTCGTGCGGCAAGGCACAATTAATTGCTGCTGCCCGATCTGAATGGAGTTAATCTCTCACCAGTCATGCCCCTGGGAAGCATGACAGTACAAATGCTCAGAGAGGCTACACAGCTCCGTGCTGGCCTCACGCTGCCTCCCTCGAAGCCCTGCGGAACTTTACAGTACTGTGTTATGGCTTGAGAATTCATTCTTAACACTGCGAGCAGTGGAAAGGGGAAAGTGTCAGCAACATGAATGGGAGCAAGTGAACTTGCAAAATGTGAATCATGGTTATTAGAGAGAAACTTAATCCATTTTCTGCCCCTTAACAGTCCCATTACAATGTTTGAACCTGAACTGTACAATCAAAGCAATGTATATTTTTGTCAAAGACAATTTTGGATAAGTCACTTTGGTAAACTCAAACCAGTTAAACAAATTCACACATACAAAGAACTCCATGTAAATAAAGTTAAGACGGACACAATGACAAGAGCCAGGACGTTGGAGGTCCCTGCCCTGCCCGGGTGCTCTCACCTCCTAACGCTTCTCACATACCGGAAGAATGCTCTGGAGACCTCACAGAAGGCCCCAAGCCTGAGTGAAAGGAGGCTTGTCAAAATAATACCAGTGAAAAGCAAATAAATGTCCTAAAACCTCAAGATACCAATTGAGGGTATCTGTTTAGTTAATTTTTCTTTGATTTTTTTTACCTAAATGTTTAAAAGCAATACCTTTTTTTTTTTTTTAATTGTTAGGAATTCATTGAGGGTACAAGAAACCAGGTTACACTGATTGCATTTGTTAAGTAAAGTCCCTCTTACAATCGTGTTTTGCCACCACCACCCCCCCCCCAAGCAATATCTTTTTGTTTTCCTTAACTAAGATCAACCGCTAGGTGAATTCAATCAATGATGTAATCAATCATGAAAGAAGAATTTTGACTGAAAAATACCCCAGAAAAACGGCAAATTTGGGATCAAATATATATTGACTTGATAGAAACACAGCACATCAGTTCTTTCAGATAAAAGTGTTTGGCTTTCTGTGAGAAATCTATTAAATGTTTTCTAAACAATTTTGTTACCAAATTTTTAAAAAGCAGGGAGTACTAAATAATTCATTAGCAGAAAAGCTAATAGGCACACATATCATAACAAAATTTTATAAAGGATGAAATCATATCATCAAAAAAGATAGAAATGTAACATAAGTACAAATTATTATAAGCAAGATTAATTCATTCTATAGCTTTGAATAAGTGCCCACTATTCTCAGCAAACCAACAGGACCAGTGGTGCATGTTAGGGAGGTGACCATGGCAAGAGATGCACAGTCTTGCCCTCCAGAAGTTCTCAGCCTGTAGTGGGGAAAACAGTGCAGAGCTAACTGTAATAAAAGGTGTTGAGGAAAGAATCAGCTAAGACAACACAGAGCAAATTCAATGAAAGAAGTAGGCCATTCCAATAGGGGAGATGTTTGAAATTACATAGTAAGTGTCCAAAGCTGATACACCAGTGGAAATGACAGCCAGTCTCCTGGGCACTCTACTCATTCTAATGCAGTATGATAAGATTACATTAGCGATCCAAATGGAGTATTTGAAGGAGCACAAGAAGTTCTCAAAAGGCTCTTCAAGAAGGTTACATATGAGCCGAGTTTAAGGAATAACAGAACGTACTGCTAGAAAAGTAGGAAAGGGCCTGATTCCATTATTGATTGAACTCACTCAGCAGTTGACCTTAGTTAGCTTAGAGAAACAGAATGACACTACTTTCAAGCATTGAGGTAAAAAATGATGAACGGGAAAATTAAGGCCTTAAAGACCATTAAGATATTTGAATTTTTCCCTGTGGGCAAAGGAGAGCCATGGAAGGGATATAAGCAGAGGAGTGATGTGATTATATTTGCATTTGAGGAAAATCACTCTGGCTATAGTGTAGAAAATCGATTGGAGAAGAAGGAAGTAGGAGGGAAGGCAGGGAAATTCATAGAATTAATTTTTAAGTGAAAGATGATGAGTGCGTAAGAAGGTAGTGGTGGTAAGGCTGGAAAGAGTAGAATTTATTTGACAGTAAAGGTAGAATGGGAATTATAAATCTTACAGATACTGTTAGGTAGAATTGACTGAACATGGCAAGTGATTAGATTTGGGGGTACAGTGAAAAAGAAGGAGAAAACTAGCTCTTAAGATTTCTGCTTGGCTAGCTATATAATATTAGCATTATATTCAATTATATAATATAGAAGGTCCACATTTCAATGAGAGTGATGGCAGGATGGAAATTTGGAAAGAAGAAAGTGAGAAACTGATCAAACTCCATGCAAGTAAAAAACATTTCATTTTTCATCATTGTACTCTTTTTTTTTTTGTAGAGACAGAGTCTCACTGTACCACTGTACCGCCCTCTGGTAGAGTGCCATGATGTCACACGGCTCACAGCAACCTCTAACTCTTGGGCTTAAGCGATTCTCTTGCCTCAGCCTCCCAAGCATCTGGGACTACAGGCGCCCGCCACAACGCCCAGCTATTTTTTTGTTGCAGTTTGGCCGGGGCTGGGTTTGAACCCGCCACCCTCGGCACATGGGGCCGGCGCCCTACTCACTGAGCCACAGGTGCCGCCCCATTTTTCATCAATGTAGTCCCAGTGTCTTGACTCAATCAATATTAAAAATGAATTGTTTTTGAAGTGCCATCAAAGGTATTTGAATCTATGAGCTCCGCTATAGAGTGAAAAGAGAGCCCATTTCATGTACTGACATTGTAGTTATTGAGCATTTACTATGTGCCAGGTAGAATTCTAGCTTCTGAGGATATATCAGTAAGCAAAAAAGTGACAAGGCCTGTCTTCATAAAAACTTATATTCAAGGTTGATAAGTCTGTCAAAAAACAAATAAAAGGGTAATATTTCAATTGGTGATAAATACTGTGAATAAAGATAAAGCAGCAAAATGGGTTTAGAAGGTGCTTTTAATATAAAGTGATGAGGGAACATCTCTTAGAGAAAGTGATATTTGAAAAGATTTGAATTAAGTGGAATGAAATATGTGGCTATTTGTGGGAAAGCTATTGCAGGCACAGAAAGCAGAAAGTAAAAAAGCCCTAAGGCAGGAGCATGTGCAAAACCCTCATGTTAAAAGAATAGCAAGGAGGTGACTGTGTCCCGAGAAGAGTCATCAAGAGAAAGGGTAGAAGAGGGCACAGAAACAAGGCACTGGATTATGTAAGATCTTTAAAAGCTAGTGTAAAGCCTTTGCTTTTTTTCTCTGAATGATGTGGGCCCCATTAGATGGTTTTATGCAGGAGAGTGGCATGGTTTGAGTTACATTTTAACAGGATCAATTTGCTTAGTAGAGAACCATTTGTAGAAAGGCAAGGGTAGAAGCCAGAAGTCTAGTTAGAAGGCTCTTGAAGTCATCCAAGAGGCCATGATAGTTTGCATCAAGGTGGAAGCAATGATGATGGTATGGTGAGATATAGCCAGATCCTGTATTTGTTTTGTTTTATTTTGTTTTGTTTTTGATACAGGAACACTAAGAAAGGGGCTTTAAGAGGGACAGAAGAAAAACCTGGCCTGCTGAACCAGAAGTGTGGAGGGCACATAAGAATATGGTTATGAAGTAACCTAGGTAACCAATGACCAATAGAAAGAGACAGTCAATGACCAATAGAAAAGGGTGATGCTGCCTGGTGGCACATGGAGGCCAGTGATAGACTTGCAACCAATTTCAAATGGAAGTAGTATTTATACCCCCGCTGGCCTTTGTGTCTCCATCTCTCTCACCTTTGCTTCTTCATGAGATAGTCTCACTTCCAACTCTGGAAGTGCTCTAAGCTTTCTCTTTGTTCTTCCTAAATAAAATTTCTCTTTTTTACACTGAAGCTTATATGGGTTACTTTACTTACTGTTCACACTACCTGTGCTGCTCTAGTTTTATTTTCTGTTTCTACTCATTTTTGTTTTTGATCACTGTGCCTTAGTTGAACTTTCTAGATCAACCAAGCCATTGAACTAGGCCAATTTGGTTTAAGGAACCAGGACCCTCAACCCTCAATAGTTCCCCTCTCTCAGGGCTGGATGGTGACCACCCATTTTCTTTTCTTTCTTTTTTTTTTTTTTTCAATTTTTTTTTTTTTTTTGAGACAGAGTCTCACTATGTTGTCCTCGGTAGAATGCCAGGGGGTCACAGCTCACAGCAACCTCAAACACTTGGGCTCAAGTGATTCTCTTGCCATAGCCTCCCAAGTATCTGGGACTATAGGCGCCCACCACAACGCCAACTAGGACCCCCATTTTCTAGGCTTAGGTGAGCTCAGTAGTCAGTTTCACCAAAGACCCACCCATCTCTAAGCACAAAAAGGTCTTGTCTAGGCCACATACAAGCAACATTATGAAAAAAATAGCCTGAGTTTTCTGGGTGGTTCTTAACTGAAGTAGGGAAGCACACACCCTAAATGATGCCTAAGGTAAGAACTGCAAGGACAGCATTCGGGTGCTAATTTTAGGATTATTTTTCTGCCCACCGACCTCTGGCCAATTGTGACATACTTCCCTCAAATGCCCTGCCCACAGGATAGGGAGAAAGCAGAATTTAAACCTCTAGACTGAAGACATGGAATGGGGGAAGAGGTTAGGGACTTCCCACTTGGTTTTTCCCCCTCTGCTGTTGGAGGTTGTGTTGCCCTTCTTTCCTTCCCTATTCCTTTCTCTGTCAATAAACTCTATCCTGTCACTTATCTGTGTGGTCAATGAGTTCGTTCTTCAAATCTCTGAGATCAAGGACAGCAGACAGAAATTCTGGCAACATTCCGATTTGATTTTTAATTTTTTTTAAAGTAGAACTGTCAGAATTTATCAAAGTATTGGTATAGTGTATGGAGTAAAAAGGAATATAAAACTTATTTAAAGCATTTGGCTTGAACAACCTAAAAAATTTAAAAACAAACCTGAAATGGAGAAAAATATAGGAAGATTTGGGCCTGCAATGTTAGTAGTTTAGTATTGGACATGCTAAGTTTGAAATGCCTATTAGTGCATATGTACAGTTGGTAGTTAGATATATCAATCTGTAGTTTGGGTAAGAAGTCCAGGCAGGAAACAGAAATATGGACGTCATCAGAATATAGATAATATTTATAGTCATGTGACTCAGTAGGATCATCTTGAAAATGAGTATTAACAGAAGATGACAAACCCAAGATTAATCTTTAGTAGAGTTCAGTGTTTTGTGGTCAGGAAGATAGGGAATATAAAAGCAAAAGAGACAGAGCAAAGAAACATAGTAGTGCAGGAAAAAAAGCAAGAAATAGTGGTTTCCAAGAACCAAGTGAATAAGTATTTTACAAAGAAGAGATTGGTCAATCTTCTAAATGTTATGGACAAGTCAAATGAAGGGGGACAGACTGAGCATTAAGCTTTATATTTGGCAACTAGGAAGTCACTTGTGACCTTGAAAATAGCTGTTCAGTAGAGTAGAGTAGTTTGAATGAAAGCATGTTTATAGTGGGTTCCAGAGAAAATGAGATTAGAGAAACCAGAGACAAGTATGAAAAATATTTCAGTGAATATTTATATAAAGAAGAACACAGAAATATGTCTACCTGGTCAAAAGGGAGTGGGGTAGAGTATTGGATGCATTTGGGTTTTAGTCTTAGTGAGACAGGGAACCATGGATTATTCTAGAACAGGAACTCTAATAATTAGAGGTCTGCAGGAGAAGAAGGTATCAGCATTTGAGAGTATCACAATGTTGGAAGGAAAACTAAGAAAACATTTGCATAGAAGCCAAGACAGAAGAGGACCGAATGGTGAAATATGTCAAGTGGCACAGTTGAAGTCAAGTAGGATTAAGAGAGTTTACTAGTCTTTGCAAAATATAGGCTGTGACCTTCCTTACCAGTGTTGTTTTAGTTGTTTCAATGGGATGGCAGGGAACCGTGTGGTGCTGTTGTGAATTGAGAAGAGTTGAGAAGATACAACAATAAATGTAAATGTCTTTTTTTTTTTTTTTTTTGGCCGGGGCTGGGTTTGAACCCGCCACCTCCGGCATATGGGACCGGCGCCCTACCCCTTGAGCCACAGGTGCCGCCCAGATACAACAATAAATGTAACATTTATCTAGGACACAGCGGATCAATTCTAATGACACATACCAAATGGGAAAATATGTGTGTGTGTCTGTGTATTAATCATAAAATGCATAAAAGTCCCTTTAAAAATTATTAGCAGGGATTGAAAATTCAAACATTTAAATATTCTTTAGGGAAAGGAGGATGCTAACAACAAAGATTTTCATGACTAGTCAATGTAAAACATTTACAAAGGTATACAATTGGTAATTAGAACATGAGACATAGTAACAAAATTTGAAAAGTACATGGAATTCAGATATTAATGACTTCAGAGCTAAAATTAGTCCTTAATTATAAGAATTATATCTTTCCCTTTTCCTAGTACAATTATCCCCCCCATCTCACTTTGGTTTTTGAGCTCTTCTTAATATTTATTAAAGCCACTCTGTTTCTATATACTTATACCAAGAGCTTCCTCATAGTCAGTCTCTGTGGGAACTAGGCAACTATAAACAATATTAAAATGTATCTTAGGAACTAGTACAGAGGCAGATATCTTAAAAAGAAAATAATCCTAATGGTATCTCTTCTCTATAAGAATGTCACTTGGAGTGTCTAAAAGAGGAGTGTTTGTTGAGTGTGGAGCTGGCCGTAAGAGGGACAGCTGAACATTTTAGTAGTAGCCTTCAACTGTGACAGATGCACAGGTGTGCAGATGGAAAAGAAGCCATACTCTGTAAAATAACCTAAAGAGGTTTATTCTGAGTCAAATTTGAAGACCATAACCCAGAGCCCTACCCAAGAAACCTTGAGCAAACAGACTCATTGTGGTGGGGTTACCCAAATTACAGGGAAAGTCATAAATCAGTACATGGAAACAATACATTGTTTTGGCCTGAAAAGGTGGAACATTTCAAAGTGGGGGGGGTGGGGTGGCTTATAGGTTATAGGTAGATTTAAAGATTCCTTAGCTGACAAGTGGCTGAAAGAGTTAAACTTTGTCTAATAGACAGAAGTCAGTAAAAAGTAAAGCTAAGATAAGGATCTGTTAATCAGAGACAAACTACCACACAGGCCCAGACTCAAGTGGTTTGTTGGGTACACTGAGGACTTACAGGTATATCTTGCATAGCCTTAAGCCTGCTAATGAGTCACAAAGGACATCTCCAAGAAGGGGAATGGGACATGATGAGGCATGTCTGATCTCCGTTCTCATGGCTAACAACTCAATTTTAGGATATTCCCTTGAACAAGAGGGGATCTTATTGGTCAGCAGTTGGAAATAGGGGAAACTTAAGATTTTATTTTAGTTCACAAAGGGCTAACCTGTCAAGAAGAAGAAAATCTTTGTGGACATTGATCAAAGCAGCCATCTATCAGACTGCTGAATAAATATGAACTATTTCTGTCTTAAGTCTCTTTTCCACTTTTTTTCCCTCTAAATTTCATAAGACTCCAGCCTTTCCATTAACATGTTGATCTCTCATTAATGGAATGCTCACTGAAAGTACTTTAATACTATCTAATGTTCAAGGCAAACCTTTTTTGTAGAAACTATTATTTCATTTTGCAAATGAGAAAATGGGGAAAGTAAGCTGAATTAACTTGTCCAACCCCACACAAGTAGGTAGTGGCAAGGCCAGTATTCAAACCTGGTGGGTGTGGCTCCAGAATATATGTGCTTAACCACTGTGACCTATTGCCTTCCTAGATCTGAATAACTTATTTCATTCAACATTTTCATTTCCATTTTATAAAAGAGGAAATTGAGGCCCAGTGCAAAGGTTTAGTAAGTTGTTCAAGGTAACACAAGTGGAAAATAGAATTTCCATGCTAAGCTTATCACTATTCTCATACATATAAAACACTTGATTTATTTAGAGCTTGCTTTTTCCTTAACTCAGTACTTCCCAAAGTGTGTTCTTTGGTCAGTTTCAATAAGCATTATTTTTCCTAGAAAAAGATTCATTAGTAAATACATTTGGGGAATACAGGGTTAAGCAAAGCTAAAGAGGTGTCTTTTCTACAGGTCTTTTCAATACCTTTGATATGCTAATGTGCCTTTTGAAGCTTCAGTGGGGGTGGGTTAGTTTTAGCAATTCGTCCTTGTTTTTCTTAGAATACCTTACAGAGAATGCCCCAACATTCTTCACTTAACTGCATAACTACATTCTTGAGCACACACATACTCTGATGACCCTTAATTAGATTGAAAAGCACTCTGATTTCTCTATTTGATTAAGAGATAATCTGTTTCTTCGTGGTAGAGATGTAGGCTGTAGCCTTTTCTTGATAGTACCAAATTTACATGACAATCATCATGGTAGATTATTCTGAAGACATCTGATCTTGTTCAATAGATATTTGCTCAGTTTTAGACCGATGGTTGTTCTAGGGAGAAGTGTTTGTTTGTAGGCATTCCGTGTTCTATGCACTGACAACCATCTTCAATGGTGCCAACAATAATGTGTTATATAATTTTGTGGTGTCTGTTAATTTTTTATTGTAAAGCTTATTTGAATAAAATCCTTTCATTTCTTTCAGAAGTGTCTTTGCCATTGAAAGAGTTACATCAATAGTAGCTAATATAAGAAGTCACACTTTTAGGGGGCAAGGCACGATTATAAGGGGGACTTTACCTAACAAATGCAATCAGTATAACTTGGTTTCTTGTACCCTCAATGAATCCCAAACAATAAAATAAATAAATAAATAAATAAATAAATAAAATAAAGAAGTTATCCTACCTTGGCTCTAATGAAGACACTTCTAAGACCTTATCTCCATCAGTGATTACATGAAAGTGATGATATTGATGGCCAAATGTCAATCTAGAAATTATTGTATGTCTGCATTATGACATAAAAATGAAAAATAATATTTTGAGATAGCATTAAACTTTGCAAAACTGCAGGAAGATACATACCCAAAATTATAAATAAATCTAAGAATGTATTATTCTCCAGGAAAGAATTAGCTGAATTGCAAATGCTGTTTTTCCTCAGGAAAGTCATTAGGAATAAAAGGTCAGTGTATCTTACTGCCAAATTTCATGGCTGCTAAAGATGTAATAATAGTCAAGAGTTGAATGTAGCCCCTTCTACCTCCCTGAAATGAAATAATGAAAGCAGAAACTCAATTTTCTTAAAAAAAAAAAAAAACAATGATCAACTGAGATGGTCTGGGAAAAGCCCATATAAAGTTGATATAGCTTAGGTTTAGAAAAGAGGAAAAGGATGAGTACACACACACACACACACACACACACCAATTTTGCACTTGAGTTCTATCAGGAAATCATAGAATATCAAAGTCAGAAGATACTATTCATTTATAGGATTTATCAGTACCATCTGCAATAACTCCAGCAGATTTTTCTCACATATTTCCATGAATGAACAAAGATACCCTTCCATTGCTATAGAGTTTACTTTGGTCAGCCAGGACACCTTGTGTTATAATGAAAAGAGCACAGATTTGGGGAGCAGAAGGGGCTACATTCAACTCTTGACTCTTGTATCTTTAGCAGCCAGAATAGGATGACTTATCATATAGTAACAAATAACTCTAAAATCCCTATAAGAAATAGGAATTTACACAAAACAACACTTAACACCTTAGATAAAGAACACAGAAAATGGTATATATATAAACAACAGGCTTTTCTTGGGTCTTCATGGCCAGTGAAAAAGGCTTCTCACATATGCTCTATATCCAATCCATATTGTCAGGGGATCTCTGATTCATCTTGGCATATGTTTTCATTTTCATCACTGCAGGGAGAAGGGGCTATGGAGAATCATGTAATGGCTTTCAAAAATTCTACATGCCAACTGTTAGATTCAAAGAAGATAGGAAGTATAATCTTACCATGTTTAGAGGAGAAATGGAGTATTTGTGAACAGGCTTTATGACAATCTTACTATCTATATAACTTTGAAATAATTTACCCTTTCTGGGCCTATGTTCTTATTTGTAAAATTGGCCAACAGTATTGTTTTGCAAAATTGTTATGAGTACTAGATAAAATAACATGCATAAAATATGTAGAATTTCCACTGGCCTAGGAGATATTCAAGCTTTGTATTTTTCCCATTTGTCTATTAGATGATTCTTCAATACTCTCATCATCTTGGTCCCTTCCTTCTGGCCTTGTTTCAGTTTTTATCTGATAATCATGTCTTAGTGCAGGATCCCAGTTCTAGTCTCAGGAGTCTAGGTTACAGTTGGGAGTATAAACAGCCTCATCCTGAACATAATATTTCTTTTCACATAGTAAGGAGATTTTGAGAAGTCATGTCACACTCATGAAATCAAATAATATATGGCTTGAAGGGATTAGATGTCATATAAGACAGAGGTTCCTAAATATAAATCTTTGACACAGTGATATCAGATTCATGTACAGAGTTTTTTTTCTGGCATCCACAGGCTGTACTTACATAGTTTATAGGGTGGTGGGTAGAACTCCAAGAACTGGTGAATGGTTTTAGACGACCTCTAGCACCACTGTGGGCTTTTTTTTTTTTTTTTTTTTTTTTTTGTAGAGACAGAGTCTCACTTTATGGTCCTCGGTAGAGTGCCGTGGCCTCACACAGCTCACGGCAACCTCCAACTCCTGGGCTTAAGCGATTCTCTTGCCTCAGCCTCCCGAGTAGCTGGGACTACAGGCGCCCGCCACAACGCCCAGCTATTTTTCGGTTGCAGTTTGGCCGGGGCCGGGTTTGAACCCGCCACCCTCCGTATATGGGGCCGACGCCTTACCGACTGAGCCACAGGTGCCGCCCCCACTACTGTGGGCTTTCTTGACTTTGTGTCTTAATCTCTTTCAAATATCCACATATAGACAATATTGACGAAATACATGCTTCATAACACCTAGAAAACTTCTTAAAAGTTTTTCTACAGCTTTTCCAAAAATATAAAATCAGAATTCCTGGGAGTTTTTCCCAGGAATCTGTATTTATAACACACACCCTGCTTGGATATGTTGTGCAGTTAGATTTGAGAATGTCTGGTCCAGGTCAACCTTGTGTATAATGTTTGGAGCTATCAACAATCTTGCCAAGAAGTTTTATAGCAAATATCATCTTGATCTCAATTAGAAACTTATGAAGAACACTTCCAGATTAGGTCAAGTGCATAAGGTAAGAATGTATATACATAGCAGTTTTTCTCTAGGTCTTTGTGGCCAGAAACAGAATAGTGGAATCGTAAAAACTAAGACTTAGACATTATTCTTAGTAGAGCATAACAAGAATGGAGAAGCATGAATCCTATGTACTCAATTTTGATATGAGGACAATTAATGACAATTAAGGTTATGGGGGGAAGCAGAAAGAGGGACGGAGGGAGGGGGGTGGGGCCTTGGTGTGTGTCACACTTTATGGGGGCAAGACATGATTGCAAGAGGGACTTTACCTAACAATTGCAATCAGTGTAACCTGGCTTATTGTACCCTCAATGAATCCCCAACAATAAAAACAAACAAACAAAAAAAAAAAAAACAAACTAAGAATTAGAAAGGACTTTAGATTCCAGTTAGTCAGCATTTCCCACAGTATAGCATACGACACACAGGACTTTATAAATGGAAATTACAGAGTTAAGTTATACTGGGAAGTGTGGAACACTCCATCGGGCGTCTTGGTTTGTTAACGTGCACATTGGAACAATAACCACACTCAGAAGTCCTGCAATAAATAAACCTCTTTAAATTTACTAAAATAAATATTTTCCAAAATGATTTAAGCATAGAAACTTTCAAAAATATCACCCATTAGCCTAAAGGATCATGTTTCCATGAAATAATTCTGAGAAACTGTGGTCTAGGGTATTATTTATGTAGTGCATGAATAACTTATCCTACGCTTTAGAAGTAACTCACTATAATTGGAGGATAATAACTCCATTTTTGCCATTTCTGTTCACACATGCATTACCATATTGTCTTATGTCTCTTGTATAACCTACGTTCAAACCAGATATATATGTTATATCCAGAGGAGAAAAGTTGTGAAATTTGCTGTTAGAAGCCTTGGTTTTGAATCTCAGAATCTCAGCTCTACCAAATACCAATTATTATGAGCTTGGGCATTACGTAGTCTTCCTGAAAACCATATTTTACACATGAAAGTGAGGATAATAATACTCATCTCACAACTTGTTTTGAGAATTAAATAAATCAATGCATTTAAAAAAGTTAACACAGTGCCTGGAACAGAGTAAGCATTAAAATAACCACAGTGTTATTTATTTATTTTTTATTTATTTTATTTTAGTTTTTTTTTTTTGTGTGTGTGTGTGTGCAGTTTTTGGTCGGGGCTAGGTTTGAACCCGCCACCTCCAGCATAAGGGGCTGGCGCCCTACTCCTTTGAGCCACAGGCGCCGTCCTATAGTGTTATTTAATTTGCAGATGAGAATTCAAAGTTTTTAGTTTCAGTACAAAATGAAGGACATCTTTTATTATTCTCAATCCTGTGCACTCCATCCCCATATACAAATCTCTTCCTTTCCTTGGTGCTCTCCCTCCAGATTTATGACTGGCTTATATATATCCATATGAGACTGAAATTAACATCTTGATAAGTTTAATTTTAATGAAAAAGAAAACACTGACCCTATTATTCTTCAATATGTTATTTTCAGAACATTAACTTATAAAGTTGAATGTAAATTTATGAATCTCCGAGAAGAAAAGAGAGGGAACAGTGATACAAAATATCTTTGTGGGACTCACCAAGACTCACCTCACAGGAGGTGTTGAAGATGTTTTAAGAACCTGTATACTGTATGAAAAGTCATTCCTTGTGAAATGGTGACTATTTTCCAAGAGAAAATATTTAGCTATGATTCTAGTGAGTAGAAACTGCTAGTGAGATTAGTTATTCACTAGCACTTTACACATTTATGCAAAAGCCAAGTTCCACATACTAAAGCATATGGTTGCTATACAGCAAAACAAAGAATGTGCTAGGGAGGTGATTATAGTTATATCTATATACTAGCAAAGCAAAGATAAAATGTGGTATTGTCTAAAACACAGTGCAGCTGTTCCCATAAAACAAATTAAGAAAAATAAAAGGAGATCTTAAAATACCAGTTCTATCACTACTTAGCTCTAAACCTTACATGAGTCATTTAAATTCTTTAAGACTTGGTTTTCTTTGTAAAGTGGCTAATATAAGGGAGATATTTGTTGTTTTATTTTGTTTTTTGTTTGTTTGTTTCTGGAGGCTTACAAATGGTTTGATTAATTTTAGATGATTTTCTAATGATCATTAATTTTTAAAGCCACATAATTGTCAAAGAACATGAATAAGCCATTAATATAAAAATGAGTATGAATAGTTTATACACATAAGAAAAGATGCTTAGCTTTAATCATAATTTAAAATATGCAAATTTAAGCAGTGATGAGATACTATTTTCCACACTTTGGAATGGTAAAAATATAAAACAAAATTAATAGTACACAGAGTTGGTGTATGGGTGTGGGGAAACGGCACTCCCGTATCATGTTGATGGGAGAATAAAATGCACTTATTGGAGATCAGTTTGACAATACATATCAACATTTTAAGTATTTACCTCTTTTCACACAGAAATTCTTCTTCTCTAAAATTATCCTACCAGTCTGATCACAAGTGTGTGCAAGTGTAGGATGAGCAAGGATTTTCTTTGCAGTATTATTTTTAATAGCAAAAGAGTGTAACTTAAGTACTTTTCAGTAGGGGCTGGTTACACAAATTTTGGTTCATTGTAACAAAGGCATTAAAAAGAATGGAGGTAGAGAAACTGCTCAAGGGGGCAAGATCCTCTATATACTTTACATGAAAGGAAATAAAGAAGGTGGAGACTAACTCACATTTAATGATCACTTACTGACTGAATGTGCCAGCACATTATTTATTAATTAACTGAATCTTTATATCAAACCCTATGAGGTAGAACCTATTATCATCCCCATATTGCAGAGGAGGAAATGGATATGAACAAAAGTTTAAGTGACACAACCGAGCTCAATGACAAAACTAATATATAAACCCAGGTATTCTGGCTTCTAAGATTGCACTGTATTAACTACTGTGTTTTGTTGCTTCTTCGTAAATACAGCTCTGTGAGTTCTTCCATTAGAGGAAAACACAAAAGAAAAAACATATGTATATATGTCTGGATGTGACTGTCTAAATCTAGAAAGATATCCAGGAAACAGCACTGGCTGCCAGTTGCCAGTAGTTAGAGGAGCTAAGTCTATGGATGAGAGAAAGATTTGCATATATATGTACATTTATATATATATATACACCTTCATTCTTGTTTCTTTTAATTGTTTATCTTTTGTAGGTACTACTTTTCATTTGGCAATTACAAATACAACTAGCTTTTTAGAGGAAAAATAAACTAATACCCACATTTAACAGATTGGGATGGTGAGGCCTAAAGAGGTGAAGGAACCCACTGAATTCAAGGAGCTAGTTAATAGCTGAATAAATACAACAACTCTTTCTTGTTGTTGAGTTTACTTGCAGCATTCTTATTCCTCTCAGCCCCTACCCTCAGGGACTCTGCAAGTCAGAAATAAGAGGGAGATTTTAGTTTCACTGTTAATACATTTTTTTAACTTTTTAAAGCAAATTATATATTTTTATTTAAAGAAATATTTGAACCTTCCATTACGATACCAGCAAGTCAAGTTCAAAACCACATTAAAAGATAATACACCATGACTAAAGGAGGATTTACATCTGGTATGCAAGAATGGTTCAACACATGCAAATCTACAAATGTGATATACCATTTTAACACAATGAAGGACAAACAACAGATGTAATTAAAACATCTGACAATTCAACATCTATTCAGGAGAAAAACTCTAAACAAATTAGATACAGAAGTAATGTATTTCAGTACAGTAAAGGTCACACATGAAAAAGCCACAGCTAACCCTATACTCAATGGTGAAAAGTTCAAAGGTTTTCTGCTAAGATCAGGAACAAGACAAGAATGTCCACTCTTGCCACTTCTATTCAACATAGTTGCTATGGTTTGAATGTGTTCTCCAAAGATCACGTGTTGGAAACTTAGTCCTAAATGAAACAATATTGAGAGGTGGGACCTTTAATGTTGATTAGGTCATGAGGGCTCTGTCCTCAAAATTATGTCAATAGCATTATCACAGGAGTGGGCTCCTAATAAAAGGGATAAATTCTGCCCCCATTTTCTCTTGCTGTCCCCTCTCTCCTTCTATTAACCTTCTGTCTGCTGCCATGGGATGATATGGAATGAAAGTCATCACCATAGGTTTTCCCAGACTTCCAAATGTTAGCCAAATAAACTTCTGTTCATTATAAATTACCCAGTCTTGTTATTCTGTTTTAGCAACACAAAATGGAATAAGACAACAGTACCAGACATTTGAGCCAGAGCAATTAGATAAGAGATAAAAATCAGAAACGAAGAAGTGATATTATCCCCATTTGCAGATGTCATGATCTTATATGTAGAAACTCTAAAGACTCCACCAAAAACCTGTCAAAATTAATTAAAAAATTCATTAAAGTTGTAGGATTAAAAAAATCAACATTCAAAAACCCGATTTTTTCTATACACTAATAACAAAATTTTTGAAAAGAAAATTAGGGTGACAATTCCATTTACTATAGCATCAAGCAGACAAAAATACTCAGAAATAAACTTAACTAAGAAGGTAAAAGAATTGCAAATGGAAAGCTATAAAATGTTGATAGATTAAATGGAAGAAGACATAGCAAATGGAAAAACATTCTGCTTTCATGATTTGGAAGACTTAATATTTTCAAAATTACCATCCCATCCAAGTGATCTTCAGAGTCAATAAAATCCCTACTGAAATCTTAATTGCAATTTTTACAGAAATAGGAAAAAGTGTGAAAATTTATGTGCAAGTACAAAGAATCCTGAGAAACCTGAATAGCTAAAATAGTTTTGCAAAAGAACAAAGCTGGAGTTAACACACTTCCTGATTTCAAAACATATTACAAAGCTACAGTAATCAAAATATTATGGTCCTGGCATAAAGACAGACAGAAGACCAACAGCAGAACAGAATAAAACCTGGGAATAAATCCATGCAATTAGAATCAAATGCTCTTTTGCAAAGGTGCAAAGAATAAACAATGATCTTGGAAAAAAAAAAAAACTGAATAGCCACAAGGAAATGAATAAAATCACACCCTTAGAGCATGCACAGAAACTAACTTAAAATGGAATAAAGACTTAAATGTAAGACTCAAAATTCTAAATCCCTTAGAAGAAGACATAGGGACAAAGCTTTATGACATTGTCTTGGAGATGATTTCATATACATGACACCGAAAGGATAGGCAACAAAAGAAAATATAGACAAGTGGAACTACATCAAATTAAGAAAGCTTTTGCAGAGTGCCATTTGTTGTGCGTGTTTGTGAATCTAATCTAACCCTGCAAGACAAAGGAAATAATCAAGCGTTAAAAAGCCAATCTATGGAATGGAAGAAAATATTTGCAAACTTTACAAGGTGGACATAAAGTTCCTGTGAAATTTAAATAATAAAATAATTTAAATTGCACAGGAACTTTATGTTCACCCTGTATATCTGATAAAAGGCTAATATGCCATCTGTATTAGGAACATTTACAACTCAATAGCCAAAAAAAAAAAACCCTAATAACCCAATCTTTTTAAGATTTCAGATTAATATACGGGTGCAAATTATTAGATTAGGAAAAGCAAGAATCTAATAACCCAATGTTTTAAATGGCCTAAACTCTTGAGGGAGTATTTCTCCAAAGACATACAAGCAGTCAACGAGCATACATAGTATAAAAGGATGCTTTGAGTCATTAATCTTCAGGAACATCTAAATCAAAACTATGAAAAGATACTACCTCACACCTGTTAGGATGACTATTATCAAAAACACACAAGACAACCAGTATTGGTGAGGATGTGAAGAAATCAGTATTCTTGTATACTATTGGTGGCAATGGAAAACAGTCTGGAGGTTATTCAAATATTAAAAATAAAACATATAATCTTGCACTCCCACTTCTATGTATTTCTTCAGAAGAATTAAAATCAGGATCTCAAAGAGATTTTTGCACTTCCATGCTCACTGCAGAATTTTTCACAGTAGACAAGATGTGGAAACAGGTGCTCATCAACAGGTCAATGGATAATGAAATTGTGATATTTGCATACACAGGAATATTTTTCAACTTTAAAAATATGGAAATCCTGCCATATGTATGTAACAACATAGAGGAAACGAGAGGACATTATGTTAAGTAAAATAAACCAGTCACAGATGGAAAAATACTGCATGATCACCCTTATATCAGGAATCCAAATAGTCAGACTTATAGAAGCAGAGAGAATGGTGATAGCCAGGGGATAAAGGTAGAGGGAAATGGGATATTGCTTACCAAGTGGTTTCAGTTATGCTAAATGATTAAGTTCCAGTGATCTGATGTACAGTGCTGTTCCTGTATATTAAAGTCTGCTTATAAAAAATTTTGAGTGGAAGGATTTATACAGATGAAAAACATGACAATCCAGGATGGTACAATGTTGTACACACACAAACAGACACACTCAACCTGAACATATTTCGTGTGTTTAGGAAGCAATGCTTTGTCATGTAAAAAATGACATTCAGTACGAGATCAAGTTGGGAAATTAGGAGAAAACAAGATCATAGATTTTCATTCTCTCTCTCTCTAAACATATGGCAAAATAATTCAAACAATGCAATAGAGTTAATAATGAAAAATAAATCTTCCTTTTATCCTTATTTAAAAAAAATCTGTATAGATTTCATGTTAAGTGTATTTACTATAATAAAATAAATTATTTCACCATAATAACTGAATTTTTTTTTCTGAAAGTAAATGGAAGTTGTGATCTCACAGTATACAAATATCACAGGCAGCCCACTCCTTACAACTGAGACCTGATCAGGAGTATTGTAACAAGTAGTCCCAGTGGCAATCATTGTCCGGTAGGAACACATGAGCTTTGATACTACTTTGTACATTTATTTACTTTTTTAGGTATGTAAAAAGTGAAGTGAAATTTCCCATATCATCATACTCACAATATGAGGATGCAAACTCTAAAAAAACTCGGTCTTAAAATTTTAGGTACAATGTCTAAATGTAGTGCCCACCTCCTATAAGCTTGTTATGAAAATTGAGCGAAATTATGCTAATGAATTTACCTCATCCAGGAATTGGCTGATAGTAGAACTCACTAAGTGCTAACTTGTACCATTATTGGGTAGTAACTATATAGTAGGCCAGGAAGAAGCCAGCCTAATCAATTAGTTATTTTGTCTGAAGAAAACTAAATACCCAAATTGGCTACTAAGTGTCACTGCATATATAGAAGCCTTAATGCCACAGTTATATACTTCTGCAAAGTACCCCAGTAGATGACACTGTTACAAAGTTGCTGACATTTTTTCTATCCCAAACTATCAGAACTACCAGATAAAATAGTTCATTTTGCCCAGACATGAGAATTTGCCAGAAAATTACTAGGTGCTTTGATATGCTGGAGTTTCCTTGAGTCAGACAATTTAGTGTATTTAATTGCTCTTGGTTTTTTTGTCAGCACTCTTATGGACAGACAGCAAAAAGGAAGAAAAAGATCCACCATCAGTTAGAGAAAGACATTAGCTACTGTTGAACTTTCAAAAGTTGTATTATTATCTTTTAGACCCACATAGGGTATGTCTTTGTTGGGAAGACAATAGAGCTCAAGGTGTAGCCAGACTGCATACAATGTGCCCCAAAGTTAAAGCTTGAAGAAAATCCAAATAAACAAGCTACAGTCTCTGAACATAATATATTACAGAAAAAAAAAAATCTGAAGTGTTTCCAGTGAATTTACATAAATGTTGAGGGCAGAGGTGAGGGGAGTTAAAGGAGAAAAAATCCAGCTTCATTTTTTAATAAAAAGATAATCAGAAATGTTCTTTTCAATTTTGTCTAGTATTTGATTCTTCCATAATGATGAGTCACTTGACTTTGTTTATTCAAGTAATTTATAGTCAGTTTCTTTCCAAATTAATTTTGTTCCTTTTTTCTGACCTTTCCCCTGTCAGGAAAATGTAAATTCATTGCTCTACGAAATTTCTTAATTTTTGCTGTATGGAGTGAGTAATGATGTTTAATGCTGGAAAATAATATTAACACTTACCTTTCTTTCTGCTCCCCAAATGTGGCTGCCCTATTTTGGGCCGCTACATAGACGATCATAGCTATAAAGTAATTTTAATTCTGCCACTAGTGACAGGCAAATTTGCGTATACGAGGAAGTAAGAAGGCAGAACAATCATTGCTGACCATAACAAGGCAAATGATGGAGTACTTCCAATTTTTTTCCACTAAAAATTCAGCAACTCTTTTAAATTTCACACAGAAAGAGCATGGAAAGTATTTCTGCCCTTCCATTCCAAAATAGAGAAAGAAAACAGGGAACTTCAAAGGAGTAAAACAGTAAGGATGGGTGACACTAAATAGCTTCAACAAATGTATTCAGAACCCTCTCCTCACTTGTCATTTTAGGCTCAGATCCTAAATCAGTCTGATCCTAAATCAGTCTGAAATCACTATTTCGCAGCGAAGGCTGGAATTTCTGCCTTTTTCTGTGGTCATCTCATGCAAGGGTGTCTAGAGCCTTTTGGTGTCTAGAGCCTTTTGTACCGCATTGGAAGAAGAGGTCCCCGGCCACACATTAAATACACAAATGATGAAAGCTGATGAGCAAAAGAAGGTCGGTACATAATTTCTGTGATGTCTGCCACCACAGATAGTACATAATCTTCATGTGGCTCATGGGCCACAGGTTGGAAACCCCTGGTTGTGCATCATTTATAGGGGCCTCTATTCCCCAATCCACTTTCCACAGATAGAGTTGACTTGACCTGGGTTAACAGAAGCCATAGGAGAAGAAGGATGGGGTAGATGGTGAGTCTTTCATAGTGAGGATGGCTTTTTTTTTTTTTTATTAAATCATAACTGTATACAATGATATGATTATGGGGCATCATACGCCGGAAAGGCTATGTTAACCACTGTGATAAAAATGTGTCAAATGGCTTATGAAGTGAGTGTATGATGCTTTTTTTTTTTTTTAACCAGTTTTATTTTGGACCCAGTGAAAATAGAAGCATAGTCTCAAGTTACACAGAATGGGCTCATTCTCTTCACTCTGCTGATATTTGACTTTTAAGGTTCCACTTTTTGAAACCTGACCACAACTGAGAAGATCCTCTAGCCTGCTGGTTTATTTCTAAGAGATACAATGCACTACAAATGTAAGCTCTGTTCACAGAAAAGTGGCAACTCAATGAGATCCTCCATCCCCAAACAGAGCAGACACCCACAGAAAAGAAAAGGAAAACCAACTATTCCTAACAGAGAAAGAGAAAAAAACAGGAATGAGAGGCAAAGAAAGATATGAAAAGATACTTCCTATCACCTGACACCTGGGACTAGGGTAAACTGGAAAAAATAAAGGCGCTATGTATAAATCACTAGGAGAGTCCAAGAACTTTGCATTGAATGGAATTGTTGAGAGATGTTAAAAAAAACGTGCAATACTCAAATCCTTCATCTGTGAGATGCCTGCAAAGAATTAGAACAACATAAATCCCTGCAACAGAAGTTTCACTTGAGTTTAGTGGAATACCAATACAAGTAGGAATAAGTACCACCAGCCCAGCTTTCAAGGTTTCAAAAACAATGACCCCAAACTCCTCAAGGGTCTTTCAGAGCTAGAAGGAAACAGAAACTCCTGTACCTGATTGAGAGGTGAGGGTAGGATTTTTAAAAATTATATAGGTGATTATCCCTTCTCTAAAATTTTTTTTCACCTTCCAAGGATTGTCATGCATCTTTATTGTCCAATTGAAAACCACTGCTCTGGACTCTGTCAATAACATTTATTGGAGATTAGATTATAGTTCAGCAAATACTCATCCCCTCCCCCTTTAACTTCCATGGAAGGAATGTTTTCCCTGCCCCACTAATATTGGGCTTGCTTATGCACCTGCTTTGGTAAGTGACAAGATGTAAGCGGAAACTTGGTATGTACAGGCATGATTGAGTTTGCTTTTTCATGCTTCTGACATTTCCAGAAGAGTTTCCCCGGGATGGCCAGCTGATCTTCAGAGAATGAAAAACACTTAAAGAAGACAGAACTAAACACAAAGTTCGGAGACAAGCCAGCCTAGATCAGCTGAGCCACATACCCTCAGTCCAAAGCAGGACCTCTATAATTGACCCACATATTCATAGCCTGAAGCACCTAACCTGTGATGTATGCTTCTGAGATTGAAGGCAGTATTTTAAGCAGCAAAATTTAATGACATTATCATTTTCTAATTATCTAAATAAGATTCCAACTGTCTTTGTGACTTCAATATTCTCTCCAATCTTGACAGAGTAACCTCATCCTCCCAAAATAAAAGGTTCAGAGCATGTCTCCCCCTACTCAAAAGTATTCAATGGCTCCCCATTGTCTATAGAAAACAAATCAAAACATTTTAGCATGGCGTCCAAAGTCTTTAATAACTTGACTCCAGATTATCTTTCGTAGACTTCATCAGCTGTCACACTCATTAATATATTTATTGATTCAATAAATATATGCTTATTATGTAACAGGTACCAGGGACTACGTTAGCCACTGAGGATATAAGATAAACAGAATATATAAACTGTGCTCCAGAAGCTCTTATTTTGGTTGGAGAGACAGATAAGAAAACATACAAGTTTGATTCAAGGTGCCAAAAGCTGAAACAGGTTAGTAAAGGGTACTGTGTGGATATATAGAGGGGCTTCTTTTTGGAGGTGGTCAGTAGGTTGAGATCTAAGACAAGAGTAAGATTAAAATTATTCTGTACTCACCCTTATTATGAAACTAATGTAGGACCTTCTCATGAAAGCTATAACCCAGTTATAACCTAAGAATAGGGAGAAAGGGGAAAGGGAGGGGAGGGAGGGGGAAGGAGGGGGATTAATGGGATTACACCTGCGGTGCATCTTACAAGGGTATATGTGAATCCTAGTAAATGTGGAATGTAAAGGTCTTAGCAAAATAACTAAGAAAATGCTACAAAAGCTATGTTAACTAATGTGATGAAAATGTGTCAAACGATCTATGAACCAAGTGTATGGTGCCCCATGATCATACTAATGTACACAGCTATGGTTTAATAAAAATAAATAAAAATAAAAATAAAAATAAAAAAAAATAAAATTATTCAACTTGGTGAAGGCAGAAACAAGGAGCATTTTAGGCAAAGAGATAAAGCTGCCTTGCCCAAAAACCTGAGGAGAAGAGAACATAAAACATGTGTGTAATTGCAACTATTTAGTTCATTGTGCTACACTGAATATTAAAAACTGGCCAGGTGTGATGGCTCATGCCTGTAATGCTAGCACTTTGGGAGACTGAGACAGGAGTATCACTTGAATTCAGGAGTTTGAGACCAGACTGAGCAAGAATGAGACCCGGACTCTACTAGACATACAAAATCTAGCAGGGCCTTTTAGTGGGTGTGCCCCTGTAGTCTGAGCTACTTGGGAAACTGAGGTGGGAGGATTGCTTGAGCCCAGGAGTTTGAGGTTGCTGTGAGATAGGCTGACTCAGTGGCACTCTAGCCTGGGCAAAAGAGTGATGGTGTCAAAAAAAAAAAAAAAAAAAAGGAGGGAGGGAAGGAAGGAAGGAAGGAAAGAAAGAAATTAAAAACAATCACAAACCAAGGGGGATTCGGGCTAGGGGCATGTGAAAACAAACTATCCCTGACCACTGTCCTCCCCCTCATTGATTAAGGGAGAGAGGGAAACAATGACACAAGTTAAAGCTGGAGAGAACTGCAAAGGCCCAGCCATGTGAGTTATTTAGACCATGTTAAAGAGTTTCTATTTTGAAGGAGCCATGTCACATAGTAGAAAAGTCTGAGATCTATAGCCAAAATGCCTGAGTTTCTTTAATCACTACTGAGTAACTGAGAAATTTTTCTAAATCTCCCTTTTCTTTCTTTCTTTTTTCTTTCTTTCTTTCTGTATCTCTCTTTCTTTCTCTCTTTCTCTCTCTCTTTCTCTCTTTCTTGAGACAGAGTTTCTATTTTGAAGGAGCCATGTCACATAGTAGAAAAGTCTGAGATCTATAGCTAAAATGCCTGAGTTTCTTTAATAACTACTGAGTAACTGTGAGAAATTTTTCTAAATCACCCTTTTCTTTCTTTCTTTCTTTCTTTCTTTCTTTCTTTCTTTCTTTCTTTCTTTCTTTCTTTCTTTCTTTCTTTCTTTCTTTCTTTCTTTCTCTCTCTGTCTCTCTCTCTCTCTTTCTTTCTTTCTCTGTTTCTCTCTCTCTTTCTCTTTTTTTTTATTTATTTTTATTAAACCATAGCTGTGTACATTAGTTGAGACAGAGTTTCACCATGTTGCCCTTGGTAGAGTACTGGGGTGTCACAGGTCACAACAACCTCAAACTCTTGGGCTTAAGCGATTCCCTTGCCTCAGCCTCACAGGTAGCTGGGACTACAGGCGCCCCCCCATGCCTGGCTATTTTTTGTTGCAGTTGTCAGTGTTGTTTAGCTGCCCCCCACGGTGGGGTTAGAACTCGCCAACCTTGTTGTATGTGGCTGGCACTGCAACCACTGTGCTACGGGCGCCGAGCCTGCACCCATTTCTTAATCCATAAATTAGGGATGATTGTAGTGCCTACAACATAAAATTGCCAGAAGTAAACATTGGGGAAAAGTTCTTTGATATTGACTTTGGCAACAATTGTTTGGATATTTACACTAAAAGTTCAGTCAACAAAAATGATAATAAACATGCAGGAGTACGCGAAACTAAAAGCTTCTAGATACCAAAGGAAACACTTCACTACATATCTGACAAGGGGTTGATACTCAAAATATATTAGAACTCATGTAATTCAATAGTGAAAATAACCAAAACATATTAAAAATGGAAGTATAACTTGGATAGACTTTCTTCCCCAAAGAAGACATAAAATTAGCCCATCACTTTTCCTTAAAAGTGATTCAACATCATTAATCATTAGTAAATATAAATCAGAACAACAGGAGGAGACGGAGGAAGATGGTGGCCGAGTAACAGCTTCCTTGCATCTGGGCACCGTGAGTCTGGGGAAATAGGACTCTAGGCATCTTTGGCTGGTGGGATCTGCCTATCATCACCCCTGCGAGGATACAGGGAGTCAGCGAGAGACTTCTGGACCCCAAGAGGAGGACTAAAACAGTGGAAAAACGGCAAGTGGTCGCATGTGTTCAATCCGTCTAAACCCGCCCACAACTGTAAGTTCAGTAGCAGCGAGACTGCAAACCAGAAAGGCCTTACCTGTGAACTGTTTTGGTGTCTTTGGACTTGACACTCAGTTGAACTGCCTAGGGGAGAGCCTGAGAGGGAGTGCGGAGAACTTTGGCCGTTGTCTAGGGCCCCAGTCTAAGCCGCTGAGCCAGACGGAGCTAATAGTGTTTGGCTGTGGGTCACAGGGAGCCATTGTGAGCGATCTGCCCCGGCAAGCTCCGCCCTCAGGGTCTCAGAGCTAGAATTGGGTGGGAGCTGGTAACCCAGTGACCAAGTAGCCTAAGGGTGGGGTCTGAGCCGCCTTGCAGCCCTAACCCTCGGGGGCAGAGGGAGACCAGTTTCGGCACACTGGGTAAGTGGATAGCCACTTCAGCAGTGATTCCAGCGACAAGCACTTTCCTGGGAAAGCTTCTGCTCAGCAAGTGAACAAGTTCAAAGTTCCTTTTAAGTGGGCTGAAGAGAGATTTAGGGTGTCTACCTGCTGGGGTTTGAGAAATCAGCAGCCTCCAGTCGTATCAGAACTGTGATTAACATCTCATACCCCAGAAGACCATGTGTTGCCCAGACAATATGCAATAACATATACATACTGCTTTGTTTTTGGTTGTTTTTTTTTTTTTTTGGTATGGTTGTTTTTTTTACTTATTTTGATGTTGTTGATGTTGTTTTGTTTTTTAAGTTCAACCTTTTCCATACAGATCTTTTTTCTTTCTCAATTTTTCTAGTTTAATTATAATGTCCCATTGCTGCCTTTTTCAATAATTAGAACTTCATTTTTGCTAGTGTTTCTACCACTATTATTTAGTTTTCCACCCAATTTTATCCCGTAAAGTTTTCTGTTTGCTTGTTTTGGTTTGATTTATAGCATTTTTGTCTTTCCTCTCTACTTGGTGGAGGTGGGGTACTGTGTCTGATCAGGTTAGCAAAGAGCTGCTGACCTCAAGGGAACCACCCAACTTGGCACCCCGAGAAGGTGGGGTTTTTTTAAGGTTGTGTCAAAGTACCCTACTGTACACCTATATTGCCCTGTCTCCCTCTTTCTTTGCCTCTCTTCTTTTTGTCAATATTCCTTTTACCGACCTCCTCTCCTTTCTCTATTTTTCTTTTTTTTTTCTTATCACTCGGTCCTCCTTTCTTTCATCCCTTTTTTGCTCTCAAACCTTCTCACCCTTCAGATCCTGTAACCCTTAGTCCACAGGCATAAGAACTCAAAGAGCAAGAGGAAGTGAAAGGAAAATTAGGGCAAGGAAACAGATAAAAGAAATCACTCATGAGGAAGAATCAGCAGAAAACTCCAGGCAACATGAAGAACCAGTCCAGAACAACCCTGCCAAGGGACCATGAGGTAGCTACTGCAGAGGATTCCACCTGTAAAGAAATGTTAGGAATGACAGAAAGGGAATTTAGAATACACATGTTGAAAACAATGAAAGAAATGATGGAAACAATGAAGGAAACTGCTAATAAAGTGGAAAATAACCAAAAGGAAATCCAAAAACAGAATCAAATAAGAGATGAACGATATGAAGAATATTAAAAGGATATAGCAGAGCTGAAGGAAATGAAACAGTCAATTAGGGAACTTAAAGATGCAATGGAAAGTATCAGCAACAGGTTAGACCATGCAGAAGAAAGAATTTCAGAGGTAGAAGACAAAGTTCTTGAAATAACTCAGATAGTAAAAGAGGCAGAAAAGAAGAGAGAGAAAGCAGAACGTTCACTGTCAGAATTATGAGATTTTATGAAGCGTTCCAACATACGAGTTATAGGAATTCCAGAAGGGGAAGAAGAATGCCCCAGAGGAATGGAAGCCATACTAGAGAATATTATAAAAGAAAATTTCCCAAATATCACCAAAGATTCTGACACACTGCTTTCAGAGAGATATTGGACCCCAGGTTGCCTCAACTCTAACCGAGCTCCTCCAAGACACATTGTTAAGAACCTGTCCAAAGTCAAGACAAAAGAAAAGATTCTGCAAGCTGCCAGGAGTAAGCGCCAGTTGACCTACAGGGGCAATCCATCAGAGTGACTGCAGACTTCTCTAATGAAACTTTCCAAGCAAGAAGACAATGGTCATCTACCTTTAATCTACTTAAACAGAACAATTTCCAGCCCAGAATTCTGTACCCTGCTAAGCTAAGCTTCAAAATTGACGGAGAAATCAAATCATTTACGGATATACAAACATTGAGGAAATTTGCCACAACAAGACCAGCTCTACAGGAAATACTTCAACCTGTTCTGCACACTGACCACCACAATGGATCAGCAGCAAAGTAAGAACTCAGAAATTAAAGGACAGAACCTGACCTCCACACTGATGCAAAAGATAAAAGTAAGCAATGGACTCTCACCAAATAAGATGAATAGAATACTACCACACTTATCAATTATCTCAATAAATGTTAATGGCTTGAATTCCCCACTGAAGAGACATAGATTGGTTGACTGGATTAAAAAACACAAGCCATCCATTTGCTGTCTGCAAGAAACACACCTGGCTTCAAAAGACAAATTAAAGCTCCAAGTCAAGGGTTGGAAGACAATTTTTCAGGCAAATGGAATTCAGAAGAAAAGAGGACTTGCAATCTTATTTTCAGATACATGTGGACTTAAAGCAACTAAAATCAAAAAAGACAAAGATGGTCACTTTATATTGGTCAAGGGAAAAATACAACAAGAAGACATTTCAATTCTAAATATTTATGCACCCAATTTAAATGCTTCCAGATTCTTGCAACAGACCTTACTCAGTCTGAGCAATATGATATCTGATAATACCATCATAACAGGGGACTTTAACGCTCCTCTTACAGAGCTGGACAGATCCTCTAAACAGAAATTAAACAAAGATATAAGAGATTTAAATGAGACCCTAGAACAACCGTGCTTGATAGATGCATATAGAACACTCTACCCCAAATATAAAGAATATACATTCTTCTCATCACCCCATGGAACATTCTCCAAAATTGATCATATCCTGGGACACAAAACAAATACCAACAGAATCAAAAGAATTGAAATTTTACCTTGTATCTTCTCAGACCATAAGGCACTAAAGGTGGAACTCAGCTCTAACAAAATTGCTCGACCCCATCCAAAGGCATGGAAATTAAACAATCTTCTGTTGAATAACAGATGAGTGCAGGAAGAAATAAAACAGGAAATCATTAACTTCCTTGAGCATAACAACAATGAAGACACAAGCTACCAAAACATGTGGGATACTGCAAAAGCAGTTTTGAGAGGAAAATTCATCGCTTTTGATGACTACATTCAAAAAACAGAAAGAGGGCAAATCAACAATCTCACAAGCCATTTTATGGAATTGGAAAAAGAAGAACAATCTAAGCCTAAACTCAGTAGAAGAAAAGAAATATCCAAAATCAAATCAGAGATCAATGAAATTGAAAACAAAGAATCATTCAGAAAATTAATGAAACAAGGAGTTGTTTTTTTGAAAAAACAAATAAAATAGATGAACCATTGGCCAGACTAACGAGGAAGAGAAAAGTAAAATCTCTAGTAACCTCAATCAGAAATGATAAAGGGGAAATAACAACTGATCCCACAGAGATACAAGAGATCATCTCTGAATACCACCAGAAACTCTATGCCCAGAAATTTGACAATGTGAAGGAAATGGATCAATATTTGGAATCACACCCTCTCCCTAGACTCAGCCAGGAAGAAATAGAGCTCCTGAACAGACCAATTTCAAGCACTGAGATCAAAGAAACAATAAAAAATCTTCCAACCAAAAAATGCCCTGGTCCAGATGGCTTCACTCCAGAATTCTATCAAACCTTCAAGGAAGAGCTTATTCCTGTACTGCAGAAATTATTCCAAAAAATTGAGGAAGAAGGAATCTTCCCCAACACATTCTATGAAGCAAACATCACCCTGATACCAAAACCAGGAAAAGACCCAAACAAAAAGGAGAATTTCAGACCAATCTCACTCATGAATATACATGCAAAAATTCTCAACAAAATCCTAGCCAATAGATTACAGCTTATCATCAAAAAAGTCATTCATCATGATCAAGTAGGCTTCATCCCAGGGATGCAAGGCTGGTTTAACATACACAAGTCCATAAACGTTATCCACCATATTAACAGAGGCAAAAATAAAGATCACATGATCCTCTCAATAGATGCAGAAAAAGCATTTGATAAAATCCAGCATCCTTTTCTAATTAGAACACTGAAGAGTATAGGCATAGGAGGCACATTTCTAAAACTGATTGAAGCTATCTATGACAAACCCACAGCCAATATTTTACTGAATGGAGTAAAACTGAAAGCTTTTCCTCTTAGAACTGGAACCAGACAAGGTTGTCCTCTGTCACCTTTACTATTCAACGTAGTGCTGGAAGTTCTAGCCAATACAATTAGGCAAGACAAGGAAATAAAGGAAATCCAAATGGGAGCAGAGGAGGTCAAACTCTCCCTTTTTGCTGACGACATGATCTTGTACTTAGAGAACCCCAAAGACTCAACCACAAGACTCCTAGAAGTCATCAAAAAATACAGTAATATTTCAGGATATAAAATCAATGTCCACAAGTCAGTAGCCTTTGTATACACCAATAACAGTCAAGATGAGAAGGTAATTAAGGACACAACTCCCTTCACCATAGTTTCAAAGAAAATGAAATACCTAGGAATATACCTAACGAAGGAGGTGAAGGACCTCTATAAAGAAAACTATGAAATCCTCAGAAGGGAAATAGCAGAGGATATTAACAAATGGAAGAACATACCATGCTCATGGACGGGAAGAATCAACATTGTTAAAATGTCTATACTTCCCAAAGCAATTTACCTATTCAATGCCATTCCTACCAAAATACCAACATCGTACTTTCAAGACTTGGAAAAAATGATTCTGCGTTTTGTATGGAACCGGAAAAAACCCCGTATAGCTAAGGGAGTTCTTTGTAACAAAAATAAAGCTGGGGGCATCAGCATACCAGATTTTAGTCTGTACTACAAAGCCATAGTGCTCAAGACAGCATGGTACTGGCACAAAAACAGAGACATAGACACTTGGAATCGAATTGAAAACCAAGAAATGAAACTAACATCTTACAACCACCTAATCTTTGATAAACCAAACAAGAACATACCTTGGGGGAAAGACTCCCTATTCAATAAATGGTGTTGAGAGAACTGGATGTCTACATGTAGAAGACCGAAACTGGACCCACACCTTTCCCCACTCACAAAAATTGATTCAAGATGGATAAAGGACTTAAATTTAAGGCATGAAACAATAAAAATCCTCCAAGAAAGCATAGGAAAAACACTGGATGATATTGGCCTGAGGAAAGACTTCATGAAGAAGACTGCCATGGCAATTGCAACAACAACAACAAAAATAAACAAATGGGACTTCATTAAACTGAAAAGCTTCTGTACAGCTAAGGAGACAATAACCAAAGCAAAGAGACAACCTGCACAATGGGAAAGGATAGTTGCATATTTTCAATCAGACAAAAGCTTGATAACTAGGATCTATAGAGAACTCAAATTTATCCACATGAAAAAAGCGAACAATCCCATATATCAATGGGCAAGAGACATGAATAGAACTTTCTCTAAAGATGACAGACGAATGGCTAACAAACACATGAAAAAATGTTCATCATCTCTATATATTAGAGAAATGCAAATCAAAACAACCCTGAGATATCATCTAACCCCAGTGAGAATAGCCCACATCACAAAATCTCAAAACTGCAGATGCTGGCGTGGATGTGGAGAGAAGGGAACACTTTTACACTGCTGGTGGGACTGCAAACTAGTACAAGCTTTCTGGAAGGAAGTATGGAGAAACCTCAAAGCACTCAAGCTAGACCTCCCATTTGATCCTGCAATCCCATTACTGGGCATCTACCCAGAAGGAAAAAAATCCTTTCATCATAAGGACACTTGTACTATACTGTTTATTGCAGCTCAATTTACAATCGCCAAAATGTGGAAACAGCCTAAATGCCCACCAACCCAGGAATGGATTAACAAGCTGTGATATATTTATACCATGGAATACTATTCAGCCATTAAAAAAATGGAGACTTTACATCCTTCGTATTAACCTGGATGGACGTGGAAGACATTATTCTTAGTAAAGCATCACAAGAATGGAGAAGCATGAATCCTATGTACTCAATTTTGATATGAGGACAATTAATGACAATTAAGGTTATGGGGGGGGAGTAGAAAGGGAGACGGAGGGAGGGGTGTGGGGCCTTGGTGTGTGTCGCACTTTATGGGGGCAAGACATGATTGCAAGAGGGACTTTACCTAACAATTGCAATCAGTGTAACCTGGCTTATTGTACCCTCAATGAATCCCCAACAATAAAAAAAAAAAAAGAAAAAATAAATAAATCAGAACAACAAGGTATCACTTTGCACATATTAAGACAGCTATTATCATAAAGGCAAGAAATAGCACATGTTGGTAAGGATGTGGAGATAAGGTAAACCTATACACTGTTAGTGTGAATGAAAATTATATTCAGATATCATGTAAATATGTGCATTTGCCATTTGTGCATGTATTATGGAAATAGTATGCAGTGTCTTCCAAAAATTAAAACTGAAACTACCATATGATCCAGCAATCCTTCTGCTGGGTAGACTCCAAAAGAAAATAAAATCAGCACATGTAGAGTTATCTGCATCCCTGTGTTCATTGAAACATTAATCACAACATCCAAGGCACAGAAACAATCCAAGTATTTGTGGATGTGTAAATGGATAAAAAAATTGTGGTATATATATACAATGAAATATCATTCAGCCTTAGCAAAGGGAATACTGCCAATCACAACACCATGAATGACCTGGAAAACATTATGCTAAATGAAATAAGCCAAACACAGAAAAAATATACATGATTTCACTTATAGGTGGAATCTAAGAATAGTCAAATACATAGAAATAGGAACTCTGGTTATCAGGAATGGGAACAGGGAAGAAATAGGGAGAAGTAAGTCAGAGGTTACAAACTTATAGTTATGTAAGATGAATTATTCTAGAGATCTAATGCATGAGAACTGTAGTTAATAATAGTGGATTGTACACTGAACATTTGCTAAGAGAGTACATTTCCAGTGCCCTTACCATGCACACACACATATACACAAGACAACTGTGGAAAGTGATGGATAGGTTGATTTTCTTGACTATGGTACTGCTTCATTATGAATTCACATATTAAAACATCACATTCTACACTTTTTTACATTTAAGGATATATAATAAAAATCAACAATATTAGGTTCAATTAACAGTGGGAAATAGCAATAAAATAATTTTCATAGCTCATGCTAAGAATAATGATTGGCAGAATAATGATTGGCAGGTAAGAAGCACTCAGAATCCCAGCCTTTGGTGATGTCGGCTGAAGGACAAGGAAGGAGCTCAGTATTCTGTATGTCCAGGTAGCTGAGGGGTTGGCCACAAGGATGGTAAAAACTGGAAGCATATTCTATTCAGGGAGAATGAGTTAGTCTGGAACATATTGAATTTGAGGTCCCTGTGAGTCATTCAGATGAACACAGCAGTGGGAGACAGCCCTCAGGAGGTACATGTTCCAGCCACATTAAACCACTTAAGTGTCCTGAGAGCACAATGCTCTCCCACCCCTCTCTGCTTTTACAAACTATCCTCTCAGCTGGAACTTCCCTCACCCATCAACATCTAATCCACCCTTCAAAAGTTAGGTCACGTTGTGCCTCCCCCATGAAGCGTTCCTTGCCCCCCAGAGCTGAACACCTGTTTGTGTAGCACATTGCTCTAATATTACAACCTTGAAGATGTGATGTTTCCAAGTTATTTAGTTCTTTTCAAAACTGCTTCCTCTAGTAGATGGTGAGCTCCATGGAGGCCTGGACATGCTTCAACCCCTCTGCCTCTTCCAGCTCCCAGGCCAGAGAAAACATACAGTAGGCATTCCGTTAGTGAATGTGCATTAACATGAATTTAAAGAACATGTTCTATTGAGGAAATACTGCTATAACATACGATGGGTTCGGATGGGATTGGGGGTTTCCTTGCAGAATTTTTTTTCCTTTTTTTGTGAGGAGTAGGAAATTTATTTTATTGTTCTCTGTCTGGGTTTTTTTCCTTTGTCCTCATGGTTCCTGCATGGGGGCAAGTACACCCCCCAAGTTAAAATCTTGTGGTCCATTTTGGATTGTTTGACAGGCTCAAAGTGCACTGAGAAAGCTTCACAGTTTTAGTATTTCTAGACTAGAAGCTCAACTGAGGCAAAGTGACAGAATGGCTCTCCTACCCTGCTCACAAAAAAACATTAAACCTTAAATCCCCAGCTGCTGCTGCTGCTGCTGCAGCTATATGAAAAAATAATTAAAACTCTTCTTTAAAAGTTGATTACACAGAAAGAACCAAAGTGGGTGTTATGAGGAGGGGAAGGGAGCTTTGGGAGAGGCTGGAAAGGGCTGAACAGCAGCCCCATCTCCCACTTTGGGTCTTTTTCATTTCCTTATCAAAGCCACTTTCCTGGCAGAATTTGCTCCAATGCAAAAACTAAAACAATAGCTGAAGCTCCCAGATTCCTCTGTTCTTCATCCCAACAGGGAGGACCCCTGGATATAAAGCCTCTCAAACCATGGTAAAGTTTGGTGAGCGCCCACCATCGCCCACCCCTGTGGACCTGTGCTAACTCTAGGTGCTCACTTTAACTTCCTACTCTGGGGTACAACCCTGTTGCTGGCTTAGCTGTTTCTATGCTTCCTCTCTGGAAGCCCAAAGTCTGTCTTGCATTGATCTTCTGGTTCTGCTTTGTTCGGTATTCTTGCTCTGATTCTTGTTTTTTATTTCTCAGACCATTCCTTTCCCTGTAGAGTTTCTATCTCCTTTCAGGGCACAAAGACTCACAATTGTTTTGACATCTGTCTTGCATATAATCCAAGTGAGGCCAGTAATAGAAAAGCCTGGAATGATTATAGCGCTGTCCCTCAGCAATGTGGCATGTGATTGGTCACTGTGTACTACTTGGAACGCTCTGTGCTCCTAGAGCCCTATAACATCTTGGTTTTCCCTCTTGCTATCTAATTGTCACTTTTTTTTCTGCAGGTGGCTTTTGCTTCCAAGTTCCCTCAACAGCAGGGATTCTCACAATTTAAGGTAAATAAGAATAACCTGGGAAGCTTGAAAATGCACATTCCTTGGGTCCTGCCAACGTAGATTATGATTCGGAAGGTCTGGGAGGGGGCCTGAGATTCTGAATTTTAACAAGTCCATGTGGGTATTCTGATGAAAAATGTGCACACATAGAGAACACTGAAAAGCAAAGCTCTAAAGTCCCCACACTGGTTGCTAGACCTTGTTTTCACATGATGTGACCTCCGCCCATAACCTTCTGTGTCAATGTTGATGATTCTCAATTCTGTCTTTGGCCTCAGCTGCTCCTCAGAGTTTCTGTTGGACTAAGTCAGTCATCAACCTGACAACTTGAAGACTCCCAGCCATTTCAAACTTTAACATATCCACAAATGGAACTTTTACTCTCATGCTACCTAGCTCCACAGCCACCTCTCTGCTAGAGTTCTTCATCTGAGTGAATGGTACCTTCAGCTGCCCAGGTGCTCACAGTACAGAACTTAGAGTCCTCCTTGACTCCACTGTCATGCTGGAGCCTTATATTCAGTTATTGCCAAGTCCTGAAGAGTCCACATTGAAAATACAGCTCATAACCATATACTTCTTTTATCGTAGCTTAGAATACCTTCACATTTTGTCAGTATTTTTGCCAGAGCTTACTAATTGGGCTCTCTACTTATACTCTGCTCCTCACCTCCTATAGTCCAGACTCCAAAAACAGATAAAAGTATGTCTGAAATAAACCTAACCATGTCACCTTAATGCTTTTTAAAACATTTATTAACTTCACAAAACACTTGAAATACAGACACCTATGAGGCCCTTCATAATCTAGACTAGGGATAAGCACCTGTGGCATGTTTTTGTCAACAAAGTTTTATTGGAACATAGCCATAGCCATTTATTTACTTATTGTCTGTGGCTGCTTTTATGCTACAGCAGCTGAGTTGACTAGTTGTAGCACAGATCACATGGCCTGTAGAACCTCATATTTGCTATCTAGCCCTTTGCAGAAATTGTTGCCAACTCCTGATCTAGCCCCTACTCACCTGACCAGTACCACTAATTGCCACAACAAAACCATGTTGTTCCCTCAACCTCATATCCCCTTTTTAACCCAACTGTTCAACAACTAATTTGAACTCAACATTCAAGACTTTAATTTAAATGTCATGTGCATAAGCGAGCCTCACCTGACTGGCCCCCTCTCCTACTACTCCAATATGAATAAGGTTGAATGAATGAAAACCACTAAGAGTACATAACATTGGACTTCATGGGAATAGGTTTAAGTTAGTTTCACTCCTCAGTTATGTGACCTGTATCAGCTTTACACATGGTAAGACTGAAAGATATTAGGGGAGGCCTCCCAATCCACTGCTTGTCCCAGGCCTGAAATATTTTTTTTTAAATTTTCCATTAAATGAGCATTTTTTTTTCTTTTTTTTTAAATCATAGCTGTGTACATTGATATGATCATGGGGCATCATTCACTAGCTTCACAGACCGTTTACCAAGTTTCACTTATACCCTTGTAAGATGCACCGCTGGTGTAATCCCACCAATTCCCTTCCCTCTACCCACCTCCCCCCTCCCTCCCCTCCCTTTCCCCCTTCCCCCTATTCTTAGGCTATAACTGGGTTATAGCTTTCATGTGAAATCCCTAAATTAGTCTCATAGTAGGGCTTGAAATATTATTTGTCCTCCTAATCTGGTCTCCTCCCCTACCCCTTGAAGTTCTCTCTTAAAAATGCAAATACCTTTGAGAGTACTGACATATTTGATATTCAAGTGAATTAGCTGCTTGCGAATCGTTATCTGAATGTGAATTAGGTAGAAATAAAGCCATTAACTAGAAACAGGGTTTTGTGGGAGCATATGATTGCTGCCACAAGAGATGTTTGAGTGAGGAGCTATGGCAGCAGGAAGGGTGAAGTGGTGGCATATATGAGCACATGAGATGAAGACAGAGGGAAGGCTGCAGCGTCAACTTGCCTTGCTCTGATAAACATCTTAACATGTCAGTGGCAAATAAAACTCAATATTTTTATTCCCTTCTATCTTTTCTATTTAGACATAAAATTAATTAGGCAGAGGTTATTTATACATTTAGCACTGTGACTGTTTAAAAGCAAGGTATGATTCCAAGTGTAAAACTGCTGATTTTGAGTAAGCTACTAGTACCTGAAGGGATACTCTGTGATTAAATGGGGCAGAGGAATGCATAATGACCACATTTGATTGAGTGCTAGTTAATGGTATTGAATAAAGAAAAGCTCAGAATTTCATTTCAGGCATTTGGGATGCATTCAGGATCTTTGAAAAACTAACAAACTTGAAATATTTTCATCAAACTGGTTAACATAGCCTTCATGGCATTTTCTTAGTTATTGTGTTAAGACATTTATATTCTACATTTAGTAAATATTTCAAATTGTATACAAAACCAGAACTTTGTACCCCACGACTGCATTAATGTACACAGCTATAGCTATGATTTAATAAAAAAAGTAAATAAAAACTAACAAACACCCCAAACAAACAAAACCCCCCAAAGTCTGAAGAGGTTTTTTATTATTATTATTAAATTTAATTTCTATTTAAAAAAAACAACTGTCTCTGTGAAATAAAATTCAATTAATATATCTGAGATTATCCTTTTTATAGTTCAATTGATAGTTGCAATTCTGATTACAGTCTCCTGAGCTGCAACCTAAACTATAATTCTTTGTAATAAAGTTAAATTTTATCTTATCAGGAGTAATTAAAAAAATCCAGCTCCAATTAGAGAAGAAGGAATTACAATAAACTAACCTTTGTGTCTATTTGCCATGCTTAAGAAATAACTTCAAAATTAAAATTTAGAATTAAAGTAACAAATACCATCAGGTCTTAGCATTTCCATTGTGAATTGTTACTAGAGTGCCATCTTCAGTGCAATGTATAAAGAAAGTTGTTTTGTCCTTTGTAAAAAATTAAACATTACAGACTATGCTTTTTGGAATGTTGACACATAAAATGAAAATATTAAATAAAGTAGGGAAGATTTTACTCTATGTCTTATCTAACATAATGCCTAATATCTAACAGGTGTCTGGGGGATTTGAATTTGTTATTCTAGAAATTAAGCCACGAAGATCAAGTATTTAAATGTTCAAGATGAAACATGTTTGGTAGTTTTGCCTTGCTTGGCAAGTGATTTTAGTGTATACACCACAGAATCCTTAGAATCTTAAAATCCTCCAAGATCATATAATCCAAGCTTGCATTTAAATAATTTTGGTTGAATAAAATCCATCCCCCTTGTTAGAACCATTCTCACCTCTAACATTTCCAGGGATAAAGAGCTCTTTATTTTGTATCTAGTTCATTCCAGTTATAGGCTGCTCTAAACCTTATGGAAAACATCCTTATGCTGCATTGGAATGTCTCCCTGAAGCCTCACCCACAGATCCTCATTCTCCTCTCTGGAACTTCCAAATAGAACAGTGTAACAGAAATAACATAGCCTGTGAGTCAGGAAAATCAGGTCCTAGAGCAGACTGGCTATAATACATTATGTGATCTTTGGTAAATCTCTTACTCTAGCCCTAGTTTTTCTTCCAAAAGTGAAGGAATTGAAACCATATGACTTAATTTGGAAATCCAGCGAGTACAGATACTCACTCCATTTTCCTGTGATGGTCCTCAAACATGGAAAATGACAATTCATCCGTAAATTCTTGGATTACATCTGTTCTGATCATCTTTAAGATGGAATAAAGGTCATTTACTACAGCCTCACTTGGCTGTAGTAAGAACATTATGTTTGAAACTGGCCATCTCCAATGTATTAATATTCAAATGAGCAGATGAAATCCCATGAGTGTTTGAGATTAAACAAGCAATTAGTAATCAGATTTTCTACTGCAGCACAGCCTGGGCAACCAAGAAGACTGAGTAGAGAGTGTAAATGTTGCCTGTGAACTGAGTTTTATTCCTCACATAACGTGAACACTGAAGTCTACAAAAAAATTCAAGTTCAAAGGGAGGTGGTTTGCTATTATGTAATTTTAACAAAATGCCTGCAGTTTGAGTCCCTCAAAAGCTCTCTTAAGTACACACTAGTTCTCATCTTAATCCTGGTGGTTTTATCCACTTTCCAATACACATTGCCGTATAACTGCTTACTTACATATAGAAAAAAAATGCTTTGTGAATTTTCGTAGTTAGAACTGATACAGCCGCATTTCAGCAGCTGTGCCAAATCTGAGCAAATGAATATTTTCTGAAGTGGAGAGTGCAAGAAGAAAACAGCAGCCATGTTTATGACAATGCATGGCAAACCTGCCCCCATGTCAGCAATAATGTATTTCTCTAGATATTGCAGGGACTCTATAGTGAAAACTCATTTCTTTGAGTTAAGCTCACAAACTAAGACCTTAAACTCTGATTCCAAATGCAAAGAAATCTAAAACATAAGAAACATCTTCCTAACATTGACTTTTTTTTTTTTTGCTGATAACTCACTCTGTGATCTTCTTATTATTTTTGTGTCAGAAAGACTTCCTTTTAAATCCATCATTAACTGTACTAAATTTTCTATATTTCTAGAAACTAGAGAATGAATCGGGCAGAAAGAAGTGTGATGATTTTTTCTATAAATAACTGTGTTTCCAGAATGGAGATTGGCTTCTACTTTTAGAGAAAGTAATAAATAAAACAACTAGCAGCTTGTGTGAGCTGAGTTATAACTGATGAACAAAAGTAAAGATTCAGTATAGAAAATATACACAACTTAAATACTCTCTGGTGTGGTAAGATTACAGTGGGGAGCATACACTTGGACTTAGAATCCTAGCTTTTTTGTGTGTATTGCCAATAACTACCAAACAACAGTGAAAAAAAGTCTCCCTAAGCTAACCCATGCCATAGATGGTGTTGGCTGTGTGTAACAGCAGAGGAGAACATTTCCAGCAGGGAGGACTTGGCAAATATGACACATCCTGCTAGGGAGCAAGGGGATCCATGGCAGATACACGGTTTCCTGGGGGTTTGTACAGGAAATGGCTTCTGAAATGGGCACTTGATAATTTTTATTGAAATGAGATTTCTGAAAACAAACAAAAAGGCCTAGCAGCATTTCACCAAGAGATTAGGAACCCAAATGTTGGTACTGAGGTATTTGACTCCCTATCATGATGCTGTTGTGTGTTGTGAACATTTCACCTCCTACTCTCATTAAACACAGATACTATTGATTGTTTTTTAACAGGTAAGTCTGTGTCGGATGGTCCTGCCAATCAGTCAGTCTTTAAGGTCAGTCAACAAAGGAAAAAATTCCATGAGGCTACAAAGGTAACTAGGTGTTTTAATTGACCAGTGAAATCTGTAACAATTAATAGTTGTTAGTGCTATGTTGACAAAGCTTACAGTTCAAACCCATGTAAAAGAAATAAAACAACAGAAATCAATGAGAAAGAAGTCTAAGATTTGACATATGTACCATAATTCTTGTTCAGTAAATGAGTTCTCTGTTCTATCTATGTAAAGTTTTCTTTTCTCTTTTTTTTTTTTTGTAGAGACAGAGTCTCACTTTATGGCACTGGGTAGAGTGCCGTGGCCTCACACAGCTCACAGCAACCTCCAACTCCTGGGCTTAAGTGATTCTCTTGCCTCAGCCTCCCGAGTAGCTGGGACTACAGGCACCCGCCACAACTCCCAGCTATTTTTTTTTTTTTCTCTTAATACTGCTTTGCCCTTATCCTCCTGGATATTAGGTACAGACAGTTTTAGTCATAATTTTCAACCAACTGTTCCTTCTTTATTAAAAAAATCTTGAATGTTACAATAATTTTTAATCAGATCCTTACCCTGGAATTTCTTCTTTTCCGTCTAGATACCTCTCAGCGGTTCTCAACCTGTGGGTCACGACCCCCTTTCACGGGGGTCGCCTAAGAACATCCTGCATATCAGATGTTTACATTATGATTCATAACAGTAGCAAAATTATAGTTATGAAGTAACAATGAAAATAATTTTGTGGCTGGGGGTCACCACAACATGAGGAACTGTATTAAAGGCTGGCGGCATTAGGAAGGTTGAGAACCCCTGCATGGTTCCCGAATAAGTTTTGTGAAAGGTAGTAGCAGCACTGGTTTGCACCATGGCTGCTTGCCCAGAAATTGTATACAACACCATACATTTGGTAAGCTTATAGCGTGAGGATGATAATAATAATAAAGTTAACAAATACAGAAAATAAAAATCCTCAAAGCGAAAGACATAACTAAAATCCAAGGGAGTCCTGGGAGATAAGCTAGGCCTAATTTCTGTTTCATTTTAAAGTAAAAGCAAAAAACGAAACAATTATCATTTGGGCCCAGTATCTAATTTCATTTGAAAAATCTAGGTAGTCAAAACAGGAGCATTTGTTTACTTCAAGTAGAGAATTCCCTTTCTGCATAATTCACCATGTGTACGCATTACTCTCTCTTTCCCATGTATATGTGTGTGCAGGGAAAACCTGACTTATCCTTATAAACTAATATAATGGTTGCATCAGCTAAAAAAATAGATTTATTTGCATTTCTTTTTGAACTTGAGCTTTACTAATTTTACGCTAATAAACACACCGAATAGCTACACATGTGGCCTATAAGAAAAGACTTTTATTTGTGAAAACAGCATTAAAGTTACTGCATACCAACTCCATAATTTTACCACAATGGTTCAGTTTACATGAAATGATGGAAATATACATTACAATTATTTGTAGGGAGAACAGAGCTTACTATGATTTTCACACGCTTCCATGAGCAATATCAACTGCACAACATGCCTTCCTTAGGCTGTTACCAAGAGGCATCTGACATGATCTACTATTTGTGAGGCATTAACTAAAAAAAAATATATATATATATATATATATATGTATATATATAGCATTCAGGAACTTGAAAAGAATTATTTCCTTCATATAGCTAACTTAAAAATGATATCAAATGTTATTCCTTATATACTCACATTATCTCTCAGAAGGCCTTATTCATGAGCTTTGTAAATTTAATAAGCAATTTTTCACTTTTTCTGTATTGGAATCCCCAGAATTTATATTTCTACTTAGGCAGTGTCTACTAAAGTAATGTGGAGGATTGAGTAATTCTCTCTTGGTTGTGTGCTATATAGTCTGTGGATCTGTTAAGTATGAATTAATGAGAAGTTTGAACCCTTTTGTTCTCACTAGCAACTATTTGAACAAAATTATTTAAGTGCCTCAGAGCCCTCACTGTATTTTACCTCTGTAGACAAAGAAACAATAGGTTAAAATAATTTAAAAATAATTTCTAAGTCATGCCATTTCATATAGATAACACGGATTCTCCTTCTTGATTTCCCCCCTTTTAAAATACGGTCTTATCAATCAGTGCAAACTAAAAAGACATGAAGTAAATAAATAAAACAAAACGAAATTCAAAATTATATCAAGGGCAGCTTTGTACAAAATAAGTTATTAAAATTCGTTTGACCCCCCCATTTGCTTTTAATTTAACAAAGAACAGATCTCCAGGACATCTGAAATTGAGGATTAACAATTATCAGGTGAACTTAATATATATCACCAGTTATTCCCGTAAGTGAAGCCACAAACAGGATATGATACTTCAGCCCATCTGACCACCATCCAATGAGTGACTAATTGGATGAGCACTGGAAATGAGGCCAAACCTTGATTTGATGCCACTAGTCTTGAAAACAGAGTGGCAGGGACCCAAAGCCTTGTGCTCAGTACTCATAAAGGACTAAAATAACAGAATTTCGTGATGTATTTCCTGGGATGCATAAGGCATTTAGTTCAAAAGTACTTGAATGTTCTATCTACATTTTTTACACCATCAGTACAGCTGCACATAGATATAAGGCAACAACAATCTTTATATTCTCTCTTTCTCTGCTTCTATCTTTACTTTTCTTCCCATACGTAAACATGACTTAAATTCACTTTATTAGTCAACACAGTCTGTTTATATTCTTTTCTATCTTCAAATTAACCATAATACAATTAGCTCATTTTCTTCAACCACAGTAACTATGGGAAAGTGATGGACTGATAATTTTGGTCATCTTTAAAAGAACCAAATAATAATCACATTCACCCCCCCAAATGAGTAACTAATCCAGCCAAGCTGGTCATAGTGTATAGAGGTTGTGAAGGTGTTCTAAAAGTATTTGAGCAGACAGTTAAGATCAAATATTAGTGTTTGTTTATTGGAAGTTATATCAGACTAAAACTGATTAATGGGAATGGCCCAAAATCAAAGCATGTTGATCTTGGCACTGACTTTTCTCTTTCTCCGAAGGGGCTGGCAGTGGGAAGGAACCCAGATTGCAACAATGTTCATAAAGAAAGCATCTTTTAACAGAGATTTAGTAATTAAGTTGAATACAAACAGTATTCTAAAGCTATATATCTTACCCTCAAATTTGGGTGAAATGGTCAGTTTGGCTACTGCTTTATTTCTTCTGGAAAATAATGGAAAGACAAACATATTTAACAAACTGTGGCTTCACAGATGCTATTGTAGCAAACAATTTTATTAATACTCTCATAAAAATGGCATTTAATAAAGCCTCTCTAATACCTTGATGTTATTAAAAGCAAACAAAATTCATTAGAACAGTTCTTTTCTGTGATTTAATTAGCTTTCCTATACCATTACTTGGTTTTTGTCTTATAAACTAACCTAAAATACTAGTAATCAAATCAGTTAAAAACAATACAATGCGTTTTCTTTACTTTATTTCAAAATAGTGATTATAAATACATTATTAATATATTTTTCCCAACTCTTTGGATGCGACAATAACAAAAAAAAATAACTCACTGTGCTCATTTCATACAATGTCAATGTACAAATCATGCAAAAGATATTATAGATTAATATTACCGCCATACTTTTCTAGATGTTTCGTTATTTTTGAAGTACTTGTTGACGTTACTCATGAGGCCATGCCCTGTCTTGCATCCTTATGGCTTAAGAAATTAAATGTTTTTTAAAAAGCAACGAAAGAAAGATGGTCTTAAATGACTTCCTAATTAATATATTTATTTTCTAGTATTCAGAATGAAAAACTAAATATAGAATATAAATTGCCTTAGAGACTTGAATCACTGTACTTTAATAGCTGCTTTCTCATAAAATTACACAAAGATTTACTTTTACAGAATTGAATCATCTTTATTGATTTCATAAAAAAATAATTTAAAACTTGATTTATATTACATGGACACAATATATTATCTCAACCCCTTCACTGATTTCATAAGATCTAAATTTCTTTACAGCCTTTCTAACATAATCCATACACATGAGTATAATTCCAAGAAGAACATGATGTGTCAGACCATGTTTAGAAATGGACACTCCTTGGATTTTCTAGATTTGAATCAAAGTTCTACTAAAAATGCTATACTGATGTACACATCATACCTCAAGGGGTGAAACTAACGTCAGGGTTATAGTTGAAGCCAACAAAATATAGATACAGTATTTTTACTGTCCTTGTACTCAACTCAGAACTTATGCCTAACTACATTACATTAAGTGTACATGTAAAACTAATGAGAGACAGGTGTAAAATAGTATACACTGTAGAATGTAGGCACAATGATTTAGTTAAGGAAAATATATTAGCCTTAACCACAGATTTGTTACTTTCATTTATAATTAGAACCTCCAAATAACCATGTACATTTAAATTACTTGTTTTAAAAAAGGTGAACATTTATAACTTTCAGCAGAATAGTATGAGATAGCCAATATGCTACAGCAAGCTTTGAGATGGTGACAGGTACTCTTGCCACTGACAATTCTGCAGAAACCTTAAAACATCTTCAAAGCATCCTCACGCTGAATACAGGGCATCATTTCAATGACCTATTATTCCAATATCATGGATGGGGCTTTCTGTTTCCTCCCTTAAGTGTCTATTTAAGAATCCTCAATCCATACTTTATTGACAGGATAAACTAAACCACTTTCTTTGAAGCCTTTGCATCTTTATCCTGTCAGTATGCATTAGGAGCCCTTTAATCCATGGATGCATGCATGGTAATGACATATTAAAAGTCCTTATGAAAGTGTAGATGAAAAAAGCTGTTGAGCACACATCTTGCTTTTTCTTTTAAGATCAGAAAGCAATTATTTGTTTGGATTTTTTTATATTCATATAAAGTTCTCACAGACGTTGTCATGAAAATTAAAATTACACATTAAAGTTTTAAGAGCACCAGCACATACATATGGAGACATTTTATTTTTCTATTAAAAAATATCTCCAAATTATCTATATGTATGAATATATACCCAAACACACATACACATACGCACACGCACACACACAGTTCTTCAAAAATGTCAAGTTTTTTTTTTTGTTTGTTTTGTTTTGTTTCATATTGGAACAAACACATAAAGCCCTGAAATTAGTGATTAATGAAGGGACTGCTGTTACAACTTTAGCCAGAATATAATTTTTGAGGCTGCACCAAAACATATGACATTTGAAATTCATGAAAAATATCTATGTTTACCTTCTTGGTTATCTTACTGAATAATAATTTAAGAGATGGAACACACACTCTCACACTTACACTATATATATGTGTCTGTGTATATAAATATACACACATATATCTGTGTGTGTATGTACATATATATATATATAGGCAGGCCAAAAAGGCAATGTGTTTCTGGATATCATTTTGCTAATCAGGAGCTCCTATAAATCTTTCAACATCACTCATTATTAAGTGCTTCATTCCTTTGACCAATTTTGACTTGGAACTTAACAGCCCAAGCAAATACAAGGGCATATCATTTGTAGTTGCAGACTGTGAACTCATCTGAGATCAATGCAAGCATTTTACAGTGTGGCTTTGATAGCCAAGATTACCATGATGCTTACAGTTCTACTAGATTATCTGATAGTAGTCAGAATGATGAAACAACAAGATACTGATGCATTTAAGATATTAACTATTAACCTTATTCATTATTTTTTAAAATACTTGTAGTAAAAGCTATTTGAATTAAGCTCATAGAATTCTGAAAAGCAAGACAACTGATGGCAAATAACAACTGTCTCAAACGAGGTACTATAAAACTAAGGAACCTATTGTAAAATGCACAACTGGTAAGAAATATGAAGATAATATGCTAAATTCACAAGAATAGCACAGAACTGTTTTTTTTTTTATATTTCCTTTTTCTGTTTTTTCTTTTTTTTTTTTTTACTTTTACAATTATACCTGATCAGAAAGTCCAGAATATTTCTATACACATCAGCCTTGGTTTCATTTCAGTATATATCTTTTCTACCTAAATTTATAACTACTGATATAATTGACTGTGATCAGGAAAAGTCAGGAATATTAAATACATATTAAGGAGCACATATTTTTGTCTTATTTAGTGTACAAAGTACTTCATAAATATTAATTATGTTACAAAAATAGCTTTGGGTGCGCTCACACGGTAAGCACTTTGCTAATTTTGGACAACCTTTAAGGATTGTTGATATTTCACATAACTGAGAACAAACTCTAGTGTTAGTTTAATTTGAGCCATGTTTAATTCTGATAAACAACATGTATTTCTTAAGATCACCACAAATGCTATGTAACTCATGTTAATATTTTTCTTTTAGATTTTTATGTATAGACAGGTAATTCTTATGGTGTGTTCGAATTTATTTTATAGTTATGTAATGCATGTTATATTTTAAACAAGTATTTGCACAATTTAACATTATAAATCCAGCGGTTTCAAGATGCAGGACATAAAGATTACCAATTTACAAATACTATTGAATGTTCTCTCTTTGCATGCTTTTTTAAAAAACTTTTCAGATAATCTTTACACAGAGGTGTTACAGTGCCACAAATCAAAAGGATTATTCCAGTTCCATCAGCTCAATCTACGTGCAAGATGAAGGACTCAGCTCAGGTACAAACACAAGTACCAGTTTTCTTGAGTTTGCTTTACAAAGTACAAAGAGACGAAGGTTTTGCATTGGGGTACAAAACAGATTTGCCTCTTGAGGTTAAATTCAGTGTATCATGTGTATAAAGCATCCCTTTGGCAATAGAGTTTGCAGTATCCCCACAGGACTCCACAGTATAGGTTTCATGTAGTAAAATCTATTAAGGGAATTCTCTTCTACTTGACACATATTTGCAGCTACAGTTAATGAGACACCCTTGGAAACACTTGCCTCTATGCCTATTGATAATATAGTATTTGGAAGTTTGAAGTCAACAAAAGGCACTTTCATCATTAAATAAATGTCCTCTGTATGAAGTAAGATTGCATGACCTAGATCTTGTTCAAAGCTGTTTGCTCCTCAAGGACCTGTAGGTAGTCGGGGGAACTCTGAAGTTTTGCTTTCAGTTCAAAATACTCACTCTTCCTTTGTTCCACTACAATTTTGCTGTGGTTGCCACCTATCAGTGACTTCTTGTTTTTTTTATCCTGTTGTTTCTCTGGATAGCGGATTTCAAAGCCACTGACACCTATGCTATTATACTCTTTTTTGCCTTCGAGAAAATTCTGAATAAACACGTTGGAATCCCTGCTAGGGAATAATTCATCCAGCTCGTCAATTGTGCTCAGTCTCTTCCTGGTATCCACGTGCAATAAATCTTTCTCCTTGTCGGCAACATTTCTCATAATGACTTTCTGTCCTGGGGGATCCGAAAACATGAATCCGGTTTCTGACTCTTTCAAGCCACATGTGTGGCTCTTGCTCATCTGTTCTATAGTTTGTGGAATGAAAGCTTCTGTGCTCAGTCCGTCTTTTTTATTTGTTTTGTGGTCATGCTTCCTTAGCTGCAGCTGCATGGAGCCACACTCGGGATTCCCCAAGCCTTCATGCTTCACCATGGGTTTCTTGTTGCGTCGCAGGACAAAAACAAGAAGGCAAAAAGCAACAAACACAGTTAAAATAAGGACCACTAAGATACTTAAAATTAAAATCGACAGAGGCACTGGACCACCAGGAGGACTTCGAATGGGACCCAATGGGGTAGTGAACGTAATGGCAGGCGCAGGGCTGGTGAATAGTGCAGATGGCTTATTTAAAAGTTTAGGACATAAGATTTCATTTTTGAGGGACTTCAGTTCAATGTTGGCAAACTGAACAGGTGTCTCACATTTTAGTTCTTTCACAACAATCCCATCATTCAACTTCTCCAACCACAGCTTTAAAGCCACCAAGTCACAAGTACAGTCCCATGGGTTGCCCTCTAAGTCAATCTGTGTAAGCGACTGCAGCTGATCGAGAACCCCACTGACAGGAAGGTACATGAATTTATTGTTCCTCAGGTTCAGTCTAGCAAGGGGTGCTCCAGAAAAAATGTAAACAGGCAGGCTCTTTAAAAGATTGTTGTTTAAATACAGTAACTGCAAATTTGGCATGGAGTCAAAGGTGCCTGCAAGGATTTCCTTAATCAAATTATATTCCAAATACAAATACTGCAGGTTATGAAGGCCTGAAAATATTTCAGGATAGAGTCTCTCAATCTGATTGCCATTGAGATACAGCCTGCGTAAATTAGTAAGATTGTGAAATACGTCTCCCTTAATCACTGTAATTTGATTGCTGCCTAAATGGAGCAAATCCAGTCCCTCAAACTCAGTGAAGTCTGATATGTCCACATCTTTGATGCTATTGCCATTGACATGTAGCTTCTTGGCATTTAAAGGTTTCGGTATCAATTCAGACATGGATCGTATATTTTTCTCTTGGCAGTTCACACTCAGTCCCAAATCTGAAGGATGTGTTTTGCAAAAGCAAGGTGCTGGGCAAGGTGTAAGAGGAGGCACCCTTGTTTGGTAGGACACAATCTGACTCAGATTGCGGTTGGAGAGGGCTTTGCCTGCCACAATTCCAGAGATCTTGGAAGGATTTGTTGTTTTTGGTGGTTTTGTCACTAATCTGTGTAAAGATGTTTGGGTTGTGTGACCATTAGGAGTGGTATAGCCATTTTCCAGCTGAGATGGAGGCAGAATGCGTACATCGAAATCACTGCCTGTGCCCATGGGGCATAATTCTTGCTTGTTGGTTTCTTTTAAAAGCCTCCCATATAAGTCACTGGGAGTTTCGCAGATAGCTTCTCCTATGTAAATGTTATATGGCATGTTCTCCAGCCAAGCTTTTAAAGGCAACAAATCACAGCTACAGTTCCAAGGGTTGTCTTCCAGTTGCAATTCAACAACACGACCAATGTGTTCCAGAACTCCAATATAGGGGAGCTTCTGGATTCTGTTCCCTCGTATATCCAGATGGGTCAAAGATGCGAATCGGAAAATATTATCAGGAAGGAATGAAATAAGATTGTCATTAAGAATGAGAACTTTCAGTTTGTGGAGCTTATTGAAGGCTCCTCGTTCAATATACTTGATTAAATTGTAGTCAGCCTGGAGATACTCCAAGTTCTCTATGCCAAGGAAAGTGTCAGCTCGGAGAATCTTTAATTCATTGTTGTTCAAGTGCAACTGCTTTAATGCACTGAGCCCAAGAAAGGCTCCTCCCTCAATGTTCTGCAGTTTATTATTTCCCAGATGCAAGGATACTGCGTGCGAAAAATTCAAGAATGTATTTGGATAGAGGATATTTAAAAAATTGTTTTGGAAATTGAGGTGATAAAAATTAGACCAAGGTGGTTTCAGCTGATTTGGTCTGTAGACTGAAACCTTCTCACAGTTGACATAGAGCACATTCTCAACTGACACACAGGAGCAAACATTGCAAATTTCCACTGATAAGTCAGAATCTGCATTTGTCGAAGAAAGCAGGGCAGACAAAATCAGAAAGAGCCAAAGAAACATCTTCTTGCAATCAGCAAACAACTTTATGCTTCTGAATAAAGAGAAATAATCTAAAAAATAAAAAGAAAACATGTTTTCAATGGTCATTTCTTAAAAAAATGTGTTTAAATCATACCATAGCAAACACATGGCTAAAATTATTAGCATAATATTTTTAAGGCACTCCAAACTCCAAATAGTCTCACTCAGTCAAACAATAATAACCAATAAAACTGTCATACCTTTTATTTCTATATTCATAGTTTATATACAATTTACATGTGCAGAACATACAACAAACCATAGGAAGAAAGATTATTAGTGCTGCTTAAATCTTAACAATCAGAAAAAAAAAAAAATATATATATATATATATATTGGTGTGGACCAGCAAACTCTGCCCTTAAACACAGGCCTTAAGCTTTGAATTTGTAAATCAAATAACTGACCCCAGGCCATCTAATATGCCATGTAGTTTGTACCACAAAGGTATTCAATTAGTGGATGCCTATTCTTTGGGCATCAGCTAGATACAGAAGCTGAGTAGAGAAGATATTAGAGTCAACAGTTCAATGGATGATTGGGTTGCTGTAGAGGGGAGGATTCAAACACCAAGGGAAGGTGACCTGGCAAGGGATTTGCCTAAGCTTCAGGCCCAAAGGTAAGCTCACTGCTATGAATCAATTCACTCCTGTACACTGCTGTCTTCAAAAGCACAGTTGACTCTGTGGAGTTCCAGAAAAATAACTGACTAAGGTTTAGCCACATTTTATATTCTGGCAAATAAATAGTGTATAGTTTCCTGTCAACTGTCTCCGAAAGAAGAGGGGAAAAGCCTTTTGTCTTGGGTCTCGAAGGCAGAAGAGGAACCGGCTTACTCCTGCATTGCTCACCTCATCTCCAGGTGGCCTTTCTATTCCCAGAACTGGTTCTTTTGCCTGACTGTCCTCTCATTCCTTTATTTGCCATTTTGAACCCAGTTCCAACTGACACTAATCTCCTTCACTTTAACAACAGACTGCAACTGCCGAGGAAAAGGAGTTCACCCCCTACAATCTTTGAGTACCTTTATCTGCAGGACCAAAAATGTTCAGTACAGCACATTTTTGTCCTAAAATTATCAGTTTTCAAACACCACATGTCCTTGTAATCAATAAATAAAGAATCACTTGTTGGTAGCATTTAATACTTAGCAAATTATCCGGTTGTAGCTAACTCCTTAAATACTGCATACATATACAAATACATACAACTCTTCACGGAACAGATTAAACAGAACACAGTGTATTTTACTGATGCAATAGCAATGTGAATCTTTTCCATCACAAATGGGAATCTGGCTGCAATTTCAATATGGTTACCACCAAATATTAATTAAATAAATAAAATACCCAGAAATGCACAATGAGAGAATGATGCAAAGAAAGAAGTGTCACACAGAAACTCCTTTGTTTATTCTGTCTGTGAGGAATCTGCTAGTGGTAAAACCAAACATGTCTCAAGGTAGACAATCCATTAGCCATGACCCAAGAGGATTTGCATTTTAAGTAGTTTGGATCAGGGTACAGCGGGCAATGCTGAGATGTTATTTGGCTGACATATAGATGCGTGTTTCCCCTATTCACCATGACAGCATGATTGACATTTGGAAAAAGAAGTCATAATTCTTAACTATGACATCACCTAAACCAACTTTCATTGTTAAAAGCAAAATTTCTTGATCTTTTTTGCTTTGCTATAGATGCAGCTTTCAATGGCTATTTTGGTTTAGTTGAGTCATTTGTTACTAACCACCACCTCCACCCCAAAACAAAGAAACCCAAAAGCAATCAAACTAAAAAACAAAACAAACCTCCCCAAATCAGAACAATCCAAATTCAGTAAAAAACAAGAACCAGGAGCATCAACAAATCTGAAAATGTGTAAGGAGGTACCTTTACCCCCATAATTTCTACTTTAAGTAGCACGGGAGAAAAAAGGCACAAGGACAAGCCATGAAGTTCACAGATGCAGCTCTTGTGAAACAGAAGAAGCCACAAGCAGCTGGGGGAGCAGACAAGAGAGATAAATAGCCAAGGAGAGAGAGGGAAAGAGGCACTGAAAGGGCAAGAGACCATGGAGAAGTCGAAAAAGAAAGAAAAAGAGCTCACAGAAGGGAGCTAGACAGAGGGTTAGAAGCAGTACCGAACGTATGGCAAAGAAACCTCACATTCACATACTACCAATAAAACATGCACATTTAAAAATCAAGGGGGAAAAAAAGCAAAAAAAGAAAAGAAAAAAACCACAAAGTACGAGTTGGGTACCAAGAGCCTTCTCTCAGTCTGCCAAGAGCCGTCCGTCTGCCTATCTCCTTTTCTCTCTGCCCAGCAAGATGCTGGGCTCCCATGGCCGGCCAAGACTGCACAAATCGGGGCATCCACCAGAATGCTGCGCCTGGCTCTCGGCAGAAGGAGGGGAGAGTCAGCCTGCGAGGGGCAGACCACTGGTGAGAAGGGGGTAGGGGCGATGCGCAGAGGGGGTTCCTTTGGAGCTCACTTTGGAAATCCCAGCTGGCTCGCCTCGGACTGGGGTAGGGGTGGAGGGGGTGCTCTTTAAGACCTGGTCACTGCTACCCTGGGTGCGCTACCTCGGGCTGGCAGCGAGGCTGTGAGAGGGGCCGCTAAGCGCATGCTGCAATGCTTTGCCGCATCCTGGTGCTGGGAGCCGGCGCGCAGCCCCCTCCTGGGTCCCGGGCCTGAGCAGCAGCTTCGCGGGCTGGGTGGAGGGGGCGGGGTACCGCGCGGGATGTCGCGGGGGCCTTCAGCCCCGCTGCGCACACATTTCTCCACGCGCTCCTATCCCACAAGGGACAGCTGCCGGAGTTTCAGTCGGCCTTTTCAGACCCAGGCATGCGATGGGTGAGGAAGAAGAGATGATCGTCTCAGGCAGCGAGGACGGTGGCACTAGGGCTTCACTAACCCACTTGCCACAGGCAGAGTGACCCCATAGCTCTGCTGCCGCAAGCGGCGGCCCATGCTCCCCGCTGTCATCCCCCGCTCTTCTGGCCAGCTACATAATACTGCTTTACCAAGCCAGAAATCAGCTCAACATTTAGACACATTGCAAAGTGGTGCAGCCAGAGCTCGCCCGCTTTTGCAGAGCTTTTAGAGTTACCCACCGGCTCCTCCTCTCATATTCCCAGTTTTGCCGGATGCTCCCAATCTCCAACTAGAATGCGGGCTGCTGTCCGGAGCCCCAGATCCATGTCCGTGTAGAGTGCCTACGAGTGGGTCGCAGAAAACAAAGCGCAGCCCAGCGCAGTGGCCCCGACAGCCTGAGCCACCCGTGACCAGGATACTTTCCCCGCTGCCCCCAGCCGCCTGGGGGGCAAGGATGCCAAGGACACCCAGATTCTTTCCAGTCCTCAGGGACATACGACCGCGTCGTGGACAGGCAAGTGGGAGGTGGCGGGGGCGGGTTAGCCACCACGGCCACTTTAGTCACTCAACCGTCCCCAAACCAACTAGATTCAAACTAAAAATAATAAGCTACCTGTCCTCTCTGAGCGCGCGCGCGCTTACACACACACACACACACACACACACACACACACACACAAGCAAGCGCGCGCACACGCACTCATGAGTCGAGCGGGGAAGAGGCAACGCGCGTATTGGTGCAGCTCGCACAGTCCCCGCTGGAAATTCACTCACCTCCAGAGCCTGGCGTCTTTTGCTTGGCCCGCCACGCCGCGACCAGAGCTGCAGTTTCCGAGATGGGCTCTAACTGATACGGGATGAGCTCCTCCGCACTGGCTCGTGGGTCAAACCCACAGAGCAGCCCCCGCAGGCAAGCGGGCGGGCAGCGGCGTGCGCGCGCGCACCCGGCGAGACACCGCGCGCACACCCAGCTCCTGGCACACGGGCGGCACCTTTACATACACGCGCCGAATCCCCGCCCTCGCCCCCGCCCCTCAGCACTCAGTCAGCCCTCACTCTAGACACCCAACCATTTCGACCCCCGCACATTCCTGAGACCCCCTGTTCCCCACTCAGACATCCCCACTTGATTCTTCTTTTACACACACATCAAGAAAGACGTCGCGCTTTTCTCTTGGCATCCGCCCCCTCTTTCTGCCTAAAACACCACCAGGGAGGAGAGACCCCTTTGCTCACGCACAGAGACCCCAGTCCTCTAACGCGGGCGCGCTGGTCTCCAGCCTCACTACCACATACATGCACACTCCAGTCTTTTCTTCTCCCCGTCTCCTAAGAACCAATGAACACATACACACACACGCGCGCACACACACGCGCACACACACACACACCCGGGGCGTTCCTTTGAGAGAGCAACCAAGAACCCAGGAAAAACCAAAGAAATATTGGAGAGCCTAGGGGAGAGGGTCGAGGGAGGAAGATAAGGTCGTCGAGTCTACGCTGAATTGAATAATTCCAGGATGGAGGGGGGTGAGTCAACAACAATGACATTCAAATGCAACAATCGCACTTGGATTTTGTATCACGGGTACAGTACCTTTGGCTAATTGTCACCCTGCAGAACAGAGGGCTCCGGGAATACTTCTTGGTAGCCAGCGAACCTGGATGGAGCTTTCTTGGCTTCGGCTTCCTGGGATCCAGTAGTATTCGCACTCTTTCTACCTGTCTGCTCTTAAGGGGCCGGGGGCTTTAAGGCAAAAGTGTGAGGCTTTCGCCTAAAGTGAGACTATTTAGCGGGGTTAGGAGGAGACCGGTTAATTCTCCTCACTATAGAACTCCGCGGCCTTTGGCGCAGAGCGGGTTAAACAGGACGATTTTGGAGCTGGAGGTGGGGATAGGGAATAGGTGATGGGGTGGAGGAAATAGAGGTGTGGGACTGGGAGAGATGCCGCACTCGAGACCAAAAGAAAAAAAAAATCTGCTTTGGCTACTGAGCATGCCCAGTTCCCAGCTCAAGCCCTATAAGGGAGGTATTGTGTGTGTTCCACTTCTCCGGGCTTTGGTGGTGACCGGGAGGGGACTTTGGTTGGGGAAAGGGGTGGTGAATGGGAGGCGTTAGGGGAAAGGAGGGGGGTGGGGTGGGGACAGGGTTTGAAGCTTTGGGGCTGTGCTGGAAGCACCACGAAGAAGGAAAGGGAAGGGATCCACGGGATACGTCGTGGAGACAGAGGAGAGAAAATGGACTAAGAAAAGTCACTTCAATAGCCCCTCGCCTCAGTGGCTATACCAAAGAGTCTTTAGCAGCTGAGTCTCAAATCCAGAAACTCTCAATCCAACATGTGGATTAAGGTCCCTTTTTTTCTACCCATTTGTTAGTGCTTCCACAAGCGGGTAGGAATGGTCAGGGAAAGGTGTAATGTTCAAACTAGCTTCGTGCAGATCGATAAGTTAGTTAATAAGCTTGTAGAGAAAGCAAATGAACCTGGGGAGAGCCAGGCGAGCTGAATTTGGCTGTCGTGTGTATATTTAAAATATCTGGTTTTCCTAAACCAGGAAAGGCCGAAATGTTCATTTTGCTCTCCTCCTCCCAACCTTGCTGTTTCTGTAGGTGCTTGGCTAAGAAAAACAGCACTCTTTACTCTGTGTTTGTGGGAATAAATTGGCTTTAGGTAAATAGAGCTAAGTTATAAATGGGAAGTACTGCCTTAGGACTTCACCCATTTTTTGCCACATTTCCAGTAAAACTGCCAGGCCCGTTTCTTCAAGACTCATATTCTGCCCAATTCACTGATACAAATTCCAGTGACTCTAGCCACAATAGTGTATATCCAGTATCCAGAAATGCTTTTGCTTAAAAATGAAAAATTCTTTAAGCTGAAACTAGCAATAGCATTCAAACCAGAATTTGGCAGTCTGCCTGAACTCCTACAGTTAAACATTTACCATAATTGGTTGATGCTTAAAGACCCCAAATCTAGGCAAAAATATGATGGGCAAAGGATTTATTACATTATTTGTGAATACTGACCTAACTTCTATATTGTCTGTAGTATCTATTCATATATATATATAATATATATTTATTCATTTTCATTTTTGTCACTTTATGAGGCTGCCTTCAGGTTATATTCATGTAAATGTTTGCTGGATACAGCATTTATACAGAGATGCACATGCAATATTTAAATGAATATTTAAGCAGATATGTGTGTATAAGCATATTTCTTTATGACCTTGGAAATATTGCATCTTTAATAAAGTATTCTTTCCTCACCCTTACTCCCCATGGCCTTGAAAAATTTCATCTTCTCCTTTAAAAACAATCTAGAGGGAGAAATTGAGTGGGCAGCAATGGCAAAATTTGCAATATTCAATGTGAAATCCATTATGAACCATCATTGCTTAAGGAAACACGAAAGTACCTATCTGTAACAACATATGTACATGTGCAGCCTCCTCTTAGTAAGGTGGAATGTATTTTCTCCATAAGTAACAGCTTCAGTACATTGAAAAATCCCTTTACTGTTGTACTTTTAAACAAAACAGATCCTGCTAATTAAGAACTCACATTTGCATTATATTGCATAATACAATTTGAAAGCAGTAATGGATACCAAAACAAGTTGGCATTTATTCTAAATGCAAAGGATTCAGGAAGCTACAGTATATTTCATCAGGATAGGTGAATTGTTTATCCTTTACTATAAATGTTAACAAGAGTCAATAGAATGAGCAAAAAAAAAATCTATCTGAAAATATAATGCACATTCCAAGTACTGTAATAGCTGAAAAGGCCAGATTTGGACAGTAAATATCAGATGATTTAAAGACCTATCTTTATTCAACTTTAGAAACTGCTCTGAAACTTGACTATATTTAACTGCAATAGCTATGAAATGTTCTTTTTCATATGGATATGGAGACAGAAATATGAAAGCAAGTATACCTAGAACATCAATAAATTATAATTTATATGATTGCTAAGAACTTTTCGGTGATTAATATTCAACTATTCAAAATGAATGCTTTAAAACAAAATATTTTGCTGTTTAAAAAAGATAAAGCGAACACTCATGAGATGACATAGAAGTAATAACTTCCATGCTTTATGCTTCTTTTGCTTTCAAAGAAATAAAAAAAAAAACAGTTATTTAGCCCTGCTGTCTCTTTTGTACCTCCTAGAACTACAGGTGACATCAATATAGAAAAATAAAGGAAATAGGTGGCTTAAAAAAGGAAGTAAATATATAAATATCTAAAAGTGTTAAAACTCCAGCACTATTTATGGAAGTGAAAGAAAAACAAAGTTGGTGCTCTTCCTAAAATATAGGAATGAAAATATTGTGAGGTTTGCAATAACCTCAGAGTTTTTCTTCAAACGTCTTACTGTATTTAATCATGGCTTTTCAGCAGTACAACTGGAAACATAGGGCTAAACTGAGTCTGTGACTCCCTCCTCCAGGGCAAGTAAACAACTACACCAGGAGTTTGAACAAAATGCTGAATATTGTTAATTCAAAAGACACATAAAAATTCTAATTTCAAGTCTTAACCTTAGTGTTTTTTCACTTTCATTGTATTCCTCATTTATCCAACTGTGTCTGGCTGTTGTTTAAAATCAAATTAGCCTTAATTTTTGGATCCAGGTATCACAGATCTTTCAGTTTATTTTACTACTAAAGATAAAATTATACTGTGGCATTTTAACAACTACAAACTTGGCATTTCTCTAAGTGGAGCACAAGAAAGTTCTTAGTATGCTAATATATCTTCTGGGAAGACAGTTTCTATGATCAAATAAGTTTAAAAGACCCCTGATTACATAACACTAAGCATTTTTTTTTTAGATTTGGGATTTCTCAAATCACTTATTTATGTTAAAATGAATTTTAATTTATCAAGGGAAAAAGGATGAAACATGTAGTATTGTACAAACTTTTGACAATGGAAGCTTTTTAAATAACATAACAATTTCAAAAAGTTGCTAATTGCTTATCTTTGCAAATTTTGTGGAATTTTTAAGCTGAATGGGAGTTTTCAGATCACAATCCAATAGTAGCTACTATCTATTGAGAGCCTTTTCTTAGCCACATTGTCTATAAATGTTATTTCATTTAGTTTTGTTAATAAGCAGGGAGGGATTATTATACTTAAATGAGTTTCAGAGAGGCTACAACGTGCCTCAGGTTATACAGTCAGTAAGTGACAGACAAGATTTGACCCTAGGTATTTGAGATCTTTCTGCTATTCCACATTTCTGTTTCCACAGGGGAATCAGGGCACTTTGAAAGCAGAGTAGATTTTCAAAAGATAAATACTTAAGACATAAACATTTGCAAGTATTAAAATATCAATACTAGCACAAGAAAAAGCCAATAGAAGATGGGAAAAACAGCTCACATTAACTAAGCATGACAGGGTCTCTTGAATCTGATTTTATCCATGGCTAGTAGTGGGCTTCTTCCAGCCAGTCTGCTCCTTCAACTTTCATACCTGAGTTGATTCTGAACCTGTGATGATTTCTCAATTCTCCCTTGTTAGAGACATTTGCTTTCAATACTGGTAAATGGAGCCATATAAAGCAGTAGTGTTCAACTCTAGACTTATTCCAGAGGTAAGACAAAAGAACTGTCATCCAATAGGACACTGAATGGATTGGAAAATATGACAGTAAGTGATTATTTGATTAGATTATATCAACTAACGTACCTTCCAATTTCCCCAGAGTTTTTTTATAGTACAGCTAGTCATTTGTCCTTTTCAGAAATTAAGATGTCAGCAGTAAATGTATTAAAGTCTGTGTACTAAAGGCATTGGTTAATTTGTCATATAATATTTCATTTACAAAGTATTCTTTCTAAAGAATGATATAGAGGAGAATGGTGTTCTCAAGAATCTTTGTAATTTTGGCTCCTAATGAGTACTTGTTCATGTATATCACCAGTACCACCAATGTTGTCTAGAATCTTACTTTGCTAAGCCACGGATGCTCAGATAACAGTGCCTCTGTTCTGTTTACCCATTTTATTCCTGTATATTCTCTAACTTAGAGAAATCTCCTCTCTGTCTCTCACTGTCAAGATTAGGGCTTAGAAATAAGCTAAGACAACTGAAAGATAATAAAGATGATGAAATAAAAAATAGGAAGTTAATAACTAAACAATCTAATGTGAGAATTACTCCCATGGGCTGTACAAGTTCCATAACACCAACTCAAGCTTTGTCAGAGAGACAGAAAGTTGATGAGAATCCTTCTGTTTTTGCCATGGTCAACTCTATCCTGGGAACCAGAACATTGTCCCTAGTCAGCAGAACATTATTTTATTTACAAAAATATTGAGAGTCTTTTTTCCATTGCTTTTATAATAATATTATTTTCCCTTTGAAATGTAAATGTAAACCTTTCTTTAAAAATTGATGTTCCTGGCCCCTCCTTTTTTTTAAAGAGACTCCTGAATAATTCAAAATTGGGTCAAAATGAGGGGCATAAAACAAGTCAGAAGAGGCATAATCTGAAGACATGAGTTGTGGTCTGACTTCTGACTGTATCCTAATTACTACATAAAAAATAAAATTTATCCCTTTCCCAGCCTGGAGGAGTGAGTCAGAGGAAAGCAGAACATCTGTGTAGGCTAGTGTCATGGATCTGGATTGACTACCTTCTTTTTCAGTTCAAAATTGGAGCTTCTAATTCCTCGCTCTGACTCAAATTGAGTAATGTCTATTCACATAAGGTCATCATGGGAATACTGTCCTCAGGTTCCATGCAAAGGAATCACGGTATATGAAAAATTGTCAATGTGGAAAATTTCTGCTCTTTTATGCACACGGTAGGGTTGTTAATTAGAAGTTTAGGATTTACAGGAACCTTAAAGTTCTTCTAGTTTAACCACTCACAGTCAAAGCTGAAATTTTCAGTAGGTAAATGCTTGATGCTTGAATATACCCGGTGATGGGGAGCTCACTGAATGTAGAACGCTCAAGTAAATCTGGTTAAAAGTTAATTACATAATTTTTGGAACCTTTGCTGTTTCATAAATTTGAAGGAAACATAAAATTATACCTATGGAGATTTAAGGTGTGAAAAAAATGGAATTAGATGGACTTGACTGAAATTCTTCTTCACTGTTTAATAGCTCTGTGATGTAGGACAGTTAACTTCTCTGAGCTTTACTTGCCTAATCTGTAAAGTGGGCAGGACAAACTCAAGCTCAGTTGAGTTTTATAAGGATTTAATAATATGTTTTCCAAATACCTAACACTGTGACTTACTCAAATAATATTTTCTTCTATTCACCAGCAGAATACACTTCCACATATACAAAAGGTAAAGAATTTGGACTATGTGCTGGTTTCCTACTATGTCTGTTTGAGGATGGTGAGTAGAAGATAATGGGATTTTGGTTTTGCTTGTTTAAAACTTATTTCAAAACCAATAACTATTACTTTAAAGTGAATCCATAGGTTATTACCCCTCCTGTTATCCTTTATTTTTCTATTCTAATCTCATCTATTATTAGTTTCTAGAAATTAATTTTAACAACAATCTCTTTTGAGCATTGCAGACTCTACTTGTTTTAAAGCCTTCTTTACCAGACTCTAGTCTAGAATCTCATCCTCTACACTTCAGTCTCCAAAGAAGTGGGCTTTATACTTATTTCAACAAAATTCTTCAAAATAGTTCTGGAGAAAATACTATTTTTTTTTTCTGAAATGTGTCACTGAATTTTTTCTTGGGGGAAACAAATATAAAATGAGAAAGAAAATGGAAAAAGAGGAATCAAGCTACATATTTTATTTTTGTATCAAGTATGCAAAAGACGTTCAAAAGACTTTGGCAAAGTAATTTTACAATTTTTTTTTCATAGAAGATGTATATTTTTAGAAACTTAATGACTTAAAGAAATGGTATTTTTCTAGATCAGATTATTTTGTAGTAAGTGTTGGGTATGGTGTTTTTAGAGAAAAGAAAGTCATATCTGAGAAGATGTGATGCAATTACACCTAAGATCACATTAGTGTTATCAATTATGTAAGAATAAGTTCAATCTCAGTCATCCAATAACTATTCAGACAGATAGGGTGTTACTGTATCTATTTGCCCGTTGACTTTTCTTTGGATGTTAATTGTTAGAAATGTTGAAATTTAACTTACATTACAGGGATTCTAGTTGTGTCTTCCTATAGCAAAGGTATTCTACGATATAAAGTGTTCAAGGGACAACCTCTAGCCAATGTTTTCTCTTTTGTTTTCCACAGAGTTAATATTGTTGAGAATTTTTACTTCCATTTATAGCTCAGAGTATTCTATAAAATTTCACTTTTAGGGCGGTGCCTGTGGCTCAAAGGAGTGGGGTGCCGGCCCCATATGCTGGAGGTGGCGGGTTCAAACACAGCCCCAGCCAAAATCTGCAAAAAAAATTTTTTTTTCACTTTTATTGTCTCTATGGATGATGAAAGTCAATATATAGGATACAACCATTCACAGCAATGAGAAAAAATTACGAATTGACCATATAATGATAAATCTCTTTATGTTTCTACCTGTGTTTACAGAAATGTTGGTTTCATGAGCCTTGAAGGGAGAATTGTTCCATTAATAGTTATTCTGAATTTCCCCTTGAAAATCCTTCCTGTATGATATATGAGCAGGGTATCCCTGCAGGGAGGCCATGGTCCTGTGTGTCTGAGTTTCCACTCCTACCACTCCTTGTACACTTAAGGAGAGATTCTTAAGACATTAGAGGAGGTGCTGTTTTTCAGTTTAAAATTTGGTGAGTGGCCAGATTTGTGCTGGTTTGTTGGACAGTTACATCTTGCAAATTGAAAGATCTATATCATAGGTTGAATGTCTTTGAGTTAATACCGCCCTTTAAACTTGAATATATTGACAAGAGATTATTTTTGATTAAAAAGTGTTTGTAAATGGTTGTCAGATTCGGTAAAAGAGAAATTTTGAAGGGAGGATATCTTGATGTACAAGCATTTTAACTTGGTGAAAATAGTGGCAACTCTGTACGGAGATAATTTCATATAGTATTTCCATAATAACAAAGGACTGGCAGGAACTTGTGGTTGCATGGATTTTAGCTCAAAAAGCAAATGTGTTTGGGTCCTTTTTTCAGCTCATTATTATATATTATTATGTAAGGTATCTCCAATTCATTGGAGATTCTACCTTTATCATTTATTGAGACTAGTGGCAAGAACAGATAAGCCTAGAGGGGAAGAATGGATAAAATAGAAACAAATGACATTTTAGCATACTCGTGCACATAATATTTTAATTGCACATAACTCTCAAGTAGGATTTTGTCCTCTGTCAAGTCATTACCCATTTCAAGTAATTACCTTTTATTTAACCATGCATTTTCTTCTCCTTAGCACTGACTACAAACTCTCAATTAAAAACATTTGCACTCACAGTTTTTCTGGAGAGAAAGTAAGTTTAATCCTCAGAGCTCCTAGGGAGCCACAATGCAGATGTACCACATAGAAACTCTCTAAAATTAACAAGCCAGTGCCACTAGCACTTCCAATCCCCATCCCAATGGTTGAGTGGTAGTTGCATATTCAAAGAGTCAAAATGTACACTGAAAACAAATGACCATGTTTTTCTCTGTAATAGGGATAGAAATTGCCTTTTCCTTTGTACTCCAAGAATGTTACGAATTTCAAAACGTATTTTAGTTAAGGTAGTCTGATTGCAAATAATCTGTTCAACCGTAAAGTTCAGTTCATTAAATCTTTACTGAATGTCTACTACACATCAGGTTTTGGATACAAAGGAGGAAGAAACTATCTCTGTCCTCTGAGATCTCTTAGTTTAATAATAAAGCAGATAAGACCATATAAAAATGATTAGCATTCTGTAATGAATTGAATGGAAATGCCCTTCACCCACTTTGCCACTTTGCCACATTTCTCATTTTATTCATTGTGATGAAGTATTAAAGTCCAAGGCAATAATGGTAGGCTTCCATGGCACATATTCAAGGAAATTAAGAAAATCAGAACATTTCCTTCTAAAATGGCAACGTCAACAACTTGTATGTCCTTCTGGAGATGACACAGTCCAAAACTTTGATATTCCTCCAGAATACAGAGTCAAAATTTACCATGTGCCAGGCATATTTGGAAAGAACATTAACAGGAAATGTTCTATAAAATAAGAAATTCAATCATTTGGAAGGACCAGAAATTGAAATAGTCCACATAAGCAAAAGAAACAAAAATGAAAGAAGACACCAAAACTATAATGATTTTCCCGAATTTAACATCCACATCATGAAAACTTCAAGAGGGGTGATGTGAAAAAAAGAAGAGAAGCTCATGCTGTTTTTGTGTGTAAACATTATAGTCATCCTTTGGGGTCTGTGGGGAATGCTCAAGTCCCTGATATAAAATGGCATAGTATTTGCATATAACCTATGCACATTCTTTCATATACTTTAAATTATCTCTAGATCACTTACTATTCCAAATACCATGTAAATGCTATAAAAATAGTTGATATAGTCTATTGTTTTTTTTATTTTCATTGTGCTATGGTTGTATTGTCGTATTTCATTGACATTTTTAAAATTTATTTTTACTTTTATTTCAATAGATCTAAGGGATATAAGTATATTTTGTTACATGCATGAATTGTATAATGGTGCAATCAGGACCTTTAGCGTATCCATCACCAGAATAGTGTCCAACTGTACATTGTACCCAAGGGGTAAATATATCTCCCATTCTCCTCCCTTCTTAGTTTTTAATATCTGTTATACCACTTTATGACCTTATATACCTCTTTTCTGGTTCCTTTTTGTAAGTGAAAACATGTGCTCATTTTTTTTTCTGTTCCTGCGGATAGTTGATTTAGAATAATGGTTTTCAGTTTCATGCAAGTTGCTGCAAAAAACATGAGTTAATTACTTTATATGTCTGAGCAGTTCTTTGTATATAGATATATGATATATATAAATACATACACACACATATATATATGTATAGTGGTATGTGTATACACACACACACTCTGCACTTTATTTATCCACTCATCAATTAATGGTCACTTAGGTTGATTCCATATCTTTGAGGTTCTGAGGTTTTGGGGGAGATATTTTCCATCTTCAGTTGGTTGAACCCACAGGTAGGAAGGGTTGACCATATACGTATAGGTGTTAGGGAATTGGCTTCCCAAATGGAAATGAGAGACTAATACAATAACAAATATCTCCTCTACTTATGGTATGTATATGAGGGTATCTAGTGATCAAAGAACACTGAGATAATACAACCTATTCTTAGGAAATAAGAGCAGCTGGCAATAGTATCCTCAATATAAGCAGGATTTTACATCATTGTCTTTTTTTAAAAGCAATATACACAAATATGCCATGATACTTAAATAGGTCATTTGAAAAATATTTCAAGAAAGAAAGAAACCTTACTAAAATTATTTTACCAAGGCTAAAAAGTGAATATTTTTATACTTTTACAGTTTTAGTGGGTCAAAAGAAACTGTAGATGTACTTATTACAGCCATTTAGCCTTAAGACTTCTACCTCAGCCTGACAGTGATGTCTTCTAATTATTGCTTATGGACGTCAAAAGACTTTGCACTTTTTAAAATAATTTCCTTTGATTTTTTTAAACATAGTATTTAATTTGTGCTTTTTTCAGTCCACCAATAATAAGCAATTTTTGTGAGAATGTTGCACTTGAATTTGAGCAAATATTCCATTAGAATGTCAGTAGTCAGTATTTGTTTCATTGCTTTACGGTATAAATAACCTCCTGTCCCACTCTGCCTTTTACCCCTTCCCACGAAGGAATAAAGATAAAAGAAAAGCCAGAAAGGCAGCCATTCCAAAACATTTGGTTTTCAGCATTTTACATCGAAATCCCCCATTGCTGTTCAATCTACTTGAAGTTTAATTTTTTCTTTAAAGAAATTATTTGGGAAGAAAAAGACATATTTTCCCTGCTGTTACTGCTGTACTATTATTTGACTGATTTGCTGTTTATTAGTCATTCATCTGGATTGGTGCCTGTATATTTTTCAAAAGGCTTAATATGGAAGAAAGATTATTTCGTTGGACATATTGAATCTTAGCTCAGAATTTTACCCTTTTCTGTATCTGAGAAGCTTCATAGATATTTTCTTATTAATGCTCACAACATTCTTTTAGAATACAAAGAGACATCATAATAACACTATTTATAATATAAGAAACAGGCCAAGGCTAACTTAATTAAGGTTGCATTAGCTGATAAGTTAGGAGTGAGGAAAGGATGGAAATAAACAACAATGAAGAAAAAAAATGTAGTTCTCAATATGATGCACCAAAGTTTTCTTCAATGACTCTGTAAGGCAGTTGACTGTTTTATAGTCATCATGGATAAACAAAATAATTGGTTTCAGGAAAGAAATTCGAGATTGTAACCAACTACTATTGCCAGAGTAAAGGGTGGTCAGAACATTGCTGACAAGATCAGCAAATAATCAGAAAGGATCAGTTGTTTGCTTTTTCTCTTGATCCTGAAAGTACTAAGAGGCTGCACGGAAGTACTTATAAGGCCCTTCCAAACTTAATCCTTTCTATGGATACTGTGTAGCAGCAACCAAAATTATGTTTTTGATAATAAGAATTACTGGTTAATCTGAGGTGGCAGAACCCTCGCAAACTCCTTCTAGTGCCCTCATTGGCAAAACCAAACAGGGATCCTGCTAGCAAAGGGGAAATGTAGTGTTCAGAGTTGCAGGGCTGGGATCACAAAACCGCGTGTGGAAATGTTTTTGGATATGAGAAACAACAGCTTTCTGAACAGTACAGTTTACTCTCTGACTACTTAGTAGCCATGGCCATGCTACCACATAAATTTAACATCTATACAGCAAATCTCTACTCTATCTATCCTTCCCCCAGTGAAGATTCTTTCCTTTTTTCCACAACACAAAGCCCCACAATCATGATGTCCATTTCCAGCTGATACTAAATACTCCTTTAATTTCATATAAACCTTACATAACCCAAAGCTTCAATCATAAAGTTACCTGCCAGCAACAAACCTTATTAAAAAACAAGGAATGAAAAGAAGAGAGAGGAAAAAAGAAATTGTGTATGTGTACACTTGCACACCCCACACTCTCGTCTGCATATGTAATAGTCACTAGTTAATATACTTGTGTGTGTGTACACACGACAACCGAGGAAGGAAATAGACATAGCAGCTACAGTCCTTTTTCTTTCATAAAGCTATAAATAATTGTAATTACTTCCGTCTGCTACCCCTTCCATGTTTTCTTTGCTCTAAACCAGGACTCAGCTGATAGGTATTTAGTTCCTTCATTTGGTGACACTTTCAAAGGATGCGAATCCTTAGCCATTCCCTTAGCTTTATTTGAGTTAATTTTCTATTAGTTTTTTCTCTTTATCCTGAAAGTACTAAGAGGCAGCACGGAAGTACTTATAAGGCCATTCCAAACTTAATCCTTTCTACTTATACTGTGTAGCAGGAACCAAAATTATATTTTTGTTAATCAGGATTACTGGTTAATCTGAGGTGGCAGGACCCTTATTGGCAGGTGACTTTTGTAGGTTTATTGTTCGATAATAGTGTAGTTTATTAAAGCATATCTTTTACTGATGCCAACCTTCTAGATCTCTTGGCCGTAAGATATAACTTGGGCACACCTGCAAGGCAATAGCACACCTTATGCTGGAAAATGTAGAGAATTCAACAGATTTATTTTGGTTAGATTTTTTAAAAAATTAAATTTTAAAGTAATTATAGTGATATCCAAGATTGTGTTCTCCTTTCATTTATAATTGAAAGAAATTAAGGCCGTGTCTAGTTGATTACATACAGTTCAGCAGGTAAATTGGAAAATTGAATAATGTATAAATTTAGGGGAACTGCACTGGCCTTCCACAAGTTAAATGCTTTTGCTCCAGACAATTTCTATGAACCTTCCCTTTTTTTTTTTTGTAGAGACAGAGTCTCACTTTATGGCCCTCGGTAGAGTGCCGTGGCATCACACAGCTCACAGCACCCTCCAATTCCTGGGCTTAGGCGATTCTCCTGCCTCAGCCTCCCAAGTAGATGGGACTACAGGCGCCCGCCACAACGCCTGGCTATTTTTTTGTTGCAGTTTGGCCGGGGCTGGGTTTGAACCCGCCACCCTCGGCATATGGGGCCGGCACCCTGCTCACTGAGCCACAGGCGCCGCATTACCCTTTGTTTCTCTTTATCTTTATCATCTCTGCCATATATTGTAGCCCCGGGGGTTCCTTTCCACTATAAAACAGATTTAAAATAGGATTTAGCAGGGTTTTGTGTTTGTTTGATTTTGTTTTCTTTCCAAATATTCTTCTTAATTAAAATGTTTTCCTTTTAATCACTATGAGGTTAATATTGAAGTAAATAGAAATGCTATTGCTTAATTCACTCAACACATCATCTTTGAATGCTTTTACCTCATGGCAGGAACTGTGCTAATCACCAGGGTTTCGGGGGTGGAACTAAACAGTCCTTGTTCTCATGGAGATTACGGTCTAGAAAATTATATGGTTGGTGTGGTTACATAGATCTCAAGCATCTTCCAAAGTCATGACATTCATTGCTTCTTGTCTATAATGTCTGACTGTCTTTCTTGAATTAGATAGTATCTATGTTATTTTAAATGAAAACGCACCCTCAGTCTAATGCTAAGAGAGACAATTTGACATAAGAACTATTTCAGAAAAGCTGCGACTTACGGTCCTATAATATTATGTGGTATGTTTAAGTGCTTAGACTCTGGCTTTCACCCTCATACTTGGGAAAGGAGATTCAGGCTTACACCATCATACTTGGGAAGTTCAGTTATAATTTTGAATTCTTAGAAATTTTGACCTCATGCATGATCACTTTCATAATCTCTCTGAGTACATCTCTCTCTCCCACCTAACGTTTACTTTTACAATCTCCTTGCTTAAAGGAAGTAGCTTCCTATGTGCCTTCATTTATTTAATCTGTGCTGGGAAGTCTCAGATCCAAGAAATCTGTCTTCCCTGTTTCTGGCCTCTGTTCTGAATGGCCTTCCTGAAAAGCATCATGCTTATGCATCATATTTCACCTGTTTCTGTTTCCAAGTAAAGCGTGATTCTTTTTTTTTTTTTGCAGTTTTGGGCCGGGGCGGGTTTAAACCCGCCACCTCTGTATATGGGGCTGGCGCCTTACTCCTTTGAGCCACAGGCGCTGTCCCAAGCTTGATTCTTTTACCTACTGTTCTAAGAACTTTCATTCATGGATATAATCTCTATTTCTCATTCTTTAAGAATTCTTGAATTTACCTTGTGTCAGGAATTATTTGTGATGATTTTATGTATAATTCTACCTAATCTTCACAGGAACCTTATGAAAAAAGCATTTTTATTATCTCACTTTGTAGGGGAGAAAATTGAGATACAGAGAGAGTGAGTTGCTTGAGGCCTCAGGAAGGTTATGTGATCCTACTGGCTGGCTTAATTTTCTCAAGTTCTTGTCCTTAACATCTTGTAATGGTTCCTAGTAATAATATCTGAATACAAGAGCAATGTAAGTCAGTAGTAGGTGGCAGTGCCACAAATTAAAATAGGCTTCACTAGTGAAAATCCTGTGTTTGTCATAAAGAAATGATCATTTGTTTTTTTTCTTCTGTTGGATATTAGCATATCTGGAGCAGCGTTTTCATTCATAGGTACCATATTTCAAAAGGGATATTAAAACTAGAAAGTATTCAGAAGGAAACTTTTATGTTCTGGAATCATGTTAGATGAGAAACCACTGAAGGGACTCATGGTATTTCACCTGTCAAAGTAGAAGCTTAACTATCTTCCAACATTTAGCGTAGAGATTAAACTTCGGTATAAATACAGAAAGCAAAACTATGCATTGTACATACATGATAGAGGGAAGAGTATTAAGTTACATTAAGGTAGAATTTTATTAGAATTGTCCAGAGGTGGAATGCACTACTGCAGTATTGTGAACATTGCTTGTTTCTTGCAAGATCCGATTCGGTGAGAAATTAGTTTTGGAGACTACTAAAGAGATGCAGTACTGAATTAGACACTTCCAATGAAATGCACTGATGTATGAAAACTAGCGAGTATGTAGGCATTTAATAAAGGTCACTGTTCATGACCACTATTTTTCAAAAGCAAATTCTATACTTATCATATTCTGAATGTTTCCTTACTGAGCCAAACCTGACTTCCTATAGCCTCTTTTTGTTACATCTCTAGGTATATGCATCACTTGCTCCCTTTGCCTGGAGGACTTATCTAGTCCCATCTGTGCCTATGGAAGTCCTGGGATTAATACTTCAACTGGCACCAACATGTTATCTTCTGAACAGTGGTCTAAACTGTGCTTCCTTCATACAGTGTAAGTACTTCACCATCTTCTAGAGAAACCATAGCCACCACTCTTCTCTGTCAATTTGTAGACTTGTCATGGGACTGTTGTTTTATCCACTGTTGTATTACATTTTACCTCCTTCTACCGTCACTCAGTAGCACATAGTTTACATATTCAAGTACAACACAATCTATGTGCTTAATACATGTCAGTTAAATTGAATGGAATAAAATCGTAGGGAGGTGCATTAATATTTTTGAAGATAAGATAATATATGGCTTTGATCCATTGTAACTGATTAGAAGGCCTTAGAGTCAGTGCCCCCTCTGAGGTGAGTAGGTGTAGATAATTGGGGCCTTTTCCTTGGAAAAATTATCTCAAGGCACGTACATAAAAACCTAGTAAAAGGGCTCGGCACCTGTTGTTCACTGGCTAGGACACCAGCCTCATGCACCGGGGCTGGCGGGTTCAAACACAGCCTGAGCCTGACAAACAACAATGACAACTGCAACAAAAAAATAGCCGGGCGTTGTGGTAGGTGCCTGTAGTCCCAGCTACTTGGGAGGCTAAGGCAAGAGAATCATTTAATCCCAAGAGTTTGAGGTTGCTGTGAACTGTCATGCCACAGCAATCTACCAAGGGCAACATAATCAGACTCTGTTTAAAAAAAAAAAAAGAAGAAGAAAAAGAAAAAGAAAAAAGAAAAGAAAAGAAAGAAAGAAAAGAAAAAACCTAGTAAAAGAAACGTAAATAAGAGGACATAGGTTGGAACGGTTTAGTCTCCACTTAAACTCTTCACATATATAAGCAAGGGCTTATTTCTCTTCACTTTTATTTGTTTGCCGTAGTAACTTTACAGGAGTGTGTCTCTTGTTTCTTCTTTCAATCAGTGAATAATTATACCTTCCCAGGACCCATCCGAAATGATGGTACCCCACAAAGCATTGTTTCCTAGATAACTTCTAAGATCAATGCACAATAATGGTGAATAATGGTGATAATGGTAACCACATCAAAATTTTAAATGACTGATGATGCCCCTCAAAGTCCTACTGCAATTCTATGCAAATTACTTAGAAGTTATTTGGTGGTGATAATCTTTTCTTTAAATAATTTTTAATCAGCCAACATTATCTTATATGCACTTAAAAACGTAGATAGCTGGGCGGCGCCTGTGGCTCAGTGAGCAGGGCACCGGCCCCATATACCGAGGGTGGCGGGTTCAAACCCAGCCCCGGCCGAACTGCAACAAAAAAATAGCCGGGCATTGTGGCGGGCTCCTGTAGTCCCAGCTACTCGGGAGGCTGAGGCAAGAGAATCACTTAAAGCCCAGGAGTTGGAGGTTGCTGTGAGCTGTGTGATGCCATGGCACTCTACCAAGGGCCATAAAGTGAAACACTGTCTCTACCAAAAAAAAAAAAAAAAAAAATGTAGATAGCTATTTAAGAAATGTTTGTTTCAACGTTTCATTTAATATACTTTAGGTTTATATGTATTTTTTGTTTTGTCTTAGTACCTTCATTGTATCATCTGTTTCAAGATTTTTATGGTCATCAGGGCAAAGCCTGTTGAGATTACCTAATGTTATAGGTACGATAGCAAAGATAAGAGTATGACTTAGTATAGTATATTCATTTGTATTTTTCTTTTTATGTAGCCATTTTAAAATTACAACTGAATTCAGCAAAGAATTTTTATAAAAATCACTTCCATCATGAAGCATAAAATATTCTTTTCTAATAACTCCAGTGGATACTGATTTGCTTGTACTCACTGTTTCTGTTTTTCCCTTTTCTAGCTTCTTGTACACTAAATGCTTTTGACTATGCCAGTCCACCCCTGAAGTCCCACAATTTCTGCAGTTTTCTCAAACTGCTTAAAAAAAAAAAGCCAACCTTTTACCTCTTACAGATCCTTTGGTTATAGAACTTCTTCCCCCATTTGCAATCTACCTAATTATCATGTATAGCACTTTGTTAAAAGGCTGTTAGATGGTATTTTCTATGTATTCCATTCACTCTGTACATATCTTGATTTTATGCCTCATTCTCTTTATTGTGTTTTCAATTTTTATTTTTTACTTTCTTATATATGTTGTTAGGTTCTGAGAAGTAATCTATGTGATTCATTTTGTGGAAGGTCATACAAAATTGGACTCTCAATAATTTTAAATAATGAATATACCCTTTTAAAAGGAAAACAGTAACTACATTTTTATCAATTTAATATCTATTGGTGGATAAAAGAGGTTTGCTTCATGGGTTTGACAGAATTAGTATTTGTCTTGATGACATGACTTGTTAGTATGTATTTTCCTTCCCTTTTTGTAATGGAATGTTTTTTAGAGAGGTTTTAGGATCACAGGAAAGCTAAACAGAAGGTACAGAGATTTACTATATCCTCCTTGCCCCTCTACATGTGTAACTTAATTCATTCTCTACATCCTCCACTAGAGTGGTACAATTCTTACAAATTATTGACACAGTGTTATCATGCAGATTCCACAGTTTACCTTAGGAATCACTCTTGGTATTGTGCATTCTGTCGGTTTGGACAAATGTATATTGCACGTCTCCACCATTAATCATATGGAATAGTTTCATTGCCCTAATAATCCTGTATGCTTTGCCACTGTGTGTGTTGCAAAAAAAAAAAAAAAAGGAAGAAGAAAGGAAGGAAGGAAGGAAGGAAGGAAGGAAGGAAGGAAGGAAGGAAGGAAGGAAGGAAGGAAGGAAGGAAGGAAGGAAGGAAGGAAGGAAGGAAGGAAGAAAGAAAGAAAGAAAGAAAGAAAGAAAGAAAGAAAGAAAGAAAGAAAGAAAGAAAGAAAGAAAGAAAGAAAGAAAGAAAAGAAAAGAAAAGAAAAAAAAGTAAAACCAGATTCTGGCCCAAATAATTATATAATGACATATATATGAGTGCTGTCCTGAAAGTACCCAGCTATGTATGCCTCTATTTTTCTTATATATATGTGTGTGTATGTATATATATATATACATATATATTATTAAAGCTTGTTAGGTTTGAAGTTTAAATAACTCTGTCCTACTTACAGATGTCAGGCAAAACCATGTTTAAGGTATACTTCAATATGTACACTAATATTATGACCATTTATGCTGATAGATCTGGTGCAGTTGCACAGGTATTTTCAGTGAGTATTATCAGACAGCTGTGCACTTAGAGAAGAGTACACTACATAACTTTTAAATATCTATAGATGGTTAAAATAAACCTTACACCTCAATTTCGGTGTGTTGTAATAACCCATGCAAGAAGGAAAACAAAGTTTATAAAAAGTTCCCTTTCATGTGTTCTGTTTGAAATCTGCTGGCACCTTCAATTTTGACTAACTATTTAAATACAGCTTCCTCCATCACAGCTGGTTGCCTGTGAATGAGAAATATTTAAATATACTGCTAAATTTTCTAAATGGAATTTTTAGAAATTCCATATTATACATCTGCATATGCAATTTCAGCGAAGTCATAATACAGCATAGTAGTAATATATTTCTTACTTTGCTAATTACTTTATTAGCTAATTAGTATTAAAAAAGATTTCCAGAATATCTAATATGATTTCTTAACTGCTTAGTGTTAAAGAGTAAAACTACTACCACTGGTGGTTCACTGAGAGATTTAAAAATGTTCTTGTCATAGCAGGTTTAATTATAAATGAGTTGAATTTAGATATCTATACTCCTACATCATGGTGGGGGCACGGGGCCCCCATAAGCTTTATTGAATGAATGACTATAATATTTAATCTATCTGGCAAGTTACCTGTGATAAATTTGAGGAGTCTAAGACAGGTAGTGGATTTTCAGGCAAATCAGTGGGTCAGATTCTGTAAATTTAGGAGGCATATTTTGTATGTTTTTTTCTTTTACCTTTTGTCTTTGTACGTCTCCAAATTCACCTAGCATAGTTCATTGCACCTAACAGGTAGTTTCAACTGAGGTCTGCTGAGAGAGCAAATGAGCCTGTAAATTGCAAGATTTGTCCAGATCTGCAGTAGGATACCTAGACAGTAAGTGATAACATTTTTCACTATCTCCTTATGAATCAAGAGACTTTGGCGGTTTCCATGCATTTTTATACAAGCCAGAAACCAAGGCATCTGTGTATGAACCATGGATATTTTTCTTAAAAATCTACACTCAGATAGACTTACAAATAGAATATTTAAAAATATATATAAAATCACTTAAATAACAGACTCCTACATATATATTCATGCTGCTGTGAGTTGCATGTATACATATATTTATAATTAAAATACTTACGTTGGAAATATATAGTGTATGGCTTAAAGAAACAAATATTCAACATGTTTAATATCAGCTTTATTTTTGAACTTTACATATTAAATCTCTCAGTCTTTTTTCAGGTATGTGTGTATCCCAGTGTCTTTTTCCCTTCAAAGCTATCATACAACCCTTAGTATGGTGCAAAAAAAAAAAAAAAAAAAAAAACAACAACTAATTTTGTGGTTATATAGACCTGGGTTTTAATTTTGGCTGTTTTTTCTATTAGCTCTGTAACCTTAGATACATAGTACACAACCTCTTTGAAGTTCAATATCTTTGTGTATTAAATGTAATAATAATACCATCTATACCATAGGCTTATAGTGATATTTAAGTAAAATCAAATGTTCAGGGCACTTACTACATTATAGCTTTTCAGTGGGTGCTATTTTTATGTCTACATGTATGTCAGGAAGAGTTTCATAGTCAAGCCAATGACTCTTTATCTTAGTAGCATTTTTAGTTTTTCAAAATCATTTGAAAACCTATTATTATTCTTTAACACCTAATGCAGCTCTGCTGTTTGAAATCTATTGTTAATTAGTACACTATTTGTAAATTAGTGATCTTACATATAACAGTAGGCATTATCACAATTAGTTTACATTTGTAAAGACATTATCACATTCAAATTGTGGATCTATTTTATTAAACTACTAGACATAACAAAACAGAAAAAAGCGAACAATCAACGGGGATAAGTTTTTTAGATAGTATGGACTAAGGTATTGTTTCCACTACTTGTGGGTTGGTTTCATAAACATGATAAATTAAACTTTCTAAATCCCTTGATCACACTTGGAAGTCATCAGATTGTTGCCTGTGATGAATGCATATTCTTAGTTAATCTCAGGTCACTTGCTATTGAAGACAACAGCAGAATAAGACTGAGTCAGTTGTTGGATCCTACTGCAGGCAAATGTGGCACTCTCAGGGAGAGAAAGTGTCTGGTGGGGCTAGGCCTAAATCCCAAAAAGGAAGTTTTAGCAGGTCAGTGGTTGATTAGTTGGTAAATGATTAGTGATTGGCTAAGAGGAGAGAAGAATAATGCACAAGCCAAGTCCAAGAAGAAAGAAACAACTGGCTAATGAGAATAAAAGGCACAAATAGAAAATAAAATAGGACAATGAATCTAGGGTACAAGCCAGTACAGGGGAATTAAATGACAAAAAATGAATGGTTTAGTAAGTTACTATAACAGACTAAAGATAGTATGAATGATGAGTTGTGGAGAACCTTTTAAAATGAAAGATGGTGCCTGTGGCTCAAGGAGTAGGGCACCGGCCTCATATACCGGAGGTGGCAGTTTTAAACCTGGCCCAGGCCAAAAACTGCAACAACAACAACAAAAATAAATAAATAAATAAGATGTAGGTGGCACCTGTCTCAGTGAGTAGGGCGCCAGCCCCATATACCGAGGGTGGCGGGTTCAAACCCGGCCCCAGCCAAACTGCAACAAAAAATAGCCAGGCGTTGTGGTGGGCACCTGTAGTCCCAGCTACTCAGGAGGCTGAGGCAAGAGAATTGCCTAAGCCCAGGAGGTGGAGGTTGCTGTGAGCTGTGATGCCACAGCACTCTACCAAGGGTGATAAAGTGAGACTCTGTCTCTAAAAAAATGACAATAATAAAAAATAAAATGAAAGATGGATCGGAACTGATCAGCATGGAAAGAGGTGAAGAATATATGCACTCATGTGAGTAAGGGAAGTTGAATTATTGCAGAATATTACGAGTTTTCTTTGTTAGAATGAACCATGACGGCAAGAAAACACTGATTGATATACATCAAAACCTAGATTTTAATGTTAAATTATTCTGAGCTCCTTACAGAAACAGAAAAAAAGTCCCAAAATTTGTACCAAATCTCAAAGGACCTGAAATTGCCAAAGTAATCTTGAAAAGGAAGAATGAAGTTGGAGACCTCACACTTTCTGATTTAAAAGCAATTTTCAAATTTGCTGTAATCAAAGCAGCATGATACTGGCACAAAAATAGGGATACATACCAATAGAACAGAATAGTGTCCCCAAATAAATCCTCATGTATGTAGTCGATTAATCTTTATCCAAGATGCCAAGACCACACAATGAGAAAAGGGCAGCCATTTTGAAAAATGGTGCTGAGAAATCTGGATAGTCACATGCAAAAAAAAAAAAAAAAAAAAATGAAGTTAGACTCAGAACTTTATTCCTTATATGAAATTAATTTGAAAAGAATTAGAGATCTAAATATAAGACCTAAAATTGCAACACTCCTAGAAGAACACATAGGAACAGAGCTTCATGACATTGTATTTGGCAATAATTTCCTGGGTATGACAACAAAAGCACAGGCAAACAAAACAAAAATACACTAATGGGAACAACAAACTAAAAACTTTTGCACATTAAAGGAAACTGTCAACTGAGTGAAGGCACAGTCTACTGAATAAGACAAAATAATTGCAAATCAAACATCTATTTAATAAGGAGTTAATATGTAGATTACATAAATAACTCCTACAGTTCAACAACAAAGAAGGTAACCTGATTAACAAACAGGTATAGGACTTGAATAGACATTTCTCCAAAAAGGGTACAGAAAAGGCCAATAAGCATATTAAAGGATGCTTAACATTAGTAATCGTTACAGAAATGCAAATCAAAATGACAATTATATATCAAGCCACACTCATTAGAAAGACAGCTATAAAATGAACTGACAAACAAAAGCATAAAATGATGAGTGTTGATGAACATATGGAGAAAGTGGAATTCTTGTGCATTGCTGGTGAGAATGTAAAATGGTGCAGCCACTGCAGAAGGCAGTGTGAAAATTCCTCAAAAAAATAAAAATAGGATTACCGTATGATTCAGCAATTTCACTTCTGGATATATACAAAAATCATTGAAAGAAGGATCTTAAAGATGTATTTGTACATCTATGTTCGTGCAGCATTATCTATAATAGTGAGAGGTGGAAGCAACCCAAATGTCCTTTGACAGATAAATAAAGAAAATGTGGCATATGCATACAATAGAATATTATTTCATTTTTAGAAAGAAGGAAGTCCTTTCACATGCTAATACATGGATAAAGTTTAAGGGCTTTGTGCTAAGTGAAGTAAGCCATTCACAGAAATACAAATACTGTATGAATCACCTCCTAAAAGATATCTAGAATAGTAAAAATTATGGAAACAGAACGTAGATGGTGGTAATCAGAGGATGGTAAAGAAAGAAATAAGGAGTTGCTGCTCAATAGTTAAAGAGTTTCAGTTTTGTAAAATGAAAAATATTTCAGGCATCTATTTGAGAATATAGTATACACTACTGAACTGTACACTTAAAATGATTACAAGTGTACATTATGTATATATGTATATATATATTTGCTATAACTAAAAATGAAAAACAAAGAAACTTCAAAAACATTGTTCTCAGTTCCTGTAGCCGGCCATACATGTGGCCACAGAAAGCAAATCAGTCCTCTGAAATTCTTAAAAGGTAGGCCTTGCACATGTGACATATCTGTGCATCAGGTGGCTTAACACTGGCTAAAGGGTGCACAACAAATTGGCTGTGAGCTGGAAGTGAAATCTTCTGAATTTTTAATCCAAAGCCTCTGCTAGCATGGCATCCCACAGATAGGGACTACTCCAGTAAAAATCCCGAAAGAAATAAATACCTTCTACTTTGCCTAATCATTCCCCTTCTTTGTTAATTGAAGAAAAATAAAAATATTTTATTTAGTTTTCTACATACATACAAGAAAAATCAATTCTGCATATAAACAGTTTGATTTTTGCTCAGTAAAATGTGTATGATATAATAGCAGTAAAATATTTCAATATACAAAAAATTTTTGAAAGAGGAAAAGATAACCAAAATGGAATATTGCCATTTAATGTTTCCATTTGATACAGCCTCCATTCAGGGTCTACTACTGTATATGTAAGATTTCCCAGTATGACGTATCTTGCCCCCCAATACACAGTTCCTACTGATTTAGAAATAGATTCAAAGTGTTATTTTGGAATCTTTAGTTTCCCACAAAGTATTTTTGACAGCTATTATACTATATATTTTTTTCAGCCACCAGGTGGCATGTGCTTTGCTGCTAAAATATATAATGAAAATGCATAATAAATATGTATCCTAAAGAGATAAATTATATCTAATTTTATATATCTAACAAAAAAGATAATGATAGTGGATTTTGCTTTGAATTCAATCAGTGAAAAGCCACATAATCATAGATTTTTTTTAGTTATGAATATGTCACTTAAAATTAGGAGCCTTAGGGTACAAGTTTATCTTAAAAAAATCTCATAAATAAAACTTATAATTGGTTTAAAATAGTTTACCATAATTATTTAAATGTACACTTTCTTAACTCAAGCCTTAATTTCATTAATGAACTATTTTTAAATGGAAGTAAAAAATCTACATGCTCAATTTGATTATAATTTATAACCCAATTTATTAACAATATATCCACACACAATTACCTAATTATCAGAACAAGTGAAGGCAAAAATAGACATAACTTTAAGAATTAGAAGATAATTATTAATTTTACAAAAAAATTACTGTACCAAAGTATCCACTGCAGTATTGTTTAAAAAACCAAATTTTCTTTGAGTGTTTAACTTTTCATCTGGTTTACCACAAAAAAAAAGAGAAGAAAGACCAACTAGGTTCTTATGAAGTTATGCTAGCCCACTGGGGCTGAAGAAGCCTTTGAAAATGTGGCAAGATAGTTTTAACTTCTCTCAATAATTTACTTTTCTATTGATCACCAACCTCAAATCCAAGTAGGCAAACACTTCTATGCTTACTATGATAGTCATACGTCAGGGCAGAAAGCAGAGAATATGGAGAGTATTTAGTTTGAATTTTCAAAAATTATACCTTTAGGAAATGGATAGGACTATTTTTGAAGTACTTTGCTATCAATCAAACTTTGAATTATATGCTGTCTTTTAAATTTTTTTAATTGAAAAATAAGAATTGTATGTGGTTATTGCATGCACAATGTTAATACATTATAGAATGGCTAGATCAAGCATTCAACATATGCATAACCTACGTACTTATCATTTTTTAGTGGTGAGAACATGTGAAATCTGTCTTAGCAATTTTCAAGTATACAATATGTTATTATTATAGCCTTCATGTTGTAGAATAGACCTTTTGAAATTATTCCATCTGCATATGAAATTTTGTGTCCTTTGGCTAACATCACCCCAGTCCTCACCACAAGCATTCATAACCACCATTTTACTCTCTGTTTTGTTTTTTTTTTAATTCTAAATATATATGTGAGTTCCTGCAGTATTTGTTTTTCTTTGAGAGGCCTAAAACACTTAGCATACCTGGAGGGCATTAAAATAACAGGATTTACATTTTTTAAAGGCTGAAAAGTATTGCATCTGTAATGGGCAGACTGATTCCAAGTCTTGACTATTGAGATACTGCTTCAGTGAACACTGCAGTGCAGATATCTCTTCAACATATTGAGTCTAATGATTCCTTTTTCTTTGTATATATACCTAGTAGTGGAATTGCTGGATCATATGGTAGTTCTATTTTTAATTTCCAAGGAACTTCCATACTGTTTTTCATAATGTCTGGACTAAATTACATTCTCACAAACAGTGTGTAAGGATTTCTTTTTCTCCACATCCTCGCCATCTCTTATCTTTTATCTTTTTCATAATAGTCATTCTGATAGGCACCAGTTGCTATTTCATTGTGCTTTTAACTTGCATTTCCCTGATAGTTATGTTGAGAATTTTTTCGCATGTCTGTTGTCCATTTGTATGTCTTCTTTTGAAAAATATCCATTCAGGTACTTTATTTTTTTCAGGGGTTTCATAGATTTCTATCTTCATTCAATTCTCACAGCAACCTTGTGAGGTAGAAAAGCATTGTACCCATTTTATTTATTTTTCATTAATATCAGAAAAAAAGGAAATTATGCCATTTATTTTCTCAGTCCACAATGGAATAAAATTAGAAGTTAATTTCAATAGAAACATTCAGACACATAAAGTCTGAATGAACTAAACAAACCTATTTCTGGATGATATTTGAGTCAAGGAAGAGATAAAGATGGAAATTAAAATATTTTTTGAACTAAATGATAGGGGAGACACAACTTATCAAAATCTGTGGGATAGAGAAAAAGCAGTCCTTAGAGGAAAACTCATAGCTTTAATTGCCTACATCCAAAAGACAGAAAGATCACAAATAAACAATTAATGAATTGTTTCAAGGAACTAGAAAGGGAAGAGCAAACAAATCCTAAACCCAGCAGAAGTAAAGAAATAACCAAGATCTGAGCAGAACTGAATGAAATTGAGAAGAAAATAACTATGCAAAAGATTAATGAAGCAAAAAGTTGGTTGTTTGAAAAGATAAATAGAATTAACAAACCTCTTGCTGGATTAACCAGAAACAGAAAAGAAAGGTCTCTAATAAACTAAATAAGAAATGGAAGAGGAGAAATCACAACTTATACTATGGAAATACAAAACATTATCATTAAATACAATAAAAGTCTTTATGCTCATAAAGTTGAAAATGGACAAATTCTTGGTAACACATAACCTCCCTAGATTTACTTAGGAAGAAATTGAACTCCTAAAATGACCAATATCAAGTACTGAAATAAAAGCAGCAATAAAAAATCTTCCTCCCAGGATGGACCCCAGAAGAGCTGCACCGTGACTCATGATCTGTGCCCGCCCTGACCTCCGGAAGAGCTGCACTGCAACCTGCAACCCATGCACACCGAGCCTCCGCACACCCGGACCCCAGTAAGAGCTGCACCGTGACCCATGACCTGTGCCCGCTGGGCCTCCACACGCCCTGACCAAGAACTCTGGGAGCCATGCAACCCCACGTTCTCCCTCCTGTACCCTCCCTACCTCCACACAGGCCCGCTCTTCTTGCCAGGGACTCTGGCAGCCATGTGACTTCTGGAGCCCTCCCTGCCTCTGCGAAGAGTGCTTCTCCTGGCCAGAGACTGCTGGTGATTGGCGCCTCGGCATCAAAGTCACTGGGCACCAAGACTCCCAAAACCGTGTGCACCACCCCCTGCCCTGTTGCTGGATCCGGGTGTGTCGCACTCCAGAGCTGCTCCCACAACCAGAATTCCCTGGCTGGGGAAGCCCAAGAGGAGCTACACAGGGTCACTCCCTACAAAGATTCAGCAACAATAGAATGATCCCACTGGAGTCTAATCTTGGAGAGACACCTCCCCAACTCTGAGGATAGCCAGAGGCAACAGTGAAAAACAATCATGAGGCAAAATCAACAAAAATACTCTGGCAATATCAATAATCAGAGTAGATCAACTCCCCCAAGGAACAATGGGGCAGACACAGCACAAGATCCCAGGGACAAGCAAATAGCTGAGATGTCAGAAATCGAATTCAGAATCTGGATAGCAAATAAGATCAAATTAGAATTCCAAGCAGTAACCCAGAAGATGTCTCAAGGATTCAATGAATTCAAAGACAAAATGACCAAAGATTTTGACACATTGAGACAAGAAGTTGCAGCCCTCAAAGATCTGAGAAACACAGTAGAATCCCTCAGTAATAGAATGGAGCAAGCAGAAGAAAGGATATCTGACATTGAAGACAAAGCTTTTGAATGCTCTCAAACACTCAAAGAGGAAGAAAAATGGAAGGCAAAAACAGATCATTCTCTCAGAGAGCTCTGGGATAATTTGAAGAAAACCGATATTCGTCTTATAGGGATCCCCAAAAGCGATGAAGTGGCTTCACAAGGCACAGAGTCTCTTCTCCATGAGATTATGAAGGAGAACTTTCCAGACATGCCAAGAGATTCTGAAATTCAGATAGCAGTTTCAGAACTCCAGCACAACTCAACCCAAATAAGACATTCCCCAGACACATCATAATCAATTTCACTAAAGTTAATATGAAGGAGAAAATTGTGAAAACAGCCAGATGAAAGAAAACCATAACTTACAAGGGGAAGAATATTAGAATAACTGCAGATCTCTCTGCTAAAACCTTTCAAGCTAGGAGAGGATGGTCATCGACTTTTAATCTCCTAAAACAAAATAACTTTCAACCCAGGATACTGTACCCAGCTAAACTGAGTTTCATTTATGATGGAGAAATTAATACTTTAATGAAATTCACATGTTGAAGAAATTTGCCATAACTAAACCAGCTCTCCAGGATACTCTTAGACCTATCCTCCATAAAGACCAGTGTAATCCTCCACCACAAAAGTAAAGCCACCCAGAAATTTTGATCAAATTCCAAATTCCACAGTCGCAAAAGGATTAAAAATGTCCACCGGGCTCTCAAAAGGCTTATCAATATTCTCAATTAATGTGAATGGTTTAAATTGCCCTCTAAAGAGGCACAGGTTGGCTGACTGCATACAAAAACTCAAGCCAGATATCTGCTGCATAGAAGAATCTCACCTTACATTAAAAGACAAATCTAGACTCAAGATGAATGGGTGGTCATCTATACTCCAGGAATATGGAAAGCAGAAAAAAGCAGGCGTTGCAATCCTATTCACAGATGCAATAGGCTTTAAAACAACCAAAATAAGGAAGGATAAGGATGGACACTTCATATGTGTTAAAGGTAATACTCAATATGATGAGATTTCAATTATTATTATTTATGCACCCAACCAGAATGCACCTCAATTTATAAGAAAAACTCTAACAGACATGAGCAACTTGATTTCCTCAAGTTCCATAGTAGTTGGAGATTTTAACACCCCTTTAGCAGTGCTGGATAGATCCTCCAAAAAGAAGCGAAGCAAAGAAATTTTAGATTTAAACTTAACCATTCAACATCTGGACTTAACAGACATCTACAGAACATTTCATCCCAACAAAACTGAATACACATTCTTCTCATCAGCTCATGGAACATACTCCAAAATCGATGACATCTTAGGTCACAAGTACAACCTCAGTAAATTTGAAGGAATATAAATTATTCCCTGCATCTTCTCAGATCATCATGGAATAAAAGTTGAACTCAATAACAATAGGAATCTGCATACCCATACAAAAACATGGAAGCTAAATAACCTTATGCTGAAGAATAGATGGGTTATAGACGAGATTAAGAAGGAAATCACCAAATCTTTGGAACAAAACAACAATGAAGACACAAACTATCAGAACCTCTGGGATACTGCAAAGGCAGTCCTAAGAGGGAAATTTATAGCACTGCAAGCCTTCCTCAAGAAAACAGAAAGAGAGGAAGTTATTAACTTAATGGGATATCTCAAGCAACTGGAGAAGGAAGAACATTCCAACCCTAAACCCAGCAGAAGAAAAGAAATAACCAAAATCAGGACAGAATTAAATGAAATTGAAAACAAATGAATTATACATAAGATCAATAAATCCAAAAGTTGGTTTTTTGAAAAGACCAATAAAACAGATAAACCTTTGGCCAACCTAACCAGGAAAAAAAGAGTAAAATCTCTAATTTCAACAATCAGAAATGGTAAAGATGAAGTAACAACAGAACCCTGGGAAATTCAAAATATCCTTAATGAATATTACAAGAAACTTTACTCTCAGGAATATGAAAATCTGAAAGAAATCGTCCAATACTTGGAAGTACACCACCTACAAAGACTTAGCCAGAACGAAGTGGAAATGTTGAACAGGCCCATATCAAGTTCTGAAATAGCATCAACTATACAAAATAAAGAAAAGCCCGGGACCATATGGCTTTACATCAGAATTCTACCAAAACTTTAAAGAAGAACTAGTACGTATATTACTAAACCTCTTCCAATATATAGAAAAAGAAGGAATACTACTCAACACATTCTACGAAGTAAACATCACCTTGATCCCTAAACCAGGGAAAGACCCAACAAGAAAAGAAAATTATAGATCAATATTACTAATGAATATTGATGCAAAAATACTCAATAAGATCCTAACAGAATCCAACCACTCATCAAAAAAAATTATACACCATGACCAAGTGGGATTTATCCCAGGGTCTCAAGGCTGGTTCAATATACATAAATCTATTAATGTAATTCAGCACATAAACAAACTAAAAAATAAAGACCATATGATGCACTCAATTGATGCAGAAAAAGCTTTTCACAATATCTAGCATCCCTTCATGATCAGAACACTTAAGAAAATTGGTATAGAAGGGACATTTCTTAAACTAATAGAGGCCATCTACAGCAAACTGACAGCCAATGTCGTATTGAATGGAGTTAAACTGAAATCATTTCCACTTAGATCAGGAACCAGGCAAGGTTTCCCATTGTCTCCATTGCTCTTTAACATTGTAATGGAAGTTTTAGCCATCACAATTAGGGATGAAAAGGCAATCAAGGGTATCCACATAGGGTCAGAAGGGATTAAATGTTCACTCTTCACAGATGACATGATCATATATCTGGAAAACACTAGGGATTCTACTACAAAACTTATAGAAGTGATCATGGAATACAGCAATGTTTCAGGCTACAAAATCAACACCCATGAATCTGTAGCCTTTATATATACCAACAATAGCCAAGCCAAAAAAACAGTCAAGGATTCTATTCCTTTCACAGTAGTGCCAAAGAAGATGAAATATTTGGGAGTTAACCTAACAAAGGACGTGAAAGATTTCTATAAAGGGAACTATGAAACTTTAAGAAAAGAAATAGCTGAAGATTTTAACAAATGGAAAAACATGCCATGCTCATGGCTGGGAAGAATCAACATTGGTAAAATGTCTATACTACCCAAAGCAATATATAATTTTAATGCAATTCCTATTAAAGCTCCATTGTCATATTTTAAAGATCCTGAAAAAATAATACTTCATTTTATATGGAATCAGAAAAAACCTCGAATAGCCAAAACATTACTCAGCAATAAAAACACAGCAGGAGGAATCACGCTACCAGATCGGAGACTGTACTGTAAATCGATAGTGATCAAAACAGCATGGTACTGGCACAAAAACAGAGAAGCAGATGTCTGGAATAGAACAGAGAACCAAGAGATGAATCCAGCTACTTACCGTTATCTGATTTTTGACAAGCCAATTAAAAACATTCAGTGGGGAAAAGATTTCCTATTTAACAAATGGTGCTGGGTGAACTGGCTGGCGATCTGTGAAAGACTGAAACTGGACCCACACATTTCACCATTAACTAAGATAGACTCTTACTGGATAAAAGATTTAAACTTAAGACACGAAACTATAAAAATACTTGAAAAAAGTTCAGGGAAAACTCTTGAAGAATCGGCCTGGGTAAATATTTTATGAGGAGGACTCCCCTGGCAAGTGAAGCAGTATCAAAAATATATTACTGGGACCTGATCAAACTAAAAAGCTCCTGCACAGCCAAGAACATAGTGAGTAGAGCAATCAGACAGTCCTCAGATTTGGAGAAAATATTTTCAGATTATTCCCTGATAAAGGTTTAATAACCAGAATCCACAGAGAACTCAAATGTATTAGCACAAAAAGAACAAGTGATCCCATCTCAGGGTGGGCAAAGGAGTTGAGGAGAAACTTCTCTAAAGAAGACAGACACACAATCTACAAACACATGAAAAAAAGTTCATCATCCTTAATCATCAGAGAAATGCAAATCAAAACTATTTTGAGATATCACCTAACCCTAGTAAGAGTAGCCCACATAACAAAATCCCCAAACCAGAGATGTTGGCATGGATGTGAAGAAAAGGGCACACTTCTACACTGCTGTTGGGAATGCACACTAATATGTTCCTTTTGGAAGGATGTTTGGAAAATACTTAGAAATCTAAAAATAGACCTGCCATTTGATCCTATAATTCCTTTACTAGGTATATACCCGGAAGACCAAAAATCACAATATAACAAAGACATCTGTACCAGAATGTTTATTGCAGCCCAATTCATAATTGCTAAGTCATGGAAGAAGCCCAAGTGCTCATTGACCCATGAGTGGACTAGCAAATTGTGGTACATGTATACCATGGAATATTATGCAGCCTTAAAGAAAGATGGAGACTTTACCTCTTTCATGTTTACATGAATGGAGCTGGAACATATTCTTCTTAGCAAAGTATCTCAAGGATGGAAGAAAAAGTATCCAATATACTCAGCCCTACTCTGAAGCTAATTTATAGCTTTCATATGTAGGCTATAACCCAACTATAGCACAAGAATATGGTGAAAGGGCCAAGGAAGGGGCAGGGAGGGGGGAGGTTATGTTGGAGGGAGGGTAACAGGTGGAGTCACACTTATGGTGCATCTTATAATGGGTACAGGTGAAACCTACAAATGCAGAATACAAATGTCTACATACAATGACTAAGAAAATGCGATGAAGGCTATGCTGAACAGTTTGATGAGAATATTTCAGATTGTATATGAAACCAGCACATTGTACCCCTTGATTGCACCAATGTACACAGCTATGATCTAACAATAAAAAAAAAAAAAAGAAATCTTCCCCCCAAATCCCTGGACCAGACTTTTTCACACCAGAGTTTTAACAAAACAGCAAAGAAGAGCTGGTACCTATACTGCAAAAATTATTCCAAAACATTGAGAATAAAGGAGTCCTATCCAACTTATTTTAGAAAGCCAATATCGCTTTAATACCAAGACCAGGAAGAGACACAACTGAAAAAGAAAACTACAGACCAATATCCCTTACAAATATAAATGCAAATACTATCAACAAAATACTAACAAACTAAATTTAGCTGCACATCATTATTTTTCAATTGAGATTATTTGTTTTCTTGCTATTTATTTGTTTTAGGTCCTTATATTTTGTGTATTAATCATTATAAGGTACATGGTATGCAAATATGTTCACCCCTTCTGGAGTTTGTCTCTTCATGCTGTCAATTATTTTTTTTTGCTGTACAGAAGCTTTTCAGTTTGATGTAGTTTCATTTATCTATTTTTGTTTTTGTGCTTTGGGGTTTATATCTAAAACATTATTGCCCAAAACATTGTATGGTGCTTTCCCTCAAACTTTTCTTCTAGCAGTTTTTCAGTTTAACATATTATTTTTTAAGTCTTTAATTTATTTTGAGTTAATTAGTGTAATATGATGTGAGATAGGATCTAATTTCATTCTTTTACATTTGTATATTTAGATTTTTTACACCATTTAATAAAAGACTACCCTTTCCCCATTATACCTTCTTGGCATCTTTGTTGAAAATCAATTTACTTTGAATTCATGGATTTATCTTTCGGCTTTTTATTTTGTTCCATTGGCTTATATGCCATTGTCAACAATGAGTTGACTGTAAATCTCTGAATTTTTTTCTGAGTTCTCTATTCTGTTCCATGGGAACATGTGTCTGTTTTTATTCCAGTACCAAGCTGTTTTGGTTGCTATAGTTTTGTAGCATATTTTGAAGTCAGGTATTATGATAGCTCCAGCTTTATTATTTTTGCTTAGGACTGTTTTGCTGATTTGGGGTCTTCTGTGTTTATTAAGGATTTTAACAATTACTTTTTTTCCATTTCCGTGGAAAAAGGACAGGAATGTTGATGTGGATTGCATTGAATCTGCTGATTGCTTTGGGTAGGATGGACATTTTTCACAGTATTATTTCTTCCAGTGTATATGATTGGGATATCTTTCAATTTATCCACCTCTTTTAAATTTCTTTCATTATTTTTAAATTTCTTTCATTATTATTTCAGTGTATGTATCTTTAATGTCCTTTGTTAAATTTTTCCTAAGTATTTTTTTCTGTAGTTATTGTAAATGTATTTTTTTAAATTTTGTTTTTAGGTAGTTTATTGTTAGTGTATAGAAATTTGACTCATTTCTGTATGTTGGATTTTTATCCTTCAATTTTACTGAATTCATTTATTAGTCCTAACAGTTTTTTGGTGAAGCTTTTGGGTTTTACATATATAAGATCATGTCATCTGCAAAGGGGGACAATTTACTTTCTTCCTTTCTGATTTAGATGCATTTTCTTTCCTTCTTTTGTTTTGGCTAGGAATTTCAATCCTATGTTGAAAAGAAGTGATGAGGTTGGCAACCTTGTTTTGTTTCTGATCTTAAAGGAAATGCTTTCAGCTTTTCAACATTGAGTATGATGTCAGCTTGGGGCTTATTACATATGACCTTCTTTGTGTTGAGGTATATCCTTATGTACATAATTTGTTGAGAGATTTTATAATAAATATAGAATTTTGTTAAATGCTTTTTCTGTTTCTGTTGCAATGATTGTGTACTTTTGTCCTTCATTCTTTCAATGTAGTGTATCACATTGGTTGATTTGTGTATGTTGAACCTTCTTTGTATCCCATTTAATCATAGAAGGTGATCTTTTGAATATGCTGTTGCAGTTCTTTTGCTAGTATTTCCTTGGGTATTTTTGTATATATGTTCCTAGGGTGTATTGGCCTATAATTTTCTTTTCTTGTAATGTTCTTCTCTGGCTTTGGTAGATATGACTATTGACATAGAACAAAAAAAAAAAAAAAAAAAAAAAAAAGAAAGGAAGAAATATGAGGGCAAAACAGAATCGAGCAGGTGAGGGGTGAGGAAACATGTTTCATTCCAGAGTCTAGAATAGATACCCTTGCTTACAAAGGAAAGAGGCATATTTAGATTCCAGAACAAAAGTGTCAGTACTCTACTTCTAAGGTGAAGCCTTGTGGAGACACCAAACCTGAGAATGAGTGGCTGTGCAGATATTCTACTGCATGACACATGGGGCCTTAGAGGGAGCCTCATAGAGAATTATTTACCTCAAAGTAGTAAAAAGGCAACAGAGAGAATGCATTGTTTCACAGCTGTAGCTCAAGGGGGAATGTGAGTTGAGCAAAGGCCATTTTATAAGCACCTTTCCTGTACTAATGAGGCCACAAATGCCTCAAGGGGTGTTTACATGAACAGATGTCATCCATCAAGAATGAGATGTGCCCTCTACTCCACAATGTCTTGAGTAGATTTAAGCTCTCCCCAAATTAAATGCAACTCCATGGTGGGGGGCAAGGGTTCCCCACCTTCTTCAAGATGACTTAAGGCAAAGGAACTGAGAGTTAAAAAGTGAAATTATGTTAAGTCATTGAAAAAATAAATAAGGTTATGTATTTTTTCATAACTGAACATTTAGAATGAGATAATATGAGCTTCAGAAATCAGATGTTGTCAGTATTTCAGAAGTATTTCCCTCTGCTTGTTTCCTTTTTGATCTTCTATAGAATTTGGTAGCATTCTTTTTGGAATATCGACCTTTGTCTATTCTACCTTGGGATGCTGAAGAAACAGATTTCATTTTCACAAGTAAACAGTTGTTTACATGAGGGATAGAACATAGTACTTATGGAACTAATGTTGTCATTGATGAGGTCCCTAAGGGAACTCCAAGGGAAAATGAATCTCAGGATAGATGTCTTCCAACCTGCTGATTCTCTGTTTTCCCTTTCACTTCTCACTGTGTGAATGCCTGTAATATTAGCCATGACTATATTTGATATGTGAGACAAATAATACTTTTCCCTGACATAAAACACAGTCTTAAGGTGGAAATAGGCATGTCAATTGACACGTACAGACTTATTACAATGGAATCTGAGAAGTGCCTGGATAGACAGTAACACAAGAGTTACTGAAGCATGTGAAGGAAAAAAGAAAACTATGCAACACACCCAGACAGAAATGAGCTGAACCTAGGTAGGCTTTTATTGTTTATAACTATTAATATATTAGTGTGTGTCCATGTGTATGTGAGGTAATTGACATATTTTGCATTCTCTCGGTGCCAGATTCTTGGATACAACCAGTAGCCAAATATCTACAACAATACTTTGAGAAGTTTCATAGTTTGAAGCTTCGTGATAATGACAAGAAAGTCTATTGAGAATGACTGTGCCACACTGTGGAATGAGAATCTCATGTACCTTAGTCTACATAAATATCCATAATCAACTCTGCAAGGGCTTCAGAGGGCTTTGATTTCAGTTTCCAGCATAGTGAAGGGAACATTTCTCATCCTTTCTGAATTAATTCTTCTGTCCCATGAGACAAAGTTTGCATTGAAATATTCACATTTTATTTAGACTGCCTCAATTACTGATCTTGGAGAGTTCTTAACCTTTGCTTACCAACTCTGGGGATGACTACATAATGCCATGACTCTCCACATCCCTGAGCTGAGTGTGCTGCAGGTTCGGCATTCATTTCTCTGAAAGCTGCAATCATAGAAAGGGTCATCTAACATTTGTTAAGCATGTAGTTTGTGTGATAATCTCTTCTGGGCATGCACATGCATTGGTTGTTTTAACCCTTATCACACACTATGATGTTGTTTTCTTACATGAGGGATTTCCTTTAACTTCAGTTGAAACTGAAAATATATTTCTGTTTTTACTCTGTCATGACATTTCATAGTTAACACCATTAAACACTCCCACAAGCAAGCATAGTTCAGGACTTGACTGACTGTGTGCTCACTTTACACCCAATATCATGTGGATGATACTAGGATTAGCCATTCATGGAGGTGTCAGAATGTTTCATAAAGAAAGTCATATTTGAACTTTGACTTAGTTGTGATTAGCAATTGGATGTGAAGGATGAAAATGAGAATAGCCCAGCAGAGGGAGCAGTATATACAAAGAAAATTCACAGATTAAAAAGGTGGTTGGAATATTTTAGGAATGGCAGAAGTTTTTTTTTTTTATTTTTTTATTTTTTAATTAAATCATAGCTGTGTACATTAGTATGATCATGGGGAACCATACACTTGGTTCATAGACTGTTTGACACATTTTCATCACACTAGTTAACATAGCTTTCATGGCATTTTCTTAGTTATTTTGCTAAGACCGTTACATTCCACATTTACTAGGATTCACATATGGAATGGCAAAAGTTTGGCAAATTCTATATAGTGTAAGGGATTTTGAAGCATACTCACTCTGAGGCTGATCTACCAAAGCAAGCCACTTAGTCAGTGAGTGAGCCTGGGTTGTTGCCCAGTCTCTCCATTCAGCCTGCTGGTTCCCTACTTACAGTTGTTACTTATACAGTAACTCTAAAAAAGTGATGAAAATGAGATTTCCCTGTGAAGAAAAGGCTCTAAAATAAAATCAAATGCTAAAGCTGCTAATAGAAATGAAGAATTTAATTAAGTTATGTTTCTGAGACTGAAAATAGAGGTTTTGAGGAAAATAAATGATGATGAATCGGCTCCTGTAGCTCAGTGGTTAGGGCGCTGGCCACATACACCAGGGTTGGCGGGTTCAAATCTAGCCTGGACCTGCTAAACAACAAGGACAACAACAACAACGAAAACAGTAACAACAACAAAAATAGCCGGGCGTTGTGGTGGGTGCCTGTAGTCCCAGCTACTTGGGAGGCTGAGGTAAGAGAATTGCTTAAGCCCAAGAGTGTGAGGTTGCTGTGAGCTGCCATGCCATGGCACTCTACCAAAGGTGAGATAGTAAGACTCTATCTCAAATAAATAAATTAATTAATAAATAATGATGTGTGGAATTTAGTGGCAATTTGAACTTGTGCCATGAGCAGGTCTATTAAATTCTCAGTGTTGGCATAAGAAAAAGAAATTCATGAAACTGCTTATCAAACACCCCAGTAACAATTCATACAAATTTGAAAAATGGTATTTAATTTTTGGTTATATGTTTTAGGTATTCTTTAGTGCATTTTAAGGGGAAAATTATTTTCTATAATGACTTTGTAAGGTGGAATATTTCAAATCTTAGACCTGAGTCCTCAAAAATACAAAGGGTCTACTTTAATCCAATTTTGTGTTCTATTATGCCTCATAAAATACTAACTTCAATTTATTTACAAGCTTTTACATCATCCTCTGATGTATTATTTATGATAGTTGCTTAGTATTATGTTGTATCAATATAAAAGTCACAATATACTGAAAAATTCTTTGGCTAAGCATTTAAATATTTTATAGATATTTTTGGCCATAATAAAGAAGGTGACTATGGAGATTTCAATAAGGCAAGCTTTTATAACCTTATTGTTTTGATTAGCCATTTGGTAAATTTCCACATTTGTAGTTGTTGGGACAAAAGGCATGATTATGTTATCTATCTTGATATGCATTACCAAATTATTCACTGAAAGGGATGTGTTAATCATAAATAGGAATATTTTTTCTCATAGATTCTTCAGAATTGGGACTTATAATTTTATTCCTTTTTATTTTGTTACTATACAACACTTTGCATCTCATTTTTGATAAATATCACATTTTCTTAACTCCTTAACCAAGTTAGATTTGTTTTCTTATATATATATATTTTTCGATTTGAATTTCCTATGAAACCTGACACTTTGAGCTATTGATAATTTATTGCCTATGAGGTTGATGTCATTGCTTACATTTCTTCATCCATGTGGCTCTCATTTAGGTAGTTACTATAATTGTTTGTTATATTTTGCATTCGTTGACATAATTTTCCTGAGTTATTTTTCTCCACTGGCTTTGTTTTATTCATTATTTAGTTGTTCTAAATGGAAAAGTAAGTGGGAGAGTGTGGGAAAACATTACATTCACTTTTTTTAAATATCAACATTCCTAAAGTTAACAAGTAATAAACAGGGCGGCGCCTGTGGCTCAGTCGGTAAGGCACCGGCCCCATATACTGAGGGTGGCAGGTTCAAACCCCGGCCCCGGCTGAACTGCAACCAAAAAATAGCCAGGCGTTGTGGTGGGCGCCTGTAGTCCCAACTACTCAGGAGGCTGAGGCAAGAGAATCGCTTAAGCCCAGGAGTTGGAGGTTGCTGTGAGCTGTGTGAGGCCACGGCACTCTACCGAGGGCCATGAAGTGAGACTCTGTCTCTACAAAAAAAAAAAAAAAAAAGTAAGAAACAGTAATCTCTAGGCCTTTTCAGATTCAATAAAATGTAAGAATATTATGAAGCATGTGATGGATGATTTTAGAATTTAATGTTTAGATTCAGCTCCATAAATATTCAAATACTTAATTACCTATTTGGAGCTTAGAAAAACTGAAGATTTCATTGGGCAATTTCAAAGCATGCTGTCTTTGCGGTCCTAGAGTCACTTTGATATGATTGAAAACATACCTGTTATCTGTAAATATCTTATGAACAAACTTTTCTGGGCTATTCTGGCAATTGTGATTAAACAGGATCAGTAAAAGTTTCAAATAATTTTAATATACATAGATTTTGTAGAATGATTTTAGTTCATGTTATAAAATGTGCAAGAATGTGGATATATTTTACATAGACTATCTTGTACTGTTATTAATTGCAATAATATGTTGAAAGCATTGAACAATGAGCATTGGGTAACTAAAATATTTTAGTTATAAAGGAATTCTGTGATACTGAAAAGTGGAATGGTGACACTCAGAGACAGACCTGGAGGGAGAGAAGAGGTTCAGGCCAGTTTACAGAAAGGGAATGGCAACCCAACTTGGCAGGGCAAAGATGCTGTCCATGCCTGGAGGCAGTTAGAAAGACTTTTGATATGGGGCCACAGGAGGTGGGCAAATTCCACAGCTCTCCCAGATGTTAGGGTCTTTTGGCATGAAATTCGGGTGTGAGGCCCATTAGGTTCTTTGTGTCCTTGGTTTTAGGAGTAGAGGAGGAAAAGGAGTGGGGGTCACGATAGGCCCACAACATTCCTGACCCTTGTTAAAAGGGGTGATGGGAATGATGCTCAGTCTTCCGAAACTGGTCTGGATGAATAGGGTCGTAATTGTCTTCAGTAGGATGAGTCAGGTGTTGACACTACTGTGCAGGTTTGGGTTTCATTGGGAGAGGACTTGGTGAGTAATAGGAATTGGGTGGCAACTATAGCTGACACCTTTTTTACCCTATTGAAAACAAACAAGAACAGGCATTGGATGACACAAGGAGCAATGATTAATAACAGGCGGATTGCTGTGAGGAGGAATAAGAGGGGCAAGATCCAGCATCCCCGCAGGCTGCCAAACCAGGATCCCTCATTTTGAAATCGCAGGAAGGCAGCTTGTTCTTGGAGCCAGCTGATGCTCTCTCAGATCAAATCAGACTTGGTGATATAGAGACAGCAGTTCTCTTGTAAACAGATGCAAAGGCCCCTTCCCTCTGCCGTGAGTAGATAGTGGGGGGGGGGATAACTGGAAAGTAATAAAAGGATGAACAAGGTAACTTTATCTCCCAGAGAACTTACAAACTGTGAAATGTATAAAGGGGCATTGTATTTTCTTTATTTTAATGATGGAGGTAGGAGAGAGAAAAGGGGGCCTTTAAAATTTAGAAAGAGTAAAGGATGTCACTCCAGTATTTGTTAGAATTAATTTGCTTACCTGTGATAGAGAGTAAGTTACTTAAGGCCATTCTGGTGTGAAAAAATTGAACCCATTTTCAAGTTAGACATGTCAGTCAGATGGAAGCCATTTTCTTGAGTCCATGGATATGGAGGATGTTAATTTAGGGAACCATTGGTTCCAGAAGACAAAGGTAATCTCTGGTTCTAAGAAGATTATACTTTTCATTCTAGTTCCTTTCCTTTTTGCTGAAAGAATGTGGTTCCCAGGGTTCTAGTTAAAGATACTTCTTGGAGCATTTTATTTTAGGGTCCTAGAGTCATAGTGGGGGACAGGGCTTTGTTCTGTAAAAGGGTGTGGGCTTCTTGCTTGGGCTTTTCAAGTAGCTATCTCTGGAGAAGTTTTAAATTGGTAGACACTATCAAAAACATTTCTGCTTTCAGGGCTGGTGTCAGTCTGATTTCTCTTTTTCTCTATTTTCTCTCCATTTCAGTTATTAAAAGACTATGAAAGCTAGGTCTAAAAGTTCCAGTGTGAGTTTGAAACCCTTTTTAAGTTTTTGGAGTTTATATTGAATATCCAGGTCAATTGCAAGGTGAGGCAATTGTTAAGATCGTTGGTCCCTTCCTGGTCTGAAGATTTAAGTTAGTAAAGAATCAAAAAGACTTTAGACAGAAAAAGATTTTTTTCTGGATTTTTATCTTGGATTTGAGAGACTGATTATGTCTTTTGACCTTTAAAATATTCTAGAGAGAGTTGGTACATAGGTAAGAGAGTGTAGTGAGGTTAGACTTTTTCTGAAGTCAACTGGTGGAGGGAAGCCGGGCTGAAGCAGGGCAAGATAGCAGAATGGCAGCCAGACCTGTGAGTGTCAAGGCTTTCCCATCTATCTTGCCCTGTCTTGCCTCAGGCTGCTGAGCCTTTGCCCATGTCAGCTGTGGCCTAGGGAGCATGCAAGGCTTTCTTGCATCACTGCTGAAGTCTCTGCTACATCTGTAACCCCATGGTTTCATGTCTTGTGTCTGCAGCCCCTGCCTGTGCCGAGGGTAGGGGCATGTGGCTGTTGGGCAGGAGAAGAAGCCAAGAGAAGTCTGTGACGCCAGAAGCATGAGGAGATTGTGGGGTGGCAAGGAGGGCCTGTAGGCTCTGGGGGTGTGGGTTAGGACGCAGAGGAGAGGTAGGAGCTTGAGGAATTCATAGAGGAAGGAAGATAGGGAAGAAGATTGGGGAAGTTAGAGGGGGAAATATTGAACATCATTTGCACAGGGAGCGGCAAGAGCAGAGGGAGAGAAAGGGGTGAAGATAGGGGACTACACGCCAGCTGCTATTTTTAAGGAAATTATTTAAATCTTTTATGACATTGAAATTAAACATCCTGTGTTCCAATTTGCATTGAAGTTGAAAGAGACACCCCCAGGGTGTCTCTATTGAAGGAGTTGGAGGGCCAGCTCCTATGCATCAGATGTGCTTCCCTTACCTGAGTGGAAAACAAGGTGTCCTTTGATTCCCAAGACCCAGAGTATAGATGAGCAAAAACACAAAGGAAAACTCTGAGAAAAATAAGGGGGTCCCTATTTTTTTCTGAGAGGGCAGTGCTGGGACTGTAAAACCCCTGGTTAGGCATGAAGATGTGAGGGTAATTTGAAGGCATAGAGGCACAAAGTAAGCCAAGGAGCAAGCCAAGGAGGCTTCTGTTTGAATGTGTTTAGGGACCTACTCATGCTTAAATGACAGTTGCTGAGAAATTCTCTAGAATTCTCCAACAGATGGGTCAGTGGAGTCAGGTCTGGGCACAACGGGGACCAGGGTGCAAGGAAATTGGGGTAGCTAAGGAGACTACCAGCAAGATGTGTCTAGACTACCAGCCATCAGTCACTCAGCCACCAGTTCTGGGTCTTTGGCACCATATGAAATGTGGATTGGTGGCATCCAGAGATGAGACTGGGAGTGGAAAGTTCAGGCCACATTTATTAAAAGGGGATGGTGAATCACCTGGGCAGGGCAAAGATGGCATCTTTACCTGAGGCAGTTAGATTCCCCTTTTTATATGGGGCCATAGAGGTTGAACAAATTCCACATCTCCCCTGAGGGCTTTGGTGGGTTAGTGCCTTTTGGCACAAATTTCAGGTGTGAGAGTTACTAGGTCCCTCATGTCCTTGGTTTTAGGAAGAGAGGAAGAGGAGGCTGAGTTTTGTGGAGTGCCACATTAGGCCCCCCATCAGATATAATAAGAAAATAGTTAAGGCCCTGAAAGGTAACATTCAATATGATAAACACTTTGTCAAATATTTATTGGGCCAGTACTCTTTGTGAGAATCATTTAAGTCATTATATATGTATTAATTCTCTTAAAACTAATCATAGAACTATAAGACTCATCATAACACTGTTAATAAGGTACTATTATTAACTCTACTTATAGATGAAGATTCTGAGATACATAGAGCTTAAACTCCATTGAAAGATTATAATAGATAGATTTAGGTGATGCATATATACATGATTTATACCCTCTTATGTTCCATTTTCTAATATTTTCAAATTTTCTGTAATGAACATGCATACCTTTTATGCTGGTAAAAATAGGGTACACTTATAAAAGCATTTGCATCTTTCATGGTGACAAGGACACAACATTTAGGTTCACATCTGCTCAAATAGAAGACAAATGTCAGTTTCAGCCATCCAGGGGGTTTTAAGTAGTTACTATCTGAGTATTCAGTTTTACCTACAGGACACAAGGCAGAACAGTAGACATAAGGAAAAGCTCTCTCTGCCCTTTATGAAATAATACAGAAGCAAAAAAAAGATGTTAAGACATTAAGATCGATTTCACAACAGATGTGTGCAAACAGCCTCTCGGTGAAACCATCAAGAAAATTGTGGTTAGGTAGAGTTTTTCTTGAAGAAAAGGAAAAGAATAGTTTGCTACCCCAGCTGAAAATATAGGATGTCACAAATATAGGATGTCTAAGGATTTTAGACCTTATGATGATGTCAACTGCCCTGAAAATATGCCCCCTTCCGTTCTCATAAGTGAAGGCTTTGAATTCAGAGTCTTTTTTCAAACATAGTTAAATCTAGCAAAATGACAAGTGGCCACCTAAAAAGGCACTCAAATAACGTGATACAAAGCAGTTCAGTTCCATTCACCTGCCAAGCAAGTATGGAGTGCATAACAAGTACAGAGGACAGGAAGGGCTGGGCACTAAGAATATAAAAATAAATGAAACATGCTCGCTGGCTCATTAGAGGTTTTTACTTAGTGAGGATAAAGACATTCAAACAGTTCCCTTCAGTGTAATGGAGTAAGTTTACAAAGAGCGGCTGTTTTTGTGACATTCAGGGGGAACGGGATAAACATGTATCCTCAAGAGACTAGAGCTGTTGCTAATTATAAGAACCTTCTTTATGGGCTGGGTATGTGCCTAGTCTGTAAACTCTGTGAAGGCAAAAACCATGCCTATTTTGCTCTCGGTTGTATGATAGGAAGAACAACTTTGCTACTCTCCTACCTCACTTCAGATGTTTCTGTTAGAACATGAGTTGGAAAATTATGGGTCAAATTTGGCCTTGCTGTCATATGGCTTATAAGCTAAGAACGTTTTTACGTTTTGAATGGTTGTATAAGTAGCTACATAATGTCCTAGGCTCTTAGCCCACAAACCTGAAATATTTACTATCTGGCCCTGTACACAAAACATTTGCCAATCCCTGTGCTGGAACGTAGAAAGCAGGGATGGTGAAAGGATTATGGACAAAGCTTTTCCACATTGTCTTTGCTACATAAAAGGAGTTGAATCTATGGTATATTAGGAGAAACTGTAAGAGGAATTAAGAAGATGAATATGGTCTCAGCCAGTGTGTCCCTTAGAGGTTATTGACTCAACATAAAGGCCGTGATTAGACTCTGAGCTTTGTTAAGTGCAAGAAAAGGCATGAGTTATTTCTTTTCTGTATATTCCACACTCAGCTTAGAGTCAGACACATTGCAGGGACACAGTAAATCTTTGATGTATGAGTAAATAAATTCATTAATGAATCAAAGAAGACAATATGACTTTGTATTTAAATTTAATCTGAGCTGAAATTAAACACCAAGCTTTATTAATAAAAATCATTATAGTTTTGCACTCTAACCTTATATTACTAGTTGTGGCAAATCATAATACCCTCCCTCCTTTTCTTTCTTTCTTTCTGTTCTTTCTTTTTTGACATGGGGCCTCACCTGTCTCCCAGGCTTGAGTACAGTGGCACCATCATAGCTCACTGCAGTCTTGGACATCTAGGCTCAAATGTTGCTGCTGTTTCATTCTCCTGGGCAACTGGGACTAGTATACACCATCATACCTGGCTCAGTATTACATTTTTTTTTTTTTTTTTGGATACAAGGTCTCGAGTCTCACTATGTTGCCCAAGCTGGTCTTGAAACCCATCTCCCACTTTTCATTCTTTTATTTTGCCTCATGTTCACATGTGTTTCTTTCCTGGTTATGCAACTTTTGTCCTCTGTCTCTTTCATGCACTTTCAATAGAAACTGCTTTAGTCTGTCTGGATTTAATTCTGGTTTTCTCAGCTTGTCTTTAAGACCTGGGATCCTTATTTTAGCAACTATTTGGAAATTTGGCCCTGTTCAGATATTTTATATTATGGGATATAATGTGATTTGAATGGATATTTTATTGGCATTAATTTAAATAGATAAAAGGAAAATGTGCTTATTATTTTTAAATCAAATAATGCTATTAACATGTAGAGGTAACAGTTTGCCCTTTGACAGTATTGGCATAGCAGTCTCATAACTCTGCTTTTCCATCCACCTTCCCCTTCCTTAGTCACAGGGGAAACTTTTTTCCAAATTAGCCATACCTTGTACATCTTTGTAACCATTTACACACACCAAAAAAAGATGTTTTGTCTTTTACTTTGAGTAAATGATATAAAAATTGGTCTATATAGATTTTCAACCTACCTATATCCCCAGGAACATTTTTATCCATATTAATATCTCATCTTATTGAACATTGCCATAGAATTCAATAGTTAGTATATGTGTACTAAAACTGATTTTGTTACTGAATTAATCTTAACAAGTGAACATTCATATCATTTAGAGCATTGTAAGCATTCATGTAGATTTTTTCATTTTCGTTCATTAACCAGCACTTATTTCATCTTTTTCCATTTCCCTTTTATCCCTTAACTCATGTAGTAACTTCAGGTAGGAGACTTACTAGCATAGCACTGATTTTCTTGGAATAGGGTGCCTCATAGATCTGTAAAATGAGGTCTTATTCTCTCCCAAGAGTATCTTTAAGAGATCTTGATTTTGCACGTAAGGTTTTGATTATTTCTGAAACCATTTTCTAGGCTTGTACTGTATTCAACAGTCTGACAGTACTTCTAATTTGGGACTGTTGTTACATATTTTCTGTGTTCTGGAATTATGTAAACAGTAAATATTATAGAAGCAGAAGTAAATTCAAACAGAGGACTGCTTGGGGCTGTCCACATTAAATAAACAGCAAGATGGAAATGAGAAGCCTTTCAGTCCCTAACTGAGAGTAGTGGCTCAGACAGTAATGTATTAAGTTCAGAAATAGAAGGCACAACTACGTGCTATGGATGTGCAGAGGAGAAGATCTTTATTTTGCTTGAGGTTCTCAGAGAAGGCTTAAGAAGGGAAATGGCAATTCAACTGATAGTTTCAGGGAGAGTTTTCCAGGTGGGACAGAAGAAAAGGTGAAAAGAGAGTGTTTAAAAAGGCACAGTGGAATGAAAATGTATAATGTGTTCACAAAGGCGCAAGTACTTCAGGATCCCCGAATAGAGAGTGCATGTGATCAAGTTGATAAAGATCAAGTGGTAAGCATGGTCAGATATAGTGTAGAATTTATGCCAAGGAGTGTAGACTTTCTCCAGACAATAATGAGGAATCATGGAAAGGTTTTATTTAGGAGAGGGCTTGAAGAGATGGAATTTGTGTTTTAGAACAGAGGTTGGTTTACTTTTTTCTGTGAGGAGCCCAACAGGAAACATTTTAGGCTTTGCAGGTCACATATGGCCTCCATTGCATATTCATTTGTTTTCTTTTTTGTTCTTCTTTTTTAATCATACTTTGTCTTTTTCTCCCCTTCCTTTCCCTTTTCCTCTTCCTCCTCCTTCTTCACAACCCTTGAAGTAGTGAAAAAATATTCCTATCTCCTATACAAAAGGAGGCAAAAGGGTTAGATTTTGACTTTGTGCTATATTTTAAAGACCTCCATTTTACCAGATAATGCTTCGAAAGTTTGAAGTATAATTTATGAAAGTGTTCAATTTATGTTAGGAGTGGGATTGGAAACCAGTATGATTGCAGATCTTCCTGGCAGACACTCTCCCACATAAACCTGGACAAGTGTGAGTTAGGACCCCCTTCTTTTGGACCATGGGTTATTGATACAATGCTCACAGTATCATCAATATCCTAGAGATTTGCAGGAGAGCTCCAGAGTTAATGGTATACACATGGGCTGAGCCAATGTGAGATGACTCAAATAGTGAAGAAGGAAAAAATGAGGTTCCAGGTTTCCACAAACTCCATGAGGTGTTTATGAAGGTTTATGTATGGAACTCCTGGCCTCAGTGTGGGTGAGTTGGAAGCAGTTCAGGGGGCAGATGCACACAGTTACAGATGGAAATCATTAAACATCAAATTACCTAGTAAATACAACTAACAGATTTTGTTTTCTGAAAAGCTACATTTTCCTATAAGGTAAAAAAAAATATGTTATATGTCATAATATATATATTCAAGTGCAGGTCGTAACAATTTACATTGAAAAGTCCCTATAATACGGCAGGTGCTATCTAAAGTGTACTACACATTTTCTTTAAATCTCACAATATCCCTGACAAGCAAACATTTTTATTATCTTCCCTAGTGTTCTCAGGAAGACAGCAAAGCAGAAAGGCATGGGCTAATTTGTGCAAGGCAGTAGCCCTGGAGCTCAAATGGAGACATTCTGTTCACAGGATCTTTTCCCTTCACCACCCCTCTCGATTGCTCATACAAAGAGTACTAGAGATTTGATATCAGAATTCCCATAATTTACTTTCAACAAACAAGCTCAGCACATTTGTGCTTCCACATCTTGTTTCATGAAGATATTTTCAGTACTGTATTCATACCCACACTCATTTGAAAGCTGACAAATGTAAAAAATATTTAACAAGTTTGTCCACTGCCTTTACCTCTGGGAAACATACGGCTTTTAAAGTTCACTTGCCAAATTAAACATTTACCATTTAGCTTTTATACTTCCTCCTCTGAACTTCAACTTTCCCACTATTCTTCTGCTATGAATTTTGAGTTTAAATATGCAACTGGTTGCATTATCACTTTCTGGGATTTTTCAAGAGCTCAGAAACCATGACAAATTCTCTGAGGGGAAAAAAATGCAAGTTTATAAATTTGTGAATTAAGCAATTTAGTTCCTATTATGACAAAGAGACCTTTGGTTTTCATGCATGGTGTGATAGAAAAAAGATAACAGAAGAATGTCATTCAATGTTAATCTGCACATTTCATTTTTACCCTAATTGTGTGCAAATGAAAAGGGTCTCTGAACATTCCCAAGGGCTTTTCACTACTCATTAACCACATATAAATATGTGGGCAGTGATTTGCCCCAGAAAATTGCCTTGAAGGTAACTTGAATGTATAGCTTCCGATAAAAGGGCAGACCTTTTCTCCTGGCCTCATCAATTCTTTGGTTCTCTGTAGTTAGAATTGCTAATAATTGTGGAATTTATTACCATATCTGATGGGGTTTAGGTCATATTCTGTGCACCAGGGTCAAAGTAAGAAAAAAAAATACTTCCATGTTATTCAGTATGAGTGACCTCCAACCACATTCAGATGGCACAGCCCTAGCTCTTCAGAGATCAGATTCTAGAGAGCTCAAATTCTTTCCCACACACGTATCCTTTGCTTAGGTTCATCCAACTATTGAAGGCCCTTGAATGTTTCTCAACATGTTTTTTGTTCTGCCTCTTTTCATTGTACGTCTTTACATTATGGAATATCCTTTTCTCCTTAAAATTCATACAAGCAATAGGTGGGTAACTTTTATAGTTTTTTCATCCATACTGACATTTAAAAAAAAATGTAATAGCCGGGCGTTGTGGCGGGCACCTGTAGTCCCAGCTGCTTGGGAGGCTGAGGCAGGAGAATCGCGTAAGCCCAAGAGTTAGAGGTTGCTGTGAGCCGTGTGACGCCACGGCACTCTATCCGAGGGCGGTACAGTGAGACTCTGTCTCTACAAAAAAAAAAAAAAAAAAAAAAAAAAGAAGAAAAAAGAACAAAGAAACAAAAATATATATATATATGATATAAAGAAATGTTTATTCTCTTTGTAATGGTTAGTCAACACAGAAATCTTCAAATCTAAATGTGAAAATGCCTCATGCATAAATTGTGTTGAGATCCTTTGTTCTTTGATTGTGGTATATAGCACATTCTAAAAAATGCGTAATTGCCAAAAGTATATCTGTATCTATGATATTTTGTCTTTCTTTGTGGTTTAATTTTCTAAGAGCACTCCTGTATATATGTTTCAGTTTTGACAATTTTTGCACTTTGTTTAATGGAATGGAGTATAACGTGTCTTACTTTTTTCACCCTCCATTTGGTTTGTGAAATGATTCATTAACTTTGCTGTGTGGATGTACTTTGTGTAGTATTCCATTTTGTGTGTATAGGGAACAAAAAGAAAGGTAGGAATGAGTAAGAAAGAGAAGAGAGGGGAAGGAAGGGTGTAATTAATTTTTGAATATTGATTTATCCCACAATCTTATAATACTTCCATTAATTCTAATAATTTTATCTGTAGATTCATTAATACTCTCCAAACAGAAAAATATAACAAATTGATTCTTTTTTATACACTCTTCATCCTTCATTTCCTTTTGATTGCTTTCAGCACCAAATGGAACATCCAATACAACACTGAATATGGGTGATAACACCAAGCATCCTTATCTTAATCCTGTTTACAGAGGGTAGATAGTTCAACTTTTCGCCAGTAAGTATATACTTTGTTTGCATGATCCTTTGTCAGCCTAAGGGGATTTTTCTTATATTTCCAATTTGCTGAGAGGTTTATTATGTTTTTATATTATGAGTTGATGTTGAATTTTATCAAAATCCTTCTAAAAAACATATTGAAATAATGATCTTAAGTTTATTTCTTATCTGTTATCTATTATCATAATATGCAGATTTATACTATTGAAATCTCTGAACATAGAACAATGTTGTATTTCTGTGATAAATGCAACCTTGGTGCAAAGTATTATCCTTTTTGTATCTTGCTTTATTCACTGTGCTAGTATTTTGCTTATGATTTTTATATTGCGCTGAGTGAAACTGACATATTTTTCCATTCTACTCTGATTAGGATTTGATGTCTACATTATGCTAGCGGATATAATGAGTTCAGATGTGTTCTTTTTACACTCTTTTCTTTATCTAATAGTTTGTGGAAAACTGGAATTATAATATTTTTCTTTATTTTTAGTACATAATTGATTCAATATTTCCTATTATTTGAGGAATATTAAGGTTTTGCATTTTTCTGAGCCTATATTATTTTTGTGTTCTTCTACAATTTTTTCATTTTGTCTACTTTTCCGAAATTATTGACATAAATTCATCAAAAATATATCTTCAGTATCTATAGATTTGTCTCCTTCTCATTGCCGATAGTTTTAATTAATGATTTCTTTTTCTCATTTAACTTACCAAGGGTTTGTCAATTTTATTGTTTATTTTCTAAAACTAAATTCTAAATTGTATTGGTCCTTTATATAATACTTTTTCTGGTTTACTTATTTCTGTTGTTAACTTTATTATTATTATATATTTTGTCCACTTTCTTTGAGTTTATTTTGTCGTTCTTTTTTTTACATGCTGTTTCTCATAGTAGTTGTACCGTTTTAAATTACCACTAGCAATGCACAAGGTTTACAATTTCTTCATATTATTACTAACATTTGAGATCTGTATTTTTGATTATAGCCATCCTAGTGGGTATGAAGTCTGTGGTTTTGATTTGCATTTCCCTTATAACAAATGATGTTGAGCATCTATTCAAATGCTTATTGGTCATATGTATATCATCTTTGGAGATATGTCTATTCAAAGCCTGTGTACATATTTTTAAAAATGCTTTTTTTTTTTCCAGGAGTTTGAGGTTAATGTGAGCTAGGCTAACACTATGGCACTGTAGCCTGAGCGACAGAGTAAGACTCGGCCTCCAAAAAAAATTGGGAGTTTTTTTATTATTGAGTTATAAGACTTTTAAAATATATTCTAGATACAAGTTTCACATAAGATACATGACTAGCACTTTTATCCAATTCTGTGGGTTTTCTTTTCACTTTCTTGATGGTTTCCTCGAATGCACAAAAACTTCTAATTTAGATGAAGTTTCATTTATGTATTTGGCCTTTGGTTCCTTGTTACTTTAATTGTCATATTTATGGAACTATTCCCTAAACCAAGGTAATGAATATTTACACATGTTTTCCTCTAAGGGTTTTATGCTTTTAGTTGTTATAGTTAAGTCTTTGATCCATTTTAAGTTAATTTTGTATATGCTGTGTATAGAGATCCAAATTCCTTCTTTTGCTTGGCTAAAGCAAAGGTCTTCCCATAATTAAAAAGAGGGAACACAGTCCCCAACACTCAATGGAAGAGTGTTATCTTCACATTGTAAGAGGGATGTGAGGAACGGCATGAATATTATTACTTCCATCTTTTTTTTTTTTTTTTGAGACAAAACCTCAAGCTGTCACACTGGGTCATGTGCCATGGCATCACAGTTCACAGCAACCTCAAACTCCTGGGCTCAAGCGATTCTCTTGCCTCAGCCTCCCAAGTAGTTGGGACTACAGGCACCAACCACAACACCTGGCCATTTTTTGGTTGTAGCTGTCATTTGGCGGGCCCAGGCTGGATTCCAGCCAGCCAGCTCTGGTGTATGTGTCTGGAGCCTTAGCTGTTTGAGCTATAGGCACGGAGCCATTACTTCCATCTATATAAGATGAAATCTATCTTCTGAGATGTCATTGAATACTCTGAGAATTGGGTTGATGAATTGCAAGTGTAAAAAAATTGTATATATGTTCACTTTTTTTAGGGGAAGGTGTATAAATTTAATGAGATCTATTATAGGGTCCATTTGCCAAAAATTAAAAAAAAAAAAGAAAAAATTTAAAGCATTAAAATTTAAATGCAGTGTTTGTTTTTTATATTCCATTTGAATCCTCTGAGTTAGATGGGTTTATTAGAAATAGCATATACTTGATCTGTGATTTATAAACCATTGAGTCAGTCTATGTCTTTTAAGTGGAGAAGTTCAGTTTTAATATGTGAGATATGTACTCGCATAGTATGTTTAAATAAAAAAGTATTTGCTTTGATGTTACTATAAAAGGGATTGTAGCCTTAATTAGCTTCTCATTCTTTTTTTTTTTTTGAGGATGTTGTGCCTTACTTTATTTATTTTTTTACTAATATTAAATCATAGCTGTGTACATTAATGCGATCATGGGGCACTATACACTGGTTTTATAAACAGTTTGAGACATTTTCATCACACTGGTTAACATAGCCTTCCTGGCATTTTCTTAGTTATTGTGTTAAGACAATTATATTCTACATTTACTAAGTTTCACATGTACTCTTGTAAGATGCACCGCAGGTGGAATCCCACCAATCACCCTCCCTCTGCCCATTCTCCTCCCTCCCTCTAATCCCTCTCCCCCTTCCCCCATATTCTGAGGTTATAACTGGGTTATAGCTTTCATATGAAACCCATAAATTAGTTTCATAGTAGGACTGAGTACATTGGATACTTTTTCTTCCATTCTTGAGATAATTTACTAAGAAGAATATGTTCCAGCTCCATCCATGTAAACATGAAAGAGGTAAAGTCTCCATCTTCTTCAAGGCTGCATGATATTCCATGGTGTACATATACCACAGTTTATTAATCCATTTGTCGATCGATGGGCACTTGGGCTTTTTCCGTGACTTAGCAATTATGAATTGGGCTACAGTAAACATTCTGGTATAAATATCTTTGTTACAATGTGATTTTTGGTCTTCTGGTAGAGGAATATACCTAGTAGAGGAATTATAGCATTGAATGGCAGATCTATTTTTAGATCTCTAAGTGTTCTCTAAACATCTTTCCAAAAGGAATGTATTAATTTGCATTCCCACCGGCAGTGTAGAAGTGTTCCCTTTTCTCCACATCCATGCCAACATCTCTGGTCTTGGGATTTTGTGATATGTACTAATCTTACTGGAGTTAGATGGTATCTCAAGGTAGTTTTGATTTGCATTTCTCTGATGATTAAAGATGATGAGCATTTTTTCATATATCTGTAGGTCATGCACCTGTCTTCTTCAGAGAAGTTTCTCTTCAAGTCCCTTGCCCAGCCTGCGATGGGATCACTTGTTCTTTTCTTGCTTATACGTTTGAGTTCTCTGTGGATTCTGGTTATCAAACCTCTATCAGAGACATAACCTGCAAATATCTTCTCCCATTCTGAGGGCTGTCTGCTTGCTTTACTTACTGTGTTCTTGGCTGTGTAGAAGCTTTTTAGTTTGATCAGCTCCCAGTGGTGTATTTTTATCTGGGGGGTCCTCCTCATAAAATACTCTCCCAGACCAATTTCTCCAAGGGTTTTCCCTACACTTGCTTCTAGTATTTTCATAGTTTCATGTCTTAAGTTTAAATCTTTAATCCAATGAGAGTCTATCTTAGTTAATGGTGAAAAGTGGGGGTCCAGTTTTAGTCTTCTGCAGGTTGCCAGCCAGTTCACCCAGCACAATTTGTTAAATAGGGAATCTTTTCCCCACTGAGCATTTTTAATTGGCTTGTCAAAGATCAGATAATGGTAAGGAGATGGATTCATCTCTTGGTTCTCTATTCTGTTCCAGACATCTACTTCTCTGTTTTTGTGCCAGTACCATGCTGTTTTGATCACTATCAATTTATAGTATAGTCTGAGGTCTGGTAACATGATTCCTCCTGCTTTGTTTTTATTTCTGAGTAATGTCTTGGCTATTCAAGGTTTTTTCTGATTCCATATAAAATGAAGTATTATTTTTCAAGATCTTTAAAGTATGACAGTGGAGCTTTAGTAGGGATTGCATTAAAATTGTATATTGCTTCGGGTAGTATGGACATTTTAACAATGTTGATTCTTCCCAGCCATAAGCATGGTATGTTTTTCCATTTGTTAACTTTTTCAGCTATTTCTTTTCTTAGCGTTTCATAGTTCTCTTTATAGAGATCTTTCATGTCTTTTGTTAGATAAGCTCCTAAATATTTTATCTTCTTTGGCACTACTGTGAATGGAATAGAGTTCTTAACTGTTTTTCAGCTTGACTATTGTTGGTATATATATAGACTACCTATTTATAAATGTTGATTTTGTAACCTGAGACACTGCTATATTCCCTGATTACTTCTAAGAGTTTTGTAGTGGAATCCCTGGTGTTTTCCAGATATGGAATCATATAATCTGTGAAGAATGAAAGTTTGATCTCTTCTGACCCTATATGGATACACTTGATCACCTTTTCTTCCCTAATTGCAATGGCTAATTATAATGTTAAAGAGCAGTGGAGACAATGGGCAGCCTTGTCTGGTTCCTGAACTGAGTGGAAATGATTTCAGTTTAACTCCATTCAATACAATATTTGATGTGGGTTTGCTGTAGATGGCCTCTATCAGTTTAAGGAATGTCCCTTCTATACCAATTTTCTTAAGTGTTCTGATCATGAAGGGATGCTGGATATTATCAAAAGCTTTTTCTGCATCAATTGGGAGAATCATATGGTCTTTGTTTTTTAATCTGTTTATGTGCTAAATTATACTTAGAGATTTACGTATATTAAACTAGCCTTGAGAACCTAGGATAAAACCAACTTGGTCATGGTGTATAATTTGTTTGATATGTTGCTGGATTCTGTTTGTTAGGATCTTGCTGAATATTATTGCATCTATATTCATTAGTGATATTGGTCTATAATTTTCTTTACTTGTTGGGTCTTTTCCTGGTTTGGGGATCAGGGTGATGTTTGCTTTCTAGAACATGTTGGGTAGTCTTCCTTCTTTTTGTACATTTTGGAACAGGTTGAGTAATATAGGTACTAGTTCCTCTTTAAAGGTTTGGTAGAATTCTGACGTGAAGCCATCTGGTCCTGGGCTTTTCTTTTTGGGGATATCTCATATGGTTGATTCTATTTCAGAACTTGATATTGGCTTGTTCAACATTTCCACTTGATTCTGGCTAAGTCTTGGAAGTTGACGTGCTTCCACGTATTGGTCAATTTCCTTCAGATTTTCATATTTCTGAGAATAAAGTTTCTTGTAATATTCATTAAGTTTTTTTGTAATTTCTGAGGAGTCTGTTGTTATTTCGTCTTTGTTGTTTCTGATTGATGAAATTAGAGATTTTACTCTTTTTTTTCCTGGTTAGGTTAGCCAAAGGTTTATCTACTTTATTGACCATTTCAAAAAACCAACTTTTGGATTTATTTATCTCTTGTATAATACTTTTGTTTTCAATTTCATTTAATTCTGCTCTAATTTTTGTTATTTCTTTTCTTCTACTGGGTTTGGGGTGGTAATGTTCTTCCTTTTCCAGTTGGTTGAGATGTATATTAAGTTGTTCAGTTCCTCTCTGTCTGTTCTCTTGTGGAAGGTTTGCAGTGCTATAAATTTTCTTCTTAGGACTGCCTTTGCAGTATCCCAGAGGTCCTGAAAATTCATGTCTTCATTTACATTTTGTTCCAAAAATTTGGCGATTTCCTTCTTGATCTTATCTCTGACCCAGCTATCATTTGGCATAAGGTAATTTAACTTCCATGTTTTTGTATGAGTGTGCAGATTCCTGTTGTTACTGAGTTCATCTTTTATTTCATGGTGGTCTGAAAAGATGCAGGGAATAATTCCTATTTTTTTTTAAATTTAGCGAGGTTAGACTTGTGACCTAAGATGTGATCAATTTGGGAGTATGTTCCGTTGGCTGATGAGAAGTATACATATTCAGTTTTGTTGGGATGAAATGTTCTATAGATGTCTGCTAAATCCAAATTTTGGATGTTTACGTTTAAATCTAAAATTTCTTTGCTCAGCTTATTATTGGAGGATCCATCCAACACTGCCAAAGGAATGTTGAAATCTCCGACTGTTATGGAGGTGGAGGTAATCAAGTTGCTCACGTCTGTTAGAGTTTCTCTTATAAATCAAGGCACATTCTGGTTGGGTGCATAAATATTCATAATTGAAATCTCATCATATTTAGTATTACCCTTAACAAATATGAAGTGACCATTCTTATGCTTCTTTACTTTTGTTGGTTTAAAGCCTATTGTGTCTGCAAATAGAATTGTAATGCCTGCCTTTTTCTGATTACCATTTGCCTGAAATATGGATGACCATCCTTTCACCCTGAGTCTATTTTTAACATTTAAGGTAAGATGTGCTATTGTATGCAGCAAATATCTGGCCTGAGTTTTTGTATCCAGTCAGCTAACCTGTACCTCTTTAGAGGACAGTTTAAGCCGTTTGCATTAATGGAGAATATTGATAAGTCTGGTAAAATTTTGGGTATTGAGTTTTTCGAAAGTCCTGTGGACATTTTTAATACTTTCGCCATTGTGGAAGTTGGAGTTTGATCTGAAGTTTATGAGTGAGTTTACTTTTGAGGTAGAGGATTGTGCTGGTCATTCTGGAGGATAGGTCATTATGGAGGATAGGTCTGAGAATATCCTGAAGAATTGGTTTGGTAATGGCAAATTTCTTCAACATATGAATGTCATTAAAATATTTAATTTCTCCATCATAAATGAAACTCAATTTAGCTGGATACAGGATCCGGGGTTGAAAGTTATTATGTTTTAAGAGATTAAAATTCGATGACCAAACTCTTCTGGCTTGAAAAGTTTCAGCAGACAGATCAGCAGTCATTCTAATATTCTTCCCTTTGTAGGTAATGGATTTCTTACGTCTGACTGTATTCAGAATTTTCTCCTTCATATTAACAATAGTGAAGTTAATTGTGATATGCGTGGGGGATGTCTTAAATGGATTGAGTCATGCTGGTTTTCTGAAACTGTCTGCTATCTGAATTTCAGAATCTCTTGGCATGTCTGGAAAATTCTCTTTCATAATTTCATGGAGAAGAGCCTCTGTGCCTTGTGAGGCCACTTCATCACTTTCGGCAATACCAATGTGGTGGATATTAGCCTTCTTTGAATTATCCCAGAGCTCTCTGAGAGAATGATCCATTTTTGCTCACCATTTCTCTTCCTCTTAGAGAGTTTGGGAGTGTTCAAACGCTTTGTCATCAATGTCATAGATCCTTTCTTCTGCCCTTCCACTCTGTTCCTGAGGGATTCTACTGTATTTTTCAGATATTTGAGTGCTGCAAATTCTTGCTTCAGTGCATCAAAATTTTTGGTGGTTTTAATCTTTAAATTCATTATATTCTTGAGACAACTTTTGAATTTCTCCTTGAATATCTAATACTGAGTTTAGAATTGCTCTTTGAATTTCTAATTCCAAATTTTCCTCCATTCTATTAATCTCGTATGCAATCCAAATTCTGAATTAGATTTCTGACAGCTCGGCCAGCTGTTTATGAATGGGATCTTCAGTTACATCTGCCATATCTTTCCTTGTGGGGGTTGATCTATTCTGGTTATTCGTGTTACTAGAATTTTTCTGCTGATTCCGGCAAATAATTACTTTCTACCGTTTCACTTTTCCCCTGGAGCTTTGTCCAGGACCTGTACAGTGCTATGGCCTGAGAAACTGGGGACCTATTTCGTGTGGTGGGGCTAAGTGGTTGTGTCTTGTTTTCAGGTGGTCTATGTTCGACCCTAATGAAACAGTTACTCTGGGTTGAAGTCTCAGCTGTGGAGAAATACCAGCAATTAAGTCACCCCGCCCCCCCTCCCACAGGCAATAATTAGAAAAGGAGAATCAAACCTTCCTGCAACCCACACTCAGGGCACTACTTGAATAGTCCTCAGGTGGTTGGCTCAGTTCAAAAGGTCCAAATCAACTGTCTCAGTCAGCACCTGTCTCAGGTGGGAGAGTTTCAAAGGTCTCTGGCAACTGGATGGCAGGGGTCTGGTGGCAACTCATATATGACTTGCTCTGGTGCTCTGTGAAGTCAGAAGGACCCACCGAGCAAGTAGATTAGTCTGTGAAGGTTGATGCCTCCTTTTCCACCTTGCACCTCTGTCACACCCAGTCACTGATAGTCCCGCAGTGCTGTGACCTAGTTGTCTCCAGTGTGCAGGTACTCCAGAGGTTTGCACCTGCCTAAATCACAAGGAAATCTGTATCTGCTCAGTCAGGCCGCTGCTCTCTGCCTTTATCCAGCAGGGGGCAGTGAGACCTGACAACCTTGAGCGCATGATGGAGGCTGGGGGGTGTTCACTCAGTTTCAGCCCTGCCCCTGATTGATGTTACTGGCAGAACAGAACAACTTTGTGGGAGTTTGTTTCTGTCCCTTCTAAATTCCTCTGTAGAAGAGGAACTGATCTGAGTTTCCAGAACCTGTGCCTCAGGCCCTATCTTTACTCCTGCAGGTTTGTATTCGCAGCACTGTTAGCTGTCAGTTCTAGCCTTTTGCTTTCCTTTGTCTATAGGCTGATGATCTCCTGAGTGCTGGGTGCATCTTAGGCTCAGTTAAGCGGTCCTCTTGGTTGGCCCCACCCTGGGAATTTCCTGGTTCTGCATGTGCATTTTCTAGTCCCCATGCTCCACCCAAGCCAGTACCGCTTCAGGCAAACCTTTACTCACGGGGCCTGTGTTTCAGTCCCATATCTGTTCCGCAGTGGTTGCCATCTGAGAAGATGCCTGGCCTCCTCTGGTTGCCCAGGGAGACAGGGTGTGTGCCTTTGGGATATCCGGATGTGAGCCTTATTGTTGAAAAAAATAGCTGCTGCTCTGTGCCTTGGGGCACTGCTGTTCTGGCATGATTACCTCTCACCCAACCATCGTCTCCTCACTCCGGTGCCGCAGAATCAGCACTGACCAGCTGCAGTCCAGGCCCTGTCCATGCCCCTCGAGAAATCACTCAAGAATCTGGACTCCTGGGGGCCAGGGCTCCAGACCTCAGAGTGAGAGTGGAGGGGAGTGCTGGGAGCTCAGAATTGCAGGTCAAAACCAAACTCATTGAGACCAACTGAGCAAATAAACAGATAAAAAGGCTACCAGACACACAAGCCCATAGATGCACAAACAATCAGAAATACATAGACATACAGATAACAACAACAACACCAACAACAAAAAAACACAACTACAATAAAAATAATCATAGTCATAAAATAATTGGAAAAAAAGGTAAAAAACATACAAACAAAACAAACAAACAAACAAAAAAAAAAAACCTCTAAAAATCTGATGTAAGCACTCTCAGAAACCAAAAGGAGGGAAGAAGAGGATGAGAGAAGGAGAAAACAAATGGTGTTCATAAAAATGTTAAAAAAGAAGAAAGAAAAAATTAAAAATGGAAAAAATTAAATATATATATACATATATATAATAAAAAATTAACAATAGCTCCTCCAAGAAAATGGTGAGGAAAAAAAAAAGAAAAAAGAGAGAGAGAGAAAAAAAAGGCACCAACCACAAAAATATTATTCTTGTATATATGTACAAATATTCATCTATATGTATGATGTAGGGATCGACTTTTGTAGGAATATATTTATAATGCAATATACTTTCTGGACACTAAGTGGCACTGTGAGTGGTTCCCAGGCTTATACCTGATTTACAGTTTATACTGTTACCATGGTAACCACCCTACGTTGCCCATCGCCACTTTGGAGTTTCTGTAAAAGTTTATTACCTAATTGTTGTGGAACCTCAGCTGCTCTGTTCCATACAGCACTCCTATCCGACCTCCCAACTCAGTGCAGGAGTCCATACTTCACAAATCTTTCCGCTCTGCTTCCACATTTTTCTGCAACTGGCGACTGCAACTGGCTGTGGGGCAGGGTGCTGGCTTTAGCTACTGCTGGCTCTTGCGGCTGCAGCACACGGAAACCTTATCCTTAGTTTTCATGGCTCAGAGTCTCACTTTTGAATCTGGACTTTTGAGTCCAGCCACCTGCCAGTTCACTGCACAGCCTGAACTGCCAGCCCACTCCAATATTTCCCACCAGGAATGGTCTGGTCTATTTAATCACTCCTGTTGTTCTGGGGGAAAGTGTCTGCCATTTCGGATAATTCAAAATGTCTGTTTCCCGGGCGTGATCACTTCATTTCAATTTTCCATCGGGTTGCTTAAGCTCCTTGTGTTTCTGAGTGGCTCCCCTTTGGGTGCCACACATGACTCAGGAATAAATTTTCATCAGTTGGGTTTTGCCAGGAACTGCAGGCTCCTGTCCTCTGTGAGGGAAGGGCCCACTGGTCAGCCCGGCCAAGCAGGGAAAATCTCTACAACAGAGTCCATGGTTTTAAATTACACCTCATATACAGCAATCCGCCAATTCACTGCATGTCTCCAGCTGTCTGTCCACACCAATAATTCATGCGGGGAAAAGGTCTGGACCCCTCTTCCTCTCACCTGATGACTTGGGAGAGGTGGGCTACACATCCATCCCATCCGCCATCATGCCCCACCTCCAGCTTCTCATTCTTTTTATTGGCATATACAAAGGCTACTGACCTGTGGACATTGATTTTATATCCTGAGATGTTACTGTATTTTTTGATCACTTCCAGAAATCTTGTGGTTGAGTCTTTGGGCTTCTCTAAGTATAAGATCATGTCGTCAGCAAAGAGGGCAAAGAAAATTAAATACCTAGGAATATACCTAACAAAAGAGGTGAAGGACCTCTATAAGGAAAATTATGAAACCCCAAGAAAATAAATAGTAGAAGGTATTAACAAATGGAAGAACATACCATGCTCATGCCTGGGAATAATCAATATTGTGAAAATGTCTATGCTTCCCAAAGCAATCTACAGATTCAGTTCCATCCCAATTAAAATGCCAACATCATACATTCAAGACTTGGAAAAAATAATTCTTAATTTTGTATGGAACCAGAAAAAACATCATATAGCTAAGGCAATTCTTAGCAATAAAAGCAAAGCCAGGAGCATTAGCATACCAGACTTTAGGCTGTACTGCAAGGCCATAGTGATCAAAACAGCATGGTACTAGCACAAAAATAGAGACATAGACATCTGGAACCAAATAGGAAACCATGAGATTAAACTAACATCTTACAGCCATCTAAACTTTGATAAACTAAACAAGAACATACACTGGAGGAAAGAATCCCTATTCAACAAATGGTGCTGGGAGAACTGGATATCCACACGTAGAAGACGGAAACTGGACCCTCACCTTTCTCCACTCACAAAAATTGATTCAAGATGGATTAAAGATCTAAATATAAGCCATGAAACAATAAAAATCCTTGAAGAATGTGTGGGGAAAACACCTGAAGCTATTGATCTGGGAAAAGACTTTATGAAGAAGACTTCTGTGGCAATTGCAACAACAGCAAAAATAAACAAATGGGACTTAATTAAATGGAATAGCTTCTGTACAGCTAAGGAGAAAACAACCAAAGTAAATAGACAATATACACAATGGGAGAGAATACTTGCATATTATGAATTTGAGGAAAGCTTTATAACTAGGATCTATAGAGAACTCAAATTAATCAACATAAAAAAGCCAGCACTCCCTTATATCAATGTGCAAGAGAGATGAATAGAACCTTTTCTAAAGAAGATAGATGAATGGTTAACAAACATATGAAAAAATGCTCATCATCCCTAATTATCAGAGGAATGCAAATCAAAACCACCCTGAGATATCACCTTAACCCAGTGAGAATGGCCCACATCAAAAAATCTCAAAACTGCAGATGCTGGCATGGATGTGGAGAGAAGGAAACACTTTTACATTGCTGGTGGATTGCAAACTAATACAACCTTTTTGGAAGGAAGTATGGAGAATCCTAGAAGAACTCAAACTAGACCTCTCATTTGATCTTGCAATTCCATTACTGTGTATCTACTAATTACCTATTAAAATTTCACTAGACTGTTTATTGCAGCTCAATGTACAATTACCAAAATGTGAAAATGGCCTGAATGCCCACCAACCCAGGAATGGATTTACAAGATGTGGTGTATGTGTACCATGGAATACTATTCAGCCACTAAAAATGATGAAGACTTTACATCTTTTATATTAAACTGGATAGAAGTGGGACACATTATTCTTAGTAAAGCATCACAAGAATGGAGAAGCAGGAATCCTATGTACTCAATTCTGATATGAGGACAATTGATGTTCTGTTATGAGGACAATTGATGACTTCATGCCCAGTGTGGGGTGGCAGAAGGGGGTTGCAGGGAGAGGAAAAGAGGGAGTGAGTGGAGGGGTCAAAGGGTGTGACACACCTCTTGGGGATGGGACACAACTCTAAGAGGAACTTTACCTAACAAATGCTGTCCATGTAACCTGATTCTTTGTACCCTCAATGAATCCCCAACAATAACAAAAAAAAGTATTTAAATGACTTGTAATGCTATATCAAGTCTTTGAAGGGTGAGGATTGTATAATAAAAACAATTAAAATGTTATTTTATAAGTATAAAGACATTCAAGTGGATTTTTAGGACTCAGCTATTTGAGTGGACATTACTGATAAACTTGAACTGGTAGAGTTCTTGTCTCCATTCATATCAACACAAGGTAGGTTATTAATAATTGTACATGGAATTCCCATTTCATAGCTTAGATTTTGCCTAATTCACACTTCAATGTATTTTACTCTTAACTCCTACACTGTCTGCTATCATCAAATTTTAAGTTGATATAAAACTGTTAAAACATGGGTATGATGCTACATATTTTCAGCTACTGGATAATGATGCCTCCAGCCAGGTATCAGCTCATCTTGAACAATGTTGCATTTTTAGTGAACATTAAGGTACATTTATTTGCATATGTTACATTTATTTTATATTATCCTAATTACGTATTAAAATGAAAGGAAAAAGAAATTGAACATGGTGATGCATGTCTCATAAAAATATTAGCATGATTCAGATACTGCAGTTTCAGTTCCTGACCCCCACAATAAAATAAATATCACAATATAATAAGTCAAACAAACTCCGGTTTCTGAGTGCATATAAAAGTTATGTTTATTGTATACTGTACTTTAAAAAATGTGCAGTAGTATTGTCTAAAAAGCAATATAGATAAATTAAAAACACTTTATTGTGAAAAATATTAATAATCATCTCAGCCTTCAACATGTTGGAATCTTTTTGCTGATAGTGTCTTGTTTCCAGTTTGATGGCTACTGATTAAGCAGGGCGGTGGGTGCAGAAGGTTGGGGTGGCTGTAGCAATTTATAGAAATAACACAACAATGAAGATTGCCACATGCATTGTCTCTTCCTATCCTGAAAGATCTCTCCATAGCACATAATGATATTTGACAGCATGTTATCCATGGTAAAAATTATTCCAAAATAGGAATCAATCTTCTTGAACCCTACCACTTCTTTATCAAATAAATTTATGTAATATTCTAAGTCTTTCATTATCATTTCAACAATGTCCATTGAATCTTCCTCAGGGGTAAAGTCTATCTCATAAACCATTTCCTTTGCTTCTCTATCAAAAACAACTCCTTATCTTTTCAAGTTTTATCATGAGATTGCAGAAATTTGGTCACATCTTCAGGTTCCATATGAATTCTAGTTCTGTTGCTATTTCTATCATGTTTACAAGTAGTGAGTCCCTCCACTGAAGTCTTGAACCTTTCAAAGTGATCCATGGAAGTTGGAGTCAATTTCTTCCAAACTTCTTTTAGTGTCAATATTTTGACCTCCTCTCATGAATCATGAATATTTTTAATGGCATCTAGAATGGTGGGTCATTTCCAGAGGCTTTCAGTTTGCTTTGCCTAGCTCCATCAGAGGAGTCACAAGCTACAGCACCTATAGCCTTGTGAAACGTATTTCTTAAGTAATAAAACTTGAAAGTCAAAAGTACTCCTTGATCCACAGGCTGCAGAATGGATGTTGTGTTAGCAGTTATGAAACAACATTAATATTCTTGTGCATCTCCATTGGAACTCTTGAGTGACCATGTGCATTGTTAATGAGTAGTAATATTTTGAAAGAAATCTTTTTTGTTTGTTTGTTTGTTTGTTTGTTTCTGAGCAGCAGCCATCATCAATAAGCTTTAAAATATTCAGTCAACCGGGCGGCGCCTGTGGCTCAGTCGGTAGGGCACCGGGCCCCATATACCGAGGGTGGCGGGTTCAAACCCGGCCCCTGCCAAACTGCAACCAAAAAATAGCCGGGCGTTGTGGCGGGCACCTGTAGTCCCAGCTACTCGGGAGGCTGAGGCAAGAGAATCGCTTAAGCCCAGGAGTTGGAGGTTGCTGTGAGCTGGGTGAGGCCATGGCACTCTACTGAGGGCCATAAAGTGAGACTCTGTCTCTACAAAAAAAAAAAAAAAATTCAGTCAACCATGCTGTAATTAGATATGCTGTTATCAAGGCTTTCTTTTTCCATTTATAGAACACAAGCAGAGTAGATTTAACATAATTCAAAGGATCCTAGGATTTTCAGAACGGTAAATGAGCAGGGCCTTCAACTTACAGTTATCAGCTACATTAGTCCCTAAGAAGAGAGCTAGTCTGTCCTTTGTAATTTTAAAGTTAGGCAATGACATCTTTTTAGCTATGAAAATCCTCAATGGCATCTTCTTTCCTGAAAATCTGTGCTTATTATGCCACCTTCATCAGCTATCTCAGCAGGGTCTTCTGGATAACTTGTTGCATCTTCTATGTCACCAGTTGTTACTTCCCCTTTAACTTTTATGTTATGGAGGTGGTTTTCTTTTACCCTAAATGTCATGGACCCACCTCTGCTAGCTTCAATCTGTTTTCTGTACCTTCCTTGCCCCTCTCGACCTTCATGGAATTGAAGAGAGTTAGGGCCTTGCTCTGGCTTTGGCTTAAGGGAGTGTTGTGGCTGGTTTGATCTATTTATACTACAAAAGCTTTTTCCATATTGGCATAAGGCTGTTCTACTTTCTTACCATTCCTGCGTTCACTATGGCACTGCTTTTAATTTTCTTCAAGAACTTTTCCTTTGCATTCAAAACTTTGCTGATTATTTGGTGCAAGGAACCCTTTTGGCTTATCTCAGCTTTTGACATGTCTTCCTCACTATGCTTAATCATTTCTAGCTTTTTATTTAAAATGAGAGACATACAATACTCTTTTCACTTAAGCACTAGAGGCCATTGTAGGGTTAAATACTGTCTTCATTTTAATTTCAATGTTGTTATGTTTCAGAGACTAGGGTGGCCTGAAGAAAGGGAGAGAGACAGGAATGGCAAGTTGGTAGAGGAGTCAGAACACATACAGCATTTATTCATTAAGTTCACTATCTCATGTGGATGCCTTCCATCATGTCCCAAAACAATTGCAACAATAACACCAAAGATTACTAATCACAGGTCACACAACCCATGTAACAATAATGAAAAAGTTTAACATATTTTAAGAATTACTAAAATGTAACATTGAGGCATGAAGTCAGCACATGCTGTTGGAAAAATGGCACCAAACGATTTGCTGTATACAGGGTTACCTCAACCTTCAATTTGTAAAAACCACCATATCTCCTAAGTGCAATAAAATCAAAGAGCAACAAAACAGTGTGTGTTTAGTTGAGTTAAAAAATGGTAGCCTCTCAAAAGCTATAAATTGTTAGCCTCAATCACACTTCAACCCAGTAACTGTGCACTCAAATCTGAAGAACAAAAGCCAAATTAAGGGAATGTAAGAAATGAGAAAAGTACATTGCAATCAGTTTATTGTGGAATCTGGACTCAGTAGGATATAAATCTGAAATTGTTTTTAATGTTTTTCCACTCACTGCCTTCAGCCACACTTATTGAATCACCCTTTCTCGTCACTTAATGAAGTCTTAGATTCTGTAACTCTCTCCTCATTTTTTGTTATCAACACTCAATCCAGTTCACGGTTTCAGTCTTGACCTTTACTTAGCTGCATTTCCCTTCCTTTTCTTTCTGCACAGGCTTAAACTGGAATGCTGATAATTTAGGATGGCAGCATCAGGTTTGGCAGATATACTTCTCTCCTCCATCCCCAAGGCCTGTATCCTCCAATGTGTTGATGTGGACAGTAGGTGGAGGCAAACGAACCCATGAGCAAATCACTACTTCCTGTCTGTGTGTGATTCTTTTGGCATGATTCTTTGTGGTTAATGCTGTCTCCCTTGTGGGCTCAGTTTTAGTTTTGATTAGTGGATTTATTTATTTACATAATTCCCTAATATGGAGGATATGGAAGTGGTTCTCAATTTGTGCAGTACCGGCCTACCACCCAGGGAGCCTCTTAAAATGTGTGAGGGCATGATTGATTGTTTCAGTCTGGGTGACTGAAATTGCATTTCCGGGGATCAGAGATATAAAATATACTGCAATGCATTGACAGTCCCTGGAGAATAGTCATATCCTCCCACCAGTCCCTGAAGAATCGTGATTTCCCATTGCCAGCATTTTCACTCCATTGAGAAACACTGTTGGGATACTGAAACCTTTTATATTCATTGGCAAATAGCCATCAACTTGGCACCTCCTCCTGTCCCTGTCCTTGTGATCCTCTTCAGGATCCAACTCAACCCTTTACTCCTATGTCCTCCATGAACCAGCAAATATAGAGATTATGGATAGCATAGCAATACTTTGATTCAGTACTAAGTTCAGAGTATGCATTGCTTGGATGCTGCCTGCACCTAAGCCCAATCACCCCTATAATGATTGTTCTTGATTGTGATTCCTTTGCTCTCCCTTCTGAAGTTCACTTAAAAACACAAGAAAGATAATGAAATGAAAGATTTGGGGATGATGGCTAGAGGTACAAGGATAAGCTATGCTACCACTGGGTAATGTTAATGAGTCCCTCAGAAAGGCACCTGGCCACACTTATTGGTAGGTATGGGAAGACTATAAGATTCATAGTGGTGTTTGAACCTCAGTTCTAGACTCCAGGTTTTCATTCTGGGGAATCAGGAAAAGTCTCTCTCAACATCCTATAACATCATAATAAACAGTCAAATTTCAAAGTGAGAGGTAATTAAGAACTTTTAACATCTTTAATTAGCCCTCTGGGAATATTACCCAGTTTTCACAATTCTGCTCTAGTACATGTTTTCTTTCCCTCCCTACCCCCCGGGAATGCATTGTGAGAAAATGCTGGTGAGTAAAATATAGAGAAAATAGGTCTGATTAGTTTCTGTTAACTGTTTGCTTATTAGACTCTTGGGTCCTTAAAACTCTGTGAATAGTGAAGTAATACTAGATCAAAACGCAATATATTGGCTCAAATTGTGCTTCTACCACTAAGGAATAAACTGTTATTTAGGCATGAGATGCAACTATTTAGCATGAGACTTAGTTTTCCGACTTATACAAACAAATGAGAAGTGATGCTATTTTGAGATGGGGTTGCTAGTGGAGCAGATTGGGGAAAAAGATCATCAGTTTAGTTTTATAAATGCTGAGTTTGATATGACTTTAAGGTACTTATGTAGAGTTGTTTGGAAGAAAGATGGAGACTTGCTCTGGAGTCTGGAAGAAATGTCTGAGCTGCAGTTATATGAAGAAGTCACCTGTGTACAAAATGGATAATAAATGAAACCATAGAATTTGATGGAATAGTCTAAGAAGAACATAGATTAAAAGACAGGAGTACTGAGGACTGGTGAAGAGGAATTGTAGCAATTCATGCTTAGTTAGAAGAAAATAGTTATTCAGTGCAGGAGCAGCAAAGAAAATGAGAGGAAACCCCAGGAGAAGGGACAGTTAGTTTGTTTCTTATATTTACATACTCTTCTTTTTCCCACATGTGAAAGGTTCTGGACCCAAGGAAGAAAGATTATTCCAAGGCATGAAACAAAGGAAAACGAAATCCCCATTCTGTAGAACTAATGGGGTTTTTATTTCCACCTGGGTACAGGTGGGTGAAATCAGGAAAGGAATTCCACACATGGGTTATGGCAGATGAGGATTTAAAGGGTCAGGGAGGACAGCATTGGTGTCATTCCTATTTCCTGGGAGGGACGTGAGTCTGATCCTTCCTAGACCGGCCATGAACCTGATCCTGCTTGGGCGGGGCAAGTTTATTTGGGCAGTTTCATCTGATTCTATCAACGTGTTGATGCATTACTTGACATCTATCGTATTGCCTAGACATGGTAACAGCAAGCTTGTGCTCTGCTTCAGATGGATATTGGTATGCTCGTTGTTGTCCTTTTCCTCTATATTTTCCTTACTTGAAAAATATGTATTTATTCCTCTAGAATGTCAAAAAAATGTTTTCTGAAGCATGTGGCTCAATTGGCTTGCTCAGAGAAAAAAGAATAACTGCATGAGATTGAAACTGCGTCTTCCATTGTATATAACAGGCTTTTTCACTGTTTTATTGTTATTATTATTCAAGTTTTCCAGTTATTGAACACTTTCTCAGGGAGATGTTTCAACCTTGAGATTACTCTTGAATTCACTTTATAAAGTGATTTGGATTTTCTTTTAATCAATTTAATGAACAGCTGTAGCAACATGCAAAGTTAAGGAATGCTACCATTTGAGATTAAAGCAGCAAAGCAGCAAGCACCATCTTTTTTTGGAACAATTTGTTTCAGACAATGGATACATATATTCATCCTTGTCCCTTTTGCAGTAATAATGTCATATTACTGATGGGAGTAACAGATTGTTTTCTTCCTTCAACACCTCTTCCTCCCCCACCACGCAGACACACAGAGATATACACAGGGGGCCATTAAATTTGTGTGCAATTCCGAATAGTGTGAAGAACTTTACGGCCACCCTGTATATGGTTTTACTTTTTTAAAAAAAGGGATTTTCATATTTGATTTGTTTGGAAAGCTAAAATGGTTCATGCAAAGGTGAAAGTAGAATGCCTAATAAATAGAGTATTACTAAGTGGGAAGGCACTAGTATTGCTTGTGATGATTCTCTTAATTTCATTCCTCATTCTGTTCTGTAATTTATAGCTGCCTTGCCTGGTTCCTTACATTGAGTTTGATGGCCACAGTACCAAACTGAACAACTCGTTAACTTTTATTTCTTTTCCTATTTTAAGTTTACTGCAACTTCATTTAGTTCTGTAGAAACACACATTGAAACACTGCCAAAGATTGACTAGCTAAATACTATTGAGGTTGGCATTAAGGACTCAGTATAACCCAGACCAAAAATGTCCTTGAGTTAAAACCTAAGTTTAGCATGTCAATAAGGGTAGTAACCCAGGGCCAACAAATTCAGAAGTCTTGTCGGCTTCCTTAGAGGTAGAAACATATTCTTTCTTAAAATGTTAGGCAAGAACATGAGAATAAAATTGTAAAATGAAAACTTTGACAAATATTCTCAGCAGTCTTTCTTTTACCCAAGAGCCTAGTTGGTTGCCTCTTAGCAGGTAAAGATACCTGTGTTTGTTCTCAGATGCAATCAGCCTTAAACTGAAAGAACATGCTATAATTCACTAGTACTGTAGATTTATCTTTGTGTGGCTGGAGTGGGAGTGTGGAGTGGGGGTGATTTTGAGGAAGAAAATAATCTATTACTCCCTATTAGTAATATGATATTCTAACTGCAGGAGGCTCAGGGTGGACAGTTCTCAGTTAGGATTCTGTGCTTGTAAGAAAGCAAATAAAACAACACACACACACACACACACAAAAACCCACAAAGGTTTAGACAAAACTAAACTTCAAAAGAAAATTGTTGACATGATAATGGATGACTCTTAAAATCAAGGAAGAAAAATCATGCTCCTGTTTCTTCTAAAAGTTTTATAGTTTTAACTCTTTTATTTGTTTTAAATTGTTTCTTCTTCTTCTTCTTCTTCTTCTTCTTCTTCTTCTTCTTCTTCTTCTTCTTCTTCTTCTTCTTCTTCTTCTTCTTCTTCTTCCTCTTTTTCCTCTTCTTCCTCTTCTTCTTCCTTTTTTTTGTAGAGATCAAATTTCACTGTATCTCCCTCGGTAGAGTGCTATGGCATCACACAGCTCACAGCAACCTCCAACTCTTGGCTTAGGCGATTCTCTTGTCTCACCCTCCGGAGTAGCTGGGAATACAGGCGCCTGCCACAAGGCCTGGCTATTTTTTGTTGTTGCTGTTGATGTTGCAGTTTGGCTGGGGCTTGGTTTGAACCCGTGACCCTTGGTATATGGGGCTGGCACCCCACCCACTGAGCCATAGGAACCTCCTTTAAATTGTTTCTTCTTTAGGACTTGAGGATAGGGTTCAAATATTTTCTTTTGCATGTGGACATCCAGTTGTCTCAGCACTGTATGCTGAAAATACTACTTCCCCCATTAAATTATTTTGGCACCCTTATTGAAATTCTATAGGGACAGAATATAGATTAGTGGTTATCAAGTGCTAGGGAGAAGAGATTGAGGGGATGAGAGGTGATTGCTAAAGAGGGTAGGGAATAAATCCCTCTGGGGAGTGATAAACACATTCTAAAATTAGATTGTGGTGGTGGTTGCACAACTCTATAAATATTCTAAACCACATTTAGTTGCATACCTTTGATGGGTGAATTGTTCCATATGTAAATTATATCTCAATAAAGATGCTAAAATTAAAAAAGAAACATTGGAGAACATAAAAGAAATAGTTGATTAATCTGGAAGTATAGGCTAGGGCATTTTCAAGGATTGGGTAGTGAGAAATAATCAGCAGTTTCTTAAGGGCCTTGGTGTTAAAATGAATTTAGCAATAGCAGTTTATTTTAACCATGTATCATTAAGTTCAGGATTCAAATTCTCAAGAGAAGAAGCCACATTGGCCCAGCCTAAATCACATGCCTACTCAATGGGAGGGGAGACAGTGGGTAGATGCCTGATTGTCAATATTAATAATACCACATGGAATAATAGGCAAGCCTGGAATACAGGCTCATGTATTTTGTTCAAGTTACTATGCTGTATTCTTATATATGTGGACTTTTTAATTTTCAGAATCACCTGGTTAAGTCACTATTAGACTTAGCATTATGTTCTATATATTGCTGACATTTCACAAATATAGCTAGTATGTGAAGGAACTGTGATTCAGACTGAGGGAGTCTCATTCTAAAATCTATGCTTTAAACCACCATACTACAGAATCTCTTCCTAAAAATGAAGTTTTTGAGCACTGCTATATTTTCACACCCTGCCCTCTTACTATATTAGGGTTGATGTACTTTCCAAAGGAAAAGTGATGTTACTGAAAGAAGGGAAAGAAATGCTGACCTGGCAGAAACAACTGATGACTTCTAGAGAAAAAAATAAATAAATAAAAGTAAATTGGTAACTATTAAAGGTATGCCATGTGCTAGGCATTTTCATGTATATCCTTTATCATTATGTTGTATCAGTGTGTCCTATGGACATAATCTTGACCCTCTTTTACCTGGTACCCCAGGAGGCTGACTTGTATGAGCTATAACAACTTGGTCTTTTGTCCTTTGGCTTTTGTTGGGTACAGTGAATAGGAGACAGGAGATTAGAACAAGTGAGGAGATTAGAAAGGGAGAGGAATTTACTCTGGCATTTACCCATATCGTATGGTCACTAAGAACTAACTATGTCCATCAACTAAAGCTTCCAGCTTCTTTCAGGTGGCTTTATCCTACCCACAGTGACAGACATTTTCTTTGGGTTTCTGTAACTCCTCTTCTTTGATCCTTCAAGCTTAGGAGTGATAATGGCTTCTCACTCCTGCTAAGAAGCCTTGCTGATTTCCTTTATCTTAACTCTGCCTACATCTTGTAAACAATTTCTTTAATTAACCTGTCCAATCACTCCTTTTGATGGTGAAACATAACAGGAGTCTCAATAATATACACAGTATATTATTATTATTATTAATCCATAAAATAGTGTTGGTTTTGTTGCATAGAACTGAGGCTAAGATAATTAAGTAACTTTCCCAGAAATCCAATCAGTAAGTGACAAAAAAAAACAAAGCAAGAGTTCAAATACAAATGTTTTTAAATTTCATATCTTGGCTCTTTCTTCTACTGGGAGATAGTTCCATAAGCTACAGCCTATTAACTATATCCAGAGAAAAAATGGAAACCTAACCAAAAGGGGTATACATTTCAGAATAGAAGTTGGAGTAAATTATTTTCTCTCCTGAAATACTGTGGTATTACTGGGAATTATTTATATAAGTGTTCAGCCTTCTCTTAGCCTTATGTGAGGGCTCACTGGCAAGATAGGAAGAGCAAAATCAGATGGCTTTAGCACTTAGTCCCTGTATGACCATTTCCTTACTGATGTATCAAGTTTATGTGACATCTTTTGATTTCTCTCCATGCACAAGAAAGATATTCATGTAGTTAAACTGCCTCCCATTTTCCTCCCGCTTGCATCAGCAGATTTTATCAACTCTATTACAGTTTTTAAATTATCAGGGTTCATAGTATTTCTATTCTGTTCAGTAATTATAATTTCTACATATTTCATTTTTAATCTTAAACATTAATGTAATCAGTATTTGTTCTCAGCTTCTAATACCTGGTTTTTTCCTTTTAACACCTTACTATTTGGATTGGCTGGATCCTTGAATTAAATACATATATATATATGCCTGAGTGCTATTTCCATGGCAGAAATTTTGCACATGTTGTGATTTGGGGTTGTGACTATTAATTATTAATATTTAATTTCAGAACATTATGGAGATACAAATGTTTTGGTGACATATAGTCCTTTTTGTGACGTTTGAGTCAAAATTATGTGTCCTCTTTGCACATATAGTGTGCATTGTACTTATGTGTGAATTTACCTATCCATTCTTGTCCCCCACCTGTTTGATTTTTGTTTAGTTTTATTTGCAAATGTGCACATAAGTGTTGCTCCATTAGTTCCAATTTAATACTGAGTACATGTGATATTTATTTTTGCATTCTTGCAATACTTAAGGAAATGGTCTCAGTTCCATCCAGGTCGACACAAAAGATTGGGACTGCAAACCAGTACAACCTCTATGGAAAATAGTATAGGGTCACTTGAAACCTAAAAATAGACCTACTATTTGATCCAGCAATACCAGTACTTGATATTTACTGAAAGAAAAAAGAAGACATTCTATTAAAAAGACACCTGCACTTGAATGTTACAGCAGAACAATTCACAGTTGCAAAGATGTGGAAACAACCAAAGTAATTCATTCTCGGTTTAATTAATGGTGGAGGTTCTTCCTCTGTCTCTTATTCTCTTATTCTTTTCCATATTTTGTGGAGGATTTTGTCGAAGGAAGTATAGGGAAATGTTATTAATCTACCATCTTCTACCAGGCATCAGATGTCAGTTTTTGTTTTTTTTTTTTCAGTGTCTAGCTCTGTTGCCCCAGGTAGAGTGCTGTGACATCAGCCTAGCTCACTGCAACTTCAAACTCCTGGGCTCAAGTAATCCTCCTGCCTCAGTCTCCCAAGTAGCTAGAACTATAGGCACCCAGCACAATGCCTTGCTAGTTTTTCTATTTTTAGTAGGATGGGGTCTTGCTCTTGCTCAGGATGGCAGATGTCTTAATCACTGCTTTTAATGAACCGTTTACTCCATAAGGAGAAGTTCAAGAGCTTTGGAGTCCTAGATCTATTGTGTGATAGAAGTAGAGCTTGGGGATATTACTTAACTTTTCTGAACCTCAGTTTTCTTAGTTTAATAAGCAATTAATAAATTAATAATAGGGTGACTTTATTTCCACTTTTCCCAGGAAAGTCTCATGTTCAGTCCATTGTCTAGCTAGTCATTAATAGCTACTATTTTACTCCCCAAAGTTTCCTGTTATGGAAAATCAATAGTATGGATATTCTATTTATTATAGTGCCTCTCTAATAGTATTATTGTGATGATTAAATGAGACAATATTTAGTGTTTAGCATAGTGCCTGGCACACTGTTTATTAAATAAATGTTGGTCTCTATATTTCATCAGAATTCTTTACCCTATCCAGATTCTACACTTGAAAATAAATATAAACTGTCCCTCTGCGAGGAGCATTTTCCTTTCTGGCTGCCAAGTACTAGAAGCATCATAACTCTCTTTTTTTTCCTAGAGTTTTAACCCTTGTTGTCCTTTACCTATAATATCTTGGAGGTTTTCCATATCAGCACATATGATGTTCTTTTTGGTTTTCATTGAACAGATTCAAGAATCAAAATATCAATCTCCATATTAGTACACATAGTGTTTCTTTTTGTTTTATTTTAACAAAATAATGTGATTTTGTTAAATAATAATCTATCTAATGTGATTTCCATTAGATAGATTAACATTGTTTATGTAACTGATCCCTTACTAATGAACTAAATTTTAACCATTTCCAACACTTTCCTATTACAAACAACACTACAATGAGTAATATTATGCTTACATCATCTCTCACACTGTCTGAGCATAGCATCATAACTCTTCACAGCTTGGAGATTCCCCATCTTGGTATTCTCTGAGCCCTACCTCTCTGGCTGCTTCAGGTTCCTAAGATTGTACCAGCTGCAGTATCCAAGCATTCAGAATCCATAGAAATTCTCTTTAATAATTTTCCTGATTTATACTGAGTAGTGAACACTAATTATGCAGACTATGTTTTTTTACAGAAATAAAGAATATATTTATATTTCAAACTCTAAGTACACAAGAAGAGCTTGTGAAAGTTCAGCGAGGACACAGAGTAAAGATGTACTAGACATTTACGTTTCTCTAAATAAACGGGGAAAAGTCACTCAATAATAAGAAACTAAATAGTAACTAATAAGTAACTACACCTGATACTCCAGTTTGTGAATATAAGACTGAGAAACATTTGGGGTGGCAAGAGTTGGTCAAACATCAAGGACTTCACTTTTATTTATTTTGTTCGTTTATATATATAAGCTTCCTGGTAGAAAGAGAAATTACTTTATTTGAGTACTGTGATGAATGTACTTTTATTAAATTCCTTGAATAGTCTTTTGAATATGTTAACATGAGGGAAAGATTAGGTTATATACCATGTTTGCCTTTGGGCAGAATATGTCTGCTTAACTCGTAGGCACAAAGAAAACTGGGCAAATCTGGAAATAGACTAAATACTTCTCTGCCCTTTCTTTCTCATATTAACCCAATATAAAAATAAATAAATAAATAAATAAAATATATAGAGAAAACCTCCACCAACTGATCAAAGTCAGAAACAATAATAAGTCATATCGGTATCATAAACTCCCTAATTCTGAGAAAAATACTCATAGATGGGACTTACCTCAAATTTACAAAAGCCACATACATCAACATTTCTTCTGTTGTAGTTTTTTTTTTGGTGGGGGGGAATGTACCAGAGACCCAAATCACTTAAAATTGTGCATGATATATATTTTTTTTAATTGAGACAGTGTCTCACTATGTCGCCCTCAGTAGAGTGCTATGGCATCACAGCTCACAGCGACCTCAAACTCTTGGGTTCAAGCGATTCTCTTGCCCCAGCCTCCCTAGTAGCTGGGACTACAGGTGCCTACCACAACTCTGGGCTATTTTTCTTGTTTAGCAGGTGGGGGCCATGTTCCAATCCACCAGGCCCAGAGCATGTGGCTGGTGCCCTAACCACTGAGCTACAGATGCCCCTTTTATGTGATATTTCTAACAAAAATGCATAACCTTCATCTGTTGAAACTAAAACACAAGAAAACATACACACAAAAAGATAGTTTTGCAAAATATGTCATTTTCTACATTTTTAAAAGATATTCAAATAATATCTTTCGAACTAAATGTAGGTGTGCATACTTATGCATATGCAATGAAAAGGAACAATACTAAATGATTTCCATACTAGTGTGGACTGCTTTCTAGCCTGCTCATATGTATCATCTATGCATAAGTTCATCTCTGCCTCACTTATTTCCTGAATATCTGAATAGAATTAAGAAGTTCACAAATGGATGCAATATTGAAAGAATTTTTGTTGATTTTAATATGTGCTCTTTTATATCCAGGTGCAGGATAGAAGGCAGTATATATTATGCTTATCCTTATCATTTTTTCCTAAGTTTGTATAGTATGTCTCTAAAAAAGAGATACTATTTGATTACATTGAGTAAGATGCAATAGTGTTCAGAAAAATTAAATATTTCAAAATACATTTTGAAGTGATGATTCTATTATAAAAGAAAGTCAGGCAGAATCATTAGTAAATTCTTTTTTATTTCAGGTTAATGTGAGGGTATAAACAAGTAGGTTACAATATTTGCATTTGTTAAGTAGCATCGCATTTGTAGCTGTGTCCCACACCCAAAAGGTGTGCCACATACCCTTACATTATGCTACTAAGTGGGAGCCCACCAATTCCATTCCCTCCTCTCCTCTCCTCCCTACCAGTTCCCCCTTCCCCCAACTTGAAGTTAATTGAGGTTTTTCCTTATGTGAGCATGCATTAGATTAGTATTTAGTATATTAGATACTTGTTTTCCCATTCTTGTGATATTTTACTAAGGAGAATGTGTTTCAATGCTATCCAAGTTAATACAAAAGATATAAAGTCTCCATCTTTTGTATGGCTGAACAGTATTCCATGGTATACATATATCACAGCTTGTTAATCCATTCCTGGGTTGGTGGGCACTTATGTTGTTTCACTGTCTTGGTGATTGTAAATTGAGCTGTGATAAACAATCTAGTGCAAATGTCTTTATGATCAAATGTTTTTTTTTTTTTTTTTTTTTTTTTTCCTTCTGGGTAGAAGCCTAGTGATGGGATTGTGGGGTCAAATGAGAGGTCTAACTTGTGGTCTTCAGAATTCTTCATACTTCTTTCCAAAGAGGCTGTATTAGTTTGTAGTTAAGCCAAGGATTAAAAGGTGATGCCCCCTGCCAAATCCACACCAGCATCTACAACTTTGGACTTTGTGATGTGGGCTATTCTCACTGGGGTTAGGTCATGTCTCAGGGTGGTTTTGATTTGCATTTCTCTGATGATTAGGGACAACGAGCATTTTTAAAAATATGTTTGTTAGCCATTCATCAGTCTTCCTCAGAAAAGGTTCTGTTCATGTCTCTTGCTCAGTGATAGATGGGAATGTTTGTTCTTTTTTCATTGATTATTTTGAGTTCTCTATAGATTATAGTTATCAAGTCTTTTGTCAGATTTGCAACATTAAAATATCTTTTCCAATTCTGATGATGTGTCTGTGGGTTTGTCATATATGGCTTTTGAGTCTTCATATATATTTCCTCTTTCCCTACTTAGATGAGCATTTCATAATGAAATGCTGGTGAATTTTTTCAAATGCTTTTCAGCATTTATCGAGATGATCCTGCCATTTTCTTCATGGTATTATCCCCATAACCTTGCCCTAACATGTCCCTGATTTCACGTCAACTCTTCTGAAATTTAAAAAGAAATTTGTTTGTTCATTGCTCTAATTCAAGTTCCAACATTCTCAGGATGGCACACAAAAACATGCAATGATAACAGTGAATTTGCTATGAATTTCTGAGGTGTTCATTGAGATTCTTATAATGTGTCGTATAACTTTTTAGCAAGATCAGAAACATTTTTTCTCAATTCTTTCCTCAAATATGTTTTACAGTACTTGTGTGTTTTCTTCTTTACCCTCAGGGATGCTTATGATTCTCATATATTTAGCCATTTTACACAATCCCATATTTTTTGTAGGGTTTTCTTATTCCTCTTAATTTATGTTATTTATTGTTTAATGGCTAAGATAATTTGTAGGACTTGTTTACAAGCTCTGATGGAATATATCCTTTAAAACTTTCCACTATGTTTTATGTTTCTTTCAACGGATTTTTAATTTTCAGAAGCTCTATTTTTTAATATGTCAATCCTTTAGTGAAATTTTCATTGATTTCATAAATTATTTATCTGGTTTTAGAGTTGGTTTTCCATTATCTTTTGGATGTCATTGTGCTTCCCTAAAATCTGTATTTGAAATTCCTTATGTATCATTTAAATATTTTCATTTTGTATGGTATTCATTATTACTAAAGAGCTGATGTTCCCTTTTGGGGATATCCTTTTACTCTGATTTTTCATACTTCTGGCATTTTTTGCTGGTTCTTCTAGGCTTGGGCAGTTAATACTTCTTATTTTTGGATTTTCTTTTGTTTAAATGTGGCTTTTATTTTCTCCTCGCTCACTCATAAGGGAGCATCAATGGCAAATGTTGGATTAGAACCTTTGGCTTTGTGGATGTTTTGGTGGAGAATATAGATTTGAAGGATATCTTGAAATGTTGTTTTTGGAATGTTTCACGAAATCTACCCCCTCAGAAGAAACACGCAATTGCCCCAGGTGGATGAAGGGGACCCTGAAACTTCCAGGTAAGTCTTTATTCTTCACCACAACAGAGGTGAGTGGGAGAGTGAGGCTAGGCAGGGCTTTGTCAGGTGAGCTGGCCCTTAGGCTCCACAAAAGATGATAAGGTAGTTGTTTCAGCTAGGAAAAGCTTCCATGGAGGGGATGAAGTGGCCCACCCAACCAGAAAAAAATCTACTTGTGGGAAAGGGAACATCAGAGATTCACAATATGGCTGTCAGGAGTGATTTTCACTCTTCTATCCCTTTCTCTGCTTTTTATGGTCTCCCTACAGTGTCTGCCAGGAAGCAGGATCTCAAAGTAGCTGAGCTCCCATGACACTGGGGGTGGGAGCTTCCCTATCCAGGGTCTTGCCCCGGCTTGAGAGTGTGACCCTTATGTGTAGTAAAGTTGTTCCATGAGTGCAGTGCAGCTGGGACCCACATTGTGCTCTCTTTTCAGTTCTTCCCATCTAGGCTCCCTCACATCTAAGTTTAGTTCACAAATCTTCCTTCCCTACCCCTAAGCAACATAATCAAGTACTGGGGTATGGGATTTGGCCTACAGACCAGTCCCAAAGTCCTTGAAATTCAATTTCTGATCTTTCCATGTAGAAGCTGGTCCCCAGTTGCCTATGCTGGTCCCCAGTTGCCTATGCAGCAAGGCCTATGCTAAGCTGCTCAAGCAGCTTTAATGTCCCTCTGCTTCAGGGTGTGCCCTGCTCTGATGGGGCAACTGGGGAAGCCACACCAGGGAAGAATAGTGACCAGGGAGCTTGCATTTCCAGCACCCTGTAGTCCTATGCAGGTCTTCAAGTAGAAATGTTTGAGCCCCACTTTTTGGATTCTCCAGCAGAAGGGAAGAAGCAGCTCCTGAAAGTCCCAGCTTAAGCATCTCTCTTGGCAGCTATAGGTAGAGGAGGGGAAAGAGAGGAAAAGAATCTGAGTAGAGGAAAGTTAGAATTCTGGTCATCTCTGTCCCTCTCTCCAGAAGATAGTCTACCCAGAATGTCCAGGCTCTTGGGTAACATAGATTCCCCAGGACCCACCAGCTCCTTGTAGCTCCTGCAGTATGGACTAGAACTGAGATATATTTGTGTGGGAACAAGCAGTATGAAAACAGGGGCTGAAGCCCCTTAGGGAGAACAGAGGCACTCCGTGGGTGGAGAAGCAGTATGGTGCTTGTCATCTCAGCTTCAGTCTGTAGTTACAGAAAGTGCCCCATGGGGCTAGACAGATGATGCTTTGTCCTCAAGAAGTTCCAAGTTTCTTGTCAGTAGCACCATTTGTGCTTGTGAAAGTAGAAAAGCTCTCCAACTGCTCAGGATCCTGGTGTCTGCCGGAGATGGAAGGGAGGGAGGAAAAACCTGCTCCACCTATCCTTCTCCTTGGAGTTGACCTCTGCTGTCGTCTTTCTCCTTGTTCTGCTCCTCAACTTCTTACTGTGTAGTCTCTTGTAGGTTCTGGCACTTTTCTCTTGGAATTGCACTTGATCTATGATTGTTTGTTTTTTACATCTAAAACTTTTCCTTCTTTCTGAGATGATCTGGCAGCTGTTGACTTTGGCCAGCCATCTTCTACCTACAAAAACAACTTAATAGATGTAGAAGCAACGCATTTTGAAGAATTTTTGGTAAAAAGAGATTATCTATTGTATACAGACTCTTAAGGAATCCCTCATAATTCCATCCACTTAGTGTTCACACCTTTGTATAATCCCACCCCCTCGAGTATGTGAGTATATACAGGTTTAAAATAACCAATGTAATATAGCATAGGTGATGAAATATCACTTCTGTAATAGATAATGTGACATAATTTGTAGCACTAGTCTTACTAGGGAATACTTCTTACTTTCTGGGTTTTATGAAAAAAACTGACATGTTGTGAAATTTTCCTCTGGAGAGGGCCACATGACAAGGAAGTGAAGGGGATTTCTAGAAGATGGCCAATGAGAAAATTTGGTTCTCAATCTGACAGCCTGCAAATAGAATGCTTCTGACAACCACTGGAGCTTCAAAGCAAATTCTTCACCAATCGAGCCTTGTATGAAATCACACCACTGATCAACATCTTGCCTTCAGTTTTGTGAGATGCTGTAAATTCCCTATCCACTGAAAGTTGTGGATAATAAATATATGTTGTTTTAAGCAACTAAGTTTGTGATGATATTGTTATATGACAAGAGATAACTATCTAAATACTAAGTGAAAAATCAGGACAAAATATAGTGTAAATTGTGCTTGTCATTCATTTTTGCTCCATTAGCTTATGAACACCTTCTTTTAAAGTTGCATTACATGTAAATCATTGCAGAAAAGCTCTGTGACTCTTCTTAGTTTCCCTTATTTCTGATTGACTCAATTCAATGCATCTTCTGATTGTGGAACCCTGGCTTAAGAAGCAACCTCTGTGTTAGGCATTGCCATTTTTGTTCCAAAGTGGAAGAACATGAACTGTGAACTGTGTTTGAAACATACCACTACATTTTAAAGTTTCTACTCAGATGCGACTTGCATTACATCAGTTTGTTATGGTTGTAGGATTGAAAACACCATTACCTACCTGGAGGATCACCCTCAATTCCTACGAGATTCTCACGGTTCCTTGCTATGGGCCTTCTCACTGGCCCTATTACAGGGCCGATATCAACATTACAGTGAGCAGCAGAATTTTTCATATTGAATCTCTTCCACATGTTTCAAATCTGTCTGTTTTCCACTTTTGCTACCACCCAGACAAACTCACTGCTTTTCAAAAGATCAACTCATTGGGTCAGATCTAACCGGATAATCTTTCTATATATTATAATCAATTTACTTGAGACTTTAATCATATGCACCAAATCTCATTACCTTAGTACCTCAATTAATATTTGATTGAATTAAAAAAATTGATTGAATAACCAGATAATGGCACTCTCTGGCAGAGGATTGACCTTTAGAATTATGTGCAGCACACATACTACTTTTGTAATTAGAAAAAATATATATTTAAAATACTCAGAGATATATTGCCAATTAAAAGTGAGATGAAAAAGTAAACATTTATCTTAGATTCAGAGAAAGCTATTTTCAAATCATGTTTCATCCACTTACCTACATTGGGTCTGGACAACTTTTTCAACATGTAGTCACAATAGTAACTAACTTAACTGGTTGTTTTGAAAAATAAGTGTGATACAGTTTGTAATGTCCCTTGAAAAGCTCCTAACAGGGTGGCACCTGTGGCTCAAGTGGTAGGGTGCCGACCCCACATACCTGGGGTGGTGGGTTCAGACCCAGCCCTGGCCAAAAAACTACAAAACAAACAAACAAACAAAAAAATCATAACATCTGGCTCTTTGGATCCTGATTTTATAGTACATTTTGCATCGCATAAATTCTTAATGTACGTAAAGAAGTCAGCAGAGATATAGGTAAACAGATAAATAGATCTCCCTTTCAGTCTCTCTTTCTCTATATATACACAGACATGCACACTTATACACTAAGTAAATGCATATTTAGTATATTTTTAATTTACCCACCTGTTCATTAAGATCCCATAATTGAAAATTATGAAAATCACAGGATTCCATTTGTATTATATCAGTGTTGTTCTTAGTCTTGGCAAGGAGGTTGGATGCAAAATAAACATGAGATATTTCTTATTCAGGCTGCAAGTTTTTCTTCACAGTGCCTGCAGCATGTGCCAGAACTGATGATGAGACATCAGGCCTAAAATCAAAACGATTTTTTTTAAATAAAGGATTACAAATCATTGTTATTTCATTTCCAAGACCATTTCTTCTGTTTTTTAAAATGGATTGTGCTTGGAATATGATCAACAATCAATGAAGAAAAAGCCCTGAAATGCCAAATCAATGTTTCTGATATATGGTTTTCTAACTGGAAAACACAAAGCTAAAAAAAAAAAAAAAAAGTCTAAAATATCAGGTCCATCTTATTTACCCATAGTAATAACTTTCACATCACCAAAATGAAATATTATCACCATAAGTTGAAAACTTACAGCAGCATATATGTAAGGGAAGGGTTCTTAGAGATATTCAAATTCAGTGCCATCAATTCTCAGACTGGGAAATTGAGGCCTGGAAAAGAGAAGGTATCTTCTCAATGTCCCTCCTCAAATTATTCTCTTGAGTTATGTTTAGAACAATGGGATAAATAGGAACTTTCTGACCCTCAGCAGGATACTGGCTGGCTTATTCTTCTTCTTGTTAACAGGGAAATTCTCTACTTCGGGCATTTCTTTCTAAAATTCAGGACATATTCAATGGCTGTATTTTTTTTTTCTGTTTTCCTTTCCTTATTTTGTTCTCATAACACTTTTCCATACCCTAAAAAATTAGAATGCAATGAAGCACCTGTTTTCTTCTGTAGCCCTCCTCTCTCACCTGAATTTCAGGATGGGTCAAGATATATGCATTTACACTAAGATATTTTCATTTGATATGGCTTGTAGACATCTCTGTGTTATTAGAAGACAATAATGTACTTTATAACTCTATAACCATCAGGTATAATCTAGATAAATTGGGAGTGGGTAAGGGTTTATTCAAAGTGAAATGAATTTATAGACAAGTATAAATCATGGACTGGAAATGATAGAAATACACTGTCTTCTCAACCCTATTGCTAAAGCATGCTGACATTTGGCAGGTTACAAATACATAATTTATATAAGCCAAGGATTTGCCAGAGAGTGCTTCGTTGGCAACATTTCCTTTTGGACATGTGCAAATTACCTCACTGGAATTGTTGCACAGCCAAATATTTTGGGTGAAACTCTAGCCATGGAATGGAGAAAGATCTTGTTGAGAGAGAAGTGCCCCATATAAGATGAAAGTGCCCTTAAAATGTTGTGCTACTGTTGGATCAATATTGACTTTTCAAATGTAAAGAGGGAAAAATGTGATAAAGCAAGCATACCTTTTATTTTTCATATAATACTCTTTGGACTGCATCTTTCCTTTTTTAAGCTTCTCTTCCTGTCAAGTTCCAGATTAAGCCCTGTCTTCTCCAGATTTCTCATTGCCTTCCCAGAGTTGATATGTTCAGTTAAGGGAAAGAGTTAGTATTCTACTAGTATTTTGAGGACTTTAGCTTGGTGTATAGTACTTTTTGCCCAATATTTCAGTAACCATAGCAATTGCCTATAAGGTGACATGCTCAAGAGATAAATAGTGTGGGCTGAGTGACAAATCAAGAAGGATGAAATAAAGAAGTTCTGTTTCCTCTTAGGGTATAGAAAACTGAAAAAGAACCTTCTGTACTAGCAATAATAAAAAATTAGATTATCTACTAAATCATAATTATTTCTGAGTCATTCAGATTACTAAGGTTGCAAAGTAAACTAAATCCCAAAGAGTGGCGATACCCTTTGAAAAAAAGAAGTCCTCATAAATTATTTTATCTTTCCGCGAGAATGGCAGGAAGATGTGGCCCACAAAAAACAAGTACAAATAAAACAATTAGAATTTTAATGGATTTGGTAGGATCTATTGTGGGTTAGTGATTAATTTAGAATGCTTGAATATTCCAGACAAAAGGGAAGTCTACATTGACTTGCAAGCTTTTTTCCAAAGCCTCCACCAGCTATTTACAAGACAGATTAAAGGCGCAAAGAATGCCCTTTGTTGGAGTGCAGGTGTGTAGGTGGGACTACCACTGGGTGACAGACAGGAAACGCTGCCAAATTCCCAAGATTTTTACCCCAAACACAAACCATCCACACAGAAAAATTGAGAGAAAACACTACAGCTCTCATGTTCCAGACAAAGTAGGCAGAATGATATACACAAGTCAAATCTACTTTTGGGCAAATAGTAGGAAACCCTCTCAAATCCAGGAGATCAGGTATGACTGGAGGCGGCCAGGAAACTCTTCTACACAATACAACTGACAAATACAAGGCAGAGATTGACTACCACCCAGAGAAGGAGGAGGAATACTATGAAATTTCCATCTCTGACTACCATATGCACAGTGTCTAAGATTGAGGATGAAGTTGAAGAACTAAGGACCTCCCTGCCACTAGCACAAGAGTCTTATGAGTAATGAGCAACAACAGCCTACTGTTGAGGGAATACATCCATGTAGAGAGAAACCACTCTGTTGCACAGGCACCTAATTCCTGTTGACAGCTAAAGGTGAAACAGAAACAGCAAGAAAAGACTTCTAGTAACCCAAGACCCACATTAATACTGCTGGTACTGCACAAGGCAGTAACTGATTACTGGAAGAATGTGTCAGTTCCTTCAGGCATATGTGTACACTGAAGATAACAATGGAAACCACAAAACCTAAATGGCAGCTCATCTACTGACTAGATTTACTCAACAGTATACACTAAAAGCCTGACAAAAGAAGTGACATACATGTTTCTGGGCATAAATACAATTAATTCTTTAATAATAGAATATAAATAGTAGTATAGAATTGCAAAATAAAAATCTTACTTACATATCACTATCTATCTACTAGACTGGATATGAAAAAAAGAGGCCTAGAAATGCCAAATGTTCATGAAGATGCAAAGTGAAGAGATCTCTCATAGATTTATGGCAGGGATGCAGAATGGTACAACCACTTGGGACACAGTTTGGCATATTTTATGAAGTTGAATACGGCTTTATCGCATAACCTTATGAAACAATTCAACTCACAAGTAAGAGAAATAAAAACTTGTGTGCACATAAAAATCATTATATGAATTGTTAGAGTAACCATATTTATAATTACCCAAAACTGGAAGCAACAAATATGTTCATCAGTTAGGGAATGGAAAAGAAAAATGTGGTATATTCTTATAATGGAAAAATACTGTACATTGAAATTGATAAAATACTGATCCATTCAATGACATGGATGAATCTCAAAAGAATTGTGCTACGTGAAAAAAGTTAAAAACGGAACACTGTTTCCTGTATTATTTCATGAATATAAAATTATTAAAAAAAAAAAAAGGTAAAACAAGGTATCAGTGACGTAGCAAAATGGCAGAATAGGAGTTCTCATGCTTCACTTCCCCCTACAGAAATCTAATTAGAAATTATCCTTAGGCAAGAATTCAATGAAGAATACCATGGTATTCATGGTAGAGCTTGGGAATAAGGATGAGACACTCCTTGGATGCACAAGTGACTGATAAGTATAAGGAATGGATCTCTGTGATTAAGCTGTCCCTCCCCGAAGCCAGCACATCACCATACACAGAAATTTCCCATACACCTGTGATTTCTACAGCAGAAAGAAATGAGTTGCCAGTGGATATTCATATTCTCTGCAATTCTGGGAACCTTTAAAGGAGGCTAATTATTGTCTCATCCCATGGGAAGCATTGGCAGTACCAGCAGGGCTAGACCACCTGGGGGGAAGTTCAGTAAAAAATAAAGACACTCACAACAACCAAAGTGTTGATATCAGTGGTTGTTATGCATTCCGGACAACAGAGACACCAATAGCATCGTGCTGGAGGAAACATAGTAATCTTGTCTTCCAGATTTGAATTTATAACCAGATTGCCTGTATACTTCAGGTGATCCTGTTAAGTCTTCCCCAGGTCAGTAATTACCTTAGAGGGAGCATCTGGTCCCCCCATTCAAAACTAGTGGTGGAAGGGTAATCCAACTAAATTCTGGTGCCCACGTTAAGTTTTCCCTCGTTTGGGGAGAAACTGAAGGTCAGTTATTACCTGTGGAAGAAACAACTATTTTTACCCAATTTTAGCAGTGGAGTGATTATTCATCTAAGACTCACATTGTCTTCACTAGACTGAGTTTCTACTTCAGGTCAGAAATTACCCACAAAGGAAATATATAACCTCACTCAATACCAACTGCAGAGTGATATCTCCATCAAACCTCAGTGATTTATTTAAGCCTACTCTAAACCATGAGGTAAGCCCAAGTCCACACAGATTTAAGGAGTATATACTTTGGGCATGTCCACACAATGTAATGCCTTCAAATAGCCTTAAAATCTCATCACATAAACCTACCCAACTACAGAGTCCAGAAAACTGTACTACTCAACCAGAGAAGATAACCTTAAACACAGTTTCATTAGAGACAATTACAGAGCACAACTAATAGCTTTACTTGATGACAGAGTTCAACCAGTTGATTCTCTAAGCTACTGAGCAATTATCATCTGACCACAGGGCATAGGAAGTGAACCAGGTCAAGGAAAGAGCTGAACACCAAGTTCTGCCTGTTTGGTGCTGTTACCAGCCAGCCCAGCCAAAATCCCAGGCTAGACTAAATGGTAATAATTCATCACCACCAAAGAACACCTGTGATGGCTAGTAGAGTTAGATGTCTCCTCAAATGCACAGGCACCAACATAAGGACCAAAGATTATGAAAAGATAGGAAAATATGAAACCACCAAAATAAACTAATAAAGCTTCAGTAATGGACAAAGAAGAAATGAAGATCTATTAGATGACTGACAAAGAATTCAGAAAAATCTGATTAAAGAATTTCAGGGAACTCTAAGAAAATTCAGGCAGAAATTTAAATAAAATTTGGAAACAATTCTTGAAAAAACTTAGAAGTTTGACAACAAAGTAGAAACAAGAAAAAATAGAGGTAAAGAACATAATGACTTAAATGGAAAATTAAATAGAAAGCTTGAACAGCAGACTTGATAAAGTGGAAGAATCAGTGACCTTGAAAACAAGGTATTTGAAATTATTAAATCAGAGGAGCAAAATTTGAAAAGTGGATAAAAGAATGAACAATGTGGGGATTATGGGACACCATAAAATAAACAACCTTCTTCACAAGAGGAATTACTGAAAAACGAGAGATAAAAAGGCCTAGAAAGCATATTTTAGAAAATAATGGTTGAAAATTTCTCAAATATGGAGAAAATGACCACATCTAGATAAAAGAAGCTCAGAGGTCACTAACCAAATCCAATTCAAAGAGGAATTAACCAATGCACACCCTAATCAAATTACCAAAAATCAAAGTCAAAGAAATAATATACTGAAAAAATCAAGAGATAGGAAATAGATCATGATCATGTCATAGTTGTGCCCCAGCACAACTTTTCAGTTTTCTCAGGAGAAACTCTGAAGGCCAGCAAAGAGTGGGATGATACATTCAAAGTGCTGAAACAAAAAGTAAAACAGACAACTAAGAATATTTTACTCAGACGATTGTCCTTCAGAAATGAGGAATAAATAAAAACTTCTTCAGATAAACAAAAGCCATGGGAGTTTAGCACCACTAGGTTTGCTCTATGGGAAGGGCTAAAGAGAGTTCTTTAAGGTGACATAAATGTCCGCTAATTGGTAAAAAAACATATTAAAGTAAAAAACGTCAATAGTCTAATAATCCTAACACATTCAAAATTCTCCAATTCTGTCAGTGTGATACATAAATCAATTTTATTCCGACTAAGTGAGGTAAAATAAAAACCATTAAAAAAAACTATAGGTACAATAGATAATTAGTATGTACAAATTATAAAAAACAAGAGTGAATTTTGACATCAAAATAATAAAAGCTGTGATGGGTTAAAAATTTAGGGTTTTGTATGCAATTAAAGGAAAATTTTATCGGCTTAAAATGCCCTGTTATAAAAATAACATCTTTTATGTAAGTAAAATATGGTAACTACAAAGCAAAACCTATTAAACTTGCAGAAATTGTAAAAATAAAGTTTTCACCATAAAATTTAAAAAAGTTAAACCATAAAATCACATGGGAAGACAGCAAGAAAAAGAGAAAGAAACAGAGATCCACAAAACAATAAGAACACAAATAACAAAATGGAAGTAGCAAGGTCTTTACTATCAATAAGTAACTTAAATGTAAATGAATAAAATTGTCCAATAAAAAATCATAAAGTACCTGAATGGATTAATAAAAAAAAAAAAAAAAAAGATCCAACCATATGCTGCCTACTAACTTTTATAGTAAGGACACATATAGACTGAAAGTGATGATATAGAAAAAGATATTCCAAGAAAATGGAAACCAAGAGATCAGGGTAGCAATACTTATAAAAGACAAAATAGATGTAAAGTGAAAAAAAATATAAAAAAAAGACAAGAAAGGTCATTACATGATGATTAAGAACCTAATTCACCAAGAAAACATAGCAATTGTAAATGTAATTATATATATCTTTATAAATAATATATTCATATTTATATGTGAATATACACATTTTACATATAACTGCATTATATATAAATATAGAAATACATTATATATTAATATCAATATATAAATACTGATATATAAAGATATATTATTTATGTATTTATTATATTACATACAAATATATAACATATAAACATAAATGCATACATATTTATATATGATATATTAGTATATGTATTGTATAATATATACATCTTTACATATAAATATATTCCATATAAATCTTTATATGTTTATATAGTATATAAATATGTATATATCCAACATTAGAGCACATATAACATAAAGTGATTATTTGGTGATCTAAAGGGAGAGGTACACTGTAGTACCACAATGGTAGTGAATCATAATACCCCACCTTCATGCATTGGCAGATCATCTAGGCATAAAAGTAATAATGAAACATTAGACTTTAATTAATATTAAACTTAATGGAGCTAATAGATGCATATAGTACATTCTATCCAACAACACCTAAATATACATTCTTCTCAAGTGATCATTGAACATTCTTCAGGATAGAACATTTTAGACCACAAAGAAAATATTAACAAATGTAAGAAGATTGAAATCATATCAAATATTTTTTCAGATCATGATGGCATGAAAGCTAAAATCAAAAACAGAGAAATGTTGGAAAATAAACAAATACGTGTAAAATGAACAACGTGCTCCTGAACAACCAATAGGCCACAGAAGAAATAAAGAAGGGTAACAGACAATACGTAGAGACAAATGAAAATGGAAACCCAATATACTGAAATTTATGAGATGCAGAAAAAGCACTCCTAAGAGAAAATTTATAGTAATAAATATCAAAAAGAGGAAAGATCACAAATAGCCTAATGTTAAGAGCAAACTAAGTGCAAAATTAGTAGAAGGAAAGAAATAGCAAAGATCAAACCAGAAATAAAAGAAATAGAGACTAGAAAAATAATCAATAAAACTAAAATTAAGGGTTTTTTTAATGATAAACAGAATAGATAATCCATTAGCTATAGCAGGAAGAAAAAAGAGAGCCTATTTAAAATAAGACTAAAAATGCAAGAGGAGATATTATAACTAAATGAAGCCACTGAAATGCAAAGGACCATGAGAAGCTAGTATGGAAAATTGTGTGACAAAAAATGGGATAACCTAGAAGAAATTGATGAATTCCTAGACCCATAAAACCTAAGAGTGAATCATGAAGAAATAGAAAATCTGAACAGACTAGTAATGAGTAAGGAGAGTAAATCATCAATTAAAAAATCTCTTATCAAAGAATAACACAGTATTGGACAGTTTCATTGATGGATTGTACGTTACATTTAAGGAAGAATTAATAACAATTCTTTTAAAACTCTTCACAGAAAAAGGAGCATAGTAATCACATTAGGAGGTAACATTTTCCTGCTATCAAAAGCAAATAAGGACACTATAATAAATAAACATTTCCATAAAATGTGATTATGATTTCACTGAAACCAGCTGTATAGTGGCAGATTGTGTGACTATTCAACTCTTTGAGCTTTTATTCAGAAAAAGAGAATATAAATCTAACACTTAAATGAATGCCATGCTCAATGTTCCAGAAACCTCTCCAGGTCAAATTAGGTAGCAAAGATCGCCATGGTGTTTACCATCCACAGACTATGCAGATGTGACATGTAAGCAATGTTCAAAACTACTCCATATTGTTGGTCTCTAATAATGATTTTCATGGGAATCCACATACAAATGCAAACAGGAATGAATCCATTAGAATGGAAGTCTGAGTAGAACACCTTAATTTAAAATAAGAAGATATCTTAACTGTCTAGAGGGAGTCTTTTTTACCTATGAGGGAGAATATGTTTGCAAGTTACCTAAAGAAAGGAGAAAGTTTCATTTAAATCAATTGCTACTTAAGAAAAATGGTTCTATTAACAAGAGGTCAAATGTTTGTGTCTCTAGTGTAAGTGATGCAGAGTAAAGTAGAAGTAGATTAAGAAGGAATGCCTGAGTATTTCAACAAAATTATATATACATATATATTTGTTTAAAGACAACCCAATTGTGTCGAAGGTAAAAACATCTAATGAACAAAATCAATAAAGAGCACATTATTTTCTCAAAATTACCTTATCAGACGCTGTAAAGCATTGTTAAATCAGACACTTTAGACTTGGCCATTCTGAATGAGTGAAAAGTCTTTAGTATTTATTTACATAAATTGTTTTGCTCTAAGTAGTCTAAATAATAATCAACAAAGTTTAGTATAATAGAGCATTTAATGAGTTTTATTTTAATTAATAGATAAAGGTATTTGGTAACTGAGTCATTTTTGGGGGATTAATTCTGTTTCTTTTAAGCAGTTTACTATACTTTCTTTATCTATACATTTATTATTATTATTTGTCTATTTTCTTTATACTATATATTTTTCTTTATCATTGTGAACAGGTTTGGCAAACCTTTTCTGCATAGATAATACAAAAGGGGAGTTGAGTTCACAATCTGTTAAATTATTGTAAGATTCAATGATTAAGTTTACAATATTTTGATTACATGCAAGTTCACAAAGAAAGAACTAGACACATAGAAAAATCGTATCTTATTTTTTTAGGCAGTACTAATATAACTTGTTGATTTGATCAAATTAGATACTTTGTTAAAACAAGCAACAAAAAAAATCCCAGGCTGCTTGACAGAATTAACTCATCATTTTTTTCTTTTTTCAAACTGGCTGATGACATAATCTCTGAGTAGTCAAAATGTATCTGGTTTCTTAATTTATACACATACACACACACACATTTAAAGCTACAGTTTTTTTTTCAAATGTGGAGATGAGAGCCTTGAATGCTTCAATTATTCTTCATTTCTCAAGAAATTATTGAGATCATTCTGCATGTTAAAGCTATTTTTTCTAGTTCTATTGAGATACAATTAACAAAATTTGTGTCGATTTAAGATATAAAGTGTGAATATTTGATATATGCATATATTGTGAAATTATTATCACAATTGAGTTCATTAGCACATCCATCACTTTACATAATAACTTTTGTGTATGTGTGGGGTGAGAAAACTTAAGATCTACTCTCTAAGCAAATCTCAAGAATACAATACAATATTGATTCTAGTCACCACAGTATACATTAGATCTCCAGCATTTATTTATAACTAAAAAGTTTGTATCCTTTGACCAAAATCTCTGCATTTTCCCCACCCCATAGTCTCTGTTAACCACCACTTTACTCTCTTTTACCATTAATTTGCCTTTTTTAGGTTCTACATAGTAATTGTCTTTCTCAATCTGACTTAGTTCACTTGCTAATGCTCTCGAGTTTCAACCATGTTGTTGCAAATGGCAAGATTTCCTTCTTTTCTGTAGATGAATGATATTTCTTTATCACATTCATCCATTCATCCAAGGATGGTCACTTAGGCTATTTCCTTATCTTGACTATTCTGAATAATGCTACAGTGAACACAGGATGCAGATATCTCTTGCAGATACTAACTTTCTTTCCACCAGATATATGCCTCGAAGTGGGCTTTCTAGATCAGAATGTAGTACTATTTTCAATTTTTGAGGAACTTCCATATCATTTTCTTAAAATTGTAAATTCTTACAAATTTACACTCCCACCAACAGTGTGCAAAGGTTCCCTTCTCATTACACCTTTACTAATACTTCTTATCTTTCTCTTTTTAATAATAATCATCCTCACAGTTGTGAGGTGATATCTCTTTGTGGTTTTGAATTTCATTTCCATTATTATTAGTGATGTTGATTAAAATTTCATATTGATCATATGTTGATTTTTTTTTGTATAAATAGCTATTCATGGTCTTTCCTTATTTTCTTAACCAGGTTATTTGTTTGTTTACTATTGGGTTGCATCACTTTGTTAACTATTTTGGGGAAATCAAACCCTAGAATAAAATATTAAGATTTTTCATCTCCTACAGTTTGCTAAGACCATTAGGAAATAGTATATAGGGTCAGATGTAGTGGCTCATGCCTGTAATCCCAACATTCTGGGAGGCTAAAGTGGGAGAACTGCTTGAGCTCAAGAGTTCTAGACCAGCCTGAGTAAGAGCGAGACCCCCGTCTCTGCTAAAAGTACTCCCTAGGTTTGTGCCCATTGCTCAGTGGTTAGAGTGCCAACCACATACACAGGGGCTGACAGGTTCGAACCCAGCCCAGGCCTGCTAAACAATAGTGACAACTGGAACAAAAAAATAGCTGGGTGTTGTGTTCGGCACCTGTAGTCCCAGCTACTTGGGAGGCTGAGGCAAGAGAATCACTTAAGCCTAAGAGTTTGAGGTTGCTGTGAGCTGTGATGTCACAGTACTCTGCCAAGGATGACATAGTGAGACTCTGTCTCAAAATATAAAATAAAATAAAATAAAAATAAAATAAAATACTCCCTACTCATCAAATAAATGCAAATCAAAACCATGCTAATATATCACCTAACCCCAGTGAGGATAGCCCACTTCACAATGCCCCAAAGCTGCAAATTCTGGCCTGGGTGTGGAGAGAAGAAAACACTTTTCCATTGTTGGTGGGATTCCAAACTAATACAGCCTCTTTGGAAGGAATTATAAAAAACTCTCAAAGAGCTAAATGTAGACCTTCTATTTGATACCCCAATCACATTATTAGGTATCTACCCAGAAGAACAAAAAATTATTTTACCATAAGGACATTTGCAGTAGAATGTTTATCATAGCTTAATTCCTAATAGCCAAGACATGGAATAAACCCAAGTGCCCATCTCATATTAATGAATTAATAAACCAAGATATTATATATATATATATATATATATATGTGCATGTATGCATATATGTGTGTGTATATATAAATACATATATATATATGGACACAAACACACACACACACACTCCATGGAATACTATTCAGTCACAAAAAGATGGTCATTTTATATCATTTGTATTAATCTGGATGGAGCTGAAGTATGCTCTCCTTAGTAAAGTATAATGAGAATGGAAAAGCATGTACTTAATGTACTCAATACTAAAATGAAATCGATAGTGAAACAACTACATGTCCATGTGAGAGAAAAACAAAAGTAAATTCAATTGGGGGGAGGAGGACATGGGAGGAGGGAGAAGGATTGGTAAGCTTTCACATTATGGGTGCAATGTGAGAGTACACAGTACACCTCCTGGGTGAAGAGCACAATGACAACTTGGACTTTGCCTGAGAGACGCAAACAATGTAACTTAATGATTTGTAACCACATATTAATCTGAAATTAAAAAAAAGAAAAATTAGCTGGGCGTTGTGCTAGGCACCTGTAGTTCCAGCTACTCAGGAGGCCGAGGCAAGAGGATCACTTGAGCCCAAGAATTTGAGGTTGTTGTGAGCTATAATGATGCCACGGCACCCTACCCAGGGTGACAGAGTGATAGTCTAACTAAAAAAAAAAAAAAAAAAGTAAAAAGAAATAGTATGTGTACATACATGTAATAATTAGAGGAAAATACAGGTAGTCTTCATCCATTCTTTCCTTTATTTATCCATTCAACCATTATGTTTCAATTCCCTGTTGGACCAAGTTCTAAAGTGTAAATATGCAGAAGAACATTATTTGCCATGTAAGAGGATTCAGTCTAGTGCGGAAGGCAAACCTATGAACAGGTAATTGAAAATGTGGCGCGAGGTATACATGATGACCAATTATAGTAATATGGAATACTTTGTGACCAATGATAAGGATCTAATATAAGGAGCTCTCTTGATTCCTATGGATTAGAATTGGTGGCATGCAGTGACCACTATGATATAGGAAGATAAAGGGATAGAGTTCTGACACTTTTATCAATTCTCTGCATTTGTTGGTTAGGCAGCTATCACCAATTTGCTGTGACAGGAAACTCAGATGGGGTGATAGATCGAGGTGTGAGTGTACAAACAGTGGGTTCAGTTTTTCACACGTTTACTTGAAGTGCTTGTGGAATATTCAAAACCATATATCCAGTAGATAGATGATAGAGATTTGTAAATTGGAAGATAAATATGAAATATGATTATAGATTTGGGAATAATAAGCACACAAGTGACAGTTGAGGCCATTTGACACCTGTGTGCCAAGTGAGAATGAAATAACCTAGAGAAAGACTTATTTCAAGGAACATATAGAGTAAGGTGAGCACGTAAAACAGACTGAGAAGAAGCAGCCAGAGAGATGGGAGTAAATCCAAGTGAGTGTGGCATGACAGGAATCAAGGTACTGCATTTTTTTCAGGAGGAGGAAATAGCCAATTACTGCTGAGAAGTCAGATAAGATGAAGAGTAGATAATAGCCACTGGCTTTAACATCACGAGAATGGAATCCTTCAGTGACATTGTAAGTTGAAGAGTGAGTAGGTGAGTGGGAAGTAAGTCAGCACAGACAATGAATATAGACAGACACCTCATTAAGGAAGTCTGGCTGTGAAATGGCATGGGAAGGATGGCCTATAGCTGGAGTGCTATCACAAAGAATCTAGGAAGGTTTTTTTGTTGTTATTGTTTTGTTTTGGAGAGATACTTGAAGAAAAAAATGTTTGTGGAAGGAAAAACATATCTTTCTTGTGATATGTGGAAAAATGCGAAATAATCAAGAAAGTGGGTGTAGGATAAAGAAGGGGAATTTATTTCTCATTACTTCTTAGTCATTTGAGGCTTTCTTTTGCTTTTACTAAATATTAGGTTTTATTTATTTATTCACTAACATTTACTAAAGGTTCACTCTGCAACAGGCTCTGTGGAAGGTGCTAACATTCTAGTGACATTTGGGAAAAGAGAAAAACAAGTAAAGCAACAATTTCTATGGAGTGTACTAAGTGATAGAGTTGGGACAAGGAGGGTGCCATTAAGAATGGTGACAGGGCCTCAATATTGCACTTGTTCTCCTAATAGTATAGTGATTGGTCTACTTGCCTTCTCCTCTACCCCAGCTGATCAATTCTATTCAACGCCTTCATCCTATTGAATTCTTTTTGGTGAGATAGGGATTACCCCTGATCCTTTTGATGTAGTTTAGCTCTAATATACCTTATTCTAAAATAACATTTATATTTGTACTACATCCTTTTACATTTAAATGATTTTTGTAGCCATATTTAGCTACGGTTTTCCATCATATATGGTCGATTGGAATTGAAAACCTGAGTCAGCCACTAAATAGTTTGGTGACCTTGCAAAATCATTTCTTTTTGTCCTCCATTTCCCTCACCTATAAAATGAACATCCATAAGATACTGTTCAAATGAAGTTTGATGGATTTTATCTCTTTTCATAAATATATCTCTTGAATGCTTTGCTCACTGTATTTATACTTCTGTAGTCCTTTAGTGAATTTTTTCATAAGCAACATCATAAAAGCAGTGCATTATTTTAAAAGAACAAAAACCTAACATAATCCAGATATTCAAATCATACATTATTTAATCACTGTATTTCTGAGGTTCACAATTTAACATTTCCTGAAATTAGAGTAGATATTATACAACTATTGCTATTTCTACTACTACTATGACAACGATGATGACAATGACAAGGACAACGAATAACCTATGTGGCTTTTTAACTTGGCTAGTAAACTTTCGACTGATTTTGACTGTTCCAGTACTATCCCTTTCCACCCAGCACAGTGATGACCCATGTATGAAGGGAAATAAACAGGTAAAACATTGTCTGTGTTTGTGTTGAATTGAAGTCATTTTGTAGCACAGCTTAAGTATTTATTTTTCTGAACATACTCTTCTTGTTAAATGCTTTTCCCATCCTATCATTCCCAGTGAGTGAAAACCAATTTTGAGTATTTAAATCTCCAAACTGAGCTAGATTCTAAATCTACATCTCAAGTTCACAGCAGAGTCTCTTCTTCAAATTATACATGAATTTTCTGTATCTATATTATTATTCATTTTTCATGCTTTCACAGTCTGGGATAAGAACTGTACATTTAGTAGTTCCTGACCTATTTTCAGTTTTATCATTTTTTTTTTAACTTTTGCCTTTTCCCAGGAGGAACAACTCTGTCAGATTAAATTGCATTACAATTATTTTTTTGTAAACTGAAGCCAAATTAGGTTCCAGTGCTATTTTTCTCTCTAATCGACTTAAAAGTATTTTTTTCCAGCTAATTCTGCTTTTATTAGTCTTCTTTTTAGTTTAAAGGCTTTGTCAACTGTAATTCCATAATGACCTTCCCAACAAGTATTTCCAGCTTATTCTTGAATGAAATCTTTGAAAATATTTGCTCTTACATTTCCAACCCACGTTGTCCTCTAACTACTATGCTAAAATTACTTCCAACCATTATAATGTGCTAATTTTAATAATTTTACTTTATTGATCCAAATTACTAGAGTTTGTTTAGTCTTTAAAGAACATCCAATTCCATATCTTTGTATCATCACCAGGAATACTGGTGCCCAGAAGGATTAAGTCAATTTTCCAAGGTCATACAATTTAATAGTAGTTGATCCTAAGTTAAAATTCAAGGATTTTTAGTTCTGCAACAAGGCTCTTTCCATTCTCCTATCATATATTAAAATAAAATTAATGTCAAATTAATACATCTTATTTTAAATTCCAAAATATTCTCGTTATATTAACCTTTAATTTGAATTTTTATGAACATTAAGATAATGAAATCTATCCCTATCCTTTCATTCCAAATCATCTCCCTTGTCAATAAAAGAGGTATAAATTTCCATATATGGTGGAAATACATTAACTGATAATTTTAATTTAGAATAATAACATCACTTGAATGTCATAACACTTTCAAGTAAAGGCAATATCTGTATAGTTATAGCCATGTTGTGCTGTGAGTATTTTGAAAAAGTAATTAAATGGGCAATTCTAGAAAAGACATTACAACCAAGGTGATAAATCTAATGATACAAAATCAAAATAAAACAAAATCGAAAGCACACAGAATAATCCCTGTGTTAGATATCATTAAGTCTTATTATTTTTTTTAATTTCACTAGTAGGGTGCTGCCTGGATTTCCAAATGCTAGCAAACATTTTTAAAATGTTTTATGATTTAAGACAAAAATAGCATCCATTATACTGATATTCAGAGGCACTAAACAGCAAAGCAACCTAAGAAATCTATGGTTACGGAACATGGAATCGTCTCATTTTCCTTCAAAAGAATATGTGTGACCAAATACAAAAATGTGAATGGCTATGTATTTATGGGAACTAAATACAACACCCCATGTTTTCAGAAAAAGAGTGATACATTCGTAAGAAGAGTAGCTGTTAAGTCAACATGCAGTCTGTGAGGTAAATGTAAAGGCAAACTCAAGTGAGATAAATAAAACCCTGTTCAGAAAAAGCATGGGTGCATATGCAAATGAATATATAAATTAAGAAATCAAGTTTATTTTTGTTTCAGTACTCACACACACATATATTTTTGAGACACTAAATTGCCATTTTGCCAATAAGTTCGTTTTCAACTAGCTTTTAAATCATTAAAGAATAGTTTAATAATATAGCAATAAACAAAGATTTTCATAGAGTAATAATGACCAAAAGCCAATGCCTCTGATTTTGTTGATTCAATTTAAGAATATATGTGTACATTTTTTACAAATGATTGGGGAAATTATCTGGAAAATCAATGTTCAGACCACCTTTTCTTCAATTATGTTGACACGTCATCAGAGAATATTTCATCAAATGGAAGGGAAGCTAAATTATGGAGATAATTGCTTCCATTCCCCCACTAATTTTTCACATATGAACACAATACTTTGCATTCCATATAGAAAACCTTTTTTTTTGGGGGGGGGCTATTTGTTGATGTTACTGATGAATTATGGCTTCTCTTCACAGTAATTGCTTAGAACTTAGAGTGTGAGTTTTAAAGTGAAAGGAAGGCAAACCTGAAAACTTGAAAACAATGTTTGTGAGAGAGGACTTAAGGTAAAGAGCTACATTAGTGCTTTCAGTCAATATACTGGAATCATCTAGGGAACTTGTTAAATGTATAAATTACCAGGACTAACCATAGAGCCAGCTGTTATGAGGTACGAAAATATGAATTTGTAACTAGTTTCCTAGGTAATTATGGTGCATCCAGGCTGGCCAAAACCAACAGATGTTTGGGAACTAATGAACTACATCTTACTAAATATTTAGCAATTGAGTTTCTTTTGAAAGTTTCTTATATATTTGATAGTTTGCTGTCATGTATTTTACCTGACCGTTTTTTCCTGAGACTATCACATACCATGGAAATTGGTAAAGAGAGATTATTTTCACTAAACAATCAGATCAGTCCCTGTCTAGTATTTTCATAGCAACTAAGCTAGAGATGTGACTACTTCAAGATCTATGAAATCTTATAATTTGGTAGAAGGCCTATTGAACTGAAGTTTCTCTTTGGAGGACATTTCAGAAAAAGCTAGCTTCATATGGGCTAATTATTTTCGGTAGGGCTAAATGAATATATTTTCCCATTTGTAATAACAACCTTCCCCCACCAAAATACATGATAATATGTATGGAATTCTATATAACTAATCTTATACAGTTATTAAGACTAAATTAACAAAATTATAGCAGTTGGTATACATAGAATCATCAATTACTCAAATTCTTAGGCAACTATTATCGAAGAAAACGACAGATCCTCCTCAAATCATTCGTGAAAAGTGAATGGGAAAGCATCATACTTTAATTAAGAAAAGAATAATCTAGTTCTAAAATTTTGATACATTAGACTTGCTTCATTTGTTTTAATTAATGGCATATTGTTATGAATTGCTCCTTTACCAAGATAGGCAAATGTTTTCAGTGGTATGATGGTAAAAGGAAACAATCACCTCTTTGGAAGAAAAAAATCGTTATTTGTAACATTTACCATTTTACATGACATTTTCAGCCACCATGGCCAATTTCAAGCTACCAAAGTGGTGTCACCATGTGTTACCATATGCAAAATTGGGAAGAGGTGAACACGATTGGCTCTCACAAGCTGATGTGACCTGGCTCCAGCACAAAATTGGCTGTATATTTTCATTCTACAGATACCAAATGGTAAGCAAGGTTCAATTCCATTCCTTTCCTTATACCATCTAACCCAGTATTTCTGTTAGAAACTAAAAAAAAAAAACACAAAAAAGAGACAAGGGGAGTTGGAGAGGCTTCTCTTAGGAAATGACATCTAAACTGAGTCTCACAGGCTAAATTTGTGGACTAAATTTTGATAAACCTCACATAGGGTGTTTGGGGATAGGAGAGTAGCTGAGTCTGGAGAAATGGCCAAGGACTAGGTCCTGAAGGAACTTGAGTGATGTGATTAGAAGCTTGGGAATCACATGTGTTATTAATTGAGAATCATTGCAGGGTTGGCGATTACAGGAAACAGAATGAGATAACATGTGGGCTGAGGTGGGGCCAGGGGTGGAGCTAGGAAGACACTAACATAAAATTCAAGGAGCTCATGCATTCTTCATGGAGAGAGACTTAGAAACAATGGGTTTACTTTAATATAAGGCAATAACAGTTTAAATAAAGGCAAGAACTTGTTTGTGAATTATTTTCTAGTTCCCTGTTGTGTGCATACAACTAGGTTGTGATGTTCATGAATTGAATATTAAAGCTTAGAATGTTACCAGTTAGATGTCTCTGAATAGTCATGTGGTGGAATTGAAAAGCAAATAGGCAAGTGTGTTACTGAATGTTTACATTTACACCTAGAGTTTGATTTTATGGAGAACACATCCTCACCTGATATTTAAATAATATTTTCATTTTTATTTACTAATTTTGTTTAGATTTTTTTCAGTTAAAAGTATATGCAAAATCAAGATAAACTATAAACATGTTTAAAAACTTATCACATCACTTGTATGGCTTTGGAACAGACAGCAGAGAATTGGCACCACTACTGGGAGAACAACCCATCAGTGGGGGCTTTTGCAAGATGGTTGTACAATGCCGACTTTGTGTCCAATGTGACAGCCACCTTGGCAAAAAACAAAATCCGGATCCTCAAAGGGAGATGACTCTGTGAAGGGTTTAGGCTGGACGTGCCATTTCACCTCTAGGTTTTCAGCCCCAGCATCTCGCTATTGCCATTCCTTCCAGGTCCTTTGAAGACCAGCCTCAGGGACGTCCCTCGGTACCTCCTGCAACCTCCTGCACCCCAGCCTTCTGCAGCCTCCACTCAGCAAGGTCACTAAACTCTGCCAAGACTGTGGAACAAGTCTCAGAACATATTTTGTGTGGTGTCTCTGGGCTGCTGTTTCTGGACTGGGGAAACTGGGAAAGTTTCACTCTCCAAATCATTTTGGCTTCTGGGGCAGGGTCAGAGGGGTGGCAAATCTGAAGACTCCCATATTCTAATAGACAAAAGGCTTTCCCAGGGGCAATGGAGAAACTCTCTGCCCCCAGGGGTCCAATGCTGTCAGGCTGATTCTTGGCTGGGATGTTTCTGAGTCACATTTATCTACAGGACAAAACCACACTGGGCTGCCCAGGTGCTGGGGCCCCAGTGCTGCCTTTCTTTGAAAAAAGCCTGGCCTCCTACCTGGTGACAGCCCTTTGTTCCCAGAGTTCAGTTATGACTTCCCACTCCAAAGATCTTCATGGAAACTTGGCGGTGTGCTTCTCTGAAATGCTTCTTCCTAAATCAATATTGTCTTGTGCAATCGGTCTCCATGGTTATAATCACAACTGAGAAACATTCTGCCCACTTCCTTGTGCCCTGGCATTTGGGGAAAGAAATGAATACATTGGCTCAAATGAGGCAAAAACTCTCTCGGGAAAGGGGACTCCATTCCAATGGCACACCCTTGCTGTAGAGCTGGGTACCTATTCTTGGGTTTCGTAAGCCTGTACCTAATCTGGAATAAAGCTCAGATGATACTCAAAGCCATCCGGGGGCACATCAACTAGGAAAAATACACTCTTACTTTCTCAGACTGTTGGATTTGGTGTCTGTAAAACCTACAACACTTCACAGGGGGCTTCCAAAAGCATTTTCTCCAAGGCCCTGAGCTCTGGGCCATGTCCCTGCAGGCCACCTCTGGGATATCCTGTTGCTCTGGCTAGAGGGCATCCAAGGAATGGTGACTTCACTTACCTCATCTTTTCTTCAGCCTCCCTGATTATGTATTGATTTTTTTTCTTTTTAATTCAGCTAACATTATGTGCATTTTTGGCTCAGTTGCTGGTCCTGATGTTTTAATTAAATTTGATATTAACTAACGTAGTAGTAGGGAAGAGGGGCTTAAAGGGAAGCTTGGAGAAATTCTCAGACTTGGAGTATTGGGGGTATCCAGGGCTTGGGGCTGGCAGGTGGGTGGATCACACCATGTCAGTCCTTGGTGATTTGTGGAATGCCTGCTCTTCTCTCCTGTTCCAGCCCAAACTTTCTTCCTCATTGTAGAGCTGAGAGTCATTCTCAGGCTGGCAGTGTCCAAAACTCATTAAGACTTCATTGTGGCCAGGTGGGGAGTGGAGTGGGCAGAGGAGGACAGTGATTGCTGGCTGCAGCTCTGATGCATCATCGGAAAAAAATACTTTTTCTGTTAAAAACATTTCCTAAAAGGCCACTGCTATTTGGAGAGGTGCACCCTCTTAGGGTGCAGCCTCAGAAGACTTGCGACCTATCTCCCTACCCCCGACTCAGAATCCCCCTCTGCAGCCTGGGTAGGAGGAATTATGAGGGCTCAGGGCCTCACACAGGGGTCACAGATAGCTTCAGGCCATTCACAAGAGTCTCCAGACATTGCATGCAGGCTTCCCCCCCCCTCAATTCTGTGCATATGAGCATTTTCTGGGAAAAGGTTTCATAAACTTTATTACATTCTCACATATTCCAAATCCAGACTTTTATCCATCTTTCTTTGACTTTTTATGACTTTATAGACTTTCCCGACTGATACAGGCTGTTGAAATAAATAAATAAATACTTATCACAACAGTTATTTGTATATAGAAATACTGGTAGTTTCTATACATTTATTTGGCACTTACAAATCATTTATGTCTAATTCTTTGCAAAAAGTAATCAAAGATTCTGAATACTAAGAAATGTTTTAACTAATGAAGGAATATTTACATCATTTTAATGATAATGGGGGATGAATTGTAGTGGCTTATAAGAACACATGTGCTGCAGAGGAATCAATCTTGGATTTGGTTATTATCTGTAGATTTGTGGCATTGTGTTATACTCCCAAGTAAACATCTCATAACTAAGCCTTTTATTATCAATATAGGTATTTCTCAGGTCTAAAATTAACTAAAAATAGTATATTTTATTTGCAAAGCATTTGAAGAATTGCATTTATTTATTATAACACAAGATGTTCCCACTTTAGTCTTTAATGCACTAAAAATAATTAACACAATTTTATTCACACTTTGGCATTAAATACATTAAAAGGAATTCACACTATTTACCAGCATTAGAAGATAAGCTAAGCAATTATGTGAAAGCATAGTTGTATATGAAATATACATAGGATGAAGACAAATCTGACAATAAGACTGAAATTGTCTTGGTATTTTACCCTGTATCCCATCTTGCATAAGTGATGTTTTAAATATTCTTCAACCACAAATTCTTTATTAAATGGATAGAAGGGGGTTAATATTCATTGGTGAGAGTATGATCTCTTTATGGTTGAAAGCCTTTATATAAAAAAGTGTAGTCTACCACATGCTGCCATAACAATATGAAAATATCAGTGATTTAACACAAGTAGAGCTTATATTTTACTCAATTTACATGTCCAAAATGAAGAGGCAGTGTGATGGAGTGGGCATTGTAGTTCATATTATGATGACATTATTTCAACTGGGAGTTTACAGAGTACCAATGTTAGGGAGAAGAAAGTATGGAGATTTTTACTGCATCTTAAATTCCATAGAGGGGAAGTGACACATACTATTTCAATTCATATTTCCTTAGCTAACTTTATCACATGGTTCTGCCTTGCTGAGATAGAGCTTGAGATAGTACTTGTCCCTTTGTCCGGGGGCTCTAGGCTCTTGTTCTCAGCAAGGAGAGAGGAACTGATTATGAATCAGTATTGGGATACCTCCCTTAAGGAATAAAGGAATAAAGTGTTAAATATATGGAATCAGACAGTAATTTCTCAAGATTTTCCCTAGAACTTCTGTCCAGTTCCTGTGCTCTTTAGCTCCAAGAGCCATATCTTATGTGATTTTGTGTCTCCAGTAGCTATAACAATGCCCGACACACAGACATATAGCAAAAGTTTGTTCAATTATTAATTTACCAGAACCTACAGAACAGTGATAATCAGAAATATTTAAAAGGAAGTGGTAACTACATCAAACCCATAAAAATCTAAAAAATACTGAATTCATTAGACAGGCAAAACCATGCGATCAGTTAGTGAAAAATCAACTTGTAAAAATATTGGAGTAATGCTAATCCACAAGTTCAACAGAATCATCTTTTTTTTTTTTTTTGGCAGTTTTTGGCTGGGGCTGGGTTTGAACCCGCCCCCTCTGGCATATGGGGCCAGCGCCCTACTCCTTTGAGCCACAGGCGCCTCCCAGAATCACCTGTTTTTTATCCCTCCTGGTTCTAACAGTTTCTTATGTGGGGAGAAATGATTAGTTAAAAGAAATACAAACACTGGATGTCAAATTGAATTGACACAGTCAACTAAGAAAAGCTATCAAAATCTCATTGATGCTTCACATAAATTCAGTCAAACTTCCTGCATCACACAATCTGTGATTTTTTTTATTCATAAAAACATAAACTCTACGGCTGGAGAGAACACTAGAAAGTATCCAGTCTTGAGATGGCAGTGGCATGGTACCACTCCCTAATCCTTTGCCCATGGCAGATATTTTGCTGTGGTTTTTGATGAACTCATTTATAAGCTGATGTCCATTTCTAGATACACAAGTACAATGTATGAGCTTACACTGTAAAGCAACTGTGTTATAAACTTTTATGAATTATGTCATGAAATCCTTACAGCATTCTAAAGGGTAAGGTAGGCTGGGCGTGGTGGCTCATGCCTGTAATTCTAGCACTCTGGGAGGCCAAGGTGGGTGGATTGCTTGAGCTCACAAGTTCAAGACCAGCCTGAACAAAAGCAAGACCCCATCTCTACTAAAAATAGAAATTCTGAGGCAAAAGAATCACTTGAGTCTAAGAGTTTGAGGTTACTGTGAGCTACAGTACCACGGCACTCTACCCAGGGCAACAGCTTGAGACTCTGTCTCAAGAAAGAAGAAAGAAAGAAAGAAAAGAAAGAAAGGAGGGAGGGAGGGAGGAAGGAAGGAAGGAAGGAAGGAAGGAAGGAAGGAAGGAAGGAAGGAAGGAAGGAAGGAAGGAAGGAAGGAAGGAAGGAAGGAAGGAAGGAAGGAAGGAAGGAAGGAGAGAGAGAGAAAGGAAGGAAGAAAGAAAGGTCGACAATAGTCTTTTTTACAGGCTTAAAGATAGATGTTAAATAATGTGTACACTTATGTAGCTGGTCACTGAGTCCAGAAAGGTTTGAGTACAAATCCAATTCTCTTAATCCCTCCTCTTAGTCATCATGATATCATGTAATTATGATGAAGTCCAGTGATGAATATTGAAAGAGGATACTCAGAATCTTTCTGAACACAGTGACACAAACACTTCCAATCAGTGGTGATTGTCAAGGGAGAGTTGATATTTATTTTCCTTCCCTTTCTTTTTTTTATTTATTTATTTTTTTATTTTAGCAGTTTTTAGCTGGGGCTGGGTTTGAAACTGCCACTTCTGGTACAGGGGACCGGTGCCCTACTCCTTTGAGCCACAGACACCGCCCTCCCTCCCTTCCCTTTCAATACCATTAATTTACATGACAAATTGCGTTCCAAAGAGATTTTTGTCTGGAGTTAAGGTCATAGTGCTGGAATCAGTAATAGGGTAATTCACCAATTCTGATTCAGAAATCTCAGGCTCTAACACCAGATTGTCCACTGAGATCTGAACTGCAGTAAATAAAGGCAGCATCTGAGAAGTCAGGCACGCTTGGTTTCTGTCTGACAATGGTCCTGCTATGGGGCCAAAGCCTAGGGCATGGAGGATTCAAGCATTTTTAGAAGATACAGTGAACATTTATTCAACATTTTCTCATAATGCATTTAATCATTTATATTAGGTATACGAAGGAATTTCAGGGAAGGGTCAGTGACTACTTTAGCTTGATTACCCTCAACTAGGCTAAATTATGTCTGGTGTCTCAGGTCATTTGACAAGGCTAAGTTACAGAGAAGGTAAGCCTGAAAGTGGTAGGAAAGAAAATGCTAAAGAGAAAGAGAGGAAAAGAAATACAAAGGAGAAAAACACTGGAAAAAAGGTAAAATTATAAAACAGATGTGATGCTTATTAGTAGAGAGAGGCTTCACGGAATCACTCATCACTATTCTTAGGCTCAAGTTGGTTATTTTTACCTTCAAATTAATACATAGACAAAATATTTCACTTCAGCAGGAAGGCTACGGCTTCTTCATTGCTTGTTGGTGCAAGATCTCCTTTCTCTTTCTTTAATTACTAGTTTTGCATGGCCTGGATTTTACCTTTTCCTGCTTAGCTATTCTTCAGTTTGTTAGGTCACTGTGTTGGGGTGGGGGCTGAAGTGTACCAAGGACCCTTGAAGGCAAAGTAAGTGCCTGTTGTCTCTCCCAGCTAAAAGATGTAGTGAGTTTCCTCTTCTGATATTAGGTGCACTCTCCCACTCAGAGATGACAGCTGGCTTTGGATGAAGCGTTTCAGGTTTGCAGAAGCACTTAACCCTTTTAAAGCAAGCTCTTTGGGTTTCTGAAACATGATGGCTTACAAGTAACAAGGATGCTGCATGCCTTCACAGTAACTTTCCTTACAATCCTTTTTCTGTTCATGCATTGCATGCATTTCACTCACTTTGCTAGGGAAACGGCAAGAAAGAACGTTTTTCTCTGGCATCTCATTGTGCTAGCAGAACAGAAATGTTGAATGAAAGACGGAAATTAGTGAGGGAAATTCTACATTATCCTTAAGAGCATTTGACAGAACATCATATTCTGTGTAATTTAAGTAGCTGAATAGAGCGAGGAGAGTTTAATTAAAGGAAAGCTATGAGCTGCAAATCCCAGACAATGATTCTAAGAGGTGCTTAACAATATCTTCACTTAACTCATTTTATTTCTACAGCTCCAATACTATTATTCAGAGTATCTAACATCACAAAGTTAAGAGAGCTGTAGATCTTAGTCTTGGCATACCACAGCCCAATGTACAAGTTTTAAAACAAACCTCTGTGATCTATTGCTGGTAAAGTTTGCAGCTCCTCCTCACATGTCAGATGTGTATTTGTATGTACTCTCATAGAAAGCACACTCTGATCTTTTTAAAAGGCACCCCTCTGAGAAAGATTGCTTTAGTCCAGTGTCTCTCAGTGTACGAGATTGTCTCTTTTGTGACACCTTTATTTTGGTGGGTTGTGGGAGGCATTCCCTTCCTATATGTGCTAATACATTCAGTCAAGTTTGAAGGCCTGGGACTCATATTGATTTTGACATTATTCACTTTAAAATATCTTCTCTGACACATAATACACTGATTTTATTGTTGCAGGGCCTCACTCTCCAAGAGAAGTCCTACCTTCTCCACTCATGTTTCCTGTGGTGGAGGTTAAACTCCCCCACCCATAAGTTGAGAATCACTTATTTTCCTACTACTGGTGGATAAATGAAGAAGCTCAGACTAAGGTGCATGTGGAGATGCCGATTTACATGAACTTTAATCACATGTATTCTGGAAAAAGGAAAGAACATCATAGAAAATTCCTTCTAATTAAACCCACCACTTAAGTCTGCACTTCTGGAGCAGCAGTAAATTGTATCATAGTCCCCTTTGTTCTGTGTCTGACACTCCTGGTACTTTTGTATGTTTGATAGGACATCTTCCTATTAACTAATGCTGAAATTGTGTAATCTTGCCTGTTCACACTGGTAATCAAACTGTTACTTTCTGGTGTCTGTAATTGGATCTATGGTTTATCTTCCTGACTTATTTCCTTTTTACTAGCTAAGTAGGGTTTAGGGTTAGGGATTAGGGATCAACTTTGTCTTCACTCAGTCCTTCTAGGAGATGGCTCACCGATGAAGGAATGTGTAGATAATTGGCCCCAGTGCAAGACCCACTCCAACAGTAGTCTACTTCCAAGATGGCATAATACAGTAACAATGTGATCCTCAGGGGTTTGGCTTCTGGACAGCTATCTGGACTTCAGGAAGCTCCCTTGCCTGGGCTTACTTCCTTAAGGAACTTCAGGGGACTCCAGTGGTGAGGATTATAGGTGTCTAAGGTATTGATGGGGGCTTCTGGGATCCTCTCGCTTACCTTTTCCCTATAAGTAATTTCTTCTGGTTTTTGGCTGATCCTAGTTGGGGAATGGGTTGACGGAGGTCAGCTCTTTTCTTCCATTTTCCATGTGGCCATAGCAGTCTCGTTTATTTTAACAGGTACGATTCCCTGGAATGTGACCTTTAGAAGAGTTTCTTGGGCTTTATTATCTTTCCTTTTGTTGAGATAGGTAGGCTAGAGAGGGCTGAGGTGTCTAGTCCCCTTCACCCACGTCAGATAAGGCACTGGTTAAGTACTTTCCCTGAGGGCCCGCTTTCTGTATATTTTAATATGTTTACTTTCTACCTCCTCCTTTTAAAAGATTTCCCCCTAATCTTCATCATAAGACCTTAGTGAGGTTGCTGGACATAAAGCTTATTAGAGTATTGGACAACTTTTAAGACAGGGCCCTGAGGAAGTTTAGCACTTAAGCTAGTTGATGTACTACAGGGCGTCACTGGGTTACAAATGAGATAGGTTCTGTGGGTCTATTCTTAAGCTGAATTTACATGTAAGTTGGAACACATGGAATAGTTACCTATTACCTGTAATTGCCTGTTTGTAAGTGTGAATCATACATCTGTTAGATGTTTGTAACTTAGGAAATTACTACAATACTCTTTGTTAGTGTGAGTTATACTTAAGTTGGATGTTTGTAACTTGAGGGACTGCCTGTGCATCCAGAAATTAGTCAATTACTGTGCCATTTTTCTTACCGTTTACTGGCTCCAGGAATTTCTTCTAACAGTAAGCTGTGATTCTCTGTATTTGCCTGTATCTCCACAATTTAGGGTAATGGTTTGCCTTGTGAAGTCAATTATCTGATGAATCTATGAGTAGCATTCATTTGCAGATTTTTCAGTTTTTCTCTTGCTGGGAAAATAGGAGTGATGACTTCTAAGGTCTTTATTAGTTAGAGTAGAAAATGGAAGACAAATTGACCACTTTATAATTAAGAAACAACATTTACTCCCTGGTAATATTCCTTTGCTTAAAACTACTTTGTCTGAAATTAATCACAACACAGCATATATATTTTATGCAAATGATAACTAAAAGAAAGCAGAAGTGTCTGTCCTTATATAAGACAAAATAAACTTTAATTCAAAAACTATCCTAAAGAAATAATGTCATTATGTAAGGATAAAAGATTCAATTCAACAGTAAGATATAATACTTGTAAATATATATGCATTCAACAGAAAAGTGCCTAAGTATATAAGACAAATATTGACAGATCCTAATGGATAAATTGACATCAATATAATAATTGTAGAAAGCTTCAATACTCCACTTTCAATACTGGATGAAACTTACAGACAAAATAACCAATTCACAAACAGTGTATGCTGATAACACTATAGAATAAATGGGTGTAATAGAGATATACAGAACTTTCCACTCAGCAGCAACAGCGGAATACATATTCTCCTCAGCGCACATGTAACATTCTCCAGGATAGATCATATGTTAGGTTACAAACCAAAGCTTGACAAATTTAAGATCAACATCCCAACAAATATCTTTTCTGACTGCAATGGAATGAAACCAGACATCAATAACGGTAAGAAGGTGAGAAAATTCACACATACATGGAAACTAAACAACATACTCCTGTAATAATCATTGGATCAAACAGTAAATCAAAAGGTAATTTAAAAGAATACCTTGAAACCAACAAAATAAAAAAAAATAGCATATAAAAACTTATGGAATACAGGAAAACCAGTACTAAGAAGGAGTTTTTTTTTAATTTATTATTTTTTTTTTACATATACATGTGTTTATTTGGTTTCCACTTTTTGCCTTCCCCAAATCAAAAAGGCTTAAAATTGAATAACAATAACAATGTTTAAGATAAGGACTAGAAACAAAAACCTCATAAAGAATGAATGAATTCATCTCTTGATTCTCTATTCTATTCCAGATATCTACCTCTCTGTTTTTGTGCCAATACCATGCTGTTTTGATCACTATTGATTTGTAGTATAGTCTGAGGTCTGGTAGTGTAATTCCTCCTGCTTTGTTTTTATTTCTGAGTAATGTCTTGGCTATTCGAGGTTTTTTCTGATTCCATATAAAACAAAGTATTTTTTTCTCCAGATCTTTAAAGTATGACAGTGGAGCTTTAATAGGGATTGCATTGAAATTATATATTGCTTTGGGTAGTATAGACATTTTAACTATGTTGATTCTTCCCAGCCATGAGCATGGTATGTTTTTCCAGAGATGAACCCAGCTACTTACCGTTATTTAATCTTTGACAAGCCAATTAAAAACATTCAGTGGGGAAAAGATTCCCTATTTAACAAATGGTGCTGGGTGAACTGGCTGGCAACCTGTAAAAGACTGAAAGTGGACCCACACTTTTCACCATTAACTAAGATAGACTCTCACTGGATCAAAGATTTAAACTTAAGACATGAAACTATAAAAATACTAGAGGAGAGTGCAGGGAAAACCCTTGAAGAAATCGGGATGGGCGAGTATTTTATGAGGAGGACCCCCCGGGCAATTGAAGCAGCTTCAAAAATACACTACTGGGACTTGATCAAACTAAAAAGCTTCTGCACAGCCAAGAACATAGTAAGTAAAGCAAGAAAACAGCCCTCAGAATGGGAGAAGATATTTGCAGGTTATGTCTCCGACAAAGGTTTAATAACCAGAATCCACAGAGAACTCAAACATATCAGCAAGAATAGAACAAGGGATCCCATCGCAGGCTGGGCAAGGGATTTGAAGAGAAACTTCTCTGAAGAAGACAGGCGTGCGGCCTTCAGACATATGAAAAAATGCTCATTATCTTTAATCATCAGAGAAATGCAAATCAAAACTACTTTGAGATACCATCTAACTCCAGTGAGACTAGCCTATATCACAAAATCCCAAGACCAGAGATGTTGGCACGGATGTGGAGAAAAGGGAACACTTTTGCACTGCTGGTGGGAATGCAAATTAATACATTCCTTTTGGAAAGAGATATGGAGAACACTTAGAGATCTAAAAATAGATCTGCCATTCAATCCTGTAATTCCTCTACTGGGCATATACCCAGAAGACCAAAAATCACATCATAACAAAGATATTTGTACCAGAATGTTTATTGCAGCCCAATTCATAATTGCTAAGTCATGGAAGAAGCCCAGGTGCCCATCGATCCACGAATGGATTAATAAACTGTGGTATATGTACACCATGGAATATTATGCAGCCTTAAAGAAAGATGGAGACTTTACCTCTTTCATGTTTACATGGATGGAGCTGGAACATATTCTTCTTAGTAAAGTATCTCAAGAATGGAAGAGAATGTACCCAATGTACTCAGTCCTACTATGAGACTAATTTAGGGTTTTCACATGAAAGCTATAACCCAGTTACGGCCTAAGAATAGGGGGAAGGGGGAAAGGGAGGGGAGGAAGGGGCGAGGGAGGGGGGAGGTGGGTAGAGGGAAGGGGATTGGTGGGATTACACCAGCGGTGCATCTTACAAGGGTATATGTGAAACTTGGTAAACTGTCTGTGAAGCTAGTGAATGATGCTCCATGATCATATCAATGTACACAGCTATGATTTAATAAAAAAAAGAAAGAATGAATGAAGATAAATACATTCAGAAAAGAAATCAGATGATTGCTGCAACAAAATATTGAGCAATAATAATAATAATAACAATGCAAAAAAAGTAGCATTCACATTGTCAAATAAGAGTATGTCTATTATAGAATGCTGTGACTCTGAGGTTCAATATGGAGTCATCAGTTAACTTCTTATTATTTTTTTCCAAAGTCTCAAAAAGTAGACAACTAATATTTATAAATAAAAATAAAAGATAATTTCACAAAACAGATCATACCAAATCTTATAGACAACAGAAAAAGAAGAAATACTTAAAAATCATTCTATTTCATCTGGATACACCTGATATTAAAATTGAAAAAAAATTATTATAAAGGGAAATTACAAACATATTTCACTTATAAATGAGGATGCAATATCCTAAACAACATATTAATAAGTTGAACTAAAAATTAATGTTCAAGTAATGTACTTTGTTCAAAATTAAATCCAATTTATGTAAGAATTAGTCATTGTTTTCTTTTCTTTTCTTTTTCTTTTCCTTTCCTTCACCCGCTCCCTCCTTCTGTGTCTGCTTTCCCCTTCCCCCATGCCCCATCATGTCATTAATTGTTATTAATTGTCCTCATATCAAAGTTGAATACATAGGATTCCTACTTCTCCAATTCTGTGATGGTTCACTAAGAATAATGTATTCCATCTCCATCCAGGTTAGTAGAAATGCTGCAAAATCTCCATTTTTTAATGGCTGAAAGTATTCCATGGTATACATATACTGCAGCTTTCTAATCCATTCCTAGGTTGAAGGGCATTTAGGCTGTTTCCACATTTTAGCAATTGTAAATTGAGCTTCAATAAACAGTCTAGTACAAGTGTCTTTATAATAAAAGGGTTTTTTCCCTTCTGGATAGATGCCCAGTAATGGGATTGCAGGATCAAATGGGACGTCTAGGTTGAGTTCTTTGAGGTTTCTCCATAGTTTCTTCTGAGAAGTTTGTATTAGTTTGCAGTCCTACCAGCAGTGTAAAAGTGTTCCTTTCTCTCCACATCTGCGCTAGCATCTGCAGTTCTAAGATTTTGTGATATAGGCCATTCTTGCTGGGGTTAGGTGATATCTCAGGGTGGTTTAATTTGCATTTCTCTAATAATTAGTGATGATGAACATGTTTTCATGTGTTTGCTAGTCATTCGTCTGTCTTCTTTACAGAAGGTTCTGTTCATCTCTCTTCCCCATTGATGTATGGAATTGTTGGTTTTTTTCTTGTGGATTAATTTAACTTCTGTATAGATCCTAAGAAGGAGGTTTGTAGTGATAAACATCTACACTAAAAGAAGACAATCTTGGGCAGCACCTGTGGCTCAAGGAGTAGGGTGCCAGACCCATATGCCAGAGGTGGCAGGTTCAAACCCAGCCCCGGGCAAAAACTGCAAAAAAAAAAAAAAAAGAAGACAATCTCAAACTGTTTCTTATTAACTTTTAATTTCAGATCCATCTTTAAAACAAAAGAAAAATATTCTATTATTTGGGTTTTAACATATAGCAGTAAACAATATGACAATAGCAAAATAAAAATGAAAGTGGGGAAATAGAAATATGCTATTTTAAGTTCCTATATTATATGTGAAATTATATCAGATTAATTGAATAGAGAATGTGATGTCTTACAGTAAATTAAGAATCAAGAAACTAATTAAAAAGAAAAATGTAAACTAAGAAAGTATGGTCTTTAAGCTAAAAATATCCTGTGAACTTAATGACAGCTACTATGCATATTGAAAAGCAAGAAGCTATTTGGGTGAAATACGATAGACACTATTAGAAATCACATGATTTCTATGACACTTAAAATGGAAGAGTAAACATATATCATACGTGATGATATTTTTCTTAGAAATTGGTTTTACTGACATGCAAAATATGAATCAGCCTTTTGTATATGGGCCATACACACACACACACACACACGCACAGGCACGCATATGTGTGCACACACACTCATATATATGTATATCTGGAAGAAATTCTTGACTATTGCATTTTATTTGTCACTGAAAGCCCATGGTAGAGAAGAAGAAAAATTTAAATTCTAATTTAGTCAATGACATTTTTTAACCAATATGAATACTAGAAAAATCAAAACACATTTTTTTTGATAATAATAGAAGTAGCACCTGAATATTATTCAAGGAACTGCTTTAATCACAGAAATCACTGGTACTTCCTGAAGTTAATGCCATGAAAATTGTAAAACTCATCAAATAATGGCCATTGAATAAATTTATTTGCATGTTCTTCATAGAAATAATAGAAAAACAATCATACTATATATAATAAAATATGTTTTTATTAAGGTAAGAAATGTGTGTATAAGAGTTTTTGTAGAGAAAGATGGAATAAAGTCTAGTCTACACACCAGAATGCTGATGTATTCAGTATCTTTTAGAGCCTAAACCTATGATTTCATGAACAAAACATGATGATTTATAAGACTGTGGATAACCTATCAAAATTTCTTAATGCAAATGGCTTGCAAAAGTGTTGCCAAGAACTTGACTCTTTCCCAGAGTCTAAAGATCTTCTTCACTCATTGGAGAAAAAAACCAATACCATATCATTAGACATAGTTAAAAGCCACATTTAAATGCTATAATAGAACATGTAGACTATTTTTCAAAGCCAAAAGAAAAAGGGACACTAGTATTGAAATCTGTCCTCTGACATCTTCCAAGCTAATATCCAACCTTCCAGCTATTGAGTGTAATGTACTTGTCAACATCACATCTAATGGTGCAATGATAATAGTTTTTACTGAGACATCTCTCCATTATTTCTGGATCCTCACTTTATCTTAATATTCCAATCCCTGTGAAAGAGCCATCAGATACTTGCTGCTATTTATCAGCACCCTGTAATTGTGAGTTAGTATTTTCTAAAGTTAAATAAATAAAGAGTAAGAAGGAAACTGAGCATCTAGCTGTCTATCCATAATTCAGGTACATATTTCTTGGTGAAAAAGCCACATCTAGAATCTATAGACATTAACCAACTGTTCATTTTGTAAGAGGGGAAAAATAAATGGTCAAAATGGACTAGTTAAGTGTTATTATGCATGTTATGCATAAAAGGGACAAGAGGGAGGAAAGAACAGTAGTAATGACACCAGGTTGGATATTACTTTCAGTAATTCAGAAGAAAAATGAACATAGTTTTGACAAGAGTGTTCCCGTGCAGATTGAGTCAAATGGGTAGATTCGAGAGATAGGTGATTGATATATAAGAAAAGATGAGGACAAAGTGAGAAAAATGAATCAAATTAAGTCTCCATGTTTTAGGAATTTATAGGAAGTTTGACTTTTTATAGTGACAGGAAGCACAGGATAAAGAATAAGATTTTACTGACACAGTAAATATTCTATTTTACCATGATGAGTCTAAGGTCTATGAAAACTTGGTAGGAAAATGCCAATAGGAAGTTATTCATATAGCCCTGCTGTCCAGGTTTGGGAGTTAGCATGAAGGTTAAGATTTTTGAAGTCATCAGAATATTTATGGTAATTAAAACCTCAGGTTTATTAATATCATTTAGGAAACATATGTTGAAGTAAGTATAGCACAGGCATGTGTGAGGAGCAACACATTTAAGGGTAAGGTAGAAGAGAGATATCAAGAGAGTATTGTGTCAAAGAATTCAAAGGAAAAAAGTCAAAAAGAAAGGGTTATGGAATTGACTGACTACAGTGTTACTGAGCAATAGAGTGACATTGGGACTAAAAGCATCCATTAGATAGAGTGAAATAGTGCTCATATATCCTGATTATGAGCAGTATCATTATGGTGGTCAGAGTGGAATACAGATTTGATTTGGTCGGGGAATGAATGCCAGGTCTGTTAAAACAATCAATAAAGTAGTGTATTTTGAAGCTGCTTCAATTGCCCGGGGGGGGGTCCTCCTCATAAAATACTCACCCAGACTGATTTCTTCAAGGGTTTTCCCTGCAATCTCTTCTAGTATTTTTATAGTTACACGTCTTAAGTTTAAATCTTTAATCCAGTGAGAGTCTATCTTAGTTAATGGTGAAAAGTGTGGGTCCAGTTTCAGTCTTTTATAGTTTGTCAGCCAGTTCACCCAGCACCATTTGTTAAATAGGGAATCTTTTCCCCACTGAATGTTTTTAATTGGCTTGTCAAAGACCAAATAACGGTAAGTAGCTGGATTCATCTCTTGATTCTCTGTTCTGTTCCAGACATCTACTTCTCTGTTTTTGTGCCAGTACCATGCTGTTTTGATCAGTATCGATTTATAGTATAGTATGAGGTCTCGTAGCATGATTTCTCCTGCTTTGTTTTTATTTCTGAGTAATGTCTTGGCTATTCAAGGTTTTTTCTGATTCCATATAAAACAAAGTATTATTTTTTCAAGATCTTTAAAGTATGACAGTGGAGCTTTAATAGGGATTGCATTAAAATTGTATATTGTTTTGGGTAGTATGGACATTTTAATAATGTTGATTCTTCCCAGCCATGAGCATGGTATGTTTGTTAACATTTTCAGCTATTTCTTTTCTTAACGTTTCATAGTTCTCTTTGTAGAGATCTTTCACATCTTTTGTTAGATAAACTCCCAAATATTTCATCTTTTTTTGGCACTGCTGTGAATGGAATAGAGTCCTTAACTGTTTTTTCAGCTTATTGTTGGTATATATAAAGGCTACCGATTTATGAATGTTGATTTTGTAACCTGAGATGCTGCTGTATTCCTTGATCACTTCTAAGAGTTTTGTAGTAGAGTCCCTGGTGTTTTCCAGATATACAATTATATCATCTGCGAAGAGCAAAAGTTTGATCTCTTCTGACCCGATATGGATATCCTTGATAGCCTTTTCTTCACTAATTGCAGTGGCTAAAACTTCCATCACAATGTTAAAGAGCAGCAGAGATAATGGGCAGCTTTGTCTGGTTCCTGATCTGAGTGGAAATGATTTCAATTTAACTGTATTCAATACAATATTGGCTGTGGGTTTACTGTAGATGGCCTCTATCAGTTTAAGAAATGTCCCTTCTATACCAATTTTTTTTTTTTTTTTTTTTTTTTGTAGAGACAGAGTCTCACTGTACTGCCCTCGGGTAGAGTGCCGTGGCATCACACGGCTCACAGCAACCTCTAACTCTTGGGCTTACGCGATTCTCTTGCCTCAGCCTCCCAAGCAGCTGGGACTACAGGTGCCTGCCACAATGCCCGGCTATTTTTTTTTTGTTGCAGTTTGGCCGGGGCTGGGTTTGAACCCGCCACCCTCAGCATATGGGGCCGGCGCCCTACTCACTGAGCCACAGGCGCCGCCCATATACCAATTTTCTTAAGTGTTCTGATCATGAAGGAATGCTGGATATTATCAAAAGCTTTTTCTGCATCAATTGAGAGAATCATATGGTCTTTGCTTTTTAATTTGTTTATGTGCTGAATTATAATTATAGATTTACGGATATTGAACCAGCCTTGAGACCCTGGGATAAAACCAAATTGGTCATGATGTATAATTTGTTTGATGTGTTGCTTGATTCTGTTTGTTAGGATCTTGTTGAATATTTTTGCATCTATATTCATTAGTGATATTGGTCTATAATTTTCTTTTCTTGTTGGGTCTTTTCCTAGTTTGGGGATCAGGATGATGTTTGCTTCATACAACGTGTTGGGTAGTCTTCCTTCTTTTTGTACATTTTGGAACAGGTTGAGTAATATAGGTACTAGTTCCACTTTAAAGGTTTGGTAAAATTCTGACATGAAGCCATCTGGTCCCGGACCTGATCAAACTAAAAAGTTCCCACACAGTAAGTAAAGCAAGCAAACAGCCCTCAGAATGGGAGAAGATATTTGCAGGTTATGTCTCCAACAAAGGTTTAATAGCTAGAATCCACAGAGAACTCAAACGTATAAGCAAGAAAAGATCAAGTGATCCCATCGCAGGCTGGGCAAGGGACTTGAAGAGAAACTTCTCTGAAGAAGACAGGCGCATGGCCTACAGACATATGAAAAAATGCTCATCATCTTTAATCATCGGAGAAATGCAAATCAAAACTACTTTGAGATATTATCTAATTCCAGCAAGATTAGCCTATATCACAAAATCCCAAGACCAGAGATGTTGGCGTGGATGTGTAGAAAAGGGAACACTTCTACACTGCTGGTGGGAATGCAAATTAATGCATTCCTTTTGGAAAGATGTTTAGAGAACACTTAGAGATCTAAAAATAGATCTGCCATTCAATCCTATAATTCCTCTACTAGGTATATACCCAGAAGACCAAAAATCACATTATAACAAAGATATATGTACCAGAATGTTTATTGTAGCCCAATTCATAATTGCTAAGTCATGGAAAAAGCCCAAGTGCCCTTCAATCCATGAATGGATTAATAAATTGTGGTATATGTACACCAGGGAATATTATGCAGCCTTAAAGAAAGATGGAGACTTTACCTCTTTCATGTTTACATGGATGGAGCTGGAACATATTCTTCTTAGTAAAGTATCTCAAGAATGGAAGAAAAAGTATCCAATGTACTCAGTCCTACTATGAAACTAATTTATGGCTTTCGCATGAATGCTATAACCCAGTTGTAACCTAAGAATAGGGGGAAGGGGGAGAGGGAGGGGAGGGAGGGGGAAGGTTGGGTAGAGGGAGGGTGATTGGTGGGACTACACCTGTGGTGCATCTTACAAGGGTACATGTGAAACTTAGTAAATGTAGAATATAAATGTCTTAACACAATAACTAAGAAAATGCCAAAAAACCCACAATCATTATAGTCTCATGTCTCTGTGGCATCTGTTATTTCCCCTTTATCACTTCTGATTGAGGTTGCTAGAGATTTTACTTTTCTGTGTCTATTTAGTATGACCAAAGAATTATCTACTTTATTTGTTTTTTCAAGAGACCAACTTTTTGTTTTGTTAATTTTCTGAATGATTCTTCTGTTTTGGATTTCATTTATCTCTGATTTAATTTTGGGTATATATTTTCTTCTGCTGGGTTTAGGGTTGTATTGTTCTTTTTCCAAACCCATAAGATGGTTTGTAAGTTTGTTGATGTGCTCTCTTTCTGTTTTTCGTATGTAAGCATCTAGAGGGATAGATTATCCTCTTAGGATGGCTTTTGCCGTATCCCACAGGTTTTAGTAACTTGTGTCTTCATTGTTGTTATGATCAAGGAAGTTAATAATTTCCTCTTTTGTCTTTTCCTGCACCAAATTGTCATTCAGCATAAGGTTGTTTAATTTCCATGCTTTTGTTTGGGTTGAACGTTTTTGTTGGAGTTGAGTTCCACCTTTAATGCCTTGTGGTCTGAGACTATAATACTGTAAGAAACTCTATGCCCAGAAATTTGACAATGTGAAGGAAATGGATCAATATTTTGAATCACACCCTCTCCTCAGACTTAATGAAGAATAAATAGATATCCTGAATAGACCTCCTGAAATTCATGACTTCTGAAATTAGATCTCTTGAATAGACACCTCTCTTCAATAGACTCCTGAAATTCAGACCTCCTGAATTTCAAGCACTGAGATCCAAGAAACAATAAAAAAAATCTCCCAACAAAAATATGCCCTGGTCTGGATGGATTCACACCAGAATTCTATCAAACCTTCAAAGAAGAGCTTATTCCCATACTGCAGAAATTATTCCAAAAAATTGAGGAGGAAGGAATCTTGCCCAACATGTTCTATAAGGCAAACATTACTCTGATACCAAATCCAGGAAAAGACCAACTAAAAAGAACTTCAGACAAATTTAACTAATGAATATACATGCAAAAATTTTCAAAAAAATTCCAGCCAATAGACGATAGCTTCTCATTAAAAAAGTCATACATCAGGATCAGGTAGGTTTTATCCCAGGGATGCAAGGCTGTTTTAACATGCACAAATCTGTAAACATAATTCACTATATCAACAGAAGCAAAAACAAAGACCATATGATCCTCTCATTAGATGCAGAAAAAGCATTTGAAAAAATTCAGCTTCCTTTTTTAATTAAAACCCTGAAGCATATAGGTATAGGTGGCACATTTCTTAAACTGATGGAAGCCATCTATGAAAAACCAACAGCTAATGTTTTACTGAATGGAGTAAAATGAAAGCTTTTCCACTTAGAACTGGAACCAGACAAGGTTGTCCTCTATAACTACTGCTATTTAACATAGTACTATAATTTCTAGCCAATACAATCAAGCAAGACAAAGAAATAAAGGGCATCCAATGGGAGCAGAGAAGGTGAAACTTTCCCTCTTTGCTGATGATATGATACTTAGAGAACCTCAAAGTCTCAAACACGGGACTCCTGGAAGTCATCAAAAAAACACAGTAGTGTCTTAGGTTATAAAATCAATTTGTCCACAAGTCAAAAGCCTCAATATATGCCAGTAACAGCCAGCATGAGAAGCTACTTGAGGACACAATCCCCTTCACAGTAGCTTCAATATACCTGACAAAAAGGTGAAGGACCTCTATAAAGAAAACTACATAACCCTAAGAAATGAAATAGCAGAAGAAATAGCAAATAGAAGAACATACCATGATCATGGCTGGGAAAAATAAACATTGTTAAAATGTCTATACTTCCCAAAGCAATCTACAGATTCAATGCCATCCCTATTAAAATACCAACATCACACTTTCAAGACTTGGATAAAATAATTCTTTTTTTGTTTGTTTTTATTTTTTTGCTGTTTTTGGCCAGGGCTGGGTTTGAACCCACCACCTCCAGCATATGGGGCAAGTGCCCTACTCCATTGAGCCACAGGCACTGCCCAGAAAAAGCAATTATTTATTTTGTATGGAACCAGAAAAAGCCCATATAGCTAGGGCAATTATTAGCAACAAAAACAAGCCAGGAACATCAGCCTACCAGACACAAGGCCACAGTGATCAGAACAGCATGGTATTTGCACAAAAATAGAGAGGTAGACATCTGGAACCAAATAGAAAATCATGAGATGAAACTAACATCTTATTGTCAACTAATCTTTGGTAAACTAATCAAAAATATACACTGGGGGAAAGAATCCCTATTTAATAAATGCTGCTGGGAGAACTGGATATCCAGACTGAAACTGGAACCGCACCTTTCTCCACTCACAGAAATTGATTCAAGATGGATTAAAGATCTAAATCTAAGGCATGAATCAATAAAAATCTTTGAAGAAAATGTGGGGAAAAAACTTGAAGATATCGATCTGGGGAAAGACATTATGAAGAAGACTTCCGTGTCAATTGCAACAACAGCAAAAATAAACAAATGGGACTTAATTAAACTAAATAGCTTCTGTAGAGCTAAGGAGACAACAAGCAAAGCATATAGACAACCTATTCAATTGGAAAGGATATTTGCATATTATGAATCTGACAAAAGCTTGATAACTGGAATCTATAGAGAACTCAAATTAATCAACATAAAAAGAGTCAACAATCCCTTATATCACTGGGAAAGAGACATGAATGGAACTTTTTCTAACAAACATGAAAAATTCTCATTGCTACTAATTATTAGAGATATGCAAATCAAAACCACCCTGAGATATCACCTAACCCCAGTGAGAATGGCCCAATCACAAAATCTCAAAACTGCAGATGCTGGTGTGGATGTGGAGAGAAAGGAACAATTTTACATTGTTGGTGGAACTGAAAACTAATACAACAGTTTTGGAAGGAAGTATGGAGAATCCTCTGTAGGATAATATTTAGAAATAAACTTATCCTACATCAAGCACACAAAGTAAATTCAGTGTGAGTTTAAAATGACATGCTTTTCTTCCAGAGGCTTAAGAGGCTTGAACTCCTCTGGGTTACTCGCAGAGTTAGGCTTTTTTGGAATTGTAAAATTCCTTAGGCCTTTTCTCTGAAGCAGAACACCCCGTGAAGCCTGAGATCCAAGGGCATGCCGCCCTTCCTCAGAGATACGGGCCAGAGGGTTGACATATGTTAACAACATATTGTCAGAGGTCTATAGGTGCTCTGCCCTGAGGGAAGGACACAGTCGTTACTTCATACTGAGTAAACTGAGTGAATGCTTGAAGATATTCTTCTGTTAACTCTGTTCCCCTATAGCTGCTTTCGTCTTTGTGCCCTGCTTGGAAAACTAGTCACTGTTTAGAGGAAGGGATTTACTACACAAGTGGTTACATTGATATGATAAATACTTCCTTTCAAGTTAAAATTCAGCTAATAGATAATGGACTGGTGTGTACGTGACTGGAAGAGTATAAAACTTAAACTTGGAATAAAGAACTTTGCTATATGCCATCCCACAGTGTATAGTCTGTTTCTTGACTTAATAATTACAGGAGCGAGTTTACACCTACAGCAAAGCTGCTGCTCGTTTGCGTCTTGGGTCACGCAACATATTGGCATAGTCGGCAGGATCAGGGGATCGCGAAGGAGCAGTAAGACTTTCTGGACACTGGGATGGAGGATGGCTGCCTCCACCAGGATGCCTCGGAGAGATCTTTGCTCAAGCCGTTTGAGGTAAACTTGAGAACCCTGTAACTGGGACGGTGCAATTGCCACGCAGAGTATGTGGGACGTCTCCAGCATAACAAGAAACATGGGAGGGAATAATATGAGTCTTCAGCTCTCTTCTTCTTTGGAGGACCAGTATACTGCCATCTTAAAAACTCTGATTTCTACCACTAAAATTCCGGTAAAAACCAGTAACCTGAGGGAACTTTTCTGTGTGGTTGTTAAGCATTGCCACTGGTTTACACCAGACCGGAAAGTCCAGCTTAATTTAAAGGTCTGAAAGAAAGTGGGTTGGGCTCTGCGTCGTGCCCACCAAGAAGGCAATTTTATAAGTAGGGTAATATGGGTAACATATCAGCTGTTTCAGACATGTTCTGAGCAAGATTCTGAGACTGAGGATATTGGCGCTGACGAGTGGCCACCCCCGCCTCCTTTGTCCAAGCTGGGTCAGTTAGACCAGCCAGAACATGTTGTGGAATATCTCAGAATAGGAACATGTATATGATATGCCACATTCCCATTCTAAATCCCAATCTAATAAGCCTCAAAAGAAATATGTGGGTGACTTAAAAAGTCTTAAAAGTGACACAGAGACCTGTCCAGAATTAGTGGAAATGGCTGATGAATCAGCTCAAAAAGAGTCTGAGTTTGAACACCTTAAAAAGCTTATAGCTGAAATTTTTCACAATGAATCAAAGAATTGCCTTCTTAGAAAAGAAGGGAGCTGCATACTCTCCTCTAGAGCAAGCTCTAAAGCAGGTTCTTGTAAAGATGTGCTTCCACCTTACAAGCCTCTAACTTCTTCTGCACCGGCAGGTCCTATAGGCTGGAGGGAAGGCCCCTTCTATCCTGTGTGGCTTAAATCCTGCAGATACACGCTTCACAGCACGGCATCACTTTCCTTTAGATATTTCTGAATTGGCTATATCTAATGAAAACTCAGTTCAAATTTCAGAATCAGGTAATAATAAAGAGCCTGTTATACAAGCATATCCTGTTTTCAGGGAAATTCAAGAGAATGGTCAATCAGGAGTTGTTCAGCATGCTCCTATACAAATAAAATTTTTAAGAACAATGAAAGATGCTGTTTTCGCCTATGGACCCACTTCACTCTTCGTAATTGGCATTTTAAATTCATATTGCACAAATCATATTTTTATTCCTGCTGACTGGGAAACTTTAGCTTGCACTACCTTGAGCCCTGGTCAATTTTTACAATTCAAGGCTTGGTGGCTGGAAGAGGCAACTTTGCAAAACCGAGCTCAGGGAACTCCAGTTAACTCTTTAATGGGTTCTGGCCTTGCGGCTGACATTCACCAACAGCTGCAATTAACACAAGATTTATTAATACAGCTTAAAGATGTTTGTATTAGAACTTGGCAAAGACTAGAGGAAAAAGATGGGGTTAAACAATTTTTTACAAAAATCATGCAAGCAAACAATGAACCATATTCTGAATTTGTAGCTAGACTTCAGACAGCAGTTCAAAGATCTGTTCCTGGAGAACAGGCCAGACAGATGCTTCTATTACAATTAGCATTTGAGAATGCCAATTCAGATTGTAAGTTAGCCCTGACCCCCGTCAAGAATCAGGACAATGTTTCCATTGAACAATATCTCCGCACTTGTAGGGATATTGGTTCTGGAGCATTTCAGGCAAAGCTTAATGCTGCCGCCTTGGCAGAGGCACTTAATGGGACTAAAAAGAAGGCAAAATATTTTAATTTGTTTGCAACTTTAGAAGGACCAGCTGATTTAAAAAGCCCTATAGTATTAACTGCTAAGGCAGAAAAAGAATTACAGTGGATAGAACAGCATATCCAGCAATCTCAGATAGATAGAATTGATGAAGTCGGTCATTTTTATTTATACGTGTTTCCTTCCAATCATTCTCCTACTGGACTGTTAACACAAGAAAATAATTTTATAGAATGGTGTTTTCTACCTAACAAGACAGTTAAGAAAATGGAAACATATATATACAAAATAGCTGCAATAATTTTAAAATGACGTCAAAGATTTAGACAATTAATTGGTAAAGACCCAGAAAAAATATTTGTGCCTCTTACTAATTCTCAAATTAATAATTTATTTATCTTCAACATTGAATGGCAAATTGCTCTTTGAGATTACCTAGGAATTATAGATAACCATTATACTAAGGATAAAAGAATTCAATTTCTTAAAAAAACCAATTGGATATTACCAAAAGTTATTAAAGAACATCTGTTAGATAAGGCTCTCACTTTTTATACTGATGCTAACAAGAAAGGAATTGCAGGATATATAGGAGAAAAAATACAAAAGGTCGAACAGTCTCCTTATCAATCTGTTCAGAAAGCTGAATTATTTGCTATACTAATGCTACTAAGTGATTATCCATATCAAGAGATAAATATTACTAGTGACTCAATCTTTTGTACAATTGCAGTACAAAGCATTGAGACTGTTACTTTAACTGAAAATAATTCAGAATTAAATTTGTTGTTTCACAAACTACAAAAGTTAGTAAGAGCCAGAGTAAAAGGTATTTATATTACACATATTAGAGCCCATACAGGATTACCCGGACCTTTGTCAGAAGGCAATCATATGGTAGATCAATTAATAGGGTCAGTACTTACTGCCCAACAAGAACATAATATTCATCATTCTAATGCAAGATCATTAAAACAGAGACATGGCATCACTTGGCACTCTGCCAGAGCCATAGTCCGATCTTGCCCCACTTGCCAACCTTTAGTAGCACATCCTTTACCCAAGGGAGTTAATCCTAGAGGATTGAAATCTAATCAACTATGGCAAATGGATGTGACTCAATTTCCAGAATTTGGTAAGACAAAATATATACATCATACTATAAATACTTATTCTCATTTTTCATGGGCAACAGCATTATCATTGGAAAAAACAGATGCTGTTATTACACATCTATTAGAATGCTTTACTATTATGGGCAAACCTGAAACTATAAAAACAGATAATGGATCAGCATATATTTCAAATAAATGCAGAGAATTTTTTAATCTCCATCAAATAAATCATTTAACAGGTATTCCTCAAAATAGCCAGGGTCAGGCTAATTGAAAGACAGAATAGAACATTAAAAGATATGCTCAAAAGACAGAAGGGGGAAGGACAGTATACCACCCCAAAAAACAGATTATCTTCAGCACTATTTACTTTAAATTTTTTAAATTTGAATGATGAAAATGAAACTCCAGCATTTAAATGAAGCTTGTTAATTATACTTCTGGGGTCACTGGCCTTCCTATTTGCTTTGGTCAACAATATCAGTGTTTAAATATATCTGTACAGTACTGGCTAAGTCATTATGACCGGCCAGCTCCTGGGAATGATGTCAAACGTGAGATGTTTATGCTAAGTGCTAATTCCATCTCTCGTTTTATCCCAGGTTTTACTCCTATAGATGTGGAAGCTCCTTCTTGTAAGGAGCACCGTTTTACATTACAAAGAGAATGGGTGCATTGGACTCGATGTAAAAGAAATCAAACTTTTTTCTTAATTAATACTTCTAAAGGTCCTATAATGGACTGGAGTCCAAAGGCAACTTTACTTGCCAGCAATAAGAGACCTATTAACATTGAGTTGCCAAGAGATGAGTTTGACTATCTTATAAATAAAAATAAAATCAGTATTAATATGACAACACCTATGAGTTGGACAGATGTTGGGTTTGCACCCCCCGCACCTGGAATTTATGGCTTTCCTAAACAAAATCATTTGTGGAAAGTAAAAGCAGCTCTAAAACCTATGAAGAGTTGGACTGGTGGATTGTTTTATCATCAAACCACCACATCTCATACTTATGGTATGGAATTTACTGTTCATGATGAAAGATACATTCAAGCTTGTGTTCAATTACCCTTTGTGTGGCTGAAAGGCAACATAAAGTGGAATGAAAAAACAGGAGAATTATTTTGTCCTGTGTGTCAACTGTTTACTTGTATTAATAGTTCTCTAAGTTTTAATCCTCAAAAGGAACAGCTGTATTTGTTGAGAGCCAGGACAGGTTTGTGGATGCCAGTGAATTTGACCAGACGGTGGCAAGAATCTCCTGGCCTGACAGTTCTTCAACTTCTGGCTGATCGAGTTTTGGGAAGAACAAAGAGATTTATTGGACTTTTATTTGCTATTATTCTAGGAATTATTCCTATGACAGCTTCTGCTGCTGTCTCTGGCGTGGCTTTAACTCAAGGGATTAAAACACATAATTTTGTGGCTAATTGGCATAAAGATTCTGAACAATTATGGACTGCTCAAAAACAAATTGATACTGAGTTATATAATGAAATTGCTGACTTAGAACAAGCTGTTGTTATGTTGGGGGATGAATTAGTTAGCTTAAAGAAACAAATGAAGTTGAAATGTGATTGGAATATAACTACTTTTTGTATAACCCCTGTTAAATATAATGAGAGTAAATTTTCTTGGGAGAATGTTAAAAAGCATTTGTTAAACCATGATAATTTGACTAAGGAAATTGTAAATTTACAACATGAGATATATTCCACTTTTGAAAATAAGTTACAAAGAATTGATGGAGATCAGATTTTACAAGGCATAGCTGATGGAATTGAACAAATGAATCCTATTCCAAAAATACAAGGACTTATAGGAAGTTCTGTAGCATCATTAGCATTATTTCTAATTATTGGATTCATTTTATATTTGATTTGTAAAAGAGTGAAGCATGCACAAAGCGAAAATGAACATTATGCGCAAGTGTTTGCTTTAATGATGACAGATATGAATAATATTCGTCAAAAACAAAAGGGGGAAAATGTAGGATAATGTTTAGAAATAAACTTATCCTACATCAAGCACACAAAGTAAATTCAGTGTGAGTTTAAAATGACATGCTTTTCTTCCAGAGGCTTAAGAGGCTTTGACTCCTCTGGGTTACTCGCAGAGTTAGGCTTTTTTGGAATTGTAAAATTCCTTAGGCCTTTTCTCTGAAGCAGAACACCCCGTGAAGCCTGAGATCCAAGGGCATGCCGCCCTTCCTCAGAGATACGGGCCAGAGGGTTGACATATGTTAACAACATATTGTCAGAGGTCTATAGGTGCTCTGCCCTGAGGGAAAGACACACTCGTTACTTCATACTGAGTAAACTGAGTGAATGCTTGAAGATATTCTTCTATTAACTCTGTTCCCCTATAGCTGCTTTCGTCTTTGTGCCCTGCTCGGAAAACTAGTCACTGTTTAGAGGAAGGGATTTACTACACAAGTGGTTACATTGATATGATAAATATTTCCTTTCAAGTTAAAATTCAGTTAATAGATAATGGATTAGGTGTTTTCGTGACTGGAAGAGTATAAAACTTAAACTTGGAATAAAGAACTTTGCTATATGCCATCCCACAGTGTATAGTCTGTTTCTTGACTTAATAATTACAGGAGCGAGTTTACACCTACAGCAAAGCTGCTGCTCGTTCGCGTCTTGGGTCACACAACATCCTCAAAGAACTCAAACTGGACCTCCCATTTGATCCTGCAATTCCATTACTGGGACTATTCTCAGAAAAAAAATTCCTTTTATCATAAGGGCCTTTGCACCAGACTGTTTATCACCACTCAATTTACAATTGCCAAAATGTGGAAATGGCCTAAATGCCTACCAACACAGGAATGGATTAACAAGATGTGTTATATGTATACCATGGAATACTATTCAGCCATTAAAAAAGATGGAGAGTTTCCATCTTTTTATTAAACTGGATGGAAGTGGAACACACTATTCTTAGTAAAGTATCACAAGAATGGAGAAGCAAGAATCCTACGTACTTAATTCTGATATGAGGACAATTGATGACCTAGTACACAGTAGGGGTGGGGGAAAAGGGGTGCAGGGAAAGGGACAGACAGAGGGGGTGGGGGAATCACAAGGTTTGACACACCTCTTGTGGATGGGTCACAATTAGAAGAGGGTCTTTACCTAACAAATGAAATCAGTATAACCTGGTTCTTTGTACACTCAATGAATCCCCACCAATAAAAAAAACCCAGTAAGTATAGACTACTTTTTAGAAGAGAAGATTATGCATAATGAGGGGAAGAATTAGGATTGATAGTGGCAGTGAGATCAAGAGAAAATAAAAAAGGTAAAAATTCAGAACATGTAGTCATTGATGGGAACAATTCAGGAAAAGGGAAAAGGTTGAAACACAAGATTGATAAAAGGTGGGAGTATGTAGACTCCCAAACACAATTTGAGTAACATTACTTATATTGAATGAGGCATCCCTTATCCTTTCTATCTGGAGGGAGTGAAGAAAAAAATATGTATGGATATAGGTAGGTTTTGAGGAGGTACAATTATCTGTTTAGAATCATATGGAATAGATTTTTGATACAGGAAGTTTCAGGAAAGTAGGGAAGATTTGTGGTAGTCATTGTAGGGAAAGGGTGAAGAAGCTAGTTATAGGACATTAGTAGGTATACTACTTAGTGTTTTAGCCCAATTTGAGCCTGGTAATTGGTATTTGTAGGGTATTATCATTGGCCAAGTTTTGTTCCTTTTTCTAGTTTTGTTGCAAGAGCAAAGAAAATGAAATTTAAGCTTACCCAAGATTAAGATATTGTCCCATGTATGTAGGTAGAATAGATATGTAGTTGAATTGATAGACCATATAAACTCTATTAGGTAAAGTAAAAGCCCAGAAATGAGAAGAAATTGTATGGATGACTAAGAATATAATATCATCCACATATACCCACCTGACCTTTGACAAAGCAGGCGACAATATACACTGAGGAAAAAACACACTATTCAATAAATGGTATTGTTAAAATTGGATAACCACATGTTAAGAATAAAACAAGATCCATACTTTAACTGCTGACAAAAAAAATAATTCACTATGGATAAAAACTTAAATGTAAGTCATGAAACCATAAGAATTCTGGAAGGAAATGTTAGAAAAACTCTCCTGGATATTAGCCCAGGCAAAGAATTTATGAAGAAGATACAATGGCAATCACAGAAATGACAAAATTAAATAAGTGAGATTAAATTTAAAAACTCTTTAAGTTGAGAAAATAATGAACAGAGCAAATAGACAACTGACAGAATGGGAGAAAATATTAATAACTATACATCTGATAATGGAGTAATAACCAGAATCTAGAAAGAGCACAAGTCAATCAGTAAGAATAAATCAAACAACCCCATCAAAAAGTGAGAAAAAGACATGAACAGAAGCTTTTCAGAAGATAGAAAAATGGCCAATAAACATATGAAAAAATGCTCAATATTACTAATCATCTGGGAAATGCAAATTAAAACCACAGTGAAATATTACCTTACCCCTGTAAGAGTGGTTTTTATCAAAAAGTCCCAAAACAAGAAGTGCTGGCAGATACTCCAAAGAAATAAAAGAAGACCTACCATTCAATCCAGCTATCCCTCTACTGGGTGATTTCCCAGAGGAAAATAAGTCATGTTATTAAAAAGACACCTGTACTTGAATGTTTATTGGAGTACAATTCACAATCACAAAGATGTGGAATCAACACAGTGCCTATCAATTCATGAATGGATTAACAAAATGTTGTATATATGCATCAGGGAATACTACTCAGTCATGAAAAAGGATGACTTAATGCCTTTTCCAACAATTTAGATAGAACTGGAGACCATTATTCTAAAGTATCTAGAGAATGGAAAAACAAACACTACATGCACTCACTGTTATATTAGAATTAACCAATAAGCACGCATGTGCATAGAGGGAAGTAAAACTCAATAGAAATCAAGCAGGGGAGGAAACTGATGAATTTATCTCAATTTTGAGAAGGAGACGATGGGTAAAATCCAACCTAACAGGTACAATGAACACTATCTATGTGACAGGCACACTTATAATCATGACTCAAGCATTATTAAAGCAATCCATGTAACAAAAAATATTTGTATCCCCATAATAGTTTCAAATATAGGAAAGAATTTGAAGCTCTTATAAAACAATAAGAAAAAGAATTTGAAGCCTTTCAAAAAACAATAGTAGGAAGAATAGACATATAACTAAGCTGAAATTTGTTGTCAAAAACTGGAATGACTTGGAAGTGTAATATTTCTGAATGATGACCCTGCTGTGTGATTACAGAAATTGAGTTAAGTAAGCCATCAAAGGAATAAATTGGATATGAAGAAAATTAGAGACAAGAATGTTGAATAGTTTCTCTACGTGGACATAAAAATTGAATAGCATGATTGTAAGGCTTGGAATAAATAGAAGGCTAGTGGTCCATGTCTCTTTGCTCTGAATGAGTGTGGAAGAAGATTCGTGACTAGGAGATGGGTGAATACAGTGACAAGAAGTGAGAGAAGATAATCTAGTTAGAAGAAATGACCCTCCCCCCCAAAAAAAAGGAAACGGGACTTTAAGGGTTTTTTTTAATTTATTACTTTTTTAGGGATAATGTTTCACTCTGTCACACAAGGTAGAGTACAGTGTTGTGATCATAACTCATTATAATTTTGAACTCCTTGGGCTCAAGCGATTCTGCCATGCCCAGCTAATTTTTATTTTTAGAGAAGGGGGTCTTGCTATGTTGCTCAGGCTTGTCATGAACTCCTCACCTGACACTATCATCCAGTCTTGGCCTCCAAAAGTGCTGGAACGATGTGTATGAGCCATTACATTTGCTTAGGATTTTAAAAAATAAAAGATGGAGTAATAATGTTCTGAAAGCAGAATTGTGAAGCCCAGTGAGACATCAATCTTGATTCTGAAATCTGAATGGTGGAAGAATGTGGAATTATGAATGGATTCTACTTACAGGAAGGAGAGTGTGCCTGTGGCATAATTGAATATAGATTGTGGCAGAAATGTATGTTTAGTGAGTGGGGTATTTGAATTGATAACTTTAGAAATGGAACATATTCTGGTGATGGCAATATTCTGGTTATTCCCTTAATAGTGAGTGGATGGCTAAGGGAAGAGAATATTTTTGTAAAACAAGTATTTGGGAAACTAAGATGTTGAGCATATCCTTGATAGAAGGGAGATCTTTTTCAGGAAGTTGGAAAAGATTTAGAATAGATATGAATAGAGTGAACCAGGTCAGTAGATGACAGTAATGAGGTGGTAGGATATGAGGTATAGAACTGGATGTCATGAGTCTTAAAAAGAAAGAGTATTGTATATCATCACGGGACAAAGAAAAGCATCTTTTATATTAATGAGAAACTAGAATAATGCTAGTATCATGTCCCTGCTCTGAAATACATATGGAAGAGCCTCTACTTGAAAAGGGATATGACAACTCCAAGGGAAAAACAGGTTTTACTTAAGATAGTTTGTGGAGGAAAATACGATTAATGAGCTAGTAGAAGTAACAGAGGAACTGGTAAAAGGATTTGTGATGAATAATTCTTTTCTTTGTACTCCAAAACTACATATGTGTGTGTGTGTGTGTGTGTGTATACCTAACCCTAACCCATAGATATACATATATAGATTTCAATCTCCACTTGGATGTAACAAAATCAAATTGAGATAAATCCATAAAAGATTTAGCTAATTATCTCACCTCCATAATTCTACCACCCCTAAATTATGTCTTCCTTGCATAGTCATCTCGACCTATCCTCATCTTTCATCTGGGCTTTTATAACAGCCCCCTGGTTTATCCTTATTCACATTACTCTTCTCCCAAATCTCTTCTTCACATGCTAGTCAGCGTGGTAATTTTCAAAATTTTAATTGAAAATTACTGCTCTCATGGTTGAGTACAACGGTGTACTCTTTGTTATTATACAAGAACTTATCTTGTCCAGCTTTAATTGTCTTTTGTGCTTCATTTACTAACACTTTGGCTTGCTCTGCATCTTGGACAAACTGGCCTTGTTTGGGTCGATTACATATGTCATATTCCTCTTACCATAAGTTTTCTGTTACCTGAAGTTTTGTTGTTCCACAATGCTATCCCTTCTTCTTATCTTTTTGTTTTTGTATTTAGACTGGATCCTAATTAAACATCAGAGACTGATTCACTTAGGTTACTTTGTCAACATTTCTCACAAACTGGACATGAAAGAGAAACAACAAAGTCTCTTGAAGAAAACTTAGGAAGATACATTCATAGTTTGCATATAAGAGGTGGCATTTTAGGTCATTGGGGAAATATTAAGCTTGCAGTTAGTGGACGAAGATAGCTCTATATCCACTGGGAAAAACTCAAAATGAACTCCTCTTTCACAACATATACATGCAAGCATTTTAGGTGTAAAAAACTGTACATATATTTTCTTTTAGGAGTATAGATGAATACTTTCATGAGTTTAGGTTAGGCAAGTATTTGTTAAATAGGATAATAAATGTACTAAATCTAAAAGAAAATTGGTAAAATTTTGACTTCATTAAAATTAAGAACTTCTCTTCATTAAGAAAGAAGAGTGAGGGCAGTGCCTGTGGCTCAAAGGAGTAGGGCGCTGGCCCCATATACCAGAGGTGGTGGGTTCAAGCCCAGCCCTGGCCAAAAACCGCAAAAAAAAAAAAAAAAGAAGAATGAGAATGAAATGGCAACCCACAGATTTGGTGGTAGGTGCAATGCATGTATTGGGCAAGGGACACATTCAGAATAATATATAAAAATTTATATATGTCAGTAAGAGATACCAATAATTCAATAAAGATGGACAAAATATTTGAACAGGCAATTCACAAAAAGAATATACAAATGATAAGCACGCTTATTAATATATTCTCCAACTATTGTTCACTGGAAAAATCAAAATTAAAACCACAATGAAATACTACTGTAACACCACTAGAATTACTAAAATTAAAGTAACAATAGTAAGAGTTGTAAGGATATAGAATAACTGGAAATCTCAGACATTGCTAGTGGAAATGCTGAATGATAGAGTCAACTTAGAAAATAGTTTAGAACACCTATATTATGATCCAATGATATTATGAATATCTGCTCAAGACAAATGATTGTATGGCCCCTAAAGGTACACAAACATATTCATGGTAACTTTATTCATATAGCTATAAACTGGAAAAATCCAAATGTCCATCAACAGTAGAATGGGTACAGTGTTACATTCACACAATGAAAAGCTGCAACAAAATAATTAATGGATTACTGCTACACATGACAATGTGGATGAGACTCACAAATATAAATAAAGGCCAACAAAAAAGCCAGACACATAGTAACAAATTGTATAACAGTTATGCAAGCAAACTCAAATTTATGGTGATAAGCAAAACTAATATATGGTGGTAAAAGTCAGAATGCTGGTTGTTTGTGCATGAGCCCAGAAGAGATTATATTGACTGGGAAAGGACATAAGGAACTCTTCTAGGGAGCTAAACATTCTCTACTTCTTGATATTCTGGTGTTTACATGGGCATATAAATTTAAAAATGTAATCAAGCTCCCTCCATCCCTCTTTCTGCTTCCCCCCCCATAAACTTAATTGTCATTAATTGTCCTCATATCAAGATGGGGCCTTAGTGTGTGTCACACTTTATGGGGGCAAGACATGATTGCAAGAGGGACTTTACCTAACAATTGCAATCAGTGTAACTGGCTAATTGTACCATCAATGAATCCCCAACAATAAAAAAAAAAAAAAATGTAATCAAGCTATATGTTAAGATTTGTGCACTTTGCTATTTGTATGTTATACCTCGAAAAATGTTAAAATATTCTCAAGAGCTTGTACCCATGCATTAATAGAGTTCTCTTAGAATGTAAAAAGCATAAAGCTAGGGGTCTTGTCAATATTATTCACAAAATGAATAAGTGAATAAGTGAATGTAAAGATACGTTGAAAGCAGAATCAAGAGAGAAGCAGCTCAGGATATGATATCAAGAGGATTAAATAGGAGATGTCCCTGAAGTTGTTTGCAAACTTCAATGCATATTAGAATCTTGGGGGAAAATCTCTTTGCCCTATCCCCCCCAAAATTTGATTTAGTAGTCATAAGATTAGGTCCCAGAAATCTGAAGTTTTTATAAGCATCCCAAATGACTCAGATGTGGGAAGGTTTACATATTGAGAATGATTTTTAAAACTTTTTTATATTGTAAAAGGAATCTAAATGATTTGTGAAGGAAAAACTGGAATGGTCAGGCTTTAAGAAAGAGTTGAGCACTCCTTTCTCTGCAGATCTTTATTGGTAACCTGCACCATGTTCTTCAGAGATAAGCACTGGTAGTGGAAGGATTTGGGGGTTATAGTGACTATTAGCAGAAGGGCAAGCCCAAATAATTGAGGCAACCACACAAAAGTATGGGCCATGGAAGGTGGTTATTTGGAAAAACTTGAGTTACTGGATTGCAAAGGGTGTTAATGCAGGGAGATTTATTCGAGTTATCCATTGAGTTACCCAAGCATACTGTCTCACTACTGCACTTGTATTTAATCTTTGTTTTTAGCTGTAACTTTTAAATTTGTGTTAATCTTGTTTTCGTAGGTAACTTGGCTTCTAAATTCTGAAGTCCATGGTGGCAGAAACTATTTTATGTGCCTAATAAGCACATGCTAGTGCTCAATAGACTTTCAGTGAATGAACAAATGTTGGAGTTTCATGGAGACCAGCATTCAGGAAGAAGTGGAATATTAAACCAAAGCTTCAAGGCACAGTGTATAGATAGCAAGATACATGCATGCATGGAAATAATGAGGTAAGATAACTTTGGAAAACTGGGAAACTCTGAAGCTTGTATAGCCTAGCATGGTATATATAGATACCTACAGTAATTATCATATTAACAAAGATCATCTTTGCGTATTTTGGCAAAAACACTTATAAAGATGCAGAATTACGATAGAGGCCAAATTTTTGTTTGTTATACTGTGGCATTGAGCATAATAACCAGCTGAGGACAAAATGTTTATTTCCTATGACTGATTAATTAGGCATTACACAACTGTGTGTTGTCAGTATCAAGTGTTTTCTGTCATCAGATTTCAAAAGAACTTTTTATCTTGTTTCTGCATGGGAATAAGGAAATTCAATAACCATGAATATTTCAAAATGCTTATAATTAAAACTTTATGTGCTTGGCACAAAAACACGTTTCAAAGATTGAGCCAATTGTTTTCTGATTCTGCTGTCAGTCTGCACCCGTGCATGCTAACAGCTGGCTCATAAACACTGCGTGGCATTGCTTCTCAGATACCAAGGAAGTAATAAAATCTCTTTTCTATAGCATCATTAATATTCAAGGCGGAGAGTCAAATAGCCATGTAGTGTTTTCTATTATGTTTTTTTACTTGAGACAAAATAAGGCTACCTGAAGATGGAGGTAGGCACTTTTATCAAGTCAGGCCATGAAAATAGAGGATAGCCTGCTAATACTAAAGAGCAGCATTATGGTCTTCTCACTACCTTGTGAATCTAGAAGACCAAGATGTGAAGATTCCTTGGAGACGTGGTGGGTGTTTATGTGTAAAGATCAGGTAGGATGGTCATGAGCAATACTAGTGGCGTGTGCATCCAACAAACGAATGGTAGAGGTTGTATGGTAAACTCAGTAGAGTCAAACAAAGTCAGGGGAAATAGTTCAAACTGTCTCCAACATAAAACTCCTGCTTCAAGGGAATTTGAACCCTAGACCCCAAAGGGCAGAGAGAATAAGAAAATCAATGAAAATGTAATACAGATGTAGATCTAGAATATACCTTGAGGCCTCTCTCAGGTAGAATTCAAACACCCATGATGCTCTTTATGCCTTTGTAAAAGGACATCTTTAAATTATTCAAAGGAAGCAATTGGAATAGAAGGGATCACTTTTCTTCAGTCACACAGTATAAAGAAAGACTAGATTCAGAGTAACTATCAAAGTGCCCTGTTAGAAGCTTACATCTCTACTTATAGAAATCCACTAAATTATTGTATCTTTTTATTCAAAATGTTTACCACGGAGAGTAGGAAATCTAATGAGCTTCATTTATTTCATACTTAATGTGTTCAAGAAACACAGGCCTAAGCTATTATAATTATCATTAAGCAGATGGGGAAACTAATGCTTGGGAAGAAGTGGGAGCAATGGGACCCTCTCCATGCCTCCTTTTGCCTTATGGATCTGTGACTTTGGCTGGATTTTTTGCTTTCTCTGGGCTTTCCTCTATGATCTCATTGATTATACTCTCATTGTTGAGCAACCAATTTAAAAGTATTTCTTTTCTATCCAGGTCTCTGTTGTTTACAAAGTTCCATATAGAGAGTAGCTTTCATTAAATAATTCCTAATATCAGTGAGAGGCCTATTTAATTTACAGTGTGATACACAGTTCCTTTATTATTTCTTCTACAGTTTATTTTCTTTAGGGAGTGAAGGTTAAGGGAAAAGTATAACAGTTAATGCAATTTTCTCTAATTCTTAGTATAGTAAAGTTGAGGTATAAATTGATTTAGCAGAAAATCCATTTTCATAATTATGCTAAATACTCTGCTACTTTTGTACAACTGAAGTGTCAAGCCTTCCCAGCTGTACTCAGCCACAGGTACTATTTCATCAAGCTGTGGGCTGAGTGCAACCCACGTAATAGGCCAAAATTACAATATTGGTTGAAACTGGTAGAATCTTAGGATCCCTAGTCGCATAAGTGGGTGGAGCCTGGAACTGGCTTTGCTGTTCTAAACACCTAAATATCAGCCTCACTGTAAACACTGGACATCTGCTGTAGTTACTCTGTAGATGTTTAACCTCTCTTTGGGGCAATGCTCAAAAACCCCTTTCCATTTGGATGTGGTCCTAATTCTCTACCTAAGTTTTGCCAATCCCTCATCTAGTAGCTGAACCCTGACTTCTACTCCCAGGTGATGGCTTAGGACCTGGGCCAAACAAGACATAATACATAGGACTAACATTGTCTTCTATTCAAATGCAGAATATTTACTGAAGGATCATATTCTTGTCCTCCACTTTATTAGTTAGGGTTCCCTAGAGGGACAGAACCAATATATAAAATAAATGTGTATACATTACTTATATAGGTACACACACAAATGAAAGGGAATTTATTAGGGAGAATTGGCTCACATGATCACCCAGGCAAAGTCCTACAATAGGCCACCTGCAAGGTGGAGAATGAGAGAAGCTGGTAGAGTAGTTTTCAGGGAACATGGTAGAGTGGCTCAGTCCATGTCTGAAAGCCTAAAATCAAGGAAGCAAAGAGTATGGCCCAAAGACTGAAGGTGAAGGCCTGAGAACCCTTAGGAAGTGTAAGTCCCAGAGTCTAAAGGTCAAAGAACCTGAGTCTGATGTCCAAGAACAGGAGAAGAAAAAAGTGTCTTGGAGAGAGAGAGGGAGGGAGAGAGAGAGAGAGAGAGAGAGAGAGAGAGAGAGAGAGAGAGAGAGAGAGAGAGAGAGAGAGAGAGAGAGAGAAGCTTAATGCTCCCCTTTTCCCATCTGCTTTGTTCTAGCAGTGCTCACAGCCTACTGCCTGGTGCCTATCCAGATTGAGTGGAGGTCTTCTTAGTCTGTGCTGTCTCAGGCATCAGTCTCCTCTGGAAATACCCTCACAGACACACCAGAAACAGTGCTTCACTAGGCATCTAGGTACCCTCAATCCACTCAAGTTAACACCTAATATTAGCTATCACTCCTACCAACTATATTAAAAGCATTGTCAGTGTTATCATTGGCTTACATTGCCCCTGACATTATAATATTCATGGGATATTACATCTCTCAGAGCCCAGCATTAACGTTAGATTAAGGCCTCAAACTCTAACTCAGATAATTTATAGTAGCTTCTTTCATCATGTTAGGCAGTTAGAATATGTCATAGTGATTAGAGACCCTTTATAAGATAAGCCCAGTGATTTCAGAGGAAAATAAAATCAGAGGGAATGAAAGGAAGTTTCTTTCTTGAATACACCAAGAAGACAAAATAGTATTTTCACCAAGGTGAAAAGCAGGGATAAGTTCAAAGAAGCTGAAGGTTTGTCGTTCCATAAATTTCCCAGCCCCACTTAGTTGCTCCACCTTGTAGGTTTAGCCACACTCACTTTATGAGTTCATAGTAAACTAATCTGGTGGAATGTCAGGAGTTTGCATCTATAGTTGGGTAGTATCTGTAGTTAATGCTGCTGTGTTCAGCCTTGAATCATGTCTTGGTTGTCTAAGTGTTCAGTGCTTCAGTTATTCCCTCCATTTTCCTTCATTTATATCCAGCCCATATCACAGTATGTTTTTTATTTGTTTGTTTTCTTAATACTACTCTGAATTCTCCAAGTTCAACATACTAACATACTTCCTTAAAACCCTGATGCTCTACTATTTCATGATCTCATGCTACCCTACTTCTGGGAAGAGTTTAATCTAGTTTACTTTAGGAATAGTTCTCAACCAGATGGACACCTACCTCCCTCAGAATTCATGCTGCTGTCACTGGTATGATTTTTTGCAACATGACATATGAAAATGCCTACTGCCATGTCCCATCCATCATATAAGGCTTTATTGACTATCAACACTGATTACTCTGCAATGGGTTAATTATACCCCTTGAACATATCATGATTTAGATGCTATATCAGTAACTAGGCCTTTAGCCAATTCTGGTCTCAATTCTGGTCCTAGTTTCACCCATCCAGATTCAAATTCATTTTCATCTTCTTCCCATTGGCCTATAATTTTTCATACTTAGGATATTTTTATACCAAATATCCTCTTGGCAAGATAGAATAGTCTGTGGTTGTAATAGACATACTATCTATGCTATGGAAATCCCTTTCTCATATTATCTTTAAAGCACACAGTCCAAAAATCTAGAAGTTTTCCAGTAAGTAGATTTTGGCTCTACTTATGAAGTATTTCAGTGTTCTTTTTTTTTTTTTAAATGATACTAAATAAGGCTTATCTCCCCTTTCACTATAGGTTCTACCACTCTATATAGTCTTATAACTGGCCTGCCTTGTTCATTTAGCATAACTTCCAGGACATTAAAGCATTTAATTTTGTGATGAAGCCCAGTTTAAAGTGATACTAAATTAAGAGAACAAAAGCTAAACTAAGGCTCTGAAGAAAGACCAATTACAAAATAAAAAGAATTAAGCTTTATTATTTATACATTTTACTATTATCTATAATTGCAAATTGGCTTTATATAATACAGCATATTGGCAATAATATATTAAACGTTACATGAAATTAGGAAACTATGCATTTGAGATAGAAAAATCTATAAAAGTGGATAGACTCCTAAGACAAAGTACAAGAAGAATTATGAGATAATTTTTGAGGGGTGAAATAATCAAAGTGGGTGATTCTGTTCAGGACATGTAATTTAAAAAACTAACTTGATCAAAACAAATTTCATTTCTATGAATAATCGAAAGTCAAAGGAGTAGTTCAAAGACTTTGCTGGCCATATGTAATATTGCTTTTCTTTTCTGGGAAATTTAATCTTTATATTTCAACTCTTAGAAAAAAATTCTGCATTTATAAAAATTATATATGAGATACATCAAACCAAATGTATTAACTCATCTGCAAACATGTTTCTGCTATTCCTCATTCTAAATACTTTCCTCCAATTGTTCCTTATATTTCATGCATCTATCATATTCTGACAATCTCACCTCTCTCTGTATGTCTTAAATCCTAAATTGATTTATTTTTCTCAATTCGTACTATGACCATCCAGTTTATTTTATTTTTTATTTTTTTTATTAAATCATAGCACCATACACTGGTTTTATGGACCGTTTGACACATTTTCATCACACTGGTTAACATAGCCTTCCTCTCTCCCCTGGATGGCTGCAACAAGCCTAAATTTTTCTGTGTCCTTCTTGATCTCCTTCTTTCTCCACATAGCACCTGAAAAAAATTTTTTTAATTAAAATAAGTCTTATAAATCCCTATTCAGATACTCTAGAACATTTCATATCTTAACTTTTTTCCTTGACATTATTTTAGGTACCCTTTGAAAACTAGACACAATCATTCTTCCACACTGGTTGTGGACTTCACTCCCCTGCTCTTCATGTCACTTAACCCTTTCTTCCATACATTCTATTCTCCATCACTCATAATATTTCACCTTTTCTTTTAGGCCCAAATATAATCTGTTCCCTTTACTTGTAAAGTTCTTCCTGTTCTTGTATAGTCACTATACTTCTAGTCAGAATGTAAAGTTTTTCATAACTCATTTAATAATAGTATCTCTATTCCCTTATATACTTTTTCATTTATATATTGCCTAACATGGAACAGGCATGATACGAAAAGCTGGCGATCCCAAGATGACCTAAGTATCCTTCCTGAGAAGAATTTGTGAACTAGTGGGGAAAATAGGTGGTATAATCTATGACTCAATATAACAGAGTAGTTTCTTATGAAAGGAATATGAAAAATCTATGGGAGTTAAGGAGTCAAAGAGAAACAACAATCAAACTGGCAAGAACAGGAAACCCCTCTTTGGGGTGGAGGGGTCTCTATAATTGCATGCATTACTTTGTATTATACTTGTGTGTGTGTGCACATGTACACACATACTCACACATATGATGCATGTGCCTACCCAACAGTAAAAGAAACACCACAATCTGTCAATGTTGTGCTGAAACTGATAGATAGTTATAGATTCTGGTTTCCCCAAGATGATGCTGAGGGAAAATTGGAAGTTTTCAGACTTGATGTATCTATTGACAGACTATGTGGGCTCAAACATTGGTTCATTACTTAATAGCTGTATAACATTTTCCAAAATACATAACCTTACCAAGCCTCAGAGTCAATATCACTGTTGAAGAAAAGCAAAATGATAGTACCTATCTCGCTGAGTTGCCATGAGTGGGCTAGTATATGAAAAACTTCTACCATAATGCAGGTAAACAATAAGTATTCTATAATCTTAGCTATTCTTGTTTTGTTGATGATGTTTTTATAGTTACTATTATAGTTACTATTAGCAAAGACAACCACTCATAATTTTAAATCATATTATTCAGAATTTGAATTGTGTTTGATCTAGAATGCACTCTGGTCTCAGCCAGGATATGAGAAGTATTGGCTTCGTGAATTTTAGATCATTGGCTAGGGTTCTTGCAAGTGTATCACTGAATCACAATTAAAAAAAAAAACATGTGGATTAATTGATGCTTTCAAGCTTTTTAGGTTCAGTAAAACAAGTTTATCCAAAGCCAATGTTTGAAATTTCAATTATAGTTTCAAATTTTAATATTATTCAGGATGTAAAATAGCAGGCCTACCTTAGTTGCTTGCTTCAATTTTAACCTATAATAGGGCCAGAAAAATATATAGACAAAGAAGAAAGTCTAAAAGGGAGATAGAAAGAGGAGGTAGAAAGAGGGTACCAAGACAGAGGGATGCGGTGAGAGAAAGGAAAGAAAAAAGCACAAAAGAAAGGAAACAAAACTCTAAAGAGCAAAAATAATGAAAAATAATTGATATGACAAAATGCAGTATAAACCAGTGTAAAGATACACACGTGCGCGTGCACACACACACATATATATACTTTTTTTTTTTGAGACGAAGTCTCACTGTGTTGCCCTGGGTAGAGTGCCATGGCATCACAGCTCACAGCAATCTCAAACTCTTGGGCTTAAGCGATTCTCTTGCCTCAGCCTCCCAAGTAGCTGGTACTACAGGTGCCACACTGCCCGGCTATTTTTTGGTTGTAGTTGTCATTGTTGTTTGGCGGGCCTGGGCTGGATTCAAAACTGCCGAGCCCTGGCGGCTGAGCTACAGGTGCTGCCCCAAAGTCATATATTTTGAGTAGCAATTATATCCAAAATACTTAACCAGTAAGGTGGAGGAACTGACTAGTCAGAGTGGGTGTGCTCTATGTATAATATTCCCATTATGACTCTACCAGCCCACCTGGAGACTTTACCTTAGACTACATTTCGACTTAGATGCAAAGGAAGAACAAAATTCACCTTCTTGGAGAATCAGTTTTACTCACTTTTTTTTTTTTTTTTAATGGTGAAGACATTTTAAACTAAGAGAGACATGGCTTATTATGAATAAATGCCAAGTTTATAATTATTTCTAGCCTAAAATCTGGGGCTTCAAAAAGATATGGAACTCCTGTTGCCACTTAATTCTAAATTCCCTAGTCTCTCTAGAGGATGTATTCATCCTTCCAAACGTATGGGATAATGTGAGAATTATGCTTTAGGTTTCTGCGGAAGAAGCTTATTAAGCCTACAATACTTGAGTCTAGCAGGGAAAGGTAGAAGCTTCCTTTCTCTATTTGTGCCAGTGTTATTTGCTCTATTTCATACCTGATTGTAAAACTTATATAAACCTTAAGTTTTAGACAAAGGAGAGCTTAGGATGCTAGTTAAGAGAGTTCCTAGATTAGGAAAATGTGCTGGGAGAAAGGAGGACATAGTCAGATTTGTCATGGAATGGATTCTCTAGAAAAGAAATACTGAGACAGGGATTAGCATGCAGGATGTTTAATAAGAAGTGTCTTTGGGAATAACATCAATGTAGAGAAAGAAAGAAAGCTGAACTGGGAAGGAAGCTGGATTGGGTTGGTCTGTGATAGAGGCTCAACAAAGGCCTCAGCAAATACCCTTGAAGTATTACAGATACATTTTGCAATCTGAAACTGTGAGTTCTAAAACTGGGATGGCCCTTCAAAATTTTCTGGACTTTTAATTTGCTGTAGCAATTATTCACTGTATATAGGCTGCCCCAAGAAGGAGATGTGATTTGGGGCAAGGTGGATCTCTTCATCTGAGGCAATTCCCATTGAGAGCTTACAATTGATAGCTATAATGCTGCCTATGCTACCTGAAGTTGGAGTAATAAACGCCTTATTTTTGGAAGTGGAATCTGAGTGGATGGTCACAACATTCACTACAGGAGTATTCTACTCACTATAAGAGAATGCTACCCACATCGGGGCATTATCCAGCTAAGATTTCCAGAAATTTATTTCCAGAAGTGAAATTAAATGGGCTTTGTATGCAGATTTGTTGCTTCTGGGGGCTCAGATCTCTTGATGCCCCACTGGGAAGGAGTAATGGTCGGGAGCTTTAACCTCATTTTTTTTTCCTCTAGGATATTAAATTGTCATTCATCCAGGAGATATATATTGAATATTTAAAATGTTCCAAGAATTGCTCTTGTCTCTTGGGATGCAGTAAAGAGGAAGGCAGGCATGGTTCTTGCCCTCCTGGAACTTACAGAACAAATTTGGTAAATATTAGCTCTTCCTCCTGAGAACTAAACAGAACTAAAACCAGACATACAGTGTTCCCTTTTCTCCACATCCACACCAACATCTGTAGTTTGGGGATTTTGTTATGTGGGCTACTCATACTGGAGTTAGATGATGTCTCAAAGGGATTTCTTTTTGATTTTTTTTTTATTAAGATCATGAATACATTTATGCCTTTGTGGGATTCAATATGTTGATTATTTGCACAAATTTGAGTGCTTACATCCTATAATTAACATAGCTTTCACCTCATTTACTTAATCACAGTGTTAAGACATTTGTGTTTAATACTCGATAGATTTGACTTCAATAGAGGGAGGGTTAATGGTGGGACCTCACCTATGAAGCTTATTTCAAAGTGGTTTTGATTTGCATTTCTCTGATGATTAAAGATGATGAGCATTTTTTCATGTGTCTGTAGACCATGCGCCTATCTTCTTCAGAAAAGCTTCTGTTCAAGTCTCTTGCCAACAATGAAATTGCATCACTTGTTCTTTTCTTAGTAAAAAGTTTGAGTTCTCTGTGGATTCTGGCTATCAGACTTTTGTCAGAAACATAACCTTCAAATATCCTCTCCTATTCTGAGTGCTGTCTACTATCAAGTATAGAACATAGATGTCTTAACACAATAATCAAGTAAATGAGGCAAAAGCTATATTAATAATTTTGATGTAAGTACTCCAAATTATATAAAATATCAACACATTGTACCCCCAAATGCATAAATGTATTCATGATCTATGTGTATACAACTTAATAAAAAGAAAAAAAAAAGCCAGACATATAGAGATGGATAACTCCATAATATTATTTGAAGATTCAAGAAACTACATTTTAATATGTCGTTGAACTCAGAATAAAGACTGAATGGGTATTGATTAGGGAGGACCATTTGACTTGTTTTTTTTTCTTCATATATTTATTAGCTATATTACTTTGGAAAAGTTACATTGATTCTCTGTGCCTTAGTTTTCCCATCTATGTGTAGTGGATAGTAGGAATTCTTGTAATATTAGTTTCTATTCTGTTAAAACCCAAATTTTATGCTTGAAAGAAAATAATTGTACATTTTTATTTTCAATCTCCTTATAAATAACATTTTCCTCTCTGTGTCCTTAAGCTACCCATATCATGGCCACGTTATGATGTGACTTTTTATCTATACTTGGGTGGCTTTTGTCAAGATTTAATTCAAGTTAGTATCCGTATTAGTATACACCTAGGATGAGAAGGTGAAATCTAGTATTTTCCTGGCCAGGATGGGAATTCCCAATTACCTCAGTAACAGAGCTAAATTGAAGCTTAGGCGCCCCGGGGTATAAACTTTAAAATTGTATAATTAAAATTCAATCACTTTCCTGTCAAATATAGTCAGAAATGCCGTACATAACTGAAAGAAATAATAACCAAGCTGTGGATAAATAATAACACAGCGCTATTGGATAAACATTTTATTGGATAAACATTTTAGGCTTAATTAACCAGTCAATTCTTGTTTTTCTACGCACATTGGTTGTTTTGAGTCACTGAATTGGGCATGCCAGTCAAAAAAACAGTCAAGTCACAGTAAATAAATTGCTATTTTCCCCCTATGTTTCCCAAACTAGCTATTTTGGAAACATAGCTTCAGAGGCATTTATTACAACTGAAAAGGAAACAAAAAATAATAACAATTGCCATTTATTGAACTCTTATGTGCTAGTCTCCATAGATGTATCTTTATTTAATGCTCAGATCAATCTTATAAGACAGGTCTTGTTAGTATCTAATATTAATTGATGAGGAAAGTCAGACATAGAGAGGTGAAATAACTTTCCCACAATCCCAACAACTACAAAATGATGGACTCAAGTTTGGAGCATAGGACTACCTGATTAAAGCTCATGTTTTTCTTTGGTGCCTAAATGTCTTTCACTTGAACTACTTCTGCACCAATTATTATACCTCTTCATACCATATAATTTGTCAATAGCTTATAAAGTACTCACTTGCCATTGTGGGTGTGTTTAATGTCTGAGTATGTGTGTCATTTGATAGATGTATACATGTGGTGAATTAAAACAATAACCACCACATCCATCACTAATATTTATTTAGTATCTATAGTGTTTCAGTCTTATTTCTACTTTGTATACATAAATTATTTAATCCTTACCATAACACTTCAGAGAATCCATTACTAGTATCTGTTTTATAGATGGAAAAACTGAGGCACAGTGAAAATAAGTAGTACTCATTTCAAAATAGGGATGAGAATCCTGCCTATGGCGTGCTTTAGCATGACCTGGAAGATGAATAAGATTTTGATATGGTTAAAGAGTTAAAGAGTTGCCAAAAAAAAAAAAAAAAAGAATATGCAGCAAATAAAGAACTATGTACCTCACACCACAAAGCCTAAAATATTTACTATTTGTTCATTTAGAGAGGAATGAATTTAGAGAGGAATTTTCATGGTCTTCCAAGTTGAAATCACCAGATAGTATAGTAAAATTAAGATATATTTCTTTTGCACTGTTCAACTTATGGTTTAACAATAATACTAACAAAAATGATAATGTCAGTAGCTATAATTTATTATTTACTTTATGTAAGACACGTAAGGATGGACCTCATATAATATATTGTTTCGTTTATTAGTCAGAATACTCTGTGAGATAATTTCCATTCATTGTCTTCCCCATCCATCTTTCATTTCCTGCCTTTCCTCCCTCTCTTGCTTCCTTCAATCCTTCCTTTCCTTCCTTCCTTCCTTCCCTCCCTCCCTCTTATTTCTTTTTCTTTCTCTCACATGACATGGTTGAATATGGTCAATTCCATTGTTTGCTTAGAAGTAAATCATCATGGCCTAAGGCATTCAAGGTAATCCCAATTCTATTGCCTATAATCATCAGGAGTAAACATGTAACACAATTCTAGTCCAATTTTGGCCAATGTAAGGAAAGTCAACTGGCCAGGAAGTCTTCTGAGATCGGTTCATTTATTATTAAAATAGACAATTTAAGCTCCATCCATGTAAACATAAAAGAGGTAGTCTCCATCTTTTTTATGACTGCATAATATTCCGTAGTATACATACACCAAAATTTGTTAATCCATTCATGGGTAGATGGGCACTTGGGCTGTTTCCATGACTTGGCAATTATGAATTGGGCTGAAATAAACATTCTTATGCAAATGCATTTGTTGTAAAGTGTTTTTTGGTCGTCTGGGTATGTACCTAGTGGAGGAATTGCAGGATCAAATGGCAGGTTTACTTTTAGTTGTCTAAGTGTTCTCCAAACTTCTTTCCAGAAAGGACATAGTAATTTGCATTCCCACCAGCAGTCCAGAAATATTCTTTTCTCTCCACATCTACGCCAACATCTGTAGTTTTGAGAGTTTGTTATGTGGGCTAATCTTACTGGAGTTAGATGATATCTCAAAGTGGTTTTGATTTGCATTTCTCTGATGATTAAAGATGATGAGCATTTTTTCATGTATCTGTAGGCCATGAGCCTGTCTTCTTCAGAGAAGCTTCTGTTCAAGTCCCTTGCCCACAAGGAAATTGGGTTATTTATCCTTTACTCAGAGTTTCATAGTTCACTTCATAGATATCTTTCACATCCTTTGTTAGGTAAATTCCCAAATATTTCATCTTCTTTGGCACTACTATAAAAGGAATAGAATCTTGACTGTTTTTTTCAGCTTGACTATTGTTAGTATATACAAAAGCTACTGATTTGTGAGTATTGATTTTGTATCCTGAGATGCTGCTGTATTCCCATAATCACTTCTAAGAGTTTGTAGTTGAATCCCTAGGGTTTTCCAGGTATAAAATCATATCATCTGTGAAGAGGGAAAGCTTGATCTCCTCTGACCCTATTTGGATACCCTGATCACCTTCTCTTCCCTGATTGCAATGGCTAAGACTTCCATGACTATGTTAAATAGCAGTGGAGACAATGGGCATCCTTTCCTGGTTCCTGATCTGATTGGAAATGTTTTCAATTTTACTCCATTCAATATGATACTGGTTGTGGGTTTGCTGTAGATGGCCTCTATCAGTTTAAGAAATGTCCCTTCTTCATAGACCATTTGACACATTTTCATCTCAATGGTTAACATAGCCTTCCTGGCATTATCTCAGTTACTGTGCCAAAACATTTACATTCTACATTTACCAAGTTTCGCAAATACCCCTGTAAGATGCACCACAGCCCCATGATCATATCAATGTATACAGTTATGATTTAATAAAAAAAAAACATGAAAAAAAAAGAAATGTCCCTTCTATACCCATTTTCTTAAGTGTTCTGATCATGAAAGGATGCTGGATATTATCAAAAGTGTTTTCTGCATCAATTGAGAGAATCATATGGACATTGTTTTTTATTTTGTTTATGTGATTCATTATAGTTATAGACTTACATATGCTGAACCAACCTTGAGGCCCTGGGAGAAAACCAACTTGGTCTTGCTGTATTGTATGTTGGATGTGTTGCTGGATTCTGTTTGCTAGGATCTTACTGAATATTTTTGCATCTATACTTATTAAAGATATTTGTCTATAATTTTCTTTCCTTGTTGAGTCTTTTCCTGGTTTGGAGGGTGATATTTTCTTCATGGAATGTGTTGGGAAAGATTATGTTTTGTAAAAGGTTATGTAATACAGGTACTAGTTCCTCTTTAAAGGTTTGGTAGAATTCTGTCGTGAAGCCATCTGGTCCCGGACTATTCTTTTTTTTTTTTTTTTTTTTTTTTGGCCGGGGCTGGGTTTGAACCCACCACCTCCGGCATATGGGACCGGCGCCCTACTCCTTGAGCCACAGGCGCCGCCCAGTCCCGGACTATTCTTTTTTGGCAGATTTAGTATAGTTGATGCTACTTCAGTACTTGCTATAGGTCTATTCAATATTTCCAATTCTTTCTGGTTGAGTCTAGGAAGATGGTGTGCTTATAGGTATTGGTCTATTTCCTTCATATTTTCATATTTCTGAGAATAGAGTTTTTTTATAGTATTCAATAAGGCTTTTTTGAATTTATGAGGTGTCTGTTGTTATTTTGCCTTTATCATTTCTGATTGTTAATATTAGGGATTTTACTTTTCTGTTTCTGGTTAGGTTAGCCAACAGTTTATCAATTATGTTAATCTTTTCAAAAAAACAACTTTTTGATTCATTGACATTTTGAATGTTTTTTTATTTTCAATTTCATTTAATTCAGCTCTAATTTTGGTTATTTCTTTTCTTCTTTTGGGTTTGGGGTTGGAATGTTCTTCCTTTTTCAGTTGCTTGAGATGTCCTATTAAGTTGTTAACTTCCTCTCTTTCCGTTCTCTTGAGGAAGGTTTGTGATGCTATAAATTTCCCTCTTAGGACTGCCTTTGCAGTACCCCACAGGTTCTGATAATTTGTGTCTTCATTACCATTTTGTTCCAGAAACTTGGTAGTTTTCTTCCTAATCTCATCTATGACCCAGCTATCATTCAGCATAAGATTATTTATTTTCAATGTGTTTGAGTATGAAGATTCCTGATGTTATTAAGTTCAACTTTTAATCCATGGTGGTTGGAGAAAATACAAGGAATAATTTCTATTCTTTTAAATTTGCTGAGGTTAGACTTGTGACCTAAGATGTGATCAATTTTGGAGGATGTTCCATGGGTTTATGAGAAGAATGTGTATTCAGTTTTATTAGGATGAAATATTCTGTAAATGTCTGTTAAGCCCATTTGTTGTAGGGTCAAGTTTAAGTCCAATATTTCTTTGTTAGTTTATTCTTGAAAGATCTATCCAACACTGCCAAAGGGGTGTTAAAATCTCCGACTATTATAGTGCAGGAAGATATCAAGTTGTTCATGACTGTTAGGGTTTCCTTTATAAATTGAAGAGCACTATGGTTGGGCGCATAAATGTTAGTAATTGGAATCTCTTCATGTTAAGTGTTTCCCTTGACAAATATGAAGTGACCATCTTTCTTTCCTTATCTTTGTTGGTTTAAAGCTTATTGTATGTGCAAATAAAATTGTAACCCCTGCTTTTTTCTGATTTCCATTTGCCTGAATTATAGATGTCCATCCCTTCACCCTGAGTCTATTTTTATCTTTTTAGGTAAGATTGAGATTCTTATATTCAGCAGATATCTGGTCTGAGTTTATATATCCAGTCAGCCCAATCGTGCCTCTTTAAAGGAAAATTTAAATGATTTACATTAATTGAGAGAAGTGACAAGCCTGGTAGTGTTTTGGGTGTCATGTTTTTTGAAAGTCCAATGGACATTTTTCACCACTACGGAAGTTGAGTTTTGTGCAAAAATTTCTGAGTGAGTTTACTTTGGTGGTAGAGCATTGTGCTGGTCATTGTGGAGGATAGTTCTCAGAATACCCTGGAAAGCTGGTTTATTTATGGCAAATTTCTTCAACATGTGTATCCAGTTTAGCTGGATACAGAATTCTGGGATGAAAGTTCTTTTCTTTTAGGAGATTGAAGGTCAATGGCCATCCTCCTCTGGCTTGAAAAGTTTCACCTGAGAGATCTGCAGTCATTCTAATATTCTTCCCCTTGTAGTTTATACTTTTCTTGTGTCTGGCTACTTGAAGAATTTTCTCCTTCATATTAACTTTGGCAAAGTTCATTACAATGTGTCTAGGAGATGCTTTACTTGGATTGAGTCGTGCTGGTGTTCTGAAATTCCTATCAGAATTTCTTTATCTCTTACCATGCTTAGGAAAGTCTCCTCCATTATTTCTTGGAGTAGAGCTTCTATGCCTTTAGGACTATCCTCTTCTTCCTCAGGAATTCCCATAAGGCAAATGTTTGCTCTTTTGGAGTGGTCCCACAACTCTCTCGGGGAATGATCCATTTTTGCTCTCTACTTCTCTTCCTCTTTGAGCTTTTGGGAGCATTCAAAAGATTTGTCTTAAACTTCAGAGATTCTTTCTTCTCCCTGCTCCACTGTATTATTGAGGAATTCTACTGTATTATGAAGCTTTCTGAAAACCTTTCTCATTTTTTCAAGTTCTGCAATTTCTTTTCCCATTATGTCCAAATCCTGGGAGATTTTGTCTTTGAATTCAATGAGTTCTTGAGACACCTTTTTAACTACTCCTCGAACTACTCCTTGAATTTCTAATTCCAACTGTACTTCCATGCTCTTAATCTTATTTGCTATTCATATTCTGAATTGCATTTATGATTTTTCAGCCACTTGTTTATGAATGGCATTCTTCTATTGTATCTCCTTTGTTGTTCTTTGGGGGAGTTGATCTACTCTGATTATTCATGTTGCCAGAGTTTTTCCATTGCTTCTGCCCCATGATTATTTTTCACAGTTTGTCTAGTGAAGCTGGTAAGGTGAGCTTGGATTGAAGGCTCTAGGAATTGTAGTTGACCAGTCCTTTACCAAAGAGCTGGGCCTGGTGACTGTGATTTTCCCCTACAGATTTACAAAGGTTCCTTTTAGTCCTGTGGCCTGAGACTCTGGGGACCTGGTTTGTGTGAATGGGCTAGGTTGCTCTGTCTTGTATTTAGCCAGCCTCAATCCAATCCTAGTGAATTGGCATCTTTGGGCTGAAATCTCAGCTGGGGAGACGTATGAGCAACTAAGACACCTGACCCCCCAACCAGTGACAACTGGAAGAAGAAAATCAATCCCTCCCACTACATTGCAACGAGGGTTCAACCTTGGAGTGTCCTGGGTGACTGGCTCAAGTCAAGAGTTCCAAACCAATTGCCAGATCAGCACAATTGCTGATCAAGTAGGAGAGTTCAAAAGGTCTCTGGCATCCAGACTGCAGGAGTCCACTTGCAGTTCAAGTGTGACTTTCTCCTGTGCTCAGTGGAGCCAGAAAGGCCTGCCCACCATGAGAGTTAGTCCAGGGGGGTTGGAAACTTTTCCCCTATCTTGCATCTCAGCCATGCCTTGTCACTGGTAACCCTGCAGGGCTGTGACCCAGTTCCCTCCAATGTGCAAATACACCAGGGACTTGCACCTGTCTGAGTCAAAGGGGAGTCTATGCCTCCATGGCTGGGCCACCAAACTCTGTGACCTTCAGGCAGGAGAAGCTCAAGCCTGATTACCTCTGGCATTCATTGGAAACTGGGGAGTGTTCCACCTATGTTTGTTCCCAGCCAGGGTCACCATTGCCATGGTCATTCTCCCCCTCAGAGAGTGTACCTCTGCCCTGGCCACTCTCCTCCTCTAGAAGCCCTATGGGGTGAGATCTGGCTCCTTCTGGTGGTCAACAGAATTGGGGAGTTGTCTCTCCCAAATTTGACTCCCACAGGAGTTTATCACTGAGGGTCCGCCACCACCACAGTCAGGTGTGGCACCACCTCAGTTGGTGGTGGTGCTGGGGGCCACGGGTGTGCCCCCATGGATCAGAGGTACATTCGCCAGCAGTGGGAGGCACCCCACCAGGTGTCAGAGTAGTGGCCACCACTGGTAAGAGGTGCGGCCACGGTGGGTCAGAGGTGCAGCTGCCACTGGTGGGAGGTGCTGCTGCCCTGGGTCAGAGATGTGGCTGCCCCTGGTTGGAGGTGCAGCCATAGCTGTTGGGAGGTGAGCCACTGTAGGTCAGAGGTATGGCCATCCTGGTTGGGAGAGCATTGCTGCCGGTCAGAGGTGTGGCTGCTGGGTGGGTTCTGATGCTATGCACTTTCGCAGCACAGGGCAAGTCCCACTCCCTTTCTGACTCCCTGCTTCTACTAGAGTTACAGTAAAAACCTCCAGACACCACAGGTTCTGCATGGGATCCTTCCAGACCACCGGGAGAAGGGGAAAGGGTGGACTGGGAATTCAGGAAGTCAGGGAAAATATTTGTTCAACTTTTATTCTGGGCAAGAGACTGCTCTGGCTTACAGTGGGATCTCTCTGGAGGAGGAGTCCTGGCCTTCAAGCACTCTCTCCTGTATGGTGAAATAAGAGGTGTTCTGTTCATGGCTCGCTTGTAGAGAGCACACCACAAGCCACTCTTTGGGGGGACAGACTCTCATCCTCTTTGGGATGGTATTTGTACCTGAAATTTGTTTCTTTGGAGTCCTAGCTTGCCTCAGCAGAGATGATATGACCTTATCAATCTTCTCTCTCAGCTCAGCTCTAAACCTTCAGCTTTATTGGGTTGGTTCTGGCCATTATTTTTCCCTCTGGATGGGAGCTTCTGTTGAAAGCTGGCTCCAGTTGGCCATCTTGCCTCCTCCCCCCTCTGAAGCTTGGTTTTTAGAAGTATGAATACAAACAAACAACTTCAGTACACCATAATGCAGATGAAAGGATGAGAGTTGGAGAAATCTGGGAATGTTTATCACAATTTAATGACCTTTGGAAAACAACCCCTGATTTTTGCCTCAAAAAGCTGCCAATATGTTCAGAGACCAAGAAAACATAGAAGGACACAGTGCTCTACAAAAGGCAATATTTAAAATGAGCCCAGAGCCATCCTTGTCTTTTTATTTATTTATTTATTTATTTTAATATTTACAATTCAGGTTTAGTAACAAGCCAGTGATGTTCAACATATTTCTAAAATAGACACAGATTTCTTACTGAAAGTTATCTATTGAAAGAACCTGGACAAGTTTGAAAGGTGAGAGTTTGATTTTTGAGACTACTCGTCCCATGTTGTAAAAAACTAAGGCACATGAACACTGAGTACTTTTAGGAACAGAATCAAAGGTACAGATACAGTTAAATTATTTTTCCTATAGAATTTATGGGAAAATTTTTGTTCCATTCATAGGACTTTCCTAAGGGCTTTCAGGGCCAGATGAGGAATTTTGTTAGCTGATAGAGCTAATTATTCTTATTTCTTGTTTCCTGTTATTATCCACAGGTGTGTATAAGCACAATGAACTACCTTCAGCTAGCTGAGAAAATTAGAGTCTCCTTTGGATGCCCCTTCTGGGAGCTCATAGGGTATCTTTTACTTCTCCTGTCGGAAAGATTGCCTGGCTACGTTATATGTACTTTCCTGTTATCTTGTTTTAGTAACATGTTACTAGCAGGGCCCAGAGAATGTCCAATGAATTGATAGTAGAATGAACAAGTCTCCAGTCATCCTACAGTGTGTCATGAACTTTTTAAAAAACAAATTAGCAAGCAGGTTAGAGGATTTTGAAGTTGAGGAAATAAAAAAGTTATCATTATACCAAGGGAGGAGTTTTAGAAATCACTTGAAAAAGCCAAAGAAGTCAGATTTACAATTTCATTTTCTTCTCTTTACGTTCTTACCATTTATTCACTCATTACTTCAAGTCATTTACAGCCTGGCATGGAAGACAGACATTGAAGAAATATTTGAAATACAGCATGATGATTATAATGACAGAGGAATTTGTGACAACTGTAGCATTATGGCTCAGGGAGACATTACCTAGAGTAGGAGGTCAGGACAGCTTTTGTCATAGTCTATTTGGACTACTATGACATAAATACATTAAACTGGGCTATTTATAAGGAACAGAAAGTTAATTTCCACAATTCTTGAGGCTAGGAAGGCCAATATCAAGGCGCCAAGATACAATTGAATCATTTTGCATGTGTATTTGTGTGCACGGATGCATGTGAGTGTATGTTACCCATGTTTACTCATTTCTTTGAGTGTGTGAATGAATGTTTCATGTTATTCATATTCATTCTTCTGCATTGCTCAGAAAACTCATTAAAAATCACATCATACATTATTTTTGAGGCAGAAAAAAACCTAGAAATGTTAAAAGTGCCACCACATCTTGAGTAGCTATTTAGAAGGAAGCACTCTTTTGGAGCACTATTCTTTTTGAACTAAAAGAGGCTTATGACTGTTATTCAAAGACCCCTTATCTGATAGAAACTGAATTCATTAAGTAAGCACACATCATCTACGTGGTCAAACAAGCAATGGAATACAGAAGCTGATGTCAAGAAACAGGAATAATTGAATTAGAAAATGTGGCACATTCAAGAACCAAATAAATTTAGGGTATCATTATTATCATTATTATTTCAGTTCCATAAAAACACCAAATTGTTTTCTGTTCAGGGCCAACTGTTCATCTGCCTACCTCCTACATTTCATTTCTCTATCAGCTTAAATGTCTCTTACTCTAGAGAAACCTTTCCCTGACTCTTAATTTTGAGCTATTCAATGCTCCTTCTATATTTTATTACCCATAGAAATTATCATAATTTTAAATTAGCTTTATAAATATGATTAATATATTTTTCTTTCACTAGATTATAAGTTTCAGTTGTATAGAAATTATGGATGTCTGACTTGCCATTATATACTCAACACTGAACACGGTGCTTGGCATATAGCAAGCACTCAATAAATTTTTAAGAATGAATAGATGTATAAATATATAAATGAAACCAATGATTTAATAAATGAATGAGTAGGAAGATGGTTTGGGGGGAAATTTCTGAGATTGGAACTATTCTTGATTGCCCATGTCTTTTATGATGTTAGAACTTAAGAGATACTGCTATATTTAACAATCCATGAATAAATACACAGGTTTTCTTTTCAGGGTGATGAAAATGTCCTGAAAATTGATAGTTTTAAGTGCTACATGAATGGTAATGTACAACTTTTTGAATATACCGAAAACCACTGAATTTTGTACTTTAAAATGGCAAATTTTGTGTTACATGAACTGTATTTCATTATTAATGTTTAAGTCCTTGCAGGGGACTGAGGCTGGTGAGTGTCCTTCCACATCACTAACGTGGAAGTGGTCTGAAGTTACAGAATTCCATATTCACCTAGAAAATGGTTACATATTTTCAACATGTATACTAAAAAGTTACATGGAGTTGATTCTACTAAAAAATGAGGAATTTGCTTTAGTGGGATGACACCATGGCTTCTCAGGTTTACAACAGCCCAGTTGAAACTTTCCAAAATCTCTACAGTTGTGTGATATTTCTGAGAACCTCAATGCCATCATTTCTAACTAAACTCCCATGATATAAAAAGACACATGAAGAAAATGAGGTCATAAAAGATTCAAGGGTCATTTCACTGCTTGTCTTTCTTCAATTTCTCCCCTTTTCTACCAGAAACCAATTTTGAAAGCAGGAAATCCTTGGCATACCGAAATTTCTGCTCCAGATCCTTCCATCCTGCCCTCAGGAGCATTTGCTACTATGATATTTCCTTTTGCCTAATTGGCTTTTCTAATTGTTACTCAGCCTGATTGCTGAGTGTTTTTCAAGCTAAAAGACTTTCAAACAAGGCAAGCTCAGCTAGAGGCTTTGCTTGGCTATGGGAAGTTACAGTCCTGATTTTAGACCTTTACTCTTTTCTCAAGTACCTTAGTACAAGCCAACAGCCCCAAAGCCACATTTCAGAATCTTGGGAGGAGAGCAAAGAACACAGGCTGCAGTTACATGTAAAAAGAATGTTCCAGCAATCTTTTGGAAATCAAGAGACATTTGGCCACCAAGAAAGATCTGAATATCGGGATTATAGCACAAAACTTCATCCGACTATGAACCTTTAGGAGGCAGGGAGTTGTCTTGCTTTACTCTATATACCAATACTAACACTGACTGTTACACCTATATATTTGTTGATTAGTGAGAACTATCATTATTACTATTCCAAGTAATACACAGTTCTCTGATTAATTATTACTTTTCAACAGCTTTAAACTGTTACCTCTGTTAATTGAAAACTATAATTCCCATCATCACCTGCATTTAGATAAATCATTCAACATTTTTTTATTTCATGCAAATGTGCAAGGAGACAACACAACAATGGTTAAAAAACAGAATAAGACAAAAATGTGATTTTCTCAAGCCTGTGTGATGTCGTAAACTATTTCCTGTCTTTCAAGATTCTTAAATTGTTTGTAAGTTATTTTCTTTCCTTGCAGCATATGGTAATCCTAATTTGTAATGTCACTTTAGTCATATTCTTGGGGGGTTAACATACTAATTTACAAGAAGTTTCTTCAAGAAATAAAACACATGGAGCTCATTATCACAGTTTTGTTTTTAGTGGCTTTAAAAAAATCATAAGTAAGCAAGAAACTAAGAATAACAATACTGATTCTTTCCAGTAGTGTGTAGCCCTAAAAATAGCTATATAAAATGCAATTCATACTACATCACACCCCCTTTTCAAAGAAATGCAAGTCGATATGTTTCAGAAGAAAAGTTGCACTCCATGGCATGGAAACAGGGTCCTCCTTACTGTGGCCTGAGACTATCCTCTGGCTTCTTTTCTTGTACCCACCATTGACTTTTATATGCCATCCTCCAGCTGCATAAGGAAGTAATCATATATGTTCCTTTACGGTTTTGCATGTTTTCTGCATGCTGTTCCTTCTGCTAGTAGTGAATTCATACTCTTCAGGGAAGACCAAGCTCCAATATGATTTTCCCCTGAAATTTTCAGAATACTCCATCTTGCTATTTGGTTTCGAATTATGACCTTCATCAAGGTGGGCATTTTGAAGGGAGAATGACTTATTACAGGAGTTAGTATTTGTGGGTTTAGATATTGCCCTCACATTCTCAGTAGCAATGAAAGATTAGCCATATCATTTGCACAAGGGCAGGAGTCACATTCCTGTACTTATTTTTATTTATTTTTTTCTGTAGCTAACACAAGCCTCCTTTCAGAGTAGCTATTTCCTATTTATTTGTCAAATGAAAGAAATAATAGATATTCATTATGACAACTATCCTTTTTATTTATAGCTAACTTCTTTGCTGACATTTTCATAATAGTTGTTTTTCCAATTAGATAAGTACCATATAATTAATGTAAAATATTTTTTCATTTAATTTTTTACACTGGGTTTATAACAATCATTATTTAAAGGTCATTAAAATGTGCATGGCTCATGAATTATGCTAAAATATTTTAAAGATAAAGGAAAATATAAAAAAATTACAATACCACCTTACAGAGATAAAAATATGTCATGTTAAGATGTCTGTTCTTTCTTATTTTTTCTCAGTATACATAAAGGTTTTTATCAATTGTGTTTGGTTTGTCAAAGTAATAACCTTGGTTTTGTTGATTTTTCTTCATTGTATTTCTACTCTTTATTAAATTTCAGTGATTCTTTACTTGTAAGGCAACTCTCTTGGTTTTATGTTTTTTGAGATCTTTCTTCCTTTTTTAATGTAGATATTTATAGCTATAAATTCTACTGTAAGCCCTATTTTAGGTATATCCAATAAGTTTAGTTATACTGTGTTTTCATTTAAGTTAATCTGAAAATATTTACTAATTTCTAGTTTGATATCTTCTTTGACCAATGGTTATTGGTGAAAGTACTGTTTAATTTCCACATATGATAATCATCGAAGTTTCTTTTTATTTCTAATTTCACTTTATTGTCATCTGAGAAAATACTATGTATGATTTACAACTTTTGAATGTACTGAAGCTTATTATATAGTTTAGTATATGCTCTACCATGCATGGAATTTTCCACGTGCGCTTGAGGATGTGTATTCTGCTACTGTTTGAAGTATTGTTTAATGTAAGTCTAACACATCTAGTTGATTGTAGTGTTACTCACAGTGTGATAGATCCCTGGATGGTGGGCTTTAGTCCTGGGGGAACCAGACTGAGACTGAGCTAGTAAATTTGCCCTCAAGGCTACTTGGTTTCAGGTGCTGGCTCTGATAGTGAAGAGTGGTGTGCCTTCCTGCTCCACAATGATGCTCAGGCATGAGAAAGGTGGATATGGTCTGAGCTTGTATCAGGAAGGACAGAGAAAATTAGCAGAGATGAGCAGTTGTTGGATATACGAGATGCTCACACCTCTTTCTCATCATTAAGAATTGTTTCTGTCCTTCAGTGGTACAAATGCACCCAGATTCCCAGCTCCGACTCTGGCTCAGCTGCAGCAGAGCTGATGCAGGCAGCTCAATCCTCTGTGTGTAAGGTTACTAGATTGGGTGTGGGCTGTGGCTGAAGTACTCCTTGAAGAAGAGACAGGCAGTTTGCGGCTCATAGAAAGGACTTCTAGCTTCACCCTTCCTCAGAGGAGGCAGTAGTTTTTGTCTTTGGGGCACACTAAAGTGCTTGCTACTTGTTTTTAGAGGGAAAGGAACAAGCCCTAAGCTCCATGGAAGCCTAGGTGTAATAGGGGTTCTGTGTATCACAGGGCAGCTGTTCTCAAGATCCCTATCTTAATTGTCACCTAGGACCTTCCTGCCTAGCCTTGAGGGGCATCAGCCAACCTGAATGTGATACTCTTGAGTGTGCACTCTGCCAGAGGAGAGGCAATCACTCACATGTGCCCTGTCTTCATGGTCCCCTGTGGAACACTTGCCAGTCCCAAGTGGAATTAGCCTTTCATTTCCCTGACTGTGACAGGCACTGTAACTGAGGCAGGAAAGCTGCTCCCGGTTGTGCTGGTTTAAAGATCTCCCATGGAACACTCACCAGTCCAAAGCAGAAACAGCCTTTCAACTATGAACACCTCTTTGTCAGTGGGAAGGAAGGGAAAAGGAATTGACGGGCCCTAATGGCCAGGAATGTCTCCACTCAGAGACGTGTACACAATTTTAGATCAGGAACCAGTGGCTCTCTGGTGTAGGAGAGTGTGTATTCTGCCTTCTTCTGTGTTAAAATACACTTGCTGCCCTTCCCAGTCACCTTGGGCAAGCTGACCTGCATGGACCAGAACTCTAGGAACTATGCTACTCTCCTGTGTTTCTCCATTTCATTGAGGTTGTCATAGCCCACATGAGTGCTGAGGGTTTTTCATGTTGGATCCAGTGACAGGGAGACTGAGGGGCTTTGCCTTCCCTGGATGGATAGAGGCATCCAGCATGTACACAGGCAATATAGCAGCAGTTGCCTCAGCTTGGATCAATGGTAAGAAGAAGTGACCGTTTAGGGGCCTACAGCCTGGTGCTCTGTTCCAAAGAAACTCTCAGTTCAACAGTGGCAGTAGCACCTTGATTTGTCAGGGCAGGTGGGCTCTCTGATAGACTGGGAGCTGGCAGATTGCCACTGTTGTGAAGAGAGGAAAAGGATATGCTCTTATTTTTTCTTTTTATTCAGATTAAGATGAGGGTATAAATTATTAGGTTACATTGTTAGTGTTTGTAAGGTAAAGTTCAATTTGTAGTTGAGTCATTCATCCAAGGAAGGTGGGAGGGTGACTGGTAAGCTCTCACCTGATGGGCAGTTTGTGAGGGTGTACAGGACACACTTTTTAATTACCCTTTCTGCCAGGCTTTGTGTCCCTCAGGGGTTGATCTCCACCTAAATTTTGCTCTTTCTTCTTCAGCTCCACCATTTCTTCCCAGAGAATCATTAGTCAAAAAAGGTTTTGTCTCCTTTCATTTCCCTGAGTATTTCACTTTCCCTAAGTATTTCACCTGGGCTGTGCTTTCTCACCTGAAACTTCTTCCTCTATTTGAGACAATCTGGTGAACAATGTCTCTAGTTGGCCATTTTTCCCTCCTGTTGGTTTTTTATTATTGTTGATTTTAATGTTGTGTTTCATTATTATAGTAACATAAATGGTAATAGATGTACCTATCTGGCTATATTTCCTGCTAGCACAATTTTGCCCACTGTCTCTCATGCTATGTATTATAAATTTTTAAAGGCAGCTAAATGAGTAGATATTTGAACCATAGTAGGTGACATTAAGGAGTTAGTTTTTAGAAGGCTCTGAGAATGAAGGGCATGCACTTGAGGAAATGGTTGAGGACGGACACTTCCCTCTGTGTATATCTGCATATTTCCTATTGCTTTATGATTTTAAATATCATATATTTAATATCTGTGCATCAGAGTATGGAACTGTTCATCCAGTCTGGATTAAAAGTACAAAGATGAAAGTAAAAGGAGATGAGATTGAAGGTGGAGTGTAACAGAAATTCTTAATGTCATATTTTCTATTTGTGTAATGAATGGCAGCGCTAACTGGCAAGAACACTTAATGAGAGTGACTTTTTCCACTTTGTGAGATGGAGCAGGTCATGTCTCCTTTCAGTCTGTACATATCACATCTTCAAGATAAAGATATCAGAAATCCCTAGGATTAAATTGTTTGTATGAATACCCTTGTAGAGTGTGATCCTCTTGTTTTGACTTTCTTCCTCTCCTTTTCTACTTTTCTTCTGTGTGACAAGTTATTACATATTCTTTAGTACACAACTTAAATGCAAGCTCCTTTTAATATTTTCCTGATATCCCAAGGAACAATAAGCTTATATCAACTTCTATATTCCAGTGTACCTACTTCTAGTATTATAAAATAATATACTATATTCATTTTTTGATAAAGTTATCTCTCCCTTCAAATTGAGTCTTATGATGGCAAGTATCTAACCACATTTGGCTCTGTATACTAATTGCATATGAAAGTACCTGGTGCAGAATAGGCATTAATTAAATGTCATAAATGTTGGTTGAAAAGGTAGTATTAGGCCCATCTTCTGTGGAGCACTGGCTATGGGAGTATGGCCATTATATGCTAAAGAACCTGCCTTGTACTGAATGGAGAGGTCTACAACACAGATGGTAATGGAAATTCTCTTCTAATACCCACTCAGAAGGAACGAGCAGGAAAAAAGATACAGGGAGATATTCTCTTAATGTTAAAAGTAAGTGTGCATGGTGGCTGTGATAGAGACTGCATTTTTCCAAAGCAGTTAGTGCCTTCATGTCATTAAGATACACCCTCAGACTTTAAGAAATAAAGAATTTATGCAAATAGCTCCTGTTAGATGCAGCAGACATTGTGCCCCAAAATCCTTACGTTTTATGTAACAAGATGCAAACTCAAAGTATACTGAATAAAATTAGCTACTGAATTTACTTAATTCATTCTTTGAGCTTTCCCTTTATTGATTTTAGAAATTTTTTAACAGATGAATCAAATCCACTATTATTTCAAACTAAATTCTCTTTCATAACTTATACCTTTTGGCTCTATAGAGGCCCCGACAAGCACAGCATTCCAACTATTCGTCAAGTGTACATCAAAAATCTACTACAAGAAAAATCAATTCAAATATTTAAGTTTGTGTTACTATATCAAGAATAGTTTGATTGAAATCAGTGAAGAATATAGGCTTTAGATAATTCATTGAGAAAATATACTTCCTGGCTTTTTAATAGAACACATTTTCTTTTCTCTCTCTCTCTCTTTTTGTTTATAAATCTTCCAGCACCTTGTGAATCTTAATGGCCCAGTGTTATAATTCAGAGGCAGAACTATAATATCAGGCTACTTGACAGGTAAATGCATAAACAATGGATAAAAAAAGAAGACATAGCACTGAGAAAATGAATTTTAAACCCCATAGAGTTCAACTGCCTTGAGACCGTCCCTGAACATTCATGCACAGTTAAGATCTCTCTCATGAATTTTTCCATTTAACCTCTCCAAAGAGGCAGGAGTAGAGACCAGCTGTGTTCACACAGTGCTCAAATGTTTGTTCAAGGACATAAGAATACAGTCAGTTACTTCACTACTTTGATTTGGGTACAGATTGAATTCACTAAAACCTATCTTAGTTTGATGGAGAACCCAAGGTATGAATATGATATAGGTTTCTTGATCAAAAAAATAGCATTAACTAATCCAGTTCTTGAGCAACTGTATTTGCTCTAGGTCATAATGTATGGAGATATTTGGTTCAAATTATCCTTCTCCATTAGTAGTAAGGTTTATGTTGTAATCCGCCAGTAGGCAGAGGCTGGTGAGAGCAGATGAACCAGGTTGAGTTGGCTGGCTTAAGCCAAAATAGCTCAGTGGACCTCTCCTCCCTTATCCTCTCAACCCATCATAGTGATCTCTATAGAGGGAGGCAGATGGACTTAAGTGGTGTAATCTATGAGAATGGCATAATATGTGCCTCAGGACCCTAAAATCAACTCAGAGGTGATACATTTCAGGAAAATAAGAGCAAGATTATAACTGAAGAGTTCTGAGGCTTAGGCTTAAGTGGGGTAACCCCCACCATGCATCCAGAAGTCTAAAACAGAAAGGTATCACATAACTTGTAAATTTAGTCATCTGTGCTAATTACTTGAGGCTTCAAAGAAAATTCACAGGCTGTGTGGTTTTTCTAAGTGGTTTATTTATTTTATTTTTTTACTTTTTTTATTAAATCATAGCTGGGTACATTAGTGTGATCATGGGGCACCATACACTTGGTTCATAGACCGTTTGACACATTTTCATCACACTAGTTAACATAGCTTTCCTGGCATTTTTTTAGTTATTTTGCTAAGACCTTTACATTCCACATTTACTAAGATTCACATATACCCTTGTAAGATGCACTGCAGGTGTAAGGATACTTTAAAAACTCCAGAAGGCACTTAATGAGCAAAGAAACCTCATTAGATATTAATGTTCAAGAGTAATCCTCTTTGGCTCAACATTCTGCTTTTCAGGCCTACTGAGGTAGCAATGACTGTGAGATGGCTCTCAGTGGCTCTATCCATGGGCCTTACTTCCCAGGTTTTCCTGAGACTTAGTTGGAGGCAGTAATGACCCTATGCATTCTCTGTACCAGTTTGTTGCCTGCACTGTTCAAAGGGGTGACCACTATGGCCTATGGTACACAGGAGGCTCCAAAGCCATACCTGGGGTGGCCAAAGAAAATACAGGCAGTCCCTGGGTTACAAATAAAGTAAGTACAGTAGGTGTGTTCATAAGTTGAATTTGTATGTAAGTTGGAACAGGTAAATTTACCTATTACCTGTAATAGCCTCTGATTGTTAACTGTGAATCAAATGTCAGTCAGATGTTTGTAACTCAGGGACTACCTATAGTGATGGAATGTGGAGAGCAGAGCCCTAATGTCAAGTGGCACTGAGAAATGCATGCAGAGGTAATACAGACACTAGTATCCCCTCCTTTAAAATGATTCTACTCCTATGGACATGCACTCTGGGCCTGTGATAGCAGTGGCAGATTTAATTGTCCCTTTAATAATCTTGGGGTTTATATTTTATTGTCTTGGAAATGAACTCCTGACTTCAGTTGACAGGGCTAATCCATACTAATTTCCTAATCAAAAGGTCACTTGGTCTTACTCTTAGTGTTCTCATTTTTTGTGATATAGACTGAGAACTTTACAGATCTTTAGCTTCTGCTTCACTTTTGCTTAACAATTTTATCTTTAAGTCATTTCTCTCTTCTCATATTATCCATGAGAAGTCAGGAGGAATAACTGTCACTGTCAATACTTGGCTTCAAAATAACTTCAACTAAATATCCAACTTTATAGCTAGCAATGTCTACCTTCCACAAAACACTAGAACACAAACAGTTTAGCCAAGTTCTTTGCCACTTTATAGCAAGAATTGCCTCTCTTTCAGTCTCTAATAACACGTTTCTCATTTCTGTCTGAGCAATCAGAATAGTTTTTATTTTGCTATTCAAATTTCTACCAACATTCTTTTCAGAATTACTTAGTTATTCTCTAAGAAGGTTAAGGATTTCTCTATAATTCTTCCCTTTTTCTTCTGAGCCCTTACCAGAATTACCTTTAAAGGTCCATTAATGGCAGTGTAGGCTCTTTCTATCATGTATCTAAAAACTGTTTCAGCATCTACCCATTAACCAGATCCAAAGCTACTTCTATATTTTTAGGTATTTTCTGTAGCAGCACCCCTATTTCTCAGTAATAATTTCTTATTTATTAGTCCATTCAGGCTTCTACGTATTATAGAACACCATAGACTGGATGTCTTATGAGCAGCATAAATTTATTTCTCATGGTTCTACAGGCTGGAAAGTCAAAGATCAAGGTACCAGCACATTGGGTGTCTGATGAGGGCCTGCTTCCTTGTTCATAGATGATAGTCTTCTTCCTATGTTCTCACATGGCAGAAGGAACAAAAGATCTTTTTGTATTCTTCTTTTTTTTTTTTTTTTTTTTGTAGAGACAGAGTCTCACTTTATGGCCCTCGGTAGAGTGCTGTGGCCTAACACAGCTCACAGCAACCTCCAACTACTGGGCTTAAGCGATTCTCTTGCCTCAGCCTCCCGAGTAGCTGGGACTACAGGCGCCCGCCACAACGCCTGGCTATTTTTTGGTTGCAGTTTGGCCGGGGCCGGGTTTGAACCCGCCACCCTCGGTATATGGGGCCGGCGCCCTACCGACTGAGCCATAGGCGCCGCCCTGTATTCTTCTTAATAAGGATACTAATCCCATTCATGGGGTATCCATCCTCAACACCTGATCACCTCCAAAGGCCCCACCTCTAAATGACATCACATTAAGCATTAGGCTTGAACATACGAATATTGAGAGGACACAAGCATGTTGTCTATAGCAGCTGGTAAAACTGATTTTTAGTCAAATGTAGTAATACATATGAAACAACTCATCATTATTATTACTGAATTAATACATATTAATTGCATTATTTTGGTAAATATGAGAAAGAAAAGGTTAAAACTAACTTATATGCAACCTATATTAAAACTAACTTGTATGCAACCTATATTGAATAAATTGCTATCAATGTTGATGTTTTTTTCCATTTTGATGTATTATTGTATATGACTGAAATCATTGTGAACACACAATTTTGTATTCTTCACTTTAATGTTATGATAATTTTTAGGACTTTAGAAATAGTTTGTAATATTTTAATGGTTACAGACTTATGTTATTAATTAATTTGTTTATTCAATACATGGTTATTTAGGTTCTTTCTGTTTTTTTTTTGTTGTTGTTCTTATACATAATTAGTAAAAATATTTATGCAGAAATATTTCATTGCATTTTAGTATGTTTCCCTGGGCCACTTCCCAGAGGTAAAACTACTGAGTTAAAGATTATGAACATTTTAAATGGCCATTTACTCTTTCAAATTGTCCACAGAAAGTTTAAACTACTTACTTCATCAACCAGGTAATTATAAGAGCATCTGTCTGATAGCAACTTTGCAGAATTTTGCCCTTAAAATTTCAAATTTCACTAAGAAAATCACTATTTCATTTTGCATTTCTTGGAGCATTTTGCACGCATTTTATTATTCATAATGGAAAACATTTTCAAAGGAGCTTTTAGAATAATAAAATGCCATGTAAATATTATTTATTCTCATTTGAAGCCATTTCTTATCACCTTTTTGATGTTATCTCTGGGCTCAGAGGTACCTGGCCGTGCACTTGGACTTGTCTGTGGCTAAATGACAACACTATTATAGTAGGAATCTCAGAATTCTGTGATTCCTCAAGCCTTATAATGAGCCTAGAATTTATTTGCCTTGGATTATTTTTTACATCATCACTGATTGATGAACCTTATTGTTTGACTCTACCAGAGTTCTCCAAGGTCCATACTTGACTTTGACTTCTCTAAGGACACTCACCCCTCTGAAGGGGCATTCTAAAAATATTGTAAAGTGGCCATTACTGAACCAATTACATTCTGTGACAATATTAGAGATATTACTCTGTCAATTGTGTAATGGCTAAGGGAAAAATGAAATTAGGAAAAGGAAAAGGGAGCTCACTTAAAAATCTTATTTCCCGATCAGAGGGAGACAAGATGGCAGACTGAAGCCAGCTTTCCACAGAGGCTCCTGTCCAGAAGGAGAATTAAGGGACGAAAATTTAGCAAGAAACCTGGTGGATTTGAGCTACACCAAGAGAGAAGGTTGAAGAACGCACATCAACCCCGCTGAGGTGAGTTGCGATCACAAGGATGCAAACAAAAGGTACAAAATCCATCACCAAGTGGATGGGAGTCCCCCCCCCACGAGACTGGCTCAAGAGCCCCACAAACAAACAAACAAACAAATGGGCAGAAATCAAAGGCCCTCCCATTACATTCCACGGAAGAGACCTTCTAAAAACTGGACCTACCTCCCCTACTAGGGTGCCAGGGCATCCTCCTGCCAGGCATAAAACTGTATAAAACTGTAAATATCCTTTACCTGCAACCCTGAACTCCCAGAACCCCCCTCCACTCACACTGAGGTCTGGAGGCCTGCCACCTAGGAGTTCGGATTCTTGGGTGATTTCTTGAGGAGTGTGGACAGTGCCCAAGCTGCGGCTGGTCAGCGCTGACCCTAGGGCACGGGAGCAAGGAGAGGGCAGTCAGCTGAGGGGAGCCACGCCAGGGCGGCACTTCCCGGAGGCATGTTGCAGCAGCCCTTCTTGGACAGCAATACGGCCAGGCATAAAACTGACTGAAACTGTGTATCTTCCCTGCTTGCCACGCTGAGCTCCCAGCGCTTCCCTCCACTCTCGCTCTGGGGCCTGGGAGCCTGTCCTCCAGGAGTCCGGATTCTTGGGTGATTTCTCATGGGGTGTGGACAGTGTCTGAGCTGTGCTGACTCTGGGGCACAGGAGCAAGGAGAGGATGGTTGGCTGGAAGGGAACCACTCCAGACTGGCGGTTCCCTGGGAGGTGGAGTGGCGGATATCTTCTGGCAGTTGGGTGGCCAGGCATAAAACTGTGTGGAACTGTGTGTGCTCGCTACCTGCAGCTCTGGCTGGGTGCGAGCCACACCAGAGCTGCGGTTCCCAGAGGTGGATCAATAGCCGTTCTTTTTTAATAGCAAAATGCCTCACTCCTGGATATTCTGAAGCCACACCCCCTGTCTCCCTGGGCAACCAGAGGAGGCCACCCGTGAGTAAAGGATTTGCCTGAGGCTACTCACAAACTCTGGAAGCTTCCGGGGGGTGGGGGGCGACTCAGAGAGGTAACCGAATACAAACCTCCAGCAGCAAAGAGGTTGGAATTCAGAACAGCTTATCTTCTGTAGGCGATTTTAGCAGGAACAGAGACAGAATCCCGCAAAGTTGTTCTGTTCTGTTCTGTTCTGCTCTGTTCTGTCAGTAACATCAATCAGGGGCGGGGCTGAGACTGAGTGAATGCCCCCTGACCTTCATCAAGCACCCAAGGATGTCAGGTCTCACCTCCTCCTGCTAGATAGCGGCAGAGTGTTGAGGCCTGGCAGACTTCCTTGTGATTCAGGCAGGTGCCAACCCCTGGAGGGGGTTTACTACAGGCAACTGGAACAGCCATCTGCAGTGATATCAGTGACTGGGTCCAACAAAGGGGCAAGGCGGGGAGGGAGGCAACAACCTTCCCAGACTGATCTATTCTTCCCTGACTCCATGTAGCACTGGAGTAAGTCTTATCAGAGTAGTCACCAGACCCCTGTGACCCAGCTCCCAGAGACCTCTTGAAGTCTCCCACCAGAGACAGATGCTGACTGAGACAATCGATTTGGACCTTTTGAACTGAACCAATAGACTGAGGACTTTTCAGGTGGTGCCATGCGTGTGTGGTTGTAGGAAGCTTTGATTTTTCTTTTCCGATTGGTGCCAGAGGGAGGGAGGGTGACTTAATTGCTGGTTTTTCTCCACAGCTGAGACTTCAACCCAGAGTAAATGTTTCACTAGGGTTGAACATAAACCAGCTGAAAACAAGACAGAACCACTTAGCCCAACCACACCAGACAGGGCCCCAGTTTCTCAGGCCACAACTCTGTATGGGCCCTCGACAAAGCACCAGGGGAAAAACCAAAGGGAGTAAAACAACCAGGGGGTGGAATCAGCAGAAAAACTCTGGGAACATGAATAACCGGAATAGATCAACCCCCTCTCAAGGAAAGATATGGCAGATATAATTGAAGATCCCATTCATAAATAACTGGCTGAGATGTCAGAAATCGAATTCAGAATTTGGATGGCAGACAACATTAATAAAGTGGAATTAGGAATTTGAGGAGAAATTCAAAAGTTGTCTCAAGAATTTAACAAATTTAAAGACAAAACCACCAAAGACTTAGACACACTGAAGCAAGAATTTGCAGCCCTCAAAGATATGAAAAGTACAGTAGAATCCCCCAGCAACAGAATGGAGCAAGCAGAAGAAAGGATTTCTCACATCAAAGATAAAGCCTTTGAACATTCTCAAACTCTCAAAGACGAAGAGAAATGGAGAGTAAAAATGGATCATTTTCTCAGAGAGCTCTGGGATAATTCGAAGAAGGTCAATATACAAATAATTGGAATTCCTGAAACCTATGAAGTGACCTCGATGGGCACAGAGGCCCTTCTGCATGAAATTATGAAGGAGAATTTTCCAGACATGCCTAGAGATTCTGAAATTCAGATAGCAGACAACTTCAGAACCCCAGGATGACTCCACCCCAATAAGACATCCCCCAAGCACATCATAATTAACTTCACTAAAGTTAATATGAAGGAGAAAATTCTCAAACCTGCCAGGTGAAAGAAAGCCATTACGTACAAAGGGAAGAATATTAGAATGACTGCAGATCGCTCTGCTGAAACTTTTCAAGGTAGAAGAGGGTGGTCATCAATTTTTAATCTCCTAAAGCAAAATAACTTTCAACCCAGATTCTTATATCCAGCTAAACTGAATTTCATTTATGATGGAGAAATTAAATACTTTAATGACATTCATATGTTGAAGAAATTTGCCATAATCAAACCAGCTCTTCAGGATATTCTGAGATCTATCCTCCAAAATGACCAACCCAATCCTATACCACAAAAGTAAACTCACTCAGAAACTTCAGATCAAACTTCAACTTCCACACTGGCGAAAGGATTAAAAATGTCCACTGGACATTTGAAAAACTTGATACCCAAAATTTCACCAGACTTATCAATATTCTCCATCAATGTGAATGGCCTAAACTGTCCTCTAAAGAGGCATAGGTTGGCTGACTGGATAAAAAATCTCAGGCCAGATATTTGTTGCATACAAGAGTCACATCTCAACTTAAAAGACAAATACAGACTCAGGGTGAAAGGATGGTCATCCATATTTCAGGCAAATGGTAATCAGAAAAAAGCAGGTGTTGCAATTTTATTTGCAGATACAGTAGGCTTTAAACCATCAACAGTAAGGAAGGACAAGAATGGTCACTTCATATTTGTTAAGGGTAATACTCAATATGATGAGATCTCAATTATTAATATCTATGCACCCAACCAGAATGCACCTCAATTTATAAGAGAAACTCTAACTGACATGAGCAACTTAATTTCCACCAGCTCCATAATAGTCAGAGATTTCAACAATCCTTTGGCAGTGTTGGATCGATCCTCCAATAAGAAGCTGAGCAAAGAAATTTTAGATTTAAATCTAACCATCCAATACCTGGATTTAGCAGACATCTACAGAACATTTCATCCCAACAAAACTTAATACACATACTCTCATGAGCCCATGGAACTTACTCCAAAATTGATCACATCTTAGGTCACAAATCTAACCTCAGTAAATTTAAAGAAATAAAAATTATTCCTTGCATCTTCTCAGACCACCATGGAATAAAACTTGAGCTGAGTAACAACAGGGATCTGTGTACTCATACAAAAACATGGAAGTTAAATAACCTTATGCTGAATGATAGCTGGGTCAGAGATGAGATTAAGAAAGAAATCGCCAATTATTTGGAACAAAACAACAATGAAGACACGAACTATCAGAACCTCTGGGACACCGCAAAGGCAGTTCTAAAAGGGAAATTTATAGCACTGCAAGCCTTCCTCAAGAGAACGGAAAGAGAGGAAGTTAACAACTTAATGGGACATCTCAAGCAACTGGAAAAGGAAGAACATTCCAACCTTAAACCCAGTAGAAGAAAAGAAATAACCAAAATTAGAGCAGAATTAAATGAAATTGAAAACAAAAGGATAATACAACAGATCAATAAATCAAAAAGCTGGTTTTTTGAAAAGGTCAATAAAATAGATAAACCTTTGGCCACTCTAATCAGAAAAAAAAAGAGTAAAATCTCTAATCTCATCAATCAGAAATGACAAAGAAGAAATAACAACAGACTCCTCAGAAATTCAAAAAATCTTTAATGGATATTACAAGAAAGTTTATTCTCAGAAATATGAAAATCTGAAGGAAATTGACCCATACTTGGAAGCACATCACCTTCCAAGACTTAGCCAGAATCAAGTGGAAATATTGAACAGGCCCCCACATCAAGTTTGGAAATAGCATCAACCATGCAAAACCTACCTAAAAAGAAAAGCCCGGGACCAGATCATTTCATGTCAGAATTCTACCAAACCTTTAAAGAGGAATTAGTACCTATATTACGCAACCTGTTCCAAAAGGTAGAAAAAGAAGGAAGACTACCCAACACGTTCTATGAAGCAAACATCACCCTGATCCCCAAACCAGGAAAAGACCCAACAAGAAAAGAAAATTATAGACCAACATCACTAATGAATATAGATGCTAAAATATTCAACAAGATCCTAAGAAACAGAATCCAGCAACACATCAAACAAATTATACATCATGACCAAGTTGGTTTTATCCCAGGGTCTCAAGGCTGGGTCAATATATGTAAATCTATAAATGAAATTCAGCACATAAAGAAATTAAAAAACAAAGACCATATGATTCTATCAATTGATGCAGAAAAAGCTTTTGATAATATCCAGCATTCCTTCATGATCAGAACACTTAAGAAAATTGGTATAAAAGGGACATTTCTTAAACTGATAGAGGCCGTCTACAGCAAACCCACAGCCAATATCATATTGAATGGAGTTAAATTGGAATCATTTACACTCAGATCAGAAACTAGACAAGGCTGCCCATTGTCTCCATTGCTTTTTAACATTGTAATGGAAGTATTAGCCCCCACAAATAGGGAAGAAAAGGCAATCAAGGGTATCCATATAGGGTCAGAAGAGATCAAACTTTCACTCTTCGCAGATGATATGATTGTATATCTGGAAAACACTAGGGACTCTACTACAAAACTCTTAGAAGTGATCAAGGAATACAGCAATGTCTCAGGTTACAAAATCATCATTCATAAATCGGTAGCCTTTATATATACCAACAATAGTCAAGTTGAAAAAAACAGTTAAGGACTCTATCCCATTTACAGTAATGCCAAAGAAGATGAAATATTTGGGAATTTATCTAACAAAGGATGTGAAAGATCTCTATAAAGAGAACTATGAAACTCTAAGAAAAGAAATAGCTGAAAATGTTAACAAATGGAAAAACATACCATGCTCATGGCTGGGAAGAATCAACATCGTTAAAATGTCCATACTACCCCCCAAAATATACAATTTTAACGCAATCCCTATTAAAGTTCCACTGTCATACTTTAAAGATCTTGAAAAGCAATACTTCATTTTATATGGAATCAGAAAAAACCTCGAATAGCCAAGACATTGCTCAGAAATAAAAACAAAGGAGGAGGATTCACGCTACCAGTCCTCAGACTTTACTATAAATCGATAGTGATCAAAACAGTATGATATTTTAATACAGAGAAAGGAGATGAGACAGAGAAGGAGACGTCTGGAACATAATAGAGAACCAAGAGATGAATCCAGCTACTTACCATTATTTAATCTTTGACAAGCCAATTAAAAACTTTCAGTGGGGAAAAGATTCCCTGTTTAACAAATGGTGCTGGGTGAACTGGCTGGCAACCTGCAGAAGATTGAAACTGGACCCACACCTTTCACCATTAACTAAGATAGACTCTTACTGGATTAAAGATTTAAACTTAAGACATGAAACTATAAAAATACTAGAGGAGAGTGCAGGGAAAACCCTTGAAGTAATCGGTCTGGGCGAGTATTTTATGAGGAGGACGCCCCAGGCAATGAAGCAGCTTCAAAAATACACTACTGGGACTTGATCAAACTAAAAAGCTTCTGTTCAGCCATGAACACAGTAAGTAAAGCAAGGAAACAGCCCTTAGAATGGGAGAAGATATTTGCAGGTTATGTCTCCGACAAAGGTTTAATAACCAGAATCCACAGAGAACTCAAAAGCATTAGCAAGAAAAGATCAAGGGATCCCATCACAGGCTGGGCAAGGGATTTGAAGAGAAACTTCTCTGAAGAAGATAGGCGCGTGGCCTTCAGACATATGAAAAAATGCTCACCATCTTTAAACATCAGAGAAATGAAAATCAAAGCTACTTTGAGATATCATCAAACTCCAGCGAGACTACCCTATATCACAAAATCTCAAAACCAGAGATGTTGGCATGGATGTGGAGAAAAGGGAACACTTTCACACTGCTGGTGGGAATGCAAGTTAATACATTCCTTTTGGAAAGATACATGGAGAACACTTAGAGATCTAAAAATAGAGCTGCCGTTCAATCCTGCCATTTCTCTACTGGGCATATACCCAGAAGACCAAAAATCACATCATAACAAATATATTTGTACCAGAATGTTTATTGCAGCCCTATTCATAATTGCTAAGTCATGGGAAAAGCCCAAGTGACCATCGATCCACGAATGGATTAATAAATTGTGGTATATGTATACCATGGAATATTATGCAGCCTTAAAGAAAGATGGAGACTTTACCTCTTTCATGTTTACATGGATGGAGCTGGAACATATTCTTCTTAGTAAAGTATCTCAAGAATGGAAGAAAAAGTACCCAATGTACTGAGCCCTACTATGAAACTAATTTAGGGTTTTCACATGAAAGTTATAACCCAGTTACAACCTAAGAATAGGGGGAAGGGGAAAGGGAGGTGAGGGAGGGGGTAGGGGGTTAGAGGGAGGGGGATTCATGGGATTACACCTGCGGTGCATCTTACAAGAGTATATGTGAAACTTAGTAAATGTGGAATGTAAATATCTTAGCACAGTAACTAAGAAAATGCCAGGAAGGCTCTGTTAACCATTGTGATGAAAATATGTCAAACGGTCTATGAAGCTAGTGTGTGATGCCCCATGATCATATCTACGTACACAGCTATGATTTAATGAAAAAAAAAATCTTATTTCCCATGGGAAACCATATCAAGTTTAATTTTGCTAACATGAATTATTTGAATTTTGATAACATATCTTTCTTTTTAATTTTTTTAATTAAATCATAACTGTGTACATTGAATTTATTGAATATAGCGTGCTAATTTGATATACAATGTAGAAAGCTTACATCAAACTTGTTAATGTGGTAAGACATTTATACTCTACTCCTTAATAGTTTTAAAATGTACCATTTGAGTGGAATTTTCTTCCTTCTCTACTTGCTTGTGAAGACCCATTAAGTTGTTAACTTCCTCTCTTTCTGTTTTCTTGATGAAGGCCTCCAATGTTATAAATTTCCATCTTAGGGTTGCCTTTGCAGTATACCACAGGTTTTGATAATTTGTGTCTTCATTGTTATTTTGTTCTAAAAATTTGGTGGTTTCCTTCTTAATCTCGTCTTTGATCTAGCTATCATTCAGCATAAGGTTGTTTAGTTTCCATGGCTTAGTTTGAGTATGAAGATTCCTATTGCTGTTAAGTTCAACTTTTATTCTGTGATGGTCCGAGAAGATACAAGGAATAATTTCTGTTATTTTAAATTTGCTGAGGTTAGACTTGTGTCCTAAGATATAATCTATTTTGGAGGATGATCTGTGGGCTGGACAAGAATGTATATTCAGTTTTATTAGGATGAAATGTTCTATAGATTTTTGTTAAGTCCATTCATTCTAGGGTCAAAGTCAAGTCCATTGTTTCTTTTTACCAGTTTCTTCTTCAAACATATATGCCAAATTGCCAAAGGGTTATGAGAATCTCTAACTATTATAGTGCTGGAAGATATCAAATTGTTCATCTGTTAGGATTTCCTTTATAAATTGAGGAGTATTTTGATAGGGCACATGAATGTTAATAATTGAAATCTCTTCATGTGAGTATTTCCCTTGACAAATATGAAGTGACCGTTCTTATCTTTCCTTACCCTTGTTGGTTTAAAGCCTATTGTATCTGTAAATAAAATTGCAACCCCTGCTTTATTATTATTTCCATTTGCCTGAATTATAGATGCCCATCCCTTCACTGTCAGTCTATTTTTATCCTTTTAGGTAAGATGAGATTCTTTTTTTTTTTCTTTTTTTTTTTTTTATTGTTGGGGATTCATTGAGGGTACAATAAGCCAGGTTACACTGATTGCAATTGTTAGGTAAAGTCCCTCTTGCAATCATGTCTTGCCCCCATAAAGTGTGACACACACCAAGGCCCCACCCACCTCCCTCCTTCCCTCATTCTGTTTCCCCCCCCCATAACCATAATTGTCATTAATTGTCCTCATATCAAAATTGAGTACATAGGATTCATGCTTCTCCATTCTTGTGATGCTTTACTAAGAATAATATCTTCCACGTCCATCCAGGTTAATACGAAGGATGTAAAGTCTCCATTTTTTTTAATGGCTGAATAGTATTCCATGGTATACATATACCACAGCTTGTTAATCCATTCCTCGGTTGGTGGGCATTTAGGCTGTTTCCACATTTTGGCGATTGTAAATTGAGCTGCAATAAACAGTCTAGTACAAGTGTCCTTATGATAAAAGGATTTCTTTCCTTCTGGGTAGATGCCCAGTAATGGGATTGCAGGATCAAATGGGAGGTCTAGCTTGAGTGCTTTGAGGATTCTCCATACTTCCTTCCAGAAAGGTTGTACTAGTTTGCAGTCCCACCAGCAGTGTAAAAGTGTTCCCTTCTCTCCACATCCACGCCAGCATCTGCAGTTTTGAGATTTTGTGATGTGGGCCATTCTCACTGGGGTTAGATGATATCTCAGGGTTGTTTTGATTTGCATTTCTCTAATATATAGAGATGATGAACATTTTTTCATGTGTTTGTTAGCCATTCGTCTGTCGTCTTTAGAGAAAGTTCTATTCATGTCTCTTGCCCATTGATATAAGGGATTGTTGGCTTTTTTCATGTGGATTAATTTGAGTTCTCTATAGATCCTAGTTATCAAGCTTTTGTCTGATTGAAAATATGCAAATATCCTTTCCCATTGTGTAGGTTGTCTCTTTGCTTTGGTTATTGTCTCCTTAGCTGTACAGAAGCTTTTTAGTTTAATGAAGTCCCATTTGTTTATTTTTGTTGTTGTTGCAATTGCCATGGCAGTCTTCTTCATGAAGTCTTTCCCCAGGCCAATATCTTCCAGTGTTTTTCCTATGCTTTCTTGGAGGGTTTTGATTGTTTCATGCCTTAAGTTTAAGTCCTTTATCCATCTTGAATCAATTTTTGTGAGTGGGGAAAGGTGTGGGTCCAGTTTCAGTCTTTTACATGTAGACATCCAGTTCTCCCAACACCATTTATTGAATAGGGAGTCTTTCCCCCAAGGTATGTTCTTGTTTGGTTTATCAAAGATTAGGTGGTTGTAAGATGTTAGTTTCATTTCTTGGTTTTCCATTCGATTCCAAGTGTCTATGTCTCTGTTTTTGTGCCAGTACCATGCTGTCTTGAGCACTATGGCTTTGTAGTACAGACTAAAATCTGGTATGCTGATGCCCCCAGCTTTATTTTTATTACAGAGAACTGCCTTAGCTATACGGGGTTTTTTCCAGTTCCATACAAAACGCAGAATCATTTTTTCCAAATCTTGAAAGTATGATGTTGGTATTTTGATAGGAATGGCATTGAATAGGTAGATTGCTTTGGGAAGTATGGACATTTTAACAATGTTGATTCTTCCCATCCATGAGCATGGTAAGTTCTTCCATTTGTTAATATCCTCTGCTATTTCCTTTCTGAGGATTTCATAGTTTTCTTTATACAGGTCCTTCACCTCCTTCGTTAGGTATATTCCTAGGTATTTGATTTTCTTTGAGACTATGGTGAAGGGAGTTGTGTCCTTAATTAGCTTGTCATCTTGACTGTTATTGGTGTACACAAAGGCTACTGACTTGTGGACATTGATTTTATATCCTGAAACATTACTGTATTTTTTGATGACTTCTAGGAGTCTTGTGGTTGAGTCTTTGGGGTTCTCTAAGTATAAGATCATGTCGTCAGCAAAGAGGGAGAGTTTGACCTCCTCTGCTCCCATTTGGATTCCCTTGATTTCCTTGTCTTGCCTAATTGTATTGGCTAGAACTTCCAGCACTATGTTGAATAGTAAAGGTGACAGAGGACAACCTTGTCTGGTTCCAGTTCTAAGAGGAAAAGCTTTCAGTTTTACTCCATTCAGTAAAATATTGGCTGTGGGTTTGTCATAGATAGCTTCAATCAGTTTTAGAAATGTGCCACCTATGCCTATACTCTTCAGTGTTCTAATTAGAAAAGGATGCTGGATTTTATCAAATGCTTTTTCTGCATCTATTGAGAGGATCATGTGATCTTTATTTTTGCCTCTGTTAATATGGTGGATAACGTTTATAGACTTGCGTATGTTAAACCAGCCTTGCATCCCTGGGATGAAGCCTACTTGATCATGATGAATGACTTTTTTGATGATAAGCTGTAATCTATTGGCTAGGATTTTGTTGAGAATTTTTGCGTCTATGTTCATGAGTGAGATTGGTCTGAAATTCTCCTTTTTGTTTGGGTCTTTTCCTGGTTTTGGTATCAGGGTGATGTTTGCTTCATAGAATGTGTTGGGGAAGATTCCTTCTTCCTCAATTTTTTGGAATAATTTCTGCAGTACAGGAATAAGCTCTTCCTTGAAGGTTTGATAGAATTCTGGAGTGAAGCCATCTGGACCAGGGCATTTTTTGGTTGGAAGATTTTTTATTGTTTCTTTGATCTCAGTGCTTGAAATTGGTCTGTTCAGGAGCTCTATTTCTTCCTGGCTGAGTCTAGGGAGAGGGTGTGATTCCAAATATTGATCCATTTCTTTCACATTGTCAAATTTCTGGGCATAGAGTTTCTGGTAGTATTCAGAGATGATCTCTTGTATCTCTGTGGGATCAGTTGTTATTTCCCCTTTATCATTTCTGATTGAGGTTACTAGAGATTTTACTTTTCTATTCCTCGTTAGTCTGGCCAGTGGTTTATCTATTTTATTTATTTTTTCTAAAAACCAACTCCTTGTTTCATTAATTTTCTGAATGATTCTTTTGTTTTCAATTTCATTGATCTCTGATTTGATTTTGGATATTTCTTTTCTTCTACTGAGTTTAGGCTTAGATTGTTCTTCTTTTTCCAATTCCATAAGATCTCTTGTGAGATTGTTGATGTGCTCTCTTTCTGTTTTTCGAATGTAGGCATCTAAAGCGATGAATTTTCCTCTCAAAACTGCTTTTGCAGTATCCCACAGGTTTTGGTAGCTTGTGTCTTCATTGTTGTTATGCTCAAGGAAGTTAATGATTTCCTGTTTTATTTCTTCCTTCACCCATCTGTTATTCAACAGAAGATTGTTTAGTTTCCATGCCTTTGGGTGGGGTCGAGCATTTTTGTTAGAGTTGAGTTCCACCTTTAGTGCCTTATGGTCTGAGAAGATACAAGGTAAAATTTCAATTCTTTTGATTCTGTTGATATTTGTTTTGTGTCCCAGGATATGATCAATTTTGGAGAATGTTCCGTGGGGTGATGAGAAGAATGTATATTCTTTATCTTTGGGGTGGAGTGTTCTATATGCGTCTATCAAGCACAGTTGTTCTAGAGTCTCATTTAAGTCTCTTATATCCTTGTTTAATTTCTGTTTAGAGGATCTGTCCAGCTCTGTAAGAGGAGTGTTAAAGTCCCCTGTTATGATGGTATTATCAGATATCATATTGCTCAGACTGAGTAAGGTCTGCTTCAAGAATCTGGGAGCATTTAAATTGGGTGCATAAATATTTAGAATTGAAATGTCTTCTTGTTGTATTTTTCCCTTGACCAATATAAAGTGACCATCTTTGTCTTTTTTGACTTTAGTTGCTTTAAATCCACATGTGTCTGAAAATAAGATTGCAACTCCTCTTTTCTTCTGAATTCCATTTGCCTGAAAAATTGTCTTCCAACCCTTGACTCGGAGCTTTAATTTGTCTTTTGAAGCCAGGTGTGTTTCTTGCAGACAGCAAATGGATGGCTTGTGTTTTTTAATCCAGTCAACCAATCTATGTCTCTTCAGTGGGGAATTCAAGCCATTAACATTTATTGAGATAATTGACAAGTGTGGTAGTATTCTATTCGTCTTATTTTGTGAGAGTCCATTGCTTAGTTTTATCTTTTGCATCAGTGTGGAGGTTTGGTTCTGTCCTTTAATTTCTGAGTTCTTACTTTGCTGCTGATCCATTGTGGTGGTCAGTGTGCAGAACAGGTTGAAGTATTTCCTGTAGAGCTGGTCTTGTTGTGGCGAATTTCCTCAATGTTTGTATATCTGTAAATGATTTGATTTCTCCGTCAATTTTGAAGCTTAGCTTAGCAGGGTACAGAATTCTGGGCTGAAAATTGTTCTGTTTAAGTAGATTAAAGGTAGATGACCATTGTCTTCTTGCTTGGAAAGTTTCATTAGAGAAGTCTGCGGTCAATCTGATGGATTTGCCCCTGTAGGTCAACTGGCGCTTACTCCTGGCAGCTTGCAGAATCTTTTCTTTGGTCTTGGCTTTGGAGAGGTTCATCACAATGTGTCTTGGAGAAGCTCGGTTAGAGTTGAGGCGACCTGGGGTCCGATATCCCTCTGAAAGCAGTGTGTCAATATCTTTGGTGATATTTGGGAAATTTTCTTTTATAATATTCTCTAGTATGGCTTCCATTCCTCTGGGGCATTCTTCTTCCCCTTCTGGAATTCCTATAACTCGTATGTTGGAACGCTTCATAAAGTCCCATAATTCTGACAGTGAACGTTCTGCTTTCTCTCTCTTCTTTTCTGCCTCTTTTACGATCTGAGTTATCTCAAAAACTTTGTCTTCTACCTCTGAAATTCTTTCTTCTGCATGGTCTAACCTGTTGCTGATACTTTCCATTGCATCTTTAAGTTCCCTGATTGAATGTTTCATTTCCTTCAGCTCTGCTATATCCTTTTTATATTCTTCATATCGTTCATCTCTTATTTGATTCTGTTTTTGAATTTCCTTTTGGTTATTTTCCACTGTATTAACAGTTTCCTTCATTGTTTCCATCATTTCCTTCATTGTTTTCAACATGTGTATTCTAAATTCCCTTTCTGTCATTCCTAACATTTCTGTATAGGTGGAATCCTCTGCAGTAGCTACCTCATGGTCCCTTGGCGGGGTAGTTCTGGACTGGTTCTTCATGTTGCCTGGAGTTTTCTGCTGATTCTTCCTCATGGGTGATTTCTTTTATCTGTTTACTTGCCCTAATTTTCCTTTCAATTCCTCTTGCTCTTTAAGTTCTTGTGCCTGTGGACCGTTTTCTTCCTATTGCGAGATTCTTGTATTATTCTATATTCAATAGATATCTGGCTTGAGTTTTTGTATCCAGTAGGCCAACCTGTGCCTCTTTAGAGGACAATTTAAGCCATTCACATTAATTGAGAGTATTGATAAGCATGGAAGTATTTTGGTTATCATGTATTTCAAGTGTCCAGTGGATCTTTTTAATCCTTTCACCATTGTTGATGTTAGGTTTCATTCAAGGCTTTCTGAGTGAGCTTACCTTGGTGGTAGACCATTAAGCTGATCATTATGGAGGATGGGTCTCAGAATATCCTGGAGTGATGGTTTAGTTATGGAATTTTGTATTCCTCAACAGTGAAGTATTTGATTTCTCCATCACAAATGAAACTCAGTTTAGCTAGATACAGAATCCTGGAATTAAAGTTGTTTTGCTTTAGGTATTTGAAGGTTGATGACCATCCTGATCTGGCTTCAAAGGTTTTGGCTGAGAGATCTGCATTTCCTCTAATATTTCTCCCTTTGTAGGTAATGCTTTTCTTACATCTGGCTACTTGCAGAATTTTCTCCTTTATGTTAACTTTGGTAAAGTTAATTACAACATGTCTAGGAGATGCTTTATTTGGATTGAGTCTTGCTGGGATTCTGCAACTGTCTACTATCTGAATTTGTGTATCTCTTGCCATGCTTGCGAAATTCTCCATTATATCTTGAAGTAGAGCATCTGTGCTTTTAGGACCATTCTCTTATCCTTCAGGAATTCCTATAAGGCGAATGTTTGCTCATTGGAGTGGTTCCATAACTTTCTTAGGGAATGTTCCATTTTTGCTCTCCACTTCTCTGCCTCTTTGAGCATTTGGGAGTGTTCAAAAGCTTTGTCTTCAACTTCTGAGATCTTTTCTTCTCCTTGCTCTACTGTATTACTGAGGGATTCTACTGTTTTATGAAGCTCCTTGAATAACTTTCTCATTTCCTTGAGCTCTGCTATTTCTTTTTTCATTATGTCCAAATCCTTGGAAATTTTGTCTTTGAATTCATTGATTTCTTGAGACTAATTTTGAAATACTCTTTGAATTTTCATTTTCATCTTTTCTTCCCTTCTATTGATCTTGTTTGCCATCCATATTCTGACTTCTATTTCTGACATTTCAGCCATTTGTCTATGAATGACATCTTCTGTTTTATCTTCTTTGTCATTCCTTGGGGGAGTTAATCTACTCTGATTATCCATGTTGTCAGAGTTCTTCTTCAAGTTCCACCCTGTGAGTTTTTCTGCAATTTGGCTATTGAAAGTGGTAGGGTAAGACTGGATTGGGAGCCCAAGGAAGTAGAGTTAATCTGCCCTTAACCAAGAAGGTGAGGCTTTTGACTGTTAGTTTTTCCTCCATAGCCTTACAAAGTCCATTTCAGAGCTGTAGTCTAAGACTCTGAAGACTTGCTTAGTAAGAAAGTGCAAGATGGCTCTGACCTGAATTCACCCACCTCTACCCAATTCCAAGGAGTTGAGGTATTAGGCTGCAATCTTATTTTGGGAGAGACACAAGCATCTGTGGTGTTCTGCCCCCCATTAGCAACAGCTAGTGAAGGAGATTCAGTCCTTTCCTTTAAGTGGAATTGAAATTCCACTTAAATTCCTTTAAGTGGAATTGAAACAACTTCCACTTAACCTCGGCAGAACCCTGCATGAACAGCCCAGGTCTAGAGTTCTAAACAGATTGACCCAGATAGTACAATCACTGTTCAGTAGGGAGAGTGCAAAGGGTCTCCAACTTCCTGATAGTGGAAATCCACAGACCTTTCCAACCAGAATACACAAGGGGATAGAGCCTGGTTCCCTCCAGTGGACCACCAATTCAGGAAAGATCACTAGCCACAGTCAGGACAAAGGTATCAGCACCTCCACACTTGTAAGTACGAACTGGGCATCAGTTTATGAAAGTCCAAACTGAGTGGCAACAGCTCCACCTTTGAAAATCTGAACTGGGCATCAGCACTCAGCCCTTTAAAGTCCTAAACAGGGTGCTCTGAAAGGTAGATATACTTTTTGTGATAGAAAAATCAAGAAAAATAACAAAGTCTTTGTCAATACTTGACAAGGTATCTGATTTTTCAAGCTTCAGTGTGAAAAAAATAGCCAATAGGATATAGTGTATGCTATTTTGATTCCTCATCCTTATTAGGATCTTACTTGTATTTTTTCTTTCATGCTGATCCCTAAATATGGTAGGCGACTGAAGCACCTTAGGTTGGATTACCCTAAGCCACCTTACATGTTTTTATAATGGACTGCCTTTGAGAGATGCTTACTGATAGGGGATCACTATAAGTGATTAAATTCCATTATGCTGTCCTTTCCAACTAGATTAGCTTTCCTATTCTCTTGCTCTAATTCTGAAGTATAAAATGTATGCAAGGCCATGAGTGGTGGTTCACACCAATAATCCTAGCACTTGGGAGGCCAAGGCAGGTGGATTGCCTAATCCTACAGGTTGAGACCAGCCTGAGCCAGAGCAAGACCTCATCTCTAAAAATAGCCAGGCATTGTGGCAGGTGCCTGTGGCCCCAGCTACTCAGGAGGCTGAGACAAGAGAATCGCTTGAGCCCAAGAGTTTGAGATTTCTGTGAGCTGTGATGTTATAGCACTCTAGTGAGGTCAACAAAGTGAGACTTTGTCTCAAAAAAAAAAGTATGCAAAGTTTTATGATTTTCCTCCATCAATCCATCACTGGATTAATTCCTTCTGATCCTAGCAAAGAGTATAAAACAATTTAATTGCTTAAACCAAAGCAAATTCTAATTAATTTATCAGTTTTCATTTTTATAAACTTTAGGTACCTATATAATTCTAAATAACACCACTGAACTGAAAATGAAACAATCCAAGATAGCTCTAGTGATTTAAATAATGTTACTTTTGACACATTCATGAAATGAACAGAGCTTTATTAAATGCCTACCCCTTTCCACCATTCTCCCCAGTGCATGTCTATTTCTTACCCATGAATGCAGTGCTCCCAAAATTTCTCCCTTGTGACTATCAGTCATATACTTCTATTAGGACAAGATCAAATAAACTTCTCAGAATGAGGTATAAGACATGATGAGGCTGAATGATAGGTCTCTACCCAAGGGAATGGGATCATTAATAGCTGATGGTAACTTCACTTCATCAAGGTAATAAATGTGTGGTTCCATGGTAACAAAAACCTGGCACTTATGTCAAGAGTAATTACTGATTTATCATAATACTCATTCCTTCTGAGGCTGGAGATGCCTTCCTCAGAAGCTTTCTCAACACAGTGCTACAGGCAATGACTGTTAACTAATCAGAACTGTTGCTTAATATGAATCCTACTTGTTACCTGTGTTTTAAATGAATCTTTTCCAGGAATAAGAATTATAGCTAATAGAGGCTTTTGGAAACACAGTCATTCCCTCTAAAATCATACTACATAGACAATATTTCAGATTCCATTTGTTCGATATACATATGCCCCAGAAGAATTCCTCATATTTATATTGAGGTCTCTCAATTGCATAAAGAGAACAATATTTTTGCATCATATAGATATGAGTTCACATTTTAGCATTGTAACTTAATCCACTACTGTGAAAAAGTTATTAAAATCCTTTGATCTCAGTTTTCTCATAGGTAAATGAAATAGTAATGAGCAATGAGAAGCTTGTCATAAAGATTAGTTGAAATAGTTTGGATAATTAGCTTTCACATTGTCTGGTCATAGCAGTTACTAAATTTATATGCTTTTAATTCCTAAATCCTCCTCAAATTAAGATTAAATACTGGTGCATTTCACCCTATTGTGAATGTCAAAAAGAAATTGGTATAAGAAATGTACACTTTGAAGAAATCCTTATAATTCATTTAATTACTGAATCAAAGTCTCAGAACTGAAAGAAACTAATTAGTGAGTTGGATTTGAGTAGCCAAATATACCACTGCTGTTTGCTGTATATACCACTGTTTAATTACTTTTTATGACCCAGTTTTCTTTGTATCTCACTTCTTAAGTAACGCCACATTACAGGGAAATTCTTCCTTGCTCACTGTCTCAACATAAAACAGAATTTTTCTAAATTTATATTTCCCTTAGATCTTTGATCTATCTAGATTTTTAGTCTAGATAAAATAAATTCTGTACCCAGGTTTTATACTAGATGTAAATTATAAACCAATAAAAGGTGACCTAGCATCCTGCTGCATTGATATTTTCCAGCTTTTATCACTATGGTACATCAAATAGGTTATGTTTTGAGGACATTAAAAATGTCTTCAATATCTTATGATTTTATAATTTTTCTTACATCCCTGACAAGATGACATATAAGGACTATAACAAAAGTAACATGCAGTTTTCCAGCATTTTTCTGTTTAGTAATAATTGTTTACATTTGTATAATATTTTATATTTCAGAAAGAACTATTCTACACTATTTTTGAGATTCTTTGGGGTACAGAGGGCAAATATCGTCACCTTTGGCATATAAAAGAAACTAAGCTCAAGAAAGGTTAAATATTGAGGTCAAAATACTAATACACAATAGACCTTAAAGAAAAATTCTATATGAATGTTAAAACTGCAAATAAAGCTGCATATGAAACACACCTAGAGCATAATTTCATTCAACACAACCAATAAACAATATTCCATTTTTAGATCAGAAGAATATCAAAATATCCTAAAACTATTTTTTTTTTCTCATCTTGAACAGTGTGTTCTTTTTCTTGTTTTTACCTCAAGTTAAATGCATTCTTTTCTGGATCTCAAATAAGTCTTTAATTGAAATACGATCACATGCATTCTTCATTATAAATTCAAAAAACCCTGAAATATTTTCAATTCCTGTCATCCGGCAATCTCATAATGTGAATATGCATTATGAAAATGAAAGATAAAACAAAACCCCACCACCACAATTACAGCAGAATTACTAAAGGTAAACATTACACTCTAAGAAATAGAAGGACTAACATCAAAATCAGTACTGAGGAAAATGCAGAAGTAAAGAAAGTCTGATAAACTCAGTAGTAAGTGGTAGAGGAGGAAAAAAGTACAATAAAATATAATAACTAGAATATTTTTACAAAGTCAGAAACAAGTTAGACTGTATCAGTAATAACATTAAATGCAAAAGCTTAGTCACCTATTACATAAAAGTGAATATTAGATGAAGAAAAGTTCATTATATATATATATGATATACTGTATATATAAGAGTTGGAGGTTGCTGTGATCTATGATATCATGGCACTGTACCCAGGGTGACAGCTTGAGACTGTTTCAAAAAACAATTATATATTCACATATATATGTATATATTTTTTTTCTCCAACTCTTGGGCTCAAGCAATCCTTTTGCCTCGGTTTTTCTATTATTAGTGGGGACAATGTCTCACTTGTTTGGCTCAAGCTGGTTTTGAACTCATAAGCTCAAGCTACCCACCCGCTTTGGCCTCCCAGTGTGCTGGGATTACAGGTGTAAGCCACCACCAAACCCAGCCTCATTTACTATATTTAAATCAAAATCATGCAGATTTTTAAAATGTTTATTTATTTCAAAATCTTACAGGGATACAAATGTTTTGGTTACAAGGACAGCTTTGCTAATACTTGAGTGAGGGCTATAAGAGTGACCATCACCCAGATAGTGTTCATTGTACCTGTTAAGTAGATTTTCACCCATCTCCACCTTCCCTTTATCCCCTGTTTGATTTCTCCTGAGTTTTTCTTCCCTTTGTGCACATGTGTGCTCATCAGTTCATTCCAATTTAACGAGTAGATGTGATGTTTGCCTTTTCATTCTTTAGATGCTTCCCTTAGGTTAATTGTCTCCAGTTCCACCTAAATTGTTGCAGAAGGCATTAAGTCATCCTTTTCTATGACTGGGTAGTACTCCATAATATACATATACCACACATTTTGTTGTATACCAATGTACTATGTTGTGCTACCAATGTTGTATACCAATATACTCATATATTGATGGTCAGATGGTCACTTGGGTTGATTCCACATCTTTGCAATTTTGGATTTTGCTGCTATAAACATTCCAGTGCAGGTATATTTTTAATACAAGGTTCCCCCCCCTCAATACCCAGTAATGGGATTGCTGAATTGAATGGTAGGTCTACTTTTACTTCTTTGAGAAATCTCCATACTGTTTCCTATAGAGAGCATGCTAATTTTTAGACTCACCAGTAAAATATAAGCATTTCTTTCTCTCTGCATCCATGTCAGCAGCTATTGTTTTTGAACTTTTTAATAAAAGCCATTATAACCGGGGTAAGGATTTCTTTTTTTAAGTTATTGGAAAATACATTCCAAGCAATTATAACCAAAGAAAGTTAATGTAGTATTATTAATTCTAGAAATAACAGAAAATCAACAGACATTAACTACAGAAAGTCAAAAGGCATCATGAGAGATACAGAAGGACACTGCCAAAGTGATAGTAGTCATAAACTTGTGTGTACCTATTGATATCACTTTGAAATTTCAAGCTGATTTTGGAATTATTAAAATTTCTGGGTTTGGCTCCAACATGTAAAAATCTTGGAAAATGTCACTACCATTTTAACAATGGAAATAAAAATTGAGCAAACAAAATCAATGCCTTTCGTAGAGCCATCATAGAACTGAAGTCACATCATAAGCCAACACGCTGAAATTTGGAGATATAGGTAAATTCAGATGACCACTACAAAGATAAACTTATCTGGAACAGAAGCCAATGGAGCAATATAAACTGATAGTACCAAACAAATGGAGATATTAGTGGAGATTCAGCGTGGACTAGTTCCAGAGTAATAATCTCTAGGAAGCCAAATCTTATTGGAATCATAAAATTTCGTGAGATTCGACATGAGGAAACCTACCACATTCTCAAGATGAAGATTTAAAAAAATATATATATTCATGATTCTTTCAGGGGGAGGAAAAAAATAACCATTTAAACATACACCCTGTTTTCCCTTTCACAAAGGTCTACTCTCCAGAGCAAGAGATTTTACCAGCATCTTATTGAGAAAAGACGTTGTAGCCCTCCAAGATATGAGAAATATAGTAGAATCTCTTAGTAATAGAATGGAGCAGGCAGAAGAAAGGAATTCTGACAATGAAGACAAAGCTTTTGAATGCTCCCAAATGCTGAAAGATGAAGAGAAGTGGAGAGCAAAAATGGATCATTCTCTCAGAGAGCTGTGGGACAATTCCTAAAAAACAAACATTCACCTTATAGGAATTCCTGAAGGCTACAAGGTTGTTTCCAAAGATCCAGATGCTCTACTCCAAGAGATAGTTGAGGAGAACTTCCCAAATATGGCAAGAGATTCTGAAATTCAGACAGCAGACACTTTCAGAACCCTGGCTTGACTCAAACTAAATAAAACGTCTCCCAGACACGTTGTAATTAACTTTGCCTATGTTAATATGACAGAGAAAATTCTCTAAGCAGCCAGACATAAGAAAACCATAACCTACAAGAGGAAGAATATTAGAAAATGTTGAAACCAGAAGAAGATGGTCATCTACATTTAACCTCTTAAAACAAAATAACGTGGAACCCAGGATCCTGTATTCAGTTAAACTGAGTTTCATTTATGATGGAGAAATTAAATATTTTAATGAAACCAATATGTTGAAGAAATTTGCCATAACGAAACCAGCTGTCCAGGATAGTCTCAGACCCATCTTCCACAATGACCAGCAGAATGCTCTACCACCAAAGTAAACTCACTCTTAAACTTTTGAACAAATCCCAATTTCCACAGTGGTGAAAGGATTAAAAATATCCACTGTACTTTTGAAATACTTGACATTGAAAATATTACCAGGCCTATCAATAATTTCAATTAATGTGAAAGTCATAAATTGTCCTCTAAAGATGCACAGGTTGGGTGACTGGATACAAAATCTCAGGCCAGATATGTACTACATAGAAGAATCTCATCTTGGGGGGAAGGGCAAGATGGCCAACTCAGAGCAGCTTCTGAGGGAGGCAAGAAGGAAAGATAACATCCAGAAACAGCCCAATTAAGCAGAAGACTGGGAGCCCAGCAGAGAGAGACAGATGATAACTGCATGTCACCTCTGCTAAGGCAAGCTGCGACTCCAAGAAACCAAGTTGCAGGTACAAAATTCTTCTGGAAGGAGGAGGGCCCATCCCCTCCCCCAAGAAACCTGTGGTTTTTCTTTGTTTTTCTGTCTCCTTTCTTTTCTCTCTTCATTTGCTCTTGCAGGTTTCTACAGACAAATGGTGAACTGTGGACCTCTTGCCTCACCCCACGGGTGAGTGCTGTGGGAAGTGGGGAATACTTCTTCAGAGGGACCTTGCTGTCACTCTGAGCACTCTCTTGATAGGCAGAAATATCTAAGATCTTCCTTGCCATTCTGAACTTTCAGTACGCCCTTCCCCCACTTACCCAGTGAACCAGAAGCCTAACCCCTGCTGAGACTGAGGGAGGAGGTTCTTGAGCAGTGCTCCCCTCCCTGTATGGCAGACCAAACGCCCCTCCTAGCAAGAGAATCCAGGGGCCGCGCTGAGCCCCCCTCCAGCAGGATCTCCAATGGCAGGCATGAGGCCTTGCACCCTGTGCCCCATAGCCGCCTGGGACTCCATACGAGTGGCACCGTGAACTGCGACCCATGACCTAGTCCCAACAAGACCTCTGTATGAGCAGCACAGCAACCTGTAACCAGTACCCATGCCCGCCTGGACTTCCATCCAGAATTCCATACACCCACCCCAGCCAGGGAATCGTCAGCGGCCAAGCAGCACCCACCCGGGCCTCCATACTCCTGCCCCGGCCAGGGACTTGCCTGCGGCTGTGTGACACCACTACCTGTCCCCTGAGCCCGCTGGGCCTCTGCACACCATGACCAGGAACTCCGGGAGCTGCGCAACCCCGCGGCCTATCTCCCATACCCTCCATGCCTCCACACCGACCTGCTCGTCTGGCCAGGGACTCTGGTAGCCGCACACCCTCCAGAGCCCTCCCTGCCTCTGTGCAGAGCCCTTCTCCTGGCCAGAGACTGCTGGAGCCTTGGGATCTCTGTGTCAAAGTCACCAGGCACCAAGCACTCCCAGATTCGTGTGCACCACCCCTGCCCTGTTGCTGGATCTGGTGTGTCACACTTTGGAGCTGCTCCCACAACCAGAACTCCCTGGCTGGGGCAGCCCCAGTGGAGCTACACAGGTTCACTCCCTACAAAGATCCAGCAACAATAGAGTGATCCTGCTAGGGTCTAATCTTGGAGAGACACCTCCTCAACTCTGAGGACAGTCAGAGGCAATGGTGAAAAACAATCATGAGGCAAAATCAACGGAAAAACGCTGGCAATATGAATAATCAGAGTAGATCAAATCTCCCAAAGAACAATAAGTCAGACACAGCACAAGATCCCATGCACAAACAATTTGCTGAGATGTCAGAAACCAAATTCAGAATGTGCATAGCAAATAAGATCGAATTAGAATTCCAAGCAGTAATTCAAAAGATGTCTCAAGAATTCAACGAATTAAAAGACCAAATGATCAAAGATTTTGACACATTGAGACAAGAATTTACATCCCTCAAAGATCTGAGAAAGACAGGAGAATCCCTCAGTAATAGAATGGAGCAAGCAGAAGAAAAGATTTCTGCCATTTAAGACAAAGCTTTCAAATGCTCCCAAACTCTTAAAGAGGAAGACAAATGGAGGGAAAAAAGAGATCTCTCTCTCAGAGAGCTCTGGTATAATTCGAAACAAAACCTATTTGTCTTATAGGGATCCCCAAAAGTGATGAAGTGGCTTCACAAGGCACAGAGTCTCTTCTTCATGAGATTATGAAAGACAACTTTCCACACATGCCAAGAGCATCTGAAATTCTGATAACAGACAGTTTCGGAACTCCAGCACGACTCAACCCAAATGAGACATCCCCAGACACATCACAATCAATTTCACTAAAGTTAATATGAAGGAGAAAACTCTGAAAGCAGCCAGACGAAAGAAAACCATAACCTACAAGGGGAAGAATATTAGAATAACTGCAGATCTCTCTGCTGAAACCTTTCAAGCTAGAAGAGGATGGTCATTGACTTTTAATCTCCTAAAACAAAATAACTTTCAATGCAGGATCCTGTATCCAGCTAAACTGAGTTTCATTTATGATGGAGAAATTAAATAATTTAAAGATATTCACATGTTGAATAAATTTGCCATAACTAAACAAGCTCTCCAGGATATTCTCAGATCTATCCTCCCTAAAGAACAGCATAATCCTCCACCACAAAAGTAAACTCACCCAGAAACTTTTGATCAAATTCCAACTTCTGCAGTCAGAAAAAGATTAAAAATGTCCACCGGGCTCTCGAAAGTCTTATCACTATTCTCAATTCATGTGAACGGTTTAAATTTTCCTCTAAAGAGGCACAGGTTGGCTGACTGGATACAAAAACTCAAGCCAGATATCTGCTGCATACAAGAATCTCATCTTACCTTAAAAGATAAATATAGACTCAAGGTGAAGGGATAGTCATCTATACTCCAGGCAAATGGAAAGCAGAAAAAAGCAGGTGTTGCAATAATATTCGCAGATGCAATAGGCTTTAAACAAACCAAAATAAGGAAGGATAAGGATGGACACTTCATATGTGTTAAAGGTAATAATATGATGAGATTTCAATTATTAATATTTATGCACCCAACCAGAATGCACCTCAATTTATAAGAGAAATTCTAATAGATATGAGCAACTCGATTTCCTCCAGTTCCATAGTAGTTGGAGATTTTAATACCTCTTTAGCAGTGCTGGATAGATCCTCCAAAAAGAAGCTAAGCAAAGAAATTTTAGATTTAAACATCACCATTCAATATCTGGATTTAACAGACATGTACAGAACATTTCATCCCAACAAAACTGAATACAAATTCTTCTCATCAGCCTACAGAACATACTCCAAAATCAACCACATCCTAGGCCACAAATCTAACCTCAGCAAATTTAAAAAAATAGAAATTATACCTTGCATCTTCTCAGACCATTATGGAATAAAAGTCGAACTCAATAATAACAGGAATCTGCATACCCATAGAAAAACATGTAAGCTAAATAACCTTATGCTGAAGGATACATGGGTTATGGATGAGATTAAGAAGGAAATTACCAAATTTTTGGAACAAAACAACAATGAAGACATGAATTATTAGAACCTCTGGGATACTGCAAAAGCAGTCCTAAGAGGGAAATTTATACCACTGTAAGCCTTCCTGAAGAAAACTGAAAGAGAGGAAGTTAATAACTTAATGGGACATCTCAAGCAACTGGAGAAGGAAGAACATTCCAACCCCAAACCCAGCAAAAGAAGAGAAATAACCAAAGTCAGAGCAGAATTAAATGTAATTGAAAAAAAAAAAAAAGAAGTATACAACAGTTCAATAAATCCAAAAGTTGGTTTTATGAAAAGGTCAATAAAATATATAAACCTTTGGCCAACCTAACCAGGAAAAAAAGAGTAAAATCTCTAATTTCATCAATCAGAAATGGTAAATATGAAATAACAACAGACCCCTTAGAAGTTCAAAAAATACTTAACAAATATTACAAGAAACTTTACTTTCAGAAGTATGAAAATCTGAAGGAAATCCACCAATACTTGGAAGCATACCACCTTCCAAGACTTAGCCAGAATGAAGTGGAAATGTTGAACAGGCCTATATCATGTTCTGAAATAGCATTAACCATACAAAATCTCCCTAAAAAGAAAATCCCAGGACCAGATGGCTTCATGTCAGAATTCCACGAAACCTTCAAAGAAAAACTAGTACCTATATTACTAAACATATTCCAAAATATAGAAAAAGAAGGAATACTACCCAACACATTCTACGAAGCAAACATCACCTTGATCCCCAAACCAGGGAAAGACCCAACAAGAAAAGAAAATTATAGACCAATATAACTAAGGAATATCGATGCAAAAATATTCATAAGTTCCTAACAAGCAGAATCCAACAACACATCAAAAAAATTATACACCATGACCAAGTGGGATTTATCCCAGTCTCAAGGCGGTTCAATATACATAAATCTATAAATGTAATTCAAAACATAAACAAACTAAAAAATAAAGACCATATGACTCTCTCAGTTGATGCACAAAAAGCTTTTGATGATATCCAGCATCCCTTCATGATCAGAACACTTAAGAAAATTGGTATAGAAGGGACATTTCTTAAACTAATAGAGGCTATCTACAGCAAACCCACAGCCAATATTGTATTGAATGGAGTTAAATTGAAATCATTTCCACTTAGATCAGGAACCAGGCAAGGTTGCCCATTGTCTCCATTGCTCTTTAACATTGTAATGGAAGTTTTAGCCCTTGCAATTAGGGAAGAAAAGGTGATCAAGGGTATCCACATAGGGTTGGAAGAGATCAAACTTTTGCTCTTTGCAGATGACATGATCCTATATCTGGAAAACACTAGGGCTTCTACTACAAAACTTTTAGAAGTGATCAAGGAATACAACAATGTCTCAGGCTACAAAATCCACACCGATAAATCTGTAGCCTTTGTATATACCAACAATAGCCAAGCTGAAAAAACAGTCAAGGACTCTATTTTTTTCACAGTAGTGCCAAAGAAGATAAAATATTTGGGAGTATACCTAACAAAGTATGTGAAAGATCTCTATAAAGAGAACTATGAATCTTTAAGAAAAGAAATAGCTGAGGATGTTAACAAATGGAAAAACAGACCATGTTCATGGCTGGGAAGAATCAACATTGTCAAAATGTCTATACTACCCAAAGCAATATATAATTTTAATGCGATTCGTATTAAAGCTCCATTGTCATATTTTAAAGATCTTGAAAAAAATAATAGTTTTATATGGAATCAGAAGAAACCTCGAATAGCCAAGATATTACTCAGAAATAAAAACAAAGCAGGAGGAATCACGCTACCAGACCTTAAACTGTACTATAAATCGATAGTGATCAAAACGGCATGGTACTGGCACAAAAGCAGAGAAGTAGATGTCTGGAACAGAATAGAGAACCAAGAGATGAATCCACCTACTTACCATTATTTGATCTTCGACAAGCCAATTAAAAACATTCAGTGGGGAAAATATTCCCAATTTAACTAATGGTGCTGGATGAACTGGCTGGCGACCTGTAGAAGACTAAAACTGGACCCACGCCTTTCACCATTAACTAAGATAGACTCTCACTGGATAAATGATTTAAACTTAAGACATGAAACTATAAAAATACTTGTAGAAAGTACAGAGAAAACTCTTGAAGGAATCTGCCTGGGTGATTATTTTATGAGGAGGACTCCCCAGGCAATTGAAGCAGTATCAAAAATACATTACTGGGACCTGATCAAACTAAAAATCTTCTGCATAGCCAAGAATATAGTAAGTAAAGCAAACATACACCTCTCAGAATGGAAGAAAATATTTGCAGGTTATACCTCTGATAAAGGTTTCATAACCAGAATCCACAGAGAACTGAAACATATAAGCATGAAAAGAACAAGCGATTCCATCTCAGGGTTGGCAAAGGACTTGAAGAGAAACTTCCCTAAAGAAGACAGACGCATGATCTACAGACACATGAAAAAATGTTCATCATCCTTAATTATCAGAGAAATGCAAATCAAAACTACTTTGAGATATCATCTAAGTCCACATAAGATTAGCCCACATAACAAAATCCCAAAACCAGAGATGTTGGCGTGGATATGGAGAAAAGGGCACACTTCTACACTGCTGGTGGGAATGCACACTGATACGTTCCTTTTGGAAGGATGTTTGGAGAATACTTAGAGATCTAAAAATAGACCTGCCTTTCAATCCTATAATTCCTTTACGAGGTATATACCCAGAAGACCCAAAATCACAATATAACAAAGACATCTGTACCAGAATGCTTATTGCAGCCCAATTCATAATTGCTAAGTCATGGAAGAAACCCAAGTGCCCATCAACCCACGAATGGACTTGCAAATTGTGGTACATGTATACCATGGAATATTATGCAGCCTTCTGAGGCAGGAGAATCGCAGAAGCCCAAGAGCTAGAGGTTGCTGTGAGTCCTGTGACATCATGGCACTCTACCGAAGGTGGTGAAGTGAGACTCTGTCTCAAAAAAAAAAAAAAAAGAAAGAAAAAGAAAAAGAAAGATGGAGACTTTACCTCTTTCATGTTTACATGGATGGAGCTGGAACATATTCTTCTTAGCAAAGTATCTCAAGAATTGAAGAAAAAGTATCCAATGTACTCAGCCCTACTATGAAGCTAATTTATAGCTTTCATATGAAGGCTATAAACCAACTATAGCACAAGAATATGGTGAAAAGGCCAAGGGAGGGAAATGGGGTGGGGAAGTTGTGGTGGAGTGAGGGTAATCGCCACACCTATGGTGCATTTTAGAATGGGTACAGGTGAAACTTACTAAATGAAGAATACAAATGTCTACATATAATAACTAAGAAAATGCCATGAAGGCTATATTGAACAGTTTGATGAGAATATTTCAGATTGTATATGAAACCAGAACATTGTACCCCATGATTGCACTAATGTACACAGCTATGATTTAACAATAATAAAAAACGTACTAAATGCCACTGAATTGTATGCTTTTGAATGGTTGATTTTATGTTATGTGAATTTCACCTCATTTTTTAAAATGGATACATTAATATTACACATTGAAATATTTTCTTTCACACACAAAAAAATATTGAGAGTAATAGTTGCCTTCTAAACTTGCTTTGGTTGGCAATAGAGAGTAAATAGGATCATTGCTTTACATAATCCTCCAAACCAAAGATATGATTAAATGCATAAATAATTTACATCATATCTGACTTATCTTTCTCTCTACCTGAGCCTCTATATTACATATATTCAGTTCCCTAGGGCTTACTCATAAAGAGTACCCATTTGTCATTAATTATTTTCTAAATGAATTGAGTTCGATCTATGCCAAAGCATTCACATCAGTATATACACACACACATATATATACATATATGTATACATATATATTTCAAATGACAGATGCACTTATTTTCCTAAAAAGATTTTAACATTTTCTAGATTCTGTATTGTTCACATATATATATATATACACACACACATATTACACATATATATATTTGAAATGATGGATGCACTTATTTTCCTAAAAAGATTTTCAACATTTTCCAGATTCCATATTGTCCACTTAATCTTCAAAGTACAGGAACAGTAGGTAAATATTGTAAAAAATATAAAATATTTGTCAGGTTAACCTTAAGTGACCTGAAGCTCTTCAGTTTGCCCTGAGAGTCATTGCAACAATATTTCAGAAAATGATGACCTAAGACAATACAAAGTGGTTATGTTAAGGATATTACACTCAATTTACCATCTCAATTTAAATAAACCAAATATAGTTACTAATAATCATGATGTAAGTTATTCTAAGGCCCTTATAATTTGTGAAAACATGATGGTCTTAAAAATAACAATCAAAAAATGGGTTTTTGTAAGGATATCACACTAAATTGTTCTTATCTTGGAGCTCAAGGAGTATGTGATACAGTAAAATCCGTATGTTCACAAAAAATGCAAACATATTGACACCAACACAAACAACATTTAAAAAGTTTGAATACCAGTCAGTTGGATAGACTACTTCTCTTTCTAGCTCAGGGACTGTTTCAGACAACCTTCAGAATGGGAGAAGATATTTTCATGCTAAGAATCTGAAAAAGGGATAATAAATGGAATCTACAAAGAACTCAAACTAATTAAAAAGCTTTTATTTTTATTTCAGATTAATATAAGGGTACATACAATTACATGATTTGCATTTGTTAGGTAAAGCCCAAGATGCAGTTGAGCCCTTCTTCAGCAGGTGTGCCATATACCCCTACATTGTACCTGATAGGCAAGAACTTACCACACCACTTATCCCCTGCCATCTCTCCACAGTTCTTTTGATTATTTTTAAAACAAGTTATTTGTTTTCTTGAGGTTCAGTAGTTTGAGTTCCTTATATATTTTGAATATTAGCCCCTTATCAGATGTATGATTTACAAATATTTTCTCCTAATCTGTGGATGTCTCCTCACTCAGTTAATAGTAAATCTCATAGAAACAGAGAGTAGAAGATAGTTGCCAGAGTCAGGGAAGAGGCTAGGAAAGGAGGAAAGAACAAAGGGGATAGGGGGTGACTCCTGTGGTTCAATGGAGTAGGGCGCCAGCCCCATATACTGGAGGTGGCGGGTTCAAATCCAGCCCTGGCCAAAAACTGAAAAAAAAAAAAAAAAAAAAAAGAACAAAGGGGATATGTTGATCAAAAGGTACAAAATTTCAGTTAGGAAGAATAAGTTTTAATTATATATTTCACTGCATGATGACCAAAGTCAATAAGTTAACAATAATGTATTGCATCAGAATTTCTAAAATATAGATTTTAATGTCCTACACACAAAAAAATGATAAGTTGGTGAGAAGATAAATCTAACCCGATTGAATTTTTACAAAACATATATACAGATCGAAACATCACATTATAAGTAATCTTTCCATCAATTGAAACAAAATTATCAGGGGTGGCGCCTGTGGCTCAAAGGGGTAGGGCACCGGCCCCATGTGCCGGAGGTGGTGGGTTCAAATCCAGCCCTGGCCAAAAAACTGAAAAAACAAAACAAAACAAAATTATCACATTATAATACCAAAATACACAGAATTATTATTAATTAATAAAATATAAATTAATAAAAATGATAAGTAAATCAATATAATTCATATCTTGATATTTACCAAAATAACTGACCTTATCAAAATTCATTTTTGTTTATAGAGCCATTTATTTAACTATATCAAAAATTCTCATTCTTTGGTGTTTACAAACATACAAATATATATATTACATATGTGTGTATACACATATATAATTTATTTGTAGTTATTTATATATACTATATAATTATATATGTTAAAATATACAGTATATAATGATAAGATACTTAAGGCTATGTGAATATATATTTTCCAGATAAATAGCAATACAAATTCTTCAAACCGTTGAGAAAATGGGCCAAGCTAATTGTATAATACCACTAAATTATAGACTATGTAGTGCTATGAAACCTGACACTATTTATCAGGTCATTTAAAACTGTACATTTCAGAATCTAAATCAGAATGACTAATCTCAGGTTTTAACTGATGATAGACTCCCATCTCTACTATTATTGCAATTAAAACCACATTTGCACAATGGTTTCAGCAAGGGAGAGAATTCTTTATTTTGTCTCAGCATTAGAGTAAAGAGTTTCTTGGAAATACAGTCCGTTATTTTCACTTGCAGCTTGGCTGTTGATGACAAATGTGTAACAAAAGATGCCAGCATCACTGACTTTTTTGGTGTGACAGATATTTTCTTGGAATTAAACTTTTTCTTCATAGAGACACAGAAATAAAAAGAAGATGATGAGTATTTATGATGTTACCATATTAGTAAGACTATTTTCATTTTTGTTATTGGTCATGTTAACTGTGTTTAACAAGCGTAAAGTTAAATTTTAAAAAGCATCAAAGGTTTCCAAAATGCTAATATATTCTAATTGACCATATTATCAGTTTCCTGTATTTTCCAATGACATAAACAGGAAGTTACAGAATATATACAAAGGGAAACTCAGAACTATGCTGTCCAACTTCATGACCACTTTTTCTTCATCATTTTCAAAGGTTAGGATCTTATAACCAGTTGTTTTGCTGAAACTTAGTTTTCCACTAGAATCAAAACATGCCAGATTTAATCTGAAAGCAATATTTCGTAGAGGTTGCAAACATTCAGAACCTTCACAAAGCTGACTAAAAGTATTTTGCTTGAAAATTATATAATGGCTGGAAAAGATAACATGTAAAGGAAAGCCAAAGTTGAAACCTGACCATTTCCAGGAGTATTTTCCATCTTTGATAATCCTTTTACCACACCTCATGCTGTATTCTTCAAGTTCTGTTTCATTAATGTCTTGAGGCCCAATTTCCCTGTATTGTTGTGCCCTGAGCAAAGTTAACCACTGTTGTTTGTAAACAGATGATAACCATTCTGATGGTATTAAAGCATCTTGTTCAAGAACTCTTGTGGAGGCAAGGTCACAAATGATATGTTGAAACCTTAATTTTTTAAACACGGGTTGAAATATTATGCCTTCTTTTGTTTCAAGAAAGACAGTATTACCAACACATTTTCTGTGCCTAGAAAACCAGTTGTTCGCATTAACTAAAAGCTGTTTCATTGAGCCTTTCCAAGCTGGGTTGAGGCGAAGGAACATCCACACTTTAAGTGTGGTGTATACATCCATTTCCTTTTGCAGTACTAGCAAATTAGAAGAAGAGATGAGCGTATTCATGAGATTTATACTGACTTCTTTGTAAAGTTCAACACTTGGGTGTGTCATCAAATTGTGAAGAAGCCATTCAAAGCACTTTGTCTTTACATAATCTAACCCATAGCTTTCTGCTGCGGCATAATAACCACATGCAGTTTTCACATTAATCGTTTTCTTCATAGTCTCCTCACACTGCTGAATTAAGTCATTTACCTGAAGCAGATACGCCGTTGCCAAAACTCCTGGAACTTGAAGGGGCTCCATTAAGACGTATTCATCCCTGTACAATGAGCCTAGTACAAAATGCAACGATTCCACATCTATATTCTGGTCATTAATCTCCAGTTCAATAATATCTTTGTGAGTTTCTTTCCAAGAATCTCTGAACATATTAGCAAAGTAGCCTGACTGACATAAAAATATTTTGTGTAAACACCATACTTCCCCCAGAGCACGGATTTTAATGTCACTGGTTTCCCCGTTCAGAAATAAAGTTTGGTAAGCGTACTTGGTTGTGATCTTAACTTTTTTTCCGCTTCTTGTCCTGAGGATTTGCTGTAGATTCTCTCCCTGCCCTAGAGACCAATCGCTGTCAGATTTTGGCCCCAAGCAGGAACTACTATGCTTGCGCTTGCGACTACCAGATATGTTACTGGGGCCCGCCTGGACTTCCAGCGGCTGCGGATCTACCGTGCGTGTTTCCTGGTATCGCAGGATTCGACTGCTTAAAGGCCCCATAGATGAAGGATTCCAGAGCCTCTAAAGGAGACTGTTGGAGAGGCTTCTTACCATGGCATTGCTAAAAGTTGCCATCACCACTTAGGCTCTAGTCTCGCTGAGATCCTTTAACCACAGTTCCAAACGTCACAGAGGCCCAGCATTCTTCATTGTTGGCCCCTCCCCTCATCTCCTGTGGCCCCACCCACTGCCTTCAGTCTTTTCCACTTAGCCCCAGGGCCTCAATCCTTTAGATTTTCCTTAAGAATGTGTTCTATAATATGCATAATGTAAGGGTATACAGCATATCCCCTGGGTGAAGGGCTCAACCACAACTTGAACTATAACTAAGAAATGCAGATAATGTAACATTATCGTTTTTATCCTCATATCTATCTGAAAATTTTTTTTAAAGAATGTGTTCTATAAAGGAAATAGTTTGTTTTTTTTTTTTTTTTTCTATCAGAGCGGTAAGATTGTATACATTCTCACTCCTACTGCTGGGCATGTGAGAGAACCATCTTTTCCCAATTGTCAGTGTTACTAAATATAATCATTACCAACAACTTTTAACGATTTAAATGGAAAACAATGGTTCCTCATTATTTTATAATTCATCTTTGATTACTAAAGAAAGTAAACATTTATTACATATAGATACATAGACATTTCAAATTTTTCTGGTGAAGTACAGCTTTATGTTTTTTACCTATTTCTGTATCGGTTTATATCTATTTTCTCCTTATTGATTGCTGAAAGCTCCTTATAATGTAAAACTACTCAAATTCTTTCACATAATGTTTTTATTTACTATTTTTGTTTAGCTATTTTCAATTGCTTTCTAAGTTTTGCATGGGATTTCTTCCTGTAAAGATGTCGCAAAATTTTTGAAGTTTAAAGATTTTTTTTTTTCCAAAAAATTACAGGAATACAAATGTTTCTGGTTGCATCGAGTGCTTTTGTAGTGTTTGAGTCAGGGCTATAAGTGTGCCCAAATAGCGTTCATTGTCCCTGTTAGGTAGGTTTTCAGCCAATTCCTCCTCCCAGACATTGTAATTCTTAAAAAGCCAGATCAGATTTTCTAATTATGAATTTTTAGCTCTCTGCTTATAAAACCTTCCTTTGTCTTAAATCATATAAATATTCTTTTATATATTCTAGCTTTTTTGTGTTATTTAACTATTATTTTTAAAAATATGAACCCAGAACAAAAGTCATTTTACCACAAGGACATTTGCACCAGAATGTTTATTGAAGCTCAATTCATAATTGGCAAGTCACGGAGGCAAACTAAATGCCCATCATCCCTTGAATGTATCAACTAACTGTGGCATGGACTACTATACAGACATAAGAAAAGTTGAAGACTTTATAACTTTTATGTTTACCTGGGTGGAGTTGAAACACATTCTTCTTAGTAAAGTGTCTCAAGAATGGAAGAAAATATATTGAATGTACTCAATACTAATATGAAAGTGATATGTAAACAATTGCAGGTCCACATGAATGATAAAACACAAATATAGTCTAGCAAGAGGGAGGAAAAGGGAGAGGAAGGGCAATAGAAGGGATGAGAGAGGGTAATTGGTGGGATCATGTCGCGGACCGCCAGTCGAATGTGTCTCAATCTGAGGTTTTTTCAGGGCGAACGTTACAGGTTGATTGGAAGGTCGACGCAGGATGGTTTTTGACAGACTACTAGACACCACAAGTGATGATGGAAGTAGCTGCAACTTTACTGAATTTTAAGAGTGTCTTTTATACATTTTTGACAAAGCATTACAAATCACAAAAGACATTTTTATGACTTGCAGGTGGTCACAAGTTCTTATCTTGTCTTACAAACGCAGGCATTCAACCATTTATCTTACACAGTGTTTTGCCTGCAAGGGGGAACAAATGGCAGTTGTGAGGTAGCTGATAAGCAGCAGTTACTTTTCAGCTTCTTTTATCTAAAGTTGAATGTGTTTTTTAACATACAACACTACTTTCTTTCATAGTTTTAGTTTCATGATTATATATAGTTGTTATGATTAGAGGTGTATTATGAATCATATAAGTGATTAGAGTGTGAAGGAAACATGAGAAATAAAAGGATATTGTATGAAAACTAAACTATATTGAAAGTGAGGTTAGGAAAGACAAGGTTAGAGATAGGGGGAAAGGGTGGGTGGATATTCTTTTGATGTACTGTATATTTTTAAGGTTTTTGTTCTAAAGAAGTGGTTTCATTAGTAACACCTGGTTGCTTCTCCTTATCTAGGAATGTCAAGGCTTGTAACTTCTCTTAGTTCTTTAATTGGTCTCAGTTTCTTATGATCTCTCTTAAAAACAGCTGAACATATTCTTTTATGTATAATGTTTGACTACTTCTATATATTTTTACTCTAATTAGTACCTATATTTTGATTCATAGTTAATTGCTTGTTAAACATTAAACTACTCCATTGATTTGTGTTACATATGAAAATTAGTGAAGTAAGACATTTTTCTAAGTAAAGTTTTACTAATTAGTGAAGTCAGATGTTTTCTTAAGTAAAGTTTTACTGCAGGAGGTGTCATGTTGGAACATCCTGTTTGCTGTGCCTGCATTCTCTCGATGTACTATTTCAATTCACTGACATTTATGGTGGGGATGTGCTGTTGTACAGGCTCTCTTGGAGCCACTGAGTCCGGCACAGCCATACTTGCTGTGTTTAATTGTGGATCAGTAAGTCACTGTGTTTATTCTTAGTTTCTCAAAACAATCAGGCAATAATCAGTCATTCAACTGAACAGACAGGTTTCAGGGTAAAAGTTTCTTAGGCTTTTATGCCGCACCTCATGACTTCCTACGTTCACTAAAAGGCATGCTAGGCAACTTATGCGCTGCTGTCGCAAGCCAGGGGGACTGGGGGCAACGCCCCGAGGAGCACCCACCGCCTTACCACAGTTTTTACAACGCGGACAGAGCCATCCCGCCACGGCTTGATGCCGGGGGTGCGGCAGGATCACCTAATGTACACATTGTGAGGGTGTTCAGAACACCCCCTGGGTTAAGGCCTCAACTACAACATGAACTTTACCTTGGAAGTGAGACCAATGCAACCTAAAAAATTTCTATACTCTTATTAATTTAAAATAAAAAGGAATGTGAAATCTCAAAAATAAATCTAAACGTTACAATTATAATGCATTTGAAAATTCTCATAATTTGAAGTGACAGATCATTACAAACTAGTTCAACAAGAGCATAGAAAATAGTTCATACATAATAAGCCAAATTTTTACAAACAGAGAAAAGTATACATATATGTACATGTATGCATACAGAAAATACTGAAAGTAATAGAGAGTGTCTACCATAAATTGTCTTTGGATGTTGTTAGTATGGGTAGTCCAAGAAAAGGAGACCAGGAAAATTGGGTTCCATGATCATTTTCTATCCTCTTTAGATGAAGTTTGTATGGGTCTTTGTGTTTCTTCATTTAGTGTAAGATTCTTCACTTTTTTACACAGTGGGACAGTCCTGCCTACTCAAAGTGTAAGAGTAACGTGAATGGACAAACAAAATTAATCTCCATGGTTATTTTTACAAAATGACTTTTGCCTGTTTTACTTACTGTCAGAATTTCAACAACTAAAAACAATTTCTAATAAGTGTTCCTTAAATATATTTGAAATCAATGAGCCTGTATTTTACCCTAACTATTAAATGCCATTGGTTTTGACATATGTTTTCTTTAATTATTCTAATTAATATTTCATTTTAACAAATAAATCATAATTGTATTAATTTATGAAGTACAATGGGATATTTTATAGATGCATACTATGTAGGATGAGTACATCAAGCTAATTAACACATCCAGCACTTTGCTTAACAGTTTTTGAGGTGATACATTTGAAATTTCTTAGTTATTTTGAATTATATATCATGATTGACCTCTTTCCATGAACTTTCCATCTGAACAGTTTTCAAGATGCTAATGAAGAAAGAAAATTGATTCTTTCCCCTCTTACTAACAAAAATAATGAACTTATGATGAATTTTCCAAAATTTTGCCAGGGATTATTACAAGTTCTATCCTATTGAGGGCTATCATGTGCCTTGTACTTTACAAACACCACTACTAATCTGCACACAAACATTTTATTTAAATTTATTCTGCTATGCAAGAAGGTAGAGTGGCTAAGTCAAGGTCTAAAGTAACTAACTTATTCCTACATGTTACTTTTATTCCTCCTGATTGCTCATTATTTTCTTGGCCCTTCTTCTCTTTACTGTCTGGGACCCAGCTCCCTACAGATTTGAGATGATATTAGATGCTTGAAACGGAAACAGTAAAACCCCGCACACACTATCACCAGATATTTTACAAAGATGATGGTGTGTTTCATTGGGAAATGAATAACCTTTTCAATATGTTGCACAGGATAAATTTCCCATTAGTATAAAAAACAATTTTTATGTCCCTTACATCATCATACACAAAGATATTAAGAAAGGAAATATATTCAAACTGAAATAATTACAACTGTATCCCACTGAAGAACTGATAATACCAAATATTTGTGAGAAGATAGAATATTTGAAACTGCCATCTATTAATGGTAGAAGTATAGATTAGTAAACTCATTTTGGAAAATTATTTTTTTTGTTTGTTTGTTTTTGCCTTTCAGACTGCCAGGTGAAGGAGAAGGGTGAACTAAAATTTCAGAATTATGGAGAAAATATTTGTTTAATTTTATGCTGGGCAAAAGAATGCCTAGGCTCACAGCTAGGACCTCTCTGGAGAAGGAGGCCCGGTGTTTAGTGGCTCTCTCCCAGGTGGTTAAATAAGAGGTTTTCTGAACACTGCTCACTTGTAGATGTCACACAGCAAGCCACTCTCTTGGGGAAGGGGTCTCTTATCCTCATGGTGATGGGATTTGTACCTGGAGTTTGTTTCCTTGGAGTTGCAGCTTGCCTCAGCAGGGATGATGTGCACTCATTAATCTTTCTAAGCTCAGGTTCCTACCTTTAGCCTCACTGAGTTTATTGTTTCCATTATCTCTTCCTCTGGATGGGAGCTTCTGTCATAAACTGGTTCTAGGCTCTGCACCTGTAGCTCAGTGGCTAGGGTGCCAGCCACATACACCAGAGCTGGCGGGTTCAAATCCAGCCAGGGCCTGCCAAAAAACAATGACAACTACAAGCAAAAAATAGCTGGGCATTGTGGTGGGCACGTGTAGTCCCAGCTACTTGGGAGGCTGAGGCAAGAGAATCACTTAAGCCCGAGAGTTTGAGGTTGCTGTGAGCTGTGATACCAGGGCACTCTACCCAGGGCAACAGCCTGAGACTCTGTCTCAAAGAAAAAAAAATACTGGTTCCAACTGGCCATCTTTCCTCCTCGTCTCCATTTTCACTTTGAATACAATGGCATTTAACCTAGAGATTTTAAGAAAATTTTGAATACATACAACAAAATTTACAATCTCAGTCATGCATTCTTGATGGAAATACATTCTGGCAAATACATCATTAGGCAATTTAGTTGTTGTGGGAACATCATAAAGAGTAAGTATTTAGATAGTACAGACTACTATATGTGTCCATTTAGGCTATAGGTATAGCCTATTGATCCTAGGCTACTAAGTTGTTGAGAATGTTACCACACTGAATACTATAGATGATTTTAATGCAATGTTAAGTATTTTTGTATCTAAATACATCTAAACATTGAAAAGGCATAGCAAATATGTAGTATAAAAGATAAAAAAGGTATACTTGTGTAGGGTAGTTACTGTGAATAGAACTTATAGGACTAGAAGTTAACACTAGGTAAGTCAGTAAGTGAATACCTAGTGACTTAGGTAGGTAAGTCTAGGCTTACCTAGAAGGTAAGGTAAGCTTAAGGTATTAATGTACACTACTGTAGACTTCGTAAACATTCTACACTTAAGCTAAATTAGATATATAGACTTGTTTTGTTCTTTAAGAATAAATTAATTTTATTATGTTGTAGCTTTTTTAACTTTATAAATTGTTCAATTTTTTAAAACTTTTTGGCTTTTGTAATAACACTTAGTTTAAAATACAAAAACACTGTAAACTATACAAAAAGTTTTTTTATATTCTTAATCTATAAGCATTTTATAATTTTTTGAAATATATATATATATATATTACTATTTAAACATCTTTGTTAAAAAATAAGACCCAAGGGTGGCACCCATGGCTCAAAGCAGTATGGCGCCAGCCCAATATGCCAAGGTGGTGGGTTCAAACCCAGACCCAGCCAAAAACAAAAACAGACAAACAAAAAACTAAGTCACAACACACATATAAGCTTAGGTTTATAAACAGGATCATTAAACGTGGAGGTCTTCTACCTCCACATTTGGAAAGTTTTCAGGAGTAATAACATACATAGATCCATCATCTCCTATGATAACAATGCCTTGCTTTGGAATGTCTCCTGAAGTATCTGAGGCTTTTTTATAGTAAAAGGAGTAAACTTTTGAATAATAATAAAAGGCATAGTATAGTAAATGCATAAACCAATAACATAGTCATTTACTGTCATTATCAAACATTATGTATTCAACATGGAGGAAGAGAAATTAGCTAACCCCATCCCCATCTTGACTTTCTGTCTCACATAAGGGAAAGAAATAAAAAGCTTAGGAACATTCCTGAAGGTCACAGCCCAGGTTTTCCGACCCAATAAAAAACTGAAATTTAATCATAATGATATAGGCTGCTTGCCCTCCCCACACATTACCACCACATGAACAAAACTCTGGTATAATAATGGATTTTAGCTAAAAAGACTACAGGGATAGACTTTATTTGTGAATGATTTCTTAGGAGAAACAAAAAAACAAAACAGCAAAGGGAAGATAATACGATTTTTAGGGATATTTAAGAGCTCTGGCACTTGTGGCGATAGCAAACATTAAACAGAGCCCAAATCCCAGCCAAGTTAACATAAACTTTCGCAATAAAGGCCTGTTTCTCTCACTACGTATTACCAAATATATTATGTCTGACTTTCAACAACAGCAACAATGCTTAGAAAGTCAAGGAAAAATGCAGTCAGAGACACATAGCTATCATCAGGACCAGACTCGGTTGCTGGAATTTCAGACAGGGGGTTTCAAATAACTATGATTAATGGGCTATAATGGGAAAATGTATAATATGTAAGAACTCATGTTTAATATAATTAGAGAAATAGAAAAGAATTGAAAGGCAATTCTAGAAATCAAAAGAGCAGTGTAATAGAGATAAAAATGAATTTTTGACATAGAGCACACAGTCAAGGAAAAATTATTGAGTTTCAAGTTGTATTTGTTAAGACTTCTCAAACTGAAATAAAAAATATAAAAGAATCAAAATAGCAAATTACCTAAGATCTGAAGGACAATTACAAACCATGTAACATGTATGTAATAATTAGAGTGCCATTAAGAGAAGAGAGAGAAAGTCAGAAGAAAGATTTGAAGTAATAATGGACAAGTACTTTTCAAAATTAATGACAGAAACTAAACCACAGATTTAGGAAGCTTGGAGAATACTAAGAAAAATAAATAACAAATTATCTACACCTAGACATATTATACTTAAAATGCAGGAAAACAGAAACAAAGAGAAAAACCTATAAAGAAGACTACCTAGAGAGGAATAAAAATAAGAAAAACAGCAGAATTTTGTCAAAAATAATGAAGTAACAGGAAGAATGAAGTTAAATAACGAGTTAAAGAAAAAACTACTAATCTAACGTAGAATTTTATAAACTCTGAAATTATCCTTCAAAAATGAAGGCTAAATAAACATTTTTTCACCAAAAAAAAAAAAAAAAAGAATTGTTCTTTAGAAGACTTGTCTTGGACCAAATGTTTAAAAAAAATTCTTTAGCGTGATGAAAAATGATATAAGTCTTGTGTATACATAAATAAAAAACATGTTGGAGAATGAATAAATACAGAGAAATTAACTTGGTTTATTCTTAGTTGATATAATAGAGTAATAGATTCAAAAGGATAGTAATAAGAGAATCTTGTTTGGGTTATTATAACGTATAGATAAGTGAAATTAATTTTATAAGGCATAGTAGGGAGAAATTGAGATTTGTGTCTTTAAGGTACTTATACCACAGGTATATCCATATAATGTTATTCAGAGAGGAAAGAAGGGAGAAATTGAGATTTCTATGTTATAAGGTATATGCACTTCATGTGAATGCTTATAATGGTATTTAAAATTGACATTAAATTATTTGTAAATATATATTGCAAATTCTAGAGCGACTGTGACCAAAAAGTTTAAAAAAGAAATATGTGCCATTGTAAATATCAATTCACCATTGATGAGAATTAACTAATATGATTATTCTAAATATACATATTAAAAGGACAATGAATGGGAAAGATTGAAAAGATACTAAATACTATTTCAACTGTATCAATAATCATTGTAGATGTGAACTGGATAAATATGGGTATTAAAGATGGTTAATGTGAGAGTGGAATAAAAACATCATTGCTTAATTATAGACTGTAAGAAATCCACTTTACATATAAAGACAAAGATAATTCAAAAGAGTGGAAAAAGATGTGCCATATTGACATTAATCAAAAGGAAACTAGAATAATTATTAATTTCAGAGAAAGCAGATTTCATAATAAAGAAAATCAGCAGGGTTAAACAGAAGCATTGTATAATGATAAGGGGTTTGTTTCCCAAGAAGATGTAACAATGCTTAATATGTCCATATTTAACAAAAGAACATCAAAGTACAAAAGGCAGAAGAGGAGTGGATGGTGGAGTAGGAATCTTTGGTAATTGCCCCCCCCCATAGAGACATTAATTTGAATAACTATCCATGTATAATATAAATTTTCACAAAAACTAGGAAAAATAGATTCCTGGTTATACCATAATAATAAGAAAAGATCCATTGAAGAGGATGTAAAGGACAGTATTACATTGCCTATGTCACTCCTCTCACAAGCACGTATAGAGAGAAACACCCTCCACTTGGGGAAGAAGAGGAAATCAAGCATAGACTTTGTGTTTATACCATGCCTACCACAGTAATGCTTCACACTGGGTAGAGCCCTTTAGACCCTGGCACAAGGAAAGCACTCACGGAGACTCCAGACTTACCCCAATTATAAGACAAATTCCTGTGGCATCCAAGTCAGGTGGAAACGTATGGCCTAGTCAAGACAAACTTGATAGCTGGTCCGTATCACTGCTAGCTGTCTGCAGCAGCCTTAGACACTGAAGAAATTGCATTGGCGGGCAGGCTATAGCAGTTGTGGGCCTATGTCCACCACAGTGCTGTGCTGGTCTCAATAACCATGGGTGTCCGGTTTGACCCAACACTGCATCAACCATAGCAGCCAAAGGATTTTGGTCATAGCAGTACTGGGCTTAGGATACATCATGACATTGCAATGGTTAAAACAGTAATGGGTCTAGGGACCTCACTAGTCAATGTACCCTGAATCACTGGGCAGGCTTACTGATGAAGAAAGCTACAAAACAAAACCAGATTGCAAACACTGTATTAGGTAGCCACATCAATATGCAGACATTGATACGTGTCCACAAGAAACAAGATCAACATCACCAAATGGAGAAAATAAGGTGCCAATGACTGATGCTAAAGAGATAGAGATGAAAGAACTATATGGCACAGAATTCAAAATTGCTGTTTAAAAGAAGCTTAGCAAATGTAAATAACATGCAGAGAAGCAATCAGGAATGTTTCCCACAAATTTAACAGAATGAATGACGTTTAATAGTAAAAGAAAAACAGAAATCCTGGGGGTGAAAAATACGATAAGCAAAATGAGAAATAATGTAGAGAGCAATAAAAACAGAATTGATAAAAAGAGGAAATAACTTGTGAACCCAAAGACAGATTAATTAAAAATATACAGGAGGGGAGAGGCATAAACCTATTAACAGGTACAATGAACACTATCCAGGTGATGGGTACACTGATAGCCCTGGCTTAAGCATTATAAATGCTATCCGTGTAACAAAAACATGTGCACACCTTAGTTATTTTAAAATAAAAAAGTACAGTCACAGTACAAAAAAAGAAACAATGAAAAGAATGAAGAAATTTTATGAAATTTATACAGTAATATGAAAGAGTAAAATTATAGGTCATTGACATCCAGGAGAATAAAGAGAGAAAAGGGGGAAGAAAGCCTCCATAAAGAAATATCAACAAAATCCTCCTAAATTTGAAAAAAGTTATAAATATACAGGTAAAGGATGGTCAAAAGTCTCTAAGCAGATTCAATGCAAATATGACTACAACATGACATACTATAATCAAATATCAAAAATAAAAGCCAAAGAGAGGATCCTGAAAGCAGCAAGAGAAAAGAATCAAGTAACATATAAAGGAATCCCAATATATCTAACAGAAGACTTTTTAGAAGAAATATTGCAAGCCAGGAGAGAGTGGACTGATAAATTCAAATACTGATATAAAATAGTTGTCAATCAAGAATATTTTACTTGGAAAAGCTGTCCTTTAGAAATGAAGAGCAGATAAACACTTTCCCACACAAATAAAAGCTGAAGGAATTCATCAACAGCAGACACGTCTTATAAGAAATACTAAAGGAAAAATTTCAAAATGAAAGAAAAGGACACTAATGAGTAACACACAAAGCATCTGTAAGTTTATACCTCACTGATAAAAGTGAGTAGACAATTAAATTGTGAAAACTGTAATAATTTAAGGTCTGTATGTAAGTAAATCACTTACATCTTCAATGTGAAGATTAAAAGACAAAATTATTGAAATAATTTGTTCAAGGATATGGAACATAAAAAGAAGTGAACTGTGTCATCAAAAATTCAAAATTAGAAGGGAAAGGAGGTAGAAAGTAAATATCTTCTCCTGCCATTCTGTCAATCAAACGTTTAATCAGTTTAAAATAAACTATTATAACTAAAAGATGTTTTTGCTAAGCCTCAAGTTGACAAAATAAAAACCTATATACACAAATAATAAGCAAGAGTTCAAAACCTACTCCTAGAAAGAAACAATTAAGCACAATTAAGAATGACAGTAAGAGAGAAAAGATGCTATCTACAAAACAACGATAAGGTAAACAACAAAATAGCAGTAAGAAATCTTTACCTATCAATAATTAAATGTAAATGTAAATATTTCTAATATTTTAGGAGAAAATGATCTCTAACTTATATAAAACAATAATATGAAAATTAAATTACTCCTGCTAGTTTTCTAAATTATATAATATGCATCTCTATATGTACTCAAAGATATGACTGGTAAAACAGAAGCAGAATTCATTGTGACAAAAACGAATGTAAGGATTTTCTGTAATGTTTTATAATTTTATTTTATTTTATTTTCTGTAATGTTTTATAATTTTATTTTATTTTATTTTTGAACAGAGTCTCACTTGTTCACCATTGGTAGAGTGTCATAGTATCTTAGCTTACAGCAACCTCAAACTCTTGGGTTCAAGTGATCCTCTTGCCTCAGTCTCCTAAGTAGCTGTGACTACGGGCACCTGCCACAGTGCCTGGCTATTTTTAGAGACAGGGACTCACTCTGGCTCAGGCTGATCTCAAACCTGTGAGCGTAGGCAATCCATCCGCTTCAGCCTCCCAAGTGCTGGGTTTACAGGCATGAGTAACTGTGCCCAGCCCGTGTTTTATAATTTTATAAATATAAAATTCTGAAGTAACAAAAATCCAAGCTAAAGAGAGTTTGTGTGTTTTTCATATTTCAGAGGACATTGCATTTATATGTGTAGTTGACTACACATAAGAATACCCAACTATAAGAGAAAATATATAAAATTAGGGAAAATTTTGCATAAATGAAAATACTCATTGTCAAATAAAAATATCCCAAGAGAGAAGCATAAACAAAAATCAAATTGTACAGATTCAAATAACTTTATTTTTTTTGCACATTCATTTTATTTATTTATTTATTTATTTTATTAAATCATAGCTGTGTACATTAATGCGATCATGGGGCACCATACACTGGTTTTATAGACCATTTGACACATTTTCATCAAACTGGTTAACATAGCCTTCCTGCCATTTTCTTAGTTATTGTGTTAAGACATTTACATTCTACATTTACTAAGTTTCACATATACCCTTGTAAGATGCACCACAGGTGTAATCCCACCAATCACCCTCCCTCTGCTCCCCTCTCCCCTCCCTCCCTTCCCTTTTCCCCTTCCCCCATCCTTGGGTTATAACTGGGTCATAGCTTTCATGTGAAAGCCATAAATTAGTTTCATAGTAGGGTTGGGTACATTGGATACTTTTTCTTCCATTCTTGAGATACTTTACTAAGAAGAATATATTCCAGCTCCATCCATGTAAACATGAAAGAGGTAAAGTCTCCATCTTTCTTTAAGGCTTCATAATATTCCATGGTGTACATATACCACAATTTATTTACCCATTCATGGATCAATGATAGATTCAAATAACTTTAAATGGAATCTAAATTTGTTATATTTCATCAGAACGCTGATGAAAAGAATGAAAAGGTTAAAATAATGAAATAGCTTCTAAAAGACACAGATAACATACTGAAGCTCAAATTAAAAATATTATGAAGTCCAGAAGGCAGAACAAAAATTGAAAATTTAAATGAAATTAACAATCAAAAAATATTGAAGAATTCTTCCTTAGGTGAAAAAGCATCAATTTGATTAATACAAGTGTGCATCATGTATAAAATAAAGAAAAGGCACAGAGATTTAGATTTATGTTGGAACAATTCTTGAATCTGAAAGCTTAATTTTTTTCATTTCTATAAGCAGTTGAGTAGGAAAAGAGAAACAGCTTCACCACAAACGATCAAAACATGTTCTTTTTTCTTTTAATTTTCATTTATGTAATTATTCAAGCAGTAATGGAATCAGTTGTACAAAAGGCTGGGAGGAAAATTTTTATGTATGAGAAATTATATACATAGCCAAAATGGCCCTTATGGAAATTTAAAAACAGCAAAAATTTTTGAGAAAGAATGCCACCTACATAATTCCTAGAACAATTTTCTTTCCTCTGTTTTCAGAGTTCAAGGATTTGTTCTAGTTTTCTTGGTAAATAATCAAAGCAAAGAACTCAAGATGAGCGGCATTCTCAGTAAAAGACCTGCTGTGAGCGCTAAAACCAGTTTAAATATAGACTTAAGTCTAATCAGTGCTTGTGGTAATAAAATCTAAAGATTTGGTAGAAATATTTATAAAGGATAAGATTATGTAAAATGCTTGTGTAACAATAAGTAATAATCTGAACTTAAATTTTATAATGACTACATAGAAATACCAAGGAATGAAGAATTGGTAAAGGAAATTAAAAAATAAAGCATGCTAAATCTCTCATTAGATATAATACAATAGATGTGGTTTCATTGCTAAAATTAATGAGCATAATTAAGTGCAAATATATATTTTAATATTAAAAGTAACATCTTGAAAATAAAAATTAGTGCATATTTTCAGAATAAAAAATGTTTAAGACATTTTATTAATAAAATAAAACAGGAAAAATTGTCCATGACAAGCAAACCATTAAAAAGGCATCAAACATTATGACAGATCTATCATTAAAGTAGATTTATTACTTATATGGAAAAACAATAGTTTCATTTTAGAGTGCAAAACAATTCAAGGTGCTTAGATTTCTGAATCAATACCGGGAGGATAACCACCCAATCAGGAACAGTTGGATTGGATTTTACTTTAGCAAGTATGTTAAGTTGCTTTGTTACCATTGCATAACCTAACCTATCTATACGGATATTGGTACCTTGATGTGGAGTAATGTTGAAATAAAACTAAAACATACATATTTTAATAGTCGTGAAGCAGGTAGTAAGGTAACAGATTTCAGAGGTTGGCAAAATGATAAGAAGATAGTATGTACTGTAAATGTAATGCTAAATCATTACCTGCAGTAACATGGGAGGTATATCCTATGTATACAAATCCAGCAGTCCTAGTACAAATGGTTGAAAATGGAAACTTACTGGCACATGCTGGTGGTAATTCTCTGCAAAACTTTAGCCAGGTAACATAAAAAATAAACTCAGAAAATAGTTTACAGCAGTAATGAAAGGAAATAGGAAGAATTTAGGAATTAGGATCTTGGCGGTGCCTGTGGCTCAGTGAGTAGGGCACCAGCCCCATATACCGAGGGTTCGAACCCGGCCCCAGCCAAACTGCAAACAAAAAATAGCCGGGTGTTGTGGCAGGCACCTGTAGTCCCAACTACTTGGGAGGCTGAGGCAAGAGAATCGCCTAAGCCCAAGAGCAGGAGGTTGCTGTGAGCTGTGATGCCACAGCACCCTACCGAGGGTGACAAAGTGAGACTCTGTCTCTAAAAAAAAGGAAATTAGGATATTTGCTGATTTAGAAAAGGCAAACTGCATTCAGTCCCAATATTTCAAGAGGTGAGAATGAAAAAGATGTTGAAAAGATTTAGTAATACTTAAGCATTTCAGTAATACTTCTAAGTTAAAAAAGCAATCAGATTGAAGGTAGGGTACTTTCACTTATTAAAAAGCTATTCTCAAGATAGCCGTTAATGACAGAGAGTGTATTTTATACATGAAGGAAGCAAAAAAAAAAAATCAACTTTGAGAATTTCATCTTGGAAATGCTTTTGGTGTGATTACAGACACATAGAACAGACTTGAATAAAGAATCAAAAGTCCTTCAAAGTTTCTGATAGTCTGATAGTTAAGTACATGTCAAATATACTAAGTGTAGAGTATAAACGTCTTAACACAATATTTAAGAAAGTCCAGTGAAGGCTATGTCAACCAGTTTGTTGTAAGTATTTCAAATTGTATATAAAACCAGCACATTGTACCCCATAAATACGTTATTGTACACAGCTATGATTTAATACTAATAAAAAAAAGACTTGCAGTCCCATCTTTAAATATCAGGTCTTGATCTTGGATTTCCCAGACTCCAAAATTGTGAGAAATAAATTTTTGTTGTTTATAAGTGACTCAGTCTATGTCTATGACATTTTGTCATAGCAGCTAGAACAGTCTGAGGCAGGTGTATGTATATCCCTCTATTTCCTTTTCTGAATGGAATTTTCCTCCCTACCTCCCTCCTTTCCTTCCCTCCTTTCCTTTTACCCCAATGTCTCTCTACTTGCTTTACTATCAACTATGTGGTGGTAGTGGACATACAACTTGTTTTCTTAGGTTCATAGGTCACCCAAACTGAAAGCAGACACATCTAGTCTTAAACAAGAGAACTGGACCATAACCTAGAAATTGTGAAATTTGAGGTGGATTCTGTGGATAGGTAAGAGTTTGGCTTGTCTCTATTAGGGCACCGATGAACTTTCTTTTTTTCAATGGAAAGGAGGATGAGTAAAGATTTGGTGACCAAGATGACTTACGAGGCAAAAAAAAGTGCAATCCACCTTGCAACCAAGGAAAACTGTATTTCCCAGCTCCTCCACACTTGGCATCTGAACGAGACATTATGACTAGCAGTTCTAATGTATGAAATGTTCAGGAAATGAGGTATTGTTTAGAAACTGAGATTTTTAGCTTATTTTTTTAAAGCCTAGCTAACGTAAACAGTAACACATAAAACATAGATTTAAAAGAAAGAATAAAAAACAATCTAGGCAGAGATATAAAAGAAAGCATAGCAACATAAAACAGATATTTCTATATTATTAAAAGATAAAGTTTAATATAAGCCTAAAAGAATTAAATGGGAAGGAAATGCCTACTTTATATTTAAAAGTCACATAACAATGCAAGTGTACAAAAAATATTTATATACTAAATAATATTACCTCAAAATATCAAACACAAAATTTTATTGGTCATGGAATGTGGCAAAAATCATACTTGGAGTGTGACAAAGTATGTTCTATCTTTAATAAATTGATAAACAAATGATACGGGTGTAGTGAATATGAATAATTCAATTAATGGGATGTTTTGTATGTATATCTATTTATCCATCTATCTATCTAATTGTAAAATTCTTTTCTGGTATAAAATAACAATTTCATGAGCTGTTGTGCATTATGCAATAGTAAAACAACAATAAATTCTAAAATTCAGATTTAAGAAAATCTACAAATTTGGACCATAAGTTATTTGCATTTAAAAATAGTAAGTCAACTAAAATGAAATATCAAAATAATTAAAAGACAAAATTTTTCATAAAAACAATTCTTAGGTCAAGGAGGAAATGATGACTTTAGTTACAGATAATTACGAAAATAAAAGGAAGGAGAAAAGTAAATGTTAAACTCCAGAATGTGGTCAAAGTAATTATACTAGGCTGAGCATGGTGGCTCATGCTGGTAATCCCTAGCACTCTGGGAGGCTGAGGTGGGTGGATTGCCTAAAGTCACAGGTTCGAGACCAGCCTGAGCAAGTGCGAGAACACTGTCTCCAAAAAATACCCAGGCGTTGTGGTAGTCTCAGCTACTTGGGAGGCTGAGACAAGAGAATCAAGAATCGCTTGAGCCCAAGAGTTTGAGGTTGCTGTGAGGTAATAGTACTCTATACAGGCTAACAAAGTGAAACTAAGTTTCAAAAACAAAACAAAACAAAACAAAAAAAAAAAGAAAGAAACAAATAAAGAAAGAAAAACAAAGTAACTAAAATTACTTAAATTACACTAAAATGTCACTGACCAAGCCATAAATAGTCACAAGGTTCAGTAAAATTGATTAGCTTTAATTGACTTCATTATAAAATAAAGCATAAAAATAACTGTATGATCTAAGCATTAAAAGCAACAATTAAAAAATAACAAGAATCAGATATTGTGTGTTGCAGGAAGAATAAACCGATAAAATTTAAAATTAATGAATTAGAAAATATAAAATCATTTAACTGATTTTTTAAATTTTCAGAAGATGACAGGGTTATAAATGTTTTGGTTACATGAGTTGCTTTTGTACTGCTTGAGTCAGGGTTATAAGCATGCCCATCATCCACACACTGTTCATGGTATCCATTAGGGATGATTTCACCCATCCCCTTCTCTGCTGCTACCTGCTTGATTTCCATTGAATTCTACTTGCATCAGTGCTCATGAGTGCTTATCAATTAGTTCCAATTTAATACTTAGTATAGGTAGTGTTTTTTTCCCTTTTCTTTAGATACCTATTTAGATTCCACTTACAAAAACAGTCTCCAGTTACATCTAAATTGTTGCAAAAGGCATTAAATCTTCTTTCTTCATAGCTGACTATTACTATATTGTATACATATGCTACATTTTGTTAATCCACTCATGAATGGATGGGCACCTGGGTTTATTCAAGATCTTTGTACTTATGAATTGTGTTGCAATGAACATTTGCGTGCAAGTTTCTTTTAAGTAAAAAGTCTTCTCTTCCTTTGGGTAAATCCCCAGTGTTGGGACCACTGGATTGAATGGTATGTCTACTTTTAATTCTTTGGGTAACATCCATATTGTTTTCCATACAGGCTGTACTAGTTTACAGTTCTACCAATAGTGTGTAGCGTTCCTTTCTTTCTGCATCTAGGTTAGCATCTACTGTTTTGGGACTTTTTAATCTATCCTCGCTAAGGTTCAGTGATATCTCATTGTCATTCTGATTTGCATTTCCACTGATGATTAGTGATAATGAGAATCTTTTTCATATGTTTTTTGATAATTAGTCTATCTTCTTTTGAAAAAAATTCTGTTCATGTTTCTTGCCCAATTTTAATGGGGTTGTTTGTTTTTTTCTTAATGATTTAATTGAGATATTTTATGTTCTGGTTATTAGCCATGTATCAGATATGTTGGATGAAAATATTTTCTCCAATTCTATAGGATGTCTGTTTGCTCTGTTCATAATTTCCTTGGCTGTGCAGAAGCTTTCTTTTTTAATAAAGTAACATTTACTTATTTTTGCAGTTGCTATGATTGCCATCAAGGTTTTCCTCAGAAATTATTTGCCTAGGCTAATACCTAGAACAGTTTTTACAACATTTCCTTCTTTAATTCTCATACTCACATGCCTTATGTGTATGTTTATTATCCACTGTCAATAATATTTTACAAATTGTGAAGGATATGAATTCTGATCCAATCTTCTGCATGTTGCCTATTCAATTTTCCAAACATCATTTATTGAATAGTTTTTTTACCCAAGTTTATATTGTTGTCTACTTTTCAAAGATCAGGTGCCAATATGTGGAAAGTTGATATTTGGGTTCTGTGTTCTGTTCCATTGTCTGTCTCTATTTTGTGCCAATACCATGCTGTTTTGGTTAGTATAGCATTGTAGTACAGTTTGAAATCTGATAAAGTTATGGCTTCAGATTTGTTCATTTTGCTTTAAGTTTCTTTGGTGTTAAGGCTCTTTTCAGCTTCCAAATAAAGCATAGAATTATTTTTCCAGATTTTTATTTATTTATTTACTTTTTTATTGTGTGGGATACATTGAGGGTCAAAAGAATTAGGTTCTTTCACTGATTGAATTTGTTAAAATCTCTTTTATAATTGTGTCTTGCCTCAAAGAGGTGTGCCATACACTGTGACACCCATCTCCCTCCTTCCCTCTTCCCACTGCCTCATTCCCCTACACTCCCTTGTATTAGCTCATCTACTGCCTTCATATTAGAATTGAGTACATTGGATTCTTGCTTCTCCATTCTTGTAATGCTTTTACTAAGAAGAACGTGTTCCACCTCCATGCAGGTTAATACAAGTGACGTAAACTCTTAATCTTTGTTAATGGCTGCATAGTATTCCATGGTGTGTGTGTGTGTGTTAATCCATTATCCACAGCTTGTTGATCCATTCCTGGGTTGGTGGGCATTTAGGCTGTTTCCACATTTTGGTATTAGGAATAATTTATCATAATTGAGCCATTACATGGTTCATGATACAGGGCAGGCAAAGCATATACTATGTAAAATAAGCAAAAAGACGCTTATTTTCAGCATATTGTAAAATAAAAAGCACTGGTTCTAGAGTCAAATCATTTTGAATTTATCCAGATAAAATTACATAAACTAATTTAACTTCACTTACTTTCTCTATAAAAAGTAAAGATAAAACCCACTGCAAGGGGTTACTGTAAAAAAAAGGTAAGGTAATATATCTAAAGTTCCTGGCATAGATTAAGCACTTAAGAAATGATAGTACCCTTTCCCTTTATTGGCCTCACTAGTTGTAGAAACATAGTAAAGGTGCTAACATGTAAATTTTAAAACAGCAGTTAACATAGACTAAGAGTCATTTGCATGGTATTATTATCTGGCACAGAAAGATCAGAGAGAATATTTTAAGACTGGGGCCCATGGTAGGTACTTGGAGAACACAGGCTTTGATCCAGAAATTAAAGGAAAGAAAACCTTAGAAAAGCAGAAACAGAAGTGGGAGGATCATCCAAACATAACTCGTTTATTTAGTGGGCAGGAACTAGTGGAAATAGAACCCAAATAGAGTACTGTTTATAAATCACTACATTTATTCAAATATATCTTGTTAGATTTTTTTTTCTTTTTTTGCTGTTCTTCTGTTACTGCAGAGGGATTCAATATTTTTTCCAGCACACTTGTTTAATTATAATATTCTCATATGGAAGGTGTTCACATTTAGTTATTTTTTTAATCCAAATGAAAACTTTACAATAACTCATTCGATTCCAATTGTTCTTGCCTACTCTCCAACCCAATTTTATTCCGGTGAAAGGTCGCCCTCCTATTCTGAGACCTCTCAAGATTTTTCTGGCCTCTTTAGTACCTATTGTGTCCACTTGGAACACCGGACACATGAACCCTTTCCTACAGTTGGTGAAAGTGAAGCTTGCAGTTGCAGGGGAGATCTTTCTACTTAAGGTTTCAGGAGTTGTCATTTAGACTTTTCCAGAAAGGATCAAACACCAGGCTGTCTCCTTAAATTCCAGGAGATGTATGCCATGTTATCATAGTAACTCTAACAACACTTTGGTCCTGTGACATCAGTCAGAGCCTGTTGAATCATCTTTTTTGGTTGGGGGTGATGTACCCACGGCAAGAGGTACTGACCCCACTATAAATATAGCCATCTTCAAACAAATCATTGATTTCTCTGTGAGAAACTTATTTTATATGTTTTGACTTCTTTAAAATGTTCTATAATAGTGTTCTCATCAATTGCCTTTGCAATATTTGGCACTTATCACTTGCTATCTTGCTTTGCCAATTATGAGATAACAGGTCATGTTCCATTTAAAATTCTGTTAAATAAGCAAGGATAATGGCATAAATGGCAGTTTAGAGGTGATATGCTGACTTATCCAGGGAATAATCAATAGATCAATTTTGGTTAAAGTGAGCAATGTCAGGAACAGAGCAAGATAGTTAGAGAAGAACTTACATAAAGATTGAAGAAGACTTTTAAAGGAAATTAGAACATACAGGGTGTCTCAAACTCACCAATGATGTCACCATACATAGGAAAAATGGTAAATTGTAGCTAAATATACTTTTATTTACAAAATATTTGTTATAAAATTTTATATAATATTTACAAAGTATTCTCTATGTGTTGGCTACCTCTTTGTAAAATTTTATAATGAATGTTAATGTAATTAAAGGTATATTTAGCTACAATTTCCTATTCTTCCTCTGTGTGGCAACTTTATGAGTGACTTTTGTGACACCCTTTATTTTATCCTGTAGGTGATGGATTCTCTCTGAGGGTTGTGAATCAAGAGAGGACCATACAAGTTACCCATTTTGTAAAGACTAATCTGAAATTTACATGAGGGTTCTGGTGGTGTAGTGTCGGTACTTGCAAATACGCATTGAACATCTTTTATTATCATTTCACACACACACACATTTTAACTATTTCTTGCCATGTCAGAACACCTTTCCCCACTCAAAATAAATAAATAAATAAATAAAATTTGTGTGATTGTCACTAGGTTTTATCTACCTTTCCAGGGCATTATTGTAAATTCATAGAATTATCATTAATCAAACTCTTTGAACCTTTATAAATATAATTTAAGCCAATCACCACATTATCTAGGGGTCCTCAAACTGCAGCCCGCAGGCCACATGAGGCGGTGTGATTGTATTTGTTCCTGTTTTGTTTTTTTACTTCAAAATAAGATATGTGCATAGGAATTTGTTCATAGTTGTTTTTTTTTTTTTTTAAACTATAGTCCGGCCCTCCAACGGTCTGAGGGACAGTGAATTGGCTCCCTGTTTAAAAAGTTTGAGGACCTCTGACTAGATTAAGAAACTGACATAAAAAGTTCAGTTTACTTAAAGATGCAGAGTTTTCCAGAGGGAGAAGCTGAATTAAATGTCAGATCCACCTGCCTCCTACCTAAGTGTTCAATGACTAAACCAATTGAACCAGGAGACCATAGAATAATATAGGCTTTTAAAAAATTAGTCGAGCGCCAGAAGTTCTGAGCATATGGTGTATTTTATGTTATAGACATCACACAATCCTCTGGCACATAGACGCAACATACTTGGTGTACAAGTAGAGAACAGCACTTCTCTTTTGGACATCTGCAGGGATGTTTGACAGACGGTGATGTGGCCTCCATGAGGGCTGAGGACATATCTTGAGTTATTATCTTGTGTACTCAGTTTCTAACACAGTGCTTAGTAGGCGCTCAATAATTAGCATTTTTCATTATCATTATTATTCTCTGTGCTCCACAAAGATAGGGACAGTGTGTTCTCTAGTAATTAAAAATGTGAGGAAATGAAGCACAATGAATCAGTTGCAACACATGACTCATCTGTCGTCCGGCCGTGAGGCATCTCTGAACTTCTCAGTAGATTATATGTCTCATATTTCAAAAAGTTGCTGTGTTGCTTCTTCCTGCAACCCTTCTGCCAGCCATTCATTCTTTCATAGAAAATTTATTGTGCATTACTGTGTGCCAGGGTCTGTGCCCTGTGATGGAGCTACAGAAGAGTTTTGAGAATCTCAGAATACAGTACTAAAAGCAGAAATTAATAATTCAGTCTCTCCCAGAGTGAGGAAGGAGGTGAAAGAAATGTTATGGCATTACAGAAGGAGGAACATTTCAATCTACTGAACAGTCAGGGAAAGCTCCGGCATTCATTAAGACTGACAGTGCTCTCCACATAATATTGCTTCCCTGAAGTTCCTGATCTTTCTTGTGATGTAAATAGATGCAGTTTCATAGAAAAAGTTCTATTCACCATTCTCTTTTTCTTTTAGCTTCTTATGAGCACTCGGTTTTTAAGAATTCTTTTCTTTGATATTTTAATCTATGTGACCTATTTATATTCTCCATTTTCTATCTACTCTCAGTTCAATCTTGGCCTGTGGTGATGTGATTCATATTGAGAATGTATAACATACATGGTAAGAAAAGAAATTGCGATCACAAAGAGTGTCTTAGTCTCCGTCACTGAATAAAGGCAACTGGTTGAATTTAAGTGGTCAGCAGACAGAAATACCTGCTTCATGCATAAGAAATAAGACAGTACACAGAATGTCAAAGGCAGTGGAAAGAAAAAATGCCATCTCTTGCTACTCAGATCTATGGATTCAAGTTAAGGCTTGCAAAGTTATATTGAGGCACCTGATACAAAGTTAAAAGATTTCCTAACTTGAAACATTCTGAACAGCTAAACTTAGAATAGTAGATAGCATGCCAAAGCAAATGGTACATGAATAGAAATTATCCTCAAATTATGCTTGTATCCTTAACCAAACGAATTCATGTGTATTAGGGATGGATAGGTCAAACACTGCTTTAATTTGTTATCAGGGACAGAGATCAGACACTTTTGACTTCACTACCAAAATCTGAGAATTTCTTTCTCTTCATTTCTTTACAACTCAAACTCTCAGTAGTGCCTCCAATCTGCCATTTGATCTCCTAACTGATGTCGAGGGCTCTGGCTGGTCTCTGACCAGTAATAGTAAATATGAAACACAGAAGATGCGGAAGTCAGAGTGAATTTCAGGAACAGATATTGAAATATTTGATTAAAAGCTAAAAGTTCCTTGCTATTCACAACATATTTCAAATGCAAGATTGTAGGGTTTTATTCTGATAACATAATGAATTGAATGTGGTGCATCACTTTGTTGTGTTGTTTCCCTGTTACTCAAATCACTCTTGGACTTATGAAACTGGATGGAAGCTCTCAAGGGGGAGCTATATATTCTATAAGCATTCATGGATGCAATGGTAGAACCTCAACTAACCAAGCAGATGGCAGTTCTTATTATGACATTTTGTTTGTTTGTTTGTTTGGGATTCATTGAGGGTACAAAGAATTAAGTTGCACTGATTGTATTTGTTTGGAAAATTCCCTCTTATAATTGTGTGCTGCCCCGAAGAGGTAGGTTATACACCATGATTCCCCATTCCCCTCCCTCTCCCCTTTGCCCGCTCCCTCATTCCCCTATGCCCACCTTATATTAGATCATCTGCTGCCTTCATATAAGAATTGAGTACACTGGATTCTTGCTTCTCCATTCTTGTGATGCTCTACTAAGAAGAATGTGTTCCACCTTCATCCAGGTTAATACAAAAGATGTAAAGTCTCCATCTTTTTTAATGGCTGAATCGTATTCCATGGTATACATATACCAGAGATTTTTAATTCATTCCTGGGTTGGTGAGCGTTTAGATTGTTTCCACATTTTGGCAATGAATAGTCTAGTAAAAATGTACTTATGATAAAAAGACTTTTTTTTCTTCTGGGTGGATACCTAGTAGTGGGATAGCAAAATCAAATGGGAGGTCTAGGTTGAGTTCTTTGAGGATTCTCCATACATCCTTCCAAAATGGTTGTATTAGTTTGCAATCCACCCACAGTGTGAACGTGTTCCCTTCTCTCCACATCCATTCCAGCGTGTGCAGCTTTGAGACTTTGTGATGTTAGCCATTATCACTGGGGTTAGGTAATATTCAGGATGGTTTTTATTTGCATTTCTCTGATGATTAGGGATGATCGTTGCCAGGTCCAGTGTCATTATGTTTTCCACCTATAGGTTACTCTAGGCGTGTAACAGGTGTAGGTCTTATATTGAGGTTTTAAATCCATTTTGAGTAAATATTTATATAGGGTGCAATATAAGAGTTCTAATTTATTCTTTTTCATATGTGTGAATTTATTTTTGAAATATTTGTTATAATATATTTCATTGGGATTTTTGCTCCACTTAGCTAAGTTTTGAATCCTAGTTTTCTAGGATTCCTGCATCCGTATTTCTATGTACCATGTATTTTTCGTTTCCTACATAAGATTGTTTTGTTATCATCTCCATTTTAGGCCTAAATTTATATTCCTACCTTCTCAGTATAGTCATGCAAAAGTGAATGATATTTAGAAATGTGTGACTATATTGTCACAAAATTTAATAGCAGCGAGTTTCATCTAGAAGTAAAACTTCTAGTTAATAACACATGATTTCTAAGGGCTCTGTGTTATATACTTTATTCAACAAATGTTATTTGGCCTTTACAATGATATGGATGTTGATTTTGGAAGGAGACAAAGGAAAAGTAACCTGGAATGGCTAAAGGTTTGTGCATTTTGCTGTGCCACATGAAGGTACTATAGCAGAGGTCTGGACAGAGTGATGGTGATCTCTAGAAGAGAAGGTGAATGTGTCTGCCTCATTAATTTAAAAATTTCTTTGTATTTTTTCATTTGTATGAATGTGTAAGTGCTTATATATATTGGTTTCAAAATAGTATTGAGTACATTGGATACATTTTTTTTTTTTCATTCTTGAGATACTTTACTAAGAAGAACATGTTCTGGGCGGCACCTGTGGCTGAGTGAGTAGGGCACCGGCCCCATATACCAAGGGTGGCAGGTTCAAACCTGGCCCCGGCAAACTGCAACAAAAAATAACCAGGTGTTGTGGCGGGTGCCTATAGTCCCAGCTTCCCAGGAAGCTGAGGCAAGAGAATCACATAAGCACAGGAGCTGGAGGCTGCTGTGAGCTGTGGCACTACAGCACTCTAACAAGGGCAACAAAGTGAGACTCAAAAAAGAAAAAAAGTGAGTCTCAAAAAAAGGAAAAGAAAAAATAATATGTTCCAGCATCTTCCAGGTAAACATAAAAGATGTAAAGATTCCCTTTTTATGGCTGCATACCATTCCATGGTATATATACCACAATTTATTTATGCATTCATGAATTGTGCATTTAGGCTGCTTCCACAAATTGGCTTTTGTGAATTGGGCTGCAATAAACATTCTAGTGCAAAAGTCTTTGTTATAAAATTATTTTTTTTTCATCTGGGTAGGTACCTAGTAACAACAGTCCAAAAAGAAAGAGGGTAGAGGAGGGAGGGGAAGAGGGTTAGTGGAGGGAGGGTGTTTGGCAGTATCTCACCTAATGTACACAATGCCAGGGTACATTTCAAAACAACTAATAGTATATTATAAATGTCGTACCATAAAATTAAGTAAGTGAGGTGATGGTTATGTTAATTAGTTTTATTTAAGCATTCCACATTGTATATCAAATTATCACATTGTACCCCATAGATTATACAGTTATGATTTAATAAAAATTATGTTAAAAAATTTCTCCACTGATGATATGCCATTTGAGCTGGTTCTTGAAGGATAAGCAGAAGTTGACTAAGTAGTTAAAAATTATGGATACTTATTAATAAAATTATGGATATTTCTTGTAAGGAGCACTATGGGTAAAGGTACAGAAGGTTGACAAAGTGGTGAGGTGTTCATTGCAGGAGGAATGGAAGTCGGACAAGGGCACAAGGTAGATTCATTAGATGGTTTGTTTTAAATTGTGAAAATAGCTTTACTTGGATTTCTCACCATGACTTGAGGGTGACCTTTCCATGAGACAAAGGCTGTGCATTGCTACTCTTGCAGCTGAGTCAGTAGAGCTCTGTGAGACATTGTATAAACTCCATACAGCTGCCCATAAAGTTTTATTTGAACATGAGAAATTATCTAGAAAGATCCAAGATTAACTTTGCAGATTTGAATGCTCTATGAAATTCAAGCTGCTCTGACCAGTAAATTTCCACTTAGAGCTAGGGAATCTGACTCCCCCAATAGGGCCCAGTAAAACCATCTCAAATAGAGAACCTTATAAAGGTCAGAAATTCTCCAGGAGCTAAATTGACTTTTTATCATGACAGGTTTTGCCTAAAGACTTTGTCAGATAGACCCAGAGTCTCCACATACAGTTACATGACCTTAATCAATTACTTAAGCTCTGGGAGCCTCAGGCTCTTCAGCTGTACAATGGAGATAGTGGAACCATAGCAGAAAGAGTTGTGAAGATAAAATTATATAGCGCATGTAATGGCATTTTTTGTAATCTGGTCTATAGTACACAAAATAAATTTTATACTACCCCACCCTACCTCACATTGACTTATGTTATTTATTTCACCGATCTGTATTTACATGAATCTGAATTTCTCCCTTCTCACTGTTTCTAAAACCAGCCTTGAAAATGTCTGAAATAATATCAATTTGGCTTTCATGGCCGTCGCACTTCTTAGCATGGATCTAGAAAATGATTGACCCAATTACTTATCTGTCCAGAGTTTACTGACTCAACTGCCTGCTGTCACCCACATTACTGCCCACAGCCTGGCATTTGTCTCCTTGGAATCCAAGCCTTTATTAACGAATTTCTGCATTACTGGGAAACAGAATAGATTTTCACATTAGTTTTTGATACTTGAATAAAGCCTTCATTTATGTAATGATTTGATTTTCTTTTTTCTTTAAAAAAAGTCATTTGCCATGTGTCCCAAAGGATGCTTCAAATCTCATTCATTGTCTTTTCTAGTTTCTTTCCTTTTCATGATGAGCTAGGATCCATTGAATTATCTTTGAAATTCTACTTGTCATGAAGACAGCCAAAATGTTGAATTACATGTCAAAAGTATTTTCTCAACTTTGAATCATTAAATGCATCTCTATTCATAGATAATATGAAATATAATTGCATGATGTAACTGAATTATATATTTAATGTTTTTCTTCCAAAATATGTAATGTTTTATTTTTAACCTTTTTTTTCTGAGATGATGTCTCACTATCTTGCCCTCGGTAGGGTGCTGTGGTGTCACAGCTCACAGCAACCTCAAACTCTTGGGCTCAAGCGATTCTCTTGCCTCAGCCTCCTGAGTACCTGGGACTACAGGCTCCCGCCACAACACCAGGCTATTTTTTTGTTGTAGTTGTTCTTGTTGTTTGGCAGGCCCTGGGTTGGGTTTGTACCTGACAGACCCAGTGTATGTGGCTGGCACTGGGCCTGTAAAGCAATGTTTTAATATAAGGGTTCCATTGCCCACTGTGTCTCTTTCTTACACATGGATGACTTCTGTTTTGTCCTTGATTTCTAACTATAAAGACAGTTTTAACAATGGCAGCTCTCTGAACACATTAAGATAATAGTCAGCAGGTGCTTTCCCAATGCCTCTAAACTATGACTTCTAAGTCATAATACTCAAATATCATCAGCATGTTTCTAACCCACATGTCTGAGCTAATCCTGGTTAGGAGTGAACTTAGATATGTGAGAATGACCTCATTCATTTTATTTTATTTATATTTATTTAAAAAATTTTCAATATATTTAGGGGGTACAAATATTTTTTGTTTCAAGGATGAATTGGATAATGTTGAAGTCAGGGAATTCAGTGTACTCAACACTAGAATAATGTACATTGTACCCAATAGGTAAATTTTATCCATCACTACCCTCCCACACAACTCCCTTTTTGGTTTTCAATACCCATTACACTGCTTTTTAACCATATATATCCCTCATTTGGGTCTCACTTATAAGTGAGAACATGTGGTGTTTGTTTTTCTGTTCTTGAGATATTTCACTAAGTATAATGGATTCCAATTGTATCTAAGTTGCTGAAAAACACATGATATCATTCCCTTTGATGGTGAGTGATACCCCATGGGGTATACGTGCTATGGCATCAGTCTAGGTTGCAGCAATATCAAATTCCTGGGTTTAAGTGATCCTCCTGTCTAAGTCTCCTGAACAGCTGTGTCTATAGGTGCCCACCACAATGATCGGCAATTTTTTTTTTTTTTTTTTTTTTTTAGTACAGGTGGGTCTTGTTCCTGCTCAGTCTAGTCTTGAGCTCCTGATCTCAAGTCATCCTTCAGCTTTGGACACCCAGAGTGCTGGAATTGCAGGCATGAGCTATTATGCCTGGCCAATCTATATCTATTAAATGGAGCATTAAGACCTTTTGCCTATTCATTTGTGAGATAGCCTTCCTTAATAATGTTGATTGTTACCTAATTGCTTTGTTTTCTCCCTTGTGTTATTGTTTTATAAAAGTTGTGAGTTTCAACTTTTTGGTGTTTTTACACTCGGTGGTATCAATTATTGTTTCCATATATGTAGTATAGAGCACATTTAGCAAATCTTATGGGGCAGATCTAGTGGTGACAAATTTTCTTTCTGTTTGTTTGGGAAAGAGTTCATTTCACTTTCATTTGTGAAACTTAGTCTGATTGGATGGAAAATTCTTGGCTGGCAGTTACTCTCTTTAAGAAGTCTAAAAATGGGATCCTTATACTTTCTGCTTTGCTTTTTATTTTTTCTGAGAAATCTGTCATTAGTCTGTATGATTTTTTTTTTTTTTTTTTTTTTTACAATTTACTTTATTCTTTTGTCACATAGCTTGAAGGATTTTGTCCTACATTTTGCCTTTGGCCAGACTGATTACTGTGTGATTTGGTGATTTCATGTTTGCCATGAGTCTTCCAGATGTTCAATTACCATCTTGAATCTGGATGTCTACACCTTTAATGATATCAGGGATATTTTTCTCAAATGTTCTTTCAAATAGCTTTTCCATGCTTTTTACTTTTTCTTTATATCCCTCAGGATTACCTATGATTATTGAATTATTTCACTTTTACATAGTCCCATCTTGCTTGGAGGGATTGTTCACTCTTCATGATTCTTCATTTCTACAATTTTGACTGACTGAATTAATACAAAAATTTTGTCATCAATGTCTGAAATGATTTCTTCTGTGTGATCTAGTCTGTTTTCAAAACTTTATATACTGTATTTTAAATTTCCCTAAGTTTCAAAACTTTATACTGTGTTTTCAATCTCCCTAAATTACTCTTTTATTTCTAAAAGTTCATTCATTTTTTTATTTATTATCTATCTCTTTAGTGAATTTTTCATTCATGTTCTGATTTTTTGTTTATTTGTTTCTCTGTGTTGATTTTCGACTTCTTTGTAAATCCCATTGATCTTACTTGGCATCTATGCTCTGAATTTCATATATGACATTTCAAGAATTTCCTTGTGGTAGGAGTACTTTTCTGGAGAACTATCATAATCCTGTGGAGATGTCAAAATAGGCTATTGTTTCATGTTGCCAGAGTTTTTATGCTGATTTCTTCTCATCTGAATCCTTTGATCTGTACATCAAAGCAGATGTACACTTGTTCTCCTCTTCTTGGAACTCTCTTGTTCAGTGAAGAGAGGGAGATACCCTAGGATGGTACACTTGGTTCTCCTACTCTAAAAGATTGTCCAGGCAGGAGAGGGATGGCTGCACTATAAGCCTTTAACACTGCTGCTCTCCTACATCTCCCCATTATCTTCTGGTTGTCATAGATGCTAGAGGGAGTATTTAGTGTAAGTATTTGCCCAAACCACATCCACTGGTGACACTATTACCCAGGTGATAGCAGCAGTGACTGTCCCAACCCAGATAGTTATAGTATTCACCTGGGGTGGTGAGAACTCTCTCTGTCTGAGTCCCATGGCAACGGAGGTCAGACAAGGCTTCCCAGGCATCAATAGTGGATGCTGGGTCTATAGGTGCTCACATTGCCTGGGTCCCCTTGTGTCAGTGGGGGCTTGTGGCATCTGCCCACCAGGTAAGTGAGAGCCTCCAGTCTCTTTGTTCCCTCCCCAGCCCTGCAGGGTGATGGGGAGGGGGCAACAATGGATTTTGATCATCAGGTAGATGCACCACTGTGAGTCTGGGACCTCAAAATAGTGCCAGCCACAGCATCCAGCATCCTAGCATAACAGGACCCTGCTGTGCCTTCTCTCCATAGTAAGTGCTACATAGTCTCCAGTCAGCAACTAATGTCAGTCCAGCAGCCTGGTGCTGTGGGAAGGCCTTCCCACAGCTCCAATTTCAATGTACACAGGCAAATTGTGGAGCTCCAGCATCATCTCCTGTGTATCTTCCCCATGTGTGAGTGCCTTGCAGATTTATCTCTGTTCCTTTTGAGCAGATTACCCAACTCTCCTTCATTTTGGAAGCCTGCCATCACCTCTCTGTTGATTCCCAATGCCTTCTTCCCAATGACCTTCCCAGTGAACGTTAAGGTGAATGTCTTTTCATCAGTTTTGATCCTCTCCATGAGAGCAGCCTGTGCAGGCGGCTTCTTCTTCTCCTTCTCCTTCTCCTCCTCCTCCTCTTCTTCCCCTTCTTCATCCTCCTCTTCCTCCCCCCTCCTCCTCCTCCTCTTCCTCCTCTTTCTCTTCCTCCTCCTCCTTTTCTTCTTCTTCTTCTTTCTCCTCTTCTTCTTCCTTCTTTTTTTTTTTATTTTTTGAGGTGGAGTCTACTCTGCTACTTTGGGTAGAGTGCCTTGGTGTCATTGCTCACAGTAAGCTCAAAACCTTGGACTCAAGTGATCCTCTTGTCTCAGCCTCTCTGTAAAATTTGTGATTTATTTTTAAAAATAGTTTTTCAGAAATATGCTTCCTATGCTAACATTAAAAAATATATACATAAGTTTATAAGTTAAATATCAAAGAAAGATCTTTCTCCCTGAATCCTAATTTTAATCATCAAAGATAAATAGTGTTCCAAATTTGTATTTTGTCCTTAAAAAGTTATCTGTATCATGCTACATGACATACCAGATATTATGGAACATGTGTCATGAAACATTTTCATTTTACCAGCTATATCATGTTATTTGACATATTCCAGATGACATGTGACATACATTATGAGGCTTTTTCCTTTTCTACAAAAAATGGTTTCATCTGATGTATACTTTTTAACCTCTTTGTTTATTTCCACTTAATACGTATTGGACATATTGTTCATGTCAGCTCCTATATATCCACCATTATTTTAAATGTTTACATAAAAATATATTGCATCAGTGTGTCAACATTTATTGTTCAACATGTCAAATACCCTACTGATTGATAATTAAGGGGCTTCTACTTTTTATTTTTAATAATGTGATATTCAAAAATCCTTACAATGTATATTTAAATATTTTTTAATGTATTTCTATAAGAAAAATTTCTAAAAATAGAACTTCTAAGTCAAGGTATATTAACCTTTTAAATGTTTAAAAATACTTCTGTGTTGCCATCTGAAAAGGTATGCCAATTTATAGTCAACCAACAATGAGTATCCAAGTCTGTTTCTTCATATCCTAGCCAGTAATGTATTTTACTATCATTTTACATTTTAAAAAAATTTTGATAAGCAAACTATAATTTATTTCCCAGAATTTTTGGTGATGTTAACCATAGTTTTATGTTTATTAATACCAAATATATATTAATTTATTTTTATTTCATATGTGCAGATCTCACTCCTATTTTTTTGTCAATTTTTTACCAGTTTGTGGGCCCCCCTTATACATTTGCAAGTACTATTTGTATATTAATAGTAACAGACTTTAGTCTATTAAAGAGTTACTATATAATTCTTCCTAGTTATTATCTATCAAAATTTTTATACTCTTTGTACTATTTCTTGATACATAAAAGTTTAAAATTTTTAGATACTACATGGCTTCCTTTATGTATCCTCTCTTTTTCTAGGAAGGCCTTTCTCTCTCTAAGATTGCAAAAATACTTTTTTTCATTCAATGTTATGATTTTTTTTCCATCAAAAATACAACTGGAAATTATAGTCTTATAAGGAAAGAAAATGAGCCCAGCTTAGTTTTTCTAAGCTATTATCTAGATGTCTCAAAATAATTCAATGACTGATTGATCTTGTCTTCATGATATGAAATGACATCTATCCTATTGTTCTATATATAAGTATATGTCAACACACATATATATATACACAGACAGAGAGAGAAAGAGAGAGAGATACTATATATATTTATGTGTTCCACTAATGCTTATGTCTATGTCCATGCTGGTACTGCTTCATTTTAATCACAACAGTCAGTAATAGCTTTAAAAGGTTTGTAGATCTGGTTTCCTAACTCCACCTGCAATCTTATTTTTAAATGCTTATTAGAAATTAAATCTTATTATCCCAGATAAACTTTCGCATCCTATTATTTTTGTTCCAAATAATATTTGCATTTGCATTTAGCAATTATGCAGTTATGATAATTAAGTGGAAATAAGTTAGGTCTTATATATATGCTTATTTTCTCATTCATTCATTTTTTTAATTCAAAGTATAGCTATTAAGCACAGTAGGTAAATTAGTGAGCAAAATAGTTATTCTACTTACCTTTTGGACCCTATGTAGTCATTACATAAATAATGGTAATAAATAAAATGCATACATACAACACATAAAATAGCAATGCATTGTTTTAAAGGCCCTCAGCTAAATGAGAGATCTAGTACCAGACTGAGTAGCAACTGTCCCCTAAAGGGAAACGGGGAGGAGTTGAACATGGATGTTTACAGTGTGCCTTTCTTAGGACACTTCTTTCACTGGGCAGATAGCCAGAAGCCTGGTTGTATAACCCACTATGGGAGTCCGTCACATGAAAAACTTGTTTATAACGGCAGACATCTTTGTGGCTCTTGTCTGACCTGTGCCGGGTTTATGCCTGCCTGACCATTGTTCTGGTGCTGGAAGCTGGATCCTGTGATCTCCATGGCAATGCTGGGAAAACCCTGCCTGGGGCAACCTCTCATTCTTCAGTTAGAAGCCATAAATTCAATACATTATCACAATAGAAAACAAGTTCAAAGTCTTTTCCTTACAGATCTTGGACACAGTAGGCATGATGAGTTTGTAGGGTAGTCCTCTGTCCCCAGGTCACATGAAGTGGGAATGAGGAGTCAGACAGAGAAATAGCAAACATGGGAACTAGCAACAAAAATAAGGGATTAGGATCTAGGTTCCTTGAAATTTGTAGGCAAATGTCTGCATGGGTTATATAAAGGAAATGGAAAAAGCAAAGAGCTCAGTGTGCTAGGAGGGAGAGATGTCTCAGAGTTTTTTATGTGTAGCCAACTGTGTGAGACAATTGGGTGTTGTGTTCTACTTCTAATGCCTAGGCCGCAGCAACCTTTTCTATGTTATTGCTGTTACATACACAACAAATTATTTTTGTCATACAAAGAAAATGGTACAGTAGGTTACAACAGATGTATAAGAGACATTTATTAAAGGCCTCTCTGAGGAAATGGCATTTAAGCAAAAAATTAAGTATGATTAAGAATTAGCCAGTACATGAATGTGGGAAAGGACCTTCAAGGCTGCAAAAACTATGTGTGAAGGCTTGGAAATACCAGATACCTCAGCACAGTTGAGAAACTAAAAGGTCATTGCAGCTATAGTGAGGTAAACAAGAAGAACGTCAAGATGCGAAGCTTGAGGTGTATTTCTTGTCCATGATAAGGATTTTACTCTTTACTCTAGTTGCAATGGAAAACCACTGAAGGGATTTAAATGGGGGAGAGATTTGATTGTATTTGTATTTAAAAAAATACAAATGACTCTGTCTGCTTCTAGCAAAGGCTGGTTTGGAGTAAAGGTAGAAATGAGTAAATCAGTTGTAAGACTACAGTGATAAAACAGAGATGATAGTGATTCGATCTTGAGCTAAAAATGGGATGGGGCTAGAGGCAGAAAAAATTAAAGAATATGTTTTGGGTAGAATTAGCAGGATTTAGGGATTATATTGATGTGAATCATGGTAAATATGGGGTGTTTAAGTGATTTTCTTACATCTGTCCTCCATTGATCTGAATTTTTTGTTATATTTTTCTATTTTGTTTTGGTTTTGATGTAACAGTTCTTTTCGAAATGGCTTTCTAGTTTACATATGCTCTGCTACTGCATTTTTTATGTCTTTTCTTATCCAATTGCCTATTATTTGATCTCTTATCTCTTTGAATTTCTTTTTCAAAGAGTGTATGGTTTTATTTCTCTTAAAAAAAAGTCTTTTTGAATAATTTTTTTAATTTCCTGGAGGAATTCTGCTTTTAGAGAGTATTTTTAATATATATTTTATGTCATGTCCCATACATATTTTGACTTTTAGTATATATGCACAGGTACTATGTTGAAGAATTTATTCTTGTTTTATTTGAATATATCCATCTAGGTCTGTCATTTGCTTATTATTTATATAAAGAGGAAAATAAATGAGGCAAAAGGGGTGAAAGTAGGTGTAGAGGCAGGTGATGACCCTAACTTGTATACATTGCTTTAGAGTTCTTTCCTTCAAATGTAATGAAACTTCTGCTCTGAGGTGCTATTATTCCTTTTTGTTTTGTCATTTTCCATTATTTTTATTAAATCATAACTTTGTATGGGGTTCAATGTGCTGATTTGATATGCATTGTGGAATGCTTACAGCAAACTGATTAACATAACCATCACTTCACTTACTTATTTGTTGTGGTCAGACATTTATATTCTATTCTTAATAGATTTTCATGGATCACTTATAGATTACACTAAACACTAGGAACCAATAATTGCTTTCCTTGAGAGAAGTCCATAGGGTTTATTTATATTTATTCATTTTATTTTATAAAGCAGTCATATGTCAAATGCATCATATACACCTCCTATGATTGCCACAGAACCATGAACTCCCATGCTTAATTTTCCCTAACTAGCACCAAAGCTAACCTACCTTATTTAGGTTTTACGGTTCCTCATCTGAGGCCAATCTGTCAATTGTCTATAAAAGCCAGTGCCTCCCATTTGGGTGTTAGTGCACAGTCAGACCCACTAAACCTGCACCTTGGTTTCTGGCTCTTCCTGTCACTTATATGTGTAACTTTTGCAAAGTGTATGAGTTGAATCTGAGCTGTGTTTATAGGATGACTGAACCGAGAAGTATGAGGGTGTTTACTTTTCATAGGTGAATATTGATCAATAGAAAAGAGGAAAAGAACAAAGGGTAATTCACATAAATGTCTTTCTCACATGCACTGCTCTAATAATTTCTCTCTGGCCTGTCTGGACTCCTCCTGTGTGGTTGAACAGACATACCCATTCAAAAGTCTACTGTCTTGGCTAGTATTGTAACTCATTATCTTCAGTTGTTTCCCATCCTTTTCTCCCTAGTTTATCTTTTTTCCCCCACTCTTTTCATCACTGTACTTGGACTGAATTTCTCAAGTAAAGCATTAGCACTTAATCCTGCCTTCCAGCTCTATTTTCTAAAGAATCCAGATTAAGACAAATAGCAAGGCACACTTTTACATAACTGATTTCTTTCTTTCTTTTTTTTTTTTGTTTTCAGTTTTTGGCTGGGGCTGGGTTTGAACCTGCCACCTCCAGTATATGGGGCCGGTGCCCTACTCCTTTGAGCCATAGGCAACGCTCTGTAACTGATTTCTTTATCTTCAAAACTTTACCTTGCCAGTCTCTTGGTTGTTTTACTGTGTAATAAGGCATTATCACATAAGGTATAGTGGCTCCCTTGATTGCCATGTTGTCATTCGGTTGCATGCCTCACCTTGGCTCTAATCCTTATTGATCAAAGTCAAGTTTATTTGACTGAGTCCTGTAGTGCTCATTAAAATACTGTCAAAAATATATCATTTTCCATGCTCAAGGTCTGGAAAAATATGTATTTTTTTCAGCTATCTCTATCACTTTTATCTTAATTTCATTGATTCTAGAAAATGATATTTTAGATAGTAATTATTCTCTAGTTTTAGCATACATGCAAATTGTCCATTTTTCTATTTTTCGTCTTTTTGGGGGTTGGAAGTGGTTGTGGATACAGTAGGTAGGTAAAAAGTGCTAAGAAGAGTTCATTAAGTGTGCCTTTAGTCCCTTAACTTTCACCAGAGTTATATTTTTAAGTGTTGATTACACACACTTTATTTCCTTGTGTTTTTTAAAGAGACTTCTGTGCTTTTTTTTTTTTCTATATTATTGGATATTTTGTTCCTCTATGGGCTTTATCATCTCAAATCATTCCTTAAGTGTCAGGGCTATGCTATGATCTGAATGGTTTCATATCCTGAAATGCATATGTTGAAACATACTCTCTAATGGAGTAGTATTAAAAGGTGGAGCCTTTGGCAGGTGATTGATGAGAGCAGAACCCTCATGAATGGGATTCTTGCCCTGATAAAAAAAAGTCTAAGGGAGCTTATATGCCTTGTCTACCATGTGAGGACACAGTAACAAGGTGTCGTCTATGAAGTGGAGAATCCTTCCTAGACAACTAATCTGCTGGTGGTATTGTCTTGGACTTCACAGCCTCCAACATTGTTAACAAAAAAATTTCTGTTGATTATAAATTGCCTAGTTTAGAATATTTTGTTAAAGCAGCACAAACAGATTAGACAGCCTCCTAAGGGTATGGCTAGGCCCCTTTATCTTTTCACTCTGTGAAATCTACCTGATGATGTCATCCACTGCAATGGCTTCAAATACCAGCTGCATACTTTTGAATTTCAAAACCTGTATCTTTATCCCAGACATATCTTCTGAAGTTTATGCTCATATCTAAGTTCCTGCTTCCATTGATACTATGAAATTTAATATATGTTAGAATTTTCTAGAAGAAAATGCTTGGTTCCTTCCCCCAGACTTGTTCGTCTGCCCTGTCTTTCACATTTATCTTAACACACTGATATCCAGTTATTCAGGCTAAAAAACTAAGGGTTATTTTTGAATTTTCTCTTTTCTTCATGGACCACATCCTATCTATTAGAAATGATGCCCATCTATCTCTAAAATAGATTATTCTTTATTAGGTCTTGTCCTTCTCCATGCCATTCTCACATTATCCAGAGTGTTCTTTTGGAAGCACATTACATATTATATTAGTCCCCTTCTTTAACCTCCTACAACAGCCTCTGCTGATTAACCTTGGGTTACAATTTCAAATTTCTTAAAACAACTGACAAGGCCTATCATGATGTAGCTTCTGATCACCTACACAGGTTCATCCTCCTATTCTCATTTTGTATGGCTCATTCTGAATTATCCTTCTGGTGTTAGCATTATTATTTAATTCAAGAAGCTATTCCTGTCCATTATCTCCCAGGTCACATTAGGTGTCCCTCCAATACACTATAATTAGCACACTGATTATAGAGCTAAAATGCTTTGTTTATATATTTAAGTCCCTTATTAGACTGTGAACTCTGTCAGGGCAGCTAGTAAGTCACTCTTATTTATTTCTGTCCAGCACAAGAACACCTTACCAGATATTTTTTAAACAAATAATTGACTGGATAAGTGGTATTCACATCAGATTCTGGAGAGTTCTAAAAGATCCTCATAGGTCACCTGAAGGCAGCAACAGAGTAGGAAGAAGTACAAAGGAGGAGAGGAGGTATATTAATAGAAGGAGGAGCTCTAGGGCCTCAGGTCCAGTTCAAATAGAGCAGCTACACTTTTACCAATACTGTATATGATACTTTATTTCTGACTTTGAGAACAGACCGATGAGAAAAAAAAAGTTTGAGAAACAAATGAAGTTCGTGATATTGATGACCCCCGCTGCAGTTCTTAATTCTGTGATTTTGTAAAATTGCAGTGAATTAAATGACTGGAATAATATAAGCTGAAAGCATTAGACACTATTCTATATACACAGCATCTTAAAAAAGATTTACCTTACATGTCGAACATTTCAGGCAATTCACCAGATCATTAACAACCCTAAAATAGAAGAATGATTTTTTTTCCAAGAGTACATGCATACCTTATTGCCTAGAAATAAATTACTATGTGGTGTCTGTAGAACTAGAATTCTATTGTACTGCAACTCTATTCAAACCTATGATATTTCAGTCCGTTTTAGTTAGTCACTAAAATAAAACCCATAAAATCTATAAGATTTTCTCTTGATATGGGAGCCTTTTGATTTCTGAAATGTGATTGAATATAAAAAAAAAAAAATTCTGAGACACCATTGCACAACCAATGAAACCACTTGCCATGGAGGTTAATGTGTTTTCCAGGAAAGAATCACAAAACCACACCAGACATTTTAAAAGTCAGATAAATAGGTATACTATTTTTATTAACATTCATTATAGCTCTTAGTATTATTCTCCCTCTCATATTTGGTTTAGTTATGAATTATTAAGCATAATATGCAAGAGGCTGAGAAGTGTTAGACACACCATGGCACAATTTTTCTGTTCACTGCATGTGGAAAGTAACATAGGTAAGGTAACAACTCACCACAGATCATTCAAGCAAGAAAAAAAGTCCTGGAAGTCAGTACTCTGACTCCTCATTGAGCGATTTTTTTTAAACAGTGTTTATTGAATTCATTCTTCTAACAAATATTCAAATTTAAGAGGGAACAGTATTCCTTTTTGTGGTAATGCCACGGAGTGGAAGGAGTACAGATTACAGAAGAAGACAGATCTGTGTTTGACTATCAGTTATGCCTCTTTCTAGCTACTTAAACACTTTGAACCTCAGTTCCCTCCCCTGAAAGTCTAGCATAAAAATATCCATTGTGAAAGTTTACATTTTTCCAATATGTCCACAGCAATATGTCCCATTTTACATGTTCTTCTATGATGTGACCTTGACATTCTTACCATTAATAGGTAAACTTTTCTCCTGGTGCCTCCAATCTTATTGGACATCAGACTGCTCTGAGTATTAGAGAACAACAGAAGTGACGTTAAATGGATCCCAAAGATAGAACAGAAAAGGCTTTAAACTTTTTACTAGGCTCTTTTGGAATATCTGCTAAGAGGTAGACAGGGGTCTTATGAGGTCTGACAATTAAGTTTGTGAACTCATCTTAGATAAAGTGCTACATACCTCACTGCTGAATATCATTGCAGTCACCTTCAAAGTACTCGTCTTGGGAAGCTATGCGCTAATGCTGGAGCCTTGTTCATCTTTCAGAGCAATTTTAGAATTCTGGAATGACCATCAGAGGTATTGTCATATTACCCTTCATGGCCTGAATATCATCAAAATGGCTTCCTTTCAATATTTTCTTTATCTTCAGGGAAAGACAGAAGTTATCAGAGGCCAGATCAGGTGCATAGGGAAGGTGTTATAATACAGTTGTCTGTTTACTGGCTAAATGCTTTATCACTGACAGTGTCAACAATACTGAACACCACTCAGCAAGACATCACCACATATTGACATGAACAGCTGTGAGACACTGATATACCAAGGTTATGAGACCTGACACAGCTGATGGTACAGTGCTGCAAACTTAAGCACTTGGTGGCAAGTTCGTGAACTTAGTTGTCATACCCTATATCTGAAGTCCAGCTGTTCTGTGACTACTGTCTTGATCTGTTGGACAGTGCCACATTAATTCCCAGGCTAAAGTCAGAATTTAATACCAGCTTTACAAGTGAACCATTTTGATTGTCCATTCCAATTGATTCCATTCCCTTCAAATGACTGAAGCCAGCTGACATTTATCTGTAGGCCACAAGAAACCCCAAGAACTAGACAGCTGAGCCCTAACTAAATCATGAGTTTAGTAAACTGGTTTTGGTTTTACGCCAACTTTGGAGTTACTTGTGAGACAACAATGATGACACGTATTTGATAAGGACTAAAAGGTATAATATCACTAATGCACATAGTACAGTGCTCAGCAACACCCATCACAGCAAAAATACAAACCAAAACTACACATAGCTAGTTACTACTGTATTACATTAAAGTAAAGAACTGCTTAATTTTTATATTAAGGCAATGCCAATTTCTTATATACAATTTAAATTTCATGAACATATATTGTTCATTCAAAATAATTTATTAACTGTGAACTCATGTTTTTCTCTTTCACTATTGTTCTCACACATACTCTCAATTATTTTCTTCCTCTAGGTCTTGGTCATTGTCAATCTGACTTGGATTTAATGTGTGTGTGGATAGATACTATTCCATAATAACTATATTGTATGACATTTTACAGGTTTTCCCAGTGTGGTTACCCATCAACTTATAAAAATCAATATTTACTTATTTCAAACATAGCTGCCTCTATATAGCATATTTATGCAGACTACATGCGTAAAGCATAAAAATAAAGCCACAAAAATTAAATAAAATTCATTTTATCAGTTGTCCTTCCAATTTGTAAAGAACGCATATATATCACTAATACACACGTAGGGAGAGAAAATAACTACTTCCTAAACAATGAAAAAAAATATTTCCTGTGTAATAAACAAGGTAGGATATGTGTTAGGAAAATGTGTTTACTAAACCAAAATGAAAAAAATTTTAAATGCAATAATACACCTATCTGACACATATCACAGGACTCAAGAATAATCATTCTTGTCTCTGAATAAGGCAGCGAAAACTGCTAAATGTCAGCATAAGTCAAAAGTACTTGGAGTTAGCTCAATGTCCATACAGAGAAATTTCTAATTTTCTAGGCACCTCTGGAGAAGCTACTTGTTCTTTTACCTCTTGTTACTGAACCAAAATTTTCATTTATTGCTTTGGGTAGAAAGAAGGCAACTTCCATTCACAAAGTGTACACTATTTACCAGATACAACTCTGCAATTTCAAACATCATTTCATTCATATCATTTAGTTCTCTTAGTATAATATTGTGAAGCAAGAGGAAACTTGGATGTACGTGTTTACTGGTAGTATAACTAAGCAATCTTTTTCTTCATGGATGCATAAAATGCTAGTCTTAGATGAAACTGCTAGAAATTATCTAGTCCAGTTGTTTTTTAATGAGGTTATGGCCTCAATACTGTTGATATGGGCAATGCTTTACTGTAAATAATAAGGTTTATTGCAACCATAGATCTAAGGGGAGTTGAGTTGGGGTAGATGTATGTGGAGTTTGAAAAACATCATCCAAGATTTTCTGATTTCCCCCTTAAATGCATTTCCCTCTAAATGCATACTGCTGTCTTTCCCTTTGCCCTACCATCCACCCTCGTTTGGTAATCATGAACTGGTTGAATTCTCTTTCTTTGCAAATGAAGAAGTTGGGACATTATGCCAACTAAGAAGAAATGATTTGGCCAAAGCGCACACTGCAATATAATATCTGAAGTGGGTTTAGAATCCTTGTCATTCCTATTTTCTTTCTTGTAGGACACTGCTAACTTCTCTTTCAAAATGTGCACTGATTGATGTTAGGATATTCATAAATGCTGGATTTGAGATCTGATCAGGCCATCTTTATATAAGCAGAACTCATTTTGTTTAGTATGGAAATTATGTGAGTGCAAGGGTCCCATGGTCTTCTCATATTAGTCAATGTCCCATTTGCAAGATAAAGCCCAGAAAACTGGTGCTGGAGTCATCATCTGTAATTCCAGGCAAATGAGAGAAGTGCCATGCATATTGATTACTCTCTCTACAAAATTGAACTTGATGGGGAATTTGAGATAGCTATAACCACCTTAGGAGTTACAATTCTAGTCTGAATTGCTATCTGAATATGAATCAAAGTATCCTATCACTTGCAAAAATCATTTAAAGAGTGTACATTCCCACAGAAATGTATCCTTTTGGTTCATTTTGATGATTCGTTTTTAGCATGAATAGAGGTGTATGAAGATACACTTTAGTTGATTCTCTAGCATTTGTTTGTATTATTTTATTAATTTATTATAGAAGAAAATTCAGTATATTTTAATGCAGCCAGAATGGAAGATCAGCTCGTCCCTGTGATTCATTTCACCTCTATAAGTTGCTATTATTAAATTAAATAATTGGGCAACAAAACCATTTGATTTTCAATGTTGAAGGTGAATACTGAAGTTTAGTGGTTATCAGGTATCTTGGCATCTAAATTCAGGAAAAAAAAAACAGATTTGCTTCTGAGTCAAATGAACTACATCATCACCACCTAATTAAGTTCTTCATCCAAAGCAATTTAGAAGAATTATTAAACACGTTCACCCTAGTTCTTCCAGCCTGCAAGTCAGACTATTAGAAACTCACTGAAGAGAAGACTCTGCCCATTTATTCAGGGGCAAGAGATGTCTTATTTTCCTATGACTTGTATTCATTGTTCAGTGTTTATGTCCTAACACCCTTTTATAATATCATTTATTAAATCCTAAACATAATCCTTACTCACACAATATACTATTCATTCTGAGCATTAAGTTCTAACTACTTTTCTCATGCCATTCATCTCATACAGAGTGATAATAGCCATCTTCTCTAAGAAATAACAACTATTTATTGCTTTATAATTCTAATTAAGATGGTTGGAGCTGTGATCTTTCCACCTCTTATCTCTGTCACCACCTTTTCAAGCATTCTTTCTTATAGATAAAAAACAGTTCAAAAGCGAACATGTTTTTGTAGTTATTTATCTGTTGATCATAATTTGCATATTGCAAAAGCAATATTTTCAAAGTAAAATTGGAGCCATAGAATGCATTATCTTCACACTATTTAAATAAAATCAAATTAAGTGATTCAGAAAAGGAAAGAAACATTAACCTATAAAGCTCTCATACCACATTAAATCACATGCCTGAAAGCACATGAGAAATATATTTTGCTTTCCCCTTTAATTCATTTGGGGAAAAAAAGACATACAATCCATTTTCCTCCCTCGAATGTGGCTTGTATAGAAAGTTTTAGCCAATTTTTATTGAGTATCATCCATGAGAGAAAAAGTGTTGTCTTTATCACCAAAAATGCTAGCATGTTTTCCAGAAATATGAGTTACAAAGAACTAAAAATGTGTGCTGTGATGAAATTACCATTTCCTTATAAAAAGGACACTTATTCCCTGAATAAATGGGCAGGGTCTTCTCTTCAGTGAGTTCCTGATAGCCTGACTTGCAGGCTAGAAGAACTAGGATGAACGTGTTTAATAATTCTTCTAAATTGCTTTGGATGAAGAACTTAATTAGGTGGTGATCATGTAGTTCATTTGACTAAGAAGCAAATCTGTTTTTTTCCTGAATTTATATGCCAAGATACTTGATAAGTATCTTGATAAGTAAGTTAGCAGTGTGTACACTCTTATGAAATGAAATTATTATTCTATTTGAAAAGATCAATTTGTCACCACGAAAAGCTTAAGAATAAAGATTAGATTTTTATACACCTTTAAAAAGGGATTCAGATTCAAGGTTTTATGCTGTCAAAATGTCATTGACCAACTCAGGATAATTAATTAGGACTCCTGTGTGTGCATTATGGCCTCAGAAGAACAATAGCAATATATTTAAACATTTAAAATAAATGAAAGGTAAGTAAACAACTAATTGCTATGTCACTGATTACTTATTGTGGTATAGAAAGCTGGCTGCATGTACGGATTTATCATTGATTATGTTAACATTTATGTAGACTTGTTTCATAATTTCATTTGAAAGTGAGCATCTGAAATTCAGAGACATCTCATGCTTTTTTGGAACTCATAGGACCTCTTAAACATTGCATGGACTAAGTGGCATCAGTACATACTACAGCCTGACAGCTACTTATTTGCTCACAATTAACCTAGGATAAATCTGTTATGTTTATTAATTAACATAAAATACCATGTAGTACTTCATTCTTATTGTTTCTTTCCAAATTTTCTGGAGCAAAATGCAACATGAGAAAAAGACTGCTGAGAACTGGTAGGTATCTTTTTTCTCTTCACAGAGTATATGTGCCACTTTAGTACAGGCAGGCATAATGAGACACCATTCTCTGTTGTTCCCTGCCTATCCCAACCTCCCACAGCTGGAGGCACTGATGCCCTCCACCAACACACTCAGTCACACGTGGTCCCGGAGCCAATCCTGCTGAGAACAGGCATAAAGGGTCACAACAAATTACCAAGTGGGGTCTATAGCTAAACTTTTGCACTTGTTAAGGTTTGCACGTGCCTGTGACCTGCATGACGTCCATATCAATGCATTCTTTATGATGACTAGGGTTTTCCTCTGTGGTTTCTTGGTTAAGTCCTATAATTCTTAGTGATGTTGTGTAGACTATTCTAAACCTAAAACCACCTGACTGCAACCCTAGTATCTACCCTAGTTCTTAATATCCTCCTTAGAGGATTGAATTCTATATTCCATTTATCCCTCATTTCTTTCTTTTCTTTCTATTTTTCTTTTTTTTAGGCAGAGTCTCACTATGTTAACCTCGGCAGAGTGCCGTGGTGTCACAGCTTGCAACAAATTCAAACTTTGGGGGTTTAGCGATTCTCTTGCTTCAGCCTCCCAAGTAGCTGGGACTACAGGCACCTGGCACAACACCCGGCTATTTTGTTGTTGTTGTTGCGGTTGTTGTTGCGGTTGTCAATGTTGTTTAGCGGGCCCAGGCCGGTTTCAAACCGGCCAGCCTCAGTGTATGTGGCTGACACTGTAACCATTGTGCTACAAGTACCAAGCCTTTCCCTCATTTCTTAAACATTAGCTAGAATTTTTCTGAGAATGAACTGAAATACCACAATTTTTGCTGAAACAAGCTTCTGTTTATCTCTTCCTTTGGATGAGATACAGTTTGGCTATGGTCCTCAGAGTCCAATCCTATATCCAGGTCAGTTTCTTACCTCCTCTCAACTCCCTTGTGGTCATCATTCCCTCTCCCTACCAGCAAGTCCCACCATTAAATCGTATCTCCTTCTTGACAAAGCTGACCAAAAGATAGTAAGGATAGGCATGAACAATGTAGCAGTGTCCCTTTGGTCTCATTCTCTTCCACCCTCATCATTTTCAATTAAATTAATAATGAGTATCACGTAAAATAAAAGTAGCGGTACATGTTTCTTCAGAGATCAATCGGGCTGTCAGTATTTTCATAGCCAAAGAATTGAATTTGTTGTACATTGCATTAGTTCTAGTTACAATAACACTTACTGAGAATGGAGGATTAATGTTTTGATGTCTATGTTCAATCCACTGAACATGTCTGCCTCCCTTTCCTCCTGAACATTGCTTCTAATGCATTTTTATTCTGAGATACAATGGTTTGAAATAAACACTATGTTTAAAAAGTCTGCTTTGTAATTACATAGTCACATACATGTACTTTAAAACAAGATCATAATACTCCACTTGGAAACATATAATTTAAACAAGTAAGAGGTTATGTATTCTAAGCAACCTTTTGTTTCTTGAACAACTATTTTTAGTATGCAAATATACAGATGTGCACACTTGTTGCCTTCTAATGAATAAGTTGTGTCAAATCTAACAAAAGTGACAAACCTTGTTTAGTTATAACTTTAAAAAGAAGTTCTCAATGCACCCTCCTTGTGTTTCATTTATATGAGGCTTTTACTTTTGGTACAGTATCTACATATATCATCAACATGGATATTGTGATATATTTTAAAAAGCAAGACTCTTAAGTTGATATGGCAGCAAATGTCTAAATAATGCTTGATATTTTAAGATAGAATATCCACAGATTAGGCCAGATATTCAGTTCAGCTAAACCAAAAGAAAAATTTTGCAATTGATTATAAAAATTACTGTCAAATATTTATGTCTTTTCTGAATTGGAAATGGTACAAGAATCCAATGTTCCTTGTTAGGTTATATATTTTAACAAGGTTATATCACTTTCAATCGTGTGCTGGGATATCAAGGCAGGGCACCCTAACACTTTCATTAATGTATTGCAAATTTAATGATTTTGATATATGCATACTTGTAAAATAGAATGACAAATTAGAAACACTTAAATCGACTAAAGCAAATAATTACTTTGTGGTAATTTCCTAGGTATAAACTTGAAGTCTAATGAGATGCATGATAAATTTCTTATTTTATTTATTTGCTGATGCTACTATATGAATATTTCCAATACATACATTTAGATTGTTTAGATATATATGTATGGATTTATATTACATATGCAATATATTAAAGGTTCACATACACACTCATATACCACCAATATATTAAAGGTTCACATATACCACTCATATATGTATACATACGCACATAATTTGAGTGGTATATATAATTTTATTTCTGGTCAGGTCTAAGTAGCCATATTATATATTTTAACTGATGTGATGCTCATAAAATTGCATATACCCCCCAATATTATTTTATTTTTACTAATAAAGATCCAGGATCTTTGTACTACAGTATGTGATTTCATATTTTCTATCAACTGTAGACACTTCCCGAGTTTCCTTTTCATTGTTGCAACCTCATGGTTGATTCAATGGGAAAATATCAGCCAATCAAATTATATTGATATGGGTACTCTTTCATATGAGATTTATTATGTGTAAGCAGGATAACAAGTGGAGAGGGGTTGATGAGTAGATAAAAAATGATATAGGATAATGAATGTTAATTGCAAGAAGTAAAAAGGAATGGATAAGTCTATTGGCCTCAACTTGAGAGAAAAACAGCAGAACTGAGAGACGTTCTTAGGAAAACTCCAGTGGAGATGAATATCCTTGCAACTTACACTTCTTATTTAGGATGGCAATCAGTGAGCTACTTCTAAGCCCTTCCTTAAGATAGCAAAAATATTCATGAAGACAAAACCTCAAAAAATCTCTCTTAAAAAAAGCCTACACAATATTGTCATAATTTAGCATTATTTTATATGAACTTTAATACCCACAGACCTGAGTAGAGACTCATGATAAGAAAATGACATATTGTATCCCATGTGAATAAAGGAAACATAAAAGCTTGCAAAACAAAAATAAAACAAGAACAACTTTACCTTTCCCACTCTGGCTGTCCTATACATAAAATGTCCAGGGTTTGTACCAGTAAGAAACCTGTACAATCACTTCTCTAAGTATTATTATTTTTCTTTTTTACAATGACCTTATTAAGGTATCTTACACTTACACATGATAAAATGATCCATTTTATGTATACTGTTAAATTAATTTTTATAGGGACATATATCACCCCCACAGTCAAGATGGAGTATTTTTATTACTCCAAAAGATTTCTTGCTGCTTGCATCTAGGCAACCCTTCAGACAATTATTGATCTGATTTTTATAAGCCAAGTTAGTTTACCTGTTTTTGAACTACATACAAATGGAATCATGTAGTAAGTTCTCTTTGTCTCTGGCTTATTTATCTCAGTGTAATGTTTCTGAGATACACTCATGTTTATATATGTATCAGAAGTTCATTATCTTTGATTCCTTTGTAGTAGTAGTCTTAATGCACAGTGTATCACAATATTTGCCGGTTGGTGGAAATTATTATGATTTCTAATTTTTAGTGATTATAGTAAATACAGCTATAAACATTTTTCAGGTCCTTGCATGAACATGTTTTTATTTCTCTTAGGTATGTACCCGGGGAATACCTCTTTGAGGATTGTTTTTAAGTCTTTTAGGGCAACTTTATCATTGCATTTACTCTAAGCCTAGTGTATCCTCACTACTAATGTGTGACTCTTTAGAGTTTGCTACTGAATGTACCAGGTACTTATCTGTCCACTCTGTCTAGTCAGAACTCAAATAGATCCGTGTGTATGTGTGACCTATCAGAAATGTTTAACTTACAGTTTCCCAGTGTATCTTTCCTTAATCCTATGTATGGTCTTTTACCCTATGTATATGCAAGGTTATGTTTAGAAATAAACACATTTGGGACTTAATGTTGATTTTTGGAGCTCTTTGTCTATAATTTTTCCTTCTTTCTAGGACTTTTCTCACAAATCATAGTCTGCTCAGCCTATCCTAACTCTAATCTGTGTCTCAGCTCAAGAAAACCCCTATGTTATACTTGGATGTCCATTTATTTCATAAGAATGCAGAAAGTGCTCTTGGAAAGAAAGGCTAGGGGATCACAGGGATCACCTCCTTCGTTTTCCACCTTGGAGGGATCACTATCATGACTTGCATGTTTTTCAGAGTCTGAACACAGGGTTTCATATATTTTGTTAAACTTTCTACTTGTTTACAATTGGATGAAAGACATGTTTCAGATACACTGTCATGATTGGAAACTAAAATCTATGAGTCATCTAATTCAATTAAATTCATGTCTTATGAAAAAAATAATATCTATAGATATTGCTTTTGAAGATGGCCAGAGGACTATGTCCCTTACTTTGCATCTTTCAGTTCTTTTCCATGGAGCAAGATACCTTCATTGCCACAGGTAAAGCAGAGAGAAGAGGGGAGTGATGAACTAACTTTATAATTTAGGTTATTAAGTATGAAATGTCTGATGTGCTTAAGTACTAAGTTTGTTAGTTGATATCTCTGATATTTCATTGTGACACCTCTTGCTTTATTTTTATTGTGAAGATATATCCTCCTTCCTTCAAATTCACATTTTGCCTTGTGATTACCTTTAATTTCTCAGAACAATTTTTGTGAAACCATGGATAAGTCAAAACTTTCTATTATTTTCAGATATGAGTTTTGTTGTAGAACCAATGCAGTGTAGATTGCTTGAAATATCAACAAAGAGTTTGAGAAGGATGTGGCTAGTGAACACACAGTACATGGATGGTGATTTTATTTTTGAGAATGAAGCACATGGGCAACCTGAGGACCAAGGTGGAAATGATGAGCTGGAAGCTGTAGTGGACGTGAATCTATCTCAGCCTGTGCTTGAATAAGCAACAAGGTTTAATGTTGCTATAACAATAACATTGGACCATTTGAAACAAATTGGCAAGGTGAAGATACTACATAGATGGGCTGTGCATGGATTAAATGAGTGTCAGAAGAAATATCATCTGCAACCTTGCCTTTCCTTGTGGTCACTACATAAACATGAACCGTTTCTACACAGTATTGTTATGAGTGATGAAAAATGGATTCTTTGGGATAATAGCTAGAATTTGGCATGGTAGTTGGATAATGATGAAGTGCTGAAACACAGTTCAAAACCAAATATTCAGCAAAAAAAAAAAAGTAATGGTGTCTGTTTTGTTGTCCAGTCCCAGTGCATAAGTTTTTTTTGACATTAGATGTTCTTAGGGAATTCTAAATCGAATTAACAATGAGATAACATTACATACCTATTACAGTAGCAAAAAATCCAAAACACTCACAACATCAAATGTCAGAAAGGATATAGAACAAAAGGAGCTCTCATGATGTAGTTCTTTTGAAAATTGGTTAGGTAGTTGTCCACAACATTAAACTTAGTCTTTCTACACAATTCAGCCAAAATAAACACTTTCTCATTTCAATGGATTTGGGGCATACGGTGTTTTCTCTTACATCAATTAATTGTATAGTGCTGAAGTCAAGTCTTTTAGTGCATCTGCCACCAGAGTGGTGTACATTATACCCCGAAGGGAGTTTGTTTGTTTGTTTTAAATTCCACACTTCTCTCCCATCCTATGTGCCTTGGTCCCAGTGTCTATTACACCACTTTAGAGCTATCCATACTCATTGTTTCACTTCCACTTATAAGTGAAAACATTTTTGTATTACTTTTTCTCATCTTGAGATATGTCACTTAGGATAATGCTTTCCCGGTCCCATTAAACTTGCTGCAAAAGACATCATTTCATTCCCTTTGATAGATGAGTGTTACTCCATGGTATATATAGCATATTTTCTATCACCACTCATCAGTTGATGGACACTTAAGGTGATTTCATATCTTCTCAGTTATGAATTGTTCTGTGATGAACATTTGGGTGCAGGTGATTTTTTTTTTTATATATAATGACTTGTTTTCCTTTAGGTAGATACCTAGCAGTGTGATTGCTTGATCAAATGGTAGGTCTACTTTTACTTCTTTGAAGAATCTCCACACTATTTTACATATAGGGTGTACTAATTTACATTCCCAGAGTGTATGAGTGTTCTATTTTCACTGTATCTGTCTCTATATCCATTATTTTTCATTTTTTAATAATATTGAATCTGACAGGGTTAATGTGGTATCTGATAGTGGTTCTAATTTACATTTCCCTGATGATTAGTGATATTGAGCTGTTTTTCATATATTTTTGCTATTTGTATATCTTTCTAAAAAAAAAAAAGAACTGTTCATGTCTTTTGCTCACGTTTTTTTATTTTCTTTTTTTTTTTAAGACAGAGTCTCACTCTGTTGCCCTGGGTACAGTGCCATGGTGTCATAGGCCACAGAGCCTCAAACTCTTGAGCTCAGGCAATTCTCTTACCTCAGCCTCACAAATACCTGGGACTACAGGCACCGACTACAATGCCCAGCTAGTTTTTCTATTTTTACTAGAGACAGAGTCTCACTCTTGCTCAGGCTGGTCTTGAACTCCCGAGCTTAAGCAATCCACCTGTCTTGACCTTCCACAATACTAGGATTACAGGTACATCCTGTAATCCTCACTTTTTGATAGGATTATCTGTTGTTTTTTATGCTGATTTCCTTGAATTCTTTATAGATTTTAGAAATTAGTCCTTTGTTACGTGTATAGCATGAGACTATTTTATACCATTCTATAAGATGTTGATTTACTCTGTGGATAATTTCCTTTGCTGTGCAAAAATATTTTAGTTTAATCAAGTCCATTTATTCATTTATTTATTTATGTTGAAATGTTTTCATTTGGGGTCTTAGTCATAAATTCTTTGTCTAGGCTAATATCCAGAAGAGATTTCCTTACATTTTCTTTTTGAATTTTTGTGGTTTCAGGTCTTATATTGAAGTCTTTAATCCATCTTGAGTTCATTTTTGTATACGGTGAGAGATAGGGATCCTCTCTTAATATACTTAATTATATATACAAACTTAAATATACAAATACAGTTAGCTGCACACTAGTGTTTATAGAAAATTTATGCATAATTACCAAAATTTGGAAGCAACCAGGAAGTGCTTATTTGGTGAATTGATAAACTAGTGCGTTCAAACAGTGAAATATTATTCAGCACTGAAAAGAAATAAACTAACAAGCCATGAGAAAACATAAGAGAATTTTAAATGCTTGAAAAGGCCATATACTATTAACTTCCTCCTTTATGATAGGAGGAAGTAAAGGAAGTTTTTCCTGTAGAAGGAAAAACTGTGGAGACAGAAAAGTATTCAATTGTCAGAGGATGGAGAGGAAAGAATGAATAGGAGGAGCACAGACAGTTTTTAGGACAGTAAAACTACTGTATATAATACTGTAATGGTCAATACATGTCATATAATTGTCAAAACTCATAGAATGTGCAACAACAAGAATGAACCCTGATGTAAACTGTAGGCTGTGGGTGATAATGGTGTGTCAATGTAGTTTCATCAATTGTCACAATGTACCATTCTGATGCAGGATTCTAACATCTCTGTACCTCTCACCTAATTTTGCTATGAAACTAAAAAATACTCTAAAATTAAGTCTATTGTAAGTAAAATAGAGCACATCCAGGATCAAAATGAAATTCAACATATTTAAAAAAATCACAAAGTAAAATCATGTAATTCTCTAATCAAAAGGCAACAAAATTATAGATCAATGTCAAAGCAAATTAAAACTGATTGCTTACAAAGTTTAAAAAAAAAACCTACCCAAACTACAATCAGAACTTAAAAAATAGTGAAATTTTAATTCCATATTTTATATGGAATGAATCTGTATATTAAAACTTAATGTAAATGGCTGACACATAAAAGAAAGTTTATAGCTAATAATGTGTGCATTATTAAATAAGAAAGAATGAAATTAATATAGTATAATATTTAAGAACTTTTTATTCAGATTAATATGAGGGTACAAATGATTAGGTTACATTGTTTACATTTCTAAAATTAAAGTTGTAGTTGAGTCCTTCAGACAGCAGTATACCCTCCTTACATTGTGTCCACTGAATGGGCACCAATCCCCCTTTTTCTCCCCCCTTTCGCATCCCCTCTTCCCCTTCCCTCTCACTTTAATATACTTGTACTTTTTGCTCATATGGGCATGTAGCTGTTTTTCTATTTGTTTCATATTAGTATTGAATATATTTGATACTTGCATTTCCTTTTTTGTGATGCTTTATTAAGAAAAATGTGTTTCAAGTCCATCCAGGTATATACAAAAGATGTAAACTCTCCATCCTTTGATGGCTGAATGGTATTCCATTGTGTGTGTGTGTCAGAATTTATTAATCTATTCATGGGTTGATGGGTACTTGAGTTGCTTCTATGTTTTAGAAATTGTGAATTGAGCTGCAATAAATATTCTAGTGCAAAGTCTGTATAATAAAATGACTTTTTTTCCAGGTAAATACTTTGTAATGGGATTGTGGGATCAAATGGAAGGTTTACAATTAGGTCTTTGAGGATTCTCCCTACTTCTTTCCATAGAGGTTGTATTAGTTTGCAATCTCATCAGCAGTGTAAAAGTGTTCTTTTTTTCTCCATATCTATGTCAGCATTTGTAGCTTTGGGACTTTGTGATGTGGGCTTTTTTCACTGGGGTTAGATAATATCTCAGGGTGCTTTTGTTTTGCATTTCTCTGAGGATTAGGAATGATGAGCATTTTTTTCATGGGTTTTTTGGCCATTTGTATGTCTTCTTTGGAAAAAGTAGATTATTTGCTCTTTTTTTGTTTAATCTGACTTCTCTGTAGATTTAGTTATCAATCAGTTATCAGATTTGTAACATGCAAATGTCTTCTCCCATTCTGGATTTGTATGTTTACTATAATTGTTGTGTCCTTAGTTGTGCAAAAGCTTTTTAGCTTGATTAAGTCCCATTTATTTATTTTTGTTGTTGTTGCAATTGCCAATGAAGTCTTCTTCATAAAATCTTTCTCCAGGCCAATAACATCTAGAGTTTTTCTCATGGTTCCCTCTAGGATTTCTTTCTTTTTCTTTTTTTTTTTTTTTGCAATTTTTGGCCGGGGCTGGGTTTGACTCCACCACCTCCAGCATATGGGGCCGGCACTCTACTCCTTTGAGCCACAGGCACCACCCCCATCTAGGATTTTTATCATCTTGTGTCTTAGATTTAAATATTTTATCCATTCTGAGTCAATTTTTGTCAGTGCTGAGAGGTGTAGGTCCACTTTCAGTCTTTTATATATAGTTTACCAGTTCTCACAGCACCAGTGTATACTTGTGTTTGGTTTATCAAAGATCATATGGTGATAAGAGGCTTGTTTCATCTTTAAGTTTTCTATTATGTTCCATAGATGTATGTCTCTATATTTGCACCAACACCATGCTGATTTGATTACTGTGGATTTATACTATAATCTGTAGTCTGGTAGACTGATGCCTCTGGATTTGTCTTTGCCATTAAGAATTGCCTTTGCTATATGGGATGTTTCTGGTTCCATACAAAACAAAGAACTGTTTTTTCTCGTTCTTCAAAGCATACTGCTAGTAATTTAATTAAGGACTGTATTACATCTGTAGATTGATTACCATGCTCTTGGCTGAGAAGAATCAACATTGTTAACATGTTTAACTAAGAATGTTGATGAAAGATACAATGAATTAGAAAAAAAAGAAGTAAACTTGATAAATTTATCTTGGATTGCTAGGATATAGTTTTCTGAAATTGTTAATACCTTATACTGACATCTGAAATAGCAAATCACATGAAGAGTGAATATACAGTATAATAGTAGTAATCATCATCGTCATAATAAAGCACTGTAATAGGAACTTTACAAATACAAACTTTACAAAAGTATAAAATTGTATCTTTGTGGTTGATAGTATTACCCTTATTCAATAGAGGAGGCAAATAGAAAGTTTACATGATATTACAGGGATCATACAGTCAAAAGGAAACAGCTATTGATTATAGATCCATTGACTACAGAATGCATAAACTTAGCTCTATTGCCATTAAAATTTCCAGTAGAGCAATGCATGTTATAATAATGGATTTGAAAATCTCAATACAATTGTTCATTTTCATGGTAAGTTAACCATGCTTCTACTAAGTTTAAAAGATACACAAACTGATAATCATGGTATAAACTAAAATAGGAGGAATCAAAGAATAATTTCCCCCAATATTTCAAGATATGTGGATTAAGTAATACATTCTTTCACATGTCAGATATAAGATCTTCTCTTGCCTTTTCCCTGCTTAAAAATATTGCTCAAAATACTCTTCCTATAAGTACCTTGTTACTCTACATAGGTTTCTAGAGGAATATGCTCTTCTGTTGGTTGTATAAACTTGCTTTTAATTTCACTGTGAACTTACATGTATGAAATGTTTGAAAATATTGTCTTGGTTTATATATTTGTTTATATAATGACATATGCATCATTTTGCAACTTATTGAATAATATTGTCATGGAGAACTTTACTTTTCTTTTTTTTTTCTTTTTATTTTATTTTATTTTTTTATTAAACAATAGCTGTGTACATTAGTATGATCATGGGGCACCATACACTTGGTTCATATATCGTTTGACACATTTTCATCACATTAGTTAACATAGCTTTTGTAGCATTTTCTTAGTTATTTTGCTAAGACCTTTACATTCCACATTTACTAGGATTCACATATACCCTTGTAAGAACTTTACTTTTCATCATATATCTACCATGTTTATGTTTTATTTTCAATTCTATTTTATCTGCTGCAACATATTTCTAGTGTGGTTGTACCAGAGTTTACTTATCAATTCTGTATCAATAAATATTTGTATTGTTTCCAATATTTTAGTATTTTAATGGAGTAAACATTAATAATTATTATATGAATTTATATATTTTATATATAATTTATATATATCATATATTTATATTTAAAATCATGTATTTATATATTATATTTAATATAAATATAAAATAAAATATAAATATATAAATAAAATATAAATATGTATGACATAAATATAAATATTTATATAGAGAGTATATGTGTATAATAAACACATGCTAGTATATATCTCCAGATGGGGATTTGAGAATTAAAAAGCCTATGTTTTCATATGCAACATATACATTTAAATCATTTCCCAAAGTTTCATATTAGTTTTCAATATTAACTTAAAAGATTTTTTTTAATTTTCAATTTGGTCAAGATTTAACATTACTGAAATATAAAGGAAATTGTCAGTCTGTGAGGTGAAACATGATATTTCGCTCTTTTTATTTGTTTAATTTTTAGTTTGTACTTTTTGGATTACCAGTGAGATTGACCATCTTTTCAATTATCCATTTTTATTTTAGCTTTGGTAAATTGTCTATTCAAATACGTCACCAATTTTTCTGTTCAATACTTAACGTTTCCCTTATTAATTTTGGTAAAATATATACATCATAAATGCTAATCCTAGCATTTTATATGTGTTTGAAATATTTTATTCTTACTTTTTATTTTGTTTATGATATTTTTATCATACAGAATGTGTTTAATCCTGACATCTGAAATTAAAAAACATTGACCAATAGATGTAGCCTTTGACCGGCGCCTGTGGCTCAGTGAGCAGGGCGCCGGCCCCATATGCCAAGGGTGGCGGGTTCAAGCCCAGCCCCGGCCAAACTGCAACAAAAAAATAGCTGGGCGTTGTGGTGGGCCCCTGTAGTTCCAGCTACTTGGGAGGCTGAGGCAGGAGAATCGCCTAAGCCCAGGAGTTGGAGGTTGCTGTGAGCTGTGTGACGCCACGGCACTCTACCGAGGGCAATAAAGTGAAAATCTGTCTCTACAAAAAAAAAAAGGCTCTCAATAAAATAGATGTAGCCTTTGAGTCTTGCTTAGGAAAGCTTCATCATTCAAGATCATAAACACATTCTCTATAATTTCTGATCATGACCTAATTCTGATTAATGAAATGTACCTTCATTTTTAATGTGAAATATTTTATTCATTTGAAATTAATTTTTACAAATGATGCAAGAAAAGACATTTTTTCTTTTTTAGAAAAGATAGCCAATTGTGTCAACTTTTTTATTACATGCACTGTTCTTCACTGATTTTAGATGTCACCTTTATCTTAAACAAAACCACCAAATATATGCATATCATTTTATATTTAATTATTTGTTACTTTCCATTATCTGTATATCCTGTATCTATTTGTCTCTTCCTGAAGAATTACCACACTGTTTTATTTACTTTAAGTTTATAATAAGTTTTGGCACCTGGATGGATATACTCTTCTCTTTCCCTTCTTTCTCAAAGTTTTCTTAACCCTTTAAAAAAATGTATATCTTTCATTTTTGTGTGTGGCAAAAGAACAGATAGCAAAATTTTTCATCATAATCATTTTTAAGTGTGTAGTTCAACACTGTTAATTAACTATATGTACCTTGTAGTTCAAGTGATCTTAGAACTTTTTCATTTTGCAAATGGAAATTCCACACCTGTAAAAAAATTTAATTTCTCCCTTCCCAAGCCATTCTGTTCCTATTATTTTGAATAATTTACATATCTCAAGTAAGTGGAATCATGTAACATTTATCTTTTTGTAACTGTCTTATTTTACTTACCATAAATGTCCTCAAGGTTCATACATGGTGTAGCAGGTGATAGGATTTCTTTCCTTTATAAGGCTGTGCCCTGACCTTTTTTGCACATGTACTACTTTGAATAGGTTTTAGAATCAGTTTTGTGTATTATAATGAAAAAAATCTTATAGTGAGTTAGAGTGAAGCTGAGTGAACTTTAAAGATTCACTCAGGGTGAACTGACACCTTTCTAGTAATAACTCTTCCAATCCATTAGCAAATGTATTTCTTTTTATTCCATGGCATATTCTTTGATGTTAGTCAGTACAGGTTTATGTTTATCCCTTTTAAGGCCTTGCATTTCTTTATTTCCTAGATTTGTTTATTTTCTATTTTTTATTCATCAATGTCAATTTGAATTGTTAAATTCTATTAACTGTTAATCTGTTAATAGTGATACATAGGGAATAGATAGATTTCTAAATATGTATGTTAGTCCAATTGAGAACTAGTTTACTCAATAATATATTGCTATGGTTTATTTATATCATTATATGTAGTTTTTACTTGTTGTATAATATTCTGTAGTTTGAATATGGCCAGTTATTTATCTACTTTTCTATCATTGGGAAGTGTGGTTGTTTCTTTTTAATTTCTATTAGTGACAGTGATGCTATAAACATTGTTTCCCACGTCTTTAAAACTATAAACTTTTGGGCGGCGCCTGTGGCTCAGTGAGTAGGGCGCCAGCCCCATATGCCGAGGGTGGCGGGTTCAAACCCAGCCCCGGCCAAACTGCAACAAAAAAAAATAGCCGGGTGCTGTGGCGGGCACCTGTAGTCCCAGCTACTCGGGAGGCTGAGGCAAGAGAATCGCTTAAGCCCAGGTGCTAGAGGTTGCTGTGAGCTGTGTGATGCCACGCACTCTACCAAGGGCCATAAAGTGAGACTCTGTCTCTACAAAAAAAAAAAAAAAAACTATAAACTTTTATATTGGGGATACACCTAGAAGTAGAATTGGTTATAATTACACTGTGGGAATGTTCATTCTTTCAAGATGATAGTAAGCAGTTTCCAGAAGTGGTTGTATCAGTTTACACTGTCAGTAGCAGTAGGGATAAACTAGAGATCTAATCTAAAATGGATATTACCAGGCTATTAAAAAGTAATCATCTATTCTTCATAAATGTATCATTTTTGGTTAGAAGGAATTTTTATTTTGGGGGTACATATTTCTCTTTCTGTCTCTGTCCTGAATGAACATGTGTGAGGTTAAGTTTATCAAATGTTCACAACTTCTATATCATTACTTTGTTTTCTAGTCTGTTAACCGATGCCACCTTTATTGCTATTTCAGATTCTTTCCTTGGCTAGTTTGGTGGAAGTTCCTTTTTTAAAAAAAATTAATACTTGGATTGTTGTTGAATATTATAAAGAACTATTTGGTCATCTTCAAATGATCAAATGCCTTTATTCCTATAATTGGCTAGCAGAGCAAATTGAATTTTAATAGAGTAAATAAAGTTAAATTTTATAATATTAAAAAAAAACTTGTGAATTATAAGATGATTATTACTTGGTTATGATATATTTTTAAAACATTACTAAGTTGATAGCTTTATTTCAGATTTTTCTTTTATGCTAATGAATTTGGCCTGTAGCTACTTTTTCATGTGCTATCCTTTTTAATTCTAATATAAGGATTATACTGGCCTCAAAAATTGAGATTAATGGCAGCCTCATATATCATTTTCATGCTCCAGAACACTTCGTAGAAAATGAGAATTTTGTTGTTTGAATGATTGGTGGAAATATTCCTTAAAGACATCTGGTCTTGTTGTATCTTTTGGAGAGTGGGAGAAAAAGACATTTCATGGCCTTTTTGACTGTGCCTATGTTTGTATGTCAATTCAGACATCTGACTTCTGCCTGAGGTTATTTTACTAAATTTTAAGTTTTATAAACATCTTTACCTTATCTAGGTGTTACACTTTAAAAGTTTATACATAGTGCTTTGTAATCATGAAAGAAATGTATAGCTCCTGTACCTATACTTAAGGATATTTGTATATTTGAAAGTGTATTTTTTATGTTTGTGTATCTTTGGTTATCATTAAGCATCAGAGTTGTGAAGTGGAATCTGCAGTTTATGATAAATTCTGTATGTTAAATATTGTGAATCTTACTACCCAAATTTTATAAAAAGAGCACAAAAATAAAATGTGGGTCAACTTGACATTTGAATAGAGCTGCAAACTACTAGGAAATGAATGGATCCATTTATATCAGAATAAGTAAGTAATTTTCCCTTTGAAGAGGTAATGAAGTAATTATTTCCATGTGTATTGGCAATGGATCTGCAGAGTTTTAAGTGTTGATTAATGGATCTTATCAGAGTTTTAACTCTGCAGATCTGGCCTCTTCTTTAATCTATCATTTCTAGTGGTTTAATGATAGGATAACTCAGGAAACTGGGCAGGAGAGAGGGGAAGGCACCCTTAGCTTCATTATCATCAATTTATAATTAAATTTTAATGTATAGGTTGAGAACTAATACTTCTGTTGTCCGTCAATCAGTTTTGCCTCCAAGGATGCTGTACTTTATTAACCATCTACTTAACTCTCTGCAGATCAGACTTATTTGGCTGCTACTAAGACTTAGCCACTCATTATGAGAAATGCATCCATCTTGCTTTTTTTAAGCACCACCATGTGACATCTATTTTTTTCAGGATCATATCATCCAATTATTATCAATAAGCCCACTTTTGCAATAACATCTATCATCAGACTTGGCCTAGAGTTATAACTCCCATTAAACTTCATAGATGCTCTTCCCTCTGCTGTCTTTCTTGCTTTGGAAAATGACATATCCCTGGTTCCCCACTGGAACATGATCATTTGCTGTGTTTCCTTCCTTGCATAATGTATCTAGAATATCTTCTCCTTTGAGCCTTTTAATATCTCCTTGCATTTCTGTCTCAGCAATTCTGGAATTTCAACCACACTTGTTTTATTTTTATTTATTTATTTTCTTTTTTTTGAGACAGAGTGTCACTATGTTGCCCTAGGTAGAGTGCCGTGGCATCACAGCTCACAGCAACCTCAAACTCTTGGGTTTAAGCTATTCTACTGCCTCAGCCTCCCAAGCAGCTGTGACTACAGGTGCTTGCCACAACGCCCAGCTATTTTTTATTGCAGTTGTCATTGTTGTTCAGCAGGCCAGGGCCAGGTTCAAACCTGCCACCTTTGGTGTACGGGCTGGCGCCGTAACTACTGTGCTATGGGAGCCGAGCCTAGAGTTACTTTTATTTCCAATGTCCAGGAGCCTTCTCAGCAGCATGTCTCCATGTGGAGAAGATCTAAGGATCCTTGCATGGATGATAAACCCTGTAAACATGGAAGTGGGTTCTCAAATTATCAAACTCTATCTTATTTAACTTTAGGTCTCACCCATGTAATAAAGCACTGTCAGAATGCTGTCCTATGCATGCTTTCCTGGCTTATTCATACCAATACTAAATATCATAGACAATCTACAGTGGGAGAAAATATTCACAAACTATGAATTTGTTAAAGTGCTAATAACTGGAACCTTCAAAGAACTCAAATTAACAAGAAAAAAGTGCATTAAAAAGTGGACAAAAGAAGATAAAGAAATGGCCAATAAACACATACAAAATGTTCAACATCATCAATCATCAGGGAAATGAAACTTAGAAACACAATGAGATGTGGCCTTACCACAGTTCACATGGCTTTTATTCAAAATAGCAAAAACCATACATGTTTGCATGGATACAGAGAGAAAGAAACACTTATACTCTGTAGGTGGGACTACAAATTAGTACAATCTCTATGGAAAACACCATGGAGAGTTCTCAAAGAACTAAAGATACCTGTACCAGAATGTTTATTGCAGACCAATTCATAATTGGTAAGTCATAGAAAAAGCCCAAGTGCCCATCAATCCATGAATGGATTAATAAACTGTGGTATATGTACACCATGGAATATTATGCAGCCTTAAAGAAAGATGGAGACTTTACCTCTTTCATGTTTACGTGGATGGAGCTGGAACATATTCTTCTTAGTAAAGTATCTCAAGAATGGAAGAAGAAGTATCCACTGTACTCAGCCCTACTGTGAAACTACGTTATGGCTTTCATATGAAAGCAGAGGGAGGGTGATTGATGGGATTACACCTGCTGTGCATCTTACAAGGGTACATGTGAAACTTAGCAAATGTAGAATAGAATTGTCTTAACACAATAACTAAGAAAATGCCAGGAAGGCTATGTTAACCAGTGTGATGAAAATGTGTCTAACTGTTTATAAAACCAGTGTATGGTGCCCCATGATCACATTAATGTACACAGCTATGATTTAATATTAATAAAAAAAGAACTAAAAGTAGACTTACAATATGACCATTTGAACTAGCAATTCCACCACTGAGCATTTACCCAAAGGTAAAGAAGTCATTTTATCAAAAAAACACCTATGTGTAAATGTTTATTGCAGCACAGTTCACAATTACAAAGATGTGGAGTCATCCAAGTGCCCATCAGTTAATGAATGGATTAACAACATGTGGTATATGTATACCATGGAATTCTACACAACCTTGAAGAAGGATGAAATAAGTCCTTTCACAACAATCTGGGTACAACAGGAGACCATAATTTTAAGTGAAGTGTCTCAAGAATACAAAAACAGGGAGGCATCTGTGGCTCAGTGAGTAGGGCTCTGGCCCCATATACTGAGGGTGGAGGGTTCAAACCCAGCCTCTGCCAAACTGCAACCAAAAATTTAAAAAAATAGCCAGCTATTGTGGCAGGCGCCTATAGTCCTAGCTACTAGAGAGGCTGAGGCCAGACAATCACCTAAGCCCAAGAGCTGGAGGTTGCTGTGAGCTGTGATGCTACGGCACTCTACTGAGGGCGAAAAAGTGAGACTCTGTCTCTTAAAAAATAAAAAAAGAATAGAAAAACAGCCTTACATGTACTTGCCATTAAATTGGAACTAACTGATGAGCACATATGTGCACAGAGGCAAGTGAAACTCAATGGAAATTGAACAGGGGGAAAGGTGGTGGGCCAAAACATACCTAATGGGTGATTGGTGCACTTATAACCCTGATTCAAGCATACCAAATTTGATAGATGTAAACAAAAACATTTGTACTCACATATTATTTTCAAACAAAAAATACTAAATTTCCATGTGTTTAGATAATAATATCGATTGTTTAATTCTTACGGTAAGCTTTGTAAAATTGAAATAATTTACCACTTTTCATATTAGAACACTAAGTTAAAACGAATTAAATATAGAAGATTCCAAATGTGCATACACATTTTAAGAAAGGAAAAAAGCTGTATTAAAATTGTAATACTCAATACGTACCAATATTGTTTGTTATATTATGTATTAAATTGTATATCTCTTATATTATTGTAAATATTACAATTTTAATACATTTTTTCCTTTCTTAAAATATGTATATGGTTTTTGCCACCCTCTCTGTTTGATACAAGGTCACATCCTAAGTAACAGGTTCGTCTCATTCCAAAATCTTACAATTCTGGAAGCTCAGCTCATGTGTGGTATATATGGACAGAAGGATATGGTTTCTTGACTTTTAGTAAAATTCTCTAGTCATTGTATCATCACTTTAACATTCAATTGCTAAGATTTTAACTATCAAATTGAAGCCTGATTGAATGAATCTTTGTGTGCATACTCTGCTGTGAGATAAAAGTTTTGTAAAGGGAACAATTTCTCATAGAATATAATCACTGGAACTGAATGTAATAACTAGCTGAAATTCCTACACTACAACAACAACAAAGAAAAAATGTAGAAGAATATCGATTAAATTGTTAACCATGGCTCCACTCATAGTTTCTCCCCATGCCTGCTGCAGATGGATTTATCCTTCAGAGAATGGACTATTTCAAACTCTGTGTATGAAAAAGCCAAAATAGGTAAGCTATTAACAATTTATACAGTTGCATAGGGACTGAAACCTATTAAAGATCCAAAAACCTAATTTTTGTAAGTAATAAAATACAAAGGTCAGAGCATAATTTAGCCTTACCTTTTTCTTCTAATATAACTTATATTACTATTATGTTTACATTTGGACAATCAAGGTCACCTAATCTACCAATGTAACTTCTAATTTGCAGCCAACATTTGGTAAATTAGATCAGAAGCCATCACATACAACCACTCTTCACAAACTGCTTCCAATCACAGACTAAAAAATACATGGAAGACCACTTTAAACTAGAGGACCCTGGGAGAAGCCCTATGTGACTGATTACAATGTTGGCACAGAGATGTGCCTCCCAAAGCTTTCCAAATAACTACGGATGGCACAAAAACATTCACCTGTAAGAACATTTATCCTTAACCTGGTATGATCATCAATCAGTGTATAAGAAATGGGAAGGAAATTGTTTGAAATGTCCCATTTAATTAGATAAATCTGAGTATTCAGAATAAGCCAGATTTTGAATTCAGTTTCAAAGTGAAAGGCACATTTAACTATAAGCCAGAATATAAATATATCTGAGTGAGAAATGCTTGGGCTCTGGCACTGGGCTGCTCAAATCACAGGATATGTGACCTTGGAACAGTCATCTTCACTTCATGGCTTATTTTCGTCATTAGTAAAACTAAACGATCTCAGCATCTCTTCCACATACTAAAAACCTATGACTACAAAATAAATTACTTTGTTGTTTTGGGACACACTAATATTTTTACAATGTCTTTAAAGTGGTTTGACTGAAATATTTCCTTCTCAGGTGATTATTGTGGAGACCCTACTTAATGATAGGTTCCTCAAAAAAAAAAGGGAATATTTTTCCACTTTCTCACAAGTAGACGAAAGTTCAGAACATGCTAATTGGGCAAGCTTGAAATTCCAAAGATCTGCAAATGGAACAGGTGCAAATATAACTGGTGATAATTGATGGCTAATTATGCAAGCAATAACACACCCCAGGGTACGGGCTTGTCTGCCAATACATACACGCCTTGGGTGTGAGTTTATTAGCAGACAAACACACACCCTGGAGGTTGTATTGTGCAGAAAAAAAAATATGCTTTTGAAAATACAAAATAGTTTTAATTGGAATATACAATTCTGAAAACATATTAGCACATTATATAAAACCGTTCGTTAGGAACCAAGTAATCAGGCCTAGAAGCAACAGTTTAGAAGAAAATTCCCTTGCATATAACTCTTTTAATTTTTTTACTCAGTACTTTGTCATTGTGACCCCTCCCAGGACACCTGCTTTATCTAAGAAGGTTATTTGGAAAAATATCAAAATGCCTTTGTTTAATAGACTGTAATTAACTGGGTTAACATTTAGAGCAAGTTTATAAAGTGTCCCTAGCAAATTTATTTTTCTGATAAAGGATCAATTATATTTACCGCTATATAGTACAAGAAGTCTTTCATTAAAGTACCTTTGGTGAATACAATTTACATAAAGTTAAAACCATAGATGAGAAAATAATATCAATTCCCCCAGGACCACTATCTGTATGGAATTTGTAGGCTCTCCCCATGTCTGTGTGGGTTTTCTGCAGGCTCCGGTTTTCTCCCACACCCTAAAGCTGTGCACATTAGATGAATTGACGTGTCTAGATTGTCCTAGAGAGAGCAAGTGTAGGTATGTGAGAGTGGGTCCTAAAACAGAATGGTATTTGGTCTATGGTTGGGTCTTGCCTTGCGCTCTGAATTTCCAAGACAAGCTCTGGGCACCCATGATCCTGAACTTGAAAAAGCAGGTTGGAAAATGAATGAATGAATACAGATTATGGTAATATAAAAATTGGAAAGTCTACACTAATTATACAAATGTAGAAAAATAAATGATACAATATTAAAGTGTTCAGCTAGTATAAATAAATATCCCAAACATTTCTAATATTAACAATTGAACTACATGCATTATGCATAAATTTAAGAAAGATTAATAAAGACAAGAAAGACAATTCTTTATCAAATTTTTGGTGAATCAGTAAATGACTTTGATCATTGTGGTAATGGGCCATTATTTGGAAGTTTCTTGATGCTTTTGTGACAAGAAATATGCCATAGCAACTTAATTCTTGCTTATGGAAAAATTGGCTTCATTATGCATGGTTTCACTTAAAGTCACAGTTTCCAAGAATCTATCAAGGAAGTTAAGTAAGGACTCACTGTAAGTGAATTCCTAGTCTCTTTATTCTAAAGATGGAGTGTAGACCCTAGGAAGTAATATTTAGCAGATCATGGCACTCCTCTATTCAAGGTATTATAAGGTTTTCCATCTCACTCAAGTGAACACTCAATTCACGTATTGGATATAAGCCACAAATCTGACTTCCAATGACCTCTCTGACCTCCTATGTACCCTGCTATTTTCCTCTCACTCTATTTCATAAACGTTGGCTTCTTTACTGTTCTTTGAAGATAGTAGTCACATAGACACCTCAGGGACTTTGATATGGCTATTCCCTCTAACAGAACACTCTTACCTTAGATATCTACATGGCTTGCTCTTCTACCTCTAATCAGATCTTTGCTAAATGTCACACTCTCAGTGTCAGTAAAATGTTCCCTACTAGCATTGTCTGTAATTCAGTTTCAGTGTGTTTTTTATTGTGTTCCCCCCACCATAATGTGAGCATAAATTGTTGTCTTTTTACCAGATAGATATAAATTCAATATAAATGAACAGAGACAGGTTAATATTATTTAGTTATTAAATATTTGTTGAATTAATGCATGAATTAAGAATATCATAGCCAAGATCCTAGATTAAATGCTAAGACTTAGACTGAAAATGTTTGTCAGAATCATTAGGTCCACAAGAATGTATAGAATTTGTCCCAGATAAATTGGATATGAACATAGAGATGAAGCTAATTTACCTCCTATACAGTCAGTCTTGGGTTTTAGTGCTTCTAAGATTAACAACAGATCTCAATAGACACTTCATAGAGAATAAAAAATACAACCTAGCATGTTCAGGAAGATGATTGCAGCTTGAACCAAGTTAGACAACTTCTTTCTATTTTCATAAAAATTATGTCAACAGGGTGGAACAAGATGGTGGACTAGAGACAGCTTCTTTGTAACCATGCACTGTGAGAATGGTGAGAAAAGATTCCAGTCACCTCTAGCTTGTGGGATCTTCTAAGAAACATCCCTTTGGGGGCACAGGGAGGCAGCAGAAGACTTCAAGACCCCAAGAGGAGGACAAAAGTAGTGGAAAAATGGCAGAAGGGCAAGTACTTGCAGCAGTGGTGGTAGTGGCAGCAACGGTTACAGACAGAGAAGGCCTGCCTTGTGGGTTTTTTTTTTTTCTTTTTCTGGACCTGGACACTTGGTTGAGTTACCTTAGGAGAGCTTGGGCGAGCAAGTGAGTGATTTTGTACAGTGCCCAGGGGCTGGAATTGAGCCACTGGGCAAAGTGGAGCATTTTTTTTCAGCTGCAAACCAGGCACAGTCATTGTGGGAAAACTATGTTGAAGGATCGGACCTAAGGGTCCTTACCTGATAAGCTTGGGAACAACTCCTGAGGATATTTGAGCAGCACAAGCTTTCCTGAAAAAGCCACCACATGGCCAATGGACACAGTTTGGAAAGGCCGAGTTGTGTTTATTAAGTGGGCTGAGGAGGGCTTCATTCTCCCAACCCTGTGGGGATTGAGGGCAAAGAAGTCAGAAAGACAGTGCCAGGTCTCCTCAGCAAGACAGAGGCTTCTAGTCTCCCTCTTATACAGTAGTATCAGTGTTGTGATTAGTCTCTCGAACCCTAGAAGATCATCTTTTCCCTAGGCAATATACAGCAAGATACATGCATATGTTTGTGTGTGTGTGTGTGTGTGTGTGTGTATATATATATATATATATATTTTTTTTTTTTTTTCAGTTTTTGGCCTGGGCTAGTTTTGAACCCGCCACCTCTGGCATATGGGGCCGGCACCCTACTCCTTTGAGCCACAGGCGCCTCCCATATGTATAGGGACTCACCCAACTCAGCTCCCCAGAGGTTAGATTTTGTTAGTGTAGATCAAAGTACCCTACCGTATACCACTATTACTCCTGTCTCTAACCTGAGGTTGTCCCAACTCAAAAAGAGCTTCTCCAAGACACATTGTCATCAATCTGTCCACAGTCAAGATGAAAGAGAAAATTCTGCAAGTACCAATTGACCTACAAAGGAAAATCCATCAGGGTGACCACGGACTTCTCAAATGAAACTTTTCCAGCCAGAAGACAATGGTTGTATACCTTTAATATACTTAGGCATAACAATTTTTAGTCCAGATTTCTATATCCTGCTAAGGTAAGCTTTAAAATTGATGAAGAAGTCAAATCTTTTATTGATATGCAAACACTGAGGAAATTTGCTACATCAAGACCAGGTCTACAAGAAATACTTAGGTGTATTCTCCACACTGACCATCACAATGGGCCACCAACAAACTTAAAAACACCTGGAAACTAAAAGACAAAAATTAGATTTCACAAGGATACAAAAGATAAAAGTAAGCAATGGACTTTCACAAAATAAGATGAATAGAATTCCACCACACTTATCAATTCTCTCAATAGATGATAATGGCTTGAATTCCCCACTGAAGAAGCATAGGCTTGCTGATTGGATAAAAAAGCACAAGCCATCCATTTTCTGTCTGCAGGAAACACACCTACTCTTGAAGGAGAAAGTAAGACTCAGTGTTAAAGGATGGAAAATAATATTTTAGGCAAATGGAAATCACAAGGAAGGAGGGGTTACAATCTTATTTTTAGATACAAGTGGATTTAAATCAACTAAAGTCAAAAAAGACAAAGATGGACACTTCATATTGGTCAAGGGAACAATGCAACAAGAAGGAAGGAACCTTACCAAATACATTCTATGAAGCAAACATCACATTGATTTCAAAACCAGGAAAGGACCCAACTAAAAAGAACAGATCAATTTCACTAATGAACACGGATGCAAAAATACTCAACAAAATCTTAGCTGATAGATTGAAGTGACACATTAATAAAATTATACATCACAATCAAGTAGGGTTCATCCAAAGATTGGAAGGTTGGTTGAACATATGCAAATCCATATATGCAATACACCATATCAATAAAAGCAAAGACAAAGACCATATGATCTGCTCAGTAGATGCAGAGAAAGCATTTGACAAAATTCAGCATTCTTTTCTAATGATAACACTTCAGAAAATAGGCATAGGTGGTACATTTCTTAAATTGATTGAAGCCATCTAGGGAAAACCCACAGCTGACATACTGAATGAAGTAAAACTGAAAGCTTTTCCACTTAGAACTGGAACCAGAAAAGGATGTCCACTGTCACCACTATTATTCAACATTGTGCTGGAAGTTCTAGCCAATACAATCAAGACAACAGAAGGATATAATGGGCATGCAAATGGGGGCAGAAGAGGTCAAACTCTTGCTCTTTGATGTTGATATGATCTTATACTTAGAAAATCCCAGAAACTCAATCACAAATTTCCTGGAAATGATCAGGAAATACAGTCATGTCTACTGGTATGAAATCAATGCCCACAAATCAGTAGCCTTTGTATATACCGATGACAGCCAAGTTGAGAGCCAAATCAAGGACACAATTCCCTTCACAGTCTCTTCAAAGAAAATGATATACTTAGGAATATACCTAACAAAAGAGATGAAGAATCTTTACAAAGAAAATTATGAAACCCTAGGAAAAGAAATAGCAGAAGACACTAACAAACAGAAGAATATGCCATGCTTTTGGGTGGGAAGTGTCAACATGGTCAAAATGTCTATTCTACCCAAAGCAATTTATATATTCAATGAAATCTCCATTAAAATACCAACATCATATTTTGAAGAACTGTAAATAATAGTACTTCATTTTGTATGGAAAAATAAAAAGCATATTGATAAAGCTATCCTTAGTAATAAAAACAAAGCCAGATACATCACTCTACCAGACTTCAGGCTATATAGCAAGTCCACAGTTATCTAAACAGCATGGTATTGGCACAAAATAGCAACATGGACATATGGAACAGGATATAAAGCCAAGAGATTAAACCAATATCTACTTGCCTTCTGATCTTTGAAAAACCAAACAAAACCATACAGTGGAGAAATAAATCTATATTCACCAAATGGTGCTGGGAGAAGTAGATAATCACATGTAAAAGACTGAAATTTGATTCACACCTTTCAACAGTTATAAAAATTGACTCAAGATGGATAAAAGACTTAAATCTAAGACACAAAACAATAAAAATCTAGAAGAAAGTGTGGGGAAGACACTTTATGATGTTGGACTGGGGAAATTTTACATGACAAAGATTTCAGCAGCCATCACAACAACAACAAAATTAACAAATTGGACTTAATTAAGCTTAAAAGCTTCTGCACAGCTAAGGACACAATAAGAAAAGCAAAAAGAAAACCTTCAGAATGGGAAAAGATAATTTCAGTGTATGAATCTGACAAAGATTTTATTACTAGAATCTACAGATAACTGAAATTAATCAAGAAAAAAATTGTAAACAATCTCACTTACCACTGGGCAAGAGATATCAACAGAACCTTCTCCAATTAAGACAGATGAATGGCTAACAAACATTTGAAATAATGTTCATCACCCCTGATTATCAGAGAAATGCAAATCAAAACCACCCTGAAGTATCAACTGACCCCAGTGAGAATGGCCCATATAACAAAGTCTCAAAGCTGCAGATGCTGGCGTGGATGTGGAGAGAAGGGAACACTTTTACACTGCTGGTGGGACTGCAAACTAATACAATATTTTTGGAAGGAAGTATGGAGAGTCCTCTAAGAACTCAAATGAGGACATCTACCCGGAAGAAAATAAATCATTTTGTAATAAGGATATTTACACCAGATTGTTTATAGTAGCTCAATTTACAATTGCCAAAATTTGGTAACACCTAAATATCCACCAATCCAGGAATTGATTAACAAGTTGTGTTATTTGTATACCATATAATACTATTCAGCCGTTAAAAAAAGATGGAGACTTTACAACTTTTGTATTAACCTGGATTGAGTTGGAACACATTCTTCTTAGTAAAGTATCATAAGAATGTAGGAGCAAGAATCCAATGTACTCAATTCTAATATGAAGGCAGTAGATGATGTAACACATACCCTTATAAGAAAAAAACCTCAAATTAATTCAAGGTGGAGGGCAGAGGAATGAGGGAGCAGGGAGAGGGAACAAGGGAGAGGGATAGGGCGTTATGGTGTATGGCACATCTTTTGGGGGTGGACACAATTTTAAAAGGGACATTAACTAACAAATGAAAACATTGTAACCGAATTCTTTGTACCCTCAATGAACCACAAACAATAAAATATAAATAAATAAAAATAAAAATAATTGCAGCAGATTGAATAAAATGAAATTGATTACATATAAAACTTTCTGACCTGGAAAACAGATTTCATGTGTTTCAAGTTAATACTTCTCAGATAATTATAATCCTTTGTTTTGGCGCTATTGCAAATGGAGCACTTGCAGTCTTATCAATAAGACTTCATACCAGACACTTTATAAGAAATTATCCAGTCCTGTATATTTTCAACTATGGTTGCCTTCAATTTGTGTGCACTGGTCCAATCAGGTATAACCAAAAATGTGCACCAAATTCATTTAAGACAAAAAGTAAAATCCATTTCTACTGGCCAGTTTCCTTAGAAAGTTGTTGAATTAGTAAGACTTTTCCTGATACAAGTGATAAAAGCCAAACTAAAACTGAACTGAATAAAAATGGAGATATATTGACACAAAAACTGAAACTTGCATAAGTTATGGTGAGAGGCTCAAATTATTTTCTCATATCAACCCTTTGCTTTGCTTGGTGCATTCAGCATAGATGTCCTCGATATGTGAGGAGTAAAGTAAAGCAGATAACACTAGAATCACATTCTCCTTATTTTGTAAATCCAGAGAAAATGTTTCTTTCTTCTAACTTCTTTATCCTGGGAAAAATTGCTTTCTGTGTGTTTAATGTATACTCTCAGACTAGGGTTATATGAAAGAATGAAATATGCTTATTGGTTCAGCTTGGGTTATGTGCTGTGATAGGAATGGGAATTTGTGGAAAGTATGAAACAATGCAAGTGAAAAATCTACTAGTACATCAATTAGTTGGTGATGAGTTCCTTAAATTTAACATTTAACTAATACAAGCTCAGTCCCTGTATCTCAGTGGTTAGGGTGCTGGCCATATCCACTAGGGCTGGTGGGTTGAATCCCAGCCAAGGCCTGCTAAACAACAATGACAACTACAACAAAAAAGTAGCCAGGCGTTGTGGCAGGTGGCTGTAGACCTAGCTACTTGGGAAGCTGAGGCAAGAGAATCACTTGAGCCCAGGAGTTTGAGGTTGCTGTAAGCTGTGATGGCATGACACTGTACTGAGGGCAACATAGTAAGACTCTCTCTCTCTCAAAAAAAGAGGTAGGACAATTGCACAGAGAGCAAAAATAATGACCCATCACAAGCTTATTATTATTTTTGCATACGTTTGGTGTAAAGAATTGAAAAATTATTTCTGAAAGCTGTCTAGTGTTCACCTCAGTCCTAAATAAGAAAATCACACGAAACTCAACTCTGTTTCTAAGTTTTGGCTTTGCAGTGTGGTACTGTCCACCAGCTGCAAAGTCATTCTTACTAATCCTAGGGATATGAGTTAGGCTCTGGGAGTAGGAGAGTTTGTTGGTGTTAGGTGAGCCTCTTTGGAGTCACTGGGGGAGGCATCTGTCCTCTCTGGTGTTGATGAATATTGTTACTCATTAAGAAAAATAATAAATGGAAAAAATAGAAGTGTAGAATCTTAATAAATTTAAGCATTATCAAAGATTAGGTAAATCTTAGAAGCTTACAATGCATTTAAAATAATATGTGTTAATATGGCTAGGGTCAATTTGAACCAATAATGCTAAATGTCTTGCAAGACATAGAATAAAACATTCTTTAAGAAATGGAACTACTTACAGATCTGTGCCCTGGACAGGCAACAGAATGAAGATCATAGGTGGAAAGTCATGCACAGGTAAACTTTGGGTTACTCTAAAGCTTCTCCAGTCAGGTAAGGAGTTGAGTTTATTTGTTTGTTTTACTATCCTAAATCCTAGAACTCACATCAGACCAGATGTTCTTAAACTTCACTGTAGACGAAAATCAATTTGGAAGCTTAGATAAGTTCCAGAGTTCAAGACACAAACAAGATAATTTAAATCAATAATTGTCTCTGGGGCCCAGACATCTCAATTTATAAAGTGACCAAAGTTACATAATGAGTACTTAAGGTTGAGAGGCACTACCTTGTTAAAATGAGTTTCTGAAGGTGAGTCTAAGGCTTATGTGTCGTTGGAAAAACCCACAGGTAAATCTCATGTACAGACAAGATTTAACATCACAAGTTCAAGTTCTCAAACCTAAGTGTGACTAGAAGTAGAAATCAAGGGGCTCTGTCCATGGGAGGCAACATCTGCCAGATGGAGAACCAGGCAGAATGTTACAGGACACGGCAAGTGTTTGTTACATTTTATTGCATTATGATCATGTACAAAGATTTCTGAACATACAGATGCACTGAAATCCCCCAATCAGAGAAGCAAAAAATTTGGGGATGTTGGAGAGTGTACGAATCTGAATTTTAAAGAAAAACATAGTGATTTTTGGCTCATTTCTCAGGAACAGACCTCCACTGTTATTTATTTATTTTGAAATTTAGGGGCTACTTCTACCCTTATGAAACTGAAAATGTCAAGTTTATGGCATAAAGAACTGTTACTTAATAGTACTGTATAGGAAGTGATTTAGGTATGATACCTTAGGAAACAGATACATAGAGTATGGTATGAGTATACGACATATATTTGGCAGTTGTTATTTATAATGAACTATATATACATAAGCAATTGTAAATGAGGGCAAATGTATCATTGAATTAGAAGCAAAACCTTTAAGAAACAAAATGGGAGTATGTGGCTTCATCACAAGGACTGTTGAAAGGACTCTTGTTTCTTGATCAATCATGGCAGAAGGCCTTCATTCCTCACTAGTGATGACAGTTCCATTGTTAGCTAAGCATCCTTATGGAATGGCAGCTAGGCTTAGCTAGGACTTAGTGATCTAAGAAATATCAAGGAGAAACAAAAGTATCTTTTAGAATTTAAGATCAGAAGCGACATACCATCACTGCATCTGTATTATTTTGGTCATACAAGCAACTCTGATACAATGTAAAATAAAATTCATAAGGGTGTGAATACGAGGAGTTAGTAATTGCTAGCTAGCATGCTGAAATCTAGTGTGCCTCAGTGATTCTGCCAAAATGCGAGTTGTGTCCCTTCCTTATTCAAAACTCCTTAATCTACAAAGACATTTGCACTCAAATGTTTATAGCGGCTCAATTCATAATTGTATGTGGAAACAACCCAAGTGTCCTTCAACATATGAATGGATTAATAAACTGTGGTATGTGTATACACACACACACACACACACACACACATACACATACATACGCATACACAAACCATGGAATACTATTCAGCCATAAAATGATGGGAACTTTGCATCTTTTTTATTTATTGATTCCTGCATGGAGTTGAAGGACATTCTCCATAGTAAAGTATCTCAAGAATGGAAAAGCAATGACCCCATGTGCTCAATCCCAGTTTGGAACTAGATGGACGACTACAGGCCTTCACCAGAGAAAAACACCATTAAATTCAAGTAAGGGGGAGTGAGAGTGGGGAGAGTTTTCAGTAAACTCCCTCCTAATGGGTATAATATAGGGCTATGTGGCACACCTCCTGGGCGAGGGGCTCAACTGCAACTCAGATACTACCCAGAAAACACAATGTAAACCAACCATATAGACCCTTATTCCAAAATGAAAATAAATAAATATTTAAAATATACATCTTATTGGATCGTCATCTCAGAGTAAAAAAAGCCTATGTCATTACAGTGGACTACAAGACACTAATCAATCTGATTTCCAATATTTTCTATGAACAACTTTCCTACTCATCCTCATTCATTCTTCTTTGAGACACAAGATTCTTCACTGTTTTTTTTAACATGCAGAAAAGATTTTGCCTTCTGACTCCTTTGCTCTTCCCTCTGTCTCAATCACTCTTCTTCCAGATATCCACGTGGTTCTTTCTTTTTACGCCTTTCCCCAAATATCATATATTCAGTGTTTTACCTCAATCACCCTAAAATTACAAGGACCCAGCATTTTTGATCCCAACTTGCCTTTTCTGCTTCTGCCATTGTTATTTTACCTTTGTATATACTATAAATTGTGCTTTATTGTATCTCTTTATTGTCTTTTTCCTATTACAACTCAAAAGAGCCAACATTCTTGTGTATTCTTTTACTTATGTATTCCAGAGACCTGGAACAGTACCTGTATCAGGGTAGGTAATTATCTGTGAATGACTGGATGAATTAGCAGTACACTGTGCTTCATAATATGGGGAATTTCCTAAACACAGAAAGTATAATTGGACGTAAGGATATCTGAAGATACGGCAAGCACAGCTAGTAGGAATGGTAGTAGCAGTGGTGAAGGAATCGTAATAATTAGTTTGCTCAGATACTATTGTCATAAAAGTTCGAAAGCTAGTCTCTTACATAACATAAATATAGCACCACAGAGACATGTCTAGGAAATTAAGTCTAATTCAAATTTTCTTAAAGTTATGTTGAGAAATTATAAATTTTCTTTCCTTTTTATTATTTGTCAAAATTTGTATTACAGAGAAAGAACTATTTGTTTGGCATGAAACACAATTATTGCTTATTCCTGCCATGAATCATTCAGGGATGATTGCAGCCACTAGAAGGTGGCACAGGTGGCATCTTTCTTCAACAATAATGTACCATTTCGTTTTAACAAGCAATTTGCAATTGCCTCTGCCAGGTTTTACTCTATACTAAATTACAATCAGAAATGCAAAAGCATTGGCACCAGGTTTCATATTCTACAATAGAGAAAGAATAATCTTGTTGTTTAAGTTCAAGATGCAGTTAAGTTCTTTTGATGATTTTTCTTTTATTTTTTTTTCTGTCATAGACTCATTGTTAATAAGTTGGTGGTAACAAGGAACACCCAATAGGATGCTGACATATTGAAATAGGTAACAATACTAAAGAATGTAATATTTTTCATCATATAAGATGATATTCTAATTTTAGCAAGTGACAAGAATTAATTGCTACTATATCAACTGTGACAGTTTCAACCCTTAATGTAACTCTCAGCAAACTTGAGTGTGCATTCCGTCTACCAGAGAGGTGCACTGTGAATTTCTTTCACCAAATTATGTCATTGAAAACTCAGCTGGGTTTAGTGATGGACAAAAAGGGAATCTTAATGCATAAAGTGTAATTTTTTTGGTGTAAAAAGTTTTTTTTATTATGGCATCAGGCAAAATTAATACATTTTTATACAAGGAATTTCACATATGATTCTCCTTCTCCTGTCCGTCCAGCAGAATATATAAACATCTATATATTTATATATATATAAAGTGCTGCATTAAATTCCCTTCCCCATGTACCCCATACTTGATGGGTAGTAGAAACTTGGAGCACTGTGCTGAAAACAGTTTTAATAGCCTGAGTTCAGTAGGAATGACTGTCCTAATGCTTATCATGCCTTCATTACAGGAATTTTGATGATGAGCAAATAAGATAAGCAACACAAAAAGCTCATCTTAAAGCCTGGTACAGATTAAACTATATGAATTATATGTCCTTCAGTTTAGAGGATTATAAAACCCAAACAAAATGTACTTCAAGAATAAACAAAACCAGCCAGCTCATTGCCTACAAGGTTCAGAAATTAGACATGATGTTTCAGTCACAGTTTGAACCACAGCATCCCCATGACATCACTGGCTCTGTTTCTCTGTGATAATCTCAACTTTGCTCTCCTACTTGGGTGAGATTCTGCCTCGCATTAGCTTTCTTCAGTGTAGCAAAATGGGTCAAGTACTTCTAGGGGTCACAAACACACATCAAATGCTAAACTTCAACAACTCATACTGAAATCCACTCCTCTAGAACAAATAAAGAATGAATTGGGGGTTTTAACTACACATATCCTTTACATAAACACAAAATTAAATTAAACTGTTGTTAGTAGGACAGCTGATTGGTGGCACTTGTGATACAGATTTGCCAAATCTTGTTTTATTCACTTAATAGTATATTTTCCCAACTTATATTTTCATCAAATAGTTGAAATAAGTCATAGAATAAATTAACTGATCAGTGAGTTCAAATAGCAAAGCTGATTGCCTTGCAAACACCTAGCCTTGGAGAATTCAAGGTTGGTTGTCAAGTACGATCTGTGAGAAGCTAGATCAGAGTCAGTTATACATATCTGGCTTTCCAAGTGTGGGCCTTATCTTATTGGAGTAACAAATATAATTTGTGTCCCACCTAACAACTCTGATTCCACTATTTTCCTGGTGATTAGATATAACGATGGCTCATTTTATAGGTAGTCTTCTTTGCCTTGGCCCTATATTTAAATGTGATTCACTCCATATCTAGGGATGGTAGAAATAATAAAAGTAGTTGTACCCATAATAATCTTCAAATCTTCCCCTTGTCTAATTAGCAACCACTATGTACAAGGTATTCTGCTCATATCCAAAATTACCTGGGATACTCATCATGTGATTATGAATTCTATAGTGCAGGTATAATGAAGTCCTTAGTGAGTGCAGTAGAAGTAACTTTTTTACAGACATGTAAACCATTGACACATAATAGACAGACCACAAACAAACCCAAGCATAAAAGGACAACTGATTTTGAATAAAGGCACAGAAAAGACACAATGGCACAAGGACAGCCTTTCAACAAGTAGTGCTGGGTAACTGTATAGCCACACAAAAAAGGGTAAAATTGAGCCCCTATCTTATACCATGCACAGAAATCAATGAGAAATATATTAAAAATTTATACATAAGACAAAAAACTCTAAAACTTCTAGAATAAAACATATATAGAGAGAGAAAGTTCAAGACATTGGTCTTGGAAATGATTTCATGGATTCATCACTCAAAGCACTGCCAACAAAAGCAAAAATAGACACGTGAGACAACATCAAACTAAAAGCTTCTGCACAGAAAAGGAAACAATCAAGAGAGTGAAAAGGGAACCTACAGAATGGGAAAAACAAATTTCAAAGCTTATATCTGATAAGGAGGAAATATCCCTGATATATAACTCTTACTACTCCTTGGCAAAAATTAATAAAATAAAATAAAATAATCTTATCAGAAGTGGGCAACAGACTTAAAAAAAAAAAAAAAAACATTCTTCAAAGAAGAAATGAAAATGGCCACAGGTATATGAAAATTTGCTCAACAAAACTAATCATGGAAGAAAATACAAATTAAAATCACAATGAGATATCACCCCCCACTGATTAGGGCCATTGTCATAAAAAATTAGATGTAAGACATAAAATGATAAAACTCCTGAAGAAAGTATGGGAAACAGCGTTTGATGATATCAGCCTGGGGAAAGATATTTTTTTTCTCTTAATTATATATTTTTTTGTTTTTTATTGTTACAGATTAATTGAGGACAAAGAATAAGGTCACAAAGTTTTCATCTGTTAGGTAAAGTACTTCTTATAATTGTGTCCCACCCCCAGGAGGTGTGCCATACACCATAACATTGTGCCCATTACTTGGGACACACCCATACCCCCTCCCCTCTGCCACTCCCTTGTTCACCTGCTCACTACTTGAATTGATTTGAGGTTTTTTCTTATGTGGGGATGTATAGATCATCTACTGGCTTCCTATTAGAATTGAGTACATTAATGGGCAGCGCCTGTGGCTCAGTGAATAGGGTGCCAGCCCAATATACTGAGGGTGGTGGGTTCAAACCGGGCCTGGCCAAACTGCAACAAAAAATAGCTGGGTGTTGTAGCGGGCACCCTGTAGTCCCAGCTACTCAGGAGGCTGAGGCAAGAGAATCATCTAGGCCCAAGAGCTGGAGGTTGCTGTGAACTGTGATGCCACAGCACCCTACTGAGGGCTACAAAGTGAGACTCTGTCTCTTAAAAAAAAAAATGGATTGAGTACATTGGATTCTTGCTTCTCCATTCTTATGATACTTTACTAAGAAGAATATATTCCAACTCAATCCAGGTTAATACAAAAGATGTAAAAATCTCCATGTTTTTTAATGGCTGAATAGTATTCCATGGTATACATATAACACAGTTTGTTATAACATATTGTTATATGTTCCTGGATTGGTGGACATTTAGGTTGTTTCCACATTGTGGCAACTGTAAATTAATCTGCAATAAACAGTCTGGTGCAGATGTCTTTATGATAAAATGATTTTTTTTTTCTTCTGGTTAGGTGCCTGATAATGGGATTGCAGGATCAAATGGGAGGTCTAATTTGAGTTCTTTGAGGATTCGCCATACTTCCTTCCAAAAAGATTGGATGCAACTTGCCAGGCGTACCAGAACCAGCCTCTTACAATGGCTGTGCCCAGCCCACAGCTAAGCAACAAGAACTCTACTCTGCCCATTGGCTCAGTCCTGGACCCTGGGCACTGTTCAAGATCACATGCTTACCCAAGCTCTTCCAGTGTAACTCCATCAAGTGTTTAGGTTAAAAAAAAAAGTCTGAAGTTCATACCCTGTCTGTCTGAAAACCACCAAACAAGCCTGGGCTCTGCCAGCACACAAGTACTTCCCTCTGTGCCTATTCTCAACCACTTCCAACCGCCTCTTGGCCTCCTTGGAGTCTCCTGCTGCCTCCCTGTGCCTCCAAAGCAATCCTTTCTCTCCAATTTCACTACGCATTGCTGCAAAGGAGCTGTATCTAGCCCACATAAATTATACTATACTATAAATTATCTCTATCTCTATCTTTCTCTATCACCAAAAGAGTGAACTGTGGATTTTATGAAGAATCCTCCATGGGCAATTGGAGCAACAACAAAAATAAATTAATAAATACATGGGATTTAATCAAGGTAAAAAAAAGCCTCTGCACAGATAAGGATGTAACAATTAAAGCAAACAGACAACCGTCAGAATGGGGAAAGATATTTTCTTGTTAGCAATCTTAGAAAGGGCTGATAATCAAAATCTACAAATAACTCAAACTAATCAACAACAAAAAAAAGCAAATAATCTCATTTATCTTTGGGTAAGAGACATGAATAGAACCTTCTCTAAAGAAGACAAAGGAATGGCCATCAAACACATGATAACATTCTCATTGTTTCTAATCATTAGAGAAATGAAAATCAAAACCAACCTGAGATATCACCTAACTCTAGTGAGAATAGTCCAAATCATAAAATCCCAAACTGCAGATGCTGGAGTGGTTGTGGACATCTTCCATTTCATCTCACAATACCATTTCTAGGTATCTACTCAGACAAAAAACAAAATTTTTTTTACCATAAATACCTTTGCACTAGAATGTTTATAATAGCTCAATCCACATTTGCCAATATGTGGAACTGACTCAGGTGTTGATCAACCCATGAATGGATTAATAAACTTGTCATGTGTATACCATGCAATAAATAGTATTCAGCCATAAAAATGATGGAAAGATTACATCATTTGTATTAACCTGGGAGGAGTGGATAAACATTCTCCTTAGTAAAGTATGACAAGAATGGAAATTCAAATATCCAGTGTACTAAATATTCACAGGAAACCAGTAGATTTACAACTGCACACCCACCTAAGAGAAAGGGGGAAGGAAAAGAGATGGGGAGGAGAAGAAGTGTAGAGGATTGGCAAGCTATCATTTAGTGGGCACAAAGTAGGGGTATATGGCATACCTCCTCAGTGAATGGCTCAACTACAACTTGGAATTTACCTTCACAAGCACAAACAGTATAATATAATCATCTGTAAACTCACATTAATCTGAAACTAAAAAAAAATTAAAAAGGAAAGATAAGTGTTGACAAAGATATGTAGAAATTGGAACATTTCTGCACTGTTTATTTATTGTAATGTAATTTGGTATAGCCATCATGAGAAACAGTATGGAGATTCATCAAAAGTTTATAAATAGAACTACCTTATGATCTGGCAAGGTCTGACAATTAAGTTCATGTTAGCATTATGTGGCTAGCATTAGTAACATTGTGTAAACAGCTCAGTAAGGTTTCATAAGCTTCGTATATCAGTGTCTCACAGCTATGTTTGTGTCGACATGTGCTGGTATCTTGCTGAGTGTTGTTCATTATTGTTGTGTGTGTTTATGTGCCATCATGACAATGTGGGAATTTGAGTTAGAACAATGATCAAATATTAAAGTTATTGTTAACACAGGAAGTATGTGAAATCAGGGAAATGTTAGTTCAAATTTATGGGGATAATGCCTTGAAGAAAATGGCAATATGCAAATGCATTAAATGATTTTGTTGGAGAAGAGAACACGTCACTGACAAAGAGAGGTCAGGTCAACCAGTAATGGGCATAACTGATGAAAACATTGCAAACTTTCATTTAATTTTGTCTCAAAATGATTAGATGACTGTGAAAAGTATAGCAGACCCCAGTAAACATAGATAGAGAAAAAGGACCATCTTAAGTGAAGATCTTGGGATGAGAAAGGTGTGTGTAAAACTTGTCCTAAAGGAGCTCACCAATAAACAAATGCAAAGAAAAGTTGAAGTTGGCCATGAACTTTTGGAAAGGCAAGATGATGTTTTATGCTGTGTTATCACTAGTGATGGAACATGAGTGTCCTAATACAACCCTGAAGCAAAGCATCAAAGTGAGTAATGGAAGTCAGTCAATTCCCCATGACCAAAAGACTTTCATCAGTCTAAATCATGAGTTACAATTTTGTTGCCAACATTTTTCATATTGGAGGGATTATTCATCTTGAATTTGTACCAACTGGACAGTTAACCATATTTACAATTTGGAAGTGATAAAAAGGCTCTATGGAAAAATTAGATAAATATGACCTGAACTTTTCACCAACAACTCATGGTTCTTGCATCACAGCAATGTAATAGCTCACACAGAACTGCCTATAAAGGAGTTTTAGCCAGTGAACAAATAACTATTAGAACAGCCTCCATACTCAACTGATTTAGACCCCAGTGATTATTTTTTATCCAAGGGAGGGTGATTGGTGGGATCACACCTACGGTGCATCTTACAAGGGTACATGTGAAACTTACTAAGTGTAGAATATAAATGTCTTAACACAATAACTAAGAAAATGCCAGAAAGGCTATGTTAACCAGTGTGATGAAAATATGTCAAATGGTATATAAAACCAGTGTATGGTGCCCCATGATTGCATTAATGTACACAGCTATGATTTAATAATAAATAAAGAGAAATATTGAAATAAAAACATTTTGATGACATTCAGGACATCAAGAATAATATAACAAACTCTCTGATGGCCATTCCAAAGAAAGAGTTTCAAACTTGCTTTGAAAGGTGGACTAGGTGCTGGAGTCAGTGAATAGTTTCTCAAGGGGAATACTTTGAAGGTGACCTTACTGATATTCAGCAATGAGGTATGCAGCACTTTTTCTAGGATGAGTTCATGAACTTAATTTTAAGAGCGTCATATTTATAGAAAGGAATTGAAATCAGTATGTCAAAGAGATATCTGCACTCCCACATTCATTGAAGCATTATTTACAATAGCCAATAAATGAAAACAGTGCAAATATGCATATGTAGATTAATGGGTAAAGAAACTGTGGCATATACATGCAATGTAATATCATACAATCATAAGAAAGAAGGAAGTCCTGCCCACTATAGCATCGATAGGCCTGGAAAGCATTATACTAAGTTAAATGTCAATAGTTGGACAAAATAATGCCTGATTTCACTTATATAAGGTATATAAAATTGTCAAAGCAGAAAATAGAATGGTGGCTTCCAGGGAATAAGGAGAGAGAAAAATGGGGATATTTTATGTTTATGAAATCAGTTATACAAATAAGTTCTATAGACTTGCTATATCACATAGTACATGTACTCAATAACATAATGCTGTGTACTTAAAAAGTTTTCAAGAGGGTAGATCTCACGATAAGTGTACTTATCTCTCCCCACAATGAGCAAAGAGACAAAAATAAATTTTGAAGGTAATGGATATGTTTATTACCTTGTTGTTGTGGTGATGTTAACATGGGTTTATTCCTATGTCTAAACTGAAGTCATCAAATTGTATACACTATATATGTACAGTACCTCAAAATCTATAAAAAAAAAATCAGTTTTCTTTGACTGGAACAGACAGTAAGCTCAGTCTGTGGGTCAACACGTTGAGAATAGGCCAATAACTAAAGGAACATTGTCTTATGATAAACTACATGTGTGATACTAAGCAACCTGACTTTGATCAACTTGAAATTCCTACTTTTCTATTAACTGACCTATGTGAAATTTTATAAGTTAGATAGTTATGAAGTTTAGAACTGTATCTATAATATTTTGGTATAATTTTCCTAACTGTTTCCTCCTAATCCTTATTAGCAATCCCTTGCTCTAAAAGATTGAATTAGATTTGAGCTCTTTAGGACAAGAGTTTTATCTAACCTGTGACTGTTGTGCTGTAGTTAAAATAGAACCATGCATGAATATGTATTTCATTGGGTTCTATAGAATGTAACATAGGACACGTTGGCTTATAAATATCTGAAGTTCTTAATCATAACTCATGAGCAAATAAATGGCCATAGTCATGGCATGATCTTTTTTTTATTAAATCATAAACACATAGATCATGTATACATTAATGCATTTGTGGGGTACAATGTGCTGATTTCGTATAGAATTAGGAATGCTTACATCACACTGGTTAATATATACCTCATCTCATTTACTTAATTATTGTGTTAAGACTTTCATACTCTATGCTAATAGATCCAACATGTACCCTTGCATTATGCACCAAAGGTGTGATCCCACCATTCACCCTCCCTTGATCTGACCTCCCCTCTTCTCTCCCAGCTCCCCTCCTCACTCCTTCATCCTGGGCCATAGTTGTGATCTATTCTTCATATGGAAGCGTGAGTGATTGTAAATTGGTTTCATAATAGTACTGAGAACATTGGATATTTTTTCTTCTATTTTTGAGATACTTTACCAAGTAGGATATGTTCCAGCCCCCTCCACGTAAAAGTAAAAGAAGTAAAGCCTCCATCTTTTTTTTTTTTTTTTTTTTTTTTGTAGAGACAGAGTCTCACTCTATCACCCTTATCACCCTTGGTAGAGTGCCGTGGCATCACACAGCTCACAGCAACCTCCAACTCCTGGGCTTAGGTGATTATCTTTCCTCAGCCTCCCAAGTAGCTGGGACAATAGGCGCTCATCACAACACCCGGCTATTTTTCTTTGTAGTTTGACCGGGGCCAGGTTTGAACCTGCCACCCTCAATATATGGGGCTGGTGCCCTACCCATTGAGCCACAGGCACCGCCCAAGTCTCCATCTTTTTTAAGGCCGCATAATATTCCATGGTGTACCTATACAACAATTTATTAATACCTTCATGGGTCAGTGGGCACTTGGGCTTCTTCCATGACTTGGCTATTATGAATTGAGCTGCAATGAACAATCTGGTGCAAATATCTATGTTATAAAGTGATTTTTGGTCTTTTGGATATACACCTAGTAGAAAAATTGCAGGATCAAATAGCAGGTCTACTTTTAGATCCCTGAGTATTCTCCATATTTCTTTCCAAAAGGGACGTATTAGCTTGCACTCTCATCAGCAGCACAAAAGTATTCCATTTTATCCACATCCATGCCAACATCTGTAGTTTTGGGATTTTTGTTATGTGAGCCACTCTTACTGGAACTAGACGATATCTCAAAGTGGTTTTGATTTGCATTTCTCTGATGATTAAAGATGATGAGGGTTTTTTCATGTGTCTGTTGACCATGTGCCTATCTTCTGTTCAAGTCCCTTGCCCACAATGAAATGGGATTACTTGTTCTTTTCTTATTAATAAGTTTGAGTTCTCTGTGGATTCTGGTTATCAAACCTTTGTCAGAACAATAACCTGAAAATATCCTCTCCCATTCTGAGGGCTGTCTGCTTGCTTTACTTACTGTGTTCTTAGCTGTGCAGAAGTTTTTAGTTTGATCAGATCCCAGTAATGTATTTTTGGTGTTGTTTTAATTGCTCGGGGGGGGTCCTTCTTATAAAGTATTCTTAAAAATGTACAAAGAATCAGAAGAAGCAAGACCATGAGGAATAGAATGCCATGCTCATCTTTACTCCCTTCCCATTTTATTCATCTTGCAGGAAACGATTAATTCACTTTTGGTTTATAATTAGGAGGAAAACAAAAAAAAAATGCAACTCTTTCATCATTTTACCTCCCTTGAAGTGAAACATTAAGGATAATATATTTCTACTTCCTCATTTTATAGGTGAAGAAACTGAAGTTTTTGTTTCCTGTCTTATCTCTAACCCAATGATCATTTTATGATACTTACCCCAACTCATTGCCCTTTCATCGATAATTATTATGTACCACATATGTACAGAGTGCTTTGTTAGTTCCAGGGCTTTTGTTTTGGGCAACTTAAAATTGAATGTTCTCTCTCTTTCACCCTCTTTCTTTTTCTTCTCAGTACCTAGTATAACCCTTTGCACATAGTGATACATTTTATAAAGTAGTACATTGGGATGTGAGATATTTGCACATGTAACTACCCTGTTTCCCCAAAAATAAGACAGTGTCTTATTTTAAGGTGTGCTCCCAAAGATGCGCTAGGTCTTAGTTTCAGGGGACGTCTTATCTTCCCTGTAAGTAGGTCTTATTTTCGGAGGATGTCTTATTTTCGGGGAAATGGGGTATGTGAGAAGAAAAGTTATCAAATCCACCAACACCTTTTTCTTTATTTATCACACTGTAACTAATATAATAGTTTCAAATCCTCTCATTTTTGTCAACAAATTTAATTGAGTTAGAGCTAATTATCCCCAAACAAAAAGCTGTTGGAGAACATCTAAGAACACACTAAGAAAGGAAGAGTTCATGTCAAAATTTAATTTGGCATCTTGGGATAGTATCAGAAAACATGCATTACAAATAGGCTTGAAAGCTTTGAAAAAATACAAATACTGTAAAAAAGGGAGGTGAGGGCAATGTTCTATAACACACTTCTTATATTTTACATACATGTTCCATAGTGTTATTATTTGCTCTCCAATATGCTATTACAATCTCGATAAACATCAACGAGGTTTCCATTATGATCGACATAAGTGGTCACAATGGCTCTTTCAAATCCATTATTATGTCTACTGTCAAAGAGTCTTTAATTTGCACATCTTCATAGCTGAGACACCTTACAAATAAATTTCAGTTTTGCTTTTGACTATAGTTTGCTATTATGCTTTCTGTCAAGTTGCACACGTTACAATTCTAGCACTTTTTTCAATGTCAAATAACAATCATCTTGGCCCTCTCTCACATTATCTACCTACTGTTTTTGGCTGTGAAGGGCCATCTTTGGCTGGGATGTATGTTCCTGTGTGTATGTGCACATGTGTACATGTGTGCATGTTTACATGTGATATTATACTTTGCAATTAATTTATAGTAAGCCATATATATTCTCTAAAAAACAGCAGTATATGATGACTAAACTGGCATAGAATTGCACATAGTATGGACATTTTTGTTATAATCAAATATAATCAAATCAGCTGGTGATTTTCAATATTATTTAAAGGCATTTATTATTTTTTAAGCTATTCATTCTTATCCCCTCAAACAACATTTGGAATTCTATTATAATGACTGGATAAAAGAGAAGACATTTCAGTCTGTACCACTTACAGATGAAGAAACTAAGTACAAAAGAGGTTTAGATTTATTGAATTTCATCTCAGTAATAAGTGGTAACACCAAGTCTTAAAGCCAGTTCATTCCATTATAATGTGTAGGTTTGAATACCACTTCTACCACTAACTAGCCATGTGGCTTGAGCCAGTAATTTAAAGTCTCTGAGTATCAATTTTCATCATTTGTAAAATGAGCACAATAAGATACCTACTTCATGATGTCCTCTTGCAACGATTACATGAGGTACTTTAAGTGAACATTCTTATTAAACTATAATGTACTGTACACACGTTACTTATCATCACAGTCACCATTTCCTGACACTCAGTACATTAATACAGTAATTTTTGCCATCACATGTGTAGTTTCTGATTTTGTTTATCAGTAGAATCCTTTATGGAAATATAATCTTTAACAGAAATCCTCAAAACAAAATAGATCAAAATGGAACTCTTCTGATTGAAGTGGGTTAGGGTTCAGATCATCTCCTATCAGTTTTTCTTTTTGCTTTGTCCAAGGAGACCCTAGCAGAAAGTAGAGGTTACAGAGGAAATACTTAGAAAACACTTTGTGACCCTATGCCTTCTTCCTCTTTTTTTTTTCTACAAATGAAGAATGTATTTAGTTTTCTCTGCATTTTGTCTCCCATCTTTTGAAAGTAAGCAGAGATAGTTTTTATATTTCTAAAAATCAACAGAAATAATGGAGACATCTCATATAGTATAGGTGAAATTTTACAAAACAATGTTAAAAGCATAGTGAGGTCTATTTAGACCAAGCCTTCAATACTTATAGATCCCCTCATCCCAATCCTGGTTATTAGGCCCCAGATCTGGCATATACCACTGAAATGCACTGGCATCACAAGGAGCTGCAACAAAAGCCTGCGTTGATTGACTAAGGAAAGTGAAATGCTACAAATCAAGGAATAGTGTTAGCACCACTGATGCTCTTCTGACATTTGTGATTTCTCTTAATCCTCAAATTAGCTTTATGTAGAAGCCAAAAACTCCATTTTAGAGATGATGCCTCAGAGCCTTGAAGAAGTTAACTACTCAATAAGAGAGCCTGGATTTAAAACTAGCTCTGTCAGATTATACCACAAAGCATAGAGGAAAATTAATTCACTTACCAAATAACAATTAGCCATGGGCATGAATTCAAGGAATTGTATAAAAAGGACATAAGGAAATGAGATTATACTCTGTGACAATTACAGAATAATGGAAACAATGCATAGGCAAGTTTTTGTATGACACGAAGCTCCTAGATTGACTAGGAAAAGTATTTTAGACCTATAAGAGAAATGGCTTACCTGAGTGACATTACATTTTTTATATAATCTTGAGTAATACTTAAGGAATCAAAAGCTACTAAGGTAATCTTGCTAGGTTCGCATGCATTTCAAACTTCCTAGTTACCTAATTGTCTCTGGAAGATAATTTAACCATATAGTCATAGATGACGTAATCAATCTTGATGTGCCCAACAATAGAGTTTTTACATTATAGAAAGGTGGATAAATACGTGTGTCGAGAGCCATTGACTAAACTATAAAATACATAAATCCCTTAAAATTGGCATGCATCTGGTAGTCCAGTACTGATGGTTACAATTTGGGTTACACTAAACAAATAGTAAACTTCCCAGAAGAAAGATAAAATATCAAGGTCTATATTTGCCCTTTCTACTAACCCTACGTCTTATCAAAAATACCTTACTTACCTTTCCCCTAAAGTCCATTTTCAGCTTGTATTTTGGGGTTTTTATTGGTCATGCCCTCGGGGTTGATTTTTGGTCTAGGAGACCACATTCTCCTACTCTAAAATTTCCCCTGTTATTAACACGTGCCCATGTAGAGAAAGAAACAAAGATAATCAACAAGAAAAAAACGAACGCATCAATTTTACTAAATCTAACCACTTATTAAAGTAATGATGCATCTGTGGCTCAGTCGGTAGGGCGCCGGCCCCATATACCGAGGGTGGCGGGTTCAAACCCGGCCCCGGCCAAACTGCAACCAAAAAAAAAAATAGCCGGGCGTTGTGGCGGGCGCCTGTAGTCCCAGCTACTCGGGAGGCTGAGGCAAGAGAATCGCTTAAGCCCAGGAGTTGGAGGTTGCTGTGATCTGGGTGAGGCCACGGCACTCTACCGAGGGCCATAAAGTGAGACTCTGTCTCTACAAAAAAAAAAAAAAAAAAAAAAAAAAAAAAAGTAATGATGCACAGATTCCCCATATTTCCTATCCCACCTTATGGGACTTTTAGAAGTTCTTTTCTTTCAATTTTATATTATTTAAAAAGGATGTGGTGAGCATGTTTGTAATTGTTGTATAATGAATGTTCTATTAAAAAATTACTACCAATTCAAAAAATTAGCATAATATGTAAGAAGGTCACTATGTCAAAAATATTTTTAAGGGAAGGCAAACAACTTCCTGTAACAATGCATTTCACAATATTTAGAATGACTCTTCAATAAAAAGAACAATGTACAATCAAAGCACTTTGCCAAGTTGCAGAGCTTTGAAGATGCTCACTCCAATCACCTTCACCATTCCACTTTTTAAATTCTGAGTCAAGTAACAATAAATAAGTACACTCAATAAAAACTATTGCTGATATGTAGTTTCAAATAGCCTTCCAGAAATGCTGTAATTTTATATTCCACTCAGTAGAGGATGAAAGTATCCTTTCCTCACATTCTAAAATATACTCAGTGCCATTATTCTTTTTACTATTTGTCCAATATTATATTTATTATTACTATTATTATTTAACAATATTCCTGAAACATAGTGAGAGTGGAATAACATTGAATTAATTAACATTCTATTAATTGGAATTTTTTCTGAGTTACATATTTGAAATTGTTTACTCTTCTGTTTTCTTCACTAAACACACAAATTATGTGTATATTAGATAACCTTTGTTTACATTTCATATCTACCATTATACAGACATCATTAGATGTGTACCTTTACTATTAGAAAGATATCAATATCCCTGGCATTTTTGCCCTTTGTTGTAGGATGCCTATTTTGGAGATGATAACAGTCATCTATCTGTGCATCTTCCTTCACCCTAGACTACATTTTTCTGTATTTACTAAACTATTTTTATATTTTAAGGTATGGATCATACAATCTCTATACTGCTGTTCCCTTATTTGGCCAAAAAGGAAAAAAAGCCCTTTTTTTGGCATAGTTTCAAAGATGAGAATGGATCTAAGCTTATTCATGCTAGAACTATCACCTCAGTTACTATTCATTAAAAAATCCATGTTTGCTATAAATATCAAATAATAGACATGCACATTTTGTCAGGATATATTTTATTTTATCATTTCAACCAGAGGTAAAGTCAAGGGATCTATGTTTTGACTAGAATTTGAAAACAAAAATTTACAAGGCACAAGAAATGAAACACAAAAACAGTCTCGTTAAATGGAAAGCTGTACGGTTATGCTCTTTGCACTTCGAGACCTTGACATTCTTGTCAGATTTATCCTCGTCTGCTTGCTATGTACACACTGTTAATTTTGAACCATTTTGAGTTTTATAGCATTACCACTTCCGAGCTTTGAAAACAAGCACTTCTTGGCTTTTTGCTATTTCATTGAAATATTAAGAACTCAAACGAATTCACAACTTTCTCATAAAAGAATTTTTTCTGATAATCCAAATAAAATGCACATTTTAAAATAATTAACAAGTAGAACATGGAAAATAATCATTATATTGTCTTAATTCTAATTTATTTATGAATTGTGATTACTGACCAATTATTTCTCTGTATCCCTTACTTACTGTCTTACCACCCTTGATGGAATCTAATATTCCATGCTTAGAACAATTTGTGATTTGAGAAAAGATATGTGACAAACTCATAACAACAATTGTCTGTCACATTGTTTTGTGAATTCCTAGCTGTTGACTATTCCTCAAAGTTTCCTAAGTCTTATCACCTTCTATTGACGTTGGAGTTCAATAACTTTTTCATCTCCAGCACAAAATCGAAATAGAGACATACAGGGAAAGAATATTAGAAACCAGATATCATATCTGCTATTCAAGAATTATCAAGCTGGTTTGATAAATGATGTTGAACTTCATCCAAACATCTGTTGAATATTTGTCATCTTTCTATTGTTAAACATTTTTTTCATTTATATGCTAAGGAGAGATTTCGGATATGGATATATTGTTATTTTGCTCTTGTCACTGTCCTCTCGTATTTCTTATATTCTAGCTTCACAGATCTTGAAACTTCTGAAAGTGCTATGCTCTCTCTTGATTCCCTGCTGCTTTGTTTCTGTATTTCCCCCTGCTGGAATTCTCATCTCATATATTTCATCTTACTACATATTTCACCTTACTGACTCTTAGTAATTCTTCAAAATTCAGTCACAGGAAGAGGAGAGGCAAGGGGAAGGGTGACTTCATTATATTCAAGTCAGCCAGAACAAGAAAACCAAGAAGAAATATAGGGTATGTGTATGGTGTGTGTGTGTGTGTGTGTGTGTGTGTGTAGGTGGGATTTGAGGAAGTAAAACAAATTTAGTATCAGAAAAAAATGATGAATGTAACTCTTTCATTAATTTCTTCTCTAGCAAGCCAATTCTTATCCTCTTCACACAAGTTGGATCTTGACCTAGAGAGCTATAAGCATCAACCAAGTATCATTCCATGCCAAACATGTCTTTATCTCTATTTGTATTCTACACTTGACTATGGGCTCCTTGAGAGTTCTGTATTCCCAGCCTCTCAAGCTTAGTATGACTCAGAGAAGGAGCTCAAAGAATATTTGCTAAGGAAATGAATGGGAAGTACCTTTGTAAAGCATCATGTGCCTAGATAACTGTATGAATTACACTAAATTGCTTTATTTCACATTCACTACAACTCTTTAGACAAAGTAAGCAGCAGAGACATTATTATTCCCATTCAAAAATGGGGAAACTGATACTAAGAGGTCAAGTTAATTTTACACTGTCACTTGTATGAAAAGTATATAAGGCCATCAATTCTTTCTTCTCTCTCCTTCTCCCTCTCCTTTTTGTTTTTCTTTCCTTTTTTCATCAGTATTGTTCATTCTTACACCATTTTATTTCCAAACACTGGTAGACAGTGGGGGTACTGACATAAACAAGACATAATCATAATTTGCAGCAAAAGTCACAAATTTATTAAGAGATAATTAAGAAAGTGTAGGTATATGAATAAAATGTTAAAGTATTGATGGAAAGAAGGACCCTGTGTTAGTTTAGTTCCTTGAGAAGCAGGACATGATTAGACAGACAAGTGATTTATTATAGAAATACTTATGGAGTGAAGTGGAAGGAATAGTATAAGCATTGGAAGAAGATGTCAGACTGTGATGCATATTTAATCTCTTTAAAGAATAAAAAGAAGGAATCAGGGTTGGACAGACTGGTTTTCAGACTACAAGGCAATTCTAAGAATGTTCAGATGAAGCTAATGAAAGTTGTTGAGTGAATCAATGTCAAATGATTAATATTTGCTTCATGCTCAGTTATTTATTGAGGGCAACACAAGGGAAGTTTGAACTCAGCACAAATGTACTAGTGTACTTAGAATGCAGTCACAGGAGCCGTACATCAATTATGCAACCTAGAGAGAGAGAGATGATTGACTTTTTTTTTTTTTCATGGCCACAGTAGACAACTTCTCTGTCTGAGGGAGTAATAGGAAGAGGAGAGGCAGGGGAAAAGGAGACTTCATTATACTAAAGTCAGCCAGAACAAGAGAACCAAGAAGGAATATAGGGTGTGTGTATGGTATGTGTGTGTGTAGGTGGGAGTTGATGAAGTAAAACAAATTTAGTTTCAGAATAAAATGAATGAATATAACACTTTCAAATATTTTAACCGGTATCAGTGAAATCTTTGTGAGTTGTTAAATTTAAAATCGAATCATTTAAATGGTTGAATGACTTAAATCACCATTGCTCTATGTTAGCACATTGAAGACTAGTTTGGCATAATTCTAACATAGTCAGAGAGGGAATGTTCTGCAGTCAAAACATGTGTGGGAAATACGGAGCTGAAGTAATGTTGTATAATTCATGCACGTGTGTGTGTGCATCTATGTGTATTTCCTTCAGATTTCTTCAGAGCCTGATATATGCATATTTTTCATGCGTTTCCATAAATAACATTTAGTGTGTAGTGTGCTACAGACATTTTTGACTAAGGATATCTATTTTCCTACAGAGCGGCTCCTAGAGCTAGAGCTTTGCAGAACTTTTTGAGAAACAGTGATTTTGTTGAAGAACCTCATGTCACTGAGCTTCGTACTTAGTGAAGCAATGAGGGATTATTCAGAGCCCTGGAGTGACATTTTCATAATCTAATAATTCTTTCTGTAATATGACAGATGTATTATAGAAAATGGTTTGGAACATGGGGTCTGGAGTCATGTAAACCATATTTGATGTTTATACCTGCCACTCACCAGCTGTGTAACTCGAGGATGTGTCACTATAATACTATGTGCTTCAGGGTTCTTACTTTCAAAATGAAGATATTAGGATTAACTGTCTTGTAGAGTTGTTGAACGAGATAAATGAAACATGTTTAAATCAACTAGCAGCTTGGAAGCACCTAGTAAGTGGGTAAGCTGTTCTTATTACTAATAATCATTTCATGAGAACCTATTTCCCCAGTGCATAGGAAAACTTTGCAGAAATAATTCATCTTTACGAGAGTTGAATAATTCTGATATTTCTTAATTAATTTCTTCTTTTTTTCTTCCTTCCTTCATCTCAGATTTATTTCAGTTTATACCATGAGATGGAGAAGGTGGGGGCAAGACATGATTGGAAGAGGGACTATACCTAACAATTGCAATCAGTGTAACCTGGCTTTTTGTACCCTCAATGAATCCCCAACAATATAAAAAAAAAAAGACCAAGAAGAAAGATGTACATGAACTCTAAAACTTACTATATCTGGAGTGTGATATTTGTCTTTTTGAATAAATAACTCCTTTTAGATAAGAACTTCTGTGCTTATCAATGGAGGCTGAAGTAAGTCATTCCTAGTGAAAAGAGCAGGAAGGAACAAATCACAAAGCTTTGAAGGAGTGTTTTGGGAAAACTGGAATGAACATGGTGCTTTGGAGCCAGATCAATCAGAGTTCATATTTCTGATGTTAGCATTATTTAGTTGTGTGGACTTGGAGTAAGCACTTAAAGATTCATTGCTTCAAATTTCTTGTTATAAAATGGACAAATAAAACTTACATAACTGTAGCTAGGTGTGGTTGCTCACACCTATAATCCTATAAAACTTATTTGGGATTCCATGATGGAAGCATACTTGAGTCCAAGAGTTTGATGTTGCAGTGAGCTATGATGATACCACTGCACTCAAGACCCTGACTCAGAAGAAGAAAAAAAGGGGAGTAGAAACTACCTATGTGGGATTTCTTAAGGATTAAATGAGATAATATATATGAAGAGTTCAAGGTCAACGACACAAGGAATGAATCCACAGAAAGCACTCAACTTCTCAACCAATGCTAGGTCTGCTTTAAAGTTTTTCATATAGGGATTTTCATAATTGAAAAATCATTTGATCATCCACAGGGGTTAATCTAATCTAAATGGAAAGTTTAAGAAAATTTTCCTTGCTGGTATTATGCACGGACAGGAAATGAGAGAGAGAAAACCCATCAAAATGCTGCTGGAATAGTTCAAACCCACACAGAGAAACTAGAAATACATTTACTGGTGGACTTGTGTCATTTTACATATTTTTTTTTCCTTCTGAAAACTAAGTTCTTCAATAATGTATGTCAGGAATGATAACATTGTAACAAGCAAAAAATGACATTGTACTTGATATCAGTTACCTCCTAAAAACAAGTTAAGAATTGGTAGTTTAAAATTACAGTGCACATTGTCATTACCAGAGATTCTGATTTAATTCATCTGTCTCAAAGCCTAGGCATCAGTACTTTTTATAAGCTCCCTGAGAGATTGTAATGTGCATCCAGAATTAAGATACAGTGCTCTAGTTTACTTAGATCTCTCTAAGGCTCACTGGATATGATGTGAAATCTATCTATCCTTTAGGTGCAACCTGTTCCTTGGCTAAGCACAGTAGTTATCTCTCCTACCACTGTGCTGGGTGCAGCAACTCCCTGCCAGTGAGTAACATTGCTCTATTGGGCATGATGGGCTCTAACATTGCTATAACAAGCTTGGAAAGTCCTGCCAATGCTTTAATCAGAAAACAACATTTGGAAAACTGTCTGTATCTATGCTGGATAGTTGATATTTGTCTCGCTGGGACAATGAATCACATCGACATACCACTATATGTTGCAGCTCTTTGGGATCACAGATTTCAAGCAGTCACAAGTCATAACCGGCAGAGATGAGTAGAGTCATGCTACTGCCCAGTGGATACTTACAAATATGTTGAAGTGTAAATTTAAAGTCAGTTATTAAGGAGTAGGGTCATTCAATTCTGAATTTTGAGCAGAGTTTGGCAAACATTGTTTTGTAAAAGTTAGGATAGTAAGTATCTCAGACTTTGTGGGCAACAGGGCTCTCTCAAATCCTCTCAGCTCTGCCATTGTCATGAAAAAGAAGCCATAGGCAATGTGTAACAAGGAAATGATCATTATTGCAATACAGTAAAACTTTATTTTAAAAAACAAACAGCTGGCTGGATTTGGTTTCTGGGCTGTCATTTGCTAATCCATGTATAGAGGGTTGTTTATAATTATTGCAGAAGTATTACTGTTCACATACGAAACAGACATTCGGTGCTTGGGACAATAGTAATGACAGTGTGAAAAAATTGATATATACACGAAAGCACACTCAGTTCATTGCTGATATGAGAAATATCTGTCAACAAGAAGACAGTAAAGCTTAAGAGGCAATACAAGATTATTTCAAATCCCTGGGCAGGTAGAGTACTTCAGAACACACTCATGAATGAAGTGAATGCAATCATACTAGAAATTGCTGAGGATGTTAATTACTCTGTATAAACAGGGAAAAACCACAAATGAGTGCCTGAAAAATGAATTTTTAATCCATTTTTACTCTAATTTTTAAAATTTATAAATAAAAATTGTCAGCTACTGAAGTTCATGCTGCTGAACAAAGGAGTGTGTACTGAAAATTGCAAATAGAAGTTACACATTAAGTTCATTTTGATGGGGAAGGATCTGGGTGCATATATAAAAAGACTAACCAAAAATAAAATGGATTCATATTTCCACATTCCAAAGTTTGGGACCTAGTGAGGAAGGTCAGAAAATGGTAAATGAATATAAGAATTGAGTCATTCAAGGAGTAGGGCGCCGGCCCCATATGCCAGAGGTGGTAGGTTCAAACCCAGCCCTGGCCAAAAACCGCAAAAATTAAAAAATAAATAAATAAATACAAAAAAATATTAAAAAAATAGTTTCTATGATTTCAAGATAGCTCTAAAAAGTATTTAATTTGAATATTTTCTATCACTTAAAGTGCAAAAGTAGGAAATAAAGAAGAAAATTATCATTAGTAGTAGTTTTCTGCTTCTGTGCCTGAGTTATGTGTGCACTGAATTGTGGATGATTCACATAAAACAAAGACACAATATTCCCAATCTTCTACGGAGCACTCCACAAATATTTTCCTGGCTGAGATTTGCATCATACCCTAAAGAGATGGTATTTAGTGGAATCTTATTAATCTCAGTATTCCATATTCCAAATTCTTCATAAATATAGGTGTGATGGAAAAATATTAAATAAAATTCAAACTTGTGCCAGGAAAATAGCAAAGTACTTGATATGCATGTGTTTAGTGAATGAGTGGAAGAACAAGTATTATATACTGAACAGATATACCACACATCAACTTTGGGCCCCATGTTAAAAATTCACTAATGTAGTTGCTCAACCTGCTCTAGTCAATCCAATAATACTGAGGGTAATAACCTTATCAGTTATAATGACTCACAGTGATGTGATAGTCATTGGGAGAATGGTGTACCCTCAAACTGTGATGGAGTTATCCTATGTAAGGCACTGCAATTTGATATAGTTCACTTGCAGTTAATTTCTAATAGGTCCACCTGAATTAATCCTCTCCTTTAATTGTATTTGCTCTAGTATTCCTAGTAGGCAATCCTGGTTTTCTTTGCTGAACCTGGTAAGTGTATATTATTAAATATTTATGGATAAAAATGAAAAAACAAATAATCACTAACTATTGTCCAGCATTCAACTAATTTGAAAAGTATACCCCAAGGAGAATTATTGGGCACTAATAAGTTTTAGTAGTTGATTGAAAAGGTGATCATTTATATGAATTATTTGGCAATTATAGTTTATCTAGGATAAATATGCATAATATAATATAATATTAAAATGGAACCTTCATTTCATTAATCTTTTGTATTTTTTAGGTTTCAATCTTATTTAGTACTGCTTTGATTTTTGGTATTTCTTTTCTTCTGCTACCTCTGGGTTTGGTTTGTTATTATTTCCCTAGGTCCTTGAAGTGTTATATTAGGTTATTAACTTGTGATTTATTTTGGACTTTTTGATGAAGGCATTGAATGCTATAAACTTACTTCTTAGCACTGATGTTGGTGTATACAAGAGATTTTGCCCTTCAATTCAAAAACATTTTTGATTTCCATTTTGATTTCATCATTGACCCAAGAATCACTCAGCAGCAGGTTGCTTCATTTCTATGTATTCGCATAATTTCAAGAGTTCATCTTTGAATAGTTTTCCAGTTTTGTTATACTGTGGTCTGAGAAGATATGTGGTATGGTAACAATTTTTAAAAATTTGCTAAGACTTTTTTGTCACCTAAAATATGATCTATCTTAGAAAACATTCCATGTGTTGATGAAAACAGTGTATTGATATAGCCTATAATTTAGGGGAAGAATGTTCTGTAAATGTCTGTTAGGTCCATTTGTTTCAGAATCTCATTTAAGACCAAAGTTTCTTTGTTAACTTCTGCCTTTATGATCTGTCTAGTTCTGTCAATGGAGTGTTGAAGTCACCAGTTCTTATGGTGTTGCTGCTTATTTCTTTCATTAAGTCTAGTAGTATTTGTTTTATGAATCTGAAAACTCCCGTACTAAAGTACATAAATATTTGTAATGATAATACATTCTTGTTGAATCAAGATTCAATTGATAATTTTATAATGACCATCTTTATCTTCCTTAACTATTGGTGATGTAAACTCCATTTTACCTGATACAAGAATAGCTAATTCTGCTCCGATTTGGTTTCCATTTCCTTATAATATTTTTGTTCTGTTTTTTTCTCTGCCATTGTGCAGGGAGAATGGGGACTTAATATCCCATTCTGGACAAGAGAAAACATCCCCGGAAAAAAAGAAAAACAGAGAAATAATCTGAGCAGGGTGGAATAAAAACAGTTTAGGTGGCTTACTTTTCAATCTGCTGCTTAATTACTTATTTGAGAAGTTCCTACTTTTACTAGAAGCCTGTAAGGGATACAGCTTGCTGGGTAAGGGATACAGATACTGCAGGGTCTTTAAACACTCTGAAGAATAATGGCTATAGAAGGAAGCTACATAAAAGGTCTGGGAAGGAACATTAACCAGGCCATCCCTTGCCCAGTAAATAGTCAAAGCAAATACCCATTGTGGGGATTTGTATTATGGCCAGGACAGAGATCAAGAGAACAGCTCAAGCCCTGAAATATGGGCAGGAGGGTTTGTACCCTAATAATGGAGGAAGACAACTCTGGGTAGAGATCAAAGAAAAATTCTTCTTTTCTACCAATTCCTCAGAGGAGCTTGACACTGTCACATCTGCTCAACACAGAGCTAAAGGAGATTAACCTCCCCCAAAATACCTGTGTGTGTGACCACAGGCAGGAGGCTGCCCACACACAAAGCTCAGGTTTTAGATTTCTCATGGCTGCTCAGACCCTTAAAGCTAATGATTATAGAACCAACATGCTTATCTAGAGAAACTGCTGACATTTTTGTTCATTTCCTCAGCTTACCCTCTGGGATAAATGAGAAAATAACCTTCAATAAAAGCTGAGTGGAACAAACACTGAGGGCCACTTGCTGAAGCCCCACAAGCTAGCAGTGGTCCCCTGTGTTCCAACCTTTGAAGACTATTCTGCATGTCCTGTCTCTTTATCTTTTGCTGCTTTTAACTTTATTTTTCTTTAGTCGACCACCACCAGTTTCACAGGTCTTAAAAGACCCTGCCCCCAGGGTAGGACCCCAGCACCATTCCTTTACCTTGAGTCTATGAGACTCTTCATGAGTTAAATGGGTTTCTTGGAGACAGCATATATTTGGATTTCTTTTCTTAGTGCATTCTGCCAATGCATATCTTTTAAGTGGTAAATTAATTTTATTAGTATTAGTATTATTTTATTATTATTATTATTTTGAGGGGCAGAGTTTCACTCTGTTGCTGAGGGTAGAGTGCAATGGCATCAGCCTGGCTCACAACAACCTGAAACTCCTGGGTACAAGAAATCCTCCTGCCTCAACCTCTCAAGCAATAGGGACTAAACATGCCAGTCACAATGCCTAGCTAATTTTTTTTTATTTTTAGTAGAGATGAGATATCACTCTTGCTCAGGCTAGTCATGAATTTCTGAGCTCAGGCAATTTTCCCACATTAACCTCCCAAAATACTAGGATTACATGTGTGAGCCACTGCATCTTGCCTTGCGGACATTTAGAATGTTTTTATTCATTGTTAATATGTGAGATTCCGTACCAGTCATTAGATTCTATGGATAAATAAACAAATAGTCTACTAGTAGATTAACAAAGAATAAAAGAGAAAATATCCAAATAAACCCAATCAGAAATGAAAAAAGAGGCTCTACAAATGATACCACATAAATACAATATATCATCTGAGACTATGGTGAAAAATTCTGCACACACAAGCTAGAAAATCTAAAGGAAATGGATAAACTTTTGGAAATGCACAACCTCCTAAATTTGATTCAAGAAGAAATATAAATTCTGTACAAATCAATAATGACAAGTGAGATTGCAACAATAATAAAACTCTCCCAACATAAAAAGCCCCAGACTGGCCAAACTCACATCTGAATTTGAACAGATTTAAAAAGAAGAACTGAAACTCTTCCATAACATCAAGAAGGAGGGAAAATCCCCTAAATCATTCTATAAAGCTAGTATCAGCCTAATACTAAAGCCAGGAAAGGACACCACAAAAAAGAAAACTACAGACCAAAATCCATCATGATCATAAATGCAAAAATATTTAACAAAATGCTAGCTAACTATCAAAAAGATAATTCATTGGTATCTGGTTGGCTTCATCCCAACTTGATGCAGGGATGGTTGAATACATATAAAACTAAAAATGCAATTCACCATACAAACAGAATTAAAAATGCAAACAATATGATCACTTCAATACATGCACAAAAAGCATTTGATAAAACCCAGTACCACCTTTATGTTTTTTTGTTTTTTTTAACTAAACATAATAGGCATAGAAGAAACACACCTCCAAATAATAAATAATAATAATAATAATTTTTATAATATATTTTATAATATAAAATAAATATTTTTATAATATAAAATATTTATAATAAAAATAATAATGATAATATGACAAACCCACAGCCAATATCATACTAAATGAGGAAAAGTTGAAAGCATGCCCCCTAAGATGTGGAACAAGAAAAATGTGAGCACTGTCACCACTTCTATTCAATGTAGCATTGGTAGTCCTTTCCAGAGCAATCTGAAAAAAAAAAAAAAAAAAGAACAGCATCCAAATAAGGAAAGAGGAGGTCAAAAAATCCCTTTTCCTGATTATATGGTTTTATGCTTGGAAAATCGTAACGTGTCTTTTAGTTACAAAATTAATGTACGCAAATAAGTAGGATTTGTGTACCTTATGAGTCAAGCTGAGGGTCAAATGAAATCAGAAACTCAATATCATGTATAATTGTTGCAAAGAAAATAAAATACCCAAAAATATACATATAATTAAGCGAAAAGGTTAAATGTCTCTACTAGGAAAAATATAAAACACTGATGAAAGAAATTATAAATGATGAAAACAAATGGAAAAATATCCCATGCTCATGGATTGGAAGAACCAATATTGTTAAAGTGCCCATACTGCCCAAAGTAATTTACAGGTTCAATTCAATTCCCATTAAAACACCAGTGTCACATTTTTCACAGATCTGGTGGTGAGGGGAAGATCCTAAACTTCATATGAAATAAAGAAGAGCCTGAATAGCCCAAGAAATCCTAAGCAATAAGGAAAAACCTGGAAGCATCATGTTACTGGACTTCAAAATAATACTGTAAGGCTATAGTAGCCAATACAGTAGGGCACTGGTATAACAGTAGATCCACAAGTCAATGGAATAAAATATAGAACCCAGAAATAAAGCTGTATAGCTATAAACAACTGATTTTTGACAAAAAATCAAATCAAAAATATACACGAGGAAATTATATCTATTGAATAAATGATTCTGGGATATTGGATAGGCATATAAAGAAGAATGAAACTGGATAGCTTTCTTTCAATATATATGATCTCAGGATGGATTACAAGCTTAAATGTAAAACCTGAAATTATAAACATTCTAGAATAAAACATGGAAAAACTCTTCTGGACACTGGCTTAAGCAAGGAATTTATGACTAAGACTCCAAAATCAAACATGGCAACAACAAAATAAGTAAGTCCAGACATAGTGCTCTATGCCTGGAATCCTAGTAGTCTGGAAGGTCCAGGCAGGAGATTTGATTGAGGCCAGAAGTTAGAGACTAGCTGTGATTACAATAGCAAGATCCTGTCTCTACAGGAATTAAATAAAAACAACACCCCCCAATTTTCTGGACTTAGGTCTATGTGCCTGTAGTATTAAGTATTATGGAGCCTGAGGCAGTGGGATCAGTGCATCCCAGGAGTTTGAGGTTGCAGCAAGCTATGCAATGCCACTGATTCAATAGCTCAGGCCACAGAATAAGCCCTGTCTTAAGAAATAAATAAATAGGATTTAATTGAACTAAACCTCTGCATAGCAAAGGAAATAATCAACACAGTAAATAGACAACCTGCAGAATTCACAAACTGTACATCCAACAGTGGACTAATATCCAGAATCTACAAAGAAGTTAAAAAGTAAGAAAGAAAACTTTTACAAGTTGGTAAAAGACATGAACAGATTTTTTTCAAAAGAAGATAGACAAATGACCAACAAACATATTTAACAATGCTCAATATCACGAATCATTGGAGAAATGTATATTAAATACACAGTGAGATACTGCTTTACCCCTACCTTAAGGCCCATTATTAGTAAGTAAAAAAATTACAAAGATCAGTGGGGATGCAGTGCAAAAGAATTGCTTATACAGTGTTAAGTAGTACTGTAAATAAGTATAATCCTTCTGTAAAATAGCACAGAGATTCCTCAAAGTACTAAAAGTAGACCTACAATTTGATCCATCAATCTCACTACTGGATATCTACCCATAGGAAAAGATGTGATTATGTCACAAAGACATCTGCACAATTCATAATCACAAAGATATGAATTCTATATGCCCATCAATTGATAAATGGATAAAGAAACTTTGGTGTATACACATGTATATGCCATGGAGCACTACTCAATCATTAAAAGGAATGAAATGATGTGTTTTGTAGCAAGTCCAATGGAACTAGAAAACATTTTCCTAAGTGCAGTATCTAAGAAATGCAAAATCAAATGCCACATGTTCTCACTCAACAAGTAGGAGCTAAATTATGAATATATGTGGTCATAAAGTGGGATAATGAATATTGGATACAAAGAAGGCAGGGTAGGAGTGGATAAAAGATAAAAACTTACCTATTGGGTTTGGGTACAATGTACACTTTTATGGTGATGGGTACACTAAAGTCCTGACTTTAAGATTGTATTATTCATCCATGTAAAAAAGAAAAAAAAAAAAAAACACTTATTCTCCCTAAACCTATTGAAATAAAAATAAATAAATAAAATGGAACTTTAGGCAAAGAGCCAAGGTTGATCAGTATCAAAACATATACTGGAGGCTATTAATTGGGTCATGAGTTGGAGATGGAGACGCTTTGAGAGAAAAATTGCTGGAGAAATATATGGGTATTCACTGGGTACCATTTATCAAGGGATGATAATTTTTTTTTTTCTCTTCAGCTCAATGTTTATGAGAAAAAAATAAATGGCCTGATTGAGTTCTTCATACATTTCCCTGACACTTGGCAAGAGCACAGTGGATTGAGAAAGAGTAGTGAATGATAGACCACAGGAGAGTGTATCAACAGCCTCAAGGAAACTGCCAATAGAGATTGCTAGGAATAGGGGAGGAATGTCTCTGTTGAACTTAAGCAACACTGTAGAGTACATGGGATAGGTTATGTATCTGCATAGCCATACAAACAGTTGAATTGCAGATCATATGAGTCTGGATAGAATGCCTTGTGATACTTCTAGAAAACAAGAAGATAGAAAACTTGCGAGGAATAACCCCAAGACCATTTCCTATTTATCTGCTCACATCCTCTGGAGGACTGTCATGTGGCAGTTTCTCATCACCCTCCAGGTTATGATGAGTTAGAGCTTTATTCCTCCACAAACAGGTATCCCATAACATATACCATAATCATTCAGCCCCTTGGTTTCAGTATCATTATTTTTAGTGTGTTAAACAGAGACCATGAGAAGCTGGAATCTTTGACTATTCTTTCTTTCTTTAAAGGCTTGGGAAGAAAGTGTGCTCAGCCATTTTCCAGGAACAACAAGGAGACTTGTGTGGATGCATCCAAGTGAAGTAAAGAGAGAGTAAGAGCAAAGAAGGTGAGAAAGGTATTCAGAAATCTTATCATTCAGGGCCTTATACATTATCATATGATTATGAGCTTTAGATAAGCAAGATGTCATCAGATGGTTTTGTTTAAAGAATATTATCTGATTTATATTTTAAGGGATCACTTCGGACTCTGTGTACAGAACAGGTAGAATGGGAGAAAGAGTGGAAGCAGAGCTAGTTCATTAATTCAGGTAATGGTGGTGGGTGATAATAGTGAAGGAGATCAAAAATAGATCAAAATAGTCTAGACATAGTTTAAAGATAGAGCCAACAAGATTTGATATTAGATTGAATATGTAATAGGGAAAAAGATGGGTTAAAAATCATGTGGTATTTTGGTTTTGGTTTTGTCTAAGCAATTGGTAGAATGAATGTAATTCCCAGACTGTCATTGTGCTAGAGAAGGGTTTCAAGATAGAGCCCAGTAATGTCAAGAAGATAAAGAAAACAAACACGGGAGACTAAAAAGTAGTGAACGGAGAGGTAGAAATAGATTAAGAGAGCAATGTCAGGGGAAATAATGGAATAAAGTATTTCAAGAAATGTGTGATCAATCGTATGAAATGCTGTTGAGAGATTGTTCAAAAATTAACTGAAAATTAATTAGAAACAAAGAAATAGGCAATAACTCAAAGGCTATGTGGCATTGAGAGAGAATATTTTGTTTTGTTTTTTAAAAATATTTTTGTTTAATTTTTGTGTGAAGACGGGATCCATTCCAACATTTTTGTAAGATAAGAATGATACAATAGAGAAATTAATAATTTTTAGTGCAGAAGAATTAATTGAGTTACTTCCTTGAGTTGGCAAGAAGGATTATAGTTTATTATACCATTCAAAAAGTTTATTTATACTGAAGTAGGTTGTTTGATAGATTTGATGGTAAAACAAAACATGTTTTGTTAGATATCTCTTCTAATTGATTCTATTTTCTCAGCAAACCGTGGATCCATGTTGTCAGACAAGATTAAGAATGAAGGGGGTACAATATAGCAGTTTGAAAGGGGAAGTACAAGCATGAAAGAGCCAGAAAAAAATACAACGGGATTGCTGGACAGAAAGAAGGCCCACTTAAGGGTACTGGCCATGAATTTAGAGGTAAGTACAACTGGCATAGTTGTGTTTTTCTCCACTTACGTTTAGCTGCTTGTGTGCAGGTGAGGAATAGGTAGAAAATTGAACTTAATGATGATTTGGTGTTGCCAGAAGTGATCACAAACCCTAAAATGAATTCTAATATTACCAACAAGGGATACTTCATCAATTATATATAAATAAAAACTAATACAAGCCAGTTGACACTAAAGAATATATGCAAATCTACTAGAAGTTTATTAAAACAAAAAGTAAACTGAAAAATTTTTAATGAGTTGAATCAGAGTCAGTAAGTCAGGAATGATAAGGAAAATTAATCCAATGACCACTCAGAAATTAGATATTCTCCCACTTATGGGAATCAACAGAAGTTTATGCGAGACTTGATGGCATTTGTATCATCAGAATTCTAACTTTTACCCTAATAATTGCTGATCCTGATTATCCTTTTATTTTCAATCCTTATTCCATTTTTAAGGCATGGGAGCTCTGAAATATAAAAATTCAGGGAAGAAGAACTTTACAGCTGTTGCCAGCTGAAGGCTATCTAATTGAAAATCTAAAAACTAGAGTTCACATATGTAGATATTCTGGATGTCTTTCCAGGTTTGTACTGCGAACTGTCCCTTTCCCAACGAACTGAACAGTGCTAAACTGTAAACATTGGTGCAGGAGTAGCTAGAAGCTCTAGAAGACCTCACTTTAACACTCCCTCCATATCTGATTCCAGCAACAAGAGGGCTGACCTCATCTCAACACCAGCAGGTCTAACAGGCAGTTAGAACTAACTCCAGTGAGGAAATTAAGGACATCTGGAACTCCCAAGGAAAAGGGCACTGGGGCTCCTTCCAGAGATAGTATGTGCAGTGTATGACAATAACATGGCTTTGAGTAAATTCTTACTAAAACCAATGGAGAATTTCATGACTATAAGACACAGATCCTGAATTAAGGAGAAGTCAAGATTTAAATTAAATACCTTGGGTAGTGAGGATCAGAGCCGCTATACCCTGGAATTGTTTAATGGTGCCAAAATGCCTAGTCTCTGAGCTATACAAACAGTTAACTTTGCTCTAAAGGGTATGTTTCTTGGTTCTGAATAAATCATATAAAAATTGGACAATGTGAGTACAGGTATGGAAGTTAGAGTTGAAATGGATCCAGATACACAGTGAGTGTCTCTTATCCTAAATGTTTGAGACCACACATGTTTCAGATTTTAGATTTTTTTCTTAATGTTTGCATTATCCCTACTTGTGCGAGCATGCCCTATCTGGATATATGAAATCTTAAATGCTTTAGACGACATTTCCTTTGGGCATTGTATTGGTGCTCAAAAAGTTTTGGATTATGGGACATTTCTGATTTCAGATTTTCAGATTTGGGATGATTAAACTGATGCTGAAACATGAAGGTTTCAAGTACATCTGTAAAACATGTTGCCACTTCAGAAAAAAAAATACGCTACTGAACAAAACAGCTTGTATGAAAATCAAAGAACTAGACCTGAGAGTTAATGGGCATAAATTATGTGGACTTGGAACTAAAATGTCAGAGTATGAATCACCTATATGCAAAAGTATAACTTATCAAGAATCAGGAAACATATGGTTGGATAAGCTTTCTTAGGAAAGAACTTTTTCAACTATGAGATTGATAAAGAGATTTTGAGAAGTTACTACTACCCAAAATAGTCCAGTGGGCTGAGATACAATAGCCCACGTTTGACTTCTGTAACTTATAAGTAAACCTGCAATCTGAAAAAATCAAGTGAACTTTAACTTTATTGAACATTTTGTAGATCTCGTTGCCTAAGTAATGGTAAAACTACTGTATCATTTCTATTGCATGCCCATAATGCACCAAGGGTGATACAACTAGATTCAATTGAGTGTTTTTTTTTTTTTTCCTTTTGACTCATTATTAAATGCCTATTGATCTCTCTTTGACACTTCAGAAAACAGCGTGGGCCAGGGATGTTCTAGAACTCAGAATTAAGTAATATTTGATGAAAAACCAAGATTCAGCAGGAGAGACATGCATTGAAACATGTTCATTCATTTATGCCTGTAGTGGGAACGTGTTTGTTGATTTCTGTTTGCCAGGCCAGCCACTAATTCAGCAGCTAATGAAAAAAAACATGTCCTTGTCCTCAACAAGCTAGCAGAGGTAGGAAGCGAGAACTCCACAATTACATTGCATCCCACAATTACTTACCTTTTGCTTTATTACTAAATATAACTAAAAACCAATAAGTCACTTCTAGCATCAGGGACAACAGTTAAATAGACAGCTCTTAACTGCCTAAAATGTAATTTTAAATATAATAATAATAATCACACCCAAGGAGGCAAATCAATTGTCAATAAAAGCTCACTGCTGCTGTCAATACTCCAACAGAGACATAGCTGCAAAAAACGCCAAAATAATGGAGTTTTATGTTCCTTGCATTACAGTCTTTAATGGCGTATTTTCAAATTAAGGCTTGGGTTGGACAGTCGTAGCACTTACACAAAGAAGAGCAGACCATCAAATCCAGATTTTATTTCTCAAGTTCAGCAGAAACAAGAGAACAACTATATACCAAAAGACATTTCTTCTCAAGAAATAAATTTTTGATTGAATTATTATCTGTGATCATCCACTCTGTTTAAATTTTATGCCATATCATGAATTGTCATTGACATTTATCAACAGCATAGATATTTTCTACCCAAATCCCACTTTCCCTGGTATGATTTCATCTTCTGCTTCTCGGCAAAATTTCAAATGTTTTCAAATGTGCACTATTCAATGACTCTCATAAATACCTAGGAAACCCCAAAAGAACTTCATTTCTAAGTGTAGCTAATGCTGGGATGAATCAAAGTTCCAAGTGAATCTCTGAAACATTCTTGTGAAAAGTAAAACCAGTCTGTAGAATGAATCTGTAACTCTGTATGTAATGAAAAGTCTAGTCCTGTACTTGTGAAATGTGGCAGGTGCTAAAGCTATCAGCTTCACCAGTGAGCAGGTCTAGCTGCAATTTTCTTATCCTTAGCTGTAAATTATAAAGAGAAAGTGTGTGGGAGAAATGAGCAGAAACTTTATGACATCTACTGCTGCATTATCTAATGCACATTAAGCATTTCTATGTGTTAATGGCTTAAAAAATAGTGCTTTGGACTCGGAATCATGTCTGTGATCTTGTATTGCTTTTTTAATTTTGACAAACCACAGTAAAGTATATCTATTTCTGTTACCGTTGTTTCTTTACCCCAACCCCAATATCACCAGAGGCCAATATAAGTGATATGTGATTTGTGGAAGAACAACTTCTCTTTGCTCCAATCCGGCTCCCCTCTTAATTGTGATCCACTTGATGCTATAAACTAGGAACAATTTCTCTTTAATAACTATTTTTTACTACTAAGCCTATTGTTTGTAATTATAGAGTATTCTGAACTTTTTCTCAAGGACTTTTCTCAGGCTATTCTTACTGTTTGTTTCTGAATTAGACCACCTCGGGAAGAGGTCCTGCCCCAATAAATCTTAGAATAAGGAATGGCTAGCCTGAAGTAGTGCCTGCCTAAGTTGAGTGGGTGTCACTCTAAGATTTAATTTTCTCCCTGTAAAATGAGTAGACGGCCTTGATAGTACCATAGTGACTTCCTGAACTATCTGTAAAACGAATTATTCTTCGAGTATATGACTGTGTAAATAGTAACATTATAGAAAGATACCATCCATGTAAAATAGTAACATTTAAATTCTACATATTGTGTATGTATATAACACTTAGTAGAAAATATAGAAATTAACAATTATGCACTCTTATGTAAAATCCTTTGTTTAGTTATGTCAGATAGATGAAATAAAATCTGCTAGATTGTATATGTCACGGAAATGTCTGACTTCTTGGTACTGAGATAGGGCTATTGAGAAAAAGGAATTTTTACCCTCTTTCCTCATGCAAGGGGAGAGAAAACACAGCACACATCCACATTTTTCTCCATGCCTTTCATAGATGTTCCCATAGATGATTATAATGTGGTTTTCATTGACCAGAGTCTCATACATGAATTACAGCTTTTACTACTGGGAATGTTTACTGGGCCTTTAAAGCATACTTCCAACTAGTTTTACTCTCTCATTTTCTAACTGGTTTTATATTAAAATATTTCCATTTTCAATAATATAAGGACCTTAAGGACTATAAAGACCTGAAGGTAGCTAAACTAGTGGTTGGGTCATTAAATAGAAGTTAATTAAGTAACTCTGCAAAGGCAAAATGTCATGTAAGCATAAGTACACTACCCTGTAAATAGAAGTAGGACTCTAGCATTGAAAATATTACCACTGTGACTGTCTCTAACATACCATCATCCACCAACTAGTATCTATCTTTCTCTAGAATTTATTATAGAAATTCTTGGGAATCCTTCTTTCTCTTGGAAGAACAAACCATCTCTCTGAGTATTACAGTATTGATAGATGAGTTCAAGTTTATGTGTTAATGAGTTATCTTTGTGGGGAAAATGGTTTGGATTATAAGGTTCCTCACACTAGGAAGATACGTTGATTCCTTAGGGATAAAAGTTCATTTTGACACAAAGTGGCCCAACTCATCAGCAATACCACTTCATAACATCAGATTTTCTTTCCTCAATTTCCCCATTCAACCAGTGTTGAATGATTTTAAGTGCACCAGTGGCTTCACTCACCTAATACTCACCTAACTACTATTAGATGCCTACCTTGAATTTCCAGTGCATGGTATAAACTCCCATTTGTGCCAGAATCTATATAAATTTCCTGGATTCCTTTTCTGACATAGTTTAGTAGAGAGAGAAACAAATCTGAAATGAAACATGAATATCTACAGGTTAAAGTGGGCTTAGGGAATTCCATATTTCTTATCCTTTTCCTCACAGGGTAAAATTTTCATGTCAAGTGCAGATGATGTCATTGCTTTAATAATAAACTATCAAATTTGTATAGCACTTCACTATTAAAAAGATCTTTAATATCTATATTTTGCTTAATTTCCTAAGTACATGAATAAATTCAATCCCCTAGGTAATTCATTTTGTCCTAATTTAGACATTAATAAATACACATTTCGATATAACATTCATTATGACTTATGTCCTAAAACTGGGTAATGTCAATTTGGTGTAGCAATAAGGATTTGACTCAAGACCAATTTCAATCCAATTTTATCAGTATTTATTCTCCCCGAAATATGACAAGGGGTGGAAGTTACAGAGAAATAAAGTCCAGTTCAATAAAAGGAACAACTCCCACAGCAGTTAGCCTTGTTTAAAATGGTACAGTCTTTTCCATGAAGCAATGAATTACTCATCACCAGAGGTACCTAATCAATGGTTGGTTGATCACTTGCAGCAAAATTTAAGAGGAAACTCTTGCATTAGATTTGAGCATGTTTCAATGATTTCTTTTCTCCCTTATATCTCTACTCAGATAAAACTAATTTATCTATTTGTTCTGCAGATGATTATTTATTACCTATATTAGCAATGGCTAATGGAAAGTATAAAGCTTTACCATATTTTTATATATATAAATATAATATTTTTAAATTTCAGATTAAGGTTATAAATGATTAGCTTACATTGTTTATATTTCTAAGGTAAATTTCAAGTTGTAGTTGAACCCTCATGCAGGGGTTTGCTGTATACTCTTACATTGTCCCCATTGTAGGAGAGCTTACCATTCTCCATCCCACCTACCCTACCCCTTTCCGTCCTTCTTACTCCTCCCTATTGAATATACTTGTGTTTGTTCTCTCCTTCTGGGGGTGTAGTTGTTCTGCTATAGGTTTCATATTGGGACTGAGTATATTGGATACTTGCTTTTTCATTCTTGTGTTACTTTACTAGGAGAATGTTCTTCAACTCCATCCAGGTTAATAAAAAAGATGTAAAGTATCCATCATTTTTATGGCTGAATAGTATTCCATGGTATACATATATCACCATTTGTTAATTAATTTATGTGTTGATGGACACTTGGGTTGATTCCACGTCTTGGCAATTGTGTACTGAGGTGTAATAAAGATTACTTGTGCAAATGTCATTGTACAAAAATTATTTTTTTCCTTCTGGTTAGATACCTAATAATGTGATAGTGGGATCAAAAGGAAAATTTACTTTTAGCTCTTTGAGGATTCTCCATACTTCTTTCTATATAGGCTGTATTAGTTTGTAACCCTACCAGAAGTATCAAAGTGTTCCCTTTTCTCCACATCCATGTCAGCATGGGTAGCTTTGGAATTTTGTGATATGGGCTATTCTTTCTGGGGTTAGGTGATATCTCAAGGTGATCTTGATTTGCATTTCTCTTATGATCAGGGATAAATAAGCATTTTTTCATGTGTTTGTTGGCACATGGAATTTGTTAGTCTTCTTCAGAGATGTTTCTGTTCAACTCTCTTGCTCATTTATAAATGGGATTGCTTTTTCTTTTCATGTTAACTAAATTGAGTTCTTTGTAGATTCTAGTATTTAGTCCTTTGTCAAATTCATACCATGAAAATATCTTCTCCCATTCCGAAGGCTGTCTATATAGTTTAGTTGTTGTCCTCCTGGCTGTGCAAAAGATTTTTATCTTGATCATATCACATTTATTTATTTTTGATGTTGCTGCAATTGCTAAGGGAGTTTTCTTTCTTTGTTTTATTTTTTGTTTGTTTGTTTTCTATAACCTTATTATGGAATTTTGAAAACACAGACAAAAATAGAAGAATATAATAAACTAGATGCACTAATCTCCCAGCTTCAATAATTATCACAGAATGTTATATGCTATTTTATTTACATTTCCTTACTCACCAATGCCTCAGTTCATTTTATATCAGTTTCCAATGGAGATATCATTTTATCTATACATATTTCAGTATCTTTAAAAATGACCATGATACTAAATACATAAAAAATTAACAATTAAGTTTTTTTAATTAAATCATAGCTGTGTACATTAATGCAATCATGAAATCATGAGGCACAATGTGCTGGTTTTATATACAATTTGAAATATTTTCATCAAACTGTTTAACATAGCCTTCATGGCATTTTCTTAGTTATTGTGTTAAGACATTTATATTCTACATTTAGTAAATTTCACATGTACCCTTTTAAGATGCACTGTAGGTGTGGTCCCACCAATTACCTTCCCACCACCCATCCTCCCCTTTCTCCATATTCTTGGGCCATAATTGAGTTATAGCTTTCATATGAAAGCTACAAATTGGTTTCACAGTAGGGATGAGTACATTGGATACTTTTCTTCCTAGCCATGAACATGGTATGTTCTTCCTTTTGTTAACATATTCTTATTTCATTTTCTCAGAGTTTCACAGTTCTCTTTACAGAGATCCTTCACGTCCTTTGTCAGATATTTTACCAGGTATTTCATTTTCTTGAAGGTTATTGTGTCTTCAAATGGATTCTCAGCTTGACTGTTGGCCTATGAAGGATACTGATTTGTGGATATTGATTTTTGCATGCCAAGATGTTACTCTATTCCTTTGTCACTTCCAGAAGCCTTGTGGTTGAGACTCTGGGGTTTTCCAAGTATAAGATCATATAATATGCAAAAAGAGAGAGTTGACCTCCTCTGTCCCCATTTGAATACCCTTGATACCTTCTCTTGCCTGAATGCATTGGCTAGAACTTCCAGCACTATGTTGAATAGCAATGGTGATAGTGGACATCCTTGTCTGGTTGGTGTTCTAAGTGGAAATGCTTTCAGTTTTACTGCATTCAATATCATGTTCGCTGTGGGTTTGTTGTAGATGGCCTCTAAGAGTTTAATAAATTTCCCATCTCTGCCTATTTTCTTAAGTGTGCTTATCAGAAAATGTTGTTGAATTTTGCCAAACACTTTTTCTGTATCTATTGAGAGGATCATATGGTCTTTGTTTTTGCTTCTATTTATGTGATAAATTACATTTATGGGTTTACATATGTGGAACCAACCTTGCATACTTGGGATAAAGCCCACCTGATCATGATGTATTCTTTTTAATGTGTAACTGTATTCTCTTTGATGATTTTACTGAATATTTTTGGGTCAATATTCATTAATTATATAAATGTATAGTTTTCTCTTTTGTTGGTCCTTTCCTGGTTTTGGTATCATGGTGACATTTGTTTTGTAGAACACGATGGAGAAATTTCCTTTCTTCTCTGTGTTTTGGAATAGGTTCTGCAATATAGGTAAGAGCTCCTCTTTGAAAATTTGGTAGTATTCTGGTGTGAAACCATCTGATTCAGGACATTTATTTTTTGGAAGACATTAAATTGTTGCAATTTCTATGCTTGATGTTGTTCAGTTCAAAATTTCTAATTCTTTCTGATTGAGTTTAGGAAGGTAGTGCGATTCTAGTTATTGGTCCATTTCTTTTATGTTTGCAAATTTCTGGGCAAATGGTCTTTTGTAGTAATTTGTGATGATCTTTTGTATCTCTGTAGTATCTGTTGTTGTTTCTTCTATTTTGTTTCTGTTTAGGGTTATTAAAGACCTTACTTTTCTGTTCGTAGTTAATCTTGCCAAGGGTTTATCAATTTTATTAATCTTTTTAATGAACCAACCCTTTGTTTCACTGACCTTCTGAATTATTCTTGTGTTCTCAATTTCACTTAGTCCTAATATAATTTTGATTATTTATTTTCTTCTTCTAGGTTTGGGATTAGAATTGCTCTTCCTCTTCTATCTCCCTGAGATGTTCAGTTAGGTCATTGACTTGCATGCTTTCTGTTTTCTGGATGTGGAAATCAAATGCTATAAATTTCTCTGTTAGGACTGCCTTTGAAGTATCCCACAGGTTTTTATAGCTGTGGCTTTATAGGCATTATTGTCATTTAGTTCAAGAAATCAGATTATTTCCTTCTTTATCTCCTCCTTAATCTAACTGTCATTCAACATAAGGTTGTTTCATTTCCAGGACTTTATGTGAGGTTGTGGATTTCTTTTGGAGTTGAGTTTTACCTTTATTCTGTGATTGTCCAAGAAGATACAAGGTATATTTTCTATTCTTTTAAATTTATTGATATTTGATTTGTACCCTAGGGGATTATCAACATGGGGGGATGATCTGTGGGCTAATGAAATAAATGTATACTCAATTTTATTACAATGAAATGTTCTGTATACGTCTGTTAAGCCCATTTGTTTTAAGGTTGTATTTGAGTCTGTGCTTCATTGTTTAGTTTCTGCTTGGAAAAACTGTCCAGTTTTGTTAGAAGAGTGTTGAAGTCACTAGTTATTACGTTGCTGGAGGATATCATATCATTCAAATCAGTTAGTGCTCATTTTGTATATCCTGGATCATTTAATTTGGGTGAATAGATGTTTAGGATTGAAATCCTTTCTTTCTTGTTGTATTATTCCCTTGACCAGTATATAGTGTCCATCTTTGTATTTATTTTTGTTGGTTTAAATATAATTGTATCTGTAACTAAGAAAGAAATTGGCCTTTGAAATCCTTGATTCTATGGTCAGGGACTCATTCATTTTTAGATTTTTTTTTTTTTTTTTTTTTTTTAGAATTTTTAAGAATTTGTGTTTAATCTAAGGTTTTATTTCCAGGATAAATTATTTTGTTTTCTGATATAATTAACTTATAACCATTCAGTAACTACTTCAAGCATCTTGCATTTCAACTTTGGATACATACAGAAGAATGTCACATGTGTGCATAGATTTAGAATATTCATATCAAAACATATTTCTCTCACTTCCAAATGAAAGGAAAATAAGATTTTGAATTGAAATTATAACCTGCAAGAACCAAAAAAGGAAAAGCTATGTTAGTCAAAGCAAGACACGTTGTAACAAAATTGGGAATACAGTATGAAACCAGTGTATCTCTAAATCTATCCAAATTCACACATTGTTACTATAATAAAAAATTGTCTTTCTTATGCACAGATGATAGAAACAACCTGCCATCTGCCAGGATCTATCAAACTCCCAGCCCCTTTAGCCCTCCAATTTTCACAGTGAGGACCACTTAGCATTTGCCTGTCAGCTCAGCACCACAACAAGCCCTGAGGTTAAGTTAACCCATTTTCTCAGAGAGAAGTTATTTTAAGGAATACTATGCCAAGTGCTGTAAATTTACATTTAAGCCAACATTTATGAATATTTTACTCTAGCAAAATTTTTGTAATATCCTCTTGTCCTTTACACTCAGGATATACCTGATAGAGTTTCCCTCATTTCATATCCAGCCCTTCCAGCTACAGTAATAGAAGAATAGCTCAAACTCTTCAATGGTGTCTACTCCATCCGCAATAAATGAATGCCTCTTTGTCATGCTTAACACCAAGAACACCTGTTCTATGGTTTCTGTGCCATCTCTATTCAGCCATTTTTCTGTATTCTCTTTTCTTGTATTGTAATAGGCATGGGGGCAAATCAACAAGCCAATGAATATTTCAGTGGTCCTCAAACTTTAAGTGTTCATTAGAGTAACCAAGAGAATTTGTTAAAATAGAGATGGATGAACTCATTTTATTTATTTATTTATTTATTTATTTATTTATTTATTATTGAATCATAGCTGTGTACATTAATATGATCATGGGGCACCATACACTTGGTTCATAGACCGTTTGACACATTTTCATCACAATGGTTAACATAGCCTTCCTGGCATTTTCTTAGTTATTTTGCTAAGATATTTACATTCCACATTTACTAAGTTTCACATATACCCTTGTAAGATGCACCGCAGGTGTAATCCTATCAATTCCCCTCCCTCTACCCACCACCCCCCTCCCTCCCCTCCCTTTCCCCCTTCTCCCTATTCTTAGGTTGTAACTGGGTTATAGCTTTCATGTAAAGGTCCTACATTAGTTTCATAATAAGGGTGAGTACATTGGGTACTTTTTCTTCCATTCCTGAAACACTTTACTAAGAAGAGTATGTTCCAGCTCCATCCATGTAAACATGAAAGAGGTAAAGTCTCCATCTTTCTTTAAGGCTGCATAGTATTCCATGGTGTACATATACCACAATTTATTAATCCATTCGTGAATCGATGGGCATTTGGGGTTTTTCCATGACTTAGCAATTATGAATAGGGCTGCAATAAACATTCTGGTACAAATATCTTTGTTATGATTGGATTTTTGGTCTTCTGGGTATATGCCCAGTAGAGGAATTACAGGATTGAATGGCAGGTCTATTTTTAGATCTCTAAGTGTTCTCCATATATCTTTCCAAAAGGAACGTATTAATTTGCACTCCCACAAGCAGTACAAAAGTGTTCTCTTTTCTCCACATCCACACCAACATCTGTGGTGTTGGGATTTTGTGGTATAGGCTAGTCTCACTGGAGTTAGATGATATCTCAAAGTAGTTTTGATTTGCATTTCTCTGATGATTAAAGATGATGAGCATTTTTTCATATGTCTGAAGGACGCGTGCCTGTCTTCTTCAGAGAAGTTTATCTTCAAGTTCCTTGCCCAGCCTGTGATAGGATCCCTTGTTTTCTTCTTGCTAATGCGTTTGAGTTCTCTGTGGATTCTAGTTATTAAACCTTTGCCGGAGATATAACCTGCAAATATCTGCTCCCATTGTGAGGGCTGTTTGCTTGATTTACTTACTGTGTTCTTGGCTGTGCAGAAGCTTTTTAGTTTGATCAAGTCCCAGTAGTGTATTTTTGAAGCTGCTTCAATTGCCCGGGGAGTCTTCCTCATAAAAAACTCGCCCAACCCAATTTCTTCAAGGGTTTTCCCTGCACTCTCTTCTAGTATTTTTATAGTTTCATGTCTTAAGTTTAAATCTTGATCCAGTGAGAGTCTATCTTGGTTAATGGTGAAAGGTGTGGGTCCAGTTTCAGTCTTCTACAGGTTGCCAGCCAGTTCACCCAGCACCATTTGTTAAATAGGGAATCTTTTTAATTGGCTTGTCAAAGATTAAATAACGGTAAGTAGCTGGATTCATCTCATGGTTCTCTATTCTGTTCCAGACATCTACTTCTCTGTTTTTGTGCCAGTACCATGCTGTTTTGATCACTATTGATTTGTAGTATAGTCTGAGGTCTGGTAGCGTGATTCCTCCTACTTTGTTTTTATTTTTGAGTAATGCCTTGGTTATTCGAGGTTTTTTTCTGATTCCATATAAAACGAAGTATTGTTTTTTCAAGATCTTTAAAGTATGACAGTGGAACTTTAATAGGGGTTGCATTAAAATTGTATATTGCTTTGGGTAGTATGGACATTTTAACAATGTTGATTCTTCCCAGCCATGAGCATGGTATGTTTTTCCATTTGTTAACATTTCCAGCTATTTCTTTTCTTAGAGTTTCATAGTTCTCTTTATAGAGATATTTCATTTCCTTTGTTAGATAAATTCCCAAATATTTCATCTTCTTTGGCACTACTGTGAATGGGATAGCGTCCTTAACTGTTTTTTTTTTTTTTTAGCTAGATTATTGTTGGTATATATAAAGGCTACCGATTTATGAATATTGATTTTGTAACCTGAGATGCTGCTGTATTCCTTGATCACTTCTGAGAGTTTTGTCATAGAATCCCTGATGTTTTCCAGATATACAATCATATTATCTGTGAAGAACAAAAGTTTGATCTCTTCTGACCTTATATGGATACCCTTGATCACCTTTTCTTCCCTAATTGTGATGGCTAGAACTTCCATTACAATGATAAAGAGCGGTGGAGACAATGGGCAGCCATGTCTGGTTCCTGATCTGAGTGGAAATGATTTCAATTTAACTCCATTCAATATGATATTAGCTGTGGGTTTGCTGTAGATGGCCTCTATTAGTATAAGAAATGACCCTTCTATACCCATTTTCTTAAGTGTTCTGATCATGAAGGGATGCTGGATATTATCAAAAGCTTTTTCTGCATCAATTGAGAGAATCATATGGTCTTTGTTTTTAATTTGTTTATGTGCTAAATTATACTTATAGATTTATGTATATTGAAGCAGCATTGAGACCCTGGGATAAAACCAACCTGGTCATGGTGTATAATTTGTTTAATGTGTTGCTGGATTCTGTTTGTTAGGATCTTGTTGAATATTTTTGCATCTAAATTCATTAGTGATATTGGTCTATAATTTTCTTTTCTTGTTGGGTCTTTTCTTGGTTTGGGGATCAGGGTGATATTTGCTTCATAGAACGTGTTGGGTAGTTTTCCTTCTTTTTCTACCTTTTGGAACAGGTTGAGTAATATAGGTACTAATTCCTCTTTAAAGGTTTGGTAGAATTTTGACGTGAAACCATCTGGTCCCGGGCTTTTCTTTTTAGGGAGGTTTTATATGGCTGATGTTATTTCCAAACTTAATATGGGCCTGTTCAACATTTCCATTTGATTCTGGTTTAGTCTTGGAAGGTGACATGCTTCCAAGTATTGGTCAATTTCCTTCAGATTTTCATATTTCTGAGAGTAACTTTTCTTGTAATATTCATTAAGGATTTTTTGGATTTCTGAGGAGTCTGTTGTTATTTCGTCTTTGTCATTTCTGATTAATGAGATTAGAGATTTTACTCTTTTTTTTTTCTTGATTAGGTGGGCCAAAGGTTTATCTATTTTGTTGACCTTTTCAAAAAAACAGCTTTTTGATTTATTGATCTGTTGTATTATTCTTTTGTTTTCACTTTCATTTAGTTCTGCTCTGATTTTGGTTATTTCTTTTCTTCTACTGGGTTGGGGTTGGAGTGTTCTTCCATTTCCAGTTGATTGAAATGTCCTATTAAGTTGCTAACTTCCTCTCTTTCTGTTCTCCTGAGGAAGGCTTGCAGTGCTATAAATTTCCCTCCTAGAACTGCCTTTGCGGTGTCCCAGAGGTTCTGATAGTTTGTGTCTTCATTGTCATTTTGTTCCAAAAATTTGGCAATTTCCTTCTTGATCTCATCTCTGACCTAGCTATCATTCAGCATAAGGGTATTTAACTTCCATGCTTTTGTATGAGTATGCAGATTCCTGTTGTTACTCAGCTCAAGTTTTATTCCATGCTGGTCCAAGAAGATGCATGGAATAATTTCTCTTCCTTTAAATTTACTGTGGTTAGACTTGTGACCTAAGATGTGATCGATTTTGGAGTAAGTACCGTGGGCTGATGAGAAGTATGTGTATTTGGTTTTGTTGGGATGAAATATTCTGTACATGTCTGCTAAATATAAATGCTGGATGGTTAGATTAAATCTAGAATTTCTTTACTCAACTTTTTGTTGGAGGACCGATCCATCACTGCCAAAGGTGTGTTAAAATCTCTGACTATTATGGACTGGAGGAAATCAAGTTGCTCATGTCTGTTAGAGTTTCTCTTATAAATTGAGGTGCATTCTGGTTGGGTGCATAGATATTAATAACTGAAATATCATCATATTGAGTATTACCCTTAACAAGTATGTAGTGACCATTCTTGTCCTTCCTTACTTTTGTTGGTTTAAATCCTATTGTATCTGCAAATAAAATTGCGACACCTGCTTTTTTCTGGTTACCATTTGCCTGAAATATGGGTGACCATCCTTTCACCCTGAGTCTGTATTTGTCTTTTAAGTTAACATGTGACTCTTGTATGCAACAGATATCTGGCCTGAGTTTTTGTATCCAGTCATCTAACCTATGTCTCTTTAGAGGACAGTTTAAGCCATTCACATTAATGGAGAATATTGATAAGTTTGGTGAAATTATGGGTATCGAGTTTTTCAAAAGTCCAGTGGAAGTTTTTAATCCTTTTGCCATTGTGGAAGTTGGAGTTTGATCAGAAGTTTCTGAGTGAGTTTACTTTTATACTAGAGGATTGGGTTGGTCATTATGGAGGATAGGTCTGAGAATATCCTGAAGAACTGGTTTGGTTATGGCAAATTTCTTCAACATATGAATGTCATTAAAGTATTTAATTTCTCCATCATAAATGAAACTCAGTTTAGCTGGGTACAAGATCTGGGGTTGAAAGTTATTTTGCTTGAGGAGATTAAACATTGATGACCACTCTCTTCTGGCTTGAAAAGTTTCAGCAGAGAGATCTGCAGTCATTCTAATGTTCTTCCCTTTGAAGGTAATAATTTTCTTTCACCTGGCTGCTTTCAGAATTTTCTCCTTCATATTAACTTTAGTGAAGTTAATTATGATATGCCTGGGGGATGTCTTATTGGGGTTGAGTTGTGCTGGGTTCTGAAGTTGTCTGCTATCTGAATTTCAGATTCTATAGGCATGTCTGGAAAATTATCTTTCATAATTTCATGCAGAAGGGCCTCTGTGTCCATTGAGGCCACTTCATTGGTTTCAGGAATTCTTATGAGTCAGATATTTGCCTTCTTCGAATTATCCCAGAGCTCTCTGAGAGAATGATCCATTTTTGCTCTCCATTTCTCTTCCTCTTTGAGAGTTTGGGAGCGTTCAAAGGCTTTATCTTCAATGTCAGAAATCCTTTCTTCTGCTTGCTCCATTTTGTTGCTGAGGGATTCTACTGTATTTTTCGTATCTTTGAGGGCTGTAAATTCTTGCTTCAGTGTGTCTTACTCTTTGGTGGTTTTGTCTTTAAATTCATTAAATTCTTGAGACAACTTTTGAATTTCTCCTCGGATTTCTAATTCCATTTTATTAATCTTGTCTGCAATCCAAATTCTGAATTCGATTTCTGACATCTCAGCCAGTTTTTTGTGAATGGGATCTTCAATTACATCTGCCATATCTTTCCTTGGGGGTGTTGATCTACTCTGGTTATTCATGTTACCAGAGTTTTTCTGCTGATTCCACCCCATGGTTGTTTACTCCCTTTGATTTTTCCCCTGGGGCTTTGTTGAGGGCCCGTACAGCATTGTGGCCTGAGAGATTGGGGCCCTGTCTGGTGTGGTGGGGCTAAGTGGTTCTGTCTTATTTTCAGCTGGTTTCTGTTTGACCGCAGTGAAGCACTTACTCTTGGTTCAATTCTTAGCTCTCTGAGTCAGCCCCACCCTGGAAGCTTCCCGGGTCTGTGAGTCGCTTCAGGCAAATCCTTTACTCATGGGTGGCCTCCTCTGATTGCCCAGGTACACAGTGTGTGTGGCTTCAGCCACCTCAGGATACTGCCACTCTAGTGTGGGTCTCTCCCAGCCTCACTCCCACGCCCCAGAATCAGCACTGACCAGCCTCAGATTGGGCACTGTCCATGCCCCGATAAGTCCCCCAAGAATCTGGACTCCTGGGGGACAGGCCTCCAGATCTCAGACTGAGGGCAGAGGGGAGCGCTGGGAGCCCAAAGCCACCATCAGTGAGCACACACGGTTTCATTCAGTTTTATGCCTGGCCTCACTGCCACCGCTCAGGCCTCCAGATCTTAGAGTGAGGGCTGGGGGTGGAGCGCTGTGAGCCCAGAGCCATTGGTAGTGAACACACTCAGATCCACTCAGTTTTATGCCCCACCAAACCTTCGCCACTCGGGCCTCCAGATCTCAGAGTGAGGATGGGGGGAACGCTGGGAGCCCAGAGCCACCGGTAGCGAGCACACTCAATTCCACTCAGTTTTTTGCCCAGTTGTACTGCTGCCGCTCAGGCCTCCAGATTTCAGAGTGAGGGCGGGGGGATCACTGGGAGCCCAGAGCCGCCGATAGCGAGCTCACTCAGTTCCACTCAGTTTTTTGCCCGGCTGCACTGCCGCCACTCAGGCCTCCAGAACTCAGAGTGAGGGTGGGGGGTGGATCGCTGGGAGCCCAGAGCCACCTGTAGCGAGTACACTTAGTTCCACTCAGTTTTATGCCTGGTGCACCGCCACCATTCGGGCCTCCAGATCTCAGAGTGTGGGCAGGGTGGGGAGTGGTGGGAGCCCAGAGCCTCTGGTAGTGAGCACACTCAGTTCCACTCAGTTTTATGCCCAGCGCACTGCCGCCACTCAGATCTCCAGATCTCAGAGTGAGGGCAGGCGGGGGGTGAGGGGCAGTGCTGGGAGCCCAGAGCCACTGGCAGCAAGCTCACACAGTTCCACTCAGTTTTATGCCTGGTTATATTGCTGCCCAAGGAGGGCTGGGAGTTCAGAGTTGCAGGCAAAGGCTATTTACAGTTTTATACAGTTTTATGTCTGGCAGGAGAACGCCTTGGCACCCTAGTAGGGCAGGAGAACGCCTTGGCACCCTAGTTGGTGAGATAGGTCCAGATTTCAGTAGGTCTGTCCCGTGGAGTGTAGTGGGAGGGCCTTTGATTTCTGCCCGTTTGTTTGTGGGGCTCTTAAGCTGATCGGATGGGGCAGGGGGGACTCCTGTCCATCCGCTTGGTGATGGGTTTTGTACCTTTTGTTTGCGTCCTTGTGGTCGCAGCTCTCCTCAGCGGGGTTGATGTGAGTTCTTCAACCTTCTCTCTTGGTGCTGCTCAAATCCATCAGGTTACTTGCTAAATTTTCATCCCTTAACTCTCCTTCAGGACGGGAGCCTCTGTGGAAAGCTGGCTTCAGTCTCCTCCCCCCTCCAATGAACTCATTTTTAGAGTCTCTGATTTAGTAGGTCTGGCGTTGGGCCAGTAATTTGCAGGTTTAACAAATTCTCAAGTGAAAATGATGGTGCTGGTCCTTGAACCACCCTTTAAGAACTACTGGAATGTGTAAAAATCTAACAAGGCAATTTGGTGCCTGCCTTCCTCAATTAAGACACCACAAGTCTCTACAGCTAAATTTCCTGGAGCCACTTTACTTATTGTCTGAGCCACTTTACCCTCCCCAACAGGGTAAATCTCCATAAAGTCATTGACGCATGTTTCCCAGAATTCTGCACTTTTTTCTCTGGTCTTCTTCTTATATATACTGGGAGTAGCAGCTTGTTCAACTGTTTCTTAATAGGTTCTGCAAGAGGTGTGTATTAGTTCATTATAGCTCCTGTAACAACATCCCACAGACTGAGTGACTTATGCAACAACAATTTATTGTCTCACAATTCTGGAGACTAGATATCTAAAATCAAGGTGTCACTAGGGTTGGTTCTTTCTGAGGACTATTTGGAAGAACATGTTTCATGATTCTCTTCCTAGATTCTGGTAATTTTCTGGAAGTCTTTGGTATTTCCTTTCTTTAAGATTAGCACCCAAATTGGTACCTTCATGTTCACGTGGTGCTTTCCCTGTCTGCATGTCTATGTACAAATTTCCCCCTTTAATAATGATAGAGATAATACTGGATTAATATCTATCCTACATTACCTTAACAAATTATGTCTTCAAATACACTATTTCTAAGTAAGATCACATTTCCGAGTACTAATGTTTAGGACTTCAATATATGATATTGGGGAAGGCACAATTCAACTTATTACAGAGTGTCAGGACCTCATGAATAAAGTGGCCTTCTTTAAATTATATATTGTTTAAAACCTCCTCCCTCAGTTTTGCATCCTAGTGACCAGTCTGCAGCTATAATAATTGTTCTGTTTGACAATCTTTTATCAATAAATACTTGAAGGGAGGCAGAGTCTTACTGACAGTTAACTTGAATGCGGTCTACAATGAATTACCCTGAAGAACAGAAATATGCTTCTTAGGGTAAGCATTCCGTCATTCTTTTTCTTTTATAAAAGTTCCCTGGCAATTTTGGTTGTCTATTTTTCCATATAATCAATAGAAATATACTGTTAACAATAATTGTGACAAAAAAATAAAAGAAAAACCATAAGCTATGTAAGCATGATGTATAAAATTTAGAATTTGTAGCTTAAGGTTATAAAGAATTGGCATATTTATGATACAAAATCTTCTTCTGCAGTAACATGGCTTATCTTTTTACTTATTCAAGACTTCTTCCTTTGCAAGTATTTATAATTTTCTCAGTAGAGCTTCTGCTTCTTGTTAAGTGTACTTATAATTATCTTATGTATAAAATATGATAGATACAATCTGTATGTCAATCACTTCCCTCAAAAACCGCTTCGTTTGTTAGGTAAATGTTTTGTTAAATGCACATGAAAACTTGGACATTGAGACATGTCTTTCAATATCGGTAAGGAATATTAACAGATAGGTATGTTCTGAAATGAGATAGAAACATACTTGTTTGAGAAATAATGAATAATAAATAGGGAAAGGTCAAGGAGAATGGAGCCTTCTTTGGCAAAATGACCAAAAATTGACTGTAGAGGACAAAAGTGGTATTAATTAGGTATTTAACTCCATTATATGTTGTGTCCTCTGAGTAAAAGATTTCCAGATTGGATTTGACATGCAGGAGTTTTTATTGAGGAAACATATACATATACAAGGAAAAAAGCAGAAATGATCTGGAAAAGGTGGTAACATCTTCAAACCATGATATTTATCTGACACTTGTGAAAGAGAAGGAAAAGAGGAATGACTATATACAAAGAATCTCAGAGTGCAGTGCCACTCTGAGAAATTTGCCATAAAGTTGATATTAATGTTCAATGAAGTAATAATTGATATTACTCTTTGGCATAAGGTGATTTATATTCTACATCTGTATTCTTAAATGGCCTTATATCTTCCATGGCCTACATTGATTTTCTTGCATTAGAAGTATAGCATGATGGTAAAGACTTCGCTCTGGAGTTTGGCACACTTGAGCTTAATTCCTACATTTGACATTAAGCCAGTTATTTTATATTTGTATTATTTACTTTCCTCATTTGTAAAATGAGAATAATAGTAGTATTTGCTTCATAAATTTTCATAAGTATTTAATAAGATAATGCATGTAAAATACTTAGCACCAGGGTCTACAACATTAGTGTCGCTTCCTCTTCATCAAAAGGAACTAATTCCACTGTGAGGCTACCACTTAAATGCCCTCATCTAAGCCACTTACCTCCTCAAGGCTCCCATCTCCAAATATCATCACTTTGGAGATTCAGGTTTCAACATAGGAATTTTTGGAAAATACACATTCAGCTCTTAACACTTCCAGTTATTATTATGTGCATTTTTCATGTATTGCCTACACACACACACACACACACACGGTACTTACCAAATCTGTAGATCAAAAATCCTCTCTGGAGTGTGTGAATCATGTGTGTATCATTAACACTTATTTGTGAATTGAATAAGTATATCACAGATACACATTACTATTTCTGGTAATTATACATGTTGTGTGATAAATACAATAGTCCTCTCTCATCTACAGTTTGTTTTTGGCAATTTCAGTTATCCAAGGTGCATAGTAGTCTGAAAATAGCTAAGTACAGTACAGTAAGATATTGAGAGAGAGAGTGAGTGCATATTCAAGTAACTTTTGTTACAATATGTTATTGTAATTATTTTCTTTTATTATTAGTTGTAGTTGTTACTGTCTTCCTTTGTGTAATTTATAAATTAAACTTTATTATAGATATGTATAAAGGAAAAAATACATCATGCAGTATATGTAGTATATACAGTGAGGTATCTGTTGAGGCTTTTAGAATTTATCCCCCACAGATAAAGGGTGCTGATTGTATGTTATTATAAACTGCTATTGAAACAGGAATAGCTTTTTATAATTGTACATTGATTTTATCAATACTTATTAAGCTACTAATGGAACTATTAACATATAGTCCAAATTTTTGTTATATAGAGGACCCCCAAAGGAGTTCTGCAAACACTAGATGAAATTAAACTTTTTTTTTTTTTTTTTTTGCAGTTTTTGGCCAAGGCAGGGTTTGAACCTGCCACCTCTGGTACATGGGGCCAGCGCCCTACTCCTTTGAACCATAGGCACCTCCCGAAAGTAAACTTTTTGTTAATTATCATTATATTGTGAGAAAATACAGACTACAAATGTTATTTACTGTTACTTAGCATAAATTAAATGAAAAATAATAGCTCCTATATTGGCTTTAAGCACATTATGTCAACTGAATTGTTAATAAACTGATAGGTTTTATTCTTCACTATTCAAATAATGGTGTTGCAGACATGAAATCTTAGGACAGAACTGAATTAAGTATGTCCTTTAAACGTTAGAAAACATGAATTTTATCATATTTGATCCTGTTCATGAATAACCAGTTACAAAGAACAATTTTAAAAGTTGAAAAAGTTCAGGGATAAAGAAAATTCCTCACAGCATGACTGGCTTATTTGACTACTGATAACTATTTAAAAAAATAAAACAAAGTACAAACGTAGGCATAGCACTGTACTAGAAATCAGAAGATCTGGGATCTAGCCTTGGTTCTTCTACTATAATCATAAAAATTTGTTTATATGCCTTCATAGGTAATATCAATGGGTTACTGGAGTGGTACCTATGAGGTCTTTCCAGCATTGATAATCTAGTACTCTGAGGTTATAAAGTAATAGTTAGGATTTTGTTACCCAAGATGGTTACATTGTAGCATTAGTATGGGAAAACAGACTAAAGCTTTTGATCATTCTTTATGTTAATTTTACTTATAAATTATTTTATTCATTTACCAATATTTTTGGATATGTACTACATGCTGGGTGCTGTTTCAAGCATTGTTATTGGAGAGAGATTTCACATTGTCTAGAGGTTTATATTATAGTGAGAGGAAATAGATAATACTAAATTGAATAATTAAATTAGTATTACATAGAAGTATGTTCTGAGGAGAAATATAAAGGAAGAATTAAAGGGGTTTCCTATAGGCCTGGGATTGCAATTATAGATGGTAGACAAAAGAGATGCCACTAAGTTGGTTTTATTGAGTGAGGAACTGTAGGAAATGGGGACAGTCTATGTCTAGGAACAAATGTCTAAGCAAAGAAGACAATGTACAGAGGCCTCCAGGTGGGACTGTGCCTGATTTGTTTCAAGAATAACAAGAAAGCCTGTGTGTCTAAACTATAAGAAAGAGGGAGGAAAATAATTTGAGAACACATCAATATGGTAATTTTTTACTGGAGCAAAGAATATTATAGAAATCTGTAAATCCTTATAATTAATTAGTTCAATGTTATGAGAAGGAGAAAACAGGAGAGACTTGGGAGATATTTTCAAAATCTAGTCAAAAGGACTCATTCCTTCTAGTCAAAAGGAAGTGATTGAGGAAGAGATAAATTAACCATAATTGAGAGATTTGACTTGAGTAAATGAGTCAATGGATTCTAGTACCACTCATCAGTTTGAGAAAGACAGAGAAACAGGTTTAAGTGATGGGAGGAACAGGAATCAAAACTTGGATTTGGCGGGTGGTGCCTGTGGCTCAAAGGAGTAGGGCGTCGACCCCATATACCAGAGGTGGTGGTTTCAAACTCAGCCCTGGCCAAAAAACTGCCAAAACAAACAAACAATAAAAAAAAAAAAAAAACCTTAGATTTGGTCACATTCAGGTTTAGATGACTCTTAGCCAAGTAAATAGCTAGTTGTAGCAAGTCAGGGCTAAACATATACATCTAATTAGCATATAAATGACATTTAAAGCCATGGGACTGGGTAGGATTACCCAACAGGAGAGTTTATACAGAGAAAAAAGACACTGGAGTCTGCAGTATTTAGAGGTCAAACAGAGAGGGAGCTAGCAAGAAAAGAATAAGAAGAAAAAACCAGTGAAATAGTAGGGAGAAAACAGTAGAGTGTAAAGTCCCAGAAGACATGTGGAAAAAAGTTTTCAGAGAAAGAAAATGAGTAACTGTGTTGAATGCCATGGAGAGGTCAAGTACAGCATGAATCCATGATCGACCAATTGATTTGGAAACTTTTTGTTTCATCAACCTTTTGTATGGACTTTTTGGTTTCATTTATTTCTACTTTGATCCTTATTACTTCTTGTACTAATTTGGGGTTTGGTTTGCTCTTGTTTTTCTAGTCCTTTGAGATATATTATTAGGTTTTTTATTTGAAACTTTTCTGCCTTTTTTATTTAAAGTATTATAATAATCTTTCCTCTTAATACTCCTTTTTCTGTATCCTATGGTTTTGATATGTTTCATTTATTTCAATAATATTTTTCATTGTTTAGAAATTTTTATTAAAGCAAGAATATTATAATCCAAATTACATTTCCTTGCTTAGTTATTAATTCTGTTACTTAAAACAGAATTAACATTCTGAGGTATTCCATAGTAGAGAATTACAAAATTAAAGGAATGCTTTAAATTTTCGTACTTTGATGAAAATTCATTTTCCCAGAGTCTATAAAACATTATTTTTAAATATTTTACTAAATTGGGGGGGGGCGTGTTATTTTTAAATTAATAAGTAATCTAGGGTTAGCATTATGTGTGCTACACCTGGTATTTGCTCAGTACATAAGGTTCAAAGTTCCCTTTCCTTGTTTAATTTATTTTATATTTTGCAATGTTTTTCCATAATATTTAAGTTTTTTATGTTTAGATCCTTTTCTTCAGTGAAGCATGCATTTCTTTTCCTGGTCCATGATCAATTTTAAATAGTTGGAATAACCGTGGCACTGTTAAATGCTTTCTGGGCAGCCTCTTTAGCTTGGTGGGCTTGTAGGACAGCTACTGCTTCATCAACCTTAGAATGGAGAGACTCTGGACCCTCAAGCATATAAAGCTCTGAATTATCAATCTCCAGCAGTATGCCAGTGATTTTATCAGCAAGAGTAGGGTGCATGGCTTGAATAAGAGGAAACAGCCATTCACCCAACATTTGCCGTTGCTCTTCTTTGTGCTGTACTAAAGCTACATACAATGGTTTGGTGGCCACAATTCTACCATTCATTTCTGTAACTGCTTTAGAGGCTTCTTCTGGGGAGGAGTAACATACAAACCCAAACCTTTTGCTGCGACCACCCTTCATCATCACCTTTGCACTAGTGATTGTACCATATGGAGAAAACTCTTCCCAGAGACATTCATCATCAATACCATCATAAACATTTTGCACGTAAAGGTTAACACCCTGATACCTGGTGATCCCATCTTGTTTCATATGTTCAAATTTGCACTTAAGTTCTGTCTGCCATTCTACTTTTTTTTCTGAATTCAACCAACATTTATTTGTTTCCATAGAGCTCTTCTCCATTCATCTCATCCACAGCTTTCTGTGCATCTTTATGCCTCTCAAAGCTTACAAATCCAAATCTTTTGGATTTTTGCTTTCATCAGTCATAACTTTCACATTTGAGGCAGGGCCAAACATTCCAAAGAGATCCTTAAGGTGCTCATCATCTATGTCTTCTCCAAAATTCTTGATGCAAACATTTGTGAACTTTTGCCCTAGCTCTGAGTTCTGCTTTTCTTTCTTTAGGAGACTTGAATCATCCAACAGATACTTTTAGATCATTTAGAAACATCCCATTCATTTGCTCAATAGCTCTTTGAGCTGCTTCCTGTGGTTCAAAGTGTACAAATCCATAGCCTTTGGATCCATTTTCATCACAAACCACCTTACATGAAAGGATGTTAACAAAAGCAGAAAATGAATCATACAGTGGTTTATTATCAGTAGATCTGTACAAATTTTTAATGAATATGTTGCCTACTCCATTTTTGTGAGGTGATGGATCATGCTGAGACCACATGATGTGAACTGGATTGCCCTTAATAACATAAAAATTCATGGTGGCCATGCTTCGGTTCTTCTGTCTAACTCCGTGTTTTCACACATTGACCAACTACACTTTGTCTCCTTGGTCCTTACAGCCTCTGGTATCTATTATTGTACTCTCTGAGAAAATATTTTTTAGTTCCCACATGTGAGCGAGAAAATGTGATATTTGTTTCTCTCTGTCTGGATTTTTCCACCTAACTTAATGACTTCCAGTTCTATCTATATTGCTGCAAAAACATGGTTTAATTTTTTTATATGGTCAAATAGTATTCCAATGAGGATATGTACCACATTTTCTTTACCCATTCATCCATTGTTAGATATTTAGGTTGACTTCATATCTTCACTATTATGAATAGTGATTCAGTAAATAAATTAATGCAGGTATAGATTTGATATACTGATTTTCCTTCCTTTGAATAAATACTCATTAATAGGAATGCTGGGTCATATTAAAATTCAATTTTTAGATTTTGAGAAATCTCCATACTGTTTTCCATGGGGGCTATTGTAATGCTGTTTTTATTTCTTTTCCTTCATATTTTGTGTATCTACAACAGTTTTTTCTTTGTGATGATCATGAGGCTTACATAAACACCTTATAATAGTATAATTTGATGACAATTTAATTTCAATAGCATACAAATCTACACATTTTTAAGTGTACGCTCTGAACACATTATGTTATGGATTTATAATTAACATCTTTTTATATTGAGTATTAAAATATTGAAATATATAATCATTTTAAGTACTTTTGCATTTTATATTTTATATTTGAGGTAAAAGTGATTTACACACCCTCCAGTATAAAAGTATTTTTTTTACTTTTGATTTTTATTTAATAATTCTGAGAATTAGTGTGTTACAGTTACACCCAGAATTTTGTTAACTAAGATAATTTTTTTATTCTTTTTATTTCAGGTTAATGTGAGGATACAAACCACTAGGTTACAATGTTTGCACTTATCAGGTAGAATCCCTTTTATAGTTGTGTCCTGCACCCCAAGGGAGTGCCATTTACATTGTGCCTATTAAGTGGGAGCACACAAATCTCTTTCCCTCCTCTCCTCTTTGCCTCTCTACTTCCTCTCCCCCAAACTTGAATTGAAATGAGTGTGTCTCTTATGCGGGTGTGTATTAGATTGTCTATTGGCTTCATATAAGTACTAAGTACATGGGATATTTGTTTTTCCATTCTTGTGATACTTTATTAAGAAGAATGTGTTTCAACTCTATCAGGTTAATACAAAAGATGTCACCATCTTTCTATGGCTGAGTATTATTCCATGGTATGCATATACCACAGTTTATTAATCCATTTATGGGTTGATGGGAACTTGGGATGCTTCCACATTCTGGCAATTATAAATTGAGCTGTGATAAACATTTTAGTCTAAATATCCTTATGATAAAATGAGTTTTGTTTTGTTTTTTTTTCTTCTGGGTAGATGCCTAGTGATGGGATTGCAGGACCAAACAGGAGGTCTAATTTGAGTTCTTTGAGGATTCTCCATACTTCTTTCCAAAGAGGATGTATTAGTTTACAGTCCAATCAACAGAGTAAAAGTGCTTCCCATTCTCCACATCAACACTAGCATCTGTATTTTTAGGACTTTGTGATGTAGGCTGTTCTCACTGGGGTTAGGTGATATCTTAGGGTGGTCTTGATTTGTACTCCTTGAATGATTACAGATGATGAGCATTTTTTCATGTTTGTTAGCCAATTGTCTATTATCCTCAGAGAAGGCTCTCCTCATGTCACTTGTCCAGTGAATGATGGGATTGTTTGCTCTTTTTTGTTGTTTAATTTGAGTGCTCTGTATAATTTTTTGTGTGTATCTGTAATCTATTGGCTAAAATTTTATTGAGTATTTTTGCATCTATATTCATTAGTGAAATTGTTCTGTAGCTCTCTTGTTTAGTAGGGCCCTCTCCTGGATTTGGTGTCTGGGTGATGTTTGCTTTGAAGAACATGTTGGGGAAGGTTATTTCCTTCTCAATGTTTGGAATAGTTTCTGAAGTATGTGTACAAGCTCTTCTTTGAAGGATTGGTAGAATGATGATTTAAAGCCATGGTCATGACCATTTTTTGTTGGAACCTTTTTTTTCTTTTTTTTTCAATCTCAGTATTTGATATTGGTCTGTTCAAGTTATCTATTTCTTCCTAGTTAAGTCTATGGAGGTTGTTTGGTTCCAGGTATTGGCCCAGTTACTCCACATTTTCAAATTCCTGGGCATAGAGTTTCTTGTAATATTTGGAAATAATCTCTTGTATCCATAGCGTATCTGTTATTTACCCTTTTTCATTTCTGATTGAGGTCAGTAGAGATTTTGCTTTCCTCTTTATAGTTAATCTGGGGCAAAGGTTTATCTAATTTATTTATCTTTTCAAAGAAACAACTTTTTGTTCATTGATTTTCTAAATGATTCTTTTATTTTTGGTTTCATTTATTTCTGATTTAACAAGGGTACATGTGAAACTTAGTAAATGTAGAATATAAATGTGTTAACACAATAACTAAGAAAATGCCAGGAAGGCTATGTTAACCAGTGTGATGAAAATATGTCAAATGGTCTATCAAACCAGTATATGGTGCCCCATAATCACATTAATGTACACAGCTATGATTTAAAATAATAAAATAAAATATATATATTGGTTGTCTTTTCTTCTGCTAGATTTAGGATCATATTGTTCTTCCTTTTCCATTTTCTCAAGATGATTAATTAGGTTGTTGATGTGATCTCTTTCTGTTTTTCAGATGTAGGCATCTAATGGGATAAATTTCCCTCTTAGGACTACTTTTGCAATACCCTACAAGTTTTGGTAGCTTGTAGCTTCACTGTTGTTAAGTTGGAGGAATTTAATAATTTCCTCCTTTTTCACTTGCTTAACCCAACTGTCATCAGTATAAGGTTATTTAATTTCCATGCTTTGTGTGGGGATGAAAATTTTTGTTGGAGTTGAGTTCTTCCTTTATTGCCTTGTGGTCTGAAAAGATATAAGATATTATTCTAATCCTTTCAATTTTGTTGAGGGTGATTTGTGTCCTAGGATATGATATATTTTAGAGTATGGTCCATGGGCTGTTGAGAAGAACATATATTTCTTAGCTTTGGGATGGTGTGTTCTGTATATGTTTATTAAGCCTTGTTGTTCTAGGGTCACATTTAAATCCCTTGTAACTTTGTTTAGTTTCTGCTTAGATGATCTGTCCAGTTCTGTCAGAGGGGTGTCAAAGTCCCCAGCTAGTATGGTGTTATATAATATTGCTGATACCAATTAAAATCTGTTTCATAAATCTGGGATCATTTAAGTCAGGTGCATAAATATTTAGAATTGAAATGTCCTCTTGTTTTATTGTTCTCATGACTAGTATGAAGTTGCCATCTTTGTCTTTCATAACTTTAGTTGCATCAAATACACTTGTAGCTGAAAATAAGATTGCTACCCCTCCTTTCTTCTAATTTCCATTTGCCTGAAATATTGTTTTCCAACTCTTCCCCTTGCTCTTACATTGAAATGACTTGTACCTTTTTATCCTGTCAGCCTACCTGTGCCTCTTCAGTGGGGAATTCAAACCATTTACATTTATTGAGAGAATTTTTAAGCATGGTGGAGTACTATTCATCTTGTTTTGTAACCATCCATTGCTTATTTCTGATCCTTTGTGACATTGTGTGAGGTATGTCTTGACCCTTAGTTTCTGGGATTTTACTTTGCTAGTTGTCCATTGTGATGTTCAATGTGGACAATAAGAGTAAGTATTTCCTGTAATTCTTGTCTTGTTGTGGCATATTTCCTTGATGTTTACGTATCAGTAAAGGAGTTGACTTTTCCATCAGTTTTGAAGCTCAGTTTGCAGGATACAGAATTCTGGTCAGAAAACTGTTTTGTTTAAGAAGGTTAAATGTACATGACCATTCTCAGGTGACTTGGAAAGTTCCACCTGAAAAGTTCACTGTCACCCTGTTGGAGCTTCCCCTCTTGGTCAATTGGACCTTACACCAGGCTGCTTATAGAGTTTTCTCTTTAATTTTGATTTTGGACAAGTTCATGACAATGTGTCTTGGAGATGTTCTGTTTCTGTTGAGATCACCCAGGTTTCAATGACTCTTTAAAAGGAGTGTTTCGGAATCTTTAGTGAAATGTGGGAAATTTTCATTGATGATATCCTCAGTAGGGTTTCCATTCCTTTGGGACATTTTTCTTCCCTTTCTGGCATACCTACAGTTTTTATGTTTGAATTCTTTAAGAAGTCTCAAAATTCTCTGAGTGAGTGCTCTGCTTTCTCTCTCTACTTTTCTGCTACTTTAACTGCCTGTGTTATCTCCAAAGTTTTATCCTTTCACCATGAGATTCTTTCATCTCCATGGTCTAATCTGTTACTGATACTTTCTATTGCATCTTTAAGTTCTCTGATTGATATCTTCAATTCCTTAAGTTCTGCTATATCCTTTCTACGTTATTCATATCTTTCATCCATTTTGGGTTCTGTTTTTAAATATTGTTTTTGTTATTTTCCATTTAGGGGGGCAATTCCCTTTACTATTTTTTTGCCATCCATTTTTTTATATTCCCTTTTTCCCCTTTCAATTATTTCTTTATAAGTGGAGTCCTTTGTGATTCCTTGGTGGGGAGGGTCTGTAATTTTCTGGTTTTTCATGTTTCTAGAATTTTTCTTTTGGCTCTTCCTTATGTGTGTTTTCTTCTTGTTCACTTCTTTCCCCTACTTTATTCTCTCACTATTTCCTTCAACTGAAATTACCTTGTTTCTGAGCTTAGGTGCTGAAGTGGCTTTTGTGTATAAGGCCAATAGGAAGAACAAGGTAAAGAGCAAGAAGGGAGAAGGGAAAGAAAAATATTAAAGAAACGATAGGGGTGAAAGGAAAGAATTAAAGAATAGTAGAAACAAAGGCCAGAAAGAAAGAGACACAGGAGAAATGATGGTGTTTGGGAGAGCACTTTGGTCCACATCCACAATTCCAGTATTGGGGGAGGGGGAAGACTGTATGTGTCCCTCAAAGACAGGAGCTCCTGGCCAGCCTGGGCAAATGCAAGACACAACCACTGCCAAATAAAAAAAAAAAAATCACCTGTATGTCACAGTGGAGACCTACCAGTACATCTTTCCAAAGGCTAAAGCTAGAAGGCCACCCTAGACTATAAGCTCATGGCCTCTTTGAGCCAGACCGACACATGATCTCAAGCTAAACTAATGCCATGACCCCCAGTCCTGAGATAAAAGAATAAATACATAATAAAAATCAAGATAATTACAAATATAATTATATAAAATAAAAAGTAAACACATATACCTTAATTGTATGAGAAACTTATGTGCAAAAGATGAGAAAGTAGAAAACTTTCTACCAAAAGGAAGAAAACAAGACAAAAATAAAAAGGGAAAAAAGTGCTGAAAAACTGTAAGAATAATGAAGGAGTCCTTGCTGTTGAAGAATGTAAAAATAACAACATAAAAATACAACCAATCTAAACAAAAAGAAAATAAGAAAAATCAAGAGCAACAACAAAAAACAACCAACCAACCAAAATAACAATGTAACCTGGCTTATTGTACCCTCAATGAATCCCCAACAATAAAAAAAAAAAGTGGGAAAAAACAACAACAAAACAAACAAACAAACAAAAAAACTAAGGAAAAAATTGAGGCAATAAACAAAAAAAGAAGACAGGGTGTCCATAAAGGCCATGTGCAATTTAAAATAATTTAACATAGTAAATTACACACAAACTTTATGGACACTATATACACATATTTTTTCTTTCTTTCTTTTTTTTTTTTTTTCTGAACACCATGTGGCACTATGGAGATGGAGACCACTGTATAGCTGCCAAGGAGACATGGTGCATTCTTCTTGACTTCTCTTCCCTCAGTCAGGGTCTGGTTGCCTCACCAGTATTTAGTCCTGGCAGAATTTGGATTCTGAAGCTCTTGCCAGACTTCTTAGGAGGCACATTCTGACCTTTCAAATGGTGCCCCTGACAAAAAGTCTTTCCTGGGGTTCAAGGGCTGTTCAACTCACCCTAATGATGGTTGGCTGAGCTCAGAAGGCACTCCAGAACCAGCTGTTCACTATGTGCATACTGTTCCTCCCAGGCAATCTTCCCCCATTGGTGTCAGATTTCTAGTAGCCAAGCCAATGGGAATTCTATCCCATCCAGTATTCAATTCTGGCCACTGGTGTGCTATTCACTAACAAAAGACCTTCCAAGGAAGCTCCAGCGAGCATCCCAGTTCCTCCCCCCCACACACACGCACAAAAAAAAACTATAGGACAGCCCCTTCATATCTCCAGTCCTTCATGGAAGGGCCAGATAGCTGGCCTCTGCCTGTACCCAGGCAGTTGTATTCTGTGCTGATCTTTCTCAACTCTAGGCCTCCATGTAGGCTTTTGGAGTATCCTACTGCTTCAGTGCACCCCTTTAGTAATGTTTCTGGGTAGGTTCCCCCAACCAGAGGTGGCTGAAGGCCTCTTTCCCTTTCACACTGCTAGTGGCTAGTAAGGAGATATCTGTAGTCCACCATCTCTCCTTTCCTTAATCATATTTTTTATTTCAATTTTCAAATTGGAATACAATCAAACCATTTTTAATATAATTTACTATAGAATTTTATTTCTCATTTGTAAAAAAAAAAATTACTTTCTACCATGCTAATTGGTATGAAAGTATTTTGAATATTACTTTATATTTACCTTGCATTTAAACTTTATACTTTCATGTTTTATCATTGTTAAAAACAACTTAATATTTCAGTTTGAAGAACTTTCTTTAGCTTTTCTTATAAAGTAGCTCTAGTGGTGAAAAACTCTTTCAATTTTTTTTTCTCGTAAATTCTTTATCACATCTGCAGTTCTGAATGACAGCTTTGTAGGGTAAATCATTATTTGTTTATTGTTTTTTCCCCAGTAATTTGTGAATGTCATCATATTCTTATGAATAGATAGGTTTCTATGAGAAATCTGTTGATAATCTTATGAAGAGTCTATTGATTTTTTTATGAGTTATATTTTTCTTGTTGCTTTCATTGACTCTTCACAGTTTGTTCCTAATGTTTCTTATTGAAGAGGTCATTAAGTTCAATTGTGTCAAAATTCTTTTGCAATAATAGAAGTTTATGTTAATTTCCCTTCCCATATTTTGGAAGTTCACAGTCTTTTTTTATAAAAATTAATTTAACTTTTTTTTTTTTGAGACAAAAGCACTCTGAGTAAGTGTGCTCTGGTGTCAGCTCACAGCAACCTCAAACTCTTGGGATCAAGAGGTCCTTTTGCCTCAGTCTCCCAAGTGGCTGGGACTACAGGTACCTGCCATAATGCCTGGCTTGTTTTTCTATTTTCACTAGAGACAGGGTTTTGCACTTGCTCAGGCTGGTAATTTAACTTTTTAAAATATTTTTTTAATTAACAAATAGTAAGTGCATATATCTATGGGACAGAATGTGATGTTTTGATATACAGTAGCATGATTAATTCAGGCTAATTAACACATTTATCACCTTACATACTATTTTTTATTGGAGAAACATTTCAAATATATATTGCTTTAAATTTTGAAATATAAAATACATTAACATTTTCCCTTTTACAATTTTTTAATTCAAAATATTAAGGGGGCACAAATGTTTTTGATACATGGCCTGAGTCAGTCCTTTTAATGTGCTCATCACCCAAGTAAAGTTCATTGTATTCAGTAGGTGGGCTTTTGACTAACTCCTCCCCCAACTTGACTTCCTACGACTTTTACATCCTTCTGTTCACTCATGTGCCTATTAGTAAGTTCCAGTTTATTAGAGAGTTTATATGGTGTTTGCCCTTCCATTCTTGAGATACTCCACTTAGAACAATGGTCTCTAATTCCCCCAAATAACTGTAAAAGTCATTGATATACCCTTTTATGGCTGAGTAGTACTCTACCATATGCATTATTTTTTATTATAGCCAAATTACAGTAAGTGAAATAAGCCATGCACATGAAGATAAATAATACATGATCTCACTTTTATATGGAATCTAAAAAAGTTGAACTGATAGAAATAGAGGGTAGAGCGAACCCAAAGTTACATTGTAACAGGAAGAATAAGCTTTAGTGATCTATTGCACAGAATGTAATTATTTTTAAAGCTAGTTTTTCACCTTTCTTTTTCACTATTCCTTCTGAGAATCCCATAATTTGTATGTGGTTTGCTTAATGGCATCCCATAACTTCTGTCGGCTTTGTTCACTCTTTTTCTTTTACCTTTTTCTTTCTGTTCCTGATTGAATAATTTCAAAGGAGATATTTTCAAGTTAACTGAGTCATTGTTTTTACTTGCTCAAGCCTGTTGTTGAAGATTTCTATTGAATTTTTCAGTTAAATTATTGTATTTATTAGCTCCAGCATGACTGCTTGAGTCTTTTTTTCATCCCATCGAGCTTCTTTAAGATTATTTTTAATTGTTTTCCAGGCAGTTCATAAATGTCCATTTTGGGGGAGTATCCACTGAGCTTTGTTTTGTTTCTCTTGTGGTGCTATATTTTCTTGATAATGTTTGTGTGTTCCTTGAAGACTTAGCTTGCTATCCTCACACATTGAACAAGAGGCATCTCCTCCAGTCTTTACTTACTGACTTAGCCAGAAAGATACATTCAGCAGTGAGACTGGCAAGAAATTCTGGACGACTTTTAGACCTGTTCTATATATATTCCCATTATACTCTTTCTCTTTCCTTTTATGGGGAAAGTTGTAGGATAGTATGAATTAGTTCAGTCTTACAAATCCAGGTCAGTTGCTGAGAGCCTCCTATTTACTCTTCTTACAGTAGTGCCCTATAATATCTAAGGTTGTATGCTTTACTTTAAATCTGGCAGAGCCAAGCATATTGGTAATATCCACATCGTGTCAGTGGAGGCTTGTGCATATCTTCCACAAAGGAGAATACATGATCTTTGAAAGGAAACACACACACACACTGTGCAGGAATGCAGGGTACTAACACTTAGAAGAGAGCTGAAGAGTGCTTGGTTTGCATGGCAGATAGTTGAAGGGTGAGTGTTTTCAGGTGAGACACCACACGGGTATTGTGGGAGGGACTACTGGTGAGGTCCTTGAACTGGGCGGTAGGATTTATAGCTGCTTGTTGAGATTTTGGCAAAGGATACTGTGAACTCCCATCGCTTCCCCCTGTTCTAACTTCCCCTAAATGGTTCAATTTTTCCCACTATCTTAGTGTTCTGGGCATACATACTCATTTGGCCTTTTTCTACAACTTTATATCAGGTAATTCATTACTATTCGTTACTATTCGTTATAATCTGCTATTTGGTCATACAATTGCATCTTTACAGTATTCTTTGTTCTCTGTATCTGTTCCCTTTGATTTCTCTGGGAAGCATCATGCCTGATCTCTTCTGTATCATCTATAAGCCTTTATGTGTGTTTGGTCTTGCCATGGCTTGCCCCAGCCACATGATATACAGCAGACATAATAAAAAAGTTTACTGAATAATGGAAGCCCTTTAAATATTGAAAAAGCCAACATTTTGGTGAGGAGGTAATTTGGTGTGAAGTAAAATTTGGCAGCACACTTCCTGAACCACCCTGTGAATGATACGTAGTTGTGAATACCTAGCCGAGCCAGCTGACCCAGGGGAAATATTTTCTAGAATAGTATGTAGACACAATCCTTCACTGCCTCGAGGAAAAGACTTTGTTTTGATTTTTACTTTAAAATGATAAGGCTTCAAAACATTGGAGCAGGCCTTCTCAGGTCAAAATATTGGTAGCAAACATTGCTATCTCGTGATATGTGGTTCACAGTCAATTGAACAGTTCAAAAATATTTATCACCCATTCTCACTTTCCATCCAAGATGCTTCCTTATCCAGCTTGCCATTCTCGTTAGTGATTATTGAACTTATGAGTTATCTTTGGCTTTTCTCTCAATTTTGTCCTTTCTACCCTACACTAATCCCTTGGTCCTGGCAATTATTTATAGTCTGTGTATTGGAACTCATACCATCCTCTCTGTTGCTCTTGCCATTTCCTTAGCCTTAGCCCTCTTCACGCCAGTTCTTTCTGCTCCATGGCTCTGGTCATTCTACCTGGTATTTACTTGTCACATTAATTATAATCTTTCCATGTAAGTATCCACTACAAGAATGTGCAAAGACTCTTTATATTTTTATACTCCAAACCTTCATTCAGTATTCAAGGTTTTCACCAAACTGGATCTATCTTACTTGAATTTTATCCCAATATAGTAATGTGTTATGCAAAAGCCTGGGTTAAATAAGAGCTTTATCATTTATTAGCTGTATGAACTTAAGGAATTCACTTAACCTGTGAGTGTCTTGGTTTTCTCATTTTAAAAATTGATATAAAATATTTACATCATAGGGCAGTGCGCCGGCCCCATATGCCCGAAATGGTGGGTTCAAGCCCAGCCCTGGCCAAAAAACTGCAAAAAAAAAAAAAAATATATATATATATATATATATTTATCTACATCATAGCACCAGTGTGAAGTTTAAATTATATGGATATAAAAAAAGGTATTTAAATGGTGTACGGTACATGGTGAATTTTCGATAGATAATAATGATGACAATGCCATCTATATCACTCTTTTCCACATAGTGATGTTTTTATATTGATTTCTTCCTTGTTGACTTGTTTTTAATTTTGCTTTTAAAATTATTTACTTCTTTGGTATTAGTTTTCAAGGAAAATATGCCTAATTTTAGCTATATTCTTCAGGAGACTCAGAAGCCTTTGGCACTCCAGGAGGGTAGTATTAGGCAATAAATAGCCACCACACTAGAGTTTGTCACTATTTTTCTGGTTAATAAAATTTTTATGTTAGATCATTGTTTTATGACATTCCCTAGCATGCCAGTTCATGAAGAAAGCTATTTATTGCCAGTGGAACACCCTTAATAATTGATACTGTTTGAATCATCATCAATTGAATCAATGATATGGAGAAATGGTATTTAAATTTAGGAAAGATCCTGAAGGTTATGGTTGGGATGTTCTCTGAATATGATTTTCTAACTCATACCTTTCAAACTATATCCTGTGAGGAAAACCAGTCACAGCACATTAAACAGTCTAGCTTAGTTTGATGCATGTTGGAAAATTCAACAAGATGTTCTGAAATGAGGATTGGACTACAATCATACAGTTTAGCCCTGCCTTTGCTATTAAGACGTCAGGATTGGTCAAATCCTCTCCCTCTCTGATCTTCAGTTTCTCAATTATAATAGATTTAACTACTTTTCCATTCCTAATATTTATTTATTCTAAACATTAATTCAGTTTAGCATCAGGATTTCTCTTAATTGGATCAATCTTAGTTGAATTTAATCCCAATATAATCATATGTTACAGAGTTCAAACATCAAATAGCCTGGTGTAGCAAAGGATTTTGCAAGGACTAAACTTTTATTTCTCTAAATTTGTGGAAACACCCAAATTTTGGCTGCAAATCTTAATTTTAGAAGAAATAATTAATATATAGGTGGAGTAACACTAATTGAGCCAAGATCTTGAGATTTATTTGCAAAAAGGCTTAAACTTTCCAACTGATTTTATGGTCACAAATAGGAAAATGGTCAAAGGTGATCATACTACATTAATACTAACCATATAATATCTATAGAGCTATTTTAAGTCCCTATCTTCATATTTTATTAAAAATACTTATTAAGCACATCCATCAAATTAAATATTGCACTGCATGCTGGAATAACAAGACAAATACAGTTATTCATAGAATTGGTAATCCATTATAGAGACAAAAAAAAGATAATACATATAATTACAAATTTAATAAGTGAAGTAAGGAGGATTTTTAATACCAAATTATTTCAAATATATTTCCTCACTTGACATTCCTGTCATTGTGCCTTCCAAAATTCATGGGGAAACTTAATCGTCAATAGAATAATATTAGGAGCTGCGGCCTTTGGAAGGAGATTAGCTAATGAGTGTTCCACCCTTACGAATGGGACAATGCTATTATAAAAAGACTGGAGGAAGTGCGGTGCCTGTGCTCAGTGAGTAGGGCGCCAGCCCCATATACCGAGTGTGGAGGGTTCAAATCCGGCCCCAGCCAAACTGCAACAAAAAAACAACAGGGTGTTGTGGCCAGCGCCTGTAGTCCCAGCTACGCGAGAGGCTGAGGCAAGAGAATCACCTAAGCCCAAGAGCTGGGGGTTGCTGTGAGCTGTAATGCCATAGCACTCTATCATGTGTGATAAAGTTAGACACAGCCTCTAAAAAAAAAAAAAAAGACTAGAGGAAATTAGCCAGATCTCTTTGCCTTGTTGATTTCCACCATGTAAGGATGGAGCAACAAGATGCCATTTTGGAATCAGAGAACATCCTTGAATAGGCACTGAATCTGCTGGCACCTTGTTCTTGGACTTTTTAGTTTCCAGAACTGAGAAATAAATTTCTGAATTTTTTTTTGTTTTAATAAATCACCCAGTCTCAGAGATTTTGTTATAAAAGCACAAATGATTGAAGAAATTACCTTTTTTCCTTAAAATTCAAATATCACACCATAAAAGACATTTCTATATATTCATAAAATGAATTATTCCATCTACCTTTATACAGAACATTGTTTTTATATTAACTATAATACTATTTGTGTTCTGCATTATATTATCCTTATTTATGCCTCATAGACACCATTTCTAGTCTGTTGCTCTTTGAAGGAAAGGACTATAATTTATGCCTCTCTATGTCCTTCATAATGTTTTGTTAATAGTGAATATTTTGTAAAATATATGTTCAGTAAAGGGCTACTAATTGCTCCTATATGGTCCAGACACTCTTAGGCATTTTCATTTATTGCAATATTGGTTTTCATTCTTACCCATACCTACTTTTAGCTTCTATTTATTAATAAAAGAGAAAAGTAGAATAGGACAAAATTTACACTGAAGAACGGTTGAGTAATATGACTTATGGGTTTGAATACATAGGAAGATCCTAGGTCAAGGAGCAGGTAAGACCAACATTCCTATAGTTTTGGGGGCTTGCTACAAGAGGGAGATAACATGGGGCTAATTTATCGTGTATATCTGATCTGAGGCTAGGAGACTATAGATAATGAAGCAATCAAACATTGAGAATTATGACCCAGGTCCTCAGATACTCAGCCAAGATGCTGACATTTGTTAAAAAGGAAATAGATGAAACCAAAGCACAGAGGACTGCGCTTGCATTAATTATGTAAAAAGGCATTATTTTTCTTTTTAACAACCAAGACATTAAATTTAAACATGTGACCCTGCAAGGGAAAAATGAGTCAATTTTTGCTTAATTCCATTCTGTTTTTATTCCAAATTTATGAGATATACACTTTGAGGGCAAGGAGTAGAATAGCAGATGATAAGGTGGAGCTGAACAATGTGACAGAGAAAGAAGGAAGATGAGAAGCCAAATATTCTAAATTTTAGCACTAGAAAACTCACCACTTTCACCTAACTGGTGACATAACCTGGGAATTTAAGTTGGGTTGACAACCAAGTTTAAACAGATAATAATTAAAATTATCTCTATCAGAGTGTGTCTACATGTAAACAATCCAGGGCTTTGGTATCCAATGTCCTTCAAAACATTCTGTATACAGTGGGGATGTGTCCTAAATCCTAATTAATATTATAGACTGATATACCACATCCAGTAATAAGAGGAAATATTAACACTGTGACTCAACTAAAATAAAATATATTTCGGAATGTCTTACTAAATATGTTGATACAAAAAACTCACAAGTAGCTTCCCAATAAGACTCTTTTCCAGAACAAGTATATGTCTATCTTTTTATTTAGGTCAATGAGATAGTTGACTAAAAGCAATTATAAACTCTGTGTATTATTATTATTATTATGAGAGAAAAATAAAATTTGAACCATACCAAATGAAAGTTTAGCCTCAAACTAAAGCCTTGTATTTTCTAGATAAATTTCTGATTCTCAAAGTGTATATATTAAGGCTAATTGTATGTAATTGCAAAAGGATAGTTAAATTTAACATGGGCATACTTTCAGCACCTTCTAAACTCTTTCAAATATAAGAAATAAGTTAGGAGATGTAAAATAAGTTTCACAAACTATGATTTTTCAGCTATCTCTATTCAGCATGGGCAGCAAGTATTCAAGCTGGAATTGATACTTTCTGAATTTTGACTTCAGAGCTATCACACTGGACATCAGTGTTCTTTGTTGCCTCCAGCCCCATTTTCACTAACTTAGTTCTTTATTTATTTGTGTATTTATTTATTTATTTAGAGTCAGAGTCTCACTTTGTCACTCTTGGTAGATTGCCATGGCATCATATCTCACAGCAACCTCAAACTTCTGGTCTCAAGTGATCCTCTTGCCTCAGCCTCCCAAGTAGCTGGGATTACAGTCTCTTGCCTGTAATGCTCTGCTGTTTTTAGAGAGAGTTTGCTCTTGCTCAGGCTGGTACCAAACTCCTGAGCTCAAGAGATCCACCTGCCTCAGCCTCCCAGTATGCTAGGTTTGGGCCACCTTACCTGAGATCATTTTTTATTCATATTTTTATTGATACACAATATTAGAGTGTATTTATGGGGTACATGTGGCATTTTGTTGCATGAAGAATGTATAATGATCAAGTCAGGGTATTCCAGGTATCCATCATCCTGAGTACTTATCACTTCTAAGTGTTGGAAATATTTTGAATCTTTTATTCTAGGTATTTTGAAATATGCAATACATCAAACATTTGGATTTATTTTTTCTATTTAACTCTGTGCCCATTAACCAATCTCTCTCAACCTCTTCCTTCTCCCACTTCGCACACACACACACCCTTCCCAGTCTCTGATAACTAAAATTCTACTCTCTACTTTCATGGGATAAACTTTTTATAGCTCCTACATATAAGTGAAAATACACCACATTTGTCCTTATGTACCTGGCTTATTTCACTACCTAACTCTTGTTATTGGTTGTCTCCTGTCCCTCCAAAGGATGTTATGATACTACTGTAACTGTTAATGTAAATGTTTTTAGAAATAGGATGTTTTCAGATGCAGTCTAGTTAAAACGAGTTCCCAAGGTTGGCTCTAATACAATAGTCTTCTTATAAAGGTGAAATATTTGGACAGATATATATATGTATGTATGGAAGGAAGACTATGATGAAGACACAGGGAGAAGATGACCATCTGCAAGCCAAGGGGAGAAGTCTAGAACTTATCCTTTCCTAATACTCTTCAGAAGGAAGAAACCCTTCTGACACTTCAAATTTGGACTGCTAGACCCCAGAACTGTAAGACAATAAATTTCTGTAGTGTAAGTCAACCAATTTTTGGTACTTTGTTAAGGCAGTCCCAAGAAATTGCCATAATTATGATTTGATTTCTCTTAAATAAAACTTAAAAGGAGTCAGTACCATAGTGCTTTTGCATAAACCCTGAACTAGCTTCAATAAGCCATCATGGAAGTTGACTCTGTGGAATACACACACACATATATATTTACATACATACACACATATAAATATATGCATAAATTTACACATTTAAATATGTATATTTATTTCTTAACAACCTAATACCACATGCTATACATACATTATTTACTTCTAACTGTGAGGTACATACTACATTACTATATTTTATCCGTGAAAGAATCAATCATGGGCAGCGCCTGTTGCTCAAAGGAGTAGGGTGTCAGCCCCATATGCCAGAGGTGCTGGGTTCAAATACAGTCCAGGCAAAAAAGAAAACGGAAAAAAAATTTAGTGATCGGTGCCTTAAAAACTGGAAGAAAACATACCTCAGCATAGTAACTTTCTGCTCTATTAATATCTTCTATTTTCTGCCTCATTGTTGATCCATGTTCATCACAAGTAAGTAAAAAAAAAGAAAGAATCAATGATGAGAGAAATTTTTAACATATCTAAAGTTACACAGAAAAGATATGAGAAAGCTACAAGTTAACCTCCATTTAGTCTGACTCTGTTGTCTGGACCCTTGATCACCTGAGTTATGTTAATCTGAGAAGGAAGAAGAAGTAGAAAGCCATATAGGTCTCTACATAAGTGATATGACTAAAGGATATAATTAAACTCTTGTCCATGGAGGAGTTTTTCTATATTTTGAGAAAAAACAAAAACATATTTGAGTTTGACCAGAGCATAATGTAGAAGTACAGAGTGATATGTGGTGGGAATAAAAAGGTAGGCTATATATATAGTGTGGAAGCTCTTTAACGTGAAACAGGCAACTTCTTTAAAGCAAATTTATGGGTAGTAGTAATCAACTTTGATTGTTGATTATGTGTCTCTTACTTCACCCTTTTTTAAGTGAAGCATTAGGAAAAAAACCTCTATTGCTTTTAACACTTTAAATAAAGTATCATAATCAATCAAATCTTGATCCATTCCAACACTGGAAACTCACCTGCCTTACATATTGAGCCTGGAAATAACATGAAACTGGAGAACCAACCAAAGCTAAAAAGCTGTGTATAGGGAAGGAGTGAACTCAAGGCAGTTTTTAGGATCTCTCACTGTGTCTTTCAAACTAAATTCCAATTAATCCCCCAAATCAGCATCTTCTGCGTGTATATCCCAAAGTCTAAAGCGATTCTGATTTACATGATAATTATTTTGTGTTTTGGTTTTGCATGCTAGCTTCCTTCAGCTGACATATTTTACTATACATTGTATACTACATTTTAAAGACAATTAAAACTGCTCTCAACAGTAGCAGGACTGTTTCTATCAAAGTTATAAATCTAAACCTCAATGTATATTTCAATTTTGTGAATGAATGTACTTTCAGTAGGGATATATGGATGCTTTTATCAAGGTGTTCCTTTGATATATTTATAAAACAGTTACGCATATTACATATGCATATAACTATATCTAGATCTCATTAACATCTATGCTTCCACAAATATATATTTGAAGTCTAGATTACTTATGTCATATTAAAATATGTTGCTATATTTAATTTATTGCCATCTGTTCCTCTGGTTTCTCTTTTATACCCTAAAACTTCCCAGAAAATCATGAAAATCTTTAAGGATTTCTGAAGTCCTATCTGTAATAAATTATAACATTTACACAGTAGACCACAGTAGTAGAACCAAAATAGAGCACTGGGCTATGATGAAGATCACTTGGAAATTCTTGATGACCCATGACTCTCTATCTAATTGGCTTTGGAAAAAAATGTTTCATCACCTCCAAACCTCAGTTTTTTACATCTTTAAAATTAAAATGACTAGTTTCCTAGCCTTGTGAATTAGGCAAGTTTTTTCAACGGTGATAATGATAAGAAAGATTTAAACTTTGAAAGCTCTAAACCAAGAATGCCCAACCTGCATCCTATCGGCTTCATGATGATATAGTGAGGACCTTTTTTGCTTATCTGTGGTGCTGTATATCACAAAAAAGATGCATGGACCTTTTCTTTTCCTAATAAGCTTTCTTTTAGTGTTTGTGTATTTAACACGTGGCCTAATACAATTATTATTTCTCCTATGTGATGAAGAATAAAAAAAAAGGAAGGACACCCCTGTAAAATACATTCAAGTTATTAATTTTTTATTTTTTATGATAGTTCTATTTTGTTTTGGGGGGTTAATATGAGGGTACATAGAACTAGGTTACATTATTTGCATTTGTATGGTAAAGTCCAAAGTCTGAGATGAAGTCTTTTACCCCAGGAAGTGTGAGGTACACTCTACCTTGTACCCAAGAGATGGTACCCATCCCCTTCCCCTCTTTTTGGATTTAATTGTATTTTTCTCATGTTTGGTTCTGTAGTTGTTGATCTGCTATTTCCAGATCAGTACTGAATATGAGATGCTTGCTTTTCCATTCTTGAGAAGCCCTATTTTTAATTTCTTTAGAAACCTCCAGACTATGTCAATTTACATTCCCACCAATTGTGTTCAAGAGTTTCCTTTTCTCCACACTGTCATCAACATTTGTTATCGTTCAATTAGATAATCTTTCAAGTTATTATTATTCACATACTTACATATCAAAGTAAAATAAATAAATAAGAGCAAGTTCCAAATAATTAGAAAGAAAGAAGTCAAAACTTTTCTCCAGGGGTCCTTTTAAGGACCTTTTAAGTGAGAGGACTTGCGGCAAGATATCAGACTAGTGACATATTGTCATCAGCACCTCAGAGTGGGATCTGGGTAGAGGGTCTCTAGCCACTTCTAACTGGACTGTCTGCCAAGAAATAGCATTGCAATTGCACAGTGACGTAACAGGAACTCTAGGAGAAAAGGAGGTGGGTGGGTGGAAGGCTGGTGCAGAAAGCAGGTGCCAGGGATTATCTTTTCCCAGGGAGGAAGACTAGCGGTGGAATCCGTAAGGGATTAAACCCCTAAGAGAGTTACCCTACCCACTACATGGCATCCCATAAGGTCAGAGATTTCTGGGAGGTTCTATCCCTACAGGAGAGGGAAAAGGGTTGAAACTACCAGTAACTGTGCCCCAGCAGGTCTTCTGGACAAGCCTGAGCTAGGGAGCACACTCCAGAAGTTCTGGGGCAGGTAAGTTTGGGTCCTTTGCCTGCTCAGCAGGTGGCAGAGCAACTGGGGCCCTGACTGGTGTTGGAGATCTGTAGGGAAGAAACTGTGAAGAGAGGGACACAGTCTTTAGGAGGGCACTTATGGGGGCCCTGTTTGGGAGACAGCTGATGGGTTCCCAGGGCACCTGGCTTTGATTCTGTGACTAGGCGTGGGCTGGGGCTACCACACTTGGTCTCAATCCCACAGAGATACAGAGGAGTTAGGCTGATCCCACTCCTGGCATGGACTCATTTGTGGCCTCAGGGCACTGTTTGGGAGTGTAAAGATGAGTCCTTCATAAAGCCTGTAACCTTTGGTCTTTTGGATCCCCCACCCCAGCAGAGGGTCAGTGTTAATGAAGCAATCATGCCCAGATTGAAATCAAACAAAGAAGGAAAACAACATCCAGTCTCCATGGCACTGGCCAGTAACTCCCCCCACACACAAAAAAGAGGAAGTAGTAGTTTTTTTTTTTTTTTTAACTTTTTTGATTCCTAACCCTGGAGCACCAACTGGTGCCCAGGCAATAAATTGCATTATATACTTTTTTTCATTTCTTTATCTTTTTGTATTATTTGTTGGTTTTAGGTTTGTTTCATTCTGGTTGTCTGTTTTTAACAGTAAGGATACTATTTTTTAATGAGTTTTCCTGCCATTTTTCTTCTTTTTTTCCCTTTTCTTCTCATTTTTCTCTTTTCTCTCCTCTTTTTTTCCACTCTATTTTAGCTATTTTTCTAATTTTCCCATATTTCCCTCATAAATACCCTTAACAACAAGATTTTTGTGTTCATTTTTGTGTTTCTTCTCTCTTTTTTGTTTGTTTGTTTTGGGGTTTATTCGTGTGTTTTTCTTTTATTTCCTGGTCTGTTTTCTTCTATTTCATTCTGTTTTCTATTTCTGAGACAGAATCTTGCTCTGAAGCCTAGGCTGGGATACCAGGGCATTGGCTTCACTCTCAGAGTCTTCCACCCATGGAATACACTGGCTCTCCTGCTTTGGCCTCCCCCAAGACTGCATTTTCAGACCCCACCACGTCACAAAAATAATTTAATTTTTTTTCAAGAAAATTCTTCTTAAATTTAAACATAATGTTATTTTTTCTTTCATTTTTTTATTAAATCATAGCTGTGTACATTGATATAATCATGGGGTATCATTCACTAGCTTCACAGACCATTTACCAAGTTTCACATATACCCTTGTAAGATGCACCACTGGTGTAATCCCACCAATCTGCTTCCCTCTACCCACCTCCCCCCCACCTTTCCCCCTTCCCCCTATTCTTAGGTTGTAACTGGGTTATAGCTTTCATGTGAAAACAATAAATTAGTTTCATAGTAGGGCTGAGTACATTGGGTACTTTTTCTTCCATTCTTGAGATACTTTACTAAGAAGTATATGTTCCAGCTCCATCCATGTAAACATGAAAGAGGTCAAGTCTCCATCTTTCTTTAAGGCCGCATAATATTCCATGGTGTACATATATCACAATTTGTTAATCCATTCATGGATCGACAGGCACTTGGGCTTTTTCCATGACTTAGCAATTATGATTTGGGCTGCAATAAACATTCAAGACATACTATCATATCATCTGCAAAGAGCGAAAGTTTGATCTCTTCTGACCATATATGTATACCCTTGATCGCCTTTTCTTCCCTAATTGTGATGGCTAAAACTTCCATTACAATGAGAGTCTGTTGTTATTTCATCTTTGTTGTTTCTGATTGATGAGATTAGAGATTTTACTCTTTTTTTCCTGATTAGGTTGGCCAAAGGTTTATCTATATTATTGACCTTTTCCAAAAACTAGCTTTTTGATTTATTGATCTGTTGTATTATTCTTTTGTTTTCAATTTCATTTAATTCTGCTCTAAATTTGGTTATTTCTTTTCTTCTACTGGGTTTGGTGTTGGATTGTTCTTCCTTTCCAGTTGCTTGAGATGTCCCATTAAGTTGTTAACTTCCTCTCTTTCCGTTCTCTTGAGGAAGGCTTGCAGTGCTATAAATTTCTCTTTTAGAACTGCCTTTGCGGTGTCCCAGAGGTTCTGATAGTTCATGTCTTCATTGTTGTTTTTTTCCAAAAAGTTGGCAGTTTCTTTCTTAATCTCATCTCTGACCCAGCTATCATTCAGCATAAGGTTATTTAACTTCCATGTTTTTGTATGAGTCTGCAGATTCCTGTTGTTACTCAGCTCAAGTTTTATTCCATGGTGGTCCAAGAAGATGCATAGAACAATTTCTATTCCTTTAAATTTACTGACGTTAGACTTGTCACCTAAGATGTGATTGAGTTTGGAGTAAGTTCCATGGGCTGATGAGAAGTATGTGTACTCAGTTTTGTTGGGATGAAATGTTCTGTAGATGTCTGCTAAATCCAAATGTTGGATGGTTAGGTTTAAATCTAATATTTCTTTGCTCAGCTTCTTGTTGCTGCGAAAGGAGTGTTGAAATCTCTGACTATTATGAAGCTGGAGGAAATCAAGTTGCTCATGTCTGTTAGAGTTTCTCTTATAAATTGAGGTGCATTCTGGTTGGCTGCAAAGATATTAATAATTGAGATCTCATCATAGTGAGTATTACTCTTAACAAATATGAAGTGACCATTCTTGTCCTTCCTTACTTTTATTGGTTTAAAGCCTATTGTATCTGCAAATAAAATTGCAACACCTGCTTTTTTCTGATAACCATTTGCCTGAAATATGGATGACATCCTTTCACCCTGAGTCTGTATTTGTCTTTTAAGTTAAGATGTGACTCTTGTATGCAACAGATATCTGGCCTGAGTTTTTGTATCCAGTCATCTAACCTATGCCTCTTTAGAGGACAGTTTAAGCGGTTCACATTAATGGAGAATATTGATAAGTCTGGTGAAGTTTTGGGTATCGAGTTTTTCAAAAGTCCAGTGGGCATTTTTAATCCTTTTGCCAGTGTGGAAATTGGATTTTGATCCTAAGTTTCTGAATGAGTTTACTTTTGTGGTTTAGGATTGGGTTAGTCATTATGGAGGATAGGTCTGAGAATATCCTGAAGAGCTGGTTTTGTTATGGCAAATTTCTTCAGCATCTGAATGTCATTAAGGTGTTTAATTTCTCCATCATAAATGAAACTCAGTTTAGCTGGATACAAGATCTGGGGTTTAAAGTTATTTTGCTTTAGGATTAAAATTTGGTGACCACCCTCTTCTGGCTTGAAAAGTTTCAGCAGAGAGATCTGCAGTCATTCTAATATTCTTCCCTTTGAAGGTAATGGTATTCTTTCTCTTGGCAGCTTTGAGGATTTTCTCCTTCATATTAACTTTAGTGAAGTTAATTATGATATGCCTGGGGGATGTCTTATTGGGGTTGAGTCGTGCTGGAGTTCTGAAGCTGTCCGCTATCTGAATTTCAGATTCTATAGGCATGTCTGGAAAATTCGCTTTCATAATTTCATGCAGAAGGGCCTCTGTGCCCAGCAAGGCTACTTCATCTTTTTCTGGAACTCCAATGATTCGGATATTTGCCTTCTTCGAATTATCCCAGAGCTCTCAGAGAGTGATCCGTTTTTGCTGTCCATTTCTCTTCCTCTTTGAGAGTTTGGGAGCGTTCAAAGGCTTTATCTTCAATGTCAGAAATCCTTTCTTCTGCTTGCTCCATTCTGTTGCTGAGGGATTCTACTGAATTTTTCATATCTTTGAGGGCTGCAAATTCTTGCTTCAGTGTGTCTAAGTCTTTGGTGGTTTTGTCTTTAAATTCATTAAATTCTTGAGACGACTTTTGAATTTCTCCTTGAATTCCTAATTCCACTTTGTTAATCTTGTCTGCAATCCAAATTCGGAATTAGATTTCTGACATGTCAGCCAGCTGTTTATGAATGGGATCTTCAATTACATCTGCCATATCTTTCCTTGGGGGTGTTGATCTATTCTGGTTATTCATGTTACCAGAGTTTTTCTGTTGATTCTGCCCCATGGTTGTTTTACTCCCTTTGATATTTTTTCCCTGGGGCTTTGTCGAGGGCCTGTACAGTGTTGTGGCCTGAGAAACTGGGGCCCCATCTGGTGTGGTGGGGCTAAGTGGTTCTGTCTTGTTTTCAGCTGGTTTCTTTTCCACTCTAGTGAAACAGATACTCTGGATTGAAGTCTCAGCTGTGGAGAAATATCAGCAATTAAGTCACCCCGCCCCCCACCGGCAAACAATTGGAAAAGAAAATCAAACTTTCCTACCACAGTGCACACAGGGCAACACCTGATTTGTCCTCAGGCGATTGGTTCAGTTCAAAATATCCAAATCAATTATCTCAGTCTGCACCTGTCTCAGGTGAGAGCGTTTAAGAGGTCTCTGGGAACTGGATCACAGGGGTCTGGTGACTACTCTGATGTGGCTTGCTCCAGTGCTGCATGGAGTCAGGAGGAGCCACCCAGCCAATAGATCAGTCTGGGAAGGTTGCTGCCTCCTTCCCCACCTTGCACCACTGTCACACCCAGTCACTGATAGCCCTGCATTTGGCTGACCCAGTTGCCTGTAGTGAATCGGTACTCCAGGATTTTGCACCTGCCTGAATCACAAGGAAGTCTGCCAGGCCGCTGCGCTCTGCCTCTCTCTAGCAGGAGGAGGTGAGGCCTGACAAGCTCGGACACTTGATGAAGGTTGGGGGGTTTTCACTCAGGTCCAGTCTCGCCCTGATTAATGTTACTTACAGAACAGAACAGAACAACTCTGTGGTTTCCCTGCAGAAGAGAAGCTGAATTGAGTTCCAAATCAGCTTGTCTTTGCTCTTGTATTTTCTATAGGCTGACGCTCCCCTGAGGACCAGGTGCATCTTAGGTTTAGTAAAGTGGACCTCTGGGTCAGCCCCGCCCTGGGAGTTTCCCCGGTTTGCAAGTTGGAGTAGCCTCAGGCAAATCCTGTATTCAGAGTCTCTGGTTGCCCAGGGAGACAGGGGGTGTGGCTTCAGAATATTCAGTAGTGAGCCATATTGCTAGCAAAAGAGGGCTGCTGTTTTATGGCTCAGGCAACCGCTGCTCTGGTGTAGCTCCCTTGTGGCCAACCGTCCTCTCTCCACTCCCATACCCCAGAGTCTGCACCAACCGGCTGCAGCCCAGCACTCTCTACACTCCTCAAGCAATGGCCCTAGAGTCTGGACCCCTGGGGGACAGGCCTCCAGACCTTGGAGCGAGAGCAGACGGGAGTGCGGGGAGTACTGGGAGCCTGGGGTTGCAGGCAGAGTACACACACAGCTTTACACTTTTTTTTTTTTTTTTATATATATATTTTTTGTAGAGACAGAGTTTCACTTTATTGCCCTCGGTAGAGTGCCGTGGCGTCACACAGCTCACAGCAACCTCCAACTCCTGGGCTTAGGCCATTCTCCTGCCTCAGCCTCCCGAGTAGCTGGGACCACAGGCGCCCGCCACAACGCCCGGCTATTTTTTTGTTGCAGTTTGGCCGGGGCCGGGTATGAACCCGCCACCCTCAGTATATGGGGCTGGCGCCCTGCTCACTGAGCCACAGGCGCCGCCCAGCTTTACACAGTTTTATGCCTGGCCGTATTGTCACCAAAAGACGGCTGTCGCACTGTGCCTCAGGGAACTGCCACTCCTGTGTGGTCCCCTCTCTGCCAACTGGGACTGGCCTCCAGACCTCAGTGTGAGTGAAGGGGAGTACTAGGAGCTCAGAATTCTAGGTGGAGACTATATAAAGTTTATACAGTTTTATGCATGGCAGGAGGACACCGTGGCACCCTAGTAGGGGAGGTAGGTCCAGTTTTTAGAGGGTCTCTCCCGTGGAGTGTAGTGGGAGGACCTTTGAACTCTGCCCGATTGTTTGTGGGGCACTCTGAGCCATTCTCATGGGGGAGTGGACTCCCATCTGCTTGGTGATGGATTTTGTACCTTTTGTTTGTAGCCTTGTAGTCGCAGCTCACCTCAGCGGGGTTGACGTGCATTCTTCAACCTTCTCTCTTAGTGCGGCTCAAATCCACCAGGTTACTTGCTGGATTTTTGTCCTTTAACTCTCCTACTGGAGGGGAGCCTCTGTGGAAAGCTGGCTTCAGTCAGCCATCTTGTCTCCTCCCCCCATAATTTGATTTTTTGCATCTTTTATTTTTTCTTTTCCATATGGGTAGTGGCAGGGTCTCACTCTTGATCAGGATAGCATCTGATCCCAGGGGATTTTCCCTACCAAGTCCTTCAGAGTGCTAGGATTGTGGGTGTAGGTCACAGCACCCTGTGGAATGCCATTATTATTACCAAATGTCTCTTTCTGTCTATCTTCCCTCCTTTTAAAATTTCTTTGTTATTGTATTATATGTATCTTCTTTTCCTTTTATTCTTTTTTATCTTTTCTTTCATTTCTTACTCATTACTCCCTTCTTATAATCTTCTCTTCCTTTCATCTCAGAACTGAAAGACCACTACAACACCCAGATAGAAGGACAAGGAAACTTAAGGAGAAGGAGGAAGGGAGGGGAGAAAAAAAATGGAAGGTAGTAATCAAGAAGAAAACACACAGGAGGAGGATCCACAAAAATTTTTAGCAACATGAAAATCCAGAGCAGATCAAATCCCTCCAGAGACCATGAAGTACCTAACACAGATGATCCTACCTATAATGGAATCACAGAAATGGCAAAAAGGGAAATTAGATCAGGTATGGTAAAAATGATGAAATTAACTGAAAACCACCAAAAGGAAATCCAAAAATTGGCCCCCAAATGAATAAAACACATGATAAAATTAGAAATATTTCAGAGCTTAAAGAATTGAAGGAGTCATTCAGGGAAATTAAAAAATGCAGTAGAAAGCATCAATAACAGACTAAAACATAGAGAATAAAGAATCTCAGAGCTAGAGGATAAGGCTCTTGAGCTAACTCAGTCATTTAAAGAAACAGAAAAGAGAGAAAAAGAAGAGCCTTCAGTTAGAGAATTATGGAAATTCATAAAGCGTACAAGTATACAAATTATAGGTATCTCTGAAGGAAAATAATATCAACCCAAGGGTTGATCATCAAGTATTCAATGAAAAATGCCTTAGGAAATTACAAATGGAAGGGAAAGTTATTAATCAGATGCAGAACCAATAAAATAAATAAACACACACAAATTCAGCATACAACATACCTAATATTAAAATATTGAAATATTTTCACTGATGGCAGTTACAAATTAAAAGCACCTGCTATTGCCAGTAGTGTTATTCAGTACTGTAGATTATAGACAGTGTAGTAAAAAAAAAAAAGTATATAAAGACTAGAATTAAGCAATTGAACTCTCATATTTACAGATAATATCATACTGATGAAATTCTAATAATATATGTGCATATATATTATTTTAATTACTTGGTTTAACTAAATCACAGGATATAATGTCTTCTCAACAGAAATAAGGAGCAAAAAATAATTTTTAATGATGCCGTTTGCAATAGTTTCTAATATATCAAATATCTAGAAACAAATCAAACTAAATATATGCAAGATCTGTACACAGAAATTCATAAACTATTATTATTAACAATCAAAGTAAATGTAAGTACTTGGAAGAATATGCTGTATTTATGGCTTGCAACATTCAAATGTGTGAGGATCTCAGGTTTCTACAAATTTATCTATAGATTGAAGGTAACTTCAATAAAAAATAAACTTTGTCTGTTGAAATTCATAAACTGATTATAAAATGTACTTGAAAAATTAAAGGTATAGGATTGCCAAGATAATTTTAATGAATTTTAATGAATAAGTGGTAGAAATTATTTTATTGAACATCAAAACTTATTTATAAAGCAACGGTAATCAAGAGAGTATGATGTTATTACAGTTAGGAGAAATAAATAGACCTCTGAAATGAAATAAAGTGTCTAGAAAAAGACTCATAGACTTTGGACTCTTATTTTGTGCTAACGATGACCCTTGAAAATAGGGAGAAATGTACTGTATTTCAATCAAGAATGTTGGATAATGATATAAAAATAAAATTAGACCATTATGTTACCCCATACATATACATAAATGTTAAATACTGGTATATTGCAGATATAAATTCAAGAAGCATAAATAGAGATAGAGATAAATAACTTTAAGAAATATGAGAAGTTAAACAACAGAGAAGATATTTATTGTACATGTAATAGACAACGTACTTTTATGTAGAATAGACACTCATCAAATTTGATAAAGACTACTAATCCAGTTCTAAATTATTTGAGCAACTTCAACAAATACATCACAAAAGTGGATGTCATAAATAGCCAGTAAAATAAATAACCTAAAGACCCACGAACATCAGAATGGATGGATTGTGTATATTTTTTTAAATTGACTAAAGAATAGTGATGAAAATGAATGAACATATAACAGCAGTGATGTAAATATAATATTGGGTTAAAAAAGCCAAATATAAAATAAAACATAAGATGTGATTCCACTTTTATTAAATACAAAGTTTAGTAAATAAAATTATATTTTTTAAGATTGCAAATAGTAAAAGTATAAAGAAAACAAAAAAATAATTAATGTAAAAGTGCAGTAATCTTTAGGAAGCAGGCACAGGACATTTCTAGGAAACAGCATGCTGGGCTTCTGGGTGTTATCACTGGTGTATTTACTCTTTGTGGGAGGCACATGGGTGTTCACTTTCATTAAGTTGCATGTTTTTCTGCCATGGTGCCTTCCAAATGTGTGTTTTATTTCACAATAAAGTGTTTTAAAAATAAATTGTATAGATAAATATTTAAGCACATTATTTAAATGTATAAAGGTAAGTAACAATTGCAGGAAGAAATAAGACAGGCAGAAATTAGCACAATTAACGGTCTGTGAAGCTAGTGAATGATGCCCCATGATCATATCAATGTACACAGCTGTGATTTAATAAAAAAAAAGAAATTAGCACAGTTAAAATAAATATCTTTTAAGTAAAAGAATTGTCTAGAATTTATATATCAAGAAACAGAGCTCATATCCTTTAAATTATGTTGATTTCAACCACCAAAAAGGTGTATGTGTGTGAGCACACATGTGCACATGCACAAACTGTTTACCACATTGAGAGGACAAACGTAGAGGGACCTATATGTCTCTTTTAGGGTTATTATGTAACATTTTTTTTTAACTGCGTGCATGTGTTATTAATAACTATAATTAGTTTAAAAGTCTTAATATAATAATTAAGTAAATGAGGTGAGGGATATATTAACCAGTACCATGTAAGCATTCCAAATTGTATATGAAATCAGCACATTGTACCCCCTAATTGCATTAATGTATGCATGATCTACCTCCTTTTTATTTAATAAAAAGAAAAGTTTTGAAGAAAGACATACTTATGTCAATTAAACATGTTGGACAAAGTCTTAGTGATAAAAATAAATAAAAGTACTAGAGGACCCTGGGTAAGATTGTACCAGTGAACAATATTTAATAATAGATTGATATAACTCTTTAAAAAGTAAATTATGGTGGGGTGGTACCTGTGGCTCAAAAGAATAGGGCGCTGGGCCCATATGACAGATGTGGTGGGTTCAAATCCAGCCCCAAAAACTGCAAAAAAATTAAATTATGGTGATAATGAAGCAAGGTAAATGGTCAATCTTCTGTATTTAAAAGTATGGCAGATTGGCTTGATTCAAGATACTTATTTGTAATAGTGTGGTTACTTTTGTGAGCACAACAAATATAAGTGAAAAGTCTGACGATAAGAATGCTAAAGGCATGCAAAATGGTGACATTCCTACTTACCTGTAGCATCTTAAAGACTTGGAAAATTCTAAGCCTGCCTATATCACTAGAAATGATAAAACATGTTCAGAAAAGGAGAGTAAGGTATAGCAGGCAGACCATTTCATAAGGAGATTAGTGCAAATGTGAACTTCATGGACCTAATCATCCACCTCAGCAAAATCCAGGGATCTACCCTGTTTTCCCAAAAATAAGACAGTGTCTTATTTTAAGGTGTGCTCCCAAAGATGTGCTAGTTCTTATTTTCAGGGGACATCTTATCTTTCCTGTAAGTAGGTCTTATTTTTGGAGGATGTCTTATTTTCGGAGAAACAGGGTAGATGGGATTATACTGGCAGAAACACTGCCAACTAGGACTAAAGGAAACAGAAAATGGGATAAAATAAAGTAAGACTTGGACTTCTTAGACAGTACAGGACCGGATATAGTGTCTATGAACATATGTTATTCTTTAATATAAGGGAAGGACCCTGAAGGCAATTCAGAGGTCATCAGTTCTGCCACTTCCACACAGGCCAAAAGTGCACAGGCTATAGGGGCAAGACGGCTTTCAACTTGATTTCAAAGAGTGGGGCCATGCTATGGAGACCTAGAGAAAAAAGCCTCCACCCAGAGAATCCCAGTGTGGATAACATCCTGCTGAAATGAGGGAGTGACATTGCAAAGTGAGTGGATCCAAAAGCTAAAACTTCCATCCCAGTGGATCTTGAAGGAAAAACAAGTATTAAGATTTAATGAAGTATGCCTTGTTAGGTTTTGGATTTACTTGAAACTCGCCATCCTGCTCTTTTTTTCTATTTTTTCCCTTCGTGAATGGGAATGTCTATTTTATGAATCTATGCCCACTCCACCATTGTATTTTGAAAGTTCACAAGTTATCTGGTATTATGGGTTTATATCTGGGGGTGCTATGACAGGTGTTATGACGCAGTATACAGGAGAATGAATTTAGATTAGGTAGATGGCCATGTAAAGGCTTTTTGACAAAGTGATATATAATGGGAGACTGTAAGTATGATTAAATTAGGGTGAAGTGACAGGTTAGTAAAGAGTTTCCCAGGTAGAAATATAAGGATATGCGAATGTTATGAAATGAGGGAAGTGTGAAATGTTAAAGGAATTGAGACGCGGTGTGGCAGTATGTGTATGAAAGACGTGGGCAGATATCAGATCACACGTAATCTTCATGGCCGTATTTGGATTTGGTACTTTATCCTGAGATCGGTTGGAAGCCTTTGAAAAGTTGTAAACAAGGAAACAATATAAAGTAATTTATTTTAGTGTTTAAGGAAAAGAATGATAGAAAAATGGAGAGTGACATCTACAACAATCCAGGCAATACGGAGCTAAAAACAGCAGAAGATTGTTGATATCAGATCAAGGAAGGACTTGAAATATATGTGTTGAAGTCTGGCCTTTATTCTGAGGTTGGTGGAGAAACACTTACTACATAAAATTTATTACTTGCTCTAACCCGTTCTCTTAAAATTAAAGGTTTTATACCCCCATTTAATTCTTACAAACTCCAGAGAATTAAGTTTAAATAATATCTGCTGTCAGAGCCATGACCCAACAAACAAAACAAATATTATTCTGAAGACGGTTTACTTGGTAAGAAGAACTAGTCAGAATTGCTTCCATTATGATTCTGAAAGGCTGATGGGGTCTTCAGGGTGGAATGAGAGCAAGGCAACCCCAGGCTTTCAGGCAGCAGATCAAGACAAATGGCTGGCTGCTGGCAGCTATTAAATGGCAAATCAGCTTAATTCAAAACGAAAAAAGCATACTCCTAAAAAGAAAGAAAATCACCATTAGTTGGCTTTTTTTTCTCATACTACAAAATGAAAGAGGTGACAGCACTTAGGCAAAGAGAATTTGATTAATATGGCGATCACTTTTAATTTTATAAGATAAACAACAATGGATTTTATCATTACTGGCTCCCTACCTACTTTTGTGGATTTTGATTTTGAAATATCCAGCCATTGGCCCAGAGGGGAGTTAATGTTGAAATTAACACTTTAGTTTCCCTTTCTTATTGAGAATCTTCTATGGATTGAGGTCCAAGAGCAATACTGCACATGTGACAGGGTGAATCCTCTATTCCCTCTTGTTCCCTGTCCCCATGAAGAGGAGGCAAGATAAGATGACAAGGAAAAAAGTTATATAAAGTCTCAAGTTCTACTTCTAATTTTGGCTCTCCTTTGGCATGCTTACTTGATCTTTCAGAAAATTAATTGCTTAAATGTTCATCTGAGTTATCACCTAGAGGGGCCGGGAAAGCCCCATATCACAGTACTGAGGAAAGTGGCAGCAACTGCTGCCCCATCACTTAGTGAGACTCTTCTGTATATATAGGGGCTTGAGGGCAACAAGGTGGAGTTGTCTTTAAAAGAGTTTATGACCCCAAGGATCATAAGGGTGATAAAAACTCATAAGGTTAATGTTCCCCTATGTCCAGCAGAAAAGAACTTTAGATCGCATAGTTCAATGGGTATCTGCAAATGTAAGTGTAGAGAGAGCTCTTATAATCACCTTTGCACTTTTGTCTAAAAATTCAAATTTTTCCAAGTGGACATCAATAAACTATAAAATTTCAGAGGTTTAATAAGAACAACATAATTTAAAGAGCAAGTTAGATACAACCCAGAAAACCTGGACTAACATACAAACACTATAGCCTGCTCTTTCATGGGCAGCCTGCTTGCAGAAGCTGTACCTATAAAGGAATGCCTTTTTAAGCATGCTTTGTCTTAAATGTCTCTGTGGCAACTTCTATTTAACATTTTACTTCTAAAATTATGTGTATGTGTGTGTCTGTTTTGTGCTTTTAATATATATATGTGTGTGTGAAGAGATAATACAGGGAGAGACAGAATCTGATTATCTATGTATATAAATATACACACACAATTTTTAAATTGTATGATTACCTTTTCTTCCCTAGCACTGCATTGTTATTATGCAGATGTAGGTCAAATTTACTTCTATATGATGGAGTTTTTTTCCAAAAGAAAAATAAAGAAAAATATAAACTTTATTTTTAGATGAGGGTTAAATTGGTCATTTACAAAAAAAAACCTTTCAGTTAGATAATTTAGAGCATTATTAAAATTCAATATTTATTTTTTCAACTTAAATCTATATTTTTCTTTTGATATGATAGTCTCACAAATGAATATAGCCCAGTTTGAGTATTGTATAATATTCAAGCTTTTGTTATGTGATGGTTAAATAGAAGAGGCATTTTATACCTTAATGAATACTTTCAGCTTGCTTCCTGAATAGCTTTTGCTAACTAAATATGCCATCTATTTGTTTCTTTTGAGTTTTGAGAAAATTGGCCAGGTTTGGTTTCCTAGGAAATAGTTCTCTGTCATGAAAGAATGAATTTGGACTGATTAGCTGCTTTATTTTTTTCCCTATCATTTTGTCACAGGATTGAATGGTCTGCTGTGAAAAGGAATGTGGTGGTATGAAGGAACTATATTCTTTTATATGATAGACATCAGTAAGACATGGAAGCTGGGACACTGAAATAAGAACCATACAGAAATGGGCTGTAAAACTGAATTGTCAACGTACTGATTGTGAAGACTTAAGCAGGTTACTTAAATTGCCTTAAACATCAGTTTCTTATCTGTAAAATGGAATAGAAAGGAGGATTCCTGTTCCACCTGCCTCAGAGAGTTGTTGATGAGAAAATGAAAGTGATGTTGCTATAGTCACAGGAAAATTAATCATTAATTTTAGCTAATGTGATAGCATGTTAGACCCTGAGAATACAAAAATAAGTACACCTTATTTTTAATCTCATTTAACTAACAGTCTAATGAGGTCATCAGTATTATCAATAAAGGCAGTTTTACTGCACACCACAGGTGCTGTCATAGCAGTAGTAGAAAACACAGCGTAGAGTACAAAATCATAGGGAGTAAGGAAGGTCAAGAAGGCACTATGGAGGCGTTCATCCTTGAGCTAAGTCTTGATACTTAAGTAAATGGAGTGTTTACCAGGCATATTGGATGGGGTAGAATATTCTAAGAAGAAGAAATAAAATGAGGAAAGGTATAAAACAGCATAATATTGGAGGGACAATAATAAACTATCTGGTGTTGCTGGAGCACAAAATCTAAGGCAATGAGGTTTGCAAAGTAGATGGAGACCCGGCCCTTGTGGCTATTCAAGCCAATGTAAAAAAAAAAAAAAAAAATTGGACTTTATTTTGCAGAAAATGGAGAGCCTTCTTTAGGATCCTTTTCCAAATGTTCATATAGTATCATTTATTGCCGTATTGTGGGGCACTCATTTCAGAATGCACTTTAATGAACTGTTTTCTTGCCTGTCTACTGACTGGTCCATAAGCAATTCTTATCTCCGGCACCGTGTAGTATACATGTTGTGGTAGGAGCTCAGAAAATTCTGATTTAATAAATAAAGTAGGGAGGTGGAGGACATAGAACACATTTTCAGGTTATATTTGTTACCCTGGCTATACTAGGGCTATATTAGATGTGAAAGGTATGATAGTTCCATGATTTCATTCCTTCCTACAAAAATTTGGCTGTGAATAGTCATGTTTTATTGCATTACACCAACCGTATTAAGTGACAAATCATAAATAAGATGTCAGTGTGTTCACTTAATACGTAAATAGAGTAATCAATACCATGGAAGTAGAAGGTAACAGTAAATTAAGTAAAGCAATAGAATACCTATTTATAATAATAAAACATATTTATTTGACCTAACATTCCTGAAATTCTTTATTAAAGATTTTAGACTTGATGGATCTTTTGTTACAAATCGCTGTTATAACAAAGGATATAAATTTTGAGGAATGTGCTCATTAGAGCTATGGAAATAGTATTGCTTTGAGATATTACAGAAAATTATTTAGCTTCTTATTTTGAAATTGGATCTCCTCATAACATTTCATCTGTGCCTATTTTGATGATATACATTCGATATATTAATATTCACTACTTATTCAGAAAAATCAATGAACAAAGCATTTCATCTATACCTTCTCTAGAGTAAGTAGTATGCTACACGATTAGGATTTCTGCTTCTAAGAAACCACTAGTTCTATGGGAATCAGCCCAATTCATTTTTTATTAAGATTTTCTCAGTAATGAAGGTTCCTTAACTACAGGAACCTTCATATAGCAATTGTAAATGTCATAATATTATGATTTTAATTGAGGAACGGAAAAATGAGTGTTTTATTTTTACTTCATATTCTTCTACTCTTTTCTTAAAAATATTTATTTCCTTAGATTTACTAGATTATAAATTCTGGGCTCAGAGAGAGATTTGAAAAATGAGAATCTAGTTAACACTTGGGCATTATTAGGCAAATGGAGATTACATTTAAGAATAAGGGAAGGGCCAGACATGGCGGCTCACTCCTGTAACCCTACCACTTGAGAGGCTGAGGTGGGTGGATTGCCTTAGCTCACAGGTTTGAGACCAGCCTGAGCCAGAACTAGATATCATCTCTAAAAATAGCTGAGTGTAGTCGCAGCTACTCAGGAGGCTGAGGCAAGATAATAGTTTGAGACCAAGAGCTTTTGGTTACTGTGAGCTATGATGCCATGGTACTCTACTGAAGGCAACAATGTGAGACTCTGTCTCCAAAAAAATAAATAAATAAATAAAAAAGAATAAGGGAGAAACATTTTGACATGAATTTTATTAAATCTTCAGTCTCGTAAGTGGATTCTGTTTCTATACTATATCTGTTTTCACAATCTCTCTTTGCCCTAAATTTGTAACTGATTTAATCTGAGGAAATTTAAATGCAGTCCAGAGGCCAAGAAGGGGACAACTCTGTTATTAATATAAATAGCTGATCAACACGTTCCGACAATTCAGGAGGTGGCCAAAGGAAGTTGCTGAAAACTAAAAAACACAGTCTCAATTAGGTTACAATCACTGGCACATATATTACAGGAGTGGCCCATAGTCCTTTGTCATTGAAGTTTGATGTCATTATTCTACTGACAGCTTAAAAGGCATAATGTATATTAAACTTTGTCTCTGTTGTCTAATCATCCCAGTTTTTGATGACGAAGGCAGCTGACAAATCTATTGCTTGGGGCTGCCTAAATCTGATACTGTAATATAGAAACTTGGCAACATGGGCTTCAGTTTATGCCATGCCTATGACATATTGTCTTTCAAATAATAAAAGTGATCACAATGCCTGAGCAAAAGTGATATCCTGTCTCTACTAAAAATAGAAAAACTGAGGCAAGAGGATCTCCTGAGCCCAAGTTGGAGGTTGCTGTGAGCTATGATGCCATGGCACTTCACCCAGGGTAACAGCTTGGAACTCTGTCTCAAAAGAAAAAAAAAAGTGATCACAATGAGAAAGATACATTATCTACTGAAAACTTCCTATATTCAAGTCTCCCTGTAATTCTTGTAATAATATTCTTTAATTAAAACACCTGGTATTTGCTCTTGGTTTCACAAATCTCAGTCTTGATGTCAAAAATCTATGTACACATATTTGTTTTATTCTTTTTTGCTTCCTAAAAGATGGAGAAACTTAAATTATTACTCCAAATTCTTTAAATATTCATGGAAATATTGGCATAATCAAAGCATTCTCTGTTAGTTTATTTTGAGATATCTGCATGCCATGGAATTCCCCAGCTCTAAACAAAAACAGTCCCATTTCAGAGAGAGAGGTTTTTACTCGTTTTACTTTATTCTTCTTGTTCCTTGTGACAGAATTGAAATGGAACAGCATGTTTTAGGAAGCAGTAGCATAGTGCAATGGTTAAGAGCAGGGTTTCTGGAGTGGAATTGAGAATGTTTTAATATTAAATTTACCAATAATTATCTTTATGTGCATAGGCAAGAAAATTAACCCCTATGAGCCCTAGTGCACCTAGCTGTGAGTAGGGAGAATAATTATCTTTTTCACATAGGTTGTAAGGATTAGTGATAATATATAAAAAGGACCTGACACACGGGCTAAGATAAAATAGATTTTGATATGCAGTAGTTATTTTTGTTCATGTGACAGTTTTCACACCAACACTACATTTATTTACATATTGATAACCATAATTTGCCTGCCATATATAAAGAGAAAAAATGATTTTTTCTTCTACATATAATATGACTTTTATTAGGCTTCCATCATTGATGTCACTGTATGTAATATATTCTGGCAGTATTTGACCAGTGTTATACAGGTTATTTACTGTTCATAATTGGCTTTTGAAAACAGAAGGTGGTATTAGAGCTCTTCATACAAGACTTTTTATAAATAGTAGAAATAAGTATTCAGAAAGCAATGTGGTTCTGAATTTCCTAACACTTTATATTGATTACCATGAGTTTTTCTCTTTCCTCTGTTGTTAGAGGCCAGATAGAAGCAAGATGCTTCTACCTTAAATTAATTCAATTTTGTCTTTTTTTGTGAAACACCTAAAATTTCTTACTGCCTCTGATATTACAGGGCTAATAATTAAGAGATTGGACGGTCCAGATGCTAACCCATTATACTTTCAAATTTGATTCCATTATATTAAAATGGTTACCAGTTCCCTGTGACATTCTAATTAGCCAGGGCACTATTAGTGCTGATAATAAAGCAGTCTAACAAGAAGTAAATTATGCTAGGAACTCTAGAAACTGCAACTGTCATGATTCAGGCCATCAGCTAAAGATCACCATATAATTACTTCTGCAATCTCCAATTTCTGATGTAGATGCATATGTATGTGCGTATGTGTGTATATAACAGATAAAATATTTCCCATTTATGTATTATTTAATAATAAAGAAAATCACTGCCCTAAAATAAATTCCCTCATTTCTTTAGCAATGTGAATGGGAAAGAGTAGGGTTATTGTGGAAAATTGTGGTATATACAAATTTTCATTTCTATATTTTTACTAATTACACAGAAATTTTAACTTCTGATGGAGTTACTTAGAATGATGGAAAACCAGGGATTACCAGAAAAGAGAGTTAAAGCATAATATGCATAATAAAGACTCGTGATAGAAAAATGAAATCCCTGCTGTAGAATAGAGTTTATGGATCTTTTATTAGTGAGAAGACTGTGTATTGTATAAGACTATTACCAAGAACAGGACATTATAAAGAATGTAGAAATAAAGAAGCAACAGCATTAAAATACGCTGAATATTGTTAAACGGTCTGTGAAGCTAGTGAATGATGTCCCATGATCATATCAATGTACACAGCTATGACTTAATAATAAAAAAAAGAATAGATGATTAATTGATTTCTCTAGGAGAAAATAATTCTTTAAAAGGCTGTTACTGATGAGGGAATTCTGGGAAGATGGCTGACTAGTAGCAACCCTCAGCAGAGGCTACTGACCAGAGGGAGAAAAACTGGACAGAATTGGACTCTATGAAACCAAAGTGTGGGGGTGGGGAGGAAGTTGAGCCAAGAAAGAAGTGCGGCAAGCAGTGACTCCCAGGAAGAGCATTTAAGAAAACAAATTGCAGGTACAAAGCTTATAGTCTAGAGGCCAGGAGACCCATACCCCGAGTGGGAGGACCACCACAGGCTCTCTGCAAGCTAACAGGGGACAAAAGACCTCTCATTTTACTTCACTGGAGAAAGCCACTAAACACTGTGTCTCCTTCTCCAGGGAGGTCTCACTTGTGAACCTAGACATCACCCCACCTGGCATAAAATTGAACAAATATTTTTCCTGCAAATCCAAACTCCCAGTCCACCCTTCTCCCCTTGCATGGAGGTCTGAAGTTCTGCCCCCTGCACATCCCAGAGTGTTTGGTCTTTTCCTGAGAGATATGAGCATAATGTGGACCACTGAATATCCAGATGGAATCTGTGACTAGTGGGGAAGAAAGGGGCATCGGGCAGGAAAAGAAGCAGTCCCCTGGTTATGACTTAGCCCCTCCAGAGGTGATGTTGACCCTCAGTTTCAGCTGTGTCTAGCAGGAGGGAGTCAGAAGCCCCAGCTCTGACGATGCCCACAAGTAGGAGAGTGGTTACCAGGTGTGGACTGATCTTGGAGGGGAAGGGCAAGGATCCCCAGATCCAATTGACCATGCAAGCAGAGACACGGATGCCAGTGTGGACTGAGTCCAGTGGGTGGGAGTGAAAATCTCCAGCTCCAACTGAGCAGGGAGCAGAGGTTTACTAGGTGTGGACTGAGTCATGCAGGTGAGGGCATGGACCCATGGCTCCAACTAAGCTGGCAAGGAGAGGCATGAATGCCTGGTGCAAACTGAGTCAGGCAGGTGGAATCGCAGACTCCCAGCTTTGATTGTGCCCAGGGGACAGGGGTGTGGATGCCAAGTTGGGACTTTGATGGGCAGTTTGTGGCTCACCAGAGGGGACTTAAAGCCATACCCTCAGGGTTGTGGGACAGAACTGACTGAAAATTTATACCTGCAGTTGGAGACCCTCAGATCCCTCTCTGTTGAGCAGGGTTTGTACTGCCCAAGACAATTTGATTGGAACTCGTGTCTTGGGCTTTCCATCCAGGAACACTCTGAAGTTGACCTTCAAAGTTCATAGGCAGAAAAGAACTGAATGGTGGGGTTGGAGCACTGCAGCTGTCTGTACCACTCCCCAGTTGAGATAAAACCTAATACTGTGACTTCTTAGGATAAGGTAGAGGTTGGCTGGTTTCAAAATAGAACCATCTTGCATTATCTCACCAAGTAAGTCTCCCGAATCTCTGAAAAAAATTCTGAAAGGGGGCTTTGTAAGGTCGTAGGAGATATGTCACAATTGCAAAGCCTAGCAATTAAATCCAATTAAATCTCGCACTACCAGTTTAATAACCAAATGGTAGAAAATAAACATGGGGTGGAACCAACAGAAGAAGTTTGGCAACATGAATAACCAGAGTAGATCAACCTCCCACCGAAGGGAAGACATAGGAGATACAATTGAAGATGCTATCCATAGATAAATGGCTGAAATGTCAGAAGTAGAATTCAGAATACAGATGGCAAATAAGATGAAGAGAATGGAAGAAAAGTTAGAAATTGAAATCCAAAAAGTAGTTTTAAAGTTAAGGGGATGGGGTGGGAAAGGAGGGGGGTGGTTCAATAGAGGGAGGGTTAATGGTGGGACTAAACCTATGGAGCATATTGCAAGGGTACAAGTCAATCTATCAAGTATTAAACACAAATGTCTTAACACTGTGATTAAGTAAATGAAGTGAAAGCTATGTTAATTAGTAGGATGTAAGCACTCTAATTTGTAAAAATAGTCAACACATTGACTCCCACAAGGCATAAATATATTCATGATCTATGTATATATAACTTAATAAAAAATAAAAAAAATAAATAAAGTTGTCCCAAGGAAGTAATGAATTCAAAGAAAATGTCACCAAAGATATAGACATAATGAAAAAAAGAGATAGCAAACTCAAGGAAATGAAAAAAATTATTCAAGAAGCTCTGAAATACAGAAGAATCCCTCAGTCATAGAGTTGACCAGGCAGAAGAAAGGATCTTTGAAATTGAAGACAAAGCTTTTGAATGTTCTAAAATACTCAAAGACACAGAAAAATGGAGAGCACAAACTGATCGTTTCCTGAGAGAGTTGTGGGATCACTCCAAAAAAGCAAACATCTGATAGGAATTCCTGAAGGAGAAGAGGATGGTCCAAAAGGTACAGATGTACTCCAAGAGATAATGGAGAGGAATTTCCCAAGCATGGCAAGAGTTACAGAAATTTAAATAGTAGACAGTTCTGAGAACCCCAGCATGACTCAATCCAAATAAAGCATCTCCTAGACACATTGTGATTAACTTTGCCACAGTTAATATGAAGGAGAAAATTCTACAAGTAGCCAGATGTAAGAAAAGCATTACTTATAAAGGGAGAAATATCAGAATGATTGCAGATCTCTCAGCCCAAACCTTTTAAGCCAGAAGAGAATAGTCATTGAGCTTCAAACTCCACAAAACAAAATAACTTTCATTCCAGTATCCTGTATCCAGGTAAACTGAGTTTCATTTGTGATGGAGAAATTAAATACTTTAATGACATACACATGTTGAAGAAATTTGCCGTAACTAAACCAGCTCTCCGGGATATTCTCAGACCCATCCTCCACAATGACCAGCACAATGGTCTACCACCAAAGTAAACTTACCCAGAAATTTTTGAACAAAACCTAACTTCCACAGTGGTGAAAGTATTAAAAATATACACTGGGCATTGAAAAAACATGACACCAAAAACACTACTATGATTATCAATTTTCTCCATTAATGTGAATCGCTTAAATTGTCCTTGAAATAGGAACAGCTTGGCTGACTGGATACAAAAACTCAAGCCACATATCTATTGCATACAAGAATCTCATCTTACCTTAAAGGATAAAAATAGACTCAGGGTGAAGGGATGGACATATAAAATTCAGGCAAATGGAAACCAGAAAAAAAGCAGGGGATGCAATTTTATTTTCAGATATAATTGTCTTTAAAACAACAAAGATACAGAAAGATAAGGATGGACACTACATATTTGTTAAGAGAAATACCCAACATGAAGAAATTTCAATAATTAACATTTATGCACCCTACCAGAATGCTTCTCAACTTAGAAAGCAAACTCTCATGGATATTAACAACTTGATATCTTCCTGCACCATAATAGTGGGAGATTTTAGCAGTCCTTTGACAGTTTTGGATAGATCCTCCAAGAAGAAACTAAACAAAGAAATATTAGACTTAAACTTAACCATAGAATGAATAGACTCAACAGACCTCTACAGAACATTTCATCCCAATTAAACTGAAAAAAAAAAAAAAGATATATATATATATATTCTTCTCATCAGCCTGCAGATCATCCTCCAAAATTGATCATATCTTAGGACACAAGTCTAACCTAAGCAAATTTAAAAGAGTAGAAATCATTCCTTGTATCTTCTTGGACCACCATGGAATAAAAGTTGAACTCAACAGTAACAAAGATGAGATTAAGAAGACCATCACCAAGCCATTTTGGAACAAAACGACAATGAAGACATAAATTATCAAAACCTATGGAATACTGCAAAGGCAGTCCTAGAAATTTATACCATTGGAAGCCTTCATTAAGAAAACAGAGAGAGGAAGCCAACAACTTAATGGGATATCTCAAGCAACTTGAAAAGGATGAAAATTCTAACTCCAAACCCAGCAAAAGAAAAGAAATAGCCAAAATTAGAGCTGAAGTCAATGAAATTGAAAACAAAAGAATTTTTCAAAAGATCAATGAATCAAAAAGTTGTTTTTTTCAAAAGATTAACAAAATTGATGAACCTTTGGATAACCTAACCAGAAACAGAAAAGTAAAATCCCTAATATCATCAATCAGAAATGACTAAGGCAAAATAACAACAGACACTGCAGAAATTTAAAAAAAAAATCCTTAATGAATGCTACAAAAAACTCTATTCCCAGAAATATGACAATCTGAAGGAAATGGAGCAATACCTGGAAACATGCCACCTTCCTAGACTCAATCAGAAAGAATTAGAAATATTGAATAGACCTATACCAAGTACTGAAATAACATCAACTATATTAAATCTCCCAGAAAAGAAAAGTCTGGGACCAGATGGCATCAAATCTGAATTCTACCAAATCTATAAAGAGGAACTAGTCCCTATATTATTCAACATTTTCCAAAGCATAGAAAAAAAGGAATGCTTCCCAATACATTCTGTGAAGTAAATATCACCCTGATCCTTGAACCAGGAAAGGATCCAACAAAGAAAGAAAATTATAGACCAATATCACTAATTAATATAAATGCAAAAATATTCAATAAGATCTTATCAAACAGAATTCAACAACACATCAAAAAAATTACATATCATAATCAAGTTGGTTTTATTCCAGGGGTACAAAGTTGGTTCATAATATGCAAATTTATAAATATAATACATCAAATAAATAAAATAAAAAATAAAGACCATATTATTCTTTCAATTGATACATAAAAAGCTTTTGATAATATTCAGCATCCTTTCATGATCATATCACTTAAGAAAATAGGAATAGATGGGACATTTCTTAAACTGATAGAGGCCATCTACAGCAAACCCACAGCCAATATCATATTGAATGGAGTAAAACTGAAAACATTTCCACTCAGATCAAGAACTAGGTAAGGATGCCCACTGTTTGCACTGCTATTCAAATTAGTAATGGAAGTCTTAACCATCACAATCAGGCATAAGAAGGCCATCAAGTATATCCAAATAGGGTCAGAGAAGATCAAACTCTCACTCTTTACAGACGATGTGATCCTATACCTGGAAAATGCCAGGTACTCAACTATAAAACTCTGAGATGATCAAGGAATACAGCAGCATCTCAGGATATAAAATCAATACTTATAAATCAGTAGCTTTTGTATATGCCAACAATAATCGAGTTGGAAATATAGTCAAGGACTCTATTACTTTTACAGTAGTGCCAAAGAAGGTGAAATATCTGGGAATTTACCTAACAAGGGACATGAAATATCTTTATAAAGAGAATTTGAAACCCTGAGAAAAGAAATAACTGAAGATGTCACAAATGGAAAAACATACCATGTGCATGGCTGGGAAGAATCAACATTATTAAAATGTCTGTACTACCCAAAGCAATATACAGATTCAATTCAATCCCTATTAAAGCACTATTCGAGTATTCCTACTCGAATAGCCAGTACATTATTCATAAATAAAAACAAATCAGGAGATATCACATTACCAGACTTCAGGCTATACTGTAAATCTATAGTGATCAAAAAAGCCTGGTACTGGCACAAAAACAGAGAGGTAGATTTATAGAACAGAATAAAGAACCAAGAGATGAACCCATCTACTTAATTGTCATTTGATCTTTGATAAGCCTATCAAAAATATTCAGTGGAGGAAAGACACCCTATTTAACAAATGATGCTGGCGACCTATAGAAGACTGAAACTGGACCTCCACTTTTCACCATTAATAATAATTGATTCTCACAGGATAAAAGATTTAAAATTAAGACATGAAACTATAAAAATACTAGAAGAGGGTTCAGGGAAGACACTTGAAGAAATTGGCCTAGGAGAATACTTTACGAAGAGGACCCCCTGGGCAATTAAAGCAACACCAAAAATACATTACTGGAATCTGATCAAACAAAAAAATCTTCTGCGTAGCCAAGAGCACAGAAAGTAAAGCAACAAGACAACCTTCAGAATGGGAGAATATTTTTGTGGGTTATGCTTCTGACAAAGGTCTGATAACTAGAATCCACAGAGAACTCAAACTAATTAATGAGGAAAGAAAAAATAACCCCATTTCCATATGGGCAAGACACTTGGATATAAGCTTCTCTGAAGTAGACAGGCATATGGCCTACAAACACATGCAAAAATGCTCATCATCTTTACTCATCAGAGAAATGCAAATCAAAACCACTTTACTTTGAGATATCATCTAACTCCAGTAAGATTAGCTTACATCACACAATCCCAAAGCTACAGATGTTGGCATGGATGCAGAGAGAAGGGAACACTTTTGCACTGCTGGTGGGAATGCAAGCTAATATGACCTTTTTGGAAAGGAGTTTGGAGAGTATTCAAGGAACTAAAAGTAGACCTACTATTTGATCCTGCAATTCCTCTACTAGATATATATCCAGATGATCCAAAAGCATTCACAACAAAGATAATTGCATCAGAATGTTTACTGCAGCCCAATTCATAATTGCCAAGGCGTGGAAATAGCCCAAGTGCCCATCAACCCACAAATGGATTAACAAATGTTGTATATGTACACCATGGAATACTATGCCTAGTACATAAGAAACGATAAAGACTTCACATCTTTTAGTTTACCTGGATGGAGCTAGAACATATTCCTCTGAGTAAAATCTCTCAAGAATAGAAATAAAAGTATCCAATTTACTCAATACTATTGTGAAATCAGTATATAATCACCTACACATTCATAGGAATGATAAAACATAACTATAGTCTAGAAAGAAGAGGGGAAGAGGAGGAAACAGGGAGGGGAAGAGGGAGGTTGGAGGGTATTTTGGGGGACCTCACCTAATGTGCCTAATGCAATGGTACATTTCAAAGCCATTAAGAAAAGAGTATAATTGTCTTAGCACAACAAATAAGTAAGTGAGATGATGGGTATGTTAATCAGTTTGATGTGAGCATTTCACATTGTATATGAAATCAGTACACTGAACCCCATAAATGCATCAATGTACACAGCTATGATTTAATTAAAAAAAGAAAATTGAAAAAAAGGCTGTTACTAATAATAGATGGTAAATGAATATTATGTGTTGCATCTCCATCATTATTCTTTAAAGTATTAAAAATTCCGTTCTTCTTTACATTTAGTTTGTAATCCTCATTGTTATATTTTTATAAATCTGATCTCCAAATGTTTGCTCTGTCATTATAATACTCACTGAAGTTTCAGAGTCACAGGAATCACTTTTAAGTAGGTAGAAGGTCTTTTCTCTTTGCTCTAAACAATAGAAGTCAAGCATCATAAAATTATTTCTCAATGAATATATGCATTATCAGAAAATTTTCCAAAATTAAGATTTGCAGTCACTACATGCTAATACTCAACACAGTGTACCATTTTCACTGTCCCTTCCCTCAATCTTCTCAATGTAATATCCTCCTAACATGATGGAACTCTGAATTATACAAGCCAAAACACATTCATCCCCTCTCTGACTGAAGACTCAAATTCTCCTGAATTATTTCTTTCATATTCAAGTCATGATCTCTGGGTGTTTTCTCATTCCATTAGTACTCTTATGGGCTTTCACAGTTTTCTTAAACTTGAGGGAATAATTTTTAAAGATAATTATCAACATTAAAGCCATCTCAGTTGTAGGTAAAATGGAGATGAATATGAAATGAAGACAAAAAATAAGGGAATACATGGTATACTTAATCTGGCAAATTTATATTGTATTTAAATATTAAAAATAGAACTATGCACCCCATGATTACTCTCCTTCAATAGGTCTCACTTACTATGGAGACATATTGCATGTGATTTGAAAGGAAGAAATGCAACATAAAGCATATTGTTTTTCTGATCAAAACGTTGAAGCTGAGGCAATAGTACTGTTGCAGTTCATACGTAAAGTTTGGCTTCTGACTTAGTTTATTTGCAGGAGAGGCTAGGCCTATAGGTTCTCCAGAAACTTCTGAGCCATGTCTTCAGATTCATCAACTCCTATTCTAAGTTTGTCTTGATATCCAGGATTACGGGCTCCAGCAGCTCCTGCAAGATGCCCTCACCATGTGTGTTGGAGGTAATTAGTGACCAACATGGATTCCACTCCATTCTTAAAAGTTTCAGCTCATGGTTGAAGATTTCAGTTTTCCCTTGCTCTCCCCCACTTCATTTCCCACGTGTTCTTACTGATCACCTTCTTGCCTGTTGAATTCAAACTCCAGAACCAATCTCAGAAGAAACAAACACTTATAGACTATTGAACATAATAAATATTTTATTAAATATATATGTACACATAAATGCCTATATATATGTAATATATATATAAATGTATATATATATACATTCACTCTAATACACACATGTATACATATATATGTGTGTGTTTATAATGCAATATATTAAATACAAATCAGTGGGAGAATTTAAGGTTTTCATTCGTATAATATGTATATTTACAGAGAAACCCCAAGATAAATTATGTGCACCAGAATATAGGTAGAATAAATATAGAATTATTTTTGATGGAAAAAAGAAAAAACAAGTAATATGATTCTTAAAAATAAAATTGATAACCATAGCCATAAAAATTCATTTATTGGACTACTATACATAAGTAAAAATTAATATGTATGATATTTCTAACATTGGGCAAAAATATAAATAAATTAATAAATGAATGAGTTGCAGAGGGAAGCATGTAATATGCTCAAATTTATGTGAAAAATAAAAATATGCATTACACTATTATATATTGTTTGTAGATATGTACACATTTAATAAACATAGCAAGTTATGGATTGGGAGACAAACAAATTAAGGATAGTATCTTCTTTCAGGAAGAGGTGTAAAGAGTAAGGATAATGAGATCAAGAAAAATTGCCCAGCTACCTTAAACTGTACTGGTGATACTTTTATTTTCTAATCTTGGTAGTGGGTACACAGGTTTTTATTACATTTTAATGGACATACTTTTGCATATTTGAAATAAAGTGTGTCCCAACAGTTGCCCCTAAAGTTGGCATACATAGAGAAAATAGGAAATTGTAGCTAAATCTACCTCTTTTTGCAAAATACTCATTACAAAATTTTACAAAGAGATGACAAAAAGCACAGAGAGTATTTTGCAAGTTTACAATGAATATTTATTAAATAAAGGCATACTTAGCTACAATTTTCCATTTTCCCTATGTATTGTGACTTTAGGGGCAACTTTTCTCATATCCTGTAGTTCACAAAAGTGAGAGAATTTTCTACAAATGGGGCTTTTATATAAGATGTACATGGGCTGAAAATATTCTCACTCTCAGTCTGAGAGTGTTCTGAATGATCTTATGCATACCTCTTCCCCAAATCAGCTTGTCACATGTCTGCAAATCTTATTCTTCCCAAGTCCCTAACCACTTGACCAGAGAAAAAATTAGCCTCAGTCTGTGATTTGATATAGATTCCTACAATGGACCATGTCTCATTTATTTCTCACTCAATCTCATGATTCCAAGCCCCATATATTCTGGTGTGGGGGACAAAAAAAAAAAAAAACAGCATAAATTTGTTTCTGATTTACAGCATATACAATGTTCTGTAAGGCAGCACTCCATACTCCAAAAGTTATCTCCTTCCTGATTTCTTGAGTCTTCAGACTTCCAGTAAGGGAGCTATTTCCATACTATATGCTAGTACAATGTTTCTCTTGTTTAGACAATGGCACGTGTTTCTCTTTTTTAGAAAGAGTCAGCCATTGCTTTAAAGAGCATCACAGAGCTTTAATTTCGCAGTTTACAGAGTAAGCAGATATAAATCCAGAATGCATTTCATTCTAATGTGAGTATCACAGCTATCACATCTCCACAATGATGGAAGGAATTCAGAAAAACTAATCTTGTTCCAGGTAGCTAGTTTATTTGCAGTACCCCCAAAGATACAGTATTGGCAATTTGGACACATGATTTGAAGTAACCAGATCATCTTAGTTAGAATAAGTACATGTGATTTAGCACAAAAATTACCTTCGTCCAAGGAATTATGTTTTCTTTGCTTGTGAGCCCAATGAGAAAGCAAGAGATACAGATCCCATCAAAATGTACAGAATGTGCCATTTTCGCTATCTGATAATTGAGACACCTCTTCATTGGATGAGCTTTGGTGAGCCTTTACAGGAGACAGAGATTTCATCTTCAAACTAGGTGCCCATTCTGAGAGATCCATTTACATACCTCTTTTGCAGAACTCCTTGTCAGCAATCTTTCAATCCTATCCTTTCCAAATTCCTGGTCATCCATCAATGACCATGAATTTTTTACCTTCTCCTCCTTCTAGGGAAGCTGGACAGCCAGAGGTACTGTTTAAGGTTATGCCCACCAGGAGGATTTTATTCACCTTTTTCATTTAAGCCTATGCTTGAGAGGAAGGGTATAGCACCATCACAGTCCCCTTTCTATTAGTGCCAGTAGATAGTGTGGCTTCATTTGTAAAAGCCACAAATATTAGTTCCTCCTATAGCCAACCCGCCATTAGGAACTAGTGAGGAGAACATAGGTGTGAGTTAAAGGAGTTATAGCCATCTAGCAGGAATAGTCACATAGGGAATATGACTTATCTGCCCCTTAAAGTTATGTTTACCTGCTGAATCTCCTTAAGACTGGTCTTATAAATCGAACTTCTACCTTATAGTAAGTTATTTCTGCTAGGACTAGTTTTTGTCATTTCAAGTTGGAATAGCACATAATTCATGGAAGAAAAAGCAGATTACATAGTCATATAATGTACTGTGGTCAAACTTTCAATCTCCACAAAACCCCAGTATCTTTTCATGAATGAATAGTCACTTAGTGAAGGAGTCATAATCCTGATGAAAACTCAACAGGCCTCCACTATGATTCTATTGGGATTTACCTTAGTTTCCATTCAGCATTCACATCTGGCACAGATAATTCTGACCACTATATCTGAGGAATCAGCTCTCTTATTTAGGCAAGGAAGTGGTATTTTATCAACTTGGTTATTTGAAAAACAAATTTTTAATTCATTTTGGCATTTTGGACACAGAGCCTATGATGGTTTTGAAAATGTGTGTGTATGACGGTGTGGCAGTAATGAAGTGGGCATAATCATGCAGTGTACATTGGTGGTATTGTATGATGCTAAAACTATTTCAGTGCAAACAAAAGTTAGACATAGCCTTCTTGTTGATAACATATTAACAGCTGAAATTAGCCTTTATTGAAGGTGACACAGAGGGAGCTGGGGCAGGAGAGAAGGTGAAGGAAACAAACAGCAAATGTTTTTTATTCTTTTACTTTACAAATTGCCACAGAATCTACTGTTTTCTAATTTCTTTTTACTCACTATAAAAGAAAAACCTGAATGTCCTTGTCAGATTTCTAATGGACAATATACATAATAAGCCCTTCATTGAGAAAGAAAATAAAGAGACAAAAAAAGTTGTCTCATAAACTGAAGCAGAGAAATTAAATTACAACAGCAGTGTCACCAGGTGATTATCAAAGATTAACACATTTTCATAAAAATAAAGTAAGTTTGGAAAATAGCAAATTGGTTGGAGTATGTTCCTACTGTGGTATATTTACATGATGCCGGCTGTTCCTGACTACGAATACATCATTTTCGGTAAATCAATTTACAAATGAATTTCCCCAATACAGAGATGAACAACTCATTAACTTTTATTTCCTTTGGTTTTATTACTCTTTTACTTGAACATAAGACTTGTGACATATTTCTATAAAAGTATGTAGCAAAACAATACCAAGTCCTAAAAGCCTACTATAAGCAGAAATAGCAACAGGCTAATTAGATATTTCATGCTGGTTCCATTCCTGAGTCATCAAACATGTAGGTGAGTCAAGGAACAGCTGGTTACCAGCCCCAAATGGACTTATTTCCAAATGTAAGGTCTCCAGATTGTTCTGTTACCCCCAGTGGAAAAATTATGGTTCTTTGTTTGACAGTCTTTATTTTGTCTGATTTCATACAATGACAAAAAAGGTACAAAACAAGTGAAAGAGAGGCCCAATGTTAATAACTGGCTCTGTTATTTCTCAGGGAGAACCTCTATTGCCTTTGAAGAATGATTCTTTTATGAAAGGCATTTGTCTCAGTGAACAAATCACAGGAAAATTATTGTGGAAGCCTGTGCATGTGTAACATATTCCAGTGTGGAAAAAATAATTATAAATGAAAGGGTCAAAGCTTCCACCTGGCTTCACATTACAGAAACACAAACTTTGCAATGATTGGGATAAACAGTGTTTTCACTAAGCAAAGAGACAGTGCAAGTTATAACCTGCAGCATTTGGACATACACAAGCTCTCCCAATGACAGCTTCAAGAAGTTTTAATGAGAACTATTCACACTATAATTTGGATTCTCATAGCTTCTCTTTCCTTTTTTACTTTCTGTCACCTGCCCTTTGTCATCTTTTCTTTGTCATTAAATTGCCTTAACCATCTGATGTCTTTCTTCTTGGCATTTACAGTAAACTTAATTCCTCCCCCTAGAGTGCTTAGACTCCCAGGTCTGCAGGCTTAAATGTTAAATACTGGTGAAGAAGCAGCTTAATGTGATGTAAAGAACATGGATTTCGTGAATACACCAGCCAAGTTTTAATTTCTGACTCTGCCAATTATTATTCAGATGATACTGGTTGGAGGCATTCTTTAAATTCATTGAGCTTCATTGCCTTCCTCTTTGTATCAGAACTAATGACACTTGTCTTAGCTCTCATCATCACCCCTCTGTGTATATGCTTAGCCAGATCTCTTGTTGTGGAATTCCCTTTCTCTATAGCTGCTCTTAGAGAATCCCTATTCACCTGTCCTTTAAGTCTCATTCAAATAAGTCTTCCTCAAGAAGACCTCCTGGAGTCCACACGTTGGAATGTGTGTGCTTTACTGTGCTCCCACAGCATCATTTGTGGTATTACTATCTTATCACTCACTACGACTATCAGAATTACATATACACGTCTCTCACTGGACCAAGTGATCCCTGATGATAAAGGCCATATATGTGTTGTTACTCCAGCATCCACTGAAATGTTTGATTCTAAGAAGTTGCTTATAAACACTGAATTATTCTTTGAATTATGGTTTGTCTTGAAATTAAAATTGTACTTTTCATGTAAAACATTTATTATGCCAGGGCCTTAGTTGGCTATAACGTCTGCTTAATCTAATTAAAAACATCATAATGAAAGCGGGAAGATATTATTTCATACTCTATTTTTCTTTCTTGGATTAATATTAGTTACAGACTACATGGCCTTGAGGCTGAAGTCAAATTCTGCTGACCCAGGGTAAATAACCAAAGGTGATTCATTGTGGAACACTCCTTCTTTCATGGTGTTTAGTGGGCATGAATCAATTATCTGCTGGTGAATGAAAGGATTAAATACCATCTCCCTGTGAAACTCTGTTTTGTGCTGCTTTGCATATTTTCATACTTCCTTCTTTGAGGACTCACATAATTCTTTTCAGATTTTCATTACAGTGCTTTTCAGACTATATAGGTCCATTTTCTCTAGCAAACTATAAGGTATGTCTGAACAAGTCTTATGCTACATGTCTCATTCATTCTCAGTACCTAGCACAGTGTCTGCTACAGTAGACATTCAATAATCAAATATAGGACTAGGTTTTATTAATGTTAAGTATTTAAAAAATCTCCTTTTTGTTCTTCCACTCATCTAATACACTACAAATTTAGAAAGTCAAACTTTCTTAGGAGGTTTTAAAAGTCACCCACTGCCCTACTGCCCCCTGATTTATATTCCATGAATTGTTGATTAGATGCTGAAAATTGATACCTTGGTACACATAAATTGAGCAATCAACAATTTCAAACCAGTGAAGGGTGACAATAAATTTCTTCCGTAGATATGTAAAGTTATTTATTGCAGATTTCCACCTGATAATGCTTGATTTCAGCTAATATTTTCATACAGTGCTCCCATTATACTCTGGTTTGGTATGGGGGATTATAATTCCCTGCAGTTTAGGCATGTGTTCTATGGTAGAAGAGACTCAACCTGGTAAGTAACCTTCTGCTGTTGATTTATCATGCAGTAACTTGTGATGAATAGCTGCTGATTAAATTCTCTATGTTTGAGAAGAAGAGTGAGAAGGCTTTTAGTTTTCAATCTCCTTCCTATTTTGCAAGATGTTCCATGTACAGAGACAGCCAGTGAATTTGGCACCTACTCTACATTCACAATTTATATGCTCTTTGCTCTAAAAGTTTGTGTCTATTATCAACAGAAATTATGATAAGTGAGAAATCCTGGAGTATTCTAGGGTTGAGTAAGAGTGCTAAAGTACAGACAACTGTGGAGGAGATTCACTTAAAGCTAATAGGAATGCAAGAAATGTATAACCACTTTTGCTGCTGTTTTTGTGCTAGGCCATTGCCTGACTAGCATAATGTGAACTATTTGCATTCCTTTTGATGAATATGACAGACAATACAGGAAGTTACAAAGACTTTCATCATGATTACACAGCTCATGGACTTACACTACTTGATGTGGTAATAAATGAATAATAAAATAGTCATCAAAATTCATTGAAATCCAGTGAGCACATGAAGTTAAGTTGACAGAGCAGTGAAATTAGTGACATTATCGCCTAGAGAATAAAGATAAGTCTAGGACTGAAGAAAGACAGTAAAGATAAGGAGGAAGTGGATGGATAAAAAACAGCAATCACTCTGAAATGAGTAATCAGATGTAACATGAGTGAATGAGAGAGATGGGAGGAGACAAGGTTTCAGTCAAATATTTATGCGCTTCGATGTCATTTTTCAGGAGAGAATAAGTGCCAGATTATTATCAGGATGAGTACGTGGGCCCAAGAATAGATGGTTGATGTAAAGTGGAACTAATATCAAGATATGCAAAGGGTGGCTTAGGGCCTGTGGCTCAGAGTCTAAGGCACCAGCCACATATACTGGGGCTGGCAGGTTCGAACCCAGCCAAAGCCTGCCAAACAACAATGACAACTACAACACAAAAAATAGCTGAGCATTGTGGCAGGCATCTGAAGTCCCAGCTACTTCAGAGGTTGAGGCTAGATAATCACTTAAGCACAAGAGTTGGAGGTTGTTGTGAGCTGTGAAGCCACAGCACTCTACCGAGGACAATATAGTGAGACTCTGTCTCAAAAAAAAAAAAAGAAAAAAGAAAAAAAAAAAGAAAGAAAAGAAAAGAACAGAAAAAAGAAAGAAAGAAATGCAAAGGTTTAAAGGTTTAAAAATGTGGACCCCGGGGAGTTAAATGGTTTATCTGCATGGTGATAAACTGTGGGGTGGGACAGAAACATTTCGGAACTGATAATTTTGGCTACGTTTAATGTTCTGGAATAAATCTGGGAGATATGCAGGATGTTTGAAAGAGGCAGCAACAAAGAGAAATAGGGATTATGCAAGTACATTCATTTCCTTGGTTCACAAGGTATTACCAGCCTAGAGGAGTAATGTAATAATGAATAAGGTCTGAATATTTGTGTCCCCCTCAAAATTCATATATTAAAATTCTAATCCCCAAAGTGATGGTAGTAGGAGGTTAGAAATTTGGGATGTGATTAGGTCATGAAAGTGGAGCCTTTGTGAATGGGATTAGTGTCATTGTAAAAGAGGCCCACAGAGCTAGCCACCATGTAAGGACAGAGCTAGAAGGTACCATCTATGAAATGGAAAGCAGGCTCTCATCAGGTGCTGTATCTGCCAAAACGTTGATCTTGGACTTTCCAATTCCAGAACTGTAAAAAATAAATTTCTCTTGCTTATAAGTGACCCAGTTCATTATATTTTTATAGCATCCTGAGTGAATCAAGATAGACAATTGATACCAAAAAGCGGGCTGCTGCTATAACAAATACCTAAAATGTGCAAGTGTGCTTGGAACTGGATAATGGGTAGAGGCTGGAAGAATTGTGAGGTGCATGCTAGATAAACCCTGCACTATCATAGACAGACTGTTAATGCTGATTCCGGTGAGAGTTCAGAGGAGAGAAGAACTGCAGAGAAAGCCCCAAACTTTTTAGAGAATAATTATGTGATTGTAATCAGAATGTTGGTACAGTATTCCCCCCTTATTTGTGTGTTTTTTTTCTTTTTCTTTCTTTTTTTTTTTTTTTTGTAGAGACAGAGTCTCACTTTATCACCCTCAGTAGAGTGCTGTGTTATCACACAGCTCACAGCAACCTCCAAATCCTGGGCTTAGGTGATTCTCTTGCCTCACCCTCCCAAGTAGCTGGGAATACAGGCACCTGCCACAACACCTGGCTATTTTTTTGTTGTTGCAGTTTGGCCAGGGCTGGGTTTGAACCTGCCACCCTCATTATATGGGGCCAGTGCCCTACCCACTGAGCAAGAGGCACCGCCCCCAGTGTAGTTTTGTTTTTTTCAAGTTTCAATTACCTGCAATCAACTGTGGTCTGAAAATAGGTTAGTACAGTACAATAAGATATATTGGGAGAAAGAGAAAGACCACATTCACATAAGATTTATTACAGTATAATGTTATAATTGTTCTATTTCATTATTAGTTATTGCTGTTAATGTCTTATTATGCCTAACTTATAAATTAAACTTTATTATAGGTATGTATGTATAGGAAAAATGGTATTACAAACTTTGTTATTATCCTTGGTGTCAGGCACCCACTAAGATTCTTGGAATGTATACCTGTGATTAAGAGAAGCCACTGTACAAGTGTGTATGATATGGTGAGATTCCATATGGAAATGAGGAACACGTTACTGAACGGTGGGGGAAAGGTCATCCTTGTTATAAGGTGGCAAAGAACTTAGCTAAACTGTGTTTGTGTCCTACTGTTTTTTAGAAGGTAAAACTCGTGAGTAATGAAATTGGATATTTGTATGAGGAAATTTCTGAACAGTGTTGTAGGAATGCCTTGGTTTACTTTCAATGGTTATAATAAAATGTGAGTAGAAAGGAATGACTTACAAATTATTAATGAAAAATGAAGCAGAAATAAAGTTTTGAATGTTCTCAGCCTATTCATATTAGGAAAAAAACAATGAGAAAACTTGTTCAGGTGATAACAAAGGTGTTGATAAGTCACCATTTGATAATAAAATGCAAACATAATGAAGGACATGTTGCCCATGACAATAGAATAATGACCCTGGAAGCCTTTTTAATTATTGTTTTAGGATTTTTTATTTTATGTATTCATTCATTTATTTATTTATTGATGCATAATATATGTACATAGTTTCATGGCTTATGTGATTTTATATAACACATTTATGTAATTTGTAAAGGTCAAATCAGTGTACTTGGGATATCCATCACCTTATAAAGGTGTCATTATGCTGGAACCATTCAAATTTTCCTCAGATCATTGAGGCTACCTCTTCTATGACAAAACTAGAGCCAGGGGCTGGGGAACAAAATTATATCAAAAAAGGAGACACCACTGACCTGAACTGCCTCACATTACAGTTTTTTTTTGTTGTTGTTTGTTTGTTTGTTTTTTCCTACTTTTCTGCTGTACTCCTTGGCTGCCCTAAGTGGAGCTCTGGTGGCCTCTAGTGAACCTTGTCTGGAGCTCAGTAAAGCTATGGAGTTGTGGCTATCTCCAACTAGATTTCAAAGCTGCTCTGAATAGCTGCAATACCAGACAGAGAAATGCCATTTTGATGGGAATTGTGTTGCAGAGAACCATAACCAGAGAAATGCTCAGTGGAGCCATGAAGTTAGGGCTGTCCACCTGTCCCTAGGTCAGACTGTGCCTAGACCCTAGACTGGTAGGTCCACCAGTATGCAATTTGATTCTTGGAGAAACACAGACATCCAACTACAACCTGTGAGAGTTGCAGAATGGGTTATGTCCAGCAAATCCATGAAGTCAAAGACTTTAAGAGCCTTGAGGACTCAGTTCCTACCCCAGTGTGGGATATTGAATTAAAGATTATTCTAGAGCTTTAAGGTTTAATGTTTTTTGTCCTGTTGGGGTTTGAACCTACTTGAACACTTTCACTATAAGGTCCCTATTTCTTCTGTTTGCAATGGGAATATCTGTTCTATGCTTATTGTCTCACCATTACATCTCACAAGCACATAACTTATTTGATTTCACATGTTCACTGCTGGAAAGCAATTCACCTCAGAATTAATTGTATCTTGAGTCTTACTCATGTTTGATTTAGATAGCATTAATGTGTGACTTTGGACTTAGGCATTTGAATTGATGCTGAAATGGGTTGAGACATTTTCATCTACAGGGAAGGAATGAATGCATTTTTCATGTGAAAAGACATGAATTTTGGAGACCTGTGGAAGAATGATATGGACTAAACATTTGTTCCACCCCAAAATTAATATGTTGTGATCCTAACCCCCAAGGTGATAATTTTGTTAAGTAGTGCATTTGGGAGGTAATTAGGTCATAAAGGAAAAGCCCTCATAAATGGGATTATGTTGACCTTATAACAGAGATCCCAAAGACCCAGGTCACCACCCATTTCACTATGTGAAGACAAGTACAAAGTGTCTATCTATGAACAAGAAAATGACTCTTACCAGACATGAGTCTGCTGGTGCCTTTATCTTGGATTACCCAGCCTCAAGACGTGTGTGAAATAACTTTCCATTGTTGATCACCTACCTAATTTATGGTATTTTGTTATAATAACATAAACAGACTAAGAAAGATACCAATGCCACCTCCTAAACCTGATGTAATTGAGGAGTGGAAGAATGGATAAGGTCTACTATATATATTTTCTGGGAAGGTACCACACTTGGAGTATATCCACGTTTCAGTTAAATCAGGAGAGTCAAAGGGAACATCATGAGATGTGTGGACAGTAAGGGAAATATAGAGAGGTTGAGACAATACACAGGAAGGACAGAGAAATATGAAAAGAAATAGCTGAGGAACATCATTTATATCGTGGGAGATGATTAAGTATTACAGAATATAAGGCGTCACAAAATAGTGGGATGCAAATATTTTATCTTGATTGGTCCAAGATAGTCCAAGGAGATGGCAAGACTTAGGTCTTTCTAGATGGACTCAAGAGTGACAATGGATTAAACACAACTCTGAGTGATCTCTAGGTTAGATGTATAAGCAGTGCTATTAGCTAGATCCCAGTGATCCCCTTTCAATGTTGGACATAGGTACAGCAACCTGACAGTAAAGTTTAACAAAACTGATACACCATTAAAATTAGCAGTATGATCAGTCTGGTTTCTCTTCAGAGCAATTTTACTAGTTTAACTACAGATGGAAAATCTCAGAATACTATTGGCATAAAATTTATTTTCCCTGACTTGAGGACCAAAATGTTAAATTTAGAAGGAAAATGAAAGGAAATAGATAAATCTTTTCTGGCAAGATAAAAATAGATGATACTTAATAATGTTTGAGGTTTCTGGGAAAGATGTAGAGAGAATGAAACTCCAAGAACACTTGTCCCTTAATGTTTTCTAAATAATTATATTAGTTTTCAACTGCTGTGTTCCAAATTACCAGTAATTTAGTGGCTTAAACAAGCAAATATTTATTATCTCACAATTTTCATGGCTCAATGGCCTGAACATGGTTTACTGGATCTTTTGTTCAGAGTCTCACAAGACTGACCTCAAGGTTTTAGGCAAGACTACTTTTCTAGTTGAATCTTACAGGTCACTTTCCAAACTCATTCAGGGTGTTGGTGGGATTCATTTTCTTGCTGCTGAAGAACTCAAGGCAGTTGGAATCCTAAAGGCCAACAGGATCTATTGCTTCTAATCACAGAGCTCCAAGAAGACCTTAATCCCTCTTTTTTTTTTCTTTTTTTGATTAAGTCCTAAATATATAAACATATATACATTAATAATTTATGGGTACAGTGTGCTGATTTTATTTACAATTTGGAATGCTTACATCAAACTAGTTAACATAGCCTTCACCTCACTTACTTAATTATTGTGTTAAGACATTTATACTCTACACTTAATAGATTTGACATGTAACCTTGCAATATGTACCATAGGTGTGGTCCCATCAATTAACCTCCCTCCCCTTTCTTCCCCCTCCCATCACTCTCCTCTTCCCTCCTTCATCCTGGGCTATGTTTGTGTTTTATCTTTCATATGAAAGTGTGGGTGATTATTAGTTTCATAATAGTACTGAGTACATTGGATACATTTTCTTCCATTCTTGAGATGCTTTACTAAGGATATGTTCCATCTCTATCCATGTAAACATAAAAGAGGTAAAGGCTCCATCTTTTTTTAAGGCTGCATAATATTCCATATTAATCCATTCCTGGGTCGATGGACACTTAGGCCTCTTTCATGATTTGGCAATTATGAAATGAGCTGCAATAAACAATCTAGTGCAAATATATTTGTTGTAAAGTGATTTCTGGTCTTTTGTATATACACCTAGTACAGGAATTGCAGGATCAAACAGCAGGTCTACTTTTAGATCCCTAAGTGTTCTCCAAACTTCTTTCCAAAAGGAATGTATTAGCTTGCATTCCCACCAGCAGTGCAGAAGTGTTCCCTTTTCTCTACATCCACGTCAACATCTGTAGTTTTGGGATTTTGTTATGTGGGCCACCCTTACTAGAGTTAGATGATATCTCAAAGTGGCTTTGATTTGCATTTCTCTGATGATTAAAGATGATGAGCATTTTTTTATGTGTCTGTAGGCCAGGCACATGTCTTCTTCAGAGAACCTTCTGTTCAAGTATCTTGCCCACAATGAAATGGGATCACTTAATAAGTAACATTAATAAGTTTCAGTTCTCTGTGGATTCTGGTTATCAAACCTTTCTTAGAAACATAACCTGTAAATATCTTCTCCCATTCTGAAGTCTCTCTGCTTTCTTTACTTACTGTATTCTTAGCTGTGCAGAAGACTTTTCGTTTGATCAGACCCCAGTAATGTAAATTTGGTGTTGCTTCAATTGACCAGGGGCTCCTCCTCATAAAGTATTCTCCCAGGCCAATTTCTTCAAGTGTTTCCCCTGCACTGTCTCCAAGAATCTTCATAGTTTCATGTCTTACATTTAAATCTTTTATCCATTGAGAGTTAATTTTTGTTAATGGTGAAAGGTGTGGGTCCAATTTCCATCTTCTACAGTTTGCCGGCCACTTCAACTAGCACCATATGTTAAATAGGGAATCTTTCCCCCAGTTTATGTTTTTGATAGACTTACCGAAGATCAAATGATGATCAATGTCTAGGTTCATCTCTTGGTTCTCTATTCTGCTGCATACATCTACCTCTCTATTTTTGTGCTAGTACCATGCTGTTTTGATCACTACAGATTTATAGTATAGTCTGAAATATGGTAGCTTGATTCCTTCTGATTTGTCTTTATTTCTGAGTAATGTCTTGGCTATTTGAGTTTTTTTCTGATTCCATATAAAAAAAAGTACTATTTTTTCCAGATCTTTAAAGTATGACAGTGGTGCTTTAATAGGGATTGCATTCAATTTGTATTTTTCTTTGGGTAGTATGGACATTTTAACAATGTTGATTCTTCCCAGCCATGAGCATGGTATGTTTTTTCATTTGTTAACATCTTCAGCTATTTCTTTTCTCAGAGTTTCATAGTTCTCTTTAGAGAGATCTTTCATGTCCTTTGTTAGCTAAATTCCCAAATATTTAATCTTCTTTGGGACAACTGTAAAAGGAATAGAGTCTTTGACTGTTTTTTCAGCCTGACTATTGGTGTATACAAAAGCTACTGATTTGTGAGTATTGATTTTGTATCCTGAGATGCTGCTGTATTCCTTGATAACTTCTAAGAGTTTTGTAATTGAGTCCCTGGGGTTTTCCAGGTATAAAATCACGTCATCTGTGAAGAGTGAAAGTTTGATCTTCTCTTACCCTATTTGGATACACTTGATCACCTTCTCTTTCCTGATTATGATGGCTGAGCGTTCCATCACAATGTTAAAAAGCAGTGGAGACCAGGGACAACCTTACCTGGTTCCTGATCTGAGTGGAAATGTTTTCAATTTTGCTCCATTCAATATGATATTGGCTGTGGGTTTGCTGTAGATGTCCTCTATCAGTTTAAGAAATGTCCCTTCTATACCTATTTTTTTTAAATGTTCTGATCATAAAAAGATGCTGGATATTATCAAATGCTTTTTCTGCATCAATTGCAAGGAGCATATGGTCTTTACTTTTTATTTTGTTTATGTGATATATTATATTTATAGATTTAAGTATATTGAACCAACCTTGAGACCCTAGGGTAAAACGCACTTGGTCATGGTGTATAATCTGTTTGATGTGCTGCTATATTCTGTTTGCTAAGATCTTATTGAATATTTTTGCATGTATATTCATTAAAAATATTGGTCTATAATTTTCTTTGTTGGGTCTTTTCCTGGTTTGGGGATCAGAGTGATATTTGCTTCATAGAATGTGTTGGGAAGTATTCCTTCTTTTTCTATGTTTTGGAAAGTTTATGTAATAAAAGTAGTATTTCCTCTTTAAAAGACTGGTAGAATTCTGATGTGAAGCTATGTGGTCCCAGACATTTCCACTTTGGGAGGTTTCATACAATTGATGTTATTTCAGAAATTAATATAGGTCTATTCAACATTTCCGATTCTTTCTGGTTGAGTCTAGGAAGGTGGTGTGCTTTTAAGTATTGGTCTATTTCCTTCATATTTTCGTATTTCTGAGAATAGAGTTTTTAGCAGCATTCATTAATATTTTTTTTTAATTTCTAAAGTGTCTGTTGTTATGTGATCTTTATCATTTCTGATTGATGATATTAGGGATTTTACTATTCTGTTTCTGGTTAGGTTAGACAAAGATTTATCAATTTTGTTCATCTTTTGATAAAAACCAACTTTTTGATTCATTGACCTTTTGAAAAATTCTTTCATTTTCAATTTTATTTACTTTAGCTCTAATTTTGTTATTTCTTTTCTTCTGGTGGGTTTAGTGTTAGAATGTTCTTCCTTTTCCAGTTGCTTGAGATGTCCCTTTAAGTTGGTGACTTCCTCTCTTTCTGTTCTCTTGAGGAAGGCTTGCAACATTATAAATTTAGGAGAAGATATTTGCAGGTTATGTCTCCAACAAAGCTTTAATAACCAGAATCCACAGAGAACTCAAACGTATAAGCAAGAAAAGAACAAGTGATCCCATCGCAGGCTGGGAAAGGGACTTGAAGAGAAACTTCTGTGAAGAAGACAGGTGCACGGCCTACAGACATATGAAAAAATGCTCATCATCTTTAATCTTCAGAGAAATGCAAATCAAAACTACTTTGAGATATCATTTAACTCCAGTAAGACTAGCCCATATCACAAAATCTCAAGACCAGAGATATTGGTGTGGATGTGGAGAAAAGGGAACACTTCTACACTGCTGGTAGGAATGCAAATTAATACATTCCTTTTGGAAAGATGTTTGGAGAACACTTAGAGATATAAAAGTAGATCTGCCATTCAATCCTATAATTCCTCTACTAGGTATATACCCAGAAGACCAAAAATCACATCATAACAAAGATATTTGTACCAGAATGTTATTGCAGCCAAATTCATAATTGCTAATTCATGGAAAAAGCCCAAGTGCCCATCGATCCACGAATGGATTAATAAATCGTGGTCTATGTACACCATGGAATATTATGCAGCCTTAAAGAAAAATGGAGACTTTACCTCTTTCATGTTTACATGGATGGAGCTGGAACATATTCTTCTTAGTAAAGTATCTCAAGAATGGAAGAAAAAGTATCCAATGTACTCAGCCCTACTATGAAGCTAATTTCTGGCTTTCACATGAAAGCTATAACCCAGTTATAACCTAAGAATAGGGGGAAAGGGGAAATGGAGGGGAGGGAAGGGGTACGTGGGCGGAGGGAGGGTGATTGGTGGAAATACACTTGCGGTGCATCTTACAAGGGTATATGTGAAACTTAGTAAATGTAGAATGTAAATATCTTAACACAATAACTAAGAAAATGCCAGGAAGTCTATGTTAACCAGTATGATGAAAATGTGTCAAACGGTCTATAAAACCAGTGTATGGTGCCCCATGATCACATTAATGTACACAGCTATGATTTAATAATAATAAAAAAAAAATTAGGACTGCCTTTGCAGTATCCCACAGTTTCTGATAATTTGTATATTTGTTATCATTTTGTTCCAAAAATTTGGTAATTTCCCTCTTAAACTCATCTATGACCCAGCTATCATAGAGCATAAGATTACTTAGCTTCCATTTCTTTGTTTGTGTATGAAGATTCCTGGTGTTACGGAGTGCAACTTTTATTCTGCTATGGTCTGAGAAAATACAAATAATAATTTCTATTCTTTTAAATTTGCTGAAGTAAGACTTGTGAGCTAAGATGTGGTCAATTTTGGAGGATATTCCATGGGCTGATGAGAAGAATGTGTATTCCATTTTGTTAGGGTGAAATGTTATATAGATGTCTGTTAAGTCCATTTGGGTTTAAGTCCAAAATTTCTTTGTTTAATTTCTTATTGGAGGATTTATCCAAGACTGCCAAAGGGGTATTAAAATGTCCTACTATTATGATGCTGTATGATATCAAGTTGCTCATGTCTGTTAGGGTCTTTCTCATAAATTGAGGAGCATTCTGATTGGGTGCAGAAATGTTAATAATTGAAATCTCATCATGTTGGGTGTTTCCCTTAACAAATACGAAGTGACCATATTATCTTTCCTTGCCTTTATTGGTTTTAAGCCTATTGTATCTGCAAATAAAATTGCAATCCTGCTTTTTTCTGATTTCTGTTTGCCTGAATTATAGATGTCCATACTTTCACACTGGGTCTATTTTTATCCTTTAAGGTAAGATGAGATTCTTGTATTCAACAGATATATGGTCTGAGCTTTTGTATCCAGTATGCCAACCTGTGCCTCTTTAGAGGACAATTTAACCCATTGACATTAATTGAGACACTTGATAAACCTGGGAGTATTTTAGGTGTCAAGTTTTTCAAAAGTCCAGTGGACATTTTTAATCCTATTGCCACTATGGAGGTTGTGTTTTGATAAAAAATTTCTGGGTGAGTTTACTTTGGTTGTAGAGCATTGTGCTGGTCATTGTGGAGGATGGGTCTGAGAATATCCTGGAGAGCTGGTTTAGTTATAGCAAATTTCTTCAACATATGTATGTCATTAAAGTATTTGATTTCTTCATCACAAATGGATAGAAATCAGTTTAGCTGGATACATGATCCTGGGCTGAAAGTTGTTTTGTTTTAGGAGATTGAAGGTTGATTACCATCCTCTTCTGGCTTGAAAAGTTTCAGCTGACAGATCTGCAGTCATTCTAATATTCTTCCCCTTGTAGGTTATGATTTTATTACATCTGGCTGCTTTCAGAACTTTCTCTTTCATATTAACTTTGGCAAAGTTAATTACAATGTGTCTAGGAGATGCTTTATTTGGATTGAGTTGTGCCAGGGCTCTGAAACAAATTTCTGTATCTCTTGCCATGATTGGGAAGTTATCCTTGATTATATTTTGGAGTAGAGCATCTGTGCCCTTAGAAACATCCTCTTCTCCTTCAGGAATTTCTATAAGGCGAATGTTTGCTCTTTTGGAATTGTCCCACAACTCTTGCAGGGAATGATCCATTTTTGCTGTCCGCTTCTCTGCCTCTTTGAGCATTTGTGAGTGTTCAAAATCTTTGTCTTCATCTTCAGAGATCCTTTCTTCTGCCTGTTCCATTCTGTTACTGAGGGATTCTACTATATTTCTCACATCTTTGAGGGCTGCAAATTCTGGTCTCAAAGTATCAAAATCTTTGGAGATTTTGTCTTTGAATTCATTGAATTCTTGAGACAACTTTTGAATTACTTCTTGAATTTCTAATTCCAACTTTATTTCCATTCTGTTAATCTTATTTGCCATCCAACTTCTGAACTTGATTTCTGACATCTTAGCCATTTTTTTATGAATGGGATCTTCTGCTGTGTCTCGTTTGTCATTCTTTGGGGGAGTTGATCTATTCTGATTATTCATGTTGCCAGAGTTTTTCCACTGATTCTGCCTCATGATTATTTTTTACTGTTTGTCTAGAGAAGCTGGTAAAGTGAAATTGGATTGAGGGCTCCTGGAGTTGTAATTAACCAGCCCTTTACTAAAGTGCTGGGACAGGTGACTTTGGCTTTTCCCCTACATCTTTAAAAAGGTCCCATTCAGTAATGCAGCCTGAGACTCTGGGGACCTGCTTGGTATGATGGAGCTAGGTGCCTCTGTCTTGTATTCAGCTAGTCTCTGTCCAATCCTACTGAATCAGTGGCTTTGGGCTGAAATCTCAGCTGTGGAGAAATACAAGTAAGACACTCCACCCACCATGGCAACAACTGGAAGAGGATCATCAGACTCTCTCACCACAATACAACCAGGATACACCCTTGGAAGGTCCCCAGGTGATAGGCCCAGGTCAAGAATTCCAAACCAATTGTCCCAGTCAGCACAAACACAGACCAAGTGGGAGAGTTCGAAAGGTCTCCAGCAACTAGACAGCAGGGGTCCACTGGCAGCTGAGGTGTGACTTGCTGTGGTGCTCTGTGGAGTCAGAAAGGCCCATCCAATAAAGTGTTAGGCCATGGGGCCTTGTTCTCCATTCCCCACCTTGCACCTCTATCACACTCAGTCACTAGTAACCCCATGGGGCTGTGGCCCAGTTCCCGCCAATGAGCAAATGTGCCAGGGATTTGTGCCTGCCAGAGTCAAAGGAGAGTCAATGCCTCCTGAGCCAGGCCACTGTACTCTGCCACCAGCCAGCAGGGCAAGCTGAAGCCTGACTACCTTGAGTGCTCAATGGAAACTGAGGATTGCTCCTCTTGAGTTTGTTCCAAACCAGAGTTTAACAAAGCAGAATTTTTTCCCCCCTCAAAGACCATGTCTCTGCCCTAGCCATACTGCTCCTGTGGTGCCCCTGCAGGGTGAGGCCTGGCTTCTTCTGGCAGTCCACAGAATTGTAGAGGTGTCTATCCAAAATTTGATCCTTGTGCGATCACTCTACTATTGCTGATACTTCATGGGAGGTGCCTCTGTGCCTTGACATGGGTTCCTGAGCCTCCCTGCAGGTTTAAGAGCCTCCACGTGAGTTCCCCAGCCTTCCTAATCTCACTTTTAATAGGGGGATCACCAGATTAGGTGAGGCCTACCCAGGAAATCTAACTTTTGCTTATCACAAAGTCAATAGATTAGGGACCTTAATTATATTTGCAAAATCTCCTCACTTGGCCATATGTCATAACATACTACCAGAGTGGTAACTCACTATATTCATGGATTATGTCCACATTCCAGGTGAGGGCATTATATAAGAAGTGGTAAAGACATCTTGGAGGTCATTAGAATTCTGCCTATCAGAAGATACAAACAATAAAATAAAACTCAAAGTTATTCCTGATTCTTATAGAGTTGTTTCAAAGTAACGACTCCCTTTTGATGATATGAAGAAATTTTGGTTTACTTTCTTCCCTTTTCCCTTTGGCTACATGGCTGTCATTCACCCTTTGTGTTTATTACTTTTTCTGGCCTAGACCTAGAAAATGTCCTAAAATGGTGTTTCTAAACACTTTTGTTCATATTTCTAGTATCATCCTTCTATATAGGCTTTTTTGGAGTTTTTTTCTTTCCTAATAACCTGCCCAAGAAATTCTAAAGCAAAATACACACACACACACACACACACACACACACACACCAGGTTTTGTGCTATACACATATGTATACTTAAACATAAATTATTAAGAATATTCCCACTTCACAAAGAACCAGGTTTTATCCCCTTAGGAACTTCCTGTTAGGAAATCACATTCTAAAATATCAATGGCTCATTATCACATAGTTATTGTGTTTTGTGCTCTTTCATTTTCTTTGATTCCTATGCCTGATACCCCAGATTCTGTTATTTACAATTCTGTAATGTAATGATGAATATAGTTTGCTGTTGAGTAGGGATTTGATAACCTGTGCTTAAGTCTCACTCTGCAACTTATTTTCATTGTGACCTTTGGCAACACAAGCAAGATTTTAGTGGTGCCATTTCTTCAGTATATCAAAAGGGTACAATGTTGTAAGGTAAAACCATTTTATAACCAAGAAAATTAATTTTATATACCTAAAGTCCTGCCTAATAGAAGAAATGAATATTCTTTTTAATTTTAAATAGGATTGATGAGAAAAAAAAGTAAGTTTCAATCCCAGGATGAGGAATTTAGAGATAAAAAGATATTTCAAATATGTCCAATGTTTCCTAATGACGTTCGCAGTTCTAATTTGAATTCTGTTGAGGTTCATTATGTTGCAACAGGGGCCAAGGACAGCACTTGTGATCATAAAACAGTGACTATATTTGTTATCAAGCAAAGTTCATGTGGTTCTGCGTGGCTTTCTAATATGTCATCACCTCCTAGCCATTGAGAAAGATTTGCCATCTTAAACATTCTTTCTGAAGACATCATACATTTGCATTTATGTTATAAAACAGGCAGAAGTCATGATGCTATTATCAACAATTATGCTAGATATAATATGTGCTAACTATCTGCTATGCACTTTCAGCATATGGCTTTTAAGAGATGATTTGCAATAGTTCAAGTAAAACAACTTCTGGTACCTTAGTTGTATTCTGAGTTCCATTTTATGATTTGACCTTTGTTCAGTTATGGGGAAATCTCTAGTATGTGAGATTTAAGTTTTGTTTATCAAACCTTCAACTTAAGAGTATGAAATTTTCACAAGGCAAAAGCACATGAATAATGACATTTGGTACTGTATTCTACCAAGATTTATTGGAAGAGTGCAAAATAGAGTTCAAAGCATATCTGAAGAATTAGGTTGGAGTTCATTAACTCAAATAAACTCCATATTTTATATCTCTTTGCTGAAAAATGTACCTCCTTTCATTTTGCCACAGATCTCTATTCATCATTTGAAAGCCATCTCTACTATTTTGTTTGTAGGGCCATTTTGTACAGTTGTGAGATTATGTTTGCCTTGATGAAATGAATGATATGATTTCAAGAAAGCTAGTATCCATGGTGTAAGTAAAGTATTTCAACATAATCTTGCACTTAGAACACAGAGGAAAGCATTATTTTCTCAAATAACAAATGAAAAATTATGTTATTATTTGCCTAAAAGGTATATTATACTTGAGTTGATGAACAGGGCTTGGAATTATCCTTATCATAGTTTAGCAGCATCAACACTGGGGAACTAGGCTTTAGGAGTTAAAGGTTTATAAGCATTTAGAGAGTAAAATACATTTCCAGATGATTTAAACTGAACTTTTGTTTACAAATAATACTATCTGCAAAGAAAGTATACATTTCAGCCTGGACACTTGATTTATCTCTGCTGGGAGTTGGCGGTCCCAATTCCCCAACCCAGTTGACCTGGTTCAATTATTCACCTGAGATAAGGAGTTCAACCAAGGCATGGCAGTGTTTGAAAGCAAAAATGAGTGGAAATAGAAAATAAATCTGGAGCAGCTAAGAAGAATATGTCCCAATAATATCCCAAGAAGAAGGAGAAAGGGAACAGGGAGTGGAGGGAAGGGGGAAAGGTGGGTAGAGGGAGGGTAATTGGTGGGACCACACCTATGGTGCATCTTACAAGGGTACATGTTAAATTTACTAAACATAGAATATAAATGTCTTAACACAATAACTAAGAAAATGTGGTGAAGGCTATGTTTACCAGTTTGATGAAAATGTTTCAAATTGTATATAAACCCAGCACGTTGTACCCATGATTGCATTAATGTACACAGCCATGACTGAATTAAAAAAAAAAAGGAAAAAAAAAAAAACTGGAGCATCACAGGCAGCATGAATAGAGAGCAAAAGTAACCTGCACAGGTTTCAGTGTAACAAAGAGAAATTTTATTTAGGAAGAACAAAGAGAAAGTTTAGAGCACTTCCAAAGACAGTTGGTAGTGGGCCCCTCTCATAAAGGTGAATAGGTTAGAGGGATCAGACTCAAATTCCATGCAGAAACATAAATACCCTCTTTCTCTCCATTTGAAATTGGTTGCAAGTCTTTCATTGGTTCTTCTGTGCCTCTAGGCAGTATTGATATTTTCTATTGGTTATTGTTTACCAAGGTTATCTCATACCCACATTCTTGCGGGCCCTTCAGACTTCCTGGTTCAGCAGGCCAGGCTTCCCTCCCATTCCCCTTGAAGCTCATTTTGTGATGTACCTTATCAATTTCCCTATTTATTTGTGGAAAGGAAATTTTGAGCTAAAGAAAAATTAATCTCCATGATGAGATAGTGAGAAAAGAGAGCAATCCATGAAGTTATGAATTCAGACTTTAGATAAAATCTTTCCATGGGCCCCTGCTCCACAGATAACTATGTCCTTCCATCTGTGGTCATCTTTGATTTGCTTTAAAACACTGAAAGAAGTAACTTATTCCAAAGCTTATAAGTTATATGACACACTGATATAGATGACTTATTCAGTGCTTTTCATCATAATGTAGAAACAGGGCAAGGTGAAATAATAGACTGCAGAGAAGAATGGGTGAGGGGCCATGATATTTCACTAGCTGAAGACTCTGTCTTGAGAAAACCATATATGACTTTTCAAATCTGAAGTTCCTAAAATTAACCATGGTATACATGCCCTCCTTGCCTCTGAGTAGTTATTTCTGATCCTTACATCAGAACACAACTTAATAGATGTAAGTAAACTTGGTCCCTCTATTACTTCTACTACCATCATGACTACTTTTATAGTGGCAGTTATAGCACGTGGTGCAATTATGTTTTTACTTCTATCTCAACATGCAAGCTGAGAGTTGCTCTAGAGTAGAAGGAATGCTTTGTTGTTGATTTTTATTTTACTAACATATTCTTAGTGCTTAGCACTAAATATATGATCAGTTGAATGAATTAATAAATAGATAAATTAGTGAATGACTCAACATCAATAATGCCGCAGTCTTTTTTTTTTTTTTTTTTTTTTTTTTTTGTAGAGACAGAGTCTCACTGTACTGCCCTCGGGTAGAGTGCCGTGGCGTCACACGGCTCACAGCAACCTCTAACTCTTGGGCTTACGCGATTCTCTTGCCTCAGCCTCCCGAGCAGCTGGGACTACAGGCGCCCGCCACAACGCCCGGCTATTTTTTTTGTTGCAGTTTGGCCGGGGCTGGGTTTGAACCCGCCACCCTCGGCATATGGGGCCGGCGCCCTACTCACTGAGCCACAGGCGCCGCCCAATAATGCCGCAGTCTTAATCTTATCTCAGCCACCTTTTCTATTAGAATTGATCAAGTATTAGGTATATAGATGTATGCTTAATGAATGGGGTGTAAAATATGAATGCAGACTGATTTGTGAAGAAGCCATAATTCTGAGAGATAAACATATTTCATAATCACTTATACATAATGAAAAACAGAGGGTATTTCTAACCTCTCTAGCTGAATTCTACTCATTCCAAAAGTATTCATGTAGTATTGATAATCTTTTATATGTTTCAAGATTGCTTTTTGTTTTGGGGTACAGCAATAACAAAAATGACAAAAAAGGTTCTGCTGACATGGAATTATATTCTAACACATAAGAATTTATTTGTGCTTATTTATTTATATATTTTTAAATTTCAGATTAATATGTGGGTGCAAATGTTTAGGTTTCATTGTTTTCAATTATAGTGTAAAGTTCAAGTTGTAGTTGAGCCCTTCACCCATGGGGCAGTCTGAATACCCTCACATTGTGCACATTACGTGAGATCCTACCAACCACTCTCCCTCCTACCCCTTCACCTGTCCCTCCTCTTCCTCCCTTTTGCTAGACTATATTTATGTTTCTTCTTTCATGTAGGCATGTGGTTTATACATTGGTTTCCTATTACTGTTTGGGTACATTGGATACTTTCATTTCTATTCTTGTGACACTTTATTAAGGAGAATGTGTTTCAACTCCATACAAGTAAACACAAAAAATGTAAAGTCTCATCTTTTTTAGAACTGAATAGTACTCCATGGTATACATATACCACAGTTTGTTAATCCATTCATAGGTTGATGAGCACTTGAGTTGCTTCCACGTCTTGGTAATTGTGAATTGAGCTGCAATAAAACTTCTGGTGCAAATGTCTTTCTTTTAAAATGATTTTGTTCTTCTGGATAGACACCTAGTAACAGGACGGCAGGATCAAATTGAAAGTCTATTTTTAGTTCTTTGAGAATTCTCCATGCTTTTTTGCATAGAGGTTGTATTAGTTTACAATCCCTCCAGCAGTCCCAAAGTGTTTTATTCTCTCCACATCCATGCCAGCATCTCCAGATTCAGGATATCATGATGTGGGCTAATCTCAATGGAGTTAATTTATAAATCAGACACACACACACACTCACACATACATATATTCTTTTTTCTTTTTTTTTTTTTTTTTGCCATATGTGCTATATGGTAAGTAGCAAGTACTTGATATCTACAACCACATATTTTATTTAATCTTCAAAATCATCCTAGGGAGTAGCTAAAGTTATTCTCATTTTTAATAAGAAGGAAATTAGGCACAGAGAGATTAATACATCTTCTATAATTTCCAACTTGTTTTCATGACTTAAATTTCAGCACTTTTAAAAAGTATATATAATATATATGTGTTATATATATGTATATATATAAAATGTCTGTCATTTGGCTATGCAAAGTTCCTCGTGTTTATAGGAAAAATGATTCTATTAATTGAAATAATGCATTGATATTTCTCTTAGCATGGAAAATAATGAAAAGGTCTCGCAATAAAAAGAAATAATTATAGAGAAGTTATCAGTTCCTAAGCTTAAAGAAAACTATTCACTTTAAATATCAAAGTTGAATAACATGTTATTAATGAGATAAATCATGATATTATATAGAAAATGCACCAAATTCTTCATCAATTTCATTTATTGAGGTACGTCATGTTTTACATCCACAATAATCTTATTTTTAGAATAATGTAAATAAAATCTTAACTTTTAAAAACATACACATTTAAGAGCATCCATATGGGGCGGCACCTGTGGCTCAAGGAGTAGGGCGCCGGTCCCATATGCCGGAGGTGGCGGGTTCAAACTCAGCCCTGGCCAAAAATCGAAAAAAAAAAAAAAAAAAAAAGAGCATCCATATCTTTTATTTATCAACTGCTTTCATAACCTGCATTATGTGATCATACCTCTGACACTTAATACTTGTCTGCACACTGTGACCACATGACTTTACAATGATTAACAAGATCCAAGTTTAATTGTTTAAGGGAATAAAATAATTGATTAAACTTGTGTGTGTGTGTGTGTGTGTGTGTGTGTGAGTGTATGCATACATTCAGGATTTATTTTAAAAAGTAATACAGACTTTAACAGGGGAAACTGCTGACACCGAGTGAATGTATTTTGGCACATATTGTGGATTAACATTTAAAGAAGAAAAAACAATTCCTAGAATCCATTCCCTAAAAGGGAAATAAAGTTTCTTCTTTGTTTAAAAAAATCCAAACATAAATTACGATCTACAAAAAATTCTCTAAAATAGAAGAAAATTTATAGTTCATACAAACTTAGATGTAAAAAGAAGTTGATTTATTTGGCCATATGAAAATAAGAAACTTTTCTGGGACAAAAAATAAAATAAACTTTTTTGTTGTTGTTAAATCACAGCTGTGTACATTGATATGATCATGGGGCATCATTCACTAGCTTCACAGACCGTTTGACACATTTTCATCACACTGGTTAACATAGCCTTCCTGGCATTCTCTCAGTTACTGTGCCAAGAAACTTAACATTCCACATTTACAAAGTTTCACATATACCCTTGTAAAATGCACCGCAGTATAATCCCATCAATCCCCTTCCCTCAACCCACCTCTCCTCTCCCTCCTCTCCCTTTCCCATTTCTCCCTATTCTTAGGTTGTAACAGGGTTATAGCTTTCATGTGAAAACCCTAAATTAGTTTCATAGTAGGGCTGAGTATATTGGGTACTTTTTCTTCCATTCTTGACATACTTTACTAAGAAGAATATGTTCCAGCTCCATCCATGTAAACATGAAAGAGGTAAAGTCTCCATCTTTCTTTAAGGCTGCATAATATTCCATGGTGTACATATACCACAATTTATTAATCCATTCGTGGATCGATGGGCACTTGGGCTTTTTCCATGACTTAGCAATTATGAACAGGGCTGCAATAAACATTGTGGTACAAATATCTTTGTTACGATGTGATTTTTGGTCTTCTGGGCATATGCCCAGTAGAGGGATTACAGGATTGAATGGAAGATCTATTTTTAGATCTCTAAGTGTTCTCCATATCTCTTTCCAAAAGGAATGTATTAATTTGCATTCCCACCAGCAGTGCAAAAGTGTTCCCTTTTCTCCACATCCGTGCCAACATCTCTGGTCTTGGGATTTTGTGGTATAGGCTAGTCTCACTGAAGTTAGATGATATCTCAAAGTAGTTTTGATTTGCATTTCTCTGATGATTGAAGATGATGAGCATTTTTTCATATGTCTGAAGGCCGCATGCCTGTCTTCTTCAGAGAAGTTTCTCTTCAAATCCCTTGCCCAGCCTGCGATAGGATCCCTTGTTCTTTTCTTGCTAATGCGTTTGAGTTCTCTTTGTCAGAGACATAACCTGCAAATATCTGCTCCCATTATGAGGGCTGTTTGCTTGCTTTACTTACTGTGTTCTTGGCTGTGCAGAAGCTTTTTAGTTTGATCAAGTCCCAGTAGTGTATTTTTGAAGCTGCTTCAATTGCCCGGGGGGGTCCTCCTCATAAAATACTTGCCCATCCCGATCTCTTAAAGGGTTTTCCCTGCACTCTCCTCTAGTATTTTTATAGTTTCATGTCTTAAGTTTAAGTCTTTGATCCAGTGAGAGTTTATCTTAGTTAATGGTGAAAGGTGTGGGTCCAGTTTCAGTCTTCTGCAGGTTGCCAGCCAGTTCACCCAGCACCATTTGTTAAATAGGGAATATTTTCCCCATTGAATGTTTTTAGTTGGCTTGTCAAAGATTAAATAACGGTAAGTAGCTGGATTCATCTCTTGGTTCTCTATTCTGTTCCAGACATCTACTTCTCTGTTTTTGTGCCACTACCATGCTGTTTTGATCACTATCGATTCATAGTATAGTCTGAGGTCTGGAATCAACATTGTTAAAATGTCCATACTACCCAAAGCAATATATAATTTCAATGCAATCCCCATTAAAACTCCACTGTCATACTTTAAAGATCTTGAAAAAACAATACTCGTTTTATATGAAATTAGAAAAAAATGTCGACTAGCCAAGACATTACTCAGAAATAAAAACAAAGCAGGAGGAATTACGCTAACATAAACAAATTTGAAAGAAAAGTGGTTGGTGGTAACATGTCTACCAGACACAATATTAAAATTTAAAATATATAAAGATCTTCTATAAATTATATAACACAAATAATAAAAACTGAATAAAATATACAAAGAATATTAACAGAAAATTCAACAAGAATAAAAAATATAAGATGTTCAACTTTAATGTTAATCAGGAAAATGCAAATTGCAAAACAAGTGTCTATTGAATGACCACATAATTGGCAAATTTATAAATGATTGAACATCTATGGCAATATTAAGAAATGTGGAAATAGGTGACTCTTATTAATACTTTTCAATTTTCTTCAAGTACTGTTTACATAAAAGAAAATGCACTCATTTTAAGCATATAGTTCAATGAGTTTCGATGATTACAACTATTTATATAAGCTCTAAATAAAAAATGCAAATAAAAAATAATTCCATCACCTCACAATTCTCTTGAAATGTTTACAATCAATCTCTCACCTTCTGCCACTAATCTGATTTTTATTTATCTGATTTCTATCAATACAGCTTAGATTTGCTTGCTTTGAACTTCAGATAAATGGGATTATTTAGTATGGACTCTTTTGTATCTAGTTTCTTTAGCTCCTCATAATGTTTTGAAGATTTAACCATATTAATGTGTGTATCAGTAGTTAATTTCTTTTCATTACTGACTGCTATAGCATTGTATAAATATTCCTCAATTTGTTCATTCACTCACCTTTTCATAGGTTTGGGACCAAGAACAATATTTTCAATAGCTAACTCCACGTCTGGCTATACCCTTATCCTGTTGAATGGCTTTTTAAATTCTTACTATGCATTTATTTGATATCATTTTGTGTGTTTTTCTAAGTTTTTTCTTTAACTAGATTTTAATGTTAATGAAAATATTATGTCAATTTTAATAAAAACAGAGATTTGTCTGTCTTTTTTTATTATCAGAGCCTCAGTGTCCAGAACAGTGCTGAGCCCATAGTATTCACATGGCTAGTTTTTTGAATGAATAATAAATAAATCAAATAATAGAAGGTTCTATGTCTTGAGTCGCTATTATGTGCTATGCATTGTGCAAGATGATCTCTATATTATGAGAGAAACACATATTTTATTTTTCTTAAAAATTTCTCTGTCTTCCAAAATGAACCCTGGTGACAAAGAAATCTATATTTCTTTGAAGAAAGTCATGAGTGATAAATATGTACATTTAGAACTAAAAATGCTTTATGGCTGCAAACAGTTTTATGAGGGGGAGAGAGAGAGAAAGACCTTGGAATATCTAGGAGTTAATACTGGGACTTTGAGAGAAAAGAGGTAAGATTAAGATTAGCAACCATATGAAGGAAAAGTCATAAAGGAAAAACCCAGTAGGTGGGGTTAAATTGAAGGACGTTTGGGGTAATAGAAAGGTATCTGATGGGGATTTTAAAAAGAAATTTTGCGGTCAGCTTGCATAAACCATTCTCTTCCATTTCTTCAATTGAAAATTATGTAAACTGTTTATTTCTTGTTAATTTATATATATATATATTCTTAGGTGGAAATAAATAAAAGTGCTATGGCTTTCTTCAAGGCAGACATGAAATGGCAGAAAGGATTGTCCATGTGGATCACACACAGACATTAATATTAATACAATTAAAGAATCTGATACTCAATTCCCCTTGTAGTCCAATCTCCCACCTACTATGTAATTAACCCCATAAGACTTCAAAAATTGGTTCTGTATGAGTATGTCAATTGACAACAGGCACACATCACTAGCAAGTCTATCAGTAATTTTTTTGAATAGCTCTGTTTTTCTTCCCTTTCAGATCCTCTTTGTAACTAATCAAACATCTGCTTGCCTTTAACTTGTTTAATGTTATATAAGTAGAAAGATGTATATCAAATAAGGCATTTTAAAATCAGATCTTCTACTGAACCCTTTGAAAAACAGAGAACCTCAACATTGCTTCCAATATTTGACATTTTGTCAATTTAATTAAAACAGCTATAGTCACAGAAATGCCACTCAATAAATATTTGTTGATTAATGAATTAGCTATCACATTACCATGCCCTCTAGTCTTTTCTAAGAATTGAATCATCCCGCTCTTAAGGGATTCTTTCAGTGTGTTTTGCAAATAACAATAATAATAAACATAGTCTCGTAATAGAGAGAACTCCATGTGCTAGTGCCACCTTTAAAGGGAAGTAAACTAAGTCAGAGATTAAGTAGGTTTTGTTCAAAGTCTTAATGGCAGATAAGCAGCTGTGTGCAAAGCAGACATTATAAGTTATGACATTGTGTCCATTTAAATGTCTACTTGAAATGTCTGATGGGAAATGGCACATAGACCAAAATATCAAGTGAGGGAAAAATTAGTCCCTTGACATACTTTGGCAGATGGCAAGAAATAAAGATATTCAATAATGATACCAACCTATCTCAGTTTCCTGGACAAAGCCCAAAGAACATAAACTGCATTTTTCTCTCTAGTGTTGGTTTAAGCACCACTCTCTGTATTGAAATATGTTAGCATTTGGATTTAACAACTACATATTCACACAGGACCAAATCTGTGTCCAATCACATATTAAAGGACCCAGTGCCTCCTTATTCATACATAGAGTTATAATTGAAAAAAATAATCATAGAGGTATGTGAAATAAAGGAGAGGAGAGAAAGGTCTCTAAGAATGAAAAAAAAAATACTAACATTTCTCTAGGTAGTAATTCACATCAAGCATAAAGTTCATGATGCTGTCAAAATACTATTTGTCATTAACTCAGGCAAACATGCTAAAGAGTGTTAAGCTCCCTTAAGGGATGAGAGTAGTTGTTTAAATCCAAGTACAGTTGACTGTATCATTTTGATCTGAAAAAACCATATCCTTTTACTGGGAAAATTACCTTATCCATACCACAGAATACAACTCAGTACAATGAGAATTCACCAAGAGATTTTCAGATAGCTGAGAGGAAGAACCTGTGAGGTTTGTTAGCTAACTTTGATAGTAAAGGGAGTTTCATCAGAATCATGACACAACCTCAACATATGGCATTCAAAAAAAAAAAAAGTTTCTTCATCATTCCACCTGCAGTTGAGTGGAAGTTATTTAGCTGTATTAAATTATTAGTGAAATTAGGCAAATCTGGCCTTTTGTTCCAAATAGAAGCTGGCTTCTGCAGTTATATATGGATATGGGCATGGCAGCAATCTATTGGCATCAACAGATTTGCCCAGTTAAATATTCCAGAAATGACTGTGTGTGAATGCCAAACATATGAACAAGATGCTTGGAAAGAAAACACTGTGAAGAAAAGATACATAAAGAAAGAATTGATGGGATATAAGGGAGAAATATCACTCCAAATAATCTCATTTTCTGTAGTCCTACTCTGTATCTGAAGTATAATAGAGCACTTCAAGTTCCCTGCTGTCACTTTTTCTCTAGCCTCATCCTACTTCTGAAATATCCTCTACATTCTAGCCAGAGAATCCTATCTAGACTGTAAATACAATCTTCCTTATGGGTCTACAATAGCTTACTATTGCTCATGGAACAAAGTTCAAGTGTGGCAGTGTGGCATGCTCAGTCCCTTACAAACAGGGCCCAACTTCTCTCTGGCAGGATTTCTGGCTGCTCTTTCCCTTGCTCTCTCCCATCACCAACACTCATATCCTATACTTCAGTCAAATAAAACGTTTTGCTTATTTGTGAGATTTTCCATGTTTTTCCACAGCCTGTTAAAAAATCAGGTGCACTTATTCTACAATAACCTTTGTTTTCTGACAGGCCTAGAAAGACTATCCACCCCAGAGTAATATTGCCTGTATGAATACTTCTCAGACTTTCATAGCTGAGTTACTTGCTTTTACTCCCTGTTACAGCTCTTACCACACTGCATTGCAAATATCTATGTATACATCATACTTGTTTACCAGATGTTGGGCACCTTGAACGATAGGCTCATCTCCAATTTTTTATTAATTTGTTTCTCATGAGCATGAGGCTTAGTAATAATTATGTGCACTATTTTCTGTAGGGTGGTTTCCTTCAGAATGTTTGCAATGTCTACTTCTATATGAAGGTAGTATTAACTCAGCTTGTAAAAATAATATTGTAAACCTAGAACACCATAATATAAATTCTGTTGTATTTTGGTTAAGTCTAGTAACTCTAAAACTCTAAGGTCCACTCTCTGGGCTATTCTTGGATCAGGAAGTTCTATCTCAAAATGCTCACATACACAAATAAAATACACTATCTTAGATTGTTCTTCACTTTTATTTCTTTGTTTTTTTATTGTTGAGTATTCATTGAGGGTATGGAGAACCAGGCTACACTACTTGCATTTGTTAGGTAAAGTACCTCTTGTGTCCTGCCTCAAGACATGTGTCACACACCGTCATCCACCCAACCCCCTCCCTCCTTCCCTCTCTCCTCTTTCCTCTTATCCCACCTCTCACAAGGTACTAGGTCATCAATTGTCCTCATATTAGAATGATTACATTGCACTCTTGATTCTCCATTCATGAGATGCTTTTCTAAGAAAAATGTGTTTCAACTCCATCCAGGTTAATACAAAACATGTAAAGTCTCCATCGTTTTTAGTGGCTGAATAGTATTCCATGGTATACATATACCACTTTTTGTTAATCCATCCTGGATTGGTGGGCACTTAGGTTTTTTCCACAGTTTGGCAATTGTAAATTGAGCTGCGATAAACAGTCTAGTGCAAATGTCCTTATGATAAAATGATTTTTTTTTTCTGGGTAATGCCTAGTAATGGGATTGCAGGATCAAATGGGAGGTCTAGTTTGAATTCTTTGGGGATTCTCCATATTTCCTTCCAAAAGGGTTGCATTACTTTGCAGTTCCACCAGCAGTATAAAAGTGTTCCCCTCTCTCCAAATCCACGCCAGTATCTGCAGTTTTGAGATTTTGTGATGTGGGCCATTCCCACTGGGGTTAGGGGATATCATACGGTGGTTTTAATTCGCATTTATCTGATAATTAGGGATGATGAGCATTTTTTCATATGTTTGTAGGCCATTCGTCTATCTTATTTAGAGAAGGTTCTATTAACCTGTCTTGCCAATTAATATAAGGGATCGTTGAATTTTTTTATGTTGTTGAATTTAAGTTCTCTGTAGGTCGTAGTTATCGAGCAATTGTCCAATTAATAAAATGTGAATATCTTTTTCCATTCTTATGGTTGTCTATTTACTTTGGTGGTTGTCTCCTTAATGTACAGAAGCTACTAAATTACATTAAATTCCATTTGTTTATTTTTGTTGTTGTGCAATTGCCATGAAGTCTCCTTCACAAAGACTTTCCCCAGTATGATAACTTCAAGGGTTTTACCCACACTTTATTCAAGGTTTTTTATTGCTTCATGCCTTTTAGATCTTTTATTCATCTCAAATCAATTTTTGTGAGAGGTGAGAGGTGTGGGTCAAGTTTCGCTCTTTTACATGTAGATATCCAATTCTCCCAGCACCATTTATTGAATAGGGATTCTATCCCCCAGTGTAAGTTCTTCTTTGGTTTATCAAAGATTAAGTGGCTGTAAGATGTTAGTTTCATTTCCTAGTTTTATATCAAGTTCCAGATGTTTATGTCTCAATTTTTCTGCTGATATCATGCTGTTTTGATCACTATGGCCTTGTAGTATAGCATAAAATATGGTAGGCTGATGCCCCTGGCTTTGTTTTTATTGCTAAGAATTGCCTTGGCTATACAAGGTTTTTTCTGGTTCCATATAAAATGAAGACTTTTTTTTTTTTTTCAAATTTTGAAAGTATGATGTTTGTATTTTAATGGGGATTGAATTAAATCTGTAGATTGCTTTGGGAAGTATAGACATTTTAACAATGTTGATTCTTCTCAGCTATGATCATGGTATGTTCTTCCATTTGTTAATATCTTCTGTTATTTCTTTTCTTAGGGTTTCATAATATTCTTTAAGGAGGTTTTCACCTCATTAGTTAGGTATATTCCCAGGTATTTCATTTTCTTTGAAGCTACAGTGAAGGAGATTGTGTCCTTAATTAACTTCTCATCCTGGCTGTTATTGGCATATACAAAGACTACTGACTTGTGGTCATTGATTTTATATCCTGAGACATTACTGTACATTTTGATCACTTCCAGGAGTCTTGTGGTTGAGTATTTGGGGTTCTCTAAGTACAAGATCATATCCTCAGCAAAGAGGGAGAGTTTGACTTCTTATGCCCCCATTCGATGCCCTTTATTTCTGTCTCTTGCCTGGTTGTATTAGCTAGAACTTCCAGTACTATGTTGAACAGTAGTGGTGATAGAGGACAGCCTTGTGTGCTTCCAGTTGTAAGTGGGAAAACTTTCAGTTTTACTCCCTTCAATATAATGTTAGCTGTGGATTGTCATAGATGGCTTCAATCGGTTTTCTTCAGAGTTCTAATTTAAAAAGTATGCTGAATTTTATCAAATGCTTTTTCTGCATCTACTGAAAGGATCATATGGTCTTTGTTTTTTTTTTTATTAAATCATAACTGTATACATTGATATGATCATGGGGCTACTTACCGCTATTTGATCTTTGACAAGCCAATTAAAATCATTCAGTGGGGAAAAGATTCCCTATTTAATAAATGGTGCTGGGTGAACTGGCTGGTCTTTGTTTTTGCTTCTGAGATTTGGTGAATTACGTTTATGGATGTGAGTATGTTAAACCAGCCTTGCATCCCTGGTATTAAACCTACTTGATTGTGATGAATGATTTCTTTAACGTGTAGATGTAATCTACTGGCTAGGATTTTACTGAGAATTTTTGCATCTATTTTCACTAGTAAAACTGATCTGAAATTCTCATTTTTAGTTGGATATTTTCCTCATTTTCATATCAGGGTGATGTTTGCTTTGTAGAACACATTGGGGAAGATTCCTTCCTTCTCAATTCTTTTGAATATTTTCTGTAGTATGAGTATAAGCTCTTCTTTGAAAGTTTGATATGATTCTGGTCTGAAGCCATCTACTTTAGGGCTTTTCTTTTGTTGGGAGATTTTTTTATTGTTTCTTCAATCTCAGTTCTTGAAATCAGTCTGTTGAAGAAATCTATTTCTTCTAGATTAAGTCTAGGGAGAGGATGTGATTCCAGGTATTGATCTATTTCCTCCACATTGTCAAATTTATGGGCATAGTGTTTTTTGTGGAACTCAGGGATGATCCCTTGTATCTCTATGGCATCTGTTGTTATTTCTCCTTTATCATTTCTGATTGAGTATATTAGAGATTTTGCTTTTTTGTTTCTAGTTAGTATGGACAAAGGGTTATTAATTGTATTTTTTCTCAAAAAAACAACTTATTGTTTTGTTAATTTTCTGAATGATTGTTTTGTTTTCAATTTCATTCATCCCTGATTTAATTTTTTTTTCTTTTCTTCTCCTGGGTTTGAGATTAGATTGTTCTTCTTTTTCCATTCCATAAATGATTCATGAGTTTGTTAATGTACTCTCCGTTTTTCTCAAATGTAAGCATCTAATGTGCTAAATTTTCCTCTCAAGACTGCTTTTGCTGTGTCCTACAGGTTTTGGGAACTTGTGTCTACATTGTGATTATTTTTGAGGAATCTAACAATTTCCTCTTTTACCTCTTCCTGAACCCAATGATAATTCAGCATAAAGTTGTTTAATTTTCACATCTTTGTGTGGGGATGAGTGTTTTTGTTGGAGTTGAGTTCCACCTTATTGCCTTGTGGTCTGAGGAGATACAAGGTGTAATTTCTATTCTTTTAATTTTGCTGAGGTTTGATTTGTATCCTAGGATGCTGTCAATTTTGAAGTACATACCATGGGCTAATGAGAAAAATGTATATTCCTTAGCTTTGGGATGGTATGTTCTGTATATGTCTATTAATATCATTTGTTCTGGGATAACATTTAAGTCCTCTGATTTTGTTTAGTTTCTATTCAGAAGATTTGTTAAGTTCTGTCAGAGGGGTGTTAAAGTCCCCATGGTGTTATGGGATATCACATTGCTCAGACCTACCAAGGTATATTTCATAAATCTGGGAACATTTAAGTTGGTGCATAAATATTTCAAATTGAAATATCTTCTTGTTGAAGTGTTCCTTTGACTAGTATAAAGTCTCTATTGTTGTCTTTCTTAACTTTAAGTTGATGTAAATCTGCTTGTATCTGAAAATAACATTACAACCCCTCCTTTCTTCTGATTTCCATTTGCTTGACATACTGTTTTCCATCCCTTAACCCTGAGTTTTGATTTGTCCTTCAAGACTCAGTGTGTCTCTTGGAAGTAGAATAAGGATGACTTGTGCTGTTTAATCCAATCAGCCAGCCTGTGCCTCTTCAGTGGTGAATTCAGTCCATTGACATTTATTGATAGAAATGGTAAGTGTGGCAGAATTCTATTCTTGTTATTTTGTGAAAGTCCCTTGTATAGTTTTATCCTTTGGGCCATTGTGGAAGCATTGTTTTTACCTTTATCTTCTTTGTGTTTACTTTGCTGGTGATACATTGTGGTGATCGGTGTTGAGAATAGGTCTAAGTATTTCCTGTAGAGCTGGTCTTGCTGCAGCAAATTTCCTCACAGTTTGTATATCCTCAAAAGATTTGATTTCTCCATCAATTTTGAAGCTTATTTTAGCAGTGCATAGAATTCTTGGCCGAAAATTGTTTTGTTTAAGAATGTTGAAGGTGGAAGACCATACTCTTTTGTCTTGGAAGGTTTCTGTTGAAACATGTACTATCATCCTGATGGCTCTACCTCTGTAGATCAGTTGGCGCTTACTCCTGGATGCTTGCAGAATTTTTTTCTTTCATCTTGACTTTAGACAGATTCATTACAATGTGTCTTGGAGAGGCACTGTTTGAGTTGAGATGACCCAGGATTTGATATCCAACTGAAAGGACTGTGTTGGGGTCTTTAGTAAAACTTGGGGAGTTTTCCTTTATCATGGTCTCCAGGAGGGCTTCCATCCTTTGAAATAATCTTCTTCCCCTTGAAAAATCCCTATTATTCATATATTTGAATGCTTTATGTAGTCTAGTAGTTCTCTAAGCACCTGCTCTGCTTTCTCTCTCTTCTTTCTGCCTCTTTAACTACCTGCATTAACTCAAAAACTTTATCTTCTAGCTCTGAGGTTCTTTATGCTTCATAGCCTAACCCATTTTTGATACTTTCTACTGCATCTTTACATTCCCTGATTGTCTCTTTCATTTCCTTAAGGTCCGCCACATCCTTTCTATATTCTACATGCCTCTTGTCCAAGTTTTGCTTCTGCTTTCCATTTTCTTGTCCATTCCTTTTATCATCTTTATTATCCATATTTTAAATTCCCTTTTTGTCAAGTCCATTAATTATTGATAGGTGGAGTCTTCTGCAGTAGCTGCCTCATTATCACTTGGGGGAGTTCTGCTTTGGTTTTTCACATTGCCTGAATTTTTCTGTTGGTTCCTTCTCACATATTCTTTCTTCTTGTACACCTTTTTATCCTCCTTTTTACTTCTGACTGCCTCCTTTTTTTTTTTTTTTAACAGAAGTCCTTCGTCTTAATGACAGTATATTGCAATGTGTCTCTGGGACACCGTAAGGCACTGTGTTTTAGGAGACAGAGAGCACAGCCAGCACCTCTATGGTCCTTACTCCAAACTTAGCTGCTTTTGGTGATTGCCTGATTATTTTCTCAGCATTCAGACCCTGCTGTGTTGGGATCTTAAAGCTCACAAGTATCTTTCAGGGGCTGATCTCGCAGTTCCCCCTGACTCCAGTTCCCATGGGGTACAGGAGTCCCTCAGCTTGTCCGAACATAGAAGTTCTGATCCCAGCAGGAAAAATTAAGACATATGAGTTTTAGACCCCTACTAAGTCCTTCTAATGACCTTCCCACAATGGCAGGCCCCTGGCCACTGAGACCTTCTCAGTGTGACTACATTGCCAGCCCCAAAACCTATGGCAAATCCACTCCAACCAGCATTCAAATATGGTTGCTATATATTGTTAGAGTCTGTCCACTCTTCCAAGCTTTCCATTTTATGTGCTGCTAACCCCCAAAACTGAAAACCCTGGAAAGACTTCTTCTTATCCCAGATCTCTATGTGCAGCTAGTGATCCCTGTCCATTGCAATCACTTGCCTAATTCATGAGGTATCCACTGCTCTGGATCATACACTGTACCCAGCTCACCACCTCTTCACTCTGTTCCCTGAGCTATGACTCCGAGTATGGTCTCTATGCCAAGTACATATGGGTTCTCTCTTTTTCCCCAGTCATTCTAGGATAGCTCAGCTAAGCAATTCTTCTGGTATTCCATCTTCACTTGTATTTCTTGAGGAATACATACATAGTTTTAGGCAGGTATAAGAGGGCAGTTTCTTCTTTCACAGAGCATGAAAGTACCTTTAATTCAATTATTAGCATGAATTTGAATAACCAAGCAAGTAAAGATGTCCAAACTTATAATTAGAGCCACAGGATTTGAACACATGCAAGCATTTGAAGTCTGAGACAAAGGAGTGAAATATGTACTTTACTCTAGAATCCAGTTTCTTTATGCATGACTAGTTAGACAAACTCACTCTTGCTTGATTAAATATTACTAACTCACAAATTTCAAACAAAATTTTATACACACACAGATGTACTAAATAATGAAGCTAGAAAATGAATAATTAATACTTCATATCATTGAATAGGCATATTTGTTTACACGCTTATATTCTCGTATTACCATAGTCAAAGCCAAAGTCAATTCCTCTCTCTGAAAGCCATTACTTTCAATTATTAACTTTCTGTGGAAGGCACTTATAACTTATCTAGGCCATGTTCACACTTTCAGATATATCCTCCTGATTTTGAATAATGATTCTGATGGGTATTTAGGGTCTGAGAGTCATATCAGGAATATGTTGGAGGGGTCACATGAAGAGAATATTATCAAAACCTACTCAGAATAATGGAGATGTTGATTTTAAGTAAGGAAGGGAGAGAAAAAACGAGTTCATACTGGACATCTTCTTTTGGTAAATGCTGATCTATACAAAAGTGGAATAGTAAGGTAGTGGTGAGAAAGACTAGAAGCTCTGACTCTATTGCATGGTTAATACAGAATACTTAAAAAAACATGTCAAGGAATAATAAATGTGACTCTATTTAAATGACTCAAGAAGGCAGGCTTTTTTTTCTCTCACATGCAAAAAAAGATGAAGCTATGAACCATAAATCTTATAAAAGCTTATAATTATTTTTTATTTATTTATTTTTATTAAACCATAGCTGTGTACATTAGTATGATCGTGGGGCACCATACACTTGGTTCATAGATCGTTTGACACATTTTCATCACATTAGTTGGTATAGCTGCCATTGATGGCCAGTGTTTTGCAGCTAACTATAATGGTGTTAATAAGCTTTTCAACCCTATGCTGCTATTTCTAAACACAGTAAGTAAAAGAAGAGATGACACTGATTGGTATAATCAATTAACCCTGCTTTCTCTGGTTTAGAGGATGTGTGTGGGTTTAACAATAATTGTACAGCAATCACAGAAATCATCAAAGAACACAGTAATATTCCTCTATGTGACATGAGAAATAGAATATCTCTAGGGATTAAATTAGGTATCATGCATGATTTGTACATATAAGTGATGGTCCTGAGAATTTTGTAAAAATTGGGCTAGCAACAAAGAACAAGCCTAAAACTCAGGAAGGAAGAAGTCTTAGTTAGTTATAAAAACTATGTTTAGCTACATTTTAAATATAGTGAGGTTAATATAAAAGTGTAAAGAAACTGTTTGTTAATGATCATCTGGGTTAAATTCACAGTACATATTTAATGCATCCATGATCCTCCTTGTCAATTATGATCCATGATCATATATTTAGTGCATCCATGGTCCTCCTTGTTAACCTGATGTGAAACAGGTTTCTGCGATTCCTTTTTGAATTAAAATCTGATGTGAAATCTCTAAGAAACAAGCGGATCTTATAGCTTCCTAAAATTAGAGGTCAAACCTCTTTCTACCAAATAGCTCTGACAGTGTCTTAAGAAATTATTGTTCTATTTGAAAATGGGGTAGTTTTCATTCATTTGTCTTCCTTCAGTCTTAGGCGTAGGTCTTCTCTGATTCTCCATTTGTTCCACTTACTTTATAGTTGATATTGTCACTAAATTCATTAATTGATTTATTTTCTCATTCTAATATTTACTGAAAGGCTAAGACATGTGACACAATGTGTTATGCTGGAGATTCACTAGGAAACCCATGCTTATATGCTCTTCATATTGGTGTGGAGGTATCGAATAAATATCAGCTACATTGGTTTCCACAAATGCAATTCTGTGGCCTGAGGGTGGCATGAGAAACCCTAGGGGCCATGCTTAAAAATACAGGTCCCTGGATTCCATACATTGAGATTTCATTTCAGTAGGTTTGAAATGGAATCTGGCAATTTATGATTAAGAACAAACAAATAAATAAAACCTAAAAGCCATCTAAGTGTGCTTTCTGGTATACAGCCAGGTTTTAGAACTATTTGCCTACTGTACAATAAAAACTGATTTTGTGGGACAAAGCAATAAAACTACATCTTCATTTTCTTTTATCAGAGAGGCAAAGGGCCAGCATAGCTCATGTGAGCTCTGTGGTTAGGGATAGGAATAGGGAAATAAGTTAACAGAGCACATCTTCCTAGATGTGGAAGTTTCATGAATCCAGAATGGCAGAAAATTTGAAACTTACATAGATTATGTCAAGAAAAGAAGAAAAGGAAAAGAAACCCATAAGTTTCTGAACTGAAAGTTGATGTCTGAGATGTAGAGAAGACACAAGAAGCAAAAGGCCAGAATAGGCAAGATGATAGGAGGAGAGTGGAAGAAATTTCTGAAAAAGAGGAACTTGAATATTGCCTGGTTAACAAACCTGGCAAAGTCAAAGTTCAGTGAAAAGTGTAAATCTTTGTGTGGTCAGATCAAAGGGTAAGCACCCTTTTTTTCCAACCATAGTGTATTTTAGACTCTTTAAAGCTTTCACAGACATAATTATTTGCAACATACAATTCAGAACACAACAAAAAACTAATAGACATGCTCATACTGGAGTCCATGATTATTCACTTTTAAGATAGTGCTGACCTCAGTGAACAGGTTTAGTATCCCTTTTCTTTGTTGACTTTGGTCACACTTATTGAGCAGTTACTCATCCCACACCTTTGTACTAAGTGCTTCCCATGCAATATTTTATGTAATTCCCACATAGCTTTGTGTTGTAAGTAGCTACTATCTTCATTGTCATGAACAAACAGGTCAGGTGTAAGAGTTGTAAATGGTATATTGTAGAGGTAAGACTTAGTCCTAGCATTGACTGGCTCTAGAGTTTATTGTCTGGCGATAAAACTATTCTACTTTCTAGTTCATGGAGAATAAAAATGTTTTCCTCACCCTTATAATTCCAAACTCCACAGTCTCATGTTTATACTGAGAAATAATATCTTTAAAGGTAAAGGTAAAACAGAAGCTCTAAAATAATATCTTTGGTTATGATTTGTTTTGAAATAAACAAAATATTAAAGATTTTGACTTTAAAGTTATATAATGAACAATTCATATAAATGTAAGGAATTATATATTTAATTCTTAAATTTCTTAGATTTAGCAAAATATATGACACTAGAAGGATGTCCTTTCCAATAAATAAGACTCTCCCTGTATATATATAACTCAATAATCTCTACTGTTTTACAATGTTTTCCCATGTTGAAAATGATATTTTTCAAAATACCTTCCTGTAAAGTATTAATATTTCATGTAACCATGCAAGATCTCTTTAAGCTGGGTAGGTTAAGCATTATTACTTTTTTTATTTTATATATATAAGAAACCCAAAAGTCAGACAGGTAAAGTTAAATAAATCTGCAAAACAAGCCAAATAAAAATCATATCACATTGCACTCCGGATGTGCTGACCACTGCGATTTCCCCAAATGTGGGAAACTCGACTGCATAATTTGTGGTAGTGGGGGACTGCGTTTGCGCTTTCCCCTGATAAAAAAAAAAAAAGAAAAAAAATCATATCAGTTAGTGGCAGAACTGGAGTTAAAGTCAAGATTCTATCTTTTGATCCTCGGTTTCCTCTCAAGTGAAAGAGGTAGTGATTGAGATGTTGATAACTATCAATGATGATTAACGACAATTTAAATGATAAAATACAACATGTAAATAATTTCTGATATTTTATACCATAATTACTTATACTGGGTCTTCTAAAATTTACCAGGTTAAATAAAATTAAGAGGCTTTGATTATATAAATTTGTCAATAGAGTAGCATTTCTTTATAATTATGGGTCATTCTTTTTCCAATTTGCAAACTGTATCTTTAAAATTAAGGACTAAACTAACATTGCTTCATTTATTCCTTAATCTTATTTTGATTATGGTGCTAATACATAATGAATGTAGTCTGATGATATGGCATATAGGAGCTTTTTGTTGTCACAATTTGAAGCACAGAAGATTTATAGATCAGTGTATTTTTTTAGCATAGTATCACTTGCATATTAGACTACTTAGTGAGTGAATTTTGAGCTGTAGATATAGAAGTATTACAATTCTGTGTAGATGTGATCAATACTAACACAATATGGTACCATGTTGTTCTTGTCAAATAAAACTAAATCAATATTAAAGGCTAGAAGTTAACATATTCATTCTTGTTTGAATTTAGTTTGTATTGAAGTACTCTAAGATATAAGTGGACACACACATAAAGGTACAAAAATTTTAATTAAATATATGTATTAGTGAAATATAACATTTTATTTTAGTACTTCTAAATTTAGAATATATGACATTTCAATAATGAGTAGAAAGGTTTAACTTTTAAATTCTGAACATATGTGGTATACACGTAGTAACTTGTCCAGTCCATATCTCTCAGTCATACATAGGCTTTAATTCATTTCTGCATTGTATTTTATAAAATTTCTTCCACACGGACAGGTATGCCAGAAGCCAAAGCAACTGGTTAGATATTATAAAGATGTCTAAAACAAATAATATGTTCATATTTAAAATAGAGATTACCAACATTCTTATGAGAGTTATGAATATCCATTCAGTAGTAATATAATGTATAATTAACCTAGTAAGGAATTCAAGTTCAGAATGACAATTAACCATATGCATTTATACAGTTTTTCAATAATTTAATAAAAATAAAATTTGTAAATGACAAAAACTGATAACAATACACAAAATGGGAAGGGAATCCCAAAATAAGTGATTTTAGCAAATAGCTGGAGAATGTTGTTTGTGCCCCACCTCAAATTCATATGTTGAAATCTAATCCTCAATAAAACCTCTGATATGACAGTATTAGTATCTGGGGCCTTTGGAAGGTGATTAGGTTATGAGACTGGAGCCCTAATGAATAGTGTGCTCTTCAGAAGGAGGTCCTGGAAGCTCTTTTGACAATTTCCATCATGTAAGGGCATGGCAAAAAGACCGATCTATGAGCCAGGAAGTGGATCTTCACCAGGTACCAAATCTGCTAGCACTTTGATCTTGAACTTCCCAAGAACTGTTAAAATAAATATCCGTTGTATATAAGCCATTCGGTCTATATGGTATTTTGTTATAACATCCTGAGTAGGCTAACACTGATAAGCAGATAAAGGACCGATGCAGGGATAACCACAGAATAGAATACATTGCTGAAGACCTGCATTCAACGAGAAAATCTGTCTGCAATGCATAATTTCCAGTGAGAGTGTGATGTAGAAATGACAGATACAAGGAAGAGAATTTATGATGTCTGTGCCTGACAACTATGGTAATAAAAGTATGAGGAACAGGCACACTTCAGTGTTCATAAAACATTCACTGTTTTTTTTCCTCTTGCTTCTCTGGTCTGTTTCTTGAATTTCTCCTCTAATCTTTTTCACTTTCTTCCTCATGCTTTCTTTAGGTTTAGCTTGATCTTTCTTTTTTCTTTCTTTTTTTTTTTTTTTTCAGCATCTTAAGGTGGAAGTTAGGATACTGACTTGAATTTTCTTAATGTAGTCTTTTGCAGCTACACATTTCCCTCTAAAGACTGGTTCAGTGGTAGTCCATCAGTTTTACGATGCCTCTTCATTTTTATTCACCTCAAGCAATTTCTCATTCCTTTTGTTATTTTTTCTTTGACCCATTGCCTATTTAGGAATGTTCTTTTTAATTTCCACATATTTGTAAGTGTCTCAAATTTCTATTTGTCATGGAATTCTAATTTAATTCCACCATAGTCCAAAAATACATACTTCTATCTATTTAAATGTATTAAGATTTGTTGTATGGTCTATGCTGGAGAATGTTTCATGTGTACTTAAGACAGATGTACATTCTGCTGTTCTCGAATGGAGTGTTCTACAGATATCTGTTAACTAGAGTTGGTTATTATATCGTTAAAGTCTTCTATTTCCTTACTGACATTTTTCCTAGTTCTACTCATTACTGAAAGTAGGATACTGGTGTCTCTAACTGTCATTGTTAAATTATCGATTTTTTTCCTTTGTTTTCATCTGTATTTTGTGGTTCTGTTGTTAGATTTGTAAATAATTAAAATTGCTATATCTTTCTGATAGATTGACTCTTTTGTGATTATAAAATGTTCCTAAAATGTTACTTTATATTATAAAAATGCTATTAGAATTATCTTTCTCTTATATTGGTAGAGCCATTTTGGCATTGCATATTTGCATGATACACCTTTTATTATCCTATTATATTAAATCTACCTGTATATTTCTATCTAAATCTTATCTACTCTAGATAGTATATAATTATATCTCATGTTTCTTTTATGAAAAGTCTCTGACTTTTGATTGGATTTTTAATCCATTCATATATATGTGATTATTAAAAGGGTTGAAGTTATATCTGCAAATATACTTTGGTTTTCTATATGTCTTGTGTCTTTTTCTTCCTTTATTCCTCCTTTGTTTCTTTTTTATTCTAAGTGAGCATTTTTGATGTAGCATTTTAATTTTTTAATGATTCATTTTACTATTTTAGTTATTTCTTTATCAGTTGCTCTAGAGCTTATAATTAATCTTTAATGATCAGAATCAGTCTTTATACTTACTTAATTTTAATGAGATATAGAAATGACAACAATAATATTTCTCTATTTGCTTTCTCCCTTTTTGTAATATCATTGTTACATATACTGTTTCTGTAAAGGTTGTAACCCAACATTACATTATTATTCCTATGTTCATATATAATTTTATGTCAAAGATTCTGAGAGAATTAAAAAATAGTAAGTATTTATAGCATTTACTGTTATAACTTTCTTATTTGTCCGTTCTATATCTCTTCGTTTTCATTGTGGATTTGGGTTACCAGACTCATATCCTTAGCCCAAATCCACATCTTTTGCCCAATACATCTGTGTTCCCACCACAGCCTTCCTGTTTTATTTGGAAAGGAGCGCATCATACATGTATTTTGCTCAATAACTTTTTAGTCAGTGAAGAAAAGAATGGATGTAGAAATGTGCATTTATACTGTCATTCATAACTACATAATTATCCTTATTGTTTCACTTTTATTTTCCATATGAATTTGAATTACTATCAGGGGTCACTTAAATTTCACCTAAAGAATTTTCCTTAGTATGTTATGTAAGATATGTCAACCAACAATAAATCATTTACATTTTTGTTTAACTGGGAATGTCCTTATTTTTTGCTTTTGTTTTTGAAAGATAGATTGGCTAGATGAAGGACTCTCAGTTGACCAGGTTTCTTTTGATCACTTAGAATATATCATTTCACTGCCTTTTGTTCTCCATTGTTTCTGATGAGCAATCAGCTATTAATTTTTTTTTTTTTAAGAGACTGAGTCTCACTTTATTGCCCTCTGTTGAGTACGGTGGCATCACAGCTCACAGCAACTTCCAACTCCTGGGCTTAGGCGATTCTCTTGCCTCAGCCTCCCAAGTAGATGGGACTACAGGCACCTGCCACAGTGCCTGACTATTTTGTGTTGCAGTTTGGTCAAGGATGGGTTTAAATCCACCACCCTCGGTATAATGGGGCTGGTGTCCTACCCACTGAGCCACAGGCATTGCCGCAACTATTAAAATTAATTGTTATTATCCTGGTTTGTGTTAATTTTCTATTGCTGCTTTAATTTAATATTTTTCCTTTTTTTAAAAAAAGTTTGGTTAAGATAAGTGAAATCTTTGTCTTTATCCTATTTGATTTAAGCTTTGGTGACATGAAGATTATCATTTGGAGTCACATTTGGAAAGATTTTATCCATTATTTCTTCATATACTTTCTTGAGGTCATCTTCTTTAGATCTTCTTTTCTGGGTTCCTCAGAGAAAAAGATGGTGCTGGCAAGCCCAAAATCTTAGGGTAGGATGGTAGGCTGGAAAGTCTGAGACAAGACCTGCTATTGCAATTGTGAACTGGAATTTCTTTTACTAAATTAACCTCAGATTTACTTTTTTCCCTTAAGACCTATCTATTTATTGAATAACCATCCATTAATCTCCTTTATTCATGATTAACTGATTGTAGATACTAATCACATTTAGAAAATATCTTGACAGAGTCACCTGTCTAGATTAGTGTTTGAAGTAATGATGTAGCACTATAGGTTAGCTAAACTGACTCACAAAACTAACCATCACAGTGTATATTTGTGCTCTTAAGAGTATCTTACATTTCTTTGAGGCTCTTACATGTTTTCTTCATCTTTTTTCTCCCTATAGTTCAGGTTACACTTTTTTTTTTTTTTTTTTGCAGTTTTGGCCGGGACTGGGTTTGAACCCAGCACCCCTGGTATATGGGGCCAGCACCCTACTCTTTGAGCCACATGATCTATCTTCAAGTTCACTAATTATTTCCTCTGCAATCTAAAAACTACTATTGAGCCCTTCTTGTCCATTTTCTATTGCAGTTATTGTGTATTTCAACTGCAGAATTTCCATTTGGTTCATTTTAATAATTTTTATATCTTTATTAATGCTTTCAGTTTAGTGCGATTTTGTCCTGATACTTTCTGTTACTTTTTAATTAAAGTTTCATTAGTTCTTTAAACATATTTATAATGTTTAAAGTCTTTTCAATTTAATTTGACATCTGGTTGTTCTGGAAGGCCATTCTCTTTCTATTTTCCTGAATTGCTTTTGTTTTTATTCAGTATATGGCTTATGTTTTTCTGTTTCTTTATGTATATGGTAATGTTTACTGGAAACTGGGCATTCTAAATAACATATTACATAAATTGTGGGTGCTAGTCCCTCCTCTTTTAGGCTTGTTTATGTTATTAGATTTTTTAATTTTTTATTGACTGCCTGAATTATTTTAATAAAGTCTATCTTTCCCCAGCATTGTGAGGTCTCTAAAATTGCCCTTCAGGTTACAAAGCCTTTGGTATTCCCACATTGTCCATGGAGTGACAGTGGTATAGACAGGGCTTTATTCAACTCTCTTTTTCATTAACCACCGCCAACTTTTAAGTTCTACCAATCAACAACTGAATGTCCTGTTATTTTCAACAATGTCCTTAGGCATAAATTGCTCCATAGATTGACTCAATTAAATTTGGACTCCTTTAAAAAGGTAAGTTACAAGGTCAGTATTCAATATTTGTTATAATTATGGAAAGGCTCCTCCCAACTGTTTATTTCCCAATTCTTACTAAAAAAATAAGTGATCCTACAGGTTAGCCTATAGGTCAAATTTGTATACCAATTACCTTATACCAAAGCCTCTACTATTTGGGTTTAAAGAGCACCTTAGTCAGTGTGAGCTGCTATAACAAGTTACCATTGATTGAGTGGTTTACTTTGAAAAAATTAGTTTATCACAGTTTGAGAAACTAGAAGCTCAAGATCAAGGTGTTGGTATGGTAAGTTTCTGAGAAAGGCTATCTTTCTGGCTTGCACTCGACTGACAGAGAGAGAGAATGAGGGAGAGGGAGAGATAGACACAGAGAGATCCTGTTGTGATAACAAATGCTGGATTTCATTTATTCTACCTAATTATATTTTTACACCGATTACCTCTCTCCACTTTATCCCCATCTCCCTGCTACCTTTCCTATAATCTGATAACCATCATTCTACTCTCTGACTCCATGAGATCAATTGTGGATTCTTTTCAGCACTATTCACAATAGACACAAATTTTGAGTCAACCTAAGTGTCCATCAATGAATGGATGGATAATGGAATCGATACATGATGGAATGTTATTTAGCCATTAAAAAGAATGAAATCCTGTCATTCACAACAACATAGATGGAAGGAGAGGACATTATGTTAAGTTATATAATCTTAGTACATAAAGACAAATTTCACATCTTCTCACTTATATGTGGAGGCTAAAAATTACTCATGACTCATGTCATGATATATTAAAATAAGTGAAGCATGTATAAGCAGGATGATTTATTACTTTATAAAAAGTAAAAATATATATTATTAACTTGGATATATAATATTTTTTATTATTAAATCATAGCTGTGTACATTAATGCGATCATGGGCACCATACACTGGTTTTATAAACAGTTTGACACATTTTCATCACACTGGTTAACATAGCCTTCCTGGCATTTTCTTAATTATTGTGTTAAAACATTTATATTCTACATTTACTAAGTTTCACATGTACCCTTGTAAGATGCACCACAGGTGTAATCCCACCAATCACCCTCCCTCCGCCCATCCTCCCCCTTCCGTCCCCTCCCTCTCCCCCTTCCCCATATTCTTAGATTCTAACTGGGTTATAGCTTTCATATAAAAGCCATGAATTTGTTTCATAGTAGGGCTGAGTACACTGGACCCTTTTTCTTCCATTCTTGAGATATTTTACTAAGAAGAATATGTTCCAGCTCCATCCATTAGAGATCTAAAAATAGATCTGCCATTCAATCCTATAATTCCTCTACTAGGTATATACCCAGAAGACCAAAAATCACATTATAACAAAGATACTTGTATATATAAGATTAACCATGTCAGATGGTAATTAAACCAATACACAAATGTCATGAAAAACTCTTAAACAAAAGAATGGAGTGTAGGTTTTTTTCTTCATTCACTCCTGAATGAGAAGGAGTGTAGGTAGAAATGTTCTACTAGATGGATAACTAAAGAGGTCAAGAGTTGATGGAGAGATGCACATATGTTTAGGAAATTCAATTAGATAACTTTATTGAGGATTTTACTGGCCCAATCCTAAACTTCTCTTGCCCTTCTTTTCTTCTTTTTTTTTTCCTTTTTTCTTCCTTTTTTTTCTCTTTTTTTTCTTTTTTTTCTCTTTTCTTCTTTTAACATTCCAAATCATTCTTCAATACCATGATCAAGCATCCCTGTTCCCTTCAATGCCACTCTGCTTATAAATAATGGCTAAGGTAGAGTCATGCATTACATAAAATTTAAGTTACAAAAAAACAGCTAAAGGGGCTAAAATTATCAATAGTCAAAGTCAAACTTGGCATTCACATAAGAAAGTGGTGTAATAGAAAACACTACTATACTGACTCCCAGTAGATCCAATAGGCATTTTTATCTTTAAATTTGGAAGATATTGGTATTTCTTTGGGTAGGCCACACACACACACACAAAAAAAAAAAAAAAAAAAAAACTAATTGGATTGCGTTTTAAGGCCATGTTACATGAACAATACCTGTTCTTAAACTTTGTAATCTCATTAAAAATTACTTTAAAGTAGGTATCTCATATTCCATTCATGGATTATATTCATTATATGGAGTGATGTGCACTACTGAAGTTGCTATTCTTTTTGTCTTGCTTTTTCTCTTTTTATTTGCTACATCTATATAATTTAATTCTTGTAAAACAAGTGGAGAAAGACGCAAATTTTGTGTCATCCTTCATTTAGACCTACTACTGAAAACTATACACACCTATCACTCGATCCTAAAATGGGACACAATAAAATTTAGGTAGAAAGTAGTGATAGAGAATGATGGATTAATGAATGACAGAATAGATAACAGAGGCACAGATGCAAAGATGAGCAGACGAAAGTCTCTTGTACTATATTAATAAAATGCTACATAGCTACTCAGATACAGATAGGGAACTTTAGGGATAGAGATGGAAAAATGAATATGTGGGGTAATGAGTGGAAAGTCTGACACATAGCCTATCGGAGTGAAAGTAGACAGTGAAGAGATGATGTTGAGGAGAACCTGATGGTGGAAAATGGTAAGAAGCAAATGAGGACACAAACACATGGCATATATTCATACATTCATTTGATGAATACTTATTTGGTGACTATTAAGTGCTATTCACTTACTGTACTGGCAATGGACACAATTGTGAGCAAAAAGAGATACATGTTCTCTGCTTTCATGGAGCTCAGAGTTACACATTCTATTTAGAGGATGTGAGGTGCTACAAAGAAATTTATTTTTTACACAAAAAGTCAGAAAGACATTGAGATGCAGGTTTAGGAAAGGTTGTTAGTAAATTGCCAGAATGAAGAGATGGTTTAATAAGGAGGATAACACAATATGATATTAGATGAATAACTAGAGAGAGAAAGAGCTGATGGAGAAGAACATGTGCAGAGCAGTACAGCCAATTCAACAAATAAAGGCAAAGAAGAAAAGATAAATACTTGAAAAAGAGATAGAAAAATTATGGCAAAGATAAACAGTTAATGTTAAATAAATGAATGTAAAAACGAGGAAATGCAGAAGTTAATAGACTCATGGTAAAATGATAATAAAGATAAAAATCACAAGAAAACAACAGATAGTTCATTCAGAAGCAAGTTTCAAATTCATACTCCATATTTGCATGGCCCCCGTATTATTTCATGTGTTTAAGTGAAAAAAGTACACATAAAGTGTCTACCCAGGTGAAATATAATTAACATTTTTAAACAAAATCAATTCAAACAAAATCTTTTTTTTTTTTTTTTGCAGTTTTAAGCTGGAGCTGGGTTTGAAACCGCCACCTCCAGCATATGGGGCTGGCACTCTACTCCTTTGAGCCACAGGCACCACCACAAACAAAATCTTTAATTCAAGAACACCTTTAAAGGGCTGTATTAAGTGATTGCAGATTCACGTGCAATATATTTTGAATCAATTTCAAAAACAGAATCTTGTAGTAATTATCTACCAGAGCTATTGGCTTGTAAAAGCTCCTCAAGATTTCTGAGTTCCACAAGTATGATGTCCACTTCCTATTTTTAGCTACCAGTAATGGTTGCTTAGCAGCCTTTAAAACTCCTTTGTCAGAACCATCATGTTGTGGATGACACTGGAAAAATACGCTGCCTGCAAACTCTCACCCAGCATGGAAGCCAGTCAACTAGAGCTGCCAAATGAGAACTTTCACTAGACACCCAAGGAAAGAAATCTGCTTTGCTAAGGAAGGAGAGAAGTATAAAATGAACAAAGAAAGATTTGAAAGTTCTTTACTTTCTTTCCACATTCTCTCCCTACACATTGATGGACACCAGGGTTAAAATTTAGGTATAAATTAGGTGAGTGTCAACAAATTTCCAAATAAACTGAAAATGACTTAAATCCGTAGGGTGTCTTGTTTTACCTACCTCTTCTAACTTCTCATTAATTCATTAAACATTTTATAAGAATATTATACAGGAGAAAACTTATCTGATGCAAATGTGATCAATACTTGGTTGATTAATTCAAAATATTGGCTGAATCTGGGAATCATGTAAAATTTCTGAATACTAACCTTAGACAATTCATCTAGTATTAAATAATAATGGTCATTAATTCTTCTCTGTCTTGGCCTCGTTTTTCTCTCTTGTGGCCGTTTAATTGAGTATGGGTTCTTTGAGTTAAGTTTATCATGGTCATTATTACCTAAACCACACGGTAAGGCATCATCTCCAACATCAAGTTTGACATGTAACAGAAATATGAGAGCATATCTGAAGCAATTAAAGTACAAAATTCTTCTAGATTTTTGTTTTATTCATTCCAGTCTCTCTCTCATACCTAATTCTAAAATAACTTATTTTATTAACTTGCTTTTATCATGTTCTTCCCAATTGTTTAATTTAGGCTTCATAAAAAGAACAGCACTCTTTTAAAATTAATATTTAGTAAGTTCCTATCATATTCAATTAAGTCAAATTATGACAATAATAAGTACATTTGGCATGCAGATTTGGAACAAACATAATGGCTGTTGGTGGAAGCAGATGTACACAAGAGAGTAGGCAATTAGCTGTGAGTTTTCAGTGTTCCTTGGAGTATCAGTATATTTTACAGAAGGAATAGAATGCACCATTAATTGAGAAGGAGGTCAGGTAAGAGAATTTTGACATTCTATGCTAGCCATTGTGATAAGTCTTCAGTGCACCTTATAAGCATCTGTATTCAGGGAACTATCTATATTAATATCATATTTTAAAATTGTTTTCTTTGTACAGCTCTCTCTTATACTCAGGCTGTGGCATTTGCCAGTAATTTCCCTTCTCAGGCTCAGTTTTGTCCATCTGTAAAGTGAAACTCTAGGATAACTATCTCTAACGTCTCTCATTTCTTTCTGGTTCTAATAATTAGTTTTTGGAGCTTTGGAGTTGATATACATTTTGCTTACAGTACACAAAAGGAATGATTAAAACATTGATGTTTTATATCTTGAGGCTTCTTAGTGGTTTTCATAGTGTTTGAGAATCATATTCTCAAACAAGATTTGAGAGCTTTCATAGTGTTTTTAGAATTATATTCCAGTTACTTCCACATGACTGATGGTAGTTTAATATCCTAATGGTAGGACCATTGAACTAGGAGTCAAAAGGTTAGGGTTTGAATTATCATTCTAACAATGTATGGATTCTTGTTCATGAGACAAGTTCATAGAACTCTTGGGATTTCAGTTTATCTTTTGTAAGATCGGTATCTATTACTGTGTAACAAATAATCTGCATCTTACAAGCTTAAAATAACAGAAATTTGCTATTTCATCATTTCTTTAGGTCACAAACCCAGGAGGTACTTGGCTGAGTGGTTTTGACATGAAATCTCTTATGAGTTTGCAAGTTAAGCTGCTAGCTGGGGCTGCAGTCATATGAAAGCTTCACTGGCACTAAAAGATTCATATTGAAGCCCAATTATGTGACCTAAGTTCTTCACTGGATACTGGGCAGAAGGACAAAAAAGGAGGGAGGGGAGAGAAGAGAAGAGAGAGAAGAGGAGAGGAGAGGAGAGGAGAGGAGAGGAGAGGAGAGGAGATGAGAGGAGGAGAAGAGAGATTGAGACACAATGAAAGAAGGAAGCCTTAGTCCCTTTGCAACTATTGGAAATGACAAATTGTCACTTCTACCATATTTGCTTAACTGAATGCACGTCACTAAATCCAACCCATGCTAAAAACTGAATTTAACTTCACTCCTTGAAGGAAGGAAGATCTAAGAATTTGTGAATATAATGTAAAACTACCAAATAATTAACACTGATATTAACTTTTCTCCACTTTCTAAGGTGACCTCCCTCTAGTATATTCGACAAAAAAAAAAAAGAACCCACCAGCATTAACAGTGACAACAATAAAAAAAAATCTATAACTGAATTGTCTTTATATTACAGCAACTTCTTTGCACCTTCCCAGCTCCATTATCTGAGACTTTTGGACTATTTCCTTCTTCCTAACATGTTAGTTATCTCAAGGGACATCATAAAGAGATAACCGCAGAGCAGCACACAATTCCTTCTACTGGCCTGTCATACTAATCTTCACACCATTGGCCACACAGGCTGTTCAGCTGCATTATATTTTACTGGATACTTGAAGAGAGAAAGAGGAAAACTCCTACAATATCACAAACCTAGAACTGAATATTGGACATATCTGTTCTTAAAAATCTCACTGGACTTTCCTCACTCAACAGTTTTCTTTAAAGTGTTCAATCGTTACATCATTTGAGCTAACCTCTCTCGATTATATTTTCTTTACTTTCTGCAACTTCAACTATTCTTATTCATCTCTTATGCATAGCAATTCAACTGTTTTTGTTCCTTTGAATCTTTCTGGTTTATAATTGCAGGATATCAGTTTTCACTTTTGAGTGGTGTGTGGAAACATTTTCCTGAACATGGTTCTCTCCCTAACAGTATTGCTATTAACATAGGATATTTTTAAGACAGAGTCTCACTTTATTACCCTCCGTAGAGTGCAGTGGCATCATAGCTCACAGCAACCTCAAACTCTTAGGTTCAAGAGATTCTCTTGCCTCAACCTCCTGAGTAGCTGGGACCACAGGTGCTAACCATAGTGCCTGGCTATTTTTCAAGGGGAGGTCTCATTCTGGCTCAGGCTGGTCTCAAACCTGTGAGCTCAGGTAATCCACCCACCTTAGCCTCACAAATGCTAGGGTTATAGGCATGAGCCACTGTGCCCAGCCTTAACATAGTATTTTCTTTTATATTACTTTATTTATTTATTTATTTATTTATGTATTTATTTAAATACTCTTTAATGGACCACCTATGATATGTTAAGGTAAAATGCTACATGTTGGGAATGCAAAACCTCTGAAGACACTATCTATGCTTACCAAAAGAACATAATCGAGAGAGAGACAGAGACAGAGACAGAGAGAGATGAGAAAATAAAATTGAAAGTAAATGAAGGGAGCTTTTTCAGAGAGTCAGAGGTAAGATCCAAAATGAATCTTAAAAGTTTCTTAGAAATTATCCAGGCCAAAAATTGAGGACCTTGGAAGAAGACGGATTCCCAGGCCAGCAGTTCTGAAACTTGATTGTGCATCAGAACAATCTTGCTGCTTTTCTTGAAGAACAGATGCCAGAACCCACCCCTATAATTTCTGTTTCAACAGGGTGGAGGTAGGGACTGATAATTTCCATTTCTTTTGAGTTCCCAGGTGATTGTGATACTGATGCTGCTGATCCACAGATCATACTTTAAGAATAACTTATCTTTCTCTAGGCCTAGTTAGATAAACATGGTAGTCTTGGAATATTGAACAGAGTTAAGAGAGATTGCCATTTAGCATCTGAGGAGAGCAGTGATGAGCAATGAAATTAGAAAACTGGGACTAGATCATTACACACATTGAATGTCATGTTAAAGGGTTGATCCTTATGCCTTAAGGGCAGTAGGGATATTATTTTTTAAAAAGAGAATATACATGATCGTACTTAAATTTTAGCAAGATTAAACTAGCTGTAATGTTGAGAATATACTAAGCTTGAGGACAGATCCCTAGCTGGAACACTTAGGAAATTGTTTTATGATATCAGATAAAAGATGAACTAAGGTAATGAACATTAAGATCTTAATATTCATTACCTTAGTTCATCTTTTATCTGATATCATAAAACATTTTCTTGCAAGATACTTATGCAGTTATTTACCCATTTAAATTAATTTTGTTAGAAATATAATAATATGAATAATATGATGATAGCTAGTTTTTTTAAACACTTGCTATAGGGTATCAAGATTCTAAGAGATTTACATGGAATATTACATTTAATTCTCACAGAAACCTTAAAACAAACATTTGGTTATCAGCCCTATTTTACACATGAGGAAAATAAAGGGCAGAGAAATCAAGCCATTTTCTTGATGTCATGCAACTAAGAAAAGATAGATTCAGAACTTACACACAGTCTAGCTCTATAATCCGTGCTCTTAACCCCACGGTTTGAGTAAAAATAAGTTAATGGTCAATTTTATATTTTAAACAACGAGGTGATTATAATCAAATATAGGGAATCAACTTTTCACCAGGTTGTGTGATGGCCTACCAGGGGTCCTCAAACCTTTTAAACAGGGGGCAAGTTCACAGTCCCTCAGACCGTTGGAGGGCCGGACTATAGTTAAAAACAAACAAACAAATAAACAAAAAAACTGTGAACAAATTCCTATGCACACTACATATGTCTTATTTTGAAGTAAAAAAATAAAACGGGAACAAATACAATCACACTGCCGCATGTGGCCCGCAAGCCGTAGTTTGAGACCCGTGGAAACCTCTTGCAGCCTGGGTCCCTTTTATTTGCTATAACAGTGTGCAAGTGTGGCAAAAACCAGCCAAAGAAACTTTGCACCCAATATCTACTTTTAGTTAATGGGATTATAACCTATGAACCACTAAATCTGAGGGTAAGATAAAGAGGCCTTTAAATGGGTAAATGGAGAAAAGTAATTCCATAAAATTGTGTCAGAGACATTTACAAAGATATTCTTCTTTGGAACAGTCTCCTGAATGATCCAGGTCTTTCCTATTACACTGGAATCTCAGCTCCAAACACTCACTTCACTCACTCCGTGGCAGCCACACTGGCCTCCTTGTTACTCCTCAAATACAGCAAGCACACTTCTCCTCCAGGCTTTTATATTTCCTCTTTTCTGCTAGAAATATGTGGGTCATTTGTTTATATCTTTCCTATAACTGCATAAGTATCTTGCAAGAAAATGTTTCCCAATTCCTACCTATGACTCTCACAGCCATCACCTCATTCTGTTATCTTCATACCGTTTAGCATTATATGACGTCATCTTGTGTATTCATTCACAAGAATCCATTCTGCTTTGTTTTATATTTTCTGTGCAGCTCCCTTGAAGGAAAGATTCTAGAGAAAAAAAATTATTCTGTAATTTTCAATATTAGATTCTCAGTTTCTAGAAGAATATCTGCTGCATCATAATTTTTCAGTAAATATTTTTTAGTTAAAGAATCCATAAACTGAATGATAATTAATTTTTTTGTCGCTTCCAATTTGACTGTGGGTTGCATGAAGAGAGGAACATTATCTGTCTTGCTCACTGCTGTATCTCCATCACATTGAACAGTTATGAGGAACATAGCAAGCAACTAATAAGTACTGCTAAATCTGTGGTTCTCAACCTTCCTCATGCCGTGGCCCTTTAATACAGTTCCCGTGGGTCATGGCCCACAGATTGAGAACCGCTGTGCTAAATGATTGTTTCTCTTTTATTTTACTTAATTGTGAGGGACTGGCAGAGACACAGTTCCAGGGACACTACTCAGCCAAATAAGAAATGCCTTTGATGAAAATCCAAACGATTTATGTTCAGGTCCCTTACCCCTCAATATAGGGACCATCTCAAGTGCATTAAGTTCTGTATAGGTTGTGGTATTAGAAGGTCAACTTCATTAGAGCAGGGGATGCATTTTTGCTCATAATGGTATCCGTTATACTCAAAAAATATTAGTCAATCAAATGAAAGAAATGAGGATACTTATTTGATGATTGTCTCTCCCACTAGGGATAATACAGAATAGTATTTCAGGTACATAGAACACACACTTTTACTACTAATCAGCTTTCTATCTCCAGAAAATTTTAATATTTTCATGTATTTTATTTAGTTATTTTAGAAAAAAACATTACAAACACAGGTAAAGCTCCAATGTGGCCCTACCCAAGTGCATGTCCCTTCATCTCCAACCACAGGTAGCCATTATCCTGGACATTATCCTGGACTGAGTATAAGTCATTTGCACACATATCTCTATATTATAACTTCATATGGATGTATCAATCAGTAACATGGCTTTTGTACTTTTTTTTTTTTTTTTTGCAGTTTTTGGCCAGGGCTGGGTTTGAACCCGCCAACTCCAGCATATGGGGCCGGCGCCCTACTCCTTTGATCCACAGGCTTTCATACTTTTTTCTTTTAGAGACAGAGTCTCACTTTGTCGCCCTTACTAGAGTGCCGTGGCATCACAGCGTACAGCAAACTCCAGCTTTTGAGCTTAGGTGATTCTCTTGCTTCAGCCTCCCGAGTACCTGGGACTACAGGTGCCTGCCACAATGCCTGGCTATTTTTTTTTTGTTGCAGTTTGGCTGGGGACAGGTTTGAACCTGCCATCCTCCGTATATGGGGCCTGTACCCTACTCACTGAGCCATAGGCGCCACCCACTTTCATACTTCTTAACATTGCAAACATTACTCACTTTTATAAATTATGTCAATTGTACCCAACATTCAGCAATTTCTCCATGTTGATCTATGTAGATCTAATTCATTGATTTCAAGGGAAAAATACAATTTCATTGTATAAGCACACTATAGCATTTATAAATATCAACGCAAAATTAATTTATACTTTTTCACCTGATATGTTTTTAGATTATTTCCAACTTTTCAGTTATGAATAATGCTTCATTGAATGCCATGTTGACATTTCCTTTGTACTCATTTTTAAGAATATCTTTAGGTTACACAGCAATACGAATATAGTTAACACTACTGAACTGTACACTTAAAATAATGATGGTGATAAATTTTATGTTATGTCTATTTTACCAAAATTGAAAATAATATTTTCTTCAAAGCAGCAGTTCTAAAATGCGTTGGTCTCAGGACCCCTTTATACTCTTAAAACATATTGAAGCCCTCAAAAAGTTTTTGTTTACATGTGTTATAGCTACCAATATTTAGAAATTAAAACTGTAAAATGTTAACATATTATGCTTTAACTAATTTAAATATAACAATAATAAGCCAGTCACACATTTAACTAAATGTAATCCTTATTAAAAATAATATCATTAAAAATAAGATGTAGTGAGAAAATTGATCTTGCTTTATATTTTGAAGACACCTTTAAAGTCTAGCTAAAAAGGAGATATCTATGTTCTCATATCTACTTCATCTTTCAATCTGGAGTCAAATGATTTGTTTGAAGTATATCAATAATTAAGACTAAGGAAGAGGCTTGGCGCCTGTGGCTCAAGCAGCTAAGGCGCCAGTCATATATACTTGAGGTGGCGGGTTCGAATCCAGCCCGGGCCCACCAAACAACAATGATGGCTGCAACCAAAAAATAGCTGGGCGTATTGGCGGGTGCTTGTAGTCCCAGCTACTTGGGAGTGGAGGCAGGAGAATCACTTGAGACCAGGAGTTGGAGGTTGCTGTGAACTTATTTCATAGCACTCTACCCAGGGCGACAGCTTGAGGCTCTATCTAAAAAAAAAAAAAAAAAAAAAAAAAAAAAGACTAAGGAAGAAATGAGGTAAAGAAAGAGAAAAGTGTTTAATTTTTTATTTTATTTTATTTTTATTTATTTATTTTTTGAGACAGAATCTCACTATGTCACCCTGGGTAGAGTGCTGTGGCAAACTAAAATGCACTGGGTAGAGTGCTGTGGCATCACAGTTCACAGCAACCTCAAACTCTTATGCTTAAGCAATTTTCTTGCCTCAGCCTCCCAAGTAGCTGGGACCATACAGGTGCCTACCACAATGCCTGGCTATTTTTTCTTTGTTGTTGTTATAGTTAACATTGTTGTTTAGCAGGCCTGGGCCGAGTTTGAACCCGCCATCCCCGGTGTATGTGGTTGGCGCCCTAATCACTGAGCGTTGGGCACTGAGCCGAGAAAAGGGTTTTAATAGATTTTTTGGATAATTATGAATAAATATTAGATGAAAAGGTGGTAATTTGTAACGTATTAGTTAAATGTAGAATCTGGAACCAAGTCAATAAAAAAAAAGTATACTCATTATATTAAACTTCATTGGTTGTTCTAGCACTGTGGATTGTTACTGATAATTTGATTTTTAATATCACATATTGATTATTTGGAATACAGTAGTTTCACTAAATATTTATTATATCAATTTCATTTATACAGTATAAAAAGTTATATTTCTTAACATAATTCCCAACATCATCTGGAGAGGTACTGGCCCCCCAACCAAAGCAAGTGACATGGCTTCATGTGCTCCCCGAGGAACGTTGCCCTAAGATGGAAAAACTTCTTTTTCTGTGGACATGCCTGGGCTAGTAATAACAATCAATAACATGTTCACAGAAAGGAAAGTTACCAGAGGGCTTTGCATGGTTGCAGTTGGGGGCTGGGCACCTGTGGAGGTTATGGGAAGAAGTTCTCTGCTCTATTCTCCTTTTAGCAAATTATTCTTTCTTAAGTTTTAAGGAACTAATCAGAACAGACAGCTAGAAGCCGTTGTGGTTAAGCCTTCAGCAAAGTGTTGAGCAAAGGTCTCAATTTAGAACTAACTACGTAAGTGTCTAACAGTATGTGTGCTGAACAAAGAATGTTTTAGCAGTCTTTATGATTTCACCATTATATGTTCCTTTTTCTATTTCTATACCTGTTTTCCTTTTGACTAGTGCTGTGTATAAAAATACCCAATAAATGTGGGTAGTCACCAAGAGCCTGAGCGAGCCTTGGTCTCCCTTTCATGATTTTCATTCTGTGTGCAGTGCTTGTCTCTGTGTCTCTGAGCATCTAGTTCTGAGGACAACAACAATCATGATAAAAGTCTTTACTGGGAAACTGTCAAGCTCATATGGTAGATACAATTTTCCAAAATTTCATTTTTATCTTGAATTTTCAAATAGTTTTATTGACAAAGAAATTCTCATCTATTTTCCTTAAAGTGGTAGACTCCACTCATTTCTAAAACATGAGAAAGCCTAACTTGCAATAGTTTGACAAAACTGCAGTAACCAAAGAGGTATGGTACTGATATGAAAACAGACATATAGACCAATGGAACAGAATGGAAAACACAGAAATAAATTCACGTATTTACACCCAGATGATTTGGGGTAAAATCTCCAAGAACATACACTGTGGAAAGATACCCTCTTTAATAAATCATGTGGGGGAAACTGGGTATTAATATGCAAATGAATAAAACTGGATTCCTGTCTCTCACCATAGAAAAACATCAACTCAAATAGATTAAAGAATTAAATTTAAAAATTGAAAACTGTAAACTACTAGAAGAAAACATAGGTGGAAAGCTCTATGAACTTGGTCTAGGCAAAGATTTTATAGGTAAGATTTCAAAAACACAGGTAACAAAAACAAATTAGACAAACAGAACTGCATCAAACTAAAATGCATCTTAACACAAAAACAAGTAATCAATAGAGTGACGAAATAATCTGTATAATGGGAGAAAACATTTATAAACTATATATTCAAAAAGAGACTATACAGGGAACTCAAACAACTAAAAACAAAAAGACTCTAATATTCTGATTTTAAAATGGGTAAAGGAAATGAATGGACATTTCTTTAAAAAAAACTATAAATGGACAAAAGTGTCTATTTAGAAATTAAAAACCTCACTATTAATTAGGGGAATGCAAGTTCAAATCACAATGAAATATCATATCACCCCAGTTAGAATGTCTATAATAAAAAGATGGAAAACAACAACTGCTTTTGAGGATATGCAGAAAAGCGAACACTTATCACTTATACACCATTAGTGGGGATTAAAATGAATACTGCCACTATGGAAAACAGTAGATTTTTATAAAATCTCGAAAACTATATTTTTTCAAAAAAAGTAAAAATAGAACTACCGTTTGATCCAGCAATTCCACTATTGTGTATTTATCCAAAGGAAAGGAAATCAATGTATCAAAGGGATACTCACTTTCCCATGTTTTCTTCAGCACTATTTACAATAGTCAAGATAGTCAATCAATTTAAATGTCTATTGGTAGACAAGTGGGTAAAGGAAATGTTGTAGATATGCATAATGGCATACTATTCAGTCATAAGAATGAATGAAATTTGTGACAGCATGAATGAACCAGGAGGACATTATGTTAGGTGAAATGAGGCAGGCATAGAAAGACAAATACCACATATTTTCACTCATATGTGAGAGTAAAAAATGTTGAACTCACAAAAATGGAGAGTACAATAGAGGTTATCAGAGGGTGAAAAGGGTGGGGAGGTAGAGAGAGTTTGGTTACCAAATATAAAATTATAGCTAGACAGGAGGAATAAGTTCAAGTGCTCTACAGCACTGTAGGGTGAATGCAGTTAGCCACAATTTATTGTATGTTTTCAAAAAGCTAGAAAAGAGGACTTTGTATTTTCCCACTACAAATAAATGACAAATGTTTCATGTGATGGATATGCTAATTGCCCTGATTTGATCGTTATGCATTGTACATATGTGTCAAAATATCACTCTGCATCACATAAATACAATTATTATGTGACAAGTAAATAAAAGGTAAAGGATGCTAAATAAATGAATAACAATAGTTTGCCAGTTGTTCCTTCAAGTAACAATGGCAGTTTGTGAATAAAAGCAGTTTGTAACTCAATCACAGAACCGCTTTTGTCTCAAGACAGCATTATTACCTCTGTATGCAGCGAAAGTACTTTATGTATACTTTGCATTTGGTGACCAATATTTTTTAAAGATACATACTCATGGTTGAGCATTTAATGATATTACTAAATTTTACTGTTTCTTTAAAGATGTTGTGAAATGAAACTTGTTTTTCTTTTGTGAATGTGAGCTCATGAAAAATGCAATAACTAGTATGTTTTGGTACCATTGTCTTGACTCATGCTAATGTGCCAAAAGTTTTATTCATCATTGATCTTAGTTCATCAATACTTCTTAGTTCATAAATACAGTGAAGACACCAAATGATATCTTAGTAATCTTATAAAAGTAGCTTGTCCCTTCTCCATCATCTATAAGAGACCCATAAGAATCCCAGGATAACACTTTGAGAACCACTGCAGCTTAGAGTGAAATTCTTGAGTTAAATAGCAGGCACTTATTCAACTTTACAAGAAACTGTGAGATTGCTCCCAAACTGTTCATATTTATTTATATTTCCATTGAAAGTGCATGAAATATCCCATTTCTAAACCCTGGTATCATCTGATTTTTAAATTTTTCCACAATTCCTTTTCTAAGAAAAAAAGCATATTGTCTCTTCTGTGGCATTTTTCTTTCTTTCTTTTTTTTTTTTTTTTTTTGCAGTTTTTGGCCGGGGCTGGGTTTGAACCCACCACCTCCAGTATATGGGCCCGGCGCTCTACTCCTTTGAACCACTGTGGCATCTTTTTTTGAGTATACTATTGAATATACAAGGTTCATGTGCTTTTTCTTTTTTTTTTTTTTTTTTTTCTTTTTGTAGAGACAGAGTCTCACTTTATGGCCCTCGGTAGAGTGCCGTGGCCTCACACAGCTCACAGCAATCTCCAACTCCTGGGCTTAAGGGATTCTCTTGCCTCAGCCTCCCGAGTAGCTGGGACTACAGGCGCCCGCCACAACGCCCGGCTATTTTTTGGTTGCAGTTTGGCCGGGGCCGGGTCTGAACCCGCCACCCTCGGTATATGGGGCCGGCGCCCTACTCACTGAGCCACAGGCGCCGCCCTCATGTGCTTTTTCAAACATATATTTAAAAGGGTAGCAAAGATCAAGTATACATACTGTTCTAAATCTTGCTTATTTTCATTACGAATATTTTCTCGATATACATATTTTCTTATGAGAAAATATAAAACTGCTTCATTACTGAACAACTTTACAGTTTCCCACTTTATGAATGTACCATAACCTAACCATTATTTTTAGTGTTAGCTCTTTATGAATTCTATATATTAATATTTTTCAGCTATTCATTTTTGAATAAAATTTCTCCAGTTTTCACTTGTCTTTCCACTTTGCTTATGGAAATGTCTCCAAAATAGTTTTCATTGCACAGCTGGGTTTAGTACTGTTTCCTTAATATTTTGTCTTTTTTTCTATCATTTATAAGGCATACTTTCACATTCTGTAGGCATTGAGCCGATCTTCTATATTGTATTCTGTTTTTTTTATATATATTTTTTATATTTTTTTATATATTTTTTTATATTGTATTCTGAAAGTGTTGTAGTTTGAATTTTCACATTTTCTTTTGTCTATCTTGATTTATTTTTGATCTGATGTGATGTACCATCTATTTTTTCCATATAGATGACCAATTATCCAACGTAAGCTATTCTTTCTTCCACATATTTGAATTGCCATCTTCTTTATAAGTTTCCATATGTAAGCAGACCAGTTTCTAGGCTTTCTATTCCGTTCTGCTTGTCTATTAGTAATCCATTCATAAATATCATTCTGTCTTAATTACCGTGTTTTTTCTTGATAGTCTTTGACCTGTTATAGGCAAATTCCAACACTTTGTTGTTTTTTCTAAATTGTATTTTTGAATTTTATAATCAATGGCATAGAAATGACATTGTGGATATTTACCTGTAATTTTCCTTTGTTTAAATATTTCAGTTTTACAGACTTGCTTATATTGCTTCTATAATTGATTTAATTTGTAATAAATACGTATCCTTAATACTGATGTATTTGTCTGCATTTCTTATCAAAATATTTCTGTAGACTCATTTTCGATGCAAGGGTTTCTCCTTTCTCATTTTCTTTGTCTCTTTCTCTTACACACATGTGTGCATGTGTATGCACACGCACACACACACACAATTTATCTCTAATAACATCCTTCAGTTTGTATCATTGCGTCTACTCAACTTCTCAAGTATCGCTCAGACTTGAGTTTTATTTTCTTCATCATGTTTAATAATTTGTTATATTTATGTAAATGTATAAGGTAAAACTATAGTGTTTGATATGAATAGTTTTTGTTTGTTTGTTTTGGTTTTTTTTGAGACAGAGTCTTACTATGTCGCCTGAGGTAGAGTGCTGTGGCATCACTGCTCACAGCAACCTCAAACTTTTGGGCTTAAGTGATTCTCTTGCCTTACCCTCCCAAGTAGCTGGGAAAACAAGCACCTACCACTGTGCTCAGCTATTTTTTAGTTGCAGTTGTCATTGTTGGTTAGCTGGCCCGGGCTGGGTTTGAACCTACCAACTTGGATGTATGTGGCTTGCGCCCTACCCACTGAGCTATGGGCATCACCAGGATAGTTTATACAATATTGTGAATTCAAGACTTTGGGGTATTCATCACCCAAATAATGTATTGTACACATTAAGTCATTTCTCATCATCCATCTCTTCCCACCCTTCACCCTTCTGCATCTCTATTGTCCATCATTCCACACTCTAAATTCATGTAAATACTTTATTTAGCTCAAACTTATAAGGGAGAACATATAGTATTCTTATTTTTGTGTACAACTTCTCTCCAGTTCCATCCACATTGTGATAAAAGACATAATTTCATTCATTTTATGGCTTAATAGTATTTAATTGTGTATGCCATTTATTAATCATAGATCAGAGAGAGTAACAGATCCACCAAGTAGAAACCATTTATTTCTTATCATAAGGTCCTATATTTAACTTTTGACTCCCTAGTTCCTGAGTTTCTTGAACTTTCATAGTGTCAAACATTTTCTCAACCAAAGAAGTGGGAATTGATAGCTCAGCATCTGGTTTCCAGCAATGAAAGTTTGCTTTGGTAACCTGTCTCTAATGGAAAACTCTTAGTTCCTAAAAGTGCATGGGAGCACAAGTCCTGGTTACATTTGCCTGCTCACAGAGAGTCTAGCACTGCTACACCGTTAACCCATTTTAATATCCTGTTTTTGTCGGTGTCGCAGGGCCGCTGACCAGCAGAGACGAGGACACCAACGGAGAAGTTGCAGCTGCTTTATTGTTGGGGCGTTACAGCTCTCTTTCTTTTCCGGCACTGCAACCGTTTTTGCACAGCAAGCTCTCTGATTATATATCCTTCCCACATCCTCCACCCACGCATCCGGTGTATACACCCCGGGACTTTCCAGGCATTCCACCTATGGGCGTTTTAGGGGCCAAAAGCTCAGCAGTTGCTAGGGAAAGAACTTAAGATCAGGTTACTCTACAACGCACATGGTAGCTACCGCGTCACCTGTCTCTGGGAAGCATAGCTCTCAATAGGTTAGGTTTCTACATTCCTCCCCCATGTAGGGCCATCATCCTCTTTCAGGCCCCTCCACATCTTCCCCTTTTTGTTTATAATTTATCGGGGCCATGCCTGTCTTAGGTTGTCTCCCTGCTCGAGCGTAGTCTTACCCGTCATGGAGGGTACAGGCAACGGTGGCCTGTTCTCTGTCTTAGGTTGATCTATGTTGGGGGGATCTTACCCATCATTGGCTACTGGTCCAGCATGTTTACCCAGATCTGGGGGGAGCCTCCCGCTTGGAGGGCGAGGAGGGCCTGTTGGACGATAACTCGATCTCGCTGTTGTCTTTGGCGGAGGGCCTGGATAAACCTGATACCCATGGCAGCAGCAGCTAGAAACATAATTCCCAGAGCCGCGGTGCCTGCCCAATTGCAGGCATGAGAGATAAAGGTTGTTACTATACTCAGAATGTCTCAAGTGGTAGCTATTTGCACCCGGGTACTACTTATGCTAACTACGTGACTTAACACAAGGCGGGTACCGTTTTCAAACTCTGCATCCCAGCTCTCTAGAAGGTATTGGGATAATTGGGTAGAAATATTACGAAGGGTACCATTAGACTCAAAGACAGTGGGTGTAACGCACACAGAGGGCAGGGGAACTAAACAACCAAAGGAGAGGTATCTCTCCATATCATCTATTTTGCTGCTGTAAAATGTCTACTCTTTGGTTAACTAAAAACAGTCCAGCACGAAGGTGTCCTTCCACGGTGGTCTGAGTGCGCAGGGCTTCTGCAACAGACGTGGACAGTCGGTTGACGGCGGTGGCAGTAGGGACTGCAGTGGCAAGGGCAGCGGCAGCAGTGAGGGCTGTGGCAACAGCAGCAACAATGGTGGCGGTGACTCCGAAATCGCGTTTCGACCTTAGGAGTGGCAAGCTGTTTGTGTCAATGGTCACTGGTATGGGCATATAAGTAGGAAGGTGAAGAACTACCAACGTTATATTCTCATTGAGTCCTGATTGGGGTGTACAAAGTTGTAAGGTACAGTTGTCCACACTACAGTTTATGGACAGCTGGTTTGGGAAAGAGGAGTGGGAAACCAATAGGAGAAGAAATGGGGGAGTAACGCAGGGAGTAGGGGGGATGATATGGTTGACAGGGCCGGTGGTATTGGAGTAGGAAAGAATTCCTCCGTTGGCCCAGGTTAGGGGGGATATACCAGGGAGGGACAAGGTGACATTAGTGACAGGGGCAGATTGGTCATCCATGTGGACAGTGGGAAAACCCAGTCTGGCGTTAGTAGAGAGGAACACAGGTAATAGAGTAGACGTGTTGCTGAGAGGCATGGGTTTGGGCCAGGCGCGAGCGATCTCTCAAAATCGGGGGGGGTCACACATCAGCGGTAGGGGAAGAAGGAGATAAAGGGCGAGGGGAAGGGGGCTCACGTGGCTCCGTGGGCGCGGTGTCATTGCGCGAGGGGTTCACTGGACGGGTGAGTCTCTCCGGGACCCACACTGGGGAGCTCTGGTCCTGTGGGAAAACACAAACCGCGCCTCGGTTCCAGATGAGAACCGGGTCTGGGCCACGCCATTGGCCGGTGAGAACATCCTTCCAGAGCACTTGCACTGGGGAGCTGGTCTGGCGGCCAAGGCAGTGACGGTCTGCTGCTGTTTGTCCTTTGGAATCCAAAGTTAAAAAATTTAATGACCCGCCTGGGTTTGTTGTGGCCTTGGCCTCGGAAGTCATCTGGATGTGGCCAGGGCCCGTAGGGGGCGAAATCCTCTGGACGTGGCCAGGGCCCGTAGGGACCGAAAAAGGCGGGATTGTAAGGGGGAGGGGCTGAGGGGCCGTAGCCCTCTCCCATGGCTAATCTCTGAAATTGACTTAGGATCTCTTCTTCCGGGTCATCTTCCTCTGAGGTGGTGATAGTAGGATCTCTAGTCGGGGCCCCCCTAAGTCTTGTTTTCTTTTTACGAGCCCCGCTAAGATTTGCGGGACTACGTTCTCTGCTCTTTTCCTCCCCAGAACTTTCTTTGGCCTCCGGTTCGGATGGGGGATCTAGGGTGGGGGCCTGGGGGGAGCGAGATATCTCCTCCTGAACGCTCTCTAGGATCTTTTCTCCCTCCAATATTGCCTCTCGGCATCTGCCCTTGGTAGTGACGAGGCAACCCTTCACCGAGGCCCAAATGGCCATGGTCCCCATGGGGAGGGGTTCGAATTGTTCCTGACGCCTCCCAATCACGGGGGTGAGTTGGCCCCGTTCCAAAAACCAAGGGGAGGCCTCTGCCACCGCCTTCACAAAAACCTTAGCAGTTTTATCCTTTAAAGGGGTACCATTACGTTTTAGCAGTTCTTGTAGAGGGGCTTGAAGCCGCACTCGGTATGTTTCATTACCCATCTTTGTTCAATTGTCTAACGGCCGTTCTCGTTTTTCACAAGCTCAAGGACACACAAACAAAACAAAAGGCAAAGGAACACAAACAGACATAATCAACAGGACACTAGGCTAACACTACACTAACTACTTCCTGCCACTGTTGTCGTGGCAATGCCCTCTGCGCAGACCCCCCGCTTTGGTCGCAGGTCCTGTCCCCCCACTTCTAGTGGGATCCTCCCCTGCTGTGGTCGCAGGCTTTTGACTTACTGAGCCGCTGTGTCGGTTCGAAGAGCTGTATTGTGAGTGATTTCCGAAGTTTCCGGTTTCGGCACCACTTGTTGGTGTCGCAGGGCCGCTGACCAGCAGAGACGAGGACACCAACGGAGAAGTTGCAGCTGCTTTATTGTTGGGGTGTTACAGCTCTCTTTTTTTTCCAGCACAGCAACCGTTTTTGCACAGCAAGCTCTCTGATTATATATCCTTCCCACATCCTCCACCCACGCATCCGGTGTATACACCCCGGGACTTTCCAGGCATTCCACCTATGGGCGTTTTAGGGGCCAAAAGCTCAGCAGTTGCTAGGGAAAGAACTTAAGATTAGGTTACTCTACAAGCACATGGTAGCTACCGCGTCACCTGTCTCTGGGAAGCATAGCTCTCAACAGGTTAGGTTTCTACATTCCTCCCCCATGTAGGGCCATCGTCATCTTTCAGGCCCCTCCACATGTTTTTCTGTTGTTCTTCTGTTGTATAGAGAAATTATATTGCTTTTCAATTGGCTATGGTTTTGTTTTATTTTTTCTTCTGCTATTTTATCTGTCATTGCTATATTCTTAAGGCATGGGAGATGAGTTAAAGTGTATGTACACTTGAGCTATCTTGACCAGACCCAGTATGTCTTTGTGATACATACTGAATATTGATAGTTGTGTTTCTTTGTTTTTCTTTGAAATGTTAAAAGGACATACATTGAAAGAACATTTGGAACAAGTCAAGTAAATGGGCCTTTCAAACTCCCTAACTCATTTGGTTTATTTTTTATGGGCTTTCTAATATTTAAATCTAAAATTTCTGAGCCCTCTATTAAATGACTGAGTCAAATAGCACAGTCGAGTAAATATTATGTACTTAATCCATTTTGGTAAGTCCCTTCTGAACTCTGTTACACTCTTTCCTTTCTATATGAGAGAAAGTCAGATGACCCTGGGTTCTTAGTATCTGCATTGAGAGACGAGCTGTCACAGTAGATTGATAATCTTGTCAACTTTAGAGTCACCCACCTTAGATGACCATTGTGTATTTCAGAGGTATGTGTGGGTAACTCACCATGCAGGCTAACAATTTAAGGTAGAACACAGCATTTATCTTCGATTCCAAGTCTGCAGTAGTTGTATAAGGACTTCTCTGTGTGACCTGGTGTTGCTAGAGACAACATGTAACCCTGATAGTATTCACATTGAAGCTTTAAATTAAAGAATTGCAGAAATAAGACACTTCAGAACAGCTTACTCCTTTAAATGTTAATACTGAGAATTTTCTCCTCAAATTATTTCTAAATAGAAAAAAAAACAAGGCTGCATTTATAACCAGCACCTCTTGGCACACAGGCAGTGCCGCCCGAGAGGGGCAGGGAGCTGGGGCAGGGAGCTGGGGCGCGGGCTGGAGCAGCCCTAGGAAAACGACAGAGCCCTCATGCCAGCGGCGGCTCGTGGCAGCCCGTGGAGCCCCAAACTTCATTGCGGCGAAAGTCACTATCATATGACAAAGGCTTTGCCACACTTCATCTTCCTCCCTGTGTACTTTCCATTTGCCTTCCTGGAGACCTGCCCCCCCAGGAGTCCAGATTCTTGGGTGAACTCTCGAGAGGTGTAGACAGGACCTGGACTGCAGCTGGCCAGTGCTGACTCTGTAGCAAAGGAGCGAGAAGACAACGGTCGGCTAAGAGGGAATTACACTGGAGCGTTGGTGCCCCAAGGTGCAGAGCAACAGCCGTCTTCAGCAATAACAAGGCCCACCCCCAGATATCCCATAGTCTCTCCTCCTGTCTTCCTGGGCAACCAGATGAGACCGAGCATCTTCTCAGATGGCAACCACCATGGAACAGACCTGGGACTGAAACACAGGTCCCGTGAGTAAAGGGGTTGCCTAAGGCGGCACTGACCTGGGTGGAACACGGGGACTAGAAAACACACCTGCAGAGCCGGGAAACTCCCAGGGTGGGGCTGATCCAGAGGACCACTCTACTGAGCCTAAGACTCACCTGGCCCTCAGGGGATCACCAGGCTATAGACAAAGGAGGCCAAGAGGCTACAGCCGAAAACTGATCATGCTGCAAATACAAACCCGCAGGACTAAAGACAGGGCCTGAGGCACAGGTTCTGGGAACTCAAATCAGCCTCTCCTCTACAGAAGAATCTAGCAGGGTCAGAAACAAACTCCCACAGCGTTGTTCCGTTCACCCAGTAACATAAACTAAGGGTGGGGCTGGAACTGAGTGAACACCTCCAGCCTCCATCAAGTGCCCGAGGTTGACAGGCCACACCACCCCCTGCTGGATAAAGACAGAGAGTAGCGGCCTAGACGAGCAGACACAGGCTACCCTGTGACTTAGGCAGGTGCAAACCCCTGGAGTATCTGCTTACTGCAGACAACTGACTGGGTCACAGCCCTGTGGGGCTAGCAGTGACTGGGTGTGACAAAGCTGCAATGTGGGGAAGGAGGCGTCAATCTTCCCAGACTGATCTATTTACTGGGTGGCTCTTCCTGACTCCAAGCAGCACTGGAGCAAGCCATATTAGAGCAGTCACCAGACCCCTGTGATCCAGTTCCCAGGGACCTCTTGAACTCTCCCACCCGAGGCAGCTGCTGACTGAGACACTCACCTGGGGACTAACCATGTGGTGCCCTGGGTGTGTGGTTGTAGGAAGATTTGATTTTCCTTTTCCATTTGTTGCCTGTGGTGGGTGGGGTGACTTAATTGCTGGTATTTCTCCACAGCTGAGACTTCAATCCAGAGTAACTGTTTCACTAGGGTCAAATAGAAACCAGCTGAAAACAAGACAGAACCACTTAGCCCTTCGGCACCAAACAGGGCCCCAGTTTCTCAGGCCACAGCACTGTACAGGTCCCCGAAAAAACACCAGGGGAGTAGTCAAAGGGATTAAAACAATCATGGGGCGGAATCAGCCGAAAACCTCTGGTAACATGAATAACCAGAAGATCACCCCCCCACCAAGGAAAGATACAGCAGATGTAATTGAAGATCCCATTCACAAACAACTGGCTGAGATGTCAGAAATCGAATTCAGAATTTGGATGGCAAACAAGATTAACAAAATGGAACTAGGAATTTGTGGAGAAATTCAAAAGCTGTCTCAAGAATTTAACAAATTTAAAGACAAAACCACCAAAGACTTAGACACACTGAAGCAAGAACTTGCAGCCCTGAAAGATATGAAAAATACAGTAGAATCCCTTAGCAACAGAATGGACCAAACAGAAGAAAGCATCTCCGACACTGAAGATAAAGCCTTTAACGCTCCCAAACTCTCAAAGAGGAAGAGAAATGGAGAGCAAAAATGGATCACTCTCTTAGAGAGCTCGGGGATAACTCGAAGAAGGCAAATATCCAATTCACAGGAATTCCTGAAACAGATGAAGTGGCCTCACTGGGCTCAGAGACCCTTCTGCATGAAATTATGAAAGAGAATTTTCCAGACATGCCTAGAGAACCTGAAATTCAAATAGCAGATAGCTTCAGAACCCCAGCACGACTCAACCCCAATAAGACATCCCCCAGGCATATCATAATTAACTTCACTAAAGTTAATATGAAGGAGAGAATTCTCAAAGCTGCCAGGAGAAAGAAATCTATTACCTTCAAAGGGAAGAACATTAGAATGACTGCAGATCTCTCTGCTGAAACTTTTCAAGCCAGAAGAGGGTGGTCATCAACGTGTAATCTCCTCAAGCAAAATAACTTTCAACCCTGGATCTTGTATCCAGCTAAACTGAGTTTCATTTATGATGGAGAAATTAAATACTTTAATGACATTCATATATTGAAGAAATTTGCCATAACCAAACCAGCTCTTCAGGATATTCTCAGACCTATCCTCCATAATAACCAACCCAATCCTCTACTACAAAAGTAAACTCACTCAGAAACTTCTGATGAAACTCCAACTTCCACAATGGCAAAAGGATTAAAAATGCCCACTGGATTTTCGAAAAACTCAATACCCAAAATTTCACCAAACTTATCAATACTCTCCTTTAATGTGAATGGCTTAAACTGCCCTCTAAAGAGACATAGGTTAGCTGACTGGATACAAAAACTCAGGCCAGACATTTGTTGCATACAAGAGTCACATGTTAACTTAAAAGACAAATACAGACTCAGGGTGAAAGGATGGTCATCCATATTTCAGGCAAATGGTAACCAGAAAAAAGCATGAGTTGAAATTTTATTTGTGGATACAATAGACTTTAAACCAACAAAAGTAAGGAAGGACAAAAATGGTCACTTCATATTGTTAAGGGTAAGACTCAATATGATGAGATTTCAATTATTAATATCTATGCACCCAACCAGAATGCACCTCAATTTATAAGAGAAACTCTAACATACATGAGCAACTTGATTTCCTCCAACTCTATAATAGTCAGAGATTTTAACACTCCTTTGGCAGTGATGGATCGATCCTCCAACAAAAAGATGAGTAAAGAAATTCTAGATTTAAATCTAACCATCCAGCATTTAGATTTAGCAGACATCTACAGAACATTTCATCCCAACATAACTGAATACACATACTTCTCATCGGCCCACGGAACTTACTCCAAAATGGATCACATCTTAGGTCACAAGTCTAACCTCAGTAAATTTAAAGGAATAGAAATTATTCCATGCATCTTCTCGGACCATCATGGAATAAAACTTGAGATGAGTAACAACAGGAATCTGCATACTCATACAAAAACATGGAAGTTAAATAACCTTATGCTGAATGATAGCTGGGTCAGAGATGAGATCAAGAAGGAAATTGCCAAATTTTTGGAACAAAACGACAATGAAGACACGAACTATCAGAACCTCTGGGACACTGCAAAGGCATTTCTAAGAGGGAAATTTATAGCACTGCAAGCCTTCCTCAGGAGAACGGAAAGAGAGGAAGTAAGCAACTTAATGGGACAACTCAAGGACTGGAAATGGAAGAACACTCCAACCCCAAATCCAGTAGAAGAAAAGAAATAACAAAAATCAGTGCAGAACTAAATGAAATTGAAAACAAAAGACTAATACAACAGATCAGTAAATCAAAAAGCTGGTTTTTGGAAAGGTCAACAGAATAGATAAACCTTTGGCCAACCTAAAAAAAGAGTAAAATCTCTAATCTCAACAATCAGAAATAACAAAGACGAAATAACAACAGACTCCTTAGAAATCCAAAAAATCCTCAATGAACATTACAAGAAACTTTACTTTCAGAAATACGAAAATCTGAAGGAAATTGACCGTTACTTGGAAGCATGTCACCTTCCAAGACTTAACCAAAATCAAGTGGAAATGTTGAACAGGCCCATATCGAGTTCAGAAATATCATCAACCATGCAAAAGCTCCCCAAAAAGAAAAGCCCAGGACCAGATGGTTTTACGTCAGAATTGTACCAAACCTTTAAAGGGGAATTAGTACCTATATTACTCAACATGTTCCAAAAGGTAGAAAAAGAAGGAAGACTACCCAACACGTTCTATGAAGCAAACATCACCCTGATCCCCAAACCAGGAAAAGACCCAACAAGAAAAGAAAATTATAGACCAATATCACTAATGAATATAGATGCAAAAATATTCAACAAGATTCTAACAAACAGAATCCAGCAACATATCAAACAAATCATACATCATGACCAAGTCGGTTTTATCCCATGGTCTCAAGGCTGGTTCAATATACGTAAATCTATAAATGTAATTCAGCACATAAACAAATTAAAAAACAAAGACCATATGATTCTCTCAATCGATGCAGAAAAAGCTCTTGATAACATCCAACATCCCTTCATGATCAGAACACTTAAGAAAATTGGTCTAGAAGGGACTTTTCTTAAACTGATAGAGGCCATCTACAGCAAACCCACAGCCAACATCATATTGAATGGAGTTAAATTGGAATCATTTCCACTCAGATCAGGAACCAGACAAGGCTGCCCATTGTCTCCATTGCTCTTTAACATTGTAATGGAAGTTTTAGGCACCGCAATTAGGGAAGAAAAGGCGATCAAGGGTATCCACATAGGGTCAGAAGAGATCAAACTTTCACTCTTCGCAGATGATATGATTTTATATCTGGAAAATACTAGGGACTCTACTACAAAACTCTTAGAAGTGATCAAGGAATACAGCAGCATCTCAGGTTACAAAATCAACATTCATAAATCGGTAGCCTTCATATATACCAACAATAGTCAAGTTGAAAAAACAATTAAGGACTCTATCCCATTCACAGTAGTGCCAAAGAAGATGAAATACTTTGGAGTTTATCTAACAAAGGACATGAAAGATCTACATAAAGAGAACTACGAAACTTTAAGAAAAGAGATAGCTGAGAATGTTAACAAATGGAAAAATATACCATGCTCATGGTTGGGAAGAAACAACATTGTTAAAATGTCCATACTACCCAAAGCAATATATAATTTCAACGCAATCCCCATTAAAGCTCCACTGTCATACTTTAAAGATCTTGAAAAAATAATACTTCGTTTTATATGGAATCAGAAAAAACCTCGAATAGCCAATACATTACTCAAAAATAAAAACAAAGCAGGAGGAATCACGCTACCAGACCTCAGACTATACTACAAATCGATAGTGATCAAAACAGCATGGTACTGGCACAAAAACAGAGAAGTAGATGTCTGGAACAGAATAGAGAACCAAGAGATGAATCCAGCTAATTACCGTTACTTAGTCTTTGACAAGCCAATTAAAAACTTTCAGTGGGGAAAAGATTCCCTATTTAACAAATGGTGCTGGGTGAACTGGCTGGCAACCTGTAGAAGACTGAAACTGGATCCACACCTCTCACCATTAACCAAGATAGACTCTCACTGGATTAAAGATTTAAACTTAAGACATGAAACTATAAAGATACTAGAGGAGAGTGCAGGGAAAACCCTTGAAGAAATTGGGTTGGGCGAGTTTTTTATGAGAAGGACCCCCCGGGCAATTGAAGCTGCTTCAAAAATACACTACTGGGACTTGATCAAACTAAAAAGCTTCTGTACAGCCAAGAACACAGTAAGTAAAGCAAGAAAACAGCCCTCAGAATGGGAAAAGATATTTGCAGGTTATGTCTCCGACAAAGGTTTAATAACTCGAATCCACAGAGAACTCAAACGCATTAGCAAGAAAAGAACAAGGGATCCCATCGCAGGCGGGCAAGGGACTTGAAGAGAAACTTCTCTGAAGAAGACAGGCACATGGCCTTCAGACATATGAAAAAATGCTCATCATCTTTAATCATCAGAGAAATGCAAATCAAAACTACTTTGAGATATCATCTAACTCCAGTGAGACTAGCCTATATCACAAAATCCCAAGACCAGAGATGTTGGCGTGGATGTGGAGAAAAGGGAACACTTTTGCACTGCTGGTGGGAATGCAAATAATACATTCCTTTTGGAAAGAGATGTGGAGAACACTTAGAGATCTAAAAATAGATCTGCCATTCAATCCTGTGATCCCTCTACTGGGCATATACCCAGAAGACCAAAAATCACATCATAACAAAGATATTTGTATCAGAATATTTATTGCAGCCCTATTCATAATTGCTAAGTCATGGAAAAAGCCCAGGTGCCCATCGATCCATGAATGGATTAATAAATTGTGGTATATGTACACCATGGAATATTATGCAGCCTTAAAAAAGATGGAGACTTTACGTCTTTCATGTTTACATGGATGGAGCTGGAACATATTCTTCTTAGTAAAGTGTCTCAAGAATGGAAGAAAAAGTACCCAATGTACTCACCCTTATTATGAAACTAATGTAGGACCTTCACATGAAAGCTATAACCCAGTTACAACCTAAGAATAGGGAGAAGGAGGAAAGGGAGGGGAGGGAGGCAAGAGGGAGGTGGAGGTAGGGGGATTAATGGGATTACACCTGTGGTGCATCTTACAAGGGTATATGTGAATCCTAGTAAATGTGGAATGTAAAGGTCTTAGCAAAATAACTAAGAAAATGCCACGAAAGTTATGTTAACTAGTGTGATGAAAATGTGTCAAACGGTCTATGAACAAAGTGTGTGGTGCCCCATGATCATACTAATGTACATAGCTATGATTTAATAAAAAAATAAATAAATAAAATAAAAATGAAAAAACTGAAATACTTCGAGAATATAAAGAGAAAGTAATGTCTTGGTGACATGATTTTCCTAGGTTTTGCAATACACATTAAAAATAATATTTCTTTGCTCTTAGGAAAGTAATAAATTAAGCATACTTATGTCTTTAATAGAAGCAAATTGGAACCCTTCAAGATTTCATTTTTTTTTTTTTTTTTTTGGTAAAAGAAAAAGAAGTTCCAATCAGTCATACAGGCTTTATTTTTACCCACACACTCACCATCAATTGACATGACTTTGAATAGTTTCCATGGCTTCATTAGAAATTATTCTAAATATATTTTCTTCTGAAGACAAGATTGAAAAATTAAAGTAGATGTAAAATTGTTTCAGTGATAAAAGAACTTGAAATGTATTTTCATCATCATCTGAATACACACACACAGAGGAGTATACTTTGAAAAGCCTAATTGTTCATGTTTAATGTTTAAGAGTTTAAAATACTTAGATCATACACTCTGGGTAGGATTGCAGGTACATTTTAAAAAACAGATGATGATGATGATGATGATAGTGACATATAAAATTAATGGAAGAATGTGTAAAAGTTAAAAGCATGTATTTTTGTGAATTCTAAGGAAATACATAGCATGTTTAACTCCCTTAGTATATAACAGTACTCACATCTTTCTGATTATAAAATAATACATGCTTATTATTGAAAGTCAAAAATAGTTTTAAGAAAAGAAAGTTAAAATCACCCCAGTGATCATGCTACTCCAGATAACTGCTCCTTAGTCTCTTATTTCATTCCAGTCTTTTCCATATTTTCTTTTATTTCATTAACAAAGTGGGAATCACAGTTAATATGCTTTCTATATTACACTGTACTTTGTTTTTACATGAGTACTATAATTTTTATAGTTAATATTATTGTTAAAAAATTGCTAAGTGCTTCGTTATAATCTACTTAAATCCTATGAGAAATATTACTTAATATATATATTATATATATATTTTTTTTTTTGAGGCAGAGACTCAAGCTGTTGCCCTCAGTGGGGTGCTTTTGCATCATAGCTCACAGCAACCTCCAACTCGGGCTCAAGTGATCCTCTTGCCTCAGTTTGTCTATTTTCAGTAGAGACAGGGTCTCACTTTTTGCTCAGGCTTTTCTTGAACCCAAGAGCTCAAGCAATCCACCAGCCTCGGCCTCCCAGAGTGCTAGGATTGCAGGCGTGAGCCACCATGCCCAGCCTGTTCAATATTTTCATGATTTATTCTGGGACACTTTGAGACATTAGAGCTCATTTATTTGGGGGCTATTATAAAGAAAGCCAAGTTTAACATCACTGTGTATAAATTTAAACTTTCTAATGAAAACCTTTAACTAGTTGTCACAACATCATTTAATAATTCTTCCATTACTCACTGATATATATATATATATATATAGTCTTTAGCCTCAATATAATGTACTCAAGTATTTGCACTGATAAAGTTATCTTGTAATGCCACTTCTTTTCTCAGCTATTGCTCTATTGGCCTTCAAAACCTTTTTTTTTTTCTTATTTTAATGAACAGTCCATGCTCTTTCCAGTTCCCTACCTCCCACATATTAGTAAAGCATTCCAATCATATTTTGCTCTCACTGTCATACTGAAACCTCTCCAGCTAAGGTTCCTAATCATGCCAGTGTCAGTAATGCAGTGAAGCTCAATCTGACAACTAAATCCTTAAAACACAATTTGCCATTAGCTTGTATAACATCATACTCTTTTTGGTTTCTCATTTTTGACTTTTATTTTTCACTGCCTTTGCCAGTTTATTCAATCTACCTTACACTTAAATTTTGGAATTATGCAAGGCTTTTATCTTAAGTTACTTTTTCTTCTCCATCTATACATTTTCTCTATTTCATTTTGCAAATATGTGCTCATCTTTCAAGACAAATTTGAATGTCATATCTCATTTGACTGGACTCTACCAGATTTTTCTGACTCTATCAGATCTTTTAAATTCAACTAATATAGCAACTCCTTAATGAGATCTTGTTACACAACACCCACCTGTAGTTTAGCACTCATTACATTGTATATTCACTATATTTTATATTTCTTTTCTCCACTACTGATTTTTTGACTGTCAGAAACCATATTTTGCTCGGTTTTGTATCTTTTCCAGTGCTTCCAATAGTCCAAGACCTTAGAAAATGTGCTTATTGAATAAATGAGTAGATCATGGCTGATTTCTTAGAGCAAATGTAGTTGAATGGAGGAGGAATTCAATCAAAGTAGATAAACAAAAGATGAGAAGTATAGTAAGGACACATGATAATTTCACAAAATATAATAAGAAGAATTATAACAGGGATCCATGGAATTTGGGATTTAGACAAGTTTCTGTGTGTGTGTGTACAGTGCTCTGTTCTCCTGTCTCCCTCACAGACAAGGCTTCTCTGCTTAATTCTTAGGAAACACAGTTGATCAGAGAAACCATAGAATTGGAGCCTCAGCTTATGAATCTGTGTTGCTCTCAGACTGATTCCCCACTAATGACCAACCCAGTCACTGGGTCCCAATTACAGTTTCCAGTAAAGAGAATGTGAGTAATCTAATGAGAATCTGATGGTCAAGGGTCCATCCCTATTCCATTCATCTGTGGCCAGAGTTGATATTATTAAGTAGAACATGTGGAAACTCGCCCTTATAAGCTATGGAGTGAGCATTTTTTTTATGTTGATGGTATGGTTTGCATGGTCATGTGGGCATTTCTAAGACAAATTTGCCATTAATGGTTTTAAATCCATAATAATTTTAACTAATTCAGATTGATGATTCATGAAGAGCTATGCTGTATAGCCATTTGCTATATTAACAGCCACATAGAAAATTTTTCTAACATTTGGAGCTCTCAATTCCATAACCTCCTCTCTTCCAGCAATCATGTCCTCTACCCACTTTAGTCACTCACTACCATGATTATACTTGACATCTACCAATAACTGCAACCTCAGCATAATCTCTATGCAAGCATTCCACTCTCTGACCGCCACTTTTATTTTTCTGGCTCAAATCCTCCAGAACTACAATTCCAAAATTCTTTGACAACACAAAGCCCATAAATTATACTATCTTCTCACTGTTCCTAATTTATTTATTTTCTTCCCTCCTTGCTTATCTTAAATCTGATTTTTAATCATAATTATCACTTTTTGTACACATCCTCAATGCCCTCGCACTTATCACTTTATTATATATTCTTGGCAAAATTATAACTTTCGGTAAATCTAATTTCTCTATTTGACATAAGAACTAGTAATCCTTGACATTTTATCCCTTCTTCATTCATAAAATCTTTTACAAAGTCCTATGAATTTTGCCCTTAAAATTTTGTTTTCACCATCATTATTAATCCTAATAACTTTAGTCCACTAGCTATTACAGGTATTACTTCAACAACTTCCTCATTCTTTGCCTTTTATTTTATTTGTGTCCTGCTCTAATCCAGTTTCCACAAAAATGTTAGACTCGTCTAAAATTCAAATATTCTTCTATCACTTCATTGCTTAAAATTATTTAGTAATTTCTCCTTCCCATTGACTAAATCCAAACCCTTTAACATGGAGTGAACCTTTTTCAATATTCACATCTTAATGCTTCTTGACTCATACTTTCTATTACAGCAGCATTATTGCAGTGCTTGAAGCCATACCAAATGGTAGTGTAGAACCATATTTACTGAACCAAATTTGTAGCTACCAACACATATTCTAACATTTTATGATTTTTCTTGTGGTTTTGTTTCTTTGCATGTAATATCTTCTTTGTGTCTCATTATCTAAGGATACTAGGAAGATAGAGCAGATACTGTTTAGTGTCTTCCTCTGATTTCTTTAAGTCCCCCAGCCTAACTCTCACCTCCACCTAAAAGAGAACATAGCTTTTATGATTTATGAACCATGCACATATGCCCTGAAATGACATAGGATATGTTGTTTTATCATTTCATCTGCAGTAGGATCACTAGCTCTGGGTATAAAAGTGCAGTGGGAAAGGAAGTTTGGAACTCTACAAATCAGAAAAGATGAAAATTTGTCCAGAAAGTATAATTGGCAACCACAGACAGCCATTAAAACCAGACCAAAATATGCTAGACCTGACCTTAACTAGTGTGGTCATTATACATCAAATAAAATGTTATATTCTTGGCAAATTAAATTGAGAATTTAATCTAATCTTATGCTTAAGATATATATGCTAACTTCTTTGGCGTTCAAATATATTTTTAATGATATATAAAATATCATTGTAAATATCAGGTTTGAAAAGATTAAGCAAATATTCAAAGTGAAAAAAGCTCAAAATTTATAGCAAATATTTTTAAAATATATATGAAAAATTTAATTTGTAATATTCTTTAGTTCAACAATTTCAAGTTCAGAAAAATATTATGATGAAATAATAAGACAATTGGGTGAGCATACACATGTACACGCACACAAACCTCTACACATGATTTTGTTGTATAACTTTCTAAATAATAAAAGATCAGAAACAGATGGTGGATAAACTTTAGTATGATAAATGCATACATTGTTGTGCTGTGTAACTGTTGATATAATTGAAGAACATTTATATCAAAGGACAGAAAATATTGAGGTAAGAGAACAGAAGATGACCTAAAATAGATAGAGTAACTCTCTCTCTGTCGCTCTGTCTCTTCCTCCCCCCCATAGTATATATAAATATACGATTAAGAATACATCTGAAGAGACATTTATTCTATTATTTTTCTCTCTTTACTTTCTCTATTATACTTTACTGTATTGTTTGAATTTTACAAAATTATCTATCAATTTTAGTAATCTGATGAAAAGCTATTCAATTTTAATTTAAATATTAAGCTATTAGGAGAATATATTAGTGACTGGTTTTGTAATCTTTGGATGGATGGGAAATGTCTTTTGAAGCCTAATGCCTAAGTCAAATTAACACAAAAAGAGATACATGGTCTTGACTGCATAATAATTAAGAATTTCAGCAAAGCAAATTGCAAAACCCATGGATAAACCCTAGCAGTCATGAACAAGTATGACAGCTACATGGGGATTGGAGAAAGCATTCCTAACATGTTTGAAAAATAGCATGTTAATATCCCTAAAATGTAAGGAACATTGACAAATAAGCATATATGATTTGACTAATTCACTTTAAATGACATTACCTAATAATTATTTAAAAACGAAAATAATGTGAGCATATCTTAAATGTTTACGTTTATCTATAGCCAACAGAAAATGTCAGAATGTTACTTTTCTTTATTTCATCTATTGTGACAGACAACACTTTCATTAAAAGTCATATGCAAAATAAGTGAAAATTCTCAGAGACTGGCTACATGTGCTTTTATAGAAATGACCCTTTAAACTATAAGCAATTCTCCCTTTTATTTTCAGAGACAGAATTTTTTTTTCTTTTAAATGTCATGAGACTTTAAACCATAACTCCTGACACAAGCAAAAGATGTCTGCAGATATTTATAAATGATGACAAAATGATTTTGAATATAAAAATGTAAGCACACCTCTTAATTGTTCTGTGCTTTTTTTATTCTTAGGTCTAGAAAACTAAACATAGCAAGTACATCTCCTAGGTCTTTTCTCCTTCATTTCACTGGAGCAGCTAAATCCTAGTGACAGAAACATGTAATTTAGAGTCAGGAAAATGTGATTTACATACCGCTTCTGCTACTTCCTAGTTGGGTGATTTGAAATTACTGAATCAAAGACTATAAAGTTAATACTATCTCTCAGAAGTCAGCTAGGAAGATGTACAAGAAACACCTAGCACAATTTTTAGCACATGATATGGATACAATAAAATAACTATGACAGTAATTATTATCAACAATAATAGTAGGATAATGGGTGTAGGAGTTTACTTCCTTCCCTGAACAAAACTTATCAATTTCTTACTCTTATCAATTTTGTATCTTTTGTTAGGATTCAATTTTAAGGCAATCATACAGGATTTTAATTTCTCAATACGCAAAGTGTGAGGATTTTTAAGTTTTGAAATAGCTTTAATTCTCGAAATCTGCCCTTCTGAGATGGGCACTGACACACTTCTTAGTATGCGAGCAGTTCAATGAGCTCATGCATGAAGGACTAATTTTATGGAATCCTGCTCTAAGCTAATTATATTTTTAAATTAACCTTATTTTAAATTCATAAATGTCAATGAAAATTATTTAAACACAATGAAAATCAAAATAAAACACCAAAGATACAAGATATCTGTTTGTTAGACTAACAGACTGGGGATTTTAATTACAGCTTTTTATCATTATGGCAGAAGTTTTATTTTTTTATTTCAAAATATTAAGATGGGTACAAATGTTTTAGGCTACATATATCTCTTTTGTAATGTTTAGATTCTGGTCATAGGTGTGCCCATCATCCAGATAGTGTTCATTGTACCAATTAGGGAGGCAGATTTTTGCCCTTTTTTTCTCCTCTCCCCTACTGTTTGATTTCCACAATTTTACTTCCCTCTATGGACATATGTGCTCACTAGTTAGTTCCAATTTAATTAAGATTTCATGTGGTGTTTGTTTCTCCATTTTTGAGAAAATTCACTGAGGAGAATAGTCTATAGTTCTATCCACATTATTGAAAAAGGTTTAATTCACCTTATCTATGGCTGAGTAGTACTCCGTGGTATACATTTTATTAATCCACTCATGAATTGTTAGGCTGATTCCACATCTTTGTAACTGTGAATTGTGCTATAATAAATGTTGAGTGTAAGTGTCTTTTTATGAAAAGGCTTCATTTCATTTGGGTAGATACCTAACAGTGGGATTGCTGTATTTAGTAATATATCAACTTTAAATTCTTTAAGGAATAGCCATACTTTTTCCGTAAGGGTTGTACTAATTTTAAATTCTTCCTTGGGCAGTGCCTGTAGCTTAGTGAGTAGGGCACTATCCCCATATACCAAGGGTGGCGGGTTTGAACCTGGCCCCAGCCAAACTGCAACAAAAAATAGCCGGATGTTGTGGCGGGCACCTCTAGTCCCAGCTACTCGGGAGGCCAAGGCAAGAGAATAGCCTAAGCCCATGATCTGGAGGTTGCTGTGAGCTGTGACACCACAGCACTCTATCCAGGGTAACGAAGTGAAACTCTGTCTCTAAAAATTATAATCATAATAAATAAATAAATAAGTAAATAAATAAATCCTACCAACTATGTACAATGATGTTTCTTTCTCTCTGTATCCACACCATCATCTATCATTTCTGGACTTCTTTATAAAAGTATTCTAGTTGAGGCAAGGTGATATCCCTCAGCTATTTTAATTTGCATTTCAGTGATTATTAATGATGTCGAGCATTTTTTTCATATGTTTATTGATACTTACTAACATTGATCCCTATTAGACAAAATTTAACAGCATGTCAAAGAAATAATCCACCAGGACCAAATGCCTTCATCCAAGGCAAGCAAGGATGGCCTCATGTATGTAAATCAATAAATGTGATTCAGACACCAACAAATGAAAACACAAAGATCTTATGATCATCTTAATAGATGCAGAAAAAGTATGCAACAAAATCCATCACCCCTTATTAACAAAAACTCTCAACAAAGCCGGCATAGAGGATCATATCTCAGAATTATAAATGATGTATATGACAAACCCACAGCCAACATAATTCCAAATGGGAGAAGCTGAAAGCATTCCCCTAAGAACTGAAACAAGATGAAAATGCCCATTGTCACCACCTTTATTCAACAAAATGCTGGGAGTCCTAGCCAGAGCAATCAACCAAGAGAAAGAAAGAAAGGATATCCAAATTCGAAAAAAGGCGATCAAGCTATAACTCTTCACTGATAATAGGAGCTTCTATAAAGAAAACCTTAAAGATTCCAGCAAGATTCTCCTGGAATTGGTAAATGATTTCAGCAAAGTTTCAGGATACAAAAGCAATGTAAATAAATCAGTAGCATTTCCATATACTGATAACTGTCCGGCCAAGAGTCAAATATAAGATTCAATACTATTCCCAGTAGCCAAAAAAAAAATAATAATAAAATACCTATGACTATACTTAACCAAGGGGGTGAAAGATCTATTGGTGAAAGAAAACTATGAACCTATAAGGAGGGAACTTGCAGAGGAACAAAACAAATGGAAAAATGTATGTCGTGCTCATAAATAGAATCAGCATTGTCAAAATGTCCATATTGCCCACAGTGATTTACAGATTCAGTGCAATCCCGATGTTACCAACGTCACCTTTCACAGATAAAGGAAAAAATAATCTGTTTGTTTAGAATCAATAAAGATCATGGATTGCCTATATATATATAGCAAAAAAGACAATCTGGAGGCATCCCATTACCAAACTTTAAACTATATTATCAGTCTATAGTAACTGAAACATGGTATTGGTAGAATGCAGACATAGACTAATAAAATAGAACAGAAACTCCACATATAAAACCATTTCCTTAAAACCACTGATCACTGACAAAGTAAACAACAATGTACACTGGGGAAAACAAGCCTTAATCAATACATGGTGTTTGGAAAATTGGATAGTTACGTGCACAACATTGTAAGAGAACCCCTATCTCTTACCAGCCTTCAAACTTAATTTAAGATGTATAAAAGATTAAAATATATGGCATGAAACCTTCGGAATTCTAGAGGAAAATCTAGGGAGACTTTTTTTTTAAGACCTATGTTTATAATTTATAACTTAAGTCACTTTCTAAGAGTTTCTTTGTTTTTAAGAATTTATTTACACATAGAAGAATTTGGATTGCATAGTTTTCCACATAGATGTAGGGAACATGAATTCTCCATAGCTGGCATTAATTTGAAAAAATAAACCTGGACAAAATAAGAACTAAAGCTACATTTCAGTTTTGAGCACAGTGGTAAAGATTCAAGAGGAGGAAAGAGAGGTAAAGAATAGGACAGATCATTGAGAAGCTTGGTGGTGGGGCCAATTCCTAGGTCTTGGAATCTGGACTGAGTATGAATCCTTACTTTACATCCTTCCACAAGTTACTAAAAGTTGCTGCTTCTGTTGCCTCCTTTGCTAATTAGGGCAATGTTTACATTTTAAGATTGTTGTAAAGATTAAATGAAATAATAATTATCATAATCCCTGACCCACCCAAGATGCTCCCAAGTGAATACCACTCCTTCATTCCTTTACTGCCTTTTTCTCATTTTATCTGTTCAGGACCTAACTAATACATACAAAAAAAAAAAAAAAAAACACAGACAATTTTCAGTGTTTATTTCTAGATATACCACCAAGTGATTGCTTAGGAATGAACTATTGGAAGTGTCACAGTGACTTTAGGCAGACATAGTAGTTAGTTGGCAGACTGAGATTCTTGACCATTAAGGCATTTATTCCTGGCATTGTATAGGTTTGGGGAAGAAAATATTCTTGAAAAATCACAGGTAACTTTAAAAATGAACTCTAAAAGCAATTTTCTTATAACAAAGAAGTGACAAAAGTCATGTGAAAGTCATTTTTGGGGAGTCTGCTGCGGCAGCCAAGTCTCTAGGCCTGACAAAAGGAAAGCTGAAATTGGTCAGTGCTCACATCCTACTCTAAAACCAGGGCAAGAGGGGGCAGTCTATGAACTGAAGAAGGGACCACAAGCTCCAACTAAGAATATCTGTGGGGAGAAAAAAAAAAAAAAGTTACTGAGCTCATCCGACTCTACTTCTGAGTCAGCCTAAGGTACTATCTGAAAGTAGCTTAAGGGAAGATCTTTTTTTGACTTTTTCCACATCAGGTATTGTTTGATGAATTTGATAGAGCCAAATTATATTTTACTAAAATAATGCAGTCCTAATCACAATCACTTAACAGAAAAGAATGCAAGAAATTTTGCAATGCTTATGAATGAAAATACAGCACAGGCTCAAACTGTTAAAAACCTAGTGCTCAAGAAGTTGAGCAATTGCTGCCATTCACTGTTGCTCTCTATCTACGTTGCCTGTTCATGTTCTGATTGCTTGCTGATGACAAAATTATTCTGAATAGAGACATAAGTGTGACAATTAAAATATTGCACCCACATTTTCATACAAAAGATAAAACACAACTATAGCCAGGATGAAGGATGAAAGAGGAGGGTGAGGGGAGGGGAGAGGGGAGCCAGGTGGAGGGAGGGTAAACGGTGGGACCTCAACTATGTTGCATATTGCAAGAGTACATGTCAAATCTATTAAGACTGCAGTATAAATGTCTTAACACAATAATTAAGTAAGTGAGGTGAAGGCCATGTTAACCAGATTGATGTAAGCATTCCAAGTTATATGTAAAATCAACACATTGTACCCCATAAATGCATTAATGTACACAGTTATGATTTAATAAAAAAAATTGTTAAGAGGAAAAAAATAAAATAGTAAATAAAATATTACACCCATAGGTTAGCGTTTTGCAAGGGAAAAAAAATGTCTAGAAAAAAAACACTATGTGTTGAGTAACTAATACATGTTATACCCTGCACTGAATATGCTTTGAGGGATTATCTTAGTCAATTTTAGTAATCTTCCAAATCTGAGGAACTGATCAGCTGATAACATTTTTCCCTTTCTCATTTAATTCATACTGTTCACAAAGTGCTTTAAATGCAATTCACTCTGCCTTCCCAAAAAGCAAGTAAAAGAACTAGCGGTTCAGTGCTTTTCCCAAATGTATATAACTATGAAGTGGGAAAGAGAGTCCAATCCAGCTTGTTCTAACTCCAAAATCTCTGCTTTTTCCAGTGTAACATATGATTAATATTTATTCCTTTAAATATGGTTTGATAACACTGAATTAAAATCACCATGCTTCAATATATAAAACTACTAACATTAAAACATAAAATATGACAGGAGAGTTAGAATAAGCATGTCTTTTAGATTTTGGTACTTTGGCTTTCAAATGTTTTTCAAATGACTTGTTTTTCAAATGTATGCAATTGTATTTGAGATGTTTCTATGTGTGAAGTCTCATGATGTCTTTCACTAAAAAAACAAAAAAGCAGTGCTCTAGAAGGATTATCAGTATTCCTAATTTCTTTCTTGTCTTCCTGTGAATTAACTCACATTTTGGTAGAAATTTTAACCTTAAGAAAACACATTGCTTTTCATTTTTCTTGTCCTCCACTCCCTATAAACAACCACCCATGAATAATATTCTTAAACTTTTGGACAAAGAAGTAAACAGTAAGATTGGGAACAGTGAGGTTGTAACAGAATTTGTGAGAAAGAATCAAAATAGCTTGTCATGTTTAATTGCCACTACCCATCATTTTCGTGAGTGTAACCCATCCATTGTTTCAAAGTTTAAGAAAGTAAAATTTTCATTTTCTACCAGTATAAAGCAGAGGACTTGTAATCAATGATTGCCATTTTTTTAAACCTTACCAATTCCCTATACCTCTTTGCTTGACATCTGTGAACTTTAGAAAAATCCTAATATAATTTAGGAGATAAAGCTAGAATTAAGAGACTTAATATTACAAGGGCAACAATAGGAGAGGCATGGTAATTTGTACCTGTAATCCCAGAACTTTGGCAAGCTGAGGCAGAGGGATTGCTTGAACCCAGTTCAAAGCCAGACTGGGCAATATAGCATCACCTCTTCTCTATAAAAAAGAAGAAAATGAGCCATGCATGATGACATACACCTGTAGTCCCAGATACTTCGGAAGCTGAGACAGGAGGATCACTTGAGCCCAGGAGTTTGAGGTTACATTGAGCTATGATTGCACCACTGTACTGCAACCTGGATAATAGAGTGAGAACCTATCAGAAAAAGGGAGTCAAAAATAGACAGAGAAAGATATTTTAGAGCAAAATGGGGAAAAGAGAAAGAGGAGGAAAAGCATGCATTATCTATTCATTCCATTTCCAATCCCTACAGATGCAAGAAAAACAGTTCCAATTCCACCCTACTCTCACAGATGAACCCTGCTATCTTGTTTTCATCTCTGACCACATCTTTTCACTCACTAATTATTATGGTGTAAGGGATGCTTAAGAACATCTTTCGCTGGGCCTTTCCAGTGAGGAAATGGGTGGCCAATCTGTGGAAAAGGCATTTCTGCGAGGTCATGAAACTGGGTCACGACAAAGTCAGGATTACAATCCATCTCTTTCGATTCCCAGTTTCTCTACTGTCACATATTTCAAAATAAATAAACTAGTACAACTGATTGTGCAGCAAAGATTTATTAAAGGTATAAACAAGAAAAAAAATGCTCCAGAATATTTTAACCAGAACTAAAAATGGGAAAGATTTCTTCATGCATAAGACTGTTCCCTCCAACTATAAGTCTAGCTTTTTTTTCAAGGCATGAGTTTAAATATAATCTTGCTAGTACTTAATATTAATATTCCATTTATTGGGAAGACATTTTTCGTCATGAGAACAACTTTCTGCTAATGAACTTCATAATATTTTAGTGCACACACACACGTATATATCCTATTATTTCCCTGTTGGCAAAAAAAAAAAAAAAAATGGGGCAGCTAACTCACCTACTCATAGCACCTTGAACATTAAGTCATTCCTATCTCATTTTGCTGTGCTTGGAAAGGTCATAACAATAAAAGTGCCAAGAAATATCAGAAAATGCCTTTAAGCCTCTCCTTCATGTCTCTTACACTGACTTTCCAGTGGTTTCTGATCTTTTTGACTTTACATCTGGATTGCCCCTTGTCCTTGTGCTCCATTTTGATATTTCAGCACACCTCAGGTGAGTTTACACTATTAAGCTGGCAATGCGGCACTGTAGAATGTTGTCACTGATGAATAGCCCCAGCACTCCACTGCTCAGACTCTGCATGAAAACATGGCATTCTCCCTTCAGCTTATAGATAGTCGGGATGACTTATGATGACTCCGGCTTGCAGAAAACATGAGCAACTCCACTGTCCTTTGCCAAATGTCATTATGGAAAGAACAAGGGATTAAGCATAAAACGAACTTTGTTCAAGTTCCACTTCATGACCTCACTCTTTCTTCCTCTGCTACCCTGATTCCCCGAAAATAAGACCTACTCGCAGGAAAGATAAGACGTCCCCTGAAAATAAGACCTAGCGCATCTTTGGGAGCACACCTTAATATAAGACACTGTCTTATTTTTGGGGAAACAGGGTAGATATTCCTCACTTGTTAAATGGGAAATTTAACCAGTCCAAGAGTTCTCAATCTTGGCTGTTCATTAATATTTCCTGTATATTTTTATCTTACAAACTGCTAGCCACAATATTTCATCTATTAAATCAAGACTAGCCCCCAAACAGTGGTAATTATGAAAAGCTCCCTTAAGACTTATTTGATCTTTCAATATAGGGCTTAACTGTACTAGACATCCTCTGTGATCCTTTCCAGGATTATATTTTGCTCACATCTCTGAGTGAATTAATAGGAACTGATCATAGCAATGGGTCTAATCAAACTTTGTTATGATGATCACTTCAAAGTCAGTTGACGGCATCTCTACCTTACTTCTAAACTCCTTTGTACAGGCACATTGTCCTATTAGGGAGTAGCTCTCTAACAAATTGTCAAAGTGATCTGATTTTGACATTCTTACACCAGCCCATGGCTATAATGATGAAATAGATAAACATACGATTTTTTTTATTTTATCTTGCTTAATACTTACCATAACCCTGCAATGAAAGAACTATCAAATTATAACCCTTGATATACTAATGGAAATTTTAGGTTCAGAAAGATTAAGTGACTCAGTTTAATGTTTCTCAGTAAATGAAACAGGATTCAAATTTAGGGCTTCTACATTATGTGTGATTTCCCTTGTACTACGTAAATACTACTATTATCATTAAAGAAAGTAATACAATCTGAAAAAGATTCCCTTTGTGACTTGATGCTGACCCCCAAACAGACAAATAATAGTCAATGGTCAACAGAATGAGATTCAGAAAACTTCTGCTCTACATCAAAATCCCCAGACCAGGATCCAAAAATTGGGTACTCTGTCAGATTCTAGAAATTGATAGTCCTGCAGGGGCCTTTACAGGTCACTGAATCCAGTGTCTTCATAGAGATAAAGAAAGGGAGGTATAAGAAGGAAGCGTATAAGTCTATGCTATATTTAGGCAACTGCTAACAGAGGTAAGGCTAGAATTTAGGTCTTCTGAATCACTATGTTCAAAGGTTTTTTTTTTTTTTTCCTTTCTTCCTTTAAAACTAGATGCTGTAATAGTGATTTTTTAAAAAAGAATAGTCAATGGAATGATTCCAAATGATTTCAGACAAAAGAAACATTTATCAAAAGAGGAAAAGGGCTTTAAAGTTGTTTTTCCTGCATGAGAGCTCTTTAAAAAGACAAAGCCATCTAAAGTATTCTTCAGGATCCTTTCTCAGTTCCAAAAAGAGAAGCAACATTAGCTCTCATCACATACATAATTAATATCTCTTAGATGTAGCACATTTTATGGCCATGGTGTCTTCGCTCTTATGAGATACTGTTGATCATATATATCATGTACTCAATGTCAAATTATTGGTTAGGGGTACAATCTCCAATAATAGCATTGTTCCAATGGGAAAATATAAATGACTTTACAATGATTTGCTTTGCCTTGTTTTTTATACAGATGTGGCAAAAAGCAGAAATTGCATATACAAGTTTAGTAAGTGCCTGATTTAGCTCAGCAATATAGAAGTTAGATGGCCATTTAAAATTGTGTACTTATAAATGTGCCTTTGCATGACAAATGCATTTAGTGTAACCTGGATCTTTGTACCCTCAATGAGTCTGCAACAAAGGACTTATATCCTTTGACCTTCAATTTTACAATTTCTAAAAATTGCCATGTTCATTACATGAAATTTTACACACAGAAAGTCCTTAATATAGTAGCAGAAATAAAATAAATGATTGGTAACTGTTAGATATAGTTATTCTTCCAGTGCTTATGATATAAAAATGTGCGGTCTTTCCCACGTTACTTGTATATTACATATAATACATACATAATACAAAGCATGTGTTTGCATTTTTCCATTAGAAAATTATTTTGGTTGTATTTGTTTTCTTTTCATTGATATAGCCATTCTTTGGAATTTTGAGTTATATATAATACATAATGTATTACGAGCTTTGATGTTGAGACTTCACCTCATTATTATAGATTTGACTATCATCACTATGGAGTTTCTGAATTACCAGCAAGAGCAGCCAACCATGTTCCTGGGCTGGGCCAGTAAGATATTTCAATGTACTCATGCAGAAATTTAATTTGGGAACAAGTTATATGTAAAAAGTGGCACATGCATTATCTTGAATGATTGCAACCTTGCATGATTCCAATAATAGTACTATGAGATAGGTACACTATTGATATCCTCATTTTAATAGATGAAGAAACTTGAAGGTCAGAGAGATTAAGCAATTTATGCAAGCTCACAGAACATGTAAGTGTTCAGTCCTAGATTTTAGAACTGGTAATATGAACTACTCCTCTACAATGCTTATTCATTTTGATATTTCTATTTATTAACCTAATAGGTGTGTATTATGAATGCCTCTGAACACTGGAAGTAGAGGCCGTCACACTTGCCAGTGTGAATTCTACATAGGAGCTTGCATATGCTTACATATGCTAATTATTGGCTTCCTCTGTGTGTGTGTGTGTGTGTATCTGTGTGTGTTTTCTTATCTACCTCTTTTTCTTACTAATTTAAAAAAGGGTTTATTGATGGTGGCAATCTTCTCAATTTAGCCCAATTATGAGAAAATTATAGAAGGAATCAAAACCACCTGGCAATCAGACAGCTGTAGTTCAACAGGAGAAGTGATGAGCATTTGGATGACCCTTTTTAGGAAAGACAATAAATTACACTTTGCTGTTCCCTTTGATTGCTTATAGAAATCTACTTTCATTATGGTACTTTCTATTACTTGTGTGCTTGAGGTCTGGAGGTTTAAATATGTTTAAGCAGTGGACCATCCTAGAAGTTGATTAGTATTTTTGGTTCTACAGAAGTTTGATATACTTTCTCTATTTGAAGAAAATTTACCATATATGGATCTGCATAGAAAGAATATCTAGACATTTCAGAGGTAACACCCAGTGCCCAGTGTAATTGGTGGCATTGTGTACATCGCCTGTGATTAGCAGAGGCAATGGTAATGTTTCCACACACCAAATATGTGGTACACGTTTAGGTATTATCCTGTGTGTATAACACTCCAGCCTGATTCTCCAACATTTCTGGGGAATATATACATTGGCATACTTCAATAAATTTGTTTTTTAATGTTTAGATGTTTGTTTTTATTATTTTCAAGTAAGTACTCTGACAGATCAAGGGCTGTTGTTTGACTTAAAGAGGCTTACATATGACTTAACATACAGTCATGTAGGAAATGTAAAGCAGTTAGTACAGTTTCTGTTATATAATAATTGCATTATGTATAAAAGACTGTGAGTTCTGAAAGGCTTGTAAAGTGATTAGAAATAATATAAAAGAAAACAATGTTATTTCTGCATAATGGGATTACTTGAGATTCTTATTTGTTATAAATCTTCATGAGAAGTCCCGAGATACTTTATGGAAAAAAAATTGCAAAAGTAAGTATAGTAACAAAGAAAAAAATATGATAAATGCTAAAAGTTTAAACTTTTTATGTCACTTCAAAATTAAGTCCCTATGTTACTGCCAAACTTAAAAAAATCCATTCATCAAATTCCATGGGAAAAAATGGAAAAATTAAAACAATAAAAGAACTGATCCAAAATAATGTTAGAGTGAAAAATTAATGATAATATAAAATTAGTGATTCGAAGTTTCTAAATAATATAAGAAAGTTATATGTACCTGACTTGTAAAGTTAATACAGATTACACTATGAAATTGTTGACATCTGAACTTTAATATGAATGTCACCAACTCTTTATTTCCATCCCAACATTCCAGAAAATTTCTCCTCCTGAAATTTTATATATCTCAGTAAATGGCAACTACGCTTGTTCATTTCCTTAAAGCACAAGCTTCCAAAGCATACAGGATACAATTTTGTGTGTGTCATCTATAAAAATGAGATCTACAAAGTCCTTCCCATTACCGCTGCAGGTATCATACCGGTCCACCACCATATATTGCTATAATCTCTTCATTACTCTCCCTACTTTTGTCTTTGCCTAACATTAGTATATCCAGAGTGAAGCACCTAGAACCATTACATTAAAAATATGTTGTCAAATTTTATTAATCCTCTCTTCAAAACCCTTCAATGGCTTCCGATTTCACTCAGTAAAAGACAAAGTTCTTATAAATAACTAAATTATCTAGTCCATACCCTGCTACCTTTTTGACTTTATCTCCTACATTCTTTTGCTTGCTTACTGAATTTCAGCTAGATAGTTCTCATTACCTTATCCCAATATTCTAAACATACTCTCATCTTAGGGGCTTAGTAATTGCTGTTTCCTCCACCTGGAACATTCTTACCTCACATTTTTCCATGCATCAATTTCTAATTTGCATTAAGTCTCTCCACAAATATTGGATTAAAGAAGATCGTCTCCATGCTACAGCCTCCCTATCTACCTTACTTTGCTTTATTTATTCCCATAGTATTTGTCTTCTGACTCTTAAAATACCTTTTCTGTTCACTGTTTAATATGTCTCTCCCTGCCAGTAAAAAACCTCCATAAGGACAGAAATAGTTTTTATTTTTTTCTATTTTTTCCTTTCCTGTACCCTAAGCACCCAGAAATATAGGTGATAAAAAGATTTGCTAAATGAATAAAAGGATCTTATTAAAAATTCCCTCCATCTCAAACCCACTATACCAATTCATAAAGTGTCAACTAGAATGGTGGTATAAAAATTATGTTGATTAAATAAACAGGCAAACAAGGGAAACAGATAAATTTAAATAATTTAGAAACAGTAAAAGCTTGTCTTGATGCTAGATAATAAATTATTAACTCAGTCTCTTCTTGGGATGATTAGCAATCAACTGGGATGAATTTTCAGATATAAAGTTCTCTGATCTCATGCTAATATCTCTTTTGGCTAGCATCAAAGTTTGATAGAAAGTACATTGCTTGAATTATACAATTTTGTGGACTTCCATGCACACTTCCGTAGTATGCCCTTCTCTCCTTCCCTCCTTCCTTTCTTCTTTCACTCTCCTTATTATTTCCATTCCTTCTCATAAAGTATTTATTATTAAGATATTCAGCTATTGTGACTAGTGCTAAATAAACCCTGAAATAGCTTTTATCCTCCACTTTTACTAAATAGCAACATCACAGAATTATATGCCCTATAATAAACCAGTTTCACACATCCCAGTAACCATAATACAGTGAGGATCTTGACAACATAAGTGACCACATTAAAACCTATTGTCTGCAAATGTTTGATAACTAGATATGGTTGAAATTTGATTTTATCTGTCTATCTACAGCTCTCCTTTGGATAAAACATATCAGGGCAAAAAGAGTAGGGTGTAAGTACCCTATTACATAGACAAGTTTCCTTTTTAAAATAGAAATTCCACACCTGCTGAACTAATATTGTTACTAGGACTTCTCTGGGTATTTGCTGAGCTCTCTCTCTCTGTGTATATACATATACATAAACATGTATATATATGCATACGTATATATATATGTATTTATATACACACACCTATGTATACATATATATGTGTATATATACATACATATCTGTTTATAGACCTATATACATACACATACACACATACAAATCTTTGATTACAAGGATCTCACAATATAACAAATCAAAGCATGTTTTAATAATCTACTTCTTTCCCATTTATAATACTCAATTGAGTGATATTTGCAAGGGTACATGGCAAATGGCAAATCTTATGTATAGAGTATAAATATCTTAACACAATAATTAAGAAAGTGAGGTGAAGGCTATGTTAGCCAGTTTGATGTGAGCATTCCAAATTGTATATAAAACCAGCTAATTGTACCCCATAAATTCATTAATGTATACAGCTATGATTTTATTAAAAAAATAAAATTCTTTGATCTGGCCCACGTAAGTGGAATCAAAGACCTCTATATAAAATTATGACATATAAAGAAATTACTGGACAAATTTTTCAGTTAGAAAGCATTGCTACACAATATAAAATTAAGAGTATATTATCATACTTTTTTCATGTAAAAGAAATAATATGAGTTTCAAGCATGTCCTTTCCTCTAGAATATGATAATGTGTGGTGTAGGTGGGCCACAGAGTCCCTAATGCTTTGTGTAATGCCTAGCCCACAATAAGTACCTAAAAATGTTATATGAATCAATAGGCAAATGATTAATATTTGAACTGTGGCATATGCATGTCTTACAATTTAAATATTACAAGATCTTGTTTAACATTTCCAAATTTGCAACACTACACCGAGGGTTAAAATGTCCTTGAATCATCTTCAGCCACATCATTCTTTATTCACATTTGCATGTGTCATTCCTTTCCATTACTCAATTAATATTAACAACAACTCTGGAGATGAAAAGGTAAGAGTAGTCCATGCTTATACTTATAGATGAAGAAATAAAAAGTCAGAAAAGCAATGTGACTTGTTCAAGGATACCAGTGCTTTAAATTCTGAACCAAACTGTAAGTCTTCTGATTATACTGTATAAGGCACATCCATCTATACTTAATTCCATTTTAGATATTTCATGACAATAAGCCATCTATGTTTTGTTTTGTTTTATCACTCAAAAATTTCTCTTCCTCTTTAAGGAATAGCATGGCAGAAAATAATGAAAGAATTAAATTCTATAAAATCTAATACTATGATAGAGGCCAGTAAGCACTAAGATGCACCATCAACCATATACTGTTTTACGTGAAGTGGTAGCTAATTATTGTTAACTTTAAACTCTTTGCTTTGTAAAATGTCAACCAAATGCCTAGCCTCCAGTATTTATCTTTAAATTTAGATATGATAAATTTCATTTTGTTAAAAATATACTTTCTCAATTGTCTTCAAAAGTCTAAGCTAGAATACTAAAAGCGAGATTAAAATTGTCTATGGAAAATTAATTACTCAAAATACTTACAGGAAGTTTGGGGTTCAGTGGTTTACGTAAATCAAAATTGACCTTATTTTCTTTAAAAACGTATGTGTACATGTATAACAAGTAAATTCCCAAGGCATTGATGAAAATTCATTTCTATGAGTAGGAAAAGAATGAATCACATTTCCTTGAAAGCTATATAAGGACATTTTAATATTTTTATAATTCTTTTTCACATACAATTTTAAAAATTATTTTGATAGCTAAGCATAATATTACTGTTTTAAAGTATATTTTCTAATTATACAGATTACATTACCCCAGTTCCAAACAGATGGAATATGATACCCTTTTAGATTAAATTTGACTGAGTCAAATGATTTTATACAGATTCTAAATTTCACCTCCTCTCCTCCTTTTGTAATAGTTATATCACAAAAGTCAAAATTTTATTCCCATTTTTTTCTTAATATATTGCTCTAAAATTTTGGATTAATCATAATCTCTTAGTCTTTCTCATTTGTAAAATGGGGCTAATCACCAAATTTTGGATCCATATTTGGAGATGTCTTCTTTAAGAAAATAATGCAAGAACTTTGCAGTCAACTGGCTCTTAATTAACATCACTGTAAATCCACAGCTATTAATACTGATGCCATTTGAAGGAAAGTTAATGTTCCATACATTCAGAAGGTACATTCACAACACAGAATGTTTTTACTTTGTTACCTTCACTCCATTCATAGAATTCATAGTTACATCACACCTTTAGGGCTAGGATTGCAGTCCAGGACTGTGTATGTATATGTGTGTGTTTCTGTGTATGTGTGTGTAGAAACTTACTAGGCATTTAAGTAAATGTTGGTTTCATGTTAAAATGTTAATAAAATACCTTTTTCAGTCCCCCAATTTCCGTTACTCACCTCAGAAGAAAGAGAAACATCATGTTCCTTGTAATATCTTTGTACCATCAATTAACTATGGGAATTCCATTCCATTCAAAAGGAGAATTGAAAATATGCAAAGGGACAAAGGTACATGAGTGAATAAGATATAATAGCTAAACAAAGGTTGCTTGTGAAGGAAATAGTGTTATTATTGGAAACACATTGATATCTACTAGTTAGAAAACAATATTTTAAATAGTAAAAACATATTCAGAGGATTCTTAGGAAAAAAAAATTTAAATGGTTGAAAACAATTCAGGGCTCTAACAAAAAACAACCTGGTATCTTTAAGATGGAAGGCATAGAGAGGTTATATATATTTAGACATATGTAACAAAGAAAATTGGAACAACTTAGACTGAGATTTTACCTGAGGAACAGTTCTTTTGGCCTGTATGATCCAGATTCATACGTCTTTGCAAACCTGACCTAACTGCATCATATTCCATCAGAGGAACTTCTAATACCCCAAGAGACCCTGCTGAAATCCCAACACATATTTAACAAGAAGCTGTTCCCAAATTTACAAACTCAAAATGTTCACAGGCCAACTGCAATGTGTGTAGATTCATAAGTTTCATTATTAACAGCAAATATTAAAACAATTGAATAAAGTATTTAACACAAATTCACATAACTGTGGCAGTTCAACACCTTAATTCAACTTGTTTATGTCAAGCACTCTTGTTAGTCAGAACTAAAAATAAAAATAAAGAGCATTCTTCAAAATGATTCATCAAGTCATCTCCTAATCAATGGTAAATAATGCTGAGGAAGTTGTACTGATTTAAGAGTTTAGTAACTTCAGAAATAGCAATTTTATTGGTTATGAAGAAATTGTAGGATCAATCTTGATTTAATTTATTTAGGGTCACAAAATTTCTTCATTAAGAACAGTAAATATTGAATGCTATAAATAAAACAGACTATCCATTTTAGAGACCATAAGGGAAATGTTCAGAACAGTTTAAATGAGCCCTACATTTATTAAATTTCCTCTACTACATTGATTTCTGCCAATGAAATTGAGTTGAGAAAACTTTAATTTTATAAAACCTCTTCATTAGTGAAAAAATCAACATAGGCTATGAAAAGAAAGAGAAAAAGATATGTTCAACATTAATTTGTATAAAGGTCAGACTCCTCAGTTTGGAGTCATTTCCCTTCAATGAATTGTCCCTCACAACAGTGCTCCAAAATTTCCGTATAAGGAATACTCAGGGCTCAAAATTTTAATGGACATCAAACAGAATATTTTATACTGTTAAGAATAGAATATAAATGTTTTTACCACAACAAATAAGTAAGCAAGGAAACAGTTATATTAATCAATTAAATGTAACCATTCCACATTGTATATCGAATAAGCACATTGTACCCCATAAATGCATTAATGTACACAATTATGATTTAATAAAGAATTTTTTAAAAAGAATCACTCTTGAAGATACTTGCTATTTGAACGTAACTTGTGTTTTCACTGAAGGTGGAGACACAGATGAGCCTCCCCTTGACACTGCTACTTTCTCTCAGTTTTCCCCAGGAAGCTTACTCTTGAACTTTCTTCTCTACTGCTCAAAGCTGGAAGAGGAATACTTTCTGCTTATGTTATCCATCATTCCACTGTTTAAGATACACATGGGCTTCATGGGCTTGGTTTCCTACAGGATTTTAATATCATTCTTCTTTCTTTCTTTCACTGTCCAAAAAGTTAGTTATACAAAGTCCAACTCTTATTTTTGTTTGTTTGTTGTTATTGTTATTGTTGTTTTGTCGTTTTTCCAGAAATACTGTGGAATACATCATCCACTTTGTTTTTCAATTTCCCTATGTAACAATAATCAACTAACAGATGTTGATTATTGAGTAATCTTCTAAGGACACTCATACACAGGTTTAATGCCTTACAGCAACATTGTAGCTTGTCTTTGTTTAACCTTATTTTACAAATAAAGAAACTAAGCTTTGGAGAAGATAACATTCACATATAAAGTAATAGAAATGAGTAGAAGGGACTAAAACAATATTAGGTGCTCATCAAGCCTCCTCCATGTTTCCAAACCTTTCCTAGAGTGAGATGGAGTCAAATGGTTGAGTTCTGGGCAACAAAAATTAGCCAAAAGTTGAAATGGCATGTGCGACTTCTAGGAATTGCTTCTAAAGTTTCTAACACAATTTTCCAAGTTCTCATTTGGTCTTCAGATCCTGGCCAAATGTCACCTAACCCAAGGTGAGTGTTACAATTGAGTGTTGATGAAGCCTTAAGAAGTGGTAGCATTGCTAAATGGAAGAATTTGGCTCTCTGAATATCTTCCTAAAAAAACCCTAATACACCTGAACTTGAAGGTTAATGAGAAAGAGAGTTTTCTATTAAGAATGCCATTGGGAGTTGGAGGCTTTTTTGTTAAAGTAAGTAGACTAACCCTTCTAATATACTAGAGCTATATTATTTAATATTAACACTATAGTCATAAAACAGAGCTGGCACTGTCATCTTGTCCCACCTTATCTACCGCCATTCATTCCCTTACACTTTAATAACAGAGATGCCAATTTACCTACCACCAAAACACAAATGACCTCTCACTCATTCACCATTGTATATGCCACTTTTGCCTGTGAACTTTTAAAAGGGCATTTGAAAATAAAGTCTCCTGAATTATGCCTATCGATGTAGAGAAGTTTCTGAAAGTATTTCAAAACGTTTATGCATTCTTTTGAAGTTCTCATTACAAAAGGCAAATTAAAAGCCTTAAACAACTAATTGATAAGAAAAAAAATTGAAACTGCTAATGTACTTGTATCTCTCTGTCCAGTCCTTGGTCTTGGGAGATTCAAAGAATGAATCCCTAGACCACCACAAGCAAGAGATCTTATTGATAAATAAGAAGAGAAGGGGTAGAAAGCCCAAGTGTGTAGCCTATATGTGTCTTCTGTCTAGGGAGTTACTTTTTAATTTTTTTTTAAATTTCATGTTATTGTGAAGGTACAAACAACCAGGTCACAATTTTTGAATTTGTTAGGTAGAGTCCCTCTTTGTCTAGGGTTTTATATGCAACTTTTCCTACCACGCAGGCAGGGGGAGTTTGGAGAGAGTGAATGTATTATCTAAATTATGCTACAACCATTTGGTGCCAGGAGCCTGTGAACAGAAATTAATTTTAAACCTATCATTGTGTAGGAATGTGGTCTTATTTATGTGTGTTCTCTGCTCTGGCAGTGGCAGCCCAAATAAGACACTGATTAAACTGGTTCTCTTGTTTATGGTGTGTTCACCACCTCTGGAAATGGAAACTTAGGTAGGATGCTTATCAAACTGGTTCTTTTGTTTAGTTTTTGTGATCAAGCTGATTACTGAGCTTGCCTAGACTCAGAAAATGGGTTCTATGTCCAGCCGTGAGTGGGAGAAAACCTGCATCACTAAATTGAGGTTTAGTTACTATCTCACTCCATAGGTGAAAAGAAAACTATCCTAAAGTGTTTAGAAAAGGTAAGCACTAAGTTTATTTAAAAAAAAAAATGGCTTTCTTCTTTTTCAGATTTATCAGTGCTGAGTCCAGACATAGGGGATAGGGAATGCTTTGTCCTATACCTTAATGACTGAACCATGAATTCTGTAATTTAAGCTTACAAATAGTAGCCACTTCAAAAGACCATCTATAGAACTAAAACAAACCTTTCTGGTTTTTAACTTGCTATCCTAGAACACTTTTTAAAAATTTATTTACATCTATAAAGGAAATTTCCATTTATAAGACTGTCTGAAATGGAGGACTGGGTCACTAGAAACATACAAAGTATTTTAAGGTGCTTTTCCTGACCATCATGTCTTAACTGGGCCTTTATATAAAACCTTTTTTCCCTTTTATAGTTTCAGCAAATGATGCTACAATATTTATGCCTAATGCTTTATCTATGTGCTTTTGTGATGTAAATTTTCTAGCCTGTTTCATGTATGAATTGTGAACTAAAATAAAATCTTAAGGTTCCTACCTTAAGGGAGACTGACTGGTAGGTTTAGGTTCCTACCTTAAGGGAGACTGACTGGACTCCCTCTTGGCCAAAGGATCCCTAAAAGTGAGTTGTTAGCCATGAGAAAGGAGATTAATCAGACATACTTCATCATCCCTCCCTCATCCCTCTCCTTCTTAGAGATGCTTTGTGTGACTCACTAACAAGCCTAAGGCTATGCAAGACATACCTGTGAGTCCTCCATATACACAACAAACAACTTGAATCTGGGGATATATCCTGTAGTTTGTCTCTGATTAACAGGACTTTATTTTATCTCATTATTCTTTTCCACTGTCTTCTGGCATATTAGACAGCACCTAACTCTTTCAGTCAACTGTTAGCTACAGAATCTTTAAACCAACTTACAACCTATAAGCCCCCACTTTGAGATGTCCCATCTTTGGGGTCAATACCAATGTATACCTTCCAGGTACTGATTTATGACTTTACCTGTAATTTCAGTCTTCCTAAAATGTATAAAACCAAACTATAATCCCACTGCCATCAGTCCACTTGCTCAAGGCTTCTTGGGTATGGCTCTAGGTCATGGTCTTAAAATTTGACTCCAGAATAAACCTCTTTAAATTGTTTTACAGAGTATGGCTTTGTCTCTGTCAAAAGAAACATCTTTTTATAAGGCAAATTATTCCCTCATTAGCAATTACTCAGGGCAATAAAACAGATGATTGAAAGAATGGTAGTCTAAATGGAGAAAAGAAAAATATTTCAAAAACAGAAAATAAAAATTATTTATTCAATTTTTATTTGAAGACAGTGGCAATTAATGACATGGTGGGGCATGGGGGAAGGAGAGAGCAGACAGAGAAGGAGGGAAGGGCTGAGGGAAAGGAAAAGAAGAAAAAAAAGAACAAGATAAGAAAAGAAAATAGTGACTAATCTTCACATAAATTGGTTTTAATTTTGACCAAAGTATATTACTTAAACACTAATTTTTAACTCAACATGTTAATATGTTGTTTAAGATATTGTATCCTCATTTATCAGTGACATATGTTTGTAATTTATCCTTTATAATAATATATTTTCTCCAACTTTAATATCAGGGGTACCCAGATCAAGTAGAATGAATTTGATGTATTTCTTCTTTTTCTATTGTCTACAAGACTTAGCATGATCTTTTTTTCTGAAATTATCTTTTACTTTTATTTATAAATATTGGTTATCTATTTTTTATACTTAAAAAAAGAAGTTAACTGATTACTCTATACTGAATCTCAGAGTCAAAGCATTCTATAATTGACATACTCTTATTGGACAATGTGAATATTTCTTTGCATTATTATTATTGCTTAATATTTCGATGTATCACTTGTCTGATTCCTTTTCTGAATGTATTTATGTTCGTTCATCCTTTACAAGGTTTTTGTTCCTAATAAAAAATTAATAAAATTATTTATAAAAGCTATAAGATCTGCTTCTGCCTATCTGCATGTTTATATGTGTTAGATATATGTGCTAGTTCTTAACATTATGATATGTTTGAGTATATACAATCACTAATAATTACAGTCATTATGGAAATTCATTATAGAACATAGAAATAATAAAATTTTGTTATTGATTGTGTCTTTCACCATGACTGTTATGAGTCATTTCCAGAGATATTTGCTTAATTCTAATGCAGTTTCTGAAAAATCTTCACAAGTAGGTAAAATCTTATTGTTTCTTCAAGAAGGTTCATGAAAAGGACCCTGACAAGCAAAATTAAAAACAGGTTTCTGATAACTTTAGGATCATCACATTTGGACTATGTAAGAATTTCCAGAACTCTATAAGGAGACTTACTTATAAAACTACTAATCCAAGCCATACAAGAATTAATTAGATAACAAGAAAACATCTTGATGGATTTTCTTGCAGAAGCAATCAATACTGAGATTGTTTAGATATGGAATTTGTATAAATTCCATGGTCCTAGAAAAATTACCTATGATAAGTATCTTAATACACAGTGCTATGCATCTGAATTGGAAAACAAAATTGGTATTTAAGGGGAAACAATCCATTGTTAAGCACAGACTCATGGAGAAAGGCAATGACCACCTGGTCCTTCTTGAGTCTTTAAAAATCTTCTGTTATTTAGAGTTCTTCATTCCTAGACTCCTCAGATAGATAGATAGATAGATAAATATAGACACACACACACACACACACACACACACGATGTTGTTTGGATTATTTTCTCTATCCCATGATCTAAATATATTTGGTGTGTGTGGTGACTGTTCTAAATTGCTAAAATGGCTATGACCAATGTTTGCTTGTCAAACTCATAATCCTGGAGGACAATGAAACTTTAAGGTAAATTTCTTCTACCTGATTTGTCATTTAAACATTTATAGAGGGAATTTATTCAATTATCTTCTGCAATGCATTTTTCTCTGGTTGTGTGGAACCTTTCCCAGGCAGGAAGACTGATGTTGTAACTGATAGGTAAAAGGTTATTAGCAAATGTATTTTCCTCATGAGACATTCCTGGATAAATCATTGAGAGAGGTCCTTGTTTCACTGGACAAGAGTTGTAAAATAGCTAAACAGCGTATTACAGATAACAATAGCATTAAGCAAAGCTTATTAAATTGACTGGATTACCTTGGTCAAATACATTGCAGATTTATAAGAATTAGATATACTTTCAGTATATCTGAAAAACATAAGTTAATCTGTTATTAAATAGTCAATGGAATGCCTAGGCACCTAATAATAGAAATCATGCATATTCTTCTAATAAACTCTAACATGACTAAATGTTGGAAGGGTATGATGAATTATGCCAAAATGTATATTCACCAGGTAAAGAAAGATTTTCATATTTCACTGACTGAGGACACTTAAACTTTCACAATGTAGAATATTGAGGGCTTCTGAGAATGACATCAGAAAGACTGCCTTTGCCACCTATGATACAGCAAAACATTGAAACCTTGAAATCTCCCAACTCAGAAGAGGCCCTCCATACTCTTGGAACTGTACACCTCTTGGAGACCTTCAGGTAAAACTAATTGGTGATGTTTCTCACCTAAGGTAAATGGCACCCTAGATGTGGACAGCTTTTCCTCAAGATTACAAATCAAGACTTCTCCTCTGCTATCGAGTCTCTTAACTCTTAGTTTTTTCCTTGTTTATGTCTCTCTTATAAATAGAACTGAAAATGTGGTCTCTTCTGTACACTCATGGGGTATACCTTTATTTGTGTAGGATTTTGTGGTCAACATTATGCATAAAAACATTATGCCTTTATAGATGAAAGATGAAGGGCTAATGTCAGTGAGAAATTTTAATGGTAAATCTGTTACTTCATAATTAGAAACAGAACATAACGTTTTCTACTCCTCTTAACCTACATCTTAGGTTAAATATAAAATTGCCGTACAGGAGGCTGTCACCCTTCTGGATGGATGTCATTTGTTAAGTCTCTTATTTCATACTTGGAATGAATGAGAGCAATGATTACAAATTTATCCTTCATAATAGGTTCCATAGTAGATTCTACCTTCAAAAGCCATGGTTATATAACGGATGTTAAATTATCTTGCTAAAATTATGCTAGACAATAGAATTGCTGTACATTGCTTACTAGCTAAAGAGAGAAGTATCTGTATAGTTTCTGAGACTTATTCTTTCATGTGGAGGAATAGATTTAGTAGTATAGAGATTTGATTGGATGATCAGGTTGCTTGATTGAAATGAGTGGACTCTTTATCTTGCTCATTCTTTGACCTAATTTTGGTTTGTTTGGTTCATTGGAACTCTGGCTAAGATGCATGCTTCAAACTCTTGGTATGATCCTCCTGACAGTCATAATAGTAATCTTCCTGGTGTGCTATATTCTCACAAAAGTTTTATTTATTTATTTATTTTTCATTGATACAGAGTCTCACTATGTCACCCTTGGTTGAGTGCTGTGGCATCACAGCTCACAGCAACCTACAACTCTTGGGCTTAAGCATTTCTCTTCCCTCATACTCCCAAGTATCCAGGACTACAGGCACCCACCACAACGCCTGGCTATTTTTTATTGTTGTTATCATTGTTGTTTAGCAGGCCCAGGCCACCAGCCCTGGTGCATGTGGCCGGAGCCCTAACCACAGAGCATGGCGGCGAGCCAAAAGTTTTCAATATGTGCATGCAACCATCAGTAAAATGTCAAATGTTTTCTCTTCAACTAGGATTACAAAAACTCAGACATATGTGACCATAAGGATGCTGAAACCTATGAATGAAGTAAAACACAGGCTGATGGTAACTGAGAGTGAGAGTGATGTTGAAACTTAGTTTTAGCCACATTCTCACTTAAGTAAGAACTTGGCCAAAATGGGAATTTTAAACAAATTTATAAGATACCATTATTTTATACTGAGCTCAGGCATTAGGCCCTAATAGACCAAAACAAAGGTTCCTTCTACTCTAACCCTTACACACATGCATACAGAAAAATTAATAGCGATAAGTAGCCTTACGTCTGTTTCCACCACACAATCCCACTGTTCTTCTATTGCCTAGTTGGATTTGAGACCAAATAAATATATTTAAAATATTGATAGTGTGAACCTCCAAGAATTGAGAAGTTGACCAAAAGAGGGGAATTGTTAGATTAAGTTTAGCCTAAATCTGCCCTCTTACGTATTTTGAATTTGGTCTACCATTTGTCTGTACATAGTGAACTATATCCTAACTGAATGTATAAACAGCTTGTAACCTACTCTGGTGCCAATCAGGGTTTCAGACAATCAAAACAAGCCAACTGTATAAACCATGTTCAAATACAGCAAATGTGAATTGTGATCAATCAAGTTCTTTCTGTTACATTTTCTGTATGGAATTTTCCTCTTTGTGTCCACAAATTTTCTTCAACAATGTGGTGTCCTTGGGGTCTCTGTGAATATACTCCGCTTTGGGGGCTGGCTGCTTGATTTGTGAATCATTTTTTGATCAAACTCTGATAAGTTTAATTTGACTAAGTTTTTTTTTTTTCTTTAAGCCCTACTAAGTTGCATGAATACTTCCATGTATATGAATTTGAGCAAGTCACTCACCCTTTCTGGGCTTCCACTTGTAGGAATTTCTGGGCAGCACTTAGAATGTGTCAGACCCAGTGTTAAGGATTGCCAGTGCTTCATCTCATTGAATCCTCACAACAACCGCCAGAAGTGGGTACTATTAGTGTCCCCAGTTTAAGATGGGAAATGAAGGTCTAGAGACTTTCACAAAGACACTTAGCTGTTAAGTGGCAGAAACTTAATTTTTATACCTATAGTACTGAACTTCATGTTTTTGTCCACATGGACATGAACTTTGCTACATTGGAGATCAGGGACTATAAATGATTTTGGTATACCTGTACCTAATATGTAGAAGAATCACAGTGGGCTATAGCAATAACTTTGGGAATGAATAAGTGAAAATACAAATTATTCAGAACTCAAATCCTGTCCCACTGTCTCCAAGCCTTTCCTATATTATGTTATACTTCTTCATAGTAACAAGTGCAAATTTATCCCAGAAACAAGTGCCAACTTGGAAGTTGCTACATAGCAGGTACTAAGCAAATTCAGGTGTCCACCAGTATCCATAGTGGATTGTTTCCATCACACCCTATGTAAACTAAATCTGTGGATACTCAATTTCATGATATCAAATGGTATAGTATTTCCATATAACCTACACACATTCCCCTATAATGTAAATCATCTGTAGATTTCTTATAATACCTAATACCATGTAAGTGCTATGCATATAAATAGCTGTTGTATACTATTATTTTGTTTGTATTATTTTTATTGCTGTAATTATTATGATCATTATTTTTGCTGAATGTTTTCAATCTGCAGTTGGTTGAACCCACAGATGTGAAAGCAAGGGATATAGGAGAGGGAGAGTGACCGTATTTGTGGAATGCATAAAATAACTCACAATGAGCACTTGAAGCAAGTATAACAGCAAAAGAAAAAAACAATTCGTTATAACCACAAATTCCCTCTCAGTAAGATGGATTCTATTTCTCCTTAGAGAACCATTTTTCACTTTTAAAAATCTGTATATATTTGGATATTCAGGCTTGGGAATCAAGGCTAAAGAGATGCAAACAGATACGTGTAACATAAAGGCAAAGAACTTGAAGTTCTACACACAATGCTGGATGGAAGGTGTAAGGGGAAGTAAGAAGAGGCAGACAGGAGAAAGGAGCTGTTACGGCATGATGGCATGAGGCTGGAGACTATGTAGGATGAAATTTTCTATAGGAATACTCTAGAGTTAGGTAGTGGGTGAGCATTTGTAGAATAGAGATATCTACTATTTAAGTTGAAATTGCTCGTATTTTGAAAATGCAAACTCCTTCTCTATATCTCCTTGGTTGCCAAACCATAAATAAAATCTACTGCCCTTTCAAACAGTTTGTGACATGTTTGATGGAAACCAAGAGAGTAGTTATATATCACATTTGAATTAATACCATGAGGAAACAGAGGCAGAACTCATAGAAGCAAGATTCCTCTGTCACTGGTGACCAGTAGACTGGAAGTTCTCCATGAACTGGTAAACATTTCGGAGAGGGTGTTAGACTGCCACAGGGTAAATCATCAGTGCTCAAGCCAATTTATCATGTGTCTAGTGTTTAAGTTATTTCCACTGATAATCTGGATTCTCAAGGTATTGGAAAGTCATAATTTTTATAATATTAATGTACCAATGATCTAAAGGGAGGTTTTTCCTCAATGAAACTACACTCTACAAGAAAAAAAAAATTCATAGTTTGCATAGATAATGCATTACAAAGAACTAAATCTATTTTTCTGGATGCATACCAAGGGGAAGAAGTTAGATAGTTTTAAACATTTCCTGAGAGGAAAATGAAATAAAAGAGGCTTGTGTAACTCACATTTAAGTCAGCAAAAAACAGCAAAATGACAATTTCTCCCTTCACCCAGAATGAAGAGGCATGCTGTATAGGAAGCAAGCACACATAAAGTTATGGACTTTTAAGTAGATGTGTGTGGGGGACTTTCAGGCAGAATTCACAGTGGAATTTGTCCTTCCAGAGAATCACCTCCTACCTCTAGGACAGCTGCACTGGGCTTTAATTTGAATGTATAGGCAGCTACAAAGACATTTGCAGAACTGAAAGAATGTATATCTCTAGAAGATAATTATACACAGATTGTATAATTAGCAATTAAGAACAACAGGGCCTCAGTAATATCTGTTCTTTAAAGGATGATCTTTTAGCAGTTGCCATTATGGAAACTGAAAACTCTTTGAAATGTTTACATTTCCTCTGATCAAAGTAGCTAACACTCTGATGTAGATACAATTTACATTTGTGGGAAGAATCTTGAAACCTAGAACATATCAGAAATGTCCATGGGAGAAGTCCTGATCAGGCCCCATTCCTGATTTTCAGGGAATCTGATACGATGGTTTTGTGTGCATTCAAAAGCATTATATTTTGCTCATTCTAGTTTTTTTAACCTTTTTTTCAAAAGGAAACAAAACAAACAACAACAAAAACAAACACAGCTTTCCCTTCTGTTAATAATCTGAGGAAGGCAGGATGTGAAACAGACCTCCAAGGACTGAGCAAGCCAGAGACTGAAAATAATTTAATACCTGAGTCTCAGCTCCAATCTCTACTTCTCAGTTATAAACAATATAGAGACCCCCCTGGTCTCAGACAGACCCTTCTTTGTAACTCCTGGTATTTAAAAACTGATAGAGACAAGCCAGAGAAGTGCTCCCTTTTGACTTCTACTACTCTATTTATGAATCAAGGACTTAAAGACAACAATTAAAACTGAAAATGCATAAATGCTCAACAGTTTAGCAGAGATAATCAGGAGCAATTCTGACTGTTTTGGAATGGAGTAAGTCATATGTAAAAGACCAACTGCTGAAGAGGAATCACGAGGAGTTTGGGAAGGCCAAGCCACCTGATGGTATGGGAGAGAAGGTTAGTCTAGTCCTTGCCAGGTAAGTCAACACAAATTCCACTTTCCACCTCTGGCTTTTTTTTTTTTTTTTTTTTTGCCCGGGGCTGTGTTTGAACCTGCCAACTCCGGCATATGGGGCTGGCGCCCTACTCCTTTGAGCCCCAGGCATCGTCCTCCACCTCTGCCTTTTAGAGCTAGGAATTGATTTAATTCCACGAAATGCATGCCCCTCAATTAGCTCAGAGACTAGAGAGGTTTAAACTCTTAACAGAGAGGAGAGGTTCTTGGTGTTGACATTTTTGTAAATGTTTGACTCATTAGTTCATAGTACCAGTTATCTGAAGCCCTCAAAGTTTCTTCAATCCAAAACAATCACCTCTTCTCTAGAGGTAAGAGACCTTTGACTGGTCATGTACTATGTGGGCAGCAGTATGATAGGTGTTTATATACCCTCTTGTTTAATTCCAATCACAACCTCTACCCTGTATTTGTAGAGTGAAACTTTCCCTCTCTCTCCATACTATTCCTAACAGCCAGCTGTGGACTAAGTTCTGTAGTTATAAGTTGTTGCTCTTCCTCCACCTATCACTCTTCTCCCCATGTGAGCAGGAGTGATTCATCTCACTGGTTAGATGGCCAGAATCTGACCCTGTTCCCATTGGTGTGAGTTTCTCCATTCTGAGGCGAGGATGAATGAAACTTGGGCTCTCTATCTGGAGCTCTCATTACATTGAGAGGCAAGCTTGCATTTCCAAGGAATGGGCTGCAGACTTACATGTGGAGTCAAGATCTAGATTTATAGGCGAAGCAACTGGGCTGCAGACTGGGCTGCAGACTTACATACGGAGTCAAGGTCTAGATTTATAGGTGAAGAGTAAAAAGGCTGTTTTACCTGGGGCTCAAGCTGTGTTCTTTAATCCAGCTAGTTGAGAAATTACAACTAATATTTTGCTTGTTTTTTTTAATCTCAAATTAATATGAGGGTACAAATTTTTGGTTACATTCGTTCTCACTTCCAGAGTAAAGTTCCAGTTATAAAAGAGCTCCTCACTAGAGGGTGTGTTATACACTTTCACAATGTGCACATTAGGTGGGATCCCATCAAATGTCCTTCCTCTTTCTGCCAATCATCCACTCCCTCTCTCCTCCCACTTCCCTTTACCCCCATACTAGACTATATTTGTGTTTTATTGTTCTTATGAGCATGTAGTTGTTTATATATTGGTTTCATATTAGTATGGGAGTACATTGGATATTTATTTTTCCATTCTTGTGATACTTTACTAAGAAGAATGTATTTCATCTCCATCCAGGTAAATGTAAAAGATGTAGTCTTCATCTTTTTTGGCTCAATAATATTCCATAGTATATATATATATACCATACTTTGATGATTCATTCATGAGTTTATGGGCACATAGATAGCTTTCACAACTTCACAACTATGAATTGAGCCACAGTGAACTTTCTGATGCAAATGACTTTCTGGTAAAATTATCTTTGTTCTTTTGGGTAGATACCTAGTAATGGGGCTGCGGGATCAAATGGAAGGTCTGCTTTTAGATCTTTGAGGATTCTCCCCACTTCTCTCCAAAATGGCTGTACTAGTTTGCAATCCCACCAGCAGTGTAGAAGTGTTCCCTTCTCTCCACATCCATGCTGGCATCTGGTGTTTTGGGACTTTGTGATGTGGACTAATCTTGCCGGGGTTAGGTGATATCTTAGAGTGGTTTTGATTAGCATTTCTCTGATGATTAAAGATGATGAGCATTTTTTCATGTGTTTGTAAGCCATTCTTCTGTCATCCTTGGAGAAGTTTCTGTTCAAGTTTCTTGCCCACTTACAGAGGGGTTTATTTGCACTTTTCTTAATGTTTAATTTGAGTTCTCTGTAGCTTCTAGTTATCCATCCTTTGTCAAATTCATAACAGGCAAAAATTTTCTCTCATTCCAAAGGCTACCTGTTTACTTTGTGGTACCCTTACCTGTGCAAAAGCTCTTTAGCTTCATCAAATTCTAGTTATTTATTTGGTGTTGTTACAACTGCCAGGGAAGTCTTCCTCATAAAGATTTTCCCCAGGCCAATATCTTTAAGTGTTTTGGCCACACTCTCCTCTAGAATGTTTAATGTTTTGTGTCTTAAATTTAAATCTGTATTCCCTGACCTGAGTGCATATTTCCCAGTTCAGATCACAGGAAATCAGGGATTATAATAACATGTTCACCTTCAACAAGGCAACAGATTTAACACATATCCTAAAAAGAAAAAAATATAAGTGTAAATGTAATTTTCCTACTTGCTTCTTATCCCATATGGATTAATTTCTTTAGTTTATTAAATGTAAGCTACTTGAAAGGAGGAACTATATCATTTTTTTCTTTTATCAAAGCATGACATAAGACTGAGGGGGTTCAGTAATATATGCCGAAGATTTAGGTGTCCTAATGCATTGATAAAAAAATAAAACAAACTTCCTAGGAGGAAGTTACTGTAAATAGCACTTGCATTATATAACATATTTAATTATTATTATTTATTATTATTATTATTTTTTTTTTTTGCAGCCAGGGCTGGGTTTAAACCCACCACCTCTGGTATATGGGGCCAGTGCCCTACTCTGAGCCACAGCTACTGCCCTTTAATTTTATTTTTTATTTACCTTTTTTATTAAATCATAGCTGTGTACATTAATGCATTTATGAGACAATGTGCTGATTTGAAATACAATGTGGAATGTTTACATCAAAATGGTTAATATAACCTTCACCTCACTTACTTATTTGTTGTGGTAAAACATTTATACTCTACTCTTAATAGATTTGACATGTACCCTTGCATTGTGCACAGTAGGTGAGGTCCCACCAATTACCCTCCCTCTTCACTCTTCCCACTCTCCTCCCCTCTCCCTCCTCTATCTTCCTTCTTTCTGGACTATAGTTGTGTTTTATCATTCATATGAAAGTGTGGGTGATCATATATTGGCTTCATAGTATTACTGAGTACATTGGATACTTTTTCTTCCATTTTTGAGATACTTTATGAAGAATAATGTCTTCCAGCTCCATCTACATAAACATAAATGACGTAAAGTTTCTATCTTTTTATGGCTGCATAATATTCCATGGTATACACATACCACAATCTATTAATCCATTCATGGGTCGATGGACACTTGAGTAGTAGTTAGATATTAGCATCTCTATTGTAAAAGCAAAAAAAGAGGCTTAGAGAGGCAAAGCAAATTGCTGGACTTCACACAAGAGCACGGCCAAGCTAAAATTAGATCTATGCTTTTTCTAAGTCATCTTTTTGCATTCACCTTCATTTTACTCCAACAGGAAAATTTCCTTATAAACTTTCTAATCAAGAATGAAGCCAAATTATCCAATTCTTCTAATGCAACATTGTATAAGAAACAATAATAGCAAAAATCCTCTGATTCTGAAGGTGGCACAGTGGCTGGCACAGCATTTTGCACAGAATGGGTATTTAATAAATTATTGTAGGTTGAACAATAATGGCAAATTCCACCAAAAGAAAACAATACACTTCAGGAACACTTATAAGTAGTGATGTACATGTTAATGGGGAGAATCTCCTATCTTTTTATTTTCCAAATTAATATAAGGGTACAAATTCTTGGTTACATCGTTCTACTTCCAAGGTGAAGTTCAAGTTCAAGTTGTAATAAACTTCACCAAGGGGGCATGCAGAACACCATCACATTGTGTACTATTGCCCTCCCTCTGCCGGTCAATCACCCTCCCTTCTCCCCCTGTGCCGCCTCTTCTCTCCCTGCCATACTAGATTATATTTGTGTTTTACCTTTTGTGGGGGCATGTAGTATTCATATATTGGTTTCATATTAGTATTAGGTACATTGGATTTTTTTCCCATTCTTTTTTTTTTATTGTTAAATCATAGTGGTGTACATTAGTGCAATCGCCTGTACCCATTCTAAGATGCACCATAGATGTGGTCCCACCCATAACCCTCCCTCCACCAAAACCTCCCCCCTCCCTTCTCCTTCCTTGGCCCTTTCCTCATAGTCTTGTGCTATAGTTGGGTTATAGCCTTCATGTGAAAGCTATAATTTAGCTTCATAGTAGGGCTGAGTACATTGGATACTTTTTCTTCCATTCCTGAGATACTTTGCTAAGAAGAGTATGTTCCAGCTCCATCCCTGTAAACATGAAAGAGGTAAAGTCCCTATCTTTCTTTAAGGCTGCCTAGTATTCCATGGTATACATGTACCACAATTTGCTAGTCCATTCGTGGGTCGATGGGCACTTGGGCTTCTTCCATGACTTAGCAATTATGAATTGGGCTGCAATAAACATTCTGGTACAGATGTCTTTGTTATATTGTGACTTTTGGTTTTCTGGGTATAAACCTAGTAAAGGAATTATAGGATTGAATGGCAGGTCTATTTTTAGGTCTCTAAGTATTCTCCAAACATCCTTCCAGAAGGAACGTATTAGTGTGCATTCCCACCAGCAGTGTAGAAGTGTGCCCTTTCCTCCACATCCACGCTAACATTTCTGGTTTTGGGATTTTGTTATGTGGGCTACTCTTACTGGGGTTAGGTGATATCTCAGAGTAGTTTTGATTTGCATTTCTCTGATGATTAAGGATGATGAACTTTTTTTCATGTGTTTGTAGATTTTACGTCTGTCTTCTTTAGAGAAGTTTCTCTTTAAGTCCCTTGCCCACCCTGAAATGGGGTCATGTGTTCTTTCCTTGCTAATAAATTTGAGTTCTCTGTGGATTCTGGTTATTAGACCTTTATCGGAGGTATAACTTGCAAATATTTTCTCCCATTCTGAGGGCTGTCTGCTTGCTTTACTTACTATGTTCTTGGCTGCGCAGAAGCTTTTTAGTTTGATCAGGTCCTAGTAGTGTATTTTTGATACTGCTTCAATTGCCTGGGGAGTCCTCCTCATAAAATATTCACCCAGGCCGATTCCTTCAAGAGTTTTCCCTGCATGTTCTTCAAGTATTTTTAGTTTCAGGTCTTAAGTTTAAATCTTTTATACAGTGAGAGTCTATCTTAGTTAATGGTGAAAGGTGTGGGTACAGTTTCAATCATCTACAGGTTGCCAGCCAGTTTACCCAGCACCATTTGTTAAATAGGGAATCTTTTCCCCACTGAATGTTTTTAATTGGCTTGTCAAAGATCAGATAAAGGTAAGTAGCTGGATCCATCTCTTGGTTCTCTATTCTGTTCCAGACTTCTACTGCTCTGCTTTTGTGCCAGTACCATGCTGTTTTGATCACTATGGATTTATAGTACAGTCTCAGGTCTGGTAGCGTGATTCCTCCTGCTTTGTTTTTATTGCTCACTAATGTTTTGGCTATTCGAGGTTTTTTCTGATTCCATATAAAACGAAGTATTATTTTTTCAAGATCTTTAAAGTATGACAATGGAGCTTTAATAAAGGAATTGCATTAAAATTATATATTGCTTTGGGTAGTATGGACATTTTAACAATGTTGATTCTTCCCAGCCATGAGCGTGGTATGTTTTTCCATCTGTTAACATCTTCAGATATTTCTTTTCTTAGAGTTTCATAGTTATCTTTGTAGCAATCTTTCACATCCTTTGTTAGGTATACTCCCAAATATTTCATCTTCTTTGGCACTACTGTGAAAGGAATAGAGTCCTTGGCTATTCGGCTTGGTTATTGTTGGTATATATAAAGGCTACAGATTTATGGGTGTTGATTTTGTAGCCTGAGACATTGCTATATTCCTTGATCACTTCTAAAAGTTTTGTAGTAGAATCCCTAGTGTTTTCCAGATATACAATCATATCATCTGCGAAGAGTGAAAGTTTGATCTCTTCTGACCCTAGGTGGATATCCTTGATCGCCTTTTCTTCCCTAATTGCAATGGCTAAAGCTTCCATTACAATGTTAAAGAGCAATGGAGACAATGGGCAACCTTGCCTGGTTCCTGATGTAAGTGGAAATAATTTCAATTTAACTCCATTCAATACCATATTGGCTGTGGGTTTGCTGTAGATGGCCTCTATTAGTTTAAGAAATGTCCCTTCTATACCAATTTTCTTAAGTGTTCTGATCATGAAGGGATGCTGGATATTATCAAAAGCTTTTTCTGCCTCAATTGAAAGAATCATATGGTCTTTATTTTTAAGTTTGTTTATGTGTTGAATTACATTTATAGATTTAGGTATATTGAACCAGCCTTGAGACCCTGGGATAAATCTGACTTGGTCATGGTGTATAATTTTTTTTGATGTGTTGTTGGATTTTGTTTGTTAGGATCTTATTGAGTATTTTAGCATCTATATTCATTAGTGATATTGGTCTATAATTTTCTTTTCTTTTTTTTTTTTTTTTTGCACTCCCCGCCCACCCCCCACCCCCTCTCTATAATTTTCTTTTCTTGTCAGGTCTTTCCCTGGTTTGGGGATCAAGGTGATGTTAGCTTCGTAGAATGTGCTGTGTAATATTCCTTCTTTTTCTATATTTTGGAAGAGGTTTAGTAGTATAGGTACTAGTTCTTCTTTAAATGTTTGGTAGAATTCTGACGTAAAGCCATCTGGTCCTGGGCTTTTCTTTTTCGGGAGATTTTGTATAGTTGATGCTATTTCAGAACTTGATATAGGCCTGTTCAACATTTCCACTTCATTCTGGCTAACTCTTGGTAGGTGGCGTGCTTCCAGGTATTGGTCAATTTCTTTCAGATTTTCATATTTGTGAGAGTAGAGTTTCTTGTAGTATTCATTAAGGATTTTTTGAATTTCTGAGGGGTCTGTTGTTATTTCATCATTACCATTTCTGATTGATAAAATTAGAGATTTAACTCCTTTTTTCCTGGTTAGGTTGGCCAAAGGTTTATCTATTTTAATGATCTTTTCAAAAAAAACAGCTTTTGGATTTATTGATCTGTTGTATAATTCTTTTGTTTTCAATTTCATTTAATTCTGCTCTGATTTTGGTTATTTCTTTTCTTCTGCTGCGTTTGGGGTTGAAGTGTTCTTCTTTCTCCAGTTGCTTGAGATGTTCCATGAAGTTATTGAAGTTATTGACTTCCTTTCTTGAGGAAGGCTTGCAGTGCTATAAATTTCCCTCTTAGGACTGTCTTTGCAGTATCCCAGAGGTTCTAGTAATTCATGTCTTGATTGTTGTTTTGTTCCAAAAATATGGTGATTTCCTTCTTAATATCATCTATAACCCATCTCTCCTTCAGCAGAAGGTTGTTTAGCTTCCATGTTTTTGTATGGGTATGCAGGTTCCTGTTGTTATTTAGTTCAACTTTTATTCCATGATGGTCTGAGAAGATGCAAGGAATAATTTCTATTTTTTTAAATTTGCTGAGTTAGATTTGTGGCCTAGGATGTGGTTGGTTTTGGAGTATGTTCCGTGGGCTGATGAGAAGAATGTGTATTCAGTATTTTTGGGATGAAATGTTCTGTAGATATCTGTTAAGTCCAGATGTTGAATGGTTGAGTTTAAATCTAAAATTTCTTTGCTTTGCTTCTTTTTGGAGGATCTATCCAGGACTGCTAAAGGGGTGTTAAAATCTCCAACTACTATGGAAGTGGAGGAAATCGAGTTGCTCATGTCTGTTAGAGTTTCTCTTATAAATTGAGGTGCGTTGCAGTTGGGTGCATAAATATTAATAATTGACATCTCATCATATTGAGTATTACCTTTAACAAATATGAAGTGTCCATCCTTATCCTTAATTATTTTGGTTGGTTTAAAGCCTATTGCGTCTGCGAACAGGATTGCAATGCCTGCTTTTTTCTGCTTTCCATTTGCCTGGAATATAGATGACCATCCCTTCACCTTGAGTCTATATCTCTTTTAATGTAAGATGTGATTCTTGGATGCAGCAGATATCTGGCTTCAGTTTTTGTATCTAGTCCGCCAACCTATTCCTCTTTAGAGGACAATTTAAACCATTCACATTCATTGAGAATATTGATAAGCTTTTCAAGAGACCAGTGGACATTTTTAATCCTTTTGCGACTGTGGAAGTTGGAATTTGATCAAGGGTGCATGTGAGCCTTGGCAAATGTGGAATGTAAATGTCTTGGCAAGTAACTAAGAAAATGCCAGGAGGGCTATGTCAACTAATGAGATGAAAATGTGTCAAATATTCTATGAAACAAGTGTATGGTGCCCCATGATCATATTGATGTACACAGCTATGATTTAATAATAAAAAAAAAAATTGGGGTGGGTTTACTTTTGTGGTGGAGAATTATGCTGGTCTTTATGGAGGATAGGTCTAAGAATGTCCTGGAGAGCTGGTTTAGTTGTGGCAAATTTCTTCAACATGTGAATGTCGTTGAAGTATTTAATTTCTCCATCATAAATGAAGCTCAGTTTAGCTGGGTACAGGATCCTGGGTTGAAAGTTATTTTGTTTTAGGAGATTAAAAGTAGATGACCATCCTCTTCTAGCTTGAAAGGTTTCAACAGAGAGATCTACAGTTATTCTGATATTCTTCCCCTTGTAGGTAATGGTTTTCTTTCATCTGGCAGCTTTCAGAATTTTCTCCTTCATATTAACTTTAGTGAAATTGATTATGATGTGTCTGGGGGATGTCTTATTTGGGTTGATTCGTGCTGGAGTTCTGAAACTGTCTGCTATCTGAATTTCGGTATCTCTTGGCATGTCTGGAAAGTTCTCCTTCTTAATCTCATGGAGAAGAGACTCTGTGCCTTGTGAAGCCACTTTGTCACTTTCGGGGATCCCTATAAGACGAATATTGGTTTTCTTCAAATTATCCGAGAGCTCTCTGAGAGAGTGGTCTGTTTTTGCTCTCCATTTCTCTTCTTCTTGGAGGGTTTGGGAGCATTCAAAAGCTTTGTCTTCAACGTCAGAAATCCTTTCTTCTGCTTGTTCCATTCTGTTACTGAGGGATTCTACTATGTTTCTCAGATCTTTGAGGGATGCAATTTCTTGTCTCAATGTGTCGAAATCTTTGGTCATTTGTTCTTTGAATCCATTGAATTCTTGAGATAACTTTTGGAATTCTAATTTGATCTTATTTGCTATCCAGATCCTGAATTCAATTTCTGACATCTCAGCTATTTGTTTGTGCATGGGGTCTTGTGCTGTTTCTGCCCCATTGATCCTTGGGGGAGTTGATCTACTGTAATTATTCATATTGCCAGAGTTTTTCTGTTGATTTTGCCTCATGATTGTTTTTCACCGTTGCTTCTGGCTGTCCTCAGCATTGGGGAAGTGTCTGTCCAAGATTAGACTCCAGCGGGATCACTCTATTGTTGCTAGATCTTTGTAGGGAGTGACCCTGTGTAGTTCCTCTGGGGCTGCTCTAGCTAGGGAGTTCTGGTTGTGGAAGCAGCTCTGGTTTGTGACACACCTGGATCCAGCAACAGGGCTGGGGGTGGTGCACACGGTTCTGGGAGTGCCAGGTGCCCAGTGACTTTGGCACAGACAGCCCAAGGCTCCAGCAGTCTCTGGCCAGGAGAAGAGCTCTGTGCAGAGGCAGGGAGGTCTCCAAAGGGCACGCAGCTACCAGAGTCCCTGTCCAGATGAATGGGCTAGTGTGGAAGCTGGGAGGACACAGGAGGGAGGATGCAGGGTTGCGTGGCTCCCGCATTTCCTGGTGAGGGAATGCGGAGGCCCGGTGGGTGCGGGTCACTGGTCTGGGGTCGCTGCACAGCTCTTATGGAGGTCTGGGAGGCACCAACCCCAGGAGTTTGAGGTTTTTATGAGCTGTGATGTCACAACACTCTACCCAGGGCACAGCCCAAGGCTCCAGTGTGCTAAAATAGTCTCACTCTGCCCCTAAGGATTAAGCCTGTAAGGCAGGTCAGTCCCCACCTTTAGGCTGCTCAGTCAGTAGGTTACTTTGACCCACCCAATCCTTGCTCTGAGAACCTGAGGGCAGAGCTTGCAGGGGCAGTTCTTTCACAATGGCTTCCTGCACCCAGCTCAGTGGCTCAGTCTGGGGCCCCAGACAATGCCCAAAGTTCTCCACACTCCTGCTCAAGCTCTCCCCAAGACAGTTCAACTGAGTGCCAAGTCCAAGAACACCGAAACAGTTCACAGGTAAGGCCTTTCCGGTTTGCAGTCTCTCTGCTGCTTGTACTTAACGGTTGCCGGCCTGATTAGGTCGATTGAACACATGCAACCACTTGCCAGTTTTCCACTGTTTTTGTCCTCCTCTTGGGGTCCAGAAGTCCCTTGCTGGCTCCCTGTATCCTCAAAGGGATGATTCTAGGCAGATCTGGCCCGCCAGAGATGCCTGGAGTCTTGTCTCCACAGACTTGCTGTTCCCAGTTGCAGCTTTTTTCCCATTCTTGAGATACTTTACTAAGAAGAATGTGTTCCAACTTCATCTAGGTAAACATAAAAGATTTAAAGTCTCCATCATTTTTATGGCTGAATAGTACTCCATGGTATATGTATGCCACAGTTTGCTAATCCATACAAGGGTTGATGGGCATTTGGGTTGCTTCCACAACTTGGCTATTGTGAACTGAGCTGCAATAAATATTCTGGTGCAAATGTCTTTGTGATAAAATGATTTTTGTGCTTCTGGGTAGATGCCTAGTAATAGAATTGCAGGATCAACTGGAAGGTCTACTTTTAGTTATTTGAGAATTCTCCATACTTCATCCATAAAGGATGTATTAGTCTGCAATCTCACCAGCAGTGAGGAAGTGTTTTCTTCTCTTCACATCCACACCAGCATCTGCAGATTTGGGACTTTTTGATATAAGCTAAACTTACTGGAGTTAGATGATATCTCAGACTGGTTTTGATTTGCATTTCTCTGAAGATTAAAGATGATGAACATTTTTTAATGTGTTTGTTAGCCATTAGCCATTAGTCTTCAGAGAAGTTTCTGCTCAAATCTCTCGCGCACATATAAATGGGGCTGTTTGTTCTTTTCTTCTTGATCAATGTGAGTTCTCTGTAGAATCTAGTTATCAGTCCTTTGTCAGATGTGTAACATAAAAAAACTTCACCCATTATGAAGGTTGTTTGTTTGCTTTGGTTGTGGTATCCGTAGCTGTTCAGAAATCTTTTTAGCTTAATCAAATTCCAGTTATTTACTTTTTATTTGCTGTAATTGTCAGGGCAGTCTTCCTCACAACATGTTTCCCCAGGTAAGTATTTTCAAGCATCTTCCCCCACACTCTCTTCTAGAATTTTTATTGTTTTATGTCTAAAGCTTAAATCTTTATTTTATTGTATTGTATTTTTTTATTAAATAATAAACACGTAGATCATGTATACATTAATGTATTTATGGGTACTATGTGCTGATTTTGTATAGAATTAGGAACGCTTACATCACACTAGTTAATATATACCTCATCTTGTTTACTTAGTTATTATGTTAAGACATTTATACTCTATACTAATAGATATGACATGAACCCTTGCATTATGCACCATAGGTGTGATCCCACCATTCACCCTCCCTAGAGAATCAATCTTTGTCAGTGGTGAGAGGTATGTCTCCTGTTTCGGTCTTCTACATGTGGTTTACCAGTTATCCCAGCACAACTTATTATATAGGGACTCTTTTCCCCAGTGCATAGTTTTGTTAGGCTTATAAAGTTCTGATTACAAAACGCAGCTGGTTTCATCTCTAGGTTCTCTATTCTTTTCCATAGATCTATATTTATGCCAATACCATGCTATTTTGATCACTATATATTTGCAGTATGACCTGAAGTTGGATAATGTGATGCCTCCAGATTTGTTTCTATTTCAAATAATTGTATTGGCTATATTTTTCGGGTTCCAGATGAAAGCTGGCACTATTTTTTTGAAGTTCTTTAAAGTATGACATTGGTGTGTTATTTGAAATTGCATTAAATCTGTAGATTGCTTTGAAATTGCATTAAATATGTAGATTGGAAATTGCATTATATCTGTAAATTGCTATGCATATTTTAACAATGTTGATTAATCCCAGCCATGAGCATGGTATGTTCTTCCATTTGTTAATGTATTCTGATATTTCTGTTTGTCAGGGTATCATAGCTGTCTTTATAGAGATTTCACATCTTTTATTATATAGTGCTTTATTACACCCATTTTCAGTATAAATAAACCCTCACTTGATGTCATATTATGCCCCTATTAGATTTATTTTTACCTTTGGATAGACTATGAAATAACTTTAATCAGTCAGAGCTCCACGAATGGGTTCTGATTTATTTTATCTCATGAAAATTCTGGGTTGTCTTCCAACATGTGAATCCTGGGTTGTCTTTCAACAGGAAAAATAGACGTGTGCAGCCTTATCTGTTTTTTTTTTTTTCCTTAAATTATAGCTGTGTACAATAATGGGATCATGGGGCACATACACTGGATTTATAGACCATTTGCCACATTTTCATCACACTGGTTAACATACCCTTTGTGGCATTTTCTTAGTTATTGTGTTAAGACATTTATATTCTATATTTACTAAGTTTCACATGTACCCTTGTAAGATGCACTGTAGGTATAATCCCACCAATCACTCTCCTTCTGAAAATTCTGCCCCTTCCCTCCCTTCCCTCTCCCCATTCCCCATATTTTTGGATTATAACTGGGTTATAGCTTTATATGAAAACCATAAATTAGTTTCATACTAGGGCTGAGTACATTGGATACTTTTTCTTCCATTCTTGAGATACTTTACTAAGAAGAGTATGTTCCAGCTCCATCCATGTAAACATGAAAGAGGTAAAGTCTCCATCTTTCTTTAAGGCTGCCTAATATTCCATGGTGTACATATACCATGATTTATTAATCCATTTGTGGATCGATGGACACTTGGGCTTTTTCCATGACTTAGCAATTATGAATTGGGCTCCAATAAACATTCTGGTACAAATACCTTTGTTATAATGTAATTTTGGGTCTTCTGGATATATACCTAGTAGAGGAATTATAGGATTGAATGGCAGATATATTTTTAGATCTCTAAGTGTTCTCCAAACATCTTTCCAAAAGGAATGTATTAATTTGCATTCCCACCAGCAGTGTAGAAGTTTTCCCTTTTCTCCACATCCACACTAACATCTCTGGTCTTGGGATTTTGTGAAATGGGTTAATCTTACTGGAGTTAGATATTATCTCAAAGTAGTTTTGATTTGCATTTCTCTGATGATTAAAGATGATGAGCATTTTTTCATATGTCTGTAGGCCGTGCACCTGTCTTCTTCAAAGAAGTTTCTCTTCAAGTCCCTTGCCCAGCCTAGATGGGATCACGTGTTCTTTTCTTGCTAATATGTTTGCGTTCTCTATGGATTCTGGTTATTAAACCTTTGTCGGAGACATAACCTGCAAACATCTTCTCCCATTCTGAGGGCTGTTTGCTTGCTTTACTTACTGTGTTCTTGGCTGTGCAGAAGCTTTTTAGTTTGATCAGGTCCCAGTTGTGTATTTTTGAAGCTGCTTCAATTGCCTGGGGGGTCCTCCTCATAAAATATTCACCCAGACCGATTTCTTCAAGAGTTTTCCCTGCACTTTCTTCTAGTATTTTTATACTTTTGTGTCTTAAATTTAAATCTTTAATCCAGTGAGAGTCTATCTTAATTAATGGTGAAAGATGTGGGTCCAGTTTCAGTCTTCTACAGGTGGCCAGCCAGTTCACCCAGCAACATATGTTAAATAGGGGATCTTTTCCCCACTGAATGTTTTTAATTGCCTTGTCAAAGATCAAATAACGTTAAGTAGCTTGGTTCATCTCTTGGTTCTCTTTTCTGTTCCATACATTTACCTGTCTGTTTTTGTGCCAGTACCATGCTGTTTTGATCACTATCAATTTATAGTATAGTCTGAGTTCTGGTAGTGTGATTCCTCCTGCTTTGTTTTATTTCTGAGTAATTTGTTGGCTATTTGAGATTTTTTCTGATTCCATATAAAAAGAAGTATTATTTTCTCAAGATCTTTAAAGTATGACTGTGGAGCTTTAATAGGGATTGCATTAAAATTGTATATCACTTTGGGTAGTATAGACATTTGGACAATATTGATTCTTCCCAGCCATGATCATGGTATTTTTTTTATTGTTAACATCTTCATCTATTTCTTTTCCTAGAGCTTCATAGTTCTCTTTATAGAGATCTTTCACGTCCTTGTTTTGATAAACTCCCAAATATTTCATCTTCTTTGGCACTGCTGTGAATGGAATAGAGTCCTTAACTGTTTCATTCAGCTTTACCAATGTTGGTATATACAAGGCTACCGATTTATGAATGTTGATTTTGTAACCTGAGACACTGCTATATTCCTTGGTCACTACTAAGAGTTTTGTAGTAGAATCCATGGTGTTTTCCAGATATACAATCATATCACCTGAGAAGAGTGAACGTTTGATTTCTTCTGACCCTATATGGATATCCTTGATCACTTTTTCTTCCCTAGTTACAATAGCTGAAACTTCCATTGCAATGTTAAAGAGCAGTGGAGACAATGGGCAACCTTGTCTGGTTCCTGATCTGAGTAGAAATGATTCCAATTTAACTCCATTCAATACAATATTGGCTGTGGGTTTGCTGTAGATGGCCTCTCTCAGTTTAAGAAATGTCCTTTCTATACCAATTTTCTTAAGTGTTCTGATCATGAAGGGATGCTGGATATTATCAAAAGCTTTTCTGCATCAATTGAGAGAATCATATGGTCTTTGTCTTTTAATTGGTTTATGTGCTGAATTATATTTATAGATTTATGTATATCGAACTAGCCTTGAGATCCTTGGATAAAACTGACTTGGTCATGATGTATACTTTGTTTGATGTGTTGCTGGATTCTGTTGGTTAGGATGTTGTTGAATATTTTTGCATCTATATTCATTAGTGGTATTGATTTATAATTTTCTTTTCTTGTTGGGTCTTTTCCTGGTTGGGGATCAGGGTGATGTTTGCTTCATAGAACGTGTTACGTAGTCTTTCTTCTTCTTCTATATTTTGGAACAGGTTGAGTAATATAGGTACTAGTTCCACTTTAAAGGTTTGGTAGAATTTTGACATGAAGCCATCTGGTCCCAGGCTTTTCTTTTTATGGAGATTTTGTATAGTTGATGCTATTTCAGAACTTGATATTGGCCTGTTCAAGATTTCCACTTGATTCTCGCTAAGTCTTGGAAGGTGAAGTGCTTCCAAGTATTGGTCAATTTCTTTCATATTTTCATATTTCTGAGAATAAAGTTTCTTGTAATATTCATTAAGGATTTTTTGAATTTCTGAGGAGTCTGTTGTTATTTCATCTTTGTTGTTTCTGATTGATGAAATTAGAGATTTAGTCTTTTTTTCCTAGGTAAGTTTGCCAAAGGTTTATCTATTTTATTGACCTTATCAAAAAACCAACTTTTTAATTTATTGATCTGTTGTATAATTCTGTTTTCAATTTCATTTAATTCTGCTCTAATTTTAGTTATTTCTTTTCTTCTACTGGGTTTGAGGTTGGAATGTTCTTCCTTTTCAAGTTGCATGAGATGTCTCATTAGGTTGTTAACTTCCACTCTTTCTGTTCTCTTTAAGAAGGCTTGCAGTGCTATAAATTTCCCTGTTAGTAATGCCTTTGCAGTATCCCAGAGGTTCTGATAATTCATGTCTTCATTGTCATTTTGCTCCAAATATTTGGTAATTTCCTTCTTAATCTTATCTATGACCCAGCTATCATTCAGCATAAGGTTATTTAACTTCCATGTCTTTGTATGCATATGCAGATTTCTGCTGTTACAGAGTTAAACTTTTATTCCATGGTGGTCCGAGAAGTTGCAAGGAATAATTTCTGTTCCTTTAAATTTACTGAGGTTAGACTTGTGACCTAAGATGTCATCTATTTTGGAGTATGTTCCATGGGTTGATGAGAAGTATGTGTATTCAGTTTTGTAGGAATGAAATGTTCTGTAGATGTCTGTTAAATCCAAATGATGGATGGTTAAGTTTAAATCTAAAATTTCTTTGCTTAGCTTCTTATTGGAGGACCTATCTAACAGTGCCATAGAAGTGTTAAAATCTCCAACTATTTTGGAGCTGGAAGAAATCAAGTTGCTCATGTCTGCTAGAGTTTCTCTTATATATTGAGGCACATTCTGGTTGGGTGTATAAATATTAATAATTGAAATCTCATCATATTGAGTATTGCCCTTAATGGATATGAAGTGACCATCGTCATCCTTCCTTACTTTTGTTGGTTTAAAGCAGGCGTCCTCAAACTTTTTAAACAGGTGGCCAATTCACTGACCCTCAGACTGTTGGAAGGCTGGACTATAGTTTAAAAACAAACAAACAAACTGTGAACAAATTCCTATGCACACTACACATATCTTCTTTTGAAGTAAAAAACAAAACGGGAACAAATACAATTCGCACAGCTCCATGTGGTCCGTGGGCCACAGTTTGAGGATGCCTGGTTTAAACCCTATTGTATTTGCAAATAGAATTGCAATACCTGCTTTTTTCGGATTTCCTTTTGCCTGAAATATGGACCACCACCCTTTCACCCTGAGTCTATATTTATGTTTTAAGGTAAGATGAAATTCTTATATGTAGCAAATATCTGGCCTGAGATTTTGTATCCAGTTAGCCAATCTGTGCCCCTTTAGGGGCAGTTTAAGCCATTCACATTAATGGAGAATATTGATAAGTCTGGTAAAATTTTGGGTATCGAGTTTTTGAAAGTCCAGTGGACATTTTTAATCCTTTTGCCACTGTGGAAGTTGGAGCTTGATCAAAAGTTTCTGAGTGATTTTACTTTTGTGGTAGAGGATTGGGCTGTTCATTATGGAGGATAGGTCTGAGAATATCCTGAAGAGGTGGTTTGGTTATGGCAAATTTCTTCAACATGTGAATGTCATTAAAGTATTTAATTTCTCCATCATAAATGAAACTCAGTTTAGCTGGATACAGGATCTGGGGTTGAGGGTTATTTTGTTGTAGGAGATAAAAAGTCAAAGACCACCCTCTTCTGTCTTGAAATGTTTCAGCAGAGAGATCTGCAGTCATTCTAATATTCTTCCCTGTGTAGGTTATGGCTTTCTTACGTCTGGCTGCTTTCAGAATTTTCTCCTTCATATTAACTTTAGTGAAGTTAATTATGATATCCCTGGGGGATGTTTTATTTGGGTTGAATCATGCTGGGGTTCTGAAACTGTCTGCTATCTGAATTTCAGAATCTCTTGGCATGTCTTGAAAATTCTCTTTCATAATTTCATAGAGAAGTGCCTCTGTGCCTTGTGAAGCCACTTCATCACTTTCATGGATTCCAATAAGGCAATTATTCGAGCCTTCTTCGAATTATCCCAGAGCTCTCTAAGAGAATGATCCATTTTTGCTCTATATTTCTCTTCCTCTTTGAGAGTTTGGGAGTGTTCAAAAGCTTTGTCTTCAATGTCAGAAATCCTTTCTTCTGCTTGCTCCACTTTGTTACTGAGGGATTCTACTGTATTTTTCAGATCTTTGAGGGCTGCAAATTCTTGCTTCAATGTGTCAAAATCTTTGGTGGTTTTGTCTTTAAATTCGTTGAATTCTTGAGACAACTTTTGAATTTCTCCTCAAATTTCTAATTCCAACTTTTGAATAACTCCTTGAATTTCCAATTCCAAATTTTCCTCCATTCTATTAATCTTTTTTGCAATCCAAATTCTGAATTCGATTTCTGACATCTCGGCCATCTGTTATGTATGGGATCTTCAGTTACATCTGCCATATCTTTTTTTCGGGGGGTTGATCTACTCTGGTTATTCATGTTACCAGAGTTTTTCCACTGATTCTGCCCTATTCTGCCCTTTTTACTAGATGAGTGGATAAAGAAAAGTTGTGTCTGGGGCTCCAGGAGTAGTGATTAACCAGCCCTTTGCCCAAAAGCTGGGACTGGTGTCTATACCTTTTTCCCTGGAGCTTTGCTGAGGACCCTTATAGTGCTACAGCCTGAGAAACTGGAGACCTTCTTGGTGTGGTGGGGCTAAGTGGCTCTGTCTTGTTTTGAGCTGGTCTCTGTCCGACCTTAGTGAAACAGTTACTCTGGGTTGAAGTCTCAGCTGTGGAGAAATACCAGCAATTAAGTCACCCCCACCCCCACAGGCAACAATTGGAAAAGGAAAATCAAACCATCCTACAACCACACACCCAGGGTACCACTTGGATAGTCCTTGGGTGATTGCCTCAGTTCAAAGGGTCCAAATCAATTGTCTCATTCAGCACCTGTCTCAGGTGGGAGAGTTTAAAAGGTCTCTGGCAACTAGATCTTAGGGGTCTTCCGACAACTCAAATATGACTTGCTGCAGTGCTCCGTGAGGTCAGGAGGACCCACCCAGCAAATAGATTAGTCTGGGAAGGTTGATGCCTCCTTCCCCACCTTGCACCTTTGTCACACCCAATCACTGATAACCCCGCAGGGCTGTGACCCAATTGCCTCCAATAAGCAGATACTCCATGGGTTTGCACCTGCCTGAATCACAGGTAGATCTATGTCTCCTCAGCCAGGCCACTGCTCTCTGCCACTATCCGGCAGGGGGAGTTGAGGCCTGACAACCTTGGGCACTTGATGGAGGCTGGGGGTATTCGCTCAGTTCCAGCCCCGTGCCTGATTGATGTTACTGACAGAACAGAACAAATTTGCAGAATTTGTTTCTGTCCCTTCTAAATTCCCCTGCAGAATGGAAGCTGTTTTGAGTTCACAGAACCTGCACCTCAGGCCCTGTCTTTGCTGCTGCAGGTTTGTATTTGCAGCATGGTTAGCTGTCAGTTCTAGCCTCCTGCCCTCCTTTGTCTAGGCTGATGATCCCCTGAGGGCCAGGTGTGTCTTAGGCTCAGCAAAGCAGTCCTCTGGGTCAACACTCCCTGGGAATCTGCCAGCACTGCACATGCATTTTCTAGTCCCCGTGCTCCACCCAGACTGGTACCGCCTCAGGCCATCCCTTTACTCATGGGGCCTGGGTTTCCATCCCAGATTTTTCCACCGGTGGTTGCCACCTGAGAAGATGCCCGGCCTCCTCTTGTTGCCCCGAGAGACAGGGGTTGTGGCTCCAATAGGTGAGCCCTATTGTTTTCAAAAATGGCTGCTGCTCTGCACCGCGGGGCACCACCACTCTTGTGTGGTTCCCTCTCAGCCGACTGTCCTCTCCTCACTCCTGTGCCACAGAATCAGCACTGACCAGCAGCGGTCCAGGCCCTGTCAACACCTCTTGAAATAATACCCAAGAATCTGTAATCCTGGGGGACTTGCCTCCAGACCTCAGAATGAGAGTGGAGGGGAGTGCTGGGAGCTCAGAATTTCAGGTAGAGAATATATACAGTTTTACACAGTTTTATGCCTGGCAGGAGAGCACCATGGCACCTTAGTAGGGGAGGTAGGTCAAGTTTTTAGAGGGTCTCTCCTGTGGAGTATAATGGGAGGACTTTTGAACTCTGCTCATTTGTTTATGGGGTACTCTGAGCCATTCTCATAGGGGAGGGGACTCCCATCCACTTGGTGATGGATTTCGTACCTTTTGTTTGTATCCTTGGGGTCGCAGCTCGCTTCAGCAGGGTTGATGTGCACTCTTCAACCTTCTCTCTTGGCGTAGCTTTAATCCACCAGGTTACTTGCCAAATTTCTGTCTTTTAACTCTCCTTCTGGATGTGAGCCTCTGTTATTAGCCACTTGCAGGAGATCTGCAAGGCCATGCCGCACCACTCTGTTAGCTCGCAGCTCCACAGTTGCTGCTACCCGACTTCCATTTTCTCTGCAGCTTTATCTGTTAAAGCTATGGTGTTCTACACATGTTTCATTACCTGCATGTGCTATAAAATGAAACTTTTTGGAATCATTTTCATAGATCCACAATAACAAAGAAATTTAATAAGGCAGGTTGCTCTTATTAGTAGTAGCTTCCTGAATTTCTATATAGAGAAAGATTTTGGTGTGAAAACAAGTGTCAGTGGAAAGGAGGGGTTTGTGGAATTACTAACACCATGTGAGAATTTACAGCTCATTTTCTATTTATTTGTTGATCTTGGCCTATATATTACAATTCTGAGGGTGCAAAAATAAACTGATTGTGTTTGCTAAGAGGTTAAGATGGCATATATACAAGGAGGTATGGAGTTGAGTAAAGAACTGTAATCAAATTTAGTGTGAGAAGATATTTAACTACAAATCATTACTGTGGGCTAGCAATGTATTTGTAATGTTTGTTATGAAGACATTCTTAGAAAAAATCAAGAATTATTGTAAAATATCTGTTAAAAGAAAATGGTTATGATTATAACGATTTTCTTCACTTAGTTGAATGTAGCTTACCTTAGTTTCCCTGGTCTAAGATGTTCAAGGCCTTAAGTTGTCCTCTGGTTATCCAAAGAAGGCCATAGCAACACCTCAATTATTCCATATTTGGTACTCAGAAAGCATTTGTTGTATTACACTGTTCTAGCTAGATTAAAAGTAAAATTAATTAATATGAAATTAGAAGTTTGAATAAATTGCTCATTAGTAGAGTCTAAAATTTAGTGATCTCTGGTTCAGAAATAATATTATGAATGAGTTTTCTTTGGGCTCTCTCTTACCATCACCACATATTCTATAATTAAATACTCAGTTATATAACTAGCCATATTCCATAACTCATGCTAGATAATAATATTTCTCAAAACCAATCACTTCTACTATTTTGTTTCATTTGTATAAGTAATGATCAGGATAGAAAACACTACTTACAAGGCTGAAAACTGTTGAATCTTCAGCATCACCTTAAAGACCAGAAATATTTTTATCATGCTAGAGCTTTGCATATAATGTAATTGCTATATTTATTTCAGTGTAAAAAAATGAGAAGTAAAAATATTTTATATGATAAAATATAATTATTTCCACTTCGACATTTAAAGCCATACTTTACAAAGGTTCAGTATTAAATACAATAATGTTTTAATAAAAGCAATTTTCATAATTGTACCTCAACTTCATATCCCATTTTAATTAGAATCTCTTGTTCTTCTGTAAGTTTTCCAAAAAGTCATGGTTTCAATGAATAACCAGCATCTTTAACAATCAAATAAAACTTCCAAATAACTCACAATTTTCAATAAGTTTCAGAAAACTTTTATGTTTAAAATCACATTTTCCCATTCATTGAATGGCTAAATGCTAGCTAGGCCTGTGGCTCCTGCCTGTAATCAGAGCACTCTGGGAAGCTGAGGCACATGGATTGTTTGAGCTCAGGTGTTTGAGACCATCCTGTTCAAGAAAGAGACTCATCCCTACTAAAAATAGAAAAATTAGCTGGAGTTGTGTTGGGTATCTGTAGTCCCAGCTGCTCCAGAGGCTGAGGCGGGAGGATTGCTTGAGCTCAGGAGTTTGAGGTTGCTGTGAGCTATGATGATGTAAGACCACTCTACATAGGGAGACATATTGAGACTCTACCTCAAAAAAGGGGGGGCAGTTAAATATTACCACCTCAAGGATAGCCATAATCTCATACATTAAATATCAATCTACAATTGTGGCTTTTATGATCCCCAAATTCTTCACACTTCCCAGTCAGTGACCCTGTAGTAGCATTTCTCTTATTTAATGTAGATGGCCACCTGAGGAATAATTGTATATTAAAACAGTATACTATGAAAGAATGCCACCACTAAGGAAATACATTTTGAAAAGAATTTATTATTCAATATGATTCTCTTCATTTTTTTTTTTTTTTTTGAGATGGAGTTTCACTCTTTTGCACTGCACTGGGTAGAGTGCTGTGACATCATAGTTCACAGCAACCTCAAATTTTGGGCTCATGCGATCCTCTCGTCTGAGTGTCTCAAGTACCTGGGAGTACAGGTGCCCATCACAACACTAACATTTTTTTTTTTTAAGTAAAGATGGGGTCTCACTCTTGCTCAGTCCAGTCTCAATCTCCTGAGCTCAGGCGATCCACCTGCCTTGGCCTCCCAGAGTGCTGGGATTACAGTTGTGAGCCACTGCATCCAGCCCACATTTTCTTAATATAGCCTATGTAGTCTTTCTCTTGTTTTGTCCATCAAGATATGCTTTTACCTTGACCATCCTGAAGAGAATCACCCAAAGAATGAGTCAGTTATCTGGCTTTAGTGAATTTCTTTTTTAATAGTTAATCTAATGCTCTTCCTGAGATTATTTAAATCAACAATAATACAATGTATTATAATATATGCACATTTCAATTCTCTGTAGAAAATGGCATTTCCTCTTAAAGGAGAATTAGAGTTCCAATGTCTTACAGCTTCATCCAGGCACTTTTGCACTCATAAAACACTCAGTTTTTAGAACTCTCATTTCTAAAATTACATTTTTAATACAGAACCAAATACACCTTTCCTTACTCACTGACAATTGAGACCAATAACACGTACAGAAAGTTGCCACAAATTACCAAATGGTTTAAACATTCCATATTGGTGTTAAAGAATGCAGTTTGACTGCAAGATGAAATAAAGCAACTGAGCCTCCATGAAGTTGTACAAAGGTGGATTTGATTTTGGATTTTTTCATCTTCAAGTTACTTCACACCTTTCACATCGCCCTAGATTTATCCAAAGCCCCTTCTTTCATATCACAATGCTTTACTCAAATCTACTGATTAGGCTCATACTCCCAAAGCAAGTTCTTCCTCTTCTGCTTCATCTCAGTGTCAATTTCCTGGAGCTAGATTTTAGAAATAAAGCAGTATTATTTCTGTGAGGGGTGAGAATCTGTGGTTCCTGTTTCAATTTTTCTCCATGTGGCTATCCGATTTTCCCAGCACCATTTATTGAATATTGATTATTTTCTTCAGAGTATGTTATTGTCTGCTCTGTCAAATATCAAGAGGAAATAGGAGGATGGTGTTATTCCTGTTTGGAACATGAAATGTTTTCATTCCTGATCCATTGGTCTATATCTCTATTATTCTGACAGTGCCATGCTGTTTGGGTTACAGTAGCCTTATGGTATATAGCTTGAAGTCTGGTAAAGTGATGCCTGTTGATTTGTCCTTTTTTCTTATGATTGCTTTAGCTATTCAGATTATTTTCTCATTCCACACAAATAATAGACTTGTGGGTTTTTGATCTGCAAAAAAATGAGATTGGTATTTGAATGTGATTACATTGCATCTTTAAATTACTTTGGGTAGTATAGACACTTTAACAATGTTGAGTCTGCCAACCCATGAATGTGATATATTTTTCTATTGCATCCTCTGTGATTTCCTTCTTCCTTAATTCATACTTCTCCATGTGGAAGCCTTCATTGCATTAAACATTATTATGAAATCAATGACTGACATGTTTCTATTTACCTTTGTTCATTCATGCAACAAATGTTATATTTAATATCTACTATGCACCAAAATTGGGCTTGGCAATGACATACAACTTTGAGCAAAAATAGACACAAATCTTGGTATTTTACTTAAAGTCTAATACAAATACATAGATACTAATAAAATGATCACAAAGAGAAGGAGCTGTTGTCATGAATGGATTTAACCTAATCTTGGAATTCTGGGAAAGTGAACTTTTGGAACTGTAATGATTGAGTTGAAATCTAAAGGATGTATATGAAGGAGAGGAAGAGTGTTCCAGAATAAATGGTGGGAAGGAACTTCACAAGTACGAGGGCATATGAGAAGGCCAATATGACTACAGTAAAATTATGCAGAAACATAGTTGAAAATGAAGGTGGAGTGGTATGTGTAAGCCATAAGTACTTAGAGGTTGTGGTAAAGCGTTTTTGTTTTTGTTCTATTATAAAAAGTCAAAGTAAAGTTATTTAATTGTAGAAAGTTGTGGACGATGATGAGGTATGAGTAAATTTGCAATTTGAAAAAAAATTAGTACTTCTGCTGTATGAGAAATAAATCAGAAGGTAAAACAATTAGAAGGGTCCTTGGAATACTACATGTGAAAAATGATGATGATGACACAGGCCAAGACTTCAAGTATGGAAAGCCTTGGATACATCCAAGTGAAGATTTTGAATAATATTTCCTGGCCCTCATTGTTCAGAGGAGATATCTGAATTAGGGATATGGTCCATGTCATTGGGGCAGCTACATTTTAAATTGTTTGCTACATTAAACTAACAAAGAAAAATATTTGCTCAAAAGCATCCTATGCAGTGAACTTTATATTCCACCACTGCCTATTTATAAGTTCTCCCTCCATCTCAATACCATGAATAACTCTTCAAAAATGTTTGAATGATTATAACAAACCATATAATAGAACAATGACGTTGTGAAATTGTGGGTTGTCTTTTTTCTATTGTTCTCCAGGAATCTTCAATTAAATTCTGAGAAATCAACTTCTGGGCCTAAAATTAAAATATAAAACATAAATTTTATGAATATACACAGCCCTATTAAATAAGCTAAGGCAAGAGTTAAAACAGAACTCTGAACAAGAGTCAATGAGAGGGCGGTGCCTGTGGCTCAAAGGAGTAGGGCGCCAGCCCCATATGCCGGCCCCATATGCTGGAGGTGGTGCGTTCAAACCCAGCTCTGGCCAAAAACTGCAAAAAAAAAAAAAAAGTCAATGAGAGTTCAGTTTCAAAATTCTTTGGAAATCGTTTATTACCTCTAGCATTTTAAACAATTATTTGCGTCTTTCAATGATACATATAGTGCAAATTAGAATAATCAAAAATGAAGTAGAATAAAATCAATTAAGTGGAAACCAGGACCTTGATATCGTTAGTCATATGAAATTATTAAATACAATAATTGATCTCTGCATTGAGTATTTCTGTGTTCTTATCAGTTAATGGAAAAAATAAAAATGTTGAGTTATATCAGTGATATAAGTTGAATACAAATTGAATCATACCATCTGGTGATGAAGAAATACGAAGTTTAGACTTTCCCAGAATAGCTGTCTTTGTTATGAAATTCTCACTGATGAAAGAAAAGTATCCATATTTCCTTTGAAGATAAATGTTTTGTGTTAAATTAAAGAAGATGTTAATGATGTCTCTTGAATCTCATAAAACGTTTTGCATAAAAGAAACAGCTGATTGGAAAAATAATCATTTGGTTCTCCGAATTGTTTTCAGTGTTGCCGATAGCTGTTCAGAGATCCATTTACTCTTGTGTAGACATTCAGTCATTATCTCATTTCACAATGAAGCTTCTTGATTCACAGAGCTTAGCACTAATGTAAAGACTAGATTCTCATAGATTTCTTCTCTTCACATGATGACTTCTCTTCCCGCCAAATCAAGCAATTATAGATTTATTTCTTTAGCATAGTTCTCAAATGGTTATGTTTCCTAATTTATAAGGGTGGCAGGCAACTCCTGAAACTGTATCTAATAATAAACTGCTATAAATGCATTTTCATTCAGAAGACTAAATTAATGTGTTATGTTTTGTAAATGCACCAAAATAACAGTGTCTCGGTATGAATTTTGTTTGTAAATATAACCCTTAAATTCTTCAGTGGCTTTCATCTCATATTTTACTTAACTGCAATATAAAACATAAGAGCTGAAAATTACTGTATTTTCAAAAGAAATTTGTTGTATTAATTATGGTGCAAATTATATATTGGTCCAATTATATCTCATGAAACGGCGATGTCTTCTTGAAATTGGGGTTGCTCTTCTATAAATATTGAGAATGCTAATAAATATTTTGCAGAAAACGTTACATGAATACAAAAACATGAATTTCAAAGCGAGTTATTATGTCTGCCATCACTTCAAAGGGGTATTACTATAGAGCCTTTCCCATGAGAAGGTTGTTAATTACTTATTTGGAACCCTGTATCAGTGAAACAGCAGAAATAGAAATACTATTTAGTACTTTTAAGGAGCAGAATATGCCAAAGAAAATCCTGTCTTTGGGGATTGATTGTTGAGATGTCAGAAGAGACGCCCACACAGTCAGTTTTTAGTTAGGTAATACAATAATGATAGATTTAATTTATATAAAACATAAGCATTTCACAAAGTATTTTTATACACTATATCATAGAAGGTGAATATGGACAATATTCTGGTAAGTAATACGTAAGGCACCAATTTAAAGCTATAATTCCAAGACATCATAAAATCTAGGTGTTTTGAATCTTTGTATCTTCTTCATGTCTGTTTATTATCATCAACCTCAATCCAGCACTGCTGGTTTTGTTTTTTTCTCTGATGTGCCTGAAAGCTTTTCTTGTTATGCTCATGAGTTCCTTGGATATAGCTGTATTATGACACTATAAGGAACACTCTTGGCCTCCAACATTTTTCCTCCTGGTCATTTTAAGGAAGTAAATGGTCCCTACTCAGGATTGTTAATTCCTTGCTGATGGATGACATGGTTTATTTTCAAGACTACGTGCAACAGGACATGTATGGAATCTCCACTATGTGAGTCTTATATGAAAGTTTTGCATATGTCTAAGTCATCTTTCTGGTTTGAAGAAGCTTACAATTAAGCAGAGTTGAGAGAAACGTACAGTATTAAAAACAAAGCAAAGAAGAAGGGAATAATTGCTGTGTTAGAAATTTAAGCAAAGTGCAGTCAGGTGCAGAGAAAAAATCAGGAGTTATAGATGGTTTCACAAATGAGCTATTGTTTGATCTTATTTCAAAAATACTAGACTCCAATAGAAGTACATGTTGACAAAAGAAATATGACTTTTGGTGGAGGATGTTTGGTAAATCCTGAATAGTTTGATCAAGACTAATCAAAACATTCCTTTGAAAATATCAAATATAATATGAACAAAGCAGTCTGTTATGAAATAAATGTCTATGTTAGAAACACATTTTGTAAATGACATTTTCAAAGCTATGCTTCATGTTTTTATAATGGTCCAAAAAACATAACATTTGCAGATCTTTAAGAAAACATCTCATATACATTTACTTTTAACTATTAATATCAATTCCTATTACATGAAAATGAAAAATGACCTGGTTTTCTGTGACTGTCCCCAGGACCTGTATGCTAGTGATTGTTGAGTAGTGGTAGTGTCGCACTGGAAGATCTATAAGCATCTCTTCATGTGGAATTTCCAATTTGATGAAATTTGAGACATTAAATACTTAAGAGTTTACTGGGAACTCCATCTTTACAAAATGTAAAACTTTTTCTATGACATTTCCCTATACTTTTCTATTATCAAACAGAAAAAAAACCTTAAGTATACATCTTGTTCTTTTCAAATAAAGCTGAATTGCATGCTGCCTCAGTAGTAAACAGATGTATTTTACTTAGGGCAGAACAAGCCTAAGCATTAGCCTTCTGTTCCTTATACATCTAGGCTACATAATCAAGCTTGTTCATACTTTAAAATATGCATTACCATTCATGGAGCAGATCTTCCATTGTGAGGAATATAAAGAAGTGGTTTTACAAGTTTTCCATTTAGATTAATGGGAAACAGAAGTTTTACGCATTTGTTTATCAAATGTCACTTCAAACTTTAATATGCACAGAGGTGTTGATTTCAACAGATTTTTAGTTATTTGAGATGACTTATTCAAAAGACTAGTGTGTTTTCATTAATTTCTAAAGGAACGGAAGTCACCACATGACAATACTGTTTCTCCAAAAAGTCATTCCATAAGGAAAACAATTGAAAGCCATAAGTTATTTGATTAATTTTTCACTGATAAGCTATTCACTAGAAGGTATGTGTACACAATGCATTTCCTATTCTAGGAAGAAAGTTGCTGTAAGTATTAAAACCCCCAATCAAAGAGATTATGGTTTGCTAATTTTGCAAATTTTTGCAATCTTGCTAATTTTTGCATTCCTGCAGGTTATAACCTGTCTAGAATGTAAATGATGACTAGCTTATACTACTATATAAAATTTGTAGTGTCTACATGATGTTTATAGAATTTTCTTATGTTTAATTTTCAGTACTTTCGATGACACCTAATCTTTGGTTGAATCAACACTGTACAAATGTCATTACCATACAATCCCCCAAATGGAATGTGTTGACAAATAAAAGCTAGGATATTAAACACATTATCGAATTAACTTTTAGGTGTTTAAGAAATTACAAATGTCTCAATAAAAAAAATAATAAATAATAAATGTTCTCAGGAAACTGATGAGGGATATTCTGTTAGTTTCATAATGTTGTCTAATAAACAACCATAAACTTAGTGACTTCAAATATTCCACTTACTATATCCAATTTCTGTAAATGAAAAGTCTTAGCTGGATTGGACTCACATTAGCTGGGTTCTCAGATTTGGATCTCATGAGGCTAGAATTAATGTTTCCAGAAAGAACTGGTGGTCTGTTACTGGAAATCTCTGGGGAAGAATCTTCTTCTCAGCTCATTGAAGTTGGTGGTAAACTCCGTTTCTCATGGTTGGAGATCTGCTGGCCTCTTTTTTTTATGGTTGTTTTCCAGGTGCTGGTCATACAGGCTGCCTTGTCATAGGCCTCCCTATCTTCAAGCAAGCTAAACACTGAATTGCATCCTTCCCATGCTTCATAATTATCACTTCCTTTTCCATGGCTACCTGGAGAAAATGTTCTACTTTTAAAGAGTTTTTTTGTGATTGTGTCTGATCCACTTACCTAATCTTTTTATCTTAAAGTTACTTGATTTGGGCACTTAACTACATCTGCCAAATCTCTTCATAGCAGTTCCTACATAGAAATGAGATTGAATAAACAAGACAAGACAAATAAGTGGAATAAAGAACCAGGAGTCTTGGGAGCTATCAAAGAATTTTGCCAATCAGAGACAGGCTTCACAAAACAAGGGAGGAAATTAACAAAATAGGAGAGTACATAATAAAAAATAGGGGCCTAACACAGGAGAAAAAAGAAGGGAAGACATGATGATAGCTGTGATGCCATCTTCCAGAGCTCCTGGTCTATCCTAGATAAGGAGAAACAGCATTATCTAAAGAAGTCTTTGGAGAAAAACAAAATCAAGCAATGAGTTCATATGTTTGAGTGTTTGGAAAAATAGTCTGGCTACATTAAATATTAATACTTACATATTAAATTGAATTATCTGATAAAAATAAAATTAACACTGGTATATAACAAAACATTATATAAAGAAAGAAAATGCAATTATATCACCCTATGTGGCTTAATTGTGGATGATATTTACATAATCCAGACAAAAGTAACTACTGAGTATTAATTTAACCAAAATTGAAATTGAATTATATTGCTAAGATTGGAAGAGAGAAAAAGCAAAGTAGGATAAATAAATCCTCATCTACCATGAAGTATACAATATATGCAAGTGAAAATACAAACCAAGCAATCAAAGCTAGTATTCAGAAATGTAGAAGAAATATAAGAATCCATAGGTAAAAGAGGAAAGGCATATCTTTGGACAGGTGGCCTATAGGCACTTTAATTCTTTTTGACATTTCTTTTTTTTTTGTCTTTTTTTTTTTTTTTTTTTTGCAGTTTTTGCTGGGTTGGGTCTCACCTGGCCACCTCCTGTATATGGGGCCGGCAGCCTATTCCTTTGAGCCACAGGCACCACCCATTGACTTTTCATATTATACTCATAATCTACATTAATAAATAGTAAACTAATTAAAACATTCTTCGTATGTGTTGTTTGGTCAATGAGAATTTATAAAGCTATATCTCAAATTTCAGGAAATCAAATAATCTCAAATTATCACCTTCAAATTTTAGTAAATGACTCAAGTGCATGTGCTTAGCTGAACTCTGTGACATCACTTGCATTTATTACAATGATACACTAATGAAAAAGGCAGGTGTTGCAATTTTATTTGCAGATACAATAGCCTTTAAACTAGCAAAAGTAAGGAAGGATAAGGATGGTCACTTCATATTTGTTAAGGGCAATACTCAATATGATGAGATTTCAATTGTCAATATTTATGCACCCAACCAGAATGTGCCTCAATTTATAAGAGAGACTCTAACAGACATGAGTAACTTGATTTCCTCCAGCTCCATAGTAGTCAGAGATTTTAACACCCCTTTAGCAGTGTTGGATATTGGATAGATCCTCCAATAAGAAGCTAAGCAAAGAAATTTGAGATTTAAACTTAACCATTCAACATATGGATTTAACAGACATCTACAGAACATTTCATCCTAACAAAACTGAATGCACATTCTTCTCATCAGCCCATGGAACATACTCCAAAATCGATCACATCTTAGGTCACAAATGTAACCTCAGCAGATTTAAAGAATAGAAATTGTTCCTTTCATCTTCTCGGACTATCATGGAATAAACGTGGAACTCAGTAATAACAGGAATCTGCATACTCATACAAAAGCATTTAAGATAAATAACATTATGCTGAATGATAGCTGGGTCATAGATGAGATTAAGAAGGAAATTACCAAATTTTTGGAACAAAATGATAATGAAGACATGAATTATAAGAACCTCTGGGATACCACAAAGGTAGTCCTAACAGGGAAATTTATAGCACTGCAAGCCTTCCTCAAGAGAACGGAAAGAAAGGAAGTTAACAACCTAATGGGACATCTCAAACAACTGGAAAAGGAAGAACATTCCAATCCCAAACCCAGCAGAAGAAAATAAATAACCAAAAATTAGAGCAGAATTAAATGAAATTGAAAACAAAAGGATTATACAACAGATCAATACATCAAAAAGTTTGTTTTTTTGAAAAGGTCAATAAAATAGATTACTTGGTTAACCTAACCAGTAATAAAGAGTAAAACCTCTAATTTCATGAATCAGAAATGGTAAAGACGAAATAATAACAGACTCCTCAGAAATTCAAAAAGTCCTTAACGAATATTACAAGTAGCTCTACTCTCAGAAATACAAAAATCTGAAAGAAATCAACCCAATACTTGGAAGTACGCCACCTACCAAGACTTAGCCAGAATGAAGTGGAAATGTTGAACAGGCCAATATCAAGTTCTGAAATAGCATCAACTATACAAAATCTCCCTAAAAAGAAGAGCCTAGGACCAGATGGCTTCACAACAGAATTCTACCAAACATTTAAAGAGGAACTAGTACCTATATTACTCAACCTTTTCCAAAATATAGAAAAAGAAGGAATACTACCCAACACATTCTATGAAGCAAACATTACCTTGATCCCTAAAACAGGAAAATACTCAACAAGAAAAGAAAATTATAGACCAATACCACTAATGATGTTCAACAAGATCCTAGCAAACAGAATCCAGCAAAACATCAAATTATACACTACAACCAAGTGGGTTTTATCCCAGGGTCTCAAGGCTGGTTCAATATACGTAAATCTACAAATATAATTCAGCACATAAACAAATTAAAAAACAAAGACCATATGATTCTCTCAATCAATGCAGAAAAAGCTTTTGATAATATCCAGCATCCTTTCATGATCAGAACACTTAAGAAAATGGGTATAGAAGGGACATTTCTTAAACTGATAGAGGCCATCTACAGCAAACCCACAGCCAATATTGTGTTGAATGCAGTTAAACTGAAATCATTTCCACTCAGATCAGGAACCAGACAAGGGTGCCCATTGTCTCCATTGCTTTTTAACATTGTAAGGGAAGTTTTAGCCATTGCAATTAGGGAAGAAAAGGTGATCAAGGATATCCATTTAGGGTCAGAAGAGATCAAACTTTCACTCTTCGCAGATGATATGATTGTATATCTGGAAAACACCAGGGATTCTACCACAAAACTCTTAGAAGTGATCAAGGAATACAACAGTGTCTCAGGTTACACCATCAACACTCATAAATCAGTAGCCTTTATATATAGCAACAGTAGCCAAGCTGAAAAAAGTCAAGCACTCTATTCCATTCACAGTAATGTCAAAGAAGATGAAATATTTGGGAGTTTAATTGACAAAGGATGTGAAAGATCTCTATTAAGAGAACTATGAAACTCTAGGAAAAGAAATAGCTGAATATGTAAACAAATGGAAAAACATACCATGCTCATGGCTGAGAAGAATCAACATTGTCCAAATTTCTATACTACCCAAAGCAATATACAATTTTAATGCAATCCCTATTAAAGCTCCATTGTCATACTGTAAAGATCTCAAAAAAAATACATTGTTTTATATGGAATCAGAAAAAAAACTCAAATAGCCAAGCCATTGCTCAGAAATAAAAACAAAGCAGGAGTAATTATGCTACCAGACCTCAGACTATAGTAAATCTATAGTGGTCAAAACAGCATGGTACTGGCACAAAAACAGAGAGGTAAATGAAGAGATGAACCCAGCTACTTACCATTATTTGATCTTTGACAAGCCAATTAAAAGCATTCAGTGGGGAAAAGATTCCCTATTTAACAAATGTTGCTGGGTGAACTGGCTGGCGACCTGTAAAAGACTGAAACTGGACCCACACCTTTCACCTTTAACTAAGATAGACCCTCGCTGGTTAAAGATTTAAATTTAAGACATGAAAATATAAAAATACTAGAAGAAAGTGAAGGGAAAACTCTTGAAGGAATCGGCCTGGGTGAATATTTTATGAGGAGGACACCCCCCACCCCCCAGGCAATTGAAGCAGCATCAAAATTACACTACTGGGACCTGTTCAAACTAAAAAGCTTCTACACAGACAAGAACACAGTAAGTAAAGCAAGCAGACAGCCCTCAGAATGAGAGAAGATATTTGCAAGTTATGTCTCTGACGAAGGTTTAATAACCAGAATCCACAGAGAACTCAAATGTATTAGCAAGTAAAGAACAAGTGATCCCATCTCAGGGTGGGCAAGGGACTGAAGAGAAAATTCTCTGAAGAAGACAGGAGCACAGCCTACAGACACATGAAAAAATCCTCATCATCCTTAATCATCAGAGAAATGCAAATCAAAACTACTTTGAGATATCATCTAACTCCAGTAAAATTAGCCCACATCACAAAATCCCTAAACCAGAGATGTTAGTGTAGATGTGGATAAAAGGGAACACTTCTACATTGCTGGTGGGAATGCAAACTAATACAATCCTTTAGGAAAGATGTTTGGAGAATACTTAGAGATTTAAAAATAGACCTGCCATTTGATCCTATAATTCCTCTACTAGGTATATATCCAGAAGACCAAAAATCACATAACAAAGATATTTGTACCAGAATGTTTATTGCAGCCCAATTCATAATTGCTAAGTCACGGAAGAAGCCCAAGAGCCCATCAACCCACAAATGGATTAATAAATTGTGGTATATGTACACCATGGGTTATTATGCAGCCTTAAAGAAAGATGGAGACTTTACCACTTTTATGTTTACATGGATGGAGCTGGAACATATTCTTCTTAGCAAAGTATCTCAAGAATGGAAGAAAATGTATCCAATGTACTCAGCCCTACTATGAAACTAATTTATAGCTTTCGTATGAAAGCTATAACCCTATGACAGCACAAGAATATGGGGAAAGAGGCAAGTGGGAGGAGAAGGAGGGGAGGGAGGGTAATTGGTGGGACCACATCTACGGTGCATCTTAGAAGGGTACAGGTGAAACTTACTAAATGCAGAATATAAATGTCTGAACACAATAACTAAGAAAATGCCATGAAGGCTATGTTAACCAGTTTGATGAAAATTTTTCAAATTGTATATAAAACCAGGACATTGTACCCCATTATTGAATTAATGTACACAGCTATGATTTATTAAAAAAAAAACAAAACATATTTCGGGCAGCTCCTGTGGCTTAAAGGAGTAGGGCATTGGCCCCATATTCCAGAGGTGGTGGGTTCAAACCCAGCCCCGGCCAAAACTGCAAAAAAAAAAAAAACATATTTCCTTAGATATAAACTATGATTCTTAAAAAGAAAACTATACATCAGTAATTTACTATTACCTAACTTTACTCATTTTCCTAAAAGCAGCATTAACTAATAAATACATATATAACTTCATGATATTATTTTTGAAGTTACTTCTCAATATTTTACTAGTGTTAGCATCATGATAAACTTTTGTCATCAAAATATCATTTTGTTAATATGTCCTAATGATCATACCAATGAAAGTTAATTAACAAGTCTTTACATTGGGAGAGGAGCAGTCAACATAGGCACCATCCTCTAAAATGCTAGTGGTTAGAAGATAGTTGACAGGCAATTATTATACTAGTCCCAGCACAAATTTTCTTAACATTCTCTTACTCAGTAAGGAGGGAGTATTTCAGTACTTCTCCTTAATACTTTAATGCCTCCCTTCCACACCAACTGCAAACACTCATGGACGACCTCAAGAGATGCCTCAAAATGGGTCAATAAGAAAGTTCAAGAAATGTGAAGAGTGCAAGAGAACGAATTATCTGTGGTGTAATAATAATAAAATAATGGTGATCTAAAGCGGACAAAGAGCTTCATTAAATTGTTAGTGTTAAGACTGTTACTTGTTTGGGACATTGGGACAGAATTTATTGCAATATCACAATAATATACCCACTAAAAGTCAAGTAATATGGTATTATATAGAGAGTAGAGCAGTCAATGAGACAGATTCTCATATTGTAAGAGTCACTGACACCTAACTGCATTTTACACTTACTATTAGTATTTTTTTATTTTCCTGGTTATCTTCAATTTAGGACACCAGTATAGTCTGTTTTATAATCAGCAGAATAAATTTTTAATTTCCTGTTGGAAGTTCATTGTAAAGGAAGATTCACTTAATATAAAGTCATTTTATAAAAATTTGGCTAAAGCACATCCCTACCACTTAGGAAAGGATATCTAACACCAAAAGAGAAATTACCATATTCTATGTCTGTTTTGATCTCTATCTTTCATCTCTAATACTTGGCTTAGTTAATATATGCTATAAAAAATGCACAAGATATTGATTTTACATTTCATTTGAATTGTTTTATCTCCTTAAAAATTTAAGTGAACCAATTCTTATTGTCAGCAAATATGAATACCCAGTGGGCAGGTGTACAATATTTCATAATTATTTTTAAAATGGCCTGTGAAATCACAATAGAAATTGACTGAACTATATTGAGTTAAAAGTATAGGCAAAACACAGTAATGACATGACATGGTGTGGAGTCTTTGAATGCTAAGAATGCATACATAATTTAATGAACACAAGGAGAAAGGGCAATAGATGGATTATGGAATGATATTCAATGTTAGAAGGCATTTTTAATACATTTAGTCATGACAATGACAACAAAAAGATTTTGCTTTTGACCTAAGGGAATTTTTTATTTAAAGCAACTCAATATAAGTACGTTCTAGCTAAGTTTATACACACTTTTAAAGTCATTTGAGTTTTTAATGTATTACATTTTAATGCTGTTTTTTCTCTTTGGCTTTATTTTCAAGTCACGCATATTGTGTCATAAAGGGAAAGAAATTATTCTGCCCACTATAAAACATTGTTTTTATGTTATTGAGTATTGCTGGTACATGTCTATACTTGAAGTGCACATCAATCTCTTCTTTATTTATCGCCATAGCCCCTGAGTAAGATGGATAATATAGAAATTTATTCTCTCTTTGTAGCTGGAGAAACTGAGGCACAAATTTAAAACTTCTCATTTTAGTCTTATATAAATGTTTCAAAAATAGAGTTGTGATTGAAATTCAAATCCTACTGACTCCAGTTTATCTTGAAGGATCAAGATTAGATCAACATCTGTGATGTGTGCTATTCGTGGAAGAGTCATTAAAGGACAAGGATGATATTTTCTCATTCTTTATTCCTTCCTGTTGACTAAAACTTAGCTGTAATGACTATGCTTCATGCAGCCATCTTAGTCCAGAAGGTGGAAGAGACATTTGGAAACAGTACAACAATCAGGTAGAAAGAATCCTGATCTCTGATGATCACAGAGCTGCCTTCCAAATTCTGTACTGCTTATCTCTAGCCTTTGTTAACATGTGAGAGAAATAAGCTTTTATTTATGTCAAAAAATTTAAAAATGATTAGTTCACTGATGGGGGTAGAAGGACATAGTTTTTGATAGATAAGTTCTCTAATAGGTTCTAGCCTGGTGAATGTGCCAACTTATGGCAAACATCATTTCTCTCATGTGTCAGGTTTTTCTCCCATAATGAAAATTTTACTGTGAATTCTGGCTAGAAAATGTAGGGATGAAGTTTGTTTCAATAACTTTTATGATTAATAATTTATTTCACTTGCTTATCCATATTAAAAGTCAGACCAGAGCCCCATAATACATTGCAGATTTCCCTTTGAATGTCAAGTGACACAGATGCTGAAACTTATATTTAGTCTATGGTTTGGTTTTCTATTTAAAGCTCTCTGTAGACCCTTATTCACTTTCTAGACCTCAAAAATTTACAATAAGTGATTAAGTTCTATCAGAAATGTTACACACTAAGAAATCAGTGGATATTATTACTTTTGTATTATTAATTGTCTAGATTGTTGTAGACCAAAATGCCGTTGTCTGAGAAAGCAGATCAATATTTTGTTCTGATTATAGGTTACACTAAACTTAGAATAGCCTCTAAGCAGACCCTCTTAACTTCAGCTATGCCAAAAGTCGTGATCTGCTACTCTGATTAATCTTTTATTTTTTTCACAAATATTGATCAGTTAATAGTCAGACTGCACTAAAATATGCATCAAAGGTGGTAGAGTTACTGAAAATTTGGATTAAGGTTCAGTTCTCTACATTTATGCAGAATTGATTTATTTAGAAAGATAACTGCATCTTATGCTTGCTAAACTATTTTCAAGCAAAATGAGTTTTCTATGTCCCAATCTATCTTTGGTTTCCTTTACCACTTATGTATAATGTTTAAAGTTTTTAATTAAGTGTTTTATTGTGCAAAATTTTCCTTTAGACAAAAAATTCTCTTCCCTACTGAAATGTTGCCTTAATTCAATTTATCATTTCAAGAAGAAAGAAAATATGTGTACAATATATTTAAAATTGAAAAAATAACTCGTATGAAATGACTTACTTTATTTTTTAAATAGTAGCTTAATCAAATCCTTGTATCCGAGTTTTGTATATTGATTCCGTAGGAACTTGCCTATGTATATTAATTCAGTAGATTGAGGTGATGCTGGAAATCTATTTTTAAGCACTTTCAAGTATTTCTGTTGCACCTGGTTCACAAGATCAAACTCCTGTAAGAAAGCTACAACTTCTGACATTTTATAACAGTTATTAGTAAAATTATACAATGTCTGCAAGTTACACTAGTTACAACCCCATATTAATTTTGCCATTACAATAATTAAATTAAATATTCTAAATCCTGTTTTATTTTGAATGCTATGGCTGACCAGTTGATATACAGAAGTCTTTACTGCTCTGAAAATAAAACTTGGAGACTCAAATTCTTGACAAAATGCTTTCTTTCAATATTAAAAAGTCAACAACCAAAAAAAATGCAATAGATATTTGCTAAATTGTGTAGTGATTTGTTTACATTTAAATCAATTTGGAACACAGCTATTATAAATTCATTCGTTTTATATATGATATTCATAGTAAATAGGTGTTTTACTTAAACCTTCAGGATGTGAACACATAGGTCACAGTGCATTAATTTTTTTTAATTAATCTTGTATGATAATCAAAATGTATTTACAGATCTAAAGGCAATAGAGCAAGTTTATCTAATCCGTATAATTGTCACAGTTTTACTAGATGACTTCTTAATAAGCATTTCCAAACAATTTAAATTAATGATATGAAAAGAAAGACTGGTTTCTAATGAGAGTCATTGATTTGGTGGCCAATTGTAATGATTATACCATGTAAAATGTATGTAGTACATGAATATATCAGAGTCACTGCATTCTAACTCAGGATTACTGTACCTTTGAAAAATAGGAATGCATTCCACTAAGTATATTGTCTTTAGGACAATAAGAAGTGGATCTAAACTTTTCTATTTCTAGTTCAATAAGATTCTGATTTCAACAAGAAATCCTATTAAAATGAAATAAGAAATAACATTCCAAAAACACAAATATGTTTCTTCCTACCTACAGTTCCTATCAATACAATTCGGGGGGTGGGGCCTTAGTGTGTGTCACACTTTATGGGGGCAAGACATGATTGCAAGAGGGACTTTACCTAACAATTGCAATCAGTGTAACTGGCTTATTGTACCCTCAATGAATCCCCAACAATAAAAAAAAAAAAAAAGTGGCAAAAGACATGAACAGAAAAAAAAAAAAAAAAAACAAAGTGGTACCAATGAATGTGACTGGATCTGGCCAATAGATGGGGTGTTTTCAGTCAATAGATGTTTCCAGAATACTGAAAACAAAGCCTAAGCAGTGCACATACCCTTGTCCCTCTGCTTAGAAAACTGAAATATTAAAAAAAATTAAAAATTAAGAAGAATGTTTTCCAACTTCATCTAGGTTAATACAAAAGATGTACAGTCTCCATATTTTTTTAATGGCTGAATAGTATCCCATGGTATATATAGGCCATAGCTTGTTAACCAATTCCTGGGTTGATGGACATTTAGGCTGTTTCCACATTTTGGTGATTGTAAATTGAATTGCGATAAAGAGTCACAAGAATGGAGAAGCAAGAATCCAATGCACTTGATTCTAATATGGAGCCAGTAAATGATCTAATACATGCCCACAGAAGGGAAAAACTCAAAGCAATCCAAGGTAGGGGTTGGGGGACATGGAAGCAGGGACAAGGGAGGAGGGAGGGATGGGTGTGCTCCCACTCAATGGACACAAGGGGTATGCCATACATCTTGGGGATGGGACATTATTATAAGAGGGACTTTACCTAATGAATGCAAACTGATTACTTTTACTAATTATTTGTACCCTCGATTAACCTGAAACAATAATAATAATAAAATTAAAATTTTTAAAAAAACTATTTCATCTGTATTTAAAAGAATATACACATTACACATGGTTATAATTTTCCTAATTGTGTTATCTTATTTTTATTTAAGATAATTTGTCAAAGGCCTGCAGTATAGCTGAATTTCTCTAAGCACAGCTCTGGAATCAATCATGGGATATATCCCATCTGGACCACCTCCTAATTCTGTAAACTTAGGGGTAGCTTAACCTCTCCAAATACTAGTTTTCTTATTTGAAAAACAGCCAAAATTATAAATTGTATCTCCTATGAGTGAGTTAGTACAATATATGCTACAGATGACTCACAAGAGACAATTGTGTGCATTTCATCTTAACCCCGTGTTCATGGCGGGAATATTTTCATCATAGAATGTAGCGAATGCTACAAATTCGGACATTTTCCCCCAGTAAACTAGTTGTTAAGCACTTAGTAGCCCACCACTAGTTAATATTCTTAAAATCATGAAGAACAGAGTGATTCCAACAACAAAAATCATGAATAATGTTATTAGTTATCAGAGTATTAGCACTGAAGATGAACAAAGAGATTCATTCATTCAATTAAAATGTGTCTACTAAGTTTCAGTCACTTACTTGTATTAGTGCACTAAACATAATCATGAAGCTTGTATTAGTGTAGATAGAAAATAAATATAATACATGATGTGATAGATGGGATAAATGCTCTGAAAAACAATAAAGTAGGAAAGGAAGGTAAAAGTATGGAATTTTTCAGTAGCGTGTCCAGGAGAAGCCTCAATGAAAAGACATTTGAGTAAACATGAGAATTTGAAAAGGAAGTTAACCACAAGGATTTGGTAGAAAAATATCAAAGTTAAAGGGAACAGCAAATGCAAAGGTCATGAGGTAGAAGGATGCCCAGAATATTCTTTTACAACTAAGACTAAAACTAAAACAAATAAATAGAAACAAACAAAAAAAAAAAAAAAAAAGAGGCCAATATGGTCAAACCAGGAGAAAAGTAGTAAGAAATTAATTAAGACAGGTTTAAAAGGTGACTTAATTTTGTGCTTTTGTGATGGTGGTTTTGTTTATTTTGTATTTTTAAGTAAAGTGAGAAAATCGTGCAAATTTTCAATAGAAAACCACACTTTGGCCCGTATTTTAACAAAACTATTTTGTCTGCACTGTTGAAAATAATTTGTGCAGAATGGCAAAGGAAATAAGCATAGATAACTCTTCTGAGAGATTTATTAAAGCTAAAGATTTATTGAAATAATTTAGATATGAGATGATGTCTCCTTGGACAAGGAGCAGGGAAGTGGAGTGAAATAAAATGGATATATATAGATACTACCATTGCTTAACCATCATCAAAACTTTTTGGCTCTGAGTTTTATTTTTGTTTTATTAATTTTGTCTTATGAATTCCTAATGTCTTTGAAAAACATAATGAGTAACTACTATGTTTCCATGTGTTTTTTGTGCTTCAAGGAAATTCATATTTGCCTATAACTGACATTTAAAATGTCATTGCCTGCAATTAAAACAAAGTACTTGGCTTTTGTATTAACCTGGATGGAGGTGGAACACATTCTTCTTGGTAAAAGATCACAACAATTCTCTGTACTCAATTCTAATATGAAGGCAGTAGATAATCTAATACAAAGAATGGGACAGGGGAATGAGGAATCAGGGAGAGGGGAGAAGGAGGGGGCCTAGGGGTGTCACGGTGTATGGTGCACCTCTTGGGGGTGGGACACAATTACAAGAGAGACTTTACCTAACAACCACAATCAGTATAACCTAATTCTTTGTACCCTCAATGAACCCCAAACAATTAAAAAAAGACTTGACAACAGAGAAAATTTCAGTTCATCCGTTTCTATTTGGATGCCTTTTATTTAATGTGTACTAACACAACAAATAACTTTTTAGTCAAAGTACATCCCAAATATTACAAGGAACATACCTATACAGACCTCTCATACCTATACAAAGAAAATTTGTTATTTACCTCAAATTAAAAACTCTTCCCCTTAAAAAAAAAAAGCCACGTAGCACCAGCATTTTCAGACTATACGTGCAATTCAAACATGTGCCAGAAAACACGTATAGTGTAGAACTGCATAATGCTACATAATGAATGTCAGGGATTTTGTATACTCATCACCAGAAGAGTATACATTGTACATGATAGGTAGATTTTCAGCTCTTATCCCTCTCTCACCCTTCTCACTTCTCAGTTTTAATGTTTATTATGCCACATATATTGGGCATAATAAACCATATATATCCCTTGTATAGCTTCCACTTATAAGTGAAAGCATGTGGTATCTGTTTTTCCCTTCCTTAGATAATTCACTTAAGGTAATGATTCCCAGTTTCATCCAAATTACTGCAAAAGATATCTCATTCCTTTTGATAAATGAGTAGTAGTATTCCGTGGTAATTGTGTATGTATGTGCATGTATCTACCTATTATCTATCTACCTATCACTTTTCCTTAATATATTCATCAGTTGATGGGCAATTAGGTTGATGCCATATCTTTTCAATCATTAATTGTGCTGCAATAAACATTAACATGTTCTGTTTTTATAAAATGATTTATTTTCCTTTGTATATATTCCAATAGTGATATTGCTGGATCCAATGGTAGGCATATTTTTAGTCCTTTGAGCAATCCCCCTACTATTTTCCATAGAGGTTGTACCAGTTTCCATCCAAACAACAATGTATAAGTGGTAAGTATACCCTTTTTCACCACATCTATGACAATATTTCTCATACATTTTTGTTTTATCCTTTTATGATGGCCATTCTGACAGATATAAAGCAGTATCTCTTAGCCTCTAGTGTTTTTGACTTGCATCTCCACTAGAAGATTTCTGGAATTGATAAACAAATTCAGAAAAGTGTTAGGTTGCATAGTTGATGTACACAAATAAGTAACATTTATATACTCTAGTAACAGTCAAGCTGAGAGTCAAATCAATAATTTGATATCATGTATAAAATAGCTGCAAACGAAAATAAAATACCTAGGAAAATACTTAACCAAGGAAGCGAAAGATCTCTACAAGAAAAACTACAAAATACCGAGGAAAGAAATAATAGATGACAAAAACACATGGAAAAAATCCTCAGACGGCACCTGTGGCTCAAGGAGTAGGGTGCCAGCCCCATATACTGGAGGTGGCGGGTTCAAACCCAGCCCTGGTCAAAAACAAAAAGACAAAAGCAAACAAACAAAAAAAGGTACCAACCACATAGATTTGAAGAATCAATATTATTAAAATATCCATATTACACAAAGTGGTTTACAAATTCAATGCATTACCATCAAAATACCAGTGTAATTTTTCACAGAGTAAGAGAAAATAATTCCAAATGCCACATGGAACAACAACAACAACAACAACAACAAAAGGATGAATAACCAGTGCAATCCTAACCAAAAAGCACAACTTTAGAGGCAATACATTAGTTTACTTCAAATTATACTATTAATACAAGTAATCAAAATAGCATGATAATGGTGCATGGACACATAGAATGATATAACAAAATGTAGCACTCAGAAATAAAACCATATTGCTAAAAACAGTTAATTTTTGACAAAGTAGACAAAAAACATACAACAGGGTTAGGATGCCCTACTTAACAAAAGGTACAAGGAAAATTGGATGAAGAACATTGAAACTATCTCTCATCATATAAAAAATTAACTCAATATGGAATAAATACTTAAATGTAAGATCTTAAACCAAAAAAACCCTTGAAGTAAATGTAGCAAAAACTTTTCTGGGAATTTCCGTAGTCAAATAATTTATAATTAAGATGACAAAAATAAATAGTTCAATAATAAAAATAAATAAACATGACTTAATTAAACTAAAAAGTTTCTACATAGCAAAGTAAGTAATGAACAGAGTAAATAACAAAATACACAGTAGGAGGACATAGCTGAAAACTATTCATCCAACAAAAGCTAATATATCGAGAATCTACAAAGAATTCAAACAAGTCAGCCCCCCAAAATTAATCCCATCAAAAAGTGGGCAAACTATGCCATTTTTATTACTATACATTCATAGTATAGTTATAAAAGTCTATGTGAAGTCTGGTAGCATGATTCCTCCTGATTTGGTTTAATTTCTGAGTAATGTCTTGGATAATCGAGGTTTTTTCTGATTCCATATGAAACAAATTATTATTTTTTTGAGGTCTTTAAAGTATGACAGTGGTGCTTTCATAGAGATTGCATTAAATTTGTATATTACTTTGGCAGTATGGACATTTTAATAATGTTGATTCTTCCCAGCCATGATCATGGTGTGTTTTGCCATTTGTTAACATCTTCAGCTACTTGCTTCTCAGAGTTTCATAGTTCCCTTTGTAGAGATCTTTCACATCCTTAGTTAGGTCGATTCCCAAATATTTCATCTTCTTTGGCACTACTGTAAAAGGAATAGAGTCCTTGACTTATTTTTCAGCTTTATTATTATTGGTATACATAAAAGCTACTGAGTTGTGAGTATTGATTTTGTATCCTGAGACGCTGCTGTATTCCTCTATCACTTCTAAGAGTTTTTTGGTTGAGTCCCTGAGGTTTTCTAGGTATGAAATCACATCATCTGTGAAGAGTGAAAGGTAGATCTCCTTTGACACTATTTAGGTACCCTTGACCGCCTTCTCTTGCCTGATTGCGATGGCTAAGACTTCCATTACAATGTTCAATAGCAGTGGACACAATGGGCAACCTTGCCTGTTTCCTGATTTGAGTGGAAATGTTTTCAATTTTACTCCATTCAATAGGATATTGGCTGTGTGTGGGTTTGCTGTAGATGGCCTATATCAGTTTACGAAAAGTCCCTTCTCGGCGGCGCCTGTGGCTCAGTGAGTAGGGCGCCGGCCCCATATGCCGAGGGTGGCGGGTTCAAACCCGGCCCCGGCCAAACTGCAACCAAAAAATAGCCGGGCGTTGTGGCGGGCGCCTGTAGTCCCAGCTGCTCGGGAGGCTGATAAGCCTGAGAGTTAGAGGTTGCTGTGATGAGAGTTAGAGGTTGCTGTGAGCCGTGTGACGCCATGGCACTCTATCCGAGGGCAGTACAGTGAGACTCTGTCTCTACAAAAAAAAAAAAAAAGAAAGAAAGAAAAGAAAAGTCCCTTCTCTACCTATTTTCTGAAGTGTTCTGATCAGGAAAGGATGTTGGATATTATCAAAAGTATTTTATGCATCATTGGAGTTAATTATATGGTCTTTGGTTTATGCAGTGTATTATATTCATAGATTTACATATGTTGAACCAACCTTGAGACCCTGGGATAAAAACAAGTTCGTCATGGTGTATAACTTGTTTGATGTGTTGATGGATCTGAAATAGATCTCCTGAACACACCAAGTTCAAGCACTGAGATCAAAGAAACAAACAAAAAATAATCTCCCAAGAAAAAAATGCCCTGGTCTGAGTGGCTTCACACCAGAAGGCTATGAAACTTTCAAAGAAGAGCTTATTCCCATACTGCAGAAATTATTCCAAAAAAATTGAGGAGGAAGGAATTTTACCCAACACGTTCTATGAAGCAAACATCACCCTGATACAAAAACCATGTAAAGACACCAAGACTGCACAGCTTTTTGCAGAAAATGGCGATTTAAGCATCACTGTCACTATTGCCCGGTATTGAAATGGCAATAAGACATCTTTTGGCCAGGGTTTAGAACTTTAATTTCACAGAAAATAAGGCACCCTCTGCCTGCCAACCTGAAAGTCTTTTGGTTGGTGGAAGGTGTATACATAAAAGTAAATAAAAGGCTGTAGAATACAGGAAGCAGTTTTGTGTAGTAACACTGATACCATTAAACATAAGTCAACAGTAAACCACTGAAAATATATATTTATACACCCAAGGTGGACATCTTTGTTATTAAAAAAGGAAGCATTGTAAAGTAATTCTGAGTTTTGTGCTTGTAGTTCATTGGTTGTATTGCTGAAAAGTACTGGGTTTGTTGTTTGCATGTATGTGTGCCTGTGATCGTGTGTGTGCATTTTTTTTTTGTGTGTGTGTGTGTGAGAGAGAGAGAGAGTAAGTGAACCTGTATGAGTGTGTGTGTGAGTGTGTGAGTGTGTGGGTTATTTTCTCTTGAACTGACAAGCCATCTTGAGTGGTCCTGGACCACTGCTTTTCCCCTTTGGGAATCATTACATAGTGCTGCTGCTGCTCTGTGTGTGTGTGTGTGTGTGTGTGTATTTGCTGATTTTTATTCTAGTTCTTGATTAAATAAATTTGAGTTTCTTTTCTGTAATTCAAGTTCTTTAATTAAATCATACCTGTGTACATTAATGCGTTTATGAGGTTCAGTGTGCTGGTTTTATATACAATTTGAAATATTTACAACAAACTTTCACTGCACATTCTTCATTATCATGTTAAGACATTTATACTCTACACTTAATAGATTTGACATGCACCCTTGTAAAATGCACCATAGGTGTGGTACCACCAATTATCCTCCTTCCACCCATCCTCCCTCCTCTCCTCCCCCTCCTCTTTCCCCTTCATCTTGGACTGTAGTTGGGTTACAGCTTTCATGTGGAAGTATGGGTATTTATGTATTGGTTTCATCGTAGAGCTGAGTACATTGGATACTTTTTCTTTTATTATTGAGATACTTTATTAAGAAGAATATGTTCCAACTTCATTCATGTAAACATGAAAGAGATAAAGTCTCTATCTTTTTAAAGGCTGCATAATATTCCATTGTGTACATATACCACAATTTATGAATCCATTTGTGGTTTGATGGGCATTTGGGCTTCTTCCATGAATTGTCAATTATGAATTGGGCTGCAATAAACATTCTCATGCAAATATCTTTGTTATAAAGTGATTTTTGGTCTTCTGGATATATACCTAATAGAGGAATGGCAGGATGGAAGGGCGGGTCTATCTTTAGATCCCTAAGTTATCTCCAAATGTCTTTCTAAAAGGAACATATTAGTTTGCATTCCCACCAGCAGTGCAGAAGTGTTCCCTTTTCTCCTCGTCCACGCCAACGTCTATAGTTTTGGGATTTTGTTATGTGGGCTACACTTACTGGAGTTAAATGATACCTCAAAGTGGTTTTGATTTGCATTTTTCTGATGATTAAGGATGATGAGCATTTTTAATGTGTCTGTAGGCCTTGTGCCTGTCTTCTTCAGAGAAGTTTCTATTCAGATCTCTTGCCCACAATGAGATGTGGTCACTTGTTCTTTTCTTGCTAATAAGTTTGAGTTCTCTGTGGATTCTGATTATCAAATCTTTGTCAGTGACATAACCTGCAAATATCTTCTTCCATTCTGAGGGCTGTCTGCTTGCTTTCCTGAATGTGTTCTTGGCTGTGCAGAAGCTTTTTAGTTTGATCAGATCCCAGTAAGGTATTTTTGGTGTTGCTTCGATTGTTGGTGTGTGGGGGAGGTCGTCCTCCTAAAGTATTCTCCCAGGCCAATGTTTTCAAGTGTTTCCCGTGCACTCTCTCCAAGAATCTTTATCATTTCCTGTCTTAAGTTTCAATCTTTTACCCAGTGAGCGTTACTTTTTGTTAATGGTGAAAGGTGTGGTTCCAGTTTCAGTCTTGTACAAGTGGCTAGTCATTTCATTCAGCGCCGTTTGTTAGACAGGGAGTTTTTCCCCCACTGAATGTTTTTGATAGGCTTATAAAAGATCAAATGACGGTAAGTAGCTGGGATCATCTCTTTGTTCTCTATTCTGTTCCATACATCTACCATTCTGTTTTTGTGCCAGTACCATGTATTTTGGATCACTATAGATTTGTAGTATTGTCTGCAGTCTGGTAGCATGATTCCTCATGATTTGTTTTTATTTCTGAGTAATGTCTTGGCTAATTGAGGTTTTTTCTGATTCCATATAAAACAAAGTATTATTTTTTTGAGATCTTTAAAGTATGACAGTGGTGCTTTCATAGGGATTGCATTAAATTTGTATATTACTTTGGGTAGTATGGACATTTTAACAATGTTGTTTCTTCCAAGCCATGATCATGGTGTGTTTTGCCATTTGTTAACATCTTCAGCTATTTCCTTCTCAGAGTGTCATAGTTCTCTTTGTAGAGATCTTTCACGTCATTAGGTCGATTCCCAAATATTTCATCTTCTTTGGCACTTCTGTAAAAGGAATAGAGTCCTTGACTGATTTTTCAGCTTGGTTATTATTGGTATATATGAAAGCTACTGATTTGTGAGTATTGATTTTGTATACTGAGATGCTGCTGTATTCCTTGATCATTCTAAGAGTTTTGTAGTTGAATCCCTGGGGTTTTCTAGGTATGAAAACATATCATCTGTGAAGTGTGAATGTTTGATCTCCTCTGACTCTATCTGGATACCCTTGATTGCCTTCTCTTGCCTGATGACATTGGAGACAATAGGCATCCTTGTCTCATTCCCTATCTGAGTGGAAATGTTCGATTTTATTCCATTCAGTGTGATATTGGCCATTGGTTTGCTGTAGATGGCTTCTATCAGTTCAAGAAATAACGCGTTTAAAGCCTATTTCTTCAGTGTTCTGAACATGAAAATGTGCTTGATATTATCAAAAGCTTTTTTGTATCAATTGATAGAATCATATGGTCTTTGTTTTTTAGTTTGTTTATGTGACGTATTATGTTTATAGATTTACGTATGTTGATCCAACCTTATAACCCTTGAATAAAACATACTTGATCATGGTATATATTTTTTGATGTCCTATTGAATTCTGTTTGATAGGATCTTATTGAATATTTTTGCATCAACGTTCATTAATGATATTGGTCTATAATTGTTTATCTTTGTTGGGTCTTTTCCTGGTTTAGAGATCAGGGTGATACTTGCTTTGTACAATTTATTGGGAAGTACACCTTCTTTTTCTATGTTTTGGGAAAGGTGATGTAATATAGGTACTAGTTCCTCTTAAAGGTTTAGTACAATTATGATGTGAAGCCATCTTGTCCTGGACTTTTCTTTTTTGGGAGATTTCATATACTTGATGCCACTTCAGTGCTTTATTATCAGTCTATTCAACATTTCCAATTCTTTCTGGCTGAGTCTAGGAAGGTGGCATACTTCTAGTTATTGGTCTACTTCCTACAAATATTCATATTTCTAGGAATAGAGTTTTGCAGTAATCATTAAGGATTTTTTTGAATTTCTGAGTTGTCTGTTGTTATTTTGCTTTTATCATTTCTGACTGATGATATTTGGGATTGTACTTTTCTGTTTCTTGTTAGGTTAGCCAAAAGTTTATCAATTTGGTTAATCTTTTCAAAAAACCAACTTTTTGATTCATTGATCTTCTGAATGATTCCTTTTGTTTTCAGTTTCATTTAATTCTGCTCTAATTTTGGTTATTGCTGGCACAAAAAATAAGTAGATGCATGGAACAGAATAGAGAACCAAGAGATGAGCCCGGTCACTTATTGTCATTTGATCTTTGATAAGCCTATCAAAAACATAAATTGGAGGAAAATTCCCTATGTAAGAAATGGTGCTGTATGAATTGGTTGCCTACCTGTAGAAGACTGAAACTGGACCCTCACCTTTCAACATTAGCAAAAATTGATTCTTAATGGGTAAAAGATTTAAACTTAACACATGAAACTACAAAAATACTAGAAGAGAGTACAGGGAAAACACTTGAAGGAATAGGCCTGGGGGAATATTTTATGAGGAGGAATCCCAAGGCAATTGAAGCAATACCAGAAATACATTTCTGGAAATCTGATCAAACTAAAAAGCATCTGCACAGCCAAGAACAGAGTCAGTAAAGGAAATAGACAACCTTCAGAATGGGAGAAGATCTTTGCAGTTTATGCTTCTGACAAAGGTCTGATAACTAGAATGCACAGAGAACTCAAACTGTTCAATAAGAAAAGAACAAATAACCCCATTTCTATGTGGGCAAGAGACTTGAACAGAAGCTTCTCTGAAGAAGACAGGTGCATGGCCTATAAACTCATGAAAAGATGTTCATCATCTTTAATCATAAGAGAAATACAAATCAAACCCACTTTGAGATATCATCTAACTCCAGTAATAGTAGTTCACATACTAAAATTCCAAAACCATAGACATTGGTATGGATGTGGATAGAAGGGAATACTTTTGCACTGCTGGTGGAAATGCATGCTAATACGTTCCTTTTTAAAAGAAGTTTGGAGAAAACTTGGGAACTAAAAGTAGACCTGCCATTCAATCCTGCAATTCCTCTGCCAGGTATATACACAGGTGACCAAAAACCATTTACAACAAAGATATTTACACCAGAATGTTTATTGAAGCTCAATTCATAATTTCCAAGTCATGGAAGCAGCCCAAGTGCCCAACAACCCATAAATAGATTAACAAATTGTGGTATGTGTATACCATAGGATATTATGCAGCCATAAAAATTATGGAGACTTTACTTCATTTATGTTTACATGGATGGATTCTTCTTAATAAAATATCTCAAGACTGGAAGAAAAAGTATCCAATGTACTCAGTACTATTTTGAAACCAATATATAATCACCTACACTTTCATACAAATGATAAAACACAACTATAGCCCATAATGAAGGAAGGAAGTGGAGGGTGAAGGGAGGCCAGGGGAGGCTTACTGGAGGGAGAGTAATCAGTGGGACCTCTCCTATTGTGCATAATGCAAGGGAATATGTCAAATCTATTAAGAGTAGAGTATAAATGTCTTAATGCAACAATTAAGTAAGAGAGGTGAAGGCTATGTGAACCAGTTTGATGTAAGCATTCCAAATTGTATATAAAATAAGCACATTGTACACCATAAATGAATTAATGTACACAGTTAATTATTAATTAATGATTTAATAAAAAAGTGGACAAACTACATGAAAATTTTTTCATTTTGATGCTATTATTGATAGATTTTTGTTCTTACTACTGATACTCCCTGAGTTATAAACATCCTAATGATATACCACTCATACTTACAAATGCAGGATATTATAGTTAATAGATAAATGTACTTGTTCTAACTTGCATACCAATTCCACTTAAGAACAAACCTAAACAACCCATCTTGTTTGTAACCTGGAACTTATGCCATACCCTTCCAAAGCATAGCCAAGCTGACACAAAAGAGGCCCACATCTCACTGCGGGGGGGGGGGGGACACCCTAACCCTGTACCTCCCTTGTCAATATGGGTTTGTGTTGCAGTCCTGGAGGCAAGAGCTGCAGCAAACAATGGAAGATCCCCAGCAGTTGCAGTGCCAGTAGACAACAGCTCCATCAGTGCCCCAACCACTACCTCAGCCAGACAAGGCCTACCTCGCCCTCTGGGGCTGCAGTACTTGAGGAGGGATACATGAAGTCTCAGCGCCCAGCTTCCTTCTTTCTATCTTGAGATTCATTTTATCTTGAAGGGAGACATGCCACATCAGCCCCCACCTTCTCTGGCTGATAGAGCAGAGTGAGCTGCTGGGCCTGGGAGGAGATATACCGCCCCAGCTTCAGTTTCTCTCCTTGATAGGTCAAAGACTAAGGACTGGGGATAGGGACAGAGAGTAGGAACAAAGATAAAACTAAGGACTGTTCCCCAGACAGAACAGATAGTGAGGAGCTCCTAGTGACCTTACATAGACCGGGGCCCATTGGGCCCATTATCGTTATAGAACTTATAAGTTTCTACCCTCTTAGTTTTTTAGGAAGGTTCTGTGTGGAATAGACATAAGTGTTGAAAAGTCTGTTATGCAACCCCAAAGGAAGGAGGCAATAGCCAGTCCTGCTGTGGGGTGGAGAAAGGGGAGGTCTCTCTTCTTCACTCATAACAGGGACTCCAATAGTTCTTGAGATTTATTTTAACTGTAGTTTGTGTGCTTTTGTTCTGTAATAAATGTATGTTAATTATGATTGCTTTGTGTTTGTGATCACACTGTCATCAGCTAGACACCAGTGCTCATTCTTTACACTGGGACCCTCAAACCAGGGAGCATCCTCCCCCAGAGTACCTAACATGCCTATGTATAGATACATATGAAATTATATATTATCTTCCATCTTGCCAATGTGATGAATAGATTCATTAATCTTCATAGATTTTTAGAAGATTCTTCAGAATTTTCTACATAAATGTTCATGAACTTTAAAGATAGAGATGATTTCACTTTTTATTGCATAGTATATGTATTTTGTCTCCTTGAACAGCCACATTGAAGTATATAGTATGTCAGGTAGAATATGATGTATGTAGATATTTCAAGAAAAAGTCTTGCAAAGTCTTTTTCCTTGATCTCCAGTGGTAAGTGGTAAGTTTTTACTATTACATATGGTGTTAATTGTGTGCTTTTGTGTATATGCCCTTAGTTGGATTGAAGAAGTCCCTTTATATGTCTAATTTACAAAGAATTTTTTGTCTTGAATACATATATCATTTTTCTGACTTTTTCCTGCTCTATTTAAATATTTTTATCCATTATTCAGTATGGTAAATTACATGGATTGGTATTTTAATAAATTTTCATTTTAGAATAGTTTTACTTTTACAGATGCACTCTACTGCTTCTCTTACTGTTGGCATCATACATTAGAATATTAGATTTTTCTCAATTAATTTATCAACATTAATGAATTATTACTAACTAAAGCCCACCCATTATTTACACTTTATTAATTTTAATGTTTTCTTTAATATATTTCCTCTTATATATTTCATTAAATATTTAGTCATATTCATAATAAATAATTGAAAGTCCCTTATTTATTCCATTATGTCTGTTATTTCTTTGTTTCCTTCATATGATTTTTCTCTTGGTTATGTTTCATATCTTTCTGCTTCATCACATATCCACTAATTATTCATTTGTTGCTAGATACTGTAATGTTATATTATTGGTTTTCTGGATTTTGCTTCATATCTCTAATAAGAATTTAGGTATTTTTAAGGACATTTACATGAGGCTTATTATGTTCTGTTAAAGTAAGTATAAAGGACATTTTTGTTGAGGCCATTTTCTGTCTATTTCTAAGGGCTAGCCATTCTGGTGTTTCCACTAATGCCCTAAGTCAGGGGTTCTCAACCTGTGGGTCACAACCCACAGGAACTGTATTAAAGGGCCACAGCATCAGGAAGGTTGAGAACCACTGCCCTAAGTATCGAATGAGTTCTTTCTATTCTGGCAATTAAAAATGACTCTCAGCTTTGTTTGAGGTTTGGAAATTGTTCAATGTACAGTTTCTTGACAGATGTTTCCTCTCCAGCCTCGTGGAATTTCATCTTATTCAAGTTCATCTGAACATTTAATCAAAGACCCAAAGGAATCCATTTGAAAAATTTTGAAGTTCTTTTTTCTATGATGTAGCCCTCTTCTATCTAGCACTCTTCTCCTTAAATTCCAGTTGGTGAGCCGTCCCTGACTTAGTATCCTCAATTAAATAAGGCTAGTGTGATATGTTGGGGTATCTTCTCCTTGCACCATAGTCTTGAAAATGCCTTCAGGGCAAAATCCTAGGTGATCATAGTACTCACTTCAATGGCTTCTCTTTTCTCAGTGATTCTTATCATTTTTACTGCAAAATATTAAGGGAGTAAAAATGTTTTTGATACATGGCTTGAGCCAAGGCTATAAATGTGCCCATCACTGGAATAATGTTCACTGTACCCATTAGGTGGTGTTATGCCTTTCCCCACTTCCCCCCTACCCCCTACTTGATTTACTATGACTTTTACTTCCCTCTATGCACTTGTATGCTCATAGGTTAGCATCAATTTATTAGGGAGTACATGTGGTGTATTTTTAAATTCTCAAGATACTTAGTTTAGAATGATAGTCTCCACTTTCTACAAAACTACTGTAAAAGTCATGAATACATTCTTTTTATGACTGTATAGTACTCCAAAGTACATGTATAACACATTTTGTTAATCCACTCATGAATTGATGGACACCTGGGTTGATTCCACATCTTTATGATTGCGAGATGGGTTGCAATAATATTCAAGTGATGGTGTCTTTTTGATAAAATGACTTTTTCCCCCACTTTGGGTAAATACCCACCAGTGGGATTGCTGGATCATATGGTATGTCTATTTTAAATTCTTCAACAAATCAACATACTGGTTTCCATATGGGTTGTACTAATTTGCAGTCATGCCAACAATGTATAATCATTCCTTACTCTATGCATCCATGCCAGCACCTATTATTTTTGTACATGATAATAAAAGCCATTCTAACTAGAGTAAGATGACATCTCATTGTAGATTTAATTTGCATTTCCCTGGTGATTAGTGATGTTTAACATTTTTCATATGTTTGTTGGACAATTGTCTATCTTCTTTTGAAAAACATCTGTTCACAACATTTGCCCATTTTTTATTGGAGTTATTTGCTTTTTTTAGCTAATTTGTTTATGTTCATTGTAGATCCTGGATGTTAGCTTCTGAACAGCTAAGAAAATTATCAACAGAGTAAACAGGCAACCTACAGAATGAGAGAGCATATTCACAATCTCCACATCCAATAATAAAGGCATTGGTATCCTTCAACACTTACTTTCTAAAGTCTAAAAGCTTATGTAATATGTTTTTCTAGTTGTTTTAATAGAATGGAAATATTCTGGAACCAATAGCCTTGTCATGGCTAAATAAATTATTTTAATAAATATTAGTTTAGGTGAAGATGTAGCATAGTGTACAAACTGCCTCAATTAATAGAAATGATGGGGTACCATTAATCATTTTATGAAATAGTAGGTAAAATTAGATTCATCTCAAGAAAAAAGTATACAATCTTATCCTGTTTAAAACAGTGTATTTTATTGTAGATGGGTGGATGGTAGATTAGAATGATAAGAGTAAGAGCAGTTAAGAGACAATTATAGAGATGGTTATACCCTATGATTATACCCTTAGGCTCTGAAGGGACGCTGCTTTGTTCAAATTAAGACTCTAACCCTTTCTATATAACTTCAGACAAATTAATTAATCTGTGCTTCCATATTTTTACTGGTAAATTGAGGCAGTGATTAAAGTAGTGGATATACAAGATAGTTGTTGTAACTATTGAATGAAAATACTCTATGATACCCTATCACTTCTACAGCTATTGACATAGTCAATAGCCAAAGGTACTTGAGATATGTTTGGGTGATAGACCTGTAACTGATGGATTGAATGATATTAATAAATAGAAAAAATAGGCTAGCACAGGATAGCTTTGAAAACTTTAGTTATGTATTTTGGAAAAAATATTTTTCCATTTACTGATATAGGAAATTTTGGCAGAAAACAACGTATAGAAGGAAAATGATCCTTTTAATATGGGTAAATTTAATTAGATGTGCTTGTGAGGCATATGAGCATGCATAAATATTCTAAGAGTATAAATGTTGGCGATGGTATGGTAAAGTTAGCACAGCCATAGAATAAAAGAAGACGATTTGGCAGGAAAAAGTTTATTATCCTCATAGGTCCCAGGGAGAGGAAATCACAATATGCATCGTGGGGTGACAGGGCACCAAGTTTTGGTCAGATGACAAAAAAACAAAGAAAAATCCTGGGCCAGAGACTTTATCAGCACCCAATATACAGAAAAAAAGGTAAATATGTAGGAGAGAGGGGATAAAATATTCCTAAAATATGGCAGGGGATGAGAACATGTGTAGAAATTGCCTTTTGACAGGAGATGGGATGCCTCTCTTATAAAGGCAGCACATCTTGATAGTTTACACTAGTGCTTAGGCTCTGAAGGGAAGCTGCTTTGTTCAAAGTAAGACTCTAACCCTTTCTATATAACTTCAGACAAATTAATTCATCTGTGCTTCCATGTTTTCACTGGTAAATTGAGGCAGTGATTAAAGTAGTGGATATACAAGATGGTTTTTGTAACTATTGAATGAAAATTATTTCAGATATTTGTGTATACACACAGATATAACGAATGCTAACATAGCACCTTGCATTAGAAAGCACTAAGTGAATTTTAGACATTATTATGTCACAGAAGGGAAGAGATAGTCTATCTATGCATTACAAACAGAGCAGCCTGATTTGAAATCTTGCTAATTTATTTACTATTTTTGAATAATCTTTGCTGTGTTATTTTAACATTTCTGATAGTCAGTTTTTATTTTTAGAAAAGCTGGAATATAAACACTTTCTGCGTCAAGCTCTGATGAAATTAGTATCTAAAGCAGTGCTTCTCAAATTTAGGTCTAAGTCCTAGTGTTGATTGATAACGGGGACTGTTCACTTGTGGTTTGTAATGAGTACAGAAACGGAGAGGAAATATTTTTAAAAATTATAATAAATTTTATATCTCTTGAATAATTTAAAAATTGGGCTTCAACCATGTCTTTGTTTTCCTATATGATTTTTATATTAGTGCATTTATTATCTTATTAAAAAGTATTTATTCATGGTATATTGAGGAAAAAAACATTTCTACACTACAGATAATTTGAGAAGTGCAGATCTAAAATACAAACCATAATTCCCTTCTTTAAATAGATATCTGGAAATTCATGTGCATGACTTTTGGAGTACATGAATGTGTCTGTGTGTGTATGTATACAAAAGACCAGTGCGAAATATAAATTCTACACTCTGCTTCCTTGTAGGTAATTAAAATCCAGTATTTCTCGAGTATTACAAGTGGGTAAATGTTATCTACACATATGAAATAACCAAGTAATTATTAAACAACATACCAACTTGGTCAAAATTATGCTAAAAATTAAAATAGATTGCCTGATGAAGCAATTAATGCCCACTTTTGAGAAGTTAAACAAGGACCAATATATCAATTTGGTTTGGAATTGAGCTAGAACTTGAAGATTGCTTAAACTTGAATTTATAAAATTGAGATAGTTCAGTAAGTTATTCATTCAACCCGTCTTTATCAAGAACTTATATAAAGACAAGTGCTAAGAGTCAAGCACTATGCTACTGCTAAAAATATCAAAATAAACAAGAGAGGGATTATAGTTCTATTATGAAGCTTCTATGTAGTAGTGTGGGGAAAAGTTAAAATACATTGAATTACAGTATTTGAGGTCATAATAAATGTCATGCTAAAAACATAGGGAGAGTAGTTTGGAATGCTATTTTAAGTAGAATACTTAGGAAAAGACTCTCTGACAATAAGAGGTTTGCATGGAGACTCAGAAGAAATGGGGGAGTTGGCCATGCTGATATTTGAGAAAAGTGTACTACAAAGAGTTGGGTAGCAAGCGGAAAATGACATGAGTTAGAATCACGTCTGCCATTTTTCAGGAATACCAATAATTCCATTGTACCTAGAGAAAAATAATCAAAGATGATAGGGGTTAAGGATGAGGTTACAGAAATAGTGGACATGCAGATCCTTAGGACAAGACAGGGGTTTTGTCTGGCTAATCCTTTTATTTAAATTGAAAATCATTGGTGATTTAGAATATGGACATCATATGACTTGACTTACATTTTAAGGACAGTTCTGTTTTTGAATATGGAGGAAGGAAAAGAAAGAGACAAAGAAATCAGTGAGAAGATTATGCAATAGTCCAGGTTAAAGATTATGTATTAATAAAGCAATGAGATCTAGGCTGGAGTGTCAGCAGTGATGAGAAGTAGGGGATTTTTTTTCTACAGCAGAAATCTTTTTTATAATTTAGATCTAACTTATTTGTCTAGTGTCAATTCCTATTATATCTTATTCAATAATATTAATACTATGCATAATAAATCATTAATTTAATGCATACTATGTTCCAGATGCTTTTATAATTATTGAAGAGAAATGAAGAGATATGACATTTCTCATATACCATCTTGTGTTAGACTAATAAGACTATCCTTAACCTGGACTATAATAAGCATTTAATATTTATTAGCCAAATGGAAAAAGATAATAATAATGGATTTTTTTGCTATGTCCTAAAATCTCTTCCAATTACTTTGCACACGTTAACTCATTTAATCTTCAACCCAACTTATTAAGCAGATACTAATATTATTTTCTTTTTACTGCTTTAAATTATTAATTATTTAACTCTAAGTTAGATGTTCTCATTTTACTACCTTAAATGAATTAATGAACATAATAATGATTATCATTACTTAGGAGGTGATATCATAGCACAGCCAACCATCCCCTGTACACACTTAGGGAGCCATCCACCCTCTCCTTACACACACACACACCCCATGCCAAATCTTTCTCCTGTGTTTAGCAAAAGCTCCCAATTTGAGCTATCTCTTCTTAAGAACTTACTAGATTGCTTTCAACTGATTCATTGCTTCATCTATGTGATATCCAAAGCAATGGTGTGAGTTATTAAACCTATTAGCAAGTTTGATTAAATTAGTACAATTTATTTTTCACGACTCACTGAGGTAGCCCAGAAAGAATTCAATCAAGAGAAAGTGTATGCTTGTGACCAAATTTACAGGTCAAGGTCCCTTTCAAATGTATCATAATTACCTATGAATTGAGCTCCGTTTTTGTCATTAGCAAAGGAATGCTTTACCCTTGGATATTCCTTTTCTTCATAGATTAATCCTCAAAATTAATCTCATTGAATAATGTATTTAATTAAATGACTATCAATTTTTTATAATGAGACTGAATCATGAGGTTCATTCAAAATAAGTAGAAGTTCAGGCTATTAAAATATAGCTGTTTCAATAACTCATTCTCATATACATATTGGTGAACAACATAATAATTAAAGTACAGTGTGGCACTTTTAGGTCAGACTATGAAATTCATGAACAGAAAACTGTATTCTTACATTTATACTAAATAACTACACAGAGGAAAAGAGAAAAAAATGGGTTGCTTTTCTCTTTTATTTCTTACAGAGGGCCATTTCATTTTCCTAAGAGATGACATACGGAATATGTAACTTACTGTGGCAAAAATTAACGAACTCAAGAAAAAAACTGCAGTCATTTTAAAGTCTATTGGTAGCTCAGTGTCAAGATATTGTTCTTGCCTAGACTGCGTGCTAACAATCCAGTTGTTCTCTTATGACTTTAGAAAATAGTACTCCAACTCACAGAAATCCCAAACCAGGGAAGGTGCTTTTTTTCTTTTTTTACCATCTTCCCACCAGTTCTTTTGTTATTATCACAGCTTTGTCACTCAAATCAATGGTGTGGAGTAACAAGAAAGCAGAATTTTATGTTTATCTCAGATATAGAATGTGCACTGCCCATTTTAGTCACTTCCCTTAGGTCCTTTATGTATATCTGCTGGATAGTCAAATACACTGCCTAGCATCATTTCACGTTGACATGTTTAACCAGAGGCTGAATTTGTGACCAGCCATCTGTCTGAGCTGTTGCAGGGCATAGTTTCACCCTGGATGCAAGGTTAATTTATCTGATTTGTAAGATTACAGCAACTTGATGAATTATTATTTGTAAGTCCCCAGGAATCACAGATTGATAAAATATAGCTACCAGTAAGTATAACTTTGGATATTTCTTTCTATAGCTTGCTGATACTTCAAAGTAACAATTGATTTTTTGGAGAGGATAGGATATTTTTCCTACTGTTATGGTACAAGAATATGTAGATAATCTTTCCATCTATAGAACATATATCCATGAATGTCAGAATCAGCCTGAAAATAATCTTTGAAAAATATTTCACTAACCCATCTCCTGCTCCAAGGCTGGCCATATTTCCTTTGGGGAATCATAAAAATACAGGATCTAGATATATTCTAAGGTTGTAAAATACAGAAATCCAGGGCGGCGCCTGTGGCTCAGTGAGTAGGGCGCCAGCCCCATATGCCGAGGGTGGCAGGTTCAAACCCAGCCCCGGCCAAACTGCAACCAAAAAATAGCCGGGCGTTGTGGCGGGCGCCTGTAGTCCCAGCTGCTCGGGAGGCTGAGGCAAGAGAATCGCGTAAGCCCAAGAGTTAAGAGGTTGCTGTGAGCCGTGTGACGCCACGGCACTCTACCCGAGGGCGGTACAGTGAGACTCTGTCTCTACAAAAAAAAAAAAAAAAAAAAATACAGAAATCCATAATATTTTTAATAACAGGCAAACTATTAGAAATTAAGACTATTTTTGAAAATATTGATTTACATACATTGCTCATTGTAAGGTACTTTCACACCTCAAAGCCAAAAAGTTTCATCTAAAATTAAGGTAAAGAATTTCAGAGAAATATCATTCTTTACATTTATGTATTCCTTTCTTTAGAACTCTTTTAACCAAATGAAACACTCCCTTCTTTCTTCTTCTTTGTATCCTCAAAGACCTGTTTTCAATCTTACAAAATTGTTGCTTATACTTAAATGAAACAAAGGACTTGATCAATATTGATGTTGCTGAATTTGATGAATTATTTCATTGCTATCAAATTTCGTGTTATCTCTTTATTCTTCAAAAAATCAATTACTAAAGCTCTAATTGAAGGAAATGTAAGGGTATCTGAAACAGAAAAGAATTATTGTGTTCTTAAGGTAAAATTATCTTAAAATTGAAGAATGGAATGATTTTGTTTTTCCACTTTTTCTTGCTTTGTGCTATCTTTTACTCTCATTATTTTTAATTTGAAAATGTGACAAAATGTCCAATAAAGTCCATGGTTATAAAATACAATAAGGAAAATTTACTTATTCACAACACATCATACTTTGGAAGGTCCCAACTACATTTTAAAAAATAGAATTTTAAGTTGATATATAGTTTTGTTTTGTTTTGGTGAGAATTATATGGCCACAAAAGTTTCTCTTCTCATTATTTGATAGGAGTTTAACATAATTATTCTTTATTTATGAGCATTAAAGTCCTTTTTATTTGACTTTCTTATATTTCTTGTGTTTTATGAATTGTAACCTGTCATAGCAAATTTGCAGAAAATTAAATTAACCTGAATTAATATTGGTAATATCTTTGCACAAGTAGAAGAGGTCATAAAAATGTATAAATTGATGAACTTTCCTGTTCTGCATTTTTCAAAATACACCAAGTATAAAATTGATAATCTAGCATAATATCAACCTGAGTAGAAAATAAAATAAGTCCTTATTAGATTTTGTTTAAGTGAAAAGAAGCATGTGTATCACATTGGAGATGAGGCCAGTCGACATAGACATTGAAAGCAAGGCGTATAATTAGCAGTGGTCTATGTCATATTTAGTTTTTCTGGGCTTTAGTTGAATTAGCTAGACATATCTTCTGATAGATAATTTCAGCCCCCAACTTGATTTGTTTCAAATTAACATCTTTCCACTTCAGATGACAGTATGATGTGAATTTAATAGCTCAAAATGTCATATGCTGTGTCTCAGTATATAGAAAGTGTTAAATTAAATAAATTCAATTCAAAATACATTATGTTTTTAATATTTTTTCTATTTTCCTGATACTTTTTGTTTTTATTAATTTTTAATTAAAATTATAACTGTATACACTGATGGGGTACAATGTGATGGTTTGATGTGCAATGTGGAATGCTTAAATCTAACTGATTAACATAGCCATCTCATCACTTATTTTTTTTTATGGTAAGGCATTTAAAATTTACTCTTAGTTATTTTGAAATATACCCTTGCAATGTGCACATTATGTGAGATCCCACCAAAAGCTCTCCCTCCTCACACCAATCGCCCTCCTCCTTTCCCCACCCCGTCCCTCCTCAGCCCCTCCCCCTTGCTAGACTATATTTGTGTTTTATCATTCATATGCGTGTGTAAGTGTTTACATATTGGTTTCATAATAGTATTTTTTTATTAGTATTAGATCATAGCTGTGTACAGTAATGCGATCATGGGGCACCATACACTGGTTTTATAAACAGTTCAACACATTTTCATCCCACTGGTTAACATAGCATTCCTGCCATTTTCTTAGTTATTGTGTTAAGACAATCATATTCTGAATTCACTAAGTTTCACATGTACTCTTGTAAGGTGCACCGCAGGTGTAATCCCACCAATCACCCTCCCTCTGCCCAACCTCCCCCTCCCTCCCTCCCTCTCCCCCTTCCCCATATTCTTAGGTTATAACTGGGTTATAGCTTTCCTATGAAAGCCATAAATTAGTTTCATATTAGGGCTGAATAGTATTGAGTACATTGTATACTTTTTTCCAATTCCAGTTCCAATTCCTGAGATACTTTACTAACAAGAATGTGTTCTAACTCCATCCAGGTAAACACAAAAGATGTAAAGTCTCCATCTTTTTAAGGCTGAATAGTATTCCATAGTATACATTATACCACAATTTGTTAATCCATTCATTGGCTGATGGCTGTTTAGGTTGCTTCCACAATTTGGCAATTATGAAGTGAGCTACAATAAACATTGTGGTGCAAATGTATAAAAATATATTAAATAGCCACGTACTTGAATAGGATTTAACTAAAGCAGAGCAAGCAGAAGAAAATAAATAACATTAATATGTATTACCGAGGTATTATTTAGATTATGAATCATTTATTCATTTATTTCACTTAACTTCCTCTTCAGATGAACATGACTTCTTTACCTTTAATATAAACAGAATTGATTGTGGCATTGTTTCAGTTCTTTAATGTTTAAAACATATTTAAAGACTAAACAACAAAGTATCTCAAAGTCATGTTCCATTCAGTTTGTTCTCACCACCTGCCCCATTTGCTGCAGTGATTCTGATTCTCCTTGTGGTACCTGCTACATTTGAAAATGAATACACATTTTATTCATCAAAATAGTATGATAACCGAAGGACACATAGCCATATTTTATTGGACATATAACAACATTTTATCTTTCAGTAAGCCATTGAAACAAATGGTTGCTTTAAGTAATATAGCTGAATAACAGAATGATAAAGAGAAAAAAATCATTGAACCAGTCCCTCATCATTGTATAAAAAAATTCTTAATTCTTTGAACCCAATTTTTATCTCTTTTTAAATTTTTTTATTTTTACATATAGATGTGTTAATTAGGTTTCCATTTTTTTTGCCTTCACAAAATTAAAAAGACTTAAAATTTAACAACAATAACAATGTTTAAGATAAGGATTAGAAACAAAAACCTTGTAAAGAATGAAGAAGCATAAGTACATTCAGAAAAGGAATCAGACAATTGCTTCATTGAAATATTGACCAGCAATAATAATAATAATAATACTGCAAAGAAAGTAACATTCACATTGTCACTAACATTCACATTCACATTTGTACTAACCTGGATGGAGGTGGAATACATTATTTTTAGGGAAGCATCACAGGAGTGGAGAAGTATGAATCCTTTGTACTCAATTTTGATTTGAAGACAATTAATGACATGGTGGGGCATGGGGCAAGGGGAGAGCAGACAGAGAAGGAGGGAAGGGCTGAGGGAGAGGAAAAGATGGAAAAAAAGAACAAGAAAAGAAAATAGTGGCTAATTTTCACATAAATTGGTTTTAATTTTGACCAAAGTATATTACTTAAACATTAATTTTTAACTCAACATGTTAATATGTTGTTTAGGATATTGTATCCTCATTTATAAGTGACATATGTTTGTAATTTCTCCTTTATAACAATATATTTTCTCCAACTTTAATATCAGGTGTAGCCAGATCAAGTAGAATGATTTTGATGTATTTCTTCTTTTTCTACAGTCTATAAGATTTAGCATGATCTGTTTTTTTGAAATTATCTTTTACTTTTATTTATAAATATTAGTTGTCTATTTTTTGATACTTAAAAAAATAATAAGTTAACTGATGACTCCATACTGAATCTTAGAGTCAAAGCAGTCTATAATAGACATACTCTTATTTGCCAATTTTTATCTTTTACATAGGTTTTTATGGCATGAACTCAATTGAAAGGCTATACATGCAAAATAGAACATATTAAAGCTACAGGAAATGTGTTCAGAAAGTCAGAATTATTTATCAAGCTTTCCTCCAATTTCACCATTCTCACTTCTGTAGACACAACCGTAGACACATTAGAAAAGTTCAATTTATTGAGTATGATGTAAACTTTTGACAATTTATTTCCTAAGGTTTATTTCTTTTTTGTTTCACGTTTTGTTAACAAGTGCACTTAAAAAATCCATTGATTATTCCAAAAGTAAACATTTAAAGCTAAAATTTAATATATAAATATATTAGCAGGTTAGTCATATTAAACTGTGTCATAACAGGCAAAATAACATTTTCATATAGCTATTTTATAGATTCAAAGTGATCATGAAAAATTCAAGTATACTGGTGGCACCTGTAGCTCAGTGCGTAGGGCTCCGACCAAATACACCCAGGCTGGCAGGTTCGAACCTGCCCCAGGCCAGATAAAACAACAATGACAACTGCAAAAAATAATAATAATAACCGGGCGTTGTAGCGGGCACCTGTAGTCCCAGCTACTTGGGAGGCTGAGGCAAGAGAATTGCTTAAGCCCAAGAGTTTGAGGTTGTTATGAGCTGTGACGCCATGGCACTGTACCAAGGGTGACAATTTGAGACTTTGTCTCAAAAAAAAAAAGATTCAAGTATACTGAGTAACAAAAACAATTTAGTAAGATTTTTGTGAATTCAAGCAATTTAGAATCAAATAATTTTCCTCTGGTCACTCAGTTATACTCGGAATATACAAATTTAAATTAAAAAAAAGAAATGAGTATATGTCTTCCCACACAAGGGCATTTTTTCTGTAATTTTTTATTCCATAGAAGTAACCTTTTGTTACTTAGAGTTGAAAAACAGAGAAAATTTATCTTCCAAATTCATTATGTAATACTAATTGCACTGTGCAAGATGCAATTATAAACAAAATTGATTGTGGCATTGTTTCAGTTCTTTAATGTTTAAAACATATTTAAAGACTAAACAACAAAGTATCTCAAAGCCAACTATCACATACACAGAAAAAAAAAAGACAGTAGAAAAATGTAAAATACAAATAATTTCTACTTAAAAGCATTATGAAAGTACTGAAGAAACAAAGACCAGAGATGTCAAGATTATGGAGAGAAACACTGAGAGGTGAGCTGAAAATGAGTAGATGCTTTCACCCCAGGATTATTTTGCCCTTAATGGATTGAAGGGCAAAAGGGTCAAAGCCCTCAGGGAGAGATTTGTTGCAGAGAAACAGAGATACACACAAAATGTTTGTTGGTATTAACAAATGAGAAAGATGAAAGTGATAAGGCAAAAAATCTGAGTAAGAAGGGCATAGCAAAAGAACCTTGTATGCGTGTGGTTTTATCCTCAAGAAATTTGTCAAATTCTGAAGCTCCAAGGAGCAGGATGTTAAAAAGCTATGCTAAAGTACTCTGTAATGTGGTGCTAAGTTTTCTGCAGTTTATTTTTCCTGAGGAGATAAAAAAGAAAACTCAGAGGAGGAAATGCCAGTTATCATACCATCCTCATGGTCTTGACTATCACACTAAAGTTGAAAGACTACACCCTGGCATTAATGTCAAATCAGAAGTTTACTGACATTTACTAAGTTTCACATATACCCTTGTAACATGCACAGAAAATGCCAGGAAGGCTATGTTAACCAGTGTGATGAAAATGTATCAAACGGTCTATGAAACTAGTGTATGGTGCCCCATGATCATATTAATGTACACAGCTATGATTTCATTAAAAAAAAGAAAAAGAAAAAAAAAGTTTACCGAGCCTTACCAAAAATGCAAGAGACCTGTATTTGAATCAGTATATATTCACATTAAAGAGAACAAATCTCATTCTCTCTGGTTAGCAGAGAAAATTGGACATGAAATATGCAGGAAAAATATTACATGGAATTTCTAACATTTCATATAGCTAATCCTTTGCCTTCATCAAAATCTTACACCTACCTAAAAACAGAACCATATAGCAAAAAGCAAGAAAAAAGTAACCGCAGGGTGGAGGTAGTCCAGATATTGTAGTTAGAAGACAAAGAAAGATGGAAGAACAAAAAAAAATGTGGATGATTTAACTAGAATGCTTGAATTTCTTTTGAATTGGAAATTTTGTAAAATAAAGTTATCAATAGATGGATTTTATAGCATCCATACATAGCAGAATGCCACATTAGGGAATTACAAAATGGTCAAATATATTAATTATATTTCATCAAAATTTAAAAAAGTTTTACTCTGCAAAAGACCATGTTCAGAGGCATAAAAAACAAATTATAGACTGGAAGGAAATATTTGTATACCACATATCCATCAGTGGGCTCCTATACAGAACACACAAAGCACACTCAAAACTCAATAGTAAGAAAACAACAACCACCACAAAACAACAATTAAAACAAACAACAAACAAGTTAACCATGTTTGCCCCAGTCAAGTCTGGAGGTCCTGTAAACAGAGGGCCCATGCTTGTCCTGGTTCAAATCCAAAGGCCCAAGTTCTCTGGAACATCCACAGACTAGGACATCTTTCTGAAACGGAGCATGAATTCATCCTTTCTCTACTTTTTTGTTCTATTGGGGCTTTCAATAGATTGGATGGTGCCAACCCCTATTGTGGAGGGATGTCAATTTTGCTCAATACATTAAACTACCCAGAATAATAATTCATCAGCTATCTGAGCATCCCTTACCACAGTCAAGTTGACACACAAACAGAACCATCACTAGTCCACACTTCATCAACTTGGCACCTGTACACATCTTCTTTTTTTTTTGTAGAGACAGAGTCTCACTTTACCATCCTCAATAGAGTGCCATGACATCACAGGACTCACAGCAACCTCCAGCTCTTGGGCTTCCGTGATTCTCCTACCTCAGCCTCCTGAGTAGCTGGGACTACAGGCACTCACCACAACGCCCGGCTATTTTTTTTGTTGTTGTTGTTGCAGTTCGGCCGGGGCTGGGTTTGAACCCGCCAGTCTCAGTATATGGGGCCGGCGCCACTCACTGAGCCACAGGCGCCACTTCTTAAGCCATAGTAAATCTCCAAATTAAGAACATAAAATTCTCATAATTTCAAACTAACATGAAACAATTATTCTGTATACAGTCCAAAAATGAACTGATTCCTTTTCCAGAATAGATGGTAAAGTCTTCATGTGATGTTTAATCTTCTCCTGAAATCCTATAACTTTCATACTATGCTATAAAATTAAAAATACTTAAATACAAATATAAGACCAATATATTTTATGCCACATGATGAGAAAATAAGTGAGGAAAGAAAACAAAGACATTTTCTTTATAAATGTATATACATTCACACACATATTAATGTATACACATACAAATGTTGGCATAACAAAATAAAAAGGAATTACCTATGGCAATTAATACTTATGACAATTATAGTCTTCCTTTTACTATGGTCACATAGTCATAGCTGGTATTTCTAACTACCTTCATCTATAACCCATTCTGTATTCCCTTTGCCTTCAGAAAGCACCTCATCTCTGTGTGTGTGTGTGTGTGTGTGTGTGTGTGTGTGTGTGTCTTTGGGGAGACAAACGTTGAGATCATAGCATCATTCATGAAAACTCTAACCTCAAGAAATAATTAGCTCCTGAAGGCCCCATTTCCTAGTACCTTCACATTGGAAGTTATGATTTCAACATATGAATTTGGGGGTGACACAAACATTTACTCTATAATACATGATGCCAGAAATTGGGATAGTGGGAAGATAAGTGACTAGGACTCACATGAGGATGATTCTAGGCTCTAGAAATTTTGTTTTATGATCTTGTTTCTGTTCTTGTTATATACCTATATTCTCCTTTAGAAAATTATTCTATCTTTATGTTTATAATTTGTGTACTTAGCTAAATAAATATTATACTCAATAAACATTTAATTCAAAGAAGACATTTATGAATGGAAGGACTTTGGAAATAAAGTGTATGAATCTTGACATACTAAAATATATCCTCGGTAAAGCATTGCAATAATTTAAATTTACATACTGACACACACTGACACATGAAGACATATAGCCATATGTAGATATAGACTGACATAATCCAAAATTGAGTCATTTATTTGTAGTCAGATATAATTTCAAATGTCTCTTTTTTCCAACTGGATCCTGAGTTTAGAATATCTAAATGAAAGTGACAGCTATGTGATCTATGATGATGTTGAAGTCTAATCAATTATGTAGAACTTGATTTATCAACACAGTAACTGAAATTTAAGAAATAATTTTTTTCTAACACTTGTACCCTTAATCTGCCTGTTTAATATCCTGAACAAGCTTATCTACTACCACAAATGGGAACAAAGAAGAGAATAACTAAATATTGGAGAGTTAATTCTGGTAGCAGACAATCTCTTCACTGTGAAATTACAGATGATAAATAATAAAAAAAATGTGGTACACCAGGGAGTAAATGGTAAAAACCTTAACTTCCTAATAATGCCATAATAAATCTTTTTTTTTTAATTTTTTTATTAAATCATAACTGTATACAATGATATGATTATGGGGCATCATACACTCACTTCATAAACCATTTGACACATTTTTATCACAGTGGTTAACATAGCCTTTCCGGCGTTATCTCAGTTACTGTGCCAAAACATTTACATTCTACATTTACCAAGTTTTGCAAATACCCCTGTAATATGCACCACAGGTGTGATCCCACCGATTCCCCTCCCTCTACCCACCCCCCCTTTCCCACTTCCCCCTATTGTTAAGTTGTAGCTGGGTTATAGCTTTCATGTGAGAGTCCCAAATTAGTTTCATAGTAGGGCTGTGTACATTGGGTATTTTTTCTTCCATTCTTGGGATACTTTACTAAGAAGAATATGTTGCAGCTCCATCCATGTAAACATGAAAGAGGTAAAGTCTCCATCTTTCTTTAAGGCTGCATAGTATTCCATGGTATACATATACCACAATTTATTAATCCATTCGTGGATCGATGGGCACTTGGGCTTTTTCCATGACTTAGCTATTATGAATTGGGCTGCAATAAACATTCTGGTACAAATATCTTTGTTATGTTGTGATTTTTGGTCTTCTGGGTATATGCCCAGCAGAGGAATTACAGGATTGAATGGCAGATCTATTTTTAGATCTCTGAGTGTTCTCCATATATCTTTCCAAAAGGAATGTATTAATTTGCATTCCCACCAGCAGTGCAGAAGTGTTCCCTTTTCTCCACATCCGCGCCAACATAAATGTCAAACCAATTTTTGATTTTTTTAAAGAAAAAATTCTAGATAGAAATATGTGTCCAGACCAATGATGAGTGTTCTGGGGTATTTGAATCAATGATTCTGATTAAACCCTATAACTCTGAGGTCTACTACAAAAAAAAAAAAAAAAGAAATATGTGTCCAGGGCGGCGCCTGTGGCTCAAGGAGTAGGGCACCGGTCCCATATGCCGGAGGTGGTGGGTTCAAACCTAGCCCCGGCCAAAAAAAAAAAAAAAAGAGAAATATGTGTCCATTAACTTTGATTAGCCATTCAGTTCAATTCAGTTTCATTTAGTGGAACCAGAATACCTTACTACAATCTCCTCTGTCTAGTTCTAAAAACATTATCAATCCTAAATAGACTCTGTAATCAGTATTATCCCCCCGTCTCTGACAATCACAACTCTCTTCTATGACTCTATCTTTGTAGATTTCCCTATGATAGACATTTCATATAAATCCAAATCCAATAATATGATATGTGACTTCCTGTGTCTGTTTTCCTTCATCTAGCACAATATAATCAAGATTCATGCATGTTGTAGCGTATATTCATACTTCATTCACTTTCATGTCTATAAAACATTTTATTGTGTGGATATATACTATTTTGTTATTCATTTATCAGTTGATGGACATTTGTGTTGTTTTATTTCTTTGGCTATTCTGAAAAATGGTACTATGAATGTTTATGTAAAACTATTTGTTACAAAAGCTACTTTCATTATGTATAATATACAGCTAAGAGAAAAATTGTGGGGTCTTATGACTATGCCATATTTAACTTTTGAGGAACCCATTATTGAGTTGAGTCTGTATACTTCTGCAAACATGTAAAGCTTTAAAATATATCTCATTTTCTGTATTCATTGTTCTATTGTGTCAATCCCTTAAATGCAAATTGAGAGCCCAATTTGCTGTTGTGGGTACCTGTATCATAATGAAATGACTGAGACACTTTGATAAGAAAATAACTAAGTATTCTGTTTCCATTTATAACTTCTCAATTAACCCATATGTCATCTTTTGAAAGTAATAGTAATCAAAACAGCTTGGTAATGGCATAAAAATAGAAACATATCTATGGAACAGAATAGAGAACCTAGAGACGAAATCAGCCTCACAACACCTTTGATAAGGCAAACAAAAACATACACTGGGGAATGGAATCCCTATTTAATACATAGTGCTGGAAAACTGGTTAATTTTATATAAAACACTGAAACTGGACCCACCCTTTCACCATTTCCAAAAATTAACTCATGCTTGATAAAAGATTTATTTTTGAGGTACAAAACTATACAAACTCTTAAAGTGTGGGAAAACTTTAATGATATCATCACAGGGAAAGATTTTATTAAGATCCCACTGAAAATTGCAGCAGCATTAAAAATTAATAAATGGGACCTGTTATGTTAAAGATCTCCTGCACAGCTAAGGAGACAATCAATAAAACAAATAGACAACCTTCAGAATGAGACAAGATATTTATAGGCTACAAATCTGAAAAAGCCTTGATAACTAGAATCTACAGAGAACTCAAATTAATCAACAAAAAAGAGCAAACAATCCGATCTATAATCAGGCAAGAGACATGGTCAATTTTCCTTTGTAAACTGAAAAACTGGTCAGGAAAGTCTTCATAGATGAAGTAATTCTTAAAGTCAGACTTGGTAGATGAGAAATTATTACAAAGGTGGGAGTGGGTTTCAGGATATTTTAGATACAGTGACCATCATATCAAAGGCACGGGGGCTCCATGTGGACAGAGCTTTATTTATATTTATATAAATAAAGGGAATTTATTATAGGTTCATTATTAATAATTAACAGTGTACTCTTTTGTGTTATGTTATATAATCTTAAGAGGGAAGATGATTTTCTGTTAAGAATTATAAAATAAGCACTTTCAAGAGCCACTATCACTGGTGGAAGCAATTATCTCAACCTTTCTGAAATGTAATTTACAAGTATATATCAAAAGGTTTAAAAATACTCATATTCTTATTTAGAGTAACTCCACTTCTAGGAATATGTTACAAATGTGAACAAAGATTTATACATACAATGTTAATTGTTTTCTTACAATAAACATATTGAAATAAATAAAATATTCAATAGAAGTCATGGGAGCATAATCATTTCTTATAGTAACCTAAACATCAAATTTTCTGAAAAATAATTTATAAGAAATTATTACACTCCCAAGGAAACTTGGCTTTAAGTCTACGGGAAAATATCGTGGGACTAGCATTGATCTCAAAATAAAAAAAAGAAAGACACTTACACACTAACACGCTCTATATTTTCTAATTTTTTTGAACCACAATTCTAATTTTGGCTGCAACACTATTTTATTGTGCCTGTTGGAAGCACTTTGATGCGGTAGCCAGGTTTATTGTTAGGTTATTATATCTCAGGTCAAATCACGTAAAATTAAAATCAAGCCAGAGTTTTCATCACATAAATCTAATTCCTCATGTCATTTGAGTGTCATGGTGAACACTGAAATGTTTTTATATTTTATATTTTTGATGGTATTTCAATCTAACTAATCACCTAAAAATGAAAACACATATATGAAACTAAATACTGTATGTTGTTTGGTTTCATTCCTCCAGAAATCATTTCCCAAGCTAATGGTGATGTGTTCCTGACAACTTGATTCTAAAAACTATGAATTTCAAAAAATTACAAACCAAAGGCTTTGTCTAAAATATGGACTACTTTCGAAGTATACTCACAGTTAAATTTATAGTCTAACATTACCATATTTTAAACTGAAAAATAATTAAAATAATATATATTTTAAGTAAACAAAAATGATGAAAGCAGAAATTAATAATTTATGAAATAGTAAAATATTAGAATTTACCTATAAATCTTTGGAATGTTTCATAAGGAAAATAAAGGAAACTCTGTTATGCTTAAGGGAAAGTGGAGGATAAAATACAAACAAATCAGGAATAGCCAGGGGCTATATTAATAATTATTGATCATGTTAAAAATGTTTTGCACAAATTTACTAGGGAATTTGGAATTCTAGAAAATATGATTTTTTCTAGGAAAATCTCTTATATCACAATTAAATGTAGAAAAACTATGAACAATATATCAAACTATACCCTTAGAAGAAATAGAAATTATGTCACCTAATTTGTTCAAAGTAATCTGAAAATCCAGACAATTTTTCATTGAAATGCTTCCATAGTTTCAGAAAGTAATGAATTCTAAAAAAACTCTCCTACAGCATAAAAATGATATATGGTATATTCCAATTCATGGAATATGAATGAGAATATCTATATATTAAAAAGTAAGATATATTACTCAGAAAATAAAATGCAACTTACAAATATAGATATAAAAGTCCTAGAAAATCAAACACGTGGTATATCAACCAAGTACAGATTGTTGAAAAAGGTTTTATACTTAAAAACACTTAGAGATCTAAAAATAGATCTGCCATTCAATCCTGTAATCCCTCTACTGGGCATATACCCAGAAGACCAAAAAGCACATCATAACAAAGATATTTGTACCAGAATGTTTATTGCAGCTCAATTCATAATTGCTAAGTCATGGAAGAAGCCCAGGTGCCCATCCATCCACGAATGGATTAATAAATTGTGGTATATGCACACCATGGAGTATTATGCAACCTTAAAGAAAGATGGAGACTTTACCTCTTTCATGTTTACATGGATGGAGCTGGAACATATTCTTCTTAGTAAAGTATCTCAAGAATGGAAGAAAAAGTACCCAATGTACTCAGCCCTACTATGAAACTAATTTAGGGTTTTCACATGAAAGCTATAACCCAGTTACAACCTAAGAATAGGGGGAAGGGGGAAAGGGAGGGGAAGGAGAGGGGAGATAGGTAGAGGGAAGGGGATTGGTGGGATTACACCAGCGGTGCATCTTACAAGGGTATATGTGAAACTTGGTAAACGGTCTGTGAATCTAGTGAATGATGCCCCATGATCATATCAATGTACACAGCTATGATTTAATAAAAAAAAAGAAAAAATGTAAAGTGGTTAAATATTTAAAAATAGAATATGTATTTCACCAAATAAAATGTGTAGTAATCTGAAGAGATACCAAAAATTCAATTGATATAATTCAATTGCAACTTTTGATGTAAAGTTCCCAATAGTCTAGGAATATGATCGTGCCCCCCAAAGCTAAAGAACAATTTTATTATCATTAAAAATATAAAGAATCCTAGCATTGCCTTAATTGTGAAAAGAAGATAAAAAAAGCAGCAGAAATGAGGTATATAACAAATGAAATGATTCTTTTTGAAAAATAAAAACAACAAAACTAAAAAATATTTTAGCATACTTTGAAAGCAGAATATAAACCACACCAGTCAATAAAAATATGAAAAATATGTATGCAATAACCTCTGAAGGGAAGCAAAATAAAATTTTAACAATAGTTTTCAGGTATTTAATTGTCATTGCTTTTTTAATGCTAATACTAAGTGTTGGCCAATTTGGAAAACATTAATTTCTCCAACAAAAAAATATGATGTTACATATATGGTAATTTTAACTGTTGGTACATACATGGTAATTTTTGCATTTTTGCTCAGGGTATTTCAATACAAACTTTCCTACAAAGAAATTCAACATACTATTGTAGTTTTCTCTGTGTTTTTTTTTGTTTTTTTGTATTGATCCATAGTATTTGTATATATTCATAAAGTACCTGTGATATTTTGTTACATTTGTGGAATGTGTAATGATCAAATCAGGATATTTGGATCTCCATATCTCAGGTATTTACCATTTCCTTGAACTGAGAAAAATATCAAGTTAAACAAAGTGTATTGAGCTATTCAACAATAAAAGTTATTTTAAAAACCGCCATGGGTCCAAACAATGAAATAGCATGAACCATTAAAGTAATGAGTACAGGGTCTTATTTTCAAATAATGAAAATTGTCTATCTTTGTGAAAAAACTAAACACTATTGAATGATACTCTTTAAATGGGTTAATTGTGGAGTATATGAATTACATTTCAATAAAGATGTTACCAAATAAAAAAAACCTAAATACAGAAAACATTAGGATTTAGAAGTAAAGTTAATGATATTTAAATAAGCTAAATTATAAAGCACCATATGAAACATTATGCAAAATATAATGCACTTCTCTATAAAACATAAGAAAAAATGAATAATAATTAAAGTCTTTAAATTATAATCGAGAAGATAATCAAACACAAAAGTTTAATTAGAAAAGAAAAAAATCACAAGAAAGATTGCTAATAAATATAATTTTCAGTTAAAGAATACATTTCTACACAAAATACAAATTTTCTTGAAGTATAACACCTGAATAATACAAAGACCATGGAAAATATTGAAAAAGTAAAAAAATAAGTTGTTACCAAAAATATAGCACTAGATTTAAATGATTTTACAGGTAATTTCTTTCAAATTTCAAGATGGAGATAATTAATTTCATGAGTAAGTTGTTCTATCACCTATAAAAATAATTAAGATTCATAATTTAGAAAGCTAATTTAAACATAATACTATACCCAGATAGAAATAATATAAAGATGTACAGACTAAGAATGCAGATACTAATTTTAATAGTGAATTTAATACAACAACCTCAGCAAATAAAATCCATTTCTGTATTAAGAGATGCTATTTCATGAAGAGAAAATTATATTTTTATTAAGTCATAAATGTATAAATTATGTATACATTAATGCACTTATGGGATACAATGTGCTGATTTTATATACAATTTGGAATGCTTACATCAACTTGTTACATAGCCTTTGCTAGGAGATGAAAGATGGCAGCCGAGTAACAGCTTCCCTGCAACTGGGCTCAGTGAGTCTGGGGAGATAAGACTCCAGACATCTCTGGCTGGTGGGATCTGCCTAGAAACAGCCCTTTGAGGATACAGGGAGCCAGCAAGGGACTTCTGGACCCCAACAGGAGACAAAAACAGTGGAAAACTGGCAAGTGGTTGCATGTGTTCGATCAACCAAATCCCACCGGCAACCATAAGTATAAGCAGCAGTGAGACTGCAAACCAGAAAGACCTTACCTGTGAACTGGTTAGGTGTTTTTGGACTTGGCACTCAGTTGAACTGCCTTGGGGAGAGGTTGAGCAGGAGTGCGGAGAACTTTGGGCATTGTCTGGGGCCCCAGACTGAGCCCCTGAGCTGGGCCACAGGGAACGATTGGGAGAGAACTGCCCCAGCAAGCTCCGCCCTCAGGGTCCCAGAGCAAGGATTGGGTGGGACTTAGTAACCTAGTGACTGAGCAGCCTAAAGGCAGGGACTGAGCTGCCTTACAGCCTTAACCCTTAGGGGCAGAGTGAGGTGGTCTTGGCACAATGGAGCCTCAGGCTGTTGACCTGAGTAGAGTGCCGTGGCGTCACAGCCCATAGCAACCTCAAATTCCTGGGTTTGGTGCCGCCTGGACCTCCATAAGAGCAGTGCTGCGACACCCAACCCACGACCCGCACCCAGTGGACCTCCGCATGCCCTGACCAGGAACTGCGGGAGCCACGCAACCCTGAGTCCTCCCTCCTGTGTCCTCCCAGCCTCCACACTGGCCCGCATGTCTGGCCTGGGATACTGGTAGCTGTGTACCCTCTGTAGCCTTCCCTGCCTCTGTGCAGAGCCCTTCTCCTGGCCAGAAACTGCTGCAGCCTTGGGCTGTCTGTGCCAAAGTCAGTGGGCACCAGGCACACCCAGAACTGTGCGCACCACCTCCAGCCCTGTTGCTGGATCCGGGTGTGTCACACGCCAGAGCTGCTTTCACAACCAGAACTCCCTAGATGGAGCAGCCCCAGAGGAACTACACAGGGTCACTCCCTACAAAGATCCAGCAACAATAGAGTGATCCCGCTGGGGTCTAATCTTGGAGAGACACCTCCCCAACTCTGAGGATGGCCAGAGGCAAAGGTGAAAAACAATCATGAGGTGAAATCAACAGAAAAACTATGGCAATATAAATAATCAGAGTAGATCAACTCCCCCAAGGATCAATTGGGCAGACACAGCACAAGATCCCATGCACAAACAAATACCTGAGATGACAGAAATCAATTTCAGGATCTGGATAGCAAATAAGATCGAATTAGAACTCCAAGCAGTAACCCAAAAGATATCTCAAGAATTCAACAAATTCAAAGACAAAATGACCAAAGATTTTGACACATTGAGACAAGAAGTTGCAGCCCTCAAAGATCTGAGAAACACAGTAGAATCCCTCAGTAACAGAATGGAGCAAGGAGAAGAAAGGATTTCTGACATTGAAGACAAAGTTTTCAAATGCTCCTGAAATCTCAAAGAGGAAGAGAAATGGAGGGCAAAAACAGATCACTCTCTCAGAGCGCTCTGGGATAATTAGAAGAAAATCAATATTTGTCCAATAGGGATCCCTGAAAGCAACGAAGTGGCTTCACAAGGCATAGAGTCTCTTCTCCATAAGATTATGAAGGAGAACTTTCCAGACGTGACAAGAGATTCTGAAATTCAGATAGCAGACAGTTTCAGAACTCCAGCATGACTCAACACGAATAAGACATCCCCCAGACACATCATAATCAATTTCACTAAAGTTAATATGAAGAAGAAAATTCTGAAAGCAGCCAGATGAAAGAAAACTATTACCTACAAGGGGAAGAATATTAGAATAACTGCAGATCTCTCTGCTGAAACCTTTCAAGCTAAAAGAGGATGCTCATCAACTTTTAATGTCCTAAAACAAAATGACTTTCAACCTAGGATCCTATACCCAGCTAAACTGAGTTTCATTTATGACGGAGAAATTAAATACTTCAATGATATTCACATGTTGAAGAAATTTGCCATAACTAAACCAGCTCCCTAGGATTTCTCAGACATATCCTCCATAATGACCAGTGTATTCCTCCACCACAAAAGCAAACACCCCCCCCCCGGAAAATTTTGATCAAATTCCAACCTCCACAGTTGCAAAAGGATTAAAAATGTCAACTGGACTCTCGAAAGGCTTATCAATATTCTCAATTAATATGAATGGTCTAAACTGTCCTCCAGAGAGGCACAGGTTGGCTGACTGGATAAAAAAACTCAAGCCAGATATCTGCTGCATACAAGAATCACATCTTACATTAAAAGACAAATATAGACTCAAGGTGAAGGGATGGTCATCTATATTCCACACAAATGGAAAGCAGAGAAAAGCAGGCGTTGCAATCCTGTTCACAGATGCAATAGGCTTTAAACCAACCAAAATTAATAAGGATAAGGATTGACACTTCCTATTTGTGAAAGGTAATACTCGATATGATGAGATCTCAATTATTAATATTTATGCACCCAACCAGAATGCACCTCAATTTATAAGAGAAACTCTAACAGACATGAGCACCTCGATCTCCTCCACTTCCGTAGTAGTAGGAGATTACAACACCCCTTTAGCAGTGCTGGATAGATCGTCCAAAAAGAAGCTAAGCAAAGAAATTTTAGATTTAAACTCAACCATCCAACATCTGGACATAACAGACATTTACAGAACATTTTATCCCAACAAAACTAAATACACATTCTTCTCATCAGCCCATGAAACATACTCCAAAATCGACCACATCCTACGCCACAAATCCAACTTCAGCAAATTTTAAAAAAATAGAAATTATTACTTGCATCTTCTCAGACCATCATGAAAGAAAAGTTGAACCCAATAACAACAGGAATCTGCATACCCATACAAAAACATGGAAGCTAAACAACCTCATGCTGAAAGACAGATGGGTTATAGATGAGATTAAGAAGGAAATCACCAAATTTTTGGAACAAAACAACAATGAAGACACAAATTACCAGAACCTGTGGGATACTGCAAAGGCAGTTCTAAGAGGGAAATTTATAGCACTGCAAGCCTTCCTCAAGAAAATGGAAAAAGAGGAAGTTAATAACTTAATGGGACATCTCAAGCAACTGGAGAAGGAAGAACGCTCCATCCCCAAACCCAGCAGAAGAAAAGAAATAACCAAAATCAGAGCAGAACTAAATGAAATTGAAAACAAAAGAATCATACAACAGATCAATAAATCCAAAAGTTGGTTTTTTGAAAAGATCAATAAAATAGATAAACCTTTGGCCAACCTAACCAGGAAAAAAAAGAGTAAAATCTCTAATTTCATCAATCAGAAATGGTAATGATGAAATAACAACAGACCCCTCAGAGATTCAAATATCCTTAACGAATACTACATGAAACTCTACACTCACAAATATGAAAATCTGAAAGAAATTGACCAATACCTAGAAGTACACCATCTACCAAGAGTTAGCCAGAATGAAGTGGAAATATTGAACAGGCCTATATCAAGTTCTGAAATAGCATCAACTATACAAAATCTCCCGAAAAAGAAAAGCCCAGGACCAGATGGCTTTACGTCAGAATTCTACCACACATTTAAAGAAGAACTAGTACCTATACTACTAAACCTCTTCCAAAATATAGAAAAAGAAGGAATATTACCCAACACATTCTATGAAGCTAACATCACCTTGATCCCCAAACCAGGGAAAGACCCAACAAGAAAAGAAAATTATAGACCAATATCACTAATGAACATTGATGCAAAAATACTCAATAAGATCCTAACAAACAGAATCCAACAACACATCAAAAAAATTATATACCATGACCAAGTCAGATTTATCCCAGGGTCTCAAGGCTGGTTTAATATATGTAAATCTATAAATGTAATTCAACACATAAACAAACTAAAAAATAAGGACCATATGATTCTTTCGATTGATGCAGCAAAAGCTTTTGATAATATCCAGCATCCTTTCATGATTAGAACACTTAAGAAAATTGGTATAGAAGGGACATTTCTTAAACTAATAGAGGCCATCTACAGCAAACTCACAGCCAATATCGTATTGAATGGAGTTAAATTAAAATCATTTCCACTTAGATCAGGAACCAGGCAAGGTTTTCCATTGTCTCCATTGCTCTTTAACATTGTAATGGAAGTTTTAGCCATTGCAATTATGGAAGAAAAGGCGATCAAGGGTATCCACATAGGGTCAGAAGAGATCAAACTTTCAATCTTTTCAGATGATATGATCGTATATCTGGAAAACACTAGTGATTCTACTACAAAACTTTTGAATGTGATCAAGGAATACAGCAATGTCTCAGGCTACAAAATCAACACCCATAAATCTGTAGCCTTTATATATACCAACAATAACCAAGCTGAAAAAACAGTCAAGGACTCTATTCCTTTCACAGTAGTGCAAAAGAAGATGAAAATTTTTGGAGTATACCAAACAAAGGATGTGAAAGATCTCTACAAAGAGAACTATGAAACTTTAAGAAAATAAATAGCTGAAGATGTTAACAGATGGAAAAAAATACCATGCTCGTGGCTGGGAAGAATCAACATTGTTAAAATGTCCATACTACCTAAAGCAATATATAATTTAATGCAAGTCCTATTAAAGCACTATTATCATATTTTAAAGATCTTGAAAAAATAATATTTCATTTTATATGGAATCAGAAAAAACCTTGAATAGCCAAAACATTACTCAGCAATAAAAATAAAGCAGGAGGAATCACCCTACCAGACCTGAGACTGTACTATAAATCAATAGTGATCAAAACAGTATGGTACTGGCACAAAATCAGAGAAGTAGAAGTATGGAACAGAATAAGAACTAAGAGATGAATCCAGCTACTTACCATTATTTGATCTTTGACCAGCCAATTAAAAATATTCAGTGGGGAAAAATACTCAAAGGGGAAATATTCACTATTTCACAAATGGTGCTGGGTAAACTGGCTGGCGACCTGCAGAAGATTGAAAATGGACCCACACCTTTCACCATTAACTAAGATAGACTCTCACTGGATAAAAGATTTAAACTTAAGACATGAAACTATAAAAATACTTGAAGAAAGTGCAGGGAAAACTCTTGAAGGAATCGGCCTGGGTAAGTATTTTATGAGGAGGACTACCCAGGCAATGAAGCAGTATCAAAAATACACTACTGGGACCTGATCAAACTAAAAAGCTTCTGCACAGACAAAAACATAGTAAGTAAAGCAAGCAGACAGCCCTCAGAATGGGAGAAAATATTTGCAGGTAATACCTCTGATAAAGTTCTAATAACCAGAATCCACAGAGAACTCAAACGTATTAGCAATAAAAGAACATGTGACCCCATCGCAGGGTGGGCAAGGGACTTGAACAGAAACTTTTCTAAAGAAGACAGATGCACAATCTACAAACACATGAAAAAAAGCTCATCATCCTTAATCATCAGAGAAATGCAAATCAAAAGTACTTTGAGATATCACCTAACCCCAGTAAGAATAGCCCACATAACAAAATCCCAAAACCAGAGATGTTGGCGTGGATGTGGAGAAAAGGGCACATTTCTACACTGCTGGTGGGAATACACACTAATACGTTCCTTCTGGAAGGATGTTTGGAGAATACTTAGAGACCTAAAAATAGACCTGCCATTTGATCCTTTAATTCCTTTACTAGGTTTATACCCAGAAGACCAAAAATCACAATATAACAAAGACATCTGTACCAGAATGTTTATTGCAGCCCAATTCATAATTGCTAAGTCATGGAAGAAGCTCAAGTGCCCATCGACCCACAAATGGACTAGCAAATTGTGGTACATGTATACCATGGAATATTATGCAGCCTTAAAGAAAGATGGAGACTTTACCTCTTTCATGTTTACATGGATGGAGCTGGAACATATTCTTCTTAGCAAAGTATCTCAGGAATGGAAGAAAAAGTATCCAGTGTACTCAGCTCTACTATGAAACTAAATTATAGCTTTCACATGAAGTCTATAACCCAACTATAGCACATAGACTATGGGGAAAGGGCCAAGGAAGGGGAAGGGAGGCAGGAGGTTTTGGTGAAGGGAGAGTAACAGGTGGGGCCACACCTACGGTGCATCTTAGAATGGGTACAGGTGAAATTTACTAAATGCAGAATACAAATGCCTACATACAGTAACTAAGAAAATGCCATGAAGGCTATGTTGAACAGTTCGATGAGAATATTTCAGATTGTATATGAAACCCTCACATTGTACCACTTGATTGCACCAATGTACACAGCTATGGTTTAACAATAAAAATAAATAAATTAACAAAAAACCCCAACCAAACAAACAAACAAAAAAAAAAACATAGCCTTCACCCCACTTACTTAATTATTGTGTTAAGACATTTGTACTCTAAACTTAATAGATTTGACATGTACCCTCGCAATATGCACCATAGGTGTGATCCCACCATTTACCCTCCCTCCATTCCAGCTCTCCCCTCCCCTTGCATCCCCCTTCATGAAGAGGAAATTATTATTCCATCAATGAAATAGTGACTTCATATTAAAAGATTTATTTATGGGCGGCGCCTGTGGCTCAAGGAGTAGGGCGCCGGTCCCATATGCCGGAGGTGGTGGGTTCAAACCCAGCCCCAGCCAAAAAAAAAAAAAAAAAAAAGATTTATTTATACATTACTATAAGAAATTATATTTTATGCAATAATTATATTTCCTATAATATAAACAGAGAGGTTTGGGGGAAAATGATATCAACTCCTCAGAATACTAAAAGATATATATATATATATTGGTTTTTATTAAATCATAAACACATAGATCATGTATACATTAATGCATTTATGGAGTACAATGTGCTGATTTCGTATAGAACTGGGAATGCATACATCACACTAGTTGATATATATCTCATCTTGTTTACTTAATTATTGTGTTAAGACATTTATACTCTATACTAATATATCCGACAAGTACCCTTGCATTATGCACCATAGGTGTGATCCCACCATTCACCCTCCCTTGTTGTGAACTCTCCCCTCCCTTTCTATCCCCCCTTCCTCCCTCCTTCATCTTGGGCCATAGTTGTGATCTATTCTTCATATAAAAGTATGAGTGATTGTAAATTGGTTTCATAATAGTACTGAGTACATTGGATTTTTTTCTTCCATTCTTTTTTTTTTATTATTAAATCATAGCTGTGTACATTAATGGGATCATGGGGCACCATACACTGGTTTTATAGACCGTTTTACACATTTTCATCACACTGGTTAACATAGCCTTCCTGGTATTTTCTTAGTTATTGTGTTAAGATATTTACATTCTACATTTACTAAGTTTCACATATACCCTTGTAAGATGCACCGCAGGTGTAATCCCACCAGTCACCCTCCCTCCGCCAACCTCCTCCCTTCCTCCCCTCCCTCTCCCCATATTCTTAGGTTATAACTGGGTTATAGCTTTCATGTGAAAGCCATAAATTAGTTTCATAGTAGGACTGAGTACATTGGATACTTTTTCTTCCATTGTTGAGTTACTTTACTAAGTAGGATATGTTCCAGCTCCATCCATGTAAATGTAAAAAAGATATTTTATTTAGAATCCATAGCTGCTGTTGCTAATAATGTGCTCTTACTGTACGTTGGTCACCATAGTAAATATTTTGTATTTGTTACCTCATTTAATCCTTACAGTAACTCTAAGATGAGTTATTATCAGCACCTTTGTTACAAATGAATAACAGTCTCAGGAGTTTAAGAAAGACACAAAAAGATGATCAACTCGCAAATGCAAAATTACTCCACACTAACAGCCATAATGCAATACAGTCTTTCTTTCAGTGTTTAAGGATTTTTACCTTAATCCAAAAGCCAACATTATTTCAGTTGAAACAAAAGACAAGAAATTATATCCACTACCATAATATTTTTTTCACTACCATAATAATTTTTTAATAGTAGTCTGAATGTCTTACCCAAGCAATAAGAGAACTAGTGATTTAACCATTAGAAAATTAATCACAAAATAATTGGTATCTTATGGTGATACAATTTATAAATAGAAAATATAAAAGAGGTGACTACAAAATATTGCATTTATAAGCAACAGAAATAAGATGTATGATTATAAACTAAATACACAAAATCAATAATTTATTTGTAATTGAAATATTATGAATTACAAAATATAATAGAAATAGATATTACTCAAAAAGGCTATATTTTTTAAAATAATAAAACAAATTATACAAATAATATAGATAATACCTAAAGAAATCTAAAATATTGAGACTGAAAAAGTGGATTTTCAGAATTCTGTCTTTCTGAATGGAATCACTTGCACTCATACAGACATGAATATCTCCAAAACTAGTTAATGTACCCTCACTGTTTTTTAAACAGTACAAATTCTCCCGCGTTTTACCTAAAATTGGGTAAAACTATTTTAACAAGTAGTAAAAGCCAAGATAAAGCAGCTTGCATGAATGATTACTAAAACATATGAATAAGCAAATCAACACAAGAGAGTATTGGTGAAAGCCTAGACACACATGAAGTAGAAGATAATGTCTAGATAATCAAGGATATGGATGAATGTCTAACATGATAAAACGTTATTTCGAATAATTATGGAATAAAAGTTCCAATATTTACAAAACACTTCATTATTTATATTTTGAAACTGCACATCAAAATAAATAAAATATGCACTAAACAATTAAAAGCAAAAAATAAAACAATAAAATATTAAAATGTAAAGAAATGATGTATTCAAAATGTCGTGCTATTATGCAGATTTTAAAGTTATATTTCTATGAAAGTGTTTTATTGATTCGTAAAACTGATGTGAGAAGACAGGCAAGATATAATAGCATTTTGTAAAATATGATTTCAACTATGTCAAAATTTAATCGTGATTTATTTCTAATAGAATTATTATATGAGACCTTTATTTTCATCTATTTTTATTTTCAAATGTTTTACAAGTACAAAAATCAACATTATTGAAGTATGATTTGTATAGCACTAAGTGAAGCCATTTTAAAAATACACTTTGATTTCTATTGGCAAATGTATACACCTCTATAATTAAATGCAAAAATATATAGAATATTTTCTATACCTTATAAGGTTACCTCACTCTCCTTTGCAGTAAATCTCTGTTAGTCCATTTTGAACTGTAATAAATACCTGAGACTGGGTAACTTATAAAGAAGTGTTTTATTTGCTTCACAATTCTGCAGACTGAGTAAGCATGGCACCAGTATCTAATTCTACTGAGGGCTTTGGAAAGCTTCCAGTCAAGGTCAAGGAGAAGGGGGAGCAGGCATGTCACATGGGGAGAGAAAGAGCAAGTGAGAGAGGAGATGAAGTCAGCCTCCTTTAAACGACTAACTCTACTATGAATTAATAATGTGAAAACTCACCCATTGTCATGGGGAGGGCACCATTCATGAGGGTTCTGCTGGCATGAACCAAACATCTCTCATTAAGCCTCATGTCCAACACTGGGGATCAAATGTCAGCATGAGGGTGGTGCCTGTGGCTTAGTGGGTAGGGCGCTGGCCCCATATACTGAGGATGGCGGGTTCAAACCCGTCCCCGGCCAAACTGCAACAACAACAACAAAAAATAGCCAGGTGTTGTGTTGGGGCCTGTAGTCCCAGCTACTTGGGAGGCTAAGGCAAGAGAACTGCCTAAGCCCAGGAGTTGGAGGTTGCTGTGAGCTGTGACAGCACAGCACTCTACCGAGGGCAACAAAGTGAGACTGTCTCTACAAAACAAAACAAAACAAAAAGTCAACATGAGATTAATTTGTTAGATAAACTTTTTTTCTAATGTTTTCTTTTAGTACTTTTGCAATTTTAGTACTTTTAGTGCTTTTGTCTTACTGTTAAGACATTAATATTTCTTGAATTGTTTTCTGTTTGCAGTGTGACATATGGGGCCAATTTCATGCTTCTGCATGTTCATATCTAGTTTTTCAACACTATTTTAAGAGATGGTCTTTTTTCAGACAATTCATTGTGAATGAATAAAAAAGCTAATCATTTTTATGTTTGTTTTATTTTTCATTCTTCAAATATACTCAATTTGTTACTTAGTTTTTTATTAAATCATAACTGTATATATTTATGAGGCACAATGTCATGATTTGATGTACAATGTGAAATGTTTAAATCAAATTAATTAACATAACTATCACCTCATTTAATTATTTTTGTGTTAAGACATTCCTAATATGCTCTTAGCTGTTTGGAAATGAACACTTGCATTGTGTACATTAGGTGAAATCCTGCCAAATACCCCCCCCTCCACTCACCCTCCATTTGCCCTTCCCATCTCCCTACTCTCCACTCTTTCTTTCTGGACTGTCTGATAGGGGTCCTCAAATTGCGGCCCGCAGGCCGCAATTTGGCGGCGTGATTATATTTGTTCCCGTTTTGTTTTTTCACTTCAAAATAAGATATGTACAGTGTGCATAGGAATTTGTTCATAGTTTTTTGTTGTTGTTGTTTGTTTGTTTTTTTAACTATAGTCCGGCCCTCCAATGGTCTGAGGGACAGTGAACTGGCCCCCTGTTTAAAAAGTTTGAGGACCTCTGGTTGGTTTCCTAATAGTACTGAGTACATTGGATATTTTTTTTTTCTATTATTGAGATTCTTTATTAAGAAGAATATGTTCCTGCTCCATCCAGGTAAACATAAAGATGTAAAGTCTCCCTCTTTTTATGGCTGCATATTCCATGGTATACATATACCATAATTTATTTATCCATTCAGGGGTCGATGGGCATTTATGTACTGCTTCCACCACTTGGATATTGTGAATTTGGCTGCAATAAACATTCCAGGTGAACAAAAATCATTTTACAACAAAGACATCTAATGCTTTTTTTTTTTTTTTCTAGTGGAGTCTTTAGGGTTTTATACATATAACATCATGTCCTCTGTAAAGAGAAAAGTTGAATTCTTCCTTTCCTATTAAAATGGAGTTTGCTTTTTTTACTTGCATAATTAATTACTCTATCTAAGCCTCTCAGTGCTACTAATATGTTGAATAAAAGTGACAAGAGTGGTCATTCTTGCCTTACTCCCAATCTTAAAAGAACCATGTTCACCTTTTGCAATTGAGTGTTTGTTAGCTGTGGGAAAACACTTTTTACATACCTAATTTTTTTAGAGATTTTGTGAAAGGATGTTCAATTTTCTCAATTGCTTTTTCTGCATCTATGGAGATGATCACAAGATTTCTGTTAATGCAGTGTATCACATGTTTTCATTTTCCTAAGTTAAAAATTCATTGCTTCCCAGGACAAATCTCACTTGATCATTCTATATAATTATTTTAATGTGCTTTTGAATTCTGTTTGCTAGTATCAATCTCAATTTTCATGAGATATTTTTGCATGTAATTTTTGTTTTCTTTTAGCTTCCTTGTCTAGTTATGGTATGAATGTATTTCTGGACTCATGAACTGAGTTGGGAGAATTCCCTCTTATTAAAATTTTCAAAGTGTTTGAGAAGGATTGGCATTAATTGTTCTTTAAATGTTTACTACAATTCATCAGAATAGATAGCAGGTCCTGGGCTTTTATTTGTTGGCAGATTTTTACTTTCTGATTCAATGTCTTCATCAATTATTTCTCTGTTCATTTTTTCTATTTATTCATGGCACAATCTTGGTAGGTTTTATATTTCTAGTAAATATATATGTACGTATATATTTTAAGACATTCACTTTAAGGTGTGTAATTATTTAAGCAGTTTTCAATAATTGTTTGTATTTCTGTCATATCAGTTTACTCTTTCATTTCTGATTTTAAGTCTTCTTTTTGTCCAGCTAAATATCAATTTCATTTCTTTTCAGAAAGCCAAGATTTAGTTCCATTGAATTTTTTCTATTGTTTTGGAGTCTGTTTTATTTATTTCTTCTCTAATGGTTTTTATTTCTTTCTTTCTGCTAACTTTAGGCTTAGTTTGTTTTTTTAGTTCCTTGAGGTATAAAGTTAAGCTATTTCATAGTGTGTATTTCCTAAATATTGACAGAATTTAGCAATGAACATATTTGTACCTGGAGTTTTCTTCATAGGAAACATTTTATTATAAATTCATTTTTATTCAGTGCAATAAAGCTATTTATACTTTTGTGTGGTACATATATTTAATGTTTGCATTTCTAACAAATTGCCTATCACTTGATAGATAATTCCTGTGTTTTTACTGTTTCATTATAAACAGTGCTCCTATAAGTATTCATGTAGGTGTATGTTTTGTGAACATATGTGTTTGTTTGCCTTGTGTTCTAATTTCTCCATAGTGTTGCCAACACTTGTTATTACTTATGTGTGTCTTTTATTAGTGGTCCTATTGGGAGTGAAGCAAGCCTCACTGCACTTTTGATTTGCATCTCCTTCATTGTTAATAATGCTGACCATCATTTCATGTGCTTAATAGTGGTGTGTGAGGGGAGATGTTGCTTCAGTTCCTTTCACTGTATTTTAATGGGGTTATTTATGTACTTAATTATTGAGTTTGAAAGTTTAAATAAAATATATGTATTCTAGACATGACCCTTTGTAGAGATATAAATCACAAATATTTTTTCCAATTCTTGGATTCTACTTTGTTGATGGTGTCCTTTAGCAAGTATTTTTTTTTTAATTTTTGATGTCAATTTATTGACTTTTCCCCATCAATTGTACTTTTGACATTATGTCTAATATGACAATATCTAAATCAAGACCACAAATGTTCAAACAAATTTTCCTATAAGAGTTTTCTTCTACAACTTTTATAGATTTTTCTCTTTTATTTTGATTGTTGACCTCTACTGAGTTAATTTTTGGGTATGGTGTGAGACAGAGGTGAGATATAATTCACCTATGTGTGGAAATTTAGTTTTCCCAGTATTATCAATATTTATTGAAACAAAATTCTTTCCTTGATGATTTTTTTCTGGTAATCCTTGTGAAAAACCAATTGACAAAAAATGGAGGGTTTGTTTATGGGCTTTTAATTGTGTTCTATTGATTTATATTTCTATCTTTACTCCAGTACCACAGTCTTGATTATTGTAGCTTCGTATTAAGTTTCTATATCAGGAACCTGGATCCCATCTTATTATTTTGCAAAATTGTTTTGGCTACTTTAAGTATCTTAAATTTCAGTATGAATTTTAACATCAGCTTTTAAATTTCTGCAAAAAAGATTCTGGAATATTGAAAAGATTTCCTTTGCATCTTTAGGTATCTTTGGATAGTATGCCATCTTAACAATGTTAAATTGTTCGATCCATCAATATGAGATGTAATGTCATTTATTTGGGTCTTGTGCAATTTACTTCAACTGCATTCTATAGTTTTGAGAGTATAAGTTTTGAGTTTCTTTTATCAAAATTTATTCCTATTTTTTATTATATTATAAATCGAATTTCTCACTAAATTTTATTTTTATAAGTTTATTTCAAATGTGTATGAATAAAATTGATTTTTGTATATTGATCTTATATTCTACAGTCTTGATGAACTAATTTATTAACTCTCATAGTTTTTATTTTAACAGAACAGCATTAGGAATACAAAAAATGCACAGGAAGTACTATTTCCATATATCCCTTCTTTCCTACATGCACAGATTTTCTCTTATTATTAATATCTTGTGTTAATGTGGTCTATTTATTGAACTTCACTGGTAATGTGCCGCAGACTGCCAGTCGTTGGGCCTCAGTCTGAGGGCGTTTCAGGGCGAACGGTACAGGTTAATTGGAAGGTCGACGCAGGATGGAAAATGACAAACTGCCACACCACAAGTGATGAAGAAAGCAGCTGTACTTTACTGAATTTTAAGATTGGTTTTTATACATTTTTGACAAAGCATTACAAATTACAAAAGGTATTTTTACAACTTGCTGAGCTTTACAAGTTAATATCTAACCTTGTAGATGTGAGTATTTGACCATCTCACTTAAACAATATCCTGTCTGCAAGGGGTTTTGCCCGCGAGGGGGAACAAAGGCTGTTGGTTATCAGTTGTGTCTTTCACTTCCCCTTATCTAAGTAAATGCTTTAAAGGTTAGAGTTTTAAAACGTGAAAATTCTTTCTTTATAACTACTAGTATTAGTAATAATTCACAAATTATTTACTTCTAATGTGATTAAAAGATTTCATATATGTGTAAATTATGTAAGTGATTATAGTACTAGGAAATATATGAAATGTAAAGGTATGTGGAAAGTTTTAAGTCGTGGGTGGCTGTGGGTGGTGTAAGTACATATCTAGATGGAGCATTTTGTTTGCTGTTCCTGCATTGTCTCAATGCATTGTCTCAATTCACTGACATTTATGGTGGGAGCGTGCTCCCTTGGAGACATTCAGTCTCCTCTGGATATATGAGATCATGGATCAGTAAGTCATTATGTTTATTCTTAGTTCCTTAAGACATTCAAGCAACAATCAAGCATTCAACTTAACAAACAGGTTTCAAACAGGTTTCAGGGTAAAGGTTACTTAGGCCTTTATGCCGCACCTTAAGAGTTTCTACGTTCACTAAAAGGCATGCTAGGCAACTTATGCGCCGCTGTCGCAAGCCAGGGGGACTGGGGGCAACGCTCCGGGGAGCACGCACCGCCTTACCGCGGTCTTTACAACGCGGACAGAGCCATCCCACCACGGCTGGATGCCGGGGGTGCGGCAGTAATGAACCAATTTTGGTATGTAATTGTTAACCAAACTCCGTACCTTACATTATATTTTACTTTTTATGTTTGTATCTCATAACTTTTCTCTATGTAAATTAATTAAAATTTTTATTTACAAGGTTATGACATCTATAAATAGTTTTCTTTCTTCATAATCTACACTTTTTATTTCAATGTCTTCTCTGGATGGAATCCCCAGTAAATTATTGAATAGAAGTGGCTACTTTTTATGTTTCTGATTTTAAGGGAAAATAATTTACTCTAGGTAACATTGCATTTACTTACATTACACAAGAGCATTGGATCCTTCAGAGAAGTCATTTGTCAGATTAAAGATACTTGTTTCCATTTTAGTTTATTAAGCATTTTGATTTTCTTTTTCTTTTCATAAGAAGGTATTGAATTTTTCTTTTTTGAATATTAGCAAGTGCCCTTCTATTCTCTTTCCATTATTTTGTGACCTTTAAGCGGGAGCATGCCAAATTCAATACCTAATATGAAGGCAGTAGGTCTTAAATTTTTCAAATACTATTCCTACATCTATGGTTAGCTTCTTGTGGTTTTGGTTTCATTCTCTTAAAAATTATTTTCAGTTGTTAAATAGACTTTGAAAACCTGAGATAAATCCATGGTCATGATATACCATTTTAATCTCCTACTGAATTTGGTTTGTTAGTATTTTTGAGTTTTATTTTGGTGAATATTCATAAAACATATTGGCTTGCAGTTTTCTTTCCTGTGATGTCTTAAATTGGTTTTGATATCAAGGTAATGCAGATCTCATAGAATGAGTTGGGAAATATTCTGTCCTTTTCTAGTTTACTTACATTTTATCTATAAGGTGGACAGAATTAACAGTTTTTAATAACAAAGTGAATATTTGTATATTATATTTTTAAAAAATCAACTATAATATTTTTTAAGTCATGTGTATGTTTAGGTCTGTATATTTATTTTTTAATATATAAAGTAGATCAAACCAGTACATTATAAAATAAAATTTAAAATACAAAATACCAAAGTAATTCTACTTTCTTTTAAATATATTCTAATTACTTTTTTTTTTTTTTTCCTTAGAGTTGGAGTCTTTTGATGTTGTCTGACCTGGACTCAAACTCTGCATATACTCAAGCAATCCTCCTTCCTTAGTCCCCTAAGTATCTGAGGCAGCAGGCATAACCTACAGCAACCAGATTATTTTCTGCTAAGTTTCCCATTCCCCTATCCTTTTATGATCTCTTTTATGGACACCCTGCATTTCCTTCTAAATACATCGAACACATAAAAAGCATATATTGTTATATATCAGTGGTGGGGAACATCCACCCATAAGTCCACATGTGGTCTTCTAGGTCCCTAAGGGTGACATTTTGACTCACTCGAAATTTTACAGAACAAATCCTTTCATTTCTGTTAATACAGATTTTTTTTTAATTTTTAACATGAACATATTTAAAATACCAAATAATGAAACAAGTTTCAACAAAGTAAACTTCCTAGATTGTCCAGCACAGTTAGAACATTAGTAAGCCATACAAGGGCTAAATTAATGACTGCAATGTCCCTTATTTAGTTTTACCTTCTCCTGCCCAACCGGTGCCACTACTGCACAAGGCTGGTTGGTGAGTTTATGGAACTTGGGTGTGCCGTTCTGTTACCAGATTTTAAAAATATCCATAAGGACCACAAATATTTTAAATTAGAGTAAAACACATCAAGGGTTATATTACATAAATTAAAAGATGAAAAGAGAAAGAAAAGACAATTCTTTCAACAGAAATAAGACCTGGAAATAATGACACTGAAGAAAACTATGAAGTAGTTTGTATATGTGGAAAAAAGGGAAGCCATTCAATGATTTAGAAATTGTGAAAGAATGCATTGTTAAAATTGTAGGATGTTCAGACACAAATAAAATTTCCAAATAAAAACTGCCTCTTTCAAGGAGAACTGTAACCGATCAGCAACATGATTTAGCCTTCAAAAGAAAAACTTCATGCAAAATTTCAAAAGAAAAAATATATTCTTCAATCTCTTTGGATGAATCTACTTATACTATTTACCTGGTGTAGGTTTTATAATTAATTCAGGTCATAATTGAAGATTTTCTTTGCCATGAATTACTTGCTTTAGACACTCTTGTGAACAGAGACACTCTTGTGAACAGAACTAAGAGAATAAGTAGCTTCATCAAATCTCAAGATAAATTTTCTGAAGTTTGTCTGAATTTGCTAAATTAAGTGAGTGTATTTACAGATCGGGTACCTTCCATTACAGGCAAAAGAAGAGTTTATTGAATAAATAAGAAATATTAACATATCCTGATGGTCTCATTTCTTTCCATTGTATTTTGCATCATCAAAGCTACTACACTTTGCAACAAGTAAAAATATTGTTATGTATCTTCATGCAACTACAACACAACATCAACGGTTTCATAATATGCTGCAGTTGAACGGTTTCATAATATGCTGCAGTTGAACAATGAGGTATTCAGTGTAGATTTGCTTTTTATTATAAAGTGTGTTGGCTAACACAGTGACAAGTATTAGCCAAAATTTTATCTCTGTGAGAAGAGATAGTTAAATATAATGAAGAACAGAATCAGCAATGCTAATTATGGAAGGAAGATTTCTATAGGTATGCAACATTTCTGTTGTGATATTATGTGAAATCAAAATGACTTGAATAGTTTTTGCAAGGTAAAACTAAGTCTACATATGATATATGGTAAAAAAAATCAATCATTTTGAAAACAGCTATCTGTTTTAAAACACTTAATTCGAAAAGAATTGTAGATGAACATTTTCCTCAGTTAACAAAGGTCATTGATGAGTGGGAGCATATGTTAGTCATTTGAAGAAAATACAGCTGTTCTATGCCTATTAATTGGAGAATATGATGAAAGGTTCACTGACTTTTAGAATCATGACATCATACTCAAATTAGCATTTCAGCCTTTCCTAGTTGATATCACTGAGGCAAGGAAGCTATGAAACTATGGATGAAATTGATTGAGCTGTCAATAGATGGCATTTTAAAGACATTATCTGATGCTAAGAAAGATCCAATTGAAATATGGAACATGTCTCAAAATGGTTTCTCACTTTTAAACCACTTATTGCCAGGAATCTACATTCTCCTACCAAAGCAAATCAATGTACTCTTAAGATCACAAATGAATGAAACCCATCTAAATGATCAACTGAAACAGTGGACTTTAGTGCTGTGACCAAATATTCAAACGTTTTACAACAAAAAGCAGACACAACAAAGTCATTAAAGGTTAGTTAACTTTAAATTTAAAATGAATGTCTATACACAACAATTGAATAAGTAAGGTTGACTAGTTTGATGTGAACATTTTAGATTGTGTATTGAGTCAGCACATTGTAGTCCATAGTGTAGTAATGAACACAGTTATGATATAATAAAAAACAAAATAAACAAATAGCTTTCATTGTTGAAAATGATTAAGTACACAGTCATTAGATTTTTACAAAATAATGTAAAGTTTTAAGTATATCTAATTGAAGTTTCTCGAATGTGGCCCATTTGTATACAGATAAAATAATGTGGCCTTCCAACTTGAAAAGCTTCCCAACCCCAGGCATAGACCATCTAATCAATTCTCATTATATTTTCAAAAGGAATAACTTAAAGTACATAGGGTCTACTAGATTAATCTTTATGGTAATCTATATTTAAATGTGCTTTGTATTTCTCTAATGTGAACTTGTCATCAGTGGGCATTGGTTATAAGTGAGATTCAAGTGTTGCCAATTCTGTTAAATTGTTGCTGCAGACCTATATATCCTATTTTTCATTTGCTTTAGTTGATTTGACTTTTATTTTAATTGGCCTCATACCCCTTAAATACTAATCTCTCTCCTAGAAAATCACACATCATGAAGAGCTTTTATTCCTATATCAACGTTGCACACAGGTGTAAGCCTATTTCTTCAATTTCCTTTAGCTACTATTCCCCTTGAATCATAAACACAACTAAGCTTCTTTTTGTTTCCAGAGCTAGTTAAAAGGAAAAAAAAAAAAAAAGAAAAAAAAATCTCATAAACCTCTTTCTCATTCACAAGGTAATACAGAGTCCATATAGATATTATTAAATGGCAACAGGGTCTCTTAATGTATTATATCAGGTCACAAAGATTTTGAGATATTGTATTTATTATAGATAGTTGCTAGATAATGTAATTTTACTTTTACATAAAGATTTTCCTTTCTTTTTGTTGTATTTTATTGGTTTCTTTTGCTACCTTGGCATGTTTAAATTATGCAGTAATATTTTCTGATGTCTTAAACATTAGCCTATTTTTTTATTTGCTTATAATCATCCCTTGTACCTTAAATAGATGATATTATTTGGTCCTAACAGACATTTATATTAAATTGTTATTTTTCTTATTAATTCATCTTTATTTTAATCTTTTATAATAATAAATATGGGGAATTTTCAAATTTTATTGTTTTACTTTCTTATGCATGTGTTCTTTTTATATTATTTGGAAGGTTTTCATCTCTTTATTTTTTCTAATAATTATTTTTAATTTATAGTTATAATTCTATATAGAATATTCAATTTTTCTTTTTAATTCTTTGTATTTTCGCCTTGAAGCAGTGACAAAACTAGTTTGCATCAATTTCTTTGCCTGTTTTCCTTAATTATTATAATTACTTATATATTATCAGGCTTTATGTTTCCATGTTATATCATCAGTTTAAGCTTGAAGAATTCACTCAGAATTTTCCAGCAGTTCTGCTGATGAGTCGTGTTGTTTTTTTTCTTTTTTTTACTTTTTTTGTTTGAAAATAACTCATTAAATTTTAGTTCTGGAAGTGATGTCATATGTTAGAAGGTTTTTCTGTTGATTTTTTGAAGTTCTATTTTATTTAGCATTCTGACAAAAATATCAATTGTCTTCTGCCTTCTGTTTCTTATGCAGAAGTAAGAGCTTGTTAATACTATATTACTATATTCTTGGCCTATAATTGGGTTATAGCTTTCATATGAATATGGGGAAAGGTGAGAGGGATGGGAGGGGAGGGGGGAAGGATGGGTGGAGGAAGGTTAATTGGTGGGAACACCTATGGTTTATCTTACGAGGGTAAATGTGAAATTTACTAAATGTAGAATACAAATGTCTTAACACAATAACTAAGAAAATGCCAGGAAGGCTATGTTAACCAGTTTGACAAAAATTTTTCAAATTGTATATAAAACCAGCACATTGTACCCCATGATTGCATTAATGTACACAGCTATGATTTAATAAAAAAAAGAAAAATAATAATATATTACTAATGCTCATTTGAAAATAACCATGCATACTTTCTCCCACCTCTGACTATTTATTAAAATTTGTTTTTTTACTTTGGCTTTTGCTTGCATTAATTTGACTAAGTGCATAAGTGTGGTTTTCTTTGTATTTATTTATCCCACTAGGGCATACTGGGATTCTTGAATTTGTGAGTTGAAACTTTCTAGCAATTTCCGATGTCACATCTGCAAATTTTGCATCTATTTTATATATTCTTCACTTTCTTAGACTCTAATTACATGCAAGTTAGACTTAGTAATGTGCTCATATTTTTCTTATGCTGTGTCCATTTTTTAAAAAAATATTCTTTTCATCACGTGCTTCACGTTCACTGCTTTCCATTGACACTTTTCCATTTCATTCACTTATCTCTTGTCATGTCCCGTCTGCTGTTAAACATATGTTACATGACCTGAATTTCAGACATCACATTTTTATTTCCAGAATTTTAATTTGATTTTTTGTCAAAGATTCTAAGTATTTTAAGCACATCAGAGTTTTCATTATTTTATGCAATATTTTTATTGTCTATGGAAAAACATTATTTTAATGTATGTGTGGTAACACAAATATCTTAATATACTCTAAGTTTTTTTCTACTATTAATATTGTCCTCCTTTTTGAGTTCAGAGACATCTAACTTTTGCATATTACTTTCCTAATAAGAGTATAAATTAGCACAGCTGTTTCAGAAAGTAATGTGACAAAAAGGAGAAAACAAAATGGTAATAGAAAATTAAAACATTTATATGCTGTAATGTATTGAATGCCCTCTAAGGATTATAATAAATGTAAATCAACAAATATATAGAAAAATTTTAAGCACATATATCTTAACTGCACCACTGTAGACATAATTAAAACATAGAAAGCAATCTAAATGTTCACTAAATGAATCAATAAATACATTACAGTTTATTCTTGTGATCAGTTATTGTGTGTTCATAAAAGGTCACATTTTAACGTTTATTGAAGAAAGGAAGAATTTTGCTATAACATTTTATGTAAAGCAGAGGGATATAAACTGGTTGACAGTACTTTCATTTATCTACAACTGTCCATCAGCTGAGTCACTCTACCTTTTTAGTATAAAAGTAAATTAATTTTCAATCAATTTCATATGCTCTGTGGGAAGTGCAAAGGCATCCACAAGATTACCAGAAATTACCAGTGACAAGTCTTTTTCTGAGATTTATGATCCTAACAATATTACTCTAGTAATTACTCAATAGCATTTGCAATTCAATTATCATATATATTTCTTCCACCTGTTATATTCATTCACACACACACACACACACACACACACACAACTGGAAGAAATAGGGTGTCCATAAATTTTGTGTGCAATTTAAAATAGTTGGCTTACATTGCACATGAACTTTATGAACATCCTGTATATTAACATTTATCATTAGATTTGTTTGGGTCTTAATATAACAAATTATTTTTATTTTATTAATTATCATTTTCAAAATCATTACAATGACACTATATACTCAAACATTAAAAATAATAATAACAAAGAAACATTAAGGAGCACGATGAAGAAAATCACTAAACAAAAATTGTCTTATAGACTTTTTTTAACTTGTATTAGCCTTAGAATAGACATTATTCATCTGACGCACTAGGTAATTCAATAAACAACAAATAATGTAATGGAAACAAATGTAAACAAACATTCGCTGTCAGTTAGCCAGATATGGGTTCTGAAAGCACACATATAAGAAAAATCTTCATTATTTGGACTAGTACAGAAAATAAAGATAAGCACATACACAAATAGGCATAGACTTACACACATATCTTTTATCTATTATTCAGGCATGAAAGGTGTATTATGTACACACGTGGATTTGCCATAATAAATACTGAAACCATATACACAGATACACACATGAACACAAACAAAGTTTCTCTGGTAATTGCAGGCATAGTTATTTCTTCACTAAAGCAACTTTTCACTATATTAAAATTAAAATGAGAAGTATAAAATATTATTGTATTATGTAGTTGTATTTTCAATTCTGAGATGTGTCGGGAGTCTTCAGATTTCCACAAATATGGGGGGAAATACCATGAATTAAACAGAGCTGAGAAGAATCTTACTATAGATTTTTTTCTCAGATAATTAAGCATTAAATTATTTTATGGGATTTTTACTCTGCAGCACCAATATTGCTTTTCTTTACTAAACTAGTTTGAAAACAATAGTAAATTATTCAGCATATAGTATAACTAGATATTTTAAAAACCAAAATTTTAAAATAAATAATGTTTATTTTTTTTTTTTTATTGTTGGGAATTCATTGAGGGTACAATAAGCCAGGTTACACTGATTGCAATTGTTAGGTAAAGTCCCTCTTGCAATCATGTCTTGCCCCCATAAAATGTGACACACACCAAGGCCCCACCCCCCTCCCTCCGTCCCTCTTTCTGCTTTTCCTCCTCCCCACAATCTTAATTGTCATTAATTGTCCTCATATCAAAATTGAGTACATAGGATTCATGCTTCTCCATTCTTGTGATGCTTTACTAAGAATAATGTCTTCCACTTCCATCCAGGTTAATACGAAGGATGTAAAGTCTCCATTTTTTTAATAGCTGAATAGTATTCCATGGTATACATATACCACAGCTTGTTAATCCATTCCCGGGTTGGGGGGCATTTAGGCTGTTTCCACATTTTGGCAATTGTAAATTGAGCTGCAATAAACAGTCTAGTACAAGTATCCTTATGATAAAAGGATTTTTTTTCCTTCTGGATAGATTTTGAAAGAAAATATTTCTATAGGTTTACCTATGTTTAACAGCTGTCAAATGAAGTGACATTTCTCATATTTTATTTTCATGTGGAGAGAAATGTGATGAACAGAGTTGGTTTTGAAGAAAAACTTAGATTGGTTGAACTCTTTCAAGTCAGAAAGGAAGTTACAGGGTATGGACACCATATACCGAGAAAATTAAGTGATGACATTAAAATTCTACCAGCTGATGTTTTAAGTTTGTACAAAGAAGGTAAAGTAAAGTAAGGAAATATATGAAACAATATTTATCATTGCTGAGTACATACAAGGTAATTTTAAAGTTATACTTCATGTTATTCTCTCCTTTAATTCCACAATTACCCTAAAGTTAAGATATTTTTTTATTCAAAAACTCAAAGTGATGGAATGCAGGCTTATACAGGTCAATTTTTCTCCCAAAACGCAGAGCTAATAGTGACATAGTTCAAATTTAAACCTGAAAAAGGTGTGGTGGAGCATATTGCAAGGGTACAAGTCAAATCTGTCAAGTGTAGAACATAAATGTCTTAACACAATAATCAAGTAAATGAGGCAAAAGCTATGTTGATTGGTTTGATGTAACCATGTCATATTGTATAAAAATAATCAACACATTGTACCCCACATATGCATAAATGTATTCACGATCTATGTGTATTTGACTTAATAATTATTGAAAATAAAAAAGAAACCCAGATATATCTGATCCAAAAGGCTTTTATCCCCCCACTGGAATCTAGTTTTGTAACACAGGAAAGTATCACTGAATTATCTCTGCTTCTATTTTATTTCCAATCATAAATATAAAAGGCAGTAAAAAATCAACACAGTCAACCCACACCCAAAAGCCTAGAACACACTTAAGACAAACACACACACGTCAGTCTTTTAAAATTTTCAACTCTCCTTTCTCTCAATTTCAACTTTTTGGAAATTAGATGATAGATGAATTACATGGATGAGAAGAAGTTACAGAAATAGAATAGAAATGAAAAAGAAACAGATTAGCATACTATTAGGAAGAGTTTGGATTAGATTAGATTCTGCTTCATTCTCCAATTCCTTCAGGCGTCTCTTCTGCAGGACCCTAGATGCATGAGTATTCAGCATTAAAATGAATACTTCCTGTGACTTCATGCAGCAACCAATGTCAATGTTGTGCACTATAAGAAAGTTTTCCTATTGACTAAAATTTTTCTACTCTGTAACTTTCATCCCTTAATGCTAGTTATGCCCTCTAGGCCTACAAGAAAAAAATATATTTCTTCTTTCACATGACAGCTCTTGAAATATTTCAAGACAACTAGCATGTCTCCCTTTAATCTCCTCAACCCCAGGCTAACCACCCACAGAAGATTATATTGTAGCGTTAATATCTTCACCTTGCATTTTCTATACTTCCATATGTCTTACCCATTGTTACTTCTCTCTAAAATAGTGGGAACCATGAAAAATTATGACATATATGAAGCGAATTATATAATCTCAGTCACATCCTACTTTACTCCCTCACATAGATTCTTTGCAGACCTTCCATATAGTGAAGAGCCATAAGATTTAAAAGAAAGAAATAATTCAAGAATCATTCCTAAATCAGGAAGATTTATTTTAACCCTAAAAGTCACAGAGATATAAAAGCCAAGTGAATTCTAGGATTCATCATCATTCATGCTGGAACTACCCACAGTAGCAAAGACTGAATGTGTAAAATGTATTTGATTCTTTAAAACAAATTTATTTACAAAATTTATAGGAGCAGGTGCAGTAACAAAAATAAACCATGTTTCTGTAAACACATTTTAGTATATGATTTGTGCTTGAATTCTAGATATACCATTTACTAGCTATATTTTCCCATACAATTAAAAAATACTCTCTGAATCTCAATTTCCTTAAAAAAATATAAAATGATTTTAATTCATATGTTTATTGTAAAGATGAAAAAGAAGCTCTGTATAGCAGAATGGAACATAATCATTTTATTTGAAACCATATAAACAAAGGTGTTGAAATAATGAAATGAATTATTTACTTCATCTCAAAGGTTTACATCAAATATGTGACAAATGCCATTCAGCAAATGGAAAAAACTTCATTATATTAGGAATGAAGTACTTTTGAGATCTATGACAGTCAATCAAGGATATTTAAATTCACATGGTGAATTTAATCCACACATTAACCTCAGTTCCCAATTTAAATCCCATTAAAATGACAGTAAAATATTTAAAGGCATAAATCCCTAAGCTTAAAGAAAAGAGAAAAAAATGACAGATAACAAAAGTGAAACAACTTCAGAAATTGGAGAGAAGATAGACAAATGGAAATTGATATAGTGGTCCAGAGAAAGTTAAGGATCTGCAAGGGTAAAAGCCAACAAGAAAACCAATCTGTGCTGTAGCTTCCTAGAAAGACTAAGGCATTATATGGAAGATGTCACAGACAGGGACATGGGTGTCAATACAAATAGGACTAGTTGTTCACTTCTCTTTTCACACTTCACATAAAATCTATACATCTAAATATCAAAGTCGATCACTTATTATAAATTCAATTTTCCACAACACATAATTCAGCTATGTTCTCTATCACTTTATAAAATAGATTACCTTTCTCCCAGTTTCTACTAGCATGTTTCTCATTTCCATCTGAGAGATCACCAGAAGCACCTTTAACATTATTATAGTATATATATGTAACAACATTCTTTTCATAATTATATGAACGTGTTTTCTATGATGGTAGAAGCTTTCTCTACAGCTCTCCTCTCCTCTTCTCCTTCTGAGCCCTCACCAGAATCACCTTTAACATACTTGTGATGGACAATTTCATGTGCCAACCAGATTTATCCATTAGGTACCTAGACATTTGACAAAATATTATTGTGGGCATGTCTTTGAAGGTGTTTCTTTATTAGATTGACATTCTCTATTAGATTGATATTCATATCACTTTGGTGGTTATAGAGCCTAATGAGAGGGATGGATACAACAAGTGGAGATTTTGACTAAAGTTTCAATTAGACAGTAGAAATAAACATTCCACTGTACAGAATTATGACTATAATAAATAATGATAAATTGTATATTTTTAAATAGCTAAAAGAGTAGATTTTAATGCTTTTGCAAAAAATAAAAGCATGTGAAGCAATGTATTTGGTAATTAGCTTGGTTTAATCTCCTAACTATATAAACATATATAAAAATCACAATGCACCCAATAAATATATATAATTACTTGTTAATTAAATATATAATAGAATAAAATAAGTGTATTCTAAAAATCATTTGATTAGATGACTGAATAAAGAAATTTATCCTTTCTAATGTGGATAAGCATTATCCAGTCAAGTGAAATATGAATCAAATAAAAGAGATGATGGACAGGGAACTCTTCTTATCTGATTGAGCCAAAACAGAGGTCTTTTCTGGCCTTTTACTTGGACTGAAATAACAATTCTTTAGCCTTAAGCCTGCTAATTTTCGGGCTGACTCACCGTAGGTTCTCATGTTTTTAAGGATTCAGATACATATAGGAACTATAGTTTGGTTCTCCTGGATCTCAAGACTCAAGTTTCCTGGACACTTTTCAGCCTCCACATTCATGTGAATGAATTCCATATATATAGCATATTAGTTTTTTTCAATTTTCTGGAGGATTCTGATTAATACAATTTATGTCTCCATCAAAAACCTCTTTGAGGTTATCAATACCTTTTTTATCATGTGTTTCAGAACTCTTTCTGAAATACTATTCCAAAACCACTTTTATATTTTTTTAAGTATTTATTTGTTAGAGCAGCACCCCCCTTCTGGTATAAAAACTAACATAAATTTCCAGAGAAAGCTGTAATAAAACCTTGCAAACCGAGTGCTTAAAACAATAGAAACTTATTGTGTTACACTTCTGGTGGCCAGAAGTTTGAAATCAAGGTGTCAACAGTTTTCTTTGTTTGTTTGTTTTTTTCTTTTTGAAATTTGTAAAGGCAAATTCTCCCATGCTTCTTTCCTAGATTCTCATAATGGCCAAAAATCCTCTGTGTCCTTTGTCTTACACATGCATTACTCCAACTCTGCCTCCATCTCCACTTAAATTTCTTCTTCTTTCTTTTCTTTTTCTTTTTTTGAGACAGAGTCTCACTTTATTGCCCTCAGTAGAGTGCTATGGCATCACAGCTCACAGCAACCTCCAACTCCTGGGCTTAGGCAATTCTCTTGCCCCAGCCTCCTGATTAGCTGGAAATACAGGTGCCCACCACAATGCCCAGCTATTTTTTGTTCCAGTTTGGTCAGGGCCAGACTCAAACCTGCCACGCTCGGTATACGGGGCCAACACCCTACTCACTAAGCCACAGGCGCTGCTCCTACATCTATTTTCTTAGAAGGACACCAGTCATATTGGATTAGGGGCAAAATCTACCCCAACATGACTTCGTCTTAACTCATTACATCTGCAAAAACATTATTTCTAACAAGGTCACTTTCTAAAGTATTGAGGATTAAAAATTCAATGTATCTTTCTTGAAGGTCACAATTAGATCTATACCACTTTTGAAGCTAAATTGGTGTTAAATTTATGTAGGTTGCTATATATTAATATTCAATTGCAATCCCCATAGCAACCACTGAAAAGATAATTTAAAAATACAGAGTCAAATAAAAGATCAAAATGATGTACTAGAAAATATCTATTTAAAACTATATATATATGTACTTGTGTGTATGTACTTGTGTGTGTATATACATATGTAGTATATGCATACATATGTGTGTATGCACATATCCATATGTGAACATACACTGGTGATGCCAAAAATGTATACATATTTCAAGAAGGGAAAATACTATTTTAGAATTGTAATACTCAATATACATGTATACTGATAATGTCTGTTATCATTTATATTGTATTTTGTACCTCTTGTAATTGCAGAAGTCAGATGTGACTTGAGTATTACAATTTTAATGGTTTCTTTTTCCTTTCTTAATTGTGTATACATGTTTTGGCACCCTCTGTATATATAATCTAATTATACATTGTCTACAAGAGACTCATTTAAGTAAGAATCAAAGAAGAAATAAGTTGAGTGTGAAAATGAGGCTAAAAAGATGGTCCATGAAGTAATAACCAAAAAAGTGCATGAATAACTATACTAATATCAACAAAATAGGCTTTAAGACAGTAATTGCTACAATAGACATGGAAGATAATTAACTAATGATAAAAAGTCAATCTATCAAGATCAATCCTGATATATCAAGATAGATATAACAATTATAAACACTTGTATACCTAACAGGAAAGCCACCAAATATATGAAGCAACAACTGATGGAATTAAATGGAGAAATAAATATTTGAACAATAATAGTTACATATTTTACCACCCAATTTCAATGATAGATATAACAACTAGACAGAAGATAAATAGGGGATTAAAGAACTTGAAACATAATTTAACTGAAATAGACTTAACAGACAAATTGAGAACACTAAACCCAACAAAAGAAGAATGCACATCATTCTCAAGAGCACATAGAATAATCTCCAGAGTATAGTATATATTTGACCACAGAATAAGTCTCGATAATGTGAAAATATTCAAATCATGGATATTATTTTCTCTAACCATAGTAAAATGAATCTAGAAACCTGTAACAGAAGAAAATATAGAAAATTTACAAATATGTAGAAATAGAACTCTTAAACAACCAATGAGTCAAAGAAGAATTCCTGGGGAAATTGGAAATTCCTCTGAGATAAATGAGAATAAAAACACACCATACCAGAATTTATGAGATGCAACCAATATAGGGCTCAAAAGAAAACTTATAGCTATAAACATTTACAGTAAAAAGTAGAAATATCTTAACAGGAACATAACCTTCCACATTAAAACTTAGAAAACTAAGATGAAACTCACTCCAGACTTTTAGAAGGAAATAATAAAGAGGACAGCAGAGAGATTCCAAATATTCGCTAGATAAGCAACAGAAGGAATCAGTAAAACCAAAATTGGTTTTTAAAAAAGATCATTAAGATTGGCAAAGCTTTAGCTAGACTGACCATAAAAGGGATAAGACAAAAGTTATTAAAATGAAAAATTTAAATCCAAACATTACTATTAACTTTATAGTTATAGAAAGATGAACAAGACACTACTTTGAGCAATAGTACCCCAAATTATTAGATAACACAGAGGGAGTAGAAAAATCAATAGAAACACACAAAATGCCCAAACTGACTTAAAAGTAATAGAAATCAGAATGGCCATATAACATGTCAAAATATCGAACAATAATCAAAGACATGCCAATAAAAGAAAGTTCAGGACCCAATGGTTTTACTGGTGAGGTCTACCAAATGGTTAAGAAATAACTAAAATAGATCTGCCATTCAATCCTTTAATTCCTCTGCTGGGCATATACCCAGAAGACCAAAAATCACATCATAACAAAGATATTTGTACCAGAATGTTTATTGAAGCCGTATTCATAATTGCTAAGTCATGGAAAAAGCCCAAGTGCCCATCGATCCACGAATGGATTAATAAATTGTGGTATATGCACACCATGGAGTATTATGCAACCTTAAAGAAAGATGGAGACTTTACCTCTTTCATGTTTACATGGATGGAGCTGGAATATATTCTTCTTAGTAAAGTATCTCAAGAATGGAAGAAAAAGTATCCAATGTACTCAGCCCTACCATGAAACTAATTTGGGGCTCTTACATGAAAGCTATAACCCAGTTACAACCTAAGAATAGGGGGAAGGGGGAAAGGAAGGGGAGGGAGGGGGGTGATAGGTAGAGGGAGGGGGATTGGTGGGATTACACCTGCGGTGCATCTTGCAGGGGTATATGCGAAACTTGGTAAATGTGGGATGTAAATGTCTTGGCACAGTAACTGAGATAATGCCAGGAAGGCTATGTTAACCATTGTGATGAAAATGTGTCAAACGGTCTATGAAGCTAGTATATGATGCCTCATGATCATATCAATGTACACAGCTATGATTTAATAAAAAAAATAAATAAAAACAAGAGAAAAAATTAAAAAAAAAAGAAATAACAACAAACCTTATCAAACCTTATCCAAAAAGTAGTAGAGAACATTTCCTATTTCTTTCTATGAGGCCAGTATTTCTGTTACTATAACAAGACACAATGAGAAAAAGCAGTAAAATATGGACAGAATGGATTTTATCAAAAATTAAAAACTTTTGCCCTTAAATGGACTCTCTCAGGAAACTGGGAAGGCGATCCAGTAAATTGGTTAAGATTGCTGTAAATTGATGACTCATTTTCTGTGAATGTCACTTGCAGTCTCTATGAGAAAATTGCTATCATCACATTTAAACATTTTTATCACAAAATAAAATGTCTTCATTTTTTAAAGTTTTCACATGTATCCCAATGTGCAATCAGGACTGAGAATGACTGACCTATTCCAATCTTTTACTTCCGGATATGAAGACTCAGAAAGGAGACAGCATTAGTGTTAAAGCTACTAGCAATTGAATCACCTCATCTCTATCAGTATACTTCATATCACTTTATTCTATGTCTGTCACCCAGGAGATGTACCATATACACCTACATTGCATCCATTAGGTGAGAGAACTTAACAATCAGCTCTCTCTTCTCCTTTTTCCTCCTCATCCTCTCTTACTAGAATTTAATCTTGTGTGTGTAGGTGTGTGTGTAGTTGTGTGTGTGTAGTTGTTCATCACTAGTTTGCATTAGTACTAAGTATATTAGATGCTTCTCTTCAATTCTTGTGATACTTTAATTAGTAGGGTGTTCTTTTTTCATTAAAAAGTTACACATACTGATTTTAGAAGACTGAAAAATACTGTAATCTATAAAGAACAAGAAAAGAATTCTGTCTTGCCCACCCATGGAACTTATCTTCATCTTTTGATACTCATCTTTAACACTCTCTCTCATACAGCTGCAACTAAAAATTCTTAGTTTGAATGTAGTGCTACTTCTAAAAGTTCTTAGTTTGAGTGCAGTGCTACTTGCACCTCTATTCAAGCAAATGTTAGAAAACATGATGATGATTTATTAAATTATCTATATGTTATGCTAAATCCTTAGGGAAGGAGTCTGTGTTATTAATTTGTAAATAAGAAGTAAATATGAGAGTTTCTGAGTTGTTATAAATGTTGAATGACTGTTGAGTAAATACATTGAAAAAGGCATATTATATTGCCTTCTTTAAAATATAGTACTTTATACCATAAAAATTATTTCTTGTGGAGAGAAGATGACTGATTAGAGGCAGTGTTCAACAGAGGATCGTGTCCAGAGGGAGAGATAATGGACAGAATGGACTCAGTGAAGCTCAAGATGGGGAGCTGAGCTGAGAAAGAAGATAAGTGCACATTATCTCTGCAAAGGCAAGCTGCAAGTCCAAGAAAATAAATTCTAGTTACAAAGCCCATCTCCAAGAGGACAAGAGACTCCTCCCCTGAAAAAGGTTTGCTGTGTGCTTTCTGAAAGTGAGTAGGGAACAAAAGACCTCTTATTTTATCCCACAGGAGAGAGCTGCTAAACCTCAGGCTTCCTTCTCCAGGGAGGTCCCACTTGTGAGCCTAGGTATCAAACTGCTGGTCATAAAATTTCATCAGAATTTTTCCTATTCTGAACTCTCAATCAGTGCTTCCCCCCTCACCAGGCAGACTATAGGCCTGCCCCCTGCAAAGTTCAGAGTGTTTTGCAATTCCCTAAGAGGCCTGAGCATTGTGTGGGCTGCTGGACTTCAGTGAGGAAACAGTGACTTGAGTTGAAGTTGGGGGACATGGGGAGAGAGGGATACATGGAGAGATAGATGCACTATGCCGCAGCAGTGCTGATGCCCTGGGACAGACTTTGGCTTTGAACTTCCCTAAGACTGTAACTCATGGAGGGAATCAGGCTTCAGCTGCTCCAGGTTGCTTTTGGCAGTGTGCAGTGGTGGTGAGGCATTGAATGCATGGGAGAGAGATGTGCATAGTAATGGTGTGGAGTGGCAGGTGGAGGTGCTGATGCCTTCGGTCTGAATTTGGAGGTGCACTTCTCTGATGCCATTTCTCACCAGAGGGAACAGGGCTTCAGCCCCTCAAGGTTGCTGGGGGCAGTGTGCGATGAGGGAGGAGGCACTGGTTCCCCCCAGACTCTAGTGGGAGCACCCCCGGACTGTTGCTCACTGGAGGGAACAGGCTCCAGCCAAGTGGGGTTGCCAGCAGTGGTGCATGGCAGGGGGTGGAGGCACTGAGGCCTCTGGACTGACTCTTTGCTGGGCTGCACCTTCCTGACCCAATTACTCACAGGAAAGAACCAGACTCCATCCCCTCATGTTTTGGGGATGGAATTGCCTACTGTCGTGTCGCTGGAGACCATTTGAACTCTCCCTATTGAGCAGTGATTGTGCTGCATGGGATAATCTGATTAGAACACTTGACATGGGCTGTCCACCTGAGGACCCTCTGAGGTTGAGTGGTGCTCATTTTGTAGCAGGAGGGACTGATTCTCCTCCTCTGGCTGTCACTGGTTGGAGGGTGTGGTGCCGCAATTACTTGTATCTACTTCCAGCCCAAGATTTCAGCCCAATACTGCAATTCATTAGGTTTGGATAGAGTTTGGCTGACTACAAGACAGAGCCAGCTAACAAGCAGGTCCTCAGAGTGTCTGGCTGCAACTCTGAAAAGGCTTTTTGAAAAGCTGTAGGGGATAAGCCATGATCACAAGCCCTAGGTCATTGGTAAAGAGCTAGTTAACTCCATTACCTGAGCCCCTCAATCTAATCTCACCCTAGCAGTTCTATTATCCAAACTGTGGAAAACAATCATGGGGTGGAACTAGTGGAAGAACTCAGGCAACATGAATAATCAGAATAGGTCAACTCGCCCAAGAAATAACAAAAGAGATACAACAGAAGATGCCATTCACAAATGCCTGAATTGTCAAAAATAGAATTCAGAATATGGATGGCAAATAAAATGAGAGGAATGGAGGAAAAGATGGAAATAGAAATCCAGAGAGTTGTTTAATAGTTGTCTCAAGAAATTAATGAATTCAAAGACAGTCAGCAAGGATATGGACATAATGAGAAAAAAGATAGAATAGCTCAAGGAAATGCAAATGTTATTCGAGAAGCTTCAAAATACAGTAACATCCCTAAGTAACAAAGTTGAGCAGGTAGAAGAAAGGATCTCTGAAAGAGAATACAAAGCCTTTGAAAAATCCCAAGCATTCAAAGAGGCAGAAAAATGGAAAACAAAAACAGAACACTGCATGAGAGAGTTGTGGGATCATTCCAAAAGATTATACATCTGACTTACAGGAGTTCTGGAAGGAGGAAAGAATTACCCTAAAGGCACAGATGCTCTACTCTGAGATATTATGGAGGAGAATTTCCCAAGCATTGCAAGAGATACAGAAATTCAGAAAGCAAACTTTTTCAAAACCCCATGAATACCAAATCCAAATAAAGCAACTCCTAGACACATTGTAATTAACTTTGTCACAGATAACATGAAAAAGGAAATTCTGCAAGAAGCCAAACATAAGAAAAGCATTACATACAAAGAGAGAAATATTAGAATGACTGCAGATATTTCAACCAAAATTTCAAACAAGAAGGGGATGGTCATCAAACTTCAATCACCTACAACAAAACAACTTTCAGCCCAGGATCCTATATTAAGCTAAACTGAGTTTCATTTGTGATGGAGAAATCAAATACTTTATTGACATACACATGTTCAGGAAAGTTTCCATAACTAAACTAGCTCTCCAGGAAATACTCAGAGTCATTTTCCATAATGACCAGCCCAATGGTCTACCACCAAAGTAAACTCACCCAGAAGTTATCAAACAAAACCTAAACTCCACAATGGTTAAAGGATTAAAAATTTGCACAGGGCATTGGAAAAGCTTGACAGCCTAAACACTACCATTTCTATCAATTCTCTCAATTAATGCAAATGGCTTAAATTGTCCAATAAAAAGGCATAGGTTCACTGATTGGGTACAAAAACTTAGGCCAGATGTCTGTTTCCTACAAGAGACTCATCTTACCCAATAGTCAAAAAAAAGACTCAGTGTGAAGGGATGGACATCTACAATATAGGCAAAGGGAAATGAAAAAAAGCAGGAGTTGTAATTTTATCTGCAAATACTACAGATTTTAAACCAACAAAGATTAGGAAAGACAAGGATGGACACTACATAATTGTCAAGGGAAATACTCTACATGAAGAGATTTCAATACTTAACATTTATGAGCCCTACCTGAATGCTCCTCAGTTTTTAAAGCAAACCCTACCAGATATGAACAATTTGATATTTTCCTGCACTATAATAGTTGGGTGTTTTAACACCCCTTTGTCAGTTCTGGATAGATCCTCCAAGAAGAAACTAAACAAAGAAATAATAGACTTAAACTTGACCCTAGAACAAATGGACTTAACAGACCTTTACAGAACATTATATCTTAATAAACCTGAATACACATTCTTCTCATCAGCTCACAGATCAGACTCTAAAATTTATCATATCATAGGGCACAAGTCTAATCTTAACAAATTTAAAGAATAGAAATTATTCCTTTAAACTTCTTGGACCATAATGGAATAAAAATTGAACTCAACAGCAACAGAAATCTTCATACTCAAAAAAAGTAATGGAAACTAAATAACCTTAGATTGAATGGTAGCTAGATCAAAGAAGAGATTAAGAAGGAAATCACTAAATTTATGAAACAAAATAGTAACGAAGACACAAATTCTGAAAACCTGTGGGATACTGCAAAGGTAGTCCTAAGAGGAAAATCTATAACATTAGAGCCTTCATCAAGAAAACAGAAAGAGAGGACATCAACAATCTAATGAGAAATCTCAAGCAACTGGAAAAGGAAGAACAATCCAATCCCAAACCTATCAAAAGAAAAGGATTAACCAAAATTATAGAAGAACTAAATGAAATTAAAAAGAAAATAATCATTCAGAAGATCAATTAAACAAAAAAAATAGGGTGGTGCCTGTGGCTCAAGGAGTAGGGCGCCAGTCCCATATGCCGGAGGTGGTGGGTTCAAACCCAGCCCCGGCCAAAAAAAAAAAAAAAAAAAAAACCTTTGTGGGCGGCACCTGTGGCTCAGCGGGTAGGGCGCCGGTCCCATATGCCGGAGGTGGCGGGTTCAAACCCAGCCCCGGCCAAATTAAAAAAAAAAAAAAAAATGTTCTGTGAAAAGGTTAATAAAATTGATAACCCTTTGATTAGCCTAACGAGAAACAGAAAAGTAACGTTTCTTATGAAGTAAATCAGAAATGAAAAAGGAGAAAAGAACAACAAATATCACAGAATTTTTTTAAAATCCTCAATAATTACTACAAAAATCACTATTCTCAGAAATATGAAAATTGGAAGGAAATGGACCAATACCTAGTAGCATGCTACCTTCTTACACTCAACAACAAAGAGTCATAAATTTTCAATAGACCTATATAAAGTACTTAAATAGCATCAACTATACAAAATCTCCCAGAAATAAAAGTCTGGGACCAGATGGCTTTATATTAGAATTATACCAACATTCAAAGAAGAATTACATACCCTATTCCACAACATAGAAAAAAAAGGAATCCTCCCCAACACATTCTATGAAGCAAATATCACCTTAATCCCAAAACTAGGAAAGGACCCAGCAAAGAAAGAAAACTATAGTCCAATTTCATTAACGAATATTGATGCAAAAAATATTCAATTAAGATTCTAGCAATCAGAATTCAATAGTAATCAAAAAATTATACACCACAATCACATTGGATTTATCTTACAGTTACAAGGTTGGTTCAACATATGTAAATCTATTAATATAATATACCACATAAATAAAATAAAGACCATATGATTCTATCAATTGATGCAGGAAAAGCTTTTGATAATATCCAGCATGCTTTTATGATTAGAACACTTCAAAAAATAGGCTCAGATGGGACATTTCTTAACTTAGAGAGGCCTTCTACAGAAAACTCACAGCCAATATCTTACTGAATGGAGTGAAATTGAAAACAAACCCACTCAGATTTGCAACTGGACTAGAATGCGCCTTGTCACCACTGCTATTCAACATAGTAATGGAAGTGCTAGCCATTGCAGTCAAGGAAGAGAAGGGCATTAAGGGTATTGAGTTGGGTTCAGAAAAGGTCAGGCTCTCACTCTTTGTGGATTACATGATTTTATACTGGGAACCCCCCCCCCCCAGGGATTCAACTAGAAGCTCTTACAATTGATCGTGGAATATAGTAGTGTCTCAGGATACAAAATTAATACTTACAAATCAGTAGCTTTTATATATACCAAAAATAGTCAAGCTGAAAATAAAGTCAAAGACTCTGTTCCTTTTACAATAGTGCCAAAGAAGATAAAATATCTGAGAATTTATCTAACAAAGGACATGAAAGATCTCTATAAGATCTCTATAACCCTGAGAAAAGAAGTAGCTAAAGATGTTAACAAATGGAAAAACATACCATGCTCATGGCTGGGAAGAATCAACGTTGTTAAAATGTCCATACTACACAAAACAATCTACCGATTTAATGCAATCCATCTCTATCGAAACACCAATGTCATACTTTAAAGAACTTGAAAAAATAGAACATTGTTTTATTTGGAATAAAAATAAAACTTGAATAGCCAATACATTAATTAGATATAAAAACAAATCACAAGGCATCATGTTACCAGACTTCAGATTATACTATAAGTCTATAGTGATCAAAACAACATGGTACTGGCAAAAAATAGAGATGTAAACAAATGAAACAGAATAGAGAACCTGGAGATGAACCAAGACACATATCATCATTTGATCTTTGATAAGCATAACAAAAACATACACTGGAGAAAAGTTTCTCTATTTAACAAATGTTGCTAGGAGAACTGGCTAGTGACATGTAGAAGACAGAAACTGGACCCTCACCTTTCTCCACTAACAAAAATTGATTCTCACTGGATAAAAGATTTAAAATTAAGACATATAGTTATAAAAATACTAGATGAGAATGCAGGGACAGCACTTGAGAGGATTGGCCTGGAAAAAAAATATGTCATGAGAAGAACTCCCCTGGCAATGGAAGCAAGATCAAAAACATATTATTGGGATCTGATCAAGCTAAAGAGCTTCTGCACCACTAAGGGCACTGCAACTAAAGCAAAGAGACAGCCCTCAGAATCGGAGAGTATTTCTGTAGGTTATGTTTCCAACAAAGGTCTGATAACTAAAATCCACAAAGAACTCAAATTAATCAATAAGAAAAAACAAACAACCCCATTTCCTTGTGGGCAAGAGACTTAAACAGAAACTTCTTTGAAGATAACAGGCGCATGACCTACAAACCCATGAAAAAATTCTCATCATCTTTAGTCATCAGAAAATGCAAATCAAGATCACTTTGAGATATCACCTAACTCCAATAAGATTTGACCACATCCATCACAAAATCCCAAAACTGCAGATGTTGGCATGTATGTGGAGAGAAGGGAACACTTCTATACTGCTGGCGAAACTAATATAGCCTTTTTGGAAATAAATATAGAGAATTGTCCTGGAACTAAAAGTGGACTCACTGTTTGATCCTGCAATATCATTACTAGGTATCTACCCAGATGAACAAAAATTATTTTGCAACGAAGACATTTGTACCAGAATGTTTATTGCAGTCCAATTCACAATAGCCAAGTCATGGAAGCAGCCTAAATTCCCATCAGCCCATGAATGGATTAACAAATTGTGGTATATGTATACCAAGGAATAGTATGGAGTCATAAATAGAGGGAGACTTTACATCTATTATGTTTACCTGGATGGGGCTGGAACATATTCTTATTAAAGTATCTCAAGAATGGAAAAAAATTATATCCGATGTACTCAATACTATTGTGAAACCAATATATAAACACACATTCATACAAATGATCAAATACAAGGATAGTTCAGAATGAAAGACGAGAGAAAAGGGAGAGGGGATGGGCAGGAGAGGGCTAGTGGAGGGAGGGTATTTGGCGGAATCTCACCTAATGTACACAATGCAAATGTATATTTCAAAACAACCAAGAGTGTATTATAAATGTCATACCATAAAAATGAGTAAGTGAGGTAATGGTTATGTTAATTAGTTTGATCTAAGCATTCTACATTATATGTCAAATCATCACATTGTACCCCATAAATGTATACATTTATGATTTAATAAAAATTAAGTTAAAAAATTATTTCTTCATATAACAAAGGTAGGTGTTCATCCACTTCTGGATGACTGGAGACTCCTCTCTACTTGTCTTGGCATGTTTTCACTATACTCCAATGATTTTTGGCTACCTAGTCAAAGTGCTTTAGAATATGTATTGTTTCACTTCACATTGTATGCTGATGGAATTAATGAGCATTATGTTTTCGCTAAGTGGTGTCTAAGTGAGCTGGAAGACAGCATACATGTCCAATGTCTGCATATGGAATTGAGATATATTTTATTTATTTCTAGAATTTAATAGTTTATTGTCACCTCTATATTCTAAATAGCAATAAAAATAATAGCATTATAACATTTTCTCCAAATCTGTGAGGCTTAACTTTATTTAGAGAATTTCATCTTTATGAACCAATCCAAGTTTTTTTGTCATATCTGGATTTAAATTGTGCCCCCACTTTATTATTTTGCTGTTTATTTTAGAAAGAGTGCTCTGTAAATAGAGTGTTTTCAAAGAGCTTTGTCAAAAACATTTTAAAACAGTCTCCAGTATTTCTGTCCCTTAATGTACATGCTTTGTACAATACTCTACCTTTGAGTGGGAGCAGGGATTGTTAATATGATGTGATAGTCATTCTAGTAATTATGTTATGTTATATAAGTCTCTGTTTTGGCAGATTGGAGAGGACAATTTGAATTGAGTTTCTTGCTGTCTTTGAAGAAGCAGACAACCATGCTATGAACTGCCTATGGAGGTAGCCACGTGGCAAGAACCACAAGTGGCCTCAAGTAGTTGAAAGCAGTCCTTAGTTGACAGCTATCAAGAAAAAAACAAAACAAAACAGGACTTCAGTCCAATAGCTTCAAGAAAATGAATTCTGTCAACAACCTGGAAGAGCTTGTAAGCGGGTCTGTTCTAGCCAAGGTTCCAAATGAGGATGCAGCTGGCTGTGACACACCGAGCAGGGAACCCAGATAAGTGGTCTGGACTCATGACCAATGGGAATTATGTGATAAAAAATTTTGAGTTATTTTAAACTACTAACTCAATGGTAATGAATTGTATACAACAAAGGAAAACTATATATCTCAATGTGTTGTTACAAAAATTAAAAGACTGAAATATTTAAATCTATGTAAATGCCTCTTAAATGAAAAATGCTTATCATTCAAGAAACTAAACATTAAAGCTGTCTGTTTCTGCAAATATATAGAGAGTAAGGAACAATATTAGGGAAATTTCCTCAAAACATAATCTTTATTTCCATATTCTAGAGATTCAGTTAGGAGTCTCACTCTGTTCTTCTTTCAAGTTAGAGGCCACTATGGTTACCTTCACAGTCCTGGACTATAATTTATTCTGCAATAAATGGACATATGTAATAAACTCAGAAACTGCATCAAATATATTTCTTCATTTGATATGCACTGAGTAATAGCCCACTCTTCTTTAGAATTTTTCAAGCATAACAACTCCATGAAACTGATAAGACTAAAAGTATTTAAATTAATCCTCTATATACAACTAAGATGAATTGATTTTTTAAAATTATCAATTTTGTAAGATGATGCAAATGATGGTTTAGCTCTTTTAAAATTTCATTTATTTTTTTTCTCTTCCATTGTACTTAGATAAAACATCTGTAGTGGTATAAACAACTTAGAGTATTAAAACAAAATAATCGACATTTTAGCTCTGTTTTCAAGCTGTTACATGAACAATGAATCACCAAAGTTGCCAATTTTACACTGTGAAATAAAAATGGTTTATACAATAAAATTTTATGTTCCCGGTGGCAGCCAATTTATTATTTCATTTAGGAAGATTCATTTAACATCCAGCCGTTGCATGCTAAGTACATTTTGAAATGTTAGTCATTAAGTTATTGATTTACATGTATTAAGAATATTAAAACAATTTTTTTCTTATTTTAAGTGTTTGTTACAAAATCAAATTTAAGTCTTTGCACTCATTTGTATTGATGCATTGAATCAATTGAAAGTTTACCAATTAGGAGGAAGATGGCTGACTAGAGGCAACTTTAGCCAGAGGTTCCTGTCCAGAGGAAGAGGTATTAGATAGAAGTGAACTCAGTGAATCTAAAGGTGGAGAGCTGATCTAAGAAAGAAGATAGACAAGTGCACATCATCTCTGCTGAGGCAAGCAGGGACTCCAAGAAAGATGATCCAAGAAAACAAGTTCCAGGTACAAAGCCTATCACCAAGAGGACAAGAGACCCCTCCTCCAAATGAGAGGCTCACTGTAGTCTCTCTTAAAACAAACAGGGGAAAAAAGTCCTCTGATTTTACCCAATGGGAGAGAGTGGCTAAACACTGGGCCTCTTCTCCAGGGAGGTCCCACTCATGAACTAGGTATCATCCTGCCTCACATAAAATTGAATAAATATTTTCCCCGAAATTCTGATCTCCAGTCCACCCTTCTTCCCTCACCTGGTGGTCTGAAGGTCCGCCCTTGCAAAGCCCAGAGTGTTTGGCAATTCCCTGAGAGGTCTCCGCATTGTGCGTGCCACTGTACAGCAGCAAGAAAACAGTGACTAGAGTGTAAGCTGGAGGAATGGGAAGAGAGGGACATGCAGGAGAGACAGAATTGGTGGATGGCAGGTGATCTTTTCTGATTTGGTGGCTCACCAGAGGAGTCCAGGCTCCATTGCCTAGGGTTTGCAGAATGGAACTGCCTCTGGATTTCTACTATCAGGCCACTGGACACCCTTTGAACTCTCCCTGTTGAGCAGTGATTGTACTGCCTGGGACAATCTGATTAGAACTCTTGACCTGGGCTATCCACCTGGGGATGCTCTGAGGATGAGTGGCAGTTGTTTTATAGTGGAAAAGTACTGATTCTCCCCCTGTAGCTGTCTCTGGTGGGGGGCAGGGCATTGCAGGTGTTTGTATCTCTCCCCAGCTATTATTTCAGCCTAATACTGCCACCCTTTAGGATTGGACAGAGGCTGGCTAACTTCAAGACAGAGCCAGCTTGTGCTGTCTCACCAAGCAGGTCCCGAGAGTCTCTGTCTTCAGCTATAAAATGGAATATTGTAAGACTGTAGGGAAAAAGACACAATCACAAGCCCCAGCTCATTGGCATAGGGCTGGTCAACTCCACTTCCTGGGGGCCCCAATCAAATTTGACCCTATCAGTTTTAATTGCTAAATTGCAGAAAATACTCATGGGGTAGAACCAGTAGAAGAACTATGAGAACATGAAGAATCAGAATAAATCAACAACTCAAAGAATTATGAGAAGATCGTAAAAACATATAAAAAGGAAAAAAGTGGGGGTGGGGGAAGAAGGAGGATAAAGAAGCTAAAGAGAATGACAGGAGATATAGAGTTGTTCCAGAGGATGCTATGGCCCCAGCCACATCTCCGGCATTTTGGAGGACTGGGTTGTGCAGCTCTCCTAAGTCAGGAGCTCCTTGCCTGGGCAAAAGCAAGACCCAACTCCAGCAAATATAGAGAGAGTACAAAAAATTTAAAAATTAAAAATTCAGCAGTAAGTTACATTGGAGACCTTTCAATATTGTTTTGCCAGAGGCCAAAGCTAGAAGGGCACCCTAGACAAGAGCTCTTGACTTCCTTGAGTTAGACCAATGTGGTGACCCTTGCAGCACTCAGCAAAAGTTAAAATAAATAAATAAATTAAATTAAAAATAAGATTACATAAAATACAGAAATAAAAAGGATAGCCCAGCTGTTGTATGAGAAACTTATGTGGGAAAGATGAGAAAAGTAGAAAATCTTTACCAAAAGAGAGAAAAAAAGGAGAGAAACAAACATGAAATAATGGCTAAAAGATGCTGAAAAAACATAACAGAAATGGAGGACCCCTTGCTATTGAAAAAAACAAAAATGAAAAAATAAAAATACAACCAACTAAATAAAGACATATTCATATGTGTATAGCTATATATATGTGTGTGTGTGTATGTATACATGTATATGTGTATATATATATACATATGTATTTGTGTGTGTGTGTATATATATATATTTAGAAATTCATTGCCTTGACGACAGGTGGTGCTGTGGTGTTAGGAGGAAGTGAACATGCTCTGTTTTTCAGTGAAGAATTAGGGCTCAAAGCCACTCTCTTATTTTCAGAGAATATCAGTTCATGTCTTCCTGACTTAGTCACCCTCATTCAGGGCCTAATTGCTTTATCAGCATTCAGTACATGCTGGATTGGGTCCTAAACTCTCACCAGATTCCTTAGGATGTACGTTAACAGAGCCCCCTGACAATAATTCCTGAGGTCACTCAGCTCACCCCAAGGGTGCAGGCATAGCTTAGAGGGCATGCCAGAACCGCCCATGCACTAGTACCCTGTGGACTTTCTCCCACATGGTCTTCCTACCAGATAGCAGCCAAGCTGATGGGAGATCCACCCTATGTGTTATTCAATCCCAGCCATTGCACCTTTCGGACTCCATCCACTTGTTTAATCCTTCCAAGGATGCTCCAGTGAGCAGGTTTAGCTCAAAGCAAAAAAGAAAATACAGGACAACTGTTGCCTTTCTCCAGTCCTCTGGACGGCCTGGCCTGCCAGTCTCCACGGATTCCCAAGTACTCACCTTCTGTGCTGGTTTTCGTCAGCTCCAGACCTCCTAGCTGGATCCTGTAGTCTACCTTTTCTTCACTGTGCCCCTGAAGTAATGTCCCTGAGTGAGTTGGGTTCCCCCAACCAGAGGTGGTTGGAGTTTTGTTTCCCTGACTTACTGCAAGGAGTTAAGAAGCACATATTTCTAGTCCAACATCGTTTTCGGCCCCTGCCCCTGGAATCTTTCTACAATACTATGTTGCTTATTATAAACTTCTCTAAGGCCAGTAAAAGGATCTTAACATTATTATAGTAGATAATATAGTGAAAAAGGGGTAGGATATAAACAAAATATTTGTTTTATGTATACATAGAAGTATATATTTTGCATTAGTTGTGCATAGTATGTATAGTATTATAGATGATAGAGGTAAAATTCATACCAGTATTCTAAAACCAGCGATCAATGTCAATTGCCAATTAAATCCAATTATAATATACTAAAAATAAGTATCTGAATTTCTTTGCTTTGTTACACTTTCACATCCAATATTGTTTGGAATACATTAATTGTCATCTATGTCTTGATATTAATTTTTATGAGAACATTTCCATAGTAGTGAAATTAGTGCTAATGTGGTGAAAAATATAACTAGTATTGTCTTGGGACCCTATGTTCTACCCCCCATTTTCTGTTTTCACTGGAAATTATAATGTCATTGTGGAATCTTGCATTAGGGAGTATTAAATAAATTTTGGATGTATGCCTTTGTGTTCATACCCGTAAGTTTCAGCTAAACATAATAATACATATTAGTTTCTTAGAAAATAATAATAGAACAGTAAACTTCAAAAGTAGGAGGAAAGTTATTTTTACCCTACAGCCAATCTACTTCTGAGGGCCCATAGCATTATAAACTTATACTTCATAAAGATGTTGAAAAGTTCAAATCCTGTATTTTATTGAACCTCCACTCTGGACGCTATTTATACTCAGTTCATTTCCTTCAAAGTATAGAAAAGGTTTCACACAGACTTACTATTTTACAGTTTGTTCCATGATTGATAATATGTCAAAATTAGAAGTGTCTGCAATCATAAGTAGAATTCTTTTCCTCTCTCCTTTTATAGTTCTCTTAGAATTCATCAACTTTCTTTTTGAGTAGATTTCCACTGTGAAAAAACCCACAAGTATTCAAAGAAACATTCAATGAAAGCATATTATTTGCTTGTTAAATGATTCAAGTTTTCCGTGAATGCTAACCTATTTTGCCTATCTTTTCTGAGAGAGCAAAGTAAGCATAGTGGTTTATGATCGTCAATTAAAACAAACAAACAAAATATCTATGCATAGAAAGTATATGCTCAGTCTTTTCTCTTATCTAGGATTTTCAAATTGTACAAAAAGTCCCATCTTCATTATGTAGCCTCTTTGGATTGATCCAAGAACTTTTCATTTTCTCCATGTGATCTTCATAGACAGATTTCCCACAGATTACACTCTTCTCTCTAACTTCACCTCCCAAAACCATTTGGTCTTGGAAAATAGTTATACAAAATATTAAATTTTCCTTTAATGTTTAATTTAGTATGTCTTTTGTGTGTGCTATTATATTTCTATGTGCTATTATCCATCTATTGACAATTAGAGAAGTTTTCAAAAATTATGTGTAAGGAAAGAAAGAGGTGTACCATAAACTCGTGTAGCAAATTCATAAACAGAACTGTCCACTACTTTCATTGTAGTCCTTGAGAACAGAGATGTCAAATTATTTTTTAGTATAATTCTATGGACGGTTGTGCCTGAAATAATTGCTGTTTGATTACTAGCATAATTCTATGGACAATTGTGCCTGAAATAATTGCTATTTGATTACTAGTGATATGTTTTTGTCATCTTCTAAACATTGTCCCTATTCTAAATTAACTTCACTATACATTTACTCTGTCACACATTCTTTTTGATATCACTGTCTGGCTAAACTCATTCTAACAAATCAAATTTTATTATAGAAATGAACTGAAAGTAACCAAGTGGTGAATGTAAGAGAGAAAAGGATGTAAAGTGTTCCTGTCTCATGTGCCCTTTATTCTACTTGTGACCAATATTTGCTTGGTTAATTGAACATTGATTGTAACAGAACAGTATTTTTTAAAGTTAATGCATTAAACATTTTTTAAAGTAAATATATGAATGCACTTTAATTTATGGAACTTTTAATGTAGGCTGAGGCCTTTTTATTGGCTATGCAATCAAATCTAATGCCCTAAATATGTGGTCCAAAACTCCTGGCCCACAGACTGATATCTTTTAGTGACCTGTTAGAAACAGGGTTACACAGCATCACCAACTGAGCTCTGACTTCTGCCCCATCCCATCTTCTTCTCCCTACCCCTTGAATGTGGAAAAATTGTCTCCCATGAAACTCGTCCTTGGCATTAAAAATGTTGGAAACTGCTGAAGAGGCCCTGGAGAGGGCCTTCTTCCTTGATTCATGGTGGGTGACTTCCCATCGTGTTCATACATGGTGGAAGGGGCTAGGTAGCTCAGTGTGGATTCTTTATACTGGCATTAATCCCATTGCAGGGGCTCTAATTTCATGATCTAATCACCTCGTAAGGCATCATTTGTAATACCACCATCTTGGGGAGTAGCATTTCAACATATATATTTTGAGGGACACAAACATTAAAGCCATAGCAAGCAGGCTCTGAAACAAATACAGTTAACTTATGGAAAGCATACAACTCAGTTGCTGCAGGGAACTGTGCTTTGTTATCTGAGGGTGCACTAGTAGTTGAAAGTGTACCACAGTCATTATCTAATGTCTTGGAAGGAGGAAGTATAAGAGTAAATTAATGAGAAGTTCAGTGAGTTTAACCACAGGTAGTACATCCAAAATTGAAAATAAAATGTGGCGAGGAGGTAGATGGAAAGAAGAAACTTCTTTGGAAAATGAAAAAAAATGAGAGTTTATGTATGTGGGTGCACAAACATTCATTACTTTATATTTCTAGAAGTATCCAATCAAATGCAATCCCAAAATATCTGCTCTCAGACATGCTATGCTCAGAAGAAACTCTTCCCTAAGAAATAATGTCCCTGATGAATTCATTTTCTAATTTGAACTTGAATTAATTACCTCAAGCAACTTCTCAAATGCCCCTAAAATATCTTTTGGCAAAGATGTTATTGAATTTGTACTGTGTAAGTAGAGCTAAAAATCGAAAATTGACAGCTTACCTTCCCCCCCTTTTTTTCCTTTAACGTGTCTTTCAAAGGCCAGAAATAGGAATAATGAAACCAACAAAACTTGATTCTACAAAATGTAAAATATGTTGAATGAAATCTTTCAAAATCTTCCTTTTGGGGTGAGAGTTACACTTTCATTTTTTGCGTCTTACATCATAATGCTTTGGGAATTCTTATCAGAATTAAAGGCTTCTGAAAATTTCCCATCATTAAAATACACCTTTAAAATGCTCCATTAGTCAACTTAACATACAGTATACTAAAAATATACCAATAGAAATTATATTCAATGAGATGCTCTCTTGCTCAGAGTCCCTATTTTTAGCAAGCAGGTGACTGTTTTGAAATTAAAGGTTGCTTCTATTACATAAAATGTTCATGGTTTAAAATATTCAGTTCTTTTAAAATGTCATCAATCTTTCCAGAACATGCAACCCCAGAGGCACCCTCCCCACTAACAGAAATTGTGAAAGGTCAAATTTCTTTGAGGGGCCAAAAAGTAGGATCATACACATCAGGAACTGAAACTTATTTTTACCTGAGTTACATACTAGTATGCTACTTATTCTAAAATGACCAAAATAGAAATAGCAATGTCCAGTTTTCTTTGGCTAAAACCAGATAGCTGTTGCTCACTCTCTCTCTTTCTCTCTCTTTCTCATCTTGTTACTATGTCCACAAAAGAGGTTCAAAAGGACAATCATTTATTTATTTAGTTAGTTTTCCTGGAAGTATATTTTGCCTTTGCAATGTTACTGGAAGTGGTTAAAGAATATAGCACTGAATTTGTGAATTAGGAAGACAAGGTCCAGCAATAGACTTAAAAAGTTTTCCTTCTCATTTACCTTTAATTCATTCTGAACCCCAAAGAGATGTGAAAGATGCTGCTATTAGCCCATTCCTAAATAACTGATTTGTAAGCCTGTATATTGGACAGTGCATTTATTCTAATTAAAATACCTTTCTGTACTTTTTTTTTTTTTTTTTTTTGTAGAGACAGAGTCTCACTTTATGGCCCTCGGTGGAGTGCCGTGGCCTCACACAGCTCACAGCAACCTCCAACTCCTGGGCTTAAGCGATTCTCTTGCCTCAGCCTCCCGAGTAGCTGGGACTACAGGCGCCCGCCACAACGCCCGGCTATTTTTTGGTTGCAGTTTGGCCGGGCCGGGTCTGAACCCGCCATCCTCGGTATATGGGGCCGGCACCCCACCGACTGAGCCACAGGCGCCGCCCTGTGTACATTTTTTTAATTGAATGCAACCTTTTCCAAGTGAAATACAATTTCTGTTCTATTGTCAGTGTTATCACCAAAGCTGCACAAGTCTTGAAATAGTAAGATGGCTTAAATCGCTAGTAGTGTGCCAATAAGAGCATTAAGGTTGTGTTTCTATGGGCCAAGAAAATCTGATGGCTATTTTCAGGTGTGTGTGTGTATGTTTGTGTACATATATGTGTGTACAAACATTTTTCCTTTGTGGTAGGTACATGATGATTCACTTTCAAATCACATTCAAACCCCCAGATAGAATCCTGAAATGTTGTTTTAAAGCCACTGTCTTATAAGAAAGATTTCTTTAAGCTATGTATATGTGTGCACACACACAAATTATTATAGAAATGAAGTTTATAGGATAGTTTTATTACCTACATGCTCTGCAGTATTACTGGTAATTTTAGCCACTGCCTCACTTTGGGGTGCCTTGGATTTCAAACATTTTGCTCTTATTTGACTGTGGGAGGTAATTGGTAGGTTTGATTATTGTAACAGTCACACCTAACTGAGAAATGCAAAACTGTACTTGTTTTTCAAATATGTTAACCAGATTTTTATTTTACATTTATATCAGCTCTGCCTCTCAGTAATCAAATGCTTATGCATAACTTGGAATAAAAATGAGAGATTAATATCTCAAAATATTTAATGCTTTATCATTTTTCTTTTTTATTAAATCATAGCTGTGTACATTAATGCAATCATGGGGTACCATGTGCTGGTTTTATATACATTTTGAAATATTTTTATCAAACTGGTTAACATAGCCTTCATGACATTTTCTTATTGTGTTAAGACATTTATATTCTACATTTAGTAAGTTTCACATGTACCCTTGTAAGATGCACCATAGGTGTGGTCCCACCAATTGCCTTCCCTCCACCCATTCTCCCCCTTTCCCTCCTCACCCTTTCCCCTTTTTTCCAAATTCTTAGGCTATATTTGGGTTATAGCTTTCATAAAGCTATAAATTAGTTTCATAGTAGGGCTGAGTACTTTGGATACTTTTTCTTCCATTCTTGAGATACTTTGCTAAGAAGAATATGTTCCAGCTCCATCCATGTAAACATGAAAGAGGTAAAGTCTCCATCTTTCTTTAAGGCTGCATAATATTTCATGGTGTACATATACCACTATTTATTAATCCATTTGTGGATCGATGGGCACTCAGGCTTTTTCCATGACTTAGCAATTATGAATTGGGCTGAAATAAACATTCTGGTGCAAATATCTTTGTTATAATGTGATTTTTGGTCTTCTGGATATATACCTAGTAGAAGAATTGTGGGATCAAACTACAGATCTATTTATAGATCTCTAAGTGTTCTCCAAACATCTTTCCAAAAGGAACATATTAGTTTGCATTCCTACCAGCAGTGCAGAAGTGTTCCCTTTTCTCCACATCCACACCAACATCTCTGGTTTGGGGATTTTGTGATATGAGCTAATCTTACTGGAGTTAGATGATGTCTTAAAGTAGTTTTGATTTGCATTTCTCTGATGATTAAGGGTGATGAACATCTTTTCATATGTCATTTTTATTTTACCTTCATATCAGCTCTGCCTCTCAGTAATCAAATGCTTATGCATAATTTGGAATAAAAAATGAGAGATTAATATCTCAAAATATTTAATGGTTTAAAAGAACTTTAACTGCTAAATACTAATTTATAAATTTTTTTAGTGTGAAAGGTGCCTAAGTACAGAAAATACTTAATATATGCAGTGTAATTGAAAAGAGCACATATGACTTATTGCCATCTGAGTCAATAAATAACATATAAATATCCCTTCTATATCACAAAGTGTGTGCATTACTAAAATATGTTAACAGTTTACACTAGCTTGCAGAAATTTGTATGATATTATTGGAATTATACTATGAGTGTCTTAAGTTTACTGCTAGTTTTTAAATTAACATAATGCTTGTAAGATTCATTACATGTATGTCACTATGAAAGTTTTGAGACAGACTGTGTTATGGTCCATTATTTCACTTCCAAGAAACGAAGTCTACAGTGTACTTTTTATTTATTTATTTTTATTAAATCATAGTTGTGTACATAGATATGATCATGGGGCATCATACACTAGCCTCATAGACCATTTGACATATTTTCATCACAATGGTTAACATAGCCTTCCTGGCATTTTCTTAGTTATTGTGCTAATACATTTACATTATCTTTAATCATCAGAGAAATGCAAATCAAAACTACTTTGAGATATCATCTAACTCCAGTGAGACTAGCCTATATCACAAAATCTCCAAACCAGAGATGTTGGCGTGGATGTGGAGAAAAGGGAACACTTTTGCACTGCTGGTGGGAATGCGAATTAATACATTCCTTTTGGAAGGATATATGGAGAACACTTAGAGATCTAAAAATAGATCTGCCATTCAATCCTGCAATTCCTCTACTGGGCATATACCCAGAAGACCAAAAATCACATCATAACAAAGATATTTGTACCAGAATGTTTATTGCAGCCCTATTCATAATTGCTAAGTCTTGGAAAAAGCCCAAGTGCCCGTCGATCCACGAATGGATTAATAAATTGTGGTATATGTACACCATGGAATATTATACAATGCACTTTTTGTTTCACCCGTCCAGGTTTCAACTTCCTTGGCTTATTGGTGTTGCTGAAAGGGCTTCATTTGTTTTTGTCTGCACAAATTTTACCTTTGTTGATAGTGTTATTATCTCAAAACATTTTTAGCGACTATCCTACTGAGCTATCATCCATTTTTTTCATTGTGGCATGGTATTCCATTGTGTACATATGCCTGGTCCATTCTACCTTGCATGGACACTCAAGTTGTTTTTCAACTTACAACTTTTAGATGCAAGTTTTATTTTAGATATAAACATTCTCATGCATGTATCTGATGCCTATATGTATTAGATCAACGGTGTCCAAACTTTTGGCTTCTCTGGGCCACATTGGAAGAAGAAGTGTTGTTTTGGACTGCACACGAAATACACAAACACTAACAAAAGCTGATGAGCAAAGAAAAAAGAAACTAAAATTGTCCTTGCATAATTTCTGTGATTTCTGGTACCATAGATAACCAAAAATGGCCTCACATAATAATCCTAATTATGCAGCAGCTCATTCAGTCTTTAAAAATTATTGAGAAGCCCCCGAGTAGTAACAAATGTGTAAAATATACATCATCTAATTAATAAAATAATCTTTTTTTATATTTTTATTATAAAAGTAAAAGTGAGCAACATAAAAGTAATATGATACTGACATTGTATTTGAGAAAATAATTAACCAATATCTGGTTTGATGGAAGTGTTTGAAATTCTCAGTGAGTCCTCAGGTTCTCATCAGGTATTTTGGTTCTAATTTTACTCTTCATATGGTTCATTGAGGAAAATAGTTGCTTGCAAATGTAGGTGCTGCTAAAAGTGAAGACATGAATAAGGCATAATTGTGAAGCGTATTCATCTCTAGGAAAATAGAACAAAAGTTCAGTAAAGAGAATTATTAAATTTTTACTTACATTGAATTTCAGATTTCATCTCTATCCATTTCATTTAAAAATTGGCAGGTAACATATTTATGTCGACTGAAAATGAAGTCACATACACACCAAAATATGATTATTTTCCTGGAAGTCTTATAATCCATTTTCAGAGTATTGTATCAAATGTTCACAGGACTGTGTTTAGTCAATGTCTCAAAATGAATAAAATTGTTTGCCTTAATCTGAGCTTGCCATAATTTTGATTTCATTGGAACACTGTTATAGTTTGAAATATTGTATCAATAAGTTGATTTTTAACCTTGAAGACACATGTTTAACTCATTTAAAAGAGTGGTTAAATCCACCAAAAATGCTAGATTTGTAAACCAGTTTATTGTCACATTCTGGCAAAAGTTTAGTTTTTGATGCTATAAATGGCTGGATTATATTTTGCAAATCATAAAATCTTTTCAACATTTGGCCTCAATCATTTTGCCTCCAAGTAAATGGTGTCACCATAGTCAGCATCAATACTTTCAAAGTATTTTCTGGAATTGGCGATGATTGAATTGCTTGGACTTTGTGGTATTCACAGACTTGATGACAATTTGCATAACATTACTCCATTTTAAAGGTTTTGCATATAAATTTACCTGATGAGTTATGCAACTTTATCACATATGAGTTTTAGGCAGAAATTGCATCATCTTCTGTTAATTCCGTAAGTCCCTTCTTTTACCTACCATTGCCAGGGCGCCATCAGTAACATGCTAAATATGTTAACAATGGACAAAGAAAATCATTTTAACATATTTTTTACTGCTTTGTATAAATATTTTTATTTAGTTGTGTCTTTTAATGGTACTAAGGAAGCCATTTCTTCAGTGATGTTATGTTCATCATCAATATGTGTAATAAATATGGCAAGTTGAGCTCTATTTGCAGTATCAATGCTGTCAATCATTGCCAAAACATAAACTTTTATATTAGTAGATTTACTGTCCAAACTTCTTTCAATAGATTTTCCAATATTTCAGTTCATCTGGCTAGAGTCTGGTGAGACCATCTAATTTTAGAAATACCCTCTTTTCTTTTTCAGGGCAAATTATAACTGTCATGTTTTCCATGCATTGTCTGGTAAACTTGCCATTAGTAAATAGTCTGGGGGTGTTTGCTATTAAATATGCTACCACATAACTGGCTTTTACAATGTAATCCATCTCAGTTGTAATTTTTTTTTTCAGCTTTTGGCCGGGTCTGGGTTTGAACCCACCACCTCTGGCATATGGGGCTAGACACAGTACTCCTTTGAGCCACAGGCGCCACCCTTAGTTGTAACAGCTATGATTTAATTAAAAAAAAAAAAAAAGTTTTTTGAGAAGACAGTTTTTTTGGTTCCACTATTTTGTGATTATGACACAATCCTTAATACACATTGAATTTGACAGCACAATTTTGCACATAATGCCTTTTAAATTACAGTCTTTGAAAACTTACACAAATTCCCAACAAATTAAGCAGAATACCTTACTATTTACCTTATCTCCCTTCATCTGTAATTTTTCTTCTGGGAGATTCTGTTTTCTTTTAAGACATAGTAGAAGCCATGTTGGGATTAAAAAATAATAATACATAAATAGAAAGCAAGGTTTGCGCCCTTCCATATCTTGGCTGCCAATCCAGGGTGAGGTGGAAGGCTCATTGTAAAGCATGGCAGGCAATGTGTGAGGCACCATTAATAATCAAATGAGAATGCTTACCTGAATTTTAAATAAAATTAACCACCTCATGCTGCAATGGTAGGTTAAAAAATTATTAGTAATCCCTGTTTTTCCAAGTCACCAAGAGCACATATGATGTCTGATGGTATCAGACTGTCTGCCCTTGGGAGATAACACACTGGAAGTCATGAATCACTGTAAAACAGAAGCCGTGCATGTGTAGAAATAGTGAGAGCACATATATGTTTATTTTACATGACGTTGCAACACAAGGTTGTCATCTACAAAGTCCATGCTCAAGAACTGTGCAATCGAGTTCCACTAAAGAGTCACAAAACATTACCTTATAGTATTTTAAGTAAGTTTATGATTTTTTGTTGGGCCACATTCATAGCCATCCTGGTGGGTCATGGGCTGCACAGCCCAGTTACATTATCCAAGTCCTATACCTAGAGGTGGAATTTGGGGTCATAGTGTGTGTATCTTCTGTTTTAGTAGATAATGCTAAATCACCTTTCAAAGTGGCTGTAGCAATTTATCCTCCTACCAACAGTATATTAAAGTTCATTTTGTTCTCCAGGATGGAGAACAATATCATTATTTTAACTTTTGTCAATCTAATAGATATTTAGTGATTTAATTTGAATTTTACTATATAAGAATTCCAATATCCAATAGATATTTAGTGATTTAATTTAAATTTTAATTCCCTGATTATTAACAATGCAAGAGGCCTCTTCCTGTGTTTATTACCACTTTGGATTTTCATATTTGTATAGTGCCCACTCAATTTTTTTTAGCAATTATTATATTGAATTATCTTTTTTTAAACTGATTTGTAAATTAAAAAATTACTTTATATACAAGGTCTTTGTGGCATCTATGTTCTGAAATTATTTCCTTCTACTGTGTGCCTCTTTAATTGAACTATTTATGGTATATTTTATTAAATGTAAGTTATTTTAATGCAGGCATTTCCTTTTGCCTCTTTCTTTATTGTATGTGTTTTTGAGTCCTATTTAAGAAATTACCCAGTGATTCTAAATATATCAACCTTTATTTTCTTCTAAAAACATTGTAATTACTGCCTTTATCATTTTATTTTATAACCCTACAGGATTTATATTTGTGTGGGGAGTGAATTGTGGGTATACATTCATATTTTTCCAAATGGATCTCTAGTCTTCCCACCTTAAGTCAATGAAATAAATATGTTTTCTTTTGGTTTTACAATTAAAGTTCAAAGATATATACATTCATTGGTCTTCCCTGGGTTATTTGTTCTATTCCATTGGTTCATCACTAACAAGGTGTTACATTGTCTTAATTATTATAGGTTTTTAATAAATTTTGGTATGTTGTAGAACAAGTCCATTTACTTATTTTTCTGCTTTTAAATTGTCTTTGCTGTTAGCCAATCATTGAATTTCAATATAAATTTTATAATCAGGTTTTTAAAGTTTTTCAAAGTGGAAATATAATTGTGATCACTCTGGCTCTATAGATAAATTTGGAGAAAATAACATCTTTACAAAATTGAGTCTTCCGGATATACATTGTGTTTGTATACCCTTTGTTTAGGCCTCTGACTTCTCTCCTTAGGTGCCCTACACATTTGTAGCAACCTATGTAACAGAATTTGTAGCAACCCATATAACAGGATATGTAGCAGCTTATGTAACAACATATTTAGTGGTCTATGTGGCAACCTATGTAGCAACCTATGCAGCAAGATGTGTAAGAAACAGGACAGCAGGCTTGCAGAGACAAATTGGCAGTTTTTTGAAATTTACAATCTCTAGACATTAACGAACAGACCTGGGCAGTTAAATATTGATCAACTTGGGAATTCCAGTGTTGGAGTCGGGCTCGGGGGTTTCTGGGACCTTTTCCCTGACATGCATGGGGAGGCCCACCTCCTGCAAGCTCTGGGCTTACAATCCATTGTCCAGCCTGCTTCTTTGGTGATGGCACTGACACACATTTTTTGTAAGGTTTTATTCTTAAGGTTGTCACATTTTACACTATTATAAATTGCATACTTTTAAAATTAATTTTCCTATTAGTTTTTGTTTTATATAAATATAATTTATTTTCTCTATTTTTTTCTGTTATAAACTTGCTAAAGTCACTTGGTATTTCTAAGAATTCATCTCTAGACTCCTTGGATATTCTAAATACACATGATTTATATCATGTGTGGTCAAAGAGAGTTTTACTTTGGATTTTCCAATGCTTATAGTTTTTCCTGTAATTTTCTCACCCAATTCAGATATTTAGGGACTCGAAAGCAAGGGTGAATAGAAGCAGAAATAGTAAAATTCCTTACTTTACACCATATTTCAAAAGAAAAGTTTTAAAATTACATCATTAAGGATATTTATTTTACTCAACCTAAGATCCTATATTCATATGTACAGTGCATATTGAGAAAGACCCCTTCTATTTGAATAAATACAAATTCTCCAAATACCCATCTATTTGCATATAAAATATCTTATTTATTATTTGTACATTTGCAGAAAAAAACTAGACTTCTCAAGATATTTACAAACAATAAGGACTTCCTTCTTCATGAGCCAAGATGGATTTTGGTGTGTCCTGTCTTTCCTTAAGTTAGTTGTATTTCAAATAAACTCTTGCATTGAACTACTTTTAAAAAATTAATAAATTGATTAAGTTATAACAGGCGTTTTTTTGTATATATTGAGCAGACTATTTTTCCTTTAACCTTCTTCAGTGCTGCACCATACTGACTCATTGCCTAATGTTAATCTAAACTTATGAGGTTATTAAACAGTTAAGCTCATTCACTTGGTACCATGTGCTGACATTGACAACACTGTATAAACAACTTGTTAAGGGTTAATAATCTTGGCATTCAGTATTCAGTATTCATGTTGATATGTGGCAGTGTCTTGCTGAATGGTGTTTATTATTGTCATTGCGTGTTTTTGTGTGCCTTCGCAAGAATGTCAAAACTTGAATTACAACAACAAGAAAAGAAAACATTGCATTTCATGTTAAACTTTTGAAGTGGGAGTTAAACCAGAGACAGGTTAGTCCAAGTTTATGGGCATAATGCCATGAAGAAAATGGCAGTGTAAAAATGGATGAAATATTTTTTCTGAGTAAAGAGAAAGCATCACTAATGAAGACAGTTTAGGGCAGCAAGTAATGAGCAAAACTGATGAAAACATTGCAATAATTCATCAAATTATGCATCAAAATCATTGGCTGACTGTGAGAAACGTAGCAGAACAAGTAAACATCAATAGAGAAACAGAAAAATCTTAAGTGAAAATCGTGACTTGAGAAAGATGTGTGCAAAAATGGTCCTGAAGGAACTCACCAAGGAACAAAAGCAAAGGAGAATTGAAGTTTGCCACATTTTGGAGAGGCAAGATGATGTTTTGGTCCATATTATCACTGGTGATGAAAGACGGTGTACCGATATGACCCTGAAAAAAAGTATGAAAGTGCATAACGTTACCAGAAAAATTCCATCTGTCCAAATCAAGAGTCGGTGTAAGCCCAATTTGATTATAATATAATAGATTTTTCTTTTTTATACTTTAATAGTATAAAAAAGCTCTATCCAGAGCTCTATCCAGGTAAAAATAAAAGATGTAAAGTCTCCCTCTTTTTAAGACTGCATGGCATTCCATGATATACATATACCACACTTTGTTTATCCATTCATGGGTTGATGGGCATTTAGGCTGCTTCCATGTCTTGGCTATTGTAAATTGGGTTGCGGGCGGTGATTCATTATTTAGAAGTACTAAGTAATTTCTATATATGGGGATTTTATAGTTAAATTTTGTTAATTATGTCTAGCATACTGCTTTTAATATGCTTTTTAATTTTCCCTGCTATAATTTTGGATATGTCTATTTATTTTTTCAATTATGACAGTTTTGGTCTATATACTTTTACAATATTGAAAAAAAATATATATATATATACATTTAGAATTTTCCCCCAGTAGATTGAATATTTTGTTCTTATGAGATAACTTTTATCTATTAAAGTATATTTTATTTGATGTTAGTATAGCTATAGCAATTATCTTTTTCATGGTATATTTTGCATGAAGTATCTTTATGGTTTTTGTTTTAAATGTGTTGGTTTTATATGTTTGAGATATTTCTCTTACAAACACCACACTTTTGGATTTCTTAACATAAGATATGTACAATTCAATCATTAATATTTTGAATTTAAATGTATGAGCTTACTTTTAATGTAATTATAGTAAACATAGAAAAGGTACACATCACATAGGAAGATACATATTTTTACAAATTGAACACCCCTACATAATCAGAAATAAGATCAAGGAGTGGAAATATATAAAAATACCAAAAAGCTCCTCCATCCTCCTTATAATACCTTTTCCTAGGAAAATAACTATCCTATTTTCTACAACCATAGGTAAAGTTTCACAATTTTTGCACATTATGTAAATGAATTCAAATTATCTGTATTACTTAGTATTTAGCTTTATAGACTTAACATTTTAGGGGAGACATCCCTATTAGGCATAGTTGTTAATCATTGCCATTCTTGGTATAATACACTAATATATGATATACCAAAAAATATTTATCCATTTCACAATTGATGGACATTTGGTTGGTTTTTAGTTTGGCTCTACCATGAATAGTGCTGCTATGGACATTCTAGTATGCGTATTTTAGTAAACAGATGCATACATCTCTTTTGGTTATATACCCATGAGTGGAATTGCTGGGTTAAACGCTAAGTAAAGTAAAATTTTATACACTAACCATACTGTTTCAAAAAAGTTTGTACTAATTAACAACCACCGATTTATAATTGTTTCAGTTGCTAAATATTCTTTCTCCAAGTTGGACATTTACCGTCTCTTTTCATTTTAACTATTTTTTTTTTTTTTGAGACAGAGTCTCACTTTATCACCCTTGATAGAGTGCCATGGCGTCACAGTCACAGCTCTCAGCAACCTCCAACTCCTGGGCTTAAGCGATTGTCTTGCCTCAGCCTCCCATGTAGCTGGGACTACAGGGACCCCGCAGAACACCTGCTATTTTTTGTTGTTGTTGCTGCAGTTTGGCCCGCGCCAGGTTTGAACCCGCCACCGTCAGTATATGGAGCTGGCACCCTACCCACTGAGCCACAGACACAGCCAATTTTAAGTATTCTTATAGGTATTTGTGATATCATATTGTAGAGTTAATTTTGTTTCCTTCAGATTTAATAAGCTCGAGTATTCTTTCGTACGTTTACTGCATATTTACATATACTTTCTTGTGAAGTGTTTACACACATCTTTTGCCAATTTTTCTACTATGTTTTCATCTTATTGATTCTGGATGCAAATCTCTGTACATCAATTATTGACATAATATATGTCATAAAGATAATAGCATAAATACAATGTCAATTACACATTTTTAAATAAAAGTCGTATATAAGAATATGAGTATCAATTTTAAAGTTATGTATGCAAATTATATATATATGCACATATATATAAATTTATGGTTGGCACGTTCTGTGTCCTATTTTGGAAATCATTGCCTACTTCAGGGTCACAATATGTTTCTTAGGTATTTATAAAACATTGATTGTGTTACATATAAAAGTATACCTCAGAAATTTGTGATATGAGATGAGGTTGGGGTACATATTTTGATATGTACATCCAAATGTCACGTTATTTTTTAAAACAAACACTCTTTCTTCACTGAATTGATTAGAAGCTTTTATCATAAATCAGTGCTCATTTAACTGGAAATCAGTTTCTGAACTCTTTTTTTTTTTAAACATATGTCTATTTGCCTATCCTTGAACACATATCATGCTGTCTAAATGTAGATTCAAAGTAACTTTTATAACTATTGATTTATACCCCCTTTTATTAAATGTAATTTTTTAATATCTTATTTCATTCTCACTTACATTAAATAATGTATAATAAAAATAAACAAACATATGCAAATTATATGGCAGATCAGTCAGTTCACATCAGTCTCTCAGCTTCAGTTTACCAATTTTCCCTCAAATAATCCTTCACTGATATTATTTGCAATTATAAAATTTTAGATTAAATTTTAGAGAACTGATTTATTTACCAAATTGTATCTTTGACTCCAAAAGTATGCTATATTCTGGCATTTATATTTGCCTTCTTTAATTACTTGTGATGATCTTTTTTTTTTTTTTTTTTTTTTAGTTTTCAGGTTAGAGGGCTTACAAACCTTTCTTATTTAATTCCATGATATTTAGGGTTCGTTGGCAGTAAATTGTCACATTTTTAAAACAGTATTTTTAATATTTTTTCTTACATAAATAAATACAATTGCCTTTGTATATATCTATATACCCAGTTGCTTTGTTAAAACTATTATATTATTATAAACTGTATTACTACCATAAAGTAGTAATTACCACCATAAAGTAGTAATATACTTACTACTTTAACTTAATAAAGTAAACCATAAGCTATACAGTTTTTATAGTTTATAAAGACATGCCACAGAAAATAGAAAGTAATAATGCAGCATGTAAAAATTACATTACATTATTATAACATTTAAAAAATTATTTCTATTTATTTCCGCAATTTGGCAATTGTAAATTGAGCTACCAATGAAGTCTAGTGCAGAAGTCTTCCTGATAAAATGACTTTTTTTTTTCTTCTGGATAGATGTCTAGTAATGGGAATGCAGGATCAAATGGGAGGTCTAATTTGAGTTCTTTGAGGATTCCTCATACTTTCTAACAAAAAGATTAAATTGGTTTGGAGTCCCACCAGCAGTGTAAAAGTATTCCCTTCTCTCCATATCCACTCCAGCAGCTGCAGCTTTGATATGGGCTACTTTCACTGGGGTTAGGTAATACCTCAGAGTGGTTTTGAATTGCATTTCTTTGACAATCAGGGATGATGAGCATTTCTTCAAATGTTTGTTGGCCATTCGTCTGTCTTGTTCATGTCTCTTGCCCAGCGTTATAAAGGATTGTTTCATCTTTTTTTGTTGTTCTTGTTGATGATGATGAATTTGAGTTCTCTATAGATCTTAATTATCAAGTCATTGTCTGATTAATAATATGCAAATATCTTTTCTCCTTCTGAGGGTTACCTATTTCCTTTAGTTGTTGTCTCCTTAGGTGTACAGAGCTATTTATTTTAATTAAGTCCCATTTCTTTATTTTTGTTGTTATTGCAATTGCCATGGAAGTTTTCTTCATAAAATTTTTTCCCAGACCAATATTTTCATGTGTTTTCCCAACACTTTCTTCAAGGATTTTATTGTTTCATACCTTATATTTAAATCTTCTATCCATCTTAAATAATTTTTTACAGTGGAGAAAGGTTCAAGTTCAGTTTCAGTTTTTTACATGTTTTATCCAGTTCTCCCAGCACCATTTATTGAATAGGGATTATTTTCCTCAGTATATGTTATTATTTGGTTTATTGAAGATCAGGTGGCTGTAACATGTTAGTTTCATCTCATGGTTTTCTATTCAGTTCCAAATGTTTATGTCTGTACTTTGGTGCCAGTATGATGCTATTTTAATCACTATGGCCTGTAGTAAGACCTAAATTCTGGTAGGGTAATGCTCCAAGTTTTGTTTTTATTGCTAAGAATTGCCTTGGCTATAAGAGTTTTTTTTCTTGTTTCATTCAACACAAATAATTATTTTTTCAAAATCTTAAAAGTATGATTATGGTATTTTAATGGGGGTTGCATTGAATCTGTAGATTGCTTTGGGAAATATAGACATTTTAACAATGTTGATTCTTCCCAGCCATGAGCATGGTATGTTCTTCCATTTGTTAATATTTTCTGCTATTTCTTTTCTTAAGGTTTTGTAATTTTCTGTATACATGTCCTTCACGTCTTTTATTAGGTATATTCCTAGGTATTTCATTTTCTTTAAAGCTACTCTGAAGGAAATTGTGTCCTTGATTAGTTTCTCATCTTGGCTGTTATAGGCATAAAAGAGGATACTGATTTGTGGATGTAGATTTTTATGTCCTGAGACATTACTGTATTTTTCAATCACTTTCAGAAGTGTTGTGATTGAGTCTCAGGATTCTCAAAGTATAAGATCATATCATCACCAAAGAGCAAAAGTTTGACCTCCTCTGCCCCTATTTGGATGTTCCTTATTTTCTTCTCTTTCCTGATTGTATTGCCTAGAACTTCCAACATTATGTTAAATAGTAATAATGATAGAGGACAACCCTGTTTGGTTCCAGTTCTAAGTGGAAAAGCTTTCAGTTTTACTCCATTCAGTATAATATTCAATCAGTTTAAGAAACGTGCCACCTGTGCCTATATTCTTATGTGTTCTAATTAGAACAGGATGCTGAATTTGGTATATTTATACCATGAAATACTATTCAGACATTAAAAAAGATGGAGACTACATTTTTTGTATTAACCTGGATTGAGTTGGAACACATTGTTCGTAGTAAAGCATCACAAGAATGAAGACATAAGAATCCAATGTACTCTATTCTAACATGTAGACAATAGATGATCTGATACATGATGGGGAGTAGGGGAACAAGGGAGTGAGGAGAGGAGAGGAGGGTGGGGTTTGGGAGATCATGGTACACCTCTCAGGGGAGGGACACATTTTTAAGAGGAAATTTACCTAACCAATGCTATCAGCATATCCTAATTCTTTGTACCTGCAATAAATCCCAAACAAAGCAAAAAATAATTTCTAATAACTATTTTCCCCATCTCTTGGAATTCAATAATATGCTTTGGAAATGTTCTTCATAAAAGGAAGAGATGATTTACATCTGAAATCTACTTCAAATGATCATTTAGTTTATTATGAAAATTTGTTTAGACAGTCTGCATATATAGGCCAATTTTATGGAAACTGATTTATTTTTTCTTTCACATACTATAATTTTGTTCTTAGAAACAATTTGAGAGTCATGTTATACTCAATAATATTATTCCTTCAATGCTTTAGTTTTACCATTATAAGATTTTAGTACTATGTAGGACACTCACAGAAATTGTATTACTTTTATAATTTTAAATGCTTTTTATATTTTATAAATTAAAATTATGATTTCATAATTTTCTGTTGTTTTTTGTTATTGTTTTGCATTACTTAAAAAATAAAATATATGAAAATTACTTCAGATTTTCTTTGTACACAGTCATGTTGTCTTGCCAATAATGACAGTTTAAATTTTTTGTTTTTTTTTTTCAACTTCACTACCTTTATTTCTTTCTATGTCTTTTACACTGGCTTACATCTTCAGTAAAATTTTGAATGTGAGTGGTGGTAGTGGGGAGTCCTCAATTCATTTAATTATTGAAATTTATATTTTCTATAATTTTTGTAAATACTATGCATTGCATTTAAACAACCCCTCTCGAGTTTTCAATTGTGAAGAATTTTATCATGAATAGGGTAATTCACTCTTCCTTCTCTTAAAGTTTTATATCTTTGTTAAAATTCTCCTCATCCACCTCGCTATGCATGCCTGAAATCTAGGAACTACCTTTAGCAACTCTCTATGTTCAGTCTTACACCAAATCTTAGAGACTTTATCTCTAATATGTATCTCAAATCCATTGATATCTCTTTACCTCCACCACCACCACCCAGTCCAAGCCACCCAAAGGTTTTGTTTGATATACTGCATCAGTTTCCCAGTTCATTTTTTAATTATAATGCCACACATCTTATCCATCATATTGCCTCTGCTATGTTACACACATGACAACCAGAGTGATCTTTAAAAGTGCAAATCTGATTATCTTACTCCCTTACTTAAAATACCTCAGTGAATTTTAGGGTACTCACAATGTAAGTTAAAATATATGAGTATGGGTGGGCACCTGTAGCTCAGTGGTTAGGGTGCTGGCCACATGCTCTGGGTCTGGTGAGTTTGACCTGGCCCAGGACTGCTAAATAAACAAACAAAAAAAAATCTGAATATGTTCTAGAAAATTTATTATGATCTGAAATTTACCTTTATCTCTAGCATAATTTCACATAAATTTCTACCTCACCCTCAAAATTTCACTCATACTGGCTTTATTCCATTTCTTCAAATATGCTATTTATCCTCTCCCCATCTCAAGTCATTCACTGATGCCGAAGGGGTTCTAGAGCAGTGGTTCTCAATCTTATTAATGCCATGACCCTTTAATATAGTTCCTCATGTTCTGGTGACTCCCCAACCATAAAATTATTTTCATTGCTACTTCATAACTGTAATTTTGCTACTGTTATAAATCGTAATGTAAATATCTGATATGCAGGATGCATTTTCATTGTTACAAAGGGGTCATGACCCACAAAGTTGAGAACCACTGTTCTAGAGCATTCGGCATTCTGGGAGATAGTGCTATATTGAGAGATCTTCAATTTTAGTCAGGTAAACATTGAAATGTCAGAACATTTTCCATATGGCTCTCTTAGTTGGTAGACCCACAACTGGAAGCAAGTTACTTTTGAATAATACACTCTATCATCCTAGACCCTCATTAATTTCTTATCACAAAGCCTGGAAAATCAAAGTTTCAAGAAAATGGAAAAGTGCTTCTTCAAAGAGAAATGATTGTGGTCCACTGATCATGAAATAATGTAATGTAACGAAGTCAGATAGCAAGGTCCAATTATCTTCGCGATTATTTTTGTGACCTTATTTATACACATCACACTCTTCTAGTTTCCCTGGGAAGGAGTTATCATAATAATATCTACCTAAAAATAATCTAATGTTTGCCTGATGATCAATTAAAGTGTATAATAATATAAGTTCTACTATTGTTAACCATTATGATTTTTGAGAGTACTATTATTTCAGAACTGAATAGTTGCAGAAATACACTATAATCCTCACAGAAAATAGAATGACTCTTGGAAAAATGACATATCTGATTATATATCTGGATAATTACCTAAATACTGCTTCCTGTGACTGGTAGGACACATTCGCATGGTGAGGAACTGTCAACGATATGATATTTTTCAGGCACATCTTTCACTTCAACGTACATATGTTTTTGAATCCTGCCCTGATATGCACTGCAATTTCATAGTAAGTCATATTTGTCATGAAATAACATGCCATACAGAAAAGGAGATGTAATAAATAAGGGAGCATGTATATGTTTTATAAAGACTTTCATAAAACAGTGTTAGCTGTTGATGTTGTAGAATGCATAGAGGAGATTACCATTTAGAATGAGGTACTTGATCAATAGATTTATATCTGAGAATAATGGACTACATTTCACAAATCAAGATTGTTGGAAAAAGTTCATTAGATGGAATAAAAGTCATACAATATTTTGTAATCTAGACACAATTAAATAACTGAATTTATCATTGCTCAGTCACCTCGCATAAAGTTATTTGGGGGGAATTTTTTTCTTCTTTTATTTTAGAATGCTGTAGGGATATATATTCTCTGGTCAAATAGTTTGGTTTTGCATATTTTAAGCCAAAGCTACAGGTGTTTCCCCCAACTAGAAAGAGTGCAATGAACACATTCAATATACCTATTCATTGGGAGGAAAACTACCAATATCTATCTTCCCCTCTTTCCTGTCTGAATTTTGTTGAGTTTTACTTTCATACGAGCACATGGATGTCGATCAATTAGTTCCAATTTAGTACTGAGTACATGTGGTATTTGTTTTTCCATTCTTATGATATGTAACTTAGGAGAATAGTCTTAAAATCTACCCAGATTGTTACAAAAGATGCTAAATCACCATGTTTTTTATGGCTGAGTAGTATTCCATTAGATGCATGTATCACATTTTATTAGTCTGTTCCTGTATAGATGGACACATGGGTTGTTTCCATATTCTTGTGATGGCGAATTGTGCTCTTATGAACATTCAAGTACAGGTGTCTATTTCATAAAATGTCTTTTGTCCCTTTGAATTGTTTGATGATAATATGTATATAAACATAATTGATGTTATATACTATGTATCCTGCATCCTGCTAAATTCTACATAATAGTTTTGGTCCATTTTATTTACGGTAAATTCCATAGAGTTTTTTTTTATTATTATTGTTTAGGATTCATTCAGGATACAAAGAATTAGGTTACATTGATTGCATTTGTTAGGTAAAGTCCCTCTTATAATTGATTCCCACCCAAGATATGTGCCATACACCATAATTCTCCCTCCTCACCCTCCAAGTTCTCTCATTCGCCTACCTTCCTCCTTGTATTAGATCATCTACTGCCTTCATATTAGACTAGACTACATTGGATTCTTGCTTCTCCATTCTTGTGATGCTTTACTAAGAAGAATGTGTTCCAACTAAATAACAGATTAATACAAAAAATGTAAAGTCTGTATATTTTTTAGTGGTTGAATAATATTCTAAGGAATGCATATACCTTTCCTGGGTTGATGGGCATTTAGGTTGTTTCCACATTTTGATGATTGTAAATTGAACTGCAGTAAACAGTCTAGTGAAAATGTCCTTATGATAAAAGGATTTTTTTTTTCTTCTGGGTAGATGCCTGGTAATGGAATTGCAGGATCAAATGGGAGATCTAGTTTGAGTTCTTTGAGGATTCTCCATACTTCCTTCCAAAAAGGTTGTATTAGTGTGCAGTCCTGCCAGCAGTGTAAAAGTGTTCCCTTCTTTCCACATCCACGTCAGCATCTGCAGTTTTGAGAGTTTGTGATGTGGCCTATTCTCACTGGGGTTGTGATATCTCAGGGTGGTCTTGATTCACAGTTCTCAGATAATTAAGGATGATAAGCATTTTTTCAAATGTTTGTTAGGCATTCGTATGTCTTCATCAGAGAAGGTTCTGTTCATACCTCTTGCTCAGTGGTAGATGGGATTGTTTACTTTTTTTGTTGATTATTTTGAGTTCTTTGTAGATTCTAGTTATCAACTCTTTGTCAAAGTCATACCCTGAAAATATCTTTTCCTGTTCTGAAGGTTGTCTTTTTGTTTTACTTGTTGTGTTCTGAGATGTGGAGAAGCTTTACTGCTTAATTAAGCTCCATTTGTTAATATTTATTGTTGAAATGGCTGCTGAAGTCTTTGTCATAAAATCTGTCTCCAGTCCATCATCAAGAGTTTTCCCCCACTCTTTCTTCTAACGTTTTAATTGTTTCGTGTGTTATATTTAAGTCTTTTGTCCATCTTGAGTCAATTTTTGTAAAAGGTGAAATGTGCGAATGGACTTTCCATCTTTTACATGTGGTTATCCAGTTCTGCCAGGACCATTTGTTGAATAGGGATTCTTTTCCCCACTGTATGCTTTTCTTTGGTTTATCAAAGATATGATAAGTAGAGACTGGTTTCACCTTTTGGTTTTCTTAAAGATTTAAAAATGCAAATTACCCTGTCATATAACACTATTTTTCTTTTTAACATGCATTTAAAATCTCTTTATTATATAACTGTATTGTCTAGAGTCTCTAAATATAAGATTAATAGAAGATATGAAAGTAGGCATTTTAGTGTTGTTCCCAAATTTAGTAATAAATGTTTAACCTGCTACCTGTAGGATTTTTTTATAATAGATTCAATTTATAAAATTGAGAAAAATTCTTCCCATTCCTATTTTGCACTATTTTGGTGGCTAGTGCTGTCATATATTTTACATTTTCACAATCAGCAATCTTACTCCATAAAGTAAGATTATTCTCTTTTCTTTTGATGAGTCAGTCGTTCAAATACATTAAGATAAAAATTTAAAGAATGTCTTTGTTATATCCTTACACATTTACCTCTTCTGGTAATTGTCATTCTTCTCTGTATATTCTAGGTACTGCATGGTATCATTTCAAGGGTACACCATGGATCATATAATAAAATTATGAGGCCTTCCTATGAAGAGTTTTCTCTTTATCCAGTACTATGAAAATTATTATGAATGTCCCTCTTCAACACTTGCTCTTAGAACAATGAGCATTTTCCTAAGATTTATGAAAATTACTTACAAAGTAGATACTGAAGTCAGAGAGATTAGTTTTTTTGAAAATTGGTTCTGCCATTTACTGCTATGTGATTTGGGGTAATTTACTTAATTACACTAAATCTCAATAGACTCATCAAAAAATGGAAATAATACCATCTATCTCTCAGAGTTCTTGTAGCATTTATAAAATACCATGTGCTTATGACAGTGAGTGACAGAGAATAGGGTTCAGTAAATGTAAATCTAGTGTTTCTTTTGGTGTATAGTATTGTCCCCAGATTCTGAATTCCCCAGAACTTGAACAACTTGGAATCTGAATGAAAAATTCAAGCAAATTTTGCCTGAAATCTGAATGCTGCTTTGGAATCCTATGCTCAGCACATTGTTTGTGTGTTTTTGTATGCTTACCCAGTGCTCAGGCCACCCATATGTTGTGTTGCTCAGTTCGTTATTAGAAGCTGTAGTAAAAGCATCTTGTGTGATTTTTGCTGCTAATTTTATACTTTTTTGCCTGTTCTGTGTTATTTTTTATATAATGACAACTAAGTGTATTCGCCATGGGTCCTAAAAGGTGTAGTGAGGAAAATAAGAGTAAGAAGGAAAGCTGTTAAGAGTTGTAGTTGAAGTTGAGAAATATCCTATTGCTAAACATAAAATCAGTACACGTGTGGCTGATCTTGCTACTATGTCCCAGATGCATAAATCAACTGTTTGTATGATTTTGAAAAATAAAGAAGCTATAAAAGCAGCTGATGTGGTGAAAGTGGTTATCACACTGACATCTAGAAGATTGAAAAGTATGAAAAAGATGGAAAAACTCCTCTTAGTTTGCATTAATAAAGAACAGCTGGCTGGTGATGTGCTCTCTGAGACAATAATTTGTGAGAAAGCCAAGGTCCCCACGATGATTTGGTGAAAGGAATACCTGATACTAGTGCTCAAAAGAAGTTTAAAGCCAGTAGGGATTGGTTCAAGAACTTTAAGGACTGGGATCCATACTATTGTTATACATGAAGAAGCCCCAGTTTTAAGTGGTAAAACAGTTTGTAAAGCCATTTACAGAGTTTGTGAATGGAGAGGGCTATGTTTCATACTAAGTATTCAACTGTGACAAAACAGGTCTTTATAATTTTAGGTTTTTATATATTTTTATTTTATTAATTTTCATTTTTATTCAAATATTATTATTTGTTAATACTTTACTTTAAAATCCAGTGTATTTACTGTTAAAATCATTTTGAAAATTCCAGTTTGTGGGACCCAGGAATGGATTAATCTGGTTTCTATTATTTTAAGGGGAAAAAATGTTTTGGAATTCAGATGATTTGGAACTCGATTGGGGTTCTCGAATGTATTACATTAAGATTCCAAGGCATCACTGTATAAATTTAATTTAATAACTTTCAAATTCCTGCCTTTTAGTATGGTTTCTATGCAAAAAAATAAAAATTATCAGCAACTTTCTTAATTACCTTAAACTACATTCACAGATAAATACATCTAATCTTGGAATTTGGCAAGGTATGTGGTTAACTTGTGAAATATCTGATACTTAGGCTCGGTTCATAGTTTAGATTCATCTGGAAGGCGTTAAATAAAAATATGAGGGGTATAAAGTGAACAATATTATCTATGATTCACAACATCGGTATCCATAAAAACCAATTAGTGATATTGATGAAGATAAAAAGGAACTGCCAATGACAAATTAATAATACTATTTTGTGTTTTAAAATAATTAAGTAGATTTTTTTGTTTGATAGCTAATAATCCTCTATAAACATGAGGATTATTACAGAACTTAGTATTGATTATTATTATTATTTTTTTTTTGGAGAGACAGAGTCTCGCTTTACCGCCCTCGGTGGAGTGCTATGACGTCACAGCTCACAGCAACCTCCAGCTCTTGGGTTTCTGCGATTCTCTTGCCTCAGCCTCCCGAGCAGCTGGGACTACAGGCGCCCACCACAACGCCTGGCTGGCGCCCTACTCACTGAGCCACATATTGATTTTAAATCTTAATATCATTATGTTACCTTAACCTCTCTGATTACTGAGTTACTTCATCAGAAACAGAAATTTAAACTTTATATTTAAAATAACACCTACCTCAAAATAACATACTTTTATGTTTATTTTCTATAATTTTCTCATGAAAATGATAGAAATAATAGCTGAAATAATAATCTAAATTTCCTTATAAGTACTATTTTTTTTTTAACTATTTTTTTTTTTTTTGTAGAGACAGAGTCTCACATACCACCCTCAGGTAGAGTGCCGTGGCATCACACAGCTCACAGCAACCTCTAACTCTTGGGCTTACGCGATTCTCTTGCCTCAGCCTCCGAGCAGCTGGGACTACAGGCGCCCACCACAACGCCCGGCTATTTTTTTGTTGCAATTTGGCCGGGGCTGGGTTTGAACCCGCCACCCTCGGCATATGGGGCTGGCACCCTACTCACTGAGCCACAGGCGCCGCCCATCAGTACTATTTTTTTAATAACATGTGATTTGCAATGTAGTTTCTAGACATAGAAATTATCTTTTTCTCCTTTGACACATTTTATATAATAATTTATGAGGTTTCAGCTGAAATTGTTTAGCTCTTTTGATTAGGATATATGTATTGTGGAAATCTAAATCTGTCAGTCTATTACTTTGAACCATTTCATAGTCACTGTTCCCACAATTCCATACTCATGATCTGAAATACCCTTCATGTACCATGTTATGAATTTCATGTGACAACCTTTGAAATCCCTACTAAATTTTCATGAAGGATACAGACACAGACAACATGAAAAATAGTAAGCTTACATAAATCTTGAATGCATTTGGGAAGGGGGCAGTGCAACAAAGATGTGGAGTAGAATTTTATAAATTACTTCTCCAATATAACTCTAAATTATAGCTGTATATTAATGTGAAGCCTGAAATTATGCTGCTTTATTGATTTCTAGTCAATAAAAATGACCTCAAAAGAATGATATCTTTGAAAGAAATAACATGGTTGAATCTCTTGGTTAACAGTGGTCATTTATAGCAAGGAGTAATAAATACAGAATACACACACACACACACACACACATATATACATACACACATATATACATGAATTTGCACATGTTTTCAAGACATTACTTCAGTTTTCTTCCATGAATTCTATGAATTTTCAAGAGTTTGCAATACTAGTACGGATAATGGGTATTTTATTTTGACAGTAGTAAATGTATCAAACTCATTTCTTTAATCACTTGCTGCCTAACACAGTGTCTTAAATTTAATAGGTATAGAGTAACTATTACCTCAGTTGAACTGAGATCCAGGAAGGCTACAATGTGAATGTCTTTTTCCTTTGAAAATTGAATCCTTAGATCAGCACCCAGACCTCCGTAAGAGCTGTGCATGATCAGCAATTGGCGCCCAGACCTCTGTAAGAGCTATGCATGATCAGCTATCAATGCCTGGACCTCCATAAGAGCTGCACACGATCAGCAATCAGTGCCCGGACCTCCATAAGAGCTGCTCCACGATCAGTGATCTGCCCCCACCCAGACCCTGGTAAGAGCTGTGCCCACTGGGCATCAGCAAGCCCTGAACAGGAACTCCGGGAGCCACGCAACCCAGAGTCCTCCCTTCCATTCACTTCCTGCCTCCACACTGGCCTGCTCATCTGGCCAGGGACTCTGGTAGCCACGTGCCCTCTGGAGCCCTCCTGGCTCTGTGCAGAGACCTTCTCCTGGCCAGCGACTGCTGGAGCCTTGGGGTCTCAGAGCCAAAGTCACTGGGCACCAGGCACTCCCAGAACAGTGTCCCCCCTCCCCACCCCCTGCCCTGTTGCTAGATCTGGGTGTGTCACACTCCAAAGCTGCTCCCACAACCAGAACTCCCTGTCTTGGGTAACCCCAGAGGAGCTACACAGAGTCACTCCCTACAAAGATCTAGCAACAATAGAGTGATCACGCTGGGGTCTAATCTTGGAGAGGCACATCCCCAACTCTGCGGACAGCTAGAGGCAATGGTGAAAAAACAATCATGAGGTGAAATCAATGGATAAACTCTGGCAATATGAATAATCAGCATAGATCAACTCCCCCAAGGATCAATGGGGCAGACACAGCACAAGATCCCATGCACGAACAAATAGCTGAGATGTCAGAAATCAAATTCAGAATCTGGACAGCAAATAAGATCAAATTAGAATTCCAAGCAGTAACCCAAAAGATATCTCAAGAATTCAATGAATTCAAAGACAAAATGACCAAAGATTTTGACACATTTAGATAAGAAGTTTCAGCCCTCAAAAATCTGAGAATACAGTCAAATCCCTCAATAACAGAATGGAGCAAGCAGAAGAAAGGATTTCTGACATTGAAGACAAAGATATCCAATGCTCCCAAACCCTCAAAGAGGAAGAGAAATGGAGAACAAAAACAGATCACTCTCAGAAAGCTCTGGGATAATTTGAAGAAAATCAATATTTGTCTTATAGGGATCCCCGAAAGTGATGAAGTGGCTTCACAAGACACAGAGTCTCTTCTCCATGAGATTATGAAGGAGAACTTTCCAGACATGCCAAGAGATTCTGAATTTCAGATAGCAGACAGTTTCAGACTCCAATATGACTCGAACCAAATAAGACATCCCCCAGACACATCATAATCAATTTCACTAAAGTTAATATGATTAGAAAGTTCTGAAAGCATCCAGACGAAAGAAAACCATCACCTAAAGGGGAAGAATATTAGAATAACTGCAGATCTCTCTGCTGAAACCTTTCAAGCTAGAAGAGGATGGTCATTGACTTTTAATCTCCTAAAACAAAATAACATTTAAACCGGGATCCTGTATCAAGCTAAACTGAGTTTCATTTATGACAGTGAAATTAAATACTTTAATGACATTCAAGTGTTGAAAAAATTTGCCATAACTAAACCAGCTCTCCAGTTATGGCAAAAAAATTTTGCCATAATTAAACCAGCTCTCTAATTTTCAAACCTATCCTCCATAAAGACTGGCGTAATCCTCCACCACAACAGTAAACCCATCCTGAAAATTTTGATCAAATTCCAACTTCCACAGTTGCAAAAGGATTAAAAATATTCACTGGACCCTTGAAAGGCTTATCAATATTCTCAATTAATGTGAATGGTTTAAATTGTCCTCTAAGAAAGCACGGGTTGGCTGACTGGATACAAAAACTCAAGCCCAACATCTACTGCATACAAGAATCTCATCTTACATTAAAAGACAAATATAGACTTAAGGTGAAGGGATGGTAATCTATACTTCAGGCAAATGGAAAGCAGAAAAAAGCAGGTGTTGCAATCCTATTCACAGATGCAATAGGCTTTAAGCCAACCAAAATAAGGAAAAATAGGGATGTACACTTCATATCTGTTAAAGGCAATACTCAATATGATGAAATTTCAGTTATTAATATTTATGCACCCAACCAGAATGCACATCAATTTATAAGAAAAACTCTAACAGACATGAGCAACTTGATTTCCTCCAGTTCCATAGTAGTTGGAGATTTTAACGCCCCTCTAGCAGTGCTGGATAGATCCTCCAAAAAGAAGCTAAGCAAATAAATTTTAGATATAAACTCAACCATTCAACATCTGAACTTAACAGACATCTAAACAACACTTCATCCCAACAAAACTGAATACACATTCTTCTCATCAGCCCATGGAACATTCTCCAAAATCAAACACATCCTAGGTCACAATTCCAACCTCAGCAAATTAAAAAAAAAAAAAGAAAAAGAAAAGAAATTATTCCTTGCATCTTCTCAGATCATCATGGAATAAAAGTTGAACTCAATAACAACAGGACTCTGCATACCCATACAAGAACATGGAAGTTAAAAAACATTATGCTGAAGGATAGATGGGTTAGACGAGATTAAGAGGGAAATCAACCAAATTTCTGGAACAAAACAACAATGAAGACACAAATTATCAGAACCTCTGGGATACTGCAAAGGCAGTACTAAGAGAGAAATTTATAGCACTGAAAGCCTTCCTCAAGAAAACGGAAAGAGAAGAAATTAATAACATAATGGGACATCTTAAGCAACTGGAGAAGGAAAAACATTCCAACCCCAAACCCAGCAGAAGAAAAGAAATAACTAAAATCAGAGCATAATTAAATGAAATTGAAAACAAAAGAATTATACAACAGATCAATAAATCCAAAAATTGGTTTTATGAAAAGATCAATAAAATAGATAAAACCTTGGCCAACCTAACCAGGAAAAAAAGAGTAAAATCTCTAATCTCATCAATCAGAAATGGCAATGATGAAATAACAACAGACCACTCAGAAATTCAAAAAATCCTTAACACATATTACAAGAAACTCTACTATCAGAAATACAAAAATATGAACGAAATCAAGCAATGCTTGGAAGTATGCCACCTACCAAGACTTAGCCACAACGAAGTGGAAATGTTGAACAGGCCTATATCAAGTTCTGAAATAGCATCAACTATACAAATTCTCCCTAAAAAGAAAAGCCCAGGACCATATGACTTTATGTAAGATTTCTACCAAACCTTTAAAGAACAACTAGTACCTATATTACTAAACCTCTTCCAAAATATAGAAAAAGAAGGAATACTACCCAACAAATTCTCCAAAGCTAACATCACCTTGATCCCTAAACCAGGGAAAGACTCAACAAGAAAAGAAAATTGTAGACCAAAATCACTAATGAATATTGTTGCAAAAAAATATTTAATAAGATCCTAACAAACAGAATGCAACAACACATCAAAAAAATTATATACCATGACCAAGTGGCATTTATCCCAGGGTCTCAAGGCTGGTTCAACATACGTAAATCTATAAATGTAATTCAACACATAAACAAACTAAAAAATAAAGACCATATGATTCTTTCAATTGAGGCAGAAGAAGCTTTTGATAATATCCAGCATCCCTTCATGATCAGAACACTAAAGAAAATCAGTATAGAAGGGATATTTCTTAAACTAATAGAGGCAATCTACAGCAAACCCACAGCCAATATCATATTGAATGGAGTTAAATTGGAATCATTTCCACTCAGATCAGGAACCAGGCAAGGTTGCCCATTGTCTCCATTGCTCTTTAACATTGTAATGGAAGTTTAACCATTGCAATTAGGGAAGAAAAGGCAATCAAGGTTATCCACATAGGGTCAGAAGAGATCGAACTTTCACTCTTCGCAGAAGATATGATCGTATATCTGAAAAACACTACAGATTCTAATACAAAACTCTTAGAAGTGATCAAGGAATACAGCAATGTCTCAGGCTACAAAATCAACACCCATAAATCTGTAGCCTTTATATATACCAACAATAACCAAGCCGAAAAAACAGTCAAGGACTCTATTCCTTTCACAGTAATGCTAAAGAAGATGAAATATTTGGGAGTATACTTAACAAAGGACATGAAAGATCTCTATAAAGAGAATTATGAAACTAAGAAAAGAAATAGCTGAAGGTGTTAACAAATGGAAAAACATACCATGCTCATGGCTGGGAAGAATCAACATTGTTAAAATGTCTATACTACCCAAAGCAATATTTAATTTTAATGCAATTCCTATTAAAGCTCTATTGTCATATTTTAAAGACCTTGAAAAAAATAATACTTCATTTTATATGGAATTGGAAAAACACTTGAATAGCCAAAACATTACTCAGCAATAAAAACAAAGCAGGAGGAATCATGCTACCACACCTGAGACTGTACACATAAATCGATAGTGATCATGACAGCATGGTACTGGCACAAAAACAGAGAAGTAGATGTCTGGAACAGAATAGAGAACCAAGAGATGAATTCAGCCACTTACTGTTATTTGATCTTTTTTTATTTTTATTTTTTTTTATTAAATCATAACTGTATACATTGATATGATCATGGGGCATCATACACTCGCTTCATAGACCATTTGACACATTTTTATCACAATGGTTAACATAGCCTTTCCGGCGTTATCTCAGTTACTGTGCCAAAACATTTACATTCTACATTTACCAAGTTTCGCAAATACCCCTGTAAGATGCACCACAGGTGTGATCCCACCGATCCCCCTCCCTCTACCCACCCCCCCCTTTCCCACTTCCCCCTATTGTTAGGTTGTAACTGGGTTATAGCTTTCATGTGAGAGCCCCAAATTAGTTTCATAGTAGGGCAGAGTACATTGGGTACTTTTTCTTCCATTCTTGAGATACTTTACTAAGAAGAATATGTTCCAGCTCCATCCATGTAAACATGAAAGAGGTAAAGTCTCCATCTTTCTTTAAGGCTGCATAGTATTCCATGGTATACATATACCACAATTTATTAATCCATTCGTGGATCGATGGGAACTTGGGCTTTTTCCATAACTTACCTATTATGAATTGGGCTGCAATAAACATTCTGGTACAAGTATCTTTGTTATGTTGTGATTTTTGGTCTTCTGGGTATATGCCCAGCAGAGGAATTACAGGATTGAATGGCAGATCTATTTTTAGATCTCTGAGTGTTCTCCATATATCTTTCCAAAAGGAATGTATTAATTTGCATTCCCACCAGCAGTGCAGAAGTGTTCCCTTTTCTCCGCATCCACGCCAACATCTCTGGTCTTGAGATTTTGTGATATAGGCTAGTCTTATTGGAGTTAGATGATATCTCAAAGTAGTTTTGATTTGCATTTCTCTGATGATTAAAGATGATGAGCATTTTTTCATATGTCTGAAGGCCGTGCGCCTGTCTTCTTCAGAGAAGTTTCTCTTCAAATCCCTTGCCCAGCCTGCGATGGGATCCCTTGTTTTATTCTTGCTGATGCGTTTGAGTTCTCTGTGGACTCTGGTTATTAAACCTTTGTCAGAGATATACCCTGTAAATATCATCTCCCATTCTGAGGGCTGTCTGCTTGCTTTGCTTACTGTGTTCTTAGCTGTGCAGAAGCTTTTTAGTTTGATCAAGTCCCAGTAGTATATTTTGAAGCTGCTTCAATTGCCCGGGGGGTTCTCCTCATGAAATACTCACCCAGACCAATTTCTTCAAGGGTTTTCCCTGCATTCTCCTCTAGTATTTTTATAGTTTCATGTTTTAAGTTTAAATCTTTAATCCAGTGAGAGTCTATCTTAGTTAATGGTGAAAGGTGTGGGTCCAATTTCAGTCTTCTGCAGGTTGCCAGCCAGTTCACCCAGCACCATTTGTTAAATAGGGAATCTTTTCCCCACTGAATGTTTTTAATTGGCTTGTCAAAAATCAAATAGCGGTAAGTAGCTGGATTCATCTCTTGGTTCTCTATTCTGTTCCAGATATCTACTTCTGTGGTTTTGTGCCAATACCACGCTGTTTTGATCACTATTGATTTGTAGTAAAGTCTGAGGTCTGGTAGTGTGATTCCTCCTGTTTTGTTTTTATTTCTGAGTAATGTCTTGGCTATTTGAGGTTTTTTCTGATTCCATATAAAACGAAGTAATGTTTTTTCAAGATCTTTAAAATACGACAGTGGAGCTTTAATAGGGAGTGCGTTGAAATTATATATTGCTTTGGGTAGTATGGACATTTTGATAATGTTGATTCTTCCTAGCCATGAGCGTGGTATGTTTTTCCATTTGTTAACATTTTCAGCTATTTCTTTTCTTAGAGTTTCATAGTTCTCTTTATAGAGATCTTTCACGTCTTTTGTTAGGTAAATTCCCAAATATTTCATCTTCTTTGGCACTGCTGTGAATGGGATAGAGTCCTTAACTGCTTTTTCAACTTGACTGTTGTTGGTGTATATAAAGGCTACCGATTTATGGATGTTGATTTTGTAACCTGAGACGCTGCTGTATTCCTTGATCACTTCTAGGAGTTTTGTAGTACAGTCCCTAGTGTTTTCCAGATACACAATCATATCATCTGCGAAGAGCGAAAGTTTGATCTCTTCTGACCCTATATGGATACCTTTGATCGCCTTTTCTTCCCTAATTGCGGTGGCTAAAACTTCCATTACAATGTTGAAAAGCAATGGAGACAATGGGCAGCCTTGTCTGGTTCCTGATCTGAGTGGAAATGATTCCAATTTAACTCCATTCAATATGATATTGGCTGTGGGCTTGCTGTAGATGGCCTCTATCAGTTTAAGGAAAGTCCCTTCTAGACCAATTTTCTTGAGTGTTCTGATCATGAAGGGATGCTGGATATTATCAAAAGCTTTTTTCTGTATCAATTGAGAGAATCATATGGTCTTTGTTTTTTTAATTTGTTTAGGTGCTGGATTACATTTATAGATTTACGTATATAGAAGCAGCCTTGAGACCGTGGGATAAAACCGACTTGGTCATGATGTATAATTTGTTTGATGTGTTGCTGGATTCTGTTTGTTAGGATCTTGTTGAATATTTTTGCATCTGTATTCATTAGTGATATTGATCCATAATTTTCTTTTCTTGTTGGGTCTTTTCCTGGTTTGGGGATCAGGGTGATGTTTGCTTCATAGAACGTGTTGGGTAGTCTTCCTTCTTTTTCTACATTTTGGAACAGGTTGAGTAAAATAGGTACTAATTCCTCTTTAAAGGTTTGGTAGAATTCTGACGTGAAACCATCTGGTCCCGGGCTTTTCTTTTTAGGGAGGTTTTGTATAGTTGATGCTATTTCTGAACTTGGTATGGGTCTGTTCAACATTTCCACTTGATTCTGGTTAAGTCTTGGAAGGTGGCATGCTTCCAAGTATCGGTCAATTTCCTTCAGATTTTCATATTTCTGAGAATAAAGTTTCTTGTAATATTCATTAAGGATTTCTTGGATTTCTGATGAGTCTGTGGTTATTTCGTCTTTGTTGTTTCTGATTGATGATATTAGAGATTTTACTCTTTTTTTTCTGATTAGGTTGGCCAGAGGTTTATCTATTTTATTGACCTTTTCAAAAAACCAGCTTTTTGATTTATTGATCTGTTGTATTATTCTTTTGTTTTCAATTTCATTTAATTCTGCTCTAATTTTGGTTATTTCTTTTCTTCTACTGGGTTTGGGGTTGGAATGTTCTTCCTTTTCCAGTTGCTTGAGATGTCCCATTAAGTTGTTAACTTCCTCTCTTTCCGTTCTCTTGAAGAAGGCTTGCAGTGCTATAAATTTCCCTCTTAGAAATGCCTTTGCGGTGTCCTAGAGGTTCTGATAGTTTGTGTCTTCATTGTCGTTTTGTTCCAAAAAATTGGCGATTTCTTTCTTAATCTCATCTCTGACCCAGCTATCATTCAGCATAAGGTTATTTAACTTCCATGTTTTTGTATGAGTATGCAGATTCCTGTTGTTACTCAATTCAAGTTTTATTTCATGATGGTCCGAGAAGATGCATGGAATAATTTCTATTCCTTTAAATTTACTGAGGTTAGACTTGTGACCTAAAATGTGGTCAATTTTGGAGTAAGTTCCGTGGGCTGGTGAGAAGTATGTGTATTCAGTTTTGTTGGGATGAAATATTCTGTAGATGTCTGCTAAATCTAAATATTGGATGGTTAGGTTTAAATCTAAGATTTCTTTGCTCAGCTTCTTGCTGGAGGATCGATCCAACACTGCCAAAGGAGTGTTGAAATCTCCGACGATTATGGAGCTGGAGGAAATCAAGTTACTCCTGTCTGTTAGAGTTTCCCTTATAAATTGAGGTGCATTCTGGTTGGGTGCATAGATATTAATAATTGAGATCTCATCATATTGAGTATTACCCTTAACAGATATGAAGTGACCATTCTTGTCCTTCCTTACTTTTGATGGTTTAAAGCCTACTGCATCTGCAAATAAAATTGCAACACCTGCTTTGTTCTGATTACCATTTGCCTGAAATATGGATGACCATCCTTTCACCCTGAGTCTGTATTTGTCTTTTAAGTTCAGATATGACTCTTGTATGCAACAAATATCTGGCTTGAGTTTTTGTATCCAGTCAGCTAACCTATGCCTCTTTAGAGGACAGTTTAAGCCATTCACATTGATGGAGAGTATTGAGAAGTCTGGTGGAATTTTGGGTATCGAGTTTTTCAAAGGTCCAGTGGACATTTTTAATCCTTTCGTCAGTGTGGAAGTTGCAGTTTGATCCGAAGTTTCTGAGTGAGTTTACTTTTGTGGTATAGGATTGGGTTGGTCATTGGGGAGGATAGGTCTGAGAATATCCTGAAGAGCTGGTTTACTTATGGCAAATTTTTTCAACATATGAATGTCATTGAAGTATTTAATTTCTCCATCATAGATGAAACTCAGTTTGGCTGGATACAAGATCCTGGGTTGAAAGTTATTTTGCTTTAGGAGATTAATAGTTGATGACCACCCTCTTCTGGCTTGAAAAGTTTCAGCAGAGAGATCTGCAGTTATTCTAATATTCTTACCTTTGTACATAATAGTTTTCTTTCACCGGACTGCTTTGAGAATCTTCTCTTTCATGTTAACTTTAGTGAAGCTAATTATGATATGTCTGGGGGATGACTTATTGGGGTTGAATCGTGCTGGGGTTCTGAAGCTGTCTGCTATCTGAATTTCAGATTCTCTAGGCATGTCTGGAAAATTTTCTTTCATAATTTCATGCAGAAGGGCCTCTGTGCCCTTGGAGGCCACTTCATCATTCTCAGAAATCCCTATAATTCTTATATTACTTTTTTTCGAATTATGAGAGCTCTCTGAGTGAGTGATCCATTTTTGCTCTCCATTTCTCTTCCTCTTTGAGAGATTGGGAGTGTTCGAAGACTTTATCTTCAATGTCAGAAATCCTTTCTTCTGCTTGTTCCTTTCTGTTGCTGAGGGATTCTACTGTATTTTTCATATCTTTGAGGGCTGTAAATTCTTGCTTCAGTGTGTCTAAGTCTTTGGTGGTTTTGTCTTTAAATTCGTTAAATTCTTGAGACAACTTTTGAATTTCTTCTCGAATTCCTAATTCCATTTTATTAATCTTGTCTGCAATCCAAATTCTGAATTCGATTTCTGACATCTCAGCCAGTTGTTTATGAATGAGATCTTCAATCACATCTGCCGTATCTTTTCTTGGGGGGGTTGATCTATTCTGGTTATTCATGTTACCAGAGTTTTTGCGCTGATTCCGCCACATCGCTATTTTACTCCCTTTGGTTTTTCCCCTGGGGCTTTATCGAGGGGCCGTACAGTGTTGTGGCCTGAGAAACTGGGGCCCTGTCTGGTGTGGTGGAGCAAAGTGGTTCTGTCTTGTTTTCAGCTGGTTTATGTTCGATCCTATTGCAACTACTACTCTGGCTTGAAGTCTCAGCTGTGTGGAAAAATCAGCAATTAAGTCACCCCACCTGCCCCCCTCTGGCCCCAGTTGGAAAAGGAGAATCAAACCTTCCTACAACCACACACCCAGGGCACCGCCTGAAAAGTCCTCAGTCTATTAGCCCAGTTCAAAAGGTCCAAATCAACTGTCTCAATCGGCACCTGTCTCGGGTGGGAGAGTTCAAGAGGTCTCTGGGAACTGGATCACAGGAGCCTGGTGACTCCTCTGACACGGCTCACCCCAGTGTAGCGTGGGTCAGGAGGAGCCACCCAGCAAACAAAGCAGTCTGGGAAGGTTTACGTCTCCTTCCCCACTTTGCCCCTCCATCGGACCCAGTCACTTGTATCTCTGCAGATGGCTAACCCAGTTGCCTGCAGTGAACAGACACTCCAGGGGTTTGCACCTGCCTGAATTGCAAGGAAGTCTGCCAGGCCCCCGCAGACTGCCGCTATCTAGCAGGAGGAGATGGGGCCTGACATCTTTGAGTGCTTGATGCAGGTGATGGGAAGGAGGTTTTCACTCAGGCTTAGCTCCGTCCCTGATGTATGCTGCTAACAGAACAGAACAGAACAGACAACTTTGCGGGGTTCTGTCTCTGTTCCTGCCGAAATTGTCTACAGAAGACGGGCTGTTCTGAGTTCAAATGTCTTTGCTGCTGGAGGTTTGTGTCCTGTTTGCTACTGGAGGTTTGCCGATCACCTCTCTGGGTCGGCCCGCCCTGGAAGCTTCCCAGGTTTGTGAGCAGTGTCAGGAAATCCCCCGCTTACCGGTGGCCTCCTCTGGTTGCCCAGGGAGACAGGGGGTGTGGCCTCAGAATATCCAGAAGTGAGCATTCTTCCGTTGAAGAAAAAACGGCTGTTGATCTACCTCCAGGGAACTGCTGCTCTGGTGTGGGCACTCAGCCGACCCTTTTCTCCTCTGTCTCGCGCCCCAGAGTCAGCACTGAGCGGCCGCAGTTTATGCTGGGTCCACACCCCTCAAGAGATCCCCCAAGTATCCAAACTCTTGGGGGATAGGCCCCCAGACCCCAATTGGGAGTGGGGGGGAAGCTAGAGTTTCATTCAGTTTTACGCCCGCCCGGGAAGGGCTGTTGCACCGCACTACAGGGAAGTGCCGCCAAGGCTTGATTTCCCCTCAGCAGAGTGCCCTCTCCTTGCTCACGTGTCTCAGAGTCAGTGCTGACCTGACGCAGCTCGGGCACTGTGCACTCCCCTCGAGAAATCACCCAAGGATCCGAACTCCTGGGGGATAGGCCTCCAGATCCCGAGTGAGAGTAGGGGCTCTCAGCTCTCAGCGGGGAAGCTAGAGTTGTATTCTGTTTTGTCCTTGGCCCCGTAATGTTGCCCGGGGAGGGCTGCTGCACCTAATCCGCAGGGAAGTGCCGCGGAGGCGTGACTCCCCCTCAGTAGAGTGCTTTCTCCTCACCCGCGTGTCTCAGAGTCAGCACTGACCAGTCGCGGCTCGGGCACTGTGCGCTCCCCTCAAGAAATCACCCAAGGATCCGAACTCCTGGGGGACAGGTCCCCAGACCCCAAGTGAGAGTGGGGGGGCAAGCTAGAGTTTCATTCAGTTTTATGTCTGGCTGTATTGATGCACGGGGAGGGCTGTTGCACCACACCACAGGGAAGTGCCACCAAGGTGTGAATCCCCCTCAGCCCGGTGCCCTCTCCTCACTCGCGTGCCTCAGAGTCAATGCTGACCAGTCGCAACTCGGGGACTGTCCACGCCCCTTGAGAAATCACTCAAGGATCCGAACTCCTGGGGGACTGGCCTCCAGACCTCAGTGGGCGGGAGGGGAGTGTTGGGGATTCAGGGTTGCCGGCAAAGGATTTTTAAAGTTTTATTCAGTTTTATGCCCAGCAGGAGAACCCCATGGCACCCCAGTAGGGGAGGTAGGTCCAGTTTTTAGAAGGTCTCTCCCGTGGAGTGTAGTGGGAAGGCCTTTAATTTCTGCCCGCTTGTTTAATTGTGGGGCTCTTGAGCCGGTCCCATGGGGGAGGGGGACTCCCGTCCGCTTGGTGGTGGATTTTGTACCTTTTGTTTGCATCCTTGTGATCACAGCTTGCCTCAGCGGTGTTGATGTGCGTTCTTCAAACTTCTCTCTTGGTGAGGCTCAAGTCCACCAGGATACTTACTAAATTCCTGTCCCTTAACTCTCCTTCTGGATGAGAGCCTCTGTTGAAAGCTGGGTTCAGTCCACCATCTTTTCTCCCCCCTCCTGTTATTTGATCTTTGACAAGCCAATTAAAAACTTTCTGTGGGGAAAAGATTCCCTATTTAACAAATGGTGCTGGGTGAACTGGCTGGCTATCTGTAAAAGACTGAAACTGGACCCACACCTTTCACCATTAACTGAGATAGACTCTCACTGGATAAAAGATTTAAACTTAAGACATGAAACTATAAAAATACTTGAAGAATGTACAGGGAAAACTCTTGAAGGAATTGGCCTGGGTGAATACTTTTTGAGGAGGACTCCCCAGGCAACTGAAGCAGTATCAAAAATACAATACTGGGACTTGATCAAACAAAAAAGCTTCTGCACAGACAAGAACACAGTAAGTAAAGCAAGCAGACAGCCCTCAGAACGGGAGAAAATATTTGCAGATTATACCTCCAACAAAGTTTTAATAACCAGAATCCACAGAGAACTCAAACGTATTAGCAAGAAAAGTACAAGTGATCCCATCTCAGGGTGGGCAAAGGACTTGAAGAGAAACTTCTGTAAAGAAGACAGACACACGATCTACAGACATATGAAAAAAAGCTCATCATCCTTAATTATCAGAGAAATGCAAATCAAAAGTACTTTGAGCTATCACCTCACCCAAGTAAGAGTAGCCCACATAACAAAATCCCAAAACCAGAGATGTTGGCGTGGATGTGGAGAAAAGGGCACACTTCTACACGGCTGGTGAGAATGTACACTAATATGTTCCTTTTGGAAGGATGTTTGAGAATACTTAGAGATCTAAAAATAGACCTGCCATTCGATCCTATAATTCCTCTCATAGGTATATACCCAGTAGACCAAAAATCACAATATAATAAAGACATCTGTACCAGAATGTTTATTGAAGCCCTATTCTTAATCACTAAGTCATGGAAGAAGCCCAAGTGCCCATCGACCCATGAATGGACTAGCAAATTGTGGTACATGTATAACATGGAATATTATGCAGCCTTAAAGAAAGGTGGAGACTTTACCTCTTTCATGTTTTCATGGATGGAGCTGGAACACATCCTTCTTAGCTAAGTATCTCAAGAATTGAAGAAAAAGTATCCAATGTACTCATCCCTACTATGAAGCTAATTTATAGCTTTCACATGAAGGCTATAACCCAACTCTAGCACAAGAATATGGGGAAAGGGCCAAGGGAGGGGAAGGGGGTGGCCAAGGGTGGAGGGAAGGTAATAGGTGGGGCCACACCTATGGTGCATCTTAGAATGGGTACAGGTGAAACTTACTAAATGCAGAATACAAATGTGTACATACAATAACTAAGAAAATCCCATGAAGGCTACATTGAACAGTTTGAAGAGATTATTTCAGATTGTATATGAAACTAGCACATTGTACCCCTTGATTGCACTAATGTACATCACTATGATTTAACAATAAAAAAATTAAAGAAAAAGAAAATTGAATCCTTTATCCAGAATTCAAATTTGCCTAAATATTGTGCTATATTTTAGGTTATTCACAGTCAGAAACTCAATGCCTTTCTCACCAAAGTGTTACCATTTAGTAAATCCTGATTACAGAGTCATAGATGGTATCCTCATGGTAGATGGTTTTTAGTAGGACTAAAAACTACTACTAGAGATAACATTAAATTAATTACCTGCAGAAAACTAAAAAGTCCTAAAGAGGCATCATCAAGTTCAAATAAAATTGTATTTCATATACATTTTGGTACCTTTGTGTGAACAGTACCAATTCACCTTGGTAATATATTAGAAAATAAATGAAGTATTTCATTAAGCCCTGACAGTATTTGAGTACTAAACAAGACATTTCATTCTACCATTTGTGACAATATAGATGGACTAGTAAACATTATGCGAAATAAAATAACTCAACCAAAGAAGGAAAAATACTGCATGTTTCCTCTCATGTGAAGCATAACAAAAATCGACAACAGAATGATGGTTACCAGAAGCTAGGGGAAGGTGTACATGGGGAATTGCTATTCAGCAGGTTTAAAGATACAGTTGGAAGATGAATAAGTTCAGAAGTCTGCTTTACAACATAGTGCCTATAGTTAACAATAAGATATTGTGTACATAAAAATTTATCAAGAGAGTAAATCTAACATTAAATATTCTTGCTCCAAAAACAAAAATTAAAAAAACACACAGGTGGTGCCTGTGGCTCAAAGGGGTTGGGTGCAGGCCCCATTAGCCGGAGGTGGAGGGTTCGAACCCAGCACCGGCCAAAAACTGCAAAACAAACAAACAAACAAAAACACAAACAAAGGGACACAAAAAAACTTTTGGAGGTGATAAATAATTTCATTCGTTGGATTATGATAACATGAATGTGTCCAAATTTAACAAACTGTATACTTTAAATATGTGCAATTTGTGTACACCAATTACATCTCAATGAATCAGGAAAAATAAACAAGGAATTTAAGTAGCCTATCTACTAAATTTCAAGGAGCATATAAAATGATTAACATAAACATTTAAATATTTTAGATGATATTTTATATGTTTCGCAAAAATTAAAATCATATGGGAAAAATCCATAAATCCTCAAATTCAAAATAAATCCAGTCATTATTCTGGACTTGAAATGAAATGTTGGCCTAGCATTTAATACCTCTGTGATAAAATAAATATTGATTAAAGCATTTTAAATTGGGATTATTTTTATCAGAAGGGAATATCTCTATCGCTTCTCGGCCATTTGGCTAAGATCTTGTGCAAAAGGGAATATCTCACCACTATCAATCAGATGTCTTATAAAGTGTGCTCTTTAAAAATTAAAAAAATATATATATCTACTACAATTTAAGAATGAAAATTCACGGCTATTTTATAGAAGCTAAATATGCCTTTGGACTTATACCAATGTGTTTCTTCAAGTTTCAATCTTAAATAAATACAATGTTATTCATTATTATTGAGTTATTTCCTTTTTGTCAAAGATGTAATTTGCTACTTAGATCAGATTAATATCTATTACCTCTAGCATCCACTTAGTTATTTATTATAAAGATTAAGTTTAAAATAACAATTTGAGTTTTTATGCTATTAATTCATTGATATGTCTCAAGAAAGCATCAGCTTTATGAATTAACAGTAAATCACATTAAAAATATGCTTTTAAAATCTAAAAAATTACATGTAAAAAACAATCTAAAATTTTAGGCAAACTAATTTCACGGGTTTATTACTTTGGGGCTTACACATGTAATCTGTTTAAATTGATAAAATTACATGAACATGTGCGGTAACCTATTCTAGAAACTGCTTCAAGTAGGCAAAGTATTGAGAAATTATTTTCTTTTTCATTCTATAGTTATTGGGAAAATAAATAAAAGACCTAAAAATGTAATTTGAGAACTTTAATATGAGAATATTCTACAAACACAAATAAAATTTAAGTAAACCTGGATGTCCTTTCAAAAGGCTCATTGATTTCTATACCAAGCTGAGAACTTTATTATTTTCTGTTACAGAGAAGGATAGTATATCTAGTATGCCTTTTCTGAAAAGACATAGTCCGGTATAACAAAAATAACATGAAATTTGAAATTAAATATATATGAATTCTACTTACAGATCTACCAGTTACTAGCTGTGAGTCATCAGACATCTTAATATTCACGAACTTCAGGATTTTATCTGTAAAATGAGGGGAATTGTGTTAATATGAAGATTACAAACGGTAAAACATGAAAATAACCTATCACAGTGTCTAGCACATAGTTGGAATATAAAAGATCATAATTGCCTCCTTCCCCTTTCATGTGTTAAAGGTTTCATGTGACGGATCTTGAGATAATCCTTTAAATCCTGCCAGAATTTAAATATCTCCTTCAACATACATAACCTTTCTGGAAAACATAATTTGTCTTTATGTTTTGTCCTGGTTCTTTGGATTCTTGCTTTTATAAGCATCTTTATATATGAAGTGTGCTCTAAAGTTTCTACTGAATGCATTAGTGGGACCGTGTTTTTCATGCTAGACTAACCATTTCTTTCCTGGGTATGTCATATAAGTTAAATGTGAACTAACAATGCATGACAGGCTTTGATGAATAGAACATCATCTGAGAAGATACTCTACTATATATACTATACTACTCAAATGTGAATTTGATTTAAAAACGAAAACACACCTCTTGGGGTCAGGAAACAATTATAAAAGTGACTTTACCTAACAAATGCAATCATTGTAACCTAATCCTTTGTAGCTTCAATGAATCCCAAAACAAGAAAAAAATGAATGAAATTAATGCATATGGATGGTTTTTTAAAAAAAATAAAAATGAAAACACAACATGACAATTACTCATTATTTGTTCATGTTTGAAAAGTGAAGAATCTTGCATTGCACATTTTTAAAAAATGGATAGAGTTATAATAAATACAAACTTCTGCCCTATTAAGCTAATAAGAAATAATTTGTTTTCTAGTAATTAAAATTGTTTTGAGCAAATTACTATTATGCATCATCTTTGTATGTTTTCTAATGAAAGTAAACCCATTCTAACTAGAACTTTACCACCCATCTTTTGTTTCATCAAAATGGTCTTCAAACTATTCATATAATATAAGTATGGTCTTATTTATTAGAGAGTACCTAAACATACTTTATTAAGGACACATTAGTAATTAAATGTTTCATCTATTCTTAAGAAGAGCCATAGTAACCACCTGCTTACTCTGGTTTATTATTATTGCTACCAATAAATAAAACTGCCTTGTATTTAAATAGTCCTTAATAGTATATAAGACTTTTTACATACCTAATGCCATTTTAATCCTGTCAGTATTGGTAAGTAAATGTAAAATATGAAACAAAATACATATTAAATTGTATGATCACATGATATTAACATGTCTCTACTGCTTTCAAAAAAAGTGCAAATGTCTTGCCATTGCACGCAAAACCTTTCACAATCTGTTTATATTCTACCTTTGTAGGTATCTTTTCTATTGGAATTCACCATGTAACCATTGTTCCAGCCTCAATAGACAATTCTTTATACCACAAAAGTAAAAGAAAGAAAGTGTTTCCTGGCATTTATGCAATTGTTTGTTCTGTTTCTCCTATTTGAAACAAGGCTGTCTTCCCACTTAAATCAGAACAAATAGTACAAATATCTGTTCCTATGAAAAATGTTCCCTTCCCATTTTCCCAATTCCTCAAAATCATGTGGTAACTGTCTACATCTAACTTTTCATTATACCACTGTAGCAGTTCTTACTGCATTTGTCATGAAAGATCCTATCTTTCTCTCTAGTATTATGATCATGTTTTGTTAATGGTCTCTGTGCTTCCTATTTTAGTCTTTATTATGAACAAATCAAAGCAATCTTCTAAAAAAATCCATTTATTATCATGATACCTTTCCCTTTAAAAACATCTTATAATCTCAAATCCATTTTATCTCTTCCTCACTGTGTAGGTAAGCCACATTTGTCCTCCTTCTATTCCCTATAATCACTAAATTTTTTCTACATCAAGGCCTTCGTAAGTATGATTCCTTGTTTGGGGAAGAATATCACTCACATCTGAATTCATAAAAGCGACAAAAATGTAGGTCTTACTTTAAAATTTAATTCTTCAGAGGCTCCTTCCTTCACCACAATCTGAAGCACTGTTACCTGACATTAACTGGTCTCATTATGACCTTCCCAATTAATAATGAAATATAAATATCTAATTGTATGATTATTTATTTAATGTTGTTTTACTGACTAGACTGGAACATCCATCACAAAAGATATTATGTCTGTTTTCCTCAATGTTATAGCTCCTCTGCTAAGCACAATGCTAAGACTATAGTAAATTTAAATTACAAAATTGTTCCCTCTATTATTTTTCTGAAATAATCTCTCCTCAGATTTTTTATTATAGAGAAGGCTTTTTATTTATTATTATTATTTATTTTTTGTTAAAATTAATTGTATACATTATTGGGGTGCAATGTGATGATTTGATATACCATGTGAAATTTTTAAATAAAACTGATTAAAATATCCATCACCTCACTTATTTATTTTTTATGGCAATACACTTAAAATTTGTTATTTTGAAATGTATCCTTACATTGTGCACATTAGGTGAGATCCCACCAAATGCCCTCCCTCCCCACACCAATCGTCCTCCCCCTTTTCATATCCTATCCCTCCTCACCCATCCCCCTTGCTAGACTATATTTTTGTTTTAACATTCTAATGACTGTGTGTTTATATATTGGATCCATAATAGAATTGAATACATTGAATTATTTTCCCATTCTTGAGATACTTTACTAAGAAGAATGTGTTCAAAGTCCATTCAGGTAAACAAAAAAGATTCCATGGTATTCATATACCACAATTTATTAATCCATTCATGGGTTGATGGGTGTTTGGGCTGCTTCCATGAATTGGCAATTATGAATTGGGCTGCAGTAAAAATTCTGGTGCAAAGTTCTTTGTGGTAAAATGATTTTTGTTCTTCTGTGTAGATGTCTAATCATGGAATTGCGGGATCAAATGGAATGTCAATGTTCAGTTCTTTTGGGACTCTCCATACTTCTTTCCACAAAGGTTGTATTAGTTTACAATACCACCAGCAGTGTAGAAGTGGTCCCCTTTCTCCACATCCATGCCAAGATCTGCAGTTGGGAACTCTGTGATGTGGACTAATCTTTCTGGAGTTAGATAGTATCTCAAAGGGGTTTTGGTTTGCATCTCTCTGATGATTAAAGATGATGAGCATGTTTTCTTGTGTTTGTTGGTCAGTCATCTGTCATCGTCAGAGAAGTTTCTGTTCAAGTCTCTTGGACACACACAAAAAAATAATGTTTTTTGCTCTTTTCATATTGATTAATCTGAGTTCTCTGTAGATTCTAGTGATTAGATCTTTGTCAGAATCATAACATGCAAAAATCTTCTCTAATTTTGAAGGCTGTTTACCTTAGTTGTAGTGTCCTTAGGTATAGAGAAGCTTTTTAGCTTATTTATTTTTGGTGTTGCTGAAATTGCCAGGGGGTCCTTCCTAATAAAATAAATTTAAAGGTCAATATCTTCAAGCATTTTCCCTGCACTATCCTCTAGTAATTTTATAGTTTCATGTCTTAAATTTAAATCTTTCATCTAGCCAGAACAAATTTTTGTTAGTGGTGAGATGTGTGGGTCTGGTTAGTGAGATGTCCTACATGTGGCTAACCATTTCTCCCAGCACCACTTGCTAAATTGAGATTCTTTCCCCCCAATGTATGTTTTTGATAGACTTACCAAGGATGAAATGATGATATGTGGCTGGGTTCATCTCTAGATTTGTTATTCTATTCCATAGATCCATGCCCGAATTTTTGTGTAAGTACCATCCTGTTTTGATCACTATAGATTTGTAGTATAAAATGAAATCTGGTAATGCGATACCTCTAGATTTGCTTTTATTTCTAATAATTGTATTGGCTCATAGGTTTTATTTTCTGATTCCATGCAAAATGAAATACTATTTTTTCAAGTTATTTAAAGTGCTTCGAGTGTGTTGGTGCTTTGATGGGAATTGCATTAAACTGTAGATTGCTTTGGGTAGTATGGAAATTTTAACAATGTTGATTCTTCCCATGCAACAGCAAGGTATTTTCTTCCATTTCTTAACGTCTTCTCCTATTTCTCATATCAGGGTTTCATAGTATTCTTAACAAGAGATCCTTCACATCCTTTACCTTTATTGGATATAGCCCCCAGGAATTTTATCTTCTTTGGCACTATTGTAAAAGGAATAGTGTTTTTGATTTTATTCTTGGCTTGACTATTGTTGGCATATACGAAAGTTACTGATATGTGGGTATTGATTTTGTATCTGAGACAGTGCTCTGGGGTGACAGTACTTTTTAGGGGGGGCAAGTGTGCACAAGGTCTCCTCTACCAACTTTTCAGGGTGTAAGTGTGCAACAGATATCATCTAATACCTTATCATAGTGAAGATGTACAAAAGATCTTCTCTAACATGTTATCAGGATGCAGGTGTGCAACAGATCTCTTCTAACACCACATCAGGGTGCAGTTGCGCCCCTGAAACACCAAATCAGGGTCCAGGTGCTCACATGATCTCTTCCAACACATTTATTGGGATGAAAGTGTGCAACACATCTCGTCTAACACCGTATTGGGGTGCAGGTGTGCACAAGATCTCCTCTAACACCATATCAGGGTGCATTTGCACCCCTAAAGCACAATATCATGGTGCATGGGGCTCACAAGATCTCCTCTAACACCTTATTGGGTGCAGGTGTGCACAAGATCTCCTCTAACACCTTGTAGGAGTGCAGGTGTGCAACAGATCTCCTCTAACACCTTTTCAGGATGCAGGTGTGTACAAGATCTCCTCTAACATCTCATACGGGTGCAGGTGTGCAACAGATCTCCTCTAACAACTTATCAGGGTACAGGTGTTCAGAAGATTTCCTCTAACACTTTATCAGGGTGCAGATGATCAGGAGATCTCCTCTAATACCTTACCAGGGTGCAGGTGTGCACAGTATTTCCTCCAACATCTTATCAGGGTGCAGGTGTACAACAGATCTCCTCTAACACCTTATCGGTATGTCTGTGTTCACATGATCACCTCTAACACCTTATCAGGGTGCAGGTGAGAACAAGATCTCCTCTAACACTTTATCGGGGCACAGGTGTGCAACAGATCTCCTCTAACATCTTATAGGACTGCAGGTGAGCAACAGATCTCCTCTAACAACTTATCAGGGTGTAGGAGTTCACAAAATCACCTCTAACACCTTATTGGGGTGCGAGTGTGCACAAGATATCCTCTAACACCTTATCGGGGTTTTCAGGTGTGCAACAGATCTTCTCTAACATCTTATAGGGGAGCAGGTGTGCAAAAGAGCTCCTCTAACAACTTATAAAGGTGCAGATGTTCACAAGATCTCCTCTAACAATTTATTGGGGTGCAGGTGCTCAGAAGATCTCCTCTACCACCTTATAAGAGTGCATGTGCTCAGAAGATATCCTCTAACACTTACCAGGGTGTAGGTGAGCAACAGATCTCTTCTAACAACTTATCAGGCTGTAGGTGTTCACAAGATCACCTCTAACAACTTATTGGGGTGCAGGTGTGCCCAAGATCTCCTCTAATACCTTATCAGGGTACTGGAGTGCAACAGATCTCCTCTAACAGCTTATAGGGGTGCAAACGTGCAACAGACACCCTCTAACAACTAAGAGGGATGAACGTGTGCAGAAGATCTCCTCTCACACCTTATAGGGGGCATGTGTGCAACAGAGCTCCTCTAAAACCTTTTCAGGGTGCAGGTGTGTACAAGATCTCCTTCATACCTTTTCAGGGTGCAGGTGTGCGCAAGATCTCTTCCAACATCTTATCAAGGTGCAGATGTGCAAAAGATCTCCTCTAACACCTTATCAGGGTACAGGTGTGCACAAGATATCCCCTAACACCTTATTGGGGTGCAGGTGTACAAGAGAAATCCTCTAACAACTTATCTGGGTTCAGGTGTTCACAAGCTCTACTCTAACACTTTATCGTGGTGCAGGTGATCAGAAGACCTCCTCTAACACTTTATTGGGGTGCAGGTGCTCACAAAATTTTCTCAAACACCTTGTTGGGGTGCAAGTGTGCAAAAGATTTCCTCTAACAGCTTATAAGTATGTAGGTGTTTAAATAATCACCTCTAACAACTTATAGGGGTGCAGGTGTGCACAAGATCTCCTCTAAAACCTTATCATGGTGCAGGTGCTCACAAGATTTCCTCAAACACCTTATCGGGGTGCAGGTGTGCACAGGATTGCCTCTAAGACCTTATGGGTATGTATGTATCCACATGATCACCTCCAACACCTTATCAGTGTGCAGGTGTGCCCAAGATCTCCTACAACACCTTATCAGGGTGCAGGTGTGCAACAGATCTCCACTAACAACTCATCAGGGTATAGGTGTTCACAAGATCACCTCTAACACCTTATTGGGGTGCAGGTGTGCACAAGATCTCCTCTAACACCTTATCAGGGTGCACATATGCAAAAGAACTCCAATAACTTATCGCGGTGAAGGTGTGCAACAGAGCTCCTCTAACACCTCATCAGAGTGCAGGTGTGCAGAAGATATCCTCTAATATCTTCTCAGAGTGCAGGGATTCAACAGAGCTCCTCTAAGACCTTTTCAGGGTGCATGTGTGTACAAGATCTCCTCCAACCCCTTTCAGGGTGCAGGTGTGCACAAGATCTCTTCCAACATATTATTGAGGTGTAGGTGTGCAACAGATCTCCTCTAACACCTTATCAGGGTGCAGGTGTGTACAAGATCTCCTCTAAAACATTATTGAGGTTCAGGCGTACAAGAGATCTCTTCTAACAACTTATCAGGGTGCAGGTGTTCACAAGCTCTACTCTAACACTTTTTGCTTTGGGAAGTATAGACATTTTAACAATGTTGATTCTTCCCAGCCATGAGCATGGTATGTTCTTCCATTTGTTTAAGTCCTCTGCTATTTCATTTTTTAGGGTTTCATAATTTTCTTTCTTTCTTTCTTTCTTTTTTTTATTGTTGGTGATTCATTGAGGGTACAATAAGCCAGGTTACACTGATTGCAATTGTTAGGTAAAGTCCCTCTTGCAATCATGTCTTGCCCCCATAAAGTGTGACACACACCAAGGCCCCATCCCCCTCCCTCCGTCCCTCTTTCTGCTTCCCCCCCATAACCTTAATTGTCATTAATTGTCCTCATATCAAAATTGAGTACATAGGATTCATGCTTCTCCATTCTTGTGATGCTTTACTAAGAATAATGTCTTCCACTTCCATCCAGGTTAATACGAAGGTCCTTCACCTCTTTCGTTAAGTATATTCCTAGGTATGTCATTTTCCTTGGGGCTATGGTGAAGGGACTTAAGTCCTTAATTAGCACCTCATCTTGGCTGCTACTGGCCTATACAAAGGCAACTGTCTTGTGGACACTGATTTTATATCCTGAGACATTACTGTATTTCTTGATTACTTCCAAACAGTCTTGTGGTTGAGTCTTTGGGATTCTCTAAGTATAAGATCATGTTGTCAGCTAAGAGGGAGAGTTTGAACTCTTCTGCTCCTATTTGGATTCCCTCTATTTCCTTGTCTTGCCTAATGGTATTGGCTAGAACTTCCAGCACTATGTTGAATAGTAAAGGTGACAGAGGACAACCTTGTCTGGTTCCAGTTCTAAGAGGAAAAGCTTGTAGTTTTACTCCATTCAGTAGAATATTAGCTGTGGGTTTGTCATAGATAGCTTCAATTAGTTTAAGAAATGTGCCACCTATGCCTAAACTCCTCAGTGTTCTAATTAGAAAAGGATGCTGGATTTTATAAAATGCTTTTTCTGCATCTATTGAGAGGATCACATAGGCTTTGTTTTTGCTTCTGTTAATATGGTGAATAACATTTATGGATTTATGTGTATTAAACCAGCCTTGCATCCCTGGGATGAAACCTACTTGATCATGTGTATGACTTTTTTGATGATAAGCTGTAATCTATTGGCTAGGATTTTGTTGAGAATTTTTGCATCTATATTCATTAGTGAAATTGGTCTAAAGTTCACTTTTTAGTTGGATCCTTACCTGATTTTGGCATCAGGGTGATGTTTGCTTCATAGAACGTGTTGGGGAAGATTCCTTCCTCCTCAATTTTTTGGAATAATTTCTGCAGTATGAAAATAAGCTCTTCTTTGAAGGTTTGGTAGAATTCTGGTATGAAGACATCCAGACCAGGGCGTTTTTTCCTTGGGAGATTTTTTTTATTGTTTCTATGATCTCAGTGCTTGAAATTGGTGTGTTCAGGAGATCTATATCAGATCCAGCAACACATCAAACGAATTATACACTATGACCAAATTGTTTTTATCCCAGGGTCTCAAGGTTGGTTCAACATACATAAATCTATAAATATAATACACCGCATAAACAAAACAAAAACCATGATTAACTGCAATGATGCAGAAAATACTTTTGATAATATCCAGCATCCTTTCCTGAGCAGAACACTTCAGAAAATAGGTATAGAAGGGACTTTTCTTAAACTGATAGAGACCATCCACAGCAAACCCACACACAGCCAATGTACTATTGAATGGAGTAAAATTGAAAACATTTCCACTCAAATCAGGAACCAAGCAAGGTTGCTCATTGTCTCCACTGCTATTGAACATTGTAATGGAAGTCTTAGCCATCGCAATCAGGCAAGAGAAAGTGATCAAAGGTACCCAATAGAGTCAGAGGAGATCAAACTTTCACTCTTCGCAGATAATATGATTTCATACCTAGAAAAACCCAGTGACTCAACTACAAAATTCCTAGAAGTGATCAAGGAATACAGCGGCATCTCAGGATACAAAGTCAATACTCACAAATCAGTAGCTTTCATATATACCAATAATAATCAAGCTGAAAAATAAGTCAAGGACTCTATTCCTTTTACAGTAGTGCCAAAGAAGATGAAATATTTGGGAATCTACCTAAGGACGTGAAAGATCTCTACAGAGAGAACTATGAAACTCAGAGAAGGAAATAGCTGAAGATGTTGACAAATGACAAAACACACCATGATCATGGCTGGGAAGAATCAACATTGTTAAAATGTCCACAGTACCCAAAGTAATACACAAATTTAACATAATCCTTATGAAAGCACCACTGTCACACTTTAAAGAGCTCAAAAAAATTATACTTTGTTTTATATGGAATCAGAAAAAACCTCGATTAGCCAAGACATTACTCAGAAATAAAAACAAATTAGAAGGAATCATGCTACCAGACTTCAGACTATACTATAAATCTATAGTGATCCAAAAAGCATGGTACTGGCACAAAAACAGAGTGGTAGATGTATGGAACAGAATAGAGAACAAAGAGATGAACCCAGCTACTTATCATAATTTGATCTTTGATAAGGCTTTAAAAACATTCAGTGAGTGAAACACTACCTGTTTCACAAACGGTGCTGGGTGAAATGGCTGGTGACTTGTACAAGACTGAAACTAGATCCACACCTTTCACCATTAACAAAAAGTGACTCTCACTGGATAAAAGATTGAAAATTAAGACATGAAACTATAAAGATTCTTGGAGAGAGTGCATGGGAAACACTTGAAAACATTGGCCTGGGAGAATACTTTAGGAGGAGGATCCCCACACACACACCAGCAATTGAAGCAACACCAAAAATACATTACTGGGATCTGATCAAACTAAAAAGCTTCTGCACAGCCAAGAACAGAGTAATTAAAGCAAGCAGACAGCCCTCAGAATGGGAGAAGATATTTACAGGTTATGTCACTGACAAAGGTGTGATAGCCAGAATCCACAGAGAACTCAAACGTATTAGCAAGAAAAGAACAAGTGACCACATCTCATTGTGGGCAAGAGATCTGAATAGAAACTTCTCTGAAGAAGACAGGTGCACGGCCTACAGACACATGAAAAAATGCTCATCATCCTTAATCATCAGAGAAATTCAAATCAAAACCACTTTGAAATATCATTTAACTCTAGTAAGAGTAGCCCACATGACAAAATCCCAAAACTATAGACGTTGGCATGGATGTGGAGAAAAGGGAACACTTCTGCACTGCTGGTGGGAATGCAAACTAATATGTTCCTTTTAGAAAGACGTTTGGAGATCACATAGGGATCTAAAAATAGACCTGCCCTTCCATCCTGCCATTCCTCTACTAGGTATATGTCCAGAAGACCAAAAATCACTTTATAACAAAGATATTTGCACGAGAATGTTTATTGTAGCTCAATTCATAATTTCCAAGTCATGGAAAAAGCTCAAATGCCCATCAACCCACAAATGGATTCATAAATTGAGGTATATGAACACCATGGAATATTAAGCAGCCTTAAAAAAGATGGAGACTTTGCCTCCTTTATGTTTACATGGATGGAGGTGGAACATATTCTTCTTAGTAAAGTATCTGAAGAATGGAAGAAAAAAGTATCCGATGTACTCAGCTCTACTATGAGACCAATCTATAAGCACCCACACTTCGATATGAAAGCTACAAGCCAACTACAGTGCAAGAGGAAGGGGATAGAGGAGGGGGAGGGGAGAGCGGAGGTTGGGTGGAGAGAGGATAGTTGGTGGGACCACACCTATGGTGCATTTTACAAGGGTGCATGTCAAATCTATTAAGTGTAGAGTATAAATGTCTTAACACGATAATGAAGAAAGTGCAGTTAAAGGTTGTTGTATTTCAAAATGTATATAAAACCAGAACACTGCACTCCATACATGCGTTAATGTACACAGCTATGATTTGATTTAAAAAAAAAAACTGAATTACAGAAAAGAAAGTCAAACTTATTTAATCAAAAATGAGAATAAATATTAGAAAATACACAGACACACATACACAAACACACAGCAGCATATGTAATGATTCCCAAAGGGGAAAAGCAGTGGTCCATGACCACTCAAGATGGCTTGTCAGTTCAAGAGAAAATAACCCCCACACTCACACACTCGCTCACACAGAGGTTCGCTTATTCACACACACACACACACACACAAGCCCACACATGATCACACACACACATACACGCAAACAACAAAACCCAGTACTTTTCAGCAATACAACCAATGAACTACAAGCACAAAACTCAGAATTACTTTACAATGCTTCCTTTTTTAATAACAAATATGCCCACCTTGGGTGTACAAATATATATTCTCAGTGGCTTACTGTTGACTTATGTTTAAAGATATCAGTGTTACTACGTGAAACTGCTTCCTGTATTTTACAGCCTTTTATTTACTTTTACATATACACCTTCCACCAACCAAACGACTTTCAGGTTGGCAGGGAGAGGGGGTGCCTTGTGTTCTGCGAAACTAAAGTTCTAAACCCTGGGCAGAAAATGTCTTATTGCCATTTCAATGCCGGGCAATAGTGACAGTGATGCTTAAATCTCCATTTTCTGCAAAAATCTGTGCAGCGTTCGTGTCAAACACAAGGCAGTCACTGTTGATCATGGCGGTCTCAATTCCCTCTCGAATGGACCGAGGAGCTGCTTCCCACATCAGTCGCCGTCGATTTCCACGGAGCTCCAGTTGGTAAGTGAAAGTTTCCGCTTGCTGGCGGGTTCCCAGAAGCCGGACTATTGCGCAGAACCGCGCTTCACCATGATGACTTTCTTGTTTCTGCAAGACCACCATGAAGTGCAAGTCAAAACAGGACTGCATCATCACCCAGTCAAAAGTACCATGAACATCATTAATGTTTACAGCAAGGAAAACTGCAGTCTCTCCCTCTAGCGCTGTAATACGGTCATGCCGATCCATCAGATGGGCCATCATGGCATCCAAAGAGCCTGCCCATCGACAGAGAACACCGGGGCATGGGCAGGTATAAGGCCTGAAGTCACAGCGCTCTTCGTGGCCTGCTTTTTGCACGGGAGGCAGAGTTAGTCCACACCCAGATAAGGCATATTTACACGGAAAGGTAAGTAAATCGGCCAGTTTCTCCATAGCCATGTTGCGAATTGAGCCCAATGGGCCCCGGCAAGTTGGACAAGAAGCCAGATTTTGGCGACAGCTGTTACACACAAGATGACCATGCTGACACTGAATGATGGGTGGTAACACGTATCCAAAGCAGACCGGGCACTCTAAAAGACTCCTCAATTCACTGCTGGATGGAGTCGTGTCAGGCGGGGCTGGCTCCCTCTGGGGTGGTGGATCCTGTGAGGGATCATCAGGCTGTGCCCTGTCAGGCCGATGGCTCATTTCTGTGGGCTTAGAAGACTCCTGGAACCCTTTCCTGGATCAAACACGCTCAGCCCTCAACTCCGCCACCGCCTTGGCGCCCAGACGGAACAGACATTCTGGCCTCAACTGCCGGGCTTCCCTCTAACCGCCTCACTGTCGAGGGCACCGCCGTTTGGCGCATCCTCGAGCCTGCGGTGCACTGGCTCCTGCTAAGTACCACATGCCGTGGCCAAGGCCCCGAGGCGGGGCGGCCCGCGTGCGGGCTCCTGGCTGCTGTTTTATAGAAGAATTCATTATCCAAATTCAGCATGTGTTGTATGTGATTGTCTCCTTGGAATTTTTTGCCTCTCTTGGGGCCAATGTGGGTAAATTGTGTTTCCCTCTAACACTTTACTGGGGTGCAGGTTTGAAACAGATCTCCTCTAACAGCTTATAGGGGTGCACGTGTACAATAAATCTCCTCTAACAACTTATCTGGGTGCAGGTCTGCACAAGATCTCCTCTAAAAGGTTATTTGGGTGCAGGTGTGCACAACATCTCCTCTGACACCTTGTCAGGGTGCAGATGTGCACAAGATCTCATCTAACAAATTTTTGGTGGCAAGTGTGCACAAGATCTCCTGTAACAACTTATCAGGATGCAGGTGTGTACAAGATCTCCTATAACACCTCATTGGGGTGCAGGTGTGCACAAGATCTCCTCTCAAAGCTTATAGGTATGCAGGTGTGCAACAGAAATCTTCCAAATACTTGTCAGGGTGCAGTTGTGCACAAAATTTCCTCTGACACCTTTGCAGGGTGCAGGTGTGCACTTGATCTCCCCTGACAACTTTCCAGGGTGCAGGGGTGCATAAGATTTCCCCTAACAACATTTCGGGTGCAAGTGTGTAACAGGTCTCCTCTAATACCTTATCTGGGTGAAGGTGTGCAATAGATTTCCTTAACACCTTTTCATGGTGCAGGTGCGCACAAGATCTCCTCTAACATCTTATTGGGGTGCATGTATGCAACACATCTCTAACACCTTATCGGGGTGCAGGTGTGCACAAGATCTCCTATAACACCATATTAGGGTGCAATTGCACCCCTAAAACACCTTACCATGGTGCAGGTGCTCACAAGATCTCCTCTAACACCTTATTGGGGTGCCGATGTACAATAGATATCCTCTAACAGCTTATAAGAGTGCAGGTGTGCAACAGATCTCCTCTAAGAACTTATCAGGGTGCAGGTCTGCACAAGATCTTCTCTAACACCTTATCGAGGTGCAGATGTGCACAAGATCTCGTCTAACAACTTTTGGGGGCATGCAGGTGTGCAGAAGATCTCCTTTAACAACTTGTCTGGGTGCAGGTGTGCAACAGATATCTTCTAATACCTTTTCAGGGTTCAGGTGTGCAACAGAACTCCTCTAACACCTTATCAGGGTACAGGTGTGCAAAAGATCTCCTCTAACACCTTATTGGGGTGCAGGAGTGCAAAACATCTCCTCTAACACCATATAAGGGTGCAGTTGCACCCCTAAAACAAATTATTAGGGTGCAGGGGTGCACAAGATCTCCTCTAATACCTTATCAGGGTCACAGACTCACAAGATCTCCTCTAAGGCCTTATTGGAGTGCATGTATGAAGAAGCTCTCCTCTAAACCCATATCAAGGGGGAGGATCTCACAAGATATCCTCTAACACTTTATCGGGGTGCAGGTGCTCACAAGATGTTCTCTAACAGCATATTAGGGTGCAGTTGCACCCCTAAACACCTTATCAGTTTGCATGGTTCACAAGATCTCCTCGAACACCGTATCAGGTTGCAGGTGCTCACAAGATCTCCTCTAACTCCTTATCAGGGTTCAGGTGTGCACAAGATCTCCTCTAACACTTTATCAGAGTGCAGGTGTGAAACAGACCTCCTCTAACATCTTGTCAGGGTGCAGGTGTGCACAAGAGCTCCTCTAACACCTTATTGGGGTGCAGGTGTGTAACTGATCTCCTCTAACAACTTATCACAGTGCAGATGTTCACAAGAATTTCTCTAACACTTTATTGGGGTGCAGGTGCTCAGAAGATCTCCTCTAACACCTTATCAGGGTGCAGGTGCTCACAAGATCGCCTCTAACAGCTTATAAGGGTGCAAGTGTACAACAGGTCTCCTCTAACACCTTATTGGGTTGTAAATGTTCACAAATTGCCTCTAATACCTTTCCTTGATCACTTCTAAGAGCTTTGTAGTTGAGTCCCTGGAGTTTTCCAGGTTGAAAATCATGTCATCTGGGAAGAGCGAGAGTTTGACATTTTCTGTCCCATTGGAATACCCTTGATCTCCTCTTGCCTGATTGTGATGGCTAGGACTTCCATTACTATGTTAAATAGCAGTGGTGACAATGGGCATTTTTGTCTAGTTCGAGATATAAGTAGAAGTGCTTTCAAATTTATTTTGTCAATAGTATATAGATTGTGGATTTGCTGTATATGGCCTCTATCAGTTTAAGAATTTTCCTATCTAGGCCTATTTTTTAAGTGTTATAATGATGATAGCATGCTAGATATTATCAAAATCCTTTTCTCCATTAGTTGAGATAATCTTATTGTCTTTGATTTTGATTTTATTTATGTGGTGTGTTATATTTATAGATTTCTGTATGATGAACCATCCTTGTAACGTTGAGATAAAACCATCATGGTCATGGTGTATAACTTTTTTGACATGTCATTGAATTCTGTTTCCTATGATCTTATCGAATATTTTTGCATTGATATTAATTAATGATATTGGTCTACAGTTATCTGTCATTGTTAGGTCCTTTCCTGGTTTGGGGATAAAGGTGATATTTGCCTCATAGAATATGTAGGGGAAGATTCATTCCATTTCTATATTTTGGAATAGGTTATGCAGCAAAGGTATTATTTCCTTTCTGAAGGTTTGGTAGGAATCTGATGTGAAACCAGTTCAGGGATTTTCTTTTGGGGTTCAAATTTATTATACAGTATTTAGTATAGTTGTTGCTCTTTCAGTTCTTGATATAGGTCTATACAACATTTCTAATTATTTCTGGTTGAGTCTAGAAGGTGGCGTGCTTCCAGGTATTGGTCCATTTTCTCCAGATTCTCATATTGCTAATAATAGGGTTTTTAGTAGTAATCATTGAGGACTTTTTATATTTCTGTAGTATCTGTGTTTATTTCCCCTTTATCATTTCTGATTGAAATTATTAGAGATTTAATTTTTCTGTTTCTTTCTGTTAGTTTAGCCAAGGTTTCTCAATTTTACAAATCATTTCAAAGAACCAAGTTTTTGTTTTGCTGATCTTCCAAATGATTCTTTTGTTTTTAGTTTCATTTAATTCTGCTCTAATTTTGGTTATTTCTGTTTCTTGTCCTGGGTTTGGGGTTGGATTGATTTTCCTTTTCCAGTTGATTTAGATGGCCTATTAGGTAGCTAACTTGCTCACTTTCTGTTTCTTTGATGAAGGCTTCTAATGCTATACATTTTTTATTAAGTCTTTTGTACATAGATCATAAATACATTTATGACATTTTCAGTGTGTTGATTATTTGTATAAATTGGAGTGCTTACATCATACTAATCAACATAGCTTTCACCTCATTTACCCAATTATAGCATTAGGACATTTGTGTTCTACACATGGTAGATCCAACTTGTACTTGCAATGTGCTCCATAGTTGTGGTCCCCCTACTATCCCTCCCACCCCCTTCTCATCCCTCTCCTTCCCCTTCCCTCCTTCATCTTAGGCTAAAGTTGTGTTTCATTTTTCATATGCAAGTTTGAGTTATCATAAATTGGTTTCACAGTAGTACTGAGTACATTGGATACTTTTTTTTCCATTCCTTAGATACTTTACTAAGAAGAATATTTTCCAGCTCCATCCATGCTATAAATTTCCCACTTAGGACTGCCTTTGCAGTATCCCACAGGTTTTGATAATTTGTGTTTTCATTATCATTTTGTTCCAAAAATCAGTTTATTTCCTTCCTTCTTAATCTCATTTTTGACCCTTCTATCATTCAGCCTAAGGTTATTTGGTTTCCATGACTTTATTTGAGTATGAAGATTTCTGTTGTTGTTGAGTTCAACTTTTGTTCTGTGATAGTCCAAAAAGATACAAGGAATAATTTATATTCTTTTAAATTTGTTGCAGTTAGCTTTGTGTCCAAAGATATGATCAAGTTTGTATTATGACCAGTAAGCTGATGAGAAGTATGTGTATTCATTTTATTAGGATGAATTGATCTGTATATGTCTTTTAAATCAATTTTTTTCTTGGGGAAAGTTTAAGCCCATCATTTCCTTTTTATAGTTTCTTCTTGAAGGATCTACCCAGTAGTGCTTCAGATACATTAGGATTTGTTTTTTAAATCAAGGAGCATTCACCGAGGGTGTGTCAGTGTTATTTATGGAAAACTCTTCATGTTGAGTGTTTCCCTTGACAAATACATAGTGTCCAACCTCGTATTTCCTTATTTTTTGTTGATTTAAATCCAATTGTATCTCAAAATAAGACAACAACCTCTGCTTTTTTCTGATTTCCCTTTGCCTGAATTGCAGTTATCCATCACTTCACTCTGAGTGTTGTTTTATCCTTTGAGGTAACGTGTGTCTCTTGGAAGCAAAAGATACCTGGCCTGTGTTTTTGTATCTAGTCAACCAACCTGTGCCTCTTTAGAGGAGAATTTAAGATAAAACTCAGTTTAGCTGGATATAGGATCATGGGCTGAGAGTTGTTTCAGAAGGTTGAAGGTAGATTCTGGTTTGAAAATTTTCAGCTGAACAATTTGTGGTCATCTGATCTTTTTTCCATTTATAGAGAATACTTTTCTCACACCTGGCTATTTGAAGGATTTCCTCCTTCATATTAACTTCAGTGAAGTTAATTATAATGTGTCTAGGTGATGCTTTATTTGGATTGAGTTCTTCAGAGATTCTGAAGTTATCAGCTATCTGAATTTCTGTGTCTCTTGCAGTGCCTTGGAAATTTTCCACTGTAATATCTTGGAGGACAGCATTTGTTCCTTTTGAACCATTCTCCTTCAGTAATCCCTATAGTTCAGATGTTTGATCTTTTGGAATGAGCCCACAACTCTCTCAGGGAATGTTCTGTTCGTGTTCTCCTTTTTCTCTGCCTCTTTGAATGCTTGGGATAGTTCAAAAGACTTGTTTTTAATTTCCGAGATCCTTTCTCCTGCCTGCTCAACTCTTTTACTGAGGGACTCTATGAACTTTGAACCTCCTCAAATACCTTTTCTACTTCCCTAAGCTCTGCTATAGATTTTGTAACTATGTTCCCATCCTTGGTGACTTTCTCTTTGAATTCATTAATTTCTTGAGTCAACTTTTGAACTACCTTTTGGATTTCTATTTCCATCTTTTTCTCCATTCTATTAATCTTATTTTCTATCCATATTCAGAATTCTATTTCTAACCTTTCAGCAGTTTCTCTGTGGATGGTATTTTCTGTTTTAACTCCTTTGTCATCCCTTTAAGGAGTTGATCTACTCTGATCATTTATGTTGCCAGAGTAAATCTCCTGGCTCCTCCTCATGTGTATTATCTTCTATTTGCCTGTTAAAACTGGTGAAGTGAGATTGGATCAGGTGCCCCAGGGACTGGTGCTAACCAGCCCTTCACCAATGAGTTTGTGCTTGTGATTGTGGATTTTCTTCTACAGCCTTGCAAAGGTCCCTTTCAAAGATGCAGTCAAAGACTCTGAACACTGCCTTGGTGGGATAATGCCAGCTGGCTCTTTCTTGATGTCAGCCTGCCTTTACCCAACTCTAATGAATCGCGGTATTTGGCTAGAATCTCAGTTGTGTTGCCCTACCCCCAAACACCTGTGCTGCCCTGCCCTCTGCTGGCGACAGTTGGAGGAGGAGAATCTGTCCGCTCAAACTCGGAGGGTCTCCGGGGGGACAGCCCAGGTAGAAAGTTCCTATCAGATTGTTCCAGGTAGTACAGACACTGCTTACCCAAAAGAGTTCAAAGAGTCATAAAGTGGCCAGAATACAGAAATCCACAAGCAAATCCATCTGTGCAATATCCAGGGGCTGCAGTAGTGTTCCTTCCAATGGGCAAGAGAGTGAGGAATATCCCCACTACAGTCAGAACTAAGGTATCAGTGCCTCTGCACCTGCCATTAATTCTGATTCAGTGGGCACCATCATCTCTGCACATCCCTCTCTCTGTGCCCCCTGCTTCCACACATGCCACTGTTTCTGCACTGCTGCTTGGCATCCCACACTGGGCCCAAGTCTCTTCAAGAATTCCCCAAACACTCCAGGCTCTTCAGGGGGCAGACCTTCAGGGAGCCAGGATGGGTGGGAAAGGTGAACTGTGTGTTCAGAATTGCGAGGGAAATATGTGTTCCCTTTTGTGTCAGGAAGGATGAAGACTAGGCTCAAAGGTGGGACCTCCCTGGAAGAGGAAGACCAGGTTTTAGGGGCTCTCTTATGTGGGAGTAATGTGAAAGGTCCTTTGCTACCTGCTCACTTGCAGAGAGCCCTCCATGGGCCTCCTGCTTAGGGGAGGGGTTTACCATCCTCTTGACAATAGGCTTCATACCTGGTCTTTGCTGTCTTTTTTCATCTTTTTTGGACTCACAGCTTGTCTCAGCAGAAATGATGTGCACTTTTCTATCTTCTTTCCATGCTCAACTCCTCATCTTAATCTTCACTGAGTCCACTTTTATCCAATATCTCTTCCTCTGGACATAAGCCTCTGGTGAGAGCTGCCTATAGTCAGACATCTTCTTCACTCTCTCCTCAGATTGTTGAATGGATGTGTCTCTTTCATTCCTGAGGTCTTATTTAGATGTTATTTCTACATAGAGCCTTTACTTAATGACCATTCATCTAATATGCCCTCTCCCTCTCTTCCACCAGTTCTTATCTATCACAATACTCTGAAAGTCTGTTGTAAAACTTATTGCTTCCAGAAATTTATTTTACTTGTGTTCCCAAATAATGCTTATTTTCCCTAATAGATTATCAGCTTCGTAAGGTCAATGAATATATTTTTGCTTATTATTATATCTCTAATGAGAGCTTTCCCATACTCAACACTATTGATATTTGGGGCCAGATATTACTGGGTTGAAGGTTCTGAACTTATCTCCACACAGTGCCAAATGTTCCTGAGAGGTAAAATCACTCCTACTTGAGAACCATATGCTCTGGATGTCATACATTTCCTTCAACAGAGTAGATAATCAATAAGTGTTTTTGAATAAAATAATAAATAAATGATTTGATTTTTTTGATAATGGGAAAAATCTCCCAAATTCTGCAAAATAATTTAAAGAGGTTTATGGTGAGCAAAGGAATGTGGCTATGGCTCAAGAAGCCATTCCCAAGAAGTCATGAGTAAGTGGTCCTGAGGTAGTTGGATTATAGTTTGATTTTATGCCTTTTAGAGAGGCAGGTATTGAAGGTAATGCCATTAATCAGTAGATGGAAGATGTACATTGGTTTAGCCCAGAAAAGTGGGGATTCTCTAAGCATGGGTTAACAAATTAAGATGGGTTCAAATATTTTTTGATTTGCAATTGGCTAAGAAAAGGCTTTATCTAAGGCTTGGAATGTTTTAGGGTAGAATAAGGAAATTTGAGCCAAACCACAACATACAAACTCAAGTAATCTGTTAATCAAAACGATGGTATGCAAATTATTTCAACTTTGTCCAACATCGTCTTAGGTCCTGTTAATCATTTAGTAACTTATTATCAGGAATAATCTGTTTTTAAGTTTTATGATCTTCTGTTTTAACATTAATAACTAGTCAATTTTTTTGTATCTAAACACCAAGAAGAGGGGGTTACAATAAAGTGTGCCTGACAGGAACTCACTTTTTAGGTTTTTATGAGGTCTTCTTTGCCTCTCAGATTGCAGAGGTCCTTAGGATTTTATTTTGATTCATATTTTCTTTTGTGTTTTGTGAAGCAAAAATAAATGAATGAATGAATGAATGAATGAATGAATAGATAAATAAATAAACAAACCTGAATTTCTAATGACTATAGACCCATTATATTGAGATTGGACTTCTATTTTAAGTCATTAATTTTGTTTTCTCTTATACACATATCTTAGATAGATTCATTATAATAAATTTCCATTTCCATAATCTGACTATTTTAAAGAACAAACATTTAATTCTCACCTTTATCAAGGCTGGAAAGCTCAAGATCAATATATTAACATTCATTGTCTGACAAAGACTTGCTTCCTAGTTTGCAGATGGTTGCTTTCTCATTTTATCCTCACATGTCAGGAAAAGACTAGTACTGATATTTGATAAGTAATTTTTAACTACTTCTTCCTGTTTTATGATAATACAGACCCATGCTTTGCTCAGAAGAACTCCATCAGAGCTCCTCAATCCCCTCACACAGATTCTGTTTCAAGTCTCTTCATTCCTCTTGTCTAAACTCCTACAGTATTCAGAGATGATGTTTTGTATCCTTGTGGTATCAATTGTAATATATTCTTTTTCTTTCCTGATTGAGCTAATTATATTCTTTCTTTTCTGTTTCTGGTTAATGTTGCGAGATGTCTGTCAGTTTTGTTTATTTCTAAAAAATAATTTTTTTGTTTCATTAATATTCTGTATAATTCTTGTCTTATTAATTTCATTTAGTTCTTCTATGATTTAATTATTTCTTTTCTTCTCCTAGGTTTGGGATTGGTTTGCTCTTCCTTTTCTAATTCCTTGAGATAGTTCATTATAATAGATTGTTGATATATGATCATTCTGTTTTGTATGTGGGCATTTAGGGCTGTGACTATTCCTCTTAGAACTACTTTGCTGAATCCCGCAGATTTTAATAACTTGTGTTCCCTTTGTCATTTAGTTTGAAGAATCTTTTGATTTCCATCTTAATTTTCTCTTTAACCCAATAAGTGGTTTAATTCCCATGAATTTGTGTAGAATTTAGTGTTTTTGTTGGACTTGATTTCTTATTCTATTTCCCTGGGGTCTGAAAAGATAGGTAACTTATATACATATGTATATAATTACAACATGTAGAATTATATAATTCTATGTATCTTTTCAGTTTTATAGTATAAGATGTGATCTATCTTAAAGAATATTCTTTGTGCCGGTGAAGAGAACAATATGTAGTAGTTTTTATGTTCTGTAAATGTCTATTAGGTACATTGTTCTAGAGTCTTGTTTAAGTCTATTGTTGCTTTGTTTTTGTTATTTTGTTTTTATTTTCTGTTTGAAAGATCTATCAGTGGAGTCAGTGAGGTGTTAAAGTCCACTATATTAGAATGCTGTTGTTTATTACTTTGTTTAGATATAGTAGGGTTTTTTTTATGAATCTGAGTGCACCTATGTTAGTTGCATAACTATATGGGATTCTAATGTCTTTTCATTGAATTTAAGTGACTAGTCATTATATAATTACCATCTTTGTCTTTCTTTATGGTTATTGATTTAAAATATGTGCTATCTAATGTGGAAATGATTAAATAAGCTTTCTTTTGGTTTGAATTTACATAGTATATTTTCTATCCATTTACCATGAGTATGAATGAGTCCTTGTGGGTTAGATGTGTTTCCTGTGGCAGAGATGCTTGGCTGATGTTATTTTATCCATTCACCTATTCAATGTATCTTGAATGGGGAATTCAAGTCATTCATTGAAAGAATTGAAATAATTGATAAGTGGGATTGATTTATATTCTGTTCACCCTGTTGAGTAGAACTTTGTTGCTTTGTGTTTCCTCTTGAGCCATTGTGATATCTGGGCTCCTAACTTTAGCTTTGGGTGATTTCACATTGGTGGATGTCTATTGTCCTGATCTGTGTATAATGCAAGGCTGAGTATCTCCTGCAAGACTGATACGGTCTTGACAAATTCTTTCAGAAATTGCTTGTCTGAGAAACTCTTTATTTCTTCTCATATAAAAAGCTTAGTTTAGGGTGGCACCTGTGGCTCAAAGGAGTAGGGCACCAACCCCAAATACCGGAGGTGGCAGGTTCAAACCTGGCCCCAGCCAAAAACTGAAAAAAAAAAAAGCTTAGTTTAGCAGGATACAAAATTCTATGCTAACCATGATTCTGTTTGAGATGACTGGGAATAGGGCATCAGTCCCTTCTGGCTTGTAATGTCTCATTTGAAATTTCTGCATTTAGTGTGATAGGTTCCCCTTTGTAAGTTACCTGATGCTTTTTTTTTGTCTTGAAGGTCTGGAAAGTTTTGAAGGGCTTCCTTTTTTTTTTTGCAGTTTTTGGCCAGGGCTGGGCTTGAACCCACCACCTCCGGCATATGGGGCCAGCGCCCTACCCCTTCGAGCCACAGGTGCTGCCCACCTGGTGCTTTTGCCTTATGGCTTACAAAGATTCATCTTTCACATTAACTTCGGCCAGTCTGGTAACTGTGCATGGAGATAATTGCATGTTTGCAATGAATCCCCCAGAAGTCATTTGAGATTCTGGCTTTCCAGATTTCTAGCAAGACATGGGAAATTTTCCTCCAGGAGTTCCTCAAGTAAGTTTCTGACCTTCATTAATGTTATTTTTCACTTTCAGGGATGCCTGTGATTCTTACATTAGCCCACTTTAGATAACCCCTTATTTCTTGAGGGCTTTGTTTGCACCTCTTATTTCTCTGTTCTTTCTCTTTGCCTGACTTGTTTAACTCAAAAATATTGTTTTCACACTCTGAAGTTCTTTCCTCTGTTTGTACTTGCCTATTGTTAAGGCCTTCTACTGTGTTTTGCTTTTCTTTGAATAAATTTTTCATTTCCAAAAGTTCTCCTTTTTTAATAATTTTATTTCTTTAGTGAATATTTTTATTCATTTCCTGCATTGTTTTGGAAGTTAATTCAAGTCAGGTTTCTATTTTATCTTGTATTTTATTGAGCTTCCTTATAATCCATATTCAAAATTCTTCATCAATAATTTTAATACTTTCATTTTTGTTGTTATCCATTGGTAAGGGGTTATTCTTTTCCTCTTGTGGTATCCTTTCCTTCCACTCTTTCATGTTTCTGAAGTTCTTTTGATAATTTCTTCTCATCCAACCTTTCAATTGAGACCTGGAGGCGCTAGGCCTATCTCTAGGTTCCTGAAGGTCAATCTCTGATTGAGCCAGGGAGAGGAGTTCTGCCTAAGTTACTTATGGGGTATTCTAGCAGGTTTGATAGACCTGTCAGGTTACTTCTGACCTGCTGTGTTCACCTCTTCCAAACAGTGTGTAATGAGTTAGGGCTCCCAACTTAATCTCCAAAATGGCTGTTGGTAGTTGTGAGTATGAATCAGCCACTGCATGTTTGCTTGAGTTGGAAGGTACTATGCTTCGCTATGGGGTTGTTCTCCTTGTCACTGGCTGAAGTTTGTGTGGAAGCACCAGTTGCTGATATGTTCTTTTGTGCCCATAGTAAGTTCTGGCTCTGCACATGGGGCACAGGAATGCCTCATGCTTTAGAAGTATCCTATAGTTTCCAGAGATTTGCTTGATCTCTATTTCCACTGAGGTTACAGGAGGAGCAAGCTAGATCATGGCTGGATTGTGAGAGCCTGAAAGGTCTTTAAAAGAATTGGGAGGGCTTGGGGGTTACTCTTCCAGGTATTGGGTGGGACTGGTATGAAGTTAAGGACAATCTCTTAAAGCCAGCAAAGATTTTCCTGAGGGAGGGTCTTAAATGTTTAGATGCTAAAGCACCAGGAAAGGCACTTTCTGTCCTTGTCCACTAGTACAGATTCTTTGTGGGGTGTGATGAGCACCCTCCCTAATCACTGCTTTGTGGATCCCCACAGCACTCTTTCATCAGATCAGTTCCCCTGAGTTCCCTCACTCCCCAAGAGTGGCTCTTGAATGTCCCCTCAGCCCATGTTTTTGACCAACCAGTGTTCATCTCTGTAGAATTCTGGTGGATATGAGATTCTCCAGTTGGGCACCTCTGTTCCACCATAAGACCCCAAGGGGAGAAAAATATTCTTCTCCATATGCAGGGGCTTCAGCTTAGGGCATGCTCCCACTGAGAAAAAAACAGCTGCTCCTGAGTTTATTAGTTCATGTTTCACTCCCTATCTTAATGATTATAGGGAAGTGGCCCCTGCTCCCATTCAGCTGACATATCCAAGGAATTTCACTGCTATAGGATACATGGGCTATGCTAATTGCTCCAAGTGGTACACCCCTATACAATATGGCAGTCCTCCAGGTGGTTGCAGGATGGACTCACTCATGGTGATTTTGGAAGAGATCCCTCAGTCTCAGATGACACTTCAGTCCTAGGCTTAAACCTAGCTTAGCAGAGACCTTGTTATATTTTGCCAAGATTTCTGATCCACAGACACTCCAAAATAATAAGTATTGTATTAAACCATCATTTGTAGCAATTTGTAAAGCTGAATATAATCTTTGTCAAAAACAGGTCCAGTGACTTTTTTCTCAAAAATCATATATTATACAAATTTAAAAAATTCATAGTAATATACTGCATGTGTGCCATGTACATAGGTTGAAAGGTGACCTTAAAATGACATTTCCATGCCATAAACCCTGGACTCCATGATTATGACCTTATATGGTAAAAAGATTCTGAAGATAACTTTAAACAAAGGATCTTGAGTTGAGATCATCTTGGACTAGGCTAGGCTCTAAATCACAAGGCTTATGTCTTTACAAGAGAAAGGAAAGGAAAATTTGAAACTCACAGAAGCACGAGGAGGAGAAGGCTATGTAAAAACAGACTCAGAGTTTGGAGTGAGCAGCCACAAGACAAGAAACACCTGGTGTCACCAGAACCTGGAAGAGGCAAGAAGAATTCTCCCCTAGAGAATATGGTAGAACAGACCAGACACACTGATTTTGGAATTCTAACCCCAAAACTCTGAGAGAAAATATCTATTTTGTGTTAATCCATCTAGTTTGTGGTAGTTTTTCAGGGTAGATGTTCTTCCGGATAGATGACCTGTGATGGGACTGAAGGACAAAATGAAAGGTCAACTTTTTCATCCTTGAGAATTCTCCATACTTCTGTCCATAAAGGTTATATTAGTTTGTTATTCCACCAGTAACATAGAAGTGTTCCCTTCTTTCCACATCCACACCAGCATCTGCAGTTTTGAGACTTTGTGATGTGGGCTAATCTTACTGGAGTTAGATGCTATCTCAAAGTGGTTTTGATTTGCTTTTCTCGGATAATTAGGAATGATGTGCATTTTTTCATGTGTTTTTCTTTCTTTCTTTTTTTGCCGTTCATCTCTCATATTAAGAGAAGTTTCTGTTCAAGTCTCTTGCCCCCTTATAAATAGGATTGTTTGCTCTTTTTTATTGAATGATTTGAGTTCTCTGTAGATTCTAGTTATCAGATCTTTATCAGATTCATAACATACAAAAATCTTCTTCTGGGCGGCACCTGTGGCTCAGTGGGTAAGGCGCCGGCCCCATATGCCAAGGGTGGCGGGTTCAAACCGGCCCCGGCCAAACTGCAACAAAAAAATAGCCGGGCGTTGTGGCGGGCGCCTGTAGTCCCAGCTACTCGGGAGGCTGAGGCAAGAGAATCGCTTAAGCCCAGGAGCTGGAGGTTGCTGTGAGCCGTGTGACGCCACGGCACTCTACCGAGGGCCATAAAGTGAGACTCTGTCTCTACAAAAAAAAAAAAATCTTCTTCTATTCCAAAGGCTGCCTGTTTGCTTTGTTTGTAGTACCCTTAGCTGTGCAGAAATTTTTTAGCATGATCAAATCTCAGTTAATTATTTTTGGTGTTGCTGTAATTGCCAAGGATTTCCTAATATTTTCTCAGGCTAATATTTTGAAGAGTGTTCCCCACACTCTCTCCTAGTATTTTCATAGTTTCATGTCATAAATTTAAATCTTTTATCCTATGAGAATCAATTTTTGTCAGTGGTGAGAGGTGTGAGTCTGGTATCCGTCTTCTACAAGTAGCTAATCAGTTCTCCCAGCACCATTTGCTAAATAGGGAGTCTTCCCAAATGCATGTTTTGTTAGGCTTATCAAAGATCAAATGACTATATGTGGCTGTGATCATCTCTAGATTCTCTATTCTATTCCATAGAGCTACATCTTTGCTTTTATGCCAGTACCAGGCTGTTTTGGTTTGTAGTATAACATAAAGTCTGATAATATGATGCCTCCAGATTTGTTTTTATTTCTATGAATTATACTGTATATTCAGGTTTTTTCTGATTCCATATAAAACAAAGTGCTAATTTTTTTCAAGTTCTTCAAGGTATGACATTGGTTCTTAGATGAGGAGTCCATTAAATCTGTAGATTGCTCTGGGTAGTATGGACATTTTAACAATGTTGATTCTTCCCTGCCATGAGCATGGTATGTTTTTCCATTTGTTAACATCTTCTGATACTAATACCTACAAATCAATAGCTTTATATACACCAACAATAGTCAAGCTGGGAATATAATCAAAGATTCTATTCTATTTACGGTAGTGCCAAATAAAAAGAAATACCTGGGAATATATCTAACAAAGAATGTAAAAGATCTCTATAAAGAGAACTATGAAACACTCATTTATTTTTATCTCTTTTATTGATTTTTTTAATTAAATCATAGCTGTGTACATCAATATGATCATGGGGCACCATACACTTGGTTCATAGAATATTTGACATATTTTCATCTCATTAGTTGACATAGCCCTCCTGGCATTTTCTTAGTTACTTTGCCAAGACATTTACATTCCACATTTGCCAAGCCTCACATGTACCCTTGTAAGATGCACCACAGGTGTGATCCTTTCAATCCCCCTCCCTCTACCCCCTCCCCCCTCCCTCCCCACGCTTTCCCCCTTCCCCCTGTTCTTAGGTTGTAACTTGGTTATAGCTTTCATGTGAAGGTCCTAAGTTAGTTTCATAGTAGGGGTGAACACATTGGGTACTTTTTCTTCCATTCTTGAGACACTTTACTGAGAAGAATATGTTCCAGCTCCATCCATGTAAACATGAAAGAGGTAAAGTCTCCATCTTTTAATATGAATTAGGTATGACTCTAAGTTCTTAATGTGATGTCTGAGAATTAAACTCATAAACTTATCCTAGAAAAAGTACTACATACCTTATTGAATATCACCATGGTCACCTCCGAGGTACTCCTCTTAGGAAGATGCACATTGACACCAGCAGCACTTAATCCATACTTCAAAGTACTTTCAGAATTCTTTTCCTGAAATGGCAATCAGAGCTCTCATCTACAAAGTCTGACAATTAAGTTTCCGAACTTATCCTAGAAAAAGTGCTATATATCTCATGCTGACTATTACTATGGTCACCTTTGAAGTACTTCCATTGGCCATCTGGTGACTGTGGTGATATTCAGCAATGAGGAATGTAGCACATTTTCTAGGATGAATTCATGACCTTAATTATCACACCTCATACATAGTATAGAGTAGAGCTTCACCTCACTAATTTGACCACCCAAGAGATGGCAACAGACTGATTATCCTATGATAAACTGATTACCAGTCTGTGAAAATTAGGTCAACTTAAGGAGATGGTCAACGTAGGGAGGAGGTCAACTGTGGAGATTGTACTGCATTAACTTATGGTATATGTAGAAAACTTGATAAAATGTGTACTATTATTATGGATTTTACACATGAAATACCTGAGGCATAGAGAGGTGAAGTGATTTTTGCAAGGTCACACAGTCCCAGTAGAGCTGTCTCCAGAGTCTATACGCTTAAACAATTACTGTATGTTGCTACAATTCCTGTGGCTTGTATCAAGAGTTTAAAGAATTTTTAAGGTTTCTGTGACACTAAATAATGTTAGGAATTTAGAGTTGGGGAAGGAGATGCAGAAACTAATAAGTACTATAATGTGACATTTGCTATAATAATGATTCATGGTAGGTGCTTTTTGAAGGACCTCAAGGGAGAAAATACTCAAATATAACTGAATGAACAGAAAAAATAGAAAATGGAATGCAAATATGCCATTTTAGTTAGATTTTAGGGATATTGGTTTTTGTGGTTTAGACAGCAGGGCAGCACAAACATAGCCATGTGATTTAATCTTGATTTTATAAATATAATTGACATTCATAGACTGTTTTGATGTTACTATAGTTTAACATCAGTAAAATTTGGAGAGAAACATCAAGTTCAAGCTAAGGGTTAATGCAGGGAGATCCTGGCCAGTTATCCAAGGATGATCACAAATAGGAATGGATGGCTTATGAAAACTTTTTCCTGAAACTCTTTTTCCTCCCATTCCCACAGTTTGAATGAATATTTGATAAGAAATGTCAGTTAATTTAGAGCCATTGTGGTATACATAATGTATGTACCACTGAAGCCTAATATATTTTTATAAACATAAAGGTAAGCCTTCTGTTGAAAAGGACTAGTTTTGAGTCAACTTATGCCATCCACTACTGAGCTCGTAGCTGTCTCAATCTTTTAAGGGGTGTAGGGTGGTAACCAATTTCCTCTGCTTATGGTTCTTTCCCTACAGACTCATGAAGCCTCCTTTCAGGGCTACAGTGAGAATCTCTGAGGGCCAGCTTTGCTTAGATAGTGCAGCCAGGTTCTTTCTTGATGTGAGCCTGTCCACCCAGTTTAAAGGAGCTACAGTATTTCGCTGGAGTTTCTGGTATATAAAGATTAGAAAAGCTGCAGCTGCAGTCCCACCCTCACTGGTGACAGCTGGAGGAGGTGAATTCGTGAATAGACCCACCATTCCTACCCCTCACGGCACTAACCACCCACCTTGGGCACACAAATTCAAATTAAGGGCGAACCTACATTGGCTGAAGAATTAGAATCCAGATGTGATAGTTCTGGCTGAGAGTTCCAGTTGAACTTGCTCTGGAAGTGCAAACAAGTTCAGAGACTCCGAAGTTCTTCCCTCCCCTACAGAGTCCTGGCTGTGGACTAGATAAAATGCAGCCATCACCCAAGGCTGGCGATGGGGTCTAATTTCTGGACCTTCTCAGGGCCAGTCAGCAAAAGCTAGGCCTGTTTCTCTCTAAGTTACTAGGAGGGAATCCGAGGGTCACCCAGGGTTTCCAGGCACAGACACTAAGCAGAATCTCTCTAGAGGGCAGGGCAAAGGTCCCTCATGACAAGAGTGAGAGGGAGGGGAGAACACACATCCCTACTGTAAAATTAAGACTGCAGTCTGCCACTGTTTCTTTTCCCAGCAGGGGGCAGGGACACTGCTCTGTTCAGCAGCCCATACAATGTAGAGGTTTCTCAGAGAACTTGCCACACTGGACTTTGCAGGTGACAGTCCATCAGGCAACCAGAGAGTGAGAAGTGTGGGCTGTGGACTCAGGACTGAGGGTCAAAATTTTGTTCACTTTTGCACCAGGTAAGATGGGGACACAGGTAGAAATTTCCAGGTGCAGGAGAATGGGGACCTCACAGCTCCCTCCAGTGGGGTGAGGCAAGAGGTCCTTTATTCCCTACTCACTTACAGAAAGCCCATAGCTTCCTCATTGGTGGAGGAGTCTTCCATCCAGTTGCCTTTGGTCTAGTCTCTTTGTACCTGATTATCTTTACTCTTTTTTTTCCTCCTTGCAGTTTGTCTCAGTAGGGGTGATGTGCACCTTGATTTCTTCTCCTTGTGCTCAATTCCCCAATTTTGACTTCTCTGATTTCACTTCAGTCCTACTTTTCTCTTACTAGACAAGAGCTTCTTGTGAAAGCTTCTTCTAGGTAGCCATCTTGCCCTTCCCACTTATAAAAAATTTTGAATGTCCGAAAGATCTCATATTGTTTTGAGTTGTACATGCCAAACATTTCCATATAAAAAATCAAAGCTAAAACAAAAATATTCATTTATTAATTTATTCACACAAGAAAATTATAAAAATTGAGAACAGATTAGTGGTGTTAAGGGATAGTATGGGGATTGAAGAAATGGGTGTAGCTATGAAGGAGCAACATCCATGTGGCAATGGAACTGTTCTGTCTTTTCTAATCTTGATTGAGTCATTTTCACTATCCTGGCTGAAATGTGGTACTATAGTTTTGCCAGATGTCACGCATGGGATAACCTTGGCAAAACACACATATGTACTTTCTGTATTATTTCTTACAACTCATTTCCCATGAATCTGCAACAAATTATCTAAAAGGAAAATGATTCATTGAAATATGAATAATTGACATGGATAGAACTGGAGATCATATATTCCTGGGCACAGAGAGACAAGTGTGGCATGTTTTAACTCATAAATGGGAGCTGAAAGAGTGAGTCTCATGATAGTAGAGAACAGAATGATAGTTACCAGAGGATGAAAATCGTATGAGTTCAAACATACAGTTAGATAAAAGGTATAAGTTCTGTTCAGCAGAATAGAGTGCATATAGTTAACAGCAAAATATTGTGTGCTTAAAAGTAGCTAGAATAGGGGGCTTGAAAGGTTTTGGATGCCCAGAAATGATACATAGTAAAAGTGACAGAAACTTCGAATACCCTGATTTGATTGTTCCATATTTTACACATGTAACAAAATATAGCATGTACCCTATGGCAATGTATAAATAGTATGTATCAATAAAATAAATAAATAATAGAAATAACAAAACCATTACATGAAAACATAAATAACACATTTATTGAAATAATTACATTTTCAAAACTTAAATAGAGAATCAAGAATCCAATGTACTCAATACTAATATGAAGCCAGTAGATAATGTAATACATACCCACCCAAGAGAAAAACTCAAATCAATTCAAGGTGGGTGGTATGGGAATAAGGGAGTTGGGCAAGGATGGAAGGGAGGGAGATGGGGGGTTTAGGGTGTATGGCACACCTCCTGGGGGCAGAACACAGTTATAAGAGGGACTTTACCTAACATATGCAAACAGTGCAACCTAATTCTTTATACCCTCAATGAATGTGAAACAATAAAAAATTAAATTAGTGAGGAAAGTGACATGGATTTATAAATATCTTTAATTTCTGGCTTTAGGGAAGCTTGGACCCTCATATCTACTTCTGCATCAGCCGATTACAAAATCACATGTCATATAGCCTTTGAAAAACTCCACTTTGTACTTATGAAAGAAAGAAAATGTAAAAGTAATGAAACAGCCCTGTGTTATGAAAACGTTATGGCTCTGTGGATTTCCTGTAAAGATCTTAGGGACCCATCCCCAGTGGTCTCTATACCACACTTTGAAAACAGAAGTCTCTTGAATATGAATGTTTGATACTGCTATAGTATTAATTGTGCTGATATTTCAGTTTCAATTTCAAGGCAATTATTACTGAGTTACTTCTCAAATCTCTGGTGAAGGGTTTGAATGCAGAGCTTCTTTTGCAACCTGAGAGATCTAAAAGCTCCCAAATGAGCATACAGAAAGCAAAACAAACTATTCAAACTGCTGCAATTTGCTTGCAACTCCCTGCTGAAGATTTCTGGCTGTGTTACATCAAAGGGAACACTGTGTGAGGAGAGTATCCACGGGGAGAAGATAGCAAGATGAATGTGGCAACTAAAGAACCTTGAACATAAAATGATTTGTCAAAAGCCAAGATAGTTGTGTACTGGGACATAGTGTCATTAGGAAGCATAATAAGACACTGGAGAATTATTGTTTGCACTGATATCACTAGGAATTTCTTAACCTAGCCAAAGTATCTTCTACTAACCTTTGTCTAAACTGATTTTGCACCCTACCATTGGACAAAGTTGATGAAAAAACTCTGACATTTGAAATTAGCATATACTTTTGAACTAGTGGCTATTTTTTAGTAGATTAGGTCTCTAACTTTGCAGTAAATGCTCAGCACTAAACTGGGGAAGTTTCTCTTTCATTTCCACTAATATCAAAGCTATGGAATTAAAAATGTTCAGTAAAATACCATAAGAGTCTTGATAAATATACTAGATTTAAAACAAAACTGGATCAAATGAATATAAAACTTCGCATGCTAAACATTCAACAAAACTACTGGGAGAAATCCAATTGATTAATATTAAAAAATTTTAAAGACCAGGAGAAAAAAAACTCTTCAATGTTTAATTTTGTGGATAAAATTAAATGAAAACTCATTATAATTGGTTTTGCCTTTGCTGTTTATAGCTCAAATAATTCCCCAAAATCTGTTTTATCTTTCTGAAACAGATATTTCTAAACTTCTCAATTTTTTAACCTAGTTTAATATTAGCTGCTGTTTATTGAGGGAATAATATTTGTCATTCACTTTAATACATACTTAGTTACATTCTCTCTATGTTTTATAAAATCCCTGAAGAGTAGCTGTCATTATTTCTATTCCGTAGCTGAGAAATTTGAGGCTCAGAGTCATTAAATGCCTTGGCTGAGATCATACACTGAGAACAAAGTATACACAGACAAACCAAGGTTCAGGATTCAAATCCATAGTCTTCATTTCCAGAGCAAAGGTATTATGTTTCTTCCTCCTTTTATCTATGCATTTGGGATGATTTTGAAGTAGGCATTATACAATTGTGCTAATCTATGCTAAAATTCCTTGCCATTTTTGATCATTAAGGTATAAATTATGAGTGGCAAAATAATGTTCTTAAGTTCTTTGAAGCTTTATGCTCTAAGATTTTACCTAGGTTTATTTGAGCTCCTCAAATTTAATACCTGAGAAGGCCTTCAATTGCATTTGTGAAAGATCAGGCACATAGTTTTCACCAGAGAACTGTCTACTGCTGAAGCACTCAAACATGCAAATTACAACCACTGTCCCTGCTTTTCTAAGCCAAATGTCAGTCTAGTTAATTATCAGGAAGTATGTACTTCAGAGGAAGAAACTTCCAAAGCTGTGGCAACACAGCTGATGCATAGGGCTGCTATAATAAAGTACCACAAACTAGTTCAAAAGAATATAAATGTATTCTCTCATAGTTTTGAAGGCTAGAGGTTTGAAGTCAAGGTATAGGTAGGGTCCTATCTCTCTAAATGCCCTCAAGAAGAATTATTCTTTACCTATTCCTGGCTTTTGTGATTGACTATAATCCTTGGCCTTCCTTGAATTGCAGCTCTAACACTCTAATCTCTTTCTTAGTTGTCACATGGCCTTCCTCCTGTGTGTCTCTATGTCTTTACATGGCATTTCTCCTCAGTGTATGTCTGTATCCCATTCCTTCTAATAGATACAACTCATTTGATTGTGATCTAACCTAATTCAGTAAGACCTCACCTTAACTAAAATAATTACATCTGCCTACAAAGATCTGATTTTCAAACAAAGCCACGTTGTGAAATTCTAGTAATAATTACTAGAATTACTGTTTTTGCAGGCCAATATTCAATCCACCATAGGCAGTTAGCTCAGATGGTTGGATAGAATGCCCTCAAATCAAGAAATTATCTGGCATTTTTGTCTCTTAAAATTTGGGAGGGGGGCTATAAGGCTCTTGCTATGATTTGACAGAAAACCCTGTTTGTAAAGGAAACTGTTTTTTTAATTAATATTAAATCATAGCTGTGTACATTAATGCGATCATGGGGTACCATATACTGGTTTTATAAACAGTTTGACACATTTTCATCACACTGGTTAACATAGCCTTCCTGGCATTTTCTTAGTTATTGTGTTAAGACAATTATATTCTACATTTACTAAGTTTCACATGTACCCTTATAAGATGCACCACAGGTGTAATCCCACCAATCACCCTCCCTCTGCCCATCCTCCCCCCTCCCTCACCTCCCTCTCCCCCTTCTCATATCCTTAGGTTATAACTGGGTTATAACTTTCATATGAAAGTGTCAAATGGTTTATGAAGTGAGTGTATGATGCCCCATAATCATATCATTGTATACAGTTATGATTTAATAAAAAAAATGTACTAGACAAAACAAACAAACAAAAAAAAAGACAAAAAAAAAAAAGAAAGCCATAAATTAGTTTCATAGTAGGGCTGAGTACATTGGATACTTTTTCTTCCATTCTTGAGATACTTTACTAAGAAGAATATGTTCCAGCTCCATCCATGTAAACATGAAAGAGGTAAAGTCTCCATCTTTCTTTAAGGCTGCATAATATTCCATGGTGTACATATACCACAATTTATTAATCCATTCATGGAACGATGGGCTCTTGGGCTTTTTCCATGACTTAGCAATTATGAACTGGGCTGCAATAAACAATCTGGTACAAATATCTTAACTGGTTATTGCCCTCATGTCAATTTCTGTTACGTTAAGATAATCATCTTATCAGGCTAGGCAAGGAATTCATGAAAAAGATGGCAAAAGCAATTTTGCAGTAACAGCAAAAATAAGTAAATAGGACCATATCAAATTAAAAACCTTCTGTACAGCCAAAGGCAAACTCAAAAGAATTAATAAACAACCCACAGAAAAGGAGAGAATATTCACATGCTTTGTAACTGACTGATAACCAGAATCTACAAAGGACTTAATCCAATCATCAAGAAACAACAAAACAACCTTATTTAAAATTGGGGTAAAGACATGAACAGTAACTTTTTAAATGTAGGTATGCTAATAGACAAGAAACTCATGAAAAAATTCTCAATGTCTTTGCTTATTAGGAAAATGCAAATCAAAACCACAATGAGATATCACCTAACTCCAGTGAGAAGGGCTCATATTAAAAAGTTCCAAAACAACAGACTCTAGTGTCAATATGGAGAAAATGGAAATCTTATGTACTGTTGGTAGGAAAATGATATGGAGATTCCTTGAGGAACATAAAATAGATCTATCATTTGTTCCAGCAATCCTGCTGATTGGTATTTACCCAACGGAAGAAAGATCATTTTACAAAAATATCCTGTGCACATGAATGTTTATAGAAGCACAGTTCAAAATCACAAAGATGTGGAAATATCCAAAGTACTCACCAATACATGAATGGATTGATAAAATGTGATATATGCATAGAATGGAGTACAATGCAGCCATACAGGAAAATTGTGCCTAGTATCTTTTGTGACAACCTGGATGAAAATGGAAACCATTCTTCTAGGTGAAACATCTCAAGAATTGGAAAAGAAACACATATACTTAATACCAGGTTGGATATAATCAATCAACACTTAAGTGCACATATGGAAGCAAATCTCAATGAAAATCAAGCTGGGGGGAAGGATGGACAAATTCACATCCCCTGGGTATAGTGCAAACTATCTAGATGAAAAGCATACTCATAAATTTAACTAAATCTGTATAAAAAATGAAGTATGTAAACAAAATTTGTGTATCTCCTAATATTCTGAAATAAAAAGAAAAATTAAGTCAAAGAAAAAAGAGATCATCATTCTGTTCTATATCTTCCATGGTTATGTATCTTCATCTGAATAATTTTATTTGATTCTTTGTTGTTTTGTTTCTCTTCACTAGAAAGTAAGTTGTCTGAAGGCAAGAATCTTACTCTTATTTGTTACTATAACCCCTGAGCCAAGGACAGTACCAGGGGTATAGTCAGTCACCTGGTAAATGTTTGATTAATCATTAGGTGGGTATTGAATAGAATTATGGATCTTGGTAGATGATTTTGATAAGGGTGCTTACCGATGCTGTTCATTCTACTTCTATTCATTCATTTGCCAAATATTTACTGACTGTGTATTATTTTACAGGCACCGTTTTTGGCACTGAGAATACAATTTCAAGCAAAAGAAAACACATTTTCTGACTTAGAACTTGCAAGTTAAAAATGGATTAGTCATTGACATTATCCAGAAATTGTTAATAAACAAGATAATTGCAGGGCACCTAGAAAAGTATAGGTGTATGCCATGAGTGATACACTTGTAAGACTTACTCCTTGTCCATAAGTTGTTTAAAAATCATCATTGAATATAAGAATTAAAATAAAAGTTAAAAGCTAACTAATGTGAAATTATGCCTACAAGCAGAATCAATAAAGAAAAGTAGAAATGGTCTTTATTACTTGATACAAATTGGAGTAAAGTAAATGTTTTACCCTGTTTCCCCAAAAATAAGACAGTGTCTTATTTTAAGGTGTGCTCCCAAAGATGTGCTAGATCTTATTTTCAGGGGACGTCTTATCTTTCCTGTAAGTAGGTCTTATTTTCGGAGTATGTCTTATTTTCAGGGAAACAGGGTAAGTAGATGGAGAGAAAGGACATTACAGGACAACAAATTTGACTCAGGCAATGGGATCAAATATAATGAGAAATGGAGTTAAGTCAGTCAATTGCAATGAGTTTATGTATCTTGACTGACCACATGATATTAAAAAGACACTTATTCTATTAATGTTCAATAATGGGCTAAAGAATACAGTGAAGACAAAATCAACAACCCCAGTGATTACAGCATCTTGGACTTCTAGGGTTGATTAAATAAACAAAATATGTTTCTAGACAGATAAAATAAATTACTTGCATGAAATAGATTTAAATCAATTGCAATAATGTGAAATAGAGGAAACTCCTTGATTGAAAAATACCAGAGAGTCTACTTGATCACAGAGTTAACCACAACACCCAGTAGTATTATCCAGCTTTCTATTTATAATAGCATCCAATGCAAGTAGCCCTTGCAATAACAGAAAACCAGGATTCATATTACCATACAAATAATCTCACTGTTATTTTGATTAGTTGGACCACAGCTAGAAGACTGTTTTAACATCTGAGTTCTACCTTTTAAGTGTCATGTACATATTGTATCTAGAAAAGAACATCAGGGATACTGTGTATTTGGAAATTTTTAATTTAAAAAAATGTTAAAGAAAATTGGAAGAAATACTATGGATAAGTATAAGTGAGCATGATTATTTTCAAATAATAATTTGGGAAAAGGAATAGATGTGTTTAGAGGTTACATAAGTCAAAGTAAATATGAAGGCCAAAGATTCTTCTAATATATATGGAATATTAAGTGGAAATGGATGTGCTACATCATCAGCAATGTGCCACCATGTTCAGAGTGCAGAGTTATCTGGCAGGCTGAGATAACTCTATGTGGCACCTCAAAACTGACGTTAGTTTCTCCTTCTTTCCCAGACAGGCTACAGTCTTTTCTTGGGGAAAACCACTAGAGGCAAGGTGACACTGCAGCATAGACAGGGGACATCTAGATAAATGGATTGTATGAAAAGCAAGTGAGAATCCAAAGGGGACTTGAATGCCCTGAGTAGGGATTATTCTTCTTAGATATAAACAAAATAGACTGCTAATATCTGAAAAACAGAACATTTTAATCTAATAGGAAAATATGATATTGACCTGGATTGGATAAGTATTCATAAAGAATGCCAGCCAGGTCGCAGAAAAAAATAGAAGAAAAATATCTATAATTGTGATTTTAAGTGTAAATATACCTGTGATGCTGTCATATAGGCTTATTCGTAAGTTGTCATAGTCTCAAGATTCCAACCCTATTACAATTTTACATAATTTTATCTTACTATTATTTTCCTAAACAGGCAACCTTGAACTTCTAGGGCAAACAACTGTAACAAACATAAAAATGTGGCTTAGAGGTGGGGAGAAAGATGGTCGACTAGAAGCAACTTCTCTCAGAGTCTCCTGATCAGAGAGAGAAAAACTGGACAGAATTGGACTCCATGAAGCCAAAGGTGGGGAACTGAGCTGAGAAAGATGTTATGCAAACTGTGACTCCAAGGAAGAGCATCCAAATTACAGGTACAAAGCTCATCGCCAAGAGGACAGAAGACCCCTTGCCCAAGCAGGAGGCTTTCTTTGGGCTCTCTGCAGGGGAGAAGGGGACAAAAGACCTCTCATTTTAACCCACAGGAGAGAGCCACTAAACACTGGGTCTCCTTCTCCAGGGACGTCCCACTAGATACCACCCACCTTGGCATAAAATTGAAAAAATATTTTCCCCCAAGTCCAAACTCCCAGTCCAGCCTTCCCCCCTCACATGGAGGTCTCAAGTTCTGCCCCCGAGAAGCCTGGAGTGCTTGGTCATTCCCTGAAAGATCTGAGCATTGTGTTGGCTGCTGGACAATAGCATGTAAACTGTGACTGTGAGGAAGAAAGGGGACATGAGAAAAAAGGGACTTGTGGGGGAGAGACACACACATGATAATGGTGCACAGCAAGAGGAGCCACAGACCCCCTAGTTCTGACTATGCCTGGCGAAAGGTGCCAGTGACCCTTGGTTCTGGCTGTGTCCAGTATGCAGGGGCGCACACCCCCAGTTCTGACTGTGCCTGACGAGCATAGGCGCTGACACCCTGTTTAGGCTGTGCCCAGCAGGTAGGGGCACAGACATTCAATTGTCACTGAGCTGGTGAGCAGAGGCATTGATCCCAGTTCTGACTGTGACCTGTAGGTGCGGTTATAGAACCCCAGTTCTGATCATGTCTGGTGGGCAGGAGTGCAGATACCCAGTTTTCACTGCCCAGCAGCAGAGGTGCTAGCCTGGTTCAGACTGTGCCCAGTGGGCAGGGGCACAGACTCCTGCTTCTGAATATGCCTACAGGGCACTGATGTCCAGCTGGGACTTTGACGGGCAATTGGTGTCTTACCTGAGTGGACTGGGCACCATCCTATCAGGTTTGCAAGATAGAACTGCCTGTGGATTTCTATCCACCCACAGGAGACACTTTGATGTCTCTCTGTTGAGCAGTGTTTGTACTGCCCAAGACGAACTGATTGGAACTTTTGACTGGGGTTGCCCACCTGGAGACTCTCTGAGGTTCAGCTGCAGCAGTTCAGTATCAGGAAAGAACTGAATGGTGGAGGTGGGGTGCCACAGCTCCCTATATCTCTCCCCAGTTGAGATTTAAACCTAATACCATGACTTCTTAGGATAGGATGGATGACACCATCTTATACCTGGAAAACCCTAGGGACCTAACTATAAAACTCTTAGAAATGGGGGAGGGAGACAAGATGGTGGACTGAAGCCAGCTTTCAACAGAGGCTCCCATCTAGAAGGAGAGTTAAGGGACAGGAATTTAGTAAGTATCCTGGTGGACTTGAGCCACACCAAGAGAGAAGGTTGAAGAACACACATCAACTCTGCTGAGGCAAGCTGTGACCACAAGGAAGCAAACAAAAGGTACAAAATCCACCACCAAGGGGACGGGAGTCCCCCTCCCCCATGAGACCGGCTCAAGAGCCCCACAATTAAACAAACGGGCAGAAATTAAAGGCCCTCCCACTACACTCCACGGGAGAGACCTTCTAAAAACTGGACCTACCTCCCCTACTGGGGTGCCGTGGCGTTCTCCTGCCGGGCATAAAACTGAATAAAACTTTAAAAATCCTTTGCCGGCAACCCTGAATCCCCAATACTCCCCTCCCGCCCACTGAGGTCTGGAGGCCTGTCCCCCAGGAGTTCGGATTCTTGAGTGATTTCTCAAGGGGAGTGGACAGTCCCCGAGTTGTGAATGGTCAGCATTAACTCTGAAATTCGCGAGTGAGGAGAGGGCACCGGGCTGAGGGGGAGTCATGCCTCGGCAGCACTTCCCTGTGGTGCAGTGAAGCAGCCCTCCCCGTGCATCAATACAGCCAGACATAACACTGAATGAAACTCTAGCTTCCCCCCCACTCTCACTCGGGGTCTGGGGGCCTGTCCCCCAGGGATTCGGATCCTTGGGTCATTTCTCGAGGGGAGCGCACAGTGCCCGAGCCGCGACTGGTCAGCGCTGACTCTGAGACACACGAGTGAGGAGAGGGCACCAGGCTGAGGGGGAGTCACGCTTCCGCGGCACTTCCCTGCGGTGCGGTGCAGCAGCCCTCCCCGGGCAACATTACGGCCGGGCACAAAACTGAATAAAACTCTAGCTTCCCCGCTGAGCGCCCCTACTCTAACTCGGGGTCTGGAGGCCTATCCCCAAGGAGTTCGGATCCTTGGGTGATTTCTCGAGGGGAGTGCACAGTGCCCGAGCTGTGTCAGGTCAGCACTGACTCTGAGACACATGAGCGAGGAGAGGGCACTCTGCTGAGGGGAAATCAAGCCTTGGTGGCAATTCCCTGCGGTGTGGTGCAGCAGCCCTCCCCGGGCAACCAGGCATAAAACTGAATGAAACTCTAGCTTCCCCCCCACTCCCACTCGGGGTCTGGGGGCCTGTCCCCCAAGAGTTCGGATTCTTGTTGGATCTCTCGAGGGGTGTGGACCCAGCATAAACTGCGGCTGCTCAGTGCTGACTCTGGGGCACGAGACAGAGGAGAAAAGGGTCGGCTGAGTGCCCACACCAGAGCGGCAGTTCCCTGGAGGCAGAGCAACAGCCGTTTTTTCTTTAACGGCAGAACAGCTCACTTCTGGATATTCTGAGGCCACACACCCTGTCTCCCTGGGCAACCAGAGGAGGCCACCGGTGAGCGGGGGATTTCCTGACACTGCTCACAAACCCGGGAAGCTTCCAGGGCGGGGCCGACCCAGAGAGGTGATCGGACGCAAACCTTCAGCAGCAAAGAGGACACAAACCTCCAGCAGCAAAGACGTTTGAACTCAGAACAGCCCGAGTTCTGTAGGCGATTTCAGCAGGAACAGAGACAGAACCCCGCAAAGTTGTCTGTTCTGTTCTGTTCTGTTAGCAGCATCCATCAGGGACGGGGCTAAGCCTGAGTGAACACCTCTTTCCCATCACCTGCATCAACACTCGAAGATATCAGGCCCCATCTCCTCCTGCTAAATAGCAGCAGTCTGCGGGGGCCTGGCAGACTTCCTTGCAATTCAGGCAGATGCAAACCCCTGGAGTGTCTGTTCACTGCAGGCAACTGGGTTAGCCATCTGCAGAGATACCAGTGACTGGGTCCGACGGAGGGGCAAAGTGGGGAAGGAGACGTCAACCTTCCCAGACTGCTCTGTTTGCTGGGTGGCTCCTCCTGACTCCATGCTGCACTGGGATGAGCACTGTCAGAGGAGTCACCAGGCTCCTGTGATCCAGTTCCCAGAGACCTCTTGAACTCTCCCACCCGAGACAAGGGCCAATTGAGACAGTTGATTTGGACCTTTTGAACTGGGCTAATAGACTGAGGACTTTTCAGGCGGTGCCCTGGGTGTGTGGTTGTAGAAAGGTTTGATTCTCCTTTTCCAACTGGGGCCAGAGGCGGGCGGGTGGGGTGACTTAATTGCTGATTTTTCCACACAGCTGAGACTTCAAGCCAGAGTAGAAGTTGCAATAGGATCAAACAGAAACCAGCTGAAAACAAGACAGAACCACTTAGCTCAACAACACAAGACAGGGCCCCAGTTTCTCAGGCCACAACACTGTACGGGCCCTTGATAAAGCCCCAGGGGAAAAATTAAAGGGAGTAAAATAACCATGGGGCGGAATCAGCAGAAAAACTCTGGTAACATGAATAACCAGAATAGATCAACCCCCCCAAGAAAAGATACGGCAGATGTGATTGAAGATCCCATTCATAAACAACTGGCTGAGATGTCAGAAATTGAATCAGAATTTGGATTTCAGACAAGATTAATAAAATGGAATTAGGAATTTGAGGAGAAATTCAAAAGTTGTCTCAAGAATTTAACGAATTTAAAGACAAAACCACCAAAGACTTAGACACACTGAAGCAAGAATTTACAGCCCTCAAAGATATGAAAAATACAGTAGAATCCCTCAGCAACAGAATGGAGCAAGCAGAAGAAAGGATTTCTGACATTGAAGATAAAGTCTTCGAACACTCCCAATCTCTCAAAGAGGAAGAGAAATGGAGAGCAAAAACGGATCACTCAGTCAGAGAGCTCTCAGATAATTTGAAAAAAAAGCAATATATGAATTATTGGGATTTCTGACAATGATGAAGTGGCCTCGAAGGGCACAGAGGCCCTTCAGCATGAAATTATGAAAGAAAATTGTCCAGACATGCCTAGAGAATCTGAAATTCAGATAGCAGACAGATTCAGAACCCCAGCACGATTCAACCCCAATAAGTCATCCCCCAGACATATCATAATTAGCTTCACTAAAGTTAACATGAAAGAGAAGATTCTCAAAGCAGCCCGGCGAAAGAAAACTATTACGTACAAAGGTAAGAATATTAGAATAACTGCAGATCTCTCTGCTGAAACTTTTCAAGCCAGAAGAGGCTGGTCATCAACTTTTAATCTCCTAAAGCAAAATAACTTTCAACCCAGGATCTTATATCCAGCTAAACTGAGTTTCATCTATGATGGAGAAATTAAATACTTCAATGACATTCATATGTTGAAAAAATTTGCCATAAGTAAACCAGATCTTCAGGATATTCTCAGACCTATCCTCCCCAATGACCAACCCAATCTTATACCACAAGAGTAAACTCACTCAGAAACTTCGGATCAAACTGTAACTTCCACACTGACGAAAGGATTAAAAATGTCCACTGGACCTTTGAAAAACTAGATACCCAAAATTCCACCAGACTTATCAATACTCTCCATCAATGTGAATGGCTTAAACTGTCCTCTAAAGAGGCATAGGTTAGCTGACTGGATACAAAAACTCAAGCCAGATATTTGTTGCATACAAGAGTCACATCTTAACTTAAAAGACAATTACAGACTCAGGGTGAAAGGATGGTCATCCATATTTCAGGCAAATGGTAATCAGAAAAAAGCAGGTGTTGCAATTTAATTTGCAGATACAGTAGGCTTTAACCCATCAAAAGTAAGGAAGGACAAGAATGGTCACTTCATATTTGTTAAGGGTAATACTCAACATGATGAGATCTCAATTATTAATATCTATGCACCCAACCAGAATGCACCTCAATTTATAAGAGAAACTCTAACAGACATGAGTAACTTGATTTCCTCCAGCTCCATAATTGTCGGAGATTTCAACACTCCTTTGGCAGTGTTGGATCGATCCTCCAGCAAGAAGCTGAGCAAAGAAATCTTAGATTTAAACCTAACCATCCAATATTTAGATTTAGCAGACATCTACAGAACATTTCATCCCAACAAAACTGAATACACATACTTCTCACCAGCCCACTGAACTTACTCCAAAATTGACCACATTTTAGGTCACAAGTCTAACCTCAGTAAATTTAAAGGAATATAAATTATTCCATGCATCTTCTCAGACCATCATGGAATAAAACTTGAATTGAGTAACAACAGGAATCTGCATACTCATACAAAAACATGGAAGTTAAATAACCTTATGCTGAATGATAGCCGGGTCAGAGATGAGATTAAGAAAGAAATCACCAATTTTTTGGAACAAAACGACAATGAAGACACAAACTATCAGAACCTCTGGGACACCGCAAAGGCAGTTCTAAGAGGGAAATTTATAGCACTGCAAGCCTTCCTCAAGAGAACGGAAAGAGAGGAAGTTAACAACTTAATGGGACATCTCAAGCAACTGGAAAAGGAAGAACATTCCAACCCCAAACCCAGTAGAAGAAAAGAAATAACCAAAATTAGATCAGAATTAAATGAAATTGAAAACAAAAGAATAATACAACAGATCAATAAATCAAAAAGATGGTTTTCTGAAAAGGTCAATAAAATAGATAAACCTCTGGCCAACCTAATCAGAAAAAAAAGAGTAAAATCTCTAATATCATCAATCAGAAACAACAAAGACGAAATAACAACAGACTCATCAGAAATCCAAAAAATCCTTAATGAATATTACAAGAAACTTTATTCTCAGAAATATGAAAATCTGAAGGAAATTGACCGATACTTGGAAGCATGCCACCTTCCAAGACTTAACCAGAATCAAGTGGAAATGTTGAACAGACCCATATCAAGTTCAGAATTAGCATCAACTATACAAAACCTCCCTAAAAAGAAAAGCCTGGGACCAGATGGTTTCACATCAGAATTCTACCAAACGTTTGAAGAGGAATTAGTACCTATTTCACTCAACCTGTTCCAAAATGTAGAAAAAGAAGGAAGACTACCCAACACGTTCTATGAAGCAAACATCACCCTGATCCCCAAACCAGGAAAAGGCCCAACAAGAAAAGAAAATTATGGATCAATATCACTAATGAATATAGATGCAAAAATATTCAACAAGATCCTAACAAACAGAATCCAGCAACACATCAAACAAATTATACATCATGACCAAGTCGGTTTTATCCCAGGGTGTCAAGGCTGGTTCAATATACGTAAATCTATAAATGTAATTCAGCACATAAACAAATTAAAAAACAAAGACCATATGATTCTCTCAATTGATGCAGAAAAAGCTTTTGATAATATCCAGCATACCTTCATGATCAGAACACTCATGAAAATTGGTCTAGAAGGGACTTTTCTTAAACTGATAGAGGCCATCTACAGCAAACCCACAGCCAATATCATATTGAATGGAGTTAAATTGGAATCATTTCCACTCAGATCAGGAACCAGACAAGGCTGCCCATTGTCTCCATTGCTTTTCAACATTGTAATAAAGTTTTAGCCACCGCAATTAGGGAAGAAAAGGCGATCAAGGGTATCCATATAGGGTCAGAAGAGATCAAACTTTCGCTCTTCGCAGATGATATGATTGTGTATCTGGAAAACACTAGGGACTCTACTACAAAACTCCTAGAGGTGATCAAGGAATACAGCAGCGTCTCAGGTTACAAAATCAACATCCATAAATCGGTAGCCTTTATATACACCAACAACAGTCAAGTTGAAAAAGCAGTTAAGGACTCTATCCCATTCACAGTAGTGCCAAAGAAGATGAAATATTTGGGAATTTACCTAACAAAAGACGTGAAAGATCTCTATAAAGAGAACTACGAAACTCTAAGAAAAGAAATAGCTGAAAATGTTAACAAATGGAAAAACATACCATGCTCATGGCTGGGAAGAATCAACATTATCAAAATGTCCATACTACCCAAAGCAATATATAATTTCAACGCACTCCCTATTAAAGTTCCACTGTCATATTTTAAAGATCTTGAAAAAACAATACTTCGTTTTATATGGAATCAGAAAAAACCTTGAATAGCCAAGACATTACTCAGAAATAAAAACAAAACAGGAGGAATCACACTACCAGACCTCAGACTTTAATACAAATCGATAATGATCAAAACAGCATGGTATTGGCACAAAAACAGAGAAGTAGATATCTGGAACAGAATAGAGAACCAAGAGATGAATCCAGCTACTTACCGCTATTTGATTTTTGACAAGCCAATTAAAAACATTCAGTGGGGAAAAGATTCCCTATTTAACAAATGGTGCTGGGTGAACTGGCTGGCAACCTGCAGAAGACTGAAATTGGACCCACACCTTTCACCATTAACTAAAATAGACTCTTATTGGATTAAAGATTTAAACTTAAGACATGAAACTATAAAAATACTAGAGGAGAATGCAGGGAAAACCCTTGAAGAAATTGGTCTGGGTGAGTATTTCATGAGGAGAACCCCCCGGGCAATTGAAGCAGCTTCAAAAATACACTACTGGGACTTGATCAAACTAAAAAGCTTCTGCACAGCTAAGAACACTGTAAGTACAGCAAACAAACAGCCCTCATAATGGGAGAAGATATTTGCAGGGTATATCTCTGACAAAGGTTTAATAGCCAGAATCCACAGAGAACTCAAACGCATCAGCAAGAAAAAAACAAGGGATCCCATCGCAGGCTGGGCAAGGGATTTGAAGAGAAACTTCTCTGAAGAAGACAGGCGCACGGCCTTCAGAAATATGAAAAAATGCTCATCATCTTTAATTATCAGAGAAATGCAAATCAAAACTACTTTGAGATATCATCTATCTCCACTGAGACTGGCCTATATCACAAAATCTCAAGACCAGAGATGTTGGCGTGGATGCGGAGAAAAGGGAACACTTCTGCACTGCTGGTGGGAATGCAAATTAATACATTCTTTTTGGAAAGATATATGGAGAACACTCAGAGATCTAAAAATAGATCTGCCATTCAATCCTGTAATTCCTCTGCTGGGCATATACCCAGAAGACCAAAAATCACAACATAACAAAGATATTTGTACCAGAATGTTTATTGCAGCCCAATTCATAATTGCTAAGTCATGGAAAAAGACCAAGTGCCCATCGATCCACGAATGGATTAATAAATTGTGGTATATGTACACCATGGAATACTATGCAGCCTTAAAGAAAGATGGAGACTTTACCTCTTTCATGTTTACATGGATGGAGCTGGAACATATTCTTCTTAGTAAAGTATCTCAAGAATGGAAGAAAAAGTACCCAATGTACTCAGCCCTACTATGAAACTAATTTGGGGCTCTCACATGAAAGCTATAACCCAGTTACAACCTAACAATAGGGGGAAGTGGGAAAGGGAGGGGGGGTGGCGGGTAGAGGGAGGGGGATCGGTGGGATCACACCTGTGGTGCATCTTACAGGGGTATTTGTATAACTTGGTAAATGTAGAATGTAAATGTTTTGGCACAGTAACTGAGATAACCCCGGAAAGGCTATGTTAACCATTGTGATAAAAATGTGTCAAATGGTCTATGAAGGGAGTGTATGATGCCCCATGATCATATCAATGTATACAGTTATGATTTAATAAAAAAATAAATAAATAAATTAAATGCTTACATTGAACAGATACAAAAATAAATAAAAAAATAAAACTCTTAGAAATGATGAAGGAATATAGCAGCATCACAGGATACAAAATCAGTGCTTACAAATCAGTAGTTTTTATATATACCAACAATAGTCAAGCTGAAAATATAGTCAAGGACTCTATTCCTTTTATAGTAGTTCCCAAAAAGATGAAATATCTGGAAATTTACCTAACAAAGGACGTGAAAGATCTTTATAAAGAGAATTATGAAACTCCGAGAAAAGAAATAGCAGAATATATTAACAAATGGAAAAACATACCGTCCTTGTGGCTGGGAAGAATCAACGTTGTTAAAATGTCCATACTACCCAAAGCAATCTACAGATTTAATGCAATCCCTATTAAAGCACGAATGTTATACTTTAAAGATCTTGAAAAAATAGTATGTCATTTTATATGGAATCACAAAAAAATCTTGGATAGCCCATACATTACTTAGAAATAAAAGCAAATCAGGCAGTATCACATTACCAGACTTCAGGCTATACTATAAATCTATAGTGATCAAAACAGCATGGTACTGGCACAAAAATAGAGAGGTAGATGTATGGAGTAGAATAGAGAACCAAGAGATGAACCCAGCCACTAATCATCATTTGATCTTTGATAAACCTATCAAAAACATTCAATGAGGGAAAGATTCCCTGTTTAACAAATGGTGCTGTGAGAACTGGCTAGCCACCTGTAGAAGAGTGAAACTGGGTCCTCACCTTTCACCACTAACAAAAATGGATTCTCACTGGATAAAAGATTTAAACTTAAGGCACGAAACTATAAAAATACCATAAGAGCGTGCAAGGAAAATGCTTGAAGATATTGGCCTTGGAAAATATTTTATGAGGATGACCCCATTCGCAGTTGAATCAGCACCAAAAATATATTACTGGGGTCTGATTAAGCTAAGGAGCTTCTGCACAGCCAAGAGCAGTGTAAGTAAATGAAACAGACAGCCTTCACTATGGAGGAGGATTTATCCAGGTTTCATTTCCGACAAAGGATTCACAGAGAACTCAAAGTAATTAATAAGAAAAAAAAACAAATAAACAACCCCATTTCCTTGTAGGCAAGAGACTTTAACAGAAACTTCTCTGAAGATGACAGGTGAATGTCCAACAAACACATGAAAAAATGTTCATCAACTTTAATCATTAAAGAAATGCAAATCAAAACCAAACCACTTTGAGATACACCTAACTATAGTAAGATTAGCCCACTTCACAAAATTCCAAAACTACAGATGTTGGTGTGGATGTGGAGAGAAGGGCTCACTTCTGCACTGCTGGTGGGATTGCAAAGTAATATGGACTTTTTGGAAAGAAGCTTGGTGAATTCTCAAGGAGCTAAAAGTTGACCTACCATTCAATCCTGCAATTCCTCTACAAGGTATATACCCAGATGATCAAAAATTATTTTACAACAAAAACATTTGCAACACAATGTTTATTGCAGCCCAATTCATAATTGCCAATTATGGAAGCTGCTCAAATGGATTAACAAATTGTGGTATATGTATACCATGGAATACTATGCAGCCATAAAAGAGGGTGGAGACTTTACAACTTTTATGTTTACCTGAATGGAACCGAAACATATTCTTTTTAGTAAAGTATCTCAAGAATGGAAGAAAAACTATCCAATGTACTCCATACTATTATGAAACCAATATATCATCACTTACACATTCACATGAATGATAAAACACAACTGTAGTTGAGAAAGGAAGGGAGATGAGGGGAAGGAAGAGGGGGTGAGGCCAGAAGGAGGGAGGGTATTTGGTAGGACCTCACCTATTGTGAATAATGCAATGGCACATTTCAAAACTACTAAGAGTATAGCATAAATGTCTTACCACAACAAATAAGTGAGTGAATGGCTATGTTAATCAGTTTGATTTAAGCATTCCGCATTATGTATCAAATCAGCACATTGTATCCCATAATTGTATGCAGTTATGATTTAATTAAAAAATGTGGCTCAGAATTTCGAAGTTCAGTGTTATAGGTTGAATTGTAAATCTCTCCTCAAATTTGTATTATAAAGTTTAAATCTCCCATACCATTTAATGTTATTTAAATTACTTTGATTAAACATAGGTTCCACACATTAATAATCAGGTGAAAATGAGGTCATGACTTGTACTTTACAAAATAAAGGAAAGGTGATGTGATGAAATACAAGGAAATGATGTCTTTTACAAGGCAAAGAGAAGGGCTTGGAATATATCCTTCCTTCTCTCACATTTTTCAAATGGAAATAACCTCAGATATAAAACCACCTACCTATAGCCAACTGATCTTTCACAAAACAGACATCAATACACAGTATAGAAACAATGCCCTTTTCAATAAACAATGCTAGGAAAATTGGATATTCATATGCAAAAGAATGAAACATGATCCATATGTTTTACCAATCACAAAACAATTGATTCAAGCTGGATGAAAGACTTAAATGTAGGGCATGAAACCATAATATCTAGGAGAAAATGTAGGAAAAATTCTTCAAGATACTAGCCTAGGCAAAGAATTTATGACCAAGGCCTTGATGGCAATTACAGCAGCAACAAAAATAAATAAATGGGATTTGATTAAACCAAAAAGCTTCTACAAGGCTAAGAAAATAATCAACAAAGCAAATAAGCAGCCTATAGTATAGATAAAATATTCACAAACATTCAGTAATGGGCTAATCTTCAGAATCTACGAAGAACTCAAGCAAATCAGCAAGAGAAAAACAACCTTGTTAAAAAGTGGGCAAAAGTCACTAACAAAACTTTTTCAAAAGAAGACAAATAGCCAATAACATGCTCAATGCTCAATGTCATTAATCATTAGGAAAATGCAATTAAAATCACATTCAGATGTCATCTTACCTGAGTCAGAATGTTTTTATCAAAAAAATCTAAAAACAATAGATGCTGGCTTGGATGCAGAGAGAAAAGTATGCTTCTACACTGTTGGTAGGACTGAAAATTAGTGTAACCACTGTGAAAAACAGTATGGAGATTTCGCAAAGAACTGGAAGTATATCACACATTACAGCCAATAATGCCATTAATGGGTATCTATCCAAAGGGAAAGAAGTCTGTCAGTAGAAAAGACATGTGTACTTGGATGTATATTGCAGCACAATTCACAATTGCAAAGATGTGGAATAAACCCAAGGCCCATCAATTCATAAGTATATTAATAAAATCACACACAGATACCATGGAGTACTACTAAGACATAAAAAGGATGAACTAATGTCTTGTGCAGCAATTTCAATGGAACTGGAGGCCATTGTCTAAGCAGAGTACCTAAAAATGTAAAAAAAAAAAAATTCCACATGTTCTTAATACTAAATGGGAATTAACTTACGAACACACATGTATACAGAGGGAAGTAAAACTCAGTGGAAATCAAGTGGGGTTGCAGAAGAGAAAGAAGAGGAAGGGGCAAAAACATACCTAATGCGTATAATGAACACTATTTGGTTGATGAGCACACCTGTAACCATGACTCAAACATTTCAAAAGTGATCCATGTAACCAAAAACATTCGTATCCCTTTAATAGTTTGAAATAAAAAATGAACTAACCCCATCAACACCTTCATTTTGGAGTTTTGCATACAGAATTGTTAGAGAATAGTATTATTGTTTCAGTCCATACGTTTTGCAGAGCTTTGTTAAGGCAGCACAAGTAAACTCTTCCATTGAGAAATGTTCAGTTTGAAAATGAACCTAATTAATCACTATAATACTTCACAAAATTAACAGCACTAATGTTGGATAAGAAAACCATGATGTGTATAGACCAAAAGAACAAATGAAATGTCTTGACTGGAAATGACATTCCAGTCAAAAATAATTAATATATTAAAATTGATACACAGACCTTTAAGCCCCTACACAATGTGCACTACAGCAAGAAGTACTGTATACTTTGAGATTAGACCAATTTGGGTCCCAATATGGTACCATTTGTATGAACATAGGTTGGTTACCAATCTTCAATGTGCCACAGTTTTCTCATCTATATTATGATGATAATAATAGATCTTACCTCAAAATGTTGTTATAAAGATTATTAGAAATTATAGGCATAATTTTTACATTTAAATTTAGCATAAAGATTATAAAATGTTGTAAAATTTAGGTTAGATTTCGAAGAGGGAATTTTAACACAGTTCTGTTCAACAGATGTTAACTATAAAAGGCAAAGGCATGCAGATTAAGATGAACAAAAAAGCCAAAGTTAACCCCAATAAACAGGAAATAGTTTCTGTTGTTTGTGTGCTTTCTTTCACCATTAATAAGATGTTCTTTGTAATTCGGATAGGAGAAAAATTCTAATATGCTGAATGGAGTCTGTGTGAGTGTGTATTGTGTATACACTTTTAATTCCAGTAAGACCCCAACATTAACCCATAAAGTTTGAGGAAATCACTTGACTTATTTTTTTAATTAAAAACGTACTTAATCATGAGTGCATAATAGCTGTATGTATGTATGTATAGGGTACATGTGATGTTGTGGTAGAGAAATATAACGTGAATTAATCAAATCAAGGTAACTGGAATACTCATCACCTCAGGCATTTATCATTTTTTTGTGATAGGAACATACCAATTCTATTATTTTAATTGTTCTATTTTAATTTTTATTATTTTTTATTAAATCATAACTATGTACATGAATGCATTTATGGGGTACAATGTGCTGATTTTATATATAATTTGAAATACTTATAACAAACTAGTTAACATAGCCTTCAACACACTTTCTTCATTATTGTGTTAAGACATTTATACTCTATACTTAATAGATTCTACATGTACCCTTGTAAAATGCACCATAGGTGTGGTCCCACCAATTAATTATTTTAATGTTTTTGCAATAGACTCTTACTCTGTCACCCCAGCTAAAGTGAAGTGACATCATTATAGTTCACTGCAACCTCAAGTTCCTGGTCTCCAGCGATGCTCTTGCCTCAGCCTCCTGAGTAGCTGTGGGACAACAGCAGCACACCATGATGCCTGCCTAATTTTTCCATTTTTAGTAGGGACAAGGTCTTGATATTATTCAGTCTTATTTCATATTCCTGAGCTCAAGCAATCCTTCCACCTTGGCCTCCCAGATTGCCAGGATTATAGGTTTGAACCACGATACAGAGCTTCTTTTAAAATATAGTCTAACTTATTAGAGTTTATAGTCACTTTTTCATGCTAACAACTATTGCTCATTTTATCTTGCCCATTAACCATTCCCACATTCTCGTGAATCCCCATTACTGTACCCAGCTTCTGGTAATGTTTGTTCTACTCTCTGTAACCTATGAGATCAATTGTTTTAAATATTTAGATCTCAAATGAGTGACTACATGTGAGATTTCTCCTTCTGTTCTTCGCTTATTTCACTTCACACAATCCTTTCAAGTTCCATCCATATTATTAAAAATAGCAGGACTCCATTCTTTTTGTGGCTGTATAATATTCCATGGTGTACATGTACCACCATTTCTTCATCCATTTATCCATTGATAGACAGTTTGATTGATTCTAAATATTGGCCATTGTGACCAGTGTTGCGGTAAACATGGGAATACAGTTATCTATTCAGTATAATGATTTTCCCTTTTGGACACCCATGCACACTAGAATTGCTGGATCATATGGTAGTGCTATTTTTTAGTTTTGGGGGAACCTCCTTACTGTTCTCCATAGCGGTTGCACTAATTGACACTTTCACCAATATCACAGGAGGATTCCTTTTTCTCCATATCCTTATCAGTATTCATTATTGCCCACTTTTTGCTAAAATCATTTTTAACTGTGGTGAGATGATAATTAATTGTAGGTTTAATTTGCATTTCACTGAAGTCTAATGATATAGAGAATATTTTTTGTATACTGTTGGCTATATGCCTTCATTTGAGAAAGGTATATTGAGATACTTTATCAATTTCTTAATCACTTCATTTGATTATTTTCCAATGAGGTTGCCTATTGAGTTTTTGGAGTTCTTTATACATTCCAGTTATCAATCCTTTGTCAGATAGGAAGTTTTCAAATACTTTCTCCCATTCTGTGGGTTGTCTTTTTCCTTTTTTGGTTGTTGTGCTGTGCAGAAGTTATTTTTTGTTTGTTTTTTTTGTTTTTTTCACTTGATGTGATCCCATTTTCCAATGTTGTTTTATTGCCTGAGATGAGTCTAATACTCAATAAATAATTTGGTCTGGGAGAATATTTTATGAGGAGGTACCCTCTGACAATTGAAGCATCACCAAAAATATATTAGTGGAATATGATCAAACTGAAAAGTTTCTGCACAGCCAAGAGCACAGTAAGTAAAGAAAACAGGCAGCTTTCAGAAAAGAAGAAGATGTTTGCAAGTTATGTTTCTGACAAAGATCTGATAACTAGAATCCATACAGAACTCAAACTAATCAATAAGGAACACATTTATAAGAGCGACTTTGCTTGACAAATGCAATTAATATAACCTGGATCTTAGTACACTAAACGAATTCTCAACAATAAAAAAAAGAAAATAAAAGAACAAATAACCCCATTTCTTTGTGGGCAAGAGACTTGAACAGAAGCTTCTCTGAAGAAGACAGGCACATGGCCAACAAACACATGAAAAAAATTCTCATTGTCTTTAATCATTAGAGAAATGCAATCAAAACCACTTTAAGATATCATCTAATATCAGTAAGATTAGCCCACATCACAAAATCCCCAAACTACAGATGTTGGCGTGGATGTGGAGAGAAGAGAACATTTCCATACTGCTAGTAGGAATGCAAGCTAACACATCCTTTTTGGAAAGAAGTTTGGAGAATACTCAAGGAACTAAAAGTAGACCTACCGTTCATTGCCTGCAATTCCTCTAGGTATATATCCAGATGATCAAATATCATTTTACAACAAAGACATTTGCACCAGAATATTTATTGCAGCCCAGTTCATAACTGCCAAGCAATGGAAGCAGCCCAAGTGCCCATCAACTCATGAATGGATTAACAAACTGTGGTATATGTACACCATGGAATACTTTGCAGCCATAAAAAGATGGAGATTTTATATCTTTTATGTTTACCTGGATGGAGCTAGAACATATTCTTCTTAGTAAAGTATCTCAAGAATGGGAAAAAAAATCATCCAATGAGAATGAACAGTATGAATGAAAAAATTATCATTTCAATTGATACTGAAAAAATATTTGATAAAATTGAATATCCCATCATGATCAAAACTTTCATTTGACTTCTTATGCTGTGTAAATCTTAATTTATACAAGAATACAATTAGTCTTATTATTATTATTTTTCTAAATACAAGAGTTCCTCTTCTTTTACACATTCTATGATGACATTATTTAAATTAATAAGAGAAAAGTGGTCCAGAATGCCTAGATCCCTTTCATAAAAAGTTTGATGATTAGAATAACACTTTATTTTTGTTGGTTATTTTTTTACTCTTTTTGTAGAAATTATGACATGGATTCATCTTTGAAATAAGAGATCACCTTTGTTCTTGAGCCAAGAGACAATTAATAGTTCTTTTAGTTTTTCAAAAGTAAAACTAAATCCCATTTTAAAATGGAAAGCTAATGTGTCTGTATAATACAGTAGCCATTCTGCAAGTAGCAAAACCAAATTTCTTATATCCAGCCTTATGGTGATAGGACCAGAGTATTAGAATAGGTAAATCCTATATATTACCTAAAGGAAAATGTTGGTAGACCAGGGTCTAAGATAGAAAGTGGAAGGAACATTAGAGAATTTGGCTGGACTTGGTGAGCTGTTATATCCAATACACAGGTTTAAGATTGTTTTATGCATAAAAGTTTATTTATATTATGGCCAAACCTGAAGTGCATCTTATTAAATATTATAATTTGCCCCCAGGTGAAATAGTGAAAAATTGGGAGAAGGCCCTGTGTACATACAAGTGTCAAGACAGTAAAGGTGAGAGCAGGAGACACCAGAGGGAATGCTATTATTACATGTCTTAAAAGTTACATACAAATTAAAATCAAGTAAATTCCAACAAAAGGAAAAAACTATGTTCTGGGGTATAATGGGTGATTTCTACCTAATATTTATAGAATAATTAGTACTTATCCTTCACAATTTTTCCAAAAATTAAAAGAGCATGGAGCACTTCCTCTTATTGTATAAAGCCAGAATTGCCTTGATACTAAAGTCAAATAAAGACATCAAAAGAATACTACATACCAATATCACCTTTGAATATACTTAAAAATACTAAATTATATAGCAGTAAACCAAACCAAGCAAACAATAAATAGAAATAATTATATGCCATGAACACGTAAGATTTAACATAAAAATTCAAGATTGGTTTAAGTTTCATAAATCAAATAGTGAAATATAGTACATCAAAAAAAGGTAATAATCATATTATCTTCATAAATACAGAAAAAGTATTTGATGAGATCCAACATCTTTTCATTAACAACAACAACAACAAAAAAAAAACTAAACAAACCTCCTCAATCTGACAAAGAGTAAAACCCCAAATATAACATCTTATCTAATGATGAAATAATGAAAGCTTTCTCCCTAAAACCAAGAAAATAATAGGGATGTTAACATTATATTTAATATTATCATAAAAATCATACCCAGAAAATTTTCAAAAAGAAAAATTAGGCCTCTGTATTGTAAAGGAAAGATTATGAAATCTTTATATATGGCACAACCTTTTACAGAGAAAATATTTAGAACCCCACTCAAAATAAAGCTAATAAAGTGGTTCAGCAAGGTTGCAGAAGGAAAGATTATCATAGAAAAAATGTATTTTTATATACTTGTAAAGGACAATAAAAAATTAAATTAAGAAATAATTCCATACTATGAAGTATAATAAAATACTTAACAAATTTAACAGATGAAGTACAAGACTTATACACTGAAAGTTACAAAAACATCCTTGAAAGCAACTAATGACATAAACAAATAGAAAGATGGCTCATGTTTTTGGATCAGAAAATTTAATATTGGGCAGATAGATATCAATACTCCTGATATAAAGAATTAACATAATCCCTATCAAAACTCAAAATGACTTTTTTTTGTTTGCACAAAGTGACAAGCTGATCTTAATATTTATATGAAAATGTGAGGGACCCCAATGTACCAAAAGAATCTGAAAAATATGAACTGATTTGGAGGATTCATACTTCCCAATTTGAAAAGTTAGTACAAAACTATAGTAATAGAGATGTTACAGTATTTGCATAGGAAGGCTAGATATAGATACAAATATACATATATAATCGATGAAATAGAATTTAAATCCCTGAAATAAAGTGTCACACTTGTTGTAAATTGATTTTCCATAACAATGGTACAATAAGTAAATGAGGAAAATAGTCTATTCAACAAATGGTACTGTGATAAGTGAATTTATACTTAAATCTTTCTGACCATGAATTAGGTACTGACTTATTAGATATGACCTTAAAATCATAAGCAACAAAAATGAATAAATTAGGCATAATGTACATTGAAAAGATGTGTTTCTAAGCAAAATCACGTAAATGGAAAGGCAACACCAAGAATGAAAGAAAATACTTGCAAAGGATACATTTGTTAAAGGTATAGCATCCAGATTATATTAAAAACCTCTTGCAACTCAATTATAAAAAGACAAAGCAAACATGGCAGTTATATATAATTATCATGTAACACAATAATTTTACTTCCAGATACCCTAAGCAAACTTAGAAAACTATGTTGGCTAAAAAGGATTAGTTTCTGTAATTTAAGAGAGAGTAAAGTCATTTTTTTCTGTAATCCAGAATTTAAGGCATAGGAAAAAAAAAAATATATATATATATATTTTTTTTTTCAGAGACAGAGTCTTACTCTGTTGCCCTCAGTAGAGTGCTGTGGCCTCACAGCTCACAGCAAGCTCCAGCTCTTGGGCTAAGGCAATTCTCTAGCCTCAGCCTCCCGAGTAGCTGGGACTACAGGCGCTCACCACAATGCCCGGCTATTTTTGTTGTTGTTGCAGTTTAGCTGGGGCTGGGTTCGAACCCACCACCCTTGGTGTATGGGGCGAGTGCTCTACTCACTGAGCCACTTTGCTCACCTAGACTACTATTGACTTTTGTACAGAACTACAGGTTTACAGAATAAAGACTATGCAAACTTTAAAACTGTTGCTCATATCTTTTCAAGACCAAGTAAATAAGACCCCAAGCTCAAAATTTATTTCCTTTCCAGAGCTTACAAATGTAGAGTATTGGAATGTATTGTTTTATCAAGAACTCCAGGTATTTTTCTCTTTGTTCAAAGCAGAGCCAACAATTCTGGCAGAAGATACAAACATTTGTACAAGCAGCAGCACAATCTATGTGTCTACCTTATTGCCTAAGGGTAGAGCAGAAATTATGCCATTGTGCCATTTAAGTTGCAACTTTGTATAAATTTGGTTGAATGTGGTCCTCTTGCTAGGAATGAAAAGGGAAGTGAATACAAAAGCTAGAAAATTATTTTGATTATGATCAGGTGTTAAGGATTATAATTTTCAAGCACATCCTGATAGATAGATGTCTAAGGATTAGGGCAACAGAGGCAAAATTAGCTCATCAGTTCTCTAAACACTCATAGATAGATTTCAACCACACATTTACATTTTAAATACAAACCCTAAGCTCAAATTGTTAGATTAGATTCAATTACATTTTCCAATTTTGTATCAAAGGTGTAAATAATGTAAGTACTTTAGCAAACAGTCTGAGAGTGAAACTTGACTGCATTGTTTTGTTTGTATTGACGACCAGTAGGGAGTTTGACCTGTAAGCAAGGAATTTTCTTAGAAGTCCCTTATGAAGAGTTTATAGTAAGTGGACCCACGTGGGATGGGAAGGGAGGTTGTAAAGATGTATATCATTAGAATTATTAATGAAAATTTGGGGTAACAAAATAATTTCTCTACTTATGTTTAAATCCAATGATTTTATTTCCCCATAAGAACTTTTCTGTAATTTCATAACAAAGCATCCCTTAAATTTAAAATATCAGATACACACACGCATATATATATGTATAAATTTAGGAGAGCTAGAAATTCTGCAAATAAGTGGATTCATGGTAAGCAGAATAGGAAGATCTGAAATGTGACAGTAAGTCTAAAATATGAAGGCCTATTAACAAAATCACATGCCCAGAACCTCCTGTTTTATATGGACAACAAATAATGTATTTGATATGAAAGCACATGGAGAATAACAGTAGATATGATGATTGTTCATGAAATGTCAGAGACTTATAGAATATGGTTCGAACCCAAAAGCATACAGGCTATTTACTATCTTTACTACTGGCTATATAATTTCAATAATTGAAATGAATGGATAAACAAGCATTACAATGCAGTTGCAAAACCCTAAAGAAATTGTAGACAGGCTATTAAACTGTGATTTATGAAGTCAGCTTTTGTTCAACCAAGTGATTAGAATTAATAAGTTGGCCCACTTAACTCTGACTTGGATACGACCAGTCAGAAGAAAAAATACGCTATGAGAAACAAGCTTGTGAGAATATCCATGTCTCATATCCTAATAGGCCGTTTATTCAATTATCAAATAATTCTTCAAATTTCAGCAATAGACACTCCAGGGAACATAGTAGCATAAAAATTCGTCCTTACCCTCAAGAAGCTTATTTAGTATAATATATAACTCAGGTTTGTACACAAATACCTACAATACAGGGCATAATGGCAGCACAAATACAATAATGTAGAGGTTTGATGTGGACAAAAATACTTTCAACTGGGGAACTAAGAGAAGGCTTCAAAAAATAGTACCTTATTGGGCTTTGATGGTGTGTGTTTGTATATAAAAGAAGGGAGATCTGCATAAAATCACACATGGAACAGAAGGTTAATCACTTAAAGTCTGTTAAGAATAGTAGATGTAAATAAGGCTGGATTTAGAAAATCTGTCAGATAATAAAAGACAGATATGATGTCTGAGGTGCGAATATGGAAATATGTGGTTAATAGTTTTAATTGAATTCAATTCACCAAATATTTGTCAATTCTTAATATGAACCAGATAGAAATAATTGGAAGGCAGAAATATTTTAGGCGGGGAGGACAAATAGCAGACAATTGTAATAGTCAAAGAGTACAGTCATGAGGATCAGAATGAAGATGGAAATTAGAGAAGGCAATGGTATCAATAGCATATTCCTCATCTGTCTTGTGCAATTCTGACTCATCTCTTGCCAGAATAGTGTCCAAATAAGGTATTCAATAAATAATTTAAAATAAGCATATCAATGAACAAATTAAGAAACAAATAAAACATAGAGGTTTGTGTCTGGATGATTGGGGCAACAGAGGCTCCATCAATAAAATCTGGAAAAGAAACTTTTTTTTTTTTTTGCAGTTTTTGGCTGGGGCTGGGTTTGAACCCATCACCTCTAGTGTATGGGGCCGGCGCCCTACTCCTTTGAGCCACAGGTGCCACCCTGGAAAAGAAACTTTTTAAAGAAAAGAACAAAAATTTTGGATAAGGTACATTCTCAAGAGACACTTTGATGAAAAATAATAATGCCTTTCACACTCACCAAGGGCTCATGGCATGCTGTACTCAAGACTTAGACAAATATTAAATGATTTGTCATTGTCTTATATCTGCAACAAATGACAAATGATTCAAGAGAAAAATAAAAAACTATCTCTTCACATATAAATAGGTAGTTGCCAAAAGCAAGGATGATCATTTTCATTGAAGAGAACAGTTGGAGAAAAGCATTTACAGTCTGAATTAGAGAAAATGTGAGGATGAATTGAAGAATGATTTATAAGAAAAATTTAAATATAACAACAAAGAAATAACAATAACAAAATAAAGCCTAATCTATTCGTTAACCAAGAGACAAGAGAACCCTATCTTTTGTTTCCCTTCAGATGCCATTGCATGGCATTGTTGAATATAGCAATCAGTTTATGGCAACAGAAGGCCAGTATACTTTCTTTGACTTTCCCAGATCCCTGTCTTTATTCAAGTGTCATTTCTAAGAATAAATGTGTAATATCAATAGTGCAACATTGCACAGGTTAGTTGACACACAAATAAGTAAAATTATTCAATATATTGAATGAAATAGAAGTGTCATTCCAAATCCATTTAGAAGTTTGAAACCAATGGCAACGTTTACTGGTTGTCGTATTGTCTAGTCTTAAATGAGATATGAGTCCACATCAGTATTTTGCTCAATTACTTCTGGTCTTTATCTAATGTATCAGGTATTTAGCTAGTAAGAGGGCAAGGGAAGTTTAGGGATGAAAAAAATAATGAACTATTATTGACTTGTGAAATTTTGTTTTAAATTTCTTTGTGTATTTCAACCAGGTCAAAATAAATTTTAGAATTTGCCTCTGGGATATCCAAGACAATAGATAATAAGTAGTATTCCTTTGTACTCTTCAGATTGGAATAAGAATATGAAATGAAGGTAAAACAATTCTTCATAAAGCAAACCCTATCCCTTGGGCTTCTGCATTATTCATTTCATCTTCCTGGAAGTTTTGATAATAATGTGGGATTCTCAATTTACAAACTTATTCATAGTTTATTCATTCATTCAGTATTCATTTGGAAGGTACTTTGTGTCAGTTACTGTTCTATATAGTGAGGACACTGGGTAAAATAATACAAACAAACTGCCCTCATAAAATAATATGCTAGAAGGACAGAAACAGAAAATGAAGGAATAAATGAATGAATGAACAACATGTCATGTTGTAATAAATTTTGTAAAGCCAAATAAGCCAGAATATGAGTATAAAGAATAATGGAGGGGCTACAGATTATTCAGGTATTGTTTTTGTGACTGATTTTAATGTGGTTTTACATATTGTTAGTAGAAAGTTTTCATGAATAATTACAAAGCTAATACATGCTTAACTTAACTATTTAAACTTATTAACTTATTTAACTATTATTTTTCTACCAAGCAATTTTTTGTGTGATAAAACTGCTCACATCTATCAATTATTTTTAACATCATAGAGAAACAACATGATTTTTTATGATAAGTCACACAGGTCATGTACTCACAGCATTAATAGATGATTTTATTTTGCCTGATTACATTTTTCAGAGACGAAAAGAGAATATTTTCAGAAATATCATTATTTTAAATTATTCAAAGGATTTATGATTGTATTGTACAGTGCATTCTGGGTTCGTTAAAAATCCCTTTGGTGGGTGGAGCAAGATGGTGGGCAAGAAACAGATTTTCAAAACTGGGCATGGTGAGATAGGGGAAAGAAGATTCCAGGCACCTGAGAATTGTAGGCTTTGCCCAGAAACATCCCTTAGGGGGCACAGGGAAGCACTGGGAGACTTCAGGATCTCTGGAGGAGGACAAAAGCAGTGAAGACGGGGCAAATGTTTGCATGAGGTCTGAGGCAACCAGCCTTGGTGACTGCAGCTCATAGCAGCTACAGCAGGTAAGACTTGGAAACTCAGGTGAGTTACTTTGGGGGACTTGGGGTGAACGAGCAAGTGACTTTGAACAAAGCCCAGAGATTGAGACTCACCAGATTGGGCATCATTCAGCTGCAGACCTCAAGCAGCCATCGTGGGAGAGCTGCCTTGCAAGCTTGGCCCTCAGGGTCCTAGAGCTTGACTTGTTTGGGGAGACTTTGGGAGAGTGAGCAAGTGACTTTGAACATTGCTCAGAGGCCAGGACTAAGCCTCCGGAGAGCAGAGCAGAAGTTTCATTGTTTGGCTGCAGGCTGCACACAGCCACTGTGGGAGAGCAGTCTTGAAGGCTTGGCCCTCAGGATTTTAGCGCAAGGCCTTACTGGCATGCCTGACAAGCATGCAGCCACTTCTGGAGGGATCTGAGGAACATAAGCTTTCCTGGGATAGCCACTGTTTAGCCAAGGGACACAGGTTGGAAAGGCCGAGGAGTCTACATTAAGTGGGCTGAGGAGAGATCTGGGCTCCCAACCCTGTGGGGTTGGAGGGCAAAGAAGTTAGCAGAGGCTGCCAGTCTCCATCTTATATAGCTTAATTGTGATTAATATCTCATATCCCAGAAGATCACCTGTTGCACAGGAAATAATCAGCAAGATATATACATAGTTTATTTTTGCTGTTGTATTTATTGTTAGTTTGTCCATTTTTTGTTAGATAGTAACTGTGTACATTACATTTATGGGGTACGATGCGCTGATTTTATATATAATTTGGAATGTTTACATCAAACTGGTTAACATAGCCTTCACCTCACTTATTGTTGTGTTTAGACATTTATACTCTACTCTTAATATATTTGACTTGACATGTATGCTTGCAATATGCACAGTAGGTGAGGTCCCACCAATTACCCTCCCTCCACCTGTCCACCCGCCTCATCCTCTGCTTCTCTCCTTCTTTCAGGGCTATAATTGTATTTTATCTTTCATATGAAAGTGTGGGTGGTTATATATTGATTTCATAATAGTATTGAGTACATTGGGTATTTATTTGTTCATTCTTGAGATACTTTACTAAGAAGAATATGATCCAGCTCCATCCATGTAAACATAAAAGAGATAAAGTCTCCATCTTTTTATAGCTGCATAGTATTCCATGCTATACATATGCCACAATCTGTTAATCCATTCATGGGTCGATGGGCACTTGGGCTGCTTCCATGACTTGGCAATTATGGATTGGGCTGCAATAAACATTCTTGTGCAAATGTCTTTGTTGTAAAGTGATTTTTGGTCATCTGGATATATCCCTAGTAGAGGAATTGCAGGATCAAACAGCAGATCTACTTGTAGTTCCCTAAGTGTTCTCCAAACTTCTTTCCAGAAGAAAGAAGTTAAGTTTGCATTCCCACCAGCAGTGCAGAAGTGTTCCCTTCTCTCTACATCCACACCGACATCTGTAATTTTGGGATTTTGTTATGTGGGCTGCTCTTACTGGAGTTAGATGATATCTCAAAGTGGTTTTGATTTGCATTTCTCTGATGATTAAAGATGATGAGCATTTTTTCATGTGTCTGTAGGCCATGTGCCTGTCTTCTTCAGAGAAGCTTCTGTTCAAGTCTCTTGCCCACAATGAAATGGGATCACTAGTTAGTTTCTTATTAATAAGTTTGAGTTCATAATAACAGTTAATTAATAAGTGACTAGACAATAGAGTAACAAATTGTGTAATTCTTTTCACTCCCCACACATGGTATACCTATACCAGCTAAAGATTTTTAGGTTTATCCTAACATAATACACAACTCAGGTGTGTTTCACATAATGTATTATGATTAGCAATTTTTGGGTTGAGTAAATGAGTATGTCTTTTCCTTAATATACAATGGTGAAATGCCATCTCTTATAATGTATTTATTTAATGTGTTTTTGGTGAAAATCCCTTATGACTTTATTTCATATCCATTCCCCTCAAAATAAAACTGATCTGGAAAGTATTATACATTTTAAGAATTGTTAAGGAAAATAATTAACTGACTAGTGATTAACAGAGCTAAGTTTGTTTTGTTCAATTTCACTCACATCGTGTGACTCCAAATGAGGTATTTCTCTCTGACAAAGTATTCTATCATTATTTCTAACCTTTAGTTAATAGCTGTCCTTTTTTTTTTTTTTACAAAGGGTGCAGTTCCTTTCAGAAATGCACTATGTTGAATTGGGGGTATTTTAAATGATTTCTCCTCTTCATCTCATTTCTTTAAGGAAAATTCAATCACACCAAATGTAAGAAAGATCATAGGTATCAAGGCTTTGAATTAATTAGGCTGTACATACACAAGATAATACACAAGTTCATTTCAGCAAGGGCACTGTCTCTGATTCCAAGCTCCTTTGGGTAATTCACCATTATTGATAGAGTTGTCAGATTTAGAAAATAAACATAAAGAGGGACCAGCTAAATTAGAAATTCAGATAAACTACAAATAATGGAACATATATTATTTGGAGGCAATAGTTGAGAGTTACAATATGTGTTGTATACTTTGACTATATATGTAGTAAATTATTATATAGTAATATTATATATGTGTATATATATGTATGTATATTTGAAATTTGGATTTATTTGTCACCCTATTACCAAACTACAGGGAATTTGTTAAAGTATCACATCCTAGCTCATAAGAGGCTATCAAACCACTTGAATTTTTCCTCACATTACTCCCTTGAGGCACACAATCCTTATTCACTATAGGCTTTATAATACTTAATTCATTCACAACACATTTAGAAGAATGTGTAGATCACTTGGTAAGTATGAGGACACAGGACAAATAAAGCTCATTTTCTACCCTGGAAAAGCTCACTCTCTAGAAAAGGAGAAAAGGAGGCACATATATAGACAAATTCCTACAAAACAGTATGTTTAGAAAAGCAGCATTAAAAGATTCTAAGGAAGAATAGAAGAGAAAAAGCAGCACATAACAAATTATTTTTGAAACCACAACTAAAGATTTCCTGAGTTTATAAAAGTCTGCAATAACAAGAAAAACAGATGTATCTGACTTCTCTGTGAGTGATATACACATCTAATTGTTAAAGCACCTCTTCGCATCTTTAAATGCTGGAATATTGTTCGAAATCCCAGGCACTTTGCTGAAGAAAATGACATTCTCCTGTGTTAACGACAGATGGTTTAGTCCTCTTTAATCCATGCAATCTATCTAAATATATCTTTATTCTTAGTGTCTATGCACATTGCTGGTTTATGGTCCTTGGTTGGAATGTTACCCAACTCATTTTGTGCAAAAAAAGGAACTGCGTAGGCTAAAGCTTGGATGAGTTCACTAAAAATTGCTTTCTATTTTGGGTCTCTAAGAGACTGTGTTTTAGGGATCATAAACTAAGACGGTTTTATCTTTTGTCACAGTCTATATAAGTTTTACATACAGATAAAATAGAGAAGGTTGTGTATATAATAGCTGTAGAAAAAAAGTTGAGATCAGTTGTAAAAGAAGTTCATTGGAATTGTTTTAACTTCTTCTATTGGCCAGCAGATAGAGAAACTTTGAATAATTGAGTCCTACTTAGGCAGAATAACATTGACTATCATTGACGTTAAATTTTTGACATTTCTTTTGTTATTAACGGAACATAGATAAATTAAGATTATCTATAGAATACTGCTGTTCCAAAGATCTCAGCACAGAATACTAAAACTATAGTAATGTATATGTTTAGGTTCAGTTGCTTTGATGTTTATTTGCAGTAACACAAAACATATCGAAAAATTAATAATTGATACTCATTATTGGTTGAAGATCAAGGTTACATCGTTTTCATCAATCTTATTTAACAAGTTCAAAACAAGTTTCATCATGTTTCATTTCATAAACAGAAGCATTACTACAGTAATTTCTCTCTCTCTTCTTTTTCTTCTATGTAATTCTTCTATTAGAGACATTCATGTCACAAAGAGCATACGTTAGAGTTGGAAGATTCACTAAAATAGATTTGGTATCAGCTACCGCTCACAATATAAAAACTGTTCCTTTAGAGATACTCAAGTGCTTTCAGGCTTTATAATCCTGATCTTCTAAGAAGCAATCATTAGCCATGAGCAGGTGACAATAACCCTGGGGGGTATGACAATTCAATAACTCACATCCCCAGCTCACATACATATATGTCAAGATCCTCAATGTCTACCTGTCTCTCTCTCCTTATTTTGATTCAGAAATTAAACTCCAACCATGAGGCATTCTCCATCAAGTCTTCACTTGGAACCAGTGTGACTGTAGGATAAATCACTTCAATTGTAAATAAAATAATTCTTTCTGTGTGTATTTATTTGATGGGACAGCTCTTTGAGAAGCTCTAAAACAGATACATATTTTGTGGTCATGGACTGACATATTCTTTCTGGTATTCTTCTTCTTTATGAATCATTTATTTTTATTTTATAAATATGAGAATAAAGATCCATATGAGTAAAAATGTTAAATGCCAAGAAAACAATTACAAATGTTTACCTTCAAAGACACAGGTGGAAATTTAGTTTCTAAATCTGTACTAATGTTCAAGAAAATATTAATGTTTCAAGTCTGATTAATTTATTAATTCATCTAATGATGTTTATCCAATGCCTACAAAAGTGCCATGCACAATTTATAATCAAAATAATGAACAAAATAGACAAAGATTATTTAGTTATTATAGATAATATTGAAAGTTATAAATCAACAAATACATGATCAAAATTCTAAAATATTATCTTACTCTAATAATCAAAGATGTTAATAAGCCAAATTTATTAATGTATCTGAACATCTAAAATATGTTTGAAATTTACAAGGTAGTACAGAATATATTAATTATTCTTATAATTATAAGAGAATAATAGAGAATACAATAATAGAATTGCCTGTATTCTTTTGAGAAACATATTAATTTTACTCTGCCATATTTTTTTGAGTAGGGTCTATACTAGAATTCTTAATCTAACCTATTTGCCTTCTTGTACTCTGCTCCTGGATGGTTACCACAATGGTCAGTTTCCCTGTATTTAATATTATCTACACAGCCACAAAATAGGGGAGGTGATAGGCTCCACTTTCAATTGTTTGTGATAATGTGACAAGATAAATATAAAATAAGGGGCATTATAATTTCAATAATTTGACGGTGTGGCACCTGTGGCTCAAGGAGTAGGGCGCCGGTCCCATATGCCAGAGGTGGCAGGTTCAAACCCAGCCCCGGCCAAAAAAAAAAAAAATTTGACTACTCAAGAGAAGCTACTGAAACAGGAAATTTGAAGATTTCTGGCTATTAAGAAATAAATGACTTATGGATTTCCCCTGACAATGGAAAAAAAGAAAGGAGATATGAGAAACATAAAATATAGCAGCTTATCAGATTATGAAATGGAATTTAAACCCATTGTCTATCTATCTATCTGCATATGTATAATATATATCCAGAAAGTATCCAGCCATCCAGCCCCGTATGTCTCTATTTTTCATATTACATTGCTGGATACTTTCTGGACAGTCCTCATATGTTGGGGAAGGTAAACCATCACTTCTAAGGGTTCAAATGCAGATGCAGACACACATCACAATAATAAGGTATGGTTCTGTAAAATACCCTGTTTCCCCGAAAATAGGACATCCTCCAAAAATAAGACCTATTTACAGGAAAGATAAGACGTCCCCTGAAAATAAGACCTAGTGCATCTTTGGGAACACACCTTAAAATAAGACACTGTCTTATTTTTGGGGAAACATGGTAATAAAGACTTAAAATGTATAGAATCCTTCAAGAAGTATTTGGGAAGAGCAAAGAATCCTATCAAATGGAATAATGCAAGCTAAACTATGTATATGGGAAAGTATCAGATATATTTGCTGTAGAAAGAGTAGCTGGTTTAACAATAACAAAGCTACAAGTAGGGAATAGTGTAGGTTAAATCTGGAAAGATGGCTTGAATATTATATTCTAAAGGATCTTAAATAATAGGAAAAATAGTTATCTTAAGAATTTTGATATATTAAAAGAAACATTGACTAGAGATTCTTTCCCCCAGTGTATGTTCTTGTTTGGGTTATCAAAGATTACTTTATTCCAGATGTTTATGTTTCTATTTTTGTGCCTGTGCCATGCTGTTTTGATCACTATGGCCTTATAGTACAGCCTAAAGTGTGGCAGGCTGATCCCCCGGCTTTGTTTTTATTGTAAAGAATTTCTTTAGCTATATGGGCATTTTTATGGTTCTATACAAGACGGATAATTATTTTTTACAAGTTTTGAAAGTATGATGTTGATATTTTAATGGGGATTGTATTGAATCTGTAGACTGCTTTGGAAAGTATAGACATTTTAACAATGTTGATTCTTCCCAGCCATGAGCATGATATGTCCTTCCATTTGTTAATATATTCACTATTCCTTTTCTTAGGGTTTCATAATTTTCTTTATAGAGGTCCTTCACCTCTTTTGTTAGGTATATTCCTAGGTATTTCATTTTCTTTGAACCTTCTGTGAAGGGGATGTGTCCTTAATTAGATTCTCATCCTGGCTGTTATTGGTGTATACAAAGGCTACTGACTTATGGACACTGATTTTATATCCCACGTATACTGTATTTTTTGATGACTTCCAGGAGTCTTGTGGTTGAGTCTTTGGGGTTCTCTAAGTATAAGATCGTATTGTTGGCAAAGAGGGAGAGTTTGAACTCCTCTGCTCCCATTTGGATGCCCTCTATTTCCTTCTCTTGCCTGATTGTATTGGACTTGTATAGGACTTCCAGCACTATGGTGAATAGTAGTGGCAATAGAGGACAACCTTGTCTGGCTCCAGTTCTAAGTGGAAAACCTTTCAGTTTTACTCCATTCAGTAAAATATTAGCTGTGAGTTTGTCGTACATGGCTTCAATCAGTTTAAGAAATGTGCCACCAATGCCCAATTTACAAGCGCCAAAATATGGAAATGGCCTAAACGCCCACCAACCCAGGAATAGATTAACAAATTGTGGTATATGTATACCATGGAATACTATTCAGCCATTAAAAAAGATGAGACTTTACATCTTTTGTATTAAACTGGATGGAAGTGAGGAACACATTCTTCTTAGTAAAACATCACAAGAATGGAGAAGCAAGAATCCTATGTACTCAATTCTGATATGAAGACGATTGATGACCAAGTACATGTTGGGGGAGGGGAGTGCAAGGAGAGGGAAGGAGAGAGGTGGGGGGGTCAATGGGTGTGACACATCTCTTGGGTATGGGTCACAATTATAAGAGGGACTTTACTTAACAAATGCAATCAGTGTAAAATAATATTTTCCTCCTTCTCTCTCTCAATAAAAGCAGAATCTGTGTGTTTAAACACTACATTAGATTGCATATCATTAGTAGATTCAAATAAATACTGTTATCCACTTTGTATCTATTCACTCACAAGAAGTTTTGAGCTTATGTTATGTACTGGGAGCTCTGATTAGCACTTGAGATATAGCAATGAGCAAACTAAGTCTGGAGGAGGAGACAAATAAATAAATGAAAATTTTCATAATGGCTCAATATGTGCTATGTGTGTATTGTTCCTAAAATGGAAATTGCTATTTTTATAAAACTACAACAAAATTTGCTAATTGGGACAAAGAAGAGTTCTCATTAAAGCGATAAAGAATAATTATATAATAAAGATTAGTATGAGAGTTTAAAAAAAATAAGAAACGTTGATACTATAACCAAGTACCAGTATACAAGACTGCCTCTATAGTGGTGAGATTTTTTTTCAAAATTTTCAGTTTTGTGATAAATAATAAATTTCCTTCTACTATAAAAATGAGTTTAATGCAGTCAACTGATATTTAACAAAAAAGCACAGGCAATTCAATGGAGAAAGGATAGTCTTTTTAAGAAATGGTGCTGGTACAAAACAGACATTCACAGACACATGCAAAAAAAAAAAAAAAAAGTCTAGACACAGAACTTACACTTTTCACAAAAATTGACCCAACATGATGAAATTCTGAGGCATGATGTCAGCAATATGGTTGAATAGGAGGCTCCTGATACCTTCCACCTAAGGATAAACGAAATGATCACCTATTCATGGATAAATTCCCTCTGACAGAAAGTCAGAAACCAGTTGAGAGCCTCTTACCCACCAAGCAACTGAGAAAAAACCTACATCAACTCAAACTCTCCTGGTGGAGAGGAGAGTTTAGATCCCAGTATAGCGCCCTAAAACTATGGTGATTCTTGGTTTGGGCTTTAATTTGCCAACTCAGGGAATAAAGGGTATTTGGAATATACAAGTCTAGTTAAAAGGTGGTAGTTTTATCCCCCTAGAGTAGTTCTCAGAAGGGACTCCAAGATTCAGCTTCTCGTTTTTTCCCCAGGAGGGGTTTTATGACAAACTTCCTGTGGCTACCTGGCAGCCTGGATTCCAACTAACGGTCTGAGACTTCTCTCATAGCTCATTCCAGCAATAACTCAAGGTTGATTATTCCCTCCCTGAAGGATTTTGTACACGCATTAATTACCTCAATTTTTATAGCTATTTTAGGTTTTCCTTACAGTTTATAGATATCAACATGAAAAGAATCATGTTTTCCTAAAAAGTTTCTAAGTTCATATTGTCAAGTAGTGTCCTTGGCCAAACACTTTCATTCACTGTATCATTTGAAAATTTTGATTATGTTTCTATTTTACAGCCAGATATTCCAACTTCTCTTCATGCCTACCAAAACTCAGAGAAATTCATTTTCCTAACAAGTGTGTTAGCTCATATTGTTAAACTGTTTGTCAAATGTTTTTATTCAGTAAAAGAAAACAGACAATGAGGGACTGCATCCCTAGAAGAGATGTCTAGGCATATGTGAACCTCACTGCACCAAAATCAGTGGTTTTATTTGAGCACACAAGTACTTACAGGGACTTCATCTCCTAAGAGTGCTATAGAGAACAGGCTTTAAAAATGAAGCTTCCTGTTTCACTTCAGAAGTGGTTGATGACAGACTACTGGATGGCTGGGATTCTAACTTGCATCAAAAAGTGAAAGGGGTCAAAAACATTAACCTGCATCAAGTCTAAAAAGAAGAGTGTAGTTCCCGAGTCTTCTCTTTTGACTTGCCCCAGAAATAACTCCACATTTATTAAGCCATCCTGGAAAGAGTATGCCCACACATTGAACACCTCAACTTTTATAGCTTCTACTTGAGGGATTGCATCATGAGCCTCCTAGGTCTGGGAGAAGAGGGGACTGGGCATTTGCAAACTCTTCAGATCACAAAATAAAGTGGTGGCTTTAAATGGGCATGATACTATTCTCAGGGGCTATACCCCTGATAGAATGCAGAAAGGGGTTAAAAAAGTAAAGCTCACTATTACTGTCTAGAAAGTGGCGAATTGACAGCCTGGATTCTAACTAACTTGCATCAGGACTTAAAGAGGTAGCTCAGCACTATCTGAAACTTTTCCCACAGATCACTCTAGTCATAACTTCAGGTCTACCAATTGCTCCTTAAATATGCCTATTTATTCATCAAGTGCCGCAATTTTTGATAACATGCATGTGAGGGACAGCATTCCAAATCTCTTAGCCATGGGAGAAGAAGGAATGAGGCACATGCACATCTCCTTAGATCACAGAGCGAGGAGGTGGTTTATAGGTCCAAAATACTTCCAGGCACCACAAACATTGGAAGAAGTGCTAAAAAGCACTAGAACATGAAGCTCCCATGTTCTGTCCAGAATAGGCTTACTACATACTTTTCCAGTGGCTATTTGACACCGTGGTCCTTAATTAACTTTCATCAGGGAATGAATGGGGCAGTAAAACCATAGCCCTCAGGGAGCCTGAGCAGAAATTGGACATGTCATGAGCCACTTTACTAAGTAAACCTGGTGATGAATCCAGGTCTATTCTTTCACCTAGGAGGAGTTTGTCCATGCATCCAATGCCACCACTTCTAAAGCTCCTAGCCAAATAACTGTACACTTAAATGCTTAGCTCTGGGATTCAATGGGCTTTGCATTCCTGGCTTCTTATTAAAAAGAAATACATTGGTCCACTCCCAGTGGTTATCTCCCCAACATCAGAGAATGCAGTTGGAAAGTGAGTACAGACATTTATTTACACAGCCTCTCCCCAGTTTATTGAGAAGGAATAGAAAAACGATATTAACATGTAGAAGGAGTGAAAAAATAACATTGACTTCAAAATGAGGATAAGACAAACTGCAATACATATTCAACCCCTGAACTTCTTTAACCACCTCGAGATGATATAGTTTCTACCTTAGTGATTGCAGGATACTGATATGATGTGGTTCATCCCAAAATCTAGTGGGCCGTCAAAAACAGAGACAGTATTCTGGATAAACCCGAAGATTAGAGAAACACATTAAAATATCTATCCAGATAAATGACTGAGATCCTTCTCCAGCACAAATCTAGTCTCACATGCTTGGGAGAGGTCTGTTGGAAAATCTATCTTGGGTTTTAGAATGTTGCTGGAATCTACCACTATGTAGTAAGAATTTTTTTTTCTTTAACTACTATACAGTTCCATTAATCAGCTAATGCCTATAGGCCTTAAATTAAAGGTAGGATAATGCAGTTTGGTTGTCATGCAGTAATTTAAATGTGGATAATGATGCTATATTTGAAACATAAAAGTAATGATGGATTTTTAGCATACGCTTTAAAAAGAGTAATGAGTCTGTTAATAGTGAACAGCCTTTCTACTCCTGATAAAAAGGTAAGACTATAGACAAATAGCCCCATCGATTGATGATCTGTGATATTTTCTCTGGGAGCATTCTGAGGCAACAACAGCCACTATTAATTCAACACTGTTAACTCATAGGCAGGACTTCTGTCCCTCCTGTGATGAGATATAGCAAGATCCAAACTGCTCAGAGATGCAGAGGTCACACAACTCTTGTCACCCTCCTTCTTGTTCATCAATGTGTATTAAATATAACCCTTTACTCCTGTTTAGTTTAAAGATTCTCTACTTTCTGCTCCACTGTGTCGAGGAAAGATTACAGAAGACCTAAATCTCACTTTTGTTTCACTTTTAACCTGTGATCCTATTTATCTATAAAAATGGTACAAAAGTAATTGCAGTTTTGGAACATGAATTTTAAATCATTAAAACTAGCTCAAAAACATCTTATTAATTAAAATTGGAATCATAACTATCAACACATTGCCATCAATGAGAAAGAAGTTTATTTCTTCTTGTACCATAAAAATTAATGCTTCAGAATTTGACAAACTCTTGGGAAGCATTTTCTGTTCCTGCTGGTTGTGGGAAGTGTTTTCCCTGCAAAAAGTTGTAGAGATGCTTGGGGTACGTGGTAGTTGGTTGGCAAGAGGTCAGGTGAATATGGTGGATGAGGCAAAACTTTGTAGTCCAATTTGTTCAACTTTTGAAGCTTTTATTGTGTGATGTGCCATTGGGCTTTGTTGTGGAGAAGAATTGGGTCCTGTCTGTTGACCAAGGCTTCCTGCCGGCACTGCAGTTTTCAGAGCATCTTACTTATTTGCTGAACAGTCCTTTCAGATGTAATGGTTTCACCAGGATTCAGAAAGCTGTAGTAGATCAGAACAGAAGCAGAGTACCCAACATTAATCATGACATTTTGAGGGGCCTACTATGGCTCTGGGAGTGCTTTAGAAGTTCCTCTTGGCCCAATCACTGAGCTCATCATCACTGGTTGTCATATAAAATCACTTTTCATCACAGATCATAACCTGACTGAGAAATGGTTCTTATTTATTGCATAGAATAAGAGAAGATGACACTTGAAAATGATGATTGCTCTGATTTTTGGTCAGCTCATGAGGCACCCATTTATTGAGATTTTTTACCTTTCCGATTGCCCTCAAATTCTGAATGACGGTAAAATGGTCCATGTTGATTTCTTTGGCAACCTCTCATATAGTGGTCACAGGATCAGTTTTGACGATTGCTCTCAATTGGTAATTGTCAAATTATGATGGCTGGCCACTATGCTCCTCATCTTCAAGGACTTCACCTCCTTTGCAAAACTTCTTGAACCACCATTGCACTGTATGTTCATTAGCAATTCCTGGGCCAAATGTGTTGTTGATGTTGCAAGTCATCTCTGATGCTTTATGACCCATTTTGAACTTAAATGAGAAAATTACTCTAATTTGTTTTCTGTTTAAAATCACAACAGTGTAACAGAGTTCCCTTTCCTTTGATGGGCATGCTTTTTAATCTTTTGATTTATGTATTTCTCTTGTATATCTTGTTTCTCCCTAATAAATTCTAAGGGCAAGGATGTTAAAAAAATCATATCTAATATAAACATAAAATAAACAATAAGTAATGAATCATTAGCAAAAAATAAAGCAAGAAATGTGCATTAAAATAATGTATAACATAACCACATTTATTTAAGAATACATTCCATTATCAAATGGCAAATTTCAACAATGCAAAAGCCACAATTACTTTTGCCCCAAACTTTAGAGGAGAAAGAACTTAAGGAGAAAAGTAGAAGATGACAATTAGACTTTTATTAATTCATCAAAATGTATGCTAGAAATATAATAAGTACCTAGGTATTTACAATAAAGATATGAAATATGTATCTACATGAATACTTGTACATGACCATTATTATCATTATTACACAGTGTAAAGGTCCATCAACTGCTGAATGAATATTAAAACTCTACTAGTATGTGTTACAATATACGTAAATCTTGTAAACATTATAATAAAAGTAAAAAGCCCAGAATGAAAGGCCTCGTAGTATATAATTCTATTATATACAATGATCACAATACACAAATCCAAAAAACATAAAGCATATTAGTGACTGCCAAGAGATGGGGCCATGAACAGGAAGTGACTGCTATTTAGCATAATATACTTCTGGGGATGATGGAAATTTTATGGAATTATATAGTAGGAATGGTTCTACAAATATGTGAATATGCTAAATGCCACTGAATTGTATACTTTAATTAGGTCAATTTTATTGCTTACAAATTAATCTCTAAATATATCTCAATAAACCATTTAAAAATATACCTACTATAGTTTTTAGAGCTGTGCTGTTGAGGTTGACGTTCCTTTCCTTTTCCTTTGACAGAGTGAATGAAATGTATTCATTTCCATCATGCAATAGTTTAGAAAGGCAGAGGGAAAGATGTTTCTTTTAGGAAATAATTAACTACCCCAACCTCTGATTTATAAATTCTACCTCAGAAACTTTCTTCTGAATCTGAGATTTCATTTTTTTGTATTTAAAATATTTTATTTATTAATTAATTTTTAGAGACAGTGTTATAACTCTGTACCCAGGCTATCATCCATGCTGGAGTATAGTGGCACAATAACAGCTCACTGCATCCTCAAACTCTTAGGCTCAAGCAATTATCCCACCTCAACTTCCTGAGTACTTTTTTATTTTTTATTTTTTTGAGAGATGGAGACATGCTATGTTGCCTAGTTGGGTCTAGAACTTCCGGTCTCAAGTGACTCTACTACATCAGCCTAACAAAGTGTTGGGATTATAGGCATGAGCTACCATACTCAGTCTGAATATGAGATTTCTTAACGATATCTTATTACTTGAAACAAAGGAAGTGCCAGGTATTACTACTTACACCCATAAGTAATACTTAAAATCACCTATTACAGCTACCATAGGTGGAAAATTCAACCACTGTCTTGGGAGTAGCTTTGGGGGAAGAGTGGATGATATTCTCCATGGCCTATTCAATTTACAAGTCTTATATTGTTTCTGTCCCCTGCATTTTAATGAATCTCCTCTTTTACTTCTCATCTTTCGCTTGGTGCTTTCCTTGTCCTAGACTTATGACTTAGGGTTGCAAGTGGTCCTTAATGGCTGGGCTTTACCTCTAGAGTTATTCAGAGTCATACATAGTCTTGAGCTTTATTGTAGACCCATCATAATAAGGACAGAAATAACAGCTTTATAGCATCAAGATCCTTTCCTCTTACTCTAGAAAACAAAAAAGTCCCAGAGGCAGTAGTTCAATGAAGACTCTTAAAGGAGATGAATGTCTCCATGGAATCAGGTAAACCAACATGAACATATTAATATCATTCCACAAAATATCAAAAGCATCTGGAGAAATGTATTGTTTTATATTTTTTAATTCATTTTATAATTTAATTATCCAGAAATGATGCAGGCTATTTGTTATATACCAATTCCAAGGTTACATGCTGGAGAAATGGAGATACTTCACATAAAATATTTTTTGAGTGAACTATCAAGTTAGTGGAAGGGAAAATCTTGTAGTAAATAATTAAAATCAGATGCGAAGAGTGCTACTCTATGGGAAATACAAGATACAATGGGAGCACATAAAAATGAGAGCACTTAATCCAGACTGGAGAAATTATGGGAGTACCATATAGGTGGACCTGAGGATTAACTGGAGTTACATAAGCAAAAGAGTTGAAGAAATCTCACTGCTGAGGAAAGAGCAGTTCAGAGGTCTAGGTGTTACACAATGCATGGAGCTAATCAGGGCCCATGCACTTGGTCCCTTCCTCCTGATTGAAGTATAGAAAACAAGAGGAGAAAGTGGCAAGAGATGAGGCTGGAAAAGTAGGGAGTTAGAGATTTATAAAGGGCCTTGTGTGCCTTTAAAGGTTCTGAATGATACCTTAAGCAGAAAGGGAAAGTCATTCGTGAACTGTAAGCAAGACTTGGTAACCACAAAGAAATGATAAATGTTTGAGTTGATGTATTTTCTATATAATACAATGTGTATACACACACAGATATATATAGAAATAGCACATTGTACCTCATAAATATGTATAATTATGTATCAATTAGAAGATAATTAAGTTTTTTAAAAAGAATTCTATGCAGAAAAGTGACACTACCTGTTATTTTTAAAAGGTTTTTGGACTATCTGGCAGAAAAGGGATTTACAGAAAGATAAGGCAGACCTACACTGAGCACACAGAGATCATTTAGAGGAGATTAATTTGCTGACTTCTCAAAATGTATAGCTTAGCACCAAAGTGATTCTAAAGACTATTTTACATACTATATCAAATTAGTGTGGAAACTCAACCAAGATAGTTCTGTATATAAAAATCCTCACGTACTTTCAGAATCTCCTAGAGAAATTTCTGTCTGCAGGAATGGCTATTCAGTATATTGGGGTATGAATACCTTGCTTGAATTGGTGATCCATAGTCCTAAATCCCTGGGCATTACCTCCTGTTTCTCTGCCTTAAACAATGCCCTTCTAATTTTGACCTTAAGGGACTTTATGATTGCATCATCTACCATATTTTCTGAATTCAATACTCACTTCGGTAAGATGTCTGCCATGATATATTTATTGTGTAATTTTTAGCAATACCCTGTATCATATCCTAAGATGTCTTAGCTGAGCCCTGATATTCTCTCCAGTGTAATTATAGTTTTATAAACACAAGTCTCATGAATATAAGACTTCTGAGTTGTTATGAAATTATCAGCTGGTATAAAAAAAAGCAGAGGTTTAACAGTGTTAACACAAAAAATAGCTACAGCTTTGAAGACATAGAGGGTAATCTTCTTAAGGTTCACTGTTAATTATTTGCAGCACAAGACAGGATGTTGGTATACCATTTTCCCCACAGCTAAAAGAGAACAGATGTTTTCCATACAAGGTCTCAAACAAATCAAGTTTGCAATTCTTACTGGCCCAACAGGGAAAATGTTGAAGTTATTCTGGGATTCGATAGTTTTATCATTGACTGAAAGGAATAAACCTAAATGAGGTAAAAAAAAAAAAAAAAAAACACTCCAGAAAGGTAAACTTCATTTTTTTTTTTAATCCAGGAATGCACATTCTACTCTCATTTAGTGCTGCTTTATTAAAATATTAAATGTCACTGATGTTTATCAAACCACAACATTGCGGGCATTGATTTTATATTTTCTATGGATATGCTATTGAATGATATTTTGTAGGGAATGCTCCTGAATTAAACAGCACAGTCCAGGTGTGTGCTCTCTGGCTGAAAAAAAACTTCTACTTATTGCTTATTACTTTAAGAAACCCATTTGAAGGGATGGGGAAGAGTCTGCAACTGCAAATCAAAGTCCCCTGTTGGATTGCTTCCTGATTCAATTTCCAATGGCATAGCTGATGTTGGAACTTAAAAATAATGCAAATTAACAGCTTTAGTGAAGCCTAACAAAACTTTTAGATTATTCTCAGGGATTTTCATTTTTTTAATCCCATTTTCCTCACATTATTGGCTAAGTACTATAATTTTAGTATAACCAGCTTTTGTATAATACATACCCCTTAAGTCAACCTCCACACCATGATATCACCAATGTTTTTTAAGAATGTGGAAGGTGCACAATTCCATTTACTATTCCTTTTTCTCATAGATAGATCTCTCATATAAATGACACTTCTGTAGTTTTGCCTGGTTAATTTTCATAAAACAAACAAACAAAAAATCACACTATTGTTTTGAAAATTTGAAAACAATATTAAGATTAGGAGTGCTTGAGGTACTACATGTCTTACATAAGTAAAAGCAAAGAAAAATATTGCATGACAGACAATTGTAAGTACAAAAGTGTGTCCATCATTCCAAAATGTATAATAATTATTAAAATAAGGCTACCTTGTAGGAAATGTGTAGTGTTGGTTCACATTTTATCAAGATGGTAATTCTAGACCCTATTCTTTAACTCCATAGTCTATGCATTGTAGATGAATAGGTAAGTTATCAAATATTTATTGAAATTTGCTTCAGACATCAACCTATGTACAATAGCAAATGAGACATACATAGTTCCTGCTTTTGTGGTACCAAAGTTTAATCAAGAAGAATGGAGAAGTGAATAAATTGGCAATCATAGTACAGTATGAGAAGAGTTGAGAAAGAAGATGTAGTCCCAAACACTGACTTTTCCTTTGTATCTCTTAAGCAGATTTAACCCTTTGCACATCATGTGTAGTCATTAACTCATGAAATTTCATCTACTCTTTACCAAAGGACACTTGAGATTTCCAAATATTCTGTTGTACATTGGATAGCCAAGTATATTTTAAAAAAGAGTAACATGTTTGATGAAGACATCAAATATATTAAATTATCTTTTGAATTAAATAATAAGGAAGATCACTGTATTTGCTAAATATTTTACTCATGGTAAATAGAAAATGATAAATTTTTAACCATTTGTGTTTCTGTTACCAATCACATTGGGGCAACTTGGGAATAACATAGGCAAAACTTTTAGCGCCATGTCAGGCATATAGTTAGCACTCAATAAATAGAGGCACTTATATCGAACTTTGAGCCATTTTGCAGTCAAAATAATCACTATAAAATAAGAACATACATCTCATAGGCCATACAAGCAAATGTGTCTTGTTACTTGATAGCTATACTTCACATATATGAAAATATTCATATCTCATACATATGGTATAAAACTTTTCCCATCAAAGGAATCACATAAGGTGTGTTCTCTCTGGAAAAAAAATATTTTCGTAAATTACTATTATAGTACTAATATCATCACAATATATAAATGTATATCTCTTTTGTTGTTGTTGTTGTTGTTGTTAAAGTTTTTGGCCGGGGCTGGGTTTGAACCTGCCACCTTCAGTATATGGGGCCAGGGCCCTACTCCTTGAGCTACAGGTGCTGCCCAATGTATAACTGTTTTTTATAACTTTGGCTATACTATATTCTCCTTAATCAACTCAAGTCATCCATATGCTTTGGAGCAGAGGTTGATGCAATAATGGGATTTTTTCCACAGTGAATTATAAAAGTAAAAGAAGAACATCTAAAATAGCTTCTCTCCAAGAGGGTTGAGAAAAACTGTGGGCCAGAAGAATCATTCAGCTGAGCTCTCCTAGAATGACTGGCAAAAAAGAGAAACCCAGCCATACCTGGTGTGAGGACCCGATCTGGAATTGTACCTCAGGGAGCATAGCAAGAAGGTGGTTTGAGCTGAATACAGTGTATGATACAGAGTGGTGGAAATCTGATGAATTAGGCAAGTGATTGCAACCCGCTGAGATCAGCAGCCCTCCACAGAAGTCCAGTACAGGAGGAAGACTTTCTAAAGTTTCAGTTTTGGGGGGAAGCTACATGTTGAGGGCAAAGCTTAGAAAAGTGGGTAGATGTGAACAGTATACACCAACAAGATTTGTATAATGCTTGGTATGGATTTGCTGCAGGTTTGATGGCTGGCGAGGTAGCCATACTGAGAGGGTCTCTCTGGCCAGGGGGCTGTCATTGTGGGAAATTCATGAGAAGGTCTTAGCATGGGCCTAAAGCATGGCCATTTTAACTGTGCCTGCTGAGATTAGAACTCTACTCTTGGGACAAGTTGAGGGACTCCACACTCTACAGGAATGGTTGTCAAGGGGCACTGTGAGACCTACCCCTGAAGGATTCTTGTGAGCTTTAATATCCCAACCTTTGAACTGCATTTCTGCAATTCTGAGGAATTTGAATTCTGAGAAAACATCAGGCGACTACCGAGGGCAACTAAGTAAAGAATATGGACCATACAGGTTGCTGACTATGTTCTCCATCTCCTAAAGAGACTGTGCCACCTCATGTCCCAGCAATATAATACAACTTATTGTCACCAAGAGCAAGGATCCTGTTTTTTTTGACCATGAGGAAGAGTTTGGTGTTGCTCAAGCTGAGGCCACTTCAAGATCTAACCTTTGAGACAAGGTAACTTGAAGCATAGGAGAAAGAGAGAAGGACAATGGAGGACAAGGAAGTGAACAAGTAGAAAGTACACATGAGGAGGAACCAACAGAAAAATTCAGGCAACATGAAAAACCAAAACAAAGCAACTCTGCCAAGGGACCATGAGACAGCTACTGCAGAAGACCCTACTTATAAATATTTAATGGATTTGAAAGAAAGTGAATTTAAAATATGGATAATAAAGACAATAAAAGGAATGGATGAGAAAATGGAATGACAGAAACAAAAAGTATATGAGAGATATATAGAATACAGAAAGGATATGGCAGAGCTTAAGGAAATGAAGGAGACAATGAGGAAATATCAAGATGCAGTGGAAAGTATCAAAAATAGGTTAGACCATGGAGAAGAAAGCACCTCAGAGCTAGAGGATAAAGTTTTTGAGTTAACCCAGCTAGTTAAAGAGGCAGAAAAGAAGAGAGGGAATTAGAATAGGCACTTAGAGAACTACGAGACTCCATGAAGCATTCAAACATATGAATAATAGGGATTTCTCAAGGAGAAAAAGACTGTCCAAAGGGAATGGAAGCCCTACTGGAGACCATAATAAATGAAAATTTCTCAAGTTCCTACTAAAGACCCTGACACAGTACTTTCAGGTGGATTTCAAACTCTGGGTCATTTCAACTAAAATAGAGTGTCTCTAAGACAGACTGTAATGAACCTATCCAAAGTGAAGATGAAAGAAAAATTTCTGCAAGTAGCCAGTAGTAAGTACCAATTGACCTACAGAGGCCAAGCTATTAAGATGACAGCAGACTTTTCAAATGAAACTTTCCAAGCCAGAATATAGTCGTCCACCTTGAACTTTCTTAAATAAAACAATTTTCAGCCCAGAATTCTGTATCCTACTATAGAGCGACTTTACTTAACAAATGCAATCATTGTAACCTGGATCTTCGTACCCTGAATGAATCCCCAACAATAAAAAAAATTAATTAATCAAGTTTTAAAAATTGATGGAGAGGGTGGCACCTGTGGTTCAGTGCGTAGGGCACTGGCTCCATATACCAAGGGTGGTGGGTTCAAACCCAGCCCCCGGCCAAACTGCAACAACAACAACAAAAATAGACAGGCATTGTGGTGGGCGCCTGTAGTCCCAGATACCTGGGAGGCTGAGGCAAAAGAATCACCTAAGTCCAGGAGTTGAAGGTTGCTGTGAGCTGTGTGATGCCACGGTACTCTACCAAGGGTGATAAAGTGAGCCTCTGTCTCTACAAAATAATAAAAAAAAAAAATGATGGAGAAATCAAATCCTTTGCAGATTTACAAACACCAAGAAAATTTGCCACAAGCCCAGTTCTAGAAGAAATACATAGACCTATTATCAACACTGATGATCACAATGGACCACCAGCAAAGTAAACACCCATCAAAAGGTAAAAACTTAGCTTCTATAATGGCACAAGGGATAAAATGACACAGCTGACTTTCACAAAATAAGATGAATAGAACGTCACCACACTTATCAATTCTCTCAATAAATGGCAATGGACTTAATTCACCACTGAAGAGGCACAAGCTAGTTGCTTGGATAAAAAATAAGCACAAGCCATCCATATACTGTCTTCGGGAAATATGCCTAGCCTTGAAGGATAAATCAAGACTCAAGGTAAGGGATGGAAAATAGTATTTAAAGCATATGGAAATTAGAAGAAAGGAGAGGTTGCAATCTTATTTTCAGAAACAAACTGATTTAAAGCAACTAAAGTTAAGAGAGACAAAGATGGACACTTTATACTGGTCAAAGGTACAATACAACCAGAAGACATTTCACTTTTAAGTATTTATGTACCCAACTTAAATGCTCCCATATTTATGAAACAGACCTTGGTGGATCTGACCAATATGATATGCCAGAACAGCATAGTGGCCAGGGACTTTAATACCCCTATCACAGAACTGGACAGATCCTCTAAACAGAAACTAAATAAATATACAAAAGAAGTGAATGTGACCACAGAACAAATGGGATTAATAGACATATATAGAACACACCATCCCAAAGCTAAAGAATATACATTTTTTTTTCTCATCAGCACATGGTGAGTACTCTAAAATAGACCACATCCTAAGATTCAAATCAAACCTCAGCAAAATTAAAAGAATAGAAAGGATACTTTGTCTCTTCTAAGATCACAAGGCAATAAAGGTGGAACTCAACTCCAATTAAAACATTCATCGTCCTACAAACACTGGGAAATTAAACAACCTTATGCTGAATGATAGTTGGTTTCAGGAAGACATAAAAGAGGAAATTGTTAAATTCCTGAAAAAATAACCACAATGAAAACACAAGTTACCAAAACCTGTGGGACACAGCAAAAGCAGTCTTAATATGAAAATTTATCACATTAGATGCCTAATTTCTAAAAACAGAAAGAAAGCACGTCAACAAATTCATGATTCATTTCATGGAATTAGAAAATGAAAAACAATCTAATCCCAAACCCAGAAAAAGAGAAGAAAACAACAAAATTATGTCAGAGATTGTTTAAATTGAAAATAAATAATCATTCAGAAAATTAATGAGACAAAAAGTTGGTTATTCAAAAAAATAAATAAAACTGATAAACCTTTGGCCAGATTAACTAGAAACAGAAAAGTAACATCTTTAATAACATCAATCAGAAACAGTAAAGGGGAAGTAACAACAGATGCCACAGAGATACAAGAGATCATCTGTGAGTAGTATAAGAAACTCTATGCCCCCAAATTTGGCAATGTGGAGGAAATGGATCAATACTTAGTGCATAGTATTCCATGGTATGCATATACCACAATTTATTAATCCATTCATGGATCGATGGGCACTTGGGCTTCTTCCATGACTTGGCAATTATGAACTGAGCTACAATGAACAATCTGGTGCAAATATTTTTATTGCCAAATGATTTTCGGTCCTTTGGATATACACCTAAAAGAGGAATTGCAGGATCAAATGACAGATCTATATTTAGATCCCTGAGTGTTCTCCAAATTTCCTTCCAAAAGAAACGTACTAGCTTGTATTCCCACCAGCAGTGCAGAAGCGTTCCCTTTTCTACACATCCACGCCAACATTTGTAGTTTTGGGATTTTTTGATGTGGGTTACTTTTACTGGAGTTAGATGGTATCTCAGAGTAGTTTTGGTTTGCATTTCTCTGATGATTAATGATGATGAGCATTTTTTCATGTGTCAGTAGACCATGCACCTATCTTCTAAGAAGCTTAGAAGCTTCTGTTCATGTCTCTTGCCCACAATGAAATGAGGTCATTTGTTTTTTTTGTTTTTTGTTTTTTGTTTTTTCAGTAATTAGTTTGAGTTCTCTGTGGATTCTGGTTATTAAACCTTTGTCAAAAATGTAACTTGCAAAAATCCTCTTCCATTCAGAGGGCTGTCTATTTTCTTTACTTAGTGTGTTCTTGGCAGTGCAGAAGCTTTTTAATTTGATCAGACCCCAGTAATTTATTTTTCATGTTGCTTCAATTGCCCGGGGTGTCCTCCTCATAACTTATTCTCCCAGGCCAATTTTTTCAAGAGTTTCCCCTGCACTGTCTCTAAGAATTTTTATAGTTTCATGTCTTAAGTTTAAGTCCTTTAACAGGTGAGAGTCAATTTTTGTTAGAGGAGAAAGGTGTGGGTCCAGTTTCAGTTTTCTACAGGTTGCCAGTCAATTCACCCAGCACCATTTATTGAATAGGGCATCTTTCACCCAATTTATATTTTAATAGGCTTATCAAAAATCAAATGACGTTAAGTGTCTGGGATCTCCTCTTGGTCTTCAATTCTTTTCCATACATCTACTTCTCTATTTTTGTGCCAGTACCATGCTGTTTTGATCACTATTGATTTATAGTATAGTCTGAAGTCTGGACGTGTGATTCCTCCTGATATGTTTTTATTTCTGAGTAATGTCTTGGCTATTTGAGGTTTTCTTCTGTTTCCATATAAAATGAAGTACTAATTTTTCCAGTTCTTAAAGTATGACAGAGGGGTTTTAATAGGGATAGCATTAAATCTGTAGATTGCTTTATGTAGTATAGACATTTTAACAATGTTGATTCTTCCCAGCCATAAGCATGGTTTTTATGTTTACATGGATGGAGCTGGAAAATATCCGTCTTAGTAAAGTATCACAGGAATGGAAAAAAAAAATCCAATGTACTCAGTACTACTGTGAAACCAATTTATAATCACTCACACAAACATATGATAAATAAAACACAACTATAGTCTAGGATGAAGGAGGGAAGGAGAGGGAGATGAGGAGGGAGGGGGTTGGGTCGATAGAGGGAGGGTTGGAGGGGGACCACACCTATAGAGCATATTGCAAGTACAAGTTGGATCTATCAGGTGAAGAAAAAAAATGTCTTAATCCTGTAATTGAGAAAAAGAGGTGATGGCTATGTTGTTTGGTAGGATGTAAGAACTCTAATTTGTACAAATAATCAACACATTGAATCCCATAATGGCATAAATGAGTTTATGATCTATGTACAAATGATTTCATTAAAAATAAATTAATTAATTAATAAAAAAATAAAAAATAAAGTAAAATAAACACTTGGAATGACATTCTCTCCCTAGACATAACCAAGAAAAAATAGATCTTTTGAACAGATAAATTTCAAGAACTGAGATTGAAAATATAATAAAAATTTTCTCAGAAGAAAAAAGCCCTGGCTTCTTTTCCGACAAAAACATAAAATGGCGGATGACGCAGGTGCAGCAGGAGGGCCTGGAGGCCCCGGGGGCCCTGGAGTGGGAGGCCGTGGTGGTTTCCGTGGAGGCTTCGGCAGCGGCATCCATGGCCAGGGTCGTGGCCGGGTCGGCCGGGGCCGAGGCTTTGGAGCTCGTGGAGGCAAGGCTGAGGACAAAGAGTGGATGCCCATCTCAAAGCTGGGCCACCTGGTCAAGGACATGAAGATCAAATCCCTGGAGGAGATATATCTTTTCTTTCTGCCCATTAAGGAATCTGAGATCATTAATTTTTTCTTGGGGGCATGTCTCAAGGATGAAGTTTTGAAGATTATGCCAGTGCAAAAACAGACCTGCATTGGTCAGCAGACCAGGTTCAAGGTATTTGTTGCTATTGGGGACTACAGTGGTCATGTTGGTCTGGGTGTTAAGTGTTCCAAGGATGTATCCACTGCCATCCGAGGTGCTATCATCCTGGCCAAGCTCTCTATTGTCCCAGTGCCAAGAGGCTACTGGGGGAATAAGATTGGCAAGCCTCACACTGTTCCTTGCAAGGTGACAGGCCACTGTGACTCTGTGCTGGTACGTCTCATCCCTGCTCCTAGAGGAACTGGCATTATCTCAGTGCCTGTGCCTAAGAAGCTGCTAAAGATGGCTGGGATTGATGACTGCTACACTTCAGCCAGGGGCTGCACTGCCACCCTGGGAAACTTTGCCAAGGCCACTTGTGATGCCATTTCCAAGACCTATAGCTATCTCACTCCTGATCTCTGGAAAGAGACAGTGTTCACCAAGTCTCCTTACCAAGAATTCACTGACCATCTTGTCAAGACCCACACCAGAGTCTCTGTGCAGAGGACCCAGGCTCCAGCTGTGGCTACAACATAGGGTTTTTATGCAGTACTAAAGTGAATTGAGTCTGTTAAAAAAAAAAAAAAAGAGGAAGAGGAAGAAGAAGAAGAAGAAGAAGAAGAAGAAGAAGAAGAAGAAGAAGAAGAAGAAGAAGAAGAAGAAGAAGAAGAAGAAGAAGAAGAAGAAGAAGAAGAAGAAGAAGAAGAAGAAGAAGAAGAAGAAGAAGAAGAAAGAAAGAAAGAAGAAGGAGGAGGAGGAGGAGGAGGAAGAGGAAGAAGAAGGAGAAGGAGAAGAAGAAGAAGAAGACGGCCCTGGTCCAGATGGCTTCACACCAGTGTTCTATCAGATATTCAAAGAAAAGCTTATATCCATACTTCAGAAATTATTCCAAAAAATTGAGAAGAAAGGAATCTTCCCCCAACAGGTTCTATGAAGCAATCATGACCCTGATATCAAAACTAGGAAAAAATCCACCCAAAATGTAGAATTTCAGAGAAATTTCACTAATGAAAATAGATGCAAAAGTTCTCAATGAATTCCTAGCCAATAGAGTACAGCTACACATTTAAAAAATCATTCATCACAATCAAGTGAGTTTCATCCCAAGGATGTAAGGCTGGTTCAATATATGCAAGTCCATAAACATAATTCACCTTATCAACAGAATCAAAAACAAAGGCCATCTGATCCTCTTAATTGATGCAGAAAAAGCATTCAATGAAATTCAGCATCCTTTTATACTTAGAACACATAAGAATATAGACATAGGTAACACATTTCTTACTTTGATCAAAGTCATCTCTAACAAACCCACAACTAATATTATACTGAATAGAGTAAAACTGAAAGCTTTTCCACTCAGAACTGGGACCAGACAATGTCGTTCTCTATCACCACTATTCAACATGGTGCTGGAAGTTCTAGCCAATACAATCAGGCAAGAGAAAGAAATGAATGGCAACCAAATGAAAGCAGATGAGGTCAAACTCTTGCTCTTTAATGATGATATGATCTTATACTCAGAGAACCCCAAAATTCAACTACAAGATTACTGGGAATGATGAATAAAGACAGCAAAGTCTAAGGATATAAAATCAATGTCCAGAAATCAGTAGCCTTTGTATATGCCAATAAGAGCAAAGATGAGAAGCTAATAAAGAACACAGGAATATACCTAACAAAAGAGGTGAAGGACATCTATGATGAAAATTATGAAACCCTAAGAAAAGAAATAGCAGAATATATTAACAAATGGAAGAACATACCATGCTCCTGGCTGACAAGAATTAACATTGTCAGAATGTATATACTTTCCAAAGTTTTCTATAGATTCAATGCATTCCCAATTAAAATACCACCGCTATACTGTTAAGATTTGGAAAAATAAATTCTTCATTTGTACGGAACCAGAAGAAACCCCACATAGCCAAGGCAATTCTTAGTAATAAAAACAAAGGTGGGGGTATCACCTTACTTGACTTTTGACTATACTATAAGGCCACAGCATGGTATTGGCACAGAAATAGTCACTGACATTTGGACCCAAATGGAGAACCATGAGATGAAACTTACTTCTTGCAGCCACCTGATATTTGATAAACCAAGCAAGAACATACACTGGGGAAAAGAATCCCTATTCAATAAATATTGGAAGAACTTGATGACCACATGTAAAAGACAGAAACGAAACTCACACCTCTCACCACTAACACAAATTTATTGAAAATGAATAAAAGATTTAAATCTAAGGCATGAAACAATAAAAATTCTCAAAAAAATTGTGGGGAAAACATTTGGAGATATTGGCCTGGGGAAAGATTTTATAAAGAAGACTTGCATGGTAAATGCACCACCAACAAAAATAAATAAATGGGACTTAATTAAACTGAAAAGCTTCTGTACAACTAAGGAGCAACAACGAAGCAAATAGACAAACTTCAGAATGGGGAAAGATAATGGCATATTATGAATAGAAAAAAAGCTTGATAACTGGGATCTACAGAGAACTCAAATTAAGCAATAAAAAGGATCTAACAATCCCATACATCACTGACAAGAGACATGAATAGAACCTTTTCTAAAAAATATAGATGAATGTCTAACAAACATGTGAAAAAATACTTGTCATCCCTAATCATGAGAGAAATTCAAATTAAAACTATACTGAGATATCATTTAACCCCAGTGAGAACGGCCCACACCACAAAATCTCAAAGCTACAGATGCTGGCAGGGAAGTGGAGAGAAGGGAATACTTTTGTACTGCAGGTGGGACTGCAAACTAATATAACCTTTTTGGAAGGAAGTATGGAGAATGCTCAAAGAGCTCAAATTAGATCTCCCATTTAATCATGAAATCCCATTACAAAGCATCTACCTAGAAGAAAAAAAATCCTCTTATCACAAGGACATTTGCACCTGACTGCTATATCAGCTCAATTTACCATCCTCAAAATGCAGAAACGGCCTAAATGCCCATCAACCCTGGAATGGATTGGCAAGCTGTGTCATATGCACACCATGGAAGACTATTCAGCCATTAAAAAATGGAGACTTGGTTGAAGAATCCAAGATGGCAGCCAAGTAACAGCTTCCCTGCAACAGGGCACGGTGAGTCTGGGGAGATAAGACTCCAGGCATCTCTGGTTGGTGGGATCTGCCTAAAATCATCCCTTTGAGGATACAGGGAGTCAGCAAGGGACTTCTGGACCCCAAAAGGAAGACAAAAACAGTGGAAAACTGGCAAGTGATCACGTGTGTTCAATCAACCTAATCCCGCTGGCAGACTTAAGTACAAGCAGCAGTGAGACTGTAAACCAGAAAGGCCTTACCTGTGAACTGTTTCAGTGTTTTTGGATTTGGCTCTCAGTTGAACTGCCTTGGGGAGAGCTTGAGTAGGAGTGCAGAGAACTTTGGGCATTGTCTAGGGCCCCAGACTGAGCTGCTGAGCCAGACGGAGCTAATAGAGTTCGGCTGTGGGTCATAGGGAGCCATTGTGAGAGAACTGCCATGGCAAGCTCCGCCCTCAGGGTCACAGACTCTCACTGGATAAAATATTTAAACTTAAGACATGAAACTTTAAAAATACTTGAAGAAAATGCATAGAAAACTCTTGAAGGAATCGGCCTGGGTGAATATTTTATGAGGAGGACTCCCCAGGCAATTGAAGCGTATCAAAAATACACCACTGGGACCTGATCAAACTAAAAAGCTTCTGCATAGCCAAGAACATAGTAAGTAAAGCAAGCAGACAGACCTCAGAATGGAGAAAATATTTGCATGTTATACCTCCAATAAAGGTCTAACAACCAGAATCCACAGATAACTCAAATGTATTAGCAAGAAAAGAACACGTGATCCTATCTCAGGGTGGGCAAGGGACTTGAAGAGAAACTTCTGTAAAGAAGACAGACGCACGATATACAAACACATGATAAAAAGGTCTTCATCCTTAATCATCAGAGAAATGCAAATCAAAACTACTTTGAGATATCAGCTAACCCCAGTAAGAGTAGCCCACATAACAAAATCCCCAAACCAGAGATGTTGGCGTGGATGTGGAGGAAAGGGCACACTTCTACACTGCTGGTGGGAACGCACACTAATATGTTCCTTTTGGAAGGATGTTTGGAGAATACTTAGAGACCTAAAAATAGACCTGTCATTCAATCCTATAATTCCTTTACTAGGTGTATACCCAGAAGACCAAAAATCACAATATAACAAAGACATCTGTACCAGAATGTTTATTGCAGCCCAATTCATAATTGCTAAGTCATGGAAGAAGCCCAAGTGCCCATTGACCAACGAATGGACTAGCAAATTGTGGTACATGTATACCATGGAATATTATGCAGCCCTAAAGAAAGATGGAGACTTTACCTCTTTCATGTTTACATGGATGGAGCTGGAACATATTCTTCTTAGCAAATTATCTCAGGAATGGAAGAAAAAGTATCCAATGTACTCAGCCCTACTATGAAGCTAAATTATAGCTTTCACATGAAGGCTATAACCCAACTATAGCACAAGACTATGAGGAAAGGGCCAAGGAAGGGGAAGGGAGTGGGGAGGGAGGGTAATGGTTGGGGCCACACCTACGGTGCATCTTAGAATGGGTACAGGTGAAACTTACTAAATGCAGAATACAAATGTCTACATACAATAACTAAGAAAATGCCATGATTGCTACGTTGAACAGTTTGATGAGAAGATTTCAGATTGCATATGAAACCAGCACATTGTACCCCTTGATTGCACTAATGTACACCGCTATGATTTAACAATAAAAAAATGGAGACTTTGCATCATTTGTATTAATTTGGATGAAGATGGAACACATTTTTCTTTGTAAAGCATCACAAGAATGGTGAAGCAAAAATCAACTGTACTCAATTCTAATATGAAGGCAGTAGTTGAGCTAATACAAGGGGAGGTAAGCGAATGTGAGAGCAGGGAGAGGGGAGGATGGAGTGAGATGGGGGTTCATGGTGTATGGCAAACCTCTTGGAGGCAGACACAATTATAAGAGGAATTTATCCAACAAATGCAATCAATTTAACCTAATTCTTTGTGCCCTCAGTGAATCCCACACAATAAAAAATAAAATAAAATAGCTTTTGTCAGTCAGACAATACCTTAGAAAGAAGTGTCAGCTTGACAGAAAGAAAGGTTTTTGAAATCTCTTTATCTCTTCATTTAATATAGCTAGATATCTGCCAGGTGGGATGATTTGTGTTAAGAGAAGAAAGTCTGTATTAGTACTGGAAAAAGAAATTAATCCAACACAATTTTATTTTTCTCAGTCCATCCTAGGGTCAGTGGACTGGTTTCACTGTGCCTTAGACCCTTCATGTACTCACAGGAGCCAAAACTCAACTTGAGTTCAAAGAAATATTTGGAAATGTACCCAGTTTTTTTGAGTACCACACATAAAGCAAAGGGAAGGAAATCAGACTCTTTTATTCTTTAAAATTCTAATAAGTAATAATACTTTGTGATATTCATAAAGCACTTTCTGGCCAGATACTCTTACAGGGATACCTTGAAGATATTGCAGGTTCAATTCCAGACCACCACAATGAAGTGGATATCACAATAAATCAAGTCCGACAAACTTTTTGGTTTCCTTGTGCATATAAAAGTTATATTTACACCATACCATAGTCTATTAAATATACAATAGTATTATGTCTAAAATAATGTGCATACCTTAAATAAAAATATTATTTTTTTAAATACAAATATTTTATTACCAGAAATGCTAACCATCTGAGCTTCCAGAAAATGGTAATTGTTTTGCTAGTAGAGGGTCTTGGCTACATGTTGATGTCTGCTGACAGCTTAGGATGGTGGTCGCTGAAAATTGAGGTAGGTGTGGCAATTTCTTAAGACATTAATGAGGTTTGTCATGTTGATTGACTCTTCCTTTCATGTAATATTCCTCTGTAGCATGTGATGGTATTTAATGGCATTTACCCACAGTATAACTTCTTTCAAAATTAAAGTCAGTATTATCAAAGTTTGCTACTGCTCTGTCAATTACGTTTATTTAATATTCTTAATTCTAAATATCAACTTAACAATGTTTACTGCATCTTCGCAAGGTATACATTCCATCTAAAGAAATCATTTTCTCAGGTGGTGCCTGTGGCTCAGTGGGTAGGGCACCAGTCCCATATACTGAGGGTGGTTGGTTTGAACCTGGCCCTGGCCAAACTGCACCAAAAAATAGCCTGGAATTGTGGTGGGCGCCTGTAGTCCCAGCTGATCGGGAGGCTGAGGCAAGAGAATTGCCTAAGCCCAAGTCCAGGAGTTGGAGGTTGCTGTGAGCTGTGATGCCACAGCACTCTACCGAGGGCAGTAAAGTGAGACTCTGTCTCTGAAAAAGAAAAAAATCATTTTCTCTGATCACCTATAAGGAGCAACCCTATATCTCTTTAAATTTTTTCATGATATTGGAGCAATCCAGTCTCATCTTTAGACTCCACTTTTAAATTTGCTTTCTTTCTATTTATACCAAATCTGCAGTGCTTCCTCCACTGATGTCTTGAAATCCTCAAAATCATCCAGAAGGTTTGGAGTCAACTTCTTCCAAACTCCTGTTAATACTTATCTTTAACCTCCTCTCATAAATCATAAATGTTCTTAATGGCATCTGGACTCATAAATCCTTTCCAGAATTTTTCTCATTTACTTTGCTCAGATTCATCAGAGGGATTACTATCTGTGGCAGCTATAGCCTTACAAAATACATTCCCTAAATAGTAAGACTTGAAAGTCTAAATTAATTCTTCATCCATGGGCTGCAAATTGGATGTTGTGTTAGCAGATATGAAAGTATTAATCTTCTTGGGCATATCCATCAAAGTTATTGGGTTACTAGGTTCATTGTCAATGGGCAGTAATATTTAGAAAGGAGTCTTTTTTTTTCCCCTGAGCAGTAATTCTCAACAGTAGGCTTATAATATTTGGTCAACCATGATGTAAATAGATGTGCTGTTATACAGGCCTTGTGGTTTCATTGATAGGGCACAAGCAGAATGTATTTGCTAAGGGCTTTAGGTTTTCTGGAATGGTAAATAAGCACTGGCTTCAAATTCAAGTTCCCCACTACCTTAGCTCCTACTAAGTCTGTCTACCCTTTGAAACATGAAGAGATGAAGTGAATTACCCAGAGCCACAAGTAAAAGTGATGGAGTTAGGGTAAAATACTACCTGCATTCCCCTTGATTAGTGCCATCTTCTGTTACCTTTATTTCTGTGCTTTATTCCCCAGTCGACATGCAGACATTGACTTCTCCTCTCCAGCTATGAAAATGTACTAGATAGAATCTTCTTCTGATAGAAGAAAGTCAGTTGTTCTGTGTAGTCACCTTCATCACTTATTTTATCTAGGTCTTCTTAACTTGTTGCAGTTTCTGCATCAGCACTTGCTTGTTTAAATTGCACTTTTATGTTCTGCAGACAGCTTCTTTCCTTCAACCCCATGAATCAACCTCTGCTTCAAAGTGTTCTTCTGAAAACTCCTCATCTCTCTCAAGCCTTCATAAAATTGAAAAGGCTAGTGCCTTCCTCTATATTAGGCTTTGGCTTATAGGTATGTTAATAGCTGTGTCAATCTTCTTTTCTGACCACTCAACCTTTCTCCATATCAGCAATAGGCTGTTTCACTTCTTAATCATTTTTTGGTTAATTCAAGAAGCACCATATTTAAGAATTTTTCATTTGCATTCACACCTCGGCTATTGTGCCACAAGAGGCCCAGCCTTGAACTTATCTCAATGTTCAACATACCTTTCTCACTAAGCTTAATCATTTCTACCTTTTGATTTAAAGTGAAAGACATGTAACCCTTTTACTTGAACACTTAGTGGCCGTTGCAAGGTTATTGACTGGACTAATTTCAATTGTTGTTTCTCAGGGAATAGGGAGGCCAGAGATGAGACAGAGAGATGGGTGAGCAGTCAGAGCATGTACAAAATGTATTAACATCATCTCATACACGTATCATTCATGGAGCCCAAAACAATTTTTAATATGATAATTTCAAAGAATACTGATCACAGATACCATAACAGATATAATAATAATTTAAAGATCTGAAATATTTTGAGAATTACTAAAATGTGACACAGAGACAAATAAGTGAGTAAATTCATTTGGGAAAATAGTGCTGGTAGAATCGCTTCACTCTGTGGTTGCCACAAGCTTTCAATTTGTTTAAAAAAAAAAGAAGATAATAATATCTACTGAGCACAATAAAAAGATGCACAATAGAAAGAAGCATACCTATGTGAGTAATTTAAATGCATTGATTCGGTTAGTCCTCACAGTGATTTAATGGGAAAGTTAATGAGGAAGGTACTATTGGTATCCCCACTTTTGCAGATGAAGAGAGTGAAACATGAAGAGATGAAGTGGCTTGCCTAGGTCCACAAGTAAAAGAGATGGGATTCAGTATAAAATACAACCTACACTGCCTCTGGATTAACACCACTTCCTGATTTCTTTCTTTCTATGCTTTATTCCCCAATTGAGATACATGTCTCTCATATTTCCTCAATTGTACTCAAACCTCTTTAAGATTCTATATCCTATTTTTGTATTTCCCATAGTGCTAGCAAAGTATTATTGTGACATACACAGTTTGGGGAATAAAGTAATTGCATTTTAATGTCAAACATTTCCTTACTTACAAAAGAAACTCTGCATTAGTTTGGACATAGTGTAAGAAATAGCTATGCTCTAAAATGGTACTAGAAAATATCTATCCATTGCCATATTATAAACTAGATTCTGATCTTGCCAGAAAGGAGATGTACAATATTGAGGCTGTGGAGAAAAATCTGCAGTAATACATGGTTATTGGCAGTGCTGTGAATAGCATATTTGAAGGAAGCAAAACCCAGAACACAAGGATTGTATTTAAAGAAAAAAACAAATACCAACGCAAAGATTTGTGTTTTTCTCCTATAAAGGCTTAAAAGCAAGAGTCAAATGAAATAAGTGCAATTCAGGACATTCAAGCATGGGTTCAGACACTTTGGGTCCAGAAGTCTTTCCACGGCGAAAGTAGTTGATGATTTATTAGCAATCCCTTAATTAGAAGAAATTATAGAAGGCAAAGATAATTTATCTACCTGATGTAATTTATGTCATAGACGTATATATTTTAAACTATACGGAGTTCTTATTTTATAGTTGGGCTTACTCCTTCATGCTATAGTTTTTATGTTATCTTTCCAATGACTCAAATTCAAAAGAATGCTCAAGTCATGTTAAGTATAAATTACCAGACTGGAGTGCGAGTGGGGTTTCTGCCTGAGGAGTGAAGTTAGATAGTATCGACCAGACAGAGAAAGCCCAAGTAAGTCATACACTATCAGAATTTGTTCTTTCACTTGAGAATATAACATACAGGGTGGACATAAATTTCATCTGCAAAAAATATGTAAAATAGGTTAACATAGTAAATTGCACAAGAACTTTATGAAAATTCTGTATTATCCTGGTATTCAATAAAAATCAATTAGTGCTTAGAATCTAGACTTGTGGAGATAGCTTAACTAAACCTTCTATTATAGCTCTCTCTTCAGGATTCTAGCATAACATATTGTTAGCGACAACATGTAATGGAAGTTGTATTGTAGTTAATGTCTCTTTTCTACTGACTCAGTTGACAAGAAAAAAATGACATAACAATAAGATAAAGTTGAATTATTTCTTAATTTCAGTTGATAAAAAGAGCAGACTTGATGAATCAATTAATGAATGACTTATTCCCTTCAAATAAGGTAAATATTGTGCACCCAGATGACAAATGAGACAGACAGAAATAGGTTTAGTGCCTTGCCCAAGGCCATTCTGTAGTCAATGACAACCACAGCTTTGACATTTTGCCTTAAGATCAGTCTCCAAAGATACCTTTCCGATCTTTAATAACAACTGAATGCTGCAGAAGAACCTGCACCTATTTCAAAATCCTGAAATAATTATATTAAAAAATTGTTTCCCTAGATTCTGACATCTCCTTTTAGAATATTCAAGCTCATATTTTTATCCAAAATGTATTATTAATCAGCATTTGGTTGCATGACATTTTCTAATCTATAGGGAAATACTGTGATCATGTCAAGGGCATGGAGTGAATATTCACAGTAATTACTCAGTAGGTACAGTTTAACTATTTTCGTACTTAGGGAAGCAGGGTAAGATGTTTTGCTCTACGTTTATTGAGCGACAATATTACCTAAGGCATTTAACTCAGTAACTACATCAAGGTGCAAGTGAAGCCTGAACACTGGGTACAATCTTTTTGACGTTTAGGTAATTTTGCTATCTATACAAATATCTCACCAAGCCACCTAGGGAGCTTCTAAGATATATATTCACATACCCTATTCTTGACCTAGTAAGTCAGTATCTCCATAGAAGAGTCTAGGAATCTGTATACTTATAAAGCTCTCTACTAGTCAATGTCACTATATTCAAATTAATTCCTAGTTTTCAGTAAGCAGATTCTCAATTGTTTGAATTTGAATACTGAGTTTCTGCATAGGAAATGAAAACTATCCTTGCTAGTGAAAGACTACTTAAAGAGTAAGTCGGAGTCATGATATCCATTGTGATTATGGGAGGAGACTAGGAAAACTCTTCATGGGAAAAGGAAAAGGCCATCCTTTATCTCTGTTTTCTAACAGTATAGTGCGGTGGTTACAATCATAGGCTTCAACATCAGACTACATGAGTTTGAATTCTACTATCTTGCACAGGGGTGCAACCCACTTAACCTCTCTGTCTCACAGTGTTCCAGTTCATTACTAGTGTATATTTTAAACAACCACCACCTAATTCTATGCTCTTAAAAAGGAACTCACATCAAATAAGTAATCAAGTTAGGTTGAAAATTAAAGTATGGCAAATAATATAGCATGTAAACATATTAATCAAACAAGTTTAAGTAGCTATATTAATATTAAAGTATACATTATAGCAAGAATAATTGCTACAGATACAAAGAGATATTACATAATGATAATAGGGTCAATCCACACAAAAGATATAAAGATCCTGGATGTGTACACACCAATCAACAGAGCCTCAAAATAAATGAAGCTAAAACTGATTAAAGTGAAAAGAGAAATATATAAAGTCACTATTATATTTGGTATCTTAAATAGAATGAATGAATAGACTGAATATCAATAAGGATATAGATAATGTGAATTGCAAATTAATCTAATGGACATTTATATAACACTGCACTCAAAAACAGAATATACATGTTTTTGCAGCTGTCCATGAAACACACATTAAGATATATACCAAGTTAGAGGATATGTTCTCTGAATATAATAATATAAAACTGGAAATAAATAACAGAAAGATAACAGGAAATCTTTAAATAAATATCTGGGCATTAAATATGATACTTCTAAATAATCCATGGATCAAAGTAAAATACAAAGTAAAATCAATACAAAATACAAAAATACAAAGAATGAAAATTAAAAGGAACATGTCAAGTTATATGTCTATCATAAGTTCACAATATGACCTTAATTCTCTTCATTTCAGTAGCTAGAACATAGTGGCTATTATTAGTGTCCCTGACAGGTGTCTTTTACCTGACTGATGGATCTATTCTTCAGTGGCTGTGTTAGTTGCTGCCTCTCCCAGCTACTTCCTTCACCAGAGAACTTCACTCAGCTGGATAGAAGCTGCCTTTTCCAGTATGGTAGGCACCTACAATAATGACCACCTCCATGTTTTGAGAAGGATAGCTCAGAAAATCCTGGTGATATGGGACACCAAAGGCTGTACACTTACTTTTAGGCAGGGCTAAGTCTATTGTGCAATTTTGCTTCAGAGCTCCCCACTGGATCATTGGAAGATAGACTCCATCTTAAATCATATTCTTATCTAGATATTTCCTCTGTCTTCTCCTGTTCCTTCACTCCTATTTTCCTGAGAGCTATCCCTTAATAAATCAATAGACACAAATGCCGTCTCAGGTTCTGTCTTCTAGGGACCCCAACCTAAGGCACTTGGTAATATAATAGGTCCTAGTGAGCAAACACTAAGAATGCAGTTCTGGAGTTGGATTCCTCCTTAGTTGGCAGGCACCAAGGACCTCATTGTTTGTCATAGGTGGAGTACTGTTAGTTCCTGCTATGTGGTAGCAATGCCATTGTTACGACTTACATCTGTTATAGATAAAGACAAAATACAGATGGAAAGAAATGCCTTACCCAGATATCTTTGGCATTTGATAGTAGCTATTAGTACCATGGATCTCAATAATTGTTGATGTTTCAAAGAAAAAACATAATAATAAGATCCAGGCATTTAATAACCAATTTCAAGCAGAGTGTGTTAATCAGATGGTTTCCTCTCATCTTTTGTACTCAAAGGCAGACTGAATAGCTTAAGTAAGGCAAGGTCCTGAAATGAAAGAAGTAGAACTTTTTTGTTGGAATAGAACTATGTGTGTGCATTCCCTTGACAATATTAAACATAAACTTCTCTGAATGTACTAAGCATTCAGAAGTGGCCTATTCCCCCTTGATTGAAAATAGAAGACACTTTTGCTTAAAAACTATGTTTAAATCTCAAATGAGTCAGGTACCTCAAAAGATAATGTTTTCCATCATCAGGATCTGAAACCACTTCTCCTTATTAATCTTATATAAATGACTAGAATAAAATACCAGCAAGAATTTAATGTGGTTTCTGGTTCTGCTAAAGCAGTAGAAAGATTGCATAGCAGAGGAGCTGCAGGACCTGACTAAAGTTTATTTATACTAGAAGACTATGTATAGAAGAATATCATGAGGATATTGGGATAATACATGGGGCAGGGGGGACAGATATAAAGCTGGTTAAGGGGGAGTCTGTCTCTGAGGAAATACTTGCTTGATATTGGATTTAACGCCCTAGCAAGAGCTCTGGGAGATGTTTCTACTATGCTATTGGAATAGCTCTTGGAATAGCTTTTGGAAGGTTAGAAAACATAACAAAACAAACAAACAAATGAACAACAACAACAAAAAAAAAACTAGATCATATCCCAGAATGTCATAGCCACCTTTTCAGGAAAGAAAGAAAAGTGCTCAGAAAAGTGAGCATGATAAAAAATGATCTTCTAATCGATACCAATTAATCAAAAAGGTAGCTAAAGTCTTTAAGGAGGCCCAACCTGTAGGCTATAGACAGATACTGGTGCATGTGCTGTAAGAACTGGTCTGCACAGCAGAAAATGAGCAGGAGGTGAGCAAGTGAAACTTCAACTGTATTTACAGCCACTCGCCAATACTTGCATCACTGCCTGAGCTCCATGTCCTGTCATATCTCCCACCCCTGTCCATGGGAAAAATGTCTTCCATGAAACCATGGCCTATTATGAACATGGCCACACAATATGAGGTGAACTGGTGAGTGACCAAAGCTTCAGCTGTATTTACAGCTGATCCCTATTACTTGTATCACCTTCGGAGCTCTGCCTCCTATCAGATTCTCCTTTCCACCTCAGTCCATGGAAAACTTATTTTCCACAAAACTGGTTCCCAGTGTCAAAAAGGTTGAGGACTGCTGACCTAGAGAACAAATTATTTAAAAGGTAATAGAGAGTCTGCTGGTGAGTGGGGCACTGGCATTTTTGAAAATCTCAGTAATGAATGCATTCTTCAGGCCAGCAAGGGAGAGGATGACAGAACCTGGCTCCATAGTAGTAATGGTGATGTTAGGATTCCAGAATAGCCATCAGAGTGTCTAGGTGGGCATAATCATAGAAATAAGAGACAAGTTCAGAATGGCAGCCATGACAACCTGACACACAGGATATTGGTAATCCTAGGACCAAGAAATTGAGGGGCCTGCTATAATGAACTATCATGTATACCTTTCAGAAAGGTCAGTGTCTCAAAATACAAGTAAAAACTGAGAAAATATTGCATATTGGAGGAAATCAAAAGGATATGTCAAGTAAATGCAATGCATAATCCCGAAGTTGATCCTGCACCAAAATTGAGATAATTGGTGAAATTTAAATGGGACCTGTATTTTATATGGTTGTATTATATGAATCTTAATTTTTTAATGTAAATGGTTATTGTTTTTTAGGAAATATTACTTGTGTCTATGTGTGTGTGTAAATGTGTCTGAACAGAGATATTAAAATGATTAAGCAAAGGAAGTAAAATTTTAGAAATTTATTATTCCAAGTAAGATATACAAGAGTTTTAAGAACCATTTTTTAAAAACTTTAAGTATGTAAGAAATTATTTCAAAACATTTTTAAAATTTAATTGTGAATTAAAGGAGGATAAGGTCAATGTTGGTATCCTGGACTATCAACTGGAAGAAATATATCAAAACATGAGTATCAAAATGGAAAATTAAAATAGATGAAGATTATGCACTAACTAATCAAGTAATAGAAATAAATTCACAAGAACAAATGAAATCTTTAAATTGGCGTATTAAAGAACTTCGGTGAGTGAAAAATTGATGAAAATACTAACATAGACACTTTGAAATAGTCTAATAATATTTCTAAACTTCAAGTATAAAGAGAAAATTATACAGCTTCCCTAAAGAAAACAAATAAAAAATCAAACTCACATCAAACTGCTCAGGAGCAACATGGACAGAAGATAGAAGATGATTGGAGAACAGTTGGGATAAGATGTATAGACTACCAAGAGAAAAAGATTATGACTCAAGAATCCTGCATCCACCTGAGATTACCAGTCTCTCATAGAAGTGACAGAAAGGTATTTGTGGAACTTTAATGATTCAGAAAATATATCACCCAAACAAAATTTTTGAGGAAAATACATGAGAAATGGCTTTAAGCCTGAGTTTGGCACACTATGGCCTGTGGGCACAAGCAGGCCAGCCATCTGCTTTTGTCAATAAACTTTTATTGGAACACAGCCACAGCCATTTCTTTCCATATGGTTACTTTCATAATACAACTGCATAGCTGAATGGTTGCTACAGAGACCACATAGTTCATAAAACTTAAAATATTTAGTATCTGGCCCTGTAAAAAATGTTTTGTGACTTCTGGTGTAAATAAAAGACAAGCAAAAAACAGAGTTATAAGTGTAGTAAAAGAAACAGAGATGAAACTACTGTAGTGATAATTATATATAATATATATTAAATAATATATATACACACATGCATACACACATATATACACGTGTTTATGTATTTGATTCTAATTTCATTTCCAGTGCTCATGTACTTTCCTTCTTTTGCATCAATTTCACATTTTTCCAGACAATTGTACCTTCAATTATCTAAAATGTCAAATGGATTTATTGCTAAGCAGTTAAGAGGCAGCACGGTTACACACTTTGCTGTCTGTGAATAAACTAAACAGCGGATGCCCAGTGAACAATCACTGACAGATTTGGAAAGAAGTGAAATCATCAATCACTAATGATTATGTACATCTTTATTTTTCAATTTTTTTATTAAATATTTGTATTCACATAGTGACTTGTGGGCTAAAAAGCCAACAGCAAAGTTTGTATTTTATGCATTTACTACCAGTTAGTATATTGTGGTCACTAAAATTTTAACTTTGTTATTGAGTGATTAGTATTATTTAACTAAAACTACAGTAAATGAAATATGTACCTATCAGTACTCTGCAACTTATTAGTTGAGGATTAAAATTATTAACTATATTGGCAAAGTCTAGATATTGGAAGTGAGAATTAGAAGCATTTTATAGGTCACATATTAACAGGGAGTAAGCTCATCGGGTTCTACTGGATGGAATGGAATTATATTTTTATATAATTGAGTGTATGTTAGATTGTTCATTCAGGAAAAAGAGAAATATCAATGAATTAGACAGAAAACTACCATGAAATTTCCAAATAAATAAGGTGGAAAGGGAAATAATTGGTTATTATTATTAAGTCAATTGATGCACTTATCTTACAGCTACCCTTAAGCTCAATTCCTTACCTTCTTTGAAGGTTTGCTCAAAAGCAATATTCTCAGTGAGGCCTTCATTGAAACGATATATAATTGAAACTCTAATGCCTTAGTCAGTTAATACTATTACCATAGCATACTATAGGTTGAGTGGCTTATAAACAGCAGAAATTTATTTCTTGCACTTTTGAAGACTGGAAGTCCAAAATCAGGATGCCAGCTTAGTTGGCTTTTGGCAAGGGATCTCTTTCAATTTGCATACCATTAACTTCTTGCTACCTCTTAAAGGGGCAGAAAGAGTGAGAGGTGTTTCTGTTTCTGTTTTTTTTTTTTTATTTTAATAAAGGCATTAATTTCAGTCATGAGGGCCCTGCCCTCATTAGCTATTACCTCACAAGAGCTTCAAGTCCTATTACCATCACCTTGGGGGTTAGAATAGCAATATGAATTTGGGAAAGGACAGAGAAATTCAGCAGACAACATCTAAAGCTATTTATTTATGTATCAATTTAGGGAAGTACCTCAGGATGTTGTCATGGGGATAAAATGAGCTAATACATACAAATTCCTAGAATAGCTTTAGGCAAGGTGAGATTTTTCAATGTAAACAGTTTTCTCTAGGTTTTCCTTTCTCACCCTTTCCTCAGTGACCATCATTTCAACACAGGGTTCATAGAATTCACAGTATCTATTCTCCGAATGAGAACAACACTTTAAGATGTCATTAACAGAAACTCTGATACGGGTATTTGCATTTTAAATTACAGAACTGGAAAGATCCTGCACACAGAAAATAAATAAAGAGCTACTGGATTTAAATAGGACTCTAGTGCACTTGGGCCTACCATATACAGAACATCTCACCCCCAAACTACTAAATATACAATCTTCTCATGAGCACATGGAATACTCTCTAAGATTGATAACAATTTCTGATACAAAAATGTACCCCAAATTTCAAAAAATTAAAAATTTTTACCATATATTTTCTCAAACCACAGTACAATAAAATTTAAAATCAACTTCAAGAGAAACAATTATAAGGAAAGTCATGGAAATAAAACAACCTACTGCTGAATTATTATTAGGTCATGGATGAAGTTAAGGTATAAATCAAAAGATATCTCAAATTAAGTGAAAAATAGGGATACAAGTTATCAATTTCCCCTTAGGACCATTTTTGTTGAATTCCATAGATTTTGCATATCTCTGTTTCTTTGTTCCTGCCTCCTATATGATCTCCCTCTCCTCAATCTTTTATTAATATTAAGACCTCAAGCATATTTTATGGAACATAATATATCGTTATGTTTTTGCCTTCTGATATATGTATGAGCAAACCTCATTTTGATATGTAAGGCCTCAGCATAGAGCGTAAAGACAGGAAGATTGAAGTGTGGGTAGATGCTTGAATGGTAAGCTTGAGGGAGGGCTGAGAAGGTGATATATATTTAAATATGTCACCATGTATACCAGACGAATATACAAAGAACTACATTAATAGAGATTCAGTCATTTTGGCCAAGCATTGCTTTGGTCCATTTTGACTTAATCTTTGTTTATAGTATGAGGTAGGATTCCTCATTCCTTTTGCAAGTGGGAATTCAGTTATCCTAGCATTATTGATTTTGTTCTAGAAGTAACTGTTTAAACGACTATTCTTTTCCTATTTTATCATCTTTGCACCTTTATTGAAAATGAATTCACCATAGGAGGAGGCGGAGCAAGATGGCAGCCGAGTAACAGCTTCCTTGCATCTGGGCACCGTGAGTCTGGGGAGATAGGACTCTAGGCATCTCTGGCTGGTGGGATCTGCCTATCATCACCCCTGTGAGGATACAGGGAATCAGGGAGAGACTTCTGGACCCCAAGAGGAGGACTAAAACAGTGGAAAAACGGCAAGTGGTTGCGTGTGTTCAATCCGTCTAAACGCGCCCATAACTGTAAGTTCAGTAGCAGTGAGACTGCAAACCAGAAAGGCCTTACCTGTGAACTGTTTTGGTGTCTTTGGACTTGGCACTCAGTTAAACTGCCTTGGAGAGAGCCTGAGAGGGAGTGTGGAGAACTGTGGCCATTGTCTAGGGCCCCAGTCTGAACCGCTGAGCCAGATGGAGCTAATAGTGTTTGGCTGTGGGTCACAGGGAGCCATAGTGAGCGATCTGCCCCGGCAAGCTCCGCCCTCAGGGTCACAGAGCTAGAATCGGGTGGGACCTGGTAACCCAGCGACCAAGTAGCCTAAGGGTGGGGTCTGAGCCGCCTTGCAGCCCTAACCCTCAGGGGCAGAGTGAGACCGGTTTTGGCACACTGGGTAAGTGGATAGCTACTTCAGCACTGATTCCAGTGACAAGCACTTTCCTGGGAAAGCTTCTGCTCAGCAAGTTTACAAGTTCAAAGTGCCTTTTAAGTGGGCTAAAGAGAGATTTAGGGTGTCTACCTGCTGGGGTTTGAGAAATCAGCAGCCTCCAGTGGTATCAGAACTGTGATTAACATCTCATACCCCAGAAGACCACGTGTTGCCCAGACAATATTCAATAACATATACATACTGCTTTGTTTTTGGTTGTGTTGTTTTTTTTTTTTTTTTTTTTTTGGTTTGGTTGTTTTTTTTTGTTTATTTTGATGTTGTTGATGTTGTTTTGCTTTTTAATTTCAACCTTTTCCATACAGATCCTTTTTCTTTCTCAATTTTTCTAGTTTAATTATAATTTCCCATTGCTGCCTTTTTCAATAACTAGAACTTCATTTTTGCTAGTGTTTCTACTGCTAATAGTTGGTTTTTCACCCAATTTTATCCTGTAAATTTTTTTGTTTGCTTGTTTTGGTTTGATTTATAGCATTTTTGTCTTTCCTCTCTACTTGGTGGAGGTGGGGTACTGTGTCTGATCAGGTTAACAAAGAGCTGCTGACCTCAAGGGAACCACCCAACTGGGCACCCCCAGAAGATGGGGTTTTTTTAAGGTTGTGTCAAAGTACCCTACTGTACACCTATATTGCTCTGTCTCCCTCTTTCTGTGCCTCTCTTCTTTTTGTCAATATTCCTTTTACCCACCCCCTCTCCTTTCTCTATTTTTCTTTTTTCTTCTTATCATTCGGTCCTCCTTTCTTTCATCCCTTTTTTGCTTTTCATCCTTCTCACCCTTCTGGTCCTGTAACCCTTAGTCCACAGGCACGAGAACTTAAAGAGCAAGAGGAAGTGAAAGGAAAATTAGGGCAAGGAAACAGATAAAAGAAATCACTCATGAGGAAGAATCAGCAGAAAACTCCAGGCAACATGAAGAACCAGTCCAGAACAACCCTGCCAAGGGACCATGAGGTAGCTACTGCAGAGGATTCCACCTATGCAGAAATGTTAGGAATGACAGAAAGGGAATTTAGAATACACATGTTGAAAACAATGAAAGAAATGATGGAAACAATGAAGGAAACTGCTAATAAAGTGGAAAATAACCAAAAGGAAATCCAAAAACAGAATCGAATAAGAGATGAACGGTATGAAGAATATAAAAAGGATATAGCAGAGCTGAAGGAACTGAAACAGTCAATTAGGGAACTTTGCAATGGAAAGTATCACCAACAGGTTAGACCATGCAGAAGAAAGAATTTCAGAGGTAGAAGACAAAGTTCTTGAGATAACTCAGATAGTAAAAGAGGCAAAAAAGAAGAGAGAGAAAGCAGAACGTTCACTGTCAGAATTATGGGACTTTATGAAGCGTTCCAACATACGAGTTATAGGAATTCCAGAAGGGGAAGAAGAATGCCCCAGAGGAATGGAAGCCATACTAGAGAATATTATAAAAGAAAATTTCCTAAACATCACCAAAGATTCTGACACACTGCTTTCAGAGGGATATCGGACCCCAGGTTGCCTCAACTCTAACCGAGCTTCTCCAAGACACATTGTGATGAACCTGTCCAAAGTTAAGACAAAAGAAAAGATTCTGCAAGCTGCCAGGAGTAAGCACCAGTTGACCTACAGGGGCAAATCCATCAGAGTGACCACAGACTTCTCTAATGAAACTTTCCAAGCAAGAAGACAATGGTCATCTACCTTTAATCTACTTAAACAGAACAATTTCAAGCCCAGAATTCTGTACCCTGCTAAGCTAAGCTTAAAAATTGACCGATAAATCAAATCATTTAAGGATATACAAACATTGAGGAAATTTGCCACAAGACCAGCTCTACAGGAAATACTTCAACCTGTTCTGCACACTGACCACCACAATGGATCAGCAGCAAAGTAAGAACTCAGAAATTAAAGGACAGAACCTAACCTCCACACTGATGCAAAAGATAAAACTAAGCAATGGACTCTCACAAAATAAGACGAATAGAATACTACCACACTTATGAATTATCTCAATAAATGTTAATGGCTTGAATTCCCCACTGAAGAGACATAGATTTGCTGACTGGATTAAAAAACACAAGCCATCCATTTGCTGTCTGCAAGAAAATGAATTCACCATAGATATATAGGTTTATTTCTGAGTCCTAATTTTTATTCTATTTTTCTATTGGTTCATCTGCATGCCAGTACCACATAGATTTGCTTATGTACTTTTGAAGTAAGTTTTGAAAGTGAGAAATATGTTTTGTCCAATATTGTAATTTCTCAAGATTGTTTTGGGAATTAGAAATTACATGTGAATTTTAAGATAAACCTTGTCAATTTCTACAAAATAAAAGAGAGCTTGAATTTTTATAGGGATTAAACTGAATCTGCACATCACTTTAAGTAGCATTTCTATCATTAGGTATTTTAATTCATAGAGACATGGTATACCTGCATTTATTTTTTTTCTGGTCATGTATTAAATCACTTTTCTTTTTATTAAGTCATAAACACATAGATCATGTATACATTGATGCCTTGACGGGGTACAATGTGTTAATTTTATATACAATTGGGAATGCTTACATCAAACTAGTTAATATGGCCTTCACCTCATTTACTTAATTATTGTGTTAGGACATTTATACTCTATGCTTAATATATTTGACATGTATCATTGCAATATGTACCATAGGAATGGTCCCACCATTTACCTTCCTTCCATCGAATCTCCCCCTCTCTTCCCATCCCCCTCCTCTTTCTTCCTTCATCTTGGGCTATAGATGTGATTTACCTTTTTTATGAAAGTGTGAGTAATTATAAATTGGTTGCATAATAGTACTGAGTACATTGGATACTTTTTCTTCCATTCTTGAGGTACTTTACTAAGAATAATATGTTCCAGCGCCATCCATGTAAACATAAAAGAGGCAAAGTCTCCATCTTTTTTAAGGCTGCATAATATTCCATGGTACACATATGCCACAATTTATTCGTCCATTCATGGGTCGATGGGCACTTGCTCTTCCTCCATGACTTAGCAATTATGAATTGAGCTGCAATGAAAAATCTGGTGCCAATATTTCAGTAATATTTTTTTAGCTATTTTTGTACAAGACTTGTAATTTTGTGTTAAAATTTATTACTCTGTATTTTATCAACCTTTGTATTATTGGACATGAAATTTGTTTTATTTCCTTTTTGAACTACTGATTTTTAGCATATAGAAATTCAATTAATTTCCATATGTTCATCTCATATACTGAAACCTTTCTGAGCTTATTCATTACTTCTAAAAGTTTTCTGTTTTTTAGTGTGTGTGGATGTCTAATGATTTCCTATAGAAAATATATAGAGGGTGGCCATAATGTTCATGTGCAATTTAAAATAGTGGGTCATTTAAAATTGCACACGAACATTATGGCTATTTTGTACAATATTATTTTATCTGAAAATACAGATAGTCGTTCTTTTTTTATTTTCTTTCCAATCTTGAATTTTTGACCTAATTTTACTGGCTATATATTTTACTATTAATAAAATATGGAATAGAAATTTTGAGAACTAGCATCTTGATCTTAGAATGAAATCTTTTAGTCTTTCCCTGTCAATCTCTGTAATAGCTAAATTCTTGCAACACTATTTAAAACTATTTTGTCATTGTTGCTCAGAATCTTCAATTTACTTATATAGATTGTGTTTTGTAAATTTAAACTTATATTTAAAGTATAATCAGAGGAAAACTTCCATTTACAGGTTTCCTATAACATACGGACAAACACACATGCACACATAACTTAGAAACACTATACTAACTGATGCACCGACATATACAACAGTGAAACAAAGGTGAAGACTGAAGATTAATCAGTATTAAACAGTTAAAAAGAGGTAATAAATATTAAAAAGTCTCATTTTTTAAAGATGACTATGTCTAAAAGATTAATGCCAAATAGCTAAAGGTATTCCCACATACCTCTTTTCTTCATAGTTCCGACAGTCTTCAAAGAACTAAACGGATCAAACAGAATATGACTAAAAGGAAATGGAATTCATTATTTTGTTCAAAGAAAACACAGAGTAAACAATACTAAAGGCAAATGTAAGGGTGATCAGTCATAAAAGGAAGTATCATCTAATTATACCTAGTAGTCAAGATACGAGGGAGGACATGAAGGAAAAAATCAGTGACAGGATCCACTGTTGCTTCACAGCCACTTCCAGGCCTGACAGTGCAAAGAAGCAGTATAGGTGCTCAGCAGATTCTTTAGTAATCTGGGCACTAGCACTCTCTTCACTCCCAACCCAAAAAGAATTACCTGTTTGACAGCAAGGTACAATGAATTGAATGATCAAATGCTAAAATGGAGGTTACAGAAAGGAAAGTGTTCCACTTCAAGTAGCGAAGTTTCCTCACAAGAACCTTTTCAATCTGTAAATTATATATTAAAACATACAATCTTTGACTGGATGAAGTATTTGACTTCTTGGTTTCTGTGTTTTAGATCTTCAGTTTGTAAAGTAAAGTATTAACTCAAGCCAACTAAATGAATATGTCAGTATGACTGTTCCCTTAAAGATCATGACGATCGGGGCGGCGCCTGTGGCTCAAAGGAGTAGGGCTCTGGCCCCATATGCCAGAGGTAATGAGTTCAAACCCAGCCCAGGCCAGAAACTGAAAAAAAAAAAAAATCATGAAGATTGAATATACTGTAGTATATAGCCTACCAGGAACAAGGTACTTCTCACTGGTCTCAGATATAGGTAGAGTATATGTACCTGTTTTAATTGCAATAAACAGTTTGGAACTATAGTTACAAATACACATAGGATAAACTGCAGCTCTGAAGGAGCATAAAATATATGAAGCTATTAATCACTTGAATGGCCAGAAGGCACCATAGCAATTCTATAAGGACTTTTAATCATGACCCTAATATGAAGAAGGAAAGAACGCACACATTAGTTGGCCCCTACTTCGTATGCCTCAAATAGTAAAACATTCAATGAATGGTTATTACCATCTCATTATTATTATTACTATCTCATTAACTTGTTATAATATCACTGTAAACAGGTAATTAGATATATTTATCTTGTTAACTTTGTAGATAGGTAAAATAAGGTGGTTCAAGGAAGTTAGATAATATTTTCAAAGTATTATGGCTAATAAACTGCAAACTCCAGAGCTGTGTGATGCCAATTATCTTTCACATGTAAATTGTTTCCCCCGCCATGTCAATAAGGGATACTGCATCCAGTGGAAAATATCAGGGAAAATAAAATACGAACTATATGGTAAGCAGAATAATGGTTCCCCAAAGATGTCCATATCCTAATCCTCAGAACCTGTAAGTATATTTGTCAACATGGAAAAAGTAGAATAAAGATGTAGATGGAATTTAGGGTGCTAATAAACTGACTTTTAGTTGGTGAGATTATCCTGGATTATCTGAGAGTGTTACCTCAGAGCCTCTAGAAACTTGAAAGGCAAGAAATTTTAGCCTACTAAGACTCATTTTGGACTTTTTACTTCCAGAATTGTATGATAATAAATTTACATTGTTTTAAGACACTAAATTTGTGGCAATTTGTTATAGTAGCATAAAACCACCATCAACTAACTATTACTAAGTCCCCAGAAAATGAAACAGACCATATCAAAATGGCATATACTGTGAATCTATTGAGCTAATACCTTACAAAATTGACCAGTATCAGACTGTTAATAAAAAAGAAAGAACAAAGAAATAAGCAATTAATCAATATACATAAAAACACATTAAGTGCTTTTAAGTATAAATTATTCTCACATAATTCATTAGCAGTTTAATTATACTCATATTGCAAATAGGAAAGTAAATTCAGGAAACCTGAATTAATAATGTGAATATATGGCCAACCTCGCTTATAATCAGATAAATGAACATTGAAACAAGATAGTGCTTTTCTTCTTTGAGATGTAACGTAAAGTTTGAAAATACTTAGTTTGAAATACCAAGTCCTACCACAAAGTTGGTGATTTAAATGACACAAATTTGTTATCTTACACTTTTGGAGGTTTGAAGTTTGAAATGAATCTTAATAGGGCTAAAATCAATATGTAGGCTGGGCTTAATTCCTTCAGAAGGCTGATGGAGAGAATCCTTTGCCTCACCCACCTTTTTCAGCTTCTAGAGTTTGAATCTGCCTGCATTCTTTGGTTACTGGCCCCTTTCTTATATCTCTCTCTTTCCAACCTCACATCTCTTACTCTCACTCCAATCTTCTACCTCTTTCTTAAAGACACTTGTAATTACATTGGAGCCATCCACAAAAATCCAGGAAAACATCACCATCCTATCATTCTTATTCACACCTGCAAAATTCCTTTAGCTATGTAAGGTAACATTCTCATGTTTTGGGAATTGGGATGTGGATATCTTTTGGAGGGGGTCATTATCTTGTGTATCACAATAAGTATATAAAGTTGTATGCACAAGAATCCATGTATACATTTATTTGATCACTTACAAAAGGGCAAATTATTGAAAATTGTCATCCGTAGCAGGCTTGCTGAATAAATGATGGCATACTGAATAATCCATAGTTTTTTAAAGGAATGAATTTTATATGTGTTAATGAGGAAAATTCCTAGAGATGATACATATAAAAAGAGTGGTACAAAATCACATGTAATATGTGATCTGATATACAATTTGAGTGATTTATAGAATGTAGATTACATATACTTGAAACATTTCTGAAAAGATAGATACACACATACACATACATACACAAATCGCACATGATGTTTCCTCATGCCCACGTTCCATTCCCCTCACCCTCTACTACAGAGGCAACCAGGAAACCACTATTGTGATTTCTATTCCCCCAATCTCAAGGTTAATTTTACCAATTTGTCAAATTCATATAAATTGATTCTTAAACAATGTAATCTTTCATGTCTGGCTTCTTTTACTCAGATGCAATCTTTTTTTTTTTAATTTTTTTATTAAATCATAACTGTATACAATGATATGATCATGGGGCATCATACACTCACTTCATAAACCATTTGACACATTTTTATCACAGTGGTTAACATAGCCTTTCCGGCGTTATCTCAGTTACTGTGCCAAAACATTTACATTCTACATAAGAGTACTCAAATTGTTGTGTACATCAGAATTTTATTCCTTAAAATTGATGAGTAGTATTCTACTATATGAATATACCAAAATTTACTCAACCATTCTCGAGTGAACCTTGGGATGTTCTAATTTTGGCCTATAATAAATAATCTTGCTATATGCATTCTCATACAAGACCTTATTTGGATGCATTTTTTTTCATATAGTTGAGGTAAATATCTAGAAGTAGAAGTGTTGGTTCATAGACTAGGTATATGGATCAACATGGTGAGAACTGACATGTTAAAAATTAGTCTATAATGTGTTCACGTAGACTTCTTTTTTTTTCTGTTCAGCAGTTTGAACTTGTAGGGTAGATATTGTATATAGCTTCCCCCCCATTTATTCTTAAGTACTTTATTTTTATGGTACATTGCATATTATAAATGACATTTTTTTTTAATTTCAGATTTATATAAGGGTACATACGGTTAGTTTATATTGTATGCATTGGTTAGGTAAATTCCAAGTTATAGTTGAACCCTTAACCCATATACCCTTACATTGTGCCTGTTGTGTGAGAGGTTATCAATCCCCATTTCTCTTCCTTCTATTCTCCCATTTTTACCCCTCCACACCTTCTTGAATTTAATTGTGTTTTTTTTCTCATGTGGGAGTGTAGTTATTCATCTACTAGTTTCATATTAGTTAGTATTGAGTACATTGGATGCTTACATTTTTATTTTTGTGATAGTTTACTTAGCAGGATGTTCTCCAAATCCAACCAGATAAATATCATAGATGTGAAGTCTCCATCTTTTTCACACCTGAATAGTATTTCATGGTGCATATATATATATATATATATACACTATAGCTTATTTATCCATTTGTGAGTTGATGGACGCTTAAGTTGTTTCCACATTTTGGTGATTGTGAATTGAGTTGCAATAAACCTTCTAGTACAAATGTTCTAATGGTATTTTTTTTCCTTCGGAGTAGGATATCTAATAATGATATTATGGGATCGAATGGAAGGTCTACTTTTAGCTCTTTAAAGATTCTCCATACTTCTTTCCAAAAAGGCTATAGTAGTTTTTAATCCCACCAGGAGTGTAGAAGTGTTCCCTTTGCTCTTCATCCACACCAGCATCTATAGCTTTGGGGTTTTGTGATGTGGGCTATTCTCACTGGGGTGAGGAGATTGCTCAAGGTTGCTTTAATTTGCATTTCCCTAATGATTAGGGATAAAGAACATTTTTTCATGTGTTTATTGGTCACTCATCTGTCTTCTTCAGTGAAGGTTCTGTTCATGTCTCTTGCCCATTTATAAATGGGATTGTTTGCTCTTTTCTTGTTGATTAGAGTTCTGTGTATATTATGGTCATCAGCCCTTTTTAACATGAGGATATCTTCTCCCATTGTTATGGTTATCTATTTGCTTTAATTATTGTCTTTAGCTGTATAGAAGATTTTTAGCTTGATCCTGTCCCATTTGTTCATGTTTGTTGTTGCTGAAATTGCCAATGGGTTCTTCCCCATGATATCATTCCCCAGGCCAATATTGTCAAGAGTTTTTTTCCCCATATTTTCTTCTAGTGTTTGTATCATTTCATGTTTTAAATTTGAGTCTTTTATCCATATGTCAATATTTGTAAGTGGTGAGAGGTGAGGGTTGTACCTGGGAATATGCCTAACAAAAGATGCGAAGGATCTCTAGGGAGAGAACTGTGAAACCTAAAGCAAAGAAAATTCAGAAGACATTAACAAATGGAAGATTATACATACTTATGGCTGGGAAGAATCAACGTTGTTAAAATGTCTATACTATCCAAAGTGATCCACATGCAGATTTAATACAATCTCCATTAAAACACCAATGTAATACTTTGAAGAACTGGAAAAAAAAGTTCTTTGTTTTATATGAAACCAGAAAAAAACCCAAATAGCCAATGCATTTCTAAGAAGTAAAAAGAGCTTCAAGAATTTTCCCTGCACTCTCTTCTAGTATTTTTATAGTTGAATGTCTTAAGTTTAAATCTTTTATCCAGTGATAATCAGTTTTTGTTAGTAATGAAATGTGAAGGTCCAGTTTCAGTCCTCTATAGGTCATTAGCTAGATATTGGCCTGGGAAAATATTATGTGAAGAGGAAACTCCTGGTAATTGAAGCAACACCAAAAATATATTACTGGTATCTGATCAAGCTAAAAAGCTTCTGCACAGCTAAGGGCACTGTAAGTAAAGCAAACAGCCTTCAGAATGGGAGATTTTTGCAGGTTATGTTTCTGACAAAGGTCTGATAACTAGAATCCACAGAGAACTCAAATTAATCAGTAGGAAAAAAACAACCTCATTTCTTTCTGTCTTTTTTTCTTTCTTTTTTTGCAGTTTTTGGCCGGGGCTGGGTTTGAACCCACCGCCGTCAGCATATGGGGCCGGCGCCCAACTCCTTTCAGCCACAGGTGCCGACCAACAACATCATTTCTTTGTGGGCAAGAGACTTGTACAGAAACTTCTCTGATAATGACAAGGAAGTGGCCAAAAAACATATGGAAAAATGCTCACCATCTTTAATCAGAGAAACAAAAATCAAAACAACTCTGAGATAACACCTCTCTAATAAGATTAGCTCACATCACAAAATCCCAAAGCTTCAGTTGTTGGTGTGGATGTGGAGAGTAGAGAACACTTCTACACTGCTGGTGGGACTGCAACCTACTATAGCCTTTTTGGAAAGAAGTATGAAGTCTCAAGGAACTAAAAGTTGACCTACTATTTGATCCTGCAATACATTACTAGGTATCTAACTACATGAACAAAAATCATTTTACAACAAAGACATTTGCACTAGCATTTTAATTGCAGCCCAACTTGCAATAGCCAAGTTGTGGAAATAGCCTAAATGTCCATCAAACCATGACTGGATAAACAAATTGTGGTATATGTACACCATGGAATACTATGCACCCATAAAAAGAGGGAGACTTTACATCTTTTAGGTTTACCTGGATGGAACTGGAACATATTCTTAGTAAAGTATCTCAAGAATGGAAAAAAGTATCCAATGTACTCAATACTATTATGAAACCAATATATAAGAGGGTATTTGGCAGGATCTCATCTAATGTGCACAATGGAAGGCTAGATTTCATAACAACTAAGAGTAAACTAAATGTCTTACCACAAAAAAATAAGTAAGTGATGTGATGGTTATGTTAATCAGTTTGATTTAAGTATTCCACATTGTATAGCAAATCATCACATTGTCCCCATAAATGTATACAGTTATGATTTAATAAAAATTAAGTAAATGAACAAATCTGGAGGCATCATTTTATCATACTTCAGGTTATACTGTAACATGGTATTGGTACAAAAATAGACATAGATTTATGGAACAGAATAGAAAACCTAGAGATGAAATCAGCCTCATATTTCCCTCTGATCTTTAATAATCCAAACAAAAGCATACACTGGGGAAAAGAATCCATATTTAATAAATAGTTCTGGGATAACTTGTTAGCCACATATAAAAACCTATAAGTTACATTTTAAAACATCATTTTAATTATTTTTAATAAAATAAATACAATTGATTTTTATATATTGACCCTGTATCCTGATTTTTTTTTTTTTTTGAGACAGAGTCTCACTTATGTCGCTCTTTGGTAGAGTGCTGTGGTGTCACAGCTCACAGCAACCTCAAACTCTTGGACTTAAGCAATTCTCTTCCCTTAGCCTCCCAAGTAGGTGAGAATGCAGGTGTCTGCCACAACGCCTGGCTATTTTTTGTTGCAGTTGACATTGTTGTTTAGCTTGCCCCGGCAAGGTTCGAACCCACCACCCTCAGTGCATGTGGCTGGCTCTGTAACCACTGCGCTACGGGCACCAAGCCTGTATCCTGAATTCTTGCTGAGTTCATGTGCTAGGTCTAAACCTTTTAATTTTTTGGATAAAGAGTCATATTGTTTGTGGACGTTGAGAAATTTACTTCTTCATGCTTAATAATTTGCCTTTTATTTTATTATAGGACCTTTAATATAGCGTTCAATAGAAGTGGTGAGAGTATAAATGTCTTAACACAATAATTAAGCAAGTGAGGTGAAGGCTGTGTTGACCAGTTTGATGTAAGCATTCCAAATTGTATATAAAGTCAGCACATTTTACCCTATAAATGCATTAATGTACACAGTTATGATTTAATAAAAGAAATTGTTAAGAAAAAAAAAGGAAGTGTTCATTGGGTATAGTGTTTACCCCTAGGTTATTTACTGATGTCTGTTAATAAGGATGAGAAAATTCCCTTTTATTCCTATATTACAGCATGTTTTTTTTTTTCATAGAGGGGTGTTAGATGTTGTCAAAATTTCTTTGTGACTATTGATATCACCATATGGTTTTTCTCAATAATTTTGTTAATGTTATTTTCATATGTTAAACCAATTTTATATTCTTGGGATAAATCTCACTAATAATATACTATCCTTTTGATATTGCTAGATTTGATTTACTGTTACTGTGTTAAGTATTTTTCTGTCTATGTTCATGAAAGAGATGAGGTTATAGTTTTCTTTTAATATTTTTTCAGGTTTGATACTGAGGCTACACTGGCTTCATTGGAATAAATTAGAAAACTTTTCTATTCTCTTTTATTTTATGAAACAGTCCTTCTAAAAATAGCATAATTTCTTTCATAACTGTGTTTGACATCATTACGCAGTTATACTTTGTAGACCAGACATTCTCTGTTAATATTCAGTTGTGTATTTCTTCATGTATCAATTTTGGTAAGGTTTAAAAAAGAAAAATAATAGAACAGGCAAGAAAAATGAGAAACACAAAATAAAATGGCAGATACTTGAATTATTGTCATTCATAACTACCTACAAATCCCACTATTGTCACCTTCTGTTCACTTAACTGAGTGTAACTATGATTCCTCTCTTCTAACACAGAAAAGATGTAATTTTTACCTTCTCACATTATATTAGAGGTCCATAGTAGAGTATGAATGTTGAGAAGTTTAGTCTCTGGAGTCCTAGAGATGTGAATTTGGATCACAGCTATATCATGTACTGGACTGTGACTTTGACAAACTTACTTCATCTTTCTGTGCCTCAATTTCCTCAAGGGCAAAATGAATTATTTTGAAGGTTAAATGAGTTAATGCAAGTAGGGCGCCGGCCCCATATGCCGAGGGTGGCGGGTTCGGACCCAGCCCCGGCCAAACTGCAACAAAAAATAGCCGGGCGTTGTGGCGGGCGCCTGTAGTCCCAGCTGCTCGGGAGGCTGAGGCAAGAGAATCGCGTAAGCCCAGGAGTTAGAGGTTGCTGTGAGCCGTGTGACGCCACGGCACTCTACCCGAGGGCGGTACAGTGAGACTCTGTCTCTACAAAAAAAAAATAAAATAAAATAAAAAAAAAAAAAAAAAGAGATCAGATTACAAGGTGTGGCACCTTGTAAACACATAGATACTATGTAACATAATCACATAATCACTATTGATAAAACTCTCAACACTGATCTTTTGAAACAGTTTTTGTACGCAGTGAATATGTAGGAAGACAGATGATGAGACAAAGGCAGCTATTTGTATTTTCTTCATGCTTGGGAATTAATACAAACTAAGTTTAAATTATGACATAGCTACCAATTTCCTATAAGTTTTTAGGCAAATTACCCTACAACCTTAAACCTGATTTTTCAACTATAAAATATGAATAATGTTAGTGAGTGCATTACAAACATGTGATGTTTAAAAGTTGTCTAAACAAGTAATTTTCATAGAACCTTTATTTAGTAGGTTCCCAATGAATATCATATCGCATTATTAGCACTATTGATTTTATCATAGATCATCAATACTTGCTATTTTGTTGATTTTTTAAAATATGATAATTGTTAAAGGCATATAGTGTGAATGTTTGATAAGTATTCTTATTCAAAACCCAACTCTTACACTGTGTCCATCATTTTGTGTACTGTTGCATTTCCATAAAACAACTTCTGGCTCACCCAGTCTAAATTTATTTTTTTAATAAGTGAAATTGGAAAAATGCAAAAGTTTAATTTTGAGAATTAGTTATTCAAAATAAGATACACAACCAAATTTTCACCTTCATTATTTGAAATAATTATTTTTTTCTTTATTTTTCTGTTTCAAGTTGACTCATAATGTAAATTTTTTCAATTTCAAAGAATTTTAATACAAACTTAATATAAACTATTTCAGTCCCTCTTAACATGTAAGACACTGACTCAAAATACTTTCATAACATTTTTTCAAGTATTGTCTAATATAGGTACAAAATTAATGTTTACAATTACATTTTCTTCTATAATCTATAGCAAAAATATTTAGACCTTTAACAGAAAATACATTTTTATTTATTTATTTATTTATTTTGAAATAGAGTCTCAAGCTGTTGCCCTGGGTAGAGTGCTGTGGCATCATAGCTCATACCAACCTCCAACTCTTGGGCTTAAGTGATCCTCTTGCCTCAGATTTTCTATTTTTAGTGGAGACGGGGTCTCGCTCTTGCTCAGGCTGGTCTCCAACCTGTGAGCTCAAGCAATCCACCTGCCTCGGCCTCCCAGCGTGCTAGGATTACAGGCATGTTCCACACACCCGGCCAGAAAATACATTTTTTTAAAAAACAAGTATGTGTACATTTTAATTCCACCACTAAAGTAATATCCTGTACACAATTTTTAGAATGGTTGAAGTCTTTAAGATGGATATTTTACAATTTCAGTAAAAATAATACAACATGAAGATGCTGCTGTCACAGATCACTGTAGTAAAAAGATATAAATGCAATACCATGTCATAAAAACAGTATATATCTTCTGATAGTTTACAAACTTTGTACTAAATTAAATTATACCATTAGAAAAGACCAATAAAGCTACTCATTAGTGCCAATTTTTTATAAAAAAAAAACAGCTATATTCTTGCTATATCTTAAGTACTATAAGAGGCCATGTCTGAGAGTATGTACTTTAAAATATACAGTCAGCATAAAATAACTCTCAAACTCTCAAATAACTTGGCAATGAAAAATGGTGCATGTTTTATTTTTGTAACCAAGCTTGAATGTATCCATACTTTAAGCTTAAAAAAAATGTCAAGGAGGCAGAAAGAAAAAACAAACAAACAAAAAAAAAAAAGAGATCCCCCTTGGGCCGGTGCATTTTAACTTGTACATTTTTTTTAGTTAGCCGTAACAGGCTGGAATTGCTGGTTAGAATACTGCATGTTATTTAAGCTAAAATTCAAGCCATCTACAAAAGAATTCTCATTGAGGCCTCCATAGGTTCCAAACACATCAAAGGCATTACTGTACTGGAGAGAACTGAGGTTAAGAGGGCTTTCATCTGGGAACATTCCATCGGTACTACTACCTTGACCCTGCATATGAGGAAAAATAAATTCCTTGGCATTAGGAGAAAGCGCAGAGGTTTGCTGCTGCTGCTGCTGCTGGTGCTGCGGTGGCAGTGGCTGCTGTGGCTGCTGCTGGCTACTCAGGCCAAACCCATACTGAGAGTGAGTTGAGGATGTGATGGCTTTCTGCTTCAGGATGTCATTCACATTCAAGCCGAAGTTGATAGAAGTACGTGCAAACTTGTTGCTACGGCCACTATTCTTCATTTTGGTAGAGCCAAACTTGGTGGCAGCAAAAGTGGCGGTGGTAAAGGTTAAAGGCTGAGCGTACCAGGGCATGAAGGCATAGTTAACAGCAGCATAGTGACCAAAGGAAGGCGATGGAGAGCTGCACACTAAATAGGCTGGGTCATTTACCGGCATAAAGACCTGGGCCTCTGGGTTAAAGCTGTTTTTGATGTCCTTATCCAACTCACATCCATTTTCATTAGTATCATCCATATAAAGCACTCTCACCGGTCCCCTTTCACCAATTTGGTAGGAAACTTCAAATGGGTCGATCCAGACACTAAGATCCTGTGGCAGATTACCACGAACATCATCAATGTCCAAACCACTCTCTTTGGATGCTTGTTCAATCACGGGGTCCACTTTCTCACCTATATGGATACATCTAAACCCTGATCCTTTGTATGGCTTTTCAGGATACCAGTGCCCTTCATATTTCTTTTTAAGAAGTCTTCCAAGCTCTTCACCAAGAATGTTGACACGTCTCCTGGGTAGCTTATTGTATAAATATGAAATAATAAAATTTAGTGCAACTTGGATTTCAAGCTTCATAGCTGCTATGCCACAAAGTTAATTTGTTTCAACACTCCCACAAAAAAGAAACAAAGAAAGAAAAGTGTTCCGTTTGTGGCAGGGAAACAAATTTTCATTCAAAGTGTTAGTATTGGTAGATTACCCTTCACCTTGAGTGATCTTTGATCTTGTTCGGGCTTCTTCGGGGCTGCTTCCATCAACAGCCCGCCGCTGGGCGAGGGAAAGCTGCGGCAGCGCGGGGACACCGAAGGGTCGGAGCGGAGCGTCGAGCTGGCCGAATGCAAGACGTGGCCGCCGCCGGGCGGAGGACTGAGGCCTCGGGCGGGCCTCGGGAGCTCGCTGCTTCTGGCTCGGGATGGTGGGGACGGGGCTCAGGCGAGCGCGTTCACTTCACACAGCCCGTGCCCGGCCCAGCGTCCCGGTACTCGCCCTCTTCGCGCTGGGCCAGAGCTTCACTCCTTCTGCCGTGGCGCGCACCCCGCCTCTGTTTTCTGTCTCCTCCCTGCCTCCCATGCCCTCCGTAGGGTGCGCGTGCCCGCCCGCGTCACAGTGCTCTGGGCGGCGTAACCATTTCCGGCCCTCCCCGCCCCTCACCCAATAATGTAAAATTATTTTTAGAAAAACAAACCAAGAAATGTATTCTTCCCAAAACTACTAATCCTTTTATAATACTGGACACCATAATAATCTATGTACAACCAACTTTCTATCTTCTGAATATTTTAGCAACACTAGTGAGATATGAGAATGAATTAGTAATTATAAATATTTGAAAGGTATGTTTTAAAAAAAATTGACTATCACTCAAGGTCATGAAATCATTAACAAGCCCTCATTAGTTAGCAGTGACCTCTGATAGTATTCATTGTTAATTTGCCTTTTGAGGTTTTAATTGTTATTATGTGGCTATGATTTCTCATTATCTGAATATCATACATTTCCTTGTAAACAGTAAAATCTCATTCAAAGATAGATTTCAGAAATCACATTATCATGAAACTTTCAAATGTTATCTGAAGCCTTTAGAATTATGCACTAACACAGTAAAGCACGTTGCTATATGTGGGCATGCATATGTGGACATGCATTGTCAAATTCCACACTGTATGTAAAAGACACTTTGTCCTCAAACCTTTAAAAAGTAAAACTTTATTATTATAACTATATTAATAAGTTTTTATTTGATATCTGGACATCTCACTTCTTATCTGTCCTCAGTAATACACGAGCTCAGAGTTGTATTTTCTAAGGATAGGAATGAGTATGCACAAGCAAAACCAGTGATTCCGGTAGGGATCCTTTTATAAAAAATATTTGTTCAAGATGCCTGGCTCAGAACAGAAGTTCTGTCCCTGCTCTAGACTGAAGTTTTGCCTAGTTCAAGGTTAAAAGCCTCATACGGAAATTTAACTAAGGATCATTTTTTAAACACAAGGCTTGGTCTGCTTTAGCCCTAATTCTTACATACATTAGCATGTAGAAACTTCATGATATGTTTTGAAATTCATGTATGAGTATTTTTTCTATATTTTTATTCCCAGGTTTAGATATTGTTAAACTGTAGTCATTAATTATCAGGTCTCAAGTATGTATCTTACCTCAATAATTACTTGTATATTTTAAACAAGTTTTCATAACAATAGTAAGTTCAAATATTAGATAAAAATCCTTAACTTAAAGAGTTTCAATGTTTTGTGTTATTTTAACCAACCAAATATTTATATATCCTCTAGTAAGTGCTAGGAGAATTGTAAGTCCTTGTCATGACTGTTCTGCTTCAGAAGATACTTAAGATGTTCATAAATATTTCATAGGAGCACAGAGTCTTAGAATTTCTAATTACAAACATAATTTCTTGAAAGGTGGAATATACAAGTGATGTATTAGAAGTAGAGGGCATTTTTAGAGGTTTCTATAAAACATAGCTGCAATTTTCCATTTTATAATCTTGGGCTATTAATTGTAGTAAATAGGATTGCTGTTCACTTAAACTATTCTTGAATATTCTACTAAGTACCAGGTACTTTTGTAAGGTCTGAGGACAGAAAAATAAATGAGATAAAGTCACAAGTTTTGAAATTATATCTACTACAGTTTAGATTTCATGGCTATAAAATATTTTATTTCTCTTGTCATAAACAAACATTTGCAAGTCATGTGTTTATATGTCACTTGTACTTTTTCTACATTGGGAATGGAATTCCCCTTAAATAAAGTTGGAAAAACTACTCATAAAGAAATCATGCAGTAAATAACAGGCATTAAAAAAAAATCTAAGTTTTAGAAATACTGGATAGATTCAAAGTTTGTTTTTCTTCACCTGGCTTCTGCTTTCTGCGGAGTTCATCTCTTGTTCTATTTCCAATAGGCATCTGCTTTTTCTCCCTCCTTACCAGTACTGGTGCAAGCATGACTTCCAGACATACAGATTTGGCATACTTGACTTGTTTTTGAGGATTCCAACTTGGCTAGATGTTTCCCCAGTTTGTCCTTTACATTCCGGACTGGAGTGCAATCCAGGTTTCACAGTATGTCACCCAGAGAATGTGCTAGCACCAAATTGAAAATGATCAACCAGTCATCACTACTAAGTAAAAAAGACAATGGACACAAAATGATATTGGTCAATTCACTCTCACTATTGCAAAACTTAATTTTGATTCCATTCTGCATGTGATAAGAGAAACTTGCCCTTGGATTAGCCTTTTGTTAGTAAAATATCAATAAAAAGTTACTATGACATTAAGTGCCTAAAACACTCACATTGTGGTGTCATGTAGATCTTTAGATGTTAGTATCACACAGTTGATGGTAAGTAAATAACAACAGATATAAAAGTTGTAGTACAGATTATATCAAAAGTATGTCGACATTTATTGAAGTATCTGGTATAATAATTATTTAAACTTCTCAAGAAAATTAAATAAGATGACAACATAGAATTTATTTAGTTTCAAAAAACCTTTGATATGAAAACCAATTTCAAATTTAAGATAAAATAGGCACATCACCAAGGAGACACAAAAACCTATAAACTGAAAACTACAAAATATTTAAGAAAGAAATTGAAAACACAAATAAATTGGGTGATGTTCATGGGTTGGAAGAATTAATATTGTTAAAAATGCGCATGCTACCCAAGGTGATCTACAGATTAAATGCAATCTCTATCAAAATTCCAATGACATTTTTCATAGACATAAGACAAAAATCTGAAATTAATACGGAAGCACAAAACATCCTGAGTAGTCACAGTAAACTTGAACTAAAAAAACAAAACTGGAGGCATCACACTACTTGACTTCAATATATGATACACAGTAATGGTAGCCAAAATAGCATAATATTAGCATAAAAACAGACGCAAAGATCTAGGGAACAGAATAGAGGTCACAGAAATGAACCTATACTGGAGAGCAAGAGGTTGAGGAGATGTTGGTGAAAAGATACACAATTTCAGCTAGATAGGATGAATAAATTCAAGATATCTATTGTACAATGTGGTGACTACAGTTAGCAACAATGTATTATAATTCCTGAAAATTGCAAAGAAAATAGATTAGAAGTGTTCTTGTTTTCACTACAAAAATTATAAGTTTATGAGATAATTCACGTGCTAATTAATGTGATCCAGCCATTCAACAAGGTGTATATATTTCAAAACATGTTGCACATTATAAATATATATTTTAATTTGTCAATTAAAATTGAATAAATAAAAATTAAAAATAAAGTAAATAATAGGCATAGATTAATGCAATGAGACATTGCCTTTGTAATCAGAAGTCTAAACTGTTTGTGATGAATTCATAAATCTTGAATAATAAAATACACCGGGGTATTTTTTCCCATAACTTAAAATAGAGTTGGTCTTATTTAGAACAGAAAGAGGCTAATAGTGATTCTCTAGACTGACACATAAAACAGGATATTTTAACTTAACCAGTTTCAAAGATCAAAGAAACTGAGTGAACACAAGATAAGTCTGCTGGAGTGGGGATTTAAATTTATAGAACCTTTCTACAATGTTCAATACTTAAATTATTTTAAATCTGCATAACTTTGACTGTTAAACTCACTACCAGGGCATATGCAACAAATATTTGCCCTGCAAAGCAAGTTCCCAGCTTATCAAGGAAATAATTGTTAAATGTATTTCTTTAAGTAATAGCTCTCCTTCTCTATAGTGGGGGTGGGGAGTGTGACTTTTGGGAGAAGAGACAAAAAGGTATGGACCCATTACAAGCTACTCACTACTTCTAGTCTCCATAGAAATCCTTGAGCTAGACAGAATTTATTTTGCTGCCATTGTTCCCAGTGAAACTTTGTGCAAAAATGAAACAAATTAATCCTGATTTATTTGATTATTCCTCTAAAAACAGTGTTGAATCTGTTGATATACAGAGTTTAAAGAACATTTAGAACATTTAGTTTAAAGAGCATTTAGTTCCAATTAACTCACTTAAGAGATAGGAGAAATCAAGCCTAGAGAAGAGAAATTTTACTGAATGCATACGAAATGAATAATTGACCTGAGAAATGAATATAGGTTTGTTCTAATTCTACTGAAGTGCATTTTCCCCCACTGTGCCACTTTGCCTGTATTTTTCACTAAGTTAAATAATGCATCAGCTTGTATACCCTATAAGGGCAGGGATATGGCTTTAATAATTTTTACTGAACCACATATATAGCACAGTGTGGATCACAACACAGATGCTTGCCAAAATATTATCTTAATAAAAGAGTCACCATTAGAGTGGTAAAAACCAAGAGAAATGACACAGACACAGACAAAACATGTTATTTTGAACATTGGGTATGTTCCCAGATAGAATGTAGCCCAAGAAGGAAGAGCAAGTGAAGAACTACCCAAAGAAGTATAAAAGCATGTCATGGTCTCCAGGAACCTAGTTAGGAACTTGAAGAACTAGTTTATATAGCTCTGGAGAGCAGCACCCTATTAACTCTTTTTGCAACATCCTCATGTTTGACTCTTATAACCATATGCCTCTGGACTCTGGAACATGATTATAGTCAATTCATATTTTGAAGGAATTTTCTTATCACTGGTAAATATTTGATCTATTTAATGACTGACAAAACTGTAAGTCGCAGTTGTTGTTCTTTTTGTTTGTTTGTTTGTTTGTTTTTTATGAAAGCAACTCAGGAACTTTCCATCATTCTGCCAATGCCATGAATGAGCAATTGTGTAGGAAGCATTTCTTCATGTTGATGACAAAAGTTGTCTGGAAATATTGTGTTCTCATAAAACATTACATGAACAAGTCTTAGGCTTATAATAGTCGGGACACCTGTGGTCAGAAAATAATTGAAGTTGTAGGATCTTCACCAAAACTCTGATAGGTTACATCAAATAGATTCCTCCCAGAAGGAATCTAGCCTTTACCAGGATTTCTATATAGTATATTATAAATTAAGTAAGGATACTGAGATAGCTGATGATAGTAAACCAAGTATAATTCCTATATGAGTGTATTATTTCTTTTTTTCTCTTTCATTTTAGAGAGAGTCTTACTCTGTCACAATGGGTAGAGTGCTGTGGCATCATAATTCATAGCAACCTTAAACTCTTGGGCTCAAGTGATTCTGTTGCCTCAGCCTCCTGAGTAGGTGGGACTACAGGTACATGCTACCATGCAAGACCAGTTCTTTTTTTTCCTCTATAGTTCTTTCCTCTACCAGTTTTTTTTCCTCCTTTAGTAGAGATGGGGTCTCACTGTTGCTTAGGATGGTCTCAGATTCCTGAGCTCAAGCAATCCACCCTCCTCGGATTCCCAGAGTGCTAGGGCTAAAGGCATGAGCCATCATGCCCCACCTATGAGTGTATTATTTCAAGATACAGTAATTAGCAGTCAATTAATAAAGACACTTAGGGTGATCATTTCTACTTTCTAGCTATTTTCCTTGATATGAAAATTTGATTGTTTCTAAAGAAGTCGAAGATATAAAAAACATGTTGTTCATCTTCCTAAAAAGTACAGGGAGGAATGTAGGACACTCATATTCTATCTGCTTCTAATTTTCTATTGCTGCTAGAAATCTTAACAGGTAAGAAAATTGATGCTAATACATTTAAGATAAGGCTCATGAGCTACTGTATTTACAAGCCTTATGTGAGCTGTTTGAAATTCAGGAATATCTGCTTCAAATTGCTATCTAATTGTAAGGAATATGTATCTTTTCTTCACCAACTTCATTTAAATACTTTTGAAGTAAATAATTTCATTAGTAAAAATGAGAACAACTTAATAGACATGGCTTAAATTATTTGGGTAGAGATTTATATAGTTATATAAACCAATTAAATGTCCAGTGGCATGTAATCTGATAGAATGGTGAAATAGTGCTTGAAGCAAACATATTCCACAAGGATTTGGGTCAATTACATATCATTTGACATTTTCAAAGTAAATTCCTTGCGAAGTGGGAAAGTGATAAATTTGGTTTATAGTAATTATACATAGAGCATATAATTAAAATGTAATAACATTTAGACTCTTAAAAATGAGTTCTATTTGGAATTTAACATTGTAGCAACTTGGAGATAGAATAAAATATAAACTTATTTTTAAACATTTTCTGAAAATTCTAATTAAAGGAAGAATATGGCTCTGAAGCTAAAATATATCAATAATGTAATGGAAATCTCATAAGACTGAATAAGTAATACAGAACAGAGAGATCAAAGATATTTAATGCTATAAAAAACACCTTCTACCCTTATCTCCTCTGTATTACATAGAGGGGAAGAGTTGCATTGAGCATAGTCCTTTAAAATAGCAGTTAAGCCAAAAATAATTCACACTTGTAAAATATTGAACAATAACCTAAATAAGACCTTTATAAATAAGATCAATTAAATTCAATTTAATTAGTACTTACTGAATCCCTGCCAGGAGGTAGACAAACACACACACACATACAATAAGATCAAGGTTCCTGACCCTGAGATGAGAATGGGAGTCTCAAAAGGAAGCCAGTTGTGTAAACAGATCTTGTTGAAAATGTAATGACTGTACCCATGTAACACTATGTTGATATATAGAGTATATCAACATGGGTACAGATGAGCAATTCATACAGTTTGAGGGTATCAAAGGAATCTACAGAGACCAAACACCTGAGATTGGCCTCCAGAGGGTAGTTAACCAGGTATGGAAGCAAGGAAATGACATTCTAGGAATATGACATATTGACTAAGGACATATCAGGACTTAGTGTGGTTAAAGACGAGGTTAGCTGGAGCTTAGGACACTAATTCTCAAACTGGAAACAGAGAATTAGTTGCATCATAATCTCTTGTGGAGTTAAATGAAAATAAACTATTGTTAGATCTCACTTCTAAAGATTCTCCTGTTAAAACTGTGATGTGGCTTTAGCATCTGTTTAAAACTTTCTCAGCTAATTATGATGTTTGGTATTTTTTATTCAGTGGATCTAGAATTGTGACATTTTAAAGAAACGTATTATTTTATTCTTATGAAGATAGTCCATGGTCCATATTTGAGAAAAATTGGCCTAAAGTGTTGGAAGGGAAAATGACTTGAATTGAGGCATAAACCCAGATCACGACTAAAATGTGGAATATTTCATATTTTATGCTAAGGAGATTGTCCTTTATTTTTGGTTGTATTTTGGTCTTTATTTAAGCAAAGAGAAGTTACCAAAAACACAGTGGCTTAAGATAGCAACCAGTTATTTCATTCACAGTTCTGAAGATTTGCTCAGCTGGATGTTTCTTCTGATCTTGGCTAGGCTCCCTCATGCATCTGTGCTTGGATGTGGGTCGGGTACACTGCTTTGCTGATCTTTGCTGTCTCTCCAGTCTCTGGTGCTTCAACTAGGACAACTGGGCCAACTAAGCTCTACCCTGTGTGGTCTCATCCTCTAGGGTTTAGCTTATGTTTGTTGAAGTGAGATCAAGAGGATTCAAAAGAGTAAGAAACACACAGGGCTCTTGAATTAATTCTGCCATGTTCTTTTGGTCAAAATAAGCTACAAGGCCACACAGATCAAGGAGTGAGAAGGTAGTCTACTTCTTCATGAGAGGAGCTGAAAAGTTGTGTTGTAAAGGTAAAGGGGCATGGGTTAAAAATGAGTCTTGATAGGAGCTATCATTGCCTACCAATTTAGCACAATAGTCATCACAGGTCTTTCCATTTGTTTGTTTCTTTCTCATTTTCACAGGTAAAGTACATAGTGGAGTCTCTACCATAAGTTAGAAATTCAGTAGATGATTACTACCTTTTCCTTTTCCATTTACCCAGGATAGAGATGTTAGCATAAGATTGTTTCAGGACCATTCCAATGACAGCCCAGTCAAAACCCAATTTGAAGTAGTGGAGGCTGGAAACAGAAAAAAATGAATTTTAGCATTTTAGAAATAATACATGAGAAAGAGAAGAATGCAGAATGATGCAATGACAAAGGGAAATGAATGGATTTGAGAGCTACTTTGTCACTATGTTCAACTACTCAGCCTGGCAGAGGGGTTGAGAATATGAACCACAGACAGATGCAGACAGATCTAGGTTCAAATCCTTCCTTGGTTCCATACTATTAATGTCACCTTGATGAAATAATTTATATAATCTCCAATTTCTTCATGTGTAAAATGAAAATAAGAGCAGTGTTTTGTCATCTTTATTAGCATTCTGTAATAATTGGCCAATAATTTAATCTTGATAATTATGATGATAAATTAAATCCTAGAGCTAAGGATGTGGACATAGTATGTGACACATTATGAACATACTAAATTGAAGTTGTTAGCAAACTTCAAGACTGGAATTAGGAAACAACAAAGGTGCAAAGTGAGAATCATTCCCAGACAGCTTAGTTATATAACTGATTACCCAGCAGAGCCATGTCTTGCAATTAGGAAAATAGGAAAACCAGTGATCTTGAAGAGGGGGAAATGGCAGTAGTTTAGACCTTAAGTTAAAGGGAAGGCACACAAGTGTAAAGTCTAGAGCTCTGCAAACACTGTGTATAGAAAAATAATCATCCTAATAAGTAATTTTTAAGCTATAGAAGTACATAAAATACATCCTAGAGAAAGTATACAAAGTAATATTCTAACTTAAAAAAAAAAAACTATGACTCCTTCTGATAAATATACTTATATATTTCTCTCCAATATTGCTTTCCTGTGCTTATTTCACCTTCTCACCAATATAGGCATACTTTATCATCCTACGGGAGTTTATTTTCTACTTATCCTTATCACCTAAAAAAATTGGAATATATGGTTCTCTGGGGAGATGTGGGGGGAAGTTGTCAGGAAGGACTGAACTTCACAGTGTGTTTGGATTTGAATGTACTAGAGAACTTTTAAATATATTTTTATATATTTACATAAAATTTGTATCACAGTATATTATATTACATATGTATTGTATATGATATCAAATCTATGCAATTTATTATGTAAATTATGTTACATGTATATGTATGTATAAATGAATGTAGCTCAATCAGAAAGTCTGAGAGTTTATGGCTGAAGAGAAAATTCACATGGAATATGTTGTGGTAAGGTAAACATGGTAAGAGTCATGAGTTCATATATAGTAGAAAAACTACCACTTATTAAGACTGACAATACCGTTTATATCATAAATGAAAAAATATGTAATTCTTTTTTTTTTTTTTCTTTTTTTTTTTTTTTGTAGAGACAGAGTCTCACTTTATGGCCCTCGGTAGAGTGCCGTGGCCTCCCACAGCTCACAGCAACCTCCAACTCCTGGGCTTAGGTGATTCTCTTGCCTCAGCCTCCCGAGTAGCTGGGACTACAGGCGCCCGCCACAACGCCCAGCTATTTTTTGGTTGCAGTTTGGCCGGGGCCGGGCTTGAACCCATCACCCTCGGTATATGGGGCCGGTGCCTTACCGACTGAGCCACAGGCGCTGCCCAAAATATGTAATTCTTATGATAAACATGTGCAGGGTTTGTGGTCATCAATAAGCTTTGAAGCTAAAGGCTATAGTTTTGAAAAATTTTTATTTATCTGATGTTAAATAACTTGTGTGGTAAAAATAAACAAAGTATATTATACTAGAATTAGCCTTTTGCTCCAAATGTGGTTACTCCTCAGTGGAGTGACTTTGTTATACACGTGTTTAATGTTCTTTTCACAGTCATTGGACTGTAGATGTGCTGTGTTCCCTTCTTCCTTCCTTGCCGTATCTTGCAGGGAAAATCAATAACCTCTGTTGACCTAAATGATGACAAAGACATAGGCTCTCCAAATTAAAAATAAAATTCAGAAATGGCAGAGGGATTATAATTCGGGATATGCAGGTTATGAGGTTTTATAGACTTATCAAGAGAGGTTGAAACAAGAGAAAACTTTTGAAGGTGAAAAGGAGTACATTCAGGTTGTTTTGAAAACAAAATTCATTGATTACAAGGGCTTATCCTGGACCTTGCTAGCAAAAGTTCTTCAAAGAAGCTACTCTGACTTCAATGCTGCCTTTTAGTAAGGCTACTTGCAAGGTTGTGGTTAGGACTGGCTGTTATCAGGAAGACATCCTCAAGGAAGTCACTTTAACTACAAGGTTGCAGTTTTGGCAGGAGTGTTTGGTGGTTGACAATTCCTATTTCAGGCAAATATGCATCAGGGCCCGACCTTAATGGCCTCCCAACATTGTTTTAGTGTTTAAAACATCAGATTCTATTTTGAATTTGATTACTTTTAAACACAGAGAACTTTAAATTCTTAAAGTATTTATATGACAAGATTATTTTATCTCAAGATACTTATTAAATATCATTGTAATCTATATTTTCTTTTCACTTTAACCAAAGCTGAACAAAGTGTTTTATTTTTAAGTTAACACTTTCTATTTTCCATCAAAAATTTTCAAGATAGTTATTTAGGTATAAGATTATCTACCTACATCTTTCTTACCCTAACTTCCATCCAAACAGATGATATCCTCTGTTATGTTATATTATGTTATTTATGTATTTGTTTTAGACAGAGTCTCACTTTGTTGCCCTCTGTAGAGTGCTACGGTGTCAGAGCTCACAGCAACCTCAAACTCTTGGGCTTCAGAGATCCTCCTGCCTCAGCCTCCCTGAGGAGCTGAGATTACAGGCCACCTGGTGATTTTTTTAGAGATGGGGTCTTGCTCTTGCTCAGGCTTATCTTTAACTCCTAAGCTTAAGCAATTCACCTGCCTCAGCCTCCCAGAGTGCTAGGATTACAGACTTGAGCCATCATGCCCGGCCCCTTGTGCTTTATGGTCTTGAGAAATGAACATGTCTTTATTGAAATCAAGCATAACTTTCAGAGATTTCCAGATTAGAGGAAATATACAGTGATTGTTGAGAAAAAACTGGGACACAAGGGCTTCCCTGTGTCTAGAAGAGCGATTGATCCCTGGGATAAAAGAAAGAAAAAATGACGGGTTGGTTAAGGCAGAGCTGTTCCTTCTACCCATGTGACACCTCAGGAATGAAGCAGGACCTCAGCACTGATGGTTACATGATACAGGAAGCTAGATTCGGATCCTGGGCTTGAAAAACATGGCAGGAATACAGCGGAGAGGTCTTGACCCCTTGGAAAATCTGCTGCATTGAACAGTGGACTGTTAATACTAAGCATGTAAAGGGAGAGGTCAGAGCCCCATTATCCATTCTCTCGTCACCCTCTAAGTCTTCTGGACTCTGATGCAAACTAGGGGTGGCAATAGGACCACAATAATGCCAGCTGTAGAATTCCAAGTTGATATCCTACCAAGTTGATAGGATAAGAAATAAGAATAAAAATCAAGTTGATTAACGGGAAAAGAGTGATGCTTTTGGAACATTCAAGTTAGTGAACTGAGATTCATAACCACAAATAAACTTTAATTTAAGTAGTTTATGTCATAAAAATAGAATTTAACTTTTTCAAAAAAAATATTCAACTACTGATAAGCTTTTGCAAAATATACATGCTACCATTCGGCCTTGAGTTTCTGATACAGTCACTTCTCAACTCCCTAGTAGTTAGCAGCACCAAGAACAGACCTTAGGGAAAACAAAAAATGTAAGATTGTGAGCAGAGGGCACCTAGTCTGCAAGAGACAGAAAAAAACTGTTAGAGACAAAATCAGCCAGAGATTCAGTAATTAGTGACTGCTTCTCTGAAGGCAGAAGACTGACTAAAGTTCTTGACAATATTAGTGAAAATAGGAAAACGTGGAGAGATCTATACACAATTTTAGTAGCTTTTTGTTTCCAAAGCACAGGGATCCGGGAAGGTTCTTATAATTCTGAAACAGAGGACATGTGACTAGTTGAGGGAGAAAGCTGTCACACCACATAGTCAGGCTCTAAGCTGAGTCATGGGGCATGTATCTAGAAAATGGTGTGCAAGACATGTGGTGGGGACCAAGAGTCCAAAAAGAGATGACTATCCCTCCTATAATCTACCATGAAGGATCTGGGCCAAAGGTGAATTGGCTGCAGAAAATCACATGAATGACCTATGTAGAGTACATTATTCATGGAAATAACCACCATCAGGCCAAGTAGATCAATAAAATGGGTCCATCTTTTCTTCCCTATGGCCATCAGAAGCCAAATCTAGACACTGCTTACCCCAGATTCTAGTCAGAAGCAACATGTTGACACAGCAGTAAAAGAAAGATCAAATCGAAAAAGAGAGAATAGCTTACCTCACACACACATAGTTTTAAAAAATTGAATCCCACTACACCCTCTGTTTTGTTACCTGCTTTTTCTTTTATGTACACCCGACATGTGTCAATGCTGATAAAATACCTCTACCAAATTTTTTTTTTTTTTTTGAGACAGAGTCTCACTTTGCTGCCCTGGGTAGAGTGCATGGTTGTCATCATAGCTTACAGTAACCTCAAGCGCATGGACTTGAGCAATCATCTAGCCTCAATCTCCTGAGTAGTTGGGACTACAGACACCTGCTACCATACCCACTTAGTTTTTCTATTTTTTAGTAGAGATGGGGATCTCATTCCTTTTCAGGCTGGTCTCAAACTCCTCAGCTCAAAGGATCCTGCCACCTTGGCCTAGCAGAGTTCTAGGATCACAGGTGTGAGCCACCATGACTGCCCTACCAAATCATTTTTGATATCTGAATAAACATTCACTGACTAGAGGCATCACGGTTTAACCAATACCTATGTGTGAAATAAAATCTTGTTTTACTTCACTATGTGAGTGTAATTTTCATTATTATATTCTATTATAAAGAGTACTGTGCATATTTGAGGCCTTGCAATAAATGTCTAGAAGTAAAATTTCACATTAAGTGTACAGACAATTGCAAGACTTTTAAGACATATTGTTACATTGTTTTGCTGATTCATATTCCTGCTAAGGAGTAAGAGACTCAACTTCCTGGTACCTTCACCACCACAACATATATTAGTTATCTATTGGCACATAATAAATTACCACAAACATAATGACTTAAAAATATACATTCTGTTTGTCAGAAGTCTTGACATGGTTAAGCTACAATCTCTGCTTTGGGCTCTCACCAGACTGCAGACAAGATGTTAACTGGGCCACATTTTTATTTATAGGTATAGTTGGAGAAGAACATACTTGTAGGTTCAGATTGTTAACAGAATTCATTTCCTCATAGGTAAAGGACTGAGAGCTTCAACTTTTATTTCAGCTGCAAGTCTTTGTTAGCTACTAGAAGACTCCCCAGTTTCCTTGCCATGTATCCACTTGCATAAGCAGTCCACAATCATGGGCGGCGCCTGTGGCTCAAGGAGTAGGGCGCCGGTCCCATATGCCAGAGGTGGCGGGTTCAAACCCAGCCCCGGCCAAAAAAAAAAGAAAAAAAAAAGCAGTCCACAATCAGACATCTTTCTTTTTCAAGACCCACAGTACAAGAGGACTGATCCAACTGAGTCCGAGTTCTAACTGGCTAGCAAGAGTGTCTTATATAGTATTATGTAATCACCTTTACCATAGTCTGTTATTCAAAAGTATGCTTCATATCTGACCCAAAATGTAGTGGAATTTACACTTTGTACAAAGATGTGGAAGGCAGAAGTTATAGGAGGCCAATTTAAAAGCTGTCAAACGCACTAGATATTATCATATTTTTCACAAATTTAACACATATTACTCATGATTTTAATTTACAATTCAATTTTCACTCATGTTGCCTTGATAATTAAAATAAGCTTTAAAAGAAAAAGTGATCAACAATATTAAATGTTATTTATAAAAAATAAATAGCATGGCTCACAGTTCTCACTAAAATTAACCAGAAATTATTTAGAACTTTTTCTGCACTAAATTGGAAATTAACCAATTATCAAAATAATTTCAAGATAAGTTGCATTTCATGAGGTTTATGAGACTGCTCTCTGGGGCCAGAATGTCTGAGTTTGAATATTGGCTCTGCTGTTAATAAGCTATGTGATTTTAGGGAGCTACTTAGGAGACTCAGTATTTTTCATGTAAAGTTTGGATGGTATTAATGAGTGTTTAAACTTACTAAGAACTTTCTATTTTCCAGACTTTTTCTAAGCAATTTAACATGATTTGGTATTCTTAGTTCTTATGGTAACCTTATGAAACACATATGTTGAGCATTAATAGGGTATGATGAGTATGAAATGAGTTAATTTATGCAAAAGCTACAGAACAGTGCCTTGCATAGAATAAACACTCAAAGCAATTAGTTATCATTATTATTATAAAATTAATAATATTAGATTCATGTTTAGTGCTCTGGGTAATACACCGACTATAAAGCAATGTGAAAATGCAAAAAGATTATTGATAAAATAAAACATAAATGGGAAAAAAGTGAAACTCAGTATCACAGATATTTCATTAGGCAGCATGTGTTATGGCTAAGTTCAGAGAATCTAGGGACTTCTAAAAGAGGCAAGCCACAAATTGTTTTAAACAATTTGTATTTTGTTATAGAGAAAAATAACAAATTGGAAATTAAAAAGTAATGTGAAAAGCTCATGTCCAACAATTAATAAACAATCTATTTAACACAGACAAAGAGAAAGAGGTGTTCATGCTGGACAGGAAAGTTCACACGAGGATAAGGTTGCCCTTGATGAACTGCATTACCCTGTGACTATCTATTCACTATTTCTGTTATTACCTATTCAGAGAACAAAATGATGATTTATCATAATGAAAAGTGTGTATCAGTAAGAACTTCAAAAATGCTAAATTGCACACTTACTTCCCACTTGAGGAAGGGAACAAGTGAACGCCCTTCAGCCTTCATTGCCTCCCATTTACACCAATCCAGTCTCAAGGCCCACCTTGCGTAGTGCCTCTCCAGACATCTACAAACTCCTGGTATGTCTGCTATTGTTAATCATATGAAAATATAGAGCCTTGCATTTTTAGGCAATTTATCAAGTATATTCATAATGGTTTTCCATAAAAGGGCAGGCTCCTGACTGGGGACAAACCCCAGTTTATAGCAGAAAAGGGCCCTACTGTTTATCAAGCACCTCATACACTTATGCCATTATGCTAAGCATGTTCACACTCTTTTAATGTTTAATACTCACCACCACCATTCATTGTAAGCCTGTAAAATCCAGAGTCCAGTGATCCTGCTATACTGATTAGAACTGTTTGTGCTGATGATATGTACACATTACCTTTTCGTTGATCTATCTAAATTTATGATGACAAAAATGACAAGAAATGGAACTTACAGATCATAGCTCTTTGTGCCACATCAGCACAGACAACATCATCCTTGAGTCATTAAACCCTAATAATTTCAAATTGGACATGTGTCAGATGGGGCAGAAGTATGAAATGATGGACACGATTAAAGTCAGGCGGCATGAAGCCTCCATCCAGGTTCTAAGCTTCTTGCTGGTAAGCATGTGTGCTACACACTAGGAATCATAAACAATGTTGTAGTGAGCATTTCTTATATCCAGACACTCCTCCTAAGTGCATCTATTAATTCATTTCATTCTCACACCAACTTCATGAGGTAAGTACTATTAACAACTTCGGGTGAAAACTTGTCCTAGGTGGCAGCTTAAAAGTTTCACTTCAGGTGACTTTTTGGCTTACTTGAGAATTTTTGCTTCTCTCTGCCTCCTGCTCCAGCCCTTTGAACATCAACGGTCAAATTATGGAAAGAAGTATTTTCTTTTATCAGTATATTTTTATGTATAATGTATGTACTTATCTTCTGCTTATCACCATTACTCAAATAACAGTATCCAGTTTCAAAACATGAGGAAAATTACCTAATTGTTTGTACATCAGTCTATAAACATACAGAATATCAACAAAATTCTATCTATTAATAGCTTCTACTTACAGGGAAATTATTAATATGAAATTAGATTACAACTATATAGGTATTTTAAGAAATTTAAAACTGGTCTGCATGGGTAAAGATTAACCAAATGGAATATTTTCTAAATTAAAAAAAAATTCTCCTGGCAGCTTTTAATCTTTTTCATTAAAAACTACGTTTACCTCAAGAAAATAATTGTTCATTTTTTTTTGTTTTTATCACTGCCTCTTTATCAGACAAAACTTTTTGTACCTTCCTTTATCTTGTCCTTCCTGCTTCTCAGGTCTTGGATAATACTCCATTCAAGAGAAAACGGATTCATTTTGGTATTACTCATATTCATTGAAATGGGAAGTCACAGAAAACATGCAACGGTAGGGGGGAGTATGGGACTTTAGAAAGTACGAACCAATGTTCATAGTGCAGCACAACAGGGAGCAGAAATTCAAGAAAAGAACTTGAAAAGTAAGTCTACTGAGAGAGACCCTCTTGCCACCCAAAGCTCTTGAGTATTCTCGGCAGCAGCAATGGAAGAGAACCATACCTGGCCCAACATAGAGTAAAACCTTCAAAAAATTCAAGTTTAACACAGAGGTTAGGGAGCATTAATCCCCAAAGTGAGTGTGTAGTAGTGTTGCTGTGACTTCAGAAAGGTGTTTCTGACAGAGACAACTGCACGTTCTAAATTTTCAGGCTATAATTAAGCATGCATGGACACAGTACTTGCATAGAATATTCAGAAATAATCATTCATCATGTTTCTTCCACAACTAATTTTTCTTTATATTTTTGATGGATCTTCTACATTAAGGCACCAAGTTGTTGGGATGCCAACTCTCTTTCTTTGTAGCTTATCATGCGTTATGCGAGGCATTATGCTAAAAATAACAGTGAAGTAAACATAAGCCTGATGATTGGAAATAACACTGAGCCCATCATCATTTGTTTTCTTTCCCTAGAGATGGTTATACTGAGACAGATATTTAACTTAGAAACTTTATGATTTGAAAGATATGAGCTCTTTCTGTATTGCTTCCAAAATATATGTAAAAGTTTTATCCCAGTGTCTACATGACTTAGGTAGATTGAAAAAATGCTCAAGATTTAAAGTTAATAAGATATTGTCCAGTTTACAGACAATATTTAGGTTGCTTAACTCAATTATATTTAATATTATAAATATTGACGTTCAGGTTGCTTAAGAGTCTTCCTTAACATTAAAAGCTAATATAAGGTCACCACTTTCTTTGATACCTTGTTTAATTCCAAAGTTCATTTTGGCAATGGATTGTGTAGAAAAGGAGAAATGTGTCGCAAATACAGCAATAAAAAAACTAAGGAATGGCTAATAGATTTCATGAGAAGTACAATTTAAAAAATCTGATGGTCTTCTTTACTAGGAAAAGTTAATACAGAACAAATTACCTATACTTCTATGTCTTGCCAGTAACTAAAACAGAGGGCATTGTTTTAAGTAAAAGAAAACATATAAAATACATTAAAATGTCAAAAATATTATATACTGCTCAACTGCAGAAATGCTATAGAAAAGAACCAATTAACATGTCTATTCCTGGAATATTTCAAGCAAAATATGGACAGGACACTTTTTAACCTGCCCTAAGAGACATAGCTGGAGCACTAACTCTCCCTACGGCTCTTTCTGCTTTATGATACCATGATTCTGTTACCTACTATTTAGCTAATCAAAAAGTCCATAATATTTGTGATCACTCTATTTGTACCTGACAGTAGGGGAGTAGATATACAGCATTAAAATCTCTTGCCTTTTGTTTGTAGTTAATATTAATACAGTGTAATGAGACACTTTGTTCCTATTTTGATTTTAGAGATCTAATAATAAAATGGGTGCTCAAGCAGCATTAGTGAAACTATTTTGCTCCTAAATCCCATGTATTTAAGGAAGATCCATTTAGACACACTCATTTTATAAGCTTTCTTCTCACACTCCTCACAACTGAAGTTATTAGATATTAATGACATAATCACTCAATGAACCAAGATTTCCCTCAAGTCTTAGGTCACAAAAAGTGAAAAACTAAGGATATTTTTCGTTATCAATAAATACCTTATTTTTCAGTGACCCTATTTTAGTAGGCATTCCTCTCTGGTAAACTCTGTAGGGATGTGTTAGTTTGCAACTGAACTTATTTCAGTCCTCATTTAGTTCACTTAATCTATTGTGAGAATTTCTTTGCCTTTCAAAGTTCAAAGCTCACTCTTCAACCAGACTGCTTACCTGCTCTTAGATTTCTGTATTGTATAAAACCTATAAAATTAAAGAACACTGTCACAGACCATAGACTATGGGAATCAACAATTGCAGGATGAATAATAAATATACCATCTACAAAGTAACAAAAAAAAAGGGAAGCAGATAAGTTGTACACTGAGACCTCAAGGTGAATAAGACTGCTTGAGAAGCATATGAAGTGAGAAGAGGAAGAAGCCTGTGAACAAGTTTTGAAGAAATTCAACATTGGCATCTGGCGGGGATACAGATCGGCAAAGGGCGGAGCAAGATGGCAGCCGAGTAACAGCTTCCTTGCATCTGGGCACCATGAGTCTGGGGAGATAGGACTCCAGGCATCTCTGGCTGGTGGGATCTGCCTATCATCACCCCTGAGAGGATACAGGGAGTCAGCGAGAGACTTCTGGACCCCAAGAGGAGGACTAAAACAGTGGAAAACCGGCAAGTGGTCACGTGTGTTCAACCCGTCTAAACCCGCCCGCAACTGTAAGTTCAGTAGCAGCGAGACTGCAAACCAGAAAGGCCTTACCTGTGAACCGTTTTGGTGTCTTTGGACTTGGCACTCAGCTGAACTGCCTTGGGGAGAGCCTGAGCGGGAGTGTGGAGAACTTTGGTCATTGTCTAGGGCCCCAGTCTGAGCTGCTGAGCCAGACGGAGCTAATAGTGTTTGGCTCTGGGTCACAGGCAGCCATTGTGAGTGATCTGCCCAGGCAAGCTCCGCCCTCAGGGTCGCACAGCTAGAATTGGGTGGGAGCTGGTAACCCAGCGACCAAGTAGCCTCACGGCGGGGTCTGAGCCGCCTTGCAGCCCTAACCCTCGGGGGCAGAGGGAGACCAGTTTTGGCACACAGGGTAAGTGGATAGCCACTTCAGCAGTGATTCCAGTGACAAGCACTTCCCCTGGGAAAGTTTCTGCTCAGCAAGTGAACAAGTCAAAGTGCCTTTTAAGTGGGCTGAAGAGAGATTTAGGGTGTCTACCTGCTGGAGTCTGAGAAACTAGCAGCCTCCAGTTGTATCAGAACTGTAATTAACATCTCATACCCCAGAAGACCACGTGTTGCCCAGACAATATTCAATAACATTTACATACTGCTTTGTTTTTGGTTGTGTTTTTTTTTTTTTTTTTGGTTTGGTTGTTTTTTTTGTTTATTTTGATATTGTTGATTGTTGTTTTGTTTTTTAAGTTCAACCTTTTCCATACAGATCCTTTTTCTTTCTCAATTTTTCTAGTTTAATTATAATTTCCCATTGCTGCCTATGTCAATAATTAGAACTTCATTTTTGTTAGTGTTTCTACCGCTATTATTTGGTTTTTCCAGCCAATTTTATCCCGTAAAGTTTTCTGTTTGCTTGTTTTAGTTTGATTTATAGCATTTTTGTCTTTCCTCTCTACTTGGTGGAGGTGGGGTACTGTGTCTGATCAGGTTAGCAAAGAGCTGCTGACCTCAAGGGAACCACGCAACTGGGCACCCCCAGAAGGTGGGGTTTTTTAAGGTTGTGTCAAAGTACACTACTGTACACCTATATTGCTCTGTCTCCCTCTTTCTGTGCCTCTCTTCTCTTTGTCAATATTCCTTTTACCCACCCCCTCTCTTTTCTCTATTTTTCTTTTTTTTTTCTTATCACTTGGTCCTCCTTTCTTTCATCCCTTTTTTGCTCTTCAATCTTCTCACCCTTCTGGTCCTGTAACCCTTAGTCCACAGGCACGAGAACTTAAAGAGCAAGAGGAAGTGAAAGGAAAATTAGGGCAAGGAAACAGATAAAAGAAATCACTCATGAGGAAGAATCAGCAGAAAACTCCAGGCAACATGAAGAACCAGTCCAGAACAACCCCGCCAAGGGACCATGAGGTAGCTACTGCAGAGGATTCCACCTATACAGAAATGTTAGGAATGACAGAAAGGGAATTTAGAATACACATGTTGAAAACAATGAAAGAAATGATGGAAACAATGAAGGAAACTGCTAATAAAGTGGAAATTAACCAAAAGGAAATTCAAAAACAGAATCAAATAAGAGATGAATGATATGAAGAATATAAAAAGGATATAGCAGAGCTGAAGGAACTGAAACAGTCAATTAGGGAACTTAAACATGCAATGGAAAGTATCACCAACAGGTTAGACCATGCAGAAGAAAGAATTTCAGAGGTAGAAGACAAAGTTGTTGAGATAACTCAGATAGTAAAAGAGGCAGAAAAGAAGAGAGAGAAAGCAGAACGTTCACTGTCAGAATTATGGGACTTTATGAAGCATTCCAACATACGAGTTATAGGAATTCCAGAAGGGGAAGAAGAATGCCCCAGAGGAATGGAAGCCATACTAGAAAATATCATAAAAGAAAATTTCCCAAATATCACCAAAGATTCTGACACACTGCTTTCAGAGGGATATCGGACCCCAGGTCGCCTCAACTCTAACGGAGATTCTCCAAGACACATTGTGATGAACCTGTCCAAAGTCAAGACAAAAGAAAAGATTCTGCAAGCTGCCAGGAGTAAGCGCCAGTTGACCTACAGGGGCAAATCCATCAGAGTGACCGCAGACTTCTCTAATGAAACTTTCCAAGGAAGAAGACAATGATCATCTAACTTTAATCTACTTAAACAGAACAATTTCAAGCCCAGAATTCTGTACCCTGCTAAGTTAAGCTTCAAAATTGACAGAGAAATCAAATCATTTACGGATATACAAACATTGAGGAAATTCGCCACAACAAGACCAGCTCTACAGGAAATACTTCAACCTGTTCTGCACACTGACCACCACAATGGATCAGCAGCAAAGTAAGAACTCAGAAATTAAAGGACAGAACCTAACCTCCACACTGATGCAAAAGATAAAACTAAGCAATGGACTCTCACATAATAAGACGAATAGAATACTACCACACTTATCAATTATCTCCATAAATGTTAATGGCTTGAATTCCCCACTGAAGAGACATAGATTGGTTGACTGGATTAAAAAACACAAGCCATCCATTTGCTGTCTGCAAGAAACACACCTGGCTTCAAAAGACAAATTAAGGCTCCGAGTCAAGGGTTGGAAGACAATTTTTCAGGCAAATGGAATTCAGAAGAAAAGCGGAGTTGCAATCTTATTTTCAGATACATGTGGATTTAAAGCAACTAAAGTCAAAAAAGACAAAGATGGTCACTTTATATTGGTCAAGGGAAAAATACAACAACAAGACATTTCAATTCTAAATATCTATGCACCCAATTTAAATGCTCCCAGATTCTTTAAACAGACCTTACTCAGTCTGAGCAATATGATATCTGATAATACCATAATAACAGGGGACCTTAACACTGCTCTTACAGAGCTGGACAGATCCTCTAAACAGAAATTAAACAAGGATATAAGAGATTTAAATGAGACCCTAGAACAACTGTGCTTGATAGACACATATAGAACACTCCACCCCAAAGATAAAGAATATACATTCTTCTCATCACCCATGGAACATTCTCCAAAATTGATCATATCCTGGGACACAAAACAAATATCAACAGAATCAAAAGAATTGAAATTTTACCTTGTATCTTCTCAGACCATAAGGCACTAAAGGTGGAACTCAACTATAACAAAAATGCTCAACCCCACCCAAAGGCATGGAAATTAAACAATCTTCTGTTGAATAACAGATGGGTGCAGGAAGAAATAAAACAGGAAATCATTAACTTCCTTGAGCATAACAACAATGAAGACACAAGCTACCAAAACCTGTGGGATACTGCAAAAGCAGTTTTGAGAGGAAAATGCATCGCTTTAGATGCCTACATTCGAAAAACAGAAAGAGAGCACATCAACAATCTCACAAGAGATCTTATGGAATTGGAAAAAGAAGAACAATCTAAGCCTAAACTCAGTAGAAGAAAAGAAATATCCAAAATCACATCAGAGATCAATGAAATTGAAAACAAAAGAATCATTCAGAAAATTAATGAAACAAGGAGTTGGTTTTTTGAAAAAATAAATAAAATAGATAAACCATTGGCCAGACTAACGAGAAATAGAAAAATAAAATCTCTAGTAACCTCAATCAGAAACGATAAAGGGGAAATAACAACTGATCCCACAGAGATACAAGAGATCATCTCTGAATACTACCAGAAACTCTATGCCCAGAAATTTCACAATGTGAAAGAAATGGATCAATATTTGGAATCACACCCTCTCCCTAGATTCAGCCAGGAAGAAATAGAGCTCCTGAACAGACCAATTTCAAGCACTGAGATCAAAGAAACAATAAAAAATCTTCCAACCAAAAAATGCCCTGGTCCAGATGGCTTCACTCCAGAATTCTATCAAACCTTCAAGGAAGAGCTTATTCCTGTACTGCAGAAATTATTCCAAAAAATTGAGGAAGAAGGAATCTTCCCCAACACATTCTATGAAGCAAACATCACCCTGATACCAAAACCAGGAAAAGACCCAAACAAAAAGGAGAATTTCAGACCAATCTCACTCATGTATATAGACGCAAAAATTCTCAACAAAATCCTAGCCAATAGATTACAGCTTATCATCAAAAAAGTCATTCATCATGATCAAGTAGGCTTCATCCCAGGGATGCAAGGCTGGTTTAACATACGCAAGTCTATAAACATTATCCACCATATTAACAGAGGCAAAAATAAAGATCACATGATCCTCTCAATAGATGCAGAAAAAGCAATTGATAAAATCCGGCATCCTTTTCTAATTAGAACACTGAAGAGTAAAGGCATAGGTGGCACATTTCTAAAACTGACTGAAGCTATCTATGACAAACCCACAGCCAATATTTTACTGAATGGAGTAAAACTGAAAGCTTTTCCTCTTAGAACTGGAACCAGACAAGGTTGTCCTCTGTCACCTTTACTATTCAACGTAGTGCTGGAAGTTCTAGCCAATAAATTAGGCAAGACAAGGAAATAAAGGGAATCCAAATGGGTGCAGAGGAGGTCAAACTCTCCCTCTTTTCTGACGACATGATCTTATACTTAGAGAACCCCAAAGACTCAACCACAAGACTCCTAGAAGTCATCAAAAAATACAGAAATGTTTCAGGATATAAAATCAATGTCCACAAGTCAGTAGCCTTTGTGTACACCAATAACAGTCAAGATGAGAAGCTAATTAAGGACACAACTCCCTTCACCATAGTTTCAAAGAAAATGAAATACCTAGGAGTACACCTAATGAAGGAGGTGAAGGACCTCTATAAAGAAAACTGTGAAATCCTCAGAAAGGAAATAGCAGAGGATATTAACAAATGGAAGAACATACCATGCTCATGGATGGGAAGAATCAACATTGTTAAAATGTCTATACTTCCCAAAGCAATCTACCTATTCAATGCCATTCCTATCAAAATACCAATATCGTACTTTCAAAATTTGGAAAAAATGATTCTGTATTTTGTATGGAACTGGAAAAAACCCCGTATAGCTAAGGCAGTTCTCTGTAACAAAAATAAAGCTGGGGGCATCAGCATACCAGATTTTAGTCTGTACTACAAAGCCATAGTGCTCAAGACAGCATGGTACTGGCCCAAAAACAGAGACATAGACACTTGGAATCGAATTGAAAACCAAGAAATGAAACTAACATCTTACAACCACCTAATCTTCGATAAACCAAACAAGAACATACCTTGGGGGAAAGACTCCCTATTTAATAAATGGTGTTGGGAGAACTGGATGTCTACATGTAAAAGACTGAAACTGGATCCACACCTTTCCCCACTCACAAAAATTGATTCAAGATGGATAAAGGACTTAAACTTAAGGCATGAAACAATAAAAATCCTCCAAGAAAGCATAGGAAAAACACTGGAAGATATTGGCCTGGGGAAAGACTTCATGAAGAAGACTGCCATGGCAATTGCAACAACAACAAAAATAAACAAATGGGACTTCATTAAACTGAAAAGCTTCTGTACAGCTAAGGAGACAATAACCAAAGCAAAGAGACAACCTACACAATGGGAAAGGATATTTGCATATTTTCAATCAGACAAAAGCTTGATAACTAGGATCTATAGAGAACTCAAATTAATCCACATGAAAAAAGCCAACAATCCCACATATCAATGGGCAAGAGACATGAATAGAACTTTCTCTAAAGATGACAGATGAATGGCTAACAAACACATGAAAAAATGTTCATCATCTCTATATATTAGAGAAATGCAAATCAAAACAACCCTGAGATATCATCTAACCCCAGTGAGAACAGCCCACATCACAAAATCTCAAAACTGCAGATGCTGGCGTAGATGTGGAGAGAAGGGAACACTTTTACATTGCTGGTGGGACTGCAAACTAGTACAACCTTTCTGGAAGGAAGTATGGAGAAACCTCAAAGCACTCAAGCTAGACCTCCCATTTGATCCTGCAATCCCATTATTGGGCATCTACCCAGAAGGAAAGAAATCCTTTTATCATAAGGACACTTGTACTAGACTGTTTATTGAAGCTCAATTTACAATCGCTAAAATGTGGAAACAGCCTAAATGCCCACCAACCAAGGAATGGATTAACAAGCTGTGGTATATGTATACCATGGAATACTATTCAGCCATTAAAAAAAATGGAGACTTTACATCCTTCGTATTAACCTGGATGGACGTGGAAGACATTATTCTTAGTAAAGCATCACAAGAATGGAGAAGCATGAATCCTATGTACTCAATTTTGATATGAGGACGATTAATGACAATTATGGTTATGGGGGGGGAACAGAAAGAGGGAAGGAGGGAGGTGGGTGGGGCCTTGGTGTGTGTCACACTTTAGGGGGCAAGACATGATTGCAAGAGGGACTTTACCTAACAATTGCAATCAGTGTAACCTGGCTTATTGTACCCTCAATGAATCCCCAACAATAAAAAAAAAAAAAGAAATTCAACATTAAAGTTTTATAAAAATAACACTGAATAAAATGCGATGGTTCTAGCCCTAAAGAAGAGAAAAGAGTATACTTGTGAAATATATTTATTCAGAAAAGGAGATCACATTTTAATAGTTATCTCACACCTTTTATTATATAAAAAGCAAACAAAAACTCAATAGGAAATTAAAATACCAGAATGTAATTTTAAGTGATATTTGAACGAATAAAGATCAAAGCAATTACTGCAGAAACTGAATACACCATATAGCAATCTGTTTAAGCCTTCATAACTGGTATTCCTATAGAAGATAGTGGAAAATTTATAATAATTTATAAAATTAATAATAAAATAACATGCAAAAATACACATGAGAGTGAATAATATGAGATACAGAGTGGTTATCTCAGGTAGGTACAAGCATGGGAATAAAATGGGGAAAGGCGTATATGCTGATGTTATTTCCAGCACTCTTCTACTTCTTGTATGGTGTAGTGAATCTGTGGGTATATATTAGGCAATTTATACATAGAAAAAAATGCACACATACACATGCATTAGCCTTTGTGAAAAGCTATTCATGAACCAATTAATATGACTTATTCAATTCCTTATACCTGAAATCAAGTAAGAAATGCTAACCATAAAGTGAATCCATGAAAATATTGAGTATTATTGGAACATTGAAGCCTCCTCTGTGCTCTACAAGAATACATCCCCCTCTCTCTTTCATTATCCTAAATTTTATGTTAATTGCTCTTTACATTTTATGTTACTTGCTCTTTACATTTTATGTTAATTGTTCTTTACATTTCTTCTGTTTTTTTCCCAAATATGTGTGTTGCTGAATTATGTATTTTTCAGTTTTTGACTCTTATGAAAATGAAATAATAATGAATCTATTTTTCTATGACTTAATTTTCCTCAATATCATTTCTTTCAGATACATTAATATTAATGTGTGAATATGCAGTTCATTGTTTTCTATTTTTATGTAGCATTGCATCATATGAATACGATATTTATTTAGCCATTCTAATATCAGTAGACATCTACTTTGTTTCTAGACTGAAACTTCTATGAACGAGCTGTTTTGAGCATTTTCTACATATCCCTGGCAGTACATATGCAAAAGTTATTGTAGATAAATATGTATGTATGTGTGTGTGTGTGTGTGTGTGAGAGAGAGAGAGAGAAATTGATAGCAAGTAAGGTTTGCTCATCTTCATCTTTAACAAGATACTAGTAAACAGTTTTTCAAAGTTCCAGATTACATTATCAACAGCCTTCAGAACCTTATTATATGATGCCCTGTATCCTTTTCTTTAAGTTACTAATACATTGAAGGGAATTACATGCCTTTATGGTATCTCTTGATAAATATAAATTCTGAATTTCGGTATAACCAAATTTACCTAAGTTTTGAGTTTCTTTCATCTTATTTAAGAAATTTTTCCATTAGCCTAAAGCAAATGTCAATGAACTATACCCCTATTAAAATCTGAAATTTTGTAAGTTTGTGGCTAATATTTTTATATTTTGAAAGTATTATAAAATAAACAATGACAAATATGCAACATAAACAGCATATGAAGTACGAACCTGAAAATAGTTACTCTCTGGTCCTTTAGAAAACATTTTCTGGCCCTTGCCCTAGAACATTCTGTGATGATAAACTCTTCTTTGTATGTGCTATTCATTAGCCACAAGTGGCTATTTAATACTTGAATTACACTTAATGGATTGAGGAAATAAACTTTTAGCTTTATTTAATTTAAATTTAAATTGCTACATGTAGTTAGTGTCTATTTTATTAAACAATTCAGTGCCATTTTTCTAAAACATTTTAACCTTTTCTCTTTCAAATTTAAGTGTTTAATACAATTATAATAGATTTTTGTACATGATGTTAGAGATCAAATAACATTTTATAATAGAGACAAGAAACGTTTCCCAATAATTTTTCTATTTTTCTACAAATGCAATAATATGTGTACAGCTTGAGGCCAGAGGCTTGGGGTAGCTTCGGAAAGTCATATCAACTGTGATATTTTAGAAAATGTATCACTTTTATAGCACTTATTGTAGGCTTACTTATAACCACTTTACAAATACATTAACCACAGATTCTCTTTAATTTATTATGATAGTTTGCCCTGATAAAACTATCATGAATCAAAAATATCATAAATGGGAAATGTATTTAATACTTTTAATTCTAGCAACACAGCAGATAGTCACCTATTTACAGTGGTTTGAATTACAATTTTTCATCTTTATGACGTTGAGAAAGCCATATGCATTCAGTAGAAACTATACCCCACTGCGAGTACATGATGAGAAGATCCTCTACTTACAGTGGGGTTAGGTCTAGATAAACCCATCACAGTGGAAAGACCTTAAGTAGAACCATCCTCAATCAGAGACGGGCTGTAACTTAATCTTTATATTACTGGCTTTTATTATCAATAATTTCCATATAGAGAAAATGAAACATAAAGAACTTGTCCAAGGGTATAATATTCAGTGAATGTTAGAACTAATTTGGACCTAGGCTGTTTGGCACCAAATCTTATTCTCTTAAGCCATTACCTTATGCTCATTCAGCAAAAAAATGGCTTTGCTTCTTCCTTTCCAAATTATACAGTACACATTTATTTCTTTAAGGGCATTTTTATCATCTTTTTGCACTGGTTAAGGCTTCCAATATATTCACTGTTAAGCTGATAGTAGTACTCTTTCTTGTCTTAAAACAATTTAGGGGTAAAAGGGCTCTATGTTAGGTGGACAAATTGTGTCACGCTGAAGTCAGGAATGTCTGTGTATTTAGCGCAAGAATAGTGTATATTGTACTTGATAAATGAATTTTTATACCTCATTCCCTTTCCATGTCCCTCCCCCCCTTATAATACTTTACAATGTCCATTACTACTCTTTATGACCATATATACCTATGTTTAGCATCCACTTATGAATGAGAATATGCGGTATCTGTTTTTCATTTTCTAAAACACTTCACTTAGGATAATGGTCTCCAGTTTCATCCAGATTATTGCAAAAGATAATATTTAATTCATTTATTATGGTTGAGTGATGCTCCAGTGTGTATATATACTTTCCAGAAAGTACCCAGCCATGTGTGTCTCAATATTTCATATTACATGACTGGATAATTTCCAGACACCCCTCCCCTTATGTGTGTGTGTGTGTGTGTGTGTGTACACTCATCCTAGAAAAAGTGCTTTCAAGGGTGGGTGGACTAACTAGGCACTGGCGTCGGTACATAGCTACCCAATGGTGACCATTGTGATATTCAGCAATGAGGTTTATAGCACTTTTTCTAGGATGAGTTTGAAAACGTAATTGTCAGATCCTGTGTGTGTATTTGTGAATGTGTGTATGTATGTGTGTATATTAATTAATTAATATATATAAATATATGTATATTTTATATGGTTGAGTGATACTCCAGGGTGTGTGTATATATATATTAATTAATTAATGTGTGTGTGTGTGTGTATATTATACATACACACATAGATTTTTTTTTCTTGGTCCACTTATCAGTTGATCTACACTTAAGTTGATTCCGTACCTTCATTATTGTGAATTGTGCTGCAATAAAACAAACATTCGAGTATAGGTGTCTTTTATATAAAATGACTTATTTTTCATTGGGTAGATACCCAGCAATGGGATTGCTAGACTGAATATTAGGTCTATTTATAGTTATTTGAGGAATCTCCTTACTACTGTGCATAGTGGTGAAACAAGTTTATACTCAAATGTTTAAGCATTCCCTTTCCATGCAGCCACACCAACGTCTATTAAATCTAACTATTTAATGATGGCAATTCTGGCAGGGGAAAGGTGGCATCTCTTTGTGGCTTTAATTTGCATTTCTCTGATAATTGGTGAAATTATATTTCCATTTTTGGGGGGCCATTTTTCTATCTTTTTTTGAGTATAGTCTGTTCTTGTCTTTTGCCTAATTTTTGATGGAGTTACTTGGGGTGTGTGTGTAATTTATTTGAGTTCTTTTAGGATTATGGATATTAGCCCTTTGTTTAGTGGGAAATTTGTGAATGTATTCTGAAATTCTGTTGGTTGTCTATTTACTTGGTTGATTATTTTCTTCGTTGTGCAGAAACATTTAGTTTAATTAAGCCTCAATTATTTATTTTCGCTGTTGCTGTATTTGCTTTGGGGGACTTACTCATAAATTCTTTGGCTAAGCCAATGTCTAGAATAGTGTATCTTCCATTTCTTCCACAATTTTTCTGGTTTCAGGTCATACATGTAAGTCTTTAATCCACAGTGAATTTATTTTTGTATATAGCCCAAGAGAGGAATTGAGTTCACTTGTATTCTTCTGCATGTGGTTATTCAGGATTCCTGGCACCATATTTTGAAGAAGTCATCCTTTGCTCAATGTATGTTTTTGTCTGTTCTGTTCAAAATCAGTTGTTCATAGATATATGGTTTTATTTTCATATTTTATTCTTTTATGTTCTGTTTTTCTATGTATCTACCTTTCATACCATTACCGTTTTATTTTGGCGATGATAGCCTTATGGTATAATTTGAAGTCAGGTAATGCTATAACTCACTCAGACTTGTTATTTTTGCTTAAGATTGATTTGGCTATTGAGGCTCTTTCTTGGTTCCATCTGAAGTTTAGGATTATGTTTTCTAGATCCTAGTAAAATAACATTGATATTTTGATGGTAATTGCCTGAATCTTTAAACCACTTTGGGCAGTATGGATATTTTAACAATGACAATTCTTCTAATTCATGATCATGGAAGGTTTTTCTATTTGTTTATGTCATCTATAATTTATTTCATCACTGTTTTGTAATTCACTTTATAGAAATCCTTCACTCCTCAATTAAGTATATTTCCAGGTATTTTATTTTCTTTGCAGCTATTATAAATGGCATTGAGTTCTAGGTTTGACTCTCAGCTTGACTGTTATTGGCAATTAGAAATACTATCACTTTATTCACATTAAGTCATGACCTGGATTTCTTTTTAAATTATAGGGGAGTCTTTTGTGAAGTTTTTAGGGTTTGCATGTATAAAAAACTATACATATTGCTGGAGTATCATTCAGCCATAATAAGTGAATTAAATATTGTTTTTTTCAGCAACCTGGATGAAACTGGAGACAATTATCCTAAGTGAAGTGTCTCAGAAAATTAAAAGCAGATACCACAGGGATAATTTGACATCTTTTTTTTCCTATTTGGATGCCTATTATGTTTTACTCTTGCATGATCACTCTGGTTAAGGCTTACGGATGTGGTGACAGTGGCCTCCCTTGTGTTATTCCAGTTCTTAGAAGAAATTCTTTGAGCTTTTCCCCATTCATTATGATTTTGGCCATGTGTTTGTCTTATATGGCTTTCATTATTTACTATTCTATCATTTTGAGTTATGTTCCCCCTATGCCTAATTGTTTGAAGGTTTTATATCATAAAGCAGTGAGATATTTTATTGGATGCTTTTTCTGCACCTTTGGTAAGATCATATGGTTTTTATTTTTAATTCTTTTTGTGTGGTATGTCACATTTATTGGTTTGTGTTTACTAAACCATCCTTCCATTCCTGGGGAGAATCCCACTTGATCACGGTGAGTTATTTTATTTATGTGATTTTGAATTTTGTTTATAATATTTTGTTTTCCGTAAAGAATACTGATTTGTAACCATCCAGGGATCCATACCTGTGTCCACTGAGCAACAGAAGTACTAGAAAAGGAGAACAAGAACAATGTCTGCTTTCTGTTTTGAGCTGGGAGAAATGGCCTTGATGAGAAGAAAGCAGCATAAAACTTTGACCACATGACAAAATAGGCTATTTCAAGAACCCCTAAAGAATCACAATAACTTTTCAGTAGTGAACTTCAACTAAAAGGAAATTGTTGTAATAACAGATATGGAATTCAGATATGGATGGCAAATATGATGAATGAAATTGTGAAGATCACAGAAAATCATCTGAAAGTAATAAAAAAAATTCAGGACATGAACAAGAAATTCATTATAACAGGTTTTAATGGGAATGATATTTTATTAAAACACTAGTTTCAATTTTGTCAATATATTTCATCAATTAAAGGTATCCCCTTATATTTCCTGTTTTCTAATATTTTTCACCATAAATTATGATGTTCATAAAATCCAAATTGAAATTTTTAGTCACACCTGTGGTGCATCTTACTGGGGTATTTGCGAAACTTGGTAAATGTAGAATGTAAATGTTTTGGCACAGTAACCGAGATAACACCGGAAAGGCTATGTTAACCATTGTGATAAAAATGTGTCAAATGGTCTATGAAGCGAGTGTATGATGCCCCATGATCATATCAATGTATACAGTTATGATTTAATAAAAAAAAAAGAAACATTCTTCTCAAAAAAAAAAAAGAAATTTTTAGTCAAAAGCTTTTTCTGAGTCTGTTAAAATTATGATTTGGCCTTTTGTCCATAATTTCTTAGTTGTGAATTGTATTAATTATTTTTCTAATGTGGAATGAATCTTACATACTTGGAATATATAAATGCAGCCACGCCATGATGAGACATACACTTATATAAATTATATGTAAATGTATACTATAATTACATAGATAAAGTGTATAAAGGCAGAGAGGAAGAAAAGAAGAGACTCAGGGAGACAGAGTGAAACAAAGACAGAGAAATAGGAGGGGGGAAGCGGGAATGGAGAGAGAGAATGAATATGAGTTAGAGCCAATTTCCAATTATTTTTTGGATTTTAGCATTTATGTTCATTTCAAAAAACAGCATATAATTCTCTTTTCTTCTATTGCCTTTGTCTGGTTTTACCATCAAGGGTATAAGAGTCTAAACAACTCAGTCTGGAAATGTTCTTTTTATTTATTTATTTATTTTTAATAGGAAGTGCGTATGATTAAAAGTATCTGTTCATTGCTTAATTGTTTTTTTATTCTTTTTTTATTAAATCATAGCTGTGTACAATAATGCATTTATGGGGTACAATATGCTAGTTTTATATACAATTTGAAATACAACAAACTGGTTAACATAGCCTTCACTTCACTTTCTTAATTATTGTATTAAGACATTTATACTCTACACTTAGTAGATTTGACATGTACCCTTGTAGAAAAAATCCTCCAATGGTTTTGTTTGGATGAAAACAATAAAGACTTTATTGTTATTTTGAAGAAGTACTTTCTAAAAAAAAGAAGAAGAAGAAGAAGTACTTTCTGAGTATATGATTCTCAGATATTATTTCCTGGCTTCTATCTTTAAAGTTGCTAACTCATCTACAATTGTCAGTTTTTTATAGGTGAACTCTATGGTATCTCTAGCTGATTTTAATATCATTTATTTCTTTCGGTGTCCCTAAAGTTTATTTATAATGTTCTAGATGCATGGGTAGTACCTTATTGTTTTGTTTTCCCTGCTGTACTATTTTTATATAAGCTTTGAACTTTATCTTTTGGGTTCTTTTATATTGATACGTAACTATTGTGCTGATCCATGTATAATGCAGTTCTGAGTATTTCCTGAAAGGCAAGTGTGGTCTTGACAAATTCCCTCAGTATTTGCTTGTCTGGAAAGGTCCTTATTTCTCATTCACATATGAACCTTAGTTGAGGTACTTAATAGTTTCATCTACAGGAGAAAGGACTCCCTACTTTATGAATTTTTTTCACTATCACTTATTATTACTCTTAATATGTTTGGAAAGATTTCATCCTTTATAAGGAAATCAACAAAGAAATCAAAATACATCTCATGCACATTTCAAACCAAGATATTGTAAGGATTCTCCACATGGTTTAGAAGTAGTTTTCACCACAAAGTAGTGTATTAATAGAGTACTAACTAGTCATAGTTATCGTAAGACATCATTATTCATTCTCATGACAATTCCAGAGCAATGGCCTGGTGAAGACCACGTTCGCATTTTTAACAGTGATTAAGATTTTGCTCATTTTAAAAGCATTCAATCAGCAACTTCCCTCCCTTCACTAATGATTTCCAATCACAAAACTCTCTTAGCATATTATAATGCATTTTTCATTATAAGGCCATAACAACATGACTTGTGTCCATCCAACCACAAGTATTTTACTTTGGATTAGAAATACACTATTTTTATTTTAGTGGCCATTGGAAACCAGAAAACAAACTAATTCTAGTCTACACATATCATTAAATCATTACACAATATAATTATCAAAGGCTCGGTGCTGCTAAAATGTTAGTTTGGACCAACCTAACTTTTAAAAGAACAGCCTGTTTTAATGCTTGCATGAATCTATTCAAAGTCTTGCTCAATTGTTTTAAAGAGGTAGAACCTTTGAACTATATATCCTCAGATGGTTTGTGGCAGTCACGGCCTAGCATAAGCAAAGCTGTTGAACATCTACATTGTGGAATATGGTGTGCTGCCTATAGTGCTCAATATAGTTTCAATTAGGGAATTTGCCCTATTCTTTAAATGCCCACACTGGAAATGATCCTAATCCAAATTACAATCACCATTAGTGCACCATACCCTTGATCCTTAACTCCTGCCTTATTTATTTATTTAATTATTATTATATTATATTATTTATTCTTTCTTATTAAAACAAAACTGTGTGCAATTATGGGGTACAATGTGCTGATTTGATATACAATGCGGATTGCTTAAATCAGATGGATTAACATAACCATATTCTCACTTATTTGTTGGAGTAAGACATTTATACTCTACTCTTGGTAGTTTTGAAATGCACCATTGCATTATGCACAATAGGTGGGGTCCCACCAAATACCCTTCCTCCTCCTGCCTTCACCCATCCTCTCTACTCTCCCTCATCTCCCCTCCTTCATTCTGGACTATAGTTGTGTTTTATCATTCATATGGATGTGTAGGTGATGATATATTGGCTTCATAGTAGTATTGAGTACATTGGATATTTTCTTTTCCATTCTCTAGATAGTTTACTAAAAAGAATGTGTTTCAGCTCATATTCTTCTTAGTAAAGTATCTCAAGAATGGAAGAAAAAGTATCCAGTGTACTCAGCCCTACTATGAAACTAATTTATGGCTTTCATATGAAAGCTATAACCCAGTTATAACCTAAGAATATGGGGAAGGGGGAGAGACAGGGGAGGGAGGGGGGAGAATGGGCAGAGGGAGGGTGATTGGTGGGATTACACCTGCAGTGCACCTTACACTTAGTAAATGTGGAATATAATCGTCTTAATACAATAACTAAGAAAATGCCAAAAAGGCTATGTTAACCAGTGTGATCAAAATGTGTCAAACTGTTCATAAAACCAGTATATGGTGCCCCATAATCGCATTAATGTACACAGCTATGATTTAATATTAATAATAAAAAAAGAATGTGTTTCAGTTTCATCCAGGTAAACCAAAAGCTATAAAGTCTTATCTTTTTTAAGAGGTACTTTCAGCAAATTATGTATTCCATGGTATACACATACCACAATTTGTTAATCCACTCATTGTTTGATGGGTATTTGGGCTGCTTCCATGACTTGGCAATTAAAAATTGGGCTGCAATAAACATTCAGGTGCAGATGTATTTGTTGTAAAATGGCTTTTCATCATCTGGGTAGATACCTAGTAGAGGAATTGCAGGATTGAACAGTAAGTCAACCTTTTGTTTCCTGAGAATTCTCCATACTTGTTTCCAAAAGGCCATATTAGTTTGCAATCCCACCAGCAGTATAGAATTGTTCCCTTCTCTCCACATCCATGCCAACATCTGTAGTTTTGAGATTTTATTATGTGGGCTAATCTTACTGGGGTTAGATGATATCTCAGTGTCATTTTGATTTGCATTTCTCTGATGATTAAACATGTCAAGTATTCTTTTAACGTATTTAATGGCCATTCTGTCATCTTCAGAGAAGTTTCTGTTCAAGTATCTTGCCCACAAGGAAATGGGGTTGTTCATTATTTTCTTATTGATTGATTTGAGTTCTCTGTGTATTCTAGTTATCAGACCTTTGTCAGAAAAATAACCTGCAAAAATCTTCTCCATTCTGAAGGCTGTATGTTTGCTTTAGACCCCATGCTTTTGTCTGTGGAGAAGCTTTTTGTCTCCACTGCTATTCAAAATAGTAATGGAATTTTTAGCTATCACAATCAGGCAAGAGAAGACAATCAAGGGTATCCAAATGGGGTCAGAGGAGATCAAAGTCAGTCTTCACAGATAACAGGATCTTATACATGGAAAATCCCAGGGATTCAACTACAAAAATCTTAGAAGTGATCAAGGAATATAGCAATGTCTCAGTATACAAAATCAATACTTCCAAATCAGTAGCTTTTATATATTCCAACAATAGTCAAGCTGAAAATATAATCAAAGACTCTATTCCTTTTATAGTAGTTCCAAATAAGATGAAATATGTGGGAATTTAACTAACAAAGGACATGAAAGATCTCTATAAAGAAAATTATGAAACTCTGAGAAAATAAATAGCTGAAGATGTTAACAAATGGAAAAACATATCATGCTCATTGCTGGGAAGAATCAACATTGTTAAAATGACCATACTACCCAAAGCAATCTACAGATTTAATTCAATCCCTATTAAAGCACCAATGTTATACTTTAAATATCTTGAAAAAATAGCACTTCATTTTATATGGAATCACACACACACACACAAAAAAAAAAACCTTGAATAGCCCATACATTACTTAGAAATCAAATCAAATCAGGAGGTATCATGTTACCAGACTTCAGGCTATACTATAAATATATAGTGACCAAAACAGCATGGTAATGACACAAAAATAGAAAGGTAGATATATGAAACAGAATAGAGAACCAAGAGATGAACGCAGACACTAATCATCATTTGATCTTCAATGTGCCTATCACACACATTCATTGAGGGGAAAGATTCCCTATTTAACAAATGGTGCTGGGAGAACTGGCTAGCCACCTGTAGAAAACTGAAACTGGGCCCTCACCTTTCATCACTAACAAAAATGGAGTCTCACTAGATAAAATATTTAAACTTAAGACATGAAACTATAAAAATACTAGAAGAGAGTACAAGGAAAATGCTTGAAGATATTGGCCTTGGAAAATATTTTATGAGGAGGGCTCCCTTCATAATTGAAGCAGCACCAAAAATGTATTACTGGGATCTGAACAAGCTAGTTTTTTTTTTTTTTTTTTTTGAGACAGAGTCTCATTTTATTGCCCTCTGTAGAGTGCTTTAATATCATAGCTCACAGAAACCTCAAACTTTTGAGCACAAGTGATTCTCTTGCCTCAGCCTCCCGAGTAGTTGGGACGACAGAAGCCTGCTACAATGCCCGGCTGTTTTTAGAGAAGGAGTCCTGCTCTGGCTCAGGGAGGTCTCCAATTCCTGAGCTCAGGCAATCCACCTGCCTCAGGTTCCCAGAATGCTGGGATTACAAGTGAGCCACGGAACCCAGCACTGCTGCTTAATTTAGTTCCATGTATCTACTCTTCTACTTTGACTTCTGTAAAACTAACTTGAAGATTTTCTTTGTTGTGCTGGTGCCAATATCTTGTCTGATAAGTGTAATTTAAGTGTCATTTAGTATTCTGGTCAGGAAGCTAGAGAACATAGTTCCCAGGTGTGTGTGTGCGTGTGTGTGTATGTATGTTACTTGAACGTTTCTTCTTCCTTTACCCTTGACAAGTTTATTGACTCTGATTGTTTTGAGGTCAGATCTGAGTTCAAAGCTGAATTCTCATCCTTAACAGTCATGTGATAACAGGAAACCTGTTTGCCACTTCCTTTTTCTTTCACTGACCATCAAAATATGTTTATTTTTAAATCTGTCTAATACCAAAGTTGTCACTTCCTCAAAAACATGGTTATATTTAAGTATCCAGAACTAGAATAATGTCTGATACAGATACGCTCTGAGGGATAAATTCAGTCTTCCATGCATTCGTTTATCCACCCATTGTTTTGTATTTGAGAATACTTTCATTTTACTTTGATCATAACATTTGATGTGAAGCAGTCCTAGGTAGGTCAGATTCTTGCTTTGTCACGTGGTAGTTGAGCCATTTCATATTGACTTTTTTACGCCACAAGCTTTTTTACTTGATTATAGACTTCTTAAGAGAAGAAAGTGTACATTATTCATCTTTAAGTTATTCTCCATTAAAGGTTATTGTGGTGTTTCAAAACTTGAGTTCTATAAAAGGATGTTAAATAAAAAACTAGTTCAAAGCAGTGTAACAGGCATAAAGTGTTTTATATAAACAGGCCATTTTCATGACTACTCTGCCAATACCCCACATTCTAATCCTTTCTGTGGCAGCACTTCCATGAGCTATGATGCCCCCTTTATTATAAGTAAGATCTGGTTTTCAGTTTCTGCTCTTCTCCTTTCTATACATGTTACATTTGTCAAATCATGATCATCATTGGCCTCTGTATTATATTATATAATTATAATTATATTAATGCCTTGCAATATAATGCCCTGCAACAGTCAACAAATGTTTGCTATATTTATTCTTTTTGTTATCGCTAAGGATACTAATTGACCCACCTTCATTGAAACTCCTTTATTCTCCAGCTATCTTAAAAATTGTTAACTCTGTGAATTAGTTATTCAGGTTGATATCTGTAAGAAAAATATTATGAGAAATAGAAGAACGAGAAACAAGAAAAAATAACTCAGGCCATTTATTAGTAAATGTGAAGAAATATATCATCTAAACAATCTACCAGGTGGTTGATAACAGTAATCACAGCTAACCCTTATAAATGCTTTCTATGTTCCAAGTACTTGGCCAGACACTTTACACATGCCATCTCATTTGACCCTCCAAACACAGGGGTACTGTCTGTATACACCATATCATAGGTTATAAATATCAGAAAGGTAAAGAAATTGATTGATGAAGGTGGGATGCAATTCTAGTGAACATCTGTCAGTTTTCTCATGAATATATTAGATGCTTGTTTGAAAAAAAAAAAAATACCCAGATTTTCTCAGCAAGGGAAAAATGAACAACTCAATTAAAAAATGGGCACATGACATGAACCAAAGGTTTTCAAAAGAAGATAGCCAAATGGCCAACATATTTATGAAAAAAAAAAAGTTCAATATCACTAATCATCAGGGGAAAAGATAATAAGAATGAAACCACTAACACAATATCAATAAGCAAGAAGGGTCATATAAATAATGCACTAACTTTTCTATCTGTCCCACGATCTTCTGCCAGAACCTCTCATTGGCCAAACTCAACAAGATCCCAGACATCAAGGGAGCTGAGTTAATACAGTCTATAAAGGCTAACCTCTCTCGATATAGATAATGGCAAAGAAGAGTAAAGATAAAATCAGAGAAGGTAATGGAAAGTATGTAGCACATCTACCAAACTCATACCTCTACCAGCACACCCTACTTCAGAGATCAACACTACTAGCCATCCAATCGCATAAACCATGTTCCTAGCAATTATCCTCAACACTTGCTTCTCCATGTGCAATTCAGGGGAAACTTATTAATTTTCCTTTCAAAATCACTCATGAAACAGTCCACTTTTGTCTATCTCTACCAGTACCTTTTCCTAAGCTACCATCATACCTTGCCTTGTTTACTCTGTAAGCCTTGTAAGTAATCTGCCTGTTCCTGTTCTGATCTCCTTTCAATATGTTCTCCAGGGAATGGGGAGTGCTAAGAGATAAATTCACAGAATTGTATTTTGAGGCCTCAGAGAACTATTGCAGTAATCTGGAAGAATGATAAACACCATTTGAACTAGTGGTAGAAGAGGTATAAATTTTGGAAAAGGTATAAAGTTATTAAGTGTGTAGAAATTATAGAACTGGTTACAGATGACTGAGTAGATGATCAATGTGAGAAAGGAGTGGTCCTGAAATTATGACTTAGCAAAGGATAAATGAAGAATAATTTTGCTAAGCTAGAACAGAGAGAGGTGTAGCTTTAAAAAAGGTACTTGCAAATGATATTGATGACAGAGATAAAACTATGGAATGCTTTTTCATCTGATTAGGTACACCTTCTTTGACCTTAGAGTAAATGTTAGGAACTAGTCCATTTGGTCCAAAATTAGCTAAGCAGAAGTCTTTTAGGTTACATCTAATGGTTTGCCAATAATTGTTAAATTAGTAAGAATTTTAATCTTCATAACTGTTGAAATATAAATTGGAACAAAAATGCAAATATCCATCAAATTACATAAGAGATTGGCCGCCTCACCATCAGCATTGTAGAAGAAAACACTTTTAATCATTGCATTTGAAAACAATTCTTGAGAATCAAAAGAAGATTAATGAATTCAAGTGAATCTATTACATAAATTTTCAACTACTGGAAACAAATCTGAATAATATTGGGAAAATTATCCTTGCCTAACTAGTATTTTTGCCTCCCAACTTTCTACCTCTTTTTTTTTTTTTTTTTTTTTTTGACGGAGTCTCACTTGGTTGCCTGGGGTAGAGTGCCATGATGCCATAGATCACAGCAACCTCATACTCTTGGGGTCAAATGATCCTTTTGCCTCAGCCTCCTAAGTAGATAGTGCTACAGGCACCCACCACAATGTCAGCTATTTTTAGACAGGGTCTTGCTCTTGCTCAGGTTGGTCTTGAATTCCTAAGCTCAAGTAATCTGCCAGCCTTGGCTTCTAGAGTACTAGGATTACAGGCATGAGCCACCGTGCCCACCCACCCCATCTTTCCATCTCTTATCTACATTCCTTACACAGCCAGTGTGACCTTCCTTAAACCCATATTCAATGTGACTAACCTATCTAAAATTCTTCAAGGAGTTCCCATTTCCCTCGAGATAAAACCCAAAGTCCTTACTTAGCATGGTTTATAATCCCTCATATGATATGGCTGATCTTTTGGATCAGCTCTTATCTCCACCACCACCAAGAATTCTCTGTCCTATACATTCTTAAATTCTTTCAGATCCTATCCAACTTTGTTCTCTCTAACATCTTATCCTTTCTTTGCAAATGCGTTAAACTTTTCTCTTTGGAACAGCACTATCCTGGGCCTTGTTTACCCTTCATCCTTCAATTCCCAGCATAAATATCATCTGCCATAGGAAGGCTTGCAGAAGACCCCAAAACTTAAGTTATCAGTCTGCCCTATGTCCCACAGCATCATATGCTTACCACTACTATCTTATCAGGGATCACATTGTTTGTAACTGACCATCTACTTATTTTTTTTCCAATTATGTTTTAAATCTCTTAAAGGTAATGACCTCTTCTTATTTATCATAATATTCTCACTATATAACCTAGTAACTGATATATGGTACAAGTTCAATAAATATTTATGTCCACTGTTGGATAAACATTTTCTTCATTTAGAAACCACAACAAGGAGGTATACAAAGTTTACAAAGTAAATTTTTCACTGTCCTTTGCAGCAACTATGCCCTCCATTTCTTTGACTCAACTTGCCAGAGTTTTCAAGTTACATTTAAACCTCTTATAGTGTGCTACAAGGTTCAGGGTGTAGGGGAATATGTCTTTTGGAACCTAGTCTCATTTTCTAGACACTATGTACATGTATTTGTGTGAGTGTGTGTGTCTTTGTGTGTGTATATGAGAGAGAAAGAAGCAAAAGGTAGTAGAAGAGTAACAAACTCCACTGAGCACATATTACGTGCCAAGCTAAATCAAACCACTTTAAGTACATTATCTTATATAATTCTTGCAATCATCCTACATCAGGCTCAGAGAATTGAAATGACGTACCCTGTATTACATAGTGAATGAAAGGAAGAATCACATTTGAAATTTCATTCTATCAGATGGTCTGACTCTAGATCCTATATTCTTTTCTCTATTAAAGCAGCTATCAAACTTTCTCTGTAAAGGGCCAAATAGTAAATATTTCTGGCATTGCAGTTTATATGGTCTTGTCAAAATTATTCAACTCTGCCATTGTAGCATGAAATCATCACAGACAATACATAAGTGAGTGCTCATGGCTGCGTTCCAATAAAACAACATTTTTAAAAAAGTGACTGGCCAGCTTTGACCCTTTAATAACAGTGTACTGACACTTTATTTATCATTGTGTTTCTTATCTCTGGCTACACGAAAAGATCACTTGAGGAGCTTAAAAATGCAGATGCTTGAATATACCCCAGATCAGTTTATTCTGAAAGGCTTTGGAGGCAAAGAGATTTGAGTTTGATTTGAAAGTTTTTGCTTGACTGTACTAAACCTACACGTAGAGAAACTGAGTCCAAAAAGTTTAAGCAAACCATTCAACCCTACTTCTATTTATGTGAAAGGGGCACCTTTACGTCTGCCTTCGAATTAAATTTTATTCCCATGTTCTGTTCTGACTGCACATTGCAGAAGGTCAGCTTTGAAAGTTTTGCTTTCTTCTGTTTGTTAAACTGATCAATAATATATTAATGTACCTTTACTTATAAGCAACTTGATTCCACATTTATTACCTCTCCCTTTATGGAGAGGAAAACTTGTTTAAAAGGTAGTCGGGGAGGGACGCCTGTGGTTCAAAGGAGTAGGGTGCCGGCCCCATATACCGGAGGTTCAGGTTCCAACACGGCCCCAGCCAAAAACTGCAAAAAAAAAGGTAGTGGAAAAGCACTGCTGTATGTGTATTAAGAACAATGATTTGTACTGCCTTCATATTAGAATTGAGTAGATGACTTAATACATGGTGGAGGATAAGGGAATGAGGGAACAGGAAGAGGGGAGTAGAGAGGGGGTTGGAAGGTAATGATATATGGCACACCTCTTGGGGGCAAGGCATAATTATAAGAGAGACCTTACCTAACAAAGTCAATCATCGTAACCTAATTCTTTGTGCCCTCAATGAATTCCAAACAAACAAATAAATAAAATAGTTAATTAAAACAAATCATGAAAAAAAGAACGATGATTTCATTTCCATCACTTGTTTTATTTGACGTGTGATGTATTGCATCATGTTATTCTAGGAATCAAATTTATTTTTCCAAATACTCATGTTCTTTTAAAATTTTGGAACTGAAGAAGTTTAAGCTCTGAATCTCACTGAAAACTTGAAGCAAATTACAGCTTTTGCTACCATTAAACATCTTATATGCCTCTCAATAGAAGAACATATTTTTCCTATAAAACCAATAGCGGTAGATGATAACGATGATTATGTTTGACGTAAGATTATATTCAAGACCTAAGGGTCAGCAAATCTCTAAAGAATGACGCAAGTCATGGAATATTCTAGTTAAATAAAACACTTTGGGGTCCTATTTAAAAGCTAGAGTGTGCTCATCAGATTTAAATTTATAGTGTAGAGAACCTGACAGTTTGAGACATTCTGAAATCTATAACAGTTGCATGTATAATACTATGGGGACAAAATTTAACTAAAAATCCTTATAAATTCTCATAGGCATACCACATATCTCACATTCTACCTGAAAGTAAATATAGAGATCTAAATTGTTATTTTATAATCTCAGTTTATATAAAAGATAGGAACATAGGTCTCATGACTAATACTATATTACCAAAATTAGTATCATCTGAAAAGTTAACCAATAATGTTAATTATGTCAACATATAGGTATGTTTGATTTTCTAAAGTTTTAGTCTTAGTGTTTTTTTAATCATTTCTTATCTTTACAAAGCAAAATTATATTTATAATGTGGAGATGTTTTGCAGCAATTTACAAACTGTAAACATTGAATGTATATTTGTCAGATGGATTCTTTTGGTGTAGTGATTGATAATTACAGAAAAGCAAATATACTTTATTTTAGCAGAGAAAAACCAATCAGAAAATAGGGTTTTGCCAATTCAGAAAATAATAGAAAATGACCTTTGCTTATTTCCCAAAGCTGCAAGGAACAGCCAGAGGGTATTGCATACACTCTGTTACCAGCTTGAAATTCCCCTTCCTGCTGCAGCTTCAGCAAACAAGAGGGTATTTGCTTAGCACTTCTGAGCAACTGAGGCTTTCAATCAGGTAATTAGAGAGAGCAGGGGAATTGGCACATTTGCAGAATCAAACAGACCTATGTGGAGTGAGATGCCTTTCAAAACCCTTGCTCTTGTAATTGGCAAAATCTGTCTGGAGTCAAGGGAATCAGGTATAAAACTCCCCCAAATTCAGGTTACGTCAATATTTCCTCTACTTCTTTTCATTTACCATTTTCACCTCCCCCTTTGTAAGCACCACAAGTGAATATCATATTATTCAACTGATGGGTTACTGAAATATGTGTGCAATGTATAAATGTTCGCCTCCTAATTCCTGTTTTAACTATGCAAGGGAAGATGACTTTTTTAAAGCAACAGTAGCAAAACCTTCTCTAAAGAAGAAAATGGCTCTCAAGGAAAGTATACATTGTTTGATTTTTGTCATTCTTAATCTTTAGGGTCATTGGAGCACTTTGAAAACATACACAAAGTTATAGAAATTTTTTCAAGAAAAACAGGACAGATGGACAAAACTTTGCATACAATTTAAGTTCAAAGACTCCTCCCCCATCTCAGATTTTAAAAATGATTTCTGCTCTAACTCATCACTTTTGAGAGCATATTGAATATTAAAGGCAGTAAATATGAGGCAAAAGTAACGTCCTGTAATATCTGCTATCAGGTTAGAAATACTCTTGGATCTGTTTCTTTGGCTGTCCCAACCGATTGAATGATTCTTTCATTTATTTATTCTACAATTTTAATTAGCATGCAGTATGTACCAGGGTCTGTCTTAGCTGCTAGGGAGTAACAAACAAGACAGAGATCCAACTTTCCTCAAGTTTATATCCTGAAAAGATATTCAAGCTGCCTAGAGTGTATGTAGCAAGGTGAGAAAAAAAATCTTGAGGCCAAGATATGTTTTTATAATTTTGTTAAGTTTATTTTTAATTGACAAATGGTAATTGTGTATGTTTATGGAGTACAGTGTGATGTCTTTATCTATGCATACATTGTAAAAAATTCAGTATAATAACCATCTCCAACATCCCACTGACTAACCATTTTTCTGTGGTGCAAATGTTAAAACTCCACTCATTTAGTAATTCTGAATTACTTGTAAACAATACTTTGCAACCCTGGCAATATTTTAGAATCATCTGGGGAACATTCACAATTCTCTCACCTCAGCCCATTGCTGCGATATCTTCTCCCTTCTCCCACTTCATAAACATTCTATAGAGAGCAGTATATTAAAAAATGCTTTGTGTATTCTGTTTACCTTTTGTCTGTTAAGTGTGAATGTGTGTACCTACAGTCATGAGTACGTGAGTGTGTGTTTGTGTCTGTGTGTGTTTGGTGTTTGAGCACTGAGGAGAAGAAATGATCTGAGTTGAACATAGATATAGATCTATTGCAGCAGAGCATGTGAGGGAGGAGAGCTAATCTGTGAACGGGACAAATCACTAGAAAAAGTCTCTCAGAGCCAGAGGTGACCCTGAGAGCGTGAAGTCTCCTGGGGAATTATGGAAAATTCCCAGAACCCACTGAATTTTCAGAGATCAGGTACATTAAAGGTTAGGGACACTGACCCCAAAGGGAATCTAAATCATACTTATTTTGGAATATATTTGTGCTGTCTGTAAGATCTGTGGCTATAGAATAATGCAGTACTTTTCACCCGCATTCAATACAACTGAAACCAAAGGAATAAGTGGCAACAACTTCAAGGCAATCTCTGTAGAAAGTTAAGACTTATTTGAAAGGACAGGTTGTGCCATGCATTTTCTTTCAAACTATTTTTCTTTCTTTCTTTTCCTTTTATTCCTCTTCCATCCTTCCTTAATTCCTTCCTTCCTTCCTTCCTTCCTTCCTGTTTACGTCTTTCTTTTTTTTTTTTTCCTTTGGCCGGGGTTGGGTTTGAACCTGCCACCTCCGGCATATGGGGCCAGCGCCCTACCCACTTGACCACAGGTGCCGCCCCTTGTTTACGTCTTTCCTTCCTTCCCTCTGCTCCCGTCTTTTCTTTCCTTCCCTCTGCTCCCGTCTTTTCTTTCCTTCCCTCTTTTCCTTTTTATTGCCTTCTTTCCAGCTTCCATTCTTGCTTTTCCTATACTTTCCTCATTTTACTAAGCTTTTTTTTTTTTTTCTGGACTAAAGGAGGTAAGTAGTACTTCATATATCCACTCTAGTGTGGTCAAAAATACATCTTGAAACTGAATAAAAGTGCCACAATTCTGGCATTCTGTAAAAAATGAACTGGATTATAAAACAATGGTTTGATTCCCAATAGAATCCATGATAGGAAGTGATGTTTTTACCTGGTTGTAAATATGACTCAAGAAGAAAACAACTCATTCATGGACCCCCCTGAATGGAAATTAATTATTTTTTAGGCTGCCTATATTTCTAAATTTTTTTAATTTTTTTTATTGTTAAATCATAGCTATGTACATTAGTGTAATCAAGGGGTACAATGTGCTGGTTTCATATACAATCTGAAATATTCTCATCAGTTACTCAACAGGTTACAAGAACACAACCCAATAGAAATGGTGCTGAAAGTTTGTAAGCTTTGTCTGCTGTTGCATATTATTTGAAAGTTCTTTGGATTTTTTTATCTATAAAGAAAATAATATGATGTAAGTTCATTTTTTAAAAAAAATAAATTTTAATTATTGTGAGTACATAATTCATGGTTGTATTTATGTATAGGTTACAAGTGATGTTTTGACACAGATATAAAATGTACATTAATCAAATCAGGGCAATTGGGATATCCATTACCTCAAAAATTTATCAAGGGTGGTGCAAGATGGCGGCCGAATAACAGCTTCCCTGCAACTGGGCACAGTGAGTCTAGGAAGATAAGACTCCAGGCATCTCTGGTTGGTGGGATCTGCCTTTGATCATCCCTTTGAGGATACAGGGAGTCAGCAAGGGACTTCTGGACCCCAAGAGGAGGACAAAAACAGTGGAAAACTGGTAAGTCATTGCATGTGTTTGATCGACCTAATCCCACCAGCAACCATAGGTACAAGCAGCAGTGAGACTGCAAACCAGAAAGGCCTTACCTGTAAACTGTTTTGGTGTTTTTGGACTTGGCACTCAGTTGAACTGCCTTGGGGAGAGCTTGAGCAGGAGTGCAGAGAACTTTGGGCATTGTGTAGGGCCCCAGACTGAGCCGCTGAGCTGGACAGAGCTAATAGTGTTTGTCTGTGGGCTGCAGGGAGCCATTGTGAGAGAATTGCCCCAGTAAGCTCCACCCTCAGGGTCGCAAAGCAAGGATCAGGTGGGAGCTAGTAACATAGTGACTGAGCAGCCTAAAGGCGGGGCTGAGATGCCTTACAGCCTTAACCCTTAGGGGCAGATTGAGACTGGTTTTGGCACACTGGAGCCTCGGGCTGTTGCCCTGGGTGGAGTGGCATGGCATCACAGCTCATAGCAACCTCAAACTCCTGGGCTAGGTGCCTCCTGGAACTCCATAAGAGCTGTTCTGTGACCCCTGACCCTTGACCCATGTCCGCTGGGCCTCCGCAAGCGGAACTGCGGAAGCCACACAACCCCGTGTCTTCCCTCCTATACCTCACTGCCTCCACACTGGCCTGCTTATCTGGCCAGGGACACTGGTAGCCGTATGCCCTCTGGAGCCCTCCCTACCTCTGTACAGAGCCCCCATCCTGGCCAGAGACCGCTGGAGCCTTGGGCTTTCTGTGTCAAAGTCACTGGGTGGAAGGGACTCCCAGAACTATATGTACCACCTCCTGCCCTGTTGCTGGATCCAGGTGTGTCACACACCAGAGCTGCTTCCACAACCAGAACTCCCTAGATGGGGCATCCCCAGAGGAACTACACAGGGTCACTCCCTACAAAGATCCAGCAACAACAGAGTGATCCCATTGGGGTCTCATCTTGGAGAGACACCTCCCCAACTCTGAGGACGGCCAGAGGCAACGGTAAAAAACAATCATGAGGTGAAATTAACAGAAAAACTCTGGCAATATGAATAATCAGAGTAGGTCAACACCCCCAAGGATCAATGGAGCAGAAACAGCACAAGATCCTATGCACAAAAGAATAGCTGAGATGTCAGAAATCGAATTCAGAATCTGGATAGCAAATAAGATCGAATTAGAATTCCAACTAGTAACCCAAAAGATATCTCAAGAATTCAATGAATTCAAAGACCAAATGACCAAAGATTTCGACATGTTGAGACAAGAAGTTGCAGCCCTCAAAGATCTGAGAAACATAGTAGAATCCCTCAGTAACAGAATGGAGCAAGCAGAAGAAAGGATTTCTGACATGAAGACAAAGCTTTCGAATGCTCCCAAACCCTCAAAGAGGAAGAGAAGTGGAGGGCAAAAACAGATCACTCTCTCAGAGAGCTCTGGGATAATTCGAAGAAAACTAATATTCCTCTTATAAGGATCCCTGAAAGTGATGAAGTGGCTTCAAAGTCACAGAGTCTCTTCTCCATGAGATTATGAAGGAGAACTTTCCAGACATGCCAAGAGATTCTGAAATTCAGATAGCAGACAGTTGCAGAATTCCAGCATGACTCAACCCGAATAAGACATCCCCCAGACACATCATAATCAATTTCACTAAAGTTAACATGAAGGAGAAAATGCTGAAAGCAGCCAGACAAAAGAAAACCATTACCTACAAGGGGAAGAATATTAAAGTAACTGCAGATCTCTCTGATGAAACCTTTCAAGCTAGAAGAGGATGGTCATTGACTTTTAATCTCCTAAAACAAAATAACTTGCAACCCAGGATCCTGTACCCAACTAAACTGAGTTTCATTTATGACGGAGAAATTAAATACTTCAATGACAGTCACATGTAGAAGAAATTTGCCATAACTAAACCAGCTTTCCAGGACTTCTCAGACCTATCCTCCATAAAGACCAGCATAATCCTACACCACAAAAGTAAATCCACCCAGAAAATTTTGATCAAATTTCAACCTCCACAGTCACAAAAGGATTAAAAATGTCCACGGGACTCTCGAAAGGCTTATCAATATTCTCAATTAATGTGAATGGTTTAAACTGTCCTCTAAAGAGGCACAGGTTGGCTGACCAGATACAAAAACTCAAGCCAGATATCTGCTGCCTACAAGAATCGCATCTTACATTAAAAGACAAATATAGACTCAAGATGAAGGGATGGCCATCTATATTCCAGGCAAATGGAAAGCAGAAAGAAGCAGGCATTGCAATCCTATTTGCAGACAGAATAAGCTTTAAACCAACCAAAATAAGGAAGGATAAGGATGGACACTTCATATTTGTTAAAGGTAATACTCAATATGATGAGATCTCAATTATTAATATTTATGCACCCAACCAGAATGCACCTCAATTTATAAGAGAAACTCAAACAGACATGAGCAACTTGATTTCCTCCAGTTCCATAGTAGTTGGAGATTTTAACACCCCCTTAGCAGTGCTGGATAGATCTTCCACATTGGGTCAGTAGTTTTGATTTGCATTTCTCTGATGATTAAGGATGATGAGCTTTTTTTCATGTGTTTGTAGATCGTGCATCTGTCTTCTTAAGAGAAATTTCTCTTCAAGTCCCTTTCCCACCCTGAGATGGGATCACTTGTTCTTTTCTTGCTAATACATTTGAGTTCTCTGTGGATTCTGGTTATTAGACCTTTGTCAGAGGTATAATATGCAAATATGTTCTCCCATTCTGAGGGCTGTCTGCTTGCTTTACTTACTATGTTCTTGGCTGTGCAGAAGCTTTTTAGTTTGATCAGATCCCAGTAGGGTGTTTTTGATACTGCTTCAATTGCCTGGGGAGTCCTCCTCATAAAATATTCACCCAGGTCGATTCCTTCAAGAGTTTTCCATGTACTTTCTTCAAGTATTTTTATAGTTTCATGTCTTAAGTTTAAATCTTTTATCCAGTGAGAGTCTATCTTAGTTAATGGTGAAAGGTGTGGGTCCAGTTTCAGTCTTCTGCTGGTTGCCAGCCAGTTTACCCAGCACCATTTGTTAATAGGGAATCTTTTTCCCACTGAATGTTTTTAATTGGCTTGTCAAAGATCAAATAACAGTAAGTAGCTGGATTCATCTCTTGGTTCTCTATTCTGTTCCAGACATCTACTTCTCTGTTTTTGTGCCAGTACCATGCTGTTTTTATCATTATTGATTTGTAGTACAGTCTCAGGTCTGGTAGCATGATTCCTCCAACTTTGATTTTATTGCTAAGTAATGGTTTGGTGCCAGTACCATGCTGTTTTTATCATTATTGATTTGTAGTACAGTCTCAGGTCTGGTAGCATGATTCCTCCAACTTTGATTTTATTGCTAAGTAATGCTTTGGCTATTCGAGGTTTTTTTATGATTCCATAAAAAATGAAGTATTATTTTTTCAAGATCTTTAAAATATGACAATAGAGCTTTAATGGGAATTTCATTAAAATTATATATTGCTTTGGGTAGTATAGACATTTTAACAATGTTGATTCTTCCCAGCCATGAGCATGGTATGTTTTTCCATTTGTTAACATCTTCAGCTATTTCTTTTCTTAAAGTTTCATAGTTCTCTTAATAGAGATCTTTCACATCCTTTGTTAGGTATACTCCCAAATATTTCATCTTCTTTGGCACTACTGTGAAAGGAATAGAGTCCTTGACTGTATTTTCGACTTGGCTATTGTTGGTATATATAAAGGCTACAGATTTATGGGTGTTGATTTTGTAGCCTGAGACATTGCTGTATTCCTTGATCACTTCTAAAAGTTCTGTAGTAGAATCCCTAGTGTTTTCTGGATATACAATCATATCTGTGAAGAGTGAAAGTTTGATCTCTTCTGACCCAATGTGGATGTAAAGTTAGAGAAAGCTAGGACAAGCTGGAACCTACAAACATGAGCAGCTCATGAGTATGTGCCAGACACCATGAAGATAAACTGGGATTCTTTCAGTTCTCATTGACTTCAACCTTGTTAAGTAGGAGTTCTGCCCAAAAAGTTGGGGATGTTTATCAGGATGTTTAATATGCAAATGGTTCAAGAAAGATAGGAGCTAAAGTTGGGTTCGGGGAAAAGCAAAGTAACTACCTGGCTGGATGTTACCATATACCAGTGAAATGAGTCAGTAAACAAACAATAAGGTATATGAATTACAGAAGCACCTGCCAGACCTCTCACAAGTGAAAAGCTCGGTCATCGCTGCTTCTCTTCCACTCTGTAAATCTAAGGCAAAAAAATGCTCCTTATGGGCCATCCAAACAAAGATGTACAGGGAAAAGAATTCTAGGAAAAGAAGTTTGGTATAACAACATTAACATATTACAGAGCTACCACATCTTCTCAACTGATTTCATCCTGGTACAGAATATAACTCCTTCTATTGATTTTTAATGAAATGCAGTCCAAAGTAGAAAATTTATATGCAGAAAAAATTCAATGAAATAGGACCCTTAGGTTGACTTAACAGTAGTTCTTCAATGCTTCAAAGATTTCTAAAATTAGATTGATCATGGGCTGCAAACATTTCAAAATTATTATGCTAATATATTTTATTATACAATATCAGTTTTCTCAAAATATTATAATAATTTAAATATTGTTGTGTATGTAATAATATTTTTAAAATTTAAAAACCATGACTTATATTTGAATTGGTAGAACATTGCTGATTTTTAGGATAAAATTATATATGTACTACCATGAGTTCAAGCCCATTCATGCCCTATATCTTTCTTGCTTTAGCAAAAACATTGTTTTACCATAATCTTGGACTTGCCATAATTTGTATTTGTATTATCACTGTAATAAATTGTTTTCATTCAGTTTTGAACTTTTAAAGTAAATTTATAATGGCATTCACATTAAGGTCAGAGTCTTTATTTTTGACACTATGATCTACCAAAAACTCTAGTTTCATAAATTTGGTTTTTAAAAAAATGATATGAAATACTATTAATGGAGTAAATTCATTTTTTATCTAAAAAATCTAATGATACCTACATGAAATTTGTCCCTTTTAAGTGTCTTCAAAGATCATCTTCTGCAAGTGTATCCTCCACACAAGCTATCTTTTACCTTTTCCATCATGTGTAAACAAATTGAAGTTGGAAATGAACAAGAGTGACTTAGAGCTGCAATTTGATCCAAAGGGCAAGTCACGCTTCACAGAGTAAAATGTGACCACTCCTTTTGTAGCTGCATGTGTTAAGGGTAAGTCTTAGGTCAAAGTCTTCTTAAATAATAACAGACACTTGAAGTGGTTGATGATGTTGCATTAGCATATTTGTGATTTCTAGTTTTCACATGAACGGTGCTATCACTATAATTCCAATGGGGGTAGCCATGGAAGTAAATATCTACAAATATTTTATTCATCATCAACATTCTTGAGAGAAAAAAAATTGAGTACTTTTTTTATTAAACATGCTTTTTCATTATTTTGAGCTCATAGCTACAGAAAAATGTATTATATTTTTTCTTAACTAATAGAGAGTAAACAGAATATTTGCCAATTTAGATACACAAATGATATAGCACAATAGGAAAGATATTTGGATTACTCTCTACACAGATTACAGCCTGGCTACTCAGCCCTAATTTTCTACATTTCTTGGACACAACTCATTATTTGTCATGTTTCCTACTTCCCCTAATAAGTGGTGACCTGGTCACCACAATCAGCTCATAGAGAAGCAGCAGAGTCAATTACTTCTCTCATCACCATATTTCATTTTGTCTGAAAATATTTTGTAAGCTGTCTTTTGAAACTGAAGGTCAGAGAAAGAAAATGGGTTACCATTGTTCATTGTACAAGCTTCTTACATAATACTAGATGCTATCAAGTCAGAAAATGGAAGTATACATTGTAGATCTGCCAAAGCAACACTGACATATTTTAATGAAACTATTAATATTAATGCTACATTAAAAATGCAAAATTGGACTGGAATCCACAGGTTCAGGAATAAACAAGGACTGTCTGAGTTAAACTGGGACATATAATTAATTACATTTATGTAATTGTAATTCATTTTCATTCTCACATTCAATTCAAAGCTTATGTCATTAACTTAGACTCTGGGATCTGCCATCAAAAAGATGGGGTGAATAGGGTGTGCTTGGTCTCTGATTTTGCTCTTCCCTCAATTCTACCTCCTCCTACTAGCCCGAGGTAGCCAGCCTCTCAAATGGTCTCAAACAATTTTTCCCTCCTTATGTTCACACTATGTCCTCTCACACTGCATAGGGCTGACTTGTGTGACCAATAGGAATTTGCAGAAGTAGCAGAGTGTTATTTCTAAGAGTTGGTTATAGAAGACTTTGGGGCATTCTCTCTGTTCACTATGACATCACTTGCTCTTCAGGAAGTCAAGGGCCATGTTGTGAGTACCCTCAAGGAGCCTTATGAAGTAATTAATATGAAAAGAAAGAGAAGCCTCCTTCCAATAGCCATCAAGAAATTGACATTTGCTACAAACAGCCTTATGAATGAGCCATCTTAGAAGTGAATCTCCTTGCCTGCGTTAAGCCTTCAGATGACTGCATCTTCAACCAAGATATTGATAGCAACCTCATGAAAGATATCAAGGCAGAGCTACCTAGCTAAATAACTTCTGAATTTCAGACATACAGCAGATAATTAAGAGATTCCCTCAGTGTTTGGCATTAGGGGAATTATTGGAAGAGGGAAAAGTCTTGCTTTGTCTACTGTATTAATAAATCCATCCTTTAAGGTTCCATTTTGTGACTTGTGTCCACATGCTGACTCTTTTTGGGTGACTCATTAGTTATTCTTCAGAGCATCAGTTTTTGACCTCCAACAATGAATTTTTTTCATACAGACAATTCATTCTCTGGATGACTTCTTGCAACTCCCTCTAAACTTCTGCCTTGACAGTATAATTATAGCCTCCCCTGTTCAATTACTTTCATCCCGAAAGGTTGCCGTCTTGCATGTAGTCCCATCAAGATGGCTCAAACTGACTACCTCTGAGGTGTACATTTGTCCCAGAGGAAAATTACTCATTTTTGACACATCTAATGATAAAAATTGCAATTTGCCTGACTGCAGATATCTCTCTCCTTACACTACCATTAAGAGCTACTCCATCTATACAATTTACATACTCATTTATGCCACAAACTTCTGAAGACACTGTCTAGTTCTTCCAAGAATTCTTTCATCACACTTCATCAGTGTTTATTCATTTATTGGGCCTAAGTCTTTCCATAGCGTGAGAGGCTTCCTTCCATAGCATGTAATGTTAATCTTCTCATACAGGCATACAGAATCTGTACAGTGAATATTTGGGACTATCTACAAACCCAAGTTTAGGAGAGAAATTTCAGATAATTACAATTTCTATTTCTAAAAATCTCCTTCAACAATATTTCTTAAAATTTCTAGTATTACTTTATATAGGCTGAATGGAGAGGATGTCACTGAGCTATTTTGCTAGCTTTTAGTATGTTCTGCATAGATGTATCTAGCACTATTGTTGTTATAGCTAAGATTTGAAACAATATTGCTAGAAAACAGAAAAAGTACAATTTATTATACTGTTCCATTCTTCCTGGAATGCATTTCTCCCCATGTCCTGGGATATTGGTGGTAGGTAAACTATATGTCTTTTTAAATGAATAGATGAAATTACTGAGATCTTACTATCAGGGAGGCAGATAACTATATGTACTCTGAAATAAATTATTCATATAAGACATCCTATAGCAATTATTTTGTAGTATAACTGGTATTTATTCAACTTTTTAAAATTCAGTAATGACTTTATAGATTTTTAAAAAAACACCGTTCTTTGTTTAAAACCCAAGGAAATAACAAAACAATTGTTAAAACTCTTCTAATTTATATTCTTCATGGGACTCAAGAGGATAATGCCTCTAGAAACTAGATCAAACATTTGGAGAATCTAAAACAATGAAAATGTGGAAATCGTATTTTCCAAATGATAAACCATAATGGAGACCAAATAATTTCTGACAAACTCTGAATGAAATCCTATGATGAAGTGGTTAAGAATATGAACTCTGGAGTAGAAATTCGCCATCTGTTGTATGACCTTGTGCAAATTACTAACATTATCTCATTTGTCAAAACAGATGATCATTGAACTTCACATACAGGGTGATTGGAAGAGTTAAATGAGATAATGCACAATGAAATTAATACACACACACACAAATGATCTTAACACACAGTCAGTATGTAATAAATGCTTGATCCTATTACTAAAGATGATGGACTAACCAAAAGTAAGACAAACTTAACAAGTTCTTTTAGTCCATAAAGGACAGGGATAAAAAGATAAAGCATTCTATGATAAACACATGATCAATATGAAAAATATATTCCATAGAGGCAGCCTGCAGACATTTGGTGATCTTGAAACAGAGAATAAAAGAGAGAACAAAGCCAATCATCAAAGACATAATAGAAAATTTTTCTTCTCTGAACAAAAGCCTTTTTGTGAAAATTGAAAGGACTGTAAATGTATTAGAGGAAATTAATAAAATTAATTCTTCACCCACACATAGTGTGTTATTTTTCTTGTTGGAATTTCTATATTTTAGTTATAAATAAATAATTTCATGACTATCCATTTAAAATAGGAGTAATGTAATAATAAGCAGATAAAGAAAAGCTAGTCCACAAACGACCCAGATTTAACTTAATTCCAGTCTCTTTTGCAACACAAATTTGTGGCAGTTTTACTCAGAAAAAAAAAAAAAAATTCATGGGTGAAGATATTTGTAAACATGCTATCAATCAGGAATTACACAGCCATTTACCCTTCCTGTGTAAAATATTAGAAGTTTTTTTTTCTAAATTAAACTACTTTAACGCATGCTCTAGGAAAGAAACAGACAAAACCTCAAGATATAAACAATTAAACTCTATGTAAATGAAAGGATCTCCTTCTATTGTAGGGCATATATGTGTGTGTGTATATATACATATATATATATTATATTCATCTATCTATGGGCATTTATATTCATCCCATATCATGGCTGTAGTGATTATTGTTGCAATGAACATAGGAGTGCAGATATCTCCTTGAGATAGTGATTTTGTTTCATTTGAATACACTTGAAGAGTAGGGATTTCTGGATCATACAAAAAAACTTAAAGGACATTATGCTAAGTGAAATAAACTAAGCACATAAAGATGAATATTGCATGATTTCACTTATAGACTCACTTATAAACAATTGAACTCACATAAATAAGGACTAGAAAGGTGGTTACTAGAAGTTGCAGTGGAAAAGGGGATATGATATGGTGGTCAAAGGGTACAAATGTGCAAGAATGTAGGATAAATGAGTTCTGGAGATCTACCACATGGTTACAGTAGCTAATAATACTGTATTATTATACTTGAAATTTGTTAAGGGAGGGGACCTTAAATAGTCTCATCTCTCTCTCACACACACACAAACACACACACACAAGGGAAACTGTGTGAGGAGATATATGTTAATTAGCTTGATTGTGGTAATAAATTCCAAACATATATGTACATTAAAACATCAAATGGAACAATTTAAATGTGTACACTTTATAATTTGTCTATTGTCCCTCAATGAAAATGAAAGGACCAGGGATATTGTAAATGTACGTGGAAGGTGAGCTAGGAACAGAGATGGAGGGTCAATTGATTCTGCTTGGAAAAGTCTGAGGAAGAATCAAAGAAGAGAATCTAGATTCCTGGAAGTATAAGAAAAATTTTCCAAAAAGGAGGATATTATAAGCAAAAAAGTACATCAGTTGTGAAGGGATGAAGTCAAGGATGTGCTTGACATGTTTCAGAGTATAAGTGCAGGGAAGTTTCACTGTCGTTATCTCTGTGTATTCAAGAAGTGTATTAACTCAATAAGCAAAATTTTCAGGACAAAACATCACAACAATTGAAATGCTAGGCAATTTTTCAACATTGGAAGAAACAAGATATCATGTGAATACATACTCTAAATAAATGGTTTTAGTGTAATTAACAAATAATTTTACATTTATTTAGAAATAAGAAAGTGATCTTGTAAAAAAAAAAGTAATTAAAGTAATTAAAAAATAGATTTCACACCCCCCAGATTGTATTATCAAGGACTAAATGAATAGAGGAAAATAAATGTAATAAACTCTGCATCTCATAATAGGAGTGAGAATTAAAGGAGTTATTTCAAAAGAAAAAGTAACACCACTCTTAATAGTGAAATGGTAGAGTAGTACCAAATAAAATCAGGAGTAAAGCAAAGATATTATACTACTTTTTCTTCCTCTTTTTTTTAATTTTAGAGACAGGATCTCACTATATGCTCAGGCTAGAGTGCAGTGGCTATTAACTTCTCATGGGTTTTTGAGGAACTTCCATAATATCCTTTACAGTGGTTGTGCTACTTTACATCCCTACCGATAGTTCCCCTTCTGTACATCCTCACCAGCATTCATCATTGCCTTTTTGAGAAAAGCCATTTTCACTGGGGTGATATGGAAAGGTATTGGGGAGTGGGGAGATAAATATGGTTAATGGGTGCAAAAATATAGTTAGTTATTTAGTTAGGTACAATGAACAATACTTGATGGCAAAACTAAGTGACTAAAATCAACAATAAGCTAGGGTATATTATAAAATAACTAAAAGATTGGAATTGGAATGTTCCTAACACAGAGCTATTAAATGTCTGAGGTAATGGATATCCCAATTACCTTGGTTTGACTAACTCACAATGTATGTCTGCATGGGATCATATATACCCTATAAAGATAGACAACTGTTGTATTCTGATAATTGTTAAAAATGAAGCAGGTTGTGGATTGGGCCTGTAATCCTAGCTCTCTGGAAGGCTGAAGCAAGTGGATTGTCTCAGCTCAGGAGCTCCAGACCAACCTAAGTAACAGCGAGACCTCATCTCTACTAAAATTAAAAAAACTAGACTGGCTTTTTATGGCAAGTGCCTGTCGTCTCAGCTCCTCAGGAGGCTGAGGGAAGAGGATCTCTTGAGCCCATGAGTGTGAGTTTGCTGTGAGCTATGGACACTAGGGCACTCTACCCAGGGCAACAGAGTCAGACTCCATCGCAAAATAAATAAATAAATAATAAATAAAAATAAAGCAGCTAAGAATGATGCTAAAAACACACAGGCTGCTCATGAATGAAATGATAAATTTTAGTAAGCAAATTCTCAAAATTTGCGTAAATGGATTCATACAATATTTTGAAACAGTAATATATTAATATGTTACATATATTCATAAATTAATTCCTCTCAAATATATTTGTGCATTTGGTATAAGCTGAATAAAAATAGCTACTGATGGGCGGCGCCTGTGGCTCAGTAAGTGGGGCGCCGGCCCCATGTGCCGAGGGTGGCGGGTTCAAGCCCAGCCCCGGCCAAACTGCAACGGAAAAATAGCCGGGCGTTGTGGCGGGCGCCTGTAGTCCCAGCTACTCGGGAGGCTGAGGCAAGAGAATCGCGTAAGCCCAGGAGTTGGAGGTTGCTGTGAGCCGTGTGACGCCACGGCACTCTACCCGAGGGCGGTACAGTGAGACTCTGTCTCTACAAAAAAAAAAAAAAAAAAAAAATAGCTACTGATAAAAGATCAGAAAATAATTTATAAAATTCCCTATGAAATAATTTATTTAGATAAATTTTTTAAAAAGTACTGAAGGAAAACTGGAAAGGCAATTTGACAGAAATGGCCTTTTTGACAGAAATTTATAAATTTGACAGAAATTTATAAATTTCCAGATGCTAAAATATTTTATAAAACATCAAAAAAGCAATATAGAAATGGCAGAATAATTGGCAAACATTTTTATGGAATAAAATACATAGCTCACAAATACAACCTAATATATATATATATATATATATATATCCCTGATAGAGAAATCATCATAAATTAACATAAAAAGATAAAACTATTTTTTAAAGGGTAATGGGATGTTGTGGTTATTGGCATGGAATTGACAGAAGCAGAAATACATCAGTCTCCCCACCTCATAGTATATGCGGATATAATTTCAGAAAGATTTCAATGTGAAATATTTAAAAATCATATATTTTTAGAAAACAAGTGGTGAATATTTACCTTGCATTTGAAAGAAGTTTCTATGTTTAGAGGCAATGAAGAAACTGCAAAGTGGTAAAACAGCAACTTTAAAAATAGATGAATTTAACATATCTTCGTGTAAAAGAAAGAACAACCAAAATCCAAGACAAAAATGAAAACTAGTCAAAAATATGTGTCTTTTATATTGCAGATAGTTAATACTTGGGTCATTACAAAAGTTTTGAGAGACTGTTTTATGGTCCATTATTTCATTTCCAAGAAAACTCAGGTGACAGTGCCCTTTCTGATTCACTCATGCAAATTTCAACTTGCTAGGCTTATCGGTGTTGCTGGGAGGGCTTCATTTACTTTCATCCATGTGGATTTTATATTTCTTGATTTTTGTGTATGTCAAAAATCAATTTATAAAGGATCTATATGATAGAGTATCAGGCAGCCATATTTATGAATACATTTTCCATTAAGAAAGTATTTTCACTATAATTTCATGTATAGAATGCCAATTCCCATATATTTCATAACGTTGACTACATGAAAAAATATATAAAGACTGCATCTGCATTTACCAAATATCCCTAGGCAATGAGATAAGTAAATGTTATTTTAAATTTTTTTCCTCTGTACTTGTCACAACTTTATAATGAGTATTCTTATTTCATTAAGCATACCCTGATAAAGGTAAATATATGTTTTCATTATTTTTATTTTTTATTTATTTATTTTGTTTTTGAGATACAATCTCACTCTGTTGCTCTGGGTAGAGTGCCATGGTGTCCTAGCTCAGAGCAATCTCAAACTCCTGGGTTCACTTGATCCTTCTTGCCTTCTGAGTAGCTGGGACTACAGGAACCTGCCACAAAGCCCAGATTCTTTCTTTCCCTTCCTTCCTTCCTTCCTTCCTTCCTCTCTCTCTCTCCTCTCTCTCTCTCCCCTCTCTCTCTCCCTCCCTCCCTTTCTCTCTCTCTCCCTCTCTCCACGTAGGTGGGTCTACAGGTGCCTGCCACAACACTCAACTATTTTTAGAGACAGGGTCTCTCTCTTGCTCTCAGGCTGCTCTGGAACACCTGAACTAAAGTTATCCACCTGCGTCATCCTCTCAGAGTGATTGGATTACATGTGCCAGCTAGTTTTTCTATTTTTAGTCTTACTCAGGCTGGTTTTGAACTCCTAAGCTCAAAAGATCCTCCTATCTCATCCTCCTAGAGTGCTAGGATTGATTATAGGTTTGAGCCACTGTGCCAATCCTGATATCTTTTTAAATACTAAAAAATACTCATATAGTCCAATTGGTAAATGGAGAAAGAAAGTTAATAGACAATTCACAAATGAGGGTAAATATTTATAAAACACACTGGAATGCATTCACCCTACACTAATGGTTAAACAACATTACATAAGTTACAGCAAAGTCACAGGATTTTTCCTTTATCAAAGGAGTAGTGATTAAGACATTTCATCATTTGCCTCTGCACCTGTGGCTCAAGCGGCTAAGGCTCCAGCCACATGCACCTCAGCTGGCAGGTTTGAATCCAGCCTGGGCCCACCAAACAACAATGATGGCTGCAACCAAAAAATAACCAGGCATTGTGGCAGGCACCTATAGTCCCAGCTACTTGGGAGGCAGAGGCAGGAGAATTGCTTGAGCCCAGGAGTTGGAGATTGCTGCGAGCTGCGATGCCACATCACTCTACCCAGGGTGATAGCTTGAGGCTCTGTCTCAGAAAGAAAAAAAGACATTTCATCATAAAGACACTTCCACTAAAATATTTATAGCAGCACAATTCATATTGTAAAGATGTGGGAACAACCCAGGTACCCTTTAATACATAAATGGATTAATAAATTGTGGTATATGTACACAGTGGGATATTATTCAGCCATGAAACAAAATGGAGATATTGTTTGTTTGTATCTTTTGTAACAAAACTGGATGTAATTGGAGGCCACTCTCCTAAGAGAACTATCACAAGACTAGAAAAACAAACATCACATACTCAATACTAAATTGGAATTAGTAGATTAATATCTACATGCTCACATGAGAGAAAAACTCAATAAAATTCAAGTGGCAGAGAAGGGGCTGGATAAATTCTCACCCAACAAGTATACTGCACACTTCCTGATTGAAGTACACACCTACAACTGGGACTTTAACCTTACAAAAGCAAACTTTGTAAACTAATCATATGTACTATTAATCTGATACTAATATGAAACTAGTAGATAACCACACGCCCACACAAGAGAAAAACACAATTGAATTCAATAAGGAAAGGGGAGAGGAGAGAAAAAGGAGAGGGAGAAGTGTGGGTATTAATAAGCATTCACCTATGGAAGAACATACAGCACACCCCTGCATGAAGAACTCAACTTGAATTTTCCCTAACAAATGCAAACAATTCAACCTAATCATTTGTACTCTCATATTAATCTGAGATAATAAAAAGATGATTAGTGTTTTTAATAAAAAGTGATGAGTGTTGTGAAAGATGTTCTTCCTTTGCTCATGGTGATGTGCATCAGTACAACGTTTTTTGCTAAGAGGTATCAAGAAGCCTAAAACTGCTTGTATCCTTTAACTAGACAACTTCATTTTTGTCCATCTTTCCCCTGATAAGTTGGATTGCACCCCCAGAATTGTCTGTGCCCTAATTTCTGGAACCTGTGAACACACTGCCTTCCATGGCAAAGGTACTTTGCAGATATAATTATGGTTATGGACCACCAAATGAGGGCATTTTCCTAGATTATCTACACACAAACTCGTAAAAGCTAAGAAATTTCTTCCCTTAGTGGCAGAAGAGATGAAACTGAAGAATCAGAGAGATTCTAAGCATGAGAAGGACTTGGTCCACTTTGAAGAAGCTGGAGAAGGGTTACAACCAAGGCAAGTGTTTGGCCTTTGGAAGTGGAGAAAAATCTCCAGCCAACAGCCAGCATTGAATTGGGGATCTCAATTCTACAAACACAACACAAAGAACTGAATTAAACCAACAGCCTTAAGGAGCTTGAAAGCAGATTCATTCACACAGGCCCTAGCAAAAAAACACAAATCTGCTGGCATGTCTGTTTTAGCTCAGTGAGGCCCTAATAAAACTTCTGACCTATAGAACTGTGAGACAATAAATAAATGTTTTAGCCTGCTAAATATATAGTAATTTGTTACAGCAGTAATGGAAAACTTATATAACTACTAGGATTACTTTTCACTTGATAATTAGCCTGCTATGTGACCTTGAACAAATCAGTTGTCCTGGTTGGCCTCAATCATCTCACCAATAAAACAAATGTGCTGGTCTATTTAGACACACCTCAATACTACTGCGGTGTGGGCAAAAAGTGAAAATGAATGCTACTTGCCATATGTCTAATTGTTTAGTATGCATAAATCAGTACATTATAAAATATATTCTATTCTCCAAACTTGGCATACATACATTCAAAAAATCACAATTGAAATATACATGAACAGCTATAATTTTTATATGACTGGAAGTCAGAAAAATTTCAAAGACAACCGGTTTATTATGGTACTACTTTAGGATTTTTGGTAAATGTGCGGACAATTTTAAAATGAGTAATATATTAAACATGCATAATTCCTAAATTGTTATTTGTTTCATAATGTTTCTTGCCTTTGCCTTTATTTTAAGAAAATTATAAATAATGCTACCACACATTTATTACATAATTTATGTTCTTTTGACATTGTTATCAGTTTGGGCAATCTCTCAGTAATTTAGGTTCTTATATAAATTATATTGATATCAATTTGGAGAAACCATGCTGATAAGGCAATAATACATGTAATTATCAGTAACATAAGCAATACTCAGGTGTGAAAATAAATCATAATTGTAAACTAAGATGCCTAAATATTTTAATAATTGTACACACGATATACCATTATCAAGTAGAGCATTAAATGTTTCATTTTAATTACATGTATTACTATCACTTATAATGTAATTTTATTAAGTTTTTTTGAAAAGTAAATTTATTTCAGGTTAATGTGAGGGTACAAACAACCAGGTCAAAATATTTGATTTTGTTCTGTAAAGTCCTTTTGTGGTTATGTCCCCCACACAAAAGGTGTGCCAAACACCCTCACCTTGTGCCCTCTCAGTGAGAGCATCCTAACACCCTCCCTCTTCCCCTCGCTCATTACTCCTCTCCTCAACTTGAATTGCAATGAATTTTCTCTTATTGGGCATGCATCAGATCATTTACTGGCTGGCCTCATAGTAGTACTGAGTACATTGGATAATTGTTTTCCCATTCTTGTGATACTTTACTAAGAAGAATATATTTCAAATCCATACAGGATATTACAAAAGTTATGAAGTCACCATCTTTTTTATGGATGAACAGTATTTTCATGGTGTGCATGTACCACAATTTGTTAATCTATTCCTGAGTTGATGGGCATTTAGGTTGTCCCCATGTCCTGACGATTGTAAATTGAGCTGCGATAAACTAGTGCAAATATCCTTATGATAAAATGATTTTTTTTCTGAGTAGGTGTCTGGCAGTGGGACTGTGGAGTCAGATGGGAGAGCTAATTTGAGACCTTTGAGGATACTCCATGCTTCTTTCCAAAGGGTCTGTATTAGTTTGTCATCTCACAAACAGTGTAAAAGTGGCCCCCTCTCTCCACATCTGCACCACCATCTATAGTTTTGGTACTTTCTGACGTGAGCTAATCTTACTTGGGTTAGTTCATTGCCGCACCCTCGGCACCAAGCCGCAGCGAGGTGGCGCTGTCCGCGTTGTAAAACGACGGAAAGGAGGTCTGTGCTCCCCGGAGCGAAGCCCCCAGCACCCCCAGTGTGCGCAGCGACAGAGATGTTGCCCAGCATGCTGTTTTTTGTCGCATTAACCTAAGGGTATGGCTTTCTGTTACAGTGTACGTGTATGTTAAGCTGAATGTCTGTTTGTCCTGATAAGTAAGCAATAAGTCCTTGTCAGAATGAACACAATGATAGTTGATCCAGAAACAGCACTAGAAGTATGACTGTGCCAGACTCAGTGGCTCCAAGTAAGCCTGCACAAAAGCAAGTCCCCACCATAAACGCCAGTGGGCTAAGACAATGCAGGCACAGCAAACAAGATGTTCCAACACGACATGCACCATCACCACCCACAGTAAAACTTTTCTTAAAAAACATCTTACTTCACTACATTTCTAATCAATCAAATCACAATAGAATAAGCACATATGATTAATAATAAGCACATAATAAAAGTATATATAACCAACATTAACTTAAAATTTATATATCTAATAAGAGCCTTAAAACAAATTATGCCTTTACTATTACTTAAACACAAATGTAAAGAATTACACTATACTAACATTCCACAGATAAGAGGAAGCAAGAGGAAGCAAGTAGTTTTCGCTGATAACCACTAACCTTTGTTCTCCTTAAGGGCAGGATATTGAAAAATAGTAATGGATAACTACCCACGTTTGCAAACTTAAAATATAACTTGTAAAAGTCAGCAAGTTGTAAAAATACTTTGTGTAACCTGTAATGCTTTGTGTAAAATGTATAAATACCAACTTCTGAACTCAGTAAAACGCAGCTGCATACTTCACCAAGTGCTGTGTGCCAGACTGTCATTCCTGCGTCGACCTTTCAACCAACCTGACTCCGTTTCCCTGCTTTCCCTCGGACTGAAGCCCACCGACAGGGTGGTCCGCGGCAGTTCATACCTTAGTGTGGTTTTAATTTGCATTTCTCTGATGATTCCGACAATGAGCATTTTTCCATACATTTGTTAGCTATTCATCTGTCTTCCTTTAGAGAAGGTTCAATTTATGGTTCTTTTCATGTCTCTTGCCCAGTGATAAATGGGATTGTTAGGTCTTTTTTTGTTGATTAATTTGAGTTCTCTGTAGATCCTAGTTATCAAGCCTTTGTCTAATTCATAATATGCAAATATCTTTTCCCATTCTAAAGGTTGTCTATTTGCTTTGGTTGTTGTCTTCTTAGCTGTACAGAAGCTTTTCAGTTTAATTAAGTCCCATTTATTTATATTGTTGTTGCAATTGCTACAAAAGTCTTTTTCATGTAATCTTTCCCCAGGCCAATATCTTTAAGTGTTTTCCCATGCTTTCTTCGTGGATTTTTATTGTTTCATGCCTTAGATATAAATATTTTATCCATATTTAATCAATCCTTCTGAGTAGTGAAAGATGCGGGTCCAGTTTCAGTCTTTTACATTTGGATATCCGGTTCTCCCACCACCATTTATTGAATAGGCCTCCTAGACAATGCAATTAATCAATGCAGGCAATAGAAAGAAATAAAGGGCATTCAAATGGGGGCAGAGGAGGTCAAACTTTCACTATTTGCCTATGATATGATCTTCTATGGAGATAACCCCAAAGTCTCAACCACAAAACACCTAGAAGTGATCCAAAAATACAGTAATGTCTCAGGATATAAAATCAACATCCACAAAAGGATTTGTGAATATTAATTGGATGTTGATTGGATCTTTATTGGATATTGATTTGACTATTGATGAGATAATGTTTTAGATATTGATTAGCTATTGGATTGGATATTGATTGGATACTGGGTATTGATGGGATACTGCATTGAATATAATTGGATATTGATTGGATATTGGATATTGATGGGATACTGAATATTGATTGGATACTGGATTGGAAATTGATTTGGGTATTGATTGGATATTGGATATTGATTGAATACTGTATTGAATATTGATTGGATATTGGATATTGATTGGGTGCTGGATTGAATATTGATTGGATATTGGATATTGATTGGGCACTGGATATTGATTACCTATTGATTGGCTATTGATTGGCTATTGAATTTTTATGGGATACTGAATATTGATTGGATACCAGATGGAAATTGATTTGGATATTGGACTGGATATTGATTGGATATTTCATATTGATTTGATATTGATTGGATATTGGATATTGATCTGATAGTGATTAGACATTGGATATTGATTGGATATTGGATTAGATATGGATTGGATATTGGATATTGATTGGATATCAGATATTGATTTGATATTGGATATTGATCGGGTATTGATTAGATATTGGATATTGATTAGATATTGAATATCGATTTGGATATTGACCTGATATTGATTGGATATTGAATATGGGCTATTGATTGGATAGTGGATTGGACATTGATTGGATATTGGATATTGATTAGATATTGGATATTGATTGGATGTTGGATATTGATTGGATACTGGATATTGATTGGATGTTAATTGGATATTGTCCTTGGTATATGCCTATAACAGACAAGTTGAGAAGCAAAGCAAGGACACAATTCCCTTTGTGGTAGCTTCAATGAAAATGAAATGCCTAGGAATACACCTAACTAAAGAGGTGAAGGATCTCTACAAAGAGAATTCAGAAACCTTAAGAAAAGAAGTAACAGAGGGCATTAACAAATGGAAGACCATACCATGCTCCTGGCTGGATAGAACCAATGTTGTGAAAATGTCTATACTTCCGATTCAATGCAATCCCCATTAAAATACCAATATCATAGTGTCAAGATTTGAGAAAAATAATTCTTTGTTTTGTATGGAATTAGCAGAAAACACATGTTCCCAAGGCAATTCTTAGTAATAAAAACAAAGCTGGGGGCAACACCCTACCACACTTTCAGCTATACTACATATCCATAGCAATCAAAACAGCATGGTACTGGCACAAAATAGAGACATTGACCTTTGGAACCAAATAGGAAACAATGAGATTAAATTAGTATCTTACAGCAACCTAATCTTTGATAAACCAAATAAGAACACACACTGGGGAAAACAATTCCTATTCTATAATTTAATTTTCATCAAATTTTATTTTATTTTATTTTTTTTTTCTTTTGGCCGGGGCTGGGTTTGAACCCACCACCTCCGGCATATGGGACCAGCGCCCTACTCCTTGAGCCACAGGCGCCGCCCTTCATCAAATTTTAAAGTACTATCTAAATCCAACTACTATTACTATAAGTTCTTTCAAAATCTACAATGCTAGTATATATTTAAAAAAATAAGAAAAAATGATTTGCAATTGATTCTATTATTTCATCAGGTAAATTTATTTTTGATCTATTATAGGGAAAATAATATATTTAGAATTGGTTTTGGAATTATTTTTATCTGAATATTCTGCATAGAATTAGAAAAGCTTTCATTTTCCTCATGTTATATTGGAGAGTTAGTTTTGTTATTTCCCATTCAGTTAAGAATGTATTTGCAAGCCTTCGCTAACACTGATAGTAGTTAATCTTTCATAACAAATAACTGAATAGCACAAATTCAAAATAATTGCAATTTCTACAAAAGATAAAATTTGCTCTTTATTTGCAGATATGTTGTACATTACCATATCTAAATTAAATCTAATTGTTATAATAACATTTAGGCAGCATTTCCCTTGTGTGTTTGAGCAGTTTTAAAGGCAAATGATATCTATTTCATAAAGATATTCCATTTGGGGACAGTCCATAAATATGATATATAACTTTTAATGGTTCCAAAAAATGTCATGACTATCAATACAACTAAGTCAATCTTTCTGAAGAATAAGATCAAAATATGTGTCACACATGGCACAAATAATATTTCTAGGTTATTGTACAAATTCTTGTACAAAAGTCATGCAAATCTTTTCACTTTGCCATATTTGTTAGACCCATTTACATAAGCTTGTACTCAACAATATTGTAATTTATTTCAGTATAGCTGGTTTACAGTTTTTACAATTTTATCTTATTAAATTGTCTTGTAAAAATAGAACTATTTTAATTGTAGCAATTAGTCCATAACTATCTTGGTGCCACTATTAAAAGGGGTAACCTTTTTTCCCCTTCCCTTTCCTTCCCTCCCCTCCCCTCCCCTTCCCTCCCCTTCCCTCCCTTTCCCTTCCCTTTCCTTTCCTTTCTTGTTGTTGAGATGGAGTCCCACCCTATGCCCCTGAGCAGAGTGCAGTGATGTGGTAGCTCACTGCAACCTCAGACTCGGGCTGTGGGCATCCTGCTACCTCAACCTTGGGAAGCCACTGGGATTACAGGAGCTCGCCATGGTGCCCGACTGAGTTTTCCCTTTTTTTTTTTTCATGAGTCAGGGTCTTACTCTCACTCAGGAGAGTCTCAAACTCCTGAGCTCAAGCAATTCTCTTCAGCCTCCTACAGTGCTGGGATTACAGGCGTGAGCCGCCGCGCCCGGCAGGGGTAACATTTTCTTTATAGTTGATTATGGTTATAGTCATAATTAGACCTTACATCTGAGCATATATAAAGGTAAGTTTAAGAAATGAGAAGTTTTTATACTGAAAATGTATTCCTCAGCTGCCATGGGCAGAAGTCATAAATATACTATTTTTTGAATACCTCCTTGGAACAGAAAGGGTAGAAAGAAAATGAATACTTCCTGCTACCTAAAAATGATACTTGCCATGAAAGAATTAATACAATCATACGATTTGAGAGGAAATAGATGAGCTCACCAGTTTTTCTTTTTTCTTTTTTTTTTTTTTTGTAGAGACAGAGTCTCACTGTACCACCCTCGGGTAGAGTCCCGTGGCGTCACACGGCTCACAGCAACCTCTAACTCTTGGGCTTACGCGATTCTCTTGCCTCAGCCTCCCAAGCAGCTGGGACTACTGGCGCCCGCCACAACGCCCGGCTATTTTTCTGTTGCGGTTTGGCCGGGGCTGGGTCCGAACCCGCCACCCTCTGCATATGGGGCCGGCACCCTACTCACTGAGCCACAGGCGCCGCCCCAGTTTTCATTTTTTCTCACCTATGAACATTCACAGGCTAAATCATCCCTTCACTCTGAAGCAGTTTATGTCTCCAATGTTATCAAAGGCATGACCAACAAAACTCCCTGACATTAAAACATGGTAACTTTTTTGTTTTAAAGACAAGACATATGAAGACATTTGTCTCTGAAGCTGGAACAGTACTGGTGATACATGTGGTACTCAAGTGTCTATGTACAAAGTACTGGATTTACTACTGGCTCCCAACCACGAATATTGATAGCAATATTCTGGGGACCTTTGTGATAATGTACCTAATGAATAGTTATCTAATCTGTGTGTTGAGAATGCTCTAAATAATTTATTTTTGTTTTGGTAAAATACATAAAACAATTTTGTGAAAAATCATATCCTCTTCCCTATGATAGATTAAATTAAAATAAAATTGAGAACCTGAATAGAACAATAGACACCAACTATTTAATTATCTTTATTTTTCCTATTAGAAAACTACAGCCCAGAGAAGGGAAGTCACTTGCCCAGGTCATCAGTCCTCAAAATGAACAAAACAGGACTAGACCTTTGGCCACCTAAATTCTACAACTGTTATCAGTGTATGTTGATTGCAGATACATTAGCCTGATGAGAGAAAATAGAATCTTTATGAAGGTGTAAGGACTTATGTAAAGTTATAGGAATAAGTACTTGAAGCTAAAGATTTTCTATAATTTAACTATAATATTTTCTTTTTTTTCTTTAAATATGTCTTTAATGCAATATGGGGAAAGAGTATACCTCAGGGATGGATTTTGTAAAATTTATTAATAAATGTATTAGAGCAGATTCCAATAAAACACAAAATAACTGAAATTATAAAATAACTTCAAATGCTGAAAAGTGCTTGGATAAAAGTGGAAATTTAGAGCTGATAATTTTTTATAGAATTTCAATTAAGTTTGACAGCTGTTTCATTACCAGATTTGATTCTTTGTAATAATATACTGTAAAATGATAATCCTTTTATCAGTATAAAAGGTTCTTATAATTTAGGTAAGTAATAAGATCCTGATATAAAATCTAAAATTTTTTACATCATAATTTCTTCACTCTTGCAATGACTTTTATGTAAAATGTTAAGAAAAAAATATATGACTAAAACCTGGGAAGAATAAGACAATTTGAAAGCGATGAATAACCAAATTACATAGTAACTGTAATGAGGAAAGTCTGACTTCTCTGTACTCAATCTAATTTGAGCTCATTTATTGGATCACAAAGGTTTCCCAAGGTAAAAAGCAATTAGTCTTAATAGTTGTAAAAATTACATTTAACCTCAAGTTTAAGTGAATGCTTAATGGAATAATATCTGCAGCATAGACTGATGATTGGATAGAAATTATTACACTAGATGCAAAAGCATTTACAGTTGAGACAACAAATTGTTACACCAGAATCATGGAGGTTTAGATATGGAAAGATGATTAGAGAACATAATGTGAAAGAACAAGAATGGGAAAGTTACATATCCAAGGTCAAGCATAAAAACACAGAGAGAACATTATTAAATTATCAAATTAGGGAAGACAGGAAAGAAATTTTTGAAACAACTTGAAGAAGCAGATATCCACACAGGCTAAAAGTAACACTGTGCATATTACTTATAAATTATGAAAGAAAAAAGTAAATTTACAATGGAGAAATATAGCAGACACCACGTTAATGAAAAGTTAACACTTATCATTACCAATAATTGGACAAACTGACATTATATAGCTTTTGATGGAGTACAGCGGGAAGGACACAACATCATATAGGCAGTATTACTGCCAAACATCTTTGACCTGAATATAATAGAAATTAATTAGACACTTTCACATTGTAGGATATTCTTCATAAATTTAGCATGGACTCTAAACAAATAGTACACGTTCTCATTTATAAGGGGGAGCTAAATGAGAGAAATATATGGTCATAAAATGGTGAAATGGACATTAAAAACTAAAGAACAGGGGAGGAGGACTGGGGGATCTGGTACTATGTACCCTATTCTGGTGAGAGGTACACAGACGTCTTGACTTCACCATGATACAATTTATCTATGTAACAAAAATCACTTGTACTCCATAGTTGTTAATTAAATGAATAGAAATACAATAAAGAACGTGTTTGTTTAGAAGAAATATTCTAGATCACAGAGACCAAAAGAATATGACAACCAAATACTATGATGATCTCAGATCAAACTATGAATTTGAAAAATGAAAAAGAACTATAATGGGCACTATTGGGATGATTGAGAAAATTTAAAAATAGAATATATACTGGATGATAGGCTGATGTTAAATTTATTGGATGTTATAATGGTATTGTTGTATTATACAAATGAGAGAGCAAAAGAAAGATCTCTTAACAATTGATTTTTCTAGGTGAAGATTAAACAGATATTCATTTTGCTAATCTTGCAATTTTTCTAATTAAAACATTAAAACAAAGCAACAGCAACTCTTTCTGTACCAATGCAGAACAATGTATGTGCTTAGTACTATGATCTCAAAGTTAACTTTGCACATTTTGAAGCTTCTCTGGACCAAATGTGCATATCCCTTATTCAATAAAAGGCATGTGTGCTTTCAAAAAAAAGAAACATTCAGAAATGAAAAGAATAACATAAATCTTATTCAATCCATATATCATACCACAATTTTCAAGTGCACCAAAATCGAATCCCTACGTCATGATATTATCTGAATTAACAGAAAAAAATAAAAAATAAAAAAGGAAATAAATGGTTCACAGGAGATAGCTTTAAAGCCCCAGTTAACAATAATTTGAAATTCATTTATGAGCATGAGACAATTGTTATATTAAAACCATTATTCTAATATGTTGTTAAAATTGCTCCTAATCCATTAGCATACTGTTGGCCTTATATCTTCCTCGTTTTGCTTAGGTAACTCACTACAATTCTAACTATAGTTCTAATTTTTGCCCCCTCCCCACTACACTGGGTTCCAAGAAAGCCCAGACAAAGATTTTTTCTATATTTCACTAACACGGCAAGAATGACCACCACAGCTATGGTCCTCAACACAAAAATGCCATACTCCTGATATTAAATTGAAATCACACACACAAAAAGGCCTCTGCTTTTAGTTCAAACTTTCATATTTCAGCTAATGAATTAACATTTAAAACTATATCAGGGTGGTATCACCATGCAGTGAACAATTCAGCTTCGTCATTGGAACCTTTTTGCCTATTCAGTGTTTTGGGATTTTTTTAAATATGTAAGTCTATTCTTATTATATGAAAAATAAAGAAAAATGGTAAGAATCATAAGGGTTGACTACTAATAGGAAACCTACAAAAATTCACTTAGATAGAAGGAATAAGTTGTGATATTTGACAGCACTCCAAGATGGCAATAGCTAACAATAATGTGTTGTAATATTTCAAAATAGCTAGTGAAGATCTGGAATGTTCCCAATGCAAGGATGGTAAATGTTTGAAGTGATGGATATACTGATTACCCTGATTAAATCATTACACATTACATGCATGATTCAAGGTATTATATGTATCCCATTAATATGAACAATTATTACTTATTAATAAAAATGTATTCATTATGTGTCAAATAAATGTTTGAACAGGTAAATAAAAAGAGAAATAGATATAGATCTCATCTTTTAGTGAAAGAAATTATCATACCTGCCAAAGTGTGTGATTCTCCAGTCTTACATACTGATTGCGTTAAACTAAAAAAAAAATAAATTAGGGTGGCGCCTGTGGCTCAAGGAGTAGGGCGCCGGCCCCATATACTGGAGGTAGTGGGTTGAAACCCAGCCCCAGCCAAAAACTGCAAAAATAAAATAAAATGAAATAAATTAGTACATAAAAAATGCAATAAGCTATATAAGAGTTAACAGAGTAGATCATAGATATAAATGTGAAATGCAAAACTATAAAGCTTCTAGAAGAAAATTTGGGAGAAAATCTATGTGATGTTGAGTTGGTTAATGAATTTTAAGACACAAAACCAGAACTATGATTTGGGAAAGAAAACTTAAATGAGTTTTTTTTTTTTTTTTTTGAGACAGAGTCTCACTCTGTTGCCACAGGCTGAAGTGCCATGGAGTCAGACTAGCTCAGAGCAACCTCGAACTCCTGGGTTCAGTGATCCTCCTGTCTCAGCCTCCCAAGCAGCTGGAACTATAGGCACCTACCATAATGGCTGGCTAACTTTTCCATTTTCAGTAAAGACAGGATCTTTCTATTGCTCAGGTTGGTCTCAAACTCCTTAGCTCAAGGGATCCTCCCACAATGGCCTTCCAGAGTGCTAGATGTACAGGGAGTTAGCCACTGCACCTGGCAAAGTTGAACTTTTTAAATTAAAAAATATATATATTTGCTACTAAAAGGGATGGGGTAGGGGAATGAGGGATGGGGAGCTGGGAGGAGGAAGAGGGATGGGGTCATGGTATATGGCACATCTTTTGGGAGCAGGACACAATTACAAGATGGACTTTACCTAACAACCACAATCAGTGTAACCTAATTCTTTGTAACCTCAATGAATCCCAAACAGGTAAATATAAAAAATAACTTTATTTGGTGAAAGATATTATTAAGAGAATCAAAAGACAAGTCACAGCCTGGGGAAAATATTTTCCAAACATATATTTCATAATGAAATTCTATCCAAAATATGCTAAAGAAAATCCTAAGTTTCAAGGACATGATGTCACAAAGATGGCAAAGTATGAGATATGAGCCTTCATCTCCCTACCAGAATTCAAATGCAAACAAGCTATCCATAAACCACAGGAGGGCTAAAGGGCCCACATAAGAATCTATTGCAACACAGTGTAGCAAAATACCAAAATGAAAAATGTCCACACAGAAAGAATAGCTGATGAAATCAGTATACCTGAGATACGAGGAGATGGCTCAGAATAATGAAAAAAGGCACAGGCTACCAGTATCAGCCACATATTGGGACTACAGTGGGCAGCAGTTCTCTGCTCTGTGGACAATACCTGCGTCTTTTGCCACCAAGGTAACCAAAAGCCATTTCTCCTCTGGGGAACATCAGAGAGGAAGATGTGCCTGCACCCTCCTCACCCCAAGAAACACTTGGAGTTGTGCTTCTTCAAGACCCAAGCTGCCAGCCCACCCGATCCCATGCATACCCGATACTTAGGCCAAGACTTTCCTACCAGTGCATTTACTCCCTATGACAAGTTTTTGGCTGAAATGAGGCTTACCACACCTCAAACACTGATGTTATTGCCATTGTGAGCTAGTCCACACCCTTTACCCTGTATAGACAAAGATGCTCTGCACACGCCCACAGTCTGGGCACCAGCTCAGATGCCATTAAGAGTTCACTCGGGCTCTGAACCACAGATACAAGGCTGTGTGTGCATGACCACACCTCACACACCAGATTAATGCCATAGTGAACAAGCAGACATACTGGGAACAGTTGGATGTCTCTAAAAAACTATAAATGGAACTACCTGTGGCATAGCATTCCCACTTCTCGACGTATATCCAGAGGAATTGCTATCAGTACATCATGTAGTATCTATACTCCCATGTTTATTGCAGCCTTATTTACAATACCCAACATAGAGAAGCAACCTAAGTGTCTCTAAGTTGATGAACGGATGACGAAAATGTAGTGTAAGACTATTAATGCAATGCAAGACTATTAATATTCAGCCTTTGCAATGAAGGAAATCCTGTCATTTACTATATCACAGATGTACCTTGAAGACATTATGATAAGTTAATAGCCAGGCATAAACATACAAATAATGCATGATCTTACTGAAATGCGGAATCTAAAAAACACAAATTCATAAAAGTAGAGAACAGAATGATAATTACCAGAGGCTGAGGTTTAGCAGCATATGGGGGATATATTGGGCAAACTGTATAAAGTACCAAACAGAAGTAAGCCTCTGAGATCTGTTGCACAGTAAGGTGACTATAGAAAATAATAATGTATTGTATATTATTTCAAAATTGATAAAAGTAAACTTAAAATGTTCTTATCACAATGATAAATATGTGAAGTTATAGTTATGTAAATTCTATTGATACAATCATTCTACAGTGTATATACTTGATCAAAACATTACCTCGTACCCTGTATATATATATACAATTACTATTTGTCAATTAAAAATAACAAAATAAAAAACACATTAATTTAAAAGTGAGGCAAAACTCTTAAAAATCCATAAACAAACCGATTTTATAAAGTCTTAATAGACACCTTACCAAAACAGACACACAGATGGAAAACAAGCATATGAAAATATATTTGACACTAGATAAATTCAATTTAAATGAGAAAACACTTCACACCTATAAAAATTGCTAACCTTCATTTAATAAAATACTGGCAATAGAAACCATGTGGAGAAGCAAGAACTACTATATGTTGATCATAAAAATACAAACTGGGGCAGCCACTTTGGAAGATAATTTGATAGATTCTTAAAAATCGATATGCACACTTACATGGAATCCAGTATTTGCAGTCCTTGGTATTTACACAAATGAACTGAAAATTAATGTGCACACAAAAATCTGCATGATGTTTATATCAGCTTTATTCATAGTCTTCATTACCAGAAACAGTCAAGATGTTTTTCAGTAGATGTACGGATATACAAACTATGCTACAGCCATACGGAGAGATATTATTCAGCAATAAAAAGGGATGAGGAATCTATTACTGTGCAATAGATCTCAGAGACAAAGAGATAGACAAATATTAAATGCATTTTTCTGTATGAAATAAACCAATCTACAAAACCTGGATGCTGTATTGTTCCTAACATAAAACATTCTGGAATATAGAGAAGATAAACATCATAGTTGCTAAGGGTACAGGGTGAGCAGGTTGAGTAATTGAAGCACAGGAGATTTTTGAAAGGGAATTGAATATATATATGTATATATTATATATATGGTCATGGGAGTTACAAACATTGCATTTGTGCAAATCCACAAAACCATACAGCACATAGAGTGAATCTTCATATGTGCTAATTAAAAGAACATTAGAGGATCCCAGGAAAAAAATGTAGACTGTGACAAGAGAACCTAACTGTATTATAAATGTGTGAAACACCCTTATAGAAGGCAGTGTGCAGTGGGAATTGCTGACCTAAGCAACTTTGCAAATGAATAGAGTCAGAGAGACAAAAATAAGTCTGCAGAAACTATGGATACACTATACCAGGCGTCCTCAAACTGCAGCCCGCGGGCCACATGAAGTGGTGTGAATTGTATTTGTTCCCATTTTGTTTTTTACTTCAAAATAAGATATGTGCAGTGTGCATAGGAATTTGTTCATAGTGTTTTGTTTTGTTTTGTTTTTTAACTATAGTCCAGCCCTCCAACGGTCTGAGGGACAGTGAATTGGCCCCCTGTTGAAAAAGTTTGAGGACGCCTGCACTATACCCTAGTCACAAAGCTGTTTCCCAATGGCAAATTAATTAGCAATTCTGATAACATTATACATGCATACTGGAATTAAACAATTTAGTAAACATATTGTGAATAGTGGAAGTCCTGTTTCTCAACATTTGTGTTACGGATTACAAATAAGCGAGGGAAAGAGGCTGTAGTGATTCATGTGGTAATGAACTAGAATTAGTGATATGACTATGAACTCATTTTTAACTTATGAACAATGTGACTCCATATAGAAAGTTTTTTAGATATGTGTATACATACATGGTGGTAATATGCAAATTTGTATCTCCTTGCACTTTCAGCTGAGAGTCCAAAAGCAACAGCTTACCAACACTATGCTCACCTAATGTCCCAATCTTGGTTTCTGATGTAATTTTCCACCTAAAGGAACCAGCATTCCTTGTAGAAATAACTAATTCTAACAGTAGAACAAGAAATGTATAAGATGAACGTCGAGTATTTTGTACTGACAAAAAGTAAGAAGTTGCTTAAAAAAGAAAGCCCACAATGTAAAGCGTTTTAATGGAAAAAATAAATGGGCCAATTGAATGATGAAACCATAGCCAAAGCTGCAAAATTTCAGCAACAAAATAAATAAAGTACTGTCATACTTATGTAAATATATGATTGAATACAAATAAAGAGAAGAGACAGAGCTCACATACACTAAAATTCCAAACAATTCATGTAGATACATAGCCTTCAAGAAGGGGGAGCATAACTCCCCATTTCTTTAGAATGGGCTATGACCAGTGACTTCCTTCCAAAAAGTAGACAATAAAAAAGGGGTAATAAAGGAGTAACTTTATAATGGAGAAAACTATCAACTTCAGCTCAATTAACAAGCTCAACATCAATAATGATAAATCATGTGGGTAGCCTGGGCTATTGATATTATGAGATTTGCACTTTATATCTATGTTTCTCCCTAAAACCCATAGTCCCAGTTTAATCATCAGACTAATAACAGACAAATTCCTAGAGGACCATCTTACAAAATACCTGACCAGTACTCCTTGATAATTATTAAAGTCATTAAAAATAAGGAGAGTCTGAGAAACTACCAAAGCCAAGTGGAGCCTAAGGATACATGACAACCAAATTTAATGCGGTTATCTATCCTTTGGTGCTGGGGCAGAGGACATTTGTGAAACACTGAGGAAATCTGAATAAGTGATGGATGTTTATTAATATCAATGCATTAATATTAGTTTGTGACCTGTGACAATTGTACTATACTAACATAAGAGGTTAAAATCAATAATAGGGGAACTGTGTGTGTGTTGTGGGGAGGTAATTTGGGAACACCCTGCACTACTTTTGCAACTTTTGTGTAAATCTCTAAACAATAAATTATGCAACAATAAAAACTTTATTTAGGGGAATATATATATATGATTTGATAGATTCTTAAAAATCTATATGCACACTTACATAGAATCCAGTATTTGCACTCCTTGGTATTTACACAAATGAACTGAAAATTAATGTGCACACAAAAATCAGCACATTATATATTATATCTATTATATATTGTATCTATCTATATATATAGAGAGAGACTATATATATAGACTGTATATATAGTTAAAATATGCATCTAGCTTCAGTTTCTGACAAGTATTCTAATTTCCTGTCCAAAAGTCAACCCTCAGATGGCCTTAAAGGCAAAGATAGGTCACAACAGTGTTTTTCAACCTTTTGTACCTCACAGTTCACTTGAACCTATACTTAAACTTCTGTGGCACACTTAAATGATGCTGATCAAAAAAAGTGTTTTAAAAAAGAATATATTTACTGTGCTTTGAATGTCTTTAGAAAAGAATTTAATTAATGATCTTCAAAAATTTTTGCAGCACACCTAAGAGGTTCTCACTGCACACTAATGTGTCACAGCGCACTGGTTGAAAATCACTTGGTTAGAAGGACTGAAAAACTAAAAATAGGGAGGAAAATCCTAGAGAGCAAGAAGGATGCTGGATTCCACAATGAGAGGAAATGGCAACACAGAATAAGTGAAATGCAGGTCCTGCAGACTGGGAATGTAATTGGAGGGCTTTTGTGTTATTTATACTCCTGCCCAAGGTGGATCATTGCCTGCCCCATTACTCCAGCAGAGTTTAGCAGGTTATGACAAGGGAAGCCTTTTAATCTTGGCTTCAAATGGGAAAAATCAATCATTCATTCTACAAATATTTATTGAAGGCCTACTGTATGCCAGATAATATGATACACATCAAGGAGGGGAGAAAACAGTGAAGAAAAGAGAAAAAAGAAATGCTTTGGGGGCACCTGTGGCTCAAAGGAGTAGGGTGCCAGCTCCATATAACGACGGAGGTGGTGGGTTCAAACCCAGCCCTGGCCAAAAACTGCAAAAAAAAAAAAAGAAAAAGAAAAAGAAAAGAAAGAAAAGAAATGCTTTCACAGAATACAAACAAAGAAAACAAAGCTATATAATGTTAAAAATAAGTAGTAAAATCTATAGTATGTCATGTGATGAATGATGCTAATCAGAAAAATAAAATGAGAAAGGAAAGTGAAATGGGAATTTGGATTTTAGACAAAATAGTTAAGTGACATCACACTGAGATGATAGGCCAATAAGGTTCTTAAAGAAGTGGACTACTGAACTTTTGAGACACTTCAGAAAAAATTCCATTCTAGACAGAGGAAAGAGCAAGTGCGAAGGCATACCTGATGTGTTTGAAAATAACAATACAGAAGCTTTTTAGTTTGATCAAGTCCCAGTAGTGTATTTTTGAAGCTGCTTCAATTGCCTGGAGGGTCCTCCTCATAAAATACTCGCCCATCCCGATTTCTTCAAGGGTTTTCCCTGCACTCTCCTCTAGTATTTTTATAGTTTCATGTCTTAAGTTTAAATCTTTGATCCAGTGAGAGTCTATCTTAGTTAATGGTGAAAGGTGTGGGTCCACTTTCAGTCTTCTACAGGTTGCCAGCCAGTTCACCCAGCACCATTTGTTAAATAGGAAATCTTCTGCACAGCCAAGAACACAGTAAGTAAAGCAAGCAAACAGCCCTCAGAATGGGAGAAGATATTTGCAGGTTATGTCTCCAACAAAGGTTTAATAACCAGAATCCACAGAGAACTCAAACACATTAGCAAGAATAAAACAAGGGATCCCATCGCAGGCTGGGCAAGGGATTTGAAGAGAAACTTCTCTGAAGAAGACAGGCGCGCGGCCTTCAGACATATGAAAAAATGCTCATCATCTTTAATCATCAGAGAAATGCAAATCAAAACTACTTTGAGATACCATCTAACTCCAGTGAGACTAGCCTATATAACAAAATCCCAAGACCAGAGATGTTGGCGCGGATGTGGAGAAAAGGGAACACTTTTGCACTGCTGGTGGGAATGCAAATTAATACATTCCTTTTGGAAAGAGATATGGAGAACACTTAGAGATCTAAAAATAGATCTGCCATTCAATCCTGTAATCCTTCTACTGGGCATATACCCAGAAGACCAAAAATCACATCATAACAAAGATATTTGTACCAGAATGTTTATTGCAGCTCAATTCATGATTGCTAAGTCATGGAAGAAGCCCAAGTGCCCATCTATCCACGAATGGATTAATAAATTGTGGTATACGTACACCATGGAACATTATGCAGCCTTAAAGAAAGATGGAGACTTTACCTCTTTCATGTTTACATGGATGGAGCTGGAACATATTCTTCTTAGTAAAGTATGTCAAGAATGGAAGAAAAAGTACCCAATATACTCAGCCCTACTATGAAACTAATTTAGGGTTTTCACATGAAAGCTATAACCCAGTTACAACCTAAGAATAGGGGGAAGGGGGAAAGGGAGGGGAGGGAGCGGGGAGATGGGTAGAGGGAAGGGGATTGGTGGGATTACACCAGTGGTGCATCTTACAAGGGTACATGTGAAACTTAGTAAACGGTCTGTGAAGCTAGTGAATGATGCCCCATGATCATATCAATGTACACAGCTATGATTTAATAAAAAAAAAGAAAATAACAATACAAATGTGACTTAAGTAGCGTAAGAGTAGAAATAACGGAAGATAAATATGTAGTGAAAACGGGAGAAGGAAGATTATGTAGATTCTTACTCTGGGAGAGATGAAAAGGCATTACAGTGTTGTAAGGAGAGAAGAGACAGGAACTGACTTACATTTTAACAGGATCATGCTAAAATAGACTTTGGAGTGAAAATGGACTGAATAAAAAGGGATAGAATTAGGGAGAATCGATATAAGGCTATTTTCATAGTCTAGTCAAGAGTGGTTTATTATGGCAGGATAAAAACCTTGGACCAGAGTAGTATTTATGAGTGGAAGAGGTGGGAAGTGTTAAGAGTCTGGATATAATTTGAAGACAAAGGTAATACATTTGCTCACTAATTCAGTGTCAGGTATGAGCAGAGGTATCATATTTTGTTTGTTGGTGTGAGGACCTGGAAACAATGCGGATGTGACTTACGGAGTTAGGGAAGAGCACAGAAGGAGAAAATTAGAGAGAGAAAGTTCCACTAGGAACTTACAACGTTTACAGTATCTGTTGGCCATTCAAACAAGGGTAAGAGCGGGGAGTTGATACAAGAATTCAGAGATCACAATGGTTAACATAGCCTTCCTGGCATTATCTCAGTTACTGTGCCAACACATTTACATTCTACATTTACCAAGTTTTGCAAATACCCCTGTAAGATGCAAATGGTCTATGAAGCGAGTGTATGAGGCCCCATGATCATATCAATGTACACAGCTATGATTTAATAAAAAAATAAATAAATAAAAAATAAATAAATAAATAAAGTAGACACTTGTGGTGGCTCTAGTTCTGAAAAAAAAAAAAAAAGAATTCAGAGATCAATTGGGCCCCGAGGAGCAGAGGCAGCAGCGAGGAGCAGGAGGAGCTGGTGTCCGGCACAGCCACTGCGGGTGCGCTGGTGTGGAAAGCAGCAGACTATGTCCAGAGCAAGGATTTCAGGGACTACCTTAAGAGTACGCACTTCTGGGGCCCAGTAGCCAACTAGGGTCTGCCTGTTGCTGCCATCAATGACATGAACGATTCTCTAGGGATTATCAGTGGGCAGATGACATTTGCTCTCTGTTGTTATTCTTTGATATTTATGAGATTTGCCTAAGAGGTGCAGCCTCGACACTGGCTTCTGTTCGCGTGCTGTGCAACAAATGAAGTAGCCCAGATCATCCAGGGAGGACAGCTTATCAGATATGGGATGACCAAAAAGGCATCTGCATAACAAGAGAAAATGAAGAACCCGCTTTTAAAGGGACAGCATCACCAGCTACTGCTGCTGAGTCACAGATTCCATCATCATAGTCTTGCTAGGGAAAATGATGTTGAATTCTATTTTTACTAGCCGTACTATTTTAATAGAAATAATCCAGACTCTGTAAACTAACTCTCTGCTGCCTTACTGAATATTTTACTTTTCATAAAGAGTAGCTCAAAATAGGCAATCAATTTAATGACTTCTGATGATGATTTTATCTACAGTAATATATGCATATTGTCTATTAAAATGTACTCAGTGAAAAACCGAACAGAAGAAAATTTGTAACTACTAAGTAATTAAGTCCTCAGAACTCTTGACATTTTCTTTAATGACAGCAAGGCGAACAATAGCTGGTCACATACCTAAATTCTTTTTTTTTTTTTTTTTGGAGAGACAGAGTCTCACTGTACCGCCCTCGGGTAGAGTGCCATGACGTCACACGGCTCACAGCAACCTCCAACTCTTGGGCTTACGCGAATCTCTTGCCTCAGCCTCCCGAGCAGCTGGGACTACAGGCGCCCGCCACAACGCCTGGCTATTTTTTTGTTGCAGTTTGGCAGGGGCTGGGTTTGAACCCGCCACCCTCGGCATATGGAGCCTGCGCCCTACTCACTGAGCCACAGGTGCCTACATACCTAAATTCTTATTCCTGGTATTTAAAAATGTTATCTGTGTATTTCCATGCACTGCATATATTGGGATGCTGTGACTTAATGGCAATAAATGATTTAAATATTTGTTTAAAAAAATGATTCAGAGATCAAAATGGAAGTCTTAGCTGGCAACTCATATTAAAGAGTCATGAGTTTATTCATGAATTACTAGCCATTAGTTTATTCCAGAATGTGAATGAAACAACCAAGGGGATGTGGAGACAAAATCCCAGAAAAGTCCTCATGTGAGAGTCCTGAAGAGAGAGCACAAAGGGTCTTTAACTTAAGAAGTTGGAGATGTAGAAGGAAATCAGCCAAGAGACTAAGAAGTAGTAGACACCCATGTAGATGGAAAACCAAGAATGTGATATGCCAGAAGCCAATTTAAGAAAGAGGAAATAATTAACTATCAAAAACTGTCTATTCTGGCTGGGAATGATGGCTCACATCTATAATCTCAGCACTCTGGGAGACTGAGGAGGGTGGATTGCCTGAACTCACAGGTTCGAGATCAGCCAGAGCCAGAGTGAGACCCCATCTCTAAAAAATAGCCAGGCATTGTGGTGGGCGCCTGTAATCCCAGCTACTTTGGAGACTGAGGCAAGAGACTCGCTTAAGCTTGGGAGTTTGATGTTTCTGTGAACTGTGAAGTCACAGCACTCTATTGTGGGTGACAAAGTGAGACTCTGTCTCAAAACAAAACAAAACAAAACAGAACAAAAACTGACTATTCATAAAGTATGACTAAGTGTGGGGAATAAAGTTTGGTTTTCACATGGTGAAGTGATCATGTTGATCTTGACAAGCACACTTTTGGTAGTAGTTCATTATGGCAGGATATAAACCTGAATGGTGTGTGTTCAATAGAGAAACAAATAAGAGGAATGAATTGGGGATATTGAGTGTAGAGAACACTTTGAGGACTTTTACTATGAAGAGATGGACAAAAAAGAAACAGTAGCATATTATTAAATTTATATAAATGATATGGTCAGAAATAGAGTATTGACAATGCAGATAAGAAAGAGAAAAATTGTTGAAAATAATGCCCTGAAATAAAAGGAAAAATTGGATTTTCTGTATAAGAGCAAGTAGCAATAAGCACAGATTATTCATCCATAGTTAAAGAAAATCAGAATATGTACATACAGATATTAGCTTCTTATGATGGCACTTTTTGGAGAAAGCTCTTACCCTACTTCACTAAGGTATGTTCCTCACTTCTAACATAAACAAAGTTGGGAAGCTTGTTATGTGTGTCCTGCATTTAAGGACCACCACAGACAGGGATCTAATTCCTATTCTTGGAAATTTGGAGGGTTATGGATGATCTAACTTCGTTAGTGGCAGAGCCAGAATAATGTTGCTTAGTTGAAATCAGTTTATACTACTATGCTGTGGTCAAAATTACACAGAATTTTACATGGGTCAGATATGGACCCCATTTGAGAGAAAAACTGGAAGGAAACAAAACACTTAAATGAATAGCCATCACGAATGTTCAACTATCTGGGATACAGATAAATCAGTATTCAGAGAAAATTTTATAGGTATAAATGTTATTATGGAAAAATAGAAGCAAGTGATTGAATTATTTAAATAGAATAAAATTCAGTCAAGTAATTCCAAAGATAGAAAATAAAATAATAATTAAACATATAATATTAGATGACATTAATGAAAGAAAACTGGAAAATATTGAAATACTACTACGACAGGAAATTTGGTCTTTGAAAATACTAGTAAGACAGGAAAAATTGCTTGCAAGTGAAATGAGAAAAGAGGCAACAAATAGCACACGTATTTTCTTAGAAAACAAGTGGTAAAATGGAGGCATTAACCCAGAGTCCATGTAATTTTCCATTGAACTATATATTTTCCCACAGTGCAAAAAAAGCCTGATATTATTCACTTATTTCTTCGGGTTATATTCAGTTTTGTGAGTCTATGCTTTTTCTAGTGCTTTATAACCAACCATCGGTCTTCTCACATTCGTAAACATTGGCCTTCATTCAAACATTTGCCTTCATTAACTACTCAGAGAAATGAACAAAGTCCATCTTTTAAAATCCTATTTCATTACTGAGAAAGCAAATGCTCAGGGTTGGAGGAATAAGGTATTCTTTTTTTTTTTTTTTTGTGGTTTTTGGCCGGGGCTAGGTTTGAACCCGCCACCTCCGGCATATGGGACCGGCACCCTACTCCTTGAGCCACAGGCGCCACCCAAGGAATAAGGTATTCTTAATCCGGAATCCTTCGATGAAGAAATTCGATGTGAAACAGTGCTTGCAAACATGAAATATTCTTGCTTATGAGTCTAGCAATGGATGTGCATATGGTACATAAGATGTTCAAGTTAATTCATTTGCTTTATACATTTGTTATATTTGATATATATATAGTGATCCTTATCCCGAGGGAATTTTGTTACCAGAAAGTGCTAGACTGCGAGCATTTGAGCATTACTGTTAAGTCCACTCGTATAATCATCCTGCTCTTCAGATCAGCAGTTTCCAATCAAGTTTAATTGTCAAATACAATGCATGTGATATTTGCAGGTTCATTTCCCTAAGAATAAATTTCAATAAGTGTTTTCTGGTGAGACTAATTGTCCTTTAGATAATCACCTTCTTGACAGACATCATTACACATGCAATTTCATCAGTAGCTACTAACATTTAGGTAGTTAACAATTTTCTCTGCTTAAATTTGTACATTTTTCAATATTTTATTACCTACATTCAGCCAAAAGAGAGAGAAATGAATATGTTTGACTATTTACACCTCTCAAGCACACTCTCAACAGCATGTCATTTATTCTTGTAAACTCTAGTAGAACAAGATATTAATATCACTTTACCTACCTGCTAGAAAACTCAAAGATTATAAAGATAATAAGGCAAACTGGAAACAATGCTGAGAATTGTCCAATGAAAGTTCTACTAAATAAAAAATGTGTTGTAAAGAAAATCATATTACTAATTAGATCCTTATTTCCACACATCATTCCCTCTGGTAAAATCAGAACTTACGATTATAAAGATTGCCAATCATATATTTTTTTACATATTTATTCCCTACTATGTCCCCAAGGAAATTAAAAATATGCACATAGTATCACAATATGAAATACACATAAAAGAAACTGGAGACAAAGTTAACCATGTAAGAAAGAGAATTTTTTGAAGTGTGTAAACTGGTTATGTCTAACATATAGAGCAGCCAATAGGAAGAGGGTACTTATTATGTATAATGTCTCCATGTCCACAAAATAAAACTGGTTTCTCAGGAGAAATTATAAACCATTTCTCCTCAAAGAAAAGACACTACATTGCTTATCTTTTTCCATATATAAATCTTATAAGTTAACTTTAAAAAGACAGTTTTTTCCTCTGTTTGATGAAACTTTGCCAGTATATCCATATTTATGACCAATGTAACATATAAAGAAACCATAAATAAATGCACACATTTTTAGCTAACTTTTTTTGACAAGGATGCAAATCACATTTATTGAGGAAAATACAATATTATTAATAAATGATTCTCAAAAAACTGGATATCTACACATAGCAGAATGAAACTAGACACCCATCTCTCATCACACACAAAAATCAAATAAAAATGGATGAAATACCTTAAGTGTAAAGCCTAAAACTATAAAAAAGGGAAGAAAACGGAGAAAATGCTTCAGGTCATTGATCTGGGAAAAGATTTTATGAATAAGATCTCAAAATCCCAGGCAACAAAAGGAAAGGTAGACAAATAGGGTTATGTAAATCTAAGTAGCTTCTAATACAACAAAGGAAATAATAGACAGACTAAAAAGACAACCTATAGAATGGTAGAAATATTTTCATTTTCTAAATTTTAAACAATAAGCATGTATCATTTTATAATTACCAGAAAAGGCATTATAAAATGATAGGCATATGAGTCTTCATTTCACATACTGATAAGAGAAGAGCAGTCTACTTTAGCCTCTGTTGGAGTTCCATTATCTCCATAGCAACCAAAGCTACAATGCTATCTTAATATTGAATTTGGTATTATCATGATAAGCTTCTGAATAGTCTCTTGAGGGGTAAGTAATTTAAAATGCAAGCCCTTACTTTTACTAGCACTTGACAGTCTTATAAGCAAGTGACCTTTCAAATGGCATGGGCATGTTCTTTTTCTTCCATCTAGAATTTTCTAAAATGTCTCTTTTCTAGGTTACTCTATTTAAATATATCAGCAATCCAAATCTAGTTTGCATAAATAATCTTGAGACCACATGAAGCAACAATAACAAAATATATTTAGAACAACCTACAAAAACTATTACATTGACTGATACAGATTCTTCCACTATTAAAACATAATAGTTCAAATGCTTAATTGAAGTGAAATTTGAACACTTCTAAGAAAAGGTGTTTCTGGAATAGTGGTATATCTGCTTCATTCTCGTGACCATATATTTCAGCTCTGATTAATCAGGTTTTCTTTGAAAAAAATGATAGACTTTGTCATGGTTAATGGCTGTAATGCCACCATTAACTTTTTGTGTGACCTTGGGCAATCCACTCTACTTCTCTGAACCTTGTTGTCCCCATTGGCAAAGAAAAATAATTTTGTTAAATAAGTTTTTAAGTCCTTTGTAGTTCTACCTCTGAAGTTTTCTGACACCCATGGCATATTCACCTGGAGATTTTACTTAGCTGGGTATCACATTCTCATATTTTTGTTAACCAACACCAATTGGAGGGAAAATAAGATTAAAAACTAATAATTCAGTATTACTCTCAGGAAGCCTGAATTAATCATATACCTTTAATATATACAATTCATGAAAGTAGAGGTAGGAGAAAACAAATCAAAATCAGTGATAAAAACAAGCACATACTGAGCACGAACCCTGCTTTAGGCACTGTTTTATGCATTTGACATATATTTACCCTCTCAACAATCTGTGATATATGTTGTAAAATTACCCCCATTTTACTAGTAAGGAAAATTAGAGACAAAGTGAAAAATTGCAAGTTGACACAACTAGTGAGGGTCAGAGCTAGAGTTCAAATCAAGGCATGCACACTTCCAAGTAAATGCTTGCATTTACCACACACTGATACCTCTGACCAGGCCTGCTGGTATGGGTTTTCTTTGATATACATATTGATGCCTTGGCAGAAGCTCAATAGTGATGCTCTCTTTACTCAGGGCAGAGCCCCAAGCAGTCACATTAGCCTTGCTTACTGCCTTACTTCATTTTCTGTGTCTATAATGGAATACCACAGACTGGGTGTTTATAATGAACAGAAATTTATTGGGCCCCTGGGTCTGGAAGTTGGGACGTCCAATATCATGATGCTGACATTTGGCAAAGGACTTTGTGCTGCATCATCTCATGGGGGAAAGCAAATAGGGTAAGAAAGAATAAGAATGCATGAGGAAGTAAAGACAAACTTGCTTTTATAATAACTCACTCCTAAGATAATGACCTTAATCCATTTGTGTGATAAGATCTCTGATAGCCTAATCTCTTAACAGCTCCAACTCTTATACCATCACAATGGCAATTACATTTCAACATGAGTCTTGAATAGGACATTCAAACTATAGTACCTCTGCTTAAAGCACCAACACACATGGCTTTCAGAACTTTTCCTCTCACAAACACTTCCTTGGACTTCAGGTCACTTTAATGATCCTTTTGTCTATTTTATCCCGAGATAGGATAATAAACACAAATAAATGCAGTTATGGCAAAAACAGTAACACTGATATCCTCTTTAGGGCTCTGAGTACATTTAGTTACAGAGCCATGATTTCTCTCCTTTTGTTTTTCCCCATGAGTATACTTAGTATGGCTGAATAAATTATAAGTTATTTTGGGCAGAGATATTAATATATTGCATCATTTGTAGGCTCAGCCTCAGAACATTAAATGTTTACTAAGAATTTAGTCAGTGCCAAGCACAGTTTTAGATGCTAAGGATGAAGAAATTAATAAGATACAGTCATTGCTTTTCAGGAGTTCACAATTAGCAGAGAAGTCAGGCACATAGACAGTACAAACAGAAAAGTGGCAAAAGAATGGAATGACTAAAGAGCATGGAGGAGGAAAATCATTCACTTTGCTGAGAGAAGACAAAACAGTATTTATTTATGTGTAGTATGCATAGTAATCAAAACTATGAATTTTGGAGTTAGAACTTCGTTTTAATTCTGACTCATCCATTTACAAGCTATGTGATCTTGGACAGGACATTTAACTTGAATAATCTTCAAACATCTCACTGGTAGAATTTGGATTAGTAATGAGGTTTAAATATAAAAAAAGGCCCTAGAAAATGTCTGATATAGTGTGCACACTAAAAAAGTAATAGCAATTATTAATATAATGGAAGTCTTCATAGAGAAGAAAATAATTTGCATAGCCCTTATGAAAGGCATATGAAAGGATAAGAGGATGATATTTCAGTTAGAAAAAATAGCATTTGATGTTTCATGGAATAAGGAAAAGACATGTTTCCTGAAGGAAAGGAAAATAGTTTTGTGTGACCGTTGAGTATTTCAGATGTTTGGGGTCAGAATGAAGAGAGGACTTGAAAGGCAGGCTATAGACAAATCTATAAGGGCCTTGAAAATCAAGATCAAAGGATTTTGAACTTCAGCCTGTAGGAAAAGCAAAAATAATAGAAGGAGGCTAAATATGGAATGGGAGGGAAAGATGACATACAATTTTATATATATTTCATCACCTCAGGAAGTGACTGTGATCGTCTTTCATATTATGTGGTTATCCCTGAGTAAATCTTTTCAGAAAAACTTTAACTCCAAGGGAAGAAACTCATTAGACAGCTGCCTATCAGTAGCCATTAATTCAGTCTAGAGTCTCTAATCACAATTCTCAAAATGATCTATTAATACATTTTCTAAAGCAATTACAGTCTAGGAGGGAAAACAATAGCTGGTTCAGCATTTTTTTATCCAGCAATAATGGGAAAAATATTTGACTAGTTTTAATACCTTAAGGTTGGAAGTTTTACTGAATTTTATAAGCTTAAAGAGCCTATATTTTTTCCTCAATGTAACTCCCCCAAATTTTTCTGAAAGAAGGCCCTATAATGAAGGCATGGAACATAGGGAAAGTTCATCCTAAAAACTTACTTTTTTTGCATTTGCCTTTCTCGATTTCAGGAAACCCAACAGGTAGTATTCAATTAATGGAGTTCATCTCAGGGCCTGTTGACATTCCTTTTGATCCCAGAATCCATTAGTCATAGTTCAAGAAAATTCATCACCAGTTCCCAAAATGTCTTTTTCTTTTTCATTGTAAAGTTTGGATTTTAACTCTGGCCATTCTTAGGTGGTGCTGAGAAATATATGATCACAATTACAATCACTCAGGATACAACACAACTAACTCCCAGAGTGACCTGCAATCTAGTCTTTCTCCATTCTCAGGCCCCATTTTTACTTCTATAATTGAGGTATTGTGATGCAGAATCTGAAAGAGGCTATATGATGCTGACATCCTCAACTTTAGTTTAAACACTTAGAACCCCTATTACTTTGAAAACAAGACATTTAATGCTCTGGGAAGAAATTAAAGGAAATGAAATTGTTGAGTGGCAGAGAAAGATGGTGGACAAGAAGGATCATTGAGCTATGCTCTCCTAGAATGACTGGAGAAAAAGAGAGAAGCCAGACGTACCTAGCATGGAGTCCTTGTCCAGAATCATAGCTCAGGGAGCACAGAAAAGACATGGTGAGCTGGATACAGCAAATGATCCAGTGTGGTGAAAATCTGATGAACTAAGCAAGTGATTGTGCCATGCTGGGATTGGTGGTCCACCACAGAGGTCTGGAATGGGAGGAAGCCTTTCTGGACTTTTTAATTGTTGGGGGAAGCTACACATTGAATGGAAAGCATGGAAGAGTGGGCAGACTTGAACAGTATATAACAACCAGATTTGAATACTGGTTGGAGTGGATTTCTCATAGGTTTGGTGGCTAGTGAGGTAGCCATATGACAAAGTTTTGGCAGTCAGGAGGCTGCCATTGTGGGAAGGTCATGAGAAGGCCTTTGCAGGGACCTGACAGCCATCTTAATTCTGCCTGCCAGGATCATAACTCCACTCTGGGGAAAGGGTGAGGCACTCCTGCACCTCATGGGAAATGGAGTCAGAGGGCACTATGAGACCTCCCCCCCGAAGGATTCTTGTCACCTGTAAGATCCCAACCTGGCAGAGTCTGAATGCTGAGGTAAGAATTAGGCAATCACTGAAGGCACTAAGTTATTAAAAAGGGCTATAGAGGTTGCTGGCTGTGCTCTCTGGCTCCTAAAACCCCACAGTGCCACCTCGTGTCCTGACAACATATTGCAAACTACTGGCATCAATAGCAAGGACTTCTATTTGAAACAAAAGAGACAGAAGCAAAAAAGAAAACAAGGAGGTGAACAAGAAGAAAGAACACATGAGGAGGGAGGAACCAACAGAAAAATTCAAGCAACATGAAAAACCAAAACAGAGGAACTCCCCCAATCTCATAGAGAACTATGAGATTCCATGAAGTGTTCAAACATATGAATAACATGGATTCCTGAAGAGGAAGCAGTTTGTCCCAAAGGAATGGAAGTCCTACTGAAGTCTCTCATAAATAAAAACATCCCAAGTTTTACTAAAGAACCTGACACACTCCTTTCAGATGAATATTGAACCCTGGGTCATCTCAACTTAGAGGTCTTCAAGACACATTGCAATGAACCTGTCCAAAGTCAAGACAATAGAAAAAATCCTGCAAGCATCCATGAATAAGCCTAAATTGATCAACACAGGCAGAGCCATTAGGATAAGAGCAGACTTTTCAACTGAAACTTTTCAAGCCAAAAGAACATAGTCATCCACATTCAACATTCTTTAACAAAATAATTTTGAGCCCGGAATTCTGTATCCTGATAAACTAAGCTTCAAAATTGATGGAGAAATCAAATCTTTTGCAGATATACAAACACTGAGGAAATTTCCCACAATCCCAGCTCTACATAAAATACATAGACCTAGTTTGAACACTGAACATCACAATGGACCACCAGGAAAGTAAACACCCAGAAGCTAATGGTCAAAACTTAGCTTCCACATGGCTCAAAGGATAAAATGACACAACGGAATTTCACAAAATAAGATGAATAGAACTCCACCACACTTATCAATTCTCTCAATAAATGTCAATGAACTGAATTCACCACTGAAGAGGCACAGGCTGGCTGATTGGATACAAAAGCACAAGCCATCCATATGCGGTCTCCAGGAGGCACACCTAGCCTTGAAGGACAAATCAAGATTCAGGGTTAAGGAATAGTATTTAAAGTAAATGGAAATCAGAAGACAGGAGGAGATTCAATCTTATTTTCAGATACAAGTGGATTTAAAGCAACTAAAGTAAAGAAAGACAAAGATGGACACTTTATACTGGTTAAAGGAACAATACAGGAAGAATACATTTCAATTTTAAATATTTATATACCCAGCTTAAACACTCCCAGAATTAAGGAACAGAAGTTGATTTGTCTGAGCAATATGATATGCTATAATACTATAATAGCCAGAGTCTTTAACACCCCACTGACAGAACTGGACAGATCCTCTAAATAGAAATTAAACAAAAATACAGAAGAGTTAAATGTGACCCTAGAACAAACGGGATTAATAGATATATACACATACTTATACACATATACACATACCATCTCAAAGGTAAGGAATATACATTTTTCTCATCAGTCCATGTTACATACTCCAAAATAGACCATATCTTAGGATAAAAATCAAACATCAGGAAAATTAAAAGAATACAAATTATACCATATCTCTTCTCAGATGAAAAGGCAATTAAAGTAGAATTCAAATCCAACAAAAACCTTCACACAAAGGCATGGAAATAAAACAACTTATGCTGAATGATAGTTAGGTTCAGTAAGAGATAAAAGAGGAAATTGTTAAATTTCTCAAACATAAGAAAAATGAAGACACAAGTTACCAAAAGATGTGTGATATAGTAAAAGCCATTGTAAGAGGGAAATTCATTTCATTAGAACCCTATATTCAAAAAACGGAAAGAGAGCACATCAACAAACACATGAACAATTTTATGAAATTGGAAAAAGAATAACAAACTGAGCAGAAGAAAATAAATAACTAAAATTAAATCAAAGATTAATGAAATTGAAAACAAAACAACCATTCAAGAAATTAACAAGAGAAAAAGTTGTTTTTTGGAAAAAATAAATTAAATTATTAAACCTTTGGTTAGATTAATTAGAAACAGAAAAGTAAAAGATCTGATAACCTCAATCAACAATGATAAAGGGGAAATAACAATAGATGTTAGAGAGATACAAGAGATCAGTTCTGAGTACTACAAGAAACTCTACGCCCAGGAATTTCACAACATGGAAGAAATGGATCAATACATGCAATCCCATGCTCTCCCTAGACTTAACCAAGAAGAAATAGATCTCTTGAACAGACCAAATTCAAGAACTGAGATTGAAGAAATAATAAAAAATCTCCCAACAAAAAAATGCCCTAATCCAAATGGCTTCCCTCCAGAATTCTATCAAACCTTCAAAGAAAAGGTTATACCCATACTGCAGAAATTATTCCAAAAAGTTGAGAAGGAAGGAATCTTTCCTGACATATTCTATGAAGCAAACATTACCCTGATACCAAAACCAGGAAAGGACCCAACCAAAAAGGAGAAATTAGACCAGTTTCACTAATGAAAATGGATGCAAAGATTCTCAAAAAAATCCTAGCCAATAGATTACAGCTACACATTAGAAAAAAACATTCATCAAGATCAAGTAGGTTTCATCCTCTTGTGGAACAAGACCCTGTGATCCTCTCCATAGATGCAGAAACAGCATTCAATAAATTTCAGCATGCTTTTCTAATTAGAACACTTAAGAATATAGGCATGGATGGCACATTGCTCAATGTGATCAAAGTCATCTACGACAAACACACACCTTAATATTGTACTTAATGGAGTAAAACTGAAAGCTTTTCCACTTAAAACTCTAACCAGACAAGGTTGTCTTCTGTCGCCATTAGTATTCAACATAGTGCTGGAAGTTCTAGCCAATACGATCAGGCAAGAGAAGGAAATGAAGAGCATCCAAATGGGGGAAGAGGAGGTCAAACTCTCTCTTTGCTGGCAATATGATCTTATACTTAGATAACCCCAAAGACTCAACCACAAGACTCCTGGAAGTAATCAAATAATACTGTAATGTCTTGGGATATAAAATCAGCATCCACAAATGAGTAGCCTTTGTATATGTCAATAAGAGCCAAGCTGAGAAGATAATCAAGGACACAGTTCTCTTCATAGTAACTTAAAATAATGAAATTCCTAGGAATATACATAACAAAACAGGTGAAGGACCTCTACAAAGAAAATTATGAAAGTCCAAGAAAAGAAATAGCAGAAATTAACAAATGGAAGTACATAGCATGTTCATGGCTGAGAAGATTCGACATTTTGAAAATATCTATTACTTATCAAAGAAATATACAGATCCAATGCAATCCCCATTAAAATACCATCATCGTACTTTCAAAATTTGGAAAAAAAATAATTCCTCATTTTGTATGGAATGTGAAGAAATCCTGCAAAGCAAAGGCAATTCTTAATATTAAAAACAAAGCCAGGGGTATCAACCTATCAGACTTTCCGCTATACTACAAGGCCATAGTGATCAAAACACCATGGTATAAAATAAAGACATTGACATTTGGACCCAAATAGAAAACCATGAGATGAAAATAACATCTTCAATCTATCTGATCTTTGATAAACAAAACAAGAACATACACCTTGGGGAAAGAATTCCTATTCAATAAGTGGTCTTGGGAAAATTGGATAATCACATGCAAAAGACTGAAACTGACCCTCACCTCTCACCATTTATAAAAATTGATTGAAGGTGGATAAAAGACTTAAATCTAGGACATAAATCAATAAAAATCCTCAAAGAAAGTGTCAGGAAAACACTTGAAGATGTCAGTCTGGGAAAAACTTTTATGAAGATTTCTGTGGCAATTGCAACAACAACAAAAATAAACACATGGGACTTAATTAAACTGAAAAGCTTCTGTATAGCTAAGGAAACAAGAACCAAAGCAAATGGACTACCTTCAGAATAGGAAAACATATTTGTATATTATGAATCAGACAAAAAATTGATAGCTAGGGTCTATAGAGAACTCAAATTAATCAACAAAAGAAGACCCCAAAATACCATATATCACTGGGCAAGAGACATTAATAGAACCTTCTCTAAAGAAGACAGATGAATGGCTAACAAACACAGGAAAAAATGTTTATCATTCCTAATCATAAGAGAAATGCAAATCAAAACTAACCTGAGATATCACCTAACTCCAGTGAAGATGGCCTACATCACGAAGTCTTAAAGCTGCAGATGCTATCATGGAGAAGGGTTCACCTATTCACTGCTGGTGGGACTGGAAACTAATACAATATTTTTGGAAGGAAGTATGGCAAATCCTCAAAGAACTCATATTAGACCTCTCATTTGATCCTGCATTCCCATTACTAGGCATCTACCCAAAGGGGGAAAATATCATTTTATAAGAAGGACATTTGCAGTAGACTATTTATTGCAGCTCAATTTACAATTGTCAAAATGTGGAAACAACTTAAATGCCTACCAACCCAGGAATGGATTAACCGACTGTGGTGTATGGGACTTTACATCTTTTGTATTAACCTGGATGTAGGTGGAACAGATTCTTCTCAGTAAAGCATCGCAAGAATGGAGAAGCAAGAATCCAATGTACTCATGATATTAAGGTGGTAGATGAGCTAATATAATGGGTGGGGGTAGGGTAATGAGGGAGTGCGGAGAAGCGAGGAGGGAAAGGAAAGGGGCCACAGTGTATAACACATCTCTTGGGGGCAGGACATAGTTATAAGAGGGACTTTATGTAACAAATGCAATAAGTGTAACCTAATTTTTGTACCACCAATAAATCACAAACAATAAAATAAAAAGAAATTATAGTAGAGAAGTATTATATACCCTGACACAAAATTATGGATAGCTAATAGCCACCATTTGCTGTGTATTCACTGTGTGTCAACTCTTTTGGATGTGTTTTTAATAATCTTAGATTAATCATGGGGCATGATATCTACAATGTGGAAGGTGCTGCAGAATGTAATTCCTTTGAGGCAAAGGTCCCTAAGAAACTTCTGGGTGAGGAAAATCTTAAGGTTTCTACAGTAACTAAAGTCCTGAACTCTATTTTAGAGCAGCAGCTTCTGTTTCCACAGTTGCCCACTTCGCCATCTCTCCACAACTCAACTTGAGTATTACCAGAGTCTAAGTCACCATGAACTCCCATCATAAATATCACAATGGCTGGCAGATTTCAAATGTTCCAAGCAGAGAAAAGTTCCATATGTGAAGCTCTAACATAAAGGCACTTACAGATAACCATGAGGTCCAAATTTGATGCCTAAAAACACGTATGAGAGTTTTCAAAGCAATTTTAACTAAGGTTGACAGTCCCAGGAAAGGTCAAATTCTCACTGCTGTTCAAAGACATACATCTAACTAATTGCCATGATGAATTGGATGGAATGCACACACACACACACACACTCACACACACACACATATGTATATTTAAATTTTCTCTCTTTTTATTTCAGAATATTATGGAGTACCAGGGGCTTTGTTACATGAGTTGCTTTTGTACAGTTTGAGTCAAAGTTATAAGTGTGCCCTTCACCAGGATTAGTGCGCACTGTACCCATTGGGTGGGAATTTACCCCTCCTCTCCAACTCCCTCCTTCTACTTGCTTTCTGTTGAGTTTTATTACCACATGTGTACATGGGTGATTAATTAATTCCAATTTAATAGTGTGTATATGTGATGTTTATTTTTGCAATCTTGTGAAACTTCACTTAGAAGAATGATCTCCAGTTCCATCCAGGTTGTTACAAATGTCATTAGTTCACCACTTGTTTGTAGTACTCCATGGTGTACATATACCATGTTTTATTAATCCACTCAAATATTGATAAGCACTTAGTTGGGTCCACTTCTTTGCAATTGTGAGTGTGATCCAACAAACATTCAAGTGCACATGTTTCTTGATAAAATGACTTTTATTCCTCTTGGAAAATACCCAATAGTGGGATTGCAGAATCAAATGGAAAGTTTACTTTTATTTCTTTGAGATATCTTCATACTACTTTCCATAGAGGCTGTACTAGTTCACAGTCCCACCACCAGTGTAGAAGTGCTCCTTTCTTTGCACATCCGTGATGGCATCTGTTGTTTAGGGATTTTTTTTTTTTTATAAAAGCCAATTCTCTATCTTATATCTCTATCACCATAGAGTTAGGTGATATCTCTTTGTGGTTTTCATTAGCCTTTCATTGATGATTAGAAATATAGAGCATCATTTCATATGTTTGTTTGTCATTAGTCTATTTTATTTGTATTTATTTATTTATTTTTTATTTTATTATTTTTTTTTTTTGCAGTTTTTGGCCATTGGCTGGGTTTGAACCCACCACCTCCGGCATATGGGGCTGGCGCCCTACCTCTTTAAGCCACAGGTGCGACCAGTCTATTTTATTTTTAACAGATCTGTTCATGTCTGTTGTCTACTTTTTTGTGGGGTTCTTTGATTTTTTCTTACAAATTTGCTGGAGTTCTTTATTATTGTGGTTATCAGACTTTCATCAGATGTATAGCATGCAAATATTTCTCCCATTTTCTCCCAGTAGCTTATCTGTTTGCTCTATTGATTGTTTCCTTGGTAATTCAGAAGCTTTTTAATTTAATCAGGTCTCTTTTACTCACTTTTCTTCTTGCTATGATTGTCTTTGGGGTCTAATAAATTATTTGTCTAGAGCAATGTCTATGAGAGTTTTTTCAACATTTTCTTCTAGAATCCTTATAGCTTCATGCCTTATGTTTAAGTATGTTATCCATCATCAGTTAATTTTTGTGAGGGGTGAGAGGTACAAATTCTGCTTTAATCTTATACACGTGGTTATACAATTTTCCAAGCACCATTTATTGAATGGGGATTCTTTTCCCCGGTGTAAATTATGATCTACAATTGTCAAAGATCAGATGGCAGTATGAGGGTAGATTTATATCTGGGTTTTCTTTTGTGATCCATTGGTCTATGACTCTGTTTTTGTGCCAAAACCATGATGTTTTGCTTACTATAGCTTGAAGTCTGGTAAAGTAATGCCTCCTATTGTTCTTTTTGCTTAGAGTTGGTTTGGCTATTCAGGGTTATTTCTAGTTCCACTTGAAGTGCAGAATCATTTTTTCTCTATCTTAAAAAATTGATGTTGGTATTTTCATGGGGACTGCATTGAATTTGTAGATCACTTTAGGTAGTATAGACATTTTTAAAATGCTGATTTTGCAAATGAATGAGCATGACATGCATGCCCATTTGCATACATCCCCTGCCATTTCCTTTCTTAGTAACTCATTAGTTAAATATATTTACTATATTCAACTACCTCCTTAGTTAAATATATTACTAGATATTTTATTTTCTTTGTTGCTATTGTGAAAGGTATTGAGTCCTTGATTTGATTCTCAGCTTGATTGTTGTTGGTGAATATTACTGATTTCTTTACATTGATTTTGTATCCCAAGAATGCTAAATTTATTTATCAATTCCAGGAGTCTTTTGGGAAAGTATTAGGGGTTTTCTAAATATAAGATCATATTGTCAGCAAAGAGTGATAGTTTAATTTCATCTGTCCATTTAGATACCTTTATTTCCTACTTTTTTCTGATTGGTCTGGCCAAGACTTCCAGCACAATATTGAATAAAAACAGTAAAAGTGGGCAAGCTTGTCTAGTTCCAGATCTAAGTGGGAAATGCTTTCAGTTTTTCCCATTCAGTATGATGTCAGCTCTGGGTTTGTTCTGTATGGCTTTTACAATTGTGTGGTATCTTCTATCTATGCCTATTTTGTATTTTGTATCATAAATGGGTGGTAAATTAATGTTCTCTCTGCATTTATTAATATGATTATATGATCATTGGGTTTTTGTTTCTTTTTATGTGGTGAGTCACATTTATAGATTTGCATATGTTGAATTATACTTGCATCCCTGGGATGAAGCCCACTTGGTTGTGGTGGATTATTTTTTTGATGTGCTGCTAAATTAGACTTGCTAGAATTTTATTGAAAATGTTTGCATCTATATTCCTAAGGAATATTGGTCTGTAGTTTTCTTTCTTTCTTTTTTTTTTTGCTGTGTCCTTTCCCGGCTTTAGTAACAAGGTGATGCTGGTGTCATGGAACAAGTTGAGGAAGATTCCTTCCTTTTCAATGTTATAAAATAATTTCTGCAGTATAGATACAAGTTTCTCTTTTTTGGTCTAGTAAAATTCAGCTGTGAAACTATCTGGTCTGAGACTTGATTTCATTGGAATTTGAATGTGCCTGATCTTGTCTGTAAGTAATATTTCTGCTGCATTCAAAGACATAGGTTATAGTCTTGACTGACGAGAGAAATTATCTTTGGTAAATGTGAATAAGACATTAAGTATCTGGGCCACACCTTATTCATATATAAAATGAGTAGGCTAGACTGGATTGTCTTCAATATTTCTTCTGGCTCTAACATTCTATGATTATCAAGCAATTTGTTTTCTGTTCTTCTTCATGTGTCACACATACTTCAGTGGCTTTCAGGCATTATCTCATTTTATTTATAAATTGCTTTTAATATTCATTTAGAAGATGTGGACTTTTAACTAATCAAAATTTCCAATGTACTATTTTAACATTTACAAAGATGAACATAATCTTAAACTCACTTATTATGTGTTTGATTATTCTATATAGCATTCCAAAACACATAGCCACATGGGAGATGAAAGATACAAGCATGCATTAATGAGCAACATATCAAGGAGTAGGGACAATGTGGGACTGGGGAAAGATTTTATGACAAAGACGTCAGTGGCCATTGCAACAACAACAAATAATTAACAAATGGGACGTAATTAAGCTGAAAAGCTTCTGCACAGCTTAGGACTCAACAAGCAGAGCAAAAAGACAACTGCTTATATTATACAATATAAAACATTAATCTGTTTTCCAGAATGTTATCTCAGGTTTCATCCTATTAAAAGACCTGCAACCTTTCCTCTGACAAGGTAACTTCCTTGTGCTTCTCAAATAAATCACCAAAGTACTCCATGTTGGTTAAAACAAAATAATTCAGATAATTTAAATAAATCTTCCACTTAGGTGTATGCTGAGTGATCAAGCTTGATTTAATCTTACGGTGGAGCAAGATGTGTCAAGGGTGATTTTTTATACCTGCATTTTAGGTAGTTTAGAAAAAAATAGAAGCAATTTTAAATATCTTTATGAGAAACTTCCTATACAGTGGTATATGATATGTAGCTGAGCATCCACTTTCTACAGGAATAAGACAAAACCACAACCCATATTTTGTGGTATAGTCTCCATCTCAAATATCTTCTCCTCAAGTTTCCATAAATTATCAGAATCAGAATATTTCTTTATACTAATATTCTACCATTAAAATTATTTCTAATAATATGCATCTTGTTCCCAAAAATAAAACATACAAATTTGTATGGCCAATTTCTTAGGTTCCTCCACATCTAAAAGGTTATTCACATGTGGGATATTACTAGAAAGAGTATGAACTTATTATTAGATTATAACCATATTTGTTTTCCAAGGGATGATAATTTTTTTTTCTCCTATCTACTGATCTTTCACTAAAAATAGAAATACTTTTAAAGGGCATATGAAGTAATTTTCCTCCCCAATTTCCCATTAATGCTTTTTTTTTTTAAACCTGTTCAAGATCACTTGGAAGTTGAATTAAGTTTTTTTTAATCTTTTTTTATTGTTTGGGACTCATTGAGGGTACAAATAATTATGTTACAATGATTGCATTTGACTTTGTCTAATAATTTTGTCCTCCCCAAGAAGTGTGTCATACACCATCACCTCCCATCACCCTTCCTCCTCAACTCTCTCTGATCCCTCATTCCCATGCCCCCAAATCTTGAATTTATTTGAATATTTCTCTTATATGGGTTTGTATTTGATCATGTACTGCTTTCATATTATAGTGAGCACATTGGATTCTTCCTTTTCCATTCTTGTGATACTTTACTAAGAAGAATATGTTCCTCCTCCACCAGGTTATTATAGCAGGTGTAAATTCTCCATCTTTTTTTAATAGCCAAATAGTATTCCATGGTATACATATATGACAGCTTGTTCATTCATCAGTTGGTGGGCATTTAGTTTGTTTCCACATTTTGGAAATTATAAATTGAGCTATTATAAACAGTCATAAGGATAGTGTAAATATCCTTATGATAAAAGGATTTTTTTCCTCTGGGTAGATGCCTAGTAATGGGATTGCAGGATCAAATGGGGGGTCTAATATGAGTTTTTGAGGGTTCGCCATTCTTCCTTCAAAAGAGGTATTGCTTTGCAATCCCATCAGCAGTGTAAAAGTGTTCCCTTCTTTCCACATCCATGCAAGCATCTGCAGGTTTGAGTCTTTGTGATGTGGGCTAGTCTCACTGGGGATAGGTAAAATCTCAGGGTGGTTTTGATTTGCATTTCTCTGCTGCTCAGGACAGCGAACATTTTTTTCAAATGTTTGTTAGCCATTTGCCTGTCTTCTTCAGAGAAGATTCTGTTCACATCTCTTGTCCAGGGATAAATGGGATTGTTGGGTCTTTTTCTGTTGATTAATTTGAGTTCTCTATAGATTCTAGTTATCAACCCTTTGTCAGATTCATACCCTGCAAATGTTTTTCCCATTCTGAAAGTTGTCATTTTGCTCTACTTGTTGAGTCCTAAGCTGTGCAGAAGCTTTTCAGCTTAATTACGTCCCATTTGTTAATTATTTGTCGTTGTTGAAATGGCCACTGAAGTCTTTGTCATAAAATCTTTCCCCAGTCCCACATTGTCAACATTTTCCCTCACACTTTCTTTTAAGATTTTTTTTCATTTTGTGTCTTACATTTAAGTCTTTAATCTATCTTGAGTAAATGTTTGTAAGTGGTGAAAGGTGTAGGTCCAATTTCCATCTTTTACACATGGTTATCTAGTTCTTCCAGCACCACTTGGTGAATAGTGATTCTTTTCCCCATTGTATGTTTTTGTTTGGTTTATTGAAGATCAGATGGCAAGTAGGGACTGGTTTCATCTCCTGGTTTTCTATTCTAATTCCATATGTCTATTTTTCTATTTTTGTGCCAATACCATGGTGTTTTGATCACTATGGACTTGTAATATAGCTGGAAATATGGTAAGGTGATGATGCCTCCAGCTTTGTTTTATTACTAAGAATAGCATTAGAAATACAGGTTTTTCTTCTGTCTCCATACATAAAAAAGTACTATTTTTTCCAGTTCTTCAAAACATGATGTTGGTATTTTAATGGAAGTGCGTTAAATCTGTAGATTGCTTTAGGCAGAATAGACATTTAGACAATGTTGATTCTTCCCAGCCAAGAGCATGGTATGTCCTTCCATTTGTTAATATCTTCTGCTATTTGTTTTCTTAGAGTTTCATAATTCTCCTTTAAAAGATCTTTCACCAGGAGGAGGACAAAAGCGGTGGAGAACTGGCAAGTGGTTGCATTCAGTCTAAGGCTATGGTGGCTGCCATGGCTGTAGCTATAGCAACAGGGAGGATGTTTTGTGTTTTTGGACTTGGACACTTTAGTGAAATTATCTTGGGAGACATTGGGTGAGTGTGCAAGTGACTTTCAGCAGTGTCCAGGACTGAGTTGCTAGGCTGGAATAGAGCTTTCATTGTTCAGCTGTGAGCCATGCAATGGTGGGAGACCTGCCCTGCAGACTCCACCCTCAGGGTTCCAGAACAAGGCCCGGACTGGGAGACCTTGGGTGAGTGATCTAGTGACTTTGATCAGCATGCAGAGGCCAGGACTGATACTCTGAGGAAGAGTGGAGCTTTCAGTGTTGGGCAGTGGGATAGCTGCCTTGGCCCTCAGGGGTGTAAAACAAGGCCAGTATTGATACATCTGATAAGTGAGCAGCCACTTCAGGAAAGATCCCAGAGACACATGCTTTCCTGGAAAAGCCTCTGCTTAGCCAAGGGTTACAGTTTAAAATGTCTTTTAAGTGAACTGAGGAGAGATTCAGGCACTCAAACCTGTGGGGTTTGAGGGCAAGGAAGTCAGCAGAGGCCTCTATGACATACAGCTATGTCAGCATTGTGATTAGAATCTTATACCCCAGAAGATCATTTGTTGCCTAGACAATATTTAACAAGATATATACTTTGCTTTGTTTTTGTTTTTGCTTTCCTTTCAACTTTTCACCCTAAATTTTACTTTTTTCTTCATTTTTCTAGTGAAAATGTAATTTTTCATTGTTGCCTTCTTTAGTAATAAGAACTTCATTTTGCTTAGTTTTTCTGCCTGTTATTCAGTTTTTCCCCAAATTTTATCCCGTAAGGTTTTTGTTTGTTTGTTGTGGTTTGATTGATAGTATTTTTGTTTTTCCTCTCTATTTGGTGGAGGTGGGGTACTTTAAGAGCTGCAGAACTCAGGGGAACCACCCAACTCAGAACCCACAGATATTAGAGGTTTTAAGGTATGTGTAAAAGTACCCTATCGTACATCTTTATTACTCCTTTCTACCTCTTTCTGTGCCTCTGTTCTTTTTGTAAATCTTCCCTTTTACTCACCCCCTTTCCTTTCCTTTTTTTCTTTTTTTGTTAAATCATTTTTACCTTCTTATTTTTCAAACTTCTCATGCTTTTATTTCCGTACCAAAAGGACTCATCAGCACCTTAGGTCAGAGGCACAGTAACTTAAAGAGCAAGAGAAAGTAAAAGGAAAATTAGGGCAAGGAAACAGACATAGAAAAACATTCATGAGGAAGAAACAGCAGAAAAATCCTGGAAACATGAAAAAACAGATTAGAACAACCCTCCCTGCCCCCAAGGGACCATGAGGTAATGACTGCAGAGAATTCCACCTAAAGAGAAATAATATAAATTACGGAAGGGGAATTTAAAATACAGATGATAAAAACAATGAAGGAAATTGCTGAGAAAGTGAAAAACAACCAAAGGGAAATCCAAAAACTGAATCAAATAAGACATGAACGATATGAAGAAGATAACAAAAATATAGCAGAGCTAAAGGTATTGAAGCAATCAATTAGGGAACTTAAAGATGCAGTAGAAAGTATCAACAATAGGTTAGACCAGACAGAATCTCAGAGGTAGAGGACAAAAAAAAAAAGAAAAAGAAAAAGAAAAACCTGTGTTTTCCTCCCTAATTGTGGTGGCTAAAACTTCCATTACAATGTTAAAGAGCAGTGGAGACAATGGGCAGCCTTGTCTGGTTCTTGATCTGAGTGGAAATGATTTCAATTTAACTCCATTCAATACGATACTGGCTGTGGGTTTGCTGTAGATGGCCTCTATCAGTTTAAGAAATGTCCCTTCTATACCAATTTTCTAAAGTGTTCTGATCATGAAGGGATGCTGGATATTATCAAAAGCTTTTTCTGCATCAATTGAGAGAATCATATGGTTTTTGGTTTTTAATTTGTTTATGTGCTGAATTATACTTATATATTTAGGTATATTGAACAAGCCTTGAGACCCTGGGATAAAACCAACTTGGTCATGATGTACAATTTGTTTGATGTGCTGCTGGACTCTGTTTTGTTTACATGGATGGAGCTGGAACATATTCTTCTTAGTAAAGTATCTCAAGAATGGAAGAAAAAGTATCCAATGTACTCAGCCCTACTATGAAACTAATTTATGGCTTTCACATGAAAGCTATAACCCAGTTAGAACCCAAGAATAGGGGGAAGGGGGAAAGGGAGGGGAGGGAGAGGGAGTTGGGTGGAGGGAGGGTGATTGGTGGGATTATACCTGCAGTGCATCTTACAAGGGTATAGGTGAAACTTAGTAAATGTAGAATGTAAGTGTCTTAACACAATAACTAAGAAAATGCTAGGAAGGCTATGTTAACCAGTGTGATGAAAATGTGTCAAACGGTCTATAAAACCAGTGTATGGTGCCCCATGATTGCATTAATGTACACAGCTATGATTTAATAAAAATAAAAAAATAAAAAATAAAGTTTTAGTAGATACTGGAAAAAAAAAAAGAAAGAAAAGAAAAATCTGTGGGGAAAAAGTGGAAAGGAACTGTGCTATAAATTTCCTGGGCAACAGATTATCTTCTGGAGTATGAGATCCTAATCACACACTGATAGAGCCATATCAGATGGGGACTGGAAGCCTCTGTATTGCTGAGGAAATGATGAGACCTGATCCTGTCTTCCTGATTTCTTTTCCCTCAATCCCTGAAGGGTTGAGAGCCTGAAGCTCTCCTCAGCCTGCTTAATAGACATGCCTCAACCTTTTTAATTTGTGTCCCTTGGCTATACACTGGCTTTCTCAGGAAAGTGTGTGCTGCTCAAGTCTCCCCAGGAAGACTGCCCTGATAATCAGCCACTCCAGACCCAGTCTCACACTGGGACCCTGAGGGCCAAGCCTGCAAGGCTGCATTCCTATGATGGCTGTGCCCAGCCTGCAGCAGAACAGTGAAAGCTCCACCATGCCCAGTAGCTCAGTCCCTGTCCCTGGGCACTGCTCAAAATCACTTTCTCTCTTGCCAAAGCAAGGTAACTCAACCAAGTGCCCAGGTTACAAAAAAAAGAAAAAAAAAAAAAAAACTCACAGGACAGGCCTTCTTTCTCTGTAAACTGTCTCGGCTGCTGCCACACCAGCAGTCCTGTGCTCAGCAAGCAAGTACTTGCACTTGAGCTGCTTCTCAACTGCTTCCATCCTCCTCTTTGGGTCCTGAAGTTTCTTGCTACCTCCCTGTGCTTCCATTGAAATCTTTCTGAGCACAGTCCACAAGCCAGTGGGGCCTGGAATCTTTCCTCTCCATCTCACCATGCACAGCTTTGAAGAAGCCGTCTCTACTACTCTTTTCCTTTTTTTTAACCCAACGTTCTTTTCCCTGGATCCCATCCCAGTATGATGAAAGCTAGGTGATCTTCATAGCTTCTTACCATGTAGACATATGGCAATGCCTTGCTGAATGGCAGTCATTATTGTTGTCGTATGCTTTTGTGTGCTACTGTAAGAATGTCAAAGCTGGAATTAGAACAATGAACATTGAATTTCTTGTTAAACTCAGCAAAGGTGAACATAAAATCAGAGACATGTTAGTCCAAGTTTATGGTGATGTTACCATGAAGAAAAGTGGTACAAATGGATTAAAAGTTTTCCTAAGGACAGAGAATGTGTTACTAATGAAGCAAGGTTAGGGTAGCCAGTAAAATGGAGAACTAATGAGAACTGAAGAATTTCACCAGAATGTCCATCAAAATAATCAGCTGACTGTGGGAAGCATAGTAGAGCAAGTAAAGCCAGTTGAAATTTGCCAAGACCTTTTGGAGAGGTAAGATGATGGTTCGAGGTATACTATCATTGCTGATGAAACTTGGATGTATCGATATAACCCAAAAGAAAGTGTCAAAGTGTGCAATGGAAGTCAGACAATTCTCCATGACCAGAAAATTTCCATCAGAAATTTTCAATTTTCCATTTTCAGATGGAATTTGACCTTCCATTTGATCTTTGATACTAATCTACTCTTCAAATCTAATCAAGATTCAAAACAATGTTGCTACATTTATTGATGTTACAGGGATTATTCATTATGAATTTATACCAGCTGGACAAACAGTTAACCAAGTTTGCTATTTATAAATGCTGAAAAGAATATATGAAAAAGTTATATGAAAATGACCTGAACTTTTTGTGAACAACTCATGGTTCTTGCAGCATGACAATGTACCAGCTCACACAGAACTTTCTGTGAGGTAGATTTTAGACAGTAAACAAATAACTGTATTGGAGCACCCCCATTACTCATCTGATCTGGTCCCCAGTAATTTTTTTCCTTTACCTGAAGATAAAGGAAATATTGAAAGGAAGACATTTTGATGATACCAGGACATCAATGGTACTATGATGACAACTCTGATGGCCATTCCAGAAAAAACAGTTACAAAATTGCTTTGAAGGGTGGACTAGGTACTCATATCAGTCCATGTGTTCACAAGGGGAGTATTAATATTTCAAAGGTGACTTTAGTGATGTTCAGCAATGAGGTATATAGTCCTTTTCTAGGATGATACTGTGAACTTAATTGACAGACTTTATATGTATCTATAGACAGTCTATCAGACTTTCAGAAGAAAAAATGTTCCAACCACACTGTTAACTGTCCCTAAGTAGGCTAAAAGCCCAATCTTCTCTCCTTGTCCACTCACCTTGTTTGTTTATTTTAAATTGGCACTCTGATGGCCCTCTAAGCGTGATAAATCCTTGTGTAGGCTAGCTGCTGTTTACTTGATAGGTTTGAAAGATCACTCAACCAAAAATTGTGCCAAGAATGCAAGGATACTATTCTACTCTTCAAATCTTCAGAACTGGAACATGTGTGCAAAACCGGGCTTGTCATTTTCTCTGAGGATTTCTAAAGTGCGTAGAAGAATTTAGTTTCCATAGAATCGACTGCTATTTTCTCCAGTTAGAAGGTTAGAATCATCCTTTTGCTACAAAGCTGACAAAGAGAGCCACTACACAGTGGCACCATATTATGTGGTAGTTTTCAAGGGCCCTCTCTGTTCAGCCTTCTGCTCAAAGGCCAAGTATCAACCTCTGTATTTATGTCTCACAGGCCCTTCCTAGGCCCATTCATTTCTTCCCCTTCTCTTCTCTTAGTATGAGCATGCTTACTCTAGGCAGGGACGCCAGCTCTTTGTTTAGGGAAGCCCATAAAATAATAAACTACAGACTTAAACATAAATTTCTGTGAAGATGACAGACAAATGGCCAACAAACATATGAAAAAATGCTCATTGTCTTTAATCATCAGAGAAATGGAAACAAAAAACACTCTGAGATATCACCTAACTCCAGGTAGATTAGCCCATATCACAAAGTCCCAAATCTGCAAATGCTGGTGTGGACATGGAGAGAAGGGAACACTTCTACATTGCTGGTGGGATTGCCAATTAATATAAGTTTTATGGAAAGAAGTATGGGGGACTCTCAAGGAACTAAAATTTGAGCTTCCATTTTATCTTGCAATCTCACTAGTAGGTATGTACCCAGAAGAACAAAAATCATTTTACCACAAAGACATCTGCACCACAATGTTTATTGCAGCTCAATTCATAATTGCCAAATTGTGGAAGCAAGCCAAATACTCATCAACCCATGAACTTATTAACAAACTGTGGTATATATACCATGAAATACTATTCAGCTATAAGAAAAGATGGAGACTTTTAAACTTTTATGTTTATCTGGATAGAAATGAAACACATTTCTCTTAGTAAAGTATCTCAAGAATGGATAAAAAACATCCAATGTGCTCAATACTAATGTAAAACCAATATATAAACAATTACACACCCACATGAATGATTAAACACTAATATAGTTTAGCAAAGGGGAGGGGGAGGGGAATCAGCCACAGAAGGGAGGATAATTGACAGTATCTCGCCAAATGTGTACAATGTGAGAGTGTTCAACATGCCCCCTAGGTAAAAGGCTATTCTAAAACTTGAACTTTACCTTGGAAGTGAGAAGAATGTAACCTAAAAATTTGTACTTTTGTATTAATTATACATTTTTAAAAATCAATAAAAAACTAAAACCAATATATGAGGCTGGATATAGTAGCCCATGCCTGTAATCCTAGCACTCTGGGAGGCTGAGGCAGGAGAATCACCTGAAGTCAGGAGTTTAAGATCAGTCTGACCAAGTGTGAGACCTTGTCTCTATAAGAAAAATTAGTCAAGCATGGTGATGCACACCTGTAGTACCAGCTACTCAGGTGGCTTATGGAGGAAAATTGTTTGAGCCCAGGAGTTTGAGGTTGCAGTGATGATGCCACTGCACTCAAGCCGGGGCAACAGAGTAAGACTCTATGTTAAAAAAAAGAAATCTTCCAGATGAATTATATAAATGTTTTACTTTAAAGCATATCAATAACACAATAAGGTCTGTACTCTCCTTACCACTATTTTATATATGAGGAAACTGAACGAGAGAGGGGTTGAATATCATACCCAAGGGCACACAGCAATTAAGTTCAAGCCAGAACTTGAACTACAGTCTTCCTTCAAAGTCTGAGCTTTTAATACCCCTACTATTGTGATTCTTTAAATAAAACAAATACATGAGCTTGGTCTTAGTTGTAAGATATGGAAAGAAAAACAGTTTAACTTGACTTGAATGAATAAAATGTGAAAATTGAGGTAAAAAAAGAAGGCTAGAAATCAGGTGAAAGAGACTCAATGGTCTTGGGACCATCCTTTCTCCATCATTCTTGACTAAAAATTGAGGCCTCTGTGGCTTTCTTCATGCTTTTCTCGTCATATGTAATCCAGTTATAATCATTTGAGTCTCTTCTACTATATTTATGTTTTCATCCCTTCTCCAGTTCCCTTGTCTCTGGAGTAGGCCTTTATTATAATAAATATCTGCTAAGATTACTGAAAGTCACATACTAGAATCTTTGCTACTTGTATATGTAGGGACAGTAATGCTCTTGATGTGCTTTGTAATTGTCTCACTGCTACTAAAGATACTTTAACAATTCCCCTTGCCTGAAGAACAAAGGCATGATGAATTTTCTCCAGTTCTATTATCTTGTTTGTGCTTCTGTGGCTGATTGTGCTAAGGCAAGACTGGTAGTATTTTCATGAAGTAAATGGTCAGATTTGGGGCAAGAGTTGAGACTCTGGTAGAAGTCAATAGAAATTTTTCAGAGAGACTCAGTACTATAGGCTAGGAGTGAAGCCATATCAGCAAGTGTCAACCGGAGGCCCACCATTGGAGCCCTTATAGGTCTTTCTACTCTCAAAGACCAGGCATCCTAAAGACTTGAACCTTTACAGCAATAAGAATTTTTATCCTTGACAGTGATGAAGCTGAAGCACAACAAAAAAAAACAAGGAGAGGGCAGTGCCCATAGCTCAGTTGTTAGGGCCCCAGCCACATGCACTGAGGCTGGCAGGTCCTAACCTGGCCTGGCCAGCTAAACAAAATTGACAACTGCAACAAAAAATAGCCAGGTGTTGTGGCAGATGCTTATAGTCCTAGCTACTTTGGAGGCTGAGGCAAGAGAATCACTTAACCCAAGAATTTGAGGTTACTGTGAGCTGTGACACCAGCTCTACAGAGGGTGACATAGTGAGACTCTGTCTCACAAAAAAAAAAAAAAAAAAAAAAACAAGGAGAGATAAGGTATGGTAATTGCAGCTGCCGTACTGTTTAGAGATAAAAGCAAAGGCTAACTTTGTTGAATCCTAAAGAAGAGAAGAATTTAGTTCATTTTAAGAGAGTCAATTCATACAGTTATTACTGTGCAGATTCGTGGTTTCCAAATTTTAATTTTTTTTAATGTGACGCTTGGACTCTAATCAGAAACGTAGACAGGTCTTAACCTAGAAAAAGGGAGAGAACTTCTTGTACCTTTCTCCTAGCTTCACACAAATATAAGTTGCTATTCAGAGTGTTTCAAGGTTTGGGACAATGATGAGATCACATTTAATAGTGGCCTCAGTCACTCTATTACAAGGTCATATATGTGGGTGTGGTTCCTCACCTTCATCCTTCTTCATCCACACTGCTGGACTGATAAATTGAGCTGTACCCACACCCTATGGGAACAAATGGCTACCTCAACTTTTTTTTTCCCTTTCTTTTCTCTCTACATCACTCCTTTACAGAGTAAACTTAGCTAAGACTGGTATCAGTGAATTAGGCCATGAGATCTAGATCTCACTTGTTTCCTCTCATGCATAAGCTCGGAGGAGTTCATTTTGATACCTTCTGAAGTCTCTTGGTGATCATAACTGGATTTAGAGAGAAAACACTATCTCAGTCCACAGTTTATTAAATTAACACAAATACATGGTAGTTATTCTTAATTACGAAGATCACAATTCATTCCAAATATACAAAGCTGGAGTATTGACCGTGGTAAAAGTCTGCCAAGTCTAATACTGCTGTCACTCACAAGCTATACTCCTCTCCTCTGGGGTAAGACTTCCTCAAAGACTTGTTTGCCTAATTCTCAAGATATCCACTTGAGATACATGAAATCTTTTGTCAAAACAAAACAAAAGTAAATGAATGTTTTTGCTAGTAGGCCTGGCAGAGATACTTCCCACCTACAGTGTTTTGGATTTTCCACAGTTCATTTTCTGATTCTTCTGTCAGTTTCTGTCTAGGTATACATAACATCCCCATTTCAGCATTGCACTTCATTGGCTACCCCAACCAATCAGCTTGGAAACTTTTCTTCAGTGGTTTAGACAATCAATATCAGTTCCCTTTAGTATCTCATGTAATCCCAGCCTTGGCATGCATAAAAGGAGATGGACCTCGGTAGCTTTTATATAGAGAAATGTTTCAGTTAGTATTAAAAGAAATGTATTCCAAACAGGAATTTTGACATTTTCTTATATGTACCTCTCTTAAACATTTGATGAGATTTGAAGGCTTATTTCATAGCATTTATTATAAAAGTTCTGTTGGTACTTCTTCAACCTTCAGTTGCCTCTCTCCTCCACTCTTCTACACCTTTTTACAACTATTTCCTGGTATGTTGCATCTCCCAACATGTAAAGCACACATAGGCGAGGACTGGGGTGAGGATGAAAAGTGGGGAGGAGTTCTTTAGCATTTCACTTACCTTCTCAGGGGAATCCATCTGCTCTCAGGAGATACAAAATGCAAATTTTCTCATTCATTTGGCATCTACTCAGAGCAGCTGCTATCTGCTATCTGGGCATGGAGGACTAACTGTAACAATGGTTCCCCCAAAGTAACAAAGGGGGAATCTCCACCTTCATCAAGCTTACATTCTAATGAGTGAGATAAGAAATCATATTTATAAATGAGTAATGTTTATCCCTTTACCACTGAAAACACTTTATGCTTTATTAGTCACTCTAAAGGGCAATAGGACAAGATAACTGAACTGAAGTATACAACCTCCATGATTTCCTCCCCTGCTGGCCACCCCTGAGAGGCCACACTAATTATAACTGGTCCCCCACAGAGGCTAGCTATCTCTTACATTGTAACATAAGCCGTGTGTCACAGCCAAGTTTACCAAAGTGGTCCTGAATTAGAGAATTTATCCAGCAGTAGTTCATACAATCATAAAATGAAACTTTGATTTTCCATTTACCATTTTCTTTTGAGTGCCTTTCTCAGCAATTTCACAAGAAGAAGGAATTCTAGGCTAAGTTCACTTTGGAAATTTACTGGACCTAATGCCATCCAGTCATTCTCAAATTCCATCATTATTTCTAACAAACATTAGTTTGTAGTCATGGTCTGGTAAAGCTTGGGATATTTGTGTTAAACTATTTTTCAAATCTTCCTTTTTTGGGTTCTTGATATATCTTGAGATGACAATTTCTATCAGGCCATCTTCTTTAAACATGTTATAGTGAGTTTTCATTTTCCATTTCGTTCTGAAAAGTTCTCTCCCTTCCCAGGAAACTTTCCTATGGGCAGCCGAAATCAGAAGCTGCCATATTGTATCCACATCCTACTATTAGTTAGTGACCTCTGTCATTCTCAAAGCCAAATAGTATTTATTCACTCATTTGCTCAAACAATACTAAATGACTGTATGATAGGTACTGTTGTAGGTGCTGAAAATACATCAGTGAATGTCGGGAAACATATCTGTTCTACTAGAGCCCAGTCTCGTGAGGGGAGACATACGATGAGCAAATAATCATAATACATCAGGTGTTAATACGTGCTTTGGAGGAAAAGAAAGCAAAATGAGGTAAGTAAAGAGTGAGGGAAGGAATATTTGGGAAAGACTTACTTTCAAGTGTCACTGATACTTTTCCACCCTCCATCCTCAGCAGGAAAAATTTTCCAGGCTACAGAGACAGGGATATGCCATAAACTGTTTAAAAATACAGGGACTATGCCACCCGAAATCATTAGGTGAGTTTTAACCCCTGCCAGATGACCTTTGTCTGCTCTGATTTACTATACTCATATTGCAGGTTCCCAGATAGCTGTCTCCCTTTACCACAAAGGGCATTCAAGTGTTCCTGCTGGCCTATGCTTCATTTCCACAATGTTCTCCATTTCCCTTGCTGATCTGCCTTTATGATACACAGCTTGTCTTGGTAACTCCTTCTCCAGTTTTTTGCAGAGATCATTTTCAGCCTTCACCATTGACAATAAAAGAGAAAAAGGATTTTTCTGCTCATGTCTAAAAGATTGTGTAAATCTTTAGTGAAAGCCCTAGTATTCAGAGCCCCCAGAACCCCAGGAAAGCATCCTAAAGTCTTACTTATTGAGATGGGAATGATATCTTTAAATTACAATCCTTTACTTTTGAAATGCAGACTTTAATATACAACAGTTTTTCTCCTAATTGCTTCTGTAGCTCAAGTGTTTTTATTAAAAGCCCCTTTGCTACATGCTGTTGTTTATTTTAAAATGAAAATAATTTGTTTTATTCCCTTATATTCTATATCTGGTTCCTTCTTTTCCAAATTCCATATAGTCTAGGGAAGTACAGGTTTTGTGGACCAAAATTTTATGCAAACGAATGTTTTAAAAGTATAGTTACTAAACTGATGGCTGTCCACCAGAAATACCATATTACATCTTAGGAAATGATAGAACATTATTCTCACTCCCTGGACCTTTCTCTGCTCTGTAATGGGGAAAATGAGGTCTATAACAACTTTTCCAATCCTGCTCTGAGAGTTCAGGGACAGCATTGTGATACTATAAAAAATTATATACCTGGATTTCAAATTTGAAAAATTCATCACTTTTAAAAATATATTTGTATAAATTCAAAGAGTATAAGTGCAAACATTACTGTATGGATATATTGCATACTGTTGAAATAAGGCTTAGTGGATTTATCACCCAAATAATGTACATTATATATTTTTCATATGCTTTAATTAATTAATTTATTTATTTTTTATTGTTAAATCATAGCTGTGTACATTAGTGTACTCAAGGGGCACAATGTGCTGGTTTCATATACAATATGAACTATTCTCATCAAACTGTTCAACATAGCCTTCACGGCATTTTCCTAGTTATTGTATGTAGACATTTGTATTCTGCATTTAGTAAGTTTAGCCTGTACCCATTCTAAGATGCACCGTAGGTGTGGCCCCACCCATTACCCTCCCTTCACCTTAACCTCCCCCTGCCCTTTCCCTTCCTTGGCCCTTTCCCCATAGTCTTGTGCTATAGTTGGGTTATAGCCTGCATGTGAAAGCTGTAATTTAGCTTCATAGTAGGGCTGAGTACATTGGATACTTTTTCTTCCATTCCTCAGATACTTTGCTAAGAAGAATATGTTCCAGCTCCATCCATGTAAACATGAAAAAGGTAAAGTCTCCATCTTTCTTTAAGGCTGCATAATATTCCATGGTATACATGTACCACAATTTGCTAGTCCATTCGTGGGTCGATGGGCACTTGGGCATCTTCCATAAATTAGCAATTATGAATTGGGCTGCAATAAACATTCTGGTACAGAATGTTTGTTATATTGTGATTTTTGGTCTTTTGGGTATAAACCTAGTAAAGGAATGGCAGGTCTATTTTTAGGTCTCTAAGTATTCTCCAAACATTATGTTCATTACCTAATCTCTCATTACCCACCCAATCCCAACTTCCCATCCTTCTGAGTTGCCAGTGTCTATCATTCAGTACTCTACATCCATGTATACACATTATTTAGTTCACACTTACAAGTGAGAATGTGTGGTATTTGATTTTCTGTTTCATTGTAACCCCTTCAAACCCTAACTTGGGCAAGTGTTTCTCAAATTGTGACCTGGGGATTGCAGGCAATAAGACTGCCTAGTTTGCTGAGCAAATACATGCAAATTTGGGTCCTACTGAAAAAGAAGGCAAGGAATAAGAATCAATATTTTTCAAGTTTCTAAACTAATTCTAATGTGCAAGACATTTTGAGATTCAGTAAGCTATTTCATAAAGTCTAACTAAGCACATTTGCTTAGCCAATCAGTCAAACATCTGCCTCTCTAGCCTTATCTCTACCATTTTCATATATGAATACTTCATTAACTTATAATCACTCACTGGGTAATCCACTCATTATTAAACAAATATTTTTTGTGTATTAGGACATGCCTAGCATTATTCCAGGCTCTGAAAATACAAGGTAAACAAGACCAATTTTCTCTTGTTCATATTTTTTCATCTCCTTTGTGAATTCTCACTGATCCCTCAAACCTATCCTAGCTCTTGGGGCTGGGTCTGATCATTTCAGGTTCCTAACTGATCGTTTCAGGTTCTTAACTGATCATTTCAGGTTCCATGATCTTCTTTATCCTGAAAAATACCAATTGAATTTCTCCAATCTAATCCACTCTCCTGGTCTCCGGAGTTTTATGACCATCTTCCTGGCTCATATTGCCTCTGGAATTAGCCATGTGTACCTTACACTCATTATGTCAAAACTAACTGAAAAGTTTGTACTCTTCCCCCAAGTCACTTGTCAATGTTCCATTTTCTTCTTATTGCAGTCAAAACCTTGCTCTTCATACTAAACCCTCCCCTCTTCTGCCCACTCTTCCCAATTTTCAATCATTACACCCCATATAACTACTTTTTAAGGAATTTTCAAAATCATTTTCCCCCATTGTCACTACCTTAGAACACCATTACTTCTTGCTTGAACTAAACAACTTTTCTAACTAATCCATTGTTTCATTGTATTTAATTAAAAAGAAACACATGTTCCTTGTTCCAACCTATGCAATAAATAAAAGTATAAAAACTAATACCTCCTCTAATGTCTCTTCTAGTCATCCCCTGAAGTAACCTGTGTTAATAGGCAACAGTCCCTTACCTAGTCTTAGTCTTTCTTACTTCCAAATTGCCCACATCTCGTCCATTCTTGGCTCCCAAACCTCAGAATGATCCCTTTTATATTGCAAATAAGTTACTTTTTTCTCTGTTTATCTACAGGATAAACATGAAAATCCTGTAGAAGGTATCATATTTACTTCCACTGCAATCTAGTATCGGTTTCAATGTAATAATTATTTATAATTATTGACTTTTTATATGGGTATGTTTAAAGGGTTGGCATCTTCTCAATATAATACAACCGGTCATATATATAGACACAATCTCCATTTGTCTTCTTGAAAAGACAAAGGGAGGGAAAGAGCAATGAACAACACTTACGATGTGCCAGACTAAAAGTTTGCATAAAAATCTTTGTTTTTCCTTCACAACACTGTAGGTGGTAAGGAGTATGGCTACTGCCATTTTCCAAATGAAAAAGCTAAGGATCACATAGTTATACTAATTTACTCAAAGTCATCAACCTAACGAGTAGAAACACCATGATTTAAACCCAGTTCTGCTGTTATATAAAGGTTATTCCCACTGAAAACAATTTTGTAATTGTGTTAAATTATTTTTTATCATAGAGGTATAAGGTAGAACCTAATTCTGTCTGAGGCTAAGGCTTGTGCTTCAACAATAAAAGTTGAATTGCATAATAGATCCTGAAATGTACCATGTTAGAATGTTTGTCCTGAGTCACAACATCTAAAAACATTTTTTTTTTTTTGCAGTTTTTGGCCTGGGTCAGGTTTGAACCCACCACCTCTGGTATATGGGGCCAGCGCCTTACTCCTTTGAGCCACAGGCACCACCCCAATTTGCTTTTATTTTAGGCTCACATCTACCCTACTGCTGATGCCTTCATTCTTTTCTGGAATTTTGTAATCAAGTCTCAGCTTTTTCATGGCACAGGTGGTTGAGCTGATACTAATCTCAATATAATTTCCTCCCTTCCCCTGTCCCTTTTTTATAGCTACTATCTTCTTGCTATCCTTTCATACATATTAACTTGTGAAATCATAATTTTTAATTAAATATTCGAATGTAGGGGTAAATGTCAAGGTCTTACTATTTTTTGAAGTAAGGTGATTTTCTGCAGCAAATATGTGCACATAAGATTGTTACATCTGAGAACCAGATATTTAAAGGTTCAGATTGGGTATGTATCCACAAACACAAGGCTCTAAAGCAAACATATCCTTAATGACCATATAATTATTTAATAACTACTAAGAAATAGGGCACTGAAGGCACACATGCATTATCTTGTTGGATACTACATTCATGGAAACACATTGATCTCAATAAACACTAAACTTAGCTCACATTGTGTTCAAGGTGCTATGGGTATATTTAGAAAGACTTGAGCTAAGATAGCAGGCACCATATTGCCTCTTCATTCACTATGTGCCTCTGTCCTTTGTCCTGTTAGAAAAATATAACATGAAATAGAGCAATACAGGAAAAGGGGGGAAACATGTATTGGAAGCTGGCATTTAAGTGAAGGAGGTGTCACTTCTGCTTCTTGTATCATAAAAATTTTATGTAAATGTTAGTATCTCAACCTGTCCTGAAGGATGCATGCCAATAAATAGAAACAAATGGTGAGGAGAAAAGATAGCTGATCAGAGACAACAGCTGTCAGATTGTCTCAGAAAGGAGGAAACAGTTCATATGAAAATTAAAAAACGAACAAACAAACAAATGTAGATTGGGTATAACTCCAAGGGGAAAATGCCAGAACCTATAAAAGATTACATGGGAAGAAGTTGTGAAACAGAAATAGAAAGAATAAGATATTGGCAGTGGTGAACCTATGAATGGCTTGACATCCAGCCAAAGTGTAAATGGAGCAGTTTTTCCCTCCCTCCCACCCTCATATCTCTGGGAGTCAACAGACTCCAAGTTGCTGGAGAGCTGTTTGCCCTTGAGAGCTTAAAAGCTACTTCTACCAATGAACTAGGAGTTTCTTGAAGACCAAGCATCAGGATGTCAGCTTCGGTGTGGCACTTTCAGGTGCCACAGACCTGATCTGACATGGCAGGCACCATGGTGCTTCTCCATCCACTATGAGCCTTTGTCCTCCCCAGAAGGGCTCCATTTAATCTTGCTTGTTCCCACACAAACATTTCCCAACTTTGGACCAGACTGCAGGAGCCAGAGGGGCCTGGATGGTTCCAGGGGATCTGCATGACCCCAGAGGCTGGACATTCCAGGAGGGTTACCTTCCAGAGACAGGAACGGAGATGAGAGTGCTAGCTTTCCTCCATTCCAACACTTTTCCTCATCTTCCCCTCCTCATTCCAAAGCTGTGGAGTGAAACACGTGAGCCAAAGCTCTAAGGAGCTGCTTCACTTCTCTTTGGGCTTCCATAGAGACTGAGGCTTAAGCCTTTATTCTTAAAGACCTGAGGATAACTAATGGGTGCTAAGATTATGAGCACCAGTCTGCCTTCTGGCTGTTTCTTCAGGGAAAGGCAATCCCTGAAGCAGAGGCTCATCAAACCTCCTTGAGCACTCATTAAGTAACTCAGAACTAGAACACTGCTGCCAGGCACAGTTAGGGATTGATCTCAGGGGACCCAGAAACAGGCCCACAGGCTAGATGCCTTACCCCCAGGACTCAATAGTGTTGCTTGGGGGAATAAAGTAGAGATTTGGGAATGAATTTAGGAGAAGAGGGAGCCCATGTGGGCAGAACTCAAAATAAAGCTCAGTGTGGGACTCAGCCACACTGCATTCATGGAGCACTCCTCCACCTGCAGGAAAGCTGCACCCTTGACCCATGTCATGATCCTGGACAGGGAAGATCCCAGGATGCAATGTGATTTCTGGAGAGCTCAACAATTTTCAGCTTTTGCCCGCTGGCAGATGCCACATAAAGATCATGGAGCAGAGGCACAGGAAGAAAAGCAAAAACTACTCCTAACAGCCAGATACTTGATTTCAAATAGATCTTGATTCCACAAGCAGACTTTCTTGTTAGATAGGGTCACTTTAGTCCTTCCCAGGCAAATGTCCCTGGAAGCCTAACAGTGGACCTTTGACCCCTGCCAAGATAGTTGTCTGAGGACAAGTTGATACAACCCAGTCTCATCTAGCCACTATCTCCCACCTGCCTCTTCCGTGGTGAAGAATAAGGACTCATATGGAACTTCCAGGGACCCATCCAACACCTGAGGCATTCCAGTGCTTCTCCTTACAGGCCGTAACTGGCCACAGGTCTCAAATTCAAAATTGCAACTTGTTCCTTCTGGCAAGTATTACCTCCTGCTATCTCTAGAAAACACTTAAAATCCAAGAAGACTAATACAGATTTAATATGATAGGTTTCAGAAGAAAAAATATTCCATGCAAATGGAAACCAAAAGAAAGCAAGCATAGCCATTCTCATATCACATAAAATTGATGTTAAACCAATAATAGTAAAGAAATACAAAGATGTCCATTATATATATATATTTCTAGAGGAGAAATTCAGCAAGAAGAAATAACACTCCTAAATATGAACCTAATAAAGGAGCACACAGATTTATAAAGCAGCCTAATCAGCACATGGAATTTTCTCCAAGATTAATCATATTTTAGACCATAGAAAATGTCTCAATAAATAAAAAAGTAAAAATAATATTATGTATCTCCTCAGACAACAGTGAAATAAAACTAGAAATAAACTCCAAGAGAAACACATAATTCTATACAAAGTCATGGAAATTAAACAATCTGCAGCTGAATAACTACTGTCATTAATGAAATTAAGATGAAAATGAAAAGATTTCTCAAACTGTTGGGTATATACCCAAAGGAAAATAAAAGATTTTATAAAGAAAACACCTTACTAGAATGTTCACAGAAGCACAATTCACAATTGTGAAGATGTGGAAACAACACAGTGCTCACCAACACATGAGTGGATTAATAAATTACAGTGTATGCCTAACATGGAGTACTACTCAGTCATAAAAAATGGTGAGCTAGCATTTTTTGTGAAAACCTAGATGAAAATGGAAAAATTCTTCTCAGTGAAATGTTAAAACAATGGATAAACAAGCATATGTACTCAATATCAAATTAGAACTAATTGATCAACACCTACGTGCACATATGGAAGTTAGTCTTCATGAAAATCTAACCGGGAGAAGGAAGGAGATGGAAATGGTTAAATTCACACTGATTGGAAACAGTGCACACTATCTGGGTGAAGGGCACACTTATAAATTTGACTCAATCCGTACAAAAACAAAGCATGAAATCAAAATATATGTTATCAAAATATTCCGAAATTTAACAACAAATGGGACACAAGCTCCAAAAGCAAAAGCCCTAAGGCGAAAATTTATTGCCTTAATAGCTACCAAAAAAAAAAAAGTAGTTCACAAATTAACAATCTATTGACAAATCTCAAGAAACTAGAAAAAGAAGAACAAACCTAACCTAAAGCCACAAGAAGAAATAACTAACATTAGATCAGAACTAAATAAAATGAGAAACAAACAAAAAAAGATACAAAAGTTAAATGAAACAAAAAGACAATTCTTTGAAAAGATAAACAAAACTATCTTCTTCCTACATTAACCAGGAATAGAAGAGAAAAGACCCAAATGGGATATTGCAACTGATGCAAAAAAAAGCAAAATATCATTCATGACTACTATGAAAATCTCTACACACATAAACTTGAAAACGTAGCTTAATTGAACAAATTTGTAGAAACACACAACTTCCAAAAACTCAATGAAAAAGAAATAAAACTCCCAATCAGACCAATAACAAACAATGAAATCGAAGCAGTAACAACAACAAAAAAAATCTTGCAATATAAAGCCCTATAACAGATGTAATTCACACCAGATGTTAGTAAACCTACAAAGAAGTAGTACCCATACTACAGAAACTATTCCATAACATTGAGAAGGAGGGAATCCTCCCTAACTCAACTTGTTCTTCAAAACTGGTATCATCTTGATAGTAAAGCCAGGAAATGACACCACCAAACTGGGAAAACTGCAGATCAATATCCTTTTAAAATATAGATGCAAAAATCCTCAATAAAATACTAACAAAATGAATTCAACAGCACGTCAAAAATATAATCTAATATGACCAAGTGGGCTTTATCCCAGGGATGCAAGCATGGTTCAACATACATAAATCAATAAAAGTGATCACCGACATAAAGAGAAACAAAGAGAAAGATCACATGGTCATTTCAATAGATACAGGAAAAATTATAACAAAATTAAGTTAATACCTTTTACAACAATCTGGAATCAATTGGAGACCATATTCTTATATAAAGTATCTGACGAAAGGAAAAACAATATTCCGTGGTGTACATGTACCACAATTAATCCATTCGTGGATCAATGGGCACTTGGGCTTCTCCCATGACTTAGCAATTATGAATTGGGCTGCAATGAACATTCTAGTACAAAAATATCTTTGTTATAATGTGATTTATGGTCTTCTGGGTATATACCTAGTAGAGGAATTGTAGGATCAAATGGCAGGTCTATTTTTAGATCTCTAGGTGTTCTCCAAACATCTTTCCAAAAGGAATGTATTAGTTTGCATTCCCACCAGCAGTGTAGAAGTGTTCCCTTTTCTCCCCATCCACGCCAACATCTCTGGTGTTGGGATTTTGTGATATGGGCTAATCTTACTGGAGTTAGATGATATCTCAAAGTAGTTTTGATCTGCATTTCTCTGATGATTAAGGATGATGAGCATTTTTTCATGTCTGTAGGCCGTGCGCCTGTTTTCTTGAAAGATGGAGACTTTACCTCTTTCATGTTTACATGGATGGAGCTGGAACATATTCTTCTTAGTAAAGTATCTCAAGAATGGAAGAAAAAGTATCCAATGTACTCAGACCTACTATGAAACTAATTTATAGCTTTCATATGAAAGCTATAACCCAATTATAACCTAAGAATATGGGGAAAGGGGAGAGGGAGGGGAGGGAGGAGAATGGGTGGAGGGAGGGTGACTGGTGGGATTACACCTACGGTGCATCTTACAAGGGTACATGTGAAACTTACTAAATGTAGAATATAAATGTCTTAACATAATAACTAAGAAAATTCCAGGAAGGCTATGTTACTAGTGTGATCAAAATATGTCAAATGGTATATAAAACCAGTGTATGGTGCCCCATGATTGCATCAATGTACACAGCTATGATTTAATAATAAAAAAAAAATAAAACTTAAAAAAAAAAAAGAGAGGAGAAACAAATGCCACATGTACTCAATACTAAATTGGAACTAACTAATGAACACACATGTGCACAGAAGGAAGTAAAACTTAGGGGAAATCAACTAGGCAGGGAGGAGGAAAAGGGGAGGGACAAAAACCTACCTAACAGGTACAGTGAACACTATCTGGGTGACAGAGACACTCATAACCCTTATTAAAGTGTAACCAAATCTATACATATAACCAAAAATATTTGGGCCCCTGTAATATTTGGAAGTGAAAAAATAGCTGTATTAATTATATATAAAAGTGGAACTAACAAAAAAAGAAGAAAGAAAGGAAAGGAAAGAAGACATTGCAAGCAGAATTGCCTGAATAAATACCTAGAGGTGGGAAAGTAAGGGTCAAATTCTAGAACTGATGAGTAATATAGGTCTAGCCTAAGCACAAAATATATGTGGAAAAGAAATGGAAGATAAGCCTTAATGGAGAAATAGCATAGGAAATCTTAAATTCCATACCTAGGGATTTGACTGCAAGTTGTTTTATGTATGGAAAATGCAAGACAGATATTTAAGAGTAATGATTCATTAGGAAAATAAATTTGGAGACCAAAGTGAATTAGGTTGAAATAGAGATAGAAGGAAATTACAGAAATACAGACAGGATACAATGTGCTCAGGCAGGAATAACAAGGGTGCCTATCATGTCCCCCAATATAGCAACAGGACAGAGTCTTTTCAAATCCTTATCTCATGCTCTTATTCTCATCCTTAAAGCCTTTCAGTTATTTATCTTTGCCCTTCCAAGAAAAATTATAGAATGGCCTTTAATGTCCTGTAGTTATTTGCCTGACCCTGGGCTGGCATTACCAGTCATGTCACTAGGCTTCAGCTATGCTGTTATTCTTTTAGTTGCTCAAATATACCAAGCACTTCCCACCTCAGGACCATTGCACATGCTATTTCATTTGTCTTCCATGCTATTTACATATTTATTATATGACTTGTACTTTTTTCATTCAGGATTCTGTGGCCCCTACCTAAGATTGGAAGGCCTCTTATATTCTCTACAACATTCTCTTGCTTTTAAAAAATTATACCACTTACTACAACTTTGTTTTAGGTTTTTTTTCTTACTTACTCCCCGTCTCTCCTTTCAACACTAAATCTGAAGTGGAATGAGAACAAATCTATGTCTATCTTATTCATTTATACATTCCCACTACTTAGTATAGAGTAGGTGATTAAGAAACCTTATTAAATAAATGTTGAGTGATCAGCAATTGTATGGCAGCCATTGCAATAGGTACTGAAGGAATTGTATGGAATAAGGGAGTATTCTTATTGTCTGAAAGATAATTATGCAGACATGGGAGTCAAACATAAAAATGCATTGTTACAATGGGGACAAGAGTAAAGTCAAACAGAAGTAGGAGACCCTTCTAATTCTTAGGAAAGAAATGAAGAGAGATTTTTTTTTGTTTATTTGTTTGTTTTGTTTTGTTTTTCTTAAGAACTATAAGACTTGGCAACTGATTGGACATTAGATTTTGAGGAAGACATAGACTCTAGTGAGGACTGGGCTTTTAAGTCTGAGTGATTGCAAGAATATTATCACCCAAAGGAAAGATTCTAAGGAAAGGAAGGAGGAAAATGATTAAAAAAGAGATAACTCATTCTGTTTTTATTTTTAATTTTTTATTTCAAAGTATTACAGAAGTCCACACATTTTGGTTACATAATTTGTTTTTGTATATTTTAAATCAAAGTTGTAAGTATGCCCTTCACCTAGAAAGTGCGTGTTGTGCCTACTAGGTGTGAATTTACCTATCTCTTCCTCCCCCCCTCACCTACTTGCATTCCATCAAGTTTTGCTTCCATATGAGCACATAAGTGTTGATCAACTAGTTCTAATTTAGTATTGAGTACATTTTATGTTTGTTTTTTTTTCCATTCTTGCAATATTCTTGCAATACTTCACTTAGAGGAATGGTCTCCAGTTCCATCCAGGTTGTCACAAAAGATACCAGATCAACTGAGTAGTATTCCATAATGTTGATCTACCACATTTTATTAATCCATTCATGTATTGCTGAGCACTTGGGGTGTTTTCACATTTTGGAGAATGTAAATTGTGCAGCTATAAACAAAGAACATAAGCAAATCAGAAATAAAAGATCAAACAACCTTATCAAAAGAGATATTCATTCTCGATTTTTATAACCTTCTCTGAAAATTTAATGCCCATTCTTTTAACTACAGTTTTAATTCTTATTTGAAATAGAACAATTTGAAGTTTTGACTTCAGAGCAGTTATTTTTCTAACAATAAGTTTCATTAACAGTGTTATGACACTGTTGGACCGTACTACAAATAACAAATACCAAGCTATAGCCAGTGGCCTAAGCACACCATTCTTTGTATGGTTTCATCACAAATTAAATTTTGGTCCATCATACCCAAAGATGGGAATATACCCAATAATGGGTATATATCTTTAAAGAGGAGAAATTTCATATAGAGAGAAACATACTTAAAAATAAAGCAAGATTAAAGTACATAATTATTCCATAAATAGTCAATTTGGGGAAGCTTCCTAAGCACTCACTAATATTCTGAAAAAATGCATTTACAAGTTAGGTATGATTATAAGTAATAAGATAGCTTTCAAGACACAAAATAAAATTTCAAATGTCATTTTAAAACAAACAAAAACAAAGATGATCATTAAGTTGGTTTGAAGTTTCTACAAATATCACTCTAAGCCATATTTCTACCTTCTGAACCTCCCACTGGCCATAATTTATGTTTATGAATTGTGCCCATGTACACATCCCAAATTTTCTATAGCTGCTTGGAAAACATTGGCTTCAAAATGTGGTACAATTAGTGGCTGCCCAGAATTTAATTCAAATTCCCAGCTGACTATGATGACTTAAAATGATATCATAACCAAACTTAGTAAAGTTCTTCTGCAGAGAAATATGACATTACTCCCAAGTCCAGTCCCTATCAATCTTACTTGACCACTCCAAGTTCCATAATTTATATTGAAGCTATCTCTACACTTTCAAGTGTCTTCCAAACAAAATTTATGTTTAGGCAAATGACCAATTCATTTGGAACAGTCTTAACAGATCAAATACATCTGTATTGGTAGAAAATGGTATGCCAAAGAATCTTTGAGGCAAAACAAAAACCTTTGAATAAACTTGATATGTTCAAATGTATATCCAATGTGTTCAAAAGGTAGTTTCCTTTTTACCTAGTTATTTGTAAGATTTTATCATGTGACCAGTGATATTTCTAGGGATATTACCTAACAGTTAAACAACATATTAGGGATGCAGTGTGCCTTAGTAGAAAGGAAATAGATTTTTGAAGCAGGGAGACCTAAATTCAAATATAAGTTCTGCTAGGTATTTACTGTGCAACTCTGGGGAAGTAATGTAAGTTCTTTGTGGCTCAGCTTCCTATATTTTAAAAGGGATTACCTCACTGGTGTCATAGTAGTGTTGCAAGAATCTCATGAGATAATGGATGAAAAGCAACTAGAGCAATTAGTATATACCAATAAATTTTTTTTCAAAAGCAACTAGGATACAGCCTGATATAAGGTGCATAGTAAGTAGATTTTAGGTATTAATTTTTTATTTTGCTAAAAGGAAATATTCATATAGATGTTGGAAAATGCTATATTGCCTTGCAATTCTTGCATTTGGCTGTGCAGATAGAACTCTGGCTCAAAACCCAGGGAAATAATATGAAGCCTTCATTCGTCATCTCTCCTATTTCTTTGCCTCATAGTCAGGTTAATTTACCCTTCTGTCTTAAATTCAGGTTGCTTTAGCTTCTTGTATTTTTCAAGATATAATTCGATTTTTTTTCTGCTGAATGTCCTTCTCACATCATGAAAAAAACACTTACTAACCCATTTCATCTTATTATTAAATTGATCTGACTGATCTCCCCACAAATTCTCAAGATTTCGAGTGTGGAGTCGGCAACTAAATGACTTGTTCTCTAAATGTGCTACATTAATATCAGTTGATGATGTGACTAGGTACAAAACTGGTGTATTAGAAATATAGTGAGGGGGACAGTAGTGTGTGCTCATGAAGAGAGTCCTAAATTGTTAATCGGATGTTTCTTGTTTTATGGCAATAGGAAAATCACTTAATATTGAATCATTATTTTCCTATAACAAAAGGCTGAAATATCAATTTTGTGAGGATTAATTTATAATTTGTAGACTATGTGAAGCATGCCTTATACACAATAGCTGAAAAGCTCAACTTTTTGGTCAGAAAATCTACAAGGAGTATATTTTGCTTTTATACAATTATTTTTTAATAATGCAATTTATTTTTTAAATAGACATATAAAATTGCATATGTTCATCATGTACATTATAATGTTTTGAAGTATATAGACACTGAATATTGGTTAAATATAGCTATTAAGAATGCATTGTCTCACGTTGTTACATAATTTTTGTGATGAGAATATTTAATATCCACCTTCTCATCAATTTTCAATAATACAAGGTGTCATTTAGTCACCATGCTATGCAACAGAACTCTTGACGTTATTCCTCATATCTAACTGTGATTACATATCCTTGGGCCAACATCTCCTCAACTACCACCCATCCAGTCACCCAAGTCCCTGGTTACCATTATTCTACTTTCTACTTCTATGAGATCACACTTTTTAGATTCCACACATGAATGAGAATATGTGGCATTTGTCCTTCTATGCTTAACTTATTTCACTTAACATAATGTCTCCCAGGTTACTCCATGTTGTCACAAATGACAAGAGTTCCTTCTGTTTTAAGACTGAATAGTATTCTGTTTGTATGTTTATGTGCCATGTTTTATGTATCCATTCATCTGTTGATAAACTGTTAAGTTGATACTGTACCTTGGTTATTATAAATAGTGCTGCAATAAACATGGGAGTAGGCCGTATATTTTAAATGATAAGTAGAAATATATTAGTCTACAATTTGCACAACTATGTATATTTAGGCATGGTAAATACTTAAGTGATCAGGTGCTTTTCAATAAACACATAGTTGAGACTTTGAAAATCTCAAATAAGCAAGAATCTTTTCATCCTTAATGAGACAGCTGTTCAGAGGTATCATTTAGAAGAAAATGAAAAGTGTATCATATTGAAATTATACCTGAGCTACTAAGCTTGTTGTAGAACAAATTTATTCTACTCTGTTGGTACTATAATGTCATTCTGATTTTTTTAATATAGGCACCCATTTACTAAAAAGTTTAATCAAGTGATTAGTCAATTCAAATGACCATTATAATCCAGCAACTGGTTTAATTTTCCCTTATGTATGAACCAATTGATGAAATTATTTGTGTTAATTAATTTAAACGTTAATCAATTTGATTCTTTCAATTCACTTTGCCACAAAAATAGCAAAATAGCTGACTGCAGCAAAAAGAATATCATAAAAATGTCAATTTTTACTTTTCACATTATTAATATTTTCTATTTCTAAATCAAATTTTAATGATCTGCTACTCTTCTTAAATCTTCTACTGTACTTACTTTTAATTCTTCTTGATTACTCAGTTGCTTGACTATATCATTAAAATAATACTGAAGATTTAAAAATACATACAAGTCTGCTAAAATACAACCCCACTGCAGTTTTTGATTGGGTTTTAAATTATAAAAATAATATTCATTTAAATTAAAAGATTCTGTAATTTTTCAAAACATGAAAACATACCAAATTTCACTCTTAAACATATGATATAGTATAGTCTACCTGGATTTTCACACTCACTATATATTTAAATATCAAACTTGAATGAGAAAGGAAGGAGGCCAGGAGTGGTGGCTCATGCCTGTAATCCCAGCACTTGGGAGGCCGAGGTGGGTGGATTGCCTAAACTCACAGGTTTGAGACCAGCCTAAACCAGAGCGAGATCTCATCTCTAAAAATAACTGGGCATTGTGGCTGGCACCTGTAGTTCTAGCTACTTGAAAGGCTATGGCAAGAGAATCGCTTAAGCCCAAAAGTTTGAGTTTGCTGTGAGCTTTGACACCATAGCCCTCTACCAAAGGGGTGACAAAGTGACACTCTGTCTCAAAAAAAAAAAATTAAATTTCCTTAAAAAAAGAGAAAGGAAGGGTAAAAATTATATACTCATTTTCTATATGAGGAAAAAAATTATGAAGTGACTTGTACAAGGTCATACATCTTGCAGAGCTCAGATTAAAACTTAAATTTCATAAGCGCAACTGCTAATTCATCAAAAAACTTCTTGCTTAATGATTATGATCAATTAATTTCTCAGTAAGAGTATACTATATATAGGTATTAAATCACGAAATTCCTAATAAAATATGCTGTTTAAAATGTCCTCGTTTCCAACATGAATTTTTACATGTTTAACAAAATCCTGGAAAATTAATTCTTTCATCATCGATTAAGTACCTGTTATGTTCTAGAAGCTATTTCTGGTACAAGTATACAATCGTGAAAAAGAGATGTTCCCTGCCATCATGGCTGTTTCATTATAGGTGTATGACAGATAATAAAGCAAAGAGCTAATTAATACATGCTAGAATGTTAGAAATATTCTTGTCCTCATTTTTCTGAAAAACATATGACTGTTTGGAAAATGATATATCACCCCAAATACACTACTCATTTGCAAGCTCTGAAAGTTAAAGAGAAAGCAGGAGAAGGAACACAGAGAGAGACAGTAACTGCTAAGCAAAAAAAAAAAAAAAAAAAAAAAAAAATGCCTTATTGAGGGTTAAAATTTGACCAGGAATTTGAGTAAAAGTGAGGAAAAACATTCAATACTGAGGAAGCTCAAGTGCAAAGGTGTGGAGATGAGAGTATACTTTATTTGTCCATGGAATAGCGTAATAGCATGGAGATCAGTGTGATTATTGCAGAGCAAACAAGGAAGAGAATTTTAGGAGAGGAGGGCAAAGAAATTGGCATAAGCTTGAGCATGTAAATTTATATTTTATTCTAATTGTCACAAAGGTATGGGAAAATCTGGCATCTATTTTATGAAGGTCATTCAGGTTATTAAAGTGGAGAAATCAACTTTAAGGGAGTGAAAGAAAAAGGACAGTTGGGAGACTATTGCAATACTCTCGGAGAGAGCTAATGATGCTTTGGACAAGGCTGGTAGAGGTGGCTGCGAGAGAAATGGACATATCTGAGATAGAGTCAACACAGTGCAGAAATTGTGTGTTATTAATCTTCTTTTTCTTTATGCTGAGTACAACGCCTGACAAACAAGTAGTACCTTATAAATGTATGTTAAGAAAATGTTCTGCTAGATTTCCTATAACACAAATCATTCATAACATTGAAATGTTGGTTTTTGTGATTCCTTGTGCTTTAACCAAACTGAAGCATAAATCTATTGTTTTGTACTATATAGAAAAAACATGAAAATATAGTTTTCCTTTCTATGAAAATAAAAACTCTAGATGTTCAGTAAGTCTTGAGAACATTCTAGGAGGGTAAACAGCACTCCTTAACTCATGCATGTCATTGTTATGCATCATACTACTATAGTGATGTACATACCTCGGAAATCCTAAACAATGATCTTGCTCCTATGCTGCTACCATACTATGTCAGATAGTGTGCTAGTCCCTTCCCATGCATTGTTTATTTAGGTGGGATGACTGTATGTCTTAGCTTCCTGCGACAATCCCATTCATACCAGTGGTCCTGTTGTGATGATTTGGATAATGAATTATATTGCCACACCACATGCATTTAGTTCCTATCTCAGGTTGCTGGAGGCCTACATAGAAAACTGAGCCCCAACCAGGTTAAGTAATTGGTACTAATTAACAAAGCTAGTAAGTGAGAAAACCAGATTGTAAAACTTGCATTCTAGTTGAATTCAAAGTTAACGCTTTTCATTACTCTGCCTTGATGCCTTCTATGGGGAGAGAAAGGATAACATGAGCTATGTAGAAGTACTCAGTAGATATAGCATAGCAACTATAAGAATGGTGATGCAAAACACAACAAGGATTTGAAGAAATTATATTCTATTCAAAGAGAACGAAGTTGGAGTTATGATCATTTATGCCTGATGGCATTAGTTCTCTGTCAGGACCTGATCAGGTGTTCACAGATCAGCAACAACTTCCTCAGCAGTCACAGCAGCTTTTGGAGGGCTTATTAATCAGGTACCTGGTTGATCCTGGCAATAGTGTACAATGAAAAGAACCCCGAGAAGGAGTCAGGAATGGAAGTTCAATTTTTGACTAGGACACATATTAGATCTAAGTGAATTCCAGCCACTGAGATTATTTCCTCATCTGCACAACAGAGATAAGGGCACAAATTCTACTTAAATCAAGGCCTGTCAAGAGACTCAAATAAGACAATGCCTGTGAATATGCTGAGTAAACTAAAAAGTATAATTTACCATCCTATTAAAAGCAAGTTTTTAGAGTTGTTACCATTTCTACTGCTGTATTCAGTCAACTTCTTTATCCTTTTGTACCTTGAATTCTTCAAAAGAGCTGAAGAAGTGTGAGTTCTCTTGGGGAGAAAGATGGGTATCACACCTTTTGGTGGTCTGGTCAAACAGCTTGATGTAACTGTATGTCATTCTATCGGCATTTCCCCTTTCACTGTGGCCCTCACATCCTCACCCACAACTGAAATTACTATAAGGCTCCCAGAGTTGTTTCTAGTTGGGAAAAAGATTAAAGAAAAATTTAAGAAAAATCACTCTTTTAAAGATAAATTTTCAGGTATTAAGCTGTCATTGCAATGGCATTGTTTACATCCATCTGTGTCTGCTTATACAATCAAAACTTAATGTCTGATATAAGTAGTTTGAAAAATATTTCTAGGGGCAGTGCCTGTGGCTCTGTGAGTAGGGCATCAGACCCATATACTGAGGGTAGCAGGTTCGAACCCGGCCCTGGCCAAACTGCAACAACAACAAAATAGCCGGGTTTTATGGCAGGCACTCGTAGTCCCAGATACTGGGCAGGCTGCGGCAAGAGAATTGCCTAAGCCCAAGAGCCGAAGGTTACTGTAAGCTGTGGTGCTACAGCACTCTACTGAGGGCGACAAAGTGAGACTCTGTCTCTAGAAAAAAAAAAAAAAGAAAAATATTTCTAGTGACCCTTTGACCTTTAATCAACCTTTCAATAACCACTTTCTATAACAAAAAATGATGAAACATTCCCAATCTATACCTCATTTTTTTTTACAACTAGTCATATAACAGGTATATGTTTAAAGAGTAGAATGGAAATAAGATTTCAGGACTTATATGGGAAGTGATTTTAATTGACTAACTAGAGTAACCTCTGGCTATCTTTTTAAAGTGAATAGTAGCTTTATTAAGATATGATTCACATACCATAAAATTCACTCTATTAAAGTGTACAATTCGGTGGTTTTTAATACATTCACATAGTTGTGCAATAATCACCAGTATCAAATGTTACAATATTTTCATCATCAAAAAGAAATCCAATACCCATTAGTAGTCACTGCCCATTTCTACCCCCCTCTCCTCCCTCCAACACAGGCAACCACTAATCTATTTTCTAACCCTATGGATTTGCTTTTCCTGGACATTTCACATAAATTGGACCATATGACATGTGATCTTTTGTTTCTGACTTCCTTCGTTTAGCATAATGTTTCCAAGGTTCATCCACACTATAGCATGATGAGTAAGTCATTTCTTTTTATGGACGAATAATATTCCACTGTGGACATATGACATTTTCTTATCTATTCTTTACTTAATGGAAATTTGAGTTCTTTCTACTTTAGGGCTATTATGATTAATGCTTCCATAAACATTAATGCTTAAGTTTCTGCATGGACATTTATTTCCATTTATTTTAGCTGTATACGCCTAGAATTAGAATTGCTGGGTTTCTATTCTGTCTTTACTCCAAAATTTTAACACTGGCAATTTGAAGCAATTGTTATAAAGATTTATTATTATTATAAAATAATTGGAATTCTTATAAAACTATTGCAGGCAGGCAAGAATTGTAATTAGAAATATTTAATTTAAAAGTCAGAAGATTGAAAGATTACTTTTCAGATTTAATAGCTTGCAATTAAGCTATTATCAACCTTAATAATTCAAAAAGCTATTTTCTTATTGCAACTGGTCATTATAACTTAGACTTTTTTCTGCCCATTTTAGCACTTCTATTCCTATTTATGAATTTCATTACTGTCAAATTATAAATTATACTATGACGGATTACTATGTCATATCATAACAGGCCATTTATATGTTTAATTTACAAAGTTTAAAATAGCTTCATTGTTATATTTGTGAATAATTAAATGAGCTAATACTGTGACAGAAAAGATAAAAGCAGATGAACATAAAATGTGCCTGCAATTTCATTTATTCACTAGGAATAAGAAATATAGTTTTGATATAAAAGTCACAAAATACTTTCCTGGCTTTAGTTTGGAAATGCAAGCACTAGTTTTAAGAGGATCTTCTCAAATAAAATACATCAAATACATTTAATTGAGGTAATTCATGGTCTAAAATAACTATATTGTTGGCTTTGCCTACAGCAAAAGGAATAATCAAGAGATATTGAAATTCTAAGACTGAAGGCCAAGTGTGGTGGGGGTCACTCCTTTATTCCAGCCCACTTCAATCATCAGTCTCCTCACAACATGCCCAGTAAGTTCTTAGGAGCCAATTAAGCCTCCAGTTATGCTCTTTAAAATCGAGACTCTCCCTAGTCAATTGTAGGCATGTGGAATTTCAGAATAGACCATGTGATGAAACATTTGAGAACTTTTTAATGGTATAATTAGTTTATGCATTTAGTCACATCCCATTAGCATATCCAAGAAATCATGTTGCTATAGATGAAATATCTTTGCTCCTCCATGAGGCCAATCCCTCATTCCTGCCCTAGATCTGATCCCTTCTTAATAAACAACATCACCCCAGCCATTCTCCTCTCTTTCTCTCGCATTTATTCCTTTTATTCCACTATACCTACAAACACATAAACAAATATTATTGCTCCGATTTTATAAAACAAACAAAAGCAGAAATACAAAAACTTCCCTGAACATTAATTGTTTTCTAGCTTTCTTTACATTTTCCTGCTTTCATTTACAGCAAAACCCTTAGAAACACTTCTTTGCAAAACTTCACTCTAGTTCATCTTCTGATTTTTTTTTTTTTTTTTTTTTTTTGTAGAGACAGAGTCTCACTGTACCGCCCTCGGGTAGAGTGCCGTGGCGTCACACGGCTCACAGCAACCTCTAACTCTTGGGCTTACGCGATTCTCTTGCCTCAGCCTCCCGAGCAGCTGGGACTACAGGTGCCCGCCACAACGCCCGGCTATTTTTTGTTGCAGTTTGGCCGGGGCTGGGCCTGAACCCGCCACCCTCGGTATATGGAGCCGGCATCCTACTCACTGAGCCACAGGCGCCGCCCCCTTCTGATTTTTCTTAAACCCTCTAGAATCTGGCTCTGATTCCACCTCCACCAAAATTGATCTTTTCTTTTTCAAAATTTACTTTTAGGTTATAAATCAAAGGGTCAATTTTCAGACCTCCGGTTAGTTGACTCTAAGAGATATTCTACTACCTGGCTTCCTTTTTCTTGGTACACTTCTTCACTTGGCTTTCAGGAAGTAAAGACTCTTGGTTTGTCTCCTGTATGACTCTTGATGTTTCCCTCTTTTTCTTCCTATAACTTTTTTGGCTCCAGAGCTCCATACCTGGGTCTGTTCTCTTTTCTATCTACATGCTCTCCCTTGATGATCTTATCTATTCTGTTGGCTTAGAATACCATCTATAAACTGATAACCTCCTAATCTCTATCACCAGCTCATACCTCTTTCCCATAATGAGATATTTTACTTCCTATTCAGCATCACCACTGGTTCTCAAATGGATATCTCAAAATAAGCATGTTCACAACTTGACTTTTGATGTTCTACCAAAAGTTACTTCATTCTTAAACTTTCCCCATACTGTAGGCAGAGATTCCATCCTTTTCATAGCCCAGGCTAAAAATTTAGGCGTAATCAATCCTTGATTTTTTTTCTCTCTCCCATAGTTCATCTGTAAACCTTCAGCATCTCATACTGCTTTTTCAGTTCACCATCTTCCCTTGCCTTCATCACTGAAAAAGCCTCCTATCTATTCTTCCTATTTTCATCCTTTCCACTTATAGTCTACTTTCAACACAGCAATGAGAATAATCCTATTATTACATAAATCATATCATGTTATCCCTCTGGTAAAAATAAATAAATAAATGAACAAAAAATCCTCAATTGCTTTCCAGCTCAGGGATCACAGTAAAATTCAAATTCCCACATGGACATATATGATCCAGTCCAGTTAACTCCATACTCCTTCCCTGATCAATCTGTTTGAAGTACTATGACATGTTTTTCCCTTAATACTTTTTTTTTTTTGCTATTTTTGGCCAGGGCCCGGTTTGAGCCCACCACCTCCTGTATATTAGGCCGGTTCCCTACTCCTTTGAGCCACAGGCACTGCCCCTCAAAACTTTCTATTTATATTGTTACCTTAAGGCCTTTGTGTATGCTGTTCTTGCCCCTGAAATTCTCCTCTACCAAGTAACTACATTGCTAGTTATGTCACCTCCATCAAAAAGTACCTCTTCAGTGAGGCCTACTATGAGCATATGCTCCTCTACAGCTATCAACTTTTCACTGGCTTTCCCTCAACTTCATTTTTTTTCTGATACTCTTATTTATTATTTTGACAGCTTATTGAATATCTCCTGTGTTTTTTAATGAAGAATCCAGGATGGCAAGTATTTTGGCAGGGTTGTTTTCATTTATCCTGTATGCTAAGCACTTAAAACATCACTTCACACATGCTAACTGGCAAGTGAATATTCACTGAATAAATATATCAAAGAAGCTTAGCATATCCAACCCAAAACTTATGAGATCCCAAACCTCAAACCAGCTCCTCTCCCAGCCCCTTATCTCATTGAATGATACCACTGGTAACCCAGTTGTTCAAACTTAAAACCTAAAAATATGTCTTGATTTATCTCTTTTTCTCCATCCAACAAATAGGTAAACTTACTCTTCAAAACACAGTCATACAATTGGTTTGCTTCTTACCTCCTTCACCATTATCACACTAGCCTAAGCTGTCTTTATCTCCTATCTGTGTGGTTGTGTTGCTTTTGTGCTAGCTTTACAGTTTACTGATACTTCAGTAGATTGAGCCTTTTAATATGTAAGACAGGTGATAGCATTTCCATAAGCTCAACTCTGTAACTGGATACTCACTACACTTAGAATCAAAACTCACCATGAAAAATTAGATCCATCAGATCAAAGCATTATTATGCTTTGTGACTGTTGTAACATAGGATGAATTTTTTAATTTTATTTTTATGTAAATGATGTCAGCTCTACCAAAAGGAAAATTATATAGTCTCTTGTGTGCACAGTTAAGGCAATTAATACACACTCACCAGACACACTAAAATGTAAAACATTTGAGCATTGCATTTAAGCAAGTAAAGTTAGTAATAAGAAAAATATCTGGAAATAATGGCAATCAACATAAATGTAATTGGGTTAGACTCACCCAATGAAAGATACTTTAACATCAGATTACTATGTAAAATAACACGATATATAAGCTCTTGTTGGGCACCTAACCCATTCCATGACTCTCTATCTCACAGGAGTCCTGAAACAGTTTCCTTCCATTACCCCTTAAGGCTTGATGGTGTCATAGCTTCTCAATGTTGACAGTCCCCAGGTGCTCTGACTTCCTTCAACATATTTCTAAGTATATTTTTGTCAAAATCTCAGTTGAATGTGCCTTGTGTTCCCTAAATCATGTGTGCTTTGGAAGCATAACTGATTCATAGAGGAAGCTTTAACACTTTTCAAAGAATTGGAATTACACAGATGAAAATAGCTGATAAAATAATTAGATTAGAAATCAATGATAGAAAAAAGTTAAAATATATACATACATATATATGCACAGATACGCACAACATACACACACACACACACACACACACACACGAGAATGCAAGGACACAATCCTAAATAACTATTGAGATGAAAGAGAAATCACAATGCAACTTGCAACTAAATGGTAATAAAATTGCTACATATGAAAAATTTTTATGTTAATATTTGATGGGGAGGTACAGCAATATGGTGAACTAGAGATAGCTTTTTTCCAGCTGTGCATGGTGAGATTGAGGAGAAAGGACTCCAGCCACCTCTGGCTGGGGAGCCTTGCCCAAAAACATCAGCTTGGGGCATAAGGAGGCAGCAGGAGACTTCAGAATCACTGGAGGAGGGTGGGAGCATGGAGAATCAGCACAGAGGGAAGAACTTGCCCACAGGCAGAGGCTGGACTGGTTCAGAAGTTTTCTGACAAAGAGGGCCTGCCCTACAGGGTTTTGCATTTGAATGACCTTGGGAGAGCTTGGGTGAGGAGCAAGTCATCTTGATTGTGCCTCGTGGCCAGGATTGAGCTATTTAGTGGAGTGGAGCTCTTGTTTTCAGCTGCTGGCCAGGCACAGCTATTGCGGGAAGGCTGCCTTGCAGGATTGGCCCTCAGGGTCCCAGTGTGAGGCCGGTTCTGGTGTGCCTGGTAATCTGGATAGCCACCCATGGGAAGACTTGAGAGACACTTGTTTTCTTGGGAAATCCACTGTGTGGCCAAGGGACATGTTTGGAAAGGTTAAGGCATGTCTGTTAAGCAGGCTAAGGAGAACTTCAGGTTCTCCCAACCCTGTGGAATTTGAGGGCAAAGAAATCAGCAAGATGGGACCAGGTATCCTTGGCAAGACAGAGGCTACCAGCTGCCTTCTTATACAGCCCTATCAGCGTTTTAATTAGCATCCCATTCACCAGAACATTACCTGTTGTCCAGACAACATATGATGAGATATATACCCGTATTTTCCTCTTTATTTGAAATTTCTTTCAATCTTTTCCCCCAGGTTTTTCTTTTTCTTTTTAATTACAATTTTTCACTGTTTCCTTCTTCAATATTAAGGGCTCCATTATTGCTACTTTTTCTGCTCCTGTTATTTTTTCCCCAATTTTATCCCTGAAGGTTTTTTGTTTTGAAAGACTTGGGACAAGACCCCCACTCTGTCCTGGGCTACTGTGACCCCCAATCAACCGCAAGAGGTGATACTTGATGCAATCAGCACGAGGTTTTTTTTTTTTTTTTTTATTCCAGCATGCTGGGGCCTAACCCGGGACTCTCTCAGGAGCAGAGGAATTAAGCCCCATAAGAGCAGATTTTACAAGCTTATAAAGGCAAAAACCACAAAGTAGGCGGGAGTAGCAGACATAGCAGGGGCTTTAACCATGAAGTAGGGAGGGGGAGCAGACATAGCAGGGTCTTTCCAGATAAGAAGAACTCTGGTTCATTACTCAACTGTCTTAAGACAAGATTAACAGTTAAACATTTGCTTAACAGTTAAACATTTGCTTAGTCCTTTTATCTGCTTCAGCTCGGGGCTATCTCCTGGAACAGTTACAAAAGATCACATTCTCATGGTAGGGGGTGAGAGGTGGTCACATTCCTATGGTAGGGGGTGAGAGGTGGTCACATTCTCATGGTAATATTTTCTTTCAGTTTGTTTTGTATTCTTTTATGATATTTTATCTTTTCATTTTTACTTTCTTCAATTACCAAGGGCTACATTTTTGTGACAATTTTCCTTTTACTTTTTTGTTGCTTTCCATTTTTCTCATTTTATCTCTTTTATTGTAAATATTTTTCTACATAGCTTATCTTTCCTACATAAATTTCACAAATAACAACTAAGATATAGCCGCTTTTAACTCTTTTTTTTTTTTTTATTTGAGACAGAGTCTCACTTTGTTACCCTTGGTAGAGTGTCATGGCATCACAACCTCAAAGAGTTCATCGCAACCTCAAACTCTTGTGCTTAAGCAATTCTCTTGCCTCAGTCCCCTATAGTAGCTGGGACTATAGGTGCCTGCCACAACACCTGGCTATTTTTGTTGGAGTTGTCATTGTTGTTTAGCTGGCCTGGGTCGGGTTTGAACCCGCCAGCCTCACTGTATGTGGCTGGCACTGTAACCACTGTGCTATGGGCACCATGCCAGCCCCTTTTAATTCTTATATAATTTTATTTTAAATTATATTTATATACTTTTATTATTAATAAAATGTCTTTTTCCTGATATTTTATTTTTTTCTCAATCTATATTCCATTTAGGAGACAAAGCCTCACTTTGAGGCCTAGGCTGGGGTTCCCAGGAGAATTGATACTCTGATATAGGGGGTCGTGCTAGCTTTGGCCTTTGGAAGCACACAAGTGGCAAACTGCTATTTTAGGTTTTTTTGTTTGTTTGTTTTTCTTCTCTATTTTATGGAGGTAGGCTCTTGTTTCTGCTCAGGCTGGTAAAGAGCTCCTGACTTCAAGGGTCCCATCCAACAAAGCCCCACAGAGGCTAGGAATTGTGGGTGTGGGTCAAAGTACCCAGCTGAACACCACTATTACTACTTTATCTCTCTTTGTGTTCTTCTCTTAGTTTTGCTAACCTTTCATTTTTACTCCCCCTTTCTTTTTTTTCTCTTTTTCTTTCTTTTTGTGCCTTCTTGCTCTTCACTCTTTTCTTCTTTTATTCCTATAGCAAAAGGACACTTCCACACCTAAGGACAGACACAAGGTAACTTAGAGGAGGAAGAAGTGAAAGGAAAATTTGGGGAAGGAGGCAGACAAGAAGGAAATACTCATGAGGAAGAACAAACAAAAAATCCTGGCAACATGGAAAACCAGAACAGAGCACACACACTCCCACCCCCACCCTTGCAAGGAATCATGAGGTAGCTACTGCAGAGGATTCCACGTACAAAGAAATGTGAGAAATGACAGAAAGGGAATTTAAAACATGGATGGTAAAAACGATGAAAGGCTGGTTTAACATATGCAAATCCATAAATATAATCCACATATCAACAGAAGCAAAAACAAAGACCATATAGTCCTCTCAATAGATGCAGGAAAAGCATTTGACAAAATTCAGCAGCTTTTTCTAATTAAAAAAAAAACTTAATAGGTATAGGTGGCAGATTTCTTAAGATGATTGAACCCATCTATGACAAACCCACAACTAACATCATACTGAATGGAGCAAAACTAAAATCTTTTTCCACTTAAAACTCGAAGCATGCAAGGATTTCAACTATCTCCAATATTGTTCAACATTGTGCTGAAAGTTCTAGCCAATGCAATCAGGTCAGAGTAGGATATAAATGGCATCCAAACAGGGGAAGAGGAGGTCAAACTCACCCTCTTTCCTGATGATATGATCTTATACTTAGAAAATCTCAGAGACTCAACTACAAAACTCCTTGAAGTGATCAGGAAGTACAATAATGTCTTAGCATATAAAATCAGTGTCCCCCAATCAGTAGCCTTGGTATATGCCAATAACAGCCAAGTTGAGAAGCAAATTAATGACACAATTCCCTTCACAGCAGCTTCAGATAAAATTAAATACTTAGGAATATATCTAACAAAAATGGTGAAGGTTTTTTAGAAGGGAATTATGAAACCCTAAGAACATAAATAACAGAAGAAATTAACAAATGGAAGAATATACTGTGCTCTTAGCTGGGATGAATCAACATTACCAAAATGTCTATTCTACCCAAAACAATACAGTTTCAATGCAATCCCCATTAAAATACTAACATCTTACTTTGAAGAACTGGAAAAAATAGTACTTCATTTTGTATAGAACTGGAAACAAACAAACAAACAAACAAAAAACCCTGCATAACCATGGCAAGACTTAGTAATAAAAACAAAGTCAGAGGCACCACCCAACCAGATTTCAAGCTATATTACAGGTATACAGTAATCAAAATAGCATGGTGTTGGCACAAAATGGAGATATAGACATATGCAACAGAAAGGAAACCAAGAGATGAAACCAGTCTCTATTTGTCATCTGATCTTTCATAAACCAAACAAAAGCATACAGCGGGGAAACAATCCCTCTTCAACAAATGGTGCTGGGAGAACTGGATAACCACATGTAAAAGGCTGAAACTGGATCCACACATTTCACCACTTACAAAAATCGATTCAAGATGGATAAAATATTTAAATCTATGACATGAGATGATAAAAATCCTAGGAGAAAGTGTGGGGAAAACTCTTGACAATATTGGACTGGGGAAAGATTTTATGACAAAGACTTCAGCAACAACATCAAAAACATATATGTGGGACTTAATTAAGCTGAAAAGATCTGAAGAGCTAAGAGCACAACAAATAAAGCAAAAAGGGAAAACCTTCAGAATGGGAAAATATATTTTTATCATATGGATATGACAAAGGGTTGATAACTAGGATCTGCAGAGACCTCAAATTAATCAACAAAAAAAGAGCAAACAATAAAATCTACTACTGGAAAAGAGAGTCAAACAGAACCTTTTTGATGAAGACAGACAAATGGTTAACAAACATTTGAAACAATGCTCTGTTGTCCCTGATCGTCAGAGACATGTCAATGAAAACCTCCCTGAGATATCACCTAACTTCAGTGAGAATAATCAACATCACAAAGTCTCAAAGTTGCAGACACTGGCCTGGATGTGGAGAGAAGGGAACGTTTTTACACTACTGGTGGAACTGCAAACTAATATAACATTTTTGGAAAGGAGTATGGAAAATCCTCAAAGAATTCCGATCAGACTTCCCATTTGATCCTGCAATCCCATTATTAAGAATCTATCCAGAAGGAAAAAAAAAAAAAAAACAACTTTTATCATAAGGGCATTTGTACTAGACTGTTTATCACAGCTCAATTGCTTAATTTACAATCACCAAAATGTGGAAATAACCTAAATGACCACCAATTCAGGAATGGATTAAGAAGCTGTGGTAGATGTATTCCTTGGAATATCATTCAGCCATTAAAAAGATGGACACTTTACATGAGTTTAATTAACCTGGATTAAGTTGAAACACATTCTTCTTAGTAAAGTATCACAAGAATGGAGAAGCAAGATCCAATACACTCAATTCTAATGTGAAGCCGGTAGATTATCTAATATACACCCACATAACGGAAAAAGTCAAATTAATCTTAGATATTGTGTGGGGGAACAAGGGAGTGGGGAGGATGGGGGATGATTGTGAAAACATTGTAACCTAATTCTTTGTACCCTCAATTAAACTGAAATAATAATAATAATATTTGATGGCATTTTATATAGATACCTTTTATTTAATTTTATCTATTTGTCTAAATTTTCTTTTTCATCATTCTTTCTTGTGTTTCACATGTTCTTTCTGGAGCATTTCTTTTGCCTGGATACATTCTTTAGAAGACTCTTCAGTAAATGACATTTGCTAACATATTCTCTCAGTTTCGTTTGTCCTAAATATTTTGATTTTCTAACCTCCTTACAGGATAATTTTTCTGAGTGTACACAATTATATATTGGTGATGCAGTATTCTCTCTTAATGGTTTGAGAATTATTATTCTGTTTAATTATTTGATAGTTGATTTTGAGATATTTGTATTTGTTTTTTCATTTCTGTAGTTTCACAACATGTGTAGATTCCTTTTTATATATTTTACTATGTAAACATGGCATTTCTCCTGTATTTATGGACTTATGATTGTCATCCATTCTGAAAAATGTTCAGGCCTAAATAATTGCTCAAATTCTTCAATATTCCTCACTATCGTTTCTCTATTCTCTTTTTTCTATTCTTTTTTGTGTGTGTCTGATTTGATGTATATTAAAATGTTTCTTTCATACGGAAATACAACATCCTAAATTTTCATTATTTTTACATGAGTATTTAAGTATATTTGATTATGAAAATAAGAATTGCACATGGTTGAGGACTAATTATCAAATGCTAACATTTTCTGAATGGATGAGCATATTACAAAAGCAGAAAATGGGAACTAAGTTTATTTTAAAGCAAAGGCTAAAAAGTGTAAATTTCTTCCAAATTCTCACCAGAATTTAGAATGCCTCTGAAGATAAATTCAGTATTAAAAAACTGTTCAGATATTTAAAAAATATTGAGACTTTACATCTTTTGTATTAACTTGGATGGAGTTGAAACACATTATTCTTGGTAAAGTATCATAAGAATGGAAAGGCAAATATCCAATGTACTCAATAATAAGAAGAATCCAGTAGATGATCTAATACACACACAGATGAAAGAAAAACTCAATTCTGTTCAAGTTAGGGGGAGGGAGACAGAGAGAAGAGAGGGAGAGGAGAGCGTAGGGGATTGGTGTTCTCCCTCTTAATGGGAACAATGTAAAGGTATGTGCACACCTTTTGGGTACAGGACACAGCTACAAGAGGGACTCTACCTAATATGCAAATATTATAACCTAGTTGTTTGTACCCTCACATTAACCAGAAATTTAAAAAAATGTATACAATGAAATAAATAATTGCTTGAGATGTCAAGAAAAAACTCCCGTGTTTTCCTACAATATTTTGGAATGCTTTGCAAATTCATAGCATTAGAGTCATGAAATACTTAGCAGTAAAGCATTATGTCCTAGCTAATATGCTCGTCAGTTTGTGGCTCATTTCTCACAAAAGATAATTTTATGTAGGTGTTAATATTTCTATCATTAAGGGTTGAGATTTTACCTAATTCAATTCAACTTCATATCTCCAGTGTCCAACATAGAAATTGATGGCAAAGAAATGCTCAAATGTTTTATGGAGTAGTGCTAAAACTTTAATGTGTATGTGATTCATCTTCCAGAGTTATTTAAAACCCAGTGTTTTGGGTCCCCTCACCAGAGATGTGGATTAAGTAGGACAAGTTGGAGGACATAAATTTATATTTCTAAGAAGTTCACCAGTGAAACTGATGCTACTGGTCTAAGAACCATACTTTGAGTAATACTGGTTGAATGAATGGAAAACAAGTTTTTGAATGAAAAGCATATGAAAATCATATGAAGATATATTATTTGTGCAATGTTTTGAAATTTACTTTGTTCAAGTTATCATCTCATTCTCTTTTGGAGTAGTATATATTGGAAAATTCTGTAACATCCTCCTCATGCAAAGGCCTTTAAGTTTATATAAAACCCTCACAATCTTGCTCATAGCCTACTTTTAAGGCTTCATTTGTCACTTTGTTCTTCCATGCCCTTTGTACTCCAGCCACATTAAATACTCTACTTTCTCCAAATTCATATGTACTTTCATACCCAAGGGCATTACTTTCTTACTTGAATATTCTACCTTTAATCAAAATGTGATTCTTCAAGGTTTGGCTCAAAGTCTTCCATAATCCTCCCCTCCTCCAGAACAAATTTGGCTCACAATTTATCATAAATTTCACTGTACTCCCAGAGATCTCTCATACATTCTACCATGTGAATTATATCAGGGACAAACATTTAGGTCCCTGTCCATCTAGCTATGCCATCATCCTCTAATACTGAGCACATCATCTAACATAGAACCTAATACATATTACATAGTCAGTAAATGTTGGTCGAATTATAACTAAGAGGAATGACAACTGTAGGGGCATACTAATTTAGCATTAAAATTCTGATACAGGAAACAGTACTTCATGGTAATGTCAGTGAGACAAGATGACCTCATGTCCAAATTGATGCCTACTATCCCAGCACAATATGTAATAGCTCAAGATTTCACTCTCAAAAGGATCACATTTAGGAGGGTGAAGTATATGGTTCCTTTATCATTAGCCCAGGTATACTCCTTACATTTTACTTATAGCAGGATCTGGGAAAATTCAGCCTCTGGTTTTAACCTTACACCACTCATCCCATTATGTAGTTAGGAGATATCATTTGATGCATATCTAACTCAAATGGACAAACTACAAAGTCAATTTTTAAATTTTTACAATCACTTCTCAATTGCTTTCTAATCTGAAAAGATGGAAAAAATAAAGAACAATTATCACACAAAAATATCAAGCAAAAATTTGACATAATTCTTGAACAATGGTAGGAGAAATACAAAATTAAATGTGTGCTATTCATGAAAGGAGAACATTCATGATTTAGTTCTTTGGTACCTGACATCTGAAAGGGGATTGAGGAAACATTTTGTTTTAATAAATAGTATTTCAGAAAGCAGGTGTAAGAATGATTATTTCTTTTATCAGCTACAAACAGCTCAACATGGAAACCTATTAAAAAATAAGCAACAAGTAACAGTATTTAACAACTTTGAAATTATCTATATTTATATAATTTTAAATGATAAACATAATAGCTTGGCTACTATGTGAAGAGATTTTCTTTTTGCACAAAAGAATGACATTACTGAGATGCACTTTGGAATACTTAAAAGAGCACAACCCTTGGAGTCAGATATATGTAGATTCAAAGTTTGCTTCTACCACTTACTAGCTGTGTGGTCTCTGAGCCTTGGTTTCCTCAACTTTAACATGCAATAATAAAACCTACCAAATAGGATTGTAGAGAAGAGTAAATTAAATTAGATTTATGAAGTATCAAGCATGCAGAATGCACTCAATGAATATCTATTAGATCATTTTATAAATCTTAAAAAACACTTAAAGAAGTATCTTACAAACTTTTATGTATAGTTATACCACAGTTTAAAAATTCTTATCAATTGTTTATAATATAGTCACTCCTAGTATCTTCAATAGCCCCTAGATGTTCTGTTTCTTTGTTTTTGATATAAGGAGAGACATAATGATCACTGAGTAACATTGTTTAGTTCCAAAAGCATTATACCTTTCAGTTCTAATACACAATAAAACAATCACCCAGGAAAAAAAGTAAACTGAAACAATCTATTAACTGGATACTAAGCTTCAGGATACAAAGAAACTAATGATGTTTTCTCTTTTTCTTCACATTGAATTCACTAAATCAATCATTTTTTTTTTTTTTGCCAATTGTGGCCACAGCTTATTTTTAATGTAAAATATCTAGATTTGGTAATTTTTCATTAAATTGACTACAAATGGACTGATTTCTTGGCAGAAGGAATATATTTTTTGAAATCCTGTTGATTCCACAAACATCAAATGCTTGAACAAAAGTATCACATTGATTGTAGGGGTATAGTCATTATATATCTGTCATTAAATTTACCCAAAGGGTACAAAAGTATTCTAATATAAATGTTCATGATTTTGGCATAAACATCAGTGAGACGCTTGAGTGTCAGACAGTTCTATGTTCGTTTGAACACTGGAGTACCTGGATGTTAAGAACTTGAAAGGAGGCTTTTTTTTAACAGCAAAGACTGTTATCTTATTCCTTTCTGAATTCTCAACAACTAACATAGTGCCTGGTAATTAATTTGGATAATTTAGAATGTTTTAACTATGCAACTTTATAAGAGATGTAAAAATGAAATATTGTAGGATTTCATAACAAGGAATATTCCTTGGAAGTTTTCCAGATAGATTTTATATGCCAGCCTACATACAATGTTGTGATAGTTAGTTTTATATTTTAATTTAGTTAGGCTTTGGTTATTTAATCAAACCTAATATAGGTGTCGCCATGGAGATATTTTGTCACTATGATTAATATTTATAATTATTAAATTTTAACTAAAGGAAATTATTCTTTAAAATGTAGGTAGGCCTCATCCAATCAATGGTTCAGAGTTGCCAGCCTCCAAAATTACATAAGCCAATTTTTTGAAATTAAAAAAAAATAAAATACTTATGTGTGTTTATATGTATGTGTTCACTTGCTTTACTGATTCTTATTCTCTGGAAAATCCTGACTGATAGAAATTCAAAAGATTTAACTGCCAAACAGTAGGCATTTCCTACAAATTATTTGTAGCATAGTTCCTGAAAGCACTTACTCAAGAATCTTTAAGTTGTATGCATGCTATTATACTGCTATAAAGAATATGTTGGGGTGGTGCCTATGGCTCAGAGGAGTAGGCGCCAGCCCCAGATGCCAGAGGTGGTGGGTTCAAACCCAGCCCCGGTCTAAAAAACTACAAAAAAAAAAAAAAAAAAAAAGAATATGTTAAAAACAAAACAAACCCTCAATAGATTGAGGAAAATTACTTTCAAAAGAGTAGAGGGTGGAAGAAAGGGTATCAGGCCTTGAACTTTTAAGAAAACATAAATCAAAATTCCAATCTTGCCGTTTTCTAGTTGTGTAAGGGAATTGATCACTGATAAACTTTAGTTTCTTCAGTTTAAAATGGAATGAAGATAATGCTATCAACATCTGAGGAATTTTGGAATGCTATACTTGTTAAATTTTTACTTAAAAAAATAAGAAACTTTGGCAAATATCTGGCCTGTATGAATTCAATAAATGTTAGTTATATATTAAAAGAATAATTTGTTTTCATAGCTTATGAGTGTCATTTGATGACAAAATAAAACACAAAACCCACAAACACAGACACACACATATGTATGTATGTATGTATGTTCTAAAGCAATTTGAGTGAACTGTAGATATCATTTAACCCAATGGTTCCCAACCTTGGCTGTACAACAGAATCATTCAGATGAATTTTAATAAATGTGATGATAAAGTGCCTCAGCTGTCCTCCCTCCTATTACCCCTTACAATTCTGACTCCTAAGTGATTCTAATCTGCAGACAAGGTTGAGAAGCAATCATCTGATGCCAAATGGAGAAAAAGAAGCCTGGGAACTGATTGGTTTAGTAAAGGGCGCTCCTAGCTTTGGAACCTTGCAAGTTTAGGATCCTCTTCTTGGCAATAAATAGCGCAGCATTAGTCTATAGCATTATTCTGATGCTACTGTTAGGAAGGAACTATACTGGTGGGGATTATTACAGTGTTTACTTGCTTTTTGATCCAACCTCTTTAAAGATCAACAGATTTCTTATGAATTTGGTTTCTCCAATTTATAGACTAGTTCAAGCCTTAAGCATTTTTACCACTTTTTAAGTGTCAACAGAGTGTAGGGTCAAATAAATTATCGTGCTACTTTCAGCACTGCTGGGCTGTCAGAATAACAGAGAATGTTCTTCATGTTATCAGTGCTCTACTGAACCCTTTAATTGCTTATAATCTAGGAATGCAGCAAAAGAAAGGACTGTCTATTAAAAGAAGATAAGACATACTACAGAATAATGTGTAATGTTAGCCTCATTGGCACTGGCCAATAATAGTAGAGCACTACTGTTCAAATAAAACTGGTCTTTCCCAGTGCAGTTAGCACAGGGCACCACCCTGACCAAGAAGAGCACATTAAAGTTTTAAAATATGGGTTTATTAACTTAAAACAGGAACATCGAAAGGATTTAAAAAAGAAACACACCTAATGGCACCCCTATAATCTAGCCTTATTGTGGTTTGTTGTATTTGCCTACATGCCATCTATACACACATGTTCAGTGTGCATACAAAGTAAATCTTATAGTTATAATCACTACATATGTATTTGCAGGCCTTCCTTTCCTTTCATTATAAGTATCACAAAAGAAGCCATAGAAGATACATAAAGGATTGGAATTTCTGTGTTCTAGTAAAACTTTATTTACAAAAACAGGTAGCAGGATGCATTTGGCACAGCTTGGCTATGGTTTTCTGACCCTTATGGTAACATAGTCCCCACTTTCACCATTTTAAATGATCATATAATATTCTATTACATAAAATCTATTCTGCCCTATTCTATCCATATTCTATAATATCTATTTAAGAAACTAGTTTACTTGAGTATTACTCGATTGCTGAGCATTACTTTTATTCTTCTTAATTTCTGTGAATGGACATTAAAATACAATTTTTGTTAATAATGTTTTAATGAGAAATTAGTAACTTTTTCTCAGTTACTAATCTACTAAACTAGTTACAACTAGTTAGATTGTCTCAACATAAATTTAAAGTAGAGATAAACAACTAGATGAAAGGTAATGACATTTATATTCTACCAAATTGCTCTAATTAGACCAAATTTAACACTATCAGTAATATATTTTTCTTTAACCAAAGCAAGTTGTTATATGGCGGAACTATTCCAAATCCATCTCTAAGAGGTGAGTTATCTATGACTGCAGGACTTGCAGACAATGTGAGAACAAAGAGCTGGACTATATTCTTTGAGCACCATTCTTCACTTTAGCATGTTTCCTTATAAGAGCCACTGCTTTCCACAAACCACCAGCAGAAGAAATTGCAGGTAGTTTTTATTTCATTGTCTTAAAACCATCATATTAGTCATTCCTATTTAACTGTGTGGCTCATTAAGAAATAACACACATACTGAGATGTACACAAAAATTGTAGTGACTGGGAGTGGTTAAACATTTTAAGAAGGCCACTTTTATACTTAATGTTCATAGGTAAGGTAGGACTTAAACATTATGATACGGAATCCAGTAGGCCATATTTTCAGAATTTAAGGTAAAGTACTAGATTAAAACCAATCATTAAGTGTAAAAGCCATTGCTAAGGAGAGCAAAGTATAAATTTTACCTTTTATGTATTTATTATTTATTTGAGCTCAATGGATACAAATCAAGTAGTATCTGAGATTGAGAAAAAAAAAAGTCAAGTCTTGATATCAGAATACTATTCCAAGTAAGTCACTTTTAAGCTATCCAGACTTTCTCTCTGTTGACCTTTATGAATGTTGTCATCTACATCTTCCCCCACCGCCTTGTATATTGCCCTTTTTGAAAACAAGTCACCATTAACCATTGATATATCATTTAAGTTCAAGAACAATAGATATAATGCCTTTGATTTGGGTTCAACAGGGAGGGTTGAGAAAGTAGCTGGATTTTTTTATAAAATGCAAGAGCACCATTAACATGATGGTGAGGAGAGGGGGCCATTCACACACTGAAAGTACAACATCCGGAAGGAAAGAGAGTTGGCAACCAGAACTTAGCCACAGGAAGTCCAGGAAGAGGTAAGAAGATTTTTCTGGAAGATATGTGAAGTACAATTTAAGAAAACAAAAGCATAAAATAACACACTAACAAAGAGTACAGAGAGCCATCTAGCTGCAGGGACTGGGCATAAAGATGAGGGCTGGAACATATTCTTCTTAGTAAAGTATCTCAAGAATGGAAGAAAAAGTACCCAATGTACTCAGACCTACTATGAAACTAATTTAGGGTTTGCACATGAAAGCTATAACCCAGTTACAACCTAAGAATAGGGGGAAGGGGGAAAGGGAGGGGAGGGAGGGGGAAGGTGTGTAGAGGGAAGGGGAGATTGGTGGGATTACACCAGCGGTGCATCTTACAAGGGTATATGTGAAACTTGGTAAACGGTCTGTAAACCTAGTGAATGATGCCCCATGATTATATCAATGTACACAGCTATGATTTAATAAAAAAAAAAAAAAAAAGATGAGGGCTGGGGCTTGAATTCACAGGGCTCCAGCTTTATGTGTGTTTTTAAGTGTGTATATGGGGTGAAAAGAGCAATGCAAGGAGACAGGAATTAACCAGGTCACAATGGTTTGAAATGGTCAGCATGATAGATGTAGAGATACTGAGGACTGGAGCCACATTGTCTAGTTTCAAATCTCAGGTTCAACACTTATTAATTGTGTAACCTCAGACAGGTTATGTCAGCTATTTCTGCCTTAGTTTCCTCTTCTATCAAAAAGAGAATAAAAATATTTACTTCATGAATCTATAGTGAGGATCAAATCAATTAATATATAGTATATAAATGATACATATCAATATATAAGGAAATGTATTTTTTATATTTCTAAAAGTACATGGCACTCATAGAATGCTATGTATGGATTTATTATTTTACACATGTGACTTCCTCAAATATCCAAGCAAGGAGAGCTAACACAGAGTCTGTAAATAGCAATCAGCTAAACCCATAGTTCCTTCTTCCACCAAGCATTCCTTCCATTCACTTTCCTGATCAAGTCTTGTAGGGTGAATACCGTGTGTTTGCATGTTACTTTATGACTTATTTCCTCATAGAATCCCCTTTCTTAAACAGACTACACTCTAGAGATGTCCACTTTAGTACCTCTTGATGGGGTCTGATTTCTGAAATGCAAATTTATTTTAAAATTGGCTCACAAAAATCCAAAGAAGGTGGGACAACTGTGTCAATGTCATTATTGGTTTCCATTATAAACATTCTGTTCACTGAAAGTCTGGTTCATGATAAAGAGCACTGAGCACCTCCAGTTCCTATAACTTTTTACACTCAAGTCAGCTTAACACTTCTTGGCACTTTTCAAGGATATTTTCTACTTTCTCTACTGAACTTGAGTTTCAGTGTATTATTTTCAACTGTTTGAATGACATAGAAGGTGTGGTGTTCTATAGTATTTATGGCTGCTATCCTATCTCTATTAAACTCATCTTATAATCTATATTATTCTGCTGCTTCTACCATCTAGTCAATATTTTCTTAACCGAGATGGCCTTCATCATTAGCAATGGTGAGTATGTTTTGCCTGCAAGTATTTTTGTCTGCAGCAGTTACATTGAAAATACTATTGGTGTTATGTGGCTACCTGGATCTTGGGAATGTCAGAGTAAGCTAGAGATCCTAGAAAGTTTGAAATTGACTAGCATTTTACTACTTTTGGTTAAAGCCCTTTCTTCCTCATTTTACTATGACAGTGGTATTGTTTCCAAAGTATATTGTGATCATCTGGGTTTATTTTGTAGGAATGGTGGTAGTTTCCTTGATAGTGGGTGTCAAAGTTCTCTTTGTTGTTTAAATGCAGAGAAAAAGAAAAGAGAGAGAAAGAGAAAACACATCACCCATGAGAACAGCTGCTTGTACAGCTATACGATATGCTACTTCCTCATCAGGGTTGATATTCTTATTGAGATGCTTTACAATCAAGAAATTTTTGACAATTTCTAGATCTTTGCAACATTAATGGAACCACCTAATAACAAAATTCCATCAATCTGGCTTTTGTCAAGGTTGGCATCCTTCAGGAGTTTTCTCTACTACCTTCTGGATGCCATGGAAAAAATAAGCATTTAGTCACACACAGTTGGCTTAGGAAATGCCAAGAACACAGGAAGTAAAGCAAGCAGACAGTCACCAGAATGGGAGAAGATATTTTCAGGTTATGTTTCTGACAAAGGTTTGATAACCAGAATCCACAGAGAACTCAAACATATTAGCAAGAAAAGAATAAGTGATCCCATCTCAGTGTGGGCAAGAGATTTGAATAGAAGCTTCTCTGAAGAAGACAGTCACATGGCGTATAGACACTTGAAAAAATTCTCATCGTCTTTAATCATCAGAGAAATGCAAATCAAAACCACTTTGAGATATCATCTAACTCCAGTAAGAGTAGCCAACATAGCAAAATCTCAAAACTACAGGTGTTGGCGTGGATGTAGAGAAAAGGGAAGACATCTGCACTGCTAGTGGGAGCAAGCTAATGCATTCTTTTTAGAGAGAAGTTTGGAGAACACTTAGGGATCTAAAAGTATATCTGCCATTCGATCCTGCAATTCCTCTACTAGGTATATATCCAGAAGACCAAAAATCACATTATAACAAAGGTATTTGCACCAGAATGTGTATTGCAGCCCAATTCATAATTGAAGTCATGGAAGAAGCTCAAGTGCCCATCGACCCAAGAATGGATTAGTAAATTGTGGTATATGATTATCATGAAATATTATGGAGCCATAGAAAAACATGGAGACTTTACCTCTTTCATGTTTACATGGATGGAGCTGGAACATATTCTTCTTCGTACAGTATCTCAAGAATGGAAGAAAAAGTATCCAATGTACTCAGTACTATTATGAAACCAATATGTAATCACACACCCTTCCATATGAAAGATAAAACACAACTATAGCCCAGGATGAGGGAGGAAAGAAGAGGAAGGGAGGAAGGAGGTTGGATTGAGGGCCGGTAATCGGTGGGACCACACCTATGGTGCATTTGGCAAGGGTACATGTCACATCTATTAAGTGTAGAGTATAAATGTCTTAACACAATAATTAAGTGAGGTGAAGGCTATGTTAACCAGTTTGATGTAAGCATTACAAATTGTATAAAAAATCAGCACATTATACCCCATAAATGCATTAATGAATACAGCTATGATTTAATTTAAAAAATTAAAAAAGAAAAAGGAAATTCATGCCCTTATAGAATGAGTCAATTTCATTGCTGGTATGAGCAGAAAAAATAAAAATACGTTTCTCCTTCTAACAAAGAGTCCAGAGGCAACACACTGCCTAACTGTTAAAGGCTATGAACTCTTTGGCTTGCATTTGAACTCTTCAATCACTGTATGGTTATAAAAATCTTCTCTACCCAGGTGAGTATTAGCAGTTACGGATTTTAGTTAAAAGATGTCATCCTGGGTATTTAGAATAGATGTATCAAAGTTACAACCACCCCTTTTAAAGATTAGCATGTGTTACTCTTTTTAAAAGGTTCTTCTTAGTTCCAGGCCATAGGCGATACCTACTTCAGTAGACTAATCATTCTGAGAATATTAAAACTAATAATTATTCCTACATTCTCAGTAGCCTGAGGCTATGAATCATTTAAGTAGGCAGGAACAGTAACTACTTCATCTCTTTATTTTATTTTGTTTTTACTTTCTCCTGTCCTCCTAAGCAGCTTCTGCAAACTCTTTCACCTTGCTTAGAAACACAGAAGAGATACCTGGTGGGGGGGGTTGTATTATTTCCTTTATGTTCTATGTAGACTTACTTTAGACTTTACCTCCTCATAAACCACTTGGAAAGGCAAGTGCTTCATGTTTGACTGAACTATGATGTCATCAAACTTGTGACCAATTTGCCTCTTTGGTTTTGGTGGGATTCATTACCTCTTTCTTTTTGCAAACTCAGTGATGAGGCATTCACACTTTGTGAAAGCTACTTAACTTGGAGAGCATGATTGCCTTGATAATTGGCAATCATTTCTATTTCTCCATGCTGCAATGTCCCTGAAAAGAATAAGTGGTATCTAGATCAGTGACATTAAACAGACATCCTAAATGAAAGGAAGAAAAGGGAAAATAGAAGCAGAAAATAGAGGGAAAAGTCAGTGTCAATAATTACCTCTTGCAACTCACTTCTACATGTAACCTATGTCCTCTGTTATTTCAATCACCTCCCTATCACTGTACTTCAGTCTTTATGTATTTCAAACTCAAATATAAATGAGTTCAGCTTTACAATTGATTCAAATGATAATGTTTTTCATTTGCTTTCAATTGTTTGCAAAGTTCCATTGCACTTGGTAATAGATGCTTGACTACAACGTGACCACCAGATTTCTGAGAATGGTATCAAAACATCTTGGTCTTCCCTCTTTTTGTCTTGATTAGTGTATCTAGTGGTTTATCAATTTTGTTTATCTATTCAAAATAAACCTGTTTGTTTTATTGAGAATTTGAAATTTTTTCATCTCTATTTTATTTATTTCTATTCTGATCTTTATTATTTCTTTCCATCTACTAATTTTGTGTTTGGTTTGTTCATGCTTTTCTAGTTCCTTAAAGTGCACCATTCAGTTTATATTTGAAATATTTTTACTTTTTTGATGTAGGTGTTTCTTGCTATAAACTTTCCTGTTAGCACTGCATTTTCTGTGTCCCATACATTTTGGTATGTTGTTTTTCATATTCACTTCGTTCAAAAAAATGTTTAAATTTTTTCTCATTTTTTTTCCATTGATGTAATAGTCATTTGGAGCATATTTAATTTTTATATTTTTGTGCATTTTCTTAAGTTGTGCTTGTTACTGATTTCTAGTTTTATTCCACTGTTGTCAAAGAAGATTCTTGATACAACTTTAATTTTTTTTTGTTTGTTTTTTGTTTTTTTTTATTGTTGGGGATTCATTGAGGGTACAATAAGCCAGTTACACTGATTGCAATTGTTAGGTAAAGTCCCTCTTGCAATCATGTCTTGCCCCCATAAAGTGTGACACACACCAAGGCCCCACCCTCCTCCCTCCATCCCTCTTTCTGCTTCCCCCCCATAACCTTAATTGTCATTAATTGTCCTCATATCAAGATTGAGTACATAGGATTCATGCTTCTCCATTTTTGTGATGCTTTACTAAGAATAATGTCTTCCACTTCCATCCAGGTTAATACGAAGGATGTAAAGTCTCCATTTTTTTTAATGGCTGAATAGTATTCCATGGTATACATATACCACAGCTTGTTAATCCATTCCTGGGTTGGTGGGCATTTAGGCTGTTTCCACATTTTGGCAATGGTAAATTGAGCTGCAATAAACAGTCTAGTGCAAGTGTCCTTATGATAAAAGGATTTTTTTCCTTCTGGGTAGATGCCCAGTAATGGGATTGCAGGATCAAATGGGAGGTCTAGGTTGAGTGCTTTGAGGTATCAGGACTTTTTTGTGGTCTAACATATGATCTATCCTGGAAAATGATCCATGGGCTGAAGAGAAGATTGTATAATCTGAAGCTGTCAGATGAAATGTTTTATAAATGTCTAATTAGTTGATCTAATTCTGAGAGTGTGATGAAGTCCCCCACTATTCTTCTATTGGGACTTGTCTCCCTTTTTGGCTCCATTATTAGTCACATAAAAGCCTTGGGGATATCTTTGATTTCTCTCTTACCCATGTCTAATTTTATCCAGATCCAGTCATTTTTTTCTTCTTCAATGCCTTTTGCATGCATCCTTTCACATTGCTACCACTATAGTTTAAAGTCTTATTACTACATATCCAGAATATCATGGCAGGGTTATCATTAGTATTTATCCTTTCTCTGAGTCCATGCCTTCTTTATCATCATCATTCATTTTTTATTAATTTACAAATACTCATTTTGTATCATCCTTTTAATAAATACTATGTTAAGAGTTGAAGGTGAAGATATGAATTAAATGTATCTGCTATACTCAAGGTATGTTGACCTTTTTAAATTATAAGTTTTATCACTCTAACCCTTACTGAAAAATTTAGTCCCCATAAACTATCAAACAAAATAAAATAAAACAGATCCAACTTACTTTTACAACCAGTATAATTTATGTAATTATATAGATTCAAGTCCTATTTCTGCCATTTATAACATTGTTTATTAATGATTAGAAATGTGTTTCAAAAATTGGTCTAGAAGGGACTTTTCTTAAACTGATAGAGGCTATCTACAGCAAACCCACAGCCAATATCATATTGAACGGAGTTAAATTGGAATCATTTCCACTCAGATCAGGAACCAGACAAGGCTGCCCATTGTCTCCATTGCTTTTCAACATTGTAATGGAAGTTTTAGCCACCGCAATTAGGGAAGAAAAGGCGATCAAGGGTATCCATATAGGGTCAGAAGAGATCAAACTCTCGCTCTTCGCAGATGATATGATTGTGTATCTGGAAAACACTAGGGACTCTACTACAAAACTCCTAGAAGTGATCAAGGAATACAGCAGCGTCTCAGGTTACAAAATCAACATTCATAAATCGGTAGCCTTTATATACACCAACAACAGTCAAATTGAAAAAGCAGTTAAGGACTCTATCCCATTCACAGTAGTGCCAAAGAAGATGAAATATTTGGGAATTTACCTAACAAAAGACGTGAAAGATCTCTATAAAGAGAACTATGAAACTCTAAGAAAAGAAATAGCTGAAAATGTTAACAAATGGAAAAACATACCATGCTCATGGCTAGGAAGAATCAACATTATCAAAATGTCCATACTACCCAAAGCAATATATACTTTCAACGCACTCCCTATTAAAGCTCCACTGTCATATTTTAAAGATCTTGAAAAAACATTACTTCGTTTTATATGGAATCAGAAAAAACCTCGAATAGCCAAGACATTACTCAGAAATAAAAACAAAACAGGAGGAATCACACTACCAGACCTCAGACTTTACTACAAATCGATAGTGATCAAAACAGCATGGTATTGGCACAAAAACAGAGAAGTAGATATCTGGAATAGAATAGAGAACCAAGAGATGAATCCAGCTACTTACCGCTATTTGATTTTTGACAAGCCAATTAAAAACATTCAGTGGGGAAAAGATTCCCTATTTAACAAATGGTGCTGGGTGAACTGGCTGGCAACCTGCAGAAGACTGAAATTAGACCCACACCTTTCACCATTAACTAAGATAGACTCTCATTGGATTAAAGATTTAAACTTAAGACATGAAACTATAAAAATACTAGAGGAGAATGCAGGGAAAACCCTTGAAGAAATTGGTCTGGGTGAGTATTTCATGAGGAGAACCCCCCGGGCAATTGAAGCAGCTTCAAAAATACACTACTGGGACTTGATCAAACTAAAAAGCTTCTGCACAGCTAAGAACACAGTAAGCAGAGCAAGCAGACAGCCCTCAGAATGGGAGAAGATATTTGCAGGGTATAACTCTGACAAAGGTTTAATAACCAGAATCCACAGAGAACTCAAACGCATCAGCAAGAAAAAAACAAGGGATCCCATCGCAGGCTGGGCAAGGGATTTGAAGAGAAACTTCTCTGAAGAAGACAGGCGCACGGCCTTCAGACATATGAAAAAATGCTCATCATCTTTAATCATGAGAGAAATGCAAATCAAAACTACTTTGAGATATCATCTAACTCCAATGAGACTAGCCTATATCACAAAATCTCAAGACCAGAGATGTTGGCGTGGATGTGGAGAAAAGGGAACACTTCTGCACTGCTGGTGGGAATGCAAATTAATACATTCCTTTTGGAGGGATATATGGAGAACACTCAGAGATCTAAAAATAGATCTGCCATTCAATCCTGTAATTCCTCTGCTGGGCATATACCCAGAAGACCAAAAATCACAACATAACAAAGATATTTGTACCAGAATGTTTATTGCAGCCCAATTCATAATTGCTAAGTCATGGAAAAAGCCGAAGTGCCCATCGATCCACGAATGGATTAATAAATTGTGGTATATGTATACCATGGAATACTATGCAGCCTTAAAGAAAGATGGAGACTTTACCTCTTTCATGTTTACATGGATGGAGCTGGAACATATTCTTCTTAGTAAAGTATCCCAAGAATGGAAGAAAAAATATCCAATGTACACAGCCCTACTATGAAACTAATTTGGGACTCTCACATGAAAGCTATAACCCAGCTACAACTTAACAATAGGGGGAAGTGGGAAAGGGGGGGGTGGGTAGAGGGAGGGGAATCGGTGGGATCACACCTGTGGTGCATATTACAGGGGTATTTGCGAAACTTGGTAAATGTAGAATATAAATGTTTTGGCACAGTAACTGAGATAACGCCGGAAAGGCTATGTTAACCACTGGGATAAAAATGTGTCAAATGGTTTACGAAGTGAGTGTATGATGCCCCATAATCATATCATTGTATACACTTATGATTTAATAAAAAAATTAAAAAAAAAAAAAAAAAAAAAAAAAAAAAAGAAATGTGTTTCAATCCTCTGGTCAATTTTCTTGCTTTTAAAGAATAGCTACGGTATTTGAATGTGGTAGATTCCCACTAAAAGTTAATTTGCCTTTTTCATGTTCTTAAATAATTGGCATCCCCAAGTGTAGATTCATATAGAATCAAAATATAGTGCATTCTATATATCATCAATTTGGCAGTTGGTGAAACTGAGATGCAATGTAGTCATCTAGTCTTCCTGACTCTCTATCACAGCACTAAATGTGAATAGCCAAGAAATACATACGGAGGAAATTTCAGGGTAGGAAGATGAGGGACCTTCTCCCCAAAAGGAAAGTTTATCTTTCTTCCTCAAAATTGAAACATATAACAAATTTATCAGTTTATAGCCAAAGACAGCTTGTTTAATTTTTACCCAAATTTCAGTATAGGAGTTATTGATAAATCTGAAAAACACAACAGATACTTGGCTGTGTGACATTGAGGTAACTTAGAAGCATCTTCAGTGAAGATGAAGATGAAACTGAAGATAGTAGGTACACTGGGAGGAGAAGTCATTGAACTACAGATGGTTAATCTTGTGCTGGTCTTCAGGAACACCCAAGACTAAGACATTAAGATGACAGGCAAGGAAACTAAGGCCCAAAGAGGTAAAGAAATAGACTAGAATGGTACATTTACATACAGACCGAACTTGGTAACCTGGCTTTTGATAAATTCTATGATTATTCCATTTGACTACACTGGCTGCTCAGATAGAAATATTTTCATTGATTAGCATTTTTTGAATGCTGTCCTCTTTGCTGATCACTGTGTAAAATGCCAAGGAAAAGACAAGTCAATAAGTATACCTGAGTTGGAGGCAGATAGAGAGTAGAGGGAATAAAAGCTATTCAGTTGTTTCATGTGTGAATGTACCTCTAGTTGTATAGGCAAAATATATAAATGTCTGTAGTCACAGCCAGCCAAAGCAGAGTGACTCCGAAGAGGTTATTACACTATCATTTAAAATTAAAATTTAATAAGTTATATTCAACACTAGTTGAAAACATTCATAAATTTAATGAATCTTCTAATTAAATATTGTATATGCAAGGGTACAAAGCAGACTGAGAGAAAACCTTAAGAGTTATTTTTATGCTTAAATGCAATTAGTAAGTAATGTTTGAAAACAAAACGAACTTGAATTTTATGAAGCCTTTTCTCTAAAGCAGAAAATGTTTATTTCATAAATTATCCCTTGTTTTCAGGAATTACATGTTTATCTTTTGCTTTCATTGCTAAGTAGTCAGCTTAACTACAATTTATAGCAAGCAGTCTCTGAGTTGTCAGTTTAGACTTAGCCAAGTCCAATTTCATGCAGAATGATTATATAGCTATATTGTCAATTACTTCATTGTGTTATGATGCTAAAGTAGTTCCGTGTTAACAGGCTCCATCTTGGAGAAGAAACTATATTTTCCTAATCAGTGGTGCATCTTACAGGGGTATTTGCGAAACTTGGTAAATGTAGAATGTAAATGTTTTGGCACAGTAACTGAGATAACGCCGGAAAGGCTATGTTAACCACTGTGATAAAAATGTGTCAAATGGTTTATGAAGCGAGTGTGTGATGCCCCATGATCATATCAATGTATACAGTTATGATTTAATAATAAAAAAAAATTTACAAAGAAAAAAAAAAGAAGTTACATCTGGTTTCATTTATAATTTTTCCTTAATATGCTTTCTGATATTGTGTGGTGAACTTACCCTTTACTCTCTTTGGGCAGCTATTAATGAGATATTGTCTAAGTTAATATGTTTGTCATATTTAAGTTCGATATTTAATGTGAAGTGGAAAGTTCAATTTGAAATTTGACAAGTAATTTGCTATGTAAGTTCATGAAGTACAAATTTGGAAGTATTTAAGCCATAGCATCCGGGTTTGAAATATTGATCCTACCTCCCCCCTCCCTCCCCTCCCTTTTCCCCGTCTCCCTATTCTTAGGTTGTAACTGGGTTATAGCTTTCATGTGAAGGCCCTACATTAGTTTCATAATAAGGGTGAGTACATTGAGGGGGATTAATGGGATTACACCTGTGGTGCATCTTACAAGGGTATATGTGAATCCTAGTAAATGTGGAATGTAAAGGTCTTAGCAAAATATCTAAGAAAATGCCAGGAAAGCTATGTTAACTAGTGTGATGAAAAAGTGTCAAGCGGTCTATGAACCAAGCGTATGGTGCCCCATGATCATACTAATGTACACAGCTATGATTTAATAAAAAAATAAAACATAAATAAATAAAATGAAATATTGATCCTCATCTCTCCTCTTAGAGAGCTTTGTAGTTACTTTGATATTTTAGTAATCCAGAAAACATTAAATACCATCTTCTTCTTTTTTTATTTTTATTATTATTATTATAATTTTTTTTTTTGCAGTTTTTGGCCGGGGCTGGGTTTGAACCCACCACCTCTGGCATATGGAGCCAGCACCCTACTCCTTTGAGCCACAGGCACCACCCTAAACACCATCTTCTTAAGCAGTGTGAAAACTGTGGTATCCGTCATCTTTTTCATAGCCCCAACTGAAAGAGTTAATTTTGTCCAAATGAAAGTGCTTCAGATTAAAAACTTAGTATTATTTCCCCTGAGTAATGTGCACACAAGTCATTGCTGATTATTTCTTTCACCAATTTGGTATATCTTAACTAATAAATCCATATCTTTCAATATAATGAATACAATAATTTCTTTTAAAAATAACAAGAAATTAAAATCAGTAATAAGAAATCTAGGCAATAATAACAGATCATCTGCATACTTACTTTCATTCTGGATCTGTCATTACCTACCACATTCTCAAAGAGTAAATTCTTTGTTGAAGTCCAAAGGATTTTGCTCATAAACAATAAGGCTGGGTCATCTTTCTCCATATGCTAGCCTGGGGTTGCAACTCTATCCCATTTATTTCCTTACATTACTTGCTGTATACCAGATGGTCAAGTGCCAACTTTGTCTTCTAATTCAACTTTCATCAGTTATTTCTACATTTCCCAAGCAGATGAGTTATACCTAATTCAAAAATGATGAGCTAACCTTAGGGAAAAATAGGGTTAAAGATGATAAATCACTTTGAAAGATAAGAATAAAGGCCTGAAATATACTTTAGAAAATCACTGTACCCGTTCTTAGTCTGAGGAGGAAAATAAGTTGACTTGTCTTCCCCTTTTCAGAGCAAATAGTAGCTTGGAAAAGCTGAGAAATGAAACAGATAGAAAAGTCATCTAGCTTTATCTAACCAGAAATAGGAAAAGAATCACAGAAGAAAATCTGATTAGTATGAACTATCAATAAAAAAAAGTCAAAAAGTTCCAAGAAGCCTGAAAGTGTTGCTCTTAGTAAAATGCATGTCAAATTTTTATATGCTATACCATGTTGTGAATTAAAATGTGGTTATGCATATAGATGGCACATTTGATTACAAATTAAAAGCAGAAAAATACCCTATTGCTTTATATTAATGCCTATTCAGAAATAATTCCTGAAACATTATTTGCTAGCAGATGTACATAGGTTAGAAAATGGGAATATGTAAAGCAATTAATTTGTGCTAACCAGGCTTACACATGCATATATCCATTTATCTTTCAGAAACTTTGCAGATCCAAAGCACAAGTGTTAATTTAATAAAGATGAAATGTGACAAAATATTTTAAAGTGCTTTATAAATGTAAATAGTTATAGAAATACAATTTATTATTATTGATTTTAATTTAGAAATTACTAAATCATTACTAAATCATTTTCTGGAACATAAAATAAGAATAAATTTGCATTCATGTAGATCTGTACATGCACATTAACACATATATACATACATAATATTTTAGATACACAATAATACAAAATACTTTAAAAGAATCTTCTTAAAGATTTATGTGTTCTAAGAATTCAGTATAACCTGTAAGGACAGAGGGAAACATGAGAGGAAGGCACAAAAAAAGACTAACTATATAGCTGTATTCATTTCTCAGTTGGAGGAAGTATACACAAGTAATCACAGTACAATTTCTTTCACCAGTTTGGTCTTTAACTAATAGATAATATTATTTTGAAGATAAAAAAATGATCCATTCTATATGTGCATGGGTATTTTTTAGAGAGGAAAAAAATGAAAAGGAAATCAATACTAATATGAAACTAGTAGATGAACTCTTAAATGCTCACACAAGAAAAATAATACAATTAAATTCCAGTGGAGAAAAGTGGGTAAGAGGGGACAAGGGAGGGGGTTTGGAAAACTCCCATCTAATAGGTAAAACGTAGGGGTATATGGTACACCTCCTGCGTGAAGGGCTCAACTACAACTTAGATTTTATCTAACAAACACAAATAATGTAACTTAATCATTTGTACTCATATATTAATCTGAAATTGGAAAAAAAATTGAAAAGGAAAGTATATAATTGCTATTCAACTACAGAACAAAATACACACACACACACACTGTTACACATGCATGTGCACACATGCACGCACGCGCACACACACACTGCAGTATGGTCTAATGAGATCAGAAAAATTGTAGTTCTGGTTTTGATTCCACCACATCTGAAATTCTTTTTTTTTTTTTGAGACAGAGTCTCACTTTGTTGTCCTGGGTAGAGTGCTGTTGCATCCTAGCTCACAGCAACCTCAAATTCTTGGGCTTAAGCAATTCTCTTGCCTCAGCCTCCCAAATAGCTGGGACTACAGATGCCTGCCACAATGCCTAGCAATTTTTTAGAGATGACATCTCACTCTGGCTCACGTTGGTCTCAAACCTATGAGCTCAGGCAATCCACAAGCCTTGGCCTCCCAGAATGCTAGGACAGGTGTGAGCCACCATTCCCAGCCTTAATATGGGATTTTTAATACCTAGAAAGGGCCAAAGCAATATAATATAGGCAAAGCATTCTATGAAGTAAAAACCACTACATCAGAGTAAAATGTTAAGATTTAGAAGTAAGTCCAATATGTGTTGAGGTGATGAAGAAAGTCCTCCTTGCCTATCACGTCATTATATTGAACACTCACCTATAGCCTGGAATCAAATTAGAAGTTGTCTATATATACACATAAGAAGAAAGTATTTCTCATTTGAACTGATCTATCTTTCAAGATGATGCCTTGATAGTTGTCAGTAAGAGGATACACATATCGGTGATAATTTTTTTTCTATTTTTGTGTTTTTTATTTTTATTTTTATTTTTTTGTATTGTTTGGGATTCATTGAGGGTACAATAAGCCAGGTTACACTTAAGTGCCCTAAATCAGAGGCCAAAGTCATACTAGAGAGAGATATGACTCAATTCATAGATCACACATATTTTTGAATTTTAGCACATTCTCAAACTGTTTTCAAATATATTATGCACATTTAAAGTCTTAAAACTTCCAATATTGTACATTTCAGATATGCAGAGATGATTTTGGAAAAAAATAAAAAAGGAGAATGTCAAGATGAAGAACATCCACAATGTCCCTGATCCAGGCCACAATCAGTTCCAACCCAGAATAGTGCAATAGCCTTGCAATGGATCTCCCTAATTTTGCCTTTTTTTTCAACTGTTTTCTATACAATGGTCAGATGGTAATCTATAAAGCACTGTTTCTCAAAGTGTGCTTCTCACCCATCAACATCAAAGTCACTTGACAAAAGTTATTGAATAATGCAAATTCCCAGACCCCACCTGTGAGCATCTGCTTTCATAAGTAAGTAGGACCTAGAAATCTGTATTTTAGCAACACACCATGGGATTTTGATACTGCTGATATTTGAAAACTACTAAGGGGCAAGGTATATCACAATGTCATTTCTCTGTTTGAAATCCTCCAATTGGTTGTCACTCTCACTCTTGAAAAGCCAAAGGAGACATCATTGTCCACAGACTCTTCACCACACATATGACATCATCTTTTATGAAAAAACTCTACTTGCTTACTTTCTTCAAACGCTGCAGCCTTTCTGATCTTCCCAAACTGATCCTGCTACAAAGCTTCTGCATTTACTGTTCCTTTTGCCTGGAATGCACCTATAATTTTATCTCCCACAGTTATCCACTCACTTTAAGTATTAACTCAAAAGTAAGAGAGGCTTTCCTTGGTATCCCATATTGACTAGAACGCCCTTACGTGGCTTTATCTTACTAGTATTCCTATAGTTTACCATAATATGCTTGTCTATCTTCCTTCACTTCAATTGAGGCTCTTTGGCAGAAAGAATATAGCCTGTTGTTGACCATAGCATGGTTAGTACCTAGTGAATCATTAATAAATATTTATAAAGGTAATTTAAAAACCTGAAGTTTTACTCTTTCAGCTGGGTAGCCTGTGGTTTGTATGTTTTCTCCTGTATGCTCCCTTCTTTTCTTCTTGCAATCTTCCTTCCACTGTTCTCTCACCCTAGCCTATATTCTTCCACTATCCTGAAGTCCTTCTCCTTGCATTTATAGATCTCCTACCCTCCTACCTGCTCCAGTAGGAGCTCTTCCTCTATTCTGTGTATTTCCTCTATCATGCACTCTCCTTCTTCTTTCCCAACTGTGTTATTCCTCTATGCTGAAGTCTCCCTGGTCCCTTCTTGCAATCTTCCTCCTCTTATGCTCTGTCTCTATTCTTTAATATCCCTTCCTCCATTCCAGCAGTATTCTCTCTTCAACCCAGTGGTTCTTAAACTAAGTGTTTGTGCCTCCCACTCCCATAAGGAGACATTTCTGTTCGTCACAACCAGGGAGAGTAATGTTACTGACATCAATTGGATCATTTCGAGAGATGCTGCTCAATATCTTACATTCCCTTAGGATAGTCCCCCACAGCAAAGAATAATCTGGAGCAAAATATCTGGAGCAAAAAGTTCTGAATTTTGAGAACCCTACTGTTGAGATTAACACCCCATACTGAACTTGTCTTATGCTACACATTTCTAACAATCTGAAGCAGGAAAAGAAACAACTTCCTTTCCCTCTAATGAACACATTGCTGACAACAGGATATAAAATCAGAGAAGCTTTAGTATAAGCATTCTAAAACATTTAAAATGAAATAGTTAAGAAAGGGGAGAGAGGATGAAGGGAAAAAAGAATATAAATATATTTATTGCTATTGAACCATACACGTAAGTATTGTAAAGATGGCAAATTGTATATTCATATTATATCTCAATAAAATATGCAAGATGTCCTCAGTTTCACCATTCAGGTCATAAAGTCTCAGTTCTATTTCTTAATATTTAGACATTAAAACATTTCTTTTGGATTTTAATGAATACTGGAGAATCTTTGTAGTGGGAAAAGTGGAAGGAAGTAGTGTGACAAAAATTTAACAGCAGTTAAGTTTGAATTCTAAGATTAATATGATTTTTACCTGTTTCATATTTTTATTTTCCAATGCTTCTTCATGCTAATATATTACTATCAAACTCATGAATGTTAATCAAAATTTAAAGTACTGATAAAAAATATACCAGCAACAAAAGCCTTTAAAATCAGAAAGCACATTATCAGCATGAAAAAGAGACATCTTAAAATTTGTCATTTAAAAGTTACAAAGTAAGAGACACCTTTAATGTGGCAAATTTGGCTATTATCCTCAATAACTCGTGTTTTTTCAACTGAAATGATAAAAAGTATATTAAGTATAAAGTAAAATTTTAAACTCTAAAAGCTGGGGAATTTTGAGTATGTTGACTTTATAGATTTCCAAAGTAAGCTCAATTTGCAAGTAGTATCAAAGACAACATTTTAAAAACTGTCAGCTTAAAGCTTTAAAAAAAAACTCTTGTAAAATATTAATGTCTTTTTTTGTAACCAATTAGGTATCAAAATCCTAAAATCAAATGAAGAATTGTTCAAATAAACAGGTATTGATTTTGTAGATTTGTGATATACTTAAAAATTGTTAACATTCTAGAAACTGTGAGAAATTTGAGCATGCTGTCCTCATAGATTTCCAAGATTAGGCCAATTTGCAATTTCATTTCCAAAATACTCTCAACTAGATATGAACTTATGAAAGAAATACATTAGGAACATATCTAATTACTGATCACAAATAAATTTTTAGATCAGCGAGTAAATGTTTTCTACTAAAGGCATTATAAAGTGGTGTCATCTCATATATATTTTTTTCCTCTCATCCTCTTGATTTTTATATCTTTAAGAATTTCAGAAAGATTTCAACATTTTTGAGGAAGCTAAGATTTGCAGGATAGTAAGAAATTCTCATCATTCTGTATAAAATAAATGTCAAGTTGGATAAGGACCCATCTTTTTGGTTTATACCATTTATCGTAATCAATTTAATATTGCTTCCAGCAGTGTGGCACAGCACTGCATAAACAATATGATAATTGGAATTCCTCTCCTCCTTGAATTACTAAGCAAGTTACAGTGCATATCAATCATGCATAATGAGTCTGAAGCATGGCTTGATTACATTTCATTTGCATAAGAATTTTCTATATTTTTTAAAACTGATCATTTTTAATTCAGAATAGATTTAAATGCCACACAACTACTGCTCTCCTCCTGAAATGCTAAGCAATCTTCTTACATAATACAAAAATGCTAATCAATTTTTTTAAGGGAAAACCTGACTTGTTAATGAATTTTCACCTTTCTACATGTTATCAAATCTCATGACACTGTCACCTGTCCAGTTCACAACTGGATATGCATTGATACGGTTCAGTTCTAATTGCCCCATTATTTTGTTGCATTTACAAGGGAAACATCTTTTAAATAATTCTTGGATTGTCCAATTTGAAGGGTAATTTGCTCTCTTGCATTCTGTACTTTGTAAAAAGCCTACGATTAATTTACAGAAATATTGATTCAAACACTCTCTGATAAGCCAAAAGACCGAAACTTAAAAATGAGACAAACAGTAACCAACAGAGAAATAAATATAGATCTAGGAGTTAAATCACAATGAGATAGTAATAAAAATAGATTATTAAATGTAACCATTAGGAATATAATTTAATTGGAAAGATTACATTAAAATAATTACACATAAGATATTTCAGAGGATAACCAATTTCTTCAATATTGTACGTATAGTAGATTATACAGTAGTCAAAGATCTTGGAAGATGTGTATGTGAAACATGTTTAAATATTTTAGAAGAACGTTTCTGAGTAGACCTTAGAAACCAAGATAAAGGGTAGGGCAAGTAACTTGCTCTTAAAACATACCTGTACGATGAAAATGATTCATTAAACTATTTGACAGGAAAAAAAAAAAGAATGGGTTATGTGAGAGAAGCAAGCAACTATAAAAAAGAAAAAGAATTTAATCTGCTAAGTAAATTCTTAGATTTAAACCTCTAAGCAATGCTAAGCAAGTACCAACACACTGGCTGGTAACAGTTTCTAATAGATACCGTTACTACATACTAAATTTTCTATTCCTTACAAGAAAAAAGTATGTATTTTTTTCTATTGAGCAAATTTTATTCCTCTAGAGGAACTGGGAACTTTTGGGAGGAGAAAAATCTGCTTGGTGAAAGAATTTACTAATTTACTGAATCATTTTGAAGGATTATTCTATCTATAAATTCCTTGTCTGAAACTACCATGAATACATGGTTACTTTAAAAAGTTCTCTTTTGCTCACTTATTCATGCTCACATACCCTTCTTAAAACTTACTGATTCTCCTCCCTTTATCACTGTACAAAGCTTTTGAAAGTCAAATATGAAACATTCTTTGAAAATTAGCTTATATAGACATTTAGTAAGATGTTTCACATTTTGAAAATCACATTGATTTTCCCTAGACTCAATCACATTGACATTACCTAGAAAAAAGGGCTTATCCTTAGTCAAAAAAATGAAATCATCTACTTAATTTAGTACAGAAAACTTCTCTCTCAAATGCAATATTGTTCATCATTACAGTAGGATTAAAAAAATAATAATCTGTAAAAAATCTTTTTGATGGCTAGGTTAGAGACGATTTCACATTTTCTGTACTTTCCAAATTTCAAACAATAAACCTGATGAAACTTCCAAAATAAACAAAATATTTAATTTTAAAAGCAATTATAAATACAGACTTGGCCAAACATTTAAATAGTGTAAAACACAAGGCAATAAACAACACATTTTCTTTTATTTTTTACCAAAAATTTCATTATAGAAACATAACATTATCAAACATTTATCATTTCCTTGTCTTAGAGACATTCTAAATCTTTCTTCTAGCTATTTTGACATATACAATAACTTATTGTTAACTATAGTTACCCTGCTGTGCTATAAAACACCCCAACTTATTCCTTCTATCGAACTGTACTTTTTTTTTTTTTTTTTTTTTTTTTTGAGACAGAGTCTCACTTTATCGCCCTTGGTAGGGTGCTGTGGTGTCAGAGCTCACAGCAACCTCCAACTCCTGGGCTTAAGCTATTCTCTTGCCTCAGCCTCCGGAGTTGCTGGGACTACAGGCGCCTGCCACAATGCTTGGCTATTTTTGTTGCAGTTGCCACTGCTGTTTTAGCTGGCCCGGGGCCGGGTTCGAACCTGCCACCCTCAGTATATAGGGCCAGCACCCTACCCACTGAGCCACAGGCACTGCCCTAACTATTTTTTTACCTATTAACCAACTTTTCTTCATCCCTTCTCCTCCCTACTCTTCTCTGCCTCTAGTAAACATCAATCTTAATGAGATCAACTATTTATGTTCCTCCCCAAAAGTGAGACTATGTGATATTTATCTGTATCTTATTTTATTTTTAATAGATATAGGGGGTTGTTATGTTGCTCAGAATGGTCTGAAACTCCTGGCCTGAAGAACTCCTCCTGCCTCAGCCTCTCAAATAGCTGGTACTACAGGCATGAGCCACTACACTCGGTGTGGCTCTTTGTGTTTCTGGGCCTGGTTTATTTCTTACATACTGATCTCTAGTTCCATCTGTGCTACTATAAATGACAAGATTTCATTCATCACTATAGCTGAATAACATTCCATTGTGATATATGTGCATGTAAGTATGTACACCACATTTCCTTATCCATTCATCTATTGATGGATAATTAGGTTGATTCCTTATCTTGACTATTGTGAATAGTACTTCAATAAACACAAGAATGCAGATATCTCTTTGATATGCTGATTGTTTTTCTTTTGGATGTATACCCAGCAGTGGGATTGCTGGATTGTATGGTAGTTTCATGTTTAGGTTTTTGAGGAACCTCCATTCTGTTTTCCATAGCAGCAGTACTAATTTACATTCTTGCCAGCAGTGTATGAGCAGGTCCCTTTCTCCTCATCCTCATCAGCATATAAAATCATTTGCCTTTTGGTTTTTGTTTTGTTTTGTTTGCAACTGAGGCCTGACAATATCGTTTGTCTTTTTGTTAGTAGCCATTCTAACTGGAGTAGCATGCTATCTCATTGTGATTTTGATTTGCATTTCCCTAATGACTATTGATGTTGAGCACTTTTTCATATACATGTCAGTATGCCTTCTTCTGACACTTTGCCCATTTTAAATCAGTTTTTTTTGTGTGTGTATGTGTGTGTGTGTGTGTGTATGGTTACATTGAGTTCTTTGTATACTCTTCATAATAGTCCCTTGTTGGATGGATAGTTTGCAAATATTTTCTCCCATTTTGTAGGTTGTCTGTTTACTGTGTAGTTTTCTTTGCTATGCAGAAGCATTTTAGCTTGATGTAATCCCATTTTCCATTTTTTTTTTTTTCACTTCTGCTTTTGAGGGCTTTGGGTAAATAAATGTCCTGAAGCATTCCCTCAACATTTTCCTCTACAAATTACATAGTTTTTTCAGATCTTAAATTTAAATCTCAATCCATTTTGAAGTAGTTTTCATATCAGTTGAGAGATAGGTGTCTAGTTTCATTCTTCTGCATATGGACATGTGATTTAGTCACCATACTTTACTGAAGAGACTGTCCTTTTTCTAATTCAATGTTCTTGGCACCCTTGTAAAAAATCTTTTGCTGATAGATTTATCACTGTGTTCTTTATTCTTTTCCATTGGTCTTACATGTTAATTTTTATGCCAATACCATGCTGTTTTGCTTACTAAAGCTTTGTAGCATATTTAAAAATACACCATTGTGATATCTTCAGGTGTTTTTACATTGGCTATTTTAGGGTATTTTGTGGTTCTATCTACATTTTAGGACTTTTTTTTTTTCTGTTTCTCTGAGGAATGACATTGGTATTGTGATAGGGATTGCATTTAATCTGTAGATCACTTTGAGTTATACGGACATTTCCATAGCATTAATTCTTCCATTCCATAGGCCTTGTGTATCTATCAATTTTTTGTGCCGCCTTCAATCTCTTTCATTAGTGTTTTATAGTTTTCATTGATGAGCTCTTTTGCTTCTTCAGTTAAATTTATTTCTAGGTATTACTGGTATCTATTGTAAGTGGGACAGCTTTCTTTTTCAGATTGCCTGTTTTTGATGTACAGAAATGCTACTGATATTTTGATGTTGATTTTGTATCCTGCAACTTTACTAAATTCAATTATCAGTTTTACCAGTTTTCTGGTGGAGTCTTTAGTTTCTACAAAATATAAGATCATGTTGCTTATGAACAAGGATAATTTAATTTCCCCCTTTCCAATTTGGATGCCCTTAATGAATTTTGAGTCTCTGGAGCCCTTTTGCATTAAAAGAATGGGGGTCAGCCTGGTGACAGAAGCCCTAGGGTATTCAAAACCACCCCATGTTACAACAGTGCTTCTCACTTAAATACAGCAAATGATGACGTCAGATAAGTGCTCACAAACTGGAAAGTCTCTTTGCTTATAGATTGATTGAAGTATAGCAAACACAATTCAACTGCAGGGTAAAGGTAAAGAAATGGCAATACTACGAATCACCAAACTCTCAAGATTAGCCAAACTACAGGAAACAAATTCAAACCTCAGAGTAAAGAAAAATGGTTACACATTCTCTCACCTTCACTCCTCCACTTTTCCACACTCCTATAAAGCTAAAATCACAGATTCCAGGGCAATGGTAAATTTTCTTTCACTTTTCTTTACTCTTTTATACCCCACCTACTCCCTTCTTGGTGTTTTGGAGCCTCTGCCCATCACTGCCCCCACCGTGAGGCCTTTTTTATCTTGTTCCAGGAAGCCTGGGAGCTGGCCCAAAGGGAACACTGCCTTTGACCCCCACCCTACACTGCTCTGTTGGTAGGCACATAGCTGAGTTTGTTCCGCCACAAACAACTCAATCTTCCCTCCCATTCTCAGTATACCTGTCAGCAAGCTCTAAAAAGTGTTCTCATTGGTCTGTTTCAGTCTCTTTTTTCCATTTCTCACCTCCTCACCTTTCTCCTTTTATTTTTGCTCCACCTCTCATACATTCTATTTTCTCATTCTTATTCTTATGCTTGTATTATCTCACCCTCTTATTTTCTCCTTACCACAGTCACGGAGTTTCTTTCAGTATATTCATTTCCTCCCATGTTCTCACTTTTTATGTAAATGCTCTCATATACTACTTCATGTTATTTTCACGTTTAGTGTCACATTTGGGACATATTCTCTACATTTCCCTATTCTTTTGTATTTTTTTCTATTTTCAAATTTTATTTTAATGTCTTGCCCATTCCACATTCAATTTCCTTTTATATTCTTTCATTTTCATATAGAGTAGACTCTCTGTAAGTCACCTGCCCAGGGGACTGTAACAAATTGGTCAACATATGGAGGTGATAAACATAAGGAACTAGTCCTACTGCATTGATATGTGCATATAGTACATGTCTGGTCTATGAAAATTAGGTCAACTTAAGGAGGGTGGCCAACTATAGAGGTTTCATTTTATTCTCTTTTTGTACTTCTTATGTATATTTATGTATTTTATTTTCTTACAGTCTCATTGTTTTTATTCATTCCTTCTCATACTATTTCAGATTATACTTCAATCTTATTTTGTATTTTCTCCTATTTTACATTTTGTTTCTGTATTAACGATTATGCTCTCAGTCTTTTATTCACAACCACTTTATTTTTACTCCCATTTTCTCTTTACATAGCATATGAATCTTATACATACTTCCTGTTACATTTCTTTCTCATATGGTTTCACAATTCTATGCAATATTTCTCCCTCTTACTTTAAAAATATACTAAGTCTAAAAGCATTGAATAAGAAAATATTTACCTACTACACAGATACTTATTGCTGGCTGATTCTACTGGTTGTAATCAACACAGGTGAGTGGTGAGACCAAGGCTGTGGAAGCCTAGAGACATTGAGGATGAAGACAAGCCCACAAAGGGATAACAATTTATATGATTTATAATGAGGCTTGGGCTAGTAACAGCCCCCCTGTGGTCACCAGCGGTAGCAATCATACCACTCAGTTACAGAAACTTTTAGAAATAACAAGGCAGAATGATTTTCAATTAGAGGCTCTCAACCAATCCCATATTAGGTACATTGTTCCCTCAAGGGATCAACTAATTCCATTGAAGCTTCTCATAATCCTAAGAACCCTAAATAGGCCACACATAAGCCAAACCTTTTTTCCTATATGTCCAGTTAAAAAGTCCAGATAGATGTGAAAACAGAAATAAATATAAATTACTTTGGTATGGGAAAAATATATTTACAAGCATTCTTAAGCCATGTAAGTAGCTGGAGGAAAAAATGAATAATTAAAAAAAGAAAAATCTAAGGCAAAGACCTAGATACATATATTCAAATTACAGAAACCAGATGAGAGAAGAATGAGCAAATAAGTTCTGAAAAAAATGTTAGAGAATCACGTAAGAAGAATGCTTCAAAAGTATCCACATTTTAGAGATACTGAAGAGACCATATGGTGTAGACTCGGTTCATATATTTGACCATGAGGAAAAATAATATATTCAAAGTGGACTTTCAGTGAGTCAGGATGAGGAGGGTACAATACGGAACTCTGAATAGAGGGACACAGTTCACAAGGCTTATTCTTTATGCTTAATAGTAATGAATGAGGCAAGGAATAGCTGTGATGATCATATTATCTGCCTGTATCAAATCACAACATCACAACAAATCTGGACTTAAAAAGTAAGAAAAGACTGTATTCAAAAAGACTACAGCATTGGGAGAATAGTCCAACCTCAGAATCTGTATGTGCCTCAAAATCTAAAATAAGAAGTTATTCATTTTATAGGGAAGAGTGAAAGGAACTTTATGAGGAAGTGGGACAGTGCTGGGGGTAAGCAGTTTGGCAAAATTGCTAGGTTCATCTGTACATAGATGTTGCCTGGCTCCTGGTTCCCAGGGCCAAGAATGAGCACTGGTGCCTAGCCAATGATGAAGTGATCACAAAAATAAAGCAATCACAATGACATATGTACATGGACCTATGGCATAACCAAAACAAACAAACTATAATGAGACTACATCTCAAAGAGCATGATGAGTCCCTTTCCATAAGTGAAGAAGAAACTCCAGAATTCTGAGCACCCATTGTCTTTTATATGTTAACTAGTTTGTGCCACCTTTCCCCTGGAAGAATTGGCTATCAATTCCCACCTTTGGGGTAACTGACAGATTGGGGTGACATGACAAAAGTCTTCTTTTTTAAATTTTCATTTTTTAAATTTTAGAATATTACAGGAGTACACATATTTTGGTTACATAATTTTCATTTGTACATTTGAATTCTATTTTATAAGTGTTCCCTCCACCCAGAATACGAGGTCTGACAGTTAAGTTTGCAAACTTATTCTAGAAGAAGTGCTACATGCCTCATTGCTAAATATCACTATGGTCACCTTCGAAGTACTCCCCCTGGGAAGCTTTGCACCCATACAAGTGCCTAGTCTACCCTTCAAAGCAATTTTGGAACTCTATTTGTGGAATGGCCATCAGTGCCACCATCAAATTACCCTTGATGTTCTGAATGTCATCAGACTGTCTTCCTTTCAACATTTGTGTTCATGTAAAGAAAAAAGATACTGGGGGCCAGATTAGGTGAGTAGGGAAGGTGTTCCAATACAGTTATTTGTTTGCTGGCTAAAAACTCTCTCCCAGGCAGTGCTGTGTAAACTCTTGTCTTCTATTCATTGGTGAGGTTCTTTGAGACCATTTTTACACACATCTTTCTCATGCCAAGATTTTCCATTAAGATTTTCCTAACTTTTTCTCTCTCAATGTTTATTTGATCTGCTGTGCATCTCATGGGCATCCAGTGATTTTGATGAGCAATTAGAAAATTTTTTGTAATGTTTTTTGTCAGTTCTGCTCATTACTGGCAGCCCTGGCCTCACTTCATCAGTGGAATTTTCTCTCCTCTCAGAAAAACCTTTAATCCATTTGTACACTGCCATTTTTTCATGGCATTATTTATATAAACTTGGAATAACATTGCCCCTGATTTCACTTCCACTCTTGCCAAGTTTAACAAGAAATTTAATGTTTGTTTATTGCTCTAATTCAAGCTCCAACATTCTCACAACAGCACACAAAAACACACAACAATAATGAATGGCACTCAGCAAGACACCATCACACATTAGCATGTACGCAGCAGCTAAGCACTGATATACTAAGGTTATGAAATCTTATCGAGCTGTTTGTACAGTTTTTTTATTAAATCATTTGTACATAGATCATAAATACATTTATGCCATTATGGGATTCAATGTGTTGATTATTTGTACAAATTGGAGTGCTTACAGCCTACCAATCAACATAGCTTTCACCTCATTTACACAATTACAGCATTAAGACATTTGTGTTCTACATCTGATAGATCCAACTTGTGCTTGCAATGTGCTCCATAGGTGTGGTCCCCCTACTAACCCTCCCTCTATCGAACCACCAGCCTCCACTTCCCTCTCCCTTCCCCTTCCCTCCTTCATCCTAGGCTATAGTTGTGTTTCATTTTTCACATGCAAGTGTGAGTGATTATAAACTGGTTTCACAGTAGAACTGAGTACATTGGATATTTATTTTCCATTCCTGAGATACTTTACTAAGAAGAATATTTTCCAGTTCCATCCTTGGAAGCATAAAGAGGTAAAATCTCCATTTTTTTTAATGTTGCATAGTATTCCATGGTATACACATACCACAATTTATTAATCCATTCATGGGTCGATGGGCACTTGGGTTTCTTCCATGACTTGGCAATTATGAATTGAGCTGCAATGAACAATATGATGCAAATATCTTTATTGCCAAATGATTTTTGGTCCTTTGGATATACACCTAGAAGCAGAATTGCAGGATCAAACAGCAGATCTACATTTACATCCCTGCGTGTTCTCTAAACTTCTTTCCAAAAGCAGCATATTGGCTTGCATTCCCACCAGCAGTGCAGAAGTGTTACCTTTTCTCCACATCCATGCCAACATTTGTAGTTTTGGGATTTTGTGATGTGGGCTACTCTTACTAGAGTTAGATGGTCTCAGAGTAGTTTTGTTTTGCATTTCTCTGATGATTAATGATGATGAACATTTTTTCATGTGTCTGTAGACCATGCGCCTGGCTTCTTCAGAGAAGCTTCTGTTCATGTCTCTTGCTCACAATGAAATGAGATCACTCGTTTTTTTCCTTAGTAATAAGTTAGAGTTCTCTGTGGATTCTGGTTATTAGACCTTTGTCAGAAATATAACTTGCAAAAGTCCTCTCCCATTCTAAGGGCTATTTGCTTCCCTAGTGTGTTCTTGGCAGTGCAGAAGCTTTTTAATTTGATCAGATCCCAGTAATTTATTTTTGATGTTGCTTCAGTTGCCTGGGGGGTCCTCCTCATAAAGTATTCTCCCAGGCCAATTTTTTCAAGCGTTTCCCCTGCACTCTCTCTAAGAATTTTTATAGTTTCATGTCTTAAGTTTAAGTCCTTTAACCAGTGAGAGTCAATTTTTGTTAGAGGAGAAAGGAGTGGGTCCAATTTCAGTCTTGTACAGGTTGCCAGCCAATTCACCCAGCACCATTTATTGAATAGGAAATCTTTCCCCCAATTTATATTTTTAATAGGCTTATCAAAAATAAAATGATGATAAGTGTCTGGGTTCACCTTTTGGTCTTCAATTCTGTTCCATACATCTACCTCTCTGTTTTTGTGCCAGTACCATGCTGTTTTGATCACTATCAATTTATAGTGTAGTCTGAAGTCTGGAAGCATAATTCCTTCCGATTTGTTTTTATTTCTGAGTAATGTCTTGGCTATTAGAGTTTTTTTCTGTTTCCGTATAAAACAAAGTACTAATTTTTCCAGTTCTTTAAAGTATGGCAGAGGTGCTTCAATAGGGATCGCATTAAATCTGTAGATTGCTTTAGGTAGTACAGACATTTTAACAATGTTGATTCTTCCCAGCCATGAGCATGGTATATTTTTCTATTTGTTAACATCTTCAGCTATTTCTTTTCTCGGTGTTTCATAGTTCTCTTTATAGATCTTTCACATCCTTAGTTAGATACACTCCCAGATATTTCATCTTCTTTGACACTATTGCAAAGGGAATAAAGTCCTTGGTGATTTTTTCCCCTTGATCCCTTGTTGGTATATATAAAGGGTACAGATCTATGAGTGTTAATTTTGTATCCTGAGATATTGATGTATTCCTTAATTACTTCTAGGAGTTTTTTAGTTGATTCCCTGGGATTTTCCAGATACATAATCGTATCATCTGTGAAGAATGACAGTTTGATCTCCTCTGGTCTTATTTGGATCCCATTGATTGCTTTCTCTTGCCTGATTGCAGTGGCTAAGACTTCCATTACAATGTTAAAAAGCAGTGGAGACAGTGGGCATCCTTGCCTGGTTCCTGATCTGAGTGGAAATGATTTCAATTTTACTCCATTCACTATGATATTGGCTGTGGGTTTGCTGTAGATGGCTTCTATCAGGTTAGGAAATGTTCCTCCTATACCTATTTTCTTAAGTGCTATGATCAAGAAAGGATGCTGGATATTGCCAAAAGCATTTTCTGCATCAATTGAGAAAATCATATGGTCTTTGTTTTTTAATTTGTTTATATGATGTATTATATTCACAGATTTACATATATTGAACCATCCTTGGGACCCTGGAATAAAACCCACCTGGTCATGATGTATAAATTGTTTGATGTGTTGTTGGATTCTGTTTGCTAGGATCTTACTGAATATTTTTGCATCAGTATTCATTAGAGATATGGGTCTATAATTTTCTTTTCTTGTTGAATTTTTTCTTGGTTTGGGTATCAGGGTGATATGTGCTTCATAGAATGTGTTGGGAAGTATTCCTTCTTTTTCTATGTTTTGGAAAAGGTTAAGTTATATAGGTACTAGTTCCTCTATAAAGGTTTGGTAGAATTCTGATGTGAAGCCATCTGGTCCCGGGCTTTTCTTTTTGGGGAGATTTCTTATAGTTACTGGTATTTCAATATTTGTTATAGGCTTGTTCAACATTTCCACTTCATTCTTGCTAAGTCTAGAAGAGTGACATGTTTCCAAGTATTGATCTATTTCCTTCATATTTTCATACTTCTGAGAGTAGAGTTTTATGTAGTATTCATTAAGAATTTGTTGAATTTCCGAGGAGTCTGTTGTTATTTGGCCTTTATCATTTCTGATTGATGAAATTAGAGATTTTAATCTTCTACTTCTGGTTAGGTTAGCCAAAGGTTTATCTATTTTATTGACCTTTTCAAAAAACCAACTCTTTGATTGGGTGATCTGTTGTATGATTCTTTTGTTTTCAATTTCATTTACTTCTGCTCTGATTTTAGTTATTTCTATTCTTCTGCTGGGTTTAGAGTTGGAATGTTCTACCTTTTCCAGTTTCTTGAGATGTCCCATTAAGTTGTTGATTTCCTCTCTTTCTGTTCTCTTGAGGAAGGCTTGTAGCACTATAAATTTCCCTCTTAGGACTGCCTTTGCGGTATCCCAGAGGTTCTGATAATTTGTGTCTTCATTATTATTTTGCTCCAAGAATTTGGTAATTTCCTTCTTAATCTCATCTCTGACCCATCTATCATTCAGCATAAGGTTATTTAGCTTCCATGTTTTTGTATGAATATGCAGATTCCTGTTGTTACTGAATTCCACTTTTATTCCATGGCTCTATAGTTACATTTCACTTAACTCTGCTTATACATTTTATTTAAATTATTTCTGAAAATGTAATGTCAATTTTTCTACCTTAAAATATACATACCTATTAGAAAAAAATGGCTTTTTTCCAACAGAAAAAAAATTACATGAGAAAAAAATGGTCATAAGTCCAGGGAAACAGCCGGAGAACATTAAACTATGAGTTATGTTTTTGGTTTTAATTAGTCCTAATTAAACACAATCAGAAACAAAATTTGTTATTAACTATGAAATTAACAAGATAGTTTTTCATTGTGAACATTACTCAATATAACCTAAGGAGAATCTGCCCAAAAGAATTTGGATTTTTTTGTTTTGTCTTGTTCCAGTTTAATATGAGGATACATACAATTAAGTTACATTTTTTGCATTTGTTAAGTAAAGTCCTAGTTATAGTTGTGTTCTTCACCAGAGAAGTGTGCCATATAGCCTATTTTTGTTTTTATATTAATGTTTCTCCAAGGATACTGTAGAAGTCAGACTTTCCATATCTGCAACTTACAGGGAATAGAAAGCAGAAATAAGCAAGATAAGGTGATGAATTAGACAGAAAAATAATCAAATCTAAAAGGAAACATTAGCTGTCATTAAACATATTGTTTGCTACTCCCACTGAACAACAAAAATTCAAAAAATTGTAGCTTATCTTTCTACAGCATGAAATATGGGCAAAAGTGTGATAAAAGTAACATGTTGAAATTTGCCACTAGTATGGCCTCTTGCCTGTTTTGCCATTATTTGTTTTTTTTCATATTAGTAACCGTTTATTTCTAGAGTCTCTAATGATAGTACACTACATTATACATACTGTGAACTAGATGCCAAGATTGAATGAATATAAAATAGCTATTCTGAAGATGTATGGATGTGGCAAAAAGCAATCTCATCTTCTCCTTATAGCAAAGAACAATTGCCTACAAATAAGATAAAAATGTTTTGTTAATCATATATTATAAATAATAAAATAGAAATCACAATGGAGTAATAGAAGGTACCCTTCTAACCATCAAACATATATTATTTCTATTGCATGCCACATGTTCTGGATTTAAAACTCTACTTTTCATAACTACATTTAAAAAATAAGGCGATATGCTTCAAAATGGCAAAGTAGATGACATGTTATATCTTCATTTTAATACTCTCTTACTATAACTTAAGTTTAAAATGGAAAGCTATACATTTCCCTTTTATTCAAGAACTTTTGGATAACATCTATATATACACACACTTTATACATACATAATTTTAATTGAAAACAGGGATAGCAATTATTTTTATGTGCACAAATATTAATATCTGTAAGTGATTTAACAATTTAAATTTCTCAGAGTAAGGTTAAAATATTATTTTTGAATAAATACCACCTTTTGTATTTTAAAATTAAATAAACAAGTGAGAACTGGATAGTAGCAACATAAAAGGCTTTTAGATCCAGAAGGTTAGAATTTGAATTTTGGCTTCTAAATAGCTCTATACAAAAGACATAATCTCTCTGAATCTTATTTCACTCAATTGGAAAATGAAAATGACTTCTGCCATTATAATATGTACCCAATAAGATAACACATGTAAAAACTTCAAATATCCATACAAATAAAAAAAACATTTAATTTTCCTAACTACCCTCTCCATATACTCCTCTGTGAACTGATTCATGGTAAGCCATGCAAGGAAGAATATGGTTCTCGGTGTGCAAGTGTGATTATATTATTTTTATTTATAGTTACTAATGGTTTCAGTTTCCTTATACTATAATATATCCTACAACATGATGTAGACTAAAGTGCTTAGGTTTTGGTTCAAGACCCCGAGGTTGGAATTCCAGTTACTCTTATTCCTATTATGTGATTTTGACCATAGGCATGTCACTTCATTTCTGAGCTTCAAGTTCCTTTATAATATGGTGATAAAAATTGCACCTACTTCCCAGAATTGTTTGAAGATTGCATAAGATAAACCTTATTACTTTTCACCACTATCCCTGGCCAATAGAAGGCACTCAGCAAGAGGTAGCCAACGTTGCCTTTATTGATGTTTATTGTTCTCCCTTGGTAATTTTGCTTCTTGCTGTAATGGGCAAGATGCAAGCCCTGCACAAGTTTTCCCTAGTTGTGTTCATAATGAATAGTGCTCAAAACAACCTGAGGTGAATTTTCTCAGTTGTTCTGATGTTTACATTTATCAGAGGATATTGTAGAATTCACACTATCTAATATGGTGGGGATGGTTCTGAATTAAATCTTTTCCTCTTGAGCTGCCATTTATAATGAGAATGTTTGTCATATTTCAGCAATCAATACTATAAATATATGTCACACCAGACAATTCATATGCAAATAAAACACTATGTTTAAAGGTGAAGTTTTCAAGGAACCTCTAAATAAGTAGATATTTGAACAATAATGCAGTAACATCCTTAATTTACTGATCCCTTGTTAGCTGACACAGTATTCTAAGCCTAGTCATGAAACACTTGTCCAGACATTAATGATTACCTATGAAGTTGGCTCAGACAGAAAACACAAACCAATTTGTAGTAGTGAAAATTTTCAATTTCAGGCTCCTTATTTTCTGAGCAACTGCTTGCTTGCTTCAAATGTTATCAGAGAAGAGAGAAGAACTTTTTGCACTCACTGTTTGGAGGAGCAGTGATGTAGTAGGCACTAGATTTGTGGACTGTATTTATTCATTCCTCTGTCTCCACGTACTGCTAATAGCAGCTTTATCCCCAAATAATCTCAGATTACTTCTAGAGATTTTTGTATCTGTTATACAAACTTTATAAATAAGGTAGAAAATATGTATTTCAAATAAATATTGACAAGTAATGAGTTACATACAAGTAAAATTAAAGGATGGAAAAGAAGATAGCGAATGATGGACTAGAACTATTTTTAATTAGATCATTAGGGAAAGCAACACTGATCCAGTGACATTTGAAGAAAAACCTGAATGAGATGAGAGCAAGGAATGATATATGCAGATGGAATTCCAGAAAGAAGAGACAGCAAGTGAAAACATCCTGACATACATTCAATGGGGGAAAGATTTCCTATTTAACAAATGATGCTGGGTGAACTGGCCAGCAACCTGTAGAAGAGTGAAACTGGACCCCCATCTCTCACCCCTAATAAAAATTGATTCTCACTGGATAGAGATTTAAATTTAAGACATGAAACTATAAAAATATTAGAAGATAGTGCAGAGAAATGCTTGAACAAATTGGCTGGAAGAATTTTTTATGGGGAAGACCTCCCGGGCAATTAAAACAACACCAAAATGATATTACTGGGATCTGATCAAACTAAAAAGCTTCTGAACAGCCAAGGGCACAGTAAGTAAAGCAAACAGACAGCCTTCAAAATGGGAAAAGATATTTGCAGGTTATGCTTCCAACAAAGGTCTGATAACTAGAATCAACAGAAAGCTCACACTAGTCAATAAGAAAAAACAAATAACCTCATTTCTATGTAGGCAAGAGAGACTTGAGCAGAAACTTCTCTGAAGAAGACAGGCACATGGCTTATGAACACATGAAAAAATGCTCATGATCTTTAATCATCATAGAAATGCAAATCAAAATCACTTTGAGATATCATCCAGCTCCAGTAAGATTAGCTCACATCACAAAATCCCAAAACTATAGATGTTGGCATGGATGTGGAGAGAAGAGAACACTTCCAAACTGCTGGCAGGAATGCAAACTAATATGGCCTTTTGGAAAGAAGTTTGGAGAATACTCAAGGCACTAAAAGTGGACGTACCATTTGATCCTGCAATTCCCCTAGTAAGGATTTACCCAGATGATCAAAAATCATTTTACAACAAAGATATTTGCACCAGAATGTTTATTGCAGCCCAGTTCATAATTGCCAAGTCATGGAAGCAACCCAAGTGCCCACTGATCCACAAGTGGTTTAACAAATGTTGTTATATGTACACCATGGAATACTATGCAGCCATAAAAAAGATAGAGACTTGACCTATTCTATATTTTCCTGGATGGAGCTGGAACATATTCTTCTTAGTAGTATCTCAAGAATAGAAACAATGTATCCAATGTACTCAATACTATTCTGAAATCAGTATATAATCATCTATGTAATCATAGGAATGGTAAAACATAACTGAAGTCCAGAAAGAAGGACTGAAGAGGAAAGAGAGAGGAGGGAAGAAGTGAGGTCAGGAGGAGGGAGGTTTTTTGGGGGATCCAACCTAATGCTCCTAATGCAACGATACATTTAAGAATAGAGTATGAATATTTTTGCCACAACAAATAAGTAAGCAAGGAGACAGTTATGTGAATCAGTTTGATGTAAGCATTTCATATTGTATATCAAATCAGCACATTGTAGCCCATAAGTGCATTAATGTACACACTTATGATTTAATAAAGAATTAAAAAAAAAGAAGAAAGAAAATATACTGGCATAGAAGTATGCTTGGTGTTCTTGAGAGGCAGAAAGCAGAGTGATAACAGTGAGGGATAGGAAGGTGAAGAAAATGACTCATAAGCCTGGAATACAAGTTTTTATACTAGAAAAGTATATACTAGACTATTACAGGGAAAAAATATACTGATTTCGGGGCAGCGCCTGTGGCTCAGTAGGTAGGGCGCCGGCCCCGTATGCCGAGGGTGGCGGGTTCAGGCCCGGCCCCGGTCAAACTGCAACCAAAAAATAGCCGGGCATTGTGGCGGGTGCCTGTAGTCCCAGCTACTCCGGAGGCTGAGGCAAGAGAATCGCTTAAGCCCAGGAGTTGGAGGTTGCTGTGAGCTGTGTGAGGCCACGGCACTAAAGTGAGACTCTGTCTCTAAAAAAAAAAAAAAAAAAAAATACTGATTTCAGAGTAGTTTTAAATGCATTGGATACTTTTTTTTTTTCCATTCTTGAGATACTTTACTAGAAAGAATATGTTCCAGCTCCATCCAGGTAAACATAAAAGATGTGAAGTCTCCATCTTTTTATGGCTGCATAGTATTCCACAGTGTACATATACCACAATTTGTTAATCCATTCGTGGGTTGCTTCCATGACTAGGCAATTATGAATTGAGCTGCAATAAACATTCTGTTGCACATGTCTTTGTTGTTATCTATAGGCTTATAAAAGAACCTGATAAGTACATTCTAAATTTTGTATAGAGAAATAGTAATGCAAAGACAGTTGAGTCATCAATATACTCCCCTAAAATAATTTAAAAAATATGAGTAGATTTTATTTTCAAAATTCTAAGATTTTTCCATGAAGCTTTAGCAATTAAAACCAGGTGGTATGTGTATAATAATTATTCTTGCTTTGCTGTAACCATTCTGACTTTTCATCCTCTTTGCTTATTCCGCTTCTAGCTATACTGGACTCCTTACACTCTTATCACCACTTGGACATTCATCCTCATAGCTCCATCTGCCAGGAATTTTCTTTCCCCAGGTAAATTTTCTTTACCTTCTTATCTCCTTCAGGTCTCTTTTTATACATTGAGGATAAATATTTTTCTAAAAGCCAAACAAAGAAATAATATTTATAAAGGAAAAGTTAGGTAAATTAAAGTACATTAAAATTATGAATTTGTGTTTTAAAAACACATGAAACAAATGAACAATCACAAATTGAAATAATTTATTTGCAACATATAATTAGCAGAGTTTTGCAATGTATAAAAACACTCGAAAGTTAATTTAAAAAGACAACTGAGGTAAAAGTGACAGAACAGACCATTTCTGATTTTTGGTACAAATAGAGTTTTGAAATGATTTGCTTAAAAGAAAAAGGGTTGGAACATCTTGGAAATTGTAAAGAAACAGTTCATAAAATATATTATGAAGCAGGACAGTATCAATTATGCATTATGTTTTCTGGCACAGTATCTTCTTGTGTGTAACCATCTAGACGTCCCTGTAAGATAGCCAAGGCAAGAATGCAGGTCTATATTATTATTGATGGATTTAGTAAGGCTTAAAAAATCAAATGCTCTATATGAAAGTTATCTTCTAATTTCACTAATCAGACAATATGTTAATAATAATAACAACGATATTGCGAACTCAAAGCTGTGTCGCACTTTATCTAATGAGTTTTACAAATCATTTTTGCTTGCATTAAATGTAAATTCTTTAACGAAAATCAGCCCTCTAAGTTAGGCATCTATTATGTAGGTCATTATGAAAGTTTTGAGACGGATTTTGTTATGGTGCATTATTTCATTTCCAAGACACATAGTTAACAGCATCCATTCTGATTCACCTGAGCAAGTTTCAACTATCTTGGATTATCAGTGTTGCTGGGAGGGCTTCATTTGTTTCTATAGGCATGGATTTTCCATTTCATGATTTTTGTGTATCTCAAAACTATTTCAATGAACCACATATTAGCCTCAGTTTACAGAATTAAAAATTATGTTCCAGAAAAGTTGTAATTCACCTACTAAATTACAAAAACATCTTCCTTCTTACCGGACAGGAATAAATATGTGTAGTACTCAGAAAATAGGTATTTGTGCAGTTGAATTAAGCATTTTCAAAGGAAAAGAAGTAGTAGAAATTGAATATATGTGAAACAGTGAACACAGCATCCTCCAAAAACTCAATTGTAATGTTACTGCAACATTTAAGGGATTTAGAGTGATTGACCTAAGTATTTAGAAACTCAGAAAAGTTACCAACTAATAAAAGTAAACAGCAATATGCTATCTTCTATTTTAATATTAATATTATGTTGCATATCTTAAGAAGGTTTTGAACTATTAAATTAAGAATTATGATATTCTTCAAGAATGTTTGCAAAAAAGAAAACTATGTTCACATTTGTATAGTAAAATATTCAGTTGGTTCGTGATTTTTTTTTAATTAGCTAACTATGACACTCATAGATTTCTAAAAATATTATTCTAGAAAACCTTGACAAAGGAATAATGTGCATGCTCCAATAAGTGACTATTTACCATAGCTAGTACTTACATTTTCTTTAGTAATTCTAGGTTAATTAGCTATTGAAAGAGGTTACTTATTTTTCAGAACCATTCCAATGTGTAATTTCAAAGTCCTTGTTTTCAAATTCCTCTCTCACAAATAGACGCAGATGGCTATTTCAATAGTTATTTAAGGATCTCAATTTACATGTAAATTCATTTTTAACATTTTTTGCCAAGTTTGGTTACAAGTCCAGGCAGATACACACTTTCTTAGAGAATGCTACAACAAAAGATGTTTATTTTAAATTGAAATCTATTTACAAGGTGTGTTAAAGTTGATACATAAACTGAGGAACTCCACAAAACTCACTGGGCAATAGATGGATATTTTCATTTATTTATTTTTATATTTCATTTATTTTTTAAAAAACTTTCTTTTTTTATTATTTGGGATTCATTGAGGGTATAAACTATTAGGTTACAGTGATTGTGGTTGTTAGGTAAAGTCCCTCTTGTAATTGTGTCCTGCAACCAAGAGGTACACCATACACCATGACCGCCCATCTCCCTCCTTCCTTCCCTCCTCCCCTCTCCCCAATCCCTCATTACCCTATACCACCCTTTGTATTAGATCATCTGTTGCCTTCATATTAGAGTTGAGTACATTGGATTCTTCCTTCTCCATTCTTGTGATGCTTTACTAAGAAGGATGTGTTCCACCTACATCCAAGTTAATATAAAAGATACGAAGTCTCCATCTTTTTATTTTTTTATTTTTATTTATTTATTTTTTATTAAATCATAGCTGTGTACATTAATGCAATTGTGGGGTACAATGTGCTGGTTTTGTAGCAGGAAACCGATGTAGACAGAAGACTGCAGGCACCAGTTGGAAGAGGAAGTGGCTTTATTTTCCAGCCGGGAGACTTGGTGGCCTAGTGTCCTAAAAACCAAGCCCACCGACTTAATCTCTTGCTTTTCTTTTATACATTTTTTAGGGCTAAGGTGCACGTGAAAGTCATGAAGGATGTGAGCGACGTGACAGATGTGAAAGTCTCAGGACTCAAGGGAAGGTCAGGTTGGCCTGCGCCCTTGGTACCAGGTGGGCTACCTGTCCTCAAGGACAACGGAAAGTTAAGGCACATACCAAGGGAAGGGCATACAGATAACAGAGACATCTGCTGCAGTAGAGGTCGGAGTGTTACAGACTGTTTGGCTAATGCCTATACAGAGTGACTAGGACAGATCTTTAGCTCTGCTTTTACTCTCCTGCCTCAGTTTTATATACAATTTGAAATATTTTCATCAAACTGGTTAACATAGCCTTCACAGCACTTTCTTAGTTATTGTCTTAAGACATTTATATTCTACATTTAATAGTATCCCATGGCGTACACATACCACAGCTTGTTAATCCATTCCTGGTTTTGGCGATTGTAAATTGAGCTGCTATAAACAATCTAGCATGAATGTCCTTATTATAAAAGGATTTTTTTTCCTTCTGGGTAGAGGCCTAGCAATGAGATTGAAGGATCACATGAGAGGTCTAATTTGAGTACTTTGAGGATTCTCCATAAGTCCTTCCAAAAAGGTTGTATTAGTTTGCAGTCCCACCAGCAGTGTAAAAGTGTTCCCTTCTCTCCACATCCACGCCAGCAACTGCAGCTTTGAGACTGTGATGTGGGCTATTCTCACTGGGGTTAGGTGATATCTCAGAATGGTTTTGATTCACATTTCTCTGATGATCAGGAACAATGAGTATTTTTTTCAAATGTTTGTTAACTATTTGCCTGCCTTCATCAGAGAAGGTTCTGTTCATATCTTTTGCCCAGAGGTAGATGGGATTGTTTACTCTTTTTCTGTTAATTAATTTGAGTTCTCTGTACATTCTAGTTATCAACCCTTTGTCAGATTGATACCCAGTAAATATCTTTTCACAAACCCATAAATGTAATGATCATATCAATAGAAGGTCTAATTTGAGTACTTTGAAGCAATAGAAGCAAAAACAAAGGCCATATGATCCTTTCAATAGATACTGAAAAAGCATTTGACAAAATTTAGTATCATTTTCTAACAAGAACACCTAAGAAAACAGGTATTGGTGGCACATTTCTTAAGGTGATTGAAGCCATCTACGACAAACCCACAGCTAACATCATACTGAATGATGTAAAACTGAAAGCTTTTCCACTTAGAAGTGGGTCCAGAAAAGGATGTACACTATCACTACTATTATTCAACATAGTTCTGGAACTTCTAACCAATGCAATCAGGCAAGAGAAGGATGTAAAGAGCATCCAAATTGGGGCAGTGGAGGTCAAATTCTCCTTCTTTCCTGATGATATGATCTTATACTTAGAAAACCCCAGAGACTCAACTACAAAACTCCAGGAAATCATCAGGAAATAGAGTAATGTATCAGGGTATAAAATCAACATCCACGGGTGGCACCTGTGGCTCAGTGGGTAGAGTGCTGGCCCCGTATACTGAGAGAGGTGGGTTCAAACCCGGCCCTGGCCAAACTGCAGCAAAAAAATAGCCGGGCGTTGTAGCAGGTGCCTGTAGTCCCAGCTACTAGAGAGGCTGAGGCAAGAGAATCGCCTAAGCCCAAGTGTTGGAGGTTGCTGTGAGCTGTGTGACACCACGGCACTCTACTGAGGGCAATAATGTGAGACAATGTCTCTACAAAAAATTAAAAATATAAAATAAAACCTTGGACAGTGCCTCTAGCTCAGTGAGTAGGGTGCCGGCCCCATATACCAAGGGTGGTGGGTTCAAACCCGGCCCCAGCCAAACTGAAACAACAACAACAAAAAATAGCCCGGCGTTGTGGCAGGCACCTGTGGTCCCAGCTACTTGGGAGGCTGAGGCTAGAGAATCGCCTAAGCCCAAAAGCTGGAAGTTGCTGTGAGCTGTGACACTATGGCCCTCTACAGAGGGCAGCAAAGTGAGACTCTATGTCTAAATAAATAAATAAAGTAAAATCTTACAAAAAATAAAATAAAATCGACATCCACAAATCAGAAGCTTTTGTATACACCAATAACAGTCAAGTTCAGAGGCAAATTAAGGACACAATTCCCTTCATAATAGCTTCAGATAAAATGAAATATTTAGGAATATACCTAACAAAAGAGGTGAAAGATCTTTTCACATTGAATTATGAAACCCTAAGAAAAGAAATTGCAGAAGACATTAACAAATGGAAGAACACACCATGCTCTCGGCTGGAAAAGAATCAACATTGTCAAAATGACCATTCTACCCCAAGTAATCTACAGATACAATGCAATTCCCATTAAAATACCAACATCATATTTGGAAGAACTTGAAAAAATAGTACTTCGTTTTGTATAGAACCAGAGAAAAATCTGTATAGCTAAGGCTATTCTTAGTAATAAAAACTAAATCAGAGGCATCACCCTACCAGACTACCAGACTTCAGGCTACATTACATTACAAGTCCACAGTAATCAAAACATCATGGTATTAGCAAAAAAGTAGAGACATAGACATATGGACCAGGATAGAAATCCAAGAGATGAGACCAGTTTCTACTTTCCATCTGATCTTTGAAAAACCAAACAAAATACAGTGGGGCATAAGAATCTCTAGACAATAAATGGTGCCTGCAGAACTGGATAACCATTTGTAAAAGACTGAAACTCAACTCACACATTTCATCCCTTATAAAAATTGACTCAAAATGGATAAGAGACTTAAGTCTAAGACATGAAACAATAAAAATCTTAGAAGAAGGTGTCCAGAAAACTCCTGATGATGTTGGACTGGGGAAAGATTTTATGAGAAAGACGTCAGTGGCCATTGCAACAACAATAAAAACTAACCAATGGAACGTAATTATGCTGAAAAGCTTCTGTACAGCTAAGGATACAACAAGTAAAGCAAAAAGACGACCTTCATAACGGGAAAAGATATATTTTATTAATAATTGGCAGAACATGACTCATCTTTTCACTTCACAATGTTGCTATGATAGTCACTGATAAGATCAATTTCTGTACAACTGAATATAGGCTGTTTAATTTCTGGGTAAGACTGATTACATTCTTGAGATATATTCGAACTTCATTTGAATTTCATCAGCTTACAATCCCAAGTGTTTTGGCATACTGATTATTTGGTTATGGTATGAATTAGAAGAAAGATAGAACAGGGGTCATAGCTAGGGAATTGCATTCAATATTTTCTAACTCTAGTTGACAGTGTCTTTAATATGGATGAATCAATATATTATAAAAGAAGTGATTGCACCCTATTCACTTGATTTACTTGTACAGAGGAGAAAGACTATATATAAAGCTTAAAATATCACCGTGAATGGCTTTCTCTATTTTTTCTTGTGACAAAGTTCTGAAGAATAAGAAACTATGTAGCTTAATTGTCATTTATAGACATACCAAATCTTGGGAGATTTGGATTGCATTCAAGCTATAAATATGATTATGTCAGACTGAATGTTTATTACATAATTTCAAATAGGTTTCCTCCAAGACATTCCTCTTTGGAGGAGCTAAATAAATTTTACATGAACGATTGGTGATTATAGCGCATGTACAAGGGAAAGTAAGGTCTAGGTGGCAACAAGGGAGTAGGAAACATTTCCAGTTGCCTAGTGAGAATGGGCTACTCCAAGGCTTCATAGTTCCAAGGAGTGTCACATAGATTTTGATATGAATAGTATCCCTTGTGATTGTGCAAATAATCACAGCTGAATCACATTAACAATGCCAACCTGTGTTTTTTATGCTCTTTCCCAATGATTTTCAACTAATAAAGTTGTGCCATGCGAAATTGACATGCTGTGGAAGGATCTTAAGTGTACACAAAAATTTTTAACGATGATTAATTAAATTATTTTTGATAGAAAGTCAAAGCACGGTAAGTATGTATTCTTTTACTGTTTTTTATCAACATGATTTATGTGTGCCTGGAAGTTTAACTGTAGGTTCAAGTATGCCATGAGATAAATAAGGCTGAAAAGCACTGTCTTTTCCAATCCAATCACTCCAAAAAGGCCTCAGGCTCCATTAAGTTCTCTACACTTTCAAGGATTTCTGAGAATTTCCAGGCCACATCTCATATTTTCTTTGAAATAAGTCCAGGTAGCTAGGTACACCACCATCACTTGATCTTAATATCACTATGTTCACTGACCATTTCTGCCTCTGACACCTCAGGCCTCAGTTCTGCAGTCTTCTACCAGAACGCTCTGTCTAGTGCCTGGCAGTAGACTGTCACTCATGCTCTCCCTGTGTCTTGCTGGGCTTTGACACTGGTTCCCTGAAAACTTAAAATGACCAAAATTGTCTGTGGAGAATGGGAACAAATGTTGAAATTCCCTTTGCATCACATTCTATTGTAGACAACACAAATTTGGATTAATGAAATCACTTTTTGCATTTATATGTATAATTCTCTCTATATGTAGGACTGAAATTAACTTATAGGGGATTGGACCAGGAAAATACCGGGTAATAGCCACCACACTCTTCTTAAAATACACTCTTCTCTTTCAACAACTAAGACTAACTGGGTCAAGCTTGTTCTACTATACCTCTTTCCTTCTTTCACTCCATATGTGTTCACTCAGTCGACCCCTCAGCTAATAATGAAAATAACCTACCATGCCATTGTGCAGGTCATCCAACATGTTTAGATAATTAGGCAATTCATTTATGCACATTGGTTTAGGATACACAGTCCAGGAGTCCAATAACAAGTGTAGACCATATTTTAGAGGTTGCAAAATGTTTTCACACATCCTGTCATATAATCTTCACAATAACCATTGGAAGTAGAGTAGATTTTTTTAACCAAGGAAATCAAAATTCAGAAAGGAAAAGTTATTTGCTCAAAACTCCTAAATAGCTTCAAAACATTAGGCAACAAGAATTGTTACAAGACTATTTCTTTTGTTGACTCTGTCTTGTTAGAGGGCTTATTTAATTTCACTTGGGAAACCACCTGCTGAGTTTGGGCACCAAAGAAGCAGCAAGAGAATGTGGTTTATTTATTTTCTGTCAATTTAATATTATCTGCATAGGCAAGTCATAAAAGCAGTGATCATAACATCACCTGATGAAATAGACAATGCTCAAGGCAGCTAATCAACCATGTTAGTAGACCAACCTTACAGAGGGTGGTTTCAGTAACCTGTTGGGAAAGGGAACCAGCTCAATGGATTATCACAACTTGACCACTCATGTAACAAATACCTAGGTCAAAAAGAGCACCTCAGAAATCTCTTTATACCCCTTCCCAGTTACCTTTTTCCTTAATTTTTTTTTTACCTTATTCCTTCTATCTAACTAAAATTTTATTTCCTTTTACCAGCATCTTCCCAATCTTTTCACACACATCCTCGTTCACTGGTTACTACTATTCTATTATCACGCTGTATTTGTCTTTTTGTGTCTCGCTTATTTCACTTAACATAGTGTTCTCTACTTTCACCCATATTGTCACAAATGGCACTATCTCCTTTTCTAAGGATGAATGATATAGTATTCCACTCCCTCTGTGTGTGTATGTGTGTGTGTATGCACAGTAGAACTTCTGAAGGTGACCACCTAAGGGACCGTAACAAACTAATCAATATACGTAGGTGGTCAACATAAGGGACTAGGCCTACTGTACTGATACGTACATGTGGTGCATGTCTTATCTGTGAAAGTTAAGTAAGCTTAGGGAGTGGTCAATGTAGGGTGGTCAATATACACCCACATATATGGGGTGTATATTGTGTATATATAAATTTATTTATGCATTTATTCATTGGTAGATAAGTTTATTATTTCCATGATTTGGCTATTGTGAATAATGCTACAATGAACATCAGAGGTTATATATCTCTATAAGTTGCTTATTTCATTTCTTTTGGATATATACTCAATGGAGAGAATTCTGGGTCATATAGTAGTTCTGTTATATATTTTTTTATTCTTTATTATATCATAACTGTGTACATTAATGCATTTATGGGGTATGATGTGCTGATTTGATATACAATGTGGAATGCTTACATCTAACTGATTAACATAACCATCTCCTTGCTTACTTATTTGTTGTGGCAAGACATGTATACTCTATTCTTAATAGTTTTGAAATGTATCATTGCATTATGCACATTAGGTGAGATACCCCCAAATACCCTCCCTCCTCCTGGCCTCCCTTTTCCCTACCCTTCTCCCTCCTCTTCCTTCCTTCTTTCTGGACTATAGTTATGTTTTATCATTCCTATGAATGAGTAGGTGATTATATACTTATTTCATAGTAGTATTGAGTATATTGGATACACTTTTTTCCAGTTTTGAGATACTTTACTAAGAAGAATATGTTCCAGCTCCATCCAGGTAAACATAAAAGATGTGATATCTCTATCTTTTTATGGCTGCATAGTATTCCATGGCATACATACACCACTATTTCTTAATCCATTCGTGGGTCGATGGACATTTGGGCTGCTTACATGACTTGGAAATTATGAACTGGGCTGCAATAAAGATTCTGGTGCAAATGTCTTTGTTGTAAAATTATTTTTCATCATCCGGGTATAAACCTAGTAGAGGAGTTGCAGGATCAAATGATGCATCCACTTTTACTACCTAGAGTATTCTCCAAACTTCTTTCCAAAAATGTCGTACTAGCTTGCGTTCCCAACAGCAGCGTAGAAGTGTTCCCTTCTCTCCCACATCCATGCCAACTTCTGTAGTTTGGGATTTTGTGATGTGGGCTAATCTTACTGGAGTTAGATGATATCTCAAAGTGGCTTTGATTTGCATTTCTCTGATGATTGAAGATGATGAGCATTTTTTCATGTGTTTATAGGCCGTGTACCTGTCTTCTTCAGAAAGTTCCTGTTTCAAGTCTCTTGCCCACAATTTTTGAGGAATCTCCATCTTACCTTCTATAATGGCTACTCCTATCTAAATTCACAACCAATTAACAAGGGTACACTTTTCTCCACACCCTCTTTAGTACTTGTTATCTCTTGTGTTTTGCTTAAAGCCATCCTAAACACATGTTAGGTGATATTTCATTATGATCCTGATTTTCATTTCCCTAATGATTAGGGATCAATGTTGAAACTTTTTGATATACTTGTTGGTCATTTTTACATCTTCTTTGGAAAAAATGTCTACTCAGGACCTTTGCCCATTTTTATTTATTCCTTTTTATTTCAAAATTACACTCCCATTCTCCTCTCACCAAGGGTAGCCTATAATGGGTTTAATATGTATCCCAGTTTATATATGTACCTATTAACTGCATATATATTTGTATATGTGCATTATTAATTTATGTAAATGACATTGGACTATCCATCTTATACTGTTTCCTATTTTTTCATACAAATTTTATTGTAAGTGGACTTAGTCTGTTTTGTATAACTGCCACATCCCCCATTTTTTAATCTAAGTCTCCCACAGTGATGGACAAGATTGCTTCCAACTCTTTCTGACATTAAATAATGAAATAAAAACTCCAATAAATGTCTTTCTATATGTCTATGTATGAACCTGTATGTAATTCTCTTTGAAATGTTCAGCTAAACTGCTGGGGCCAACAGTATGAGTATCTCTATTATAGTCCGAATACATGCCCTTGTTGGTTTTCAAGAATGACTACGCTTATGTACATACTGACTAGCAGTGAATGAGTATTCCCTTCTGCGCATAGTCCCATGAAAACTTGCTATGATTAAGGTCTACAAATTTTGTCAGTCTAACAGATAAAAATTGTCTTATTATTTTTAATTTGCATGAATTATCTCATTACGGATATTATCTCTTTACCATCTTCTTAGCCTTTGGGATTTCCACTTATGTAAAATTGCAGTTCATAACTTTTTCTAATTTTTCATTTGGGGTTACTGGTTTTTTTTAATGTTGTTTTTGTTTTAGAAATTGTAAGTACCCTCTCATTTGGTCACCTTTCTGTTAATATTGCTCCTCCTATCTCCTATTAAAAAGAAATCCTTAATTTTAGTACAATTGAATTCATTAATTCATTAGGTTTTTGAATTGCCTTTGATGCTTTTGAAGTTTTGTTTAAAAATTCCTTCTTCAAACGTAGATAATAAAAATAATCTATATATTATTGTATAAATTTTTAGTGTTACCTTTAACACTTAGGTCATAAATTCATCTGAAGTCCCATAGTTTGTATATGGTGGTGAGAAAGAAATGAACTTTTTTTTTCATAAACTGAGCTAATTTCATCAATATAATTTACTAAACAATCCTTTCATAAACTGAGCTAATTTCATCAATATAATTTACTAAACAATCCTCCTTTACCCATGATTCATGGTTTTCTCTCTATTTTGTATAGAGCTCTCGTAAATGTGATATTTACATGCCAATGATCTGTATCATTGTCATGAAGAAAAAAGGTTATTTCATCTCCCATACTACCCTAGGGGACAATCTCAACCTCCTTTTTAAGGCTTCAGTAAAGAATGGGAGCAAGTACTGGGGATGGTGGTGCATGTATGTGCACATGTGTATATGTGTGTGCATGTGGGTGTTTAAGCAAATGGATTGGTTAAACCATCCTAGCCTCTGCCCTTACACTCTATCACTGTGACATAACATGGAGACTAAAAAACATTTTTCATCCAGTAGTTACCTGGGTTCTTATTTGTCTTTCCACCTCTTAGATTCCAATTCAGTGTATATTGTCCCATTCTTTAAATATAGGTCAGAATTCTATTTTAATTTAACATAAACATTTGAGAAGAAAATTTGCATACATACCAGCATGCGTGCACAATTAATGTCTGTATGCCTTCTGAGAGTCTAAGTGTTGCAAAAGTATGCAAATACTTAAGTGGAATTTACATTCAGACAAATCCATTCTCACAGCAATATACTCTTATTTTATTTAAAGTTTCAATGAATATTTATATCAGTCTAATAAATACTTGCAATTTAGCAGCCAATTTATACTGGCTCACAATTTTCTCTTCTCCAGTGTAATCAAAATAGACTTTAAGAAATTCAAAATGGCAAGAGGCCCTTAGAAATCTAGTCTAAACTTTATATTTTATATATCAGAAAACTTAAGTGCAAATCATAGAAGTGACTTGCCCAAAGTCACAGTACAAGTTAGGGACAGAACAATTATATAACTTTTTTTTGACTGCCAGTCTAGTAGCGTCTCCATTGTACCCTACCCATTGCTACCACCAAGTCAGTGCTGTGCTACCCAAATGAAAGATATACGCAAATCATTTTCCTCAAAGGTCTATTACTTTCATTTCATAAAAGGTCCTGTTTCTTGAGTGGACTAATCCTCCAATGTTACCTCCCATAAGAAGACATTCCCAGCCCTCATGTGGAAATGTAGTCACTTACAACAACATTGTATAATTTTTTTTCATTATGCCTCATTCTACCCTTCTACTCTAAGAACTCTTCATAGCCAGGGGCCATGTTTCATGCATTTCATTATAGCTACAATTAGATTTGTCTGGAGGCTGTAAAATTTTACCACAAACCTAGTGTCTCCAAAGAACAGAATTTTATTCATTCACTGTTTTGGTCAAAAGTCCAAAACCAGTTTCACTGGGCCAAAATCAAGGTAAGGGCCAGTCTCTGTTCCCTTCTGAGGTTCTAGTGGATAATTTTTTCCAGTTTCTGATGGGTATCAATATTACTTGGCTTGTGGCTACATCACTTCAACTTTTGCCCCTGTTGCAAAACCCAAAATTTAGGCTATTGTAGTTGTTGCAAAGCTGAAGTCCAACATTGAGATACTGGTGCTTAGAGATAGAAAAAGGTTTATTCAATTTGGTTAAAGTGAGAAGGGAGGTGAGAAAAATCTCTCAGGTCCATCTTCCCAAAGAGATGAGGTGGGGAGATATTATGCAGCTAATCTGGGAAGGGAGGGATTTCAAGGGACCAAAGGTCAAGTCTATGTTTCTTTAATGTCTGATAATATTTTAAGCAACCAAATTTTTGAATCTCAGTAGCTAATGTCTTCAAAAACATCCATTCCTTCTGCAAAACAAACTCATAAATTGATCCCAGAAATGTATGCTCCTACTGGACCAAAATAAATAAATAAATAAAACAGTACACCAGCAGTTAATGATTACTGTGAGAACAAGCAGTATTGGGCAGGAAGTGAGGAGTTGTCAGGTTCAGGAAAATGAGACCTACTCAATTTATATTATGTGTGTCATATTTCACAGGGCTTAGCAACACCTCCATTGACACATTATGTTATCCTCTTCCATCTGTGTTTAGCCTCCCTCTGCCTCCATTTACAAGAATACATGTATGTGATTGCACTAAGGACTCCATCTCAAGATACATGGCCTAATCATATCTATAAAAATATTTTTCCCATATAAAATGATACATGTTCTAGCAATTATAATATGGATATATTTGTACAGGGGATCATTATGCAGCCCACCACAACCTCCATTTCATAGAACAGAATACATATCATAGCACAAAGAGTCTATATTTATATAACTCTTTGAGTACGTACCATATTTTTAAACTGAAGTTTACAATGTTAAACTTATCCAGTTGGCCTTGCCAGTCTAGGAAACTAGAGGCACTCAAGATGAGAAGTAGTCAGGGATTCTGATATCAACTACCTCATGATGAATTGATTTTGCAGCTCAAACACAATTAACTTTGGTTATTATAGCTATTTGGAATAATGAATGTTTATTTCCTGCCAATTAAAAATGTCTTGTTTGCATATCACAGAATGTTAAAGGGGAAAAAGAAGAAAAAAATATTAACCAAAAAATAAAAATCACCCGCAATCTCTTCATGAATAAATAATTGCTTTTAATACCATGTTTAGTTCCAGTACACTTTATATGTTTATATGTATATGCATGCTTAAATGAATACATTTTGGTTTTGGTCTATGTGTTCTAATAATGTAAAGTATCCTATTTTATATGCAGTAATATACATCATTTTTCTTAGATGATTTAAATATCATATGGATAATTTTTGTAACTTATTTGTATTCACTAGGCATTATAACATTAGCATGTTCTCATGACATTAAAATACTTTGTAAACATCACTTTAATACCTGCATATTGGTCTGTCACATGTATGTATCATAGTTTACTTTATCATTCCCTTGACAGTACATAATTGGACTGATTGTAAAGGACTTTTCACACCACTGAATGCAATGCATAGAATGAAAGGCAGCTGTCAAGGTTAATTCAATATTGATTACCAGGGATAAACCTATTTTCAAAGGTGGGGAAATGTGTGCTTCCATATTACCACATTTAACAGTTTATTTAAGTATTGATTATTAGACTGTGTTAAGATAATTTTGCCACCCTGTCTCATAGCTCACTTACATATGGCCAATGCTAGGAAACACAAGTTTGTCAATAGCCAGAGAGTATAAAATGGGGAAATATATGTGGACAGGTGAGGAAGAAGTTGGAGAAAGATAACCTGGAATATTTACCAGAGGAATAAAGCCCAATCCAGTTCTTTGTATGAGTCAGACAGGTCATAGGAAACCCAGGAACCAAGTAAAGTTGCATGTAAATGTTTCCACAGAGTGGTTTAGTTCCTTTGGTCCAGGCCTGGAAAAATATAAAATAGTTTGAGGGCTAGAGGGATGGTATTAAAAAAAATCAGTGAGAATTTTTATAGTTTAAGTGTCAGAGTAATTCTGTCAAGCAGAAAGGTCTGATTTCTATTTTATTTTATCTACATTGAATTCCTATCCCTTGTGCCCTATTCCAGGTCTCAAAGGAACTGATAATTATCCCTCATAACTCAGCGTTTAAGAGCATACTGTGTGCTAAAATTCATGCAAATGATTTCACATCCATCATCTCTCTTCTCATCATCATCATCAACATTGACGTTGTACTTATATACCCATTTTATAAATAAAGATAACTGAAACTTAGCAAAGCTAAAAATAACTGAGACTTAGCAAAGTAAACAGATACCCAAGATTGTACTGTCAAGATTTAAACCCAGGTGTGCTCATTTACAAACCAATGTTCTTAACTTCTAGCCTCTATCTTGTTCCTGAAGTAGGTAATAGGTGTCCTCTAAAGATATTCTGGTTCCGTGATTCTTTTTTGGTTTATTAAGTCATTTGTACATAGATCGTAAATACATTTAATGGTTCTGGGATTCTAATTGGCACTTAAACCAAGTTCTTCATAAACAACATAAATAATTACGTTTGGGGCTATACAGAAAGAGCTGGGGCTGAATCAATATATCATCTTCTTATTGGAAAACAACTCAAAGCTTATGACTCATTCCCAGTGAGTAGTTTTGTCATGGTAACTCAGGGGTCATTTTCCTCCAATTTCCTCAGCACTTACTTAGGATTTTTAAAAACACACTGTTGCACTGAGTTTTTTGCTAACAGTACTCAGTAGTTATTTGATTAAAAAATGAAATTTAAGAAATAAAATAAGACTTAAAGATATCTTTAAAAAGTATAATCAATACTTAAAGGACTGGGTAGGGATTCTGAATTTCAGAGCATTAACAAAAAAAGATGCTTTGCTCTACATTTTAAATCATCTTTTCCTCAAATCATTGACAACCCATTCATAACTTTATATTTCATACCAACTAACTATGACAATTATTGTTCATTTTACTGAATTAAGTATAATTGAATAAGAATAATCTCAATTAGTTTCCTTTAATCATAAACCAGTTTTGCCAAGAAAGCCTAAAATCTAACAATTTTTTATATTTTCTCCATACTTGTACTTGGTATGATTTTAGCTATGTTCTATATAATAATACTTTATAATTTTAAAAAGCCTCATTTTATTTTTTATGGTTGAAATTATAGAATTATTAAAATCTAGGGTCAAGTTAACTCTGCTTATTGTACCCCTCTATGTCATTAAAGTTGTTTAATAAGACTGGGCGGCGCCTGTGGCTCAAGGAGTAGGGCGCCGGTCCCATATGCCGGAGGTGGCGGGTTCAAACCCAGCCCCGGCCAAAAACCACAAAAAAAAAAAAGAAAAAAAAAGGTGTTTAATAAGATTATAGTGTTGAGATTGTAAAATGTCAGATTTTAAAAAGCTTCTCAGTACTTATTCAGTGCAAATAGTCTCTTGCTTTTAGAAACTTCTTTCTAACTAGACCAAAAAATAATATTTGACAAACATTCTATTGGACATTTTCATTTACACAGAATTTATTAAATCTATTAAGTTAAATGAAAAAGTCTGTTCTATTTTTGGTCACTTGTAGTGATTAGAAAACACATCCTTTCCTTATTTTCACCAATGTTCATCTTTCCAAATCCAGTAGTCTCAGTTTTATCAGATGGGGCTACAGAGAAATGTCATATTCCTCTTCCACACCTTTTAAAACATTATAATTGTAATATTACAAAAGTTCAGTACTAATACAGAGTAATTAATAATAACTAATCATTATAAATTGCTTGTTGTATACTGGAAACTTTTTAAACTGTGTTACACATATTACCATTGTAATACTTCCAACAAATCTATATATTAGATTGTATTATCCTCATTTCATAGGGAAGAAACTAACACACATAATCAGCCAAATGTCACACAATTAGTGAGCAATGGAGCCAGGATTCAATCTCAGGATGTTGGGCTGAGGGTGCTGGACAATTTATAAAGAATCTGATTTATATTACATTACATTACACTGTTATGTTATTTATACTGTGTAGTATTACATTTTCATTCATTCTTAATGGATTAAGGCGTTTGATACTAAACAATACAACATAAAAAAATATAAAGGGAGCAATATAGACAAATGGAATCCCCCAGTGATTGTCACTCAGCACAAACACCAAATTTAAAAATTACATATTCAAGCAAGCACCTTCAGAAAAACCAAAAATCAGATCTTCCCCACTGCTTTCCTGGGTGGTTCCCAAGAAGGTGGTGGTTCAGGGAATTGCTCCCTACATCTTAACTTTTTTTCATGTCATGGACTCCTTTGGGCAATGTGCTTCCTCTCAGGATAATGTGTCTAAATGTGAAAAAAGGAAAAAATGTAATTACAGAGCTAATGACTAAAATTCAAAGTTAATTTCAAATTAGTGATAGGTAAATATATTTCCATATATCTGCATAAAAAAAAGATGGCCAACTAGAGATATTGCTTGGCAGACCATCCTGGAAGGAAAGTAGGATATCAGCTAGCCGAGAGAGAAGAGGAGTACAGCTAAGGTGTGAATAATGGAGACACACGATAGAGATGGCTGGGGACCCCATAGAGAACAAAAGTGAAGCTGAGAACGAATAAGACAAAGAAGAGAAGATATTGGTGAGGATCAAACCCAGAGAAGCTCAGGGCCCAGTGAAAAGATAAGGGGAGATTCCCCACTCTCTGTTGGCCCTAACAGAGGGCCAACAACTTTACTGAAGGCTTTTCATCCTTCCACAAGTCCAGGAATGGCAGGATATAAGGAATAGGGTGAACAAGCATGGGCGAGTACCACAACAGGCTGGAGTGCTGCCTTTCTTCCATCCAGAGCTTCCTTCCCTGCAACTACCCTACCCACTGCAACCCAAAAAGCAGTTTGAATTCAGGAAGACTGGAAGCTGCAGCCCCTCCCCCACCCATTACTGTCCCAAGAGTGATTATGAAAGCAGTTCACAATTAGTTCCTTCTCTACGGCAGGGATGCACTCCAGGCTGAGGTTTATGCAGAAGAGCCCACACCTCTTCACTTCAGGATGTATGGCCAAATAAGGGCGCACAATTTAGGGACTCCCTGCCCAGTGGTATTTTGTGAGAAGTCACACCAGTGCTTCAGATAAGCCAGTAGGTCCCAATGCTCCTCAGACTCAAGAGGGTGCAGGGGTCAGGAAAGAAATCTGGGAATTGGATTACTGTGGCAAGGAAGGCCATGTGGAAATATCTGACAAGAAAGTGTGGTATGGTGCTGAGGAATAGGTATCTGGGATCATGCCCATCCCCCCACACACACACATAAGAGAACCACCATATTTGTTAAGGGAATGACTTCGTAGAATAGCCTAGTCCTTTGGCTCCATGGCTACCAAATGCCTTAAACTCAGGTGCTGGATGACAGGGTACTGCAATGCCTACCCACTCATTACAACGGGGAGGACAGCTTGAGCCCCCAAGTTCCCAAGCTGCTGCTTCTCTCCAGCAAGCTAGTACTCTAGATGGAGGTCCCCACAGAGAGTGGGACCCACATCTCTTTCTTTGAAGAGATTTGTGGTTGGACAGGGGTGAATATTTGGGGGACTCCCTGCCCACCAATGTTTCAAGGAGATGGATGTTAGTGGGTCAGATACAAAGAGGAACTTTGAGAGCTGGAATCAGGTGGTGAGGGAGCAAGTGTGGACTGAACTGATGGGAATGGGCTGTGGAAGTCCATGGCCATTTGGGAGTATTGCTACCCCTCCTCACAGAAAAACTCCACTACTTGATACAAGCATAAAAATCACAACCTGGGGCGTTAGCTATCAGGTATGTAGGCCCCTTCTCTGTAAACAATCCTCTTGGTTTGGAGAGCCCATCCTGACCCTCCTACCAACAGCCGCCAATAAGCTTTGCAAAACTTTTGGACTCCCATAACCAAACCACAATAAATCAACAATAATAAAAAAGACAAAGTTGGTCATTATACAATTATAAATGGAGAAATTTGACAAGAAGACATAACAATCCTAAATATGTATACACCTAACACAAAGTTTGCCCAGCTACATGAATCCAACAATACTAGATCTAAGCAAAGTGATAAACAGCAGTATCACAACTGCTGACATCTCACTGACAGAATTGGACAGAACATCTAAGCAGAACATAAGTAAACATTAGACTTAAATGGGACTCTAGATATAATATACCTAACATTCACATAGCGTTCTACCCCCAAACTATTAAATATATATTCTTGTCACTAGAACATGAAACATTCTGTAAGGTTCACCATATACAGGATGTCCATAAAGTTCATGTGCAATTTAAAATAGTTGTAAATTTTAAATTTCATGATTTTTTTTTTTTGAGACAAAGTCTCACTTTGTCACCTTTTGTAAAGTGCTGTGGTGTCATACCTCACAGCAACCTCAAACTCTTGGGCTCAAGTGATTCTCTTGCCTCAGCCTCCTGAGTAGCTGGGACTACAGGCACCCACCACAATGCCTGGCTATTTTTAGAGACGGGGTCTCACTCTTGCTCAGGCTGGTCTCGAACCTATAAGCTTAGGGAAATTCACCCACCTCAGCCTCCCAGAGTGCTAGGATTACAGGCATGAGTCACCAAGCCCAGCATTAAATTTTAAATTTCACCCAAATTTTATGGACACCCTGTATTAAGCTACAAAAATATCTCAACAAATTTAAAAAAAAAATAGAAATTATATCATGTATCTTCTTAGGCCTCAGAGTATTAGAAATCAACTCCAGCAGGAACAATAAATTCTATACAAAGTCATGGCAATTAAACAACCTACTGTTGAATTATTATTGGGTCAAGGATGAAATTAAGATGGAAATCAAAAGAATCTACAAAATAAATTATAAAGAGAACACAATTATCAAAATATATGAGATTCAACAAAGGCAATTCTAAGGGTAAAATTCATACCCTTAAAATGCCTACATCATAAAGACAGAAAAATCACAAATCAATAGTGTAATGAATCATCTCAAGGAACTGGATAAATAACAAACAAACAAACTCAAACCCAGTAAAATTAAGGAAGTAACTATGGACAGAGCAAAATGAAATCAAAAGAAAATAATTCAGATATTAATAAAACAAAAATTAGTTCTTTGAAAAGATAAATAAAATTGATAGATCTCTTCCTAGATTAACCATAAATAGAAAATAACCAGATAAACTCAATCAGAAATGAAAAATGAGGTAGTACAACTGATACCACAGAAATAAAAACTATTTTCTGTGAATAGTATAAAATGCACATAAATTCTAAAATGTTGAGTAAATATACAAATTCCTGGAAACTTGCAACCTCTAAGGGCTTAATCAATAGAAATAGAACTCCTAAACAGACTGAGAATGAGCAATGAAATTGAAGAAGAAATACAGAAATCTTCCAATTAAAAAAAATCCCTATACAGAGTGGTTCCATAGCAGAATTGCCTTAGACCTACAAAGGGGAATTGACACCCCATACTGTAGGAATAATTCCATAACATTGAAAAGAAAGTGATCCTCCCCATCTTGAACTATGAAGCCAGAGTCACCTTCATGCTAAAACTAGGAAAGGATACAACAACAAAAACAAAAGTACAGACCAATATCTCTTATGAATATAGATGCAATAATCCTCAATAAAATTATAGCAAATGGAGTTCAACAGGACATAAAAAAGATTTGTCCACCATAACCAAGTGAGGTTCATTCCATGGATTTAAGGATGTTTAAATGTACATAAATCCATAACTTTGATAACTTTGATTCACCACATAAACAGAAGCAATAACAAAGATCACAGTTTCAATAGCTGCAGAAAAAGCATTCAAAAAAATTTCATACCATTTTATGTTAAAAATTCTTAACAAAACAGGCACAGATGAAACATATCTCAAAATTATAAAATCCATATATGACAGACTGACAGCCAACATCATACTGAATGGGAAAAAAAAATGAAAGCATTCTCACTTATAACTGCAGAAAGACAGGGATTCCCGTTGGCTAGACTAGAAGTTCCAACCAGTGTGATAAGGCAAGAGCATCATTTTTGCAGTTCTAGAAAACACTTCATATGGAGCCAGAAATGAGCTCCAGTAGCCAAACCAATCTTAAACAAAAGGAACAAATCTGGAAGCATTCCTTTATAAGACTTTAAGATATACTGGAAGGCTATTCAGGCGGTCCCCTGGTTGTGAATAAAATAGTTTTTGTAAGTTTGTTCTTAATTTGAATGCATGTAAGTTAGAATAGATGCATTTACCTATTACTTGTAATGGCCTCCAATCATAAGTGTGAGTTGTACATCAGTTGGATGTTTGTAATTCAGGGACTGCTTGTAGTAACTACATAACATGACTACATAACAGCATAGTACTGGTGCAAAAATATAGACAAAGACCAATGAAACAGCAGAGCACCCAGATACAAAACCATCCACATATTTCCAACTGATCTTTGACAACGCAAACAAGAATATACACTAGGGAAAAGAATACCTAATTGGTAAACGTTACTAAGACAATTAGATTCATATCTTTCACCACTCACAAAAGTTAATTCAAGATGTATAAAAGATTTAAGTTTAAGGCATTCAATTCTGAGAATTAAAAAAAATGGAATAACTCTTCTAGATATCAACCTAGGCAAAGAATTTATGACAAAAATACCAATGGGGTCAACAACCCAAATGAATAAATATATGGCATTTTATTAAATTAAAAAGCTTCTGCAAAGCCAAGAAACAATCAATAGAATATATAGACAACTTACAGAACTGAGAAAATATTTACATGCTATACATCCGATAAAGGACTGTTAACCAGAATCTATAAAGAACTCAAGAGAATCAGCAAGAAAAGAATCACACAACTCTATGAAAATTTTGGCAAAAGATATGAACAGAAGCTTTTCGAAAGAAGATAGATGAATGGTCAAAAAACATAGGAAAAAATTCTCAATGTTTACCAACCATCAGGTAAATACAAATCAAACCCACAATGAGATATTACCTAATCCCAATGAGAATTGCTTTTATTTAAAAATTCCCAAAAAATGATGGATGCAGGGATAAAGCAATACTTGTACACTGTTGGTTGGGCTTCAAATTAGCATGACCTCAATAAAAAACGTTTTGGAGATTCCTCAAAGAACTAAAAGTAGATACACCATTTGATCTAGGATTGCCACTATTGGGTATTTGCCAAAGGAAAAGAAGTCATTTTATCAAAAAGACACTTGCTCTCAAATTTTTATTGCAGCACAATCCACAATAACAATGATGTGGAATCAAACCAAGTGCCCGTCAGTTATGAGTGGATGAACAAAATGTGGAAAATTAAGCAGCCATGAAGAAGGTGATTTAATCCCTTTTGCAACAATTTCAATGAAACTGGGGACCATTAGCATGGGTGAAGTAGCTAAAGAATGAGAATATAAACACTACACGTACACACTATTAAATTATAGCTAACTGATCAGTGCTCACCTTCCCAGATGGAAGCTAAACTTAACAGAAATCAAGGAGGTGGAAGGGAGTAGGAGGAGATTGGTGAAATCACATCTAATGGGCACAATGAACACTGTCTGGGGGATGGGCACAGTTATAACCCTTACTCAAGCAGTACAAAAGCAATCTATGTAACCAAAACATTTGTATCCCCACAATATTCTGAAATTTTGAAAATAAAATGATAAAATCTGACTATATGTACATCTAAAAATAAACACATCCATACTTTCTTCCTGATTAAAAAACAGTATAAGATTAAAAAAAAAAAACATAGGTAAATATACATTTCTGATCTACCTTAACCAAGCACAGTTCTCAGAATCTAGGCTGGGTCTCAACGGGCAAGATTAGAATATCCGTCTCTAGATAAAGGACGTATAGGTACTGAGGTGTGGCCATCTACCTCTCAGAAGTCCACCAGTATTCAGCCCTATGTATTTTCTCATAGTTTCAAAAAATTTTTATACTGTCTCATTTTTAATTTCCCTGCAGACAGCCGAGGGAAAATAAGCATTTAGAAAATCCTCCAAAGGAAAGATAGACACCACAATGAATAAACAAAAGTAAAATTGGAAATAATTTAAGGAATAAAACTCATCCATAACTTCATTAATAATCACTAATAATCTCAGGAAAAGTAGATAAAATATTGAATCCATGAAACAGGACACAATACTGTTAAATAAGAAGTATTACAGAAACAAGAAAATAATCTTATAAAATAAAAAATAATATTCTCAAAATATCTTAAATCTCAGTAGAAATTTTGACCTTAGAGTACTTTCCTTCTGTCTCTCAATGCTGCTGTCCCATTGGCTTTTTATTAGTTCCTTGTATACTTCAAGTGGTTTCTTGCCTGTGGGCTTTTGCAATCTATTTCCTCTGTTCTGGAATGCTTTTCCTTCTGATCTTCAAATACCTGGCTGTTTTTTGTCATTCAACTCCAAGACCAAATGCTATTTCTTTAGACTTTTGAAGCCTGTTTATTTATAATTATATTCTCATCACTCTTTATTACCCTTACGCTGCTACATGTTCCTTCCCATTATTTATCAGTACTTGGCATTATTTTATTTATTCATTTAGTTATTTAAGAACATATTATTTTTCTTCCTTTTTAGGAATATCTATGTGCATTATATGTGGTATATAAGCATATAAATATCATAATAAGAAATATATATTTTGAATATATGGCACTTAATATATATATTTATATATACATAGCTTTAAATATATAGTATTTAATATATATTTTTATATATATTAAAATATAACTTTTTTACAATTTTTATATATGCATAGCTGTATTGTACATATAGATATGTGTATCTTTTATATCTATGTAGAGCATAGATAGATACAGATAAAATCAGAAAATAAAATGTTTTTCCCTCTGGACATGAGTAGAGAAAAGAAGCCAGGCTCTGATTTTAGTGAATCTAGTGGCAAGCAGCAATGGTAGGATCTGCTCCAGTTGAGAGCTTATCCCTAGTGGGAGACAGCTATAGACACTACCTATCCAACATAAGTCTCTGCAATGTCAGAAATATTTTATATCTCCACTGTACGGTAAATAAGGTAGTCCATACCCACATATTTCTAGGGAGCATTTGAAATGTGTCTAGTGTGACTAAGAAACCTAATTTTTAATATTAATCCAATCTAGTGTCATACAAAGCAAAAAGCAAAACTAGCGGAAAAAGCCTCTCTACTTGCATGGAATAAAATGGGGGAATTTTGTCTTAAGGCTGAATGTGCTCTGGGAGGGGAGGTGATGGAGGGAAGCAGTTCCTTAAGAGGGATTAAGGAAAGACCACATGGATCCCAGGCTTATTCCTGCCAGTAGTAAAAATACATGAGCTGGGGCAATCTCTTTCTTCTTTGGACCCTGTTTCCTGTCAAGCAAAATGTGTAAGTTTGAATTATTTATTTTTTAATGTTGAATTCAGAGGGGTATGATGTAATCACTATCATAAAACAGGGATAGTGATCCATTATTTGGAGAGTAGTCAAAAACCATTTGTTAGAGAAAAAAAATGTCCGAAGGTAAGTGGAGAAACATAACACAGCAGAAACACATTAAAAAATCATGTATTATTGTACATCATGGTTATAGCTGTCATTCCTTGACGGCTTACCGTAGTTTTCAATCTTCAGCTAGGGGCTGCATATGCTTTTATATGATCAAATATACACAACAACTCTGTGACATAGAATATCAGTATCATACCCACTTTATAAAAAAGAGTGCTGGGGTTCAGATAGTTTGCATAAGAATTAGGAAGTGGTGATACTAGCATGTTATTCCAAGACTGTTTTTCTGCTGTGATATGGTGCACTTAGTAGTTGCTACTTATGATCCTTATTATATACTAGTGATAATAGTAGCCTATTTATATGTATAATCTTGTTTATAAGAGTTCTATCTATGCTTTTGTGGAAACCAGCCCAGGAACTCCCCAACACCATGACTTGAGTGTCTCTGACCTATGGTAAGGACCTTAGCTAAGATTTACTGAGAGTGGAGAACACAGGTCTTGGAAGAGTTATTTATCTTATAGGCTTTATGGGTATTTATCACACTTAACTAATATCAAACTTTTTTTATTTTTCTTTAACTCCTTAGTTCTACTTATCTGCATTCACCCTTCAGTCTCATCTTAACAAAAGTCTTGACTTGAAGTGATTCAGATCACTTTCTACTCTATAAAAAATAAAATTTAAAATGACATAAAATATTCTCCTGATGCAATGATTTCTAATGTTAAAAATTGCCTGAGATTCTGAATAGCAAAGGAAAATTAGACAGATGGTACCGCCATCAACTTAACTGAAGCACAATGATTATATCTATAATTTAGATGGCATAGCAAACCTCATCTGAGGGCGAGTGACAATACCACCTCCATACTACTTTGCTTCTTAATAGCCGATCTGAAACAGAAGACCAAGTAAAGCAATCAGACACATAAAATCGATTTTCCTGAAATTTCTCTGGGAAAGCACCTATTTATCCTGATAACAAAGAAGAAATACCAAGGCAAAGCCAGAGCTCCTCGAATATGGCAAAGATGGTTAGCATTTTTTTTTTAATTCTGACCAAGTGCCCTTTCAATGATGAGGATTTTATAATAGAGACTGTCATACTTCTTTCTAAAAGTCATACTGGATCCAGAATCCTAAACCATGGTTGCAGAAGGTACACCAAAGCTTCATTTTCTTCACTTTGGATATGATGTTTAATAATTTGATTGCACTAATTTTGGAAAGTGATAAATTCAAATTATTATTATTATAGCTTACTCTCACTCTCTCTCTATCCCCTCTCCCTATAAGGTAGTAACTGTATATTACCCAGGGGTAGATCAAACTTCCTCTTCCTACCAACACCACTACCAAATGCTCCTATACTAGAAGCTAATTCTCAGTCAGCTTCTCACCTATGGGTGTGTCACAAATAATTTAAAAACTTGCCTGAGTAAGAGTTGACATTGAATTTGTCTTAGACTTTGGAACTATTCATTATCTTCTTTTCCTAAGTACATTTTACCCAAGAATTTCAAGATCACTGTTTTTATTTTTGTTGTTGTTTTTTTTTTAAGACGGAGTCTCATTTTGTCACCCTCGGATAGAGTGCAATGGTGTCACAGCTCATAGCAACCTCAAACTCCCCAGCTTGCGCGATTATCTTGACTCCTGAGCATCTAGAACTACAGGCACCCACTACAACGCATGGCTATTGTTTAGAGACGAGGTCTCGCTCTTGCTCAGGCTTGAACTCCTAAGTTCAAGCAATGTACCTGCCTCAGCCTCCCAAGTGCTAGGATTACAGACGTAAGTCACCACTTCCAGCTTCAAGTTCACTTTTAAAGTCACACTATTTACATTACATAATGGGTTGCATTAAACAGCTTCATGCTTACAACCCACAGACATTTCTTGAGCACCTATCATGTGTAAAGCATACCATTAGGGGATTTGAGGATTATTAAGAGGAAAGTCCCTACATTCTGCTCTAAAATAATAGAGAGACTATGAAAATGTAAAGAGTCATCATGATTACCTTGGAAAATATGAAGAACATCTTTTATGTGTTGCCACCACCATTTCAACCACAATCACCACTATTTCCAATTCTGTCTAGGATTGGGTGGAAAGTGGGGCTGGAAATGGAAATATATCTGCATATCCAAGAAACAAAGCAAAGGAGCTTGCAAATAGGGAAAATAATTAGATATCCTCTACCCACAACCTCCTGCTACCTGGAGATAAGACTTTGGTAAGGACACCGGAAGTGTCAATAGATCATTTCATAGTACTTTTTCCAAAGGGCATATTTGTGTGACATTAAAAACCACGGTATCATGATTTTGCTTTTTAGCTTAAATCACTAAATAATTATAAAAGATGACTTTCTGAGAATTTTTATAAAAGCTCTATTTTGGAAAAATGCTTCATAAACGTAATTCAGATGAACAGTAGGAAAACACATAATGAGTAATTCTCCATCGTATGGTGTATGTTCACAAATACTTGAAAAGTTTGGGGGAAAGTAGTCAAGTTAAAAGAAAAATCATGCGAAAATTATTATGAGTAAATTTGCACAGGAAAAAGTGGGAAATAAAAGTTAAACTAAATATAAGATAAACTCAAATTTTAGTATTACAACCTGTCCTCCAGTAAGAAATACCATTTTTGTAAACTTTTTTATAGTTCTGAAAATATATAGTCTGTACCAACATAACACACATTTCTAACCAGTAGCATTGTCCCCCAAGTTGTTTCTTTCTCTAGAAAATTGTGATGTCTGTGATGTATTTGTAAATGTACCCTGAAGCTTTGCTTCTTCTCTGACCAAATGATGAATATATAAAATCAGAACTCAAAAGATTACCATCCTTACTATATAGAAAGATCATTAAAATCAAATAACTGAAATTTGTGTTCTTGAACCATCATCTCCCCAACCCTACTACCCCCAGTCCCTGGAAATCACCATTCTACTTTTGCTTTTATGAGTTTGACTAGATACAGCATATAGGTGGAGTCATGTGACATTTGTTCTTTTATGCCTGGCTCATTTCACTTAACATAATTCCTCAAGGCTCATGTGGTCACAAATTACAGGGTGTACTTCTTTTTTTAAGGTTCATTAGCATTCCATTGTGTATATATATTTTCTTTTTCCATTCTGTTGACACTTAGTTTGATTCTGTATTGCAACTATTGTGAATATATATATATACGCACACATATATGACATACATATATATATATATCAATTTTTTAAGTAGAGAAACTAAAAATTAAAAGGAAGGTACAGGGCAGTGGTGTACTGATAACAAATGTGTAAATGTGAAACATCTTCCAGAAATACCAAATTTACATGAAAATTACAAGAAAATTCTGCAGATAAGGGAGGAGAAGCCACAGCATATGTATGTAGGAGTGCCATTAAGGAGATTATTATCACTGTTCATTTAGACAATGAGGCCCATTTGTAAGAGTGAGCAATAGTAGTCATGAAGGAGAGAGGATAGATTTGGGACAAATGTCAGAGACAGAATGGTGATTCTTAATAAGTAATTTGGCACAGGGTGGGTGGTTACAGAGGAGAAACACAGTCAAAGACAGTTTTGATAGTATCATTTTCCTGCATGAAAGCTTTCAACTGCTTTTTCTGACTTGTGGTAATAAATTTATAACACTGAGTCTGGCATTTGAAACCTTCAAACATAAGGTCTCAACCTACCTGTCTTCTCTATTTCTTACTTAAAATGTCACTGGTCAAAGTCTTTACAATTAACAAATATTCCCTGCATCCTCTCACCTCCCATCGTTTTACTATGTAATTTCATACGCCTAGAATTCCTGTCACATGTCTACTTTGCCTGGCTTCAAACCAATTCAGCTGCAGCCTACTCCTCTGTGAAGACTTCTTAATCATGAGCACTGGGCTTTCATTTGCTTCAGTGCTCTTACCACTTCATCTACACCTTCGTTGTGTCACGTATCTTGTCCTCTTCTCAACAAGGAATCCAGTCTTCCTAAGTCAGATCACACTAATTCATTGCTCAGAAGAGTGCTGTGCTTCCATCTCACTCAGGTAAAATGCCAAAGTTCCTATAAATCTCTATTTCTGTGTTTCTCAATGAACCCTGGCTAAACATTACATTTATGCCAGAAACTTCTAAAGAAAAATCACATGCCTGGGACTCACTCAACCGAATCAAATCTCTGGAGCCACTATTTTTTTAAATTTTCCAGGACATTTCAAAATGAAGTCAAGATTGATTGAATTAAAGAGATAATCTGAGCTGAAGCTATAATATGAATTGTTTAACTGCTTCCTATTCAAATTGTAGACTAGAGGCCCATTTTTTTTTATTGTTAACTCATAGCTGTGTGCATTAGTGCAATCGAGGGGTACAATGTGCTGGTTTCATATACAATCTGAAATATTCTTATCAAACTGTTCAATGTAGCTATCTCATCAAACTGTTCAACATAGCCTTCATGGCATTATCTTAGTTGTTGTATGTAGACATTTGTATTTTGCCTTTAGTAAGTTTCGCCTGTACCCATTCTAAGATGCACCATAGATGTGGCCCCACGCATAACCCTCCCTCCACCCCAACCTCCCCCCTCCCTTCCCCTTCCTTGGCCCTTTCCTCATAGTCTTGTTCTATAGTTGGGTTATAACCTTCACGTGAAAGCTATAATTTAGCTTCATAGTAGGGCTGAGTACATTGGATAGTTTTTCTTCCATTCCTGAGATACTTTGCTAAGAAGAATATGCTCCAGCTCCATCCATGTAAACATGAAAAAGGTAAAGTCTCCATCTTTCTTTAAGGCTGCATAATATTCCATGGTATACATGTACCACCATTTGCTAGTCCATTCGTGGGTCGATGGGCACTTGGGCTTCTTCCATGACTTAGCAATTATGAATTGGGCTGCAATAAACATTCTGGTACAGATGTCTTTGTTATATTGTGATTTTTGGTCTTCTGGGTATAAACCTAGTAAAGGAATTATAGGATTGAATGGCAGGTCTACTTTTAGGTCTCTAAGTATTCTCCAAACATCCTTCCAGAAGGAACGTATTAGTGGGCATTCCCACCAGCGGTGTAGAAGTGTGCCCTTTTCTCCACATCCACACCAACATCTCTGGTTTTGGGATTTTGTTATGTGGGCTACTCTTACTGGGGTTAGGTGATATCTCAAAGTAGTTTTGATTTGCATTTCTCTGATGATTAAGGATGATGAGCTTTTTTTCATGTGTTTGTAGATCGTGCGTCTGTCTTCTTTAGAGAAGTTTCTCTTCAAGTCCCTTGCCCACCCTGAGATGGGGTCACGTGTTCTTTTCTTGCTAATACGTTTGAGTTCTCTGTGGATTCTGGTTATTAGACCTTTACTGGAGGTATATATTTTACTCAAGCATATCTGTACTTGCCTCAAGTACTAGCTCTTCTAAATAAGTAGATCAACATACAAAAACTCACTTAGAACACAGAACCCCACAGAAGACGTCAGTTTTTATGATATAGAAACATGATTTTTCCTTTAAGGAAAATGATAAACTTTTCTTTATGTGTATAATAATAAAATATTTAGAATAAATATTTGATTCATGTTTGTCAAATTTGCAGTTGACACAAAGTCAAAGCTCTGAGGGTTAGCCAGTATATTGGAGGACGGCCTCAGAATCCAAGCAGCACTTGAAAATAAGGAGGAGGAATAAATCTAGTAAAATGCAATATAATTTGTCAAACACAAGCCAAATATATAAATACTTGGTATAGGATGTGTAGTATAGAGACAACATGCATAAGAGATATTAAGGGAGTGGAATATGAGTCAAGAGAACACTGGTTCTCAAATTTGAGTATACATCAGAATGCATCAGAAGGACTTGTTAAAACAGTTTTCTCAGCTGCATTCCCAGAGTTTCTCATGATACAGATCAGGAATTCAGCCTTAGAATTTAAATGTTTGACAAGTTCCCAGGTGACACTGATGCTGACGCTCACCTAGTGATGCTCCATAGTTCTAATAGGCATCTGTGAAATACTATATTGCATTGTAAGTAACACAACCAAGAACATGACCAGAGAATAGAATCAGTGATGGAGAAGGGAAATTCAAGTTTGTCATATGAGGAAAATGGGATAGAATAGTACTATACAATTTAGAGCAGAAGAGATTAAAGTGGGACAAAAGGCCATTCCTGTCTTCAAATCCCTAAAGGGCTATTATTTAGACAAGAAAACATATTTATTTTGGGTAGCATCAAATACAGCCAGATTCCATGGCCAGACATTGAAGGAGGAAGACATTAGTCTGAAGTAAAGCTGCCATTTCTGGCAGCTGGTGTTGTTCTACATTGTAGTGAGCTCCTTCGAAAGATACTCAGCTCCTATCAGTTGTGATATTCAAGCATGGATCAAAACGAATTCAAACACCACATGTTGAATTAGAAATAAATGACCTCTGAGGCATCTTCACAACTGAGAAATCCCATTAGTATATGAATAAGCCATAGTCAGTTATATAGTCTGGCCAACATAAAAATACCACATTTGGTACAAAGAACTGCCTTAGCTATACGGGATTTTTTCTGGTTCCATACAAAATGCAGAATCATTTTTTCCAAATCTTGAAAGTATGATGTTGGTATTTTGATAGGAATGGCATTGAATAGGTAGATTGCTTTGGGAAGTACAGACATTTTAACAATGTTGATTCTTCCCGTCCATGAGCATGGTATGTTCTTCCATATGTTAATATCCTCTGCTATTTCCTTTCTGAGGATTTCATAGTTTTCTTTATGGAGGTCCTTCACCTCCTTCGTTAGGTATATTCACAGGTATTTCATTTTCTTTGAAACTATGGTGAAGGGTGTTGTGTCCTTAATTAGTTTCTCATCTTGACTGTTATTGGTGTATACAAAGGCTACTGACTTGTGGACATTGATTTTATATCCTGAAACATTACTGTATTTTTTGATGACTTCTAGGAGTCTTGTGGTTGAGTCTTTGGGGTTCTCTAAGTATAAGATCATGTCGTCAGCAAAGAGGGAGAGTTTGACCTCCTCTGCTCCCATTTGGATTCCCTTTATTTCCTTGTCTTGCCTAATTGTATTGGCTAGAACTTCCAGCACTACATTGAATAGTAAAGGTGACAGAGGACAACCTTGTCTGGTTCCAGTTCTAAGAGGAAAAGCTTTCAGTTTTACTCCATTCAGTAAAATATTGGCTGTGGGTTTGTCATAGATAACAAAAATAAAGCTGGGGGCATCAGCATACCAGATTTTAGTCTGTCCTACAAAGCCATAGTGCTCAAGACAGCATGGTACTGGCACAAAAACAGAGACACAGACACTTGGAATCGAATTGAAAACCAAGAAATGAAACTAACATCTTACAACCACCTAATCTTTGATAAACCAAACAAGAACATACCTTGGGGGAAAGACTCCCTATTCAATAAATGGTGTTGGGAGAACTGGATGTCTACATGCAAAAGACTGAAACTGGACCCACACCTTTCCCCACTCACAAAAATTGATTCAAGATGGATAAAGAACTTAAATTTAAGGCATGAAACAATAAAAATCCTCCAAGAAAGCATAGGAAAAACACTGGAAGATATTGGCCTGGGAAAAGACTTCATGAAGAAGACTGCCATGGCAATTGCAACAACAACAAAAATAAACAAATGGGACTTCATTAAACTGAAAAGCTTCTGTACAGCTAAGGAGACAAGAACCAAAGCAAAGAGACAACCTACACAATGGGAAAGGATATTTGCATATTTTCAATCAGACAAAAGCTTGATAACTAGGATCTATAGAGAACTCAAATTAATCCACATGAAAAAAGCCAACAATCCCATATATCAATGGGCAAGAGACATGAATAAAACTTTCTCTAAATTTTCCCAAGCTGTATCATCTCTACAATAAAGTGCCCTTGATCCTTCAAAAAAAAAAAAAAAAAAAAAACTTTCTCTAAAGATGACAAATGGCTAACAAACACATGAAAAAATGTTCATCATCTCTATATATTAGAGAAATGCAAATCAAAACAACCCTGAGATATCATCTAACCCCAATGAGAATGGCCCACATCACAAAATCTCAAAACTGCAGATGCTGGCGTGGATGTGGAGAAAAGGGAACACTTTTACACTGCTAATGGGACTGCAAACTAGTACAACCTTTCTGGAAGGAAGTATGGCGAAACCGCAAAGCACTCAAGCTAGACCTCCCATTTGATCCTGCAATCCCATTACTGGGCATCTACCCAGAAGGAAAAAAATCCTTTTATCATAAGGACACTTGTACTAGACTGTTTATTGCAGCTCAATTTACAATCGCCAAAATGTGGAAACAGCCTAAATGTCCACCAACCCAGGAATGGATGAACAAGCTGTGGTATATGTATACCATGGAATACTATTCAGCCATTAAAAAAAAATGGAGACTTTACATCCTTCGTATTAACCTGGATGGACGTGGAAGACATTATTCTTAGTAAAGCATCACAAGAATGGAGAAGCATGAATCCTATGTACTCAATTTTGATATGAGGACAATTAAGGTTATGGGGGGGAGCAGAAAGAGGGACAGAGGGAGGGGGGTGGGGCCTTGGTGTGTGTCACACTTTATGGGGGCAAGACATGATTGCAAGAGGGACTTTATCTAACAATTGCAATCAGTATAACCTGGCTTATTGTACCCTCAATGAATCCCCAACAATAAAAAAAAAAAAAATACCACATTTGGAAAAACAAGCCAACTAGAGAACGGTATCATATTCCAAACCTGTTATCTCCAAATCATGGTTGAAAATGTGAGGCCAGAGTAATTTAAGAAAAGCCTACACTCAATGCAATTTGAAACTGAAAGGAGGAAATTGTTTAATCAGGGATATTGAGAAAAAAACAAAACAGATTACAAGGCAAAAAGAAAAAAGCATAAGTGCAAGTGAATATACCAGTACACATAGATGTTGGACCAAATGCTGGCAAGAAAGCAAGATGGGTAAAAATTCACTTTTTCCATGGAAATTTACCATCCACAGAAAATATTTTATTTCCATTCTGATATCTAATATTAACTGCATTTATGAATGAGCCCAAATTTGGTGTGAAAAACCTGGGCATTGATTAGTGTTAGGAAAACTCATGAGGATTTTATGTCAGATAAAAATCTGTGTCATCAGTGTTGAATTTACAGCCTGAAGGGGAAAAAGAAAATAAAAAGAAAAAGAGAGACAGAGGGATAGAGGGAGGGGGGTGGGGCCTTGGTGTGTGTCACACTTTATGGGGGCAAGACATGATTGCAAGAGGGACTTTATCTAACAATTGCAATCAGTGTAACCTGGTTTATTGTACCCTCAATGAATCCCCAACAATAAAAAAAAAAAAAGAAAAACTTTGAGAAAGAAGGTTATCACTGTAAAAATACCACCTGACCAATATGGAGGCCCAAGACTGAGAGGATGACAAGTGTCTGGGGACATATGATCCTTGATGATGTTTTGAATAAATGATGATGCTTTATCTAACCGTCTTTACCCATTCAAAGGTAACCTTTTTACCTTCTTTCTGTTCTTGACCTTTTAGCCCTCTATGTAGTTCTCTTCCACCCTGATTCTCTATGTTGAGCAAAAATTGTAATATCAGTCACATTCATTTTGAATGAGGGAATGCAAATTTGTTATAATTCATTAGATGCACTTTTCTATTATAAGCATTATACATATTGTTAACAAACTTTAAGTCATCAGGGAGAAATGTGTGAACAATTTGGGGCTTACAGTGGTCTTCCTCAAGACCATTAAAATAATAGCCTAATCTCTACATTTGTAATCAATCTAAGGGCAACAAAGACATCATAGCAAAAGCAGTGAGGGAATGTTATTTGAGCCAACATCAACATAAATCACTTGAATTTGGAAAACAGCATAAATATTAAGTACTAGACCTTCTGGTATAAAATTTTAAATCATTATGTAGGCGTAATTTCCCAGTGGAAAATGCTGTTATTCTGATTATTAAATTAAGTGTTTGGATTCAGTTGACTAGCTAGCTTAGTTGTTGAGAAGGTCACTGTGCTAAGATTAATATAATGGTGTCAACTATTATGCACCATAAACAATTAGAGCTGAAACAGCCATAAGAAACCAGCTAGACCAGATTATCATTCTCTAGATGTTGAAAATAGAGGCTTGCTGGTCAGAAGGGAATTGCCAAATTCACAGAATGAGTGAGTAGAAGACACGGAATATGAACAACATGTTGTGCTAAATGTGTTAGGTTTTGCATCTCATACAGAATCCACACACTGACTAGAGGGTGACCAACCATCCTGGTTTGTCCTCAACTTTCTCGGTTTTAGCACTGAAAGTACCATATTTTGGGGTAAGTCTCAGTCCCAAAGAAAGCGGAATTGTTGGTCACTGTACCCGACTAGCTATTGCAAAAACACACTCCTACAGAACAAAGAGGATTGGTCTGGACTGTATGGACACATCTCACACAATCCATTATTGGCACCAACTTACTGGATTTCCTAGTTCTCCTGCTTCTGCTCCTCTTTTTCTTCCTCACGCTTAAAATTTATCTATTTACAATTGAAAGAATAAAGTTTAAAAAAGAAATAATATAGTTCATAGGATGTGCCAGACATTGTTCTAGGTGTTGGAAATTCAGCATTGAGCATTCCAGGGGAAATCCCTGACCTTATGAAATTTACATTCCAAGTTGAATTTACATTCCAAGTTGAATAAATAAATACAAATAACTTAGTGAGATAGACAATATGTCAGCTAGTGATAAGCAATAAACGTAAAAATGAAACAGGAAATTGGTGAGCGAGTGGTGTTTGTGGTGATGCTGCCACTTTAGATAGGTTTAGCTAGGAAAGTCTCTCTGAGGTGGTGTAGCTTTGAAATTTACAAAGTCCTGTCCAACATTATTTCAATTACATAGACGTTTTTAAAGAACACTATAATTATATTTAGCCTCAATTTCTATTCCCATTTAATTCAGTGGAGTCCTTAACTGCAGGGGACAAATATTTTGATTCCTCCCCTGAGTGGCATTTGGTTTATAAGGGAGTATTCTAAGATCCCAAAGTGCTGTGACTGTTACAATACAAATGTTACCCAAAAAGGCTCTTTAAAAATGTAATGCAAATTGTTTATGCTTCCAGATGTTATGGAAAAACAAAAATTAAATTCTACTAAATGATAGTGATACAGGATTCCACCACTCAGGGCTAGACAGGGCGTCCCCCATTCTCTAGGCCCAGGTGAACTCAGAGGTCAGACCCCCATTTCCAGGCACAAACAGACTGCCTTCTTCGGGACACACCCTCTGGGCTCTGATAAGATCATGAACAAAGCAGCCTGTGATGGTTTTTTGGGTGGTTCACCCTTGGATACGAGCACACGCCCTAATCCCTTCTCAGGGACAAGGACTGTAAAGGACCAACTGCCAGCCATGTGTAATCCTCTAGACTTAAGATCCCTAGATAAAAGAGACCACGTGGAGACTTCAGAGAGAGTTCTTCAGTTCCTTCCCCCTTCCAGAAGCTCTGGTGCTTTTCTGTATTCCTTTCTAACTTCTAATAAAAGTCCTATCTTACCACTGATCTGTGGTCCATGGGTTCATTCTTCGAATCCCCGAGACCAAAGACCTACTGAGAGTGAAATTCCAGTATCAATAGAACATAGCAAAGTAGGTACTGGGGACACAGTATACATTTGAGAAATACTTGCTGAATGAATAAATGAATTTCTGTGAAATCAAAATCAAAGCTTTTGTCTTCATTTAAATATGACTTTCTAAGTAAGATCTGCTACGACTTCCATATTTCAAATTGTATTTTCTCCCCTATACCCCCATCCTCCTTCTCAGCTACATTTTTCTCCATATCATTCTTCACCACCTTAACTCATTTAACTACTACTTATTTATTTTATTATCTTTCTATTCTCATTATAATGTAAGTTCCATGAAGGCATGAATTAGTATCAGTTTTATGCACTGGCAGTGCTCAAAAAAAAAAAAAAAAGGAAACATTTGATATATAAAGGAATCAATGTCTATTTTTTTCCAAATTCATTTCCTTTTCTCCAAATCAACTGCAAATATTTTAGCATCATACCTCAGTGTCCTTCATATAGACTAATACAATGGTCTCCTCATATATCTGTCTTCCAGTTAGTTCTCCAAAGGAATTTCTATATGAAATTCAAAATAATCCCTCTGAAATTAAAGATTTGCTATGCTCTATGACTTAAAATCCTTGGGGAAAATCCAAACTCCCTTTCTTAATCTAGAAGATCTGACTTGAGATAGTCTCTACCTTTCCCTTAAGCCACACCTCCTTTCCTGTACTTACACAAGGTTTAAACTCCGTTTCTCATGACCTAAACCAGCTCTCCTAAGAATAACACATGAAGGAGCTACCCATGGTAAATGGTCAGTCTTTCATTGTCTCAGGCTGTGAACCTTGGAGGCATCATTCTTCATACCCCACATATAATCCGTCAACAAAACATGTTTTCTCTGCCTTCAGCATACACCCCAAATCTAACTATATCTCAATGTCTCCATCATGGATTTTAGGTGATGTCAGCACCATCATCTCTTGACTGAGCCAGTATAATTGCTTTATAACTAGACTTCTGGTTTCCACTTTTGCCCTTCTATATTCAATTATCCACAAGCAGCCAAAGTAACCTTGCATAATACAACTTACACATGCTCTTCTCTTCCTCTTAACTCACTAATACAGATTATCTCACTTAGGAAAAAAAGAACATCCTTACCACAGCCTACAAGCCCTCCATGGCCTGGTTCCTGTCTAGAAGTTCAACATCATTAAATAACACTCTTTCTCCTCCTAACTGGGCTCCGCTCACACTGACCTCCGTATTTCCTGAGAAGTTAGTGTTATTTCTGTTGCAGGACCTTGAATTTACTGCTTTCTCTATATTGCTTGCTCTCTCACTTTATTCAAGTTTCTGCTGAAATGTCACCATTTCAAGAATCCAGTTTTAAAAGGATTTTTCCTTTTCTCTATTTTTTTTTATTTATTTTTATTAAACCATAGCTGTGTACATTAGTATGATCGTGGGGCACCATACACTTGGTTCATAGATCGTTTGACACATTTTCATCACGTTAGTTAACATAGCTTTTGTAGCATTTTCTTAGTTATTTTGCTAAGACCTTTACATTCCACATTTACTAGGATTCACAAAGTGCAAGTTCCATCATGGAAGACACTTTGCTTTGTTTGCCGCTCTATACTAAAGACCTGGAATAGTGTCTAGGATACAACAAGCAACCAATAACTTATTTGCTCAATGAATGAATACTTTCCTTTCATTGCCTATGTTATTTTCTCACACTAAAATGCATTTTTGTTACCTTTTGTCAAATATGCAAAGCATTTTTCAAGGCCCAAGTCAATTGTTAATTCTTCTGTGGGGTACACTTTTCTCCATCTCAACACACCCAAGGAAAAATCACACTATTCTGCCCCTAACTTGCCTTAATATTTCATCCAAACCTTTACAGCACTAAATTATTTGCATTGTACAATTTTCTTTCTTCCTCCACCTGAGCCAGTTACTTCCATCCAGTCTAGTAGCCCCTCTAGGATAGAGAGTATGTAGATTCTTTAATAGTCCTCCACTTCCTATGTAGAACTGGCTACATAATTTGCAAGGTCTCATGTAAAATGAAAAGGTGGAACATCTTAAGTTTTCCTGCACCCCTATTCTGCTAGAGGCAGCGATAGCTGAGTTATGTCTTCCTCAATATTATCACAACTATCTATGCTTACCTTTATTAACATGTATCATATTACATTGCAATTGTCTGTCTAGATGTGGTACCCGAGGATCAGACAGCACCTTTGACTGATTTATCACAGAACCTGTATGTAGTAGGTATTAAATAAAAATTTCTTCATCAAATGAGAGTCTCCTGGAAAACCTAGCCTCCATTGTTATCCATATAAAAGACAATTTTGTGGATTTATATACAAACAACTCAAAAAAAAAAAAAAAAAGAATTCCCTTAATATAGAAGAGCCCAGAGTGCTTCATGTAAAAGACAATACTTTCAAAAGAATTTTTTTCTTGCTTTATTCATTTGAGCATTCTGGAAAATATATTACCAAGCCTTTGAATGTTGTGGATTCCAGCCACACTATGTACTTTGATAAATTTTAAAATAGTATCAGCTAAAAGATTGACATGCAGCATTTGGTATGGGAATTGAAAACTAATTTTAAAAGAAAGCAAGTTGTCTCTATGAGGGATGTCTGGAAATTATCCAGCCATGTAATATTGGAAATAGAGACATGACTGGATGCTTTCTGGACAGCCCGTGTATTCCCCACCGATGTTTACTGCTGTTTTGACTCCCTTGGCAGACTCTAACACATTAACTTCTATCTTCTTTTTTATTCTTTCTAAGTATACGTGCTCATCCTTCTTTTCTATGAATCGTGAAGATAATTTTTCAGCCCCTTATAGTTTTATTGTCTGATTTTAAAAACCTGCTCTGAACAAAATTATATTATTTTCTTAAAGGTGAACAGTTGTCAACATTTGAATCTAATTAGATAATTAAAATTGCAAAAAAGCACAGCAGCAATTCCCTTTGTCTAAGCTGTCTTTAAAATAATCCTGCTTGATGTTATTTTTATTGTTCAAAGCATTTCGTTTTAGGCAGAACCACTATTATAAGTCATTAGTTTAAACAGAAATGTAGTGAAAGGCCTGGTCAACAGAGAACATTATTAATTCATAATGCTGCCTTACTGAGCAGCTCCAAGCACATTCTCACATTTAAACACCACATAGGAGCTTTTCTAAAACATGGAATGCAATGAAAAGTGTCTGCTGCCTTCACTAACTAAATCTACTTACACAGGTCTAAGAATTTTGTGACCCTGTTGTTAACTTGATGCTCTATGGCCCAACTATTATAGTATCCAGATTAATAATTCAGAGATTACCACTGTGGTTCAAAAATAAGAAAAAAAAAAAACACTGAACAACAGACTCTTACAGTTGGACTGGCTTATTCTACTTTAATTTTATACCAAGAAGAGTGGTCCTTTTTACAGTATTCATACAGATAGAAAAGAGCTTATATAACCTGAGAAATTATTACCTATTAAAAGTCTGAAGCATTCTACTTAGAATCTGGAAGGAAATGAAGAGATTGATAATCACCTCTTTTATTTAAGTTTGTACTGTAGGATCTAGGAAGAATAGTTAGACAAAAGAAAAAATAATAATCAAAGCTGTAAGAATTTCAAAAAGAAGAAATAAAACTCATTATCTGCAGATGACTTGGCTTACTGTCTACAAAGAAAAGGAAAAATTACCTAAAATGTATGAGAAATAATTAAAAATTAGTTAAAGACAACGTAGAAGATGAGTATGTAACATTAACAAGAAGTATAGTCATTTGCATAGCATTTATTCTGAGGTAGGTGCTATCATAAACACTTCAGTTATATTAACTGCCTTCACTAATCACAACAACTAAGAAGATAATATTCTTATTCTATATGTGAGGACAGTGAAGCAAAAAAAAAAAAAAAGTTTAGTAATATTTAAAAGTTTACACAACAAAATTGACAGGGCCAGGATTCAAATCCAGCCAGTTACCTCTAGAGACCAAGCCCATAACTCTAACCTATTTTCAATTACACTGCTCTATAATTGAAGCCGAATTACAGAAAAATATTTTAAAAGATGTGTGCTGTAAAATCAACAGAAGATAGAAACTCTCTCAAAATAAAACCATCAACAACCAAGCCTTGAATAGAGAAAATTGTGAAATGGTAATGAAATATATGAAGAAGAAAAGCTAAATAGTTAGACATCTAACATGAACGTAGAAAAGATCATTCAATATCATAAGCCTATTCTCCCCAAATTGTTCTTAGATTCTGTTACATACCAATTAAAATCCCAACAGTCTTTGAGGAAAATTGCCAAACTTATTCTGAAATTTGTAAGAGGAATATCCAAGGCCCTATGGAAAAGGAAAAATATGGTGAATGTACCAATTATACTAGTAAGTTACACTTATTAAGACAGTGTGGTTTGGGCATAAAAAGAGAATGATATTGATCCATGGGACAAAAAGTAAAAGCCCAGGAGACCCACAAGATATATGGAAATGTTAAATATATGCCTGAGGTGGTATTACAAATGAATGAGAAAGCATGGGCTATCAAAAGGTGATAGCATAGATAATTGGTTACTTTGTCTAAAAAAATGAAATTACATCCATATCTCACATCATACAATATAAATCAATTCAAAAAAGATTATAAACTTCTTTCCTTAAGAGGTAAATACTCTTATTAAGGCCATTTTAAATGTTGGGAACGGAATGTCTATGTGCCTTTCTCAAGGTGACAGAACAATTAAGTACAGAAGTTGAGCTTTGATGCTGGGTAGTGTGACTCTATGGTGTGTGACTGTATCATACCAAACCATGACCCCTTGTGGAGCCTCTTTTCAATTACAACCCAGCAACCAGCCTCCCTGCTACTTGTTCAATACATTAGGAAAGTCCCACCTCACATGAAGACTTTTACATTGGCTTTCTTCCCTTCCTGAAAGCTGTCTTCTCTCTGATGTCTTCACTGCATATTTTCTCATCTCCTTCAGGTCTTCACTTGCAAGTCACTTTCTCAGTGCAGCCTTTCTTGACTGCTCTGTGTATAGAGGGTACCTTTCTCCATTATCTCCTCTTACTCATCTATGCTTTATTTTTTCCATAGCACTTAGCACTATCTGCTACATAACATACTTTACTAAGTTTTTCTTTTTTTTTGCTTTCACTCCCCCAAAGAGTGTAAACTCCATAAAGGCAAGGATCTACGTCTCACTTGTTCACAACTGTATCTTAAGTGCCTAGAACAGTGCTTGGCACAGAATAGCAAATATTTGATGGGTGAGTTATTGAATTAATTTCCTAAGTACTTTATAAGACTCCAAGTCTGCCTCAATCACCCACTTCCTGCCAATTCTGTTCTCAGATATGATACTGAAATTTCTTCAGAGTAACTGTACCTTAACTTATTAAGATGTTGCTTTATGTTTTGTTATTTTTTTCTGAGGGTCTTTTGAATGAGTGGTGAAAACATACACTTACTTTTTCCTTCACAAGTCAAATTCTGTGCTTTGGGCACTTTGTTTAAGGACTAATTGGCTCAGTGAGTAGGGCGCCAGCCCCATATGCCGAGGGTGGCGGGTTCAAACCCAGCCCCGGACAAACTGCAACCAAAAAATAGCCGGACGTTGTGGCGGGCGCCTGTAGTCCCAGCTGCTCGGGAGGCTGAGGCAAGAGAATCGCGTAAGCCCAAGAGTTAGAGGTTGCTGTGAGCCGTGTGACGCCACGGCACTCTACCCGAGGGTGGTACAGTGAGACTCTGTCTCTACAAAAAAAAAAAAGGAGTAATGTTCTTCTTCCTGTGTCTACCAGATTCATAATTCAAAGTGAGAGAATACCTGGAAAACACTTTCGTACACAGAATTTCCTCATGGAGTTCAAGGCCACTAAGAGTCTTATGTTGTTGAAAATACCTTGACCTGGGAGAGAAGGGGAACTCTGAACTTTTCAGAGAAGAGGATACATGCACATCATTCTCTCCATTTCCATTTGTATAGCATACCCCACAGTAAACTGTAAAGGATATTAAATAAGATCTAGTCTACTGCCAGGGAAGGAGACAAGATGGCTGACTGAAGCCAGCTTTCCACAGAGGCTCCCGTCCAGAAGGAGAGTTAAAGGACATAAATTCAGCAAGTAACCTGGTGGATTTGAGCTGCACTAAGAGAGAAGGTTGAAGAACGCACATCAACACCACTGAGGCGAGCTGCAACCACAAGGATACAAACAAAAGGTACAAAATCCATCACCAAGCAGATGGGAGTCCTCTCACCCATGAGAACGCCTCAGAGTGCCACACAAACAACCGGGCAGAGTTCAAAGGTCCTCCGACTACACTCCACGGGACAGACCCTCTAAAAACTGAACCTACCTCCCCAACTAGGGTGCCACAGCATCCTCCTGCCAGGCATAAAACTGTATAAAGCATATATAGTCTCTACCTGGAATTCTGAGCTCCCAGCACTCCCCTTCACTCTCACTGAGGTCTGGACGCTAGTCCTGGTCGGTGGAGAGGGGACCGCACAGGAGTGGCAGTTCCCTGAGGCACAGTGCAACAGCCGTCTTTTGCTGACAATACGGCCAGGCATAAAACTGTGTAGAGCTATGTGAGTTCTCTGCCCACAACCCCAGGCTCTCAGTGCTCCCTGCACTCCCCTCTGCTCTCACTCCAAGGTCTGGAGGCCTGTCCCCCAGGGGTCCAGACTCTTGGGCGATTGCTCAAGGGGTGTAGACATTGCTGGGCTGCAGTTGGTCGGTGCAGACTCTGGGGTATGGGAGCGGAGAGAGGAAGGTTGGCCGGAAGGGAGCTACACTGGAGCAGCGGTTGCCTGAGCCATAAAACAGAACCCCTCTTTTGCTAGCAATACGGCTCACTACTGAATATTCTGAAGCCACATCCCCGTTTCCCTGGGCAACCAGAGACTCTGAGTTTGCCTGAGGCAACTCCAACTTGCAAACCAGGGATACTCCCAGGGTGGGGCTGACCCAGAGGTCAGCTTTACTAAACCTAAGACGCACCTGGCCCTCAGGGGATCATCAGCCTATAGACAATACAAGAGCAAAGACAAGCTGATTTGGAACTCAATTCAGCTTCTCTTCTGCAGGGAAACCACAGAGTTGTTCTGTTCTGTTCTGTCAGTAACATTAATCAGGGGCGAGACTGGACCTGAGTGAAAACCCTCCAACCTTCATCAAGTGCCCAAGGTTGTCAGGCCTCACCTCCTCCTGCTGGAGAGAGGCAGAGAGCAGCGGCCTGGCAGACTTCCTTGTGATTCAGGCAGGTGCAAACTCCTGGAGTACCGATTCACTACAGGCAACTGGGTCAGCCAAATGCAGGGCTATCAGTGACTGGGTGTGACAGTGGTGCAAGGTGGGGAAGGAGGCAGCAACCTTCCCAGACTGATCTATTGGCTGGGTGGCTCCCCCTGACTCCACGTAGCACTGGAACAAGCCACACCAGAGTAGTCACCAGAACCCTGTGATCCAGTTCCCACAGACCTCTTAAACTCTCTCACCCGAGACAGGTGCAGACTAACACAATTGATTTGGACCTTTTGAACTGAACCAATCCCCTGAGGACAAATCAGGTGGTGCCATGGGTGCACGGTGGTAGGAAGGTTTGATTTTTCTTTTCCAATTGTTTGGCAGTGGGGGGTGGGGTGACTTAATTGCTGATATTTCTCCACAGCTGAGACTTCACTTCACTAGGGTGGAACAGAAACCAGCTGAAAACAAGATAGAACCACTTAGCACCACCACACCAGACAGGGTCCCAGTTTCTCAGGCCACAACACTGTACAGGCCCTCGACAAAGCCCCAGGGGAAAAAAATCAAAGGGAGTAAAAAAACCATGGGGCAGAATCAGCTGAAAAACTCTGGTAACATGAATAACCAGAATAGATCAATCCCCCCAAGGAAAGATATGGCAGATGTAATTGAAGAACCCATTCATAAACAACTGGCTGAGATGTCACAAATAGAATTCAGAATTTGGATTGCAGACAAGATTAACAAAGTGGAATTAGGAATTCGAGGAGAAATTCAAAAGTTGTCTCAAGAATTTAACGAATTTAAAGACAAAACCACCAAAGACTTAGACACACTGAAGCAAGAATTTTCAGCTCTCAAAGATATGAAAAATACAGTAGAATCCCTCAGTAACAGAATGGAGCAAGCAGAAGAAAGGATCTCTGACATCGAAGATAAAGCCTTTGAACGCTCCCAAACTCTCAAAGAGGAAGAGAAATGGAGAGCAAAAACAGATCATTCTCTCAGAGAGCTCTGGGATAATTCGAAGAAGGCGAATATCCAAATCATTGGAGTTCCAGAAACAGATGAAGTGGCCTCGCTGGGCACAGAGGCCATTCTGCATGAAATCATGAAAGAGAATTTTCCACACATGCCTAGAGATTCTGAAATTCAGATAGCGGACAGCTTCAGAACCCCAGCACGACTCAACCCAGTAAGACATCCCCCAGGCATATCATAATTAACTTCACTAAAGTTAATATGAAGGAGAAAATCCTCAAAACTGCCAGGAGAAAGAAAACCATTACGTTCAAAGGGAAGAATATTAGAATCACTGCAGATCTCTCTGCTGAAACTTTTCAAGCCAGAAGAGGGTGGTCACCGAATTTTAATCTCCTAAAGCAAAATAAGTTTCAACCCCAGATCTTGTATCCAGCTAAACTGAGTTTCATTTATGATGGAGAAATTAAATACTTTAATGACATTCATATGTTGAAGAAATTTGCCATAACCAAACCAGCTCTTCAGGATATTCTCAGACCTATCCTCCATAATGACCAACCCAATCCTATACCACAAAAGTAAACTCACTCAGAAACTTCGGATCAAACTCCAATTTCCACACTGGTGAAAGGATTAAAAATGCCCACTGGACTTTTGAAAAACTCGATACCCAAAACTTCACCAGACTTATCAATATTCTCCGTTAATGTGAATGGCTTAAACTGTCCTCTAAAGAGGCATAGGTTAGCTGACTGTATACAAAACTCAGGCCAGATATTTGTTGCATACAAGAGTCACATCTTAACTTAAAAGATAAATACAGACTCAGGGTGAAAGGATGGTCCTCCATATTTCAGGCAAATGGTAATCAGAAAAAAGCAGGTGTTGCAATTTTATTTGCAGATACAATAGGCTTTAAACCAACAAAAGTAAGAAAGGACAAGAATGGTCACTTCATATTTGTTAAGGGTAATACTCAATATGATGAGATCTCAATTATTAATATCTATGCACCCAAACAGAATGTACCTCAATTTATAAGAGAAACTCTAACAGACATGAGCAACTTGATTTCCTCCAGCTCCATAATAGTAGGAGATTTCAACACTCCTTTGGCAGTGTTGGATCGACCCTCCAACAAGAAGCTGAGCAAAGAAATCTTAGATTTAAACCTAAACATCCAACATTTGGATTTAGCAGACATCTACAGAACATTTCATCTCAAAAAAACTGAATACACATACTTCTCATCAGCCCACGGAACTTACTCCAAAATTGATCACATCTAAGGTCACAGTCTAACCTCAGTAATGTAAAGGACTAGAAATTATTCCATGCATCTTCTCAGACCACCATAGAATAAAACTTGAGCTGAATACTCATCTGCATACTCATACAAAAACATGGAAGTTAAATAACATTATGCTGAATGATAGCTGGGTCAGAGATGAGATTAAGACAGAAATCGCCAACTTTTTGGAACAAAACAACAATGAAGACACGAACACTCAGAACCTCTGGGACACCGCAAAGGCAGTTCTAAGAGGGAAATTTATAGCACTGCAAGCCTTCCTCAAGAGAACGGAAAGAGAGGAAGTTAACAACCTAATGGGACATCTCAAGCAACTGGAAAAGGAAGGACATTCCAACCCCAAACCCAGTAGAAGAAAAGAAATTACCAAAATTAGAGCAGAATTAAATGAAATTGAAAACAAAAGAATAATACAACAGATCAATAAATCAAAAAGCTGGTTTTTCGAAAAGGTCAATAAAATAGATAAACCTTTGCTCAACCTAATCAGGAAAAAAAGAGTAAAATCTCTGATCTCATCAATCAGAAATTACAAAGACGAAATAACAACAGACTCCTCAGAAATCAAAAAAAATCCTTAATGAATATTACAAGAAACTTTATTCTCAGAAAGATGAAAATCTGAAGGAAATTGACCGATACTTTGAAGCACGTCACCTTGCAAGACTTAGCCAGAATCAAGTGGAAACGTTGAACAGGCCCATATCAACTTCGGAAATAGCATCAACCATACAAAACCTCCCTAAAAAGAAAAGCCCGGGACCAGATGGTTTCACGTCAGAATTCTACCAAACCTTTAAAGAGGAATTAGTACCTATTTTACTCAACCTGTTCCAAAAGGTAGAAAAAGAAGGAAGACTACCCAACACGTTCTATGAAGCAAACATCACCCTGATCCCCAAACCAGGAAAAGACCCAACAAGAAAAGAAAATTATAGACCCATATCACTAATGAATATGGATGCAAAAATATTCAACAAGATCCTAACAGAATCCAGCAAAACATCAAACAAATTATACATCATGACCAAGTCCGTTTTTTCCCAGGGTCTCAAGGCTGGTTCAATATACGTAAATCTATAAATGTAATCCAGCACATAAACAAATTAAAAAACAAAGACCATATGATTCTCTCAATCGATGCAGAAAAAGCTTTTGATAATATCCAGCATCCCTTCATGATCAGAACACTTAAGAAAATCGGTATAGAAGAGACATTTCTTAAACTGATAGAGACCATCTACAGCAAACCCACAGCCAATATCATATTGAATGGAGTTAAATTGGAATCATTTCCACTCAGATCAGGAACCAGACAAGGCTGCCCATTGTCTCCATTGCTTTTGAACATTGTAATGGAAGCTTTAGTCACTGCGATTAGGGAAGAAAAGGCGATCAAGGGTATCCATATAGGGTCAGAAGAGATCAAACTTTCCCTCTTCATGGAAGATATGATAGTATATCTGGAAAACACTAGGGACTCTACTACAAAACTCTTAAAAGTGATCAAGGAATACAGCAGCATCTCAGGTTACAAAATCAACATAAATTGGTAGCCTTTATGTATACCAACAATAGTCAAGTTGAAAAAACAGTTAAGGACTCTATCCCATTCACAGTAGTGCCAAAGAAGATGAAATATTTGGGAATTTATCTAACAAAGAACGTGAAAGACCTCTATAAAGAGAACTATGAAACTCTAAGAAATGAAATAGCTGAAAATATTAACAAATGGAAAAACATACCATGCTCATGGCTGGGAAGAATCAACATTGTTAAAATGTCCACACTACCCAAAGGAATATATAATTTCTTTTTTTTTGTGGTTTTTTGGCCAGGGATGGGTTTGAACCCGCCACCTCCGGCATATGGGACAGGCGCCCTACTCCTTGAGCCACAGGCGCTGCCCAGGAATATATAATTTCAATGCAATCCCTATTAAAGCTCCACTGACATACTTTAAAGATCTTGAAAAAACAATACTTCATTTTATATGGAATCAGAAAAAACCTCGAATAGCCAAGACATTACTCAGAAATAAAAACAAAGCAGGAAGAATTACGCTACCAGACCTCAGACTATACTACAAATCGATAGTGATCAAAACAGCATGGTATTGGCACAAAAACAGAGAAGTAGATGTCTGGAACAGAATAGAGAACTAAGAGATGAATCCAGCTACTTACTGTTATTTAATCTTTGACAAGCCAATTAAAAACATTCAGTGGGGAAAAGATTCCCTATTTAACAAATGGTGCTGGGTGAACTGGCTGGCAACCTGTAGAAGACTGAAACTGGACCCACACTTTTCACCATTAACTAAGATAGACTCTCACTGGATCAAAGATTTAAACTTAAGACATGAAACTATAAAAATACTAGAGGAGAATGGAGGGAAAACATTGAAGAAATCGGGATGGGCGAGTATTTTATGAGGAGGACCCCCCAGGCAATTGAAGCAGCTTCAAAAATACACTACTGGGACTTGATCAAACTAAAAAGCTTCTGCACAGCCAAGAACACAGTAAGTAAAGCAAGCAAACAGCCCTCAGAATGGGAGAAGATATTTGCAGGTTATGTCTTCGACAAAGGTTTAATAACCAGAATCCACAGAGAACTTAAATGCATTAGCAAGAATAGAACAAGGGATCCCATCGCAGGCTGGGCAAGGGATTTGAAGAGAAACTTCACTGAAGAAGACAGGCGTGCGGCCCTCAGACATATGAAAAAATGCTCATCATCTTTAATTATCAGAGAAATGCAAATCAAAACTATTTTGAGATACCATCCAACTCCAGTGAGACTAGCCTCTATTTCAAAATCCCAAGACCAGAGATGTTGGCGCGGATGTGGAGAAAAGGGAACACTTTTGCACTGCTGGTGGGAATGCAAATTAATACATTCCTTTTGGAAAGAGATATGGAGAACACTTAGAGATCTAAAAATAGATCTGCCATTCAATCCTGTAATCCCTCTACTGGGCATATACCCAGAAGACCAAAAAGCACATCATAACAAAGATATTTGTACCAGAATGTTTACTGCAGCTCAATTCATAATTGCTAAGTCATGGAAGAAGCCCAAGAGCCCATCGATCCACGAATGGATTAATAAATTGTGGTATATGTACACCATGGAATATTATGCAGCCTTAAAGAAAGATGGAGACTTTACCTCTTTCATGTTTACATGGATGGAGCTGGAACATAGTCTTCTTAGTAAAGTATCTCAAGAATGGAAGAGAAAGTACCCAATGTACTCAGCCCTACTATGAAACTAATTTAGGGTTTTCACATGAAAGCTATAACCCTGTTACAACCTAAGAATAGGGGGAAGGGGGAAAGGGAGGGGAGGGAGGGGGGAGATGGGTAGAGGGAAGGGGATTGGTGGGATTACACCAGTGGTGCATCTTACAAGGGTATATGTGAAACTTGGTAAACGGTCTGTGAAGCTAGTCAATGATGCCCCATGATCATATCAATGTACACAGCTATGATTTAATAATAAAAAGATTTAATAGTCTACAACCACGGGTGAAAGCATTAGAATTATATTTTCAAATACATTTCAAACTAAATTGGTCTACGGCAGTGTTTTTCAAACTTTTTTATCTCATAATACGTTTGAATTTTTTTTATTAAATCATAGCTGTGTACATTAATGCAACGAAGGGGTACAATGTGCTGGTTTCATGCACAATCTGAAATATTCTCATCAAACTGTTCAACATAGCCTTCATGACATTTTCTTAGTTATTGTATGTAGACATTTGTATTCTGCATTTAGTAAGTTTCACCTGTACCCATTCTAAGATGCACGTAGGTGTGGCCCCATCAATTACCCTCCCTCCACTTCAACCTCCCCCTCCCCTCCCCTCCTTTGGCCCTTTCCCCATATTCTTGTGCTATAGTTGGGTTATAGCCTTCATACGAAAGCTATAAATTAGCTTCATAGTAGGTCTGAGTACAACTTATAATTCAATGTTTTGCAACCTTTTTTAATCTCACAACACACTTGAACTTATAGTTAAACTTCTGTGGCACACTTAAATTATGTTGATACAAAAAAGAATAAAATAAAGGAATATATTTACTGTGCTTTGAACGTCTTTTGAAAATTATTTAATTAATGATCTTTAAAAATTTTACTGGCACACCTAAGATCGTCTCACGGCACACGAGTGTGTCACGACATACCAATTGAAAGTCATTGGACTATGGTTTCCTGCAAAACCAACCATAGTATTAATCAGTGAAATATAATTGAATATCATAGCCATAATAAAAAAAACAAGGTTAAAAATTCACCCTGAAATAATACTTTTAATAAAAAACAGGCAAGTACTCTATAAATTGGAAAATAAGCAGGAATACCTAAAACATAAGCAATATTGAATTGTTTCTGTCTTGGCAAGGAAGAGGGTGCTCAAAGTCAGATTTAATTTTATTTATGTTAAAACTAAATTTATTTTCTTGCAGTAAGGGTTGTGGAGCACAATTGTTGCACAAGCCAAACAACTTTACTCCTCTGCTCAAAACATTCTAATGATGACCCAGTTACCTCAAGATAAGCACAAATTCTTAGGGTATCAGACACTACCCTTTATGATCAGGCACTTGAAAATCTTCACCCTTACAACATCCCTCATGCTTAGTTTTCAGTCACACATGCAGTTTCACACACACACCATTACTTCTCTCACTTCTTGCCTTTTTTCATCATGTAGAAATTGACCACACACTTCTTTGTTCTTTGGCAGGAAAACTGACTTACCCATCTAATCCCTACTTCAGGGAGCCTTTTTTCAGCATCCTGATTCTGCCCAGTACCCTGTTCACACCTCTTCCCTGTACTTGCCCACCCACTGCCTGATACTCATCACATGAATATAACTGTTTGTATGTCTGTCACCTTCATCAGGTTGTGAGCTCCAGAAAGGCAATGGTTGGTTATCTATCTAGTCTAGGAGGTTGTTGCTGGAACACATATTTCAAGTAATGGTTAATCCAGGTGACTTCCAAGGTCCTTTCTGACTTTGATTTGAAGCAAAGTATATCTCTACAATGCAAAAAAAGAAACACACAAACAAACAAAAAAAGAAGTAATTTTGTCACTTCAATTAATCCATCACGGTTGAGTACAAACTGATGTTCACCTGCCATCTGATATGAATCTCCTGGTCCAGCTATATACCTTCACATGCATTATCTTATTCTTCTCATTGTTACATGATGCAGATATTTTTCTCTCCCCCCGCTACAAAGTAGGAAATGGAAGCCCAGGAAGGTAGTAGCCACAGAGCCAAGATTCGGATTTAGTTCTGTTCAATTCCGAGTTCAGGAACTTCTCCATTTACATCCTACTTAAAGAGGTACAAGGTTCCAGAGAAAGTTGTAAATATAACGTAGAAGATCAGAGACTCTTGGAAAGAAATGTTGCCTAAGGGAAAGTTTGCAAACTGGGGCTCAACGTTTGGTGCTTCCCCCTTTACCTGCTTTCTGCTAACAACTTTATCTTTTCCTCTTGTCTTAAGAATGGCTGTGTACATTTTTAGAAAGTGAAACAAAGTCATCCACTAATAAAAGACAAATGACCTCATTACTATTAATAATAATTTGTGCCAGTGTTCAAAGAAATCATTAAACCTGCATTGGAATTTGAGAAACAGTTCTGGAATCACTGAAAAACAAAGCATTGAAAAGTCTGAATGGAAATCAGTAGTCCTATTTGATGAATTGGGCTATATTTTGTGTTCTCTCCATGGGGTTTGGGGGACACTTCTTTAGGCAAAAATATATTACAAATTATGCATGCTCTGTGTCAGAAATTAATGATTAGAACTATGAATACTGCAATATTGAGAATTTCAACTCTCCAAGCAATATTTCATCTTTACTAACAAATATATGTGGAAAATAAGATGATATTAAATTTTTCCTTTTTATCTCTTGACATCAGAAGTCTACTTCACTAATATTATTTTTAGAGAAGGAAAAATGTTAATTTTTGTTTAACTTTTTCTCCAACTTTAGCTATGAAAATAAATCATGAGGGGAATATAGTAACACCTTTTGTTGATCTTTTTTTTTTTATTTTTAAATCTCCCTTTCCCTTTGGCCAGGAAATGAAAGATAAAGTAATAATGGAAGAAATAGAACCGTGTCTGCTAATCTACAGCATTTGCATTTTTATAAGATGTAGATCACATTAATCAATGTAAGATTCAATGTCTTACTTGAAACATTTATCTAGAACTTTAAACTTTGTAATGTTACTTTTTATATCCTTCAAAAATAGCCATAACATGGTTATTAATTTCCATGAAAGGGAATAATGTATTTGAAGAACATCTCACATAATGATGTATTGAGTGATAAAAATGTTACTTTAATGTTAAAACTTTTTTGTTGTTGTTTTTCCTTTCTAAAGTACTAGCAGAACTGTGCTGGACAAAGGAGTTCTCCCTGTCACATTGGTAAGAAAAAAATCAGAATATTTGCGAAGTTTAAATTGAGGAGCATAGACTTCATGTTGGCATTTTACTTCCTAGGAAATAGAGCAGGCATAGGGAATGATAGAATTTCATCCCCTTTGGCTCGTGGAATAGAAGCTAAAGTATTAACCTAGGACTATATAGGACATGGTAGTAGGAGAGGAGCGGAAGCAGAAGCTGGACCTATTGACCTCGACAAGCCAAAAAACAGCTGAACTACTGGATGATTCTGCACAGTCATTTAACCTATAGAAGTCTCAATTTTTTATGTGTAAAATGGAAATAATGTAGTACTTACCTCAAGGGGTTGTTTTAAGGATTGAATGAGGTATTATACTACAATCATTTAACATAATGCCTTAGCACAATGCCTTATCAGGAGTGATTAGTAAATGCAAATTTCTATATGCATGGTTGAGGACCAGACACTGTAGAGGGAACTGAGAGGATTGGGATTGACATTCTAACATTTTGTGAAATGGATGAGCATATGAGGCCTGACAATTAAGTTCATGAACTCATCCTAGAGAAAGTGCTACATAGCTTATTGCTGAATATCACTGCAATCACCTTTGAAGTACTCCCCCTGGGAAGCTATACACCCACACGAGTGCCTAGTTAACCCTTCAAATCAATTTTGGAACTCTTTATCTGGAATGGCCATCAAAGCTGTTGTTGTATTACCCTTGATGTCCTGAATGTCATCAAAATGTCCTTTCAATATGTCCTTTGTCTTTACGTAAAGAAAACAGTCATTGGGGGCCAGATAGGGTGAGTAGTGAGGGTGTTGCAATACAGTTATTTGTTTACTGGCTAAAAATCCCTTCATAGATATTGCTGTGTGAGCTGGTACATTGTCATGATGCAAGAGTCATGAGTTGTTAGCCAAGATTTTCAGTTTATATTTTCCTGTTTCCCTATTGGTATTTATTTGGTCTGCTATGCTTCACACAGTCAGCAAACTAATTTGATGCACAATTTGATGAATTTTTGTAATATTTTTGTCAGTTTTGCTCATTATGGGCCACCCTGATCTTTCTTCATCAGTGACATTTTCTCTTCCTTCAGAAAAACCTTTAATTCATTAGTAAACTGCCATTTTCTTCATGGCATTATCCCCATAAACTTTGAATAACATTTCCCTTATTACACTCCCACTCTTGCCATGTTTAACAAGAAATTTGTGAATATTTGTTCATTGTTTTAATTCAAGCTCCAGCATTCTCACAAATATAGAAGAACAATATTGAACATCTCTCAACCAAAGATCATATCACGCATAGACATGAACACAGCTGTGAGACTGATTAGTATGAGGATACAGATGATTAGGTTACATTGTTTGCATTTTTTGTGTAAAGTTCAAGTTGTAGTTTCCCAATTTACCTCACTGCTTTTCTCTCCCATTCCCTCCTCATCTGCTTCCCAACTAAGTTTCATTCTGTTTTTCTCTTATGTTGGCCTATATATTTGTTTGTCTATTGTTTGTTTCACGTTAGTATTGAGTATATTGGGTACTTGATTTTCCATTCTTGTCATACTTTACTAAGAATAATGTTCTTCAGTTCCATCCAAGGTAATATAAAAGATACAAAATCTTCATTTTTTTTATAGCTGAGTAGTATTCCATGATATAAAAATACCACAGATTATTAAGCCATACATAAGTTGATGCATACTTCGGTTGATTCCACATCTTGGCAATTGTGAATTGAGCTTCAATGAACATTCTATTGCAATGTCCTTGTTGTAAAATGATGTTTTTCCTCCTGGGTAGATACCTAATAATGGGATTGTGAGATCAAATCGAAGGTATAACTTTCAGTTCTTTGAGCATTCTCCACACTTCTTTCCATAGAGCCTGGATTAGTTTGCAATACCACTAACGGTGTTAAAGTGGTCCCTTTTCTACACACCCTCACCAGCATCTGCAACTTTGGGATTTTGTGATGTGGAGTATTCTCACTGGAGTTAGGAAATATATCAGGATGGTTTTGATTTGTGTTTCTCTAATGATTAGGGATGATGAGCATTTTTTCATCTGTTGGTCATTAGTCTGTCTTCCTCAGAGAAGTTTCTGTTCATGTATCTCTTGCCCATTAATAAATGGGGTTGGTTGCTCTTTTCTTGTTAATGAATTTGAGTTCTCTGTAGATTCTGATTAGCAATCCTTTGTCAATTTCATAACATGCAAATATCTTTTCCCATTCTGAAGGTTGTCTGTTTGGTTTAATTGCTGTGCAGAAGCTTTTTAGCTTAATTAAGTCTAATTTATGTATTTTTGTTGTTGTTAAAATTGCCAATGGAGTCTTCTTCATAAAATATTTCCCCAATCCTACACCATCAAAAGTTTTTCCCACACTTTCTTCTAGGGATTTTTATTATTTCATGTCTTAGATTTAAATCTTTTATCCAACAAGAGTCAATTTTTGCATGTGGTAAGAAATGTGAGTCCAGTTAGTCTTTCGCATGTGGTCATCTAGTTCTCTCAGCACCATTTATTAAGTAGGGATTCTTTTCCCCACTGTATGCTTTTGTTTGGTTTGTTAAAGATCAGATGGCAAGTAGAGACTGGTTTCATCTCTTGGTTTTCTATTCTGTTCCATGTGGCTATGTCTCTATTATTGTGCCAATAGTATGCTGTTTTGATCACTGTGTGCTTGTAGAATAACCCAAAGTTTGTTACAGTTATGCCTCCAGATTTGTTTATATTACTAAGAATTGTCTTGGCTATATGTTTTTTTAATTCCACACAAAATTCAGAACTATTTATTTCTTTAGGTTCTTCAATGTATGACGTTAGCATTTTATTTTTTTAGCAGATTTCTTTCTTTATTATAATTATTTTTTATTAAATAATAACTTTGTACATTGATGCATTTGTGGGGTTCAGGGTACTGCTTCGATTGAAATTTTAATGGGGATTGCATGAAATCTGTAGATCTCTTTGGATAGTATAGACATTTTCACAATGTTGTTTATTCTCAACCAAGAGCATGGTATGTTCTTCCATTTGTTTGTCTTCTGTTATTTCATTTCTCAGAGTTTCATAATTATCTCTGTAGAGATCCTTTACCTCTTGCATTTGATATATTCTCAGGTATTTTATTTTTCTTTAAGCCACTGTGAAGGGAATTCTGCCCTTGATTTACTTCTGATTTGATTGTTATTGGTATATATAGAGGCTAATTATTTTTGGACATTGACTTTATACCCATTGATATTGTTGTATTACTTGACCTCTTCTTTCATGAGCCTTGTGGTTGAGTCTCCGGCATTTTCTTTTTCTTTTTCTTTTTTTTTCGGGGAGGGGGCTGGTGCAGAGCCTCACTTTGTTGCCCCATTAGAGTGCTGTGGCATCATAGCTCACTGCAACCTCAAACTCTTGGGCTTAAGTAATTCTCTTGCCTCAACCTCCCAAGTATCTGGAACTACAGTGCTATTACAACACCCAGCTATTTGTAGAGACAGGGTCTTTTGCTCAGGCTGGTCTCAAATACCTGAGCTCAGGCAGTACACTCCCTTTGCCCTCCCAAAGTGCTAGGATTACAGGCATGAGCCACAGCACCCATCCTGAGTCTCTGGAATTTTCTAAGTATAAGATCATATCATCAACAAAAAGGGAGAGGTTGACCTCCTCTCTCCCCATTTGGATGCTCTTAATATGGTTCTTTTGTCTGATTACTTTAGCTAGAACTTCCAGCACTATGTTGAATAACAGTGGCAATAGTGAACATCATTGTCTGGTTCCAATTCTAAGTGGAAATGGTTTCAGTTTTACTCTACTCAGTATGATATTAGCTGTGAGTTTATCATAGACAGCTTCTATCAGTTTAAGAACTGTCCAATCTATGCCCATTTTCTTAAGCTTTTTGTCAGAAAAGGATGCCGAATTTTGTGGAATGCTTTTTCTGCACCTATTGAGAGGATCTTATGATCTTTGTTTATGGTTCTATTTATGTGGTAAATTGTGCTGATGAATTTGTGTATGTTCAACCAACTTTGCATGACTGGGATAACGCCTACTTGATTGTTACTTATAATTGTTTTAATGTGTAGCTGTATTCTATTTGATAGGATTATATTGAATACATTTGCACTTATATTTATTAGTGAAATTGATCTGTAGCTTTCTTTTCTTGTGATCTTTTCTGGTTTCTCATGTTGCCAAAATTTGGGGTGGGGGAGTTCCTTCTCAGGTGTTTTTCTTCTTGTTTACTTCCTTCTCCTACTTTACCCTCTTGCTTCCTCCTTAATTTTCATTGTCTCTGTGCTTGAGTGTTGGTGTGGTATTTGGTACAGAGACAAAAATAAGAAAAGAGAATGATCAAGAAGGTAAAAAAAAGAAAGAGAAAGAAAAAATTAAAAAATAATTAAGAAGGAGAGAAGAAAGATGTAAGGAGAAAAACAGGAACAATGGGAACAATAATGATGTTGGGAGGCTGTTCTTTCCATGCAGCTCTCCAACAAGGGCAGTACCTGAATGTCAGCCTCCTACCAAGTATAGTTTCAGGGTCCAAACATCCTGCACCATTCAAGTTCACTCCTTGACTCAGGCCCATCCACCAAGGCTCTAGTGAGCACCCATGTTCAAAAAGCAGTAGGTCTAGGTCTGGTTTTTGTGAGCAAGCACTGCAGAGACTAGTGGAATCTCAGCCCCTGAATGTTTCTACCCACTCCCCTTTCCCAGAGGGATGGGCCCTCCCAGAGTTCATTCTGATCCCTATTCCACCATCACAGAGCACTGTGGAGGAGGTGGTGGAGACTCTCCTGTGGGCTTGATCCCTCAGGGATTCTGCATATAGGCTTTATCCTTGGGTTACTAGAATCCCTCACTCCCCCTTTTATGCTGGTTTACTTCTGCTCCCAACCTCCTCAGCTCCTGGAGTCCCTTGCTGTCTTGCTGTGTCCTTGCAATGATGTTTCTGGGTGGGACAATACCATAAGAGGTGGCCAAAGGCCCCTCACTCTAATCTTACTGAGAGTGGCTGGTGAGGAGATGTCTCTAGTCTGCCATCTTGGAGCTCAACCACAAGATTTATTTTTAAATGTCAGAATATTGTTGAGGTACAAACATGTTGGTTTCATGAGTTGTTTTTGTGAAGTTTGAGTCAAAGTAAAGTGTGCCCATCACCCAGTATGCATTGTATCCATTAGGTGTGAACTTACCCCTCCACTCCTACACCTCCACCTGCTTAGTTTCTGTTGATTTTTACCACTATATGTGCACACAGGTGTTGATCAATTAGTTCCAGATTAGTACTAGAATGGCTGCTATTGTGCTTTGGATAATAAGGGGAGCAGTTTAAATACTTAGAGAAATGACTTTGGAAGGAAGCACACTGTGGAAGTGCTGTGAGGTCCTTGAAAGCATTGTGTAGTTCTGTGAAAGCATACTGTAACCTGGTCTCCTGGTGTTTCCCTCTTATAGAGACTCAGGATTTCATATGAGCTCATCCCTGAGCTCAGTGGTCTAGTTGGAAAAGATATTAAATTAAAAAGTCACCTATGTAGCTAGATTGGTCTCCAAGGTGTGACATTTTGACATTCATCTGGTTATTTTAATGAGATTTCTTACCTTCATCTAGACTCATCTTTTTGTGTACTTATACAATCCTATGATTAATTCCTATGATTTTTGTGTTATATTGATATCCATTTTTAATCTTTCTCTAACTCATATACCCAAACCTCTTCTTTTAAAAAAAAAGTTTAAATCTCTGAATGCTTTCTCTGTGCTTTGAGATGTAAATTTTCTATCTTGTTTCACCTTAAAGTATTGTCTTTGGCAATGCAAATTTTGAGTTGCCTAGTAACAATTGTTTAAGGCAATGGAACTGGTAATCAAGAGATTTATAGTCTAAAGGAGGGAGAAACTATTTGAAAAGTGGCAAATGAAAAATATTATAAATATGTGATATCTGATTTTGATATTTATGTCTATATATGTATGTTTTATGTGTCATGTCTTATGTGATATTTTTAGTAATCATTTGACTTGTTTGTGAAATTAAGTCGTTGAAGCCACAAGGAGGTTATGGTCTAGGTCCAGTTGTTCACTGAAACAATGAGGATTGTCAAGGAAGAAAGGAATTTTTAAATGTGACAGGCATCTCTTAAGAGAACAGGAGAAGCTGCCTCAAATCTGTCTCTTCACCTAATAGAGATCATGGGCTTTCTGAGAAAGGGCTGCATACCTTGGGGAAGGTTGAGGGGAATGGTGAATACTGGCATCAGGAAGTCTTTCCTGGGCCTTTAGAATCTCAACTCCTTTGTTTTGCAGAAAATCCATCATTTCTGGGAAACAACTCAAAAGGTCAAGTAGTTAGTTAAGGGAAAGAATTGTAAAATACACACACACATATATATTTTACAAACATATATATTTACAATTCTTATATATACATTATAGAAACATATATAGCATATATAGAATATATTTGTGTGTGTGTGTGTATATATATATATATATATATATATATATACACTTGTTCATGGAACCAGTTACAACTTCCCCTTTCTTCTAGTTCATTTCTCAATTACTAGAAACCAGGACATCTGTTTATCTGGCTGCTTCCTGCTGAAATGGAATATAATTGAGGTTTGAAGAAGAACAAAAGTGTTGGGCCTGTAACCAAAACATTTTAGTACATATCGTTGGGTTGCCACCCCCTCCACACAAAGGTAGCAATGTATATCAAAGAAAGGAAGTATCCATCCATCTCTGGGATCCTTTCCCCAAATGAAATTTCTATCCCAATTTCCCCCATTTATGGAAACAGTTTTAGGAAGCTAGTTTACTGGGCAACGTTTGACCTTGTTATGGACTGAAACATGGGTGGTAAGGATTTTGAACACACAAGTGTCCTCCATTGACAGTTGTCATAGGCTCAAGGGATTATTTTCCATTGACCTCACAGATGAAAATATAGTTGGTGGGGGGTAACCCACTGTACCTGCTCCTGTTTGCCTGTCCCTCTGAGAGCTAGAGTGTTATAAATTTCTCCAGACTTTGGGAAAACATAATTTTATGATATACTATTATACAAATGGAGTCCCCTGCTATCCAATGGGAGGGAGGATGTTAAGATCAATTGACTGGACAATTGCTGGAATTTTCTTTTGGCCCTAAAATCTACCATGGACAGTTCTCTGATGTCTCCAGCATTTCATGATAACTACCTCCCTGGAAAATAAAATTGCTTTGGCTTTGATAACTCAGAATTTGTGGTGAATATTTAATTTTATTGTTTTCAGAGGTAAGGTATTCTTATTTCTTCCAAATGGCTTTAAGAGCATGTAAGGCATAGTCAAAATCAATCTGTTTAGTACAATTAATTTATTTTTCTAGAAAAATGTCCCAGGGGCCAGGAGTTGTGGCTCAAGTACCTGTTGGCTGGTAGCTGCAGCATTCCTGGCTTTGCATTGTCCCTGTGCCATGTGACTGCTTCCATCCATAAAGAAATCTTCACCTGGGGCTGACAGGGACTGTTCAGGCAAGTCTGAGAGATTAGAATACATTTGGTCAATAATATTTGCAATAATAGAATGGGGAAAGGAAGTCTATGGGCAGCAAAGTGGCTGAATTTATGGTGGACTTCATCTTCAGACTTATATTAGGTTTATCTCACAAGGTAGATTGATATTTACCCATCCAGCTACTAGCTGTTAACTAAAACCGTCCTTTTTGTTCTAATAGGTGTAATACATAATGCATGGTGTGAACGGTTGGTCACCACTTGCCCAAGGGTAAACTTTTCAGTTTCATGTAAATTATCATAAGTAGCAGCAACCTCTTTCAGACAAATACGACATCTTTTTCTTACCACATCTAATTGCCTACAGAAATAAAATACAGGTTGTTTATGATCCCCCAATGTTCATGTCAATGCCCTGAGTCTAATTCCTTGCCTTTTTTGAATGAACAAATAAAAAGTCTTATATAAGTCCAGGGGTACCAATGTGGAAGGAGTCATTATTTTTTTAATAGCCAAGATAACCTTACAGCATTCTCTAGTGCAAATAAATGGTTATTTTTGTTCTCCTTTTTAAAGACTTTATACAGAGATTTTTCTTGAAGTTAGGAAAATAAATCCAGCAAATCCCCACTGTACTCAAGATTCCTCACAACTGTTTGCTGGTGGTATGGACTGCTATTCAATTTATAGTCTCTCTTCAATCTAGGAGCAGGTTCCAAGTTCCATAGGATAAGTAAAACTCCAAGCATTTTACAGTGGGAAGATCTAATCTTCTTTCTGAAATGCTTTATATTGTTTGTCTGTAAATTCAATATAATTATGGTATGTTGCCTTAATTCAAGCTTCAGATTCATTGGCTATCAGAATATAATCTACATACTATAAAATTGTTTTCTTACCTAAAACTGTTTCCCTCAAATCTCTGACTATAATTCTTTCAAAGATTTTTGGGATGTTATCAAACCCCTGATGAAAGTCAGTCTAGCAGAACTGGCGTTTGGCTTTAGACTTTGTCTTCTGACTTAAAGCAAACAGTTCTTGAGATCTAAGAGCAAAAGGAATGGGAAAAAAAGCACCTTTTACATCTATTACTTAAAACCAAGGAAAACTTCTACATAAAGTGGTAAAGACATAAATATACTCCATAATTTGGTTTGTTGCCCTTAACTATCAAAGGAGTAGGTATGCCCAGCTTCCTCCTATGGTTGGGAATGCGGTATTAAGGTTTGCTTGTTGGTTTGTTCCCCTTGGTCAACAGAGGATACATTCATTTTGGGATAAGGAATCTGAGTTATATTCTCTCCCTTTTGGCCACAATTTACCAGAAATGGCATTAATGGACAAATATTTTTTTCATCATCATTAGGTGGTATGGCTACCTTTCCCAGTTCCAACTTGTCCCTTGGTGAGATTTTTACAATCAAGGGTCTTAAACTCAAAAGACATCTAGCCAATTAAATGTTCTAGGCCAGATGGGAATGGAAGTGGATAGATATTGACCAACATTTACAATGTAAGAGCAAAAAACCAAATGCCAAAAGCAAGTTTATAAAATTAATTTATCTGTAACAGAGAGAATAGCTTGAAAAAGGGTAAAAATCTTTTCTGTTTCTCTAAAACCTTCCCACTCAATTCAAGTGTCCATCAACTCATGAATGGATTAATAAACTGTGGTATATGTATACTTTGGAATACTATTTAGGCATAAAAGGAGACTTTGTGTCTTATGTATTTACCTGGATGGAGTTGAAGAGCATTCTTCTTGGTAAAGAATCACAAGAATGGATCAGCAAGTATCCAATATATGCAACACTAATATGAAACCAATATACAAACAACTACACTCACAAGGGAGTAAGACATATTAAATTCAAGTGGGAGAAGGAACAGAAGGAAAAAGGAGAGAGGGGAGAAAGGAGGGGGATTGGTAAGCTTCTCACCTAAGGGGCACAATTTAAGGGTATACAGCATGCCCGCTGGGTGAAGGGCTCAACTACAACTTGAACTTTACCTTAGAAACACAAAAAATGTAACCTAATTATTTGCACCCTCATATTAACCTAAAATTAAAACTGAATAAATATATACATATATGTATGTATGTACGTATATATATATATAGAAAGAGAGAGAGAGAGAAATGAGCTAGGTATTTGTGGCAGAAAATACACTACTCTTTATTGTCCTCCCTCTGTTTCCTCTGATCTTAGATGTGCTGCAGATCAAACTTTGTGTGCAATGCACCAGTCCTATTAATTTCTTAAAATTCTCTTAGTAATTCAGCCATTAAAAAAAATGGAGACTTTACATCCTTCGTATTAACCTGGATGGAAGTGGAAGACATTATTCTTAGTAAAGCATCACAAGAATGGAGAAGCATGAATCCTATGTATTCAATTTTGATATGAGGACAATTAATGACAATTAAGGTCATGGGGGGAAGCAGAAAGAGGGACGGAGAGAGGGGGTGGGGCCTTGGTGTGTGTCACACTTTATGGGGCAAGACATGATTGCAAGAGGGACTTTACCTAACAATTGCAATCAGTGTAACCTGGCTTATTGTACCCTCAATGAATCCCCAACAATAAAAAAAAAAAATTCTCTTAGTAAAACTTATCTTCTTGTTTCTCTGCATCCATATAGGTCTCCATAAACTTAAATATTTCTCTCTCTCTCATACCCAAAACCTTACTGAAAACCATTATAAGAAGACAACACATGTAAACATGCAGACTTTTTCCTAGTATTTCTCTCAAAATAATCTTTATAGGACAAGATTTCTATACGTTTTCTTTGCATTTTTTTCAACCTCCTAGAATCACTTTGTTTGAGATTGATCTCTTATATAGAATGTGTAACTAATGAAAAAAAAAATCATTGCATTGTTCCTTACTTCTCACAATGTGCTATCAGAAAGTTTGGAGAACACTCAAGGAACTAAAAGTAGATCCACCACTCAATCCTGCAATTCCTCTACTAGGTATATACCCAGATGATCAAAAATCATTTTATAACAAAAACATTTGTACCAGAATGTTTATTGCAGCCCAATTGATAATTGCCAAGACATGAAAACAGCCCATGTGCCCATCAACCCATGAATGAATTAACAAATTGTGATAGGTATAGACCATAAAATTCTATGCAGCCATAAAAAGATGGAGACTTCACATCTTTTATGTTTACCTGGATGGAGCTGGAACATATTCTTCTTAGTAAATTATCTCAAGAATGGGGAAAAAAGTATCCAATTTACTCAATACTACTATGAAATCAAAATATAATCACCTAGACATTCATAGGAATGGTAAAACATAACTATAGTCCAGAAAGTAGAAGGGAGGGGGGTGGAGGGAAGGGGAGGCCAGGAAAGAAGGAGGGTATTTGGAGGGACCTCAACTAATGTGCATTATGCAATGGTATATTTCTTTTTTTTTTTTTTTTGGCCGGGGCTAGGTTTGAACCCGCCACCTCCGGCATATGGGACCGGCGCCCTACTCCTTGAGCCACAGGCGCCGCCCTGCAATGGTATATTTCAAAACTATTAAGAAAAGAGTATAATTGTCTTACCACACGACAAATAAGTGAGGCGATGGATGTGTTAATCAGTTTGATATAAGCATTTCACATTGTATATCAGATCAGTACACTGTACCCCATAAATGCATCAATGTACACAGTTATAATTTAATAAAGATGAAAAGATATACTTCCATTGACAGGCAAAAAAAAAAGAAAGAAAAAGTATTCAATGCATTTTCAAGCTTCCTGTGACAGGTGAATTGTACCTGCAAAAAAAGTGAGAATGGTAGTCAGGTATGTCAACAATGTACAAACTGGAATTTTAAATTAGGTATCTTTGCTATCATAAGAAATGTATTTTGTGTAATTTTGACCATTTGTTGTATTTTACTTTAACTGTTATTTTTTGTTTCCTCTGTGTGCTCTGTTTCCTGATAAGTCCTTGGGCTTTTGCTTGCTTTCATCTTTCTCGGTATTTTGAAAAATATGCTTCTTATTTTTAAATCTGCTAGTGGTTACTAACCCTTAACATATACATGTCTATTTATCAGAAATGTCAATGTGACTATAAAATGAAATTATCTTTTGGATTGTCTCCTATGAAATATGAAGAAATCAACACACTTTTATTTTCCCTCTTTTCTCTTTCCAGTTTTGTTGTTTTAATCTAAGATTTAGAATTCAGATTATTGCTACAAAATTATTATTATTTGCATTGTCAAGTATTGTTTTTTGACCATTGTACTGAATTCTATAATCATATGTGCAATAATTATTCTGAAATGATTCTGTATTTAACTGGATTCATTGATTACTACTAGTCCTTGAGGTCCATTTTCTCACACATGCATTTTCATTTTGCGCTCTTAGTATATTATTCAACCATTTTTGTTAGATAAGAATTAGAGTGGTATACTTTCCTACTTTCCAATATTGTTCCTGCCTTCATATTTGAACATCAGTTAGAACTAGATTTGAAATACTTAGATCACAGCCCTTTTTCTTGGAAATTATCTGGAATATGATTTTCAATTTTTCTAGAAGCCCCACTTTTTAAAATGTACTTATCACTATAATATTTAAAATAGACAAATTTGCATAATAATTTAAAATTTTTAGATTACTAGAGTTCTTTTTATACTACTCAATTTTTATTAAATTTCTCTCACCCTCAGAAATGCCTGAAAAACCTAACGCTCAAACTTCCACATCTAGATTAGCAGAATATTTAGTTATACTTTCACTTCCCCAGGACCCTTCTTCCTTAATCCCACAGTAATGCCTAAATATGTACTTTTGCCTAAAAGGTCATCCCTGTGTCTCTTACTTAACCTTCCAACCCAGATCAAGCTGTACCCTCAAGGCTAGTACACTCCCTAACAATTATTGTTTTTTTAGTGCCTTGAAATATATCAACATCAAAATTATTTTCCTATATGTAATATTACTGAAGAAACATCTGAAGATGCTTAATTGGTTGGTCTTTCCCATTAGTTCCACAGGACCTATAGTGAGTGGAATTTCCTTCCAGATTCTGGCAATAAAAATCAGTCTTCACTCTCAGTGTTGCTATAAGGTGTTTATTTTTTCTTACACACTCATAGGTCTATTAGTGAAAATCTACTTAACTCTGCATTATTCCCTTCTTTAGATATTTATTCATTAACCACATGTTAAATATCACATTTTTAACTACTTATACTATTTGCGATGCTAAAGAAATGAAACAGATTTTTGATAATCTGTATTTTTAAAGTGTATTAATATGTAGAATTCTGAATGCACATATAAAAATTATTTATATTTAAAATACAAAATCAATATATTTTCAATTAAAAATATGTAAGAGAAATAGTACGATAAATAATTTCAATAAGTACTCTAGGCATAGATCTCTGATTTTATACTTTTACAAGGGAAATTGTATCATAACTAGAAAGATTTTATTATGTCAAGTCAAAAATATTAATACTATCTATGTGTTCTTTACTATTTTCAGGAGTTTCTGAAAATGCCACTCAATTAGAATTCATTAATCTAAATTTTAAAAGTCTTGAGCTTTTTAAATCCTTCACCACACAGGCTCGTTATATGCAACATTGATTATTTCACCTAGACTTGTTTGTAGCAAATAGCTAAATAGATGAATTATACCTCACCATTAACACAATGAAAAAGCAATTTATAAATTGGGAAAAAATGTTAACAATGCATATACTTAGCAAAGACATTTATGCAGAACATAAAAGCAATACCTATAACAGAATGATAAAATGATAAACAACTTAGTTAAGAGCCAGACAAGAGAAAAGAAATAGCAGAAGACAAAACTTTGTATACTCTTCACAAAAGAGGTACATGAATGACCAATAAGAGCATGAAACAATAAGCAATATGATTAGTCAACAGGAAATGCCAATTAAAACCAAAAAATACATCACTACATTCACAGCAGAATGGCAAAAATTAAAAAAGAATGATGAGCCTGTGGAACAACTTGGAAGTCTCTAATATTGCTAGGGTTGGATTGCAAAATGATGTATCTACTTCAGAAAACAATTTTGCAGTCTCTTACAAAGCTAAACATATACTTACCATATGACCTAATAATTCCACTTCTAGACATGTGCCCAAGACAGATAGAAGGATGACTGTGCAAACACTTGTGCATGATTGTTAATAACAGCATTATTCACAATAGCCAAAATCTGATATTTGGATAAACAAATATGCTCCATCCATTCGATGAAAAGAAAATGAACTATCATTTCACACAACCACGTGAATAAATTTCAACATCAGTATAGTGAACCAAACCAATCAAATACAAAAAGCCCATAATGTCTGATTTCATTTATATGAGGGAAAGTTAAACCTAATCCTTGGTGACCAAAAGCAGATCGGTAAGTTTTTTTTTTTTTTTTTTTTTTACATGGGGGCGACTCTGCGAGAGGCCCCCTCGGCAGCCTGGGCGGGCCCAGTAGCCCGTCCCCTCCCTCTGCCAGCCGGGCACTGCAACCTCCTGCCAGTCCCGCCCCGTTGCCATAGCGCGCTCCAGGCACTTCCGGCGGCGTCATGACTGCCTCAGGAGACGAAGGAGGCCGCGAGGTGATCTGTAGGTTTTGAACATTGTCGAGTAAGTAATTGATGTAAGGGATGGGATACAATTTGGGGGGTCATGGCATTATTCTGTATCTTGACATTAATGATGGCTACATGACTCTATATATTTGTCAAAACTCACTAAACTGTGCTCTTGAAATGAGTACATTTTATTCTGTATAAATTGTACGTCAATGAAGTTTACATACAAATTGTAAGAGAATGCCAATTTAAAAATAGAAAAAATGCAAGATCATAACCTTAGTTTGGATGTATTCTACCAGTGGCAAATAGTGAGCCAACAAATCTTCATTTGTGGACAGAAATGAACAAGTGGCCTCTATTACAGAGGCTGAATGTGTGAAATACCAGCAGGCAAATTTTTCTGTTTATATGACCATATCAATGTACATTCAAGTCATGCTCCCATATTGCCATAATAAACTGTCACATGAGCAGCGCCTGTGGCTCAGTGGATGGGGAGCCAGCCCCATATACCGAGGGTGGCGGGTTTGAACTCAGGCCTGGCCAAACTGTAACAAAAAAATAGCCGGACATTGTGGGGGGGCGCCTATAGTCCCAGCTACTTGGGAGGCTGAGGCAGGAAAATTGCCTAAGCCCAGGAGTTTGAGGTTGCTGTGAGCTGTGACGCCATGGCACTCAACCGAGGGTGATAAAGTGAGACTCTGTCTCAAAAAAAAAAAAAAAAAAAAATCAACTGTGTCATATGCTCACGTCATGAGGTCAGTGTCCAGATCACTAGCTGGGTGCACACCACTGATTCATCAATTTCTCTCCCGAATTTCTCACTTGTGACTGTCTTAGTCACTGCACATAGAAAGGACAATAATAACTTTCAACTATTAACTTGAAGCACACTTCTGAAGTATCATGAAACATGCTTTACTTCCTTTGATATACTAGAAAATAAAATTTTAGGTAAATGACCAAATTTAGCTGAGAAGTTGCAGGTATGTGTTTAAACAACCGAATTAACAAATGAAATTCAATAGGAGAAAATAAAACTGCTGAAATAATTCAGGATTTTCATGTTTTTCATCTTTGGTTTGTTTTCTGTTTTTACTGATTTCTATTTTGACTCCACATACTGGGCACTTTTATATAAAATGAATCTCTAAAAAGTACTTGCTGAATGTTCCAAGAGCCTTCTGCATTTTTGTAATATTGCAGCAAAAGCACAAATTGGAGGCTGTTGCCTATACAAATATGCAAAGATTATTTTTGTGAAATTACTTAGAATGGTAGTAATCTTTGACCTTTGCTACAGTGTGAGGTAGAAGTATAGGGCTATGGAAATACTTTTGTTTTGTTTCCTCAGAGAGTAATGGGAGAGGTCAGGAACTGAAAATATTCCCAGGCTATTTTCAAAAAAGAGTTTACTCTAACTGCTAGGAAGAGCCACCGGTGTTTCCTAATCAGCACTTCTGCATCAATGGGGGTCTGGTCCTTTAGTTCAGTAACTTGGTGAATTCCTAAATGGCACTGATTCCTGTAAGAGACCCATTTCATCCTGATTTATTGGTTGTTAGGACTTTCACTACCATAGACAAGCTTTATGATCTAGTAGCAAATTGAGGCAAGTCTTTCTTTGCATAAGGGATAAGACCTTATGAAAGAGAAATTTAAAGCACACATGCTATGACAACTGTAAGAGCCACCCTCACCAATATCCCATTGATTTCTGAAGTTCTGTAACATTCAATCTATATTCTAGAGCTTAAAAATCCAGAATCTCATGCTCTCCTATCCTGTGTTGGAAACATCTGTTGCTTTCTGTGTTAAACATATTAGTATTAGTACGTTTTTCACAGTGGGAAAGGGGTCTGTGATATAAAATTTAATCCTTTCATGGCCTTCCTTGAAATAGCAAATCTCTCCTAGTGTGTTCCCCTATCATTTGAGCTTCAAAATTTATATTTACATGACCTTTTCAGGAACACAGTATTAAAACACATTGTGTTAGATGCTTATTTCTGAATATTTATCTCACCATTCTGGAGGACAGAAGTTTGAAATGTTTCTTACTAGGCTAAAATCAAATTGTTAACAGGGCTGGGTTCCTCCAGGAGACTCTAAAGGAGAATCTAGTACCTTGCTTTACTGGGCTTTTAAAACCACATACATTCTGTGTCTCGTGGCTTTTTCTTCAGTCTTCAAAGTGAGCAGCAATACAGCACCTTCAAATCTCTCTGCTGGTCTAAGCTTCTTTCCTCAGATCTCCTTCTATGATCCTCCTGCTTTCCTTTTATAAGGACTTATGTGTACCTGGAGCCAACTCAGATAATCCAGGACAGTTTTCCCATCTCAGAATCTTTACTTTAATGACTTCTACAAGTTGCTTATGCCATGTAAGGTAATGTATTCACAGGTCCCAGGTTTTGGGGGTTAGGATGTGAGTATCCTTCTGGGGCCATTAACCTGGTGACCACACATGAGGACCTTATTTTCTACCTTGTTCAAAGAAAAGCATACTGATAAACAAATTCATATATTTCTCTGTCCTTGCACATAGAAAGTGACAATGTTGAAACAATTTATAATATTTGTTTATGAGCTAGGTGTAAAATAATGCCAGTGTCAGCATATAGAAGGCTAAAAAGATTAAGTTACATTGAACTGAACTTGAAAAAGCTGGATCAAATTAAAATTTTATGACAGAATCAATACTTATTCTAATTAATCACGCACTTATGTTGTCAAGCATTTACATGGTATTTAGCTCCCATTCCATCTATGTGATACAAAACAAACGAATAACATGTAGATAATTCTCTTTTACACATTTTATTTGTCCAAATAAATTCTCCTAATGAAAGGAATGGGCTGTATTATTTATCCTTTAGTAACAGAGACTCTAAGCAAATCTTTTAGGTACTTGGAGGTCACTTAGGTTTTAAGAAGTTGTTCTGTCATTATAGAACCATAAAACTTAACAGCCCATGAATACACCTCAAGTTCAATACCAAAGGCTAAATAGGATAAAATAATGCATTAATTACATCCTATTATGATAAGCAGTTGGTTAGGGAAAGTGTGGTTACATGGAACTTAAAAATATATTAACAAATAAAACACTTTCCTGACAGTAACAGTAAAAACTTTCTAAAAAAATTTTTAAAAATCTACTCCACTATTTTAACAACTTATCTGTATTCACTGTTCTTGGGTCTTTTCCAGTTAACATCGTGGAACTAAAACTAAAATTCTAAGTCCAATTCTGATTGATTAGAACCCTGTCAGCCAAGGGGACCCCAGAGAAACCTTACGACTTAGTTCCTAGCCATGATGAGATGGGAGGTTGAACATGCATTATTTTATCCCCTCCCTTGCTATGACCATTGTACTTCTTTATGTCTTAAAGGCAAGACCAATATTCTTTCCTAATATAAAACCACCAACCATGATGTGGCTTTAACAGTCTATGGGACCTGCACAGAGAGTATTTTTGTGTCCTTATTTCACCTTTTTGACATTATTATTATTTTTTTTTAGACAGAGTCACACTTTGTTGCCCTTGGTAGAGTACTGTTGCATCATAGCTCACAGCAACCTCAAACCCTTGGGCTCAAATGGTTCTCTTGCCTCAGCCTCCCAAGTAGCTGGGACTACAGGCACCCGCCACAATGCCCAGATACTTTTGGAGATGGGGTCTCCCTCTTGCTCAGGCTGGTCTCAAACCTGTGAGCTCAGGCTGTCCACCAGCCTCAGCCTCCCAGAGTGCTAGAATTACAAGTGTAAGCCACTGAGCCCAGTCCTAAAGAAATATTTTTGTTGTCATTTTTTTTTTGTTTGTTTGTTTTGTTTGTTTGTTTGTTTGTTTAGCAAGCCCCGGGTCAGGTTCAAATCCGCCACCCCAAAAGGGTGACCATTTTTAAATTTTCACTCTATAAAAAGACAGCCCCATAGAACAGGCATATAGTTATTTCTATAAATATTAATGAATCCTTATATAGTTTGTTAAATATGCATATTTAGTCACCCCTGGTCAGTATAAAATACTGTTCCATTTGTCCTTCCCTTAAAGCACACTTCCCTGACCTATGTCCAGGATTCCTGTTTCCCAGTCAGCTGGAATAACCACAAACAGCTAAAAACTTTATGAAAAATTAAGCTCTCTTTTTCCAAATTGTACACCTCATTATTTTTTCCAGTTAACATCATATATGTGCACTACTTTGTTTTGACATACATGCCATCATAAAATAAAAACAAATTTGCATTCATCTTTTTAAATCCTATATAATGTCTTTATTTTTCAAGTAAATATACAGTAGTCATTACATTATATCTTTTTAATGGTTAGAAAACATTTCAAAGCATATATGTAACATGATTTTCTCAATTCTGTGATTGGACTATTAACATTGTTTTCATTTTTAATCTTTATAAATACTGCTACAATGAGCATTCTTATGCTTTTTTTTTCTTAGAGAATAAGGAGAGTAAAATAAGAATAAAGACAATAAAATTTTATTGGAAAAATTTTTGAAAATCATAATACAGTCATATGGAATTTTAAAATAAATAATTGGAAACAAACTCCGTGTTCATACATGAAGAAAGGACCTCTTAGAGATAGCAAAAATACAGAAAGAGGTGACAATATTATTTTCCGACAAATATGCCTTGCTTAAAATAATTTTCCTGAGGACAGAAATAAGATTGACCAATATGCTGAATGAATTCAAAGGTTAAACTATGCACCAATTATCATTGTTTATATAGAAAAGATCATGAGTATTTAAGATTTGGGGTGTGTAAAAGGCACGGTGATTTAAAATATTTTTCTACATGCCAAGAGGGCAAATTATAAAATAATACACACTTCTCATATATATTGTTTATTTAAAAATCCATGTTAAATATTTAATTTGACAATTCTTGCTCCTCTCATGAGCATTAATTCTGAAAAATAATATAGCATTTATATTCTACACAATATGTTCTATAAAGTACAAAATTTGAGGAATTATAGACACATGTTAGAATTTTCAGAGTATGTATAATTTAATGCCAATAATAAAGTGTAAGCAGAAGAGTAGATTTGTTTTTTCTTATAAAGAAATGAAGGCAATTTCTAATGCATTTATCATGCTGCATCCCTTTCTACTCTTAATTCAAAGTATATGGGCTAAGTTTAGGGAGAGGGTGTGATTCCAAATATTGATCCATTTCCTTCACATTGTCGAATTTCTGGGCATAAAGTTTCTGGTAGTATTCAGAGATAATCTCTTGTATCTCTGTGGCATCGGTTGTTATTTCCCCTTTATCATTTCTGATTGAGGTTACTAGAGATTTTACTTTTTTATTTCTAGTTAGACTGGTCAAATGTTTATCTCTTTTATTTATTTTTTAAAAAAAACAACTCCTTGTTTCTTTAATTTTCTGAATGATTCTTTTGTTTTCAATTTCATTAATCTATGATGTAATTTTGGATATTTCTTTTGTTCTGCTGGATTTAGGCTTAGATTTTTCTTCTTTTTCCAGTTCCATCAGATGGCTTATGAGTTTGTTGATATGCTTTCTTTCTGTTTTTTGAATGTAGACTTCTAAAGCAATAAGTTTTCCTCTCAGGACTGCTTTTGCTGTATCCCATAGGTTTTGGTAGCTTGTGTCTTCATTGTTGTTATGCTTAAGGAAGTTAATGATTTCCTTTTTTATTTATTCCTCCACCCAACTGTCATTCAGCATAAGGTTATTTAACTTCCATGCCTTTGTGTGAGGTTGAACGTTTTTTTTTGGAGTTGAGTTCCGCTTTTAGTGGCTTGTGATCTGAGAAGATGCAAGGTAGAATTTCAATTCTTTTGATTCTGTTGAGGTTTGTTTTGTGTCCTAGGATATGATCAATTTTGGAGAATGTTCCATGGGATGATGAGAAGAATGTATATTCTTTATCTTTGGGATGGATTATTCTATATGCGTCTATCAAGCAGAGTTGTTCTAGGGTCTCATTTAAATCTCTAGTATCTTTGTTTAATTTCTATTTAGAGGATCTGTCCATCTCTGAGAGAGGGGTGTTAAAGTCCCCTGTTACTATGGTGTTATAGAATATCATATTGCTCAGACTAAGCAAGGTCTGTTTCAAGAATCTGGGAGCATTTCAATTGGGTGCATAAATATTTAAAATTGAAATGTCTTCTTGTTGTAATTTTCCCTTGACAAATATGAAGTGACCATCATTGTCTTTTTTTGACTCTGGTTGCTTTAAATCCACATGTATCTGAAAATAAGTTTGCAACCCCTCTTTTCTTCTGAATTCCATTTGCCTGAAAAACTGACTGCCAATCCTTAACTCTGAGTTTTAATGTGTCTTTTGATGTGAGGTGTGTTTCCTGCAGACAGCAAATAGATGGCTTGTGTTTTTTAATACAATCAGCCAATCTGCCTCTGTAGTGGGGAATTCAAACCATTGACATTTATTGAGATAATTGATATGTGTGGTAGCATTCTATTCAGCTTATTTTGTGAAAGTCCATTGCTTAGTTTTGTCTTTTGTATCATTGTGGAAACTAGGTTCTGTTCTTTAATTTCTGGATGTTTACTTTGCTGAAGGTCCATTGTGATGGTCAGTGTGTAGAACAGGTTAAAGTATTTCTGGTAAAGCTGGTCTTGTTGTTGCAAATTTCCTCAATGTTTGCATATCAATGAAAGATTTGATTTCTCCATCAATTTTAAAGCTTAACTTAGTGGGATATAGAATTCTGGGCTGGAAATTGTTCTGTTTAAGGAAATTGAAGATAGATGACCATTGTCTTCTGGCTTGAAAAGTTTCATTAGAGAAGTCCATAGTCACCCTGATAGATTTGCCCCTGTAGGTCAGTTGGCGCTTACTCCTCACAGCTTGCAAAATCTTTTCTTTTGTCCCGACTTTAGATAGTTTCATCACAATGTGCCTTACAGAAGCCCTATTTCAGTTGAGGCGACCAGGGGACCGATATCCCTCTGAAAGGAGTATGTCAAAATTTTTGTTGATATTTGAGAAGTTTTCATTTATAATATTCTCTAGAATGGCTTCCATTCCTCTGGGGCATTCTTCTTCCCCCTCAGGGATACCTATAACTTGTATATTTGAACACTTCATGGAGTCCCATAATTCTGTCAGTGAATGTTCTACTTTCTCTGTCTTCTTTTCTTCCTCTTTAACTATCTGAGTAAACTCAAGAGCTTTATCCTCTACCTCTGATATTCTTTCTTCTGCATGATCTAATCTGTTGTTATACTTTCTATTGCATCCTTTAGTTCCCTCATTGACTGCTTCAGTTCCTTCAGCTCTGATATATCCTTTCTATATTCTTCATCTCATTCATCTCTTATTTGATTCTGTTTTTGGATTTCCTTTTGGTTATTTCCACTTTCTCAGCAATTTCCTTCATTGTTTTCATCATCTATATTTTAAATTCCCCTTCTGTCATTTCTAACATTTCTTTATAGGAGAAATCCTCTGCTGTAGCTAACTCACAATCCCTAGAAGCGGTTACTCTGGACTGGTATTTCATATTGCCAGGATTTTTCTGCTGATTCTTCTTCATGAGAGCTTTCTTGTATCTGTCTGTTTCTGTAGCCTATTTTTCCTTTCACTTCTTCTTGCTCTTTAATTTACTGTGCCTCTTGCCTAATGTTTTAATGAGTCCTTTTGGTACAGGATCAGAAGGATGAGAAGATTGAAGAGCAAGAAGGGAAAAATAGATTTTAAATAGAAAGATAAAAGAGAAAAGGGGGTGAATAAAAGAAATATTGACAAGAAGAATAATGGCACTGAAAAAAGGAAACAGGAGTAATATAGGTGTATAGTAGGGTATTATGACCCAACCTTAAAAAACCTCAACCTCTGGGGGTACAAATTCTAATTGTTAAAGAAGGCAAAAGTGGAAGATTGTATTTAAACTAGAATAGTGGGGGAAATGGGAGAGAAAAGAGCAAAAAGGAAAAATAAAATTTTTAAATGCAAGGAAAAATATTGAAATTAAGAAAAAAAAAAAAAAAAACCTAACCAAACAACCAAACAGTGTGTATATATATCCTGCTGAGTATTGTCCGGGCAATAGTTGATCTTCTGAGGTATGAGATGGTGATTGCAATATTAATACAGTTGTTCGAGATGGAGCCTGGAGGCCTTGGATGGTCTCTCAAGACCCCGCAGGCTTGGGAGCCCAAATTTCTTCTCAGCCCACTTAAAAGATACACCAAACTATAAACCTTGCCCAAGTAGAAGCTTTCCAAGTAGAGCACTTATTGCTAGGGTCTCTCCTGGCATGGCTGCCCGCTTATCCAGTGCACCAAATCCAGACTTCGTCTATGCCCCTGAGGGCCAAGGCTGTTAATCTGCCAAACCCTTGTATCTCCGCACTTCCTCAGCATCTCAGTCTCTGCCTTTGGGCAGCTCAGTCACTAAATTACTCAGCCAAGGTCTCCGGCCAATCCCCTCACTGCAACGTGCAGGGGAAGCTCTCCCACAGCAGCTATGCAGGCAGCCCACAGCTGAACAATATTAGCTCCTTTCTGGCTCAGCAGCTCAGTCTGGGGCCCCAGACAATGCCCAAAGCCATAGGCACACTGGCCCAAGATCTCCCAAGGCAGTTCAATCGAGAGCCCAAGTCCAAAAAACCAAAACAGCTCACAGGTAAAGCTTTTCCTGCTTCCAGTCTTGTGGTTGCTATGGTTACAGCAGCAGGCAGCCTCCAACCGAACAATCACACCCACCACTTGCCAGTTTTCCACCGCTTCTGTCCTCCTCGTGGGGTCAAGAAGTCTCTCACTGACTTCCTGTGTCACCAAAGGGAAGCAAAATACACTCACCAGAGATGCCTGGAGTCTTCTCTCCCCACTCTTACTGCACCCGGCTGCATAGAAGCTGCTACTCGGCCGCCATCTTAGTTCAGTCTTCCCAGTGCTAAACTTTGAATGTTTTCCTTTCTCAAGGGAATTTATTATTAAGGTCAGTATTCATTGCTACATGAATTGTTATTTTATTCATATTTTAGAACATGTAATTTTTTTATTCATTCAGAGCATCTATTAAGTGCCAGACACTGTAGATATATCAGTGAGCAGGACACACATAAAAATCCATGCTTTCTAGGGCTTACATTTTAATAGATATATTTTTATGGCACATTTCTTTTTCTATTACAAACATCAAAAAAGCCCATTATTACTGGTAGAACAACAACAACAACAACAACAACAAAACATGGTGGCATAGTTGTCAAATGATAATATAATTATCATATAATCTAGAATTATACTGAAGAGTATAACAAGCAGCAAAATATTTCAGTGAATACTGGATAGGAAATAAATAATGCAAACCCACAGAAGTGTGAGAATTTATACCAAATTTGTTTTATAAAGTATTTGACAGAAGTCTGACATGTACCTCACCCTTCTGTTTTGTGTGGGCTCAAACTGAAGCAAAATTTTTTGCATTCCTCTCTTTGCCACCATATCCTTTTCTATACATAGTCTTTCATAACAATGGCACTGGATACACAAAGGAAGACAGTAGCTAACAGGTAATTTTACTCATTTTTTTTTTTTTTTTAGACAGAGCCTCAAGCTGTCGCCCTGGGTAGAGTGCTGTGGCATCACAGCTCACAGCAACCTCCCTCCAACTCCTGGGCTTAAGTGATTCTCTTGCCTCAGCCTCCCAAGTAGCTGGAACTACAGGCGCTTGACACAGTGCCCTGCTATTTTTTGGTTACAGCTGTCACTGTTGTTTGGTAGGCCCTGGGCTGGATTCGAACCCGCCAGCTCAGGTGTAAGTGGCTGGTGCCTTAGCCTCTTGAGCAATCGGCATTTTCTTTTATTTTGATATTCTAGATCCTCAAGCGGTCTCTTTTCATGTTCCGCAAAGACAGACCAGAAAACAAAGGGGTACTATATAAATTGCATATCATTTCAAATTTCTTATGAGAAAGAGATATTTAGGCTCGGCGCCTATAGCTCAAGTGGCTAAGGTGCCAGCCACATACACCAGAGCTGGCAGGTTCGAATCCAATCTGGGCCTGCCAAACAACAATAACAAATACAACCAAAAAAAAAAAAAATAGCTGGGAGTTGTGGGGGGGTGCCTTTAGTCCCAGCTACTTGGGAGGCTGAGGCAAGAGAATGGCTTAAGCCCAGGAGTTGGAAGTTGCTATGAGCTGTAATGCCATGGCATTCTACCCAGGGTGACAGCTTGAGGCTCTATCTCAAAAAAGAAAAAAAAGAAAAAAAAAAGAGAGAGAGAGAGAAAGAGATATTTGGGTAAAACTGTAATTGCAATAATGCATAACTAACCTTCAGCTAACTAGCTGAGGAGTTGAAAGCAGCAGGAAAATTCCCTACAGAGACTGAAACCTATAGCTAGTCAAAATCCGTTGTTGAGAATGCCTAACGCCCCTCACAGACACAGGTGGCCTCATTTTGCAGGACATTTAGAAATAACTAAATACTTTACATATATACTACAAAGGAAGTAAATCATTTTTTGAGAAGGGACACAAAAGGGGGCTTCAAGGAGGATGGGAGAAAAGCCTGGCATGCTGAATAAGGGAATCTGGAGGGCTCATAGAAACATTATGGGAACATTGTGATCAACACTTAGTAATTCTCACCAAAAATGGCCAAATATTGTGGGTATGTGGTCACCTAGTGACCTCATCAGTGTTAGTCATCAATTAGTGACCAACAGAAAAGAACAATAACCAATGACCGAAAGAAAAGGATAAAGGTGCTGAAGGCCAAGAGAGACCCATGAAAAAGTTACAATTTCAAATGGAGAGAGGATATTTATATCTCTACCCTACCTTTTCATATCTCTCTTCTCACTTGTGAGAGGAAACTGCTCCCAACTGCTTGTGGGAATGCTCTAAGCATTCTCTTTGTCCTTAAATAAAATTTCTCTTTTTACACTGGAGCCTGTGCAAACTTACTTTTGCTTTCTATTCATGATGCCTAAATTTCTCCAGCTTTACTTTCAGTTGCTACGAACTTGTGCTTTTAATTTGTCCATGCCTCAATCAAACTTTCTAGTTTCACTGATTAATCAAACCAGGAAACTGTGTTCAGGGAACTGATATTCCTGACCACCCAAACTTTTCATGTATTTTAAATGCACTCTCTTATAGCTGATACATTCCAAATTCTTTAAATAGCCCTTCCTGAACATATTTCAAACATTAAATGCAACACTAGCCATTGTCACGTCATCTTTAAAGAAGTACTTTGTCATTAAACTCCTATAAGCCAGTACACAATGAAATAGTTATTCAAGGAGAACTGTTTGAAAACTAAAACTGTGCAGTTGAAATCAGATCCAGAGTCCCCAAGATAGGGAACTTGTCATTCCACTTCACCATGGACTGAGCAAATGAGCTCCATTCACACCTGCAGCCCTTCCTGCACACAGCCTCCCAAAACTCCCTCTCAGGGCTGCAGACTGTAAGAGTCCCTGAGAACTGGCCTTGTTATCTCCAGCTGGTTAGGGGTGGAGTGACAGGGATACCTCCTAGATAGCAAACCATGCTGTTCCAGCCCAAGTGCCAGTCTTGCCCTCAAACAAATTAACAGAGCCCCATTTTTGTCAGAGTCAGGGTCACAAAAGATTCGAAATGCCATGTCCTTCACCTGCAGTAGGGGAAGGGGAATCTGCAGCCTGCTGACCTGTTCAAGCTTTAGCTTCAGCCCCATGAGCAAACAAATTCAAAAAGCCATGATTTTTGCAAAGTCACGGCTGTGGCTTTCATCTATGATTGAAGGAGGGAGATCTATGGCTTGCCATTTGTTTCCTAAGAATTTCGCAGAGCAGAAATCACCACAAGACCAACTCTGCAGTAAGTATTCAGACCCATTCTTCACACTGACTATACTAATGGATCACTACCACAGTAAAAATGCCCAAAAACGAAAGGACAAAGCCTAGTTTCAACAATGGCACAAGTGATAAAATGAAGCAAAAACTCCCACAAAATAAGACAAAGAGAATTCTGCCATACTTATCAATTTTCTCAATAAATGTGAATGCTTGAATTCCCCTCCTTGAATTCCCAGCACAGACTGGCTGACAGGATAAAAAAAAAAAAATCACAAGCCAACTATGTGTTTATTCAGGAAACATATTTAACCTCTAAGGACAAAACAAAGACTCAGGGTGAAGGGTTGTAAAACAATATTTCAGGCAAACATAAATCAGGAGAAAGAAGTGGTTGCAATATTATTTTCAGATTACAATTGGATATAAACTAACAAAAAGAAAGACAAACATGGACACCATATACTTGTTAAGGGAACAATGCAAAAGATGTTGGCGTGGATGTGGAGAAAAGGGAACACTTCTGCACTGCTGGTGGGAATGCAAATTAATACATTCCTTTTGGAAAGAGATATGGAGAACACTCAGAGATCTAAAAATAGATCTGCCATTCAATCCTGTAATCCCTCTGCTGGGCATATACCCAGAAGACCAAAAATCACAACATAACAAAGATATTTGTACCAGAATGTTTATTGCAGCCCAATTCATAATTGCTAAGTCATGGAAAAAGCCCAAGCGTCCATCGATCCACGAATGGATTAATAAATTGTGGTATATGTACACCATGGAATACTATGCAGCCTTAAAGAAAGATGGAGACTTTACCTCTTTCATGTTTACATGGATGGAGCTGGAACATATTCTTCTTAGTAAAGTATCTCAAGAATGGAAGAGAAAGTACCCAATGTACTCAGCCCTACTATGAAACTAATTTGGGGCTCTCACATGAAAGCTATAACCCAGTTACAACCTAACAATAGGGGGAAGGGGGAAAGGGAGGGGAGAGAAGTGGTGGGTAGAGGGAGGGGGATCGATGGGATCATACCTGTGGTGCATCTTACAGGGGTATTTGCGAAACTTGGTAAATGTAGAATGTAAATGTTTTGGCACGGTAACTGAGATAACGCCGGAAAAGCTATGTTAACCATTGTGATAAAAATGTGTCAAATGGTCTATGAAGCGAGTATATGATGCCCCATGATCATATCAATGTATACAGTTATGATTCAATAGAAAAAAGATGTTTCAATCATAAATATTTATTCATTAAAATTAAATGCTCCTAGATGTTTAAAACGAACCCTAGCCAATATGAACAATATGATATCCTGCAATACCATAATACTGGGGATTTCAACACCTCTCTAACAGAACTTGGTAGATCCTCCAAACAGAAACAAAACAAGCAGTGTACTTAAACACAACTTTAGAATAAATGGGCTTAACAGACATGTACAGAACATTCCATCCCAATAAAATTGAGTATACATTCTACCCATCAGCCTATGGATCATCCTCCAAAACTGATCTTATCTTGTGGCACAAATAAAATCTCGCAAATTAAAAAAAGTATATATAAATAATACCTTGTATCTTTTTGGACTACCAAAGAATAAAGGTAGACATCAACTTCCACAAAAAACCTCATCCACACATAAACTCATAGAAACTAAACAGACTTATGTTGCATGACAGCTGGGTCAAAGAGAAGATAAGGAAGGAAATCAATAGATTTCTTAAATAAAATAATAAAAAATCACAAGCTATAAAACCCTGTGGGATACTGTAAAGGTAGTCATAAGAGGAAAATTTATGGTGTGTTAAATGTACACATTCAAAAAATATAAAGAGTGCACATTGACACCCTAATAAACCATCTCAAGGAGCTAGAAAAGGAAGAATAATTGAATCCCAAACTTAGGAGAAGAAAATAAATAACCAAAATTAAATCAGAATTAAATGAAATTCAGAATATAAGAACCATTTTGAAGATCAGTAAAAGAAAAAGTTGATTTCTTGGAAATATTACTAAAATTGATATGCCCTTGGCCAGATTAACTAAAAACAGAAAAGTAAGGTCTCTAATAACCTCAATCAAAAAATGAGAATAAATAGTAACAGATACATCTGAGATATGAAAAATTATCACTAATTACTATAAAAACTCTCTGCCCATAAATTTGAACATGAGGAGGAAATGAACCAATACCTGTAATCAAACCACCTTCCTAAATTCAATGAGAAAGAATTAGAAATTTTGAACAAACTGATATCGAGCTCCAAAATTACATCAACAATACAAAATCTTCCAAAAAAGAAAAGTCATGGATCAGATTGTTTCATACCAGAATTGTACCAAACCTTCAAAGAGAAGCTTGTATCTATGCTGCAGAATCTATTCCAAAACATAAAGAATAAAGAAACCCTCCCCAATTCATTCTATGAATTAAAATCATCCTGATATCAAAACCAGGAAAAGACCCATTCCAGACTAATATCACTAATGAATATGAGTGCAAAAATATTCAATAAGATATGAGCAAACAGAATGCAGCTATAGATAAAAAAAACATGCATCATAACCAGGTGGACATTATTCCAGTGATGCAAGTTTGGTTCAACATGCATAAATCTATAAATGTAATTCACCACATAAATAGAAGCAAGAACAAAGACCCTAGGCTTCTCTCAATAGACACAGAAAAAACATTCAACAAAATTTAGCATCTTTTTCTAACAAGAACACTTAAGAAAATAGTCATAGATAGAACATTTCTTAAATTCATAGTGGTCAGCCGCAACAATGCCGCAGCCAATACCATATAGAATGTAGTAAAAATGAAAGCATTTACACATACTACTGGAACCAGACAAGGATGTCCACTATCACTACTGCTATTTAACATAGTTCTGAAAGTCCTAGCCAATGCAATCAGGGAAGAGAAGTGCATCAATGTTATTCAAATGGGGACAGAAGAGGTTAAACTCTTGCTGTTTGCTGTTGATATATTCCTCTACTTAGACAATACCAGGAACTCAATCGCAAGGCTCTTGGAAGTGATCAAGTACTAGAGTAATGTCTCAGGATACAAAATCAATGTCCAAAAATTAGTAGCCTACATATATGCCGATAACAGTCAAGATGAGAATAAAATCAAAGACACAATACCTTTCATAGTAGTTCAAATAAATTGAACTACTGGGAGTATACCTAACAAAGGACATGAAGAATCTTTACAGAGAGACTACAAAACTCTGAGAAAAGAAATATCAGAAGATGTTAACAAGTGGAAGAACATATCATGCTTATGGCTGGGAAGAATCAATATCATCAAAAAGTCCATAGTACCCAAACTGATCTACAGACTTAATGTAATCCCCATCAAGCACCAATATTGTACTTTGAAGATGTTTTTAAAAATAGTACTTTGTTTCATATGGAGGCAGAAAAACATCCTGAATACCCAACACAATTCTAAGAAACAAAAACAAATCTGGAAGCATCATGTTACCAGACTTCAGGATATACAAGTCTACATTGATAGCATAGTACTGGCACAAAAATAGAGATATGGACCTATTGAATAGAACAGGGAACCTGGAAATTAAAGCTGCCGCATATCAACAACTGACCTTAGATAAACCAAACAAAAGCATACCCTGGGGGAAAGAATCCCTATTCAATAAATGGTGTTGGGAGAACTGATTGGCTACACGTAGAAAACTGTAACTGGACCTGCTCATTTCACCCCATACAAAATTTAACTATTGTTGGATAAAAGATTTAAATTTAAGAGAGGAAATTATAAATATTCCAGAGGAAAGTGTGGGAAAATATTTTAACAACATTGTCCTGGGAAAAGCTTTTATGAAGAAGATCCCCTTCACAATTGCAGTAACACCAAAAATAAATGCATGGGATGTGATCAAACTAAAGAGCTTCTACACAGCTATAGGTACAACAACTAAAGAAAGCAAAAAAACCCTTCAGAATGGGAGAAGATATTCGCATGTTATGATTATGACAAAAAGCTGATAATTAGAATCTACAGAGAACTCAAACTATTCAACAAGAAAGAACAAATAATTCCATTTATAAGTTGGCAAAAGACATGAACAGAACTTTTTCTAAAGAAGATAGATGGATGGGCAGCAACACTTGTGTGTAACACACACACACACACACACACATATATTAGAAAAAGAGAGACTGACTTTAAATCTTTTATATTTATCTGGATGGAGTTGAATAACATTCTTCTTAGTAATGTATCACAAGAATGGAAAAACAAGTATCCAGTGTACCCAATAACAATATGAAACCAATAGATAAACACCTACACCCCCACATGAGAGAAAAACACAAATTCAAGTAGGGGGAAAGGGTAGAGTGGAGGAGGGAGGGGAATTAATAAGCTCTATCTGCAGCATACCCCCTGGGTGATGGACTTGAACATTACCTAACAAAAGCATATAATGCAACTAAGTCATTTTCACCGTCATATTATTCTGACATGAAAAATAAAAGAAAAAAGAAATATTTATTTAAGATATAATAGTCAAGTATACCAAGACTATTGAAAATTCTAACTAGTTGCCATATTTAGAAAATGTTACAAAATTCCTAATCAGGAGCATGACAGTCATTAGGGAATTTCCCAGTATCACCTTGGATACCTTCTCAGTACTAGAGAGAAAATAATAATCACATAGCTTATTAATAACCATGCCAAATTCCATTTGTCTTTGACTATCTTTTTGAAAACTCATTCTCAACACAGCTCTTTCCTATTCTACCTAGAAAATCATTGAAAATGTTATTTATTGGTAGAATCCTCATTATTAATAAAATGAGGGTTTGGATTTTAGCCATTATATTTGTAAGTTATTTATTTTGTTTTTGTTTCTAAAAGTAATTTAAAATTTCAAATTACGTATGTTTGGCTGAAGAAGTTATATCCATTACTCTTGGTCTAACTGTCCAATGCAGATTACTCTGGAAACTTTTCCCTAGATTTCTTCATTTAATGAATAATATATTGGTTATTTCATTACTTACTATATCTGTCCTTTTAAAGGATATATGGTTGATATTATGTTTTTTGGTCCATAAAGACTTAAGCCAAATTAGTACCTAGCTTATTTTCAGAAATACAAATCATCTTAGAATAGATATCATAGATTTCCTGCAATGTTAAAAAGTTTTGATTTACAGGTAATATATAAGACAAGGCAAAAGTAAACACTTGGTTTTACATATCTGTATGTTATTTAAAGCTGTGTTTGCTTTATCAATAGATCCTATTTATTTCTTTGTTACAGTGAACCAGAGTTGAGCTATTTTGTCCTTTGTAAAATCCTAAAACTCAATATGAACATTGTTATCTATTTATAAGTCAATCATGTTCAGCTCCTCTATTTTTCACTATTCCCCATTTTCTCAGAGTCTGTTCCTGCCTTTGCAAATTCTGAACACTTACAAGTCCTTGACATGATAAAAGTTTTTATTTGACCAGGCATTAGGAGAATACCTGTACTAACTTCAGGCATAATATAAAATCTATATAACGTCAGCCCAAATGCCTACTCTGGTCCTTAGAGGGAATCCACATTGATATTTTAAGGCTTAATTAAGTATGGAATTTTAAAAATTATGCAGTTTTATTGTACTATAAATGATAAATAGTACAGTTTAAAACATATACATGAAGTACTGCCTTGGCCATCTTTTGGCCACAGTGATAGTTAGCAATGAGATATGTAGCACTTTTTCTAGAGTGAATTTGCAAACTTAATGGTCAGAACTTATATGATGACAGATCTGATGATCATTCTAGCAAAAGAACTCCAAAATTGCTTTGCTTTGTGGACTATATGCTGGTCCTAGTGCATAGCTCCCACTGGGAGTACCTCAAAGGTGACCATAGTGATATTCAGCAATATGGTATGTGACACTTTTTCTAGAATGAGTTGCAACCTAATTGTCAGACCTTAGATAGATAGATGGATAGATAGATATCAAGTTATTACAATTTTTTTTCTTTTTTTTTTTAAGAGGAGGCCTCACTCTGTTGCCTAGGCTGGAGTGCAGTGGTATAATCATAGCTAATTCCAGCTGCCAAAGATCCTCCCCCACTCAGTCTTTCCAGTTACTGGGATTGCAGACATGAGCTACTGCACCAGGAAAAACATTTTAACTCACAAAACAGTTACATTAAATACACTATACTGCATATTTGTTAGTGTGGTAAAAAATGACACAATTATGACACTTAAAGATAGTTCAATATATTGCATGATTTAATATTCCTTAATTTTTTTCTCCTCCTCATGCAGAAGCCCCCATTAATAAAACATATTTTCACATTCCATTCTTCAAAATATCCATAAGATGCATATTTCTAAGATGAGATCAAGCTTTACCGAGACCTGCAGAAGGAAAATGTCTTATATCAATCTACTTTAGTTTATGTTCAGCAGTGGAACTGTTGACATTTGAGGCCAGATGATTCCTAGTTGTAGAGGGTTGCCCTGTAGGGTGTTTAGCAAAATCTGTGGTATCTATCCTGCAGCTACCCACTAGCTGTCAGTTGGAACTCTCCCCCAGGTTGAGATAACCTAAAATGTCTCTGGACATTGCCAAATGTCCCCTGGGGGTAAAATTGTCCCTGAGTTAACTCCATGTTGATGTTTCAGATAAAATGTGATTCTCATTCTGAAGGAAGATCAATCGTTTGAGGTTTTATATACACTATCCTCAGAGCACACCAAATATTGTAGTGGAAACTGAGAAAGAATGATGAAATGATGAGAGCAATGCAAATGACTGGTTTCGTTTCTTACTTCATTGAAGAAAAGTAAACAAAATGAGGAAGTTTTCAGAGCTAAGGAGATTTTTAAAATCATTTCTCTGTGAAGATTTTAAATACAACTGAGGACAGTCCATAAGGTCATCTGCAGAAAGGCATGTATATATATCATGGTGATTATGTCAGTATGTGTGCTGTAGAATGTGCAGCCAAAGGGCAAGAGAACTAAGAAAAAATATGGAACTGGGAAAATCAGAGTGTAAATAAAACATAAGTTAGAAAAGCAGTGGAATAGAAAGTTAGGGAAGCAAACAGAAATCAAGTGCATAAAAACCATTTGCAAACACAGAAAGAATTATTGAATAGGACATTCCTAGGAACAGAGAGAATGAAGCAAGGCAAGCAGGAAAATATACGCATGGCCCCAACAACAAGAGAGTGCATTCATACGGAAACGAACTTTGGGATGGCCTCTCCTCAGGTCAACTTGCTTATTTCCCCTCCCCTTGGAAAAAGCTTTTCTCTAGTAATCCTGGCCTACAAACTTGCATTTGGTGATTATTGACAACTATTCTTTAGGTTGGTAGCATATAATCAGACACACTTGTTTAACACAGACATTTCTGTGTATAGAAATAAATAACAAGTTAACAGATTGTGTCTGCCTTGACACATCTGCTTCCCATCTCATTACTGAAATGATGGCTGCCATTTTTCAATAGGCACTGTGAGTGTACATTTAGGGTGAAAGTGTGATGGATTATATTTGTACCTGCTTTCTTTTTTCCCAAGTAAATTTCAAAAATTTACATAAGAAACCTCACAACATCTCTTTGATGTGCTAAAAGTTCCTGACTACATTTAAAGAATGTCAGAAGTCACATTTATTTCATTCCACAAACCGTGCTAGTAAAAGATATTTTATTGCCTTTATAGCAGTTATTACCATCAGAGATTATATTTCCCCCTATTATTGTGTCACCTGCACAGGGATATGTGTTCTAGGACTGCAGTGCCCTTTCTGGCTTGTTCACAGCTTTCTCCCGAGCACCTAGAACAGTGCCTGGTGTGTAACAGGCATTCAGTGAATGCTTGTTGAATTAATAAATGATTGAATGAGTGGGCAATAAAGAATTAGAGGACATGTTCCTGTTCCACTCAGGAAACAAGTCCTTTTGAATATTTTGGTGTGAGATTATTATACCTACCCAGAAATAGCAATGTTATCTGCAGATATTGTCAGTGAAGCCCCTGTGTGCTTTGGAGGTGTCAGTGTCAACAGAGGATCTAAGGATTTCTCAGAGAACCACAGTCAAAGAAATCAAGCTGATCTCCTCTATTTTGGCACCAGCCACTAAAGACAGCATACCAACAAGAGAGATAGAAGTAGCACTAGTGTTTTGTGGGTAAAAGTTCATGGAACAAAACAAGTAATAAGTAGTTATGTTTTACCTGACCCCCCAATTAAATTAACTCTTGACCTCTAGCTGTAACTAAATAAAGAATCTTTGAATTTAGATACTGTCATGGAGTCCTACTGATAGTGAATACAATGCATGGTATCAAGACATCTTTCAGAACAAATCATTGAGCTAATTAGATCCCAGGAGCTATTACCTGCAACAATAAAGAGAGAACAGTAGAAGTTTTACCATATGTCTAACTCAGTGGGTAAATAAACACTACCAGTGCATCATCCATCCCAGTCTAGCCTCTGCAAAGTGGTTGTCTAGATACAAGAACCAGAGTTATGCCACCCACTTAAGCAAAGCGAATGGGCTGCCTAAGTGAAAAATTGCATCAAAAACATTGGTATTTTGAAGGAAGAATTCACAGCGGGGTAAGGCAAGCTGTGAAAATTGTGCTTTCTGAAAAGGAAGAAGGCAGGAACAGACTTTGAATGGCTCCTCATGACTAAAAACCTAACATAATGCAAAAGATTTAACATAGTTCTTTCAAATCATGTTATTTGAAGAGCACACTAGTCTAGTTTCCTCAGTTTTGCTTTACCCACAAGGATTGTGACCATACAGTAACTATTTTTCTTCAAAAAAAAGAAGCAGTTTAAGAACATTTTTTGAATTGCTATAATAACTGTAAAACTTTCGACTGTTTATTAATGCAAATGGCAAACTGCATTTTGTTTTCAAATATAAGGAATGAAAAACGTGAGAATTCAAAATCTTTTTGGAATTTAAGAAGTGCTAAGAGTGAAAGAGCATAAGTAAAAAGTATGATCATTATAATTTTTGGAAAAAGGGATGGTTTTACCACTCCTGCTAATCTCTGGAGACGGTAATTACCAATAAAAAATCTGCACACAAATGTTGATGCCATTTATTTAAAACTCACTAACTACTTGTCCCTTAGAGGAGCAGAATTGTATATAAAGTAGTGTAGGCACCCTTTCTCAACTAACAAAAGCAGATATGGCTACCCATGAGTAGGCTTTGAAACTAGCTTCACCATCCTCTATCTCACAAGTTCAAGTGTTTTGAGACTTCAGTATGTATTCTTTACTTTCTTTGCACCTTGGTATTTCTTTGTGCATTAGCACATTATTAAAATGCCAAAGAAAAATAGAACAATGTGTTAGTTGTAAATAGTAAAATAACCCTTTTCCAAGGAGGAGAAACTTAGGCACTGCAATGCAGTGCTCCACGTTTCAGAATATGTTATGCTTAAACCAATGATTCCTTCAACTATAAGTAGTCATCTCTCTCTCCTTTATACATCATATGAGGGAATAGTAGCAAACAGAGAACAGATTGGATTATAAAGCCGTGACACAACAAAGCAACTCACAAACAACAGACTCAGTTCTCTACCTTCCATTGATTTTTCATTCATGTTTAAATGTATTAAGGTCCTCAGTTAATTCAAGGGAAGAGACATGTTAGATTATTTCCACAAGTGTCAAATGCTCATAAATGTGGAAATCATTATATTTTTCTAACAGAGTGAGATTTTTTTTTTTTAATTTCAGAGGTAGGTGTTCAAACCCAAGTGCTCTGAAGTAAGCTTAATGTTGAAAAGGACTTCAGAATGAAGTCCAAAAATAAACACGATGGCACTGTTCTCAGTTGTCCTTTCGATATTTCTTCTTAAAGAATCTTCTCACCTTTTTCAAGTTCCTGCAAAAATAATTGTGGTAGAGACTACTAGTTGCTAAGCCAATATCTACTTTTTCCTCATTGGTAATAGAATCCCAAAACTTGTTTGTTGTGTCAATGTACCTTACCAAAGACTGTATTTCTTAACTTTCTTAAGGAACAGGTGAGAAGGCTGAATTTTGGCCAATGAAATGTAAGTAAGAGTGTTGTGTGGATGTTCAAGAAGTTTCCTTAAAGATAACTGACTGCACTGTTAAAGTATCCTCTTCTTTCAAATACATGGAACACAGATATGTTGGCTAGAGCTTCAGCAGCCATCTGAAACCACATTAGGAAGGTGAGAAAGAAAAAGAGAAAGAGTCTCAACACTAGATAGATTAGAATTCCAATACTAGCCCTGAGCTATCTAGCCCTGGAATTATTATAAACTTCCATGTTCCTTAAGTCAGTGGTAATCTGTGTGCATCATTCGGGTGAGTGAAATCCCAAATGATACATGTTAATAAGAATTCCCAAACCTAAAACACTGAAGAAAAGAAAGAAAACACACTCAAGAGTATTAAAGAAATAAATACAAGGGCGGCACCTATGGCTCAAAGGAGTAGGGCGGGTTCAAACCTGGCCCAGGCCAAAAACTGCAAAAAAAAAAAAAAAAATGAAAAGAAAAAGAAAAAGAAATAAATACAATACGCATTGTTGGAATTCATATTGCAGGGAGCTGGAAGATATCTATAATGACAATTTCTTCTTGTTAAATAATTAGAGAAGAAATATATATGTATGTGTGTTTATACTTACATATAGTATGAGTATGTATATGTTTATTTGTATAGTGTATGTGTGCTTATATATGCACATATACACACACTATGTATATATATGTGTGTGTGTATATATATATGCAATGTCTGTAAAGTAGTCATCCATGTGTGCTTCTATTTTTCATATTACATGACTGGATACTTTCCAGATAACCTTTATATATACATGAACATATACTATACATTTGTTCATGTTGCTTTTAACCAGCTTTGCAATAAATATGTATAATATCCTCAATCCTTAATATTAAAAGGTGACACCATGTTTTATTAACAGTAATATTTTGCAGTTCTCTATCATCAAATAGGAATATCAAGAAGAAACTAAATGTAACCGAGCTTAAGGATAATAGGTTAGGAGCTATAGTGGGCTCAATGGTGCCTTTCAAAAATTCATGTCTTGAAGTAATACATGCCCATATAAGAGGAAAAATTCAGTTCAGTTCAAGTAGGGTGAAGGGTGTGGGGAGGAGAGGGATTGGTGTGCTCCCACATAATGGGCACAATATAAAGGTATATGTCACACCTCCTGTGTGTGAGGGGCACAACTACAAAGGGACTATGCCTAACAAATGCAAACATTGTAACCTAATCATTTGTACCCTCGCATTAATCTGAAATTTAAAAAAAAATTCATGTCTAACCGGAACCTCAGAACATAACCTTATCTGGTGATAGGATGTTTTTTGCAGATGTAATTATTTGAGGATCTCAAGAAGAAGTCATCCTGGATTTAAGGTTGGCCCTAAACCCAATGACACATATATTTAGGAGATATGTAGATTTAGACACAAAAAGACACATGCAGATACAGAAGCAATGCAGACCCAGAGAAGAAGGTGGTATGGAAATAAAGCCAGGGACTGAAGGTATGCTACTACAAGATAAGCAATGCCGAACATTGCTGCAACCAAAAGCTGGAAGACAGGCATTCATTTCTCTCCCAGAGCCATAGGAAACCCTATGCTGCTGACATCTTGATTTCAGACTTTTGCCCTCTTGATCTATGAGAGAATAAATTTCTGTTATTATAACACCACCATGTTTATGGTAATTTGTTACAGCAGCCATGGGAAACTAATACGGGAAACGATTTTCTCATTTAATCTTCATAAAATCACTGTCAGGCAAAAGTTCTTATTTACATTTTACAGATAAATATGATGAATCTGAAAGAAAAGATAACTTCATTCATTACTCTGACTTGTATACAGTGTGTATTTTGTACTGGACTCTGATAATATATTGGGAATTACAAAGATAAAAAACAATTTGCCTAAGGAAGCACAAATTACAAATGACCAAGCCAGAATTCAAATTGAGGTCTGCCTAACTCCAAAGGCATGATATACATCATTACTCTAGTAAGCAATGATTCTACCATTCTCCTCAATAATGTGATACTAATTCCCTTCCAAAGCTAGCCACCACGTTTCCATACACAGAAATCACCCTTGACCAATAGTCCCAGCTGTGTCTCAGCACCTGTTTACCAAGAAGACCAAGCAGGGCAACAGAAAACACACTTTTCTTTCTGAGAAAAAAAAATGTCAAGAGTAAAATTTCTCTCTTCATATAATAGCTGAGATAATGCCCTCTCTTCATTTCAAAGTGAAAATGCTTTTGCAGATGCTTTGCTACTCCGTTGCAAGAAGAGATCTGCACCATCTGTTCGTCATATCTGGGTCAAGGGCAATATGTCTGAAGACTATTTTATTTTATTGAAAACAAAACTTAATTTTATTTAGTTCCCAATTGTCCAATCATGTAATTCCAAGTTTGGCTTAAAAGTCTTTAGTTACAACAATCAGCAGAACCCAACTTGGTTCTGTTTCCCCAGTAGAATAAGGATCCTCCTGCTCTAGATAAGAAGAGCAATAGCCAAGATTGACTTGTGTTAGGCTTGAGGTCAGACAGAACTGGATTTCAAAATGTGACTGTTTTACTGTGAGAAAGTTTTAGAATCATGAGATGGTTAGAAAGTCACTTCTATTCACTTTGCATTTCTTTTCACTTGTTTACAAATGAGGACATTAAAGCCAATAATGGGTTAGGGACTTGGCCAAAGGAGAAGCTAGAAAGCAGAGTCATAAATAAAAGGTAGAGTTTATTCCTTTGAGGATAATGCCTTTTCTACAAATCATTCCTTTTTTTAAGGCTAAAAAATCTTTGTCTTTAAATTAAAGCTGAAGATACTCAGCTTTACGTACCTAATAAGATTATTCTTAGCATCAAATAAGAAAATCTATTTGTAAGACCTATGGGTCATGCATGTCCCCTCTCTGAGCCTCAAACTCAACTACTCTCAAATGAGAAACTTGTACATGGGTTATATTTGCTGTTCATATGTGTTTTGTCAAGTGTAAAGTGGTATACAAATATACATTATTTCCATAATTCCATCATTCCTGAACTGGAAAGTTGTCTCTTCCTGAGTCAGTTTATTTTTGCAACAGTGTATGAAGTTTTATGGTTAGATAGAAACAATAACATCTTTGCAAAGGGCACTAACATAACATATATGCCATTGAAAAATGTAATTAAATGAACACATGCAAAAAAGTTCTGTTTAATAACCAAAGGATATGGCTTTACTACAACCAAGAAGTGGTTCTTTCAATCATGATTTTGTGTCATTTTCCTACATGAATTTTAGATGGAAAAATGAAAAACACTTGATTCAGTTTTAACTTCAACTATTTCTCAAGAGATTCTATTACAAAAATGGTTCATTTACTCTCTAAAAATAATAGATAAATTAAACACTCTGTGAAGGTTAGAAAGTGCAATAAAAGTAAAAATTCACTTAACTGCAATTGTTTCCTACCTAGATTCAAAGTCTTGTTGGTATAGGGGAAGTATGGAGAAAAGAAGGTAGAAGATCTTCTCTCAATGGATATGTTACATCTATTTTCCAAAGTTAAAAAGGGAGAGAGTTATTCAACTGCCAGTAACAGTTCTCTGGCATTGAGGGAACACCCAGAACTGTTACTAACACCCCTGATGAGAACTTTTAATAGTTTTTAGACAGGTAATTGAAATGCATGCATATAATATTCTATTGGCCATATTGTGAAAAGCAAAATTCTGGATATATAATATTAACCTTCTATCCCCTGATTTACTCACCTGCCCAATCATTCATCATTCAACAAATAATCTTGAGTGTATACCTAGTGATAGTGAACAGATGAAAATTCCTATCTTTTTTTTTTCTCTTTTAGTGGCAAGCAAACAATAAGAAAATAAACAGAAAAGGTATTTTCCATGTCAATTGCAGAAAAGGTTATGGAAAATAATGAAGTCAAGAATAATGAACTAATAAAGTAGGCATTAGGAAGACTCATAAAAGGGGTAAGAGCTTCAGTTATAGTAAACTTTTGTAGATAACGAGGGAGTTAGCCATGAAGATGTCAGAGAAAGCAACACTTGGACAAAAGAATCAACAATTCAAAAGCTCCTGAAGCAGGGGTGTTTATTCACAGAGTGTTCAAGGAAGCTAGGATGACTGGAGTGAGTTAGATGAAGGGCAATAGGGGATAAGATCAGAGAAGTAAGGGGGTGGTGAGGATCACTTGAATGTATACACGTTCCCAAATAAATTGACTTTTACTCAGAATAAGATGAGAAGTCACCAAAGGGTTTTGAGCAAAGAAGGATATGATCTGACATATGCCTTAATAGGATCAATATGTCTGTTCTTCTGAGAACAGATTGAACAGGAACAAGGATGGAAACTGAAACCCATTACCAGAGTGACAATGACTCATATCAGGGTTGTAGGGTTATTGCAGTGGAGACTGGGAGAAATGTCGTATTATGGCTGTATTTTGCAGATAGAAGAAGCACAAATAGGGCTCTTTTATTTCAGGTGTAACATGTAAAACACTGGCACTGTAGGTGTCTATCACACTCCGATGAAAAGAATTGTAAATTTTAGAGTTCCATCTTGTATTCTCCAGGTGGTCATGAGGAGAGGAATAGCAAATCTGATTGTCTGGCTTCTATTCAAAGGAACCCATTCACCCTTAACTCTTTCTTTTCCCTTTTTTTTTATTGTTGGGGATTCATTGAGGGTACAATAAGCCAGGTTACACTGATTGCATTTGTTAGGTAAAGTCCCTCTAAGGAATATGGGGTAAAAAACCATTCTACAAATATCCTAACATACCTCTAATCTTCTAAGAAATTATACTCCTGGCATTTGTTTCTTTTTATACTATTGCTTTAAATTTATATTTTCTTTTTTTTTTTTTTGGTTTTTGGCCAGGGCTGGGTTTGAACCCGCCACCTCCGGCATATGGGACTGGCACTCTACCCCTTGAGCCACAGGCGCCACCCTAAATTTATATTTTCATTGTCCAAATACTGAAATGTGTTTCCTGGGACCCCATAGAGTAACTGAAGGGAAAGTGTTCAAGGATTAAAAAGAATAAATGTTGCAAGAACATAATGCAAATGAGAAAACATGTGCAGGAACATTAATGTACATATGTAGATTTTTTTCCAGTTAAAATCAGATGTGTTGCCAAAAAGTCACAGGTGTACACAGCATGTGATAATGAGAGACTACAAAGTGCAAAGATTTATATCCAACGCACTTTTATTTAATTGAAAGGTTAGGTACCACTTAAATACATTTTTTAAAATACTGTAGGACTTAAGAAAGGAGATATCAATAACTCCAAAATTAAAACAGTGAAGGAGGGAAAGGATAGATTATGGGCCATAAAACACTGGAAAGCTTCTGCTAAGCAGGTTTTGTTATTTGTTCCTTTATGAGGTTTGAAAATATTCTAATGTAGCTGGGTTAAAATAGTATATTTTGCCAGCTTACAACAGCACTTGAATAAAAATAGCCACTAAATAATCAATATCATTGTTAACATGAATGCCAACATTGTATATACAAGTTATTTCTCCCCCTACACACACATTTTTGTTGAGTTTACAGCGTACGGAGTCACCTGGCTTAGCCATGGGATAATTGATGGCTGAAATCCAATTCTTCCACCATTTCTTTCAACATTCTTACTCTGGTGACAGAAAAGAGAGTGCCTATTTATGATTCTCCTAAGTGGTGAAGGCCTTTTTGTACTTTACCCAAAAGCGCCTTATGTGCTGGTAGAGTTTCCTCACTCCTCTTTTCATAAGTAATCACCTTTGGGGGGCAGTTATCCATCAGGCTTCTCACTTCAGAATCCTGAGATCAGTCACAGACCTATTAAACCAGCAACTCAATTGGGTGAGGCCCGATATTTTTGTATTAAACAAATATCCTGGCAGATTCTTATGGTGCTGAACATCAGAACAACAGCAGAAGAAAGACTTTTTAAATTATATTTCAGAAAAGAGAAAATATAGGGGAGTAGTCCTAGTTTTCCTATTTATTACGTATATGACCTTAATTCAATTTTAGAATGAGGATATAATATTTGGTTAGGCTAATACAAAAGGTTATTATAAAATCATACAAGAAAACATGTATCATTACTAGTCAGGTTTTGCATCAGAATCACCTAGAGTGTATGAAAAATACAGCTGCCTGGTCCCCACTCCCACACCATAGTATAAGAATCCTTGAGAGTGGATCTTGGATTCTTTTCACTTCCCTTGTGTGTTGTAGACCCTGTTTTCTGAATATCATATTTCCTATTTTCTTATTTTATATCCTTGCTTTAGTTGAACACATTAATCAGCGACTCTCTGAAAAGGGCCATATGAGAAGAATTTTTGTTTTTAAATCCAAACGTGAGATTAACCCTTATAATCAATTCTCAATTTGACTAAATATTCAATATTATCTAGGAAATTATCTTACTTCAGGACTTTTAAGGCATATTTCTAATGCTTCCTATTTTTTAAAAAATGATACAGGCTTTTTCCCTCTTCATCTCTCCCTTTCAAGGAGCTTTTCATATTTATCCACTAATCTACTTTTTCTGCTGTTGTACATTCCTTCCTATAGATCTGAGCTTCCATCAGCCTTCATTTTCCTTGTCTAAAGCAATCATGTAGCATTTTTTGAGTACAAGTATGCTAGTGACAGATTCTCTCACGTTGAAAATGTCTTTATTTTATACTTTTTGAGGTATCATCATCTAATATAGAATGCTGGGATATTATTTCTAGTATCTCTTTAAATATAGTATTCAATTGTCTTTTGATCTCATTGTTTCTGATGAAAATCAGCTAATTTTTATTTTCATTCCTCCGTAATAATATCTTTTTCTTCACTGATGACTTTTAAGAATTATCTGTCTTTGGTATTTAGAAGTTTGACTAGAAAAAAACCAAGAATATGTGCACATATATGTTCATTTATCTGTGTTTATTTATCCCACATGAACTTTCCTAATCTGTAAATTGATAATTTTGTAATTCAATTTTGGGAAATATTCAGGCATTAATTCATCAAATATCATGCTGCCCATTTTCACTTTTTATTTTTCTTTCTAGGACTGCAAATAAGTGCATTTTTGTTTAATAGTGTGGCCGAAGACTCTGAAGCTCTGTTCATTTTCACTTCAATTTTTTATTAATTTGGATCTTCAGACTGTAAGGTTGCTACTGACCATATTCAAGTTTGCTGACTGTTTTCTTTCTGCCATTTCCAATTTACTGCCCAAATTATAAAACCCACTGGGGGTTTTATATTATACAATCCAGTTCTAGGTTTTTTTTTGGGGGAATCCTTTACATAGAATTCCATTTTTCTCTGCAAAGATTCTCTATTTAAGGCTTTTATTCTCTATTATTTTTCTTTTTTAGTTGAGAAAACAATTTTTAATGACAAGGAAGTAAAAAAAATTACACTAACACCCAAGAAATTTTAAGATCACCTTTAGATATGGATGGGGTAATGGACTGTATTGCAAGTGCCATGGTGATGAATTTTTTTATGTGGTTTAACATTGATTAATTCTACTTAAAATATTTCACCCTGTCAAATCCATCTTTCTTTTTCTTATTTTTATTTTTACTTTTCTTCCTTTTATTCAGTCATATGCATTTGTGGGGTATAGTGTGTTGGTTTTTTTCTTTCTTTTTTTTTTGTAGAGACAGAGTCTCACTGTACCGCCCTCGGGTAGAGTGCCGTGGCGTCACACGGCTCACAGCAACCTCTAACTCTTGGGCTTACGCAATTCTCTTGCCTCAGCTTCCCAAGCAGCTGGGACTACAGGCGCCCGCCACAACGCCCGGCTATTTTTTGGTTGCAGTTTGGCCGGGGCTGGGTTTGAACCCGCCACCCTCGGCATATGGGGCCGGCGCCCTACTCACTGAGCCACAGGCGCCGCCCGTGTGTGTTGGTTTTTTATATAATTTGGAATGCTTACATCAAACTAATTAATATAGCTTTTGCCTCATTTACTTAATTGTTTTGTGTTAAGATATTTATGTTCTAAACTTGATAGATTTGACTTGTACCCTTGCAATATGCTCCATAGGTGTGGTCCCACCATTAACCCTCCCTCTATCAAACCTCCCTCCTCCCCTCCCATCCCCCTCCACTTCTCTCGTTCATAAAGATATTTAAAATACCTGGTTTAAGTTTCTGCTATACCCAACATCTGAGTCATTTGGGATTTTACTTCTGTTAATTGCTTTTTTCATAAACATAGGTTGCATTTTCATATTTCTTTTAACATTTATTCTCATTTTAAATCAACTTGGAAGTATAAAATTAGATGAAAAATATTGGCAAATATATGCATCTCCTAACCATCATCACAATCAAGATATATACCATTTCTATCATCTAAAAATGTATTGTATGAGCTTTTCTGTTTAGTCTCCATCCCTTTCTTGTCTGCAGGCAACTACTAATCTACTCATAATCTACATTCTGAAGAGTAGATTTTTATTTCCTAGAGTTTTACACAAGTAAAACTATACAGTATGTCTGGATTCTTTCACTAACCATAATATTTTTGAGGTTTATGCACATTAGTGTGTGTATCTACAGATTATTTTTCTCATCGAGTAGTGTTCTAGTGTATGAATACAACACATTTTTTAAATCCATTCACCTGCTAATAGAAATTTTGGTTATTTTTAGTCTTGGGCTATTATGATAAGAGTATGTTATAAACATACATATATGAGTATATGAATAGGCAGAATTTTCATTTCACTTAAGTAGCTAGAAGTACGACTGCTAAGTCATTTTGTGTCTACTTAATTTTAAATAAATTGCTGAAATGCTTACCAAAGGTATTGGAAGATTTCTAGATGTTCCACGTTCTCCTAGCACTTGATTTTATCTGTCTTTTTAATATTAGCCGTTTAATTCATTTGCATTTTATTTTTTGCTTGAAAGATTTAGAAAGTATAAGTGATTTTAGTTACAAACATAAATTGTATCATGCTGATACAGGCTTTCAGTGGACCTGCTACTGGCACAGTATGTACTGTGCCCAATGGGTACATTTTTATTCCTCACAGCCTTCCCACCCTCCACTTGTCTTAGTTTCCAATATCCTTTGCACATCCTTATGACCACATGCCCTTGTTTAGCTCCCACTTATTGATGAGAATGTGTGGTTTTTAATTTTCCATTCTTGAGAAACTTCACTTAGGATAATGGTCTCCACTTTTAATCAAGTTGCTACAAAAGGTATTATTTCATTCCTTTTCGTGGCTGAGTAGTACTCCATAGTGTGTGTGTGTGTGTGTGTGTGTGTGTCACATTTTCTTTATCTACTCATCATTTCATGGGCAGTTAGGTTGGTTCCATACCATTTCAACTGTGAATTGTGCTGCAATAAATATTCAGTTGCAGGTGTCTTTTTGATAAAGGCTTCTTTTCCTTTAAAAAAAATAGATCTTAAATTCATTTTATTCAAATCTTGCAGATATAACCCACAAATGCAGTTCACTTTTTGTTTTTGATTAATGGCAGGCAGCAGAATGATTCAATAAATATATTTTATAGGTTCATTGCTATATAATACTATCCATAATTTTTATAGTACCTATTTAGGGATATCTATAAGTCTTACTATAAATCATTAGGATAAACTTCATCTTGCAAAACTATGTTTCTTTAACATTTATTTTCAGAAATATTACAATTTAACAGTTAAATACATGGTCCTAATGAGGATACCAGTGATATCAGTGTTAAAAGAGGGATACCTTTAGCACTAGTGAATTTATAAAAAATGGTTTGATTACACATAGTGGAGACAAACTCTATGACAGAGTAAATGGATATAATGCTAGTGAATTATACACTTTCAAATGATCAAAATGATGAATACTCTGTTGTGTATGGTTTACCATGATGACAACAACAACAACAACTTAGGAAATTGTGGTTAGGATATTGTTGAGCCAGTATCTGTGATCTTATAAGTTCCCCTTATAGTTTTTTGCTTCATGAAACTTTATCTGCAATTGCTTCAACGTCTTTTGCATTTTGAGACTGCTAGTCATCTCTTCTTGCCCCTCTTTTTAAATTAAATTTAATTCTTTGATCCATTGCTTTCATTTTAATATTTTCCTTTTATTTGAAAATTACGTGTAGTTTAATTATGTTCATTTTCCTTTGGGTAGATACCCAATAGAGGGTATCCGGATTGAATGTTTCAAATCAATCCAAATTGAAAAGAAGTCATGTTTATGTTTATGTTTATGTCAGGTTCATGTTTAGTTCTTTGAGGAATCTCCATACTTCTTTCCATGGCAATTGTACTAGTTTACATTTCCATCGACAGTGTATAGTTATTCCCTTTACAATGCAACCAAGCCAATATTTGTTGTTTTATGACTTTTTAATAATGGCAATTCTGACAGAGATATGGTGATATATTATCGTGGCTTTAAGTTGCATTTTGCTGGTAATTAGGGATGTTGAAAAAATGTTTAGACGTTTGTTGCCCATTTGTTTATCTTCCTTTGATGAAGTTATTGTGCCGATTTGTTGATGGGGATATTGTTTTTCCTTCTTGCTGATTTGTTTGAGTTCTTTGTACCTTCTGGAGAATAGCCCTTTGTTGTGAGTGAAAGATCAGGGACAGAAACTAGGCCCGCATCCAGGAGGGCCCATAGATAAAAACCCAGGTTCCTGAACCCCCCAAGCTGCAAACAGCACAGGGCTCTAGAAGCCTGGGGGTTTAAACAGGATGTTGACAACTCAGACTGCCCAATGCTAATATTCTTGAGCCCATACAGCCAAGGCTTTAATAACTTCCCATGCTACACACAGCTGATTAGCAGCACCCTAAGAGTTCCAACAGAATGCTTAGCAATTGAAAGATCTGGGGGTGTCCATGAGAAGTTTAGGATTACTTTTTCTACATCTGTGAAAAATTGCATTTTGGTAGGAACCTCTCCTTCTCTTTGGAAATATTGACATCTAAACAATATTTTTCCAAACCATGATATGTTTTTGAATCTTTGTGTCCTCTATGGTTTCTTTTGTCACTATTTTGTAGTCCTTTTTGCAGATATCTTTCACTTCATTTGTTAAGTACATCCATAAGCATTTTATTTTCTTTGTAAGTATTACAAATGCTATTGACTTCTTGATGTGACTCTAAGCGTTCCAGATAATTAGCATAGAGAAATGCTATTGATTTGTACATATTAATTTTGTAATCAGAGATTTTACTGAATTTATTTAACAATTCTAGGAGAATTTTGATAAGAGGTTTTTAGAGATAAAATTATATCATCAGTAAACAGGAACACTTTAACCTACTCTTTTTTTTTTATTGTTGGGGATTCATTGAGGGTACAATAAGCCAGGTTACACTGATTGCAATTGTTCGGTAAAGTCCCTCTTGCAATCATGTCTTGCCCCCATAAAGTGTGACACACACCAAGGCTCCACCCCCCTCCCTCCGTCCCTCTTTCTGCTTTTCTTCCCCCCCCCCACCATAACCTACTCTTTTCTAATTTGGATGCCCTTAATTTCTTTCTCTTGCCTGATTGCTCTAAGACATCCAGTACTATGTCGCATGGAAATGGTGACAGTGGGCATGTTTGTCTTGTTCCAGTTCTTTTTTTGGGGGGGAAGGGGTGGGATTCAGTTTATTTCCTATTAATATACACCGCGCCACTATTTTGCAAGTTTCCTCTCGAGTGCAGCTTCATGGCAAAACCCTTTACAGAACATGCCTGTTCTAGGTAAATAAATAAATATGTGACTCCAGAAAAATCAAAATTACAAGATATAACTAGGCTAGCAATATTGCTTAAACATAATTTTTTCCTTGCAGATAAAGCTCAGAAGAATTATTTCATTGTGTAAAATCTATTTCATTTATAGATGGTTCTTTGAGGGACTATAGTAATATAGCAACATATCAGTTATTCCATCACACTGGTGAATTTTTTATTTTTAGAAATTTATTTTCTACATTTAGTAAGTTTCACATGTACCCTTGTAAGATGCACCATAGGTGTAGTACCACCAATTACTCTCCCTCCACCCATCCTCCTCCCTCCCCTCCCTTCCCTTTCCCATTTCCTCATATTCTTGGGGAATTCTTGTTCCAGTTCTTAAGGGGAGGCTTTCAGCTTTGCTCCATTCTGTATGATGTTGGCTGTGCCTCTATTATACATGGCTTTCTTTACGTTGAGGTATGTTACTTCTATTTCTAGTTTGTTGAGGGTTTTTATCATGAGTAAGTCCTGGATTTTACCAAAGTTTATTATGCATCCATTAAGATGAACATGTCTTTGCTTTTAATTCTGTTGATGTGGTGTATTACATTTATTGATTTGTGTATATTGAACCAGTCTTGCATTCCTGGTATGAAACCCACTCAATTATGGTAGTGTTTCTTTATCATGTGCTGTTGCACTCAGTTTGCTAGTATTTTGTTGATAATTTTGGCATCTGTATTCATAAGAGATATTGTTCTGTAGTTTTCTTTTTTGTTGTGTTTTTCTTGGACTCTAATATCAGTGTGATACTGACTTCTTAGCATGATTTAGGATGATTCTCTACTTCTGGATGTTATAGAAAAGTTTCAGTATAATAGGTGATGATTCTTCTTTGGCAGCGTATTAGAATTGAGCCGTAAATTTCTCTGGTCCTGGGATATTTGGGGGGAGGTGAGATATTTTATTACATTTCAATATTGCTACTCATCATTAGGTTGTTCATAATTTTCATTTCTTCCTGGTTCTGGCTTTGCAGTTCATGTGTTCCAAAAATTTATCCATTTCCTCTAGATTTTCTAATTTGTGTGCATATAGATTTTCATTGTAGTCATTGATGATATTTTATATTTTTGCAGTATTGGTTATAATGTCTCCTTTTTGATTCATAATTGAACTTATTTGTGTCCTTTCTCTTTTATTTCTGGTTACTATAGCTAGTGACTTATGAATTTTGTTTATCCTTTCAAAAAACCAAATTTTTGTTTCATTGAACTGTTGTGGCTTTTTTGTTTCTGTTTTATTTATTTCTGCTTTGAGCTTTGTTATTCCTTTTCTTCTGTTAGCTTTGTGCATTTTTTATTCTTCTTTCTCTAGCTCCCTGACGTTTGACATTAATTTGTTTATTTGTAAACTTTCTCTGTTTGGTGATGTAAATCCTTAATGCTATGAATCACCCCTCTTCCCCCATTAACATTGCTTATTCTGCATCTGAAAGGTGTTGAATGCTTGTGCCTCTTTGTCATTCAATTAGAAAAATCTTTGGATTTATACCTTAATTTTGTCATGAGCCTAAACATTTTACAGAAGACAATATTTATTTTTAGATGACTGGGTAAATTTGAGAGTTCCTCTTGGAACTTGCTTTTTATTCCACTGTGGTCTGAGAAGGTATATGGTATATGGAATGATTTTTATTTTTCTGAATCTTATGAGATTGTTTTGTGTCCAAAGGTATGTTTAATCTTAGATAATGTCCCATGTGCTGGTGAGAATAATGTACGTGGTGCAGTTTTTTGGTAGAATAGTCTGCAAATATCTGTTAGGTTAATTTATTCTAGCATCCTATTTGATTACAATTTTTTAATTTTTTTGCAAACCTTCTGCCTTGGTGATCTGTCCAGTTCTGTTAGTGGAGGGTTGAAGTCCCCCCAGATTATGATGCACCTGTTTATTTTTCTTAGCTGTAGTAGAATGTACTTTATTAATCTGGAAACTTCTATGTTAGGTGTATATATATTTAGGACTGTTATATCTTCTTGTTTAATTACTCTTTTATCATTATATAATGACAGTCTTTATCTTTTTTTACCAGTTATGATTTAAAGTCTACTTTATGTGAAAACTTTTGTTTCCATTCATTTAGGATATATTTTCCATCCTTTTACCTTTAGTCTACGAGAATCTTTGAGATAGCATATACTTGGTTTCTGGTTTTGCATTAATTCAGCCAGTCTATGTTTTTTTTTTTTTTTTTATTGTTGGGGATTCATTGAGGGTACAATAAGCCAGTTACACTGATTGCAATTGTTAGGTAAAGTCCCTCTTGCAATCATGTCTTGCCCCCATAAAGTGTGACACACACTAAGGCCCCACTCCCCTCCCTCCATCCCTCTTTCTGCTCCCCCCCCATAACCTTAATTGTCATTAATTGTCCTCATATCAAGATTGAGTACATAGGATTCATGCTTCTCCATTCTTGTGATGCCAGTCTATGTTTTAAGTGAAGAATGAAGACTGTTTATGATGAATGTTAGCATTGACATGTGAGATACTGTTCTGTTTACTATGTTAAATAATATCTAGTAGTCTTATTTTCTCCCTTGTGTTGCTATTTCATAAGAGTTGTGAGCTTTAACTTTCAGGTATTTTTACACTGGTATGTATTTATTACTTTGTTCAGTGTATAAAGTACCTTTTAGCATTTCCTCTGAGACAGGTGCAGTGGTGACAATTTCCCTTTATTTAAAGAAAGACTTTATTGGGCGGCGCCTGTGGCTCAGTCGGTAAGGTGCCGGCCCCATATACCGAGGGTTGCTGGTTCAAACCCGGCCCCGGCTGAACTGCAACCACAAAAAAAAAAAAAAAATAGCCGGGCGTTGTGGCGGGCGCCTGTAGTCCCAGCTACTCGGGAGGCTGAGGCAAGAGAATCGCTTAAGCCCAGGAGCTAGAGGTTGCTGTGAGCTGTGTGAGGCCACGGCACTCTACCGAGGGCCATACAGTGAGACTCTGTCTCTACAAAAAAAAAAAAAAAAAAAAAAGAAAGACTTTATTTCTCCTTCATTTATGAAACTTATTTTTGCAGGATATAAAATTGGCTATGGCAGTTATTCTGTTTATAAAGACTAATAATAGGACTTCAATTCCCTCTGGCTTGAAGTATCTATCTCTCCTGAGAGTTTTACTGTTAGTCTAATGTAATTTCCTTTGTAAGTAAGTTGCAAGTTATTGCATTTGTGTCATGGCTTGTAATATTTTCTCCTTCATTTTCATTTTGGCCAGACTGATGAATATGTATCTTGGTGATGGCCTATTTGCTATGAATCTTCTCTGTGTTTGATGACCATCATGTAGTTAGATATCTAAATCTCTAACAACACCATGGAAGTTTTCCTCAATTATTTTCTCAAACATATTTTCCATGCTTTGTGCTTTTTCTCATACTCCCTCAAGGATTTGTATGATTCTTATATTATCTTACATTGTACAATCCCATATTGCTCAAACTGATTGTTCATTCTTCTTTGTTCTTTTTTTGTACACATTTTATTGACTGGATTAATTCAAAATCCTTGTCTTCAAGCTCTGAAATTCTTTCTTCTGCTTGGCTTAGTCTGTTGTTAAAACTTTCAACTGTATTTTGATATTCTCTAAATGATTTTTCATTTCTTTACACTCTGGTGTCTCTTTACTTATGTTATTTATCTCTTTAGTAAAGTTTTCATTCATTTTATGATTTTTTGTTTTTTTTATGATAGTTTTCTGTCATCTTCTCAATTCCATTCATCTGCAATCTATAATTTGAACTCCATTTCTGTCATTTCAACAATTCCCTTACTGGAGAGTGATTGCGATCCTTTGGGGATGTTGAAACAGTCTGTTCATGTTGCCAGATTTCTTATGGTAATTTCTTTTTATCTGCTCAAAACAGGTAAAGAACACCTGTACTTCCTGTTCTGGGACCTGTGTTGCTCAGTAAAGACATGGATGGGTCCCTGAATGATCCCTACTCTCAAAGCTTTGCCAGGCAGGAGAGGGGCAAGTGCACTGTGAGCCTTTAACACTGCTGCTTTGCTACATTTCCCCCATTCCCCTGTGGTAGCCACAGGGTTGCTGTAGCAGGGTGGGCCCACAGTGCAAGGCATGCATGTGATGTGAAAATGGCCTGAAGGATGGGACACATGTGTGGCATGAAGTAGGTCTGCTGGGTATGCTTCAAAACATGTGGGCCTGGGCGGCCATGTTTCCAGGCTGTGGGGTAGAGTAGGCTCAGTGCAGAATGGTCACACAGGGTATATACAGCACATGTGTAGAGTGGAGTGGGCCTGTAGAGAGAAGTGGGCCTATGGGGTAGACCAGGCCTGGAGAATAGGAACCTTTCACAAGATGGTGCAGGCCTATGGTGAGTAGTTTATCCAAGTCCAAAGGCAGTGGTTTCACTGGTTTTCACTATGCTTAGTACCCCATTGTGGTAATAGTGGCAGTCCAGCTGGCTTGACAGTAGACAGTGGCCCCTGAGGATTCTGAGTATGTATTCTTCCCAGACCAGATGGGAGATGCAATTGAGAGGGATTATCCAGGCCATAATAGCAGGTCCCAGGTCTGAAGTCTTCTGCTCCTCCCAGGTCTTCTGGCAATGGTGGTTAACAATGTATGCTACCTGGTCATGGGGATGTGCAAGTTACAGGACTCCCCACTTCCTCCCTGCCCATCAGGGGTGAGGAGGAGTTAAGGGTGAGGTAGTAGTCACGGTTATGACTCCAGAGGTAGAAGTACCATTCTGGGGATGGGATGTTATGACGGAGCCAGCTGCAGTGTCTAGTACCCACAAGCTATTTGTGTCTTCTCTCCAGCTGCATAGCTGCCAATCAGGCCTCCATAGTCGTCCAGGCCTGCTGCAGTGGATGGTCCCTCTCAACACACTCTCTGCAATATCCTCAGGGGAAGTATGAAACCTGGGATTTTCTCCTCTGTCCCTTCACCACATGTAGACACCTTGCTTAAGTACCTCCCACCCAACTGAGCGGGTTCTTCCACCTATCCCTTCCTCACTCCATTCCCACCTCCTCACTGCTGATTTCTACTGCTCATCTCTCTGACAATCCATCCAATCATGTATATCTATTCACCACCTCAATCCTCTCTGCCAGAGTGTCACTATGCAGGCTGCCTCTAGTCTACTATCTTGTCACTTTCCCTCAGTACTAGCCATTTTGGAGTATATAGAAGTGATAAAGGCTTCTTTCTGGTCTGACTGGAACCCTAACATCATCTAGCAATACTGAACCTTTAGTATCTCTGTTCTTGTTTTAACCCTATAGAAGTTGCTCTCTGGTAAACTTCGAATAATTGTATCCTATATTTGTAAAACACAAGCCTCAGGCACTTATTAGTGGTAAACTCCTTAACAGACTTCCTGAACCACTCTTCTCAGTTTTCTTCTCTCTGGTGTATAGTCACTTGTATTCTAGTTGCTTGAACCACTATGAACTCTGACCTCTACCTCATCAGCTCACTGTGAATGCTTGATCTTTAGTATGCTGTACTGTTGTCGGCAAAGAGTTGAATAGGCAAAGAGCTACAGTAATCATGGGGCACATCAAATACTTTTTGGCTCCCACAGGGATTTCAGTCTGTGCTACTTGTTGCTGAATGCCTAAAAAGAGTTGTCTCATATAATTTGCCCTCTTTTATTATTGTTATGGTAAAAGAACTATTCTCATACTTGTTACTTCATTATAACCCAAAGTACCTCTGTAAGCTTTTCATTTTACTCTATCACTGGTATTAAAAAACATTAAAATATCATATGCTTTGTTTTACCCATGGGCTGAGGTCTTTTGGTCTGGAAAATTATACTCTAGTTCTATGAGTTTATTGGCTTAGGAGTTTTCCGTCTTTTTCTTTATTCTTTCTTTCTAGAATTCCTGATATCCTGAGGTCAGACATGCTGAAATATTTGTTTACTTTAAAGAAGAAAATAGCCTTTTAATTGCATGTATCTTTTCTGTCTTTTTGCTTTAATTTATGGGAGTTTTCTTTGGTTGTCTTCTAAGTTAAGATTAACTTCTTTAAATTTATGTACATATATTTAATTTCTAAAACGTACTTATTCTCTAAATGTTCCAATTTTATTTTTTATTAAGTCATATACACATAGATCATGTATTCAATAATGCTTTTGTGGGGTACAATGTGCTGATATTTTATACAATTTGGAATGCTTATATTAAACTAGTTATTATATAGCTTTCACCTCATTTACTTAATTATTGTGTTAAGACATATATACTCTATACTTAATAGATTTGACATGTACCCTTGCACCATAGGTGTTGTCTCCCCCATTTACCCTCCCTCCATCCAACCCTACCCCTCCCCTCCCATCCTCCTCTTCTTCTCTCCTTCTTCCTGGGCTTTGGTTGTGATTTATCTTTCATATGAATGTGTAAGTGATTATAAATTGGTTTCATAATAGTACTGAGTACATTGGATACTTTTTTGTTCCAATTTTAAAGAAAACTTTTAGTTTTATAGATGGTATAGTCTCTCTTCTCTGAAAATGTTAAGGGCAGTTTTACATTATGTGAATGTTTTCTAGTGTAACATTTAAATCCTTAAATGATGTTTTCAGTTTTCTTAGTGATTGTTCTAGATCTTGCTATATACATTTTAATTTATCAGATTCTATTCATATGTATGCTAACTTAATTCCACTAAGATATAGAAATATTATTTCTATATACCTCTACTATTTTATCTCCTATGTGCTATTAATGATATACTCATTAAGTCTCTACATGCTACAAATCCCAAAATACATTGCTTAAATTATTACTTTATATAATATTATGTAATATTAAGAGGCCAAGAGAAGAAAACTTATGTGTTTTTAGAGTGTGTTATTTTAATGTCGTTTATTAACTCTAGTTATCTCCATTTTTTCCTCTGGATTTGACTTACTATGTGGTCTCAGTTCTTTACTCCAATACAAATTTGTATCTACTAGCCCCTTTGTGAAGTTTTTTTCAAATTTATTATGTGCTTTATGCTATAGGCCCAATAGTACCCTTATGAACATATTATTTTGTACCAATTCTTTTAAATCAGTTAAGAGGAAAGGAATTATGTACTTATATTGCCTTTTTGATTACACAATTACCTTTACCAGTGTTCTTTGGTATTTTATGCAGATTTCATTTACTGTTTGGGTCACTTGCTTTTATTCTTTTTTTTTTGTTTTTATGTCTCAAATTCTTTTTCTTTTATTGTTTGGGATTCATTGAGAGTATAAAGAATTAAGTTACACTGATTGCATTTGTTAGGTAAAGTCCCTCTTATATTTGTCCTGCCCCCAAGAGGTGTGCCATACACCATTACTCACTTCCCCCTCCTTCCTTCCCTCTCCCCACTCCCTCATTTCCCTACCCCTCACTTTGTATTAGATCATATACTGCCTTCATATTAGAATTTAGTACATTGGATTCTTGCTTCTCCATTCTTGTGATGCTTTACTAAGAAGAATGTGTTCCAACTAAATAACAGATTAATACAAAAGATGTAAAGTCTCTATCTTTTTTAGTGGTTGAATAATATTCTAAGGTATACATATCCCACAGCTTTGTTAAACCATTCCTGGCTTGGTGGGCATGTAGGTTGTTTCCACATTTTAGCAGGTGTAAATGAGCTGTAATAAACAGTCTTGTACAAAAGTTCTTATGATCAAAGGATTTTGTTTTTCTTCTGGGTAGATGCCTGAGAATGGGATTGCAGGATCAAATGGGAGGTCTAATTTGAATTCTTTGAGGATTCTCCATATGTCCTTCCAAAAAGTTGCATTAGTTTGCAGCTGTACCAGCAGTGTAAAAGTGTTCCCTTCTTGCCACATCTGTACCAGCATCTGCAGTTTTGAGACTGTGATGTGGGCTAGTCTCACTGGGATTAGGTAATATCTCAGGGTGGTTTTGATTTGCATTTCTCTCACAACCAGGGATGATGAGCATTTTGTCAATTGTTTGTTAGAGAAGGTTCTATTCATATCTCTTGCCCAGTGGTACATGAGATTTTTACTCATTTTTTGTTGATTAATTTGAGTTCTCTGTACATTCTAGTTATCAACCCTTTGTCAGATTCATACCGTGCAAATACCCTTTCCCATTATGAAACTTGTTTTTCTTTACCTGTTGTATCCTTATTTGTGCAGAAGCTTTTCAGCTTAATTGATTCTTATTTGTTAATTTTTGTTGTTGTTGTCATGGCCACTGAAGTCTTTGTCACAAAATCTTTCCCCACTCCAACATCATCAAGAGTTTTCCCCACACTTTCCTCTAAGATTGTTATCAGTTTGTGCTTACAGTTAAGTCTTTAATCTATCTTGAGTCAATTTTTGTAAGTGGTGAAAGGTGTGGGTCGAGTTTCAGTCTTTTACATATGGTTATCCAGTTCTACCAGCACCATTTGTTGAATAGGGATCCTTTTCCTCACTCTATGCTTTTGTTTGGTTTATAAAGATCAGATGGCAAGTAGAGGCTGGTTTCACTTTTGTTTATTCTAAAAAATATATTTTGGTTAATTTTTGTAGATCAGAATTACTGGTAAGAAACTCTCAGATTTGTTTACATCAGAATGCTTTTTTTTCTCTCTTATTTTTGAACATTTTCTGGAATTAAGATTCTTATTTGAAAGTTTATCATTCTTACTGCACTTTATTTATTTATTTATTTATTTATTTATTTATTTATTTATTTATTTATTTTGGGGATTAAAGTTCTATATACAAATATCCATTGTGTACAAGACATTTAGAGAATTAAAGTTAACATGACAACACAAAATATGAAATACATAGAAATAATTCCTCAGAAATATATAGTTTCTACATGGAAAACTTCTAATTATTATTGAAAATATGAAAAGACACATGCCAGTATCTATTGCCAAATTGTAATTAGTGATTTTTTTTTTTACTTGTTTAGGTATTCCTTGTGTTATAACTCGGGTTATTGTCTTTCTACCGATATCAGTATACCATATAGCAAATTCAGTTTGCTCTAGGGGCTCAGAAGGATTGTAACACACAGCTGGCCCACTGAGGGGCACACATCTGATATTGGGTGTTATTATATATGCAAGTACCTAGGCTTTCCTGTACATTTATAATAAGAGTAAACCAATAACATAATTTTGGCAGTTTATCTAGTTTGGGTTACCTTTTGGATACATTTTTTACAACCTTCATCATGTCTTACACCTAAGATTAAAGATGGAAGGTGAAGAAGTCTAAAACAAAGAATCCAGAATCAGTCCCACACCACTGCTGCTCATCCTCAAGCTTCTGCCTTGTATAGACCAGTCAGCTCCTGGTATGTGACTGGGGCAGGGCTTTAGTCTGTTTTTTCAGGGTAATATGGTGAGAATGCTCTGGGTGTTGCTAGACTGTCCACTCCCCATTGCTGGCCGGTTTCACACGTGAGTGATGTATCCAGGCAGGGATGCCATTCACCTTCACTGTTGTTGGTGAGGACAGGATCACTAAGTAGGGGCCTTTTCACCATGCTTTTAGTGGGCTCAGGCTCCAATCTTTAATCCACACCTGGTGACCTGGAGAGTTGGGCTGGACTAGAGGTGATAAATTAACAGGATATCTATCATTCACATGTTCTGAAATATTTTTTTCATTATTTTTCCCAGTGACATTAGTTGTTTAATAAGTTAGTAAGTTTGGTTTCTTCTAGTTCTCTCAGGGTCCAGGTAAATTTTTTTAAATGGGTAGGGTCATGCAATATAGTATTTTATAGAGTGGGTAACCTATTTTCTTATAAAAAATAAAATTTTTTATTCTTTTTGTTTGTTTGTTTCTTAAACTGGTTACATTGATAGCATTTGTTAGGTAAAGTCCTTCTTATAATTGTGTTCCACCCCCAAAATGTACATCACAAACCATGACCCTCTATCCCCCTCTTTCTTTCCTTCCCTCTATTCTTAACTTCCCCCACCACCCAACATGTAATAGGTCATTAATTGTCCTCATATGGGAATTGAGTACATAGGATTCTTGATTCTCCATTCTCTTATTTATTTATTTATTTATTTATTGTTGAATCATAGCTGTGTACATTAGTGCAATCAAGGGGTACAATGTCCTGGTTTCACATACAATCTGAAATATTCTCATCAGACTGTTCAACGTAGACTTCATGGCATTTTTTTAGTTATTGTATGTAGAAATTTGTATTTTGCCTTTAGTAAGTTTCACCTGTACCCATTCTAAGATGCACCATAGGTGTGGCCCCACCCATTACCCTCCCTCCACACTAACACCCCCTCCCTTCCCCTTCCTTGGCCCTTTCCCCATAGTCTTGTGATAGAGTTGGGTTATAGCCTTCATGTGAAAGCTATAATTTAGCTTCATAGTAGGGCTGAGTACATTGGATAGTTTTTCTTCCATTCCTGAGATACTTTGCTAAGAAGAATATGTTCCAGCTCCACCCATGTAAACGTGAAAGAGGTAAAGTCTCCATCTTTCTTTAAGGCTGCATAATATTCCATGGTATACATGCACCACAATTTGCTAGTCCATTCGTGGGTCTATGGGCACTTGGGCTTCTTCCATGACTTAGCAATTATGAATTGGGCTGCAATGAACATTCTGGTACAGATGTCTTTGTTATATTGTGACTTTTGGTCTTCTGGGTATAAACCTAGTAAAGGAATTAAATGATCAAATGGCAGGTCTATTTTTAGGCCTCTAAGTATTCTCCAAACATCCTTCCAAAAGGAACATATTAGTGTGCATTTCCATCAGCAGTGTAGAAGTGTGCCCTTTTCTCCACATCCACGCCAAAATCTCTGGTTTGGGGAGTTTGTTATGTGGGCTACTCTTACTGGGGTTAGGTGATATCTCAAAGTAGTTATGATTTGCATTTTTCTGATGATTAAGGATGATGAGCTTTTTTTCATGTGTTTGTATATCGTGCATCTGTCTTCTTTAGAGAAGTTTCTCTTCAAGTCCCTTGCCCACCCTGAGATGGGGTCACGTGTTCTTTTCTTGCTAATATGTTTGAGTTCTCTGTGGATTCTGGTTATTAGACCTTTATCGGAGGTATAACCTGCAAATATTTTCTCCCATTCTGAAGGCTGTCTGCTTGCTTTACTTACTATGTTCATGGCTGTGAAGAAGCTTTTTAGTTTCATCAGGTCCCAGTAGTGTATCTTCGATACTGCTTCAATTGCCTGGGGAGTCCTCCTCATAAAATATTCACCCAGGCCAATTCCTTCAAGAGTTTTCCCTGCACTTTCTTCAAGTATTTTTATAGTTTCATGTCTTAAGTTTAAATCTTTTATCCAGTGAGAGTCTATCTTAGTTAATGGTGAAAGGTGTGGGTCCAGTTTCAATCTTCTACAGGTTGCCAGCCAGTTCACCCAGCACCATTTGTTAAATAGGGAATCTTTTCCCCAGTGAATGTTTTTAATTGGCTTGTCAAAGATCAGATAACGATAAGTAGCTGGATTCATCTCTTGGTTCTCTATTCTGTACCAGACATCTACTTCTCTGTTTTTGTGCCAATACCATGCTGTTTAGATCACTATCGATTATAGTAGAGTCTCAGGTCTGGTAGCATGATTCCTCCTGCTGTGTTTTTATTGCTAAGTAATGTTTTGGCTATTCGAAGTTTTTTCTGATAACATATAAAACAAAATATTATTTTTTCAAGATCTTTAAAATATGACAATGGAGCTTTAGTAGGAATTGCATTAATATTATATATTGCTTTGGGTAGTATAGACATTTTAACAATGTTGATTCTTCCCAGCCATGAGCATGGTATGTTTTTCCATTTGTTAACATCTTCAGCTATTTCTTTTCTTAAAGTTTCATAGTTCTCTTTGTAGAGATCTTTCACATCCTTTGTTAGGTATACTCCCAAATATTTCATCTTCTTTGGCACTACTATGAAAGGAATAGTGTCCTTGACAGTTTTTTCAGCTTAGTTATTGTTGGTATATATAAAGGCTACAGATTTTTTGGTGTTGATTTTGTAGCCTGAGACATTACTGAATTCCTTGATCACTTCTAAAAGTTTTGTAGTAGAGTCCCTAGTGTTTTCCAGATATACTATCATATCATCTGCGAAGAGTGAAAGTTTGATCTCTTCTGACCCTATGTGGATAGCCTTGATCGCCTTTTCTTCCCTAATTGTATTGGCTGGAACTTCCATTACGATGTTAAAGTGCAATGGAGACAATGGGCAACCTTGCCTGGTTCCTGATCTAAGTGTAAATGATTTCAATTTAACTCCATTCAATACAACATTGGCTGTGGGTTTGCTGTAGATGGCCTCTATTAGTTTAAGAAATGTCCCTTCTATACCAATTTTCTAAATGTTCTGATCATGAAGTGATGCTGGATATTATGAAAAGCTTTTTCTGTATCAATTGAAAGAATCATGTGGTCCTTATTTTTTAGTTTGTTTATGTGCTGAATTACATTTATAGATTTACGTATATCGAACCAGCCTTGAGACTCTGGGATAAATCCCACTTCATTGCGGTGTATAATTTTTTTGATGTGTTGTTGGATTGGATTCTATTTGTTAGGATCTTAATTGAGTATTTTAGTATCAATATTCATTAGTGATATTGGTCTATAATTTCCTTTCTTGTTGGGTCTTTCCCTGGTTTTGGGATCAAGGTGATGTTTCCTTCATAGAATGTGTTGGGTAATATTCCTTCTTTTTCGATATTTTGGAAGAGGCTTAGTAATATAGGTACTAGTTCTTCTTTAAAGGCTTGGTAGAATTCTGACATAAAGCCATCTGGTCCTGGGCTTTTCTTTTTAGGGAGATTTTGTATAGTTGATGCTATTTCAGAACTTGATATAGGCCTGTTCAACATTTCAACTTCATTCTGGCTAACTCTTGGTAGGTGGTGTAGTTCCAGGTATTGGTCGATTTCTTTCATATTTTCATATTTCTGAGAGTAGAGTTTGTTGTAGTATTCGTGAAGGATTTTTTTAATTTCTGAGGGGTCTGTTGTTATTTCATCGTTACCATTTCTGATTGATGAAATTAGAGATTTTACTCTTTTTTTCTGTTTAGGTTGGCCAAAGGTTTATCTATTTTATTGATCTTTTCAAAAAACCAACTTTTGGATTTATTGATCTGTTGTATAATTCTTTTGTTTTCAATTTCATTTAGTTCTACTCTGATTTTGGTTATTTCTTTTCTTCTGCTGGGTTTGGGGTTGGAGTGTTCTTCCTTCTCCAGTTGCTTGAGAAGTCCCATTAAGTTAGTAACTTCCTCTCTTTCCGTTTTCTTGAGGAAGGCTTGCAGTGCTATAAATTTCCCTCTTAGGACTGCCTTTGCAGTATCCCAGAGGTTCTGATAATTCGTGTCTTGATTGCTGTTTTGTTTCAAAAATTTGGTGATTTCCTTCTAAATCTCGTCTATAACCCATCTATCCTTCAGCATAAGGTTGTTTAGCTTCCATGTTTTTGTATAGGTATGCAGGTTCCTGTTGTTATTGTGTTCAACTTTTATTCCATGATGGTCTAAGAAGATGCAAGAATAATTTCTATTTTTTAAAAATTTGCTGAGGTTAGATTTGTGGCCTAGGATGTGCTTGATTTTGAAGTATGTTCTGTGGGCTGATGAGAAGAATGTGTATTCAGTTTTGTTGCAATGAATTGTTCTGTAGTTGTCTGTTAAGTCCAGATGTTGAATGGTTAAGTTTAAATCTACAATTTCTTTGCTTCGCTTCTTTTTGGAGGATCTTTCCAGCACTTCTAAAGGGGTGTTAAAATCTCCAACTACTATGGAACTGGAGGAAATCAAGTTGCTCATGTCTGTTAGAGTTTCTCTTATAAATTGAGGTGCATTCTGGTTGGGTGCATAAATAATAATAATTGACATTTCATCATATTGAGTATTACCTTTAACAAATGTGAAGTGTCCATCCTTACCCTTTCTTATTTTGGTTGGTTTAAAGCCTATTGCATCTGCGAATAGGATTGCAATGCCTGCTTTTTTCTGCTTTCCATTTGCCTGGAATATAGATGACCATCCCTTCACCTTGAGTGTATATTTGTCTGTTAATGTAAGATGCAATTCTTGTATGCATCAGATATCTGGCTTGAGTTTTTGTATCCAGTCAGCCAACCTGTGCCTCTTTAGAGGACGATTTAAACCATTCACATTAACTGAGAATATTGGTAAGCCTTTTGAGAGTCCGGTGGACATTTTTAATCCTTTTGTGACTGTGGAAGTTGGAATTTGATCAAAATTTTCTGGGAGGGTTTGCTTTTGTGGTGGAGGGTTACACTGGTCTTTATGGAGGATAGGTCTGAGAATATCCTGGAGAGCTGGTTTAGTTGTGGCAAATTTCTTCAACATGTGAATGTAATTGAAGTATTTAATTTCTCCGTCATAAATGAAGCTCAGTTTAGCTGGGTACAGGATCCTGGGGTGAAAGTTATTTTGTTTTAGGAGATTAGAAGTCGATGACCATCCTCGTCTAGCTTGAAAGGTTTCAGCAGAGAGATCTGCAGTTATTCTAATATTCTTCCCCTTTTAGGTGATAGTTTCCTTTCATCTGGCTGCTTTCAGAATTTTCTCCTTCATATTAACTTTAGTGAAATTGATTATGATGTGTCTGGGGGATGTCTTATTTGTGCTGAGTTGTGCTGGGGTTCTGAAACTGTCTGCTATCTGAATTTCAGAATCTCTTGGCATGTCTGGAAAGTTCTCCTTCAAATCTCATGGAGAAGAGACTCTGTGCCTTGTGAATCCACTTCATCACTTTTTGGGATCCCTATAAGACGAATTTTGGTTTTCTTCGAATTATCCCAGAGCTCTCTGAGAGAGTGATCTGTTTTTGCTCTCCATTTCTCTTCTTCTTTGAGAGTTTGGGAGCGTTCGAAAGCTTTGTCTTCAACATCAGAAATCCTTTCTTCTGCTTGTTCCATTCTGTTACTGAGGGATTCTACTGTGTTTTTCAGATCTTTGAGGGCTGCAACTTCTTGTTTCAATGTGTCAAAATCTTTGGCATTTGGTCTTTGAATTCGTTGAATTCTTGAGATATCTTTTGCGTTACTGCTTGGAATTCTAATTCGATCTTATTTGCTATCCAGATTCTGAATTCAATTTCTGACATTTCAGCTATTTTTTTTGTGCATGGGATCTTGTGCTGTTTCTGCCCCATTGATCCTTGGGGGAGTTGATCTACTCTGATTATTCATATTGCCAGAGTTTTTCTGTTGATTTTGCCTCATGTTTGTTTTTCACCATTGCTTCTGGCCATCCTCAGAGTTGGGAAGGTTTCTCTTCAAGATTATACCCTAGCGGAATCGCTCTATTGTTGCTGGATCTTTGTAGGGAGTGGCCCTGTGTAGTTCCTCTGGGGCTGCTCCAGCCAGGGAGTTCTGGTTGTGGGAGCAGCTCCAGAGTGTGACACACCCAGATCTAGCAACAGGGTGGGAGGTGGTGCACACAGTTCTGGGAGTGCCTGGCACCCAGTGACTTTGGCCCAGAGAGCCCAAGGCTCCAGCAGTCTCTGGCCAGGAGAAGGGCTCTGAACAGAGGCATGGAGGGCTCCGCAGGGCACGTGGCTACAACAGTCCCTGGCCAGATAAGCGGGCCAGTCTGGAGGCAGGGAGGGTACTGGAGGGAGGACTTGGGGTTGCATGGCTCCCTCAGTTCCTTGTCAGGGCATGCGGAGGCCTGGTGGGCACGGGTCATGGATCAGGGGTTGCAGCACAGCTCTTATGTAGGTCCGGGAAGTGCCTAGCCCAGGAGTTTGAGGTTGCTATGAGCTGTGATGCCACAGCACTCTACCCAGGACAACAACGTGAGGCTCCAGTGTGCCAAAACCGGTCTCATTCTGCCCCTGAGGGTTAAGGCTGTCAGGCAGCTCAGTCCCCGCCTTTAGGCTGCTCAGTCACTAGATTACTAGCTCCCGCCCGATCCTTGCTCTGCGACCCTGAGGGCGGAGTTTTCCAGGGGAGTTCTCTCACAGTGGCTCCATGCAGCCCACATCTGAACACTATTAGCTCTGTCCAGCTCAGTGGCTCTGTCTGGGGCCCTAGACAATGGCCAAAGTTCTCCACACACCTGCTCAAGCTCTCCCCAAGGCAGTTCAACTGAGTGCCATGTCCAAAAACACCGAAACAGTTCACAGGTAAGGCCTTTCCAGTTTGCAGTCTCACTGCTGCTTGTACTTATGGGTGTCTATGGGGTTAGGTCGATAGAACACATGCAACCACTTGCCAGTTTTCCACTGTTTTTGTCCTCCTCTTGGGGTCCAGAAGTCCCTTGCTGACTCCCTGTATCCTCAAAAGGATGATTATAGGCAGATCCCACTAGCCAGAGATGCCTGGAGTCTTATCTCCCCGGACTCACCATGCCCAGTTGCAGGGAAGCTGTTACTCGGCTGCCATCTTGCTCCACCTCCTGCTTCTCCATTCTTGTGATGCTTTGCTAAGAAGAATGTGTTCCACTTCCATCCAGGTTAATCAAAATATGTAAAGTCTGCATCTTTTTAGTGGCTGAATAGTATTCCATGGTACACATACACCACAGTTTGTTAATCCATTTCTTGGTTGGTGGACATTTAGGCTGTTTTCACAGTTTGGAAATTGTAAATTGAGCTGTGATAAACAGTCTAGTGCAGGTGTCCTTATGGTAAAAGGATTTTTTTCATCTGGGTAGATGCCCAGTAAAGGGATTGCAGGATCAAATGGTGGGGGGGGGGTCTAGTTTGAGTTCTTTGAGAGTTCTCAATACTTCCTCCTGAAAAGGTTCTATTAGTTTGTAGTCCCTTCGGCAGAGTAAGTTTTCCCTTCTCTCCACATCCACACCAGCATCTGCAGTTTTGAGATTGTGATATGGACCGTTCCTTCCGGGGTTAGATTATATCTCAGGGAGGTTTTGATTTGTGTTTCTCTAATAATTAAGGATGATGAGCATTTTTTCATATGTTTGTTATCTGTTGGTCTGTCTTCTTTAGAGTAGGTTTTATTCACCTGTCTTGCCCATTGATATAAGGGACTTTTGGCTTTTTTCATGTTGACTAATTTGAGTTCTCTATAGATCCTAGTTATCAAGCTTTTGTCTGATTCAAAATATGCAAATATCCTTTCCCATTGTGTAGGCTGTCTGTTAGCTTTGGTTGCTATCTCCTTAGCTGTACAGAAGCTTTTCAGTCTAATTAAGTCTCGTTTGTTTATTTTTGTTGTTGTTGCAATTGCCAGGGAAGTTTTCTCCATAAAGTCTTTCCCCAGGCCCATATCTTCAAGTGTTTTTCCCATGCTTTGCTTGAGGGCTTTTATCATTTTGTGCCTTAAATTTAGGTCTTTTGTCCCCCTTGAATCAATTTTTGTGAGTGAAGAAAGGTGTGGGTCCAGTTTCAATCTTTTACATGTGGATATCCAATCTCCCAGCACCATTTATTGAATAGGGATTCCTCCACTCAGTGTATGTTCTTGTTTGGTTTATCAAAGATTAGTTGGCTATAAGATGTTAGCTTCATTTCACATTTTTCTTTTCAGTTCCAAATGTCTATATGTCTCTCTCTCTCTCCTTTTCTTTGCTTTTTTTTTTTTTTTGGCAATGCCATGCTGTTTTTATCACTATAGCCTTGTAGTACAGCCTAAAGTCTGGTAGGCTGATGACCCCAGCTTTGTTGTTATTGCTAAGAACTGCTTTACCTATCCAGGGTTTTCTCTGATTCCATAAAAAGCATGGAATTATTTTTTTTCAAGTCTTAAAAGTACCATGTTGGTATTTTAACAAGGATGGCATTGAATCTTTAGATTGCTTTGGGAAGTATAGACATTTTAACAATGTTGATTTTTCCCAGCCATGAGCATTTTATGTTCTTCCATTTGTTAATATCATCTGCTAGTACTTTTCTTAGGGTTTCATAATTTTCTTTATAGAGGACCTTCACATCTTTTGTTAGGTATATTCCTAGGTATTTAATTTTTTAAAGCTCTTGTAAAGGGGACTGAACCCTTGATTAGCTTCTCCTCTTGGCTGTTATTGGCATATATGAAGGCTACTGATTTGTGGCAATTGATTTTATATGCTGAGACATTACTGTATTTTTTTATCACTTCTAGGAGTCTTGGTTGAGTCTTTTGGCTTCTAAAAGAATAAGATAATATCATCAGCAAAGAGGTAGAGTCTGACCTCCTGTGCTCCCATTTGGATATCGTTATTTCCTTCTCTTGCCTGATTGTATTGGCTATAACTTCCAGCACTATGTTGAATAATATTGGTAATAGAGGACAACCTTGTCTGGTTCCAGTTCTAAGTGGAAAAGCTCTCAGTTGTACTACATTCAGTAAAATATTAGCTGTGGGTTTGTCATAGATGGTTTCAATCAGTTTAAGAAATATGCCACCTATGACTATACTTGTCAGTATTCTACCAGAAAAGGATGCTGGATTTTATTGAATGCTTTTTCTGCACAGGCCTCACTCTGGTACCCTGAGGGCAGAGCCTCCAGGGCAATTCTCCCACAGTGGCTGCAGCGGGGCCCACAGACAAACAAGGAAAGCTCTGCTTCGGTCCAGTGGCTCACCCCCGAACTCTGGACACCACTCAGAGCCACATACACACTCACTCACGGTCTCCCAAGGTAATTCAACCAGGTTCCCAGGTCCAAAACACCAAAACAACACACAGGGAAGGCCTTTCCTGCCTGCAATCTTGCTGTTTCTGCAGCTACAGCTGCAGCAGGCACCACAGCCTCAGACTGAGTGGAACCACTTCCCACTTCTCCACTGCTTTTGTCCTCTTCCGGGGGTCCAGAAGCCTCCTGCTGCCTCCCTGTGTCCCCAAATGGGTGTTTCTGGGCAGAGCCCACAAGACAGAGGTGTCTGGAGTCTTTTTTCCCAATCTCACTGTGCCTGGTTGCAAGGAAGCTGTTACTCGTCCACCATCTTGCTTGGCCCCCTTACCATGTCAACTTTATATCATAGAACAAGTGACATCTGTGGTCTTGGGCTGTGTGCTTACCACATCACTGTTCTCATGGTTTTTAAATACAAACTCAAGTAATATTCAAGGCAACAACCCAAGAAGTAGGGACAGTTAATTTCCCCACTTTCCAGAAGAAGAAACTGGAGCAAAAGAGGCTGTTTCACTCTCCCAAGGTCACAGAAAACCAGGGAGTGGGACTGGTTAATGACTTTGCAGTGGGATATTGTATTTTATTTCTAATATTGCCAACTCATATGAGGGAACATATAATTAGGTTATATTGTTTGCATTAATTACACAAAGCCTGAGTTGTATTTGAGTCCTTCACCCAGGAGGTGTGCCATATACTCCTACATTCTACCCATTAGGTGGAAGTATACTGAGCCCTTCCTTCCTCCCTTCTCTCCCTCCCCCTCACCTCTTCTGGAATTTAATTGTGTTTTTCCTCCCCTGTGGGCCTGTAGATTTTCACTTCCTGGTCTCAAATTACTATTGAGCACATGGGATGCTTGTTTTTCTATTCCTGAGGTACGTTATTCAAACGAATGTGCTTCAGTTCCATCCAGGTAACTGGATGTAACTGGATGTTGTAAAGTCTGTATCTTTTCTATGGTTCAGTAGTATTCCATGATGGATACATACCGCATTTCATTAATCCATTCATCAGTTGATGGGCACTCGGGTTGTTTCCACATGTTGGCGATTGTAAACCGAGCTGTGATAAACAATCTAGGACAAATTTCCTTGGAATTCCTGGCTTCCAGATCTGTGAGAGAATAAACATCTGTGTTTGTAAATTATTCAGTCTCAGGTGTTCAACTATAGCATCCCAAAACAGATTAAGAGACGATTTTTAACAATTTTTGCTCTGGCAGCTTTGTGGTGGTGTATGATTGTTTTTTTTTTTTTTTTTTTTTTTTTTTTTGTGGTTTTTGGCCAGGGCTGGGTTTGAACCCACCACCTCTGGCATATGGGACCAGCGCCCTACTCCTTGAGCCACAGGCGCCGCCCGTGATTGTGGTTTTAATTGTAATTTATCTGATTTAGTTGGTCTTTAACTTACTCTGAAATGTTCTACCTCTTTTAATCTAAAGGTCTAACCACTATTTTCTTAACTTTCCAACTTATTTGATTAAGAAACGGGATCTTGTGCCCTGTAGAATGTTGATGGCTGTCAAATATCTTTTGACATATGGAAGCAGTGGTACAGTTGTTGCCTTGGCTCCATGAATACTCAAATTTTATTAATAATATTTCTAATATTGAAACACTTGGTATACATGGAATAAGGTACATGAAGTCATGAGCTCCATCATAAGTTCATGATGTATTTTGATGTGTTTTTACTTGGGTTTGCTAATATTTTACATAACAATATTCTTATTATTTTATGTGATCTGTACTTTTATTTTGGGGGTGTTATTTTAGCCCTGTTTTATAATCAGTTTCATACTTTCTTCTTCATTTCATATAATTCCCATACCCTTTAAATAGTTTGGATAATATTAGTGTTATCTTACATCTAACAGTTTTCTAGAATTGTCTTCTGAAAAGATCTGGGGCTGGTGCTTTCTTTTTATTGCCAGATATTCTTTCAATGATAAGTATAAATGACTAAAAACATACTTTTTTGCAACTGCTTTTTTCTAAACAAATGATTTGCCTTTCATTAAAGAAACTGTGCACAACAAAACCTTTTGCAAAACCAATAAATATGAGAACAAACTTTAGATATGTGATTTTTCCAAGGTATTTGAAAAAAAGAGAGAAAATGCCTGATTTGTTTTCAATATTTCAGAAATCAATTTATTTCCTAGTCTAATAATGATTAAGATCTGACTCAATTGTAGCACAAGACTGAGTGAGAAGAAGACAAAGAGAGAGACCATCTTAGTACTGCTTTAAAAAGCTTTTGATAATTTTTCTGATGTCACCTTTCCATTCTGAAACTTCACCAAGTAGCTGAATTTAAAATATTTCTTTTTCTTTCTTTTTTTTTTTTTATTGTTGGGGATTCATTGAGGGTACAATAAGCCAGTTACACTGATTGCAATTGTTAGGTAAAGTCCCTCTTGCAATCTGAATTTAAAATATTTCTAATGAACTGATTAATGGGGAGTGGAGAAAATATGTATCTAACACAGTATAAACTTTACCATTAACGATTATGCATATCAAAAGATGCTAACTTTAAAACGGTACCCCCAAAAAAGTCAGGAAAAATCTGAATTACAGAAAAGAAACTATTTAATCAAAAACAAGAATAAAAATTAGCAAATATATGCACACATACACACACACACACACACACACACGCCACAGCACTATGTAATGACTCCCAAAGCAGGAAAGCAGTGGTCCAAGACCACTCAAGATGGCTTGTCAGTTCAAGAGTAAATAACCCACACACACACACACTCACACAAACTCACACACAGGTTCGCTTACTCTCTCTCTCTCTCTCACACACACACACGATCACATGCACACATACACGCAAACAACAAACCCAGTATATTTCAGCAATATAATCAATGTACAACCACAAAACTCAGAATTATTTTACCATCTTCCTTTTTTAATAACAAAGATGCACACCTTGGGTGTACAAATACATATTTTTTAGTGCTTTACTGCTGACTTACTGTCAACTGCGAAAGAAAAGTTCTAAACACTGGCCTGAAAGTCTTATTGCCATTTCAATAGTGGGCAATATTTACAGTAATGCGTAAATAGCCATTTTCTGCAAAAAGCTGTGCAGTGTTGGTGTCAAAGACAAGGCAGTCACTGCTTATCATGGCTGTCTCAATTCCCTCCAGAATAGATAGAGGGGTTGCTTCCCAAGTCAGTCGCCGTCCATCACCATTGAGCTCCAGTCGATAAGTAAAAGTTTCCGCTTGCTGTGGTGTTCCTAGCAGCCGTACCATTTAGCAGAATCGCTCTTCACCATGGTGGTTTTCCTGTTTCTGTAAGACCACCACGAAGTGCAAGCCGAAACAGGACTGCATCATCACCCAGTATAAAGTACCATAAACATTAATGCTCACAGCAAGGAAAATTGCAGTCTCTCCTTCTAGTACTGTAATGGAGTCATGCCGATCCATCAGATGGGCCATCACAGCATCCAAAGAGCCTTCCCATCGACAGAGGACACCAGGGCACGCACAGGAGTAAGGCCTGAAGTCACAGACTCTTCGTGACGTGCCTTTTGTGCGGGCGGCAGAGTTAGTCCACACCCAGACGAGGCATATTTACACTGAAAGGTAAGCAAACAGGCCAGTTTCTCCATAGCCAAGTTGCGAATGCATCCCAATGGGCCCCGGCAAGTTGGACAAGAAGCCAGCTTTTGGCGACAGCTGTTACACACAAGATGACCATGCTGACACTGAAGGATGGGTGGTAAGACGTACCCAAAGCAGACGGGACACTCGAAAAGACTCCTCAATTCACTGCTGGATGGAGTCGTGTCAGGCAGGGCTGGCTCCCTCTGGGGTGGTGGATCCTGTGAGGGATCATCAGGCCGATGATCATTTCTGTGGGCCGAGGAGGCTCCTGGAACCCGGTCCTGGCTCAAACGCATTCAACGCTCAACTCCTGCCACCGCCTTGGCGCCCAGACCCAACAGATACTCTGGGTCTCCGCCACTGCTGGAGCGGGTTCCCCTCAATGGCCGGGCTTCCCTCTAACCGCCTCACCGTCACGGGCACGGCCGTTTGTCGCATCTTCGAGCCCACCACGCGCTCCCTCTAAGTACCACAGACCGTGGCTAAGGCCTCGAGGAGAGGCGGCCCGTAGGCCGGGCTCCTGCCTGCTGTTTTATAGAAGAATTCTTTATCCAAATTCAGCATGTGTTGTATGTGATTGTGTCTTTGGACTGTTGGCCTCTCCTGGGGCCAATGCGGGTAAATTGTGTTTCCCTAGAAAATTATCCATTGCATCTGTGTTTCAATGTATTTCAATAGAATTCTGCAAACTTTGTACTTAGGGGACTTGAATTTTTCTTTGCATTGAAGACTATGTCACCCCTGTCATTTTATTTTGAGCATTTGTCTTTCTCTCCTTTTGATTACTTTATCCAGTGACTTTTCATGTTTCTGATATCCACCCAAGTAAACCTGCCATTCCTCTTATCTATGAGTTTCACTGTATTTTTTTTTTAATTCAGGTTAATGTGAGATGGATATGTAAAATCAGGTTATACTATTTGCATGTGTTAGGTAAGGTACAAGTTGAACCCTTCACCCTGAAAGTGTGCCGTATACCCTTACATTCTCCCATAAAGAAAGATGGTGACTTTACTTCTTTTAAATTTATCTGGAAGGATCTGGAGAACATCCTTCTAAATAACATTTCACTGTAGTTTTATTTTCTAACCCATTTATTTCAACTTCCACCTCTAACTAGTAGTTTTGACTTCATACATTTAGATTATGTTGTGGCTTTCTGAATTTAATGTTCAAGTCATTTATTTTTATTTTTAGCGGTGTAAGCAATATTTCAGATGCCTAAAATATTTTCTTATCACTGCTGTCGTGGTCTATTCTGATATATTCTGTTTTTGTTACTATTATTCTCATGTAATTCCAGAATTTTAATCTGTTCTTGCCTTTTGCGCACAAAATTTGACAGGCTCAGTAGTAACAAGATTTTTGATAATTATCCTTTTGTGACTTTTGCTCTACAAAATTATATTTTTCCTGCATTACTGGGTATATAAGTATCAATAGTTAACATGTTCCTAGTGAATTTTAACCATTAGTGGTATAAGTGTCCTTTTTGTTTTTTAATCTATTTCACTCTCCTAAATAAAATTCTCAATTCTGCCCTCTTAACTGTGAAAATAGTAAACTTTGAATTGTTTATTGTTTTCATACTCTGGTACATGTTTGATTTTTTAAAATACATTTTATTGTTTGTGACTGATTGAGGGTACAAAGAATTAATTACACTAATTGCATTTGTTAAGAGGTGTGCCATACCCTGTGACCCCATCCCCCTACTCCTCCCCTCTCGCTGCTCCCTCATCCCTCCACCATACCCCTTGTATTAGTTCATCTACTCCCTTCATATTAGAATTGTGTACATTGGATTCTTGTTTCTCCATTTTTGTGATGCTTCACAAAAGAAGAGTGTGTTCCACCTCCATCAAATGATGCAAAGTCTCCATCTTTTTTTTTAAGGGCTGAATAATATTCCCTGGTATACATATACCACAGCTTGTTAATCTATTCCTGGGTTGGTGGGCATTTAGACTGTTTACACATTTTTGGCGATTATAAATTGAACTGTTATAAACAGTCTAGTGCAAACGTCCTTATGACAGTGGTTCTCAACCTTCCTAATGCCACAATGTATTTTCATTGTTACAAAGGGGTTGTGACCCAGGGGTTGAGAACTGCTGCCTTATGATATGTGTTTCTTCTTACTAGGTAGATGCCTAGTAATGGGATTGCAGGATCAAATGGGAGGTCTAATTTGCGTTCTTTGAAGACTCTCCATACTTCCTTCCAAAAACGTTGTATGAGGTTACAGTTCCACCAGCAATGTCAAAGTATTCCCTTCTCTCCACATCCATGCCAGCATCTACTTTGAGACTTTGGGATGTGGGCCATTCTCACTGGGGTTTGGTGATATGTCAGGGTAGTTTTGATTTGCATTTCTCTGATTGATTAGGGACAATGAGCATTTTTTCATATGTTTCTTAGCAATTTGTCTATCTTCTATAGAGAAATTTCTATTCATGTCTCTTGCCCAGTGATATATAAAGATGATATTCATCATCTTTTCATGTTGATGAATTTGTGTTCTCTATAGATGCTAGTTATCAAGCTTTTTTCTGGTTCATAAAATGCAAATATCCATTCCCATTCTGAAGGTTGTCTATTTGATTTTGTTGTTGTTTCCTTAGTTGTAGAGATGCTGTTTAATTTCATTAAGTCCCATTTCTTTATTTGTGTTATTGTTGCATTTGCCACAGAAGTCTTCTTAGTAAAATCTTTCCCCAGTCCGATATCCTCAAGTGTTTTCCCAACACTTTCTTCAAGGACTTTTATGATTTGATGCCTTAGACCGGGGTCCTCAAACTACGGCCCTCAGGCCACATGCAGCAGTGTGATTGTATTTGTTCCTATTTTGTTTTTTTACTTCAAAATAAGATATGTGCAGTGTGCATAGGAATTTGTTCATAGTTTTTTTTTTTTTTTTAAACTATAGTCCGGCTCTCCAACGGTATGAGGGACAATGAACTGGCCCCCCTGTTTAAAAGGTTTGAGGACCCCCGCCTTGGACTTAAATGTTTCCTCCACCTTGAGTCAGTTTTAATAAGTGGTGAGAGCTGTGGGTCCAGTTTCAGTCTTTCACATGTGGTTGTCCAGTTCTCCCAACACCATTTATTGACTAGGTGTTCTTCTCCTCAGTGTATGTTCTTGTTTGGTTAATCAAATATCAGGTGCCTGTAAGATGTTAGTTTCACATCATGGTATTCTATTCAATTCCAAATGTCAATGTCTCTAATTTTGTGCCAACACCATGCTGTTTTGATCACTATGGCCTTGTAGTATACCCAAATGGCTAGTAGAACAATACTGCTGGCTTTGTCTTTATTACTAAGAAGTGCCTTAAATATGCAGGTTTTTTCTGGTTCCATACAAAACAAAGATTTCTTTTTTCTAAATCTTGAAAGTATGATGTTGGTATTTTAATAGGGATGGCATTGAATCTGTGGATTACTTTGGGAAGTGTAGACATTTTAACAATGTTGATTCTTCCCTGCCATGAGCATGGTATGTTCTTCCATTTGTTAATATCTGCTATTCCCTTTCTTAGGGTTTCGTGATTTTCTTTGTAGAGGTCTCTCACCTCTTTTCTTAGGTAGATTCCTAGGTATTTCATCTTTTTTGAAGCTGCAGTGAAAGGAGTTGTGTCCTTAATTATCTCCTCATCTTGGCTGTTATTGGTGTATACAAAGGTTACTGACTTGTGGACATTGATTTTATATCCTGAGACATTACTGTATTTTTTAATGACTTCCAGGAGTCTTGTGGTTGAGTCTTTAGGGTTCCCAAAGTATAAGATCATATCGTCAGCAAAGAGGGAGTGTTTGACCTCCTCTGCTCCCATTTGGATGCCCTTTCTTTCCTTCTCTTGCCTGATTGTATTGGCTAGAACTTCCAGCACTGTGATAAATAGTCATGGCAATAGAGGACAACCTTATCTGGTTCCAGTTCTAAGTGGAAAAGTTTTCAGTTTTATTCCATTCAGTAAAATACTAGCTGTGGGTTTGTCATAGATAGCTTCGATCAGTTTCAGAAATGTGCCACCTATGCTTATACTGTTTAGTGTTCAAATTAGAAAAGGATGCTGGATTCGATCGAAAGCTTTTTTGTGCATGTTTTGAGAGGATCATAGGGGCTTTGTTTTTGCTTCTGTTGATATGATGAATAACATTTATCGACTTGCATATGTTAAACCAGCCTTGCTTCCCTGGGATGAAACCTACTTGATCATGATGTATGACTTTTTTGATGAGAAACTGTAATCAATGGTCTAGGCATTGATTGAGAATTTTTACATCTATATTCATTAGTGAAATTGATCTGAAATTCTCCTTTTTAGTTGTTTTTTTTCCTAGTTTGGGTACCAGGGTGGCATTTATTTCGTAGAACATGTTGGGGAATATTCCTTGCTCCTCAATTTTTTGGAATAATTTCTGCAATCTGGAAATAAGCTCTTCTTTGAAGGTTTGATAGAATTCTGGAGTGAAGCCGTCTGCACCAGGGCATTTTTTGTTGTTAGATTTTTTTATTGTTTCTTTGATCTCAGTGTTTGTAATTGGTCTGTTCAGGAGATCTGTTTCTTACTGGCTATGTCTAGGGAGATGTTGTGATTCCAAATATTGATCTATTTTCTTCACATTGTCCAATTTCTGGCCATAGAGTTTCTGGTAGTATTCAGAGATCATCTCTTGTATCTCTGTGGCATCAGTTTTTATTTCCCCTTTATCATTTCTGATTGAGGTTACTAGAGATTTTACTTTTCTATTTCTGGTTAGCCTGAGCAAAGATTTATCTATTTTATTTATTTATTTTTCTTTTTTTCAAAAAACCAACTCCTTGTTTCATTAATTTTCTGAATTATTCTTTTGTTTTCAATTTCATTAGTCTCTGATTTAATTTTAGATATTTATTTTCTTCTGAAGTGTTTGGGATTATATTGTTCTTCTTTTTCCAATTCCATAAGATGGTTTGTAAGTTTGTTGACATGCTCTCTTTCTGTTTTTTTGATGTAGGCATCTAAAGCGATCAATTTTCCTCTCAGGACTGCTTTTGCTGTGTCCCATAGGTTTTCGTAGCTTGTGTCTTTATTGTTGTTATGCTCAAGGAAATTAATGATTTCCTCTTTTATCTCTTCCTGCACCCAATTGTCATTCAGCATAAGGTTATTTACTTTTCATGCCTTTGTGTAGAGTTGAACATTTTTGTTGGAGTTGAGTTCCACCTTTAATGCCTTGTGATCTGTATATATGCAAGGTAAAATTTCAATTCTTTTGATTCTGTTGAGGTTTGTTTTGTGTCCTAAGATATGATCAGTTTTGGAGAATGTTCTATGGTCCTATGAAATGAATGTATGTTCTTTAGCTTTGGGATGGAGTGTTCTATATATGTCTGACAAGCACAGTTATGCTCAGGTCACATTTGTGTCCCTTGTATCTTTGTTTAGTTTCTTTTTTATTATTATTATTTTTATTAAATCATAACTGTATACATTGATATGATCATGGTGTTTAGTTTCTGTTTAAAGGACCTGCCCAGCTCTGTAAGAGGAGTGTTAAAGTCCCCTGCAATTATGATGTTACGGGATATCATATTGCTAAAACTAATTAAGGTCTGTTTCAGAAATCTGGGAGCACTTATGTTGGGTGCATAATTTATAAGAATTGAAATATTTTCTGGTTGCATTTTTCCCTTGACCAATATAAAGTGTCCATATTTGTCTTTTTTGAATTTAGTTGCTTTAAATCCACTTGTATCTGAAATGAGATTGCAACCCCTCTTTTCTTCTGAATTCTGTTTGCCTGAATAATTGCCTTCCATCCCTTAACTTTGAGTTTTAACTTGGAGGCTACATGTGTTTCCTGCAGACAGCAGTGGATGGCTTTTTTTTTTTTTTTCCAATCAGCCAGCCTATGCCTATTCAGTGGGGAATTCAACCCATTAACATTTATTGAGAGAATTAATAAATGTCATGGAATCCTAGTCATATTATTTTGTGAAAGTCCATTGCTTAGTTTTGTCTTTTGAATCATTGTGGAAACTAGGTTTTGTCCATAAGTTTCTGATTGCTTACTTTTCTAGCCTTCCATTGTGATGGTCAGTGTGTAGAATAGGTCAAAGTATTTCCTGTACAACTTATTTTGTTGTGACAAACTTTCTCAATGTTTGCAACTCAATAAACAATTTTGATTTCTCCATCAATTTTAAAACTTAGCTTAGCAGGATATAGAATTATAGGCTGTAATTGTTTTGTTTAAGTAGATTAAAAGTATATGACCATTGTCTTTTGGCTTAAGAAGTTTCATTTGAGAAATCTGAAGCCACCCTAATAGCTATGCCCAAGTAGGTCAATTGTTGCTTACTCCTTATGGCCTAAAAAAACTTTTCTTTTGTCTTGACTTTGGACAGGTTCATCACAATGTGTCTTGGAAAAGCTCAATTTGAGCTGAGAGACCTGGGGTCTGATATCCCTCTGAAAGGAGTGTGTCAGAATCTTTGGTGATATTTGGGAAATTTTGATTTATAATTTTCTACAATATGGCTTTCATTCTTCTGGGGCATCCTTCTTCTCCTTCTGGGATACCTATAAACTCTAATGTTTGAATGCTTCATGAATTCCCATAGTTCTGTCAGTGAGTGATCTGCTTTCTCTCTTTTTTTAATCTGACTCTAAGTATCTGAGCTAGCTCAAGAGCTTTGTCCTCTACCTCTGAGATTCTTTCTTCTGCATGGTCTAATCTGTTACTGATACTTTGTACTGCATCTTTAAGTTCCCTAATTGACTGCTACAATTCCTTTAGTCTGCTATATCCTTTCTATATTCTTCATTTCTTTCATCTCTTATTTGATTCTATTTTGGAATTCCATTTGTATTTTCCACTTTCTAAGCAATTTCCTTCATTTCTTTATTATCCATATTTTAAATCTCCCTTCTGTCATCTCTAACCTTTTTTTATAGGTGGAGTCTTCTGCAGCAGCTACCCCTTAGTCCCTTGGAGTAGTTGCTCTGGTCTGCTTTATATGTTGCCAGGATTTTTCTGCTATGTCTTCTTTATGAGTGTTTTCTTTGTTTCCTTGCCCTAATTTTCCCTTCATTTCCTTTTGCTTTTTAAGTTACCATGCCTCTGACCTGAGGTGTTGATGAGTCCTTTTAGTACAGGACTAAAATGATGAGAAGCTTGAGGAACAAGAAGGGAAAAAAGACACACACACACACAAAAAAAAAAAAAAAAAAGAAAGAAAGAAGAAAAGCGAGAAAGGAAAGGGGGGAGTAAAAGGGAAGATTGACAAAAAGAAGACAGGCACAGAAAGAGAGAGACAGGAGTAATAGAGGTGTACTGTAGGATACTTTGACCCACACCTTAAAAAATCCCAACTTCTGGGGGTGCTAGATTGGGTGGTTCCTTTGAGGTCTGCAGCTCTTTGCTAACTTGGGCAGACACAGTACCCTACCTCCACCAAATAGAGAAGACAAACAAAAATACTGTAAATCAAACAAAAACAAAGAAACAAAAAACCTTACAAGATAAAATTAGAGGAAATAACAAATAATGGGCAGAAAAACTTGGAAATGTGAAGTTCATATTATTAATGCAGGCAACAATGAAAAATTATCTTTACACTAGAAAATGAAAAAAAAAAAGAAAAGAAAAAACTAGGGGAAAGAAGTTGAAATTAAAAAGAAAAAAGTAAGAAAATGAACAAAAACAAAAACAAAGCAATATATATGTCTTGCTGAATATTGACTAGGCAACAGGTGATCTTCTTGGGTTGTACATGTTAATCACAATGCTGATACAGATGTATAAGATGTTGACTGGAGGCCTCTACTGGCTTCTCTGCCCTCTAACCTTGTAGGGTTGAGAGCCTGATTCTCTTCTCAGCCTGCTTAGCAAATACTTTAAAAGTTAAAAAATAACATTCAAAGACATAATAGCTGAAAACACAAATAAGATGAAAATACTAATCTAAAAATGAAAGAAACTCAGAAAACTCTAATGGGTTAAACATAAGTAGATCAACACAGAGATAAATCAGACTAAAATTATTGATTTCCAGATCTAAATAGCTGCAGTAAAAGAAAATAAAAAGTAACATGAACATAAAGGAAAATCCTAATACGATTTTTACTTTATTTCTCCTGAAAAGCAATGTAACATTTGGTTACCCTTGGTTAAGGAGAGGCTTTCCCAGGAAGCTCTCTTACTGCACTTTAAATATGTCATCCCTCTGCCTTCTGGGCTACATTGCTTTTCAGGAGAAATCAAGTAAAAATCGTATTAGGATTTCCCTTTATGTTCATGTTACTATTTTCTTTTACTGCAGCTATTTAGATCTGGAAATCAATAATTTTACTCTGATTTATCTCTGTGTTGATCTACTTATGTTTAACCCATTAGAGTTTTCTGAGTGTCTTTCATTTTTAGATTAGTATTTTCATTTATTTGTGTTTTCAGCTATTATGTCTTTGAATGTTATTTTTTAACTTTTTTTCTCCCTTTCTTCTTTTATTCTCATTACACATATGTTGCTGCACTGAATAGTGTCACATATTTCTCTGAGTCTCTGTTAATTTATTTTCATTCTTTTTCTTTCCCCCGTTTAGATTGCATAGTCTTTATTGATCTATCTTCAAGTTCACGAATTCTTTCTCCTATCAATTTCAATATAATATTGAACCCTATCTAGTGAATTTTTAACTTCAATTATTATACTTTTCAATTCTAGAATTTGCTTTCTTTTTATAATGTGTCTCCTTATTGATATTCTTTATTTGACAAGACATTGTTATCATACCATCCATTACTTATTTATTCATGGTTTCCTTTAGTTCTGGGAACATGTTTATAATGATGACTAAAAGTCCCTATTAAATATAACTTACATGCCATTTCACAAGCAATTTCTATCACCTGATTTTTTTTTTTCTGTATGTGGGTCACATTTTCCTGTTTCTTTGCATGTCTCATAAATTTTGTTGACATTTGGATAATTTAGATAATGTGTTATAGGCAGTCTTTACACTGATCCACATCTTTACTAGCTTGTTTTGCATATCCTTTGCCTACTTATTTGTTTAGTTGTCTAGCTAGGTTATTTTAGTGAAGTCTATTTCCTAGATAATGTGAAGCCTCTGCTGTTGCTCTTTAGAATGTGCAGCTTTGGCCACACACCTACATGCTTTTAGCCTGGGATGACAGTGGTTTTAGCAGGTCTCTCTTTAACAGTCTCTCTCCCCTATCTTTTAAATTGTCTGCCTTTATTAGTACTGCACCCAGTTGTTAAGCTATACTAATTGCCATTGATTGCTCTTTTGTGTTTAATAATGCTCAGGGCCATAAACTGCTTCACAGTATGATCCAATTAAATGTGGGCCACTTTTTAGTGGAAGTGAAGCTGAACTTGGAAGTTTGTTCTAATCCAAGGAGGGCTCTTCTTAGCTGCATCATTCTGAAGTTCTTTTTTTTTTTCTTTTCTTTTTTTTTTATTAAATCATAGCTGTGTACATCAATATGATCATGGGGAGTTCTTGCTAGTAAACTAACTGGTCTACACTTTAGTTTGTTGTTTCCATGGAGATACTATTATGATTTTAATTGCTTACCACCAAAATCTCCATTGTTTTTAAGAGGACTTTTAGCCTGGAATTTCCCCACACTCTGTTTCCAATTAAGTTTCTTCCTTTGTGAACAGCTTCAGACACCTCTGTTATTATGATTTGTTTTTCCCCTGATAATATCTCTGTGACACCAGTCCAGAGCTGGAGATGAGGAGAGAGTGGCCTGCTTGGCTGAGTGATGCCCCTATTTTATTATCAAGTAGTTGAGTAGGGGTAATAAATTTCAGATTTCTTTTCTTGCCTCTCTCATAGTGGAACATCTGTCCTCCAGGTCAGATTGGATGAGAGATTTTAGGGCCCCAGTATTTTTAGCCTTTCATACCTGGAATGAGTTTTGACCCTATGGATAGAACCTGGGAAAAGGAAGAGAACCCCCAACCTTTTAACCTTATTTTCTTGGAATTTAGTCTCTGCAACATGGAGATAGTGTGGATGAGAAATTTGGGGCATTCCTGTTCTTAAAGAAAGCATAGATCTTAACAGTGATTTGACAGGAGAGGGAATACCGTATTTTTATCCATATCCACCTAGAATGGAATTTCTCTCACAGGTATGGGTGAGGGAAGAATAATAGACTAGGCTGTGACTCAGGTTCCACAGATTTAGTAAATTTTCCTCAATAAATATTTACACATTTGTTGTATGCTCTTATGACATTTCCCAGAGCCTTTATCAGTTGTTTTAAATAATTTCAACAAGTTATAGTTGTTTACTGGGGAAAAGATGCACAGAGTCCTCCACTTCACCATTCTGAAATTATCCTCCCTCCAAAGATATTTCTAACACCTTATGCTGTCTAAATATTCTAATTAATTCTTTTTGTTAGACTATTTCCACAAATAGATGCAACTTTGGTGCCTCTTACTATGTAAAAGTACAAGGAGGGAAAGTTCATTGGAAATTTGAGGAGCATGTTTAAGGAATGCTTACAGGTAGGTTTTAATATATGATAATCAAGTTAGAACTCAAATACTTCACTGAAAAATTCATAAATGTTGGTATCTCTAGGTTTTCTTCTCATGTATTTTGAGAGATGAATCTTATAATCTCTTCTATGAAGGATATAAAACTATCAATCAGAGCTAGAGAAAAATGTATTGGAGGACTTACTCTGTATTCATTCTTTCTCTCGTGTGTGGTGTATTTTAATCCAGATCTATTCTGATTCATCTTCTCTGTTAACTTTCATTCCTCTTCCAGAGTTATTAGAGGGGGATTTAGTGACTATCCAAATGGTGTTAAGTATAGGATATGAGAATCATCTCTACCTTTTTCAATACCAATCCTCCTTTTTTCAATTTCTACCTCTTACCCCAACTTCAGAGCTACTTAATGTTTCCAATTTCTAAGCCTTTCTAGTTTCATGCTAATTATCATTTATTTAATATTCCTGAATGCTTTGTCTATACTTTTATTATTTTTCTGTTTTTATTACATTTTATTTTTAATTGACAAATGGAAATTGTATGTATTTGATGTGCATGCCACTGTGTTTTGAACTATATGTAATTGTAGAATGAATCAATTGAGCTAATTAACATATGCATTGTCTCACACACTTATTTTTTGTCATGAGAAGACTTAGAGACTTCTTGCAGTGATATTCAAAATATAATACATTGTTGTCAACTGTAGTTACCTTGTTGCACAATAGATCTTTTTGAATTTCTCCTATCTAACTAAAATTTTATATCCTTTGACAAACATGAAACAGTAAAACTCGTAGAATAAAAACTAGAAGAAAAAATAAATTACATTAGTTTTGGACTTAATTTCTTGGATATGACACCAAAAGCATAAGCAACACAAGAAAAATTAGACAAGGGAAACAACCTTCAATGAAAAAGTTTCAGCACAACAAAGGAAACAGTGAACAGAGATAAAAGTCAACTTTACAGTAAGAGAAAATCTTTGAAAATCATATATCTACCAAAAGCTTAATATTAAAAATATGTTAGGTACACAAATAACTCAATAGCAAAAAAATAACTAACTTGACTAAACATGGGCAAAGGACCTGTGTAAAATAATAAGAAATGTATATATTGGTCTATGCCTCCATTCCCTGGCATAGTACATGTAAATCTTAAAATTCATGATTAGTTTAATTTTGTGTGTTGTATAAGAATATGGGTCTAAGTCCATTTGTTTGCACATGAATATTAAGTTTTCTCAACAGCATTTGTTGAAAACACTAGACTTTCCCTTTTTTATATTCTTTACATTGTCAAAGACCAGTGGACAATGTATATGTAGGTTTATTCATGGGCACCCTATTCTGTTTTGTTGATCAATATGTTGGTTTATATGCCAGTATTGTACTGCTTTGATTACTGGGGCTTTGTAATCTGTTTTGAAATCAGGAAGTATAAGGATCTTACCTTTGTCGTTTTTTAAAAGATTGCTTTGACTATTCTGAATCCATAGTGCCTCTGTATGTTGTTTTGTCTATTTCTTTAAACAATGCCGTTGGGATTATGATACAGATTGCAATATACAAATATCAATAGCATTTCTACACACAAACAATGACCAAGATAAAATCCAAATCAAGAACTCAATCCCATTTACAAAAGCTGCAAAAAAAGAATATTAAAATGCCTAGGAATAGATTTAACTGAAGAGGTGAAACATCTTTACAAGGGAAATTATAGGTCACTGATGAAAGAAATTGTAGATGACACAAAGAAACGGAAAAAATCCCATATTCATGTATCAAAATAATTAACATTGTTAAGATAATCATATTTCTTAAAGCAATATATAGTTTAAATACAATTCCTATCAAAATACTTACTTTTTTACAGAATCAGTAAAAACAATTCTAAAATTTACATAATACCAAAAAGAATAGCCCAAATAATCAAACCAATCATGAGCAAAAAGAACAAATCTGGAGCCATCACATTACCTGAATTCAAATTATATTATAAGGCTATGGTAACAAAAACAGCTTGGTACTAGAAAAAAAGTAGACATGTAGATCAATGGAATAAAATAGAGAATACAGAAATATAACCACATACCTACAACCAACTGATCTTCAACAAATAAGACAAAAGCATGCACTGGAGAAAAGATATACTATTCAATAACAGTGCTAGGAAACATGGATACCCACATCCAAAAGTGTGCAACTAGATGTTTATTTCTCACGATATACAAAAACTAAAATGTATGAGAGACTCAAATGTAATACTTAAAAGAATAAAAATCCTGAAGTAAGACCTAGGGAAAAACTTTTTTGTACATTGGCGTAGGCAAAGAATTTATGACTAAGACTCCAAAAGTAAATGCAATAAAAACAAAATTAGACACATGGGACTTAATTAAACTAATAAGCTTCTTCAGAGCAAAAGAGTAAATAGACAGCCTATAGAAGGGAAGAAAGTATTTACAGTCTATGTGTCTAACAAAGGACTAACAGCCAGAATCTACTATGTACTGAAACAACTCAGTAAGAAAAAAAAAAAAAAGCAACCCAATTAAAAAGTGAGCAAATAACATGAACTGGCATTTTTCAAAATACAAACACACACACACACAAATGGCCAAGAAACATGACAAAATATTCAACATCATTAAGCATCAGGGAAACTAAAGTTAAAATAACAATGAGATACCATCATACTCCAATTAGAATGAACATTATGTAAAATTGTGTGATTTCTATGGAAAACAGAGTAATGATTCCTCCAAAAATAAAAAGCAGAATTACCATATGACCCAGGAATGACAGTTTTTGGTATCTATTCGAAAGAATTGAAAGCAGAGTCTTGGAGAGATTATTTGTACATCCATGTCCATATCAGCATTATTCACAATAGCCAAAAGATGGAAATAAGCCACGTGTCTATAATGGATGAACTGATAGATAAAACATGATACATATAAAGGGCATTAGTCACCCTTTAAAAGAAGAAAAGTCTGATGTATCCTACAGTATGTATAATCTTGAGGACCCCTGTGGGTTAAGTTTTGCCACCAAAACTCATGTTGTAATCTTAATCACTAGGGTGGCAATGTTAGGAGGTGGTTCCTTTAATATGTGATTAAATTGTTAAGATAGATTAATATCCTTCTCATGACACTGGATTGGTTCTGGCAGGAATGTATTAGTTCTCCCAAGACCATTTGTTATTAAGGCAGGTTGCCTCTTGTGTTTGGTCTCTTCACAGATGCCTGCTTCTCTTTCTCTTTTTCTGCCATGTTGTGTGGCAGCCCAAGGTGTCCACACCAGAAGCTGATCAGATGCCAGAACTATGTTTTTTTTTTTTTTCCACAGTGTCTTTGTGGGGTCATAGCTCATAGTAATCTCAAATTCTTGAGCTCAAACAATTGTCTCGCCTCAGCCCCTGAGTAGCTGGGACTACAAGTTCCAGCCACAACACACAGCTATTTTTAGAAGCAGGGTCTTCCTATTGCTCAGGCTGGTCTCCAACTCCTGAGCAATCCACCCACCTTGGATTCCCTGAGTGTTAAGATTACAGGAATGAGTCACTGTGCCTGGCCTCAGTGCTATGGTCTTTGATTTTCCAGCCACCATAATCATAAGCCAAACAAACTTGTTCTCTTTATAAATTGTCCATCCTCAGGTAGTCTGTCATATCAAGACTAAGTGGACTAAGACAAGGACTTTAAGTTAAATAAGCCAATCACAAAAAGGCAAATACTGTTTGATTCTGCTTATATGCAGTACCTAGTATAGTCAAATTCATAGAAACTGAAATGGAGTGGTAATTTTGAGGGGCTAGTAAAAGAGTCAATGGGGAGCTGTTTAATAGATACAATGTTTCATTTTTTCCATATGGCTAAGCATTCTGGAAATTAGTTTCAACAACAGTGTGAATGTAATTAACACTGTTTAGCTGTACACTTAAAAATGGACATAATGGTAAATTTTATGTCGGGTGTATTTTGCCAAAATAAAAAGTAAATATAAACAAAAAAGTTTATTTAGTGTCTCAAATGGACTGAGAAACACACTACAAATGGAGGATAGTGAGATACAAATATATTATTTCCTCCAGAATTTGAGAGATTTGACAGGCAAAGAAACAATAACACTCTGGAAATTTCATTATTAGTATTTTATTGTTTTACTCTGATACCAACTTTTCTATTGCATTGTCAAATTTTGCTGCCTCCATCTTTGTTTTCACTTAACTATCTACCTCTCCTTTCTTAACTTTCTCATTCCCTCTATCCAGTCCCTCATCATATCTAACCTGGGAAATTACAATATAATTTTCACTGTTCTTATTGTTGTCCTTTAAGTTGAAGCTATAGTTTTTAGGGTTTTGGGTTTCCCAAAGAGAATTTCAGATTATATAGCTCTCTTTTTTAAGAATCTTGAAATCTGCCTTAGCCCAGTTCTGTGCATTTCTAATTCAAACCCATTTATACTTACAATTTTTTTTTTCTCATCATAGTGTGTGATCCTCTCCTTCATCCAGACTGCTCTCCATTTCCCAAATAAGTGATGGATTTTCACCATTCTGTGCTTTATACACAGCATTCCTTCTGGTTGAAATCACAAGCTTCATCTTTTCAAATTATTTCCTCTTTATCTTAGTTCAACTATCACCTCCTCAAAGTTAATTGTTGAATAGAAATTTGTATAGTAGTGTTATTGATATTACCCTTAGTAATAATTTGCCTTTGCCAAAATTCTATGATTTAAACTCACTAGTTCATCCTTCTCTATTATCCATGATCTGATTCCTTCTAAGTCGATCTCTAATTATTCTCTCTCAAATATTACTGGCTCCCACACTTTCTGTTTATTGTCTATTCTCCTCACATCAAAAACCATTCAAATATTCTATGCTGACCATTAACTCCCAGTGAGGTAGATACAAAACTTCTAGCTCTGAGGATAAAATTTTTTAATATCCTCTGTTGGTACCCCTCACCACTCCTTGGACTTGCTTTATGTATTATCATTTGATTTGTATTTACCTTCTAATTAGATTGCTTTTCAACAATGGAGTTGTAAGTTTCCTTACATCCCCTAGCATCTGGCACTATCCCCCAGATAACAAATGTTTATCCAGGTGGTAGTTTTAGAGAAGCGCAGGTTGAAAGAAATCTTAGAAACCATCCTATTTATCCATTTTACAGATAGAAAATGGAGGTTTTGTCTAGAAAAGCCCAGTTAGTTGGTGTTAGAACACAGAAAGGAACATCAATCAAAATCTTTCGGTTGATATATTTCTATTTCAGATTGTTCAGATGCCATTTTAAATTTTATGAAATAGATTTTAGGATATTTATGGAAAGCATTTTGCAAAATATTTCCTTGGTTTGTGTAGAAGCCACCTTAGTTTTGAATAAAAATTTTTATTATGCAATACAGAATAACATTTATGTATAAATACAAAAAATTCTACTATTTTTTAAATTTAGAAAATAAGGAGAACTTGTACTTGTTAATATAAAATGGCAATTTCCAAGCTTATTATATACAGGAAGTCCTCGAGTTATGAACCAGATGGGTTCTGTAGGTTTGTTCTTAAGTTGAATTTATATGCAAGTTGGAACAGGTACATTTACCTGTTACCACACAATAGCCTCTGTTTGTAAGTGCAAGTCATGTGTCAGTCGGATGTTTGTAACTTGGGGACTCGCTGTAATAGCCTCCATTCATAAGTGTGAATTGGACATTAAGTAAGATGTTTGTAACTTGGGGACTGCATGTATATAAGAAGTTTGAAAGTTGCCACTTTATCTTAAGTACAAGCTGAACAAATTGAAAATGAAATAACTCTTCTTATATCTTTAAGAGAAGTGAGGCCACAGGGCAAACCATTGCACCCAAAATTTGAGAGACTAAGAGAATACTGAGAATTATGGTTTTCCACAGTAGAAACTCAGGAGCAGAAATCTTTCTGAGAACCAGCTCCATAATAGGGAAGCCTGATGTGCAATTTAAAAATTACTGTAGGCTCAGTGTACAAAAACCTGAGATTTATAAACTCCAAGGAGGACTCAGTCATCACGGACGATCCCACACTTACATGGCTTTTAACTGGGGGTTTGACTAGATTTTTGCAATGAATACTGTTTCATGCTCCTGGCAGGGAGAGGGGGAAAAAGAACCATTTTGAAATATGCCCAGATGGGGCGGCGCCTATGGCTCAGTCGGTAAGGCGCGGGCCCCATATACCGAGGGTGGCGGGTTCAAACCTGGCCCCGGCTGAACTGCAACCAAAAAATAGCTGGGCGTTGTGGCGGGCGCCTGTAGTCCCAGCTACTCGGGAGGCTGAGGCAAGAGAATCCCTTAAGCCCAGGAGTTGGAGGTTGCTGTGAGCTGTGTGAGGCCACGGCACTCTACCGAGGGCCATAAAGTGAGACTCTGTCTCTGCAAAAAAAAAAAAAAAGAATGAAAAAGAAATATGCCCAGAACATTATGTTCTTTTTGTTTGTTAATAACAGTAGTATAATTTTAGGAGGTACAAGTGCAGTTTGTTACATGGATATTTTGTGTAATGATGAAGTCTAAGCTTTTAGTGTGACCATCATCCGAATAGTGTACAACACTATAGCCAGTAAGTCATTTCTCATCCTTTACTTCCTCTCACCCAACATCCTTTTCTTAACACGATCTGCCCTCATGATAAAAAAAACCCAGAGCGGGTGGCACCTGTGGCTCAAGGAGTAGGGCACGCCAGCCTCATATGTCGGGGGTGGTGGGTTCAAACCCGGCCCTGGAAAAAAACAAACAAAAAAAAGAAACAAAAACCAGAGCCTAACATTCTGTGGTTTTATCAAAGTCTAACTGACCTGAGGAAAGACGACTACCCAACTCCAGCTTCATCTACCCATCCTGTCCCATCTAAGGAGTGGGGAGTGAGCTAAAAAGCACTTGTAAATTTTAGAGTTCAAAAGAATAAGCTCACTAAAAAACTGACATCTAATCATAAAATTATAAAACACTTCTCTTTCCCTAATAATTTATCAGCATGTTGCTAAAGGCCTATTCATAGCTGTTCTTTTTACCCACTATATTATGGCCATCTATAAAGAAAAGAATTATATGTTATACTAAAAGGCACAAAAAATAGTTTTAAAAGACAAAGAAAGCATCATAACTACACTCAGATATGGCAGGAAGGTTGAAATTATCAAACTGAGAATTTAAAACAATTATGATTAATATGACTAATATGCTGAGATATCTAATAGATAAAATAGATAGCATACAAGAACAGATGGGCAATTTAATCAGTGATATGATAATTGTATGAAGGAGTGAAAGGAAATGCTAGAGATTAAAAAAGTATAACAATAGTGAAGAATACCTTTGTTGAGCTCATTGGTAGACTGGATACAGCTTGAAGAAAGGTTTCTCTCATCTTCAGGATATCTCGAGAGAAACTTCTAAAACTGAAAAGTAAAGAAAATAGTAACTGAAAAAACAATGGGACATCCAAAAAGTGCTGGACAACTACAGAAAGGTGCAAATATCCAAAATGGGAATATCAGAAAGTGAATAATGAAAAGAATAGAAGAAATATTTGAAACAATAATGACTTAGAATTTTACCCAGATTAATATCAGACATCAAACCACAGATCCAGAAGCTCAATGAGTGACATCAAATAGGATAAATGCCTGAAATCCCTGCACTTAAGCATATTGTTTGCAAACTACAGAAAATCAAAGATAAAGAAAAATTTCTCTAAGAATCAGAGGAATAAAATACTTTATGTATTGAGGAACCAAGATAAGAATTACATTTTGCTTCTCCAGGGAAACAGTACAAGCAAGAAGTGAGTGATGTAAAATGTTTTTTTTTTTAGAGAAAAAATTAGCTATATGCATGCTATTTTTTAAAAAGGGATTAAGGGATAGTAATGATCATTGCACAACGTTGTGAATGTAAACAATCCTACTGAATCATACTATACATTTTATCATAATTAAAAATATACTATACCAAAAAGCCACTGGATTATATACTTTAGGTAAAATTGTATTTTAAAACAACAAAGTTGCCTTCAAAAACGACAAAAAAAATCAGAATTATATTACCACTATCTGTAAAAATAAATGAGAAATTCTGATGTGTTGCTACATAGTCTTCAATTCACTAGCTGTATTTGTTACATGTTCCTTTGTAGAAAATATTCTGATTTTTTAATGTGTGTCTGCTAAAAGAAGAAGATATACTTCTATATTTTATCCTCTTAATTTTTTTTATATTTGAAGAAACAGTTTCCAAATGACTATGATAATTTGGTTGTTCAGAAATTATTATGTTCTTCTGGTAAACATCATAGCCTTTACTAGTCAAAGGTTGGCAAGGGCTATATATTCTCTATGCCATAATCTTGCTAAGAGGTTATTATGTTAAAATAAATCTGGTTAGGTTAATTTGTGTAAAACTTACATTAAAGAACACTTGATCTTAGCCAAAAGGCTGAGAAGCAATACAGTAATGAACATATAGACACAAAACTATTTATATAATTAATTTTTGTAATTCATGGAAGTCCTACTCTCTATCTTCCGGCAGCCCTTAGAGGCAGAAGCAATGATATTCCAATGGTAGGACAAGCCAAACTTATTTTTGGGTCAGGGCCATTTGAACATAGTAGTATGGTGAACACAAGATTAACTACACAGATATTATAACACAAAGAAATACATTAGAGTGACTCATTTAAGTGATAAAGTCCTATTCACAATTTAAGGGATTTACTGGTGGTATTATACAACAATTAAAAATAACTTACCCTCTATTATAGTGCTGAGAAGTAACACTGCTAATCAATGATCCATCATTTGGTGAGTAACTACTACAGTTCAGGTATTATCTTAATCTGGATTTTCACAAAAGAAAGAATGAAATGAGAACTTGGGAAGCTACTGCAGGAAGCAAGAGCGCATCAGTGACTGGACATAATAAGAAAGGACAGAAGAAAAGGGTTGTGTGGGCTATGTCTACCTAGGTGGCACAGGAATTGAGTCCCAAAGGGTGAGCAATGCTTCCATGTTTGGAGATCACTTAGGGATCTAAAAATAGTCCTGCCATTCGATCCTATGATTCCTCTACTAGGAGGAAGAACAAAAATCACTTTATAACAAAGATATTTGCACCAGAATGTTTATTGCAGCCCAATTCATAATTGCTAAGTCATGGAAGAAGCCCAAATGCCCATCGACCCATGAATAGATTGTTAAATTGTGGTATATGTACACCATGGAATATTATGCAGCCTTAAAAAATGGAGACTTTACCTCTTTCATGTTTACATGGATGGAGGTGGACCATACTCTTCTTAGCAAAGTATCTCAAGAATGGGAGAAAAAGTATCCAATGTACTCAGCCCTTCTATGAAACCAATTTATAGCTTTCCTATGAAAGCTATAACCCAATTATAGCCTAAGAAGAAGGGAAAAGAGGAGAGGGAGGGAAGGGGAGGGAGGAGGATGGGTGGAAGTAGGATAATTGGTGGGATCACACCTACAGTGCATTTTACAAGGGTACATGTGAAACTTACTAAATGTAGAATATAAATGCCTTAACACAATAACTAAGAAAATGCCAGGAAGGCTATGTTAACCAAGGTGATGAAAATATGTCAAATGATATATAAAACCAGTGTATGGTACCCCATGATTGCATTAATGTACACAGCTATGATTTAATAAATAAATAAAACTCATAGAAGTTCTATTCCAGAAAAGTCAAGCAAGAGAGTGACCTGCTCAGGAGACACCAAGAGGAACAAAAGAAGGTTTGCAACTGTGTCAAAGATACAAAGTATCCTAAATGTGCCCAAATGGGAGAATGATCAAACGATAATGACATTGGCAGTGTTTTGTAATACTATGCAAAGATTAAAAATAAAATCTTCTGGCGGCGCCTGTGGCTCAGTGAGTAGGGCGCCGGCCCCATATGCTGAGGGTGGTGGGTTCAAACCCAGCCCCGGCCAAACTGCAACCAAAAAATAGCCGGGCGTTGTGGCGGGCGCCTGTAGTCCCAGCTGCTCGGGAGGCTGAGGCAAGAGAATCGCGTAAGCCCAGGAGTTAGAGGTTGCTGTGAGCCGTGTGATGCCACGGCACTCTACTCGAGGGCGGTACAGTGAGACTCTGTCTCTACAAAAAAAAAAAAATCTTCTAAATCAGCAATTTTCAAATGTTTTGGTATCAGGACACCTTTGAATTTTTAATAATTATTAAAAACCTAAAGAGCTTTTGTTTAAGAAGGTTATATCAATTGATACGTACCACATTAGACATTAAACTAAAAATTGTAAAATAATTATCTATTAATTTACTTAAATACAATAATAAACCCTTAACATGTCAATATACGTTAATATTTTATGATAAAACTGTATTTTTCAATGTGAAATATAATGTAGCATTGTTTTATATATTTTTGTGGATCTTTTCATGTTTTTTATTCATAGTACATCTCTGATTTTGTTACATGGATGTATTATATAGTGATGGTAAGTCAGGAATCTTGTAGTGTATCCCTCACCTGAATAACATACATTGTTCTTGTTAAGTAACTTTTTATCATTCATCTCCCTTTAACCCCCTAGTTTCCAAGTCTCTGTTGTATGTCATTTCACACTGCATTCTATGTTTACACATTATTTATCTCGCACTTATGAAAGAGAAAATTCAGTATTTGTTTTTCTGTTTCTGAGTTATTTCACTTAAGATAATGGCTTTCAGTTCCATATAAGTTATTGCAAAACACATAACTTATTCTTTCTTATGGCTGCATACTATACTATTGCGTATACATGCCAATTTTTTTTATCCAGTCATCCACTGAGAACATGTATGTTGATTCCATATCATTGCTATTGTGACATGTGCTAATAAACCTATGAGTGCATAGGATTTTTTTAATATAGTGATTTATTTTCCTTTGAGTAGATACCCAATATTGGAATTACTGGATCAAATGAAGTTCTGTTTTTAGTTCTTTGAGAAAGCTCCATACTTTTTTTCCCATAGAAGTTAGAATAATTTATGTTTCCATCAACAGTGATACAGGACAGGTGGCGCAGTGGTGCCTCAGCTAGCTCAGCCAGGCTGAGCTAGAGTACCTGCCACCTCCGCCTTGGCTGTTTTGGTGCGGCAGCAGCCCGCAGAGGAACCAGCCAGCTGGAGGGTACGCAAGGGGGGGCTCCCAGTCCCACCCCCACCGGCCGCTCCAATAGCCAAAGGAACGGAACAACTGCTGGGGAGACACTGGTGCCTCCATGTCTCCTTTCCTTTACTCCTGTGACTGAAAATGGAACCCCCATTTCCTATGCCTAGGTCAATTTCATGTAAGTTTCCTAGGCCTCAATTCCATTAATACATTCATTCACCTCGCTGAGGGGAAGGGTCTGTGTCCATTCCTTGATACATTCATTCACCTCTCCCCAGCAGAACACTGTGTCCATTCATTTCCTGGCCAAGGAACCCATGCACCTATATATACCACGAGATGGAGAGAGACAGGGAGACAGAGAGAGCTTTTCTCCCTGACTTGGGTTTTCTGTCTGGGAGCTTTAGGGTTTTCGTATCTTTTCTGTAAATAAATTCTGTTTTACCACCCATCTGTGGTCCGCGGATTTATTCTTCAAATTACCCAGACAAAGAACCTGAAATTCCGGTATCAACAGTATATAAGAATTTTCTATTCTTCATATCCTTGCCAGTATCTCTTATTTTTTGACTTTTCTTTTTTTTTAATTTATTGTTGGGGATTCATTGAGGGTACAATAAGCCAGGTTACACTGATTGCATTTGTTAGGTAAAGTCCCTCTTGCAATCATGTCTTGCTCCCAGAAGGTGTGGCACACACCAAGGCCCCACCCCCCTCCCTCCGTCCCTCTTTCTGTTTTTCCTTTCCCCCCTCATGACCTTAATTGTCATTAATTGTCCTCATATCAAAATTGAGTACATAGGATTCATGCTTCTCCATTCTTGTGATGCTTAACTAAGAATAATGTTTTCCACGTCCATCCAGGTTAATACGAAGGATGTAAAGTCTCCATTTTTTTTAATAGCTGAATAGTATTCCATGGTATACATATACCACAGCTTGTTCATCCATTCCTGGGTTGGTGGGCATTTAGGCTGTTTCCACATTTTGGCGATTGTAAATTGAGCTGCAATAAACAGTCTAGTACAAGTGTCCTTATGATAAAAAGATTTTTTTCCTTCTGGGTAGATGCCCAGTAATGGGATTGCAGGATCCAATGGGAGGTCTAGCTTGAGTGCTTTGAGGTTTCTCCATACTTCCTTCCAGAAATGTTGTACTAGTTTGCAGTCCCACTAGCAGTGTAAAAGTGTTCCCTTCTCTCCACATCCATGCCAGCATCTGCAGTTTTGAGATTTTGTGATGTGGGCCATTCTCACTGGGGTTAGATGGTATCTCAGGGTGGTTTTCATTTGCATTTCTCTAAAATATAGGGATGTTGAACATTTTTTCATGTTTGTTAGCCATTCATCTGTCTTCTTTAGAGAAAGTTCTATTCATGTCTCTTGCCCATTGATATATGGGATTGTTGGCTTTTTTCATGTGGATTAATTTGAGTTCTCCATAGATCCTAGTTATCAAGCTTTTGTCTGATTCAAAATATGCAAATATCCTTTCTCATTGTGTAGGTTGTCTCTTTGCTTTGGTTATTGTGTCCTTAGCTGTACAGAAGCTTTTCAGTTTAATGAAGTCCTATTTGTTTATTTTTGTTGTTGTTGCAATTGCCATGGCAGTGTTCTTCACGATGTCTTTCCCCAGGCCAATATCTTCCAGTGTTTTTCCTATGCTTTCTTTGAAGATTTTTATTGTTTCATCTTGAATCCATCTTGAATCAATTTTTGTGAGTGGAGAATAGTGTGGGTTCCACACCTTTCTTTTTTGACTTCTTAGTAATAGCCATTCTGATTCATGTAAGATGATATCCCACCATGGTTTTAATATGCATTTCTGTGATGATTATTGGTGCTGAAAATATTTTATATATCTGGCTGCCATTTGTAAGTCCATTTTAAAAAATATCTATTTATATCTTATGCCCACTTTTTAATAGGTTATTTGTTTTTGTTATTGTTGAGTTGAGTTCCCAGTAAATACTGGATATTATTCCCCTATTGGATGCAAAATTTGCATATCTTTTCTCCCATTCTGCAGGTTGTCTGTTCACTCTTTTTTTTTTTTCATCTCTCTTTTTTTTTTTTATTAAATCATAACTGTATACATTGATATGATCATGGGGCATCATACACTCGCTTCATAAACCATTTGACAGATTTTTATCACAGTGGTTAACATAGCCTTTCCAGCGTTATCTCAGTTACTGTGCCAAAACATTTACATTCTACATTTACCAAGTTTCGCAAATACCCCTGTAATATGCACCACAGGTGTGATCCCACTGATCCCCCTCCCTCTACCCACCCCCTCTTCCCACTTCCCCCTATTGTTAAGTTGTAGCTGGTAATCAGAAAAAAACAGGTGTTCACTCTTTTTATGATTTCTTTTGCTGTGCCAAAGCTTTTTAGTTTAATTAAGTCTCATTTATTTATTTTTGTTTTAGTATCCTATGCTTTTGTGGATCTACTTATGGATTCTTTACCTAGACCAATGTCTATAGAAGTTTTCTCTAGGTTTTTGTATACTATTTTTTATAGCTTCAGATCTTCCAGTTAAGTCTTCAATCCATCTTTAGTTGATTTTTGTATGTAGTGAGATACAGGGGTCCAAACTCATTTTTCTACATATGGAAACCAAATTTTCCAGCCTCATATTTTTTGAAAATGGTGTCTCTTCTCCTATCTATGCCTTTGTATACTTTGTCAAAAATCACTTGGCTGTTGATATGTGGCTTTATTTTCATGTTCTTTGTGAACCTCTTTAATGTCTAAGAATTAATTCTATTCTGGTGCATGCCTTTTAATTTAAATTATAATGATATATTTTTGGTTGATGGATATGAAGAAAATTTAACCTCACACAAATATCTACTTAGAAAAGGAAAGATTGTTTTTATTACTTTCTCAACTAATTTTGGGTATCCTTTGATACGAAAACAAAACTCAGTAGGATTTTTTAAAGGCAATTTAAATGTGAAATCTCAAATCATGTTAGAGAACACTCTGTATGGTGAATAGATTTTTTTTTTGGCAGTTTTTTGCCAGGGCTGGGTTTGAACCCACCACCTCCGGCATATGGGGCTGGCGCCCTAATCCTTTGAGCCACAGGTGCCGCCCCCAGTGAATAGATTTTTTTTAAACATGAATGATTTTTTTATGTGTGCATGACCATATAAAAGTACTTTTTGATCCAAGCATTCAATATGTAATAGTATCATTATACCCCATAAATATGTACAACTATAATGTATCCATTAAAAAGTCAAAAAAATTAAAAATATGACATACTATTTCACATTTCTCTATGTAATCATCTATCTCATGGGAAAAGGACGTATTGAGAAGCTATGAAACTGACCGTGTTGAGCTTAAATTTTCCAAAAGTGCTCTTTTGTTTGAATTGTTAAATATTATCATTGGCAGTAGCTTCTGTCATTTGATTTCCTTGAAGAAAAAAATAGATTTCATTTATTTTGAGGAAATATATGCAAAATAATTAAGTTTGAATTAATATACTTCTCGGTTGTTATTTCAGGTAAACAATGATGTTCTATGAAATATAGTAGTTAATGCAGTTCATACTGAAATAATTGCACAGATGATTTTTCTGAAGTTGCTCATTTTACTTCAGTATGTGCTTATAGAAGTGATTTATGTATACTTCCCATTTTTTTCACATAGCATGTTAAAAAGATATGTGTTCATGGGGGTAGAATTAATTAAATTAATAATCTATATTGTTTTATCGAGTCCTTCGCTAAGTGAAACTGGATTTTTTTTTAACCAAGTATATGTCACTCTTGATTTGTGCTGAGTTATTAGTTGTTTTATTTATTGACTTTATGCCATCAGTACAAATATCAAAATAATGAACACAAAATTGTTTTGACTATGCATACACCCTGAAAATTTCATGGGAAACTCTTAAGTGCCCTTGGAACATCCACATTTGGGACCTAAGTACCTTACCTTAGGCACCTTGTCCAAAATTATTCTAAAATTGTCCCTCTAAAATAACATAGAACCTTTGTATTCCTACTTCTACTTCCACTGTTTGAAAGCTAACACTAAAGTTGTTCATGTTCCTGTGCTTCCAATTTTCCTTATTACATTAGTTTGGATCTACAGCGGTAGTTCTCAATCTTCCTAATGCCGTGAGCTTTTAATACAGTTCCTCATGTTGTGTGACCCCCAACCATAAAATTATTTTCATTGCTACATCATAACTGTAATTTTTGCTACTGTTATGAATTGTAATGTAAATATGTGATATTATGTGACCCCTGTGAAAGGGTCGTTTGACCTCCAAAGGGGTCACTACCCATGGATTGAGAACCACTGGTCTACAGGAAAGCAGACCCAAGACAAGATTAAGTATGCAAAGGATTTATTTACAGAGTAAGAGGTGGGAAGAGCCTTCATACTGTGATTTAAGTCTGACACCTCTGGAAGCAGGGTGGGAGGAAAAAATGATTGGCTAGAAAGAACCTTGGATTACAGGGTAGATCTAAGTTTGGTTTATTCAGTCAATGCAGAGATCTGAAGCCAAAATCTCTCATTATAGAAGTTCCATTTCCCTCCACAGTGGATCACACTTAAGACCTCCATATTGCTCATCCCTTAACTGAGTGAAACACATGGGTGGTAAGACCTTGGAAGTCAGGTAGTGGTAGATCCAAAAGGCCAATGTCTGAGGCCATTAGTTTATGATTAACCCTGCAATATGAGATCTGAGTGGCACATTTCCATGGACCCCTTGCATGAAACAAATTCACTTTTCAAGCAAGTTTTGGGAATACCATCCATGATTACCACTATTGTAGGTTCCTGGGAGAAAAATCAGAAACAAGAGTTTTATGTGCAAACTACAATCACTGTCACTGTAGTTGACCTTGGGACCATGACTGACACTCATCTCACTCTCTTCATTGTTCATTTTACATGTATTTACTCTCAGCTATCACATTAATAGAAAAGTAGAAAGACTTAGAAGCTGCAAATGGGTCCTACATTCTAGGAGGGATGAAGTGATGTGGATCATGATACCAAATTCTATAGCCTTGTTTACCTCAACAGTCATACGGGGTGAGTAGACAGATACGCAGGTTTTTGTATATCAATTGCAACACAATAAAGCTATTTTTTTTAAAGTTTATTCAAATGATAATTGGTGTAGCTAATATTAGAACACCATCTTTTAAAAATGTTTGAGCCACACTAGTTTAGGCCTAAAAGGCCTTCATTGAACAATATAACACTTACTTACTCAGCATATTACTCTTCAAGGTCTCTCCATGGAGATAATGTAAAATGAGCAAAAGTCATTGTCGTGAAACGGTTTAAATCTCCCGAAGTGGTTTTCCCTTTGTTGATATTATATTATTGTGAGAAATTTCTACACATTTTGATAATATTAGAACTGGAAATTCCATGGGTATGGTATCTTATTAAGCTTTAACCTTTCTTTTATAAAGAAATATAAAATCTTACACTTAAATCCTCATTAAAACCCTGTTTCCCCAAAAATAAGACAGTGTCTTATTTTAAGGTGTGCTCCCAAAGATGCGCTAGGTCTTATTTTCAGGGGACGTCTTATCTTTCCTGTAAGTAGGTCTTATTTTCAGAGGATGTCTTATTTTCGGGAAAACAGGGTAATAGTTGTTATCCGGCATTTTGTGTATGATTAATGGTTCCTACTGTTTCCTGAGGAGTAAATATAATCCTACAGTACCTAATTTTTCTCTGGGCCTATCATCATGTCTTATCTATTGATCCCCAAGGATATTTACCTCTTAACCACTTACTTTGATTTTATTTTAAGTACTTTTATTTTGTGGTTTTAGAGGGACTGGTTTTTTATTTCAAAAAAAACACTTGTCAATATTCAAATCATTGATCCACGAATGGATTAGTAAATTGTGGTATATATACACCATGGAATACTATGCAGCCTTAAAGAAAAATGGAGACTTTACCTCTTTCATGTTTACATAGATGGAGCTGGAACATAATTCTTCGTAGTAAAGTATCTCAAGAATGGAAGAAAAAGTATCCAATATACTCAGCCCTACTATGAAACTAATTTATGGCTTTCATATGAAAGCTATAACCCAGTTATAACCTAAGCATAAGGGGAAGAGGGAGGGGAGGAGGGGGGCGGAGGGAGGGTGATTGGTGGGATTACACCTATGGTGCATCTTACGAGGGTACATGTGAAACTTAGTAAATGTAGAATATAAATGTCAACACAAGAACTAAGAAAATGCCAGGAAGGCTATGTCAACCAGTGTGATGAAAATATGTCAAACGGTCTATAAAACCAGTGTATGATGCCCCATGATCACGTTAATGTACACAGCTATGATTTAATAATAAAAAAATAAAAAATTTAAAGAAACAGTTGCAATATTGGTTTTATCTTTCTCCCAATTGGTCTAAAAGAGACCACACCAAAGGAAACTACATTTTAAGCCAATAAGCTCCAAGATGTACACCAAACAGACCTCACAGAAACCTCACCAAGAAGTAGGAATCAGGCTGGCAAAAAAACTTTAAAAGAGCAGTACACTGCCAGCCCACAGAATGCAGAGGGATCTCACAGCCAGATAGGGAGGGCAGGGTGCCCCAAACCCAAAGAAGCAACATTTCAAAATAATATAAATTGTCCAATTCTTGTACAAACGTTATTCAATAGTTCTCCAGAACAAACTGATGCAAAGCACAAGAAGATGGCACTTTTAGAGATAGCATCTTCAGACTCAGCAAAGAGTAATGAGATGAGTTGCCTATGGCTAAATCAGTGTCAAAAACATACTTTTCTTTCTTTCAAAGAGGCGGAAGAGCAATTACGTGGACTATCCAACATAAGGGTCACATGGTATTTGGTGAGTTGTTTGGGAAAGGGGTAGAGTTAGGACAAACATGTGGTCTCAGAGATCTCAACATCTTAATTTGATCATTCTAATGGAAAAAACTAAAAAATAAAGTATTTTAAAGCAGAAACTGTTTTGCCTAACTCCTCCTACAATCACCTTTCTGGTTTGTCTGGTACATTGTACAGAGAAATGAGGTTTCCCATAGTGGAGTCTTTTCCTGGGTTCTGTTTTGCTCTCAGTAAGGCAGGCCCATATCATTTTCCCTCCTCCAAGGAGAGGGAAATATGCATTAAGCTGGAAAGTCACCTACCAAAAGTGAGAAAGGGATTAGATTGCTGCTTCAGAGCTGTGGGAGTATTTGGGATGTTCTACAAATTGTTAGTACAACAACAAAAAAGTAGTTACAAAGTGTGTATATCACAACATGCTTTTAAAGACATTTTGTACCATGTTCATATTCCCTTAAATGTTTTTACAAAGGTACTCAGCCTCTAGCCCAGCTGGAATCTCTGAGAAGAGTCAGAGATAGTTGGTGAAAAAGACATGGTGGGGGAGGTGGTGAAAGGAGAACGCAGTTTTCCAGTTAAAGAAGAGCTCTCAGTTTAAAGGTCAGCTTCGGCAGGTTGGCCTCTGGCACCGTCAGGATCAGAGGGAGAAGTGGGAACAGGGTGAGACTGGGGTGCTCTACATCGTATTCAGGTCAAGCAGAGTTTGGTCCAGCATCCTTTGTGTACAGAGGTGCTCCTTTTTTGTACATTTCAGTTTATCTTCCAAGTCATCAATTGTATTTTCCAGTTTGGCTACCAATGATCTCTCAGCAAACTCAACACGGTTCTCCACCTTCTTGAGTTTCTGGGTAAGAATCTTTCTCTCTTCCTTATAATCATCTTCTTTTGAGAATACTATTCTTCAGCAGCACTCAGACACTTCAGGTTCTAGTCCATCAGTCTGATCTGCTCATTCATCTCTCAGCAGTGGGGCTCTGCCAGCTCAGCTCATTCCTCTGTGTATTCCAAATCTCCCTCAATAATCACCGACTTACAAACCACCTCTTCATACTTCCTGTCTACATCTTCTGAAATATGCTTAGCTTCTTTGAGTTGGATTTCCTGGAGTTCTGTCTTTTCAATTACCTTTAAATCTCACTCACTCTTATCAGCAGCTTTTTTCTGCTTCCTCCAGCTTTTACCAGGCAGTGGCAAGGAGCTCATGAGCTCAATCCAGCTCCTCTTCAACCACCTGGATCATATGGTTCAAGGAAGCCACCTCAGCCTTAGCCTAATGTTGGGCCTGCCTTTCTCCTTCAACTTCCTGCTAAAGGTGCTAGGCTCTCTCTTCTGTATCATGACCCTATTATTGAAGAACATGGATCTCACACTTCTCTGCCAGGATGGTGGTGATTCCAGCCATGGTGCCTACACTGGTCCTGCGCCCGCTCTGGTTTCTGCCTCCTCCATTCAATGTTGCAGCCATTCCTCAGTACTTTTATTTTATAAAGTCATCATTGCTTCCTTAAAAAATTTTCCCCTCAAAAGTAATTCCACTCCTGGAAAAAAATGTGATTGATTTATATTTTTGATAAAACTTTAAGAATATGACCTCATTGCTCCACCTTTATTTTACAGATCACAAAATCAAGATCCAGCAAAATAAGTGAGATTGCTGAAGTAATAAAGCAAGTTAATGGCAGAGTTGGCAGAAGATGGAATACCGCCAAAGAACTTCCAGGCAGACATGAGAAACATTCTATCTGGGACAATTGTTATCTGGCAAGATGAGAGCTTAAGGAAACAGTGGAGTAGGAAATAGATAGTAATAGCATTTGATAGAATTATTGCAAGTTTCCCTCTACTTTGGTTTGACTTTAACAAGTCAAATTATTCTTAGTAATTTTAACTCTTGGTCTTAGTATGTTTAATGGCGTTGCCCCTCGCCGAATTGTCCTTCCTGAGGGCATATATAAATATAAATATAAATATAAATATAAATATAAAAGGAATTTTATTTCCAATCTAATATAAAGATAAAGTAAATGCTATCTGGTGTGTTACTAAAAATAACATTGCTATGATAATAGTGTCTTTAATGTAATTTGATTGCCTATATTCATTATCTGAATTTCTTTGCTTACATGCAAAAACATCCGTACAAAGGGTCCATGCACATAGCATCACAATTGCCCAAATACTCTTTAACCAGGTGTGCTGGAATTTCCATAAAGCTTTCCTCTGGTTGATTTAACTTTTTCTCACAAAATTTCCTGTCAGGCTTTCCTCACTCATCTCACTATAAGCCAGTTTTAGCCCACCATTATGTTTTATTTTTCTCTCGATTATACTCTATTTTTCTGCTCAAGTCAAGAAAATAATATGCCGTGATAAACTGAAAGATGGATCTTTGTGCTCTGTAGAAATAGAAGAAAGAGTGGCAGAGTGGAATAATCTGGCATGACCCCAGAGGTGGAGTAACATGGCCCAGATAGTTAGGAAAGATGAGAAAAGCGTGTGTGTGTGTGTGTGTGTGTGTGTAGATATAGGAATGGATAGTCTCTGACCTCTCACAAATTGTTAAATGTCACCATCTCATACCAGGAAGTCTTGTGGAACAACTCAAGCTTCCTTGCACCTCCTTCTTTCACCTGAAGCAGGAACTATGAGTAGCAGAAGGTGGGGAAACACAAAGATTAAAAAATTAGAGTGAAAAATGTTATCTATACTGAGTGTATAAAAATGTTAATTACTTCAATTCCTCTTAAGATCTAACTCATCTTTTATATGGTAAACCATAACTTGCACAAGTCACTAAAAACATCTAGATTTTAACATGGTTATATTGATCAAGGTTGTTTAGATTATACTACAATTACAAACAGCCCTCATACCTTGGTGACTGAAAATAAGAAGTTTATTTCTTACACAGATGACATATCTCCCATTGTTCTACAGGGTGCTCATATTATAATCATTTATTTCCCAAGTTGTCAGAAAAGCCATCATCTTGCAACATTGCTTGCCACTGTGCCAGAGGCAAAAGAGGACTCTGTAAGCACTTACATAACTAATTAAATGATCCAATGTTCACACTCATTATACAGAACTAGTCTATCAGGCTACACAATCATAAATGGATAAGCAATGAAATTCTACCATGCCCCCAAAGGAAAAACCCAACATATCCAGCAAATAGACCTAATGGTTATCACAATGGTGCAAGAAGGTTGCTTTTCTTCCCCTTTCTTATGTCTCTTAACAAAGCATTAAAGCATAGCTATCTTAGACTCATCTTCTAAATTATCCTGACAACAATCTGTCCTCTGCTTGGCTTCTTTCAACAGAAGTAACCTGACTACCTAACCAGGCAGATAGGTATCCTGGTATTATCCTATATTTAGACATTTGTCATTAATATTAGAGAATATTAATCTTTATGTTTGGCTTAAACTTGATTTGTTGTAACTGATGATGCCCTCTAGAAAAATCAGAATACACTCAAACCTTGGTATATGTGGGGAATTGGTTCCAGGACTCTCCCACCTCCACTCTTGCACATGCCCACATCTGTGCATACCCAAGTCCCATGGTGCCCTGCAGAACCACATGCACAAAAATTTGGCCCTCCATATTTGTGATTTTTATATCCCAGTATTATTCTATTTTCAATCATGGGTTGATTGAAAAAGAAAATCACACATATATGAATATGAGCAGTTCAAATCTGTATTGTTCCAAGGTCAACTGTATATTAATCATAGTAGAAATAATGGTGTGCATATATGAATATACTCATTTAATACCAAAAAGAATTTTTCACATTATGTGGTATTATTATCATCTCCATTTAAACAATGACTATGATTACATACTTTCTTTCTCATAACAGCCTGTCAAATACATGAAAATTAGTATTTGCTAACCATCCTCACTTTATCCAGCTGTTTCTCATGAAATGTTTTCTAGATACTTCATCATCTTGTTTGTCCTATTCTGAATGTTTAGAAATATCCTTCTAATTGGTCCTTAGAAAAAAATAACACTGTAGACATGGTTAGAACAGCACATAGTTAAATAGGCTTAGATTTTTTTAAGTTGTTATCTTATATTATTAGTGGTATAGAGTATTCACAAATGAATTGTTTTGTTTGTTTATTTGAGTGTTTGTGTTTGAAGCCTCAATCATTCATCCTGGTCTAAGTCTCTTTTAGTTCCACAACCTCAGCCAAGGACTTGCCCTGTAGTCAATTTTTAATATTCAATGATAGACTAAACTCAAAATAGATGTTACTCAGTGTAAGTATAATGTTTTATATCTTTATATCATGAGAAGAAAATGCTTAATGCTAATTGTCTTCACTTTGAGAAGATAGCATTCTCCTATTAAGAAAGTAAAATACCATCACATGGGATATTGTCCATGTAAAACATACATGAGTATACACATTCTATCCTATTTCCCCCCATTAAAATAATGGAGCTGTCCCTTCCAACTAAAGATAATACCTCTGCTAGTACTTAGGGTTCATTCTGTCTCTTTCTTGATAGCCTTGTATCAATTAAATCTCCCTTTTACTCTTGACCTATTTATCTTATCCCTCTTAACTAAATACTTCCACATCCATGACTGACTGGTGTACCTTCATCCACCATGGCACCTCCTTATGCTAATACATTTTTCTACATAGGTACAAAAGTCATGTATCATAATCATATTTGAGACAACATAATTTTCCTATATAAAATCCTCCAATGGATTCATATTGTACTTAAAAGTCTAAATTTTTCATGTGACCTATAAGACCATACAAGGTATAACCTGTGCTTTCTTCTCTGACTTATTCTCTGCATTAAATTTCTATTTCTTATTAAAAATTTTCATGAACTTAGTGACTTAACACAACACAAATATATTATCTTACTATTATGAAGGTCACAAGTCTAAAATAGGTTGGCAGTGCGGCTGCATTCCTTCTGCAGATTATAGAAGAAAATCTGTTCTTTGCCTTTTCTGGATTCTGGTGGTTATATGAATTTCTTGGCTTGTAGCCCCACATGACTCAGACCTCTGCTTCCCTCGTTACATCTCCTTCAAGGTCTCTGATATTCTTGTCCCCATCTTATAAGGACCATTTTCATTACATTGCACCTACCTGGATGATCCATGGCAATCTTAACATCACAAGACTGTTAATCAAATCTGGAACATTCATTTTTCTGTATAATATAACATATTTGTATGTTTGTGAATGCAGACATCTGCATTAAAATGCAGAAATCTCTATGGAGCCATTATTTGTCCTACCACAATCTCCTAGAACTCATTCCCTTTCTCATTATGCTTCAGCTACCCTAATATATCATTCAAAGCTCTAAATCACAAGCAACAGAAAAATAAGGAAAGGAGCTTATTAAAGTTGATTTTAAAAAATTTGAGAACGTTAGTGTACAGGCTTCAAGCAATGCTTCCAGAAACAATAGACAAAATCATCTTCAGAACTGGTCTCAGAAGAAAACCACCATAGCTTTGGAGCACAAGATGTGCACCATTCCACTTATGGGCCAGGGACATAGTTTTCAGTATCATTATGACTACTAAAGAGAAAATGATCCCCTCCCACAACTATGATAGTATCTCTAGAGACAAATTGTCAAATGACTGTGCCTGACTGGTGGAACCTGGGTCACATTCCTGTACCTTATTTGTGAGTATATTAGTCACAGCATTCCAGAGAGACAGAAAACGTAGGATATAGATGGAAATAGACATATATATTAGATATATGTATGTAGATGCATATTGGAGAGGATTTATTAGAGAAATTGGGCTGCATAATTGTGAAGGCTGATAAGACTCATGACAGGCCATCTGCAAGCTGGAGATGGTGGTAACATTACTAAATCCAAGTCTGAAGCCTTCCAAACTAGGGAAGTAATGGTGTAACTCTCAGTTTGAGGTCAAAGTACTAATAAATCAAGAGACTTCTATTATCAGTTTGGGAGTCCAAAGGTTGAGGAGCCTGAAGACAGGAGAAGTAGAATGTATCCTCATTCCAGAAGATAGATTGACACATTTGCCTATCTTTCATTTTTACTGTCTCTGGGCCTGTAGCAGATTGGATGGCACCTACCCACATTTGCCAACTAGTCCACTCAGGCTCACAGGCTAATCATCTCTGGAAATACTTTCACAGACACACCCCAAAACGTGTTTTACTAGGTATTTCATAACCCAATCAGGCTAACACCTAAAATTAACCATCATAGCAAGGAAAACCAAAAAGACAAATACTTAGTATTACATCTCTTGAAGAAAGAAACATGAAGACTTAGAAAGATAGGATTTCTTAAAACTAAAAAAAGGGTTAAAGTTTCTGCATTGTAAGATCAAATTGCAGATGCCTCCATCCAACATGTTTCTCTTTCTAGATTATAGTTTTAATTCCTGAATTATTTCCAGGGAGGCTGGAGAGAAAGATTAGATTTTTATATTCATGTTTCCTTTTTATTTTTTTATTTATATTTATTTATTTTTTTATTAAATCATAACTGTATACATTGATATGATCATGGGGCATCATACACTCGCTTCATAAACCATTTGACACATTTTTATCACAGTGGTTAACATAGCCTTTCTGGTGTTATCTCAGTTACTGTGCCAAAACATTTACATTCTACATTTACCAAGTTTCGCAAATACCCCTGTAAGATGCACCACAGGTGTGATCCCACCGATCCCCCTCCCTCTACCCACCCCCTGGGATTTCTTAAGAAAAATGTTTTGGAGAGGTTTATGCTCAACCAAGTGTTCTATTTCAGTGCCAATAAAATTTAGGAAGACTTTTTTTAAAAAAAAAAAAAATGTCACTGTACTTTCAATTACTTCCTCTTCCTAGAGAAAAATCCTTTTTCATGTTATTCACATGACTGGCTGATTCTCATTTTTCATATGTTAGCTCAAATCTCCTCCAAAAGGGCCATCTAACAACTTTATCTAGTATTTTTCCCTAGTCACTCTCTATCATTACCTTGTTTTATTATATTTATACTATTAAAAACTATTTAAATTTAACATGGGTTTATTGGCATAGTATTAGGCACATAGGAGGTTCTCAATAAATACTTGTTGAATTGAAAAACAAGACAAGTATAGTAGAAAAAGTACATGATTTGGAACCAAACTACCTGAGTTTGAACATTTTCTCTACCAAATACAAATTAGATGACTTTAATTAAGAGATTTAACCTCTTTGAGTATTAATTTTTTTCCTCCCTCTTTTATTATTATTATTTTTTTTTGATACAGCATCTCACTTTGTCCCCCTGGGTAGAGTGCCATGGCGTGGCATCATAGCTCACAACAACCTCAAACTCCTGGGCTCAAGCAATCCTCTTGCCTCAGCCTCTCAATTAGCTGGGACTACAGGTGCTGCATCACCACGTTTGGTTAATTTTTCTACTTTTGTAGAGACGGGTGTCTCACCCTTGCTCAAGTTGGTCTCAAACTCTTGAGCTTGGGCAATCCACCTGCCTCAGCCTCCAAGAGTGCTAGAATTACAGGTGTGAGCCACCATACCTAGCCATAATTTTCCCATTTTTAAATTTACTTTTTATGCAGTTTTGAGGTATAATTGATGAATTTGTTTTATTTATTTTTGTATTTCAAAATATTAAGGGGCACCAATTTTTCTGTTGCATCAGTGGTTCTCAACCTTCCTAATGCCTTCTAATACCATGACCCTTTAATACAGTTCCTCATGTTGTGGTGACCCCCAATCATAAAATTATTTTCATTGCTACTTCATAACTGTAATTTTGCTACTCTTATGAATCATAATGTAAATATCTGATATGCAGGATGTGTTTTCATTGTTACAAAGGGGTCACGACCCATAGGTTGAGAACCGCTGTGTTAAATGGATACCTTAAAATATATACTAAATTTGGCGGGTTTAGTGGGGCCATCACCACAAGAGTGTTAATTTTACGTAAGTTTTTACCACTCACCCCATTTTTCTTCCCCCTCCTTAGTTTCCAATGTCCTTTACATTTCTTTGTACACGTGTGTGCACAACTTTTAACTACGAATTATTGCAGACTACATGTGGTGTTTCTTTTTCCATCGTTGAGGTACTTCACTTATGATAATGGTCTCCAGTTCCATCCAAACTGTAAAATACATTATTTCATTCCTTTTTATAGCTCAGTAGTGCTCTATATACCAAATGTTCTTTATCCATTCTTGTACTGATGGGCAGCTAAGTTGATTTCACATCTTTGCAAAAGTGAATTGTGCTGAGATAAAAATATGAGTCCAGGTGTCTTTTCAATAAAATGACTTATTGTCCTTTGGGTAGATACCCAGGAGTGGGATTCCTAGATTGAATGGTAAGTCCATATTTTTTTTTAGGAAATCCCCATACTGTTTTCCATAGAGTTTGTATTTATCTGTAGTCTCACCTACAGTGTATAAGCATTCCTTTCTCTCTGCAGCCATGCCAGCATCCACTGCTTTTTGACTTTTTAATAATAAGCAGTCGTTGCCCAGACCAATGTCCTAAAGTGTTTTCCTAATATTTTCTTTAAGTAGTTTCATAGTATTGAGTCTTCTATTTAAGCCTTTAATCCATTTTGATTTGATTTTTGTGTATGACAAGAGATAAGGGTCTGGTTTAATTCTTCTGCATGTGGATATACAGTTTTTCCAACACCATTTTCTCAAGAGAAAGTCTTTTTACCAATGTATGCTCTTGGCACCTTTTTATATTATTATTATCTTTTTTTTATTGGTGGGGATTCGTTGAGGGTACAATAAGCCAGGTTACACTGATTGCATTTGATAGGTAAAGTCTCTCTTGCAATCATGTCTTTGACAAAGATTAATTCACTATAGATATGAGAATTTGGTTCTGTATTCTGTATTCTCTTCTATTAGTCTGTGAGTCTGTTTTGATGCTAATACCATGATGTTTCAGTTACTACAGTTCTATAATATAATCTGAAATCAGGTAATGTGATTCCTCCAGTTCTGTATATAATATTCCTAACATACGCAGTATGTGCTAAATGACTACTTATTGGTAACACTTTCAGTTAACAGTAGGCTCTTAGTAGTTAAGATTTTTGAGGAGCCAAAAGTTGCTCATGGATTTTTGAGTATGTGGGAGTCATCACCTCCTTCCCTGTGTTGCTCAAAGGTTGATGTTATTTTGTATATGTGTGTGTATACATAGTGTATACATTATATGTATATATATATATGATCTGTATATAATTACATTTAAACACCAAAAAGAGTTTCTCATAAATATTCACCATAATATAGAATTTATAAAATATATATTTTATTTCCTTTCAATATATTAATTTCATGTGCTTTTCATAAAGTACAGAAGTAATAAAACACAGAATTCCTTAGAAATTAACTTTCATCATAGACAAATGAAACCGACATTAGTTTAACTGGCTAGATAGATAGATACACATTTTTTTTATGAATAGAACATAATTCTGATTTTGTGATACAAACATTAAATATTGGCCAAAGGCAGAGAGAAGTAATGACTGGTACATCTTTCTACAAAGGAGGATGGTATGGTCCTGTCATTGATTACACCCCTCATCTTTCTCATCTCACCCATAACAGTTGTTGTCACCCTTGGTTACACATAAAAATCTCCTTGGAAGTTTTTCACATCTCCTAAACCCTATCTGTACCTGAACCAATAGCATCATAATCTTTGGGGGGGGGGGTGGGTAAAACCAGGCACTGTGTCTTTTAAAGCTCCCCATGGTAGTTCCAGGCACAACCAAATTAATACATAAAGGGTATTGAGAGGACTGGAGAGCCAAAGGTGTGGTGGTTGCAGGTCATACTGGCACAGATACCCTCCCTACTTTGGTAGTAATCCTTAGGGCACAGCCATACAAGAAACTAAGCAATCAGTGTCCCTTCTGTTACAGTAAGTTCCAAGTTTAAAAGCTGTTAAAAAGTAAATGAAGATGGGAGGAAAGGAAATATTTGTAAACCTCACTGAACTCACTTATCAACGCTCATATTGTGTGTGTGTGTGTGTGCGTGTGGACTCACGTGCTTCTTTGAGTATTCTACATAAGATCATACTATATGCAAGTGGAGATAGTTTCACTTCTTTTATTTTTTTTATTTTGATTTAAATACATTGTATATTATTTCATTTTATTACCATTTTCCCTGGCTAAAGTCTCCAGTATAATATTGAAACAAATGATGAGAGGATATTCTGGTCCTATTCTTAAAGGGACAGGTTCTGATTTTTCACCACTAAATTTGATATTAGATTTTTATTTAATGATTAAAAATACTCAACAAACTAAAAATCTGAGGGAACTTTCTAAGCTTGACACCTTTTTTGATATCTGAAATACTGATATTTTTCATCAGTTATTGATATTATGAATCATATTAATGGTCCAAATATTGAACAATTCCCAAAATCTTAGCATAAATGCAGAATTATAATAACATCATAAATTCATTACAATAATTTCCTTCCTTTTTTATATTCTGAAACAGATTAAATAATATAGTGAATTATCTATTTGAAAAAATGGAATGACTCTTGTGAATCTTTCTTAGCTCAGGGTCTTTTAGGAACAAATATATTTTTACATTTAAAAAAATTTCTTTCATATTTCAAGTCTTTTTCAGATTTTCTACCTCTCCTTGAGTCGATTTTGGAAATATATATTTTCATAAAATGCTACATAGATATCAGTTTCATGGATTCTACATAAATTTTTCATTTGCTTATAATTTTTACTCCTCAGAGTGTGAAGAAATCTAGTTTTGTTTTTCATTTGCCTTTTTAGTTTTTATTTTTTATTAGATTTACCTCTGCTTGATTTATTTACCTCCATGTTTATGGTCTTCAATTCATTAGTCTCTTTTTACAATTTATTTTTTTTTACTGAACTAAAAATTATTTTAATCTTATGTAAGATTATAAATTTTTAGTAGAATAATATTCTATTTTGTCTTCGTTAATCAGGTAAATATGAAAGAAACCTGATTGTTCAGTACTTGAAGTCATAATCAAAGCACAAATTGCCTGATAACAATGCACTCTTATTCCAGACGAAGTATTCTAAAGCAAATAACCAGGTTTTTGATTGCTGAACAGCCAATTCTGGATATTAAAATTACAGTTGTTATCAATGTTGTGCTTGCTTACGTTGAAAATATTCAGCTGTTTTCTTTAAACATCTATATTTATAAAAGGTCACTTTGTATATTGACTGAAAAAAAAAATATATATATAATTTAACTTAATAATTTTCTTACATGTGATATAGTTTTGTCTAATCAACCAAGGGACTTTCTTCTAAAAATGTATTAATTGTAATGCAGAAACATAGGTATAGAATCTCCTCTCTCTCTACATATATATATTTATATATTTATATGTGTGTGATATATATATAATACACATATACTATCAGGGTTCTTTCATATTTACTTGATAAACAAAGACAAAATAGAATATTATTCTGCTAAAAATTTATATATATATATAATGTAGGAAGACTATATATCTACATTTATTTATCTATGTAATTTATGTATGTCTGTCCATTATATCCATTTTATTTCAATAATATTAATTTCATGTACTTTTCAAAAAGTGTAGATATAGTAAAACACATACTCCTCAGAAATTATCTTTAATCATATACAAATGAGTAAATGAACAATTTCATTTACATTTATTCCACCAAAAATTGACATTAGTTCAACATGATAGGCACTTGAGTAGATGGATCTTGCCTTCACAACTAAGACATTACTCTTAAATAACTGTTTCTCCAGCACTTGCTACTGCACATTTGAATTTGTAAATTTCTGAAAGTGTCTTCAATAAGATTACTGAATCTTGATGGGGAGTCCATGTATGACTTGCCTTTCTTTGACAGGGATTTAATCCCATTATTTTAAGTGCTGATGGCAGCACAGCAAACAGGCTAATAATCAAAAATATGACTTACTACAGACCATCTGGATTTTACTTTCCCACCATATGTTTATGACAATCTACTTATTTGTGATGTACTTGTGAAGTGCAGACCCATATTAGTAATTTAGAAGAATTGTTAATTATTTTGCTTAACAAATCCTGGTGGAAGGTGGGGTTGTATACTGTGTTTTTATACAAAATTAGCATTTATAGAATTGTGTTTAAATATAATAAAACATATCATGTATGCTGTAGAACCCTGAAACAGCAGATAACTAGAAACCTGAACATACATGACAAGCTACCAAAACAACAAATCACTTAGAAACTTTGTTGTCTTATCCAATGTTTCCCAAACTGTTGTACAGAAAAATTTCATATGAATGACTTGTGAGTTTGCGAGAACTGCAAATTCCTGGGACTTATATTAGACTTGGGCAATTAGAAAATATATAGGGTTGAGAATCTGCATTTTAACAAGTTTACCAGTTGATTCTTACTAACAATAAACTTGAGAATCATTAACCCTTGGTTAGCCTTCCCCCAACTTCGCTACCCCTAATCTGTTGTCAGTTCCTGATATTATTTAAGAAAGCAAATCATATTAAGCCAGCTAAAGTATTAGACACGAGGGTGTAAAGATAATTTTATTCATCCATTTTGTCCTTAATAAATCTAGGTTTGTTATGAAGCTAGTCATAAAATCAGACAATTTTAATAAAATAAGCCTTTTTTCTTTTGCAGTTTTTGGCCGGGGCTGGGCTTGAACCCACCACCTCCAGCATATGTGGCTGGCACCCCACTCCCTTGAGCTACAGGCGCCGCCCATAAAATAAGCCATTTTAGTATGACAAAACGTGCTCTGTCTCCTATTGAAGGGTCAAATAGGGCTACCTAAACCATTCCAGGGAATAAATGTATAGGAGTTACACAGAGGAGGTTACCATACTTTATTCCTAAAGGAAGAGAAGGAATAAACTGTGTTAAAATTTAGGTCAATAACATCCAAGTCAAAGGAAATACCATATGTAAAAGAACAGTGGCAAAAATGGCTTGTACTAGGACAAATGTAAAGACAATCTTTGTTCAAATGTTCACTGACAGATTGGTAAGCAAGAAATATTCTGGAGACATAGTTAAGGGCAAGATTACAGAAATTGTTTATACAGAATGAGGAATTTTCTCCTTATCCTGGGTGACCAGATATATACTCAAAGATTTTTAAGCAAAGGAAAATGAGGATCAGATTGAAATTTAGAAATATCATTCTGGCTACTGTGTGGAAAATGGGTTTAATGAGGGCAGGCTTAGGACTAGGAAATCTGTTAGTTTATTATTACGATAATTAAGATAAATATAGACCAATGGATTAGCATAGAGACCCACAAAATAAATATAGGCATCTATGGTCAACTGATTTTCCATGATGATAATAACACACAATGGCAGGCTCAGCAGCTAGGGTGCTAGTCACATACACTGGAGCTGGTGGGTTTGAATCCAGCCCAGGCCTGCCAAACAACAATGACAACTGCAACCAAAAAGTAGCCAGGCGCTGTGGTGAGTGCCTGCAGTCCCAGCTACTTGGGAGGCTGAGGGAAGAGAATCGCTTAAGCCCAAGAATTTGAGGTTGCTGTGAGCTGTGATGCCACAGCACTCTACCAAGAGTGACAGTGAGACTCTGTCTCAAAAAAAAAAAGAACACACAATGGCAAAACAATTAATAATGGACAGTCTCTTCACTATATAGTGCTGAGAAAACTGGATATTCACATACAGAAGAATGAAATTGGACCCTTATTTCACAACATATACTAAAATTGACTCAATTGATAAACCAAACAAAAACATACACTGGGGAAAAATAATCCCTATTTAATAAATGGTGCTGGGAGAATTGGTTAACCACATGTAAAAGACTGAAACAGGACCCACACTTCTCAGGACTTATAAAAATTGATTCAAGATAGATAAAATATTTAAATCTAAGGCATAAAACAATAAAAATCCTTGAAGAAAGTGTGAGGAAAACACTGGAAGATATCAGCCTGGGGAAAGATTTTATGAAGAAGACTTCCGTGGCAATTGCTACAACAACAAAAATAAACAAATGGGACATAAACTGAAAACCTTCTGTACAGCTAAGGAAATAACAATCAAAGCAAACAGATGAGTTTCAGAATGGGAAAAGATGTTTCTATTTTATGAATTGGACAAAAACTTAATAATGAGGATCTAGAGAGAACTCAAATTAATCAACAAAAAAGATCGAAGAATCCCATATATCACTGGGCAAGAGACATGAATACAACCTTCTCTAAAAAAGACAGTCGAATGGCTAAGAAATGACTGAAAAAATGCTCATCATCCTGAATCATCAGATAAATGAACATCAAAACCACCCTGAGATATCAGCTAACCCAGTGAGAATGGCACATATTACAAAGTCTCAAAGCTGCAGATGCTGCCATGGATGTGGAGAGAAGGGAACACTTACACTGCTGGTGGGACTGCAAACTATTGCAACCTTTTTGGAAGGAAGTATGTAGAACCCTCAAAGAAATCAAACTGGCCCTCTTATTTGATCCTGCAATACCATTACTGGGAATCTACCCAGAAGAAAAGAAGTCCTTTATCATAAAGACATTTGCACTAGACTATTTATTGCAGCTCAATTTACAATCGCCAAAATGTGGAAACAGCCTACAGCTTACTGATTTACAAAACTTAACCAAAATATATTTTTTAGAATAAACAAAAGTGAAAACCAGTCTCTACTTGCCATCTGATCTTTATAAACCAAACAAAAGCATTGAGTGAGGAAAAGGATCCCTATTCAACAAATGGTGCTGGTAGAACTGGATAACCATATGTAAAAGACTGAAACTTGACCCACACCTTTTACCACTTACAAAAATCGACTCAAGATAGATTAAAGACTTAACTGTAAGCACAAAATGATAACAATCTTAGAGGAAAGTGTGGGGAAAACTTGATGATTTTGGAGTGGGGAAAGATTTTGTGACAAAGACTTCAGTGGCCATGACAACAACAAAAAGTAACAAATAAGAATTAATTAAGCTGAAAAGCTCGTGCACAAATAAGGATACAACAGGTAAAGAAAAACAAGTTTCATAATGGGAAAGGGTATTTGCACGGTATGAATCTGACAAAGGGTTGATAACTAGAATGTACAGAGAACTCAAATTGATCAACAAAAAATGAGTAAAAATCTCACGTACCACTGGGCAAGACATATGAATAGAACCTTCTCTGACAAAGACAGATGAATGTCTAACAAACAATTGACAAAATGCTCATCATCCCTGATTGTGAGAGAAATGCAAATCAAAACCACCCTGAGATATCACCTAACCCCAGTGAGACTAGTCCACATCACAAAGTCTCAAAACTGCAGATGCTGGTACAGATGTGGTGAGAAGGGAACACTTTTATACTGCTGGTACAGCTGCAAACTAATACAACTTTTTGGAAGGACATATGGAGAATCCTCAAAGAATTCAAATTAGGCCTCCCATTTAATCCTGCAATCCCATTATCAGGCAACTACCCAGAAGAAAAACAAAATCCTTTGATCATAAGAACTTTTGTACAAGACTGTTTATTGTAGCTCTTTTACACCTGCTAAAATGTGGAAACAACCTACATGCCCACCAAGCCAGGAATGGATGAACAACCTGTGGTATATGCATACCATGGAATACTACTCAGCCATTAAAAAAGGATGGAGACTGTACATCCTTTTAATTAACCTGGATGCAGTTGGAACACATTCTTCTTCTCAAAGCATCACAAGAATGAAGAAGCAAGAATCTGATGTACTAAATTCTAATATGAAGGCAGTAGATGATCTAATACAAGGGGTGGGGGAAGAGGAATGAGCAAAAGGGGAGAGGTGAGGAGGGAGTGGGATGAGGGGTCATGGTGTATGGCACTCCTCTTGGGAGCAGGACACAATTATAAGAGGGACTCAGCCTAACAAATACAATCAATGTAAACTAATTCTTTGTTCCCTCAATGCATCCTAAGCAATTAAAAATACTCAAAATGAATTAAAAACTTAAGTGAAAAAGAAAAAACCATAAAATCATATAATGAAAAAATAAGGAAAAAGCTTCTTGACATTTGTCTATGCAATGAATTTTTGGGTATGTTATGAAAAAAATAGTCAACAAAAGTTAGGCGGCACCTGTGGGTTGAAGGAGTATGGAGGTGGCAGGTTCAAGCCCAGCCCTGGCCAAAAACTGCAAAAAAAAAAAGAAAGAAAGAAAAGAAAAAAGTAAAAATAAACTAAAAAAATTGTATCCCAACTAAAAAGTTCTTCATAGACAAGGAAACAATTAAAACAGTAAAAAGGCAACCTATACAGTGAGAATAAGAGTTGCAAACCATACATTGAATGAGAGGTTAATATCCAAAATATATGTATGAAACAAACTCATGCAACTCAATAGAGAAAAACAACCTTACTTAAAAATGTACAAAGAATTTGAATACCTTTTTTTCAAAACAAGACTTGGAGACAGACCACAGGTATATGAAAAGGTCTTCGATTTTACTAATCATCAGAGAAATACAATAAATACCACTTCACATCTGTTAAGATGGCTATTATTAAAAAAAGGGAAAAGAAAAATAAGAAATTAACAAATGTTGGTAAAGATATGGAGGAAAAGGACCCCATATAGTAATTATGGAAAATAGTATGGAGCTTCCTCAAACCAATAAAACTAGAACTACCATGTAATTCAGTAATCCTACTTCTGGGTACATTCCAAGAAAATGAAATTAGTATCTCCAAGGGATATCTACACTCTTATGTACATTTTGGCATTATTCACGATATCTAGAATTTGTAAAGAACTTACAGGTCCACTGACAAAGAAATGGATAAATAAAATGTGGTATATATGCAAAATGGAATATCATTCAGCTTTTAAAAGTATGAAATCCTGTCATTGGTGTCTATATGGCTGAACCTGCTAAATGACGTAAGCCAGATGCAGAAAGACAAATACTACATGATTTCACTTATATGTGTAATCTGAAAATGTCAAATTCATATAAATAGTAGAATGTTGCTTTTCAGGGGCTGGGAATAGAGAGATATAAGAAATTGTTGGTCAAGGGTTACAAAATTTTAGTTACGCAAGAAAAATAGTTTCTGGAGATCTAATGTACAGCAATGTGACTGCAGTTAACAATATTATATTGTATGCTTGAAATATGCTAAGAGAGTATGCCTTTAGTGTTTTCACCACACAAAAATAAATGGTAAATATGTGAGGGGGCATATATATATATATATATATATAATTTTTTCATTATATTGATTGCAGTAGTTATTTCACAGCGCATACATATATCAAATCATTAAGTCATACAACTTATATATAAATTTGAACTGTCAATTATACCTTAATATAGTTAGGGAAAAACATAATAAAGATGAGTGAGGAACCTAAGAAGTATTTAGAAAAGATGTAAAAGTAATGTAATTTTAGTAAATACTTAATAAGGTGAATTTGCAATTCCAGATTATCATTTCAATTTAAAATATAACTCCTAAGTTTCTAAAATGGGTGAGCCAGGATAATGGGATGTCGTAATCTAAGATAAGGTATCGTACAGGATAAAGAGGTGTTTTGTGAAGCTGAAATGACGAGTTTAGTTATAGATGATTATTAGACATTTAGATAGAAATGTTAGGTAGGAAGTCGGCTGTAATATGAGTATGAACCTCATTAGAAATATCCACTTTTGAAATATAGGTTTTGGAATCATCTATACATAGGTGGGAGTTAAATCTATGAGGGTGGATGAGATTATACAGGAAAAAGTATGCAGGGTAAAAATATCTGAAGCAGAATCATAGAAGACACCAATATTTAAAAGATTGGAATAAGAAGATGATCCATGAAAGAAAACAGAAAAAAAGGATGGTGAGCTATGGAAAATGGTGAAAAGGAGATAATAACAAAAAGAAATTGAGAAATGTTTCAAATAATATATCTATATGCATATTAGTATATTAAAAGCTCCAAAAAAATGGACATGGAGAAATAGGTTTAATCTTGTTTAACAGACTTGAAAAATACTGATCTATACAACGTACCTTTATTTACATTAGAAACACAATTTGCTATTGTCCTACCACTTCTTCCTCAGGGAAATGATATTAATTAATGTGGTATCTCTCAATCCAGGATCGTTTCGCCTCTAAAGGAGAATTTAGCAAAGTAAAGTTTTCCAATGCTACCACTGAGGTGATGTTGCTACTGACACGTACATGAAATAGAACAATCGTTCCTGAATAAAGTGTATATGTATGGTCAACTAAATTTCTATAAGGTTAACAAGACCATTGAAAATGAATAAATTGTGATGTATGTACACCACGGAATATTATGCAGCCTTAAAGAAAGATGGAGACTTTACCTCTTTCATGTTTACATGGATGGAGCTGGAACATATTCTTCTTAGTAAAGTATCTCAAGAATGGAAGAAAAAGTACCCAATGTACTCAGACCTACTATGAAACTAATTTAGGGTTTTCACATGAAAGCTATAACCCAGTTACAACCTAAGAATAGGGGGAAGGGGGAGAGGGAGGGGAGGGAGCGGGAGGTGGGTAGAGGGAAGGGGATTGGTGGGATTACACCAGCGGTGCATCTTACAAGGGTATATGTGAAGCTTGGTAAACGGTCTGTGAAGCTAGTCAATGATGCCCCATGATCATATCAATGTACACAGCTATGATTTAATAAAAAAAAAAAAAAGAAAATGAAAAAGAATGGTCTTTTACCAGATGGTGCTTGGACAACTGGATGCAAAACAATGAAATTAAGCCATATACAAAAATTGCACCACATACAAAAATTAACTAAAAGTGAATGAAAAATCTGCAAGAAAAAATGAGAACTATAAAATTCTTAGAAGAAAACAGAAGTGTAAACCCTTATGACCTAGGATTAGGCAATTGTTTCTTATATATGACACCACACTTGAGGGAAATGAAGTCACAATTAGATAAATTTGACTTCCTCAAAATTGAAAACTTCTGAGCAATATCAAAAAAGTAAAGAGATAACCCACAGATAACCTTCTGGTATCAAGAATATATAATATATAGAATACTTATAAGGCACTAATAAAAAGACCAAAGAAATTGTCAAAGAATTCCAATGGACATTTTCTTCAAAATAAAAAAAAAGTATACTGTAAGCATGTGAAAATTGCTCAACATCATTAGTCATTAGGAAATAACAATTATAACCACAAAGAGATACTACTTCATTGTCACTAGGATGATGATGATGATAATAATAATAATGTATAGTCTTAAATATCTATCGATCTCTTGGTCTATATTCTTGATTAAGCTAGCAGTTACATGGATGTATACATTTGAAAGAGTGAAATAAAAGTCTTACCATATCTCTTACTCTACTGGATAATCTTGTCTTCTCTGGGTTGAACACACATTCTGCTTAGTAAATCATTGAAAACAAATCTTATGAAAACCATGTTTTAAAAAGATGTTCAGAAATTCATAGTCTATTCTTAATAGTTTAGAAATGTATCGTTGCATTATGCACATTAGGTTAGGACCCCCTAAATACCCTCCACAGCAAATAAGTAAGCAAGGAGATGGTTGTGTTAATCAGTTAGATGTAAGCATTCCACATTGTATATCAAATCAGCATATTGTACCTCATAAATGCATTAATGTACGCAGTTATGATTTAATAAAGAATTAAAAAATAAAATTAAAATTAAAAAGTTTTAGATATTCACACAAAAATAAATATATAAATCTAAGGAACAAAAGACAGAACCTAGAGATGAACCAAGCCATGTATCACCATCTGATCTTTGATAAACCAAGCAAAAGCATGCACAGAGAAAAATAATCCCTATTTAATAAATGGTGCTGGGAAAACTGCTTAGCCACATATAGAAGACTGAAATTGGATTGGACCTTTCACCACTGACTAAAAATGACTCTCACTGGATAAAATATTTTTATTTAGGACGTGAAACAATAAAAATTCTAGAAGGAAGTGTGGAGAAAATTCTTGACAAAATCGGCCTAGGAAAAGATTTTATGAAGAAGACCCTCTTGGCAATTGCAGCAACAGCAAAAATAAATAATTGGGACATGATCAAGCTAAACAGATTCTTCACAGCTAAGGGTACAACAACTAAAGCAAACAGACAACCTTCACAATGGGAGGAGGTATTTGCATGCTATGAATGTTACAAAGGGCTGATACCTAGAATCTACAGAGAACTCAAATTAACAAGAAAGCACCAGACAACCCCATTTATAATTGAGCAAGATACTCGAACAGAAACTTCTCTGAAGAGGACAGATGAATGGCCAATAAACACTTGAAAATAATGCTCATCATCTCTACTCACCAGAGAAATGCAAATAAAAACCACCCTGACATAGCACCTAACTCCAATGAAAATAGCCCACATCATAAAATCCTGAAACTATAGATGCTAGAATGGATGTGGAGAGAAGGATCATTTTCACACTGTGGGTTGAATTACAAACTAATACAACCTCAATGGAAAGAAGTATGGAGAATTCCCAAATAACTAAAAGTAAACTTTCCATTTGATTCTGCAATCCCATTACTAGGAATCTACTCAGAAGAACAAAAATCATTTTACCAGAAAGAGATCCTGCTATCCCATTTGATCCTGCAATCCCATTACTAGGTTATCTACCCATAAGAACAAAAATCCTTTTACCAGAAAGACATTTCCACCAGAATGTTGACGCCAGCTCAATTCACAATTGCCAAGATGTGGAAGCAACCCAAGTTCTCATCAACCCATGAATTGATTAACAAACTGTAGTATATGTATACCATGGAATTTTATTCAGCCATAAGAAAAAGTGGAGACTTTACATCTCTTGTGTTTACCTGGATGAAGTTGAAACACATTCTTCTTAGTAAAGCATCACAAGAATGGAAAAACAAGTATCTGATGTAGTCAATACTAATATGAAACCAATATATAAACAACTACCAGCCCACATTAAAGAAAAACACAGGTATACTCTAGTAAGAGAGGAGGGAGAGGAGAAAGGGAAAGAGGGAGTGTAATTGGAGGGTTCTCATATAATGTGCACAATGTGAGAGTATTCAGTACACTCCCCGGGTGAAGGGCTCCACTACAACTTGAACTTTACCTTAGAAATGAAAACAATGTAACCTAAACATGTACATCCTCATATTAATCTGAAACTTAAAAAAAATTAAAGGCAATGTAAATTAGGCCAAAAAAACTTTTAGTGTGTATCTTATGCAGTCTCCTTGGACTCTAGTCTGTTCTTCTGATACTATGTGTCTTTCTGGTACCATCTATCTTTCTTAACTTGCTGTAGTAGTCAGGGTTCTCCAGAGAGCAGAACCAATAGGATAGGGCTTTTATTAGGGAGAACGGCCCACATATTTACAAAGGCAAAGTCACAATAGGCCATCTGAGATCTGGGGAATGAGAAAATCTGGTTGTGTGGTTCAGTCCAAGTCCAAAAGACTCCAAATCACAGGAACCAACAGTGCAGTCCCTACTCTGTGGCTAAAGACCTGAGAGCCTGTGATGTGTTTCAGATTATAAAAGTTGAAGAACCTAGGGTGTTATGTGCAAGAGCAGCAAGAGAAAAAATGTCTCACTCTTAAAGGAAAAGAAAGAGGAAATTCAGTAAGCTGAATACCTGCCTTTTCTCACCTGCTTTGTTCTAGTCACGACAGCGCAGCAGGTTGGATGGTGCTCACCCACATTTGGGGTGAGTCATCTTATCACAGTTCACTGACTCACATATGGATTTCTGAAAACATCCACAAAGGCATACCCAGAAACAATGCAGGGCATCTGCTCATCAGCCATCTAGGCATGTCTTAATGCTGTCATATTGACACCTAATATTAACTATCACAGCTACCATCTTAGCTTTGAGTGGCTCTCCAGTGCCAGGTTTACCACCTGAGAATCTAAGACATCATTCCCTTGTAAAGCTGAAGCCATCATTTCTATTAGCTCAAGGATGGCTGAGATTGAGAAGAAACTTCTTTCATCCTATGAATTTTACTCCCTACAGTATTCATATCCTAGACTAAGTTTTTGTGGCAATACCTTAAGATTTAGACTCCAGCAGGGGTCCTCAAACTTTTTAAACAGGGGGTCAGTTCACTGCCCCTCAGACCAGTGGAGGGCCGGGCTATAGTTTAAAAAAAAAACAAAAAAACTATGAACAAACTCCTATGCACACTGTACATATCTTATTTTGAAGTAAAAAAACAAAACGGGAACAAATACAATCACACCGCCACATGTGGCCTGCAGGCCATAGTTTGAGGACCCCTGATTTAGAGTAACTTAAATGGAATTCTAATGTAGGAATGGCAAGTTTTAAAGTTATAATAAATATAGGCTTCAACTTGATTTAGGCCAAACATAAAGATGAGATTTCCAAGGACTATTCCCAAGCTCCTAACCCACCTTTTGGTCTTTAACTATATTCATTCATACATCACCATTTAAAAATCTATCTGCTAAAAACCCCTGCACTTTTTCCTCAAAAATATATCATTCCTTCTCACAGCATTTCAAAATCAAGAATCTCATCATCTAATCAGATCTATTATAAGCTTCTTAGTTATAGCTTCTTAAGAATATCTCCATGAGTACAAATACTCTGGGCCTATAAACCTCAGAAACAAAAGAAAATATTAACTCTTATCCTCACAATGGATCTATAATGTGAGAAAAGTATAGTATAACCACTATAGACATTTCTATTCAAAATGGGAAGGTGGGAAATTGGGAGACCTACGGAAGTTCCTGGCACGTGAAACTTTTAAAATGCAGCTGTGAATAGATTGGTATATCTGAAATTAATTAATTAATTCTGTAATTCATATCTAAATTCTACAGGCTCTTAGTTACACCCTCTGAGAGTCATATTTTCTTGACTATGTGCTTTGTGGTATCACATATTTGCAGCTTAGTGATCTTTGCTTAGAAACTATTTCTTATTTTTTACTTTTTTTTGTTAAGGTTGAAAAATTTTAAAACTATCAAGTCCTAGATCTATCATGTTTAATAGTACTTACCTTAATTTATCTCTTTCTTCTAAAATTTTAACACTGGCAGCAAAACGTAACCAACATCTGTTCTTGAAATCTTCTTAGCTAGATGGCCCACTTCATTAGCCAAATTTTCTACTTTGCACATAACTTTGGGTCACAGTTTTACTAAACTAATCCTACAAGCAAGGATCCCCTTTCTTCTAGTTCCAAATAATTTTTTTTTCTTAATTTCTTTTAAAGCTTCATTTGTAGTTCCCTTAATTTCTAATATTCTACTTACAGTCTGATTGAAGCAATTTAGGATTTCATTAATGCTGCCCTTAAAATCATTTTAGTTCCTAGATACTTTCTTTTTCCGAAACCACTCATACATTTCAGTTGTGTGTTACCAAAGCACCCCATTTAAAGTCACCAAAATGTGAATCAGTTACTATGTATTTGTTGCCATTTAACAAGTTATTTCAAAATTAGCAGCTGAAGATCACAAACATTTATCATATCAAACAGTTTCTGAGGATCAATAATCTATAAGAAGCTTAACAGTAATGTTTTGGCTCAAGCTGTCTCCTGACGCTGCAATTATGAAGTCCACCAAGATCATATTTATCTGAAGGCCTAACTGGTGTTGGAGAATTCATGTCTAAGGCTACATGCATGGATATTGAAAATATTGTCTGGTTCTTTAAGACACAGACTTTTTTATACAATTTTTTCACCATTGACAAATGGTCTCTGAGTTGCCTTAGTGTGAATAATGAAAAAGAGAGACCAGAGAGACAAAGAATCATAGTGCAACCAAAATGGAAGCTTCAGTGTCTATATCATAGTTACAGAAGTGACATACCATCACTTCTTCTGTATCTTGAAGGTTACAATATCAACCCTAGGAGGTTACCCAAGGGTGTAGAAGGGTGTAAATACCAAAAGATAGGGGTCACTGGCACTGGGATCCTTTTTGGTGACTGGCTACTATAAGCACCGACCCCAGTTTTATCTTTTTATTATTTCAGAATATTAGGGTGTACACATGTTTGTTTATATACTTTGTTTTTGTACAGGTAGACTCAAGGTTATAAGTATGACTTTCACCCAGATAGTGTGCATTGTTCCCAATAGGTGTGAATTTACCCATTCCCATTCTCTTCCCACCCTCCAGCTTGATTTTCATTGAGATTTTACTTCCATATGTGCACTTAAGTGCTGATCTATTAGCTACAATTGGTATTGAGTACATGTGTTTGTTTCTGCATTCTTGTGATGTTTCACTTAGAACAATTGTTCTCAACCTGTGGGTCGTGACCCCTTTGGGTCATGACCCCTTTAGAGGTCGAAAAACCCTTTCACAGGGGTCGCCTAAGGCCATTCTGCGTATCAGATATTTACATTACGATTCATAACAGTAGCAAAATTACAGCTATGAAGTAGCAACAAAAATAATTTTATGGTTGGGGGGCACACAACATGAGGAACTCTATTAAAGGGTCACGGCATTAGGAAGGTTGAAAACCAATGATTTAGAAGAATGGTTTCCACTTCCATCCAGGTTGTAACAAAAGATGCTAGATTGCCATGTTTTATGGCTGAGTAGTACTCCATATCATGCACATATCATGTTTTCCTAATTCATTCATGAATTGATAGGTACTTGGGTTGTTTCTATATCTTTGGAATTGTGAATTGTGCTGCTATAAACTTTTGAAGGCAAGTGTCCTTTTTATAAAATGACCTTTTTTCCCCCATTGGGTATATACCTAGAAGTGGGATTGCTAGATCAAATGGTAAGTCGACTTTAAGTTCTTTGAGGTACCTCCATAAAAATTTCCATAGAGGTTATACTAATTTGCAGTCCCATCAAAAGTGTATGAGAGTTACTTTACCTCTGCACCCACATCCATTTTTATCTGTTTGATTCAGAGTTTTACAGTATTAAAAGAGGGATGGAGGCCAGTCGTGGTGGCTTATACCTATAATCCTAGCCCTCTGGGAAGCCGAAGAGGGTGAATTGCTTGAGTTCATGAGTTTGAGAACAGCCTGAGTGAAAGGGAGACCCCATCTCTACTAAAATAGAAAAACTGAGACAAGAGGATCGCTTGATCCCAAGATTTGGATGTTGTTGTGAGCTATGACACCATGGCACTCTACCCAGAGCAACAGCTTGAGAGGCTGTCTTAAATCAATCAGTCTATCAATCAATAAATAAGAGAATGGTGGGCGGCACCTATGGCTCAAAGAAGTAGGGCACTGGCCCCATATGCTAGAGGTGGTGAGTTCAAACCCAGTCCTGGCCAAAAACTGCAAAAAAATTAAAAAAAAAAAAGAAAATTGTTTCCAATTACTCTTACAACATAATGGTTGTTATTAATATTGTTTTTCTTGTTATCATTCTTCATAACTCAAGCCATTTCACAAGAATTTGCTGTATTTTCACCTTTTTTTACCCTTCCATCTTTCATGCAGTGAAATTGAGGATTAAAGCAGTGTATAGAAGCAAGTTCAGATTGTGCAGCTATACAGATCTGTGTTAAATCTGATTCCAGCATAAATTACCTTGGTGATCATTACCATGTCATTTAAATTTTGACGCTCATTTTCAATATTTAAACCTTTAATTTGGGAATTATGCCTCTTTCTCATCAAGTTGTGTGAGGATTAAATGTTACTATATATAAAAGACCATGTAAAGTGCCAGGTACATAATAAGTGCTCAGTAAATCTGAGCTCACATTTTCTCTCTATACCCCATGCATTTTGGTAACTAAGTTTTTTCAGGGCCTACTCTGCCAAGAATACACTTAGTCTTTGAGGTGGAATTCAAATTTTCTTCTGTGCTTCTTAAAATCCAGCTGAAGTTTACCTTTCCTTCCATATAAACCATTTTCTACTGCATACCATGGCTACTTGTGTGTGTGCGTATGTATGTATATGTATATGTATATATATTATAATTATATATACATTTGTACATACATATTACACACACATACATCATGTACATACATATATGTGTATAATTTTCCCCACTAGCCTGTAAACTCTATGAAATTGGATTCTTTGTCCAAGTCATTTTTTTTATTGTTTCAGGTTAATTGACGATGCAAAGAATTAGGTTACAATGTTTGCATTTGTTAGGTAAAGTTCTTCTTATAATTGTGTCCCACCCCGAAGAGTTGTGCCAGACGCCCTAACATTGTGCCCATTAAGTGGGAGCAAACCCATCCCCCTCCGTCCTCCCCTCTCCCCACTCCTTTGTTCCCCTGCCATCCACCTGGAATTGATTTAAGTTTATCTCTTATGTGGGTATGTATTGGATCTTCTACTGGCTTCATGTTAGAATTGAGTACATTGATTCTTCTTTCTCTATTCTTGTGATAGTTCACTAAGAATGTGCTCCAACTCCATCACATTGATGTAAAAAATGTAAAGTCTCCATCTATTTCAATGGCTGAATAGTATTTCATGGTATATGTATACCACAGCTTATTAATCCATTCCTGAGTTGGTGAGCAGTCTAGTACAAATGTCCTTACAATAAAGTGATTTTTTTTTCTTCTAGGTAGATGCCTAGTAGTAGGATTGTGGGGTCAAATGGGAGGTCTAATTTGAGTTCTTTGAGGATTATCCATACTTCCTTCCATAGAGCTGTACTAGTTTGCAGTCCCACCAACAGTGTACAAGTGTTGCCCTCTCTCCACATCTGTGCCAGAATCTGTAGCTTTGAGACTTTGCAATGTGGGCTAATCTTACTGGGGTTAGGTGATATTTCTGGGTGGTTTTATTTGCATTTCTCTGATGATGGGAGACAATGAGCATTCTTTCATGTTTGTTAGCCATTCATCTGTCTTCCTCTGAGAATATTCTGTTCCTGTCTCTTGTCCAGTGATACACAGGATTGCTAGCTCATTTTTTTGTTGTTGACTAATTTGAATTCTCTATAGATCCTTATTATGAAGTCTTTGTCAGATTTGTAATATGCAAATATGTTTTCCCATTCTGAAGATTGTCTACCAAGTCATTTTATCTTCTATAGTACCTATTTATATTACCATACATTTATTAGGAACTCAATAAATCTTCCAGGAATAAAGAGAAATGTCTTAATCAACTTAAATTCTTCAGATTGATCCCTGCTATTTTTTCAGATTGTCTCCTTGATAAAGTCAAAATTAAGGAGATAAGAATACTGACTTTAAAATTACCCTTTTGATCCCTTTCCTGGCATTTTTCCCAGGTTTCTGCAGCTTTGAACTTTTGCAAGCATTTGGGAACATGTCAGGAGACTATAAGATAAAAAAAATACTCTTTTTCAAAGAGAATGTGTATTAGACAGCTTATCATCCCTAAACTTCTGTCTCTCTTTCTAAGCACGCTAATGTACAGCTCCAGTATTACATAAGCAGGTTTTTCCTGGGTTATTTTAAGAAAATTCCAGGGTTTGCCCCTATGTGTGACACCTTCATTGTACGTATTTCGGTATATTCAATTCACAGTCAAAGCTTCACAAATTGTTTCATTTTGATAGGCAACACCTGCATTTCCTCCTTTATTTCTTAGCAAAATCTTTCCTTGATTGTTAACAGGCCTTCTTTTAATTGCATGCTTTGTTGGGAACACAAACTATTCTCTGATCACATGAAATGCAGAATTATTTTAAGGGGAAAACACTTAAGTCTCCAATTGAGGAATGATTTAGAAGATGCAGGTGATCTTAGGCTGAAGCTAAAATAAAGAACTTTATCAACATATAAACAAGAGAAAATGTATAGAGGTTAATTTTGGGAATGTAGAGAGCCTTTCAGCTTTTCCAAAATCAGTCATTTTGATCCAGTGACTTTATTCTATGGAGTCATTGCTTTATCTAATTTAAATCCCAAAATATGCAGTGATGGAAAAATAATCTGATCAATTTGTTTTGAAATAGGAAATAATGAAAAAGAGGAGGAGAGAAAGGTAATTCTTATTAAGGTATGCCATCTTTGAGATTTTAATTAAGCGCCTGTGGCTCAGTGAGTAGGGCGCTCACCCCAAACCTGGCCCGGCCAAACTGCAACAACAACAACAAAAAATACCCAGGTGTTGTGGCAGGTGCCTGTAGTCCCAGCTACTCGGGAGGCTGAGGAAGGAGAATTGCCTAGGCCCAGGTTGAAGGTTGCTGTGAGCTGTGTGACGCCATGGCCAAGTGCCATAAAGTGAGATTCTGTCTCTACAAAATAAATAAATAAATAAAATAAATCAAGCAATCTTAAAACAATATTTTCTGTTCTGAATGCTGGGAAATTTTCACATAAACATTTGCTAATGAAGATATGACACAACTATATGCACAGTTAGGAAAAGTGAAGATATTCTTTACTGTATATAAACGAGGGAATAGTTACTGTAAAACACAGTATTTGCTGCATAGACTATTATAACTGAAAGGGGCTTTAAAAGTCACTTAGACCAATCACTTACTTTTACACTTAGGAAAACCAATCATCACCAGAGAGATATACTTATCTAGTGAATATCCAATTAGCCAGTGACAAAATAGCACTCAGAAAATTTTCCTGTTTATAAAACTGCACCCAGTGCTCTATCATTGCTTTTCTAAAAAGTTTTGGATTAATATGGGAGTATATACTATTAGGGTACATTGTTTGCTATTGTAAGGCTAAAATCTGACTTGTAATAGTGTCCTTTACCCAGGAAGTGTGCAATATATTCATGCAATTTACCTGTTAAGTGAGAATTTACTCAACCCTTCCCCCTTCATTGAATTTAAATCCCAAAATATGCAGTGATGCAAAAAGCTGAAAGTGGACCCTCACCTTCCCCCTTCACTGAATCTGAGTTTTTCTTTCATGTTAGCATGTAGTTGTTAATCTACTAGTTCCAATTTAGTACTGAGTATATGTGATGCTTGCTTTTTTTTTTTTATTCTTGTGATACTTCGCTTAGGAGAACTTTCTACGGATTCACCCAAGTTATTACAAAAGATGTATCCATCTATTTATGGCTGAAGAATATTGTACGAATCACCCTGTATTGGAAATTCTATATACTACAATTTATTAGTCCATTCAAGTGTTGAAGGATACTTGGGTTGTTTGCACATCTTTGCAACTGGGAATTGTGCTGCTATAAACATTCAAGTGCAAATGTCCTCATGATAAAATGTGTTTTGTTTTTTTTCTTTTAGGCAGATACCTAATAACAGAATTTCAGGATCACATGGTAGGTCTACTGTTAGTTCTTTGATGAATCTCCATATTTTTTTCCATAGAGGCTGACCTAGATTACAGTCCCATTAACAGGGCATGAATGTTCCCTTCTCTCCATACTCACACCAGCATCTTTTGCTTTGAGACCTTGTGATGTGGTCCATTCTTAGTGGGGTTAGATGATATCTCAGAGTGGTTTTTATTTGCATCTCTCTGATGATTATGGACAATGGGCATTTCTTTTTCACATGTTCATTGTCCATGCATCTGTCCTCATGATAAAAGTGTTCTGTTCATGGATTTTACCCAGCTTTTAATGGGACGTTTTGCTATTTTCTTGTTCATTTGTTTGAGTTCTTCACAGATTTTGATTATTAGCCCTTTGTCAGATGAGGAGCATGTAAATATCTTCTCTCATTCTGTAGGTTCTCTCTTTGCTGATTTTGTCCTTAGAGGTGCAGAAGTTTCTCTAGTTTATCGGGTCTCATTTATTTAATTTACTTATTGCTGTGATTGCCAGTAGGGTCTTCTTCATAAATTCTTTTCCTAGGCCAATAAGAATAAGAGATTTTCTCACACTTTCTTCTAGAGTTTTTATAGTTGTGTGTCTTAAATTTAAATATTTCTTCCATCATAGGTCAATTTTTATAAATCATGAGAGGTGAGGGTCCACTTTCAGCTTTTTGCATGTGATTAACCAGTTCTCCCAACACCATTTATTACATAGGAATACTTTTCCCCAGCGTAAGCCTTTGTTTGCTTTGTCAAAGATCAGATGGCTATTAAAGACTGATTTCATCTTTAGAATATCTATTCTGTTCCATAGATCTATGTCTTTATTTTTATTCCAACACCATGCTGTTTTGATCACTGCAGACTTGAAGTATAGCCTAAAGCCAGGTAAAATGATGCCACCAGACTTGTTCTTTTTTTTTTTTAATTTTTTTATTAAATCATAACTGTATACAATGATATGATTATGGGGCATCATACACTCACTTCATAAACCATTTGACACATTTTTATCACAGTGGTTAACATAGCCTTTCTGGCGTTATCTCAGTTACTGTGCCAAAACATTTATATTCTACATTTACCAAGTTTCGCAAATACCCCTGTAATATGCACCACAGGTGTGATCCCACCGATTCCCCTCCCTCTACCCACCCCCCCTTTCCCACTTCCCCCTATTGTTAAGTTGTAGCTGGGTTATAGCTTTCATGTGAGAGTCCCAAATTAGTTTCATAGTAGGGCTGTGTACATTGGGTATTTTTTCTTCCATTCTTGGGATACTTTACTAAGAAGAATATGTTCCAGCTCCATCCATGTAAACATGAAAGAGGTAAAGTCTCCATCTTTCTTTAAGGCTGCATAGTATTCCATGGTATACATATACCACAATTTATTAATCCATTCGTGGATCGATGGGCACTTGGGCTTTTTCCATGACTTAGCTATTATGAATTGGGCTGCAATAAACATTCTGGTACAAATATCTTTGTTATGTTGTGATTTTTGGTCTTCTGGGTATATGCCCAGCAGAGGAATTACAGGATTGAATGGCAGATCTATTTTTAGATCTCTGAGTGTTCTCCATATATCTTTCCAAAAAGAATGTATTAATTTGCATTCCCACCAGCAGTGCAGAAGTGTTCCCTTTTCTCCGCATCCACGCCAACATCTCTGGTCTTGAGATTTTGTGATATAGGCTAGTCTCATTGGAGTTAGATGATATCTCAAAGTAGTTGAGACTTGTTCTTATTTAATAGAATTGTGTTGGCTACTTGGTTTTGTTCTAGTTTCATGTGAAGCATAAAACTATTTTTTGAAGATCTTCAAAGTATGACATTGGTATTTCAAAGGGATTTCATTAAATACATAGATTTCTTTGGTTAGTATAGTTCTTTAAATAATATTGATTATTCTAATCCATGAGCATAATATGTTCTTCCATCTGCTGACATTCTCTGCAATTTCTTTTCTCAGTGTTTCCTAGTTTTCTCTGTAGTAATACTTCACATCTTTAGTTAAGTATATTACAATGTATTTCATTTTCTTTTATCCTTCTGTGAAGAGTAGTTTATATTTGATTTTATTTCTAACTAGACTGTTATTGGTACGTATGAAGCCTACTGAATTGTGTACATTGATTTCTTATCCTGACTTTTTGCCATATTTCTTTATTAATTCCAGGAATCTCATGGTTGATTCCTTGGGTTTTTCCAGGTGTAAGATCATGTCATCATCCAAGAACACTATTTTGACCTCCTGGGTCTCCATTTGCATACCCTTTATATCTTTCTCTTGTCTGGTTGTGTTGGCTAGGACTTCTAGCACTATGTTGAATAGTAGTGGTGATAGTGGACATCCTTCTATGGTCCATGTTCTGAGTGGGAATGCTCTGTTTTTCTCCATTCAGTATGATATTGGCTATGGGTTTGTCATAGATGACTTCTTTCAATTTAAGAAATGTTCCATCTATGCCTATTTTCTTAAGTGTTCTTATCTTAAAAGGATGGTGAATTTTATCAAGTACTTTTTCTGCATCTATTATGTGGATTGTATAGTCTTTGTTTTTACTTCTACTTATGTGGGGAATTAAGTTTAAAAATTTGTGCACATTGAACCACCCAAATTATTTTATTGATATGTAGTTCAATTCTGTTTACAAAGGTTTTACTGAGTATTTTCATATTAGTATTTATAAATGATATTGGTCTATAGTTGTGTGTGTATTTCCTTTCCTGATTTTGGTATCAGGGTGATACGTGTATTTGCTTCATAGAAGGAACTGGGGAGGCTTCTATCCTTCTCAATATTTTGAAATATATTTGTGATATAGGTACAAGCTCTTCTTTAAAGGGACGGTTTGGTAGAATTTTGGTGTGAAACTGTCTGGTTTGGGACTTTTTTGTTGGGAGCTTTTTTATTGTTGTTTCAAGTTTGGGGCTTGACATTTGTCTGTTGAAGAGTTCTATTTCTTTGTAGTTGAGTCTAGAGAGAGAGTGTAATCCCAGAAATTTTTCCATTTCCTCCACATTTTCAAATTTCTGGGCATAGAGATTTTTGTAGTATTCAGTGATGATATTCTGTATCTCGGTGGTATCTGTTGTTAGTTTCCTTTTTTTAATTCTGATTGAGCTTATTGGAAATCTTACTTTTCTGTTTCTGGTTGATCTGGCCAAGGGTTTATCAATTTCCATACCCAGATTCACCTGCTCTGTATGAGGGAAGTACCACAAGTTACCAGCTTTAACCCAAAGAAGCCACAGGATAGTCCACTTGCTCTCTGGCCCTCCACAAAAGGACCAGCATTTGTAAATCCAATGCCCCTGTGTGTCTCCAACTCCTGTTAGCCTCACTCCAAACCCACCACCTGGTGGGACAGGCCCATCCAGTTTTCAGGTCAGGTCCTTGGAGCTGTGTGGGGTGAGGTGGTGGTTTTCTGGTGGCTCAAATCCCCTAGTGATTCCATTTGCAGTCTCAGTCCCTGGGTCACCACAACTCGTTTTACCAGTTTTTACTGTTGGTTTCCCTTCCTTTTTATCTTTTCCTCTCCTGGTGCCCCACACTGTCATTCTATGCCTTTACAATGCTGTTTCTGAACAGGATGATCCTGGTAGCAGGGCCTCATCACACTTTTACTTGACCTTCCCAGGAGAAGCTGGTGAGGCGATGCCTCTGGACTGCATCTTGGAGCACTCCTATCTTTACTTCTTTAACTGCCTTTTATTGGATTAAATAATTATTTTTTATTCCTGTTTATACTCCTATGGTTTCAAATGTACACGTTTTATTTCTATTCATTGCACATAGTCTTAAATTTTTAGTATGCCTATTTGACATAATAAAGTCTATAGCTATCCAACACCCCTCTATTCCTCTGGAAAAATATAAAGGCCTTAGAATGCTGAGGCAAGAAATTTGGGTTGCCTGAACAACAGACATTCCATTGTTTTCTTCCTTGCTAATATAACCACAGTTTTGTTTAAGTATTGAGAAACAATAAAGTCATAGAAAGTAAGCCTATCACTAGATGATATATCATAACTGGCCTTACTCAAACAGCAAAATCAGACTCCTCTCTCAATAATTGCGGTGTTTAGTGAGATATATATATACCATTTGTGGATAGTGGGATATAAAAAAAAGGCTGCTCTCAAACTAATGGAAAATATATCATAATCTGATAAAAATAAATGTATAGGAGAAGATATTTTCCACCATCTTTCTTCTTTTGAATGTGTTTGTGTGAGGACTTGGTACTTGATGTTGTTATTGAACAATAACAATATTTAAAGAACAACCTTTAATATTGTTATTAAATAATATTTTAATTTCCTATGCTTATTTAAAATGATAAATATAAGTGATTTCTTTGCTGCCATCATCTTCTCACAGTAGAGGAAATATTAGAGACTTACTATAGAAAGCAGCAAAATGATGAAGAGAGCTGTGTCCTCAAGGCCATAAATAAACTGCAGTGCCAACCAATGGACTGTTGAATTTAGGATTTTTTTTTTAAATGACAAATAAAGTTGCATATACTTATAGTGATGCTTTGAAATGTATAATGATTTTGGAATGGATAAATAGAGCTAACATATGAATTACTTCATACACTTCTCTTTTTTCTGTGTTAGAACACTTAAAATCTAACCTCTCTGAGAGGATAAAATTCACTATTAACTGTAGTCACCATTGGATAGCTTTCTGTGCAAAATAATAATTATTTCCAATTGTTTAAGACCCTTTTAGAAAAGTATTTGGTTATTTCCAACCAGAACAACATAAATCACTTGAATCTTTAAGTCACATTTATGCCCTGCATATTGTTATTAAACAATATTTTAATTTGCTATGCTTATTTAAAATGATAAATATAAGCAATTTCTTTGTTGACAGTTTCTTCTTGTATCTCATTGCTTTGAGGCTTTAATTTTTGAATTCATAAAGTTTCTCCTTTAGTATTTATTTCAGAGATAGTGCAGCAATGGCAAATTCTCTCATTTCTTACTTGAAAAAGTATTTATTTTCCTTTCTCTAATGAACAATATCATATATATGCATATATACATATATATATTCTATATTGACAATTATCTTCTTCGACCATTTCAAGATATTATTTACTTGTGATGTGGCTAGAAATATTAGTGATAAGAGTTGAATTTTAGCCATATTATCATTCCTTGATAAGAATATATATTTTAAGATAATCTTGTAGAATTGAATATTCCCTAATTTCACTTTGGTATACCTAGATATGCATTTATTTTTATTTAATCCTGTAAGAAAATTACATGTTCTGAATTTGAGAATTCATGTTTTTTAATTGCAGAAAGTTCTCAAATATGATATTCTCAAATATTCATCATAATGTATTTGAAGCTTTAATGAATATAAATTAGACATTCTTCTTGGATATTTTTCTGCTTTGTAATTGCAGTATCTTTAATCTTCTGTACTTTATTCTGGATAATTTCTTCAGAATGCCTTTAGGATATTTTTCTTTTAATTTCTTTATTTTAGTTAATCTCCTATTTTTAAAAGTTTATTTACCGTTTAAACCCTCTTGTAGTTATAATTAAATTTTGGAAATTATTTTTAGAATTTTTCTTAATCTTCCAGGTACCCCCCTTCTCTCTTTCTCTCTGAGTATTATTTTGAAATGTAGTGATAGTTTATTTCACATGTATCATTTTAGACAAAAAAAATCAGTAGTGAATCTACACATCGATAATGATCTGAGAACGTAAGCAAGAATAAAAGTCTCATTTGGAATAGCTACAAAAAAACCCATATGAATAAATATAACCAAGGAGGTGAAAAAGTTATACAAACTACAAAATATGCATTAAAGAAAATGTAGATGACGCAAACAAATGGAAAAACATCACTTGCTCATGGATCAGAAGAATTTACACACACACACACACATTTGGTTTTGAAATAGTCAATTTCATCCAACAGGCATTATTCCTTTACTTTTTCATTTCAGAGAAATATGAGGATACAAATAATTAGGTTATATTGTGTTTCTTAGGTAAAGTTCAAGTTATGATTGAACCCTTCACTCAGGAGGTGTTTTTTACACCCTTACATTAGGCACATTAAGTGAGAGCTTACCAATCCCCCTCCATCCTCCTCTCTCCCCTTTCTCTCCTCCTCTTCCTCTCACTTGAATTTAATTATGTTTTTTTCTCTTGTTTCAATGTAGAAGAAATAATATTGTTAAAATAACCATATTACCAAAGCAATCTACAGATTCAATGCAATCCCTATCAAAATAACAATATCATTTTCCACATAATTAGAAAAAAATCCTTAAACTCATAGGTAAACAAAAAAGAGCCCAAACAACCAAAACAAAAAGCATGAAGCTGGAGGCATCATGTTACCTGACTTCAAATTATATTATAAAGCTATAGTAACCAAAATATGGTACTGGCATAAAAATAGACACATATATTCATAGAAAAGGATAACCCACAAATGAAGCCACGTATTTACAGCCAAGTTATCTTTAACAAAGTTGACAAAAACATGCGTCAGGTCAAGGGAATCCTTTTTAACAAATGGTCCTGGAAAAGTTGGACTGTCATATGCAAAAGAATGAAACTGGGCCCTTATCTCATCTCTCACTGTATACAAAAATCAACTCAAGATGGACTAAAGATTTATTTATTTATTTATTTTATTAAATCATAGCTGTGTACATTGATATGATCATGGGGCATCAATCACTAGCTTCACAGACCGTTTGACACACTTTCATCACACTGGTTAACATAGCCTTCCTGGCATTCTCTCAGTTACTGTGCCAAGACATTTACGTTCCACATTTACCAAGTTTCACATATACCCTTGTAAGATGCACCGCTGGTGTAATCCCACCGATCTCCTTCCCTCTACCCACCTTCCCCCCCCTCCTCCCTTTCCCCCTTCCCTCTATTCTTTAATGCCCTACACTATAAAAGTACTCTTAAGTAGTAGCTAAGAAGCGTGTGCAGGGCGGCGCCTGTGGCTCAACAGAGTAGGGCGCTGGCCCCATATGCCAGATGTGGCAGGTTCAAACCCAGCCCCAGCCAAAAACTGCAAAAAAAAAAAAAAGAAAGAAAAAAGAGCGTGCAGGTCATGATGAACGGAATGAAAGACAATGAAGATGTAGAAGGATGAGGTGGTAGAGATGGTGTAAGTGATGAGAAATAACTTAATGGGTACAATGCTCTTTATTTGGATAACAGATAACCTAAAGGCTCTGACTTGACCACTACACAATCTATGTATGTCACAAAATTGCACTTGAACCCCATAAATTTATAAAAATTAAAAAATTGAAAATAGAACTAGGAAAAAAAACAATATTAACAAATGCATACATAACTGGATGACTAACTGGTTATACTATTTTCCAATCATATAATAGAGTATTAAACAGCTTTTCAAAGAGTGAGCTATGGGGATGTTTCCAGGTTATACTGCAACTTGAAAAATGCAAATTAGAAAATCTTGTGGGTAGTATGCATTAGTTAACTAATAAAAAAGGCATATGAACACGTGCTGCTATTTTTGTCAATACACCCTTAAGAGAAAGATAAACAATACCTAAATACCTATAAAGGATAAAGGAACTAGGTAAAAAGGATGAAAGCTATATTTTTCTCATTGTACTTATTTTGTGTGTTTGATTTTGGAAGCTGCCTTTGTGTAAACGATTATAAATTAACATTGTATCAAGATAGATAAAGGAAATAATATTCCTCAAAAATAGAGCCATGTTTAGGGGGAAGGAAGATGGCTGACTAGAAGCAGCTTTACCTGAGGCTCCTGTCCACAGGGAGAGATATTGGAGAGATATTGGACAGAAGTGGACTCAATGAAGCCACAGGTGAGGAGCTGAACACAGAAAGAAGATAGACAAGTGCACATAATTTCTCCCGAGACAAGCTGAAGACATCAAAGCCTAGGTACATAGTCCGTTGGCAAGTGCAAGGAAGACCGCTTCCCCAAGATGGAGGCCTGTTGTGGGCTCTCTGCCAGTGAGCAGGAAACCAAGGACCTCACACACTACCATGTGGGAGAGCGCCGCTGAACCCTGGGCCTCCTCCTCCAGGGAGGTCCCACCTGGGAGCATGGGTGTCTTCCCATTAGGCATAAAAGGGATCAATCCCCACAATTCTGAACACACAGTTCACCCTTCCCCGCAACCTGGCTGCCTGAAGGTCTACAACCTGCAGAACCTGGAGTGTTTGGCAAATTTGCTGAGAGGCCCAGGCATTGTGTGGGCTGCTGGACAGCAGTGTGGAAACAGTGACTTATGGGGACAAAATGGGGTGTGGGGAGAGAGGGATGTGTGGGGAGAGAACTACTCATGGATACAGTGTAGCAGGCATAGAGCCATTGTTACCCCAGTTTTGACTATGGTGGGCAAATTTCATGACTCCCTTACCCACCCGAGGGGACCAGATGGAATGCCTGTGAATTTCTACTTTCCGGACACTTGAAACTCTTTGAATGCTTTACTCCGAGCAGTGATTGTACTGCCTGGGACAATCTGATTAGAATTTTGACCTGAGCTGTCCACCCAGGAACCCTCCAAGCAGCGGTTGTTTTGTAGGGGAGAGGAGCAGATGCTCCTCTTCTACCTGTTGCTGGGGGGGGAAGCGAGGTGCTACAGTTGTTTGTATCTCTCCCCAGTTCAGTTGAGATTCCAGCCTAATACCATGACTTATTAGGATTGGGTAGGGGAAAGCTGACATCAAGACAGAGCCAGCTTGCATTTTCTCACCGAATGGGTCCTCAGAGTTTCTGACTACAGCTGTGAAAGGGACCGTGGCAAGGCTATAGGGGAAAAGCCACAATGACAAACCCCAACACAATGGTGAAGGGCTGGTCAGCTCCAGTTACTGGGGCCTCAAATACAGTTTCAACCCACCAGTTTTAATTGCTAAGTTGTGAAAAATACTCATGGGGAGGAACCAGCAGAAGAACTATGGCAACACAAATAATCAGAGTAGACCAACCCCCCTCCCCCGCAAGGGATGACAAAGGAGATACAACAGAAGATGCCATTCATGTACAAATGGATGAAATGTCAGAAATAGAATTCAGAATATGGATGGCAAATGAGATGAATAGAATAGAGGAAAACATGGAAATAGAAATCCAAAAAGTAGTTCAAAAGTTGTCTTAAGAAATTAATGAATTCAAACACAATGTCACCAAGGATATGGACATAATGCACAAAGCCTTATAGCAGAGCTTAAGCAAATAAAAAAGGTATTTGAGGAGCTTTGAAATACAGTAGAGTCCCTCAGTATTAGAGTTGAGTAGGCAGAAGAAAGGATCTCAGAAATTAAAGACAAGGCTTTTGAACTATCCCAAGCATTCAAAAAGGCAGAAAAATGGAGAAAAAGAAAATGAGAGAGTTGTGGGATCATTCCAAATGATGAAATATCTAAATTATAGGAATTCCTGAAGGAGAAGAGGATGATCCTAAAGACACTGATGCTCCACACCAAGATATGGAGAATTTCCCAAGCATGGTAAGAGATACAGAAATCCAGATAGTAGATAGTTTTAGAACCCCAGCAAGACTCAATCCAAATAAAGCCTCTTTTATACACATTGTAATTAACTTTGCCAAAGTTAACATGAAGGAAAAAGTCCTGCAAGCAGCCAGGCATAAGAAAGGTTTTGTCTACAAAGGGAAAAAATATTAGATTGACTGCAGATCTTTCAGCTGAAACTTTTCATGGTAGAAGAGGATGGTCATAGACATCCAATCTTCTAAAACAAAACAACTTTCAGCCCAGGATCCTGCATCCAACTCAACTGATATAGATAAATTGTTTCTACCTGCATCTAGATAAACAGTTTCATTTGTAATGGAAAAATCAAACACTTTTCTGATATGAATATTACAACAAAAGGATTTTTCAGTGTGACATAAAATTAAGTATAAACCCTTTAACTATAAATTTGAATTAGAAATACTGGCATGAATTCATTGCATTGAGTCTTAGAAAAAAGATAAACCCCAACAATAAAAATAGCAAAACCATTTTTAAATGCTTTATAATTACTAAGTTTTTGACTAGTGCCTATGCCAGCTTGTGTTTCTAACATAAGACTTGGTTTTCACAATCACATTCACTTTATTCACTACATATTGTCTACTAGGGATACAAGGTCCCTAATGGATGACATTAGAAATTCAAACAGGTTGGAGCTTGTACAAGTCAGGAGACCAAGTCTGAACAGTGCTCTGCAGTCCAACTACCTTGGGAAAATATTAGCAGGTTTCCTGGTGGGAAGAAGAATTTCCCATGAACCCCTAGCCTCCTCTCCAAGTCCTTAGGACAGTCATTTCATTCACAAGCCCCACATCAGGAGCTTCTGTATTCTGGGTGTCTCAGTTTACCCATCACTACCATAAAATTTTATTTTTGATGTTAGTTATCATGGTTTGTTTGTATTACAGAATAAAGAAAATGAGTTATTCATTGGCCTTTTGAAAAACCAGTGTTTTCCTTGAGTGTTACCCAAACTACTTTCCAAAAAGGTCATATTAGCTTGCATTCCCAGCAGTGTAGAAGCATTCCCTTCTCTGGTGGGACTGCAAACTAGTACAACCTTTCTGGAAGGAAGTATGGAGAAACCTCAAAGCACTCAACCTAGATCTCCCATTCGATCCTGCAATCCCATTACTGGGCATCTACCCAGAAGGAAAAAAATCCTTTTATCATAAGGACACTTGCACTAGACTGTTTATTGCAGCTCAATTTACCATTGCCAAAATGTGGAAACAGCCTAAATGCCCACCAACCCAGGAATGGATTAACAAGCTGTGGTATATGTATACCATGGAATACTATTCAGCCATTAAAAAAAATGGAGACTTTACATCCTTCGTATTAACCTGGATGGACGTGGAAGACATTATTCTTAGTAAAGCATCACAAAAATGGAGAAGCATGAATCCTATGTACTCAATCTTGATATGAGGACAATTAATGACAATTAAGGTTATGGGGGGGAAGCAGAAAGAGGGATGGAGGGAGGAGGGTGGGGCCTTAGTGTGTGTCACACTTTATGGGGGCAAGACATGATTGCAAGAGGGACTTTACCTAACAATTGCAATCAGTGTAACCTGGCTTATTGTACCCTCAATGAATCCCCAACAATAAAAAAAAATATATATATATATTACTCTAAAGCTGGACGCTGTGGCTCATGCCTATAATCCTAGTACTCTTGGTGGCTGAGGCAGGTGGATTGCCCTGAGCCCACAGGTTCTAGACCAGCCTGAGTAAGAGCTAGACCCCAACTCAAAAAAATAGGTTTCCTTGCTATTCCTTAAAAAAAAAAAAACATGCTCTTGTCTCTATCTTCCATTCCCCCTACTGGAAATGTTCTTCCCCCATTATCTTTAGCTATTCTCTCCTTCATCTCTTTCTTTTTACTGCCTAAATGTTTCCTTTTTAGAGAGGCCTTTCTTGACCACCCTAATTAAAATACCAAATTTTCACAACATCAGCCTTCCTTGTCCTCTTTCCCCACATTGTTTTTCTCCATAACACTTACATTTAGGTTATATTTACTTTTCTATTTCCCTTATTAGAATGTAGGCTCCGTGTTGATTTTTAGACATGTTCACTGCTCTATCTCTAGCTTCTCTCATATAGAAGAGCTCCATAGGGTTATTGAATGAACAAATGAATGAATCAGGGGTAATTCCAAATAAATGCTTCTGAAAATTGTCAAGTCATGCATACCAGCATATAAGCTGGGACTTTCTCAATTCTAATATTTCTAAAATATTAGAATTGTGATAGATTGATACGTTCCTTCAAATACATAGTTTTGCTGACAGTGGATCATTGCACCTATCTTTGGGAATAAAGAGGAAAATCAGACTTAGGTTATGTATACTTTGTTTACCCCACTTTTCACAAAATTTAAATGTTATTTTGAACATAATGGAACAAGGGTGCATGGCTGGGATTGATTTATTTTTTAATAAAATTGTTCAATAGCTTATAAAATGCTTATGTACCTGAAAGACCAGAGTACCCCCAAGAAAGTTAAATAAAATTGATTTCTAAGAGGTTTCATCCTATCCTCTTACATATATCTATCCTCTTGATAGATGTATGCAAAACTAAAACTGTTCCAAACCACCTAGTAAATGGATATCTGAAATTTTTTATTTTTGCAAACATATGTAACCTTTAAATAAATTCTATTTTTTAATCTTCAAAAAAAAAAAAAAAAAAGAAGCATTCCCTTCTCTCCACATCCACACCAACATCTGTAGTTTTAGGATTTTGTGATGTGAGCTACTCTTACTAGAGTTAGATGATATCTCAAAATGGTTTTAATTTGCATTTCTCTGATGATTAAGGATGATGAGCATTTAAGTAGACCTACCATTTGATCTTATAATTCCTCTACTAGGTATATACTCAGATGATCAAAAATTATTTTACAACAAAGACATTTACATTAGAATGTTTATTGCAGCCCAATTAATAATAGCCAAGACATGGAAACAGCCCAAGTTCCCATCGACCCATGAATGGATTAACAAATTGTGGTACATGTACACAATGCAATACTATGCAGCCATAAAAAAGATGGAGACTTCACATCTTTTATGTTTAACTGGATATAGCTGGAACATATTCTTCTTAGTAAAGTATCTCAAGAATGGAAAAAAAAAAAAGAATCCAATGTACTCAATACTACTATGAAATCAATATATAACCACCTACTCATACGAATGACAAAACAGAACTGTAGTCCAAAAGTAGAAGGGAAGAGCAGAGAGAGGGGAGGGGAGGGCGGATATGGGAGGAGGGAGGGTATGTGGGGAGACCTCACCTAATGTGCATGATGCAATGGTACATTTCAAAACAATTAAGAAATGAGTATAATTGTGATGGATGTGTTACTTAGTTCAATGTATGCATTCACATTGTATATTGAAGCAGTACCCTGAACCCCATAAATGCATCAATGTATAAAGTTATGATTTAATAAAAAATAATAAATAAATTTAAAAAAAGAAAAACTAGTGTTTGGGGCATGACAGGAAGTAGTCTCAGACGTGAGACTGATGAAGTTAAATAAACAAGAATTGATCTTATATTTGATTCAGAAATATTAATATAAAGTTTCGAAGTATAGTGTATTTAAAAATATCTATTTACTAGAACTCGTTACTTAAGAGGCCTAGGAAAAATGGTTACTCACAGTATAAGTGAGCATACCTAGCTAAGCATCCAGATTATAATCTCTAAATAATATTTTAACTGAAAGAAATAGAAATCCTTAAACAAATGACTGATTTGGTAATTAGAAGCAGGAAATGTGGATAAACCTGGGACATCTTATACCAAAAATCAAAGAAACTAGTGGAGACTATTAGTATTGGTACCAAGGGACTCAGGACCCAATTTGAACAGGATCCCACTGGCCTAAGATTACACAATTTGAGCACCAGTAAGGATCATAAAAGTAATTAATTCATACACAATAGATATCCTTAAATTGATGTATATAATTATACTATATTTAATCATTGATAAAATTTGAAAGATACTAGAGAAGTTATACATTATTCTGAAAACTAGAAAACAAAAGGAAATATTCAATAATTTTCCCTGCTTTTCCTATATTATTAAACTTGAGGGTCTTAGGAGAACTACTCCATTTCATCACCCTGACAACAGTCCATGTATCCACATAGGCCAAGTAGGTAAGCCTTAACTGTTGCAGTGCCATACCCTGTGATGCTTCTGGAACATGGGAAGACAAGTAGTCTACTAAGGGGCTGCCACAGGCCATTTCTTACCCACGATCCCATCTTCACAGAGGTTGTCATGAGGCAATTTTATATCACCTCCCAGGTTCTGCCTCACTACTCCTTCAGTAGGGTAGAGTTTCATGATATAAAACTCATTCATTTAAGCCTAAAATGGACTCCTTGGCAGAAAAAGAAATATGTTCCAACAGTTGTGTTGTTATCTGGCCTCTTTCATTTCAGCATGTGCGGACATGAGCTACCAGTGGCAGATATGATTGCTGATCTTGCTTTTGGAGTTTTTGTAAGCAATAGAGTATCTGAATATATAAATTCAGTGGTCCCCAACTTTTTTGGTAACAGGGACCTGTTTCATGGAAGACAATTTTTTTTTTCACAGACTGAGGTATATACACAGAACAACAAACATCTCCCACCTTCCTTCTTTAAGTTGATATATTTCATGTAAATTAAATAGACTCTAACATAGGAATAACAATGTAGTGAAAAAATAAAGAAAACTGATATTTTTCTCACCTCTGATCAGACCAGTTTTACTTAAAGTCTGAGTTGTTTGTTTTTATTTTGTTTTGTTTAAAGCGACCACTTCCAGGCTGGGCACAGTGACTCACACCTGGAATCCTAGCAGTCTAGGAGGCCAAGGCAGGTAGATTTCTTGAGCTCAGGAGTTTGAGACCAGTCTGAGCAAGAGCAAGACCCTGTTTCTACTAAAAATAGAAAAATTAGCTGGGCATCATGGCTGGTGCCTATAGACCCATCTATTCAGAAAGCTGAGGTAAGAGGGTAGCCTGAGCCCAGAAGTTTGAGGTTACTTTAAGCTATGACGCCATGGCACTCAACTCCAGAGTTAAACTCTGTCTCAAAAAAACAAAAACAAAAATAAAAATAAAAATAAAAATAGAAAACTTCTTTTGGCTATCTCCATTTCTCCTACCAGGGAGGTATATATTAATATTTTACAAACCACCTCTGAATTAACCATGGAGTTTGGGGTAGAGAGACAAGAAGAAGTTGGAAATATTTGGTTAAGAAAAGAAAGGGAATTTTCCTTCCTCCCTCCCTTTATCCCTCCTTTCTCCCGCCCTCACTCCCTCCCTCTCTTCCTTTCTTCCTTCCCTTTCCCTCTGCTCTCTGATTATCCATGCCTTATAGGAGAAAGGATTTATAATAGCCCTAGATAGTGTACAGACTATACTAATAATATGAAAAAAAGAACACATGCATCGCATCAATTATAAATCCTTTTGGCTACCAGTAACAGCAAATGTAACATAATACTTAAATAAAGACAGTAAAATATCCCATTTAAGTATGGAGGTTCTTAATTCCAGGGTTAGTTTACTGGTTATAAGATATCAGGACCTTATATTTGCATCTCAAATTTCTTGACCTTTTCCTCAAGATAGCAAACTTTTAATGTAATATTTTTACTGAAAAATATCAACAGAAACATTGACTGGGCAATGGTACTGGCACGTATTTCCCAGATGCCAGGGATATGCAACATTCTATATATGGTATAATACTGAGATTAGAACCACACAAGGAATAACTACCTCATCCTAAATTCCAATAGTGTCACTATTGAGGAACACTGGCTTGGAGCAATTCCAATTAATACACTAGGGCTAGATATTTTGTACCTGACCGAAGGTGTAACTATGATAACAAGGAAAAAGGATAGCTAGTGAGTATGTAAATACTTGTGATCACAATATGCAGGACTAACTGTTTATTTAGCAACTAAAATGTGTCTAATACACTGCTGAGCAATTTATGTATATTGTATCATTTGATTCTCACAGCAGACCTAGAAGGAAGCTTATTATTATCGCCGTTTTAGAAGCGAGGAAACAAAGCCTCAATCTAAGAGTGATAAGTCATTTTTCTAAGCTCTAACTGGAAAATCCAGTTCCAAAATAAGTGTTTACAGAAACTACATCTTTATATCAGAACCACAACAACAACTAACACAAACCAAAACTTGATTTCTATGTTCAGGAAGTACATACACAGAACAACAAACATTTCCCACCTTCCTTCTTTAAGTTGACAAGTTACCAACATAGAAAAACACTTGATGTCCCATAAAATCTAGTCCTTCATTGATTCTTTCATGAGTAATGATTATTAAATTCCTAAGGTCATACCTGAAACACTTATAACTGACTTTAGTAAACAAAATATTTTTACCTCTGATATTTGGAAGAGTCGATATATTTTTCTAAACCTCAGAATACAAAATACTGTGTATATCAGTAAATTACATTTCCAGTTTGTCCTCAATTTCAAGAAAATGCTCAGCCAAATAAACTATCAAGCAAATAAATCACTTTAATTATAATAAATGGCAGTTTCTCTAAATATATTTCTGGAAGTAAATAGCTTCTATTATTGACTTTTGCAAGAGCAATTTAAGGGGAAAACATTCTCAATAAGTTGGGGATGCTTGGCTGTGGACTACGATTCCTCATCTATGTACATTATATTACATTTTCATTCCTCCACTATGGAAAACTAATTCCAATTTTAGGACACTTAAGCTGATATATTTATTATCAGGTTATACATCTTGTGAATTATTTTCTTCATAGTGCCTCAATGGCTAAATTTAAGATTGTAGACTATTATAGTGTAGTTAAACAGGGCTCAGCTGGGAAAAAAAATACTGACTTTCTGGAACTACAGTATTATGCCATAGTATTAAAATGAGAATAACTTTTAATTCAGTTTTTCCATTGGTATAAAATATTTCCCAGGTTAGAACATTTCATAGATAGAAACAATCAGTTAAGTATGGTAGAAATCTTGATTGGAAAATACAGCATGAACTTTGAAATCTAGAAGGCCTTAAATCCCATCTTTGATGTTCTAGCTGCATGACTTTGGGCAAATTGTTTAACATTTATAGGCTTTAATTCCTTCTTTTTCAAAATAGAGGCATTTTTTCAACAAATAGTGTTGTTTATGGGTCTTTAAAGTGTCAAGAGCAATATCTGGCACACATTGTTAATCTCATGAACAATAATTAATAATAATTGCATTGTAATAACATTGTCATATACTCCTTTAGACTCTAGAACTGTTTGTCTGTGTGACTTAGTGAAATGTGTGATCTCAGTCAATCCTAAGAAGATCACTGTTGGACCTGATGCTGAACCAATACGGAGCAACTGGGGATGATGAGGTAGGGATAGATATAAAACTATAAATAGAACCTTTGGGATTTAATGATTGACTTGAAGTGAGTCGGGAAGAATAATTAATTCAGGATGATGACTGAGTTACTGAGATTTGGGTTATAATGTGGGATACTATTGATATAAAAAAGGAATTATCAAGAAAGAGCAGTTTTAGGGAGCAAGAGTGGAGAGAGAAAGAAAGACTGTTGTGGGTGAGACAAATCTGGAGTTGCAATTTTACGATTGCAGAGTTCTTAAAATATTTAAAAGGTGTAGGAGTGGGAATAGAAATAAGAACAGATCTCCAGATCTGTATATCCAACTGCTCACTGCACAGCCACATTCTCTTCTTATCTCTACTGCAGCTGCAATGTATTACTCTTACATAGTATTCTGATAGAATCAGTGTATGTGCTATTCCTTCTATTTAATATTTGCTATCTACCTCTTCAATTACTCCTTCTTTTTATTCTTCACATAATTTATTTTCATTCTCCAGGAATCTATTTAACATCAATTAACTTGGAATACCCTAAGTATATCTGTATCATAGTAGTTGCTATGGGTTGAATTCAGTTGAATTGTGTCTGCTCCCTCAAATTCTACATGTTGAAGTCCTAATTCCAAGTACCTTAGACTGTTACTGTATTTGGATATAGGGCCTTTAAGAAGCAATTAAGATCAAACGACATCACTAGAGTAGGCTCTCACAGAGTGTTACGTGTGTCTTTATAAGAAAAGGAGACCAGGACAAAGACACACACAGAAGAAAGACCATGTGAAGACACAGGGCACAAATGACCATCTACAAGTTAAGCAAGGTGGCCTCAGAAGAAATCAATCTTATTGACACCTTGAACTTAGACTTTCAACTTCTAGAACTGTGATAAAATTAATTCTTCTTGTTTCATCTATCCAGTCTGTGCTCCTTTGTTATGGCAGCTCTAGAAAACTCACATAACATTTTGGCACATATACTGAAATTTCTATACATGACTGAAATGAATTCATTTTCCCTAGATGACACCAATATTTAAGATGGGAGCAAAAAAAATAATCTACTTTTGTAAAGTAGAAAAAAAGAATTGGTCACAAAGGAGGAGTCAAAATTAAAATAGCTGTATCAAGAAAGCCCAAAAAGAAAGGAATCAGAGATAGAGTTGAACCTTATGGTTTTACAGGTTTGTATATAGTCAAAATTATCAAATTATATATTTTAAGTACGTGCAGTTCATTATAAATCAATTTTACTTTAATAAAACAGTTAAAAAAGAGTTAACTTTTGAGAGAATTGAAATCATAATCACAAAGAGATATCTATACTTCGTTTATTGCATTATTCTCAATAACAAAAATATGGAAGCAACCTAGTGTCTGTTGAAAGATAAATGGATAAAGAAAATGTGGTGTATATGTGCAAAAGGGTGTTATTTATTTTTAAAAAAGGAGAAACTCCCGTCACAGGCTATAACATGGATAAAACTGAAGCACATTATGTTAATTGAAATAATTCAGTCATAGAAGGACAAACCCTGCATGATTCCACCTATATTAAGTATCTAAAATACTCAAAATCAAAGAACCAGAGATTACAATATTGGTTGCTAAGAGCAGAGTGGTCAGAGGTAGGAAAACTGGGAAGTTGTTGTTTTGTTGGTGTAAAGTTTCTGTTATGCTAAATGAGTAAGTTGTAGAGATTCGTTATACAACATTGTGTCTACAATTAATACAAAAAATTGCACACTTCAAAATTTAAGAGGGTAGATATCATCTTAAGTGTCATTACTACAAAAGCTAAATAAAAATATAACACAAAGGAACTCAAGGAAACTTCAGAAGTTGTTAGATACATGTACTATCTTGATTATGATCATAACAGCAAGTTCATTTTTTGCACTAAGAAAATTCATTAAATTGTGTATGTTAAATATTACTGTTCTTTGTATATCAGGTATTTCTGAATAAATACCTGGCAAAAATCGAGCTGGCAAAAATAAAGCTGGCAAAAATCGAGAGTTTACTAACAAGATCAAGTATCTACAAGGCAATCTGACCATATGATACCCATTGGGCTATGTACATTGCAGTGTATTTCGGGGTTCTTCTTAGGGATGACAGGCAAATTGGCATAGCACTCCAACAGGGCAGATCTTTAAATTCACAAGGAACATATTATGATACCTGATAATGATAAATTAATAAATTGTGGTATATGAACACCACACAATACTATTCACCTATAAAAAACATGTATATTTTATATCTTTTGTAACAACTTGTGCAGAGTGGGAGAACATTATCCTAAACCACATATCATAAGAATGGAAGAATAATCATCACATGTATTCAGTACCAATTTAAAACTAGTGGATTAACAACTACATGCTCACATGAGAGAAAAATGAAATTAGTTTCAAATAGAGGAGAGGTGGGAAGAGGTTGGGTAAGTTCTCAATCAACCAGTACATTGCACAGGTATGTGGCACACTTCCTGGATGAAGGACACAGCTACAAGTCAGAATTTAACCTTGAAAAAGCAATTTCTGTAATGTAATTGTATCTGCTCTCATATTAATGTGAAATAAATAAAAAATAACATAAAATCCCAAACATCCAACTAGACTTCCCAGAATTCCAATTACAGATACATAAAGATTAACTATTTTCTTTTTTAGTTAAGTCCCATATATTACATGGTACATATTTATCTTAAAAATCATTGTTTATCTAAAATTCAAATTTAGCTAGGTTTTCCCTTTTTTGACAGTCACTCTGTCACTTGGGCTATAGTGCATTGGCATCATTATACCTCACTGCAATTTCAAACTCCTGGGCTCAAGGGATTCTCCTGCCTCAGGCTCCCAAGTAGCTAGTCACATGTTCCAACATGCACATCCACTTTTTTTGTTTCTTGTAGAAATGGGGTCTCACTCTTCTTCAGGTTGGTGTCAAACTCCTGCCTTGAGCAATCCTCCCACTTTGACTTCCCAGAGTGATAGGATTACAGGTATGAGCCACCATGCCCAGCCAGTTTCTTGTTTTTATTTACTATGTCTGTCTACCTCATATCCAATATCTGCATTCAGAAACATTTTAGATCCCTAGAGAGATTATATTTTCAATTTTCTGGGTCTTTGGGGTTCTTGTAGACTCATTTGGATCTGAATTTCTGTTTGGGTCTCCAAGTTCCCCTTCAGTGGAGAATCTCCAGGGCTATATTTTATATAGTTCCCTCTCTTTGAATATGGCATTCTCCAAGGAGAGATGGTATTTTACTTGCTATGGTCTGGCGATTGGGATCTTAACTGAAAAGCAAGGCAGGGTCTACTCATTCCAGGAAATTATATATTAGTAAATGAAGGAGGAATACCAAAATGTAGATGACTAATGTATTCAAAATGATTATATGGGCAGGGCTCAGTGACTCACTCCTATAATCCTACCCTCTAGGAGGCTGAGGCAGGAGGAGCCTTTGAATTCAGAAGTTTGAGACCAGCCTGAGCATGAGTCCGCATCTCTACTAAAAATTAAAAAAAAAAATCCAGCCAGGTGTGGTGGTAGGCACCTGTAGTCCCAGATACTTGGGAAGTTGAGGCAAGAGAATTGCTTGAACCCAGGAGTTTGAGGTTGCTGTGAGCTAGGCTAATGCCACAGCAGTCTAACCTTGACAATAGAGCGAGACTCTTTCTCAAAAAATAAAGCTACAAAACAAAAAGACCACATGAAAATTCTACAGAGAGAATTTTCAATTTGTATCCAATTTGCTATACATCCTTATATCCAACAAGCAGCAGTCTAATATATGTACTATTTTAAAATTTTATTTGCCAAGGTGGACACAAAGGCAAAAACTGTATCATCTCTGCACTCCAGAGCAGTGGACACTGGTGGAGAATACAAATAAATTAAGCAGGTATCTCTTACCTTATAATTCGTTTAATTACTGTATAATTCCCACTCTGTTTATGGACTGCCAACTATGTGGTAGGCACTGTTGTAGGAGGAGAGAATGTAGCCAAGATATCAGAAGGTGATACCTGCTATGAAGAAAAAATAAAGCAAGGGAGGTGGATAGGAGATTCCACAGAATGGAAGCATTATGATTTTATTAGTGTTGAGTGAAATCTCGACTAAGAAGATGGTATTAGAGTAAGGATCTGAAGATGATGATTGTACAAGAGCCATCTGGAAAGCATTTAGCTATGCAACATGAAAAATAGAGGCATATCTGGCTGGATAGTTTCTGGCTATCCCTCATATAAAACATGGAGGTGTCTGAAGGAAAACTAGTAAAGAGAAAGGTATAGTAAGTGCAAAGACCTGAAAACATAAGTATATTTGGCATGTTTGAGGAGCGATATGGCAAAAACAGAAAGAAAAGGGAAGACTAGACAGACTTCAGCTCAAAGCCCTCCACTGCACGGTACTTTTAATCATCCTCTCCTGGTATTGTTTTCTTCATAGCACTTATCACCATCTGATATACATTCTATTTACTTGTTTATTATATTTGTTTGCATAATAGGAGAAAGTAGATTGTGTCAGGCCATGACAGCTACCGCAATGACGTTGCCTTTTACTCTGAATGAAATGAAGATCTCTTGTAGAGTTTTAAGCAAAGGAGTGAAATATTCTGTCGTGTTGTAATAAAATCATACCATCTGCTGAGAATAAATTATGGGGAGAAAAAGAAAACAAGGGTAAAGGCTGGGACACTGGTTAAGCGGTTAGGACAGTAATTCAAGTTCATGATAATGTTGTCCAGGATCAGGATTATAGTAGTTGAAGTGTTAACGAATGCCCACATTTTTGGATACATTTTGAAGATAGTAACAACTTGATTTTATGTCAGAATAAATGTGGGGTATGAGAGTAAAGGTAAAGTTTTTGATCTAAGAATTTGAAATTATAGAAGTTACTGTCAACTGAGATGGGGAAAAACACAAGTGCGGGTGGTTTGTGGGGGAGATGAGGAGATTTATTCAGGACAAGTCTATCAGACTTTACAAATGTGTATGTTAGACAGGCAGTTGGATTATATAAGTTCCTGATACAGAGAAGTCTGAGTTGTAGATACAAATTTAGGAGTAATCAGCCAATAGGAAGTATTTGAAACCATGAGGCTTGATGAAATCCCCTTGAGAATGAATATAGTTAGAGAAAAGAAAAGTTGGTCCAAGGTTTGAATCCTGGAGCACTACAATGTTTAGAAAGCCAAGAAAGGGAAGTGTGTCCAAGAAGTTGGGACCAGCAACCTTGTCAAATGCTGCTGACAAGTCAAGTAAAAGAGGACAAGAAAACAACCACTACTTTAGCAATAGGGAGGTCATCTCTGTCCTTGAAAAGAGTTTTGCCAGCATGACATTTACCAAAGCCTGATTGTGAATGGTTGTTTGGAGAATTAGAGTAGAGAAATAAGGTAATAGCTGGAGAGGAAATAGGAATTAAGAGAGGGTTTATCGACATGTATGCCAAATGAAGGGATGCTTTTTAAAAAAGAAAAAAATACTCTGCATATTAATTTATCTAATCCTATTCAAATCCAATAAAATGATATCTGTTATTATTCCCAGTTAACAGATGAGAATGATTATAGTGTTGTGGAATGAGTGATTAACGCTGATCAAAGGGATTAGAAAAATTTCATTTGATTTGAAAGTTAGATGTAGCTTGATGTTAGAGTAAGACAAACTTCAAAATTCAGAAAAGTGAGGAAATAGCATCTCACATTAAAGGCACAGAATAAATGCAGGTTTGGAGTTGTGAAAGCGTGTATCTTATTAGCCATGAGCAAGGAGCACACTGAATACGAGAAATGTATGGAGAGCTATAACGAAAGTTTTATATGGCAGCTACAGAGGCCTACCACTTCACTTTGGGACCTACAGAAATAATCGTAACAAAACTTGTTATTGAGGGCAGTGCCTGTGGCTCACTGGGTAGGGCACTGGCCCCATATACTGAGGGTGGTGGGTTCAAATCTGACCCCGGCCAAACTGCAACAAAAAAAAATAGCTGGGCGTTGTGTCGGGTGCCTGTAGTCCCAACTACTTGGGAGGCAGACGCAAGAGAATCACCTAAGCCCAAGAGTTTGAGGTTGTAGTGAGCTGTGATGCCACAGCACTCTACCAAGGGCAACAAAGTGAGACTCTGTCTCTAAAAAAAAAGAAAGAAACTTATTATTGGAAGAATCAGTGGTCTTGCACGTAGGTTCAATTTGACCCTGCAAAGGTAGTAACCTTTATTCCAGCTCCAGGACTGACTTATCTGTTGCAGACACAGGATGGCTTAATTCTGGTAATTGCGAGCATATCTGCCATCCTGTTATCATGTTGAACCCAGCTTTAGCTACTCATATTATATGATTTGGCTTTTGAACACCATTAGCATCAACTAATTCCCCTGTCTATAGAAATCAGATTTTCCTTAGAGTTTGGATAGCAATGTTAAATTTGAGCAACACTTTTACCATACAACCTCTAGTGATCACAGGTGCCTTAATCACTCTTACTGATGCCATATGAAGCAACATGCCATCAAGCTAGGTGACAGCACCACTGGTTTTATTTTGACTTTCATTTACTAGCTACCACTTTCATTTACTAGCAGAAATGCATATCGAACTAGGACTACCACTTTCAATATTGGCTCAATGGAGAATGTGGTTCAACCAACAGTACTTGCAGACTTACTGTCATTCATCCCAATCAGGTATCCACTGAAGCAACTGCCACAGAACCAAATGCCACCTTCAATGTTAGTGGGTAATATCCAGATACCTGCTGCCATTGCCACCCATTCAGGTCCCACACTGTTTGCTTTAACAAGAAATACTTAAACCTGTGGTGCTATAACCAGGTTCTCATGTAATGTTTCAACAACCATAGCTGGTGTAACTTTATGGTTTCAAAAGTGCCCATGAATTCATGACTACATTAATAAAATGTGGCATATGTCTACTGTGGAGTACTACTCATCCATAAAAAAGATGAATTAATACCTTTTACAACAATCCAGATCGAACTGGAGGCCATTGTCTCAAGTGAAGTCTCTCAAGAATGGAAAACAAACACCACATGTACTCACCTTTAAATTAGAACTAACTGATGAGGACGAATATGTGACAGAGAAGCAAAACTCAGTGGAAATCAACCACTGGGAAGGATGGGAGGGAGAGGGACAAAATGTACCTATGGGTACAATCAACATTTATTTGGATGATGGACATAACCTATAGGTGGAACTCAAGGTGGAACTATAAAAGAGATCCATGTAACATAACACATTTGTACTCCCTTAATATTTTGAAATAAAAAATAAAGTTATTAGGAACAGCTAGAGAAATTTCTACTGCTTCTGCTATAATTCCAACCACCTCCTCTAGCAAAGGTACTAAACCAAGAATGTTCATATAGATTCTTTTTGTTGAATTGATCAGAAATCAGCCTCACTACAAAGGAAGTCACTATAGAACTGACTAGGGTTCTACCTGCAGAACTGACAGTGGAGGCCAGAGAGTGCTAGGTGTGGAGCAGAGCAGAGACTGAGGTAGTTGGAGCAAGGAACAAGAAAGTTAAAAGCTCCATCCCTGAGTTCATATTCAAGACAAAAGTAGATGAAATCGGTGATACGACATCTGTCACTGACAAACTCAGTAGTAAGGATAGGAAGAGAAGTTGAAAGAGAAATGTGGAAAGAAAATTTATGCTTATTAAGGACTTATTATATGATCTAACTCTTTAGCTAAATACATTAAATCTTACAGCAAGTCTGTGAAGGAGAAAAATGCAGCTCAGAGAAATTGCACAACTTATACAACATCATATGTTTAGAACGTAGTCAGTGTGGACTGAATTATGTTCCCCCTTCGATATTCATATGCTGAAGCCTTAATCCCCTCTATGGTAGTATTTAGAGACGGGACCTTTGGGAGATAACTTGGTTTAGAGAAGATCATCCCCCATGGTGGGAATTATATTATCTTCCTTCTAAGAGGAGACAGTAGTGTCTCTCTCTCTCTCCTGAAATATATCTTCAAGCTAGGAAGAAAAGATGCATGTAACTAAAAGGCAGCAAGAAAGCCTTCACTAGAGCTCAACTAAGCTGGCACCTTGATCTTGGACTTCTACCCTCTAGAACGATAAGGAAAAAAAATCTCTTGATTAAGCCACTCAGCCTACACTATTTTATTATGTCAGCCTAGGGAAATAGATACGATGGTACAAATATTCATAATTGTATTCATAATGTTGAAAATGCCAAGGCCAAGTTTGTCTCACTTCACTGTTTATATTTTTTTGACTTACACTTTTCATATGCACTTAAAGAAGTTGACTGAGTCACAAGGAACCCAAAAGATTGCTAAGTCAAAAGCTAAGGGTGATAGTTACTGTAGTCTTCATAAAGGTCTACCATAAGAATGTCCATTCTTCACCGAAGATTGTTAGACTACATTTCCTTTTAATATATAATTATCCTAATTTTTCTTGGGTCCTAACAATCCTCATGATGACATAGATATCTATATTGATACTTATCAGAAAGTCCTGAACAGCTAAGTTTTTTTTTTTTTTTCCTTCTTAAATCCACTTACTCTGCTAAATTGTGACTGGAAAGGCTTTTACCACACTGCTGTGATTTTAAAACCCTGAAACCCTAAACTTATTGATCCCCACTTCAATCCTGGTATTTTACACTTTCAAATGTGCCACTCAACCATAATCCCAAATAAGCTCTTTTCCTTCACTGGGACAGCTAATGCCTCTATTATTTCTATTTCTTCAACTCCATCTTCTGGCTATGGTTTCTATTCAGTGCAGATGTCCCTTCAGGGTTCTTTTCAATAATGCCTAGGACCAGCGGTGTTTTCCTGTGCCTGCAAATTGAAATGACATGAAAAGCTGGTAAAAATAGCAATGCCAAGACCCTACACCAGATTATATAGTATGAATGTCTGGGCATCTAGGCTACATTTTTTTAAGGCTATCCCATTGACTTTACATGCATAGAGAGTGTTCAGAACCATTGATTCTCAAGTCTTGGACCATAAAGTTATTGGCATAAATCCAACAATTTTTGAGGGCTCTAAGAAGTGAGTATGTAAAAATGAATTAATCACATGACTCACACACAAAAGCACAAACTGATGATAATACTATGGTTAAGACAAACTTTTTCTTCTGGGGGATATAAATTTAACCATATCATTTGAGTCATGATATCTTTCTGTCAAATTTTTTATTAATAAACCAATATTAAAAATACAAATAAAATTATTAAGGCCTATTTATATTAAAAAGATATCCCGAGACTCTAAATTATCGGTACCAATTTGCTATTCATGGTAGTATTTCCTAAAGAGTTTGATTCCAAATAAGTTTGTAAACACAATAAATTATTTTTCTTCTTCTAACTTTATAATGCACAATATATTAAAAGCTCTGAGAAACTCTGAAATAAAAAATAATAAACTTTTAATATTGCTTCATCAGCATTCCCAAACTTATTTGAGCACAAAACATTTCCTCAGTCTCAAGAGACATCATTTTCCCAAGATATTTCTAATACTCAACCTAGGATCGCTACAGAAGGGAGAACATAATGAAACCCCAGATGCTTGCTTTCACAATGACAGCACTTTTGCAAGTTGTCCAATTATCTTTACAACAAAGAATTGTTTACTTTCAAATGTGGTTTTCAAGGTTAAAGGAATTGAATCCTTGCTTTTTGCTTTCTTAAAATTAGATATGGGTCATTAATTGTCCTCATATCAAAATTGAGTACATAGAATTCATGCTTCTCCATTCTTGTGATGCTTTACTAAGAATAATTAATGACAATTATGGTTATGGGGGGGAAACAGAAAGAGGGAATGAGGGAAGAGGGTGGGGCCTTGGTGTGTGTCACACTTTATGGGGGCAAGACATGATTGCAAGAGGGACTTTACCTAACAATTGCAATCAGTGTAACCTGGCTTATTGTACCCTCAATGAATCCCCAACAATAAAAAAAAAAAAAATTAGATATGGGTAATAGTAATAGCAATAATAACAGTGAAACTTATGTCACATGCCAAACACCATTCTATTACATGTATATAACCCTAACTTTAGAAAGTAGTTACTGTTATTATCATCCTTACTTAAAAAATGGGAAACTAAATCAAATATTGTTTATGAAACTTACTCAAGATCGTAAAGTTAAAAAGTTATAGAGATGGGTTTTTAATCCAAGTCTGTGACTTCAAATCCCTTCTCTAAGTTATATTCTCTCTGTGTAAGAGATATATAAAAATTTATTCAGCTACACACATATACTAGGAAACTAGATCTCAAATTTATATTTAAATAAGATCTAAATCTTACATTGCAGCGAAATAATTTCAAATTGGGTGTGAATAGATGAAACTTTTATTTGTTAAAAGAGAAACTTTTATTTATTAAAAGTGCATTGGATAGTACAATTTAAGGAAGTTGTCTCTAGCTTGCATTGGATCTGTATTTCCATACAAACCTAATGTAACACCATATCCAAGGTTAATTTCTGTAGGAAGAGCAAGAAATAGAGTTCTTTATGCAATTAGTAGCCAAATTCTAATGCTTTTGCTTACCTGTATTTAACATTTGATACATAAATACTGCCTTCTACTATTATTTTTTGATGTTTCTACTTCCTGTTTTTGTACAAGAAAAAGCAGAAATTTTAAATTGATTTACCACTTACTAAGTCTTCTCATAAAAGGTTCGTAGGAGTTTGAAAGCAGCAAACTAATGATTGATGAGGAAACTGAGTCCTAGAGCGGTAAAATGACTTGCCAACGTTGAATTTCGTCCTTGACTTGTCCTCAAATGGATAATGATTGTCTCTTACTTCTGTTTTATTATTAATTAATTTATATATTTAGTTTTCTTAGTGCATAAAACTGGAAGCCTGTACAGGCATACACTGTTCCATGTAGCTGGTGAGGGGGGAACAGCATGAAGAAAGTGCAGCCCCTGTCCTGTTTCCCAGAGTCTTTTTATTGGGTACAAGACAGACTATAGGTGAAAGGATGCACGGCAGTCAGTTGTCAGCACTCAAGGTTAAGAATGAGAGAGGGGAGATTATAGCCCCCAGGAAGGTTGAGTAAAGGGTAAGCGAGGACATAGGGTGGTGGAACATCTGAGGTGGGCAGATAAGGGTGCTACTGGAAGAGAGAGTGGGGGGGACAACTCTCATCTCCTCAGACAGACACCTCAGCTTCTCTAGCCTAAGCTACTAGTTGATGGCCTCAGCTCACCTACACTGCTGATTTCCCCATGCGGGGATAGTCACATGGACATTCCCCTGACTGGGCACATTACCCTGAGTTGGAAGGTCTGTGAGGAATTCAGCCTGTCCACTTCCAATGGGTCATTCTTCAGGTTCTAGTAGGGTATTAGGAAAAAGAGTGAGGAAAAGGAATACAAATAGAATAAAAAGGAAAACATGTGACCATGTTTGTCCATGTTAGAAAGTCTTTGGGATATTGATTGGTTTTTATCTCAAGGGTATTCACTTGTAAGGTTTTGATTAGCCTCATTCCAATGTTAATTTTGTATGACAAGTTAGTGTGACAATTAAGGCCTTCCTGACTTGAGACATTCCAAAATTGCCAAAATTACCTACACTGTATCCACCACCTGGCCTGCTCATGTCTAACTAATTGCCTAATTTAACATTTCCCCTCTGATTTACAGAGCCCGATTCTTTAGGAACAGGGTCACTGACTGCTCTGACTACTTCCTGGCTGAAAAAGGGTGGTGTGGGTAGTGAGCTCTGCAATCAGCTCTCTGTCGGGGAAGAAGTGGACCTCCAACCAAAGGGCCACAGTAAATGGGGTGCAGTTATTTGTAAGCGTGGTTGGTTTCACACAGATGAATGTCTGGTTGTTGTTGTAAATGTTGATACCCAGTGGTGACCAGCATCTGTAAGCAGATAGCCTGCCTCTAAGTGGGAAGAAATACATTTTGTTATGCAGTTGAAAATACAGGGTTTGAAAATTAGAATTTGTTAATATGCGACACTTCCCCCGATTACCTTTTTAGTACAAACACAAGGGAAGAAATTAAGTTTTGTAATATAATGTAAATTAAAAGAAGTCATTTGTGAAGAATATGCCCAGTTACTTATGAGCCAGACAGAGCAGTGCCAATTAAGAAAGCAAAGTGGCTTTGGTTTTAAAAAGTATGGAGGACTCCTTTTTTTTTTTTTCCTTTAATTCCAAATGAGTAACTGACCTGGAGTCTTCTGCTGAGTGTTAGTACCTTACCTCAAGGCCACTGGTAACATAGTAACCACAATTTTTAGCAGGCAAAAAGATAGAAAAACAGTTTAACAAACTTTGTATTAACTCTACAATGGTAAATGGACCCTTTGAGTTCTGACTTTTGATGAATTTTTTCATTACTTTAAACATGCATACACGAAATTTAAGAGGCTTCTTACAAACTGAGAACAGACAACTTTGTTGTTTTAACTAGAGATTTCCTTTACATTGTAACCAACTTAATCGCATACAAAATTCTTTCTAAATTATTTTTCACAAACCTTCGTGACTTACGTGCACCATCTTTCAACATTTTTAAATCCCTTGTTTTTGTCTTAAATCTTCTTTCCTAAAACTACCAGTTACTTTAAGACAAAAAGTTTTCATAGAAGGTTCTTTCCTATAAAAAATTGTTCTCTTATCTTTCATCCTTCCTTACCAAAAGTACATCTTCATACCCATGTCTTTCTACACATGTCTCTCTCCTCTATTTACTGGTCTCTTTCATTTTAGCTCTAAACTCAGAAAAAAAGGAAAAAAGAAGGTTGTTTACAAAGTCTCAGTTAAGTTTCTCTAAATGCCTAGGATGTTGCAGGAGTTAGGTATTTAACTTAACCTTAAGATTCCATTCAAACAATGTGGTGGGGCAGTTAAACATGATCTCCCAAAGGCAAAGAAGTTGTGGAATACATAAGGGTTTGTATTTTAATTTCTACTACAGAGATGGTGATGGGAGAGGAAAACAGTGGACCTAAAATTTAGGAAGAGCAGAGGAAGTGGCTCTGGTTTTATTAAAATCACTTTGCTTATGGGTAACAGAGAAAGTGCTACCCGAGGCTCAGTCACAACAGTGTGCTGAAGTTGAGCTTGTTCTGAGGCCGAGGTCTGTCCATTCAACTGAAGTCACCGTAGAGGGTCCGTGGGTGTGGAGGACGCCGACCTCCAGGCATGAGCTCTGCTCCCTGGGACACTTCTATTCAGAGACTCAGCTGGCTACAGAGGAAGCAGAGTGAAGCCTCCAGAGCAGGGGGGATTCTTTATATCTTCTGGCCTGAGCCTCTAGGGTACCTCTGTCTTAAAAAAAATTCTATCATAGTGTTAGCCATCATTTGAAGTTTGTTTTTGCTCCTGGGCTCGCTGCTGCCCCATCTCCTCTCTCCATTCTCTCTGTCTCCCTCCAGTTATTAAAGACCATTGAAGGACAGGTTCAGAATTCCACTTGTGGAATGTGATGCTCCTTTACAAGCTTTTAAAGTTTATGCCAAATATCAGGGACTGACAGGGAGATAAAGTGTCCTGCCGGGATAGATTATCTCCCTAGGCTCAGGATTTCAATCGGGAAGGAGGGAGTTAAGAGACACTTTATCTGGAAAGTGAAGACAGTGAGAGTAGGCAGAGTGTAGATGAGAAAGATGGGCAAGCTTAAACCTCAGCAGGGCATACAATAAAAAGAAAGCAGTGAAAATAAAAGTAAATACTTCCTCCTGACTGGCGTCCTGGTCAAAGTGAGTAACCTGCTTCGTGGAATACGAGAGTGGGATTGGTGCAATAAATAAGATAGCTAAGGGGTGAAAATGAAAGTAAGAAGACAGCCGGACAGAATAAATCAGACAGAATGAAGAGAATAAATCTTACAAAACAAAGACCATAAACCTTACCGAGCAAAGAGCGTAACTCTTTATAAAACAAGGAAGATGACTCTTATAGGCTTTAATTCGAAAGAGAAACATCAACAGAAAGTGTAATCCCAGAGATAGACTATCAGACTCACAACCGGTGCCTGGGGGGTCTCTATTACGGAGAGACCGTTCCGTATCCACCCCGGCTTTTGTGGGATCACCTCGCTTCCTCAGACCTGACCTTAGTCCCTGTTCTGGGTGCCAGTTGTGGGACGTCTAGTGGAACCCAACCTGGGACAGGGGCCAACAAGGGAGACAGTGCTGAGGAAAGAAAGAGAAACTTACACCAAATTTACTGCATAAAACCAGAAGCCTATAAGGGCATACACTGTTTCATGTGCCAAGGGGGGCAGCGTGAGAACAATGCAATCTATTTATTTATTTTTATTGTTTGGAATTCATTAAGGGTAAAAAGAATTAGGTTACACCAATAGCATTTGTTAGACAAAGTCCCTCTTATAATTGTGACCTGCCCCCAAGGGGTGTGCTATACACCGTGACCCTCATCCCCTTCCCTACCACCCTGCGCCCACTCCCTCATTCTCCTCCCCGCTTGTATTATTAGCTCATCTACTGCCTTCATATTAGAATAGAGCACATTGGATTCTTGCTTCTCCATTCTTGTGATGCTTTACTAAGAAGAATGTGTTCCAACTCCATCCAGGTTAATACAAAAGATATAAAGATTTATATTTTCATCTTTTTAATCGCTGAATAGCATTTCATGGAATACATATACCACAGCTTGTTAATCCATTCCTGGATTTGTGGGCATTTAGGCTGTTTCCACATTTTGGGGATTGTAAATTGAGCTGTGATAAACAGTCTAGTGCAAATGTCCTTATGTTAAAATGATTTTTTTTTTTTCTTCTGGGTAGATGCCTAGTAATGGGATTGCAGGATCAAATGGGAGGACTAACTTGAGTGCTTTGAGGTTTCTCCATACTTCCTTTCAAAAAGGTTGTATTAGTTTGCAGTCCCACCAGCAGGGTAAAAGTGTTCCCTTCTCTCCACATCCACGCCAGCATCTACAGTTTTGAGACTTTGTGATATGGACCATTCCCACTGGGGTTAGATGAGATCTCAGAGTGGTTTTGATTTGCATTTCTCTGATGATTAGCATTTTTTCATATGTTTGTTAGACATTTGTTAGACATCTTCTTTAGAGAAGACAGACAAATGTCTAACAAACATATGAAACATATGTCTCTTGGCCAGTGATATACAGGATTATTGAGTCTTTTTTGTTGATTATTTTGAGTTTTCTATAGATCCTCATTATCAATCTTTTGTCCAGTTCATAATGTACAAATAGATTTTCCCATTCTGAAGGTTTTCTATTTGCTTTGGTTGTTGTTTCCTTAGCTGTACAGAAGGTTTTCAGTTTAATAAAACCCAATTTGTTTACTTTTGTTGTCGTAATTGTCATGGAAGTCTAAATTATAAAATCTTTCTCCAGGCCCATATCTTCAAGTGTTTCCCCCACACTTTCGTAGAGGATTTTTATGGCTTCATGCCTTAGATTTAAATCTTTTATCCATCTTTTTTTTTTTTTTAGAATTTTTTTTTATTAAATCATAGCTGTGTACATTGATATATTCATGGGGCATCATTCACTAGCTTCACAGACCATTTACCAAGTTTCACATATACCCTTGTAAGATGCACCGCTGGTGTAATCCCACCAATCCCCTTCCCTCTAACCACCTCCCCCTCTCTCCCCTCCCTTTCCCCCTTCCCCCTATTCTTAGGTTGTAACTGGGTTATAGCTTTCATGTGAAAACCCTAAATTAGTCTCATAGTAGGGCTGAGTACATTGGGTACTTTTTCTTCCATTCTTGAGATACTTTACTAAGAAGAATATGTTCCAGCTCCATCCATGTAAACATGAAAGAGGTAAAGTCTCCATTTTCTTTAAGGCTGCATAATATTCCATGGTGTACATATACCACAATTTATTAATCCATTCGTGGATCCATGGGCACTTGGGCTTTTTCCATGACTTAGCAATTATGAATTGGGCTGCAAGAAACATTCTGGTACAAATATCTTTGTTATGATGTGATTTTTGGTCTTCTGGGTATATGCCCAGCAGAGGGATTACAGGATTGAATGGCAGATCTATTTTTAGATCTCTAAGTGTTCTCCATATCTCTTTCCAAAAGGAATGTATTAATTTGCATTCCCACCAGCAGTGCAAAAGTGTTCCCTTTTCTCCACATCCGTGCCAACATCTCTGGTCTTGGGATTTTGTGATATAGGCTAGTCTCACACATACTTTTATCCATCTTGAATTGTAAGTGATGAGAGGTGCAGGTCCAGTTTTGGTCTTTTACATGTGGATATCAAGTTCTCCCAACACCATTTACAGAATAGGGATTCTTTCCCCCAGTGTATGTTCTTGGTTGGTTTACCAAAGATCAAGTGGCTGTAAAATGTTAGTTACATCTCATGGTTTTGTATTAGTTCCAAATGTCAATGTCTCTATTTTTTGCCAATACCATGTCATTTGAATCACTATGGCCTTGTAGTATACCCTAAATTCTGGTAGGATGATACTCACAGCTTTATTTTTATTACTAATAATTTCCTTGACTATATGGGGTTTCTTCTGTTTCCATTCAAAATAAAGAATTGTTTTTTTTTTTCCAAATCTTTTTTTTTTTTTATATATATATATTTTTTTTTTATTGTTGGGGATTCATTGAGGGTACAATAAGCCAGTTACACTGATTACAATTGTTAGGTAAAGTCCCTCTTGCAATCATGTCTTGCCCCCATAAAGTGTGACACACACTAAGGCCCCACCCCCCTCCCTCCATCCCTCTTTCTGCTTCCCCCCCCCATAACCTTAATTGTCATTAATTGTCCTCATATCAAGATTGAGTACATAGGATTCATGCTTCTCCATTCTTGTGATGCTTTACTAAGAATAATGTCTTCCACTTCCATCCAGGTTAATACGAAGGATGTAAAGTCTCCATTTTTTTTAATGGCTGAATAGTATGATGATGATATTTTAATGGGGATAGCCTTGAATCTGCAGATTGCTTTGGGAAGTGTAGACATTTTCACAATGTTGATTATTCCCAGACATGAGCATGGTATGTTTTTCCATATGTTAAAATCTTCTCCTATTTCTTTTCTTAGGCTTTTGTAATTGTCTTTGTAGAGGTCTTTCACCTCCTATGTTTTATACGTATTTCATTTTTTTGAAGCTACTGTGAAGGGAATTGTGTCCTTGATTAGCTTCTCATCTTGGCTGTTATTGGCATATACCAAGGCTACTGATTTGTGGGCATTGATTTTATATCCTGACCACATTGCTGTATTTATTGACCAATTACAGGAGTCTTGTGTTTGAGTCTTTGGGGTTCTCTAAGTATAAGATCATATTGTCACCAAAGACAACAGTTTAATCTCCTGTGCTCCCATTTGAATGCCCTTTATTTCCTTCTCTTGCCTGATTGTATTGGCTGGAACTTCCACTACTATGTTGAATAGTAATAGTGATAGAAGATAAGCTTGTCTGGCACCAGTTCTACATGGAAAAGCTTTCAGTTTTACTCCATTCAGTATAATGTTAGCTGTGGGTTGTCATAGATGGCTATGATCAGAATGAGAATTGTGCCACCTATGCCTATAGTCTTAAGTGTTCTAATTAAAAAAGGATGCTGAATTTTATCAAACACTTATACTGCATCTATTGAGAGGATCATATGGTTATTGTTTTTGCTTCTGTAGAAATGGTGAATTATGTTTATGGACTTGCTCTGTTAAACAAGCCTTGCATCCCTGGGATGAAACCTACTTGATTGTAATAAATGAATTTTTTTTAACGTGTAACTACAATCTATTGGCTAAGATTTTATTGCGAATTTTTGCATCTATTTTCATTAGTGAAATTGGTCTGAAGTTCTCATTTTTAGTTGAGTCTTTTCTTGTTTTTGGTATCAGAGTGATGTTTGCTTCATAGAACTTGTTGGGGAAGATCCCTTCCTTCTCAATATTTTGGAATTTTTTCTGCAGTATGGGTATAAGTTCTTCTTTGAAGCTTTGATAGAATTCTGGTGTGAAGCCATCTGGACCAGGGCATTTTTTGTTGGAAGTTTTTTTTATTGTTTCTTCAATCTCAGTTCTTGAAATTGGTCTGTTCAGGAGCTCTATTTCTTCTTGGTTAAGTCTAGGGAGAGGGTGTGATTCTAGGTATTGCTCCATTTAATCCATATTGTCAAATTTCTGGGATAAAGTTTCTTGTAGTATTCAGAGATAATCTCTTGTATCTCTGTGAAATCTGTTGTTATTGCCCCTTTATTGTTTCTGATTAGAGATTTTACTTTTTAGGTTATTAGAGATTTTACTTTTCTGTTTCTAGTTAATGTGGCCAAAGGTTTATTGATTTTATTTATTTTTTTGAAAAACCAACTTTTTATTTTATTAATTTTCTGAATGATTGTTTTGTTTTTAATTTCATTAATCTCTGATTTAATTTGGGTTATTTCTTTTCTTCTGCTGGTTTTTGGATTAGATTTGCTTCTTACTTCTTTATTCTTACATTATCTGTTCTTTTCCACATCTACTTCATGCCTAGTACACCATCCTTCATTAGTGAAGTAGTTCATAATTAGAATATATTTCACTTTAATGAGACACCAATTTTTTTTTTATCTTTTTAAAGCTTTTTACTGTGTAGTTCTGATTATTTATTTTTGCTTCTGTTGACTGAGGGATTAATATAGTATCCAAAAAATCATTGGTCAGAACAATGTTGTGTAGAAAATGTAAGTTTTCTTCTAGGAGTTTTATGATTTCAGTTCTTACATTTAAATCTTTAATTTATTTTGAGTATATTTTTGTGTATGGTGAAAGATGTTTCCAACTTTATTCTTTTGTGCATGATATACAATTTTCTAAGCACCATCTGCTGAAGAGACTTTTCTTTCCCAACTTTGCCTTCTTGACGGACTTGTTGAAAATTAGTTGACTGTACATGCTCAGTACATGTAGGTTTATTTCTGGATTCTGTATTCCATCGGTTTATGTGTCTGTTATTAAGCCAGTACAATACTGTTTTGGTTATAATAGGTCTGTAGCACATTTTGAAATCAGAAAGTATTATACCTCTTGCTTTGTTTTTCTTTCTCAAGATTACTCTAGTTGAGGTCTTTTGTGATTCCATACAAATTTCAGAATTTTTTTCTAACTATGTGAAAAATGCCATCAGATCTCTGATAGGGAGTGTGCCTAATATATTGTTTTGGTAACATAGAATTTTAAAATATCAATACTTAAAAAATATTAGTACCTGAACATGGAATATCTTTATTTTTATTTTCTTCAATTTATTTCATTAGTATTTTATAGTTTTCAGTAAAATAGCAATTAAAAATCTCCAACAAAGAAAATCCAGATCAGATGGCTTCATGTTTAAATTCTACCAAACACTAAAAGAGGAATTAATACCGGTCCCTTTAAAACTCTTCCAAAGAATAGAAGCAGAGGAACACTTTCAAACTCAGTTTATGTGGCCAGTATCACTCTAAAACTGAAGCCACACAATGACACTACAAGATAAGAAATCTATAGGCTGATACCTTTAATGAATATAGATGCAAAAATCTTGAGTAAAATACTTGCAAACCAAATTCAATGGCACATCAAAATGATTGGACCTCATGACCAAATGGACTTTATCCCTGAGATGAAAAGTTGATTTAGCATAAGCAAATTAATGTGATACAGCACATTAACAGAATGAAAGATTAAAACCACATGATTATCTCACAGAGGCAGAAAAAGCATCTGACAAAACGCAATATCCTCTCAATAATATGAGTATAGAATGACATTTACATACTAAAGGTCATTTATGAAAAGCCCACAGCTAACATCATAATCAATGAGGAAAAATGGAAAGATTTTCTTCTAAGATCTGGCATAAGGAAAGGATGTCTACGCTCACCATTTCTGTTCACTATTGTACTGGAAGACCACAAGAGCTATCAGACAAGAAAAATAAACAAATGTTATCCAAATTAGAAAAAAGTAAAATTATCCCTGTTTGCAAATGACATAGTCTTATATATAGAAAACCTGAAAGACTCTACCAAAAGTCTCTCAGAACTGGCACAATGGCTCATGCCTGTAATCTTAGCTCTAGGAGGCTGAGGTGGGTGAATTGCTTGAGTTTAAGAGTTTGAGACTAACCTGAGCATCTAGAGCATGAACAAGATCTATCCTTTATAGATAGCAGAAAATTTAGCAGGCCCTGTGGCTGATGCTTGTAGTCCCTACTACTAGAGAAGCTAAGGCATGAGGATCTTTAGAGCCAGAGAATTTGAAGTTGCTGTGAGCTATGATAACACCACAACCCTCAACCCCAAGGTGACAGCGTGAGACTTAGTCTCAAAAAATAAGTATATCAATAAATAAATAAATAAATAAATAAATGACTGGTAAAGGAATGCTGTTGATTTGCAAGATACAAAATCAACGTTCAAAACCAAGGTGTTTCTGTATACTAATAAAGATCTATCAAAAAAATAAATCAGAGAAACAATCCAATTTATTATTTTCTATTGAAAAATAATAAAATACTTAGGAACGAATTTAATCTGGGAGTTCAAATCAATTTTCAAAAACAATGGAAAGTAAGAGGACACATTATCATGCTTCTATTTTCACTTTTTGATCTTTATAAATTCTACAGTGATTGGGCTGATGGATATAGTAGACAGAGGAAGGGACTGGGCAGCAACTTCTGTAAAGCAAAAACCAAAAAAAGAAAAAAATGGAAAAAGTTTCTTTGACCTAGGATCTCCCAATTTGCCTTTTTGCTCAACCAACCCCAGTAACTTCAATCTCCCCCACCACAATGCTTCCTTAGCCTTGGCCTCCACTTCCCCTTCACTTTAACTCCAAGACACCGATTTTAAACACCACACAAATTTAGCAATATTTGTTCTAGATTGTAGGCTATTTGATCTCTTCAATTTTCCTAGAATGAGAATATATGATGTGATAAATCATAGCCCCATTTATAACTAATGTGGCATAAATGTAAATTTGTGTCTCTAATATGATTTCTGTAGCAACTTGTGATGGAGTGTCTTTCCCTTAGTTCAAATTTTCCTAAAATTGGCTTCAAATGTTTTAAATAGACACATTTGGGGGAGTTGTGTTGATTGTAAATGGTGACTACTTAATAAAATGTCAAAATCCACTTACTTCTTGAATATTCTAGTCAGGATGGAACTTCAAGGTCATTTAACTCACTAATTCCCTCTCAAATCTAAATAGAATAACAAGTCTAAATCACCAGGGGAAGCTTGAAGCCATATGCTTCTTGTGGGAGTATCACTGGGGATTTTTTAAGGAAAAATTGGTATTTTAATTTGTTTAAAAACCCTGAAAACATTTATACAAATATAAATTGCACTGCTAAGAAATCATACTAAGGAAATAATCCAATATGTTGAAAAACATAAATACTTCCATCACAAATTTAAAAGAAAAAGTAATAAATAAAAATTTCAAAAGACTGAGTATGTATTCAAATATTTAGTCAATTCATACCATATGATAGAATAACAGGTACCAGTTCAGAGGGGTATTAAACAATTATTTTTTATTTCAATAGATAGGAGGTACAAGTGGTGTTTTGTCACATGGAGATACTATATAGTGGTGAAGTCTGGGCTTTTAGTGCACTCATTCCCTGAATAGTGTATGGTGTGCTCGTAGGTAATTATTCCTTCTCCTGCCCCAGTTCCCCTGCTGAGTCTCCAGTGTTCCTTATACCATTCTGTATGACCACAGAGACACATAGCTTAGCTCCTACTTTTAAGCGAGAACATGTATCATTTGGCTTTCCATTCTTGAGTTACTTCATTGAGGATAATATCTTCTAGTCCTAAGTTGCTGCAAAAGACATTATTTCATTCTTTTTAGACTGATTATTATTCCATAGTATTCATATACCATATCTTCTTTATCCAGTCATCCACTGATAGACACATTAATTCTGTACCTTTGCCATTGCAAATTGTGCTATAATAGAACACATGGGTGAAAGTATCATTTTCATATAATGACTTCTTTTCCTTTGGATAGATACCTCAGTAGTGGAATTGCTGGATTGAACAGTAGATCTATGTTTAATTCCTAGATGAATCTTTATATTGCTTTCCATAGAGGTTATACTAAATTTCATTCTCACCAACAATGCATAATAAGCATTCCCCTTTCACCAAATCCATGCCAATACATATTTTTTTCTTTTTTTGATATTTTATACTAGACATTCTGACAGGGATAAGGAGGTAGGTATCCTATTGTGGTTTTGATTTGAGTTTCCCTGATGACTAGTGATAGCATTTTCTTCATATTTGTTGGCCATATGTATATATTCTTTTGAAAAATGTCTGTTCATGTTATCTACCCATTTTTAATGGAGTCATTTGATTTTTTTCCCTTGCTAAGTTCTTTGAGTCCCTTGTAGACTCTAAATATTATTTTTTCATTGTATGTATAGTTTGTCAATATTTTACCCATTCTTTAGGGTTGTCTATTTACTTTTTCGATTATTTGTTTTGTTGTGCAGAAACTTTTTAGTTTAATTAAGTCCTATTTGCTTATTGTTGTTCTTGTTTCATTTGCTTTTGGGATTTCAGTTATAAATTCTTGGCTTAGGTCGATTTCTGAAGAGATTATTCTAGACAAAAACAGTTACTATTGAAAAAGAAAAATTTTTACAGTATCTTACCTTTTTATCATATCATAAATATGTTTATTTTCCATAATAGTTTAATATACACATAGTTCATATTGTAATAATCAGAATTTCCACTTATGTTTTATTCTATTTTATAAGTATTTTGGAAAAGACTCTGGCAAGGTTTACTCTGTCAGCCATATGTCTTGAAATAAGGCAGGTAAACTCTAAGTTTTGTGAAATGTGTGTGTGGTGAGGCAGCTGAAGTTAGAAATAAAAACATAAGATATGGAGCAGAATCTACACAGGGTGTCAAATCTGCAGCCTGCAGGCCACATGTGGATTATGTGAGAAAGATTTGCTTATCTGTGGTGTTGGATATCATGAAAATTATTCACGGATTTTCTTTTTTTGCTCATTAGCTTTTGTTAGTGTTTGTGTACTTAATGTGTGGCCAAAGCAACTCTTCTTCCAATGTGGTACAGAGAAGCCTTAAAGGTTGTATACCATTGTTCGAGCATGTATGCATATGTATAATATATTTTATGTACACACATGTGTGTTGCACAGACATTTTTGGAAGTGCATATAAAATATTATAGAAGAAGATTTGGAAATAGTTATATTGCAATGGAAACTCCATTTTCAGGAATTTATTGGGCAGTTTTGAATTGTTCTCAACAGCAGATATATTTTTTACTGAGCAATGAATGACTAAACAAATATGTAGATTGAAAACAAAGACTGGAGGTGTTTTTCCCTGGAATGCCTCATAGCTCCCTATCTTATTTCCCTCAAGTCTTCGTTAAATCCATTCATCAGTAAGGCCCTTTTAGAGAACCATTTAAAACGTCTGCTGTTTCTATTCATGCTCCCGTTTTACCAATACTCCTCCCTGCTTTACTTTTTACCAGAGTGCTGATAACGGTTCAAAAACTATCCATTTTATTTATTTGTCCAACATCTCTCTTCATCTTATAAGAATATACATTTCAGGGCGGCACCTGTGGCTCAGTCGGTAGGGCGCCGGCCCCATATACCGAGGGTGGCGGGTTCAGACCCGGCCCCGGCCAAACTGCAACCAAAAAAAAAAAAAAAAAAAAAATAGCCGGGCGTTGTGGCGTGCCCCTGTAGTCCCAGCTGCTCGGGAGGCTGAGGCAAGAGAATCGCTTAAGCCCAGGAGTTGGAGGTTGCTGTGAGCTGTGTGATGCCACGGCACTCTACCGAGGGCCATAAAGTGAGACTCTGTCTCTACAAAAAAAAAAAAAAAAAGAATATACATTTCAGAGTGGCACCTGTGGCTCAGTGAGTAAGATGCCAGCCCCATATAATGAGGGTGGCGGGTTCAAACCTGGTCCCTGCCAAACTACAGCAAAAAAATAGCCAGGCATTGTGGCGGGCGCCTGTAATCCCAGCTACTCAGGAGGTTGAGGCAAGAGAACCGCCTAAGCCCAGGAGTTGGAGGTTGCTGTGAGCTGTGTGACGCCACGGCACTCTACCGAGGGTGACAAAGTGAGACTCTGTCGCTAAAATATATATATATATATATTTCATAAGTCAGAGGAAAGACTTTAGTCTGTTTGGTTTATTCTGTATCTCCAATGCCCAGAACAGTGCTTGAGTCACTGTAGGTGTTCAATAAAAGTTTATTGAATTAATAAATGCAAAAATTACATTGTATTAGTTTGCTAGGGCTGACACAACAAAGTACCACACAGTTAAAGGCTTAAAACAATGAAAAATTATTGTCTTGCAGCTCTAGAGGCTACAAATCTAAAATCAAGTTGTTGACAGGGCTTGTTTCTTCTAAGGACTGTGAGTGATGGATCCAGACCCAGGACTCTACCTCCCTCGTAGATTGCTATCTTCTCCCTATGTGTCTTCTCTTCATCTCCCTTCTGTACACATCTCCATCTTTGTGTTCACATCCCCCTCCTTTTAATTAAGACTTTAATAATATTGGATCAGGGCCCACTCCAGTGAACTCATTTTAACTTGATTGTTTTATAAAAACCTTATCATCAAATAAAGTCACACTCTGAGTTACTAGGACTTAGTGTTAGGACTTCAACACATGATTTTTGACAGACTACAATTCATCTGATAGCATATATCTATGTGTTAATGTGCTTCCTAAAATAGTCAAAATCAAATATCACTGTGGTCACTTTCAAAGAACTCCCCTTGACCATCTGGTGACTGTAGTGAAATTCATCACTGAGGTATGTAGAGCTTTTTCGGGGATGAGTTTGTGAACTTAATTGTCAGGCTTCATAGAACAACAGCTGGTCATTCCAGAAAAGGAATTCCAAAATTGTTTTGAAGTGTGGACTAGCACTGGCATTGGTGCATAGCTTCCCAGGGGGAGTACCTCAAAGGTGATCATAATGATATTCAGCAGTGAGGTAGGTAGCGCTATTCTAGGATGAGTTCATGAGTTTAATCGTCTCACCTTGTACTTGCAACTAGGTTTCTTATTTCACCAAATAGACTTTATCATTATTTCTTTATCTGTTTCTCTCCAACAATTACATATATTTTTATTATTTAAAGCCCAAATGGAAGCCACAAAAGCAACTTATTTCACAAACTTCTGTACTTATGCCTGTGTAAAACTTGAATCCTTTCTGTGAAGAGTGTAATAGGCAAGTTCTTAGTTGTAAAATATCATGGGCATCTGTGTTTTAACTCCAAGCTTAGCATTCTTGATACTAGTAAGTAATGTAGTGGTACTACTAGAAATTTCTGAGCTTTTCTATGTTATCATCTGTGTATCTATTACCTGCATTTGCCAGAATCCTGGGTTCTATTAGAATTTTCTTCGAGCTTGGTTGCTCTCTAGGTCTGCTGCACAGTGCTCATTCTAGGTTTCTATTCATTAATATTCTGTTCTGTGCCCAGGATTGCTTGAACTCCATATTTTCTTTCTGTTTGTCTTTCTCGATGTACTAGATTACATCCTTTAATTTTCTCTTAAGAAAAGGTGCAGGAAAGGTAATGCACACATATTCTAATACATGAACTTGGTTTTTCTCAGCCCTTATACTTGAATATTAGATTGAATTGGTACATAAATCTAAATTAAATTTAATTTTCTCTCAAAACTTTTTTTTTATTTTCAAATCTCTCTTTAATTCTCTTTGACACAAAAGTGGGTAAACAAATGAAACATGGTACTTTGCCTAGAATTGAATTCAATCTTCCAATGAAGCCTGCTTTCAACCAAGTATGAAACTATAGGAGGACATGATGTACCTGGTAGAGCACAGGTGAATCCTGGGGAACAGGTGATCCTGGAGGGTATCAGGAGGCAGTGGCAATGTCGCTCAGCTGCACATCAGGCAGGAAGAGCCCTGAGCACTGGTCACTGCAACCCAGTGTGCATTTTAGTGCCACCTGTGTGAGATAGGCTGTTGCACGTGCAGTAGTTGCCCTTTGCCTAGAAAGACACAGGTTCTGTTTCCTGTTTCTTTCCTGCTCCTCTTCTTCCTTGCCTTTACTCTCATCCTGTGTCCACACCAAGCCAGTACCCCAGAATGATGTCTAAGCAGCACCGCCAAGGTACTGACACCCAGCTTTGTCTTTACAGTTCCCTATAAGGACCTCTTGAAGGAGCATCCCAGTCAGAGGGAACAGAAGGAGGCTCAATCCAATGACAAGCTCAGGTCACATGTTTTTGTCTGAGATAGAAATACTGCTTAAATAATTGATGTCTTTCTTCTTCAGTTTACAATGAGATTTACATCTGATCCTCTAGATCAGCAGAGTCCACCTTGCAGCCTGTGGGTCACATACTGATTTTGTGATGAATTTTGCTTATCTCTGGTGTGGGATATCAGGGAGAGAATGCACTGACCTTTTTTTCTGCTCATCAGCATTTTTTAGTGTTTCTACTTTAGCAAAAGTAGAAACAACCCAAACAACTCTACTTCTTCCAGTGTGGTACAGAAAAAAAATTAAAAATTTAGACACCTTATAATCTAGAGTTTAGATTATTAGTTTTTTTTCTTCTTTTTTTATTAAATCATAGCTGTGTACATTAGTATGATCATGGGGCACCATACACTTGGTTCATAGACCGTTTGACACATTTTCATCACACTAGTTAACATAGCTTTTGTGGCATTTTCTTAGTTATTTTGCTAAGACCTTTACATTCCACATTTACTAGGATTCACATATACCCTTGTAAGATGCACCGCAGGTGTAATCCCATTAATCCCCCTCCCTCCACCTACCTCCCCCGTCCCTCCCCTAGTGACACACAATATTGCAGGTGGGGAATGTCAATAGAGAGTCTACCACAAACTGAGACCTACTAAAAGAAATCACTGAAAAGTGACACCACCAGCCACCAACTATCTGCTGGTGAGCTTGGTTCTCAGCAGGTTTCTTTCTTTTAACTCACCCTGGGGAGAAGAACATCCTGTAATTGCCAGCCACAATGCACTTGCAAACTAACATCCTCCAGGAACCGTGTGCAGCTTTTAGTACCAGGAGGTCTGCTTTGCTCTACATCTTCCCGCACTACACCACTGTTTCCCATCTTCTCTTCTACTGTCACCAAGTAACAGAAAGGCCTCTGAGAACATGACACAGCAGGGCCTGATGCTCACAGTACTGTAACTGTAAGCAGACTCCAGAGTGAAGGAAAATGGTATATATCCTCAAGTCATGTGCTTCGTGATAAGCAATGGACACAGTGAGAAATGGGGCACCACCTCTATGGCTTTCCTGTGCAGGGGCACCAGGATTCCAGCTGCTGTGACTGAGGATGGTGCTTTTGATGATACCAGTTGCTTTTCCACATAAAGAACAGTGTTCTTTGTCTCGCTCATGAACGAGGGGCCCACTTCCAACTGTCTTTCGAAATGCTCTAAACTTCCTCTTTGTTCTTCCCACATAAAATTTCTCTTTGTTATACACACACACACACACACACACATACACACACAGGCCATGTTCTAATTCTGAAGTCCCCCAAAGCAATTACTTGGCTGGTCCTAGGGGCTGTTGGCTCCTGCCCATGGCTGGGATGGCTGTGTCCACCTGTGAATCCCTGTAGTGTGATTCGGAGTGTTCCTAGGTGACCACTGTTGATGCAGTTTCCCTGAATGAATGCCCCCCCACTTGGCAGTTCCCCCACTCTTAAAAAAATCTCCTAATATCACTGCAGTAGGATTCTCTGCAGGAGTAAACATTGATTGCTAGGCTTTCAGTATGTGCAGTTCCTCACATGCCAAGTAGACTTCAACTGACCTGAAAAAAGAAATCCCATCAACACCCAGCACTGTGTTGATGGGGTCCTGATGGGACAAAAGTACATTTTAGAACCAAGGCAAAGTGTCACAAAGTGTCTCACCTATTAACAAATCTTGGGGCACCCTAGACCTTCCTGTCATATTTCCTCTTGTCATTGGATGATCCTGACACCTCACTCTTGCCACTTCCCTCCTTCCCCAGTCTTTTCTCAGTAGGGCCTCCTGCCTGACTATGCACCCCCATCTGCAGTGGAAGCGCTGGGCCAATACTCCCCCCTTTGTGCTTAGACCCTGGGGCAGCCCCTTCCCTCTGCTTCTTGTAGAAAAATGAGAAAGAAGGAACTTGCAGGAAACCTGGGAAAGTCACTCCAACTGCTACCCCTCACGTCTCTTACTTACCTGTAGGTAATGTGGCCAGATAGGAAATGCCTTATTTCTTGGGTATGTAGGGCTCCATCAGTTAGCCTAGAGTTCCCTTGTGTCCTCAGCCCAGAAGCACTGTCTAAGGACAAGAGCAACAAGAGCTATGCTGAGGGTCCCAAAATGAGGGTGAGAGCCAAGCTACCATCTCAGGAGGAGGCCGGCAGTCCACGCAAAGCAAGTGGGCCAAGGTAAGACCAGCAGGAGTCCAGGAGACTCATCTCACTGTCCCTGTGGAACCTACTGCTGAAATAGGCTTCTGAAGGCCTCTGCGGACAAACAAGCCAAAGAATTATAGGGTCTTCAGACACAACAAATGTGACATGAGCCAAAGTATGGGGTGAGTTTCCTTTGGTGTCCCGACCAGCGGGACTGCAATGGGGGATGCAGGAACCACCTAAAGGAGAAAAACAAACAAGGGGCGCGAGAAAGGGAGACAACACAGTTTTCTGATCAAGTCTCCAATTTTATTGAAAAAAACTTGTGCCTTATAAGCATTACGGGGAAGGTGGGTGTGTCTTGTTGGGAGGTTCAGAGGAGTTGTTAACTGGGGATTGGCTAGAGTAAGTAAGATGGGGCATAAGGTGATTGGTTGGCTAGTTGCCGGGTAAAGTTACCGGGAAAAGGTAAAACTGTTTCTTTCTTTTTTTTTTTTTTGTAGAGACAGAGTCTCACTTTATGGCCCTCGGTAGAGTGCCGTGGCCTCACACAGCTCACAGCAACCTCCAACTCCTGGGCTTAAGCGATTCTCTTGCCTCAGCCTCCCGAGTAGCTGGGACTATAGGCGCCCGCCACAATGCCCGGCTATTTTTTGGTTTTGCAGTTTGGCCGGGCCGGGTTTGAACCCGCCACCCTCAGCATATGGGGCCGGCGCCCTACCGACTGAGCCACAGGCGCCGTCCAGGTAAAACTGTTTCTTACTTGAAGAGGAAGTAAGGCCGAGTTGTACCTTATATGGCTTCCGACACTTTGGGAGCACAAGTTCTGTGGAAGACACTACATTGCTATAGAGTTTCAGGGCCCTGCAGGGGTCAGTATTGTCACCACAAAAGAAAATTAGACCACTTGATGTGAAAGTGCCACAGAAACTATCTTTTCTTTTTTTTTAGAGGTAGAGTCTCACTTTGTCACCCTCGGTAGTGTGCTGTGGCGTCACAGCTCATAGCAACCTCCAAATCATGGGTTTAGGCGATTTTCTGGCCTCAGCTTCTCTATTAGCTGGGACTACAGGTGCCTGCCACAACATCCAACTATTTTTTGTTGCAGTTTGTCCAGGGCCAGGTTTGAACACACCACCCTTGGTATATGGGGCAGCACCCTGCTCACTGAGCTACAGGCTCCACCCTGAAACTATCTTTTCTTGCCTACACTGTCCTAGACATCTTTACTCTCTAGATTCCAGTTGCCCGGGGGTTCTGGAAGCCCCTGCAAAGAGGGACACAAAGGTGAAATTCAGTGTTACCAACACTGCACTGAGGCTCTAAGGATTCCCAGTGGGCTCCGTGGGAGAAAGAAGGCAGAGCCTTGGCCAGGACTTGAAGGAAAAGATTTAGCGGGGGTCAGAAGGAAGCCATGAGGGCATCCAGGCCACGGTGGGGAAGATTCCAAGGTTGCCCAGTCAGGAGAATTAATTCAACTTTACCCTCAGGGCTCAGGCAGGACTGGAGCCCCTGTGGGTGGGATGAACAGGACCCAGCCTGAGAGGCTGGTGTAAGTGCTGTGCAGACATCTTTCTAACAGCAGGAGAGAGTAGCTTCCTTCCTCTCCCTGGCTTCAACTCCGTGTGATGTTGTCAATGCCACTGACAGAAATGAAAGGCAGAAAATAGTCAGGACCCCAATTCTTGGACCCAGCCCAGACAGGACATGAGTCAACTGGGACAAACTGTGACACATAGAGGTCCTAAACCTGATCTCCCTGTGGCTGAGGAACAACTCATTCTTCATCTGTCACCTGCTCCCAAAAGTCACCTGCAGTTGGTCCTTGTGTGGACATTGTTGCCCAAGGGCTCTTTGCACAAAATCACACTCTAGTGTCAGGAACCCTTCAAAGTCCTGGCCAGGCAGCTGCAGCGCCCTCCAGTCCCAGGGCCAGTGGGAAAGAGAAGGCAATAGCTCCAGCACCAGGACTGGGTAGGGGCAGCAGAAACGGAAAAGGCCCACTCACCTGAGGCTGGCACTGTCATACTACCTCCTTGAAGGCCTCTGACTCCGAAGAGGCCAAGGACAGTCTGAAACCTCCGGGCAAAGAGCATGGGACCTTGTGAGGTCCAGCCTGACCTCCCTGCCAAGAGGAGAAATGGGGAAGTCACTCTCTGAGTGCATTGTCCCCTGATGTCTCTGTCCCCACAGATGATTTCCAGGAGATCAGCGGTGACTACAGCCAGGAGGATGCAGGTTCTTCTGGTAGGGAAAGCTCTTCAGGTAGAACCCAGTCAGGGAGGGTTCTTTCCAGCAGTCGGGTTAAACCTGCTCCCCTTGTATCCTAAAACAAGGGCAGTTGAAACAGTGTGACAAGGAAGAGACAGACACAGAGATGTCCGGGCTTGTTTATTTTCCTGACAAGGTAGTACAAAGTTTCCTTCCCTTTTGCATGGGCTGTGTGTGTGCTGTGTTCGCAACCATCATTTCTTCCTCTGTTACTGGATGACAACCTTCTCCAGAAATCCACGTCTCTGTCCTGAATTTACCACAGCTCACAGAAAGCCTGGGTGGGACCTGGCTAGCACCTTCTGGGAACTGAGAACAAGAAGTAGATCATCCTGTGACTTGACGGGGACTGCAATGCAGGAAATCTGGTGGGACATAGCTACCTTACAGGCACACTACCTGAGCCTGGAGAACGTCCCTCAAAACTTCGAAAGCACTGGCGTTCTTGTCTGTTAGTATCTATTTTTGATTGGGGTAAGTCTGATGACTTTTGATGTCTCTCCTTTGCTATATGACAGTTTTTGTGTCCTCTCCTAAATTTTGCACTGCACACTGAAATTTCAACATGAGATTTGATATGGGCCTTTAAAAATTCCATTTTCTGGGTGGTCAATGGTTCCTTTAGATCTGGAAATTTACATCTGGGCAATTTTTTTCTTGATATTTTTGTAATTTCTATTTTCTAATATTGTCTCTTTCTAGAATTCCTGTTACTTGGATATTGAACTTACTGGACTGATTATTATATTTTCTTTCATATTTCCTATGTTTTTGCCTATTTTTCTTAGTTTCTGGGAGATAGTCTTAGTTTTCTCTCCAATTATTATACTGAATTTGATTTTTAGAATATTTCAGTTATCTCATTTTGCTATTTTCTATGTCTTCCTTTTTCATTACATCTTTGTGTTTTATGGAAGCATATAATAAAAGAGTAACTCATCGTATGTTATCTCCTATTTGTCAAACACTCTTCTAAGTGTTTCACGCATATTAATTTATGCTTCACAAAAATAATAAGAAAAATATACTATAATTATCTCCATCTTGGAGATACGAAAACAGAGGCTTGCCAAACGTTAGGTGTCTTCCCAAGGTCACATAGCTAGTCAATGATAGAGTCAGCTTTCAAAACCAGCAGGCCACCTGCCTTTCAAAACAGCACATAGTGTCTTTAAGCATATCTGAATTATTTTATTGCTAAAGATATTTATTTGGATATCTTATTTCAGCCTTTCAGCCTTATGGGTATGAGATCGGAAGTCAACTGTTCGGCACATTGTTTTAGTTTATTGTCCTGATTTTTGCTCTGCAACTCTTCTCTTCCTCTGCCTTACCTGGAGCCACTAAATCCTAAGTCTTTAGCCACCATGGAATAAACTCGCTCTTCCTCTTTGATATATCCTCTACAAGTCACTTCTTCTCCATCTGTTCTCTATGTGTTACAATTGCCTGCTCTGTGATGGTCCCTTTTATGTAATCCTTGTTCTTTGTTATTGGTTCTTTTCAAAATCTTTATCATAAGTTTAATGTAGGTTGATGGTAGTCAACTTACCATTTTCATCTGAAAGTCCACAGTCAGTGTTTCTTTTAATTCTGTTATTTCCATCGAAAGATAATTAGACAAAATATTAAGTCTGTGATTGAAGCATGATTCTGAAAAATAAATTTACATTTCGGCTGGCGCCTGTGGTTCAAAGAAGTAGGGCGCTGGCCCCATATGCTGGAGGGGGCAGGTTCAAACCCAGCCCCAGCCAAAAACTGCAAAATAAATAAGTAAATAAATAAATTTACATTTCATTCAATTCATTTGTTCTACCTTAAAAATTGTTTGTGATAATTTTGATAAGGGATTTAAACATATTTTAAACTCTTCCTTTTATCTTATTATAATTACTTAAGAAATTACCAGGAAAGGATCATTAGGCCATTTGTTTTATTTATTTATTTTTTTTTTAAGTTTTTGGCTGGGGCCAGGTTTTAACCCACCATCCCCAGTATATGGGGCTGGGGCCCTACTCCTTGAGCCATAGGCACCACCCCAATCATTGGGCCTTTTATAGCTAATAGCAATAGCATAGTTATACTCTTATACACAGAGTTGATAGTGGTATAAAGTTGGAAAACCTTTTCAAAAATGGAAATTGTCCTTTTTTTTTTACTAATCAGAAAATATTACTTGCTTTTTTCTCACTTAGTCCATCTTTGAATTATATTTTAGAACATGGAGTTTCATCCTGCAAGAAAATATTTTCTAACACCATTAGAGTAATAGAAAGAAACATCAAATACACCAATTATAAAAGGAAATACATCAGTTTTCATACGTAGCATGTACCTGAAAAAGACAGCCAAAGTAGAATAATAATGACAGTTTATCTAGTGACATCATCTTCTCTACCCTGCCTAAAGTTTGGAATATATTTCACCCCAGTTACTCAAATTAAGAACTTTGAAGTTGTTTTATAATCTACATGATCTCTTGATTTCATGAGGCATGAATTCTGCTTCTAAAACGCAATCATGCCCTCTTTTCACAAATTCTCATGTTATTACTCAAATTCGGCCCCTCATCTCTGTCCTAACTGATCTTATCATCCCTTGCTCCACGCTGCTGCCAGAAGGATTTTCAAAAGCACATGCTTTCCCGCTGCACTCTTCTATTAAAATACATTAATATTTTCATGATTTCTTTAGGACAAAGACCAAATTCTTTAAAGTAATATTTGAGGCTTCTGAAGCTATTTGGCAACAACTTAGCAGGGCACAGATTGAGCAAACTTTCATAGTGTACTTACTCTATTCAAGATTCCATGGTGGGTGTTAGTAATATAAATATAAGGCCTAATGTTTACAGCTGGGATTTAGTGCCAGAAGGAGACTGATGTGCTATCATTGTATCCCCCTAGAGTTCTGTCTGAGTGTAAAGGATAGAAGATAAGCAAAATATCTAAAGCACTAGACTCCCTCCACCATGTAGCTCACAGTGTAGAAAGGAAGACAGATAAGAGCCAACTGCAATTTTCCTTAGTACTATGAAGGAAAATTAGAGGCAGCATTGAAGAGATTATAACAAAGAATACTCATAATAGCAATGAGGAGAACAGGCAACATTTCTCTAAAGAAATTATATTTCAGCCAAAACCTAAAAGATGAGGAAGAGTTTTCTGAGTCAAGAGAGGGGAAGAAAGATCATTTGAAAATGGTAGATTAACATGTACTAAAACACTGAGACAGGAGACAGTACTGAGTTTTTTTTTTTTTTTTGGCCGGGGCTGGGTTTGAACCCACCACCTCCGGCATATGGGACCGGCACCCTACTCCTTGAGCCACAGGCGCCGCCCAGTACTGAGTTTTTAGTACAGGAAAAAGATCAGCACAGCTTGTGAGAAGATGTAAAAGAAATAGTAGAATGAGATTAATTTAAGTTAGAGAAGTTAGCTGCCTAAAAAAATGGATCAGATGAGGGGATAGAGGGAATTAAAGAAAATGAGACCTGAGGCTGTTGCTGTAGCCTAGGCAAAAAATAATAGGACAACACCACTTGAGACTGAGAGATGTGACCAGAACCACAAAACATTTAAAGTAGCTTAGACAGTGGAAAATGGAGAAATTTTGTGATTTAGTTAACCTCTAGGTACCATGTATTCTTCTTGACAAATCAAGTGCTAAATCTTTGCCACGATGACTAATTGTGATTACTCCAAATGGAGAGCTAAAGTGTCTGATAGACTCTATGCTCTGGTCAGGATTGGTTCAGAAAATTGGCTTCCATTAAGAGAACATCAGTGACTTTTCTGAGAAGAACAACTGAAGTTAGAAACTGACAAGTAAAATAAGAGTTTTTAGACATTTTTAAATTTGTGAAATTTGTTAAAATGGTAATCATATGCTTAGAATACCTAGCATGGCACATACACTGTGTTTTAAAATGTATCTAGGACTAAAGTTAATAACCAGGGAAAATAATGAAATAACCCATCCCCATATGTGACAATGAGCCTTACTCCATTCATGTTGGTTGGTAGCTGACAGCTTTCAAGCCCCACCTCCCACTTTTCCTTCTGTCCTTCATCTGTGTAAGCTGGTAAGAAAGCATGCTGGCCTCCTCCCTTGTCGCAATAAAAGCATGCTGGCCTCCTCCCTTGTCACAATCAAAATCACAGACACTTTCTCTCACTCTCTTTGAAGCCATTTGAGTCATTTTCAGACCTGCTTGAGAATATGCCTACTTTCTTCAGATTCCTCATTATGTGAGTATTAAATGTTTTCACACCCTTTGGTGGAAGTATGCCATCATCAATCTTGAAATTCAAACCAGTTTTTGGTAATGTTTCTTCTGGTCTCTGCAGAGAGAACATAGCACTTCAGAAGTTAAAGACATTTAATGTTTCTCAAATATTCCTTAAGCTCCACTACAACTTCCAACATCTACAATTAATTTGATATCATAGAAATAATTTTGTCCTTTCAGACAGTAAGCAAAGAATGTGTAATTTCTAAAATGATGTAAGTAAAAACCAGATTTCTCTTTCCATGTCAATACAGTTTTGGAGGCCAGACTATATAACCATGGAGGCAGGATGTATAATCTGAATCAGATTGTAATGTCGGTAAGAAATACCCTATTGTGTTAAACCACTGAGATTTAGGTGTTTATTGGTTTCTTCATCATAAACTACACTATTCTAATCAATGTATACTGCATTGGACCAATTCACCAAAGTAAAGATCTGCTGTACATTCACTTTCAAAAAATGGTGTTTAAGATATTTTATTGAAATAATTTGTCAAAAAAAATGAGCACAATTCTAAGAAGGCATAATTATTTTCTTTTCATGACATTCAATAACAAACAGGTAAATTTTGTCTTCTTAAATGAACTTTCCATTGATTTTCTTTTGAGACATTGAGAAATGAAATTGTTGATAGTATAAAAGCATGAAACTGTTTTACTATATTTCAATATTAATCTAAGAACAATAATTGGCACTATTAGGTAGTAGGAAATCCACTTACACTCTAATGTTGGGCCCTTAAAATGTTGGAGACAGTGTCAAAAGTATTTTATAATGATTTACAGGTAAGATTTCACTCTAAACTTATATTTAAGGTAAAAGCTTGTCAAAGAAGAAGAAATAAAAGCAAAACTTTTTACTATATAATTAAATCTATTATTTTTGTGTTCTGTGATGGTTTGAACTAAGTTTCAACAATCATTTTCTGTGCTTACTTTTATCCAACATTTAACAATGTGAATCTTTTTGCTAAAATTATTATTTTAAACTTCAAGGTGAAGATATTGATCAATGATGTTCCAAATTATTTGTTGATATATTTTCTTTAATTGAGCACATAGACATATATTCTATCCCCATGACAGATTATATGGATCAAACTCAAAATAATTCCTACCATAGAGTATATCTGGTTTTTCTAACACAATTTTAACTCAATAGCTTTTTTTTTAAAGACAGAATCTCACTTTGTCGCCCTCGGTAAAGTAATGTGGCATCATAGCTCACAGCAACCTCAAACTCTTGGACTCAAGGGATTCTCTTGCCTCAGCCTCCTGAGTAGCTGGGACTACAGGCACCAGCCAGAAAGTCTGGCTATGTTTTTTAGAGATGAGGTCTCCCTCTGGCTCAGGCTGGTTTTGAACTTGTGAGCTCTGACAGTCCACTGCCTTGGCCTTCCCGAGTGCTAGTGTTATATGCATGAGCCACTGTGCACAGCCTTAACTCAATATCTCAGGAAAGTTATTCTTCTTTTTTAAATTTTTAAATTTTTATATTTTTAGAAACAGAGTCTCAGTTTGTTGCCCTCGATAGAGTACCATGGCATCACACAGCTCACAGCAACCTCCAACTCCTGGGCTTAGGTGATTCTCCTGTGTCAGCCTCTTGAGTGGCTGGGAGTACAGGTGCCTGCCACAATGCCCAGCTATTTTTTTGTTGCAGTTTGGCCAAGGCCAGGTTTGAACCCATCACCCTCGGTATATGGGGCTGGCGCCCTATTTACTGAGCCACAGGTGCCTCCCGGAAAGTTATTCTTCTTTTAAACATATTAAAACTACATTTAAAGTTATCTTTAATATCATTTTTGATAATAAATTATAATTATGTGTATTTATGGGGTATGATGTGATGTTTTGAAATAAGTACATAATGTGTCATTAGATCAAACTAATTAATATATCCATCAACTTATTTACCTATCATTTTTATGGTAGGACATTTAAAATTTAGTTACTTTGAAATACAAAATGTATTATTACTGACTGTACTCACCGTGCTGTGAGAAAGATGACAAACTTATTCTTCCTGTTTATATGGAAATTTGAACCTTTTCATCAACTCTTCATTCCCTGCTTCCCCACCCTCTAGTCTCTGGTAACCACTGTTACGCTGTCTTTGAGTTTGACTTTTTAGATTTCACATATACATTGGATCATGCAGTATTTGTATTTCTGTGCCTGGCTTTTTAATTAATATAACAGCATATTGGTTCAACAATGTTGTAAACGGCAGTATTTCATTCTTTTTTAATGGTTTAATGTTAATGGTTTAGTATTTCATTGTACATATATCTATATACACACACCTCACATTTTCTTTATCCAGCTACTATTGAACTCTGAGGTTATTTGCATATCATGACTATTCACAAGAAAAAAATTTAAATGTGATTATTTTACCCTCTGGTTATCTATCTGGTGTGAGTATTTCTTCATCTATTTCTTTTTAATTTAAAATTTATCTTTTTAATGGTATCTTGCAGTTCTCTTCCTCTGTGTATCATGTATTTATGTACAAAGAATTAATATCTTCATTATGATGTACATCCTTACATTCTATTAGTACATTTTTCAGGTCTTAGATTCCCTACTGCCTTCTTCTTTGACCCTGCCTGAAAGTATAGTAGGACCTCTGTAAGTTGACCTCCAAGAGACTTTAACAAATTGGTCAGCATACCGAGGTGGTCAACATAAGGGACTAGGCCTACTGTACTAATAGATACTGATGTAGCGCAAGTCTAGTCTATGAAAATTAGGTCAGTTTAAGGAAGTGGTCAATGTAGGATGGTCAACTATTTATGTGCTCCCGTATTTTAAAATAATTGTCTATCTTAATTTATATTATAATAATTCTGTCTTCATCTTTGATTGTCATAACATTTTTCTACTTTGATTTCATTTTATCACCATTGTTTCTCTGCTTTTCCTTTTGAAGGTACTCACTGGTAATGAGCACAAATCACCTTTGACTTTTTGGCACCCAACACACTTCCATGTCTCTTCCTAAAAAAATTTCCCTTGTTGCCTCTGTGTTCATTTCTTCATCCCATTCATACTCGATGAACATTTGAGTTCCAACTAAAAGACACAGAGATAAAAATTAACATCTCTATTATAACCCTACACTTGGGAGCACATTGATTCTATTTACATGGTTACTGAGATGGTTAACTGTGTTTTATTAGACATGTTATATACACAGATATCTTTACCTTAGCATTTCTCAAACTAGATCATCTTAATTTCTAGCTATTTTGCTCATAAATCATAACTGAAGAAAAAAAAAACTACCAATCTTTCTTAAAGTTCCTGTGACCATCCCCTCTTCTGAGTAGATCTAGACTTATTCTTTATATTCTGCCCAACATGATTCAGTAGTTATATGATATATACAGTATATCACCCCCATGTTCCTTCGCACATGCTATACCTTCTGGTCACCATACCATTCATTCATTTTCTACCTTAGTAAATTTTACTTATTTCTGGCCAGAATGGTTCATGCCTGTAATCCTAGCACTCTGGGAGGCTGAGGCCAGAGAATCCCATGGGCTAAAGAGTTTGAGACCAGATGGAGCAAGAACAAGACCTTGTATCTGCTATAAATAGAAAAAAAATTTAGTCCGAGTATTATGGTGGGCATCTATAGTCCCAGCTAAAAGCGAGAGTGAGGAAGGAGGATTACTTGAACCCACGAGTTTGAGGTTGTTGTGAGTGATGATGCCACAGCATTGTAGCCTGCACCAACAGAGTGAGATTTTGTCTCCAATAAATAATGGTAATAATAACAATTAAAAAATAAAATGTACTCATCCCCATTTAAGATGTAATTCAAGTATAATTTCATTAAGGGATTGTTTCCTGTTTTCTCTTCATTCCCAAAGTATTCTTCACTCCTGTATCACAACACTTAACACATTGCACTGTAATTTTTTCTTTATCCGTCTTCCTCATTTGGATTTATGGGCTTTCAGGATAAGTACTGTCTTTTCATAATTTTTCCTCTAGAACATAACCTGGTAATATTTGATAATGCTTATGAAGTTATCAAATATTCAATGATGGAATTCAGATAACCTAATATTTACTTACTTGGAAAACACAATGCCATTTCAGTCCCCCTTTAAAAGTGGTAGCACATGTATTTATTTTTAAATTAAAGTGAATTAGACCATGTTTGATTTTTTCATTATGGTAAAAAACACATAACAAAGTTACTCCCAACAATTTTTAAATATACATTACAGCATTGTTAACTCTGTGCACATTATTGTATAACATATCTCTGGAACTTACCCATCTAACACAGCTAAAACTTTGTACCCATTGAGAACAATTCCTCCTTTCCCCTACTTCACCCCAGTCCCTGCCAGTCACTATATTTTTTGCTTCTATAATTTTGATCATTTTACATACCTCATGTAAGTGGAATCACGTAGTGTTTATCCTTCTGGGTCTGGCTTATTTCGCTTAGAATGATGTCCTCAAGTTTCACTCCTATTGTCACAAATGTCAAATTTTTCTTCCTTTTTAAAGTTGAAAAATATTCCACTGTGTGTATATACCACATTTTCTTTTATCCATTAATCCATCAATGGGCATTTAAGTTGTTTACATCTCTGGGCTACTGTGAATAGTGCTGCAATGAACATAGTTGTGCAAATAGCTCTTTGAAATCTTATTTTCAATTTTTTTTTAATATATACCCAAAGGTAGGAGTATTGGTTCACACAGCAGTTCTATCTTTTTAAATTTCTTTTGGAAAACGTTTCATGTAGTTCTCTATAGCAGCTTTGCAATTTTACAATCCCACGAAAACATGTTTGTTTTTTAAATAATTTCATTTTATTTTTTAACTTTTTAAACATTTATTCATAATTAAAAATAAACATTGTGTATATTTATTGGGCACAGTATGATGTTTTGATCTTAGTATACATTGTTAAAATATTAACCCATACTAACATATCTGTTACCTTACCAACTTATATTTCATGGTGACAATATCATATAATTATTCATTAAGAAATTTAGAAATATGAATTACTTTTAACTGTGGTTCATGCAGTCCAATAGATCACTAAAACTTAGTCCTCTAATTTAAACTGAAACTGTACCCCTTGCTCAATCTCTCCTATTTCTCTATTTTAGACTAATTTAGACATACAGAATTATTACAAAGATAGTACAAAAATTTCCTGCATATCTCCCAACCAATTTCCTATGTTATTGGCATCCATCATTAGTATGATATATTTGTCACAATTAATGAACTACTACTGATATATTATTAACTAAAGTTCATACTTTACTCAGATTTCCCTAGTTGTTCTCTTGTTTTTTTTTTGTGCGTGTCTGTTTGCTTGTTTTTACTGTTGGGGATTCATTGAGGGTACAAAGAACCAGGTTAGATTGATTCCATTTGTTAGGTAAAGTCCCTCTTATAATCGTGTCCTGCCCCCCAAAGGTGTGTCATACATTTTATGTTGTAGGATACCACACATTATTCCACATTACATTTACTGGGGCACTTACTTTGGCTTCTCTTCGTTGTGAGCATTTCTCAGACTTTCCTTCTTTTACATGATCTTGACAGTTTTGAGGAATACTGTTTGGGTACTTTGTAAAATTTCTCTCGATTGTGATTTGATTGATGTTTTCCTCATCATTAGACTGAGGTAATGCATTTTTGAGACTGTGATCACAGATGTAAAATGCCATTCTCATCAAAAAATATCAAAAATACATACTAGCCACATGACTTATTAATGCTGAGATTAACCTTGAATATCTTGCTGCAATAGAGTCAATGAGATTTTTCCATTATTCTTTTTTTTTCCTTCCTTTGCGTAATGTTTGGAGAACAGTGACTATGTACAACTTACACTTAAGGATGGTGGAGTAAAGAACAACCCTTAATGGTATATTATTTACATACATTATTTGGAATTTTTCTCCATCTTTATCTCTTCTACCCCATATTTGATTATTCAACTATTTCTTTGTATACCTTGTTTTATTGTTCTCCACTTTATTGCACTTCGTAGGTATTGTATTTTTGACAAGTTGAATGGTTTTGTCAACCTTGAGTGAAGCAAGTCTGCCAACATCACTTTCCCAACAGCATGTGTTCCTGTCATGTATATGTGTCACATTTTAGTAATTATTAAAATATTTCAATCATTTTTATTAGTGTTATATTTTCTATGTTAATCTATTCACTGAGATCTTTGATATTACTAATGTCATTCTTTAGGGGTACTGAAAATCATGCACATAACACCATAATACAGTAAATTTCATTGATAAATATTGTGTGTTCTCTGAATTCACTGACCATTTGGTCCCCTGTTTCTCTCTCCCTGTCCTTGGGCCTCCCTATTCCCTGAGACACAATATTATTAACATTAGGCCAATTGATAATCCTATAGTGAACTCTAAGTATTCAAGTGAGAGGAAGAGTCACATGTCTTTCACATTAAACCAAAAGAAAAAAAATGATTATGTTTAGTGAGGAAAGCATGTCAAAAGCTGGATGACATGCTACCTGACAATGCACCTGGTCACCCGTGAGCTCTGACAAAGATGAATAAAGTAAGTAATGTTTTCATTCCTGCTATACAACAAGCTGCTATAAACATTAGCATTCAGGGATCATGGCAAGATGGCCAACTTAAAACATCCCTTACTGGACTGTCCCAGAGGAAAGGAAGGGTTTCAGATAAAGAAGAGGGGAGAAAGGACACAGCTAATGTGTAAGTCAGAAGAATAAATTCTGGAGCCTGCCAAGGACCTCATGGAAGAAAACTGCAATACAGTCAAGGAAGAGGAGAAAGGAAAAAAGATATCAGCAAGGATCAAACACAGAGAAGCTCAGAACCCCTTGAAGGGATAAAAGGGATCCTTTTCTGCCCTGCACACTCAGACATCTGTGGAATACAAAGTTACTTGGAAGCTAATCCATCCCTAGGAGCCCAAGCACTGCAGTAACCATGAAACCTTGTGGAGAACTTGTGTGATCCCAGAGTTTGGATGTTCTGTGTGGGGTTCTTCTCCAAGGAGAGTGACCTGAGAGGCCAGAGAGACAACTTTCTTCCATTCAGAATCGTTTCCTCCTCAACTCCTCCCCTCCCCACTATAACCAATAAAGCAGTTTGAGACAAGAATTTGGTAGGTGGTCAACTCTCCCTGCCTGGCACATCCTCTAGTCTGAGGTTTCCACAATGAGTGGGGCCCATGTCTCTTCCTCCTTGAGGATCTCTGGTGCCTGACCTTGGAGCTTCCTGCCCACTGGAATTTCTCAGAGATACTCCAGTGGATCAGACATTCAGGCCACATACGGTACCCCCAAGACCTGAGTGAGCTGCTGGGGAATACAAGGTGTAGATTTGAGACTCTGGAGGCAAATGAGCTCATGTGGTCAAAACTGAAAGGAAAATACTGCGGAGATTGAAGATACGGAGATCTGGTGGAGTGCTCACCCCACACACAGGGAAGTCACACTGCCAAACTAGGATGGGTTCTCCAGTGGGGGAGATCCAGTTCATGGTGGCATAGCAACTGAATGTGGTACATTCAGGCATCCATTTGCAACTGGATACCAGGGCAGGGGTAATGCAACAGTGTCAGAGCTCACTCCCATTAATCAGTCATGTAATCGCAGCCCCTTCCTCACGAGTACCCTTCCCAGTTAGAAGAGCCTGCCTTGACCTTCCTAGTGGCTGGAAAAAATGACCTTCAAGCTTTGCAAAGCTTTCCAAACTCACCTCAACTAACCATGCCCAGCCTTGCTCCTCTACTTACCTCTGCTGTAGTGGAGAACAAGGAACCCACTGGGAGCTGCAAAGTCCATCCCAGAGGCTGGGACCTTCAGGTGCTTCTCTTGTGAGGCTAATGCTTATAGTGCTTATAGAAGGCAAAAAAGAACATATCTGCACTTTGCTCTTTCCTGTAAACACCAACCATTGACAGGGAGAACAACTCTGTAGCTTATTATAGTATCAACCAAGTCGATCAAACTGGGTGTGGATGATTCTTAAAAGCATCAACCACCATCTTGCAGATTAATCTGGGGGTCCCAGTGCAATTCTCAGGGCTGGGAAGAAATGAAGACAGCAGAATAAAAGTAACACAAGGGAGTAACTGTTTCTTAGAAGATAAATAAAAGTTACAGCAGCTTGATCTGTGAATGGTCTCCCTCTTCCCCGCAGACCTCTGGGATGATTGGGTAGCTTCTCAGAGTCTATTCAAAGATATTCTACTGAAGATCAGGTACAGCAGAGATATGGTGCCAGCCAATTCCAGGATTCTGCCATCAATGCCATGTGATCACTCTGGTGCATGGAGCCATGTCTACTTAGCACCCAGCCTTCCAGCAGTAGCCTTTGCATTAGCCCTGCCAAGCCAGAGAGGGAATATTTACTCCTACATGTTATGCCCTGTGACTGGGAGCCAAGCGCATCTCCTCCCTGGCATGGGAACTGAGCAGAGGGGGAGCTCTAAACACCACAGGTACCACTTGAGAATCCTGGGGTGATTGCCTAGTGGGTCCTAAGTGCGGAAGGAGAACCTTGTCTAACCAGAAGTTCCAGGTGTCTACATGGGACATAAGCCACTAAGACAAATCCCTGTCTGAATAACTGGGCACCATCAGTCCCCATGTTGGTGGAATAGTCCCCCAGGGGCTCTACCCCTGTATTTCCAGAGCCCTTTCCAGGCCTGCAACTCCACCCCTGAGACTCCAGAGTTGTTCCTGGGCCACAAGAGCCCACCACTGAGTCCCCAGCACTACCACTAGGCCAACAGAACCTCTCCAAGGTCCAAGGACCTCTGAACTCTGAATAGCCATCATTTCTGCACATGAATTGAGAGAGCCCAATAAAGGAGAACAGATACCCTGAAATTCTATTAACCAAGAGCTGAGAGAAGAGAATCCAATTGAGAAGAAATCAGAAAAGAGCAAAGGCTACATAGTTTGACACTCCCAAGGGAATACAAAGGTGCTACAGTAGTGGACTCTACCCATAAGGAAATCACTGAAATGACAGAAATAGAATTCAGACTAGGTATGGCTACTGATATGAATATAATTAAAAAGAAAGTTGAAACCAACTAAAATAAGCTGTGGAAAGTTGAAACCAACTAAAATAATTCCACTGTGGAATTAAAATATAAATTAATAAAGAAATATACCTGGAAAATCTTCAAATGTTTAGGGAAATAAAGTAAATTAATAAATAATACATGGACCAAAAATAATATTTCAGGAAATCAGTGAAAAATGATGAAAACATGACTAGGGAGTTAGACAACATAAGAAAGGATATAAGATAACTTAAATAAATGAAAAGCCACTTAGGCAATTTCAAATCATAGCAGAAAGCTTTAACAACAGGCTAAACCAAAGAGAAAAAAATCTCAGTGCTTAAAGACAAGGCTGTTGAGATAACCACATCATCCAAAAAGGCAGAGATGAGTTTTGACTATGTTCTTTGTTATTCTCTTTATAGCTTCAACTCAAACCTAGAACCTAACTCTCTACAATGCTTACTTAATGTTGACATTTTGTCTTCTTTCCTCAAACATCATTCAAATTATCTTCCTTGTTACACTATCCCACTTGCTATTTATACCCACTCAATAACCTCCACAAACCTCAATTAAGATTGGAGCCAGAAACTATTCACATTACTGTAAGTTTGACTGTATAAATAGGTGTTTTATTTGATATCAGATGATATATACTTATTTGTTCATCAATATACCATACTGTAACATTTACCAAGATAAAAAATATTAAGGATCATCTAAAACTCACAATACATTTATAAAGCTCAAGTCATATAAAGTATTTTATCAGACCACTGTGGAATTAAAATATAAATTAATAAAGAAATATACCTGGAAAATCTTCAAATGTTTAAGGAAATAAAGTAAATTCATAAATAATACATGGACCAAAAAATAAATCAAAAAAGTAATTAGAAATTATATTGAACTGAATAAAATGAAAACAAAAATTATAAATTCTACTGAATCAGCTGAAGGAGTACTTAGAGAAAAAAATATGGCAATAAATATTTTTGTTAGTAAAGAAGAAAATTCTCGAATCAATGACCTCAGCTACCACCTTAAGACACATAAAAGTAAACGCAAAGTAAACAGAAGGCAAGCAAAAGAAAGGAAATAATATATATAAGAGCAGAAATCAATGTGACAGAAAATTAAAAAAAGTACAGAAAAAATGCTTAGTCTATTAAATCAATCATATTGTTCATAGAGAGAGGGTTACAGACAGAGTAGAGGACAGTGGGAGAGAGACAAAAAAATTAAAATAAAATTCCCCATGTCAGGAATAAGAGAAGGAATATAACTATACTTAGTATATGCTATGGACATTAAAAGGGGAAATCAGAAATACTATGAGTAACTTTGTCCAATAATCCAACAACATACATGAAATTATATGTATATGCATATATATATAAAATTTTCATTCCATAAAAGTTGCAAACTGCTAAGGATCAGCCAAACAATAAAAAGATAACCTAAATTGCTCCATGTATATAAAGAAGTACGTTGATATATTTTTTAAAAATCCTCCCAAAGAAAACACTAGGCACAGGTGACTTCACTAGGGATTTCTACCAAATATTTAATGAAGAAATTCCGCTGTCTCTATACAAACTTTGCCAGACAGTTAAAGAGTAGGAAATAATCCTCAATGGTCTTTGAATATTCCCTAGTGCTCTTTGAAGTCTATTTTAATCTTTTATCAAACCAGAAAAATATATATCAAAAGAAAACTGTAGGTAAATATTACTTAGGGACATAGATGAAAAAAATATTTAATAAAATTTTAGCAAATAGAACCAAACAACCTATATAAAAGAAAAATTATGACCAAATAGGTACATAAAGGTTGATTTATATTTAAAAATTGGTAAAAGAAGGTCAGCGCCTATGGCTCAAAGGACCATATGCCGGAGGTGGTGGGTTCAAACCCAGCCCCGGCCAAAAACTGCAAAAAAAAAAAAAAAAAAAAAAAAATTGGTAAAAGAAAATTACTGTATTTACAGACTAAAGAAGAAAAAATGTGATCATTTTTAAAAATGAGTAAAAACCATATAACAAAATCCAACATACACTCTTGAAACAAACCTTAGGACAATTTATGGGAACTTGATAGGAAATAACTCAAACACATAAACAGCATCTATCAAAAACCTATAGGTAAGGTCATATTTTAAAGATAAAGGGTGAATGCTTAATTTTCTTTTTCAAATTGTCTGACTTTGGTGCCCCCCACTTTTTTTGTCAAATATAGATACTATGTTTGTATACCATATAACCAGGACAGATGTTGCTGTGAAAGTATTTTTAGATGTGATTAACATTTAAATTGGTAGACATTGAGAAAAGCCAATTATTCACCATAATGTGGGTGGGCCTCCTTAGGAACAAGGTGAGAAAAGGAAAAAAAAGAAAGGGATAGAAAAAACAGACAGTTTCTTAGTTTAGACATGAACAAGGTGGGGAAGATAGACTTTTCTGGGCTATTACAAAAGCAGAACTAGCTGAGATTGTGGTTGAAAAGTTTTAAAATTCAGAGACTGCTCAACTCCTAAGGCCCTTACAGAGAGATTGATCAATAGGAATATTTTAAGAAGTTAGTTAGCAGCCCAAGATTAAACACTGCCCTATTAATATCTTAGAGACTTTTTAATGGAAACAATGACTTAAGAATGCCATGAAGTCAGGTCAAACAAGATCCTGGCTGAGTACATTGGGTACTTTTTCTTCCATTCTTGAGATACTTTACTAAGAAGAATATGTTCCAGCTCCAATGTACTCAGCCCTACTATGAAACTAATTTAGGGCTTTCACATGAAAGGGGAGTGGGGAAAGGGAGGGGAGGGAGGGGGCAGGTGGGTAGAGGGAAGGGGATTGGTGGGATTACACCTGCGGTGCATCTTACAAGGGTATATGTGAAACTTGGTAAATGTGGAATGTAAGTGTCTTGGCACAGTAACTGAGAGAATGCCAGGAAGACTATGTTAACCAGTGTGATGAAAGTGTGTTCAACGGTCTGTGAAGCTAGTGAATGATGCCCCATGATCATATCGATGTATGCAGCTATGATTTAATAATAATAATAATAAAAAAAAGATCCTGGGTGAACCAATCAGTGAATAGAAGAGGAAAATAAGACTTTCCAGAAGGCAGTTGATACTTCCCCAAAATGCATAAACATGACTTAAGAAATGCATAAATATTACAGGTAAGTGGAGGAAAATTCGGAATTAAGGAATATATACAAGGGAAAAATTCATAAAGGGATCCTTCCTTAGTAGCAAGGAAGAGACCTTCCTCTCGTAGATGAAAATTAAACTTTTCTGTTAAATTGTCACTGCTGCCTTACTTCCTCTTGTCATGCCAGCTGTGTCACTGCTGCTTGGTCTCCTCTTTTAAAGTGCTTTTGGATTCTGGGAGCCGCGTGTAAACGGCACCCAGGGAAAGCCTGAACTGGGGCTGGGGTCTTCATAGTCCCTTCATAGGCTTTATCCAATAAATTGAAAGCATTAACAAAAGACTGAGGTCCCTCTAGAAAGAGAGAATTCTGCCCCCAGATTGCCTTTGGACTCAAGCTTCAAAATTAAACTTCAGCCAGAATTTTTAGCCTGTTTTCCTGCTCTGCAGATTTTGGACTTTTCGGCTCTCACAATTGCGTGAGACAATTCCCTAAAACAAATTCATTCTCTCTCTCTCTCCCCCGCACCCACACACACACGCACACATCCTGGGCATCCTCTTAGTTCTATTTCTCTGGCAAAATTTAACTAATAATACATTTAGCCATAAGACTGAAACAAAAGACGCACATGCCAGCTCACATCAGTTCTTTTCACCTTTGTACTGGATCCCTGCTACAAAATCAGACTAGAAGGAAATAAAAGGCAAATAGGATGAAATGGAAGAAGTATAACTGTCTTTATTTACAGATAATATTACCATCTTATAATAAATACTAAAGAAAATATCAAAAAATGCTACTATAAAAGTAAGTCTGTTTAGCTAGGTTGCAGAATGAAATGTCAATATTCAAAAATCCATTGAATTTCTATCAACTAGGAGTGAAAAATTTAAAATAGAAATTTTAAATATTAAACCATTAACAATGACACAAGAAGATTAAATAAATACCTAGGAATGAATTTGAAAAAACGTATGCAAGAGCAATACACTGAAAATTATAAATCATAAATTGGAAAGGTCCAATTAAATGGAGAGATAGATTGTGCTTGTGGATTAAAAGACTCACTGATGTTAAGATGACAATTCTCCCAAAATGAACCTATAGATTAAGCAGTCTCAATCAAAATCCCAGCCTACTAACAAAACAAATAGGTGCTGATTCTGAGATTTGGATGGAAATTCATAAGACCTAAATTAGCCAAAATTATTTCTAAAAATAAAAGAGTTGAAAAAAATTACATTACTTGATGTAAATATTTATTATAAAGCTGCAAAATTAAGATAGCATAATACTGGCATAAACACTGATGTAGGGTGAACACACAACTAGACTGGTGAAGTGATTTTTGTCAAAATACTAAGATAATTCATTGGGGAAAGGTTAATATTTTCAAAAAAGTATTCTGGGACAATTGGATTGACATATGAAAAATAAATAAACCTCAACTTTTTTCTACACCAAACCAGCTAAAAACTACAATTTAAACAATGTAAGCTAATTGCATGTACCCTCATATTAATCCAAAATAAAGAAATAAAAAACGACTCATACATCTATAAGTAAAAGCTAACACTACAAAATTTCTAGCAGAGAAAATCATTGTCACTTTGTGCTTACCAAAATGCAGCACAAAACACACACTTCTGTCAATTAAAATGGTAAATGTCAAACTAAATGAAATTTAAAAGTATTTTTACAACAAAATCAATATATTGAAATCAATCAACATAAGAATATTTTTCTTTTCAAAATATGCTGTTACTGAAATAAAAAGACAAGCCAAAAACTTGGAGAAAATATTTGCAAAAAGTCCAATGCTTGTATCTATACTATATAAATAACTATTGGAATATGAACTATTCAATTAAACTGGGAAAATGTTTGAACAGCCACTTTAATAAATGCACAGACATCAATAAACATATGAAAAGATTTTCAACATCAGTAGTCACTAGTGACATGAAAGAAAAACGCATTGAGTTGCCCCTATTCTCCTAGTAGAATGTCTAACATTAAAAAAAGAAAACAAAAAGACTTCTATCAAGTGTTTGGTGGGTATTTAGAGCAAGAGAGATTCACATTCCCTGCTGGCATCAAAGGAAATGGTTCATATTTCTTTCCATTACAATTGTATCAGTTTACAATCCCACCAGCAATTTCACAATAATATTGATTATATTGGGTCCTTTTTTTTAAACCCTGTACCATAGCAGTTTTAAAAACTATTTTAGTGGTTTTTAAAAACATAAACATAGTGATGTAGATGTGGAGAGAAGGGAACACTTTTACACTGTTGGTAGGATGGCAAATACAGCCTCTTTGGAAAGAAGTATGGAGATCCTCAAAGAACTTAAATTGGACCTCCCATTTGACCCCACAATCCCACTACTAGGGATCTACCCAGAAAAAAAAATCATTTTAACATAAAGACATTTGCACTAGATTGTTTATCACAGCTCAATTTACAATTGCCAAAATGTGGAAACAACCTAAATGCCATCAACTCAGGAATGGATTAACAAGCTGTGGTATCAAGAATGGAGAAGCATGAATCCTATGTACTCAATTTTGATATGAGGACAATTAATGACAATTAAGATTATGGGGGGAGAGGAAAAGCAGAAAGAGGGACAGAGGGAAGGGGGTGGGGCCTTGGTGTGTGTCACACTTTATGGGGGCAAGACATGATTGCAAGAGGGACTTTACCTAACAATTGCAATCAGTGTAACCTGGCTTATTGTACCCTCAATGAATCCCCAACAATAAAAAAAAAAAAAAAAAAACAAGCTGTGGTATATGTACACCATGGAATACTATTCTGCTATTAAAAGATGGAGGGTTTACATCTTTTGTATTAACCTGCATGGAGTAGAAACATATTCCTCTTAGTAAAGTATCACAAGAATGGAAAAGCAAATATCCAACATACTCAATACTCATAAGAAGCCAATAGAGGAGAAAAATTCATTTCAATTCAAGTTGGGGGAAGAGGGAGTGGGGGAGGGTGGAGACGAGATGAGGGGCTGCTCTCACTTACTGGGCACAATGTAGTGGTTGTATGGCACACTTTTTGAATGCAGGATACAACTACAAGTGGGACTTTACCTAACAAACTCAAATATTGTGAGCTGGTTGGTTTGTACCCTCATATTAACCTGAAATAAAATGAAAAAAAATTAAACATAGAACTAATATATAACCCATAAATTTCCTTCCTAGCTAGCTACCCAAGAAAAATAAAACATATAGCCACAAACAGACCTACCCAAATGTTCATAGCGGTTTTATCTGTAGTAGTTCAAAACAACCTAAGTTATATTGTCAGGTCAATAGATAGGCAAATTGGTATACCATTCAGCAGTGAAAATAAATGAGCAATTGTTACATACAATGATATATGTTGCCCTCTAAATAATTATGCTGAAAGATAAAATGTACACTAAAAATAGTATATAATACATGATCTATATAAAATTCCAAAACATGCAACTTAATTTATAGTAACAGAAAGTTTTCTAATAACCAGACAGGGTAAGAGATCAGTAAAAATGGAATGTAAGAAAAATGCATTTTAAAGGTGATGAACATATTTATTATCTTGATTCTGTTCATTGCGGGGAGGTATAATTATATCAAAAGGCAGAGAATTGTGCACTTTATATATGCTTCTTATTTTTTCTTTTTTCTCTTTTATTTTATTTTTATTATTTTTTTTTAGAGACAGAGTCTTACTTTGTTGCCCTCAGTAGAGTGCTGTAGCATCACAGCTCACAGCAACCTCCAGCTCTTGGACTTAGGCAATTCTCTTACCTCAGCCTCCCAAGTAGCTGGGACTACAGATGCCTGTCACAATGCCCAGCTATTTTTTTTGTTGTTGCAGTTTGGCCAGGGCCAGGTTTGAACTCGCCACCCTCAGAATATGGAGCCAGCGCCCTCTCACTGAGCCACAGGCGCCACCCCCTTTCTTCTCTTTTACTGATCTGATTTTTAATTAAAATCATAACTATATACATTTATAGGGTACAATGTGATGATTTGGCATACAATGCAGAATGCTTAAATCAAAATTCTTAACATAACCATGACCTTCCTTATTTTTTGTGGTAAGACTTTTAAAATTTACTCTTAGTTATGAAATACACCCTCAAATTGTGCACATAAGGTGAGTACCCACTGAATGCCCTCACTCCTCCCATCAATCTCCCTTCCCCACCACTCTCTCTCGTCACCCCTCCCCCTTGCTAAATTATATTTGTGTTTTATCATTCATATGAGTCTGTAAGTGTTTATATATTGGTTTCACAATAATGTTGAGTACATTGGGTACTTTTTTCCCCATTCTTGTGATACTTTACTGAGAAGAATGTGTTTTGACTCTATCCAGGTAAACATAAAAGATATAAACTCTCCATCTTTTTATGGCTGGATAGTATTCCATGGTATATATATATAGCACATTTGTTAATCCATTCATAGGTTGATGGGCATTTGGGTTACTTCTATGACTTTGCAATTATTAATTGGGCTGCAATAAACATTCTGGCACAAATGTGTTTGTGGTAAATGATTTTTGTTCTTCTGGGTAGATACCTAGTAGTGGGATTACAAGACCAAATGGAAGGTCAACTTTTATTTCCTTGAGAATTCTCCATACTTCTTTCCATAAAGGTATTAGTTTGCAATCCCACCAGCAGTGTATAAGTGTTCCCTTCTCTCCACATCCATGTCAGCATCTGCACTTTAGGGACTTTGTGATGTGGGCTAATCTTATTGGAGTTATGTGGTATCTCAAAGTGGGTTTGATTTGCATTTCTGTGATGATTAGGGATGATGAGAAATTTTTCATGTGTTTGTTGGCCATTTGTCTGTCATCTTCAGAGAAGTGTCTGTTCAAGTCACTTACCCACAAATTATTGAGCTTGTTTGCTCTTTTCTTATAGATCAATTTGAATTTTCTGTAGATTCTAGTTGTCAGAACTTTGTCAAAATCATAACATGCAAAAATCTCCTATTCCAAAGGATGTCTGTTTGCTTTGGTTGTAGCGCCCTTAGTTGTGCAGAATCTTTATAGCTTGGTCATATCCCAGTTATTCATTTCTGGTGTTGCTGCAATTGCCAGGGGCATCTTTTTCATAAAATATTTTCCCAGTCCAATATCTTCAATTGTTTTCTCTCTTCTAGTGTTTTTATACTTTCATGTCTTAAATTTAAAACTTCTTTCCAGTGAGAATCATTTTTGTTAGTGGTGGAAGATGAGAGTCCAGTTTCAGTCTTCTACATGTGGCTAACCAGTTCTCCTAGCACCATTTAGTAAATAGGGATTCTTTTCAATAATGTATGGGTTTTTTTAGGTTTATCAAAGATCAAATGATGATATGTGTCTAGGTTCATCTCTAGATTCTCTATTATATTCCATAAATCTATGTCTTTATTTTTATGCCAGTACCATCCTGTTTTGATCAGTATAGATTTATAATCTAACCTGAAATCTGGTAACATGATGCCTCCAGATTTTTTTTTATTATTATTTATAAGAATTATATTGACTATTTGTTTTTTTTCTGACTTTATATAAAAATGTACTTTTTAAAAAGTTTGTTAAAGTATGACATTGGTAATTTGATAGGGATTTCTTTAAATTTATACATTCCTTTGGGTAATATGGACTTTTTTTTTTTTTCATAGAGACAGAGTCTTACTTTATGGCCCTCGGTAGAGTGCCGTGGCATCACACAGCTCACAGCAACCTCCAGCTCCTGGGCTTAAGTGATTCTCTTGCCTCAGCCTCCCGAGTAGCTGGGACTACAGGCGCCCACCACAACGCCTGGCTTTTTTTTTTTGTTGCAGTTTGGTGGGGGCTGGGTTTGAACCCACCACCCTTGGCATATGGGGCCAGCGCCCTACTCACTGAGCCACAGGCACCGCCCGGTAATATGGACATTTTAACAATGTTGATTCTTCCCAACCATGAGCATGGTACATTACTCCACCTGTTAACATCTTCTGCTATTTGTTTTCATAGGATTTTATAGTTCTCTTTATAGAGTATTTCATGACTTTTTAAAGATATATTTCCAGATATTTCATCTTCTTTGGCACTACCGTGAAGAAATAGTCTTTGATTATATTCTTGCCTTGACTATTATTGGTATAAATATATATAGGCTACTGATTTATAGATATTAATTTTGTATCCTGAGACACTGCTATCATCCTTGATCAATTCCACAAGCTGACAACCTGATGTTTTCCAGGTATAAGATCATGTCATCCATGGACAAAGAGAGTTTGACCTTCTCTGTCCCCATTTGAATGCCCTTGATCCCCTTCTCTTGCTTGATTGCAATGCATAGGACTTTCAGTACTATGTTGCGTAGCAGTGGTGACAATTGACATGCTCATCTAGTTCCAAATCTGAGTGGAAACACTTTCAATTTTACTCTGTTCAATATCATATTGGCTGTGTTTGCTATAGATGACCTCTATCAGTTTAAGAAATGTCCCATCTAAGCCTATTTTCTTAAGAGTTCTAATCATGAAAAGATGCTGGATATTATCAAAAGCTTTTTCCACATTGAGAGAATCATATAATTTTATTTTATTTTACTTGTGTGGTGTATTATATTTATAAATTTACATATATTGAACCAAATTGTAACCCTGGGATAAAACCAATGTGATCATGGTGTATAACTTTTTGGATGTGTTGTTGAATTCTGTTGGCTAAGATCTTATTGAATATTTTTGCATCAATATTCATTAAAGTTATTGAGCTATAGTTTTCTTTCTTTGCTGGGTCCTTTCCTGGCTTGGGGATCAGGGTGATATTTGCTTTGTATAATGTGTTGGAGAGTATTCCTTCCTTCTCCATATTTTGGAATAAGTTATGTATACAGGTACTAGTTCTTCTTTGAAGGTTTGATAGAATTCTGATCTGAAGCCATTTGGGCCTGGGCTTTTATTTTGGGAGAGATTTTGTATAGTTGATGCTATTTCAGTGCTTGATATAAGTCTATCAAATTTTCTAATTATTTCTGGTTGAGTTTAGGAAGTTGGCATGCTTCCAGGTATTAGTCCATTTCCTCCACATTTTGATTTTTCTGAGAATAGTGTTTTTGGTAGGAATTGTTAAAGAGGGTTTTTTTTTGTTTTTTTGTATTTCTGTGCTATCTGTTGTTATTTCCTCTTTATTGTTTCTGATTGAAGTTATTCGAGATTTTATATTTCTATTTTTGACTAGTCTAGCCAAAAGTTTATCCATTTTATTAATCTTTTCAAAAACCAACTTTTAATTTTGTTCATCTTCCAGATGACTCTTCTGTTTTAAATTTCATTTAATTCTGCACTAATTTTGGTTATTTCTTTTCTTCTGCTGGGTCTGGGTTTACATTGTTCTTCCTTTTCCAGTTGCTTAAGTTGGCCTATTAGGTTGCCCAGTTGTTTTCTTTCTGTTTTCTTGATTAAGACTTCTAATGCTACACATTTCCCTCTTAGGACTGCTTTTGCCATATCCCATAGGTTTTGATAATTTGTGCCTTCATTATCATTTTGTTCCAAAAATCTTATGGTCATCAAACTTCAATCTTGTAAAACAAAACAACTTTTAGCCCAGGATCCTATATCCAGCTAAACTGAATTTCATTTGTGATGGAGAAATCAAATACTTTACTGACATCCATATGTTAAGGAATTTTAACACAACAAGACCAGCTGTCCAAGAAACACTCAGGTCCATTTTTTTTCATAATGACCAACATGATAATCTACCACAAAAGTAAACCCACCCAGAATTTCAACAACAAAACCTAGCTTCCACAATAGTGAAAGTCTTAAAAATATGCACTGGACTTTGAAAAACACGACAAGCAAAACACTACCATGCCTATCAATTCTCTCAATTAATGTGAATGGCTTAAATTCTCCTCTAAAGAGGCATGGGTTGGCTGAATGGATACAAAAACTCAGGGCAGATATCTCAAAGAGACACATCTTACCTCAAATGATAAAGCAAGACTCGGGGTTAAAAGATGGTCATTTATAACATAGGGAAATAGAAATCAGAAAAAAAAAAGCAGGAATCACAATCTTATTTGCAGATACAATAAGATTTAAACAAAAAAAATCAGGAAAGATAAGTATGGACACTACATATTTGTCAAGCAAAATACTCAACATGAAGATATTTCAACAATTAACATTTATACACCCTGCCTGAATGCTCCTTGATTTATAAAAAAAACCCTAACAGATCTGAACAATATGATATCTTCCTGTAGTATAATAATTGGAGATTTTAATACCCCTTTGGCAGTTCTGGATAGAACCTCCAGGAAAAATCTAAATAAAGACGTCATGGACTTAAAGTTAACCATTGAACAAATGGACTTAACAGACATCTACAGACCATTTCATCCTAATAAAACTGAATTCACATTCTTCTCATCAGCCCATGGATCATCCTCCAAAATTGATCATATTCACAGGGGACAAGTCTTACCTCAATAAATTTAAAAGAACAGAAATTATTCTTTATAACTTTATGGATTGTCATGAAATAAAATTTGAACTTACCAACAACAGATATCCTCATACTCAAACAAAGTCATGGAAACAAATAACCTTAGGCTGAATGATAGCTGGGTCAAAGATGAGATTAACATGGGAACCAGTATATTCTTTTTAATATTTTTCAAATTTAGCACAACAAAGCTATAACAAAGACCCATGCAAATAAAAAGAAACATCTCAAGGAAATAACCAAATTTAAGAGTTGGTATATATGGTGTGAGCCTGATTTTGTCAGCTATTTGGTGTGCTTTAAATTGAATTGCTGCAGTATTAATAGGAATTAAGAAGCAAACATGCAGATAAACCATGTAGTCTTGAATAGGAATCTGGCTATAAAGAAAATTTCAAAAATTGGTAAATTTGCCAGGAGCAAGGACTCACACCTGTAATCCCAACACTGAGAGGCTGAGGAGGGAGAATTGCTTGAGCTCAGGAGTTTGAGACTTGCCTGAGCAAGAGCAAGACCCTGACTCATAAAAACATGAAAAACCCAGCCAGCCACCTGGGTGAGCTCCTGTAATCCCAGTGGCTTCTGGAGGCTAGGGCAGCAGAATGCCCACAGCCCACGTCTGAGTTTGCAGTGAGCTATGATCCAATTGCACTCTGCTCAGGGCATAAGGTGGGACTCTGTCTCAACAACAACAACAAAAAACTTTTGGTAAATTTGAAGGCAGGCTGGCATTTGATAATACTAGGAAATTACTACGAATTCTTAGGTATCATAGTATTACTTGACTAAGTTTTTTTATATTGAATGTTGTACAATAAAGTATTTAGAATTTAAATAGGAAGATATATATATTTAGTTTAAATAGTTCAGTATTAAAAAATAAAATAATCAGGACAGTGCCTGTGGCTCAATGGAGTAGGGCGCCAGCCCTATATGCCAGAGGTGGCAGGTTCAAACCCAGCACCGACCAAAAACTGCAAAATAAATAAATAAATAAGATAAGTAAAATTGGAAAATAGGTATCTGGTTAGTGTTGGAAAATAGGTATCTGGTTAGTGTTTTCATGCTGAGCACTTAGTTTTGGGGAATATATTCCTGATGTTAAGTAGAAGATGATTATTCTACCACACATTAATAACAATGATGCATTGTACCCATGAACGGAAGATGAACATTTTAAATGGAGTCCATAGTGATGGTTATGGAATTTATGATGTTCCATCCATATCCTAAAGCTTGACCTCCTAGACATCAAAACAAAGGCCTAATAGCCAATTTTTATTTCACAAATTTTCTCCAAAAAGAGAATATATGAACAAAAGAGGCTTTCTAAAACTTTATGTCTTCTCTTTCACTCATTTTGGCTGGTATTTTATGCTTGCTCTTATTATCTTTGTTATTCTATCCATCTATATCCACACACTAAATTATATCAGAATGAAACCTTTTCCTTTCATCTCATTCTAGAGGTAATATGAATGAATGAATTTAATCATTTATTTATTAAACAGAAATTTACTGATTGATTATTACAATGATTCTCACCTTTGTGCATTACAATTGTCTGTGGAGTTTTTAAGAACTAGAAGTTCCTGAGACCTTCCATTGAAAATTATGTCTCTGCTATGGGACCTAGACAACTCTACTAGAACAAACAAAACGTGTCCAAAGGTTTTCATTTTTGTTTGTTTGTTTTTCTATTCCTTTCTGTGGTTCAGATTCACTGGCTTCAAATATGCCAATCTCTGTGCTAGACAATAAAAACAATAGCTCTGGATAAGGGAGCCATATTTCTTCTTACTACTGTGTTTGTGCTCTTAGTTTCTTATTCATAATTTAGTTTTATAATTTAAGATATTGTGTTAGTCAATTCAGGATGATATAACAGAAATTCATACACTAGGTGGATAATAAGCAACAAAATTTTATTTCTCACATTTCTGGAGACTGGGAAGGCCAAGATTGAGGTGTCCATAGATTTGGTGTTTATTTGAAGAGGTTTCACTTCTCTGTTTACTTGAGTTTGAGCCCTAACTACCACATTAGAAGTTTGATGACCAAGGCCACTGTGCTATGAAGAAGGGCAAACTGCAGAGAGAAGCCAGATGCAGTCTGTCTCATTGACAGTTCCAACTGAGATTCTAGCCAGTGGCCAATATCAAACTCAGCCATAATGTCTGAACCATCTAGAACATCCAGGCCAATAGTGCCTTCTTAAGACCGAAGTCCCAAATTTGTGGTCACAACTTTATAGAGCAGTGATCTTCAATTGGTATGCCATGGCACACTGGTGTACTGTGATAAGATTTTAGGTATGCCACAAAATTGTTTAAAAATCATTAATGAAATTACTTTTGAAAGATGTTCAAAACACAGAAAGTATTTTTTTTTTATTCTTCTTCTTTTTTTTTGTCAACATAATTTAAGTGTGCCACTAAATAACAAAGGTTAAAAAACAATAGTATAAAAGATATTATGAGGCATAAAGAATGCTCAACAAACCCATGCAAATTCCACCTATAGAATTCTCAAACATAATAAAATCATTTTTGTATGCCGTTAAGCCAGTGTGAGGTAGTTTATCAGCCAGCAACAATAATTGGATTACTACTTTAAGGATTGCATGAATAAGAAATGAGATGATTATGATGGCAGGGCTTGGTGGCTCACGCCTGTAAACCTAGCACTCTGGGAGACCAAGGCAAGTGGATTGCTTGAACTCAGGAGTTTGAGACCAGCCTGAGCAAGAACATCTCTAAAAATAGCCAAGAATTGTGGCAGGACCCTGTAATCCCAGCTTCTTGGAAGGCTGGGACCAGCAGGTCACTTGAGCCCAAGAGTTTGAGGTTGCTGTGAGCTGTGACACCACAACATTCTACCCAGGGCAACAAAGTGAGACTATATAAAAATAAATAAATAAATAAGAAGAAATGAGATAATAATGCAAAAAGAGTTTGTCACCTCAAGTATTGTAAATATTTAAGGCATTCTTTTAATACCTAGTGCCCTTATTGTTAGTAACATAGGTCACATATCATTACTTGTAGTCTGTTTTATACACATTGGTTTTGTCTTCCCAAATAGACTGAAGCCAGGATGTAGGTTTTATAATACCTTTGTATAGTCTGCAGCCATCAGACTGTACAGTCTTTTTGAGACAGAGCTCAGACTAGAGCTCAGTACAAAATTAATAAAACCCTTTGGAAGGATTATTGCATTTACATATAATGTTGAAAGAGTTAAATAAAACTTGTTTGATATATTTCCAAAGTACCTATTTAAGTTTAAAGATTTCTGTCAAAATTCCATTCACAGATATTTACTCAGATACCATTCTCTGTTTGTTGCTGAGGCTCATTCAGTTTTAGTTACTAACTCTTACTTCAACTGATAAAAAAAGATAGCTTTAGGCCAGACAGGGTGGTACATACCTGTCATCCTAGCACTCTGCGAGGCTGAGGCAGGAGGATTCCTTGAGTTCAGCAATTTGAGAGCTACCTGAGAAAGCATGGAAACCTGTATCTGCTAAAAATAGAAAAATTAGCTGGGCTTTATGGTAGGTGCCCGTAGTCCCAGCCACTGAGGAGGCTGAGGCAGGAAGACCACTTGAGCAAAGTAGTTTGAGGTTGCTGTGAGCTAGGCAAACACTATGGCACTCTATCCTGGGGTAACATAGTGAGACTCTGTTAAAACATAAACAAAAACAAACAAAAAACTTTAACCTGATGACTTATCTCAATACTTGGCCTTTTTAAAGAAAAAGTTATACTTCACCACACAAACTATCTTGGAAGCTAATTCCTTTTACAATTTTTCTTTTTAACTATTCTAATTAAATTTCCTAAGTAGTGCAATATAAAATAATCAGTGAAAGCCAACAAAAAGTCATTAAGATTTTTAATTCCTCTTTTAACTTTTATTGTTAAACTTTCTCCCCATAGATTCTCATTTCTACCCTCAGTTTTTCTTTATCCTCTCCTTGGAATTTTAAACTCCTATGGAGTTTTACTGAACTTTTATTTCTGTATAAGCTAGATAAAAAAAACTGCAAATAAGTACAAACTTATTTGCAAAATATTCAATGGAAGAAAAACATGAAATCCATTGGAGGATTAACTGTATCCACACTAGAATTATGCTATTTAATTTCAACTTGATCTTTCCTGATGCTCGGAAATCCTCCATCCCTTGTACTTATTTCATGTCTGTTGTTGAAACTCTTCACTCTCCTCTAAGGTCTGTAGAACAAGCTGACATTGTTGTTTACTTTGCTTAAATGGAAACTGTCCAGAGTGTTTGGGACTCAGAAACCAGTACCTTCAAATGTGGCACTTTGACATGCTGAACTGTAGAAATTTTGAGGTCTCTTTGATCTTCTCCCCACTCCTGTCTCTCAATCCTCTGTGACTCCAAAAGCATAAGATGATGCTGTTCTGTAAAGATCCCTGAACTGCCTGAATTCCAGGCCTGCCAATGAAGAAAACAATTACCTCCCCTGCCTTCCCTAAGTTTTCATTAACTGAACTTTTATGGCAGGAACAAAGACCACAATGTATCAATATACTTTAACAGACTTTTATCATAAACCATTGTCTATTCTGTGGGTCCAACAGACTGTCTCAGGCCACTGTTTGTTCTTCAAGCTCATTGAATCTCCCTAGAAACCAATTACTACCCTCCCAAATGACCAAAAATTCCCCATCTCCCTTTCTTTTAAGAAGAAATGTATATAATCTTCTGTACCCCATTGTGTGGTAGGGTAATTACTGTAATTTTCTCCCTTTCAAACTAAATTTGTATGCTTTCTCTGCTATTGATTTTCCTTTTGTGACTTGATTTTACAGAGAACTTTCAGAGAGAGAAAGGGAAATTTTCCTTTGGGCCCCTACAAGAGCAAGCTCCTTCATCTTCTTACTGTAATTCACAGCCTCTCTATAGATTCACTAACCTTCTAACCCCCTTTTTTTTTTAATTGGGGATTCATTGAGGGTACAAAGATGCTGTTACACTAAATGCATTTTTCAGGCAAAGTCCCTCTTATAAATGTGTTCCTCCCCCCATAGGTGTGCCAAACCCCATGACCCTGCACCCCCTCCTTCCCTCGCTCTCTCCGCTCCCCCCACCATGTACTAGGTCATCAATGTCCTCATATCAAGATTGAGTAAAATGGATTCTTGCTTCTCCATTTTTTTGATGCTTTATTATGTGTTCCACTTCCATCCAAGTTAGTACAGTCTCCATCTATTTTAGTGGCTGAATAATATTTCATGGTGTACATATACCACAGCTTGTTAATCTATTCCTGGGTTGGTGGGCATTTAGGCTGTTTCCACATTTGGTGATCGTAAATTGAGCTGCAATAATTAACAGTCTAATGTAAATGTCCTTATGATAAAAGGATTTTTTTCTTCTGGGTCAATGACCAGTAATGGGATTGCAGGATCAAATGTGAGGTCTAGTTTGAGTTCTTTAAGGATTCTCCATACTTCCTTCTGAAAAGGTTATATTAATTTTCAGTTCCACTAGCAATGTCAAAGCGTTCCCTTTTCTCCACATCCATGCCAGCATCTGCAGTTTTAAGACTTTGTGATGTGGGCCATTCTCACTAGGGTTAGATGATATCTCAGGGTAGTTTTGATTTGCATTTCTCTGATAATTTGGGATGATGAGCATTTTTTCATATGCTTGTTAGCCATTCATCTGTCTTCTTTAGAGAAGGTTCTATTCTTCTCTCTTACCTGCTGATATAAGGGATTGTTGGTTCTTTTTATGTTGCTTAATTTGAGTTCTCTGTAGATCCTAGTTATCAAGCTTTTGTCCGATTCATAATATGCAAATATCTTTTCCCATTCTGATGACTTTCTATTTGCTTTGGTTGTTGTCTCCTTAGCTGTACAGAAGCTATTGAGTTTAATTAAGTCTCATTTGTTTATTTTTGCTGCTGTTGCAATTACCACTGAAGTCTTCTTCATAAAGCTTTTCCCAGGCCAATACCTTCAAGCGTTTTCCCCACACTTTCTTCAAGAATTTTTATTGTTTCATGCCTTAGATTTAGATCTTTTATCCATCTTGACTCTACTTTAGTGAGTGGTGAAAGGTGCGGGTCCAGTTTCAGTCCATTGCATGTGGTTATCCAGTTCTTCCAGTACCATTTATTAAATAGGGATTCCTTCCCCTAGTGTATGTTCTTGTTTGGTTCATCAAAGATTAGGTGGCTGTAAGATGTTAGCTTCATCTCACATTTTTCTTTTTGATTGCAAATGTGTATATCTCTATTTTTGTGCCAATACGGTGCTGTTTTGATAACTATGGCCTTGTAGTACAGCCTAAAGTCTGGCAGACAGATGCCCTCTGCTTTGTTTTTATTACTAAGAATTGCCTTAGCTATGCATGTTTTTTTCTTGTTCCAAACAAAATGAACAATTATTTTTTTCCAAGTCTTGAAAGTATGATGTTGGTATTTTAATGGAGATTGTACTGAACCTGTAAATTGCTTTGGGAAGTATAGACATTTTAACAATGTTGATTCTTCCCAATCACAAGCATGGTAAGTTCTTCCTCACTCACCTTTTTTATTCTTCTTGTTTCAAAGCAGGAGTAGTTCTTCTTCCCTCCTAAAACTGATCTTTCCATTGGTCCACCTGGAACATGTTCATTTCTGCTTCCTCCAGGAATATATCCTATTAGTTATCCCTTTTTTTCTGGCATTTTCAACATCTGGTTACTTATTATTATTTGGTTTTGAGACAGAGTCCCACTATGTCATCTTTGGTAGAGTGCCATGGAGTCACAGCTCATGGCAACCTCCAATTCTTGGGCTTAAGCAATTCTCTTGCCTCAACCTCCCAAGTAGCTGAGACTACAGGTGCCCTCTACAATGCCCAGCTATTTTTTGTTGCAGTTGTCATTGTTGTTTTAGCTGGCCTAGGCTGGGTTCAAACACACCAACTTGGGTGTATTTGGCTGGCATCGTAATTACTGTGCTACGGGTGCCAAGCTTCAGTCTCTGGTTATTAACTACAATTTTTTTTTTTTTTTTTTTTTTTGCCTAAACTCATACTAGTATTTCCTGATCCTTAAGCATCAATTGCCTTAACTTGCCTACATATCTAAGTTACTATTCTGTTTTTCCATCAGACAAAAATGCATAATGTATAAGACATCTGTCAGAAGAAATAGATTCGACCATATATTGTAAGCCAAACTATTACTTCTATCCTTGGGTCTCATATTGGTGTATGAGGGATAATAAAAAAGAGGTGAATGCTTTTAAATAATAGTATGAACTATCTTATAATTATCAGTTTTTCCCCTGTTATACTCTACCTCTTCCTTACACTTAACCTATGACTCTGCTTTCTAGTTTAAGTTTTATAGCTGCCCTGTGGACTGAATGATTTTTATTTTACCTTAGGTTGTCTCTAAGAAAGCTCTATGACTATTTTCATCCTTACTTTGTGCAGTAGTATTCTGAAAATCTATTCCAGGTGCCAGTTTCTTTAGAAAACTTCCTTTGAAGAAACTGTTTTGACACAGCATTTCTTAGTCACCTTGCCTGAGAGATAAGGTATCTGCAGCACAAACTATGGCATGTTGACCTATGAGATACTACAATTACTAATAGCTAAGATTTATTGAATATTAGCAACTACATACCATTCTAAGCCCATTATAGGTATTGCCTCATTTAATACTCACAATGGTCCTTTAAGGTAGATACTCAATTATACCTAGAAAGAAACTAAGTGACTGAATTATTAAGACCTTTGCTTAAGGTCATGCACAGTTGATTAATGGGAGAGAAGGAATTCTAAACAGCCAGATTGTTTAGGCGAAAGTTTTCTAATGAGTCTGTATACAGTTTAAAGAACTGCTTCAATCATCATTTAATATGTTTCTTTTAAAACTGTAGAACACTTCTTGGGAGCCTCATGTTGAAAGGAAAAAAATGGCTAATAATCAAGTCAAGATCAAGACAAGCAACTGGGTTGCCTCTTCTACTGATTAAATTTCATAATCAATAGTCTCAAGTGATACCAACTTATCTAGGCATATCAATCAGAAATGAAGTAAGTCACAAGCACCATGACATTAACTATATGGTGTATTTTAACTCTCAAGAACAACAGTTTGAGGATAATCACTAGTTTTTAAACTTGACAAACTTCATCCATAAATTAGATTCATTTAAATGACTATGCAAATCACTGATGTCTTCCTCAAGAACTTTTTATTTAATATGCAAATTATTCCTTCATATAATTGGACATAACACAGTTACTGATTGAAAGAGCACTTCTGCAAAGGCAGAATGGTTAAGTAGCTATAAGAGCAAGCCCAAGAGACTCTGAAAAGATTTTTCTCTACAGTACTAGGTTCATAAAGAGTAATTCATGGTCAAAGAAAGAAAGGCCTGTTTATAAATTTCCCAACGAAGAAAGATGAGTTAAGAATTTCCTAACTAAGTCAAAACAATCCCTTACATTTATATGGCACTTGATATTGTATAAAATATTTTTAATTCTGTAATTATAATTTCGGCTATCAGTTTTCCCGGGGTAGACAAGCTGTCCAGAAGTTTTTGTTAATTTTTTTTTAATTTATTTCTCCTTTTTCCTTGGCTTTAAGAAGCTTAGAGATTAGGACTGTTTACCTACGACTGTTAGAGACTAGGACTGTTCACTTAGGACTGTTCACCAAGAACACAGAACATAATCTAATCCCACAATTTCACCCATCAAAAAGGGAAATGATATTTCACAGCATTATAGGAAAAAAAAATTCACAGCAACATAATATGATGTACTGAACAAACATATGCTTAAACTTCAGTAAGATAAATTAATAATTCACATGTTCTGCCAGTAGTTCTCTTAGCTAATAATGTATCATGAACATATTTCCATGTAGGTATATAGAAATCTACACTATTTTCTTAGGTTCAAAGAGTTGTCTATCCTCAATTCTTGGGGTGTTCATGTACTCTTGGCTAAAGAATGACCAGACCCACAAATAGCAAAGCAAGTGTGAAACCAAGTTTGTTCAGGAAGAGAAACATACATTTATAAGGCAAGATACATTTGCCATAGACAAGGAATGGATTCCTTGTTATGGAAAAAAAGGCCCTGGAAATGGTCCTGGCTACTGTTTTGATTGCGACCTCCTTATGTTTCAGATGTCACCCTGGCACCACTTTGTTGGGCTGTTAATGAAACAAGAACAACAGTTGCATATTAAATAAAATATTAAATATTAAATAAAAAGTTGTGGAGGAAGACATCAGTGATTTGCATAGTCATTTAAATGAATCTAATTTATGGATGAAGTTTGTCAAGTTTAAAAGCTGGTGATTATCCTCAAACTGTTAACCTTAGGATACTAAACTCCAGGTCACTTTCCAAATTTTATTATGCCTGGACTGCCTGGTCTGTGGGCTGAGGGATTTCTTTTGCAGATTAGCAGGGGTTCCACTTTCTCCCAGGTATGACAGTTGCTAGGGGTAGGTTTAAAGTGGAGCAGCACCAAGATGGGCCACTCTTGTCTTTCTTCCCAGGTGGGAAAATTGCTCATGGCAGTACCAATGCAAAACATCTACTTTGCCCTTAAGAGAGTCTCCAAGGTCCCTTGTTACCTACCCAGCAATTTGACTAACTACAGACATATTATTTTATTGTCTGGATGATTATGTAAAATTTTAATTTGTTCCATTAGTATGCATTTAGAAGAAAAGTAGAACATGTTTTTATAATGTTTGAACTTTCTTATTTTTAATCTGAACAACCTATTTATACCTTTTTTTTCATTACCATATTTGTTATTTAGGGGATTTTTGGTTTGCTTAGCTTAATCATTTTTTCAAGGTCTTTATATATTATAGAGCATTTTATCTTGCTCTTATATGAAAATATGTTTTATAGTCTATTAAAAACTGGAAGAAAATAAATGAAGGAAGCATTCTATGTGGTAGATGCACATTTGTGGCATAGGGAAGAGCAAGTGCCTATACCACAACAAGAAAACCAGTGTAGCTGAAATTAAGTATGTAGAAGTAGGGTAGGTTATGAAGCAGAGTTGGTTTATGAAAAAGCCATGCAAGGCCTTGTAGGCCTTTACAAGAGGTTAGACTTTTACTCTAAGATGAAAATCTATTGCAAGATTGTGAGCAAATGAAGGACATGATCTAACCTTGTAAAAACACTGTTTTCGCTGATGGTGGAATAGGTAAGGTAGCAGTCAACTCAATCAAGTTACAAAGCCATATGTAGAGCAATAGCTTTCCAGGGTCCCATTCCAAGGACAGAGTTCTTTAAGACCTTTGGTATTGGCAGCTATCTACTGAAGAAAAGCAAATTTAAAAGCAGTGAGAGATAAAGAGACAAGAGATGCAGAATAGAGTTTTCAAAGGTGAGAACATAGGGGACCACTGCTAGCTTTGAGGGGACTACTGATAGCTTGTGGGGTTCCAGTGAGTGGTCCTGGGTATTTGTTCCACTCAGCTTTTATTGAAACCTATTTTCTCATTTAGCCCAGAGGGTAAACTGAGGAAGGGAACAAAACCATCAGCAGTTTCTCTGAGTAAGCATGTTAGTTCTTATTCTACCTATAATCATTAACTTTAAGGCTCTGAGAAGCCTTGAGAAATCCAAAACCTGAGCCTTGAGTGGGGGCAGCCCCTGTCTGTAGTCACACACACAGATTCCTTAGGGGAGGTTAAACCCTTATAGTTTATCTGTGGAGTAGACACCACAGTGTCAGTATCCTTTGAAGAATCAGTGGAAAACACGAATTTTCCTCTTATTTCCAATCCAGAGGTGCCTTCCTCTGTGATAAGGGTACAAAACTTCCTGCCCATATTTCAGAGCTTGAGCTGTTCCCTTGATTTCTGCCCTGATGAAAATATAAAGCCCCACAATGGGTATTTGCTGTGCCTGTTGACTGGGCAAGGGACAGCCTGGTTAATGTTCCTTCCCAGGCCTTGCATGTAGCTTCCTTCTATGGCCATTACTCCTTCAGAGTAGTAACAGACCCAACAGGGGTGTTTTCAAATTGTATCCCTTACAGGACAGGCTTCTAGTATAAGCAGGAACTGCTCAGATAGGTAATGTAGCTGCTGGTTTAAAAGTAAGCTGGCTAAACTATTTTTATTTTGCCTTAAGCTGGCTAAACTGTTTTTATTTTGCCTTGCTCAGCTTATTTCTCTGTTTTTCCCTTTTTCTGTGGGTGTTTTCCTTACCAAGAATGGGGTCTTAGGTCCCCATTCTGCCTGCAATAGCTGAAGTTCATTTGGTGCCTCAGTGAATGTGAGCTGAGACTCAACAGTTACCAGCTCCAAAAAGCAAGAGTGCTTATCGTTCCAAGGTTTTAGGTAGAGTAGGAGTGGAAAAGGGTCACTGTGGTATGCTAGTGACTATTTCCCAGGTAGGGTTCCAGCTGGCTTCCCACTGAGACTGTCTGTTCATTTATAGGTTAGCCCCTCTGGAGCCATTGTGTTCTCTAATTTCCTCCTTTCTTTCAGCTGAGTCCCAAAAGGGAGTGGTTTCAGCAGAGGTCGCTGAACAGCCAACATGGAGTGCCTTATGCTCAAAAAAGAGCTTGCTCCATTTTTTTGAGTTTCTCTAATCAACCTATCAGAATATAGACTTTTTGGGGAGGGTAGGATATACTTGGTATGAAGATTATTTTAAACTAAGGATTACATCTAATAGATACAGGAAAAAAGCTTTTTAAGTGCTTCTTCTTTCTGACTAAAGGCAAAAATGCCTTCTGTAAATCCCTTCTACACTCTCAGGAAGAAAAAAGAGAGTGAAACAGCCAGAAATCCCTTCTCTGAGAGTTTTCCTTGCCAGAAACACTATTGGCACCTGAGTAAAGAAATTATCCCAACCTCTCCTAGGACTAAAGAGTACTAAGGATTTCTAGTGTTTACAGTAAGATCAATGAGAAGAAAGCAGTAAAGAAGTTATACAAGTAGAGACTAGATTAGAGGTTACCAGAAGATGAGAAGGTGGGGACACCTTACCCCAAGGGCACAAAATTACAGTTAGATAGATAGGGGAAGTTCAAGAGCTCTATTATACAACATGGTGATTACAGTTATTGATGATGTACTGCATTCTTAAAAAGTGCTGAGAGTGGATGTTAGGGATCTAGCCACAAAGATGATGAACTAATGAGGTAATACACATGTTAATTAGCTAGATTTAGCCATTCTACATGCGTACATAATTTAAAACATCTTGTTGTACATAAAAAATATAATTTTATCATCTATCAGTTTTAAAATGAATAAATAATTACATAAAAGAAACCAGTAAAGAAGAACAAACAGTGAGGTAGGATGTATTCCTGAAGCCAAGTATGATTCTTAGAGGAAAGAGTAATTGTGTCAAGTAAAATTCAAACTGCAAAAAGACCATTTGATTTGACCATGTGATACCCATTAGTGACCTTGATAGACAAGGTTTCAGTGGAATTATGGGAACAAATGCTTGCAAATTCAAGGAATAGAAGGAGAGAAAGTAAAGAGGAAGCGTTGACAACTCTTTCAAGGAATTTCACTTTAAAAGGGAGCAGAAAAAAATAAGCAGTAGCTTAAAGGGAATGGGGAGTGAAGAGAAGGGATTTGTGTGTATGTGTTTGCTCACATGCATGCATACTTACATATTTAATAACAGGAGAAATAACGACATGCTTATAACCAAAAATGGTCCCTAGAGAATGAAAATAGATAAAAGGAAGAAAGGAAAGACTTGTTATAACTGTGTTCTTGAGTCAGTGAAGGGGATGAGGCTAGAGCATTATTGGGCAGGAACATGAAGAGTTCATAACAGGCAGGAAAGCAGAGCACATCAGTATATGTGGTAGTAGGAGTGGAGATGGAGTGGTGAATGATTTTCAGCCATATTAAGGACATACTGAATTTGGTGGTAATGTATTTAAAGTGAGCATCATGGGGTGGAGACAAGATGGCTGACTGAAGCCAGCTTTCCACAGAGGCTCCCATCCAGAAGGAAAGTTAAAAGACAGAAATTTAGCAAGTAACCTGGTGGGTTAGAGCTGCACCAAGAGAGAAGGTTGAAGAACACACATCAGCTCTGCTGAGGCGAGCTGCAACCCCAAGGATACAAACAAAAGGTACAAAATCCATCACCAAGTGGATGGGAGTCCCTCCCCCATGAGAACGGCTCAGACTACCCCACAAACAAACGAGCAGAGTTCAAAAGTCCTCCCACTATACTCTATGGGAGAGACCCTCTAAAAACTGGACCTACCTCCCCTACTAGGGTGCCATGGCACTCTCTTGCCAGGCATAAAACTGTATAAAACTGTATATATTCTCTCTCTGTAATTCTGAGCTCCCAGCACTCCCCTAAACTCTCACTCTGAGGTCTGGAGGTCTGTCCCCCAGGAATCCAGATTCTTGGGTGATTTCTCGAGGGGTGTGGACAGGGCCTGGACTGCAACTGATCAGTGCAGATTCTGTTGCACAGGAGTGAGGAAAGGACAGTAGGCTGAGAGGGAACCACGCCAGAGCGACGGTGCCTCGAGGCGCAGAGTAGCAGATGTTTTGGGCAACAATAGAGCTCACTCCTGGATATTCTGAAGTCACACCCCTTGTCTCTGTGGCCAACCAGAGGAGGCTAGGCATCTTCTTAGGTGGCAAACACCATGGAACAGATCTGGGACAGAAACACAGGCCCTGTGAGTAAAGGGTTTTCCTGAAGCAGTACTGGCCTGAGTAGAGCGCAGGGACTAGAAAATGCACACACAGAGCCGGGAGATTCCCAAGGCAGGGCTGACCCAGAGGACTGCTTTACTGAGCATAAGATGCACCCGGCCCCCAGGAGACCATCAGCTTAAACAAAGGAGGGCAGGCAGAGGCTGGAACTGACAGGTAACCATGCTGAGAATACAAACTACAGCAGAGACCTTACAGCAGCACAGACAGAGCCTGAGGCACAGGTTCTGGGAACTCAAAACAGCTTCTCTTCTGCAGGGGAATTTAGCAGGGACAGAAACAAATTCCTGCAAAGTTGTTCTGTTCCATCAGTAACATCAGTCAGGGGCAGAGCTGGAACTGAGTGAACAGCCCCAGCCTTCCAAGGTTGTCAGGCCTCACATCCCCCTGTTGGATAGAGGCAGAGAACAGTGGCCTGGCTGAGCAGACATAGATTTCCTTGTGATTCAGGCAGGTGCAAACCCCTGGAGTATCTGCTCACTGGAGGCAACTGGGTCACATCCCTGCGGGGTTATCAGTGACTGGCTGTGATAGAGGTGCAACATGGGGAAAGAGGCATCAACCTTCCTAGACTAATCTATTTGCTGGGTGGGTCCTCCTGACTTCACAGAGCACCAGAGAAAGTCATATTTGAGTTGTCAGCAGACCCCTGCGATCTAGTTGCCAGAGACCTTTTAAACTCTTCCACCTGAGACAGGTGCTGACTGAGACAATTGATTTGGACCTTTTGAACTGAGCCAATTGCCCGAGGATTATCCAAGTGGTGCCCTGGGTGTGTGGTTGCAAGAAGGTTTGATTTTCCTTTTCCAATTGTTACCTGTGGGGGGCGGGGTGACTTAATTGCTGGTATTTCTCCATAGCTGAGACATCAACCCAAAGTAAGGTGTTTCACTAGGGTTGGACAGAGGCCAGTTGAAAACAAGACAGAGCCACTTAGCCCCACCAAACCAAACAGGTCCCCAATGTCTCAGGCCATAGCACTGTATGGTTCCTTGGCAAAGCTCCAGAGGAAAAGTCAAATAGTGTAAAATAATCATGGGGAAGAATCAGTGGAAAAATTCTGGTGACATGAATGACCAGAATAGATCACCCCCCCCACCACCAAGGAAAGATATGGCAGATGTAACTGAAGATCCCATTCATAAACAGCTGGCCGAGATGTCAGAAATCGAATTCAGAATCTGGATTTCAAACCAGATTAATAGAATGGAGGAAAATTAGGAATTAGAAATTAGAAGAGCAATTTAAAACTTGGAATTAGAAATTTGAGGAGAAATTCAAAACTTGTCTCAAGAATTCAACGAAGTTAAAAATAAAACCACCAAAGATTTTGACACACCGAAGCAAGAATTTGCAGCCCTCAAAGATCTGAAAATACACTAGAATCCCTCAGTAACAGAGTGGAGCAAGCAGAAAAAAGGATTTCTGGCATTGAAGACAAAGCTTTTGAATGCTCCCAAACTCTCAAAGAGAAAGAGAAATGGAGAGCTAAAATGGATCATTCTCTCAGAGATCTCTGGGTTAATTTGAAGAAGATCAATATAAACCTCATTGAAATCCCTGAAAGTGATGAAGTGGCTTTGCAAGGCACAGAGGCCCTTCTCCATGAAATTATGAAAGAGAATTTTCCATACATGCCAAGAGATTCTGAAATTCAGATAGAAGACAGTTTCAGAACCCCAGCATGACTGAATCCAAATAAGACATACCCCAGGCATATCATAATTGCCTTCACTAAAGTTAATATGAAGGACAAAATTCTGAAAGCTACCAGACATAAGAAATCCATTACCTACAAAGGGAAGAATATTAGAATGACTGCAGATCTCAATGCTGAAACTTTTCAAGCCAAAAGAGGGTGCTCATCGACTTTCAATCTCCAAAAACAAAATAACTTTCAACCCCGGATCCTGTATCCAACTAAACTGAGTTTTATTTATGATGGAGAAATTAAATGCTTTAATAACATTCATATGTTGAAGAAATTTGCCATAACCAAACCAGCTCTGCAGGATATTCTCAGACCTATCCTCCATAATGACCAGCACAATCGTCTACCACAAAAGTAAACTCACTCAGAAATTTTCAATCAAACTCCAAATTCCACAGTGGCAAAAGCAATAAATATAAATATTTATTTATAAATAAATAAAAATATCCACTGGGACTTCAAAAAACTCGATAGCCAAAATTTTACCAGACTTATCAATATTCTCCATTAATGTGAATGGTTTAAAATGTCCTCTAAAGAGTCACAAGTTAGCTGACTGGTTACAAAAACTCAGGCCAGATATTTGATGTATACAAAAATCACATATTACCTGAAAAGATAAATATAGACTCAGGGTGAAAGGATGGTCGTCCATATTTCAGGCAAATGGCAATCAGAAAAAAGTAGGTGTTGCAATTCTATTTGTAGACACAATAGGCTTTATACCAACAAAAATAAGGAAGGAAAAGAATGGTCACTTCATATTTGTTAAGGGTAATACTCAATATGATGAGATTTCAATTATTAATATTTATGCACCCAACCAGAATGCACCTCAATTTATAAGAGAAACTCTAACAGACATGAGTAACTTGATTTCCTCCAGCTCCATAATAGTTGGAGACTTCAACACTCCTTTGGCAGTGAAAACATAGCAAGATCATTCAATGAGAGTGAGAACATGGGAAGAAGAAGTGGGAACTTGAGGTTGTGCTGGATAGATCCTCCAATAAGCTGAGGAAAGAAATTTTAGATTTAAACCTAACCATCCAACATTTGGATTTAGCAGACATCTATAGAACATTTCATCCCAAAACAAAACTGAATACACATACTTCTCATCAGCCCACGGAACATAGTTAAAAGTCGATCACATCTTAGGTCACAAGTCTAACTTCAGTAATTTAAAGGAATAGAAATTATTCCTTGCAACTTTTCGGACCATTGTGGAATAAAAGTTGAATTCAGTAACAACAGGAATCTGCATACTCATACAAAAAAATGGAAGTTAAATAACCTTCTGCTAAATGATAGCTGGGTCATAGATGAGATTATGAAGGAAATTGCTAAACTTTTGCAACAAAACAACAATTAAAACATGAATTACAAAATATCTGGGACACCGCAAAGGAAGTCCTAAGAGGGAAATTTATAGCACTGCAAGCCTTCCTCAAGAGAACGGAAAGAGAGGAAGTTAACAACTTAATGGGACATCTCAAACAACTGGAAAAGAAAGATAATTCCAACCCCAAACTCAGTAGAAGAAAAGAAGTAATCAAAATTAGACCAGAATTAAATGAAATTGAATACAAAAGAATTATACAACAGATCAATAAATCAAAAACTTGGTTTTATGAAAAGGTCAATAAAATACATAAACCTATGGCTAAGCTAACCAGGAAAAACAGAGTAAAATCTCTAATTTCATCAATCAGAAATGACTAAGATGAAATTACAACTCTCTCCCTAGAAATTCAAAAAATCCTTAATGAATAATACAAGAAACTTTATTCTCAGAAATATGAAAATCTGAAGGAAATTGACCAATACTTGGAAGCACGTCACCTTCCAAGACTTAGCCAGAATCAAGTGGAAATGTTGAACAGGCCCATATCAAGTTCTGAAACAGCATCAAACATACAAAATCTCCCTAAAAAAGAAAAGCCTGGGACCAGATGGCTTCACGTCAGAATTCTACCAAACCTTTAAAGACGAACTAGTACCTATATTACTCAACCTGTTCCAAACTATAGAAAAAGAAGGAAGACTACCCAACATGTTCTATAAAGCAAACATCACCCTGATCCCCAAACCAGGAAAAGACCCAACAAGAAAAGAAAATTATAGACCAATATCACTAATGAATATAGATGCAAAAAAATTCAACAAGATCCTAACAAACAGAATCCAGCAACACATCAAACAAATTATACACCATGACCAGGTTGTTTTTATCCCAGGGTCTCAAGGTTGGTTCAATATATGTAAATCTATAAGTATAATTCAGCACATAAACAAATGAAAAACCAAAGAGCATATGATTCTCTCAATTGATGCAGAAATAGCTTTTCATAATATCCAGCATCCCTTCATGATCAGAACACTTAAGAAAATGGGTATAGAAGGGACATTTTTTAAACTAATAGAGGTCATCTACAGCAAACCCACAGCTAATATCATATTGAATGGAATTAAATTGAAATCATTTCCACTCAGATCAGGAACCAGACATAGCTGCCCATTGTCTCCACTGCTCTTTATCATTGTAATGGAAGTTCTAGCCATCACAACTACGGAAGAAAAGGCAAACAAGGGTATCCATATAAGGTTAGAAGAGATCACACTTTTGTTCTTTGCAGATAATATGATTGTATATCTGGAAAACACCAGGGATTCTACGACAAAACTCTCAGAAGTGATCAAAGAATACCGCAGCATCTCAGGTTACAAAATTTACATTCATAAATTGGTAGCCGTTATATATATCAACAATAATCAAGCTGAAAAAAAAAAACAGTTAAGGACTCTATCCCATTCACAGTAGTGCCAAAGAAGATGAAATATTTGGGAATTTATCTAACAAAAGACGTGAAAGATCTCTATAAAGAGAACTATGAAACTCTAAGAAAAGAAATAGCTGAAAGTGTTAACAAATGGAAAAACTTACCATGCTCATGGCTGGGAAGAATAAAGATTGTTAAAATGTCCATACTACCCAAAGCAATATACAATTTTAATGCAAGCCCTATTAAAGCTTCACTGTCATACTTTAAAGATCTTGAAAAAACAATACTTCATTTTATATGGAACCAGAAAAAAACTCGAATAGCCAAGACATTACTCAGAAATAAAAACAAAGCAGGAGGAATCACGCTACTGGACATCAGACTATACTATAAATCGATAGTGATGAAAAAAGCATGGTACTGGCACAAAAACAGGGAAGTAGATGTCTGGAACAGAATAGAGAACCAAGAGATGAATCCAGCTACTTACTGTTATTTGATCTTTGATAAGCCAATTAAAAACTTTCAGTGGGGAAAAGATTCCCTATTTAACAAATGGTGCTGGTTTAACTGGCTGGAAACCTGTAGAAGACTGAAACTGGACCTACACCCTTCATCATTATGTAAGATAGACTCTCACTGGATTAAAGATTTAAACTTAAGACATGAAACTATAAAAATATTAGAAGAGAGTGCAGGGAAAACCCTTGAAGGAATCGATCGGGGTGAGTATTTTATGAGGAGGACCCCCCGGGCAATTGAAGCAGCTTCAAAAATACACTACTGAGACCTGATAAAACTAAAAAGCTTCTGCACAGCCAAGAACACAGTAAGTAAAGCAAGCAAAAATCCCTCAGAATGGGAGAAGATATTTGCAGGTTATGTCTCCGACAAAGGTTTAATAACAAGAATCCACAGAGAACTGAAATGTATAAGCAAGAAAAGAACAAGTGATCCTATCGCAGGCTGGGCAAGGGACCTGAAGAGAAACTTCTCTGATGAAGACAGGCGCTCGGCCTACAGACATATAAAAAATGCTCATCATCTTTAATCATCAGAGAAATGCAAATCAAAACTACTTTGAGATATCATCTAACTCCAGTAAGATTAGCCCATATCACAAAATCCCAAGACCAGAGATGTTGGTGTGGATGTGGAGAATAGGGAACACTTCTACACTGCTGGTGGGAATGCAAATTAATACATTCCTTTTGGAAAGATGTATGGAGAACACTTAGAGATCTAAAAATTGATCTGCCATTCAATCCTATAATTCCTCTACAAGGTATATACCCAGAAGGCCAAAAATCACATTGTAACAAAGATATTTGTACCAGAATGTTTATTGCAGCCCATTTCATAATTGCTAAGTCATGGAAAAAGTCCAAATGCCCATCGATCCACGAATGGATTAATAAATTGTGGTATATGTACGCCATGGAATATTATGCAGCCTTAAAGAAAGATGGAGACTTTACCTCTTTCATGTTTACATGGATGGAGCTGGAACATATTTTTCTTAGTAAAGTATCTCAAGAATGGAAGAAAAAGTATCCAATGTACTCAGTCCTACTATAAAACTAATTTATGGCTTTCATGTAAAATCTATAACCCAGTCATAATTAAGAATATGGGGAAGGGAAGATGGAGGGGAGGAGGGGGGAGGATGGGCGGAGCATCTTACAAAGGGACATGTGAAACTTCGTAAATGTAGAATATAAATGTCTTAACACAATAACTAAGAAAATGCCAGGAACGCTATATTAACCAATGTGATGAAAATGTGTCAAACGGTCTATAAAACCAGTGTATGGTGCTCCATGATCGCATTAATGTACACAGCTATGATTTAATCATAAAATAAATAAATAAATACATAAATACATAAAAATAAAGTGAGCATCAGCATGGTGATGGATTTTTCTTGGGCCTTGTTAAACTTAGAAGCAAAAATTATAAATTGACTATTTTTTCTAATTCTATATGAGAATAATATTTTTTTTTGTAGTGAGACACAAGAAGATCAGACTGCCATGGGATTCCCTATCCCCTTAAAATCTTGCCTAGTACAGTTAAATGTCTAATTAGAATAGTTTTAAAACCCTTCTTGAAATTTGGCATTTGTGTGAGGTCATTTTCCTCCTGTTCATTTATTTGGTCTTTCTCTTAAATGTTTGAGGAGTTCCTCAAAGACCTACTTAACCTTGACTGAAAGTTCATAATTCTGAATGAAGCAAGAGATAAGCAGTAAATCAGCTACAATTAGGGATGTTCCAACTGCAGCACATGGGCCAGGTGCATGTAGATTATATTAGGATATTTTTGCTTATCTGTGGGCAGCAGATATCATGAAAAGTATGCACGAATTTCTTTTTCTCATCAGTGAAATTTGTGTATTTAGTGTATAGCCCAAGGCAATTTTTCTTCCGATGTGGTGCAGAGAAGCCAATAGTTTGGACACTACTCCCCCTGTATTGAGTGGGACTTCTACAACCAGTCCTGCTATAAAGTGAGTGGAGTTGGTGCAGCCACTATGCCAGAATGTGTAGTGTTTCATTACAGAGCAAGAGTTAGTTCTCCATACAGCCTATATATTAGCATCACTTGTGGACCTTTCATTGTGATAGCAATCAATGCAGGCTTTTCCCCAGAGATTCTGATTCAGGTACTATTTTCTACACAAGAATACTCATTACAGCGCATGTAAGTGTGATGTAATTACAGGTATCTGCAAATCCTTTCAAACATTGATAGTAAATGTTTCAATACTCTTCATGATTCAATGTTTTATCTTAGGGATGTGCATTGCACCACATTTGCTCCTACCCTTCCCACACCATTCCTGAGAAATTACTTGTTTTGAGCTTTCAGGAAGTAAAATTTAAAACTTCACAATGAAATAACAAGATAATTATATAGCATTTTAGTGTCATATTAGAGAATTTCCTATTGATCCCATTGAAAGTCATTGACTCTCTCAAGAAATATACCTTTATATGACCATCAGGGCCCAGGTGTTCTATGGCACCTTAAATTGTTGATCATTGGTGAGGTGGAATGATTGGTTGTTCTGTTTGATGGAGAATATAATACTAAAAATTTTGTTGTATTGCCCGGCAGGGTAGTGAACCATTTTGTATTTAGCCTAGCTAATTTATTTCAACATCTCTGTCCCTAGTAATTATACAAGTCCATGTTTCTCAAATCGTTTTGGAGCTAGCTCTGTTATTTTTCTGGTTTCTCTATTAACAAATTGAATAAAATTTTGATACATGTTCATTACCATTACTTTTCGCATTAGAATTATATTTTTAACAATTTGAGTTACATGCTTTTAATGTTTTTGGTAGTTTTACATAGATGCGATCACTGCCTAAAGAACCACCAGAGCAGAGAGCAAGCCTTTATTACAGAATGTCACAACAAGGGGACATCTTTAGGATCTTTTTACCCTCCCTCATCTTTCTGTTACAGAGCTATTAATGCCATCTGTTGAGTTTGAGCTGAGAGAAACAAATTTGGCATATTTTTCAGAGAGCACTTCTCTATTTTTTTTAAGAAAAAACAAACACTTCTTGTACATTACTGTCTACCAGTTGGAAACTGATAGGACCTGGTGATTGTCTTTCAAGAAGCCAGAAAGACCTATTTTAGGTGTCAGAGTTGTCTATAGACTAAGAGCCTAGAAGACTCTGTGGTTCACTTTTCTGTTTAAGGACTGGAGTCTTGAGAATGATATCCCATCTGTTATATCACTGTGTCTTAAAGTTTGGAAAATGTCAAAAAGGAGATAAAATAGTGGACTTGCAAACATCTAGAAGTGTTACTTTTGTTTAAGAAATACTGTGAATTGCTAGCTGCCAAATTCTAGAGTGGATGGAAGAGAAATGAGCATCATCCAGTTACCTATATCTCTTGTGTCTGAAGGATGATACACATATGTATTTTTTAAAAGTTAATTATGTTGATCAATTCTATCATCTTAAGGTTCTATTTATTAGGAAAGATCTTCTTCCTTCTTCCTTTATTTTATTTACTTATATTGGTTTGGTTTTGCCTATATAAGTTGTTCCCCTATGTATAGTTGTGCTTATTTTTATATTTATGTTTTATGTGTCTATCACTCTACAAATGAGTGGAATCTTTAACTCCTCAAGGAAGGAAAGTAATTGACTTTTCCTATGGCCTGCTTGTGCGTATAGCCCCGTGTGTCTGTGAATGGCTTTTGGGGGGCACTCTTTGAGATTAATTGAGCATGTAAATCTCTCACTTCTCTGTAATATAGGGAAACTGAATTCAAAATACAGATTTATAATCTAACAGAAGGAAAATGCAAATTGGCATCAAGCTACCAATTATTCATCATAAAATTGTACTCATGAACATTTCTTTGAATCATTTTTAATACTCTGTAAGAAATGCAGGTTATATCTGGATCTACGCGATAATTAAGTTTACATAATATTCTTAATGAAAGCAAATCTTCAGAGACGTAGGACTGGTGTGACAATTTTGCTTCATAAACACTTATATGGATTCTCTGTGATTCTATGACATTGTGGAAAATAATACAATCTGTGTTAGTTTGGGTTCCCAAAATAGCAAACCCTGAGCCAAAGAGTATGCATGTAAGATGTTAATTTGGAAGTTGGTTTTAGAAAACACTATGAGAAAGGGGATAATAGGGACTTAATCACATTGTCTCACTGAGAACCAAGGGACATGGGCTATATATATTGACTAATTCTTTTCTCTGTTGGTTGAATGTAGCCCTGAAGCATTAACTCCCCAGAACATCAAGTGGATGCCACAGACAATCTGAGCATGCTTCAGTGTCTTGAAAATGACCTCAGCTAGAAAGAAGCAGAAAGCTGTCTGCATGTACAGGATCTTCCTGTGGTGACCTCCAGCATATGACAAGGTGATATGAGAGGGGCACCAAAACATCTACTCACAAGCTAATATTTAATTTTTTGGAAGATTTGGGTTTGCCTTTTTTATTAAATGCCTAAAAAATTTGAACTTTCTGAATTTTTCAGCAGTGTTTTTTATGATAGATAAGTGAACATTGTTTAGATAATATATTGAATGATAATTACTGTGTTTCTACACCAATGATTGGTGTTCGTGAACCTCAAAATCTTTCTACTTTAACTATTGGTATAAATTTGTAAATGTCATCTCTTGGACCAGTTTTTAATATTAGTGATGTTTATATTAGTCTCTTGTGTCAAATTAAATGTAATTTCCAAATCCATCAAATGACACCAACAAATATTATATTGACTTAATTGATAAGAACATTTTGGTGCCTGAAAGTATTTTAAATAAATTTAAATTCATAGAGCTAGAGAAAGCAAATATCATCATGTAAAGTTTGGGGTTATTTGTAGCTGTTTATATTTTCTTTTTGTAAAGCTCCAATTAAGATGGAAAATTCAATGTGGTATATGCCTTGACTTATAACATATGTTAACTGTATTTTGAAGTTAAAGATTGAAAATTTCAGATAATACTATCATCTGACTAATGTGTGTGTGCACACACACAAACACATGTTTACACTAATAGGCAAAAGTAGCTTATGCATAATAAAGATGCAAGGACTAGCCTTGGAGTATTCAGTTTGCTCTTAATGAAAGATAGTAAACAGTGTTTTCTTGACCGTCCCTGTAATAAGCCCATATGGCAAAGATTTTTTATCTTCCCTGAAAAATCTCACTAGTAAGACTGTTTTTCTCCATTAACCATGACATTAGCTATTAGTTTTCACAGATGTCCTTCATCAGTTTGAAGGGTTCTGTGCTAGTCCTATTTCAATAAGAGAGATTTTACCATTAATAGGTTTTGAATTGTGTCAAATACAGGTATTTTCTTTCTAGTTAGAAGTTTACCCATTTTGTTCATATTTTCAAATAACCAGCTTTTGTTTGAGTCAAATTTTTCTGTTGTTTTTATGTTTTATATATTGTTGTTTTTAGCTCTTATCATTACTATTTCTTTCTTTGCAGTTATTTTGGTTTTACTTTGCTCACATTTTTCCAGTTACATTAAAATAGAATCTTAGGTCACTCATTTATTTATTTTTTTTCAAATATGGGCATTTAAAGCTGTACGTTGTCTTCTAAGCACAATGATATGCTGTGCTTTCTTTTTATTTTGTTATTTCATTTTTGACCCATGAATTACTTAGAAGGATGTTGTTTAATTTCCAGATATTTTAATAGTATTGTTCTATCTTTTGATTCCACTGTGGTAAGAAAATATTCTGAGGTGATTCCCTCCTTTTTCAATTTCTTGATATTCATTTTATGGCCCTTTATGTCATCTATCTTGGTGAATCTATATCACATGCACTTGAAAGAAATGTTTACTGTTATTGAAGTTTAGATCTAAGTGGTTGATGTTACTCTTTAGATGTTGTATTTACTGATCATTTGTCTAGTTGTTCCATTAATTGTGGAGAGATAAATGTAAAAAAAAAACCCTTTATTATATTTGTGGAATTTTCCAAATCACTTTTTTTTTTTTTTAGACAGAGTCTCACTTTATCACCCTCGGTAGAATGCTATGGCGTCACAGCTCACAGCAACCTCCAAGTTCTGGGCTTAGGTAATTCTCTTGCTTCAGCCTCCCAAGCATCTGAGACTACAGGTGCCCACCATAATGCCTGGCTATTTTTTGCTGCAGTTTGGCCAGGGCCAGGTTCAAACCTGCCACCCTTGGTATTTGGGGCCAGCACCCTACCCACTGGGCCACAGGCACCGCCCACAAATCACTTTTTAACACTATCAATTTGTGCTATCTATATTTTCAGTCTCTGTTATTAAGTGCATAGTTTCACTGTTATGTCTTCTTGATGAATTATCCTTCTTCTCATCATTATGAAATGTTTCTCCTTTTCTCTGGTAATACTCTTTGTCTTGATTCCTATTTTACCTTACAGTTAAAAGCCACTCTAATGGGGTGGCTCCTGTGGCTCAAAGGGGTAGGGCGCCAGTCCCATATGCCAGAGGTGGCAGGTTCAAACCCAGCCCTGGCCAAAACACTGCAAGAAAAATAAAAAAATAAAAAGCCATTCTAATGTTCTATGCTTACTGCTTGCATGACATGTCTTCACTGTATGTTTAATATCAGTGATATTTTATAAAGGGTATTTTTTATTGGCATCATGTAAAGGAAGGGACATTTCTTAAACTGATAGAGGCCATCTACAGCAAACCCACAGCCAATATCATATTGAATGGAGTTAAATTGAAATCATTTCCGCTCAGATCAGGAAACAAACATGGCTGCCCATTGTCTCCACTGCTCTTTATCATTGTAATGGAAGTTTTAGCCATCACAACTAGGTAAGAAAAAGCAATCAAGGGTATCCATATAAGGTCAGAAGAGATCAAACTTTCATTCTTCGCAGATAATATGATTGTATATCTGGAAAATACCAGGGATTCTACGACAAAACTTTCAGAAGTGATCAAGGAATAAAGCAGCATCTCAGGTTATAAAATCAACATTCATAAATCAGTAGCCTTTATATATACCAACAATAGTCAAGCTGAAAAAACAGTTAAGGACTCTATTCCATTCACAGTAGTGCCAAAGAAGATGAAATATTTGGGAGTTTATCTAACAAAGGATGTGAAAGATCTCTATAAAGAGAACTAAGAAACTCTAAGAAAAGAAATAGCTGAAAATGTTAACAAATGGAAAAACATATCATGCTCATGGCTGGGAAGAATCAACATTGTTAAAATGTCCATACTACCCAAAGCCATACACAATTTTAATGCCATCCCTATTAAAGCTCCACTGTCATGCTTTAAAGATCTTGAAAAAATAATACTTAGTTTTACATGGAATCAGAAAAAAGCTCAAATATCCAAGACATTACTCAGAAATGAAAACAAAGCAGGAAAAATCACGCTGCCAGACCTCAGACTATACTATAAATCGATAGTGATCAAAACAGCATGATAGTGGCACAAAAAAGAGAAGTAGATATCTGGAGCAGAATAGAGAACCAAGAGATCAATCCAGCTACTTACTGTTATTTGATCTTCGACAAGCCAATTAAAAACGTTCAGTAGGGAAAAAGATTCCCTATTTAACAAATGGTGCTGGGTAAACTGGCTGGCAACCTGTAGAAGACTGAAACTGGACCCACACCTTTCACCATTAACTAAGATACACTCTCACTGGATTAAAGATTTAAACTTAAGACACAAAACTATAAAATTACTAGAAGAGAGTGCAGGGAAAACCCTTGAAGAAATCGGTCTGGGCGAGTATTCTATGAGGAGGACCCCCCAGGCAATTGAAGCAGCTTCAAAAATACACTACTGGGACCTGATTAAACTAAAAAGCTTCTGCACAGCCAAGAACACAGTAAGTAAAGCAAGCAGACAGCCCTCAGAATGGGAGAAGATATTTGCAGGTTATGACTCTGACAAAGGTTTAATAACCAGAATCCATAGAGAACTCAAACGTATAAGCAAGAAAAGAACAAGTGATCCCATCGCAGGCTGGGCAAGAGACTTGAAGAGAAACTTCTCTGAAGAAGACAGGTGCACGGCCTACAGACATATGAAAAAATGCTCATCATCTTTAATCATCAGAGAAATGCAAATCAAAACTACTTTGAGATATCATCTAACTCCAGTAAGATTAGCCCATATCACAAAATCCCAAAACAAGAGATGTTGGCATGGATATGGAGAAAAGGGAACACTTCTACACTGCTGGTGGGAATGCAAATTAATACATTCCTTTTGTAAAGATGTTTGCAGAACACTTAGAGTTCTAAAAATAGATCTGCCATTCAATCCTATAATTCCTCTACTTGGTATATACCCAGAAGACCAAAAATCACATTCTAACAAAGGTATTTGTACCAGAATGTTTATTGCAACCCAATTCATAATTGCTAAGTCATGGAAAAAGCCCAAATGCCCATCGATCCACGAATGGATTAATAAATTGTGGTAAATGTACACCATGTAATATTATGCAGCCTTAAAGAAAGATGGAGACTTTACCTCTTTCATGTTTACATTGATGGAGCTGGAACATATTCTTCTCAGTAAAGTATCCAAAGAATGGAAGAAAAAGTACCCAATGTACTCAGTCCTACTATGTAACTAATTTATGGCTTTCACATGAAAGCTATAACCCAGTTATAACCTAAGAATAGGGGGAAGGGGGAGAGCGAGGGGAAGGGAGGGGGGTGGATGCGTGGAGGCAAGGTGATTGGTGGGATTACACCTGCGGTGCATCTTACAAGGGTACATGTGAAACTTAGTAAATGTAGAATATAAATGTCTTAATACAATAACTTAGAAAATGCCAGGAAGGCTATGTTAACCAGTGTGATAAAAATGTGTCAAACAGTCTATAAAACCAGTGTATGGTGCCCCATGATCGCATTAATGTACAAAGCTATGATTTAATAATAATAATATTAATAATAAGTGTATAAAGAGGTTATACACATTCTTTTGCCTGAATGTTTTGTATTAATGGATATTGTGTCTGATTTGGGAACAATTCTCCTACCTAGTATTCTAAAACCAAAACTTGATGGATTCTGAATAAAGGTAACAGTTAGGAATACACAAGTTTATGAGATTGAGGTGAAAATTTGGAGGAGAATTCATATGTTAAACAGGCTTTTTGTGAACAAGTTGTATCACATTTACCTGAATGTATCATGGGGATGGATATTATATGTGACTGGGGAATTGTTTCTATAAATCTCTCCTTCTAGCAATATTAACTGCACATATGCTAAATGGAAATGAATGAAACTGAGCTGACAGTGTAGAATAGAAGCTGTAGAGCTGGCACTGACAAATTCTCTGTGTGATAGCTCTGTATAGAGCTTAGACTGAGACTTATAGTGCTTCCTAGCAACAACTATTGGGAGTATGGACTATAAAATTTCCTTATGAGGGGCAATTATTGGTCTATCAGACATTCATTGGAAATGCCCCTCTCATGAAAGGAAAAAAAAAGTTAAAACCTGAATTACTCATGATTTCTTGTGTGATGTCAGAGAAATTCTCTAATAGGAATAGTAATTCCCATAAGAATCCTAAAATAAAATTTAAATGGTTTATTCAGGGTCATGCTACTGGGCAACTGCAAGGATATTCTTTTGGGATAAAAGTCTTTTCCCTCTAGTACTGAATTTTGAAACTGTATGAGTTGTTGCTGGATTCTGCTGTCACTGGAACTGTGTCCTATAAACAGCTCTGACTTACTAATGAAGAGCCACTTGGTTTGTGGACACAAGTTCTAAGATGAACAGATAATATCCTGCTTTGAAGGCCACCACTGTGAAGAAAGAAAAACAAGTCATCTCAGTGGGCTGAACTACAAGCTCATTGCCACAGTGTTTTGGTTTTCACCAACCTGAATATATGGTGAGGCAGAAGGACACCAGAAAACTTGCCTATTAAAGGGATGCCCATATGAAACAAGGCCCTGTAGAAATTACTATGAGAACTTAAGGGGTGCATTAAATTAAACATATTGATGTTCATCAGTACTCCCCTTCAAATTCAGAAGGTGATTGAATTCACATCCATGTGTGCTTCCTGGGTCTGCAAAAAATGGATATGGAGGTACTGTAGCAATGCAAAGATGTACTGAATCTAGACAGATTCTTCTTTCACTCTCTGAGGCACAAAATGCCAATAAAACATATTCTGTCTGCCAGCAAAAGAGAGATTGATTCCACAGAGGGAAGGCCCTACCACAGCTGGCCAGTCAGACTGAAACTGGTAGCCTTGAGGGTTAGAGGATAACAATAATTGGTCTTGACTGGAATAGAGGCTGTATCTGCACTGGGATTTGCATACCCAGTAAGAGATGCAAATTTCCAGAATGCTATAAAAGAGCCACAATAGGAGATGTGCACCAGTTTGGACCCCCAACTCAATTGCTTCAAACCAAGGAATATACTTTATAGCCCACAATGTCCATGGGTGAGCAGAAAGGTATCCTTTTCAGAGTAAAAGTTTGCTAGAGAAAGGGAATGGGTAACCAAAATAATGACTATCTAACAAAGTTATATAAAGATATGAAAGCCTGACTTACATGCCTTCACAAATGTGTGCTCAAAATGACTATGCCGGGCAGTGCCTGTGGCTCAAAGGAGTAGGGTGCTGGCCCCATACACCAGAGGTGGCGTGTTCAAACCCAGCCCCAGCCAAAAACTGCAAAAAAAAAAAAAAGACTATGCCCATTAGACAGATTTTCCCACTTTTGTGGTAGAACTGGGGAAAAGGAGGTGGAGGAGCATGCTAGTATATCTACACAATTCTTCATAAGGGGGAAGAATACTAGTATGATGACTATATATATATATATATATGGACTGAAAGTTTCAAACTTTTAATCATTTGGCTGTAAAGTGTTTAATACATTTACAATATAACCTGATTTATGATTGAAGTGTTTAATCCATTTATAATATTATATATGTAATTATATATATATTTTAACTTTCTTCCCCACATTTCCTCAACTTCCTTTTTCCTAATTGAAGTAGTAATCACAGAACCTAATGCATCTACAAGTGCTAAAAACAAGGATGAATCTTAAGCAAGAAATGGCAACCATATTTTTAAACATTTATGTCAAAATTCCTAAGGACTTGATGGGGCAGTTCATACTCCTACCCTCTCTGATAAAATTGGGGTTGACAGTGATTGCTCCTATGTTGCCCTGTGGTCAAGATAGCCTACAAGTTCTGTTCCTATCTTACCCTACTCTATGTTAATGGGAGTAAAATAAAGGAAAGGTACTTTATATACCAGTATTGCTATTTGTAGTCTATATCAGCACAGTGTCCAAACTTAATATTTCTTCCAAAGGTTAGGTATAAACGTATAAAAGGAAGAATAGTAGCTTAGGGCAGGGGATAAATAAGAAGGATATGTAATGAATAAAATTCAATACTACATCTATGCCTTGAAATAGGTTCATAGCAAGAGATGATATGGTCTCTTAGCTCAATTATACTTCATGCCTGAAAGGATGAGACCATAAATTGCTGAGACCATGCAGTCTTTTGGAACCTGGCAACATCAAATGAAAACCTGCAAACCTAAGGAATCTCTCCCTGGGAAATATTTTTTCACATTAGGATGATGGACTGTATTAATTATTATTATTTTTTATTGTTGGGAATTCATTGAGGGTACAATAATCCACGTTACACTGATTGCATTTTTTAGGTAAAGTCCCTCTTGCAATCGTGTCTTGCCCCCAGAAGGTGTGGCACACATCAAAGCCCCACCCCCCTCCCTCCTTCCCTCTCTCTGCTCTTCTTTTCCCCACTCCTCCCTTCTTCTTTCTCTCTCTTCTCTCCCCTTCCCCCACCCCAACCATGACCTTAATTGTCATTAATTGTCCTCATATCAAAATTGAGTACATAGGATTCATGCTTCTACATTCTTGTGATGCTTTACTAAAAATAATGTCTTCCACTCAAAGCCAGGTTAATACGAAGAATTAACACATCCACGCCAGCATCTGCAGTTTTGAGATTTTGTGATGTGGGCCATTCTCACTGGGGTTAGATGGTATCTCAGGGTGGTTTTGATTTGCATTTCTCTAATAGATAGGGATGATAAACATTTTTTCATATGTTTATTAGCCATGCCTCTGTCTCCTTTAGAGAAGATTCTATTCATGTCTCTTGCCCATTGATATATGGGATTGTTGGCTTTTTTCATGTGGATTAATTTGAGTTCTCTATAGATCCTAGTTATCAAGCTTTTGTCTGATTGAAAATATGCAAATATCCTTTCCCATTGTATAGGTTGTCTATTTGCTTTGGTTATTGTCTCCTTAGCTGTACAGAAGCTTTTCAGTATAATGAAGTCCCATTTGTTTATTTTTGTTGTTGTTGCAATTGCCATGGCAGTCTTCTTCATGAAGTCTTTCCCCAGGCCAATATCTTCCAGTGTTTTTCCTATGCTTTCTTTGAGGATTTTTATTGTTTCATGCCTTAAATTTAAGTCCTTTATCCATCTTGAATCAATTTTTGTGAGTGGAGAAAGGTGTAGGTCCAGTTTTAGTCTTTTACATGTGGATATCCAGTTCTCCCAACATCATTTATTGAATAGAGAGTCTTTCCCCCAAGGTATATTCTTGTTTGGTTTATCAAAGATTAGGTGGTTGTAAGATGTTAGTTTCATTTCCTGGTTTTCTATTTGATTCCAACTGTCTCTCTATTTTTGTGCCAGTCTCATGCTGTCTTGACCACTATGGCTTTGTAGTACAGCCTAAAATCTGGTATGGAGATGCCCCCAGCTTTATTTATATTACTAACAACTGCCTTAGCTATACGAGTTTTTTTTCTGGTTCCATACAAAACGCAGAATCATTTTTTCCACATCATGAAAGAACGATGTTGGTATTTTAATAGAAATGGCATTGAATAGGTAGATTGCTTTGGGAAGTATAGACATTTTAACAATTTTTTTTTTCTTTTTTGTAGAGACAGAGTCTCACTTTATGGCCCTTGGTAGAGTGCTATGGCATCACACAGCTCACAGCAATCTCCAACTCCTGGGCTTAAATGATTCTCTTGCCTCAGCCTCCCGAGTAGCTGGGACTACAGGTGCCCGCCACAACGCTCAGCTATTTTTTGGTTGCATTTCAGCTGGGGCGGGGTTTGAACCCGCCACCCTCGGTATATGGGGCCGGCGCCTTACCGACTGAGCCACAGGCACCGCCCCCATTTTAACAATGTTGATTCTGTACATCCATGAGCATGGTATGTTCTTCCATTTGTTCATATCCTCTGCTATTTCCTTCTGAGGATTTCATAGTTTTCTTTATAGAGGTCCTTCATTTCCTTTGTTAAGTATATTCCTAGGTATTTCATTTTCTTTGAAACTATGGTGAAGGGAGTTGTGTCCTTAATTAGCTTCTCATCTTGACTGTTATTGGTATATACAAAGGCTACTGACTTGTGGACATTGATTTTTATATCCTGAGACATTACTGTATTTTTTGATGACTTCTAGGAGTCTTGTGGTTGACTCTTTGGGATTCTCTAAGTATAAGATCATGTCATCAGCAAAGAGGGAGAGTTTGACCTCCTCTGCTCCCATTTGGATTCCCTTTATTTCCTTGTCTTGCCTAATTGTATTGGCTAGAACTTCCAGCACTATGTTGAATAGTAAAGGTGACAGAGGACAACCTTGTCTGGTTCCAGTTCTAGGAGGAAGAGCTTTCAGTTTTACTCCATTTAGTAAAATATTGGCTGTGGGTTTGTCATAGATAGCTTCAATCAGTTTTAGAAATGTGTCACTTATGCCTATACTCTTCAGTGTTTTAATTAGAAAAAGATGCTGGATTTTATCAAATGCTTTTTCTGCATCTATTGAGAGTATCATATGATCTTTATTTTTGCCTCTGTTAATATGGTGGATAACGTTTATGGACTTGCGTATGTTAAACCAGCCTTGCATCCCTGGGATGAAACCTACTTGATCATAATGTATGACTTTTTTGATAATAAGCTGTAATCTATTGGCTAGGATTTTTTTGAGAATTTTTGCATCTATATTCATGAGTGAAATTGGTCTGAAATTCTCCTTTTTGGTTAGGTCTTTTCCTGGTTTTAATATCAGGGTGATGTTTGCTTCATAGAACATGTTGGGGAAGATTCTTTTTTCCTCAATTTTTTGGAATAATTTCTGCAGTACAGGAATAAGCTTTTCCTTCAAGGTTTGATAGAATTCTGGTATGAAGCCATCTGGACCAGGGCATTTTTTTTTTTTGGAAGCTTTTTTATTGTTTCTTTAATCTCAGTGCTTGAAATTGGTCTGTTCAGGAGCTCTATTTCTTCCTGGCTAAGTCTAGGGAGAGGGTGTGATTCCAGGAATTGATCCATTTCCTTCACATTGTCAAATTTCTGGGCATAGAGTTTCTGGTAGTATTCAGAGATGATCTCTTGTATCTCTGTGGGATCAGTTGTTATTTCCCCTTTATCATTTCTGATTGAGGTTACTAGAGATTTTACTTTTCTATTTCTCATTAGTCTGGCCAATGGTTTACCTATTGTATTTATTTTTTCAAAAAACCAACTCCTTGTTTCATTACTTTTCTGAATGATTCTTTTGTTTTCAATTTCATTGATCTCTGATTTGATTTTGGATATTTCTTTTCTTCTACTGGGTTTAGGCTTAGATTGTTCTTCTTTGTCTAATTCCATAAGATGGCTTGGAGTTCTTTGACGCGTTCCTTTTCTGTTTTTCGAATTTAGGCATCTAAAGTGATAAATTTTCCTCACAAAACTGCTTTTGCAGTATCCCACAGGTTCCTTCAACTCTGCTAAATCCTTTCTATATTCTTCATATTGTTCATCTCTTGTTTGATTCTGTTTTTGGATTTCCTTTTGGTTATTTTTCACTTTATTGGCAGTTTTCTTCATTGTTTCCATCATTTCCTTCATTGTTTTCATCATGTGTATTCTAAATTCCCTTTCGGTCATTCCTAACATTTTTTTATGTGTAGAATCCTCTGCAGTAGCTACCTCATGGTCCCATGGAGGGGTTGCTCTGGGCTGGTTCTTCATGTTGCCTAAAGTTTTCTGCTGATTCTTTGTCATGAGTGATTTATTTCATCTGTTTCCTTGCCGTAATTTTCCTTTCACTTCCTCTTGCTCTTTAAATTCCTGTGCCTGTGGACTAAGGTTTCGATGAGTCTTTTTGGTACAGGACCAGAAGGATGAGAAGGTTGAAGAGCAAGAGGGACAAAAGAAAGAAAGAACAAAAAGAAAATAGAGAAAGGGTGGGGGTGGGTAAAAGGGAATATTGACAAAAAGAAGAGAGGCACAGAAAGAGGGAGACAGAGCAATATAGGTGTACAGTAGGGTACTTTGATACAATCTTAAACAAAAAACCCTACCTCTGGGGGTGCCCTGTTGGGTGGTTCCTTTGAGGTCAGCAGCTCTATGCTAACCTGATCAGACACAGTACCCCACCTCCACCAAATAGAGAGGAAAGACAAAAATGCTATAAATCAAACCAAAACAAGCAAACAGAAAATTTTATGGGATAAAATTGGGTGAAAAACCAAATAATAGGGGTAGAAACACTAACAAAAGTAAAGTTGTAACTATTGAAAAAGGCAGCAATGGGAAATTGTCTTTAAACTAGAAACATGGAGAAAGAAAAAAAGAAAAGAAAAAATCCGTACAGAAAAGGTTGAAATTAAAAAACAAAACAACAACAACAAAATCAAAAACAAACAACAACAACAAAAAAACAAAAACAAAAGCACAGCAGTATATATATCTTGTTGAATATTGTCTGGGCAACAGGTGGTGTTCTCGGGTATGAGATGTTAATCACAATGCTGACACGACTGGAGGCCTCCACTGATTTCTCAAACCCCACAGGGTGGACACCCTAAATCTCTCTTCAGCCCTTTTAAAAGGCACATTAAACTTCTAAACTTGGCTAAGCAGAAGCTTTCCCAGGAAAGTGCTTGTCGCTGGATCACTGCTGAAATGGCTATCCACTTACCCGGTGTGCCAAAACCGGTCTCCCTCTGCCCCTGAGGGTTAAGGCTATAAGGCAGCTCGGTCCCCACCTTTAGTCTGCTCAGGCACTAGGTTACCAGCTCCCACCTGATCATTGCTCTGCAACCCTGAGGGCGGAGCTTGCTGGGTCAGTTCTCTCACAATGGTTCCCTGTGGCCCACAGCTGAACACTATTAGCTCCGTCCATCTCAGAGGCTCAGTCTGGGGCCCTAGACAATGCCCAAAGTTCTCCACACTCCTGCTCAAGCTCTCCCCAAGGCAGTTCAACTGAGTGCCAAGTCTAAAAACACCAAAACAGTTCACAGGTAATGCTTTTCCAGTTTGCAGTCTCGCTACTGCTGTACTTACAGCTGCCGGCAGGATTAGACAGCTCAAACACACGTGACCACTTGCCAGTTTTCCACTGTTTTTGTCCTCCTCTTGGGGTCCAGAAGTCTCTCGCTGACTCTCTGTATCCTCAAAGGGATGATTATAGGCAGATCCCACCAGCCAGAGATGCCTGGAGTCTTATCTCCCCCAACTCACGGTGCCCAGTTGCAGGAAAGCTGTTACTCAGCTGCCATCTTCCTCTCACCCCTGACTGTATTAAATTATTAATGACTGAAAAGGATCCAGGGTCTTATAACTTTTATGGACCTTTGTTGTAAGTGATCTATGGGTCAAATACCAGAGACCTGTGGTATATAATAAGAGATGTGTTTGGTCTTTTTTCATGGTTCCTGACACAGAGCTCCTAAAACACTTAGAATATTCTGAGTAACAGAAGTGTCTTTTGTTATTCATACTGAGCCCCTTTTAATCATTTTTGAATTTATCCTAATTAGGTGACAGGGTGGGCCCTATAGATAGCTCAGAATGTGGCTGGTCACCAGAAAGGCCAAATGATTAAAGGTTTGAAACTTTCAGCTCCATCCATTGACCGCTGGGAAGAAGAGTGTAGGGGGTTGGAGACTGGACTCTCCAACCGTAAAATTCAAGGAGTTTGCAGGTTGGTGAAGATATCCAGGATCTGGAAGGGTGGTACATCTGGAGATTTCCTGGAAGTTCCACACACAACCTCTCACCCTCTGCCTTGCCCCGTGCATCTCTTCCATTTGGTTATTACTGAGTTGTATCCTTTGTAATAACTGGTAAATATAGAAAAAAATAAATTGACCATAAATGTATGACTTTATTTATGAACTCTAACCTGCTTTATAATGGAAGTGTTTAATCCATTTCAACATAATATATTTTATACAGTTTGGGTTAGGTCTACCATTTTATTATTAGATTTAATGTTTTCTTTCTGATTTTGCACCTCTATTTTCCATTTTCCAATTTCGTTTGGTTTAATTTAATATTTTTTAGTATTCCATTTTTATAGCACCAAAAGTATGCAGTTTATTTAAAATAAAGCATACATAAGCATAGACTTTTCTAGAGAGATTGAATAAAAGGTTTCCTTCATAAGTGAGAGGAGCCACCAAACAGAGGCAGTGCACCCATATAATTATTTCTTCCTCCCTCCCCCATAATTATCTATAAGAGTTTTCTTTGGTATACTTTATCAACACATAAAGGAAAATGGCAACATATGACAACTTGTATTCTATTTTAATATGTCAACTTTCTTTTTAGCTGTATCTTTTTGTATTGGAGAATGATTAATATATCAAAATAATTTAGTCTCATCCATATACACTATATTAATATTATATATCTAGTCTACAAAAAAATATTATGTATCTAAATATGCATAGTCATATATAATTGTCTCTTTTTAGTTGATAGCTTCATTCTTTCTTTTTTTTGTCTTTTGTAGTTTTCTTAGATTAACTTATTCCTAGGAGTGTTAAATTAGGGCCACATAATAATATGTATTTAATGCCCCACTGAGAAGTTGGAACTCGTTATTGATGCTCAATAAAGACTAAGATGCTACTTCCAAAGCAAATACAAAACTGTGGATATAGAAAGGATAGAATAAAGTAAATGTTTATGTGACCTATAAATAATTTATAGTCATAATTATAGGGTTTTTATTCTGACTATAGGATTTGTTAGTTGTGAAACATTTGATATGTTTCTTATCCATTATGAATTTGCTCCATCATCTTTAAAATCTGCATGATAATGCGTAAAATTAACAATACTTTGGTGAAGATTAGAAAAAAGGGAAAGCAGGTGAAAAGCAAAAAAAAATTCTAGGGTTATCACTGGTGATATTTTAGCTTGTAATAATATTTCCCCCCCTTCAAGGAGGGACAAACTATCCTTTCTCCTCAGTAGGAAGGTGTTCAATCAAAACTTGTTGGGCACAACCTCATTTTATTTTTACAATGCCTTTCACACACTAAGGAAACAAATGGGACTTAGGTGAAGGGTTAAACAGAATACGGAGGCAATGTTTGCTCAAATTTTCCCTCTTTCAGTCTATTAATCCTACCCAAGTATCTGTCACTAAAACCTCTATAAAAAATGTTTTGTCTTCTTTCTATACCTCACAGTATCTCTCATTCCTTTCATTGATCAACTGTCATCCCTGGCTCTGTTTCTTCAAATTCTATTTACTCCTGTTAAATAAAATTATAGGAGACCATGGTTTTAGACTGCATGCACACAATAAACCCCAACAGATCAGACGAAAAATCAGAATGGCGTCATTCAGTCATGCTGTGGTTTCATGTCAGGAAACCTAAACTAAGAGAATCAGGAGAGAGACAGAACAGCCTACTTTTTAGAACAGGCCAGTTTCAATAAGCATAATAATGATTTTCTCTCTGCCTAATCCTTACAACAAAAAATAAGCTAAAGTTACCTGATGTTAACGGGTTATTTTTCAATTGCTCTGTTTCTCTGTTGTTACCTTATAAGTAAAGTAACTTTGAAATGACTTCCTAAAATATCAAATTTGATCAAATTTTATGATTTTACATAAACATTCTTTTCTCCATTAAAGAAGAGTCTTCCATTATGCTTAGAATATGCAAGGGGTAGACTATAACATGAACTACAAGCCCTCTACCTCATATAACAGCCTCATCTCACATCATTCTCTCTTCTAATTTCTATTTATGTACATACTCTGCTCCTGCTATGTGCTCTTTCATGGGCTATTCCTTCTTCATGGTATGTTTCTTCCTTCCTTTTTACCTCTTGAACTCTTGCTCATTCCTCACTTTTCAGCTCGAGTACTATATCCTGACAATTCTTTCCTGCTTGTCCAACTAAGAGAATTGGATTGCTTAAGGATTAATTTTCCAGTTGTATTGGCAAAGCTAGTTACCACATTATTTTCCAACTAATGAAAGCTGGCAGGAACTGCATTACCCAGGCACAATGAGGGTCAGAAGACGTTCATGGGCTGAGTTTCTCAGGCACAAATATTCAACATTTGGTTTTGATGATAACTTAGAGGTGACATGAAGGGGAGCTACCAGGGTACTGATAATGATCTATTTCTTTATCTGGATTCTAGTTAAATGGATGTGTGTACTTTTGGATAGTTCATGGAGATATATGATTATATGTGCATTTTGCTGCAGTTCAATAAAAGGATTTTTTAAAGCAATCATACATTTTTACTTCAAACATGGAACTGGGACCTGTAGCCAAACTTCTGTACAGGAACCAACTTTATATATAAAGGGTAAAGTTTACAACTGATTCAGGGAAAGTTCTAGAGATGAAAGAAACAGCTATCTTATAAAGTGGCATTTGCTTTGGGGAACTTAGGGCCAAGAAGGAATTGTTCCTGGGATCTTTAACCAATTCATCATGTCAGATGCTCTCCTACCATGTCACTGGACATCATGCTCCTAGCCTTCACTGTCGTTTTATATTCATTCTTGTGACTACTTAATGCCAATCTCTCCCAAAAGGGCACAATTCTGCTAGGACTAAAATTGCACCTATCACATTTACTGCTGAATCCCAAGGACCTAACACACTACCTGGTAAATCATAAATGCTCAATAAATATTTGTTCAATGGATGAATAAATCAATCAATGGTTGAAACAAATATATATGGCAAAAAAAGTGTCAGAACATGGAGGATGGCTATAGGTGTTAAACTAGCCAAATCTGACCTTGATCAGGTCAACTATCCAAATCATTTTTTCAACTTTAAATTCAAAATATTGGTCTACATGATGTGTGAGAGCCTAATATTAAAAGTATCTATGATGATCACTAGCTAAAACATGAGGGAAGGTGAATGGAATAGAGATAAGAATAAGGAAAGAGAAATTAAATACATACAAACAAATATTAAAGTTGTTTTTCCAGGTTCATTGTCCTAAACCTTATACTTCTCATAATCACATCATGTCAACCTCATATTTCAGAGCACACTAAAGAGTGATGCCTTTGTGTCAGGAAGTTAGATATCTCTAGAGCAGTGATTTTCAATCTTTATGCCCTGGCACACTGGTGTGCCATGAGACGATCTTAGGTGTTTTGTGAAAATTTTAAAGAACATTAATAATTTTCAAAAGATTTTCAAAGCACAGTGTTTTTTCACTCTTTTTTTGAGCAACATAATTTAAGTGTGCTTCAGAGGTTTAACTATATGGTTCAAATGTGTTATGAGATTAAAAAAAAAGGTAGAAAACCACTGCTATAAAGACAGAAATGAGGATGGGGTTGTCTTGAGTTAGATCCTGAGTTCTGGAGGGAGCATGTTATGGCGTGAATATGTACATTGTCCCAAAATTCAATTGTTGAAAGCTAACCCCCAAAGTGATGTTGTTAGGAGGTAGGGGCACATGGCAGGTGATTATGTCACAAGGGTGGAGCACTCAGGAGTGGGGTTAGTTCTCTTACAAAAGAGGCACCAGAAAGATCTCCCTGCCCCTTCTGATATGTAAGGGCACAACTAGAAGGTGCTATCTTTGAGAAAATAGGCCTTCAACAAACACCGAATCTGCCACTGCTTCAATTTCAGACTTCCCAGCCTCGAGAACTATAAGAAATAAATTTCTGTTATTTATGTCACCCAGCTTGTGCATTTTTGTTATAACAAATTGAATAGACAAAGACAGAGAGGCAGGAGAGAGAAGTCCCCTGAGATGGGAGCAATACTACCCACCCCTAGTCAGTCTGAGGGGTCTTAGGTTGACAGTCCTGAAATAAGTCTTAGTATCCACAATAAACAACCATCCTTTCCTTCATATTACTATCTATAAATTTCATGAAACAATGCTGGCACAAAGTACTTGCTATATTTATATATGAGCTGTTAGAGTGCTGGTTGTGCTTATAATCGTTATTTCTTAGGAAAACTAAAGCTATCCGGATTCTGCTATTACTGTGAGCAGGGAAGAACATCACAGTAACAGTTGTGATAGAATTTTGTACCAACCCAGAAACATGTGACCTCAATGTAGGCACTGAGCTGATTTAAGGGAAATAAGGAAGATAATTTTTCTTGCACACTTGAATGTTTGGACTGAGATTTATATTTGCTGCATCAGTTCATGTCAAAAAGGAAGGGAACTCTCCTCTGATAGGCTTGATAGCTAACCTATGTGTACAGTACACAACAAACTACACAAACCATTAATAACCATTTGAACAGTGAGCTTAGAGTGGGTTAGTGCTGTGCAGTGAAAGAAACGAAAGTACCAACACACCAGGTGAATCTGTTGCCTACTAAGAGACATCTAATACTATAAGATTTATTTTATTTTATTTTATTTTATTTTATTTTATTTTATTTTATTTTATTTTATTTTATTGTTGGGGATTCATTGAGGGTACAATAAGCCAGGTTACACTGATTGCAATTGTTAGGCAAAGTCCCTCTTGCAATCATGTCTTGCCCCCATAAAGTGTGACACACACCAAGGCCCCACCCCCCTCCCTCCGTCCCTCTTTCTCCTTCCCCCCCATAACTTTAATTGTCATTAATTGTCCTCATATCAAAATTGATTACACAGGATTCATGCTTCTCCATTCTTGTGATGCTTTACTAAGAATAATGTCTTCCACTTCCATTCAGGTTAATACGAAGGATGTAAAGTCTCCATTTTTTTTAATGGCTGAATAGTATTCCATGGTATACATATACCACAGCTTGTTAATCCATTCCTGGGTTGGTGGGCATTTAGGCTGTTTCCACATTTTAGCGATTGTAAATTGAGCTGCAATAAACAGTCTAGTACAAGTGTCCTTATGATAAAGGGATTTCTTTCCTTCTGGGTAGATGCCCAGTAATGGGATTGCAGGATCAAATGGGAGATCTAGCTTGAGTGCTTTGAGGTTTCGCCATACTTCCTTCCAGAAAGGTTGTACTAGTTTGCAGTCCCACCAGCAGTGCAAAAGTGTTCCCTTCTCTCCACATCCACGCCAGCATCTGCACCTTTGAGATTTTGTGATGTGGGCCATTCTCACTGGGGTTAGATGATATCTCAGGGTTGTTTTGATTTGCATTTCTCTAATATATAGAGATGATGAACATTTTTTCATGTGTTTGTTAGCCATTCATCTGTCATCTTTAGAGAAAGTTCTATTCATGTCTCTTGCCCATTGATATATGGGATTGTTGGCTTTTTTCATGTGGATTAATTTGAGTTCTCTACAGATCCTAGTTATCAAGCTTTTGTCTGATTGAAAATATGCAAATATCCTTTCCCATTGTGTAGGTTGTCTCTTTGCTTTGGTTATTGTCTCCTTAGCTGTACAGAAGCTTTTCAGTTTAATGAAGTCCCATTTGTTTATTTTTGTTGTTGTTGCAATTGCCATGGCAGTCTTCTTCATGAAGTCTTTCCCCAGGCCAATATCTTCCAGTGATTTTCCTATGCTTTCTTGGAGGATTTTTATTGTTTCATGCCTTAAGTTTAAGTCCTTGATCCATCTTGAATCAATTTTTGTGAGTGGGGAAAGGTGTGGGTCCAGTTTCAGTCTTTTCCATGTAGACATCCAGTTCTCCCAACACCGTTTATTGAATAGGGAATCTTTCCCCCAAGGTATGCTCTTGTTTGGTTTACCAAAGATTAGGTGGTTGTAAGATGTTAGTTTCATTTCTTGGTTTTCAATTCGATTCCAAGTGTCTATGTCTCTGTTTTTCTGCCAGTACCAAGCTGTCTTGAGCACTATGGCTTTGTAGTACAGACTAAAATCTGGTATGCTGATGCCCACAGCTTTATTTTTGTTATTAAGAACTGCCTTAGCTATACGGGATTTTTTCTGGTTCCATACAAAACACAGAATAATTTTTTCCAAATCTTGAAAGTACAATGTTGGTATTTTGATAGGAATGGCATTGAATAGGTAGATTGCTTTGGGAAGTATAGACATTTTAACAATGTTGATTCTTCCCACCCATGAGCATGGTTTGTTCTTCCATTTGTTAATATCCTCTGCTATTTCCTTTCTGAGGATTTCATAGTTTTCTTTCTTTCTTTCTTTCTTTCTTTCTTTCTTTCTTTATTTATTTATTTATTATTATTTTTTTTTTTTTGTAGAGACAGAGTCTCACTGTACCGCCCTCTGGTAGAGTGCCGTGGCATCACACTGCTCACAGCAACCTCTAACTCTTGGGGTTACGCGATTCTCTGGCCTCAGCCTCCCGAGCAGCTGGGACCACAGGCGCCTGCCACAACGCCCGGCTATTTTTTTGTTGCAGTTTGGCCGGGGCTGGGTTTGAACCCGCCACCCTTGGCATATGGGGCTGGCGCCATACTCACTGAGCCACAGGAGACGCCCCATAGTTTTCTTTATAGGGGTCCTTCACTTCCTTCGTTAGGTATATTCCTAGCTATTTCATTTTCTTTGAAACTATGGTGAAGGGTGTTGTGTCCTTAATTAGCTTCTCATCTTGACTGTTATTGGTGTATACAAAGGCTACTGACTTGTGGACATTGATTTTATATCCTGAAACATTACTGTATTTTTTGATGACTTCTAGGAGTCTTCTGGTTGAGTCTTTGGGGTCCTCTAAGTATAAGATCATGTCATCAGCAAAGAGGGAGAGTTTGACCTCCTCTGCTCCCATTTGGATTCCCTTTATTTCCTTGTCTTGCCTAACTGTATTGGCTAGAATTTCCAGCACTATGTTGAATAGTAAAGGTGACAGAGGACAACCTTGTCTGGTTCCAGTTCTAAGAGGAAAAGCTTTGAGTTTTACGCCATTCAGTAAAATATTGGCTGTGGGTTTGTCATAGATAGCTTCAATCAGTTTTAGAAATGTGCCACCTATGCCTATACTCTTCAGTGTTCTAATTAGAAAAGGATGCTGGATTTTATCAAATGCTTTTTCTGCATCTATTGAGAGGATCATGTGATCTTTATTTTTGCCTCTGTTAATATGATGGATAACATTTATGGACTTGCGTATGTTAAACCAGCCTTGCATCACTGGGATGAAGCCTACTTGATCATGATGAATGACTTTTTTGATGATAAGCTGTAATCTGTTGGCTAGGATTTTGTTGAGAATTTTTGCATCTATATTCATGAGTGAGATTGGTCTGAAATTCTCCTTTTTGTTTGGGTCTTTTCCTGGTTTTGGTATCAGGTTGATGTTTGCTTCATAGAATGTGTTGGGGAAGATTCCTTCTTCCTTAATTTTTTGGAATAATTTCTGCAGTACAGGAATAAGCTCTTCCTTGAAGGTTTGATAGTATTCTGGAGTGACGTCATATGGACCAGGGCATTTTTTGGTTGGAAGATTTTTTATTGTTTCTTTGATCTCAGTGCTTGAAATTGGTCTGTTCAGGAGCTCTATTTCTCCCTGGCTGAGTCTAGGGAGAGGGTGTGATTCCAGGAATTGATCCATTTCCTTCACATTGTCAAATTTCTGGGCATAGAGTTTCTGGTAGTATTCAGAGATGATCTCTTGTATCTCTGTGGGATCAGTTGTTATTTCCCCTTTATCATTTCTGATTGAGGTTACTAGAGATTTTACTTTTCTATTCCTCATTGGTCTGGCCAATGGTTTATCTATTTTATTTATTTTTTTCAAAAAACCAACTCCTTGCTTCATTACTTTTCTGAATGATTCTTTTGTTTTCAATTTCATTGATCTCTGATTTGATTTTGGATATTTCTTTTCTTCTACTGAGTTTAGGCTTAGATTGTTCTTCTTTTTCCAATTCCATAAGATCTCTTGTGAGATTGTTGATGCACTCTCTTTCTGTTTTTCGAATGTAGGCATCTAAGGTGTTGAATTTTCCTCTCAAAACTGCTTTTGCAGTATCCCACAGGTTTTGGTAGCTTGTATCTTCATTGTTGTTATACTCAAGGAAGTTAATGATTTCCTGTTTTATTTCTTCCTTCACCCATCTGTTATTCAACAGAAGATTGTTTAATTTCCATGCCTTTGGGTGGGGTCAAGCATTTTTGTTAGAGTTGAGTTCCACCTTTAGTGCCTTATGGTTTGAGAAGATACAAGGTAAAATTTCAATTCTTTTGATTCTGATGATATTTGTTTTGTTTCCCAGGATATGATCAATTTTGGAGAATGTTCCATGGGGTGATGAGAAGAATGTATATTCTTTATCTTTGGGGTGGAGTGTTCTATATGCATCCATCAAGCACAGTTGTTCTAGGGTCTCATTTAAATCTCTTATATCTTTGTTTAATTTCTGTTTAGAGGATCTGTCCAGTTCTGTAAGAGGAGTGTTAAAGTCCCCTGTTATTATGGTATTATCAAATATCATATCGCTCAGACTGAGTAAGGTCTGTTTCAAGAATCTGGGAGCAATTAAATTGGGTGCATAAATATTAAAATTGGAAAAGTCTTCTTGTTGTATTTTTCCCTTTACCAATATAAAGTGACCATCTTTGTCTTTTTTGACTTTAGTTGCTTTAAATCCACATGTATCTGAAAATAATATTGCAACTCCTCTTTTCTTCTGAATTCCATTTGCCTAAAAAAATTGTCTTCCAACCCTTGACTCGGAGCTTTAATTTGTCTTTTGAAGCCAGGTGTGTTTCCTTCAGGCAGCAAATGGATGGCTTGTGTTTTTTAATCCAGTCAACCAATCTATGTCTCTTCAGTGGGGAATTCAAGCAATTAACATTTATTGAGTTAATTGATAAGTGTGGTAGTATTCTATTTGTCTTATTTTGTGAGAGTCCATTGCTTAGTTTTATCTTCTGCATCAGTGTGGAGGTTAGGTTTTGTCCTTTGATTTCTGAGTTCTTACTTTGCTGCTGATTCATTGTGGTGGTCAGTGTGCAGAACAGCTTGAAGTATTTCCTGTAGAGCTGGTCTTGTTGTGACGAATTTCCTCAATGTTTGTATATCCGTGAATGATTTGATTTCTCCGTCAATTTTGAAGCTTAGCTTAGCAGGGTACAGAATTCTGGGCTAGAAATTGTTCTGTTTAAGTAGATTAAAGGTAGATGACCATTGTCTTCTTGCTTGGAAAGTTTCATTAGAGAAGTCTGCAGTCACTCTGATGGATTTGCCCCTGTAGGTCAACTGGCGCTTACTCCTGGCAGCTTACAGAATCTTTTCTTTTGTCTTGACTTTGGACAGGTTCATCCCAATGTGTCTTGGAGAAGCTCGGTTAGAGTTGAGGCAACTTGGGGTCCGATATCCCTCTGAAAGCAGTGTGTCAGAATCTTTGATGATATTTGGGAAATTTTCTTTTATAATATTCTCTAGTATGGCTTCCATTCCTCTGGGGCATTCTTCTTCCCCTTCTGGAATTCCTATAACTCATATGTTGGAATGCTTCATAAAGTCCCATAATTCTGACAGTGAACGTTTTGCTTTCTCTCTCTTCTTTTCTGCCTCTTTTACTATCTGAGTTATCTCAAGAACTTTGTCTTCTACCTCTGAAATTCCTTCTTCTGCATGGTCTAACCTGTTGCTGATACTTTCCATTGCATCTTTAAGTTCCCTAATTGACTGTTTCAGTTCCTTCAGCTCTGCTATATCCTTTTTATATTCTTCATATCATTCACCTCTTATTTGATTCTGTTTTTGGATTTCCTTTTGGTTAATTTCCACTTTATTAGCAGTTTCCTTCATTGTTTCCATCATTTCTTTCATTGTTTTCAACATGTGTATTCTAAATTCCCTTTCTGTCATTCCTAACATTTCTTTAGAGGTGGAATCATCTGCAGTAGCTACCTCATGGTCCCTTGGCGGGGTTGTTCTGGACTGGTTCTTCATGTTGCCTGGAGTTTTCTGCTGATTCTTCCTCATGAGTGATTTCTTTTATCTGTTTCCTTGCCCTAATTTTCCATTCACTTCCTCTTGCTCTTTAAGTTCTTGTGCCTGTGGACTAAGGGTTACAGGACCAGAAGTGTGAGAAGGTTGAAGAGCAAAAAAGGGATGAAAGAAAGGAGGACCGAGTGAAAAGAAAAAAAAAATAGAGAAAGGAGAGGAGGTCGGTAAAAGGAATATTGACAAAAAGAAGAGAGGCACAGAAAGAGGGAGACAGAGCAATATAGGTGTACAGTAGGGTACTTTGACACAACCTTAAAAAAACCCCACCTTCTGGGAGTGCCCATTTGGGTGGTTCCCTTGAGGTCAGCAGCTCTTTGCTAACAATATCAGACACAGTACCCCACCTCCACCAAATAGAGAGGAAAGATAAAAATGCTATAAATCAAACCAAAACAAGCAAACAGAAAACTTTACGGGATAAAATTGGGTGAAAAACCAAATAATAGCGGTAGAAACACCAGCAAAAATGAAGTTCTAGTTATTGCAAAAGTCAGCAATGGGAAATTATAATTAAACTAGAAAAATTGAGAAAGAAAAAGGATCTGTGTGGAAAAGGTTGAAATTAAAAAACAAAACAACATCAACAACATCAAAATAAACAAACAAAAACAACCAAACCAAAAAAACAAAAACAAAAACAAAAACAAAAAAACACAACCAAAAACAAAGCAGTATGTATATGTTATTGAATATTGTCTGGGCAACGTGGTCTTCTGGGGTATGAGATGTTAATCACAGTTCTGATACGACTGGAGGCTGCTGATTTCTCAAACCCCAGCAGGTAGACACCCTAAATCTCTCTTCAGCCCACTTAAAAGGCACTTTGAACTTGTAAACTTGCTGAGCAGAAGCTTTCCCAGGAAAGTGCTTGTCGCTGGAATCAGTGCTGAAGTGGCTATCCACTTACCCAGTGTGCCAAAACCAGTCTCACTGTGCCCCTGAGGGTTAGGGCTGCAAGGCGGCTCAGACCCCACCCTTAGGCTACTTGGTCACTGGGTTACCAGCTCCCACCCAATTCTAGCTCTGTGACCCTGAGGGCGGAGCTTGCCGGGGCAGATCGCTCACAATGGCTCCCTGTGACCTACAGCCAAACACTATTAGCTCCGTCTGGCTCAGCGGCTCAGACTGGGGCCCTAGACAACGGCCAAAGTTCTCCCCAGTCCTGCTCAGGCTCTCCCCAATGCAGTTCAACTGAGTGCCAAGTCCAACGACACCAAAACAGTTCACAGGTAAGGCCTTTCTGGTTTGCAGTCGCACTGCCACTGAACTTACAGTTGCAGGCAGGTTTAGATGGATTGAACACACGCGACCACTTGCCGTTTTTCCACTGTTTTAGTCCTCCTCTTGGGGTCCAGAAGTGTCTCGCTGACTCCTTGTATCCTCACAGGGGTGATGATAGGCAGATCCCACCAACAAGAGATGCCTGGAGTCCTATCTCCCCAGAATCACGGTGCCCAGATGCAAGGAAGCTGTTACTCGGCCGCCATCTTGCTCCACCTCTCCTATAAGATTTATTTTAAATACTGCGTGGCATGTCAGGTCTCAGCACAAGAAGACAACAAGGCAAGGGCCATACAGTCTGTTTAGAAAAAGGGTTAACTAAATAAGACAGCAAATCTATAAAATAATTTAAGAATTGTTTGCAGAGAAATGATTAAAGTGCCAGAAATAATTTTTCATTTTGGCCTCCCTTATAAAATAATTGAAAACTGAAAACAAGATTTGCAAATAATGTCTCATGCAACTTTTCTTGAGATACCTGGAAAAAGAGAAGCTGGTCTCCAAAGGCTGCCAGCCATTCATCCTTCCTTAAGAAAGTGCACCCTTGCCAACAATTCAGTACCAGCTTCGGATAAGGTTCATATTTTATCTATTTTTTCTCTTAATATTTTTAAGCAGAGAAAACAACGTGATACTGTCAGGAGGCAGTTATAATAACAGTGCAGGCCCCCCTTGAAAGGGAGATGAGAAGCCTATTCTGTCCAGTTAGTCCTACATGGTCTTTTACAACCTCCCAAAGTAATTCATATGTACTGGCAAGCCAGATTATAACATTTTCACCAAGTTAGCAGAGTTATAAGCAAAAATCTAAAGCCCACATTGAGGAGTGCAAATTGTTGGAGAGGAATTGTATGGTAGGGAGCATCCTCCAGGGAGTCATAACTCACTTCCTTGATTGTGAGCAGAAGGTATGACTTCCTTCTAACTACTAAAATATGGCAAAGGTGATAGCAGAGTCACTCCATTATGTTAAATAAAAGTACATGGACTCTTAAGCAGAATAGAATGAAGTATTCTTCTGCTAGCGTGGAAGAAGCAGACAACCATGTTGGGAGTGGGCCTGTGAGAAAGTCACATAACAAGGAAACTGTGGGTGCCTCTAGGAGTTAGGAGTGGTCCCTGGATGGCGGCCAGCAGGAAAGGGAGTCCTCAGTCCTACATCCACAAGGAACTTGATTCTACAATCAAACTCTTTAAATTGGAAGATAATTCTTAGGCTCAGATGAGAATGCAGCCTGGTCAACACCTTAATTTCAGCCTTGTGAGACCCTTACCAAAGGACCTAGCTCTGCTCTGCCTGGATTTATGACCTATGAAAACTATGAGATAATAAATGGAGATTATTTGAGACCTATAAGTTTGTTATGCTTGGTTATGCAGCAATAGATAACTAATACAGGGATTAGATCAGTCATTTTCTCGACTTAAATTATGAAATAGGACCCCTAATTTGGAACTAAGTTGAATTCTTTATTAGATCTACATTCTGGACAAAAAAAAAAAAAAAAAGTTAATGAGATGCCACTCCTAGAAAATGTGAGTTGCTGAATATAAAGAAAATAGAAATCTTTTCACATAGCAGTTTTCATAATCCTTTGCTGTGTTTTGTCCTCACTTAGAACTTAGGCTTCTCTAAACCTAGAGGACAGAGATGAGCATCCCTTCTCACATCCCATATTTATAACAGGCCCATCATCCTTCATAAAACCTAATGTTTAAGTACAAAGACAAATCCTGTTACAGAATCTATAGCATGCCATGTTGAACTCTACCTTTCCATAGAAGAATCCTTGAGAATTTTCACTCAGACAAAGATGTTCAGCATAGGATTTCTCAACCTCAGCCCTATAGACATTTTTGACCAGATAATTCTTTGCTGCTGGGGGGTGGGACTGTCTTGTGTACCGCATGGTATTTAGCAGCATTCCTGGCTTTTAACCACTAATTTCTAGTAGCATCTCTCAAGTTAATGGAGTAAGGCGCCCTCATAGACTGTGCCAATGTGAATCTGCTAAAGGATTAGTTTTCAAGAGCTGAGTTCCCTGTCCCCAAGGGTTTAGGCCTTCTGTCTTGTCTAGCCTTTTGGTATTTTTAGTTTCCACAGAGGCAAAGCCTAATTAGGCACACTGATTGGGTCAACTACTGAACCTCTCAATACTCAGGTCATACAGTTAGAAAAGAGAGCTAGTGGCCTAGCATGACATGTCCATGCTCCCTTGTTTTATGCACACAGAGTGCTATGATTTTTTAAATCAGAGTTGTCAGGCTTCTGAATTCTATATCCTCTGGCCCTTCCTGACCTGAATTCAGAAGGCTGGAGAAACCAGACAGATGCGTAGTTTACGTCATCCATCAGGTGACTGGATAGGGAATGTTGCATGCCTTTGGGAAGTTTTCTCCAAGGAAAACTGCTTGAAGCATAGATGGAACTTCCTGATGAGACCATTTCAAGTCACTGTCTAACCAGTTACCTGTACAATAAAGGAAACCAGTACTTATTTGATTGCTGAGTACTTCATAGTGGACAGAACTGTCACTTCCCTACACATGAAACTATAATTGTGAAAGAAAAGGGAAACAGAGCCAATGGTGAGCAAAGGTTTCTCCAGGTCCATCAATGGCCTTCTAAGTGCTCTGGAACTCTTTAAGAATAAAGTTCTCTTGAAACTTTATTTCTCTGAAAGAGAAATAGCTCCTGCTCAGGCATCAATAAGGACCAATGAAAACTTTTTACAGTTCTTTCAAGTTCTTTTTGTTATAAAATATGTATGTTCATGACAAAAATGCAAATGTTAATAAAATGTTTATTGTGAAAGTTACATCCTTTCAACCCTAAAAAGATAGCCACTGTCAGTATTATAGTGCATATTTCTCCAGTTTTTCCTTTTTACACATATTCAAACATCTATTATTAATACAATATTTTTATTTATGTATGATGGAAATACATACTTTCATGGCACATATGATAATTTAATATAGTCAGATAATTTTTTAAAATTGTATCAGTGACAATTTGGGATTTTCATCATCTTAAATTTTTGTCTTTTTATTGTAGAACCATTCAAATTCTTAGCTTCTAGCTAACAATATATTTTAAAGGTATTCTACTATGCATACTCTTTGGCAACTTATTTTTAAATATCTATTGTGAGCAAGTTTGTATGTCACTATAAAAATTTGACCACATTCTTGTTACTGGCTGTATAGCTTGACTTTGTATGGATATGCTACAGTTTCTTTACCCAGCCTCCTACTGAATAATATTGCATTATTTTCTGTTTTATTTACTATTCAGAGAATAATAAAAAAACCTTTGTCCATTAATCTTTGTACACATACTTCTATAAGATGTCATAGATACCTGCTAAGTAGAAATATAGGCTAAAAGAGTATGAATATTTTTGGTTTTGAAAGATATTGCCAAATGAACCTCCAAAAACCTTTATCAAGTCATATTCTTTATAAAACAGTGTATGAAACTACTCAAGGCTGCAGTAAGCTGCCAAATTTGAGCTGGAAGAAATAATCTTTCTTCATTATTTGCTGAAAAAATAAGTTCAAAACTGTGATATCATGGTTATGTTACTTTTCATTATGTGACTATTATTAAGATTGAGCATCTTTTCAAAATTTTATTGGCCCCTTATGTGTTTGTATGTGTGCATATATACATATGCAATATATATGTGTATGTATATATATTTTCCATTCCTTCCTAATTTTTTTTTTTTTTGAGACAGAATCTCATTATGTTGCCCTCAGTAGAGTGCCATAGCGACATAGCTCACAGCAACCTCAAACTCTTGGGCTTAAGCAATTCTCTTGCCTCAGCCTCCCAAGCAGCTGGAACTACAGGTGCCTGCCACAACACCAGGCTACTTTTTGTTGTAGTTGTCATTGTTGTTAATCAGGCCCAAGCTGGGTTGGAGCCCACCAGCCCCAGTGTATGTGGCCGGTGCCCTAACCACTGAGCTATGAGCGCCGAGCCTTTCCTAATTTTTTTTTTTTTTTTTGGTGATTTCCTTCTTTTTTTTTTTTTATTTTTGGCTGGGGCTGGGTTTGAACCTGCCACCTCCGGCATATGGGACCGGCGCCCTACTCCTTGAGCCACAGGCGCCGCCCCTTTCCTAATTTTTTTATACTTGCATTTGGGCTCTTCATCATTCTCTTGCTTAGTAATATCAATTCACCATATATCATGCTATTTATTATTTATCTGTTTTATATATATTGTATATGTATGCAATGAGATCAAAAGACTTTTAACTTGGGCGGCGCCTGTGGCTCAGCAGGTAGGGCGCCGGTCCCATATGCCGGAGGTGGTGGGTTCAAACCCAGCCCCGGCCAAATTAAAAAAAAAAAAAAAAAAAGACTTTTAACTTTGCTTATTATATATTTTAATGCATGTATTTTAAAAGTGTTATATAGAGTGGCCATAAAGTTTGTGAGCAGTGTGGTCACCCTGTATAATCATATTTGTTGATCTTTGTTTAGTATAGATTTTATTTGTTCTTAGTATATATTTTATTAGTTTCAAAATATTGTGGGGATACAAATATTTTTGGTTACATGTATAGATTTTATCATGGTTGAGTCAGGGTTATAAGTGGGCCCATCACCCAGATAATGTCCATTATACCTGTTGGGTGGGTTTTTGACCATCCTCTCCTCCTCCTCCCCCCCCCCGCTTGATTTCCACTGAGTTTTACTCACCTCTGTGCATGTATATGCTCATTGGTTATTTCCAATTTAATAGAAAATATACATGGAGTTGGTTTTTCCATTATTTAGACACTTCACTCAGGATAATGCTCTCCAGTTCCATCCAAATAGTTGCAAAAGTCGTTAAGTCTGCCTTCTTTGTGGCTGACTAGTAATTCTAACTCATTAGAATGATTTCTCATTGTGGTTTAATTTGCATTTCCCTCATAATGTTGAGCTTTTTAAAAGCTTTTTAAAAAATATATGCTTATTGGTCATTTGCGTATCTTCTTTCGAAAAGCCTCTGTTTATGTTTTTGCTCAATTAGTTTTTTTAAATTTATTTCTGATTGTTATGGAGGTACAAATGATTAGGTTACATAGTTTTTGACTTTGTAAGGTCAAAATCTGAGTTGTAGTTGTGTCCTTCACCCAGGAAGTAAGCAATATACCCATGCATTGTACTCATGGGGTGCAAACTGACATAACCCCTTGTTCCCCTCCCCCATACTTGCATTTAATTTAGTTTATCTCTCATGTGAACATATAGTTGTTAATCTACTAGTTCCAATTTGGTACTGAGTACATCCAATGTTTCTTTGTTTGTTTGTTTTCCATTCTGGTGATACTTCGCTTAGGAGAATGTTCTGCAAATCCATCCAAATTTTTACAAAGGATACAAAATCTCCATATTTTTATGGCTGAATAGTATTTCAGGGTATACATATACCACAATTTATTAATCCAGTCATGTATTTGCCAAATTTGTAATGGTGTTGGTTATTTTTTTCCTTGCCGATTTGCTGGAGTTCTTTGTAGTTTTGTTTATTAGTCCTTTATCAGATGGCTAGCTTGCGAATATTTTTTCCCATTCCATAGGTTCTTTGCTTTTTGATTATTTTCTTAGATGTGCAGAAACCTGTTAACTTAATAAAGTGACATTGGGCTCTTCTTCATAAATTCTTTGGCTGGATTTGATATCTAGAATAGTTTTTGCCACATTTTTTCCTGGAATTTTTTTTTTTTTTTTTTTTTTTTCAGTTTTTGGCCGGGTAAGGGCAGGGTTTGAACCTTCCACCTCCAATATATGGGGCCAGCGCCCTACTCCTTTGAACCACAGGTGCCACCCTTCTCCTAGAATTTGTATGATTTCAGGCCCTACATTTAAGTCTTTTATCCATCTCGAATTATTCTTTATGAGTATTGAGAGATATGGATCCTGTTTCAATCTTCTGTATGTGGCCACCCAATTTTCCCAGTACAATTTATTGTATAAAGATTCCTTTCCCCAGTGTATATTGCTGTCCACCTTGTAAAACAGTGGTTCTCAACCTGTGGGTTGAGACCCACAGGAACTGTATTAAAGGGCTGCAACGTTAGGAAGGTTGAGAACCACTGAATGTAAAAGATCAGAGGGAAGTTTGTCAATGGTATTATGTCCAGGTTCTGTTCTGTTCCATTGGTTTATGTGTCTATTTTTGTGCCAATATCATGCTGTTTTGGTTACTATTGTTTTGTAGTAGAGTTTGATGCCTCCAGATTTATTTGTTTTATTTAAGATCACTTTGGTTATTCAGGCTCTTTTCTCATTCCAAAGGAGTATAGAATTATTTTTTTCTAGATCTGTGAAATATTATGGTTTTTAGATGGGGATTTTATTGAAATCTGTCTTACTTTGGGTATTATGGACATTTTAACAATGTTTATTCTACCAATTCACAAGCATGATATGATTTTCCATTTGTTTGTGTCATCTGCAATTTCTTTCCACAGTGTTTCCTATTTCTCTTTATAAAGATCTTTCACCTCCTGCTTCAGTATATTCCTAGCTATATTATTTTCTTTGTGGCTGTTGAGAATGTTAATGAATCTTTGATTTGACTCTCAGCATGACTGTTATTGGTGTATAGGAATGGTTCTGATTTATTTATATTGATTGTATAGCCTGAAATTTAGCTAAATTTATCAATTCTAGTACTTGGTGGAGCTTTGGAGTTCTCTAAATATTAGATCATATTGTTATAAAACAGTGATAGTTTGACATCTTTTTTCCTTATTTGCATACCTTTCACTTCTTTCCATTGCCTAATTGCTCTGGCTAGGACTTTTAGCACTACGTTGGATAGAAGTGGTGATAGCGGGAACCCTTGTCTTGTTCCAGTTATCAGTGGTAATGATTTCAACGCTTTCCCATTCACTATGATGTTGGCTGTAGGTTTATCACAAATGGTTTTTATAATCTTAAAATATGTTCCTGCTATGTCTAATTTGATAAGGGTTTTTATTATGAAAGGGTGCTAAATTTAGTCACATACAATCCTACTTCAGAAAAGTCTTTTCTTTACCAAGATTGTATGCATTTCCTTCCTTTTTTAGTACATCTATTGTTCTTAAGTTAAATCTTTATTCCCACTAGAATTTTTAAGGACTATCACATATTTGAACATTGTTTCTTTTTATATGACTATCCAAAATGTCCCACCATAATCCATTGCATATCAGCCCTTACTTTAGTGATTTATATAGGATATAAAAATTCCATAAATATAGTAATTTGTTTCTGAAATGTTCCCCTGTTTTATTTGTTAGCATTTGTATTAGTGCTACATTGTTTAAAGTACTTTCACTTTCACATGTATTTTATAATCTAATAAGGCCAATCGTCCTCATTTCAAAAAAACTGACAGTTCTTATATATTTGTTCTTCCACATGATCTTTTGAATTAAACTGTAAAATTTTAAAATATCTGTTACTGTTTTTATCAGAATTTCATTGAATTTATAAATTACTTTGGAGCAAAATTAACAGTTTTACCATTGAGACTCTCAATTCAGTACCACAATATACTTCACAATAATCAGGCTGTCTTCATAAATTCAACATAGTTTTACAAATTTCTTCTTAATGTTTCCACATACTCGTTGTTAAGCTTATTTATTATTTAATTAAACTTTTGAATTTAGGTGATTATTATAAATTAAATTATAAAATATATTTTAAATTGACCATTACTGGCATATGGGAAAATATATTATTTGGTTCCCTTCTATCATGAATAGCTGATTAATTCTGGAATAAAACTAAGACTGATTTGCCTCGGTGCCTGTGGCTCAATGGCTAAGGCGCCAGCCACATATACCTGAGCTGGCGGGTTCAAATCCAGCCTGGGCCCGCCAAAGAACGATGACAGCTGCAACCAAAAAATAGCCAGGCATTGTGGCGGGTGCCTGTGGTTCCAGCTACTTGGGAGGAAGAGGTAGGAGAATCGCTTGAGCCCAGGAGTTGGAGGTTGCTGTGAACTGTTATGCCACGACATTCTATCCAGGGCAACATCTTGAGGCTCTGTCTCAAAAAAAAAAAAAAAAAAAAAAAAAAGAAAGAAAACAAACAAACAAAAAAACTAAGACTGATTGATATTTAGTCCTTTAAATATGTGTTAGTTATAAAATACAAATTAAAAACATAATTAATTATAAAATTTAGTTATCTAGCTTTCCCAAGCCCCTTGTTAACTAAGGCTTAATCAATAGAATAGGGATTTTTATGTTAAGTCAAGATAAGTTTGTAATAAATAAATAAATACAACTGGATTTCATGTTGAAGGACTGTGGGAACCATGAGAAAATATTGGCATTATTAGGAGAATATTGATACAGTGAGTTTTCAAGCATTTGTCGTCATCGTGAGTCAGGGCCTGACATACAACATAGTAGGCCCAGAAGAAATGTTTGCTGCAATTTAATGGTGATCATGTTAGATCATGGTACAAAGATGCTATAGTTATATGACAGTGTAACTGACGGGATAGCATTTCTTTATCCCTGCAACTTCTTGGAGCCTATCTTAACCATGTAAATCTTTGTATGCTTTCTAATTTCTTAGCTTATCAAAGAGTATTATGCAGATATTATAGTTATCTCCTCTAAGACATTTACTTCATACCATGTATTAATGCCCTTAACCCCCACAACAACTCTGGGTACTCATTTCACTGTACTCATTTTACAGATGAAGAAACTGAGGCTATGTGAGTTTCTGAAGGATTTGGGCACTCTCTCTGAGGTTGTACAGCTGGAAATAAGAGACTGAAATTTTCTCAAAAGTGCTCTGGCTCCACGGTCTGCTCATAGCATCTAGCGACATCCTTTTTCCAAAACAAATTAATATTTTGTCCTTATTGATAAAAAGAATAAAGATGAATTCATCTATTAAGAATTTATTTCTAATGACTTTAGACTATCAATATTTTCCCCATGAATATTAAAGCACAATAGGAGGATTTAGATTTACATAATCTTAGACAATATACTAACACAAAAAGGAAATTAAGATCTATAGATGGAATATAATTTTCCAAGGTGACACCAGCAGTTAGTGGCAACAGATTAAGATTCAAGAGTCGTGTGTAAGTCTACTTTTACTATAACCACTGAAGGAGCTCAGGAAATTTCACCCCAAAATATGACTCCTTTGTATAAAGAATATTTTGAAATAATGGCTGGCCTAAAAGAGGCCTTCCCTCTACCTGCATAAACCAGACTCACCTGATCAGAAGATCAAAGTGGGCAACTGATTTTCCTTCCTCTCCTTGTTAGCTCAATATATTGCAGGAAAGAAAATCAAGTAATCATTCAGACCTGGCTCAGATTACTTTAAACACAGTATCTATTTCTCAGGAATTTGCAAAGAGAATCATAAGTCAATTTGTTTCCCCCATCCATTTGTCTTCCCTAGTACCCTTTGTCACCCCTAAACAGAATTACCTGTGGTCCACATTTCCCATCTCTTCCAAAAAAAGACAGGTATAAACATTTCTAAACTCCATTGGATATTGGGTAACCACTGTGTGATTCTCCCCATGTACATGGTAAATACAGTTTTATCTTATTAATCTGCCTTAATTGTAAATTGAACTTTCAGTGAACTTTTGAGGGAAAGAGCAAGTTTCCCCTCACCCTTATATGATTTGGACACACACAATTTTGTTCTTAAAATCTCAAAGAACTGGAAACACACTACCTTTTGGCTAAGGCAGGATATGGGTGGTAAATTGTGCCTTTCATGACATATAAAGCTGATGCTAGGAATCAGTCCATCTCTAAAAGTAAAATGTGTTCTTCTAAGTAGCATCAAGCTCAGAAACAAAAAAGTCAATCCACAAAAGCTAAACATCTGTTTGTACTTGGCTGTCTCCCAGTAAGCGAACATTCGTTTCAATTGAGCCTTTGTGTTTTTCTTGCAAATGATAAACCTTTGAAAAATGTGAACATTTGTTCCTTTCATTATTATGGTGAAACAAAGGTTTGGAGGGGACAGAAGGGAAATGCAAACATTTTTGCAAACATCTCCCACAGGCCAGCTGGTAGAACTATTGGCAAAAGAGCACATGCAGGAATAAGCAAAAAAAAAAAAAAAAGTTGCATGTGTTTGTATGTGTGTGCATTTCCAGGAATTTATTTATAATATAAATTAGCCTAACCAAATGTTTTTGAGAACCATCACTCTGCATAGTCACTGCAGCTGTAATATGGTGCTAGTGAGGCGGACTATTCCCTATTATTGATCTAATGCAAAGCAGCCATCTCAGTTAAAATACTAATAGTTAATATGGCAAGATGCCCATCACCATGTAAATCAACCTCCCCTTGCAGGTTCACAAATATACTGGATTTTCTAGCCACTGAATGTATAAGTGAGTGGGTGTTTACTGTCTTGGAATGTTTTAAACAAAACAAGCAAAGATTAAAATTAGGACCTAAGTGATGTCTCTGTATGGAATGTAAAGAATTTTACATCACTTTGTTCTCTTCGTGTAATTAAACATAAGCCAGATGTACATGGCATAATGTAAAATCAAGGCCTTAAGTTTTAGTTTCAGAAATAGCATTAGGTTGGCAAACAGAATAAATGAGATTTTTTTGTAACATGCTTTGTTCTCGGCAAACCACATTCTCTAACTCACAGAATCCAAGTATTTTATGTGTTTAGCTCAAAAGCAATAAAATTATTTTATTGTTTGATATCTTATGATGGAATGACAATTCTCTATGAGATTGCTGAATAGATGACAGGATCTGTCTAGTATACATTTTTTCATAAATTAAAATTGCTAGTGAGTTTGTAATATGTGAAAATTATGAATTGTGATAACATAAATATGAGCATGAAAAACAAACTGTGCCTTAGGACACCAGAGTGCTATCATTTTAAAAGGTGCCTTTTCAAAAAGAATCTTTTAAATTTGGATTCGTTAGCATGCCTATGGATGTGTTAAACCTAGTCAGGTACCAAGATCACTATTTTCAAATACTGTATAAGAAGAAATATATTCAGGGGCCTGATAAAAATTAAACAGATCTTTATTTTTCTCCTACTTTTCTTGCATGATCTCTGTCATCAGAATCATCTTTTACTCCAAAATGCTTCAACATAATTCGTGTTGTTTTTATGTCACTTACAATTAGCCCCATTAAAGTCCACAGGGATAGACACAAATACAAAACAGGATTGTAAAATAGTTTAAATCATTATTGAAAATTCGTCCAACTCGGGTCAAATAGTTTTATTATACATAATTATGAATTTAACATTGAAAAATAATAGGGGTTTTGGAAAACAAAAACAGAATGAAATTTCAGGACAGTTTGATATAAGAAAATTATTTTACATAGCATCAGAGAGCTTTTATTTTCATACTTACTATGGTTATAGAATATAAACCATAATCCAAGTCCATGTTTTACCGGTGAAAACACAGAAAACTATAAGTAACTACAAACATGTACGTGTATTTACAAACAGACCCACACATACAACTCCTTTACAAAGCACGAATGCTATGGGGTGAAAATACACGTTTTGCCATTTACTAGATATGGTATTAGGCAAAAGTCTCTACTTTTCTGTGCCTCTGCTTCTACTTTGTAAAACAATACGGAAAATGTTTTTAATGGTGTAGTAATGATAATGAAAGAAAATAATGTGGATGTTCACTACATAAACTGCAAAATACTATATAAATGTTAAGATTTTTGGCGTTTCTGCCTTTGCATTCTAAAATTATATATAATCAATTAAAATTGTTTCTGAAATTGATCTATACACTTCATAGGACATAATTTTACTGACTATGTAACTATGGTGCAGTTTCCCAAATTATGATGTGCTCTCTTGATTCTATAATAGTTAATAACTTTGTTTATACTGTGGGAGAGATTTGAGTTAAAACAGTCACAGCCCTGAAAATTCCAGTTGATAAAATGAGAGAAGGGAAAAATTGCACATTTAAAAATATTAAAAAGTGTGTATAATTACAGAGTTAGAGATTTCAGGAAGTAAATTATATATGTAACTCTAACACATTTGAAAAATTTAATCAAATGGACAATTTGAAGAAAATAAAATAAGCCAAATTAAAAAGAGATAACAAACCCAAGTATACTAATAGCTATGAAATAAATTGGAAAATAAATGTTTTAAAAAAAACTATTTTAGTCATTCCTGATTTCTCTCTTTCTCTCACAATTTGCACTCAGTCTATAAAGAAATGTTGTTATCTCTATCTTCCAAGTATGTCCAAATACCTGACCAGCTCTCTCAACCTCTACTGCAGCCCCTCAGATCAAAGCAATCATTGTATCTAGCCTGCAGTTTTGCCTAATAGCCTCCTAATTGGTCTCCTTGTTTCATCCTTTCTCCCCTTTATCCTATTTTCAACCCAGTACCTGGAGAGATCTTTTTTGAAAACTGTCAGTCAGGACGGTATAACAAGAATCAGATTGGTCCTCCTGCTTTATGTAATATGAAACTAAATAAATAAGTAAACAAGTTTTCAGGCATTGGATAACAGACAATACAGAAATATGATCTCTGACAGGACAACAAGCAAGGTGAGCACTTGTTATTTCAACAGTTTATTTCCTGGAAGCAGTTTCTAGGCCACATCTCAGGTAGGGGGTAACTCATTCAAAGCATTGTAGTCTTCCCAAACTAAGAAGATATAAATAGAAATGAGGGAAGAAAGTTTGAAAGGGGTGAAATTTGTAGGACATATTACTAGAGAATAGGGAGCTACACGAAGTGAATGAATTCCGGAGATCTGCAGAAGGAAATCCTCAAGTCTTTGGATGAGTACTTATCTATGCATGCCTGCTTAGAAATTACCTGAGGTCTTGAAAAGAATAATCACAAAGGAGTAGGCAGAACAATTACTAAAGTTAACACAGATCTGTAATTAGCCCACACTTCTACAAGATTTCATAATATATGGGTCATAGCAGTGAATCTTTAGAATGGTATAACATTAGTAACAAGGCTGGGTTAGTTCTAGAAGACAGGTTGCTATAAATTATACCTAATAAACATAAAATCAAGTCTTGAAATGATTTAATTAATTCCAAGTAACTAAACTGCAATCCAGGGCAAAATCCAACACTATTTTTAAAATATAACAAACTATAGTGCCCAAATGGGTAAATTTCTCTGGCATGCGAAAAAGCAGGAACCTATGACCTATCACTTATAGCCAGGGGAGAAAAAAATCAATCAATAGAGACAAATACAGAAATAATAAAGAAGATAGAACAAATATTCAGGATATTAAAGCAGCAATTAATATATTATATAGAATACATGTGCTTATTTTTTTTATTAAATCATAACTATGTACATTGATGCACTGATGGGGTTCAGTGTACTGATTTGATATACAATGTGAAATGCTTACATTGAACTGATTAACACATCCAACACTTCACATACTTATTTGTTGTGGTAAGACAATTATACTCTTTTCTTAATAGTTTTGAAATGTACCATTGTATTATGCACATTAGGTGAGGGCCCCTAAATACCTTCCTTCTCCTGGCCTCTCCCCTCCTCACCCCTCCCTCTCCTCTTCCCTCCTACTTTCTGGACTATGGTTATGTTTTAGTTATAGTTATAGTTATGTTTTACCATTTGTATGAATGTGTAGGTGATTGTAGATTGATTTCATAGTAGTATTGAGTACATTGGACACTTTTTATTCCATTCATGAGATACTTTACTAAGAAGAATATGTTCCAGCTCCAACCAAATAAACTTAAAAGATGTGAGCTCTCCATCTTTCTTATGGCTGCATGGTACTCCATGGTGTACATATACCACAATTTGTTAATCTATTCATGGGTCAATGGGCACTTGGGCTGTTTCCATGTCTTGGTAATTATGAATTGGGCTATAATAAACAGTCTAGGTCAAATGTTTTTGTTGTAAAATGATTTTTGATCATATAGTTATATACATAATAGAGGAATTGCAGGATCGAATGGTAGGTCTACTTTTAGTTCCATGAGTATTCTCCAATCTTGCATTCCCACCAGCAGTGTAGAAGTGTTCCCTTCTCTCCACATCCATGCCAACATCTGTAGCTTTGGGATTTTGTTATGTGGGCTAATCTTACTAGAGTTAGATGATATCTCAAAGTGGTTTTGATTTTCATTTTTCTGATGATTAAAAATGATGAGCCTTTTTTCATGTGTTTGTAGGCCAATGCGCCTATCTTCTTGAGAGAAGTTTCTGTTCAAGTCTCTTGCCTACATAGAAACAAGACATCAAAAACATTATAAGCCGTGATCAAGTTGGTTTTATTCCAGGGTTACAAGGTTGATTCAACATACCTTAAATATATAAATATAATACATACCTTTAAATATATAAATATAATACATCACATAAATAAAATAAAAAACAAAGGCCATATGATTCCCTTAATTGATGCAGAAAAAGCTTTTGATAATAGCCAGCATCCTTTCATGATCAGAATACTGAAGAAAATAGGTTTAGATGGATCATTTCTTAAACTGATAGATGCCATCTACAGCAAACCCACAGCCAATATCATATTGAATGAAGTAAAATTGAAAACATTCCCATTCAGATCAGGAATTATGCAAGGTTGCCCACTGTCTCCACTGCTATTCAACATAGTAATGGAAGTCTTAGCCATGGCAATCAGGCAAGAGAAAGCAATCAATGGTATCCAAATGGGGTCAGAGGAGATCAAACTCTCACTCTTCACAGATGATATGATCCTGTACCTGCAAAATCTCAGTGATTCAACTACATAACTCTTAGAAATGATCAAGGAATACAGCAGAGTCTTAGAATACAAAAATCAATACTTACAAATCATTAGCTTTTATATATGCCAACAATAGTCAAGCTGAAAAGAATAGTCAAGGACCCTATTCCTTTCACCGTAGTGCCAAAGAAGATGAAATATTTGGGAATATACCTAACAAAGTACATGAAAGGAATTATGAGAAATTATGAAATTCTGAGAAAAGAAATAGCTGAAGAAGTTAACAAATGGAAAAACATACCATGCTCATGACTGGGAAGAATTAACATTGTTAAAATGTCCATACTACCCAAAGCAATCTACAGATTTAATGCAATCCCTATTAAAGCACCATTGTCCTACTTTAAAGAGCTTGAAAAAAATAGTGTTTTGTTTTATATGGAATCAGAAGAAAACTCAAATAGCCAAATACATTACTCAGAAATAAAAACAAATCAGGAGGAATCACGTTACCAGACTTCAGACTGTACTTATAAATCTATAAGTACATCACATAAATGATCAAAGTGATCAAAGTGATCAAAACCACATGGTACTGGCACAGAAACAGAGAGGTAGATTGATGAAACAGAATAGAGAACCAAGAGATGAACCCAGCTGCTTATCATCATTTGATCTTTGATAAGCCTATCAAAAACAGTCAGTGGGGGAAAGACTCCCTATTTAACAAATGGTACTGGGTAAACTGGCTGGCAACCTGTAGAAGACTGAAAGTCAACCACCACCTTTTACCATTAACAAAAATTACTCTTACTGGATAAAAGATTTAAACTTAAGATAAGAGAAAAGATTTAAACTTAAGATAGAAGAGAATGCAGGGAAAATATTTGAAGAAATCAGCCTGGGAGAATATTTTATGAGGAGGACCCCCAGGCAATTGAAGCAACACCAAAAATATATTACTGGGATCTGATCAAACTAAAAAGTTTCTGCACAGCCAAGAGCACAGTAAGTGAAGTAACCAGACAACCTTCAGAATGGGAGAAGATTTTTGCAGGTTATGCTTGAGACAAAGGTCTGATAAATAGAATCCACAGAGAACTCAAACTAATCAATAAGAAAAGAATACATATGTTTCATGTGTTTTACATGATAGACCAATACATGAGCATGATGAGGAGAAAAATGGAATAAATAAAAAAATGACAAATCAAACTTGTGGAGATAAAAAATGAAGTGACTAAAATTAAAAGTAGACTGGATGTGATTATAAGCAAGCTAGACTTTGCAGAAAAAAAATCAGTGACCTTAATAAATATAGAAAAAAATCCAAATTGAAGCACATTAAAAAAAATGAATGAACCATTAATATTAGCAGAGTAGCAGTAAGCTGCGGCACAGTATCAAGCTATAATAATGGTTGGGAATTTTCCAAAGTTCAGGAAATCTTACAGTTCTAAGAAGTATAATAAATTCTAAGGAAAAGAAACCTACATTTTTATGCCTTGCCCAAAGAGTTAGAAAAATATGTAGAACAAAATAGATGCCAATTAATATTTCTTGCATGAATGAGGTAATTTCTGTTTTTAAACACTTCTAGAGTATGTAAGATAGACTTTCTTAGCCCTACTAAAAGAATTGACAACTTTGCACATCTCTAATACATCCACCTGTTATATATAATCAAATCACATTTAAATATCACATGCCAAAATTCTAAACTTATTAACACTAAAATATTCTTGAATATAAATCTAAGGTTGAGTTTTCTGAATTGTTGCTGGTGTTTCTGAAATTAGCAGTCTAATCCAATTAGATTTGAACATGCTCTTGACTATTTCTAGTAATGAAGAAAACACTGATACTCTATGGTGTGAACAGTTTATAGAGATGTGAAAATATCATTATTGGATACTCCTAATCAACCACTGAATCTGTACATAATACCTTCCAATAGTTTTTTAAAAACTAATCAATATAACACTATTGGTTAGTTGCTCCTAATGTTGTTGGAAGGTTATGAAAGAAAAGGATGAGCTCAGGAATTTGAAATCTCAGCTCAAATGCCATATGCATGACCTAAAGTTTTCTCTGTATGCCGTGAAGAAAACCCTTATGCCCTGTAGCTGCTAAAAATCAAGCACAGAATCTTGTCTTATGACTGGCTAAACTACAACCAAGTTTAGCTCCCAGCCTGTCAAAATGTCTACTGCTAAATTGAGAGAGTTGATTGGGAAAGAATGTTGGGATAAGGATGTATGGGAAGATACTGATGAAGCTGGAGACATTGAGCCCCTACATTTTGATGAGTCTTTGTAGTTGCAGGTGACCGCCCCACCCGAACAGCAGCAGCATCCTTTCACCCAGATGTATGAGTTTCTCTACTTCCATCTGAGGGAATTAACCATACATCATTTGAGGAAACTGTAATAACCTCTTCTGAGGCAGCTGCAATGCAAGGTGATACTCAGAACCTACCCCCATTGTTCATCTGGCTTTTAAACTCCAATACCAACTCCAAACCAACAGGCCCTAAAAGTGAGATACAAAGTGTGATCTGTGAAAAGGTGTGCTATACTCCAAAAGAAATTACTTGAGTTTTCTAATTTATACAGGCAAAAGATATAAAATATCATGTGTGGGAATGGATATTAAAGATATGGAATAATGGTGGAAGGAAAAGAAAGTTGTATCCAGCCAAGTTTATTGGCATGAACTTTCAGAACAAATATTCTGCATTTATTGTTGCAACTCAGACAAGCTCAAACAATTTGGTTGGTTGGTTGACTGAAATACGAACCAAAAGATGTTCCACTGTGAGTGAACTGGAAATGTTTGATGTGTACCAATCTAATTAACAGAGAGAGATTCTCCAAAGATAATGAATTTATTCCAGAATATGCAGAGGATTTGCATATCTGGAATATGTGAGCCATGATAGCCATATCAAGAGGTTGAGCCGAGGAGAAGATTTTTAAAGGCAAAAGGAGGAGTATACATAAGTTGTTTGGAGACAAAGAGAACATTGTTCACAGGAGCTTAACCCAGGAGTTGAAGTCAGTTCATTAGTGGAGATAGTGTGTCAGGCAAATATTTTTGTACATCTGCCTAGCTATCCTTGCCTTGGCAATTTTTTTGTTACAAACATATATGCATAAGGGTTATGATGGTTAATTTTATGTAGCAGCTTACGTGGACCACAGGGTGAGCAGATTAAACATTGTTTCTGGCTATGTCCATGAGGTTGTTTCTGGATTAGATTAGTGTCTGAATCAGTGGACTCAACAAAGCAGATTGTCCTCTCCATGATGAGTGGATATTATCTAATCCATGGAGGTCTTAAATAGAACAAAAGGTGAAGGAAGGAGGAATTTTCCCCTTTTATCCTGTCTCACTGCTTGACCTAGGACATCTCATCTTCTCCAGACCTTGGACTAGGATTTGTATTGTTAGTTTCTCTGATTCTCAGGCCTTCGGATTTGGACTGAATTACACTATTGACATTCCTGGAATCCTAGCTTACAGATGGAATATGGTGGGACTTCTCAATTTATGTCATAATCCCATGAGCCAATTACTTATACTAAATCATTTCTTTCCATCTATCTATCTATCTATCTATCATCCTCTATCGCCTATTAATATTATTTGTCTGGAGGATGCTAATAGGTAAACAGTACTTATTATGGGGCCAAAATTTCTCCAGACTGTATCTGTTAATCTGTTACTACTACTCACTCCTTCACTCACTGTGCCCAAAAGTTTTTGAATCTCTTTAGTTAGCTCTCTTCTCAGGTCTTCCTTGACCACTGTATCTAATAAAACATTCCTCCACCTGACTTTCTATTTCTCTATTTGCATCAGTCTTTTTCATATCTCCTATAAGCTATCTAGTATTTTTTTTAAATATATGCATCATTTATTTATTGTATATATTCTTTTATAGAGTTTAAGTTTCAGTAGTTCAGGTGCTTTTTTTGTTCACTTGCCTATCTTTAAGATCCAGAAATGTTTGTGACACATGAATATGGATGAATAATTAAGGAGTGATTGAATTAGTGAGTAAATATATCCAAAAAAATGGAAATAATATATAATTGTATTTATATCCAGGTAGATGGAATTGTAGATCATTTTTGTTGCTTCTTTTTGCTTATCTTCATCTTGTGCTTTTTAGTTAATAACAGAATATTGATTTTGCAACAAGTAAAATGTAATTAAAATAATTTTTCCATTAAAAATTGCACAATCAATACTCTCAAGTGGGTAAAGTAGTTGAGTTCAAAGGTCAACGCATTGGGAACCCATTTATGAATCAATTTTTCTGCATTTCTGGAAGCTGTCACTTCAGTAATAGAAAGACATGGTGATTGATCAACTGACAAAGATAACGAGTAGAAAAATTAATAATGGTACATCTAAAATTTTTAAAGACCATACAGATGTCCTTAATAACTAAAATGGAAGAGGGGTACAACTTAATGAGCCTGGATACATAAGCCCAGATAAATTGCTTATGAATAATATTTTGTGATGAAAAGAATTCTTTAGCAGTTTCATTAAAATATTTCCTATCATATTGCATCATGGAGGTTGGATGAATACGCTATTTGAATCCACAGTGGGATAATAATCAATACATAGTCTTAATAAAGCAATATTTATTTTCCTTTCAACCGATTTTGTATGATGTCTTTCTCTTTGTTATTTAGATTGTCAAGTATTTGCTTTATGGTAAGATTAGGACTTACGCTTTTTCAGTATATTTTAATCCAATTGTTGTTTTTTATCATTTTCCATCTACAGAGCATTCCGTTGGTTGCTGTGGAGGAAAGCAAGGTGAATAAAAAACTGAGTTGTCTCTCCAGAATTAACACATTTATAAAATAAGTGACAATGTGCACAATTAAGCATCAAACAAGACCAACAGTTCTGTTATATTAAAGAGACAATGGCTCTGGAACATAAAGGAAGAGATAAATTTGAGACTGGTGACTGGAGAAGGGTATCATATAACCTTCATAGAATGAGAATTTTAGTTGAGGCTTAAAGACAAGGAAATTTCTCATAGGCAGGTATGAACTAGGAGTAGTGAAAGACATTCATCACAATTAACAGATGGAACCAGGCCAAGAATTGGAAGAGTTGAGTAATGGAAAATAGAGTACAAAGAATAAAGAAGGTTTCAGTGGGGGAGTAGAGTGAGAGATAAACCCTGACCAATGGTGTGCTGGTAAATTAACATGTAGCTCCCCAGAAAGCCCTCATTTGTAAATTTTTCCAAGTTCTGTGATAAAAATATTTTCACCATGGCCAATTTCATGTTATTAACATATGGCACTGAATGCAAAATTTGGAAGAAATGCTAATAATGGGATCTCATAAGCTGGTATGAGACAGTTCCCACACGCCTCTGCATTTGGCTCAAATTATGCAGAGATTTATAGGAGATGAGAAGTCACTGAAGGACTTTGAACCAGGAAAATGGCATAATCAAACATATTTTAGGACAATAATTGGCAGCAAGTTTCTTCAAGAACTGAATTGGGATGCCAAGGAAAGAACAACAGGATTTTTTAAAAGTCCTGATGGGAGACAGTAAAGGTCTGATTCAAAGAGGACACTAGACAAAAACGATTCATAGCAGAAAGTGTAGATGACTGACTGAACATGGGGATTAGTAGGAAAACCTGAGCCAGGTTTCTAGCTTAGGTGCCTGGATGGATGGTAGTGCTTTTTGTCATTATAAAGAACAGAAGGGGAATAAATTCTGTCTAGGGATGGCTACAATGAGAAGTAGGAAAGGGAAGATAATTTTCATGTTCTCAATTTAGAAACTATTAAATGTTATTAAAATTCCACTAAATGCATTCATATGTAAAGCCTTCCAAATTATGATTCTTCTGCCAAAATGTTGTCATGTTTAATAATTTCGTAATATTCAATATAGATGCACTAAAATTTACTTGACCATTTTTCTCTGGTTTGAAATTTCAATTATATGCATTCTTTTACTGTTAAAAATAATGCTGCAGTAAACGGAGTTAGACATAGAGCATTTTTTTATTGTAGTTTATTCCTTTAGTTTACATTTCTAGTGATAAAATCACTGGGTCAAAGGGCATGCACATTTTATGGCTTAATTAATATTGCCAATTTAATTCTCAAAAGACGTACACCAATTTATACTGCCACTAGGAAAATTATACCAGCTTAACTAAATTCATGCCAAAATTGAGTAAGATCATTTTGTTTTTACTCAGTAGTTATAAAATAATGGCTAATTTGATTTTTCAATTTATTTCCCAAAAAAATGAATAGGAGCATGGTGATTTTTTTTTTTTTGAGACAGTGTTACTATGACACCCTAAGTAGAGTGTCATGGCATCACAGCTCACAGCAACCTCAAACTCTTGGTTTCAAGTGCTCTTCTTGCCTCAGCCTCCCAAGGACTACAGGCACCCACCACAACACCCAGCTATTTTTCAGAGATGGGATCTCGAACTGGCTCAAGCTAGTCTCAAACCTGCGAGCTCAGGTGATCCACCCACCTCGGCCTCCCAAGTGCTGGGATTACAGGCATGAGCCACTGTGCCCGCCCCGAGCATGATGATTTTAATCAGTGTGCTTGTTTGTAAGAATGCATTTCCAAATTATTTTGGTGAGACCTCAAGTTTCATGCTTTTGTTCACATTTAAGCTGTCATTTGCTTACTACTACTGACTCATCTTCAGTTATTTTGTTTGTAACATTGCTCCTTCAAACGATCTTTTTAATTTGTTTGCTTATTTATTTTCAGTTTCCAGTTCTAGAATGTAAGCTTCCATGTAAGTAGAAAAACTTGTCCTTTCTTTTCTCACTATTTCATTTCTAGTGCTAGGACCAATGCCTGACAACACAGTAGGCACTCAATATATATTTGTTAAAGAAATGATGAAACTACAGTCTAAATTAGGCATATCAGGTAATAATTTCATCAAGCAACTCCTATGTGAACTACACTTTGGCTTGAAATAATTAATGCTTTCTTTAAAATCTCATTACTCTTAGTGAGTCTTTTAGATACCTAGAGAAATAAAATCAATGTGTCTATATCTTATTCAATCTAGTTTCTGATATTATTAGTGAGTTTATACAGATGTTGGCTAAAAATTGTGAGTTGCAAGGACATGGATGTGACTTTTCTAATTAATCTCTATGTCCTTTTCCTAATACCTAGGGCAATATCACAGACACTGGAGGGTCAAAATCATTAATTTATAACCACAGTGCTGATGGAAAACAGGCTGATAGAAAAGAATGTCACTTCTAGAAAGCTCTATAGCATTCTATTTTGATAGAAATACAACATTATGATCACAGCAAATTTAGAATTAAGGCTAATTTTAGCGTCAAAGCTTATGTGCGTGCATTTAACAAAAAAACACATATCTTCTACCGCACAGATACATTGTCCTGGATAAGATAAATCACAACCAGAAACAAACATTAATAATATATCACAGCACTAGCCGGGCGTTGTGGCAGGTGCCTGTAGTCCCAGCTACTTGGGAGGCTGAAGAAAGAGAATCGCTTAAGCCCAAGAGTTTGAGTTTTCTGTAAACTCTGACGCCGGCACTCTACCGAGGGTGACAGATTGAGACTCTTTCAAAAAAAAAAGAAAAGAAAAGAAAGAAAAGAAATATATATATATATATATATATATATATATATATATCACAGCACTTCTTAGCCCCCAAAATAAAGTAATTTCAAGTTATCCAACTGATTGAGGAATATCTAAATAAACCATACATCTTACGTGTGTGTGCAAATAAATGTACATATGCACACACTTCTACATACAAATCCATACATATGCATACATACCCACAGTAATTAATATATTCATTTATTCACTTGGTTAGGTTTTAAACGTGTATCTAACATCTGCTATTTAATTAAGCACTTTGCTTATATGCTGTTCAACATAGTCAACCAATTAAAAACATTTCTGCATGTTCTTTACAATTGCTGTTAAAGTACTGACTTAACATCTTTGATAATAAATCCTTTCAAAAAAAGTTCCTCTTAGAAATGAAGATCAGGGGACAGTTGATGTCCCCCACCTACAAGTCAGTGGTTATATTAATGATCCCCACTTGTACAAAATTTTACATTTCACAAGGTACTTTTTCCACATTTTGATCATTTATTCCTCACAGCACCAGTCTGTTGCAGTGTATAAAAAGTCTTTAGATACTAAAGATTGGGAAAGGTAGGGGGAAGGAAGGGATCAGGAACAACTTGTTAAATGATACAGAGTTATAGCTGGATAGGAGGAATAAGTTCTAAGGTTCTAAACTACTGTAGGATGATTATACTTAACAATAATATATTATGTGTTTTCTTTTTTTTATTAAATCATAACTGTATACATTGATATGATCATGGGGCATCATACACTCGCTTCATAGACCATTTGACACATTTTCATCACAATGGTTAACATAGCCTTCCTGGCATTATCTCAGTTACTGTGCCAAAACATTTACATTCTACATTTACCAAGTTTCGCAAATACCCCTGTAAGATGCACCACAGGTGTGATCCCACCGATCCCCCTCCCTCTACCGACCACCCCCCTCCCTCCCCTCCCTTTTCCACTTCCCCCTATTGTTAGGTTGTAACTGGGTTATAGCTTTCATGTGAGAGCCCCAAATTAATTTCATAGTAGGGCTGAATACATTGGGTAATTTTTCTTCCATTCTTGAATACTTTACTAAGAAGAATATGTTCCAGCTCCATCCATGTAAACATGAAAGAGGTAAAGTCTCCATCTTTCTTTAAGGCTGCATAATATTCCATGGTGTACATATACCACAATTTATTAATCCATTCGTGGATCCATGGGCACTTGGGCTTTTTCCATGACTTAGCAATTATGAATTGGGTTGCAATAAACATTGTGGTACAAATATCTTTGTTATGTTGTGATTTTTGGTCTTCTGGGTATATGCCCAGCAGAGGAATCACAGGATTGAATGGCAGATCTATTCAATCCTCAGAGAAATGCAAGTCAAAACTACTTTGAGATATCATCTAACTCCAGTGAGACTAGCCTATATCACAAAATCTCAAGACCAGAGATGTTGGTGTGGATGTGGAGAAAAGGGAACACTTCTGCACTGCTGGTGGGAATGCAAATTAATACATTCCTTTTGGAAAGATATATGGAGAACACTCAGAGATCTAAAATATATTATGTGTTTTCTATTTTTTTCTTAATTTTTTTGAGACAGTCATACTCTGTTGTCCTGGGGTTGAGTACTGTAGTGTTATCATAGCTCACAGCAACTTCAAACTCCTGGGCTCAAGCCGTCCTCCAGCCTCAGCCCCTGAGTAGCTGGCACTACAGGCACCCCTCACAATGCCTAGTTTTTCTATTTTTAGTAGAGACAAGGTCTCACTCTTGTTTAGGCTGCTCAAGCAACCAGCTTGACTTGGTGTCCCAGAGTGCTAGGATTATAGGAGTGAGTCACAGCACCCAGACTATTCTATGGTTTCAATAGCTGGAAAGAAGATATTGAATGTTCCCAACACAAAAAGTACATAAATATTTGAGATGGTAGATATGCTAATAACTCTCATCTGATCTCTATATATTGTATGTGTCAAAACATTACAATGTACTCCTTCAGTATGTATAATTATTTGTCAATTAAAAAAAATTAAAAATAGGGCCGTAGTATGCGGTCTCACCAACAGTATAGAAGTGTTCCCTTTTCTCCACATCCATGCTGGCATCTGTAGCTTTGAGATTTTATTATGTGGGCTAGTCTCACGGGGGTCAGATGATATCTCAGGGTGGTTTTGATTTGCATTTCTCTGACAATCAGGGATGATGATCACTTTTTCAAATGTTTTTTAGCCATTCGTCTGTCTTTATCCCTCAAAGAACTCAATTTAGACCTCCCATTTGATCCTGCAATCCCATTATTTGGTATCTACCTAGAAGAAAAAATATCATTTTATCATAAAGACTTTTGCACTAGACTATTTATTGAGCTCAATTTACAATTGCCAAAATGTGAACACAACCTAAATTCCCACCAACCCAGGAATGGACTAACAAGCTGTGGTATATGTATACCATGGAATACTATTCAGCCATTAAAAAAGATGGAGTCTTTACCTCTTTTGTATTAACCTGGATAGAGTTGAAATACATTCTTCTTAGTAAAGTATCACAAGAATGGAGAACCAAGTATTCAATGTACTCAATTCTAGTATGAAGCCAGTAGATGATGTAATACATACCCACATAAGTGAAAAATTCAAATCAATTCAAGATGGGGGGTGAGAGAACAAAGGAGCAGGAAAAGGGTAGGAGGGAAAGGGATGGAGGGTTACAGCATTTGGCACAGCTCTTGGGGCTGGGACACAACTCTAAGAAGGACTTGACCTAACAAATACAAACAGTGTAACATAAGTATTCTACCCTTAATGAAGCTGAAACAATAAAGAAATAATAACTAAATAAAAAGTAAAAACAAAATAGGGCTGCTATTATCATCTAATATCTTGATGCAAATAGTAAGCCAAGGTTGTCAGTTGAGTAACTCCAGGTCATTCAATAGGTAAGAAACAGAGTTAGATTTTTAGACTGCAGGCTTTCTGATTCATTAAAGACTTCCCTACTTTTGAATAATTAGTTAGTGAGAACTATATTATTTTATTTCTATTTTCAGCTCTTAAAAGTTACATAATGTGATGTAATACTAAAATAATTACCTCAATTTTGGTAATCTTGCCTTCCCTTTTCTTGACCATTTTTAATCATTCTTTCTAGAAATGTTTTAAGTACAAGTTAATGATTTATAGAATTAAATGTCATGTAAGGTATTAACAATCATCAGCCTTCCCTAATCTATTCCAGACCTCTACCCTACCAACTCTGGTAACACCGATCAATTCCACTTGGCTGTTGGCACTGGTGGAGGGGGATGGAGGTATGAACCTGCTCTTCTTCAGCTCACATGCCTGTCTTAGTCTAGCCTTTGTTCATCCCTCATATTAGGAATGCCTTGTTTTGAATAAAGAACTGCCAAAAAGTAGAAGACAAGGTTTTTATGTTTTGGGGGGGAAAAGGATACAGCAAATATCATGCACTGCATGAAAACTTCTGAACTACAAAAAACTCCACTAATTCTTTCTAATTGGAAACTGGGTGATTAAAGACTTAGAATTGCAAAGATACCAAATGAGACATTAGAAAATGAGGAACTGCCCCAGCTATTTCTTGATTTTTGAAATGTGTAGCACTTGCTCTCTCTACCAATGTCGCAAAATTGTGTGCCTTTCAAGCAGGCAGAATCTGAAGAATCAAGCACAGTGTCCCACCAACCTGTGTTGTTGCTCCTGATGGATCCATATATCTTGGCCTAAAGCATGCAGTGATTTTCTGAATGTAATTGTTGAAGAAATTTTCTGAGGGATACAGCCATTCCCAAAGACGCAGCACCAAGGCAGCCTGGCAGTGGGAAGTCACTATTCCCCTACACTCACTTATCCTTCTAGTGCATTCTATTGGCTGACTGAACTGGACAATAGCTTTTAAAGGACACTTACAGTTCTTTGAGGTGAGTACCCCAGAATACCAAGCAGAACAGAAAAGGATGGATCTGAAGTATCAGAGAATAACATTGCAGGGTATTCATTTTTAATACTGATTTTAAATATCTTTATTAAAGATCTTACTATTCGAATATCTTCATAGCACCTATGTTTTCATTCCGTGGTAACTTAGTCTAGCCTTTGTTCATTCCTCAATTTATTCTATAAATCACTAGCTTCATTGGTTTCGGTTGCTTTACATCATAATGTATGTGTGATCAGAAAGTGACATCCAAACTTATTGTATTTTATGGCGAGAATACTGAGAACACAAAACTCCTGTTATCTATGCCTTCTTTCATTGGAGAATGCGTGAAATGTTCGCAACTTCCACTCTATTCTGTTGTCCTAGATAAAGCAGGTACTGCTTGGGGGTTCAGCTTTGCTACTACAAGCAGTCATGGTTTTCCTAGTGCATTGTAGGCTTATGATTATGCTTTTGCTTCTGGTGTTTTAGTTGTTCCATCTGTTCCTATCCTTTGTGACAAGTCTGTGAGAGTCCTTCTGAAGCCAAGGATGACATACAAAAGGTCTGACTGACTGTAACACTCAGCAGCTCACTAGCACATGTTTCCTTGATTGCAATGTTTGGTAGTAAGGTAATAAAATTTTTAGTTCAGCTTTTATACCTGATTTAATGTGAAACTCATGGATACAAAAATAACTTCCAGACAGGGTGAATGCTCAAGAGTCAAGCTTACCACTCCAGGTCATATCATCTCAAGTGGAACATAACATATAGCAGTCCTGGAAAAATAGTGAAAGAATTTCACCCTAAACATGAGAGAGCAGCCAGGATTAGACAGGGTTTCCACAATTCAATCATCCATGCTGGAGTAAAGAAAATGGATCTGGGCCCCCAAATTAATTGGAATACCAGGATAATAACCAAGGAGTTATTACAACAGATAAAACTAAACAAGACTGTATTTTGGGGTATAAAATAGTCCCTAGGTGCTCATCTGAGGTATAATTAACCCAGGACTGGGGCAGAAAAAATAATTCTGGGCCAAAGCCCCTGAAGAACTGGATTAAAGGCAGGCTATCCTCATTTCCTAGATCTGATTTTCTCCAGAGCTTGGACAAGGTCAAACACACAGGATACAATAATTAGTAGTTTTTGCCAGAATGCTATTAAAATGAAATCACACCATTGTCTGCTTTGTGGGGAGGGGTTGGTGTTTTTAGAGATGGGGTCTTTCTTATTGCCCAGGCTGGCATGCTATGGTGCAATCATAGCTCACTGCAGCCTTGAACTCCTAAGCTCAAGTGCTCATCCTGGCTCACCCTCCCTAATATCTGGGACTACAGGTATGTGCCACTAAACCTGGCTAATATTTTCTAATTTTTTTTTTGGTAGAGACAAGATCTCACTGGTTTCAAAGTTGTGAGCTCAAGCAATGCTCAAGCCTCATTATTCCAAAGTGCTAGGATTATAGACACGAGCCACACCATGCCCAGCCCACGCTACTGTCATAATGTACTCTTCTTCCCTTATGAGTAGAGTTGTTAGATAAAATACAAAATGTCCAATTTAATGTCAATGGCCGATAAATAGGAATTGTTTTTAGCATACATAGTTGCGTGCAATGTTTGTGATATACTTATCTTGAAAAAGTAGCCATTGTTTACTTGAAATTCAATTTCATTTTTTTAATTCTTTTTTTTTTTTTTTGCACTTTTTGGCGGAGGCCAGGTTTGAACTCACCACCTCCAGTATATGGGGCCGATGTCCTACTCCTTTGAGCTACAGGTGCTGCCTCTGAAATTCAATTTTAATTAGATGTTCTGTATTTGTTTTTGTTAAATCCAGCAAGCCTAATTATGAGCAGAATTGAGCATCTCTCTGTGCCTGTTGCCTATCTGTGTATATGTTCTTATAACTTCCTGTTGATGTCAGTTGACCATTTTTCTATTTGCTTGTTAGTACTTTACTACATACTAGTAAGAAGATTGTCCTCTCTTGCCCACGAGATATATTTTTATCTGATTGTGATTTTGTATATGGTATTTTTGTCATAAGATTTAACATTTTTATTTACAGGACATAGGAATCTTTACTTATGTGATAGCTTGGATTTTCTCATGCTTAGAAAGGTTTTCACAACTCTGGTTTGTATGTGTATGAAAAATAGTTTCTCAAATGTGTCCGCATCCTCATCCTCACAACCTGTGTATAGGTTAGGATGATGAAAGGGGGAAATTAAGATTGCAGATGGAATTAAAGTTGCTGATAAGGTGCTCCAAAATAGGAGATTATTCTGGATTTTTCAGGTGGTCACAATGAAGTCACAAAGCTTCTAAAAAGTAGAAGGAGACAGAAGAGGAGGTCAGAAGAGAATCCAAATCGAGAAGAATGGTAAGAACGATACAGCACTGCAGGCTTTAAAGATGGAGGGCAATGGCTGGGAGCCAAGGAATGCAAGCATAATCTGAAAGCTGGAAAAGACAAGGAAGCAAATTGGCTTACAAAGCTTCCAAAAAGAAATGCAGCCCTGCAGACACCTTGATATAAGTCCCATAAGACCCCTTGTTAGGTTTATTATCGCCACTACTGTAAGATGTTAAATTTGTGTTGTTTTAAGCCACTAAATTTGTGGTAATTTGTTATAGTGGCAATAGGAAACTAATATTCCATGAAATCTTCTAAGCTTGTTTTCTTTTTTTAATGTTTAAATACTCCCTCCCCAATCCTACCCTGTCTGAAGCTGGCTGATTGCCCTAACTCAAACAAACCAAATATGCTCCTAGCTTTCTCTTCCTTCCACATAGCCCATTCTTAGCACAGATGTCATCATCTTTTGCTCTTTACTCCAGATTTTTGTTCTAAAGGTCACCTTGCAGAAAGACCTTCCCTAAATGACCTATTAAAATACTCTACATAAAATAGCCTTATTTGAATCTCAGTTTCTTTGTTTCCTTACTCTAGTGCTTACTTTTTAAAGCACTTATCATCTGCCATATTATGTATGTATTTGTTTATAATATTCTGTATGTTCAACCACTAAAATATTCATTCCAGAAGAAAAAGGGCCTCATACTCAAGCAGTGCAGTCCCAGAACTTAGGAAATAGTAGACATTCAAGTATATTGAATGAACTAATATATTGTTCAAGGTCTCATTAGTTACATTGAAGGGTTTTCTCAGCATCTCCATATTAGCTTCTATATATATTACAGAATAGCTCTCATGTGCCAGGAATGAAAATAATAAAACAAATAATAAATATAAATAAGACTTTATTTTGTATTTAGAGGTAGAGTCAAGTCATCTGTACAATGACCTTGATCCCCTTACCATTGGTGCAGAATTATAAAACTTGTAGTTACCTAATACTTCAAGAAAAGTGTACTACTAGTGGCTTGAAGAAGGTGGCCCGTTCCCATATCTTAATACCCACTGAAAGACACACAAACAAAAACGTAATAAAGAGGTTAACTAATTTTCATGGGGATTACATTGATATCTAAGGTAAAAGAGATATAATTCTTGCTTCTTATTGTCTGATTCCTAAGATTTACTGGAAAAAACGAATGCAAATACTTCTCAACTTGATTTCACTATGTTAGAAGTCATCTAGGCTAATGACCAGGGCTCACATAAGAGCTGTATAACCAGATGGGGCATAGGAAGATTCTCTTGGCCAATGTTTCTGACGTAGTAGGTGAACATACATGTATGACTCAAAAGATTTAACTGCTTGGAACCTAACACGTTGTAGAAATCCAGGTCTTCATGGCAACAACAAAGGTTAAAATCTTGATATACCTAAAAATGCCTTTTCTCACTACCCTGTCTTCCAAATATTAATATTTGGGGAAAAAAAGATCTCTATGGACTAAATTACCACCCCCCTTAAATTGCTACATATTAAAATGGAGGAAAAGGGAGTGATAAGGGATTTAAAGGAGAAACTATGGAATTTCTCCTAACATGGGGAGGGAGATACTTAGAAAAAAACAGATTTGATTGATTTTGTATCCAAAGTTAACAACAATAATCATGTTGATTATGCAATAATTATCTGAGGGTTATATTGTAATGATTTATTTGTGTGTCTTTCTAACGAGTTTGTGGGTATTTTGAGAAAAAGTTCTCTGTTTTATTTATCTATATACTGTTCTTGAATAGTGCCTGACATATAATAACACATAGTTTCCACTCAGTATATTTTTGATCATTGACTAGACTAATGAATTCAGCAAAACATTCAGACGATGGGAATGAATTCTAATGGATTTTCTAAGCCATTATATTTTGTTCTCATTTGGGATGACCTTTGAATTTCAAAAGCAAGAAAGAATATTAACAAGGAAAATGGAAGAGAATTACTTCATTGAACCAACATGTATTGAGCTGTGCTAAGTGGTTTAGGAGATAAACAAAATAAACAAAATATGCTCCCAGCCTCTGGTAATATGAGAAAATCTAATTATTCCAGAATATTATATTTTCCTGGTTATAATATTCCATTTTAATTCCAATGCATTAGACAAACAATAGTTACCTTGAATTATATCTTAAGATATTTTGTTCAAAAGACTTATAAGGCATACGAACTTGAAGCTGAGTACAGATGTATTTCTGTACTGATATTTCTACTAAATCTTCATCTTCATTAGTAGCTACAGTCCAGCCTGACAACATTTACCATTCAGTATAAAAAAACTTACCCTTTAAAATAAATGTGCAAAGTGGTATAATATACCTTATGCTAATTATACTTCGCTCTGTATTTTTGTGATCCATTCATATTTTTGGAGTTGAAATATTCCTAGAATAATCTCATGGCACATTTACCCCCATTTAACATTTTTTCTGTTCAATTTATTTATCCACTTTAGTCTACATCAAAAATAACACTTTTAAAGTTAAAAAAACATGACTTTTTCCAAAAAGATATAGACGTCTACATCATGATAAGCATACCCACAGTTTTCTTTCAACATAGATAGCATAGACATCTAGGACCAAATTTAGTTTCTAAATAATAATGTCTTAGAAAAAAATAATAAACCTCTAATGGTTAAGCTTAGAGGTCATTTTGTTAAGTGAAATAAGCCAGGCATAAAAAGGCTGATGTTGCATGTCCTGATTCGTAGGTGGGAACTAAAAAGTAGATTTCATGCAGGTAGAAAGTAGAATTTTGTTTACTAGAGGCTGCAGAGGGTGTGGAGAAGAGGAGATGAAGAGAAGTTAGTGAGTACAAAAATACAGACAGATAAAAATCAATCTCTATATGTAAATAATCTAACCTCCAATATATAAGAGAATGTTGTAAAACACCATGGAAATGTCCAGGTAAAATATATTTTACTGGGCTCACTGAACTTAAAACTAAACAATGAAAATTGTTAAGTTTTAACACAAAACATTTGTTAAATTAGCAATAAAATGTATCCATAGTACAAAATAAGAGAGAATGTGATTGCTGTCCTAGATTTCTCCAAAATAAAACAGACTTTAACTGTATGGCCTCAGAAGTAAAAAATATATAAAACATTAGGTATTGTTTTGTCGAAGTTTGGTGAAATTGGAAACGGTGTTTAATACTCTATAGTGCCTACTTGAGTGAGTAACATCAGGTAACGTAATTTATTTCATGGTATTAGACAAACAAGAAATCTTGAGTATAGGAGAAGGGAAATGCATCACTCAAGTTAGTAGAAACAGAACATGCTAGATCAGTGAAATTAAGGAAATACACCTAGATAAGATATTGTAGAACAGCAGATGAGCTAGGATTTTTGCATTCTAAGAAATAACGGTGAGGTAAGTGAAGAACAGAATTGAGTTTGAGTAAACTAAGCAAAAGTTACAACTTTTTGAACTGCACAGACCCCACTCCTAGTTACCTGGGCTATTTTCTTTCCTTTCACAGCTAGAATATAAAGAGGAAAGAATATTCAATTGAAAGCAGTAGTAATCAGAAAATATACAGTGGTCAGAATAAAATATGGTCCATTCAATCCTATTTTCAAGAAATGAAAGGGAAAGAATTTTTCAGGAGGCCTGTTCAATACACAAAGCATAAGATTATGCAGAGATAGATTCAAATCATACTTAAAAAGAATTATATGGAACCTGTGCAGAAAATCATATTTTTCATACCAGAATGGCTTAACTGAGTTTATTATCATACTCAATGTCAAACAAAATATTTCATGTGCCATCTTACCAAACCCCTTCCACCTTCACCATTGCTTTAAAGAAGGACATCTTTTCACTGACAAAAGGTAAAGCTCTTACTTTGGTATGGTGATTTTTGTTAATTAGTTTGGGTTCCTATCAATTGTGGCAGCTGTCTTCTTTGATTGGACTCCGTGGTATTTGATGTTACCAAGGAGAATTAATTCCATCCAAAGGGGATGAGATACAGGAGTGTCAACAAGGTCTGTACAATTCTTGGTGTCAAAGATTTCAATATACATTTGGGCAATTTTTGCTATTGAGATCAACGCTATTGCTCATGGCATTTTCTTTAAAATTACTTTTATTTGTAAGATGTATACCTCTCAGAATAGCTCAGTTGAAAAAAGTCTTTTCTAGGGAAGAGTACTTCTTGTAGTTTTACAGCTGCATTGACAGGCACATAAAAGAAGTTTAGTCACAAGTTCAGGCAGTGAGTCAGAGAGCATCAAGGGTCCCAGGTACCATTAGATCTTGTCAATGTAACCACTTCCCTTGTAAATCACAGTGTTTTGTACTGGAAAAGACTTGGAAATATTTGCTTAAAGACACATTTAGAAATGATCTTTTTTCTTAGACAATGTAGTCACACGGATGATTTTGTAATACCCTACCAGTATCTTTTAACCCTTGAGCTATTTCAAAGCCAGTCATACATCATTCTCACAAGAAAGTCACTTACACATTTTTTTGTGTGTTGTCTGTTGGAAATTTAGAATGTACCACAAGCTAAAATATCTGAAAAGAATTATTTTTAGGTAATTCGGAATATTCATCTAGTATGTATTGTCAAATACAATAATGTACTTTCTTTGAGCAAAACTTGGATCGATTAATAGTAATTATTAATAAATTCAGATTGGATTGATTAATACTAATTTATTGAGCTCTATTTCAGATAGGCTGGGCAGAAATGAATTAGAAATCAAGAAAACATGGCTCTGGCCTCAGGAAATTTACGGTCTAGCAAGGAAACAAACACAAAGTTAAGGGTACCTCTAGGACAAGGGTGGGTTCAGTGTCTTTCTTAGCCTTCCTTATTCTCTTGGGATTCCCTGGCAATTCTACCTGAGTTGGGGGTCAACAGGGGCGACAACACTGTGGAAATAAGGAGATTTCACATCAACTTAATGTATAATGTCTGAGTGGCCTGGAGAAGCCTATATTGGCTCACACACCATGTGGCAGATTGAGACAATGCAGTATCTGTCTGACTCCTCAGAAGCCTTTTATTGATTTCAAATACAAAGCATTTGTGAAAAGATTAAAGGAGACAAAATTCAGAAACAGGATTAAAAGAATTCCAAGCTCCCAGGAAGAGTGGGTAAAGAGGACAGGGTTAGATAATTGGGAACATAGAGTAGTGAGTTGTCAACAACTGGCATAAAGTTGTCATAACTGGCATTTAGAAAGTGGGAGGAGAAGACAAGTTTCATCTCTGCAAGGCAAACAATCCAGCTGCCCATCAGGAGGTTAAAGGGCTCAGCCCAAACCACCTGCTGATTTTCTGTGCAGGGATGGTCTTGGTGACTCTACCCTGTCTGGATGCCTCCCTGCTCTTTTCATCTTCAGTGCTCTTAATAAGGATCCCCAGGGATAGCCCAATTTCCTGCTTTACCCTACATCAAGGCACCCCACAGAAATATCAATCCATCTGCCTCCCACTGTATTCTGAGGCGAAGCAATTCAAGAAAGATTCCACAAAGAATCATGCATTAGAGAAGGGTCATTCAGATGTGCAGAAGTCATTACTAGAAACTGCATGTGACACTTGATATAAACATGTTACAGAAGAAAGTATGATACGTAGACTTCATGGCATTCATCAAAATCTTTCAATGTTCTGCAATTTTAAAAAGATGACATGAAGAAAATATTTGAATATGATCATCTCCAAAGTTTCCTCCAGCAGTGTGATTCAAATCTGTAAGAATCGTAGAGTTACAATGTGAGAATGTCTAGCGATTTGAAACAACTGGATGCATGGGCTTAATAGTTGAGATTGACTAATAGTATATGGAATTTATTGAAAGTCAAAAATATATACCTATTGAAATGGCTAACATATTAAAACTTTGCATTATGACGAAAGCTAAAACCTCTTTCATTTGGGATCCCTCCAGTTTAATGGTTCTCAAATAAATCTAAGTGAACAAATGCAAGTCAATTTTAAATTGATAACCTCAAGAATTGTAAGCTAAATTCAAGTTCACAAGACTTTTTCTACAGGCATTTTTATCAGAAAAGTGTGATTATAAGAATCTTCACTAATAAAATAAGTGCATTCTCTACGGAAGATATTGATTATATTTTCAAGATAGACTTTGAGTTTCTTATTTCTTGTTGAAATTTCTTCCAGGCCAGCAGTGTCAACAGTGATTGGCCACAATGGGTTTGAAATTAATATATTCCTTTTCTTAATTCCCATGATACTTTACACTTGAATAGATATGACATATCTTTCAGCAATATTTATATGAATATGAGATATTAAATAATATGCAACATTTCAACTTCTTTTACTGAATTGTTTCCATGGAAACCAAGGCATGTACTAAAAATTTAAGCATTTTCTTTTCCTTATTGGATAGGTATGAGGCACTTTCTTAGAGATTCTACTGCAGAAGAGCCAAAATCAGTAACTTCATTCATTATAAGCATTAATTATGTAACTAAATTTCTGAAAGGTCATAATAGGAAACGAATGTATTTTAGGTAATGTGACTTTAAACACATCACCGTTAAAAAAGGCTAAATCAAAAATCCTAAATTACCAACAATACAAAATGGCTGAAAATGTTTTAATTTTTTTTTGAGGTTTTAAAACTTTTTATTTGCATTAATAAAAAAAAATTGTGCATTCCAATAATTAAAATCATTTGAAAGAAAAAAAATGGCACTCAGATTAAACTGTATTTTACAGCCTGCAAGAAACCCTGGGGCCAGCTTAGTTTTAACTTTAGATTTCACTGTCGTCCCACCCCAATTCTTTCCTCACCAACATGCAAGTTCTTTCCCTTCCCTGCCAGCCAGACAGGCAGATGGTAGAGGCCGGTGTGGCCTTGGTTGTCAGTAGTTCTGGATACTTTGATGTGAAAGGGGCAGCACAGTCATTTAAACTTGATCCAACCTCGCTGCATCTTACAAAGTTAAACAGCTAAAGGAAGTAAAATAAGAAGGCAATGCTTGTGGAATGTCCAGTGCATATCGGCGGCGCTCGCCTCATTACCACTCGCCTGCTTGCTTCTCCTGTTCGATCGTTTCTTTGGAAGGCAGGGGATTCTTCTCTTGCGTTTCCGTCTTCTTCAATTTTGACTTCCCGAATTTCTGGATCTCAGCCATATTGGGTTTGTCCGACATGGTCGCGGAGGAAGCGGAGCGAGATGCGAGAGCTAGAAGAGTCCGATCTGCGCAGAGGCAACCGCCGAATCGAAAATGTTTTAATTTTAATCATAACACACAGATCAAGAGCCAAAGAGACTCATCTTAATTTAATCTACAAATGGATTTTCAGCTAAATTTGTCACTGTTTAAAGTTGTCCACAAAGAGGATAAAACTACTTTAATAGCCTATTTTGGCAGGATATTACCTAGATTGGCATCCTGATTGTGGAAAATAGAAAGAACTGCATCCTGTCCTATAGGAAGTGACTTTACTTTTTTTTTTCCCGTTTCTTTCTTACTCTTTCTTTAATGAAGACAATTTTCCTATGCTTCTAATGTTCTGTCAAACATATTAAAGGAATATAAAAGGCTCTAGCTTCACAGACCTGACAATTTAGGAACAGAGAGAAATTATAGGAAATTAGAATAGTGGACATTATGTATGCTTTATAGGGCAGTACTGTGCCTACTGCAGATTATAAGGCTGTGTTTTTCAACCTGTTTTTTCCTCATGGCACACTTGAACCTATAGTTAAACTTTTGCAACACACTTAAATTTTCTTATTCAAAAAATGTAACAAAAAGAATATACCTTTTTTGATTTATTTATTAACACAAACGAAATGCAACATCAATGCAAGAAATAAACAAAATAATTTATTATAATTTGTAATAAACAGATAACAATCAAAATCCTTTTAAAAAAGTATACATATTTATTTTCTGTTTAGTGTGAGGTAACATTTAAGAAGATACCCGAGCTTGACTTTTTAGAATATCTTCTTTGCAAGGTTGAATTTTGGACAAGCATACTCTTAAATCTTCTTCTAAGGATTCCAGCCATGATGTACTTTTTTTTTTTTAAATATTATACATTGCAGAAAAGCTCACTTCACAAAAATATAACATTAAGAATGGAAGAAGTATTTCCATATTGCTTTTTATGTAATATTTGGAATTTCACTCTTGAAATAACTGTAACATCTGTTGTCGAATATTTTGATTGCAATCTTCTGTCACTTCTTATTTCTGTTAACTCTTCCTGGTGTGTATGATTTGAATTTGCTCACATATATGCACTTAAAACAAAAGGATTTCTCACCTAATCCAGACACTTTATGTCAAGTGTAGATATAGGAAAATATTTTTCAAAAAGTGTGTACAAAAATCTAAAGTTTGTAAAATTTGTTCAATGAGATTTTAATCATGTTTACACCTTTTTGATAGTACAATTATTTCTACTGTATTTTCTCTTTTAATCTTTTCCTTCTAGAGCAGTAATTTTCTCTGAAAGCATTAATTTTATCTGTAAATGTGAGACTATCTTCACGATTTCCCTGCATACTCTTTTCTTTTTTATTTCATATTGATATGAGGGTGAGAATGTTCAGGTTAGATTGTTTTAATTTCTAAGGTAAAGTTCAAGTTGTAGCTGAGCCCTTCACCAGCAGGTGTGCTTAATACACTTACACTGTGCACATTAGGTGAGATCCCACCAATCACCCTCCCTCCTCATCCCCTTTCCCTCCTTTCTCCTCCCCCTTCCTAGACTATATTTGTGTTTTGCTTTCCTGTGGACTTGTAGTTGTTTATATATTGGTTTGATATTAGTATTGAGTACATTGGACACTTGTTTTTCCATTCTTGTGATACTTTAGTAAGAGTAATGCATTTCAACTTCATCCAGGTAAATGCAAAAGGTATAAAGTCTCCGTCTTTTCTTATGGCTGAATAGTATTCCATGGTATACTCTGATTAAAAATATTCAAACAGTGAAATAAATCTGGAAGAAATGTAACTCCATTACACTAAAACTCATCACAAAGTAAATCACCTAATTTAAAATGTTGCACTTTGATAAAACTTGATGCTTCTTCCTTTAATTCATAAAATCTTGATAGAACTCTTCTGGGAGATGACCATCTCATATAAGAGCTGAGTATGAGAAGCACTTATTGAGGAACAAAATTCTGCAAATAATTTTGATTGTAATGGCCTGCTTTTTATATAGTTAATTATTTTATTAGTGCCATCCAGGACCTTTTGTAATTTAAGCATTAATTATTTTAACCCTAGAACTTCTCTGTGTAGTAAATAGTGTATAAAAATAATTTTTGGATTCTTCTTTTGCACAAGTGCAATAAATCCTTTTACAGAGAGAGACAGGACTCCATCCATGCAGGAACCCCAAGACACGTTATTAAAATTAAAGTAATTATCAATCAAATAAAAATATCTTGGCCCTTTTTTGTTGTTTGGAGAGGACAACAAAATAAAAACCGTTCTATGATTCCTTCTTTATAGAAAAATCTATTGAATGCTAAAAGTTGGAGCTTACCACTGATATCAGTAGATTCATCCAACTGAATTGCAAACATATTTACTTCTTTGAAGTGAGATATTACTTGAAATTCTATATTTTCAGATAAATGTTTAACACACTGAGAAACTGTATTATCTGAAAGCAGAACTTTTAAAATTTCTTTTTTGTATTCTTCTCCAAACATTGTTTTTATAATTGCACAGCAGGCCGCTAAAATAACGGATTCTGCAATTGTATGAGATTTCATTTTCCTGTGATTTATAAAACTGTGTAACTCACTTCTTATGCTTTATCTGATATCATTGCATATTTGGGTCATATTTTTGCTTGTTTTGTATTACTGAGCACATGTCGTTTGAAATATTCCATTGCCTTTTCAGACAAGAGGGAATGTCTGGATTGTAAATGTCTCTTTAATTAGCTGGGAACCATAGCTTCATTTGCTAATTTTTCACCACAAATTACAAATGTGGGATGCAGTGGATTTCCTTTACTTCATATGGAACGAAATGATAAATAATCTTCATTATATTGATGACTAATTTATTTTAATGTATTTGCCGATGTACTGGATGAGGCAGTATTCAATGCACTAGTATTGTCTTCTAATTTGTGTTTCTTCACTAAAAACTTGTCCATTTTAATTGAACACTATGTAAGAAAAATAAAAATTTCCAAATAAAAAATAATAAAAAAAATAAACAACTCATACAGAAAATCTCTGAATATAATCACATGGGGGAGCTGGCTGTAGAAATGGAGAAGAACCAAAGTGTAAGAGGCTAAATTTTCAGCTACCATAATGTGTTTTCAATAGTCAATAAGTAATGCATTGATTAATTCAACATTGTGTTGTTTATTTATAAACATGTAAGTTAATACCAGTTAAAACAGCTACAATGTTTGAAGTGATTGCCTTTTAAGAGCAGAACTAAGGTATAGAGAGGGGTTAGACAGAAGAATACATACTGTCATTATAAGCCTTTTCATATTTTATTTTTAAACACAATAGACACGTATAACTGGTAAAAAATATAAGTTAATTTACACTTTAAGTAATAAACCAAGCAATGCAGAACTTTACAAATACTGTGAAATTTTCCCCAGATACTTTCTCTAATTTAAATTGACCAAAATATTCTATTATATCCCTAGGACCTTGCATAAATTTGTGACTTACATAATTTTTAATGACGTTATGCTAAATATATAGTTTGCTACTATTTACCAAACTTGCATAGAACTTACTCTTTACCAGGCTCTGTTCTGAGTGCTTCTATATACATTGGCTCATTTCATTTTCCTAACAACTCTTGAGGTATTTGTATATGGTATATCATTTAATTAGTACATAAAACCATCTGAGTAAATAAAATTATTCTCATTTTAAATATCTGAAGACAGAGACTGTAGGACTCAGTCATACAGCTCTTAAATCACTTGACTGTAGTGTGTTTGTCGAGCATGAAATAATATGATATACATTAATCAACTGGTACTGACTCCTGGCCCTAAATGGCGCTCAATGAATAATGAATAATCTACTTAATGAATTTCAAGATATGTTTATAACCATTTCCTAGTAAAGGTCTATATTTGTTAAGGAGAATAAATGACAGGTTTTCCACAATGCATTTTGTTCAGTACTGGATATCAAATTTTCCTTTACTTTATATCTCTTCATATTCATGTATCATAGAGGCATTTTCTACATAAATTCTATATGTTTTAAACATATCTTTACTTATTATCTTACTGTATGTATATTTAAAAGATTGAGGTATGATGGATTTGGTGGCTTATGCCTATCTCAGTGCCTTGAAGCCAAGGGTTTGAGACCAGCCTGGGCAATAAAGTGAGACCCTGTCTCTACATAAAAATAAATAAATAATAAAAATTAACAAGGCATCCCAGTTTCTGCCTCAAGACACTGAGGCAGAAGGATCACTTGAACCTAAGAATTTGAGGCTGCAGTGAGCTATGATTGCACCACTATACTTCATCCTGGATGAAAAAATGAGACCATGGCTCTCTATCTTTTTTATAGATTAAATAAAATAATGAAGTTAACATCTATCTACCGATTTCTGATTTGGAAAGTAAAAAAGCAAAATTTAATATACAAAATATGTATATTACCATCTCTCTCTCTCTTTTTTTTTTTTTTAGAGACAGAATCTCACTTTATCACCCTTGGTAGAGTGCTGTGATGTCACAGCTCACAGCAACCTCCAGCTCTTGGGTTTAGGCCATTCTCTTGCCTCAGTCTCCCCAGTAGCTGGGACTACAGGCACCCCCCACAGGCCTGGCTATTTTTTTTTTTTGCACTTTGGCTGGGGCCAGGCTTGAACTCGCCACCCTCCGTATATGGGGCCAGCACCCTACTCACTGAGCCACAGGCGCCACCCCACCATCTCAGTTTCTTAGTTGTAAGAGACACTGTGTGTGTGTGCGTGCACACGCGCGCACATGCATATGTCTGACATATGCTTGGATATGCACAGATGTCTAGAAGGCTATGCAAAGTACTATTAACCATTTGTTTCCAGGAAGGGAGGACAGTGGGATCCGAATGACAGGAAGGAAGACTAACATTTCACTTCATACTTTTCTCTATTGTTTCAACGTTTATCATTATAAGGCATTACTTGTACAATTAAATAAAGCTAATTACAAAAATCTCTCTTCAGCTTAAAAAATACCTAGAACAATTTTAAAACTATGCCTTAGAACTTTCACATTTCTAATATTATAAAGCACAGTGTTTGGAAAGAGGACATATTCAGTATGGTACTTCATAAATATTTACTTACAAGAAAATATGAGTCCTGCTTGCAAGACATCACACAGGAAAAAAATTAAAGTGACTATTCTGCTTCTTTCTTTAACATTTTAATCTTAAAACATCTGTTTCTCCTTTGCCAAAGTTAGTAGTTACCCAAGAATGTGGCTTATTAATGACTATTGCGCAATAAAAAGAATACATAATCACTAATTTTTAATAACAAGATCAAAATCCTAAACTGAAATGAAGCTGATAGTCATAATAATAACAGTGACTTGATTTTTGTTTTGAGACCCCTATGCAAAACTAAAAGCAAATTAAATATTAAAAGCAGATGGCGGGAAAGCCTTTTGTAAAGGCCATGGTTTATAAAATGCAGCTCCTTGCTATCTCAACAGAACAGACTCATAAATTTATTTTAAAGGCTTTTTTATGTGACACATTTTATAGTCATTAAGAGATAATGAACAAAAATTTTGAAAAGAGATTAGAAAGAAGTCGATTTTAAACAAAGATTATAAATAGAAATGGTTTAAATGTCATGTTGGAAACCTAGATAGCCTCAGTGGCCTCTCCTTAATGGATTTGGAATCCCTAGCCCCTCATATTGTGGAAGAACGTATAGAAAAAGACCTTGGGGAAAATAAAGGAGATTCTTTGACTAAAAGCAAGAGCTATAACTATTGAAAATTTTCATTTACTTTTATTAGCTAAAGATACGTTCTCAGTGTCATTAATGATAGACTGTACACATCGAATATACTACTGAATGCTGAAGATTTGGGCAAAGTTAAGAGTCAGGGTGTCTTAATTATTGTAGAGGAACCTCACTTCCTCTCATGTATTTATTCACATATTCAACAAACATTTATGAAAGCTTACTATGGGTCAAGAACTATGGCAAATATGGGGATACAAAAATATTTCCTGTCTGTAATGAATTTAGAATCAAATGATAGTATAATAAACTTATTATATACATGTGTGATTTTATGAAAGAAATAAGCATTGAAAATATGGAAACATATTTTAAAATACCTAGTTCTATCTTAGTGGAGAGGAAGTAGAGTTATAGAAGACTTCTAGATATGATGCCATGGGTAAGTCAATTAATGTGATTCATCACATAAACAAAGACCATTTAGTCTTTTCAACAGATGCAGAAAAAAACAGTCAATAAAATCAAGCACCTCTTCATGATAAAATCCTTCAAAAACTAGGCCTATAAGGACCACACCTAAAATACTAAAAGCCATATATGACAAACCCACAGCCAACATCATAGCATGTGAGGAAAAGTTAACAGAATTCCCCCTAAGAACTGGAATAATACAAGAGTGCCCTTTGTCACCACTTTTATTCAATATAGTACTGAAATTCTAGCCAAGCAATCAATCAAGAGAAAGAAATAAAGGGCATCTAAGTCAGAAAGGAAGAGGTCAAACTATCCCTGTTTGCTGATGATATAATCTTGTATTTCAAAAGTGCTAAAACCTCCAAGAAAAGAGTCCTGGAGTGGTATTTTGTTTCGCGTTACAAAATCAATGTACATTGTTTGGAAATTAGTAGTATTTCAATATATTAATAACAGTGAAGCTAAGAGTCAAATCAAGGACTCAATACAATTTACAATACATGCAAAGAAATAACTTACTTTGGAATATACTTAACCAAGGAAGTTAAAGGTCTCTACAAGGAGAACAACAAAACACTGATGAAAGAAATTAAAAGTGACACAAACAAATGGGAATATATCACTTTTCTCAAAGACTGGTAGAATCAATATCCTTAAAATCTCCACACTGCCCAAAGTTATTTATAGATTCAAGGCTAGTCCCATCAAATACCAATGTCATATTCACAGATCTAGAAAAAATAATTCTAAGCTTCATTCGGAGCCAAAACAGAGCCTGAATAGCCAAAGCAATCTTAAGCAAAAAAATCAAATCTGAAGGCATCATATTACCTGACTTCAAATTATCCTACAAGTCTATAGTTACAAAACAGCATGGTATTGATATAAAAGTTGAGCACTTAGACTAATGAAAGAGAATTGAGAACCCAGAAATAAAACCATATTCCGATGAGTAACTGATCTTTGACCATGCAAACAACAAAATACATTCAGGAAAGGAAGCAGGAACCCATCTATTACAATATAAAAAATCAATTTGGCAATATACACCCTAGGTGAGGTCCCACCAATTACCCTCCCTCCATCCACCTTCCCTCCTCTCCTCCCCCTCCTCTTCCCTCTTTCATCCTGGACTATAATTTTGTCTTACCTTTTATATGAAAGTGTGGGAGGGTAATTGGTAGGACCTCTCCTAGGGTGCATATTGCAAGGGTACTTGTCAAATTTATTAAGAGTAGACTATAAATGTCTTAACACAATAATTAAGTAAGTGAGGTGAAGACTATGTTAACCAGTTTGATGTAAGCATTCCAAATTGTATATAAAATCAGCATGTTGTATCACATAAATGCAGTAATGTATACAGTTATGATTTAATTAAGAAATTAATAAATAATGAAAAATAATTAATTTGAGGCCAGGCATGGTGGATTGCCTGAACTCAGGAGTTCAAGACCAGCCTGAGCAAGAGAAAGACCCCATCTCTACAAATAGTTGGGCATTGCGGTGGGCACTGTAGTCTCAGCTACTTGGGAGGTTGAGGCAAGAGAATTGCTTGAGCTCAAGAATTTGAGGTTGCTGTGAGCTGTGATGCCATACCACTCTACCGAGGGTGACAAAGTAAGAGTCTGCCTCAAAAAAAAAAAATAATTCAAGATAGATGAAAGAATTAAAGCAAGGCATGAAGTCATAAAAATTCTAGAAGAAAAAATAGGAAAATCTCTTCTAGATATTGGCCTAGGTGAATAATTTCTTACTAAGATGCAAAAGACAAATATAGAAACAACCAAAAAGAAATAAATTGAGTTAACGTCAAAAGCTCTGTACAGGAAAGAAAATTTTGAGTTAACGTCGAAAGCTCTGTACAGGAAAGAAAATAATGAACAACCATGGAATGGAAGAAAATATTTGCAAACTATACATCTGGAAAAGGTTTAATACCCAGAATTTACAAAGAACTGAAACTAATCAGCAAGGCAACCCCATCAAAAAGTAAGAAATAGACATGAAAAGAACTATTTCAGAAGAAAATAGATAAATGGCCAACAAATATGAAAAAATGCTCAATGTCACTAATCATGAGGAAAGTACAAATTAAAATGATGATAAGATACCAACTTACCCCTATCAAAATGGCCATGATTAAAAAGTGAGGAAACAATAGATGCTGGCGTGGATGCAGAGAGAAAGAAGCACTTGCACACTACTAGTGGGACTTTGAATTAATACAACCTTTATTGAAAATAGTATGGAGATTCCTCAACAAAATAAATGTAGATTTACTGTTCAATCCAGTAATCCCACTACTGTGTATCTACCCAAAGGAAAAAAAAATGTCATCTTCTGAAAAAGATACCTGCACTCAAATGTTAATTGCAGTGTAGTTCACAATTGTGAGCATATGGAATCAACCTAAGCGTCCATCCATATGAGTGGATAAAAAAGTGTGTAAGATAGATAGATAGATAGATAGATAGAGAGAGAGAGAGAGAGAGAGATATGCCACAGAATACTACTCAGCTATAAAAGGAAATGAAATAATGTAATTTGCAACAACTTGGATGGATGTGGCGACTATTATTTTCAATGAAACACCTCAGGAATGGGAAAGAAAAAAAAAAAAACACCACATACTCTGACTTATAAGGGGGAGCTAAATTATGAGTACACCCAGGCACAAAGAGAAAAAAGTCTTTGGGAATAAACATGGGGATGGGGGGGAGGACGGGAAGAGAGTGAGAGAGAAAAACTTTCCAGTCAGGTATAATGTATGCTATTCTAGTGCCAGGCACACTAAAAACTCTTACTTCACCATTATGCAATGTGTTCAGATAACAAAAACATTTGTACCCCCTTAATATTTTGAAAAAACAAAGATTATCAGAAAAAACAAATTTAGATAAATTCTTCACGTGGAGAGTAGGCCTTTGTTATAGATAGATCTCAAAATGATTACTTTTTCTATTTCCATGCCAGAGCCATTTCTCTTAGCTTTTCACCATGTATTATGAACCATGTATTATTTTGCCCTCTCCCAAATTCATTTCTTTCATCCCTAATCCCCAGTACCTCAGAAGGTAACTGTGTTTGGAGACACAGCCTTTAAAGAGATAATTAAGGTAAAACGATGTCATGTGATTGAGTCCTAATCTAATGTCACTGGTGCCCTTATGAAAAGAGAAGATTAATACACATAGACACCAGGGGCACATGCCCACAGAAAAAGTCCATGCGAGGACACAGCAAGAAGACAGTAATCTTCAAGCTGAGTAGAGACTTCAGAAGAAACCAAACCTAGAAAGACCTCAATCTCACACTTCCAGCTTGCGGAACTCTGAGAAAATGAATTTCTGTTGTTTAAGCCCTGTAGTCTGTGGTATTTTGTTATGACAGCTCTAGAAAACTAATACACACTAATACACATCAGAACCGGGTGAAAATTAAAACCACGAAAGTATACAGGAATTCTATGACTGTGGCCCACAAGAATTTCTCATTCTCCCACAGGACAACACTTAGCCTCCAGTAATTTGTCAAAATTACCATTTAATTGTTCCTACCCATTTATAATTCCAGTGCTTTGTTATAGGTAAGGAAATCTTGACTGTGACTGGCTCTCAGCATTCGACTTGTTTCTCTAGATTTCAGGATAGCAATTTGCCCTGATATCTCAAATCTCTGATGGTTCCAAGAAAGTTGATTGATTTTCAGTGTATTCAAATTTTTCTTGTTTTAAGAATAGCGTGGCAACTTCTAAGCTCTTTACATATTGGAACTGAAACCAGAAGCCTTGGTATTTTTACTCAAACTCAATTTGTAAAGATTCAAAATTTGATTTTATAGAAAAACATTTACATTTTATACTTTAATATGATGTCTTCCCTGTGGTTTAAACCACAGACACATTTCTCATAGTTCTAGAGGCTGGGAAGTCTCAGGTTAAGTATTTCCAGCATGGTTAGATTCTGGTAAGAGCTTGCTTCCTGGTTTGCAGATGTGTGCCCTCTTATGTCTCTTCCTGTACTTAGAAAGGCACTTTCATTGTGGGGGCTCTGTCTTTGTGACTGCATCTAAACCTAATTACCTTCCAAAGACCTCACCTCCAAATAACATCATATTGGGGGTTCAGGTTTCAATATATGAATTTGGGGGTGGGAGCTGATAAATATGATCAGTCCCTAAGAAATGATGATTCTCTGCTAAAAAGAGAATACTATTTTTAAATTTTTTAAATTTTGATATTAAATTAATTTAAATTTTTAATATTAATGTTTAAATACTATAAAAGTTAATAAATATATAATTGATACATTTTTCCCCTTTAATTTTTTTTTCATTAATTAATCAATATACGTTGTATACCTTGTCGTTAGTTACAGGGTTTTAACCCCACTGTCCTTCCTTCCTGGATTAAATCATGAAATAAAAAACTAAAATGGACTTCTGTATATATCCTTTCCTTTTCATTCACTTGTTCTAATCTCATACGTTAGATCTCTCTCCACAAGCAATGAACAGTTGTTAAAAAGCTGTAAAGGCACAAGTGGTGACAGAATATTATTTTCTTCAGGTCAGAGATAAAAAGGTTATTGAAATAAAATTCAGCAGTCTGCATTTGGGACACTGGTATTTTCATCAAACAAATTCCTGTCTCCTGCAAAATGTGGAAAAAGCTACACTCTAACCAAGTGTATTGACAATTTAATATTTCCACAAAATCGGGTCATAGGGCATTGAAATATTTATTGGAGGAATACAACATTTAGAGAAGAGGTCTTTGTTCATTACCTCAAGGTAATATTATTCATAAAAGGAAGAGGTCAAATTAATTAAACCAGGAGCAACGAGGCCTTATTCATATTAGATAATACACAGACTAGATATAATCTGTCAAATTATCTTAATCAATTTTTGTAATAAGTTATGCATGTAATTATTTTAATACCAAAATATGGAATGCACACATGAAATGCTTTAAGACAAAATTTAATATATTATTTAATAAAATGTAAATGTGATAAGTACTTGAAAATGATGTAATGCCAAGCCAGTTATGGGCATTGATTTGGGCTTTAAAAGAAGGGTTGTTTCTGGATGCTCATCATTTTTTCCCATTTTCCTGTTTCAGGGCTGAAAAATTCTTCATCATCCCTTCAGGTGCAGTAAGATTTTCCTAAAATTTCCTCATAAACTTAATCGTGCCTTGTCTTTGCACCCATTATACAGCACTAGTTTTTCTTTTATTGCCTGCATTTTGTTTTCTTGTATGTTACTAGCATACTGAACATGTCTAGTATAGAGATTTGGCCTTCTGTTCTTTTTGTTCACTTGACATCTCCCTTTCCACCTTATGACAACCCAATTTTCTTTTGGTAAGTATTCCTCTATCACTTCAGAAAATCTTGGCCAAACAACCAGTAAAGATGCTCAGGTGTCTCTTGGGCAAAGGAAGAACATGTGGCCCACTGATCTGTCATCTCCCCAAAGTTTGAATATAGAGTAGTAGACACAAGCATGAAAAATCATTTGGATCTTAATTAAGTGTAGTACTGTGAAGAAAGGTTTTATTAGCCCCTGGAGAATATTATGTGTGGTGTAATGCCACTTTTTTCAAAAACAGAAAAAGGATACTTACCTGTAGAGAGCTGCAGCTACCTAAATTTAGATACATATATATAAATGGCTGCCTAGGAAGAATCTTAGAATATTTCAAACTAATATATTTTTGCTTTTGTTTTTGTTTTGTGGTTACCTATGGAAGGAATTTGGATCTGGAATAAGGAAAAGTGATATTTTTTACTTATAACTCTATATATTTCTGACCAGTTTTATTTGAGAAGGTACATGTCAATTAATGTGCTACTTCTGCAATTTATTTTGCTTAGAGACATTTGTTTTGTAAATTATTATTATTCAAAAAAAGAAAACATTTCAATTTCTTCTCTAATTATTGAGATAATTTTTAGGGTTTGATATTTTCTTTGTAACATATAATAGTAAAATACAGAAGTAGAATGACATATAGGTGAACAGCTATTTCAGGTCTCCTGAGAGACAGAACTGTGACATTCAAGTTATCCAAATGTGAGCTCTGTTCTCCCTAGGAATAAAGTCATAACCTGAGGTGATAATAGAAAGTACATAGTTTTGGAAAGAAATTGTGCAGCATTTCACAAGATTCTGAAGCTTGGTTTTTCATTTAACTATATATCTTGGGCATCTGTCTATGTCAGGACATATGTATTTATGGAAACTTCATCTTATTTTTTTCTTGAGACATTGAATGTTATAGAATGCATTTAGCATAATATGTTTAGTCATTCCCCCACCTGAGCACATATTGTGTGTCTAATATTTTTGCTATTATGAGCAATGCTACAGTAGAAACCCTTGTCCATATGTTTTCAAGCATATAAATGAGTGTTTTTGTAAGAAAAAAATTGCAAATTAAAGTGGCACATCATAGGATTCTACGTGTGATTTGCTGATACTATGAAAACAATCCTCAAAAAAAGTATGTAACAATATTTCCAACAGTACTGTGTTAGTTTTCCTAATTTTTAATGATTATAGGAGTAAAAAATAGTTGATTTTTTTTGTTCTGTGTAGATTTCTTATTTAGCTCAGAGGGTTTGCCATTCCATGGTACTAGTTGTCACTAAGAAAAGGGAAATAGTTTTGGATTTCACAGGTTCTGCGTTTCCCATCTAAAAGCCATGTTTGGACACATTCATATGCTAAGTTCAAGGTCTAAGTAATTTCTCACATAAGAACATAGTTTTTTTTAAACTGAAAAGACCACCAAAGTTTGAATTGTGAATTTTCTAGGTATTACGACCCAGCCAGGTTCATCTGACCACTGTCCGAAAAGACAATACCCAGAGACAGCAGGATTTACAGCGGAGAGTTTATTCCATATAGTGCTAAGGGAGGAGGGCGGGAGATGGGAGGAATTTCTTAAATACACCTGTCTAAGAACTGGGGAGACAGGGTTTTGTTGTTGTTGTTGTTGTTTGTTTGTTTTTTTGCTTCTATTTGTTTATTTATTTTTTTATTAAATCATGGCTGTGTACATTAGTATGATTATGGGGCACCATATACTTGGTTCATAGACCGTTTGACACATTTTCATCACACTAGTTAACATAGCTTTCGTGGCATTTTCTTATTTATTTTGCTAAGACCTTTACATTCCACTTTTACTAGGATTCACATATACTCTTGTAAAATGCACCGCAGGTGTAATCCTATTAATCTCCCTCCCTCCACCTCCCTCCCCCCTCCCTCCCCTCCCTTTCCCCTTTCTCCCTATTCTTAGGTTGTAACTGGGTTATAGCTTTCATGTGAAGGTCCTACATCACAAAATCCCAAGACCAGAGATGTTGGCGTGGATGTGGAGAAAAGGGAGACAGGGTTTTTAAAGACAGTTTGGTGGGCAGAGGATTAGGCAATCAGGGTCCGCTAATTGGCTGGTTTCAGGATAGAACCATCAGTCCTTTTACATGGGCCACTGTCTGGGTGAGTCACCCAGTCTACTGGAATGCAATTCGTTGAGTGGGGTGGGGGGTCCAAGACCAGTTGTGTCATTTTCTTGTTCTGGGTGGGTCAGTCAATCAACTAGAATGCAGGACCTGGAAGACATCTCAAAACTACCCCTAAGGTTCCAATAAATGATGTTACCTATGAAGAAAAGTTAAGAATCTTTATGGCTGCTGGCTGTGCCCTCTGGAGTAGCAATTACGGAGAAGCAAACAAGGAGACAGCGACTATTATCAAGCAAATTATCATTATTTTAGCCAAGTCTACTCCTTCCAAGAGTTTTAGAGCCCTTCGCCTAGTTCTCACCTTGCACCCTTTTATCAATTTGTAAGAGCAGTTTTGTGGGCATTATTCCACCTTGAGAATGTGAATTAACGATGAGTGCTTAGAAGTAGAACTGCAATTTGTATCAGACATTAAGTTCTAATCTAAAGCAAGTCAATGAGGTCAAAATTACAGCCAGTTCTTTCTTCTTGAATAGTTTCCTATTTCTTTGTTTGAGAACCAGATGAAGAAGTTGCCTGCATTAAGGGGCAATAATATATGATATGCTTATATTTAAGCCCTTGAATCACATCCAACATGACAAGCTGATTACGTACTAGGAGGCACATAGGGACTAAGACTGTCCTAAGAATAGCAGAGTCACAACAACCATGTCATGCTGACCCAAGGAAATAAGCTCTTTGAAATGGTTGGCAAGTGATTATGTAAATTGTTTCTTCCATCTGGCACACTCCAAACTGAGCACATACCATTCTGTGGATAAGCAGTGCTAATGAAAGCGAGCATAAGTCTGAATATTCCATGGCAGCATTACTCTGGAAACACCTCCCAAATACATAGCATAATATTAATTATTTACTAGATTACCAATTTTATTATATGACATTAAATTAATAAAAAAATAATTAAACTTATTGTGGAAATTGCTGATTTTTTTCCCACAGAGCACCAGTATACCTGTCCATGAAAGAAATATATAGTTTAAGTGACTCAAATAAAAGTAAAATACTTTATTTAGCTGATTCACGTCAGGAACCAGCTGAAGACCAGGTAACTAACCTGTTGAAGCAGAACTTTCTTTTATAAAGAAAATAGAGAGATATATGTTCTTATATTTTATCTTAGGTAACAGTGGTCATCTTCAACTGCTGGAAGACTCAGAGTTGAAACAGTTGGAGATAGTTCCTAGTATTCACACCTCTTACTCAAGATCATTTGTATAAGCCCGTTCTGGTAAGTGTTAAGAGATGTTTTTTTTTCAAAGTCCTGGATTTGTTCTATTAGTCAAAGTGAGGGGCTAAGGAGGTAGTAAATAAAGATGAAAGAAAAAAATGGAAAAAAGATGCAAAGTTTGGATATAATAAAACTGGGTGATTAGGGATAGAAAGAGAGTGTGGGGAAATAGGAGGAAAGTCTGGCTTCCTAGAGAAGAAAGTTAAAAAGGGCCCTGCAACAACAATGAGTTTCAGGAACCTTGTGATCAGTGGACTGAGTGTGTCCTATTCTTCACAAAATGCAGGTGCTAGCTTGTGACCCAAAGTGGAGTGATGATAACAGTTACAGAATAGTGCACACAGCAAATATCGCAAAATCACAAGACTAATACACACCACCATACAATTGTCAGGAAAATAGCAGGTAGCAATTATTTTTAACACATAAAGGAAAATCGGTGCATGTGGTAACTAAGGTAACCTGTAACCAAAGATAAATAGACAAGAACATCTAAGGACCTCTGGGAACAAATGAAAAACTCTTAGAGATAATTATAGGGAGAGCTAGGATGTAATACTTATATTGGTGAACTGTCTTTATGTGGTATCTCCTCTCACTCACTAGGGGGCCCCTTTTCAAATCTCTCTGGAATAATAGTCTATGCTTACCTATGCTTTATGTTAAATAAACTGCACTATTTCTGCTGCTTTGGAGTCCCGGATACTTTTTTCCCACCTCTTCTGTACCTCGAATTCATTTTGACTGGGCTAAACTTGCTAGCTCTGCTGAGTAAATCAGACCAGGTCTACTAAACAGCTCAAGAGCCTTAGAGATCCCTAACACTGGGGACCCACTAGCATGTTTGATTTAATCTTTTTACATATCTGAGTTAACAAATTTCCAGTGAATCCAGTACATGCTAATAATGATGCAACTGTTCATGATTGTTTATTTTTGTTTCTCCATTATTCTATGTGCTCTGGGTTGCTTCCCTCACCTTCTGAAAGGATTTCAACTACATATTGTATTCAGAATTTCTAATACTGATACAGAGTTCCCTCACTCAGAGCTGGATAGGGACACCCCCTTCTCTAGGCCTAGGTGAGTTCAGAAATCAGACCTCCATCTCTAGGCACGAATAGATTGCCATTTCCAGGCCACACACACCCGCTGGGCTCTAGCAAGATCAAGAACAAAGCAGCCTGAAAGGCTCTTTCTGGGAGGTTCCTCCTTGAGTATAGAACACACATCTTAATTCCTTGGCTGAGGTAAAAACTGCCAAGAGTGCATTCCTGTGCTGATTTTGAGATCATTTTTGCCTGCAGATCTCTGGCCAATTATGGCATACTTCCCCCAAAAACCCTGCCTTCAGGATAGGATTTAAAGACCCTAGACTGAAGACTTGAGAGGCTTCTCACTTGGATCACCCCCTTCTCTGGAGGAGGTTCTGTTCCCCCTCTTTTGCTTCCCCTTCTTTTGCTTATTATGTTTATCAACCTTCTCCCTGTCAATAAACTCTGTCCCGTTGCTTATCCCTGTGGTCTGTGGTTTCATTCTTCAAACCTCAAGACCGAGAATTCCCCATAGAGAGAAATTCCTTCTGGCAACAGTATGTCTGGCCGTGGATGGGGGAATTGAAAACAATAAAAAAGGCTGCAATGATAAGAGTACATGGGTACCATAAAACATGGAAAGATAAACCATTCGGGAAATGCCACAAAAATATAAAAATTTCAGGTACCAGAATGTTAACACAGGGGGAAATTTCATTATTAGAATTAGAATTCATTGATGGAAGAAGAAACAATTTCAGACTAATGCAAAATCACTCAAATATTTGCCTCAATTTTTTTTTTAAGAAGAAAACCATTTATTCTTAACAGAATGTTATTGTCAAAACAGTTTTCATTATTGTATGTAAGCAGTTACAAGCTGTATCAAAATCAGTTTTGGCTGGTAACCAAACCCCGTATTTTATTCTAGTATGGATGAATCATTGGGAATTTTATTAAAATTCAAACTGGGACTATTTTGCTTGAAAGTTGAACAATTACAGCTAGCCTAGTGGTTTACATAATGAATAACATATGAAAATTGCTTTAAAGGACCCTTAATTGATTTATTGCTAAGTTTCTATAACCAATGTATAGATAAAGATGAAATGGCTATTATTTTGCCTTTATTTGTAGTATTTGTGACTTGGCATTTATTGCTTACTTTATTTTCCACTATTCTGTTGCTTTAAACTACTTTTTGAAAAACATTTTTTTTTTTTAATTGTTGGGGATTCATTGAGGGTACAATAAGCCAGGCTACACTGATTGCAATTGTTAGGTAAAGTCCCTCTTGCAATCACGTCTTGCCCCCATAAAGTGTGACACACACCAAGGCCCCACCCACCTCCCTCCTTCCCTCTTTCTGTTTCCCCCCAATAACCATAATTGTCATTAATTGTCCTCATATCAAAATTGAGTACATAGGATTCATGCTTCTCCATTCTTGTGATGCTTTACTAAGAATAATGTCTTCCACGTCCATCCAGGTTAATACGAAGGATGTAAAGTCTCCATTTTTTTTAATGGCTGAATAGTATTCCATGGTATACATATACCACAGCTTGTTAATCCATTCCTGGGTTGGTGGGCATTTAGGCTGTTTCCACATTTTGGCGATTGTAAATTGAGCTGCCTCAATTTTTTAATGTCCAGTTGACTTGAAGACTCTGAAGGTAGACAGACTACTGTCCAGTAGCCCAAGCCCTGAAAAAGGCAAGAGTAGGAGGAAAAGAGGAAAGAGGAGGAACAGCCACAAGAACAAATTAGGAAAATTATTATCATCAGAGAAATAGTTATCCTTAGGGAAATATTTGCTCCCAGACAGGCATCACAATAACAGACTGAGCACTGGGATTGTAACAGATGTTCTCAGGGTGAATCTTAAATCTGTCATATTCCTTAGGCAAAAAATTATTTGTTAATAAATTATAAGGCTTTTGCTGATAAAGATTGAGGGTGTTCACCTTTACACTGATTGCATGTAAAATAAAACCAGGCTAAAAGGTTGTTGTTTGAATTTAAATCAATGGTTTGCTTCAGAATCAGATGGGAGGGATATCAGAATCACAGGGAGAGTTTGTTGAACTACCTAGTTGCCAAAGTTTTAATTCAATAGGCCTAGGGCTAATAATTTGCATTTCTATCAAGTTTCCTGAGGGGTGCTACTACTCCAGGAATGGCACTCACTTTAACAACCACTGAGCTTTGTTTTAAGCCTGGAGTCAATAAACTACCACCAGCTGGCCAATTCACCCTCAGTCTATGTTTGTACAGTCGGAGATCTAAGAATGTTTTTTTTTGTTCGTTTTGTATTATTAAAGGGTTGTTAAAACTCATACACACAAAGAATACCCAGCAGAGACTGTATGTGTCCCATAAAGTAAATATTTACTATCTGCCCATTTACGGCAAGCATTTGCCAACTACTGCTTAAAATGGTACAATTATTGCAAAAATAAATACATTTACCTGGAAAAGTTTTAAACTGCCTTCATCACTACAGAGTAAAAAACAAATATTTATTTTCTATGTTTCCTAAATTACATCGTATTTCCCGTATTCTGCCTCTGCCTAATTCTTGTTTGGCCACTTATATTCATTTTAGGGATTGTAAGAATGATTTCAATTATTCTCTAAGATCATTTCACTGAACTAAAATGTGCACATTTTTAGAAGTATTATTCTGTAATAATTTGAAGAAAATAAGAATGGCATTAGTGCTTTCAATATTTAAGCTTTTTTCTTCCTTTTAACAGTTACACTTTAAATCTTTTTGGCATTTGAATGTTTTGGTAGGCCTTTTTCAGATGTCAGATTTCAATCTAGAACAAGCAACCTTCAGATAAAGCTCTAAGGCTTATGGGAGCTTATTCTGAACATTTTCATAATGTTGGTGCTGCATATCAGTATGCCTAGTAATACATCAACCTGAATTTCTGTTTTTCTTCATATAGTTTAGAGGTCTATCCAGGGTCAACATAGCTAATCTCTTAAGCATTTATGGTACCATCAAAGGCTCCTACCTATGCGTGTGCTCTGATATTGGCTATAGATTGATTATTAACAGCACCAATCACAAGGACATGAGTTTACACACACAAGAATGGTATATTTTGTTAATAAACAGATGAAGAAGAATAGCCTATAGTAAGTATCAGTGAGCAAAGAGGGTGACGGGGGTATACCTGAGGGAGGTGACCATCCTGGAGTAGGAGGTCAGAGCCTAAGTGAAGTAAGACAAATATCTATATATGGGCAATGTGGGGAAGCTAGCTGACATGGGGTGTTACAGCCAAGCAGGATGAAGAGAGCTTCCGCATGAAAAGCTGTCCCAGATTGAGGCATGGGAAACTGGGCAGGGTGAGGAAGGTTCCATTCAGGATGATAGCTTTAGCAGTAGTCTAGCTTAAGGTATAGGAGCCTAAATGAGGTCAAAAGTGCTTAGAGATGAAAAGAAGTTAAAGAGGTTGAAGGAGCTACAGGAAGGTGAGAGAGAATTAGGCCTCTGGACAAGAAAGAAAGTGCCCAGAAGCAAAACATGAAATTGTTTGGGCTGTGACCTAGTTAACCAAGTATGTGCTGTTCCTGCAAAAAGTGACTTCTAGCCTATGAGTGATCCCCCACAGAAAACAAGGATAAAAATCCTTGCCACAGAACAATGCACACCATGGTTGCCACAAACATCATGAGACTAACAGATGCTGTACCATCACTAGTAAAATCACAGTTAATATACAGAGGACAGAAAATTGGATTTCTGTGACAACTGATGTAATCCACAACCATTAAAACCGGGAGAACATGCCTGGAGGCCTAGGGGGAATCAATGAGCATTCTTATAGATGACTGGAGGAGGAATTGGGGTGAAAGTACTTATACTGATGTATTGCCTTTCTTTTGGTGTCTCCTCTCACACGTGAGGGGGACACTTTTCCACTTGTGGAAAAGTCTATGCTCATCTCTGTTTCCCTTTACTCTTTTTCTTCACTTAAATAAAAACTTTCCTTCTATTCTGCTATATTGGAGACCCAGCTGCCTCATTTTCCATTACCCCGTTTCTTGCTCCCCATTTAACTCAGCTGAACATGCTAATTCTGCTGGGTAAGCAGTACCAAGTCCACTGAATAGCTCAGAAGCGAACCCTCACCTCTAACAAGAATATTTGTGTAAAAGATAATTACGTGACCCAAACGTGTTTACTCCTGTAATACCCTGAAATTTAAAAATGTGCAAAAAAGAACATTCATGCAATAAGGTGGGCAGACACAAGTGTTTAAAGCCATAAAAGGGTGAAAAAGACATACAGGTCGAGGTAGAGATTGAGGTGGCAGTGGTGCGAAATTGGTTTCATATGAATATTTTGATCACGTAAGTTAGTACATTAAAGATAATGGGGACTACAAAAGGCTGTCACAAATACGGAAAAGGAAAAGAAAACTGAAATGAATACCGTAGTGTTGGACTGAAATTGTTGATTTTTGCTATAGATATATAAATAAATGATATGTAAGTGTGTGTGTACATGCATGTGTGCATGTGTGTATTCCTGAGATCAGTGATACTCCAACAGCTGTGACACTACTTACTACCCATAGCTGGGTTTCTAATACCATCTTCCACCATCAGAGCTATCAGAGCAAGACACATGAAAACACACAACTACAATGAATTCCACTCAGCAGGACACTGCCATGTGTCAGCCTGAACACAGCTGGGAAACACTGATCTACCACGGTGACAAAACCTTACCGAGTTCTTCGTACAGCACTGCCAATGTAATAAGAGTACAATGGCAAGTTTGCGAATTTAATTGTCAGACCTTGCACAATGGTGGGTCTGATGGCCATTCTAGAAAAAGAGTTCCAAAATTGCTTTCAAGGATGGACTAGGCACTGGCATCAGTGCAGAGCTTCCCAAGGGGAGTACATCCAGGGTGACTGTAGTGATATTCAACAATGAGGCGTGCAGCACTTTTTCTAGGATGAGTTTGCCAACTTAATTGTCAGATCTTTGGATGATATATAAACATACCAAGGTTATGGGATGATTATATTGCATTTCTAGGCTTGACAAAGTGCTATGAAATATATTTCATCCACTTGGCATGATGATTTGTAAAAGGGATTCTCAGGAGAAGAGCATAAATGCACTTAAACTAGATTTTGCTGATAGGATTAATTTATCTGTTTCTTCGGAGAATATGTAGAAAGGGAAAGGTGTGAACTTTCATGTTTATGGCTCTGCATTAGATATTTAATTTATTTAAAGATAAATGAGAAACAAAACGAAAAAAGAAATTATTTTCCGAGAGGGAGTAGTTTACAGCAACAGATGTTAGCAGGTCCTCGGGTATTAAACATTCCTAACTGCCGCCTGCTTAGATGTGCTCGTAGAGACATAGACTATCTTATTTGGACAAAATATTTTGCTTGCCCTGGGAATTATACTGTACCCAAACTTGAGCAGATTTGTAAATTTGAGTAGCATTGTAAATTCTGACAGGAAGAAAATACATTTGAATATTGTTCAAGATAGACACAAAATATGCCACAGCAATGATAGACATCTGAAGCCAAGAGCTGCAGAATCTGATGAAATGCCCAAGGGAACTTGGACTCTCAAAGCATACAAGTGAGTTTGGCTAAATCTTCGTGAGCTTCAGAAGGTTTCTATCTTGCTGAAAACCAGAATGCATACCAGATTGGCCTCTTAAATACACATCAGAGAGCTGGAGAAAAAGCATCTGCATTTACACAGATGCTAGAGGTTATGTAACAGAAGACACTGGCCCAGAAAATTTAGACTCAGACACCATTTAGCATGGGTTTTGGCAGAAGAAGCCCTGACAGCCACGTTGCAGACTTTCGGGAAACCAGGTGGTAACATGCATGTACACTCTCTCCAAGAACAAGTTGCCAAATAAAAAGGAATTTGACTCCTCACCAATGGATACACCCTAGAGTCTGCCATCAAGGTGATAGCCTATGGTGCTAGCAGAGAAACTGTGATTAACAGCACTGCTAAGTGAATAAAAGTTTTAAAAAATGACCTTACATGCAAGGAAACTTTGGAGAGTAAGTATGTCGGGAGTTCCATGCTAAATTTCAGCGCTCACACAGTTGTTGTTAAGCCAACTCTTAGTTACATTTCTTAGTTTCATAGAGCCAATAAAAGGATTTTCCAGGCTAAAATAGTTCAACCTGTGACTGAGCCACTGACTAGGCTGCATGTAATAGTGACAGGCTAGGTAATGTCTAAGGAAGTCATACCCTAGAAGTACAGGCTCAGATGTGACCCTAACTTATGACAATAGATTGAAAAAGTCTGTGACCACTTCCTTGAGTTGTGCACAAAAGGGTTGAGGTAGTCATGCAGCTGAGAATAGGATAAAGCCTCACAGGAGATCTCAGAATTTGGTTTTAAATGGAAAATCCAAAGGGGTTAGTAGAAGAACCACATGCCTGCTAAATATAAGCAGTAATGTGTGGGGAGAAAAAACAAACAAAAAATACACAGAAAAAAATATCAAAAGGAAAGCAAACAAATGGGCAACCCATATTTAAGTGAAGCTTACATATTAAAATTTCAAAGACTGTATGGTGAATTAACATTATGAACGTAATTGGAAAATTATATTTTCCCAAAAATGGGAAAATAGCCAACAAGCTAAGAAAATGAGAGAATTTATCATTTATTATCCTATTAAGGTTTGTATACTGTATAACCTTATTATACAGTATCATAGTCTGTAGTGAATTTTAGAAGTTTGTTTGGATTCTGCAAAAAGAAAGAAAGAAAGAAAGAAAGAAAGAAAGAAAGAAAGAAAGAAAGAAAGAAAGAAAGAAAGAAAGAAAGAAAGAAAGAAAGAAAGAAAGAAAGAAAGGCTTATAAACTATGTAGTAAAAACCAGGACATATGAATTAAGAAATAGATCGGTCATCTCATTCAAGTCCTAGCTTCAAGGTTACTTCAAGTGACATTCCTTGCTTACTGTTCTCAACAGATTAGCAAGTCACTTGCTGTCATATCATCTTCTTTGAACTTAGTGCATGGAACTTATCAATAACAGGTAAAATTCTTGCTTGTGTGTATACTCATTCTGTACACTAGAATTCAAGAACGATAGGAGTAAGGATTTATCTATTATCTCTAATCCATAATGAGCACATAGAACATGGCCTGGACTATAACAGGTGCTCGGTCAATATATGTGGATTAGTGAGTGAATCTAAAAATACACCAATTAAAATTTAAACTGAAAATATGATCACTTAAATTGAAAAATAAATACCATTTATTCTGTCTCAGAATAAATTTTGAAACAGATACATTAACAAGCTAACTGGAGAATTTGAAGTTATTGTAGAGGATTTTACCCTGAAGATAAAAGAAAAAAATAAACAGGAAAAACATGAAAAATGAAAGTTTAATAGCTCTGGAGGATAATTGAGATGTTCCACCATATATCTAATTGTAATTCCAGAAGAAAAGAATATAGGAAATAACAAGAAAGTAATTTCACAGAGAGACATGAGTAGTGATATTAAAAGCAATTGGAATAAAATAAATCAAGGCATAGGTATATTATAGGTAAAATGAAACACATAAAAAGCAAAGATGAATCTCAAAAATCACTAGAGAAAAGAGACAGGTAAACTAACATTAAATGATCATTATTTTACTGATTCACCACATTAGGAAAAACAGATTCCATAAGGCCATGTATAATATAATTGCTGGATAAAATAACTGCGAATCTAAAATTCATAACAGGCTAAATTGTTATTGGAGGGTAAGAATGAAATAAATATATTTCAAGACATAACAGAATAAGAAAGTTTACCACTTACAGAATCCCACTGAAAGACACACTAAAGGATGGAATGAAGGAAAATAAACACCCAAGGACTGGGAAACAAGAATTAATGGCAAAGGCACACATTAGAAGAATGAACTAAGGTATCTGCCCTGATTGTTTTTGTAATCTGGTCAGTTAATAAACAGTGACTGCTTTCAAATTGAAAAAAAATAAAATAAAATAAAATAAAATAAAATACTGGTAAATGTAATTGAATATTGGTAATAAAATAATAACAAATAACCTTTGTGTTCGCAAAAGAGAATTGTTTAGGTTTACAAAGAATATATTCATTTTAGTAAAGATAATCACTAAGAAGTAGAATCTGCAGCTACCAAAGCAGTGGAAGAAAACACTCAGTAATATAAAAACTTTATTTCACAGAAGTTGTACAGAAGAAAGAGCAAGAAAGAAAAATAACACTAATTAATAACATCAAACAAAAGAAGAGAATGTGTACTTCATGTGGGAGGGGATGTTTAGCCATTTTGTTTGCTGCTGATTCCTTAGTACTTAGAATGTAGCTAGTATGGAATAGACTCTTAATAAATATTTTTGAAATAAAATATGCCCAATTAAATCACTACTCATAATAAATGTGAATGAATTAAGCATATATATCAAACAAATAAACAATCAGACTGGACTAAAAATATGGATGGAGCTGGAACATCTTCTTCTTAGCAAAGTATCTCAAGAATGGAAGAAAAAGTATCCAATGTACTCAGCCCTACTATGAAGCTAATTTATAGCTTTCATATGAAGGCTATAACCCAACTATAGCACAAGACTATGGGGAAAGGGCCAAGGGAGGGGAAAGGAGGGGGGAGGTTTGGGTGAAGGGAGGGTAATGGGTGGGGCCACACCTATGGTGCATCTTAGAATGGGTACAGGTGAAACCTACTAAATGCAGAATACAAATGTATGCATACAATAACTAAGAAAATGCCATGAAGGCTACGTTGAACAGTTTGATGAGAATATTTCAGATTATATATGAAACCAGCACATTGTACCCTTGATTGCACTAATGTACACAGCTATGATTTAACAATAATTAAAAAAAAATTAAAAATACAACTATTGTGCTGACCTAAAATAAAATATTTCACCAAGTTATCTATACATGCACTTTCAGCTTATTATCTGCTGTGGTCTCAGGTTGCCACATGGCTCTTTTTCAAGATTAAAATCACCAGAACATAACTTCTCAAATCATCAATTTACTGTGCCTTTGTTAGCCACGTCTTTCCCAAATGCTTCGTAGATATTTCAAACTGTCTGCACTACATTGGTTCCATCAATGAACTCATATTCAAAAACAACACAAATTTCACAAAAATTGTTCCAAAAAAATTTGAAAGATAATCACAAGACAAAATATGTTTGAAAGAATGAATATGTACCTTCACAATAAAAATAAAACAAGTGTTAAAGTGCAATGTCAGAGATATCAACCATCAAACTTAGTACATAAGGAAATGGGACATTCATACTTAAACCTTAATAGTATTGATGCTGGTCAATAAAATAGAATAGAAGATTTGAAAAAAAGACCTGTGGGTATTGACACATGATGAGGTTGGCATTATAACTACATGTAAAAATTGGCTTGCCTTGTGTTAAACGCAAAAGATCCTTCCTTCCCCATACCTAAAATAAATTAAAGACGTTTAACTACATGCATGTTTAAAATACACTTTACAGCAGGGCACAGTGGCTCACACCTATAATCTTAGCAGTTTGGGAGGATGAAGTGGGAGGATGGCTTGAGGCAAAGAGTTTGAGACCAGCCTGAGAAAGAACAAGACCCCCATCTCTACAATACTATTTAAAAATTATCTGAGTATGGTGGCACATGCCTATAGTCCCAGCTACTATACAGGTTGAGGTAGGAGAATCTTTGAGCCCAGGAGTTAGAGGTTGCAGTGAGCTATGATGATGCCACTGCACTCTAGCGTGTGCAACAGAGCAAAGTCCCTCTCAGAAGAAAAATATGTATATAACCATTAGGAGAAATGTATGAATTAGGAGAAAAATATAAATAATATTCTTGTGACTTTATGACAGGAAAATGTTTTACATGTATCATAAAAAGCACGTATCATAAAATAAAATGTTGATGGGGCTAACTGTATTAAAACTTTAAGCTTCTTTATTAAAAATCATAAAGAGAGTTAAAAGATAAGTCAACTATGGAGACAGTATTTGTGACATTTGTTTTTAAAACTAGTTAGCATTTGTAATATAAAGAAAATCATATCTATGAGACACAATAGATGATGGTCATTTTACAGAAGAAGGAGTTGGAATTTCCAGAAGAAAACAAAAGTTAAGATGCTAAACCTCACTAGCAATCTGAAGAAAAACAGAACAAAGCAATTGCCTATTACCCACTACCCCACCCACCCATTTTAGTGGTTGTCTCGTGAAAAAAAGGCAAATGGATTGTCCAGGCATACAAGAGATCAGCCTATAATGTTTTTAATATATTAAAAAAATCTGAATCAAATGTGAATATTTTTAAGTCTCAGTGGTAGATATTTAAGTAGTGATATTAGCATCTTACATTTTTCTATTTCCTATATATTTGAAGTTTTCATGTACATGTATATACAAAACTACACACATAAATACAACTGGATCAAATGGGGGCTAACTGGATCTTTTGAATGGTATGATGAACAAAATGATTTGTATTGGGAATTTTGCCTTGTATTAAAGGCAACCCTAAAATACCACACTTAAAGATATTTAACTATATGTGTGTCTAAAATAAATTTTATAAATAGTAAAGGAAAATATAAGTGATATCTTTGTGATATGTGGTAGGAAATAATCTCTTAGATGTGTCACATAAAGCACATATCATAAAAAAGATTTAATTGAGTTGACTATATTCTAAGCTAAGATTGAATTGAGGTAGATAACAATAAAAAAACAAGCAATCTTGGAGTGTCTTCGTGTGTGTATGCATGCATATGCAGGCGTATGCCTGTATCGCTCTTACCACATGTATGTATCTCTGTTACTTGGTTTGGAAAGGAGCATTGGGAGAGAGAAATAAAAGGTACTATTGACATTAAGCAAGATTCATGTGGCAGTTGAGAAGGATAAAAAGATAATGTTGAGCACAGATGAGTTGAACTCATCCATGAATTGAAGCCATAGATGAATTTGTCTTTCATGTACTAGAGACTACTGGGGGTAAAACATTATCTCTGAAGTAATAAGGCAACAGTAATCATCTCTTGAGAAATCACTCTGATGGGAGTTTGGGGATGGAGAAGCCCCTCTTACCTCACCTCATAAAGGAAGGCAGAACACAACAGCAGCTTTGATTTCTGGATTCCTTCGCCTCCTCGTGCCATTCTATAGGAAAGGATCTGAGGTGGGCTCTTCTCCATCCTGTCATTTTTCTATCAAAAGAATTGCAGAGTTGAGCAGTTTGGAGATGTGTTTCAAAGATATTATTCACTGTACCAAAGAGTTATTCTGTAGGGTGGCATTTTCAATAAAAGTGCACTTCTTCCCATCTAAAAATATTATAACTAATAATTCTGCTATCACTGGCATGTCTATCTGCTGTCTAACCACTGTCTCTCATATCTTTTCTGCAAAATGAATGTAAGAAGCAAATGATTCTGCATCCATAGTCCAGGCAAATATCATATCATATCTACAGGAATACTTTCAACAATCCATGTCATCATTATTCTAATAAAGTAAAAAAATAAAATCAGTGAAGTAATGACTATTTGAAATGTTACCTGATTCAAACGGACTGATTCCACAAAGAAATTGTCACTTCCTATTGCTGTCTTGTGGGTACTTAAAAACTAATCAAAGATTAATTAAAGATTTATCCACAGCTCCAAACAGAGGAGAAAATAGCATTTTTCATCTGAAATTAGAAATAGTTAACAAAGATTTTCAACAAAGCACTAGATTAGGAGTCAGGGAGCTTATGGTGTCTGTCCAGTTCTGAGGAAATTTGCTGCTGGTCCACAGGAGGGAAATGTCATTCTTGCTTTCTATGTTAACTCTGAAGCTAGGATCATAATTAGCTAACACAGGATTCACTCTAAACCTTCAAATACCATTCAAAGGCCATTTTTTTCCATTTATGATCTATACATAGAATAAAAACATAGAAGAAATGAATGCAGAGAGAATTCCCAGTGTGATAAGGGGAAAATTCCTTGGTTTTCATTGCAAATTGTTGGCCACCATGATCACTTGAAGAGGACTCAAGAATTTAACATCACAATAGTATATTCATGTATTTTCCTAATGTAAAATATTACTCCTATGCATGCCCTTTCAATGTAGTGCCAGCACATAACATAATCATAGAAAATAACTTCATTGTAAGGATTGATCAAAGCCATTATGTTATAGGTTCAGTGAAATGATAACAGCAGGATGAATTAATAAAATCTTGCACAAATAAGAGAATGAGGAAAAAGCACTGCACTTTCTTTCTTATAAAAGCCTTCTAGTTACAAGAAAAGTCTAAGACAAGCTAAACAAATACCATCCACTGAGGTGTTAGATGAAAATAATAGAAATTTTACTTATATTTAGTTTTCATCTTATGCTTTTTTAATTCCTAATTGTTTTGTAATTCACGTAAATATTAGTGGTATATGTTTGTAGTTAATAAATAAAGGGTGTAACAGCACCATATTTCATGTCTGCATCAAATCTTATCTATGAAAAAATGCTCAACATCACTAATCATCAGGGGAATGCAAATTAAAAGCACAATGGGATATTACCTTACTCCAATTACAATGGCTGTTATTAAAAAGTCTAAGAACAATAATGCTAACTTGGATGCAGAAAGAAAGGGTTACTTATACACTGTTGGTAGGACTACAAATTAATACAAGCTTTTTGGTAAATAGTATGGACATCTCTCAAAGGACTAAAAGTAGACCCACCATTTGACCTAGCAATCCCTCCATTGGGCATTATCCAAAGGAAGAGAATTTTCACCAAAAAGACACCTGGACCTGAATGTTTAGTGCAGCACCATTCACAATTGCAAGGATGTGGAATTAGCCCTAGTGCCCATCAATTCGTAAGTTGATAAAATTAGTTTTCTAATTGGTCCCTTTGCCTCTATCTTACCTATATACCGTAGTCCTTTCTCTACATTACCAGCAGAGATGTATTTTTTCCTTCTTTTTTTTTATTGTTGATGCAGAGATGTATTTTTAAAGTGTACATGTGATTTCATTTTTTCACTTAAAATATGTTAAAAAGCTCCATGTTACCTAAAGGAAAAATAAAGAATGTCACTATTTGGCCATTCTCGTCATTGCCTACTTCTACAAGTTTATTTCTCATCATATCCCCTTGACACTCTTCACTCAAACTGTACCAAACTACTGCTGTCCATGTTGAACTTGTTCAACTGACTGGATGACTGACGTGCTGCCTACTATGCTAAGGAGGCAGGTCATATTAAACATCTTTAAGTGGGAAATTTGAGTTAAATCATCACAATACACTAGAAATGGAATTCCAAAGTGAGATGTCAGAATAAAAAACAGATTTTCAATGGAAAAATTCTAGAACCAGGGAGATTAATTTTAGGTTATATTTCCTGAAAACAGACTGTGAGATGAGAGGTTACATGCAAGCAGTTTATTGGGAGTGCTCTGGGAGAAATACTTGTAAGGAAGTAAAGGGAGGTGGGGTTTGCGTAGAGGGAAAATATGATCTCCACTGTTTGGCAAATGGGGCCTTAGAGAGCCCTGACATCTAGATTTTCACAGTTGCCTCAAATTGAAAAAAGGGAGTTGAGGCTTTGAACCCTAACATCAACCAATCACTGTTCGTAGACCACCTGGTGAAGGGTAGTTGTAAATTTGGTGAGAATGTAGTGCTCTGTGGGGCACCCAGCTGTGAACTATCAGCAGAAAATATTTCCAGGACTGGCCCTGAAAAGGGGATCTCAGTGGATCAAAACATTACCTACTATAAAGTTCTGAAGCCCAAACAAGGATATTAAAAGTTTAAGAGAGAAAAGGGGATGACATGTAAATAATTTATGTTAATTAAAAGAGAGTTGCTCCTATGCTCTAAAGAATAAATGGTTTTGTGTGTATGTGGTGGGGAGCTATCCTTTTCATTTCAAACTTGGGAAAAGAAGCTTCAATGAGACCAAGTTAAACATCCTAAGATTGGTCTCTTGAAGTTTGAGAAACACAGTAGACCATGATCTTACTCCTCCCATGAAAATATGGAAGGCACGGTAAGTGAACTTTGGAGGCTTGGGACAATAAGTTGCTATTGCTTATGGGAAACCATGCACGCCCCTCCAGTGGTTATTCAAAGGCTCAAGAGCTAAGTAAGTTTGCTAAATACTCAAATGATTATAATGCCAGAGATGCGATGAATAGCACTATAAAAAAGATCCAAGACAATTGCTAATGGGTTGTAAAAAAGAAAATTGCTTCTAGTTTGAAGAAGGAAAATTTCATACACTAATCTGCATTTTATATGGTGTTAAAGAACCTTTATGGTGAGAGGGGAAAGTCTAAACAAGAGAAGTGTATTTACTCATAGTTCTGGAGACTAGAGATCCAAGATCAAGATATCAGCAAGGTTGGTTTCTCCTGAGGCCTCTCTCTGTGGTCTTCAAATGGCTGCTTCCCACTGAGGCCTCATAACATCTTTCCCCTGTTCGTGTACACCTTTAATAACTCCTTGAGTGCCCCCAATTCCTGTTTTCATATGGACACCAGTCAACTTGGTTTAGGGCCCACCCTAAAGGCTTCATTTTAACTTAATCACCTCTTCAAAGGCACTCTCTCCAAATATAGTCATGTTCTGGGCTACTGGGATTTAGGGATTAACATATGGATCTATGGGCAACATAATTCAGCCCATAATGGCACTTAGGATAAATAATTTACTTATAAAGTGTTATATATTTGTATACCCGAGACAGAATTGTGTGACAGGAAGAAGTTAAAGTGTTGGCATTAGATAGCCTTGTGATGATTCTTACTTTAGCTACTTACTAATAAATTAATAGTGTGGCCTTGAAAAAACATATGTAATTTCTTTGACTTTCTGTTTCCTCAACTAGAAAATGGGTACAAAATGAATGTCGACTTTGTTGGGTGGTTGTGAATATTAAAGAAGAAAATGGTTCTAATTAACTTAGCACAGAATCTGACAAGTAACTTGGGGAGCAATATTATCTACTTTTACCTTATCTCCTTCTAATCTTTGTCATCTTGTACTTTCTCCATTAACACAAATCTGCTCCATTCTACTACAAATGGCAAAAAGTCTCTGAACTCTTTAATCTTTGTTCAAATTACACATTCTTAGTGAGATTTTAATCATTCTTTTAAAAACCGTAACTTCCTATTTCCCATGCCAACATATCTTCACACACGCCTCGTTTGTTGTTCTCTATAGTCCCCACCATCTAATGTGTATTTATTTACTTATTATTTGTTTGTTGTCTGACTACCTTCTCCCACTAGAATGTCACCTTATTGAGAGTAGAAACACAAACTCTGTTTTCTATTGTTTCTCCAGTGCCTAGAACAGAGTCTAGGACATAATATATACTCAAAAGATAGGTGTTGAATTAACAAATGAATATGGAATACTATTTAGGGAAACATAATTAACTTGTGCTATAACCGAATCAATTTTATATTGTACCAATGCTTAAAGGATATTCAATTTAGGAATTAGGATTATACCTGACAAACATCAAAAGGCTTAAAAGTTACGGTTGATAGGCCATTAATATTGTGAATTGACTTTACATTTCAGAGTTGGCAGGCACAGAATCCCTATAGAACTAACAACAAAGCTGATTAAAGAACTCAGACACTTTTGCCATTTGTATTGGCATGGAGCAGACTTGTCTTAACACAGAAAGTGTAACTTGTTAGTGAATGAAGTGGAAGAAGAGACAACCTAAGGAAGTTTAAAATCCACATTGTACTTTCTTTGACTATAGGACTGTGGTCCCCAAGACCCATCTGTGGACCAATACTTGTCTGTAGCCTGTTAGGAACCAGGCTGCACAGCAGAAGGTGAGCAGCAGGCTAGCCAGCAAAGCTTCATCTCTCATGGTCTCCCATCATACCCAGATGGGGCCATCTAGTTGCAGGAAAACAAGCTCAGGTCTGCCACTGATCTTCAACTATGTTGAATTGTATAGGGGTATGTACTATATGCACTCCCCTTTTGTGAAAGCTTAGGGTGCTTAGGAAAGAAATTAATTTTCAGGAGATACTACTGGTGAACATTTAAATCTTCAATGGGCTTTCTAGAGTTTATGACCACATGGAAATCTGGTTCAAGAGCAGAAATGAAGGATGGTTGCTCTTCCTTTTCTGATTCGGATAGGAAAGTTAAGATGAAACCAATTCCAGAATCATCTGTTTTTAGTTACTGTTACAGATCAAAATATTTCAGTTCAATCAAGAACTCCACATAGAATTAAAATTTACAAAGTTTCAAAAGAAATATCATTTGAAGTATTTATTTCAAACCATCATTGAGATCTTAAATACAATGTAATCCCCTGTGCTGACCACTGATGGATACAAGAAGTGATAAGACACTGTTCTGCAGTCAAGATGGGAGTCAGTACTAGAATATAAAAACATGCACTAAAGAGGTAGCCAACACTCTCATTCCTGTATCCACCATTTATTAACTATTTCTGAGACTCGTACCTGTTTAAACTGAAAATTATAGTATATCCTTTGCACAATTGTGAAGATTGCATGAGTTAACATAGGTAAGGGGCTCAGAGATTCTGACACATAGTTGGTGTGCAAAAGTCAAACATAGTTTTATTCTTATTCATAGGAGGCTAAACAATGGAAACAATATGAAAAACATCTATTGAAAATGAATAAGCACAGCTTTGGAATGCTGTTGCTAATTTTTTTCCCATGGACATGCAGGACTAACATTGTTACAGCAAAAATACTACTAATCTTATAAAAAAAAGTTTTTTTTATTTCAGTAATATCCAAAGTGCTTTCACATTAATACTCATAAATATACTGGGAAAGAGGCAGAACAAGTTTTGCTGTCCCTATTAAATGTAGTTGGTAAAGGACGAAGCGAAGATCGTCTAACATCACCCACCATGCTTTTGCTACAACATACAAGGCTGCCAATCACTAAATGTGCACCTTCCATTCTGCTACCTCTTAATAATGTTAAACCAGCATGCCAGCTAAGCTAAGTGAAAAAGAATACTTTATTTCACATCTGTCTGCATCTGTGTCTGTTCCATATGTATATTAACTTAAATGCAACAACATTACTTTTTTATAAGTCTAACTCAACAAATACCAGTACTTTCACGTGGTTCAACATGCTTGCTTACATATGCGGTAGAGGATATTGTTTAAGATGGTGGGTTTTGATATTGGACAGATTTAGACCCATAGTCTAGCTTTTTCACATAAGTAATGTGAGAATTGGCAATACCATTGTCTACTGTGAGCCTCAGAATCCTAAGTTTTTAATGGAAAATTAAAATTAATAAAACTTGCTTCTTAGAGTTTAACATATATTAAGTCTTCAGTGTTATCATTATGAGTAGCAGTGAACATGCTGATCCCCAAAGGAGAAGGAATCATTCATACTCCAGTACACAATAGTTCCTTGAATGCGAATCTGGGTGAAATATAGAAAATATGCAAATATTTTCAATTTCTAGCAGAGTCCAATGCACTGATATACTGAAACCATCCTGTCTAACTCATAGGAACTGACTGTTAAATTTTTAGAAATTTTATAAGCTGGTTTCCAGAGTCATTCTTAAAAATTAACTTTATACAAACTTAATTCATTATGTTAAAAACAAAATAATGAATACTCAAAATGTAACATATTGAATATCTTCTTCCATTTTTCTATTAGTTATCTTCGTGAGTTAACTTACATCTATTGTACTTGTAAGATAGAAATACTAGATCAGAGTGTACTGTTGGGTTTCTTTTCCCAACTATCCATTCAGTGATAGCAGCTTGGTAGCTTTAACTTTATATTATTAGTGTGAGAGTATTAACACCACAGAAATCAGCAAATGCTAGTAATAAGGGCTTTTTCAACCCAGATTGCCAGATTTAACCATTAGACCAAATTAAAAACAGCTGCATTCAACCACCATATCATATCATCTGCTTACAATCTCCCCACCACACATCTGATTTTTAGAACCTGCTTGCAGTCATCTTCACTGAAACCTTCAACAGAATATATGGCCAATGAGAAATATGAGGGTGTAGGTAAATTCCCTGGCCTCAGAAATGAGCCCAGGTTTGGGAACCACTCCTGAGGATGAATCCCACCTGAGAGTGAATAATATTCTTAATGTGATTGTCTTGAGAAATTTTAAAATTTCCTTCTTAATTTCTGCATAGTTTTGAGACTTACATCTAAGTTTTTAATCCATTCCGGGTTGATTTTTGTATATGTTAAGAGATAAAGGGAGTCTAATTTCATTCAACTTCCATGTGGATATCCAATTTTCCCAACACCGTTTGTTGAAGAGATTGCCCTTTTCTCAAAGTACCTTCTTTGTAACTTTGTTGACAACCAGTTGGGTGTAAATAAATGGATTTATCTGGGGGCTCTCTATTCTTTTGCGTTAGTTTATGTGTCTGTTTTTATGCCAATACCATGCCGTTTTGATTACTATTGCTTTGTAGTATTTTTTGAAGTCAGGTAATGTAGTCAGGTAGTGTAATGCCTCTAGTTTTGCTCTTTTAGTTAAAGATTGCTTTGGCTATCTCTATGGTTCCATATGACTTTTTCTTCATTGACCCCTTGTTTTTTCAAGAGCATGTTGTTTAATTTCCTAGCATTTCTAAATTTTCTAAGGTTCCTACTTTCATTGATTTATAGTTTTAATACCATTACATTCCAGGAAAGTGTTCCATGTGCAATTGAGAAGAATGTGCATTTTGCTACTTCTAGTGGAAAGTTCAGTATATGTCTATTACATCTATATGTCCTATAATGTTATTCCCTTGCATTGTTTCTGAATTGGTTCTCTTTTTGGATGACCTGTCCATTCCTGAAAGCAGGGTGTTGACTTCCCCTATTATTAGTGTATTACTGTCTGTCTATCCTTGCAGATCAATTAATACTTGCTTTACATATTTATGTACTCCAATGATAGATATTTATATTTGTATAATTATTATATTCTCTTGATGAGTTGACTCAATTATCATCATACAATGATTGTTTCTGTCTCTTTTTTATAGTTTTTGGCTTAATGTCTATTTTATCTAAGGGTAAGTCTTTAAAAAAATCTAAAATCAATAACTTAAATTTCCACCTTAGTAAATTATAAAAAGAGGGCTTAATTAAATCCAACATAATCACAAGAAATTGAATAGTAAATGTTAGAGATAAAAATCCACAAATTTGATAACTGAGATAAAATAAATCACTTATTTGAAAGACAAAAACTATCGATACTCCTGCTCTCTTTCTTTTTCCATCTGCATGGAATACCTTTTCCATCCCTTCCCTTTCAGTCTATGTGTGGTAGACCTCATATACCCTGTTTCCCCGAAAATAGGACAGTGTCTTATTTTAAGGTGTGCTCCCAAAGATACGCTAGGTCTTATTTTCAGGGGACGTCTTATCTTTCCTGTAAGTAGGTCTTATTTTCGGAGGATGTCTTATTTTCGGGGAAACAAGGTAGTTGAGTCTTCTTTTTTATACATTCAGCTACTCTGTGTCTTTTAATTAGTGAATTTAATCCATTTGCATTCAAAGTATTCTAGAAAGGATGAATACGTAATACTGTAATTTTGTTAATTGCTTCCTAGGTCCTTTTAGCCTTTTTCTCCTCTTAGAGACTTCCTTTGTGGTTAAGTAATTTTCTCTAACAGTATTTTTTGATTCCTCACTTATTAGCTTTAGTGCATATATTATAAATATTGTATTGTGGTTGTCATAGGCTTACAAGAAACATAGTTATAACAGGTTATTTAAGTATGTGAGGAAATTTATGTTTATTAGCTCAGTTTAATCATTCCTCTCTCTATTTAAAAAAATCATTTTATACATGATAAATGCATACACTATCCTCTGCCTATTTAAAATAAAACATTGAAAATGTAAGATCCATTGAATACAGTGCTGAAATGTAAATTTAGAGCATTAAAATGAATATATTAGAAAAGAAATCTAAAAGCAACAATTTAAATTTCCTCTTTAGTAAACTATGAAATGAAGGCTAAATTAAACCCAACATAATCAGAGAAATTAAACAATAAGTGTCACAGCAAAAATCCACAAATTGGTAACTGAGATGACATGGGCCATTTATTTGAAAGACACAAACTATCAGATTTTACACAGGGAAAAACATAATCTGAAAAGGCCTATATCAATTACAAAAATTGAATCAATAATTAGTGGGCTTTAAAAATTAAAGGAGCAGACCCTGATGGTTTTACTTGTGAATACTAATGCACATTTATGGAAGAAATTATAGAAATTATCTTTATAACTTGTTACAAAAAATTAGAAACAGAGGGAACACTTCTCAACTGATTCTATGAAATTTGCTTTACCCTAATATCATAAACAAAGATATTATAAGAAAAAATATAATAAAAGACTTGCATCCAAAATATGTATTTAAGGAACTCTTAAAACTCAAAAATATGAAAACAAACAACTCAATTAAAATGCATTAGAAGAATTCAAATGAAAACAAAATGTAAGATTTATAATAATGACTCAAATGAAAACATGCATTATCACCAATTTATAGTAAGAATACAGAGCAAGAAAAATTTAATTCTTTCTTTGTTATGGATACAAAATAATAGTCACTTTGGAAGACATTTTGGCAGTTTCTTACAAAGCTAAGCATAATCATACTATGTGATCCAGCAGACACACTTCTAGGTATTTACAGGCATACATCATTTTGTTGCACTTCACTTTATTGTGGTTCATAGATATTGCACATGTTTTAGAAATTGAAGATTTGTGACAACACTGTGAAAAGCAAGTCTACCATTGTAATTTTTCCAACAGCATGTGCTCAGTTCATCACATTTTAGTAATTCTCGTAATATTTCAAACTTTTTCATTATTAATATGTACCTTATGTGATCTGTGATCAGTGATTTGATATTACTATTATCATTGCTTTAAGGCATCATGAACAATACCAAATAAGGTAATGAACTTACTCAATAACTATCGTGTGTGTTCTTACTGCCCCAATGACCTCTCATTCTCCTGTCTCTTTCTCTCTTATCAGGCCTTCCTATTTTCTGAGATTCAAAAATATCGAAATTAGGTCAATTGATGACCTTATAATGGCCAACAAGTGTTCAAGTGAAAGCAAGAGTTACAGTCTCTTACTTTAAATCAAAAGGTAGAAAATTATTAAGTTTAATTAGGAAGACATGTCGAAAACCAAGATGGATGAAATTGTGAGTGTAAAGAAAAGATCTTGAAGGAAATTAAAAGTACTACCACAATGAACCCAAGAATAATTAAAAAAAAATTAATGCAGCCTTATTGTTGAAATGGAGAAAGGTTTAATGGCCTGGATAGAAGATAAAAAACCAGCCACGGGTATAAGATCATATCATCAGCAAAGAGCAAGAGCTTGACCTTCTGTGTCCCCATTTGGATACTCTTGATAGCCTTCTCTTGCCTGATTGCATTGGCTAGAACTTCCAGCACTATGTTGAATAGTAGCGGAGACAGTGGGCATTCTTTTCTGTTCCAGTTCTAAGTGGAAATGCTTTCGGTTTTACTTCTAGTCAGTATTGGCTGTGGGCTTGTTGAAGATGGCTTCTATTAGATTAAGAAATGTACCATTTATGCCTATTTTCTTAAGTGTTTTTGTCAGAAAATGATGCTGAATTTTGTTGAATGCTTTTTTCTGCATCTATTGAGAGGATCATATGGTCTTTTTTTATGTTTCTATTTATGTGGTGAATTATATTTGAGAGTTTACTGCAGCTCAATTCACAATCACCAAGTGAATAAACTCATGAATAAATTGATAAACTGTGGCATATGTATACTATGGAATACTATTCAGGCATAAAAAGATAGAGACTTTACAACTTTCGTACTAACCAGGATAGAGGTGAAGAACATTCTCCTTAGTAAAGTATCACAGGAATGGAAAAGCAAGTATTGAATGTACTTGATACTAATATGAAACCAGTAGATGAACAAGTACATGCTCACAGGAGAGAAAAACACAATTAAATTTAAGTGGGAAAGGGGTGATCAGGGAGGGTTGAGACGGAAAAGGGATGGGGAGATGGTAAGCTCACACCTACCAGGCACAATGTAGGGGTATATGAGGAAACTCCCTGGGTTAAGGGTTCAACTACAACTTGGACTTTACCTAACAAATTAAAAAAAATGTCATCTAATCATTTAGATCCTTATATTAATCTGAAATAAATAAAAATTAAAAAACAGCCACAAGATTTCCTTAAGTCAAAGCCTAATCCAGAGCAAGGCCCTAACTCTATGCAGTTCTATGAAGGCTTACAAAAGTGAGGAAACTGCAGAAGAAATGTTTGACCCTAATGAAGATTGGTTCACGGGTTTCAGCAATCACCACCCTGATACATCAGCAGTCATCATCAGTGAGGTAAGACTCTCCACTGGCAAAAGGATTACAATTTGCTGAAGTCTTAGATTGATATTTAGCAATTTTCAATTTTCTAATTTTGAAAATTAGAATTCAGGTATTTTAAAATCAAAGTACATACATTGCTTTTTTGACGTAATTCTATTGTACACTGAAGAGACTACAGTATAGTGTAAATATATTTTATGTGTACTGAGAAACCAATAAAATTATATGCCTCACTTTGTTGTGATATTTGCTTTATTGTAGTAGTCTGAGACTGAATCTATATCTCTGAGTATCTTTGTACTCATGAGTTAAAAACATGTCCACACAAATACCTGCACAGAAATATTTATAGCAGCTTTACTAATGACTGACGGAAACTGGCAGCAACCTAGAATTCCTTTGAAAGGTGAATTGCTACTCAAATATGGTACATCCATAGAATGGAATACTATTAAATAATAAAAATAAATAAGCTATGATGTCATGAAGAAATAATTAAAAGCATAGTACTTAAAGAATTCAATCTGAAAAGGCTATGAACATATATAGTAGGGTATGAGTCCAACAACATGAAATTCTGAAAAAGGCAAAACTATAGAGAAAGTGGAAAGATTAATGGTTGTAAAAACTTGATGGGTAAGTGGGGATTGGATAAATAAAGTGGAGCACAAGGGATGTTTTAGGGCAGTGAAACTATTCTGTATGACACTATAATGGTGGGTACATGACACAAATTTGTCAAAACCCATAGAACTGTACAACACAAAAAGTGGACCTCAATGTTTACTATTAATTTTAGTTAATATTAATGTATTAATATGGGTTCAATTGTAGCTAATGAATTATATAAGTGCAAGATATTAATAACAAAGGAAACCAAGGAAAGGTATAGAGACAATCTATGGGAACTTTCTGTACTTGGGCTCGATTTTTTTGTAAACTTAAAATGTAATAAAAAAATTCTAAATGGATAAAGGTGCACTGAAGATAATCCTATATGAATCTTTTTTTTTTTTTTTTTGAGACAGAGGCTCACTATGTCACCCTTGGTAGAGTGCCATGGCATTAGAGCAACCTCAAACTCTTGGGCACAAGCAATTCTTTTGCCTCAGCCTCCCAAGTACCTGGGACTACAGGCACCCACCACAATGCCCAGCTATTTTTGTTTTTGTTTTGTTGTTATTGTTGCAGTTGTCATTGTTGTTTTAGCTGGCCCGGGCTGGTTGGAACCCACCAACCCTTGGTGTATGTGGCTGGCGCCCTAGCTGCTGACCTGCAATTGCCAAGCCAATCACACAAGAATCTTGGGTTGCATTTCTATTTTCATAGAAAATAGTACCATAGGTAAACTGAGTCAATATCTATGGCTACTCTGAAGATTATTATTATGGATTAATCAATTTTCCAAAGCACTTTACCAATTCCCATATCAGTGACCACTATTCTATTTCAGACTCTTGTATGAGATTTTACATTTGTCAAGCTGACTCATCCCTGATACTTTCAAGTCAATTCACAAAATAGTATATATTGGTTACAAGAAAGATAAATCATGAGGATATGAATTGAAATAGCAAAAGACTCACTCTTGGGGGAAAAAGGTTCATAGCTATTTGTCTCTTCTTGGTTGCTCAGCATCTGAGCCCTTGTTCTAACACTTAGTGGTATCAAGACATTGAATAATTTTCTTCTTATGAAATAAATTTATCAGTAAAGAAAAACATAACTTATACACATAAAATAGACCATTATTGTGTTTATTACTATTTTGTTCCATTTTATTTATGAATAGTATTCCATTGTAGGAATGTAACACAGTTCCTTTAAACCTTTCACCAGGTGATGGACATTTGGGTTGTTTGCAGTTTGGAGCTATTATGAATAAAGCTGCCGTAAATAATTGTGTACAAGTTTTTATTGGTGAATTTCAAAAAGATTATGTTAAGTGAAAATATATAGACACAAAGACTACAAACTGTATAATTTCTTTTTATTATATTGTAGAAGAGACAAAATCATAGTGACAGAAATCTGATCAGGAACAATGGAGCAAAACAAAATTTCTATATCATGATTTAGGTGGTGGCTAGGTGAAATGAGGGCCAGATGCCGTGGCTGATGCCTATAATCCTAGCACTCTGGAAGGTCAAGGCCCATGGATTGCCTGAGCTCACAAGTTCGAGACAAGCCTGAGCCAGAGACACCTCATCTCTAAAAAACGCCAGGCGTTGTGGCCACAGCCCATAGTCCCAGCTACTTGGGAGGCTGAGGCAAGAGAATCGCTTGAACCCAAGAGTTTGAATTTGCTGTGATCTGTGATGTCACAGCACTCTACCCAGGACAACAAAGTGAGACTGTGTCTCAAAAAAAAAAAAAAAAAAAAAAAGATGAAACGTACTGTATGTAAATTTTACCTTAATAAAACAACAGAAAAAGAAAAAGACAATCATTAATTTGCAAGAATAGTATAATGTCAACCTATAAAATGTCTCATAATTTGCAAGACCACCTCTCTAACATTTGTGCTAGTTCATTCTATTATACAGAGAAGTGTTACTTCCTCCTCTTCATTGCCTTAGTACCTATTTTCCTTTCAGATTTTTGTTTAGCCAACTGGGAATAGGAAATAACGTGGTTGCTGAGCCATACACTTTTTTATGTCCTTTCCCTAAATTACAGAAAGACGCAGCTGAAACTTTGAAAATAGTATTTATAATGACTAAATTCTAAGTCAAAGATGATTCTGATTCCCAGTCTCCATCTGGCGAGACTGAAGGGAATGGTTTTATTCATTCAACTGCAGTGTTCATGACTGTATTCAGTGTTTATCATAGTGCCTGGCATAGTAGGCATTCAATAAATATTTATTGACTGAGAAAAATACAGTTAAAAGGTTCATTCTGTTTAAAACGTACTATCAGAAAAAAAGAGAGCTGAAGAGAAAGCATCCTTAAGTATAATAGAATGTATAATCACAGACTACTAGCTTCTTTAAGAATTAGAGTTCATGATGCAGTGCCCCATCCAGGCAGTTCCATCAGGACTAAGAAACTCTTTTTCTCCATTTGGTTTCTAACCAGCTGCCTCAGATTATAGAGGCTGTACACAATTTCCTGTCACGTGACCTTTTCCATACGCATGCGCAAGATGGCTCTTTGCTGCTTTGAGGATAGAAGAAAAAAAAAGTCACTACGTTCTACTAAGATTGACTGTTATGTAATGCGACCTTTATGAAGACAGTAACGCCGGGAGCGGACGTCATTTCCGGGGTGGTCAGCTGGCAGTTGGTCACCAAGGTGGGAACCAAATACACCCAGCCTGAGACAGAGACTTGGGTCTTGTTGACACTTCCGGAGGCCATGGCTTCCTAGCTGAAGCTAGAACAGGACTTGCAGAGGAAAGTATGTTCGTTTCGGGCCCGTATCGCCAAGGAGGCTGAGGATCTGGTGTTTATCAGGAAGGAAGCTGTTGGAGCTGGATAGCGGAGTCCAGGAGCTCCGTCTGCAGGACCTCTCCAGAATCCGTTCGGTGCCAACCCCAGTGCATCCTTCCGGCCCAGAAACCGCGGGGGATGGGCCCAACCGGGACCCGCAGCCTCTCCAGACCCAGTCCTCAGTGAAGGTTCCAGCACTGCCCGGCGGCGAGGGTCAGCTTCTGCGGAGCAACCAGTACCTGGTGGAGCTAATTGAGCGGGTCAAACCTGAGATTGAGCTGCTGAGAGAGAAATGCAGCATAGTGCGGATGTGGGTGCAGCTCCTCATCCCGAAGGTGGAGGATGGCAACAACTTTGGCGTGTCTATCCAGGAAGACATCGTGGACCAGCTGTGGACCGTGGAGAGCACAGCGGCCTCCTATCTACGTCGCTTCTTCACCTACTACAACATCCGGGCCAAGTTGGTATCCAAGATCGTGAAATACCCGCAAGTGGAAGATTATCGTCACAATATAGCAGAGCTTGACGAAAATGAGTACCTGAGTGTGCGCCAGATCCTGCTGCAAGTGCGGAACCAGTATGCCACCTTGCATGACATAATCCTCAAAAACATTGAGAAAATCAAGACCCCTCGGGGCACCAACACCACCAACCTATACTGAGGACTTTCCTCCACTCCACATTCCATTAGGAGTGACCGAGTTGTTTAGGCAGCTAGTAGACTGGTTATCAATGACTGTATAGGTGATGAAATAACCATTTACTTAGAATTTCATTCAGCTTATCCTCATAATAAATCCTCTTTTGATGTAATTTCTATTTGCTTTCGTTTCTTGGGGACAATAGGGACAAACCATCTGGTAGCATGTGTAAAGGTTGGTGAGGGATATGGACTGCCAATTTTAAAATCATCATTGTAGATAAATGTTGGGCAAGATTTCTTTATTATAATATTTGTGACATTAAATGGTTTCAGGGGTTACATAAAAACGAAGCTTAAATAAAAGTTAAATGGAGCTTTTCCTGTGTGTTACATTGTTCAAACCTCAAAAATGCGCCTTTTACGCCATCTTTCATTTTTTGGCAGGCAAGTAGGTTTAAAGGTCATTTTATGCCTCCAATGTAGCAGATAGAAATAAAACTTGGTTACAACATTTAAACAATATAATGACATCCTATCACCTCTGCCATATTCCACTGGCAGGAAGGAAACAATAGGTTCTATCTACACTCAAGGGAGGGGGTTATATAGGGGCATGTGACACACTGAGGGTTACCTTAGGGTGTATACACTTTGTTGACTATACTCTCTAGGCCAAGGTTGATAATAGAAGATATTAGATACTTGTTCCCTGATACCAAAGAGGATAAGAGGATTCTAGATAAATAGAGTCCAGGTGGCAACGATTAAATGGTAGAAACTAGGTAGGCACAATTATCAATAAAAGTATCAAGATCAGAGTTGGTCAGAGGGGTATTATACACAGAAAGCTATGACTAATAGAATACAGTGTATCTGGGATCAAGATAAATGGACAATCAATAGGGGTATTTCTTACTTCATACAACCAAAGAAAATCAAGACGATGAAGAGGCTCACCCAAATAAATGTCATGGTTTCTTCTAGATTATAGTGAATTCACAGACTTAGAACTCATTGACTGAAAAAGAGGCCAGGATCCCACAAAGTAAGATCCTTCCCACAGCATGGTAAGGGTATAAAATGATGAGTAACAGAGGACACCCCCTACCCCCCCAAAAAAAAAATGAAAAGAAAACTTATAACCATTCACTTGGGTAACTGCACATTGTATGATGGGTAATGTCTGAAGACATGGAGTCCAAGTTAGCACTGATAATAAAGGACTTAAAATGTCATTTTATGCCCCCTTTCAGAGTGGGAACATAAGGCACCAAATAGTAAATGCAGTTGTAACCCATAAATATCTCACTGGGTCCACATATCTACCTGGTGGTAATTTTTCTAGTTTCTGAATGTATAATTGGAATGTATATATTTGGAAGCTTTCAAAAATCCCACTTTGAACTTTGACTTAGAGGTAAAAGCTATCATTGTGTAGAAGACCAAATATCCACCTTTGAAGTACTCAACATCACACTTCCCCCACCACTAGCCAACATAGTAAATCCAAAGCAATACTTAATTGGGAATGGCAGATATTTCCATCTATGGTTTAGATCCTACAAAAGTATATGTAGTCTGGCAGATGAAAGTGGACTGTCACAAATTGAATCAAATAATAGCCCCATTTATGGCTTCTGTGCTATTTGTAATATTGTATCAGATTATCACAGCCTCAGGATGTGAGGCATGTGCATGGACAAGTGGTCAATTCCATTATGGTAACCTCAATTCTTGCAGTGGCATTTTTCTTTCGGCCCACCCCAATAGCTACATAGAGGGTTCCTTGCAACCAAATAATTGAGGGTAAGGAAGGCCAAACTTGGTTTACAGGAAGGTCTACTAAGTATATGACTGCAATCCCCAAATGAATTGTTGCTACATTACAGTCCCACACAGGCGTACAGCAAAGAAAGGAAATCCTTTAAATCCTTAGAGCCAAAGGCAATACATTTGCTTATCCACTTCATGTGGAAAAAGAAATAGTCCAAAATAATTACATATAAACATTAATTGTTTGGCTTATTGCCTAAGGCCTTGGAAGAAAAAATACTGGAGGCTCATCTACAAGGAGATCTAGGGGGAAAGCATGTGAATGGATCTAATGTAGTGTGCATATTGTGAAGGTGGTGTTTGTGTCACATGTTAATCCTCAATGAAAGCATCCACCATGAAAGGATTGCTAACCAACCAAATAAGCAAAATGTCTTGGTTAGTTGACATTAATCATTTCTATTATTCACTACCCCAGGGCTAGAATAAAAGACACATGTATAGAATATCATGTTAACGGATATGAAGGCTATGCACGGAACTAACAGCATGAGCTCTCATTCATTAAGTCTGATGTGGCTATTGCCACTATCTACATGCTAGCAAAGGAGACCAAAAATAACTCTCTGATATAGCAACAACCAGTAGGTAAAATCACCAGCTACTTGATGGTGGCATGTTAAGTGCGATCAACACATATTGTAAGTATTACTTTCTGGCTTGCAGGATCTAGGCTGACAAAATTATTCAAATAATTATACAGTGTTTAACCTAATAATATAAAATCCCATACAACATGATTTTAGAGCAAAGGATTCACTGTATATCATACAAGGTATAGTATTGGGTACATAACCATTGGGTTCACTGTGCCTATATTAGTACAATACACAAAAGTGGCCAGCCAGATAGAGTTATGGAATGGCTTTTAAAAAATACAGTTGAGGCTATAGCCAACTGTATAATTTATTGACCATCATCACCAATATATAGAACTAATAAGTCTAGGAAATAATGGATAATAATAGGAATGGCGTGCATATAATTACTTCCTGTGACCTACTTCAACTACTTCAGATGCAGTTCTAGAAGTGTTGGTTTCCAGAGAAGAAATGTTTACAAAAGTGCCACAGCAAACTGTTTCTTTTGTTATGTCTTTATCCAATTTAATGTTAAATGGACTAGCAGAATATCCAAGTGGTAGTTAAGATTATCTTATGGCTAAGAATCTGCATCACACTCCAGAAAAGGCATCTAGTTTAGAAGAGGTGTCAGGGTATCCAACCTTTTAGCTTCTCTGGGCCACATTGGAGGAAGAAGAGTTGTCTTGGGCCACACAATAAACACACTAACAAAAGCTGATGAGAAAAATAAAAAAGGCAGCACATAATTTTCATTATATCCACCACCATAGATAACCAAAAAGTCCCCACATAATCTGCTTGCAGCTCACAGGCCACAGGTTAGGCACCCCTGCAGGAAATCCAGAATGGGTAATGAAGGAGAAAGATGATGAATATCAATCAGTTTTATTTCTGAGACTGACTACAGTAGGACAGGCTATTGACTAGACCATTAACCTTTTTTTTTTTTTTTTTAAAGTTTCCTCAGGAATAGGGACCAATTAGAATCTGGGAGAAGGTATTCCTCTCTTGTGTAGGCTTGCTGTATGAAGTAAGTGGAACTGAATAGGAAAAGATGGATGCAGTAATACATTGTTTGTAACTTCTCTTTAAGACTGTTACTCATTTTCCTGGATGTCAGGAGTGTTAGGTGCTGAAGGTGTAGTTCGAAACCATTTCCAGTAATATCCCTTGGCTAAAGGGAGCCACCTGATCCACAGTTATGCCCTCTTCCACGGAGTATGTGGAAAGTGGGACAAAAATGTCTGGCTTCCTTGTCTTAGTTAAAGACAATGTTGAAGGGTCATCCAAGTTTTTCAACTCTTATTCAGGTTGACTCTGTTGCAACTGCATTTTACTTCACCTTCTTTCTCTTCCCAATTCTTTCTTGCTCAGGCCCTCATAGCTCTTAAAACTGGGAGCAGTTGATAGAACTCTTGAACATAAATATTCATTTTTGACCCTGGTTTCCAGGGGAATCTGACCTAACACGAACATTAAGAAAAATGAATATCTATAAAATATATGATCTTTTTACATTAAAAAATCTATCCATATATAATATGTGGCTATATGAACATATAAGCCACCATATATTTTGTGGTGGCTAATTTTATGTATCAATTTGACTGGGCTATAAGGTGTCCAGATATTTACTCAAACATTCTGGGTATTTCTGTAAGGGTTTTTTTTTTTTAATTTTTTTCTTAGAGTCTTACTCTGTTGCCCTGGGTAGAGTGCTATTGCATCATAGCTCACAGCAACTTCAAAATCCTGGGTTTTAGCAATCCTTTTGCCTCAGCGTCCCAAGTAGCTGGGACTACAGGTGTGTGACAGCACATCCAGCTAGTTTCTCTACTTTTAGTAGAGATGGGATCTTGCTCTTGCTCAGGCTGGTCTCAAACTCCTGAGCTCAAGTAATCCACCCACCTCAGCCTCCCAGAGTGCTAAGATTATAGGCACAAGTCACCATGCTAGGCCTGTAATGGTGTTTTTTGTTTTTTTGGTTTTTTTTTGATGAAATTAACATTTAAATTAACATTTAAACTTCATCTAAAATAGCATTTAAATTGAGTAAAGCAGATTGCATACCTAACATGAGTGGAGCTAATCCAATCAATGGAAGAAACCAGTAGAGTGGAGAGAAGGGAACACTTCTACACTGCTGGTGGGATTGCAAATTAATACAACCTTTTTGGAGAGAAGTATGGAGAATCTTCAGAGATCTAAAAGTAGACCTTCCATTTGATCCTTTAATCCCATTACTAGGTATCTACCCAGAAAAACAAAAATCATTTTATCACAAAAACATTTGCACCAAAATGTTTATTACACTTCAATTCGTAATTGTCAAGTTGTGGAAGCAACCTAAGTGAACATCGACCCATAAATGAATCAACAAACTGTGGTGCGTGTATACCATGGAATACTATTCAACCATTAAAAAAGATGGAGACTTTAAATCTTTTACATTTACCTGGATAGAGTTGAAACACATTTTTCTTAGTAAAGTATTGCAAGAATGGAAACATAAATATCCAGTGTACTCCATACTAATGTGAAACCAATAAAGAAAGAATTACATACTCATCTGAACAATAAAACACAAATATAGTATAGTATGGGAGTGGAGGGAGGCAGGAAGAGGGGAGGAAAATTGGCAGAAGGAGGGAAGGCATGAGGCAGGATCTAACCTAATGTGCACATAGTGAGGGTGTACAATATCTCCATGGGTGAGGGACTCTTTTACAACTGAAACGTTACCCTGGAAGTGAGAACAACGTAACCTAAAAATTTGTACCCTCATATTAATTTGAAATTAAAAAATAAATAAATAAAAATAAACACACACACACACATACACACACAGAGAGAAGAAATGAATAGAGCAAAAAGGATCAGGAAGAGGGAATTCATACCTTAAGTTGGAACATCATTTTTTTTCCTACCTTCAGATTCAAGCTTGAACATTGACTCTTCCTGGGCCTTCAGTCTGCTGACTTTCATACAAGATCTACAACATTGGGTCCTCCTGTTTTTAAGCCTTTGGAGTTGAACTGGAACTGGAACTATACCATCTGATCTCTAGGATCTCCAGCTTGCCAACTGAACATAGTGGGACGTCTCAGCTTCCATAATCACATGGACCATTCTTTATAGTAAATATCCTATTGATTATGTCTTTATGCAGTTGCCTGAATAATATTATGTGTGTATATATATATATATACACACACATGTACATATGCATGCATATACATAACTATATACTATATATATTCATACATATATACTAGTATATATGTATATACATGCACATATATATTACACATATACATTGCATATATATATGTATATATATAACAGATTGGTTAAGTATTCTTTATCTGGAATACTTGAGATCAGAAATGCTTTGGATTTTAGATTTTGGAATATTTGCAAATATATAATGAGATATCATGTTCATGGGACAAAAGTCTAAACACACAGTTAATTTATATTTTTATAAATTTTATGCATACAGCCTAAAAGTAATTTTATAAAAGATTTTGAATAATTTAATGCATGAAACACAATTTTGACTGCAACCCATCACATAAGGTCAGGTGTGAACTATTCTACTTGTGGCATCAGGTTGGCACTCAAAAATTTTTAGGTTTTTGGAGCTTTTTGCACTTTGAATTTTTAGATTAGGGATTTTCCAACCTGTATATATATTTAATGTATTTATGTGTGCATACATGTGTATATATTATGTGTCTATGTACCTATGTATGCATGGTCAGCCCTCTGTATCCATGGGTGATGAAACCAAGAATAAATTGAAAATATTTGGAAAAAAATTTTTTTAAATAATGAATTTTAAAAACTTAACTCCAGTGAGAATGGGTTTTTTATCAAAAAGTCCAAAAACAATACATGCTGGCATGGATGCAGAGTGATAAGAACACTCCTTCACTGTTGGTGGGACCGCAAACTAGTACAACCTTCATGAAAAATAGTGTGGAGATACCTCAAAGTACTAAATGTAGACTTACCAGTCAAACTAGCAAACCCACTACTGTGATTTAGTCAAAGGAAAAAACATTTTATAAAAAGACACCTGCACGCAAATGTTTATTAGCAGCACAATTCACAATTGTAAAGATGTGGAGACAACTCATGTGCCCATCAATGTCTAAGTAGATTAATAAAATGTGGTATATGTGAACCATGGAATGCTCCTCAGCCATACAAAAAATAGCAAACTAATACCTTTTGTAATAACTTGGATGGAATTGAATACCATTGCTATAAATGAAGTATCCCAAGAAAGGAAAAGGAAACACCACATGTAGTCACTATTAAATTTGAACTAATTGATCAACACTTATGTGAACATATGGAAATAACACTTCTCAAAATTCAAGTAGGTGGGGGGAGGAGGGGAAGGGTAAATTCACACCTACTTGGTACAGTGCACACTATATGGGTGATGGGCATATTTATAACTCTGACTCAAATGGCACAAAAGCAATTTATGTAACCAAAATATTTGTACTCCTATAATATTGTGAAATAAAATTTAGAAAATAAAAAATAAAAAAACATGGCATTTACATTGTAGTAGGTATTATAAGTAAACTAAGTAATAAAGTATGTGAGAGGATGTGCATAATTTACATGCAAATACTTTGCCCTTTTATGTAAGGCACCTGAGCATCTACCAAGGGGTCCTGAAACAAATACCCTGTGGATACGGAGGATCGACTGTATATATATGATCAAACACTATTTGTTGACTAATTGACTACTCGATCACAGAGAATTTATAATATTGTAGCATTCGGAAAACAAATAGAAATATCAAATAAAAATCCAATGACTTAGTGAAATATAATTCTTTTTTCACTCAAATATTAAACTCACTCAATTCAAACTTGACCACACAGTAACTTTCATAGTAATAGCTACTATGATTTAGCTACTACTATGTCCCAAGCTTTGTGATAGGTGCATTTTTTCTTTAAACTTTGTCTTTATAATGGAAGTATCATATCACTTCACTTGTAATTAAATATACCAGCATGTATTTCCAGAAGCTAATAATTATTTTTATTCTATAATTTTTTCACATTTCATTATTTTTTAATTAAAATCATAACTATATACATTTATGGGGTAAAATGTGATGATTTAATATATAATGTGGAATGCTTAAAAATCAAATTAATTAACATAGCTGTCACCTCACTTATTTTTTGTGGTAAGACATTTAAAATTTACTCTTAGTTGCTCTCAAATACACCATTCCATTATGCACATTAGGTGAGTCTTTCATTAAAAATTACAACAGTACCATTATTTAACAGAAATATTTCTTATTATCATAGAATACCACTTGATGTTCATGTTTCCCAATGGTCTTCTCCTTTTTACAATATATTTGTCTGAATCAGCATCTAAATAAGTTCCATATATTGATATTGATTCATAGTATCTCTTACATCTCTTTTAAACTATAATTTTTCTCTTCACATTTTCTATGCTTTGTTTTTAACTTTGAAATTATTTTTAGGGAAACTTGAGTGCTTTCTGCAGCAAAAAATGCTCTCTCCCAAATATATCCACAACTTAATTCATGGAAACCTGGAATATTGCCTTACATTAAAAAAAAAAAAAGTGTTTTTACGGATGTGGTTAAGTTAATGATATTGGAAATGAGAGATTGTTATTGCATGATCCCTGATTAAATCACGTGTGTCTTTATAAGACGCAAAGGAGTATTTTGTACAAAGAGAAGAAGAGGAGGCAGTGTGACCAGGGAAACAGAGACTGGAGTGATGCAGTCAAAAGCCAAGGATTGTCAGCAACCACTAGAACTTAAGGGATAAAATCGTAGTGCTGCTGACATTTTGATTTCAGTCTATTAATACTGATTTGAGACTTCTGTCCTCTAGAACAGCAAGGGAATAAATTTATTTTGTTTAGAGCCACCAAGTTTCTGGTAAATTTTTACAGCAGTTATAGGAATAATTTTCTGCATAGAATTTCCTACAGTATATTTTTTGCTGATTTCAGTCTTTTGTTTTTTAAAAAAATATGTTCCTCTGTCTTGTGCATTTCCAGTTTATTTGTATTCCTTTCCCAAATTATTTTTGTCTCTCTTTTTTAAAGAGGTACAAATGTTTTTGTTACATGGAGTGCTTTTTTAGTGCTTGAGTCAGAGCTGTAAGTGTGTCCATCACCCCAATAGTGTTCATTGCACCCCTTAGGTACAATGCTTGATTTCCATTGATGTTTTCTTCTCTCTGTGCACATATGTGCCTATCAGTTAGTTCCAATTTATTAGAGCGTACATGTGGTGTTTGTTATTCCATTCTTGAGATACTTGGCTTAGGATGATGGTCTCCAATTCCTTCTAAATTGCTGCAAATAACATTAATTCCATGTTTTTTACAGCAACTAGTTTGTGGGAGTGGAAAATAGTACAACCTCTATAGAAAACAATATCAAGATTTCTCAAAGAACTAAAAGGAGACCTACCATTTGATCTAGCGATTCCAATACTTAGCATCTACCTAAAGGAAAAGAAGAAATTTGACCAAAATGGTTTTGTGGGTTATTTGTGTACTTCCATCAAAATGGAATATTATCTTCAGTTATCCCTCTTTTGTAAATTTTAGCAGGTATTGTTAATTATTAACCAGATTTATTTATTCATTAGGGATTGAAGAAAATATTTATAATCTCTGCAACAGTCACTTTGCATGTATTATCTTTGATCTTAACAACCTTGTATTTTAGGTATTATATGAACAGAAATCTAATGAAATATAAAACTGAATTTTAAAAGCAGAAGATGAAAATCCAAAGTTTGGGCTATGTTTATGATGCTGCAGTTTTACCAAGAATCTTGGGTAAAACGGAGCTGAAAATTTGACCCCTATCCCTATCCCTTATATCTATCATCCACTGATTTAAATAGGAAGTAGGAGTTCCTGTGGGGGGGGGGTAAACATTTTTCATATAGTTGTAGATAAAATATGTGCATTAGAGATCTTTAGACTCCAATGTAGTTTTTCATTTTTCAAAATATATTGTTGACCCAGTTTTGAGGCACTTGATGGAGTTTAGTCATTTCCCCTTTTTAAACAGCTAATTAAAGTCCACACCCCAGCTCTCATCAGGCTCTCACACTCTGGGACACAATGCACTCATCCTAACTGCCCCATAGTCAGTATCAGATACATAGGAACAACCCTGCTGTGCTCAAGGAGTATGAGCAGTTATTCAAATAAGCCTATAGGACCTAGCTAACCCCACCTTACTTGCCATACACAAGCTACCTCCTTCAGCTCCAGCTAGACAGCTGTAGTTACCCTGTCGCAGGGGCAATCCACTGTGTAGCCCTGCCTGGCAGCCTTCTCTTATCTGAAGACTTAAATATCAAACAGTTCTGTTTGTCATCTATCCTCATGTCAGTGTTTTGTGCCCCACCATTAAGACGATCTTTAAATGTTATGAAAAGACAGACTAGTATAGCTTTGCCAAGATGAGATAATTTTGGTGTTTTTTGGCCTATTTTTCTTTTTTAATCACCTATAGCTTTACACTAAGAGTATTTTTTTTTAATTCTCAAGCCATTATTTTATTTAGATTTTTCTCTTTGCACCAAACCCCTGAGATAGGTATAATAAGGATTTTTGCTTATGTGATAACTGAAGAAACTGAGTCTTTAAAGAGTGAAGTGGCTTGCCTCAAATCAAACAGAAAACAATGGACAAGACTTGGAATAACACCCAGATATTGTGATTCTAAGTTTCTATTCCATCATGTTATTTCTAATAGTTATCCACTCGCCCACCCCATCCATTCATCCAACATTTATTCAGTATATATGCTATGAATCAGTTAAACACTAGGCAATATACAAACATAGATCTAGCATAATCTCTTCCTTGAAAAATTCATGGGGAACAGACCCAGAAAAGGAATTACAGTGAAATAATTTTTATTAGAGAGAAAGCACTCAATGCTCTAGGGGGCCATGGGTAAGGCAAGCTGAAGGGAGGGTATCCATTAGCTTTGAATACTAAACACATGAAAGTTAAGCAGAATTCAGACACAGGCAGAGAGAACAGCATTCAATTCATTTGCCAAAATAGTTGTTAGGAACAATTCTAGGCACTTAACATTGAGGATTAATATCACAATTCCTTTCTTTAAAGACTGTATTAATTACTGGGGAGAGAAGTGAGTAAACAAATACATTATCATATAATATGATAAGTTAAATGAGAAAAGTGTGTATAGTGGGGGTACACACACAAAGACAACAAACTGTCCATGATAAAAGAGAAAAGAAACACATAGCCTCCTAGCATGAGTGACTGACTGGAGTGATGTCCTGAAGAATGAATATGCTAACTGGCATGTCCACGGGAAGAAAGGCATGAAAGAGGAAAAAGATATTCAAAAGTAAACACAAGCATGTTTGCATAAATATAACGAACTGCTAGCCAATGAGCGCACCACCTCACTCACTTCACACAGACTAATTACAGATAGTTCCATACTCTAGTCTACTGGGGGAGAGTCAAAAACAGTCAACACCACATGCCTGGAGCTCTTGGCACAAGTCTCCCATGACTTTTGTGTTTTCTATGACACATTCCTCTGGTAAAATTAGTTTGATTAGATTCATTGTTTCTGGCCTACCTCTCGAACACCACCTGGGATTTCCCAGCAAATCTGATACTTTTGCCATGTGGCAAAGTGCAACATCACTTAAGATTCTGCTAAGGAACATGAACACAAGGTAAGAATTAAACAAGTGAAAGCATAATACAAAGATGACTTGAAAAGCAACACACACATTTCCAGATCACAAGCCTGGCAATTTTAATTTTTAGAGAAGTAAACTGAAACAAAAGCTCTGCCCAGATTCATTTCACAACATTATCACTTCAATCTTTTCCTTTTCAGTGGTCCTAATCTTGACTCAGTCCTTCTCCCACTGGTGCATTTCCTAGCAGGACTATGACTTATGCCAGGGATCAGATGGGCCCAAAGGAATATCTGCCATTTCTCATAAAAGTAATTTGGGAAACACAGTACAATGACTGTAGCACTTATGCTAAGGGGTGTGGAACACTTTTTTTTCATATGAAGAGCAGGTTTCTTCAGGCACCAGTAAAATCTCTCCTGTTATGTAAATGAATGCAGGACTTCAAAAAAGGACGAGTCATAAAGGGAAAAGGATAGTTGGAAAGTGCATGATACATGCAGAACTATAATGAATAAGTAGGATTGAAAGTGGACTTTGATGTTTTTGCCCTCTAACTACTTTAGCATCCTGATATTCATACAGCACACACACATTCTTGTCACTCATTCTGGAGATTTTCAAAAGCATTCTTTTTTCTTTTAAACATGAAAAGGACTTTATTTTTTTAATTTTAATTTTAACATATTATTTTTGCAGTTTGCCCCCACCAAAAGGTATCTGCACCACTCATAAATCTGTCCCAAACCTAAAACCTCTACTCAAGATCTTCCCCTGCTCAGTTGTCCTTCCTTACAATTTCTAATATTTATCATCAGTTCCATATAGTCACTTCAAAGATTACTTTTCCTCAAGTCCTTCCAGACACAACTCAAGTTTTTGGAAAATCTTCCTTGACCCTAGAGTTAATATTTAATTGCTCTTCTTGTCTTTTGACGGTATACAGTCTATGCTGTTACTTGAACATTTACCATAATGCAATTATTGCTTTATAAATTTGTATCCTTCAATTGGCTCACGTATTATGTCAGGGAACTTGTTTGATCCATATAGTACAATACCTAGTACATGGTAACAAATCAGGAAATAACTATGAAAAATTAAACAAAAACAACAAAAAGACCAAGCAATAAAATAGACAAACCTCGGGCAAATGTAAAGAAACTAAAAGACAAAATCCAAATACAAAAAGATTGGAAATAGGAAAGATGATGTTGCCAATAATAGATATAGGGGAGATGGTATTGATAATGAAGAAATTTTCAGGAATATAGATTAATTTATGAGTATGTAAAATCTATGAGAAATGGCACAAGAAGTAGAAAACTTGGAAAATTTAGAAAGATGAAAGAAATAAAAAGTTCTATTCAAGACAATCTTCTCAAAAAGGCTTTAAGCCCAGGCAGCTAGTAGCAGAATTTTTTTTACAACAGTGTTTCTTGACTGGTGTGTAGTGAGGGGTGGATTTTGCATCCCAGGGGACATTTAGCAATGTCCAGAGACATTTTGGGTTGTCACAAATTGAAGCAATATGGTTACCACTGACATGTAGTAGGTTGAGCCTAAGTATGCTGCTAAACATCTTATAGTTTACAGGGCACCACCCTATATCAAAGGATTGCCCAGCCCAATATTGCCAAAGTCAAGAAACTCTGATTTACACTTAGAAATAATAATTTTGATGCTATGTAAAACATTCCACCACATAGGAAAAGAAAGAAAGTTCCTAAAAGCAGCTTCTACAGCAAACATTAATCTGATATTTGGATATCAAAAAGTGAATACTGGCCTGGAGCGGTAGCTCATGTGTAGATTGTTTGAGTTCAGGAGTTCAAGACCAGCTTGAGCAAGAGCAAGACTCCATCTCTAGTTAAAATTGAAAAATTAGCCAGGTTTCATGACAGTTGTCTATAGTCCCAGCTACTTGGGAGGCTGAAGCAAGGGGAGCACTTCAACCCAGGAGTTTGAGGCTGCTGTCAGCTGGGCTGACACCATGACATTCTACCCAGGGCAACAGAGTGAGACTGTTTCTCACAAAAAGGAAAAATAAAGTTAGTACCAAAATGATATAGGCCCTACAGACTGATCTGTATTTACATATGCAAAAATAACCAAGTAAAACAATAACAATGAAATAAATCTAGCTGAGTATATAACATACTTAATAAATTTTTTATGTGTAGGAACACTTGAGATATGTCCTCTCAATACATTTTTAGTGCATAATTCAGCATTAACTATAGGCACAACATTGTACAATATATTTCTAGAACTTATTAATCTTGCAGAACTGAAATTCTGTACTTATTGAATAATAACCCTCTCATTTTCCCATCCTGCCTATTTTACTCTGTGCTTCAAAGAGTTTGATTAATTTAGATACCACATGTAAATGAAATCATGAAGTGTTATTCAACTTTCTGAGACTGATGTTTTATTTTTTATTATTTTTTAAAATAATGACTAGGTTACTTTATTTTTTAAATTATTTTTTATTAAATCATAACTTTGTACATTGATGCATTTATGGGGTTCAGGGTATTACTTCAATATACAATGTGAAATGTTTATATTGCACTAAGTAACACATCCATCACAATTATATTCATTTCTAAACAGTTTTGAAAAGTACCATTGCATCATGTACATTAGGTGAGACTGACTTTTTAAATTTAGCATAACGTCTTCCAAGATCATCCATATTGTCACATATGATTAGATTTCTTGGGGAGGGGCAGAACAAGATGGTAGAACAGAAGGGTCATTAGGCTAAATTGTCCTAGAACGACAGGGAAAAGAATGAGAACCAAGCCATATGTGGCAAGGGGACCTTACCCGCGGTCATAGCTAGGGGGTGTGCAGGAAGGTGGTGATATACTGGAGACAATGCGTGATCCCAAGTGGTGGAGACCTGACACACTAAGCAAGTGTTTGGGAGCTGGTGGGAACAGCTGGGCCCCCAACAGAGGTCCAGGGAAGGGTGGCAGCCTTTCCGCAATTTTCAGTTCTTGGGGAAAGCTGCCCATTGAGTGGAAAGCTTGGAAGAGTGGGTGGATTTGAATAGTATATGGCAGCCAAATTTGAGTGCCATTTGGAGTGGATTTGCCACTGGTTTGGCAGCAGGCAGGGCACCCATAGTGGGAAGGCCCAAGATCCCTGGGGGCAGCCATTGTGGAAGGGTCACGAGAAGGTCGTGAGGGTGGGCCTCTTACTGGGGGCCTAAGGCACAAGCCTTTTAGTTCCGCCTTCTGGGATCAGACGTCAGTCTTGGAATAGGCTCAGAAACTCCTGTATCCCTGGAGAATTGTTGTCAGAGGGTACTGTGAGACCTTCCTCTGAAGGATTCTGGGCAGCTTTAAGATCCTAGTTCAGCAGGGTCTGACTGCTGAGGAAACAATCAGGCAATCACCAAAGACAACTAAGTTGGTAAACAGGACCATGCCTGAGAACTAGAGAGAGGTAACTAGCTATGTTCTCCATCTCCTAAAAAAAAAAGCAAAGCTCCACCTGGTGTCCAGGAAGAATATTGCACTATATATTCCTATAAAAGTTGGTCCCTTCATATTATATATATATGTCACACACACATATATGTATTTATATATATATGTATATATAATGGAAGGGAGCAACATATATGTATTTATATATACATATAAAATTTATATGTAATTTATTCATATAAAAATATGGATAAAATTTATATGTATATATACATATATGTATTGATTATATACATACAAATACATAAATATAGATTTTGTTGTTGTTGTTGTTTTCTTTCTTGTCTTTGTTGCTGAAGTTGCTGGTATTCTTGGCTATTAGAGCTTTTTTGTTTAGTTTTGATGTGTATTTTTTTGCTAATTTGTTTGATTAGTTCTATTCTTAACTTCCATTTTTACTTTCATCAAGAGCAAGGATTCCTGTATTTTCTGGTTACAGTATTTTAGCCTAATTTATTCACTCTCCCTAATTCACTCCTTTTCATTCTCTTCTTGGATAGAGATTCTTCTACTTTTCTTATCTCTCCCACGTAAATTGGCCATGCAACAAATAAGGTATTCCCTCCTTTCCTTTTCTCTTGTCCTTAATTTGTGCTTTTTTCCTCTTCTCTATCTCTCTTTTATTTGAAACAACTGTATTTGTAATTTCCTTTGTCTACTCTTTTATCATTATTATTTTATTCCTTCTTCTTTTTTCTTTTTTTCACTGAGAGCTAGGGTGGCACAACTGTAGTCTGGCAGGATGATCACAGCAGTAGACTAGCTCAAGGAGGCCAAGAAACTATGGTCTATGGCGACTTTCTACTTTTTTCAAAGGAAGAAAGTATTGGAATGACCACACTGCAGAATTTTTCTATTTTTTTTCATTCTTACTTAATTTTTCCTTCTTCTTCTTCTTCTTCTTCTTCTTGTTTTTGTTTTTGTTTTTTTGCTCTTTTTCTTCTCTTCCTATTTTTTGGCAGAGGAAGAGACTTGCTCTGCTCAGGCTGGTAAGGAGCTCCTGATTTAAGGACCCCACCAAGCCCAGCCCCTCAAAAATCCATGAGTTACAGGCATGGCCATAGTACCATGCCAATCAGGACCATTTATTCTATCACTCTCATCCTCTCCTCCTGTCCTCCTTCTCTCTTGTTCTTTAATTTTTTTTCATTCTTCCCCCCTTTTTTTTCTCTTTTTCTTTTCTTTTACTCTTACTTCTTTTTCTTCTTTCTGTATTTTCCTCATTTCTCCCTGTTCATGCTTTAACCTTCTCTTCCTTTGGGCTTTATACCAAGAGGTTTCTTCAACACCTAAACACTAAGACAAGATAATTTGTAGAAAAGGAGGAAGTGAGGAGGAAAAAGAAATGCAAGGATGTGAACAAGAAGAGAGCACACACGAGATGGAGCCAACAGAGAAATTCAAGCACCATGAAAAACCAAAACAGAGAAATTTTACCAAGGGACAATGAGGCAGATATTGCGTAAGACTCCACCTATAAAGAATTAATGGATTTGACAGAAAGGGAATTTAAAATATGGATATTAAAGACAATAAAGGGAAAGAATGAGAAAATGGAAAAACAGAAGCAAAAATCAGATGAGATATATGTAGAATATACAAAGGATATATGAATCTTAAGAAAATGACAGAGATAATCAGGGAATGTAAAAATGCAGTATAAAGTATCAAAAACAGATTAGACCATGGAAAATAAAGAACTGCAGAGATAGAGGATAAAGTTTTTGATGTTAACCCAGGTAGTTAAAGTGTCAGAAAAGAAGAGGGAGAAAGCAGAACAGTCACTGAGAGAACTATGAGAGTTTATGAAGCATTCAAATATATGAATATTAGGGATCCCTGAAGGGAAAGAAGACTGACCCAAGGAATGAAAGCTCTACTGGAGACTATCATAAATGAAAACTTCCAAAGTTTTACTAAAGATTCTGACACTCTCTTTCAAATGGACATCGCACCCTAGGTCATCTGAACTTAAACAGAGCTTCTCCCAGACATATTGTAAAGAACTGTCCAAAGTCAAGACAAAGGAGAAAATTCTACAAGTAGCCAGAAGTAAGCACCAACTGACCTATAGGGGCAGAGTCATGAGTATGACAGCAGACTTTTGAACTGAAATCTTCCAAGCCAGAAAAGCATGGTCATCCAACTTCAAAAATCTTAAACAAAACAATTTTCAACCCAGAATTCTGTATCCTACTAAACTAAGCTTCAAAATTGATGGAGAAATCAAATCTTTGCAGATGTACAAAACTAAGGAAATTTAGCACAATAAGATCAGCTCTAGAGGAAATAGGTAGACCTAATCTCAACACTGAACATCACAATGGACCACCACCAGAGTGAACATCCAGAAGCTAAAGGTAAAAATGTAGCTTCTACAATGGTGCAAAGGAAAAATTACACAACAGACCTTCATAAAATAAGATAAATAGAATTCCACACACTTACCAATTCTCTCAATAAATGTCAGTGGATTGAATGCACCACTGAAGAGGCACACACTGGCTGATTGGATAAAAAAGTACAAGCTATCCAAATGCTGTGTCAAGGAGACACGCCTAGCCTTGAAGGACAAATCGAGGCTCAGGGTTAAGGGATGGAAGATAGTATTTTAAGCAAATGGAAATTAGAAGAAAGGAGGGGTTGTGATCTTAATCTCAGAAACAAGTGGATTCAAAGCAACTAAAGGTAAGAAAGACAAAGATGGACACTTCATACTGAAAAAGAGAACAATATGACAAGAAGACATTTCAAATTTAAATGTTTATGCACCCATCATAAATGCTCCCAGATTTATGAAACAGAACTTGGGTGGACTGAGCAATATGATATACCATACATAACACCATAATAGCCAGGGATTTTAACCCCTCCGACAGAATTGGACAGATCCTCTAAACAGAAACTAAACAAAGATACAAAGGACTTAAATGTGACCTTGAACAAATGGGATTAATAGACATATGGAGAACGCACTATCCCAAAGCTAAAGAATATACATTTTTTTGTCAGTCCATGGAACATACTCCAAAATAGATCACATCCTAGGATACAAATAAAACCTCAGCAAAATTAAAAGAGTAGAAATTATACCTTGTCTCTTATCAGACCACAAGGCAATAAAGGTGGAACTCAATTCCAACAAAAACATTCATTGCCACACAAAGACATGGAAATTAAACAACCTTATGCTAAATGATATTTGGGATCAGGATGAGATAAAACTGGAAATTGTTAAATTCCTCAAAAATAACAACAATGAAGACACAAGTTACCAAGACATGTGGGATACAGCAAAAGCGGTCCTAAGAGGTAAATTTATTGTGTTAGATGCCTACATTCAAAAAACAAAAAAAGAGAGCATTGACAAACTCACCAACCAGCTTATGGAATTGGAAAAAGAAGAACAATCTAATCTTAAACTCTGCAGAAGAAAATAAATTATCAAAATTAAATCAGAGATTAATGAAATTGCAAACAAAAATATCATTCAGAAAATTAAGGAAACTCAAAGCTGGTATTTCAAAACAATAAATAAAAGTGATAAACCTTTGGCAAGATTAACTAGAAACAGAAAAGTAAAATTTCTAGTAACCTTGATCAGAAACAATAAAGGAGAAATAACAACAGATACCACAGAGATACAAGAGATTATCTTTGAATACTATAAAAAAAATCTATGCCCAGAAATTTGACTGTGTGGAGGAAATGGATCAATTCCTGGAATCACACCCTCTCCCTAGACTTAAACAAGAAGAAATAGATCTCCTGAAAAGACAAATTTCAAGCACTGAGATCAAAGAAACAATAAAAAAGTCCTAACCAAAAAATGCCCTGGTCCAGACAGCTTCACATCAGAGTTCTATCAAACTTTGAAAGAAAAGCTTATGCCTATACTGCAGAAATTATTCCCAAAAAATTGAGAAGGAAGGAATCTTCCCCAACATATTCTACAAAGCAAACATCACTCTGATACCAAAACCAGGAAAAAAAACTACTGAAAAGGAAAATTTCATATTGATTTCTGTAATGCATATAGATGAAAATATTCTCAATAAAATCCTAGCCAGTAGATTACAGCTTCTCATTAAAAAAATCATAGATCATGATCAAGTATGTTTTATGTCAGGAATCCAAGGCTGGTTTAAAATATGCAAGTCCATAAACTTAATTCACCATATCAAAAGAAACAAAAACAAAGACCATTGATACTCTCAATAGATGCAGAAAAGCATTGAATAAAACTCAGAATCCTTTTCTAATTACAACACTTAAGAATATAGGCATAGGTGGCATATTTCTTAAACTGATCAAAGCTATCTACAATAAACACACAGGTAATATACTGAATAGAGTAAAACTGAAAGCTTTTCCATTTAGAGCTGGAAACAGACAAGGTTGTTGCTTGTCACCACTACTATTCAACATAGTGGTGCAAGTCCTAACCATTGCAATCAGTCAAGTGAAGGAAATAACAGGTATCCAAATGGGGGCAGAGGAGGTCAAACTCTCACTCTATGCCAGTGATATGACCTTATACTTAGAGAACACAAAAGAATCAACCACAAGACTCCTGGAAGTGATCATGAAACACAATAATGTCTCAGGATATAAAATCGATGTCCACAAATCAGTAGACTTTGTATATGCCAATAACAGCCAAGCTGAGAAGCTAATCAAGGATACAATTCCCTTCATAGTGGCATAAAATAAAATGAAATACCTAAGAATATACCAAACAAAGGAGGTGAAGGATCTTTATAAAGAAAGTTACAAAACTCTAAGAAAAGAAATAGCAGAAGATACTAACATGGTAGAACATGGAAGAACATTCCATGTTCATGGCTGGGAAGAATCAACATTGTTAAAATGTTTGTATTTCCCAAAGCAATTTACAGATTCATTGCAATCACCATTAAAATACCATCATCATACTTTCAAGATTTGGAAAAAATAATTCTTCATTTTGTATGGAACCATAAAAAAACCCATATAGACAAGGCAATTCTTAGCAATAAAGAAAAAAGCTGGGGACAATCGGCCTATCAAACTTTAGGATCTACTACAAGGCCATCATGACCAAAGCAGCATGGTATTGACACAAAATTAGAGACATTGACATTTGGAACCAAATAGAAAAATATAAGATGAAATTAACATCTTACAGCCACCTGATCTTTCATAAACCAAACAAGAACATACACTGGGGAAAAAAATTCTTATTCAATAAATGGTTTGGGGAGAACTGGATACCCACATGTAAGAGACTGAAACTGGATCTGCACCTTTCTCCACTCACAAAAATTGAGTCAAGATGGATAAAAGATTTAAATCTAAACCATAAAATAATAAAAATCTTCAAAGAAAGTGTGGGGAAAAACACCTGAAGATATTGGCCTTGGGAAAGATTTTATGAAGAAAACTTCCATCAAAAATAAACAGATGGGACATAAGTAAACTGAATATCTTCTGTACAGTTAAGGAGACAACAACCAAAGCAAATAGACAGCTTTCAGAATGGAAAAAGATATTTCCTTATTATGAATCAGACAAAGGCTTGATAACTAGGATTTTTATATTTTTTATTTTATTAAATCATAACTGTACACATTAATACATTTATGGGGAACAATGTAATGATTTTATATACAATTTGGAATGCTTACATCAAACTGGTTAACAGCCTTCACCTCACTTACTTGTTGTCAGAAGACATTTATACTCTACTCTTAATAGATTTGACATGTACCCTTGCAATATGCACTACAGGTGAGGTTCTACCAATTACCCTCCCTCCAGCTAGCCTCCCCCCTCCCCTCCCCTCACTCTCCTCTTTCCTCCTTCATTCTGGGCTATAGTAGTGTTTTATCATTTCTGTGAAAGTGTGGGTTATTATATATTGGTTTCATAATAGTACTGAGTACACTGGATACTTTTTCTTCCATTCTTGAGATACTTTACTAAGAAGAGTATGTTTCAGCTCCTTCCATGTAAACATAAAAGAGGTAAAGTCTCCATCTTTTTTATGGCTCCATAATATTCCATGGTATACATATACCATAATTTGTTAATCCATTCATGGGTTGATGGGAACTTGGGCTTGTTGCATGACTTGGCAATTGTGAATTGGGATGCAATAAACATTCAGGTGCAAATATCTTTGTCGTAAAATGACTTTTGTTCTTCTGGATATATACCTAGTAGAGGAATTGCAGGATCAAATGTCAGGCCTTCTTTTAGTTACCTAAGTGATCTCCCAACTTCTTTCCATAAGGAATATATTAGCTTGCATTCCCACCAGCAGGGCAAAAGTGTTCTCTTTTTCAAAAATTCCCTTTTTACAAATCTGAAGTATTAAGCTATTACCTTTTTATTTTAATTTCTTTCCAATAAAATATTTATTTTCTTACTGCCTTGATATGAAAATAACAAAGTTTACACTTACTGCCTTTCTGACCATTTATATTATTGATTTCATGCCATGATTATTACTGAAGGTAACTATTATATAGAGGAGAAAAGTATTATAAAATGATCTGGTACAGGCAACAAAATCTTTCGGTAAACCAGTACTGTTAGCAGAAGTGAAGAGCACTGCCTTTTTTCTGAGCTCAGGAAGTGAAAAGTCCATGGTTCTTTTTAACCCTCAGTGTGATCACAGAAGCCTCCCATTGAGATAGCAGAGCTAGAAAAATGGAGACAACTTAAATCTCTGTGGTTTCCTTAGAAGAGAACTGGTCTGTGAGTCAACAGCCCAACAGTAACCTACAAGAAAATGAGAATACTTCTATGAATTGAAGCAACTAAATTTCAAGATTTGTTTATTATAGCAAAGCCTAGATAATCCTAAATAATAAAGAGCTGAAACACAGTTACGCTTTCTTTACATGTGTAGATGCTGTCAGGTTTAGTGTGCCAAAGCTAAGAGAACAACCCAAGCTTTTCATTTTGGGGTACTTTGATATTTGAGTAAGTCTTCCAGTAGGCTAACAACTTACATTATGTAGGTATGTATTGAGCTCAGAGAACTAAAGGCCCTTGCTTAATATAAAACCTCAGTTTTGTGTTGGTGACATATAGTGACACCTCATTCATTCAGAATCATTACGGAATGGAAAATTGCACATGGAAGGCGAGGAAATTAACTATACAGACCAGATGGACAATCAAGAGGCTATCATTCTGTCATGTTTTTACTATTCGCTTTGTGACTTTGAGCAAATCACTGTCATTCCCTAATGCTTCACTTACACAGCTTTGCTACAAACAAAAGATACCGAATTTAATGCAGAATGAAAGGAAGATCTAGATAATATTAAATAAAATCTGGGGAAGTTTTGAAACCAGAACGGCTCCAGAGATTACAGCAAAAGGAATTTATGAATCTCCTTTTTTAGGAAACTGCTGTCAAATGACTTAGGTCCAACCACTCTCAGTCTGTGTATATCACTGCACAAGATTTAAATTCGTGGAATAGGGAATCTCTTTGTCTCAGCTTGAGCAATATGCCCAGCCTAGTGATCACAGGGCCTGGTCTAGTGGTCAAGCTAAGTGGTTCCAGGGAAATGAACATGGAGGGAAGATTTTCAGGAAAGCTACAACCAGGCCTATCATTTTCCATAGTTATAAACAGAAAGTGGTTATGAAAGCTTATACAGAAGTGGTATTCAGTGCCGTATAAGGATACTCTATAGAAAGAACCCTTGGAAAACCACTTATTGCCTAATATCCCTTCCAGTGTCATGTTATTTTTTCCATTTTGAAGAAAACTTTTTTGACTCAGTAGCTTTTTTAAAAAAAAAAAAAACATGTTCAACTCTATTTTTTGAAGACTTCAGTGTCATCTTTGTGAGAAGGACATCTTGTCATGGACTATAAAAATGTAGTGTTTTTGGTTCCTCCCTTTAGCTCAGGAGGTCAACTGTCACTACTGCTGTCAATGTGCCTGACACATATACTGTCCAGGCTGTCTCCAGTTTATAAGTCCCGTAGACTTATAAGCTAAATAACCAATTTTGATGAGTTTGGGAAAGGTATTACAATGGTGTCATGAAAAGGGTTTGTACTTATTTTAGAAACTTATATTTGAGTGCCATTATTATTACGTATTAATTACATGACCTTGAACAAATTACTTCCACTCCTCAGGTTTAGTCTCTTGTAGTGTGGATTAGATTGTCTAGCACAGTGCTGCATACACTGTAGCTCCCTTGTGTAAGCTATTGAATTGAATCTCAGATCCTTCTAACTCTATGAATTCATGATTTTATATGCCAGAATTTCTGTGTTAGCAAGTACATTGGCAATGTCTAAAATTCACCATACAGTTTGCTAAATTTTTAAATTTAAATTTCTGTTGATGAGTATAACTAACATATAATGATCATGCACATTATGCAATGTATTCTAGATATGAATACATTGAACCAATGATTGTATAAGAAAAGTGGAATTAATCATATTATAAGATAACAAGAGTGAGACTCAAAGACCTAAAATAATTTTAGCAAGGCCCAAGATCCCAGGAGAGCAGAGGTAGGGTGCTTTCTTTAAAGTATAGAAGGTTTGTGGTTATCAAAATAATACACGTGAAAGTGACTTTGAAAATAAATACAAGATAAAATCATCATCATTATTCTTATTATATGTATGAGTAAAGAAAAAAGGAAATGTTACTGCATGATGATCTGAGGGCCTCTACTATAAAATAAAGGACACAGAACTCACTACATTTATCAGATCTTTGCAGAATTATTAATATTATTACTTTGAAACTGAGAGCCATAACAGCTACCTCTGAGTTTGTAGAATACCACACACAAATTTTATGCAATGCATGCTCTGCATCATAATTATTCCAGTCATTTACACCTAATCCAGGAACACTACATATGAAGAAAATGACAAATCGTGCTCTATCCTCTGCCAACAGCCTTGTAATTAGTCCATTTTCTGTTGCTTATAACTGGATACCTAAAACTGGGTAATTATGAGAAAAGGATTTTATTTATTTCATTTACACAAGCTAAATCCCAGGTCAAGCGGGTATGTTTTATAAGAACCTTCTTGCTGGTGGGGACTCTCCAAAGAAATCTGAAGTGTCAGCATAGGTCACATGGCAAGGGGTTGAGCGTGCTAACCCTCCAGCTCAGGACTCTCTTCTTTTTCCTATAAAGTCACCATTTACCCTCCCATGATAACTCATTAATCCATTAAGGCATTAATTCATTAATCTATGAATGGATTAATCCAGTCATGAGGGTAGAGCCCCCTTTATCTAATGACCTCTTAAAGGTCCCACCTCTCAAATTTGTCACACAGGGGATCATGTTTCAACATGGGTTTTTGAGGGAAAATATAAACCATAGCAAGTCTCTTAAAGGTACTGTGACATTGTGATCAAGGAATCAACTAACCACAGTCATTTATGTTGGCTATGAAGTCACCTTAGTCAAAAGTTAATTTTGCAAAACATGAGTGAGGCTCAAAGACCCAAACTTTTCTCAAGGTACAAAACCTTAGGGGAGTAGGGTGGATTTCTTGTTTTAAATTGTAGAAAGTTTGTGGTTATTAAAATAATACCTATAAGCAGGTATTGCCTGCTAATAGGTCCTACAGTAGTCACTTTTGTCCACCATGACAGATCTCCCTAAAGTTTGAATCTCAGGGAGCAAAAACTGGACAATAAATCTTTTGTTAACCAACTGGACTGGGCTTTTTATTCAGATCAGTGCGTTTCCCCACCGTGACAGGTCTGGCATGAAAATACAAGATAGTGTCAACTAAATAATTGCTAAGCCATTTTAAACCATTTTTTTCTAGACTACTACCATCAAATACAGTAACCACAAACAATTGAAATGTGGCTAATCCAAATTTAAATTTTCTCTAAGTGTAAAATGCACATGGGATCTCCAAAACCAAGTAAAAAATGAAAAATGTCTCATCACATTAATAGTTTTTAGTATTTATTATATGTTCAAATGATAATGCTTTGGATATAGTGTGTTAAATAAAGTATATTGCAAAATTAATTATATTAATTTCATTTTAATATTTGATGTGGCTACTCAAAATTTAAAATTGTAAATGTGATTCGCATTATCTTTCCTTTAGACAGGGATGTTCTAGCATAATGGACGCCTACTTACCTTTCTTCTGTTTATTACTTTTGAAGAAAAAAATGAATATTTCTCTTTATATAAAGGAAGACTAAATCAAACAACAAAACTCAAAGCCACATTTTCATGGTGTACATAGAACAGCTTTGTAATGGCTGTTTTACAAGCTTGTTTTACAAGCAAGTAAAAAGACTGGTGGTATAGAAACAGAAAGCCTGCATGTGATAGTTTGCATCATAATAAGCATTTATTCATGATGAACTTGCCATAAGTTTGAACTTCCTCTTATTATAATAGTGTTCATTCTGCTCTTTACATTTATCCAAAAGACACTAAAAAATTGATTGTAGGGGAAAATGTGCCTTGACCCCCCCCATATTAAGATGTTTTTACTTAAGCTTGTTATCTGTATACTCTGACATTTAGCATAAACTTGTTTTCTGTCTAAAAGAACTAAAGGGTCACAAGAACGGCATGTGAGCTGTGTAGGTGCAGGCAGCCAAGAAGGCTGGCCTCCAGGAGGGAGTGAATTTGTGATGTCTGACAAAACCAGGCCAAAGGGTTATGGTAAAGATTCTCTAGACTCCAAAGGTCACTTGACGTTAGAGGCAAGCACTTGCTTAAGGTCTGTGGTTTTGCAAAAATAAGTTGGAGACATATTGTCTACTGTTTTCCATATCCCTCCTTTTACTGCTGATTTTTGGATGAGTAATTTTTAACCACTTCTTCCTGCTTTATGATAATAAATACGGATGCAAGGTTTGCTAATTAGGACTTCATCAGAGCTCCCCAGTCCTCTACAAACATAATCTGTGTCAGTTTCTTCATTCCTTGCTCTGAACTCCTTCAAGTGATTATTTGACATAACTTGTATTGTCCATGGAAATTCTGTTTTAAATAGAATTTAAATTAAAATCTTTTATCTTACGATTCTGGAGTCATTTTTACCCCACATTACAAAAAGAACAAAGAACTTTGTTTTGTTAACGTAGATTGATTTTCACATATCATATAGTGTTAAACTATTTCTATTTTCATGATGAGCTGGAGACCTAGACAAGGTAAGCAGCTGGCTTGACATCTCCTACCTAGTAAAGGATAAGCACAATCTGAATTGAGTGCTATCACCTGACTTCTTATTAATACTGTACACTTAGAAACTATTTTTAAGTCTTGCGTTAAGGTAGACAACAGTTCAAAATAAAACATTAGTTGAGTCCTCTTGTAAAACTCATGTTGAAAAAAATCTATCCTTAGTATTGAATGTATGGATAGGACACAAAATATGAGAAATTTTCACACAATTAGATATAAACTTAGAAGTAGCATTCATAGCACTCTTTCCTGCTGATTCGTACTCTGCAATTCTAATGGGAACAGTGAGAATGTAGTAAGTCTGTTTTGCTTGCCTTTTAAAATTTAAATTCAGCTTTTCCCTCAAACTGCTGAGATTGTCAAGGTGCATGACCCTTTGTCTGCTTGACAGTCAAATGAATACTGATGAAAACTTTTGCACACATAAAAACATGCATTACTTCAGCTTCCAAATCATTTGAACAGATTTGGATTGCTATAAATAATTAATTTTAATATCTAATGTAATACATCGTGATATCTTTGGTGGGTGAATTAACGAAGTCCTCATATCCAGAAATCTTAAAACTTCCAAAGTTATTTTTAAATAATAAATTACATTTTCTTCTGAATAAATGCACCATTGATATCTTTTATTTTGCAATATTTCAAGTAAAAAGAAAAATACAGATCATTATACAGTGCCCAGTAACATGTATAGACTTTATCAACTAAATACAAAAAAGTAACTATTTAGCTGTATTTGCTTCCAGTTGAAAAATTCTGGTAAAAATAATATGACATAAAATTTCTCATTTTAACAGTTTTAAAAAGTAAGCTGAGGGAGTCAGAACAAAGAAAAGTCAGCTAGTTTACCTTTAAGCCAGCCATTGCTAAATTTCTTATCTGAACAAGTTTCTGGCCTTTCCTGAAACTCTGGCCTATTGGGGATAGAGCTTATAAACACCCCTGTTGAGTCTATGAACACTCTGAGGAAAAAACAATGCCCATAGAAGAGGCTATGGCAAGACCTAGAAAAGATACATTATCTAGGTCATTTCCTGCCCATTAAATAGACAAAGAAGATACCCATTGTGAAGATTTGCATTTGGCTGGGGCAGGGACCAAGGGAATACCTTGAGGCCTGAGATATGAGCAGGGGGGCTTATATCCCTTATAGCAGAGGAAAATCCTCTGTGGTGGTGATGAGAGGAAAATGCATCTCTCCCACCAATTCCTCAGAGGAGATTGATGCCAGTGGCATTTTACTCCACAGGGAACTAGCAGAGTTTAACACCCCCTAGGAATCTGGGTGTGTGACTCCAGATAGGAGGCTGCCCCCCACACACAAGGCTCAAATTTCAGATTTCTCAGGATTTCTCAGATCCTTAAAGTTAATAATAATAACAATAGGAGCTGATATGCTCACCCAGGGAAACTGCTGGCAACTTTGTTCCTTCCCTCAGCTTACCACCTGGGTGGTAAGAGATTTGGATAAAAGCTGATTGGAACAGATGGGCTATTTGCCAGAACCCTACAAATTGGCAGCCATCCCCTGAGTTCCCACCTTTGAAAATGCTATTCTAAGTCTCATGTCTCTTTTTTTATCGTTGTTCCTAACTTTATATTTCTTCAGTAAGTCATGCCAGTTCCACAGGTCTTAGCAGACCCTGCCTCTGGGGCAGGACCCTGACAAGTCATGAATTCTCTTTCCAGACCAATGTCTAGAGATGTTCCTAAGTTATCTTCTAGAATTTGTGGAGTTTTAGTCTTAAATTTAAGTTTTTAATCAATCCTGAGTTGATTATTGTTTATGGTGAGCAATATGGGTCCAGTTTCATTCTTCTGCATATAGCTGTTTCCAGCCACATTTATTGGAAACAGCGCCTTTTACCCAGTGCATGGTGTTGCTGTCTTTGTCAAAGATCAGTCGGCTGCATGCATGCCCTTTTATTTATGTGTTACATAGTCTTTTCTATTGATCTATGTATCTATTTTTATGCCAGTATGATGCTGCTTTGTTTACTATAGCTTTGTAATATATTATGAAGTCATGCAATGTGATGCCTTCAAATTTCGATCTTTTTGTTCAAGGTTGCTTTGCCTATTCACTCTTTTTATATTCCATCTGTACTTTAGAAGTTTTTTTTCTAATTCTGTGAAAAATGACGTTTGTATTTTGATAGGAATTGCATAGAGCTCTAGATTATTTATGGTCATTTTAACAAAATCAATTCTTCTGCTCCATGGGCATGGGATTTTTTTTTTCCTTTTGTTTGGGTAATCTACAATTTATTTCATCTTGTAGTTTCTCCCATAGAAATCTTCTTGGTTAAATATATTCCAAAATATTTTTTTTGTAGCTTTGTAAATGAGATTACCTTCTTGATTTGGTCTTGGCTTTTCCTATTTTCAAATTGGCTTTTTGTCTTTGAGTTTTTTAGTTACAGGAGTTTGCCTCAGATATTTTTAAAAAGTACAATGTTAAAAATCTAGTTGAGCTACCCATTTTTTTCTCTTATTCCATATCTTAATTCACTACACAGTTCCAGAAGTTATCACAAATGTGCCAAAAAGGAGAGTTCCCAGCAGAGTACAGGTGCACCACAGACCAACTGGTCCTGAACCAAGAGAAGCATTTTCAGATAAGAAGAAAACACAAAAAAAACTATGAAAACACAAGTTGGTTTGACACCCCCAAAGGATCATAATAGACATACAACAACAGACACGGGCCAAAAGGAAATTATAGAAATGTCAGAGATGGAATTCAAAATATGGATGGTAAATCAGATAAAAAGGATTGAAAACCAACAGAAGAAGTCCAAAATAATATTTCAGGACATGAATAAAAAAATGAAAAAGTTGCTATTTTTTTAGACAACATATGAACAAATACAACAAAACTTAAAGTAATGAATCATTTAGAGCAGTCGTTCTCAACCTTCCTAATGCCACAACCCTTTAATACAGTTCCTCATGTTGCAGTGACTCAACCATAAAATTATTTTCATTGTTACTTAAATTTTGCTACTGTTATTAATCATAAAGTAAATATCTGATATGCAGGAAGTATTTAGGCGACTCCTGAGAAAGGGTCATTTGACCCCAAAAGGGGTTGCAACCCACAGGTTGAGAACCGCTGATTTAGGGGAATTCAAAATAGAGCTAAAAATTTCAAAAGAAAGATAGACAATGAAGAAGAGTGAATTTCAGACCTTGAAGACAAGCCTTTCAAACCAACCCAGTCAGTCAAAATGCAGGAACAAAAAGGAGAATGAATGATCACACAGATAAATGCAGACCTATGTAAAGTGGGACAACAGAAAAATTGTAGGTATTCCTGAGGGAGAAGAAAAACCAAGAAACATAAAAAACCTATTCGAGATAAATATTGAGGAAAACATCCCTGGTACCACTAGAAATTTGGATATCCAGATACAAGATGATCATCTAACACTGGAAGATACATATCAAACAGGACCTTTCAAGACATATAATCATCAGCATGCCAAATTAAAAATGAAGTATAAAATTCCACAAGCTGCAAGACAAAAGCAACAGCTAGATCTCCAAAGAAAATTCTGTCAGGCTAATGGCAGACTTCTCAGTGGCAACTTTACAAATCAGAAGGGATTGGGGCTTCAGTTTTAGTCTTTGAAGCAGAAAAAAATGCCCACAAAGAATTTTGTATCCTGTAAAACTCAGCTTTATTAATTATGGAGAAATAAAATTTTCAGTCAGGAAAACACTAAGGGAATTTGTCACTACAAAACCTTCCCTAGAGGAAATTCTCAAAAGTAACTTATACATGGAACAGCACAATAGGTATCCACCAGTGTAAAAACAAGTTATAGCTCACAGATCTTAAAAAACAGTAACACAAGAGGGAAAACAAAACAAGAAAAATTTTATAGCTAGTACAGATGATGGCTGCTTTCCCATTCTTTGTTGTTGTTCTTGCAGTTTGGCCGGGGCTGGGCCTGAACCCACCACCCTCAGTATATGGGGCCAGAGCCCTACTCATTGAGCCACAGGTGCCTCCCTGTTTTCCCTTTCTTTATATACTTCACTTAGGATAATGGTTTCCAACTCCATCCAAATTGTTGCAAAAGGCCTTTTTTCATCCTTGTTCATGGTGGAGTAGTATTTCATAATATACACATACCACATTTTATTAACTGATGAACTGATGGGCACTTGTGTTGATTCCACATTTTTTTTTTTGCAATTGTGAATTGTGCCACAATACACATTCAAATACAGGTGTCTTTTTGGTAAAATGACTTCCTTTACTTTGGATAGATACCCGGTAGGTGAATTGCTGGAGCAAATGTTAGGTCTACGTTTAGTTCTTTGAGGAATATCCTAACTGCTTTCCATCGAGGATGTGCTAATTGTAGTTTCACCAGCTGTGTATCAGTTTTCTTTTCTCTATGCATCTGTGTCAGTATTTATTGTTTTTGGATTTTTTTAAATGAAAGTCTCAGGTTACAAAATTAATGTACATAAATAAGTAGTATTCCTATTCACCAGTAACGAACTCAATGCCATTCACAATTGCTATAAAGAAAATAAAATCCAGGAGGGGCTGCAATGACTGCTCTCAGCGGAAGCAAGGCCACCGAGGCGGGCATGCATACACTGAACTTCAAACTTTCAGGAAAGACGCTGTGTGAGACTCCCCTACTCCGTCAGATGCCCCAGAACCTCTGCCTCCCGACTGTGACGCCTGCAGCCTCACTCTGAATTCCAGAACCAGTCTTGCAACAAGAAAATGCCTGGAAAGACAGCTTCTCTGAAGAACCCTGTGTCCTGCACAGAGGAAGCAGACAGAGCTCAGGAGCCCCCAGACTACAGTCTGCACTGGCCAGAAAGCTTGAAGGGCGAAGAAATAAAGAAGTGCAGCCGTAAGGGGACTCCACTGAGTAAATACAAACACCAATACCACAAGTTGTTTAAGGACATCCCTTTGGAGGAGGTGGGTCTCAAAGTGTGCTCCTGTGCCCTCCAGAAGGACCTCCTTCTGCAGGGCCTACTCTACATCGCCCCCAACTGGCCCTGCTTCCGTGCCAGCCTCTGTGGCAAGGATATCAAGGTGGTTTAAAAATAAAAAATAAAAATAAAAGAAAAGAAAATCCATGGGAGTGTACTGAACCAAGTAGTTAAAATGTCTCTACAAAGAGAACTATGAAACATAGAGAAATGAAATTACAGATGACACAAACAAATGGAAAAACATATCTGTTCATGGATCAGTAGAATCAACACTGTTAAAATGTTCAAATTACTCAAAGTGATTTAATGATTCAATGCAATCTCCATGAAAATACCAATGTCATATTTCATAGATCTAGAAAAAAATATCCTACTCTTTGTTTGAAACCAGAAAAGAGCCTGAATAGCCAATGTAGTCTTAAGCCAAAATAACAAATACGGAAACATCACCTTACCAGATTTCAAAATGTATTACATGGCTATAGTAACCAAAATAACATGGTATTGGCAGGAAAACAGAGATACTAACCAATGGGGTAGTACAGAGCATTGAAATATAAAGCCATCCACAAATTTCCAACTGATCTTAGACGAAGAAGATAACAATATATGTTGAAGCAAAGAAGCCCCATTTATTAAATGGTGCTGGGTAATTTGAATAGCCACATGCAGAAGAATGAAACAGAATTACTATCTCTCATCACTCACAAAATTAATTTAAGATGGATAAAATACTTAAATGTCAGGCATAGAACCTTAAGAACACTAGGAAAGATGTTTGAAAAACCGTACTGGGTATCAGCCTAAGCAAAGAATTTACGAATACCCTAATGGAAATTACAACAACAACAAAAAATAAACAAATGGGACTTGGTTAAATAAAAAAAAAAAAAACTTCTTCACAGCTAAGGAAATAATCAACAGAGCAAATAAACAACCTACACAAATGGGAGAAAATATTCACAATCTTTATATACATTCAGTAATGGGCTAGTAAAAAAGTCAAGCAAACCAGCAAATAAAAAACAAACAACCCCATTAAAAAGTGCTCAATGGATATGATCAGAAGATTTTCAAAAGAAGATAAACAAATGGTCAAGAAACATATGAAAAAATGCTCAATGTCACTAGTTATCAGGGAACTGTAGATTAAAACCACACTGAGATATCACCTTACCCTGTTAGAACAGCTTTAAAAAAAAAGTTCAAAAATAATAGATAATTTTAATAATTATTATTCTTTCGTTACCACCAACAATGTTGAGTCAAACTTTTTCTATGAAAGATATGACAGTGTGCCATCATCTTGCTTTCCTTTAATACGGCAGTGACCTCGCGTTGGACCAATCTTGAACCATGAAGCTGCAAACCACAGTCAGGTCCTTCTTGAGATTTTATTCCCTCAAAGTTGCCACCAAAGTTAAAGCCACAGCTGCCCCAGCAGGAGCACCTTCACATCCTCAGGACCTTGAGTTCACCAAATTACCCAGTGGTTTAGTGATTGCTTCTTTGGAAAACTATGCTCCTGCTAAAAATAAATAAATAAATAAAAACTATGCTCCTACATCAAGGATTGGTTCGTTCATTAAAGCAGGCAGTAGATATGAGGACTCTAACAATTTAGGAACCTCTCATTAACTGCATCTTGCTCCAGTTTGACTACAAAAGGAGCTCTCTCTTTCAAGATAACTGGTGGAACTGAAGCAGCTGGTGGTGAATTAACTGTGACTGCAATAAGGGAGAACATAGCTTACACTGTGGAATGCCTGGGGGTGATGTTGATATTCTAATGGAATTCCTGCTTAGTGTCACAAACAGCACCAGAATTTTGTGTTGGGAAGTAGCCGACCTTCAGTGTTAACTAAGGGTTGATGAAGCTATAGTTTTTCAGAATCCACAGGTTCAAGTCATTGAAAATTTGCATGCTGCAGCTTACCGAAATACCTTGGCTAATTTCCTTGCATTGTCCTGACTAGAGGATTGGAAAAGTGACATTAGATGAATTACATTACTATGTTCAGAATCATTTTACAAGTGCAAGAATGGCTTTGCTTGGACTTAGTGTGAGTCATCCTGTTCTTAAGCACATTGCTGAACAGTTTCTCAGCATGAGGGGAGGGCTTGGTATAACTGGTGCTAAGGCCAGATACCCTGGAAGTGAAATTTGAGAACAGAATGGAAACAGTCTTATCCATGCTGCTCTTGTAGCAGAAAGTGCTGCTACAGGAATTGCAGAAGCAAATGCATTTAGTTTTCTTCAACATGTGCTTGGTGCTGGACCTCCTGTCCAGAGGGGCAGCAATGCTACCAGCTTCTATACCAGGTTGTTGCCATGGGAGTTCACCAGCCATTTGACGTTTCTGCTTTTAATGCCAGTTACTCAGATTCTGGACTTTTCAGGATTTACACTATCTCCCAGGCTACAGCTGCTGGAGATGTCATCAAGGCTGCCCATAACCAGATAAAAACAATTGCTCAAGGAAGCCTTTCCAATGTAGATGTCCAAGCTGCCGGAAACTAGCTGAAAAGCTGGATGCCTAATGTCAGTGGAGTCTTCTGAGGGTTTCCTGGATGAAGTTGGAAAACCAACCTAGGAAGACACTAGCTGCTGGTTTTTACGTGCCACCATCCATAGTCTTTCAGGAGATTGATTCAGTGACTTGCGATGATGTCATAAATGCTGCAAACAAGTTTGTTTCTGGCCAGAAGTCAATGACAGCATGTGGAAATCTGGGACATAGACCTTTAGTTGATGAGTTGTAGTACTGAATAATGTATTACAGGAGAGAGCTGAGAATTCTCTTAACCCAGAGCAGTAAACGTGAAAGTCTACTATATTTACCTTTTTCTTTTCAATAGGTAAAATACCTTAAAGTGTAAATTCTTCCCAGCTGGCCTAAGGGTCAATAAAGCATTCTCCTTAAATGTTTTCTTGCATTTTTCCTAATCATTTAATCAATAAATATTTATTATATGTTAAAAAAAGATATAAAAGTGCTAGCTAAGCAGGCCGACTCTGAAGCCAGACTGCTGTGTTTCAATCCCTGCACTTTCCGTACCTTGGCAAATTCCTTTATCTTTTTCTGCATTTAGTTTTAGTATCTAACACACAGTGACAATAGTGATTTCTTGTACAGTTGTGAAAATTAACCTACACATTCATAGAAATTATTTAGAATAGTTTTGTCACAGAATCATCTTTCAGTACATTTCTACATATAAGAGATAGTTGTACACCTAAAAGCAGAATTGCAGAGTCATATGGTATGTGCATCTTCAACTTTACGGGACACTGGCATAGTGCCCTTTAGTGTGATAATGTGCAAATTTCCCTTCCTACTGGGAGTATATAAGTGGTCCCATTTCTCCACATCTGCTCAAGCAGTTGAAGGTATCAGACCTTCCTATTCTCTCTATTTTATGATTACGATATAATGTATTACATTCCTTTAATTTGTAAGGTCAAGATTCTCTTCATTAAATATAGTAACAATACAAGTCCCAAACCTGTTCATTTATCAAGTGCCTATTTGTTTTCTCCCCCTCCCCAATTTCTTTTGGGTTGTTTGACATTTTGTATTCATTTGTAGAAGTTCTTTATATACTGTGCTTGCTAATCTTTTGGGGTAATATATTTCACATGGTTCCTATCCAAGTGTGTGGTTTAAGATTTTTTTTTTTTTTAACTGTAGTTTTTGGCCGGGGCCAGGTTTGAACACGCCACCTGCAGTATATGGGGCCAGCACCCTACTCCTTGAGCCCCAGGCACTGCCATGGTTTAAGTTTTTATTTGCTCATAGTGTTTGTTGAGTTGAACAAAACTTTAGCATTTTTATGCAGCCAAATTAACCAATATTTTCCTTGACAGTTGTATTTATACTTCCTAAGAAATCCTTGCACACCCTAAGGTTGCATAGATATTATCTAACATTTTCATTAAATGGATTGAAATTTTTAATATTTTTAATTTAGTATGTGTGATATTTATTTGAAGAGTATGCTGTGAAGTAGAGATACTATTTTTTCCATATGGGAACCCACTTGTTCCAGCACCATTTATTGATTACCTTATTTTTTCCCCACTGATTTTTACTTTCACCTGCATCCTATGCCAAGTTGCCTGGTGTGTGTTCATTAGTAACTGAGCTCTCTTATTCTGTGACCTTAGTCTATTTGTCCATCCCTGCATTAGTAATATGTTGTCTTAATTACTACCATTTTTAAATAATATGTCATCTGTAATTGAACTCCTCAGTCTTCTCCAAAATTATCTTTGATCTTATTATCTTTTTTCTTTCATATTTTTGTATTTGTTTAAACATACATTGCACTTACTACGTGATGAGTTCTGTTCAATGTATTTCAAATGGCAGCTCATTTGATCCTCACAACAACCCTATGAGGTACTACTGTTATGATTTGCATCTTACATATGAAGAAACTGAAGCTTAGAGAGGTTAATTAATTGTCCAAGGTCACACAGCTTAACAGTGGCAGGGCCTATATTTGAAGAAAGACTGTCTGTCTTTAGAGTTTGTGATTTTAATCACCATGTGCTGTCTGCCATGTGAATTTATCATTATGTATGAAAACTCAACTGGAAATGCAATTCAAATTGCATTGGATTTATGCTACTAAATATGCTTGAGGTGATACCAACAAAGAAATTTTAGAGATAGAATCTCACTGTGTTGCACCAGCTGGCCTTAGACTCCTAGGCTCAAGCGATCCTCCCATCTCAGCCTCCTGAGTAGCTAGGACTACAGGGACGTGTCACCATTACCAGTTAGAACTGATATAATGATAATGGTGAGTCTTCAATGTACAAAATAGGAATAGTTTTTCAGTACTACAAGTGGCATGGACTTCTGGTTTGCTGTACAATATCCTTACCAGTTTCTTTCTTAGTAATAAAACTTGAATTTTGTTAAAGGTACCAATATTCTCAGGGAAATTATCACATTTTACAGCCTCTTTTGCAGGTAGTGATGGATATGTGACACCAGAAATATGTAAGCGCAGGTCACTGGGCAGGACTTCCAGGAAAGATCTTAAAAAAGAGGCAGACTTCGCTTGCACAAACTTTTTATTGCCCTTCATTGTTCAACTTCCTTCTATTTGTAATACTTAGCTTGCTGGGGGTTGAGTGGTCACTTTTTGTTCACGAAAATAAAAGCCACATAGTAAGGATGGTATAGTGAAAAGCTAAAGGAATCCCAGGTCCCTGTGAACCTTATGTGGTCACTGTACCACAAGCCATAATCAACCTCCTCCATGATTCAATTTACATGAGAGAAGTAAAACATCTTTTTCATGTTCAAAAATTAATTCACTTTTAAGTTTTCTTTTATAAACACCTGAACATAATCCTAAACTGATCCAATAAAGTCTTCTTTTATGTCCTTTAATAATGTTTATAATTTCTCCATAAAACTCTTTTTAATTTTCACTAGCTTCATTATTAGGTGCTTCTAGTGTTGTATTATTACAAATAGGACATTTTTCTTTTTATGATATTCTCAAATTGGTTGTTGCTGCTTCGTTATGCAGGAAAGTTAAAGATTATTTCACATTGTTTTCACAGCAACATGGTATTTTCTTATCAATCATATCAGTACCTAATAGAGGTCAATGAAATTTCTGTGTAGATAACTATATAATTTGTGAATAAAAACAATTTTATTTCTTTCTTTTTAATATTATGTTTAAAAAATGTTCTTTTCTTATTGTTAGTGATCTATAATGATGAATATAATGTGTTTTTGGTAGATTCCCCTCATTTAGTTAAGGGACACTTTGTAATGTATACTTTTCTTATGTGTATTGAGATGAATGACACATTTTCATCTTCTAATATTTTAATCTGTTACTGGGGTAAATTAATATGAAAACTTTGGAGACTGAACCAAACAAAAGTCCTTGAACAAACAGTGAGCTTCCTCGCAGTATTCTCAGGGCATTAATGAGAGGTATTCTATAGGGTATCCCAAAGGTTGTCCCTAAAGTCACCATACATAGCATAGGTAAAATTGGAAATTGTAGCTAAATGTACTTTTATTTACAAAATGTCCATTATAAATTTTTTTTTTTTTTTTTTTAGAGACAGAGTTTCACTTTATTGCCCTCGGTAGAGTGCCGTGGCCTCACACAGCTCACAGCAACCTCCAACTCCTGGGCTTAGGCGATTCTCTTGCCTCAGCCTCCCGAGTAGCTGGGACTACAGGCGCCCGCCACAACGCCTGGCTATTTTTTTGTTGCAGTTTGGCCGGGGCCGGGTTTGAACCCGCCACCCTCGGTATATGGGGCCGGCGCCCTGCTCATTGAGCCACAGGCGCTGCCCGTCCATTATAAAATTTTACAAAATATTCACTATGTGCTGACCACCTCTTTGTAAAATTTTATATTGAATATTTGGTAAATGAAGATACATTTGCTACAATTTCCAATTTTCCCTATGTATGATGACTTTAGAGGTGACCTTTGGGGCACCTTATAGTCTTTATCAGATGGGACACCACTTGATAGCATTTTGCTTTATGTAAAAGGTATAATTTCTCCTCGTCATGTAGATTTTGGGTCATAAGTTTCATTACCATTTCAGTTCATGATGCCTATTAATATGTTTAAAACTGGGCTTTTCAATCTAACCCATTATTGAAAATTATTTTATATAAATTATTAAGTACCTATTATACACTAATAAGTTTATGTCAAATCGTTTAAAATCAGTATATTTTCTAATTTTAGTCAAAACGTTGTAAGGTAGGTATTATCATCCAATACGATCAATAAAGAAGCTAACTGTCAAGAAAGATGAACTACCTGCCCAAAATTATGAAAATACTATAAAATAGAGCTCAATGTAGTAGCTGTATGTAATTGTTTTTCATAAGTTTCTAAATGAGATCTAACTCCAAAGTTTGTATTATTTTTAATAATCAACCTTGAAATGTGAAATTTTTCTTTTCTGTATATCATTTGATGTTTAAACCACTTAAAAGCTGTCATCAATAGATTATTTTAACTAGGGCAAGAAATAATTTTTTCTGCATTATGTCTTTCATGAAATTTCATGAAGTAGGGTGGTGCCTGTGGCTCAAAGGAGTAAGGCACTGGCTCCATCTGCCAGAGGTGGTGGGTTCAAACCCAACCCAAGCCAAAAACTCCAAAAAAAAAAAAAAGAAAGAAAGAAAGAAATTTCATGCAGTATTTTCATGATTGCAATTGGTTAAATTCAGAAGCTATGTTATGACTTGTCTTTAATATCTATAATTTCTTTTTATTATTATTAAATCATAGCTATGTATATTAATGTGATCATGGGGCACCATACACTGGTTTTATAGACCATTTGACACATTTTCATCACACTTGTTAAAATAGCCTTCCTGGCATTTTTAGTTATTGTGTTAAGACATTTATATTCTACATTTACTAAGTTTCACATGTACCCTTGTAAGATGCACCACAGGTGTAATCCCACCAATCACCCTCCCTCCACCCATCCTCCCCATTCCCTCCCCTCCCTCTCCCCCTTTCCCCTATTTTTAGGTTATAACTGGGTTATAGCTTTCATATGAAAGCCATAACATAGTTTCACAGTACGGCTGAGTACATTGGATACTTTTTCTTCCATTCTTGAGATATTTTACTAAGAAGAATATGTTCCAGCTCCATACATGTAAACATGAAAGAGGTAAAGTCTCCATCTTTCTTTAAGGCTGCATAATATTCCATGGTGTATATATACCACAATTTATTAATCCATTCGTGCATCGATGGGCATTTGGGCTTTTTCCATGACTTAGCAATTATGAATTGGGCTACAATAAACATTCTGGTACAAATATCTTTGTTATAATGTGGTTTTTGGTGTTCTAGGTATATACCTAGTAGAGGAATTATAGGATTGAATGGCAGGTCTATTTTTAGATCTCTAAGTGTTCTCCAAACATCTTTCCAAAGGGAATGTATTAATTTGCATTCTCACCAGCAGTGTAGAAGTGTTCCCTGTTCTCCACATCCATGCCAACATCTCATCTCTGGTCTTGGGATTTTGTGGTATGGGCTAATCTTACTGGAGTTAGATGATATCTCAAAGTAGTTTTGATTTGCATTTCTCTGATGATTAAAGATGATGAGCATTTTTTCATATGTCTGTAGGCCGTGCACCTGTCTTCTTCAGAGAAGTTTCTCTTCAAATCCCTTGCCCAGCCTGCAATGGGATCACTTGTTCTTTTCTTACTTACACATTTGAGTTTCTGTGGATTCTGGTTATCAAACCTTTGTCAGAGATATAACCTGCAAATATCTTCTCCCATTCTGAGGTATGTTTGCTTGTTTACTTACTGTGTTCTTGGCTCTGCATAAGCTTTTTAGTTTGATCAGGTCTCAATAATGTATTTTTGAAGCTGCTTCAATTGCCCAGGGGGTCCTCCTCATAAAAACTCACTCAGACCGATTTCTTCAAGGGTTTTCACTGCACTCTCTTCTGGTATTTTTATAGTTTCATGTCTTAAGTTTAAATCTTTAATTCAGTAAGAGTCTATCTTAGTTAATGGTGAAAGGTGTGGGTCCAGTTTCAGTCTTACACAGGTTGCCAGCCAGTTCACGCAGCACCATTTGTTAAATAGCGAATCTTTTCCCTACTGAATGTTTTTAATTGGCTTGTCAAAATTAAATAACAGTAAATAGTTGGATTTATCTCTTGGTTCTCTATTCTGTTCCAGACATCTACTTCTCTGTTTTTGTGCCAGTACCATGCAGTTTTGATCACTATTGATTTATAGTATAGTCTAAGGTCTGGTAGCATGATTCCTCCTGCTGTGTTTTTATTGCTGAGTAATGTCTTGGTTATTTGAGGATTTTTCTAATGCCATATAAAACGAAGTATTATTTTTTCAAGATCTTTAAAGTATGACAGTGGAGCTTTAATAGGGATTGCATTAAAATTGTATATGGATTTGGGTAGTATGGGCATTTTAACGATGTTGATTCTTCCCAGCCATGAGCATGCTATGTTTTTCCATTTGTTAACATTTCAGCTATTTCTTTTCTTAGAGTTTCATAGTTCTCTTTATAGAGATCTTTCACGTCCTTTGTTACATAAACTCCCAAATATTTCATCTTCTTTGGCACTACTGTGAATGGAATAGTGTCCTTTACTGTTTTTTCAGCTTGACTATTGTTGGTATATATAAAGGCTACCGATTTATGAATGTTGGTTTTGTAACCTGAGACGCTGCTGTATTCCTTGATCACTTCTAAGAGTTTTGTAGTAGAATCCCTGGTGTTTTCCAAATATACAATCGTATCATCTGCGAAGAGCGAAAGTTTGATCTCTTCTGACCCTATATGGATACCCTTGATCGCCTTTTCTTCCCTAATTGCGGTGGCTAAAACTTCCATTACAATGTTGAAAAGCAATGGAGACAATGGGCAGCCTTGTCTGGTTCCTGATCTGAGTGGAAATGATTTCAATTTAACTCCATTCAATACGATATTGGCTGTGACTTTGCTGTAGATAGCCTCTATCGGTTTAAGAAATGTCCCATCTATACCAATTTTCTTAAGTGTTCTGATCACAAAGGGATGCTGGATATTATCAAAAGCTTTTTCTGCATCAATTGAGAGTTATGTGGTCTTTGGTTTTTAATTTGTTTATGTGCTGAATTATACTTATAGATTTACGTATATTGAACCAGCCTTGAGACCCTGGGATAAAACCAACTTGGTCATGATGTATAATTTGTTTGATGTGTTGCTGGATTCTGTTTCTTAGGATCTTGTTGAATATTTTTGCATCTATATTCATTAGTGATATTGGTCTATAATTTTCTTTTCTTGTTGGGTCTTTTCCTGGTTTGGGGATCAGGGTGATGTTTGCTTCATAGAACGTGTTGAGTAGTCTTCCCTCTTTTTCTACATTTTGGAAGAGGTCGAGTAATATAGGTGCTAATTCCTCTTTAAAGGTTTTGTAGAATTCTGATGTAAAGTCATCTGGTCCCGGGCTTTTCTTTTTAGGGAGATATTGTATGGTTGATGCTATTTTAGAACTTGATATGGGCCTGTTCAACATTTCCACTTGATTCTGGGTGTCTTGGAAGGTGACATGCTTCCAAGTATTAGTCAATTTTCTTTAGATTTTCATATTTCTGAGAATAAACTTTCTCGTAATATTCATTAAGGATTTTTTTGAATTTCTGAGGAGTCTGTTGTTATTTTGTCTTTCACATTTCTGATTGATGAGATTAGAGATTTCACTCTTATTTTCCTGGTTAGGTTAGCCAAAGGTTTATCTATTTTATTGACCCTTGGAAAAAAACAACATTTTGATTTATTGATCTGTTGCATAATTCTTTTTTTTTTACAATTTCATTTAATTCTGTTCTTTTTTTGGTTATTTCTTTTCTTGTACTGGGTTTGTGGTTGGAAGTTCTTTTTTTTTTTTTTCCAGTTGCTTGAGATGTCCCATTTAGTTGTTAACTTCCTCTCTTTCCGTTCTCTTGAGGAAGGCTTGCACTGCTATAAATTCCCCTCTTAGGACTGCCTTTGCAGTATTCCAGAGGTTGTGATAATTCATGTCTTCATTGTCGTTGTGTTCCAAAAATTTGGCAATTTCCTTCATAATCTCATCTATGACCCAGATATCATTCATTATAAGGTTATTTAACTTTCATGTTTTTGTATGAGTATGCAGATTCCTGTTGTTACTGAGTTCAACTTTTATTCCATGGTGGTCCGAGAAGATGCAAGGAATAATTTCTATTCCTTTAAAGATACTGAGGTTAGACTTGTGACCTAAGATGTGATCGATTTTGGAGTATGTTCCATGGGCTGATGAGAAGTACGTGTATTCAGTTTTGTTGGGATGAAATGTTCTGTAGATGTCTGCTAAATCCAAATGTTGGATGGTTAGGTTTAAATCTAAAATTTCTTTGCTCAGCTTCTAATTGGCGCATCTATCCAACACTTCCAAAGGAGTGTTGAAATCTCTGACTATTATGGAGCTGGAGGAAATCAAATTGCTCATGTCTGTTAGAGTTTCTCTTATAAATTGAGGCACATTCTGGTTGGGTGCATAAATATTAATAATTGAAATATTGAGTGTTATCCTTGAGAAATATGAAGTGACCATTCTTATCCTTCCTTACTTTTGTTGGTTTAAAGCCTATTGTGTCTGCAAATAGATTTGCAACACCTGCATTTTTCTGATTACCATTTGCCTGAAATATGGACGACCATCTTTTCACCCTGAGTCTATATTTATCTTTTAAGGTAACATGTGACTCTTGTATGCAGCAAATATCTGGCCTGATTTTTTGTATCCAGTCAGCTAACCTGTGCCTCTTTAGAGGACAGTTTAAGCCATTCACATTAATGGAGAATATTGATAAATCTGGTAAAATTTTGGGTATCGAGTTTTTCGAAAGTCCAGTGGACATTGTTAATCCTTTCGCCACTGTGGAAGTCGAAGTTTGATCAAAAGTTTCTGAGTGAGTTTACTTTTGTAAAGGATTGGGCTAGTCATTATGGAGGATAGGTTTGAGAGTATCCTTGAGAGCTGGTTCGGTTATGGCAAATTTCTTCAACATATGAATGCCATTAAAGTATTTAATTTCTCCATCATAAATGAAATTCAGTTTAGCGGGATACAGGATCCGGGGTAGAAAGTTATTTTGTTTTACGAGATTAAAAGTCAAAGACCACCCTCTTCTGGCTTGAAAAGTTTCAGCAGAGAGATCTGCAGTCATTCTAATATTCTTCCCTTTGTAGGTAATGGATTTCTTATGTCCGGCTGCTTTCAGAATTTTCTCCTTCATATTAACTTTAGTGAAGGCAATTATGATATGCCTAGGGGATGTCTTATTTGGATTGAGTCGTGCTAGGGTTCTGAAACTGTCTGCCATCTGAATTTCTGAATCTCTTGGCCTGTCTGGAAAATTATCTTTCATAATTTCATGGAGAAGGGCCTCTGTGCCCAGTGAGGCCACTTCATCACTTTCAGGGATTCCAATGAGGCAGATATTAGCCTTCTTCGAATTATCCCAGAGCTCTCTAAGAGAATGATCCATTTGTGCTTTCCATTTCTCTTCCTCTTTGAGAGTTTGGGAGCATTCAAAAGCTTTGTCTTCGATGTCAGAAATCCTTTATTCTGCTTGCTCCACTCTGTTACTGAGGGATTCTGCTGTATTTTTCAGATCTTTGAAGGCTGCAAATTCTTGCTTCAGTGCATCAAAATCTTTAGTGGTTTTGTCTTTAAATTCGTTAAATTTTTGAGACAAGTTTTGAATTTCTCCTCGAATTTCTAATTCCAACTTTTGAATTGCTCCTCAAATATCTAATCCCAAATTTTCCTCCATTCTATTAATCTTGTTTGCAATCCAAATTCTGAATTCGATTTATAAATGGGATCTTCAGTTACATTTGCCATATCTTTCCTTGGTGGTGGTGGTGGGGGGGTTGATCTATTCTGGTTATTCATGTTACCAGAGTTTTTCTGCTGTTTCCGCCCCACGATTATTTTACACCATTTGATTTTTCCCCTGGAGCTTTTTCAAGGACCCATACAGTGCTATGGCCTGAGAAACTGGGGACCTGTTTGGTGTGGTGGGGCTAAGTGGTTCTGTCTTGTTTTCAGCTGGTCTCTGTCCAACCCCGGTGAAACAGTTACTCTGGGTTGAAGTCTCAGCTGTGGAGAAATACCAGCAATTAAGTCATCCTGCCCCCCACAAGGAACAATTGGAAAAGGAAAATGAAACCTTCCTACAACCACAGACCCAGGGTACCACTTGAACAGTCCTCGGGCGATTGGCTCAGTTCAAAAGCTCCAAATCAATTGTCTTAGTCAGCACCTGTCTCAGGTGGGAGAGTTTAAAAGGTCTCTGGCAACTGGATCGCAGGGGTCTGGGGACACCTCAAATATGACTTGCTCCAGTGCTCTGTGAAGTCAGGAGGACCCACGCAGCAAATAGATTAGTCTGGGAAGGTTGATGCCTCCTTCCCCACCTTGTACCTCTGTCACACCCAGTCACTGATAGCCCCACAGGGCTGTAACCCAGTTGCCTTAAGTGAGCAGATACTCCAAGTGTTTGTACCTGCCTGAATCACAAGGAAATCTATATCTGCTCAGCCAGGCCACTGCTCTCTGCCTCTATCCAGCAGGCGGAGGTGAGGCCTTACAACCTCAGGTGCTTGATGGAGGCTGGGGGGTGTTCACTCAGTTCCAGCCCTGCCCCTGATTGATGTTAGTGACAGAACAGAACAACTTTGTCGGAATTTATTTCTGTCCCTGCTAAATTCCCCTGCAGAAGAGAAGCTGTTTTGAGTTCCCACAACCTGCACCTCAGGCCCTGTCTTTGCTCCTGCAGGTTTGTATTCACAGAATAGTTAGGTGTCAGTTCTAGCCTCCTGCCTTCCTTTGTCTATAGGCTGATGATCCCTTGAGTGCCGAGTGTGTCTTAGGCTCAGAAAAGGAGTCCTCTGGGTCAGCCCCACCCTGCGAATTTCCCAGCTCTGAGTGTATTTTCTAGTCCCCACACTCCACCCAGGCTGGTACTGCCTCAGGAAAACTCTTTACTCTCAGGGCCTGCATTTCAGTCCCAGATCTGTTCCGGGGTGGTTGCCACCTGAGAAGATGCCTGGCTTCCTCTGGTTGCCCTGGGAGATAGGGGGTGTGGCTTTTAAATATCTGGGGGTGAGCCCTATTGTTGCCAAAAATGGCTGCTGCTCTGCACCTCTGATCACCACTGCTCTGGCGTGGTTCCCTCTCACCCTCTGAGCCGACCGTCCTCTACTCACTCCTGTGCCACAGAATCAGCACTGACCAGCTGCAGTCTAGGCCCTGTCCACACCCCTCGAGAAATCACTCAAGAATCTGGACTCCTGAGGGACAGGCCTCCAGTCCTCAGAGTGAGAGTGGAGGGGAGTCCTGGGAGCTCAGAATTGCTGGTAGAGAATATATACAGTTTTATACAGTTTTATGCCTGGCAGGATAACGCCGTGGCACCCTAGTAGGGGAGGTAGGTCCAGTTTTTAGAGGGTCTCTCCTATGAAGTGTATTGGGAGGACCTTTGAACTCTGCTCGTTTGTTTGTGGGGCACTCCGAGCCATTCTTATGGGGTAGGGGACTCCCGTCCGCTTGGTGATGGATTTTGTACCTTTTGTTTGTATCTTTGGGGTCGCAGCTCACCTCAGCGGGGTTGATATGCATTCTTCAACCTTCTCTCTTGGTGCAGCTCTAATCCACGAGGTTACTTGCTAAATTTCTGTCCTTTAACTCTCCTTCTGGATGGGAGCCTATTGTGTTTGTCTCTCTCCATCTTTTGGGTATACTAAGAATTGACTCTCTCTCCAATTCCTCTTCAAGATACTGCTTCCTACGGTCCAAACAGGTGTCCCTGATCATGGTCACTCAGCTCCCATCCTACTTTTCACTTAACACACCAAACAGGCCAGCAGTGGTGGCCACACCGATATCTATAATTTCAATTCTCCTCCCATTAACCAAGGGAATGGATTCAATGGAAATCATATTATTGAATGTACAAGATGTAAACTCCAACAGTCAAGGTTTTAAAGTTTAATTTATAATTTAAATCATAGCCCAGTCTTCCTAAATCACAGTTGAGTTCACTCGTGTTTTAGATGTGCCAGAATTACTCTGTAGTACTAAGGTATGAAGGCCCTGAGGAGTGGCCCTCAAAGGAGAGCTTTGTCCTTTGTTCTTTCACCACTTGGAGCAAGAGTCTTTCTGCAAAGTCAAAGAGAAATGCTAGAGTAAAAGAATATAGTGCAGCAAGATGGATGAAAATTACCTTCAGTTAAGGTTTTAATCTTTTCAGAAACTTCAAGTGAAATAACTCTGCATGATTTTTAGAAAGATATGACACTTAAGATGTATTTTTAATTAAGAAACAGAACTATACAAAGCAAAGAATTAAAATTAAGTTATAGGGACAGGAGAGCAGATAACTTCTAATCTGGACACAGTGCAAAATAAAAGAAAGAGATGCCAATTATTAAATGAACATTAAGGAAAATAAAATGAATTTAATTAAGAACACAGTACAATGATTTGATGACAGAGTAAATAGGTTTGTAATAACTCAGGTATAGATCTAAATGTTGCTTCTCATATACATCCTCTGCTACTTTTACTTAAGGTTAGGAACCTCAGTTTACTCAGCTGTTTGATGGTCTAGTAAACACCAGCACCAACTTCAAAGCATCCTTATAATGATTTAATTAGAAAATACGTGCATGGTTCTATTTTTACTTCATACTAAACAACTAATAAATGCTTTACTTATTCCTTTTTCTCCTTAGTAAAAACAAATAGGACTGCATGATATAGTTCACAGAACATTCAATTTAAATTTAGAAGATCTGGAAAATGACCTTGGGAGAAAGTCAGTTCACCTTTTTGGCCTTTACATTACTCATCTGTAAAAATGAGTATTGGTTAATTTGACCATTGTTTGAGATCATAGAGCTAGCAAGTGTCAGAGCCATACACAGGTCTGACACACAATCTGGGTTCTATTTTCACTCTAAACTTGTTCTTTTATGGTAATCATTTGAACTGTCACAAAAAATAAATGGTAGCCTTCCAGCTCTACTTCATCCCCTTTTCACACAACAACAAAATAAAAAAATAAAACAGTGTAGGACAGAAAACAGTAGACTTTAACTGTGTTTTTCTAAGAGTAAAATACTTTATACGTTAGAACCTCTGTAAATTCACCCACCCATGAAGTTGTAACAAACTGGTCAACATATAGAGGTGGTCAACATAAGGAACTAGGCCTACTGTACTGATAGACACATGTGGTGCCTGTCCCATCTATGAAAATTAGATCAACTTAAGGAAGGGGTCAATGTAAGGAGGTTGTCAACTATGGAGATTCTACTGTGTTTATTATCTATGGATAAGAGGCATGAAGACACATGATTATTATCCTATAAGCATCCTTTCATGCCTGGTTTCTTTTGTCAAAAGAATAGGTGAAATGTACAATAATTTAAAGGTCTTCAATTTCAAAATTCTAAACTAATCTTGGGACTTTTCAACTCAACTGTAACCATAAGTCAGTTAATTTACCATATTATCTCTGTCTTAGTTATCAATCACTCCAAAAGAAATCACCTAAAACTTAGTAGCATACCATAACATTAAAATGACAATTATTTTGTATTATTATTTCTCACAGGTGGTTCTTTCTTAGGATCTCTCACATGATTATAGTCAAATGGTGAATGAGACTGGATTCATCCTGAAGGCTTCTTTGCTCACGTGTCTAACAGTTAATTAAGACTATTGGCAGAGACCACAGAGGCAACTTTAAGTCATAACCCCTACAGATGTTTTCTCTACCTGGTCTAAACTTCTTTATACTTTTTCAGCAAGGTTCTATGGGTGAACATGGGGGTCATGCCAGAAGTTACATCATCTTTTATGACAGTGATGAAGTCACATCATATCATTTTTGCCATATTTTATTAGACACAGTAGTCACAATAGCAACTAATTTCAATATTTTAATGTTAGAGAGACAAGGTTATCTAAATCACATTGAACCTAACAGTAAATACCATTCTTTCTACCACTCACACCGTCATACAAATAGGCCATCGTTGAAAGATATTCAATTGACTCTACATAACCACAGCCATATAGTGAATAAAGGCAACTTGCACACTTATACATCTGTTCACTTTGTAATGTCATCTAGGCAATGGGAAGCTTTCGATCCTTCTTGGCATCTTAAATTCAAAGGCTATTTTTCATTTTCCTTCACTGAAGACACTGCTCAAAAGCAATGTTTATGCAGACTTCTCAGAGAAAACAAATAGAACATGTTCATCTGTAACTGTCAAATTAATTGCAAATTGTTTTTCATTCAAATGAAAACAAAAGAATCTCATAAGGATAGTTAAATTTTTATATATAGCAAAGCCATGGTGAAAAGAGGCAGGGGTGGATTAATTGAACCAGGAGCCACGTTCTGAAATTTTAGTAAGACAATGGACAGTCTTAGCTTAATATTCTTTCTTAGGGTGAAAATTCATTAAGATAAATCATCCAAAATAAATTAGTATAAGCCTGTGAAAAAACTTCAGAAATGATTAATGATAATTTATGAAGAGCTAATCTTTTTTTCCCTACCAGCCTGTCTTCCATAAGACAAAACAAAATATTATTTATCTCAGTTGGGGTTCATATTTTCATGTTACACTATAGGAGACAATCACTATGTTGAGCTGACAGTATTGCCTAAATTGATGTTTTCAAATTTTCATTAAATAAAAACTCATTATATGATGGATACTCCAGAAGAACCAATCCCAGGACCAAATATTTCTCACCAATAATTTCATTGATGAAAATTGTTTCAGTTAGAATATGCCAGATTATAAGTAATCCTCCAAATGTACTGGCTTAAAACAGATGTTTATTTTATACTCATATAATATGTTCAATGTGGGTTAACTGGATTTTTCGTGCATTTTAGTTGCTTGGCAGTTTAGGAAAAAGGAACATTCATCTGTAACCTTGAACTTAGCTGGTTGCTGTGTTGGATGAAATCGGCAACTTTGGAGGGTCTGATACTTTCAAAGAAGAATCAGCCTTGCTGGCCAAATCGATTCTAACTAACTCCCACGGAGACAGGAAATGACTCTGTGGGGAAGAATAAAAAATACTTGGTGAGCATCATTAATGACTACCCCATAACTTATTGATTAAGCTCAAAAGAATGAGATCAAAGTGCCAGGGAAAAGATAACAGATAGATAACTGAAACAGAAAAGCAGAAGAGAAGCCCTAGGTAAATTCTTCAGATTACTGCTACTTCCACTTCATCCAAAATTTTTTGCCGTACAGGTTGCGTAGGTATTTTGTATGGCACAGTTAGAGTAGATACATTTGAAGAGATAGAAATGGAACGAATTAAGCTCACCAGGTAATGAGTCACTCTTTTCTATAGGCCCACAGTAATAAAACTAAAACCAAATTAATTCCATAATCAAGAAAATATTAGCCATTTTACTTTTTACTACATCAAGAATTTTTCAATATTTCATATTTTGAAATTAAATTAGCCTAGAGCCCAATATTAGACAACGCTTCTATTTTTGGACTTAAGCTCAGAGAATTGAGGTATTTGTGCTATTATTGGACATAGTAAGGCTCTTCTATTTTATTTATTTTTCACCTTGTATGCATTTGTGCTTCCTATCCCTTTCCCTTCATAGGGAGCCATTGTAAATTGTTTAAAACATATCTTTTTTGCTAGTATGATTGTGTAAATGACACATTCTTGTTCTGTGTGCATGCATTTTGAATTTATCAAACTGATATTGTGTAATATCATTTTCTTTCTTTCTTTTTTCATTCAGTGAAATATTTTTATAAATTGTCCATGTTGCTATATCTTCATCTAATTGAATAGCAGTAACCACTGCATAGTACTATAGGTGTACAACATTTTATCTGTTCTCTTGCCTAGCAATTAATAGTGAGATTGCTTCCAAATCCCCACTTCTCAAATGTCTCCTTATGGACTTATGGAAGAATTTTTTGGGTACACACGTACAGAAAAGTGAAAATGCTAAATCAAAGGGGGGTATATATTTAATTTGACTAATTCTAGAGTTTTTCTAAATGTGTGTGTGTGTGTGTGATAGAGAGGGCCCACGTGTATATGAAGGTATCCAGTATATTAAAAAGAATATTTTACAAGCATTATAACCTTAATATGGGGGCTGGAGCCATTCAAATTTCCATTCTGCTTCTGCTGACACTGCTTGTAGGTCACTGTAAAGTTACTTCCTTAGTGTATGTCTTAGTTTCTTCATCTGTAAAATATAAACGTATCTATCAGATAAAGTTGTCAAGAGCATTCAAAGGCATGCTTGCAGAGTGACTGGCCCATAGTAACCACTCTACGTTAGCTATTATTATTGTTATTTCTACATATTGATAAAGTTCTTATTATGATATTGATCAGGTTACTATTGTGGCTTCAATTCCAAAAAAATTCATATGATATTCCTGTCCCTGCCAGGGACATAGAAATTGGGTAATGCAGAGAATACAGAATCTCCTTCCAGTATGGAATGTCTGCGCTTGCAAGCAGTAAGAGCTTTATGTAGATTTGTATACTTTTACATGAAGAAATAATATTTTCCATTATAGGCCTGAATAGCAAGATTTTTCCCCAACCATCTAAATGCCTTGCCATCAACAGACTTTACTAATCTTTCACTATGAATACCCTACCCTAGATGGAGAAAACTGAAATGAAGACATGTCTTCTTGAGATCAAATGGCACATCACCCTGAAGCTATAAGACTCTGTCAATGGCATTCTACCACTGGGATGAGGTTACACTTCCTGCAGGAACAACACATTAAACAGAATTTTAGTTCCTGTTCCAGCACTAGGAACAATGAAGATGATCAATAAATGCCAGAAAACACAATACTGATATCTGAAAGAATGACTGTTCACACTTCTAATAGCTGCAATGTTAAAAAATAACTGGGCCACCGAGGAGAATTAAGGTTAAATTTTACATTTGGGTTACATGTCCATTCTCTCTTATTTTAGAGTTTATTCTCAATATCATAGAGCACTGTGGTTAGAGTGCACACTCTAGAATAGTGGTTCTCAACTGGAGGAGACTTTGCTCCCCAAGGAACATTTAAAAACATCTGGAAACATTTTTGCTTGCATAACTACGAACATGCCACTGGCATCTAGTGGGTAGAGGCCAGAGAGGCTATGCAACATCCTACAGTGCACGGAAAAGCCCCCTCATCAAATAATTTTTCCACCTAAAATATCAGCGGTGTTCTAGAGCCTGATATTTCTGTGTTTGAATCCCAGTTCCACTACCTATGATCTGTGTGTTCTTTGGTAGTTGATCAACTTTATCTACACAATTAGTTTTGTCATTGTTGTTATGAAGAACAAAAGTCAATTCTCATAAAGCATTTTATGTGTGGCATATTTATAGCGCTCAGGGAATATTAGTTTCTATTGTCATTATTATTTTTATTATTAAATAATTCAAGTATACAAATATCTTCTTGAAGGCCATTGACCAAGTATTAAAATGATGCATAATACGTTAACTACCATGTGGTAATGACAAAAAATTGTTACTGTTTTCCTTTGTTATCTTAAATTATACATAAATGTTTTTGGCATTGTGCTGTCAGTTTTTCCAAGGACATTAATATTCTTATTCTGAAATAGCAGACATAAGCTTAATATATTGAACACAAATCAGAACAGATCAAAACATGATACAAGTGCACTGAACTTACTAGTGAAAGGGTCGAAGTTTCCCATTAGCTTTCTCTGCAAGCAAAACAATCTTATTTTTACACACATAGACAAATAGAGTTTTTAAAAAATGGATAAAAACATGTGCCATCCAAGTATGAATCAAATAAGGCTAAGATAGAAATTTTAATATATGGCAAAATAGACTTAAGGACAAAACCACCTAAGGAATAAAAGATATAATACATTGGTAAAAGGAAAAACTGAGCAGGAAGTCCATCAGTAACATGTAAGGATCTAAAATACTATCTCATAATACAGTTATTGTGTTTTTATAAAGAATGTCTGACAGAAGTGCAGGAAGATTTTAAACACCCTTCTCAGATACTGAGAAATCAAGTGTAGGGGGAAAGAGAAGCAGAGATATTGAAGTTATAAAAAATCCAATTGCATTTGTTACAAAAGGCAACACCAGTGGCATTTGCAACAGCATTAATAGGAGTGCAGTCTCCTGAGTTCCTGCTACATAGCAGGCACCTCCATCAGGTTAGCAGGGTGTAGGCTCTATAGCATAGGGAATAACATCTTCCTGAAATGTGGGAAGCCATCACCTCATCCCTTTTGCTCTTTCAGTCATTGTAACATTTTTGTAACTAAATGTTTGCTTTTATTCCCTGGTTCACTGGCTTTCCTAACTATACATTGTGATTAATAATACGTATCATTTATATCTACACATCGTAGGCCAAACTCAGCGCCCAACATGTCTGAGGAAAAGACTAGGAAGTACAACCTACTTCCTGTGATCCCAGCAGGTGGAAATGGTAGGGGAAGTGCAATGTATTGACTGTGACATAATCTGTCCTTCTGGTTTTGAAACTTTAATTTTTATTCCTACATGAAGAAAACACTCTTTCCCTTCCATTACAAGACAATCTGCAAACCAATCTACCATTGCATTCAGTCCAAGGTCTAGGATGTGAATCTTCTTATTCAAGGGACCTATGAACTAAAAAGAAAAATTGTCTGCTATTCCCCCTCATATACCCAGTTTACAATGGTAGGACAGAATAGTAGCAAGGTGACTAAAATTAGCACAAATCTCACTCCAAAAAAAGGGAATGAGAGACATATGTAAGTTAATGGCTGTCTCTATAGACTTCTAAATGACTGCTGAAAATATAGTGAAGGGCTCCTACCTCAAGAGGTAAAGAGATTGCTCACAGGGACCCTAATTATGTTCCCTGGGAGGACTTCTTCATCAAGCATTCTCAGTAGTAGATGGACCCACCTTCCAGGAGGTTCTTTTATATTTTTTCCCCTCTTTTTTGCCTAACCCATGCCTGAAGTTAGTGTTAAGGAACATGCTGAAACTGCACGACCTTCACAACAATTTTTTCAATTCTGTAAAGTTGGAGGGTGAAGGATTCTTTTAAGTCCTGAACTATCAAGGATATTTTGTCCAAAACTGTGCTTTGTGGAACAATAAAATTCTCTTGGAAACACAGTAAGCTTCTCACCTGTTTCCTTTTAGCCAGTCCTGGTGGCAATAACTACGCGTAATAATTTGCTTCTAGACATATTTCATTAATATGCCTTATTTCTCTGCTTTCTCATCCTCATTCCCAACCTTGTCAACTTTGCAAATAAAAATATAGAATTTCCATTTAAATTTTCAAATAAACAATGTATTTTTTTAGTGTATGCACCATGCAACATTTGGACCATACTTATGCTAAAAAAATTATTATTTACCTGAAGTTCAAATATAACTGGGCCTCCTCTATTTTATCTGACAATTGTACAAATGGAATACATGACCTTGAAGGTGGCCCCTTCAGTGTAGAGAGAGAATAGGAAGTATGACATAGGAAGTATCATTGCTAGAGTTGAAAATATCCTATATTACTTCTGCTTACAAATCACCATCCTGAAGTCACTCATATGTATCAAAGCCAACTTCACAAAGAGTTAATGAAATGTATGTTCTCTATGTGTCCTCAAAGTGGAAATGGCATGACAGACACATAACATCATTTCTTATACAGACATAACTGAGTGTCAACTGTTAGATATACTACATATATCCGACCCCATATACAACATATAACAGATATGCATTATTTTTAAGCACACATTCATTATTAATAACATATAACATACATTAAACCATAAAGGTAGTCTGCACACATTTCAAAGAATCAATATCACATAAAACATATTATCCAACCACAATACAATCAAATAAGATATTTAATAGCAAAGTACGTCTTGAATAGTCCCACATATTAAAAGAGGAGAGATTCAAAGCAAAATATATAAGAGTGAAAATGTAAACCATACATTTGAAAATATATACAAAACAAAGAGATTGTATGTACACTCCTACAAATCAATAAGAGAAAAACACATAACCCAATAGAAAAATGGGCAAAAGAGAGCCATTTACAAAAAAAAAAAAGAAAGAAAAGAAAATAAGAAAGAAAGGATAACAAACTTTCCAATAAAGGATGTAAGAAGTGCCAAAGCCCATTAGTAATCAGGGAAATACAAATTAAATTCATAATAAGATATCAATTCATGAATATATAGATAAGTGCTAACTACTTGAAAGTATTAACATACCAAGTATTTGTAAGGAGCAATTGTAACATAAACATTCCTGGTAGATGTGTAAATGCTTAGTACTTTAGAAAACTATTTTGGTAGTATCTAGTAAAACCACACGTACATATCTCCTATGAGAAAGGAATTCTACTGCCAAGAATAGATGGAGTAGACATGCATACAATGGTCACGACTATTCACAGCAGCAGCATTCATAATACCATAAGCTAAGAAACTACCCGAATGTCTGCCAACTGTAGGATAGTGAAATAAATTGTATATGTTTATACAACAGAATGTTCCAAGATAAGAAGAATGAATGAGGGCGGTGCCTGTGGCACAGTGGATAGGGCGCCAGCCCCATGTACCGAGGGTGGCACTTTCAAACCCGGCCCCAGTCAAACTGCAACCAAAAAATAGCCGGGCATTGTGGCGGGCACCTGTAGTCCCAGCTACTCAGGAGGCAGAGGCAAGAGAATCGTCTAAGCCCAGGAGTTGGAGGTTACTGTGAGCTGTGATGTCACGGCACTCTACCGAGGATGACAAATTGAGACTCTGTCTAAAAAAAAAAAAAAAAAAATGAATGAATGAAGTATTGCTACATGTAATGGTATGAATGTTTCACACAATGTTGAGTAAAAGGAACCAGAAACAAAATAGTACATAGCATATGATTTTCATTTATGTAAAGTTCCCTCAAATGGACAAAACTAATCTATAGTGATACAAGTTAGGACAGAGTTTTACTTTGTGGTAGATAGCACTAGGAATGGACATAGCCAGAGGAACCTCAGGGTGCTGATAAAGTATGTCTGAATGTGGATTCCATTTACATTGGTACATACAAAGTAAAAATGCAGTAAGATTTATTCTCATGATTTTTTTACTTTTATGTTATAGTTCAATAAAATTTTATTTTAAAAATCTTTATAATTTTGGCAAATGACTTCAGGGGATGCTAAAATTATTAAGTGAATAATTTTGTGGGGAAAGGATATATTCACTTGTTATTAAAGTATTGCTCCATAGATTATATATTAATATTATGTAATATTAATATAACATAATATTAATAATATTAATATAGTATATATTAATTACAAAGGGAAAGTATTATCTTAGCAAGTGGCAAAAATATAAGAAATCTTACTTAAAGCAAGCGATCAGGCAATGTCAATTATGAAGTGACAAACTGGTGTTAGGCAACTTCTGATGTATTCTGATTAATTTCAGTGGCAAGTACATATCATCTTTGTAGTATTCTTGCCAGTAATGTTTAACCGTAACTCATCAGGAGGAAATAGGCAAATCAATACCATGAAAAGTCTTCAGTACAAGTGGATTGGACTCTTAAAAATATGTCAGTTTCATAAAAGGCAAAAATGTTAGGGACTGTCCTATAATAAAAAATGTACCTGTGACAACTCTATGCAATTCATGGTCTTGGGATTCTGTACAACAGCTAAAACAACACTAAAGAAAATTTGGAGGGCAACTGGAGAAATTTGAATAAGAACTATGCACTTGATTATAGAACTATATCGATGTTAAAATCCTTAGATGAATATGATAGTCTTCCATTGTTGTATAATGTTCTTATTCTTTAGAGATTCATTTTGAAGTATTTAGAGTGAAAGAATTTTAATTAGCTTAGCAAAAGTAAATAACTCCCCTCTCTCACCCTCCCTCTTATGTTCCAAAATATGTTAGTAGTTGGTAAAGCTTGATGAAAGTTAAATAGAGATATTCATTGTACCATTCCTTTAGCTTTGTAGCATGTTTGAATTTTTTCAAAATAAGAAATTGGGAGATAAAATTTCCTTGTTTGGTGAGAAATATGTATTGTATACCTCAGCATATCTACATTTGTAATTATATCTATATACGACTATGTATATGCCACATATAGATGATGGGAATATGTCAAATTATAATAAGGTTTACCCCTAGGAATAGAGCTTATGGGTCATTTAAATTTTCTTTTTTTATCAGTCTTTTTTTTAAATAACAAGCATGTGTTATTTTTGCAAATAGAACAAAACAAAAACGTAACAAAATAAACTGAGCATTCAACACAGGTAACTAAGAAAAGGAACAATAGTGCAAAACCAGATAAAGAAACATGAAGAAAATGATAAAGGTAAAGGTAGAAATTATTGACAGATATAAAGAATTAGAGATAAACAAAAGAGACAGCTAGTTTTCTAAAAAGATTAATAAAATGAACAGATTTCTAGCAAGGCTGATTCCTAAAAAAGTGATAAAATATAGATAAATATGTAAAATATAAATTTCAAATATAAGCATTTAAAAATAATAAATCATATAAAACAGAATAAATATGAAAATCATTAGAAAATATAGGATATCAACATTGACATAAGAAGGAGAAAATAAATATTCATTAAATGAATTAAAATCATAGTCAAAATCTCCCCTCAAAAAAATAAAATAATGCCCAACAAGGACTATATAGGAAATCTTTGTAGCTTATGCTGTTTTGCTATGAATCTAAAACTGTTGTAAAAAATAAAGTATATTAAAAATAATGTCTATGTCAAGAGCAAGGTAATTTTATAAGTGAATGATGCCAGAGTATAAAATAGTTCCAATCATACATGATTTTCTAGAGAACAGAAATAAAGTAAAAGCTGCCAAATACATCTTACTAGGCAACTCTAATTTTGAATCTAAAACAAGATGTCAATAAAAGAAATATTTTATCCCTTTTTAGTTATGAATGCAGATGTGAAGATCCTAAATAAAATATGAGATAAAAAAATTCAATAGTCCAAGATGAATACAATACGTGATGATTAAATAGAATTTTCCCCTGGTAATAAAATGATTATTTCTATGTAACAATTACTACAATTAAAGCTATCAATAGACTGAAGGAAAAAAAAATCAGGTTGATGCCTGTGCAAATAGTTTCAAAACTTATCTATGATAAAAATAAAATTCTAGCTGGACAAAGTGGCTCATAGCTATAATCATAGCACTTTGGGAGGCTGAGGTGGGAGAACTGCTTGGGCCAGGAGTTTGAGGTTACAATGAGCTGGATGACACCAAAGCACTCTAACCCAAGCAAAAGAGTGAGATGCTACTCCCCAAATTATATGTAATCCATTAAGATCAGGGAAAAAATGTATGTTCGATTTAAAAGACCTTTCAATTTAAGTTGGCTCCATTGTGAACTATTTTCAAGATACTAAAAATAATATTTTAGTATAAAGAAATGGTTCTTGGGCGGCGCCTGTGGCTCAGTGAGTAGGGCGCCGGCCCCATGTGCCGAGGGTGGTGGGTTCAAACCCAGCCCCGGTCAAACTGCAACAGAAAAATAGCCGGGCGTTGTGGCGGGCGCCTGTAATCCCAGCTGCTCGGGAGGCTGAGGCAGGAGAATCGCGTAAGCCCAAGAGTTAGAGGTTGCTGTGAGCCGTGTGACGCCACGGCACTCTACCCGAGGGCGGTACAGTGAGACTCTGTCTCTACAAAAAAAAAAAAAAAAAAAAGAAATGGTTCTTCATCAAATTAATGGTTTTCGTCATGTCAAAAAATTGAAAGGAAGAAATAAAACTGTCAAAAATTCCAATTTGATATTATCATATACTTAGAAATAAATAGTAAAGTTAACAGATACAAGATATCTGTTTTTCTAGTTACAAAATCATAGTTAAAAAATATCTACATTCATGGAATTCACTTTCTAATTGAGAAAGACAATAAATACAGTATGTCCTGTGGTGACATTGCTATATATATATATATATATATATATATTTTTTTTTTAAAGGCATAATATAAGAGAGAATAGAAAAATGGTGAATGGGTCCTATAATGTTGGGTTTGCAAAGATACTTACAGGAGGTGCAAATTTGGGGCCAGAGGTAGGGGGAAGGGAGAGAAGCATTTTAGGCAGACTGAACAGCCAAAGTTCCTAAGGTAAGAGCTTATCTCATGTGTTCCAGAAACAGCAGACAGCAAGTGTATCTGAGCTAGAATAATTAAAAATTATGAATAGTAGGAGATGTATATGCAAAAATAGGATTGCTAGATCAATTGTGGTGGTGGTTACATGAATATTCACATGTGATAAAATTGTACAGAACTAAATAGACACATAAACACACATCTGATTGCATATAAAACTGGTGAAATCTGAATAAGAACACTAGATTTTATCAATGTTGATTTCCTGGTTATGATATTATACTATAGTTACGCAAAATATTACCACACCACTGGGGAAAACTGGATTAAGGATTTATAGAATCTGTATTAATTCTTAGCACTGCATGTAGATCTACAATTATCTTCAAATAAAAAAATAAAGAACCATAGAAGATAAAAGTTAGAGATTTGGAATATACTTTTTTTTTTTTTTTTTTTTTTTGCAGTTTCCGGCCAGGGCTGGGTTTGAACCCACCACCTCTGGCATATGGGGCCGGTGCCCTACTCCTTTGAGCCACAGGCACCACCCTGGAATATACTTTTAAACTAGAGTTTATGTATTTTAGATATGTCAGATGAAGATTATGAGAGAAATTCTCAAGGATATTCCCAAAGACTAGGGCCCTGTTAAGTGGATAAATGTGATGGCCTCACTTACAAAGATGGAGAACCATCAGAAAAGTCCAGGATTAGAGGCCAGTGAATTCTGTTATAAACATGTTATATTTGAGAAATTTAAACTTATTATAGCTCTAAGAATATAAGTCAGGGATTTAGAGCAATTTGAAATTTTGAGAAAATACTGGAGCTAGAAGCAAACTGCATAGGTCATTGGTGAACTTAACACAACTGTTTTGGTAGAGAATTAGAGTGAAAAGTCTGACAATAGTTTGTCTGAGAATGCATGGAAGATGCATTCAATAAATATTAGGTGCGGTGGCTCACATCTGTAATCCTAGCATTCTGGGAGGCTGAGCCAGGAGGATCTTGAGAGCCCAGCAGTCTGAAGTGGGCTATGATGAAGCCACTGCACTCTGACCATGGTGACAGAGTGAGACTATGTCTCAAAATAATTATACACACACACACACGTATTTGAAATACTGGAGAAAGGTCAAAGAAGGAATTTTTTGTTTTGTTTGTGTTTGATGAATGTTAATGCAACATATTTTTATTATGATGGATGTTGTCAATATGATACCGGAATTTCACTCTTCAGTAGGTTCTTGGTCTCAGTGATTTGAAGAATTAATCTGCAGACCACAGATCAGTGGTAAGACAGGATTTATTTACAGAAAAGAATACAGAAATGTCAGAGCTCCTGGCAGAGAGAGAAAACTCCAGTCAGGAGAGAAAAGTGCTCTCTCTCCCTCTCTGTCTGTCTGTCGGCTCTTTGTCTAGGGGTATATATAGTCACATGGGGCCCTTGATAGCTACATTTAGCGGGGCTTGGTAGTTACATTTGGCATGTCTGGGACATGTCTGGAACAACATGTCTGGGACATGTCTGGCTCTCAGTAGTTACATTTAGTGGGGCTTAGTAGTTACATTTAGCCTGTCTGGGACATCATGTCTGGGACACGTCTGGAATAACATGTCTGGGACATGTCTGGCTCTCAGTAGTTACATTTAGCGGGGCTTAGTAGTTACATTTAGCATGTCTGGGACATCGTGTCTGGGACATGTCTGGAACAACATGTCTGGGTCTCAAATGAATGGCTCCAATCCCTTTCATTCCCAGGCCTAGGAAATGGGGACTCACCCTGCCCACCCTCCAGCCCGCTGGTTCTGCTGCTTGCTGCCACTGCACCAACATCTCCAAGGCAGAGGCAGCAGGTCCGCACCCCCAGCTCCACGAGCTGGCTGGGATGCCACTTGTCCTGTATCAAGTAGAGAAAGAAAAGTGATGATAATCAATAATTTCTCTGCTTTTTTTCTTTGGTAGTACTTTGATTTTCAGCCATGTTTGTTCTATTCTTTGATTACACAGAGAGAGAGACAGATGCATTCTTTTTCCTCAATTTGTCCACTTACTTCTTCAATCACCTTGTTCAACTCCTTCTAATGTTTCATCATCTTGCTTTGAGTAATTCATTTGCTAGAGTTTATAGTGAGAGCTGCTTGCCAGGAATGTTCCTTTTTTTTATGGAAGATTTTGCCTACTTAGATGATTTCTATTTGCATAGTTTTCATGAAGATATGTTTATCTTTCTCACGCATAGGTAGCTTTGGTCAGATGTTGTTCCTTTTTAATGTTTTTTCTTTACTTCTTGTTAATGGAGTGAATATTTGTGTCCCTCAAAATTTCAAATGTTTAAACAGAAGTTTCACATGTGATGGTATTAGAAGGTTGGGCCTTTAGGAGATAATTAGGATTACATTTTGTCATGAGGGTACAAATCCTAGGGATGGAATTAGTTCCCTTGTGAAGGAGCTTCAAAGGAGCTCTTTTACTCCTTCTAAAATGCTTCCTCTCTTCCAAACCCTTAAGTTGGTGGTCTGCAACCCAGAATGGAGTTGTCACCAGAACCTTACCATACCAGCATGCTGATTTGGATGTTGCAGCCTCCAGAACTGTGAAAAATAATTATCTTCTGTTTATAGAAGCCAAAATAGCCAAAATAGCTATTACAGTAGCCAAATAGCTGTTACAGTAGCCAAAATAGCCTAAGACATCTTCTTTTGGTTCAATATTTAAATGCATTAATTCATATTATCAGCCTGGCTCTTAAACATTCCTTTTGATTCATTAATTTAATTGTACCTATTAATATTCTCTTACTGGCCTCCGCAGGCATTGAAGTTTGCTATCCATGGCGTACTGCAGCTAATTTTAATGAATAGAGTGTTTCCCAAACATATTTTGTTTAATAGTCTATCAAAAATTGTAAACTACCACCTTCATTTAGATCAGCAGTTCTCAACCCATGGGTCATGACCCACAGGAACTGTATTAAAGGGCCAGGGCATTAGTTGAGAACCACTGATCTAGATGAAACCCACATACAAACTTGGTTTTCTGTATTTCTAGTCTTTTCAAATTATTTCTCTGTCTTTTCTATCCTTGAACCAAACATTCAGTATGGCTTTATTACTAAGATTATTTTTAATTATCTTTCAATATAAGTCATTATTTAATACTGTTCAATTTTAGAATTTTATTGGCTAATTTCACATAAATATTTTTTCTAGAAGACAATTTTGTCAAGTTTTTAAAATGCTGTTGGAAGTTTAATTCGAATTACATAAAACTTGTAGTTCATTTGGAGAGATCTGACATCTTAATTATTATTCCTAGAATTGTCTTCATTCCTTTTTCAGGGTTAGTAGAGTTTTTATAATCAGTTTTTTTCAAAAAATGCTTTTATGTTTTTTTAACTGATCTATTGAATATTTTTATTATATAACTAATTGATTTATCATTTCCTATGTTTTCCCCACTTTCTCTAAATTTATCTTTTTATGAACATTTTGCTTCTGGAGTTAAATGATGAACTAATTTCATTCCATTCTTTCTGTTTGATAGTGAAATATCTAAGGATATGAGATTCTCTCTGAGGACATTGTTGCTTATTTTTTCAGTCTATCAACATCTAGGGGATCTGGAAAACAAACATGAGGGGCCATGAGAACCTAATTTACTAGAAAAGGTGTATTTCTAAAGAAAAAAATACATAAGATACATAAAAGAAGGAGTCAAACAATGTAGGTCATGTTCAGTTCAAAATTATATCTGGCAAACAAATGAAGAAGGAGCCTTTCCCAGTCAGCAAGCAGAGAAACACAGAGGAAACACAAAAAAAGTAAAAATTAACAGCTCTAAAGGCTAAAACTGACACACTTTTTCCAGTATTTGTAAGGAATTTCCAACTGAGTTGGAGTGTATGTGTGTGGCATGAGGGAGGCTTGAGCTTTCCATATTTTACTTTGAGAAACAGGGGAGAACATCTCGTTTCAGAAAGGAATGAAAGGAATTTCTTATCTCTACCACAATATATGCCCTGTTTCCCCGAAAATCAGACAGTGTCTTATTTTAAGGTGTGCTCCCAAAGATGCGCTAGGTCTTATTTTCAGGGGATGTCTTATCTTTCCTCTGAGTAGGTCTTATTTTCAGAGGATGTCTTATTTTCGGGGAAATGGGGTACTCTGACTCCCCAAACTAGCATCCATACCTACCAAAAAACAAAACAACTTCCCTTGACTTTAAGAAGACATAATTTCAATATGCGATGGGAACATTGTCCTAAAACTCAGAAAGTACTTAAATTTGATAACAAGCTATACAAAGAATTATTATTATTATTAAAATTAATTAAATGACACTTTGATCCCTCATCTTATCAGACTGCTAGGAATTTAAATTCCCTTCCATCCTGGAGAACTCTTGTCTTCCTAGAGCTGAATCAGAATACAAGAGACTTTTGCAAAGCCTCCAAAACAGGCCAAACACCTGTATCTCTATTCTATCATAGTCACCATTGATATCACCATTTTTAGGCCCACAAAGATCCCTTCCATATCTAGGCATTAATTCTATATTGAGATAAAAATGTTGTGTTTAAGATTCAGTCTCCTTATCTCCTCCAAGCAAGGACTTTCTTCAAGGGACATATCATGTCCCTAGGACCATGCAACTAAGATGCATGTGACTCCTAATGACTCTTAGTTTTCTTTGAGAGAATGGATTAACTGGCCACTCTCCATTTCTTCAAGTTTGAGAGGATTTTTATTTCTCAAATATACTCTTCATTTTTCACTAACCACTTCCTTTCATTGTCTTTGTGAATGAGCTTTGGCTTTTATGAAAGATGGTAACTTTGGATGCTTTGGTCTTTAGCACTATAAAAATGTTTGAACTTAAGAATTCCTGACTAAAGTGTCATGAATTTCTTGTATGGTATAAGGGTAAGAGGAAAATTGAAAAGAACACATATACATGTATTAATATCTATAAACAACACATGCTATAAATTCAGGCACCAGAACAACGAAAAGGATTAAACCACCACTACACATCTCAGTTTGGATAAATCTTATAAATGTAATATTGAGCAAAAAAAGTGAGACACAAAAGAGTGTGCACTACATGATAACATTTATGTAAAATTCAAAGACAACAAATCTAATATATGCTGTTAGAAGTCAGGATAGTGTGGACTGCAACCGAAAAGGGGCACGGGAGAGGCTCCAGGGTATTGACACTGTTCTGTTTCTTTATCTGGGTAATGTTTACATAAGTGTGTTTCACTTATTTAACTTCTCAAAGCTGTATAATTATGAAGTGTACATTTTTCTGTGTATATATGTCATACTTTAAAAATTATTAAATAAAAAGCAAAAGCAACACATATTCATTAAAAATTCAGAGAATATAGAAAATGGAGGAGAAATTTAAAAAGCCATAATCCTGCCACTAAAGATAACTACTAAGGTATTTTTATTTGATTCCTTCCAGCATCCTTTCTGAGCATACACACTTGCCCACAAACTTACAAGAACATGTATGTGTATTAATATGTGTGTGAATACATGTGTGTATTATATAGACATATAAATCCATTAATTCAACAAATTCATCTTGAGTGTTAACCTGGTAATGTTCTATACCAGGATTTGGTAAACTATGGCCCATATGCCAAATCCAGCCTGTTTGGCATACAGTCTGTTTTTGAACATATTTTATTTAAATATTGCTTTGTCATTTTCACAGTAATAGATTTACATATCATCTGTGGCTGATTTCACAATACAATAGAAGAGTTAAGTAGTTGCAAAGAAGACTGTATGGCTTGCAAAGCCTAAAATATTTAATACCTAACTCTTTGTAGAAAAAAAAAAATCACCAACCCCTGATCTAGGCTCTGAGGATACAGTGGTGAACCAAGCAAAATCCTAGCTTCCTAGAACTTACAGCTGATGAGGAATATGGATGTTAGATGGATAGTTTTATAAATTAATGTCTGGTAGTGATATACATTCTGAAGCAAAATAAATATGGGTACATAGTGTACTAAAGAACAAAAAATTTAGACACAGTGGTCAGAGAAGCCCTCTTTAATTAGGTAAGAGCGAAGTAGATTCCTGAAGGAAGAAATAAGCCATGAAAGTAAATGGGGCAAAAGCAATTAAGGCAAAGGGAAAAACACATGCATTGGTCACCAAGATGAATCTGCATTCCCTGTGTTAACAGCAGGGCAAGAAGGCATATGTGGCTGAAGTGCATGAAGAAGAATAGCAGGAGATGAGGATAGAGAGGTAGGCAGGGGCTAGGACATGGAGGGCCTTCAGCCTGTAGTAATGAGTTTAGGTTTCACTCCAAGTGTGGTAAGAAACCTGTAGGGTTGTAATTAGGGCAGTGATGTGATTTGACATAAATATCTGCCTATATGTTATTATTCGTGTACAAGTGTAACCTAGTGGAGGAAATATGAGGTCTTGAAGTACAATACACCTGATTCAAATTCCGGATTTGCCACTTGCTACAGAAATGACTATGGGTGTGTTACATAAACTCAGCCTTGTTTTCCTCAACTGCATGATGGAGTTATTATCCATCTCATGTGATCACCATAAAATGATCCCTCTAATGTCTGGCAAATATTAAGTGGTTAATAAATGGTAGCAATGACTATAAACTTGTCTATATGTATTAGATATTATTAAAATACATAGAGAGAAAGAAAGATGGATTACCAGAGGCAGCTTTTTCCAGAGGTTCCTGTCCAGAGGAAGAGGTACTGGACAGAAGTGGACACGACGAAGCTGAAGGTGGGGAACTGAGCTGAGAAGGAAGATAGATTCACCTAAGTGAACAAAAATCATTCTACAAAAAAGAAATTTGCACCAGACTGTTTATTTCAGCTCAAATCATAATGGCCATGTCGTTGATACAGTCTACATGCCCATCAACCCATGAGTGGATTAACAAACAGTGGTATATGTATACCATGGAATACTACGCAGCCCTAAAAATAATGTAGACTTTATATCTTTTATGTTTACCTGGATGGGAGCTGGAACGTATTCTTAGTAAAGTATCTCAAAGATGGAAAAAAAAGTATCCAATATAGTCAATACTGTTATTAAACAAATACATAATCACTTACACATTCACACAAATGATAGAACACAAATATAATCCAAAAAGGAGGAGACAGGAGGCAGAGGGGCTGAGGGGGGGAGCGAGTGGAGGGTATTTGATGGGATCTCACCTAATGTGCACAATGCTGGAGTACATTTCAAAACAACTAATTGTATATTATAAATGTCTTCCCACAAAAAATAAGTAAGGTGATAGTTATGTTACTCAGTTTGATTTAAGCATTCTACATTGTATATCAAATTATCATATTGTACCCCATAAATGTATTCAGTAATAATTTAATAAAAATTAAATTAATTAAATAAAATATATACACATGTCCCCTCAAAGCTCCAAACACATTGGGCAGTATTGCACACTGATTAAAAGGGAAGACATTATAGTCACACTACTAGAGCTGACTTGGGCTCCACCTTATTAGAAGTTTGATGTAGTGACAGCTATATAATCATTCTGGGCTTTAGTTTATTCCTCCACAAAATACAGAAAATTGTGCTGTGAAGATTAAAGGAATGAACATATGGAAAGTTCTCAGAATTGTACTTGTCCTATCTCATCCCGGAAGTACTATGCCCAGGGCAGGCACAAGAAAACACAGAGTTTTGACTCAAAGTAAGAAACGGTGCTCCTTTTGCAAGATACTTTCCTTTCATCTGTTAGAAATTAATTCTAATACATTGACTTGTTAGAACAAGACACTTCACTATTATTAATTTTTAAATCATTACTTAAAATGAAGTAAGACATAGTCTTTTAATTTACATGTCTTTGACTATTCATAAAATTATATTTTCTTATTTCCTGGCTCCTTATCATTTTTTTGTTCAGTTAATTATCTTTTCATGCTTTTTTTGACCTATTTTTCTATTGTGTTTTCTCTTGTGTTTCCTAACTCATGGACATTATTTGTATATTAGTGGTATTAATTCTTTGTCATATTCCTGACAATTATTTCCTCCATATTCTTTGTAACTTAATATGATTATCTCTGCACAATAATAAAAGCATCCATCATTTGAAGCAGAGGTAAAAACAAGTATTTTGTCAAAGCTAGAACGAAGAGTTCTACAAGGAGCTGAGTAGGAACAAGTAGAGAAAATTACGCAAAACATTGTAATAGGTTGGGCCTTGTATGCTTAGTTAAGGGATTTGAATTTTATTCTATAGAGAATGCAAGACCAAGCGAGAATGTTAAACTGGGAAGTAACATGCTCAAATTGAGATCCTTCTAGTAGTGATGCAGAAAATGGACTGGTAGTGGGGCTAAAGTATTCACAGCATAGGGTAATCTGTCTCTCAATGCAGCACCTGTTCAAAGAAGCAAAAACTGCCAGTAAACAACAGAGCATCCCCCAGGCTACAGCTAATGAGGAGAGCCAGAGGAGAGCTCTGCTTCATGTGAGCCACCACATTCAATAATGCTTAGCAGTATCTGTAGCATCACTTGTAGCATTAGTGGCATCTGTACCAAAAGCAACAATTGCTCCAATAAGCAGTCAGACAAGAACTGGCATATGGTCATCTCTAAATTATCTGGCAGTCAAGCAGGAAGTACCAAAGGAGAAAGGAAATTCTTGTTAGGATTTTGAAATATAGTAGTTGAGATTCTGACGTCAAATGGTTTTGATGAACTCTATTAACACAGCTGCTGGCATAATTTTGCGCAAAACCCAGAAATTCTTTTTTTTTCTTTTATATTTTTTAATTGTTTCAGATTCACTTAACTAAGTATACAAGGCCCAAGTCGTTACAATGGTTACACTGTTTGTATTCGTTAGGTAAAATCCCTCTTACAATTGTGTGCCATTCCCAAAAGTTTTGTCATAGACCATAACACCCCTCATCCCCTACCCTTCACCCATCTCCTGGGTCCCTCTTTCCCCTGTCCCTGACCTGTAATTGATTTGCCTTTTTCTCTTATGTAGGTATAATTAAATTATCCACTGGCTTCATATTAGAATTGAGTACATTGGATTCTTGCTTCTCCATTCTTGTGATACTTTACTAAGAAGAATGTGTTCCACCTCCATCCAGGTTAATACAAAAGATGTAATGTCTCCATCTTTTTTAGTGGCTGAATAGTATTCCATGGTATACATATACCACAGCTTGTTAATCCATTCCTGAGTTGGTGGGCATTTAGGTTGGTTGATTTCACATTCTGGCAATTGTAAATCGAGCTGTGATAAACAGTCTAGTGCAAATGTCCTTATGATAAAACAATTTTTTTTTTTCTGGGTAGATCCTGAGTAAGGGGATTATGGGGTCAAACAGGAGGTCTAATTTAAGTTCTTTCAGGAGTCTCCATACTTCCTTCCAAAAAGGTTGTATTAGTTTGCAGTCCCACCAGCAGTGTAAAAGTGTTCCTTTCTCTCCACATCCACATTAGCATCTGCAGCTTGGAGAATTCATGATTTGGGCCATTCTCACTGGGATTAGGTGATATCTCAGGGTGGTTTTGATTTGCGTTTCTCTGATAATCAGGAATGATGAGCATTTTTTCATGTTTCTTAGCCATTCGGCTATCTTCATCAGAGAAGGTTCTATTCCTATCTCTTGCCCATTCTTATACATACCGATCTCAACATTATTCCTTTACGAATATTCTATATTGGAGTTTTGATTTTCTTATTGTTTCATAATTGCCTTAGGAATATATTTATAATTTTTCTCACTCAATTTACATTTTATGGTATTACTGAAAAAGAATGTAGTCTCTTCTACTTTTATTTATAACTAACTTACTAGTTTTGTGGCTTAATAAATGATTGACTTTTGTTAAGATTATACAGTTCTTTGACAATAAAAGTTGTTTCCTATTTGTCAGATGAGTGTATTATATTTTATATCAATATAATATGAATCCAGAGCTTCTTTTATATTGAATTACCTAAATCATGTCCAACTATTTACTTTTGATTGTCATGAGTATGCTTTATTTGAAGTATGCTTTGCAGACAGCATGTAGCTAAATTTTATTCAAATATATTCTGACAAATTGTTAGTTTAATTAGTGAATGCATATAATATAGATTATGAGTTCTTTCCTGTTTCTCAGTGGTTTCTAACTCATTTTTTTATTCTCAAACTTTTGATTTTACAATATGTTCTTTCTTATCTTTTTACCCCAACTACCCCCAAATAATTTTAAAAAGTAGGTGGTAAAATTTTAGCTCAACTAGTTGTTATTTAGCTTCACAGTAACGCTTAACCCCTCATTTCCTAATTATAAGCATTAATAATAAGCAATTTCTAACTATTTCCCGTAGGTAAGTTAAGGTTATCACATTCATTTTCGCACCAACCTCTCCACCAAAGATCTAATGCCTCCCAGTTTTTGTTGCTATGACATGAAAGTTGTATCCTAGTTTCATATTATTACATTGCTTTTTATCATCTATGTCTTCTTTAAGGATTTTGTTTACATTGTTTTATAATCAAATTTACGTATTAATCTGGACTTAAACCTATATTTTTAATCAAGTCTCAATTTATTTTATTATTTTAAAATAGCACATGCAGGCCTGGCACTGTGGCTCATGCCTGTAATCCTAGCACCCTGGGAGGTCAGGGAGGGTGGATTGCCTGAACTCACAAGTTCGAGACCAGCCTGAGCCAGAATGAGGCCTGGTTTCTAAAAATAGGGGCTTTTGCGGGTGCCTGTAGTCTCAGCTACTGGGGAGGCTGAGATAAGACTATAGCTTGAGCCCAAGAATTTGAAGTTGCTGTGAGCTGTGATGCCATAGCACTCTACTGAGGGTGTCAAAGTGAGATTCTATCTCAAAAATAAATAAAAAGCACATGTAACACCATGGAAACTTTTTCCCATCTGTAGTTAACCTGATTTTCTGCATTGATGCTTGTATGATTCTTTATCTTCTAAAATAAGAAATTTTATCAAAACAGATTAAATATATTGTTTATATTTTATTAATCATATCTCATCAATGGTAAGCCCATTTGATCTGCAGATACAGATCTCTGTTCAGTAAAAATGTCTTCAATTATATTCTTAAAACATAACTCATATGTCCCCAAGTTTTACTTTTCTGTAGGTATCAATGGAGTCACATTCATACAGAGACTAAAATTTTCCACATTTCCAACAACAAACATAGGTGTGTTCTTCCTTTCTCTGAGTTTTGATGTTTTGGACAAAATTCTCACATCAAAGTTCTTTGAACCCTGACATGTAAATGTTCTCTGAGGTAAAGCTAGTTTCCACACAGCTTATTTTAACTTGTTCACAAGAACAAATATGACACCAGGGGCATTCCCAGGAAACTAAAGTACTTGTGAATATAAAGTCCAGGTCCCACTTCTTCATGCTGTGTGAATTTAGGCAAGGTATTGACAGCTCTGAATTTCAGTTTTTTGTCTATTCTGAATGAGAAGTCACAGAACTGAACTTCACACCTTAAGGGAAAAAATATTGATATTACCAATAAATAAGAAACATCAATTAATATAAATAATATGCAGAAAACTCAGTACAAGTTTGAAATTTAAAACAACAAAAAAAAAACGAGATCTAGGATTACAGCTGAGAAACCACCCCTAATGCAAAGAAGTAATAATACCACTTAAAATTTAAAAATGTGAAAAAGACATATGATAATTAAAATGAAAAGACAAGCCATAACTTGGAAGAAGATGCCTACAATACCTAAAACCAAGAAAGGTCAGCTGATGTTGTTTCCTGACATAGAGTACATGTGGAGGAATCAAGGGTAGAAGCAGATTTATGGAGTAGTAGAAGTCAAGAGTTTGGTTTTGTGATCTCAAAAAATTTGAAACACCTATTAAAGACATCAAATGGAGATATCTAGAATGCAGCTAGATGTAGACATCTGACATTGAGTGGCAAGGTCCAAGCTAAAGATATACATAGAACAAGTTGGGTTGGGGCATATACTGGCATTTCTAAAAGGACTCAGACCCTGGGTGGTGGGCTGTAGAGAAGACTGCTAAGCCAAAGCCAGGTTGTGGGTACATAGCAAGGTTCCTATGAGAGAATTTTCCATAAAGGAAGACTGAGACTGACCCTATTAGAGAAGACTAAACAAAGGAAAAAATCACCATGGAATAATTGTGAATATAGCCGGTGGTTGTGGAGTGTCTTCAAGTTACTAGGCTCAATGTTAAGAATATATTAACTCATTACATATTTATGATGACCCTAGGGTAAAGGTTTCATTCATATCCCTATTTTAACATTTAAGACACTGAGTTTGTAGCTGTCAATACCTAACCTAAATTTGCACAGCATGAAAAGGCAGGGTTAGGGCTTGATGTCAGAGCTGCTCTGATTTTCTGAGAATGCCCAGAACATATATCAGAATGAAATCTTCAAGCAGAGGTCAGTCACTTAACTTGATGTCTGGAGTATTATACATTTCCCAGATTCCTATAGTCAACATGAATTATTCTATCTTTGCCTCCCTTGGTACTGTTTATAACTGTATTGAAGCTCTTTCCAAAACAATTTATAGAGTGTGTCTGGAACACAGTAGACTGTAAAATTCTTGATAAAAAGGGCCATTTCTTTTATGTCTAATTTATCATTGATTAATAATCCAGCAAACATTGACTACTATGCCAGGCTCTGTTCTAGGCAGCAGAAATAAAGGCATGGAAGAACACAACTCTTTATTAGCACTCTCCTAGAGGTCCAATAAAATACTATGACATCTGGCTAGCAAGACTTTCAGAGTGATCTAAGTGTCTCTGGTGAAGAAAGAGTACAAAGACCATTTGACACATTTTCATCACGATGGTTAACGGTCTATGAATCGAGTGTATGATGCCCCATGAGCATATCAATGTACACAGCTATGATTTAAGGAAAAAAAAAAAAAAGAAAGAGCACAAAGAACATAAAGGTGACCTTTAAGCTGAATACTGAAATGGCTGAGAGGGGGCAGTCTAGGGGAGGAACAGCCTGTGTATAACAAAGCAAAGAAGATAAAAGTCAGTATCATGTGGTGTGTTTGGCAAGCCACAAGTAATTCAGCGTGACTGGTGTGAGTATTTTTTATGAAGAAGCAGCAACATGAGGTGGGAGATGTGTTCCTTGGGAACAGGTAGGTACTTCCCCAAATTGCCACTTCTTGAACCCCCTACACACACCCTGTAAGAGTGAGTCAGTAAATGACATGCAAATTTACTTCCCTGTCAGTAGGTGACACTTGCTGGAAGGAACAATTTGCATTGTTTTGGGGTCCTGAGGAGAAGCACTTAAATACCTCAGGTGGTGGGCAGGACCCAGGAGCTCCTAGATGATCTTTTAATTTCTCTTGCAGCAGTTGTAGATGGGGGAGTGTGACTGGGCAGGACCAGGTTGGGTGAGATTGTCCTCAAGCTCCACAGAGCTGGCAACTTAGCTTTTTGGCTGGGACAAAGGTCTGTTCCCAGTTTCTGGACAGAACTCTACCAGGGAGAGGCTGAAGGGGCCCCACCCAGCCGGAAAGTCTATTCGTGGAGGCAGGTCTGTCTGAGATTCACAAACTGGTAGCACTTAGTGGGCCTCATTCTTCTCTCCTCTCTCTGCTTCACATTCTCCCCTTAGAAATCTCTGGAAGGCTGGATTGCAGGCCAGCTGAGCTCCCCTGCTACTGTGCAGTGGCCTGCTCGTTCCCCACCCAGGATCCCAGACTGGGCTGAAAGAACAGCTCAGAGGTGCCATGTGTGTACATCACAGCTAGTACTCACACTACATTCTCTCCACTGATCTGCCCACCTCCCTAGATCAAGTAGGTCAATCCCTTACCATGCCAGGGAGAAGCGTGCTTGTCCTGAGTCAACCATGTTGTGCCTGAGTAGGATCAATATCCCTTCACCTTAGGGCAGTGGTTCTCAACTTTCCTAATGCCATGACCCTTTAATACAGTTCCTCATGTTGTGGTGACCCCCAACCATAAAATTATTTTTGTTGCTACTTCATAACTATAATTTTGCTACTCTTAGCAATCATAGTGTAAATATCTGATATGCAGGAGACCCCCAAAGAAGTCATGACCCACAGGTTGAGAATCACTACCTTGGAGCGTACCAAGGTCTGATAGAGTCACCAGGCATGCAGCACCAGGATGACCTATTAAGCAGAGAACTCATAGTCTAAGCAAACATCCTTCAGTCTGCTGTAGGACCCCAAGAGGAATGATCTGAATCCCACACTGTTTGGAAATATTGGACTTGTGGTTCAAATATATCTCTTGGAAGCCATGGGTTGAAGAGTGGAGGTGCAGAAGAGATTCAGCATGGAAGAGTGCTAGCAGTCTGGTCAGGATGTCCTCTGGCCAGAATGTTCAGTCTCTGAGGGAATGCAAATCACCCAGGACCAGCCAGGACTTTGTGGATCCTCCAGTCAGGGCTGAAGTTAGGAAATGTCTGTGTAGAAGGAGCAGGATGAAACCTGAGCAGTAGAAGACACCTAGCGAGGACAGAGACACACAGTGGGTGGAGGAGTAATGTGGCACCTGCCATCCTTACTTGTGTCTGCAGAGGTGGGAAGTGTCCCAGGAGCCTGGGAGCCTGGTACCCTGCCCACAAGTAGTTTCCAGCTAACTGGTGGCAGCAACCTATGGCCTCATGTGGGGACAAAGTGTTTCCAGTAGCTGGGGAGCCCTCTGGCTGTCATAGATGCAGGAGAGGGAGAAGCACACTGCTCCATCTGCCATTCTCGCAGGGCTAGAAGTCTCTCCAGGGTTGTCTTCTGCTGATATCTTATACTTACCTGTTCTGCTCTGTGACTTCTTCCCATGGAATCTCTTCTAGGTTTTCCCAAGGGATCACAGCTATTCTTGGATTTTTTGTTTGTTTGTTTGTTTGTTTCATTTAAAATTTTTCCTGTTTTCTGAGATGATCAGTCATCCTGGTGCTGCATGCCTGGTGACTCCAGGATGTCTCTGGTCAACCATCCTGTCTCTCTTCTTGGAAGACCTTCAATTATCATTTTGATTCTGTGTGTGTGTGTGTGTTTTATCTTTTCCCTTGATAGGCTATTTTTTTTGTTTTGTTTTGTTTTTGTTTTCATTAAATCATAACTGTGTACATTAATGCATTTATGGGATACAATGTGCTGATTTTATATACAATTTGGAATGCTTACACCAAACTGGTTGACATAGCCTACACATCACTTACTTATTTGTTGTGTTAAGACATTTGTACCTTACTCTTAATAGTTTTGACATGTACCCTTGCGTTGTGCACAATAGGTGAGGTTCCACCAATTATGTTTATATACCTTGACAGATTTTACTAGGGCTTTGTTAATTTTATCAATCTTTCCAAACAAAACAACTTTAAGATTTATTGATTTTCTTTCTTGCTTCAGTTTTTTATTTTATTAATTCTGTTTCTGCCTTCAGTAATTACTTATTCTTATTTTACATAGGCTTCTTTTAATCATCTTTTTCTAAATTCTTAACTTGTCAACTTAGATAACAAACTTTAAATATTTGTTCTTTTCTAATATAAAAATATAAAGTTATAAATTTCCCTCTATTTTCTCTTTATCTGCCTTCCACAGCATTTGTTATATGTCATTATCAATCACTTTGAAATGCTTTCTAATTTTCTCTGTAATTTCTTATTTGATCCATGGGTTACTTGAACATGCTTTGTTTAGTTTGTAACTATTTAGGGCATTTCTTGCCATCTCGTTATTATTGTTTTCTAATTTAATTTTGTGTTGAAAAGAGAATATATTCCATAATGTTTTATTCCTTTGAACTTTATCAACATATATTTTATCACCCAGCACCATAAAATGCCCTTTCCACTCCTCATGGCTTTTAAACCCTCATAAGATATTATCAACAGGCCCTGTGTTCCCTTACCTAAAGGATGTGAAAGGAACCACCACATGCTGCCCCTTAGGGAAGAACCTCATGTCCTCCACTTCCGCTTCCACAGAGGAAAGCGTTTGTTCCCTTCAACACAAGAAGAATATATGGGAGTTAATTCTCTTCTCTTCTATATCGGAAGAAGGATCACTAATATTATTAAATAGAGATTGTTGGGAAAAATGGATGCAATGGATGGTGTTATTGTGTTTCAAAAGATGCTTCAATGTGTCTGCTTATGGGGATGGACACAAGAATTAAAGAAGGTTATTTGAAACATTTCTACAATTCATAAATCATACTGATTAGATTTATTAAAAATTATAATGTGTAAAGCAGCACATCAATTTGTAGGTATGTAAGTATGGAAGGTAAGGATTATTAGGTAGGGAAAGAGGAATTGAAGAAGGTAAAGCTTGATACAGAGTTAGGAACATGTTCTGACCCCCAGTCCTACTTGCTACATGTCTCATGACTCGGGATAGGCAGTGAACTCACTTTTGCTTTATACCACAATCTCGCCTACAAAAGATATCATAATCTACTTTCCATGAAGAAACCTGAAAGATAACCATTCTCTTTTTTTTGCATTTTACATTCTGCTAGGGGATTGGACTATGGGGCCCTACAATCCTCCTTGCACATAGCTGGGTAATTGTACTTGGAGCCTAATTTTCAAGCCAAATATCTTCATGTCCAGGTGGAAGAAAGGAGTAAGCAGAGGTCCTAAGATCTAGAATTAATGGAAGAACATTAAAAGTTTCTTTTTTATTTTCTATTCCCACTTATATTTTCCAATCATTATTTACCAGAAAATCCTGTGCATAGAAATTATTGGGTTCTGCGAGACACAACTACAAGAGGGACTCTGCCTAACAAATTCAAATATTGTGACCTGCTTGTTTGTACCCGCACATTAACCTAAAATAAAAAATAAATTTTAAAAAGGAATTATTGAGTTCTAGATATTATTATTTGACTCCTCTTTCATCCTTGTGGTTAAGAGCATACATGACATAAAGAGTGAGACACTTGTGCTTTTAATCTCCAGTAGCACTGTGGGGAGTCTTTCTTTCAAAAAGGCTCCCTATGTCTCCCAGATTGAGGAGCATCTAATGTTGGGGACAGGAGATCTGCCCCCATCATCCTGCACAGAGAAATCACAATAAAAATTGATAAAGGAGGGGAAAAGAACACTCACTGCAAAGGTAGCAAGTTTGCATATTCATTGATGATTTTTTTTTTTTTTTTTGAGACAGAGTCTCAAGCTGTCACCCTCGGTAGAGTGTCATGGCATCACAGTTCACAGCAACCTCAAACTCTTGGGCTTAAGCAATTCTCTTGCCTCAGCCTCCTGAGTAGCTGGGACTACAGGCGCCCACCGCAAAGCCTGTCTATTTTTTGTTACAATTGTCATTGTTGTTTAGCAGGCCCTGGCCGGGTTCGAACCCGCCAGCCTCAGTGTATGTGGTTGGAGCCATAACCACAGTGTTACAGGCGCCAAGACCATTGATAATAATATTTTTTTACTAATGATTATTGAAGATGTTTTTTATTTCAGGAATATGAGGAGCAATCGGTATTGAGAATTATATGGAATACATAATATTCCTGCCTCCTGGAACCTGTAGTTAAAGTTTCTTATTTGTTTTCTGGTCCCACTTATGTTTTCGAACCATGATTTACCAGAGAATCCTGTGTATAGAAGTTACTGGGTTCTGTGGGACACAATGGAAGATGTATACAACACAAGTAATATTACAAAATTAAAGTAACATTGTAAGCATTCTGATTCAAGATGTTACACTGCAAAAAAATTATTATCCTTCTCTCCTAAAGACCTATTATATGGCTAAAGAAATAATTTTTAAAAAGTCAAGAAGACCAGTTAGACCTAGGTAGTTCTATAACACATTTTCACTATGGTAAGAAATTGCCAGGAATAGAAAAAAGGACTCCACTGTGGATACCTCAGTATGGATAGCAAGTTACTTATGACAATCACTGTGCTGTGGCTACTGGCTGCCAAGTATCACCAGTGAACATACGCTATAGTATAAGTGAAGAAGCAAATCAGCAAGAAATGAGATTTCTGGCCATCAAATTTTGGAAAACACACAGCAGGCACTGAATCTTCTGGTTAGAATTATTTTGCCCTAGTACAAGCCAATTTATACCTGGGAAGTCAAAGTTGTTCAAAAGAAAACCTGAACTCCAAATTTATACAGATTAGAGAATGTTTACTCCTAAAAGCACTATTGGAAATCATTCTGTCTACCATGTCACTTTAAAAATTGGAAAACTGAGATTCATAAAGGCCAATTGATTTTTCTAATGTCACCTAGCTAGCTAGTTGCTGATCTGAAAATAGTAATTTAAATTTCCTGAAGTATAGTTCATTATTTCATTGATCTCATTTTGAAATATTGAAAGTCTGAGAATATGAGAAACACTTTCATAATTTAATGTTTCTGCTTCTTTTAATATGCCTGTCTTATTTTGAATTGTTTCCTCATTTTGTTTCATACAAAGTATATGTGCAAGACCCGCCATCCATATGGTTGTAGAAGGAAAAGAATAAATAGTCAGGGGAGAGTACAACTGGATGCTCCATGACGATCTATTAGAAAAATGAACAGCCTTCTGACCATCAGACACAAATAGAGCCTGCAATTTAAATTTAGCTAATTATTGAATTCAAAACTTTGCAACTAGCATGTTATGCAATATTTTATGTAAGTAATAGCTTCTGGAGTAGTATTTATTTGTAGCAAACAAGGTATTATACACTTTTTCCCCAGGAGGCACACTGGGGTAAAATTTCCAGCTTCTACAAAGCAATGCCAACATAGGGCTACCTGGAGAGACAGTGATATAGAACAAACCTAAATGCCCATCAACTGAGGAAAAGATTGAGAAAATATGGTCTCTCTCTATCCACATACATACAGACATATACATACACATACTATGCAATACTACTGCTATAAAACAAATTAAATAATGGGTTTTTTTGCAGCAACTTGGATGGAACTGGAGACCATTATCCTATGTGAAGTACCTTAGCAATGTAAAAACAAATACCACGTTTTCACTAATAAGTGGGAGCTAAACAATAGGTACACATGGTCATAAAGTCATGTAAGGGAGATTGGAAACTAGGAAATAAGGTGAATGAAAAGTGGTGAGAGCTAAAAACTTACCTCTCAGGTACAAGGTATATAAGTACATTATTCTGGGATGGGCACACTAAAACCCTGACATCAGTATTATACAATCCATCCATTTAACAAAAACACTTTCTCCCCTTAATATTTTGAAATAAAAACTACAAAACAATAAAGAGAACCATTTTTAAAAAATAGAATTCTGGATTACCATTTGATTCATTTTTTCGCTGAAGAATTTTTGAATGTGTATTATCATTTGGGCCAAAAAGATATAGTAGAGAAACAGGTAAAGGTTTTTACTTCATGGGCTTTAACATTATGATAATAAGAGAGAGGTAATAAAGTAATAAGTATGGAATATGTCATCTGGTAATAAGTTCCATGAGGAAATAAAACAAACAAGTTAAGAAGATGGAGAATTGACACCTTTTATGTGTACCTGGATGGAGCTGAAACACATTCTTCTTCCTTTAAAAAAAAAAAAAAAAACAGAGTTTCACTTTGTCACCTTCAGTAGAGTGCTCTGACATCATAGCTCACAGAAACCTCCAACTCTTGGGCTCAAGCAATTCTCTTGCCTCAGCCAACTGAGTAGCTGGGACTACAGGTGCCCACCACAATGCCTGGCTATTTTTAGAGATGAAGGTCTCTCTCTGGTTCAGGCTGGTCTCAATCCTGTGAGCTCAGAGCAATTCACCCACCTCAGCTTCCCAGAGTGCTAGGATTATAAGCAAGAGCCACTGCACTTGGCTCGAAACACATTTTTCTTATCAAAGTATCTCAAGAATGGGAAAAAATTATCCACTGTGCTCAATACTAATATGAAACCATTATATAAACACTGATATACTCATACAAATGATAACAAACAAATATAGTGTAGCAAGGGAGAGGAGTGGGGGACGAGAGGGGAGAGTGATTGGCGGGTGGAGGGAAGGCATTTGGTGGGATCTCACCAAATGTGTATAATGTGAGGGTACTCATTATGTCACCCCACCCCACTGACCCGGGTGAGGGACTCTCCTACAACTTGAACTTTACCTTGGAAGTGAGAACAATGTAATCAAAAAATTTGTTACCTCATATTAATTTCAAATAAAAAATATAAATATAAATTTAAAAAAAGAAGATGAAGAATGACAAGATTCAAATGCCATTTGATGTATGTGGGTCATAGATGTTGTTTCTGACAAGGTGATCATTAGATATCTGAATAAGGACAGAGAGTGAGCCATGGAGATGTCATGAAAACCATTGAAGGCTAACAGAGAATTGCAAAGACCTTGATATGTGAGTGTGCTTGAGAGGTGACGGACAAGCAGCTGTGACTGCAGTATAGTGAGTAACAGGTAAAGATGTAGATGAGATCACAAAAATATGTAGTGGTCATATGAAAGGCTGCTAAGGCATTGAAATGTATAGATTGAGGATTGGTTATTCAACATTGTAGCATGCTACATAGTATTTAAGATAGGTGAAAATGGAGATATAACCATTAGTTTAGGTAACCATAACATTATTAGAATAAGCAATTATTATAAATAATTTCAATAGTGTAGTGAGAAATGAATCCAGCTTTCAAGATTTAATGGTAAAAATACTGAGGAAATAATATTCTTAAAAGTTATATAATAAAGGTATAGGATCCTTAGAAATGCAACATAGTCACAAAATTTGCAATGATAAAAATCTGAATGACCGTTATAAATAAAGGAGACTATACATCTTCAAAGAACCTAAATTTATCTATGTGTTATGAAGAAGAAAAAGGGGAAATAAATACCAAGTATCATCTTACGAAAGATGGAAAAAAAATGAAGACAAAAATCTAAAGAAAAGCAGAAGTGTTAATTGGTAGAAATACCTTGTCATTTAGATTGGTCAATGGAAGTAAAAATTCTAACAGCTGAGGACCATTGGAAACATAAGAAAATAAACAGTGCTTATTACTGAATTAGATGCATTGAATTCATTTTCAGCCTAGATTCAAAGCTTTAGAAAATGCTAAATTTGTATTCCAAAATAATATTTGAATAAAAAAAAATCATACCTTATTACATCAAATTGATCACTGAAACTCTTCAATATATATTCTGGCCTCTTCTGGTCAAGGTTATATGGAGAGCAGAAAAACATCATTAGTAAAATCAAATAAGTTTTTACCATTTCTGTATCATTTAGATCTTCTCTATGATAAACTGCTATGGAGACTTGAGAGTCTCACAGGATATTTGTAAGACAGAGTGTGGTACTGTCCACTGACATAAATATTTCAAATTTTAAGTACTTTTGGAGTCTGTTATATTTTTGAGAAATATTTGTGATTATTTTCTACAAAATAAAAGAATGTTACCACTTAACTTTTATAATTTTCATAAATAGTATGTCATACTCTTCACTATTTTAAACTTTAAATTTCAATATAAATATCAAGAGAGTTAAAATGAATGATCTAGAGAAAAACAAGGAATTTGCCACTGTGTTTACTTCTCTAAAACCTACTTTTAAAGTATATTTATTTTTACTAACAGATGAAAAATACTAATAAATCAATTAAAGTTACAAAGAAGTCTATACCTCTGCTCCAAAATCCACATTGATTAATGGTAGAAGGCTTCAAATTATTCCTGGGAAAATGACTATTTAAGATAGCAGAATCAATTTCTGGTACTTTTTCATCAGAATCAAAAGTCTGTAAGTTTCTCACAAACAATTTAGACTGGCTCACATTGCTCCAACACATTGTGGCTGCTCTCACTGCCCTGGGAATCTCTAAGAAAGGAGATTTTTAAATGGTTATATTTTCTGTCATCTGGATTAAAGTAATCATCCTAAGACTATTTGTTTTAACTACTGCATTTCTATAAATAAAATAGTGTTTTCTAAATTTCAATGACTAATGTATATTTTCAGACTTTATTACTGTTTCTGATCTTTGTAACATCCACTTGTTCTTGTCTCCATCCTACTTGCTTTTATTTCATAATTCTTTACTATTTTATACAGACTTTTCCTTTCACCTGCCTCTCTGAGAATCCAAACATGCTGAGTACAAAGTAATTGTTGACTCGCTGGGTAATTTTCAGTTAGTTCCTAGTGAATTCATTTATCTATCGCTAATGACGTCTGTTGTCTTTCACACTATTTTTTCTCATGCACTTTGGAATTTTGGTCTTCAGGGTTATATAGATTGAGACTTGTTTTGTTTCCCACCCTCAACCTCTACTCACATCATCACCATGACCATCACTAGTACCACTCTTGTTGTATGCCCAAATATAACAACTTTGTGGTGGTTGCAATCTAGCCCTCAGTCTGGAATGCAGGTTCAAGGCCCCTGCCAATAATTATTATGATGTATCAAAAGCAATCAAGCCAGAGACAATGTAGCTTCACTCTTGGCTGTGATATCTTTAATTCTTCCCTTTACCTGGTAACAGAGCTTTGCATAAGGCATTGCATCAGGCTGCAATCAGTTGTAGCTTTTCTTAGCTCTTTCTTATGGAAAAAAGGTAACAATAAGCTATTTGTTTCAAGCTCAAAAATCTAATATGCAAACAAACAATGGTCAGACCACATATGACAACAGAACTATGCCTATGACCTCTGCAGGAATCATCCCAGGAAGCCATACCTCCACCTCTGTAGAAATTGGCATAGAAAGAAAAGGACTTGGTCAATGAGTACCACCTTCTTTAACTTTTGTTCCCCCTTATAGCTCAGGAGTGAGAACAGAAAGGCAGATCTTCCCCCCACAAACCAATCATATGGGATGCCCACTTCCAATTAACCTGCCTTGAATTCCCCTATGTCAACAACCTGCAATGGGAACGTACATGGAGCTTTCTCCTGTCTTACCCTAATCAGGGGTGTCCAACCTGTGGCCCATGGGCTGCGTGAAGATAATTTGAGGACTGTTTTGTTTATCTGTGATGTTAGATATTGAGAAAAGTATGCACAAACCTTTTCTTTTGCTAGTAATCTTTCATTAGTGTTTGTGTACTTAATGTGTGGCCCAACACAACTGTTACTTTTCCAATGTTTAACAGAAAAGCAAAAAGGTTAGACAGCCCTGTTAGCTTTCATACTCCCTCCCCTGCCTTTGATTGAATGTTTGCCAAATGCAAATGATAGTGGTGACTTCTCTGCATAGCAAGCTCCAGATAAATACTTCTTCTCCTGTGGGGGTCTTCATTTATTTCCACAAAGCAATGAGTCTAGATTTGGTTCCCAACATCAAGTGGAGCACTATTAATTTAATGACTTTTACCTTAGGGAATAAAATTCCCATACTCCTCAGCCAATTTTAAGATTGTGATGTTTGACTAGCTTCACTTACAGAGAGGTATGTATTGCATTTCTTAGTAAAGCTATATTGTTATATATGGGTTTTTTCCTCTATTTTATCTTGTATAGATTCATGTTTAGAGTAGAAGAATTTAAAGTATGACATGTAATGTCACCTTAAATATAAATTCCACCCTTTATTCCATAACACTTTTTTTGCATCTGACAGTAATACCTAATAAGCACATTTTATCACTTCCCTGACACCCAGATAATAATCATCACTATATTATTGAAGTTACGTGATGTTGAGATTTTGTTAATAACTATCACATTGGTGATAATCACTAAGAAATAATAGTTAATAGTGTGTGTTCAATGACCACCTTATGAGTACAGAAAATTATTTCTTTTTGCTGACTGATCAATCCAAAAATTGGAAACATAGAGTTATGAATCATCAATAAAAAACAATGCATGAAACAACATGAATCTTACTGAAAATTAGTTTCAATTACAAAACCCAGCCAAAGGATAGTTTCAACACAAAAAGATTTGTATAAGAACCTCAAAGACCTCTTAAATATTGCAAAGAGATGGGCAGAATACACTGACATTGAAAAGACACCAGTGGGAATAATAGTAGGCCTTTTTGTAATTCATTGTAAAGTTACTAAAAATAAAAGCTATCAGTGTTCTAAATACAATACACTTAGAGAATATTATCAGTTAAATATTCAAGAAAAGTTTGTATATGTGTGTGTTCGTATGTGAGTGTCTGTGCATGCATATCTATAAAGAAGGTAGGATAGGTGGGGGAGGAAGAACACCAACAGATGAAACTGTTAAAATATAGATTTAGTGTACATGGATTTTTTTCCTTGTAAATTCCTCGCTACGATCTCTCACTATAAAAGAGAGCAGTTATTTAATGTGACAATCATTTATCCTACCAGTTCACTGGAGCCAGAAAATCACAACGAGAAATGAATTCCTATGTCCTAAGGCTTTTGTTCACAGTTAAAATGCAAGCTTCAGGAAATCTTATCACTGTGAAGGCAGTGAAAATACCTTAGGCAAATTACTTAACCCCCGTGAGCCTCATTTTCTTAAATTATAAATAAGACAATGTGCATAGGCAGATATATAAAATGTTTCATACGGATGGGGTGAATGCATAGTGCACATTTAGTAAATGATCACTTGAAATTGTAGAATTTTACTCAACTATTCATCTTTCCCAAAGATCGTCAAATATAAAAACACTCCTGGTGCTTAGCACACGACAAGCTTTTATCTTTATTCCACCCCCTATTCTACACTGTTATTAATCCTTATTGTGTAAAAGTTCATCAAAAACATTCCCAAGAGGCTGTTTTGATGAAGGAGGAAGATCAGAAGAATACTGAGAGTCTTCAGATGAGGAGGACTACCACTGCGTAGTAGAAGAGCTCCTGAAGCAAAGGCTGGGAAAGACGAAGGCTACCTGAACTTGCCAGGTTTGTCTTTAATGTAGAAAAACTTTAGACTTTTTCTTTTCTTTCCATATAACTGCTATCTAATTACATAGCTTATTTTATATTTTCTGTAATAGAAATCGTGATGTATCCAAGATAACTGTCATCTATATCATAAAAGTGGTTAGCTAAGCATCTGATGTACCCTAATAAAAAATCCACACTGCAGAGGAGGTTATTAAACACCTCCAACATAGATATAAAAAGATAAACCCTGAAGGTATGTTAATCAGCATAAGGAATGTTAGAAATGATTTGTTCATTGGTGAAATAAATGGTGCTCAAGATGTCTTTGAAACACTGCTTAGGAGCCACTGCTCTTGCATGAACAAGGTTTAAAAGTCTGACAAGCCTGATAGCCCATACTTTTGAGGCAGTCTTTAAGGTTTAAAATCCCATTGATTCTGTGTCACTTCATTAAATGAAAGACACTCTTCCCTGTACAAAGCTGGCTGATACAACCATCAAGTAATAGCCAGGGGAACTAACGGCATAGAATGGGACAACTCCTGAGCTCCGGAACAGGTACTATGATTGTTTCTGCTGTGTTTGTTAATAAGTGCATCTTTGGCAAAACTGGATCTAAGATTTGCTTTTATGTCACCTAATAGGAAGATGGTGGAAGAAGCAAACGTATAAAGCAACAACTATCTGTGATTTCCAAAGGCTAGTGTGGAAAGCACTGAAAGAACCAAACAATTGCTGAATGGCTAAATTAACTTAGATCAGTTTGTAATCCCTGGTATAACTAAATGTGTGGTATTTACCTAGGTCTAGAGCCAAAGGGGAAAAACAAGATGGCTTTCCAAGAGACAAATGTGGATGTTGTTAAAGTACTATGATCTTATAGTCATTTATATGTTTTCATGTTTTGTAAAGGAAGAAAGAAAGAATCCAGAGGATATGTGTAAATTGGTCCACAGTACCACATTATGCAACAACAACAACAAAATTGAGAACAAGAGTAAGGATTGGAAAACCAACCTAACACAGGGGCCAGTTTTAGTACTGTTTTTCTGAGTTTTTAGCTTAGCTTTAAGAATTGAAGATGCTGGAAATAAGGTCTTATAAAATGCTTAGGTTATGAATCATAGGAAAGAATTTGCTTTCCTAAAGATATAGAAAAGGATCAAGCTTGGTTAATATACACTAAATGAGGGCACACCATTATGTTAACAAAAATAAAATTAGAAGTCTAGAAAATTTCCTTAGGATGCAAGATTTGGAACATGCGTAAGAGAATCTGGAGTCCCCTTCAAGGATGGAGAAGTCATCTCTTGCTCATCATGAAATGGATATTTACAGCATGGTGAAAGAGTTGGCTCATAGCTAATACAACAGACTTACTGATAAATGAATGAAGTTATTCTCAAAGATAAAGATAAAGCTAGCCATAAATAGATAGGTTTACTGTGATGCATAATACCCCAGTGAAACTACAGTCAGGATGTCCTAGAAATTGCCTTTAATGAAGGAAATGGAACTCAGAGAAGCTTTTACCAAGATGACTTCTCTAATTAATGTATTAGGGAGCAAAAAGACAAAGGAAGGACAGCAGTAGATGTCATACATTTAGTAAACAAATGCTCGTGTGAAAGTAGGTTCACTTTAGCTATTCAACAATAAAAATTGGGACAGTAAATTAGCTAGAAGATAGCAGGCACGCAGACGAGGTACTTCAGGCAGTGCCAATAAAACAACTTTAGATTCTGGAGAGAATGCCTACTGATGCTATCCTAAGGGGCAGTGAAGTTTAGAGATGAAGTCTCTGAAGCAAAATAAACCAAACTGATCTTGTTGCTAATATCTCAGGCTGAGAGGGTAGCAGCCACTGAAATTAAAGTTGATTAGCGATCCACAAAACTAATCTGAGAGTGAGGTGGGTCCAGATTATTCTGCAAGATTCTAAAGGTCAATACACATAATTAATATTAAGTGAAAGTGGCTCCTAAGTGATGATTGCTCTGAAAAAATAGAGACTAGTTTAAAGGTTTGAGTAATACATTCACACAGTAATGAAAGCTAAAATCAAACTGGAAATATAAAGTGGCCAAGCAGGAAAATAAACTGCTAGTAGCCAGAACATCAAAGGGAATGATAAGAACGGATAGATTGGGGTGGGGAAAGCCATTTTGAATTTGACAGAGAAGTTTAATGTATTTATATTTATGGTCAGAAATCTAAATGGCAACATGTCAAGCTTCCTACCTCAAAGTATATATTTAATATAGTTGCTATGGAAAACAGTATGACTTTTTCTCAAAAAAATTAAAAATAGAATTATCATCTAAGCTAAAAGTCCCACTTCTGGATATATATCCATCAGAACTGAAAGCAAATATCCCCCAAATATATTTGTACACCTATGTTCACATCAGTGTTATTCACAATAGCTTAATTGTGTAAGCACCTCAAGGGGCCATCGACAAGTAAATGGATAAGTAAAATGTGTTACATACATGCAATGAAATATTATTCAGCCCTAAAAAGAAAATAATACTGACACATGCTACAGTATGGATAAACCTTAGGGACGTTTATGTTAAGTGAAATAGCCTATCAAAAAGATACATACTGTATGATCCCACTTATCTGAGATATCTAGAATAATAAAATTTATAGGAATGGCCAAGTAGAAGGGTGTTTATCAGGGGCTGAAGAAAGAGGGAAACAAAGAGTTGATTAATGGGTATAAAGCTATATTTTTGAACCCTTTTTATTTCACGGCACACTTGAATCTACAGTTAAACTTCCACTGCATGCTTAAATTATGTTGTTCAAAAACAAAAAAGAATATGCTTATGGTGCTTTGAACTTCTTTTGAAAATAATTTAATTAATGTTCTTTAAAATTTTTTGTGGCACACCTAAGGTCCTTTCAGGGCACACTGGTGTGCCATGGCACACAGGTTGAAAATCACTAGTATAAAATTTCAGTTTTGCAAGATGAAAAGTTCTAGAGGTTGGTTACACAATCATGTGAATATACTTAAAATTACTGAACTGTGCACTTAAAAATGGTAAAGATTATAAATTTTATGTTATGTGTATTTTTACCACAATTTAAAAAATCTTAAGAGATAATTATCAGGTAAATATTTGTGTATCTACCATGCAAATCAAGAAATAAAATATTACTAGAAAAAAAGAAAGAAAGAAGTATATATTTGGTATCCATAAAAGTGAATTAGGGAGGAAACAAGCAGAAACTTCCCTGACTATAAAATATTTGAAAGATGAACAGGTATTTAAAAGACTATATCCCCATTTAATTCACTAGAAAAGCCTAATATCAATTATTAATTGTTACTTCAGTGGGCATACTGACTACACTGTCCAAATAACTAATGAATTAATTAAAGCCTCTGAAAAACATTTAGCTATAATATATTTCTCTGTCATGTTTTTCAACATAGTAACTGAAAAGGAAGGTGAATTAACCTGCCATCATTTGCCAAGGAATGCAATATATGTTAATCTTCCTCCAGTAGGGTTATATCATCATTAAAGAGCAAGTATTTTATAGGAAAGAGTGTAGAGGAAAGCACCACCAGTTTACACTAATTTATAACAGTTGTCAAGCAGAGTATATGACAACCCCCTAAACCAGCCATTTAGCTTAGACAATCACCAGGCATTATTAGGAACTCTGCGTCTTGCTGTCTGGAAATGATCCCTTGGAGTCAAGAAAGGGCAACCTGTGTATCAGGATTTAACTGCAGATAAAAGAAATCTTTCTATTATAAACAAAAAGGTGTGTCTTGTAAGAAATTAAGTTTTTACAAAATTGTAAAAAGGACAAAGAAGCAGCTTGTAAGCTGAGCCAGGGATTAATTTTCACAGCACAGGGTGGCGCCTGTGGCTCAGTGGGTAGGGTGCTGGCCCCATACACCAAGGGTGGTGGGTTCAAACCCGGCCTGGCCAAACTGCATTAAAAATATAGCCGGGCACAGGCGTTGTGGCGGGTGTCTGTAGTCCCAGCTGCTCGGGACGCTGAGGCAGGAGAATCCCCTAAGCCCAGGAGTTAGAGGTTGCTGTGAGCTGTGTGACGCCATTGCACTCTATTGAGGACGACAAAGTGAGTCTGTCTCTACCAAAAAAAAATCAATTGAGATGGTGCCTGTGCCTCAAAGGAATAGAGCGCCGGCGCCATATACCAGAGGTGGCTGGTTTAAACCCCGCCCCTCCCCCGCCCCCCCCCTTTTTTTTTTCACAACGCAATGGGAGAATGTACCTGTCAAGTAAACTGCTCGGTTTCCTCAGGCGGGAAGATGGAGATCAGGAAGCTGACAGAGAAGGTTCCTGTCTGAACTTCGGGATCCAGGGACACAGTAACTTCATCATGATCCAAGGAGCTGCTATACTATTGTCTTCAGTCGTGCCTTAGTTGTAATTTGAGGAATATGAAAACTTGCCATGCCACATCCACTGGATCTGCAGCAGCAAAACAGGTGCATCACCGGCTGTAGCCTCTCTTCCACTTAACTCAATTTCCAATTAAGTTCTAACATGCAAAACCTAAACCTCATCAGTAAAAAGGGAGTCCAGAAGTGTCATTTTTGGCTTTTAAGCCCCCACGGGATAGGATGGAAGTTACAATAAATGTTGAATAAGTCTACCAGTGGTTTCCTCCAGAATTCAGCAAGACCTCACTACAAGAAATTCCAAAGGATAAAGATAATTTATAGTCCTGTAAAAATCCACCTTCTTGGGTCTGTCTGAAACTAAAGACAATGGGACAGGTTCTTAAAACCTCAAAACTATTGTATTATGGTAAAAAGGGCTTCTACTTACATCATGGGCCTTTTTCTGAGAAAATGAATTCAGAATATACTATTGAAATTGCAGTGATAAATTCAGAAGAGGGTCAAACTTGACCCTCTGTGATACTACATATGGAGGTGCTAGTCAGCCACTTGCCTGCTGGTCCAAGGAGTCTCTATGTCACCAAGTAGGGAAGGAAAGCTTCTTGCTAAGTGGAGATAGCCTTCGGAGCATTTACTTTCGAAGACAAATACTATAATTTTGCTATGGGATCACAATCCCACTTTAATTCACTCCAGGAATAGTATTAAATGAAAAGCTATTGTCCTCCACCTTGAGAAGAGAAAACAGGAACAGGGCCAGAAAGACCAACTAGCAAACCATGCTGATTTTCAGACTGTCATGCTGATGCTGACAGCGTAGATGCAGAGAGATTAAACAACCCAGAAGATTTGTGCTTGAAATGACTATGTTATCAAGGAAATAAAAAAAGAAACACTAGAAAATTAATGGAAAACAACTTGGGGAAAGTAACTTTGAAACATATTATCATATGTTATGATATCATACATATGAAACATATGTAATGTGTCCTGTTTCAGGCTACAGAAAGGTGAAGGAGAAGTCTTAAAATATAGCAGAGTACATGTTCTCACTAGAATCATATTGCCTTTAAAATGTAAAAGAGAGCACTTGAGATAAGGAGAAATAGTATTGGCATCATATGTTTTTCAAAGACATTTTAGGAGAGTAAGCTCAAAGGTACCTGGACTGTTGTCTGTAGCCCTTTTAAGTGAGTAGAGTGCTTCAAAGAGGATTAGGATCTCAAGCCCAGAAAGGAAACTGACTCATAGTTTTATGAATAACTTTCAAAGAAGATTACCCAGAAGATTAGTTTCTGGGGAACACTGGCAGATTGACTATAGGGCCTCTAAAAAGGCACTGATAAACAGCTTGGTTTACTATTGTTTACTTATATTTGGGGTTAACAATTGCACTTGCAATTAGTCAAACCAAAATAAAGCATTTAGAGTAATTATACTAAAAGTATGAGACCTGTGAAGTTTTTTATTCAGACTAGGGCCATATTGCATGACAAACCGTATTGTGGGAATGTGCAAATAACATAAATAATCCATAGATTATTTACATCTCATTCTACTTAACTTCAGCTGCAATAGAGGAAAAGTGAAATTACTTACTAAAAAAAAAAAAAAGTTATAAAAGCAACTATATCCTGGTATTAACAAGCAATGAGCAAAAATAAAAATAATGCACCACGTTAGAGAATCAGACGAGAGATCACATCAAGGAGAAGAGCACTACAGCTTGGGAGAGATATTCATAGGCATCCTGCTGATGCTACAATAATTCCTGATTCCCAGAACATGGTCAAAGCAGATTCCTATCAGATACAAGCAGATAATGGGGAAAAAATGAGCTTAATTTCTACAAAGCCAAATGAGCACTCAGCTACTACAATGCCACATGTTCCTAGTAACATTACAGATGCCTTGCCCTCAGCCAATATGGCATGATTGAAATTTTCCTCAAGACGAGGTACTATTGGGACTAACCTCATAATGCTAAAAATTAACCCATTTCCTAGGGAAGTGGACTTAATAGAGTACAGGTTGGCTCTCAACTCCAACTACATGTTAGAAACACTTGGGAAGTGTTTTACAAAATACTTATTGACAATCCATACCCCTAGAATGATTAAATCAGAATTTCTGGGTATGGGGCTTGGGCATCATTAAAAGCTCTCTAGGTGATCATAATGTGCAGTGAGGGCTAAGACTTGCTGTTTCATGCTAGACTAACTGCAGCCATTCTCTCAATTTGCAGGAAAGTCAGCCTTGTTGATTATGGAGAACCCCTCACCTAAGTAAACTGATGGTTAGATGTGTCACTAATAATTAGTTTTAAACATTTGCAAAGCAATGCTATTTTCTAAGTTCTTAAAACAATAACCTTAGGTATTACAACTGGATTGCTAGAAGATACTTTCTTATTCTCCAAATTATAATATTTTAGAAAAATCCTGATTGATTCATATGAACTAAATGGATGAGGTATCTGGAAATATTTGGGCCTTCTGTCAATGGTTCCCAAGACCACTGGATAATTTTCAAGGACTTCAAAACTCAGAAAAGTTGTTATACTTGTGGTTATGGCTATGGATCTTGAAAAAAGTGACCCAGCCAATAATTTATAGAAATCACCAAGTATCATTCAATCACTGTATTAATTTGTGGTGAGGTTCAAATGTGCTAAGCCAGCAATTCCCAAGGTAAGTACATAGCCTAGAAGGCCAAGCATGTGGCCTTTCCAACATTTGAAAGTATTTGATAAAAATATATATCAAAAAATAAAAAAATGATAAAAATACCACACAAATGTTCATACCAGCATTATTTTTAGGAGTCAAAAAGTGAAGACAACCCAATGGCCACCAACTGGTGAATGAATAAGCAAGATGTAGTAGTGTTCATTGTTCAGATGTTAAAAGGAATGAAGTACACATAGATGCGACATCATAAAAAGCCTTGAAAACCTTACTCCAAGTGAAACAAGCCAGACATAAAAAGTCACATATGATGTGATTCTATTTATATGAAATTTCCAGAAAAGGTAAATCCATACAAAAAGAAAGTAGATTAGTGGGTGCTTAGGGCTGGGGGAGGGAGCAGGAATTGACCTGAGGAATAGGAGGGATCTTTTTGGAGTGATACAAATGTTCCAAAACTGGATGACAGTGATGGTCATACAACTCGGTAAATTTACTAAAAGTCACTGGACTGTATAATTAAAATAGGTGAATTTTATGATGTGTAAATGATATATCAAAAAGACTTTTTGAAAAAATAAAATAATATGTGTTCAATGTAATGGCAATTAACATTATGACCCATGGGAAGTCCAGGGATTAATGTATTAAATGTGTCAGGTTGTGATATTTCCTAACTCATATAGCAGATCAATATAAGGGAAACAGGATTTATCTCCTTTACTTTGATTTGATAATGTTTCATTAAAAAGTCTTCCCCAGAAAATATACCTATACATACCAGTCCATACAAAACCTCAAGTAGTACTGGGACAGAAAATTAAATCCTTTCAATTTTACTGTATTAAAAGGATGACCAAACATCAATTTGAGAGGCCTTTAAATGGTGGGAGACTTCACATGTATGGAGTTTTTCCCATGAAAACTGTGTTCCAAGGTAAACTAATTTTAAGAATGACCCCCAATGAGTGAAACCTGTCAATATGAAATCACTCCTATAATTATGTTACCTTACATGGCAAAAGGTGAGTTTAATCTAACCACACAACATTTCAGAAGCAGAAAGTTTTTCCTGCATAGTAGCAGGAAAGTCATTCAGAAAGAGTGGAAGCATGAGAGGGACTTGATGCCAGGGGCTTCTTAGGACAGAAACTTGATTCCTGACTGACAGCTAGCAAGGAAAAGGAAACTTCATACTACAACCACAAGGAATTAGATTCTTCCAACAACTCAAGGGACCTTGGAAGCAGATTCTTCCCCAGAGCCTCCAGAAAGAAGTTCACTTCACTCAATGGTGGGAGTTCAGCTTTGAAAGCAGAGAACACAACTGAGCCCACTTGCACTTCTGATCTACATACATGCGAGATGATAAGCCAGGAAGTGTGTGGTCATTTATTATAAGCAATAGAAAACTAACATACCAAATAACTTCAATGGATCAGACCTAGTTTTACTTATAAAATGCATCTGGCTAATATTGGAAAATGACCATATATGTTCCCTAATGAGATTATTAATTAGACAAGGAAGTTTACCGGGTATTAAAAACCATATGTATCCACCCACATGTGTGGTATCACACAACACCACACAGAATATTTTCTGGCCACAAGTGGCGGAGCAATGGAGGAATCAGGCTTTTATTATGTAGCCACTCTCAGCATGATTAACAGTGAGAGAGCCAGATGTCATGTCTCCCTAAGGAGCAAAATATAAACAGCAACACCTATGTTCTCATGTTGGCAAAGATATTCCATTTCAGTTTAATTACAAAAGACAGAGCAACAATCTAAATCATAAGAAGATAACAAAACAAATTTAAAAAGTGGGACATTCAAAAGAACACATGACATGTACTTTCGGCCAGTCAAAATGTTCTCACAAAATCAACAGTTCAAAATTAAACAAACAAATGGAAAAAACAAAATTCGACACAAAATTATGCAACTTGTGATCCTGAATTCGATCTTAGTCAACACTGACCTGTTACAAAGTACACGTTTGTGATAACTGCAGTTGGATATGTGGCCAGGAGGCAAATACCAAGTCTGTAAATATCAAGTTCTAAGAACTCAGCTGCCTAACAACTTTGGAGCAGTATCTTGTGACTGTCTACATGGTGGGATACAGCTCTAGGCCAAAATCCTATGTAATCTTTCTGGCCCACCCATAGGAAATTATAAGACTTTCCTTTGCCAGATTTATGGGAAAAATCTGCCCTCTCCATACCAGATTTGGTGCGCAGTATGTTAGAAGTTTTTAGGAAAGGAGTCAGGCGTCCTGGCCCAGCATGCTCTTATGCATATCTCCATTCCTAGCCTAGGGGCCTCCTTTCGGGGACTTCTTTACAGTTGCTCTAGCAAATGTAAATACACCATCTTTCTGGCCTCCTATTTATACTGTTATAGAAAGTGAAACAAGGTGCCTTGGGCGGTGCCTGTGGCTCAGAGGAGTAGCGCATCAGCCCTATATGCTGGAGGTGGTGGGTTCAAACCCAGTCCCAGCCAAAAAACTCAGGAATGGAAGAAAAAGTATCCAATGTACTCAGCCCTACTATGAAGCTAAATTATAGCTTTCACATGAAGGCTATAACCCAACTATAGCACAAGACTATGAGGAAAGGGCCAAGGGAGGGGAAGGGAGGGGGGAGGTTAGGGTGGAGGGAGGATAATGGGTGGGGCCACACCTACCGTGCATCTTAGAATGGGTACAGGCGAAACTCACTAAAGGCAGAACACAAATGTCTACATTCAATAACTAAGAAAATGCCATGAAGGCTACGTTGAACAGTTTGATGAGAATATTTCAGATTGTATATGAAACCAGCACATTGTACCCCTTGATTGCACTAATGTACACAGGTATGATTTAACAATAAAAAAAAAAGAAAAAAACTGCAAAAAAAAAAAAAGAGAGAAAGTGAATCAAGGCTTAATTGTCATTTTCTCTTTGACTTATAATATTATGACCACCTTGACATTTGGCAGTTTAGCACTCTCCAGCTCAGCTCTTGATACCCTTTTGCCTGATTGACTGCAGGTTCCTGCCATCCCAGTATCTACCAGTAAATTATAATCCTATAACAGTTTAAAAGAGACATTACCCATGCAATCTAGCTGTTTTCTGAGATTTCAAATAAGAAACCCCAACAATGGATTACTGACACTTCCATAAGGGAAATCAAAGGCCCTGGTTTTTCACTCTTGTTTTACTATTTAGCTACACTGTGACTTTATGCAACCTAAATAACATTCCTCTTATTTTTATTTATTTTTTTTTTTGAGACAGAGTCTCAGTATGTGGCCCTCAGTAGAGTGATGTGGCGTCATAGCTCACAGCAACCTCAAACTCTTGGGCTTAACCGATTCTCTTGCCTCAGTCTCCCAAGTAGCTGGGACTACAAACGCCTGCCACAATGCCCAGCTATTTTTTGGTTGTAGTTGTCATTGTTGTTTGGCAGGCCCAGGCTGGGTTCAAACCTGCAAGCTCTGGTGTACATGGCTGGCGCCCCAGCTGCTGAGCTATAGGCGCCGGCCGAGCCAACATTCCCTATTTTAAAAATAAATTGTACCTAATTTTTGTTAGCTGGTTTTATTTTTTTCAGATTATGTTATTGTATATAAACTTACAATGCTGGGGGGTAATTAGGGCTAGTATGATCTATTATTTTTTTTTTCTTTTGAGACAGAGTCTCACTGTATTGCCCTCAGTAGAGTGCCGTGGCATCACAGTGCACAGCAACCTCAAACTCTTGGGCTTAAGCTATTCTCTTGTCTCAGCTTCCCAAGTACAGGCACCCACCACAATATCTGGCTATTTTTTGGTTGTAGTTGTCATTGTTATTTGGCAGACATGGGCTGGATTCGAACGTGCCAGCTCCAGTATGTGTGGCTGGTGCCCTAGCTGCAAGCTACAGGCGCCAAGTCTGACCTTTTGATTTTATAGGCAAGGCCAATGAGACATACGTTAGGTTAACTGCCCCAAATCACAGCTGTGACAGGTCTAGAATCAAATCCCTGGCCTTAAGTATGTAAAAACACACCTTCAAGTTTCTTCCAACTCTATAATTGCATGATTCAATAAATGGGAGTTTCTTTATCAAAAAGTAAATAAATTGCAATATTCTGCCAATCTTGAATTGCTTATGAAAACAGAATAAGAATTGTGAAAGTACAAACCATGTAGAACAGTCAGCAGTAAGAGGAGAATGCTTATATGACGCATTACTTTTTTTAATGGGGTGATAATTTATATTTACACTCACAAGGATATGAAAAGTCAGAAAAATACAGTAATTATAAAGGAACAAATACAAATAGTCTCCCTATCTTTTTAGTTTCCTTGTTTTTTAAAGTGACTCTAAATACAATCCTAATATAACAGACATGATTATATTATTCTATAACAAAACAAATATCCAATCTCCCATTGGCATGACAATAATATCAAGTAATTTTGAACACAAGCTCACAGTATACACAGGAGAACTAACTCTTGAAGTTATTTCCAACAACATTTGACCAACAGATATATTCCCTAGCATGCCAAAAATCGAAGCAATAAAGGATGATAATTAAATTCTAGTCACTTCTAGGGACACTTAATATTAATGGTAAAACAACTCTTTTTTTTTATTATTGTTGAGGATTCATTGAGAGTACAATAAGCCAGGTTACACTGATTGCATTTGTTAGGTAAAGTCCCTCTTGCAATCATGTCTTGCCCCCAGAAGGTGTGGCTCACACCAAGGCCCCACCTCCCTCCCTCCGTCCTTCTTTCTGCTTTTCCTTCCCCCACCCCCTGACCTTAATTGTCATTAATTGTCCTCTGTGGCTATTTGCCATCAAAGATAACCTGTGAGTTTCGGAGAATCACTGGTAGCCAAATCTAAATGGAAAATCAAATTATAACACCAAAACCCAAAGACTACCACCTAAGAGTTTCAGTAAGAACCCTGAATAAGAACAAATGGGTGTTACTGAGAATTTTTTTTTATATTGGCTTTTATTGTTGAACTTTTGGTTTGACACACAAAAAATCCTCACAAAGGCCAATATTAAGAATATTTCACCCTATGTTTTCTTCTAGGAATTCTACAATTTCAGATCTTATGTTTAGGTCTCTTTACTACATTTTGAGTTGGTTTTTAGGTGTGGTATAAGATAAGCATCCAGTTTCATTCTTTTAATGTGGATATCCAATTTTTTCAACACCATTTATTGAAGAGACTGTTCTTTCTCCATTGTATCTTCTTGATGACCTTGTCAAAAATTAGTGGACCATACATGCTTGAGTTTTCTAGGGGCTCTCTACTCTGTTCCGATGATCTGTGTGTCTATTAATATGACAGAGCCATACAATTTTAATTACTACAACTTTGTAATGTAATTTGAAATCAAGAAGTATGATGCCTCCAAACTTATTTTTCTTTTTCAAGATTGTTTTTGCTATTTGATGTCTTTTGTAGTTATTTACAAATTTTAGAATTTGTTCCTATTTCTGTGAAAAGTATCACTTGTTTTAATCTGTATATCACTTTTGTTAGGGAGACTACATCTACCAAGCCTTTATCAATAAGTAAAAGGCTCTGAACAGTGAAGGAAACAAACAACAAAATGCAAAGACAGACTACTGATTGGGAGAAAATATTTGTAAACCATATACCTGATTTAAGATTAATACGTAAAACATATATGGAATTCATACAACTCAATAGTAAATAAATAAACAAAAACCCCAGCTAACTCAATTAAAAACAGAGCAAAGGACCTGAATAGATGTTTTTTCCAAAGAAGAACTACAAATGACCAACAGGTATATCAAAAGGTGTTTGATACCTCTAATCATTAGGGAAATAAACATTGAGGCCACAGTGAGATGTCACCTCATACCTGTTGGGATGGCTATTACCAAAAAGAAGAAAGATAAGAATTATTGACAAAAATGCAAAGCAAAGGAAACACTTGTATACTGTCAGGAGGATATAAATTGATACAACTATGTAGAAACAATAGGAGGAGCCTCAAAAAATTAAAAATAGGACTTCCATATAGCCTTGAAATCCCTCTTCTGGGTATATATCCCAAAGAAATGAAATTATCACATTGTATAAACACCCACAATCCTATGATCATTGCAGCATTATTCACAACAGCCAAGATATGGAGAAAACCAAGATGAATGGAATATTATTCAGTCTTAAAAGAGAAGGATATACTGCCACTTGTGACATCATAGATCCATCTAGAATACATCATGATAAGTAAATAAAGCCAGCCACAGAAAGACAAATAGCACATGATTTCAGTTATATATGGAACCTAAAAAAATGCAAATGGAAAGTAGAATAGTGGTTATTAGAATCATAAATGAGGAAAAATGGAGAGAATTGGTGAAAGGATACATATTTGCTATTAGGTAGGATAAGCCAAGGGATGAGAACTATAATTAATAATAATGTATCATATACTGAAAATTTGGTATGAGAGTAAATTTTTGGTGTTCTTACCACACACAAAAAAGGCAGCCATGGAAAGTGATGGCTATGTTAATTTGTTTGACTGCAGTATCCATTTTGCTATGTTTATCAGAACATCATGTTTTGTACCATAAATGCATATAATAAAAAATAATATTTTGAAGCCAGAATGAATTGTCTCTATCTTATTAACATTGAGGATTCCAGCTCTAGGCCAAAATCTTAGTGTGATCTTTCAGGCACAACCATAAGCAATTATAAGGCTTTTCCTGGCAGACCTCATGGGTGAAAGCTGCCAGATAGACACCCTGCTCCACCTGATACTTCACAGAAGTGGTGTCGAGGCTGGGAATTCAATCACTACCCTTACATCTCATCTCTCTCTTTCTCCATTTCTCTCTCTCTCTCCACCCCACCCTTCACTCTGCTCTCTCCTGTCAATCTAGGATGTACAGGACACCAGGAGTCACACTACTACCACACCATGAAGCTCAAGTGAGTGCCACCACCAGAGAATATTGAGGTGGCACCACTGGTACTGAGGCTCATGCTTTACTATCTTGGAAGTGGCTGCTGTGAGGACTCTATCAAGGAAAGTTTCTGTAGTAGCACACCCCATATGGCATCATTCTCATTTACTAAAGTTTCATTAAGTTTATCTCCTATATCATGGAGGTAAACTAACCAAGTCTGTAAGGTCTTTGAGAAGCCACCCGCTAAAATGAGCCTGAAGAATGCTATCCAGCTATCTATCTATCATATATGTATATAAATATAAAGTAGAACCTCTGAAAGGTGATCACACAAGGGTGTTTAACAAACTGTTCAAGGTATGGAGGTGGTCAACGTAAAGGGCTAAGACTACTGTGCTGATACGTACATGTGGTGTATGTTTGGTTTATGAAAATTAGGTCTAATTAGGGAGGTGGTCAATGTAAGGAGGTGGTCATCTGTGGAAGCTCTACTAGGGAACATTGGACTACCGCCATTACCACTGTTAAACTTCCATGGGACATTACCGTCCAGGTTTTTAAAGAGTGGTTAGTGTTTCCTGATACTTTACTTATACACCATTTTCTTTCCCTGGGGTTTTCTCTTGATCTTTAAAAGGAAAAGAAACGAAAACACTTTGTGATCGCATAGAAGCTCCAAATCTTGCAATAAATGTAGCATTTTATGAATTAAAAAAAAAAAAAACTGTTCAAACCTAGAAAATTCCATTTGTCTTCTCAAATGACTGAGAATCATTTTTTTTAGGTAAAGTCCTGCAAGAAATCCGACAAGATCTTTCTTTGTTCCCCAAATTGCAATATATTCACTATCCCTATCATCTTGAGTAATGGAGGTAGTAAACATACTGGTAGACTAAAACTTGCAAAACCTCAGAGCAGGATGTCACACAATATGGCAAAATAGTAGGAAGCTCTAGGAGTCAGTCTCTCTACTGGAACAACCATCAAACTGAAACAAAAGCACAATAATCTATTTTGGAACTCTGAAACCTAACTGGATACTTTTAGTAGCCAGGGAAGTGCTTGATGAAGTAAGACACTGTTGATCTTGGGTAAGAAGCAGGGTGAACAAACTAGCTACTGTCCTCCTTTAACTGTAGTGATAAGCAGCCCACATTTTTTGTAGTGGCTGACTCACACCAGGGAAGACAGTAAGAATATTTTCTGACAAAAATTCAGAGTTACGTATTTTGATAGGTCTGTTGGTTCCCTAAGGAGCCTTTGTTTTAGCCTTCATGATGGCAAAGGCTTCTTCTGGGGGCAAGACATGATTGCAAGAGGGACTTTACCTAACAAATGCAATCAGTGTAGCCTGGCTTATTGTACCCTCAATGAATCCCCAACAATAAAAAAAAAAAAAGACATTTGGGATGCAAATGTTTCAAATGCCACTGAATTCTACATTTTAAAATATTTGAAATGAAACATTTTATGTTATTTGTATATTGCCACAAGAAATGTGGTGTTTTCAGTGCTTTCTTTTAGCCATGCCATAATATACTTTGATTTCTATTTGACAAAAGGCCTCTGAATTTTTAGTACATGCTATGTTTTTACACAAGCACCACAGTATGGCCTGCACAAATAACCATGATAGGATGATAGATTTGGCTGTCCTTGAGAGAAACCAAATAATATATGCATACAAATTATTGACGAAAAAACATCACACAGAAGAAAATTTAACATTGGGACTATGAGAAATATTCTGGCAGGACTAAGACAGTTAAAACATATACGTGGGAAACAGATACTCAGGAAGAAATCTGAATCAGTGTAACTATGGTACTTTTGAATAACACAATCAAATGTTCTTATTAAAGTAGACGTTGAACTTTCACATTGGTTTCTGTGGAGAAGAATATTTCAATCATTCATCAAGGTTTTTTGTCTTCATATCTATGTTTTAGAGATGAAGAAAGAAATCTTCAGTTAATTCATAGAAACGTATGCTACAGTAATGGTTCTGAAAAAAGGAACCAATAAATTCAGCTTATTACATATGAAGCTTTAGATGACTTTTAAATAAAATCCAAAGTTGGTAGTAAGAAAGTAGGTGAGACAAACAGAAGAAAAATTGGGGACCATAAAGGAGCCAATCTCTTAGTTTCCAACCTTCAAACTACCTTTTATAAGTGTTCACTTATTCCCAGGACCGCATTGGAACTATTTTTCCTACTGAATTTCATTTAGTAAGTCATAATTAATTCATGCCATCTGTATTATTATTTTCTGGGTTTACTGTTGATTTAGATTTTAACCAACAATCCATAATTATGAAGGTTTTATAATAATATTATAAAAACACATAAATCATTGTCATGTTTGTGAGAAGGCAAGCAAGCCTAGAGAAACTTATGTATTGTTCACTGATACCAATCATTTAAATGTGGTCATCAATCTGTGCTCAAGTCCAAGATTAGTCACATACTAGGCATGCTTAATTTGAGTACTGTAACTGCCTCGCATGGGGTTCTGCTATCCATGATTGGAATTTCACCTGCCCAAAAGTTCCTATGATGTCATCAAGAGCCAATCAGTGCATTTTATCTCTGATACCAACTTGATGTAAGCCAGTCAAAAAGCAAAATCATTTTACATTTTGGTTGGTTTGTTCAGCCTTGTGATGAGAGAGCATATAACATTCATTAGGATTCTGAAAAACTAGAAATGATTACTTATTCTTTTATATCTATACACATGCAAGAGTAACAGTGTTGAATAAGTAAGTTTTTGGTTAAATGGAAAGCACCAGGATTACATGGCACTAAGGGTGTTTAAAGATAGAACACAAATAAATTGCATTAAACTTAAATAAAGTGCATTCAAAGTAGTCACTCAGTTCACTATGTTCTGACAGCACTTACCACATATCATTATTATAGGAATGTCATTATATTTCAATACTTTTCTTATCTTTGTTATTCTGATACATTCTGCAGTGACTGGCAGGCAGTAGGTGGTTAATGCATGTTTGTTGAACAGAGGGGTTTATTTTGCTTAGCCTGAAGAGTATCGGTATTTAAACTTGACTTTATTCCACAAAAAAAAGACAAGGAGAGATGTTGTTTCCTAAGATAAACAAAATGCATAGGTGGAAAACATAAGAATGTCAAGGGAGCAAAAGCACACCTCAGTTCCACATCTAAATTCTTCAACAAACAATTACACAATGAGCTCCTTCCTTCCTCTTGGGCCCACTCTGTGCTCAGTAATGGCACACAATCCTGCAATTTAAACTAGTGTTCAGAGGGGGGCTTTGAAAACTCACAGATCTGCCTCCTTAGCCTGGCAACACCTCTTAGTATGTGTTTTTGGGCAAGTTATTGTTAGCAGACTTGATTTTTCTCCTCTATGAAATTGTGAAAGTAAAAATGACTTCAAAAAGTACCCAAAGGCCAGACCTACCCCAGAACATTTGAGGTGTCAGTAATATGTTTATGATCAAATAAAACTCAGGACAGTTTCTTCAAACCTAAAGGTGGATTCTCAGCCTTTGGATCTCCCATCCCTTTCCCGCATTTCTCCTAACATTACTTCCTAGCCTCCAGTTATTGTAATGATGCATAAGAACTTCAAATAAATATCTCAATTTGCCATACTTCTTAAGTAACTCTTTATTGCCCTTCTTGCTACCATTTTTCCTTCCAAGAAGTGAATGTTCTTTCAAAAAGGCATGAATAACTTATTAAAAGATCTGATGATATAACTGAGGCATGAAATTCATCCACAGCTCTTTGAGTCTGTCAGTAATGATATTTGGGCACCACTTTGAAGTTTACATAATTGTTTTTCACAATCATCTCTTCATTTTATTATCTCTCTCTCACACACATACACACACACACACACGCACAGTTAAGATAGGCATGGAAGTTATCATGGTTTCTGTCTTTTGAGTTACATAATAGAAGGCAGACTATTGTAGTAGAAAAAGCATGGACTTCAGAGTCAAGCCTGGGTTTAAATCCTGGTTCTAGGCAGGTGTCCTTGAGCAAGTTAGTTCAACTGTCTCAGACTCAGTTTCCTAATCCATAAAATGGATAAAACACTTGGGTAAAACACAAAAGTGAGAAAATAGGAAGCATTTAAGACATGGTAACACTCATTATTAAAAAGTCCCAGAAAATTAAAAGGACTTGCCTTAAATTATCTTCTTAATGATAGACTAAAACTAGGTGGCTTTACACCTAGTTTAGAATATCTTCTAGAAATAGCTAGTGTTGGCTTTTCACATGAAAAGATGTATCTCTGCTGGTTCCCTATAGCAACTAAACATCTATTGGATTTTCTTCATTTGTTCAAACCTTTACAATTATACCATGTTTACACAATATTAAACCCATCATTCTAACAGTGACATATTCAGTCCACCAATATGAGGCATTGTTACCATGGTATCAGTTTGAATCTTTTTGTTATGGAGATGGTGTAATAGTCATTAAATATGATGCCAGCAGAACAGCATTGCCCACATAAAAGATCTCCCCACAAAGAAATAGAATGAAACACACTAACAGTGTCTCTGGAAGTACAATATCACAAACTAAAATCTGAATTAAGAATTTGGCTATATAAGTGTCTAAGTATACTAACTGCAAGTATTCTCTATAAAAGGGAATATAAAACATGGAAAATCTAATGACTGCTCTCCCACAGGTTGGAGAATAAAGCAGTATATGACACACTTGAAAAGAGCTTGCAGTTCAGTCTGTTTAAAAGTGAAATGTATCTATTAGTGGATAATTCTCATTGTCAAAGAACCGTCATTAGAATAATGTTACCTCTTCTAAAAGAGTGTCATGGCTATTGCTAATGAGCTTAGGATTCTTACTTTTCAGCTGTTTATCAAGAATTAGAAAATTGTATAATATATTAAGGCTTAGAAATAAATTTATTATAAAAATTTCATTAAATTGTCCACAAATGTTATTATGGGAAAGAAATGTTCACGTCCCTGACAAGAGTGCAGCCATTTTGAGAAACAGCTGGTGGGAAGGAGCAGGCCAGAAACCAAAATGCATGATCATAGCAAATCCCCTCCCCACCCCCTGGATGCTTCAAGGTCATGGTTTCTGGAAACAACTGAACACTTTTACTCTGGCCCCCGCTGGCATCCTATTAAGGGAGTTTACTCCTAGATTTTCCGTGAGTGCAAAAATTACTTTTTTTTTGCAGAAGGGATGACTCCCTCTGGGAAACCCTTCCCACATTCAACTCCCTACTTATAAGGGATAATAAAAGCCTGTTGAAAATGTGTGAAAGCTGAACCAGCTCCTGGGCCGACTCCACTCTGCTCTTTTCTGTCCTTTTCTAATAAAGCCTTCCCAATCCTGGGACTGGTCTCTGCTCCTTTTTTTACAGACCCTTTCCCCTGACTCTAACCCTGGTGTCCTAATTTATTAAATGAATTATAATATTTCCCAGTAATCATAAAAACTCAACATTAGTAATCACTCTTCCCCATCACCCCATCACAAAATTCCCAGATTTATCCATGTGGCTGACTGGAAAAGTAAAAACCATTAGAAGATAGTTAAGACTTTGCTGAGGTAATATGTAGGAATTTTAGAAATCTTATTCATATCTTATTGTGTCCAAACTTTTTATTTTTTCTTGTACTGATTTGGAATCAGCTAGAAAATTTTTCCTCCAAAAACCTCCAATTAGGAGAAAATTCCAAAATCTTCCACATAAATTATCCTACCAACTCACTCTAACTCTCATCAAACACCTTCTTCACTTACTGTCCTTACCCTCATGCTGAAAATTAATCTCCCAGGATGAAACTATTGGGTGGGGAGGAGAATGGCTTTATTTTTCTTTTGATAAACATTCTAGGTGCTGATGACATATTGACCAAGCAAATGCTCTCTGCTCAAAAGTCTAAATGGGGGAAGCCCTACATAAAATTGTACAAATGTTATATATTGTGGAGTCTTCAAAGAAAGGAAAGCATTATTATAGAAAGATGGAGGAAGCTTTTGACTTGGATCAGGGTCCCAGGCAAGCAGCCTCAGAGACAGAGATTATCATGCAATAGCACTGGGAGTGCTCTCAGAAGCAATACCTGTGGGCAAGAAAACAAAGCAGGTTTAGGATGAGGGAGAAGTTAGGCTGCATCAGCTACAGTAAAAGCCTCACCTAATCTAAGGGGGGAATCTCTGGAGATAGCACAGCTCCCAAATTGAAGTAAAGAGTGTGGGTTTATGCATCCCTAACATCCAGTCTTTGGATATAGGCTACCTCTCCACTAGCCACACTGCTCCCCCGCTACAACCTTAGGAAACGCAGCTCTCTTCAGCCAAGGGCAACCTCTGAAGAGGAATTCAGCTGAGAGCAGCTAGCCACCAATATGCTCAGGAACTGAGGCAATGAATGTTTCAGTTTTATAGATGTGTATGGAGAGAGGGATGTGCTCCACAGCATCCATTACCACCCACCCCTGTTCTATTCAGACCTGCTTGAATCATAGAATTTCTGGGAGCAGATTTTTCAGGAACTTAGAAGGTTTTTTCTTGAGGGAAGCATATAGAAAAAAACATTACTAGGATGAATCATAGCTGCCATGCTGAAGTTGGTTTTTAAGCCCCATCTGATACTCATCATTTCCTTTCTACACAATCCATTTTAGATCAATCTCACCCCCAACCACAATCCATTTTAGATCAATCTCACCTTCAACCTTTCCTAATCTCAGTGTGTTATCGGGTAGGATGAGTCAGACTCCCATCTTTGTCTGAAAATCCAGTTATCAGTCTCTTCTCAGCCATAACTGCTGCACCTGTTCATTTACTATCTAAACTGGGTTAGGACATAACAGGAGAAATGCAAGTGAATCATCTGAGTGTCACATGTATCCTCTTAATTCCATTGTGAAACAACAGCTCTGTTTCCTCCTGATGATCAAGTCTAGTGGTTCCTGTCAGGATAGTGAATCCTTTCTGTGCCTGCTGGTCTCTTGGTACATTCACCCTCAAATGAGATGGACAAAGCCATAAGGGACCCTTGCTGTGTCCCCCACTGGAAACATCCTTCCTTTAGGAGCTAAGAGTGCTAAGCCCACAGTACCTAGAGCTATGGGAACAAGAAGGACAAATACTGAAACAGGATGACGGGGAATGATGGTGAATGAGGTCACTCCCACTTATATAACTTGTTTCCTGGACTTAAACATTCTAATTACTGGAAACACAGCACAATCTAATGGCCCTTGATCTAAAGTGCAGTCTGAGTCCTTGAGGATGATGCCCTACCCCAGAAGAGTATAATCTCTAAGCTTTTATGCCAACCACGCATGTTGCTGGTTATTTCTCATGCTGGTAGCACCTTATTTGTGTGATATATTATAAAACAAATACATTTTATGACCATGTGACCACTGCTGTACCTTCTTTACTATAAATTAAGTCCACTGGTGTAATGTTCTTACTTCATGGACCAAGGAACTAATGTGAGAGTCCCGCCAACTACCAGGTGTGTCTATTCCAAATGTGTACTCTGGGACTCAAAAGGAGGAGATTTTAGGGCAAAGGGAAAAAGCAAAAAATGCTTGATTTCCTGAGATCCCCTGATAATTTTAGATAATTTCAAGCATATCAGTATAGCTATAGCATAGGACTGTATAAGAAAGTATGTGGAGTGGAGTGTGAGAAAAAGAGAATAGTAAAAATCACTCTAGGTTTTTGATTGAGAAACCAGAAGGATAAATTTACCATTAACCAAGATGAGGAAAGCCACAGAGAGGACTTGTTTAGGAGAGAAAATCAGCGATTGAGTTGGACATACTAGATATCTAAATGGAGATGTCAAAGAGGAAGTTCACTATCAGAAGATGGACTTTAGAGGAGGGCTCAAGGCTGGCAACGTAAACTTGAGAAGCATGAAGCCCATAAATAGAATTTCAAATTAAGAAACAGAAAGAGATCTGCAGTGGAGTGAATGCAAATAACAGGAAAAAAGTTCCAGGGATCAGCCTGGCACTTCCCAAAGTTTAGGAGTCAGAGGATGAGGAAGTGTCAGGAGACTGAGGAGGTAGCTGTGAGGAGACAGGAAAACTACTTGGTCCTAGAAAGCAGGTGAAGAAAGTGTTTCTGAGTGGAAGGAGTAATCAGCTGTAGCAAATACTGCTGAGTCAGTCTAGACCAGTGGTTCTCAACCTTCCTAATGCAGTGACCCTTTAATACAGTTCTTCATGTTGTGGTGACCCACAACTGCTGCACCTGTTCATTTACTATCTAAACTGGGTGAGGAAGTAACAGGAGAAATGCAAGTGAATCATCTGAGTGTCACATGTATCCTCTTAATCCCATTGTGAAACAACAGCTCTGTCTCCTCCTCGTGATCAAGTCCAGTGGTTCCTGTCAGAATAGTGACTCCTTTCTGTGCTTGCCAGTTCGTTGGATGAAATGCTAGCAGTTCCTCATGTTGTGGTGACCCTGATAATATTTCTGTATTATTGTACAAAAATAATTTTATGGCTGGGGGTCACCACAACATGAGGAATTACACTAAATGGTTGTGGCATTAGGAAGGTTGAGAATCACTGGTCTAGGTAGCTGAGAAATGGGGACCGACCACCACCATTGGATTTAGTGGTGAGGTAGCATTGGTGATTTGGGACAAAAGCACTTTTTAGCGGAGCATCAGAAGCAAAGTATATATTCAGAGGATAATGCTAGGAAAGGATTTCAAGACTAGTTACATAAACAATGCTCTTAAAGAGCTTTGCAGTGGAGGAGGTAAGAGAAATACGGTGGTAGACAACTAAGCAGGAAGTGTGACCAGGAGGTCAAGAGAGGTGTTCTTTTGCTTTTGGGTCTCTTGTTTTGTTTAGTCATATTACTTTTAATGAATAGAGGAAATAACAATGTGGTTGTCTTCTTTTTAAATTTATTTGTATAAATGTATAGGGTATAAATTTAATTATTGTTGTTACATGCATAGATTGCCAGTAGTGAAGTCAGGGCTTTAGGGAATCCATCACCCAAATAAGGTACTTTGCACTCATTAAGTATTTTTTTTTTTTTGCAGTTTTGTCTGGGGCTGGCCTCAAACCCTCCACCCTCGGCATATGGGGCTGGTGCCCTACTCCTTGAGCCACAGGCGCCGCCCCACTCATTAAGTAATTTCTAATCATCCAGCTCTTTCTCCAGTCTCCATTGTCTATCATTCCACACTCTATGTCCATGTGTATACATTATGTACCTCCCACTTATTAGTGAGAACATAGTGTATTTTTCTTTCTGTGTCTGTATTGTTTCACTTAAGATAAGGCCTTCAGCTCCATCCATGTTGCTGCAAAAGACACAGTTTAATTATTTTTATGGCTGAATAATATTTCATTGTGTAAATACACCACAGTTTCTTTATCCAGCCAACCTTCAAAGGACACTTAGGTTGACTCCATATCTCTGCTATTGTGAATAGTGCTGTGATACATACAGGATGTTAATGATTTTCTTCCCTTTGGGTACATATCCAGGAGTGAGATTGCTAGATTGAATAGTAGATCTATTTTTAGTTCTTTGAGAAGTCTCCATACTGTTTTATACAGAGTTTGTGCTAATTTACATTCCAACAGAAAGTAGATAAGTATGCCCTTTTCTCCACATCCTTATCAACATCTGTCATTTTTTTTTTTTGGTCATTTTGAAATATGTAGTGAGAAAAGTCATGATGCTAGGACACTGCTCTTGTGTTAATAAGTGAGAGCGTTTGACAGTTAAAGCAAAAAGTGGACAGGCCGGACTTTACATAGGAGCACACTTCATCCATAGTTACAATAGAATAGACAGTGAATATGAACACAGAATAGAGGTGGGTGAGGAGATGAAATGCTAGAAGCCTGTGGAGTCTTCTCTACTTGCTCTGTCTTCTAAGTGAATTAGGAAGTATGATTGTTTCTTTCTTTAAGCATCTGCTTGATTATTTTCTGAAACTCCAGGTGTACTGCTTTAATCCATTTACCCTGCTAGCCTCTAATTGCCCTTTTCCTCTACCTGAAAATTCCCTGGTGACAAAAGTTCTCTGCAGTTAGTGTCATCTATGGAGAGAGAAGACAAAAAGTGGCCAAATATACCAAGTGATACTGTGGAGCTGACTTCAGACTGTAATACATGACCAAGAATTTTCAGGGAAAATTACCCTTCCCTAGTTGCAGCTTTAGATGGGGTATGATATTTGATCTAATTCTGCAACTTTTCTCCTTCTACCCCGCTCTGCTAGCTTCACTAGAGCATTCAACATGTTGACCTTGGGCTATAAAAGGCTATCCTGTTCTAAGGGTCCACATTAAACAAGATCCTACCCTGTCTGCTTTTATCTCCAAGATAAGAGAAACACTCTTAAAGAAAGTGGATATAAAAGGCTTAGAGCAGTAGTTCTCAAATTTGGCTGATCATTGTACTCATCTAGATTATTCTTTGAAAAATATGCACTCCATGGCCTCTGTCTTAAACATGGATTAAAGCAGGCCCAGAGTAGGTTACAGATATGGTAATTACCTAAATTCTTGAAATCTCAGTGGACTTGTCCCTAACAGCGAAGATGAAAAATCCATTTAATTTTCTAGTACAGTGCCTGGAATACTGCAGAATGCAAAGAACACTTAAAAACTGCTACTTCATTCTCAATACTGTGCCACTTCCCTAGCAGATTTAAGCCTCTCCCTATTTTTTTTCCCTCTGTGGTAAAATATACATAACACAAAATTTACCATAAGGTTTAAGCATGCACAGTTCAGTGGCAGTAAGTACGTTCACATTGTTGTTAATTTTCCCATAATTTGAAATGTGTTGTCTTGTGATACTTTTAATTTACTTAATTTATTTTTTATGCTGTAATTTTGTTCAGGTTAATATGAGGTGATATACAAGTAGGTTACATTATTTATGTTTGTTATAAAGTAACATCCAAAGTCTGAGTTGCAGTCTGTCACCCAGAAAGTATGCCATGTATCCCTACCTTGTACCCGATAGGTGGGAATTAATTGAGTCCTTTTTCCGCTTTCCCCTTTTTCAATTTAAATGAATTTTTCTCGTGTGTGGGCCTGTAGTTGTTGATCTACTATTTTCAGTTTAATACTGAGTAAAGTCATAAGCAGATTTAAAGTAGTTCTCATTAAAACACCACCATCATACTTTAAAGAACTTGAAAAAAATAGTTATTTGATTCACATGTAACCAGAAAAAAAAGGAAATGGCCAAGAGAATTCTACAAAATAAAAAAAATCTGCAATACTTTTAGATTTACAGAAAATTTGTAAAGGTAGTACATGTAGTACATTCTAGTGTCCCCATTTTTTAACATCATACAATATAGGACATTTGTCAAAACCAAGAAATCTCTTCAACTCTAGACTTCATTATGATGTCACCTGTTTTTCCATTCATAAAAAGTTATTTTTTGTTTCTTGAATTCAATCCACAATACCGCTATACTTTTTTTTTTATTTTATACCAACACCATATACTTTATTTTTTGTTGTTGTTGAAGTTTTTTTTTTTTTTTTTTTTTGCCGGAGCTGGGTTTAAACCCATCACCTCCAGTATATGAGGCCGGTGACCTACTCCTTGAGCCACAGGTGCCACCCCATATACTTTATTTTTATATAATTTTAGCCACTTTATTTAAGTATGATTTACATACAAAATCTGTACATATTTAATGTCTACAACTTGATGACTTTGGAGAAACCAACAACACAACCTCTATCATAAACATATTTATCACATACAAAAGTGTCCTCTTGCACTCTGTATTTACTATACTTATTCATTTATTTATTGTAAGTGAATAACTAGAAAATTTTAAGTACATGTTAACTATAAGCCATATGTTGCGCAATAGATCTCTAGACCGTATTCATCTTGTGTAACTGAAACTTTGTACCTTTTGATTTACATGTCCCTTCTTCCGTCTCTCATTCATTACCAACCACCATTCTACTTTCTGCTTCTATGAGCATAACTATGTTAGGTTTCTCATATAAGTGGTATCATATGGTACTTGTCTTTCTGGCTTATTTTACTTAGAATATGAACTCCAGGACTCCTCTCTTAAATGAACTGTCCTTCAGTTCGTCCATGTGGCTGCAAATGAGAAAACTAACTTTTACACAGGCTGAACAATACTTCAAAGTATGTAAATACCATATTTGCTTTATTTATTCATTCATGGATGGACATTTAGGTTATTTTCACATCTTGGATATTGTGAGTAATGCTGCAATGAAGATGGGAATACAAATATCTCTTCAACAAGCTGATTTCAATACATACCTTTGGGTTTATGCTGCTGGATCATATGGTAGTTATGGTTTTAATTTTGTAAAAACACCTCCACACTATTTTCCATAGTGGATATACAATTTATATTTCCACTAATAGTGTGCAAGACCTCCTTTTTTTCACATTCTCAATAATGCTCACTTTTTTCTTCTCTCTCTCTCCTCCATCTCTCCCTCCCTCCCTTCCTTCATTCCTTTATTTTCTTTCCTTTTTTCTTACTTTATTTTGCAATAATCATCCCAATAGGTGTGAGTTTCACTAGGATTATGATTTTCATTTCCTTGATATGAGTTTTGAGCACGTTCATGTATCTTCTGGCCATTGATACATTCTTTTGTAAACAGGATATATTATGGGAAGCATAATAAACGTCCAGAAATCAGGCTTTGTTATAGTATATATCTGTCTCTTAGAGGATCTTGAGGAAGTAAAGGCAAAAATGTCTCTTGACAACTATGCCTGATTTCTGGACATTTTTCGTGTTTCCCATAATGTTTTTATTTCTTTTTTAAAAAATGTCTATTCAGGTTCTTTGCTCATTTTTTTAATCAGGTTGTTTGTTTTCTTGCTATTTATTTATAATATTTGAATTCCTTATATATTTTGGATATTAACTTTCCTCTCCCAATTTTGAAATAATATGTTATTACACATCAAGGGTTTTCTAAAATCATTACATTTAAACACCTAAGATCATGGTTTGTTTTTCGATTAGCAAATTTAATTTTTCTTCTTCTATGTATTAAGGGTAAAAACAACTCATTTTTACTGGACAGCAAGAAAAAATACCCTTTCTGATAGACAAGTAGTATATCTTCCAGATGCCACAGCAGCTGTGGTGGCAGCTGTTGGCACAGATGTAGAAGTGACTTCCATATTTTGACTTCAGCTTAGAAATAGGAAGCAAGAAATGTATCTATGAAGCTACATTTCATAAAATATGCTTGGCATAATGAACTATATTGACCTGTTGCTTAACATGATTAACCAAACTCAGACTGACAAAGTGGTAATTTATTCATTAAACATTTGTGGAGCCATTATATGATGATATTGGGGCATGCACTTGCAACACAAAGATAAATAAGACAATATGTGAGCCCTCAATTATCTCAGTCTAATGGAGACATCACATATGTAAAAGTGTGATTATAATATACTCTAATAAAGGCTAACAGTGACATAAATGTAGATTTCAATGAGGGAGATGAGGCCAACTAAGGCTTTTTGTAGAAGAGATGATGGCTAGGTTGAAAGAAGAAAATATATTTCAGCAAAGATAGGGCGAGAGATAGTGTGTGACAAGTAGTATGAACATAAGTAATGGAACAGAGATATAAAATAAATGTGGCAAATATGGTCCCTGAAGTAGTTTGATACAGCTGAGTGTCAGTGTGTGTATGGGTATGGATGGTGCATGGTTTAAAAGAATGAGATTGGTGAGGTAGAAAAAATGAATATGGTATGAGATGCTCATGAATTAAGACTTGATTCTGAATGAGATGTAGATTCATTGTTGAAGTGATCAACTTCTAATTTCTACTAAACTATACTTGTATCTTGTGTTCTTTATAAAATGCAAATGTGACTAGTAAGTGGCAGAGCTGAGACTTGAACCAATTTTATAATATAAAAAAGACCATGTTTTACGTCTATGTTGAGGAATGCCTATATCTCCCTGTAAACAGCCTTCCTTCACAAACGCCCACAGCTCTGCCTGACTTCGTAATTATCATTGACATCTCCCTAAATTTTATCTTCTTTCTCCCAATTTACCATTTATCCTCTTTCTCAAGTGTGACCAGTTAACTTGGCTCTTCTGATGCACACCCAGGTTAATAAAGCAGTCACTTGGCTGGCCACACTCACTCTAATCTCTAAAGTCCTACAAATGACGTCTACAGAAGTCATTTCAAATGCTCATCTAATCACTCAATTCAAGAGATATATATGCCTTGACTTCTTCAAGATCCTCCAAGAGACAGACATATACTATAGCAAAGCCTGATTTTTCTATATTTTTCATGTTTTACAAACATATTTCCCTTTATTGCCTCCTAATAAATATTTAGTTCTAGTTTTTCAGAAGCCTTTGTATTAGACATATTCAATCATTCCTTTGTGCCTTTGCCCATATTATCCCTGCTACTTGGGATATCACATCCTTTCCCATCAATTCGCTCACTTAAAAATAACAGGTCATTTACCAATACACTATATTATCTTTTTAATAGAGGGGTCCTGTCAACTGCTCTGTGCCATCAACCTCTCTCCTTTATGGGATTTTTATCATACTTTTAACATTTCATTGTTCTTTACATATGTTTCTCTTTTCCTTTGTGAGATCTGCTGTAAACATTTTAGTACATAATGAATTATGTCACACCTGGATTATTACAAGTGTGCACTAAATTAATTCCATGTTTTTAGTTTTTCTTTTTTAGTTTGTTGTGTAGATTGTTACCAGATTAGATATCCTTAAAAACAAATACACATTCTCAATTAAATTTCCAAGCCCTTCTTTGAGCATTATGATTGTTCACCACCCAAACATATCTTTCAGTACTCCTCTATGTAAAAACCAGTGTTCTAGCCCAGCCAATATGCTTTTTGCTGTTCAGGTATATAAAGAGCAGGTTTACCTTTACTTGTTTGCTCATGTGGGCTCAACAGCATGAACTGTCTTTCTTCCTCTTCTCTGTTTGGAAGACTTTTAGTGCTCCCGTACCTTTTGAGTATGATTTCTCCCATAGCAGCTCTGCTTTTGTTCATTGTATCAGCTAGGGTCTTGTTGCAAGCAAAGAAAATTATTCTGATTACCTAAGAAGAAAATGAATTCAATAACTCAATTAAAGGATATTGGATAGTTCACAGAGCAGTCAAGATACCTGAGGAACTGGAGTAAAGGTTAAACTTCCAGGAACAACGTCTAAAGCCAGGCTGTAAAGCTAGACTGTTGAAAAAACTGTGACCACTGTTGCATTGCAACTCAGGGTCACGCAGTCATAGGAGCACACAGCACAGGGCAGAATTCTGCCCGTGCACATGAAGCAAATATTCAGACTGCCTCACAACAGGCTGACAGAAAGTAGCCTGGGTAAAGCAGTCAGATTACAAAAGCTGCAGTCCTTGAGTAATTCCTAAAGCTGTACTGGCTTGAAACCAGTGGACTTGGGGTGCATATAACTCATTGAGACACCAGCTGGGGTGGCCAAGCCAATGCCTGTGTCAGGTCTCCACCAACTCCAGGCACTGCAGTTCAGAGAGGGTATTCTTCCTTTTGTGGAAAGGAAAGAGAAGATTCCAGAAGACATTACTTTAAAACTTTAGAACCATGATAGTGAAATAATGTACCAAGCAAACTCTTGCAGCCCCTGATTCCAGGCCTTGGTTCTTGGACAGCATTTCTAGACATACCTTACATAAGAAGGAAACCTGCTACCCTGAAAGGAATGACTCAGTCCTGGAAGGACTTACCACCTGATAAAGTGCTCATGGGCTTTGAATGTCAGAGGTAACCAGGCAGCAGTCATCACAGGATGTGGGTGCAATTGAACTGGCTTTAGATGTGACATGGTACAGTCTCAGATGTGGTGGCTGTGAGGAAGTACCCACACCATTTCTCCCACAACTCCAGCAACCCAGCACAGAAAGTGACAGAAGAAGGTGAGAGATTCAGTTAAGTAATCCATGTAATCCCTCCATATCTTGCCCAAGTCCACCAAGGTAGGAGCACCAGGATTCCTTAGAGTGCCCCCAGTGTCAGTACACCTGTAGTGACCAAAGACTTGGATCACAACACACAATTTCTTTTGAATATATGGGAAGCCTTCTCGAGAAGAATGGCATGAAACAAGACCAGAGTGTGAAGATTACAATAATACCCAAGTCTTCGATGTCTAGACATTGATCAATGTCCACAAGCATCAAGAACATCTATAAAATCATTACCTCACTAAATGAACTGAATAAAGTACTAGTGACCAATCATGAAATGATGGAGATATGTGATCTTTCAGACAAAGAATTCAAAATCACTGTTCTGAAAAAGCTCAATAGGCTTCAAAATAACACAGAGGAGGAATACTGAAACTCATCAGAAAAATTTAATGGAGATTGAAATAATTTAAAAAAGAATAAATTCAGGATCTGAAGCATGCAAGTGACAAACCGAGAAATGCAATAGCATCTTTCAATAGCAGAACTGACCATGTAGAAGAAAGAATTAGTGAGTTTGAATATAGGGCATTTGAAAAATATAGTCATAAGAGAAAAAACTGAAAAAAGAAGAGAGTGAAAGATCTATGCAATTGTCTCAAAAGAGCAAATCTCAGTTAATGACCTTAAAGAGAAACTAGAGAGAGAAGTTAACATAGAACATTTATTCAAAGAAATAATAACAGAGAACTTCCCAAGCCTAGAAAAAGATAGCAATGTTCAGGTACAAGGTTATAGAACATTAAGCCAACTTATCTCAAATAAGACTACCTCAAGATTTTTGGATAAAGAAAAGGTCCTAAGCAAGAAAAATGAAAAAAAAAAAATTAATATGTCTGGCAGCAGAATTCTCAGTGACAATCTTACAGGCCATGAGACAGTGGCATGACATATACAAAGTGTTGAAAGAAAATAATTATAACCCCAGAATACTATATCCTACAGAAATATATTTCCAACATTAAGGATAAATAAAGACTTTCTCAAACAAAACCTGAAAGGTTTCATCTACACCAGATCTGCCCTATCAGAAATATTAAAATGAGGTCTTAAGTATGAAAGAGAAGGACATTAATGAACAATAAGTAATCATCTGAAAATATAAAACTCACTAGTAACAGTAAATACACAAATATGGAATATTCTATTGCTGTAATTATAGTGTATAAATCACTTATCTTTTGAGTGGGAAGACTACAAGATAAACTTATCAAAAAATGATTACTTTTTGAGGGATAATATAAAATATATAAGTGAAAACAACAAAAAAATTAAAAAGTGGGGTTGGAGAGGGAGTTAAAGTGGATAATCCAGCACTAGAGCACCCAGATATATAAAGGTGATATTATCAGAGCTAAAGAGACAAATAGATGCCAATACCATAATCACTGGAGAATTCAACAACTCATCCTCAGCATTGAATATATGTCCCCAGACAGCAAAATAACAAAGAAACATTGCATTTAATATGCACTATAGACCAAATGGACCTAATGAACATTTACAGAACAATTAATCCAACATTGGCAGAATATTTGTTCTTCTCCTCAGCTTTTGGATAATTCTCAAAAGTAGACCATATTTTATAGAACAAAATGAGTCTTAAACATTTCAAAAAAATTGAAATCACATTAACTATTTTCTCTAAACACAATGGAATAAACCTAGTAATCAATAAGGATAATAGTGGAAACTATATAGAAACATGAAAATTAAACAATATGACTGGTGGGTCAACAAAGAGACTAAGAAGGAAGTTTTAAAATGTCTCAAAAACAAATGAAAACAATATATTAAAACATGTGGGATACATAAAAAGTAGTAAAAAGCAGAAAATTTATAACAAGTGCCTACATAAACAATTAGAAAAGCTTTCAATAAATAATCTAATGCAGTTTCCTAATGAACTAAAAAAAATGAGCAAACAAAACCTCAAATTAGTAGAAGAAAAGAAATAATAAACAGCTCAGAACTAAATAAAATTAAAACAAAAAATACAAAAGATTGAAAGAACAAAAAGTTAGTTTTTTGAAAATATACACAAAATTGATGAACCTTTAGGCAGACCAAATTACCATAAAAAGACCTAACTAATTAAAATCAGGGGTGAAAAAGGAGACATTACAATAATACCACAGAAAAAGCTAAGGATCATTAGAAACTATTACAAGTAACTATATGCAAATAAACTGGAAAACTCAGAGGCAATAGATAGATTTCTAGACACAGTCTACCATGATTAAACCAGGGAGGAATTCACAACTTGAATAAACCAATAACAAGTAACAAGATAGAAGCAGTAATAAAAAGGTCCCATCAATAAAAAATCCCAGGACCCAAAGGCTTTACTGCTGAATTTTACTAAGTATTCATAAAAGAAATAATACCAATGCCACTTAAACTATCCCAAAAAAATTGAGGAGAAGCAAATACTGCCAAACTTATTCTAAAAGACTGGTAATCACTCTTATACCAAAACTAGACAAAGACACAACTATAAAAGAAAACTATACGTCAATATCTCTGTTTAAAATAGATGCAAAAATCCTCAACAAAGTATTAGCTAATCAAATTCAACAACATTAAAAAGATTATTCAACACGATCAGGTGAGATTCATACCAGGGATGCAAAGATGGTTCAACATATGCAAATCTATCAAAGCAATAAATTATATCACCATAATGAAAGAACAAAAACCAAATGTGATCATTTCAATTAATGTTGAGAAAGCATTTGATAAAATTCATCATCCCCTCACGATAAAAACTTAAAATTGAATACAGTTGTTCTAAAACCGGCACATTGTATCCCATGATTGTATTAATGTACACAGCTATGAATTAATTAAAAAAAGAAAAAAAACTTAAAATTGAATATAGAAGAAGCATACCTAATCATGATAAATGCTTCCTTTGACAAAGCCACAGCTAGTACCATACTTAGGAAAAAATGAAAGCCTTTCCTCTAAGGATTGAAACAAGACAAGGATACCTACTTTTAACACTGTTATTCAATGTAGTACATGAAGTTCTAGCTAGAGCAATCAGACAAAAGAAATATATAAAAGGCATACAAAGTGGAAAGGAAGAAGTCAAATTATCCTTGTTTGCAGATTATGTGTGTGTGTGTGTGTGTGTGTAATTTTTTGGAGACAGAGTCCTGCTTTTGTCATCCTGGGCTAGAGTGTCAGGCCATCACCATAGCTTACTGCAACCTCCAACTCCTGGGCTCAAGGGATCCCCCAGCCTCAGCCTTCCAAGTAGCTGTGACTAAAATTGTGTGCCACTGAATCTGGCTAATTTTCTATTTTTGGTAAAGAGAGGATCTCACTCTTGCTCAGGCATGTCTTGAACTCCTGAGTTCATTTAATCTTCACACCTTAGTTTCCAGGAGTGTTAGGATTACACGTGTGAGCCTCTAAACCTGGCAAATATGGTCTTACATGTAGAGAAAATTAGGGACTCTGTAATAAAACTGAGAACTGAATGAGACACTTTCTGTAGGTTTGTTCTTGTTTTTATTATTAAATCATAGCTCTGTACATTAATGTGATCATGGGGCACCATACACTGGTTTTATAGACCGTTTGACACATTTTCATCACACTAGTTAACATAGCCTTCCTGGCATTTTCTTAGTTATTGCGTTAAGACGTTTACATTCTACATTTACTAAGTTTCACATATTCCCTTGTAAGATGCACCACAAGTTTTGGAACAGGTACATTTACTTATTACATGTGATAGTCTCCATTAGTAAATGCAAGTCATATGTCAGTTGGATGTTTGTAACTCAGGGATGTTGGAGCTGCTATGTTGTTGGTGCCACACAAAGGAAATAGCCAGTACATGGATTGAAAGTGCAAGCTTGCAAGAGGTGAGGTTCACCAAAGGTGCAGGAGAGCCCTGAGCAACCTCCACAGTGGCTATTTATTAAGACAATACATAACAGCTATGGGAAGTGTCCAGTAATCACATGCAAGGGCTATGTGCTTAAGAATTGCTACATGCCCTTTCTCCCCATGGGCTTGACCCCTACCCTGAAGCGCCACAAATGTTCAAGATCCAACACCTGCTTACTAACAAGCAACTAATCTCATTTCGTTAGAGTACTAAGTTACTTGAGGGCTTGTCCCCAGCCTGTGAAACATCTCTAGGCCAGCCAGGAGACTGTCCTGCTCTCAGGGTTTCCCTTAAGAACCGGTGATTGTTCTTATAAGCATGGTGTTCATTCTCCTACACAGGGACTTACTGTAATAGTCTCCATTCATAAATGCAAGTTGTATGTAACTCAGATGTTTGTAATTTCGGGACTACTCATGCAGTCAGATTAGAGGTAGTATTAAATCCTTAGAGGAGAATGAACCCTACTCTAAACTAAGTATGCAAGGGATCTAAGTTGCACACTCTTTATGAGAATCTAATGCCTGATGATCTGAGATAGAGATATAATGGTCTTGAATCACTCCAAAACTATGCAACCCCACTCTATACTGCATGAAACCAGGCCCTGGTGACCAAAAGGTTGGGGGCCACTACTTTATTTCACTAATATTTGGCGGTTATTTGTTGTTGTAGCACACTCTAGCACATCCTGAAAAGCACATTTTGTTTCTTTACGGTCTGCTTCCATATTATTTGAAGCTTTTCATTCAGAGTCTGAAATCAAAATAAACTCATTGCTACAAAATATTGTCACTACCAGCTTGCTGGTGAAACTATGTCAGTCAATGCCTTTTAAAGGAGCAATCTCATAATCTTTTAAATCCTTGAAGATATCTATGTCAGTTATGAAATATGCACCCTTCCTAAACTGACAGCATTCAGCAAAAGCCTGGAAATATTCATACTTCAAGATTTTATTCTCCAATTCTGTGTTTTGACTGAGATGATAGAAAACATGTATTTCTTCCAATAGTCTCCAGACTTTGGATTCAAAGGATTACAGTGTATGTATTAAACTGTCAGCTTGTAAAAGCTTAAGATAAGAAAAAGCGAAGCATTATTGTTCGGTATGTAATACAGTATGGTCAACTAAATATAGAATTATGGTGATCCTTGAAACTTGTGGGTGGTGTGGAGGAAAGAAAATGTAAACCTAAATTGAAAAAATCTGCTAGCAACAAAGCACAAGTAATACTCGACAGAGGAGTTATCAAAATGGCAATACCCGGCATTGCTAAAATCAATAGAATATGCACGAAAAATGCCTACATAACCACTTTCAGAAATTTGGGAGTGGTAAACAATGGTAAGTAATGTGACAACGTACTTTAATTATGTGTTTAATAAAAACACAGAACCAGATCACAGTAATAAATCTACCAGAGGGCAATATGGATACATTCACATGAAAAATGACTAAAGCGGGATTTTCCCAAATTGTTCGGAAAAATATTCCTTTAAGAATTGTTAATAGGTATTTCACAAAAAATGTATTCTATATAATGTATCCTTATCTTAAAGATTCATGCATATATTTAACATAGTAAAGATCCTTCAACAGCCTACAGTAAGTAAAACTATTTAATTCTGTGTAACCTGGAATTTCCCAAACTTTTTTGAGAATGGAATACTATTTTCAGGGAAGGAGAGAACTTTCTTATGTTAGTATGAGCATTTTTTATTTTTTGTGTTTTTACTTGACTATATTATTTATTCCTGTTTTCATTTTTGAGTACTCACCATACCCAGGTAGCTCACATTAACAACTTTTAGATAGATAGATAGATAGATAGATAGATAGATAGATAGATAGATAGATAATAGACATAGAGATATACATATATAAATATATGCACAGGTATAAATAGATATACATAGATAAATATATAGATATATAGTATAATATAAATCTAATTGATCTAATGAATAATGTTCCATCATGTGAATATAGCCATGATTGCTTAAGACATTCCTATATTTCCCATATCAAGAAGGACTGTGTCCTCTGCTGAGATGCTCCATGTCCTCCTTAATTACCACTTCTCTAGTAACATGAAGCCTTTAGAATGCACATTTTTCACTTTTTCTATCTATTCCTGTAGTAATACCTTGACCATAATCATAAATGGTCTTAGAAGACCTTTATTTTCTCCTCTGACCATCTGAAGATTCTAGCTTTTATCAAGACAGTTTAGTACTGATACGCATTTTCTTTATATTATATTTATTTTCTTTATATAACTATTATTTTGCTCTTATCCCTTAAGACACATGTTCAAACTTTCTAACATATTCCCTTCAGATAATTATAGATATAGGTAAATATAAATATCTAAAAATCTTGCTCACCATGGTTTCTATTTTCCTCCTTCCTTTTACCCTAAAGTGTATCTTTTGGTTCATTTACTCTTTTGACTTTTTTATCTCCCAAGTATATCACTTATATGAGGCTCATGGATGATATGTCACAAAATTCTCACATATTTGCAAATATTTTTGTTGTATACTAACATATCTTTGATACCTTGGTTAGACTATGATCCTGACAATGAGTTATGGTCAAACCTACTTCTAACATTTGTGGGGCCCATAGTGAAGATAGAAATAGAAGTGTACATGCCATATATCTATGTGCATGCTATGACTCTGACAAAGGGCTGATAAGTAGAGTCTACAGTGAACTCAAATTGATCAACAAGAAAAGAGCAAACAACCCCATTTGTAAGTGAGCAAGAGAAAAGAACAGAAATTTCTCTAAAGAAGACAGACCAATGACCAAAAAACACATGAAAAAATGCTCATCATCCCTAATCATGACAGAAATGCAAATAAAAGCCACTCTGATATATCACCTACCCCCAACAAGATTAGCCCACATCACAAAATCCCAAAGCTGCAGATGCTGGTATGGATGTGGAGCAAACGGAACACTTTTGGACTGCTGGTGGGATTGAAAACTAATACAACCTCTATGGAAAGAATATGAAGAATCCTCAAAGAACTAAAAGTACATGTTCTATTTGATCCTGAAATCAAATTATCAGGTATCTACCCAGAAGAAAAAAACGTCATTTTACCACAAGGACATTTTCCCTAGAATGTTTATTTTAGTTCAATTCACAACTGCCAAGACGTGGAAGTAACCCAAATGTCCATGAAATCATGAATGGATTAACCAACTGTGATATATGTATGCCATGGCATACTATTCAGCAATGAAAAAGATGGACACTTTGCATGTTTTGTATTTACCTGAATGAAGTTGAAACACATTCTTAGCAAAATATCACAAGAATGTAAAACAAGTGTTCAATGTACTATATGAAACCAGAGGGGACTAGAGTCACCAGGTGAGGGGGTTTTGACATAGGGAATGAAAAAGCTTCACACAAAGTCTGTGTTGGGGTACTGCGAAACTCTGGGAGGAGCCCTCCTGAGCAAACCTCGGGTCTGTATTTATTATCATAAAGCAAGAAAAAGTAGTTAAAAGTTACTTATCAGACATCAGCACTAAACAGGGGGATCATGGAAAGTGTCAGACAGAATGGCTCCAACTTGTTTTTGCAAAACCACAGACCTTAAGCCAGACCTCTGCCTCCCACATCAAGAGACCTTTGGAATCTAGAGAATCTTTACCATAACCATGAGGCCTAGTATTGCCACACCTCACATATACATTCTCTCTTGGAGGACAGTTTTCGGATCTTCTGCATATACACACCTCACATGTCATCCTCATGATTCTCTAGGTCTCTCAAGCAGGAAGCGAGTGTTATGCTAAAGATCAGGGCACGATTTTTCTACAGAAACCAATATATAAACAACCATATGCCCACAGGAAAGAAAAACACAAGTATATTCTAGTCAGGGGGCTGGGAGAGGAGGGAAATGGGAAAGGGGAGGAGGGAAGGTGATTGGGAAGTTCTCACCTAATGTTCACAATGTAAAGGTATACTGCATGACCCTTGGGTGAAGGGCTCATCTACAACTTGAAGTTTACCTTAGAAATAAAAAGAATGTAACTGAAACATTTGCACCCTCATAACAATCTGAAATAAAATAAAAATTATGTATCAAGATATCACGTTGTATACCACAAATATATGTAAATTGTATCAATGAAGAGCTAAAATGAAACATATAAACCAGGTTAATAATTCATTAAACATATTATAGTAGTATACCCTTGCTATGCATACCTTTATAATGGCCTAAAAGCCAAGTTCTATTAAAATTAAAATATAAAATTATTTGACTCTAGTTCTGTATCAGAAATTGGTGGCACAAGGAAAGTCAGTTGCTAACTACTGGCCACTGGCTTCAGGTGGGAATAGCACCTACAATTATTAGATCCATTGCTCTGTGAAGAGGGGAATAGTCAAACAGCCAGAGAAAGGCTAGAGTTCAAGGTTCAGGGCAAGGAGCCTTTTTTGTTTGGTCTAAGAATAATACTTGCTGTGGTGCTTTTTGATCAGTAGTCTGTAGATTCTATTCAAGAGCTTACAGTTTCGGTGTTGCAAATTAGAAATCAAATTATAATCTGATTAAATTTTTCCATTCTAGGTAATTTATTTTTTCTGCATTAATCTTTCTAAGAGGTTCTTTTTGTCCCTGGGGAGTTCAGCAAACTGCAGCCTGCACAACTTATGTGTGCATGGCCTAAAAACTGCTACTGGTATTTATTATTTTAAAGGACTAGCAAAACAATGAAGAATGTGTGACAGACACCTTACATGGCTGACAATGCTTAAAATATTTACTGTCTGAGCCATTATAGAAAATGCTTACTGTCATAGGCCTATTACCAAAAAATGCTAAAAATGCTTTCTCACAATCTGATCTTAAAACTCAATGAGCTATCAACCTACAGATCCAGCTCCTTCCCTAGACAAAGTATATTTTCTTGGGTTTTGTTTAATTCTCCAGAGCTCAACTATTAACTACCATGGTGAATTCCTGTAGAAGAGATATATCATAAAAGAACTATGGAATCTGAAACTGCATTTGATTAACTTCTCTATTTTGCATTTTTGTCATTTTTCTGGATAGCTTTCATCAGGATTATCACTTACTGTCAAACTGACATGGCACCTCACAACTCCAGTAGGTGCCATTCACATCAACTAAGCTGTGAATAATGCTTCTTAGGTTGTGCAACATAGTAACTCTGGTGTTTGTCATTGAGACTCTCCCTGTTGCAAAGAATGTAATATTACATAAAAATTCATCTAATCTAGTGGCTGCAAAACTTGATTGCAAATTAGAAACAGAGCCTGGTTCACATCTCCATGTATTCTGACTTTATTGTTTGTAGGTGGGGCCCTGGCATGGATATTTTTAAAAGACTCCCCAGATGACTTTAATGTGCCACCATCACCGAGAACAACTGATCTAGTATTTTAATAGATCTATATTCTATGAACGGTGAAACTAATATAAATTCTAGTGAAAAAGTGACCTGGACAGAACCTAATATAATATATTCTAGTGTAAATATAATGCTAATTAATGTTGCTAAGTTGATACACGAATCTAGGTCTTTTGAACTCCAGAACCCAAATTCTTACTCGCTATTCTATGGCATCCATATGTACATATGAGCAAACAAACTAATGATACTTCTTTAGTTTCCAGTTATACAGATTTAATTACAATGATTCTATCATTATTTTTTGTGGTCACTGAGACCTTAGACCCAAGAATAACTATCATATTTGCTAGGTAGAATTCTTTTATCAAAAACAGATGTTAACTCTTTCTGCTGGTCCACATAATCTTTTAATAGTATGTTAATGACTGTTTTGGTGTGAATGTTTCTCTCAAAATTCATAGTTTAGAAATTTAATCCCCAGTGCAATAGTATCTTGGAGGTGGGGCCTAACAGGAGAAGTTTAGGTCATAAGGGCTGTGACCTTATTAATGGATTAATACTGCTGGATTCAACTACAACTAGACTTTACATTACAAACACAAACAATGTAACCTGATCATATGTCCCTGCATATTAATCCAAAAATAAAAAACAAGAAAAAAAGAAGAAAAAAAATGTAAGAACAACCAAGTGGACATGTTTTTTCCTAAGCAGCCACATACTCTTGATTCACTTAAGTCATAGTCAACTGAAATTGTAACTATGTGTGCACATGTGCTAATAAACTAAATCATTTCCATGTAGCTTTGAGATTATCTGCTTAGATTTTATAAAAGAGCTCTTGGATAAGTGGGTATACTCTCTCTTGCTCTTTTACCAGGTGAAAACACAGTATTTATGCCCTCTGGAGGATTCAGTGTTAAACATGCCATATTAGAGGCAGAACCCTAACATTCCAACACTTTAAACTTGGACTTCCCAGTCTCCAAAACTGTATGAGAATAAATTCCTAGTCTTTATCCATTATTACCCCAACTAAGATGTTCTGTTATAGTAGCACAAAACAAACTAGGACCTTGACTAAAGCCCAAAGCTGGGTATGAACTATTTAGAACTTTATGAAGAAGTGTAAGAAATCGTGCCCTTCCCCTCATCTATATAAGGAATGAGAAGGGTGGAATCACTGGATTGTGAAATGTTTTTAGTGGAAAAAAATTACTTACTTCTTTCTCTATGGGAGAGTAGATGGGGCACTTTCTACAATTGGCACAGGCCACGTGAGGTCAAAGGACAGCTTCAGTAGAATCATTCAGAGGGACCATGGCTGACTGCAAGAAAATGAGATGTCTCTCACTTCCTGAATGAAGCTACAATGTCACCCTGGTAATGGCATAAAAAAGGAGACTCATGAGAGACTTCTGGAGACCCCTTGATGTTTTTGGAAGAATAAGAGAACATAGAAATTTGGATCTTCTTTTGGTCTAGTCATTTTTTTTTTAATTATAGATTTAGGTGGTACAAGTACAGTTTTATAACATGGATTTAATGTGTAGTGGTGAAGTCTGGGCTGATAATGTAACCATCATCTGAATAGTGTACATTGTACTCATTAAGTAATTTTTCATCCCTCTCTCTTACCCTCCCATCACCTCACCCTTTTGAGTCTCCAGTATCTATTATTTTACTCTTGGTCTAATTATTTCTAAAGGTAGGAGTCCTACTGTACTTGTCTACACCAGTAGGTTAAAAAGATAATATGGAGAGGGATGCCTTAGAAGAATATGGGGAAAACCATTTCAGTGTTGGTTTCATGGATTTTGGAAGACTTAGCAGACAAGCTTAGCACAAAGAGTAGAAGGTATAAGGCTATCTAGAGAAATTCTGAGCAAATAAGATGCCTTCCAACCTAGAGACACTCAAGGAAGATGAACTTGCTCCTTTATGAAGTTGTCTTTAGCATTGGAAAGGGCCAGATTTAGCTGAGCAACTCCTCAAGAAAGCTAAACATTTCACATTTTAAAAGACCATGCTGAAGCAGAGGTTATCAAGCTGGACAAACTTGGGTCATCAGCTATAGTAGGTGGCCAATAAATCATGTAATAAGAAATCTGTGTCCCCTATCCTCCCCTCCCTTCCCCAACACAAAAGGAACTGGTTTGACAAAAGAAAAAATATAAGATAAATCTCAGAACCAATTCACATGGACACAGCCCACTTCCTACTACACACAATGGCTTTCATTGTGCCAGGTCAGAGCTTTACTCTTCACTGGAGCAGAATATAGGAAAGATTTTTGAATTTTTACATTGAATTTAACTATATTTGAACATCCAAAAATGGCCACATATTAATGAAATCTGCTAAAGATATTGCTAAGGGACAGATGGGAGATTGAGAGAATACAGTCAGAAGAAGTGCTTTAAAAAACCCTTTATTTATTATATTTCTTAGAACTCTGTTCCCACCCCAATCACTGGAAAATATGACTATGGTTCTGTCTTGAAGGCTTTATGGAGGCAAATAAAACATCCTGTCTTGAATTATCATTATTTGAGTACTTTTATAATTTATGAATGGAAGCCCTCTGCTGTCAATATCTGTATTTGATTATGTTTTTATTTTTCATTGTGATGAACAGAGCATTAAGCATTATGATAACATCTGTTCTCATACACAAGTAAGGTGGAATGTACACAGGGCTAGGAATCAGAAAGATCCTAGGTTCAAACTCTGTTTTTGCCATGTACTAGATGTACAGACTTTGTAATTTACAAAAATATAGCCTATATATGATGACAGTCTCATAGTTTTAAAAGTATGAAACAAGATACAGTGTGTTAAATGCATAGTATACGGTCCATCACGTATAAAGTACTTAGAAAATATTAGTTTCCTTTTGTCCTTCCCCTTTCCTGTGCAATGTACCTAGCTAATTTATTTGTTCTGGTATTATAGGTAGGTTTCCAGTGAAGTGAATATGACTCACCTTTCAGGAACCCTCACTTTTGTGGGTAGTTGAAAATACGATTTTTCACCTTTATTTTTCATATTGTTCCCCAGATTTTGTGAATTTTAGGCCCACAAGGCCCAGATCTACCCAGGATGCTATTTAAAGAGTTTTCTTAGCCCAAGGCTTCATAACTCAAGGAAACCAGAAAAAGCTTCAGGAGAATATAAAGAAGAATATGCAAGTTAAACAGAAAATCTCTGTCCATTAAACTAGTGATATTTATTATTAACTGAACCCTAAGAACTTGTGTCATTTTTAAATTTTTTTTTATTTTTATCTACACTCCTATGTTCCCTGAACTTGTGTCACTTAAATATTATAAATGCAATTTAAAAATACAAAACACATTGGGTTGCAATTTCAGTATAGACAATGAACCAATGTCAAAAGTAGAAGAACCCAAGAAAGCATATAGGCCGGGAAAATGAACTCTTTCTGAGAGAAGAGAAGGAAAGCAGATTCCAGACATATTAGCATAGCCTTTCAATTATGCAAGATTCAGGAATATGTATCCTGAAAAGAGCCCCTTTTCTTTCTGAGCCTCAGTTGTCCTATCAATGTAATGAGAAGTTTGGACTAGATGACTGTGAGAGGCCTTCCAACTCTAACATTATATCTATAATTCTAGTAATCGATATTCTATGATCCTATGAATTAATCAGCAATGAAATACTTCATTATTTCATCCATGACTTAAATCAACTTGGATACTGTCCTTTTTACGTCCCCCCTCTACTCACTAGTAAAAGTATCAATGAACAGTAAAATAGACTAATTAAACAAAATAAAGGAATAAAAGAAAGAATGGCCCGGCCATCAATGTACGCCAAAGAAGAAAGAATTCAGCTGTTATCATTTTTCTAACAGCTTTATTAATTGCAAAGCTTAGTTTTCCCATTGCTTCTATGTTCAACTAAACATCCTTCAATTAAATGCTAGAATTTATTTTAGCACAGTCCCTTAGTCACCTACAGTGACACTGTCTGTCACTGTGTCTGGATACAAGCTTCAAAACACAATTTTAATTCCTGGCTTCTCTGAAAAGAATCCAGCATACAGTGGCTTAACACACCATAAGATGCCACACCATAAGATTCTAATATTCTGGAAGTCAAAATAAGCAGCAACCTCCTTTTTTCCTCCTAGATAGAAATTAAAGAACTAAGGGAATACTCACAATGTTTAATAAATGTAAAAAGTATTAAAAAATATATCTGTGTAGAAAGAAGGATGGATATATAGATAGATATGTGATAAACAAAACAATAAAATTCTAATAATAAAATATAGGTAGTGAGAAGAGAGGTGTTTATGGTAAAATATTTTTTGATGGTAAAATATTTCATTTTCTTGTGTGTTTAAAATTGTCATTGTGTAGTGAAAATTTTTTTAAAAAATATATTTTGGTTAACAAACATGATTGGTTTTTAATAGTGTTCTCTCTGTGTGTGCGTGTGTGTGTAGACAGAGCAACTTATTCTCCTCACACAAAACATAATACAAGCAAACAATATGGACAATTCCTAAATCACCTTGAAATTAAATCAACAAAATGTTAACCATTCTACTTTTGAAGAGATAATATAAACAAATGAAGATCAAATGTTGGAAAATAGTTCAACATATAGCAACAAACTTGCTTCAAACTGACAGATATCTAAAATTTAGTTGAACCACTTTATAAAAAGACAAAACTCAAATAACTTGAAAATCACTAAAAACCAAATCATCTGACACAGAGTTCCTCTATACTTAATTTGGCCAAACATTTTTCTAGATCCTGGAGATACAGTAATGAACAAGACATCCAAGGATCCTCTTTCATGGAGCTGAGTAGTCTTTGATAAAGAATTTTATAAACATACAAATACTTAAGATAATTTCAAAGTTAAATGCTAAAAAGAATTTATTTTAAGCAAACAACATAATCTTATAGAAAGTGACAGGTAAAATGATACAATTTTACAAACTTCTGAGGCTAAGATGATGTGAGGGAAGGAGCAAGCCTATTAAGACCTTAGGGAAAATGATTCCCAGAAGTATGTGCATAAAGTGTAAAGACCTGAGGTAGAAAATAGCTTAGTATGTTGGAGAAACAGATGGAAGGCCAGCACAGGAAAGCAACAACAACAGCAGCAACACCACCTTTCTTTGGAAAGAAATATAGAGAATCCTCAAAAAGCTAAAAAAAGACCTGCCATTTGATCCCATAATCCCATTACAGAGATAGGGAGAGAGATAGAGATAGATAGAGAGAGAGAGAGAGAGAGAGAGAGAGAGAGAGAGAGAATGCACCACTGTAGAATTTGCTGTGAATTTTATATGAATCAGGGATGACAGCCAATATTTTGGTTTAAGGAGCTCAATGAATGGCAGTGCTAACTGCTGAAGTGAGCAAGGCTAGAAGAGGAATAGTTGGGAGGAGAGGGTGAAAAGGCAGGCATTAAAAGTTCTCTTTTTGCCCTGTTATGTTTAAGAATGCTTTCCAAGTGGACACATCTTATAGGCAGCTAAAAGTCTAAGTCTGGGACTTGCAAAAGATTCAAGCTAAAAATACGTATTATTCACATATTCATAATGATGTGGACAGAATGTAATCGTGAGGTTGAAGAAGGTGGGTAGTTGGAGGGGGGAAAGGTGCAAGGATGAGTCCCTGAGCACTCCACAATTTAACCATTGTGAAGAGGAGGAGAATGTAAAGGAGGTAAGAAACAGTGGCTGGTGAGGAAAGGGTTCCAGATGGGTAGAGTAGTGTCATGAAGCCCAGGAAAGCCCCAGCAGGCTCGGCTGGCTCTGCTGACTAATTCTTGAGGCTGAACGAGGAGTTGAGAGTCAAGCAATAACCGTTGTATGTGACACCATGGAGGTCGTTTGTGACTTAAACCAGAGCAGTTTCAGTGGGGTACAGGGGACTCCAGCCTAAATGAGCGCCAAATAAAGAGATAACATTGAATAGGCAGATGAACACAAACATGTAAGTTTCAATGTGAATGAAAGAGAGAACTTAGTGACATAAATCTCTGGAAAAAAATAAAGAATTTAAAGATGAATCTAGCAACATATTGCCATATGATCTTGACAAGTCAAACAAAAGTATGCACTGGGGAAAAGAATTCCTATCTAATAAATGATGCTGGAGAACTGGATAACCACAGGTAGAAAATGGAAACTAGATCCACATCTCTTATCTCTGACAAAAATTGACTCACAATGGATAAAAAATGTAAATATATGACATTAAATATAAACTAATACTAAAAATAAACTTAATGATATGAAATTATAAAAATTCTAGAAGAAAGTGTGGGGAAAATCTCTTGACAATATTGTTCTGGGGAAAGATATTATGAATAAGACCCCATAGGCAATTTTATCAACACCAAAAATAAATAAATGGGACGTAGTCAAGCTAAAAAGCTTCTGCACAGCTAAGAGCAACGCAACTAAAGCAAACAGACAGCCTTCAGAAGAGGAGAAGATATTCGCATGTTATGAATCTGACAAAGGCCTAATGGACAGAATTTACAGAGAACTTAAACTAATCTACTAGAAAACAGCAAACAACCTTATTTATCATTAGGCAAAAGACTTGAACAGAACCTTTTTCCAAGAAGACAAATTACTAAGAAACACATGAAAAATGCTCATTGTCCCTAATCATCAAAGAAATTCAAATCAAAACCACTGTGAGATATCACCTAATCCCACATTACAAAGTCCCAAAGCTGCCGATGCTACAGTGGGTACAGGGAGAAAGAAGCCCTTATATACTGTTCATGGGAGTTCAAATTAATACTGTCTTTTTGGAAAGAAATAAGGAGAATCCTCAAACAGCTAAAAGCAGACCTTCCATTTGATCCCACAATCCCATTACTAGGTATCTACCCAGAAGAACAAAAAAATCATTTTACCACAAGGACATTTGCACTTGAATGTTTATTGCAGCTCAATTCATAATTGCAAAGGTATAGAATCAAACCATGTGCCCACCAACCCATGAATGGATAAAGTGTGGTATATGTATACCAAGGAATACTATTCAACCATAAGAATGTTAGAGACTTCACATCTTGTGTATTTACCTAAAAGGATATGAAGAATATCCTCATGAGGAAAGTATCACACAAATGGAAAAGCAAGGATCTAATGTACGCAATAGTAATGTAGAAGCAGTAGATGAACAACCACATGCCTACGTGAGAGAAAAACACATTTAAATTCAGAAGGGGTGAGGGGTAGGAGGGGTATAGTAAGCTCTCCCCTGCTGGGTGAAGTGCTCAGCTGCAACTTGGACTTTTCCTAAGCAAACAATGTAACCTAATGCTACGCACTCTTACATTAATCTGAAATAAATTTAAAAAGAAAGAGAACTTACAGGCAAAGGATGAAGAAAAGCCCAATTTTAAAACAAGAGCTATTGGAGCTTTTTATTCCTTACTGAGAACAATTCACTATAGATTGAGAAACTGATGATGCAAGAGAGAAGGGAGTTAATTGGGGAACTATAGTTCTGGAACATGCAAGAAAGAATGGAATACAGAGTAAATATGTGGGCGGTGAAGATCATTAATAGGGATGATGGTGCTTCCTCTATTATGCTTGGATGGGATGTGGAGAATGGGTATAGAGACAGTTCTCTGGGCCACTAAGTTGTGAGAAGAAGCAGGAGTTCCTATCTGGATGCTTTTTCTCAGCTGATATTAAAAATAAACTTAATGTTATAAATAGCCAAAATTCATAACATTTATTAAGTAAATGAGAAATAAAATGGCAATAAAAGTAAACACCAGATGTACAACATGGAATTGCATTTTTTTTTTTTTATTTTTTTTTTTTATTTTTTTTTAGTGTTTTTTGTTTTTTTTTTTTTGTAGAGACAGAGTCTCACCTTATGGCCCTTGGTAGAGTGCCGTGGCCTCACACAGCTCACAGCAACCTCCAACTCCTGGGCTTAAGCGATTCTCCTGCCTCAGCCTCCCGAGTAGCTGGGACCACAGGCGCCCGCCACAACGCCCGGCTATTTTTTGGTTGCAGTTTGGCCGGGGCCGGGCTTGAACCCGCCACCCTCGGTATATGGGGCCGGCGCCTTACCGACTGAGCCACAGGCGCCGCCCGGAATTGCATTTTTAGAAAGTACTGTCATATTTCTACCTCTTTCCACTGAAAGTTACTCCTGTAAATCAGATCGTAATCTAAATGTTACACTACCCACCAAAATGAAAACAAAAACAAAAACATCCCACCAGTCTTCCAACTGGCTCAGCAGGGAGAACTCACTATCCACAGAGGGAGCATTCCGAGAAGCAGAAATCTGCAGACCTATACAAATACACTGATAAGCCATTTCCAGGATAATGAGAAGGTATCTTACAGATCCAATTTAGAGGACAACACAGCCTTCATACAATTCATTGAGGAAGAGTTGTTACTTGCAAATCTGAACTTTAAATAATTACAGATGTAACGAGACATAGAATCCTCTGCAATTAGTAATTAAGGTCCTGCTGCAAGAAAGAGATCATTCTAGAATAGCCAGTTGAGACCCCAAAGTTAGAGATCCGAAAGGATGCAAAGCAGAATCTGAAGTAAGAGGTGAGGAAGAACTAATCTGTTCTCAATGTATTAGCTCTTCGTGCTAAACAGGAATGATAAAGAATAGGAGTGCTGTTTTATTCTCAGCCATTTTATTACGCTTATCTATCTCAAGTTAAAAAGTCCATTCAAAAATTCTTGTTACATACATATCTAGACTAATAGTTCGTTAACTGACAATAGTAATCCAGTTTTGGGAACTAGATTGTCACGGTTATGTAAGAAGTACCTTTCATGAAATGATATCATAATGATATTTATTCCTTACGGGTGCGCTACACATAGCAAACATATCAGCAACTTAAAGCCTATTTGTGAGTTAATTTTCGTATCTGTAAAAGGATTGAGTTAGAGTAAGTAAATGTTGTGGTCGGTTCAGGTCTAATAATTCTAAGCACTGATAATTATTTTACAGTGTTTATCAGTAGTGGTTACCACAGAGTTTAAACCATATGTTATTCAGGGATTCACAATCACCATTTATAAATCTTAAACCTGAATTCAGTCCTTCCTGCTCATATTATCATTTTCTTTCTATAGTATTTTTGTAGACTTTAGTAATGTTAAGGTAAAAATAAAGGCAGATATTGGTTTGTTTGCTTTTGTTTCTCTAAGAAGAATTCCAAGTGCTTATCCTCTCAGATGCCCTCAGCACTCTTCGGTGAAGTAGATAAAGGCAGGATCCGTAATGAACTGATCAAGGGAGAGTGATAGTCAAATATTCATTCCTTGGTTCTTCAGCCAGAAATGCTTTCTCTCTATTAGACATCTCAGTCTAATAGAATGACTAAAACAATTTTAGTCTGTGCAACTAGAATCTGTATACTGAACACAAGAGCCTATGCTAAGGGGCCAAAATTGCTTTAGGAGCTGATCAACATACCCTTTTCCAATCTATTAGGCTAGAGATGTGATTTTTTTAGCAAGTGCAGACTAAATATTGAAATGGTAAAAACATATTCTCCTCCAACAAAAACTGAGAGTCTTTTAAAATGAAAAACAGACACAAAGAATGGGATCATCAAATGTTTTTCCAACAAGTACATATTTCTTCTTGCACAAAATACACGCCATGTAGGGTACAGACATGCAGGATACTATGATGAAAGAAACAGAGATTTCTATTACTATACCGGCCATTTGCTAGCTGGTAGTTGTTTAATAAATTACTCAGATTCAACTTCCTTATCTATAAAAATGAAATGTTGTTATAAATTTAAATGGGGCTGGATATATAAAGGTCCAAGAATAGTGTCTGCCATTGAAAAGATACTTAATAAATAGCTTTTGTTACCACTATTTTAGTATATCACCTACTTAAATATACCATTATAGTGGTATGTTAACAGCTTCCTGTCTCTCTGACTATGTATGTGATCTGTGTATGTGACAGCCTTCCCACTCACATGGACATTAGTACGCATAAGGAGAGGTCCATATAAAATATACAGAATTTTTAACAAGTCCTTCAGTGGAATCACATTGGCTGCATAAAAATTGTAAAAGAATCGCAGTTGAGAACACTGAAATGTGACAAAAAAAACCAAAACAGTTATTGGTGTTCAGATGAGGATCTGCACCGATACGCTGGCTCCCACCTTTAAAAAGCCATCTCAGAAGGATATAACCTACACACTGAAATCCTGGTTGGCTTCATAAAATTCATCATTTCCTTCTGGCTTTGATAATTACATTCAGTACAAACTACAGCTAGGTAAGGCATTATGATTTCTTATTTTCTACTGCCCCCTGGAGCCAAAGATGATTACAACAGTAAATTAGTCTTCCAAAATAATTGAATGGAGATTTTCAAGGGTGGGAATGTACAATGACTGTCTACATTTTACTCTTTAATCAAAGACACATATAGATCACAAGCATACCTTGTATATACTGACTACGGAAAATACAAGTTAGCATCAAATGAAATGAGAAAATAATGGGAAACCCTAAACTCCAGAGTAGTGCTGTTTTTTGTTTTTTGGTTTTCTTTTTCAGGTCCATATTTATTTATTTATTTATTTTTATTGTTGGGGATTCATTGAGGGTACAATAAGCCAGGTTACACTGATTGCAATTGTTAGGTAAAGTCCCTCTTGCAATCATGTCTTGCTGTTTTAAAACTTTGTTAAATGGTTTCTTAAATTGTTCCAAATCCTCCAATTTGTGACCACATTGATGTAAAATAATGGTGCAGAATTTAACTTAAAAGAGAAAAGAGAAAAAGAAATGTAGTATATCTTAAAAAATATATAAAAAAGAATTCATGGTGTGAAAACCACTTAAAAATAGGCAGGTCTACTGCACAATGCTGGAGTTCAGGAAAGAAAGAACACAAATTATGAGCAATTACAGCTAACAAGCAAATTGATAAACAACTGCACACAAGCAAGCCTTCAATGATTTTATAGGTCAGAAAATAAAATTAACTACTACATAATAAGACATTCATTTGAAAAGCATGTCTTTGGAAATATCCCCTTAACAGCCTCTCAATTATGTCCTCCGTAATAATCACTTAATTTAAAACTCTTCTGAGAATTCTAACTTTTTCCTCTTTTTAATGTTCTTCCTGTGTACAAGGGTCCTCAAATAAAGAGATTCAAATTATGTTTAGAGAAAATATATGTACAAGCATTAATTAAAATCATCGCTATTATACTAAAGTAAGAGTTTGAAACCAATTTTAAATTACTCAAAACATGTTTTTAAATTAGAATATTGTTTTATAAAAGCAAAGAATAAGGCAAAAAAAAGGTGATCAGATTTATGGGCCATTAAGGGGAGGAAGATTAAGTGATTGGGGAAAAACCCTCCTAAAATATGCCTTATATTTACACTGCTGATTGGACTGCAAAGTAATACAATCTTTTTGGAAGGCAGTGTGAAGAAACCTCAAATAACTCAAATTAGACCTCCCATTTGATCCTGCAATCTCATTACTAGGCATCTACCCGGAAACAAACAAAAAAAAATCATTGTACCATAAGGACATTTGTACTGGACTGTTTATCACAGCTCAATTTACAATTGCCAAAATGTGGAAACAACATAAATGCCCACCAAGCCAGGAATGGATTAACAAGCTGTGGTATATGTATACTATGGAATACTATTCAGCCACTAACAAAGATGGAGACTTTACATCTTTTGTATTAACCTGGATGGAGTTGGAACACATCTTCTTCATAAAGCATCACAAGAATGGAGAAGCAAGAATCTAACGTATTCAATTCTAATATGAAGGCAGTAGACTAATACAAAGTGGGGGGGCAGGGGAATGAAAGAGTTGCTAGAGGGGAAGAGGGAGCAGGATGGGGGGTTATGGTGTATGGCACACCTCTTGGGGCAGGGCACAATTATAAGAAGGACTTTACCTAACAAATGCAATCAGTGTAACCTAATTCTTTGTACCCTCAAATGAATCCCAAACAATAAAAAATAAAATAAAATAAAATACGCCTTATTACTTATATACTGTTGTGGATAGGAAATTGTAGGCAAAGAATAGCAATAAACATGCAAAAATCATTAGTTTATGTCTCTAAGTTTATTGTGGCATAGTCATGTGCCTAAACGCCCTTAGCATTTGGAACAAATGCCACATAAATAAGTGAAAAGTTTTCTGGCAGCAACAAAAATGACACAGAATCCTTAATGGAGAGATTTCCTTGTTGACTATTTTATCAGACTAGTTAACTAGACTGAGATTGATAGCCACAGACAAAATTTTTTCAGGACTGTCTATGAAGGCGAGTTGTAGGGGACAAAGACTTGGTAGCCAGCATTTGAATCACAGAGCATCACACTAGTAAACAGAGTCCTGCAAAGAGCAGTGAGTGTGGTCTCTCATTTATAAAATCACATCACTTCTTATTCCTTTTTAAATCTATTTTATTTATCTTTGATTTGTTTTTGCTTGATCCCAATGCACTGAAGATTAAGAATATGATGCATCAAATTTCATTATAGTCTTCAAATTTCATCCTCAATCACAGTTAGTGTTATTATAAAAATAATTTTTTTCTGTTTCAATACTAAATTTAAACACAGAAGTAGCAGAAAATTACAGAAAGTAGTGCATTTTTATTTCTTGAAATGCTTACCCATAGAATTTGGTAAAACCATAAGGAACAACATGACCATAAGTTAGGGAAGACCTGTATTTGAGTCAGCCAAGCATGTAGCATGGTAGGCATTGATTAAAAATTTGAATCTCAGTTTCCTAATTTGTAAAATGTCATATAAGAATTCTCAGAAGAGAACCGGTGGGGAGGGAAAGATAAAATGTGAGTGATACATTTTGTTAAAGTAAAGTACTACACAAAATATTTGTTGTTATTGTGTGGGAGTCTCTTATGACAAATGGCAAGTGAAGCACTCTCTTACTAGAAAAAGGTATTTTTAACAGACAACAAATTGATGGCAACAGAATGATACCATCTTAATTTTCCCTAAGAATCACAAATATACATTAGCCTGCATGTGGAAAATAGAACCGTTAGTTACAATCTGTGTTTCTTTTGTCTTAGAATATTTTCACGTTTTCCTGGTTAATATATAATTATTAGAATTGTATATTTATGTAATCCATGATTCTGAAAACTTTTCCTGTAAAGGCCAGATAGCAAATATTTTAGTCATTGTGCTTCATATAATCTGTCACAACCACTCACTTGACAGATGCAAGATAAGAAGTGAATGGGTGTAGCTGTGTCCCCCCAAAAAATTTATTTGCCAAAACATTATGGTGTCCAGATTTGGCCCAGGAGTATTAGTTATTGAACCTTCATCTAATCTACTGATACTAGGTCTTTAAGGAGACAAAGATAATTCTATCACTGTGAAGATGTTGAGAATGTGGGTTCATTTGCAAATGTTTTGGTGCTCACAAACATTTCCTATCCAATTATGTCAAGGTTCAAAAAGACAAAATTACTTGGAAATATTTATGACACTAAATATATACCTGTTGACATAGTAGGTCTCCCTAGCAGGATATACTCAGTTCTTATTCAGTTTTTATACTTGTACAAATATTAGGTGACATATCACGAGGATGTCACCACATACACATTTTGTACACTCGCCTTGAAGTTTTAAGAGAACATCAACATACATTCATTGTTCCATACTCATTTCTGAGTTCTAAAACTATGTTACAAAAGGATGTCATGTTTCTTACATGTATTTGAGAGAGGTCTAAAGAAGATGCCACCATACAGTTATTTTTTATACTCTTGTCCGTACATACTGTCTCAGAATTACAAGATAGTTGCTGCAGCTCCATATCACATCAATGCTCTAGACAGGAGGAAACAGGAACATGTTAGTCCACATTAGTTCTTTTTATCAGGAAAAAAACAAAGACCCAGAAACCACTACGTAGACTACTATTTACGTCTCATCAGCAAGAATCATGCCACTAAGTCTATTCTAGATATAGTGGAATTAACAAGAAAAGGGGAAGTTGGGAATGAGTATTAAGGAAGCCAGCCAATGACAATCACCAAATCAGTTAAGGTTATTCCATAATGCAAGTATTAAGAAGTGAGGGCTTATTATTAATAGTTGAGGCTTATGTTCTATGCTTTCTTATGGTTTCCACATCATGAAACCTATGTAAAATGGTAACAAACATTTACATTTCTTTGCAAACATAAACATGTGTCTTCTCTTAGCTCAAGATGTCTTGCCCTTGGATCTCTCCTTTCCCCCATTCCCATGTTGGCCACCTGAGGACATCAATAGCTTGGTATACCTATAATCTGTTCAAGGTATGTAAGTGTGTTATAGATTACCAGCTCAGTTTTAGCTTAGACTAAAGTGGTAGCTGAGAAAAATGTTGGAAATATTTGTATTGTGGGTCTGATTTGCATATTTGTTTTGGACAGTGATATAAATATTTGACTAGGAGACAGACTACATTGGTTAAATAGGACCATCTTATATGATATCTAGGTACATTAAAAAATAAGCATCAGAGGAAAAAGTAAGCTGTTTCAAATTTAAAATCGTATTGGTTAGCTGTGCTAATGACAATAAGCTTCCAGTGGACTACTATGTATTATCCATGTCTATTTTACTCAACATACATTTATTAATAAGATAATGTTTAAATTATGATCAATATATGATTATATATCTGTTAATATGTTTTCAAAGATTTTAAAAATTATACTGGAAAAATGATACCTTTCTCCAATAAGAAAGTAAGGCATGGAATTGGAAAACAGTGCGCTGCATTTCTTCAAAACATTTCTGAAAATGTGTGCATCGGTAAAAGACTTGAAGACATTTCATAATGTTAGTTCCGGTTGGTGAGATTATATGAGGTGATTTTGTTTTCTTCTTTATACTTCTCAGGGATTTATAAAGTTTTTACACTGGATATATATTAGGATTTTCTTAATCAAAAAAGTCATCACTTGGGTGAATTTAACATTCCACTCAATTTAGTCTGTAAGACACAAGGTCAAACTAAAAATTAAAACTTGAAGGTCTTTGGCCTCCTGGGACTTTGTGCTTTTTAATAATTTTCTTAAATTTCCTTATCCACATTTGTGTTCATTTCATAAACTAAACTATGAATGTACGTTTTTTAATTTTAAGATTGATTTTGCTGGGCATTGTGATGTGCACCTATAATCCCAGTTATTCAGGAATCTAAGGCAGGAGGATCACTTTATTTCAGGAGTTCAAGACCAGCCCGGGGAACACAGCAAGCTCTCCAACTCACAAACTATTTTTTCTTATATATATTTAACATTTCTGAAAAAAGGAATAAATGTACAAGAAATATACATATTTACGTTAGTATATCCTTCTCCAGACTAGCTCTCTGAAACCTTAGGATCTGTATTTAGTGAGTTTCCTATGTGTTTTTCTCTGATAGACAGCTAATCTATTGAGTTAATGAGCTGATTAAAAGTTGCGGAGCTGCTTCTGTGTTTGGAGTCGGAAGAGATTTTGTGGAATTAGAATCAGCTGCCTTATTTGCTGAACTGTAAGCATTTTTGTTCTCCTTAAGGTTTCAGCTCATGATTTCATATTCAAGAAAGAAACAAAAAGAGAATCTCCTTTACCTTACTGATTTAATGGCGATTCAATAAAATGTAGGATTCTCTAGCAATGTGGCTTGTGGGATTGTGCCCAATTTTTCCTAAAGGAAAGATATGCTTTTTATTTTACTTTATTTTTTTCAAGTATGTGGGAGCTTCCAGGGCTTCTGTTCTCATCATTGCCATTGTTTGTAAACCAGGGCTTCTGTTCTCATCATTGCCATTGTTTGTAAACCAAAAGCAAATCTTTAGACTTTTAAGAGCTGGGCTGCTTTCATTAAGTAATCAGCAAAAAGCAAATTTTGTATTCAGCTTAAAGAACCTGGCTTTCCGTTGACCAATGATGTGGAACAAAACGGTTAAAATCAAATATTTTAAAAAGCCTATTTGAATTTCCTTTCTGGGATAGGGAATATTAATTTTTTAATCAGGTGTCATAGTAGGAAAAAGCAAAATTCAATTTTTTTAAATATAAGACATGCTATAATGCATGCTATACATGCTATAATGACAAAATAATACCCAAGGATATGATAATAGCACCCCCTCCACACCACATCCCTCCCTGTTCGTCCCTTTACTCTGTAGGCACTGCAGCTTCTGGAGCCTCCAGCCCATCTGGCCAATTTTGGATACTACTGCAGCCACCGTCTTATAAGCGAGCGTGCCACCACTGGCAACACTATGGTTAGCAAGGGGACCTCAGAGAAAAGAGGACAGAAGTGGACACACGGTGGCACCTCCTTCTCTCGGGGCTTTGGTGACATATGCTGAGTCAGCTGCTGCAGAGAGGCCAGGAACAAGCCCAGGTGGCAGGTGAGAGTAGTCTGCACAACATGAGGGTCCATCCCCTCCCAGCCTACCCTCGTCCCCACATCCTCTCATTTCCTACTCTCACCCATGTTGGTGGGAGCATGCCACAGTTGCTCTTCTGAGAACCTGATGGGCTTATTTCCCAGGAAGCAGGTGTGAGAGACCGGGACTGGCCCCCTCTGCCTTGGGCTTCTGAGGGTAATTTCCTGCCCTTGCCAAGCCGCCTCATCTCTCATGCAGCTGACCCAGGTCTGAGGCCCCCAGGACACTGCACCGAGGAAGAAGATCCCTGCGCTGGGGTCTGGGAAACCTAGGTTCTGAGACCCAGTTCTACTGGTAGCCTGCTGTTGTGACTTTGAGTCTCAGTCCCAATGAAGTTTCTGTCTGTGAGAGTATCTGGCAGTGAAACACGAATGCTTGGAGGGGGGATGGTATCTCAGCATATAGATTATACGTGTGAGCCTGTGCCTTGTCCAAAGTCCCAGGGTGTTGAGTTGGAATCATTTCCCAAACTTGCTAGTAAGAACAATGTAGGATGTTTGTTACTGGAACCAATACCTAGGTCTTTCTCCCAGACAGTTGATTCAATACATTTGGGTGTGGTTCAGGAGTCTCATTTTAACCATTTACCCACCCCCAACTCGTCCCAGGTGATTTGTAGGATTTGCAAGTGTGAAAAATATTGGTTTCATTCATTCTGTTATTATTGAGTGCCCAAGGTTTAGATGGCTCAAAGAGGTCCTGATCTAGTCACAAAACAGAAATGTAAATGCAGAATACTTCATTCAGGTATCATCAGGGAAATCTTAAGAAAACAAAACAAAGCAAAAATCATTGCCCTTGTGGAGATTTCCTTTTATGAGAAGGAGTCAGACATTAAATAAAGTAAAATATATAGGATGTAAGTTGGTGGAAAGTGCCTTATAGAAAAACGATGCATAGAAGGAGGATAATGAATATAAGAGTGCCTATATTTAGAGGTGGTGTTTGGAGCCAAGGAATGAGCAATTAAATACCTAAAGGTGGTGAGAGAACATACTGCAAATGCAAAGGCTCTGAAGCAGTAAAATGATGCTTGAAACATTCTAGAAGCCTGCTTGGAAAAGTACAGAAATAATAAGGAAAACACATGGCAAGAACACAGCGATGTTATTCATTTGAAATGTAATAGGTTTATTTTTGTTATTTTTAGATAGATAATTTTTGAAAATCTAATTTAAATTTCTAACACAGTAAAGATCAATACATTTCATATACATTAATAAAAACACTATAGAATCACCCCTAACTTTCAAGAGCAGAAAGAGAGATAGAGAGAGATAAAAACTAAAATGGTATAGAGAAATAGAGTGAAAAAAGACTTTCACAATGGGGCAAGGGGAGCAGAAAAGACAAAAATATGATTACAAACGGGAACAAAAGAGAGAGAGACAACAGGACCGAATTGAACTTCCTCCATAAGGGGGCAAGGGAGAATAGGGTGAGTTAGAGAAAGGAAAAGAAAAATAAAAAACCCAAATTGAGCAAGAAATAGAAAAAGAAAATGGGCCAAATCCAACTTATTTCAAAAGGTAATGAGGATAAGTAGGTGGGAAATAAGAAAAAGAAAACTAACCCTAAAATGGGAAAACAATTTTTAAAACACCAATCCAATTTCATTCACAAAGGGGGATAAGAAAGAAAAATGATGCAAAAAACTGGGAAAATCACAAACAAAATAAAGCTGAATCTCATTTATTTCACATGGAGGAAAGAGGAGGAGGAAGCTGGGAGGATTAAAAAAAAATGGTAAAGAAATAGACAAAGCAGAACCAAATTGAACATTTCTTTTTTCCACAAAGGGGTGGGGTATAGAGGAAAAAAAGAAGGATTAAAAACAGATATGCCCCTAAATGGGACAATAGATAAAACTAGACTGAATTCAACTTCTTTTGCAATAGGAAAAAGAGCACTAGAAAGATACAAACAATAGAAAGATATGAAAATGGGAAAGGAACAAACAGACCAAATTCTACAACTTTCCCAAGGGAGAAGCTGAAGCATACCAGTATACAAGGAAACACCAAAAGAAAGCCAAAACAAAACAAACAAACAAACAAATCAAAAAACAAAAAACCCTCCAAACTGGAATCATAGAGAAAATACGATCAATTACAACTTCTTCCATCCGTGAAAGTGCAAAAGAAAGAAAGAAAGAGACGTGGACTAAGAAAGGAAAATGGTTGTGAAAGACTTGGGGCAGAACCCCCCACTCTGCCCGGAGCTCTGACCACCCCAATCAACCGCAAGAGACGTCGCTTGATGCAAAAACGCAAGAGGATTTTTATTCCTGCATGCCGGGGCTTGACCCACAACTCTTTTAGAAGCCGAGGAGTCAAGCCCCGCACAGCAGTTTTTACAAGCTTATAAAGGCAAAAACTACAAAGTAGGCGGGAATAGCAGACATGGTAGGGGCTCTAACCATAAAGTAAGAGGGAGTAGACATAGCTGGGGCTCTAACCAGATAAGAAGAACTCTGGTTCATTATTCAACTGTCTTAAGATAAGATCAACAGTCAAATATTTGTCTTTAACAATAAACATTCGCTTTAGCTCGGGGAGCTATTTTCTGGAACAGTTACAAAAGGTCACATTCCTATGGTAGGGAGTGAGAGGTGGTCACATTCCTATGGTAGGGAGTGAGAGGTGGTCACATTCTCATGGTAATATTTTCTTTCAGTTGCAAATTGGACAAGGAATAGAGAAAACAGGGAGTTATCCAAATTCCTTACAAGAGCCACCTGGGAGTAGGGTGGGTAAAAGGAAAATGAGGTTGACAGGAAAAGGATAAACAAGGGCCAATGTGATTGCCTTCCCAGAGGTCAAGGAGAAGCAGTGGCAGGGCTCAGGGTATAAGGTAGAAAAGTCATCTGTAAGTGGAGACAAAATGGGAAAAACAGGACCAAAGACAGCTTCCTTCAGATGTAGACAAGGAGGAACAGTCTGAGATAGGGAATAAGGAGGAAAAGAGACTGCAAACTGAGAAATGAATAAAGAAAATGGTGACAAAATCAGTTTCACACACAAAGGGCAATAGAGAAGGCCGGTGGCAAGAATAGAGTTGAATGGGGAAGAGGGGATAGAATAAAAAGTTTCTGTTTTGCTGCTGAGTTTAATGATCAAACAGATTTTAGAATATCAGGGATAACTATTATACTGTCAAAGTATGGGGGTCCTACTCAGGTGGTGTCACTGCTCAGGATAGTGTCAGTGCATGTGTTGGGAACCCCAAACAGGTCATGTCCAAGGCAGAAGCTGCCTCTGAGAATCCAACAACCCTTTAGCCTACCCCTGAGGTAGCTTTAAGGGGTAGGCCTGCCCCCAGGAAAGCAGAGTGTCCAGGACCTTTCAAGCTGCACAAAGTGCAGGAGTCCTCCAACAAAATGGAATGACTTCCTTTCTTCAGTTAGAACTTTTCATGGGTTGTTAGTTTTCTGCAGTTACTTCATAAGAAGCGTAATGACAGAATGACTTGATAACAGTTTCAGGATAACAGTTTCAGGACAGAAAATATTGTAGATGACACAGCGAGGATCCCACAACAAGAAAGGGGATGTTTCAGGATGTCAAAACCTAAAGATAAAGTAACCATTCACAAATTCTGTGGTTCACGTTTCTATTGACTTTGAATTTGCATAAGCATATTGGGTCTAATATGCAAAGTAGAGTTGTTCAGATGAATGTACAGCATACATTGTATTATTTCTTAGTGTTTTTTTTTTTTTCTTTTTCCTTTTTGGGAACTAGAGCGGTAAAAAATGAATGAACGGACTTGCCAGGTTGTATTCTTTAACTCATCCTTCGAAAGATTTACATTGTGATGCTCTAACCATCGTAGTCATAGATCCCCCTAGCTTTCCAAAAACTCTCTTCTTTTCTTTTTAATTAAATGCTTTCTATCTGGTTAATGTGACCACTTAAAATAGTACCTTTGCTCCATGGATCTAAGGGAATTTAATATGTAAAGACTTTTACGTGTATAAATTGCACTTAAAAGTTTGTGTCCTTAATATCCAAACAATAAAAATACCTCAATTTTATGTAGAAAATAATAGACACATTTTTCTTTGGCAAAACTCAGAAAGTTCTGTATACACAAAAGTTAAGGGGTCACCACTCCTAGGATTCTGTTACTAGGAGTAGTAAATTTTGCATAATTTATTTCTGTGAGTACTATGATGGCCTTTAGCCAATCCTTTGCAAGTTATGACTTCTTATTTTTTCCATCCTAAAAGCTACAAGTTTTACCTTGCCCTGCTTTGTCCCCTCACTGGTTATAGTTAAGGTGTACCAGATGATATTATGCTGATTCCTAGAGAAAATCAGAGGGTTAGAACCCAGCCTAATTAATCTTTTCCACAAAAAGCTTTGAGGTTTTTGTTTTCCTCTTGAAAGATCATTGTTGGATTTTTTCATGACCTAGTCACCAAGAATGATAATCCTTCTTTCAAATAGGTTGGATATAACCTTGTGTATTCTTATATTATGATCTTTAAGTTTCAATGTACATTATAACTTTTAAAATTTCATGCAAAAGAAATAAACTTTTTTTTTTTTTTTTTTTTTTTTTTTTTTTTTTTTACTTCCCACCCCGAACTGTCATTATTTGTAGCCAGGCATATCCTATCTTACTAGTTGGATGTAGACCTTCACTAAAATTTTTAAGAATTAATTTGCATTGTTATAAACCTTTTAGAACTTGTAAAATTCTCTGTTTTTAACACTCAGAAAATTATCAAGGTGATCACTTTTACCATTTTATATATGCAAAACATTTTTTACAGGTTTGAGACCATTTCCCTTGCATCAATTTGATTTTGCTAATATTGCATTGATTTAGACTTTATAAAAATGAGAAAATTTCAAAAAATAGATCTATTGTCTTTGGCTTTTATAGACTTGAACAAAATTGCCATTTTTTTGTTCCGATAACTTTGTCTGAAACATTTTTGCTTAATTTTATGATGCCCTTTACTTGGATTACTGTTTATTTAACAGGGAAAGAAACAATGAAAGAGGATGAGGGAAAGAAGTAGGACAACAAATAAGATTCGGAATGAAAAAGAAATAGTAAGAAAACATAAAAAAGTAGCAAGTTTAAAACAATATAACAGAAGCAAGACAATAATGAACATGGGAACACCTATCTATTAAAAAATAATGGTAGAGTAAATTAACAAAATAACTACCTAAAACAAAATGGAACCAACAAGTTAAAAATAAGAGTATTGACTGTGGAATACCAGATACAACTTCATTAGCAAAAGAAAATTTTTTCATTAAATTTTCAGCGTCTAGGTACTCTTATTGACAAAAGGCAAAATCCATAATAAGTAATGAATTTTTTAACATTGCAAGGAAAATGAAAATAAATCAAACTTAGTGGATGCTTTCATTATGAATCTGTAACAGGCCAAGTAGATTAATACCAAAAACAAATATATAGTTAATATAATAGAGGTATAAAATATAAGTGATATATTACTATAGAATCATGTGAGAAACTTCCACATATAATATGATACTATTAAAATTCATGTCTATATATTTCCAAGAAATGTGTTATGTTTAATTTTGATTTCTCTTTTGCATTTTTGTATATTTTAAAAATTGTTTCATATAGTATTGCTTTTGAAAACAGTAAAATAATTGCCAAAAATTCAATAGTAACGATAACTACCAAAAGTTTTTTGACTTTTTTTGTTTACTTTGATTGCTTATTCATATGTCTCTGCTTTTGCCCTCACTGGTCTCCTGTTTCCTCTTTATATCTATTCAGCAGATTCTACCTTGAAGTAGGTTCTACCTTGAAGACCTTCATGAAAACGTTTGCTTTTCTATATCAGGTTATGTATGAATCATAGAAACTTAGCCCCACAAGTATAGCACAGATGGTAAGGGCTTGAAACTATTGGAATCACATAAATGTAGGTATAAAGTTTGGCTCTGGAACTTATCGGTTATGTAAGTTCAGATAAGATAATTAACAACTCTGAGCATTATTTTTCGCATGCGTTAAATAGCTATTTCAGTAATAGTAATAGTTTCATAGAGTTGTTGAATGAAGTTTAAATGGTGACACAAATTTATCATGGAACTTGGCATATGAGTGCTTAATATGTAGTCTACTTTCCCCCACCTTTTTGGTAGTTATTGTTACTCATCAACAGTTCTGAGTTCCTTTGAGTGGGAGCAAATTGTGTACACTTTTACCTTATTCTATGTTGAGCAAAATGTACTATAGACACTTTCTCCGGTTGATTAATTTATCTATTGGAATTTATCTTTCTTTCTAACGAAAACAAGAATCAGTGTGAGGAAACTGCTGAAATCCTGGGCGTCACACCTCACCTCAAACACTTTGAACAATCAACCTATAATGTTCCTGGCAATTTTAGAGAATGCAAATGAGTATTAGGGAGTTATCAATTGAGTTGATTCGTCATTTTAAAATCTCTCAAATAATTGATTTTTCAGAAATATTTTATTTGTCTTATAAATCTTATCTATCTTATAATGTCTTATCTATGTTCTCATATAATAAAAATAAAGCTAGGGGCATCAGCATACCAGATTTTAGTCTGTACTACAAAGCCATAGTGCTCAAGACAGCATGGTACTGGCACAAAAACAGAGACATAGACACTTGGAATCAAATTGAAAACCAAGAAATGAAACTAACATCTTACAACCACCTAATCTTCGATAAACCAAACAAGAACATACCTTGGGGGAAAGACTCCCTATTCAATAAATGGTGTTGGGAGAACTGGATGTCTACACGTAAAAGACTGAAACTTGACCCATACCTTTCCCCACTCACAAAAATTGATTCAAGATGGATAAAGGACTTAAATTTAAGGCATGAAACAATAAAAATCCTCCAAGAAAGCATAGGAAAAACACTGGAAGATATTGGCCTGGGGAAAGACTTCATGAAGAAGACTGCCATGGCAATTGCAACAACAACAAAAATAAACAAATGGAACTTCATTAAACTGAAAAGCTTCTGTACAGCTAAGGAGACAATAACCAAAGCAAAGAGACAACCTACACAATGGGAAAGGATATTTGCATATGTTCAATCAGACAAAAGCTTGATAACTAGGATCTATACAGAACTCAAATTAATCCACATGAAAAAAGCCAACAATCCCATATATCAATGGGCAAGAGACATGAATAGAACTTTCTCTAAAGATGACAGATGAATGGCTAACAAACACATGAAAAAATGTTCATCATCTCTATATATTAGAGAAATGCAAATCAAAACAACCCTGAGATATCATCTAACCCCAGTGAGAATGGCCCACATCACAAAATCTCAAAGGTGCAGATGCTGGCGTGGATGTGGAGAGAAGGGAACACTTTTACACTGCTGGTGGGACTGCAAATTAGTACAACCTTTCTGGAAGGAAGTATGGAGAAACCTCAAAGCACTCAAGCTAGACCTCCCATTTGATCCTGCAATCCCATTACTGGGCATCTACCCAGAAGGAAAAAAATCCTTTTATCATAAGGACACTTGCACTAGACTGTTTATTGCAGCTCAATTTACAATCACCAAAATGTGGAAACAGCCTAAATGCCCACCACCCCAGGAATGGATTAACAAGCTGTGGTATATGTATACCATGGAATACTATTCAGCCATTTAAAAAAATGGAGACTTTACATCCTTCGTATTAACCTGGATGGAAGTGGAAGACATTATTCTTAGTAAAGCATCACAAGAATGGAGAAGCATGAATCCTATGTACTCAATTTTGATATGAGGACAATTAATGACAATTAAGGTTATGGGGTGGGAAAGCAGAAGGAGGGATGGAGGGACCAAGGGAGGGGGGGTGGGGCCTTGGTGTGTGTCACACTTTATGGGGGCAAGACATGATTGCAAGAGGGACTTTACCTAACAATTGCAATCAGTGTAACCTGGCTTATTGTACCCTCAATGAATCCCCAACAATAAAAAATAAATAAAATAAAATAAAATAAATAGTTAAAAAAAAAAATAAAAGAGTTGGATGAAGGAAGAATCTTAAAATTTTCTCAAGGCTTATTTATTACTTTCTTAGTCACCAAAACTGAATGGAGGCAGGCTCCAAGTTCCATTTGTAGTTTCATATTTCATACCAAGCTAGATCAAAGGCTAGATAATTCCAGCTATGTAAAAAATGTGAATTGGATTGAACAGTTTTTGTTATTGTTTTCTGTATTTTTTTAATGGAGATAAATGGTGTGTGGATAGAGGTGGTGATGTGGCAAAGACAAAAGGAAGTACACAGGAGGGAGAGAAAAGCTAGGAAAGAGAGACAAAGAGGTGTGAGAAGGAGAGAGAGAAATTGTAGAGGGAAAAGAGAAGGAACAGAACAATGAAGAAAGGAAAATGCAGAGGGGAAGGGAGGCAGAAGAAGGTAAAATGAGGAGACAGATGAAGATAAGAAAGACAAAGGTGTAGAGAGAGAGAGAGAGGGATTGTACAATTTTTGAACAATTTGCTTAGCTAATTGTTATTTGTTATTTCCTAATTAAAAAATATGTATTTTTATAACTCATTTTCAAAAATATACTGTGGTAACATTTGACCTCAAGAAGACAGTTATTTTTCCCCTGAAACTTGTTAAAATTGAAACACATACTGTGTAGATAAAACATGCTTCATCTGAAGTTTCTGGTATAGATAATACTATATAAGAGTGATTTTTAAAAATGAAACCATAAAAATGCAAATTTGTATCAAATTGTTAATGGTGATACTTCCAAAACATGAAAGCAATTGAAGAACTTGCCCATAAAAATACATATATTCAATCCTAGGAATACAAATCAAACCCACTCTAAGATATCAGCTAATCCCAGCAAGACTAGCCCACATCCCAAAATCCCAAAACAACAGATGCTGGCATGGATGTGGAGAGGAGGGAACACTTCTGCATGCTGGTGGGATTGCAAACTAATACAGCTCTTTTGGAGAGAAGTATGGAGAATCCTCAAAGATCTAAAAGTAGAACTTCCATTTGATCCTGCAATCCCATTACTAGGTATCTACCTAGAAGAACAAAAATCAATTTACCACAAAATCATTTACCATTTGTACCAGAATGTTTATTGCATCTCAATTCATAATTACTAAGTCGTGAAAGCAATCTAAGTGCCCATCAATCCATGAATGGATCAACAAACTGTGATATATGTGTATCATGAAATACTATTCAGTAATTTAAAAAAAATGTAGACATTACATCTTTTATATTTACCTGGATGGAGTTCAAATGCATTCTTCTTAGTAAAGTATCACAAGAATGAAAAAATAAATATCAAGTGTACTCTATACTAATACAAAAACAATATGCAACTAATTACATGCTCATATGAACAATAAAACATGAATATAGTTTAGTATGGGGGTAGAGGGAGGTAGGAGAGGTAAGGGGGAGGGGGAGAACAATTGGCAGAGGAGGGAGGGTATGTGGTGGGATCTCGCCTAATGTGCACACTGTGAGGGTGTATAACACTCCCCCTGGGTGAGGGGCTCTTTTACAACTGGAAATTTAACCTAGAAGTGAGAACAATGTAACCTAAAAATCTGTACCCTCATATTAATTTGAAATAAAAAAGAAAAAAGTGGGGGAAGTATGTATGTTCACTTCTATAAAAAATGAAAACTTGTGCCAGTCAAAAATAGAGCTAAGAGGAAAATAACAGCACCTATCTATCCATCCATCTATACTGTATATATATATATGGCTATACATGCCACATATGTGTGGATGTGTGCATGTATGTGTGTCCCTGTATGCATATAGATATAGACACATATATGAATGAATGAAAGGATGTAAATCTAAGTGAGATAAATTTATACCATTTAATTTAATAAAATGAATAATAATATTCAATTTTGGTGAGGATTCAAAGATACAGATAATTTTATATACTACTAGTAGGAATAGAAAATGTTAAAAACCTTCTGGAAATAATTTTGTGAAGAGCTATGTGCAATTAAAATATAATGAGACTTGATTAACTAGATATTCATTAGGATGAATAGTTTAAGTAGTTAAAATTTTATTTACAAGTCATATTTAATTAAAAAAGGAAATGTTAAAGCATATTCATATGTATTCAGAAATTGTTTAATAATATCTTACTGTGACAATGACAATAATATATTTAGAAAAATAATCAAGAATAAAACAATTTCAAGAGTCAGTAGTGGTTATTGGAAATATTGATGATTTTTCTTCCTTATATCTTTTTAATTCTCTGAAATTTTCTTTAATCAACATGTATTTTAGAATCAAAACACATTTATTTCCTCAAAGGAATGACAGTGAATCGCTTTCAGATTGCTTATTTTTTAATGTACGTGGTCTAAATAGGCCATGTTAGAATCAAGGGTTGTAAACATTTTAGATTACATAGCAGTAAGTTTTTCAGTTCACTGTTAGAAAATAAATTTTTAAATTCCCTGTAGAATTCTCAGTAGAAGTTGTTAAGAAAAAAAGTCTACTTTAAATAGAGTAATGAAATTAAAAATTATGATAAAATATTCTGCAAACATACAGAATGGTCCTTGGGCTATTACAGAAAAAAAACCTCTAAACTGCTTCAAGACTGGGTGAACCTCTTTTGAAAGGATCCGTCACCTAAATTGTTGTGCTACATGAAGAAGGCCACAAGAGGGCAGAAGAATAATACAATTAAAAAAAATTCCATCCTGGTAATCTTGCTGTGCGGTTTAAGTTACCAATTACAGAATTATTTACTATCAATACTCCTAAGCCCTAATATCATCTTTATTTCTCTAACTCTTTCAGATTTCATTCGGAAATATTTATCCTATACTTATAGGTAAAAATGGAAAAACACACAACAATCACAATCAGTGTAACCTAATTCTTTGTACCCTCAATGAATCCCAAACAATAAAAAAAAAAAAAAAACGGAAAAACACTGATGCAGTAGAGTAGTAACATCTAAATTATACAGTTTTTCCTGGACTTTTGAGAGCCACAGTCTCAATTTGCCTGTATTTTTTTTGTTTTGATTTGTTTTCATTATTTATTCATTTAGTAGACTTTGAAAATTACCGTGAACTGTGATTAAATCGTCTGGAATCATAGAAGCTTAGCAAGTCTGGTGTATATGGCAGCTTTAGAGATCACTTTGTCCAAATCCCTCATGTCATTAATGGAGAAACTGAGGTCCTGAAAATAATATGCCCCAAACACATGGTATATTAAGTTGAATGCAGGAATAGAAGGTATATCTCCTGACAACCACATCAGTATAGTAATATCAGAAAATGCTGGCCGGCACCTGTGGCTCAAAGGGAGGTGGTGGGTTCAAACCCAGCCCCAGCCCAAAACTGCAAAAAAAAAAGAAAAAAAAAGAAAATTTTTCACAGATTGAAGAATCCTCTACAAAGGATCACAATTCTGGCCTTTCTCTGGGCCAAACGTCAGAGACCTAACTGTGATTGCGCGCTCAGTGTCAGATGAGGTTTTATATGGAGAAGGATAACACACCAGTTCTGACATAAGTGTGTGTCTTTTTGTCACTTCAGAATCCAGATTCTCCAGATGGCCGAGATAAATCAATTTTGATCCTTCCTAAACAAGTCTCAGAAGCAGCATGTTTTCTAAGCTGGGACTGAAAAACAGTGAAAATTTCCTACTAAATGCTATTAATCAGCGAGTCATGGAGGCTCAGAGTGATAAAGGACCTCAGATATATTCTATATAAAGATGTTACTAACCACAGTTATTATACTAAACGTTAAACATGCTGTTAGCTTGTTTCTTCTGAGGGCAGTATTTGCATTTGAGGTAATAAGCTTAGCTTGAATCACAACAGTAAGTAGTTCTTACACTCCTCAGTTAAAAATAAATTTGTGCTGATAAAGTTGGTCACGGACGTGAAATATGATTTTACAGGACTTTTTCAATCATGAAAACATTTTGAAGTAAAACACTTAAATAGTCATTTAATATTCAACTGTTCATCTGTTGTTCCACTGCCACTCCTATATATTCTTTGTTAACATGTAAAAACACTTCACTGACTTCTGTTTAAAGAATAGGTTTTATGCTAAATGAAAAAAGTGTGAGCTCATATTTAAAATGTTGTTTCTTAAGTCATAAGTTTTTCTTAGCATCAGTTTGGAGAGCTTCCTTTTATACTGCCCTTACCCCCTAGTCACTTGTGCACACATCTACTATGGTCTTAATGTTTGTGCCCCCTCAAAATTCATATGTTAAAGTCCTAACCCCCAAAGTGAATGGTATTAGAAGGTGGGCCTTTGTGAGGTGATTGGGTCACAGAGATGGAGCCCTTGGGAATGGTATTAGTGAACTTATTAAAAAGGACCCAGAGAGATCCCTTGACCTTTCCACCATATGATGCAGCAAGAGGGCACCATCTATGAATCAGAAAGTGGGCCCTCATCAGACACTGGATCTTCCAGTGCCTTGATGTTGAATTTCCCAACCTTTAATACTGCAGGAAAAAAAACTTTGTTGTTTATAAGAGACTCAGTTTAGTGTGTTTTGTTACAGCTGACAGAATGGACAAAGACAACATCCAACTCCTGGTTTTCTCAAATATTCAGGCCACCAATGTTCCTTACTCTCTTAGGAAGCCAAGGGAAAAGAATCATCCCCTTCTGGTATCCCCTAGTGTTGATGCTGATGAACATCTACGGATGTAATGTGTTCCATTTATTTTCCTTTAAGAAGTGAATATCAATGAATCCACCATTAATTGCTTAAGGAACAGAGCGTAACGAGAGCTTTGCAGTTCCTCTTGTGATTTTTCCCTTTCTCATCTGCCTTCCACCCCTCCAGCCATATGAATAATAGGAACTGGGCATTTTTGACCCTTTACTTTTCTTCACATAGTTTTATTATATGCATTAGTATCCTAAACAATATGTTGTTTACTTTTCCTTATTTTCAAATGTTTTATAAATGGAAACATTTTTTCTTTTCATAACTCATAGTTATCTTCCTGATATTTAACCTTATTGTTTCATGGACATAACTTATACATTTTCATTATCATTTCCTTTTGTAAATATATCATAATATATTTATTCCTTCTACAGTTGACATGTGCTTGGACTTTGCAATTAGGAATAGTGAAATCATTTTAATCCATATACACATATTGAGCCCTGGCACAAGAGGTTAGGGTAATAATTTTAAAAATTGACTTCCTGTGTTGTAAGGGATAAGCACTTTCAATTTTTGAGATACTGGCAATTATTTTTCAAATCTCCCCTCCTCCCTCACTTAGTTTAAAATTTTTATAGTTCACATTTAAGTCTTGTCTTTATCTTGAATTGATTTTTGTTTCTGGCCTTGCTAAACTGCTCTCGGTTTATTACCTTTAATTCATATCCCCTTTGTCCAATCATTCTACTTCCCAACTCTTCAGTATTCAAACTTTAAAAGCTCAGCATAAAAACACACAAGTTTACTTGTTTCTTTTCTTTGAGACAAAGTCTCACTTTGTTGCTCTTAGAGTGCAGCAGCAGCTGCATAGCTTACTACAAGCTCTGACTCCTGGTCTCAAGCCATTCTCCTGCCTCAGCCCTCATGGCTAGTTTTTTTTTTTCTTTTACTATTATTATTATTTTTACTAAGTCTTTTGTACATAGATCATAAATACATTTATGCCCATTTCAGTGTGTTGATTATTTGTACAAATTGGAGTGCTTACATCATACTAATCAGCATAGCTTTCACCTCATTTACCCAATTATAGCATTAGGACATTTGTGTTCTACACATGATAGATCCAACTTGTACTTGCAAGGTGCTCCATAGTTGTGGTCCCCCTACTATCCCCTACTATCCCTCCCACCCCCTTTTCATCCCTCTCCCTTCCCTTCCCTCCTTCATCTTAGGCTAAAGTTGTGTTTCATTTTTCATATGCAAGTGTGAGTTATTATAAATTGGTTTCACAGTAGTACTGAGTACATTGGATTTTTTTCCCATTCCTGAGATACTTTACTAAGAAGAATATTTTCCACTTCCATCCATGTAAACATAAAAGAGGTAAAGTCTCCATTTTTTTACTGCTACATAATATTCCATGGTATACATATACCACAATTTATTAATCCATTCATGGGTCGATGGGCACTTTGGCTTCTTCTATGACTTGGAAGTTATGAATTGAGCTGCAGTGAACAATCTGGTGCAAATATCTTTATTGCCAAATGATTTTTGGTCCTTTGGATACACACCTAGAAGAGGAATTGCAGGATCAAATGGCAGGCCTACATTTAGATCCCTGAGTGTTCTCCAAACTTCCTTCCAAAAGGAACGTACTAGCTTGCATTCCCACCAGCAGTGCAGAAGTGTTCCCTTTTCTCCACATCCACATCAACATCTGTTGTTTTGGGATTTTCTGATGTGGGCTACTCTTACTGGAGTTAGATGGTATCTCAGAGTAGTTTTGGTTTGCATTTCTTTAAAGATGATGAGCATTTTTTCATGTGCGCCTGTCTTCTTCAGAGAAGCTTCTGTTCATGTCTCTTGCCCACAATGAAATGGGATCACTTGTTTTTTGCTTAGTAATAAGTTTGAGTTCTCTGTGGATTCTGGTTATTAGACCTTTTTCGGTAGTATAACTTGCAAAAATCCTCTCCCATTCTGAGGGCTGTCTATTTGCTTTACTTAGTGTGTTCTTGGCAGTGCAGAAGCTTTTTAATTTGATCAGATCCCAGTAATGTATTTTTGATGTTGCTTCAATTGCCCGGGGTGTCTTCCTCATGAAGTATTCTCCCAGGCCAATTTTCTCCAGTGTTTCCCCTGCACTCTCTCTAAGAATATTTATAGTTTCATGTCTTAAGTTTAAGTCCTTTAACCAGAGAGAGTCAATTTTTGTTAGAGGAAAAAGGTGTGGGTTTCAGTCTTCTACAAGTTGCCAGCCAATTCATCCAGCACCATTTATTGAATAGGGAATCTTTTCCCCAATTTATATTTTTAACAGGCTTATCAAAAATCAAATGATGATAAGTGTCTGGTTTCACCTCTTGCTCTTCAATTCTGTTCCACACAGCTACCTCTCTATTTTTGTGCCAGTACCATGCTGTTTTGATCACTATCAATTTATAATATAGTCTGAAGTCTGGAAGTGTGATTCCTTGCTAGTTTTTTTTTTTCTTTTTGCTCCTGTCTCCTCTCCTTCTCTCTTCTCCCATCCCCTCCTGTTCCCTTCCCTTTGACAGGGTCTTGGTCTTGCTGGTCTTGAACTTCTGGTCTCAAGCTATCCTCCCACTTTGTCTTCCCACTCCTCTTTCTTTAAGTCTTTATTTTTGAATGCCCTGCTCACATAAACTTTATATTAAATAAATGTGTTTGCTTTTCTCTTTTTAATCTGTCTCATGTTCTTTTATTTATTTATTTAGAGACAGAGCGTCACTCTGTAACCCTGAGTAGAGTGCCACACCATCATAGCTCACAGCGATCTCAAACTCCTGGGCTCAAGTGATCCTTCTGCCTCAGCCTCCCGATTAGCTGAGACTACAGGCACTAGCCACATGCCTGGCTAGATTTTCTATTTCTAGTAGAGACAGTGTCTTTCTCTTCTCATGATGGTCTCAAACACCTGAGCTCAAGGAATCCCCCTGCCTCCTTCCTAGGATTACCAGCATGAGTCCCTTCCCTGGCCATAATCTGTCTTTTGTTATAAGGGTCCTTAGCCATGAACATGAGTGAGGAAAAGATTTCTTTCCCCTTATATACTTACCATTTTATTATAGCATTTCTTAATTACATCTGGTTTCCTACTCAATAGCTATTCCTGGATCCATTTCTCATTCAGAAAGCAACCCATTCTTTGCCTCAATCCGTACATAGTATTTTTCAGATACCTAACAAATACATTAAGTACTCCAAATTAATATTAGAATCCATTCTGGGAGAGTAGTTCCTAAAATATGGTGATTGGGGTTACGAGGCAGGTTTTTTTTTTTTTTTACCACTGGCATACTTGAAATTTAAAATATTTCACAAATAACGACCACACCACAACGTTATTCTTTTATTGCTTTTTGGAAAAAGTTAGTTTGCTATAATTTTCACTGGGTCAATCAATACGACACCTCTTAAAATTATGTGTTCTGGCAGGGTGGGGTGCCGTGGCTAAAGCCTATAATCCCAGCATTGTGACAGACTTAGGTTTGAAATCAGCCTGGGTAAAAAAAACAAGACCTCATCTCAACCAAAAAGTATAAAATATTTATCCGGGTATGGTAGCCTGGGCCTATAACACAAGCTACTCAAGAATTTGAGGCAGGAGGAGGCAGGAGGATCATTTGAGCCCTGAAGTTCAAGGAGCCAGTGACCTATGGTCATGCCACTTCACTCCAGCCTGGGTGACAGAGCAAGACCTTGTCTCTAAGAAAAATAAATAAATGTAATGTGTTCCCTATCTTCACTGTTAAAAATTGGGATGTGCAAAGGAAGACAGAAGAAGAAAAATGGGAAGCATGTTGGGAAAAGGAAGGATTTATGACTTTGTACGAGATGAGAAATTGTGCTCTGTGCTTTCACATGTATTTTATCCGTTGATTTCCATAACAATATTACGAATCAAAAATCAGGGCATCTACCCAGGAGAAAAAAATCATTTTATCATAAGAACATTTGCACTAGACTGTTTATTGCATCTCAATGCACAACCGCCAAAATGCGAAAACAGCCTAAATACCCACCAATCCAGGAATGAATTAACAAGCTGTGGTATATGTATACCATGGAATACTATTCAGCCTCTAAAAAGATGGAGACTTTACACCTTTTGTATTGACCTGGATTGATTTAGAACACATTCTTCTTAGTGAAGCATCACAAGAATGGAGAAGCAAGAATCCAATGTACTCGCTTCTAATATGATGACAATTTATGGCCTACTACATGGTGAGGGGTGGTGGGAGGAGGGAGCAGGGAGATGGAAGGGGGGTGACAGTGTGTGACACACCTCTTGGACGTGGCACACAATTATAAGAGGGGCTTTACCTAGCAAATGCAATCAGTGTAACCTGATTCTCTGTACACTCAATGAATCCTCAACAATAAAAAAAAGTACTTGGGTGGTGCCTGTGGCTCAGTGGGTAGTGTGCTGGCCCCATATGCCTAGAGTGGTGGATTCGAGCCTGGCATCAGCCAAACTGCAACAAAAAAATAGCCGGGCATGTGGCAGACACCTGTAGTCCCAGTTACTTGGGAGGCTGAGGCAAGAGAATCGCCTAAGCCCAAAAACTGGAGGTTGTTGTGAGCTGTGATGCCACGGCACTGTACTGAGGGTGATAAAGTGAGACTCTGTCTCTAAAAAAAAAACAAAAAAACTTTTGTTTTATAGATGAAGAGAACATGGCCAAAATAATGTAAATGATTTACTTCAGTTCAGTTCACATTTTCAATAATCAATTTTTTTCTCCCTTTAACTCAAAATACAGTGCTTTTACCCATGACATTATAGTTATCCAATGCAGACATACAGTACTCTTTACGAAGTATATGTAGTTCATCAATCACCCATATTATGTGGAAAAGTCTTGGGTGTAGTTGCTGATGCTTACTTATAACATGGTCCCCACATTTGAAGCCAAGAGCCTATGTGTGACCTGCATATTTTGGCAAGATCCATTAAGTTAAGTAGGTATTATAGGATATTTTCTAGCTACTGAATATTGTATATTTGCTCAAAAATGAGGAAACCTATTGCATTAGATTCCTAAGGTTGCTGTATTGAATTATCATAACTAGGTGGATTAAAACAACAGAGATTTATTTCCCATAGTCCTGGAAGCTAGAAGTTCGAAATAAAGTTGTACACCAGGCCATGCTCCCTCTGAAGACTCTAGGAAAGAATTCTTTCTTATTTCTTCCAGTTTGCGATAGTTTCCAGCAAGCTCCATGTTCCTTGGCTTGGGGTTTAATCACTCCAGACCTGCTTCCATCTTTACATAGCCTTCTTCTCCATGAGGTCTGACAATTAAGTTTGTAAACTCTGCCTATAAAAAGTGCTTTGAAGTGTGGACTATGTGCTGGAGTTGGTCCATAGTTTCTCAAGAGGTGTATTTAGAATGACCACATTGATATTCGGCAATGAGATATTTAGCAACGTTTCTAGCTTGAGGTCACAAACTTAATCGTCTAACCTCCTATGTGCGTTCAATCTCCTTCACCTTTTCCTTAGAAAAACATTAGTCATTGGATTTAGGGCCTATCCTAAGTCCAGGCTGATTTTTATCTGAAGATGCTTAATTAATTGCATCTGCAAAGACTCTATATTCAAATAAGGTTGCATTCTGAGGTTTGAGTCCACATGAATTTTATTTTTGTGGGGAAAACTATTGAACTCACAATGTTCATCAGTAGATACATAATAATGTTAACCAGAGTAAGTTCAGCACATTATTTTTCACTTTTATTGATACTTCTAATATACCATTTTTCATTTGTTTGGATGTGTGTTTTTTTAATTTTATAATACACAGAGATTTTTAGGCACAATATCTCACTGAATTCCTATAACATTTCTATAGATAGATAGGGTAGATATCACTCTTAGACCTTGTGTAAAGATTCAGAAGTGTAGAAAAGTAAAGAGACTTGCTAAAATGTTAATTTGTTGTAACTGAAGGAAAAGAGACTGTAATCTAAGCAAGACTGGAGAAAAGCAGGATCATCAGGAATAGAGATATGTTGGATATGAGTGGTTTATTGCCCCTTTTAGATTGCAAGCTGCTTGAGATTATGGGCATAGTCTCAAAATTGTTATCTTCCACAACATTTAAAATGCTTGTCATTTATTCATTAATTGTGTATTTACTGTACCATTAATAAACACTCAACTTACATGCTTATTGATTAATTCTTAAGCATTTGTAAACTTCATCTGTCTACTGCATGTCACAGAGTAGAATATGCATTATTCATTCATTATGTTTACATATTTATTTCTTTGTTCGTTTATTTATTTATTTTGGTGGGGTGGAATAGATTTAATACCTTCCAATTCACTTTGCAAATTTTCTCCTCACCGATGGTTATTAAGATGGTTTCCTGTAGGAACTGCCTTCAAAAATGAAAAATTATTCTATATTTGATGGATGGAATTCACAATATGGAACTAAAATGATAATATGGATATGCAAACTAAACATCTCATGGCCTGCAGTAGATTTTGACTGCTTATTTATAAAGCCCTGCAAGATGGGGTCTATAATGATATTGCTGCTAGAACCTTAGCTGAAACATCTATCACAGAGGGTGATGGTCCAAGTCTAAATGATGAATTGTTAAGGTCAAGTTACAATCAATATGCATACACTTGCTATAGAAATGTGTGACTTATGCACACTAAAGGCAATAGATAAAAATATTATGGATTCAATCTTTTTTCTCCTAATGTTGACCATCTTTAAGATAAATGGTGTGAATAACTTTATAAGAAGGTCACACTTGATTTTTCTTACCCTCAAAAGTAGCACAAGCAAATTACCTTTTTAAAGGGAAAAACACTTGGTTCTAACACCTAGGAAATTCAAGGGATTAGAAGTTCTGTGTCAGGAACCAGGGTCAAAGACCAAGTATTAGAATAAAAAAATACTCTAGAACCCTTGTTACTAAGGAATTTACAAGGGTTTCAGGAGTTCTATGTCAGGAAGAAGGCAGAGACAAAATATATATTTCTTACTGTGCCACATCATTCAATTTCCATTATTTTAAATAAATTCTAGACATCTGCTGTACATTGTGCACTAAAAGTTGAGATAGTAGATGTCATGATAAGTGTTCTTACCATAAATAAACAAAAACAAAGAGAAAATTACAAAAAGGAAAAAAGGAAACTTTCAAAGGTGTTAGATATCTCTTTTACCTTGATTTTGGTGATGGTTTCACAGATATTTTGCATATGTGCAAACTCATCAAATTAGGTATATTAAATATATACAGGTCTTCGTATATCAATTATACCATAGTAATGCTGTTAAAAATAACATATAAAATACACAATCTTACAAACTATTTGACCTTGTGCAAGTGTTTTCATGTCTCTTAACATCAGTGGGTTGATCTGGAAAATGCTGGTATCAATACATCACATATATTAATACTATACTATATATACTATATACTATATATTAATATAGTATTAAGAAATCTTATTTATGTCTCTTATGGTGGTAAAGGCGCTTAACTATAATACTTACACAATTCAACAAATATTTCCTGCACACCCACCATAGGTTCATGTAAAGCATTTAGCAGAAAAATCTTACCCAAGATCAATGCTTAGGGATGAATGTTTGCTCTATGACCACAGATTATTTCTAGGACACACTACAGCTGTGCTCCCTTCCAGGCTGAATTATGGTTAAGACACCAAAGATGCACCTTTAATTAGCAGGATTCATAGAGCTCACCTGTTTAACAGCTTCCTATGGGGATTAATGTGCTTCTGTGATGTTAGTTACAAAGGGAAAGGACTTATTTTTAGAAGTAAGGTAACAGGTAGCTAACAGGACATTGAAGCAATATTATTTTCACTTTCTTTAATATATTATGAATATACTCAGGTTATTGAGTCTCCAGAAATATGTTGTTTGCAACAATTTCATGCCAGAGAATAGTTGATGCTTTCTGAGTGACTTGAATGTTAATATATGACATATGTCCAGTGCTTGCATCTCTTACTTTTCCAAAATTGGTTCCTATTTTTAATAAACCCTTAGATTAAAAGGTATACAGCTTTTAAAATAAGCCTTCTCCATATGGTCACCTGCTTTTAAACTTAAATAAAACTTAGAGAGAAAGGGAGATAGAATGTTCTTTCCTTTTGTATGTTTAGAATGCCAACCTTTATAAAGAGTATTGGAGCCTTCATCAAACTCAGATTGTCCAAAGAATGCATTTTTTAATTTATTGTTGGGGATTCATTGAGGGTACAAGAAACCAGGTTACACTGATTGCATTTGTTAGGTAAAGACCCTCTTATACTTGTGTCTTGCCCCCAAAAGGTGCGTCACACAGAGACCCCCACTTCCCTGCCCCCGTTTCTCTCTCTGCTCTTCCTTCTCCCATCCTCCTCTTTCCTACCCACTCTCTGCTCTCCCCTTCCCCCACCCCTCCCTCCTTCTCTCTCTCTCTCTGCTCTCCCCTTCCCCCACTCCCACTGTGTACTGTATTAATTCTACTCATATCAAAATTGAGTACATAGGATTCATGCTTCTCCATTCTTGTGATGCTTTACTAAGAATAATGTCTTCCACTTCCATCCAGGTTAATACGAAGGATGTAAAGTCTCCATTTTTTTTTAATAGCTGAATAGTATTCCATGGTATACATATACCACAGCTTGTTAATCCATTCCTGGGTTGGTGGGCATTTAGGTTGGTTTCACATTCTGGCAATTGTAAATTGAGCTGCAATAAACAGTCTAGTGCAAGTGTCCTTACAATAAAAGGATTTTTTTCCTCCTGGGTAGATGCCCAGTAATGGGATTGCAGGATCAAATGGGAGGTCAGCTTGAGTGCTTTAAGGTTTCTCCATACTTCCTTCCAGAAAGGTTGTACTAGTTTGCAGTCCCACCAGCAGTGTAAAAGTGTTCCCTTCTCTCCACATCCACGCCAGTATCTGCAGTTTTGAGATTTTGTGATGTGGGCCATTCTCGCTGGGGTTAGATGGTATCTCAGGGTGGTTTTGATTTGCATTTCTCTAATAATTAGGGATGATTAGCATTTTTTCATATGTTTGCTAGCCATTCATCTGTCTTCTTTAGAGAAGGTTTGATTCATCTCTATTGCCCAGTGGTATAAAAGATTGTTGGCTTTTTTCACGTGGATTAATTTGAGTTCTCTATAGATTCCAGTTATCAAGCTTTGGTCTGATTCAAAATATGCAAATGTCCTTTCCCATTGTGTAGATTGTCTATTTGCTTTGGTTATTGTGTCCTTAGCTGCACAGAAGCTTTTCAGTTTAACTAAGTCCCACTTGTTTATTTTTGTTGTTGCAATTGCCACGGAAGTCTTCTTCATAAAGTCTTTCCCCAGGCCAATATCTTCCAGTGTTTTTCCTATGCTTTCTTTGAGGATTTTTATCATTTCCTGCCTTAAATTTAGGTGTTTTATCCATCTTGAATAAATTTTTGTGAGTGGAGAAATGTGCGGGTCCAGTTTCATTCTTCCACATGTGGATATCCAGTTCTCCCAGCACCATTTATTGAATAGGGATTCTTTTCCTACTGTATGTTTTTGTTTGGTTTATCAAAGATTAGGTTGCTGTAAGATGTTAGTTTAATTTCCTGGTTTTCTATTTGATTCCAAATGTCTATGTCTCTATTTTTATGCCAGTACCATGCTGTCTTGACCACTATGGCTTTGTAGTACAGCCTAAAGTCTGGTATGCTGATTGCCCCCAGATTTGTTTTTATTACTAAGAACTGCCTTAGCTATTCTCTTTTTTTCTCATTCCATACAAAACAAAGAATTTTTTTTTCCAACTCTTGAAAGTACAATGTTGGTATTTTAATAAGGATGACATTGAATTAGTGGATTGATTTGGGAAGTATGGACATTTTAACAATGTTGATTCTTCCCAGCCATGAGCATGGTATGTTCTTCCATTTGTTAATAATATACTCTGCTATTTCTTTTCTTAGTGTTTCATAATTTTCTTTATAGAGGTCCTTCACCTCTCTTGTTAGGTATATTTTTAAGTATTTCATTTTCTTTGAAGCTATGGTGAAGGGAGTTGTGTCCTTAATTATTAGCTTCTCATCTTGACTATTAATGGTGTATACAAAGGCTATAGACCTGTGGACATTGATTTTTATATGCTGAGACATTACTGTATTTTTTGATAACTTTCAGGAGTCTTATGGTTGAGTCTTTTGGGTTCTCTAAGCATAAGATTATGTCATCAGCACAGAGGGAGAGTTTGACCTCTTCTGCCCCCATTTGGATGCCCTTTCTTTCCTTCTCTTGCCTGATTGTGTTGGCTAGAACTTCCAGCACTATGTTGAATAGTAGTGGCGATAGAGGACAACCTTGTCTGGTTCCAGTTCTAAGAGGAAAAGCTTTCAGTTTTACTCCATTCAGTAAAATATTAACTGTGGGTTTTTCATAGATAGCTGTGATCAGCTTAAGAAATGTGCCACCTATGCCTATGCTCGTCAGTGTTCTAATTAGAAAAGGATGCTGGATTTTATCGAATGCTTTTTCTGCATCTATTGGGAGGATCATAAGGTCTTTGTTTTTGCTTCTGTTGATTCACTAAATAATGTGTTTATTATATGCTAGGGAAATATTTTCTCTTCTCCAGGTTTGGTGTCTTAGGTGTACTCGTTTGCCATGACTGCAACTTAAAGAAGCATTTGAAACTTTTAGTTTTAAAATTCCAGCAATGAAATTTCCAGTACTTTACATGAGGGTCTGCAAGTATTGGATTATAGTGATGGAAGGTTGTGGATCAGGCAATCAACTGATTTCATCTGCTGCAGAGTGACCACCTATGTTGCTTCTCTCTCCCCATTACAGCTTGTGCTTGAGAATGCAAACAGATGTAAATATGAGCTGAAGAAAAACAGAATTACTTAAAGGAAACCATTTACTCAAAAAAAAGTACTATATTCCAAAATCATACATAAGTAATTTCTAGATGAACTGCTCTTTAAGATTACCCATAGCACAATTATTCCAGAAATTCTGTCTATCTCTCTTGATGGTAGTCATATTTCTCCCTATTCATTTTCACTTAACTAGTCTAAACAAAATATAGGCAGAGGATAGAACAAAATTGTTGAAACTCAATCACATTTACTGAGTAGGATGCCATTTCCCTTTAGTAAACTTAGATTACTATGGTAATCTAAAGGGTCTTTAGATTATCCTTTTCAGATACCAATGGGAAGCCTGGGCCTCCTGTACTTCTGACTGACCAGCTAGGAATATCTCACAAAACTCAGGACAACATTCACTTTTTGTTTGTTTGTTTGTTTTAAAGGCTAATGGAAGAGATGCCTAGAAGGTATGTGGGAAGGATGCAGTGCTTCCATGCCGTTTTGGGGCATACCACTTTCCCATTACTTCCATATCTTCACCACCCTGGAAACTGCATTTTAGAGATTTTTTTCTGCTGGCTTTGCCACATAGACATGATCAATTTTTAATTCAATCTACTTTCTTCTCCTCTCCAAGGAGAAAGAGGAAGCAAGTGGTAGAAGCAAGGAATGATAAAACAGAAACAAAGTAAAAGACTGAGTACTATATATCAACTAACCAGATAACATTTATTGAGTATGGGGACTGGGTGAGGGGTATTTTCGCCGACAGAAGCATTTCCTGACCAGTATTCACTTATGGTAACTTTCATAACAATATGCAATCTTATGCATTCTCTTAGAAATATTTCATGTCTTTTTCATGTTTGTGTATAGCATATGTTAAAATGATTTTAATTCAATATATTTATTTTAGATCAGCATGTTAGTTAAATAGTGTAATGCCATGAATTTAACATATATATATAATTAATACTACATAAACATAAATTGAAATAGTACAGATATTATTTGCCTACAAATACATTAAAATTACACATTATGTTATATTTTATTTTGGTAAAAAATGTATGCTAAAATTCCTAGAATAAAATTCCTAGAAAAAAAATGTATGCTAAAATTCCTTGCATTTTTCTAAATGCAAGATATAATGCATACCTTTTCCCATTATTTGGACCGTAATAGATTCAACAACATCAGATATCAGGTTAAACTATCAAACACTTTTGTTCTTCTATTGACATTATTTTCCAATCTCTTATAATCCATTAATACATCATCCATGGTGAATTACATTTATTACAGATTTCCTTTTCTGAATTCTTCTTTGTATTCCTGGCATAGACTCTATTTGATAATATTGTGTTGCTATTGAATACTATATTGACTGTGGTTAAGGTAGCACATTATTTAGGGTTTCATCATCTCTGATACCATATTTGGCCTATCTTGGTTTAAAGATGATCTTAGTACCATAAATGAATCAGGGTTTATTACTTCATTTTCTATCATCTGGAAAAACTTATATGAGAATGACTTATCTGTTTCTTAAAAATTTGGTGGAAATTACTATAACCTCTGGGCTTTGGTTCAAGACAGTGGTTCCAAGCAGAGACGGGACCACTGGATATTTGTCTCAAACTCCCACAGGATATTTTTCAATGGTTAGTTATCACAACTGGTGGGTGGGGTTGCTACTGGCATCTAGTGGGTGGGACCAGGAATGTTGTCCTACATTGTACCGGACAGCCCCTCACAAGGAATTATCTAACCCCAAATGTCAAAAGTCTGTTATAGAGAAATTCTAGGTTAAGGGAAATGGGAAGACATTTGGTATTGCAACTTCGATTTACATAATGAATTTGTCTATGTAGGATTTTTACTTCTTTTTATGACAGTTCAGCATTGACAATATTTTGTAATTTTATTCATTAATTTTTATCAAGTGATTTGGAAGGTGGTTTTCTAACTACACTTTAAATATTTCTTTACATTTTATTTTATTACAGAATATTAAGTGGGTACAAATATTTTTGTTACATGGATAGCTTTTAAAATGCTTAAGTCAGGCCTGTAAGCATTCCTATCACCAAAATAGTGTTCATTGTAACTATTAGGTATGTTTTTATCCCTTCCCTCTTCTCTCCTTCCTAATTATTGAATTACAATTATTTTTACTTCTCTGCATCCACTGTCACCACTTCTTTCCAACATAGTAGTATAGAGGAGTGCATGTGTTATTTTATTATGTGCATGGATTTTGTAGAGGTAAATGATTTTATCCATGACTTGCATCTATTACCAATTTAACGTACATTGAACCATTAACCAATTTCTCATTTCATCATCTTTCCCTATACTGTCCCATCATTTTTCCAAGTCTTCATCATCTGTTGCTTCACTTGTTTCATCTGTGTGGACACGTTTTTTAAGAACCCACTTATGAGTGAATATATGCTGTAGTTGTCCTTCTGTTCCTTGCTCGTTTCACTTAAGATAATGATCTCCAGTTTCATGCAAGTTGTTTCAAAAGGCATTATTTCATTCTTTTATTGTGGCTGTACAGTATTCTATTGGGTATATATAATACATTTTCTTTATCAACTCATCCATTGATGGACACTTAGGTTGATTCCTTATTTTTGCTTTTGTGAATAGTGCTGTGATAAAAACAGAAATACAGATACCTTTTTAAAATATTGATCTCTTTTTCCTCTGGGCAGATACTCAGTAGTGGGATTGCAAGATGGAATGTAGTTGTATTTTTAGTTCTTTCAGAAATCTACAATCTATTCTTCACAGTGGCTATAGTAATTTACATTCCTACCTAGAATGTATGAATTCCTTTTCTCCTCATCCTCATGAGCATCTGTTATTTTCTGTCTATTTATTTTTATTTATTTATTTATTTTTATTAAATCATAGCTGTGTACATTAGTATGATCATGGGGCACCATACACTTGGTTCATAGATCGTTGAACACATTTTCATCACACTAGTTAACATAGTTTTTGTAGCATTTTCTTAGTTATTTTGCTAAGACCTTTACATTCCACATTTACTAGGATTCACATATACCCTTGTAAGATGCACCGCAGGTGTAATCCCATTAATCCTCCTCCCTCCACCTACCTCCCCCCTCCCTCCCCTCCTTTTCCCCCTTCTCCCGCCATTCTTACTCAGATAAGATAATAACTTATTGTGGTTTTGATTGGTGTTCCTCTGATGATTAGTGATATCAAGCATTTTTTTATATATCTGTTGGCCATTTGCATGTCTTCATTTGAAAATATCTATTCATGTATTTGCCTGCTTTTTAATGGAATTGTATATGTGTGTATATCTGTGTGTGTGTGTGGTTGTTGAGTTCCTTGTATATTCTTTATATTAGGCCTCTGTTGGATAAACAGTTAGCAAATATTTTCTCCCATTCAGCAGATTGTCTCTTTATGCTGTTGACTTTTCTTTTCCTTTCTTTCTTTCTGTCTTTCTTTTTTTTTTTTTTTTGCTATTCAGGAGCTTTATAATTTAATTAAGTTCTATTCATCTATTTTTGTTTTTGTTGTCTTTGCTTTTGAGGTCAGCCTCAGTCCTGTGGGAGAGTGCTTGGGTGTCCTAAGTCGTGGATTGGGCTGTGAAATCCCCAGGACCCAAGACCAGGCGTTCTCTCTCAGGTAGTGGGAGGCAAAGCTGGGCAGAGTGAGACTGGTCCAGTTTGCACTCAAGCCCCCAGTGGCAAGTGCATCAGCTGCGACAAGCAAGGGTGGGGTAATCTTCAGTACACTTGTGGAATGCTAAGGTAAGGGGTGGCAGCTGCTATGCTAAGGTCCTGCCACAGGCAGGACAGAACCGATTTCAGCAGCCTCAGCCTTGGCCATTGGGTAGGGGTCATGGGTCCCTTTTATTCATCATGGCTAATAGGTTTGCTGGGTACCTATTCATTACTTGAAACTCTCCTATTTAATTAGAAGAAACAAAGGTCCCTAAATAATGCTTTTTCCCCCTACTCTGAAATGTTGACATTTCGTGGGGGGGGGGAGGGTTATGTGTGTAGAATCCTGTAATGCAGTTCTTCTGCAATTGCCTCTGTTCAAGCCTTTGTTGGGTGCTGTTAGTGCTGGTGTTGGGCTCTTCACCATATCATTGTAGGGTGTTTGAGCCAGGAGATAGGCCAGGCTCTGCTGGTGTTGTGAGGATTGCCTTGCTTGTGGTCTTCCCAAAGAAGTGTCAATTGCAAGTAGGTGAAGCTATCCAGGCAATAGTCTTAAGTTCCTGGGCTATTGGTGTTTGTTCAAAACAAGTCCTAGTGTACTGTCAGGTTAAGGCTAGCGGATTCCTGTCAGGGCTTTGGACGTCAGTACATTTCTGGCAGCATGGTGGAGGATCTGGAGTGGGGTCTTAGAGCTAAGGTGTAGCAGTGATATCTGGCCTTGTGTTACCTCTCTGACTTCATTGGTTTATAAGTGTATACTCAACAATAAAGCTACATTATTATACTTTTCTCTTTATTCATAAAATTTTGTATATATGTGGACATAGTGTACTTTCTTCCCTATGGTGTCATGAAAATTTACATTGTGTAGGAATTCAAAGGGCTTTTAATCTAATGTGATATGGAAAATTTCCAGTCAGATTTGATTAAGCAGGAACTAAAATTTTTGTGGTAATGACAAATGGACTTTAATAACCTGAGTTATTTTCCCCTTAGTTCTGCACATTTGGGACTGAGTGATCTGTCAGAAAGACATGGATTGCCACTGCACTAATGTTCTGATATTGATTTTTGTTTCGCTTATAAACTCCTAGTTATTTTAATGGGTCATCAAACAGTAACAGCCACAAAAGTGACACTTTCTCATGGGGACCTGATCCTATATAATATGAAAGATAAATCAGTTGGTAAAACCCATCTTATTGAACTAATACAAATGATGAAAAAATCAATAAAATAATGATTATATGAAAATCATTTAAATGTGTGAAAAAAGAAAAAGCCAAGAATTGAAGAATGCCAGAGGCACTGAGTTATATTTTCCTTCTACATGCTTTCAAACATGTATATCTTTTATTTCTTATACCATTAGTGTCTTTCATTATCATAAACACACTAAAAATGAAGAAACATAACCCCAGACATATTAAGTGGACTCACCACGGTCTTGGTGTTAGTCAGTGCTAGAACCAGGCTATATTTCTACTGACTAGCATGACTCAGTGTAGTCAATGGCAAGGAATGGACTTTGGTCTTCATTGTGGTATTTTATTTTTAATTATACTTTTTGGAGATAGTTACAGATTTCACATGTAGTTTGAGAAATAATAAAAAGAGATTTGGTATACCATTATCCAATTCCCCTGATAGTAACATCTTCTAAATTTTTAATACAATATCGTAATCAACTCAGTGTATTGACATCTATACAGTCCAAATGCAGAATGTTTCAATCATCTCAAGGATCCTGTATGTTGTTGTTGTTGTATGTTGTATGTTTGTATGTATGTTGTATGTTGCCCTTTCATAACCACATTCATTTCCCTCCTGCCCACCCCTTCTTTAACCCTTGGCAACTACTAATTCATTCTCCATTTCTACAGTTCTGTTATTTCAGGAATGTCATATAAATTCAATCATGTAATATGTATCTTTTTTATATTACTCAGCATCATTTTCTAGAAATTCATCCTGGTTGTCACATGTATCAATAGTTCATTCCTTCCTATTTTTGAGTAGTGTTCCATGATATGGATATACTACTTTTTTAAAACAATTCACCTGTTGAAGGACATTTGGGTCTCTTCTAAGTTTGGGTTATTATGAGTAAAGCTGGTGTGAACGTTGGTGTACAGATGTTGAATGGACACAATTATCCCTTTATCTGAGTTAAATTCTAATAAGTACAGTTGTTAGGTCCTATGCTAATTGTATGTTTAATTAAAAAAAAAAGTTAGCAAACTTTTTTCCAGAGTACTGACCATTTTACATTCCCACCAGCAATTTGTAAGTTATTGATTTTTTCATGTCTTTCAGAATTTGGTGGGGGGTTTTTTAACAGTCTGATTGGTCTAAGTGGCATGTATTATAGTTTTAATTTACATTTTCAAATGGTTAATGATATAGAATATCATTTCATGTGTGTATCTTCTATTGTGTATCTTTTAAGAGAAATATCTTTTCATGTCTTTATATTCTAATTGAATTATTTTTCTTTACTTGTTAGTTTTCAGAGTTCTTTACATAATCTGGATATTTGTCCAAAATATATAATAACAGATATATATATAGTCTGTCTCCAATAACATTCTGTAAGCTCCATAAAGTCAAGGACTTTTATTCACTTCCATATCCCTTTGTGTTTAAAACAGGAACAGGAGTAGTGTAGGATACATGGTAGGCACTCAAATTTGTGAATCAATATTCACAATGTGAATATGTAGATCCATAACTGTGATCTTGAAGTAATACATTGACAGTGCACCAATAGGGTGGATTAGGAGAGTGAATGAAAAAGTGGGAATAGTTAGGACATAATTATAATAGTATAGAGGTTTCAGGAAATGAGAACTCAGGGTGAATGCAAGCGTTATCTTGCAGGTAGGATTGTAGTAACATAATTCATGAGTAGAGGCTCAAAATGAATGCACATATGAGCTCCAGTAATAGACAAGGTGATCATGCCAATAACATTTATGTTTATCCTTTGATTTCCCAAGCTATGCAGATATGCAAGTATCTGTTATTTTTATTATATTTTTGAGTTTTTCAGCTAACATTTATTTGTCTGTATCCAATTCTTTCTCTTTTGTCCTTCAAGGACTATAGTTACATGTATGTTAAACTGCCTAATAGTGCCATAAAAGTGATCAAGGTTCTGTTTATTTATTTATTATTATTTTTTGAGACAGAGTCTCACTATGTTGCTTTCGGTAGGGTGCTGTGGTCTCACAGCTCACAACAACCTCAAACTCTTGGATTTAAGTAACTCTCTTGCCGGCCTCCCACTCTGTCTATTTTTTAAAATTCTTTTTTCTCTATTCATTAAGTTGCATAGTTTCTATTTGCTCTTATTCAAGTTCACAGGAATGAGAGGATTGAAATGCTGTAGTCATGTGCCTGAAATAAGGGGCACTGGGCAGCGACTGTCTGAGTTCAAGTAACAGCACTGTGGCTTCCAGACTGCAAATTATGAAGATGTTTATTAAGCTTCATTTTGTTTTCAGCAAAATGAGGTTTATGTACCAGCTCTTACCTTACAAGGGTCTTGTATAAATTCAATGAATACATGTGTATGAATGACTTAGAAGTATCCTTGGCACATTTTAAGCATTTATGGTAAAGTCTATTTGAATCTTTAAATTGCTCCTGCTAATCTATACTGTGTCATTTTGTTTCTTTGGGCAAGTCCCTTGTCCATATGAAACTGAAGTATTTGATCTCTGAAATGAAGAAAAGTATGAATAAGAGGATTATTATAACACTGGGGAAAGGAGAGGAAGAAGAGAGAAAACCAGCAGTTGTTAAACAGGCACTGAATGTAAAGAACATGCATTTAGTAATCAGGGAAAATTAGGCTCAGAGCCTGGCTCTGTCACTTACAACGGGGCCAGTATTTTCTTAGTCTCAATTGTGCATCTCTAAGAAGCAGTTAATAATTGTGTTTTCTCTAGTGTTGTTGTGAAGACTGAAGGTGATATTCATGTAAAACACATAGAAAAGTCCTTGGTTTTCTATCGATTCACAATAAATTGTCAGCATTATTTTTCTTGAAGACTTGGGGCATATATGTGACTCATTTGTCTGTGGCTTTCAGACATCAGGCTGTAAAATGGACACCAGTGCTCTAGGAAAAGTTCCTCCATGGCATGTGGCATGGGCAGCCCCTTCAATACTAGATGCATGTAACAGTTAGACAGAATCTGATAAGTGACATTACCAGACACATCCCTGCATTGACACATACAGGGACGCATAACATGGCTATATTCTAGAGTAGCAGAGCTTTCCTAAGGCTCTGTGTGACCCAATCCAATCACTTCTCCATTTAGTGATTGAAAAGCACAGAAGGGGAACACAAGTTTTTAATAAAATATTCATAATTCATGTCAATTCCGGTGTTTATTTCTTCCCTAGAATTAATATCTATTAATAAAAAAAGAAACAAAAATTATTTGACCTAAAAAATTTGACCTAAATTATAAGAAGTTGTTGAACAGAAATCTATTGGTGAGTTTTGACTTAATTTTTGGTTTTCATTGCAGTAAATAATTAGAACCAAACCACATACTGTATCCTACTCTGTAGAGAATATAATTTCAGCAGTAATATGGGTATATTTATAATGTATACAAATATTTTCAAATGTTATCTCACGTGTTCCTCATAGCAAATCTGTGAGGAGGTATGATAACACACCTTCATGGCGGGAACCACTCACCTCGCACTGTTTCCAGTGTATGTACATCCATATAAATCCCACAGAAATTCTCCAAGGTGTTGGTGCTATTATTGTACTTTACTTTGTAATACAAATGAAGAAACTAAGTCACAGAGTATTCAGGCGTCTTACCTAATGTCACTGAGCTAATGAATTGGGCCCCAGCTTTCTGGCTTCAGAGTCTGTGCTGTGTCTCTATGATCTTGAAGTAACAAAACATTTTCATAGGTTTACTGTCAGAGTAAAGGGCCTAATGGTGCTGGAGACAGTGTCGGCCTCATGAACATGAACTCAAGATATGTTAAGTATGAGCACATTTCCTACTGTTTTTTTTTTTTTTTTTTTTTTTTTTTTTTTTTTTTGTAGAGACAGAGTCTCACTGTACCGCCCTCAGGTAGAGTGCCGTGGTGTCACACGGCTCATAGCAACCTCTAACTCTTGGGCTTATGCGATTCTCTTGCCTCAGCCTCCCGAGTAGCTGGGACTACAGGCGCCCACCACAACACCCGGCTATTTTTTTGTTGCAGTTTGGCCGGGGCTGGGTTTGAACTCGCCACCCTCGGCATATGGGGCCGGCGCCCTACTCACAGAGCCACAGGCGCCGCCCCACATTTCCTACTGTTATTCTTAAGAACAGGTATGACCTCCTTTTCACAGATTCTAGAACTTGAGGCTTGGAGAAGTTCATTCCTTGCTTGAGTTGCCACATCATTCACCCTTAAAAAAATCTCTACTGAAATGCTTTAATTAGAAGAAATAGTACATGCTAATTTCAGCTGATAAAACCATGCAAAGATGAATAAAGGAAAAGTTTGTGACTTCCTTAGCAACCTGACTTCCATTCTTACTCACTTGAGAGCTGTTTTAATGATTTCCTTCTTCAAGGAGAACACTGAAATGGAAATGAACTCTCAACCATCTGCATTATTGGAAGAAGGCTTGGTTGTCATTTAATAGAACAGAAAGGGGACCATTTTATACAGGTTTGTCTTCGACTTCCTGGTCTAATTTAATAGCAGGTAATGGGAAATATTTTGGGTCAGTAGGTGATTGTCATTTCAACTCAAAATGTAATTTCTCAATCGATTCTGAATATACCTGGGAGTCTGTGTAAAGACAGGTTCTAACAAGTTGTTTCCCAAATACCCAAGTTACTTGCTTTAATTAATCTTGCTCCATTGCCTGGTAAGTTTTAGGCCAAGATCAAAAGGGTTTTATTGTTATTGCCATATAATACCACTTGGAAACCATTAAGGTGTATTCTTTCCTTGCCTCCCCCTGCAGCTGTTATTAGTTGTCTTGCAGCTAGCTTTAACATCACCTGGCAAACTGCTCCAAAAAGGGTTCCATGGGACTTTAAAACATTATGTTGCCACTCAAATTAAATCATTAAATCTTTTATCCACCTTGAATTAGTTTTTGTGAGTGATGAGATTTAGGGCTCCTCTTTCATTCTTCTGCATGTGGCTCTCTACTTTTTCCAGCCCACTTTTTTTGAGTAGGGCTTCTTTTCTCTAGTGTACATAGTTGTCTGCTTTGTCAGATATCAGTTGGCTGCATATATATGGTTTTATAACTGAGTTCTATGCTCTGTCTCATTGGTCTATGTTTCTATTTTTGCACCAGTATCATGCTGTTTGGTTACTATAGTTATGTAGTATAGTTTCAATTCTGCCTTCAGATTTGTTATTTTTCCTTTCCAGTTACAAATGAAGTACAGAATTATTTTTTTCTAGATCCATGAATTACGATGCTGGCATTGTGATAGGAATTGCATTGAGTCTATAAATCAATATGGGTAGTATGCACATTTTACCAATGTTGATTTTACTGAAACATGGGCACAATGTGGTTTTCCATTTGTTTGTGTCATCTGCTTGATTAAATTAAAAATACTCTGCACAGCTAAGGAAATAATCAATAGATCAAATAGCCAACCTACAGAATTGGAGAAAATATGTGCAAACTATACATTTGATAAAGGGGTGATGTCCAGAATCTATAAAGTACTCAAACAAATCAGCAAAAACAAAAAAGAAATACTCCCATTAAAAAGAGGGCAGGGCGGCACCTGTGGCTCAGTTGGTAGGGCACCGGCCCCATATGCCGAGGGTGGTGGGTTCAAACCCAGCCCCGGCCAAACTGCAACCAAAAAATAGCCGGGCGTTGTGGCGCACGCCTGTAGTCCCAGCTGCTCGGGAGGCTGAGGCAAGAGAATCGCTTAGGCCCAGAAGTTGGAGGTTGCTGTGAGCTGTGTGAGGCCACGGCACTCTACCGAGGGCCATAAAGTGAGACTCTGTCTCTACAAAAAAAAAAGAAAAATAAAATAAAATAAAGAAAAAGATGGCAAAAGACATGGACAAAAATTTTTCAAAGGAATATAAATAAATGGTCAAGAAACACACACAAAAAATGTTCAATATAACTATTCATCAGAGGAATGGAAGTTAAAACCACAATGAGATACCGTTTTATCTCTATTAAAATGGCTTTTATTTAAAAAGTTCGAAACAATAAATGCTGACATAGATGTAGAGAGAATAGAACACTTATACCCTGTTGGTTGGACTGCAAATTAGTTCAACCTCTATGGAAAGCAGTATGGAGATTTCTCAAAGAATTAAAAGTAGAGCTATGATTCCATACAATAATTCCACTACTGGTCATCTACCCAATGGAAAAGAAGTCATATTAGCAAAAAGACACCTGGACTTCATTACAGCACAATTAACAATTGCAAAGATGTGGAATCAACTCCAGTCCCCATCAATTCACGAGGGGGTTAACATTTATATAATGGTGTAGTACTCAGCCATGAACATGGATGAATTAATGTCTTTTGCAGCAATTTGGATGGAACTGGAGAATATTTTTCTAAGTGAAGTACCTTAAGAATGGGAAAACAAATACCACACGTACTCTTTAGTACTTTGAAATTAACAGGCACACATTTGCACAGAGGGAAGTAAAAGTCATTGGAAATCAAGCAGGCGGAAGAGGGGTGGAGCGGAAGAGCAAAAACCTACCTAACGGGTACAATGAACACTCTTTGGGTGAAGGGCACATGTTTAGTCCAGATTCAAGCATTACAAAATCTATCCATATCCCAAAAGGATTTGTAACCTCTTAATATTTTGAAATAAAATTAAAAATAAAAAGTGAAATCAACCTCTTTCTAGTTTCAGTTTTCCTTTTAGAAGTTGTGGAATAGCGAGGAAGGCATGTCCTGCAGGTCATATGGCTACAGAAGGAGAGAACAGCAGCCAGAGTTGCTGGTGGAAAGAAAAGAAGCATTGCTTTTAGGCATCAGCATATGGAAATCGATGAACCAGTTCCTTCCTCTGAAGTCAGTTCATATCCAGCTCCCTGCCAGATGATCCTTACATTGCAGATCTTCTGAAAGTGGCCGATAACAGCAAGAAAAACCACCTGAGGCCTGCCCGGATGTCTGGAAGAGCTGCGCTGAGACCCGCTGCGACCCATGACCCGCACCTGCCAGGACTTCCGTACGAGTGGTGCTGCAACCCGCAACCAATGCCCACCGGGCCTCCGCACGCCCTGACCAGGAATCCAGGAATGGCACAACCTCGCGTCCTCCCTCCCATAGCCTCCCTGCCTCCACACTGACCTGCTCGTCTGGCCAGGGACTCTGGTAGCCACATGCCCTCTGGAGCACTCCCTTCCTCTGCACAGAGCCCTTCTCCTGGTCAGAGACTGCTTGAGCCTTGGACCCTCTGTGCCAAAGTCACTGGGCACCAGGCACTCCCAGAATCATGTGCACCACCCCCCGCCCTGTTGCTGGATCTGGGTGTGTGATACTCCAGAGCTGCTCCCACAACCAGAACTTCCTGGCTGAGGCAGCCCCAGAGCACCTACACAGGGTCACTCCCTACAAAGATCCAGGAACAATAGAGTGATCCTGCTGGGGTCTAATCTTGGAGAGACACCTCCCCAACTCTGACGAAGGCCAGAGGCAAAGCAAAGTAAATACTCTGGCAATATGGATAATCAGAGTAGATCAACTCCCCCAAGGAACAATAGGGCAGACACAGCACAAGATCCCATGCACAAACAAATAGCTGAGATGTCAGAAATCGAACTCAGAATCTGGATAGCAAATAAGATCAAATTAGAATTCCAAGCAGTAACCCAAAAGATGTCTCAAGAATTCAATGAATTCAAAGACCAAATGACCAAAGATTTTGACACATTGAGACAAGAAGTTATAGCTCTCAAAGATCTGAGAAATACAGTAGAATCCCTCAGTAATAGAATGGAGCAAGCAGAAGAAAGGATTTCTGAAATTGAAGACAAAGCTTCCGAATGCTCCCAAACTCTCAGAGAAATGGAGGGCAAAACAGATCACTCTCTCAGAGAACTCTGGGATAATTAGAAGAAAACTAATATTCATCTTATAGGGATCCCTGAAAGTGATGAAGTGGATTTACAAGGCACAGAGTCTCTTCTCCATGAGATTATGAAAGAGAACTTTCCAGACATGAGAAGTGATTCTGAAATTCAGATAGCAGACAGTTTCAGAACTCCAGCATGACTTGACCCAAATAAGACATCCCCCAGACACATCATAATCAATTTCACTAAAGTTAATATGAAGGAGAAAATTCTGAAAGCAGCCAGACGAAAGAAAACCATTACCTACAAGGGGAAGAATATTAGAATAACTTCAGATCTCTCTGCTGAAAACTTTCAAGCTAGAAGAGGATGGTCATTGACTTTTAATCTCCTAAAACAAAGTAAATTTCAATCGAGGTTCCTGTACCCAGCTAAACTGAATTTCATTTATGATGGAAAAATTAAATACTTTAATGACATTCACATGTTGAGCAAATTTGCCATAACTAAACCAGCTCTCCAGGATATTCTCAGACTTATCCTCCATAAAGACCAGCATAATCCTCCACCACAAAAGTAAACCCACCCAGAAAATTTTGATCAAATTCCAACTTCCATAGTCGCAAAAGGATTAAGAATGTCCACCAGACTCTCGAAAAGCTTATCAATATTCTCAATTACTGTGAATGGTTTAAATTGTCCTCTAAAGAGGCACAGGTTGGCTGACTGGATACAAAAACTCAAGCCAGACATCTGATGCATACAAGAATCTCACCTTACATTAAAAGACAAATATAGACTCAAGGTGAAGGGATGGTCATCTAAACCCCAGGCAAATGGAAAGCAGAAAAAAAAGCAGGCATTGCAATCCTATTTACAGATGCAATAGGCTTTAAACCAACCAAAATAAGGAAGAATAAGGATGGACACTTCATATTTGTTAAAGGTAATACTCAATATGATGAGATTTCAATTAATAAATATATTTATGCACCCAACCAGAATGCACCTCAATTTATAAGAGAAACTCTCACAGACATGAGCAACTTGATTTCCTTCCGTTCCATGGTAGTTGGAGATTTTAACACCCCTTTAGCGTCCTGCATAGAAGAAGCTAAGCAAAGAAATTTTAGATTTAAACTTAACCATTCAACATCTGGACTTAACAGAAATCTACAGAACATTTCATCCCAATAAAACTGAATACACATTCTTCTCATCAGCCCACGGAACATACTCCAAAATCGACCACATCCTAGGCCACAAATCTTACCTCAGCAAATTTAAAAAAATAGAAATCATTCCTTGCATCTTCTCAGACCATCATGGAATAACAATAAGATTCTGCATACGCATACAAAAACATGGAAGCTAAATAACCTTATGCTGAAGGATGAATGGGTTATAAATGAGATTAAGAAGGAAATCACCAATTTTTTGGAACAAAACAACAATGAAGACATGAACTATCAGAACCTCTGGGATACTGCAAAGGCAGTACTAAGGGAAATTTATAGCACTGCAAGCCTTCCTCAAGAAAACGGAAAGAGAGGAAGTTAATAACTTAATGGGACATCTCAAACAACTGGAGAAGGAAGAATATTCCAACCCCAAACCCAGCAGAATAAAAGAAATAACCAAAATCAGAGTAGAATTAAATGAAATTGAAAACAGAAGAATTATACAACAGATCAATAAATCCAAAAGTTGGTTTTTTGAAAAGGTCAATAAAATAGATAAAACTTTGGCCAACCTAATCAGGAAAAAAAGAGTAAAATCTCTAATTTCATCAATCAGAAATGGTAAAGATGAAATAACAACAGACCCCTCAGAAATTCAAATAATTCTGAATGAATACTACAAGAAACTTTACTTTCAGAAATATGAAAATCTGAAAGAAATTGACCAATACTTGGAAGTATGCCACCTACCAAGATTTAGCCAGAACAAAGTGGAAATGTTGAACAGGCCTATATCAAGTTCTGAAATAGCATCAACTATACAAAATCTCCCTAAAAAGAAAACCCCAGGACCAGATGGCTTTACGTCAGAATTCTACCAAACATTTAAAGAAGAACTAGTACCTATATTACTAAACCTCTTTCAAAATATAGAAAAAGAAGAAATACTACCCAACACACTCTATGAAGCAAACATCACCTTGATCCCTAAACCAGGGAAAGACCCAACAAGAAAAGAAAATTATAGACCAATATCACTAATGAATATTGATGCAAAAATACTCAATAAGATCCTAACAAACAGAATCCAACAACACATCAAAAAAATTATACACCATGACCAAGTCGGATTTATCCCAGGGTCTCAAGGCTGGTTCAATATACGTAAATCTATAAATGTAATTCAACACATAAACAAACTTAAAAATAAAGACCATATGCTTCTTTCAATTGATGCAGAAAAAGCTTCTGATAATATCCAGCATCCCTTCATGATCAGAGCACTTAAGAAAATTGGTTTAGAAGGGACATTTCTTAAACTAATAGAGGCCATCTACAGCCAACTCACAGCCAATATTGTATTGAATGGAGTTAAATTTAAATAATTTCCACTTATATCAGGAACAAGGCAAGGTTGCCCATTGTCTCCATTGCTCTTCAACATTGTAATGGAAGTTTAGCCATTGCAATTAAGGAAGATAAGGTGATCAAGGGCATCCACATAGGGCCAGAAGAGATCAAACCTTCACTCTTCGTAGATGACATGAATGTATATCTGGAAAACACTAGGGATTCTACTACAAAACTTTTAGAAGCAATCAAGGAATACAGCAGTGTCTCAGGCTACAGAATCAACACATAAATCTGTAGTCTTTATATATACCAACAATAGTCCAGCTGAAAAAACAGTCAAGAACTCTATTCCTTTCACAGTAGTGCCAAAGAAGATGAAATATTTGGGAGTTTATCTAACAAACGACGTGGCTGGGAAGAATCAACATTGTTAAAATGTCTATACTCCCCAAAGCAATATATAATTTTAATGCAATTCCTACTAAAGCTCCATTGTCATATTTTAAGATCTTAAAAAAATAATACTTCATTTTACATGGAATCAGAAAAAACCTTGAATAGCCAAAACAGTACTCAGCAATAAAAACAAAGCAGAGGAATCATGCTACCAGACCTCAGACTATACTATAAATCGATAGTGATCAAAACAGCATGGTACTGGCACAAAAACAGAGAAGTAGATGTCTGGAACAGAATAGAGAACCAAGAGATGAATCCAGCTACTTACTGTTATTTGATCTTTGACAAGCCAATTAAAAACATTCAGTGGGGAAAAGATTCCCTATTTAACAAATGGTGCTGGGTAAACTGGCTGGCAACCTGCAGAAGACTGAAACTGGACCTACACCTTTCACCATTAACTAAGATAGACTCACACTGGATAAAAGATTTAAACTTAAGACATGAAAGTATAAAAATACTTGAAGAAAGTACAGGGAAGCTCTTTAAGGAATCGGCCTGGGTCAATATTTTATGAGGAGGACTCCCCAGGCAATTGAAGCAGTATCAAAAATACATTACTGGGACCTGATCAAACTAAAAAGCTTCTGCACAGCCAAGAACATAGTAAGTAAGGCAAGCAGACAGCCCACAGAATGGGAAAAAATATTTGCAGGTTATACCTCTGATAAAGGTTTAATAACCAGAATCCACAGAGAACTCAAATGTATTAGCAAGAAAAGAACAAGTGATCCCATCTCAGGGTGGGCAAAGGACTTGAAGAGAAACTTCTCTAAAGAAGACAGATGCGCATTCTACAAACACATGAAAAAAAGCTCATCATCCTTAATCATCAGAGAAATGCAAATCAAAACTACTTTGAGATATCACCTAACCCCAATAAGAGTAGCCCACATAACAAAATCCCAAAACCAGAAATGTTGGCATGGACGTGGAGAAAAGGGCACACTTCTACACTGCTGGTGGGAATGCACACTAATACGTTCCTTCTGGAAGGATATTTGGAGAATACTTAGAGATCTAAAAATAGACCTGCCATTCGATCCTATAATTCCTTTACTAGGTATATACCCAGAAGACCAAAAATCACAACATAACAAAGACATCTGTACCAGAATGTTTATTGCAGCCCAATTCATACTTGCTAAGTCATGGAAGAAGTCCAAGTACCCATCGACCCATGAATGGACTAGCAAATTGTGGAACATGTATACCATGGAATATTATGCAGTCTTAAAGAAAGATGGAGACTTTACATCTTTCACGTTTACATGGGTAGAGCTGGAACATATTCTTCTTAGCAAAGTATCTCAAGAATGGAAGAAAAAGTATCTAATATACTCAGCACTACTATGAAGCTAATTTATAGCTTTCATATGAAGGCTATAACCCAACTATAGCACAAGACTATGGGGAAAGGGCCAAGGGATGTGAAGGGAGGGGGGAGGTTAGGGTGGAGGGAGGTTAATGGGGGGGGGCCACACCTAAGGTGCATCTTAGAATGGGTACAGGCGAAACCTACTAAATGCAGAATACAAATGTCTACATATAATAGCTAAGAAAATGCCATGAAGGCTACGTTGAACAGTTTGATGAGAATATTTCATATTGTATATGAAACCAGAACATTGTACCCCTTGATTGCCCTAATGTTCACAGCTATGATTTAACAATTAAAAAATAGAAGTTGTGGAATAAATATCCACATGTTCAAGTCTTATCCCGCAATAGACAGCAAATTTTAGTCATCTTTTTTATCTCACTCATGAACTAGTATGGCTGAAGAATTCATTCTAGAAATTTCACATTTTATCACTGTCACCAATTGCTTCTTTTCCCCCACTTACTGATGGATTTTCATTGGTTTATAAGTAAAATACTGATTTGTATATGACTTTTATGTTTATTTTGCTTAAATGTCATATTTACTTTGAGTCTGGCATGTCATATATGTTGTTAAATATTATGTTGAAAGTTTTCACTTTGTTCACTTCTGCATCATCAGGACCTAAACAGATAATGTCTTAAGTCAATTTAATGCAGTGCAGAGTTAAGAAACCACCATTTCAAGTGCTAGACTTTGCCATATGGAGCAAGCAGATCCCTTGCTTTGGTGACCTTTCCTCCATGGATAGTGGCATGATTGTTTACCTCTGCACTGGCATCTGGACCTTTAGGTAAACAGTTTGATAAGACTTTGCTGCCAATTGGCCCAAGTTTCCCCTGGCAACCACATGAAGCCTCACACTCAGAACATTTTGGTTGACTGGCAATGTAAACACGGGTTAAACTCATCTCATTAGCAGGTTTACTCACAGCTGGCATCCTGATAGGTCTGGAAATTCCAAATAGGAATTCTAGGTATCATCAGGGAATATATTTTATAGGACATGACATTAAAATGATAACCACACTTGATGGGCTGACTCATGGTTTTCTGGCATCCTCACTTCATCTGTGCTGTACTTCACTGAATTAGAAGCAATCATTGCATCTGCTCACAGGTCACTGGGAAGATGAAATGAGGAAGTCCTCATTTAATCAATCACTTGCCACTTGCTGCTGTGCCATCCTCCAGGGGAGAGATATATCTGCCCACAGATCTCCATCAAGTAGGGGTTGGCTGGAACTCTTGCTTAAAACACTCTTATACTTGGAAGGCTAGAGAGAAACGTTCTTCCCTCACTTAAAATGACTCCATGTTAATCCCCACCAAAATATTAATAGATTTATAGTTCTAAGTGTAAGCTGTTTAAATCGTCTTACTGCAGCGTTTGCTTGCATGGTATGTAAGGTGACACAGTGTTGTGATATTTCCCTAGAATTTCCTTCATTACTAGGGTTCGGTTGGCCTGTTGGTGTGTGAGCTCAGACCTCATTGCGCTAATTAATCTGACTATAAAATGCCAATCAGTGCCTGGTGTGCTAAATGTATTTCATTAGTTTTACCTTTTGAGATTTTTAATCAGACTACTTACCCAGGTGTGATTCTTGATGAACTTACTACAACTTTGTCAAAATCAGGGAATAAAAAAGCACTCAAGGTGGATTATTTTAATACAATCACCATAAAACATACATTATTTAGGGAAAAAATCATTAGGAATATCAGATGTTCCCTTTCAGTAATATAAGTACCTATTCATTCAACTTTCCTTTTGTATGCCTTAGAAAATACTTATCATTTCTCCTTATAATTTTAAAATGATTCTTGATATGTTTATTCCTGTGAATTTATTTTTTTCTTTCATGAATGACTTTATCACATTTTCTAAAATTACTGGTTGATTTTAGGAAATTATATGTATATATGTAGAGAGAAAGATAGATACAGATGATACGGATGTAGATATGTATATGTTTCTACTCACCTGATTAAATGGTGAGTAGACTTAATGGTTTCCATAGCTTTTAATTTATTATCTCTTATATTTAATAATAAGAAAGTTGTTTTTTTAAAAAAATCACCTCATACACCCTTCATACACGTGATCATATACCATGAGTCAGGGAGCATCTTTACTTAGGGTATTCTTTCCCCACATGAAACCCAAAATGCCTTGGAGAGCCTTTGGTTAAATAGTTAATGCCAGTACTGCTAGCAAAGGTTCAAACTGCAGCATTCACAGAAGAGTTGTTTTTTTTTTTCCCTGCACTCACTCACATAGCAGAAGGTGTGTAGACTTCCCATAACAAAGCGACTTTTATGGAGGGACATGGGCTATAGAATTGGAATCATGTTTTGTAATGTAAGTTCTTTAGAATGCTGATTGGTTTGAAGTTCAACAAAGCATTCTCAGGTGGATTCAGTTTTGACCTGTGTGAGAACTCAATAGGGGAGGTGGAGTGATTCATACATCTGGTTCATGGGCTGTCATGAAAACTTGAGGAAAGAACCCTTATCAGAGCGGTGTCTGATCTGCAGAAACATTCAGTAAAATCTCACTATCATAGTTGCTCTCAATAGCAGATACGGGTAGCATTTTCTTCCTGAATATTTGAAAACTTAAAATTGAAGGAGGTAAAAGTAGTAGACCAAATAAAAGATTTGCATTCTATTGTAGTTTTAGAAATAAAATATTTTGATTAGAAGAGTTACATGTGCTCAAGTGACTGAAGAAAGTGAGCAAAAATATCAAAGAGGGTGAGAATCTGTGGAACCCCTACTCCCCATCCTTTCTCACCCATCCATAAGGCATCCATTGTGAGCATTCCTGAGACCAGGGTGGAACTGAGCAGATAGATACAAACCCAGTAAGTAGTCCATATGCATATGTCAACTGCCCTCCAAATATATTCCCCAGGGCATGCTTACTCACACTCTGCATACTTCAACTGAGGCTAAGACTCAATTGTCTATACCAAGCTTTAATTTTTTTTCCTTTTAAAAACAGCAAGCATGCTATGTTTAACTTTTCTTTCTTTCTTTCTTTCTTTCTTTCTTTCTTTCTTTCTTTCTTTCTTTCTTTCTTTCTTTCTTTCTTTCTTTCTTTCTTTCTTTCTTTCTTTCTTTCTTTCTTTCTTTCTTTCTTTCTTTCTTTCTTTCTTTCTTTCTTTCTTTCTTTCTTTCTTTCTTTCTTTCTTTCTTTCTTTCTTTCTTTCTTTCTTTCTTTCTTTTCTTTCCCTTCCTTCCTTCCTTCTTTCTTTCTTTCTTTTTTCTTTTTCTTTTTTTGGCTGGAGCCAGATTTGAAGCCACCACCTCCAGTATATGGGGCCAGGGCCCTACTCCTAGATCTACAGGGGACGCCTTATGTTTAACTTTTCTAACTTGTTCTCTCTCAATGTATGCCATGAACGTCTTTCCAGATCCATAAACTTATTTTGTAATACATTTTAAAATTCAACATTTTAACCTGTCTAAAATGTATTAAGTGCAAATTTTGAAGTGCTAATGTAACAGTTTAATTTTTCCACAAGTATCTCATTTCCCAACAGCATTTGATTCCTGAATAGTACTTGTTTCACCTCTGTCTATTCTTGAACTAAAAAAATCATACAGTATTGATTTGGTAGTTTTCAAATTCCATCTTAGTATCTAGCATGGGAAATATCTCATTACTTTTAAATTTAATTTCATAAATGAATTGCCCAAACCTGAACTGACCACATGTGATTAAATTTGAATTAATGTAAAACAATTTAATCTAATCCCATTTCAGGTGCTCAATAACCACAAGTGGCTAGTGGCTGCATATTAATCAGTGTGGATGTAAAACATTTCTGTCATTGTAAAAATCTTTCTTGGATAGCATGTCCCCAAAGTGTCACATGTTATGGGATTTTTAATGCGGTTTTCCTGAACTTCTATTGAGAAAAAAATGAATATCTTACAATACAGGATCTTGCTATACAGAAAAACGTAGATATATCCGCTGTTGCAAGGTTTTGTTACATCCCACAGCATTATTTTATAGGCTTATTTGTAAGGGTTCCACATAATTCTTATTAATTTGATATTATTATTCAAGGAGTAGCGTCTATTTGATTGTTAGAGAGGGAATATTTGAGACAGAGAATTGGAGGGACTTCAAATACACAATGAATTAATATTTACTTTGTATTTTTATTAGTGTTTTATTTACAAAAGTATCATTTGCTCATCCAAACCAGTGAAAAGCTGCATGATGTGCAAAGGGAAACTGAGTGCTATCCACTGCCGATCCCCAATCCCTGCAAACCCAGATGTAAAGGCCAACTGGGCCTTGGGCTACCTCCTTTGCTCCCAGCCACATGCAGCTCAGACCTCTTGCTTGGCCCCTAGATGGGTTCAGGCTCTACTGTTGCTCCATAACCTGCTCTAATAGCTTGGGAGGACCAATGGGCACTTTTTATGCTTCCAGGGTTTGTTTGTTTGTTTGTTTGTTTGTTTGTTTTAATACAGAATCTCAGTCTGTTGCCTTGGGCCAGAGTGTTATTGTCATAGCCCACAGCAACCTCAAACTCCTGGACTCAAGCAATCCTATGTCTCAGGCTCGTGCTTAGCTGAAACTACAGGCACCCACCACATATCCGCTAGATTTTCTATTTTTGGTAGAGATGGAGTCCTGCTCTTGCTCCAGTTGGTCTCTAACTACTGAGCTCAAGTAATCCATGTGCCTTGGCCTCCCAGAGTGCTAGGATACAGGTGTGAGCCACCAGACCAGGCCTAACATTTCCTGTTTTAAAGTCTACATCCTGATCCTGTGCAAAATTGGTTTGGATTTTATTTTCAGAAAACGTTTTGGAGTTTTGGGGATATATGGGGTGAAATCCAAAGATTAATTTATTCCCCAAACTTCACTTACAAATAAGCAATTTGCCTAGTGTCATAGGAGCTCTTGATTCTCATCCATTTCCCTCTGTAAACACTGAAGTCTCCCTAATGATATTTTCAATGCTGTCATTTTGTAGTACAATATGCCCAGGAAAGTGTTCCTGATTACTCCACTGTTGTGGGTAATTTCATGAATTTTTTTTATTTGTTTTTGATTTTTACTTTACATATTGTTATTTCAGAATACAATGGGTACACATGTTTTGGTTAGATGGATTGCTTTTATACTGGTTGAGACAAGACTATAAGTGTGCCCATCACCCAGATAGTGTACATTGTACCATTTCCTCTTTTCTTCTCCCCTTCCTTCCCTTTTCTACCTCCCTTCCTTTGATTCTTCTCCTTTTGTTCCTCTCCTTCCCCTCTCCTCTCCTGTCTTCTTCTCTCCTCTCCTCCCCTCCTCTTCCCTCCCCTCTCCTCACTCTCCCTTTCCTCTCCTCAGGGAATATTTGAGACATAGAATTGGAGGGACTTAGCCCATGAACCAGATATAATAATCGCTCCACCTCTCCTACTGAGTTCTCACACTGGTCAAAACTGAATCAACCTGAAAATACTCTGATGAACTACTGTCTTAAGCACAAAGGCTGTTGATCCCCGGGGTCCACTCCATAAACTCTACTTTATTTCTATTGTCTTCATTTTCCTCATTCCCTCATTACTAAAGAGCAATGGAGACCCTCATGGGTTGTGCGGGGGCTGGCTCCCTAACTCACATACAAGTATATACATGTAAGTTTCTTTTCATCTTGTCTGTGTTTATGCAAATATGAGTTCATTCTACAAAAGCATTTTTCTGCAATTTGCTTTCTTTCCTTTAAAAGTATAGGTTATACCTCTCTCTGGATCAATGGGATTTCAAAATTCATATTTTATACTTCAACTCTTCAAGCCATGTGAAATTTATTTGGGTACATTTTAGGGAGGTGAGATTTTTAACTTTACTTTTTTGTTTTTTCTAATAAGACATTTGTCCTGGAAACATTTAAGCTTTCAATATTGTTAAAATGATCCTTCTACACTTCTTGAATCAGATCTTCAATTGTTTTTATTATGATAGCTACGCAGTGCCACTTGGTATTCATTCAACATATATTTACTGGTGACAATCGTATGTCCTCATGGGACTTGCATTCTACATTCAAGGAGAAGACAGAGACATAAGTAAATTATATATCATTAGAAAGTAATAAAAGATACAGGTGAAGGGGAAAAATATACATTGAGGGTAAAGGGGATCTGGAGTTCTATGTGTACTGGTTGCAAGATTCAAGCAATCAAGAAAGACTTCAATTAGAAGCTGAGTTTTGATGAAATAGCTAGAAGATATGAAGGATGTGAAAGAGGAGTAACATTACTGGCACTTTGAAACAAAATCTGATAGATTCTTCAAAATGTTAAACATAGAGATACCACATGACCAGCAATGCCATGTAGATATATACCCAAGATAATCTAAAATATATGTCCAAACAAAATCTAGTACACGAATATTCATGGAAGTGCTACTTATAATGCCCTCAAAGTGGAAATAGTTCACATAACCATAAACACATAAATGGGCAAATAAAATGTTGTGTTTTCATGCAATGGAATAGTGTTTAGTAATTGAAAGGAATGAAGTACTGACATGTACTACGTCAATGAACTTTGAAAATATTGTAATAAGTAAAAAAAGGCAGACACAAAAGGCCATATATTTTTTACTATTACTACCTATAAAATGTCCATTGTGATCAAAACCATTGAGATACAAAGTAGAATAGTGGTTACCAGGTTACCGGTGGGGGTGGGGGATAAAGAATAACCGATAATACCTACAGGGTTTCTTTTGAAGATGATGAGAATGCACAGCCCTCTGAATAAACTAAAAGCCAATGAAAGTTAAATTTGGTAGTTATATCTCCATAAAATAGTCAAAGCTGGTAGAGGCCATGTATAGTCAGTGTACCACAATTCATTTTACAGATGAGACACCTCAGTCGCAGATGGACAAGTTACTTGCCCAAGGAAATGGGATGACCCAGGATTGATTAATAACATGTAACAGCAAAAGATGCAAACAGACTTTACCAAAAATGCCTACAATGTGTCAACGGTTTTTCTACCTTGTTATTACATTCATATTCATCAAACTCTAACAAGAATAGTATGAGATGGGGGTGATATATTCACCTGTTTATTAATAAAGAAAAGGAAGTTTAATAACTGTCTTGACATTTCACAGTCAGGAAGCCACATAACTGTTACTTGAACTCAGTCTTTGCACAGCATCCCTGTTTGCACTAACCTGACCACAGCACATTAGTCCTCTCATTCCTGTTTCCATACTGGCATACACCGAACATTTGATCCAACTACCTCTTGTGGAGTTGGGCCTGAGGGAACAGACCCTGATGAAGGACAAGGCACAGGCACTCTTCCTCTATCTGTGGCTCTTTGACTGGGGCAAACAAAGGTCAAGTAAAGGAAGAGGAAATGACATTATCTATCCTACCCCCACACACCTTGACCCATCTCTCCTTCTGTTAAGAAGACTACTGGGGTCTTTGTACTATTTTTTGTTTAATTTAGACTGTAGAGATTGTGTAGTTCAGAAGCCTGTGGAGGATGTCTCAGAGGGTGTTTTGCATGTCTGTATGTGTGTGTGCTTTAACTTTTGGGGAAAGAAAACCAATTTCAGTAGTCCATTCCTAGTGATTTAAGTTTTGAAAATCTATGTGATATCCACACCACTGGTTCTGGGCCACCTTAGGGAATATTTTTTAAATCCTCCTCAAGTCCAGACATAATTATTGGTCTTTTATGTTTTCATTTTATTTACATTTTGAATTTCTTATGTAGTAAGGTTTTTTGATAATCTTTCTGTTTGTTTTGTATGATTGTTCATGTTTTTACAAGGTCTGACAATTAAATTCATGACCTGGTCTTAGAACAAGGGCTTCGAAGGGTAGGTTAGATGTTAGAATTGGTACATACATTCCCCAGGGGAGTAATTTGAAGATGATTGTAATGATATTCAGCAATGAGTTATGTAGCACTTTTCCTAGGATGAGTTTGCAAACTTAATTGTCTGACCTTCTATTTTATTTTATGTTTTTTTTGTTTTTAATGATAAAAGTTTGCTTAATTTGTGTTTTGTTTATGTAACATAGGAGAGTTCTTTTTATTCTATGTTGTCTGTCTCTACATGTATTGGAATGTAAAATTTCTTGACTGCATGTTTTCTGCATTTCTTTTTGTTTATTTAATGTGATATAATTATTTCTCTTGCTACGTTAATTCACGTATATGTACTCTTCTTCTTTTTAGGTTTTCTTTTATTTTTGAGATTAATGACATTTGATAAATGTATTGATTAATTACTGCTTTTATTGACTAATCAATTTTCCTATGTGACTTTTTTTACCTTTTTCGATGTACACACGGTCACTAACTTATGATAGTTAAACTTTTTTTAATGAGTTTTTACAATTCTTCAACTTTACAATGTTTGGAAAGCAGAATGCTTAGAAGAAACCATATGTATAATATTCAAGAAATTACATAATATAGTCAACACTTTTGTTATAAAATACGATGTAACAATTGTGCTCAATTGTAGAGCGTTTTAAGTATTCTGACCTCATTTAAGATACATTAGGCTAAGCTATTGTAGGTAGGTTAAGCATGCTAAATAAATTTTTGACTTATAGTGTACTAATTGGAACATAACCCTATTTTAAATCAAGGAGCATCTGTATTGTTTTATTACTTTAATAATAGTAGGATATAGGGTTTTGATTTATTATGCTACTTATTTTTTTCTATTTGAATCTATTTGAGCTTTGTTTTTGAGTGGTAATTTTGTGTGCATGTGTATCTGTTGGTTTAAAATTACACAACAATTTGTGTTTTGGTTTAAATATATGTATCCTTCCAAAATGCTGGAACCTAGAACCTATGTTGAAACCTAGTACCCAGTGAGATAGTATTATATGGCGGGGTCTTTTGCAAAGAGGTTAAGTCATGTGTTCTTTGCCCTCATGAATGGTAATAATGCTCTTAAACAATGAGCGAGCACTTGAATGGAGCATTTCTAGAACCTTTCCCCCTTTTGACCTTCTTTCATGTGAGGACCCAGTGTTTCTCTGCTACGTGCAGATGCAGCAAGAAAGTATTATCTTGAAGGGGAAATCAATCTCTCACCAGACACCGAATCTGTTGGAACCTTGATTTTGGACTTCTTAGCCTCTAGAATTGTGAGAAATAAATTTGTTATTTATAAATTAGTGGCATTTAGCAATAGCACTAATGACAGACTGATAGACATGGTGATCATATTTCGTCCTTTTATTTAGGTACATGATTATATTTTGGATAATTTTTCTATACATTTTATTGTTTTTATTTAGAATAAATTGACTTTTGGTAATGCACTAAATACGAAAGCAGTGATACTTTTTAACTTGCCTATGTACACTTAAGGTGCAATGGTCTTTTTAATGTAAATAAATTGTTTGAGGAATGGTGTGTGTTCTCAGAACCTGATTTTGTTTTGTTTTGTTTTTGCTTCCACAGAGAGGAAGTCTGTTTGTTTCTGCATCTGGGAAAAATGTAGTAACACCTTAATTATTTCTAGTTTGAAATGTCTCTTTGTTCAATGATCTAATTTCATCTTCCTATGCCATTTCTTACTATACTGATAACTATAGTTGTTGAAAAGTTTTTGATATCCAATTGGCCAATTTCCCCTGGAATGTTCCTTAATTTTTCCTTTACTTCAAATTTTCTTGGCCAAAGGTCAAATTGAGAATACATATTTCAACTTATATAACATTCTTGTAAGATTTTGTATTGGTTAGCCAGGAATTTATGTTATAATTTCTAGGTAATTGTCACATTTATCATACTGTACCTAGGAACAGAATGTATATTTCCTTATGTTCATGTGGTATGTCAATATCTTATATTTTATAAATATCTTTAAGTTTTTTGAAATTATTTTTATGGTTTTTGTACATATAACAGGTAATATTTTTTAATGATATAATTCACTTTTTAAAAATTTCCAATTAATAAAAGGGTACATATGCTTCTGTACAGCTAAGGAGACAATAACCAAAGCAAAGAGACAACCCACACAATGGGAAAGGATATTTGCATATTTTCAATCAGACAAAAGCTTGATAACTAGAATCTATAGAGAACTCAAATTAATCCACATGAAAAAAGCCAACAATCCCTTATATCAATGGGCAAGAGACATGAATAGAACTTTCTCTAAAGACGACAGACGAATGGCTAATAAACACATGAAAAAATGTTCATCATCTCTATATATTAGAGAAATGCAAATCAAAACAACCCTGAGATATCATCTAACCCCAGTGAGAATGGCCCACATCACAAAATCTCAAAACTGCAGATGCTGGCGTGGATGTGGAGAGAAGGGAACACTTTTATACTGCTGGTGGGACTGCAAACTAGTACAACCTTTCTGGAAGGAAGTATGGAGAAACCTCAAAGCACTCAAGCTAGACCTCCCATTTGATCTTGCAATCCCATTACTGGGCATCTACCCAGAAGGAAAGAAATCCTTTTATCATAAGGACACTTGTACTAGACTGTTTATTGCAGCTCAATTTACAATCGCCAAAATGTGGAAACAGCCTAAATGCCCACCAACCCAGGAATGGATTAACAAGCTGTGGTATATGTATACCATGGAATACTATTCAGCCATTAAAAAAAATGGAGACTTTACATCCTTCGTATTAACCTGGATGGACGTGGAAGACATTATTCTTAGTAAAGCATCACAAGAATGGAGAAGCATGAATCCTATGTACTCAATTTTGATATGAGGACAATTAATGACAATTATGGTTATGGGGGGAACAGAAAGAGGGAAGGAGGGAGGTGGGTGGGGCCTTGGTGTGTGTCACACTTTATGGGGGCAAGACATGATTGCAAGAGGGACTTTACCTAACAATTGCAATCAGTGTAACCTGGCTTATTGTACCCTCAATGAATCCCCAACAATAAAAAAAAAAAGGGTACATATGATTAAGTTACATTGTTTGCCTTTGTTAGTAAAAGTCAAAGTTGTATTTGAGTCCTTCACCCAGGAAGTGTGCCATATACCCCTACATTGTACCTGGTAAGTGGAAGCTTACTGAGCCCCTTTCCCCCTTCCCCCTTCCTCCTTCTTGAATTTAATTTCATTTTTCATCTCATATGGGCCTGTAGTTGTTCATCTACTAATTTCAAATTAGTAATGAGTACATGGACTTCTTATTTTCCCATTGTTGGGATACTTTACTAAAGAGAATGTTCTTCAACTCCAGATAAATACAAAAGATGTAGAATCTCCATCTTTTATTGGCTGAATAGTATTCCATGGTATACATAGATCACAGTTTATTAATCCATTCATGAGTTGATGGGCACTTAAGTTGTTTTCACAACAGAGCTGCTATAAACATTTTAGTGCAAATTTTGTTATTGTAAAATGATTTTTGTTATCTCCATTAGTAGCATTTTATAAATTTCTTTGTAAAATTGTGCACATTTATTGTTTAAATTATTTTTAATGTTTCTGTTACTATTCTTGAGTCTCAATGGTTTTACTTAAATCTGTAGGATAATAATGTTATCCCATGGTGAATAATGTTCCCAAGAAGAAAGGTGTAGCTTGTCTGATGTCTACATAATCTGTTCCTTTTTAATTATCTGTTTTTTTCATTCAAAATGTCATCCTTTTTATGTCCATGTAATGTTTTATAAGCTCCAGATTTTCTCTTCTTTCTATTTCATGAATATAGTGTTTATTTTTATTCTTCTGTAGTGCATATTAGAAATTTTCTCATCCCTTACAGCAATATATATTTTAGAAGAAAATAATTCTTGTTCTTTTGAAGGAAACTATCTTTTTAAATCTTGACTTTTCTCTGCCTGCTTTTAGCTCCAGGAGGTTTATCACAATTAGTACAATATTCTAGTCAAGCAAATTAAGATGATTTCTGGTAGAGATTAAAGTTTTTTTCCACGGGATTTCACCTGTCAGAGTGGAGAAGAAAACTAATATTTTTTGGCATCACCCTGAATTAGGGAATTCAGTAAGTGTGGTGATCAGGTTGTATCCTAATTATGAGCTTTGCCCTTGTTTCTGTTTAGTTTGTGTACTCTCGGTGCTTGTATTCATTTTCTAGGGCTGCTGTAAGAATATACCACAAATTGAGTGACTTAATATGAGGTCATTTTCTTATAGTTCTGGAGGCTAGAAATTCCAAATCTAGATGTCACAGTGTCATACTCTCTATAGTCTTTAGAGGAAGAATGATCCATCTTTCCTTCTTCTTGCTATCTGATAGTTGCTCGTAATCCTTATTGGCGTTTGATATAGAGGTATTATTTCAGTTGCTGACTCTCTCTTCACGTGGCATTCTTCCTTCTGTCTGTGTCTGTGTCCAAATTTCCCTCTTTTTGGAAAGATGCCAGTCCTACTCTACCTATGACACCCTAATCTAACATGATCTCATTTTAACCTGGTTATACCTGCAATGACCCTATTTCAAAATAAGGTCACATTCACGAGGTGATTAGAAATTGCACATATCATCTTGGGAACTACAGTTCAACACACAACAGTCTTTATACCACGTAGAAGTACCTGTATGTAGTAACTACCCCTATGATTGGCATAATCACCCATATGGCAACATATGGTATATATGGGTGATTTAAACATTTTAAATTGCATCAGACACTACCTTGTCATTAATCGTGATGGCTCTATTTCTGCCAGCAGCAAAACTTGGAGTTTTCTCTTTCCACTAGAGAGGTTCAAGTGCTCTAAATATGCAGGAATGTTTGCAATTTAAACTGTGGCACTTTTTAGCACATGAGTTCCCGTCCTTACTTTAACAAAGGGTTTCTCTATTCTTGTATTCTAGCCACACTGATTTTTTATAGGGAACAATTTATGAGTCAGCACTTTATGTCTTCCCTAAATCCAGTCTTATAATTTTTTTTTAATATTGGAACTTCCTCAATGTTTTGTTAGCTTAGTCTCCAGTATAGTTGTTTTCTTCTTTTTAATTTTCATATTAATGCGATCTGGGGACTTCAAAGAATGGGCAGATGGTACACATGAGCATAGGATAGGGAGTTGAAAGATGTAAAATCACTATTTACCTTGAAGTCATATTATTCTTTAATTAATATGAATTGTATTTAATTAATTATACTTTTACTTTTGTAAAATTTCCATTTTCCCTTCATTTTTTTCTCTTTAAATTTTTTATTGATTCATTCCTTAATGAATGCTGGGGATAACTTAAAGAGGGCTTTACTATATTTACATTACCCAAGAATTATTCCTGAAAGTTTTATTAATGTTACTACCTAATTTTATATTGCAAATAAACTAGAAGTTATGGAATATAAATAAATACTTTAGTTTTACGTGTACAGTTGAGGCAGTCAGTGCCACAAGAGTTAAGTAATGCCAATAATTCTAACCCAGTTCCATTTACTTTAAATCAGAAATGGTTTAATTTTCTGCATAAAATCTATTCCTGAGGCCATTATTCACTTAAGCAGTTTTGATTAGATGCTTCTATGTACCAGGCACTATTTTGATTGCTGAAGTTGCAAAAGTGATAGAAGACAGACTAGATCCTGGTACATATGTATAGAGCCTCACTCTACACCAGATTTTCAATCGGGGTGCCATAGCACACTGGTGCCTTAAGAGGATCTCAGGTGTGCTTCAAAATTTGTAAAGATTATTAATTAAATTATTTTTGGAAGAATTTCAAAGCACAAAAAGTATATTCCTTTCATTCCTTTTTTTCGGGGGGGGTGAATATAATTTAAGTGTGCTGTAGAAGTATGACTATAGGTTGAAGCATACTGAGAGATAAAAAAAGGTTGAAAAATCCTGTTCTAGAGGGAAATGGTAAATAATTAATAAATAATGAAAAAAGTAAAATGTGGCTCAGCGCCTGTGGCTCAAGCGGCTAAGGCGCCAGCCACATACACCTGAGCTGGCGGATTTGAATCCAGCCCAGGCCTGTCAAACAACAATGACGGCTGCAACCAAAAAATAGCCAGACTTTGTGGTAGGCACCTGTAGTCCAGCTACTTCGGAGGCAGAGACAGGAGAATCACTTGAGCCAAGGAGTTGGAGGTTGCTGTGAGCTGTGATGCCACAGGACTCTACCCAGGGCGACAGCTTGGTCATAGGTATGTGTAACTTATTACACATAAGTCTCAAAAAAGGAAAAAGGAAAATGCACTGTATGCCCATCAGGTGGTGATACAGGCTATTGCAAAATATATATATAGGGTAAGAAGAAAAGGCAGTGAGAGAATTGGGTTAGTGTAGTTTTGTGAATGAGAGGATATGTGCATATTGGAGTTATTTGGGATAACTGCAACAAAGATGGTGTTTGGGTGGTATAGTTGGTACAGTCTTCAAGGAGACAGACATACCACTACGGTCATAAAGTGCAAGAGGGAGAGGAAGAAATGGAGGTGGCAATGGGGAGTGTGAATACCATGATATCCAGGAGTCTGTAAGAGAAAACAGTAACCCCTTGAGGAGCATGCAAAAGTATAAACATCCTCAGAGAATAGGCACATTTTAATTTGAGCAAGAAGAGAGTAATACAAGAGAGTAATACAATAATGTTCATTCTGACTATGCGGGAGCACATCATTTTAAAATGTGAATTTCTTCAGTTTAGTCATTTTAAAAAGGAATTATGCTTGGTTGATGTAGAGAAATGGATATAATAATATGAGCTTTTGAGCTTCCTTTTGTAGCACAGTGTATTTATGGCAAATACCATTGTGCTCATTTCAAACTACAAAAATTTTGAAATACAGAGAAATTAGTAGGTAGGAATCCTTGCATCATCTTGATGGAAATATAATTATATGTAAGTTACCTGGTAGCCAACATGTACTTCTCATATATAATAATTATTATTATGACCATAGAGTATAATGGGAAAATGCAGAGTAGGAAAATATGACCCTATTATATACACATTTATTTCTGGTAGAAATCAAGTTTTTCATCTTATCCCTTCATACATGGAACAAAGCAGACCTTTTTACTTTTGTCTTTTTGTTTTTATTGCTCACTACCTTTTTAAAAAAATTACATCTGTTTTGAAATATAATAGCTGTTAATAAGTTACACATATCTGAAATATGTGCTATATTATTTTGCATACATTCTCTCACAAAAATATATTCATCATTTCCAAAGTTTCTTCATGCAATATTTTCCTATTATTCCCTGCTACAATTCCACACCTGAACCCAGATAAATGTTTATAAGCTTTGTGTCACAATGGATGAGTTTACATTTTATGGAAATTTACATAGATGGAATCATGAAATATATACTATTTCTTGTACTGTTTCATTCAGCATAATTATTTGGCAAGTAATTCATGTTGTAGGAATTAATATTTTATTCATTTTTATGGCTGAATAGCATTCTATTTTATGGATATATAGCAATATTTGTTTATGCAGACCTTTGTTAGCATACATTTGGGTTTTTTCTTATTTCTCATTATTATGAGTGAAGATTTTATAAACATTTGTGCATAAAACTATATCACATGCAAAATCTGTCAATTAACTTCATGAACTCATCCCAGAAAATGTACTGCATACCTCATTGCTGAATATCACTACAGTCTCTTATGAAGTACTCCCCCTGGCCATCTGGTGACCACAGTGATAATCAACAGTGAGGTATGTAGCATGTTTCCTCGGATAAGTTTACGAACTTACTTGCATTCTGTGTCCTGAATAAATACATAGGAGGGGAATATATGCATCATACGGTAGTATGTTCACCTTTTATGAATTTGCCAAATTGATTTCCAAAATCGTTTTGCCATTTACCATCTGACCAGCGGTGGAAGAGAGTTCCAATGATCTTTATCTTCATGTTATCATCTGTATTTTCAATTTTAGACATTCTATTAAAGTAAGCATTGATATTTCAATGTGATTTTCCATTTCTCTAATGACTAACAATTTTTTCATGTGTGTATTATTCATCCCTATATCTTCTTTAGTAGAATGTCTATTTAAGCCTTTTGCCCATTTGTTAGTGGTTTATTTGATTCCTTATTATTAAAATTTAAGAGTTCTTTTTATGGTCTCTATACAAGTCCTTCATCATATAGGTTATTTGACAATATCTCATACCCTGTGGTCTTTCTCTTCCTTCTCTTTACAATAGCTTTCACAGAATAAAGGATTATAATTTTAATAAATTCCAATTTACCATTTTTTCTTAGTATTATAATTTTATTTACTTATTTATTTTTATTTCATAATATTACAGGGGTACAGAAGTTTTGATTACATTAATTGCTTTTGTATAGTTTGATTCAAAGTTTTAAGTGTGCCCATCACCCAGATAGAGTGTGCATTGTTCCCATTGAGTGTGAATTGACCCCTTCCCTTCAGCACTTCCCACCTGCTTGGTTTTCATGGAGTTTTACTTCCATATGTGCCCATGAGGGTTGAAGGATTATTCTAATTTAATAGTGGGCACATGTGGTGTTTGTTTTTCCATTCCTATGATACTTAGAAGAGTGATCTCCATCTTTTTTATAGCTAAATAGTATTCCATGGTATTCATATGGCACCATAAAAAAGTAGGGGCCTTTACAGCTTTTGTATTAACCTGGATGGAGTTGAAGAACATTCTTCTTAGTAAGAAAACATCCAATGTACTCAATAGTAATATAGAATCAATAGATAAACAACTATACACCCACATGAGAGAAAAACAGAATTAAATTTAAGTGGGGGGATAGGAAGAGGGAAAGAAGAGGGGGAAAGGGGAGATTGGTAAACTCTCACTCAATGTGCACAATGTTAAGGTATACAGCACACCCCAAGGTGAAGGGCTGAACTATAAAAAAAAAAAAAGAAGAATGGTCTCTAGTTGCATTCAGGTTGTTACAAAAGATATTAGTTCACCATTTCTTATGGCTGAGTAGTACTCCATGGTGTACATATACCACATTTTATTAATCCACTAGGGGATTGATGGGCACTTGGGTTGATTCTACGTCTTTGCAATTGTGAAAAGTAGTACAAATTTGTGTGCAAGTATCTTTTTGGTTGAATGAATTTTTTTTCCCCTTTGTGTAAATCCCCAGAGGTAAGATGGCTGGATTAAATGGTAGGTCTACTTTTAGTTGTTTGAAACTTTTCTATACTATTCTTCATAGAGTTTGTACTGAATTGGAGTCCCAACAGCAGTATATAAGTGTTCTTTTCTTTCTGCATCCACACTGGGATCTATTGTTTGGGGCTTTTTGATAACCACCCTTCTCATCAGAGTTAGATGATATCTCCTTATGGGTTTGACTTATGTTTCCCTGATGATTAGAGATGTTGAGCACTTTTTAATGTTTATTGGCCATTAGTCTATCTTCTTTTGAAAAGCTTCTGCTCATGACTTTTGCCCACTTTATTATGGGGTTGTTGAATTTTTCCTGTAGATTTGTTGAGTTCTTTATAGATTTTGATTATCAACCCACCTTTGAATGTATGGCATGTAAATATTTTCTCCAGTTCTGTAGATTGTCTATTCATTTGCTCTATTGATTGTTTCTTTGGCTGTACAGAAGATTTTTAATTTAATTGTGTCCTATTTATTAATTTTTATTGTTGCCGTGATTGTCTTTGGAGTCTTTTTCCTTCTTTCTTTTTTCTTTTTTCTTTTTTTTTTTTTTGTTGTTGTTTTTGCAGTTTTTGGCCGGGGCTGGGTTTGAACCCACCACCTCTGGCATATGGGGCTGGTGCCCTACTCCTTTGAGCCACAGGTGCTGCCCCTTTGAGGTCTTTTTCATAAATTTTTGCCTAGGCTGATATCTATAAGAGTTTTTCCAACATATTCTTCTAAAATTCTTATAGTTTCATGTCTTAGGTTTAAGTTTTTTATTCATTGTGAATTAATTTTTGTGAATGGTGAGAGGTTCTTTTTAAATCTTCTACATGTGGCTATCCAATTTCCCCAGAATCAGTAATAAACAGGGATTCTCAATTTATTATTTTTATTAACACATTTATTTGCATATGAAATGTTTTCAAGTAACATTTTCTCCTATGTTTTCTTCTAGAAGTGTTGTCATGATTTATATTTAGGTCTATGATCCATGTCAAGTTAATTTTTGTGTGGTGAGATACGTAGGTAAAAATTTATTTTTTGAATAAGAATACACAATTGTTCCAGACCCAGATTTTAAAAATACTATTATTTCTCTTCTATCTTCATTTTCTTTAATAGACTGTATTTTTAAAAAAATTTTAGGTTCACAGTATAATTGAGTGGAAGATACAGAGATTTTCAATAATTCCTCACCCCCAAACGTACATAGGCTCTCCACTGGAGTGATTCCTTTTTTATGGTTGATTAAGCTACATTTTGCACATCATTATTTCCCAAATTTCATGGTTTACATTAGGGTTCACATTTGGTGCTGTACGTTGTATAGTTTTGGACAAATGCATAATGACATGTATTCACCATCACAGTAGCAAATACTTTCTCCAAGTTCCTGACTTATCTTTTTAATCTCTTGAACATCTTTAGCAGAGCAGAAATGTTTTATTTTAATAAAGTCCAACTCATTCTTTCTTTTATAAATTGTACTTTTGGTATTGTATCTAAATAATCATTACCACAATCCAGATAATCTAGAATTTATCCTCTGTTACCTTCTAGGTGCTTTATATTTTAGAGTTTTATATTTAGGTCTGTGTTCCAATTAGAGTTAATTTTATGAAGGGTGTAAGGTTATGTATAGATTCATTCTTTTGACATTTGTGTGTCCAGTTTTCCACCACTGTTTTGTTTAAAAGACTTAAGTTTTCCTCCATTGTAGTATCTTTTCTTTTTTGCTGAAGGTCAATTGACTGTATCCACATGGTTCTATTTCTGGGTTGTCTATTTTGTTCCACTATTCTGTTTGTATGCTTGTTTATTTGTTTATTTTTAGTCAATACCACCTGCCTTGATTATTGTAGTTTTATGGTAAATCTTCAAGTCAAGTAATGTAATTCCTCTGACTTTAGTCTTCTTCAATATTGTGTTGGTTATTCTGGGCATTTTTTCTGCTCATTTAAAGTATAGAGTCAGCTTCCTACCTTCCTTTCAATCTTTACTGATAATCAGTTTCTTGCATAAGCATATACTATATATGTATGGTTCCATTTCTGCACTATCACATTCTTTTCATATATTTCTATGATTATGTTAGACCACATGACTTAACAACTACCACTGATAATTCTTGAAAGTGAGGAGTACAAGCCCTCCAACTTTGTTCATTTAAAAATTTTTTTGTCTAGATCGTTTGAATTGTTTTGAATATTCATATGTAAAAATGAATATTAGGGTCAGCTGTCAACCTCTATTAAAACAAAAGCCTTGGGATTTTTGATTGGGATTGCATTGATACAATAGATAAATTTGGAAAGAACCAATAACTTAATAATATTGGGTCTTTTAATCATTAACGAGGTACATGTATCCATTTATTTAGGTCTTCATTAATTTTTTTCCTGCAATATTTTACAATTTGCAATGTACAGGTAATGTATTCTGCATCTTTTATCAGGTTCATCCCAAAGTATTTCATATTTTGCAATGATTTTTAAAAATCATTTTAACTTCACTTTATAATTGTGTATTGTTTGTATAAAAATACAATTAAGTTCAGTATATTGATCGATTGTTAGGTCTGAAGCATTTTTTAGATTGACAGACTTCTCTACATATTTTATTTGTAGTCTATGAATGAAGGCAGTTTTATTCCTAGCTTTCCAACTTAGATGCACTTTTTTCCTTGTTGCCCTAGATAGAACCTACAGTACAATGTGAAGCAACCCCCCTCTTGGGTGCACATGTATGTCTTAGTTTTGGAGTCCTGAATTAATAAAACCTCCTCATCTACATTCTAAAACTTAAGTTTGGATACTGCACATGAAATGAGCATAACCCCTCCAGATTTTGTGTGTGATGGGAAACCCAGTAGAGTAAAACTCTTCATTAAAGTGTTGACAGCCTGAAGGCAGTGATTTCAGACTTAAAACAGAAAACTGAGAAGATCTAAATGGGCATTGGGAAAGGAAGTAAGAAAGAAAAGTTACCTTATATTAGACAACAAGTAAATGTTCTTCAAGGTGCATAATGGAAATTTGTTTAAAGGAATTTGGATGACCCATATCTCCACAAGCACTTCAGTATGCTTACATTAACCCTCTTCTTTTAAGCAGATCATCTTGGCCTCCCTAGCATTTTAGTACTCTCCACACTAAGGTGTCAGGAGTTGTTCTTTGCAATAGCTAAGCCATCTCATTGGCTGGAAGAGTGCTACTTACTGACCCAGCATTACCTAAGAGTGTGGCTCTTTAGTGTACTGGGAGGTGTACACATAGAGAATGGATGCTTCCTGGAATACACCACTGCTTGTCAACAATATGGAAGAGGTGTCTGGCAAACCAGAGGAGCCTAACAGACCTATGGATCAACCACTGACAGGCATGTAATAGCAAATTCAGACACCAAAGGAGACAAGATGTAGACCCCACGTGAACTCAAGTCCAGAAGCAGTGACAAGATACCCAAGTTCTTCCTCTTCCTTCCTATTTTTCTACCCCAAGATTCTTCCCCTGCTTAGTACAAATATTTTCCTCAGTCCATACTCATGGTCATTAAACCCCCCTTTCCTATGCATACCATAAACTCTTCCCCCAAACCAATGCCCTTCTGACAGCATTTTGTTTTCCTACCTGAAGCAAAAAATAATTATAAAAGTAAAAGAATCCAGTGGTCTTTCAAGGGAGATCAAGCAAAATGTCTTCTCTAACAACTTCCATCCCTTTTAATAACCCCAAGACAGTAAAAGATTTAACATTATTATCACAGGCTCAATGAGAAAATGATTGAGATTCAGGTAGACCAGGCCTAAGAGGCTCTGGAGAACTCTACCATTTCAAGTGATCTCTGCAGTCATTAACTGCCAAGTGAAAACCAGACCTCAGAAAGATCTTGTCTCTCCAGGGGTTTGGTCTCAGATATGACCAACACTTTAGAAATCACATCTTCTATAAACAATAATGATTAAAATCAGTAAGTTGTAAAAAAATCTTACTTGTGGGTTTAATTGTGCTCATTCAGATATGTAAATGTCTCTACAAGTTCTCTAATGATGCAGTGGCAGTAATTAAGGTTAGAAAGATATGAAAGGTGGGCAGCATCTATGGCTCAGTGGGTAGGGCACCAGCCCCATATACCGAGGGTGGTGGATTCGAACCCAGCCCCGGCCAAACTGCAACAAAAAATAGCCGAGTGTTGTGGTGGGTGCCTGTAGTCCCAGCTACTTGGGAGACTGAGGCAAGAGAATTGCTTAAGCCCAGGATTTGGAGGTTGCTGTGAGCTGTGATGCCACAGCACTCTATTAAGGGTGATAAAGTGAGACTCTGTTTCTAAAGAAAGAAAAAAAAAAAGAAAGATATGAAAGGTTTTATATAATCCAACATAATCCATGACACAGAATAAGAGCTCAGTAAATGTTTTAGGAAGAGAGATAGGAAGAAAAAAAGTGTGAGAAGGGAGGCAAGAGGAATTCTGCAGTGTTGGGGATCCAGACTGGTAGATCCACAGCCAGACATCGGAGACAAGGACTTGGTCAGGACCGAGCATGGAAAAACAATTGCCTAATCCAAAGGCAAGAATGAAATGGTCACAGCATTGTATCTGCATGAGTATGTGTGCTAGTGGTGGTAATAGGAGAAGTGGTAGGGCATGTCAGGGTCTAGATCACTAAAACCCAAATGGGGTCCAATCAAACTGTCCACAATTTTCTGACATCCTACTTTTCTCCTTCCCTCTCCAATCACAGTTGAAGATGTACTGTGCCTTAAGTATGAGGCAAATCTCATCTCTTACAACTCATTCAGGGAATTTAATTAATGAATGTTCCAATCACCTATATTTTCAATCTTATCTACTGGCTTCCTATTGCTTCTTGACAGAACTTAAATATGCTCAGTCTCTCCCACTGAACATAAAACAAACTGCAAAACAAGGAAAACACCCTCCCACACCCTGTGTCTCCCTGTAGCTACCAACCTATTTCTCTACTCTGCATAGCAGTGCTTGTAGATTCTACTTGGAGATAACTAGAATCTAGAAACAACAATTTACACAATGCTATCTTCACAAGCTCAATTAGCATTACTTTCTCAGATGTAGCCTGCATTTTGCCTCTCTTACTACTGATATTATTATGGCAAAGTCACCTGCGCTTTATGCTGGCAGTAATTGAGGTTAGAAAGATATAAAAGGTTTTGTGTAATCAAGCATAATACCTGACAGAATAAGAGCTCAGTACATGCTTTAGCAAGGAAACATGATGGACTTCTGAGGAAATAGAAATACAAACAATACAACCAAAATCTCCACCCAACCCAGGAAACATTTCTGCATAGGTAGAAAGGAAAGAAAACAGCTTTATTATTGAATAAGCATTAAACTAAAATCTGATGCACACCATAGGCAACCTGGTGAGAAAGCACAAAGACAGAAGGAACCTCACCCTTTTATATAGCCAAGCAGATATTTTACATGCCTGTGCTCAAGATAAACGATAACTGGTTTTCAAGTAAGTTAACAGTTCTATTTGTTGCACAGAGATCATCCTAAATTCACTTGGTAATTCTAGTGACAATTGTGTTTAGATAATTGGCTACACCAAGGGAAAATTATCTATTTATACCTTTCTAACAAGAGTTAGTATTGAAACTTTGAGCAAAGCTCCTGCCGAAGTTACTTTCCTATTATCCTATAGAAACTAAGAGATAGAAGCACTATCTTCCTTGATAATTACATTTCAAGAGTTAGTCTCTGGGTCCTTCAAAAAACATGCTTGTGTCACAAAGATGGAAAATGCTTATTTAACTTGCATAGAATATGTACATAAATTTGCAAATTTTGTAACATGGACACAGTAAGAAAAGGGGGAGGAGAGATTGTTCCCTTATTTTCAACAAGGAGATTTCTTTTTCTTTTTTTTTTCTATTTACTCTTACAGCACAAAGCATCAGACTCACTATAACAAAACATGACTAGCAATATTTCTATCTTGAGCCTAACCTGGCACAGATATATGTGAAATTCTATAAGAAAAACCTTTTCTTGTAGAGGATGGGGAGACTGGAGCTCACTTTGATTAGGTAGTAACAAATGGTGGCAGTTGGCTTTTTAATTTCCTTATTCATTAAATATCCATGAGTAATTTGCTAATTGATTTAGAAACAAAAATATAGACAGTGACTTATTATCAAGTTCAATACATTTAGGAGCCATTCGGGAAAGTCTGTGAACCACGGCTGAAGAAACACACCTTGAGAGCTCTAAAATTATGTAGGGGATGCCCTATCCCACTCCCTGAGGTACTCCTTACTGTCTTCTGTGGCTTACTCTTGTGTTTGTTTGACTCTTTTCATTCACTGATATTCATGGGTATATTAATGGAGTAGATACTTGGGGCCAGGTCTGCTATGCAGGTGCCACCCCAGATTCTGTGGACAGGATAGATACCAAAAGCTCACAGCTGCTTCCCCTCAATGGACATTACCTTTGGACTTAGAGACATACTTTATTCTGGGTGATAGACTATATCTGGGATACAAAGGATGGTCAGCTTTGCTTCAATTGCGGACAACTCTGAAGGGCCACCTCAGTCTTGGAACCTCCCAGGAGTTAATGGAGGCCCCATTTGCAACCAGATGGCAGGTCATCATCTCTCACTGCTCAACTCTGCCTTCCTTACTCCTTACGGGCCAATCTCTTGTCAATGACATAATGCACCTGGCAATTCAGGAGACACTTTTATTCAGGGTATTGCAATAGGTAGACTGTGCATTAATAAGGAACTCATTGAAGCAAAGGAAGGGAGACTGATATTTTATGGAGGTAAGAGACAAGGGAGTAGTCTGCATTATCTGGGAGTCCTATGTGGTTCAAGTGGAAGGATAGTCTTGCATGGGAATGTGCAAACATATTTGTGGGGACTAGGAGGGCCCACATAGGTCAACCACTGGTGATGACAGTGTGAGAGAAGATTCAGACTCGATTATCTCAGGTGAAATAACAAATGAGGGCCTGGCAAAGTGTGTTCTCAATCACTATCACAAGGAGCAGCTATCAAGTGCTGCACTCAGAAGACTTCTCAAAGGTGCTTTTATTCAGCAAAACCACAAAATATGCTGAAAAAGTGATAATGGAAATAGGGAACTAGACACAACAGTAGCTTTAAGCAATCCTTAGCAGGGCAATAGATAGAGGAAAAGGAGGAAAAAGAATCATGAGGATTACACCACATTATTCTAAATTTAAACCTAGAAAAGAGTGTAATCTTTAATGTTCTTAATTCACTCTGGTCATTCGCATCTATACCTTGGCATGGCTCAGTCGATATTAATCTTTAATGGTTAAACACCCTTTTCCTACTCCATGATGACTTATGGGTGCTGTTTACAGCACTGGTGGAGATTGGGGTATTGGAGAGGCCTGGGCTTTCGCCAAACATATTCTCAGGAATGTTAACCCTAAGCCATTAGGTGCTAAGCATTCTGTTTAAACCACCAAGCTGTTATTGGGCTCTAAAGAACTTGCGTTTTGCCCAAAAGGCCCTCTGGAATGCCTTAGACTAAGCTATACTATGTCATTAGTTTACACCCACACATGCTAGAGGAGGGCAGTCCTCTGTGGTTTTTAATTTCCAGAACATGAAAGGTGATCGTGGTGGTAGTGGTGATGTTGGTAGTGATGGTAGTAATAGTGGCAGTGGAAGCAGACTTCCTAACTGCCACAGCCCTCTGGAACTCATGACTTATGTAGGGTCCAACACTGTCACTGTCAAGAGCTTTCACTGGTCAATCTGCACACAACTCTCCACCCCAGAGTCTGTTTTCAGGGAACCCAGTCTAACACTACTTGCCATCTGCCCCTATGGACTGGATTTGAAATTTTGTAGTTAAAAGCATGGGCACCAGAAATCTATAAAACTATAGTTTATGAGATAATCAGTGAGATTCTGAACAAGAGTTGAGATTCCAGTCAAAAGCCTTCAAAACTTCTGGGTTCAATGAGGGTACAAACTAATCCGATTCAGGGACAAGTCAAATCCCTAAATTGAAGTCCTTTTCTCCAAAATTCCCTAGATCTCTGAGGATGGAAACTTGGGAAAGCATATACTTACACTGTTGTTGGTGCTTGGTCCTTGGTGTGGACTTTGGGCCTTGAAAGATGGGTAGTCATGATACTAGTCGTGATACTGACTGGTTTGAGAAGCAACAACATGGGAGACAGAGCAGGGAAGAGAGTGGACCCTGCATGGTGTCTGCAACTAAAAGTCTTATGAGAGGCTCTTGAAAAGCATCCAAAGTGTATCCTAAGGGGAAATTTGGAACTTGTAGCCTAAGTTCTAGCAATAAGGCTGCTAGAGTCATGAACTTCCTTGATTTGGCCATAAAAAGTCGTCTATCTTAGCTGTGGGTTTTTTCAAAAAGACTATTATGTCAACAATGTTTCTTACAATTCCTACGTTGTTCAGTGTTTTATAATGAAAGGGTTCTGGATTTTGTCAAAGGCCTTTTATGAATCAACTGAGATGATCGTGTGGCTTCTGTCCTTCATTCTGTTAATGTGGTATGTTGCATTGATCAATTCTTTCTGTATTTTTAATTTTCAAGTATTATGCAGTACAAATGGTTTTGTTACATGTATCACTTTTGTAATACTTGAGTCAGGGTTATAAGTATGTCTGTAACCCAGATAGCATTCTTTTTACCTATTAGGTTTTCACCCACTTTTCATCCCCCTGCACCCATTTGATTTCCAATGAGTTTTACTTCCCTCTATGCATATGTGTGCTCACTGCTTCCTTCCAATTTAATAGTGACTATATATTGTGTTTGTTTTTCCATTCTTTAGACACTTCACTTAGGTTGATGTTCTCCTTATTCCATCCTTATTGTTGTAAAAAGCATTCAGTCAGAGCCTGAACGGCCAGAGCAATATTAAGCAAAAGAAATAAATCAGGTGACCACACAAGACTTCAAACTATACTAGAGGGCTATAGTAACCAAAGCAGCATGGTATTGGCAGGAAAATAGTGGCAGAGATCAATGGAACAGAAAAAATCCCAGATATAAAACCATCCCCATATATCTAACTAAAAGAATCCCTTTTCAATAAATAGTTCTGGGACAGCTGGATAGCTACATGCAGAAACATAATACAGGATCCATATTTCTCACATCCACACAAATGAATTCAAGACGGATAAAATATTTAAACGTAAGGCAGAAAACCATAAGAATGCTAGAAGAAAATGTTGGAAAAGCTCTTCTAGATAAATGCCCAGGCAAATAATTTATGAAGAATATCCCAATGGCAGTCCTAGCACCAACAAAATTAAGGAAATGGGACTTCATTAATTAAAAATCTTCTGCAGGGCTGGGCAAGGTGGCTTAAGCTTGTTACCCCAGCACTCTGGGAGGCTGAGGTGGGCATATCACCTGAGCTCATGAGTTCAAGACCAGCCTGAGCTAGAGCGAGACCCTGTCTCCAAAAATAATCAGACATTGTGCTGCGCTCCTGCAGTCCCAGCTACTTGGGAGGCTGAGACAAGCAAATTGCCTGAGTCCAAGTGTGAGCTGCTGCTATGACGCCATGGCATTCTACCTAGGGTGACAAAGTGAGACTCTGTCTATAAATAAATAAATAAATAAATGGCTTCTGCAAAGCCAAAGAATAATCAATGGAACAAATAGACAATGTATAGAATGGGAGAAAAATGTTTGCAAGCTATACCTCTGATAAAGAGTTAATAAACAGAATCTCCAATGAACTCAAGCAAATATGCAAGAAAAAATTAAACAGCCCCATAAAAAAGTGAGTAAAAGATATGAACAGAAGTTTCTGGAAAGCAGATAGACAAATGGTCACTAAACATGAAAAATTTCTCAACAGCACTATCAGGAGAATGAAAATTAAAACTACAATAACAAACAAACAAAATAAGTAGATGCTGATGTGGATGCAAAGAAAAAAGAACACTTAAACAGTGTTGGTGGGATTGCAAATTACTAAAACCTCTATGGAAAGCAGTATGGAGATTCCTTAAAGAACTAAAAGTGGGCCTACCATTTGATGCACCTACCCCACTTCTGGGTATTTACCCAAAGGAAAAGAAGTCATTTTATCAAAGACATCTGCACTCAAATGTTTATTGCAGCACAATTCACAATTGCAAAGATGTGGAATCAACCTAAATGACCATCATTTCATGAGTACATTCACAAAATATGGTATATGTACACCATGTATATATGGTATATGTACACAAAATATGGTATATGTTCAGCCATGAAGAAGGATGAATGATTTTTGTTTATTGAAACAGTCTTGCATTCCAAGAATAAATCCCACTTAATTATGGATTATGATCATTTTAATGTGTTCTTAGATTTCTTTTCCTAGTTTTTTTTTCAGCATTTTGTGTATATATTTATCAAAGATACTGGTCTCTGCTTTTATTTTTTCTTTTAGTCACATTGTCTGATTTTTGGTATCAGGGTAATACTAGCTTCTAGAATGAGTTTAGAATTGATTCCTCCCCTTTTGGAGAGAAGATTTTGAGAAGGATTGGTGTTTTCTTTAAATGTTTGCTAGAATTTGCCAGTGAAGCTGTCTGGTTCTATCCTCTATTTGTTGGGAGGTTTTTAATATATGATTTAGTCTTTTTACTTTAAATGAAAGAAGCCAGACACAAATAGGACACATTCTTTATGATTTCACTGTTATTATATATAAAATAAGTTAATACAAATGATGTATTTGTTATATTATAATGTTATATAACTATTGAAATAAAGTTATACATAAAGATGAATTTAATAATCTCTCTCTACATAGCTTGTACACCTCTTAACCGGTACATAAAACTAATGGCTATCATTCAACAATATCTGTCATATACAACCCCCCCACACACACACACACACAAATCCATCCCAAATTGAAATGGCCATCACACAGGGATTGTTTGGACTTTCTTATGAAATGGCATATATTATTATGAATTTATATATTTTATAGAAAATTCTGGATACTCGTATATAAATAAATATGCACTTACTTTTATTTTATTCAAGCTTAAAGGCAGAAGAAATGTGTTGGGGTAAGGGTCAATGGTTGTGACTGATAACCTCGGCTTTATATTCCACAGCAGATATTTATGCTCTCATTTTTCTGCATTACATTATTCACCACAATTTTAGCCAAAGACATACTGTTTTAGTAATGGTATTGCTGACTGAGCATATATTTTGTTGATGCAATCACTATTGCTCTTTGTGATTGCCCTCCTTTGAGCTTCTAGGTACTGTGCTGTGGAACTTAACTCAAAATTGTTAAAATAAGCATACAATTGATTTATAGTAATTAGGTCTTGGCCATCTCTCAGACCTCAGGAAACCAAGTGAAGCCTTGAACCTAAATATAGACAATCTAATCATGGTAGTCAAACATTTCTATCAGAAATACCTACTTCTTGTGCGTTTAACAGAGATCTAAATTGCAAATCATATAACAATAATTCATGTAGCATTTTTGTGGAATTCAGCATTGTGATATATTAGTGCTGTGCCTATTGTATTTTTTATGTTAAACATTCTGATATATTACTCAGTGTATTTTATGTTACAGAAGTATTATTTATAGGTTGCCCAACTCAAAACTTTACAGCTATCCTGTGATGTAAAATCACAATTTACAATTCAAACACTTTTTATGATCCATCTTTTCTTATTGCAGATGATTACAGGAGTGCAAATGTATATATTTATAACATATATAAAGCCATTCTCATGTAACTACTTTTGTACAGTTTGAGTCAAAGTTATAAATGTGTGCTTCATGGGCAGTGCCTGTGGCTCAATGGAGTAGGGTGCCAGCCCCATATGCTGGAGGTGGCAGGTTCAAACCCAGCCCAGGCCACACACACACACACACAAAAAGTGCCCTTCACCTGAATAGTGTGTGTTATACCCATTAGGTATGAATTTACCCCTCCCTTCCTGTTTCCTCCCATATTCTTGCTTTCCATTGAGTTTTACTAGCAAATGTGCATCTGAGGTTGATTGATTGATTAGTTCCAATTTAATAGCAAGTACATGTTGTGTCTATTTTTCCATTCTTGTGAAAGAATAGTGTCCAGTTCCATTCAGGTTGTTACAAAAGGTATTAGTTCATGGTTCTCATTGCTGAGTAGTACTCCATGGTATACATATGCTGTATTTTATTAATCCACTCGTGTATTGATGGACATTTGTGTGGGTTCCACAACTGTGCTATTCTATACTGTGCTGCAATATATATTCAAGTCCAGGTGTCTTTTTCATAAAATGACATTTTTCCCCTTTGAATAAGCCCAATATTGGGTTGCTGGATCAAATGGTAACTCTACTTTTAGTCCTTTGAGATGTCCCCAAACATTTTCCATAGAGGTGCACTAGTTTGCAAATCTCGTCAACAGTGTATAAGTGCTCCTTTCTCTCTGCACTCATGCCAGCATCTCTTGTTTGGGGATTTTGTGGTAAAAGCCATTCTCACTAGAGTTAGGTAATGTCTCTTTATGGTTTTGATTTGCAGTTCCCTGATGATTTAAAGTTAGAGAACTTTTTTATATGTATATTGGCCATTAGTCTATCTCCTTTTGAAAAGCTTCTGTTCATGTCTTTTGCCCACTTTATTATGAGGTTGTTTGATTTGTTATTGCTGATTTGCTTGATAATTTCACAAATTCTAGTTATCAGCCCTTTATCAGATATATAGCATATATTTTCTCCAATTCTAGAGGTTGTCTATTTGCTCTATTGATTGTTTCCTTTGCTGTGAAGAACATGTTTGAATTAATCAAGTCTCATTTGTTTGTTAATGTTGTTGCTGTGATTGCTATTGGGGTATTCTGCATAAATTCTTTGCCTCAGCTGATGCCCATAAGAGTTTTTCCAACATTTTATTCTAGAATTCTTATAGTTTAATGCCTTAGGTTTAAGGCTATTATTAATCATGAATTAACTTTTTTAAGTGGTGAGAGGTGTGGATCTTGTTTCAGTCGTCTACATGTGGTCAACCAATTTTTCTAACACAATTCATTGAATAAGGATTTCTTTTCCCCAGTGTATGTTATTGTCTGCTTTATCAATCCCCATTAAAATATTGATGCCATTTTTTGTAGATCTAGAAAAAATTATTCTACACGTTGTGTAGAATCAGAAAATAACCTGAGTAGCAAATGTAACCTTAAGCAAAAACGCAAAACCAGAAGGCATCACTTTTCCAGACTTCAAGTCATAATATAATGCTGTAGTAAACAAAATAGCATGGTACTTGTCCTAGCACAGAGACATTGACCAATGGATCAGAACAGAAAACCCATATATAAAAACATTCTCACGTAATTTTACTTTTAAATGTACATAAAAATAATTTTGTAATTTGATTTATGTTTATATTTTTGCTTTGTCAAGATGAAATAAAATAACTTCTAACTTTAGGAGTAAAAATAATAAAAATCATTTAAATTTAACTATTCAAATAATAAAAATAATACTATAATTTGAATTATGTTTATATTTTTGCTTTGTCAAGATTAAATGAAATAACATCTTTTTTTATTAAATCATAGCTGTGTACATTAATATGATCATGGGGCATCATTCACTAGCTTCACAGACCATTTGACACACTTTCATCACACTGGTTAACATAGTCTTCCTGGCATTCTCTCAGTTACTGTGCCAAGACACTTACATTCCACATTTACCAAGTTTCACATATACCCTTGTAAGATGCACCGCTAGTGTAATCCCAACAGATGCACCGCTGGTGTAATACCCTTCCCTCTACCCAACTCCCCCTCCAACCCCTCCCTTTCCCCTTTCCCCCTATGCTTAAGTTGTAACTGGGTTATAGCTTTCATGTGAAAACCCTAAATTAGTTTCATAGTAGAGCTGAGTACATTGGGTACTTTTTCTTCCATTCTTGAGGTACTTTACTAAGAAGAATATGTTCCAGCTCCATCCATGTAAACATGAAAGAGGTAAAGTCTCCATCTTTCTTTAAGGCTGCATAATATTCCATGGTGTACATATACCACAATTTATTAATTCATTCGTGGATCGATGGGCACTTGGGCTTTTTCCATGACTTAGCAATTATGAATAGGGCTGCAATAAACATTCTGGTACAAATATCTTTGTTATGATGTGCTTTTTGGTCTTCTGGGTATATGCCCAGTAGAGGGATTACAGGATTGAATGGCAGATCTATTTTTAGATCTGTAAGGGTTCTCCATATCTCTTTCCAAAAGGGATGTATTAATTTGCATTCCCACCAGCAGTGCAAAAGTGTTCCTTTTTCTCCACATCCATGCCAACATCTCTGGTCTTGGGATTTTGTGATATAGGCTAGTCTCACTGGAGTTAGATGATATCTCAAAGTAGTTTTGATTTGTATTTCTCTGATGATTAAAGATGATGAGCATTTTTTCATATGTCTGAAGGCCACGTGCCTGTCTTCTTCAGAGAAGTTTCTCTTCAAATCCCTTGCCCAGCCTGCGATGGGATCCCTTGTTCCTTTCTTGCTCATGCGTTTGAGCTCTCTATGGATCTTGGTTATTAAACCTTTGTTGGAGACATAACCTGCAAATATCTTCTCCCATTCTGAGGGCTGTTTGCTTGCTTTACTTACTGTTTTCTTTGCTGTGCAGAAGCTTTTTAGTTTGATCAAGTCCCAGTAGTGCATTTTTGAAGCTTCTTCAATTGCCCAGGGGGTCCTCCTCATAAAATACTCACCCAGACCGATTTCTTCAAGGGTTTTCCCTGCACTCTCCTTTAGTATTTTTATGGTTTCATGTCTTAAGTTTAAATCTTTAATCCAGTGAGAGTATTTCTTAGTTAATGATAAAAGGTGTGGGTCCAGTTTCAGTCTTCTGCAGGTTGCCAGCCAGTTCACCCAGCACCAATTGTTAAACAGGGAATCTTTTCCCCCACTGAATGTTTTTAATTGGCTTATCAAAGATTAAATAATGGTAAGTAGCTGGATTCATCTCTTGGTTCTTTATTCTGTTCCAGACATCTACTTCTCTGTTTTTGTGCTAATACCATGCTGTTTTGATCAATATTGATTTGCAGTATAGTCTGAGGTCTGGTAGCATAATTCCTCCTGCTTTGTTTTTATTTCTGAGTAATGTCTTGGCTATTCAAAGTTTTTTCTGATTCCATATAAAAGGAAGTATTGTTTTTTCAAGATCTTTAAAGTATGACAGTGGAGCTTTAATAGGGATTGCGTTGAAATTATATATTGCTTTGGGTAGTATGGACATTTTAACAATGTTGATTCTTCCCAGCCATGAGCATGGTATGTTTTTCCATTTGTTAACACTTTCAGCTATTTCTTTTTTAGAGTTTCATAGTTCTCTTTATGGAGATCTTTCACGTCCTTTGTTAGACAAATTCCCAAGTATTTCATCTTCTTTGGCACTACTGTGAATGGGATAGAGTCCTTAACTGTTTTTTCAACTTGTCTATTGTTGGTGTATATAAAGGCTACTGATTTATGAATGTTGATTTTGTAACCTGAGACGCTGCTGTATTCCTTGATCACTTCTAAGAGTTTTGTAGTAGAGTCCCTAGTGTTTTCCAGATATACAATCATATCATCTGTGAAGAGTGAAAGTTTGATCTCTTCTGACCCTATAGGGATACATTTGATCGCCTTTTCTTCCCTAATTACAGTGGCTAAAACTTCCATTACAATGTTAAAAAGCAATGGAGACAATGGGCAGCCTTGTCTGGTTCCTGATCTGAGTGGAAGTGATTCCAATTTAACTCCATTCAATATGATATTGGCTGTGGGTTTGCTGTAGATTGTCTCTATCAGTTTAAGAAATGTCCCTTCTATACCGATTTTCTTAAGTGTTCTGATCATAAAGGGATGCTGGATATTATCAAAAGCTTTTTCTGCATCCATTGAGAGAATCATATGGTCTTTGTTTTTTAATTTGTTTATTTGCTGAATTACATTTATAGATTTACGTATATTGAACCAGCCTTGAGACCCTGGGATAAAACCGACTTGGTCATAAGGTATAATTTGTTTGACGTGTTGCTGGATTCTGTTTCTTAGGATATTGTTGAATATTTTTGCATCTATATTCATTAGTGATATCGGACTATAATTTTCTTTTCATGTTGGATCTTTTCCTGGTTTGGTGATAAGGGTGATGTTTGCTTCATAGAACGTGTTGGGTAGTCTTCCTTCTTTTTCTACATCTTGGAACAGGTTGAGTAATATAGGTACTAATTCCTCTTTAAAGGTTTGGTAGAATTCTGATGTGAAACCATCTGGTCCCGGGCTTTTCTTTTTAGGGAGGTTTTGTATGGTTAATGCTATTTCCGAACTTTATATGGGCCTGTTCAACATTTCCACTTGATTCTGGCTAAGTCTTGGAAGGTGACCTGCTTCCAAGTATGGGTCAACTTCCATCAAATTTTCATATTTCTGAGAATAAAGTTTCTTGTAATATTCATTAAGGATTTTTTGGATTTGTGAGGAGTCTGTTGTTATTTCGTCTTTGTCGTTTCTGATTGATGAGATTAGAGATTTTAATCTTTTTTTCCTGATTAGGTTGGCCAAAGGTTTATCTATTTTATTGAGCTTTTCAAAAAACCAGCTTTTTGATTTATTGATCTGTTGTATTATTCTTATGTTTTCAATTTCATTTAATTATGCTCTAATTTTGGTTATTTCTTTTCTTCTACTGGGTTTGGGGTTGGAATGTTCTTCCTTTTCTAATTGCTTGAGATGTCCATTGAGTTGTTAACTTCCTCTCTTTTCATTCTCTTGAGGAAGGCTTGCAGTGCTATAAATTTCCCTCTTAGAATTGCCTTTGCAGTGTCCCAGAGATTCTGATAGTTCGTGTCTTCATTGTTGTTTTGTTCCAAAAAATTGGCGATTTCTGTCTTAATCTGACCCAGCTATCATTCAGCATAAGGTTATTTAACTTCCATGTTTTTGTATGAGTATGCAGATTCCTGTTGTTACTCAGCTCAAGTTTTATTCCATGGTGGTCTGAGAAGATGCATGGAATAATTTCTATCCCTTTAAATTTACTAAGGTTTGACTTGTGACCTAAGATGTGATCAATTTTGGAGTAAGTTCTGTGGGCTGATGAGAAGTATGTCTATTCAGTTTTTGGGGGTTGAAATGTTCTGTAGATGTCTGCTAAATCCACATGTTGGGAGGTTAGGTTTAAATCTAAAATTTCTTTGCTCAGCTTCTTGTTGGAGGATCGATCCAACACTGCCAAAGGAGTGTTGAAATCTCCGACTATTATGGAGCTGGAGGAAATCAAGTTGCTCATGTCTGTTAGAGTTTCTCTTATAAATTGAGGTGCATTCTGGTTGGGTGCATAGATATTAATAATTGAAATCTCATCATATTGAGTGTTACCCTTAACAAATATGGAGGGACCATTCTTGTCCTTCCTTACTTTTGTTGGTTTAAAGCCTATTGTATCTGCAAATAAAATTGCAACACCTGGGTGGTGCCTGTGGCTCAAGGAGTAGGGCGCCGGTCCCATATGACAGAGGTGGCGGGTTCAAACCTAGCCCTGGCCAAAAACAAAAACAAAAAAAAAAAATTGCAACACCTGCTTTTTTCTGATTACCATTTGCCCGAAATATGAATGACCATCCTTTCACCCTGAGTCTGTATTTGTCTTTTAAGTTAAGATGTGACTCTTGTATGCAACAGATATCTGGCCTGAGTTTTTGTATCCAGTCAGCTAACCTATGCCTCTTTAGAGAACAGTTTAAGCCATTCACATTAATGGAGAATATTGATAAGTCTGGTAAAATTTTGGGTATCAAGTTTTTCAAAAGTCCAGTGGACATTTTTAATCCTTTCGCCAGTGTGGAAATTGGAGTTTGATCCGAAGTTTCTGAGTGAATTTACTTTTGAGGTATAGGATTGGGTTGGTCATTATGGAGGATAGGTCTGAGAATATCCTGAAGAGCTGGTTTGGTTATGGCAAATTTCTTCAACATCTGAATGTCATTAAGGTGTTTAATTTCTCCATCATAAATGAAACTCAGTTTAGCTGGATACAAGATCCGGGGTTGAAAGTTATTTTGCTTTAGGAGATTAAAAGTTGATGACCACCCTCTTATGGCTTGAAAAGTTTCAGAAGAGAGCTCTGCAGTCATTCTAATATTCTTCCCTTTGAAGGTAATGATTTTTTCTCCTGGCAGCTTTGAGAATTTTCTCCTTCATATTAACTTTAGTGAAGTTAATTATGATATTCCTGGGGGATGTCTTTTTGGGGTTGAGTCATGCTAGGGTTCTGAAGCTTTCCACTATCTGAATTTCAGAATCTCTTGGCATGTCTAGAAAATTCTCTTTCATAATTTCATGCAGAAGGGCCTCTGTGCTCAGCGAGCCCACTTCATCTGTTTCAGGAACTCCAATGATTCGGATATTAGCCTTCTTCAAATTATCCCAGAGCTCTCGGAGAGAATGATCTGTTTTTGCTCTCCATTTCTCTTCCTCTTTGAGAGTTTGGGAGCATTCAAAGGCTTTATCTTCAATGTTAGGAATCCTTTCTTCTGCTTGCTCCATTCTGTTGTTGAGGGATTCTACTGTATTTTTCATATCTTTGAGGGCTGCAAATTCTTGCTTCAGTGTGTCTAAGTCTTTGGTGGTTTTTGTCTTTAAATTCATCAAATTCTTGAGACAACTTTTGAATTTCTCCTTGAATTCCTAATTCCACTTTATTAATCTTGTCTGCAATCCAAATTCTGAATTCTATTTCTGACATCTCAGCCAGTTGTTTATGAACGGGATCTTCAATTACATCTGCCATATCTTTCCTTGCAGGGGGGGTTGATGTATTCTGGTTAATCATGTTACCAGAGTTTTTCTGCTGATTCTGCCCCATGGTTGTTTTACTCCCTCTGATTTTTTCCCCTGGGGCTTTGTTAAGGGCCTGTACAGTGTCGTGGCCTGAGAAACTGGGGCCCTGTCTGGTGTGGTGGGTCTAAGTGGTTCTGTCTTGTTTTCAGCTGGTTTCTGTTCCACCCTGGTGAAACAGATACTCTGGATTGAAGTCTCAGCTGTGGAGAAATATCAGAAATTAAGTCACCCTGCCCCCCATAGGCAAACAATAGGAAAAGGAAAATCAAACCTTCCTACCACCATGTACCCATGGCACCACCTGATTTGTCCTCAGGCGATTGGTTCAGTTGAAAAGGTCCAAATCAATTGTCTCAGTCTGCACCTGTCTCGGGTGAGAGTGTTTAAGAGGTCTCTGGGAACTGGATCACAGGGGTCTGGTCACTACTCTGGTGTGGCTTGTTCCAGTGCTGCATGAAGTCAGGAGGAGCCACCCAGGCAATAGTTCCGTCTGGGAAGGTTGATGCCTCCTTCCCCACCTTGCACCACTGTCACACCCAGTCACTGATAGCCCTGGAGTTGGCTTACCCCGTTGCCTGTAGTGAAACGATTCTCCAGGAGTTTACACTTGCCTGAATCACAACGAAGTCTGTCAGACCGCTACACTCTGCCTCTCTCTAGCAGGTGGAGGTGAAGCCTGACAATCTCAGGTGCTTGATGAAGGTTGGGGGGTTTTCACTCAGGTCCAGTCTCACCCCTGATTAATGTTACTGACAGAACAGAACAGAACAACTTTGCAGTTCCCTGCAGAAGAGAAGCTGAATTGAGTTCCAAATCAGCTTGTCTTTGCTCTTGTATTGTCTATAGGCTGATGAACCCCTGAAGGCCAGGTGCATCTTAGCCTCAGTAAAGCAGACCTCTGGGTCAGCCACACCCTGGGAGTTTCCCTAGTTTGCAAGTTGGTGTTGCCTCAGGCAAATCCTATACTCAGAGTCTCTGGTTGCCCTGTGAGACGGGGGTGTGGCTTCAGAATATTCAGTGGTGAGCCCTATTGCTACCAAAAGAGGGCTGCTGTTTTATGTCTCAGGGAACCGCTGCTCCAGTGCAGCTCCCTTCCAGCCAACCATCCTCTCTCTGCTCCTGCACCCCAGAGTCTGCACCAACCAGCTGCACCCCTGGCACTGTGCATACCCCTCAAGAAATCACCCGAGAGTCTGGACTCCTGGGGGACAGGCCTGCATATCTCAGAGCGAGAGCAGAGGGGAGTGCTGGGAGCCCAGGGTTGCAGGCAGAGAACACACACAGTTCCACACAGTTTTATTCCTGGCCATATTGTCGCCAAAAGATGGCTGCCACACTTTGCCTCAGGGAGCTACTGCTCCAGTGCAGCTCTCTCTCAGCTGACTGTCCTCTCCTCATTCCAGCGCCCCAGAGCCAGCACCCACCGGCTGCAGCCCAGGTACTGTCCACACTTTCCCCCCGAGAAACCATCCAAGTGTCTGGAATCCTGGGGGACAGGCCTCTAGACCTTGGAGAGAGAGCGGAGGGGAGCGCTGGGAGCCCAGGGTTGCTGGCAGAGAACACACACAGTTTTATGCCTAGCCGTATTGTCGCCAAAAGACGGCTGTCACACCATGCCTCAGGGAACCGCTGCTCTGGTGCAGTCCCCTCTCAGCTGACCATCCTCTCCTCACTCCCATGCCCCAGAGCTGGCGCCGACCAGCTGCAGTCCAGGCACCATCCACACCCCTTGAGAAATCGCCCAAGACTCTGAACTCCTGGGGGACTGGACTCGAGACCTCAGCGTGAGTGGAGGGGAGTGCTGGGAGCTCAGAATTCCAGGTAGAGACTATATACGGTTTTATGCCTTGCAGGAGGACGCTGTGGCACCCTAGTAGGGGAGGTAGGTCCACTTTTTAGAGGGTCTCTCCTGTGGAGTGTAGTGGGAGGACCTTTGAACTCTGCCCGATTGTTTGTCGGGCCCTCCGAGCCCTTCTCATGGGGGAGGGGACTGCCATCCGCTTGGTGATGGATTTTGTACCTTTAGTTTGTATCCTTGTGGTCGCAGCTCGCCTCAGCGGGGTTGACATGCGTTCTTCAACCTTCTCTCTTAGTGCAGCTCAAATCCACCAGGTTACTTGCTAAATTTTTGTCCTTTAACTCTCCTTCTGGATGGGAGCCTCTGTGGAAAGCTGGCTTCAGTCAGCCATCTTGTCTCCTCCATGAAATAACTTCTAAATCAAATGGCAGATCTACATTTAGATCCCTGAGTGTTCTCCAAACGTCCTTCCAAAAGGAATGTACTCCCTTACATTCCCACCAGCAGTGCAGACGTGTTCCCTTTTCTCCACATCCACGGCAATAGTTGTGTTTCATTTTTCACAGAGCTTAGTGAGTAATGGTGAATAAACATTGAGTAAATATTAATAATACTCATTATTCTTTTTGTTATCATTAATAAAATTGAACAATTGTATTACTTATTTACAAAGAACACTGGTTAAAGTTAAAAGACTTATACCTACCCTCTGGAAACCACTAATTTGTTTTATCCTGTTGTATTCACTTACATATGGTTTTATCCTTTTGAAAATGACATATACATAGAACCTTGAAGTACATGACCTTTCTGATTAGCTCTTTTCCTGCAGCACAGTGTTCTATAGAGTTGTCTAAGTGTTTGTGACATTGAATTCTATGGCTTAGATACACCACAGTGTTTTGAGGTTTTTACTTATTGAAGGAAATTTTGGGGGTTTATAGGTTTGGGCTGTTACAATTAGAACTTTTTTTTTTCCAATATCCCAGTATTTATTTATTTATTTTTTAGTCCAGTATTTATTTATTTTTATTTCTTTTTATTTCTTTTTTTATTAAGTCATTTGTACATAATGATAAATACATTTATGCCATTATGGGATTCAATGTGTTGATTATTTGTACAAATTGGAGTGCTTACATCCTAAATTGGTTTCACAGTAGTACTGAGCTCATTGGATATATATTTTTTCCATTCCTGAGATACTTTACTAAGAAGAATATTTTCCAGCTCCATTCATGTAAACATAAAAGAGGTAAAGTCTCCATTTTTTTTAATGCTGCATAGTATTCCATGGTATACATATGCCACAATTTATTAATCTATTCATGGGTCGATGGGTACTTGGGCTTCTTCTATGACTTGGCAATTATGAATTGAGCTGCAATGAACAATCTGGTGCAAATATCTTTATGGTCAAATGAATTTTGGTCCTTTCGATATACACCTAGAAGAGAAATTGCAGTATCAAATGGCAGATCTACATTTAGATCCCTGAGTGTTCTCCAAACTTCCTTCTAAAAGGAAGTACTAGCTTGCATTCCCACCAGCAGTGCAGAAGTGCTCCCTTTTCTCCACACCCACACCAACATCTGTAGTTTGAGGATTTTGGATGTGGGCTACTCTTACTGGAGTTAGATGGTATCTCAGAGTAGATTGGGTTTGCATTTCACTGATGATTAAAGATGATCAACCTTTTTTCAAGTTGCTCATATATGTTAGAGTCTCTCTTATAAATTGAGGCACATTCTGGTTGGGTGCATGATTGTTGATAATTGACATCTCATCATGTTGAGTGTTGCCCTTAACAAATAAGAAGTGACCACCATTATCTTTCCTTACTTTTGTTGGTTTAAAGCCTATTGTATCTGCAAATAAAATTGCAACACCTTCTTTTTCTGAATTCCATTTGCCTAAATTATAGATGACCATTCCTTCACCCTGAGTCTATATTTATCTTTTAAAGTAAGGTGAGATTCTTGAATGCAGCAGAAGTCTGGCCTGAGTTTTTGTATCCAGTCAGCCAACTTGTGCCTCCTTAGAGGGCAATTTAAGCCATTCACATTAATTGAGAGTATTGTTAAGCCAGATAGAATTTTGGTTATTGAGTTTTTCGAAAGTCCAGTGGACATTTTTTATCTTTTCGCCACTATGGAAGTTGGAATTTGATCAAAAGTTTCTGAGTGAGTTTACTTTGGTGCTGGAGGACTGTGTTGTTCATTATGGAGGATAGGTCTGAGAATATCCTGGAGAGCTGGTTTAGTTATGACAAATTTCTTTAACATGTGAATGTCATTAAATTATTTAATTTCTCCATCATAGATGCAACTCATTTTAGCTGGATACAGGATCCTGGTTTGAAAGTTGTTTTGTTTAAGGAGATTAAAGCTCAATGACCACCCTCTTCTAGCTTGAAAGGTTTCATCAGAGAGATCTGCAGTCATTCTAATGTTCTTCCCCTTGTAGGTTATGGTTTTCTTACATCTTACAGCTTGCAGAATTTTCTCCTTCATATTAACTATGGCAAAGTTAATTATAATGTGTTTGTACGAATTTTTATTTGGGTTGAGTCATGCAGGTGTTCTGAAACTGTCTGCTATCTGAATTTCAGAATATCTTGGCATGTCTAGAAAATTCTCTTTGATTATTACATGAAGTAAAGCATCTGTATCCTTCACAGAAACCTCCTCACCTTTAGGTATTCCTATAAGGCGAATATTAGATCTCTTTGAATTATCCCAGGGTTCTCTGAGAGAATGATCTGTTTTTGTTCTCCACCTTTTTTCCTCTTTGAGCATTTGGGAGCATTCAAAAGCTTGGTCCTTGACGTCAAAGTACCTTTCTTCTGCCTGCTCCATTCTGTTACTAAGAAATTCTACTGTATTTTTCAGATCTTTGAGGGCTACAAATTCTTGCCTCAATATATCAAAATCTTTAGTGATTTTGTCTTTGAATTTGTTCAATTCTTGAGACATCTTTTGAATTACTTCTTGAAATTTTAATTCCATCTTTTCCTCCATTCTGTTGATTTTATTTGCTATCCAAATTCTGAACTCAATTTCTGACATCTCAGCCATTTGTTTATGAATGGGATCTTGTGCTGTGTTTGCCTTATCATTCCTTGGGGAGTTGATCACATGATTATTCATGTTGCCAGAGCTGATTCTGCCTCATGATTGTTTTTCACCATTGGCTAGGTGGGCCAGTAAGGTGAAATTGGATTTGGAGTTCCTGGAGTTGTGGTTAACCAGCCCTTTGTTAAGGTTCTGGGACTGAAGACTGCAGCTTTTTCCCCTATAGCTTTGCAAAGTACACGGACAGTATTACAGTCTGAAGCTGAGAAAACCTACTTGGTGTAGTGGGATTAGGTGGCTCTGTCTTGTATTCAGCTGGTTCTTGTCCAATACTCGTGGATAAGTGACTCTGGTGAAGTCTTAGCTGAAGTTTGCTTTTTTGGAGTCACAGCTTGCCTCAGTAGAGGTGACCTTCAGTTATCACTCTTTTCTCTCAGCTCGGCTCCCAGTCTTCTGCTTAATTGGGTACTTTCTGGACGTTATCCTTCCCTCTGGACAGGAGCTTCTGTCAGAGGCCGGATCCAGTTGGCCATCTTGCCCCTCCCCCTCACAATTAGAACTTTTAATAAAAATTTTGTACAGGATTTTGCACAAGCATATCTCTATATTTCTTGGCAATAAATACCCAGGAGTGTAATTTCCTAGATGTAGTAAGTACATATTTAGTTTTAAAGAAACTGCTAAACTGTTGTCCAGGATGGCTGTACCATTTTATACTTTTACTAGCAAACTTGAAAAAAATTCTTATTTCTCCACTTTAATTTCCTCTTTGGCCCACCTATCACTCAGCAATAGGTTCTTTAGTTTCCATGACCTTGTTCAGTTATGAGCATTTCTTTAGGGATTGATTTCTAATTTAATTTCACTGTGGTCTGGGAAGATACATGGTATAATTTCTACTTTTTCTTTTAGATTTGTTGAGACATGTTTTGTTACCTAAAATGTAATCAATCTTAGAAAATGTTCCATGAGCTTATGAGAAGAACATATATTCAGTTGTTTGGGGGCTAGAGTGTGTCTATAGATGTCTCCTAGGTCCATATGTTCTACAGTTCCATTAAGTCCATCATTTCTTCGCTCTTTTTCTGCCTAGAAGATCTCACCTAGTCTATCAGTGTGGTGTTGAAGTACCCATTTATTGGATGTTGCTGTTTTTCATTTTTTTTAGAACAAGTAGGGTCTGCTTTATGAATTTGGGCACAACTGTGTTAGGTGCATAAATATTTAGTATTGTTATGTCTTCTTCTTTTTTATTTATTTATTTTTTATTATTACATAGCTATGTACATTAATGTGATCGTGGGGCACCATACACTGGTTTCACATATACCCTTTGTCTTCTTCTTGAATTGTTCCCTTCACTATTACATAGTGACCATCTTTGTCTTTTTCTAATTTGCTTGATTTGAAGTCTATGTTATCTTATATCAGAATGGTTACATTAGCTTTTTTTGGTTTCTATTTGCATGGAATATTGCTTTCCATACCTTTACCTTTTCATACCTTTACTTTTTTTTTGCCATACCTTTACCTTTCCATACCTTTACTGTATCAGAATGTGTCCTTGAAGGTTAGATGTGTTTTCTATAGATAGCAGATGCTTGGCTTGTATTTTCTTTTTCCTAGCCTATGACTTTTGGGTGGTGAATTCAAGCCATTCACATTTGATAAAAGAACTGATAAGTGGGGTGGATTTCTGCTCATCCTGTTAAATAGAGCTTTATGTTTTTGTTTTAACTCCTGACACACTGTGGTATTTGATCTCTCACCTTGAGCTTTGTGGTGGTAGTCTGGTATGTGTTTATAGTTCTGATCCATGTGTAATGCAGTTCCTTGTAATTCCTGCACGGCAGGCCAAGTCTCATTATTATTATTATTATTTTGGCAGTTTTTGGCCGGGGCTGGGTTTGAACCCACCACCTCTGGCATATGGGGCTGGCGCCCTACTCCTTTGAGCCACAGGCACCACCCTCGAATCTTATTTTTTATTGTTTTGGATTCATTGAGGGCACAAAGAATTAAGTTACACTGATTGCATTTGTTAGGTAATGTCCCTCTTATAATTGTGTCCCACCCCCAAGAGGTGTGCCATTCATGGTGAACCCCTGCCCCAATCCCTACTTCTTCATTCCCCTACCCCCACCTTGTATTGGATCATCTACTGTCTTCATATTAGAATTGACTACACTGGCTACTTGCTTCCCCATTGCTGTGATGCTTTACTAAGAAGAATGTGTTCCAAATCAATACAGATTAATTCAAAAAAATGTAAAGTCTCCATCTCTTTCAATGGCTGAATAGTATTCCATGTTATACATATACCACAGATTGTATTCCATTCCGGGGTTGGTGGGCACTTAGGTTGTATCCACATTTGGCGATTACAAACTGATCTTCAATAAACAGTATAATGCAAATGTCCTTATGATAAAATTATTTTTTTTCTTCTGGGTTGATGCCTACTAATGGAAATGCAGTATCAAATGGGAGGTCTCATTTGAGTTCTTTGAGGATTCTCCATGTTTCCATCCAAAAAGCTTGTATTAGTTTGCAGTCCCAACAGCAGTATAAAAATGTTCCCTTCTCTACACATTCATGCCAGCATTTTCAGGTTTGGGATTATGTGATGTGGGATATTCTCACTGGGGTTAAGTGATGTGTCAGGATGGTTTTGATTTGCATTTCGCTGAAGATTGGAGATAATGAACATTTTTTCATATGTTTCTTAGCCATTCATCTGTCTTTCAGGAAGGTTCTATTCATATCTCTTGCCCAGTGATATGTGGGATTGTTTCTTTTTTTAAATTAATTTGAGTTATCTGTAGATTCTAGTTATCAAGGCCTTTGTCTGACTCATAATATACAGATATCTTTTCCCATTTTGAAGGTTGTCTATTTGCTTTGGTTGTTGTCTTCTTAACTGTACAGAAGCTCTTCAGTTTAATTCCCTTTTATTTATTTTTGTTGTTTTTACAATTGCCACAGAAGTCTTCTTCATAAAATCTCTCCCCAGGCTGATATCTTCAAGTGTTTTCCCCATAATTTCTTCAAGGATTTTAATTGCTTCATCACTTGGATTTAAATCACTTATCCATCTTGAATCAATTTTTGTAAGTAGTGAAATTTTCAGGTCCACTTTTAGTATTTTACATGTGGTGATCCAGTTCTCCCAACACCATTTATTGAATAGAGATTCTTTTACCAAGTGTATGTTTTGGTTTAGTTTATCAAATATCAGGTGGCTATAGGATATTAGTTTCACATTATGGTATTCTATTCAATTCCAAATGTCAATGTCTCTAATTTTGTGCCAATACTATGCTGTTTTGATCACTATGGCATTGTAGTATATCCAAATGGCTGGTAGAATGATACTGCTGGCTTTATCTTTATTACTGAGAAGTGCCTTAGATATGCAGGCACTTTTTTTCTGGTTCCATACAAAATGAAGAATTCTTTTTTCCAAGTCTTGAAAGTATGATGTTGGTATTTTAATAGGGATGGCAATGAATCTGTGGATTGCTTTGGGAAGTGTAGACATTTTAAAAATGTTGATTCTTCCCAGCCATGAGCCTGGTATGTTCTTCCATTTCTTGATATCTTTCACTATTCCCTTCCGTAGGGTTTCGTAATTTTCTTTGTAGAGGTCCCTCGCCTCATTTGCTAGGTAGATTCCTAGGTATTTCATTTCTTTGAAGCTATGGTGAAGGGTTTTTTTTCCTTAATTAGCCTCTCATCTTGGCTATTATTGGCATACACAAAGGCTATTGATTTGTGGACATTGATTTTATATCCTGAGACATTGTTGTATTTTTGATCACTTCCAGGAGTCTTGAGGTTGAATCTGTGGTGTTCTCTAAGTATAAGATCATATCAGCAGCAAAGAGGGAGAGTTTGACCTCCTCTGCTCCCATTTGGATGCCCTTTATTTCCTTCTTTTGCCTGATTGTGTTGGCTAGAACTTCCAGCACTATGGTGAATAGTAGTGGCGATAGAGGACAACCTTGTCTGGTTCCAGTTCTAAGGGGAAAAGCTTTCAGTTTTACTCTATTCAGTAAAATATTAGCTGTGGGTTTGTCATAGATAGCTTCAATCAGTTTAAGAAATGTGCCACCTATGCCTATATTGTTCAATATTTGAATTAGGAAAGGATACTGGTCCATGGTGCCTGTGGCTCAAAAGGGTAGGGCGCCAGCCCTATATGTTGTAAGTGGTGGGTTTAAACCCAGGCCCGGTGAAAAACTGCAAGAAAAAAATAAAAAAGAATGAAAAGAAAAAGGATGCTGGATTTGATTGAACGCTTTTTGTGTATCTATTGAGAGGAACATATAGGCTTTGTTTTTGCTTCTGTTGATATGGTGAATAATGTTTATGGACTTGAGTATGTTAAACCAGCCTTGCTTCCCTGAGATGAAACCTACTTCATCATAATGTATGACTTTTTTGATGAGAAGCTGTAGTCCACTGGCTGGGATTTTTATTGAAAATTTTTGCAATTATATTCATTAGTGAAATTGGTCTGACTTTCTCCTTTTTAGTTGGATCTTTTCCTGGTTTTGGCATCTGGGTAATGTTTGTTTTATAAAACGTGTTGGGGAAGAGTTCTTCCTCCTCAGCTTTTTGGAATAATTTCTGCAGTACGGGAATAACTTCTTCATTGAAGTTTTGATAGAATTCTGGTGTGAAGCCATCTGGACCAGGGCATTTTTTGGTTGGCAGATTTTTCATTGTTTCTTTGATCTCAGTGCTTGAAATTGGTCTGTTCAGGTGATCTATTTCTTCCTGGCTAAGTCTAGGGGGATGATGTGATTCCAAATATGGGTCCACTTCCTTAACATTGTCAAATGTCTGGGCATAGAGTTTCTTGTATTCAGAGATAATTTCTTGTATCTCTGTGGCATCTGTTGTTATTTCCCCTTTATCATTTATGATTGAGGTTATGAGAGATTTTACTTTTCTATTTCTAGTTAGTCTGGACAAAAGTTTATATATTTTATTGATTTTTTTTCCAAAAAAACCAACCCCTTGTTTTACTAATTTTCTGAATGATTCTTTTGTTTTTAATTTCATTGATCTCTGATTTAATTTTGGATATTTCTTTTCTTCTGCTGCGTTTAGGGTTACATTGTTCTTCTTTTTCCAATTCCATAAGATGGCTTGTGAGTTGGTTGATGCACTCTCTTTCTGTTTTTTGAATGTAGACACCTACAGAGATAATTTTGTTTTTCAGGATTGCTTTTGCTGTATCCATCCCACTGGTTTAGTAGCTTGTGCCTTCATTGTTGTTGTGCTCAAGGAATTTAATGATTTCCTCTTTTACTTCTTCCTGCACCCAACTGTCATTCAGCATGAGGTTGTTTAGTTTCCATGTCTTGGTGTGAGGTTGAACATTTTTATTGGAGTTGAGTTCCACCTTTAATGCCTTGTGGTCTGAGAAGATACAAGGTAACATTTCAATTCTTTTGATTCTGTTGATGTTGTTTTGTGTCCTAGGATAGGATCAATTTTGGAAAATGTTCCATGGGCTGATGAGAAGAATGTATATTCTTTAACTTTGGGATGGAGCATTCTACATATGTCTATCAAGCACACTTGTTCTCATTTAAGGGTCTCATTTAAGTCCCTTATATCTTTGTTTAATTTCTGACTAGCTATCTGTCCAGCTGTGTAAGGGGAGTGTTAAAGTCCCCTCCTATTATGGTGTTATAGAATATCATATTGCTCAGAGTAATTAAGGTCTGTTTCAAGAATCTGGGAGCATTTAAGTTGGGTGCATAAATATTTAGAATTGAAATGCCTTCTTGTTGTATTTTTCACTTGACCAATATGAAGTGACCATCTTTGTGTTTTTAGACTTTAGTTGCTTTAAATCCACTTGAATGTGAAAATAAGATTGGAACTTCTCTTTCCTTCTGAATTCCATTTGCCTGAAAAATTGTTTTCCAACCCTTAACTCGGAGTTTTAATTTGTCCTTTGAGGCTAGCTATTTTTCCTGCAGACAGCAAATGGATGGCTTGTGGGTTTTTTTTTTCTTTCCCTTTTTTAATTGTTATTTTTATTTTAATTATTAAATCACACCTATGTACATTAGTGAAATCAAGGGGCACAATGTGCTAGTTTCATATACAATCTGAAACATTCTCATCAAATTGTTCAACGTAGCCTTCATGACATTTTCTTAGTTGTTGTATGTAGACATTTGTATTCTGCATTTATTAAGTTTCACCTGTACCCATTCTAAGATGCATCATAGGTGTGGCCCCACCCATTACCCTCCCTCCACCCTTACCTCCCCCCTCTCTTTCCCTCCCTTGGCCCTTTCTCCATATTCTTGTGCTATAGTTGGGTTATAGCCTTCATGTGAAAACTGTAAATTAGCTTCATAGTAGGGCTGAGTAAATTGCATACTTTTTCTTCCATTCCTGAGATACTTTCCTAAGAAGAATATGTTCCAGCTCCATCTGTGTAAACATGAAAGAGGTAAAGTCTCCATTTTTCTTTAAGGCTGCATAATATTCCATGGTATACATGTACCACAATTTGCTAGTCCATTTGTGGGTCGATGGGCACTTGGGCTTCTTCCATGACTTAGCAATTATGAATTGGGCTGCAATAAACATTCTGGTACAGATGTCTTTGTTATGTTGTGATTTTTGGTCTTCTGGGTATATACCTAGTAAAGTAATTATAGGATTGAATGGCAGGTCTATTTTTAGATCTCTAAGTATTCTCCAAACATCCTTCCAGAAGGAACATATTAGGGTACATTCCCACCAGCAGTGTAGAAGTGTGCCCTTTTCTCCACATCCATGCCAATATCTCTGGTTTTGGGATTTTGTTATGTGGGCTACTCTTACTGGGGTTAGGTGATATCTCAAAGTAGTTTTGATTTGCATTTCTCTGATGATTAAGGATGATGAGCTTTTTTTCATGTGTTTGTAGATTGTGCGTCAGTCTTCTTTAGAGAAGTTTCTCTTCAAGTCCTTTGCCTACCCTGAGATGGGATCACTTGTTCTTTTCTTGCTAATACATTTGAGTTCTCTGTGGATTCTGGTTATTAAACCTTTATCAGAGGTATAACCTGCAAATATTTTCTCCCATTCTGAGGGCTGTCTGCTTGCTTTACTTACTATATTCTTGGCTGTGCAGAAGCTTTTTAGTTTGATCAGGTCCCAGGAATGTATTTTTGATACTGCTTCAATTGCCTGGGGAGTCCTCCTCATAAAATATTCACCCAGGCTAATTCCTTCAAGCATTTTCCCTGCACTTTCTTCAAGTATTTTTATAATTTCATGTTTTAAGTTTAAATCTTTTATCCAGTGAGAGTCTATCTTAGTTAATGGTGAAAGGTGTGGGTCCAGTTTCAGTCTTTTACAGATCGCCAGCCAGTTTACCCAGCACCATTTGTTAAATAGGGAATCTTTTCCCCACTTTTTTTTATCCAATCATCCAATCCAGCCTGTTCAGTGTGGAATTCAAGCCATTAACATTTATTGAGATAATTGATAAGTGTGGTCATTTTATTTTGTGGAAGTCCATTGCTAAGTTTTATGTTTTGCATCATTGTGGAAGCTAGATTTTGTCCAGTAGTTTCTACATGGTGGTCCATTGTGATGGTCAGTGTGTAGAGCAGGTCAAAATATTTCCTGTAGAGCTGGTCTTGTCACAAACTTCCTCAATGTATGCATGTCATTGAAAGATTTGATTTCTCCATTAAATGTAAAGGTTAGCAAAGCAGGATAGAATTCTGTGAAGGAAATTGTTTTGGTTAAATAGATTAAAGGTAGATGACCGTTGTGTTCAGACTTGAAAAGTTTCTTTTGAGAATTCTGCAGTCACCCTGATAGATTTGTCCAAGTAGGTCAATTTGAGCTTACTCCTTGCCACTTGCAGAATTTGTTCTATTCTCTTGACTTTGGACAAGTTCATCACAATGTGTCTTGGAGAATCTCTATTTGAGTTGAGAGAACCTGGGGTTCGATATCCCTCTGAAAGGTGTGTGTCAGAATCTTTGATGACATTGGGAAATTTTTGTTTATAATGTTCTCCAGTATGGCTTCCATTCCTCTGGGGTGTTCTTGTTCTTCTTCTGGGCTACATATACCTCATATGTTTGAATGCTTCATGTAGTCCCATAATTCTGTCAGTGACCATTCTGCTTTGTCTCTCTGTTTTTCTGCCCCTTTAACTATATGAGTAATCTCAAAAGCTTTGTCCTCTATTCTCAGATTCCTTCTTCTGTATGGTCTAATCTGTTACTGATACTTTCTGCTGCATCTTTAAGTTCCCTAATAGACTGCTTCAATTCCTTAAGCTCTGCTATATCTTTTTTATATTCTTCATATTGTTCATCTCTTATTTGATTCTGTTTTTGGATTTCCTTTTGGTTATTTTCCACTTTCTCAGCAATTTCCTTCATTGTATTCATTGTCTGTATTTTAAATCCTCCTTCTGTCATTTCCTACATTTCTTTATATGTGGAAACCTCTGCAGTAGCTACATCAAGGTCTCTTGGCAGAGTAGGGGAGTTGCTCTGGTCTGGTTTCTCATGTTTCCAGGATTTTTCTGATGTGTCTTCCTCATGAGTTATTTCTTTTGCCTGTTTCATTGCCCTAAGTTTTCTTTGACTTCCTCTTGCTCTTTAAGTTACCAATCCTCTGACCTAAGGTTTTGATGTGTATAGGCTAAAAGCCTATATGGTCTGTGCCCAAGCTGCCTGAGAAAAGCAGTTTCAATTTCTCCTTGACAAAAAGGTTTCATTGCAGACCTGGGTGCTTTGGTAAACAGAGTTGCTAAGCCTGAGGCTTGGAGGTAGAAGCCCAACCTTAGTGACATAACTATGTGGCTGTTAAGCCTGGGGGATTTGAAGCAGAAATCTCTACTCCCAGAGATACAGCCTCTGGACCACGGTTAAGTGAGATAATAAGTTTCTGCCTCCCAGGTCATTATGGGTTTCCAGAGATCTAAAGGAACAATCTATTCTTTATTGTGGTCTTGTTACTTATTGGTTCTCGAGCAAAGCAGCTAACATATGTCTCATGTGATTTTTGTTTTTTAGTTAGAAAAATGTATATCATTTAATCAGTAGATTAGTAAGCACCAAGAAAAGGTTAATCAAGTTTTACAATATATTATGTAAAGTATTGTGTCATTATAGAGCCACAGTGTGTACGTGAATAGCTGGCTATTTAAGCTGGCTGGAAATAAAGAATATCACTACTTGCCACTATGAGCTTGTAGTCATTTCTTGCTTTAACACCATTTCAGTCACAGGCCTACTACACCTGTGACGACAGCCACTCCACGATCCCTCATGCAACAGATGCATCTTTCAGTCCTTTTGGTACAGGATTAAAAGAATGAGAAGATTGAAGAGCAAGAATTGGAAAAAGATTTTTAAAATATCAAAGAAAATACAGAAAGGAAAGAGGGTGAATAAAAGGGAGGATTGACAAGAAGAAGAGAGGGCCAGACAGAGGGAGAAAGGAATAATAAAGGTGTACAGTAGGGTATTTAGACCCACACCTTAAAATCTCCCCAATGTCTGGAGGTGTTGTTAGTTTGGGTGGTGGTTCCCTTTAGGTCTGCAGCTCTTTGCCAGCCTGAGCAGGCACAGTACCCCACCTCCAACAAATACAAAAAACAAAACTATTATAAATCAAACCAAAACATACAAACAAAAAACCTTACAGGATAAAATTGGGAAAAAAAAACTAAATAACAGGGACAGAATGAAGTTGTTATTATGAAATAAGGCAACAATGAAAAATTATGTTTACACTTAAAAAAATGAAGAAAAAGAAAAAAAAATCCTAGGGGAGAAAAATTGAAATAAACAAAAGACAAAATAAAGCATTACATATATATCTTGTTGAATATTGCCTGGGCAGCAGGTGATCTTCTGGGGTATGACATGCTAATCACAATGCTGTACAGCTGTATAAGATAGAGATGAGGCTTCTGCTGACTTCTTTGCCCTCAAACCCCACAGGGTTGAGAGCCTGAATCTCTCCTCAGCCCACTTTTGGCTGAGCAGAGTCTTTCCCAGGAAAGCATGTGTGGCTGGGATCTCTCCTGAAGTGGCTTCCTGCTTATCAGGCACACCATAACCAGCCTCACTCTAAGTCCCTGAGGGCTGAGGCTGCAAGGCAGCTCTACTACCACTGAACACTGAAAGCTACGCTCTTTCCCAGGGTATCAGTCTCAACCTCTGTGCACTGTTCAAAGTCACTAGATCACTCTCCCAAGGTCTCCCAGCACAGGCCTTGCTCGGGAACCTGAGGGCAGCTCTCCCACAGTGGCTGCAGTGAGGCCCACAGCCAAACAGGGAAAGCTCTGCTCCGGTCCAGTGTCTCATTCCCGATCGTTGGATACCACTCAGAGCCACACCCACACTTGCCCACAGTCTCCCAAGGTAATTCAACCAAGTGCCCAGGTCCAGAATACCAAAGCAACCAACAGGGAAGGCCTTTCCTGCCTGCACTCTTGCTGTTTCTGCAGCTAAAGCTGCAGCAGGTGCCACAGCCTCAGACTGAGCGAAACCACTTCCCGCTTCTCCACTGCTTTTATCCTCTTCCTGGGGTCCAGAAGTCTTCTTCTGCCTCTCTGTGTCCCCAAAGGGATGTTTCTGGGAAGAGCCCACCAGCCACAGGTGCCTGGAGTCTTCTCTCCCACTCTCACCATGCCCAGTTGCAAAGAAGCTGTTACTCAGCCACCATTTTGCTTGGCCTCCTTACCATGTCAATTTTATATCATACAACAAATCACATCTGTTGGTCTTGGACTGTGTGCTTACCACTTCACTGTTCTCATAGTTTTTAAATACGAACTCAAGCAATAGTCAAGGCAATAATCCATGAAGTAGGGACAATTAATTTCCCCACTTTCCAGAAGAAGAAACTGAAGCAAAAGAGGCTGTTTCATTCCCCCAAGGTCACAGAAAACCAGATGTTTTAATGACTTTGCAGTGGAATATTGTATTTTATTTCTAATGTTTCCAATTAATATGAGGGAACATATAATTAGGTTATATTGTTTGTATTAATTACACAAAGCCTGAGTTGTATTTGAGTCCTTTATCCAGGAGGTGTGCCATATACCCCTACATTGCACTCATTAGTTGGAAGCTTACTGAACTCCTTCCCTCCTCCTTTCTCTCCCTCCCCCTCACTGCCTCTGGAATTTAATTGTGTTTTTCCTCTCCTGTGGGCCTGTAGATGTTCACCTCCTGGTCTCAAATTACTATTGAGCACATGGGATGCTTGTTTTTCCATTCCTGAGGTACATTATTCAAAAGAATGTGTTTCAATTCCATCCAGGTAACTCTAAAAGTTGTAAAGTCTGTATCTTTTCTATGGCTCAGTAGTATTCCATGATAGATACACACCACATTTTATTAATCCATTCATCTGTTGATGGGCACCCAGCTTGTTTCCACATCTTGGTGATTGTAAACTGAGCTGCCATAAACAATCTAGGGCAAATCCTTGGAATTCCTGGCTTCCAGATTTGTGAGAGAATAAACATCTGTGTTTGTAAATTATTCAGTCTCAGGTGTTCTGCTATAGCATCACAACACAGACTAAGAGACAACTTTTAACAATTTTTGCTCTGGCAGCCTTGTGGTGGCATGTGGCTTTGGTTTTAATTGTAATTTCTCTGATTTAGTTGGTCTTTAACTTACTCTGAAATGTTCTATCTCTTCTTATCTAAAGGTATAACCACTATTTTCTTAACTTTCCGACTTATTTGATTAAGAAACGGGATCTTTTGTCCTGTAGAATGTTGATGCTATTAAATACCTTTTGACATAAGGAAGCAATGGTACAGTTGTTGCCTTGGATCCATGAATACTCAAATTATATGAATAATCTTTCTAATATTGAAACAGGTGGCATACATGGAATAAGGTACATGAAGTCATAAGCTCCACCATAAGTTCATAATGTGTTTTTACTTGTGTTTGTTAATGTTTTACATAAAAACATTCTTATTATTTTATGTGACCTATACTTTTATTTTGGGGGTGTATTTTAGCCCTGTTTTAAAATCAGTTTCATACTTTCTTCTTCATTTCATATACTTCCCGTACCCTTGAAATAGTTTGGATAATATTAGTGTTATCTTACATCTAACAGTTTTCTAGAATTGTCTTCTGAAAAGATCTGGGGCTGGTGCTTTCTTTTTATTGCCAGATATCCTTTCAATGATAAGTATAAAAGACTAAAAACATACTTTTTTGCAACTGCTTTTTTAAAAAACAAATGATTTGCCTTTCGTTACAAATACTGTGCACAACGATTCCTTCTTTTGCAAAACCAATAAATATGAGAACAAATTTTAGACATGTGATTTGTCCAAGGTAATTGAAGAAAAGAGAAAAAATGCCTGATTTGTTTTCAATATTTCAGAAATCAATTTATTTTCTAACTTGATAATGATTAAGTTTGAAGGTATGACTCAATTGTAGAACAGAGCGAGTGAGAAAAAGAGAAAGAGACCATCTTAGTGCTGCTTTAAAGAGCTTTCAATCATTTTTCTGATGTCACCTTTCCCTTTTGGAACTTCACCAAATAGCTGAATTTAAAATATTTCTAATGACCTGATTATTGGGGTGGGGGTGGAGAAAATATGTATCTAATACAGAATAAACTTTACCATAAACAATGATGCATATCAAAAGATGCTAACTTTAAAATGGTACCCCCTCAAAGTGAGGAAAAACCTGAATTACAGAAAAGAAACTCAAATTTATTTAATCAAAGACGTGAATAAAAATTAGCAAATACTGGGGCAGTGCCTGTGGATTAAGGAGTAAGGGTGCTGGCCCCATATACTGGAGGTGGTGTGTTCAAACCCATCCTGCCCAAAAACTGGAAAAAAAAAAAATTGGCAAATACAAACACACACACACACACACACACACACACACACACAGCACTATGTAATGCCTCCCAAAGGGGAAAATCAGTGGTCTAAGACCACTCAAGATGGCTTGTTAGTTCAAGAGAAACCACCCCCCCACACACACAGTCTAACACACATTCCCAAACACACACACAAAAGCATACACACTATCACATGCACACATACATGCAAACAACAAACCCAGTACTTTTCAGCAATATACTCAATCTGCAACAAGCACAAAACTCAGAATTATTTTACAATGCTTCCTTTTTTAATAACAAGGATGCCCACCTTAGGTGTACAAATATATATTTTCGGTGGTTTACTGTTGACTTATGTTTAATGGTATCAGTGTTACTAGATGAAACTGCTTCCTGTATTTTACAGCCTTTTATTTACTTTTATGTATACACCTTCCACCAACCAAAAGATTTTCAGGTTGGCAGGGAGAGGGGGTGCCTTGTGTTCTGCGAAACTAAAGTTCTAAACACTGGGCAGAAAATGTCTTATTGCCATTTCAATACCGAGCAATAGTGACAGTGATGCTTAATTCTCCATTTTCTGCAAAAATCTGTGCAGCGTTGGTGTCAAAGACAAGACAGTCACTGTTGATCATGGCTGTCATTCCCTCCCGAATGGACCGAGGAGCTGCTTCCCACGTCAGTCGCCGTCGATCTCCAGGGAGCTCCAGTCGGTAAGTGAAAGTTTCCGCTTGCTGGCGCGTTCCTAGCAGCCGGACCATTGCGCAGAACCGCTCTTGACCCTCGTCGTTTTCCTGTTTCCGCACCATGAAGCGCAAGCCAAAACAGGACTGCATCATCACCCAGTGAAAAGTAACATGAACAGTATTAATGTTCCCAGCAAGGAAAATTGCAGTCTCTCCCTCTCGCGCTGTGATGGAGTCATGCCGATCCATCAGATGGGCCATCACGGCACCCAAAGAGCCTGCCTATCGACAGAGGACACCAGGGCATGGGCAGGAATAAGGCCTGAAGTCACAGCGCTCTTCGTGGCCTGCTTTTTGCGCGGGCGGCAGAGTTAGTCCACACCCAGACGAGGCATATTTACACGGAAAGGTAAGTAAACCGGCCAGTTTCTCCATAACCATGTTGCGAATGGATCCAAATGGGCCCCGGCAAGTTGGACAAGAAGCCAGATTTTGGCGACAGCTGTTACACACAAGATGACCATGCTGACACTGAACAATGGGTGGTAAGATATGCTCAAAGCAGACCGGACACTCAAAAAGACGCCTCAATTCACTGCTGGATGGAGTCGTGTCAGGCGGGGCCGGCTCCCTCTGGGGTGGTGGATCCTGTGAGGGATCATCAGGCTGTGCCCTGTCAGGTGGATGGCTCATTTCTGTGGGCCGAGAAGGCTCCTGGAACCCTGTCCTAGATCAAAGGCGCTCAGCCCTCAATCTTGCCATCGTCTTGGCGCCCAGACCCAACAAACACTCTGGGTCTCCGCCGCTGCCGGAGAGGGTTCCCCTCAATGGCCGGGCTTCCTTCTAATCGCCTCACCGTCGCGGGCACGACTGTTTGGTGCATCCTCGAGCCCATCGCGTGCTCCCTCTAAGTACCACACCGTGGCCAAGGCCCTGAGGAGGGGCGGCCCGCGGGCCGGGCTCCTGGCTGCTATTTTATAGAAGAATTATTATCCAAATTCAGCATGTGTTGTATGTGATTGTCTCGTTGGACTTTTTGCCTCTCCTGGGGCCAATGTAGGTAAATTGTGTTTCCCTAGGAAATTATCCATTGCATCTGTGTTTGAGTAGAATGCTGCAAACTTTGCACTTAGGAGACTTGAAATTTTCTTTGTATTGAACACTATGTCACCCCTGTCATTTTAAATTTTGAGCATTTGTCTTTCTCCCCTTTTGATTAATTGATCCGGTAACTTCTCCTGTTTCTGATATCCACCTAAGTAAACCTGCCATTCCTCTTATCTATGAGTTTCACTGTAGTTTTTTTTGTTTGTTTGTTTGTTTTTTTAAGTCAGGTTAATGTGAGAGGGATATGTAAAATCAGGGTACACTATTTGCATTTGTTAAGTAAGGTGCAAGTTGTAGTTGAACCCTTCACCCAGAAAGTGTGTCATATACCCCTAGATTCACCCATAAACAAAGATGGAGACTTTACTTCTTTTCTATTTACCTGGAAGGAGCTGGAGAACATCCTCCTATGTAAAATTTCACTGCAGTTTTATTTTCTAACCCATTTATTTCAACTTCCACCTCTAACTAGCAGTTTTGCCTTCATACTTTTAGATCGTGTCATGGCTTTCTGAATTTAACGTTCATGTCATTTATTTTTTATTTTTAGCTGTGTAAGTAATATTTAAGATGCCTACAATATTTTATGATCACTGCTGTAGTGGTGTATTTTTTTTTGGTAGAGACAGAGTCTCACTGTACAGCCCTCAGGTAGAGTGTCATGACGTCACACGGCTCACAGCAACCTCTAAATCTTGGGCTTACGCCAGTCTCTTGCCTCAGCCTCCCAAGCAGCTGGAACTACAGGTGCCCACCACAACACCCGGCTATTTTTTTGTTGCAGTTTGGCGGGGGCTGGGTTTGAACCCGCCACCCTCGGCATATGGGGCCGGCGCCCTACTCACTGAGCCACAGGCGTCGCCCTGTAGTGGTGTATTCTGATATATGCTGTTTTCATTATCATTATTCTCATGTAATTCCAGAATTTTAATCTTTTCTTGCCTTTGGGCACAAAATTTAATAGCCTCAGTAGTAATATCATTTTTCATAATTATTCTTCTGTCACTTTTGCTCTACAAAATTATATTTTTCCTGCTTACTGGGTGCATAAGTATGAATAACTAACGTGTTCCTAGTGAATTTTTGCTATTAGTGTTATAAGTGTGCTTTTTGTTTTTAATCTATTTCACTTTCCTAAATAAAATTGTCAATTATACCCCCTTAAATATGAAAATAATAAACTTTGAATTGTTTATCATTGTAATACGTTTGATTTTTTTTTTCAGTTTTTTGCTGGGGCTGGGTTTGAACCCCCACCTCTGGCATATGGGGCCAGCACCCTACTCCTTTGAGCCACAGGTGCCACCCCCAGTTTGATTTTTAAAAAATATTTTTTACTGTTTGTGATTCATTGAGGGTACAGAAATTTAGGTTACACTGATTGCATTTATGAAGAGGTGTGCCATACACTGTGACCCTCGGCCCCCTACTCCTCCCCTCTCACCACTCCCTCATCCCTCTACCATATCCCTTGTATTAGTTCATCTACTGCCTTCATATTAGAATTGTGTATATTGGGTTCTTGTTTCTCCATTCTTATGATGCTTCACAAAAGAACAGCGTGTTCCACCTCTATCAAGTGATGCAAAGTCTCCATCTTTTTAAATGGCTGAATAGTATTCCCTGGTATACCTATACCACAGCTTGTTAATCTATTCCTGGGTTGGTGGGCATTTAGACTGTTTACACATTTTGGCGATTGCAAATTGAACTGTGATAAACAGTCTAGTAAAATCTTCCTTATGACAGTGGTGCTCAACCTTCCTAATGCCGCTATGTATTTTCATTGTACAAAGGGGTCGTGACCCATAAGTTGAGAACACTGCCTTATGATAAAATGATGTGTTTTCTTCTTACTAGGTAGATGCCTAGTAATGGGATGACAGGATGAAAAGGGAGGTCTAATTTGAGTTCTTTGAGGACTCTCCATACTTCCTTCCAAAAAGGTTGTATGAGATTACAGTTCCACAAGCAATGTCAAAGTATTCCCTTCTCTCCACATCCATGCCAGCATCTGCCACTTTGAGACTTTGGGATGTGGGCCATTCTCACTGGGGTTTGATGATATCTCAGGATAGTTTTGATTTGTATTTCTCTGATGATTAGGGACAATGAGCATTTTTTCATATGTTTCTTAGTCATTTGTCTATCTTCTATAGAGAAATTTCTATTCATGTCTCTTTCCCAGTGATATATGGGATTATTGGGTCTTTTCATGTTGATGAATTTGTGTTCTCTGTAGATGCTAGTTATCAAGCTTTTGTCCGGTTCATAAAATGCAAAAATCCATTCCCATTCTGAAGGTTGTCTATTTGATTTGGTTGTTGTTTCCTTAGTTGTAGAGATGCTGTTTAATTTCATTAAGTCCCATTTGTTTATTTGCGTTATTGTTGCATTTGCCACAGAAGTCTTCTTCATAAAATCTTTCCCCAGTCCTATATCCTCAAGTGTTTTCCCAACACTTTCTTCAAGGATTTTTATGCTTCGATGCCTTAGACTTTAATGTTTCCTCCACCTTGAGTCAATTTTTATAAGTGGTGAGAGGTGGGGGTCCAGTTTAAATCTTTCACATGTGGTTATCCAGTTCTCCTAACACCATTTATTGAGTAGGTGTTCTTCTCCCCAGTGTATGTTCTTGGTTGGTTTACCAAACATCAGGTGGTTGTAAGATATTACTCTCATCATGTGGTTTTCTATTCTGTTCCAAATGTTAATGTCTCTCTCTCTTTTTTTTTTGCCAATACAGTTTTGATCACTATGGCTTTGTAAGATAGCCTAAGTTTGGCTAGGGTGATGCCCCTGATTTGTTTTTATTACTACAAATTGCCCTGGATATACAGATATTTTCTGGTTCCAAAAAAAAAACTAATAACTGTTTTTTTCCAATCTTGAAAAGATGATAACATTATTTTAATGGGGATATCATTGAATAGGTAGATTGCTTTGGGGAGTGTGTGTGTATATATATATATATATATATATTAAGTTTTATTCCCTTTCTTCTTCTTTTTTTTAAATTAAGTCAAATACACATAGATCATGAATACATTTATGCATACATGGGGTACAATGTGTTGATTTTTTTATATACAATTTGACGTGGTTACATCAAAGCAATCAACATAGCTTTCTTCTCATTTACTTGATTATTGTGTTATTTATGTTCTACATTTGTGTTATTTATGTTCTACATTTGACAGATTTGACTTGTACCCTTTCAAGGAGTATATATATTTTAATAATCTTGATTCTTCCAAGCTATGAGTATGGTATGTTCTTCCATTTGTTAATATCTTCTGCTATTTCTTTTCTTAGGTTTTCATAATTTTCTTTGTAGACGTCCTTAACCTCTTTCGATAGGTATATTCCTAGATATTTTATTTTCTTTGAAGCTACTGTGAAGGGGATTGTATCCTTAATTAAGTTCTCATCTTGGCTATTATTATTGTATACGAAGGCTACTGACTTGTGGACATTGATTTTATAACCTGAGACAATACTGTATTTGTTGATCACATCCAGGAGCCTTGTGGTTGAGTTTCTGGGGTTCTCTAAGTATTAGATCACATCCTCAGCAAAGAGTGAGAGTTTAAATTCCTCTGCCTCCACTTGGATGTCCTTTATTATTTTCTTTTGCCTTATTGTATTGACTAGAACCTCCAGCACTATGTTGAATAGCAATGGCAATAGAGGAGAACCTTGTCTGGTTCCAGTTCTAAGTGGAAAAGCTTTCTTTACTCTATTCAGTATAATATTAGCTGTGGGTTTGACATAGATAGCTTCAATCAGTTTAAAAAATGTGCCACCTATGTACTCAATTTTGATATGAGGACAATTAATGACAATTAAGGTTATGGGGGAAGCAGAAAGAGGGACGGAGGGAGTGGGGTGGGGCCTTGGTGTGTGTCACACTTTATGGGGGCAAGACATGATTGCAAGAGGGACTTTGCCTAACAATTGCAATCAGTGTAACCTGGCTTATTGTACCCTCAATGAATCCCCAACAATAATAATAATAATAAAAAAAAGGCATTAACAAAAAAAAAAATGTGCCACCTATGTCTGTACTTTTCAGTATTCTAATTATAAAAAGATGCTGGATTTTATCAAATGCCTTTTCTGCATCTATTGAGAGGATCATATGGTGTTTGTTCTTGCTTCTAGTGATGTGGTGAATTTTGTTTATGGACTTGAGTATGTTAAACCAGCCTTGCATCCCTGAGATGAAACCTACTTGATTGTGATGTATAATTTTTTAAATGTATAGCTGTGGCTGAGCGTGGTGGCTTACGCTTGTAATCCTAGCATGATGGGAGGCTGAGGCTGGTGGATTGCCCTGAGCTCAAAGGGTCAAGACCAGCCTGAGCAAGTATGAGACCCCCTCTCTAACAAAATATCTGGGCTTTATTGCAGGTGCCTGAAGTCCCAGCTACTTGGGAGCCTGAGGCAAGAAAATTGCTTAAGCTGCAGAGTTGGAAGTTGCTGTGACCTATGAAGCCACAATACCCTACCAAGGATGACAAAGTGAGACTCTGTCTCAAGAAAAAAAAAATGTGGCTGTAATCTTATTGGCTAGCATCTTATTAAATTTTTTTGCTTCTGGATTAATTAGTGAAATTGGACTGAACTTCTTTTTAATTGGGTCTTTTTCTGGTTTTGGTATCAGGTTAATGTTTGCTTCATAGAACACTTTGGAGGAAGATTCATTCCTTCTCAATATTTTTGGAATAATTTCTACAGTATAGGTATCAGGTCTTAGAAGATTTGATAGAATTCTTGTGTGAAGCCATCTGGACCCGTATATTTTTTAGGGGGAGATATTTTTGTTGTCAAATATAGGAAGAGAAAGAAACAAGAAAAAAAAAGAAAGAAAAAAAGAAAGAAATAGAACATTTTGTGGTTTGGAATTGCCAATAGTGTATTCCCAAGGCAAAAGGTAGACCATGATCTTTTCACCTCCTTGAGCCACGGTACTGCTGCGACCTCTCAGCCAGTCCAATGCCATGCCACCCCAGCATTCAGAGAAAAAAAGAAACAAAATAGAATAGAGAGAGAACATTAAAAGTACAGTTGTATAAAGTAAAGGAGAGAGAGGGAAGAGGGAAAAAGAAAGAATGAAGTAAGACAAAAAAAAGGTGGGGATATTTTAGCTATTGTACAAGTGATTTATGCAGGAAAGATGAGAAATGTATAAATATCTCTATCAGAAGACAGAAAGAAGGAGAGGAGTGAAATAGAGAGACAGAGAATAAATGAGACTGAACTACCATAACCAAAAATATAGGAGACCTTGCTCTTAATGAAAGTAAAAATGGAAGTTAAGTCTAGAACCACCCAAACAAATTAGCAAAAACAAAACAAAACAAAGCTCAAATAGCCTAAACAGCAGCAACCTCAGAAGCAAAGAATAGTTTGCTTCTGAGGTTGCTGCTGTTTATATATATATACAAACTTCTTGCTTCTGAGGTTACGTGTACATATTAAAGCTCTCCAGAATCTTTCAGAGGCCAGTCTCAGAGTACCCCCTGATGACAGTTCAGGAGCCACTCAGCCTTCCCCAAGAGGGGGGACCTGATCTAGGCAGGCAGAACAGAGATGTCTGTTCTTTAGGCACATGCTAAGAAGGCCACCCTCATGACCTTCTCACAACCTGCCCATGATGGCAGCCCAGGACCTTCCCAGTATGGCTGCCTCTCTAGATACCAAGCCAATGGTAAATCCATTCAACCCAGTATTCAAGTTTGTTTGTTGTATACTACTTGTGTCCATCCACTCTTCCAAGCTTTCCACTCAATGTGTAGCTTCCCTGAAAAATGAAAACTGCAGACTTCTGTGGCAGGGCTGGATGTTCCAAACAACTCTCCATCACTTGCCTACTAAGTCAGACCTCCACAGCTCTGGATCACCCACTATCTTCTCTATACCACCACCCCACTGTGCTCCCTGAGCTATGAGTCTAGATAAGCTCCTTGCACTACCCTGTTTCCCCGAAAATAAGACGGTGTCTTATATTAATTTTTGCTCCCAAAGATGCGCTATGTCTTATTTTCAGGGGATGTCTTAATTTTCCTTGAAGAAGAATACGGTACACATTTATTGTTAAATGAAAATAAAGGAAATTTATTACCTGTATATGGTACGGTAGTACGGTAGTTATCAACACAAACCAGACAAACTGTGAATCCTACCTTCAGTCATCATGAGGGCGGCCGCAAGCATCAGGCAGTGTCACCAGAGACAGACCAGCACTCACCACCTTTGTGCATGTCCACTCTGATCCTCCTGTTCTTCTACACGCATCTGCGAAAGTCTCCTCCTCTCTTCCGCCCTGTGCTCACCACTCACTCTGACCTCCGCTCCGCCTCCACACAGCAGTGATGTCAGGACTCCGGGTAAAGTCACTGGTTGCTAGACGCCAGTCCGGGTGGCCCTAGCAACCAGTTTATGGTAAATTAATTTTCATTCCAAGACAGAGCCTAGGGGAGCCTTATTTTCGGGGGGGGGTGCCTTATATTTCACCCAGAAGGAAACCTGTAAGTAGGTCTTATTTTCGGAGGATGTTTTATTTTGGGGGAAACACGGTAGATATGGCTGGGTTCTCTTTTTTCCCCAGTCATACTAGTAGAGGTCAGCCAAAGGAACCTTCTAGTCCACCATCTTGCTCCCTTCTCATGGCAGGTCTAGTATTGACAAATTCTCTTAGTTTTTGCTTATCTGAGAAAGTCTTTATTTCTCCTTAATTTAAAGAACTTAGTTTTGCAGGAACCAAGTTCTAAACTGACCATTATTCTGTTTTAGAACACTGGGAATGGGTCTCCCACCCTTTTTGGCTTATAAGGTCTCATGTGATAAATTTGCAGTTAGTCTGATGATTTTTCCTTTGTAAGTTACCTGATACTTTCCCCTTATGGTTCATAGGAGTTTCTATTTCATGTTAACTTTGGCCAGTTGGATAAGTATATGTCATGGTGATTGCCTCTTGGGAATGAATCTGTTGCTTTTTTAATACCTGGATATCCAGATTTTTTGGTAAGACCTGGCTAATTATGTTAATAAACATATAGCTATATCCTATCTGGGGACTTTCTGTTTCTCCTTGTAGTTCTTTCCTTATTTGATTCAGAAAGAATAGAAGCTCTGTACTTGATTACCTCCCTACATTGACCACCTACTTAAGTTAACCTAGTTTTTATAGACTGGATATACACCACATGTATGTATCAGTACAGTAGGCCTAGTTCCTTGTGTTGACCACATCTGTATGTTAACCAGTTTGTTACACTCCCTTGGCTGGTCAACTTACAGAGATTATACTGTATTACAGAGACATTAATTTGATGCACGTATATTTAAATTGGTATATTTCTTTTGGTAAACTGTAGTTGTTCATTTTATGTAGTGTCCCTCTTTGTCCCTTTCCTCTGTGAATTAGACACTATTTTCTCTCTTGGTAATATGGCTACAACAGCTCTCATTTGTGATGAGATAATTTTTGTGATGCTTTTTAAAAATTATTTTACTTTCAACCATCATGAGTTCCTATGTTTAAGATATGTCTTTGGTAAATAGCAGACTTCTCAGTTGTGGAATTTTTTTTTTTTTTGTCACTATATCACCATCAAGTCACTCAGTCTAAATCCATCCCCCACTTTCTTTCATTTTTATAGTTTATAGAGCTGACTTTTAATGTGATTATTACTATTCTCTTTGTCATTCTCTTTCTCCCTCACACTCATCCATAAATCTATTTTCCACAACAAAATTCATCATGATAACTTATCGTCTTTTCTTCTATATATTCTTAAATAAGTATTGGGATAATTTTTAATCATTTATTTCAGTACTTTATTTATAATTGTTTGACTGTAAAATCTAGGGAACAAAATTTTTGCTGCTTATATGCCCCAAAATAATTTTATCTTGGCCTTTATCTAAATGACAGTTTGTATAAATGAATATGCTAAATATCACAGTTTCCCGATTTATTGCATTATATGCTGGTATTGAAAAATTTGGTTATCAGTATGAACTTGTTTTCGTTCTATGACTCTCAATGACTGTGATTCTCAACCTTTTTTTATCTCATAGCACACTTGAACCAAATAGTTAAACTTCCATAGGACACTTTAAAAAAGCAGTAAAAAATACATACTTACTATGCTTTGAAGTTCTCTTGAAAATAATTTAATTAATTGTCTTTAAAAATTTTTGTGACGCATCTAAGATTCTCTCATGGCACACCCATGTGCAATAGCACACTGTTTGAAAATCACTGCTTTAGAATTTTCTTCTTTTCTTTGATATTTAAAAAATTCACTCTACTGTGTCTTGGTATGCATATACATGTTTTGCAACTTAGTTTCCCTCTTCCAGTATATTTTCAGTCTCTTCCATCTTATAGCCATATTTTTCTTTAAGTCTGCAAAATTTATCTTCATTGGTTTTTCAAATACTTTCTTCTCTGCAATATCATTTTTCTATCTTCCTAGGGCTCTTATTGTAAGAATGGTAACACATTGATTCATATAGCTTTGCTGTTTCTTTTTTCTTTTTTCATTTATCCTTGAAAAAAAGAAATATTTACTCATGTTAATAAACTAGTATTTCTTTTTAATGTGTTTAATAAAATTGTATATATTTAAGATTGCAATATGTTGTTTTGTTATACTTATACATAATGAACTACATGTGTGGTTTTTCTATGAGTCTCAGAGCAAAACCACATCTTCAGCCTTTGAGCACCATTCTAATTACTATACACAGGATCTATTCATTTCAACTCAGGCTCTTGTTTTTAAACCCGAGAACTGAATGTTGTCAGATTCCTCTGCAACCCATAACATAAACTCTCTGCTTCTTCCAGATCATATATTGTTCTATCTCCATTGCATTTGGCAATCTTTACACTTTTCATTATCTGGGTTTCAGCTGCTCCTAGCTTTATATAAGAAGTGTGCATTTCTATTGCCTTGTGGTCCTTGTGAATTCCAAAAGGAAAAGGAAGATAAGTGACCGTAAGCTAATGTGTTTAGACCAGAAATCCTCTATTATGGTATTTCATTTCAAGTTTTAAAATAATGAAAGCAAATTTATAATCCTCTTAACTTTGAGCAAGACACAAGGGGAAAGTACAGATTTCCTATTTCTTCTCTAACTCTCTAAGACAAATATTTTTTTCAGCACATGAGTCTCTATGCAAAACTACTCTCTCTGTTTCTACACTAATGGTGGTCTTTTATTTGTCCTCCTATCACAGTGTAGTCCCTGAGATATTTTATGCATCTTAAAATGATCTCAAGGACCCAGAATTTATTTTATCCACCTCATATCCTCACCTAAAACTTATATTGTCCTCTACATAAGGTGATTAGACATTTTTCATTTTTGTATTTTCTTTGTTAACAATACCCGTTAGTTAATAGTTCTAATGTTAATTAACGAGCAAAAGGATTGGAGGTATAGTTGCAAATAGTTTCTCCCATTTAAGTGTAAGGGAGATTTAGGAATATCAGGTTCACTGTAGCACTTTGCATAACTGATGACTCACTTAATTAATGCATGTTTTTCTAAATCTGTATCATTCCATATTTAGAAAAAAATATATGCTCAATATTTGAATTTTAGATAAAGCTCTCATCTAAGGTGTACAATGTAAGGGTATATAGCACATCTCCTGGTAAAGGGCTCAATTATAATTTCAACTTAACCTAAGAAATACAAACATTGTAACCTAATTATGTGTTAATCTGAAAAAAATAAATTTCACATAAATAGCACATAATAGTTTGGCATATCCTATGGAATGTTAAGCTATGCTGTTTTGGGTAACCTTTTTCACCATTTCCACATAATTATTTTCAAGGTTAGGTATATTTTGCTTAATGAAGTATGTGTGATGTCTTTACTAATTCAATGTAGGCTTTTAAGTCTAAATGAAATCCTTTACAATATGGAGCTGAATGACAAAGTTACTAATATGATTGACATCTTGTTTGTGGTAAAGATGAATAATTTATGCCATAACTGAAGCATTTTGTTATTATACTTTATAGACTTAAATGACTTCAAAAAATAAACATATTTAAAGCTTTATAATTTCACCCCCAATATCTCCTTTAAGTAACTTATCTAACCTTGTATGTATGTATATGTATATAAAACAGCACATTTATCTCCTACTTTTGCAGTAATGAAACCTGACCCTGAAAGAGTTCAAGAGTTGCTCAGTATCATATAATTCTGTTCACATTGAGATTTTCCATTTTTCTCTTAGTAAATACATTATTTTCAGTAATATGGGGAAGACCTATGAACTTTAGAGAGAATCTTTCTTTTAACATTTGATTTCCTACTCACTACAATTTTGATGTTAATAAATAATAATCTGCAAATTCAAAAATATTTGAACCTATTGGTTTCTGTTAAAGTTTATAGTATATAACTTTTCTTTCTTTCTTTTTTTTTGAAACAGAGTCTCACTATGTCACCCTTGGTAGAGTTCTGTGGTGTCACAGCTCACAGCAACCTCAAGCTCTTGGGCTTAAGTGGTTCTCTTGCCTCAGCCTCCCAAGTAGCTGGGACTACAGGTGCCCGCCACAATGCCCGGCTATATATAACTTTTCTTGAAGAACATTATGGGAGATTTCTCTTCTTCTTAACCTGACCCAAGTAATTTTGAGTTATTGTATTTCCCTAAACTTTTTATTCTAATAAATGACTCCAGATTACTATTAACAATAGCCTTATTACAAGGGTACATGTGAAACTTACTAAATATAGAATATAAATGTCTTAACACAATAACTAAGAAAATGCCATGAAGGCTATCTTAACCAGTTTGATGAAATTATTTCAAATTGTATATAAAACCAGAACATTGAACCCCATGATTGCATTAATGTACACAGCTATGATTTAATTAAAAAAAAAATAGTAGCTTTAAATAAAATCCTAAAATCCTTATGAGGAATTTCCTTCTCAATGGTTTGATTCACTAAAATCATATATTTTATATTTACTTTGTACAACGTGTAATAAAGATTTTAAAATTTATTAATGATATTAATGTCTTGTGGTTACTATAGGGACTGTAGAAATCATTATATGGCAACTATTTTGGAAATTAAATATCATTTTTGAAGCTAAATGAAGTTGTAATTCAATACATACAGGCTTTAGAAGGCTAGTTTTTCACTAGAAAGAAAATTTTATGAAATTTATTTGGAACAGCAAAAATAACGTAATTTATGTATCTATTTGGCCTTACAAGCAAACTTTTCCTTAAAATTAATGACATGCATAAATGATTGCAAAACCCACAGAAATTATCTTGCTGCTATGTAAACAAGGTGTCATGATAAAATATATTTGAAAATGTGACAAGAATGCAATTTTCATTGCATGTTTTATATTAAAATACAAATTAACTATGCATAAAAATGTAATAAAAGGTCATGTTTTTCTTACTGAAGGAGCCACAGGAATCAAAATTTATGTTGTATCTTAATGACCATAAATAACTAATTAATGCTAGTTAAAATGTATGCAGGAAAAGGAGAGGCAGAACTTTACTTTTACAGTTGTAGAGATTGTACCTGGGTCTGAGAATTAAATTCACATGAGATGGATTAACAGAAGACAAGCATATGGCTTTTTAATGTCACATGGGAGTCCCTATAGCAAAATGTAGAACCAAAGAAGCAATTATTGTTAAATTCTTATATAGTAAGTTTTGCAAAGTATAGTAATTGTGAAAATATTACAAGACATAAAGGGACTTGGGTTAGAACACTTAATCATGGAAAAGTGGCTAGGAAGATAAGGGTCAGTTTAACAAACTTTGTACATATTTCTCTGGGCTTTAACTCCTCATTGCTGGCTATAAGAATGTTTCTTTCCTCCTGGTAAGAGAAGCTTCCTTTCATATGGGAGTTCTATTTCATTCTTTCACTAAGAAATAGGAAATCTGAGTACTCTCCTGAGTACAGTTTTTCAACTGCCTTTAAGTCAAAATAATCCATGTGCCAAAGCGACATATTTTGGCATAGTCTATTCTTCCACCTTTCATGTGTTATAGATTATGCTGTTTGATTAAAATTAGTTAATTTTTATGAAAGTGAAGTTTACATTGAGATTATTTGGAGTATCTATATATATCCAGTTTCTCTAGCACTATTTCTTGAAAAGACTATTGTTCTTTAATTGTGTTTATTTTTACCTTCATTAAAAATCAGTTATTCATAATTGTTTGGTGATTATTACTGGGTTTTCTACTGTATTGTATTTATCAATGTCTCTGTCTCTCCAGCAATACCACATGGTCTTAATTACTGTAATCATAAAATATGTCTTGAATTTGAACAGTTATTTTTCCTACTTTATTCTTATTTTCCAATTTCTTTAGTTATTCTAGCTCCCTTCCCCTTTCATACAATTTTTTTCACACAAATTTTAAAATAATCTTGTCTCTATGTTTAAAAATATTTTTCCAAGATTTCTATGGGAATTACATAAAACCTGTCTATCAAGTTGGAAGTAATTGACTTATTTTCTAGGATGATGCTTCCTATCCATGATATCAAGTTTCTCCATTTACTTAGATCTTTTTGATTTCTTTCATCAATGTTTTATAGTTTTCAGCACACAAGTCATATGTATGTTTTGCTAGATTTATATCCATGTATGTTATAATGAGTGATTATTATAGGATTGAATTTTAAGTGTCAATTTCCACATGTCCATTATAAGTATATCAAAGATAAATTGATTTTGATAGTACATTGTACAAATTAGCTAAATTCATCTATTACTTTTAGGAGGATTTTTTGGTAAATTCTTCAGGATTTTCTATTTGAAAAACCAAGTCATCTAGAAACAAAGGCAATTTTATTTCTTATTTTCTAATTTATAAGACTTCTATTCTTTTTTGTTTTGTTTTATTTTTGTCTTGCTATTTTGTGCTGAATAGAATTTCTTGTAATATGTTGATACCCAAGAGAGAAATACTCAGATTTTTTTTTGTTGAAAAGCAAAAGATGGAGTGTATGCTACTTGAGGGCATTGAGTCCCTGGGAGATAGTTCACAAACATTTGCAAGGCAATCTCCTTGAAAGGCATGAGAAAGATTGAAGGAAGGGTTCTAGGAGGTGAGCAGCCATTATTGTGAGTGTAATGAAGCCCTCCCCCAATTTTTTTCCACTATAGGACAAATGTCTTTAATTTTTAGGGGAAAAGCAGGACATAAATAAAATGTATTGTTGCTGAGTATAATAAAAAGTAAAATATTCTCTACCCCCGGGGGATCAACAGGACAATCATGTATGAACTCAGCATTAGAGGTTTTCTATAGCTGGGAGAGTGGCAATACTCCTAGTGGAGGTCCACTCGCAAGACCCTGGAATATTAGGCTCATATAAGACCTTGATTTTACCAGGAAAAACAGAGAAAATCTCCCAATATCAGCTAGTAAACAATATCAAGTCAAGATGTATAATAGGACATGGGCGAAATGATGGAATGCTGGGATTGGCATTCACCAAAAAACACAGCTAACAACAAAGCATGTAATAGTGAAAGACCAAATATCTCTACCTAAGATCTGGAACAAATGAATAATATCTGTTCTTACCACTTTTGTTTAACATTATATTGTTTATTCTATTCAGTGCACTTAGGTAAGAAATAAAAAAAATCAAGATTGGGAAAGGATAATTAAAACTGTCTTTATTTATAGAAAGCATGATTCTGTATGTAGAAAATTTAACGGAATTGACATAAACAAAAATAATGTAACTAATAAGTTAGCTCACTGAGATCTCAGGACCCAATATCAGCATATGTACATCAATGATATGTGTACCTACTGGCAATTAACAATCCAAAAATGAAAAGAAAAAAATTACTACCATTTATAGTATCATAAAAGATAGTAAAACACTAAGAAATATGTTTAACAAGTAGCCGGGCGTTGTGGTGGGCACCTGTAGTCCCAGCTACTCGGGAGGCTGAGGCAAGAGAATTGCTCTAAGCCCGAGAGTTAGAGGTTGCTGTGAGCCATGTGACGCCACGGCACTCTACTGAGGGTGGTACAGTAAGACTCTGTCTCTACAAAGAAAAAAAAAAAAGAAAGAAATATGTTCAACAAAAATATCCATGTTCTCTGTTCTGAAATCTCTAAAATGATTGAAAAATAATCTAAATAAATGGAGACACATCTCATTGTTCATTAACTGAAATAATGAAAAATATTAAGATGTCAGTACTTTACAAATGATCTATAGATTTAACACAATTCCTATGTAAATTTCAGCTCCTTTTTTTGCAGATATTCACAAGCTAATCCTAAAAATCATATTAAAATACATAGGATCCATTAGACCCCAAACCACATGTAAAATAAGAACATTAGAGCATTTAAACCTGACAAGTTTTAAATTTACTGCAAAACTGCAGTAACCAAGACAGTGTGTTGTGGGCAGAATCAGACATAGATAGGGAAAAATGATCGATTTTACTTTATCAAAATTAAAATCATTTATACGTCAAGATCATTCCACAATTAAATAAAAAAGGCAACCCAGTCAATGACAGAAAATATTCAATCATACGTTCAATAAAGAACTTATATACATAATATATAAAGAATTCTTATTATTCACTAATTAGAAGGCAAATAATCCTATTAAAAATGGGTAAAATTTTTAAATAGAAATTTTAACAAAGAGAACATAGAAATGGCTCAAAGGAAATGAAATGATGCTCAAAATCATTAGTAATTCGAGGAATGATAATATAAACCACAATGAGATACCACTTCACACTGGTAAAATGGTGCAATTAAACATCAGACAATAACAAATATTGAGGATGTACAGAAACACAAACACTCATACATTGTTGATGAGAATGAAAAAGGCTGCAGACACTTTGGAAAACTATTTGGGAATTTCCTAAAATGGTAAATGTCCATTTATTATGTATCCTAGCAATTATCCTAGATATCTACTATAAACATATGAAAACATATTTCCTCGCAAAGAATTATATTAATACATTCACAATATAAATGTCATAATATGTAAACATGGGGGTGGAAATCCATTAACTGCTGAATGAATGAAAAAACTGTACAATGGAATGCTGTTGGGTAATAAAAAAGGAATGAAGCATTGTTACATACTGCACCTGGATTAACCTCAAAAACATGCTAGATAAAAGAAGCCAGAGAGAAAGAGCATGTATTTTTTGATTCTATTCATGTGAAATGTCCAGTGATGGCAAATCTATAGAGGGAACAAAGTATATTAGTAGTTGCCTTGTGTTGCAGGTGGGAGTGGAATTGCATTTCAAACAGACCCAAAGTAAACATTTTTGGTTGATGGAATTGTTCTAAAATTAGATTGTGGTGATAGTTGCTCACTCTTAAATTTATCAAAAATCATTAAAATTATTCACTGTAAATGGATAAGTTTTGTGGTATGTAAATTATATCTCAATAAAACTGCTTCTCATAACAAATTATGTTCCTGATGGTCTTTTTTTTTTTTCTTTTGAGACACAGTCTCATTATGTTGCCCTCAGTAGAGTGCTGTAATATCACAGCTCACAGCAACCTCGAACTCTTGGGCTTTAAGCTATTCTCTTGCCTTAACCTCCCAAGTAGCTAGGACTATAGGTGCCCATTACAAAGCCCAGGTGCTTTTTGTTGTTGTTGTCATTGTTATTTAGCATGCCCAACTGGGTTCAAACTCACCAGCCCTGGTATATATGGCTTGCACCATAACCACTTATCAATGAGCACTAAGCCCTTCCTGAGGATCTTGATTCTTCACTGTATTTTCTTTGATTTACTAGATGATTAGTATTTTCCAAGCCCTATAACAGTATTGTAATCAGGAAATTACATGCACAATAGTACAGATTTAACTTAGACAGTATTCATGCTATATTTTAGAAACTAGGTCATCCTAAACCCTCCTTACTTCTTGTTATATAGACTTAGATTCTTTCCATCTATTCAAAAATTCTGGTATTTATATTATCAATTCAGAGTCGCATGGCAACCAATTCATAGGGTTTGCTGTGACAGCCTTCTGAACTTCAGATTCAAGACCTTGAGGAATAAAATGATAATTAATTGAATAGCAGTTGGATAATAACAGCTAATATGAAGGATTATTGTGGGCAATCACATCACGATATGTAGATAATTGGCTTCTAAAGAGCATATCAAGATAATGTAATTAAATTTGCACTTTTGGCACTAAAACAAACGTGACAATTTATTAGCTTATGCTTTTATCTCTTCTCAATTGCCAAGAGAAACTGAATCTTTATAATTGTTATTGTCATCTCTATTATAGGTTCAAGTGAGATTATCCACAAATACACAATAAGCAGTTGACCTCTCATGTGTACACTTTTTAAATCTTAATTATCATTACTGCTGTTACTTTTGCCCAGTTTTAATATTAAGTATGATTCATGGCTTTGGTGTACAGAAGAGAAAACTTATGGTTTGTAGAACTTTTTTCAATTTCAACATTAAATTACTTCCATATGGTATCTGCCATTTTTATTTATCTCTATTGTTCTAAATGTCAAAGTAGTTTCTTTTCACCATCACTAGTAAAACTAGAAAAAATCAGCAATTTTTCATACTTGCACCAAAATTTCTTCAACCTCCTCTCACTCCAAACCATCTCAGTCCCTAGTAACCACCATTCTATTCTCTACTTCCATGGGATCAACATTTTTAGATTCCACATCTGAGTGAGATGATGCAATGTTAAATAGAAGAAACAAGTTCAGGGAATCTATTGTATAACATGTTGACTTTAGTTGATAATAAATACATTGTTTTCTTGAAAAATGTTGACAGTAGATAGATGTAAAGTATTCACTGCAAAATTGACAATCATGTACAGTAATATATGTTGATTAGATATGTTTAGCCATTTCATAATGCATATATACTTCAAAATATCATGTTCTGTCAAACGGTCTGTGAAGCTAGTGAATGATGCCCCATGATCATATCAATGTACACAGTTATGATTTAATAATAAAAAAAAGAATTAGCAACTGCAGTCCTTTCCACATCAACCTTCCATATTTCTCATCTCTATAGTAAGCAATATTAATAAGCCTGTGGTGTGTTTCCAATTACTCTCTTTTCTCAAAGAAACCTAAAAATACATGCACCTGTAAAATTTAAGTTTACACGGTTAAACAAGATTTCTCTTATTGTGCTTTTTGTGTAAATACATTGATCATAATAAAGTACATGATACTCTGAGAAACTGGGCTTTTAAAATTGGGTTATTTTAATAATTATCTATTAATAGATTCTAAATGGGATTCTGAAAAAGCCAGTCATAATTTTTTTTAATTTTTATTTATTAGTTTTAGGGATGCCCTTAAATATTATGAACTCTTTTAGCGATCATTTTATCATATATTAATTCAGTTAATCACCCTGACAAGTCTGTAACACAGAATTAAAAACTATATGATAATTTATTTGTGTGTGACGATTAAGCAAGGTAATTAAGCAAGTACTAAGTATATTACCTGTCAATTTCATAAGAATTAAGCAACATTTCCTCTCCTTTCTAACTGCATTGTACTTTCTTTTTCAATGGTATCTGCACTATTTTCAATGATGTCTTCTTTAAAGAAGGATGTTTCTCATTTTGAATAGTAATAATGAAAAGATACATAAATGAAAATTTAATAATTTTGCTTCTCATATCAATATGTTTCTAGTCATTTATAAACAATGTTTATTTCTTAGTGCATGTCCTCTATGTTTTTCCTGTGCTCAGAAATAATATTACACGGTACTTATATACAAGCATGCACAAACTTCAAGATATTTGGATTCTTTTTACAAGGGAGAATACTATATAAATATACATTTTTCACTTTTCATTGCATTATAAGGACTAAGTACAACACAGATACCTAAGTCACATTTTTTTATAGTTTGAAAATTAGGAAATTTAAATTTTAACTGATGTGGGATGAATCTAATGTATGTTTTAAATTTAGTTTTTTCCTATGGTTTTCTGCCAAATATCAACTTTGTGGTGCAGCATCAAGCAAATTGCGATGACTTTTTTTTTTTTTTGCAATTTTGGGCCAGGGTTTGTGTTTGAACCCACCACCTCTGGTGTAGGGGGCCGGAGCCTTACTCTTTGAGCCACAGGTGCCATCCCAAATTGTGATGACTTTTCTGTCAGTGATTGAGCCAGCAGCAGAGGGTGGAAATTATTACAAACCAATAAACGAACAACTACACTCCATAGCAGAGAGAGAGAAAAAAAAAGCAACTACATTCAAATAGGGGGAGAGGAGAGGTTGTAGAGAGTTGGGAGAGGGAGTTTGGTGTGTCACCACCTAAGGGACACAATGTAGGGGTATATGGCACACCTCCTGGGTGAAGGCCTCGACTATAACTTGGACTTTACTTAACAAATGAAAATAATGTAACCTAATCATTTATATGCATATATTAATCTGAAATTTTTAAATTAAATTATTATTATGGAATTATAGTAATGAGGATTATGTAATTCAAATGCTTTTTGTATTCTACTCATCCATTGCTTTTATGGCATTTATCATCAATTTATTTTTGGAGATTACCATCATGTCACTTTCTCAAATTTAACAAAATTATATTAGGTGACATTATGGCTTAATCCTATTATGCCTGTAAGTTAATTAATCAAATATTAACAACTTTATAGTATCAAGTCTTATTTTCATGTGCATTACTATTTTTCCATCTTTTATATGTATCTATTCATGGGGTACAAGTACAATTTTACTACATTGATATTTGCACTGTGGTGAAGTCAGGGCCCTCACTGCGTTCTATTACTGAAGTAATATACAATTTACCCACCAGGAAACCTCTATCATCTTCCCCTTTTTCCTCTCATCCAAGTTTATTGCTATTTTAGGAACTTTTTTTTTTTAATTCAATCACAGCTGTGTACATTAATACAATCATGGGGTACCATGTGCTGGTTTTATATACAGTTTGACATATTTTCATCAAACTGGTTAACATAGCCTTCCTGGCATTTTCTTAGTTATTGTTTTAAGAAATTTATATTTTACATTTAGCAAATTTCACATGACCCACAAACTTTTTATTGTTATGATTTTGTGAAAGTATTTTTGATCATAAATATTTTTTAAAATACTCAATAAATTTACCCATGAAAATTTTAGATTACATCTTTCTTTTGGTTTTGTTTTCCATTTTCATTAGTGACTGATTTATTTTGATAATTAGGAACTTTACCAATTATTGTTTATGTGCCTCCTTCCTAAACAAACTACTATTTATCAAATTTTAATGTGAATTTCTGGATTTTCCAAGGTGGATAATAATAGCTCTTATTTTCATGAATTACAATTTTAAAAAACCCTTCATATGCATCATTATAATATATATCTTATGTTCTTCTCCAAAATAACTCATGTGGTACTTATTTTGGAGTTATGCTTGATACATGCCTTATAAACCTTGGGTGCCCTCCTGTATTTTGGGATCCATGTCCTCACAAAACAAATTTGGAGTGACTTTGATGGCAGCTCATTCATGGTTTCTTTAATATCCACCTAAAAATCCAAATGAACTTAAGTCCTTAACCTGAAATTAACAGTGAATTTTAATACTAAGTAGTAAGTAGGCTTACCCAAGTAACTTCTATATAGGTAAGTTTTCAGTACAAAAATCAACGTTTTTAAGTGAATGTATTTTGTTAATGAATTTAATAATCAGATAATAGAGTTGCATATGTCACCATTTTGCTTGGCAGCTCACAACTGTTTTCACATGTTTTCTTATTCAAGCTTATGACAAATTTGTAGTATGAAATCAATTACTATTTTCATGCCACCTGTTCCTTATAAGGGGTTAATAAAACAATATACATGAAAGGACTAAGCACTTTACCTGATGGGTAAAGTAAACCTTAACTAAATTGTAATAAATATATACACATATATATGTTTGTTAATAATACATAATATGATACTATCTGCAGGGAGAATGGGGACCAAAGACCCCATTACTGGCAAAGGAAAACACCCCCAGGAAAAGGGAAAGACAGAGAATTAAGCTCAGCAAAGCAGAATAAAAGTAGTTAAGCTAGATTATTTTTAAACCAGCAGATAAATTACTTATGTAACCAGTTCCTGCTTTTACTAGAAGCCTGGCCTGTAAGGGATACAGCTTGCAAACACCCTGCTGAGTCTGTAAACATTTTGAAGAGTAATGGCCATAGAAGGAAACTATGAGCAAGGCCTAGGAAGGAACATTAACCAGGTTGTCCCCTGCCCAATCAAGCCAAAGAAAATACCCATTGTAGGGACTTGTATTACCACCAGGGCAGAGATCAAGAGACCAGCTCAAGCCCTGTAATATGGACTTGAGAGTTTGTACCCTAACCACGGAGGTAAATGCCTTTGGGTGGAGATCAGAAAATAATTCTTCTCTTCTACTGATACTTTAGAGGAGCCTGACACCATCACATCAGCTCCACAGAGAACTAAAGGGGATTAACCTCCCCTGAGGAACCTGTGTGACTGACCACAGACAGGAGGCTGCCCACACACAAGGTGCAGGTATCAGATTTCTCAAGGCTGCTCAGACCTTGAAAGTTAATGATTATAGATAAAATAAGAATTAACAGGCTTACTCAGAGAAACTGCCCATGTTTTTGTTCCCTTCCTCAGCTTACCATCTGGGCTAAATGAGAAAATAGCCTTCAATAAAAGTTGAGTACAACAAACATTCAAGGCCACTCATTGGAATCCCACAAGCTAGTGGTGGTCCCTTGTGTTCCCACCTTTGAAAACTATTCTCTGTGTCCTGTCTCTTTATTTCGCACTGCTTTTAACTTTACTTTTCTTCAATAAACAACTGCAAGTTCCACAGGTCTTAAAGGACCCTGCTCCTGGGGCGGGACCCCGGCATTATCTATTTGGACACTAGGTAAGCATAAGATTATTGGAATTTATCTACAGTAATTTTCCTGTTAGTATGTACAGGTATTATCTCTACTGATTTTTTTTTTTTTTTTGCAGTTTTTGGCTGGAGCTGGTTTTGAACCCGCCACATCCAGCATATGGGGCCAGCTCCCTACTTCTTTGAGCCACAGGTGCCACCCCTCTATTAATAGTTAGTAAAAGTAATACTTTATCAGTTTCATTAGGGAAATTGGGAAAATTTATATAATAAAAAGGACAATGGTGTCCTTTCACAAGAATTTCACAGTTTAACTACACTTTGGCTAGAAAAATATATATTAACAATTTAGCAAATGTCCTGCTATTTTGTTATGGTTGTTTTGCTGCTAATAATAAAGGATCACAAAAAAATAAAAAATAAATAAAATAAAGGATTACTCTGTACACATTTTCCCTATTTTTCATCTTGATACTCATAATAGTTTTATTTCAGTTTACTACTTGGTCAAGAAATCTATTAAAGATTAAGTAAAGCTTAATTATTTTTAAAATTTTAGAATTATAAGCACAAATTATAATTGTAGCAGTAGAAAAAGTATACCTTGCAGATATTAAGTAGATTAAATTTATTTTTTCACATATATATTTATTTGACTTAGTTGACATATTAATATATCTTCAGTCAAAATACATATAAAAAAGCAAAGATAGAAATTGAAATTTAATAACCTACATTTTAAAATAATATTTATTACATTGTATTTGTCATTATACAATACTTTTCATGATAAAAATAAAACATATAGTTATACATGGAAATGTGTCCCTTTGCTCAGCACCTATAGCCCAGTGGTTATGGTGCTGGCCACATGCACTGAGGCTGGTGGGTTTGAACCTGACCCCAGGCCTGCTAAACAACAATGACAACTGCACACACACAAAAAAAGCTGGGCGTTGTTGCAGGTGCCTGTGGTCCCAGCTAATTGGGACTCTTAAGCCTAAGAGTTTGAGAGTGCTGTGAGCTAGGATGACACAGCATTCTACTGAGGGTGACATAGTGAGACTCTGTCTCAAAAAGAAAGAAAGAAAATGTGTACCTTTTCCTTTGTATGGATTTTATAACCTTTTTAACTTTTCACTTGGAAATACTCATAAATAAGTAGACAAGAAGTTGTAAAAATGTACAACTAGTTTGCACTATTCTCTATTCTCTGCTAACATAGCATCTGAGATAAGTACACCACATTATTAAAACAATATAACTAACACAGGTATAGTGTATAGTAACACTGCTCTATTTTTAGTTGGTAAAATACAGAATGCTACTGTCCACACTTTTTTTCAAATCATTTTCTATTTTACACATACAGTATGGACATTTTTCTAGATTATTGTTTTTCCAAACTGTAGGTTGTGAGTTATTTGTGAGTTGTGACATTAATGGGAATGAGTTTTCATCTGATTTTTTAAAAGGACTAAAGGAGAATTGAAGGTAGTAAAAGATTTCATTGCATGTAGTAAAAATTTTTCTATAGTTTCTGCTTCATTTTGTATATGTGTATAAATAAGTGTGTGTATGCATATGCACATACACTTTTATGGAGATGTGTACAAACATTTTCAATACTTTGTGATAACATAATGGTTTAAATTATATTCTTCTTTTATTTCCAAAAATACTTCTTCATTGATACTTATGGCATCCTTTGAGATAGAATTAATATATTCCAAATTGTTGTGGGAAAAATATGAGATAATTCATTTATTAAAACAAACACAATGCCTTACAAGTAAGCATTAGTTAATTAATAACAATAGTTATTATTGTTCTAGCTAATTTTATTATTATTATTTAAATTTTATCTTTCTATTTTGAAATAATTTTAGGCTAACAAGAAGTTGTAAATATAGTACAGGGTTTCCATATATCCTTCATTCAGCTTACACTTGAGAACATCCTATATAACCATAGCACATTATCAAAAGCAAGAAATTGACAGAGATAGAATACTACTCATTAGATTACAGGCTTTATTTGGATTTTACTAGTTATTACATGTATCCATTTGTGTATACGTAAGTTGCTTGACACGGATGTATTTATGTATCTACTACTACAACAAAGACACATAAGTTTTCCATCACCATAAAGAAACTCCAACATACAGCTCCTTTATAGTCACACACCCCTCACCTACCTCAATTCCTAATCCCTGGGAATCTGTTTTCCATCTCTACACTTTTATTATTTAGAAAGTGTTATATAAATGATATCACACATATGTATCCTTTTCTGGTTCTAATTCATCACGATAGCCTGAAACTCCATTTGATTTGCATGTATCAAATACTTCATTTCTTTGTATTGCTGAGTAGTATTCCATTATATGGATGTGCAACTGTCTATTTAACCACACACTCATGGAAGGACATTTTTCTCGATTTTTATTATTACAAATAGTGCTGCTATGAACATTCATGTGGAAACATTTTGCAGATGTAAATTTTTATTTTCTCTGGGATAAATGTCTAAGAATCAGATTGAAGAGTGTGGGTTAAGTATATATTCAGTTATTTTATTGACTACTGAATTATTTTCCAGAGTAGCTGTATCATTTTACTTTCCCACCAGAAATGCACAAGATTTCAGTTTCTCTGCATTCTCTCTAGCATTAGATGCCATCACTAGTTTTTAATTTAGCTCTTCCAATAGTGTGTAATGATTTTTTCATCATGGTTTTAATTTGCATTCCCCTCGTGGCTAATGATACTGAACACATTTCATGTGTTTATTTGCCATTCACTTATTCTCTTTTGTGAAGTGTCTGAATGTTTCTATCTGGATAGTTTCTTTTGGTTTGTTAATTTTTCTGTCTACTCTATTTATAATTTGTTGTTAAAACCATCCATTGAGGCTTGGAGCCTGTGGCTCAAGTGCTTTCTTTTAGTTTGTTAATTTTTCTGTATATTTATAATTTGTTGTTAAAACCACCCATTGAAGCTTGGCGCCTGTGGCTCAAGTGGCTAAGGTGCCAGCCACATACTCCTGAACTGGCGGGTTCAAATCCAGCCTGGGCCTGCCAAAAATGATGGCTGCAACAAAAAATATAACCGGGCGTTGTGGGGGGCGCCTATAGTCCCAGTTACTTGGGAGGTGGAGGCAGGAGAATTGCTTGAGCCTGGAAGTTGGAGATTGCTGTGAGCTGTGATGCCACAGCATTTTACCCAGGGCTATAGCTTGAGGCTCTGTCTCAAAAAAAAAAAAACAAAACAAAACAAAAAACATCCATTGAGTTTGTATTTCATTTCTAAATTTCCTACTTGATACTTTTTTAGAAGTTTTAATTCTTTTTCTTTTTCTTTTGAGACAGAGTCTCACTATGTCACCCTTGGTAGAGTGCCATGGCATCACGCTGACAGCAACCTCAAACTCTTGGGGCTTAAGCAATTCTCTTGCCTCAGCCTCCCAAATAGCTGTGACTACAGGCACCTGCCACAAGGGCCGGCTATTTTTGTTGTTGTTGTTGCAGTTGTCATTGTTGTTTTAGCTGGCCCAGCTGGGTTCCAACCCACTAGCCTTGATGTATGTGGCCAAAGCCATACCCACTGAGCAACGGGAACCACCCAGAAGTTTCAATTTGTTTCTGAATTTTTTCACCTTGTAATTTTGGACATGGTAATAAAAATGATCTTGAAATAGCTGTCTGCTAACTCTAATATTTTGATGTCTCATGGGTCTGTTTTTATTACCTCTTTGTTCTTTTGATTTTTGAAGAATTGATGTACTTGACTTCTTTTAAAGGCAAACACAGTGTAAAAAACAAGAGATAACTAAAAGGTTATGGATTCAGATATATTTTACTTGTGAGCATTTGGTTTTGCTTTTGACATCTCTTAACCACACTTCAGGAATACTTCCTCCAAGGAGACTGAATAATTTAAAATTAGGCTTCAGGCTTAGAGTGCTACAGTTCCTTAATCTTCAGGACTAACCATGTCAAATTCCAACTGAAAATCTCAGACATTTACTACATTTCCTGGGCTGACATCTATAGTGGGTTCCATGAGCCAATATTTTTGTCCTTCCTTCCCTGTGAGGTTGGAGTACCTTAAGCTTGGTGTTTAAGCATCTCTATGAAATTTTTCTGGTCAAATTTTTAGCCATTCAACCTTTAATTTTGAAAATACAAATGCCTGTAGGGATGTAGAAGTGGAGATCAATTATTGGAGTCACCTTTCTTCTCTCTGAGATGGTAGCCTCACAATCTCTCCTATTTGTGTAGATTTCAGACACCTTCAAGTATAAATTTTCACCTCATTGTTCCTAATTATTAGAGAAATTCAAATCAAAACCACTCTGAGATATCATCTAACCCCAGTGAGAATGGCCCACATCAGAAAATTTCAAAACTATAGATGCTGGCATGGATGTGGAGAGAAGGGAACACTTTTACCCTGCTGGTAGGACTGTAAACTAAAACAACCTTTTTGTAAGGTAGTGTGGAGAACCCTCAAAGAACTCAAACTAGACTTCCCATTTGATCCTGCAATCCAATTACTAGGCATCTACCCAGAAGAAAAAAATCCTTTTACCACAAGAACACTTGCACTAGACTGTTTATTGCAGCTCAATTGACAATTGCCAATGTCGAAACAGCCTAAATGCACACCAACTCAAGAATAGATTAATGAGTTGTGGTGTATGTATGCCATGGAATACTATTCAGCCATTAAAAAAGATGGAGACTTTACATCTTTTGTATTAACATAGATGGAAGTGGAACACATTATTCTTTGTAAAGCATCACAAGAATGGGGAAGCATGAATCCTATGTACTCAATTCTCATACAAGGACAATTAATGACCTAGTACCTGTTGGGGGGTGGGAGAAGGGAAGAGCACAGAGAGAGAAGGAGAGAGGGGGTGGGGCAGTCACAGTGTGTGACACATGTTTTGGGGGCAGGACACAATTGTAAGAGGGACTTTACTAACAAATGCATTCACTGTAACCTTCATATCCTCAATGAACCCCCAACAATAAAATAAAGAACCAACAAACCCATTTCTTTGTTGGCAAGAGACTCGAACAGAAACTTCCCTGAATATGACAGGTGAATGGCCAAAAAAAACAAGAAGAAATGTTCATCATCTTTAATCTTTAGAGAAATGCAAATCAAAACCATTTGAGATATCACCTAACTCGAGTAAGATTAGCCCACATCAAAAAATCCCCACACATGTTGGCATGAATGTGGAAAGAAGGGATCACTTCTATACTTTTCATTGAATTGCAAACTAATACAGACTTTTTGGAAGGAAGTATGAAGAATTTTCAAGGAAGTAAAAGTTGACCTATGGTTTGATCCCACAATTCCATTACTATATATCTACCCAGATGAACAAAAATCATTTTGCAACAAAGACATTTTCAACAGAATGTTTATTGCAGCCCAACTCATAATTGCTAAGTTTTGGAAGCAGTCCAAATGCCCATTAACCTATAGATGTATTAACAAAGTGTGGTATATGTATACCATGAAATACCGTGCATCCACAAAAATAGGAAAACTTTACATCTTTTATATTTATCTGGATGGAGGTGGAACATATTCTTCTTAGTAAAGTACCTCAAAAAACAAAGTATCCAATGTACTCAATACTATTATGAAACCAATTTACAAACACACATTCATAAGAATAACAAAACACAAATATAGTTCCAAGAGAAAGAGGGAAGATGAGGGAGGAGAAAGGCCAGAGTAAGGCAAGTGGAGAATGGGTATTTGGTGGGATTTCAACTAATGTGCACAATTCAAGAAGGGTACAATTCAAAACAATGAAGAGTGTATTTTAAATGTCTTACCACAAAAAGTAAGTAAGTAATGGAGGTGATGGTTATGTTAGTCAGTTTCTTTTAAGCTTTCCACATTGTATATCAAATCACCACAGTGTACCCCCATAAGTGTGTACAGTTATTAAGAAAAATTAAGTTAAAAGAAAAATGAAAAAAAAAATCAGCATGTTGAAACGTGCATTTCTTATATTTTCTCTTTGAGCTATCTCCACCCAAGCCTAATTTTTCTCAGTTGTTAACAACTCCATTCTTCTAGATTCTCAGGCTGAAATTTTAGAGAAATTTACCCTTGCCTCTGTTTAGTCTTAAGATCAACACAGTAGCCAGGATGATCACTTTAAAACAATATTGTATTAACCTTCTCCAAAAATCATCAGTAACTTTTCTTTTTACTCAAAGCAAAGTCAAAATCTCATAAAGTCTTATAAGGACCTATTTGATCTGATTCCTTGATACATATTTGATGTAATTTCTCATTTCTTTCACTCTGCTTCACCTGTATTTATCTCCTTGACTTTACTAAAAGGCTCCCATTAAAGAGCCTGTGCCCTGTTCTCCTGCCAGCAATTATTACTCCCTGATATCTGTTTTAAGTTATACCTGAAGACTACTTTTTATTTTTTGCTTGGATCTTATGCTTATAGTAAGGCTGACCCTGACCACCCTATGTGGTATTACATCCTGTAGCTACACTCCTCCTTTTTTGCATTCCTCAATACTTTTGTTTTCCACAGCAGTTATTAACTCCTAACATGTTATACTATTGTCTTATTATGTATCTCTCTTCTTTACTATAATGTAAGGTACATGGGTAAAGAAATGTTTGAGTGTTTTGCTCTGTTATATCCCAAGCAATTCTAATGGTGTCCTACATATAAATAGTATGCAACAAATATTTATTAGATGATCTAATTAATCTCAATGTAGTGTTATACACATTACTTGATACATTCTCTGAATGTTTCCTGATAAATATTGTTTGTTAATTTAGTGTTGTCTATATTTGATAAGTTCTTTTACTTATTTTCTCAGTTGATTAGTACTGCTACAAAAAGGACCCTTAAACCTCATTTTTTCTTAGTTTCTCTCCATTTTTTTGTGTCTGAGGCATTGTAAAATTGAAATAAAGGTAGATGCCACAGCATCATAATTGAAAGTTTTATATATATATCAGTATATCCACTACTTGGATCAGAGGTGCTGACTGCTTTCATTTCTGATATTGGCATTTTCTATCTTCTCACTTTTTTCTTGGTTAGCATGGGAGAGGTTTATCAATTTTTATGAACTTTATAAAGACTCATAACATATTATGAGGGACATATTAACTTTTGGTATCTTTTACTATCTCTGTTATTTCAATCTCTTCAATTTTATTGATTTCTAATCTAATTTTTATTATTTCCTTTCTTATTCTTGCTTCAGATTTAAATTGCTCTTATTTCTCTATTTTTCTAACATGAAAGCCTATGTTATAGATATTTGTTCTGTTTTTATACATGCATTTAATGCTATTAATTAATTTCTAAGCATTACTTTCACTATATCTCACAAATTTTTATATTCTTTTATTTTCATATTCATTTAGATTAAAATATTTTACATTTCTCTTGAGAATTCTTCTTTGGTACCTATTTTATTTAGTATTGTATTCTTTCATTTCCAAATATCAGTAGTTTTTCCAACTGTTATATTGTTATTAATTTCTATTTTAACTACTTTTTTGTCTGAGAATATAATTTGCATAATTACTATTATCTTAATTTTTTCAGTAGTGTTTTATGGCCCCAGGTGTGATCTGCCTTAGTGAATTTTCCTTATGAGCATGAAAAAAAAAAAAAAAACTGTATTCTGCAGTTGAGTGAAGTATATTTTTATATTTTTTTATTAGATCATAACTATATTCATTACCACATTTATGGGGTACAATGTGCTGATTTTATACAAAATTTAGAATGTTTACATCAAACAGATTAACATAGCATTGACGTCACTTATTTAATTGTGTTTAGACATTTATACTCTACTCTTAATATATTTGACATGTACCCTTGCAATATGCACAGTAGACAAAGTCCCACTGACTACCCTCCCTCCACCCATCAACCCCCTCGCCCTCCTTTTTTCTCCTTCTTTCAGGGCTATAATTGTGTTTTATCTTTCATATGAAAGTGTGGGTGATTACATATTGATTTCATAATAGTACTGAGTACACTGGATATTTCTTTCCATTCTTGAGATACTTTACTAAGAAGAATATGTTCAGCTCCATCCACATAAACATAAAAGAGGTAAAGTCTCCATCTTTTTTATGGAGACTTTTATGGCTACATAATATTCCATGCTATACATATAACACAATTTATTAATCCATTCATGGGTCGATGGGCACTTAGGTTGCTTCCATGACTTGGCAACTATGAATTGAGCTACAGTAAACATTCTGTGCAAATGTCTTTGTTGTAAAGTGATTTTTGGTCATCTGGATATAGGTACATATATCTATTGCAGGATTGAACAACTGGTCTACTTTTAGGTCCCTAAGGGTGCTCTAAACTTCTTTCCAGAAGTGACATATTAGTTTGCACTCCCACCAGCAGTACAGAACTGTTCCCTTCTCTCCATATCCATGCCAACACCTGTAGTTTTGGGATTTTGTTATGTGGGCTAATCTTACTGAAGTTAGATGATATCTCAAAGTGGTTTTGATTTGCATTTCTCTGATGATTAAAAATGATGAGCATTTTTTCCTGTATCTGTAGGCCATGCACCTGTCTTCTTCAGAGAAGCTTCTGTTCAATCTCTTGCCCAAAATGATATGGAATCACTTGTTCTTTTCTTATTAATAAGTTCAAGTTTTCTGTGGATTATGTTTATCAAACTTTTGTCAGAAATACAATCTGCAAATATATTCTCCCATTCTGAAGTCTGTCTGCTTGCTTCACTAACCGTGTTCTTGGCTGTACAGTAGCTTTTTAGTTTGATCAGATCCCAGTAATATATTTTTGGTGCTGCTTCAATTGCCTGGGGGGGGTCCTCCTCATAAAGTATACTCCCAGGACAATTTCTTCAAGTGTTTCCCCTTCACGCTTTCCAAAATCTTTATAGTTTCATGTCTTAAGTTTAAATATTTTATCCAGTGAGAGTCAATTTTTGTTCATGGTGAAAGCTGTGGGTCCAGTTTCAGTCTTCTACAAGTCACCAGCCAAGTCACCCAGCACCATTTGTTAAACAGGGAATCTTTCCCCAAATTTACATTTTTGATAGGCTTATCAAAGATCAAATGACAATAAGTGTCTGGGTTTATCTCTTGGTTCTCTATTCTGTTGCATACATCAACCTCTCTATTTTTGTGCCAGTACCATGCTGTTTTGATCACTATAGATTTATAGTATAGTCCGAAGTCTGGTAGCATGATTCCTCCTGATTTATTTTTATTTCTGAGTAATGTCTTGTCTATTAGAGATTTTTTTTTGATTCTGCATAAAACAAAATACTATTTTTCCATATGTTTAAAATGCAGAGAGAGGGAAGGAGGGAGAGGGGTGGGGCCTTGGTGTGTGCCACACCTTCTGGGGGCAAGACATGATTGCAAGAGGGACTTTACCCAACAAATGCAATCAGTGTAACCTGGCTTATTGTACCCTCAATGAATCCCCAACAATAAAAAAATAATAATAAAAATAAAAAAATAAAATGACAGTGGTGCTTTAATGGGGATTGCATTAAATTTGTATATTACTTTGGGTAGTATGAACATTTTAACAATGTTCATTCTTCCCAGCCACGAGCATGGTATATTTTTCCATTTGTTAATATCTTCAGCTATTTCTTTTCTCAGAGTTTCATAGTTCTCTTTATAGAGATCTTTCACATCCTTTGTTAGGTAAGTTCCCAAATATTTAATCTTCTTTGGCACTATCGTAAAAAGAACAGAGACCTTGACTACTTTTTCAGCTTCACTATTGTTAGTATATATAAAAGCTACAGATTTGTGAGTATTGATTTTGTATCCTGAGATGCTGCTGTATTCCTTAATCACTTCTAAGAGTTTTGAAGATGAGTCCCTAGGGTTTTCCAGGTATAAAATCATGTCATCTGTGAAGAGTGAAAGTTTGATATCCTCTGACCCTGTTTGGATACACTTGATTGCCTTCTCTTCCCTGATTGCTATGGCTAAGGCTTCCATTACAATGTTAAATAGCAATGGAGACAATGGGCATCCTTGCCTAGTTCCTGATATGAGTGGAAATGTTTCCCAATTTTACTCCATTCAATATGATATTGGTGGTGGGTTTGGTGTAGATGACTTCTATCAGTTTAAGAAAGGTCCCTTCTATACCTATTTTCTTAAGTGTTGTGATCATGAAAGGATGCTGGATAGTATCAAAAGCTTTTTCTGCATCAATTGAGAGAATCATATGGTCTTTGTATTTTATTTTGTTTATGTGATGCATTATATTTATAGATTTACGTATGTTGAACCAACCTTGAGACCCTGGGATAAAACCAACTTGGTCATGGTGTCTGATTCATTTGATGTGTTGCTAGATTCTGTTTTCTAGGATCTTATTGAATATTTTTGCATCTATATTCATTAAAGATGTTGGTCTGTAATTTTCTTTCTTTGTTGGGTCTTTTCCTGGCTTGGGGATCAGGGTGATATTTCCTTCACAGAATGTGTTGGAAAATATTCCGTCTTTTTCTGTTTTGGAAAAGGTTATGTAATATAGATAGTAGTTCCTCTTTAACAATTTGGTAGAATTCTGATATGAAGCCATCTGGTCCCTGACTTTTCTTTTTGGGGGGATTTCATATAATTGATGCTATTTCAGTGCTTGATATAAGTCTATTCAACATTTCCAATTCTCTTTGGCTGAGTCTAGGAAGGTGGAGTGCTTCCAGGTATTGGTGTATTTCCTTCAGATTTTCATATTTCTGACAATAATTTTTTATAGTATTCATTAAGGATTTTTTTTAATTTCTGAGGTGTGTGTTGTTATTTTTGCCTTTATCATTTCTGATTGACGATATTAGGGATTTTGCTTTTCAGTTTGTGGTAGGTTAGCCAAAGGTTTACCAATTTTGTTAATCTTTTCAAAAAAACAGCTTTTTGATTCATAGATCTTTGGAATGATTCTTTGGTTTTCGATTTCATTTAATTATGCTCTAATTTTGGTTGTTTCTTTTCTTCTGCTTGGTTTGGGGTTGGAATGTTCTTCCTTTTCCAGTTGCTTGAGATGGCCCATTAAGTTGTTGACTTCTCTTTATGTTTTCTTGAGCAAGGCTTGCAACACTATAAATTTCCCTCTTAGGACTGCCTTTACAGTATCCCACAGGTTCTGATAATTTGTGTCTTCATTGTTGTTTTGTACCAAAAAATTTGGTAATTTCCTTCTTAATCTCATCTATGACCCAGCTATCATTTAGCATAAGATTATTTAGTTTCCATGTCTTTGTATGAGTATGAAGATTTCTGTGGTTGTTGAGTTCAACTTTTATTCTGTGATGGCCCAAGAAAATACATGGAATAATTTCTATTCTTTTAAATTTGCTGAGGTTAGACTTGTGATCTAAGATGTGATTAATTTTGGAGGATGTTCCATGGGCTGATGAGAAGAATGTGTATTCAGTTTTATTAGGATGAAATGTTCTGTAGATATGTGTTGAGTCAATTTGTTTTAGGGTCAAGTTTAAGTCCATATTTATTTGTTTAGTTTGTTCTTGGAGGATCTATCCATCACTGCCAAAGGGGTGTTAAAATCTCCCACTATTGTGGTGCTGGAAGATATCAAATTGTTCATGTCTCTTAGGCTTTTCTTTATAAACTGAGGCACATTCTGGTTGGGTGCATAAATGTTAATAATTGAGATCTCTTCATGTTAAGTGTTTCCTTCAACAAATATGAAGTAACCATCCTTATCTTTCTTTACCTTTGTTTGTTTAAAGCCTATTGTATCTGTGAATAATATTGTCACACCTGCTTTTTTCTGATTTCCATTTGCCTGAATTATAGATGTCCATCCCTTCACCCTGAGTCTATTTTTATCTTTTAAGGTAAGATGCTATTCTTGTATGCAGCATAAATCTGGTCTGAATTTATGTAGCCAGTCAGCCAACCTGTGCCTCTTTAGAGGACAATTTAAACCATTCACATTAATTGAGAGAACTGATAAGCCAGGGTAATGTTTTGGGTGTCACGTTTTTTGAATGTCCAGTGGACATTTTTAATACTTTTACCACTGTGGAATTTAGGTTTTGTTCAAAAATGTCTGGGTGTGTTTACTTTGATAGTGGAGCATTGTGCTGGTCATTGTGGAGGATGGGTTTGAGAATATCCTAGAGAGCTGGTTTAGTTATGGTAAGTTTTTTTTCAACATGTGTATGTCATTAAAGTATTTGATTTCTCCATCTCAAATGTAACTCAGTTTACCTGGATACAGGATCCTAGGCTGATATTGTTTTGTTTTAGGAGATTGAAAGTCTATGACTATCCTCTTCTGGCTTGGAAAGTTTCAGTTGATAGATCTGAGGTCATTCTAATATTCTTCCCCTTGTAGGATATGATTTTCTTAAATCTGACAGCTTGCAGAATTTTCTCCTTCATATTAACTTTGGCAAAGTTAATTACAATGTGCTGAGGAGATGCTTTATTTGGATTAAGTCATGTTGGGGTTCTTAAACTGTCTGCTATCTGAATTTCTGTATCTTTTGCTATGCTTGGGAAATTCTCCTTTAATATATCTGAAGTAGAGTCTTTCATACCATCTTCTTCTCCTCAGGAATCCCTAAATTTTGAATCTTTGCTCTTTTGGAGTGGTCCCACAACACTCTCAGAGAATGATCCATTTTTGCTCTCCACTTCTCTGCCTCTTTGAGCATTTTGGAGCATTCAAAATCTTTGTCTTCAATGTCAGAGATCCATTCTTCAGCCTGCTCCATTCTGTTACTGAGGGATTCTACTGTATTTCTCAGATCTTTGAAGGCTGCAAATTCTAGCCTCAATGTGTTTAAACCTTTGGAGATTTTGCCTTTGAATTTATTGAATTCGTAAGACAACTTTTGGATTACTCCTTGAATTTCTAATTCCAACTTTACTTCCATTCTATTAATCTTATTTGCCATCCATATTCTGAACTCAATTTCTGACATATCAGAAATGAATGGCATCTTCTGTTGTGTCTCCTTTGTCAATCCTTGGGGAGTTTGATCTAGTCCGATTGTTTCCAGAGATTTTCCGCTGATTTTGCCCATGATTATTTTTCTCAGTTTGTCTAGAGAAGCTGGTAAGGTGGAATTGGATTGGAGGCTCCTGGAATTATAATTAATCAGCCCTGTACTAAAGAGATGGGACTGGTGATTATGGATTTTCCCCTATAGCTTTATAAAGGTCCTGTTCAGTACTGTAGCCTGAGATTCTGGGGACCTGCTTGGTGTTTTGGGGCTAGGTGGTTTTGTCTTGCATTTAGCTAGTCTCTAACCAATCCTATTGAATCAGTGGCTTTGGGCTGAAATCTCAGCTGGGGAGAAATACAAGCAACTAAGGCCCCACCCAGCCAACAGGCAACAACTGGAAGATGAGAATCAGACCCTCCCACAATAACACAAACAGGGCTCAACCTTGCAGGGTCCCAGGTGACCAGCCCAGGTCAAAAATTTCAAACCAATCATCCGGTCAGCACAATTGCTGATCAAGTGGGAGAGTTCAAAAGGTCTCTGGCATCCAGACTGCAGGGGTCCACTGACAGCTCAAGTGTAACTTACTCCAGTGCTCAGTGGAGTCAGAAAGGCCCACCCAGCACAAGAGTTAATACAGGGGATTTGGAACCTCCTTCCCCACCTTGTAACATATCCACACCCAGTCACTGGTAACCCCACAAGGCTGTGACCCAGTTCCCTCCAATGAGCAATTAAACCAGGGATTTGTGCCTATCTGAGTCAAAGGGGAGTCAATGCCTCCACAGCCAGGCTGCTGCACTTTATGACTTGCAGGCAGAAGGAGCTCAATCCTGATTGCCTCCAGTTCCCTCCTGCTCATTAAAAACTGTGTTCTTTCTGTGTCTGCTTCTAGCCAGGGGTGACCATCACAGTCTGTGAGTCTCTCTCTCAGAGAACTCACCTCTGCCCCTGCCACACTCCTCCTCTGGAACCCTTGAGGTGCAAGGTCTGGCTCCCTCCCACAGTCCACAGAATTGGGGAGGTGTTTCTCCCAAATTTTACCCCCAAGGGAGTGTGCTGCCACAGGTCAGAGGTGGTGCCATGGGTCGGAGTTGCCACTGAGGGTGGGAGGTGCTGCTGCTTTGGATCAGAGGTGCAGCCACCACCAGTGGGAGGTGTGACCACCACGGGTGGGGGTGGAGGTATGGTCATCCCTGGATGGAGGTGCAGCCACTGGCAGTTGGAGATGCAGTAGCATAGTCCCCTCGCTACACACTTTTGTGGCATGGGGCAAGTCCCCCTCCCCTTGTGACTCCCTGCGTCTACTAGAATTACAGTTTTAGCCAGCTGCGCTGAAGCCCTTGAGATGCCCAGCTCTAGCTAGAAACCACCAGACACTCCAGGTTCTTCAGAGGGAGGCTTCCCAACCACCAGGAACAGGGGGAAGGGTAGACTGGGAGTTCAGGAAGGCAGGAGAAATATTTGTTCAACATTGTTTTTTAATTTGCACATTCTAATTTATTTCCTAATAACTATGCTATAAGAATACCCAGAAATTCATCCCAAGAAAAAGATATTTAAGATTTAAGGTATGTTGTTTACTAAAATGTTATTTGTAAAGGTTCATAATACCAAAATTAACAAACATTAATTTTCAAAGGAGTAAATATGTTACAGCAGTTAAAGTTATTATTTTCAGAAATGTTTTAGGAAAATAGTAAACATTCCCAGTATAAAGTTAAACAGAACACGTATAAAGTTAAACAATTCAAAAGTATTCACGTATATAAATATATATATTCAAACTGTAATTACTTTTTTTTTACTTACTCTTTTTTTTTTATTAAATCATAGCTGTGTACATTAATGCAATCATGGGGTACCATGCACTGGTTTTATATACAATTGGAAATATTTTCATCACACTGGTTAACATAGACTTTCTGGCTTTTTCTTAGTTATTATGTTAAAACATTTATATTCTACATTTAGTAAGTTTCACATGTACCTTTGTAAGATGCACCATAGGTGTGGTATCACCAATTACCCTCCCTCCACCCTCCTCCCCCATTCCCTCATTTCCTTTCCCCATATACTTGGGCTATAATTGGGTTATAGCTTTCATATGAAAGCCATAAATTAGTTTCATAGTAGGGATGAGTACATTGGATACTTTTTCTTCCATTCTTGAGATACTTTGCTAAGAAGAATATGTTCCAGCTCCATCCATGTAAACATGAAAAAGGTAAAGTCTCCATCTTTCTTTAAGGCTGCATAATTTTCCATGGTGTCCATTTTCTGGCTTGCAGCAGGATCTCTCTGGAGATGAGTCCCAGCCTTCAGCAACTGTCTCCCATGAGATGAAACAAGAGGTCTCTGTTCACTGCTTGCTTGTGGAGAACCCGCAGCAATCCACTCTCTTGGAGGGGGCAGGGGATGGACTCTCGTCCTCTTTGGGATGGGTTTTGTACCTGAAATTTGCTTCTTGGTGTCCCAGCTTGCTTTAGCAGGAATGAGGTGAACTTATCAATCTTCTCTGTCAGCTCAGGTACTGACCGTCAGCTTTACTGGGTTGGTTCTGGCCATTATTTCTCCCTCTAGACAGTAGCTTCTGTTGAAAGTTGGCTCCAGTCAGCTATCTTGCCTCCTCCCCCCAGGGAAGTATTCTATAAATGTCAATTGGCTCTATTTCACTGAAACCACTCTTACGATGAACTGTATCCTTACTTTCCCCCCTCCCTTTGGAATGACTACTAAAAGACAGGTGTTGAAATATCCTAGTTCACTTATGTATTTCTCCTTGAAGTTCTATCAGTTTTTGTTGTCTGTATTTTGATGTTCTGTTGTTGAAGTGGATACATGTGAAAAATTTTAATGTCTCCATGGAAAATTGACTTTTTATGATTAAGTAGTATCCATCTTTATCTCTGATAATTTCCCTTGTTCTGTAGTCAGAATTGCCTGATGTTTATATAGATATTCCAATTTTGTGTTTACTGTTATCTTTCTCCATATATTTACTTTTAATCTGATTTTTTTAAGTATCTAGAGAGGGTTTCTTGTAGACAACAGATTTAGGTCTTAGTTATTCCCCCCAATCCCTACCAGAGACATAAGAGTATTTTCCTTGGGTCTTTAATTGTAAGAACATGGAGGGATTTCTGGAGGCAAACCACAAAAAAAGTGTAGAAGCCTCCTAAAAACTGCAGCTCCTGATAATGTCTTGTTTTTATCCTGGTCTATACACTGCCTCCAGCAATTTCTCAAAGTTCTTGTTTAAGTGTTCCTACCAAGTTAAAGAAAAGTTCTTTATTTTCATTTTATTCGTTTTTTTTTTTTCTTGTAACTATGGGAGTGATGATTTCCAGTCTCTTTCCATGATGAACCTGAAATAAAAATTATTTACCATTGTATCTTCAAATATTTTTCTGCCCTTTTCTGCCTTTCTTCTGGGAGTCCAGTTGCACAAATATATGTATGTATGCCCACATTGGGCATCACCTGTGGCTCAGTGACTAGGGCGTCGGCCCCATATACCAAAGGTGATGGGTTTAAAACTGGCCCTGGTCAAACTGCAACAAAAAAATAGCCGGGTGTTACGGCAAGCACGTGTAGTCCCAGCTACTCAGGAGGCTGATGCAAGAGAATCACCTAAGCCCAAGAGTTGGAGGTTGCTGTGACATCACAGCACTCTACCAAGGATGATAAAGTGAGACTCTGTCTCAAAAAAAAAAAAAAAAGACAAAAAAAATACTATCCCACATCTGTTCCTTTTGCCTTTGCCTTTACATTTCTGTAATTTCTATTGATCTATATTCAAGTTCACTGTTTCTTTCCTCAGGTGTTTGTATTTCCTAATGAGTTCATTGAAGACATTCTTCATCTTTATTATTTTGTATGTGTTGTTTTCTAATTTATGCCATTTTCATCTGATGGTCTCTTATAACTTTCACCTTTACACAAATTATCTGTATTTTCTACCTTTTCCATTAGAATCATTAACTTGTTATTCATAGTTGTTTTATATTTCTGTCTGATAGTTCTGACATGTATGTTATATCTGAGTCTAGATATGACAAACACAGTATCTTTTCAAACTGATTTTTTTTCTTCCTTGTATGTCTCATATTGTTGAAAGCTCTACGTTTTACTGAAGATTGTATCCTCAACCTTTTTGGAATCAGGGACTTGTTTCATGGAAATCAATTTTCCACAGACCAAGTATGGGGATGGTTTAATATTAAGTCTGCAAGCAATTGATTTATTATCATCTCTGTGCAGTCAAACCTCTATGCTAATGATAATTTATATTTGAAGCTGCTCCCTGACACTAGCATCACCACCCCAGCTCTACCACAGATCATCAAGCACTAGATTCTCATAAGAAGCATACAAACTAGATCCCTCGCTAGTGTAGTTTATAGTCAGGTTTATTCTCCAGGGGGAATCTAATGCTGCCACTGATACAACAGAAGGCAGAACTCAGATGGTGATGTCAGTGATGGGGAATGGCTGTAAATCCAGGTGAAGCTTTATTTACTTGCCCACCATTCACTTCCTGCTGTGGCTTGGCTCCTAACAGGCCATGGATCAGTTCTGGTCTATGGCTCAGGGTTTGGGGACTGTAGTTGTATAGCATAGTAGATACAGAAATAAATTTTGTACACCATTTATTTAGTGTTGCATTTTGTATTAATGTTATCAAGAGTTAGATCAAATTTGAAGGAAGTTGTTGCTATGATTACACTGAATGCAAAACAGGCTTAAAATCATTTCATGATACCTTGTACTTATGGTGTATATTTATTTTACCAATAAATTTTCAGAGTGACTATACTCTGAATGCCTTTGATCCACCCCATTTGGCTTTGTGTCCTCCATTTATGCAGCTTTCCAGAAAGACTCTGTCCCTGGCACTTCATCTAGCTGTATTTTACTGTTATTTAACTTGGTTCTTGTTACAATGATTCTTGTAAGCTTCAGAGGTGAACATGTTCTCACATTACAATAACGCCTCAGGTTTAGGAAGGCACTCTGAACTTGGGTTTTGGGGATGTTGCCTCAGAAGTGCTTCTGATGCTTCCCAAAGTGTTAATATGTTCAGAAGTATTTTTTAGGGTACAAATCAGCAATGCAATATATATATCTGTATATATATATGTTTGTATGTGTATATATATATATTGAATTGTATATATATTTGTATGTTGATACAAATACAAATATATATGTAGTATATACACATACAAATATATATTGTATACTATATACTATACATATATTTATATATAACACATACAAATATATATATTTGTATATGTGTATATATTATATACACATATACAAATATATATAACACATATAAATATATATATTTGTATGTGTATATATTATACATATATATATTTGTATGTGTATATATTATACATATATATTTGTATGTGTATATACTATATATATATTTTTATATGTGTATCAACACAAGTAAAGGTATGTAAAATGATTACATCATTGTGATATTAGCATTTTTTGTGCCTTTATTCTAAAGCATAAGTATAAATGTGGGCTGGTAGAAGGAGAGTTTTAGAATTTTATTTATATATCTTTGAAAATTTTATGTCTTAAAATAAAAACATAGTTTTGCAAATGCTTATATGGTGACTTTTGATGTTATTGTTGCATGTTTAGTAATTGTTAAATGAAGGGATGAAACAATATAATATTCTTGAATATAATTGCATGTTGTCCCATTCACCTCATGAGTGACCCTATGTTTATTACAAGTTGCCACCAATCGTTACACTATTTTGGTCTCACATTCTGACACTTTCCGCTCAATTTCCTCATTAGTGGCAAAATTCTGCCTTGAGGAGGAATTTAGCTTTTCATACAGTAAATGTAATTTGGAGACTATTTCAGTCAATATGGCTAATGAGGCATCAGGGATTTTTTTTTTTTTTTTCTGCTCCAAGAAACAAAATATAGGTGGATTCTAGTATAATGTGATTGGCTACTGTTCTGAGCTCATGATGTAATTTTCAAGACATTTCTTTTTTTTTTTTTTTATTGTTGGGGATTCATTGTGGGTACAAGTAACCAGGTTACACTGGTAGCTTATGTTAGATAAAGACCCTCTTATCAAGACATTTCTCAACAGAGAATTCTGTAAATATTAAATAAAAGTATGGGCAACACAATCAAAATTACTTGCTTAGATTCTCATGTTAAAGAGCATACTTATTATGCACTTACTGTGCTATAAGTTTTTAGTCGATTTCATCTTAACAATAGTCCTATGAGATAGGAAATCTCCTTTTATCCCTATTTGAGAGATGAGCAATGTGAAGCACAAAGATTAAGTAAATTTCCTGGGATTGTATGGCTAGTAGGTGGTAGAATCAGGATGCAAACCAATCCATATTGTTTGGCCCTGAGCTATGTTTTTAACCATTATACTAGACTGTTTCAGATCTCTCAGCTCATAGATAACTAATGATTAAGACTAAATCTCGGGCGGCGCCTGTGGCTCAGTGAGTACGGCGCCGGCCCCATATGCCGAGGGTGGCGGGTTCAAACCCAGCCCCGGCCAAACTGCAACCAAAAAATAGCCGGGCGTTGTGGCGGGCGCCTGTAGTCTCAGCTGCTCGGGAGGCTGAGGCAGGAGAATCGCGTAAGCCCAAGAGTTAGAGGTTGCTGTGAGCTGTGTGACGCCACGGCACTCTACCCGAGGGCGGTACAGTGAGACTCTGTCTCTACAAAAAAAAAAAAAAAAAGACTAAATCTCAGTTTGGGGAGTACAAGGCAAAAGTTGAGGAATAATTCAACAGATTTAGTAGTTTATCTCCATGGTTACTCTGAAAGGTAGGCTTTTGGAAAAGAATTTGTTGAAAACTGGAGGCAAAGCACTCTTGAATAGAGGATATTGATTTGAGCAAAAATAACAGCATACAGTTGTAAGGTTTCTTAGGGATTAGTGAATAGAGTAATATACAATATATTATACAATAAACATATGGTGTTTATTGTAGAAACTAATAGGACATGTGTTCTCTTTGTTGAATTTGTAAATACCAACCCTTCAAAACCCAGTTTATCATCCTAGTACTCTGGGAGGCTAACGTGAGAGGATTGCTTGAGCTCAGGAGTTTGAGGCCAGTCTGAGCAAAAGCAAGACCTCATCTCTACAAAAAATAGTAAAATTATCCAGATATGGTGGCCTGTATCTTTAGCTCCAGCCTCTCGCAGCAATTTGACATTGCTATGAGCTATGATGACACCACTGCACTCTAGGTGGGACAACAGGGGGAAAAAAAGATCAGTCTACCATATCTTTGGGAAGAATTTACTGATTGCTCCAAAAAAGGTTTAATCCTCCTGGTTTATGATTTCATAGACCTTTTCACTTATTTATTATTTATTTATTTATTTATATGTACATTATCAGTAGTAGTAGTTTGGGAATTTATTGAATGATTACTATATGCCGGGTATCTGTAAGCACTTAAGAATGACCTCATTTAGGGCGGTGCCTGTGGCTCAAAGGAGTTGGGCGCAGGCCCCATATACTGGAGGTGGTGGGTTCAAACGTGGCCCTGGCTAAAAACTGCTAAAAGGAAAAAAAAAAAAAGAATGACCTCATTAAGTATATTTTAAAATTTGTCTTTTGCACTAGTGTATACTTACTGTAATAGCAGATATCATGTCATTTTTTTCTCCATTGCATTCCCAGTGCATGGCATAGAACCTGGTACATATTAGGTGCTTATTATAGTTTTGTTGACTGACTAAGATGTTACTTCTACTATTACTGTTTACTTCAGACTAAGGAAGATACTTTTCTTTATAATTTCTTGGATTCTCATATTGAGATTGCTAAATTACTATTTTGGTCAAATAATGAAGGCCAGTACTTCAGTATCTCCTGGAATGCCCAGGTAGTACCTTGCAGGATTTGGGGTTTCAAAGAGAAGAAAAAAACTGCTGACTAATTCACAGTACTGTGTTGGGCCACATAATCACATATGAAGTAGCTGCCACTTTTAAATGAGTTGGATTTTAGGAAAGTGATTTTATTAGAGATTTTGGAGTTAATTTAAGCACAAGTTTCTTGTGGAAGACTGATCTAAATGCATAATGTTGTCGAAGTTATTTTCTTGCATTCTGCTTATTTATGTATGTAATTTTTACTTGATTGAAATAATCTTGGTATAGTAATAAAATGGTTCTGAATCCTTTTAATAACTGTATGTAAAAAATAACTATATTTCTCCTGTCAGCAAAATGTTTCAGTCTTTTTTTCCCTGTGACCTAGATTCACCCAAAGCCTGTGAGAGTTACATTAAATTTATTTTGCAAAAATCAATATCAGTTTTCCCTTGCCTATTTCTATAGGGAATATTTTCTCTTTGCTTTCCATCTATCCACAGTAGAAACTTTAGTCAGAGATAAATAATATGACAACCTTTCCAGATTTATCTCCTAGAAAAGGATTTTCCACATTGGTTCATTAAATTGAAATGTTCTATCCAGAGCAAAGCCTCAAACTATATTGAAAGCAGATTCTAGCTGATCTTCAAAATAGTTAAAAATAGACATTTTAATCATCTAGTAGAGTGTTTACATATAAGACTTTTTTCTTAGTGCTTAATCATTGTATCATAATTAAAGTTTATTAAAATACTTCAAAGATCATTAGTTCCAAAAGATGAGCACAATAATTCCCTACATTTCTTTAGCGTTTACAAGTTTCAAAGATTTTCAGATATGATAGCATAGCTGATATAATAACCGTGTGAGATAAGGTAAGTATACCCAGTATTTATTGTATTGGCTCATACAATGTTAATTTTCCAATCTCTTCTTGTTATGTTCTTCTACTCTGGAGACTGGGATGATTAAATTCTTGGTTCTTCAGTCTTCTGGAACACAGTGCTAGCAAAAAAGATGAAAGAAGATAACATTTAAGCAGTATTAGGTGAAATATTTTTGATTACTGATGGAAAGAGGGACAGATGTAGTTGATGCAGCCCTTTCTTCACTACTCCACTGTGGTACTGCAAGGTACTACCTGGGCATTCCAGGAGATACTAAAATACTTGCCTTCATTATTTGACCAAAATAGTAATTTAGCAATCTCAATATGAGAATCCAAGAAACTATAAAGAAAAGTATCTTCCTTAGTCTGAGGTAAACAGTAATAGTAGAAATAACATCTTTGACCCCTTACTCAGTCAACAAAACTATAATAAGCAGCTAATATATAGCAGGTTCTATGCCACACACTGGGAATGCAATGGAGAACAAAATGATGTATGTGAGACATAAAACGATGTCTGGTAGAACAGAACCCATCTTACAACCACAGGGTAATTATGGTGAAACATAAAGTTTGGAAGATCATGGTCCCTTTAATTTATTGTTCAGTACCTGAAACATTACCTACAACTACTCATTTTCAGTTACTTTTCCTGTCTTGAAAGAAGATAACCCCTATTTGGTCAAGGCACTATTATTTAGGCATTTTGTTATCTTCTAATACATTCTTAGCTAATAGAGTTATATTCATCATCATTTAATAGAGAAGGAAAATTAAACCTAAATGAATTAAGTGACATGCCTATCAATATAATAAAAATAGGGTACTGCTTCCTTAGCTTTGTGTAGATGTCAATATACTAATGCATTAAAATATATTAACTAAAATCTTGAGTAAGAATATGAAAATTATTACACTTTTTAAAATAGAGCAAATCTTGGAAAGATCTCAGATATTCCTAGATATTCCTACAGTAAAGGACATTACCATTTTCTGGAGCCAGCTCTGAGCTCTGACAATTTCTATACTTATTTAAAAAACTTGAGGATAATATTTATTTCAGAAAACATCGATACACTCTCCCATATTTAGAGTTATTATGGTGACAATGAGAATAAATACCACATATTATTCCTGTATTTATCAAAAATGTACCCATAGATTTTTTTCTAACTTATGATACTAGGAACAGTACTGTTAAAGAATTCTTTTCAATGTCTCCTGGTGTACATACACATTTTGTAGCATTTACTCCAGAGTAGAATTTCAGGACTACAGAATATGTATGTCTTCAATTTTACTAGATAATTATCAACTGTTTTCCAAGGTGGCAGTATTAATTGTACACTCCCACCAGTAGAGAATTAGAATTTATCTTCTTTAATATAATCTTCACCATTGAAGACTATCATATTTTGAAAATGCTGCCAATCTGGAATGTGAGTAATGATCTTGTACTTTGAAAACTAGTAAGGTTGAGTACCTTTTACACATTGTTTGGGCATATTAAATTTATCTGCTTTTAAGTAACTGTTCAAATATTTTGTTCATTTTTCTATGGGCTTTTCTATTTTTCTTTCATTGATTGGTAAGATTGTGTACATGTGTATGCATGTGTGTGCATGAGTGTGTATGTGAGAGAGAGAGATGTGTTCCTGTGAGCCTGTGAGTCTTTGGTCAAGTTTCTGTTAGCTGAAACGCCAATGGTGTTATATAGGTTTGTTCTCTGATGTCCTTATAAAACAATTCACTCTAATCAGTGTTGAAAATTGGCACTTGATTGCTAGCAAGAATATCAGTTGATACAACTGCTAGAAAACAGGAGGCGGAGCATGATGGCGGACGGGACGGACGTGTAGATAACCTCTCCCAAGTCATCAGGTGAGAGGAAGTGGGGTCTGGACCTTTTCCCCACGTGGATTATTGGTGTGGATAGACAGCTGGAGACAAGCAGCGAATTGGCAGATTGCTGTATATGAGGTGTAATTTAAAACCATGGACTCTGTTGTAGAGATTTTCCGTGCTCAGCCATGATGGCCAGCAGGCCCCTCCCTCACGGAGGACAGCAGCTTGCAATTCCTGGCAAAACCCAATTGAGGAAAATTTATTCCTGAGCCGATTTAGCGACCCAAAAGGGGTCCTGCTTAGAGCCACAAGGGGCTAAGCAACCAGATGGAAAATTGAATGGAAGGAATACCACCCAGAAAACAGACATTTTGAATTGTCTGAAATGGTGGACACTTTCCCCCAGAACAACAGGAGTGCTTAAACAGACTGGACCATTCCTGGTGGGGAATACTGGTGTGGGCTGGCAGTCCAGGCTGTGTGGTGAACTGGCGGGTGGCTGGACTCAAAAGTCCAGATTCAAAAGTGAGACTCTGAGCCACAAAAACTGAGGATAATGTCTCTGTGCACTGCAGCTGCAGGAGCCGGCAGCAGCTAAAACCATCGACAGCCAGCACCCTCCCCCACAGCCAATTGCAATTGCCAGTTTACAGGAGAACGTGGGAGCAGAGTGGAAAGATTTGTGAAGTGTGGACTCCTGCACTGAGTTGGGAGGTCGGATAGGAGTGCTGTCTGGAACAGAGCAGCTGAGGTTGGACAATAATTATATAATAAACTTTTACAGAAACTCCAAAATGGCAATTGGCCAGGTAGGGTGGTTACCATGGTAACAGTGTAAACTGTGAACCAGGTATAAGCCTGGGAACCACTCACAGCGCCACCTGCTGCCCAGAAAGTATATTGCATTATAAATACATTCCTACGAAAGTTGATCCCTACGTCATACATATAGATGTATATTTCTACGTATATACAAGAATAATATTTTTGTGGTGACTTTTTTATTCTTTTCCTCATCATTTTCTTGGAGGAGCTATTGTAATTTTTTTTTATTTCTTTACATATTTTTTTATTTTTATTTTTTTCTATTTTTAATTTTTTCTTTCTTCTTTTTTAACTTTCTTATGAACACCACTTTTTTTTTCCTTTTTCCCTCCTCTCTTTCTCTTCTTTCCTTCTTATGGTTTCTGAGAGTGCTTACATCAGATTTTTAGAGGTTTTTTTGTTTGATTGTTCATTCATTTTCTTTGTTTGTATTTTACAATTTTTTCAATTATTTTACGATTATCATTATTTTTATCGTAGTTGTTTTTTGTTGTTGTCTGAAAGTCTATGTGTTTCTGATTGTTTGTGCATCTGTAGGCTTGTGGGTCTGGTAGCTTTTTTATCTGTTTATTTGCTCATTTGGTCTCAATGAGTTTGGTGTTTTGCTAAATCCTCAGGTTGTCTATTTTCCTAACTCCAATTTTCACATTCAACAAGAACAGGGGGAACAGAGGACGATGGCTGATTGGAGACAGCTCTCAATAGAAGCCCCAGTCAGGAGGAAGAAATAACAACCAGAAAGAACCCACCAAAGCTAGAGGAGGGGAGCCAAGCTGAGAGATGAGATAGACAATTGCTCGTCTTCCCTGTTGAGGCAAGCTTCAACTCCAAAGAAACTATTTTCAGAGGTGGAGACAAGATGGCTGATTGAAGCCAGCTTTCCACAAAGGCTCCTGTCCAGAAGGAGAGTTAAAGGACAGAAATTTACCAAGTAACCTGGAGGATTAGAGCTGCATCAAGAGAGAACGTGAAGAACACACCTCAACCACTCTGAGATGAGCTGTGACCCCAAGGATACAAACAAAAGGTACAAAATCAATCACCAAGAGGACAGGTGTCCCGTCCCCCATGAAAACAGCTCAGAGTGCCCCACAAACATACGAGCAGTTTTCAAAATATTTGAGTTGTCAAAAGACCCCTGCACTTCAGTTGCCAGAGACCTTTTAAACTCTCCCACCTGAGACAGGTGCTGACAGAGACAATTGATTTGGACCTATTGAACTGAGCCAATCACCAGAGGACTATTCAAGTGGTGTCCTGGGTGTGTGGTTGTAGAAAGGCTTGATTTTCCTTTTCCAATTGTTCCGGTGAGGGGTGGGGTGACTTAATTGCTGGTATTTCTCCACAGCTGAGACTTCAACCCAGAGTAACTGTTTCATTAGGGTCGGACAGAGACCAACTGAAAAAAAGACAGAAGCACTTAGCCCCACCACACCAAACAGGCCCCCAGTTTCACAGGCCATAGCACTGTACGGGTCCTTGACAAAGCTCCAGGGGAAAAGTAAAATGGTGTAAAATAATCATAGGGTGGAATCAGCAGAAAAAATCTTTTGACATGAATAACCAGACTAGATCAACGCCCCCTCCCCCGGAGGAAAGATATGGCAGATGTAACTGAAGATCCCATTCATAAACACCTGGCTGAGATGTCAGAAATTGAATTCAGAATTTGGATTGCAACCAACATTAACAGAATGGAGGAAAATTTGGAATTAGAAATTCAAAGAGCAATTCAAAAGTCAGAATTAGAAATTCAAGGAGAAATTCTAAAGTTGTCTTAAGAATTTAACGAATTTAAAAACAAAACCACCAAAGATTTTGATGCTCTGAAGCAAGAATTTGCAGCACTCAAAGATCTGAAAAATACAGTAGAATCCCTCAGCAACGGAGTGGAACAAGCAGAAGAAAAGATTTCTGACATTGAAGACAAAGCTTTTGAACACTTGCAAACTCTCAAAGAGGAAGAAAAATGAAGAACAAGAAGGAATCATTCTCTCAGAGAGGTCTGGGATAATTCGAAAAAGGTTAATATCTGCCTCATTGGAATCCCTGAAAGTGATTAAGTGGCCTCTCAAGGCACTGAGGACCTTCTCCATGAAATTATGAAAGAGAATTTTCCAGACATGCCAAGAGATTCTGAAATTCAGATAGCAGACAGTTTCAGAACCCCAGAGCGACTCAATCCGAATAAGACATCTCCCAGGCATATCATAATTAACTTCACTAAAGTTAATATGAATGGGAAAATTCTCAAAGCAGCCTGATGTAAGAAATCCATTACCTACAAAGGGAAGAATATTAGAATGACTGCAGATCTCTCTGCTAAAAACTTTTCAAGCCAGAAGAGGGTGGTCATCAACTTTTAATATCCTAAAGCAAAATAACTTTCAAGCCCGGATCCTGTATCCAGCTAAACTGAGTTTCATTTATGATGGAGAAATTAAATACTTTAATGACATTCATATGTTGAAGAAATTCGCTATAACCAAAACAACTCTTCAGGATATTCTCAGACCTATCCTCCATAATGACCAACCCAATCCTCTACCACAAAAGTAAACTCACTCAGAAACTTTTGATCAAACACCAACTTCCACAATGGTGAAAAGGATTAAAATGTCCACTGGACTTTCAAAAAACTCAATACCCAAAATTTTACCAGACTTATCAATATTCTCCATTAATGCGAATGGCTTAAACTGTCCTCTAAAGAGGCATAGGTTAGCTGAATGGATACAAAAACTCAGGCCAGATATTTGCTGCATACAAGAGTCACATCTTAGCCTTAAAAGATAAATATAGACTCAGGGTGAAAGGATGGTTGTCCATATTTCAGGCAAATGGTAATCAGAAAAAAGCAAGTGTTGTAATTCTATTTGTAGAAACAATAGGCTTTAAACCAACAAAAGTAAGGAAGGATAAGACTGGTCACTTCATATTTGTTAAGGGTAATACTCAATATGATGAGATTTCAATTATTAATATTTATGCACCCAATCAGAATGCACCTCAGTTCATAAGAGAAACTCTAACAGACATGAGCAACTTTATTTCCTCTAGCTCCATAATAGTAGTAGCTTTCAACACTCCTTTGGCAGTGTTGGATAGATCATCCAATAAGATGCTGAGCAAAGAAATTTTAGATTTAAACCTAACCATCCAACATTTGGATTTAGCAGACATCTACAGAACATTTCATCCCAACAAAACTGAATACACATACTTCTCATCAACCCAAGAAACATACTCCAAAATTGATCACATCTTAGGTGACAAGTCTAAACTAGTAAATTTAAAGGAATAGAAATTATTCCTTGCATCTTCTCAGACCACCATGGAATAAAAGTTGAACTCGGTAACAACAGGAATCTGCATACTCATACAAAAACATGGAATTTAAATAACCTTATGCTGAATGATAGCTGGGTCAGAGATGAGAGTAAGGAGAAAATTGGCAAATTTTTGGAACAAAACGACAATGAAGACATGAATAATCAGAACCTCTGGGATAATACAAAGGCAGACCTAAGAGGGAAATTTGTAGCACTGCATGTCTTCCTCAAGAGAACAGAAAGAGAGGAAGTTTACAACTTAATGGGACATCCCAAGCAACTGGAAAAGGAAGAACATTCCAACCATAAACCCAGTAGAAGAAAAGAAGTAACTAAAATTAGAGCAGAATTAAATAAAATTAAAAACAAAAGGATTATACAACAGATCAAGAAATCAAATAATTGGTTTTTTGAAAAGGTCAATAACATTGATAAACCTTTGGCTAACCTAACCAGGAAAAAAAGGGTAAAATATCTAATCTCATCAATCAGAAACGACAAAGACAAAATAACAACAGACTCCTCAGAAATTCAAAAAATCCTTAATGACTACTACAAGAAACTTAATTCTCAGAAATATGAAAATGTGAAGGAAATTGACCAATACTTGGAAGCATGTCACCTTAAAAGACTTAGCCAGAATCAAGTGGAAATGGTGAACAGGCCTATATACCAAGTTCTGAAATAGCATCAACCATACAAAAACTCCCTAAAAAACAAAACCCCGGGACCTGATGGCTTCACATCAGAATTCTACCAAAACTTTCGAGAGGAACTAGTACCTATTTTCCTCAACCTGTTCCAAGATGTAGAAAAAGAAGGAAGACTACCCAACACGTTCTATGAAGCAAATGTCACCTTGATCCCCAAACCAGGAAAAGACCCAACAAGAAAAGAAAATTATAGACCAATATCGCTAATGAATATTGATGCAAAAATGTTCAACAAGATCCTAACTAACGGAATCCAACAACACATCAAACAAATTATACATCATGACCAAGTCGGTTTTATTCCAGGGTCTCAAGGCTTGTTCAATATGCATAAATCTGTAAGTATAATTCAGCACATAAACAAATTAAAAAACAAAGACCATGTGATTTTCTCAATTCATGCAGAAAAAGCTTTTTTGTGTGTGTGTGTGTTTTTTTTGGCCGGGGCTGGGTTTGAACCTGCCATCTCCGGCATATGGGACTGGCGCCCTACTCCTTGAGCCACAGGCACCGCCCCAGAAAAAGCTTTTGATAATATCCAGCATCTCTTCATGATCAGAACACTTAAGAAAATTGGTATAGAAGGGATATTTCTTAAACTGATAGAGGCCATCTACAACAAACCCACAGCGAATATCGTATTGAATGGAATTAAATTGAAATCAGTTCCACTCAGATCAGGAACCAGACAAGGCTTCCCATTGTCTCCACTGCTCTTTACCATTGTAATGGAAGTTTTAGCAATCTCCATTAGGGAAGAAAAGATGATCAAGGGTATCCATATAGGGTCAGAAGAGATCAAACTCTGGCTCTTCGCAGATGATGTGATCGTATATCTGGAAAACACCAGGGATTCTACCACAAAACTCTTAGAAGTGATCAAGGAATACAGCAGCATATCAGGTTACAAAATCAACATTCATAAATCGGTAGCCCTTATATATACCAACAATAGTCAAGCTGAATAAACAGTTAAGGACACTATTCCGTTCATAGTAGTGCCAAAAATTGAAATATTTGGGAGTTTATATAACAAAGGACATGAAAGATCTCTAGAAAGAGAACTATTAAACTCTAAGAAAAGCAATAGCTGAAAGTGTTAACAAATGGAAAAACATACCATGCTCATGGCTGGGAAGAATCAACATTGTTAAAATGTCCATACTACCCAAAGCAATATACAATTTCAGTGCAATCCCTATTAATGCTCCACTGTCATACTTTAAAGATCTTGAAAAAATACTTCATTTTATGTGGAATCAGAAAAAAACAAGAATAGCCAAGACATTACTCAGAAATAAAAACAAAACAGGAAGAATCACGCTACCTGACCTCAGACTATACTATAAATTGATAGTGATCAAAACAGCATGGAACTGGCACAAAAACAGAGAAGTAGATGTCTGGAACAGAATAGAGAACCAAGAGATGAGTCCAGCTACTTACCCTTATTTAATCTTTGACAAGCCAATTAAAAACATTCAGTGGGGAAAAGATTCCCTATTTAACAAATGGTGCTGGGTGAACTGGCTGGTAACCTGTAGAAGACTGAAACTGGACCCACACCTTTCACCATTAACTAAGATAGACTCTCATTGTATTAAAGATTTAAACTTAAGACATGAAACTATAAAAATACTAGAAGAGAGTGCAGGGAAAACCCTTGAAGAAATTGGTCTGGGTGAGTATTTCATGATGAGGACCCCCCCCCCAGGCAATTGAAGCAGCTTCAAAAATGCACTACTGGGACCTGATCAAATGAAAATGCTTCTGCACAGCCAAAAACACAGTAAATAATGCAAGCAGACAGCCCTTAGAATGGGAGAAGATATTTGCAGCTGATGTCTCCGACAAAGGTTTAATAACCAGAATCCACAGAGAACTCAAACATATAAGCAAGAAAAGAACAAGTGATGCCATCACAGCTGGGCACGGGACTTGAAGAGAAACTTCTCTGAAGAAGCTAGGCTCACGGCCTACAGACATATGAAAAAATGCTCATCATCTTTTATCATCAGAGAAATGCAAATCAAAGCTACATTGAGATATCATCTAACTCCAGTAAGATTAGCCCAAATCACAAAATCCCAAGACCAGAGACGTTGGTGTGGATGTAGAGAAAAGGGAACACTTCTATACTGCTGGTGGGAATGCAAATTAATACAGTCCTTTGGAAAGATGTTTGGAGAACACTTAGAGATCTAAAAAAAGATCTGCCATTCAATCCTATAATTCCTCTCCTAGGTATTTCCCCAGAAGACCAAAAATCACATTATAAGATATTTGTACCAGAATGTTTATTGTAGCCCAATTTATAATTGCTAAGTCATGGAAAAAGCCCAAGTGCCCATCGATCCACGAATGGATTAATAAACTGTGGTATATGTACACCATGGAATATTATGCAGCCTTAAAGAAAGATGAAGACTTTACCTCTTTCATGTTTACATGGATGGAGCTGGAACATATTCTTCTTAGTAAAGTATCTCAAGAATGGAAGAAAAAGTATCCAATGTATTCATCTCTACTATGAAACTAATTTATGGTTTTCATATGAAAGTTATAACCCAGTTATAACCTAAGAATATGGGGACAGGGGAGATGGATGGGAGGGAGGGGGTAGGATAAGCGGAGGGTGGGTGATTGGTGTGATTACACCTGTGGTGCATCTTACAAGGGTACATGTGAAACTTAGTAAATGTAGAATATAAATGTCTTAATGCAATAACTAAGAAAATGCCAGGAAGGCTATGTTAACCAGTGTGATGAAAATGTGTCAGACTGTTTATAAAAGCAGTGTATGGTGCTCCATGACTGCATTAATGTACACAGCTATGATTTCATAAAAAAAAAAAGAAAGAAAAAACAGAAAATTGGCTCTTCATATATAAGACTAGGCAGGTATGGGTGGCACCTGTGGCTCAAATGAGTAGGGCGCCAGCCCCATATGCCGGAGGTGGCAGGTTGAAGTCCAGCCCTGGCCAAAAACTGCAAAAAAAAGACTAGGCAGGTACCTTTAAAGTTCTTCAACAGCCTCCTAACTGCAGAACTTGCTTTACCCACAAGTTTAACATTATTTTAATACTAGATCTAGTCTTTTGCCATCTGGCAGACAGCCAGCACTCTCTGAGAAAGGTTGTTTTCTCTTTTTTTGTGAGACAGAGTCTCACTATGTTGCCCTCAGTAGAGTGTCATGGTGTCACAGCTCACAGCAACTTCAAACTCGGGCTTAGGTGATTCTCTTGCCTCAGCCTCCCAAGTAGCTGGGACTACAGGCGCCCGCCATAACGCCCAGCTATTTTTTTTTTCTTTAGTTGTAGTTGTCATTGTCGCCCCGGTGGGTTTGAACTCACCAGCCCTGTTGTATGTAGTTGGTGTCCTAGCTGCTGATCTACAGGTGCAGAGCCACAAGTAAGGTTTAACATTTTTCCTGACCCTGGGTAGCATGACTAAATTTCTTTGGCTTTCAGCCTCATAACAATGTCATCCACTTCCCTTTTATTAATCGGTCAGCATCTCATAAATCTACAAATTTATACACTTTTCCATCTTTTCCATAGTTGTATTACACATTATACCTTTTACCTTAGCATTCTCTGGTGTAGCTCACCTAAAGCCTGGCAACTTTCCTCATCATTTTTCTGGCTACATCATATTATTGATTCATTAACATTGAACTCATGGTTAACAGAACTATAACTCATGCCACGATGAAGCTTACCTAACGCATTTTCTCCATAAATTTCATCACAGATTTCTTTCTAAACAGCACTTAAGCTCTAAGCTTGTGGGGGTATTTTAAACAGTAAAAGCAACAAAAAGTCAGGAAAGGAGATTTGTTTAACAATAGAGAATTGAAACTGAAAGAAGAGCATCACCTTGTTTTACCTCATCTGGGAAATTTTAAATTTGGGTGACTCAAATTCACCACTCTGCAAATGATCTAGAATGACTAAAAAAAGTGACACAAAGCTTGGTGCCTGAGGCTCAAGCTGCTAATGCACCAGCCACGTACACCTGAGCTGGCTGGTTCAAATCCAGCCCAGGCCTGCCAAACAACAATGATGGCTACAACAAAAAAAATAGTCCAGCACTGTGGCAGGCACCTGTAGTCCCAGCTACTTGGGAGGCAGAGGCAGAGGCAGGAGAATCGCTAGAGCCCAGGAGTTGGAGATTACTGTGAACTGTGATGCCACAGCACTCTACCCAGGGCAACAGCTTGAGGCTCTGTCTCAAAAAAAAAAAAAAAAAAAAAGTGACACAAGTATTCATTTGGGGATTACAAATAAATTTTAGTGACAGTATGAATTTTCAAATACTTGGAAAACGATGATTGACTCTGCATGTGCAATGTGTATGTATACTTTGTTGATTACATGTGTTGATATTTGCAAATATATTTTCCTATTCTCCACTTTTGAATGAATATAACTTTAGTATTCTACCTAGGGCCTCAGTACAGTTATTAAATTGAAGTGATGGTAGTGAGCACCATTGTGTTGTCTGAGATTTCAAGTAAAATTTATTCACTGTGTTACAATTAAGTATGGTTCTGTAGCTGTTAGTTTTCAGGTAAAGGAAATAATCTTATAAGAATTTATCTAAGAGGGATAGGAGCAAGATTGTGGACTAGAGACATCTCCTTGATGCCTACTTGATAGAAGAAAGTGAACTTCAGCCACTTCCAGCTGGGAGAATCTGCACAAAACATCACTCCAGGGGCATAGTGAAGCAGCAGGAGACTTCAGGAGTAAATGAGGATGAGGATGTCTGGAGCTGAGGAAAATCAATGAAGAAGGCAGTCAACTTGGTATGGGCAGAGGCTGACTGGTCGGCCTGCTCTCACATGGAGGTCTGGGGAGAGGAAAGGGGTTTCTTACAGTATTTTGGACTGGGCTGTACACTGGACCAGCAAGTAGATTCCAACAGAATCCGGTGACTGGGATTAAATGCCTGGAGGGGTGGTTCTCCTATCCACTTGGCTGCTCATGAGGAGCCATCATTGTGGGAAGGCTATGTGCATGGGAGGAATAGTCTGTTGGTTGGTTCTGGCACACCTGCTGAGTTTGACTACCCATCCTTGGGGTGAGCTGAATGACCCCTGCATTCCCTGAGAGGACCACTTCTTTGTCAGAGGACGCTGTCTGATGGGCCTCCTGGGAAGTATGGTAGGAGCTTTGGGACACCAGTACCATGGAGACTGAATACTGCTGAAGCAAACAGGCCCAGATTGAGGGCAAAGAATTTAGAATTCAAGATCTGGTCTCCTTTGTAACTAGAGAATGGCTCCCAACCCTTAGCATGTACAGTAAATCTAGCCTGTGTTTTCTGTCTCCTAAAACCACAGTGCCACCTAGTGTCCAGGCACTGTCTATCTAGCTATCTATCGATCCACATACATACAGAGATATATAGTTTTACAGCTTCTTTCTTTTTTCAATTTTCTACCTTAGTTTTTTCTTTTTTCTTTTTGTTGTTATAGTTGCTTTTGTTTAGTTTTTTTATTTAGTTGTATTTTTATCTTTTCATCTTTAGTTTTCTCAATAGCAAAGGCTCATTCATTTTTGTTATAAAATTTCAGCCCTTTTAATTCTTTCCTTCTTCGTTACTTCTTTTCTTTTTCTCTCTTTTGATATAATTTTGTCTATTTTTATCATCTTTCCTATATAAATTTCTGAGATAACAGCTAAGATGTCTCTTTTTTTTTCATTATCTTGAGTTCAAGGTACCAACCCAATCTGGCCCCCCAAAAACCTAGATATTGGGGGTAGCCATAGCAACTTATAGATCACCACTATTTCTCTTGACACTCTTTTGCTCTCTTTATGTTCTTCTTTTTTCATTTCCTTCAATTATTTTCCTCCACACCACTTCTTTTTTTTAATCTTTATCTTTTTGTTTGTTTGTTTCTTCCTTCCCACTCCTTAACCTTATCTTCCTTTTGACCTTATACCAAAGAAAACTTTATAACCTAAGCATTGAGACAAGGTAATTTAATGTGAAGTAGATAGAGAGAAAGGAAGAGTAGGGGAATAAAGTGAACAAGTAAAAAACACATATGAGGAGGAAAAACAGAAAAATTCTGGAAACAAGAAAAACCAGAATAGAGCAACCTCCCCCCACCAAGGGATCATGAGGTAGTTACTACAGAGGATTCCACATGTAAGAATTAGTATAAATAACAGAAAGGGGATTCAAAATATGGATGGCAAAATTATAAAGGGAATTGAGGAGAAAGTGGAAAAACAGAAGCAAAAACTGAATTAAAGATAGGAAGAATACAGAAAGGATATGGCAGAGCTTAAGGTCTAAAGGAGTCAATTAGGGAACTTAAAAGTGCAGTAGAAAGCATCAATAACAGATTAAACTATGGAGAAAAAAAGAGTCACAGACCTAGAGGATAAAGCTTTTGAAGTAACACAGGTAGATAAAATGCAGAAAGCACAATATTCAGGGTGCGCATGGTGGCTCATGTGTATAATCCTAGCACTCTAGAAGGCTGAGGCAGATGGATTGCATGAACTCAGCTGATCGGGACCAGCCTGAGCAAGAGCGAGACCCCATCTCTAAAAATAGCTGGGCATTTTAGCAGCACCTGTAGTCCCAGGTACTTGGGAGGCTGAGGCAAGAGAATTGCTTGAACCCAGGAGTTGGAGTTTGATATGAGCTATGATACCATGGCACTCAACCCCAGGGCTACTAAGACTCTATCTCAAAAAAGAAAGAAAGAAAAAAGGAGAACATCAGAATATTCACTGAGAGAATTATGAGATGTCACAAAGCATTCAAACATAAGAATCATAGGTATTTCTTTTTTTTTTTTTTTTTTTTGTAGAGACAGAGTCTCACTTTACTGCCCTCGGTAGAGTGCCGTGGCATCACACGGCTCACAGCAACCTCCAGCTCTTGGACTTACGCGATTCTCTTGCCTCAGCCTCCCGAGCAGCTGGGACTACAGGCGCCCACCACAACGCCAGGCTATTTTTTTTGTTGTTGTTGTTGTTGCAGTTTGGCCGGGGCTGGGTTTGAACCCGCCACCCTCGGTATATGGGGCCAGCGCCCTACTCACTGAGCCACAGGCACCGCCCCAATCATAGGTATTTCTGAAGGGAAAGAAGAGCATCCCAAAGGCATGGAAGCCCTATTCTAGGATATCGCAAATAAAAATTTCTCAAGTATCACTAGAGATTCTGAAACATTCCTTTTACAGGGATATCAAATCCAAGGGCATCTCAACACACACAAAGCATCTCCAGGACATATTGTAATGAACCTGTCCAAAGTCAACATGAAAGAGAAAATTCTGGAAAAAGCCAGAAATAAGCACCAATTGACCTACAGGGGCAAATCCATTAGGGTGGCAGCAGACTTTTCCACTGGAGCTTTCCAAGCCAAAAGAGTATGGTCAGCTACCTTTACTCTTCTTAAACAGAACAATTTTCAGCCCAGAATTCAGTATCCCACTAAACTAAGCTTCAAAATCAATAAAGAAAACAAATCTTTTACTGATATGCAAACATTGAGGAAATTTGCCTCAACAAGACCAGCTCTACAGGAAATATTCAGACCTATTCTCCACACTGACCACCACAAAGGACTACCAGCAACATAAACACCCAGAAACTATAGAATAAAATGTAGCTTCCACAGTGGTGCAAAGGATAAAACTAAGCAACATACTTTCACAAAGTAAGATGAATGGAACTCCACTAAACTTACATATTCTTTCAGTAAATGTTAATGGTTTGAATTCCCCACTGAAGAAGCTCAAGTAGGCTGATTGGAAAAAAAAAAAAAAAAAAAAGCACAGGCCATCCATATGCTGCCTCTAGGACACACACCAAACCTTTAAAGTCAAATCAAGACGTAGGGTAAAGGGTGGGAATACAGTATTTCAGACAAATGGAAACCAGAAGAAAGGAGGTGTCACAATCTTATTTTCAGATGCAAGTGGATTTAGAGCAACTAATGTTAAGAAAGATAAAGATGGTCAACTTATACTGGTCAGTGGAATAATACAATAAGAGGACATTTTAATTCTAAATATTAATGCACCCAACTTAAATGCCCCCAGATTTATATAACAGACATTGATTGGTCTGAACAATATGATAGCTTATAATGCCATAATAGTAGGGGAATTTAACACTCCTCTTACAGAGCTGGACAGATCCTCTACACAGAAACTACACAAAGATAAAAGGGACTTAAATGTGACCCTCAAACAAATGGACTTAATAGACATATGCAGACCATACCATACCAAACCTAAGGAATTAATGTTCCTGTCAGCCCATGGGACATACTCCAAATGGATCATTTCCTAGGTCACAAATCAAACCACAACAAAATTTTCAAAATTGAAATTATACCATGTATCTTCTTAGACCTCAAGGCAATAAAGTGGAGTTCTACTCCCCAAAAATACCCATCCCACTTAAAGGCATGGAAATTAAAAATCTATATCCTGAAATACAGCTGAGTTTAGAAAGAGATAGAAGCAGAAATTATTAAATTCCTCAAGCATAACAAGGAAGCTACAAGTTACCAAAAAATGTGGGATACTGCAAAAGCTGTCCTAAGATGGAAATTCATCATATTAGATGCCTACATCCAAAATTAGTCACCTTATGAAATAAGAAAAGGAAGAACAATCTAATCCCAAGCCCAGCAGAAGAAAATAAATAACCCAATTAAATCAGAAATAAATTAAATTGAAAAGAAAAGAATCATTAACAAAATCAATGAAAGAAAAAGTAGGTCCTCTGATAAGATAAATAAAATTTAGAAACCTTTGACCAGACTAACTAGAAAGATAAAAGTAAAATCAGAAATACTTCAATCAGAAATAAAAAGGGGAAATAACAACAGATACCACTGAGGTACAAGAGATTATTTCTGACTACTCCATAAAATTCTATGCTCAGAAATTTGACAATGTTCAAGAAATGGACAAATACCTGGAATCACACCACCTCCCTACCCTTAATCAGGAAGAAAAAGATCTCTTGAACAGACCAACATCAAACTTAGAGATACAAGGAATGGTACGAAATCTTCCAATAAAAAAAGTCTTGTACCAGATGGCTCCACACCACAGTTATACTAAACCTTCAAAGATGAGCTTGTACCTATGCTGCGGAACATATTCCAAAACACTGAGAAGGAAGGAACCTTCCCTAACATGTTCTATGAAGCAAACATCACCCCACCCTGATACCAAAATGAGGAAAGGATCCAAGTAACAAGGAGAAATATACAACAATTTCACTAATGAATATAGTTGCAAAAATACTTCATAAAATCGTAGCAAATACATTACAGTTACACATTAAATACACACACACACACACACACACATGCACACACATAATTAGGCTTCATCCCAGGGATGCAAGGCTGGTCTAATACACAAAAATCCATAAATGTCATTCACCATATCAATAGAAGCAAAAACAACAACCATATGGTCCTCTCAATAGATGAAGAAAAAGCATTTTATAAAATTCAGCATTCTTTTCTAACAAGAACACATAAGAATATAGGCATAGATGGCTTTTTCTTAAAATGATTGAAGCCACTGGGTGGTGCCTGTGGCTCTAAGGAGTAGGGCACTGGCCCCATATATCAGAGGTGGCGGATTCAAACCTGGCCCTAGCCAAAAACTGCAAAAAAAAAAAAAAAATTGAAACCACCTACAACACACCCAAAGCTAATATCATACTGAATAGAGTAAACTGAAAGCTTTTCCATGTAGAAGTGGAACCAGATCAGGATGTCTTCTATCACCACTACTATTCAACATGGTGCTGGAATTTCTAGATAATGCAGTCATGCAAAAGAAGAATATAAAGGGCATCCAAATGGTGGCAGAGGAGGTCAAGCTCTCACTCATTGCAGATGGAATGATCTTATATTTAGAGAACCCCAAAGACTTAACCATAAGATTCCTGCAAGTGATCAAAAAATACAACAATGAATGTTTCGGGATATAAAATGAATGTCCACAAATAAGGAGCCTTGTAGATGCCAACAGCCAAGATGAGAAGCTAATCAATGACACAATCCCCTTCACAATAGCCTCCAAAAGAAAAAATGAAACACCCAAGAGTATACCTAATGAAAGAGGTGAATAGCCTCTACAAAGAAAATTATGAAACCCTAAGAAAAGAAACAGCAGAAGACATTAGCAAATAGAAGAACATACCATGCTCTTTGCTGAGAAGAATCAACATTGTTAAAATGTCTATACTACCCAAAGTGGTTTAAAGATACAAATCTATCCCCATTAAAATACCAACACCATACTTTGAAGAACTGGAAAAATTAGTTCTTCACTTCATATGGAACCAGAAAAACAAAACAAAACAAACAAACAACAACAAAAAAAACCTATAGCCAAGGCATTTCTTAAAAAAAAAAAAAAAGCTGAAGGCATCACTCTAATAGACTTTAGTTTATATTGCAAGTCCACAGTGATCAAAACAAGATAGATAGGGCACAAAAATAGAGACATAGACATGTGGAACTGAATAGAAAAGCAAGAGATGAAACCAGTCCCTTACAGACATTTGATCTTTGTGAAACTGAACAAAAGCATATACTAGAGAAAAGAACCCCATTCAATATATGGGGCTGTAAGAACTGGATGACCACATGTAAAAGACTAAAACTGGACCTGCACCTTTTACCACTTACAAAAATTAATTCAAGATGAAAAAATATTTAACTCTAAGACAAAAAAAGAATAAAATTTCTGCGAGAAAGTATCAGAAAATCTCTTGATGATGTCAGCCTGGGGTAAGATTTTAGGAAGAAGACTTCAGTGGCAACTGCTACAACAACAAAAATAAACAAATGGGACTTAATTAGAATGAAAAGCTTTTGCACAGCTAAAGACAGACAACAAAGCAAATAGACAATTTTGAGAATGGGAAAAGATATTTACATGTTATGACTCTGACAAATACTTGATAACTAGAATCTATAGAGAAATCAAATTAATCACCAAAAAGAGCAAGCAATTCCATCTATCACTAGGCAAGAGGAATATTTTCTGAGGAAGACAGCTGAATGGCTAACATATGAAGAAATGCTCATCATCCCTAATCAACAGAGAAATGCAAATCAAAATCACCCTGAGATATCACTTAACCCCAGTGAGAATAGCCCACATCACAAAATCCTAGAGTTGCAGGTCCTGGTGCTGGTGTACAGAGAAAGGGACACTTTTACACTGTTGGTGGGACTGCAAACTAACACAGCCTCTTTGTTTTTTTTTTTTTATTAAATCATAGCTGTGTACATTGATATGATTGGGGCATCATACACTGGATTCATAGACCATTTGACACATTTTCATCACAATGGTTAACATAGCCTTTCTGGCATTATCTCAGTTACTGTGCCAAGACATTTACATTCTACATTTGGAAAGAGATATGGAGATTCCTCCAAAAAAATCAAATTAAATGTCCTATTTGACACTGCAAACCCGTTACTAGGCATCTACCTACAAGAAAAAAAAAATAATTTTATCATAAAGACATTTGCACGGTAATGTTTATCACAGCTGATTTTACAATTGCCAAGATGTTGAAACAACCTAAATGCCCATCAACTCAGCAATAGATTAACAAGCTGTGGTATATGTACTATTCAGCTGTAAGAAAAGATTGTGACTTTATATATTTTTTATTAACCTGGATGGAGTTGAAACACATTCTTCTTAGGAAAGTATCACAAGAATGGAAAGGCAAATATCTGATGTACTCAATTTTATTATGAAGTCAGTAGATTTTCCATCACATGCCCACATAGGAGAGAAACTTAATTCTATTCATGTTGGGGGAAGGAGAAGTGGGGGAGGGGGAGAGGAGGGGAATTGGTGTGCTCCCACTTAATAGGATATGTTGGCCAATTCTATTCATGTTGGGGGGAGAGGGAATGAAGGAGGTGAAGAGGAGGGGGTTGGTGTGCTCCCACTTAATAGGCTCAAGTTAGGGTATATGACACACCTTTTGGGTGTGGGACACAACTATAAGAGGGACTATACCTAACAAATTCAAAAATTGTGGCCTGTTTGTACCCTCACAATAACCTGAAATTTTTTTAAAAAAGGAATTTAGCTAAGTGTTTTTGTTATGTGTGTGTTCTTTTGATTTCATTCCACCTATTTTGACAATCATATGATTTCCGCCCCTTAATATGGTAAACTGATATAGTATATAAATTAAAATTTTCAATGTAAAACTGACCATTTCTGAAATTACAATGTAATGATGTATTATCCTGTTCAGGTTACTAATATAATATCTGATGAGGGTTTTTTCATGTATACTTTTGAATGAAAAGCATGTGTTAATTTTCCTTTCTTATACAGCTCTTGTTAGGGTTTATTAATAAAGTGTTAATAATCTTACAGAATTAATTGGAAATTGTACCTTCTTATTCTATTATTATAATCTTGTAGGCCAGGCGCAGTGGCTCATGCCTACAATCCCAGCACTCTGGGAGGCCAAGGCAAGTAGATTGCCTGAGCTCAGGAGTTCAATACCAGCCTAAGCCAGAGCGAGACCCTATCTCTAAAAAAAATAGCTCGGTGTGTGGCAAGCGCCTGTAGTCCTAGCTACTCTGGAGGCTGAGGAAAGAGAATCTCTTGAGCCCAAGAGTTTGAGGTTCCTGTGAGCTATGCACAGCACTCAACTGAGGGTGATATAGTGAGACTGTCTCAGAAAAAAAAAAAAACTATCTTATGTAATAAATTCTAGAATTATAGATTTTTTTAATAGAACTGCCTGTGAAATTTTTGGCACCCACTGCTTTCAATATAGGAAGATTTTTATAACTAATGTACTGTCCTAATAATGATAGAACTACTCAGTTTTAATTTACTTCTAAGATTTTTGGTGAATTATATTTTTCTAGGAATTCATATGTTTTATCTATATATACAATGTATTGGCACAAAGCTTCTCATAATATTCTTGTATTATTTTGTTTACGTCTAAATGATCTATCACAATGTTTTATTTTTCATTCTTAATTTGTGTTGGCAGAGATTTATTGAATTTTTTAGAGCAGTTTTAGATTTATAACAAAATGGCAAAGATAGTACAGAGAGTTTCAATATAGTCTAAACTAACATCCTTTATGATTAATGTTTTATATTAGTAACATAAGTTTTTTTAAATTAATGAGCTAATATTGGTATACTATTAATAATTAAAATCAATACTTTATTTAGAGTTTCCTGCTTTTTTGCATACTGTTTGTTTTCTGATTCAGTATCCAAATAGGAATACCAAATTACATTTAGTTGCCATGTCTCCTGAGTGTCCTCTAGGCAGTGACAGTTTCTTACACTTTTCTTGTTTTTAACGTCAACACTTTGATAAATATTGGTGAGGAATTTCATAGCAATTCCATCTTTTGGAATTTGTCTGATGCTTTTCTCATGATTAGGCTGGGGTTTGAGTGTATGAACTCTCAGCGAGACATATGACTTTTGATATTGATCCAGATCACATGGCTGAGGTAGAGTTTGTCAGCATTCTCCATGGTAAAGTTACTCTTCTTTCTTTCTTTAATGACCGTGTATTCTTTGAAAGGAGGTCACTATTTGTAGCCTCCTTAGTGTGTGTAGTCACAATAAGTAGGAAGTTATGCCCCACATCTCTCAGGATAGAATATCTGCATAAAACATTTGGAATTTTCTGTAGAGTATATTTCTCCCTTCTCTTACATTTAGCTATTTTTCAATCATTTAGTTTTATGAGGATTCATGGACATTAATTTTATATGTTGGGTTATAATCCAATACTGCTTTATTTTCTTTCTCAAATTGCTTCAGCTTTGACTATTGGGAGCTCCTTTAGTTTGCTCTTGTGTCTCTTTGATATGGCCTCATCAATGTCTATGTGTGTGTGCATGTGTGTATGTTTTTTCTTCTAATAAGAACATTCTTACATTCTGGCTCTGTAAGTTGTTGTAGGCTCACCTTTTTACTTTTCCTCTTTTCTAGAATCAGCCATTTCTTCAAGAGTTCCTGGTTTCTTGTTTGGAGAATCATATTGTAAACTGAGATCTGAGCACTAGGTATGCTCATTTCCACTGGGGTGTCATTTCCAGACTCTCAGCTGATAAGTGTGTGTACCATCCTACACGTAGCTACTCTTGTGTGTATGTACAACCATGTGCATTTCTATTAAGCTAAATATGAGTTCATGCTAATGTCTCCAACTTTAACCCCTTACCACCTGGATCATTTTAGCCTGATCAATTTGCTTATCTGTAAACTCCCACTCCAACAGTGAGTATAATGGTGAGCATAGCTGCCTTGCCCTTCAACGGTGAGAAATCTGTCACCATCTGCCATACTTTTACAGCTTTTTAAAAATTATACTTGTAAAGATATTGATGTCTTATAGTACTGAATCTTCCAATCCATGAACAAATACTATCTCTCCATTTATATAGATCGTCTTTTTTTTATTAAATCATAGCTGCGTACAATAATACAATCATGAGGTACAATGTGCTGGTTCCATATACAGTCTGAAATATTTTCACCCAACTGGTTAACATAGCCTTCATGGCATTTTCTTTCTATTGTGTTCAAACCCTTATACTCTACACTTAGTAAACTTCACCTTCACCCTTCCAAGATGCACCATAGGTGTGGACCCACCAATCACCCTCCCTCCGCCCTTCCTCCCCCTCCTTTCCCTTCCCTTGCCCCCTTCCCCATATTCTTCTGCTGAGATTGGGTTATAGCCTTCGTATGAAAGCTATAAATTAGTTTCATAGTAGGGCCGAGTACATTGGGTACTTTTTCTTCCATTCTTGGGATACCTTGTAAGAAGAATATTTTCCAGGTCCATCCATGTAAACATGAAAGAGGTATAGTTTCCATCTTTCTTTATGGCTCCATAATATCCCATGGTGTACAAATACAACAATTTATTAATCCATTCATGAGTCGATGGACACTTGAGTTTTTTCCATGACTTAGCAATTATGAATTGGGCTGCAATAAACATTCTGGTATGTTTTTTTTTTTTTTCATTAAAATTGTGTAATTTTTAACATACAGGTCTTGTGACTGCTTTGGTAGATATATACCTAAGCATCTCATATTTTCTTTGTATCATTGTAAATTTTATTTTTATAATTTTTAACATTATTTTTGTAAATTTCAACTAACTGACAACTATCATTAAGAAAGCTATTATATTATCTTTGCATAATACAAACTTACTTTGTATATTAGTGTCAGTAATTTTTTCTTGATTTTGGGAGAGAATTTTCTGCATAAACAATCATATCTTCTTCAAACAAACATAGGTTTACATCTTCTTTTCCAGTTCATATACCTCCTATGTTCCTTTTTTGTCTTTTTGCACTAGGTAGGCTTCCAGTATAGTGTTGAATTGAAGTGGTCTGAGAGAACATGTTTCCTTGACTTGCTCCCACAAGTGCTAAAGTAGCCACTTTCTTACCTTAAGTTTAATCATAGCTGGAGAGTTTTCATAGATGAGAATTGAAGAAATTTTCCTGTATTTCTAGTTATATGAAATTTTTATAAATGAGTATTGAATATTTCTTTTTCTGCATTAATATATACTATCACAAAACTTTTTCTCTTTAGACTACTGATTTAAATTACACTGATTAATTTTCAAATGTTAACTCACTTATGTATACTTGTATTAAATCACTATTGGTCAAGGTGTACATTTTTAAATATATTGTGAGATTAAATATGTTAGAGTTTTATTAAATATTCTTGAAATTATGTTCATGAGAATTTGGTCTGTGTTTTTATTTCTGTATAATATGTTTATCTTATATTTATATGAATTTGGATGTTTTCCTTCTGTTCCTATTTCCTAGAATAAATAATAGCAAATTAATAACAATTCTTTTTAAAATATTTCATAGTTACCAACTGAGTTATTATATGTAAAGGACTACATGAATGTTTGCTGCTATTAGCAATGGTATATCTTTTTTTGAAAAATGTATATCTTATTTTCACCCTTACCCCAGTTCTTGTTACAGAAAATTTTAATGTTCAATTATGATTAAAATAACTTCAGCTAACAGAAAATCTCAAAAAAATAAAATAAAATATTTCATAGAATTCATGACTACAACTATCTAGGCCTGGTGTCTCCTTTTTTGGAAGATTATAAATTATTGATTCATTTTCCACAATAGTTTTAGGCCTATTCAGATAATCTTTTTATTCTTGTGCAAGTTTTTGTAGTTTGTGTCTTTGAAGAAATTTATCCCTTTCATTTAATTTATCAAGATTGTGGTTACAGAGTTGTTCAAATTATTCCTTTGTTATCCTTCTAATGACCATACAATCTATTGTGATAATTCTTCTTTCACTTATGATATTGGTATCTCGTTTTGGGCTATTGCTCTCTTAGCCTGTGATGAAGCTTATTTTTCAAAAAATATTTTCAAATAAATAGCTTTAGATTTATTTTTATCAGTTGTTGTCCTAGTCTCAATTTCATTGATTTCTGCTTTAGCATGTATTACTTCTGTATATTTTTATACTTGCTTTAGACTTAGATTGCTCTTCTTTTTTTAGTTTCCTGACATGGAATTTTAAATTATTAGTACTTTTTGCTCACTTCTAGTATATGTATTTAATTATATGAATATCTATTTTTATATTCATTAAGTTCAAAATATTTTTAAAATTTCTATTGAAACTTTTTCTTTATTCAGTGTATTATTTAAAAATGTATTGTTTAGTATAAATATTTGGAAACTTTACAATTATCTTCTTGATGTATTTATTTCTAATTTCTTTTAAAACTCTTAAGGTGTGTTTTATCACCCAGAATGTGGCTTATCTTGGTGAATATTCAACGTGGGAAGTATGTAGAGTCTTCTCTTGCTGGATGAAACAGTTCATAAATCTCAATGTGATCAAGATAAATGATAATGGCATTCAGGTCATCTATATCCTACTAATTTTCTGCCTGATTGATCTATCAATTACTAACAGAGGGGTTTTGAAATGACCAAGTGTTTATAATTGCCTATTTCTTAATCTTTTAGTCTTTGCTTTGTTTTCACCAAAATTTAGTCAGCCTTCTCTCCTCCATACAGGCCTCTGAACTTTGTGTGTTCCAAAACTTCACTTACTACTGAATGTAGAATATCTCTTATCAGTTTATTTTGAGAATTGAACACAGAGAGACATTTTTCTCATTACATTCTACTGGTCATTTCCTCTCATTTACTCAACTCCCCCTTAGTACTGCTGAATGTTTTGGATCTGATTCTGAAACACTTAAAAGTTTTCTGAGATGAGGTAATTTATTTCAATATTGCTTCTTTTGAATAAGGTCATTTCTAAGTCCAGATTTGTTTTTATTTTACACAAATCTCCAGAGCTAATAGTGGACATGTCCATTTCTGCTTGTATTTATATCAGTTTTTGTCACATGTACTTTGGAACTCTGTGAGGATTCTTATGTCTTAATGGATAATTTTCCTTTTTGACACTATGCAATGCCTTGTGTGACAGTTAATTTTGTGTGTTAACTTGTCTAGGCCACAGTACTCATGGAGTTGATCAAACATCAGTCTGAATGTTGCTGTGAAGACATTTTTTTAGGTGAGGATAGCATTTAAATCAGTAGATTTTAAGTAAAGCAGATTTCCCTCCATGAGAAAGTGGGCCTCATCTGATCAGGTGAAAGCCTTAAGAGAAAAATGAAAGCAATCCCTTGAGGAAGGAAGAATTCTGCTTATTGACTGTCTTTGGACTCAAGTTACACCACCAACCATTTCCTGGGTCTCCAGCATGCCAGTATGCCCTGCAGATTTTGGACATGTTAGCCTTCCCAATCATGAGAGTGTGAGCCAATTTCTTAAGATAAATCCCTCTCTGTCTCTATCTACCTCAACATACACAACCTATTCTTTCTGTTTCTGGGTAATACTGACTATTTCTGATTAACTTTCTTATTCTGAAGTCACCTTTGTTTGTAATTAATATAGAAGCAACAGCTTTGTTTATATTGGTGCTAGGAAGTCACTTAATTTACTTTTAATCTAAGTGTCTATAGTTTTTTTATTATTAAATCATAGCTGTGTACATTGATATAATCATAGGGCATCATTCACTAGCTTCACAGACCGTTTACCAAGTTTCACATATACCCTTATAAGATGCACTGCTGGTGTAATTCCAACAATCCCCTTCCCTCTACCCACCTCCCACTCCCTCCCCTCCCTTTACCCCTTCCCCCTATTCTTAGGTTGTAACTGGGTTATAGCTTTCATGTGAAAACCCCAAATTAGTTTCATAGTAGGGCTGAGTACATTGGGTACTTTTTCTTCCATTCTTGAGATACTTTACTGAGAAGAATATGTTCCAGCTCCATCCATGCAAACATGAAAGAGGTAAAGTCTCCATCTTTCTTTAAGGCTGCATAATATTCCATGGTGTACATATACCACAATTTATTAATCCATTCGTGGATCGATGGGCACTTGGGCTTCCTCCATGACTTAGCAATTATGAATTGGGCTGCAATAAACATTCTGGTACAAATATCTTTGTTATGATGTGATTTTTGGTCTTCTGGGTATATGCCCAGTAGAGGGATTACAGGATTGAATGGCAGATCTATTTTTAGATCTCTAAGTGTTCTCCATATCTCTTTCTAAAAGGAATGTATTTATTTGCATTCCCACCAGCAGTGCAAAAGTGTTCCCTTTTCTCCACATCCGCACCAACATCTCTGGTCTTGGGATTTTGTGATATAGGCTAGTCTCACTGGAGTTAGATGGTATCTCAAAGTAGTTTTGATTTGCATTTCTCTGATGATTAAAGATGATGAGCATATTTTCATATGTCTGAAGCCCGCACGCCTGTCTTCTTCAGAGAAGTTTCTCTTCAAATCCCTTGCCAGTCTGCGAGGGGATCCCTTGTTCTATTCTTGCTAATGCGTTTGAGTTCTCTGTGGATTCTGGTTATTAAACCTTTGTCAGAGACATAACCTGCAAATATCTTCTCCCATTCTGAGGGCTGTTTGCTTGCTTTACTTACTGTGTTCTTGGCTGTGCAGAAGCTTTTTAGTTTGATCACGTCCCAGTAGTGTATTTTCGAAGCTGCTTCAATTGCCCGGGGGGGTCCTCCTCATAAAATACTCGCCCAGACCGATTTCTTCAAGAGTTTTCCTTGCACTCTCCTCTAGGATTTTTATAGTTTCATGTCTTAAGTTTAAATCTTTGATCCAGTGAGAGTCTATCTTAGTTAATGGTGAAAGGTGTGGGTCCAGTTTCAATCTTCTACAGGTTGCCAGCCAGTTCACCCAGCACCATTTGTTAAATAGGGAATCTTTTCCCCACTGAATGTTTTTAATTGGCTTGTCAAAGATTAAATAACGGTAAGTAGCTGGATTCATCTCTTGGTTCTCTATTCTGTTCCAGACATCTACTTCTGTTTTTGTGCCAATACCATGCTGTTTTGATCACTATTGATTTGTAGTATAGTCTGAGGTCTGGTAGCGTAATTCCTCCTGCTTTGTTTTTATTTCTGAGTAATGTCTTGGCTAGTCGAGGTTTTTTCTGATTCCATATAAAACAAAGTATTGTTTTTTCAAGATCTTTAAAGTATGACAGTGGAGCTTTAATAGGGATTGCATTGAAATTATATATTGCTTTGGGTAGTATGGACATTTTAATAATGTTGATTTTTCCCAGCCATGAGCATGGTATGTTTTTCCATTTGTTATTATTTGCAGCTATTTCTTTTCTTAGAGTTTCATAGTTCTCTTTATAGAGATCTTTCACATCCTAAGTGTCTATAGTTAAAGAATTTTTTTTTTTTTTTTTTTTGTGGCCAGGGCTGGGTTTGGACCCACCACCTCCAGTATATGGGGCCGACACCCTACTCCTTGAGCCACAGGCGCCACTCTAGTTAAAGTATTTTCTTTCCTTTTTTTTCTCAAAAATTTTTTTTTTTATTTTTTTATTGTTAAATCATAGCTGTGTACATTTGTGCAATCAAGGGGTACAATGTGCTGGTTGTGTCTTCTTTTTATTGACTGTTATGCTATCTTTTAATCTATTTATTTATACCATTCCCACTTAAAAATATTTTTGTATGCATGGATTAACATGTACCATGTTTGAAATTGTTTTGTATTCATTGCAGTTACTTTTTTTCTTGCTCTTTTCCTGCATGCATTCGTTGGTTTTAAGTAAGAATTATTGATGATTCTCTTTTCTCCTCTTTTGTTAGCATATCTACTATACTTTTAAAAAATAGCTTTTGCCATACAATTAGCAATATATATTTATAACTAGTCTATGTCCACCATCAAATAATATCATATCCTTTCATAGATGGCGTATATATTTTATAACAAAATATTCACAATTCTTCCCTTTATCCTTATTCCTATTTTCTGTTAACCTTATCCATAGGGTATCAAAACTTGAAACATCATTGCTATTGTTACTTGAAATAAACAATTATCTCTTAAATCAGTTAATAAGGCAATTTAAGTAAAATATTATTTCTTCACTTCTTTATTCTCTGATGCTTTTTCTTTCCTTATGCAAATTCAAGGTTCAAATCTATGTCATTTTCTTCTACTTGAATAACTTCTTTAAACATATTTTACAAGGCAATTTTCCTGGAAATTAATTCTCTCAGTTGAATTTTTCCAAGAAATTCTCTTTCTCCTTCATTGGGGATGGAAAATTTTGCTCAATATATACTTCTAGGTTTAAAGGGTTTTTTATTTATTTTTTTTCTTGAAACACTTTAAATATTTCTTTCCAATCTCTCCTTGCTTTCATGGTATTTTATGAGAAGTCCACTGTAATTCTTACCTGTGTTACTTTACAGAGTATGACATTTTTTTCCCTCTCACTTCTTTCTTTTTTTTTTTTTTTTTTGTAGAGACAGAGTCTCACTTTATGGCCCTCTGTAGAGTGCTGTGGCCTCACACAGCTCACAGCAACCTCCAACTCCTGGGCTTAAGCAATTGTCTTGCCTCAGCCTCCCGAGCAGCTGGGACTACATCCCTCTCACTTCTTTCTAGTTTATTTTTTCTTTCTGTGGTTTGAGTATAGTAATTGTAGGTGCATGTTTTGCCAGAATTTATCCTCCTTGGTGTTCTCTGCGATTCCTGGATCTGTAGTTTTCTATTTGAAATTAATTTTAGATAAATTTTGGACATTATTATTCAAATATTTCTTCTACTCCATTTTGAATTTATATTTCTGATATCCAAATTATTCATGTTACAGATCTTTAAATTCTTACCTATTTCCTTCTTTTATTTTTCATTCCTCCCCCACTTTTTATTACACTTTAGGATTGTCACATCTTCACATTCACTGGTTCTTTCTCTAGCCATGCCCACTCTTCTTATGCGTTGATCAAAAACATTCTTCATTTTCGTTATGGTGTTGTAAAGTTTCAGAACAATTTTTCAATTTTTTCTTATACTTTCTGTCTGATATTAGCCATCTATTTTTATATTATCTACTTTTCCCTGTGACTTCTTAACATAATAATCATTATTATCTTAAATTTTCTTCTTGATAATATCAAAATCTTTGTCACATTTGAGTTTTGTTTTGATGCTAGCTTTGTCTTTCCTGACTGTATTTCTTCTTGCTGCTTAGCATTCTTTATCATTTTTTGTAAAATCCAGGCGTGATGTATTGAGTATTGCAAACTAAGTTAAATAATCTTTTGGTGTGAAGTTTGATGTTAAAGCAGCTATGAGTTGTACTATGTTTAATGTTTTCTGCAGTTTTAGATGCAGAGGCTTCAGATTCCTCTCATGTCCTTATTTTTGTCTCACCTCTCATCTTTCAGCTTCTCTGAAAATTTCTGCAGACAATATTTGTGTCTTGCATATATTTCAGTTATAACCCTGGGTGTTATACTGGAGTTCTCATTATTATGGTAGTGAGGTGTGTCAGAAGTAAATACTCTATAATCTTACAGTTAAATTTTTAGTGGTCTCATTCCCTGAACTATGAACTTCAAACATGTCTCTTAGATTACCCCCACTTAGGTGAGACAGAAAGCCCATAAAGTGCTGGCATTCAGTAAATATTCTTTCTGCTAGGTGTATTATTGGTCTGTTAAAATCTTGTCCCACTAGGGAGTAGATATTTATTATGGAGAAATCTCATCACTCAAAGTGATTACTTTTCCCCTCCTTCAGCCAGAAATATGGGGGATTTTTCCTGCATATTTAGGTTAGAACTCGCTGTGGTTTCTCTAGTGTAAGCCTGTAAAGTATAGGGATTTTCTCTAGGATTGTGACCCCAGGAATTTCTCATTCTCAGTGTAGGCCACACTCAACTTCCACCATTTGGTCTAAGTTACCATTTGAATGTTCTTATCAGTTTGTGGCTCCAGCAGCTTTGGCTGCAAGTTGGCAGATCTTGGTTGTGACTTTTTACATTTGCCTGTCTTTACAGTTTTCCCTGATACCTCAGTTCTCCAAAGAATCCAAAAAAAGTTGCTCAATTTATTCAACATGTTTATTTTTTTAGAGAAGGAAGTCACGGTTTTCAAGTTCTTTACATGACTGTGCTAGAGACAGAAATGTATAATTTTTATTATTTATGTTGAAGGAGCAACTTTTGGTCTTCTTGATCTTTATTATACATTCATTTGCTATTTCATTAATTTGGCTCTCATTTTAATACAGTCTTCCTATTATTTAGGAGGTACTTTTGTACTTCTCTAAACATATTGAAATAATTAGTACATTAATCTTCATCCTTTATTCTTATCTAATAATGCATTTAAGCAAAATATTTTTATTAAGCACAGATCTATCTTCACCTCACACATTTTTCTACTAGTATTTTATTACCTTTACTTCAGAATAGTTGCTAATTCCCATTAAGACTTATTTGTTATCAAAATGAAGCTGTAACAGAAGTAAGGGTCTGAGAAAGGGAAAAATGTTTTACAAATTGTATCTTTAAAGCCTCTCATCCTTTTTGAGGAATTAAAACCAGATTTCTTGCTCAAGACCAGTAATCAGAGGGGCAGAGGAGTGTTCTTTGTTCTTTGTTTACCAGTATCTTAAGCCACAGGAGATGGTTCAACAGAATTATTCATGCAGAAGTCACAAGATCATCTTCACCAGAGATGCTATAGTTAAACAGCAATAGCCTGAAGTTGCACCCCTCCCCCTTTAAAACTCTGTTTTTCTGCTTACAGGGAAGTTGTTCTTTAAGATGTGACTCTGTCATCCTACTCATTTGTCAGCAAATTAATAAACTTTTCTTTGTCTCAAAAAAAGACTTGCTTGTTTACTTATATATTTTTAAATTTCTGAAAACACAGGAATTTTCATGTTACCTTTGTGATATTAATTTCAGACATAACTTTGTGATCACAAAGTATATTCTATAAATAAAATTATTTTAGATTTTGGGATTAGCTTTGTAGCCAAGAATATAGTTAATGTTTACAAATGTTCAGTGTTTAGTTATTAGAATTTTTATCTTCAGCGATTATGCAGTGCTTACAATGTTTCAATTATTAGTGGTTTAATTTTATTTTTTAATATATTTACTAATATTTGAATACGCTTGAGCTGTTTATTACTAAGACCAGTATACCATGTTTGCAATTTTTTATTTGTCTGTATAGTCGTTCTAAATAATTTAATTTTATATATTGTGACCATCTTCTTTGTACAAATAAAATGAAAGTCAACTGTTCTATATTCCTGATGATTGAAGCATTTTATCTTTATGAAGTTACTCTTTATCTCTACTAATTCTTATTGGTATAAATTCTATTTTATTACATGTCATTGTAGCTATACCAGTTGCAATTGCAAAGGTAATTAAATGTGTTTATCTCTGTGGAATAAGTCTTCTATTAAAAAGTGAGTACAATAAGAAGAGAGAAATGATGATAGTGATAACAATGATGTAATTGGTGAATTCTGGATTGGAAATGAAGTGTGACTGCATTTCTTTCATTCCTCTAGCTTAGCATCATCCTGTTAATGGAAAATAAAAGCTTAATGAAGTTAGCCAGCTCATTTCAGAGGCATCCATTGAAAAATGCAATTTTTTTCATTTGTTCAACAAATATTAATTACTCACATTGTGCCAGTAACTGGGCTAGATTTCCTGAAAAACAAAGAAAATAAAACAGAATCCTTTCCCCTTGAAGACCTGTTGCTCTTCTAATAATGTAGGTTTGGGGTGGAGGTCAGAGAGGAGGGTTGAAAGGAAGAGAGAGAGAAAGATGCTTCTCCAGCACAGAAAACATATCGGGAATAAATGAGGAAAATAAAATTGAAGTGTTTACATTATACTGTACACTTGATGTATGTTTACTCGTTTATTCATCACAACTCTAAAAAGTAGTTCTTTTCATTATTCTCATGTTGTGATGAGAAAATTAAGGCATAAAGGGGTTATATAATGTGTCCAAGGTCACTCCCTACTACTAGGAATTAGTAGAGTTGGGATTTTAAATAAAGCTTAGTTGACTCCACTTTGCCTTTTAACTACACTTTCCTTAATGTTGCAAGAAAATATATAATTAAAGGGCATGGAAATTTCGAGGAAACTTGATTAATTCTTTCCTGAGGGTCAGGGAATGTTTACTGTAAGCATTTGAATGGGACTTCTAATGGGTGAGTAGGCTTTCATTGGCAAGGGGTAATATGCAGATGATAAGGTGAAGAGGCTGGTGATGGTTGAAAAAGCAGCATGAGAAAAAGCAAAGGGGTATTACTCATAAGTCTGGAGTTCACAAAACAAGGGAAATACATGGCCATTGTGGGTGGATGGGGCATTGCAGCATGGAAAGACAGCCCTGGAAACAGAGCTTGGAGCTCCACTGTATAGGGTTTGGAACTCCAAGCCAGAAACTTCAGATTTCATTTTATCTATAGTGCAAGATTATTCCAAGGAAAAATGTGAGTTATAAGAGCCTAAAAGCAGGCTTCAGCAGGGAAAATGAAAAAGGCTGATAAGATTCCTCAAATAGTAAATTCATAGCAGAATTAGCAGACTTCATGACCAGTTGGATATAATGCAGAGGGAGAGGAAAGGGGTCAAAGTGATGCTGCGGGTCTAGTTGTGGTGAAGAGAGTAACCAAATTAAGCCTTGTATAGCTCCTCCCCAATTTGTCATGCACCTCTACAGCATGGTCCCCAGGGATAAAGAAGAGGCTGGTTTGTTTCTTCAAAGACATACCAGTCCTGGAAGGCTCAAGGCAAGTGTTTGGATGAGGGATTTCCTCTAAACAATGTAACTCTACAGGGGCAGTGCCTGTGACTCAGTGAGTAGGGTGCTGACCCCATATACCAAGGGTGGCAGGTTAGAACCTGGCCCCGGCCAAACTGCAACAACAACAACAACAAAAAAAAAAAATAGCTGGGTATTGTGGTGGGCACCTGTAGTTCCAGCTACTCAGGAAGCTGAGACAGGAGAATAGCCTAAGCTCAGGAGCTGGAGGTTGCTGTGAGCTGGGACTCCAAGGCACTCTACCAAGGGTGACAAAGTGAGACTCTGTCTCTAAAAAAATAAATAAATAAAAATAATGTAACTTTATAGTTTAATAAAGCACTCAATAGTTCACCTTCCAGACTTTTTGATCTAAAAAAGTAGTTTTGTAAATTTTTTATGCTCAATGAAATCAATCAATTCTTTCAACAGATATATAAAATTGCCAACCATTAGTGCTCTCAACATTCTCACTTTGTCTGAACTCTCCATTAATCTGAAGAAATGATTGATTCCAATTCAAAATCTCAAGCTGACTGTTCCCGCCCTTTTAGTACTTTTTCTGTGGTACATATTCAAAGATAGCTAAGTTGTTGGCATTTTCAGTCTCTTAAAACCATGAAGCAAAAACCTTGGGTTAAGGAGAATAATGGGAGGAGGTGAGATTGTGGTGCTGGAATGGAAGACTGCCACTCTGGCACATGGCCCTAGTAGCTATGGAAACCATTGCCTTTGTCTGCATCACCTGCATATGTTTAGAGTGAGCCCATTTGTATTACTGATCTCAAATGAAGGCTTCTATGAAAGTAGGAATAATCAGAGGAAAATTATCTCAACACACTAGAAATCTGTAATGAGAGTGGCCTAGTGTTTTGTTCTTCCAAGGATGCTAAGTGACGTAAGTAGTAACCACCTGGGTAGCATTTCTAAATTCAGTGAACTAGGAAGGGTGAGACTTTGCATCATGTCTGGCCATAGATTATACATCTTTAACATTTATTGACTGCTTATGTATAACAGGCTTTATGATGCAGAGTTTCATTTTGTCTTAATTATCCTCACAATAGCCTAGTGTGTATGGTAGCATGATTATGCTCATCTCCATTTTACTCTGAGATCTGGGGCCAAAGAAGCCAAGTGACTTGCTTTAGGTTGCCCTTATTTTTTCTAATCTTGCTATACCCAGCTGTGGCTTCCTGTGACTTGATCTGTGGACCGCAATGGAGGCCTTTGCTCACTGTGAATTCCTTCAGGCTCTCTGCTGCTAATAAATGAATGACTCTGTGAGTCAAGCCATCCATGAAGCCAGGGAATAGCCATGATATGTGCCTTTGTAGAATAAGCTGAAGCTCCAGAACTCGTTTGGCTTTGTGTTTGCACATGTGCATGAATAAAGCTATATTGGGTGGTGCCTGTGGCTCAGTGAGTAGGTCACCAGCCCCATATACCTATGGTGGTAGGTTCAAACCCGGCCCTGGCCAAACTGCAACAAAAAATAGCTGGGCATTGTGGCGGGCACCTATAGTCCCAGCTACTCAGGAGGCTGAGGCAAGAGAATCGCCTAAGCCCAAGAGCTGGAGGTTGCTGTGAGCTGTGTGACACCACAGTACTCTATGGAAGGTGATAAAGTGAGACTCTGTCTAAAAAAAATTAATAATAAAGCTATATCAATGATCCTATTTTTCTCTCACATAAAAAGCAAAGGATTGGAAGACTGGACTCCTCCATGGGGAACATCATCACTCTGTTGTTGTTGCTATGTTTATAAGCAATAATAATAAGTTTGGGCAGTCTTGTGGGTTAAACTGTGTCTCCTAAAATTCATTTGTTGAAGTCCTGCCTCCTAGTACCTCAGAATATGTCTTTATCTGTAAACAGGTATTTACAGAGATTGTTATGAAAATGAGAAATTGGAGCAAAATGAAACACATGGAAGGAAAATGATGTGAAGATACATCATGGGAAACAGCTATCTCCAAGCCAAGGAGAGAGGCCTGAAACAGATCTTTCTCTTTCAGCCAATTTATATTCTCGGATGCCCTTCACAGTACCTTCAAAGAAAATGAAATACCTAGGACTATACCTGACAAAAGAAATGAAGGACCTCTATAAGGAAAATTACGAAACCCTAAGAAAAGAAATAGCAGAAGATATTAACAAATGGAAGAACATACCATGCTCATGTCTGGGAAGAATCAACATTGTGAAAATGTCTATACTTCCCAAAGCAATCTACAGATTAAATGTCATTCCTATTAAAATACCAACATTGTAATTTCAAGACTTGGAAAAAATAATTCTGGACTTTGTATGGAACCAGAAAAAAAAAAAAAAACATATAACTAAGGAAGTTCTTAGCAATAAAAACAAAGCCATGGGCATCAGCATACCAGACTTAAGGCTGTACTTCAAGGCCATAGTGATCAAAACAGCATGGTACTTGCACAAAAATAGAGACATAGACATCTGGAACTCAGTAGAAAACCATGAATTGAAGCTAACATCCACCTAATATTCTATAAACCAAACAAGAACATACACTGGGGGAAACAATCCCTATTCAATAAATGATGCTGGAAGAACTGAATAACCTCGTGTAAAAGACTGTAAAAATCCTCAAGGAAAGCATAGGAAAAACACTTGACTACATCAGGTTGGGGAAAGACTTTATTAAGAAGACTTCCCTGGCAATTACAACAACAAAAATAAATAAATGGGACTTAATTAGACTGAAAGCTTCTGTAAGGTTAAGGCAATAACAACCAAAACAAATAGACAACCTATATAATGGGAAAGTATATTTGCATACTTTGAATCAGACAAAAGCTTGATAACCAGGATCTACCAAGAACTCAAATTAATCAACATGAAAAAAGCCAATAATCCTTTATATCAATGGGCAAGAGACATGAATAGAACTTTCTCTAAAGAAGACAGACAAATGGCTAACAAACATGAAAAAATGCTCATCGTCCCTAATCATTAGAGAAACGCAAATCAAAACCACCTTGAGATATCATTTGACCCCAGCGATAATGGCCCACATCACAGAATCTCAAAACTGCAGATGCTGGTGTGAATTTGGAGAAAAAGGAACACTTTAACACTGCTGGTGGAACTACAAACTAATACAACCTTTTTGGAAGGGAGTATGGAGAACCCTCAAAAAACTCAAAGTAGATCTCCTATTTGATCCTGCAATCCCATTATTGGGCATCTACCCAGAAGAAAAAAATCCTTTTATCATAAGGACACTTCCACTAGACTGTTTATTGCAGGTCAATTTACAATCACCAAAATGTGGAAATAGCCTAAATGCCCAACAATCCAGGAATGGATTAACAAGCTGTGGTATATGTATACCATGGTATACTATTCAGTATGGATGTGTGTTTCCAATACCATGGAAACTAGAAAAAGATGTAAAGTTTCCATCTTTTGTATTGACCTGAAAGGAAGTATTCCTAGTAAAGCATCACAAGAGTGGAGAAACAGGAATCTTATTACTCAATTCTAATACGAAGACAATTAATGACCATGGTGGGGGGTAGTGGAAGGGAAGAGTAGAGAGAAGGAAGACAGGAGAGGGCTGGGGGATCACTGTGTATTATATACCTTTTGGGGGTGGAACACAATTATAAGAGGGACTTTACCTAACAAATGCAATCAATGTTACCTTGTTCAAAAAGCTTTAAAAAAAGAGAATAGGTTACTCACCCTATGAAATATTATATCACAGGACCCTTCCCATTTTAAGAAGTTTACCAGGGACCCTGAGAGAACTGGAAGAAACAAAATTTACTAACTTACTAACCAACTAACGTTACCAGGAAAAATAATGAAAACAAGATTTCAGAATGGGTGAATGGTAGATATCCTGTTAGTTTATCACCCCTAGTCCACCCCCACTCTCCAGGTAACCAGGTGTAGATTACGGATTGGAGCCTGAGCCCGCTAAAACCCTGGTGAAAAGGCCCCTACTTGGTGATCCTGTCCTCACCAACAACAGTGAAGGTGAATGGCATCCCTGTCTGGATACATCACTCACATGTGAAATCAGCCAGCAATGGGGAGTGGACAGTCCAATGACACCCAGAGCATCCCCACCATCTTACACTGAAAAAACAGACTACAACCCTGCCCCAGTCACATACAGGAGCTGACTGGTATATACATGGCAGAAGCTTGTAGACGAGCAGCTGTAGCATGGGACTGATTACTGATTCTTTTCTTTGGACTTTTTCACCTTCTTTCTTTAATCTTAGGTGTAAGACATGATGAAGGTTGTGAAAAATGTATCTAAAAGGTAACCCAAACTAGAAAAACTGTCAGAATTTGTGTTATTGGTTTGCTCTTATTGTGAACATGCAGGAAAGCCTGAAGGTACTTGCATGTGTGATGACACCCAATGTAGTATGCGTGTGTCCCCCAGTGGGCCAGCTGTTTGCTATAGTTCTTCTGAACCCCCAGAGCAAGCTGAATTTGCTATGTGGTATACTGATATCCCTGGAAAGACAATGACTCGAGTTAAATATAACAGAAAGAATACCTAAACAAATAAAAAAAAAAAAGATCATTAATGACAATTTTGTAATATATACAAAAATAGGAGAGGGATGTAACCATACACATTGATAATTGATCCATTTTTAAAACACAAAGCAGGAATTTTGGGCTATTTAGCTTCATAAAAAGAACTTTAATAAGACACAATTTGAGGCTGTGGTTTCTATGGCTGCTTGGTACAAATATCTTGTGGTTGAATTTTTCTCCAAATAGGAATAATTCTGAAAAGTTTTCTAAATTTGTCCATGCTATCTTTCCTGTAGGATACCATAGGAGAAAAATGAGAACAGATCTTCAATTATGCTCAGTCTAAGTAGAAACAATGACATTACTCAAATATACAACTTAAAAAGTTGAATTTGAACACTGGAAAGAAAACTGGTGTGAAAAGAAGGCCTGAGTTGGAATCCTTATTATGTCATATTCAAGGTCAAGATGCTTTGCTGATTCCTAAAATGGGCTGGCCAGCTTGTGGTGATCAGTGAGATAATAAGCGTACATGTGCTAGGCACAGGGTTTGTGCCCAATAGTATGTTCCTCTTTTTTAGTGTAGGTAAAGCGTATACTGAATGTCAGCTATACCCATTCGGTACTATCATATTCTATATTTTTAATCTGATCAGTTCTAAGCAACCCTGTGATAACACACATTTTAACATAAATGTATTTGAATTCACTGGTCAGAAGCAGAAAACTGGGTAGTCTCTACATGTGAGAAACCTAAAGCCTATGGATCTAGATAACAGGTTACCTGTTGGTCAAAATCATACTTGAAGATTAAGAACAGGGATCTCTTGACTCATGGCTCCCTAAACATTAAAGAGGCTTCCAACACATTCAAATGCAAAAGAGGTTACTGTCAAAAGAGGTTACTTACAGGAGGAGGGGAGAGGCAAAATGGGAAAATTTGAATCGCTATTAATATGATTAAGTCATTGAGCTCAACAGTGCTATAGGACATTAGAAGTGTATTCAATTTCCTGACATTTTAGATTGAGCGTATAAGTCTAAGGAAAATGGGTTGGTTGCTGCCTCAGGTCACCCAAAGTTTAACACTGCTTAACTAGAACTAGAAGGCAGTCTAATAGAAGCACTTTGGTCCACAAGTCTAAGAAAGCACAACACTTATCCCATAATTAATGAGTGGGTACCATTTTCTGAATATTTCCCTTAGGAGTCATATTTTTAAGTGGTAATTTCCTTTCACTATGAACAAAGAACCCTTTCTCCCATCCCCAGTGCACATGCACCATAAAATTTAAGTTTAGTGGAGGAAACACTGGTACTAATTATTGTTCTGTCTGTCATGGGGGTTTTCTCTTCCACATGAGAGAAGGCTTGAGAAGCAGATTAGATATAACCAACTGCAAGGGAAATTCAGCACTCATCATTTCACTTGAAATAGTCTCCTTAGTAGAGAGACACTTTACAGAGCTGGTGGGAGACTGTATACCTTCCTAACAGCAGCCTGCATGTGAAGATTGCTGGCTGTTTGAAAAGTGAATTGAAAAATAAAAAGAGAAGAAAATCACAGTGGGCATTCAAAGAAACTGGGCATCAAATCAGAGAAATGCAGCCTCTGACTCTAAGATTCAAGGAACCAAATCACAGGGATTCTGTCATATTCAAGTCAAGGTCAAGGTTTTTGTTTTGCTTACTTTGCCTTTGAAAGTGCATTTCAGTGAACCTCCAATCAAAATTATCAATCATAGAATAAGGACATTAAGTTTTATTAAGATGGCAAGACTATTTTGCCCATTGTTTTTTTCTTCTTAATCAATAACAGTAAAATAGGCTAATTATTATAGAACAGCTGGCTAGATTTCTTTATTAAGTCAAGGAGGTAGAAAGAGACAGAAGGGACTCTTCTAGGTTAGAAGAGATGTAACAACCAAATGTAATGTGTAAACTTTGGCTCCTGCTTCAAATAAACCAAATATAAATAGCATATAGGGACAATTGGGTAAATTTGGGGGAAAAAAAGATGAGTGTTAAACACAACTAAGGAATTACTATTGATTTAGTTAGGTGTGATAATGGGTATTGGAATTAGGTAGAAAATGTCCTTACTTTTTTTTTATATTAAATCATAGCTGTGTACATTGATATGATCATGGGGCATCATTCACTAGCTTCACAGACCATTTGACACACTTTCATCACACTGGTTAACATAGCCTTCCTGGCATTCTCTCAGTTACTGTGCCTTTTTAGTGATGCATGGTCAGTTCTTATGATATCTATGATAACTTTAAGGAAAACAGTAGCTTAATAAATTAGTTAGCTAATAGTTATTACTATGCTCTTTAGCCACCCAAAGCCAACGGACTTTGAGATTTCATTTGGCAAAAGAACAGCCACTCTTTACCATTCCCTGAATTGGCTTATCTTAAGAACATCCATTCACTTCCATCACACTAGGACCACGGAAGCTGTATTTCTTAAAAGAAATGGAACACTTTGTATTGTTGTTTTAGTTAGGATCCTTTGAAATTGAAGATTACTAACTTTAGAAAAGTGTAATTTTACAGTATTACATTTAATTTTTTTAGAGAAACAGTAAAAACTAACATGGTGAGGAAAAAGGTAGAAAACAAACTTTAAAAAAATATTTACTCATTTAGTTAACAACATGAACTAAGTAGCAACCTTGTGACAGGGTTGACAGTCATCACTTAGGGTATATGGTCAGATGCATCACCCCCTAGCTCTGTTGTAGGATAATATTTAGATGTGTCTCTGGTCACGCAACGTCTATGTAGCTCAGAACATAGCATACTGCATAGATTTTACTTAAGTTATTGTTATGGTTAATTTTATTAATTAAAATTTTAATTTTAACTCAACTAGGCCACAGGGTGCCCAGACATGTAGTCACATGTCGTTCCACATCTGTCAGTGAGGTTGTTTCTGGATAAGAATAATGCTTGCATGAGTAGACTGAGTAAAACAGATTGCCCTCTATGTTGAAAGGGGCCTCATCCACTGAAGACTGAGCAAGAAGGAACTCCTTATGCCTGAATACTTGTGGTACAACTTGAGTCTTCTCTGGTCTTCGGACTTCTGCTGACACATTGGCTCTTTTCGAGTGTTGAGTTTGTCAGTTTTCAGAGTGGAATTGACACCGTCAGCTCTCCTGATCCCCAGGCCTTCAGACTTGGACTGAGATGACATACCAGCTCTCTTGGCCCCCAAGGCCTTTGGAATTGGACTGAGATGACATACCAGCTCTCCTCCAGCAACTGGAGGTGCTTGTATCAGTAGATTTTTCCTTTCTATTATTGAGTATTATTTCACAATATAGATGTATCATAGTCATTATTTCTTCTCCCACTGAAGGCATTTGTGTTGTTTACAATTTATGGTGATTATGAGTAAAGTTGCTGCTAAACATTCATGTAAAAAGGATGGGTTTGCTGGCTCATATGGTGACTTTATGTTTAACTTTAAAAAACTGCCAATTTACTCTCAAAGAGGTTGCACTATTTAGCATCTGCATCAGCAGTGGAGGAGAGATCCAGTTGTTCTGCATCCTTGCCAGCACCTGGCATTGCTGTTACTGTTGTTTTCTCATTCTAACAGACGTATTGTGGTATCTCACTGTGGGTTTCATCCGCATTTCCCTAATGGCATATTTGCATGTGTTTATTTGCCATCCACATATCATCTTTGTTGAATGTCTGTACACATCTTTGCCCTTTAATTTATACAATTGAGTTGTAAGCATTCTTTATATATTCTAAATGAAAGCCCTTTGTCAGATATGTGATATTGTCAAATATCTTTTCAGTCTGTAGCTTGTCATCTAACTCTCCTAATGGTAGACTTCCCAGAGCAAACTTCTTTCTTTATAGGTGTAATAAAGCTCTGTTCACCCATTATTTTAGATCCGAATGCTACATTCTTATCTAACAACTCATCTCCAAGCCTGAGGTCTCAAAGATTTCTTCCTATGATTTCTTAGGAAAGATTTTATAGTTTTGAGTTTTACATATAAATCCACATACAATTTTAGTTCATTTTGTATAAGGTGTAAGATTCAGTTAGAAGGTTTTTGGTTTTGAGGGCTTTTTTTGTTTTCTTTTTGTTTTTTTGCATATGGATATCCAATCCTTCCAACAACATTCTTAAAAAAACAAAAAACAAAAAACTATGCTATGGAGAGTTCTTTATTCTGACATGGGTGTAGAGATCTGAGTTAAAGGGAAATTCAGATGGAAAAATTTGTAGGCACAGCTAATTGTGAGTTATAAGGGACCAAATTTTTCACTCCATATGACTTGCTTGGACCTGTTCTGTGAGCATATAGTTCTGTCAGGGAAAATTCACTTCCTAAGTTGCTACATGCTGAGGGCCAGGAGCTGTGGCTCACACTTATAATCCCAGCAACTTGAGAGGCTGAGGTGTGAGGATTGCTTGAGGCCAGGAGTTTGAGACTAGCCTGAGATCCTGTCTTTATTAACAAATAAAAAATAACTTAGCTGGGAATACTGGTGCATACCTGTAGTCCCAAATACCAAGGAGGCTGAGGCAGAAGGATCCCTTGAGCCCAGAGTTTGAGACTGCAGTGAGCTGAGATCATGCCATTGTACTCTACCCTGGGCAATAAAGCAAGATGCAGTCTCAAAAGAAAAAGAAACGACATACTTTACTCCCTTTATCTAGAGTAACTTTTCTGACACCCGTCTCTGTGCCCCCTCTGACTTTGCACTGAGAAAATGCCTGGTTCTGTCCTTACCAGTAACCTTTCCCTGTGCCTTCTGGCTCCTCATGGTGGACTGGGTGCTCCCTCCTCATCTCACCACAGGCCTTTGGGGCTCCTTCTAGCAGGAGCAGGCCTGCTCTATTTCTGCTCCACAGGTACCTAGGCCAGTGTCTGGCTCTCCATCCAAAGTCTGTGTCTGTTGCTCTTGAATTTGTTCCTCATTAATTTGGAAGAAAACAAGAAGTATTAAATGTGTACAAATCATTCTCCACAAAGAAGGGAAGACTGAATGATGCTGTATGGGAGAGTTCAAGTCTGAGCTGGGGGACCTGAGTTCTAATCCCACCTACCACAAAGCAGCTGCATGATTGTGAGCGAATGCTTTCACCTCTATCTGGGCTACTGTGTTCTCATCTGGGACAGGAGGAAGCAAGATGAGAACAGGAGTTGCCAAGCCAAGGTCTACAGGAATCAGACAAGTAACACAAATGAGTGAAATCTGGTGGGTATAAGATAAAGCAGGTGTAGAAGCTCCTCGATGAATGACAGCGGGTGTCCTTCCTCCCTGAGGGATGTGAGCAAGTGGTGGGACTGGGGTAAGCTGGGAGCTCATGCCCACCTAAGGTGGCCACGTCACTCAGCTCCAGCTGAGGTTTGATTTGCAAACTCAGCATTACCAGGTTCTTTGATTTTACTGGAGAAACCAGAAATCTAGATTTCCATGGAAATATTATTCTTAAAAACATTTGCCTCACTTTTAAAAAAATTAGAAGCAAGCTAAAAAAAATTCCAGGAAAACACATCTTTGGGCCAGAATTCAGATGTCAGTTCTAGAATGGAGTGGATTCCTGGGCCCTCTTCCAGAAGGTTCTAGGGCTCCCTGTGTTCTGCTTAGGAAGCCCAAAGTTGGAGTGAATGATTAACTTCCCCTATGGTTTGAAGGTTTAGGCCTGTCCAAAATCACACGAAATCTTAATGCCAATGCAATGATGTAAAGAGGTGAGCCTTTGGGGCATGATCAGGCTCTGAGGCTCTGCCCTGAGGGTGGAAACAGAATTAGTACCTTCATAAGAGGGCTCTAGGGGACTAGCCAGCTCGCCCACCCACCATGGGAGGGCACAGCGATGAGGTGCCATCGTGGGATAAGAGAGCTTTCACCAGACACAATCTGCTGTCACCTTGGCCTTATATTTCCCATAATCCGAAAACGTGACAAATATATTTCTGTTGTTTATAAACCACCTGGTCTGAGGTTTTGCTATAGCACCAGTAATAAAATAAGATAATCTTTTAGCTGAGGTTGCACTTAACAATATTAACACACTTTTTATGTTAGCTCCTTTGAAAATTAAATCTTTCAATGAAATAATATTAGTAGCTTTGAATGTTATTAAAATGGCACATAATATTTATGTTCAGGAGGCTGTATTCAGGAGTCATTCATTAGACATTGGTTACATTTATCATTTCATGATAAAATCGTGAAAGTATTTCTTACCAGCAGTACTTTATTCATTTTTTAATTCTTTATTTCAGTGCAGAATCTGTCTGGAGCCCTGGCAGCTCATAGCCAACCCTAAGAACACTGTCAAATACTTCCCATTTGCAAGGGTTTCAAGTGGGACATGAGTAGAATGGTCTGGGCCAACCTGCCATGCCCTTTACTCTTCTTCACCTTCCTGCCAACAGTCTCTTCCCTGCCCTTTCCTTGGCACTCCCAAATACAGGCACCCCCAGACCTCGTGCATGCAGCTGGATTTTCTGTTACTCACTGTAGGACACAGAGGGCCAAAACTTTCTCCAGCACGCTGTGAGAAGCTGTACTCACCTCCTGACTCTGATTTTCTGCTGTCCTTGGCTAGTGTGTCTGGGCCCTCAGCCTCACTCAACTCTGACCCTCTGTTCAGAGACACTCAAGCCTGGAGAAGCAATCTGGACAGATGGGTGCTGCTTCCGCCCCATTCATGAGAACACTCTGCATCTCTGTGGAAGACCCTGAGCTTGGGATCAGCCAGTTCACCAAGTACCTTCTCTGCCCAGAATCAACCTCTCTTTGCCTTTCCTCACTCCACCTTTCAGAGAAGTGTAGGAGTGTGGGGCACTTTTCCTATGGGGGTCCGGGATTAGCCACTCCCCCTCCCAGTGCTGGGTACTCCCCAGGAGGTGCTGATGGCGGAACACAAGAGCTTTGATCTCTTTCCCAAAAAGACTCAGAAGTATCTGTCCTTTTCTGTAAAATGGGGGCTGTCACAGGGCCTGTGCATTTTGTGGGGTGTTGTCTTTGAAGCTCTTGGCACAGTTCCTGGCACAAAACAAGGCTTCGTAAACCATCCAGAGTTGTGAGGAGAACCCAGTTTATGCAGGGCCAGGCCCCTCTTGGGACAGCTCTGCAGAAGGGTCTGCTGTGGTGAAGAGCAGAGAATGTGGCCTTGGACTTCCTGGAAGGCCTTGTGGCCCTGGTGCTCACGATCAACTCCCTTAGCCGGCCCCCTAGTTTGTAATCAGGAGGGTTCTTTGGACACTCCGTGCCCAGTCTGTGGCTCTTGTTAGAGCACAGGTGCAGGGGAAGCTCCTAGAAACGGGAGGATTATGAACTGCTGCCCCCCTGCAATGGCGCGGGCCCCGAGCCAGGGCAGCAGCAAGTGCTTCTGCCACGCAGGCCCCTCACCCCGGCGTTAGCGCGCGGAAGCCGGTCTCAGGGCCCAGTCCGGACTTTCCCAGTGGCAGTTTCGTGGCGCCTGCTAACCTCGGATTGAATCAATACACAGATCCTTGATCCCGGCAAGTGTTAAAACTTTGTCCCAGCTGGCAAAAGCGAGCTCCTCATTACGGCTCCTGCCCAGAGAGCTCCTGGGGATTCCCTTCCCTGACTCTAGATTGGGTAAGGGGTTGCATGTCTGTCTGAAGAGTGACAACTGAGGGACAGGCCACATGGGTCACAGACTCTTGCTACTCACTGTGACCCTTTCCAGCACAGCTCTGTCATACGTGACATGATTTCCTGAGGAATCAGAGGCAGAGAGTGACTGTGTGTTTCCCAAGGCACACAGGTAGCACGTGACCTCTCTGGGACTTCAACCTTGAGCTGAGGACTTCAAAGCCTCGTTCTTACTACACTTGTTATCAGATTTCTTCCACCTTGAGTCCGGCTATTGCTTCCTTCAGTTTGTACAGCATAGGTGTGGATGGACTTGGACACTTGCTGTCTCAGGATGCCCCCTCCTTCTTTCACAATTGTGACAGGCTGTCTCCAACCCCACCCACAGAGAGTAAATGGTGAAGGATGTCCAGGTGTGACATTCCTGATTTCTATTTAATGTCAAGGGAGGAAGGGATCCTTTTTAGCTTCTCTTCCATAGTTAGCATCTGCCCCACTCAAGAGGGGCTCCTGTAAGACAGTGTTCTAAATCCCAGAATTTGGAGTTAGTCAAACTGGTGCTCGACTGCCAGCTCCACCACCTCATTCGTGTGCCTGACCTTGGGCCAGTCACTTTTGCCTAAGCAAGCATTACTAGGGAAAATATTGATGAATGAATCTCTGTGTACAGCTGCCATATGCTCTTTTGTGCTGGAGATGGGGCTGGGGACATGAACACGTGGTGGTTCCTGCTCTCATGGAAATCACAATGCCGGAAGGGAGACTGACCAGTGAGCAGACAAGGGCACGGGAGTGCCATTAGTGCTTCCTGGCCTGGGCAAAGAGGGCACCGGGAGGAGCCAACCTGCCCACAGACTCCTTCCCCCACTCTGCTTTTTCTTGAACAGTTTCACTCTTCCCCACTCAAAAATACAGCCTTTATTCAATAAAGTCCCTGCAGGTGCCACCTCCTGTGTCTATCTTCTGTACTCTGTCCCTATTTGATCCACAGTTAGCCAGATATTGGGGGTAAAATATGGGTCAGGAATGAGCATTTAAGAAGAATTTCCCTCCTTTACAATTTATAGCACAGACAAGGGGAAAAAATAACTTGGTTCATTTTGCTTCATGAGTTTGGGTAGGCAGGGATCAAGATAAGGAAAGCTACAATGTGTCAAAAGGCTAACAAAGTAATTTGCTTTGGCCATCTACCTCATATGTTGCAACACACACTATGCTATAAGCAACCAAAGACAGAAGAACCAAGTAACTCATCCTACAGAAAATCACCAATACTACATCCAGGGAGTGAAATAATGGTGTTTGGAGGCCAAAAAAAATCCAACACTGATTAGAACACTTACTTGCTAATAACTTATGGTGATGCAGTGGTCTACTAAGGACTGGGCAGTGAAATAAGCATTTCACGTTATTCAGGCACTAAAAGAAAGAATTTTAAAATGATAATAAAGCAGAGTAAACCAAGGCTTGCTTTTTATTATCACCAGACTCTAACATTCCTAAATAATGTTGGTGATGAAATACTGTCCTCCCAAAATTGTTTTTATTTTCTTCTACAAAGTTATTTTTCTGCAGAAAATAGTTTTACTGAGATACAACTGAATTACAATAACATGCACCTACTTAAAGTATAAATCTGAATAGTTTTTAGCTGTATATGTATGTGTGTATGTGATCACAGTCAATATTCTCAAGACAGTGAATATGTCCACCGCTCATAGAAATTTTCTTCTTCACTCTCCTCTCTACCATCATGAATGTGTCATGGGTGGTGCATTGTTATGTCTAAGCCATCCCCAGTTATCATTGGGTAGGGTGGTATCTTGCTGACAAAACAAGGATTATGGCATACTTCCTTAGTACCCATGAGAGATTAAATAGAGAGAGGGAAGAAGGCCTGGGGCAGACCACTGGGAAGCTTCAATGTGACTAGTAAACCACAGGAATTAAGCACTGATATTGAACAACCATTCACAAGAGCAGCACGATTGACCGCAACTGTAGAACAAGGGACTACAAATGCAAAAATCCAACCAGAAGTGCTCAAAAAGAAGGAACACAGAGGATTACATTCTATCAGTTCAACTGCAGAGACAAGAAGGTTAAATGACTCTACCTGTGATCTTCTTCCCTGTAAACCCACCAAGCAAGTCCTTCCCTTAAACAAACCTCTTTTTTTTTTCTTTTCTTTTTTTTTTTTTTTATTGTTGGGGATTCATTGAGGGTACAATAAGCCAGTTACACTGATTGCAATTGTTAGGTAAAGTCCCTCTTGCAATCATGTCTTGCCCCCATAAAGTGTGACACACACTAAGGCCCCACCCTCCTCCCTCCATCCCTCTTTCTGCTCCCCCCCATAACCTTAATTGTCATTAATTGTCCTCATATCAAGATTGAGTACATAGGATTCATGCTTCTCCATTTTTGTGATGCTTTACTAAGAATAATGTCTTCCACGTCCATCCAGGTTAATACGAAAGATGTAAAGTCTCCATTCTTTTTAATGGCTGAATAGTATTCCATGGTATACATATACCACAGCTTGTTAATCCATTCCTGGGTTGGTGGGCATTTAGGCTGTTTCCACATTTTGGCAATGGTAAATTGAGCTGCAATAAACAGTCTAGTACAAGTGTCCTTATGGTAAAAGGATTTTTTTCCTTCTGGGTAGATGCCCAGTAATGGGATTGCAGGATCGAATGGGAGGTCTAGCTTGAGTGCTTTGAGGTTTCTCCATACTTCCTTCCAGAAAGGTTGTACTAATTTGCAGTCCCACCAGCAGTGTAAAAGTGTTCCCTTCTCTCCACATCCACGCCAGCATCTGCAGTTTTGAGATTTTGTGATGTGGGCCATTCTCACTGGGGTTAGATGATATCTCAGGGTTGTTTTGATTTGCATTTCTCTAATATATAGAGATGATGAACATTTTTTCATGTGTTTATTAGCCATTCATCTGTCGTCTTTAGAGAAAGTTCTATTCATGTCTCTTGCCCATTGATATAAGGGATTGTTGGCTTTTTTCATGTGGATTAATTTGAGTTCTCTATAGATCCTGGTTATCAAGCTTTTGTCTGACTGAAAATATGCAAATATCCTTTCCCATTGTGTAGGTTGTCTCTTTGCTTTGGTTATTGTGTCCTTATTGTGTAAACAAACCTCTTTTAGACCATGCTCCTCCCAGAATACCCTTTTCCCATCCAGGCTCTAATCTCTTCTCCAAAACTAACATTCTCCTATTCTCACTCTGGTACCCTTCCAATTATGCAAGACAGTCAAAAGGGTAGAAACGTCCTTGAAAGTAAATGAAAGCAAAAGATCCTTTGAAATGTCTGTCACCCAATCAAGAAAGTGCGAGAGATAAAAAAGGCCAACCAAATTAATCTGTTAGCACCATTCAGATGAAAGAGTGAATCAAAATAAAAGATAGACTCCATTGGAGGAAAACTAGAGGATACCATTGATCCAAGTAATAGCCTATTTATAGTGAAGCCTTCTGATCTAAAACTATCTGCTGAATCTCCAGAGGAGCCTGTAGAGGAATGGCCAACCACTTACAGGGCAAATGTTACATCAAGAGAGTACACCAATGGTGACTATTAAAAGTGACAAATATGAAATGAGGATGTGTATGTGTGTGTCTTTCTGTTCCCTAATGGGGGTTCGGGAGAAAGGAATAGAAGAGGGGGATGTGTAAGACAAGGGATGTGGGGTCCTGCACTGTTGGGGACAAGACCAAGAGGTCCACAGTTAACCAGATACTGGCAGAGAGGACTGGGTTAGTACTGAGCACTGAAGACAAACTTTCTCACTAACACTTTACTCCACTGGAAAATGGAAAAATAAAAAACAAGAAGTTAACTGATGACTCCATACTGAACCTCAGAGTCATAGCATTCTATAATAGACATAGTCTTATTTGACAGTGTGAATGTTACTTTTTTGCATTATTATTATTGCTCAATATTTCATTGCAGCAATCGTCTGATGTCTTTTCTGAATGTATTTATCTTCATTAATTCTTTACAAGGTTTTGTTTCTAGTCCTCATCTTAAGCATTGTTATTGTTGTTAAATTTTAAGCCTTTTTGATTTTGTAAATGGAAACCAAATAAACTGATGTATATATAAAAAAATAAAAAATAATAAAATGGAAAAAGAATAGATGGGGTTAGGGGGAAGTGGGGATGGGTTGCGGGGTACACAGCAGTAGACTTTAGATTGTCAGAACTCAGATGAGGAGGAATGTGATGTGCACAAGGTGGCATTTCCACACAAAGAAATTGACTTCAGGCCACCTACCTCATAGTGGTATTTGTTGCTCTCAACCCTATGCTGTAAGCAAGGAATAAAAAACTCACCCTGACAGTATCATCATTGACTGAAGAGGTTTGGACACACACACACACACACAAAAAAAAAAAAAAAAAAAAAACACTGAATGGGCTACTATCTTGCTAAGAGACTTGGGGTAGACAGTAGATTAACAAGGACAGGGTGACTGAAGTGGTTTTTGCTCCTGGTGAAGGCAAAAAAAGAGGGGTGTTTGCAAGGACTTTTAATGCACAAACAGAACCAAGTAAAAGGTTACCATGTGTTTATTATCACATTTATACTACAGTATTTATAAATAATGCCAATAATTGAATACTCTTTAGTCACCTTCCACAAATCTTTCTGCTTGAAGTGGTTGTGGAGGGATTTTAACATCAAATGTAGAAAACTGAGTTGATCATATTAGTTGAATTAATTGCCCCTCTACTATTTATTTTTTGACACATTTATTCACTTTTATTTGCACTCACAAGTCCCTTCTTCTCCTAGTCAATCATTCAAATGCATTTGGTGCATAGCCTTTCCTTCTCAAGAGGGTTAATAAAATGTATATTGTATTTGTGCTTATTTTTATTTATATCTGTTTTTATACACACATATCATTATTTCTTACTGTTTTACTTAGCCCTGTTCTTAATCTCCATTTATGTTCCTACAAATGTTTCTAATCTATTTTTCCCATGTAAATGAAAGTGGCAGATACATTTTTTTCACTGTGTAAATTTAACAAAGATATTTGGTGAGTTAATATTTGCATCCATCCTCTGGCACATGCTTTTTAAAAGTATATCTTAGCATCATTTTCTAAAATTTATATCTTAGTACTGCCATTTTTTGATCTGAATAAAAGTAGTAATGTGTATTTAGTTTTGGGTTGGTTTCATATGTACATATTTAGTATAAAAGTCTAATTAATTTTTTCAAGTACCTTTTTATTTTAGATAATTGAACATTCACCTATAGTTGTAAGAAATAATAGAAGAGTAAGAGTGATTCAATTGTATCCTTCATTTGGTTTTCCTAAATAGATACATCTTTGAAAAGTATAGATATTATATCCAGAAAATTGACATTGATACCATTCATCTACTTTACTCACATTTCACAAGTTTTACATGCACTCATTTGTGTTTAGTTTTTACTCACTTTTATCATATGCGTAGATTTATGTGATGAGCACAACAATCAAGATATAGAAAAATGCCATTGCCACAGGGATCCCTTACGTTGGTTGCCCTTTTGCAGTCACATCTACTTCCTTCTGGCCCTTACCCTAACAACCACTAATCTCCATCTCTCTACTTTTGTCCTTTCACAAATATTATATAAATACATTCATAAAGCATATAACCTTTGTCAAATGGCTTTTTTCACTCAGTAAATTAGTTTTGATTCATTAAAGTTTTTGCTTGATCTTCTTCCAGGAAATATATCTTTAACTTTGGGAGTTCTCTGATGAGGGATAGAAAGAGGAATAAAGGGAAAAGGGTGATGTGTGAGAGAAGAGGGGGTTGGGAGTCAGACCCTCAGATCCAGTTAGCCAGACATTGGGCTATAAGAATTGGGTGAGAACTGAGCACTACAGACAAGCTTCCCTCTTCAATACTTTATCTCACAAAAAGGGTAAAAACCTTGAAATAATATCTCTCTCTCTCTCTCTCTCTGTGTGTGTGTGTGTGTGTGTGTGTGTGTGTGAACATCAGCATATGAATTGCTGGAACATGGAGAGAAGTGGGAAGTGTGTAGGATGGCTCTGCCACCTCTCAAGAAAGAGAGATAAAAGGATTATCTCCTGGCCACCCACTTCATGGTGCTATTTGTTTCACCCTACCCTACAAAGAAAGTAGCAAAAATCCCTTAGAAGGACCAAAAATCAAACCCTACTGAAATACTGAAACATGCAAGGACTTAAAATATGTTTTCAGACCATAGTAGGCAAAATAGTGTCCCTACTCAAGATGTCCCCTACATAATCCCTGAAGCCTGTGACTGTGTTTGGTAATATGGCAAAGGAAATTAGGTTGTAGATGGAAATAAAGTTGCTAATTGGAAAAATTTGGAGATGGGAGATACTCTGGATTATCCAGATGTGTTTGATGTAATCAAAATCGTCCTTTGAACGTGGCAGAAACAGAATGTCAGAGTTAGAGAGAGATCTGAAGATGCTCCATGGAGGCTTTAAAGATGGAAAAAGGAGCCAGGAGCCTGGGATTTCAGGTGGCTTCTGGAAACTGAAAAAGTAAAAAAAAAAAAAAAAAAAAAAAATGGACTGTCCCCTAAAGCCTCCAGTAGGAACGTACCATTGCTAATCTCTTGATTTTAGTCAAATAACCTCATCTCAGACTGGTCTCCAGAAAGGTCAGATAATAAACTTGTCTTGTTTTAAATATTGTGGTAATTTGTTATGTAATACAGCAGAAGTAGAAAATTAATAAAAATGTCACAAACCCAGCACCGATTATACAATTTTCTTTCTAAAAATATTGCAGCGGAACAGTGATGTACCAAGGCATAGGAGTTGAAATGGTTCACCCCTCCCCCCATCAAGCATTTAGTGAAACAGGAGCATTGTCTGCAGTGCATTTTAAAACAAAAATACAACCAAGCAAATGTCAATTTTTTTATTGCTACCATAGTCCATTATGTTTAAATAATGTCAGTGATAAAATAATCTCCTTTCCCTAAAAATATTTGTACAAGATGATGAGCATTTTTTCATGTGTTTGTTGCTCATTTGTCTGTCATCTTCAGAGAAGTTTCTGTTCAAGTCTCTTGCCCACTTATAAATGGGATTGTTTGTTCTTTTCTTGTTGATTAATTTGAGTTTTCTGTAGATTCTACTTATCAGCCTGCCCTTTGTCAGATTTGTTACATGCAAAAATCTTCTACCATTCTGAAAACTATCTGCTTGAAAAAAATTGTCCAAAATTGTTTTGTATTTCTCATAGAAAATGTATCTTTTAAAACAGCTTTATGTGCCATAATTGGCTTAAAATAAACTTCACAAAGTGTACCATTTGATCTTCAATTCCTTTTTAGAGTTTCTATCCCTCTGCTTATATTTTCCATCTGTTCCTGAAAGTGTTCTACTTTTGCCATTAGACCATCTAACATATTAATCTTGGTTATTTAAATTGTTTTCTCTGATGATTCCAACATCTGGTTTGATTTTTTGCTTTGTCTTTATAGGCTGTGTTTTCCTCAGATTTTTGAATGCTTTGCAATTTTTTCTTGAAAGCCAGACACTGCACGGATAAGTGGAGCTGCGTTAAACAAGTCTTTAGTGTTAGGATGTATGGCAATCAGATTTTAACATTGGGTGTACCTACATTTATCTGAGGTTTCAAGTTCCTCATAGGATTTTTCTTTTTTTAATTTATTTTTATTTTATTTTATTATTCAATCATAGCTGTGTACATAAATGCGATCATGGAGCACCATACACTGTTTTTATTTATTTATTTATTTTATTAAATCATAGCTGTGTACATTAATGCGATCATGGGGCACCATACACTGGTTTTATAGACCGTCTGACACATTTTCATCACACTGGTTAACATAGCCTTCCTGGCATTTTCTTAGTTATTGTGTTAAGACATTTATATTCTACATTTACTAAGTTTCACATGTACCCTTGTAAGGATTTTTCTTATATCTCCCTTATTGTCTTTGTCCTTACCTAAGTTCTATTCCTTAAACAAGTCTGCACGTTGTAGTTCTTTCAGCTATCATCTACAATTACTACTTTAGAGCCTTGTTAGTATGGTGGCAAAGTGACAGGAAGTGGAAGTATTATACAATCTTCTTTGTAAATCTCAGTTTTGTAATAGCCCAGTGTTTCTTGGAGTTCATATTTACAAATGTTTTTCCATTAGTATAGAATTTATCTCTTTAAATGAGACAGGAATGCTAGTGGGGCTGGAAAGGAGAGAATGTTTTCATCTAGGTAGGACAAGGCTCTGTTAATTTTTTTTTCTCCATGAAAAGTAGCTCTTTGTTATGAAGAAAATCTGAGTCTGTTTCTAAGTTATTATTCTTCCCTTCCCCCTGCCACAGCTAGGAGGTAATCTTTCTTTGCTCTTCTCTATGAGAACTTGGTACTTTTCTGGAAGTAAATCTCATGAAATTGTGCCCCCCACACACACACACATCAAAACTGTAGGTCCCAGGAACGTCTTGTTCTCATGCTTTATCAAATTTAACCTTCAGAAATTTACCAAATTACCATTGAAGTGTCATTCAAATGTCACGTAAGTGCCACATTAGGTAATTAATTAAAATTACCAGTTTACCTTCTCAGTAGCTTTTGCTCTGACAGCAGATATTGGCTGTTACTCTGCATTCAACTGTTCCTTCAGATTTCTGGATGGCTGTCACTTTAATTCTTCAATGAGTCCAAGAAAATTATTGATTTTCAACTTTTCTGACATTTCTTCTTGTTTTAAATATAGGAATATCACTTTTAACTCTTTATATATGAGAGTTCATGGTGGAAAGTGTGTCACTGTTTGTTTCTTTTTATTTCCTTCCTGTTTTTCAGAATGTATAATCCCAAATAAACTGATTAGGGATGGATAGGGGATACAAGGAAGTAAGAGAAAAGTCTGGCCTCCTAGATGAGAAAGTTAAAAAGGAACCTGCAACAAATAATGAGTTTTGGAAATCTTGTGAGTCAATTGACCAAGTATGTCCTGTTCTCCACACAATGCAGGTTCTAGTTTATGACACAAAATAGAGTAATGGTTACAGTTCTAAAAAGCGAACACAGAAAATGTCACAAACAACTCAAGGCTGATAGACAACACTATATAATTTTCAGGAAAAATAGCAGGTAGCAATGATGGATTAAAAGGGAAAGAAAATGGGCACATGTGGCAACTAAGGTAATCTGTGACATTGAGAAGTAAACAAGAATACCTAAAGACCTCTTCTAGAGGGACCAATGAAAGAAAGGCTTTATAAATAATTACAGGTGGAACTAAGATAGTTATGTAGGAGTTAACTGTGGGCCCAAACCTCAGTTTGGAGTAGACAGGGGAGAGGATTCTGGGGGAAGCCACAAGACTCTACACCAACTTAAAGCATAAAGTCTAGGAAGCCTGGAGAGAGGTGTACATTGACTCACATACCACGTGGCAGAATTAGATAATGGAGAAGCTTTCTGATTTCTCAGAAACTTTTTATTGATCTCTAACACAAAGCATATATGCAAAATGTAAAGGTGCCAAAATTCTAACAGGATTAAAAGAACCCCAAGCTCCCAGGAAGATTGGGTAGAGGAAATGGCTGGGTAATTGGGAACATAGGGTAGTGAGTTGTCAACAACAGCCCATAATGTATTTAGAAAGGGGAAGGGGGAAATAAGTTTCACCTCTACAGGGCAGACAAAATAGCTTCCCTAATCTAAATTGCCAGTCAGAAGTATAAAGGGTTTACTGCCTGCTGATTCTCCCCTACAGGGAGAGTCTGGGGCACCTCTGGGCTCCTTTCATCTTCAGTGGTCCTGGGGAGCCCCCAGGGAGGGTGCTTCTGCCAGCTTTGCCCTAGATTGAAGTGAGGCACCTCACAGAGAGATCAGCCTATCTAACTCCCACAGTTATACTTGTGTTCTGCCTTTGTGTGGGGTCTCCCCTCACTCTTCAGGGGGACACTCTTCCACTCTTCTGGAAAAGTCTATGCTTACCTCTGCTTTGCTTTAAATAAAAACTATACTCCTTTTTCTGTTGTGTTGGAGTTGGAGTTGCAGCTGTTTTTATTTCTGTGACTTAGCCAAACTTGCTATGTTCTGCCAAGTGACCAAACCAGGTCTACTAAACAGCTCCAGGGGCTCAGAGACCCCTGACGGACATAATGTATTTTCAAATTCACTGATTCTTGTTTCTGCCAATTCAAGTCTGTATTTGAACACCTCTAGTAAAATTTCATTTCAATTCTTTATATTTATTTTCCTTTTCAGCTCCAGAATTTTAATGCAATTCTTTTTTTAAAAAATGCTATCTCTTTATTTAAACTTTTATTTTACTTTTTTTTTAGCTGATTATTGTATCTTTTTCTTTTTTCTTTTTTTTTTCTTTTTTTATTGTTGGGGATTCATTGAGGGTACAATAAGCCAGGTTACATTGATTGCAATTGTTAGGTAAAGTCCCTCTTGCAATCATGTCTTGCCCCCATAAAGTGTGACACACACCAAAGCCCCACCCCACTCCCTCCTTCCCTCTTTCTGTTTCCCCCCCATAACCATAATTGTCATTAATTGTCCTCATATCAAAATTGAGTACATAGGATTCATGCTTCTACATTCTTGTGATGCTTTACTAAGAATAATGTCTTCCACGTCCATCCAGGTTAATACGAAGGATGTAAAGTCTCCATTTTTTTAATGGCTGAATAGTATTCCATGGTATACATATACCACAGCTTGTTAATCCATTCCTGGGTTGGTGGGCATTTAGGCTGTTTCCACATTTTGGCGATTGTAAATTGAGCTGCAATAAACAGTCTAGTACAAGTGTCCTTATGATAAAAGGATTTTTTTCCTTCTGGGTAGATGCCCAGTAATGGGATTGCAGGATCAAATGGGAAGTCTAGCTTGAGTGCTTTGAGGTTTCTCCATACTTCCTTCCAGAAAGGTTGTACTAGTTTGCAGTCCCAGCAGCAGTGCAAAAGTGTTCCCTTCTCTCCACATCCACGCCAGCATCTGCAGTTTTGAGATTTTGTGATGTGGGCCATTCTCACTGGGGTTAGATGATATCTCAGGGTTGTTTTGATTTGCATTTCTCTAATATATAGAGATGATGAACATTTTTTCATGTGTTTGTTAGCCATTCGTCTGTCGTCTTTAGAGAAAGTTCTATTCATGTCTCTTGCCCATTGATATATGGGATTGTTGGCTTTTTTCATGTGGATTAATTTGAGTTCTCTATAGATCCTAGTTATCAAGCTTTTGTCTGATTGAAAATATGCAAATATCCTTTCCCATTGTGTAGGTTGTCTCTTTGCTTTGGTTATTGTCTCCTTAGCTGTACAGAAGCTTTTCAGTTTAATGAAGTCCCATTTGTTTATTTTTATTGTTGTTGCAATTGCCATGGCAGTCTTCTTCATGAAGTCTTTCCCCAGGCCAATATCTTCCAGTGTTTTTCCTATGCTTTCTTGGAGGATTTTTATTGTTTCATGCCTTAAGTTTAAGCCCTTTATCCATCTTGAATCAATTTTTGTGAGTGGGGAAAGGTGTGGGTCCAGTTTCAGTCTTTTACATGTAGACATCCAGTTCTCCCAACACCATTTATTGAATAGGGAGTCTTTCCCCCAGGGTATGTTCTTGTTTGGTTTATCAAAGATTAGATGGTTGTAAGATGTTAGTTTCATTTCTTGGTTTTCAATTCGATTCCAAGTGTCTATGTCTCTGTTTTTGTGCCAGTACCATGCTGTCTTGAGCACTATGGCTTTGTAGTACAGACTAAAATCTGGTATGCTGATGCCCCCAGCTTTATTTTTGTTACAGAGAACTGCCTTAGCTATACGGGGTTTTTTCCGGTTCCATACAAAATGCAGAATCATTTTTTCCACATCTTGAAAGTACGATGTTGGTATTTTGATAGGAATGGCATTGAATAGGTAGATTGCTTTGGGAAGTATAGACATTTTAACAATGTTGATTCTTCCCATCCATGAGCATGGTATGTTCTTCCATTTGTTAATATCCTCTGCTATTTCCTTTCTGAGGATTTCATAGTTTTCTTTATAGAGGTCCTTCACCTCCTTCGTTAGGTATATTCCTAGGTATTTCATTTTCTTTGAAACTATGGTGAAGGGAGTTGTGTCCTTAATTAGCTTCTCATCTTGACTGTTATTGGTGTATACAAAGGCTACTGACTTGTGGACATTGATTTTATATCCTGAAACATTACTGTATTTTTTGATGACTTCTAGGAGTCTTGTGGTTGAGTCTTTGGGGTTCTCTAAGTATAAGATCATGTCGTCAGCAAAGAGGGAGAGTTTGACCTCCTCTGCTCCCATTTGGATTCCCTTTATTTCCTTGTCTTGCCTAATTGTATTGGCTAGAACTTCCAGCACTACATTGAATAGTAAATGTGACAGAGGACAACCTTGTCTGGTTCCAGTTCTAAGAGGAAAAGCTTTTTTCCTCCATTCAGTAAAATATTGGCTGTGGGTTTCTCATAGATAGCTTCAATCAGTTTTAGAAATGTGCCACCTATGCCTATACTCTTCAGTGTTCTAATTAGAAAAGGATGCTGGATTTTATCAAATGCTTTTTCTGCATCTATTGAGAGGATCATGTGATCTTTATTTTTGCCTCTGTTAATATGGTGGATAACGTTTATAGACTTCCGTATGTTAAACCAGCCTTGTATCCCTGGGATGAATCCTCCTTGATCATGATGAATGACTTTTTTGATGATAAGCTGTAATCTATTGGCTAGGATTTTGTTGAGAATTTTTGCATCTATATTCATGAGTGAGATTGGTCTGAAATTCTCCTTTTTGTTTGGGTCTTTTCCTGGTTTTGGTATCAGGTTGATGTTTGCTTCATAGAATGTCCTGGGGAAGATTCCTTCTTCCTCAGTTTTTTGGAATAATTTCTGCAGTACAGGAATAAGCTCTTCCTTGAAGGTTTGATAGAATTCTGGAGTGAAGCCATCTGGACCAGGGCATTTTTTGGTTGGTAGATTTTTTATTCTTTCTTTGATCTCAGTGCTTGAAATTGGTCTGTTCAGGAGCTCTATTTCTTCCTGGCTAAGTCTGGGGAAAGGGTGTGATTCCAAATATTGATCCATTTCTTTCACATTGTCAAATTTCTGGGCATAGAGTTTCTGGTAGTATTCAGAGATGATCTCTTGGATCTCTGTGGGATCAGTGGTTATTTCCCCTTTATCATTTCTGATTGAGGTTACTAGAGATTTTACTTTTCTATTCCTCGTTAGTCTGGCCAATGGTTTATCTATTTTATTTATTTTTTCAAAAAACCAACTCCTTGTTTCATCAATATTCTGAATGATTCTTTTGTTTTCAATTTCATTGATCTCTGATTTGATTTTGGATATTTCTTTTCTTCTACTGAGTTTAGGCTTAGATTGTTCTTCTTTTTCCAATTCCATAAGATCTCTTGTGAGATTGTTGATGCGCTCTCTTTCTGTTTTTTGAATGTAGGCATCTAAAGCGATGAATTTTCCTCTCAACACTGCTTTTGCATTATCCCACAGGTTTTGGTAGCTTGTGTCTTCATTGTTGTTATGCTCAAGGAAGTTAATGATTTCCTGTTTTATTTCTTCCTGCACCCATCTGTTATTCAACAGAAGATTGTTTAATTTCCATGCCTTTGGGTGGGGTCGAGCATTTTTGTTAGAGTTGAGTTCCACCTTTAGTGCCTTATGGTCTGAGAAGATACAAGGTAAAATTTCAATTCTTTTGATTCTGTTGATATTTGTTTTGTGTCCCAGGATATGATCAATTTTGGAGAATGTTCCATGGGGTGATGAAAAGAATGTATATTCTTTATCTTTGGGATGGAGTGTTCTATATGCGTCTATCAAGCACAGTTGTTCTAGGGTCTCATTTAAATCTCTTATATCCTTGTTTAATTTCTGTTTAGAGGATCTGTCCAGCTCTGTAAGAGGAGTGTTAAGGTCCCCTGTTATTATGGTATTATCAGATATCATATTGCTCAGACTGAGTAAGGTCTGTTTCAAGAATCTGGGAGCATTTAAATTGGGTGCATACATATTTAGAATTGAGATGTCTTCTTGTTGTAGTTTTCCCTTGACCAATATAAAGTGACCATCTTTGTCTTTTTTGACTTTAGTTGCTTTAAATCCACATGTATCTGAAAATAAGATTGCAACTCCTCTTTTCTTCTGGATTCCATTTGCCTGAAAAATTGTCTTCCAACCCTTGACTCGGAGCTTTAATTTGTCTTTTGAAGCCAGGTGTGTTTCTTGCAGACAGCAAATGGATGGCTTGTGTTTTTTAATCCAGTCTACCAATCTATGTCTCTTCAGTGGGGAATTCAAGCCATTAACATTTATTGAGATAATTGATAAGGGTGGTAGTATTCTATTCGTCTTATTTGGTGAGAGTCCATTGCTTAGTTTTATCTTTTGCATCAGTGTGGAGGTTAGGTTCTGTCCTTTGATTTCTGAGTTCTTACTTTGCTGCTGATCCATTGTGGTGGTCAGTGTGCAGAACAGGTTGAAGTATTTCCTGTAGAGCTGGTCTTGTTGTGGCGAATTTCTTCAATGTTTGTATATCCGTAAATGATTTGATTTCTCCATCAATTTTGAAGCTTAGCTTAGCAGGGTACAGAAATCTGGGCTGGAAATTGTTCTGTTTAAGTAGATTAAAGGTAGATGACCATTGTCTTCTTGCTTGGAAAGTTTCATTAGAGAAGTCTGCGGTCACTCTGATGGATTTGCCCCTGTAGGTCAACTGGCGCTTACTCCTGGCAGCTTGCAGAATCTTTTCTTTTGTCTTGACTTTGGACAGGTTCATCACAATGTGTCTTGGAGAAGCTCGGTTAGAGTTGAGGCGACCTGGGGTCTGATAGCCCTCTGAAAGCAGTGTGTCAGAATCTTTAGTGAAATTTAGGAAATTTTCTTGTATAATATTCTCTAGTATGGCTTCCATTCCTCTGGGGCATTCTTCTTCCCCTTCTGGAATTCCTATAACACGTATGTTGGAATGCTTCATAAAGTCCCATATTTGTGACAGTGAACGTTCTGCTTTCTCTCTCTTCTTTTCTGCCTCTTTTACTATCTGAGTTATCTCAAAACTTTGTCTTCTACCTCTGAAATTCTTTCTTCTGCATGGTCTAACCTGTTGGTGATACTTTCCATTGCATGTTTAAGTTCCCTGATTGACTGTTTCATTTCCTTCAGCTCTGCTATATCCTTTTTATCTTCTTCATATCGTTCATCTCTTATTTGATTCTGTTTTTGAATTTCCTTTTGGTTAATTTCCACTTTATTAGCAGTTTCCTTCATTTTTCCATCATTTCTTTCATTGTTTTCAACATGTGTATTCTAAATTCCCTTTCTGTCATTCCTGACATTTCTGTATAGGTGGAATCCTCTGCAGTAGCTACCTCATGGTCCCTTGGCATGGTTGTTCTGGACTGGTTCTTCATGTTCGCTGGAGTTTTCTGCTGATTCTTCCTCATGAGTGATTTCTTTTATCTGTTTCCTTGCCCTAATTTTCCTTTCACTTCCTCTTGCTCTTTAAGTTCTCGTGCTGTGGAAGGTGCGGGCGGTTTTAGACGGATTGAACACATGCGACCACTTGCCAGTTTTCCACTGTTTTAGTCCTCCTCTTGGGGTCCAGAAGTCTCTCGCTGACTCCCTGTATCCTCTCAGGGGTGATGATAGGCAGATCCCACCAGCCAGAGATGCCTGGAGTCCTATCTCCCAAGACTCACGGTGCCCAGATGCAAGGAAGCTGTTCCTTGGCTGCCATCTTGCTCCGCCTCCCAATTATTGTATCTCGGGAAGGTGGCCGCACAGTCTTCAAGAGACAGCCTGATCTGCAAACGCTGACGGGAAGATACAAGTTTTGGGTAGCGAGGGTGCTGACGCATACAGCGTCCCGAGTCTATGGTGGTGGCGCCCTGAAAGAGCATCTTCACTTCGACCTACGGACTTTACGGTTCCCGCGGGGACCTCTTTATTTAAACTTTTATATTCATGTTATTTAGTGTCTGGTGTCAGTAATATTTGCCAAACCCAAGGTCACTAAAATATATTCCTATATTTTATTCTAGAAGTTTTATAGTTTTGGCTTGTATACTTAGGGCTATGATCCATTTCAAGCTATTGTTTGTATATTGTGTAACATAGAGAAAGGTAGAGGTTCTTTTTTCTTGGCCTATGCAATTTAATTATTCCAGCACCACTTAAATGCTTTTCCTCATTTATTGAAAATGAATTGACAAGAAGTATGGATGAGTATGACAATTTTGGACACATTCTTCAGTTCCACTGATCTGTTTGTCCATCTTTATGCCAATATCACCTTGTTTTGATTATCAAGGTTAATAAACCTTGAAAACTGGTAGTATAAATCCTCCAAATTTCTGTTTTCTGCTCCAAGTTTGTTCACTTTTCTAGGTTTTTGCATTCTTATACAAATTGTAGAATTATCTTGGCATTTTCTACCCCCCCCCCCAAAAAATGGTGGAATTGTGTTGGGGGGAATTTATATCTTAAAAATATTGCATATTCTAACCTTTGAACATGATATATTCCTTCATTTATTTAGATATTTATAATTTCTGTAAGCAATATTTTATAATTTTTAGTTATTTATTCCATATTGTTTCATTCTTTTGATGTTATTTCGAGTAGTATTTTTAAATATTCAATTTATAAATTTTATTGCTAATATAGAACTAAAAATAATACGTTTACATTTACCTGGAATCTCTTCAACTTTGGGAGACTACTAGACTCTTCCTGAATTTCTCCTTTGTGCTTTATAATCTGGAAATTCTATCCAGGCTGTAAACTAGAACAATTCTAGGATTACTTTGCTTGTTTCTCATCTCTCAGAGAGCGCTATTCAATGTCTGGAAATTATTGGTTAATATATTTTGTCTGATTTTATATTTGTTTCAAGAAGAAGACAAAATGTGATCCTTGTTAATTCATATTGCCTGGAGATGGAACTCTTGAACACAGATACAAAAATATCTCAACAAACTACTAGAAAACTAAATCCAAGAACACATTAAAGAGTTTTCACCAAGATCAAGTGGGATTCATCCCAGGTATATGAGAATGCTTCAACATAGGAAAACAAATAAATATGATACATTACATGAACAGAACTAAGAACAAAAATCATATGATTATTTCAATAGATGTTGCAAAAACATTTGCTAAAATTCAACATGTGTTTGTTATAAGAACATTCAACAAACTGGGTATGGAGAGAACGTACCTCAAACAAATAAAAACTACATATGACAAACCCACAGGCAACATCATATGGAATGGGAAAGATTTGAAAGCATTTCCTCTAAGATCTGAACAACACAAAGGTGGCAACTTTTACCACTCTTATTCAATATAATTCTGGAAGTCTTAGCCAGAGTAATTAGACAAAGAAACAAATAATAGACATCCAAATTGGAAAGGAAGAACTCAGATTACTCTTGCTCCTATCTACATTATATGGTCTTCAACTTGTAAAACCCTGAAGATTTTAAAACCCTGAAGATTCCATCAAAAAACTATTATAAAAGATAAACTAATTCATCAGAATTTTAGGATGCAAAATCAATACACAAAAATTAGTAGCATTTAAATACGCCAGTAGTAACCAATCTGAAAAGGAAATCAAGAAGGAAATTTATTTTACAATAGTTACAAAAAATATCAAAATATATACTTAGGAAACAATTTAACCAAAGATTGGTACAAAGAAAACTGTAAAACACTGATGAAAGAAATTTAAGAGAACACACAAAAATTCGAATGATATTTCATGATCATGAGTTGGAAGAATTAATTTTGTGAAAATGACCATTCTATCCAAATCAATATACAGATTCAATGCAATCCCTATCAAAACACTAATGACATTCTTCACAGAAGTAGAAAAATTAATCCTAAAATTTATATGGAACCACAAAAGACCTCGAATAGCCAAAGTGATACTTAGCTGAAAGAATAAAGTTAGTGCTACCCTTATGACAATCATGCTTTATTATAGTTACAGATCAAATTGAGATTTTTGAAATGTTACTTTGTTCTGTGTTTTCATATATTTATTTTATGATTCATAAAGCAAGAAGAATTTGGTAATTAAAATGAACCTTTTGACTTTATATTTCAAACCTAATGCAAATCACATATGTAGATGAAAGAAGAATACTTATAATTAATATGGTATAAATTTTCCAAATTTCCCTCATGCACATATGTTTATTGAAAAGCACAGGGTGGTCATAAAGCACACTTGCAAAGTTTGCATGCACACAAACTTTATGGCCCCCCTGCATTTTATGTGCTGCATTTATAAAGTTATGTCTGAATGAATTGACAAGATAGGTAGATGAAGAACACAATTGTTAGCCTTTTGAGAGTTCCAGTTTCAAATTTTCTCAGGTGATAGTTGTATATAGAATTGGTTTGGGTGGTGCCTGTGGCTCAAGGAGTAGGATGCTGGCCCCATATGTCAGAGGTGGTGGGCTCAAACCTGGCGCTGGCCAAAAACTGCAACAACAACAACAACAACAACAAAAAGAACTGGTTTTATAGGATCAGAGTAAAATTGAGAGGATTTTCTTGGTGTTTTAATTGTATTTGCTACTTTTGTTTCTCATTATAACAGATAATGAGGGCTCACTTTATAGTCCTACTAAAGACAACTAGGGATTAAACTATAAATAAAATGATAAAATGAGATGACAATAAAAGCAATCTGGAAGTATATCAAAGTATCTATTTGAAGAGCATATCTATTTTTTCCCCTACACCCTGTAAATAACATCCAATATGTGTCTTTGGGTCCATTTTGCACACTCACTAATGAAATGTAAAAATCAATACAATTTCTATCCATGATGCTATTGTCTTAGAATGTGAAACTTACAAATCATCTAATTAAATCCTTGCTTTTTTCAAAAGATGAAAATAAGAGCTCAGAGGGATGAAATTTTGTTCAAGGGCAAACAGCAATTTGCAAACTTGAGACTAGGCTACAAATTTTCCAACATGTTATGCAATATTCATCTAAGATTTATGCATGTATATGTATGGTTATGTATGTATACATGTGTGTACATGTGCATATATGTTCACATAAGTAGATAAATATAATACAAATCCATCAGATTGATCAAGACCAGAATAAACTCTTGAGGAGGTTTGAGAATTGAACTGTAGTGTGGAATACGAGGTCTGACAATTAAGTTTATGAACTCATCCTAGAAAAAGTGTTACGTACCTCATTGCTGACTATCACTACAGTCAACTTCGACGTATTCCCCTTAGGAAGATAAGCACTACTGTCAGTATCTAGTCCACTCTTCAAAGCAATGTTGAAAATCTTTTTCTGGCATGACCATCAGAGCTATTGTCTCATGACACACAAAAATACACAACAATAAGGAACACCACTCAGCAAGACAGCATCATACATTGATAAGAACACAGCCATGAGACACTGATATGCCAAGGTTATGAAACCTTACCAAGTTGTTTGTACAATGTTGTTTAGTGTTTTTAACAAATAATAATAGTAATGACATGTAACATTTATACGGCTCAAAATATGTTTTCGGTGATACCTTAAATGTTTTACAAATAATAGTTCATTTTATTCTCACCACAGACATATGAAATAGTTACTATTATCTCCATTTTTCAGAAGAGAAAATTAAAACTCACATCTTTTTAGTTAAGACTTGGAATACTAATCCCAGGAGCCTGGCTTTAGAATCTATACTTTTAACAAGACATACAGAATCTGTACATTTAACAAGTAAATTGAGGGTAAAGGAAAGTGAAATAACTTTCCCAGGGTTACAAATATTATGAGTAATGATATAAGGAAATGATATAATGAAAAAAAATGATATAATGTAATGATATAAAGTAATGATATAATGAAAAAAAAAAGTGTCAGGATCTTTTGCCATCTACTCAGATTAGTCCAGAGGACCTCGTGATAAATTGTGTCTGGAATAAAGGTAAGATCAAGGAGAACTAATGCCATACATTTTCCAAATTTATCCTTTAGGAGACAATTCCCAACCCTCATAAAGGGCATAACCCTGTCCGTATACATTATACCTTGGCTTGTTGGGAAAGAGTTTTTAAATATGTTTGTGCCCAGCACAGCTAGGCCAAGTAGAAATATGTGTAGTAGCATTGTTGGTTAGCTTTCCTTGGTGGTTCTAAAAGGAAGCTTTTCTTTTTTTTTTTTTTTTTTTGTAGAGACAGAGTCCCACTGTATGGCCCTCGGGTAGAGTGCCGTGGCATCACACGGCTCACAGCAACCTCTAACTCTTGGGCTTATGCGATTCTCTTGCCTCAGCCTCCAGAGCAGCTGGGACTACAGGCGCCCGCCACAACGCCCGGCTATTTTTTTGATGCAGTTTGGCCGGGGCTGAGTTTGAACCCGCCACCCTCGGCATATGGGGCCGGCGCCCTACTCACTGAGCCACAAGGAAGCTTTTCAAATGTACTTTAACCTACTCAATGTTTTATTATTATTGGCAATTACAAAACCTCTATGCTAGCATATGAAATAATCCTGAAAACTATTATATTTGAGATAATTCATCAAACATTATGTTAACAAGAGCATGGATTCTTATTGTAGGCATAATCTGTAAATGACTTAGTTTGTGTACAATATTCAGTAGCGTTTAGGGGAGAATCAACTAATTATAGTTTGCAGTAGGTTAAAGTCACATTTTAATGTTTTCTCTTCTATTTTTGAAATATACACATTTACTTTCTTAGCATAACTATTTTGTCCTTCACTGACAGTTGTGCAAATTAAAACGTTAATTAAGCAAGAGGTAACAGAATTTTTGAATTTATTAGAGTTTTGAGGGCATTATTTCTCTCCCTGAAAATCAACATATATCTAAAATTTCAAAACAATTTATTCTGATTTCATGATTCCCTTTACAATGTTCAATAATTTAGAAGGTTTGACAATTCTCATAGCATATAGAATATAGATTTGGTATATGTGTGTGTATATTTACAGTGTATAGTCATGAATGTACCTTCATGCAAATTTATAAGAAAGTACCCCTGTAGAGACATCTTCTTAGGAAATAGCATTCTGTTAATTTTATTTTAGCATTTCTTCTAAATCTGAGATGCCAAGTAAAGTTCTAGTACATTGTTCCCAATCATTTAATTTATTAAAACAATGAATTTACTTTTTGATACCTAATGGTTTTGGCTTTACAAGCCAATGACTACACTCCAGCAAATAATGGATTACTAATTGAGAATTTGATCTCTTCAGATTTTAGATGTTAGTCATATAACATGTTCTTTTTTTCTGTCTTATACATAACTGAAGAAAAGATTAGTGTGAGAACTTTGAGTAAAGCATAGAGGGTAAAGGAATTGCATATCTTTTGTGAGCATCATTTAAATAAGGTCAACTTCAGACAGTTATAGTCACCCCTTCTCAGACTATAGGGGTATTGTTTTAGAGAAACAGTAGTCAAATTAAAATCATTGCAGTCACTTAGCACACAAAAAAGTACAGTATGTACCATATATGGTACGTTAATATGTATTACATAAATTATATTAACATACAAAGTTAGTATTTTGAGTTATAAATTTTGCAATTTTGTTAATTTCTGCTCTTATCTTTTTATTTACCACCTTATTCTTATCTGGATTTAATTTACTATTCCTTTTATAGTTGCTTAGAGTGGAAACTTGTATTATCTTTTGCAACATTTTTTATGAGTCTTTTGATTAGAAAATCATTTCTTGCATATATCCTATATTTGTGTCTTCCTATTTTAATTTCAATCTGTATCTTATTTTATGTTTTAAGGATGTAATAGCTTTTAAAATTGTCATTATGGTCAAATTAAAATCTCCAACTTGCTAGCAATTTCCTATTTGTTACTTCCACTATGTGTCCCTTTTTCCTTTTTTATGATTCTTTTGTTTTTTTTATTAAATCATAACTGTATACATTGATATGATCATGGGGCATCATACACTCGCTTCACAGACCATTTGACACATTTTTATCACAATGGTTAACATAGCCTTTCCGGCGTTATCTGATTCTTTTGGATTGAGTGTTTTTATTTCTTTTATTCTTCACCATGAAATAGTGATAAACTATTTCTTCCCTCCTCCTCCTCCTCTTCCTCCTCCTCCTTCTTCTTCTTCATTTAAAAATACACCTTTTGCTAAAACCCTCCAAACCATGTCTTCTCAACAATGGAGAAAGGCACAGAAGGGAGAGTATAAATACCTTAATCCAGGAGATTATATTCACCTTCTGGAACCAGTCATCCCCTAAATTGACATGGAAATGGCTTTCAACTGACCAACATGTCTGAGTTGAAAATGGGCTCAACTTCCTAATACCAGGATGGCCTTAAGTCACTTACTCTCTAATACAGATAAGTAAATTAATTCTAATAATAAAGAAGCCACATCCTCTAGTCTTCCTAAATTTTAAAGACCTCCATTTCTCTTTCCTATCTCCATCATTAAAACAAAAAAATACAGACCCTCCCTTTATATATGCCACAGTTTCTTAGTACTCTAGAAGATAAAGTTATCTTGTTCATCCTTTTATTACTTTCCAATTGCCTTCCCCACAACCATGTTAGAGGCTTAGATCTAATCATGGCAGAGGGAAGGGAGCTGTTACACATTTTACAGAACACATGCTATTTCTACACCAAGTCTGGTCTGGTCTGAGAGGGCATCACCTGGCTCCTGGAACAAGCTACCCATCTACATTCTCAAAATGAGAAACCCTGGTTTGACAGACCATGAGAACACTGGATCTTGCCCCTCTTGGGCCCTCCACGGTAATCCTTCTGTTTTTAACCATTGTCCCTTGTGTCAGCCAATTTCTTTCCTCATTTATTCAAGACAGGTTAAAAATGTATAAGCTACAGTTGCCACCCAATTTCTCCCACTTCCGAACCCTCTCCCAATGTACTCCAAACCTGCACAGCCCTACCAACACCTAACTCATCACACCAAGGGCAACTATAGCCTTATCCAACCAGAAGAAATTTTAGAAGGTATACCATAGTCCTCATCACCCCTTTCAGCAAGAGTGAGGAATATTGCAGGTGCTAACACAGTCACATACAAACCCTTTCCCTTCTTCTCCCCCTAAAACAAAAACACAAAGGATCTAGCTAGCCCTACCCTCCAGAATTTCATGCCAAAAGACCCTAACTTTTTAGGCAAGCTGTGGAATTTGCCCACCCCCTATGGCCCCAAGTAAAAGGGGTCTCTAACTAGCCCCAGGTGCAGATGCCACCTTTGCACTGCCCAGGCAGGTCACCCATTCCCTTTTATTTAATAGACCAGGCCTGAGGCCTTGTTTCCAGGTGCAATTGTTTATACCTTTCAGTATAGCCATTTTAGCAATGCTGATTTTACCAATGCATCAGCTTGATATATTTTTTCATCTGTTTACATTCTCTGCAATTTCTTTCCTCAGTGTTTCATAATTCTCCCTATAGAGGACTTTCACTTTCTTTGTTAAGTATATTCCTAGGTATTTTATTTTCTTTGTTGCTGCTGCAAAAGGTATTACATCTTTGATCTGACTCTCAGCTTGACTATTTTTGGCCTATATGAAAGCTACTGATTTATGCACGTTAATTTTGTAACCTGAGACTTCTCTTACATATATCAGCCTAGGCAAAGAATTCAGGAAGAAGACTGCAAAAGCAATCACAGCAACAACAAAAATAAATAAATGGGACCTGATCAAATTAAAAAGTTTCTTTACAGCCAAGGACACAATCAAAATAGCTAATAGACAACCCATAGAATGAAGGAAAATATTTGCATGCTATACATCTTATAAAGAACTGTTAACCAGAATCTACAAAGAACTTATGCAAATTAACAAGGTTCAAAGAATCTCATTTAAAATGTGCAAAAGACATGAATGGGGTTGGGGTGGTGGCTCATTCCTGTAATCCTAGTACTCTGGGAGTCTGAGTTGGGTGTATTGCCTGAGCCAGGAGTTTGAGACCAGCATGACAACAGTGAGACCCCATCTCTACTAAAAATATAAAAACTAGCTAGGTGTTTTGGTAGACACCTGTAGTCCCATTTACTTGGGAGGCTGAGGCAAGAGGATCACTATGCCCAAGAGTTTGAAGTTGCTGTGAGCTATGATGCCACAGCACTCTACCCGTGCTGACAGAGTGAGATGGTCTCAAAAAGAAGAAAGAAATACATGAACAGACATTTTTATAATGAAGATAGTCTAATGGCCCACAAACAAATGAAAAAAATGCTTAATGTCTCTAATCAGAAAATGGTGATGTAGTACCTTTTCTGACAACCTAGATCAGTGGTTCTCAACCTTCCTAATGCCCTGACCCTTCAATACAGTTCCTCATGTTGTGGTGACCCCCAACCATAAAATTATTTTTGTTGCTACTTCATAACTGTAATTTTGCTACTGTTATGAATCTTAATGTAAATATCTGATATGCAGGATGGTCTTAGGCAACCCCTGGGAAAGGGTTGTTTGACCCCCAAAGGGCTCGCAACCCACAGGTTGGGAACCGCTGACCTAGATGGAACTGGAAACCATTCTTCTAAGTGAATCATCACAAGAATGGAGAAACAAACACATGTACTCAATACCAAATTGAGACTAACTGATCAACATTTGAATGTACATATAAAAGTAAATCTCAGTGTATATCAAGCTGATGGGGAGAGGGAGAAGGGGATATATAAGAGTACGCTATCTGGGTGAAAGGCACAAGAATAACTTTGACTAAATCTACACAGAGACAAAGTACGTGAACAAAACGTGTATCGCCTAATATTCTGACATAAATAATTAAAAAGGGAGACAAAAAATAATGGAAAGATATTCTATGTTCATGGACTGAAAGAATAAAAATACTTAAAAGATCCACACCACCGTAAGCAATATGCTGATTCAGTGCAATCCCTCTTAAAGATCTAGTAACATCCTTTACCAAAATATGTTCTGTATTTTTGTGACAGCCCACATTTGGCTTTTAGCAATTCATTAGTAATTTTAACTGGATTTTTCTTATATCCTTGTATGGTGTTTGGTGGCACCTTTTCCAGTCCAGCAAGTGTTTGTTTTTATATCCTTCCTTTGATATGCATGTCTTTTAAATATATTTTGTATTAGTTATTTACTCTGAGATCTTAGTTCTTTGATGGGTTCACAAACAATTGGGAATTTCCAGATTATACGGGTGTTTTCTGTTGTTGTAGGTATGGGAATGATACACTTTTGAGTTTTTTCCATCCTGAGGCAAATTTTATCTGCTTTTCATCCTTATGATTTTGTTAAAATCTGCTGTCCACTGAAGCCTCTTTTCTTTTTTTCTTAGTTACTCCACACACATTTTCTATTTTTACTGACATTTAATTGGGACTTCACATGGCAGAAGATATAAACCTGTTTGGTAAGATTACTATTTTTAACCACAAATCTTAAAAATGCCTTTTGAAACTAATTACTATATTCATATGCTCATTTTAGAGATTAGAGTTCTTTATAAATATATAGCTGTTTTTTCTCCATATTTGGAAGATATTCTGAGATCTGTGAGCTTCATCATAAATGAGTGCAAGCTGCACAAAAATTTCTACCTTATAATTTTGTTTGTATAATAAATATAATTTCTACAATTATTTAATAAATTATTTGTTAAAATAAATATAAAAGATTATGAATAGGGATTTGTGATATTTTGGAATATTCATTGATTTTATCAATCAGGACCAAAATAAAACATTCTTAAAATAAAAAATAACAAATATTAAGTAGTAAAATATTGGAATAAACCTGAAAGTGGTATTCTGAATTAAATTAATATCAGGTTGTGAAATAATTTAAATATATTTAATTATATAAGAAGAGAGGTAGTATTTACAGATCCTGGTGACCTAGATCCTACAGTCAGCCTGTTTGGATTAAAAGACTGTAGTGCTAGACAGGCTTCAAGATGGTTGACTAGACACATGTAGTACTTACTTCCTCCACAAAGAAGAGCCAAAGTAGTGAGAACATAATCACCTTCTGAATATATATCTAAGAGATAACGCTAGAATTTGACATAGAGGTGACAGAAAACACCAAAAGTAAGGATTGGAGAGGGAACAAAGGCAGCGTGCTCAGCCAGGATTAGTTGGAAGCCTTTAAAATCTCCTGAGTTCAGGAAAAGAGAAGTTGAAAGATCACCAACAGGCCATATTTCCTCCATTTGACCTCTGCAGGCCTCAAGAATAACATAAGGAGCTGCCTGGAGACCATATGTTGATATTGCTACTGAAGGTACTGATGGGAAACTTACACTGGATCCTACACACCCTTTAAATGTTAAGCTGTTGCATCACATCATTTTAAGAGCCCAGCCCACACCGGACTTAATTTTACCCTCCCTTGGACATAATAGCCCCTGCATCACCACATCCCTGGAACCCCATTGGCATTCCCCAGCTATGACTATTGCTATAGCTGGCTGCTGACCAAAGCGAAAGTTACTGGCAGCAACCTTGTCCTGCACCCAAGCAGCAAGTCCTATACATTTTTGTATGCTTTGAAGTCAGGTTCTCCCCACCCAAAGCTGCCACCTAGGGCCTAACTAAACATTCCCCATTTGACTGCCTACAGCTGCTAGAAAAAGAAACCAGGCCTTCCCGAGGAGCAATGCTGCAACACAGCTGCTTCTGCCCTACCCAAGCTATCTTCTATAATCCTGGGGATTATCCCAACCCTGCCTTCCATAGTCACCATCTGCACGCACATTCAAGGGCCCAGAGGCTTACCTAACCTGATTTTCGCCTCTCCCTCCCCTGTTCAGTGACTAAGCACATATCATTCAAAGTCTTGGGGAATTCGCCATGCCAACACCACTGTCACCTGAGCACTTCTCTTGGGGGGGCCTGAGTTCAGCACCACCTGCTACTACAACCACAGCTGTCACAGATGACACCCACCCTCATGTACCACCACTGAACCTGAATATTGACCCAATTAGCTGGTTGAAATCACTGCCAATCCAAGAACTAACTAATCGGGAGCCACAGGGCTATTAACCCCTGCTGCTGCCATTCCCTATGCCATATCCACTGGCGAGGTGCCCAAAGATCTGTCCACTTAACCAACCAATGCTGCTACTAAGTAGATAATTTGCAAGTAAAACACTAAGTAAAAATGGAGCAGGTTGCCTAAAAGCCCTAGAATTGGCCCACCTTGACTGACTAACATGGTGCCTGTGTATACTAAACTGGGGACTCATAATAGGCATGCTCAGTCCATCACTGCCAGTACTGTGTACCAAGGACTTGCCCATCCAACATTACTGTTACCAGGATAATTCACCACTGCCTCCACTAACCACTACACCCAAAGCCACTGAGGAAATCAGACATTCCTGATACTATTTAAGCCAACAAAATCACATGGAAACTATACAACTGGACACAACCAAAAGGTGCCCCACAATGATGAATGCCATACATCTTCAGGAAAGGTCCTCACCTAATAAAAGAATTGTAAAAATTGGAAGAAGTAACTAGTACATCAAATGCACAGATATCAAGGTAAGTATACACAAAACAAGAGAAACAAGGAAATTTGACACACAAAGGAACACAATAATTCTCTATATTGGATTATAATGAAAAAGAAATTTATGAGGGGCTTGGGTCAATTGCTCATGCCTGTAATCCTAGCTCACTGGGAGGCTGAGGCAGGTGGATTGCTCAAGCTTAGGAGTTTGAGACAAGCCTAACTGAGAGTGAGACACCATATATACTAAAAATAGAAAGAAAAAAAAAAACTAGCTGGGTGTTGCAGCACACAGTTGTAGTCCCAGCTACCTTGGAGGCTGAGGAAAGAGGATCACTTGAGCTGAAGAGTTAGAGATTACTGTGATCTATAAGGATACAATTCTATTCAGGGTGACAGAGTGAGACTCTGTCAAAAAAAAAAAAAAAAGAAAAGAAAAAGAAATTTATGAAATCCTGGAAAAAGAATTTAATCTTTTAAAACTAAAGGTGTTCAGGAGGCGGAGCAAGATGGTGGCTGAGTAACAGCTTCCTTGCATCTGGGCACCGTGAGTCTGGGGAGATAGGACTCCAGGCATCTCTGGCTGGTGGGATCTGCCTATCATCACTCCTATGAGGATACAGGGAGTCAGCGAGAGACTTCTGGACCCAAAGAGGAGGACTAAAACAGTGGAAAACCGGCAAGATGCGTGTGTTCAATCCGTCTAAAACCACCCACAACTGTAAGTTCAGTAGCAGCGAGACTGCAAACCAGAAAGGCCTTCCCTGTGAACTGTTTTGGTGTCTTTGGACTTGGCACTCAGCTCGACTGCCTTGGGGAGAGCCTGAGTGGGAGTGCGGAGAACTTTGGCCTTTGTCTAGGGCCCCAGTTTGAGCCAATGAGCAAGATGAAGCTAATAGTGCTTGGCTCTGGGTCACAGGCAGCCATTGTGAGCGATCTGCCCCGGCAAGCTCCGCCCTCAGGGTCGCAGAGCTAGAATTGGGTGGGAGCTGGTAACCCAGTGACTAAGTAGCTTAAGGGCAGGATCTGAGCCGCCTTGCAGCCCTAACCCTCGGGGGCAGAGGGAGACCAGTTTTGACACACAGGGTAAGTGGATAGCCACTTCAGCAGTGATTCCAGCGAGAAAGCTGGGAAAGCTTCTGCTCAGCAAGTTTACACGTTCAAAGTGCCTTTCAAGTGGGCTGAAGAGAGATTTAGGGTGTCTACCTGCTGGGGTTTGAGAAATCAGCAGCCTCCAGTCGTATCAGAACTGTGATTAACATCTCATACCCCAGAAGACCACGTGTTGCCCAGACAATATTCAATAACATATACAAACTGCTTTGTTTTTGGTTGTGTATTTTTTTCTTTTTTTTGTTTGGTTGTTTTTTTTGTTTATTTTGACGTTGTTGATGTTCTTTTGTTTTTTAATTTCAATATTTTCCATAAAGATCCCTTTTTCTTTCTCAATTTTTCTAGTTTAATTATAATTTCCCATTGCTGACTTTTTTAATAACTAGAACTTCATTTCTGCTAGTGTTTCTCCCGATATCATTTGCTTTTTCACCTAATTTTATCCCCGTAAAGTTTTCTGTTTGCTTGTTTTGGTTTGATTTATAGCATTTTTGTCTTTCCTCTCTACTTGGTGGAGGTGGGGTACTGTGTCTGATCAGGTTAGCAAAGAGCTGCTGACCTCAAGGGAACCAACCAACTGGGCACCCCCAGAAGGTGGGGTTTTTAAGGTTGTGATAAAGTACCCTACTGTACACCTATATTGCCCTGTCTCCCTCTTTCTGTGCCTCTCTTCTTTTTGTCAATATTCCTTATCCCCACCCCCTCTCCTTTCTCTATCTTTCTTTTTTTTCTTATCACTCAGTCCTCCCTTCTTTCATCCCTTCTTTGCTCATCAACTTTCTCACCCTTCTGGTCCTGTAACCCTTAGTCCACAGGCAAAAGAACTTAAAGAGCAAGAGGAAGTGAAAGGAAAATTAGGGCAAGGAAACAGATAAAAGAAATCACTCATGAGGAAGAATCAGCAGAAAACTCCAGGCAACATGAAGAACCAGTCTAGAACAACCCCACCAAGGGAACATGAGGTAGCTACTGCAGATGATTCCACCTGTAAAGAAATGTTAGGAATGACAGAAAGGGAATATAGAATACACATGTTGAAAATAATGAAAGAAATGATGGAAACAATGAAGGAAATTGCTAATAAAGTGGAAAATAACCAAAAGGAAATCCAAAAACAGAATCAAATAAGAGATGAACGATATGAAGAATATAAAAAGGATATAGCAGACCTAAAGGAACTGAAAAAGTCAATTAGGGAACTTAAAGATGCAATGGAAAGTATAAGCAACAGGTTAGACCATGCAGAAGAAAGAATTTCAGAGGTAGAAGACAAAGTTCTTGAGATAACTCAGACAGTAAAAGAGGCAGAAAAGAAGAGCGAGAAAGCAGAACGTTCACTGTCAGAATTATGGGACTTTATGAAGCGTTCTAACATACGAGTTATAGGAATCCCAGAAGGGGAAGAAGAATGCCCCAGAGGAATGGAAGCCATACTAGAGAATATTATAAAAGAAAATTTCCCAAAAAACACCAAAGATTCTGACACACTGCTTTCAGAGGGATATCGGACCCCAGGTCGCCTCAACTCTAACCGAGCTTCTCCAAGACACATTGTGATGAACGTGTCCAAACTCAAGACAAAAGAAAAGATTCTGCAAGCTGCCAGGAGGAAGCGCCAGTTGACCTACAGGGGCAAATCCATCAGAGTGACCGCAGACTTCTCTAATGAAACTTTCCAACAAAGAAGACAATGGTCATCTACCTCTAATCTACTTAAACACAACAATTTCCAGCCCAGAATTCTGTACCCTGCTAAGCTAAGCTTCAAAATTGATGGAGAAATCAAATCATTTACGGATATACAAACATTGAGGAAATTCGCCACAACAAGACCAGCTCTACAGGATATATTTCAACCTGTTCTGTACACTGACAACCACAATGGATCAGTAGCAAAGTAAGAACTCAGAAATTAAAGGACAGAACCTAACCTCCACACGGATGCAAAAGATAAAAATAAGCAATGGACTCTCACCAAATAAGATGAATAGAATATTACCACACTTATCAATTATCTCAATAAATGTTAATGGCTTGAACTCCCCACTGAAGAGACATAGATTGGCTGACTGGATTAAAAAACACAAGCCATCCATTTGCTGTCTGCAAGAAACACACCTGGCTTCAAAAGACAAATTAAAGCTCCGAGTCAAGGGTTGGAAGACAATTTTTCAGGCAAATGGGATTCAGAAGAAAAGAGGAGTTGTGATCTTATTTTCAGATACATGTGGATTTAAAGCAACTAAAGTCAAAAAAGACAAAGATGGTCACTTTATATTGGTCAAGGGAAAACTACAAGAAGAAGACATTTCAATTCTAAATATTTATGCACCCAATTTAAATGCTCCCAGAATCTTGAAGCAGACCTTACTCAGTCTGAGCAATATGATATCTGATAATACCATCATAACAGGGGACTTTAACACTCCCCTTACAGAGATGGACAGATCCTCTAAACAGAAATTAAACAAAGATAAAAGAGATATAAATGAGACCCTAGAACAACTATGCTTGATAGATGCATATAGAACACTCCACCCCAAAGATAAAGAATATACATTCTTCTCATCACCCCATGGAACATTCTCCAAAATTGATCATATCCTGGGACACAAAACAAATATCAACAGAATCAAAAGAATTGAAATTTTACCTTGTATCTTTTCAGACCATAAGGCACTAAAGGTGGAACTCAACTCTAAAAAAAATGCTCGACCCCACCCAAAGGCATGGAAACTAAGCAATCTTCTGTTGAATAACAGATGGGTGAAGGAGGAAATAAAACAGGAAATCATTAACATCCTTGAGCATAACAACAATGAAGACACAACCTACCAAAACCTGTGGGATAATGCAAAAGCAGTTTTGAGAGGAAAATTCATCGCTTTAGATGCCTACATTCGAAAAACAGAAAGAGAGCGCATCAACAATCTCACAAGAGATCTTATGGAATTGGAAAAAGAAGAACAATCTAAGCCTAAACTCAGTAGAAGAAAAGAAATATCCAAAATCAAATCAGAGATCAATTAAATTGAAAACAAAAGAACCACTGTGATAAAAATGTGTCAAATGGTTTATGAAGTGAGTGTATGATGCCCCATAATCATATCATTGTATACAGTTATGATTTAATAAAAAAAAAAGAATCATTCAGAAAATTAATGAAATAAGGAGTTGGTTTTTTGAAAAAATAAATAAAATAGATAAACCATTGGCCAGACTAACTAGAAATACAAAAGTAAAATCTCTAGTAACCTCAATCAGAAACGATAAAGGGGAAATAACAACTGATCCCACAGAGATACAAGAGATCATCTCTGACTACTACCAGGAACTCTATGCCCAGAAATTTGACAATGTGAAGGAAATGGATCAATATTTGGAATCACACCCTCTCCCTAGACTTAGCCAGGAAGAAATAGAGCTCCTGAACAGACCAATTTCAAGCACTGAGATCAAAGAAACAATAAAGAATCTTCCAACCAAAAAATGCCCTGGTCCAGATGGCTTCACTCCAGAATTCTATCAAACCTTCAAGGAAGAGCTTATTCCTGTACTGCAGAAATTATTCCAAAAATCTGAGGAAGAAGGAATCTTCCCCAACACATTCCATGAAGCAAACATCACCCTGATACCAAAACCAGGAAAAGACCCAAACAAAAAGGAGAATTTCAGACCCATCTCACTCATGAACATAGACGCAAAAATTCTCAACAAAATCCTAGCCAATAGACTACAGCTTATCATCAAGAAAGTCATTCATCATGATCAAGTAGGCTTCATCCCAGGGATGCAAGGCTGGTTTAACGTACGCAAGTCCATAAACGTTATCCACCATATTAACAGAGGCAAAAATAAAGATCACATGATCCTTTCAATAGATGCAGAAAAAGCATTTGATAAAATCTAGCATCCTTTTCTAATTAGAACACTGAAGAGTATAGGCATAGGTGGCACATTTCTAAAACTGATTGAAGCTATCTATGACAAACCCACAGCCAATATTTTACTGAATGGAGTAAAACTGAAAGCTTTTCCTCTTAGAACTGGAACCAGACAAGCTTGTCCTCTGTCACCTTTACTATTCAACGTAGTGCTGGAAGTTCTAGCCAATACAATTAGGCAAGACAAGGAAATAAAGGGAAACCAAATGTGAGCAGAGGAGGTCAAACTCTCCCTCTTTGCTGACGACATGATCTTATACATAGAGAACCCCAAAGACTCAACCACAAGACTCCTAGAAGTCATCAAAAAATACAGTAATGTTTCAGGATATAAAATCAATGTCCACAAGACAGTAGTCTTTGTATACACCAATAACAGTCAAGATCGGAAGCTAATTAAGGACACAACTCCCTTCACCATGGTCTCAAAGAAAATGAAATACCTAGGAATATACCTAACGAAGGAGGTGAAGGACCTTTATAAAGAAAACTATGAAATCCTCAGAAAGGAAATAGCAGGGGATATTAACAAATGGAAGAACATACCATGCTCATGGATGGGAAGAATTAACATTGTTAAAATGTCTATACTTCCCAAAGCAATCTACCTATTCAATGCTATTCCAATCAAAGTACCTACATCGTGCTTTCAAGATTTGGAAAAAATGATTCTGCGTTTTGTATGGAACCGGAAAAAACCCCGTATAGCTAAGGCAGTTCTTAGTAATAAAAATAAAGCTGGGGGCATCAGCATACCAGATTTTAGTCTGTATTACAAAGCCATAGTGGTGAAGACAGCATAGTACTGGCACAAAAACAGAGACATAGACACTTGGAATCGAATTGAAAACCAAGAAATGAAACTAACATCTTACAACCACCTAATCTTTGATAAACCAAACAAGAACTTACCTTGGGGGAAAGACTCCCTATTCAATAAATGGTGTTGGGATAACTGGATGTCTACATGCAAAAGACTGAAACTGGACCCACACCTTTCCCCACTCACAAAAATTGATTCAAGATGGATGAAGGACTTAAATTTAAGGCATGAAACAATAAAAATCCTCCAAGAAAGCATAGGATAAACACTGGAAGATATTGGCCTGGAGGAAGACTTCATGAAGAAGACTGCCATGGCAATTGCAACAACAACAAAAATAAATAAATGGGACTTCATTAAACTGAAAAGCTTCTGTACAGCTAAGGAGACAATAACCAAAGCAAAGAGACAACCTACACAATGGGAAAGGATATTTGCATAATTTCAATCAGACAAAAGCTTGATAACTAGGATCTATGGAGAACTCAAATTAATCCACATGAAAAAAGCCAACAATCCCATATATCAATGGGCAAGAGACATGAATAGAATTTTCTCTAAAGATGATAGACGAATTGCTAACAAACACATGAAAAAATGTTCATCATCTCTATATATTAGAGAAATGCAAATCAAAACAACCCTGAGATATCATCTAACCCCAGTGAGAATGGCCCACATCACAAAATCTCAAAACTGCAGATGCTGGCATGGATGTGGAGAGAAGGGAACACTTTTACCCTGCTGGTGGGACTGCAAACTAGTACAACCTTTCTGGAAAGAAGTATGGAGAAACCTCATAGCACTCAAGCTAGACCTCCCATTTGATCCTGCAATCCCATTACTGGGCATCTACCCAGAAGGAAAAAAACCCTTTTATCATAAGGACACTTGTACTAGACTGTTTATTGCAGCTCAATTTACAATCGCCAAAATGTGGAAACAGCCTAAATGCCCACCAGCCCAGGAATGGATTAACAAGCTGTGGTATATGTATACCATGGAATACTATTCAGCCATTAAAAAAAATGGAGACTTTACATCCTTCGTATTAACCTGGATGGACGTGGAAGACATTATTCTTAGTAAAGCATCACAAGAATGGAGAAGCATGAATCCTATGTACTCAATCTTGATATGAGGACAATTAATGACAATTAAGGTTATGGGGGGAAGCAGAAAGAAGGATGGAGGGAGGGGGGTGGGGCCTTAGTGTGTGTCACACTTTGTGGGGGAAGACATGATTGCAAGAGGGACTTTACCTAACAATTGCAATCAGTGTAACCTGGCTTATTGTACCCTCAATGAATCCCCAACAATAAAAAAAAAAAAACTAAAGGTGTTCAGTGGTATATAGGAGAACTTAGATAAATAACACAAAGAAATCAGAAAAAAAATTCAAAATTCAAGATATGAATGAAAAATTTTCCGGAAGAGGCAAGTATAATTAAAAAGAACTACATAGTAATTCATGAACTGAATAATTCATTTAAGAAAATAAAAAATACCTCTGATAGTTTCAAAAATTGACTAAATCAGGCAGAATCATTTGAGCACTTTAAGACAGGTCTTTTTAAATAACCCAAAAAGAAAAAAAAAAAGAAAAATAATTGACAAAGCCTACGTGAATTATTGGACACTACAAAGTGACCAAATATTTGAATTTAGGTGTTCCAGAAAGAAAAGCTATAGAAAACACATTTAATGAAATAATAGTTAAAAATTTTCCAAGTCTAGCAAGAGATTTAAATATAAAGAAGTTCAGTCATTACTAAATACAATTCAAAAAGGTTTTCTCCATCATATCATAGTCAAAGTGTCAAAAGTCAAAGACAAAACACTTATGAAATCAGCAAAACAATAAATAAATCGTCTTATCCCTTCTAAGGGAATCCCCATCGGATTAACAGTGGATTTCTCAACAGAAACCCTTACAGATGAGGAGACAGTGAGATGATATAGTCAAAGTACTGGAAGTAAATTACTGGTAATCAAGGATACTACACACAACCAAGTCAATCTCTATAAAGAAAAGCCTTTCCCAGATAAGTAAAATATGAAGGAATTTACTACTAGTAGAATTGTTTTACGAAAAATACTTAAGGGGGTTCTACACCTGATAGCAAAAGCATGATATCTACCATCATGAAAACACAGGAAAGTTTACATTCCATTGATAGATAAAACACACAGATGAGAAAAAGAAAGGACTCAAATGTTAAAAACTAAAGAAACCCAAACCACTATACCACAATAATAAACAATAAAGGAGAAAGAAAGGATAAAAGGATATGCAAAACAATCATAAATCAATTAATAAGGTGACAGGAATAAGCCCTTACATATCTATAATAACCTTGAATATAAATGGATAAATCTTCCTATTTAAAAGAAATGGAATAGCTGGATACATTTTTAGAATGACACAAATACATGCCGCCTATAAGAAACTCATCACACATGTAAATGCACATATAGACTGAAAGTAAAGGATGCAAAAAGATACTCCATGCAAACATAAACCAAAATTAAGAAGTATAAGCTATACTTATATCACATAAAACAAACTTCATATCAAAAACAGTAAAAAGAGACAAAGAAGTTTATTATATAATATCAACAGGATAAGGTCCACAAAAGTATATGCTGGGTACATATTTAAACATATATTTTTAAACATATATGCACCCAACACCAGACAACCAGGTGTATAAAGCAAATATTACTAGAACTAAAGCAAAATATAAACTCTAAACAACAATAGTTGGGTACTATAACAACTACTCCCCTTTCAGCATTAAACATATAACCTAGAGAGCAAACTAACAAAGAAATATTGGATTTAAACTTCACTTCAGACCAAATAGGACTAGAAAAAATTTATAGAACAATTCATTCAACAGCTACAACATTTTTTCATAACAACATATGGAATATTCTCCAGGATAGATCAAATGTTAGACACAAAACAAGTCTCAACAAATTCTAGAAATTGAAATAACATCAAGTATTTCTCAAACCACAGTGACATATTCTATATATCAATAATGAGAGGAGCATCAGGGAGCGGTGGCTTACACCTATAATCCTAGCACTCTTGGAGGCTGAGGTGGGTGGATTGCCTGAGCTCACCAGTCAAGGCCAGCCTGAGCTAGAGTGAGACCTCATCTCTAAAAAAAATAGCCAAGCATTGAGGTGGGCACCTATTGTCCCAGTTACTTGGGAGGGTGAAGCAAGAGAATCGCTTAAGCCCAAGAGTTTAAGGCTGCTGTGAGCTGTGACACCACAGCACTCTACCAAGGGCAATAAAGTGAGACTCTGTCTCAGAAAAAAATAATTATAATAATAAGAGGACCTGTGGAAACTGTACAACTATAAGGAAATTTAACAACATTCCCCTGAATAACTACTGGATTAGGATGAAATTAAGGAACAAATCAAAAAATTTCACCTAGCCTATGGGATACAACAAAAGCAATATTATGGGAAATTTTACACCAATAAATGCCTAATTTAAAAAAGTAGGAAGGTTTAAAATAAACAATCTAACAATGACTCTAAAACAACAGGAAATGCAAGAACAAACCAAACCCCAAAATAGCAAATGAACAGAATCATAACAACAACAATGATGACCACAAAAACCCTACAGATCAATTGATTAAAATATGACTCCAAATCTTCAACAAAATACTAGCAAAACAAATTCAACAGTATTCAAAAAAATAATACACCATGATTAATTGATATTTACCCCAGGGATGTTATCTATTACAGGCAAATCAATAAATGTGATAAATCACATCAATACAATGAAGGACACAAATTATATGATAATTTGAATACATGCAGAAAATAAAGCATTTGATAAAATCAAAATAATTTCATGATAAAAATCCTCAATAAATTAGCCATAGAAGGAGTATTCCACAACACAATAAAATCCACATATGAGAAACTCACAGCTAACATCATGCTAAATGGGGGAAAGCCAAATCCCTGCCTCTAAATACTGGAACAAGACAAAGATGCCCATTTTCATCACATCTATTCAACACAATATAGAAGTGCCAGCCAGAAATCAGGTAAAAGATAGAAATAAAAAGCATCCAAATTAGAAAAGAAGTCACAATACTCCTCTTCACTGATGACATAGTCTTATATCTAGAAAACCTGTAAACCTCACCAAAAAACTCTTATATCTTATTTTAAAAATTCAGTAAAGTTTTAAGATACAAAATCAACATACAAAACTCAGTAGCATTTCTATGTACCAAACAATAATTAAATAGCTGAGGAAGAAATTAAGAAGACAATCACATTTAAAATAGCTACAAAATAATAAAACACATAAGGATAAACTTAACGAAGGAGGTAAAAGACCTCTACACAGATGATTACAAAACACTTATAAAAGAAATTGAAGAAGACAAACAAATGGAAATACATCCCATGCTCATGGATCTGAATAGCTTATATAATTAAAATGACCATATTAGCCAAGTAAATATACATGTTTAGTGCAATTTCTATCAAAATATAGTTGCCATTTTTCACAGAAAAAATGAAAAATCTAAAATTCATACAAAGTAGAGCCTGAATAGCCAAGCAATCATAATCAAGAACAAAGCTGAAGGTTCTCACTATCTGATTTCAAAAGCTGTTACAAGGCTATGGTAACAAAAACAGCATAGTATTGTTCTAAAAACAGACACACACAATTGGAACAGAATAGAAAACTCACAAGTAAGTCCAAACATTTACATTCAATTGATTCTGACAAAAATGTCACTTGGGGAAAAAACACCCTCTTCAATAAATGGTGGTAGAAAAATTGGATATCAAAATGCAGAAGAATGAAACTAGAACCCTATTTTTACCGTATACAGAAATCCACTCAAGATGGATTAGGACTTAAAGTTAAGCCCTGAGACTATAATAAAACAAGAAGAAAACATAGAGAAAAACATTTCAAGACTTTGGTTTAGGCAAAGATTTTATGGCTAAGACCATAAAAGCATAGCCAACAATCATAGACAAATGAGATTATACTAAATCAAAAAAAAAACTTCTTCACAACAAAGGAAACAGTCAACAGAATGAAGAGTCAACCTGGTGAATGGGATAAAATATTTGCAAACTATTTACCTGACAAGGACTAATACCCAGACTATACAAGGAACTCAAACAGCTCAACAGAAAAAAAATTACTAATTAATCAACTAGACTTTTAAAAATGGGCAAAATAGGGAGGCGGAGCAAGATGGCAGCCGAGTAACAGCTTCCTTGCATCTGGGCACCGTGAGTCTGGGGAGATAGGACTCCAGGCATCTCCAGCTGGTGGGAACTGCCTATCATCACTCCTATGAGGATACAGGGAGTCAGCAAGAGACTTCTGGAAACCAAGAGGAGGACTAAAACAGTGGAAAACCGGCAAGTGGTCGCATGTGTTCAATCTGTCCAAACCCGCCCACAACTTCCACAGGCACAAGAACTTAAAGAGCAAGAGGAAGTGAAAGGAAAATTAGGGCAAGGTAACAGATAAAAGAAATCACTCATGAGGAAGAATCAGCAGAAAACTCCAGGCAACATGAAGAACCAGTCCAGAAAAACCCCACCAAGGGACATGAGGTAGCTACTGCAGATGATTCCACCAGTATAGAAATGTGAGGAATGACAGAAAGGGAATTTAGAATACACATGTTGAAATCAATGAAAGAAATGATGGAAACAATGAAGGAAATTGCTAATAAAGTGGAAAATAACCAAAAGGAAATCCAAAAACAGAATCAAATAAGAGATGAACGATATGAAGAATATAAAAAGGATATAGCAGACCTGAAGGAACTGAAACAGTCAATTAGGGAACTTAAAGATGCAATGGAAAGTATCAGCAACAGGTTAGACCATGCAGAAGAAAGAATTTCAGAGGTAGAAGACAAAGTTCTTGAGATAACTCAGACAGTAAAAGAGGCAGAAAAGAAGAGAGAGAAAGCAGAACGTTCACTGTCAGAATTATGGGACTTTATGAAGCGTTCCAACACACGAGTTATAGGAATCCCAGAAGGGGAAGAAGAATGCCCCAGAGGAATGGAAGCCATACTAGAGAATATTATACAAGAAAATTTCCCAAACATCACCAAAGATTCTGACACACTGCTTTCAGAGAGATATCGGACCCCGGATAGCCTCAAATCTAACCGAGCTTCTCCAAGACACATTGTGATGAACCTGTCCAAAGTCAAGACAAAAGAAAAGATTCTGCAAGCTGCCAGGAGTAAGCGCCAGTTGACCTACAGGGGCAAATCCATCAGAGTTACTGCAGACTTCTCTAATGAAACTTTCCAAGCAAGAAGACAATGGTCAACTACCTTTAATCTACTTAAACAGAACAATTTCCAGCCCAGAATTCTGTACCCTGCTAAGCTAAGCTTCAAAATTGATGGAGAAATCAAATCATTTACGGATATACAAACATTGAGGAAATTCGCCACAACAAGACCAGCTCTACAGGAAATACTTCAACCTGTTCTGCACACTGACCACCACAATGGAGCAGCAGCAAAGTAAGAACTCAGAAATCAAAGGACAGAACCTAAACTCCACACTGATGCAAAAGATAAAACTAAGCAATGGACTCTCACCAAATAAGACGAATAGAATACTACCACACTTATCAATTATCTCCATAAATGTTAATGGCTTGAATTCCCCACTGAAGAGACATAGATTGCCTGACTGGATTAAAAAACACAAGACATCCATTTGCTGTCTGCAAGAAACACACCTGGCTTCAAAAGACAAATTAAAGTTCCGAGTCAAGGGTTGGAAGACAATTTTTCAGGCAAATGGAATTCAGAAGAAAAGAGGAGTTGCAATCTTATTTTCAGATACATGTGGATTTAAAGCAACTAAAGTCAAAAAAGACAAAGATGGTCACTTTATATTGGTCAAGGGAAAAATACAACAAGAAGACATTTCAATTCTAAATATTTATGCACCCAATTTAAATGCTCCCAGATTCTTGAAGCAGACCTTACTCAGTCTGAGCAATATGATATCTGATAATACCATCATAACAGGGGACTTTAACACACCTCTTAGAGAGCTGGACAGATCCTCTAAACAGAAATTAAACAAAGATGTAAGAGATTTAAATGAGACCCTAGAACAACTATGCTTGATAGACGCATATAGAATACTCCATCCCAAAGATAAAGAATATACATTCTCCTCATCACCCCATGGAACATTCTCCAAAATTGATCATATCCTGGGACACAAAACAAATATCAACAGAATCAAAAGAATTGAAATTTTACCTTGTATCTTTTCAGACCATAAGGCACTAAAGGTGGAACTCAACTCTAACAAAAATGCTCAAGCCCACCCAAGGCATGGAAATTAAACAATTTTCTGTTGAATAACAGATGGGTGCAGGAAGAAATAAAACAGGAAATCATTAACTTCCTTGAGCATAACAACAATGAAGACACAAGCTACCAAAACCTGTGGGATACTGCAAAAGCAGTTTTGAGAGGAAAATTCATCGCTTTAGATGCCTACATTCGAAAAACAGAAAGAGAGCACATCAACAATCTCACAAGAGATCTTATGGAATTGGAAAAAGAAGAACAATCTAAGCCTAAACTCAGTAGAAGAAAAGAAATATCCAAAATCAAATCAGAGATCAATGAAATTGAAAACAAAAGAATCATTCAGAAAATTAATGAAACAAGGAGTTGGTTTTTTGAAAACATAAATAAAATAGATAAACCATTGGCCAGACTAACTAGAAATAGAAAAGTAAAATCTCTAGTAACCTCAATCAGAAACGATAAAGGGGAAATAACAACTGATCCCACAGAGATACAAGAGATCATCTCTGAATACTACCAGAAACTCTATGCCCAGAAATTTGACAATGTGAAGGAAATGGATCAATATTTGGAATCACACCCTCTCCCTAGACTTAGCCAGGAAGAAATAGACCTCCTGAACAGACCAATTTCAAGCACTGAGATCAAAGAAACAATAAAAAAGCTTCCAACTAAAAAATGCCCTGGTCCAGATGGCTTCACTCCAGAATTCTATCAAACCTTCAAGGAAGAGCTTATTCCTGTACTGCAGAAATTATTCCAAAAAATTGAGGAAGAAGGAATCTTCCCCAACACATTCTATGAAGCAAACATCACCCTGATACCAAAACCAGGAAAAGACCCAAACAAAAAGGAGAATTTCAGACCCATCTCACTCATGAATATAGATGGAAAAATTCTCAACAAAATTCTAGCCAATAGATTACAGCTTATCATCAAAAAAGTCATTCACCACGATCAAGTAGGCTTCATCCCAGGGATGCAAGGCTGGTTTAACATACGCAAGTCCATAAATGTTATCCACCATATTAACAGAGGCAAAAATAAGGATCACATGATCCTCTCAATAGATGCAGAAAAAGCATTTGATAAAATCCAGCATCCTTTTCTAATTAGAACACTGAAGAGTATAGGCATAGGTGGCACATTTCTAAAACTGATTGAAGCTATCTATGACAAACCCACAGCCAATATTTTACTGAATGGAGTAAAACTGAAAGCTTTTCCTCTTAGAACTGGAACCAGACAAGGTTGTCCTCTGTCACCTTTACTATTCAACATAGTGCTGGAAGTTCTAGCCAATACAATTAGGCAAGACAAGGAAATAAAGGAAAACCAAATGGGAGCAGAGGAGGTCAAACTCTCCCTCTTTGCTGATGACATGATCTTATACTTAGAGAACCCCAAAGACTCAACCACAAGACTCCTAGAAGTCATCAAAAAATACAGTAATGTTTCAGGATATAAAATCAATGTCCACAAGTCAGTAGCCTTTGTATACACCAATAACAGTCAAGATGAGAAGCTAATTAAGGACACAACTCCCTTCACCATAGTTTCAAAGAAAATGAAATACCTAGGAATATACCTAACGAAGGAGGTGAAGGACCTCTATAAAGAAAACTATGAACTCCTCAGAAAGGAAATAGCAGAGGATATTAACAAATGGAAGAACATACCATGCTCATGGATGGGAAGAATCAACATTGTTAAAATGTCTATACTTCCCAAAGCAATCTACCTATTGAATGCCATTCCTATCAAAGTACCTACATCATACTTTCAAGATTTGGAAAAAATGATTCTGCGTTTTGTATGGAACCGGAAAAAACCCTGTATAGCTAAGGCAGTTCTTAGTAACAAAAATAAAGCTGGGGGCATCAGCATACCAGATTTTAGTCTGTACTACAAAGCCATAGTGCTCAAGACAGCATGGTACTGGCACAAAAACAGAGACATAGACACTTGGAATCGAACTGAACACCAAGAAATGAAACTAACATCTTACAACCACCTAATCTTCGCTAAACCAAACAAGAACTTACCTTGGGGGAAAGACTCCCTATTCAATAAATGGTGTTGGGAGAACTGGATGTCTACATGTAAAAGACTGAAACTGGACCCACACCTTTCCCCACTCACAAAAATTGATTCAAGATGGATGAAGGACTTAAATTTAAGGCATGAAACAATAAAAATCCTCCAAGAAAGTATAGGAAAAACACTGGAAGATATTGGCCTGGGGAAAGACTTCATGAAGAAGACTGCCATGGCAATTGCAACAACAACAAAAATAAACAAATGGGACTTCATTAAACTGAAAAGCTTCTGTACAGCTAAGGACACAATAACCAAAACAAAGAGACAACCCACACAATGGGAAAGGATATTTGCATATTTTCAATCAGACAAAAGCTTGATAACCAGGATCTATAGAGAACTCAAATTAATCCACATGAAAAAAGCCAACAATCCCTTATATCAATGGGCAAGAGACATGAATAGAACTTTCTCTAAAGACGACAGACGAATGGCTAACAAACACATGAAAAAATGTTCATCATCTCTATATATTAGAGAAATGCAAATCAAAACCACCCTGAGATATCATCTAACCCCAGTGAGAATTGCCCACATCACAAAATCTCAAAACTGCAGATGCTGGCGTGGATGTGGAGAGAATGGAACACTTTTACACTGCTGGTGGGACTGCAAACTAGTACAACCTTTCTGGAAGGAAGTATGGAGAAACCTCATAGCACTCAACCTAGACCTCCCATTCGATCCTGCAATCCCATTACTGGGCATCTACCCAGAAGGAAAAAAATCCTTTTATCATAAGGACACTTGTACTAGACTTTTTATTGCAGCTCAGTTTACCATTGCCAAAATGTGGAAACAGCCTAAATGCCCACCAACCCAGGAATGGATTAACAAGCTGTGGTATACGTATACCATGGAATACTATTCAGCCATTAAAAAAAATGGAGACTTTACATCCTTCGTATTAACCTGGATGGAAGTGGAAGACATTATTCTTAGTAAAGCATCACAAAAATGGAGAAGCATGAATCCTATGTACTCAATCTTGGTATGAGGACAATTAATGACAATTAAGGTTATGGGGGGGGAAGCAGAAAGAGGGATGGAGGGAGGAGGGTGGGGCCTTAGTGTGTGTCACACTTTATGGGGGCAAGACATGATTGCAAGAGGGACTTTACCTAACAATTGCAATCAGTGTAACTGGCTTATTGTACCCTCAATGAATCCCCAACATTAAAAAAAAAAAAAATGGGCAAAATATATGAATTGAAATTTATCAAAGGAGGATGTACAAATGACCAGCAGGTATATTAAAAATGCTCCATATCATTAGTCATCAGGTAAATGGGAATCAAGACTAAAATGAGATATTATCTTACCCCTTTTAGAATGGCTGTTATTTAAAAGATGAAAATAGCAGATGCTTGTGAGGATGTAAAGGAAAAGGAATTCTTACACACTATTAGTGAGAATGTAAATCAATACAACCACTATTGAAAACAGTGTGGAGTTTTCTTAAAAACTAAAAATAATGATTACCATATGATTCAACAATTCCACCACTAGTTATTTACCAAAGGAAAAATTAATCAGTGTAGCAACAGGTTACCTGCCCTCTCATGTTTACTGAAACACTATTCACAAGAGCAAAGATAAGGAATCAAATTAAGTGTTCATAAGTGGATGAATAGATAAAGAACATGTGGTATATATGCACAATGGAATATTGTCTAGCCATACAAAATGAAATGCTATCATTTGTAGCAATATGGATGGAACTGGAGTTCATTATGTTAGGTGAAATAAGACAGGCACAGAAAGACAAGTATCATATGTTCTCACTCATATGTAGGAACAAAAATGGTTATCTCATGGAGGTTGAGAGTAGAATGATAGATACCAGAGGCTGGAATGGATGTATCTGTGTGAGGTGGGTGATGAAGAGAGGTTGGTTAATGGATACAAGCATATAGCTAGATAAAAAAAAAAATAAAAATAAGTTCTAATGGTAAATAGCAGAGTTGAGTGACTATAGCTGACAATGTTATTGTGTATTTTGAAATACCTAGTTATCTAAGACCTCAAATGTTTCCAACACAAAGCATCCATAAATTCTCAAGGTGATGGATAGTGTAAACACACTGACTTGATCGTTACACAATGTACGTGTGTGGACAAATATCACATGTACCCTTTAAATATGTACAAATATTATGTATCAATAAAACAATGAAAGGCCATAGTTTCACTATTAATAGTTTTGAGGTCTTGAGTAAAGTGACAATTACACTTTGCTTCAGTTTTTTAATAAGCAAATTGAGATAATAATACTATCTACTTCATAGAGTTGTTTTGAAGATTAAATTAGAAACCTTTACCTCTTTTATGTTTACATGGATGGAGCTGGAACATATCCTTCTTAGTAAAGTATCTCAAGAATGGAATAAAAAGTATCCAATGTACTCAGGACTTTTATGAAACCAATTAATAATTACTCACACTTTCTTATGAAAGATAAATCACAACTGTAGCCCAGGATGAAGGAGAGAAGAAGAAGGGGATGGGGGAGGGGAGAGGTTTGATAGAGGGAGGGTATACGGGGGACCACACCTATAGAGCATATCGCAAGGTTACAAGTCAAATCTATCAAGTATAGAACATAAATGTCTTAACACAATAATTAAGTAAATGAGGTGAAAGCTAATTAATTAGTTTGATGTAAGCACTCCAAATTGAATAAAAAATCAACACATTGTACCCCACGAATGCATAAATGTATTCATATATGTATTCTATGTGTATATGTCCGAATAAAAAGAAAAATAATAATAGTATCCACTTCATAGAGTTGTTTGGAAGATGAAATTAGTTAATATATGCACAGCAAGTTAGAGGAATGTCGGAAGCCATATAAGGTACAGCTCGGCCTTACTTCCTCTTCAAGTAAAAAACAGTTTTACCTTTTCCAGGTAACTTTACCTGGCAACTAGCCAACCAATCACCTTATGCCCCATCTTACTTACTCTAGCCAATCCCCGGTTAACAACTCCTCTGAACCTCCCAACAAGACACACCCACCTTCCCCGTAATGCTTATAAGGCACAAGTTTTTTCAATAAAATTTGAGACTTGATCAGAAAACTGTCTTGTCTCCCTTTCTCGCGCCCCTTGTTTGTTTTTCTCCTTTAGGTGTTTCCTGCGTCCCCCGTTGCTGTCCCGCGGGTCGGGACATCCTGGCGCCCAATGAGGGGCGATCAGGACCCCCTGGAGGAGAACGCTTGCCTACCCCGGCCGGGCACCCTTCGGAGCTGCAGCGAGGACCCGCGTGCACTCCCCATTCAGATCACCTCGGTTCACCCGCCGTGAGACGGATCAGAAGAGAAGGTAGGCAAACGATAACTTACAAGATTTCAAACATTTCACCCCTTTGTCTTGGCTGTTATTATTGGCTCTCCTGGATCTAATCCACTTACCAAGCTAACAGCGCCAAAGCGGGGAAGGACAAGAGGTACCCGTTTCAGCAGTGAGAACTCCAAAACACTTGGACTAGTTTTTCTGCCTAACACTCTCTAACAAACTCTGAGCTCGCTACGTCTTATACGGTCGTCCACCTCAAGGGCACCCCCAGGGACGCTGCCTCCCAAAGGCTATGCCTGAGGGCGGTAGGCAGCTGTCCTGCCTGAGAGGGTCCAAGCAGGCGGATTATACCTGCCGACCTATGACACGCGAGCAGAGATCGTAAGGCACAGGGAGAGTGGTCACAGAGAAACTTAAGTTCTGAGTAGACTGGAGACTTGCATGAACCGAGATCCTGAGAGAGCCATCCAGCCAACATAATGGGGAATTTGCTTAGTACACATGAAATGTTCCTTGACGGTTTCAAGGGATCACTCAGAGTGCGAGGAGTAAGGGTTAAAAGAAAGAACCTTAAAGAATTTTTTAATTTTATTCATGAAACCTGCCCCTGGTTCCCTTTAGAGGGAACAATCAGCCAAAAACGCTGGGAACGAGTAGGAGATGCCTTGCAGGACTTTTACCACACCTTTGGTCCTGACAAAGTCCCAGTTACAGCCTTTTCCTACTGGAATTTAATTCACGACATGTTAAAAGTTCATTCACTAGATCCTGACATTCAAGATGTCATCAAGGTAGGAGAAGAAGTCCTTAAAGAGGCTTCTTGCCCTCCTTCCACCTGCCCCTCTGTCACGGTAGAAATTCCTGACAACTCCCCAGTTTCCCCTAAACCCCCAAACAGCCCCGACAACGCTCTTAAAACTCCAAAAACTATATGGGGCACCTTGTGACTGTAAGGGAGGAACAACTACAATAATACTCACCTCCCATACTAGCCAAGTTGATTGCAGCAGCAAAACCGCCTATTTAACTTTCACGTCACAGGTAGGAGGAGGACATAAACAAAACTGGCACTGTGTTAATGCACCCAAAATAATACTCCCAGTTCAAAACGAACTCCTTGTCCCACGGAGTGCGAAATAACTGATCAAATGCACTCTATGTGCTACAGTAGTGCCCAACAGTGCACCCACACAAATGGCAACACATATCTAACAGTCATTTTACAAAGAACTTATTCTGGCTCCTTTGGAGGTGAGCTTGATTCTACTCATAACCTGGGACACTCCAAATATGCCCAAGCCTCCCGCTTAGGCACTATTGGCAAAAATGTTTGCTGGCCACTAAAACCACCAATTCACACATCTGATGGCGGTGGGCCATCAGATAGGGTAAGAGAAGATGCGATCCAAAAACAAATTGAAAAAATAATTAGAGAAAAATATACTCCCCTACAATACCACCCCTTAGCTTTACCTAAATCTTGAGACATAGATCTCGACGTCCAAACCTCTGATATTTTAGAAGCCACTTTCAAAGCTTTAAATAATTCCAACCCAACCCTCGCGGAAAACTGCTGGCTATGTCTAACTCTTGGCATACCTATGCCCCTAGCCCTACTAACAAACACCTCCACTTCACATCTAAACAACTCACATATAAACTGTAGTGACAGTCTACCTTTTAGAGTCCAACCTATAGAATTTACACAAACCCCTTGTATATACAAACCTCCCCAGAACAATAATTATGATGTAGACTTAAGAAGCATCACCTTCACAAACTGCTCCTCCATTTCTAACAACACCTCACACCGGTGCCCCCCTCCAGGACATGTTTTTGTATGCGGAGGAAATTTGGCCTACAATGGCCCTACCAGGTAACTGGACAGGCTATTGCATAACCGCCCAACTACTCCCTGATATCTCTATTATACTAGGAGATCAACCTGTTCCTCTCCCCAGTCTTGATTATATAGCTGGACATCCACGCTCTAAAAGAGCTATTCAACTTATCCCACTAATAGCAGGACTAGGCATCACTACAGCAGTAGCCACAGGAGTTACCGGAACAGGAATATCTATACATTCCTACCACAAACTGTCTCATCAACTAATAGAGGATGTCTCAGCTCTTTCTGAAACAATTCACGATCTTCAAGATCAAATAGACTCCCTAGCAGAAGTAGTCCTACAAAAGCGTAGAGGCTTAGATCTCCTCATGGCAGAGCAGGGAGGTATCTGTTTGGCTTTACAGGAAAAATGCTGTTTCTACGCCAACAAGTCAGGCATTGTTCGAGACAAGATAAAAAACCTGCAAGACCAGCTCGAAGAAAGAAGAAAGGAACTTCGTGATAACCCCCTTTGGTCAGAACTCAATGGACTTCTTCCTTATCTCCTCCCACTCCTAGGCCCCCTATTAGGTTTTCTATTAGTCCTTTCCTTCGGCCCCTGGCTATTCAAACAGGTCACCACCTTCATTAAACAACAAATAGACTCTGCCCTAGCAAAACCACTTAAAATTCACTACCATCGCCTGGCTCTGTCTGACCAAGAAACCGACTCTCATGGCTTCCCCTCATAATGAGGGCAGTGTATAGATCAGAGGTACACTTACCCATTCCTAATAAAAGGAAAAAAGGGTATGGGCACCGAGTTGAGTGCACAGCAAGGCATTGCAAGAGAAGGTCCCACAATCCTTCGACCTCCTGATCCCAAGGAGAAGTTAAATGAAGGATCAGACCCCCTCTGATTTTTCTCTGAGAGCAAACCTGGCTTGCATAGAGGTTGGTATCAAAACTTTTGCTTACCTCTCCTCTCCAAAAGATACCACAAATAACAAATGTGGATCTGGGAAATCCACGAGAGGAGCCAGGTCACTACTCCCTCTCTCGGTTAATGCCCACCTCCCTAAAACAAAAAGGGAGGAGATGTCGGAAGCCATATAAGGTACAGCTCAGCCTTACTTCCTCTTCAAGTAAAAAACAGTTTTACCTTTTCCCGGTAACTTTACCCGGCAACTAGCCAACCAATCACCTTATGCCCCATCTTACTTACTCTAGCCAATCCCCAGTTAACAACTCCTCTGAACCTCCCAACAAGACACACCCACCTTTCCCGTAATGCTTATAAGGCACAAGTTTTTTCAATAAAATTTGAGACTTGATCAGAAAACTGTCTTGTCTCCCTTTCTCACGCCCCTTGTTTGTTTTTCTCCTTTAGGTGTTTCCTGCGTCCCCTGTTGCTGTCCTGCGGGTCGGGACAGAGGAAGTCCTGGTTTATCTTATATCCTGAGTTCTGTTGTTATGATCCTCATTCCTTCGAAAAGCATATGCTAAAGAATAGTGCATCCTAATGAAGTTATTTTAAAATTTTAGCCTAATATTTGTCTCAGATGATTGTAATTTCCACATAAGTAAAGTTCAGTCTGATGGGGTTTGTTAAAACTGGTTATTAAATGCATCTCAAAAATATTTTCAAACAATGTATTTGACAGTTTTATAAACTCTAATTTTAAAAATTATGTTTTGCAAAATCTCTTTTAAAATTCATAATTTGGGGTGAACTGGCTGGCAACCTGTAGGGGTGAACTGGTTGGCAACCTGTAGAAGGCTGAAACTGGACCCACACCTTTCACCATTAACCAAGATAGACTCTTACTGGATTAAAGATTTAAACTTAAGACATGAAACTATAAAAATGCTAGAAGACAGTGCAGGGAAAACCCTTGAGGAAATTGGGTAGGGTGAGTTTTTTATGAGAAGGACCCCCCGGGCAACTGAAGTAGCTTCAAAAATACACTATTGGGACTTGATCAAACTAAAAAGCTTCTGCACAGCCAAGAACACAGTAAGTAAAGCAAACAAACAGCCCACAGAATGGGAGAAGATATTTACAGGTTATGTCTCTGACAAAGGTCTAATAACCAGAATCCACAGAGAACACAAACGCATTAGCAAGAAAAGAACAAGTGATTCCATCGCAGGCTGGGCAAGGGACTTGAAGAGAAACTTCTCTGAAGAAGACAGGCGCAAAATGACAATTAAGGTTATGGGGGGGGAAGCAGAAAGAGGGACGGAGGGAGGGGGTGGGGCCTTGGTGTGTGTCACACTTTATGGGGGCAAGACATGATTCCAAGAGGGACTTTACCTAACAATTGCAATCAGTGTAACCTGGCTTATTGTACCCTCAATGAATCCCCAACAATAAAAAAAAAAAGAAAAAATTTTCATCATCTTTAATCATCAGAGAAAGGCAAATCAAAACTACTTTGAGATATCATCTAACTCCAGTGAGACTAGCCTATATCACAAAATCCCAAGACCAGAGATGTTGGCATGGATGTGGAGAAAAGGGAACACTTTTGCACTGCTGGTGGGAATGCAAATTAATACATTCCTTTTGGAAAGATATGTGGAGAACACTTAGAGATCTAAAAATAGATCTGCCATTCAATCCTGTAATTCCTCTGCTGGGCATATACCCAGAAGACCAAAAATCACATCATAACAAAGATATTTGTACCAGAATGTTTATTGCAGCCCAATTCATGATTGCTAAGTCATGGAAAAAACCCAAATGCCCATCGATCCACAAATGGATTAATAAACTGTGGTATATGTACACCATGGAATACTATGCAGCCTTGAACAAAGATGGAGACTTTACCTTTTTCATGTTTACATGGATGGAGCTGGAACATATTCTTCTCAGTAAAGTATCTCGAGAATGGAAGAAAAAGTATCCAATGTACTCAGCCCTACTATGAAACTAATTTAGGACCTTCACATGAAAGCTATAACCCAGTTACAACCTAAGAATAGGGGGAAGGGGGAAAGGGTGGGGAGGGAGGGGGGAGGTGGCTAGAGGGAGGGGCATTGAAAGGATCACACCTGTGGTGCATCTTACAAGGGTATATGTGAGGCTTGGTAAATGTGGAATGTAAATGTCTTAGCAAAGTAACTAAGAAAATGCCAGGAGGGCTGTGTCAACTAATGTGATGAAAATGTGTCAAATGGTCTATGAACCAAGTGTATGGTGCCCCATGATCATATTGATGTAGACAGCTATGATTTAATAAAAAAATAAAATTCATAATTTGGAAAATAAGATTGCTTTATAGTTTTCATATACAACTGTTTATAGAAATGAAACTCAATATCCTGAGCATCTTAATTTGGGCACAAGCAAGCTTATATTCTCTGGTAGATAATCTCAATTAGTAAGATTCAAATTGGAAATTAAAATGTGTCTTTAGGGCCCGCGTAGTGGCATAATGAGACAAACCTTCAGTTCGGAACCCTGGCAAATGAGCTGGGCAAATTGCAATTCTGAATTTAGAATCAAAGTTGAATATGAGGAAATCTATCACCTAGTATCTAAATTATTTCATTTTCTCTCTTTCAATAGAATTCTAAACCATTTATCAACTTATTATTAAAATGTCAAGTGAAATATAACTAAATTAGTAGAAGCAATATAATTTTAATTAAGAAATTGAAGTATGCGAGTTTCTTTGAGAGCATGGTGTTATTATTTAATATAATAATATTTTAATTCAGCACTTCTTATTAAACAATAAATTGCTCCAAAATTCACCTACACAATTATATTTAATCCTCACAAATATCCTTCTGAAATAAATATTTTATCCATCATACAAATATGGAAAAAGATTTTGAATGAGTAAAGGACTCATTCTTTATAGTATAGCTAGAAATTTATGGAAACAAAATTTGAATCATATTGTCTGACACAAAGGTGTATTTCTTTAACCTCTACAATATCAACTCTGTAATAAAGGAAAATTAACTTTCACACTATTAAAAATGTCAAAATTTTATGAAAAGAAAGAAATAGTGGTAATTAATATATTATGATTTGTAAGGAAATGATTAAGTTGTCTCAGTCTGAATAAGGAAATATTGAAAGAGCAGGGATTTTGGAGTCAGAAAGAAGTGGATTTAAATCTTGGCTTCAAGTCATACTAGCTGCATGATCTGTAAAAGAGATAATAGCAATATTATTACTGATAGAAGTAAATGGGACAATATAAGAAGATCTAGTAGAATGTCTGGCACATAGTTTTTCTCATCAACAAAGTCAGAATTTTAAGGCCTACAAGAAAGAATGCAGTAAAGAAATATATTAAACTTTTAGTTTCTCAAGTAGAAATCATTGTGATTGTCAGTGTAATCTACTTGTATTTCATGGAACCCAGTGTCTCACAGAGGCAAGCTTGGGAAACTGAGTTGTCTTCCTAAAGAGAGAGGAAATTAATACGGGTTCAGTATCAAGGGAAAGGAGGGGTGAAGAGGATTCTCCAGGATTAGATGAAAGATGAAGCATGAAGAAGGGTAGAGGATGACAAAGGATAAGCAATACAAAAGTTCAAGCCTGAACAAAAAGAAAGCTTCTTCAGTTTTGCTTGTATATTTAAGATATATTATCATCTGTGTTGGGGCATTTTATTAAGGCTTTCAGCATTTTTCAGGGAGGTGTCAACAAAGTAATGGGAATGAAATTATTGAATGTACTGATGTATGGCTCAAAGAATATTCTTCTGTCATGGCTGAATGTTTAGGCATATGTTTTTCTTTCTTATTGTTTTTGTTTGTTTGTTTGTTTGTTTGTTTATTGTTGGGGATTCATTGAGGGTACAATAAGCCAGGTTATACTGATTGCATTTGTTAGGTAAAGTCCCTCTTGCAATCTTGTCTTGCCCCCAAAAGGTGTGCCTCACACCAAGGCCCCACCCGCCTCCCTCCTTCCCTCTCTCTGCTCTTCCTTTCCCCACCCCTCCCTCCTTCTTATGTTTTTCAACTCAGTGGAGAGGGCTGGAAAAGACAAAAAAATAATCTCCTGTGTACAAGAGTTTCTGAGAAATGCTCTCCACAATTTCTTATGGACATTTAGGTTCTAGATAAAAGAATGGTTTAAAAAACTGTACACGTCTATCACACAGGATTTTTCCTGATATAAAGGGATTCCAGTCAAATGAATATTGCAACCAGTGTGAAGGGATGTCAGTGTCATAATGTAGATACAACTGTTTTCTGTATATTTCCTTCAATGTGATATTCATAGAGCAAATTGTGAGATATATGAAAAGGTTACAATGGTAACCTGATGAATTATTTATCAAGAGGAAATACGACAAAATCTTATAGCTGAAGGAAAAGCAGTTTGGAATAATTTCATTGTGCCAATATTTTCTCAGAAAATCTAAATATAATAAATCCCCATGTATAGCAATATTAATAAAAACAATTAGATCAATTGGAAATTAAAGTATATGGAACATATAGGAATGGAACCAACGTGTATCATTTTGTCATTATGTATTGATGTTTTCATTTTGTAAACATGAGCAATTTATTCATAAAAGGAAACTAATTATCGCCTCTCCTCCTAACATGAAAAAAAAAACTCAAAACATAATTTCCTCGTTCCCACTTAGAGTTAACTAACACTTACTATGTAGGTGTTATTTCTCTGAATTTTACATTAGGAATAGATACACTACCTTTGAGACAGAAAGCAAATCAAAATTTCAAAAAAAAAAAAAAAAAGCCTGAAAGCAATTTAAGCAATATAATATACTTTGTTATTCTCTTCTCTTACAAACATCAAAGAGTCAACTGTTATGTAATATGATGTGGTTGGAAAGGAAACCTGGCAGCATATATCAGTTTGAGCCAAATCTCTTTTTATATTATATGCAGGGGCAGACCGACAGTGGAGATGATCTCAAAAACAGCACGTTTGCTTGTATTTATCAACCTTTTGTATTAGGGATTAAATGCAGAATCACTTCTCACCAGCCCTTACACTCAACAGTCATCCTTCACCAATGAGTCAACATTAGTTGAAAAGAAGTATTTGGAGGATTTTTTGTATGGTCCGAATTATTTTGAGGATCTCATTTTTATGGATGTTTTAATTCTTTTACTTGAAAGTAAAAGTAATGATGAGGAATTAAAGCGGGTTTTAGTGGTATGCTAATCTCCAAGTATATAGCAGGTGAAAAATATCAAGAGTCCTCAGAATGTAAGCTTCATATATACAAATAATAGAAAAATAATTCATTTCGTGAACAGTTCTTCTTAACTCTCAAAAACCAGGACGATCTCCAGGAAAGTAAGCCAGATATATTACACACTTTCATCATTTAACTCCTGCTGCATGTACTTATGTAGGCTTATCCTGGAAAATTGAAAATTTGATGTATATTCATTCAAAACCTGAAATCATACATTCTGACATTTTTCTGAATGTAATGTCAACTGACAAAGTCATATCATGTGTCAATAATGTTTGGTGGAATCATGGAAAAACCAGGGTGTATGTATTTTGAACGCATACATGCCTGTATAGACTGTTCCATTTATGGTGTAAGCGAGCTTGGAAATGCTAGTGTGCTTTCCAATTTGTGTTTATCTAAAAAATCAAGTGTAATGCCAGATCATAGCAAAAACTTCAAACAGTAACAGAGACTATACATAAAAAAGTCATTTTCTGTCTTTCTAGTTCCACTCACAGGAGTCTGTGTATCATTCTAGATGTAATATGCATAGATAACTATAGATACTTTCATTTTTAAACTATGTAATGCTTGTATTTATTTATTTGATTTTTTATTTAGAAATATTAAGGGGTACAAATGTTTTTGTTACATGGTTATCTTTTACAATGCTTTAGTCAGGGCTGTAAGTGTGCCCATCACCTGAATATTATTTAGTGTACCTGGTAGGTAGGATTCTATCCCTTCTTTCCTTCCCCTTCTTGATCTCCAATGATTTTACTTCTTTCTGTGTCTACGTGTGCACATTAATTGGTTACAAATTATTACATAATACATCTGCTACTTCTTTTTCCATTTTTGCCATACTTCCCACAGGCAACGGTCTCTAATTGCAAACAAATTGTTGCTAGCTACATCAATTAATTCTTTTTTTCATGGCTGAATAGTACTGCATGGTATATGTTGATGTAAACCACTTTTTGTTAATCTACTCATGAATTGGTGAACACTTAGGTTGATTCCACATCTTTGCAATTGTGAATTGTGCTGCAATAAACATTGAAGTACAGGTGTCATTTTGACAAAAAAGACCTTTTTTCCTTTAGGTAGATCCCCAGTAGCAGGACTGATGGATCAAATTGTATGTTTACTTTTAGCTCTTTCAGAAATATTCATACTGTTTTCCATAGTGTTTGTACTAATTAAGAGCCCCACCAATCGGGCATAAGCGTTCCTTTCTCTCTGCATGCACACTATCATCTGTTGTTTTGGGATTTTTTAACAAGAACGATTCTGACAGGTTAAGGTGATATCCAATTGTGATTTTAATTTGCATTTCCCTGATTATTAGTGGCATAGAGCATTTTTTCGTATGTCTCCTAGCCATTTGTCTCTCCTCTTTTGAAAAGCTTCTGTTTATGCCTATTCCAAACTTTTTAAAAAGCTTTTCTCTTGCTGATTTGTTTGAATTCTTTGTAGACTTTGGATATTAGCTTTCTTGGATGTAGAGTTTATGAATATTTTCTTCCTTTCTGTAGGTTGTATATATGCTCTAAATTGATTTTTTACCTAGCTGTGCAGAAGTTTTTTTTGTTTTGTTTTGTTTTGTTTTTTGTAGAGACAGAGTCTCACTGTACCGCCCTCGGTTAGAGTGCCATGGCATCACACGGCTCACAGCAACTTCTAACTCTTGGGCTTACGCGATTCTCTTGCCTCAGCCTCCTGAGCAGCTGGGATTACAGGCGCCCGCCACAACGCCCGGCTATTTTTTTGTTGCAGTTTGGCCGGGGCTGGGTTTGAACCCACCACCCTCGGCATATGGGGCCGGCGCCCTACTCACTGAGCCACAGGCGCCACCCAGAAGTTGTTTTTATTTTATTTTTTTATTTAATCAAGTCCCATGCATTTATTTTTGCTGTTGTAATTTGCTTTTGTGGTGTTAGTCATAAATTCTTTTCTTGGGAGGATATCTAGAAAAAGTTTTTTATACATTTTCTTTTTTGAATTTTTATGGTTTCATGCCTTACATTTAGGTCTTTTATCCATCTTGAATAAATTTTTGTGAGTGATGAGAGATAGGGGTCCTGTTTCATTCTTCTGCATGTAGCTATTCAATTTTCTCAAAACCATTTATTCAGTAGGGCTTCTTTTCTCCTGTATATATATTAGTCTGCTTTGTCAAAGATCTGTTTGCTATAGGTATATGATTTTGATGGTTTTATATTCAGGTTCTCTGCTCTTTTCCATTGAGCCATGTCTCTATTTTTGTGCTAATACCATTAAATCCTTATAGTATACCTTGAAGTCTGGTAATGTGATGCCTCCAGATTTGTTCTTTTAGCTTAAGATTCTTTTTACTATTTGAGTTCTTTTATGGTTCCAAATGAAGTGCTCATGATAAAAACACTCAACAAACCAGGCATAGAAGGCACATACTTCACAATTTAAGATCCAATATGACAGATCCACAGCCAACATCATACTGAATGGAGAATAGTTTAAAAAATTCCCCCTAAGAACTGGAACAAGGCAATACTACCCGCTGTCACCATTTCTACTCCACATAGCACTGGAAGTCTTTGCCAAAGACATCAGGCTAGAGAAAGAAATGAAGGGTATCCAGATCATGAAATAGAAGGTAAAATTATCACTTTTTTGACAGTATGATTTTGTATCTAGAAAATCCCAAAGACTCCATCATGAGGTTCTGTAATTGATAAAAATAAAAACTCAGTAAAGTCTTAGATCACACAGTCTTAGGTATACAAATCAGTAGCATTTCTATACTCCAATAGTAGTAAAGCTGAGAGTCAAATCAAAGACTCAATACCATTCCTAGTAGCTACAAAGAAAATAAAATACCTAGGAATATATTTAACCAAAGAGGTGAAATATCTCTACAAGGAGAACTATGAAATACTGGGGAAAGAAATTGTAGATGAAACAAACAAATGGACAAATACATCATGCTCAAGGAACAGCGATATCTATTTTGTTAAAATGTCCATACTGCTCAAAGGGATTTACAGATTCAGGGCAATCCCTATCAAAATACCAAGGTAATATTTCAAACACATTTTTTTTAATTAAAAAATACAAACCTAAAATATAGCACATGTCTATATGCAAAATAAAAGCCTATAAAACTCTTGGAAGATTACTGTGAAACAGAACATCAGTTACCAACCTCTGGGAAGAACACAGCACAGCAGTTACTAATCCCAGGCAAAGACTTCTGCCCACTGCATCTTGGTATTAGATTTGCCAAAGAAAACACAACTCAGTCAATCAGATGGAACAGTGTTTTACTTACAAAGGAAGATACATACTAATATCCAATAATCAGTCCCTCATGGAGATGGGTTCCCCCAACCCAGGCATATGATGCAGGAGAATGGGCTTGGGTACACCTTTCTTGTACAACAGTAGAAGAAATCCAACCCATTCTCCATGGAATTTGAAATGTTGAGGGCTGGAAGTGCTTTTGAGAGTCATTGACAAACATGCTAAAGCATAATTAAAGAAGATTCATTCAGAAACAGACAAAAAGATACCCACATAAGGTGAAAAGCTTCATATAGACTGTGAAGATTTTATCTCTTGGTAAGGAAGTGTTTCAGGCTCAAAGCCATTCTTATATTATGGCCAAGCAGGGGTTGAAAGACTGTGCACATAAGACCACCTTTCCCAATAATAACAATAGAGAAAATCTAGAGAGCCATGAGTTTGGCAATGGCTTTTTAGATACAACACCAAAGGCATAACTTATGAAAGAAAGAATTAATAAGCTGGACTTCATTAAAATTAAAAATGTCTTCTCTGCTAAAGCAAGAAAATGAAAAGACAAGTCACAGAGTAGGAGAAAATATTTGTGAAGGATGCATCTGTTAAAGGATTGTTATTCAACATATACAAAAAAAAAACACTTAAAATTCAACAATAGGAACACAAATAACCCAATTAAAAATAGGCAAACATCTGAATGGAAATATCACAAAGGAAAATATACAGATGGAAAATTAACACATGAAATTGTGCCATATATCATATATCACCAAGGAAATGCAAATTAAAAGAGCAATAAGTTACTCAACATACATATAGAATGGCAAAAGTCCAGAATGTTGACTACACCAAATGCTGGTGATGATGTAGAGCAACAAGAACTCTCAATAATTTCTTGTTCAAATAAAAACACTCAAGCCACTTCAGAAGCAAATTTGGTGATTTCTTAACAAAACTATACACACTCTTACCATACAATTCATTAATTATACTTCTTGGTCTTTACACAAAGAAATTGGAAACTTATGTCCACTCCATAACTTGTACACAAATGATTATAATAGCTTTATTCATATTTTCCGTAACTGGGATGCAACCACAACGCCCTTAAGTAGATGAATACATAAACTATGGTACATATAGAGAATGGTATATTATTCATCTCTAAAAAGAAATGAGCTACCAACCCATGAAAATACTTGGAGAAAACTTAAATACATATTACTAAGTGAAAGAAGTCAATCAGAGAAAGATACATATTGTATGATTCCAAAAATTCCAGCATTCTGGGAAAGGAAAAACCACAGATAAAAATAACAATGTGTGCCAGGGGTTAGAGAGGGAATAGTGGTGAATAGGCAGAGCACAAAGGATTTTTAGGGAAGTGAAACTATTCTTTATGACACAATAGTGGTGGATACATATCATTATACATTTGCACAAAAGGTCTTAGCAAAATAACTAAGAAAATGCTACAAAAGCTATGTTAACTAATGTGATGAAAATGTGTCAAACGATCTATGAACCAAGTGTATGGTGCCCCACGATCATACTAATGTACACAGCTATGGTTTAATAAAAATAAATAAATAAATAAAAAATCCATGGGATGTACAACATCAAGAGTAAACCCTAATGTAAACTACATACTGAATGATAACGATGTGTCAAAATAGATTCATCAATTATAATAAATGTACCACTCTGTTGAAGGATTTTTGATAATGAAGGAGGCTGTGCCTGCATGCGAGCAGAAGGTATATGACAAATCCCTGCAACTTCTGTTCAATTTTGCTATTAACTTAAAACTTATCTAGAAATAAAGTATATTAAAAATACAAATGGAGTCCCCATAATGCATATACTTCTACATGTATTTTTTTAATCATATTTTCTTTAATTTTTTTTTAATTAAAAGATAGCTGTGTACATTAATGTGATTATAGGGCACCCCCAACAATCCCCCTCACTCTGCCTACTCCCCCCTCCATCCCCTCCTTATTCCCCTTCCCCCTATTCTTAGGTTGTAACTGGGTTATAGATTTCATGTGAAAGCCATAAATTAGTTTCATAGTAGAGCTGAGTACATTGGATACTTTTTCTTCCATTCTTGAGATACCTTACTAAGAAGAATATGTTCCAGCTCCATCCATGTAAACATGAAAGAGGTAAAGTCTCCATCTTTCTTTAAGGCTGCATGATATTCCATGGTGTACATATACCACAATTAATTAATCCATGGTATCAATCTCGTGGATTGATGGGCACTTGGGCTTTTTCCATGACTTACCAATTATGAATAGGGCTGCAATAAACATTCTGGTACAAATATCTTTGTTATGATGTGATTTTTGGTCTTCTGGGTATATACCTAGTAGAGGAATTATACGATCGAATGGCAGATCTATTTTTAGATCTCTAAGTGTTCTCCAAACATCTTTCCAAAATGAATGTATTAATTTGCATTCCCACCAGCAGTGCAGAAGTGTTCCCTTTTCTCCACATACATGCCAGCATCTCTGGTCTTGGGATTTTGTGATATAGGCTAATCTTACTAGAGTTAGATGATATCTCCAAGTAGTTTTGATTTGCATTTATCTGATGATTAAAGGTGATGAGCATTTTTTCATATGTCTGTAGGCTGTGTGCCTGTCTTTTTCAGAGAAGTTTCTCTTCAAGTCCCTTGTCCAGCCTGCGATGGGATCACATGTTCTTTTCTTGCTGATATGTTCAAGTTCTCTGTGGATTCTGGTTATTAAACCCTTGTCAGAGAAATAACCTGCAAACATCTTCTCACAATCTCAGGGCTGTTTTCTTGCTTTACTTACTGTGTTCTTGGCTGTGCAGAAGTTTTTTAGTTTGATCAGTTCCCAGTAGTCTATTTTTGACGCTGCATCAATTGCCCGGGGGTCCTCCTCATAAAATACTCGCCCAGACAATTTCTTCAAGGGTTTTCCCTGCACTAGTATTTTTATAGTTTCACGTCTTAAGTTTAAATCTCTAATCCAGTGACAGTCTATCATAGTTAATGGTGAAAGCTGTGGGTCCTGTTTCAGTCTTCTGCAGGTTGCCAGCCAGTTCACCCAGCACCATTTGTTAAATAGGGAATCTTTTCTCCACTAAATGTTTTTAATTGGCTTGTCAAAGATGAAATAACGGTAAGTAGCTGGATTCATCTCTTGGTTCTCTATTCTGTTCCAGACATCTAATTCTGTGTTTTTGTGCCAGCACCAGGCTGTTTTGATCACTATCGATTTGTAGTATAGTCTGAGGTCTGGTAGCGTAATTCCTCCTGCTTTGTTTTTATTTCTGAGTAATGTCTTGGCTAGTCGAGGTTTTTTCTGATTCCATATAAAATGAATTATTGTTTTTTCAAGATCTGTAAAGTATGACAGTGGAGCTTTAATAGGGATTGCATTAAAATTATATATTGCTTTGCGTAGTATGGACATTTTAACAATGTTGATTCTTCCCAGCCATGAGCATAGTATGTATTTCCATTTGTTAACATTTTCAACTATTTCTTTTCTTAGAGTTTCATAGTTCTTTTTTAGAGATCTTTCACATAATTTGTTAGATAAACTCTCAAATATTTCATCTTCTTTGGCACTACTGTGAATGGAAGAGCGTCCTTAACTGTTTTTTCAACTTGACTATTGTGTATATATTTATAAAAGCTACCGGTTTATTAACGTTGATTTTGTAACCTGAGATGCTGCTGTATTCCTTGATCACTTCTAAGACTTTTGTGGTAGAATTCCTGGTATTTATACAATCATATAATCTGCGAAGAGCGAAAGTTTGATCTCTTCTGCCCCTATATGGACACCCTTGATCACCTTTTATTCCCTAATTGCGATGGCTAAAACTTCCATTACAATGTTAAAGAACAGTGGAGACAATGGGCAGCCTTGTCTGGTTCCTGATCTGAGTGGAAAAGATTTCAGTTTAACTCCATTCAATACGATATTGTCTGTGGGTTTGTTGTAGATGACCTCTATCAGTTTAAGAAATGTCCCTTCTGTATCCATTTTCTAAAGTGTTCTGATCATGAAGGGATGCTGGATATTATCAAAGGCTTTTTCTGCATTGATTGAGAGAATCATATGGTCTTTGTTTTTTAATTTGTTTATGTACTAAATTATACTTATAGATTCACAGATATTGAACCAGCCTTGAGTCCCTGGGATAAAACCAACTTGGTCATGATGTATAATTTGTTTGATGTGTTGCTGGATTCTGTTTCTTAGGATCTTGTTGAATATTTTTGCATGTATATTCATTAGTGATACTGATCTATAATTTTCTTTTTTTTTTTTTTTTTTGTAGAGACAGAGTCTCACCTTATCGCCCTTGGTAGAGTGCCATGGCATCACACAGCTCAAAGCAACCTCCAAATCCTTGGGCTTAGGAGATTCTCTTGCCTCAGCCTCCCAAGCAGCTGGGACTACAGGCGGCCGCCACAACGCCCGGCTATTTTTTTTTTGTTGTTGCAGTTTGGCCGGGGCTGGGTTTGAACCCGCCACCCTCAGCATATGGGGCTGGCGCCCTATCCGCTGAGCCACAGGCGCTGCCTGTGATCTATAATTTTCTTTCCTTGTTGGGTCTTTTCCTGGTTTGGGGATCAGGGTGATGTTTGCTTCATAGAACATGTTGGGTAGTCTTCCTTCTTTTTCTACCTTTTGGAAAAGGTTGAGTAATATAGGTACTAATTCCTCTTTAAAGGTTTGGTAGAATTCTAACGTGAATCCATCTGGTCCTGGGCTTTTCTTTTTAGGGAGGTTTTGTATGGTTGATGCTATTTCCAAACTTGATATGGGCCTGTTCAAAATTTCCACTTGATTCTGGCTAAGTCTTGGAAGGTGACGTGCTTCCAAGTATTGGCAAATTTCCTTCAGATTTTCATATTTCTGAGAATAAAGTTTCTTGTGATATTCATTAAGGATTTTTTGAATTTCTGAGGAGCCTGTTGTTATTTTGTCTTTGTCATTTCTGATTGATGAGATTAGATATTTTACTCTTTTTTTCCTAATTAGGTTGGCCAAAGGCTTGTCTATTTTATTGACCTTTTCAAAAAACCAACTTTTTGATTTATTAATCTGTTGTATAATTCTTTTGTTTTCAATTTTATTTCATTCTCCTCTAATTTGGTAACTTCTTTTCTTCTACTGGGTTTGGGTTGGAATGTTCTTCCTTTTCCAGTTGCTTGAGATGTCCCATTAAGTTATTAACCTCCTCTCTTTCCGTTCTCTTGAGGAAGGCTTGCAGTGCTATAAATTTCCCTCTTAGGACTGCCTTTGTGGTATCCCAGAGGTTCTGATAATTTGTGTCTTTGTTGTCGTTTTGTTCCAAAAATTTGGCAATTTGCTTCTTAATCTCATCTCTGACCCAGCTATCATTCAGCATAAGGTTATTTAACTTCCAAGTTTTTGTATGAGTATGCAGATTCCAGTTGTTACTGAGCTCAACCTTTATTCCATGGTGGTCCAAGAAGATGCAAGGAATAATTTCTATTCCTTTAAATTTACTAAGGTTAGACTTGTGAACTAAGATGTGATCGATTTTGGAGTATGTTTTGTAGGCTGATGAGAAGTATGTGTATTCAGTTTTGTTGGGATGAAATGTTCTGTAGATGTCTGCTAAATCCAAAAGTTGTATGGTTACGTTTAAATTTAAAATTTCTTTGCTCAGCTTCTTATTGGAGGATCAATCCAACACTGCCAAAGGAGTGTTGAAATCTCTGACAATTATGGACCTGGAGGAAATAAAGTTGCTCATGTCTGTTAGAGTTTCTCTTATAAATTGAGGCGCATTCTGGTTGGGTGCATAGATATTAATATTTTAAATCTCATCATATTGAGTATTACCCTTAACAAATATGAAGTGACAATTCTTATCCTTCCTTACTTTTGTTGGTTTAAAGCCTATTGTATCTGCAAATAAAATTGCAACACCTGCTTTTTTCTGATTACCGTTTGCCTGAAATATGGATGACCATCCTTTCACCCTGAGAATATGTTTGTCTTTTAAGGTAAGATGTGACTCTCGTTTGCAGCAAATATGTGGTCTGAGCTTTTGTATCCAGTCAGCTAACCTATGCCTCTTTAGAGGATAGTTTAAGCCATTCACATTAATGGAGAATATTTATAAGTCTGGTAAAATTTTGGGTATCAAGTTTTTCGAAAGTCCAGTGGACATTTTTAATCCTTTTGCCAGTGTGGAAATTGGAGTTTGATCAAAATTTTCTGAGTGAGTTTACTTTTGTGGTATACAATTGGGTTGGTCATTATGGAGGATAGGTCTGAGAATATCCTGAAGAGCTGGTTTGGTTATGGCAAATTTCTTCAACATATGAAGGTCATTAAAGTATTTAATTTCTCCATCATAAATGAAACTCAGTTTAGCTGGATACAGGATCCGGGGTTGAAAGTTATTTTGCTTTAGGGGATTAAAAGTCGATGAACACCGTGTTGTGGCTTGAAAAGTTTCAGCAGAAAGATCTGCAGTCATTCTATATTCTTCCCTTTGTAGGTAATGGCTTTCTTACAACCGGCTGCTTTGAGAATTTTCTCCTTCTTATTAACTTTAGTGAAGTTAATCACCATATGCCTGAGGGATGTTGTGTTGGGGTTGAGTCGTGCTGGGTTTCTGAAGCTGTCTGCTATCCAAATTTCAGAACCTCTTGGCATGTCTGGAAAATTCTCTTTCATAATTTCATGGAGAAGGGCCTCTGTGCCTTGTGAGGCTACTTCATCACTTTCAGGGATTCCAATGAGTCAGATATTAGCCTTCTTCGAATTCTCCCAGAGCTCTCGGAGAGAATGATCCGTTTTTGCTCTCTATTTCTCTTCCTCTTTGAGAGTTTGGGAGCGTTCAAAGGCTTTGTCTTCCATGTCAGAAATCCTTTCTTCTGTTTGCTCCACTCTGTTACTGAGGGATTGTACTGTATTTTTGAGATCTTTGAGGGCTACAAATTCTTGCTTCATTGTGTCTAAATCTTTGGTGTTTTTGTCTTAAATTCGTTAAATTCTTGAGGCAACTTTTGAATTTCTCCTCGAATTCCTAATTTCGACTTTTGAATTGCTGCTCAAAGTTCTATTTCTGAATTTTCCTCCACTTTATTGATCTTGTTGAAATCCAAATTCTGAATTCGATTTCTGACATCTCGGCCAGTTGTTTATGAATGGGGTCTTCAGTTACATCTGCCATATCTTTCCTTGGGGGGTTGATCTATTCTGGTTATTCATGTTACCATAGTTTTTCCACCGATTCTACCCCATGATTGTTTTACACCCTTTGATTTTTCCCCTAGAGCTTTGTCGAGGACCTGTACAGTGCTATGGCTGCGTTGTGGGGCTAAGTCTTTCTGTCTTGTTTTCAGCTGGTTTCTGTTTGACCCTAGTGAAACAGTTACTCTGGTTTGAAGTCTCAGCTGTGGAGAAATACCAGCATTTAAGTCAACCTGCCCACCACAGGCAACAATTGGGAAAGGAAAATCAAACCTTCCTACAACCACACACCCAGGGCACCACCTGATTTGTCCTCAGACGATTGGTTCAGTTCAAAAAGTCCAAATCAATTGTCTCAGTCAGCACCTGTCTCAGGTGGGAGAGTTTAAAAGGTCATTGGGAACTGTCTCACAGGGGTCTGGTGACTACTCTGATATGGTTTGCTCCAGTGCTGTGTGGGGTCAGCCGGAGCCACCCAGCAAATAGATCAGTCTGGGAAGGTTGATATCTCCTTCCCGGCCTTGCACCTTGTCACACCTAGTCACTGATATTCCTGCAGTTGGCTGACCCAGTTGCCTGTAGTGAACAGATACTCCAGGGGTTTGCACCTGCCCAATTCACAAGGATTCGATTTCTGTTCAGCCAGGCTGCTGTGCTCTGCCTCTATCTAGCAGCAGGAGACAAGGCCTAACAACCTTGGGCGCTTGATGAAGGCTGGAGGTGTTCACTCAGTTCCAGCCCTGCCTCTGATTCATGTTACTGACAAAACAGAACAGAACAGCTTTGCAGGATTTTGTTTCTTTCCTGCTAAATTCCCCTGTCAGTTCCATCGTGCTGCCTTCCTTTGTCTATAGGCTGACGATCCCCTGAGGGCCAGGTGCGTCTTAGACTCAGTAAAGCTGTCCTCTGGGTCAGCCCCACCCTGGGAAATTCCCGGTCTGCGCTCCACCCATGCCCGTACTGCCTCAGGGAAATCTTTTACTCATGGGGCCTGCGTTTCTATCCCAGATCTGTTGCCAGCCTCCTCTGGTTGCCCAGGGAGACAGGGGGTGCAGCTTCAGACTATCCCGGAGTGAGCCATATTGTTGTTAAAAGATGGCTGTTGTTCTGTGCCTCAGGGAACTGCTGCTCCAGTGTGGTTCCCTCTCAGCCAAATGTCCTCTCCTCACCCCCATGCCCCAGATTCAGCACTGACCAGCTGCAGTTTAGGCACTGTCCACACCCCTCGAGAAATCACCCAAGAATCTGGACTCCTGGGGGAGAGGCCTCCAGACCTCAGAGTGAGAGTGGAGGGGAGTGCTGGGAGCTCAGAGTTGCAGGTAGAGAATATATACCGTTTTATACAGTTTTATGCCTGGCAGAAGAGTGCCCTGGCACCCTAGTAGGGGAGGCAGGTCCAGTTTTTAGAGGGTCTCTCCCATGGAGTGTCGTGGGAGGACCTTTGAACTCTGTCCGTTTGTTTGTGGGGCACTCTGAGCTGTTCTCATGGGGGAGGGGACCCCCGTCCGCTTGGTGGTGGATTTTGTACCTTTTGTTTATATCCTTGTAGTCGCAGCTTGCCTCAGCAGGGTTGCTGTGCGTTCTTCAACCTTCTCTGTTGGTGCAGCTCAAATCCACCAGGTTACTTGCTAAATTTCTGTCCTTTAACTCTCCTTCTGGATGGGAGCCTCTGTGGAAAGCTGGTTTCAGTCAGCCATCTTCTCTCCCCTCCTTTAATCATATTTCACAGATGTCTTTTCACATTAGTACAATTAGACATGCTTCATCATTTTAAAGACTGGGTAATTGATTTAACCTATAGTTGGACATTTTCATCAATTTCAGTATTTTAATGTGAAGTATCTTTATACAGTTTAAGTGGTAGTGGATGCATATTAGGGAAAACTTGTGTTTACTAGAAGCATAAATGATTACATTTTTGAAAGCAGTGTGGTGGGTTTGGCAATTGGAACTGAATGTTCATGATCTCAGTGTTAATGAAAGGATGGCACTATTCTTATGGCAGTTCTAAAACAATATATTAATTACATACTGATGTGGTTTTAGACCACTTTGAATAGTATAAGGCAGCTTATGTGTAAAAAGGCCACTAATGCTTTTATACTTTTATGGGTAAAAAGGTCACTGCCACTTTCCACTGTAGAGGAAATTACTAAAATATCTTAATACAGACAGCAAAATAGAAATAACTAAGTGTTTCCTATACAAGTTATAATTTTTATTTGGTATCAATAAAATGGTCAAAAATAAATTTGAAGACCATGCATAGTTATAACTGTGTTAATGATGAACCATGAGATTTACATTTTAAATTCAGCAGTTGAAAGAATTCCTTTACTGTATAAGGAAGATTGAAAATAAGACATTTATAATGTGTATTACTTCTAGACTACATTACTCTTTGGTAACATAACTACAGTAAAGAGAATTTTGTTATTATTATTACTGTAACTTTTTCCTTCATGTCAACATCAGACTTATAAAATGAAGCTCTCATTCTCTGGGCACATTGTTTTCCACAGAAAAGGAAGAACAATGAAATACTTTAGTGAAAGTATTTTGAGAAGCTAAATGATCTTCAGGTTTTAGTAAGTTTTTTATAGGTACTCAGAGAATCTCCTTTGTTAAGTGACCATCATAACATGAAAGGGATAATAAATACCCTTGGCAACCAACTAGTCTTTTTGCTGTGGCTGCATATTCAGACAAATTGAAAGCAGATTCACAACTTGAATCTTGACGCTTCTATTTTCTACAAGTAACATGAGGCAAAGGTTCATAATATAATTCTTGAGTATGTCATCATTGATGAGGGTCATGTATGTTAATCTCAGCCTCACCAGCTGCACAATAGACTTAAGGGGACCACAGAAACATCTCCACAGCCTTGATTGTAACCTTTACCTTGCTTTGACTTTCAACATGCACACTTAAGTTATTCATTGCATTTAAAACATTATTTAGTGTTGTGGTGGTTAGGATTGATGGTTATGGTTCCACAATTGGTATAGCACCCAATCCATGAATAATGGCTTGGTTACATAAAAGGGTGCTTTGTTGTACAAAGTGACAAATCTCTTTCAATAATTACAGGATCCTAAGTTAGCTCAAGTAAGACAAGGCATTCCTGAAGTTGTTTAGCATTCAGAACATTACCATATGAAATATCTGGTAAGTCATCTGCTTGAAGTGAGGGGAAAAGTTGGAGGCTAAGGCTATTGCCACCTCACTGATGGCCCATTTTCTGTGAATGTAGTAGCAGATGCTGGCCTGGTCCTCCAGGTTTGCCTTAGCTGTGGGTGTCTTCTATCCTGTTGCTGGAGGTTGTGCCACAGTAGTGTATCAGGAACAGGATTGTGGTGGGCAGTTCAGGGACCTCCAGGGCACACTAGTTATTTTTTCAGACTTCAGTTTTCATGTATGAAAAACAGGGATGATGCTCTCTAAATCAGCAACATATTAATATTATTTAGCCTGATGTTCCAAAGGAATAGTTTACTCAAAGGAGAGTATAAAATATCTGACACCAGGCAGATAAAATATTTGGGGGGCATTATAAAGAAGGATTTCTAGCATTTTTTCATGTTATATTGATTGCTCTATGCCCCTGTTCTAGGTACTCCAAATATTAATTAAAAGCCTTGCTTTATCTGTGTTGATTGATTTACACATGTTTTGCCTTTTTTATGCCTACTCATTTATGCATGTCCAGTCTAGTCAGACCTAAGGATTCAGGGCACTTTAACAATGAAGGAAGTCACAGATAGAATACAATAAGTAATACTTACACAAAGAGAGAGACAAAATCCATGAACTAGGGGAGGGCATAAAAACACAATCCAAAACTTCCAAGTGAGAAAACCATAACACTTGCTCTGGGCTCTGTAGAAGCCAGTGTAAAGATAAAAATGTGATAGGATCCCGGTCTCTCAATACTATTGGTAAAAGAAATAATGTTAGTATTTTCCTAGAATAAATGTACTTGTAGTTCACATTTATTTCTTTTTTAACATTTTCTTTTTATTTTTTTTTAAATTTCAGACTAACATGGGGGTGCATATGATTTGGTTCTATAGTTTGCTTTTGTAAGGGTAAAGTCCAAGTTGTAGTTGTGTCCTTTACCCAGAAGTGTGCTGCGTACATGTGCAATGTACTCATTGGGTGAGAATTTACCGAACTTCATACCACCCTCCCCCCACTTGGATTTCACTGAGTTTTTCTTTCATGTGAACATGCAGTTGTTAAGGTGCACAGTATTTCAATCTAGTACTGATATATGTGATGCTTGATTTTCCATTCTTATGATACTTTGCTTAGGAGAATATTCTGCACTTCCATCCAGGTTGTTACAAAAGATACAAATTTTTCATAGCTGTATAGTAGTCCATTGTATAAATATACAACAACTTATTAATCCATTCATGTGTACTAGGGCACTTGAGTTGTTTCCACATACTTGTGATGATGAATTGTGCTTTTATTAACATTCAAGTAAAATGTCTTCGCAATCAAATGTCTTTTTTTTTTTTTTTTGCTTTTGGGAAAATACCTTGTCATGGGATTGCAGAGTTATATGGTAGTTATACTTTTAGTTCTTTCAGGACTATCCATACTGCTTTCCATAGAGTCTGTATTAGCATTTTCTTTTCTAATTTTGGAGGAATTTTGTTTTAATTTCAGTTTAATATCAGGGTACACAATGATTAGATTGTGTTGTTTATATTTGTTAGGTAAAGTTAAAGTTGCATTGCCCTTCACCCAAGGGAGTATGCTATATACCCTTGCATTGTACCCATTAGGTGAGAAATTACCAATAAACGTCTCACCAATCTTCTCCCTTTTGCCTCCTTCTCTTTCACCCACACTTGAATTTAATTTTGTATTTCCTTCATGTGGGGTTTATCTCTTTGTTTTATATTAGTGTTGCATACTTGAGATACTTCCTTTTCCATTCCTGTAATACTTTATCAAGAAGAATGTTCTTCAACTCCATCTGGCTTAATACAAAAGATGTAAAGTCTCCATCTTCTTTATAGCTGAATAGTATTCCATGGTATATATAGACCACAGTTTATTAGTACATTCATGAGTTAATGGGTACTTAGGTTGATTCCACATTGTGGTGATTTGGAATTTAGCTGTGAGAACATTCTAGTGCAAATGATTTTTTTTTTTTACTTCTGTGTAGATATCTAGGAAAAGGATAGCAAGAACAAATAAAACTGTTACTTTTAGCTCTTTAAAGACTCTCAAGAGGGGTGGAGACAAGACAGCTGACTGAAGCCAGCTTTTCACAGAGGCTCCCATCCAGAAGGAGAGTTAAAGGACAGAAATTTAGCAAGTAACCTGGTGGATTAGAGCTGCACCAAGAAAGAAGGTTGGAGAACGCACATCAACCCTGCTGAGGTGAGCTGCGACCCCAAGGATACAAACAAAAGATACAAAATTCATTACAAAGTGGACGGGAGCCCCTCCCCCATGAGAACAGCTTGGAGTGCCCCACAAATAAACAAGCAGAGTTCAAAGTTCCTACCACTACACTCCATGGGAGAGACCCTCTAAAAACTGGACCTACCTCCCCTACTAGGGTGCCAGGGCACTCTTCTGCCAGGCATAAAACTGTATAGAACTGTATATATTCTCTACCAGCAATTCTGAGCTCCCAGCACTCCCCTTCACTCTCACTCTGACATCTGGAGGCCTGACCCCCAGGAATCCAGATACTTGGGTGATTTCTCAAGGGGGGTGGACAGGGCCTAGACTGCAGCTGATTCTGTGACACGGGAGTGAGGAGAGGATGGCCGGCTGAGAGGGAACCACACAGGAATAGCAGTGCCCTGAGGCGCAGAGCAGCAGCCGTTTTTCTGAATATTCCGAAACCACACCCCCTGTCTCCCTGGGCAACCAGAGGAGGCTGGGCATCTTCTCAGGTGGCAAACACTGTGGAACAGATCTGGGATGACAACGCAGGTCCTGTGACTAAAGGGTTTGCTGGAGGCAGTACCAGCCTTGATGTAGCGCAGGGAATAGAAATGCAGGCCCTGAGCTGGGAAGTTCCCAGGGTGGGGCTGACCCAGAGGACCGCTTTACTGAGCCTAAGGTGCACCTGGCCCTCAGGGGATAGTCAGCCTATAGACAAAGGAAGGCAGGAGGCTAGAACTGACAGCTAACTGAATACAAACGTACAGGAGCAAAGACAGGGCCTGAGGTGCAGGCTCTGGGAACCCAAAACAGCTTCTCTTCCACAGGGGAATTTAGCAATGACAGAAACAAATTCCCACAAAGTTGTTCTGTTCTGTTCTGTCAGTAACATCAATCAGGGGCGGGGCTGGAACTGAGTGAACACCCCCAGCTTCCATCAAGTGCCAGAGGTTGTCAGGCCTCACCTCCACCTGCTAGATAGAGGCAGAGCACAGTGGCCTGACTGAGCACAAATAAATTTCCTTGTGATTCAGGCAGGTACAACCCCTGGAGTATCAGTTCACTAGAGGCAACTTGGTCACAGCCCTGTGGGGCTATCAGTGACTGGGTGTGTCAGAGGTGCAAGATGGAGAAGGAGGCATCAAGCTTCCCAGACTAATCTATTTGCTGGGTGGGTCCTCATGACTCTATGGAGCACCAGAGCAAGCCACATCTGAGTAGTCACCAGACCCCTGCAATCCAGTTGCCAGAGACCTTTTAAACTCTCCCACCTGAAACAGGTGCTGACTGAGACAATTGACTTGGACATTTTGAACTGATCCAATCACCCGAGGACTATTCAAGTGGTGCCTTGGGTGTGTGGTTGTAGGAAGGTTTGATTTTCCTTTTCCATTTGTTGCCTGTAGGGTGTGGGGTGACTTAATTGCTGGCATTTCTCCAGAGCTGAGACTTCAACCCAAAGTAACTGTTTCACTAGGGTCAAACAGACACCAGCTGAAAACAATACAGAACCACTCGGCGCCACCACACCAAACAGGTTCCCAGTTTCTCAGGCCATAGCACTGTACGGGTCCTCAACAAAGCTCCAGGGGAAAAATCAAATGGTGTAAAAAATCATGAGGTGGAATAAGCGGAAAATCTCTGGTAACATGAATAACTAGATCAACTTGCCAAAGGAAAGATATGGCAGATGTAACTGAAGATCCCATTCAAAAACAGCTGGCCAAAATGTCAGAAATAGAATTCAGAATTTGGATTACATACAAGATTAATAGAATGGAGGTAAATTTGGAATTAAAAATTCGAGAAGCAATTCAAAATTCCGAAGCAGAAATTTGAGGAGAAATTCAAAAGATGTCCAAGAATTTAACAATTTTAAAGACAAAACCACCAAAGATATGGATGCACTGAAGCAAGAATTTGCAGCCCTGAAAGATCTGAAAAGTACAGTAGAATCCCTCAGTAACAGAGTGGAGTAAGCAGAAGAAAGGATTTCTGACATTGAAGACAAAGCCTTTGAATGCTCCCAAACTCTCAAAGAGGAAGAGAAATGTGGAGCAAAAATGAATGATTCTCTCAGACACATCTGGGATAATTTGAAGAAGGCTAATATCCACCTCACTGGAAACCCTGAAAGTGATGAAGTAGCCTCACAAGGCACAGAGGCCCTTCTCCATGAAATTATGAAAGAGAATTTTCCAGACATGCCAAGAGATTCTGGCAGACAATACAGATAGCAGACAGTTTCAGAACCCCAGCATGATTCAATCTGAATAAGATATCCCCCAGGCATATCATAATTAACTTCACTAAAGTTAATAAGAAGGAGAAAATTCTGAAAGCAGCCAGATGTAAGAAATCCATTACCTACAAAGGGAAGAATATTAGAATGACTGCAGATATCTCTGCTGAAACATTTCAAGCCAGAAGAGGGTGGTCATCGACTTTTAATCTCCTAAAGCAAAATAACTTTCAACCCCGGATCCTGTATCCAGCTAAACTGAGTTTCATTTATGATGGAGAAATTAAATACTTTAATGACATTCATATGTCGAAGAAATTTGCCATAACCAAACCAGCTCTTCAGGATATTCTCAGACCAATCTTCCATAATGACCAGTCCAATCCACTACCACAAAAGTAAACTCACTCAGAAACTTTTGATCAAACTCCAACTTCCTCAGTGGAGAAAGGATTAAAAATGTTCACAGGACTTTTGAAAAACTCGATACCCAAAATTTTACCAGACTTATCAATATTCTCCATTAATGCAAATGGCTTAATGTCCTCTAAAGAGGCACAGGTTAACTGACTGGATATAAAAACTCAGGACAGATATTTGCTGCATACAAGAGTCACATCTTAACTTAAAAGACAAATATAGACTCACGGTCAAAGGATGGTCACCCATATTTCAGACAAATGGTAACCAGAAAAAAGCAGGTGTTGCAATTCTATTTGCAGACACAATAGCCTTTAAACCAAGAAAAGTAAGGAAGGATAAGAATTGTCACTTCATATTTGTTAAGGATGATACTCAATATGATGAGATTTAAAATATTAATATGTATGCACCCAACCAGAATGTGCCTCAATTTATAAGAGAAACTCTAACAGACATGAGCAATTTGATTTCCTCCAGCTCCATAGTAGTCAGAGATTTCAACATTGCTTTGGCAGTATTGGATAGATCCTCCAATAAGAAGCTGAGCAAAGAAATTTTAAATTTAAACGTAACCATACAACTTTTGGATTTAGCAGACATCTACAGAACATTTCATCCCAACAAAACTGAATACACATACTTCTCATCAGCCCACAGAACATACTCAAGAATCGATCACATCTTAGTTCACAAGTCTAACCTTAGTAAATTTAAAGGAATAGAAATTATTCCTTGCATCTTCTTGGACCACCATGGAATAAAGGTTAAGCTCAGTAACAACAGGAATCTGCATAGTCGTACAAAAACGTGGAAGTTAAATAACCTTATGCTGAATAATAGCTGGGTCAGAGATGAGATTAAGAAACAAATTGTCAAATTTTTGGAACAAAACAACAACGAAGGCACAAATTATCAGAACCTCTGGGATACCACAAAGGAAGTCCTAAGATGGAAATTTATAGCACTGCAAGCCTTCCTCAAGAGAACGGAAAGAGAGGAAGTTAACAACTTAATGGGACATCTCAAGCAACTGGAAAAGGAAGAACATTCCAACCCCAAACCCAGTAGAAGAAAAGAAATTACCAAAATTAGAGCAGAATGAAATGAAATTAAAAACAAAAGAATTATACAACAGATTAATAATAAATCAAAAAGTTGTTTTTTGAAAAGGTCAATAAAATAGATAAACCTTTGGCTAACCTAAACAGGAAAAAAAGAGTAAAATCTCTAATCTCATCAATCAGAAACGACAAAGACAAAATAACATCAGACTCCTCAGAAATTCAAAAATTCTTAATGAATATCACAAGAAACTTTATTCTCAGAAATATGAAAATCTGAAGGAAATTGACCAATACTTGGAAGCACATCACCTTCCAAGACTTAGCCAGAATCAAGTGGAAATGATGAACAGGCCGATATCAATTTCTGAAATATCATCAACCATACAAAATCTCCCTAAAAAGAAAAGCCCAGGACCAGATGTCTTCACATCAGAATTCTACCAAACCTTTAAAGAGGAACTAGTACCTATATTACTCAACCTGTTCCAAAATGTAGAAAGAGAAGGAAGAGTATCCAACACATTCTCTGAAGCAACATCACCCTAATCCCCAAACCAGAAAAAGACCCAAAAAGAACAGAAAATAATAGACCAATATCACTAATGAATATATATGCAAAAGTATTCAACAAGATCCTAAGAAACAGAATCCAGCAACACATCAAACAAATTATACATCATGACCAATTCGTTTTATCCCAGAGTCTCAAGGCTGGTTCAATATACGTAATTCTTTAAGTATAATTCAGCACATAAAAAAATTAAAAAACAAAGACTATATGATTCTCTCAATTGATGCAGAAAAATCTTTTGATAATATCCAGCATCACTTCATGATCAGAACACTTAAGAAAATGGGTATAGAAGGGACATTTCTTGAACAGATAAAGGCCAACAACAGTAAACCCAGAGCCAATATCGTATTGAATAGAGTTACATTGAAACCATTTCCACTCAGATCAGAAACTAGACAAGGCTGTACATTGTCTCCACTACTCTTTAACATTGTAATGGAAGTTTTAACAATCCCAATTAGGGAAGAAAAGGTGATCAAGGGTATCCATATAGGGTCAGAGAGATCAAACTTTTGCTCTTTGCAGACGATATGATTGTATACCTGGAAAACAACAGGGATTCTACTACAGAACTCTTAGAAGTCATCAAGGAATACAGCAGCATCTCAGGTTACAAAATCAACATTCATAAATATGTAGCCTTGATATATACCAACAATATTCAAGCTGAAAAAACAGTTAAGGACTCTATTCCTTTCACAGTAGTGCCAAAAAAGATGAAATATTTGGGAGTTTATCTAACAAAGGACGTGAAAGATCTCAATAAAGAGAACTATGAAACTCTAAGAAAAGAAAAAGCTGAAAATGTTAAAAAATGGAAAAACATACCATGCTCATGGCTGAGAAGAATCAACATTGTTAAAATGTCCATATTACCCCAAGCAATATACAATTTTAATGCCATCCCTATTAAAGCTCCACTGTCAAACTTTAAAGATCTTGAAAAAATAATACTTCATTTTATATGAAATAAGAAAAAACCTCGAATAGCCAAGACATTACTCAGAAATAAAAACAAAGCAGCAGGAATCACGCTACCAGACCTCAGACTATACTATAAATCGATAGTGATCAAAACAGCATGGTACTGGCACAAAAACAGAGAAGTAGATGTCTGGAACAGAATAGAGAACCAAGAGATGAATCCAGCTACTTACCGTTATTTCATCTTTGACAAACCAATTAAAAACATTCAGTGGGGAAAAGATTCCCTATTTAACAAATGGTGCTGGGTGAACTGGCTGGCAACCTGCAGAAGACTGAAACTGGACCCACACCTTTCACCATTAACTAAGATGGACTCTCACTGGATTAAAGATTTAAACTGAAGATGTGAAACTATAAAAATGCTAGAAGACAGTGCAGGGAAAACCCTTGAAGAAATTCGTCTGGGCGAGTGTTTTATGAAGGGGACCCCCTACACCCCTGGGGCAATTGAAGCAGCTTCAAAAATACCCTTCTGGGACCTGATAAAACTAAAAGCTTCTGCACAGCCTAGAACACAGTAAGTAAAGCAAGCAGACAGCTCTCAGAATGGGAGAAGATATTTGCAAGTTATGTCTCTGACAAAGGTTTAATAACCAGAATCCACAGACAACTGAAACATACAAGCAAGAAAAGAACAAGTAATCCCATAGCAGGCTGGGCAATGAACTTGAAGAGAAACTTCTCTGAAGAAGACAGGCACACGGCCTACAGACATATGAAAAAATGCTCATCATCTTTAATCATCAGAGAAATACAAATCAAAACTACTTTGAGATATCATCTAACTCCAGTAAGATTAGCCCATATCACAAAATCCCAAGACCAGAGATGTTGGCATGGATGTGGAGAAAAGGGTACACTTCTACACTGCTGGTGGGAATGGATATTACAACATTCCTTTTGGAAAGATGTTTGGAGAACACTTAGAGATCTAAAAATAGACCTTCATTCAATCCTATAATTCCTCTACTAGGTATATACACAGAAGACCAAAAATCACATCATAACAGAGATATTTGTATCAGAATGTTTATTGCAGCCCTATTCATAATTACTAAGTCATGGAAAAAGCCCCGGTGCCCATGATTCCACGAATGGATTAATAAATTGTGGTATATATACACCATGGAATATTATGCAGCCTTAAAGAAAGATGGAGACTTTATCTCTTTCATGCTTGCATGGATGGAGCTGGAACATATTCTTCTTAGTAAGGTATCTCAAGAATGGAAGAAAAAGTATCTAATGTACTCAGCCCTACTATGAAACTAATTTATTGCTTTCACATGCAGGCTATAACCCAGTTATAACCTAAGAATAGGGGGAAGGGGGAGAGGGAGGGGAGGGGGGAGGATGGGCGGAGGGAGGGTAATTGGTGGGGTTACACCTGCGGTGCATCTTACAAGGGTACATGTGAAACTTAGTAAATGTAGAATATAAATGTTTTTAACACAATAACTAAGAAAATGCCAGGAAGTCTATGTTAACCAGTGTGATGAAAATGTGTAAAACGGTCTATAAAACCAGTGTATGGTGCCCCATGATCGCATTAATGTACACAGCTATGATTCAATAATAAAAAAAGGCTCTCTCCTCATTGGAATACTTATTTCCAATGAGGCTGTATTTGCTTATAATCCCACCAGCACTGTAAAAGTGTTCCCTTCGTTCCATGTCCACACCAACTTTGTGATGTGGCTTTTCTCACTGGGTTTAGGTGATATCTCAGGGTGGGTTTGATTTGTATTCTCTGATGATTAGGAATGATGGTCATTTTTTTTCATATGTTTGCTGGCCATTCGTCTGTCTTCTTCAGAAAATGTTCTGTTCATGTCTTTTGCCCACTTATAAATGGGATTGTTCATTCTTCGTTCTTTATTCTTCATTCTTCATTCGTTTTTCATTCTTCATTCTTAGTTCTCTGCCGAGTCTAGTTATTGGCCCTTCATCAGATTCCTACATTAAAATATATTCTCCCATTCTGAAGGCTGCCTATGTGGTTTAGTTGTTTACCCTTAGCTGTTCTCTTGTTCCAGTTCTAAGTGGAAATTCTTTCAGTTTTACCCCATTCATTATGATATTGCATGTGGATTTGTTGTAGATGGCATCTATCAGTTTAAGAAATATCCTGTCTGTGCCTGTTTTAAGTGCTCTTGTCAAAAAAATGATCTGACAACATTTTTGTCAGATTTTTTAAATTTATTTTTCCATCTATTAAGAGGATCATATGTGGTGAATCACCCTGATACAAAACCAAGAAAGGACCCAGAAAAAAAGGAAAACTACAGACCAATATCATTAATGAATTACTGACACAAAAAATATTCAGTAAAATCCTAGCAAGCAAAATACAGCTGCATACTTAAAAAAATTATACATGTGGTGGCGCCTGTGGCTCAGGCGAGAGTGGCGAGTTCAAACCCGGCCCCGGCTAAACTGCAACCAAAAAAAAAAAAAAAAAATAGCTGGGCATTGTGGCCGGCGCCTGTAGTCCCAGCTACTTGGGAGGCTGAGGCAAGAGAATTGCTTAAGCCCGGGAGTTGGAGGTTGCTGTGAGCTGTGTGATGCCATGGCACTCTACTGAGGGCCATAGTGTGAGACTCTGTCTCTACAAAAAAAAAAAAAAAATTATACATGACGATCAGTTGAGCTTTATCCCAGCAATGCAAGATTGGTTCAACATATGAAAATCTATAAATGCAATACACTGCATAAATAGAAGTAGTTCTCATTTCTTAGAGGCATTTGCCGTAAGAGTCTCTGTACGAAGCGCATTAAGTAGAGAAATGAATAACAGATTAATTGCTATATTAAAACTTGAGAAAGCTTCTTGAGTGTCCTCTTCCTTTTTTCCTTTCTGAGTTTGAGTTAGTCCTATATTTTTCTTCAATGCCCCAAAGGCAAGAATTACCTCAAACTTTCATGCTTACTTTGTGCTGCTCTTAAACAATGTTGAGTTACTTTTGCTCCTATTACACGAAGAAAAATGAGAAAGATTTCTTTATATTTGCACCAAATTCCAGTTTTTCAAAAGAAGTTAAGAGTTCTTAGTCCATAAGTGCTGAAGATTTGACTAAATTATAGAAAGCAAGTATTTAGCTATGTTTTAATCAATTTTGCTATTGTCGTATTCTTCCTCTCAGCCAGTCATATAATTAAGGATAGGGACAATGAGTGTTTGAGAAAATGAAAATTATGAAAACAGATTAATATATATGAAGGAAAATATACAGAAAACTTCAGAATGTCCATACATGTTAGCTTCATTTTTTTTTTTTTTTTTAAAGACAGAGTCTCATTTTGTCACTCTTGGTAGAGTGCTATGGTGTCACAGCTCACAGCAACCTCCAGCTCTTGGGCTTAGGCAATTCTCTTGCCTCAGCCTCCCGAGTAGCTGGGAATACAGGCACCCACCACAACACCTGGATATTTTTATGTGGCCGTTTGCCTGTGGCTGGGTTCAAACTCACCACTCTTGGTATATGGGGCCAGCATCCTACTCACTAAGAAACAGGTGCCACCCTGCTTCATAAAATTTTTTTACCTGAGTTTCCCACTGTGGCAACGGTAATTTCAATGACATTTATTATATATATTTGTTAAGATCCAGAGTGGCCAAAGCAATACTTAGTGGAAACGACAAAGGTGGAGGCATTACAATACTTGACTTCAAACTGCTACGAAACTATAGTAACCAAAAAAGCATAGTACCATAAAAACAGACACATACCAAGGGAACAGAAAAGATGACCCAGAAGTAAATTCAACCAACTCATTTTTTTTTCCTTTAAAAGGTCTTTGTTTTCTTTTCCTTTTATTAAGTCATATACACACAGATCATGAATACATTTATGCATTTGTGGGCTACAATGTGAGATTTTTTTATACAATTTGGAGTGCTTACATCCAACTAATCAACATAGTTTTCACCTCATTTTTGACAAAGGCTTAAAGAATACACATTGCGGACAAGGACAGTCTCCTCAAGAAATGATACTGGGAAAAACTGAATATCTATATTCATAAGAATAAAACTAGATGTCCATTTCTCAACATGTAAAAAAATGAAATTAAAATGGATTAAAAATTATAATGTGATATCTTAGCCTATAAGACTACTCAAATAAAATATGTGGAACATGTTTCAGAAATTGGTATGGACAAGATTTTTATGAGTATAACTTCAAAAAACAATCAAACAAAAATTGACAAATGGATTCCATCAAGCTAAAAGGCTTCCACACAGCAATAGAAACCATAAAAGAAGCAAATGACCCACAGAGCAGGAGAAAATATTTAAAAGTGACTCATCAAATGAGGGATTAATAATCAGAATATATAAGGAGCTCAACTCAGTACCAAAAAACCTCAAATAATCTAATTTTTTTCTGATTTTTATTAGCCTCAAATTAAGAATCAAGAACTGACTTTTAATGTAGTTTTATAATTTTTAAATGTTATTATTTTCTTTTCTTTTTTTTATTAAATCATAGCTATGTACATTGATATGATCATGGGGCATCATTCACTAGCTTCACAGACCGTTTGACACACTTTCATCCCACTGGTTAACATAGCCTTCCTGGCTTTCTCTCAGTTACTGTGCCAAGACACTTACATTCCACATTTACCAAGTTTCACATATACCCTTGTAAGATGCACCGCTGGTGTAATCCCACCAATCCCCTTCCCTCTACCCACCTTCCCCCTCCCTGCCTTCCCTTTCCCAATTCCCCCTATTTTTTTTTTTTTTTCCAGTGTTGAGATGAAAGCCTGTAATATCAGGAAAATTCACCCACTTCTTTTTTTTTTATTGTTGGGGATTCATTGAGGGTACAATAAGCCAGGTTACACTGATTGCAATTGTTAGGTAAAGTCCCTCTTGTAATCATGTCTTGCCCCGATAAAGTGTGACACACACAAAGGCCCCACCCCCCTCCCTCCTTCCCTCTTTCTGCTTCCCCCTCCCATAACCTTAATTGTCAGTAATTGTCCTCATATCAAAATTGAGTACATAGGATTCATGCTTCTCCATTCTTGTGATGCTTTACTAAGAATAATGTCTTCAACTTCCATCCAGGTTAATACAAAGGATGTAAAGTCTCCATTTTTTTAATGGCTGAATGGTATTCCATGATATACGTATACCACGGCTTGTTAATCCATTCCTGGGTTGGTGGGCATTTAGCCTGTTTCCAAATTTTGGCGATTGTAAATTGAGCTGCGATAAAAAGTCTAGTACAAGTGTCTTTACGATAAAAGGATTTTTTTCTTTCTGGGTAGATGCCCAGTAATGGGATTTCTGGATCAAATGGGAGGTCTAGCTTGAGTGCTTTGAGGTTTCTCCATACTTCCTTCCAGAAAGGTTGTACTAGTTTGCAGTCCCACCAGCAGTGTAAAAGTGTTCCCTTTGGGCGGTGCCTGTGGCTCAAGGAGTAGGGCGCCGGTCCCATATGAGAGAGGTGGTGGGTTCAAATCCAGCCCCGGACAAAAAACTAAAAAAAAAAAAAAAAAAAAAGTGTTCCCTTCTCTCCACATCCACGCCAGCATCTGAAGTTTTGAGATTTTGTGATGTGGGCCATTCTCACTGGGGTTAGATGATATCTCAGGGTTGTTTTGATTTGCATTTCTCTAATATATAGAGATGATGAACATTTTTTCATGTGTTTGTTAGCCATTCATCTGTCATCTTTAGAGACAGTTCTATTCATGTCTCTTCCCATTGATATATGGGATTGTTGGCTTTTTTCATGTGGATTAATTTGAGTTCTCTATAGATCCTAGTTATCAAGCTTTTGTCTGATTGAAAATATGCAAATATCCTTTCCCATTGTGTAGGTTGTCTCTTTGCTTTGGTTATTGTCTCCTTGGCTGTACAGAAGCTTTTCAGTTTAATGAAGTCCCATTTGTTTATTTGTGTTGTTGTTGCAATTGCCATGGCAGTCTTCTTCATGAAGTCTTTCCCCAGGCCAATATCTTCCAGTGTTTTTCCTATGCTTTCTTGTAGGATTTTTATTGTTTCATGCCTTAAATTTAAGTCCTTTATCCATCTTGAATCAATTTTTGTGAGTGGGGAAAGGTGTGGGTCCAGTTTCAGTCTTTTACATGTAGACATCCAGTTCTCCCAACACCATTTATTGAATAGGGAGTCTTTCCCCCAAGGAATGTTCTTGTTTGGTTTATCAAAGATTAGGTGGTTGTAAGATGTTAGTTTCATGTCTTGGTTTTCAATTTGATTCCAAGTGTCTATGTCTCTGTTTTTGTGCCATTACCATGCTGTCTTGAGCACTATGGCTTTGCAGTACAGACTAAAATCTGGTATGCTGATGCCCCCAGCTTTATTTTTGTTACAGAGAACTGCCTTAGCTATACGGGGTTTTTTCCAGTTCCATACAAAGCGCAGAATCATTTTTTCCAAATCTTGAAAGTACGATGTTGGTATTTTGATAGGAATGACATTGAATAGGTAGATTGCTTTGGGAAGTATAGACATTTTAACAATGTTGATTCTTCCCATCCATGAGCATGGTATGTTCTTCCATTTGTTAATATCCTCTGCTATTTCCTTTCTGAGGATTTCATAGTTTTCTTTATAGAGGTCCTTCACCTCCTTCGTTAGGTATATTCCTAGGTATTTCATTTTCTTTGAAACTATGGTGAAGGGAGTTGGGTCCTTAATTAGCATCTCATCTTCACTGTTATTGGTGTGTACAAAGGCTACTGACTTGTGGACATTGATTTTATATCCTGAAACATTACTGTATTTTTTGATGACTTCTAGGGGTTTTGTGGTTGAGTCTTTGGGGTTCTCTAAGTATAAGATCATGTCGTCAGCAAAGAGGGAGGGTTTGACCTCCTCTGCTCCCATTTGGATTCCCTTTATTTCTTTGTCTTGCCTAATTGCATTGGCTAGAACTTCCAGCACTACGTTGAGTAGTAAAGATGACAGAGGACAACCCTGTCTGGTTCCAGTTCTAAGAGGAAAAGCTTTCAGTTTTACTCCGTTCAGTAAAATATTGGCTGTGTGTTTGTCATAGATAGCTTCAATCGGTTTTAGAAATGTGCCACCTATGCCTATACCCTTCAGTGTTCTAATTAGGAAAGGATGCTGGATTTTATCAAATGCTTTTTCTGCATCTATTGAGAGGATCATGTGATCTTCATTTTTGCCTCTGTTAATATGGTGGATAACGTTTATGGACTTGTGTATGTTAAACCAGCCTTGCATCCGTGGGATGAAGCTTACTTGATCATGATGAATGACTTTTTTGATGATAAACTGTAATCTATTGGCTAGGATTTTGTTGAGAATTTTTGCGTCTATATTCATGAGTGAGATTGGTTTGAAATTCTCCTTTTTGTTTGGGTTTTTTCCTGGTTTTGGTATCAGGTTGATGTTTGCTTCATAGAATGTGTTGGGGAAGATTCCTTCTTCCTCAATTTTTTGGAATAATTTCTGCAGTACAGGAATAAGCTCTTCCTTGAAGGTTTGATAGAATTCTGGAGTGAAGCCATATGGACCAGGGCATTTTTTGGTTGGAAGATTTTTTATTCTTTCTTTGATCTCAGTGCTTGAAATTGGTCTGTTCAGGAGCTCTATTTCTTCCTGGCTGAGTCTAGGGAGAGGGTGTGATTCCAAATATTGATCCATTTCCTTCACATTGTCAAATTTCTGGGCATAGAGTTTCTGGTAGTATTCAGAGATGATCTCTTGTATCTCTGTGGGATCAGTTGTTATTTCCCCTTTATCATTTCTGATTGAGGTTACTAGAGATTTTACTTTTCTATTCCTCGTTAGTCTGGTCAATGGTTTATCTATTTTATTTATTTTCTCAAAAAACCAACTCCTTGTTTCATTAATTTTCTGAATGGTTCTTTTGTTTTCAATTTCATTGATCTCTGATTTGATTTTGGATATTTCTTCTCTTCTACTGAGTTTAGGATTAGATTGTTCTTCTTTTTCCAATTCCATAAGATCTCCTGTGAGATTGTTGATGCGCTCTCTTTCTGTTTTTCGAATGTAGGCATCTAAAGCGATGAATTTTCCTCTCAAAACTGCTTTTGCAGTATCCCACAGGTTTTGGTAGCTTGTGTCTTCATTGTTGTTATGCTCAAGGAAGTTAATGATTTCCTGTTTTCTTTCTTCCTGCACCCATCTGTTATTCAACAGGAGATTGTTTAATTTCCATGCCTTTGGGTGGGGTCGAGCATTTTTGTTAGAGTTGAGTTCCACCTTTAGTGCCTTATGGTCTGAGAAGATACAAGGTAAAATTTCAATTCTTTTGATTCTGTTGATATTTGTTTTGTGTCCCAGGGTATGATCAATTTTGGAGAATGTTCCATGGGGTGATGAGAACAATGTATATTCTTTATCTTTGGGATGGAGTGTTCTATATGCGTCTATCAAGCACAGTTGTTCTAGGGTCTCATTTAAATCTCTTATATCTTTGTTTAATTTCTGTTTAGAGGATCTGTCCAGCTCTGTAAGAGGAGTGTTAAGGTCCCCTGTTATGATGGTATTATCAGATATCATATTGCTCAGACTGAGTAAGGTCTGTTTCAAGAATCTGGGAGCATTTAAATTGGGTGCATACATATTTAGAATTGAAATGTTTTCTTGTTGTATTTTTCCCTTGACCAATATAAAGTGACCATCTTTGTCTTTTTTGACTTTAGTTGCTTTAAATCTACATGTATCTGAAAATAAGATTGCAACTCCTCTTTTCTTCTGAATTCCATTTGCCTGAAAAATTGTCTTCCAACCCTTGACTCGGAGCTTTAATTTGTCTTTTGAAGCCAGGTGTGTTTCTTGCAGACAGCAAATGGATGGCTTGTGTTTTTTAATCCACTCAACCAATCTATGTCTCTTCAGTGGGGAATTCAAGCCATTAACATTTATGGAGATAATTGATAAGTGTGGTAGCATTCTATTCGTCTTATTTGGTGAGAGTCCATTGCTTAGTTTTATCTTTTGCATCAGTGTGGAGGTTTGGTTCTGTCCTTTAATTTCTGAGTTCTTACTTTGCTGCTGATCCACTGTGGTGGTCAGTGTGCAGAACAGGTTGAAGTATTTCCTGTAGAGCTGGTCTTGTTGTGGCGAATTTCCTCAATGTTTGTATATCCATAAATGATTTGATTTCTCCATCAATTTTTAAGCTTAGCTTAGCAGGGTACAGAATTCTGGGCTGGAAATTGTTGTGTTGAAGTAGATTAAAGTTAGATGACCATTGTCTTCTTGCTTGGAAAGTTTTGTTAGAGAAGTCTGCCCTCACTCTGATGGTTTTGCCCCTGTAGGTCAACTGGCGCTTACTCCTGGCAGCTTGCAGAATCTTTTCTTTTGTCTTGACTTTGGACAGGTTCATCACAATGTGTCTTGGAGAAGATCGGTTAGAGTTGAGGCGACCTGGGGTCCGATATCCCTCTGAACGCAGTGTGTCAGAATCTTTGGTGATATTTGGGAAATTTTCTTTTATGATATTCTCTAGTATGACTTCCATTCCTCTGGGGCATTCTTCTTCCCCTTCTGGGATTCCTATAACACGTATGTTGGAATGCTTCATAAAGTAGCATAATTCTGACAGTGAACGTTCTTCTTTCTCTCTCTTCATTTCTGCCTCTTTTACTGTCTGAGTTATCTCAAGAACTTTGTCTTCTACCTCTGAAATTCTTTATTCTGCATGGTCTAACCTGTTGCTGATACTTTCCATTGCATCTTTAAGTTCCCTAATTGACTGTTTCGGTTCCTTCAGCTCTGCTATGTCCTTTTTATATTCTTCATATCGTTCATCTCTTATTTGATTCTGTTTTTGGATTTCCTTTTGGTTATTTTCCACTTTATTAGCAATTTCCTTCATTGTTTCCATCATTTCTTTCATTGTTTTCAACATGTGTATTCTAAATTCCCTTTCTGTCATTCCTAATATTTCTATAGGTGGAATCATTTGCAGTAGCTACCTCATGGTCCCTTGGTGGGGTTGTTCTGGACTGGTTCTTCATGTTGCCTGGAGTTTTCTGCTGATTCTTCCTCATGAGTGATTTCTTTTATCTGTTTCCTTGTCCTAATTTTCCTTTCAATTCCTCTTGCTCTTTAAGTTCTCATGCCTGTGGACTAAGGGTTTCAGGACCAGAAGGGTGAGCAGGTTGAAGAGCAAAAAAGGATGAAAGAAAGGAGGACCAAGTGATAAGAAAAAGAAAGAAAAATAGAGAAAGGAGATGGGTTGGGTAAAAGGAATATTGACAAAAAGAAGAGAGGCACAGAAAGAGGGAGACAGAGCAATATAGGTGTACAGTAGGGTACTTTGGTACACCCTTAAAAAATCCCCACCTTCTGGGGGTGCCCAGTTGAGTGGTTCCCTTGAGGTCAGCAGCTCTTTGCTAACCTGATCAGACACAGTACCCCACCTCCACCAAGCAGAGAGGAAAGACAAAAATGCTACAAATCAAACCAAAACAAGCAAACAGAAAACTTTACGTGATAAAATTGGGTGGAAAACCAAATAATAGCGGTAGAAACACTAGCAAAAATGAAGTTCTAATTATTGAAATAGGCAGCAATGGGAAATTATAATTAAACTAGAAAAATTGAGAAAGAAAAAGGTTTTGTATGGAAAAGGTTGAACTTAAAAAACAAAACAGCATCAACAACATCAAAATCAACAAAAAAAGCAACCAAACCAAAAAAACAACACAACCAAAAAGAAAGCAGTATGTATATGTTATTGAATATTGTCTGGGCAACACGTGGTCTTCTGGGGTATGAGATGTTAATCACAGTTCTGATACGACTGGGGGCTGCTGATTTCTCAGACCCCAGCAGGTACACACCCTAAATCTCTCTTCAGCCCACTTAAAAGGCACTTTGAAGTTGTTCACTTGCTGAGCAGAAGCTTTCCCAGGAAAGTGCTTGTCGCTGGAATCACTGCTGAAGTGGCTATCCACTTACCCTGTGTGCCAAAACTGGTCTCACTCTGCCTCTGAGGGTTAGGGCTGCAAGGCGGCTCAGACCCTGCCCGTAGGCTACTTGGTCGCTGGGTTACCAGCTCCCACCCAATTCTAGCTCTGTGACCCTGAGGGCGGAGCTTGCTGGGGCATATCACTCACAATGGCTCCCTGTGACCCACAGCCAAACACTTTTAGCTCCGTCTGGCTCTGCAGCTCAGACTGGGGCCCCAGACAATGGCCAAAATTCTCCGCACTCCCGCTCAGGCTCTCCCCAAGGCAGTTCAACTGAGGGCCAAGTCCAAAGACACCAAAACAGTTCACAGGGAAGGTCTTTCTGGTTTGCAGTCTCGCTGCTACTGAACTTACAGTTGCAGGCGGGTTTAGACGGATTGAACACATGCGACTACTTGCCGGTTTTCCACTGTTTTAGTCCTCCTCTTGGGGTCCAGAAGTCTCTCACTGACTCCCTGTATCCTCGTAGGGGTGATGATAGGCAGATCCCACCAGCCAGAGATGCCTGGAGTCCTATCTCCCTAGACTCACAGTGCCTAGATGCAAGGAAGCTGTTACTCGGCCCCCATCTTGCTCTGCCTCCCCTTCCCCCTATTCTGAGGTTGTAACTGGGTTATAGCTTTCATGTGAAAACCTTAAATTAGTTTCCTAGTAGGGCTGAATACATTGGGTACTTTTTCTTCCATTCTTGAGATACTTTACTAAGAAGAATATGTTCCAGCTCCATCCATGTAAACATGAAAGAGGTAAAGTCTCCATCTTTCTTTAAGGCTGCATAATGTACACCATGGAATATTATGCAGCCTTAATTTTATTTTTGTAAATAAAACAAGACAATTTAATATACTTTGTAACCAAAATACAACAACTAAAATTCTTTTAAAAACTTATTTGTATTTATTTATTTTTCAGTTTATTATTATTAACATTTAATATCTGAGCTTTACTTCTTTTTAGAATATCTTTTTTTTATTACGTCATATATACATAGATCATGAATACATTTATACCTTTGTGGGATTCAGTGTGTTGATTATTTGTACAAATTGAAGTGCTTACATCCTACTAATTAACATAGCTTTCACCTCATTTACTTAATCACAGTGTTAAGACATTTGTGTTCCATACCTGATAGAGATTTGACTTGTACCCTTGCAATATGCTCCATAGATGTGGTCCCACCATTAACCCTCCATCTATTAAACCACCCCCTCCCTTTGCATCCCCCTCCCTTCCCTCCTTCATCCTGGGCCATAGTTGTGATTCATCTTTCATATGAAAGTGTGAATGATTGTAAATTGGTTTCATAGTAGTAGTGAGTACATTGGATACTTTTTTTCTCTTCTTGAGATATTTTACTAAGAATGATATGTTCCAGCTCCATCCATGGAAACTAAAAGAGGTAAAGTCTCCACCTTTTTTAATGTTGCCTAGTATTCCGTGGTATGCATATACCATAATTTATTAAGTCATTCGTGTTTCGAGGAGCACTTGGGCTTCTTCCAAGACTTGGCAATTATGAATTGAGCTGCAATGAACAATCTGGTTCAAATATCTTTGTTGCCACATGATTTTTTTGTCTTTTGTATATACACCTAGTACAGGAATTCTAAGATCAAAGGGCAGGTCTATATTTAGATCCCTGTGTGTTCTCCAAACTTCTTTCCAAAGGGAACGTACTAGCTTGCATTCCCACCAGCAGTGCAGAAGTGTTCCCTTTTCTCCACATCCACGCCAATATCTGTATTTGTTGGATTTTGTGATGTGGGCTACTATTACTGGAATTATATGATATCTCAAAGTGGTTTTAGTTTGCATTTCTCTGATGATTAAAGATGATGAGCATTTTTTTTCTGTAGACCTTGCACCTGTCTTCTTCAGAGAAGCTTCTGTTCATGTCTCTTGCCCACAATGAAATAGGATCATTTGTTATTTTCTTATTAATAAGTTTGAGTTCTCTGTGGATTCTGGTTATCAGACCTTTGTTGGAAATATAACCTGCAAAAATCCTTTCCCATTCTGAGGGCTATCTATTTGCTTTACCTACTGTGGTCTTGGCAGTGCAGAAGCTTTTAGAATATCTTTCTTGCAAGGCTGTATTTTTTTTTAATGTGTTAAGACATTTATACTCTACACTTAATAGATTTGACATGTACCCTTGCAATATGCACCATAGGTGTGGTCCCACAGATTACCCTCCCTCCATCCAACCTTCCCCTCCCCTGCCCTCCTTCATCCAGGGCTGTAGTTGTTTTATCTTTCATATGAAAGTGTAGGTGATTATATGTTGGTTTTATAATACTACTGAGTACAAAATAATCTAATTTTTAAAATGGGGAAAACATCAGAATAGACAATTTTCAAAAGACATAAAATTGGCCCACAGATATATGAAAAACTTTTCAGCATCACTAATCAACAGGGGAATGCAAATCAAAACCACAATGAGATATCATTTCATCCAATTTCATCCACAATAAGAGTGAATGTTATTAAAAAATCAGGAAACTATAGATTCTGGTGCAGATCAAGTGAAAAGGAGAACATTACTTAAACATTTATGGTAAGAATGTAAATTAGTACAATCACTATAGAAAACAACATGGAAGTTCCTCAGATCTCTAAAACTATAATATGGTCCAGCAATCCCACAGTTAGGTATATATTTAAAAGACAGGAAATTCGTATATGAAAGGAATATTTACACTCCGATGTTTATTGCAGCACTATTCACAAAAGCCAACATATGTAATTGATGTACATATCTATCAGTGGGTGAATGAATAAAGAAAATGAAATACATTATGTAATAGAATGTTATTCACACATATGAAAGAATGAAATCTTGTCATCTATAACAATATGGATAGAAATGGAGGAAAACACAGAAAGAAAATATTACATGTTCGCATTGATACGTGGGAGCCAAAAAAAAATTGATCTCATGAAGGTAGAGATTAGAATGATATCTACCAGAATCTGGAATGCATAGTGGGAGTATGAAATTATTTGGTTAATTGGAACAAAAATACAGTTAGATAGAAGGAATACAATCTAGTTATCAGTAGCACAAAAAGTTGATGATAGTTGACAATTTTTTTTGTTTGTTTTGTTTTACTTAGCTCTCTGTTTTTTAGACAGGGTCTTTTTCTGTTGCCCAGGCTAGAGAGCTTGCTATAACTTCAAACTTGTGCACTCAAGCAATCCTCCTTCTTCAGGCTGTGAAGAAGCTAGTAGTACAAGTGTATGCCATCACATGTGACCAATTAAAAAAAAATGTAGAGATTAGGGTCTCTCTTTGTCGTTCAGGGTGGTCTTGAACTCTTGGCCTCCAAAAGATCCTCCTGCCTCTGCCTCCCAAAGTGCTAGGATTACAAACATGAGCCACTATGTCCTGTAGATAATGATTTATTATATATTTCAAAATAAATAAAGGGGAAGATTGGGAATGTTCCCAACACAAAGAAATGATAACTATGTGAGGCGATGGATCATATTTGATCAGTGTACATTGTATGTTTATATAAAAAATCATATGTGCCCCATAAATCCATCCAGCTATAATAGACCCATAAAATTAAAATACATGGAAACTTAGCATATATATGTATGCCTTTATATGTATATTTATTTATTTATTATCAGATCTTTACATACTTGTAATCATTTCCAAAAAACAAGGTGAATTTTCTGCCAGCAGACTACTTAGTTAGCTTTTGGAATTATGTATGCATCTTTTAATATTTTAGTAACTTTCCCCCAAAAGTAAAGTATATGGGATTGATGTGTGCTATTACAATGAGAATTGAAACTGGTAGGAGGTATTTATAAAGAAACTTAATTTTTTCCACTATTTCTTTAAATCTCTGTGGCCTTGGTACTTCCTCTTCCCCAGTTTCCAATTAAAGCAGGATTCTTCTACTCACTCTTAGGTAACACAGTTTTCTGATCACTTAAATTAAAATCAAACTTAAATAGATCTGGGTTCAGTTCAATACAATTGCCATAAAGAATGAGAAGAAGTAAAGGAAGTAAAAATTCTTATGTGGTCATATATTTGTGCTTTCTATACCTTGAATTAATTTATTTTTTCTTCATTAAATCATGACTGCGTACATTAATTCATTTATGTGGTACAATGTGCTGAATTGATAAACAATGTGGAATGCTTACTTTGAACTGATTAACATAACCATCACCTTGCTTGCTTATTTGTTGTGGTAAGACATTTATATCCTACTCTTAATAGTTTTGAAATGTACTAGCGTATTATGCACCTTAGGTGAGGTCCCACTAAATACCCTCCCTCTTGACAGCCTCCCTCGTGCCCTACCCTCTCCGTCCTCTTCTCTCTTTCTTTCTAGACTACAGTTATGTTTTATCATTCATATGAATGTGTAGGTGATTATATGTTGGTTTTATAGTATTATTGAGTACATTGGACACTTTTTCTTCCATTCTAGAGATACTTTACTAAAAAGAATATGTTCCAGCTCCATCCAGGTACATATGAAAGATGTAAAGTCTCCATCTTTTTTATGGCTCCACAGTATTCCATGGTATACATATACCATTTGTTAATCCATTCATGAGTCGATGGGCATTTGGGCTGTTTCCATATCTTGGCAAGTATTAATTAGGCTGCAATAAACTTTCTGGTGTGCCGCACCCACGGCACCACAGCCGTAGTGAGGCGGCGCTGTCCACGTACTAGAACGCCGGTAAGGAGGCTTGTGCTCCACGGAGCTTCGCCCCCAGCGACCCCTGCACAAACAGCATCAGAAAAGGTGCTCTACGTGCCAAGTCACCCGCAGGAGCTTGAACGACCGTGGCAGTCTTTAAAATTTATCACTTTGTTTTTCTTTAACATAAGTCTGTGTGTTCTATTACTAATCACAATGTGCTTTCTCAGGGCCGGACCCATTGCACTGCAGGATGAGATAAGGCACGAGCTTGCTAGACTCAATGCCGCCTATAAGTCAGGCACTAAGATGTTTAAGTAATAAATACCTTCACAGTAAATACCAATGATTTCAGACAATATATAGATGTTTTGTTACAAGAAGAATCATTTATAACTAGAATAGACAATGATCATATACAAATCAAAATAGTACAATCACGCAAAGGCAGGGAAAGCAGAATAAACAGAAAAGTAAGAAATTATGCCAGCCTTCCCTTTGCCTTGAGCAGTTAGCAAAAAAATGCAAACCTTGTTATCTCTGGAAAGAGGAAGAAGCAAACAACTTCACAACCATGCTGAGACCAGCTCTTTTATAATGAGTTAAACTTTGTACTGTTTAGTCTGGACATGCTTTTGACTGTTATCAACAAAAGGCAGAGCAATTGAATTGTTGTTGAAAATGTCTCAAATAATCAGAACTTACCTAAGCATGAAAAACTGCAAACATAAAGGAAAGATCTGTACATCTAAGTAAATGATTGTAACTCTCCCACTAACTCAAAATAACTCTTGTGTATGACGCCCCCTGCCTGTAAGAAAAAGTGTATAAATACTTGCATACTTTCACAGTGAAATTACAGCTGCATACTTTAACCCGTAGTGTGTCAGTCTGTCTTTCCTTCGCCGATCTCTCAACCTTCCTCGTTCCTTCTCCCTACTTTCCCTCGGACTGGAGCCCACCGACAGGGCGGTCCGTTGCAGGTGGCGCCCAAACAGGGACCTGAAGGACAGGTAATCTTCTCTCTTTTTCTTTCTTTTTCAAGGTTGAGGACGGCTCTTACCAGGGAGCTGCAGTCCCGCCGGTAAAGGCTGACCGGTTAAGTGTAAGTAATCACAGGATTCATGGGGCACGCACTAACTAAGGAAGAAAGAATGTTGCGTATTATGTTACAGCGTATGTTGGCTAAAAACGGGTTCAATGTGTCCCTCAAACGGCTGGAGGATCTTATGCATTTTATTAAGCTTGTCAGCCCTTGGTTCGTGGAGGGGGGTCTGTTAGCGCCTGGCGCAGAATCCCTCCTCCAGGTGCCAAGGGTGGCACTTTAGCTAACATTAGACAAGGTACTGAAGAACCGTACCAAGACTTTATTTCAAGGCTGGAAGAAGCCATTAACAGAATGCTCCCCCCGTCTGAGGGCACATCACTGTTGCTTAAACAGTTAGCATGGGAAAATGCCAATGCGCTGTGTCAGGACCTTATACGTCCTCTCAGAAAAACAGGTACTTTACCAGATTATATTAAAGCATGCATGGATGCCTCACCAGCTATAGTCCAGGGAATAGCTTATGCTGCAGCAATGCAAGGACAGAAATTCAGCGCCTATGTTAAAAATACCTTCAATAAAGGAGGCAAGGGGCCAAGAGCTCCTGCTAACACTTGTTACAATTGTGGCAAGCCAGGACATATGCAGAAGGACTGTAAGCGGTCCACTGCCAATAAGCCGAGGGGAGACCCACCCGGCTTATGCCCCCGTTGTAAAAAGGGGCGACATTGGAAAAATGAATGTAAATCAAAGTTTCATAGGGATGGAACCCCCTTGAATAATGACAAGGGTGACTCAGATCCTGAGGAACAGGAAATGAGAAAATCAAAAAACTAGAGAGGGGGCGTTCTCCCAGCCCTGACCCCAAGGGAGATCGTGCTGCACTGCAGGGCACGCAGCAACCGTCCACTTTAAATCCTCAGACGCCTGAATTCACTATTCATAATCTCCAAAGAGGCACACCTGGAAGTGCAGATTTAGATTTAGCAAGTGAAAAGGATGTCTTACTATCCAAATGGGACGGTGTTACTTTAATCCCCACTGCAGTAAAAGGGCAACTTTTGCCTGGAACGGTTAAAATTATAATAGGTAGAAGTTCAAATTATACTAAAAACTTTGAAGTCATCCCAGGAGTAGTTAACTCAGACACCCAAAATACTATCAAAATAATGATTAGGACATTAGTAGAGACTACACAAATTCACAAAGAACAAAGAATTGCCCAATTATTGTTATTACCATATGTCCCTTTACCCAATCCTCACTTGAAGTCAACTAGGGAACAAGGTCAGTTCAGCTCCACTAATTATGTGGCTCTGGTACGTGATTTAAATAAAAAACCATTTCAAAAGGTAAAATTGAATAGAAAGACATTTAAAGGGTTAATGAACACAGGAGCTGACAAAACCTGTATTGCAGCTTCTGAATGACCTCAGTCCTAACCAGTACGCAGAACCGGTTCTTCTTTAATTGGTCTTGGCTCAGCTTCAAGAGTTATACAAAGTTCAGCTTATCTTTCCTGAGAGTTTGAGGGAAAGGCAGGAGTTATTCAACCATATGTACTGCCTTCCCTACCTTTTACTCTGTGGGGCAGAGACATCTTAAGCTCTATGGATCTTAAATTAATCACTGCTAATCATTTGAATGACCAGCATTTTATATAGGGGCCACTGCAGAAAATCATGCAGTTAAAATAACTTGGTTAACAAATAAAGGACCAGATGTCCTCATAACTTCGGGACGAGGGTATGCTTGTGTTTTTCCACAGGATGCAGAATCACCCATCTGGATTCCAGACCGGCTGGTCAAGCCAGCTCCTCCGGAAAAAACAATGCAGAAGGAAACGCCAGCAGCCGCTACAAGATCTCACCCGCCACTTGGAGAAAATGAAAGTACACTCGCCGATAGCGAACAAAACCACCGAGCGCATTTCCACTAGCTCCAAGACGGCTGAAAAGGCCCAGCGGGGAAGGAAGCTGGGGGCCCCCCTGCCCTTCGTGGGGCGGGCCTGCCTCCCAAGTGTTACAGCCCCCAGACAGCAGCACTGGCAGAATCCCAAGAGTGAGGTTTAGAACCTTTATTATTAACCCTTTGCCACTAGTAATTTGTATAAATAAAAATATATATATATATTTTTACAAACTGAATCTTTGTCAACAGATAAGATTCTTGCCTTTTAAACCTTCTAATTATCAGTTTGGCTGAGTGAATAGGTGACTTCATGGTAAACTGGGATCCTGTCTGGTGGAAAGTGAGTTTTTGAGAGTAAGAGAAATTAAACAGAAAGGAGAATGACATTGTGTAAAGAAAGAATCTTATGTGATAAATTTTGTCCTGAAACAGAATAGTTATGTAAGAAAGTAAAAGGCAGGGCAAAAGTTCAAGAAAGTTTAGAATGTTTGTAGATGGTCTGTGCAGGTTAAATGAAGCTCATAAAAGAGAATTTGTGAAAGAATTTACATGTGATCCAGTTGACTATGTATTTCCTTTAAAATCTTTTGACTTGTAATTTTCTTTAAACAAATGTTTTAAGCCTTTGATATTTAACAAACCTTCCAAAATAAAAACTCAAAATCTGGGGTTTGACGCCCATAGGGCAGTGGTTGCAGCACTGGCCACATACATTGAGATATAACACATGATTTGAGCCTTCTTCGACAAGACATCACAGCTATGAGTCAAGCCCATTTGCTAACAACTTCACTTCACACATTAGCTGAATCACTAAACAATAGCTTTAAAGCATTCAATCCTCTTGATTGGATCCAATACTTTGTGTTTATAACTATAATAGAATGTCTACTATTTCTTACTGTTCTGCTATTACCTTGTCTCATTCGTTGTCTTTTTACATCTAAAACTTCCATTCGCCAGGAGGTCTTCAAGCTGCAGTTTAATAATAAAACAGGGGGAAATGCCGCACTCACGGCACCACAGCCGTAGTGAGGCAGCGCTGTCCGCGTTCTAGAACGCCGGTAAGGAGGCTTGTGCTCCACGGAGCTTCGCCCCCAGCGACCCCTGCACAAACAGCATCAGAAACGGTGCTCTACGTGCCAAGTCACCCGCAGGAGCTTGAACGACCGTGGCAGTCTTTAAAATTTATCACTTTGTTTTTCTTTAACATAAGTCTGTGTGTTCTATTACTCATCACAATGTGCTTTCTCAGGGCCGGACCCATTGCACTGCAGGATGAGATAAGGCACGAGCTTGCTAGACTCAATGCCGCCTATACGTCAGGCACTAAGATGTTTAAGTAATAAATACCTTCACAGTAAATACCAATGATTTCAGACAATATATAGATGTTTTGTTACAAGAAGAATCATTTATAACTAGAATAGACAATGATCATATACAAATCAAAATAGTACAATCACGCAAAGGCAGGGAAAGCAGAAAAAACAGAAAAGTAAGAAATTATGCCAGCCTTCCCTTTGCCTTGAGCAGTTAGCAAAAAAATGCAAACCTTGTTATCTCTGGAAAGAGGAAGAAGCAAACAACTTCACAACCATGCTGAGACCAGCTCTTTTATAATGAGTTAAACTTTGTACTGTTTAGTCTGGACATGCTTTTGACTGTTATCAACAAAAGGCAGAGCAATTGAATTGTTGTTGAAAATGTCTCAAATAATCAGAACTTACCTAAGCATGAAAAACTACAAACATAAAGGAAAGATCTGTACATCTAAGTAAATGATTGTAACTCTCCGACTAACTCAAAATAACTCTTGTGTATGACGCCCCCTGCCTGTAAGAAAAAGTGTATAAATACTTGCATACTTTCACAGTGAAATTACAGCTGCATACTTTAACCCGTAGTGTGTCAGTCTGTCTTTCCTTCGCCGATCTCTCAACCTTCCTCGTTCCTTCTCCCTACTTTCCCTCGGACTGGAGCCCACCGACAGGGCGGTCCGTTGCACTGGTGCAAACAGAAGCTTCTCTAAAGAAGACAGGCACATGGCCTACAAACACAAGAAAAAATGCTCATCATATTTAATCATCAGAGAAATGCAAATCAAAACCACTTTGAGATATCATCTAACTCCAGTAAGATTAGCTCACATTACAAAATTCCAAAACTACAGATGTTGGCGTGGATGCAGAGAGAAGGGAACACTTCTACACTGCTGGTGGGAATGCAAACTAATACAACCCTTTTAGAAGAAGTTTGATGAATTCTCAAGAAACTAAAAGTAGACCTACTGTTTGGTCCTGCAACTCCTCTACTAGGTATATACCCAGTGATTTTACATTAATTTAAAGCTTTTAGTCTCATGGGTACTTTTGGAGTTCTTCTAAGTTTCTCCTTCCTGTCCAGTAGGCTTATCCTATGTGCAGTCCAATGACAAGGTAAAGCATCTGTCTGCTCTTGCTCCACTCTTAGAACCTTATACAACCTGCATTAAATTCGGTTTCTCCTTTTTGGATCTTTCTAATGGGTACCTCCCATCCAGAAAACGTTCAAACATCCTTTATCCAAATAAACTAAAGTTCAGATCAGCAGGTTCACTGCCTCACTTCTCCTACGTTATACTTTTAAAGCAATTAGCCATCCATTTCTTATACCTTTGATTTTCTTTGAAAGCGTCAAATAGCAGTTGATCATTCTTGTAAACTTCTAGGAATACATGAATATCTAGGTTTCAGAAGAAGAACTATCATTAATCTGTCTTGCAAAACTTGTCACCAGTATCTCCTTGAATTTTCCCTCCTCACTGGACTCTATTTTTTCATCCTAGACTCCAAGAATACACAGGAATTTCATAATCTTAAACATTTTTCAAGTCTCTGAAGAACCTCCAAGCTATGTATTCTATTTCTTCTTTTATTTGCCATCACTATATCCGTTACTGGGGCTACAATTTTTACCATGCTGTTTGACACCTAGGACACTTCCTGTCATTTGGAGGTTTTGCAAGCTTAGGTAATACAGGTTTTTTTAATGATTAGACTGAGTCAAAACAATTAAGATAATTAAATTATTCATTGGTTGAATATCCAATATCAATTTTTGTATACTCATGAACTAATTTTTTTTAATTTTATATCCTCTTTGCCCCGATATTGTTATAAATAAATTGCAATAACAGAAAAACTATACATAGTCATCATTCTTTGAGTAAAATAAATAGAAAAAAAAATTCACGACATGGATTTTAAGGAGCAAGATGGCAGCCGAGTAACAGCTTCCTTGCATCTGGGCACCGTGAGTCTGGGGAGATAGGATTCCAGGCATCTCTGGCTGGTGGGAACTGCCTATCATCACTCCTATGAGGATACAGGGAGTCAGCGAGAAACTTCTGGACCCCAAGAGGAGGACTAAAACAGTGGAAAACCGGCAAGTGGTCGCGTGTGTTCAATCCGTCTAAACCCACCCACAACTGTAAGTTCAGTAGCAGCGAGACTGCAAACCAGAAAGGCCTTACTTGTGAACTGTTTTGATGTCCTTGGGCTTGGCACTGAGTTGAACTGCCCTGGGGAAGGCCTGAGCGGGAGTGCGGAGAACTTTGGCTGTTGTCTAGGGCCCCAGTCTGAGCCGCTGAGCCAGACGGAGCTAATAGTGTTTGGCGGTGGGTCACACGGAACCATTGTCCGTGATCTGCCCCGGCAAGCTCCGCCCTCAGGGTCACAGAGCTAGAAACAGGTGGGAGCTGGTAACCCAGCAACCAAGTAGCCTAAGGGTGGGGTCTGAGCCGCCTTGAAGCCCTAACCCTCAGGGGCAGAGTGAGACCGGTTTTGGCACACTGGGTAAGCGGATAGCCACTTCAGCACTGATTCCAGCGAGAAAGCTGGGAAAGCTTCTCCTCAGCAAGTTTACAAGTTCAAAGTGCCTTTTAAGTGGGCTGAAGAGAGATTTAGGGTGTCTACCTGCAGGGGTTTGAGAAATCAGCAGCCTCCAGTCGTATGAGAACTGTGACTAACATCTCATACCCCAGAAGACCACGTGTTTCCCAGACAATATTCAATAACATATACAAACTGCTTTGTTTTTGGTTGTATATTTTTTCTTTTTTTTTTTTTGTTTTTTTTGTTTGTTTGTTTGTTTATTTTGACATTGTTGATGTTCTTTTGTTTTTTAATTTCAATCTTTTCCATACATATCCCTTTTTCTTTCTCAACTTTTCTAGTTTAATTATAATTTCCCATTGCTGCCTTTTTTAATAACTACAACTTCATTTTTGCTAGTGTTTCTACCACTATCATTTGGTTTTTCACCAAATTGTATCCCCGTAAAGTTTTCTGTTTCCTTGTTTTGGTTTGATTTATAGCATTTTTGTCTTTCCTCTCTACTTGGTGGAGGTGGGGTACTATGTCTGATCAGGTTAGGAAAGAGCTGCTGACCTCAAGGGAACCACCCAACTGGGCACCCCCAGAAGGTGGGGTTTTTTAAGGTTGTGTCAAAATACCCTACTGTACACCTATATTGCCCTGTCTCCCTCTTTCTGTACCTCTCTTCTTTTTGTCAATATTCCTTATCCACACCCCCTCTCCTTTCTCTATCTTTCTTTTTTTTCTTATCACCTGGTCCTCCTTTCTTTCATCCCTTTTTTGCTCCTCAACCTTCTCACCCTTCTGGTCCTGTAACCCTTAGTCCACAGGCATGAGAACTTAAAGAGCAAGAGGAAGTGAAAGGAAAATTAGGGCAAGGAAACAGATAAAAGAAATCACTCATGAGGAAGAATCAGCAGAAAACTCCAGGCAACATGAAGAACCAGTCCAGAACAACCCCGCGAAGGGACCATGAGGTAGCTACTGCAGAGGATTCCACCTATACAGAAATGTTAGGAATGACAGAAAGGGAATTTAGAATACACATGTTGAAAACAATGAAAGAAATGATGGAAACAATGAAGAAAACTGCTAATAAAGTGGAAAATAACCAAAAGGAAATCCAAAAACAGAATCAAATAAGAGATGAACGATATGAAGAATATAAAAAGGATATAGCAGAGCTGAAGGAACTGAAACAGTCAATCAGGGAACTTACAGATGCAATGGAAAGTATCAGCAACAGGTTAGACCATGCAGAAGAAAGAATTTCAGAGGTAGAAGACAAAGCTCTTCAGATAACTCAGATAGTAAAAGAGGCAGAAAAGAAGAGAGAGAAAGCAGAACGTTCACTGTCAGAATTATGGGACTTTATGAAGCGTTCCAAAATACGAGTTATAGGAATTCCAGAAGGGGAAGAAGAATGCCCCAGAGGAATGGAAGCCATACTAGAGAATATTATAAATGAAAATTTCCCAAACATCACCAACAATTCTGACACACTGCTTTCAGAGGGATATCGGACCCCAGGTCGCCTCAACTCTAACCGAGCTTCTCCAATACACATTGTGATGAACCTGTCCAAAGTCAAGACAAAAGAAAAGATTCTGCAAGCTGCCAGGAGGAAGCGCCAGTTGACCTACAGGGGCAAATCCATCAGAGTGACCGCAGACTTCTCTAATGAAACTTTCCAAGCAAGAAGACAATGGTCATCTACATTTAATCTACTTAAACAGAACAATTTTCAGCCCAGAATTCTGTACCCTGCTAAGCTAAGATTCAAAATTGACGGAGAAATCAAATCATTTACGGATATACAAACATTGAGGAAATTCGCCACAACAAGACCAGCTCTACAGGAAATACTTCAACCTGTTCTGCACACTGACCACCACAATGGATCAGCGGCAAAGTAAGAACTCAGAAATCAAAGGACAGAACCTAACCTCCACACTGATGCAAAAGATAAAACTAAGCAATGGACTCTCACCAAATAAGACGAATAGAATACTACCACCCTTATCAATTATCTCCATAAATATTAATGGCTTGAATTCCCCACTGAAGAGACATAGATTGGCTGACTGGATTAAAAAACACAAGACATCCATTTGCTGTCTGCAAGAAACACACCTGGCTTCAAAAGACAAATTAAAGCTCCGAGTCAAGGGTTGGAAGACAATTTTTCAGGCAAATGGAATTCAGAAGAAAAGAGGAGTTGCAATCTTATTTTCAGATACATGTGGATTTAAAGCAACTAAAGTCAAAAAAGACAAAGATGGTCACTTTATATTGGTCAAGGGAAAACTACAAGAAGAAGACATTTCAATTCTAAATATTTATGCACCCAATTAAATGCTCCCAGATTCTTGAAGCAGACCTTACTCAGTCTGAGCAATATGATATCTGATAATACCATCATAACAGGGGACTTTAACACACCTCTTACAGAGCTGGACAGATCCTCTAAACAGAAATTAAACAAAGATATAAGAGATTTAAATGAGACCTTAGACAACTATGCTTGATAGATGCATATAGAACACTCCACCCCAAAGTTAAAGAATATACATTCTTTTCATCACCCCATGGAACATTCTCCAAAATTGATCATATCCAGGGACACAAAACAAATATCAACAGAATCAAAAGAATTGAAATTTTACCTTGTATCTTCTCAGACCATAAGGCACTAAAAGTGGAACTCAACTCTAACAAAAATGCTCGACCCCACCCAAAGGCATGGAAACTAAACAATCTTCTGTTGAATAACAGATGGGTGCAGGAAGAAATAAAACAGGAAATCATTAACTTCCTTGAGCATAACAACAATGAAGACACAAGCTACCAAAACCTCTGGGATACTGCAAAAGCAGTTTTGAGAGGAAAATTCATCACTTTAGATGCCTACATTCGAAAAACAGAAAGAGAGCGCATCAACAATCTCACAAGAGATCTTATGGAATTGGAAAAAGAAGAACAATCTAAGCCTAAACTCAGTAGAAGAAAAGAAATATCCAAAATCAAATCAGAGATCAATGAAATTGAAAACAAAAGAATCATTCAGAAAATTAATGAAACAAGGAGTTAGTTTTTTGAAAAAATAAATAAAATAGATAAACCATTGGCCAGACTAACTAGAAATACAAAAGTAAAATCTCTAGTAACCTCAATCAGAAACGATAAAGGGGAAATAACAACTGATCCCACAGAGATACAAGAGATCATCTCTGAATACTACCAGAAACTCTATGCCCAGAAATTTGACAATGTGAAGGAAATGGATCAATATTTGGAATCACACCCTCTCCCTAGACTTAGCCAGGAAGAAATAGAGCTCCTGAACAGACCAATTTCAAGCACTGAGATCAAAGAAACAATAAAAAAGCTTCCAACTAAAAAATGCCCTGGTCCAGATGGCTTCACTCCAGAATTCTATCAAACCTTCAAGGAAGAGCTTATTCCTGTACTGCAGAAATTATTCCAAAAAACTGAGGAAGAAGGAATCTTCCCCAACACATTCTATGAAGCAAACATCACCCTGATACCCAAACCAGGAAAAGACCCAAACAAAAAGGAGAATTTCAGACCAATGTCACTCATGAATATAGACGGAAAAATTCTCAACAAAATCCTAGCCAATAGATTACAGCTTATCATCAAAAAAGTCATTCATCATGATCAAGTAGGCTTCATCCCAGGGATGCAAGGCTGGTTTAACATACGCAAGTCCATAAACATTATCCACCATATTAACAGAGGCAAAAATAAAGATCACATGATCCTCTCAATAGATGCAGAAAAAGCATTTGATAAAATCCAGCATCCTTTTCTATTTAGAACACTGAAGATGATAGGCATAGGTGGCACATTTCCAAAACTGATTGAAGCTATCTATGACAAACCCACAGCCAATATTTTACTGAATGGAGTAAAACTGAAAGCTTTTCCTCTTAGAACTAGAACCAGACAAGGTTGTCCTCTGTCACCTTTACTATTCAACGTAGTGCTGGAAGTTCTAGCCAATACAATTAGGCAAGACAAGGAAATAAAGGGAATCCAAATGGGAGCAGAGGAGGTCAAACTCTCCCTCTTTGCTGACGATATGATCTTATACTTAGAGAACCCCAAAGACTCAACCACAAGACTCCTAGAAGTCATCAAAAAATACAGTAATGTTTCAGGATATAAAATCAATGTCCACAAGTCAGTAGCCTTTGTATGCACCAATAACAGTCAAGAGGAGAAGCTAATTAAGGACACAACTCCCTTCACCATAGTTTCAAAAAAATGGAATACCTAGGAATATACCTAACGAAGGAGGTGAAGGACCTCTATAAAGAAAACTATGAACTCCTCAGAAAGGAAATAGCAGAGGATATTAACAAATGGAAGAACATACCATGCTCATGGATGGGAAGAATCAACATTGTTAAAATGTCTATACTTCCCAAAGCAATCTACCTATTCAATGCCATTCCTATCAAAGTACCTACATCGTACTTTCAAGATTTGGAAAAAATGATTCTGCGTTTTGTATGGAACCGGAAAAAACCCCGTATAGCTAAGGCAGTTCTTGGTAACAAAAATAAAGCTGGGGGCATCAGCATACCAGATTTTAGTCTGTACTACAAAGCCATAGTGCTCAAGACAGCATGGTACTGGCACAAAAACAGAGACATAGACACTTGGAATCGAATTGAACACCAAGAAATGAAACTAACATCTTACAACCACCTAATCTTCGATAAACCAAACAAGAACTTACCTTTTGGGAAAGACTCCCTATTCAATAAATGGTGTTGGGAGAACTGCATATCTTCATGTAAAAGACTGAAACTGGACCCACACCTTTCTCCACTCACAAAAATTGACTCAAGATGGATAAAGGACTTAAATTTAAGGCATGAAACAATAAAAATCCTCAAAGAAAGCATAGGAAAAACACTGGAAGATATTGGCCTGGGGGAAGACTTCATGAAGAAGACTGCCATGGCAATTGCAGCAACAACAAAAGTAAACAAATGGGACTTCATTAAACTGAAAAGCTTCTGTACAGCCAAGGAGACAATAACCAAAGCAAAGAGACAACCCACACAATGGGAAAGGATATTTGCATATTTTCGATCAGACAAAAGCTTGATAACCTGGATCTATAGAGAACTCAAATTAATCCACATGAAAAAAGCCAACAATCCCATATATCAATGGGCAAGAGACATGAATAGAACTTTCTCTAAAGACGACAGACGAATGGCTAACAAACACATGAAAAAATGTTCATCATCTCTATATATTAGAGAAATGCAAATCAAAACATCCCTGAGATATCATCTAACCCCAGTGAGAATGGCCCACATCACAAAATCTCAAAACTGCAGATGCTGGCGTGGATGTGGAGAGAAGGGAACACTTTTACACTGCTGGTGGGACTGCAAACTAGTACAACCTTTCTGGAAGGAAGTATGGAGAAACCTCAAAGCACTCAACCTAGACCTCCCATTAGATCCTGCAATCCCATTACTGGGCATCTACCCAGAAGGAAAAAAATCCTTTTATCATAAGGACACTTGTACTAGACTGTTTATTGCAGCTCAATTTACAATCGCCAAAATGTGGAAACAGCCTAAATGCCCACCAACCCAGGAATGGATTAACAAGCTGTGGTATATGTATACCATGGAATACTATTCAGCCATTAAAAAAAATGGAGACTTTACATCCTTCGTATTAACCTGGATGGAAGTGGAAGACATTATTCTTAGTAAAGCATCACAAGAATGGAGAAGCATGAATCCTATGTACTCAATCTTGATATGAGGACAATTAATGACAATTAAGGTTATGGGGGGGGAAGCAGAAAGAGGGATGGAGGGAGGGGGATGGGGCCTTAGTGTGTGTCACACTTTATGGGGGCAAGACATGACTGCAAGAGGGACTTTACCTAACAATTGCAATCAGTGTAACTGGCTTATTGTACCCTCAATGAATCCCCAACAATAAAAAAAAAAAAAAATTCACGACATGAATATTGAATATATATTACGTTTACAAAATCATCAACATATTCTGTCACGTGATCTTTATTGACTAAGACCCTTTTTTCTCCTCTGTCCCAGAGGGTCCCAATATTTGGTTTAGCATAACACACATGATAGGTGCTGTTAAAGAAGGATATTTCCAGGGTCATATGCAAGTCCTGAGTGTGCCATATTATTTTAGGGTTCTACTTCTTTGGGACTTGGAGTTCTCACTGACACTCGTTCTTCTTGGCAAATTACTAAAACTGAAATAGCTAAAGCATCAATGAGCTCAACTCAACATACATTCCTTGAGTGCCAGGAATTTTGTTAACTGTGCAAGAATAAATTTAAAATTTCATCAAGATAAAATCGTCTAGTGAGAGTGACAGAAATGTAACGTTATGATTCAGCAACTACTTATTTAGTAGCTTTCAGTGGAATACAAATCTAATATCATATCATTGAATATGCAAGAGCAGAGTAGTTTGGTGAAATTCTTGGCAAATATGAAATATAAACATGTTGACACATTATGTTATCAAAATTATTGTAATAAAAGACTGGAAAGGCATATTTATGATGATTACAGAATGCCTCATGTGGTAGAATAAAGCCACTATGATTGCCTTTTTTAACATTTTCTTGCTTTCTTTTTTTTTTTAATTGAGACAAAGTCTCACTTTTTTACCCTTGGTAGAGTGCTATGGCATCACAGCTCACAGCAACCTCAAACTTTTAGACTTAAGTGATTCTCTTGCCTCAGCCTCTCAAGCAGTTGGGACTACAGGTGTCAGCCACAATGCCCGACTATTGTTGTTGTTGTTGTTGTCATTTGTTGTTTAGCAGGCCTGGGCCAGGTTTGAACCCTCGATGTATGTGGCCAGCGCCCTAACCACTGACCTACGGGCGCTGAGCTGCCTTTGTTAACATTTTCAGTTTTTGCTTTTGACTTGAATTAGTTGAATAAATAAAGACATTATAAGCTTGTCATTTTATCTCATGCTCCAGATTTCTGAACGTGGGGAAGGAACTCAGCCTATGGGATTCTCAGTTCTTTTTCCTCTGAAGAGGAAAGGCTTGAAAATTCTGGTAAGCAGCTGGTTGAAATAAGCAGATTTTCTATTAGTTTTCTCCTAGATAACTGAGTAACTGAGAAGTAATCAACATCTTTGAAATCTAAATATAACCTATTCGTTTGATTTACCCCACACCACCCCCTGTAAGCCCCTTACTCTGAGTGGCCTGCAAAAATAAATCTCCCTTGTATCAGTGCAGTTTCCACTATACTGTGCTGCATCAGGATCTCCAAGCACGAAGGTTATTGCTCTTGCATACAAATGATGCACAAAAGAGTCAGCTAGAACTAATTTGTAAAGCTTGCTTAACGTCATGACTAACTTAAGCCTAAAATAAATCATGGATTATAACAATGCAAATAATAATACCAACAAGAATAACAGCAGCTAACATTTCCCTTTTATTCATAAAGTGCCAGGAAGTATTCTAAGTGCCTGTTATATAGTGTATATTTTATACTCACAACAATCTAGGAGGTAGGTACTAGTACAGCCCCTATTTTTCAACGTTGATACATGAAAATTTTAAGTATTTTGCTCAAGGTCTGATGCACAGAATTTTGACTCAAAGGTCTACGTTCTTATCCACGAATGGATTCTACCTCTTGCTTGAGCTGATAATAGCCTTAAGCAACTTTTCAACGTCTGATAGTGTGCGTATAGCTTTGTGCTTTTAACTATCACCAAATCTTCTTTATCAAGCAAAATCTTCTTTATCACCAAATATTCTTTATCAAGCATATCAAGTGTATGCTTTTGGATTTTGTTGGGGATGCTCTCATGAAATTCCAAGCTATAAACTTAAGATTTGTGAAAATGTTTCTTGGTTCCTTACTCCTCTTAATAGGATTCTTCATCTTCTCAACTATAACTCAAGTCTATCAATTCTCCACTGCCCTAAAAAATTCCCTGTGAAGCCCTTCCCTTGCTCTTGTGATTGGGTCAGGTCCTTCATAAATACCCATGGATTTTATCTTAACTTTTATTATGATAAATAGTCCTTAATGCTTGTCTCATCCTCTATATTGGACACTCTATAAGAGAAATAATTATGGCCATCTTGTGTACTATTATATTTCAAGCATTTATTTGCTGCCTACAGCATGGAAAATACTAAATACTGATAAACAAATGACTTTTCTTCCTGTTTTTCTCTATAGGATCCCCTCACATGGGACCCCCTCAAGGGGTCCCACTTCTCATTGTCATCTCAATACTATGTTCTGATGTACCTGTACTTCTAGCCAATATAATAGCATCATCCATCAATTTCATTTGATTAATCAAATACTTAGCCTGTATAGTTCTTATCCTCAAACTGTTACTTGAAAGGATAAGACAAGGACAGAAAACCTAAGTGTAAGAGGTGTACTGTGATAAATGCTGAGTATCTTATATCAGAGTTTGGAGAATTTAGAAAATAGAGAAAATGGACAAATACATTAGATCTCCACAGTTGTGTTATAATGTGTATAGTTAATGTACAAAGTCTCTTCAATGGATTACTCAAAAAAAAAAAAAAAGAAGAAGAAGAAGAAACGAAAGAAGAAAATAAAAGTATACCTTGGAACCTATTTTAAACAATGACTGCTTTCTCTAAAATAGTTTCTTAAGTAGACTACTCCTTCCTTTCTCAGGAAATTGAAATGGTGCACAAAGTATCTATTTCCTTTTTGTTTTTTTCTTACATTACTTAAGCACAGGTTGCCGCCTTGGCAGAATGAAGCAGGCTGTTTGCAAAAACAAAAGAGGAATCAATGTTTTCTCAAAGAACTTCAGTCTAAAAATAGATAACAGCTATTTTATTTTCACCATGTACCTACTAGTCTGTTTTCTTGTTTGCCAAGCCCCATTCTGTGCTCATGATACAACTGAGAAAAGTTCTGGGTGAGTGAAAAACAAGAACTTTGTGCTATCAACCCTGCCTGTTGCTGCAGGGTGTGTACATCCCGCCCCGTATTTAGCAGGATCGATCATCAAAAGAAAAAGACAGCTTCTTACCAAGTGGGAGCCGAAAGTTCCTTATTAACCCTCCCTCCTCCCATAAAAGCCCTAGGTATGGGGTGATGAAGGTCCTATATCATCCTTTCAACACTCCTAACTGGCACAGCATTATTGATACCCACCACTTATAAATTTGGAGCCCACAATTGTTGAATAGTAAATTTTCCTTTGGGAAAGTCTGTATTTGCTGTGCTACTTTTGAAAAATAAACAGTTTGTTATCCTCATATAGAATAAAAATTACCTGTTAAATAAAAGTCCACAGGCAGATGCTTTTTGAGCCTCATAAAAGTTCTGGGAGTGATGTATGGCGAGGTTATTGGCTGCACAACACGTGAAGAAACAGAGACACAGAGAATAGGCAGACCCAACCTAATGAAACCCTCAGCTACTTCCAAAGGAGTTTGAGTCAATTTGACATGACTGTGAACATTCTTCTTTCCCACTTTAGAATGCCCCTGTATAGTCAGTTATCCTTTCTCTTCTACCTCAGAAAAATAAGAGCTCATTTTCCTGTACCATGAATGATCCCTCCATTTGTGCTTCATTTTTTCTTTTCTTGTCTATCTCATCTTAAAAGGAAAACTTAAGACCATGTCTAAGTCTTCTATTTTGTAAACTGTAAAGTCTATGATTTTACTGTGCTCTCTTGATTTCCTATCAACAAAATTTATTTTTGACCAATATAGTGGTGAAGGCTCTCTTTCATGGGCCAATATCAATGCCAAGTTTGATTCAGTTATTAAAACCATGTGTAAGGCAAACTTTTAATGTACTTTATAATAACCTTTATAATGGAGCAGGACAGTGTAGAAAGGACCACTGTATGTCAAGCACTTCATTTAATTTGTTAGATCTCTTTATTATTCTGTATGTATCGTTGAAAAATTTGTTTTATTATATATCAATCAAATAGTTTAGCCTTCGTGGAAGTATATGCATGTGCCTTGAAGGTTGTTCAGAGTATGTTATGTTTCTGATTATGACTCTCTTTCATATTTGTCTCAAAATTAGATAGCCTCTTTGTCAATGTATTCCAGGAACAAGGGAGCATCCCACATCATCGGCTACTTGATTTTCCAAGGAAAATTTATGTGTGTGTGCATGTGTTTTTTGTTTGTTTGTTTTCCCTCTCACTCCTCTAAAGCAAGTTTGCAGAAATAGGCTATCAGCACAATTTATTGATAGGCTCTCTTTTCTCCAGTTTACGTTGTCTGATTTGTTAAAAATCCTTTGGATATAGGTAGATTGTATTATATCTGGATTTTCCCATTGGTCTATGTGTCTATGTTTGTGCCAATACCACAGTGTTTTGGTTGTTAATCCTTGTAGCATAGTTTAAATTCTGGTAATGTGATGCCTCCAGAGTTGTTCTTTTTGATTAAGGTTTCCTTGACTATATTTGCTCTTTTATGGTTCCCAATGAAGCATAGAAATATTCTTTTTTCGGATCCATGAATTATGATGTCAGTAATATGATGGGGATTGAGTTTAATCTGCAAATTATTTTGGGGTAGCGTAGGCATTTGAACAATGTGGATTCTAAGTATCCACAAGCATGATGGGTTTTTCCATTTTTTGATATCCTCTGTGATCTCTTCACTCAGAGTTTCATAGTTATCCTTGCAGTGGTCTTTTGGTTACATATATTCCTAGGTATTTTATTTTCTTTGTAGCTATTGCAAATGGTAGTGAGTCTTTGATTTGATTCTTGACTATTATTGGTATATATAAATGCTACTGATTTAGAAACATTGATTTTGTAGCCTGAGACTTTGCTGAATTTTTTATTCATTCCAGGACCTCTTGGTGGAAAACTTGGGGTTTTGTAGATACAAGACCATATCATTAAACAATAGTTTAACCTTCTCTTTCCTGTTTTTGATACTCTTTCTTTCGCTTGCCTGGATGCTCTGGCTAGGACTTCCATAACTATGTTGAATAACAGTGATGACAGTTGGTCCCCTTGTCTTCTTCCACTTCTTAGAGAGAATGATTTCAACTTTTTCCCCATTCAGTAGGCTATTGGCTATGGGACTGTCATATATAACTTTTATAAATTGGGGATAAGCTCCCCCTGTGTCTAGTTTGTTGAAGATTCTTATCATGAAAGCATGCTGGGCTTTGTCAAATGCTTTTTGTGCATCTATTAATATGACCATATGGTCTTTCTTTTTCTTTCGTTTGTGTGATGAATCACACTTATTCATTTATGCTGTCCTTCCTTCCATAAGATGAAGCCTACTTGGTCATGGTGGATTTTTTTTTTTCTTTTACAGACAGATTCCTACTTTCTCACCTTTAGTAGAGTGCTGTGCCATCACAGCTCACAGCAACCTCCAGCTCTTGGGCTTAGGCGATTCTCTTGCCTCAGCCTCCCAAGTAGCTGGGACTACAGGTGCCCTCCACACACATGGATTTTGTTTTTTTGTTGGTTTTTTTTTTTTTTATGTCCTATTGAATTTGGTTTGCTAATATGTTGTTGAGAATTTTTGAGTCTATACTTACAAGGGATTTTGGTGTATAGTTTTCTTTTATTTTCTTTTATTTCTTTTTTTTATTTTTGGTCCTTCTCTACTTTGTTGTCCAGGTGATACTACCTTCATAGAACATATAAAGAGTTAGGGAGGATTCCCTCCTTCTCAAGGTCATGGAATAAATTTTGTATTATGGGTACTAGTTCTACTTTGTAGGTTGGGGAGAATTCAGCTGTGAATCCATCTGGTCCAGGGATTTTTTTTATCTATTTATTTAATTTTGTTTAGGAGATTTTCATTACTTTTTCTATCACACTGTTTGTTATTAGTCTATTTAGAAGTACAATTTTTTTCTTAATTGAGCCTTGGAGGTTGTGTGTTTCCAGGAACTTGTAAATTTCCTCTACTTTCTCTACTTCATGCATGTTAAGATTTATATAATTTGTATTTCTACAGTATCAGTTGTAAAGTTAACTTTGTAATTTCTGGTTGAACTTATCTGGGTTCCTTTTCTTCTATTCTTCATTAATGTACCAAATGTTCTGATAATTTTGTTTATCTTTTCAAAGAACCAACTTTGTGTTTCATTAACCCTTTTGAATTGTATTTTTGTTTTCCTCTTTATTTAACTCTGGTTTGACCTTCATTATTCATTTTCTTCTGCTGGCTTTGGGTTTGGTTAGTTCTTCCTTTTCTGATTCCTTGCATGTAACATTAGATTGTTGATTTGTGATCTTTATGTCTTTTTGATAGAGGCACTTAGGGCTATGGATTTTCCCTGAGGAATGCTCTTGTCATGTCCCACAGATTTTGTTAGTTTGTGTTTCATTGACCACTCAGTTCAAAGACTTTTTTGTTTTCAATCTTTATTTTAGTCTTGACACAATAATCATTTAATAGGAGGTAATTTAATTCCATGACTTTGTGTGGGTTTTAGCATTTTTCTTTTTTTTTAATTAAATGATAGCTGTGTACATTAATGCAATCATGGGGTACCATACACTGGTTTTATAGACCATTTGACATATTTTCATCACACTGGTTAACAAAGCCTTCCTGGCATTTTCTTAGTTATTGTGCTAAGATATTTATATTCTACATTTTAAGTCCCTTGAAATTACAATTGTGATGTTTATTTATTTGTATACCTCTAATAATTTTTGCTTTATATATCTGGGAGTTTCTATGTTGGGCACATATGTATGTAGGATTATTATATTTTCATATTGAATTTCCCTTTGCTATTATGTAATGACCCTCTTTGTCTTTACATTTGTCAACTTAAAGTCAGTTTTATCAGACATTAGAATGCCTCTTTTGATTTCCATTTGATGCACACTAATGGAGGTTTGATGGAGGTTTTCTTTCTTTTTTTTTTTTTTTTTTACACTTTCATGTTGAGGTAATGTTCATCATCCTGGTTTGATGTGCTTCCTGGAGGTAACAGGGTTGTGTTTTTTCATCCGTTCAGCCAGATGATGTCTTAGAGAGGAGCGATCAGTTTGTTAACATTAATTTATAGCATTGGTATGTGTGATATTGGTCTCTTCATACTGTTGGGTAGTCCCTTGTTGTTTTGTTTCACCTCTTCTATCATTTTATAAGAGTTGTGAGGGGTTTGGGGGGAGTGTGAGTTTACATTTATGGGTATCTATTGTGTTGAATTATGTATAATGCTCTTCAGAATATTTTGTGTAAGGCAGCACTGGTCATAGCAAATTCCCTTAGTGTTTGCTTGTCTGGAAAAGATTTAATTTCCGTGTCAGTCATGAAATTTAGTTTTGCAGGATACAAAATCCTAGGATTGTAGTTGTTCTGTTTAAAACAATTCACGATGGAGCCCCAATCCCTCTGGATTATAGGGCTTCAGCTCAGAAGTCTTCAGTTAGCCTAATTGGGTTTTCTTTGTACGTTGTTCAATGCTTTCCCCTTGTTGCTTGCAGAATTTTATCCTTAATTTTTAGTTTGTCCACGTTTATTGATGTATGTCTCAAAGAAGAACTATTTGCTATGAATCTTCCCTGTTGTTCAATGTCCATATTGTAACTATATGTCTGAATATCTGATGATATGTGGGAAGTTTTATCAGTGATTTCCTCTAGAATGTTATCTATGTTTTTAACCATTTCTTCTCTCCCTGGGATACATACAATTTAAGTGTTAGCTCACTTTACATAGTCACATATCTCTCTCAGTAATTGCTCAGGCTTTTGTATACTCATCTCTGCCTCTTTGAATGACTGGGTCATCTCAAGAGCCTTGTCTTCAAGCTCTAAGACTTTCTTCTCCTTAGTTTAGTCTGCTGTTAATGTTTTCTGCTCCATTTTAAATTCCCTAAATGACTTATTCACTGCCATAAGTTCTACTGTATACTTTTAAATGCTGTCTACCTCTCTAGTGACTTTTCATCTTTTCCATAGGTTTCCTCCAACAATTTTTTTCTTATTATTTATTGGTTTTCAACTTTCTCTTCAATTCCAGTCATCTTGTTTTCCATCAATATTCTGAATTCCATTTTTTGTCATTTTAGCAATTCCCTTGTGAGTAGAAGCTACTACTGTAGTTCTCTGTGTTCCCCTGGGGTTGTTGAACTGTTTTGTTTTCTCCTGTTGCTGTGTTCTTTTGCTGGTTTCTTTTCTTCTGGAACCTCTTCTTTCAGTTCTGCATTGATAGTATTGCAGAGCACTTGTTCTTCTTTTCTTGGGATGCTCTCAAACCACATCTAGGGTGATAGCTACTCAAGATTTGTGAATCATGAGTGAAGTTGTGGATTTCAGGGACGTTCTGAGATTCTGCCATGCCAGTAGTAGTAATGAGAACTCAAGTAGTGCGTTCTTGGAGTTCAAGCACAACTCTGAAAACTAAGGGTGGAATAGCACCCCTGGTGGGTGACATACAGACAGAACCTTGACATACAGACAGAACCTTGAACTAGAGCACAGCAAGAGATTCAGAGGTGGCTCCAGGGATTTCAGGGCAGAGCCCTGTGTGGTCTGTTCACAAGTGTGGGAACTGCTTATACCCTCTCTCCCAGGCTCACCACCACCTAAGACCCAATAAGGTATTCACCCCAGGCTTCCCAAGAAGTGTCTGTGGTGTCTGAAATTCCTTTTGTGTTTAGCTCCCATGCCAGGGAGGAGACATGCTCAGGCCCCTGTCACAAGACAAAACATGGAGGAGCATTTCTGAATCCTCTCTGGCCTGGTGGGTTGATGTAAATGCTAATGCTGAAAGATTGGGTCTCCTGCAGGCCTGACTTTGTGTGTCAGAGTTATCAGGATGGTGTCAGTTGCAGAAACCTGGGATCAGCAGGCCCCAGATATCTGCTGTACCTACTCTCTGGTGGAATATCTCTGCACAGACTCTTAGCATCATCTAAATCATTCCAGAAGTATGAAGTGGAGGAGGGAGATCCCTCACAGATCAAGCTGCCAGTAACTTTTGTTTCTGTCTTAAAAATCAGTGTGTTGAACTATCCCGGCGGGCTGGGAGTGCGGCCGCTTTTGAATGGCTGTGAGTGGGGCCGGGCCCGGGACCCCAGGGACGCTCTAGGCTGCCCACGCGGTTCGTCAGCGCCAGGGTTGGGCTGAGGCGCCGCGGTACCATGAAGCGCTGGTATTTAAGAGATTATGGCATCTGAAACCTACAATGTTAAAAAATGGAACTTCTATAATAATCTTGAGGATCATTCCATTGATCTTCCTGGAAAAAGGATCTCTAATTTCACTAAAAAGAACATGAAGGCGGTTAAGAAATCTCCAAAACAGTTGGCTGCTTACATAAATAGAACAGTTGGACAAGCTGTGAAAAATCCAGATAAACTGCATAAGGTGATTTATCACAGAAAGAAAGTTCGTCATTCCTTTCCAAGTCCTTGTTACAGGAAAAAAAAAAAAAAAAACAGTCCCCTCAAAGTGGGGGCTGTGACATGGCAAATAAAGAAAATGAACTGGCTTGTGCAGGCCACTTGCCTGAAAAATTGCACCACAATAGTTGAACATAATTTGATTAACTCCAGTGATTCTAGTGCTTCACAAACAGAAAGTCCATCATCAAAATACAGTGTTTTTTGTTTTTTGTTTTTTTTCCTGAGGTTTCTCAGGATGATGAAACAATGGGTCAAGTTTTGTTCAGCAGGAATTTGAGATTGAATGTAGCTTTAACTTTCTGGAAAAAGAGAAGTATAAGTGAACTTGTAGCTTACTTGGTGAGGATAGGTACAGCAGGATTGCCTTCCTGTGCTCACTAATAGTTTACAGGAAGAAAAACAATATATCTCTCTTGGCTGCTGTGTAGATTTGTTATCTCTAGTAAAGTCACTGCTTAAAAGCAAATTTGAAGAATATGTAATAGTTGGTTTAAACTGGCTTCAAGCAGTCATAGAAAGACGGTGGTCAGAACTATCATCCAAAACAGAAATTACAGGGCAGCGCCTGTGGCTCAGTCGGTAAGACGCCTGCCCCATATACCGAGGGTGACGGGTTCAGACCCAGCCCCTGCCAAACTGCAACCAAAAAATAGCCGGGCGTTGTGGCGGGCGCCTGTAGTCCCAGCTACTCGGGAGGCTGAGGCAAGAGAATCACGTAAGCCCAGGAGTTGGAGGTTGCTGTGAGCTGTGTGAGGCCACGGAACTCTACCGAGGGCCATAAAGTAAGACTCTATCTCTACAAAAAAAAAAAAAACAGAAATTACAAATTATGGAAATATTCAAATTTTAAAACAGTTAGTGGATTATGGTAACAAAAAAAACCATCCTACTTTGGTTCCGGGATATACTGGTAATATAGCTAAGGATGTAGATGCTTATTTATTACAGTTGAATTGAGAGATTTCATCTGTTAAAGACCACTTGGTTTTTTGAAACATCCCTGGACTATGATTTACAAAAAAGACCTCCCCCGAGAAATGGGAACTGTGGAAGAAATCAAAAACATTTTTCTTTTTAAAAAGCCACATAATGAAATGACTAACAAAGACCTAGCAATCTACTTCGCATTGAAGTGGAAATATATCCAAAAGGAGCAGCTTCAACTTCAATGAGGTGAAAGTGGACTATGAAGATTGTTCACCTTTGCTGCATTTGGGATTTATATGGTTATTTGATAACATTGTTTAAGAACTACTGAGTCTTTATGCAATCTTGCGTAACAATATAATTTATACTATGTGAAAAAATAAGACAGGACTTATTACCAGAAACTACAAAGAGAAATCATACACATTTTTTAAGATTTGTTTTATGAAAAAGCACGTAAATGTGTGCAGCTATTTTCTTACGTTGAAAAGACTCAAAGTTAAAAATATCATAGTAAAAAATCAATATTAAAAATTTTTGTCCACATTGAGAAAAAAAAAAATCAGTGTGTTGTAGGATTGCTTCTATTATTCTGGCTTCTTCTCTTCCTACCAGTGTGAATTGAATTAAGATCCCTAGCTTAATTTCTGAGATGGTGGGTTATGCTTCTAAGCATCATCCATGACCTGTGTGATTGAATTGATTTATGCTGTAATGAGCTATAGAGTTGTCCTCGCTGTCAGTTTTTAATACTTTCAGGGAAGAGTCAACTGCAGAGATATTCTTTTATAAGCTCTGGTTCCTCAGGAGGAGTGCTTGAATGTCCCAGGCTTTGGTAAATCAGGGAGTTGCATGTTCTCCACCACAGAAGAGGTGGTTAAAGGAGTGATCCTGGGCATGATTAGGTTTGGTGAGGCTGCAAGTCTTTGTGATGCCATGGCAGGGCTCAGAGGTCATTTTCCCAGCCACTAGGGAATTCCACTGGGCTGGGAGGGTCAAGGAATGCTTTCTAAACAGGAAGGCTATTCATGAGAAAGGGGCCAATATTCTCTGACTTGCTCTTGGGAGTGAGCTTCACCCATTTTGTATTACCCCTGCCCTTTGTGTCTGATTCGAAGTGGGGCCTTTAACGTGTCACCCCAGAGGGGTGGAATTAGGAGCCATTGTCTTCCCCACTGGAGGACCCACTCTAGTCCAGCAGTGTAGCTTTTAGCCTCAGCAAGGTTCAAGCACTGTTTTTCCAGTGATAGGAAAAGCTACTAGTAGGAGGGGCATGGCAGGCTTTCCAAACCAAAAAGGTTATTCATAAGGAAGGGGCAACAATTCCCCAAGACGTTATTAGGAGTGCGCTCTTCACCTTTTTGTTACCTTTGGCCTCTGATGTCCAGATGCAAGTGTGTAACTAAACACGCCACACTTAGTTACTGTGGAACCACTAGCTAGGATATTCCCTGCTGGAGAACCCACACTAATCTGAAATGATGGCTTTCCTGTGAGGAAGATGAACACTCACCCATATAGCCACATCTCTCATCAATTCTACCTATATGGGCTCCCTCCTTTCTAGATTCTAGTTTCCAAATCCCTCCCTCATGCTTCCTAGCAACACATGTGAGTTCTGGGCACACAAGATCTGGCCTGTATGTCAATCTTAGTAGTGTACTTCTCTGCAATGTGCCAGTGGGAAGGTAGCTCCAAGATTGGGCATTCTGAGCCCACGTAGGTCCTCAAGGGGAAAAGCCTGGGCCCCACCCTCTGGGGAAACCTCAGACAGGAGGGTATGCCAGCTGACAAGAGGCAACCACTCACCTTTACACCCTAGCTTCTACGGCTCCTAATTTCCTCTCTGGTTCATGGATCCCTCTTCTACATATTAAATGATTATTTATTGCAAACCTTCTATTTGTCAAGCATTGTACTCTATGCTGGGGCTAAGAAGTTAAAAAGTGACACAAATCCAGGCTGTGCCTGTGACTCAAAGGAGTGGGGCGCTGGCCCCATATGCCAGAGGTGGCGAGTTCAAACCCAGTCCCGGCCAAAAACTGCAAGAAAATGACACAAATCCCTCCCTTCATGGAACTGACCTTGTAGAGAAGGAAGGCACATGACAAAGGGAATAAACAAATGAAATATGATAATTTAAATGTTAATATATTCTGCAGATAAAAATAAATCAGCAGAAAGCACAGGTTATACTGAAATGAGGGTTGTAAATTTATTTATTTGTTTTTTAATATTTAGTGAAATCATAGCTGTGTACATTAGTGCAATCAAGGGGCACAATGTGCTGATTTCATATACAATCTGAAGGGTTGTAAATTTAAATAAAGTGGTACTGACACCCTCACCAAGAGGAGATTGTGATTGTGATCAAATAACACAATCATGAAAAAAGTGAAAGCAATGTGCTACATTTTAATGTATTTAGCTCTGTACTCTTGAGCACCTTAGGCTTTTGAGCTGCAGTTTCCTCAATTACAATTGGTGGATAACTCAGCTGCCTGGCTGAGTTACTTTTAGTATTAAATATATTAAATAAGAGGATGTTAGTATAGTACCTGTCATATAGTAGGTGATTAATAAATGGTAGATTTATCAAGAATAAATCACCTTCAGTATTAGTCAACTGAGTCAATTGTTTTCTAAAATGAATTCAAGTCAGTTATTATTCTCTTTTTTTTTTTTTTTTTTTTTTTTTTTTTTGCAGTTTTTGGCCAGGGCTGGGTTTGAACCTGCCACCTCTGGCATATGGGGCCAGCGCCCTACTCCTTTGAGCCTTAGGTGCCGCCCTTATTATTCTCTTTTTTGTCTTTTTCACTTAGCTAAATTTTTGGTTAACTTTCTTTCTTGTCTCCTGAGTTTTAGGCTTTCAAGTTTTTAAGAAGCATTACCGATGTTACTTCCAATAATCATTTACTAGGTAATGGGATTTAATGAGTGGATTAGACTTGTCAGCCAGCTGCTTTAATCTCATTGTTTCCTATGGAACAATAGTAAAAAAAAAAAAAGTCAATAGAAAGCTTAAAAACAGAGATTCCACAAAATAAAGAGTCTGAAACACAAACGTGGCTTCAAAGTGATCGAAACATGACCTAGCTATAAGTATATGTTTGCAAAATTAATTTACAATAATAATAAACACATAGATGTTTGTTCTAAATGCCATACATATTTTTCACAGTGCCAAAAGGAAAAATAATGAAACAAACTAGTCAAAAACAATTATGACTGAATATGAATCAAATATAAATATTTTCCAGTCTTAAAAAAATTGATATATTTAATCATAATAATGCAGTCGTGTTCAAGGGGACAAATATTCAATTTAGGGAACCAGATCTTCCTTGGAGAAGTCTCACAGTGATTTATATGTGAGAATTCCCCTGAAGTTTTTCAAAATTTTAACTGTAACTAAATACTTATCATTTGTTTTAATTATTCACATGCCCTGAACTATCACATTTCTTCTCATTCAGAAAACATGAAGGTAGAAGTAAACGTTTTCAGTGAATGGGGAGTGTGGATTGTCAAAGGACAATGATGTTTCTAGATTTATATAATGGCAGGTACAGGAGACCATAAGGAATAGTGGGAAGAGTATGTGCTCTAAAGCTAGGTGTGTAGATTCATGGCTATGATAATGTAGGGTATTTGGTCTCCAAACTCCAAATAGTGATTCATGGCTGGATCACTTTTGTAATGCTTGATTCCCAAGCATAGATGTATCCATCACCCAAATAGGATGCATTATACCCATTAGCTGCAGTCTCTAGTCCTTGGGGCATGGACCAGTACCAGTCTGTGGCCTGATAGGAATTGGGTTGCATAGCAAGAGGTGAGCAGCAGACTAGCGAGCAAACATTTAACTGTATTTAAAGGTGCTCTCCATCACTTGCATCACTGCCTGATATCCATCTCCTATCAGATCAGCAGTGGCATTAGATTCTCATAAGACAGCAAACTCTACTGTAAACTGTCCAAGTGAAGGATCTAGGTTGCATGCTCCTTATGAGAATCTAATGCCTGATGTTCTGAGTTGGGGCTGAGGAAGTGATGCTAGTGCTTGGGAGTGACTGCAAATCCAGATGATCATTAGCAGGGAGGTTCGACCATACAGAGACAATAATACATCAATTGTTTGCAGACTCATATGAAAACCATATCAGTAAGTGACAAGTGACATTTAAGCTACATCTGGTTTCAGATGTAGCAGCAAGTGGGCATCTTACATCTTACTTCAATTGTAAAGCTGCATCTGGTGTCAGGCCTTATAGTAGCAAGTGAGTTGATGTACTTCTGTTGTACAGCTATGTCTGATGGCAGGCTTTCAGTCAGAATCTGATACTTATTTTAGTCCATGCATGGCCTGGCCATTATTTTATTTACCATTTCCATCTGCAGCTTTTACACACTGCATACTTGTTTCAGTCACAGCTTTGGTCAGCTTATAAGCTAACATTTTCAGAAATGAGTATAAAGCAAATGTCACTATACAGCTTCTGTAAAAAGGGGAGACACCAAATGATGAAGCAGCAGAAGACTCTAAGACTGCCAAGAAGGGAAACCGCATTAAAAAGAAAATGCCAAAAGTCCTACTTAAACTATGGATTCATGGCAACAGGTAATTCCCATTCTCCAAGCCTCCTTTGTGTATAGTGACCAGCGACCCAGTGAAGCCACGAAACCTCAAAACTGTTTTTCCACATGGAGACCAAACACTCAACATTAAAAGACAAGTCTTTGGATTTTTTTCAGTAGAAAAAAATATGAATATGAAGAATAGAAGCAATTATTGAAAGCTATCACTTCATCAAATGTGTCTGCACTGAAGGCATCATTCTTAGTGGCTAACTACTTTACCAAAGCTAAGAAGCCCTTTTACTATTGGTGAAGAGTTGATCCTGCCTGCTACTAAGAACATTTTCTGTGAACCTTTAAGAGGTAGCATGTATTCCTCCTTTGGCTAGCACCATAACTAGATGAAGTGATGAAATAGCAGAGGATGTTGAGGCATCATTAATAGAAAGGATTAGTGAGTCACCATGGTACATAATGCAGACTGTTGAGTCCACTGATGTTGACAAAAGGCAACAGTGCTTGTTTTGTGCAGTGTATTGTTTAGGAGGATGTTCAGGCAGTTATGTGCCCTTTTGTTACCAACCAACACGATGGCTGCATATCTATTCAAGTCTTTGGATCACAATCTATCAGAAAAGCTGAATTGGTCATTTTTTGTCAGTATATACATGGACAGAGTAGCTGCCATGACTGGATGGCTTTCTGGTTTTACTACTCAAATCAAGTAAGTTGCTTCTGAATGTGAATCTACACACTGTTTCATTCATAGAGAAATGTTTGTTAGCTGAAAAATGTCACCTGGACTAAACAACATTGTGCACCATGTAATTAAAATGATCAGTCAAGGGTGGAGCAAGATGGTAGATTAGAAGAATCTCTTTGCTGGCCTCTCCCAGTATAGCAGGGGAAAAAGAGAGAACCCAACCATATGTAGCATGAGGAACCTAGCTGGAGTCGTCACCCTGGAAGCATAGCCAGGTGCTGGTAAACCGCAGGAGAAAGCAGGAGGTCTGAAGCTGCAGTGCACTGATTAAGTAGGTGAATGCCTGGGAGTGGGCAGGGACTGGTTGGACCCTCATAGAGGTCTGGGTTGGGGGGAGCCATTTCACAATTTTTGGATTTTAGGAGAAGATACACATTGAATGGAAAGCTTGGAAGAGTGGGAAGACTCCAGCAGTGTACAGAAACCTAGTTTGAATACTGGGTGGAGTGGATTTAACCATTGGCTTGTCTGCTTTGGGGGCTTCCATTGGGGGAAGGTTGTGACTATTAGCTGGGCTGCCATTGTGGAAAGGACTGTCTGGAGGGGCCAAAAGCACAGCTGTCTCTGACACATTTGCTGAGATTGGGCTTCCATTCTTTCAGCTAGCTGAGTAGCTCCTGTACCCCCAAGGAATTGTTGTCAGGGGGCACTGTGAGACTTGCTTCCTCAGGATTCTGGAGAATTTTAAGACCCCAAGTTGGTGGGGGCTGAATGCTGAGGAAACAATCAGGCGCTCACTGAGGGCAACTGAATTAGGAAGACAAGACCTGTTCTCCTTGAAACTAGAGTTTATCTGGCATGTGTTCTACATCCCCTAACACCACAGTGCCACCTGGTGTCCCAGATATATATGTATATATCCCTAGTATACTTGCTCCTGTCCTAAATAGATAGATAAATAGATAGAGATATAGACATAGATATAGATATGGATATATAGATACCGTTTGTTTGTGGTGTTTTTAGTAATTTTTTCTTGTCTTTGTTACTGAGATTGGGGTTGGTTTGGGCTATTTCAGCTTTTCTCTTTTTGTTTGTCTTGCTTTTGCTAAATTGTTTGGTTGGTTCTATTCTTAACTTCCATTTTTACTTTTATCAAGAGCAAGGGCTCCTGTGTTTTTGGTTATGGTATTTCAGCCTCATGTATTCTCTCTCTCTCTATTTGACTTCTCTACTTCTTTCTTTCTTTTGATAGAGACTTTTCTACTTTACTCATCTTTCCCACATAAATCACTCATGCAACAACTAAGATATATCTACATTATCCCCTCTTTTCCCCCTTTTTTTCTCTTCCTTATGTTTCCTTTATTTAATACGACTGTTATTTTTAATTTTCCTAATATATTCTTTTGTTTTTCTTTTTTTCTCTTTTCTCTGAGTGCTGTGGTGTCATGGCATTGGTATGGCTAGGAAGTCACTGCAGTGGTCTGGATAAGGAAGTCAAGAGATCATGGTATAGGAAGTCCTTCTACCTTTGGCCTTTGGAAGACAGTACACTCAAGTCAACACTGCTGAATTTTTCTTTTTCTTATTTATTTTTTCTTTCTTTCTTGTTTTTGTTTTTTCTCCTTTCTTTCTTTTTCTATACTTGGCAGAGGTACAGTGTTGCTTTGCTCAGGCTGATATGGAGCTCCTGATTTTGCAGAACTGTCCAACCCAGCCTCACCAAATCCTTGAGCTACAAGTGTGGCCTTAGGACTATGCCAAACAATACCATTTTTCCTATCACTCTCAATCTGTCTCTCCATCCTCTTTTTCTCCTGTTCACAGAGACATTCTTTTCTTTCATCCCCCTTCCTTTTTATTTTCCTTCACTGTTATCTTTTCTTCTATATTCTTTTCCTCCTCTTTCTCCCTGCTCTTTACCCTTCTCTTCCTTTTGGCCTTATACAAGAGGCCACTTTAACACCTGAGCACTGAGATAAGGTTATTTAGAGTGAAAGAAACAATAAGAAAAAAAAAAAGTAGGGCAAGGAGATGAACAAGAAGAAAACACCTATGATGAGGAACGAAGGAAAATTCTGACAACATGAAAAGCCAAAACACAACAATTCCCACAAGGGAACATGAGGCAGGTACTGCACAGGAATCCATAGAATTCCTTAATAAAGAATTAATGGAATGGAGATAAAGGGAATTTAAAATATGAAGGATAAATTAAATCAAGGAAATTGGTGAGAAAGTGGAAAAACAATCAAAAATGGATAAAAGACTTGAAGAATATAGAAAGAATAAGGCAGGGCTTATGAAATGAAGGACTCAATCAGGAAATGAAAAGATGCAGCACAAAGCATCAATAACAGATTAGTCCATGGATAAGAAAGAATCTCATAGCTAGAGAATAGTGTTTCTGAGCTAAATCAGGTAGAAAAGAGATAGACAAGAAGAGGGAAAAATCAGTACAAATACTTAGAGAATTATGGGACTTCACAAAGAGTTCAAACATATGAATTATAGGAATACCTGAAGGAGAAGATTATTATCCCAAAGGAAGGAAGCCCCACTGGAGGATATCATAAATGGCAACTTCCCACATTTCACTAAAGATTCTGGCACACTCCTTTCAGAGGGATGTCAATCCGCAGGTCACATCGACTCAAACAGAGCTCCTCCAAGATACATTATCATGATCCTGTCTAATGTCAATACAAAAGAGAAAATTCTGCAAACAGCCAGGAGTAAGAGCTAATTGACCTACAGGGGCAGATCCATTAGGGTGACAACAGACTTATCAGCTGAAACTTTCCAAGCCAGAATAGAATGGTCACCTACCTTGAACCTTCTTAAACAAAACTATTTTCTTCCCATAATTCTGCGTCCTGATCAACTAAGCTTCAAAATTGTTGGAAAAATAAAATATTCTGCTGATATGCAAACACTGAGGAAATTTGCCACAACAAGACCAGCTCTACAGGAAATACTTAGACCTATTCGCAACACTGACCATCACAATGAATTGCCAGCAAAGTAAATACCAAAAACTAATGTAAAAACTTAGCTTTGACAGTGATACAATGGATAAAACTATGCAACAAATGTTCACAAAATAGGATGAATAGAACTCCATCGCACTTATAAATTCTCCCAATAAATGTTAATGGCTTGAGTTCCTCACTAAAGAGGAACAGCCTGGCTGATTGGGTAAAAGAAAGCACAAGTTATCAATATACTGTCTCCAGGAAATGCACCTGGCCTTGAAGGATAAATCATGACTCAGGATTAAGGGATGGAAAATACTATTGTAAGCAGTTATCAAAGCAAGCAATTATCAAAATACTATTGTAAGCATTATCAAAAGCCTTTTCTGCAATAATTGAAAGATAACCCCCTGTCAATTACAGCAACACCAAAAATAAATAACTGGTAATAACTGGGAATTGATCAAGTTAAAAAGCTTTTGCATAGCTAAGGGTAAAGCAAACAACGCAAATAGCCTTCAGAATGGGAGAAGATTTTTGCATGTTATGAATCTGACAGAAGCCTGATAACAAGAATCTCTAGAGAATACAAATTAAACAAAAAGGAAAGGGCAAACAACCCCCTCTATAAGTGGACAAAAGACTTGAACAGAAACTTCTCCAAGGATGACAGATGAATAGTGAAAAACACAGATGAATAGTGAAAAGGCTCATCATCTTTAATCATTAGAGAAAGGCAAATCAAAACCACTCTAAGATATCACCTAACCCAAGCAAGATTAGCCCACATCACAACTCACAAAACACCAGATGCTGGCATGGATGTGGCAAGAAGGGAACACTTTTACATTGCTGGTGGAATTGCAAACTAATACAGCTTTTTTTGGAGAGAAGTATGGAGAATCCTCAAAGATCTAAAAGTAGAACTTCCATTTGATCCTGAAATCCCATTACTGGGTATCTATGTAGAAGAACAAAAATAATTTTACGCCAAAGATATTTGTACCAGAATGTTTATTGTGGCTCAATTCATAATTTCCAAGTTGTGGAAGCAACCTAAATGCCCATCAATCCATGAATGGATCAACAAACTGTAATATATGTGTACCATGGAATACTATTCAGTCATTAAAAAAGATGGAGACTTTACATCTTTTACATCATTTACATTTACCTGGATGGTTTTGAAATACATTCTTCTTAGTAAACTATGGCAAGAATGGAAAAATAAATATTCAAAGTACTGCATACTAATATGAAACCAATCTACAAATACATTCTCATGAACAATAAAACACAGATATAGTGTAGTACAGGAATAGAGGGAAGATGGGGAGGAGGGTTGGACAGGAATATCAGCAGAATGAGGGAGAGAGCATGAGGCAGGATCTCACCTAATATGCACTTTGTGAGCAGTGTATAACACACCTCCTGTGTGAGGGGCACTTTTACAACTGGAAACACACCAGGTCTGGTGTATGTGGCTGGTGCCCTAGCCACTGAGCTACAGGCACAGAGCCAAAAGACAGTGTCGTTCTATGTTTCTCAGGTTACCCTAGAATTTCTGAGTTCAATTGATTCTCCTGCCTCAGCCTCTCAAGTAGCTAGAACTACAGGTGTGCACTGCCATTCAAGCAAGCAACTCAATTGAATTACAAGAAAAATTCTATTACTACACAATCTCCTTTTACTTTAAAATTGTGGAAATTTTAAATACTATGGAATACTATTCAGTATTCCATATTTGGTGCCAGGCAAGACCTTATATAGGGAATGAGGCTTCATGTACTGTAGAAATATTGCACTGTACAATATTTTCCACAATTTATATCTTTTTATACTGTGTAACCCTTAAAACTTATTAAGCTAATATTTTTAATAGTTGAGTTTTTTAGCCTTCATGCTAAAAAATATGTGATTTTTCCACCACCATTATGGTATTAAAGCTTTTGAGTTTGACTTGTGCTTACTTTTGCAAGTGATGTTTTCATATTTATATGTTTTAATTAGCATCTTTCCCTTTTAGCTTTAATAACTCCCTTCAGCATTTCTTAGAAAACAAATCTGGTGATAATGAACTCCCTTAGCTTCTGTTCATCTGGAAAAGTCTTTATCTCTCCTTCATTTCTGAAAGAGAGCTTTGCTGGGTATAGTGTTCATTGGTAGTTTATTTTTTTTTTCTTTCAGCACTATAAATATTTTAATATTTTGTGACGTTTTATAATGTTTCTGCAAAAAAGAGTGCTTCTAGCCTTTTTAAAAGCTCTTTATGTGTTATTTGCTTCTTTCAATTTGCTATTTTCAGGATCTTTGTCTTTGATTTTTGACAGTTGGCTTAAGGTATGTCTTGGTGTAGTCTTATTTTTTTTTCTTTTTTTTTATTAAATCATAGCTATTTACATTGATGTAATCATGGGGCATCATTCACTAGCTTCACAGACCGTTTACCAAGTTTCACATATACCCTTGTAAGATGCACCGCTGGTGTAATCCCACCAATCCCCTTCCCTCTACTCACCTCCCCCTCCCTGCCTTCCCTTTCCCCCTTCCCCCTATTCTTAGGTTGTAACTGGGTTATAGCTTTCATGTGAAAACCCCAAATTAGTTTCATAGTAGGGCTGAGTACATTGGGTATTTTTTTTTCCATTCTTGAGATATTTTACTAAGAAGAATATGTTCCAGCTCCATCCATGTAAACATGAAAGAGGTAAAGTCTCCATCTTTCTTTAAGGCTGCATAATATTCCATGGTGTACATATACCACAATTTATTAATCCATTCGTGGATCAATGGGCACTTGGGCTTCCTCCATGACTTAGCAATTATGAATTGGGCTGCAATAAACATTCTGGTACAAATATCTTTGTTATGATGTGATTTTTGGTCTTCTGGGTATATGCCCAGTAGAGGGATTACAGGATTGAATGGCAGATCTATTTTTAGATCTCTAAGTGTTCTCCGTATCTCTTTCTAAAAGGAATGTATTAATTTGCATTCCCACCAGCAGTGCAAAAGTGTTCCCTTTTTTCCACATCTGCGCCAACATCTCAGGTCTTGGGATTTTGTGATATAGGCTAGTCTGACTGGAGTAAGATGGTATCTCAAAGTAGTTTTGATTTGCATTTCTCTGATGATTAAAGATGATGAGCATTTTTTCATATGTCTGAAGGCCGCACACCTGTCTTCTTCAGAGAAGTTTCTCTTCAAATCCCCTGCCCAGCCTGCGATGGGATCCCTTGTTCTATTCTTGCTAATGCGTTTGAGTTCTCTGTAGATTCTGGTTATTAAACCTTTGTCGGAGACATAACCTGCAAATATCTTCTCCCATTGTGAGGGCTGTTTGCTTGCTTTACTTACTGTGTTCTTGGCTGTGCAGAAGCTTTTTAGTTTGATCAAGTCCCAGTAGTGTATTTTTGAAGCAGCTTCAATTGCCCGGGGGGTCCTCCTCATAAAATATTCGCCCTGACCGATTTCTTCAAGGGTATTCCCTGCACTCTCCTCTAGTATCTTTATAGTTTCATGACTTAAGTTTAAATCTTTGATCCAGTGAGAGTCTATCTTAGTTAATGGTGAAAGGTGTGGGTCCAGTTTCAGTCTTCTACAGGTTGCCAGTCAGTTCACACAGCACCATTTGTTAAATAGGGAATCTTTTCCCCACTGAATGTTTTTAATTGGCTTGTCAAACATCAAATAACGGTAAGTAGCTGGATTCATCTCTTGGTTCTCTATTCTGTTCCAGACATCTACTTCTCTGTTTTTGTGCCAATACCACGCTGTTTTGTTCACTATCGATTTGTAGTATAGTCTGAGGTCTGGTAGCGTAATTCCTCCTGCTTTGTTTTTATTTCTGAGTAATTTCTTGGCTATTCGAGGTTTTTTCTCATTCCATATAAAATGAAGTATTGTTTTTTCAAGATCTTTAAAGTATGACAGTGGAGCTTTAATAGGGATTGCATTGAAATTATATATTGCTTTGGGCAGTATGGACATTTTAACAATGTTGATTCTTCCCAGCCATGAGCATGGTATGTTTTTCCATTTGTTAATATTTTCAACTATTTCTTTTCTTAGAGTTTCATAGTTCTCTTTATAGAGATCTTTCACATCGTTTGTTAGATAAATTCCCAAATATTTCATCTTCTTTGGCACTACTGTGAATGGGATAGAGTCCTTAACTGTTTTTTCAACTTGACTATTGTTGGTATATATAAAGGCTACATATTTATGAATGTTGATTTTGTAACCTGAGATGCTGCTGTATTCCTTGAGAACTTCAAGAGTTTTGTAGTAGAATCCCTAGTGTTTCCAGATATACAATCATATCATCTGCAAAGAGTGAAAGTTTGATCTCTTCTGACCCTATATGGATACCCTTGATCGCCTTTTCTTCCCTAATTGCGGTGGCTAAAACTTCCATTACAATGTTAAAAAGCAATGGAGACAATGGGCAGCCTTACCTGGTTCCTGATCTGAGTGGAAGTGATTCCAATTTAACTCCATTCAATATGATATTGGCTGTGGGTTTGCTGTAGATGGTTTCTATCAGTTTAAGAAATGTCCCTTCTATACCAATTTTCTTAAGTGTTCTGATATGAAGGGCTGCTGGATATTATCAAAAGCTTTTTCTGGATCAATTGAAAGAATCATATGGTCTTTGTTTTTTAATTTGTTTATGTGCTGGATTACATTTATAGATTTATGTATATTGAACCAGCCTTGAGACCCTGGGATAAAACTGACTTGGTCATGATGTATAATTTGTTTGATGTGTTGCTGGATTCTGTTTGTTAGGATCTTGTTGAATATTTTTGCATCTATATTCATTAGTGATATCAGTCTATAATTTTCTTTTCTTGTTGGGTCTTTTCCTGGTTTGGGGATCAGAGTGATGTTTGCTTCATAGAACGTGATAGGTAGTCTTCCTTCTTTTTCTACCTTTTGGAACAGGTTGAGTAATATAAGTACTAATTCCACTTTAAAAGTTTCATAGAATTCTGACATGAAACCATCTGGTCCCGAGCTTTTCTTTTTAGGGAGGTTTTGTATGGTTGATGCTATTTCCGAACTTGATATGGGCCTGTTCAACATTTCCACTTGATTCTGGCTAAGTCTTGGAAGGTGACGTGCTTCCAAGTATCAGTCAATTTCCTTCAGATTTTCATATTTCTGAGAATACAGTTTCTTGTAATATCCATTAAGGATTTTTTGGATTTCTGAGGAGTCTGTTGTTAGTTCATCTTTGTTGTTTCTGATTGATGAGGTTAGAGATTTTACTCTTTTTTTCCTGATTAGGTTGGCCAAAGGTTTATCTATTTTATTGACCTTTTCAAAAAACCAGCTTTTTGATTTCTTGATCTGTTGTATTATTCTTTTGTTTTCAATTTCATTTAATTCTGCTCTAATTTTGGTTATTTCTTTTCTTCTACTGGGTTTGGGGTTGGAATGTTCTTCCTTTTCCAGTTGCTTGAGATGTCCCATTAAGTTATTAACTTCCTCTCTTTCCGTTCTCTTGAGGAAGGCTTGCAGTGCTATAAATTTCCCTCTTAGAACTGCCTTTGTGGTGTCCCAGAGGTTCTGATAGTTCGTGTCTTCATTGTTGTTTTGTTTCAAAAAGTTGGCGATTTCCTTCTTAATCTCATCTCTGACCCAGCTATCATTCAGCATAAGGTTATTTAACTTGCATGTTTTTGTATGAGTATGCAGATTCCTGTGGTTACTCAGCTCAAGTTTTATTCCATGGTGGTCCGAGAAGATGCATGGAATAATTTCTATTCCTCTAAATTTAATAAGGGTAGACTTGTGACCTAAGATGTGATTGATTTTGGAGTAAGTTCCATGGCTGATGAGAAGTATGTGTATTCAGTTTTGTTGGGATGAAATGTTCTGTAGATGTCTGCTAAATCCAAATGTTGAATGTTTAGGTTTAAATGTAACATATCTTTGCTCAGCTTCTTGTTGGAGGATCAATCCAACACTGCCAAAGGAGTGTTGAAATCTCCAACTATTATGGAGCTGGAGGAAATCAAGTTGCTCATGTCTGTTAGAGTTTCTCTTATAAACTGACGTGCATTCTGGTTGGGTGCATACATATTAATAATTGAGATCTCATCATATTGAGTATTACCGTTAACAAATATGAAGTGACCATTCTTGTACTTCCTTACTTTTGTTGGTTTAAAGCCTATTGTATCTGCAAATAAAATTGCAACACCTGCTTTTTTCTGATTACTATTTGCCTGAAATATGGACGACCATCCTTTCACCCTGAGTCTGTATTTGTCTTTTAAGTTAAGATGTGACTCTTGTATGCAACAAATATCTGGCCTGAGTTTTATCCAGTCAGCTAACCTATGCCTCTTTAGAGGACAGTTTAAGCTGTTCACATTTAATGGAGAATATTGAGAAGTCTGGTGAAGTTTTGGGTATTGAGTTTTTCAAAAGTCCCGTGGGCATTTTTAATCCTTCGCAAGTGTGGAAATTGGAGTTTACCCAAAGTTTCTGAGTGAGTTTACTTTTGTGGTATAGGATTGGGTTGGTCATTATGGAGGATAGGTCTGAGAATATCCTGAAGAGCTGGTTTGGTTATGGCAAATTTCTTCAACATAAGAATGTCATTAAAGTATTTAATTTCTCCATCATAAATGAAACTCAGTTTAGCTGTATACAAGATCTGGGGTTGAAAGTTATTTTGTTTTAGGAGATTAAAAGTCGGTGACCACCCTCTTCTGGCTTGAAAAGTTTCAGCAGAGAGATCTGCAGTCATTTTAATATTCTTCCCTTTGAAGGTAATGGTTTGCTTTCTCCTGGCAGCTTTGAGGATTTTCTCCTTCATATTAACTTTAGTGAAGTTAATTATGATATGCCCGGGGGATGTCTTATTGGGGTTGAGTCATGCTGGGGTTCTGAAGCTGTCTGCTACCTGAATTTCAGAATCTCTAGGCATGTCTGGAAAATTCTCTTTCATAATTTCATGCAGAATGGCCTCTGTGCCTAGCAAGGCCACTTCATCTGTTTCTGGAACTCCTATGATTCAGATATTCGCCTTCTTCAAATTATCCCAGAGCTCTCGGAGTGAATGATCCATTTTTGCTCTCCATTTCTCTTCCTCTTTGAGAGTTTGGGAGCATTCAAAGGCTTTATCTTCGATGTCAGAAATCCTTTCTTCTGCTTGCTCCATTCTGTTGCTGAGGGATTATACTGTATTTTTCATATCTTTGAGGGCTGAAAATTCTTGCTTCAGTGTGTCTAAGTCTTTGGTGGTTTTGTCTTTAAATTCGTTAAATTCTTGAGACAACTTCTGAATTTCTCCTCGAATTCCTAATTCCACTTTGTTAATCTTGTCTGCAATCCAAATTCTGAATTCTATTTGTGACATCTCAGCCAGTTGTTTATGAATGGGATCTTCAATTGCATCTGCCATATCTTTCCTTGGGGGTGGGGGGGTTGATCTATTCTGGTTATTCATGTTACCAGAGTTTTTCCACTGATTCTGCCCCATGGTTGTTTTACTCCCTTTGATTTATTTCCCCTGGGGCTTTGTTGAGGGCCTGTACAGTGTTGTGGACTGAGAAACTGGGGCCCTGTCTGGTGTGGTGGGTCTAAGTGATTCTGTCTTGTTTTCAGCTCATTTCTGTTTCACCCTAGTGAAACAGCTACTCTGGATTGAAGTCTCAGCTGTGGAGAAATATCAGCAATTAAGTCGCCCCACCCCCCACCAGCAAACAATTGTAAAAGAAAAATCAAACCTTCCTACCACTGTGCACCCAGGGCACCACATGATTTGTCCTCAGGCGATTGGTTCAGTTCAAAAAGTCCAAATCAATTGTCTCAGTCTGCACCTGTCTTGGGTGAGAGAGTTTAAGAGGTCTCTGGGAACTGGATCACAGGGGTCTGGTGACTACTCTGGTGTGGCTTGCTCCAGTGCTGTGTGGAGTCAGGAGGAGCCACCCAGCCAATAGATCAGTCTGGGAAGGTTGATGCCTCCTTCCCCACCTTGCACCGCTGTCACACTCAGTCACTGATACCCGTGCAGTTGGCTGACCCAGTTGCCTGTAGTGAATTGGTACTCCAGGAGTTTGTACCTGCCTGAATCACAAGGAAGTCTGCCAGGCCGCTGCGCTCTGCCTCTCTCTAGCAGGAGGAGGTGAGGCCTGACAACCTCGGGCCCTTGATGAAGGTTGGGGGGTTTTCACTCAGGTCCAATCTCGCCCCTGAATAATGTTACTGACAGAACAGAACAGAACAACTCTGCAGTTCCCCTGCAGAAGAGAAGCTAAATTGAGTTCCAAATCAGCTTGTCTTTGCTCTTGTATTGTCTATAGGTTGATGATCCCCTGAGGGCCAGGTGCATCTTAGGTTTAGTAAAGCGGACCTCTGGGTCAGCCCCACCCTGAGAGTTTCCCCGGTTTGCAAGTTGGAGTTGCCTCAGACAAATCCTATATTCAGAGTCTCTGGTTGCCCAGGGATACGGGGGTATGGCTTCAGAATATTCCGTAGTGAGCTGCATTGCTAGCAAAAGAGGGCTGCTGTTTTATGGCTCAGGCAACCGCTGCTCCGGTGTAGCTCCCTTCAGGCCAACCATCCTCTCTCCGCTCCTGTACCCCAGAGTCTGCACTGACTGGCTGTAGCCCAGCACTGTCTATACCCCTCAAGCAATCTCCCAAGAGTCTGGACCCCTGGGGGATAGGCCTCCAGACCTTGGAGTGAGAGCAGAGGGGAGTGCGGGGAGCACTGGGAGCCTGGGGTTGCTGGCAGAGAACACACATAGCTTTACACAGTTTTATGCCTGACCGTATTGTCACCAAAAGATGGCTGTCGCACTGTGCCTCAGGGAACTGCCACTCCGGTGCGGTCCCCTCTCCGCCAACTGGGACTGGCTTCCAGACCTCAGTGTGAATGAAGGGGAGCGCTGGGAGCCCAGAATTCCAGGTAGAGACTATATACAGTTTATACAGTTTTATGCCTAGCAGGAGGATGCCGTGGCACCCTAGTAGGGGAGGTAGGTCCAGTTTTTAGAGGGTCTCTCCAATGAAGTGTAGTGGGAGGACCTTTGAACTCTTCCCAGTTGTTTATGGGGCACTCTGAGCCGTTCTCATGGGAGAGGGGACTCCCGTCTGCTTGGTGATGGATTTTGTACCTTTTGTTTGTATCCTTGTGGTGGCAGCTCACCTCAGGGGGGTTGACGTGCGTTCTTCAACCTTCTCTCTTAGTGCAGCTCAAATCCACCAGGTTACTTGCTAAATTTTTGTCCTTTAACTCTCCTACTGGACAGGATCCTCTGTGGAAAGCTGGCTTCAGTCAGCCATCTTGTCTCCTCCCCTCATGTAGTCTTATTTAAATTGTATCTGTAGACTGTTTATCCTTCTATACCTGAATATTTATGTCTTTGCTTAAAGTTGGAAAGTTTTCTACTATAATTTTTTAAAATGAGCATTCTACCTTTTTATCTTCTTCTACTTCAAAAACTTTTATACCTCAAATACTTTTTTCTTTTCATGATATCCCACAAATTTCATAATCTTTCTTTATTAATTTTCACTGTTTTCTCTCCTCTGACTATATATTTTCAAATAAACTGTCTTTAACATTGCAGATTCCTTCTTCTGCCTAATTAATTATATTAGGCTCCTTATTATAATTTTCACTTAATTCATATTTTTCAAGCCAAGAATGTGATTTTTTTGCTGACTTTTTAAAATATTTCTAATTAATATAAGTGTACATACAACTAGGTTACATTGTTTGCATTTGTTAGGTAAAATCCAAGTTGCAATTAAACCCTTCACCCAGGAGGTGTGCTATATTCCTCTAAATTGTACCCGATAGGTGAAAGCTTACGACAACCCTCCCTCTGCCCTCCTCCTGAATTTAAATGTGTTTTTCTCTTGTGTGGGTGTGTAGTTGTTCATCTATTTGTTTCATATGAATATCGAGTACATTGGATGCTTGATTTTCCATTTTTGTGATACTTTACTTAGGAGAATGTTCTCCAGATCCTTCCAGATAAATACAAATGATGTGAAGTCTTTATCTTTCTTTATGACTGAATAGTATTCTATGGTATACATATACTACAATTGTTTATTCATTCATGGGTTGGTGGGCACTCGAGTTGTTTCCACATCTTTGGAATTGTGAATTGAGCTGCTATAACGAGGGGAGGTCAGATTGAGGGAAGGTGAATTGGTGGGATCACACCTGTGGTGCATAATGCAAGGATACATGTTGGATCTATTAGTATAGAGTATAAATGTCTTAGCACAATAATTCAGTAAACAAGATGAGGTATATATTAACCAGTGTGATGTAAGCATTCCTAATTCTATATGAAATCAGCACATTATACCCCATAAATGCATTAATGTATGCATGATCTATGTATTTATGATTTAATAACAAAAATAAAATAATTATAAAAAAACTTTAAAGTGCAAATGTCCATATGGTAAATTGATGTTTTTTTCTTCTGGGTAGATACCTATTAATGCCTAGCTAAGAGCACAATAACTAAAGCAAACACACAACCTTCAGAATGGGAGAATATCATTGCAAGTTGCAAATCTGTCAAAGGCTTAATAACCAAAATCTACAGAGAACTTAAGCTAATCAACAAGACAAGAGCTAACAACCCCTTTTATCCTTGGACAAGAGACATGAACAGAACCTTCTGCCAAGAAGACAGATGAATGACCAACAAACACATGAAGTAATGCTCATCATCCCTGATCATCAGAGAAATACGAATAAAAACCAGCCTGAGATACCACCTAACCCAACGAGAATAGCCCACATCACTAAGTCCCCATAGATGCAGATCATGACATGGATGTGGAGAGAAGGCAACATTTATACACTGCTGGTTGGACTTCAAACTAATACACAATTTTATTTTTTAAAATAATTTCAGTATTTATATTGAATTTCTTATTTTCAATATTTAATGTGCTCTTGATTGCATTGAATTCTTTTTTTCTGATTTTTTTCAAGTCCACTGAGCTCCCTTAAAGCAATTATTTTATATTCTTAATGAGGTAGTTTGCATGTCCTCAAGATAACCTAGGGCCTGAGGCTACAGTACACGAAACCTCATTCCATATATAAGGTCTTGCCTGGCACCAAAGATCTAGTGGGACAGGCCTGGACCCTGGGTACACCCAAGGGTGGGGCTATAAAGACCTGTCTGACACTGAGTAGTCCTACTGTCCATGTCCCTGTGTATGCACGTGGCATTTGAGGCCAAGGGTGCCATACTGGTTCTGGGGCTGCAGGAATTGTCATGGGGATGGGTGGTGGGATCCTAAATTGGCAGGCGCCATTCTGGAGTCTGGATCTACAGTTAATGGCCTGATAACTAGAGATGTTGTTGACAGTCTGGTGCTGGAGAAGGCCTGAAGCCTGTGGCCATAAGGGCTGGCCTGTTGCTGAGGGTAGTGTGGACCCTAAGACTGCTGCAGTTGTCTTGATACTGTTTCTGGAGCCTCTATTGCCAGGTTCTGACCTGCAGAATGGGTTTGGGGGGCCAGACTAATGAGTAGAACTTTGGGGGTAAATGCAGGGCTGAAATGGGCCTGAATCTTGTAATCATGGGGTCTAGATTCATTCTGGGGGTTAGGGATAGCCCTGGGACTGCAAGATCTGATCTGGAATTTGGGTTGGCCTGGAGGTTTGGTGCATGGAAGCTGGCCTAGATTCTAGATCTGTCTGTCCTGCCTAGAACTAGATTTTCGTGGGACAGACCTAAAGTTGGTATATTTAAGAGTATTTCTCTCTATATCATGTTTATTGGGTTTGTAGGACAGGTGAAAACAGTAATGCAAAACTTATTGTCTTGCTTATACTCTTCAACTTTTCTTATTTGCAGGCTATAACCAGGTGCTATGTTTTCTTTTTATTTTATTTTATTATTATTATTATTTTTATTGTTGGGTATTCATTGAGGGTACAATAAGCCAGGTTACACTGATTGCATTTGTTAGGTAAAGTCCCTCTTACAATCATGTCTTGCCCCCAGAGGGTGTGGCACACACCAAGGACCCACCCCCTCCCTCCTTCCCTCTCTCTGCTTTTCCTTCCTCCCCCACAACCTTAATTGTCATTAATTGTCCTCATATCAAAATTGAGTACATAGGATTCATGCTTCTCCATTCTTGTGATGCTTTACTAAGAATAATGTCTTCCACTTCCATCCAGGTTAATACGAAGGATGTAAAGTCTCCATTTTTTTTAGTAGCTGAATAGTATTCCATGGTATACATATACCACAGCTTGTTAATCCATTCCTGGGTTGGTGGGCATTTAGGCTGTTTCCACATTTTGGTGATTGTAAATTGAGCTGCAATAAACAGTCTAGTACAAGTGTCCTTATGAGAAAAGGATTTTTTTCCTTCTGGGTAGATGCCCAGTAATGGGATTTCCGGATCAAATGGGAGGTCTAGCTTGAGCACTTTGAGGTTTCTCCATACTTCCTTCCAGAAAGGTTGTACTAGTTTGCAGTCCCACCAGCAGTGTAAAAGTGTTGCTTTCACATATGGATAGCTGTTCACATTGAAGGGGAATGATAGCTGGAGAGAGTTCTAGTCTGTCATCTTGCTAACATCTGTTCTTAGTTTTGTCTCTTCTATACTTCTTGTTTCTGAGTTTGCCTTTAGCTGCAGCTTCTAATAATGATTCTGGATCTATTCTTTAGGGCATTATATAATAGCAGGCTATCACTTTCTTCAAACTAAACCTGTTATTTGTCATACCTTAAAATACTCATATTTTCTTTATCCAGTAACTCCTTATAGTGAACAAAGAAATAAACATTTCCCCTCATTAATTTTAATCAGCTTAGATTTGAAAGATACCTCATCATTTCTACATCCCTAGGAGGTATTAAATTTTATAGTTTGATATGAATGCATATTCCAAGAATTTTAGCTATATCTACAAGAAAACAATCTTTTGTGTTTGAAATCCCTGAACTATAATAGTTAATTATGCTTGGAATGCTTTTATGACTTTCAATTAATGGAATAAAAAACTTATTATTAAAATTAATACTAGTTTCAAGGCTAATACATGCAACAGAAGTGACCTTAAATGAAAACATATACTCAAAGAGCATTTAGCATATTTGAGTACCAAATACCTGTACTAAATTTTATATACTTATTGCCACATTTCTGCATATATTTGTTTTCTTTTAAAAAATTAAAAACATTTCCAGTATGGACTTTACGTTCTATTGTTACCTTCTACTTTTGGTGAAGAGTGTTTAGGAGGAAAACAATATTCTGAGATCTATAACATTACTCTCTTTCACAATTGTATTAATTTTTTCATGAGAAAACTAATTCAGAGCCATGAAAAACATTTTAGCTTCTATGTACTGCAAGTAAAATTTGCAGCAGCCAATCAAATAATAGATTTACAGAAAAAAGTAGAAGACCATTTTTACTCAAAGATCATTTTTTCAATTAAATAACCAGATGTATTTACCTTTAAATAACCTTTAAATACATTTCCTACCACAGCTTTCTCTTTCAGTTTTATTTCATATTCCTATTTGTTCTACTTCTCTGTGATTAATTTCATTTAGTACCTCATTTCCATTTTCACTGTCACTCACTGCTCTACTTCAGGATATTAGTACCTTAGGCTTAAACTATTGGTAAAATCTCCAAAATGATGTTTTTGTCTTTCAAAATCTCCTCTCTCCTCATTAATCAATCAACACCAGAAACACTTTCTTAAAGGGTATATCGTAGAATTACATTTTTTGAAAAATTTCAAGAAAAACTTCTTTATTATTATTATTATTAAATCATAGCTGTGTACATTAATGCAATCATGGGGCACCATACACTGGTTTTATAGACCATTCGACATATCTTCATCACACTGGTTAACATAGTCTTCCTGGAATTTTCTTAGTTATTGTACTAAGAGATTTATATTCTACATTTACTAAGTTTCACAAGTACCCTTGTAAGATGCACCATAGGTGTGATTCCACCAATCACCCTCCCTCCGCCCTTCCTCCCCCCTCCCCTCCCCTCCCTCACCCTCTTCCCCCTATTCTTAGGTTATAACTGGGCTATAGCTTTCATATGAAAGCCATAAATTAGTTTCATAGTAGGGCTGAGCACATTGGATACTTTTTCTTTCATTCTTGAGATACTTTACTATGAAGAAATGTTCCAACTCCATCCATGTAAACATGAAATAGGTAAAGTCTCCATCTTTCTTTAAGGTTCCATAATATTCCATGGTGTACATATATCACAATTTATTAATCCATTCGTGGATCAACTTAAGACATGAAACTATAAAAATACTAGAAGAAAGTGCAGGGAAAACTCTTGAAGAAATCGGTCTGGGCGAATATTTTATGAGGAGGACCCCCTGGGCAATTGAAGCAGCTTCAAAAATACACTACTGGGACCTGATCAAACGAAAAGCTTCTGCACAGCCAAGAACACAGTAAGTAAAGCAAGCAAACAGCCCTCAGAATGGGAGAAGATATTTGCAGGTTATGTCTCCGACAAAGGTTTAATAACTAGAATCCACAGAGAACTCAAATGTATTAGCAAGAAAAGAACAAGTGATCCCATCTCAGGCTGGGCAAGGGATTTGAAGAGAAACTCTCCTGAAGAAGACAGGCGCACGGCCTACAGACATATGAAAAAATGCTCATCATCCTTAATCATCAGAGAAATGCAAATCAAAACTACTTTGAGATATCATCTAATTCCAGGAAGATTAGCTCATATCACAAAATTCCAAGACCAGAGATGTTGGCATGGATGTGGAGAAAAGGGAATACTTCTACACTGCTGGTGGGAATGCAAATTAATACTTTCCTTTTGGAAAGAAAAACTTCTTAACGTTATATTCAAGGTTTTATTCCTGTTTTATCCAAGTCTGTCTTTCTGTAGTTAGCTCTTTTTTATCTTCCTGTGTAAATTGTTATATTGGTTTTCTCACCATATAAGCTCTTATGATCTTACCCAAGCCTTTTGCTCTTGTTTCCCAAAGACTCCTGCCAAGTCATGCTATCCTTTTAAGGCACAACTAAAATATAAAAACCTAAAGAGATAATAAAGTATAAATAAAGCAATTTGTGTCATAGTCACTGGGTTTGCACTCTACCTTTTGCTACTCACATAAACTTAGATAAATCAGTTATTGCATATGATGGTTTGTAAGATGTACCCAAATTGTGCCAGGTGGCCTTGAGATAAAGTAAACAAAATTTAAAAACTGTTTCATGGTACATGTTTTGAATTTTCCTTATTAAATAGTAATATGTAAAATGAATAATTTAATCTATTGCAAAAACATTATACAGGAATCTGGTAGGAAATTGCAATTTACGAATATACAATATTTCACCAAACCCCCAAATTATGAATATATATAGCTCAAAGATAAATACATCAATACAAATGAATATTGACACATAGCCACAGCAAAACATTAGTGGAAGATGGACTTTCTCTGTAACATACATATAGACACAAACACTCAGAAACAAATACACAAAAGGTACTAAAATTGTGCACATATTTTAAGAAAAAAACACTGTATTAAGTTTGTAATACTCAAGTCACTTTTGACTTCTGCGATTACAAGAGGTACTCAATGTGACTTGTACTAATATTTTTGTTATCAGAATAGATTGAGTATTTTTATTCTAGTGCATTTTTTCCTTTCTTAATACATGTCGACTTCTTTCATCACCTTCTCTGTGTGTTTACATACATTTATATGCTATATTAGTGAAGTGTTCACTGGGATTGTATTTCTAAGAATATTGATAATTTTGATATAATAATATCTAATGCTACAGCTCATAAATCACTAACTCTTGTTGATTTTACTTCTTAAATTCTTTTTGTATCTATTCATTTATCTTCACCACCATTGATCTTATCTTTGTTCAGGAAAACACCATCTCCATTACTTCAACAATCTCTTAACTAGGATATGGATCTCTGCCTTATTCTTCTTTTATGATAATTGTTTCATAATAATTTTTCAAAACCAAACTGAATCATGATAAGCTACTGCTTAAATCATTTGTCCTAATTGTCCTAAGAATGCTTTTTACGGTTCTTCATAATCAGACTCCTACTCATGTCTCTAGTTTCATCCCTCTCACCCTTAAACTTTCTGTTTAACCAGAACAGCATTATCTCTCCTGCATCTGGACCTTTGCAAGCAATGATCACAATTGTCCTTAGAACACTCTTCCTTGCTCTTCCCCTTTGTCACCAGCTTAACTTTTATCCCTCCTTTGTATCTCTGCCTTGATATTGTGTCCCCTTGAGACTTACCCTGATTCTAGGAACTGGGTTAAATATTTCATTACATAAACTTCCATAGTAGCCACTACTTGCTTCTATTAAAGTACTTATTAAATTGTTTCTAGTTATATGTTTGCTTATATCCCTCACTAAACTGTAGCTTCCTGAAGAGCAGCAGCCTTGTCTTAGGCAGCACATTATTCCCTGAACAGCACAGTACAAGGCACAGAGTTAACATTCAATATTTATTTCTTAAGTGAATAAATAACCTAAGGAAGGGATTATCCTTCATGATGTATAACGAACACTTGCAAATTCGGTTTGGGACTTTGGAAAGGCATAGTTTTCAGTCCTCTCTTCATGATTTAGAGACTAGTTTTTCACTGTATTTTTCTAAGAGCATATTTCTTCCCCACATTATCTCTGTCATGCAACCACATACGAAGAGTCAGTAAATAGAGACCAAGTCAGTGATATTCCTTGGGCCTGTCTAAAAAGCACTCACATCATGGGCATTGTCTCTAACACATTCCTGTCCCTTCCATCTTGCCTACCCTCAACTAGTGCAATTCAACTTATTAAAACGGATAGTTGCTTTTCATTTGTTTGTTTTGAGAATTCTGGGAAATGGTATGTTAGTATAGAAACACGATAAAGAACCTACACTGAGAACACATCTTCTCATCATTTGTCTTTTAGGGAATACCATTTATGGCTATTTGCCCTTGGCACTAATTTTCTCCCTGTTAAATAGAGATGGTGCACTGCAGTCAATAAATTAGTAACTGTTTCAATCTTTCAATTTGGGGACAGTCTTTTATAATGTGGCTACACACAGACTCATGCCAAGAGGATGAGGTCATGTTGCATGGACATATTAATTTTGCTATTCAAATCATTTTCTTCCTTAGCCAGGGACTACAAGTCATTTAGTTCTTGGCATATACTACCCTGTTTAGTTGTTGATTTTATTTTATGCTATGTCTCATCATTTTACCAACTAGACTGTAAAACTTTCAAGGGCAATGAGCAAGTCTTATGCTTTTCACACAATGATCACTTGATAAATGTTTGATGATGAGGATTATGTATTATACATTATATTATTCGATGCAATAGTAAACACAAATGTTACCATTTGTTAAAAACATGGCATATGCTTAAATACATAGATGCATGACTTTGTTTCAGCCTCAGCATAACTCTGTAAGGTTAGTATTATCCATATTTTACGAATAAGAAAGCTGAAGCTTACAGAGTATTTAGTCTTTTCCGGATGCTGAAATACCACAGGCTTATAAACAACATAAATTTATTTCTTACAGTTAGGACGGCTGAGAAGTCCTAGATCAAAGCAGTGGTAAATTTAGTGTCTTGTGATGTCCTGTTTCCTGATTCATAGATGGCCTTCATCTGGCTATATCCTTACATGGTTGAAGGGACAAACATGCTCCATACAGCCCTTTTTATAATAGCACGAATCCCATTTATGAAGGCTCTACCCTCATGGCCTAACCACGAAAGGGCTCACCTTTAAATACAATTGCATTGGAGATTAAGTTTCAACATATAGATTTGGGAAGGAGAGTGCAAATATTCAGTCCATAGAAGAGAGGACAGTTACTCAAGATCAAGGTCACATATTTGTAGCCAGGATTGAAACCTACATCTATTTCATTTCTAAACTTGTACTTTATTATACTGCCAAGTGGTTGAAAAATATTTTTCCGTGGACATTTTTTAAAGCAAAGTATTACCCAAGCACAGTTCACAAAGATAAATTCAGACTATTTTCTTCCATAGGAAATCAAATTTGCTCTTTTTATTACATATCTAATAATGTTATAAGTGTACTCATAACGAAGATAGCAGCATCATACCCCCCTAGGTGTGAATTTAGCCATCTTCTCCCCACTCTTCTACCTGCTTGGTTTCCATGGAGATTTACTACCTTATGTGCACATGGTGCTGATCAATTAGTTCCATTTTAATAGTGAATACATGTATTGTTTGTTTTTCCATTCTTGTGATATTTCACATAGAAGAATGGACTCCAGTTCCATCCAGGTTGTTACAAAGGAATCAGTTTACTATTTTTTTTCTTATGGCTAAGTGGTACTCCATAGTATACATATGCCATATTTTATTAATCTATTCACGCATCAATGGATGCCTGGGTTGATTCCACATCTTGTTCTTGAAAATTCCATCTCTCATTTGTCACAGTGACTTGCGTGACATAGGCATAGATTTACCAGGGTTCCAATGTGTAAATTTGTTAAACCTCTCATTCTTACTTGACTCTTCACCATAACCATTTCATATTTGGATGGTGGAAGAGGTTGCACTGAAATAAATGGTGAGATCACATACTTTTCTTGTCATACTTTCCTTATCTAGAGAAAATGTTTTATGAAGTAGTTTCTATGCAGCTGCTCCAGCCCAGTACTGTAGGCAGCTCATAATAATGGAAATAGGAATGCATGTTTGGTTTCCCTGAGCAGGGTTTTCCAGCAAAAAAAAAAAAAAAAATAGATTTGCATTTCTAAGTAATGTAGAATACCTGGGGAAATGATTGAAAATGATAATTCCAGGAAAATAAAATTTTGGTGATTACAAAGTTGTGATATAGCATATGGAAAAGCCTATATATGAAGACAAGCTGGTTTCCAAATGAAAACCATCAAATTCACTTCTCTTCCCATTTCAGCCAACAAGAATGTAAATAATGGAGTTCAGTTTATGATGTGAGTCTGACACTGAATCTTCTGGGGTAGATTTCAGTTACTTTGAGGGTGATCCAAAGCAAATACAGAAACTATGAGCCAGATGTCAAAGCACAGTCTGGGATCCTGGATCATGACAAAACAAGAACAAGAAATGAAGGCTACAGAGTAAAGGTATATCCTTGACAGACAGTAACAAAGATACAACATAATGTCAAAGATCACAAGTTCAGCCTGATTTTAAATCATATTTGTTTCGTGGGTTTTAAAATGACATTTTAAATCAAGTGATATTATTTATACACAAATGCACATGAAAAGTTCACTTATTATGATCCACTAGTACACCTTTAGCAGACTGTTTCCACACCTGTTTATTCTTTGCATGATACAAAAAAAATTGCAAAAAAACTAGTCATTGTGACTTGTGCAAAAGGATTCTGAGGTAGTAGTAATTAAGGATAACAGAAGTCATGAGAGTTATAGAAAAGAAGAATACAAAACTGATGAACTTAATGAGTAAAAACAAGTATGTAACCACTCTGAACATTGTTCTCTTTTAACCATGAGATAATTTTGAGGATGAGCATATGAGGGTTATGAGAAACAAATAACAACTCTTAATAGCCTCCAATTGGAGTTATTTTACTGTGACATCTACTGTATTCCATAGATTTCACCAAGTTACATTGTAAAGCTCAGAATCAATGGAGTAAAAGAGTGTATTGTGATCATAGGGAAGCCCTTGTCATGGGTTGAAGTCATCAACTATGAACAGTGTTTATCATATGACTATTAAAAGATAACCATTGTAAAAAATATTTGTGTATAGCTTTCATAGTTTGCAAATCCAAACTGAATTTTTTCCCTTTGTCATACTGATTTTTTAAATTAAATCATATCTGTGTACATTAATGCAATTATGGGGTACAATGTGATGGTTTTATATAGCATTTGAAATATTTTCATCAAACTGGTTAACATAGCCTTCACCACATTTTCTTATTGTGTTGATATTTATACTCTACTAACAAGTACCCTTGCAAAATGCACTGTAGTTGTGTTCCCACCAATTACCCCCCCTACATCCATTCTCTCCCCTCCCCTCGCCTCCCTCTCCTCTTTCCCCTTCTTCTTCAGCTATAGTTGGGTTATATGAAAGCTATAAATTGGTTTCATAATAGGGCTGAGTACATTGGATAGTTTTTCTTCCTTCTTGAGATACTTTGCTAAGAAGAATATGTGCCAGCTCCATCCATGTAAACGTGAGAGAGGTGAAATCTCCATCTTTTTAAGGCTGCATAATATTCCATGGTGTACATATACCACAATTTATTGATCCATTTATGGGTCGAGGGGCCAAACTGAATTTTGATGGACAACACAACTCCCATCTTCTATTCCTAAATATTATACATTAAAATCAAATTTAGAGATTTGGTTCTGAATTTTGGCAAGAATATTTTTTTCTCTACAAGTTTGCTTATTAACCTGATTTACATAAATTCTGGAATATGATAAATGAGAAGCATATCCAAGTAACTATTTCTATGTTTCTGTTTCTTTAATTGTAATTTATTTGACTATTTGAAAAAAATTATTTACCTACCTAATTATTTTTACATCAGACCATCACATGTATTTTAGAACTTACAGCAACACAAGTTTCAGAGAAATACATTCTGAGTAACAATGCCATACCTGAAAATATTTCTGGAAGTTTAAAATGATAATGAACCCACAGAAAGAGTCTGATTTGAAATATCCCCTCAGTATTTAATGTAAAATAATGTACTCTGAAAGAATGAACTTTTAATAAAAATACTCAATGAAAAAGGATGTCTCTTGAATAAAATCAATGATAGATTTGCCAATCCCTTCTTGAAAACACTTTTATAAATGCTAGTTGTTGTCATCAGTTTTCTTATTGCAAAGGCCATATTGGATGCCAAAAGATTCATATGCTATCAAAATAGAGCCTAAAAGCACTTCAAGGTCAATACAATTCTATCTTCTTCTAAAAGATATTGTGGAGTAGACGATTTTTGCTCCTCTGTGCAAGCACTTTATTAGATGATCTCCTTTAAGCTTCACCACTGTCCTAAGAGGTAGATCACTTTATTGCCATTTTACAATAAGTAAACTAAGGCATAATGGACTTCTCAAATTTCATATTAATATGAAGGTACAAACAATACTGACATATATCCCAGGGACTAGAATGTGGGAAAAATATATTAATCATTCCATCCCTTTTGAGATATGGACAAACAAGAATTGCAAATGAGCTTCTTTTACGAACTTGCTATGTGACTGGGCCAGTCACTATCACCCTGGAACACAGTTTTCTCATTCCTGCTTTAACATCAGAGCACTTCTAACAATTGAAGAGACCTCAGTTTCCTTACAATAAAATAAAAATAATGTTGCTATCCTCGTCATGAGCCTGTTGTGATGTTTACAATAAATAAAAAGTGTATGTGAAAACTCTAACTTAAAACTGTAAGGCAAGACATAAATACTGAAAGGAACAGCTAGCCAGCTTACTTTTGAAAATTGTCAGAAAAACATGAGTAAATTTATGTCAGTGAATGAGTTGGTAATAATAAATATAACTTTTCCTACTCTTCCCATTTGTGCCTTCATCATTGCATTTGCTACAATCTGCCATCCAGGGCAGATATTTATGTTTCTGTCTCACCCACTAGATTCTGAGTAATTGAAGGTCTTAAGCCATTTTATCGTACCTCTTTGTTGCTTGCAATGCTTATGGCATATGGTGGATCCTCACTAGATGGAATTATGATGTGCCGAACCCTGGTCTAAGCACTATACATGCACACACACACATACCCGCCACATACACATTTAATCTTCAAATTGTCAAATGAGAATGATGAAAACTTGGGTGAATTCACTGGCATTGAGGATAGAATATAATGATAAATTTAAGAGGATGAGTAAACAGGGCTTCTTAACAGTTATCTTAAATATACTACCAAATTCAAGGCAATAGGTTGGATGATATTTTATTCAAGGATCACTGAGAATTTATTATCTTTGACAGTTTTACTCTCAGTCCTCCATTGATTTAGAATTAGCAAAGTTATAATAAACTTGTTACCTAAATTAGATAGATCATCAAAAGTTCCTGGCCAATTTACTGCTTTGTCTATTGGTTAGCGAATTTTGCTGATTTTTTTCTTAATTATCTGCATAGAAAAAACTGCTTTAAGATATCCTGGAAGCGTAGCTACAGTGACAATCCACTAATGGTGGAAACGCAACAGACAGTACAAAGAACATGAATCATTGCACATATTTTTTATGAACAAAAGTGATATTAATTTTAATAATTTTTTATTTCCTGTGTATTATTTATATTGTGGTGGATAACTATTGAACTGCCTTTAAAAAAACACCCTGAGATATCATCTAACCCCAGTGAGAATGGCCCACATCACAAAATCTCAAAACTGCAGATGCTGGCATGGATGTGGAGAGAAGGGAACACTTTTACACCATTGGTGGGACTGCAAACTAATACAACCTTTTTGGAAGGAAGTATGGAGAACCCTCAAAGAACTCAAGCTAGACCTCCCATTTGATCCTGCAATCCCATTACTGGGCATCTCCCCAGAGGAAAAAAAGCCTTTTACCATAAGGACACCTGCACTAGACTGTTTATCACAGCTCAATTTACAATCGCCAAAATGTGGAAACAGCCTAAATGCCCACCAACCCAGCAATGGATTAACAAGCTGTGGTATATGTATACCATGGAATACTATACAGCCATTAAAAAGATGGATACTTTACATCCTTTGTATTAACCTGGATGGATGTGGAAGACATTATTCTTAGTAAAGCATCACAAGAATGGAGAAGCATGAATTCTATGTACTCAATTCTCATATGAGGACGGTTGATGACCTAGTACATGGTGGGGGGTGGTAGAAGGGGAGAGGAAAGACAGGGAAGGAGGAAGGGGGATGGGGAGTCATGGTTTGTGACACAACTTTTGGGGGTGAGACACAATTATTAAGAAGGACTTTCCCTAACAAATGCAATCAATGTAAACTGGTTCTTTGTACCTTCAATGAATCCCCAACAATAAAAAATAATAATAATTTTTAAAAATTAAAATAAATTTAAATAAATTCAAATTCTGAAAATTCTTAGAATTTAAACTCTAGATATATGAAATGTGACTTTAAAAATAAGATGATTGATTTTACAATGTGAAGACTTGAATTCATTCTTCCAGTTTAGTGTCATCCTCTTCCAAGTGATTTACATAGGAGAATATAACTATTATCATAATATTATAATCATCATTATTTCAGTGATGATGCTACTGCACAAATAATTTGTGAAGCTTCACTCTTCAACTTAACTTTGGAGCTTGTATCTCACTTATTTATCCATGAAACAGTAATTTAGCATCTTCTATGTGCCAGTAACCCTTTCTATATCACTCACATCAGTTGTAGATGAATATGATTTTTAAAAATAAAACCAAATGTAACTTGAAATTACTTTAATAAAAGTAAAATTAACAAATACTTTGGTTTAAAACAAGGTGCAATAATTGGTAAGAAGCTCAACAAAATCCCAAATGATAAATTCCAAATGTGCTCTGAGCACTTGCAGTAATATTGGAATAAGTGTTACTTTAAGGCAACATCTTTGTTGTATGTATAATAGTATATATTAAAATTAGAATATTTAATTTGCATAGAAAGAATGCCTACATTCTTATATGTGTACCGATGAGTTTTAAACTATTTTATATCCTCTGTTTATGTTTTACAGTGTATTTCTGCTTCATAAAATTAAATCAGTGTCTATTATTTCTAGTCATATATTTTATACATGTTAATATATACCAAATTCTAGAAATTTTGTCAAATTTATAGTGCAAGGCGTAGTCATTTGTTGAAGACTTCCTAGCCTATAAAATCCTTGCAAAGGGTTTCTCTGTCAAACTAATGCTATGCCTTTTGCAAACCAAATTAATGTGATAAAAAAAAGATTTGGAATTATATTTTTAATTCCACTAATTTAAAATTGATGCTTCACTCTGCGATGTATAATCTTAACTGGGGCATTTGTTTTATTGCCAGTATCCACTGCTAACTTATGACAGGATTGTTTGTTGGGTACCTTCTTGCCAGCATGGTTGTTAATTCTCTTTGAATCCTTAAATTATTTTAACACTCTTTTCTCCTGTGAACAGCTGAAAGATGTGATTTGGTTGTCTTTGATTATATTTTTCTTTTCCACATATCAAGTAATTTGTCAATACATCAACACTGAAATGATTAATGGTGTTTGTTGAAACATCAGGAATATTAATAGTCCTGTTAAAATGAGATGGGTTATAAATATTCTCAGAGCTGATCAACACAGCCTATCATTATGGAAAGAAATCTAGTTGACTGAAGAAAAGATGCATATTTTTGTCAAACATTGACTGGGGTAGAATGAGTGAGATTGATTTCACTTGAAGCAGAAGGTATGCATTTCCAATTGTAAGAATAAATTTATACTTTAAAAAAAGTTCTAGGATGAACCAAGTGTATGGTGCCCCACGATCATACTAATGTACACAGCTATGGTTTAATAAAAATAAATAAATAAATAAATAAATAAAAGTTCTAACAGTATAGAGAACATGTATATCCTGTGACTAAATGGTGGGCATATTGTGCTTTTGGTTCTTGTCAATTAGAATAACCTGGCTACAAAACTCTCTGGATTTCCTAAAACAATCCAAAAATGTCTGCCAAAGCTCAAGTAAGGATGAAAATCTATGTTGAAAGAGTAAGGAGTCAGGGTGGCACCTGTGGCTCAAAGGGTGGGTGGGTTCAAACCCAGCCCCAGCCAAAAAAAAAAAAAAGAAAGAGTAAGGAGTCAAACAGCATGGATTTGAAACCTGGCTCTGCCATTAACTAGTGTACAAGCTTGAGCAAATGTATTTCACCAACATGCACTTCAACTTCATCATCTATAAATAAAAATAATAATACTAACAATAACTTCATCACAGCACTGTTGTGAGGACTGCATGAGTTCATACACGTAAACACTTAGAACAATGCCTGACATATAGTGAGTGCCCTTACTAATAAGCATTATAGTCATTTTGGTTTTAGATAAACAAAATGATTATGATTTTTCTTTTCATAACTACTACTAAAAAGTGTCCTTCATTTTATGTGTTTTTATTGGTAGTCTTATATGTATGTTTTGAGTAGAGATTATTTTTAAATTTTTAATGGTAAGGGGTGGCACCTGTGGCTTAGGAGTAGGGTGCCATCCCCATATACCAGAGGGTGGTGGGTTCAAGCCTGGCCCCACCCAAAACTGCAAAAAAAAAATTAATGATAAGTTTGTTTGACTGACTTATAAATTCACTTCAAATTCTGATATATGATGATACTTTAATACCTTGAAGAGCACAAATATAAAAATATCGTGACCATATGTACTGCAGGAATAATTAACCTGTTATTAAAGGTAATTATAATAATCAATAAAAATACCAACTCCTGAAAATAGGTTCATACACTACCTACAATTTCTGGGCACTTTAGCAAATATGTTAAGACAGAGTTTTGCTTGCACAATGCAAATCAATGTATAATGTGAAAGGACAGACACACATGTTCACTGTGCGTTAAAACTATGTTGAAGAACTGGAACAATTATAAACTTGGAAATATTTAAGTCTTCTGCAAAAATATGGCATTCTATAACTAAAGTATCTTTTAAAAGCAAAACAAAATAAATATGCATTTATTTTGACATAAAAATACAAAACTACTTACTTTCAGAAAACAAAACAATTATTTATTTGCCATATAATATATTCTAAATACTTGGAATTTGATAGCAATCCAATGTAAACTTGAAAATGATCACACCTGAATACTAAAGTTCTAACTACTTCTTATATGTTTCCTTCTCTTTATCTATTCCCCAAACCACAAATAAAATGATGATTTATCTTCTTGGAGTAAGCAGACAGAAATAATTATTTTTGGATTCAAATTCACAATAATAGTGCTTACTAGTTATATGACATTGGCAATTTATTTCTCTGTATTCTGGTTAGCATATATTTCAAATGAGCTGAATATTCATCTCATAGATGTTTTTAAGTATTAATTAAGATAATATAAAATTTGGCATAGTGGCTCATGCCTGTAATCCCAGCTACGTGGGAAGCTGAGGCAGGAGTTTTGCTTGAGTCCAAGAGTTTGATGCTGTCATGAGCTATGATGAAGTCACTGCACTCTAGCCTTGGTAACAGAGTGAGACCCCATTTATGGAAAAAAATATATAGCATATATATAAAATACTCTGTGAAGCACAATGATAATTCGAAATAAACAGTTACTAGAGAGTATTTCACTGGTGCAAGAGCAGGAAAAGCATTTGGCTTCATTCATGTTGGTGGTTGTGGTTTCTTTATGGGAAGTTTTGACCTGTGAAGAGAGTTCAGCACGATAAAAGGACAACAATGCCCTGCAAGAAGTTTGTGGTATGAAGTGATTAATGCTCTAGTTTCTAACTTCTAGGAGTTGAATTTATACCTAATGAAACTTTTGCTCTATGCATTGCCTAATAAATGTTAAATTTTTACTGAAGGGTAAATAGTAATTTTGATGTGCATAAACATATTGCAGATTTGATAGATATGAACATACTGAGAAGTGAGATTTTTGTTTGGAGAGAAAGGTATGGAATTGACCATAAGTAAATGGAAGATTGATTTTTTTTTTTTTTTAAGTAGACACAGGCCGAGTTTGAACCCACCACCCCTCATGCATGGGACCAGCACTTTAACCACTGAGCTACAGGTGTCCAGCCCTAGAAGACTGATTTGTAACTATGAGAAGTTGGGTAAGACTATATTAGTGAAAATGTGATATTGACTAGAAATGAACACAAGGTAAGCCAATGAAAAGGTTAATTTCCTGAAGGATTTGCAACATAAAATTTACTGACCCCATCGTGGTTTTGTTGTTGTATATTTGTTTCTGCAGGGATTTGTGGTTTCACTGTTTATGACTGTTGATATTAGACAGGCACAGTAGTTCTCTACACTTACCATCAGTGGGGAATTGCAATCTCTTTTCCAGGAAAAGTTGGCCTTCTATTGTTTTTTTTTTTTTTTCTTTTCTTTTTTTGTAGAGACAAAGTCTCACTGTACTGCCCTTGGTAGAGTGCCATGGCGTCACAGGGCTCACAGCAACATCTAACTCTTGGGCTTATGCGATTCTCTTGCCTCAGCCTCCCGAGCAGCTGGGACTACAGGCGCCCGCCACAACGCCTGGCTATTTTTTTGTTGCAGTTTGGCCGGGGCTGGGCTTGAACCCACTACCCTCGGTATATGGGGCCAGCGCCCTACTCACTGAGCCACAGGCACCGCCCCTTCTATTGTTTTTAAGTGTTTGTCATAATGAAGTTAAGTAAGGAGTGAGTTTATTTGTGTTTGGTGAAGACCAGAGATAGAGAATTATCTGATAATTCTGTAAACCCATTTATCTCAAGCAATGACTTTTTTCCCCTCATGATAAAGACACAAATATTGTGACGAGGTAATATAATTTGTTGGCAGTGGAGATAGAGGAAGAACTAATCATATCAAATTTTGAAGGATATGACGAGGGCATTTTCACTAGTTTAGATAGTGAACAAGAAGAATTGGTAGAGGTAGAAAGTGAAATTATTAATTCTAGGAAGAGAATGAAGAGAAGAAGAAGATGATGATGATGAAGGAGAAGAAGAAATGTGAAATATGGAGCCCAGGAGAAGAAGACCAGGCTCAGTTATAAAAATAGTGCAGTCAGATGATGAAACCATCAGGAATGTTATGGAATTCACAGCTGATAAAGAATAAGGGAAGATGATAATCAGCTAATATTATAAGGACTCAACCAGGAATTTGATCAGGAATAAAACCCCAAACTCCATTGGATGCTTTCCAACTATTTATTGACAGTGGAACTGTGGATGTAATTACCAAGTTTACACACCAGAAATTACATCTAGTCAAAGAGTTATGTAAGGACATAGTCATCCAAAACTCTGGCGATTTTGTTAAAGAATAGATATTAGAACTAATTGGAATTCTTCTAAATGTTGATGTATAACCACAAAATAAAGATGATATCCGAGATCTTTTTGTGAGGAGAATTTTCTAGTTTACTGTGCTATGTTTTCAGAACACAGAATGTGACTCCTACTGAAATGTCTACATTTTGATGATGCTGCACCAGGTGATACTCATAGACAGCATGTTGTTTGCTCCAGTTCGACAGCATTAGAATGTGCTTATAAATGAGCTCTCACTTTAATACAGTCCTCACACTCTGTTACTGTTGATGAGGAATTGGTGTCTTTCCATGAGTGTCGTCCATTCAGACTTTACATACCAACTAAACTTGGAAAGTATGGAATTGCAGTGAATTTTTTGTGTATTTTACAACAAAGCCATATGCACAGAAATCAGAGAACATTCAGAAAAATTACAATAGTAGCTCTGAGATTGTAAAGGAACTGGTTCATAACTCATTTGGAACATTCTGGAAGAAATAGTACATAAACAGAAAGTTTACCTCCATTGGCCTTTCGCTGGCCTCAAAACAATATAACCACATTTGGCACTGTTTTCAGTGCTAAAAGGGAATTTCCCCTAGAACTTGCACCAGCATTGATTAAAAACTCTCCATCTGGTACAGTAACATTTGCCTTTCCTTTCCCTCTGTGACATTAGTAAGTTATGTACCAAAGACAGGAAAGTATTTACAGCACATTCCACACACGAAGTGTGCGTACTTTCCACTCACGAAGTGTGGAAACCTACAAATATGAAGGTAACAGACAACAAGCCTAATGTAATCGCTTTTACAATGCTACTAAAGCAGGTTTTGGTGCACTTGACAAGTGCGTGAGAACATATTCCTGTCACTGAGGAACCTGGTCACCGTTGGCCACTGGCAATTTTCTTCAACACCATTGACATTGCAGCATACAATTTGTATGTGATTTTTGACAAAAAAATAGCCACTGGTCACAACTTCATTTAAAAAAAGAATCAGGGAGAAAATACTTTTTGAAATATTTGGCATGATAACTCTGTGAAAAAAATCATAAGAAAGCACACCTAAAATGTGCATGGTCTCTACAAAAATATATACAATGGCAATCAATCTTTGTAGACACAAGTGCAATCAAGGAAAGGAGTATTGATAAAAAGAATGGCTCATACCAAACAAAAAGATGAGTTATTAGACAAGCAGTAAAAAGTTTACCAAAAAAGGTCAGTGCCATCTTTGTCTGTATGGGAGAGATCAGAAATATGTGAAGGCATGCAGTGAATGCAGCAAATACATCTGTTCCAGCAACAGCTCAAAAGGAGAAAATATGATGAAAAGGACATGCAGAGAATGTGCAGCCATACAGTAAAAGGAGAAAATATAATGAAAAGAACATATAGAGAATGTGTTAAAATATTCTTAGTTACTTGGCGGATGATATGTAAATATATAGGTTGTTCATATAATTACAGAATCCATTTATTCTGGGGTCAGTGACTGACTCCCCATTGGTATTCGTCAGGTATCAAATTGGCATTGGTATGTGACTGCTATGAAGGCTCATGATTCTGCTAGAAAATATGATAGATGAATATTGATATGAATACTGAAATGTTCTTAGTATTGTGGCAGAAACAGAATAGAATGATCACATGTTTAAATAATTGTCTACTTTCCAAATCAGAGAGATCCCTAGAACTGGAAAGGTAAAGGGTAGAGATCATCCTCCCAGACACCTTAACATTAAAGGATCAATAACAGCACACCTGTAACTCATTTTTTTTATGGTATTAATAACTGACTGGTTAGGGATCTGCATTTCATTTCTAGATACTTGGATTTAAGATATGATTTTTATACTGGCAATAAAATGTTTCTTTTTAAAAATTTTTGTGATGATCATAGTCCTTGCCATATCAATGTCCTATAAAGTTAAAGTGCTTTACATTGTATAAGGTACATAGTCACTATTGGATAAATGATAGCTGTCATTACTGTTACTATTTGGGAAAAAAGCTATATACTATAGTGTTAATCTCAAAAGAGGAGATTGTCAAGGGTTTCTGAATATATTCCTTGAAAATGTCAACAGATTCTTCCGTCTGGATGTCATTTGCCTGGTTAGTCAAGCTCCTCCATTTTGTGTTCAAGGACATAAAACCATATTCATATTCATTGCTCACATACACATATACACATTCACACATTGTTGAGCAAAACGTGTTTAAAAAATCTGTGCTTTTTATTAAACTTAGTAATTAGTGTTCATAATAACAACTATGACTAAAATATTTTAGAAAGTCATTAACTTGAATTTAAATTTTTAATTCAAAGAAATCACTTCATATTCATTAAATTATAGTGTTTAACAGATTGTTATGTTTCATTGTGGGAATTAAAAATAGTCTGTGCTTTTGAACAAATTATATAAGAGGGGACAGACAAGATGAAAATATCTGAAATTATACTAAATATTTCATTAAAAGTCTCTTCTAGTTATTTATTCATACACTAGTGATTTTTAGCAACATGTAATATATATTTAAGAATATCTATAAATTATGTGGGTAATGCTGGATGAGAAATTCCCTTTTTTGCTATCTATAAAATGACAATAATTACATCAAAAGTGAATTTTATACATCTGAATTATGCTTTTCCCCTAGAGTAATATTTGCAGAGCAGCCAGGAATACTCGTTGTCAAGTATATTGTCAGAATAATCTGTTGTCAGATTATTTAGATAGAAAAATTATGGTGGAGAGAGGGAAAGAGGAAGGGGGGAGGGGGTCACTATGTGTGATACACCTCTTGGGGGCAGGACACAATTATAAGAGAGACTTTACCTAATAAATTCAATCAGTGTAATCTGGTTTTTTGTACCCTCAGTGAATCCCCAACAATAAAAAAAAATTCTCTGAGATAATTCATTTACTTCAAGGTATTTTAATCTTAGTGATAAAATTGATGACAGATAAAAATTATGTATAAGTTATGGACTAATATAAATAAATATTTTAAGAAAATATTTTAGGTTTGAATAACAAAAAACACTAATCTTCTCCAAAAGATGGAATCATAGCATGTAAATTAAACAATCAAAGTTAAGCATTATGCAGTTTCAGCTAGACACGAAATCTCAGCCATGACCCTAAACATATATGTAGCTACATAGCTACACAAGTATTTTATAAGGACATCTAATGTCATGGGGAAATGGAGATGGTATACAGTTAAGTGAAAAAGTTTACAGAGTAGGATCTCATATTGTAGATAAAATATAGGCCTATAATATATTTAAATAGAGACAACCATGCAAAACCGTGCAATTATGTCAGTTTTCATCTTTGGGTCATTGAACTATAGGCATTTTCTTTGTCTTAATATTTTTCTCGGTATTAAAATTTTCCCCAGTATTACTTTTATAGCTAGAGGTGAAAGTAATATTTTCAAAGGTTTTTACATTAGCAATTATATAGAGAAAAACCTGTATAATATAGTCTGTTACAAGGATATGCTGATCCTATCCCCCAGCATTCAATGCTGGCTTTGTAATGGGGTTCTCTGGCAGTAGAATAATTTAATTCTGCAGTAATAGAAATTGCTTCCATAGGGATTTGTCAGTAGTTCTATAATGTCTTGGAGGAAACTTGACAAGGTCCTAAAATGAGTTACAGATTTAGGATTTTTACATCTCCATTCTCCACAGTATGAAAATAATGAGTTGCTTACCAGCCTTAAAGACATTCATAAATGTTTCAAATCCTTTCTTAAGTAGAACTGCAACACAGACTACAATGGAAACAATTTGGAGGTAGAATAATCATATCATACCCATTTCACATGTTAATTAACAGCCATGCCTTGATTTAGAAATGCTATAGCAGTTTCAAAGCAATTACAGATCATACGGATGCAAAATTTTCCTGATGACATATATCTCAGATTCAGGAGTAAATTAATCCCTGAATTATCTTGAATTGTTTTCTTTTAAACAACTTGTTAAATTCATGCTGACCAGTAGTATCCTGCCTAAGCAAAAGAACCACATTTGTTGTAGCTGATGAACTCTTTCAAGGTGTCTACTGACAAAGTGAGTTATAAACAGTTCTCATTTGGAGTATAGGTTTAACATTGTGTTTCTCTCCTGATTTGTAATTAACATTGGAATTATGGGCTTGGCGCCCGTAACTCAATGGTTAGGGCACTGGCCACATATACCAGGGCTGGCCGGTTCGAACCTGGCTCAGGCCTGCTAGACAACAATGACAACTACAACAACAACAAAAAAAGCTGGGCGTTGTGGCAGGCGCCTGTAGTCCCAGCTACTTGGGAGGCTGACGTGAAAGAATCGTTTAAGCCCAAGAGCTTGAGGTTGCTGTGAGCTGTGATGCCCTAGCACTCCACCGAGAGCAACATAGTGAGACTCTGTCTCAAAAAAAATAAATAAATAAATTATGCAAATTCATATTTAAAACTGGACATTTAATTTAGCAACAGTCTGTGGAATAGATAGAGTATAGGATTAGAGGCACTGATGACAAGAGTTAGACTCACTCTGCGGTAGGAGTCTTCAGCCACCCCATAACCAGCCAATTCAGTGATCTTTTTCTGCCAAGATTTGTTATGAATGCCCATTAGTGCTCAGTATACATCTTTCCAAATACTTTCAAGACATCTCTCTAACAATCCATTAAACATATGTGTAGTATTGTCAAATACATTGGGCTGTAGTATACAGAATATACTTTCTGCTAATTGTTTATGAAAATTATGGCTTGATTTTTCTATCATAATGTTTCAATCATTCCTGTGTTTCCTTACAATTCCTTTATGATTACCAAGAGTGGCTTGAAACCTTTATCTGCAAGTTCTTTCGATAACCCAAAATGCAATTTACCATTTCAGGAGCTTTAAGGATAGTAATTTTTCAAGGCAAGTGAGTTCTGGTAATATATAGGTTACAAACAGAAGTTTTGTAACTGTGTTATGGTCCATTATTTCCTTTCCACAGAACACAGTCAACAGTGTCCTTTCTGATTCATCCATGAAAGTTTCAACTTGCTCAGCTTGTTGGTATTGCTGGGAGAGCTTCATTTAATTCTGTCTGTACATATTCTATATTTCTTGATTTTTCCGTATCTTAAAACTTTCATAATGAGGGTGGTGCCTGTGGCTCAAAGAAGTAGGGTGCCGGCCCCATACACCAGAGGTGACGGGTTCAAACCTGGCCCTGGCCAAAAACTGAAAAAAAAAAAAAAAACCTTTCATAATGATCCACATGTAAGTAAAGAATTAAAAAAGAAGTCAGAAAATATTTGAGTAAATAAAATGGCATAATTACAAAATAAATAAATGTGGCAGGAAATAAATAGGCATTCCCTATGTCATTTTAATTCTATTCTAGAAGAAAAAAGTGAGGGGTAAAAGTGAAACCAATCTCCCCTGCTGATAAACCTGAAAGGAGCATTTATTTCCTTAACTAAAGACATATTTTCACAAAATTAAGAGGCTATATCTACATGCATATAAATTTTATATGCTATGGAATATTGGGAAATTGTTTATACACTTTGTACATCAGTTTTCTTTACCTGTATAATAGAGGAATAATAATAATATATGCTCACAGAGTTGCTCTGATGAATAAGTAAGGCATAATATTAAAGCTTCTGACACATATTTTTAGATTTGATTTAAACTCAAATGCAAAAGCATCCCAAGTGGGTTATTTCTTGAATTGAATTTTTCTGATTTTTTTTTACATGTAATCAAGTATTTTAGCACCTTGATATTTAAAGTATTTTATTAAATTCTTATACAATTTCCTATCTGCAATACAATATTCTTGAAGGATTACTTATGATTTTGCATATGATTTAGTAGAATACTCTATTTGAAATATTTCTTCAGACTCTTTTGGACATATTTGTAACAAACAACATGTAGAAATGACAAATACTTGAGGTGATGAATACCCTACATACTCTGACTTGATCATTATGCATTATATGAATGTGATAAAATATCACCTGCACCCCATAAATATGTACACATAGTATGTATCAATATTATGTTTCAACAAAAATATAATTTAGAAAATATGAAAAAGGACATAAGTTTAACTATTACAACACTAAAATAGTGTTCCAGCAACCCAGGAAGTTTCTTATCAGGTGTTGACAATATACCCCCACTACCCAAACTGCTTTCCTTTCTGGATTATATCTGACTGAAAAATGCATCCTTCTTTGTAATGGTAAATATTTCAAAGGAGGAGAACAGAATGCTTCACCATTTCTTAGTGGTTCTTGCATTCCCTTTTAAGGATGTCTGTTGTGAAGATCTCAGACAGCTTAGCATTGCCTTCTGGTAAACAAACAGGCAAAGTAAACTCCCATAGCAACACTAATGCATAATAGGAATTTTAGTTTGGGGTGGTGCTTTGTATTTCAGTCTGTTTGTATGTATGTGTGTATATTTTTGTTTCTCTAATTACACTGCCCAAATTGGGGGAATCAAAGATCCTTTCATATTTACTGTTATCTCTCATATCTTCTTGAACAGTATTTGAACTCTAACAATAAAGGCTCCGGAAGGAGTTAGTGAATAGCAGGTTGAGAAATTCTCTTATACAGACTTGACTCTGTCCATGTCTACATCTGTGGGTAGTTTTTAGCCATCAACTATGCTATGATGAGAATAACTTAAGAGAAAGACTTAAGATAAAGACTGTAAGTCATGGAAGAAGTGATACTATGAAATCTCAAGTCAATCTTGTTCTTTCTTTAAAATGTTGATTATGATGTGGACAAGTAGGAATCTTTTGGGTGAAAATTTACTTCAGTAGATATAGTATTGTTTTACTTTCATCAAATCACTTCCATTTTTCTCAGCAATAAAAATTTTTTGAGTTTTTTTCTTTTAAAAAAAAACTTTATTCATATTAATATGAGGGTACAACATTTAGATTACATTGTTCTCACTTCCAGGGTAAAGGTCCATTTGTAGAAGAGACCCTCACACAGGGGGTGTGTTATACACCCTCACTATGTGCACATTAGGTGAGATCCCACTCATGCCCTGTCTCCTTCTGCCATATGTCCTCTCCCGCCCCTCTGAACTGGACTATAATAGTGTTTTATTGTTCTTAGGAACATATAATTATTTATGTATTGATTTCATATTGGTATGGGTATTCATCTTCCCATTCTTGTGGTACTTTACTAAGAAGAATGTATTTCAACTCCATCCAGGTAAATGCAAAAGATGTAAAGTCTTTATCTTTTTTAATGGCTGTATAATATTCCATGCCATACATATACCACAGTTTGTTGATCCATTCATGGGTTGATGGACACTTAGGTTGCTACCACAACTTGGAAATTATGAATTGAGCTACAATAAACATTCTAGTGCAAATGTCTTTGAGGTAAAATGATTTTTGTTTTTCTGGGTAGATAGCTAGTGTCAAGTGGAAGCTCTGCTATTAGATCTTTGAGGATTCTCATACTTCTCTCCAAAAGGGCTATATTAGTTTGCAATCCCACCAGCAGTGTAGATGTGTTCCCTTCTCTCCAGATCCACTCCAGCATCTTGTGTTTTGTGACTGTGATGTGGGCTAATCTCACTAGGATTAGGTGGTATCTTAGGGTGGTTTTGATTTGCATTTCTCTGATGAGTAAAGACAGTTTTTCATGTATTTGTTGGCCATTTTCTGTCATCCTCAGAGAAGTTTCTGTTCAAATCACTTCTCCACTTACAGAGAGTGTTGTTTGCAGTTTTCTTACTGTTTAATTTGAGTTCTCTGCGGATTCTAGTTATCAGGCTTTTGTCAGATTCATGACATGCAAAGATCTTCTCCCATTCTGAAGGCTGTCTATTGCTTTGTTTGTGTTTCTATTAGCTGTGCAAAAACCTTTTGAGCTTGCTCAAGTCCCTGTTATTTATTTTTGGTGTTGCTGTAATTGCTAGGGGTGTCTTCCTCATAAAGTTTTTTCTTAGGCCAATATCTTCCAGTGTTTTCCCTAGACTCTCTTCTAGAATTTTTATTGTCTCATGTCTTAAATTTAAATCTTTTATCCAATAAGAATCAATTTTTGTCAATGGTGAGAGGTGCGGGTTCAGTGTTAGTTTTCTACATGTGGATAACAAATTGTCCCAGCGCCATTTGTTAAATCGGGATTCTTTTCCCCCAGTGAATATTTTCGTTAGGCTTATTGAAGATCAAATGACAATATGTGACTGGGTTCATTTCTAGATTCTCTATCCTATTCCATAGATCTGCATGTGAACCCTAGATTCTCTATCCTATTCCATAGATCTGTATCTCTATTTTTGTTCCAGTACCATGCTGCTTTGATCACTATAACTCTATATTACAATATAACCTGAAGTCTGGCAATGTGATACCTCCAGAATTGTTTTTATTTCTAAGAACTGTATTTACTATTTGGGATTTTTTCTGGTTCCATATGAATCGAAGTACTGTTTTTTCAAGATCTTTAGAGTATGACACTGGTGCTTTGATGGGGATTGCATTAAATGTATAGATTCTTTTGAGTAGTATGGACATTTAAAAATGTTGATTGTTTCCAGCCACAAGCATGGTATGTTCTTCCATTTGTTGACATCTTCTGCTATTTCCTTTCTCAAAGTTTCATAATTCTCTTGATATAGATCATTTATATCTTTTGTTAGATATAGTCCCAGGTATTTCATCTTCTTTGGTGGCATTGCAAAAGGAATAGAGTCTTTACTTTTTGTTCTCAGCTAAACAATTGTTGGCACATACAAAGGCTACTGATTTGTGGGTATTAATTTTATATCCCAAGATGCTACTATATTCCTTGATCATTTCTAAGAGCTTTGTAGTTGAGTCCACATAGTTTTCCAGGTATAAGATCATGTCATCTATGAAGAGGGACCTTCTCTGCTCCCATTTGGATTCCTTTGATCTCCTTCTGTTACCTGATTGTGATGGCTAGAACTTACAACACTATCTCAAATAGCAGTGGAGACAGTGGCATCCTTGTCTTGTTCCAGATTTGAGTGAGAATGCTTTCACTTTTACTCCATTCAATATGATTTTTGCTGTGGGTTTGCTGTAGATAGCCTCTACTAGCTTAAGGAATGTTCCATCTAAGCCTATTTTCTTAAATGTTTTTATCATGAAAGGATGTTGCATATTTTCAAAAGCCTTTTCTACATCAATTGAAAAAATCATATGGTCATTGTTTTTTGTTCTATTTATTTGATGTATAATATTTAACGTTTTGCTTTTATTGAACCATCCTCGCATCTCGGGGGTAAAACCCAATTGATCATGGTATATAACCTTTTTAATGTGTTGTTGTATTCTGTTTGCTAATATCTTATTAAATACTTTGCATTGATATTCATTAATAATATTGGTCTATAGTTTTCTTTTTTTGTTGAGTTCGTTTCCTGATTTGGGGATCAGGATAATATTTTCTTCAGAGAATGTGTTTGGGAAGATTTATTCCTTCTCTATATTTTGGAAACATTTAATTTGACCTAATTTTCATAGACTAGACATACACAACATGTATGTATAAGTATAGTAGGCTTAGTTCCTTAAGTTGACCACCTCGGTATATTGGCCAGTTTGTTACAATCGTAAACGGTCAATTTTACGGAGGTTCTACTGTATTTTCACCACCCAGAAAATTCCACTTGTGTTGCCTTCCAATCAACTCCGGCTCTATACAGGTAATAACTGTCCCAGGTTTAACCACAAATTAACTTGCCCTTCTGAAATATTTATAAATGTAATTATAATACTTTGTGTCTGGCTTTTTTCACTTACTATATTAGGTTTATTCATACTGTTGCAGTATCAAATGTTTATTCTTTGTTTTGTTGAGTATAAATCCATTGTGTGGACATACATAATTTTCTGCTCATTCTCATATTGATGGCCATTTGTATTATGTTCAAGTTTTTGCTGTAATGAACAAAACCGCTGTGAATATTCACAAACAAATCTTACTGTTGACATATTTTCGTTTGTCTTAGATAAACATATAGGACTATTGTTCTTGGGTCATAGTGTAGATATTGTCTTTCCCTTTTCAGCTGGTTTCCGAAGTGGTTATACAGTTTTATATTCCACTAGTAATAGATGAGTTCCAATTTCTCTATAAACTCTACAATGTTTGGTGTTGCCAATCTCGTCATTGTAGCCATTCAAATGCATGTGTAATGGTGTTTGCATTTCCCTGATGACTGATGATGTCAGACATTTTCTCATGTTATTAGTTGTCATTTGTGTAATTTCCTTTCTAAAATGTTTGTTCACATACTTTGCCCAAACACTTATTGTGTTGTTGGTCTTTATTATCATAGAGTTGTAGGAATTATTTATATGGTGTAGTGTTTTTTGAGTTATATTTTGAAAATATGTTTTCTAGGCTGGTTTACTCATTATGTTAGTGATTTCTTCTGAGGAGCAAGAGATTTTAATTTTGAGAAAGTTCATTATACCAATTTTGTCTTTGTAAGCACTTTCTGGTTGAATAGTTCTCCTATCCTAAGTTTATGGAGCTATATTCCCGTGAGTTTTTTTTCTGAGTTTTCATTTTATGTCTATGTGTAGGACACTTTGAGTTAATATTTATGAACATAATATAAGGTATGAGCTGGAGTATCCCAAGTTTATGAAGATATTTTCGTGTGTTCTTTTTCTGGAGTTTTCATTTTACATATACATGTATGACACTTTTCAAATTAATTTTTATGCAAAATATAAGATATGAGTTGGAGTTTATATATTTCCATATGGATATCCAGTTATTCTAGCATCATTTATTTAAAGTAATTCCCTTTCTTCATTTAATTGCTTTGGCATATTTGTGAAAAATAAATTGATTATGAATGTTAGCCTATTCGCATTCTTTATTCTGTTCCATTGACCCATTTACTTATCCTCATGTGCATGCCACACTTGATTACTGTACCTTCACAGTAAGTCTTAAAGACAGATAATCAGACAATGTTAGTTTTCCATTATTGTTCTACTTTCTAATATTATCATGGCAATCCCAATCCTTTTGAATTTACATATAATTTTAGAATAAAACTTTTATATTACCAAAAGAAGAGCTTTCTGGGATTTTGATTTGCATTGAATCTATATGTAAATGTAGGGAACATTGCAAATTTAAAACTTTTTAAGTATAGACAATCAGACAATGTTAGTTTTCCACCATTGTTCAATTTTTTAATATTATCTTGGCAATCCCAATACTTTTGAATTTACATATGATTTTAGAATAAAGCTCCTATATTATCAAAAGAAATGCCTTCTAGGATTTTGATTTGCATTGAATCTATATATAAATATAGGGAACATTGCGAATTTAAAACTCTTTAAGTATTCTGTTCTGAAAAATACTATATCTTTCCATTTAATTAGGGCTCTTTCATTTCTCAGCAACAGTTTGTGTTCTCAGTGTATGGGTTTTGCACATGTTTACAAAATTTTTTTTCTAAATAGCTCTTGATTTTGATGCTATTAAGAATATTTTATTTCATAATTTCATTTTTCAATATGTTTTCTAACAACACATGGTAATATTTTTAATATTGACTTTATATTCTGTTTTCATTCTAAGTTCGCTTATCAATTCTAGTTAATGTTTTATTACTTCCTTAGAAATTTCCTTATAGACAAACATATCAACTGTTAGTACAGACAAGTTTAATTTTTCCAGTAGAATACACGTAATGCTTATTTATTTTCCTATCCTTAGTGCAATGGCTGTGACCATAGTAATAAGATTGAATAGAAGAGGCAATAACATACGTTCTTTACTTTTTCCCAGTCTTAGAGGGAATGTATTCTATATTTCACTAGTAAGGAAGATGTTAACTATAATTTTATATAAATGCCCTTTATTAGATGGAGGAAGTTTTCTTCCATCCTATTTTGACAAGAATTTTTATCATGAATGAATGCTAAGTTCTCTAGAAGGCTTTTACTGCTTTTATTTAAATAATCATATTTTTCTACTTTATTTAGTTAATATTGTGAGTAGGTGTTACGTAATAATGATTGGTTTTCTCTATTGGAATATTCCGTATTAGATTCTTGCAATAAATTCTATGTGGTCAAAGTGTATGTTTTTTACATTTCTATATTTTATTTACTTATACTTAATAATACTTAAGCATCCACTTTCATTAAGGTTATTGGTCTGTAATTTTCATTTCTCATAATGTCTTTATCAGATTTTAGAATCGGAGATGTAATAGATTCATGAAATAAATTTCAAGTGTTCCTTCCACTTCTATTTTCTAAAGTATTTTATGAAAAATGAGTATAATTTTTTTCTTCTTATAAGGAGATTATGATTACATTTAGGCCTAATTCAGTGGTCAAATATAATTTCCAATCTCAAGATCCTTAATCACAACTACAAAGTCTACATTGCCATGTAAGGTAACATTCACCATTTCTAGGAATTATGGTATGGAAATGTGTGTGAGAGGCATATTAATCAGCCTATCATAGGGACATAGTGCCACGTAATGGTCTCTAATTCAGTGTATTTACTTTGATATAGAGAATGGTGTTCTACCCTCACAGAATGTGAGCAGATGCTTCAGATGTCCTCAGCTCTTTCTTTGTCCATTAACTTAATGAAGAGTCAAACTCTACAACTATCATTGTGAATTTGTCTATTTCTCTTTTTAACTTTTTAGTTTTTTCTTTCATGTATTTGAAAGCTCTTTTAGCACATACATTCATATTTGTAACTGTCACTTCTTCCTGATAAATCAATCATTTTATCTTTTTTTTTATTGTTGGGAATTCATAGAAAGTACAGAGCAAGGTAACACTGATTGCATTTGTTAGAAAAAAGTCCTTCTTATAATTGTGTCCTGCCTCCAAGAGGTGTGTCACATGCCATAACCCTTCATCCCCCTCCCTCCTTTCCTCTCTACACTCCCCTATTCCCCTGCCCTCTGCCATGTACTAGGTCTTCAACTGTCCTCAAATCGGAATTGTGTACATTGTTTTCTTGCCTCTCCATTCGTGTGATGCTTTAAAAACAAGAATGTCTTTCATCTCAATTCATGTTAATACAAAAGATGTGAAATCTCCATCCTTTTTAGTGGCTGAATAATATTCCATGGTATACATATACCACAGCTTGTTGATCCCATCCTGGATTGGTGGGCATTTAGGTTGTTTCCACGGTTTGGCAATGAGGAACATCCTTATTTTATGATAAGGATACTTACACTAGACTGTTTGAGCAGTGATACACGGTCCAGTGCAAATATCTTTATAATAAAATAATTTTTTTTCTGGGTAAATGCCCAGTAATGGGATTGCAAGATCAAATGGGAGGTCTAGTTTCAGTTCTTAGAGGATTCTCCATACTTCCTTCCAAAGAAGGTGGTATTAGTTTGCAGTGTAATCTAACTAAAATGTAAAAGTGTTCTCCCTCTCTCCACATCCACACCATCATGTGCAGTTTTGAAATTTTGTGATGTGGGCCATTCTTACTGGGGTTAGGTGATATGTTAGGGTAGTTTTGATTTGCATTTCTTTGATAATTAGGGATGATGAGCATTTTTTCATACATTTTTTCATATGTTTGTTAACCATTCCTCTGTTTTCTTTAGAGAAGGTTCTATTCATCTCCCTTGCCCACTGATATAAGGGACTATTGGCCTTTTTATGTTGATTAATTTGAGTTCTCTGTAGGTCCTAGTTGTCAAGCTTTTGTCTGATTCATAAGATGCAAATATCTTTTCCCATTCTGATGGCTATCTATTTCTTTGTTTGTTGTCTCCTGAACTTTACAAAAGCTATTCAATTTAATTAAGTCCCATTTGTTTATGGGACTTAATTTGTGTTTGTGTTGTTTGTGTTGTTGTTGCAATTGCCACTGAAATCTTTTGTATAAAGTCCTTCCCCAGTCCAATAACTTCGAGTGTTTTCCCCACATTTTTTTGAGGACTTTTATTGTTTAATGCCTTAGATTTAAATCTTTTATTCATCTTGAAATAATTTTATTAAGTGGAGAAAGGTGAAAGCCCCATTTCAGTCTTTTGCAAGTGGTTATCCAGTTCTTCCAGCACCACTTATTGAATAGGGATTCTTTCCTCCAATTTATATTTTTGTTTGGTTTATCAAAGATTAGGTGCCTAGAAGATGTTAGTTTCACTTCATGGTTTTCTATTTTGTTCCAGATGTCTATGTCTCTGTTTTTGTGCTAATACCATGTTGTTTTGATCACTATGGCCTCATAGTATATAAAGTCTGGTAGGCTAATGCCCCTGGACTTGTTTTTACTTCTAAAAATTGCCTTGGCTATACAGGTTTTTTTCTGATTCCATATAAAATGTATAATTTTATTTTCCAAACCTTGAATGTATAATGTTGGTGTTGTAATGGGGATTGCATTGAATCTGTAGATTGCTTTGGGAAGTATAGACATTTTAACAATGTTGGTTCTTCCTGGCCATAAGCATGGTATCTATTTCCATTTGTTAATATCTTCTGCTATTTATTTTCTTAGGGTTTTGTAATTTTCCTTATAGTGGTTCTTCACCTCTTTTGTAAGGTATATTCTTAGTTACTTCATTTTCTTTGAAGCTACTGTGAAGGGAATTGTGTCCTTGATTACTTCTCATCATGGTTATATTGGTATATACAAAGACTACTAATTTGTGGACATTGATTTTATATAAAGAGACATTACTGCATTTTTGATCACTTCCAGGAGTTTTGTGGTTAAATCTTTTGGGTTCTCTAAGTATAAGATCATATAGTCAGCAAAGAGTGAAAGTTTGACCTCCTCTGTCCCCATTTGGATGCCCTTTACTTCCTTCTCTGGCTTGATTGTATTGGCTACAACATCCACTACTATGTTGAATAGTAATGGCAACAGAAGAAAACCTCGTCTGGTTCCAGTTCTAAGTGGAAAAGTTTTCAATTTTACTCCATTCAGTAAAATGTTAGCTGTGAATTTGTCATAGATAGCTTTGATCAGTTTAAGAAATGTGCCACCTGGGTGGTGCCTGTGGTTCAAGGAGTAGGATGCCCCATATACGAAGGGTGGAGGGTTCAAACCTGGCCCTGGCCAAAATTGCAAAAAAGGAAACAAAAAAAAGAAATGTTCCACCTATGCCTATAGTCTTTAGTGTTCTAATTAGAAAACAATGCTGAATTTGATTGAGTGCTTTTTCTGCATCTATTGAGAGGATCATATGATCTTTATTTTTGCTTATGCTGATACAGTGAATAACATTTATGGACTTGTATATGTTAAAAGCAGCCTTGCATCCCTGGGTTGAAACCTACTCGATCATGATGTATGACTTTTTTGATGATGAACTATAATCTATTGGCTAGGATTTTGTTGAGAATTTTTGCATCTATATTCATTAGTGAAATTGGTCTGAAGTTCTCCTGTTTAGTTAATTTTTTCCTTGGTTTTGGTATCGGGGCGATGTTTGCTTCATTGAACATGTTGGGGAAGAGTCCTTCCTTCTTAATTTTTTGAAATAGTTTATATAGTATGGGTATAAGCTCTTCTTTGAAGGTTTGATAGAATTCTGATGGTAAGCCATCTAGACCAGGGCATTTCTTGGTGGGAGGAGACTTTAATTGTTTCTGTGATCTCAGTGCTTGACGTTGGTCTTTTCAGAAGATCTATTTCTTCTTGGTTAAGTCTAGGGAGAGGATGTGTTTTCAAATATTGATCCATTTCCTGCATATTGTTACATTTCTAGGCATAGAGTTTTTTGTAATATTCAGAGATAATCTCTTGTATCTCTGTGACATCTGTTGTTATTTCCCTTTTTTTGTTTCTAATTGAGGCTATTAGAGATTTTATTTTTCTGTTTCTAGTTAGCCTGGCCAAAGGTTTATCTGTTTCATTTATTTTTTTTTTCAAAAAAACAAGTTTTTTTTTTAATTTTCTTTTTTTTATTATTAAATCATAGCTGTGTACATTAATGTGATCATGGGGCACCATACACTGGTTTTGTAGACCATTTGACACATTTTCATCACACTAGTTAACATAGCCTTCCTGGCATTTTCTTAGTTATTGTGTTAAGACATTTATATTCTACATTTACTGAGTTTCACATATACCCTTGTAAGATGCACCACAGGTGTAATCCCACCAATCCCCCTCCCTCAGTCCCCTTCCCCCCTCCCTTTTCTCCTTCCCCCTATTCTTAGGTTATAACTGGGTTATAGCATTCATGTGAAAGCCATAAATTAGTTTCATAGTAGGGCTGAGTACATTGAATACTTTTTCTTCCATTCTTGAGATACTTTACTAAGAATAATATGTGCCAGCTCCATCCATGTAAACATAAAAGAGGTAAAGTCTCCACCTTTCTTTAAGGCTGCATAATATTCCATGATGTACATATACCACAATTTATTAATCCATTCATGGATCAATGGGCACTTGGGCTTTTTTCATGACTTAGCAATTATGAATAGGGCTGCAATAAACATTCTGGTACAAATATCTTTGTTATGACGTGATTTTTGGTCTTCTGGGTATATGCCTAGTAGAGGAATTATAGGATTGAATGGCAGATCTATTTTAGATCTCTAAGTGTTCTCCAAACATCTTTCCAAAAGGAATGTATTAATTTGCATTTTTCAATTTCATTAATTACTGATTTAAATTTGGTTAATTCTTTTCTTCTGCTCAGTTTGTGATTAGATTGTTTTTCTTTTTCCAATTCCATAAGATGGTTCATGAGTTTGATGATGTGTTCTTTCCATTTTCCGATTGTAGGCTTCTAGTACAATAAATTTTCCTCTCAGGACTACTTTTGCTGTATCCCACAGTTTTTGGTAACTTGTGTCTTCACTGTTGCTATGTTTGAGTAATTTAACAATTTCCTCTTTTATCTTTTCCTGAACCCAACTACCTTTGAGTGTCAGCTTAATTTCCATGCTTTTGTGTGGGGATGAATGTTTTTGATGGAATTTAGTTCCACCTTTATTGCCTTGCAGGCTTAAAAAAGACAAGGCATTATTTCTATTCCTTTAAGTTTGCTGAGATTTGATTTGTATCCTAGAATTTGATCTATTCTGTTAGTAAGCTGACAAGAAAATTGTGTATCATTTTGCTTTGGGATAGTATGTTCTGTGTGTGACTATTAATCCCATTTGTTCTAGGATTTAAATACTTTGAATCTTTGTTTAGTTTTTGTTTAGAGGATCTGTTCAGTTCCATCAGAGGGGTGTTAAAGTCCCTGGCTATGGTGGTGTTATGGGATAACATATTGCTCAGACTCCTCAAGGTCTATTTCATAAATATGGAAGCATTTAAGTTAGGTACATAAATATTTATTTTTTTTTCTATTTCATCTTTTTTCATTTTTTCTCTTAACATTTTTTCTTAAATCATAACTGTGTACATTAATGCATTTATGGGGTACAATGTGCTGATTTTATATATAATTTGGAATACTTACATCAAACTGATTACCATAGCCTTCACCCCACTTACTTAATTATTGTGTTAAGACATTTATACTCTACTCTTAATAGATTTTATTGCAAGGGTACATAAATATTTAAAATTGACATGTCTTTTTCTTGTATTGTTCCTTTGACCAGTATGAAGTTACCATCTATGTCTTTTTTAACTTTAGTTCCTTTGAATCCATTTGTGTTTGAGAATAAGATTGCAACCTCTTCTTTGTTCTGATTTCCATTTACTTGCAATACTGGTTTCCATCCCTTAACCCTGAATCTTCATTCATCCTTCAAGGATTAGTGATAATGTTAGATTATTTCATATAAAACGTTTGAATATTCCAGTAGTATAATTCTGTTTACTGCCCCCTCCTTGTCCTTTATGCTGTAGCTATATATATGTACATATTTAATTAATATAACAGGAGAAGTGTGTAATTTTGCCTAAGTTTTTTTTTCACTGAAACACACGACAGTTTTATTGTTTCAATAGACTCAAAAAATTACATTTCCAAACACTTCAGAGGCCATGGCCCAGAGGCAGTCATGCTGGACACCATGGTTTCTTCCTCCCAGAGAAAGGAGGGCACCTGGGAAGCTCCAGGATAGCAGTGGGGAGGCATAGGTGACAGCTATGTTCTTGATGGCAGACAGCAGCCAGAGAGCTGGAAGCATGGGTGCACTGTGGAGGGGCAGAGCAGGGTGGAGTGAGGGCAGGCTCAACAGTTGCCATAGAGAAGCATGCACTGCATACAGGGCTGGATCTAACCCCACCACAGCATGAGCTGCAGCACCTTATGCATGGCATGCTTTGGATATTTCTGCTTGGTGAAATCCTGGACAATGCTGTGCTTGGACACCAGGGAACCATTGGCAAAGAAGCACCTCAGCTGCTTCTCGATGTGGCTGAGCATCTCCTGTTCCTCCTGGTTGGTGAAACCCTTCACTCCTGACAGGGTGCCAGACAAGGCGGTATCCAATGTGGACACTTGGAAAAGCCTTAGAGCCTCTTCCACATCTGCCTCTGTAGCAAAGGGCTGCAGCTTCTTCTTGGTGAGGGATTCGGTGATGCACACGATAGCCTCCAGCTGTCGCACGGTGATGGGGATGCTGGAATGGTGGTGGATGTCCCTCTTGTGCTGACAGGCCCCACTCCACATGATAATAAGTGGTTCTTCAGCTTCTTTGCAGCCCCTGCTGACAGCTGAGGGCCACACTTCTCTCATCAGTAGGCAATGATGCTACTTTAGCTTGGCCAGGTCAATCTTGCCCTCTACAGCCTGTGTCTTTGTCAGTGCACTCACGTGCAGAGTGATGACATTTGGCCAGCATCACATCCCTCTCCTCATTGTGCTCGTCCTTGACAATGAAGATCATGTTGAAGCAGGACAAGATGGTGGGCATGAAATTGATGTTGTTCTGTCCTTTTGCCTTATCCCAATGACCAAACACAGAATTGGCAGCAGCCAGGACAGAACATCAGGAGTTCAGAGTAGTGGTGATCCCAGCCTTGGCGATGGAGATGGTCTGCTGCTCCATGGCTTCATGGATTGCCATGCGGTCATCTCTCATCTTGTCAAACTCATCAATACAGATGACCCCATCATCAGTCAGGACCATGGCTCTTCCCTCCATGATGAAATTCTGGGATGAGGCATCCCTCATCATTGAGGCTGTCAGCCTGGCACACTGCTGCCTTTCCCAGATGTGTACTCCTCAATGGGAGAACACTTTTCCACAAATTTCAGAAGCTGGGACTTGGCCATCCCAAGGTCCCCCAGCATCAGCAGGTTGATGTCTCCTCCATGAGTAAGCCCATCAGAGAGCCTCTTTCAGTATCCCCCAAAGAGCAAGTAGGTGATGGCCTTCTTCTTGTCCATGCCCCCAAAGATGGAGGGGGCAATGCCCTTGGAGATGACCTCACCGACATTGGGGAGGGAAGCTAGGTGATGGAATCCTCCTCCTCCTGTGGGCTCACAGTCTCAGAAAGCTGCTGCCAGAGCCATCTGTGTCCACCTGGATGCCCAAGACACGGATATAGAAGTTCCAGATGCCCACACCCACCCTATCTCATCCCCTGTTGGAGGTCAGGATGAACTTTTTGATGGAGTAGATGCCCATGATGGTGACCCTGTTCCCAGGGACAACCTTGTCACATAGGTACCTATCTCAATAGAGCTGCATGTGTCTGGGCATCTCACCATGGGGCACTGCATCAGGCAACTCCTGCAGCCTCAGGGTCTGGAAGTCCACACACTTGCACTTGTCAGGCATGATAAAATACGGGTCCAGCAGGCACTTGGGGCACCCAGCCTGATCTGTGTTGCACTCCCTCGGCAGGGAGTAGCCCTCCAGGCCTGGGATCATGGCAATGTTGGTGAGGGTGTTACAGCAGCTGCAGCACTGGATGGAGATGCAGGTGGCCTTGGCTTGGACTGCAGAGTCCGTGATGATGATGCCGGGGATCTTCAGGTGTGACATCATGTCCAACTTCAGGCTATGAATGCTGGAAGGGCTGGCGTTTTTCAAAGAAATTAAGGGGAATAAAAGCTGCCTTTCATATTTGTCCACATATTTAGCATTTCCAATTATCTAGACTTCTTATTTTATATTCAACTTCATCAACTGAATATTATTTAGCCTTAAAAAAGAAGGAAAAACTCCCATATGTGACAATATGGATAAACCTTGAGAACACTGACTCTCAGATTCCACTTAAATGAGATATCTAAAATAATCAGTTGTAAATGGAAAAGGAAGAACATTCCAACCCCAAACCCAGTAGAAGAAAAGAAATAACCAAAATTAGAGCAGAATTAAATGAAATTGAAAACAAAAGAATAATACAACAGATCAATAAATCAAAAAGCTGGTTTTTTGAAAAGGTCAATAAAATAGATAAACCTCTGGCAAACCTAATCAGGAAAAAAAGAGTAAAATCTCTAATATCATCAATCAGAAACAACAAAGACGAAATAACCACAGACTCATCAGAAATCCAAAAAATCCTTCATGAATATTACAAGAAACTTTATTCTCAGAAATATGAAAATCTGAAGGAAATAGACCGATACTTGGAAGCACGCCACCTTCCAAGACTTAACCAGAATCAAGTGGAAATGTTGAACAGACCCATATCAAGTTCAGAAAAAGCATCAACTATACAAAACCTCCCTAAAAAGAAAAGCCCGGGACCAGATGGTTTCACTTCAGAATTCTATGAAACTTTTAAAGTGGAATTAGTACCTATATTACTCAACCTGTTCCAAAAGGTAGAAAAAGAAGGAAGACTACCTATCACGTTCTATGAAGCAAACATCACTCTGATCCCCAAACCAGGAAAAGACCCAACAAGAAAAGAAAATTATAGACTGATATCACTAATGAATATAGATGCAAAAATATTCAACAAGATCCTAACAAACAGAATCCAACAAAGCATCAAACAAATTATACATCATGACCAAGTTGGTTTTATCCCAGGATCTCAAGGCTGGTTCAATATACGTAAATCTATAAATGTAATTCAGCACATAAACAAATTAAAAAACAAAGACCATATGATTCTCTCAATTGGTGCAGAAAAAGCTTTTGATAATATCCAGCATCCCTTCATGATCAGAACACTCAAGAAAATTGGTCTAGAAGGGACTTTTCTTAAACTGATAGAGGCTATCTACAGCAAACCCACAGCCAATATCATATTGAATGGAGTTAAATTGGAATCATTTCCACTCAGATCAGGAACCAGACAAGGCTGCCCATTGTCTCCATTGCTTTTCAACATTGTAATGGAAGTTTTAGCCACCGCAATTAGGGAAGAAAAGGCGATCAAGGGTATCCATATAGGGTCAGAAGAGATCAAACTCTCACTCTTCGCAGATGATATGATTGTGTATCTGGAAAACACTAGGGACTCTACTACAAAACTCCTAGAAGTGATCAAGGAATACAGCAGCGTCTCAGGTTACAAAATCAACATTCATAAATTGGTAGCCTTTATATACACCAACAACAGTCAAATTGAAAAAGCAGTTAAGGACTCTATCCCATTCACAGTAGTGCCAAAGAAGATGAAATATTTGGGAATTTACCTAACAAAAGACGTGAAAGATCTCTGTAAAGAGAACTATGAAACTCTAAGAAAAGAAATAGCTGAAAATGTTAACAAATGGAAAAACATACCATGCTCATGGCTAGGAAGAATCAACATTATCAAAATGTCCATACTACCCAAAGCAATATATAATTTCAACGCACTCTCTATTAAAGCTCCACTGTCATATTTTAAAGATCTTGAAAAAACATTACTTCGTTTTATATGGAATCAGAAAAAACCTCGAATAGCCAAGACATTACTCAGAAATAAAAACAAAACAGGAGGAATCACACTACCAGACCTCAGACTTTACTACAAATCGATAGTGATCAAAACAGCATGGTATTGGCACAAAAACAGAGAAGTAGATATCTGGAACAGAATAGAGAACCAAGAGATGAATCCAGCTACTTACCGCTATTTGATTTTTGACAAGCCAATTAAAAACATTCAGTGGGGAAAAGATTCCCTATTTAACAAATGGTGCTGGCTGAACTGGCTGGCAACCTGCAGAAGACTGAAATTGGACCCACACCTTTCACCATTAACTAAGATAGACTCTCACTGGATTAAAGATTTAAACTTAAGACATGAAACTATAAAAATACTAGAGGAGAATGCAGGGAAAACTCTTGAAGAAATTGGTCTGGGTGAGTATTTCATGAGGAGAACCCCCCAGGCAATTGAAGCAGCTTCAAAAATACACTACTGGGACTTGATCAAACTAAAAAGCTTCTGCACAGCTAAGAACACAGTAAGCAGAGCAAGCAGACAGCCCTCAGAATGGGAGAAGATATTTGCAGGGTATATCTCTGACAAAGGTTTAATAACCAGAATCCACAGAGAACTCAAACGCATCAGCAAGAAAAAAACAAGGGATCCCATCGCAGGCTGGGCAAGGGATTTGAAGAGAAACTTCTCTGAAGAAGACAGGCGCACAGCCTTCAGACATATGAAAAAATGCTCATCATCTTTAATCATCAGAGAAATGCAAATCAAAACTACTTTGAGATATCATCTAACTCCAATGAGACTAGCCTATATCACAAAATCTCAAGACCAGAGATGTTGGCGTGGATGCGGAGAAAAGGGAACACTTCTGCACTGCTGGTGGGAATGCAAATTAATACATTCCTTTTGGAAAGATATATGGAGAACACTCAGAGATCTAAAAATAGATCTGCCATTCAATCCTGTAATTCCTCTGCTGGGCATATACCCAGAAGACCAAAAATCACAACATAACAAAGATATTTGTACCAGAATGTTTATTGCAGCCCAATTCATAATAGCTAAGTCATGGAAAAAGCCCAAGTGCCCATCGATCCACGAATGGATTAATAAATTGTGGTATATGTATACCATGGAATACTATGCAGCCTTAAAGAAAGATGGAGACTTTACCTCTTTCATGTTTACATGGATGGAGCTGGAACATATTCTTCTTAGTAAAGTATCCCAAGAATGGAAGAAAAAATACTCAATGTACACAGCCCTACTATGAAACTAATTTGGGACTCTCACATGAAAGCTATAACCCAGCTACAACTTAACAATAGGGGGAAGTGGGAAAGGGGGGTGGGTGGGTAGAGGGAGGGGAATCGGTGGGATCACACCTGTGGTGCATATTACAGGGGTATTTGCGAAACTTGGTAAATGTAGAATGTAAATGTTTTGGCACAGTAACTGAGATAACGCCGGAAAGGCTATGTTAACCACTGTGATAAAAATGTGTCAAATGGTTTATGAAGTGAGTGTATGATGCCCCATAATCATATCATTGTATACAGTTATGATTTAATAAAAAAAAAAAGAAAAAAAAATAAATAAAATAATCAGTTGTATAATGGTTGTTACCGGGCCTGGTTGTTCAATAGGTATAAGGTTTCAGTTATGCAAGATGAGTAAGTTTCAGAGATCTTCCGTATGGCACTTTGCCTTTAGTTTAACAATACTGTATTGTGCACTTAGAAATTTGTTAAGAGAGTAGATTGCATGGTAATTGTTCTTACTTCAGTAACAAAATAGTTTTCTGTAGCTTCTATTCAATGCAGTAGATTAGAACAAGATAAAAAATTGTTATATATTTAAATAAAAGTGAAAGTTGTTATAATTTACAGATTATGTGTTGACAATATAGAAAAATAGAAAACCAAATGGAATATTTTTGCAATCTAATTAAATATTTCAGTGTAATTTTTATATGCAAGAAAGATTTTTCTTTTTGCAGTTTTTGGCTGGGGCTGGATTAGAACCCACCACCTCTGCCATATGGGGCCGGTGCCCTACTCCTTTGAGCCACAGGCACCACCCCTGCAAGACAGATTTTTAAAAGTTAATAGTTAAAACTGCCTAGAGCCATGAAGTCCAGTATAGTAGCAACTAGCCAAATTTTGCTTATCATCAAACATGCCATATGTGGTTTGTTAACATTAAAATGTGTTCTAACATGAATATTGGACTTTTAAAAAGATTTAGTATAAAAATAAAATAACTTTGTAATAATTTGTATAAATTACATGTTGAAATGACTGTACTTTGATATATTGTGTTAAATAAAATACATAATGAAAAAATTAGATAAAATAAAAGCAAATAATCAATATAATTATGCATCATTAGAATGATCATGAATAGTTCTTGATATTTATTGTATATGTTTGATTTTTGCCAGGCTCTTCCTCAGAACTTCCTGAAGACCTTGGTAAATGTGGTCTGCAGTTTGGGTGACCCCCACTAGAGGGCAATCATAACCTCTGAAGTACAATTTTCTTTCTGATACAATATTCTTTGTATGGATATACAGATAACAAATTTATCTAGAGAAAACTGAGTATACCAAAACGTCTAGGTTCAATATAAAACAACAAGGTTCTTAGACACCCTGAAGATATCATATGTCCCATACATATGTTGACCAGACTAATCTCTATGCTGTATCCCTTGTTAAGAATGCAGCTGTGTGGTAAGTTATTACCAGGGGCTTACTTAATTTATGGAATTTTAAGTATCATTGGCAGAGCATTTGATGCTGTTCTAGGATAAATCATTGTAGAGCTTTTTAAATTATTTTTGCAGTTGAACTATGACAGCAAGGCATTTGTGTTCCCTTTATAAATTTAAACTGGACTTTTTGTGTTAATCAAGTTGGAGTAAGTCAACTACAATCTCTCTCTCTCTCTCTCTCTCTCTCTCTCTCTCTTTCTTTCTTTTTTTAGAGACAGAGTCTTACTCCGTTGCCCTCAGTAGAATGCCGTGGCATCACAGCTCACAGCAGGCTCCAGCTTTTGGGCTTAGGTAATTCTCTTACCTCAGCCTCCCGAGTAGCTGGGACCACAGGCACCAACCACAATGCCAGGCTATTTTTTGTTGCAGGTTATCCAGGGCTGGGTTTGAACCCTCCACCCTCAGTATATGGGGCCAGCGCCCTACTCACTGAGCCACAGGCACCACCCCAATCTCTCTCTCTTCTCACACACACCCCATTGATTACTACTAATAAGTATGGACTGAATATAAAAAAGAAAACAGTTACCTAAGGTCTTTGAAAATTAAAGAATAACAGGCTTTTTGGAGAAAGAAATCAAAACGTGAAGGGCAAGTATAATGATGTAATCTCTGCTTGTTTGTTTCTTATTTTTCTTCTTTATTTCTAAGATTTGATGGGTGTTGCAGAGCCACAGAAAACTAATATGGACATCTCTTTATGGCCTGAAGATGAGAAAAGAAAAAGGAAAGAATGAAAGAAAGGGAGGAAGAAGGAAGGAAGGAAGGAAGGAAAGGGAGAAAGAAAGAGAGAGGGAAAGAAAGAAAGTGGGAGAAAGAAAGAGAAAGGAAAGGAAAGGAAAGGAAAGGAAAGGAAAGGAAAGGAGAAAGGAGAAAGGAGAAAGGAGAAAGGAAAGGAAAGGAGAAAGAGGAAAAAAAAGAAAAGGAAGGGAAGGGAAGATTCCTTTGAGAACAGTGAAATGAAGGGGCAAGACATGATTGCAAGAGGGATTTTACCTAACAAATGCAATCAGTGTAACCTGGCTTATTGTACCCTCAATGAATCCCCAACAATAAAAAAAAAAAAAAGAATCAACCATCCTTCTTTTCTCCTTCCCTTCCTTCCTTCTTTGCCAATATTAAGATGTGGTATGGCAATATTGAAACTGCTTTATGTTTACTGTGGTTTTGATATCATGGCTCTATGCACTTGTCAAAACTCATGAAGCAAAAAGTGAATTCTGCTGTATGAGTGTGTAAATCATAAATTCAGTTTCTAAAAATCTCAAACTGGCCCTAGATGGTGTGTTGTTTTGAATAGAAAATGAGGTTTTGAATTGAAACATCTTAGGTTTAGATGGAGTTCTCCTACTCAGCAACCTTGTCATCTTGCATGAATCTCTTAAGCTCCTTGAACCTCAGTTTCCAATTCTGTGCCTGATCGCATAGGATATTATATATTCTCAGAATACGTTTTATCTCCCCTCCCCCAAAAAGATTGGGAAGCCAATATTTTTCCTAACTATGACTTTCTCTAATCAGACTTGGCGAACCCTACTAGTTTTCACCTTCTGCCTATTATACAGTACTGATAGAAAGAATATGGATCCTCAGGCCCTGTTTTTAGCCTGATGTAGATGTGACTATAAATTAAGAACCCTAGGCAGGGTTTAGTGGCTCATGCCTGTAATCCTAGCACTCTGGGAAGCCCAGGAAGGAGGATTGATTGAGCTCAGGAGTTTGAGACCAACCTGAGTAAGAGTGAGACCCTGTCTCTACTAAACATAGAAAAACTGAGGCAAGACAATCGATCACTTGAGCCCAAGAGAGCTTGAGATTGCTGTTAGCTATGGTGCCGTGGCAATCTACTCAGGGTGTCAGAGACTCTGTCTCAAAAATAATAATAAAATAAATCCAGTATAAATTAAAAACCATATAGGTGCTCTGTTTCCTTTTGATCTCTGAGTGAGTTTTTAAACTAAATTTGTACAGAAAAAGGGCTTATTAAAAACAAACTAAATCTAATGCCAACATATGGCTTACATATGTAAGTTTGTGTCAGTAATGAAGGACTAAATAATCCTGCACTAACAGTGTAAAATAACAGAGTTCTTGGATACTCTGGTGATTATAATAATAATTACTATAATATGATATATCATATATTATAAATAATGTAACATATTAGAAAAAATCAAACAGCTTCTCCACACACATAGGTGGTTGGAGTTAGAAGGGACTTCGACGACTACCTTATCAGTGCTCAAATAATCTTAAAGACATTTTAGTTATATTTATATAGTTCAGTTTATTTCACTTGCTGTCCAACAAAAAATTTAATATTTCATGAGTAGATGTATGGAAAAATTGAGTGGGGAGGAAGATTACAAAATTTTCACAGCCAGATGTTTGCTCTATTAATGTAATAAATTGATGAATAATTAAACTGAGTTTTGACATACTGATTTATTCAAACAAGTTTGACAGTTGTGTGCTGAAGAAAAAGGAATTATATAAAGATTGTAAAAGTTCCAAGAAATATAGAAACAGTTGGTGTTCAGACATGGACAACATTTGGTCATAGCCTCTTTTTAAACTATCCCCTAGACATGGACACAAGCAAGGATATTTTGTTTTAATATAATATCATCATTTCCTTGAATTCATACAATGCCCTGTTTGTGAACAATTTTTGTACCAAGAATTTCCATCTCAAAAGTGAAAGAGAGATATGCTGTATTATTTTGACCCAAGATAATGTCCATTAGATTTTTCTAATTCAATGATTAAAGAAGGATGCATTTTCTATGAAATGATATGTTCTCTGAGGAATGTACTTGTGGGCAAAGACAAAGGCCAGAAGGGAATGGCAGCCCAATTTACATACTCTGTAGCTTTTGGTAATGCTGAAGTTGAGTTCACAGTGTAATACAGTATCTCACTTTTTCTTCATTCTGCCTGGGAAAACATTCTATCATTGGCATTGATGTAATTTCATAATTCTGAAACTGTCTTACAAAAGTTAAGGTGCAAATTGAAGGAATCTCTTCTAAGTTGAATATACTTATAATGATGAGAATTTTCTACTGCAAGGTTATCTACAAGAACATATTGCTAAGATGATGCAGGAGTAGTTAACATATGGTGAAGAGTTGAACCCTTGAAGCTGACTACGTTATGGATGGCCAGCCTCAAGTTCTAGAATGGAATTATAGATATTTCCAGGTGGAAAGGATCCTAGATGCCATCTCTAATTCACTCTCCCTTCTAATACAAAAGTATCTGTCTCACAGTGATTGTCTCATAGGTATCCAAACATTGCTCCACTCATCTCGGTGATAAAGGTGCTCACTGACTTAATTTTTTTTACGAAGCATCAGACTTCCCATAACAATATTGGAGCAACATGTACCCTACAGGAAGAGCAGTCAATCCTTAAATCTAAATCCAGCAACAAAAATAGTTTGACTCATTTCTACAAGTAGTATATTGAAGGTTTAAATTTTATAGAGATTTGGGGAGAATAAGAGAAATAGTTATAAATTACTATAGCAGCATAATTAACAATAAAATGATGTATGTTGGATCTTTTATGTATTGTTTATATTTTACTCACATTTTGATAACCAGATAATTCTGAAGAGGTTATGCCTTGATTTTAAAATACTTCAGTTTGACTTCAAGGATTATCTCACTGATTATTTATTTTTAACCAGTATTTATTCAGTTCTGCATTTTGAAGACTCTGTAATTCAGAGAAAATTGGTTAAACATTTATCATTGCTTATTGAGGGATCATGTTTTAAGTAATTAATTTAACTTCTAATATAACTGCACCCAAAGATAGAGCACATTCAATTTGACAAATCTGATCATAGACATATAGTCTGACAAACATTATTTAAAACACTGGGCGCAAAACAATCTGGGCATGTAATATGATATACGCAAACCGCCACTTCTATTCAACATGGTACTGGAAGTCCTAGTCAAAGCCAACAAGCAAGAGAAAGAAGTTAAGGATATTCATATCAGGAAAGAGTAGATCAAAGTATCACTTTTTGCTGATGATATGGTCTTATATCTAAAAAACTCCAAAGATTCCACCAAGACTCTCCTGTAATTCATAAATAATTTCAAAAAACTCATAAGTTACAAAATCAATATTCACAAATCAGTAGCATTACTATACACCAATAACAGTCAAGCTGAGAGTCAAATCAAAGACTCAATACCATTCACAATAGCTACAAAGAAAATAAAATACTTAGGAAAACGCTTAACTAATAAGGTGAAAAGTCTCTACAAAACACTGAGGAAAGAAATCACAGATTATATAAACAAGTGAAAAAACTTAGTGTTGATGCAGAGTTTCCCCACACAGGCATGGACAGGGACCACATCCATTTTCTATGCCTGAATGAGATCTGTCTCATCACAGACCCCATCTCTAGACACTAACAGGCTCATAAAAAGCAGCCTGACCAGTATTTCATCTGTGCTGCCTCTCCTGGAGCAGGGAGCACACCCTAAACAAGAGGCTGCCCCTCTGAGAGCAGAGAATTACATCTCAGGTGGGACCATATTCCAACACAAGTGCATTTTTTGAAATAAACTTCTACTCACAGACATCTGGCACCAAATGATTCTGACATATTCCAGGCACATATTCCATCTCCCAACTCCCCCACAGTATAAGATAGCAATATATAAATGCCTAGACAGAAGGCTCAGATGGGCTACCCACTCGGTCTCTTCCTTTGGCTTGCTGAAGGCTCTGACTTTCTTCCACACCTCTTTCTCTTACCAGTCTATCTATGAATGAAATCTGAAATCTATCTTTTGCTTAGTCTTGGAGTCCCTGGATTCATTCTTCAAATCTCCAAGATCAAACACTTGGGGGGGGGGGGGAGAGAGAGAGAGAGAGAGAGAAAGAGAGAGAGAGAGTTTGATTCCAACTACAGTGTCACATTCAAGGATCAGTAAAATCAACATTTTTAAAATGTTCATACAATGCAAAACCATTTAAAGATTCAATTATATAAATAACCATCAAAATGCAAACTTCAGTTTTCACAGATATAGAACAAATAATTCCATGCTTCATTTGTAACCAAAATAGAGGCCAAATAGCCAAAGCAATCTTAAACAAAAGGAACAAATCTGGAGGTATCATATTGTAGACTTTAAAACTATTCATGGCATAGGCACAAAAATAGAGATGTGAACCAATGGAATAGACTAGAAAACTCAGATATAAAACTATTCACATACAGCCAATAGATCTTTGACAAATCAGACAACAGAGTGCACTGAGGAAAAGAATTCCTATTCAATAAGTGGTTCTGAGAAAATTGGATAACCACATGCAGAACAATAAAGAGGATCCATATTACTCATCACTCAACAAATATTACTTCAAGATGGATAAAAGATTTAAATGTAAGGCATGAAATCATAAGAAATCTAGAAGAAAATTTTGGAAAAACTCTTCTAGATATTGGCTTAGGCAAAGAATTTGTGAGCAAGACTCCAATGGAAATCACACCTACAAAAAAATAAATAAATGAGACTTTATTAAATTAGAAAGCTTCTGCACAACCAAGGAAATAATCAACAGAGCAAATAGACAACCTATAGAATGGGAGAAAGTGTTTGCAAGCTATATAGCTGATGAATCGCTAATAACCAGAAACTATAAGGTACTCTAGCAAATCAGCAATAACCAACCAAACAATCCCATATAAAGTAGGCTAAGTACATAAAAAAGGAGCTTTTCAAAAGAGGGTAGACAAATAGCCATGAACATATGAAAAATGTTCAACATCACTAATCATCAGAGAAATTCTCATTAAAGATAAAATGTTATATCCCCTTACCCCCATTACAGTGGCTAAGTAAAGTATCTCAAGAATGGAAAATAAGCATCCCAGGTACTCAATATTAAGCGGAAAATAGTAGATTAACAACTACAATCCCACATGAGAGAAAAACAATTAAATTCAAGAAGGAGGTTGGCATTTCATAAGTTCCCACCTCATAGGTGTGATGTAGGAGTATATCGCACATCTCTTGGATGAAGGACTCAATTATAACTCAGAACTTACCTTAAAGTGCAAATAATGTAATATAATTGTATGTACTCTCATATTAATTCAAAAAAATAAAAAAGAAAAGTAATAGACATTTGGGTAAATACAGAGGAAAAGGAACACTTATACACTGTTGGTAGGACTGCAAATTAGTACAACCTACAACCGCTATGGAAAACAGTATGAGGATTCCTCAAAGAACTACAAGAAGACCTACCATTTGATTCAGCATCCCACTACTGGGTATTTATCCAAAGGAAAATAAGTCATTTTATCAAAATGACACCTGCCCTCAAATGATTACAGCAACACCCTTCACAATTGTAAAGATATGGAATCAACCCAAGTGTCCATCAATTCATGAGTGGATTAATAAAATATAGTGTATGTATTCCATGGAATACTAGTTAGCCATGAAGAAAGATGATTTAATGCCTTTTGCAAAAATTTGGATGGAACTGGAAACCATTCTCCTATGTGAAGTATCTGAATAAAAGAAACACTACCTGTACTAGCTATTGAACTGGAACTAACTGATGAGCACACATGTGCATAAAGGGAAGTAAAACTCAATTAAAATCAAGCATGGGGGAGGGGACATAAGGGGATGGGCAAAAACCTACCTGATGGGTAAAATGAACACTCTGGGTGATAGGGACACTTATAACCCTAGTGGAAGCATGTGAAAATTTGTCCATGGAAACAAAAATATTTTTATCCCCATAATACTTTGAAATATAAAGAAAGAAATCACTGGAATGCTGAGCTAGAATTATAGATGAAATTTATGGAAGAATGGTAACTGAGATTTCAAAAGAAAGGCCCTGAAACCACTGGTAGATGAATTTTCAGTTAGCATGTTTTAAAATTTGATTACAGAGCTCTGTTAAGTTAAAAAATGAAATATTTGAAATGACTTGTGTAATATTTTTGTGTCTAGTAAAATTTTGCACACATTATAGACCAAGAAGAATCATTTTAAGAATGTGATGAGTGTCTATCTCAGTAGGACAATAGGACATATAGATTTATTAGAAGTCCCAAGATAAAAGCATTGCTTAAATAACCAAGTCTTTCCCTCATTACATGCCTATTATGGACATAATTTAAGGAGGCAACAAAAATTTTAAGTGATAACTTAGCACTTTCATGGGTAAGACTCCTTGTATTCGCTTGTATCTATATAAACCTAGTGGCTTGATATACACAAATGTATTATCTTATAGTTAAAGAGTTCAGAAATATAAAATGAATTAGCAGGGCAGTGTTTGTTTTAGAGCCTCTAAGGAAGAATCCATTTTTTTTGTCTTTTTCAGCTGTTAGAGAGTATCCACATCCCTTAGTTCATCAACTCTTGTAGATTCAAATCCAACAGCATATCTTCAAATTCTTCTCTCTCTTTCTCCTCTCTTTCCTATCCTCTCTTTTTCCCTGTCCCTCTTCTTCTTTTTCTCCCTCTATTCTTTCCTATATCTTCTGTCTTTCTTCTTTTTCTCCTTTACTCTTTCTCTCTCTCATGTATTTCCCTCCTCTCTTTCTTTTTCCTCTCTCCTCTCTCCTGGCTTCTTCACTCACACCTCTCTGCATTTATCATCCCCTATTTTATTCTCACCCTATTTTATAAACACCCTTGTGATTACATTGGGTCCACCGAGATAATCCAGGGTACTCTCTCTATCTCAAGATTCTTAATGCTAATCACATTGGCAAAGTCTTTTTTTACTGGGTAAGTTAACGTATTCACAAGTTCTGGAGATTAGGACAATGGAAATCTTTGGGAATCTTTTTTTTTTTTTTTTTTTTGTCTACCATAGTCTCTATCTCCCTGAATGTAAGAGTATAGCCCAGATGAACAAAATGTAGTAGTTGTATGTTTAAAAAACAGTCTATGTTTGCCAAAGTAAATACATTTATAAAATGTTTTATATGTTTATTTTAGGCCAATTTTTTTTATTAAATCATAGCTGTGTACATTGATATATTCATGGGGCATCATTCACTATAGGCCAATTTTTTAAAAAAGTAAAATGTCATAAGTATAATTGTTAGTAATGATTATGCCCTTAAGACTTAATAAGAATAGTTCTACTAAAAGAAGTTTAAAATAGAAATTCCAATAAAATGTTATAAGGTCTTTATGCCCTGAAGTCTTAATAAGAATAGTACTACTAAAAATGTTTAAATTAGAAATTCCAATAAAATGTTACAAGGTCATTCTGTCATTGATTTGCCTATGAAAAACAGGTTTCACAAGCTTGTTTAAACAGTTGTCTGAATTCTGCTCCGCATATCACTCATTTTCTACTCTATTTGCTCCAAGTTAGTACATTAACAAATATTTGAAGAGTAATCATTTGCTTCAATACATATATATGGAAAATATATGATAGTGCTTCCTATTAGGTAGTATAGTTCTTGAATAATAAACATTTTCTCTGTCAGTGTTCCTTTCTAACTATGCAAATAATATGCTTTTGATGTTTAACTGGTCTTGTATGCTTTATTTGTGCACCATATGGTTTTCATTGATAACTGTAGTCTAATTGGTTTGAATCAAGCAACTGACACAAATATGCAAACATAGTCATAATAAAAAAAAATATTTTGACCACAGTTCCCTCTGCACTATTGATTGAAATATGGATGCTTAAAAATAGTTCTGTAGAGCCAGTCTATTTGAATAGTTTGTAATTACATTTATTCTCAATTGTGCACATTCAGGAGCATGATGCTAACAAGGAAAAATGACTGACCAAGTGCATTTATTTAACACAGTACCACCCCTAGAAGAACATTCTGCTTATGATTGTTGTCAGTTAGCACAAAATCAGCATGTTTCTTAATATAGCCACAGTTAAGGATGTACTGTTGTATGACAGAATTCTATATTCTTGGGCTTATGTTAGATTATATTCTTTGTAAAATTGTTAATTTTTAAAGGAACTCTTATTATAAAAAATTTTATTCTTTCTTTGTATACAGCTTCTTATCGTTTGATTTTTACAGACAGCCAAGTGGAGTTGCTTTAATTAAGATCTCTAGCTGATCCCATCCCTTCCTTATTTGCCATCATCCTTTTTGTTTTCCTGCTGACCTTCCACAAGCTGTTCACATTAGATATGAGGTGGACCATGTCATCAATGAGCATATTTTCATTTGAAGGGCTGCCAGGATAGCTTTCAGTTTTTCCTTTCTATTAGTTCAAAAGTATCAATGGAACTATACCATCCTCTATTTAGCATTGGTCCCTACCAAAGCCTTTTATGAAAGCTGAGTCACATTTGATCATTCCTTACATTTATGTCTCACCATTTCCCTTCTCACTGTGGACCCTATCTATCATGCTTGTTAATATTTTGCTTGATACTAATCCCAAAGTCTATTTTCCCATGAACATATCTTATGGAACTACACAAGACTAAAAGTTTGAAGAACAGGGAGTATATTTTCTACTTCATCTATCTCCCCATAGCACATAGCACGAGGCCTTACACGCAATGAGAACTCAACTAATTCTGATGAAGGTCAGCTCATATATAATCACTGAAATAATTCATTCTATCAGTATATACTTAGTCCCTGAGTTCCTGAGTTTTAAGGGGGAAATAATTTACTCGGGTCATTGATATACCATTGAAGAACCATCTTCTATAGCCAGTTAATTGGCACCTGAATAATGGTTTTCAATTATTAGGCTGTCTCTAGAATTCCAAAATGACTAGAACGTATAAAACCTTGTTGAGCTGATTTCCTCCTTTATGTCGATCAGCATAAAAACTTACTATAAAATAAGTACTTATTTATTTGGGAGAAACCTGTGTCTAAGGAAACTCTTAGTGGATTTGTACGTCTTTTAAAATTTATCCAGCAATGAAGCACAAAGATAAGCAGAGACTGAAAACAATTCAAATATATTAATTTTAGTTAATCTATTTCCAGTTTTTAATAATCCTGAGAAATAGCGGTAACACAACCTTGATATTATTGTTTGGCTTTATACCAGCTGTCAAGACAATCTAGAAAACAGAAGTATTATCACTGCTAAGGTCTGGGTGTTTATTTTTTTTTTTTTTCTCTTTAGGAAGAGTAAACTATTCCTCTTTTAAGAAGTGATTCATCAGCAAGCATTTTTGTGACCATTGAATAACTTCTTAATTTCTGTTTCCTACAAGTAGTTTCCCCCTGAAACTAGTCATTCTTTCAATGGTAAGAGTTTAATATTCATGGTAAAATAACAGATATTGGTAAAGGCTTCTAAAGGATATTTCTTCTTACACTTGTACTTGGAATATTGTTATTATAGTGATTCAGCTTTTTCTATAACCTATTTATTCTTTTCACTGACATGCACATTACCCTCCACCCACTCTCAAATAATTGTGTGTACATATGGATCCACGTACATCCACATTTCACTATATGTCTTGGACATTTGCTGCATCTGAACTGGTTGAGAATCAGATCACTAAAAGCTGAATTAATGCTATTTGACATTAAAACCAGATGGGGGAATGGGCAAGGGTCATGTGTAATGACCCCGCTATATAGGGGACAAGTTATCTTTTGCCAAGATGCACTTTCAATTCTCACTAGGGAATCTTGTTCACTTCTGTAACTTCAAGTGCCATCTGAGCCCTGTCCATCTGTGACTAACTTCAGGCCAAGAATCACTTTTTTTTTTTCTATTCTAATGGAAAAATAATCTTCCTACCATATAGATTCTTGCTTCCTTTAGCATATATTTTTATGCTAAGTATTCCCTTAACAATAACCTCTTCTGTACACATTAAATTAGTAAAGAATAAGTAATCCAGCTAACCATCCATTGATTAAGAAGAAACCATTGACTTGATGTCAGATGATATTTAGCATTAACTATCTTGCAGTGACCCAGGAGGTATATCATGCATGATCCCTACTTGCTCACAAACATGTCACATAAAGGCATCCATATGGACAAAGGCAAATTGGCATGCATTTCAAGCTGTTGTATGTAACCAACTGAAAAGGAAAATAATTAATGGTGAAAATGATTGTAAAAGTTAAAAAACTCATTGTAAATGTTGGATTATAGTTTTAATGTACAGATCAAATATAACTATTTGTAAGACACGGGATACTTAACATTCATTATATCTTCATATTTATAGAAAGGTTCTGTCTCTGAAAATAATCAGATTGATATATATTTGACATTATTATTGTTACTATTTTGTTATTATTATAATTTTAGTGCTGTTTACTGGTTCATCAGAAAACATTTGTCAAATTCTGGGCAGGGAGCTGGTTTACTCATGTGTCACCCTGGTGATCGCCACTTTATGTGTATGTATGGCTTCAGAAGCAATGTTATCAACGATGAAGGCTTTCCCACCTGTGAAGGAATAGTCTCTAATCAGCAGTATACAAGTAACTATCATGACATCTGGTAAATGCTATTAGGGTTCTTCAGTTGAAACTTAGTATATATTTTCAATTCGTTGCTATAAGAGTTGACATATTTCAAGTAACGTGTAGTCATCATGTAATTGTACAATTTCTCACTACCTCTCCTCTTAGGCTTCATTCCAAGCAGCCATCACCTCTCACCTGGATTATTGCAATGGTGTCCTAACTGGTTTAATAAGCTTCTTCTTTAACCTCCTCAGTCTACTATCAATATAGCATCTTGAGTTATTCTGTTAAAATATAAGTTGATAATGTCATCATTCTGTTAAAAAAATTCTAATACCTTCTGCTCTCAGAATATAAAACAAGTCTATACCATGTCCCTCAAGGCAATAGACCTGACAGGTCTATTATTATTATTATTATTATTATTATTATTATTATACTTGAGACAGAGTTTCACTATGTAGCCCTGGGTAGAGTGCTGTGGCATCACAGCTCACAGCAACCTCAAACTCTTAGGCTTAAGTGATTCTCTTGCCTCAGCCTGCCAAGTAGCTGGGACTACAAGTGCCTGCCACAATGCCCAGCTATTTTTTTATTGCAGTTGTCATTGTTGTTAGCTGACGTGGGCTGGGTTTGAACCCACCAGCCTTGGTGTATGTGGCCGGCACGGTAAGCACTGTACTACTGGTGCCAAGCCCCCTTATTTTCTTAATAACTTTCACTATTACTCTATTCTTCCTTCACTTTGCTACAGGAGCACCACCCTACTTGCCATTCTTGGAACGTGTGGTAATCCTGCCTCAGTGTCTGAGCTTTCTATTTCCTATGACTGACATGTTCTTCTCTTAGATATGTGCATGACTCAGTTCCTCACTTCTTTCAATTTTTTTTTCTCAGTTCCCACGTGTTCAGGGAGGATATTACTGGCCAACATAACTAAAATACACCTGCTCATTCATATCCCTTTTTTACATTTCTTTTATTATGACCACTTATTGTGTAACTTACTATATATTTTACCTACTTTATTAGTATCTTTCATCTTCTGTCTTACTCTACAATGGAAGATTGACAAGGACAAACACTCTTATGTGTTTTAATTACAAATGTATCCCTAGCACTTAGAATATTGACTGGTCTGTAGAAGTATAAGAACACACTAATTTAAGAAAATTTTCACAGTTTCTTTGATAAAAACAAAATTATAAAATGCTTAAATGCAAAGCTAAAATGAATCTTCATCTTATTTTACCATATACGTAACTTTAAGCAAACAGCAAAGTAAATCTAAACAAATATTCTGCCCAATACTGCTGCTGTCTTCCTTCTTATTCACATTGTTATTCATTTATACATCTAGTGATATATTCCTCAAAGTAACGCCAAATAAATAAATAAATAAAAAGTGTGTAGTAGCTTCAACCAATCAATTAAAATAGTCATGTAATTAAGAAAATTTGTTTTTTTCTCAAAACGGCTTTTGTAGTGGGTTTGAACTAGAGGTGATGGTAGCGGAAGCCCCCCCAAAAAATTTGCTAGGTTATCTTTCCTGAAAAAACTAGGGTAAACTTAAAACCATGAAGAATCATTAATTTAATTCAATGGTATATTGAGCATCAGGCAAGGGAAATGGTAGTAAGAAAACCCGATATTATTTATCAAAAACTGTTAACAACTTTATAGCTTTTGAGAAATAAAATCAAATCTTAGGCAGACTATGGAGTACAATTCGCATATGTCTGTTGGTAGTCTTATTGGACCATTATATACACAACTAAAATTATCTTCCTAAGGTAGAAATTGTTAAAATTATTAGCAACATACAAGAATGGCCCTGTTCATTTGCCTTGTGAATGAGCAAATGAACCTTCTGTACAAACAACAGAAAAGGTTGGATATTGTACTATGTTTGCCTTCAGAATCAAACTAATCAATGTAGGGATTTGTTATAGCCGAAAGGTTTATTTTGCCTCTTGACATGTTGACCTACAGTTTTTTATTGTCAGATGCCAAGAAATTGGTCAGGTTCAATTGCTCCTCTTTCCTATTTCACGCAAAGAAAAAAAAAATAGAACTATAAGTCACCACTCATGATTTCTAGAAAATTGTTCAACATGGCCACCCTTTCAGGAACAGGAAATCTGTACAAAACAATACAACATTAATGTTTTCAGATATGATGGAAATTTTCTTTGTTTTTACTGAGTCTGGTTTAAAATTAGCATATGGACAAATACATAGATTGTGAACTATTCAAAGGCATTTTATAAACCCAACCCATATCCATGCACACATAGGTCAGAATCAAAGCTCCTTGATTCTGGGCTTTAGTGTGTAATGATTCCAAATGTAATGAACTTCCTGAAGTGGAAACACTTCCATTTCATTCAATTAGGGAAACATATGTGAGAAAATTACGTTTAAATCAAAGTTATGGTTTCCCAAAGTAAAATCATTAGGCACTAAATAAGTTTAATCTGTGATACCGGAGTTCACCATCAATTTGTATAACTATGTTAATGTGCATTCATATTTGAAGAATAGCTCTAAAATGTTTGCTTTGACTCACTACAATTCATCTGCTTTCAAAGAGGACCACAGAGGAAATATTAAATTTTAGAAATATGTATACAACAGACATGACTTAGGATAAATATCAGATTAGTGTTTAGACTTTATAAAGAGAAAAGGTAGAGATAATTATCTGGGATAAAAGACATAAAGAATCTTGAGGTGCAATTATTATCACAATTGGAAATTAAGTCTTATTTCCTGAGAAGACAAGTAACTTTGACAACAAAAACAAAGGATTAAAAAATAAAGAAGGGAAAAAAGACAACATGATAGTGTACAATGGCGTGCTCTTAATGTGATATCTATCTATCTCCTTTTTATCCAGTCAGACCAGCAAGAAATTTTTATACAGTTGCTTGTTATTAGGTTTTTAAGTTTTTTTTCCCCCAAGGTGCTGATAGAAGCATTTCCATCATGCCTCAACTACTTAGAAGAAATAATATGGGTAGGAGAAAATAACATGTGGAATATATTATACAAGAGGGAACACAGGAGTTCAACATAAAAAAAGAAACTTAAATTTCTTAAAAGAAGAAGGAAAAGAGGCAGCCTTCATGTCCAGAATTGGCAAAAAAAAAAAAAAAAAGAAAAACTGGGAGTGAATCCCCACTGCAGGAGAGAGTAAGTAATATATATCTGCAGTCCCCTTTTCTACTGGGAATCATACAATCCAGGAGACAAGAGAGCACCTTGACCCTACCAAGCCCTGAATATCAATTATGCAGTGGCCAGGAGACTATAAGGAGGCAGTCCTCCAGGGAATGTTTCATGAACTCCCTTGGACCCAGGCAGGTAAAGTAAAATGGAATTCTCAATCCTAGCTCTTAACAATCTGTGTACAGATCTGGAAACTAGCACCAACATGAGTCTTTGATGTTGGAAAGACTTGGACTGAAGCTGGAGACTCTGTAAGGGTTCCTGCATCTAGACCTGAGAAACAAGTGTGGCATGATCTCCAGCTGCTGGCACTGGCAATGGGCTTCCCCCCCACCCATGGAGACATGAGCAGGAGGAGCGTTACAGTTAAGTCACTGCAATAAACCTGACAACATCTACTATGGCATAGGACTGAGTTACAGACTAAATGCAAAAATATACTAACTGAATAGCCTGATTTGCTGCCACTGTTGGGTCTACCAGGACTGGGGCATGAGAGAGAAATAAGTCTGACTCCCATCATCAAAGCAGTAGCCACTAGGACCATATCTCCCTTCCAATGCTAAGACCTCAGAACAGCAATGGTGGCCTCTCACACAAGCATTTCACCAAGGGCCTGAAAACTGCCCCACCACTCCTCTCAAACATAGTGCATATACCTGCACTGAGGGTCCCAAGTCTAAGATTTTCCTGTCCAACTTTCACTCAGCTTCACACATCCCTCAAGACAGAGCATGTGATACAGGCTTTTGGGAATTTCACAGCCCAATTTACCACTTGGGAAACCTGAACACTTCTCCTAGAGAACAGAGGCCAGACATAAATCCCACTATTACCACCATAGTTGGCATTTACCTACAAGCACCATCTACTGGCCTAGAGGTCAACCTCCTCAGCCCATTGCAACAACTGCTTATGCAAGAGCACTGCCTTTGGAAACTAGAAGAGTGTCTCATGACCACTTTATTGCCAATGCCACCTATGCTGCCCAGAAGATTGAGAACCTTCTCATGCACCAAGTATACTACTACTACACCTGGCATTTGAGAAAGCCACACAAAGGCCCATGAATCAGCCTTCCTTGAACTTCCAAAGTAAGTGCCAGCAGAGATTGCCTCAGAGCACTAATATAGGTATGCTTAACCCACCACTGCTACTACCTAAAGGTGAAGAAGGTCTGATCGGACATTCTAGTTCCCACCACAACTTAACTATAGCCTAAACCAGTAACTTCACCCTAATACACAGAGGATTCCACAGTTATCACTAAATCTACTTATAGTTAAGGAAATGGTAGCAATTATTTGGCACTGACTATACCCTGAAGCAAAGCCAAATAGCCCTTACCAACTATTATCATAATAACATCTTCAAGAAAAAATTCCCGTCTCAATGAAAATAAATTCAAAAATAAGAAATTACTATTCTTGAGATGCACAGAATAAGTGTAAAGATACAAGAAGTATGAAACGCAAAGGATTATAATACTCTTAAAGAACACAATAATTCTCCAGAGATAGGTCTTAATCCAAAAAGAAATTTGAAATTTGAAACTATTGTGTATATGCATGTGTGTGCACATGTATGTATGTATATTAGGTGTATATTCCAAATATGTATTTCTAAACTTTTATCATCTGGGGCAGGATTTAACTTCATTACACCAGTTAATGAATGTTTAGGTATCCAGTGATCATGAGAAAACCATGTTTATTAATCTGAAATAAAGATAAAATGACCAGATAGTAATTTTATAAGTATGAAATACACTTATGAGTTTTAGTTACCTACTTTAAAAAATTTATTAATCATTCAAGAAAAATTTTAATGAATCTGTACTAATTTTCATGCACTGAACTAGACCATAGTGATATGATCAGGAATAAAATAGACAAAATCTCTTTTCTTACAGTGTTTATATCCTAGTGGGGAAATGGACAATAAACAAATAGAAATGTATAAGCAGTACATGTTGCACTTTGACATCAATAACAATGGACCTGAGATGGTGAACAACACAAGTAGTCCTTCACTAGAGAGAAGGATCAGGAAAAGCCACTATGAATACAAGATATACAAATACCACCATACAACGTTAGGGGAAAGCATCTCAGGCAGAAATGAATTTTTTTGTCGTTGTTGGCAAAGACCCAAGGATTAGTAAGTACTGAGTGTGTTAAATAAATTGAAAGAACACCATCAGAGCTGAAAGTGAATAAATACAGGGGACAGTGGTATCAAATTAGACGGGAGAAGTAGGCCAAGGATAGCATATTAAAGGCCCCATATGGCATATAAAGGAGTTACTATTTATTTGAAGTGAATAAACTTGAAAGCACCTATGACCTGTAAGCAACAGGCTGATGTAATCAAATTATAGTGAGGACAATGTTTTGTTGAGGAGCGTGATTTAAGTCCTTGTTAGGAAATCGCTGCAATAATCCAGGCAACAGGTGATTGTAGTCTGGAATAAGGTGATGACAGTGACAATGGAGAAAAGAGAGTGGATTTGAGATATATTTTGAAGGTTAAAACAATCATGCTTGGTGATTGTTTGAGAGTGGGCTAGGGGGTGATAGTGAAGGGAGAGAGAAGAAAAAGGAGTCCTCAGAGATGACTCCATTTATGACTTGAGTATTGAATCAATTGGTATATCATTATTAATAAGGGAAATATTATAGGAAACAGATTAAGGAGAGAAAAATTTTCTGTAATAGACAGGCTAAGTTTGTGATGGTTGTGAAATTACCAAATAGAAATGAAAAGTAGGTAGTTTAAAGCATGGGTCTTAAGCTCAGAGGAAAAATGGAAATATTAATTTTTCATCATCACCATGACCGTATTTAAGCATACGGGTTTATCTGGGCCACCCAGGAAGAGGGTAAAGAGAAAGTTCAGAATCAAGTCTTCAGAAACGTCAAACATGTCTCTTAGACATGGAGTAGGATCCTTGAAAGAAAAATAAATAAAAAAATGGACAATGGGGAAGAAGAAAAATCAGTAGAGAAGAGTGATATGTAATGATGAAAAGAGAAGACTACATGTATTTCAAGACATCTTCTGTTCAAGCATGCCTACGTTTATGAAAAATATGTTTTTTTATTTTTAAAACATTTGTATTTTATTATTTATATTTTTAAAACATTTGTATTATTATGTGTATTATTTTGAATACACATATTTGCACATAAATTGTTTTTACCACATGTAACACATTTTTATTTTTTTTTGATTGTTGGGGATTCATTGAGGGTACAATAAGCCAGGTTACAGTGATTGCAATTCTTAGGTAAAGTCCCCCTTGCAATCATGTCTTGCCCCCATAAAGTATGACACACACCAAGGCCCCACCCCCTTCCTTCCGTCCCTCTTTCTGCTTTCCCACCCCATAACCTTAATTGTCATTAATTGTCCTCATATCAAAATTGAGTACATAGGATTCATGCTTCTCCATTCTTGTGATGCTTTACTAAGAATAATGTCTTCCACTTCCATCCAGGTTAACACGAAGGATGTAAAGTCTCCATTTTTTTTAATGGCTAAATAGTATTCCATGGTATACATATACCACAGCTTGTTAATCCATTCCTGGGTTGGTGGGCATTTAGGCTGTTTCCACATTTTGGCGATTGTAAATTGAGCTGCAGTAAACGGTCTAGTACAAGTGTCCTTATGATAAAAGGATTTTTTTCCTTCTGGGTAGATGCCCAGTAATGAGATTGCAGGATCAAATGGGAGGTCTAGCTTGAGTGCTTTGAGGTTTCTCCATACTTCCTTCCAGAAAGGTTGTACTAGTTTGCAGTCCCACCAGCAGTGTAAAAGTGTTCCCTTCACTCCACATCCATGCCAGCATCTCCAGTTTTGAGATTTTGTGATGTGGGCCATTCTCACTGGGGTTAGATGATATCTCAGGGTTGTTTTGATTTGCATTTCTCTAATATATAGAGATGATGAACATTTTTTCATGTGTTTGTTAGCCATTCGTCTGTCATCTTTAGAGAAAGTTCTATTCATGTCTCTTGCCCATTGATATATGGGATTGTTGGCTTTTTCGTGTGGATTAATTTGAGTTCTCTATAGATCCTAGTTATCAAGCTTTTGTCTGATTGAAACTATGCAAATATCCTTTCCCATTGTGTAGGTTGTCTCTTTGCTTTGGTTATTGTCTCCTTAGCTGTACAGAAGCTTTTCAGTTTAATGAAGTCCCATTTGTTTATTTTTGTTGTTGTTGCAATTGCCATGGCAGTCTTCTTCATGAAGTCTTTCCCGAGGCCAATATCTTCCAGTGTTTTTCCTATGCTTTCTTGTAGGATTTTTATTGTTTCATGCCTTAAATTTAAGTCCTTTATCCATCTTGAATCAATTTTTGTGAGTGGGGAAAGGTGTGGGTCCAGTTTCAGTCTTTTACATGTAGACATCCAGTTCTCCCAACACCATTTATTGAATAGGGAGTCTTTCCCCCAAGGTATGTTCTTGTTTGGTTTATTGAAGATTAGGTGGTTGTAAGATGTTAGTTTCATTTCTTGGTTTTCAATTCGATTCCAAGTGTCTATGTCTCTGTTTTTGTGCCAGTACCATGCTGTCTTGAGCACTATGGCTTTGTAGTACAGACTAAAATCTGGTATGCTGATGCCCCCAGCTTTATTTTTGTTACAAAGAAGTGCCTTAGCTATACGGGGTTTTTTCCGGTTCCATACAAAACGCAGAATCATTTTTTCCAAATCTTGAAAAGACGATGTTGGTATTTTGATAGGAATGGCATTGAATAGGTAGATTGCTTTGGGAAGTATAGACATTTTAACAATGTTGATTCTTCCCGTACATGAGCATGGTATGTTCTTCCATTTGTCAATATCCTCTGCTATTTCCTTTCTGCGGATTTCATAGTTTTCTTTATAGAGGTCCTTCACCTCCTTCGCTAGGTATATTCCTAGGTATTTCATTTTCTTTGAAAATATGGTGAAGGGAGTTGTGTCCTTAATTAGCTTCTCATCTTGACTGTTATTGGTGTATACAAAGGATACTGACTTGTGGACATTGATTTTATATCCTGAAACATTACTGTATTTTTTGATGACTTCTAGGAGTTTTGTGGTTGAGTCTTTGGGGTTCTCTAAGTATAAGATCATGTCGTCAGCAAAGAGGGAGAGTTTGACCTCCTCTGCTCCCATTTGGATTCCCTTTATTTCTTTGTCTTGCCTAATTGTATTGGCTAGAACTTCCAGCACTACGTTGAATAGTAAAGATGACAGAGGACAACCCTGTCTGGTTCCAGTTCTAAGAGGAAAAGCTTTCAGTTTTACTCCATTCAGTAAAATATTGGCTGTGGGTTTGTCATAGATAGCTTCAATCAGTTTTAGAAATGTGCCACCTATGCCTATACTCTTCAGTGTTCTAATTAGAAAAGGATGCTGGATTTTGTCAAATGCTTTTTTTGCATCTATTGAGAGGATCATGTGATCTTTATTTTTGCCTCTGTTAATATGGTGGATAACGTTTATGGACTTGTGTATGTTAAACCAGCATTGCATCCGTGGGATGAAGCTTACTTGATCATGATGAATGACTTTTTTGACGATAAACTGTAATCTATTGGCTAGGATTTTGTTGAGAATTTTTGCATCTATATTCATGAGTGAGATTGGTCTGAAATTCTCCTTTTTGTTTGGGTCTTTTCCTGGTTTTGGTATCAGGTTGATGTTTGCTTCATGGAATGTGTTGGGGAAGATTCCTTCTTCCTCAGTTTTTTGGAATAATTTCTGCAGTACAGGAATAAGTTCTTCCTTGAAGGTTTGATAGAGTTCTGGAGGGAAGCCATCTGGACCAGGGCATTTTTTGGTTGGAAGTTTTTTATTGTTTCTTTGATCTCAGTGCTTGAAATTGGTCTGTTCAGGAGCTCTATTTCTTCCTGGCTGAGTCTAGGGAGAGGGTGTGATTCCAAATATTGATCTATTTCTTTCACATTGTCAAATTTCTGGGCATAGAGTTTCTGGTAGTATTCAGAGATGATCTCTTGTATCTCTGTGGGATCAGTTGTTATTTCCCCTTTATCATTTCTGATTGAGGTTACTAGAGATTTTACTTTTCTATTCCTCGTTAGTCTGGCCAATGGTTTATCTATTTTATTTATTTTTTCAAAAAACCAACTCCTTGTTTCATTAATTTTCTGAATGATTCTTTTGTTTTCAATTTCATTGATCTCTGATTTGATTTTGGATATTTCTTTTCTTCTACTGAGTTTAGGCTTAGATTGTTCTTCTTTTTCCAATTCCATAAGATCTCTTGTGAGATTGTTGATGTGCTCTCTTTCTGTTTTTCGAATGTAGGCATCTAAAGCGATGAATTTTCCTCTCAAAACTGCTTTTGCAGTATCCCACAGGTTTTGGTAGCTTGTGTCTTCATTGTTGTTATGCTCAAGGAAGTTAATGATTTCCTGTTTTATTTCTTCCTGCACCCATCTGTTATTCAACAGAAGATTGTTTAATTTCCATGCCTTTGGGTGGGGTCAAGCATTTTTGTTAGAGTTGAGTTCCACCTTTACTGCCTTATGGTCTGAGAAGATACAAGGTAAAATTTCAATTCTTCTGATTCTATTGATATTTGTTTTGTGTCCCAGGATATGATCAATTTTGGAGAATGTTCCATGGGGTGATGAGAAGAATATATATTCTTTATGTTTGGGGTGGAGTGTTCTATATGCGTCTATCTAGCACAGTTGTTCTAGGGTCTCATTTAAATCTCTTATATCTTTGTTTAATTTCTGTTTAGAGGATCTGTACAGATCTGTAAGAGGAGTGTTAAAGTCCCCTGTTATGATGGTATTATCAGATATCATATTGCTCAGACTGAGTAAGGTCTGTTTCAAGAATCTGGGAGCATTTAAATTGGGTGCATAAATATTTAGAATTGAAATGTCTTCTTGTTGTAGTTTTCCCTTGACCAATATAAACTGACCATCTTTGTCTTTTTTGACTTTAGTTGCTTTAAATCCACATGTATCTGAAAATAAGATTGCAACTCCTCTTTTCTTCTGAATTCCATTTGCCTGAAAAATTGTCTTCCAACCCTTGACTTGGAGCTTTAATTTGTCTTTTGAAGCCAGGTTTGTTTCTTGCACACAACAAATGGATGGCTTGTGTTTTTTAATCCAGTCAGCCAATCTATGTCTCTTCAGTGGGGAATTCAATCCATTAACATTTATTGAGATAATTGATAAGTGTGGTAGTATTCTATTCATCTTATTTGTGAGAGTCCATTGCTTAGTTTTATCTTTTGCATCAGTGTGGAGGTTAGGTTCTGTCCTTTAATTTCTGAGTTCTTACTTTGCTGCTGATCCATTGTGGTGGTCAGTGTGCAGAACAGGTTGAAGTATTTCCTGTAGAGCTGGTCTTGTTGTTGCGAATTTCCTCAATGGTTATTTGCCACTTTATTAGCAGTTTCCTTCATTGTTTCCATCATTTCTTTCATTGTTTTCAACATGTGTATTCTAAATTCCCTTTCTGTCATTCCTAACATTTCTTTACAGGTGGAATCCTCTGCAGTAGCTACCTCATGGTCCCTTGGCGGGGTTGTTCTGGACTGGTTCTTCATGTTGCCTGGAGTTTTCTGCTGATTCTTCCTCATGAGTGATTTCCTTCATCTGTTTCCTTGCCCTAATTTTCCTTTCACTTCCTCTTGCTCTTTAATTTCTCGTGCCTGTGGACTAATGTTTACAGGACCAGAAGGGTGAGAAGGTTGAAGAGCAAAAAAGGGATGAAAGAAAGGAGGACAGAGTGATAAGAAAAAAAAAAGAAAAGTAGAGAAAGGAGAGGGGGTGGGTAAAAGGAATATTGACAAAAAGAAGAGAGGCACTGAAAGAGGGAGACAGAGCAATATAGGTGTACAGTAGGGTACTTTGACACAACATTAAAAAAAACCCACCTTCTGGGGGTGCCCATTTGGGTGGTTCCCTTGAGGTCAGCAGGTCTTTGCTAACCTGATCAGACACAGTACCCCACCTCCACCAAGTAGAGAGGAAAGACAAAAATGCTATAAATGAAACCAAAACAAGCAAACAGAAAACTTTATGGGATAAAATTGGGTGAAAAAACAAATAATAGCTGTGGAAACACTAGCAAAAATGAAGTTCTAGTTATTGAAAAAGGCAACAATGGGGGGGCGGAGCAAGATGGCAGCCGAGTGGCAGCTTCCTTGCATCTGGGCACCGTGAGTCTGGGGAGATGGGACTCCGGGCATCTCTGGCTGGTGGGAACTGCCTATCATCACTCCTATGAGGATACAGGGAGTCGGCGAGTGACTTCTGGACCCCAGGAGGAGGACTGAAACAGTGGAAAGCCGGCAAGTGGTCGCGTGTGTTCAACCCGTCTAGACCCGCCCACAACTGTGGGTTCAGTAGCAGCGAGACTGCAAACCAGAAAGGCCTTACCTGTGAACTCTTTTGATGTCCTTGGACTTGGCACTGAGTTGAACTGCCTTGGGGAAGGCCTGAGTGGGAGTGCGGAGAACTTTGGCTGTTGTCTAGGGCCCCAGTCTGAGCCGCTGAGCCAGACGGAGCTAATAGTGTTTGGCGGTGGGTCACACGGATCCATTGTCAGTGATCTTCCCCGGCAAGCTCCGCCCTCAGGGTCGCAGAGCTAGAAACGGGTGGGAGCTGGTAACCCAGCAACCAAGTAGCCTAAGGGTGGGGTCTGAGCCGCCTTGCAGCCCTAACCCTCAGGGACAGAGTGAGACCGGTTTTGGCACACTGAGTAAGTGGATAGCCACTTCAGCAGTGATTCCAGCAAGAAAGCTGGGAAAGCTTCTGCTCAGTAAGTTTACAAGTTCAAAGTGCCTTTTAAGTGGGCTGAAGAGAGATTTAGGGTGTCTACCTGCTGGGGTTTGAGAAATCAGCAGCCTCCAGTCGTATCAGAACTGTGACTAACATCTCATACCCCAAAAGACCACGTGTTGCCCAGACAATATTCAACAACATATACAAACTGCTTTGTTTTTGGTTGTGTATTTTTTTTTCTTTTTTTTTTGTTTGGTTGGGTTTTTTTGTTTGTTTATTTTGACGTTGTTGATGTTCTTTTGTTTCTTAATTTCAATCTTTTCCATACAGATCCCTTTTCCTTTCTCAATTTTTCTAGTTTAATTATAATTTCCCATTGCTGCCTTTTTTAATAACTACAACTTCATTTTTGCTAGTGTTTCTACCGCTATCACTTGGTTTTTCACCCAATTTTATCGCCATAAAGTTTTCTGTTTGCTTGTTTTGGTTTGATTTATAGCATTTTTGTCTTTCCTCTCTACTTGGTGGAGGTGGGGTACTGTGTCTGACCAGGTTAGCAAAGAGCTGCTGACCTCAAGGGAACCACCCAACTGGGCACCCAACCCCCAGAAGGTGGGGTTTTTTAAGGTTGTGTCAAAGTACCCTACTGTACACCTATATTGCCCTGTCTCCCTCTTTCTGTGCCTCTCTTCTTTTTGTCAATATTCCTTATCCCTACCCCCTCTCCTTTCTCTATCTTTCTTTTTTTTCTTAACACTTGGTCCTCCTTTCGTTCATCCCTTTTTTGCTCTTTAACCTTCTCACCTTTCTGGTCCTGTAACCCTTAGTCCACAGGCACAAGAACTTAAAGAGCAAGAGGAAGTGAAAGGAAAATTAGGGCAAGGAAACAGATAAAAGAAATCACTCATGAGGAAGAATCAGCAGAAAACTCCAGGCAACATGAAGAACCAGTCCAGAACAACCCCGCCAAGGGACCATGAGGTAGCTACTGCAGAGGATTCCACCTATACAGAAAGGTTAGGAATGACAGAAAGGGAATTTAGAATACACATGTTGAAAACAATGAAAGAAATGATGGAAACAATGAAGGAAACTGCTAATAAAGTGGAAAATAACCAAAAGGAAATCCAAAAACAGAATCAAATCAGAGATGAACGATATGAAGAATATAAAAAGGATATAGCAGAGCTGAAGGAAATGAAACAGTCAATCAGGGAACTTAAAGATGCAATGGAAAGTATCAGCAACAGGTTAGACCATGCAGAAGAAAGAATTTCAGAGGTAGAAGACAAAGTTTTTGAGATAACTCAGATAGTAAAAGAGGCAGAAAAGAAGAGAGAGAAAGCAGAACGTTCACTGTCAGAATTATGGGACTTTATGAAACGTTCCAACATACGAGTTATAGGAATTCCAGAAGGGGAAGAAGAATGCCCCAGAGGAATGGAAGCCATACTAGAGAATATTATAAAAGAAAATTTCCCAAACATCACCAAAGATTCTGACACACTGCTTTCAGAGGGCTATCGGACCCCAGGTCGCCTCAACTCTAACCGAGCTTCTCCAAGACACATTGTGATGAACCTGTCCAAAGTCAAGACAAAAGAAAAGATTCTGCAAGCTGCCAGGAGTAAGCGCCAGTTGACCTACAGGGGCAAATCCATCAGAGTGACCTCAGACTTCTCTAATGAAACTTTCCAAGCAAGAAGACAATGGTCATCTACCTTTAATCTACTTAAACAGAACAATTTTCAGCCCAGAATTCTGTACCCTGCTAAGCTAAGCTTTAAAATTGATGGAGAAATCAAATCATTTACGGATATACAAACATTGAGGAAATTCACCACAACAAGACCAGCTCTACAGGGAATACTTCAACCTGTTCTGCACACTGACCACCACAATGGATCAGCAGCAAAGTAAGAACTCAGAAATCAAAGGACAGAACCTAACCTCCACACTGATGCAAAAGATAAAACTAAGCAATGGACTCTCACCAAATAAGACGAATAGAATACTACCACACTTATCAATTATCTCCATAAATGTTAATGGCTTGAATTCCCCACTGAAGAGACATAGATTGGCTGACTGGATTAAAAAACACAAGCCATCCATTTGCTGTCTGCAAGAAACACACCTGGCTTCAAAAGACAAATTAAAGCTCCGAGTCAAGGGTTGGAAGACAATTTTTCAGGCAAATGGAATTCAGAAGAAAAGAGGAGTTGCAATCTTATTTTCAGATACATGTGGATTTAAAGCAACTAAAGTCAAAAAAGACAAAGATGGTCACTTTATATTGGTCAAGGGAAAACTACAACAAGAAGACATTTCAATTCTAAATATCTATGCACCAAATTTAAATGCTCCCAGATTCTTGAAACAGACCTTACTCAGTCTGAGCAATATGATATCTGATAATACCATCATAACAGGGGACTTTAACACACCTCTTACAGAGCTGGACAGATCCTCTAAACAGAAATTAAACAAAGATATAAGAGATTTAAATGAGACCCTAGAACAATTATGCTTGATAGACGCATATAGAACACTCCACCCCAAAGATAAAGAATATACATTCTTCTCATCACCCCATGGAACATTCTCCAAAATTGATCATATCCTGGGACAGAAAACAAATATCAACAGAATCAAAAGAATTGAAATTTTACCTTGTATCTTTTCAGACCATAAGGCACTAAAGGTGGAACTCAACTCTAACAAAAATGCTCGACCCCATCCAAAGGCATGGAAATTAAACAATCTTCTGTTGAATAACAGATGGGTGCAGGAAGAAATCAAACAGGAAATCACTAACTTCCTTAAGCATAACAACAATGAAGACACAAGCTACCAAAACCTGTGGGATACTGCAAAAGCAGTTTTGAGAGGAAAATTCATCGCTTTAGATGCCTACATTCGAAAAACAGACAGAGAGCACATCAACAATCTCACAAGAGACCTTTTGGAATTGGAAAAAGAAGAACAATCTAAGCCTAAACTCAGTAGAAGAAAAGAAATCTCCAAAATCAAATCAGAGATCAATGAAATTGAAAACAAAAGAATCATTCAGAATATTAATGAAACAAGGAGTTGGTTTTTTGAAAAAATAAATAAAATAGATAAACCATTGGCCAGACTAACTAGAAATAGAAAAGTAAAATCTCTAGTAACCTCAATCAGAAATGATAAAGGGGAAATAACAACTGATCCCACAGAGATACAAGAGATCATCTCTGAATACTACCAGAAACTGTATGCCCAGAAATTTGACAATGTGAAGGAAATGGATCAATATTTGGAATCACACCCTCTCCCTAGACTTGGCCAGGAAGAAACAGACCTCCTCAACAGACCAATTTCAAGCACTGAGATCAAAGAAACAATAAAAAAGCTTCCAACTAAAAAATGCCCTGGTCCAGATGGCTTCACTCCAGAATTCTATCAAACCTTCAAGGAAGAGCTTATTCCTGTACTGCAGAAATTATTCCAAAAAATTGAGGAAGAAGGAATCTTCCCCAACACATTCTATGAAGCAAACATCACCCTGATACCAAAACCAGGAAAAGACCCAAACAAAAAGGAGAATTTCAGACCAATCTCACTCATGAATATAGATGCAAAAATTCTCAACAAAATCCTAGCCAATTGATTACAGCTTATCATCAAAAAAGTCATTCATCATGATCAAGCAGGCTTCATCCCAGGGATGCAAGGCTGGTTCAACATACGCAAGTCCATAAACGTTATCCACCATATTAACAGAGGCAAAAATAAAGATCACATGATCCTCTCAATAGATGCAGAAAAAGCATTTGATAAAATCCAGCATCCTTTTCTAATTAGAACACTGAAGAGTATAGGCATAGGTGGCACATTTCTAAAACTGATTGAAGCTATCTATGACAAACCCACAGCCAATATTTTACTGAATGGAGTAAAACTCAAAGCTTTTCCTCTTAGAACTGGAACCAGACAAGGTTGTCCTCTGTCACCTTTACTATTCAACATAGTGCTGGAAGTTCTAGCCAATACAATTAGGCAAGACAAGGAAATAAAGGGAATCCAAATGGGAGCAGAGGAGGTCAAACTCTCCCTCTTTGCTGACGACATGATCTTATACTTAGAGAACCCCAAAGACTCAACCACAAGACTCCTAGAAGTCATCAAAAAATACAGTAATGTTTCAGGATATAAAATCAACGTCCACAAGTCAGTAGCCTTTGTATACACCAAAAACAGTCAAGAGGAGAAGCTAATTAAGGACACAACTCCCTTCACCATAGTTTCAAAGAAAATGAAATACCTAGGAATATACCTAACGAAGGAGGTGAAGGACCTCTATAAAGAAAACTATGAACTCCTCAGAAAGGAAATAGCAGAGGATATTAACAAATGGAAGAACATACCATGCTCATGGATGGGAAGAATCAACATTGTTAAAATGTCTATACTTCCCAAAGCAATCTACCTATTCAATGCCATTCCTATCAAAGTACCTACATCGTACTTTCAAGATTTGGAAAAAATGATTCTGCGTTTTGTATGGAACCGGAAAAAACCCCGTATAGCTAAGGCAGTTCTTAGTAACAAAAATAAAGCTGGGGGCATCAGCATACCAGATTTTAGTCTGTACTACAAAGCCATAGTGCTCAAGACAGCATGGTACTGGCACAAAAACAGAGACATAGACACTTGGAATCGAATTGAACACCAAGAAATGAAACTAACATCTTACAACCACCTAATCTTCGATAAACCAAACAAGAACTTACCTTGGGGGAAAGACTCCCTATTCAATAAATGGTGTTGGGAGAATTGGATGTCTGCGTGTAAAAGACTGAAACTGGACCCACACCTTTCCCCACTCACAAAAATTGACTCAAGATGGATAAAGGACTTAAATTTAAGGCACGAAACAATAAAAATCCTCAAAGAAAGCATAGGAAAAACACTGGAAGATATTGGCCTGGGGGAAGACTTCATGAAGAAGACTGCCATGGCAATTGCAACAACAACAAAAATAAACAAATGGGACTTCATTAAACTGAAAAGCTTCTGTACAGCTAAGGTGACGATAACCAAAGCAAAGAGACAACCCACACAATGGGAAAGGATATTTGCATATTTTCAATCAGACAAAAGCTTGATAACCAGGATCTATAGAGAACTCAAATTAATCCACATGAAAAAAGCCAACAATCCCTTATATCAATGGGCAAGTGACATGAATAGAACTTTCTCTAAAGACGACAGACGAATGGCTAACAAACACATGAAAAAATGTTCATCATCTCTATATATTAGAGAAATGCAAATCAAAACATCCCTGAGATATCATCTAACCCCAGAGAGAATGGCCCACATCACAAAATCTCAAAACTGCAGATGCTGGCGTGGATGTGGAGAGAAGGGAACACTTTTACACTGCTGGTGGGACTGCAAACTAGTACAACCTTTCTGGAAGGAAGTATGGAGAAACCTCAAAGCACTCAAGCTAGACCTCCCATTTGATCCTGCAATCCCATTACTGGGCATCTACCCAGAAGGAAAAAAATCCTTTTATCATAAGGACACTTGTACTAGACTGTTTATTGCAGCTCAATTTACAATCGCCAAAATGTGGAAACAGCCTAAATGCCCACCAACCCAGGAATGGATTAACAAGCTGTGGTATATGTATACCATGGAATACTATTCAGCCATTAAAAAAAATGGAGACTTTACATCCTTCGTATTAACCTGGATGGAAGTGGAAGACATTATTCTTAGTAAAGCATCACAAGAATGGAGAAGCATGAATCCTATGTACTCAATCTTGATATGAGGACAATTAATGACAATTAAGGTTATGGGGGGGGAAGCAGAAAGAGAGAGGGAGGGAGGGGGGTGGGGCCTTAGTGTGTGTCACACTTTATGGGGGCAAGACATGATTGCAAGAGGGACTTTACCTAACAATTGCAATCAGTGTAACTGGCTTATTGTACCCTCAATGAATCCCCAACAATAAAAAAAAAAGAAAAAAAAAAAAAAAAAAAAGAAAAAGGCAACAATGGGAAATTATAATTAAAACAGAAAAATTGAGAAAGAAAAAGGATCTGTATGGAAAAGGTTGAAATTAAAAAACAAAACAACATCAACAACATCAATATTAACAAAAAAAAAAAAAACAACCAAACCAAAAAAAAAAACACAACCAAAAGAAAGCAGTATGTATATGTTATTGAATATTGTCTGGGCAACATGTGGTCTTCTGGGGTATGAGATGTTAATCACAGTTCTGATACGACTGGAGGCTGCTGATTTCTCAAACCCCAGCAGGTAGACACCCTAAATCTCTCTTAAGCCCACTTAAAAGGAATTTTGAACTTGTTCACTTGCTGAGCAGAAGCTTTCCCAGGAAAGTGCTTGTCACTGGAATCACTGCTGAAGTGGCTATCCACTTACCCAGTGTGCCAAAACCGGTCTCACTCTGCCCCTGAGGGTTAGGGCTGCAAGGCGGCTCAGACTCCACACTTAGGCTACTTGGTTGCTGGGTTACCAGCTCCCACCCAATTCTAGCTCTGCGACCCTGAGGGCGGAGCTTGCCGGGGCAGATCGCTCACAATGGCTCCCTGTGACCCACAGCCAAACACTATTAGCTCCGTCTGGCTCAGCGGCTCAGACTGGGGCCCTAGACAACGGCCAAAGTTCTCCGCACTCCCGATCAGGCTCTCCCCTAGGCAGTTCAAATGAGTGCCAAGTCCAAAGACACCAAAACAATTCACAGGTAAGGCCTTTCTGGTTTGCAGTCTCGCTGCTACTGAACTTACAGGTGCGGGTGGGTTTAGACGGATTGAACACATGCCACCACTTGCCGTTTTTCCACTGTTTTAGTCCTCCTCTTGGGGTCCAGAAGTCTGTCGCTGACTCCCTGTATCCTCACAGGGGTGATGATAGGCAGATCCCACCAGCCAGAGATGCCTGGAGTCCTATCTCCCCAGACTCACGGTGCCCAGATGCAAGGAAGCTGTTACTCGGCCGCCATCTTGCTCTGCCTCCTATGAAAAATATGTTGACAGAGCAGTATTTGTTAGATGTGGCTACAAAAGTTGCAGCTGGACCTTAGCAACTACAGTTTCCATGGAATGATGGAATTAGAAAATATTTTGATGGTACTGGTATTCAAGTATTGTCATTAGACTAGCAATATTAATAACATGTCGGAGGCCAGGCATGGTGGCTCACACTTGTAATCCTAGCACTCTGGGAGGTCCAGATGAGTGGATTGCCTGGGCTCAGGAGTTTGAGACCAGCCTGAGCCAGAGCAAGACCTCCATCTCTAAAAATAGCCGGGCATTGTGGTGGGCACCTGTAGTCCAAGCTATGTGGGTGGCTGAGGCAAGAGAAATGCTTGAGTCCAAGAGTTGGAGGTTGCAGTGAGCTGTGACAGCATGGTAATCTACTGAGGGTGACAAAGTAAGACTCTGTCTCAAAAAAATAACAGTGATAACTCCTTATTAAAAATGCCCCCCATTACCTACTGAATCAAAAATACATTAACTCTGAGGATATTACTCACAAATCTGTGTTTTCTAAAGTATTCCAAATTATGCTGATACACATTGAAGTATAAGAACCATTTGCTCTGTGGTTTGAGTTTTAAAAGATGGGTGAGGGATTATAGTCAGAATGTGTAGACAACATCTAAGATACACGATTTTAAAAATACTTTAGTGGAATTTGAATGGAATATAGTGAATAAACACATTCATAATAATTGTATGAATTTCTGGATTTTCCTGAAATCAAAACACTTAATGCTTTTTGAGTGTCATTTGTCTTGTTAAAAAAAGATATAAAATTCCAGTGGTAAAAAGGCCAGTCTGTAATACTTTGAGATATTGATGAAGATGAAGGTATGTAATAATACAGTAGAGGAGAAATTAAATATACTACAAGATCAAAATAGAACTCGAAGATGATATCAAAAATGAGCAAAGCACAATAAAGAGAGATGGCAATTGGAAATAAGATATATAATATGTCTCAGAACTAATGAGATAGTGATAATGTATACACATAATAAAAAAGATGCATCAGTATGGAGGTACGTAGGACAGGAAATGTGTTTTGTTACTGTAAGTACTGCAAAAATACGTTTTCTGTCTCTATACACACATACCTATCATACCATCTGATACGTATTTGCTTTATATTTTCAAAAGAACTTTTTGTCCTTTCCTTATTTTTAATTTTTAAATTATAAAATATTTAATTGACAAATATAAATAATAAATGCACAAAATGTACAAGGTAATGGTCTGATATAAATATACATTGTGTAATGATTATGGCAATGAAATTAACTAACATATCCATCATCACCCATAGTGTGTATTAGGCCATCAGACATTAATTTTATAACTAAAAGTCTATACCATTTCACCAACATCTCCCCATTTCCCCTACCCCCAAGTCCATGGCAAATACTACTATGTTCTCTGCTTCAGCTAGTTCAACAATTTTAGATTCTACATATAAATAAGACCATGCAATATTGTCTTTCTTTATCTGGCTTATTTTCTTAGCATAATATCATCCAGATTCATTTTTCATAGCTAACTAGTATTTCATTGTGTATATACACCATATTTTCTTCATTTATTTATCCCTTAATTGACACTTGTGCTGTTTCTATATTTTAGTTATTAGAAGATAGTGTCACAATGAACATAGGAGTGCAGGTATTTCTTCAGATTACTGATTCCATTTCCATCGGACATATCCCCAGAAGTAGAATTGCTAAATCATATGTCAGTTCTACTTTTAATTTTCTGAGGAAACTTCATGTTGTTTTCTATATCTATACCAATTTACACTGTTATCAATGGTGTGCAAGGGTTCCCTACTCGCCACACTCACCAACACTTACCTCTTGTCTTTTTGATAGTAGCCATCTTAAAACATACAAGGTGACATGTTATGCATTTGATTTCCACTTGTCTGATAATTAGTGAGAAGTGGGTGGCATATTTCCTCATAAACTTGATGGCCATTTGTAAGAAACAGTGTGGAGATCTGCAAAGGTATATAGATACCTCCACTTTTATAGCTGAATAACATTCCATCAAATAGTTTTCTTTTAAGAACTATTTATTCAATTCCTTTACTCATTTTTAATTTGGTTTTTTGGACCTTTTTGCTATTGATTTGTGTGAATTCCTTAAAAACTTTGGATATTGACCCTATATAATACATGGTTTGCAAATATATTCTCTAATATTGCCTTTTCATTTTGTTGATTTTTTTGCCTGTGCTGTGGAGAAACATTTATCTTGGAGTAAAGATTGGATAAAATATTGTCTATTAAATCATAAATGAGTGATAACCTCTTATCTAGCATTATACCATTGTGAATTGGTAGAATTAGAAATCTGTGGCAATCTCAGAGTAAAGAATGAAGACTGTGAATTTAGGCCTCAAGGAAGATAATTTTAATAGTTAAAATGCACAGAACAAGCTGCTTTTGGAGGGGATGTGGTTAATACAAAGGAGAATTCATGTGTGAGAAAACCAGTGCCATCCCTAACACTTCTGAAACCATTTGATTACTTTATGTTAAAATTCCAACAAAAATAAATTGAAGGAATAAATGCACTACAACTGGAATATGCCCAGATTCTACTGAATTTTTGAAAGTCTTTCCTTTTAACTAATTTGGAAAGAAATTTAATGGAGACTGTCAATTATTATCTATAGAAGTTGTACCAGGTTATACTCCCATGCATGAATTATGAGAAGTCCTGTTTCCCTACCTATGGCAGCCCACAGTTTGGTACCAAACTTTTGACCTTTACAATATAGGAGGTGAATATAAAAACTGTGTGTAGTTTAGTTTACATTACTTTTATAATGTGTGAGATTGAATGGATGTTAGATGTTTAAGAACCAGTTGTTTATTCTTACTTTTTTCTTTTTTTCAAGTTTTAATTTTTATAAATTTAAGGGGTACAAGTGTCATTTGTTATGTGAATATATTGCGTAGTAGTGAAGTCCGGACTTTTATTGTACCCAATATATTCTATTATTGTACCCATTCAGTAATCTCCAATTTATTTTCCCTCTCCCATCCTCTCACCCTTCTTTATCTCCCCTGTCTATCATTCAACCCTCGAAGACGGTGTGTACACATCATTTAGCTTATGCTTATAAGTTAGAATATGTGGCATGCGTCTCTTTGTGTCTTATTTGTTTCACTTAATACAATGGCCCTAGTTCTATCAATATTAGGGCAAGAGACATGATTTCACACTTTTATAGCTGAATAACATTCCATCATGTATATAGAAGACATTTTCTTTGTTCATCTGTTGGTGGGTAACAATTAGGTTCATTCAGTGTCTTTGCTAGTGTGAATACTACTGCAATAAACATATGAGTGTTGGTATCTTTTTTATGTGATTATTTCCTTGGGTAGATACCCAATAAAGGTATTTCTGGATTGAAGAGTAATTCTATATACCTTTGCAGAATCTCCACACTGTTTCTTATAGATGTATTAATTTACATTCCCACCAACAGTTTATAAGCATTCCCTTTTCTTTGCTCTTTACCAAAATCTCTTATTTTTCAAAATTTAATAATAGCCATTCTGGCTGATGTAGCATGGTAACTCATTGTGGTTTTAATTTAAATTTCTTTGATGATTAGTGATGTTGAACATTTTTTGATATACCTGTTGGGCCATTTCTATGTCATCCTTTTGAACAAATGTTTGTCCATGTCTTCTGTCCACCTTATACTGTTTTGTCATTGTTGTTGTTATTGAGTTGTTTAAGTTCTTTCTAAGTTCTGGATATTAGTATTCTGTCAAAAGTATAGTTTGCAAATATTTTCTCTCATTCTGCAACTGTCTGCTCACTCTGCCGATTATTTCTGTGGCTGTGAAAAATAATTTTAGTTAAAGTTAAGTCACATTTCTCTCTTTTTATTTGCCTGTTCTTTTGAGGTCTTAACCATAAATTCTTTACCTGTGGCATTGTCCAGAAGTTTTCCTAAGTTTTATTCAAGTATTTTATAGTTTCAGGAGTTACATTCAAGTCTTTGATGCATCTTGGGTTGATCTTGTATATGGTAAGAAGTAGGGGTCCAGTTTCTTTTTTTTTTTTATTAAATCATAACTGTATACAATGATATGATTATGGGGCATCATACACTCACTTCATAAACCATTTGACACATTTTTATCACAGTGGTTAACATAGCCTTTCCGGCGTTATCTCAGTTACTGTGCCAAAACATTTACATTCTACATTTACCAAGTTTCGCAAATACCCCTGTAATATGCACCACAGGTGTGATCCCACCGATTCCCCTCCCTCTACCCACCCCCCCCTTTCCCACTTCCCCCTATTGTTAAGTTGTAGCTGGGTTATAGCTTTCATGTGAGAGTCCCAAATTAGTTTCATAGTAGGGCTGTGTACATTGGGTATTTTTTCTTCCATTCTTGGGATACTTTACTAAGAAGAATATGTTCCAGCTCCATCCATGTAAACATGAAAGAGGTAAAGTCTCCATCTTTCTTTAAGGCTGCATAGTATTCCATGGTATACATATACCACAATTTATTAATCCATTCGTGGATCGATGGGTACTTGGGCTTTTTCCATGACTTAGCTATTATGAATTGGGCTGCAATAAACATTCTGGTACAAATATCTTTGTTATGTTGTGATTTTTGGTCTTCTGGGTATATGCCCAGCAGAGGAATTACAGGATTGAATGGCAGATCTATTTTTAGATCTCTGAGTGTTCTCCATATATCTTTCCAAAAGGAATGTATTAATTTGCATTCCCACCAGCAGCGCAGAAGTGTTCCCTTTTCTCCGCATCCACGCCAACATCTCTGGTCTTGAGATTTTGTGATATAGGCTAGTCTCATTGGAGTTAGATGATATCTCAAAGTAGTTTTGATTTGCATTTCTCTGATGATTAAAGATGATGAGCATTTTTTCATATGTCTGAAGGCCGTGCGCCTGTCTTCTTCAGAGAAGTTTCTCTTCAAATCCCTTGCCCAGCCTGCGATGGGATCCCTTGTTTTTTTCTTGCTGATGCGTTTGAGTTCTCTGTGGATTCTGGTTATTAAACCTTTGTCAGAGTTATACCCTGCAAATATCTTCTCCCATTCTGAGGGCTGTCTGCTTGCTCTGCTTACTGTGTTCTTAGCTGTGCAGAAGCTTTTTAGTTTGATCTAGTCCCAGTAGTGTATTTTTGAAGCTGCTTCAATTGCCCGGGGGGTTCTCCTCATGAAATACTCACCCAGACCAATTTCTTCAAGGGTTTTCCCTGCATTCTCCTCTAGTATTTTTATAGTTTCATGTCTTAAGTTTAAATCTTTAATCCAGTGAGAGTCTATCTTAGTTAATGGTGAAAGGTGTGGGTCCAATTTCAGTCTTCTGCAGGTTGCCAGCCAGTTCACCCAGCACCATTTGTTAAATAGGGAATCTTTTCCCCACTGAATGGTTTAATTGCCTTGTCAAAAATCAAATAGTGGTAAGTAGCTGGATTCATCTCTTGGTTCTCTATTCTGTTCCAGATATCTACTTCTCTGTTTTTGTGCCAATACCATGCTGTTTTGATCACTATCGATTTGTAGTAAAGTCTGAGGTCTGGTAGTGTGATTCCTCCTGTTTTGTTTTTATTTCTGAGTAATGTCTTGGCTATTCGAGGTTTTTTCTGATTCCATATAAAATGAAGTAATGTTTTTTCAAGATCTTTAAAATATGACAGTGGAGCTTTAATAGGGAGTGCGTTGAAATTATATATTGCTTTGGGTAGTATGGACATTTTGATAATGTTGATTCTTCCTAGCCATGAGCATGGTATGTTTTTCCATTTGTTAACATTTTCAGCTATTTCTTTTCTTAGAGTTCCATAGTTCTCTTTATAGAGCTCTTTCACGTCTTTTGTTAGGTAAATTCCCAAATATTTCATCTTCTTTGGCACTACTGTGAATGGGATAGAGTCCTTAACTGCTTTTTCAATTTGACTGTTGTTGGTGTATATAAAGGCTACCGATTTATGAATGTTGATTTTGTAACCTGAGACGCTGCTGTATTCCTTGATCACTTCTAGGAGTTTTGTAGTAGAGTCCCTAGTGTTTTCCAGATACACAATCATATCATCTGCGAAGAGCGAGAGTTTGATCTCTTCTGACCCTATATGGATACCCTTGATCGCCTTTTCTTCCCTAATTGCGGTGGCTAAAACTTCCATTACAATGTTGAAAAGCAATGGAGACAATGGGCAGCCTTGTCTGGTTCCTGATCTGAGTGGAAATGATTCCAATTTAACTCCATTCAATATGATATTGGCTGTGGGTTTGCTGTAGATAGCCTCTATCAGTTTAAGAAAAGTCCCTTCTAGACCAATTTTCTTGAGTGTTCTGATCATGAAGGGATGCTGGATATTATCAAAAGCTTTTTCTGCATCAATTGAGAGAATCATATGGTCTTTGTTTTTTAATTTGTTTATGTGCTGAATTACATTTCTGGATTTACGTATATTGAACCAGCCTTGAGACCCTGGGATAAAACCAACTTGGTCATGATGTATAATTTGTTTGATGTGTTGCTGGATTCTGTTTGTTAGGATCTTGTTGAATATTTTTGCATCTATATTCATTAGTGATATTGGTCTATAATTTTCTTTTCTTGTTGGGTCTTTTCCTGGTTTGGGGATCAGGGTGATGTTTGCTTCATAGAACGTGTTGGGTAGTCTTCCTTCTTTTTCTACATTTTGGAACAGGATGAGTAATATAGGTACTAATTCCTCTTTAAAGGTTTGGTAGAATTCTGACGTGAAACCATCTGGTCCCGGGCTTTTCTTTTTAGGGAGGTTTTGTATAGTTGATGCTATTTCTGAACTTGATATGGGTCTGTTCAACATTTCCACTTGATTCTGGTTAAGTCTTGGAAGGTGGTGTGCTTCCAAGTATCGGTCTATTTCCTTCAGATTTTCATATTTCTGAGAATAAAGTTTCTTGTAATATTCATGAAGGATTTTTTGGATTTCTGATGAGTCTGTGGTTATTTCGTCTTTGTTGTTTCTGATTGATGATATTAGAGATTTTACTCTTTTTTTCCTGATTAGGTTGGCCAGAGGTTTATCTATTTTATTGACCTTTTCAAAAAACCAGCTTTTTGATTTATTGGTCTGTTGTATTATTCTTTTGTTTTCAATTTCATTTAATTCTGCTCTAATTTTGGTTATTTCTTTTCTTCTACTGGGTTTGGGGTTGGAATGTTCTTCCTTTTCCAGTTGCGTGAGATGTCCCATTAAGTTGTTAACTTCCTCTCTTTCCGTTCTCTTGAGGAAGGCTTGCAGTGGTATAAATTTCCATCTTAGAACTGCCTTTGCAGTGTCGCAGAGGTTCTGATAGTTTGTGTGTTCATTGTCGTTTTGTTCCAAAAAATTGGTGATTTCTTTCTTAATCTCATCTCTGACCCAGCTATCATTCAGCATAAGGTTATTTAACTTCCATGTTTTTGTATGGGCATGCAGATTCCTGTTGTTACTCAATTCAAGTTTTATTCCATGATGGTCCGAGAAGATGCATGGAATAATTTCTATTCCTTTAAATTTACTGAGGTTAGACTTGTGACCTAAAATGTGATCAATTTTGGAGTAAGTTCCGTGGGCTGATGAGAAGTATGTGTATTCAGTTTTGTTGGGATGAAATGTTCTGTAGATGTCTGCTAAATCTAAATATTGGATGGTTAGGTTTAAATCTAAGATTTCTTTGCTCAGCTTCTTTCTGGAGGATCGATCCAACACTGCCAAGGGAGTGTTGAAATCTCCAACGATTATGGAGCTGGAGGAAATCAAGTTACTCATGTCTGTTAGAGTTTCTCTTATAAATTGAGGTGCATTCTGGTTGGGTGCATAGATATTAATAATTGAGATCTCATCATATTGAGTATTACCCTTAACAAATATGAAGTGACCATTCTTGTCCTTCCTTACTTTTGATGGTTTCAAGCCTACTGTATCTGCAAATAAAATTGCAACACCTGCTTTTTTCTGATTACCATTTGCCTGAAATATGGATGACCATCCTTTCACCCTGAGTCTGTATTTGTCTTTTAAGTTGAGATGTGACTCTTGTATGCAACAAATATCTGGCTTGAGTTTTTGTATCCAGTCAGCTAACCTATGCCTCTTTAGAGGACAGTTTAAGCCATTCACATTGATGGACAGTATTGATAAGTCTGGTGGAATTTTGGGTATCGAGTTTTTCAAAGGTCCAGTGGACATTTTTAATCCTTTCACCAGTGTGGAAGTTGGAGTTTGATCCGAAGTTTCTTAGTGAGTTTACTTTTGTGGTATAGGATTGGGTTGGTCATTGTGGAGGATATGTCTGAGAACATCCTGAAGAGCTGGTTTACTTATGGCAAATTTTTTCAACATATGAATGTCATTGAAGTATTTAATTTCTCCATCATAGATGAAACTCAGTTTAGCTGGATACAAGATCCTGGGTTGAAAGTTTTTTTGCTTTAGGAGATTAAAAGTTGATGACCAGCCTCTTCTGGCTTGAAAAGTTTCAGCAGAGAGATCTGCAGTTATTGTAATATTCTTACCTTTGTACATTATAGTTTTCTTTCGCCCGGCTGCTTTTAGAATCTTCTCTTTCATGTTAACTTTAGTGAAGCTAATTATGATATGTCTGGGAGATGGCTTATTGGGGTTGAATCGTGCTGGGGTTCTGAAGCTGTCTGCTATCTGAATTTCAGATTTTCTAGGCATGTCTGTAAAATTTTCTTTCATAATTTCATGTAGAAGGGCCTCTGTGCCCTTGGCAGCCACTTCATCATTCACCGAAATTCCTATAACCCTTATGTTGTTTTTTTTTTTTAATTATCTGAGAGTTCTCTGAGTGAGTGATCTGTTTTTGCTCTCCATTTCTCTTCCTCTTTGAGAGATTGGGAGCGTTCGAAGACTTTATCTTCAATGTCGAAATCCTTTCTTCTGCTTGCTCCATTCTGTTACTGAGGGATTCTACTGTATTTTTCATATCTTTGAGGGCTGTAAGTTCTTGTTTCAGTGTGTCTAAGTCTTTGGTGGTTTTGTCTTTAAATTCGTTAAATTCTTGAGACAATTTTTGAATTTCTCCTCGAATTCCTAATTCCATTTTATTAATCTTGTCTGCAAACCAAATTCTGAATTCGACTTCTGACATCTCAGCCAGTTGTTTATGAATGGGATCTTCAATCACATCTGCCGTATCTTTTCTTGCGGGGGTTGATCTATTCTGATTATTCATGTTACCAGAGTTTTTCCGCTGATTCCGCCCCATGGTTTACTCCCTTTGGTTTTTCCCCTGGGGTTTTTTCGAGGGCCCGTACAGTGTTGTGGCCTGAGAAACTGGGGCCCTGTCTGGTGTGGTGGAGCAAAGTGGTTCTGTCTTGTTTTCAGCTGGTTTCTGTTCGATCCTATTGCAACTTCTACTCTGGCTTGAAGTCTCAGCTGTGTGGAAAAATCAGCAATTAAGTCACCCCGCCTGCCCACCTCTGGCCCCAGTTGGAAAAGGAGAATCAAACCTTCCTACAATCGCACACCCAGGGCACCGCCTGAAGAGTCCTCAGTCTATTAGCCCAGTTCAAAAGGTCCGAATCAACTGTCTCGATCGGCACTTGTCTCGGGTGGAAGGGTTCAAGAGGTCTCTGGGAACTGGATCACAGGGGCCTGGTGACTCCTCTGACACAGTTCACCCCAGTGCAGCGTGGAGTCAGGAGGAGCCACCCAGCAAACAGAGCAGTCTAGGAAGGTTGACGTCTCCTTCCCCACTTTGCCCCTCCGTCAGACCCAGTCACTGGTATCTCTGCAGATGGCTAACCCAGTTGCCTGCAGTGAACAGACACTCCAGGGATTTGCACCTGCCTGAATCGCAAGGAAGTCTGCCAGGCCCCCGCAGACTGCCGCTATCTAGCAGGAGGAGATGGGGCCTGACATCTTTGAGTGTTTGATGCAGGTGATGGGAAGGAGGTGTTCACTCAGGCTTAGCCCCGTCCCTGATGGATGCTGCTAACAGAACAGAACAGAACAGACAACTTTGTGAGGTTCTGTCTCTGTTCCTGTCGTCGCCTACAGAAGACGGGCTGTTTTGAGTTCAAACGTCTTTGCTGTTGGAGAATTGCGTCTGAACACCTCTCTGGGTCGGCCCCGCCCTGGAAGCTTCCAGGGTTTGTGAGCCGTGTCCCCGGTGGCCTCCTCTGGTTGCCCAGGGAGACAGGGGGTGTGGCCTCAGAATATCCAGAAGTGAGTGTTCTGCCGTTAAAGAAAAAACGGCTGTTGATCTACCTCCAGGGAACTGCTGCTCTGGTGTGGGCACTCAGGCGACCCTTTTCTCCTCTGTCCCGCGCCCCAGAGTCAGCACTGAGCGGCCGCAGTTTGTGCTGGGTCCACACCCCTTAAGAGATCCCCCAAGAATCAGAACTCTTGGGGGATGGGCCCCCAGACCCCGAATGGGAGTGGGGGGGGAAGCTAGAGTTTCATTCAGTTTTACGCAATACTACGGTCTGGGGAGGGCTCCTGCACTGCACCGCAGGGAAGTGCCACCAAGGCTTGATTTCCCCTCAGCAGAGTGCCCTCTCCTCGCTCACGTATCCCAGAGTCAGCACTGACCCGACGCAGCTCAGGCACTGTGCACTCCCCTCGAGAAATCACCCAAGGATCCGAACTCCTGGGGGATAGGCCCTCAGACCCCGAGTGAGAGTAGGGGCTCTCAGCTCTCAGCGGGGAGGCCAGAGTCTTATTCAGTCTTGGGCCCCGTATGCCCGGGGAGGGTTGGTGCACTGCACCGCAGCGAAGTGCCACGAGGCGTGACTCCCCCTCAGCCCAGTGCCCTCTCCTCACTTGCGCGCCTCAGAGTCAATGCTGACCAGTCGCAACTCGGGGACTGTCCACTCCCCTTGAGAAATCACCCAAGGATCCGAAGTCTTGGGGGACAGGCCTCCAGACCTCAGTGGGCGGGAGGGGAGCGCCAGAGATTCAGGGTTGCCGGCAAAGGATTCCCAAAGTTTTATTCAGCCCTGTGTCCGGCAGGAGAACGCCACGGCACCCCAGTAGGGGAGGTAGGTCCAGTTTTTAGAAGGTCTCTCCCGTGGAGTGTAGTGGGAGGGCCTTTAATTTCTGCCCGCTTGTTCAATTGTGGGGCTCTTGAGCCGGTCTCATGGGGGAGGGGGACTCCCGTCCGCTTGGTGGTGGATTTTGTACCTTTTGTTTGCGTCCTTGTGATCACAACTTGCCTCAGCGGTGTTGATGTGCGTTCTTCAGCCTTCTCTCTTGGTGAGGCTCAAGTCCACCAGGATACTTACTAAATTCCTGTCCCTTAACTCTCCTTCTGGACGGGAGCCTTTGTTGAAAGCTGGCTTCAGTCCGCCATCTTGTCTCCCCTCCGGGGTCCAGTTTCTTTATAATGTATATGGCAATCTAACTTTCTGAACATCATTTATTGAAGAGAATATCCTTTCCCTAGGGTATGTTTTTTTTTTCTACTTTGTAGTTATATGGCTTTATTTCTGTTTTCTCACTTCTATTCCACTGATGTATGTGTCTACATTTATGCCACTACTGTGCTTATTTGGTGACAGTAACCTTGTGGAATAATTTGAAGTCAGGACAGGTGGCACCCCAGGCAGCTCAGGTGAGCTGAGCTGGAGGACCTGCCACCTCCGCCTTGGCGGTCTTGGTGCAGAGGCAGCCAGCAGAGGAACTAGCAGGCTGGAGGGTAGACAAGGAGGGGTGCATCCCACCCCCACCAGAGGCTCCAATAGCCAAAGGGGCTGAACAATTGCTGGGGAGACATCTGCTCCTTCCTGTCTCCTTCCCTTTGCACTTACGACTGAATACAGAGCCCCCATTTCCTATGCCTAGGTCAATTTCATGTAAGTTTCCTAGGCCTCAATTCCATGAATGGACTGTGTTCATTCATTAATACATTCATTCACCTTGCCCCAGCAGAAAGCACTGTATCCATTCATTTCCTGGCCTCATATACAAGGAACCCATGCACTTATATGTACCCCTAAATAAAGAGCCAAGGGAGAGAAAGAGAGAGAGAGCTTTTCTTTTTTTCTTTCTTTCTTTTTTTAGAGACAGAGTCTCACTTTGTCGCCCTTGGTAAAGTGCTGTGGCATCACAGCTCACAGCAACATCCAGCTCTTGGGCTTAGGCGATTTTCCTGCTCAGCCTCCCAAGAAGCTGGGACCACAGGCACCTGCCACAACACCTGGCTATTTTTTTCACTGCAGTTTGGCGGGGGCTGGGTTCAAACCTGCCACCCTTGGTATATGGGGCCAGCGCCCTACTCACTGAGCCACAGGTGCTGCCCAACTTTTCTCTTCTTTTAGTTTATTTTATTTTTTTATTGTTGGTGATTCATTGAGGGTACAATAAGCCAGGTTACACTGATTTCATTTGTTAGGTAAAGTCCCTCTTGCAATCGTGTCGTGCCCCCAAAAGGTGTGGCACACACCTTTTCCCCACCCCTCCCTCCTTCTTTCTCTCTCTGCTCTCCCCTTCTCCCACCCCCACCATGACCTTAATTGTCATTAATTGTCCTCGTATCAAAATTGAGTACATAGGATTCATGTTTCTCCATTCTTGTGATGCTTTACTAGGAATAATGTCTTCCAATTCCATCCAGGTTAATATGAAGGATGTAAAGTCTCCATTTTTTTTTAATGGCTGAATAGTATTCCATAATATACATATACCACAGCTTGTTAATCCATTCCTGGGTTGATGTTGGGAGAACTGGATATCCACATGTAAAAGACTGAAACTGGACCCACACCTTTCCCCACTCACAAAAATTGATTCAAGATGGATAAAGGACTTAAATTTAAGGCACGAAACAATAAAAATCCTCAAAGAAAGCATAGGAAAAACACTGGAAGATATTGGCCTGGGGAAAGACTTCATAAAGAAGACTGCCATGGCAATTGCAACAACAAAAATAAACAAATGGGACTTCATTAAACTGAAAAGCTTCTGTACAACTAAGGAGACAACAACCAAAGCAAATAGACAACCTACACAATGGGAAAAGATATTTGCATATTTTGAATCAGACAAAAGCTTGATAACTAGGATCTATAGAGAACTCAAATTAATCCACATGAAAAGAACCCAACAATCCCATATATCAATGGGTAGGAGACATGAATAGAACCTTCTCTAGAGAGAGAGCTTTTCTCTCCTGACCTGGGTTTTCTCTCCCTGCTGGGAGGTTTGGTATTTTTCTATTCTTTTCTGTAAATAAATCCTGTCTTACCACTGATCTGTGGTTCGCGGATTTATTCTTCAAATCACCAAGACCAAGAACCTACCGAAGATAAAATTCCAGTATCAATACTTCAAGCTTTGTTTTTTATGCTTAGGGTTCATTTGGCTATTTCTGTTCTTTGTTGGTTCCATATGAATTTTAGGATCTTTTATTTCTTATTCCATGAAAAGTGAAGTTGGTAATTTGATAGAAATCATGTCAAATCTGCAGATTCTTTTGAGAAATATGGTCATTTTAATGATATTGATTCTTCCATTCAATTATCATGGGATGCTTTTCCATTTTTATGTTATCTATAATTTCTTTCATCGGTGCTTTATAGTTCTCATGTAGGGACCTTTCACCTGCTTGGTCAAATATATTCCCAGGTATTTTATTTTTTGTACCCATTATAAAAAGGATTTAGTTCTTGATTTGGTTCTCACCTTGATCATTACTGATATATAAAAATACTGCTCATTTTTATACATTTATTTTGTATCCTAAAACATTACAGTAGTTGTTTATCAAATCTATGAATATTTTGGCAGAAACATTGTTTTTTTTTTAAGCATAATATCATATCATAAAACAGAAAGTTTGACTTGCTCTTTTTTATTTTTATTTTTTTGGAGACAGAGTCTCAAGCTGTTGCCCTGGGTAGAGTGCTGTGGCATCACTGTTCACAGCAATCTGAAACTCTTCGGCTTAAGCGATCCTCTTGCCTCAGCCTTACAAGTAGTTGGGACTACAGGTGCCCACCACAACGTCAGGATATTTTTTGGTTATAGTTGTCATTGTTGTTTAGTGGACTTGGGCTGGATTCAAACCCACCAACTCTGGTGTATGTGGCTGGCCCCTTAGCCACTTGAGCTATAAGCGCTGAGCCGACTTGCTATTTTTTAATTTGGATGCCTTTTGTTTCTTTCTCTTGTCTAATTACTCTGGCTAGGCCTCCCAATATTATGTGGAATAAGAGCAGTGAATATGGGCATATTTGTCTTGCTACAGTTCTTAAGGGAGATTCTTTCAATTGGCTGTGGGTTTGTTGTACATGGTTTTTATTATCTTGAGGTGTGTTCCTTCTATGTATAGTTCGTTGAAGAATTTTATCATGAAGCAGTGCTAGAGTTTATCAAAAGCTTTATCTGCATCTGGTGAACTGGTTTTTTTCCTTGATTCTGTTTTTGTGAAATACACATTTATTGATTTTCATATCTTGACCATCCCTGTATCCTGAAATAAAATATACTTGATCATGGTGTATTATCTTTTTTGATGTGCTGTTGTATTTAACTTCCTAGTATTTTATAGAGAGGATTTCTACATCTACGTTCATCTTCACCAGGGATACCGGTTTATCACAGGGTCTCACTAGGTTGCACAGACTGGTCTCAATTTCCTGACCTCAAGTGATCGTCCTTCCTCAGTCTCCCAAAGTGCTGAGGTTATAGGCATGAGCCACTGAACTCCTCCAAAGTTTCTTTACGTGTTGTGCCTTTGCCTGGCTTTGCTATCAGGTTGATAACTGGCTTCTTAGAATGCATTAGGGATAAATCCCTCCTCCTAGATTTTCTTCAATTATTTCAATAGGATTGGAATCAGTTCTGTGTACATTTGCTAGACTTCAGCTGTGAATTCATCTGGCCCTGATCTTTTCTTGTTGAGAGATATTTTATTACTGATTCAATCATACTTTATTATTCATGTGTTCAGAATATCTATTTCTTCCTGGCTCAGTCTTGGAAGGCTGTATGTTTCCAGGAATTCATTCATTTCCTCTAGATTCTCTGGATTTTGAGCACAGAGGTCTTCATACTAGTATCTGATGATCTTTTGTATATCTGTGGTGTCAATTGTAATGTCCTCTTTTTCATTTCTGAATGTATTTATTTGAATCTTCTCTCTTATTTTCTTGATTAATTTAGGTAGCATATATCAATTTTGTTTATCTTTTCAAAGAATCAACTTTTCATTTCATTAATCCTAGGTAATATTTTGTCTCAATTTTTGTTATTTTACTGTAATTTTTGTTATTTTTTTCTTATGCTAGTTATGGATTTGATTTCTTCTTGTTTTTCTAGCTCCTTGAGATGTGAAATTAGGTTGTTAATTTGTAATCCTTCTAATTTTTTTAATGCAAATATTTAAAAATGCAAATTTCTCTCTAAGCACTGCTTCTGCTGAATCACACAGGTGGGGTGTGTTGCATCTCACTTTTCATTCTTCCAAAATTTTGTTTACCTTACATTTTAATTTTTTCCATTGACCCAAGATTATTCAGGAGCTATTTGTTTAATTTCATGTATTTTTATAGCATTGAAAATTCCAAAAAAAAAAAAGAAGAAGAAAGAAAATTCCGCTCAGAATTCATTTCTAGTACTATTCTACTATGGTTAGAGAACATACATTACATGAATTTAATTTTTTTTAATTATTGATGATTTTTTGGTGTCCTAACATGATCTAGCTTGGAGAATATTCCATATGCTCATGAAAAGAATGTATATTCTCTGGCTGTTGGGTAGAATGTTCTGTAAATGTCTGTTAGGTCCATTTTGTTTAAAGCACAATTTAAGTCTAGTGTTTCTTTGTTGATTTTCTGTCTTCATCATCTGTCAAGTGCTGTAAGTGGGGTGTTTAATCCCTCCACTATTATTTTAATGTAATCTGTCTTTTTCCTTATGTATAGTAATATTTGATTATCTTATTAATCAATTTACTCTGGTATGGAGTACATATATATTCTTATTAAAATTATCTCTTTATCATTGTATAATGATCTTCTACATTTATTGTCTGTTTTATCTGATATAAATGTAGCCACTCCTGCTTGCTTTTTGTTTCTATTTTCATGGAATATCTTTTCCCATCTTTTTACCCTCAGCCTGTAAATATCTCTACTAGTTAGATGAGTTTCATTCAAGCTGTATACAAATGACATAAATGGATTATATTTTTTATTATTAAATTATAGCTGTGTACATTAATGAGATCATGGGCCACCATACACTGGTTTTATAGACCATTTAACATATTTTCATCATACTGGTTAACATAGCCTTCCTGGCATTTTCTTAGTTATTGTGTTAAGAATTTTATATTCTACATTTACTAAGTTTCACATGTACCCTTGTAAGGTGCACTGCAGGTGTAATCCCACTGATCACCCTCCCTGTCCCCATCCTCCTCCTTCTCTCCTCTCCCTCTTCTCCTTCCCCATATTCTTAGGTTATAACTGGTTTATAGCTTTCATACGAAAGCCATAAATTAGTTTCATAGTAGGGCTGAGTACATTGGATACTTTTTCTTCCATTCTTGAGATACTTTACTGAGAAGAATATGTTCCAGCTTCATCCATGTAAACTTGAAAGAGGTAAAGTCTCCATCTTTATTTAAGGCTGCATATTATTCCATGGTGTACATATACTACAATTTATTAATCCATTCATGGATCAATGGGCACTTGGGCTTTTTCCATGACTTAGCAATTATGAATTGGGCTGCAATAAACATTCTGGTACAAATATCTTTGTTATAATGTGATTTTTTTTTTGGTCTTCTGGGTATATACCTAGTAGAGGAATTATAGGATTGAATGGCAGGTGTATTTTTAGATCTCTAAGTGTTCTCCAAACATCTTTCCAAAAGGAATGTTTAAATGGATCATATTTTTATATCCATTTTGCCATTTTTTTTGGTTTATGTTTGGGATTCATAGTGGGTACAAAGAATTAGGTTATACTGATTGGATTTGTTGGGTAAAGTCCCTCCTATAATTGTGTCCCACCCCCAAGAGGTTTGCCATAGACTGTAATCCTCCATCCTGCTCCTTCATTTCATCTCCCTGCCCCCCAACCTTAAATTGATTTGAGTTTTTCTCTTATGAGGGTATCAGATTATCTACTGCCTTCATATTAGAATTAAGTACATTGGATTATTGCTTCTCCATTCCTGTAATACTTTATCTAGGTTAATACAAAAGATATAATGTCTCCATCTTTTCTAATGGCTGAATAGTATTCTATGGTATACATATACCACAGCTTGTTAATCTACTCCTGGTATGTTAGATGTTTAGATTGTTTCCACATTTTGGCAATTGTAAATTGAGATGTGATAAACAGTCTAGTGCAAATGTTCTTATGATAAAATGATTCTTTTTTTTTTTCTTCTGGGTAGATGCCTACTAATGGGATTGCAGGATCAAATTGGAGTTCTAATTTGACTTCTTTGAGGATTTTCCATACTTCCTTCCAAAAGGGTGATCTTAGTTTGCAGTCCCTCCAGCTGTGTAAAAGTGTTCCTTTCTCTCTACATCCATGCCAGCATCTGTAGCTTTGGGACTTTGTGATGGGGGCTCTTCTCACTAGGGTTAGGTGATATATCAGGGTGGTTTTGATTTGCATTTCTCTGACAATCAGGGACAATGTGCATTTTTTCAAATGTTTATTAGCCATTTGTCTGTCTTCATGAAACAAGATTCTGTTCCTATCTCTTGCCCAGAGGTAGATAGGATTATTTACTCTTTTGTTGTTGTTGTTGTTGATTAATTGAAGCTCTCTTTAGATTCCAGTTATCAACACTTTGTCAGGTTCATGCCCTGTAAATATCTTTTCCCATTACGAAGGTTGTATTTTTCTTTACTTGTTGTGTCTTTAGCTGTACAGAAGGTTTTCAGCTTAATTAAGTCCCATTTGTTAATTTTCATTGTTGTTGCCATGACCACGGAAGTCTTTCTCAAAAACTATTTCCCCAGATCAACATCAAGTGTTTTCCCAACATGTTCTTCTAAGATTCTTATCATTTCATGTCTTTGATTTAAATCTATTATTCATATTGAGTCAATTTTTATAAGTGGTGATAGGTGTGGTCCAGTTTCATTTTTTTACATGTGGTTATCCAGTTCTCCCAGCATCATTTGTTGAATGGGTTTTCTTTTACCTACTATATGTTTTGTTTGGTTAAGATCCAATAGCAGGTAGAGCCTGGTTTTATCTCTTGGTTTTATATTCTCTTCCATATGTCTCTGTCTCTATTTTGTGTTGATTCCATGCTGTTTTGATTACTGTGGACTCATAATATAGACTGAATTATGGTAGGGTGATCCTTCCAACTTTTTTTTTATTACTAAGAACAGCCTTAGCTATATGGAGATTTTTCTGGTTCCATACAAAACAATGTAGTAATTTTTACAGTTCTTTAAAATATGATTTTATTATTTTAATAGGGATTGCATTGAATTTGTAGATTGCTTTGTATAAAATACACATTTTGACAATGTTGACTCTTCCTAGCCAAAAGCATGGTATATTCCTCCATTTGTTAGTCTTTTGCAATTTATTTCTTAGGGTTTTCTAATTCTCTTTGAAAACATCTTTCATCTTTTTTCTTATGTAAATTCTGAAGTATTTAATTTTCTTTGAAGCTACTGTGAAGAGAATTCTGTCCTTGATTTATTCTCAACTTGGCTGTTACTATACCTCCAGACATTACTGTATTTCCTGATCACTTCCAAGAGTATTGTGGTTGAGTCTCTGTGGTTTTCTAAGTATAACATCATATCATCAGCAAAGAGCAAGAGTTTGATCTCTTCTGCACCCATTTGGATGCCCTTTATATCCTTCTCTTGCCCAATGTGTTGGCTACAACTTCTAGCATAAAATTGGATAATAGTGGCAATAGTGGACATCCTTGTCTGGTTCTAATTTTACATGGAAAACTTTCAGTTTTACCCCATTCAGTGCGATGTTAACTGTGGGTTGGACATAGATGGCTTCAATTGGCTTAAGAAATGTGCCACCTGTGCCTGTTTTCTTAAGTATTCTTGTTAGAAAAGGATGCTGAATTTTGTCAAATATTTTTTAGCATCTATTGAGAGCATCATATGGTCTTTGTTATTTCTTCTATTGATAGGATCAATTACATTTATGGATTTGCATATGATAAACCAGACTTTCATCTCTCTAACGAAGTATACTAGATTATGATGTATAATTTGTTTTATGCATAGCTACTATCTATTAGGTAACATTTTGTTGAGAATTTTCTCATTGATATTCATTGGTGAAATTGGTATGTAGTTCTCCTTTTTAGTTGGGACTTTTCCTGGGTGACATTTACTTCATAGACTTCTTGGGAAAGGTGGCTCCCTTCTCAATGTTTTGGACTAGGTTCTAAAGTATAGGTACAAAGTCTTCTCTGAAGGTGTGATACAGTTCTGATGTGAAGCCATTTGGTCCTGCACTTTTATTTTTTGGAAGCTTTGTTATTGTTTCTGAAATCTCAGTGCTTGATATTGGTCTAGTCAAGGGATTTATTTCTTCCTATGTAAGTCTAGGGAGATGGTGTGATTCCAGGTATCAGTCCATTTCCTCCTCCACATTGTCAAATTTCTGGGTATAGAGTTTTTTGTGGTAGTCAGAAATAATCTCCTGTATTTCTGTGGTATCATTTGTTATTTCCCCCTTTTGATTCTCACTGAGGTTATTAAAGATTTTATTTTTCTATTACTGGTTAATCTGTCCAATGGTTTATCTATTTTTTATCTTTTCAAAAACCAAATTTTTGTATGATTAATTTTCTGAATGATTCTTTTATTTCAATTTCATTTATTTCTGATTTCATTCTGATTACTTCTTTTCTTCTGCTGTGGTTGGGATTGGATTGCTTTTCCTTTTCCACTTCTTGAAGATGAATCATTAGGTTGTTTAAGTGTTCACTTTCTTTTTTCAGATATAGTCATCTAATGTGATAAAATTTCCTCTTAGGACTTCTTTTGCAGTTTCCTGCAGGTTTTGGTAGCTTGTGTCTTCATTGTTGTTATGTTAAATGAAGTTAATGATTTCCTTTCTTATCTCTTCCTTGACCCAATCTCATTTAGCTTAAGGTTATTAATTTCCATGGTTTTGTGTGGGGATGACAATTTTTGTTGGAGTTGAGTTTCACCTTTATTGCCTTGTGGTCTGAAAAGATACAAGGTAGAATTCAATTATTTTGATTTTGTTATAAAGGGATACTGAATTTTGAGGTTTGATTTGTGTCCTAGCATATGATCTATTTTGGAGAATGTTTCATGAACTGATGAGAAGAACATATATTCGTTAACTTTGGAATGATGTATTCTGTATATGTCTATTAAGTACAGTTGCTCTAGGGTCACATTTAAGTCCCTTGTATCTTTGTTGAGGTTTCATTTAGAGAATATGTCCAGCTCTGCAAGAGGAGTGTTAAAGTCCCCTACTACTCTGGTATTATAGTACAGGATATGATATTGTTCAGAAAAATCAAGGTCTCTTTCATAAATCTGGTAGCATTTAAGTTGGGTGCATAAATCCTTAGAACTAAAATGTCTTCTTGTTTTATTGTTCCCTTGAGTGATATGATGTATTCATTTTCATCTTTTTTGACTTTAGTTGCTTTAAATCCACATGTATCTGAAGATAAGATTGTAACCCATTCTTTCTTCTGATTTGCATTTCCATGAAAAACTGTTTTCCATTCCTTCACCCTGAGTCATTCTTGTCCTTCTAGGCTAGCAGTGTTTCCTACAGGCAACATATGGATGGTTTGTGCTTTTTATATGAAATAAGTCAGCCTATACCTCTTAAGTGCGAAAGTCAAGCCATTAACATTTATTGAAAGAATAGACAAGTGTGGTGGATTTCTATTCATCTTATTTTGTGGAAGTCCATTGATACGTTTTATCTTTTGCATCATTGTGGAAGCTAGGTTTTGTCGATTAGTTTCTGGGTGCTTACTTTGGTGGTGGTCCATTGTGATGGTCAGTGTGCAGAGTAGGTCAAATTATTTCCCGTAGAGCTGGTCTTGTGGCAAACTTCTTCAATATTTTCCTATTAGTAAAAGATTTTATTTATCCATCAAATGTAAAGCTTGGCTTAGCAGGATATAGAATTTTGGGAAGGAAATTGTTTTAGTTAAGTAGATTGAAGGTGGATGACCATTGTGTTCTGGCTTGAAAAGTTTCATTTGAGAAGTCTGCAGTCACCCTGATGGATTTGTCCAAGTAGGTCAATTTGAGCTTACTCCTTGCAGCTTGCAGAACTTTTTCTGTTCTCTTGACTTTGGACAAGTTCATCACAATGTGTCTTGGAGAAGCTCTATTTGAGTTGAGAGAACCTGGGATCCAATATCCCTCTGAAAGGCATGTGTTAGAATCTTTGGTGACATTTGGGAACTTTTTGTTTATAATATTCTCCAGGATGGCTTCAATTCACCTGGGGTGTTCTTGTTCTTCTTCTGGGCTACATGTAACTCATATGTTTGAATGTTTCATGTAATCATATAATTCTGTCAGTGACCATTCTGCTTTCTCTCTCTGTTTTTCTGACTCTTCAACTATCTGAGTAATCTCAAAAGCTTTGTCCACTACCTCTCACATTCTTTCCTCTGTGTGGTCTAATCTGTTACTTATACTTTCTACTACATCTTTAAGTTCCATAATTGATTTCTTCAATTCCTTAATCTCTGCTATATCTTTCCTATATTCTTCATATTGTTCATCTCCTATTTGATTCTGTTTTTGAATTTCCTCTTGGCTATTTTCCACTTTCTCAGCAATTTCCTTCATTGTATTCACCATCTGTATTTTCAGTCCCCCTTCTGTCATTTCTAGCATTTCTTTATAGATGGAATCCTTTGTAGTGGCTACCTCATGGTCCCTTGCGGAGTGGGGTGGCTCTGGTCTGGATTTTCATGTTGCAGGGATTTTTCTGATGGTTCTTCCTCATAAGGGTTTTCTTTTGCCTGTTTCCTTGCCATAAGTTTTCTTTGACTTCCTCTTCCTCTTTACATTACCAAGCCTCTGACATAAGGTGTTGATAAGTCCTTTTGGTACAAGACTAACATGATGAGAGGATTGAAGAGCAAGAAGTGGAAAAAGCAATTATGAATAGGGCTGCAATAAACATTCTGGTACAAATATCTTTGTTATGATTTGATTGGTATATGTACACCATGGAATACTATGCAGCCTTAAAGAAAGATGGAGACTTTACCTCTTTCATGTTTACATGGATGGAGGTGGAACATATTCTTCTTAGTAAAGTGGCTCAAGAATGGAAGAAAAAGTACCAAATGTACTCAGCCCTACTATGAAACTAATTTAAGACCTTCACATGAAAGCTATAACCCAGTTACAACCTAAGAATAGGTGGAAGGGGGAAAGGGTGGAGAGGGAGGGGGAGGTGGATAGAGGGAGGGGGATTGATAGGATTACACCTGCGGTGCATCTTACAAGGGTATATGTGAAACTCAGTAAATGTGGAATGTAATTGTCTTAGCAACATAACTAAGAAAATGCCAGGAAGGCTGTGTTAACTAATGTGATGAAAATGTGTCAAATGGTCTGTGAACCAAGTGTATGGTGCCCCATGATCATATTAATGTACACAGCTATGATTTCATAAAAAAAAAATGTGGAAAAAGATTTAAAAAACAAAAGAAAAGAAAAAAGAGAAAGAAAAGAGGTGAGTAAAATGGAGGATTGACAAGAAGAAGAGGGGGACAGACAGAGGGAGAAAGGATTAATAAAGGTATGCAGTAGGGTATTTGAACCCACGCCTTAAAATGTCCCCAACATCTGGAAGTGCTGGCTTGAGTGGTGGTTCCCTTTAGGTCTGCAGCTCTTTGTCAGCCTGAGCAGGCACAGTACCCCACCTCCAACAAATACGAAAAACAAAACTATTATAAATCAAATCAAAACATACAAACAAAAAAACTTACAGGATAAAATTTGGGGAAAAACTAAATAACAGGGGCAGAAACACTAGCAAAAATGAAGTAGTTATTATGAAATAAGGCAACAATGAAAAACTAGGTTTATGCTTCTAAAATGAAGAAAAAGAAGAAGAAAAAGAAAATCCTAGGGGAGAAGAGTTGAAATAAACAAAAGACAAAATAAAACAAAAACAAAGCAATACATATACATCTTGTTGAATATTGCCTGGGCAACAGGTGATCTTCTGGATTATAGCATGCTAATCACAATGCTGGTACATCTGTATAAGATAGACTGGGGTCTTCTGCTGACTTCTTTGCCCTCAAACCCCACAGGGTTGAGAGCCTGAATCTCTCCTCAGCCCACTTTTGGCTGAGCAGAGGCTTTCCCGGGAAAGCATGTGTGGCTGGGATCTCTCCTGAAATGGCTTCCTGCTTATCAGGGGCACCAAAAGCAGCCTCACTCTAAGTCCCTGAGGGCCATGGCTGCAAGGCAGCATTCCTGCTGAACACTGAAAGCTGCGCTCTTGCCCAGGGGTCTCAGTCCTGACCTCTGTACGCTGTTCAAAGTCACTAGATCACTCGCCCAAGGTCTCCCTGCACAGGCCTTGCTCTGGGACCCTGAGGGCAGAGCCTGCAGGGCAGCTCTCCCACAGTGGCTGAAGAGGAGCCCACAGCCGAAGAAGGAAAGCTCTGCTCGGGTCCAGAAGCTCACTCCTGAACTCTGAACACCATTTAGAGCCACATCCGCACTCGCCCACAGTCTCCCAAGGTAATTCAACCAAGTTCCCAGGTCTAAAACACCAAAACAACCCACAGGGAATGCCTTTCCTGCCTGCAATCTTGCTGTTTCCACAGCTACAGCCATAGCAGGCGCCACAGTCTCAGATTGAGCCAAACCACTTCCCACCTCTCTACTGCTTTTGTCCTCTTCCTGGGGTCCAGACGTCTCCTGCTGCCTCCCTGTGTTCCCAAAGGGATGTTTCTGGGCAGAGCCCACAAGCCAGAGGTGCCTGGAGTCTTGTCTCCCATTCTCACCATGCCCAGTTGCAAAGAAGCTGTTACTGAGCTACCATCTTGCTTGGCCCCCTTACCAAGTCAATTTTATATCATACAACAAGTCACATCTGTTAGTCTTGGACTGTGTGCTTACCACATCACTGTTCTCATAGTTTTTAAATGGGAATTCAAGTAATATTCAAGTCAATAATCCATAAAGTAGGGACAGTTAATTTCCCCACTTTCCAGAACAAGGAACTGAAGCAAAAGCGACTGTTTCACTCTCCCAGGGTCACAGAAAACCAGGTGTTTTAATGAGTTTGCAGTGGGATATTGTACTTTATTTCTAATGTTTCTAATTCATATGAGGGAACATATAATTAGGTTATATTGTTTGCATTAATTAAACAAAGCCTGCTTTGTATTTGAGTCCTTCACCCAGGAGGTATGCCATATACTCCTACATCGTACCCATTAGGTAGAAGCTTACTGAGCTCCTTCCCTCCTCCCCTCTCTCCCTCCCCCTCACCCCTTCTGAAATTTAATTGTGTTTTACCTCTCACATGGGCCTGTAGATGTTCACCTCCCGGTCTCAAATTACTATTGTGTACATGGGATGCTTGTTTTCCCATTCCTGAGGTACGTTATTCAAAAGAATGTGCTTCAATTCCATCCAGGTAACTCAGAAAGTTGTAAAGCCTGTATCTTTTTTATAGCTCAGTAGTATTCCATGATGGATACACACCACATTTCTTTTTTTTTTATTTATTTTTTTATTAAATCATAGCTGTGTACATTAGTATGATCATGGGGCACCACACACTTGGTTCATAGAATGTTTGACACATTTTCATCACACTAGTTAACATAGCTTTCCTGGCATTTTCTTAGTTATTTTGCAAAGACCTTTACTTTCTACATTTACTAAGATTCACATATACCCTTGTAAGATGCACAGCAGGTGTAATCCTATCAACCCCTCTCCCTCCACCTACCTCCCCCCTCCCTCCCCTCCCTTTCCCCCTTCTCCCTATTCTTAGATTGTAACTGGGTTATAGCTTTCTTGTGAAAGTCCTATATTAGTTTCATAATAAAGGTGAGTACATTGGGTACTTTTTCTTCCATTCTTTTTTTTTTATTAAATCATAGCTATGTACATTGATATAATCATGGGGCATCATTCACTAGCTTCACAGACCGTTTACCAAGTTTCACATATACCCTTGTAAGATGCACTGCTGGTGTAATCCCACCAATCCCCTTCCCTCTACCCACCTCCCCCCTCCCTCCCCTCTCTTTCCCCCTTCCCCCTATTCTTAGGTTGTAACTCGGTTATAGCTTTCATGTGAAAACCCTAAATTAGTTTCATAGTAGGGCTGAGTACATTAGATACTTTTTCTTCCATTCTTGAGATACTTTACTAAGAAGAATATGTTCCATCTCCATCCATGTAAACATGAAAGAGGTAAAGTCTCCATCTTTCTTTAAGGCTGCATAATATTCCATGGTGTACATGTACCACAATTTATTAATCCATTCATGGATCGATGGGCACTTGGGCTTCTTCCATGACTTAGCAATTATGAATTGAGCTGCAATAAACATTCTGGTACAAATATCTTTGTTATGATGTGATTTTTGGTCTTCTGGGTATATGCCCAGTAGAGGGATTACAGGAGTGAATGGCAGATCTATTTTTAGATCTCTAAGTGTTCTCCATATCTCTTTCCAAAAGGAATGTATTAGTTTGCATTCCCACCAGCAGTGCAAAACTGTTACATCTCATGATGTATTTTTGATGTGTTTCTACTTGGATTTCTAATATTTTATTTAAGAACATTCTTATTATTTTATGTGATTTGTACTTCCATTTGGTGGTGCTATTTTAATCCTGTTTTAAAATCAGTTTCATACTTTCGCCTTCAATTTATATACTTCCCGTACCCTTGAAATGGTTTGGATAATATTAGTGTTATCTTACATCTTACAGTTTTCTAGAATTGTCTTCTGAAAAGATCTGGGGCTGTTGCTTTCTTTTTATTGCCAGATATCCTTTCAATGATAAGTATAAAAGACTAAAAACATACATTTTTTGCAACTGCTTTTTTTTTTAAACAAGTGATTTGCCTTTCATTACAAATACTGTGCACAACGATGCCTTCTTTTGCAAAACCAATAAATATGAGAACAACTTTTAGATATGTGATTTGTCCAAGGTACTTGAAAAAAAGAAAAAAATGCCTGATTTGTTTTCAATATTTCAGAAATCAATTTATTTCCTAACCTGATAATGATTAAGTTTGAAGGTATGACTCAATTATAGAACAGAGCAAGTGAGAAAATGAGAAAGACAGAGACCATCTTAGTACTGCTTTAAAGAGCTTTTGATCATTTTTCTGATGTCACCTTTCCCTTTTGGAACTTCACCAAATAGCTGAATTTAAAATATTTCTAATGAACTGATTAATGGGGTGGGGTGTGGAGAAAATATGTATCTAACACAGTATAAACTTTACCATAAACAGTGATGCATATCAAAAGATGCTAACTTTAAAATGGAACCAAAAAGTGAGGAAAAACCTGAATTACAGAAAAGAAACTCAAATTTATTTCATCAAAGACGTGAATAAAAATTAGCAAATATTGGGGCAGCGCCTGTGGCTCAAGGAGTAAGGGTGCTGGCCCCATATACTAAAGGTGGCGTGTTCAAACCCGCCCTGCTCAAAAACTGAAAAAAAATGGCAAATACAAACACACACACACACACACAATAGCACTATGTAATGACTCAAGATGGCTTGTTAGTTCAAGAGAAAATACCCACACACACACACACACACACACACACACAGTCTCCTACACATTCCCAAACACACACACAAAAGCACACAAACATGCAAACAACAAACCCAGTATTTTTCAGCAGTATAATCAACCTACAACAACACAAAACTTGGAATTATTTTACAATGCTTCCTTTCTTAATAAAGATGCCCACCTTAGGTGTACAAATATATATTTTTCAGTAGTTTACTGTTGACTTATGTTTAATGGTATCAGTGTTACTAAAAGAAACTGCTTCCTGTATTTTACAGCCTTTTATTTACTTTTATGTATACGCCTTCCACCAACCAAAAGACTTTCAGGTTGGCAGGCAGAGGGGTGCCTTATTTTCTCCAAAATTACAGTTCTAAACACTGGGCAGAAAATGTCTTATTGCCATTTCAATAGGGGGCAATAGTGACAGTGATGCTTAAATCTCCATTTTCTGCAAAAAGCTGTGCAGTGTTGGTGTCAAAGACAAGGCAGTCACTGTTGATCACGGCTGTCTCAATTCCCTCTTGAATGGACTGAGGAGCTGCTTCCCACGTTAGTCACCAATGATCTCCACGGAGCTCCAGTTGGTAAGTAAATGCTTCCGCTTGCTGGTGCGTTCCTAGCAGCCGGACCATTGCCCAGAACCGCTCTTGACCCTCATGGTTTTCCTGTTTCCGCAAGACCACCATGAAGTGCAAGCCAAAACAGGACTGCATCATCACCCAGTGAAAAGTAACGTGAACATTATTAACTTTCACAGCAAGGAAAAATGCAGTCTCTCCCTCTCGTGCTGTAATGGAGTCATGTTGATCCATCAGATGGGGCATCATGGCATCTAAAGAGCCTGCCCATCGACACAGAACACTAGAGCACAGGCAGGAATAAGGCCTGAAGTCACAGCGCTCTTCGTGGCCTGCTTTTTGCGCAGGCGGCAGAGTTAGTCCACACCCAGACGAGGCATATTTACACGGAAAGGTAAGTAAATCAGCCAGTTTCTCCATAGCCACATTGCGAATGGATCCCAGTTGGCACCAGCAAGTTGGACAAGAAGCCAGCTTTTGGCGACAGCTGTTACACACAAGATGACCAGGCTGACACCGAAAAATGGGTGGTAACATGTGCTCAAAGCAGACCGGACACCCGAAAAGACTCCTCAATTCACTGCTGGATGGAGTCGTGTCAGGCAGGGCTGGCTCCCTCTGGGGTAGTGGATCCTGTGAGGGATCATCAGGCTGTGCCCTGTCAGGCTGATGGCTCATTTCTGTGGGCCGAGAAGGTTCCTGGAACCCGGTCCTAGATCAAACACGCTCAGCCCTCAACTCCCGCCACCGCCTTGGCGCCCAGACCGAACAGACACTCTGGGTCCCCTCTGCTGCTGGAGAGGGTTCCCCTCAATGGCCTGGCTTCCCCCTACCAGCTTCACCGTCGCGGGCACGGCCGTTTGGCGCATCCTCGAGCCCACCGCGCGCTCCCTCTAAGTACCACACACAGTGGCCAAGGCCCTGAGGAGGGGCGCCCGCAGGCAGGGCTCCTGGCTGCTGTTTTATAGAAGAATTATTATCCAAATTCAGCACGTGTTGTATGTAATTGTCTCCTTAGACTTTTTTGCCTCTCTGGGTGCCAATGTGGGTGAATTGTGTTTCCCTAGAAAATTATCCATTGCATCTGTGGTCCAATGTGCTTGAATAGAATGCTGTAAACTTTGTACTTAGGAAACTTGAAATTTTCTTTATATTGAAGACTATGTCACCTCTGTCATTTTAAATTTCGAGAATTTGTCTTTCTCCCCTTTTGATTAATTGATCCAGTGACTTTTCTTGTGTCTGATATCCACCCAAGTCAATCTGCCATTCCTCTTATATATGAATTTCACTGTAGTGTTTTTTTTGTTGTTGTTGTTTGTTTTTCAATTCAAGTTAATGTGAGAGGGATATGTAAAATCAGGTTACACTATTTGCATTTGTTAGGTAAAGTGCAAGTTGTAGTTGAACCCTTCACCAGGAGAGTGTGCCATATACCTCTACATTCACCCGTAAAGAAAGATGGTGACTTTACTTCTTTTCTATTTACCTGGAAGGATCTGGAGAACATCCTCCTAAGTAAAATTTCACTGTAGTTTTATTTTCTAACCCATTTATTTCAAATTCCACCTCTAACTAGCAGTTTTGCTTTCATGCATTTAGATTATGTCATGGCTCTTTCTGAATTTGACCTTCACATCATTTATTTTTATTTTTAACAGTGTGAGTAAGTAATATTTCAGATGCCTACAATATTTTCTGATCACTGCTGCAGTGGTCTATTCTGATATGTTCTATTTTCACTGTCATTATTCTCATGTAATTCCAGAATTTAATCTGTTCTTGCCATTGGGCACAAAATTTAACAGCCTCCGTAGTAATATGATTTTTCATAATTCTCTTTCTGTCACTTTTGCTCTACAAAATTATATTTTCCCTGCATTACTGGGTATATAGTACTAATAACTAACATGTTCCTAGTGAATTTTAGCCATTAGTGCTATAAGTGTGCTTTTTGTTTTTTAATCTATTTCATTCTCCTAGATAAAATTCTCAATTCTGCCCTCTTAAATATGAAAATAATAAACTTTGAATTATCATTCTAATACTCTGGTACACGTTTGATTTTTTTTAAATATATTTTACTGTTTGCTATTCATTGAGGGTACAAAGAATTAGTTTACACTGATTGCATTTGTTAAAAGGTGTACCATATGCTGTGACCCTCAACCCCCACTTCTCCCTTCTCCCCACTCCCTCAGCCCTCTACTTTACCCCTTGTATTAGTTCATCTACTGCCTTCATATTAGAATTGTATACGTTGGATTCTTGTTTCTCCATTCTTGTGATGCTTCACAAAAGAAGAGTGTGTTCCACCTCCATCAAATGATGCAAAGTCTCCATCTTTTTTAATGGCTGAATAGTATTCCACGGTATACATGTACCACAGCTTGTTAATCCATTCCTGGGTTGGTGGGCATTTAGACTGTTTACACATTTGGGCAATGGGAGATTGAACTGCCATAAACAGTCTAGTGCAAATGTCCTTATGACAGTGGTGCTCAAGCTTACGGATGCCATGATATATTTTCATTGTCACAAAGGGGTTTTCACCCACAGGTTGAGAACCACTGCCATATGATAAAAGGATGTGTTTTCTTCTTACTAGGTAGATGCCTAGTAATAGGATTGCAGGATCAAATGGGAGGTCCAATTTTAGTTCTTTGAGGACTCTCCATACTTCCTTCCAAAAAAGTTGTATGAGGTTATAGTTCCACCAGCAATGTCAAAGTATTCCCTTCTCTCCACATCCATGCCACCATCTGCCACTTTGAGACTTTGGGATGTGAGCCATTCTCACTGGGGTTTGGTGATATGTCAGGGTAGTTTTGATTTGCATTTCTCTGATGATTAGGGATGATGAGCATTTTTTCATATGTTACTTAGCCATTTGTCTGTCTTCTATAGAGAAGTTTCTATTCGTTTCTCTTGCCCAGTGATATAGGGGATTGTTGGGTCTTTTCATGTTGATGAATTTGAGTTCTCTGTAGATGCTGGTTATCAAGCTTTTGTCTGGTTCATAAAATGCAAATATCCGTTCCCATTCTGCAGGTTGTCTATTTGATTTGGTTGTAGTTTCCTTAGTTGTACAGCTACTATTTAATTTAATTGTCCCATTTGTTTATTTGTGTTAATGTTGCATTTACCACAGAAGTGTTCTTCATACAATCTTTCCCCAGTCCGATATCCTCAAGTGTTTTCCCAACACCTTCTTCAAGGATTTGTATGCTTTGATGCCTTAGACTTTAATGTTTCCTCTACCTTGAGTCAATTTTTATAAGTGGTGAGAGGTGTGGGTCCAGTTTCAGTCTTTCACATGTGGTTATCCGGTTCTCCCAACACCATTTATTGACTAGGTGTTCGTCTCCCCAGTGTATGTTCTTGTTTGGTTTACCAAACATCAGGTGGCTGTAAGATGTTAGTTTCACATCATGGTATTCTATTCAATTCCAAATGTCAAATGCCAATGCCTCCAATTTTATGCCAATACCATGCTGTTTTGATCACTATGGCCTTGTAGTGTACCCAAATGGCTGGTAGAACAATACCGGTGGCTTTGTCTTTATTACTAAGAAGCGCCTTAAATATACAGGTTTTTTTTTCTGGTTCCATACAAAATGAAGAATTATTTTTTCCAAGTCTTGAAAGTATGATGTTGGTATTTTAATAGGGATGGCATTGAATCGGTAGATTGCTTTGGGAAGTATAGGCATTTTAAAAATACTGATTCTTCCCAGTCATGTGCATGGTATGTTCTTCCATTTTTTCATATCCTCTGGTATTTGTTTTCTTAGGATTTCATAATTTTCTTTATAGAGGTCCTTCACCTCTTCTTTTAGGCGTATTCCTAGGTATTTCTTTTTCTTTGAAGCTACCATGAAGGGAATTTTGTACTTAATTAGCCTCTCATCTTGCCTGTTAATGGCACATGCAAAGGCTATTGATTTGTGGATATTGATTTTATATCCTGAGACATTGCTGTATTTTTGATCACTTCCAAGAGTCTTGAGATTGAGTCTTTGGGGTTATACTTATACTTTGGGATCTTAAGTATAAGATCATATCATCAGCAAAGAGGGAGAGTTTGACCTCCTGTGCTCCCATTTGGATGCCCTTTATTTCCTCTCTTGCCTGACTGGACGTTCTGGCCAATCAGAACGTCAATCTGGTTCCAGTTCTAAGTGGAAAAGCTTTCAGTTTTACTCTATTCAGTAAAATATTAGCTGTGGGTTTGTCATAGCTTCGATCAGTGTAAGAAATGTGCCCCACCTATGCCTATACTGTTCAGTGTTCGAATTAGACAAGGATGCTGGATTTGATCGGAAGATTTCTGTGCATCTATTGAGAGGATCATATGGGCTTTGTTTTTGCTTCTGTTGATATGGTGAATAACGTTTATAGACTTGTGTATGTTAAACCAGCTTTGCATCCCTGGGATGAAACCTACTTGATCACAATGTATGACTTCTTTTGATGAGAATCTGTAGTCCTCTGGCTAGGACTTTTATTGAGAATTTTTGCAACTATATTCATTAGTTAAATTGGTCTGAAGTTCTCCTTTTTAGTTGTATCTTTTCCGGTTTTGGCATCATGGTCATGTTTGCTTTATAAAACTTGTTGGGGAAGAGTCCTTCCTCCTCAATGTTTTAGAATAATTTCTGCAGTATGGGAATAAGTTCTTCTTTGAAGGTTTGATAGAATTCTGCTGTGAAGCTTTCTGGACCAGGGCATTTTTTGGTTGGGAGATTTTTTTTTTTATTGTTTCTTTGATCTGGGTGCTTAAAATTGGTTTGTTCAGGAGATCTGTTTTTTCCTGGCAAAGTCTGCAGCGACAGTGTGATTCCAACTATTGGTCCATTTCCTTAACATTGTCAAATTTCTGGGCATAGAGTTTCTTGTAGTATTCAGAGATAATCTCTTATATCTCTGTAGCATCTGTTGTTATTTCCCCTTTATCATTTCTGATTGAGGTAACGAGAGATTTTACTTTTCTATTAATAGCTGGTCTGGCCAACTATTTTATTTTATTTTTTTTTTCAAAAAACCAAGTCCTTGTTTCATTAATTTTCTGAACAATTCATTTGTTTTCAATTTCATTAATATCTGATTTAATTTTGGATATTTATTTTCTTCTGCTGGGTTTAGGCTTACAGTGTTCTTCTTTTTCTATTTCCGTAAGATGGCTTGTGAGTTGGTTGATGCACTCTCTTTCTGTTTTTTGAATATAGGCACCTAAAGCGATAAATTTTCTTCTCGGGACTGCTTTTGCAGTATCCCACGGGCTTGGTAGCTTGTGTCTTCATTGTTGTTATGGTCAAGCAAGAAAGCTAACGATTTCCTCTTTTACTACTTCCTGCACCCAACTGTCAATCAGCATGAGGTTGTTTAATTTCCATGTCTTTGTCTGAGGTTGAACGTTTTTATTGGAGTTGAGTTCCACCTTTAATGCCCTGTGGTATGACACGATACAAAGTAACATTTCACTTCTTTTTATTCTGTTGAGGTTTGTTTTGTTTCCTAGGATATGATCAATTTTGGAGAATGTTCCATGGGCCAATGAGAAGAATGTATATTCTTTAACTTTGGGATGAAGCATTCTATATATGCACAGTTATTCTAGGGTCTCATTTAAGTCCCTTATATCTTTGTTTAATTTCTGTTTAGAGGATCTGTCCAGCTGTGTAAGGGGAGTGTTAAAGTCCCCTGTTATTGTGGTGTTATAGGATACCATATTGCTCAGACTAATTAAGGTCTGTTTCAAGAATCTTGGAGCATTTAAGTTGGGTGTATAAATATTTTGAATCGAAATGTCTTCTTGTTGTATTTTTCCCTTTACCAATATGAAGTGACCATCTTTGTCTTTTTAGACTTTAGTTGCTTTAAATTCACTTGCATTTGAAAATAAGATTGGAAACCCTCTTTCCTTTTGAATTCCATTAGCCTGAAAAATTGTCTTCCAACCCTTAACTCTGAGTTTTAATTTGTCCTTTGAGGCTAGGTGTTTTTCCTGCAGGCAGCAAAAGAATGGCTTTTCTTTTTTTTTTTAATCCAATGAGCCAATCCTTGCCTTTTCAGTGGGGAATTCAGACCATTAACATTTATTGAGAGGATAGACAAGCGTGGTGGATTTCTATTCATCTTATTTTGTGGAAGCCCATTGATAAGTTTTATCTTTTGCATCACTGTGGAAGCTAGGTTTTGTCCATTAGTTTCTGGGTGCTTACTTTGGTGGTGGTCCATTGTGATAGTCAGTGTCCAGAGCAAGTCAAAGAATTTCCTAAAGAGCTAATCTCATGGCAAACTTCTTCAGTGTTTGCCTATCAGCAAAAGATTTAATTTCTCCATCAAATGTAAAGTTTGGCTTAGCAGGATATAGAATTCTGGGAAGGAAATTGTTTTGGTTAAGTAGATTGATGGTAGATGACCATTGTGTTCTGGCTTGAAAAGTTTCATTTGAGAAGTCTGCAGTCACCCTGATGGACTTACCCCTGTAGATCAATGACACTTACTCTTGCCTGCTTGAAGAATCTACTCTTTCTTCTTGACTTTGGACACTTGGACACGTCTTCTCTTTCTTCTTGACTTGGGACTTGGGACATGTCTTGGAGAAGGTGTTCGAATTCAGATGTCCTGGGGTTCAATTTCCCTCTGAAAGTAATGTGTTGGAATCTTTTGATGTTACTTTGGAAATTTTCATTTATAATATTCTCTAGTAGGGCTTCCATTATTCTGGGAGTTATTCTTCCCCTTCTGGGATATCTGTAACACTTATCTTTGAATGCTTCATGAATTCCCATAATTCTCTCAGTGCACCTTCTGGTTTCTCTCTCTTTTTTCTGTCTCTTTAACTGCCTGTGTTAGCTCAGAGCTTTATCCTCTAGCTCTGAGATTCTTTCTTTTGCAAGGTCTAATCTGTTATTGATACCTTCTATTGCATCTTTAAGTTCCCTGATTGACTTCTTCAATTCCTTAATCTCTGCTATATCCTTTCTAAATACTTTGTATTGTTCATCCTTATTTGATTCTGTTTTTGGATTTCCTTTTGGTTATTTTCCACTTCCTTAGCAATTTACTTTATTGTTTTTACCATCCATATTTTAAATTCCATTTCCACATTTTTTATCATTTCTTTATAATTGGAATTCTCTGCAGTAGCAACCTCATGATCCTTTGGGGGGTTGCTCTGTTAGGGTTCTTCATGTTGCCAGGATTGTTCTGCTATTTCTTCTTTATGAGTGTTTTCTTTTTGTCTGTTTCCTTTCCTTACTTTTTTCCTTTCGCATCCTTTTCCTCTATAAGTTACTGTGCCTCTGTCCTAACATTTTGACGTCTCCTTTTGGTATAGGACAAAAAGGAAGAGAGGAGTGAAGAACAAGAAGGGATAAAATATTTAAAAGAGAGAGAGAGAAGTGAAATGAAAGGGGAGTAGTAAAAATGAAGATTGATGAAAACAATAGAGAAACAAAAATAGAGAGACAGGAATAATAGAGGTGTACAGTAGGGTACTTTGACACACAGTCAAAGTTGGGTGTGACATCAAGATCAGGGGCTATTTGCCAGCCTGAGCAGACACAAGACCCCATCTCCATCAAACAGTGAGAAAAAAAACAAAAATGGTATCAATCAAAACAAAACAAAAATTCTTAAGAGATAAAATGAGGGGTAAAGGATAAGAGGAACAAAAAAACTACAAAAAATTTAAGACCTTATTAAAGAATGAAACAATGAAAAATTATAATTACATAAAAAAAGAAGAAAAAAATGAAAAAAATAGTTTACAAGAATCTTCTGGGGTAAGAGATGCTAACCATGATACTGATAACAGCTATATATAATGGAGATTGGAAGCCTCTGTCTTGCCAAGAAGACCTGGTCCCATCTTCCTAATTTCTTTTATTTATTTATTTTTTATTAATATTAAATCATAGCTGTGTACATCAATGCAATCATGGGGCACCATACACTGCTTTTATAAACAGTTTGACACATTTTCATCACACTGGTTAACATAGCCTTCCTGGTATTTTCTTAGTTATTGTGTTAAGACAATTATATTCTAAATTTACTGATTCACATATACCCTTGTAAGATGCACTGCAGGTGTAATCCCACCAATCACCCTCCCTCCACCAATCCTCCCCTCTCCCTCCACTCCCTGTCCCCCTTCCACATATTCTTAGGTTATAACTGGGTTATAGCTTATATATGAAAGCTATAAATTAGTTTCATAGTAAGGCTGAGTACATTGGATACTTTTTCTTCCATTCTTGAGATACTTTACTAAGAAGAATATATTCCAGCTCCATCCATGTAAACATGAAAGAGGTAAAGTCTCCATCTTTCTTTAAGGCTACATAATATTCCATTCTGTACATATACCACAATTTATTAATCCATTCGTGGATCAATGGGCACCTGGGCTTTTTCCATGACTTAGCAATTATGAATTGGGCTGCAATAAACATTCTGGTACAAATATCTTTGTTATAATGTGATTTTTGGTCTTCTGGGTATATACCTAGTAGAGGAATTATAGGATTGAATGGCAGATCTATCTTTAGATCTCTAAGTGTTCTCCAAACATCTTTCCAAAAGGAATGTATTAATTTGCATTCCCACAACAGTGTGGAAGTGTTTCCTTTTCTCCACATCCATGCCAACATCTCTGTTCTTGGGATTTTGTGATATGGGCTAATCTTACTGGAGTTAGATGGTATCTCAAGGTAGTTTTGATTTGCATTTCTCTGATGATTAAAGATGATGAGCATCTTTTCATATGTCTGTAGGCCGTGCGTCTTCTTCACAGAAGTTTCTCTTCAAGTCCCTTGCCCAGCCTCTGATGGGGTCTCTTGTTCTTTTCTTGCTTATACATTTGAGTTCTCTGTGGATTCTGGTTATTAAACCTTTGTCGGAGACATAACCTGCAAATATCTTCTCCCATTCTGAGGGCTGTCTGCTTGCTTTACTTACTGTGTTTTTGGCTGTGCAGAAGCTTATTAGTTTGATCAGGTACCAGTAGTCTATTTTTGAAGCTCCTTCAATTGCCTGGGGGAGGTTCTCCTCATAAAATACTCACCCAGACCGATTTCTTCAAGGGTTTTCCATGCACTCTCCTCTAGGATTTTTATACTTTCATGTCTTAAGTTTAAATCTTTAATCCAGTGAGAGTCCATCTTAGTTAATGGTGAAAGTTGTGGGTCCAGTTTCAGTCTTCCACTGGTTGCCAGCCAGTTTACCCAGCGCCATTTGTTAAATAGGGAATCTTTTCCCCACTGAATGTTCTTAATTGGCTTGTCAAAGATCAAATAACGGTAAGTAGCTGGACTCATCTCTTGGTTCTCTATTCTGTTCCAGACATCTACTTCTCTGTTTTTGTGCCAGTACCATGCTGTTTTGATCACTATCGATTTATAGTGTATTCTGAGGTCTGGTAGCATGATTCTTCCTGCTTTGTTTTTATTTCTGAGTAATGTCTGGGCTATTCGAGGTTTCTTTGAATTCCATATAAAACGAAGATTATATTTTCAAGATCTTTAAAGTATGACAGTGGAGCTTTAATAGAGATTACATGAAAATTGTATATTGCTTTGGGTAGTATGGACATTTTAACAATGTTGATTCTTCCCAGCCAGGAGCATGGTATGTTTTTCCATTTGTTAACATTTTCAGCTATTTCTTTGCTTAGAGTTTCATAGTTCTCTTTATAGATATCTTTCACTTGCTTTGTTAGATAAACTCCAAAATATTTCATCTTCTTTGGCACTACTGTGAACGGAATAGAGTCCTTAACTGTTTTTTCAGCTTGACTATTGTTGGTTTACATAAAAGACTACCAATTTATGAATGTTGATTTTGTAACCTGAGACACTGCTGTATTCCTTGATCACTTCTAAGAGTTTTATAGTAGAATCCCTGGTGTTTTCCAGATATACAATCATATCATCTGCAAAGAGCGAAAGTTTGATCTCTTCTGACCCTATATGGATACCCTGGATCACCTTTTCTTCCCTAATTGCGATGGATAAAACTTCCATTACAATATTAAAGAGCAGTGCAGACAATGGGCAGCCTTGTCTGGTTCCTGATCTGAGTGGAAATGATTTCAGTTTAACTCCATTCAATACAATATTCGGTGCGGGTTTACTGTAGATGTCCTCTATCAGTTTAAAAAATGTCCCAATTTTCTTAAGTGTTCTGATCATGAAGGGATGCTGGATATTATCAAAAGCTTTTTCTGCATCAATTGAGAGAATCATGTGGTCTTTGTTTTTTAATTTGTTTATGTGCTGAATTATACTTATAGATTTATGTATATTAAACCAGTCTTGAGACCCTGGGATAAAACCAACTTGGTCATGATGTATAATTTGTTTCATATATTGCTGGATTCTGTTTGTTAGGATCTTGTTGAATATTTTTGCATTTATATTCATTAGTGATATTGATCTATAATTTTCTTTTCTTGTTCGGTCTTTTCTTGGTTTGGGGATCAGTGTGATGTTTGCTTCCTAGATGTTTGCTTTCTTGTTGGGTAGTATTTCTTCTTTTTCTAAATTTTGGAACAGGTTGAGTAATATAGGTACTAGTTCCTCTTTAAAGCTTTGGTACAATTCTGATGTGAAGCCATGTGGTCCCGGACTTTTCTTTTTAGGGAGATTTCGTATGTTTGATGCTATTTCAGAACTTGATATTGCCCTGTTCAACATTTCCACTTGATTCTGTCTAAGTCTTGGAAGGTGATGTGCTTCCAAGTATTGGTCAATTTCCTTCAGATTTTCATATTTCTGAAAATAAAGTTTCTTGTAATATTCATTAAAGATTTTTTGAATTTCTGAGGAGTCTGTTCTTATTTTGTCTTTGTCATTTCTGACTGATGAAATTAGAGATTTTACTCTTTTTTTCCTGGTTAGGTTAGCCAAAGGTTTATCTATTTTATTGACCCTGTCAAAAAACCAACTTTTTGATTTATTGATCTGTTGTATAATTTTTTTGTTTTCAATTTCATTTAATTCTAGTCTAATTTTGGTTATTTCTTTTCTTCTACTGGGTTTGGGGTTGGAATGTTCTTCCTTTTCCAGTTGCTTGAGATGTCCCATTAAGTTGTTAACTTCCTCTCTTTCCGTTCTCTTGAGGAAGGCTTGCAGTGCTATAAATTTCCCTCTTAGAACTGCCTTTGTGGTATCCCAGAGGTTCTGATAATTGGTGTCTTCATTGTGCTTTTGTTCCAAAAATTTGGCGATTTCCTTCTTGATCTCATCTCTGACCCAGCTATCATTCAGCATAAGTTTTCTGCATACTCATATGAGAAAACTCCTAATTTCTTTGCCCTCAATCGCCTCAGATTTGGGAGCTTGAAGCTCTACTCAGTCAGTGACTGTAGCTCAGTGGCAAGGGCGTCAGCCACATACAAGGAGGTTGGTAGGTTTGAACCTAGCCCAGGTCAGCTAAAAACAAGTATAATGACAACTGAAACAAAAAAATACCCAGGCATTGTAGCAGGTGCTTGTAGTCCCATCTACTTGGGAGGCTGAGACAAAAGAATCACTTAAGCCCAAGCATTTGAGGTTGCTGTGAGCTGTGATGTCAAGGCACTCTACCGAGAGGGACATAGTAAGACTGTCTCAAAAAAAAAAAAAAACTCTCCTCAGCTTGTTTAATTGACATACCTCACCCTTTCCAAACAGTGTCCATTGGCCACCCAGTGACTTTCCCAAAAAAGTGTGTCACTCACATCTCCCCAGGAGTGGCTTCCCCAGTCATTTGGTGCGCCCGAACTAGCCTCACACTAGGAACCTGAGATCTGAGCCTGGAAGGCTACTTTCTCACAATGAGTGCACCCAGACTGTCCCCAAATAATGAAAACTCTGCTCTGCCCAGTGGTTCAGTCCTGGTCCCTAGGGCTTTTAAAAATCCCTGGCTTGCACATCTAAGCTCTCCCAAAAGTAACTCATCCAAGTGCCCAAGTCCAAAATAAAACTTGCAGTGCATAACTTCTCTGTCTGTAAATTATCACTGCTATTGCTACACTGCCCAGCCTCTGCTGGGCATGCAACGACTTGCCCTTGTGCCACTTGTCCATTGCTTCTGTCCTCCTCTTGGAGCCCTGAAGTCTCCTGCTGCCTCTCTGTGCCCTCAAGGGTATGTTTCTGGGCACAGCCCACAAGCCCGAGGGCTTTTCTTCCCAATCTCACCAAACAACGTTAAGTCAGACACCTGTAAACGTAGAGAGGGAGAGGAGAAAAATTGTTTTGGAAGATCATGATGTAACTTGTAGAATGTCTTTCCCATGACAATAAAAAGTACCTCAGGTGATTGTTTGTGTGTCCTATATTGAGCATAAATGGTCAATCCTCTCTATTCCTACTGTGCTTGACTATGTTCCATAGAAGAGCACATCCTTAGATTAAACATTACAGCATATCATGAAGGTCCTGTAGCTAGAAGCTGTCAGCTAATTTCATCCTCCAATTGAACAGTAAGATTTTTCTGGACCCTTCACTGATGCCCTAATAGATACCAAGAGTTTAAGCTTTAAGATAGCATCAAATTTTTTTCTTAAAGTGTTGTCAAAATTCACACTATAATGCCCATATTCTTTCACCATCTGTCACTACCATCATTGATAGTAATCTTTAGTACTTTGAAAGTTAAAATTAGCATCTAATGTTACTTTGTATTTAGTGATTGCTAATCATGTTAACCAGTATTATTTCTGTTAATTTATATTTAACAGAATCTGAATATTATACATGTATATATGTTACAAATAGTTTTCTACTCATTCTTTGCCTTTACTTTTAAAACAAATTTTAACAAGTTATATGTGGTATCTATATATTTAATTTTTACTTTTTTTTATAGTCTATCACATTAAGATTTGGAATATATTTTCTCCATAGATTTTAAAAATATTTGTTTCTGTTGTCTTATAGTTATTAAATTAGTATTATTGCTACAATTATTGATTTTTAAGAGACAGAGTCTTGCTCTGTCACTCAGGCTGTAATGCAATGGCATAATCATAGCTACTGCAGCCTTAAACTCCTGGGCTCAAGCTATCCTCCCACCTCAGCCTCCTGAGTAGCTGGGAAAACATGTGCTTAATACCATGTCTGGCTGAATTATTATTTTATGTTAGAATTTTGTATAAGAAGTTACATTTATAAGTAAATGATGTTGTCTATGTCAAAGTATTACAGGGATACAAATGTTTTGTTTACATATATCACTCCTTTTTTTTTTTCTTTTTTTAGATAGAGTCTCATCTGTTACTCTCGGTAGAGTGCCATGGTGTCACAGCTCATAGCAACCTCAAACTTGGGCTCAAGCTATTCTCTTGCCTCAGCCTGCCAAGTAGCTGGGACTGCATGCACCCGCCACAACACCCAGCTGTCTTTTTGCTGTAGTTGTCGTTGTTTGGCAGGCCCGGCTGGATTCAAACCATCCATCCCTGGTGTATTGTATGTGGCCGGTGCAGTAGCTTCTGAGCTACAGGCTCCAAGCCTACATGGATCACTCTATAATGTTTGAGTATCAAACACCCACATAGTGTTTATTGTACCTATTAGATAGATTTTTGCCCATCCCTTCTTCCCCTTTTCCCCCCGACTTGATTTCCTCTAAGATTGACTTCCAACTATGTACATGTGTGTTCATTTAATAGCAAGTACATCTGTTGTTTGTTTTTCAATTCTTTTTTAGTTTTTTTGTTTGTTTGTTTTTTATTGTTGGGGATTCATTGAGGGTACAATAAGCCAGGTTACACTGGTTACATTTGTTAGGTAAAGTCCATCTTGCAATCATGTTTTGCCCCCAGAAGGTGTGGCACACACCAAGGCCCCACACCTCCTTCCCTTTTTCAATTCTTAAGACACTTCACTCTGAGAATGGTATCCAGGTCCATCCAAATTTTTAGGTAAGCAAATCTGGTGATGTTTGTCATATCTAATTCTGACTTATGGTTTTAATAACATAATATAATGTATCATAATAAAACATGATGACATGACATAGTATGACAGAAACAATGAAATATGAAAATATGATATGATATAGCATGATAATGTAATGGACACCTGTGAATCCTCCTCCCTAACCAAAAGCTAGAACATTTTAAATATCTTGCAACTATTTATGTGTTCTACCCTTAGCCCATCCAAATGCTTCCCTGTCTCCACAGTACTATCTTGCATATAATTCTCTTATTCGTTTTAAAAGGGACAGTTTTTTCTCATTATTTGCAGATTCTATATTCGTGAATTCACCTATTAGCTAAAATTTATTGGTAATGACTGTAGTACTTTTACAGTCATCTACACACAGATGCAGAGTGGTGAAAATTTTTATTCAGATGATGTATATGTTCCCAATTAAGGTCCAGCAACTCTATGCTGTACTGGTGTGTTCCAGCTCTCGTACTGTAAACAATGCCCTTTTGTGGTCTTGTGAATGCTGTTTCTTTCACATTTTTTTATGGTGATTTCACTGTTTAAAATGTACCCCAAGCACAAAGCTGAAGTACTGTTGTGTTCTTAAGTGGGAGAAGACTATGATGTGCCTTACAGAGAAAATGTGTGTTAGATAAGCTTTGTTAAGGCATGAAGTATAGTATTGTTGACCCTGAGCTAATGAATCAACAATATAGTACATTGAGAAAAAGGAAGAGAGAATTCACAATCTGTACATGAGTCCACTTCAGAAAGTGTTAAAGTAACATTTTCCATATATGATAAAATTATGAAAAAGTGAGTATATTTGTGGACTTTTGGGATGATGTCTTACTTTTTGTAAAAGCAGTATAGTTCATAGTAATTTATGGCCATGTTTACCAGAGTAAGAAAATTGTTAAACCCTTCTCAACTATTGTTTTATTATAAAGAAATAATGCATTTAATTAATTATTTGGAAGAAATATATACTTAGTCATTTATCTTTAAACATGATCACACAGCGATGCTATGTATTGATCAGGTGATTGAAATGTTGTGATCACAGGCTTTCAGAAACCTAACTATATTTCTACTAGGAATAATCAAGGTTATTTGCTAATTTAATATTTATAGTATCTTTACAGAACATAACTACAGTGAATAAAGAGAATCAAGTGCATTTTCCCTTTTGTGAATTACCTATTAATAGCTTTTGCCCATTTTTATTTTTAGTTGTTTGCTTCTTATGTCTTTGGAAGACTTGTTTACATATCCTAAATATGTATCCTTTGCCTGTGTAAATGCAACAGGTATCTTTTTTTCACCAATACCTTGATTGCCTTTAGTTTTTATTATGCTTTTTGTTATATAAAATTTAATTAAATTAGGAGATTTTATCAATATTATCACCTTATATCTTATTTACGAAATCATTTCTTACCCTATTGTTATTCAACAATCTTTTATAATAAAGATTTTATTATAAATTTTAAAATAAAATTTATTTAATAAATTTAAAGGTTTGTTTTTATTGTTTAAATTTCTAATACAGCTAAAATTAGTTTTGTATGAGAAAAAAATCTAATTTTACTTTTTTTAGATGAATAACCAATTCTTCCAACACTGTATTGAATAGCTCATCTTTTTCCACTGACTTGCAATGAGTTCTTATATACATCAGGTCTCCATATATTGTTATATCTTTTTTCTAGTTTTCCCATATATTCCATTGACCTATTTGTCTATGAAAATAACAATATTTAATTATGTATCTTAATATTTTTTAGAATATGTCTCATACTTTGATGTACTCTCATTGTCACTATTGTCATCATTACTATAATTTACTTCTCTCCCTTCTCTTAACCTCTATTCTCTGAAAAAATGATCATAGAAAGTTGGAATTTCCTCTTCTTTATCTAGTCAGCAGATTTCACTACTAAAATTGCATGGGTCTATTGACTTTTATTCATTTTTTTGTTTCTTTTATTATGCTTTCTTTGTATCCCTTTCTTTGGACTGTAATATTTTATTTCCTTTTATCATTACAAACTTCCAATTGGCCTACATTGCCTGCTTTTGGTCTTAGGACAGTGAAAGCTTATGGCTCCAGAGTACTCAGTGCTTTGTGATTCTATTTTACTTCTGGTCCCCAGAGATAATTATATTTTTGTGACTAGATAAGTACTTTTTTGTTTTGACATATTATTATTACATGATTAGAACATATATATGAATGTGTAAATTCACAAAGCCATATTGACTAGAAGTTTGATATATCTCTTTTGTTTTATTTTCAAGAAATGCCTTCTATCTACCATCACTTAGGATCAATAAACAATGACCAAGCATTAGGTTTCCCTTCTATTAAAATATGTTCTATCACATAAATAAGTGCCTCTTTATATGGAGACATAGATAAAAATCCATTTTATAAATTTTAATACCTTTGATACATATGGAAAATTATATACTTATAAAAGGAGAGGGGGAAATATACAGTAATAATGGGGTCTTAGTGTGACCCTATTAATTAAGTGAGAGAGAGTTATTTTCTCCCTTTTGTAATATTCCCATTTTGTCTATAAAGTTACATGATTACTTTTAAGAAGGATTTCTTCATAAGAGAAAATTTTTCAGAATGATAGCAACAGGTCAGGCAAGAGGAAAATAAAAGTAAACCCAATATAGTAGTAAAGATGTGTAATCAACTCTGATATAAGAATTTCACCTTAGGTATCTATTCCAAATAAATGTATATATAGCAAAATCAAGTTTGTTAAAAAGATATTCATCATGGTGTCAATTGTAAAAGATTAGGACCCAACTAAATGACCCAAATAGGGAAGAGGTAAAAGAAATGGTACATTCATGAGTGAGTATTTTTGAGTCTAAAAAAAAAAAAATGCTTGCACTAAGAAAGCCCATTAAAGTATTATACATAAAGGACAAATACAATAGTAATAATAACAATGATGATAACAACCACCATAACTGACATGTATTGATCACTTACTATGTGTTTTAGATTTACATATTTAAATTTCACAATAACTCTTTGAGGTAAGGAAAATTATTTTATCCATCTTACAAATGAGGAATATAAGGTTTATGGAAGTTGCATTATTTTATGGCAATAACGTAGCCCAGAATAGTATGGTTATGATTCTTTAATAAGCATGTGTTATGCATGTATATACATGTGTATAATGTTCTGGAGAGATAACTGGCTTGAAACCCACCAAAATATTGAAAGTTATAGTTGTGTAGATTGTTCTACTCATATAGAAATATCATGTTCATATGCATGTGCATGCGTGTCTCTGTGTGTAAATGCCTATTTTAAAAATTATATACAGTGATCATGGAAATCTTTTATAATTAAAAATAAAAATTGTTACAAATATTTCATGACCATCCCCCACCTGCTTCTTTGTTTTCACCTTGTTGGTGTGGTCCAAAATATAGGAAGACATTTTTAGTAAAATCCTCTTATACTTCATACAGTGACAGAGAGTTCAGTAAAATAGTCATGAAAGAATTTACCATAAATTATTAAACCAGATGTATTTTATAAATTATGTGTGTGTGCATAGATGAATTTGAATTGATCATTCCATATTCTAGATGTCATGTATGCAAATACAGTGGTATAATATACTGCACAAAACCAACTTCTAAGCTAGAGAGATGAGATGATAAGTGGAATTATAAATGTGAAGATGTGTTTGATAGTTTAGGATTTGAATGAAACTTATTATGGTATTAAGTGAAGTGGAAACTAGTAATAGCACAATAAGATGTAAGAGTGCTAAGAGCTTTGTGATAGAAGTTTGAGCATGCATACTATTGTTAAGGAGTAGATGGGATTAACTTTCTTCTCCTAGTACATTCATACAATTTCAGAACATAATGCATCCTCACTCACCCATTGTATCCCATTTATCACAAGAATATGCTTTATTAATGTAACTGCCAAGACAAAAGAAAACTACAAGATGAAAAGGGCTCTTTTTTTCCCTCTCTTTAGTGTATACTGTTCTGCAATTACTGAAGTTTCACAAGTTTAGAAAAATTTCCAGCACACTATAGAGAAGAAGTCTTCAAACATAGAGTGCTGCAAGGAAGATAATTAAGTCTTCAAAAAGAGTTTATTTCCTTAGGTATATTTTTTTTTCCTGTTGATAGTATGCTATTTGTAAGAGTAGCCTGACAAACAAGAGTTTTTAATTCTTCATCCATTGTCCTACAAAACTTAATAAGTGCCTAAGGTGTATATCCCAAATACTTCTGCTCTGGTCCAGCCCCAGGGGCATTGTCCTTTGAGACCTGTGGAACTGGCAGCTATTGACTGAAGAAAAATAAAGCAAAAAACAGTGAGAGATAAAGAGATAGGACACGCAGAATAGAGTTTTCAAAGGTGGGAACATAGGGAACCACTAGTTTGTGGGGTTCCAGCAAATGGCAGTGAGTGTTTGTTTCACCCAGCTTTTATTGAAAGCTATTTTCTCGTTTACTTGAGAGGGTAAGCTGAGGAAGGGAATAAAAATGTCAGCGGTTTCTCTGAGTAAGCATGTTAGTTCTTATTCTATCTATAATCATTAAGTTTAAGGGTCTGGGCAGCATTGAGAAATCCAAAATCTGATCCTTGTGTGGGGGCAGCTTCCTGTCTATGGTCATGCACAAAGATTACTTGGGGGAAGTTAAACCCCTCTAGTTCTCTGTGGATCAGACATAATGACATCAGGCTCCTCTAAAGAATCAATGGAAGAGAAGAATTTTCTTCTGATCTCCACCCGAAGGTGTTTCCCTCCATGATTAGTGTATAAGATCTCCTGCCCATATGTCAGGGTTTAAGCTGTTCCCTTGATCTCTGCCCTGGCCATAATACAAATCCCCACAATTGGTATTTGCTTTGACTGTTGACTGGGGAGGAGAGGGCCTGGTTAATGTTCCAGGCCTTGCACGTAGCTTCCTCTATGGCCACTATACTTCAGAGTGTTTACAGACCCAGCAGGGGTGTTTGCAAGCTGATAAAAGCAGGAACTGCTCAGACAAGGAATTTAGCTTCTGGTTTAAAAGAATCGAGCTAAACTGTATCCCACCTTGATCAGCTTATTTCTCTGTTTCTCCCTTTTTCTGGGTGTGTTTTCCCTTGCCCAGAATTGTTTCTTTGGTCCCCATTCTCCCTACACACTTCAATACTGCCTAGGATTTGTTTACACATTTCTATGTGGTTTCTCAACCAGAGGAGCTATTCTGAATGGTACCTTTCCTACAAAGACTACACAAATACCTCCCTCCACCTACATTGATAACCATATACTTGTTCAGCCATCAACTTGCCTGTCACTCATTGGCATTCATTGGTGTTGATAACAGAAGAATAAGTCAAGAAACTGCTAGTGCTATATTAACTTCAGTACAGTGTTTTTAAATTTTAGGGTGGGGAAGTCTAAAGGACCAACTGAGAATCTCATGAAAGCAGTAAATTTTTTACCTCAAATGTTTTTGAATACTTATAGACCAAGATTCACATGAAAATTTTGATTTTTTTAATTGTATAAAACTCATATAAGGCCTCCTCAAAAGTTTACATATTCTAGATCAGAAACTTCTACTTAAGAGTAATCAAAGGTCTTTCCCCTCATTCTACTACAGATAAGAATCAGTTCTGTTATCATTCAATGCACTATAATAAACTGAAATGTGGAGATAAGTGATTAGGCTTTATATCATAAATAAACCTAGAATAGCAATATCCTTATACACAGTATAAAGGACCACTATGGTGCCTGGAAAATAGGAGTCTGTCATGCCACTAGATGTGTCCTCCAGTTTAGTCAAGTTATCTATCTTCTTAAATGAGTTTATCTCAGATCTTCAGGCCTATAGTTTTCAGGGTTAAATCTCACATTTACCTAGGGTATCCTGTGTTGATAGCCTCATGAATATGGTATGGCAGTAAACAGGGGAGAAATGAAGGTTTGCAAATGTGCCCCCACTATGTATTTTTATCATAGTCAAATTGACACCAGCCAACTAGGAAACAGAAAGTATGATGACAGAAAAATGACTTTTGAAATTGACAAGAATATTCTTTCTTATGCATGTTCTGGAGATGATTGTCTCAGAGCCAACTGATACATGTGAACTAAGTCATAAGTCACTGTCAACGTAAGGTGGCTACTGTAGACTGATATATGACACAGCATTAAGAGGTATAAACCCTAATTTTTCATTAAATGATTTAATTTTGGATCAGCATGCCTTCAAGAAAGGAATAGAGGCTTTGGAGTCAGATATAGCTGATTCTGAATTCTACCTCAGATATTTCCTGTGACAATGTACATATTGCTCTTCATTTATGAGTCTGTTTTCTAATCTGTGAAGAGGATGTAAATAATACCTACCTCTGGCTCACAACAAAAATTCAAAATAGTTTAAAATTCCTAAACTTAGCTCTCAGTCATTAATAAGTATATCTGATTTTCACCCTGCAGCCAATTTTTGTGTGTGCAAACGTGATCCTTTCAAGATAATTATTGAAACTATTACACAAATGTTGACATATTTTAATATAAGGATTATAAACCCATATTTGATTATTGATGGAGAATCATAGAAAATTTATCTCTTCTAGTTTTTTTTTACATGAATGAAAATGAAATGAAATAAGCTAATGGAAAATAATGAGAAATTACTTCTGTAGTGCTGAAAATTTAGATTGATTTATTATCTTCTCCAGACATCAAAATATAGACTATTTTCATTTGAATAATTTAGCTTTTCAACAACATTGCACTCTGTTGCAGCTAGTGTTTTCATTATTAGAGAATCATGTTATGCACAATTAGCCTGCAATTCAGTGATATAGTTGTTCAAAAGTTGCCAGGATCACCGAAGAAAACTGAGCTTCACTATTTGAAAGAAATGTAAGGTTCAATATAAGTCATATTTGCTTTTACCATAGGAGTTAAATTATTGAAAGCCTACTTAGATGGGCCAGATGAGAAAACTGAGGCTTAGATGAGAAATGAGAGTTGTCCTTGGTCACATAGCAAGATGTAATGAGATGACAAAGCTGAACACAGTTTGAATTATCTATTTTATTTCAAAATGTATGGGAATACAAATACTTTGGTTACATGGGTCACTTTTGTAATGCTTGAGTCAGGGTGATAAGCACACACATCATGTAGCAGGGGTCCTCAAACTACGACCCATGGGCCACATGCAGCGGTGTGATTGTATTTGTTCCCGTTTTGTTTTTTTACTTCAAAATAAGATATGTGCAGTGTGCATAGGAATTTGTTCATAGCTTTTTTTTTTTTAAAAAACTATAGTCCAGCCCTCCAACGGTCTGAGGGACAGTGAACTGGCCCCCTGTTTAAAAAGTTTGAGGACCCCTGAGTCCTAGGCAGTGTTCATTGTACCTGTTAGGTGTATTTTTGCCCATCCCCTCCTCCTCTTCCCACCTGTTTGATTTCCACTGAGTTTTACTTCCCTTTATAAATGTGTGCTCATTGATTAGTTCCAATTTAACAGCAAATACATGTGGTGCTTGTTCTTCCATTATTTAGTATTTAATTAGGATAATGGTCTACAGTTCCATCAAATTTTTGCAAAAAACATAAATCAGTTTTTATGGCTAAGTAGTGTTCTCTGGTATACATATACCACATTTTGTTAATCCGCTCATGAATAGATGGGCACTTGGGTTGATTACACATCTTTGCAATTGTGGATTGTGCTGCAAGAAACATTTGAGGTCAGGTGTCTTTTTGATAATATGACTTATTTTCCTTTGGATAAATAGCCAGTAGTGGGATTGCTGGATCAAATGGTAGGTCTACTGGTACTACATAGTATTTCAAGTAAACTCCAAACTCTTTTCCATAAGAAATGGGCTAAATTTCAGGTCCACCAACAGTGTATAAGTGTTTCTTTCTCTCTGCATCCATGCAAGCATCTACTGTTTATGGACTTTTTAATAAAAGCAATTCTAAGAGGGGTTAGGTGATATTTCATTGAAGCTTTAATTAGCATTTTCCTGATTATTACTGATGTTGAGCATTTTTTCATCTGTTTATTGGCCACTTGTCTATTTCCTTTCGAAAAGCTTCTGTTAATAGTTTTTTTTTGTTTTTTTTTTTGTTTTTTTTATTGTTGGGGATTCATTGAGGGTACAATAAGCCAGGTTACACTGATTGCAATTGTTAGGTAAAGTCCCTCTTGCAATCATGTCTTGCCCCCATAAAGTGTGACACACACTAAGGCCCCACCCACCTCCCTCCTTCCCTCTTTCTGTTCCCCCCATAAACATAATTGTCATTAATTGTCCTCATATCAAAATTGAGTACATAGGATTCATGCTTCTCCATTCTTGTGATGCTTTACTAAGAATAATGTCTTCCACGTCCATCCAGGTTAATACGAAGGATGTAAAGTCTCCATTTTTTTTAATGGCTGAATAGTATTCCATGGTATACATATACCACACCTTGTTAATCCATTCCTGGGTTGGTGGGCATTTAGGCTGTTTCCACATTTTGGTGATTGTAAATTGAGCTGCAATAAACAGTCTAGTACAAGTGTCCTTATGAGAAAAGGATTTCTTTCCTTCTGGGTAGATGCCCAGTAATGGGATTGCAGGATCAAATGGGAGGTCTAGCTTGAGTGCTTTGAGGTTTCTCCATACTTCCCTCCAGAAAGGTTGTACTAGTTTGCAGTCCCACCAGCAGTGTAAAAGTATTCCCTTCTCTCCACATCCACGCCAGCATCTGCAGTTTTGAGATTTTGTGATGTGGGCCATTCTCACTGGAGTTAGATGATATCGCAGGGTTGTTTTGATTTGCATTTCTCTAATATATAGAGATGATGAACATTTTTTCATGTGTTTGTTAGCCATTCGTCTGTCGTCTTTAGAGAAAGTTCTATTCATGTCTCTTGCCCATTGATATATGGGATTGTTGGCTTTTTCATGTGGATTAATTTGAGTTCTCTATAGATCCTAGTTATCAAGCTTTTGTCTGATTCAAAATATGCAAATATCCTTTCCCATTGTGTAGGTTGTCTCTTTGCTTTGGTTATTGTCTCCTTAGCTGTACAGAAGCTTTTCAGTTTAATGAAGTCCCATTTGTTTATTTTTGTTGTTGTTGCAATTGCCATGGCAGTCTTCTTCATGAAGTCTTTCCCCAGGCCAATATCTTCCAGTGTTTTTCCTATGCTTTCTTGGAGGATTTTTATTGTTTCATGCCTTAAGTTTAAGTCCTTTATCCATCTTGAATCAATTTTTGTGAGTGGGGAAAAGTGTGGGTCCAGTTTCAGTCTTTTACATGTAGACATCCAGTTCTCCCAACACCATTTGTTGAATAGGAAGTCTTTCCCCCAGGGTATGTTCTTGTTTGGTTTATCAAAGATTAGGTGGTTGTAAAATGTTAGTTTCATTTCTTGGTTTTCAATTCGATTCCAAGTGTCTATGTCTCTGTTTTTGTGCCAGTACCATGCTGTCTTGAGCACTATGGCTTTGTAGTACAGACTAAAATCTGGTATGCTGATGCCCCCAGCTTTATTTTTGTTACTAAGAACTGCCTTAGCTATACGGGGTTTTTTCCGGTTCCATACAAAATGCAGAATCATTTTTTCCAAATCTTGAAAGTACGATGTTGGTATTTTGATAAGAATGGCATTGAATAGGTAGATTACTTTGGGAAGTATAGACATTTTAACAATGTTGATTCTTCCCATCCATGAGCATGGTATGTTCTTCCATTTGTTAATATCCTCTGCTATTTCCTTTCTGAGGATTTCATAGTTTTCTTTATAGAGGTCCTTCACCTCCTTTGTTAGGTATATTCCTAGGTATTTCATTTTCTTTGAGACTATGGTGAAGGGAGTTGTGTCCTTAATTACCTTCTCATCTTGACTGTTATTGGTGTACACAAAGGCCACTGACTTGTGGACATTGATTTTATATCCTGAAACATTACTGTATTTTTTGATGACTTCTAGGAGTCTTGTGGTTGAGTCTTTGGGGTTCTCTAAGTATAAGATCATGTCGTCAGCAAAGAGGGAGAGTTTGACCTCCTCTGCTCCCATTTGGATTCCCTTTATTTCCTTGTCTTGCCTAATTTATTGGCTAGAACTTCCAGCACTACGTTGAATAGTAAAGGTGATAGAGGACAACCTTGTCTGGTTCCAGTTCTAAGAGGAAAAGCTTTCAGTTTTACTCCATTCAGTAAAATATTGGCTGTGGGTTTGTCATAGATAGCTTCAATCAGTTTTAGAAATGTGCCATCTATGCCTATACTCTTCAGTGTTCTAATTAGAAAAGGATGCTGGATTGTATCAAATGCTTTTTCTGCATCTATTGAGAGGATCATGTGATCTTTATTTTTGCCTCTGTTAATATGGTGGATAACGTTTATAGACTTGCGTATGTTAAACCAGCCTTGCATCCCTGGGATGAAGCCTACTTGATCATGACGAATGACTTTTTTGATGATAAGCTGTAATCTATAGGCTAGGATTTTGTTGAGAATTTTTGCGTCTATGTTCATGAGTGAGATTGGTCTGAAATTCTCCATTTTGTTTGGGTCTTTTCCTGGTTTTGGTATCAGGGTGATGTTTGCTTCATAGAATGAGTTGGGGAAGATTCCTTCTTCCTCAATTTTTTGGAATAATTTCTGTATATCCATAAATGATTTGATTTCTCCATCAATTTTTAAGCTTAGCTTAGCAGGGTACAGAATTCTGGGCTGGAAATTGTTCTGTTTAAGTAGATTAAAGGTAGATGACCATTGTCTTCTTGCTTGGAAAGTTTCATTAGAGAAGTCTGCGGTCACTCTGGTGGATTTGCCCCTGTAGGTCAACTGGCGCTTACTCCTGGCAGCTTGCAGAATCTTTTCTTTTGTCTTGACTTTGGACAGGTTCATCACAATGTGTCTTGGAGAAGCTCCGTTAGAGTTGAGGCGACCTGGGGTCCTACAGCCCTCTGAAAGCAGTGTGTCAGAATCTTTGGTGATATTTGGGAAATTGTCTTTTATAATATTCTCTAGTATATAAGGCCTATATATAAGGCTTCCATTCCTCTGGGGCATTCTTCTTCCCCTTCTGGAATTCCTATAACTCGTATGTTGGAACGCTTCATAAAGTCCCATAATTCTGACAGTGAACGTTCTGCTTTCTCTCTCTTCTTTTCTGCCTCTTTTACTATCTGAGTTATCTCAAAAACTTTGTCTTCTACCTCTGAAATTCTTTCTTCTGCATGGTCTAACCTGTTGCAGATATTTTCCATTGCATCTTTAAGTTCCCTGATTGACTGTTTCAGTTCCTTCAGCTCTGCTATATCCTTTTTATATTCTTCATATCGTTCATCTCTGATTTGATTCTGTTTTTGAATTTCCTTTTGGTTGTTTTCCACTTTATTAGCAGTTTCCTTCATTGTTTCCATCATTTCTTTCATTGTTTTCAACATGTGTATTCTAAATTCCCTTTCTGTCATTCCTAACATTTCTGTATAGGTGGAATCCTCTACAGTAGCTACCTCATGGTCCTTTGGCGGGGTTGTTCTGGACTGGTTCTTCATGTTGCCTGGAGTTTTCTGCTGATTCATCCTCATGGGTGATTTCTTTTATCTGTTTCCTTGCCCTTATTTTCCTTTCACTTCCTCTTGCTCTTTAAGTTCTCGTGCCTGTGGACTAAGGGTTACAGGACCAGAAGTGTGAGAAGGTTGAAGAGCAAAAAAGGGATGAAAGAAAGGAGGACCATGTGATAAGAAAAAAAAAGAAAAATAGAGAAAGGAGAGGGGGTGGGTAAAAGGAATATTGACAAATAGAAGAGAGGCACAGAAAGAGGGAGACAGAGCAATATAGATGTACAGTAGGGTACTTTGATACAACCTTAAAAAAAAAAACACCTTCTGGGGGTGCCCAGTGGGGTGGTTCCCTTGAGGTCAGCAGCTCTTTGCTAACCTGATCAGACACAGTACCCCACCTCCACCAAGTAGAGAGGAAAGACAAAAATGCTATAAATCAAACCAAAACAAGCAAACAGAAAACTTTACGGGATAAAATTGGCTGGAAAAAGAAATAATAGCGGTAGAAACACTAACAAAAATGAAGTTCTAATTATTGAAATAGGCAGCAATGGGAAATTACAATTAAACTAGAAAAACTGAGAAAGAAAAAGGATCTGTATGGAAAAGGTTGAACTTAAAAAACAAAACAATATCAACAACATCAAAATAAACAAAAAAAACATCCAAACCAAAAAAAAAAAAAAAAAAACACAACCAAAAACAAAGCAGTATGTATATGTTATTGAATATTGCCTGGGCAACACGTGGTCTTCTGGGGTATGAGATGTTAATCACAGTTCTGATACGACTGGAGGCTGCTAGTTTCTTAAACCCCAGCAGGTATACACCCTAAATCTCTCTTCAGCCCACTTAAAAGGCACTTTGAACTTGAGCAGAAGCTTTCTCAGGGAAGTGCTTGTCGCTGGAATCACTGCTGAAGTGGCTATCCACTTACCCTGTGTGTCAAAACTGGTCTCCCTCTGCCCCCGAGGGTTAGGGCTGCAAGGCGGCTCAGACCCCGCCCTTAGGCTACTTGGTCGCTGGGTTACCAGCTCCCACCCAATTCCAGCTCTGCGACCCTGAGGGCGGAGCTTGCCGGGGCAGATCGCTCACAATGTCTGCCTGTGACCCAGAGCCAAACACTATTAGCTCCGTCTGGCTCAGCGGCTCAGACTGGGGCCCTAGACAAAGGCCAAAGTTCTCTGCACTCCCGCTCAGGCTCTCCCCAAGGCAGTTCAGCTGAGTGCCAAGTCCAAAGACACCAAAACAGTTCACAGGTAAGGCCTTTCTGGTTTGCAGTCTCGCTGCTACTGAACTTACAGTTGCGGGCGGGTTTAGACGGATTGAACACACGCGACCACTTGCCAGTTTTCCACTGTTTTAGTCCTCCTCTTGGGGTCCAGAAGTCTCTCGCTGACTCTCTGTATCCTCTCAGGGGTGATGATAGGCAGTTCCCACCAGCCAGAGATGCCTGGAGTCCTATATCCCCAGACTCACGGTGCCCAGATGCAAGGAAGCTGTTACTCGGCTGCCATCTTGCTCGGCCAGCCTCTGTTAATAGTTTTTAGCCACTTTTTAATTGGGTTATTTGATTTTTTCTTGCTGAATTGCTTAAGTTCTTTGTAGGTCCTAGTTATTACCCCTTTATCATACATGTGGATTGCAAATATTATCTCTCATTATGTAGGTTGTCTATTTGTTCTGTTGGTTATTTCTTTGAATGGGCAGAATATTTCGGAATTAAAGAAGCCCCATTTTGTTTTCTTTTTTTCTATTGTGTCAGGTATAAAGAAAGTAAAAGGATTAGGTTACACTGTTTGTATTTGTTAAGTAAAGTCCCACTTATAATTTTCTCTTGCACCCAAGCAGTGTGTCATACACGCTAATGCTGTGCCCCCTTAAGTGGAAGCAACCCAAGCCCTCTCCCTCTTGCCCTCTCCTCGCTCACTAGTTGCCACCTTGAATATATTTGAGTTTTTCTCTTACATGGGTATGTATTAAATTATCTACTGGCTTGATACTAGAATTGACTACATTAGATTCTCAGTTTTCAAAATTCTTGTGATATTTTACTAAGTAGAATGTGTTCCAACTCAATTCAGGTTAATACAAAAGATGTAAAGACCCTTTTTTTTTTTTCTGGTATAAGGAGCCAGCACCCTACTCCTTTGAGCCACAGGCACCACCCAGATCCATCTTTTTTAATGGCTGAATAGTATTCCATGGTATATTTATACCAAAGATTTTAAATCCATTCCTGTATTGGTGGGCTTTTAGATTGTTTCCACATTTTGGCAATTAATTGTAAATTGGGCTGTGATAAAAATCTAGTGCAAATATCCTTATGATAATTTTTTTTTCCCCTGGTAAATGCCTAGTGATAGGATTTCAGGATCATATTGGAGGTCTAATTTGAGTTCCTTGAGGATTCTCCTTACTAGCTTCCAAAAAGGTTGTATTAGATTACAGTTCCACCAAAAGTGTGAAAGTGTTGCCTTCTCTCCACATCCACACCAGCGTCTGAAGCTTTCATTAGAGAAATGCAAATCAAAACTACTTTGAGATATCATCTAACTCCAGTAAGATTAGCCCATATCACAAAATCCCAAGACCAGAGATGTTGGCATGGATGTGGAGAAAGGGGAACACTTCTAAACTGCTGGTGGGAATGCAAACTACCCTGTTTCCTTGAAAATAAGACAGTGTCAATAGCCGGGCGCTGTGGCGGGCGCCTGTAGTCCCAGCTACTCGGGAGGCTGAGGCAAGAGAATCGCTTAAGCCCAGGAGTTGGAGGTTGCTGTGAGCTGTGTGAGGCCACGGCACTCTACCGAGGGCCATAAAGTGAGACTCTGTCTCTACAAAAAAAAAAAAAAAAAAAAGAAAATAAGACAGTGTCTTATTTTAAGGTGTGCTCCCAAACATGCGCTAGGTCTTATTTTCAGGGGACGTCTTATCTTTCCTGTAAGTAGGTCTTATTTTCAGGGAAACAGGGTAATATGTTCCTTTGCAAAGATGTTTGGAGAACACTTACAGATCTAAAAATAGACCTGCCATTCAATCCTATAATTCCTCTACTGGGTATATATCCAGAAAACCACAAATCACATTATAACAAAGATATTTGCACCAGAATGTTTATTGCAGCCCAATTCATAATTGCTAAGTCATGTAAGAAGCCCAAGCGCCCATCGACCCACGAATGGATTACTAAATAGTGGTATATGTACACGATGGAATATTATACAGCCTTAGAAAAGATGGAGACTTTACCTCTTATATGTTTACATGGATGGAGCTGGAACATATTCTTCTTAGCAAAGTATCTCAAGAATGGAAGAAAAAGTATCCAATGTACTCAGCCCTACTATGAAACCAATTCATACCTTTCTTTTTCTTTTCTCTGTAAAATAATTTTTTTTATTATTAAGTCATAGCTGTGTACATTAATGCAATCATGGGGCACCATACAATGCTTTTATAAACAGTTTGATCCATTTTCATCACACTGGTTAACATAGCCTTCCTGGCATTTTCTTAGTTATTGCGTTAAGACATTTATAGTTCTACATTTACTAAGTTTCACATGTACCCTTGTAAGATGCACCACAGGTGTAATCCCACCAATCACCCTCCCTCTCCCCATCCTCCCCCCTCACTCCCCTCCCTCTTCCCCTTCTCCATATTCTTAGGTTATAACTAGGTTATAGCTTTCATATGAAAGCCATAAATTAGTGTCATAGTAGGGCTGAGTACATTGGATACTTTTTCTTCCATTCTTGAGATACTTTACTAAGAAGAATATGTTCCAGCTCCATCCATGTAAACATGAAAGAGGTAAAGTCTCCATCTTTATTGAACACTGCATAATATTCCATGGTGTACATATACATATGCCACAATTTATTAATCCGTTCATGGATCAATGGGCACTTGGGCTTTTTCCATGTCTTAGCAATTATGAATTGGGCTGCAATAAACATTCTGGTACAAATATCTTTGTTACATTGTGATTTTTGGTCTTCTGGGTATATACCTAGTAGAGGAATTATAGGATTGAATGGCAGATCTACTTTTAGATCTCTAAGTGTTCTCCAAACATCTTTCCAAAAGGCATGTATTAATTTGCATTCCCACCAGCAGTGTAGAATTGATGCCTTTTCTCCACATGCACACCGACATCTCTGGTGTTGGGACTTGGTGATTTGGGCTAATCTTACTGGAGTTAGGTGGTATCTCAAGGTAGTTTTGATTTGCATTTCTGTGATGATTAAAGATGTTGAGCACTTTTTCATATGTCTGTAGGTCATGTGCCTGTCTTCTTCAGAGAAGTTTCTCTTCAAGTCCCTTGCCCAGCCTGCGATGGGATAACTTGTTCTTTTCTTGCTTATACATTTGAGTTCTCAGTGGATTCTGGTTATTAAACCTTTGTCGGAGACATAACCTGCAAATATCTTCTCCCATTCTGAGGGCTGTCTGCTTGCTTTACTTACTGTGTTCTTGGCTGTGCAGAAGCTTTTTAGTTTGATCAGGTCCCATTAATGTATTTTTGAAGCTGCTTCAATTGCCCGAGGGGTCCTCCTCATAAAATACTTGCCCAGACCAATTCTTCAAGGGTTTTCCCTGCACTCTCTTCTAGTATTTTTATAGTTTCATGTCTTAAGTTTAAATCTTTAATCCAGTGAGAGTCTATCTTAGTTAATGGTGAAAGGTGTGGGTCCAGTTTTAGTCTTCTACAGGTTGCCAGCTAGTTCACCCAGCACCATTTGTTAAATAGGAAATCTTTTCCCTGCTGAATGTTTTTAATTGGCTTGTCAAAGATCAAATAACGGTAAGTAGCTGCACTCATCTCTTGGTTCTCTATTCTGTTCCAGACATCTACTTCTCTGTTTTTGTGTCAGTACCATGCTGTTTTGATCACTATCCATTTACAGTATAGTCTGAGGTCAGGTAGCGTGATTCCTCCTGCTTTGTTTTTATTTCTGAGTAATGTCTTGGCTATTCAAAGTTTTTTCTGATTCCATATAAAACAAAGTATTATTTTTTCAAGATCTTTAAAGTATGACAGTGGAGCTTTAATAGGGATTGCATGAAAATTGTATATTGCTTTGGGTAGTATGGACATGTTAACAATTGTTGATTCTTCCCAGCCATGAGCATGGTATGTTTTCCCATTTGTTAACATTTTCAGCTATTTCTTTTCTTAGAGTTTCATAGTTCTCTTTATAGAGATCTTTCACTTCCTCTGTTAGATAAACTCCCAAATATTTCATCTTCTTTGGCACTACTGTGAATGGAATAGTGTCCTTAACTGTTTTTTCAGCTTGAATATTGTTGGTATATATAAAGACTACTGATTTATGAATGTTGTTTTTGTAACCTGAGATGCTGCTGTATTCCTTGATCACTTCTAAAAGTTTTGTAGTAGAATCCCTGGTGTTTTCCAGATATACAATCATATCATCTGCGAAGAGCAAAAGTTGGATCTCTTCTGCCCCTATGTGGATACCCTTGATCACCTTTTCTTCCCAAATTGCAATGGCTAAAACTTCCATTACAATGTTAAAGAGCAGTGGGGACAATTGGCAGCCTTGTCTGGTTCGTGATCTGAGTGGAAATGATTTCAATTTAACTCCATTCAATACGATATTGGCTGTGGGTTTGCTGTTCCAAAATGTAGAAAAAGAAGGAAGACTACTCAACACATTCTATAAAGTAAACATCACCCTGATCCCCAAACCAGGAAAAGACCCAACAAGAAAAGAAAATTATAGACCAATATCACTAATGAATATAGATGCAAAAATATTGAACAAGAGCCTAACAAACAGAATCCAGCAACACATCAAACAAATTATACATCATGACCAAGTCGGTTTTATCCCAGGGTCTGAAAGCCAGTTCAATATATGTAAATCTATAAGTATAATTCAGTACATAAACAAATTAAAAAACAAAGATGATATGATTCTTTCAATTGATGCAGAAAAAGCATTTGATAATATCCAGCATCCCTTCATGATCAGAACACTTAAGACAATTGGTATAGAAGGGACATTTCTTACATTTATAGCTTTCTTATGAAAGCTATAACACAATTATAGCCCAAGAAGAAGGGGAGAGGGAGAGGAGTGGAGGAGGGAGAATGGGTGGAAGAAGGGTAATTGGCAGGACCTACGGTGCATCTTACAAGGGTACACGTGAAATTTACTAGGTGTAGAATATAAATGTCTTAACACAATAACTAAGAAAATGCCATGAAGGCTATGTTAACAAGTTTGATGAAAATATTTCAAATTGTATGTAAAACCAGCACATTGTACCCCGTGATTGCATTAATGTACACAGCTATGATTTAATTTTTAAAAAATGAAAAAACCCTCATGGGCTGAAGCCCTGTTGGGAGGACAAAGTTGTGTGGTTGGTGGAGAACCAGTATGGTGCCTACCATTTTGGCTTGTATCGGTGATGATGGGTAGTGATCCCAAGAGGGGGTGTACGCCTGGTGCTTTGTCCTCACAAAGCTCCCAATTCACTGGCAGCAGGCTTATAAGAGTAAGAAAGGCTCTCCAGCAACAGACATATGACAGAGGGAGAAACAAACCATCCCACCTACCCTTGAGAAGTTGATCGCTACTAACATTTTGCTCCTTATTGTTCTTCTCTGCAAATTTTTCCCAAGGAATCTCTGGTAGGTTCTGGCACTTTTCCCTCATAATTGCCACCTATATGTGTTTGCTTATTTGTTTCTTACCTTTTATTTCTTTCTGAGATGATCTGGCAGCTGTCCCTGTTCAGCTACCTTATCTCCATTTTCTTTCTAATACTGAGAATTGTGAATTTTTGAGGGGTTGGTCTGATTCATTTATTAAATATGTGAGCCCCTGTCCTTGGAATGGGTCAATAATTCAATAAATATGTGAATCCCTATGCTGTGCTAGGTACTAGACTAATTGAACACATCAGACAAAGCCCCAGTTTTCATGAAGCTTATAGACTAGAGGAATCAGTCAGGCAGCAAACATGGGCACACTTATTTCATTAACTGAATTATAATTCTGTAACTAATGGTTCAGGAAGTCAACACAGATATCTTTAGTCCGAAATAAGTTTTACAATTCTTTTAAAGGCTGTCTTATCCAGAAAAAATAATTCCTTTAACTACAGGAGTCTTTATATACCAAGTAACTCATAGTTTATTCACATCCTTTAGAAAACCATGATCTTAAAGCTAACTCTAAATCAATATATTGTCTAATTTGTCTATATAGTTTCATTACATCATTTACATTACTAAAAAAATGGAAAATTATCCTCCAATTTCAGATTCTGTTTCACTGGTTTGTAACTATCACCTTCCCCAAGGGGAGGTCAAACCATTAGGGGTTGTCTTGGGCCAGGGCAGCAGGGACAGTACATCTCAACTACATCTGTGGTCATACAGTCAGCATGAACACAACATAGTGTTTATAATTTGAATTTGGAACTGAAAAAATGGTAAGATTTTAGATATGCAGAGTTGGGTGTGATAAGAACCTCAGTTATTCCAATAATTCTGCAAAAGCAGAGAGGAGAATATGTTGGAGGTTAATCAAGAACAGCAAATAATGTAGTCCCAGCTACTCGGGAGGCTGAGGCAAGAGAATCGCTTAAGCACAGGAGTTGGAGGTTGCTGTGAGCTGTGTGAGGCCACGGCACTCTACCGAGGGCCATAAAGTGAGACACTGTCTCTACAAAAAAAAAAAAAAAAAAAGAACAGCAAATAAGTCAGTTGGGCTGGAGCACTGACTGACTGAAGGAGATAAAAAGAATTTAAGATTAGAATTGTGGCACCACCAATAAATAATAAATGTTTAAAGTGATGGATTAGGAATGAAAATGTTTTGGATGTTAACTACCAGGCTAAGGACTTCTAATTTTATCATACCAACAATTGGGAGTCTTTGAAGCTATTTTTATTTGTTTCTTTTTTAATTTTTGTCTTTTTTATTCAAAATATTACAAAGACACAAATGTTTTGGTCAATTTTTTTATAGTTTCAGTCAAAGTTAAAAAGTGGGCAAAAGATATGAACAGAAGCTTTTCAAAAGAAGATGGACTAATGGACAATAAACCTATGAAAAGTGCTCATTGTCTTTGAAGTATTTTAGGAAGAGAATATAAACAGAGAAAACAGTGTTTAGGAAGCTTTTTAAAGATCCTAAGGAGACATAATGAAATAATTTTTCAGTAATGGCCAATCACACAAAAAGAGGAGAAAGGTGGGGGTAAACTTGAGTTAAACTTTGTACATGCTCTAGACATATGAAACTATGAGTCATCCACATGGAGCATACAATAGGCAATTGAAAAAGAAAAAGTGAGCATGATATAAAGGGCTACCAAAAAGTCAAGAAAAATAAGCTTAGAGGAAATGGTTAATGCCCCAGGACAACACACAAAAATAGAAGCAGAGATGACCTAAGATAGACATTTGGAGAAAGAATGTGGATGAAACAATAAAGACAGAGAAAAAATGGCCCAAATCGTTCTTATTTTGCTGAAAATGATCAATGTGTGGACAAGCTAGCAAAAGAAATCTCCATGTACTTTATACAGCTAGAATTTTACAAGATAAATAAAAGTCAGTGGAAAGGAAGCACTACTCCTATGGTTTAGGGAGACATAAACAAAGCTTAGCAAACTAGATTTAGTAAACATGGTATGAGCACTAGAGGAAAGAAGTGAAGAGATCAGGGAACAGAGTCATATTGACTGAGGATGGAATTCAACTCTGCATGACCTTACAAGAATACCCTTTTCCTCTAAGCATTATCTTTTCCTAAATTAAAATATAGATACTAATAATACCTCTTTTATGAGCCATTTGGACTAATACATGTGGTAATACATATGTACAATATTTAACATATTACCTAGCACATGATAATATTTATCAAGGGATAACACCTTATTGCTTATTATGGCATTTGATATAAAAAGAATCATACCATGCTCATGGCTGGAAAGAATCAACATTATGAAAATGTTTATACTTCCCAAAGCAATCTAAAGATTCAATGCAATCCCCATTAAAATACCAACATCATATTTTCAAAATTTGGAAAAAAATTAATTCTTTGTGGGTGGTGCCTGTGGCTCACAGGAATATCGTGTCGGCCCCATATACTGGAGGTGGCAGGTTCAAACCCAGCCAAAAAATGCAAAAAAAAAAAAAAATTCTATGTTTTGTATGGAACCAGGAAAAAAATCCATATAGCTAAGGCAATACTTAGTAATAGAAACAAAGCTGGGGGCATTAGTCTACAAGACTTTAGGCTGTACTACAAGGCCATAGTGATCAAAACAGCATGGTATTGGCACAAAAATAGAGACATAGTCATCTGGAATAGAATATAAAACCATGAGATGAAGCTAAAATCTTATAGCCACCTGATCTTTGAAAAACCCAACAAGTACACTCACTGGGGAAAGAATTGCTATTCAATAAATGGTGCTGGGAGAACTGGATAACCACACGTAAAAGATTGAAACTTGATCCACACCTTTCTCCACTTAACTAAAATTGATTCAAGATGGATAAAAAAAATCCAAAATCTAAGGCATGAATCCTCAAAGAAAATGTGGGGAAAATACATGGAGGGATTGGCCTGGAGAAAGATTTTATGATGAATCCAGTGGCAATTGCAATGACTACAAAAATAAACAAATGAGATTTAATTAAATTGAATAGCTGCTGTACAGCTAAGGAGACAACAACCAAAGCAAATGGACAACCATCAGAATGGGAAAATATATTTGCATATTATGAAAGGGACAAAAGTTTGATAACTAGATTCTACAGAGAACTCAAATTAAGCAACAAAAAAAGAGCCAAGAATCCCTTATATCAATGGGCAAGTGAGATGAATAGAACCTTCTCTAAAGAAGACAAACAGCTAACAAGTATATGAAAAAATGCTCATTGTCCTTATTTATCAAAGAAACGCAAATCAACAGCACACTGAAATATTACCTAACCCCAGTGAAAATGGCCTACATCACAAAGTCTCAAAGCTGCAGATGCTGGCGTGGATGTGGAGAGAAAGAAACACTTTTACACTGCTGGTGGGACTGCAAACTAATACAAGCTTTTTGGAAGGAAGTATGAAGAATCCTCAAAACATTCAAACTAGACTTCCCATTTGATCCTGCAATCTCATTACTAGGCATCTACCCAGAAGAAAAAAAAATCATTTTATCATAAGGACATTTGCACCAGACTGTTTATCACAGCTCAATTTACAATTGCCAAATTGTAGAAACAACCTAAATGCCCACCAACCCAGGAATGGATCAACAAGCTATGGTATATGTATACCATGAAATACTATTCAGCCACTAAAAAGGACGGTGACGTTACATCTTTTGTATTAATTTGGATGGAGTTGAAATACATTCTTCTTAGTAAAGCATTACAAGAATGGAGAAGCAAGAATCCAGCTTACTGCATAGTATTCCATGGTATACATATATCACAATTTATTAATCCATTCATGGGTCGATTGGAACTTGGGCTTCTTCCATGACTTGGCAATTATGAATTGAGCTGCAATGAACTGTGCTATGCAGCATTAAAAAATGGAGACCTTACCTCTTTCATGTTTACATGGATGGAGCTGGAAAATATTCTTCTTAGTAAAGTATTTCAGGAATGGAAAAAAAATATCCAATCTACTCAGTACTACTGTGAAACCAATTTATAATCACTCACACTTGCATATGAAAAATGAAACACACCTATAGCCTAGGATGAAGGAGGGAAGAGGAGGGAGAGGGGAAGGAAGAGGGATGGATAGATAGAGGGAGTGTTAGTAGGGGGACCACACATATGGAGCATATTGCAAGTACAAGTTGGATCTATCAGGTGTAGAACACAAATGTCTGAATGCTATAATTGGGTAAATGAGGTGAAGGCTACGTTGATTAGTAGGTTGTAAGCACTCCAATTTGTACAAATAATCAACACATTGAATCCCGTAATGGCATACATGTATTTATGACCTATGTACAAGTGACTTAAAAAAAAAAAATGAAGAGACAAGAAAAAAAAAGGCAAAAAAAAAGAATCCAGTGTACTCAATTCTGATATGAGGACAATTGATGCTAGTACATGAGTGGGGGGGATAGGGAAGTGGCGAGAGGGAGTAAGTATTGGGCCAAGGTGTGTAACACACCTCTTGGGCACGGGATACTATTATTAGAGGGACTTTACCCAGCAAATGCAAGCAGTGTAACCTGGCTCATTGTACCCTCAATTATTCCCCAATAATAATAAAAGAGAGAGAGAGAATTGATGACCTGTGAATAAATCCTTGCATTGCAAGATTATCTTAGAATATGGGGTTAAGAAAACTATATAATGTTGGCTTTCTTTAGAAATTTATGTGCTTCTGGCTTTGTTGTAATGAGGGCTACCCACTTTTTTTTGGTTTTGTCCTATCTCCCTTTGATTTAGTTTCTTGCTATACCAGGACTAATTTTGAAACTCAAATCCAGGAGATATGTTAACCTTTACAAGAGTTTTCATATTTTCATCATCTCCTCCTCCTCCTACTTTCTATTCCTTCTCCTCCTACACCTCCCTGTCCTCCTTCTCAGCCCCTCTCTGTCTCCTCCCTTCTTCCTCTTCTTCTCCTTTTCTCCTCCTCCTTATTTTTCATTTCTATGCTTTTTATTTAGTATTTTAATCTACCTCATGGTTTTTATTAACTATCATGTATTATGTACTGTTTGGAGGCTGGAACAGTGTTTAGAAGTCTACATGCAACCTCAAAATAGAATTGTAACACAAGAATTGTTAACCTAATTTTGCATGTGAGAATATTAAATTTCATGGAGGTGAGGTGAAATTACTTTCAAAGTCATACAGTTAATAACTGCAAGAGTAGAGACCTGAAACTACCTCTCCAATCCCAAGCCTTTTCCATTTCTCTTATGTTTGTTAAGAATCACAAGAATGGGAAAAACAATAAAGAAAAAAATTATTTAAAAGCAGTATACTTGAAAAATCTGAAGTTTTTAATGGCTGTACACATGACATATGTGAACTCTATGATACAACTGCCAAAAGGAAATGGCATACAAAACTCATCAATGTCTTTACGGTCTGACTACCTTCAATGCTACACATTGAACTCCAGGAGGGGTGTAGTACAGCTACACTGTACTCAAAAGAGGCTAACTAGATTTTAATGACAGCTGAAACCATATCATGTGAAGATCATTAGCATAAACTTGAGAATTCTGCATGAATAAAAACCTGATGCAGACTAGAGAGCAAGATGGCAGCCCAGTAACAGCTTCCTTGCATCTGGGCACCTTGAGTCTGGGAAGATAGGACTCCAGGCATCTCTGGCTGATGGGATCTACCTATAATCATCCTTGTGAGGATACAGGGAGTCAACAAGAGATTTCTGGACTCCAAGAGGAAGACTAAAACAGTGGAAAGCCGGCAAGTGCTCATGTGTGTTCAATCGGTCTAAACCCGCCAGCAACTGTAAGTAAGTACAGTAGCAGAGAGACTGCAAACTGGAAAGGCCTTACCTGTGAACTGTTTTGGTGTCTTTGGACTTGGCACTCAGTTGAACTGCCTTGGGGAGAGCCTGAGAGGGAGTGCAGAGAACTTTGGCCATTGTCTAGGGCCCCAGTCTGAGCTGCTGAGCCAGACGGAGCTAATAGTGTTTGGCTGTGGGCCACAGGGAGCCATTGTGAGTGATCTGCCCTGGCAAGCTCCGCCCTCAGGTCACAGAGCAAGAATCAGGCGCGAGCTGGTAACCTAGCGACTGAGTAGCCTAAGGGAGGGGTCAGAGCCACCTTACAACCCTAACCCTCAGGGGTAGAGGGAGACCGGTTTTGGCACACTGGGTAAGTGGATAGCCACTTCAGCAGTGATTCCAATGACAAGCACTTTCCTGGGAAAGCTTCTACTCAGCAAGTTTACAAGTTCAAAGTGCCTTTTAAGAGGGCTGAAAAGAGATTTAGGATGTCTACCTGCTGGGGTTGGAGAAATCTGCAGCCTCCAATCGTATCAGCACTGTGATTAACGCTAATACACCAGAAGACCACATATTGCCCAGACAATATTCAACAACATATACATACTGCTTTGTTTTTGCTCTGTTTTATTTTTGTTTGTTTGTTTTTGTTTGGTTGTCTTTCTGTTTATTTTGATGTTGTTGATGTTGTTTTGTTTTTTAATTTCAAACTTTTCCATACAGATTTTTTCTTTCTCAATTTTTCTGGTGTAATTATAATTTCCCATTGCTGCCTTTTTCAATAACTAGAACTTCATTTTTGCTACTGCTTCTACTGCTATTATTTGGCATTTCACGCAATAAACTGTTTGCTTGTTTTGGTTTGATTTATAGCATTGTTGTCTTTCCTCTCTACTTGGTGGAGGTGGGGTACTGTGTCTGACCAGGTCAGTAAAGAGCTGCTGGCCTCAAGGGAACCACACAACTGGGTACCCCCAGAAGGTGGGTTTTTTTTAAGGTTGTGTCAAAGTACCCTACTGTACACCTATATCGCTCTGTCTCCCTGTTTCTGTGCCTTTCTTCATTTTGTCAATATTCCTTTCACACACCCCCTCTCCTTTCTCTTTCTTTTTTTTCTTTTTGCTCATTCCTCCTTTCTTTCATCCCTTTCTTGCTCTTCAACCTTCTCATCCTTCTGGTCCTGTACCAAAAGGACTCATCAAAATCTTAGTCCACAGCCACGACAATTTAAAGAGCAAGAGGAAGTGAAAGGAAAATTAGGGCAAGGAAACAGATAAAAGAAATCACACATGAGGAAGAATCAGCAGAAAACTCCAGGCAACATGAAGAACAAGTCCAGAAAAACCCCGACAAGGGACCACAAGGTAGCTACTGCAGAGGATTCCACCTATAAAGAAATGTTAGGAATGACAGAAAGGGAATTTAGAATACACATGATGAAAACCATGAAAGAAATGATGGAAACAAGAAAGGAAACTGCTAATAAAGTGGAAAATAACGAAAAGGAAATCCAAAAACAGAATCAAATAACAAATGAACAATACGAAGAATACAAAAAGGATATAGCAGAGCTGAAGGAACTGAAACAGTCAATTAGGGAACTTAAAGATGCAATGGAAAGTATCAGCAACAGGTTAGACCATGCAGAAGAAAGAATTTCAGAGGTAGAAGTTCTTGAGAAACTCAGATAGTAAAAGAGGCAGAAAAGAAGAGAGATAAAGCAGAACGTTCACTGTCAGAATTATGAGACTTTATGAAACGATCCAACATACGAGTTATAGGAATCCCAGAAGAGGAAGAAGAATGCCACAGAGGAATGGAAGCCATATTATAGAATATTATAAAAGAAAATTTCCCAAATATCACCAAAGATTCTGACACACTGCTTTCAGAGGGCTATCGGAACCCAGATCGCCTCAACTCTAACCGAGCTTCTCCAAGACACATTGTGATGAACCTGTCCAAAGTCAAGACAAAAGAAAAGATTCTCCAAGCTGCCAGGAGTAAGCGCCAGTTGACCTACAGGGGCAAATCCATCAGAGTGACCGCAGACTTCTCTAATGAAACTTTCCAAGCAAGAAGACAATGGTCATCTACCTTTAATCTACTTAAACAGAACAATTTCCAGCCCAGAATTCTGTACCCTGCTAAGCTAAGCTTTAAAATTGATGGAGAAATCAAATCATTTACGGATATACAAACATTGAGGAAATTTGCCACCACAAGACCAGCTCTACAGGAAATACTTCAACCTGTTCTACACACTGACCATCACAATGGATCAGCAGCAAAGTAAGAACTCAGATATTAAAGGACAGAACCTAACCTCCACACTGATGCTAAAGACAAAACTAAGCAATGGACTCTCACAAAATAAGATGAATAGAATACTACCACACTTATCAATTATCTCAATAAATGTTAATGGCTTCAATTTCCCACTGAAGAGACATAGATTGGCTGACTGGATTAAAAAACACAAGCCATGCATTTGCTGTCTGCAAGAAACACACCTGGCTTCAAAAGACAAATTAAAGCTCCAAGTCAAGGGTTGGAAGACAATTTTTCCGGCAAATGGAATTCAGAAGAAAAGAGGAGTTGCGATCTTATTTTCAGATACATGTGGATTTAAAGCAACTAAAGTCAAAAAAGACAAAGATGATCACTTTATACTGGTCATGGGAAAAATACAACAAGAAGACATTTCACTTCTAAATATTTATGCATCTAATTTAAATGCTCCCAGATTCTTGAAACAGACCTTACTCAGTCTGAGCAATATGATATCTGATAATACCATCATAACAGGGGACTTTAACACTCCTCTTACAGATCTGTACAGATCCTCTAAACAGAAATTAAACAAAGATACAAGAGATTTTGATGAGACCCTAGAACAACTGTGCTTGATAGAGGTATATAGAACACTCCATCACAAAGATAAAGAATATACATTCTTCTCATCACCCCATGGAACATTCTCCAAAATTGATCATACCCTGGGACACAAAACAAATATCAACAGAATCAAAAGAATTGAAACTTTACCTGTATCTTCTCAGACCATGAGGCACTAAAGGTGGAACTCAACTCTAATAAAAATGCTCGACCCCACCCAAAGGCATGGAAATTAAACAATCTTCTGTTGAATAACAGATGGGTGCAGGAAGAAATAAAACAGGATATCATTAACTTCCTTGAGCATAACAACAACGAAGACACAAGCTACCAAAACATGTGGGATACTGCAAAAGCAGTTTTGAGAGGAAAATTCATCACTTTAGATGCCTACATTCGAAAAATAGAAAGAGAGTGCATCAACAATCTCACAAGAGATCTTATGGAATTGGAAAAAGAAGAATCTAAGCCTAAACTCCCTAGAAGAAAAGAAATATCCAAAATCAAATGAGAGAACAATGAAATAGAAAACAAAAGAATCATTCAGAAAATTAATGAAACAAGAAGTTGGTTTTTTGAAAAAATAAATAAAATAGATAAACCATTGGCCAGACTTACGAGAAATAGAAAAGTAAAATCTCTAGTAACCTCAATCAGAAATGATAAAGAGGAAATAACAACTGATCCGAAAGAGATACAAGAGATCATCTCTGAATACTACCAGAAACTCTATGCCCAGAAATTTGACAATGTGAAGGAAATGTATCAATTTTTGGAATCACACCCTGTCCCTAGACTCAGCCAGGAAGAAATAGAGCTCCTGAACAGATCAATTTCAAGCACTGAGATCAAAGAAACAATAAAAAATCTTCCAACCAAAAAATGCCCTGGTCCAGATGGCTTCACACCAGAATTCTATCAAACCTTCAAGGAAGAGCTTATTCCTGTACTGCAGAAATTATTCCAAAAAATTGAGAAAGAAGGAATTTTCCCCAACACATTCTATGAAGCAAACATCACCCTGATACCAAAACCAGGAAAAGACCCAAACAAAAAGGAGAATTTCAGACCAATCTCACTCATGAATATAGATGCAAAAATTCTCAACAAAATCCTAGCCAATAGATTGCAGCTTATCATCAAAAATGTCATTCATCATGATCAAGTAGGCTTCATCCCAGGGATGCAAGGCTGGTTTAACATACGCAAGTGCATAAACGTTATCCACCATATTAAGAGAGACAAAAATAAAGATCATATGATCCTCTCAATAAATGCAGAAAAAGCATTTGATAAAATCCAGCATCCTTTTCTAATTAGAACACTGAAGATTATAGCCATAGGTGGCACATTTCTAAAACTGATTGAAGCTATCTATGACAAACCCACAGCCAATATTTTACTGAATGGAGTAAAACTGAAAGCTTTTCCTCTTAGAACTGGAACCAGACAAGGTTGTCCTCTGTCACCTTTACTATTCAACGTAGTGCTGGAAGTTCTAGCCAGTACAATTAGGCAACACAAGGCCAAAAAGGGAATACAAATGGAAGCAGAGGAGGTCAAACTCTCCCTCTTTGCAGATGACATGACCTTATACTTAGAGAACCCCAAAGACTCAACCACAAGACTCCTAGAAATCATCAAAAAATACAGTAATGCTTCAGGATATAGAATCAATGTCCACAAGTCAGTAGCCTTTGTATACACCAATAACAGTCAAGATGAGAAGCTAATTAAGGACACAACTCCCTTCACTATAGTTTCAAAGAAAATGAAATACCTAGGAACATACCTAACAAAAGTGGTGAAGGACCTCTATAAAGAAAATTATGAACTCATCAGAAAGGAAATAGCAGAGGACATTAACAAATGGAAGAACATACCATGCTCATGGATGGGAAGAATCAACATTGTTAAAATGTCCATACTTCCCAAAACAATCTACCTATTCAATGCCATTCCTATCAAAATACTAACATCGTACTTTCAAGATTTGGAAAAAATAATTCTGCGTTTTGTATGGAACCAGAAAAAACTCCGTATAACTAAAGCAGTTCTTAGTAATAAAAATAAATCTGAGGGCATCAGCATACCAGATTTTATTCTGTACTACAAAGCCATAGTGGTCAAGACAGCATGGTACTGGCACAAAAATAGAGACATAGACACTTGGAATCGAATTGAAAACCAGGAAATGAAACTAACATCTTACAACCACTTAATCTTCGACAAACCAAACAAGAACATACCTTGGGGGAAAGACTCCCTATTCAATAAATGGTGTTGGGAGAACTGGATGTCTACATGTAAAAGACTGAAACTTGACCCACACCTTTCCCCCACTCACAAAAAATGTATTCAAGATGGATAAAGGACTTAAATTTAAGGTATGAAACAATAAAAGTCCTCCAAGAAAGCATAGGAAAAACACTGGAAGATATTGGCCTGGGGAAAGACTTCATGAAGAAGACTGCCATGGCAATTGCAACAACAACAAAAATAAACAAATGGGACTTCATTAAACTGAAAAGCTTCTGTACAGCCAAGGAGACAATAACCAAAGCAAAGAGACAACCTACACAATGGGAAAGGATATTTGCATATTTTCAATCAGACAAAAGCTTGATAACTAGGATCTATAGAGAACTCAAATTAATCCACATGAAAAAAGCCAACAATCCCATATATCAATGGGCAAGAGACATGAATAGAACCTTCTCTATAGATGACAGACAAATGGCTAACAAACATATGAAAAAATGTTCATCATTTCTGTATATTAGAGAAATGCAAATCAAAACAACCCTGAGATATCATCTAACCCCAGTGAGAATGGCCCACATCACAAAATCTCTAAACTGCAGATGCTGGCGTGGGTGTGGAGGGAAGGGAACACTTTTACACTGCTGGTGGGACTGCAAGCTAGTACAACCTTTCTGGAAGGAAGTATGGAGAAACCTCAAAGCACTCAAGCTAGACCTCCCATTTGATCCTGCAATCCCATTACTGGGCATCTACCCAGAAGGAAAAAAATCCTTTTCTCATAAGGACACTTGTACTAGACTGTTTATTGCAGCTCAATTTACAATCGCCAAAATGTGGAAACAGCCTAAATGCCCACCAACCCAGGAATGGATTAACAAGCTGTGGTATATGTATACCATGGAATACTATTCAGCCATTAAAAAAAATGGAGACTTTACATCCTTCGTATTAACCTGGATGGAAGTGGAAGACATTATTCTTAGTAAAGCATCACAAGAATGGAGAAGCATGAATCCTATGTACTCAATTTTGATATGAGGACAATTAATGACAATTAATGTTACGGGGGAGAGGAAAAGCAGAAAGAGGGATGGGTGAGAGGGTGGGGCCTCGGTGTGTGTCATACTTTATGGGGGCAAGACATGATTTCAAGAGGGACTGTGCCTAACAATTGCAATCAGTGTAACCTGGCTTATTGTACCTTCAATGAATCCCCAACAATAAAAAAATTGTTAATAAAGAAAAAAACCTGATGCAGGTATGTCTATTTTTTTCTCTGTTTGTGAACTGTAAAGAGATTAGACTTGCTTTATATGGTGCACAAGGACAGAACTAGGACTTGTGACAGAGTTTGTGAGGCAGAAGATTTGACTTGACATAAAAATAGAATTTTCTAATTTTAAAGAATATCTATTAATAGAATGAGATCCCTCAAGAGATAATGAACTTCAGAGCATTTGAGTTTTTAAAAATAGGTTGCATCGCCACTTGGCAAGGGTATTGCATAGGGGTTTCAAGTAACAAATATGGGATTAGACAGGCACTCTCTAATACCACTCCAAAATAGAAGTTTTTATTGAAATAAAGATAATTGTATTACTTTATCTGTTTTCTATCTGATGTATCTGCATCATAAATGTAAGTCAGAATGAGAAAAATAATACAGAACTCCAATATCTTAGTTTTCTTTGTGTGAAGCAAGAAAAGGTTATTTCTTTTTCACACTAGAGTTTTGTTGTGGATCCACAAAGAAGTTCTGCTCAGTCTAATTACTCGGTGCAATGACTTCTGATATTAACTATCCCAGAGTTAGGCCAGACTTCACAGATTAAGGTCACAGTACTCCATAAGACTGCCATTACTTCATATGTCAACTACAAGCTGGGAAGTTTCCAGAGTTACACACTCAGCTAAAAATTAGAGGTTCCCACTACCTTCTGTGGTTCAATAATTCACTAGAGAAACTCCCAGAACTCAGGAAAAATGATATTCAAAATTAGTTTCATTATAGCATAATGGATACAAATCTGAACCAGTCAAAAGAAGAAATATTTAAGGCAACGTCTTGTTATCTAGCAAGCACAAAGGTGTCCTCTCCCTGTGATGTTAGGATGCACCATCCTTTCAGCACAGAGTATTGTTAACCAAGAAGGCTCACCTAGACCTTGTTGTTCAGTGCTTTTATTGGGGTTTCATTACATAGTTATGATTGATTTAATCATTGGCCATAAGGTTAAATTCTATTTCTATCTTGCTCCCTTCCATAGAGGTTGGTCTGATGTCACATGACCCAAAGCTCTAATACTTTAATCATATGGTTGGTCTTTGTGGCATGACCAGCCATCATCCTCAGTCATCACATTAATATAACTACCTAAGGCCCCACCTTCGTTCACTTCATTGGCATAAACTGTTAAATATAATCTTGGAGGACACCACAAATAATGAGGACACTTCTCTATCACTCAAGAAATTTCAAAGTTTTAGAGACTACCTTCCAGGAAATAGGAATAAACAAAAGCCACCAAATTCTCTAATATATAACATGCAGGTACCCCAGGATAAGGAAGCTGCCACTCTCTATACCTGTTCCTTTAAAAAAGAGAAAGATATTTAAATGTTCTCACACTTGTAATTAAATGTCCTGGCCCAGAAGTGGCATTGTATTTCTTCTGCACACAATTCATTGGTCCAAACCAACTACATGACTTCACCAAACCACAAAAGGTCCACAAAGTGCAGCCATCCCATAGGAATAGAAGGGAAGTGTAAAAATTATTTGACTGATATCCCTAATGATTTATCATATAAGTCCTTCAGTTGTACAATCATGTTCTTAATATAGTCATGTTTTACCAATATTTTCATTCATAAATAAATTTTCTTACATAGACATGGTTTTTGAACCTAACCAAAATATCATTATATTGAATGATGTTATTTGGAAACTCATGATTATTTTTGGAGGTTTAAGGTTTTAATAACATAAATAATTTTTTATATCTATAACATCTGTGTTTGTCTTTTATTTTCATTAACCATGAGAACTTTCAATTGTTCTTTGAAAGTAAAAATGATTTGTAGCAGAGAAATGGGTACTTTAAACATTTTTGTTGGTTTCTGTGTGAACTTATTTCAATAAAAATAATTTTAAAAGTTAAAATATGACCCCTCTATTATATTAAAGTAAAAATGCAGGCGTAGGGGAAAAAATTCTCTTTTATTTGCCAAGTAATCTGGACTATTAGCTAGCTTTATTTTGGTATGGCAAATAGCAAAGAGAATAAAGCAGTCTTAAACTGTTAGTCATAATATTATGCAAACACACAGATAGTTATTGATATGGCTTCACAAGGTAATAGTCATTTTCCTTTTCAAAATTAAACTTCTAAATAGATTAAATGAATTAGAAAACTCAACTGCAATATTCAAGGCCATTCATCTGACATTCAGTGTGCATTATATGCAATCACTTCTGGATGATGTCAAGGGTATCAAATCTGTGGGGAATAATGAAAAGAATTGAGACAGGGAAAGATGATTATTTTAAAGAACAGACTTGCTCTTGTTTAGAGACTTAGAATAGCTAAATCTCCTCCCTTTCCCTGTGCCCTAGGCCTATGTTAATAATTGACGGGTATATTACTTCACATTAATCATCACCTAATAAGATGAAACGTTTAGGATCTTCCTGAAATTGCATAATACTCCCCTCATCTCCTTTTCTGCTAGGAATTTGAAGAAGGAAATGCCTAACTAGTCAGGCGGCATGAGAATTTATAGTTAATTTTTGAAAAAGCTCTTATAGTATTAGAAATTAGTTGAAAAATCTAGTTTAACAGACAGAAGATAGTCCAAAAATCAGAAGTAAAGAGGTTTCATATGTGAAAGTTAAAAAATAATTTAACAGCAACAACAAAATTTCTAACGGGAATCTTCTCACCACTTCTTGGATAGCAGTAATGAAAATAATACAAATGATTTTTATGTCTTGAGAGCCTAATATGTGTGATTTATATTAATAATTCTAACAATATGCAAAAAAATTAGGATTATTAAGTGTAAGATGAATAAATGGAAGTTCTGAATAGTTAAATTAACTCGATTAAAATACCCATAGTAACCAGACTCATATCTAGAACCATTCCCCTTTCTTTCCCACCAGGAGTTTGTTGGAGCTGACTTATTCCAGTGAAAAAGAACCAATTGTTATATGTTCAGGAATTCCACATGCCATTTGTTAAACATAGCCATTATTAAAAGTTAAATTATATAAACCTATAATAAAATAAAATTCTTTAAAATAGGTAATAAATACCCCAAACTCAGCACTTTCTAATTCTGTTATTATGTTTTACAATTTTCTATGCTCTTAAGGTTATTACATATATCCAAATGGTGGAAATAATACATAATGATTCACTGCTGGGCATCTCTTTTAAGCTCCTCATTCATTGACATCATACTGGTAATTTGAAATCACCTACAGAAGGAAAATTTACACCATAGGTTCAACAAATGCTACAAACTGAACTTGGCTTATTGTTCTGATGATTTTCTATATTTATAAAACAACAGAGAAATTGTTAACATACAGGTTGAACTCAAATGTGTGCCATGACTGTAGCCATTTGTTGTGAATAGCATAAAAATTTTTGAGAAAATAGTTTTGCAATATTTAAAAACTATCAGTCAATCTAGCAAAAATTTACTCACTTCATAAACAGAATGAGGGAAGTTTCAACTTCCACTTTTGATGTTTCATTTTCATCTTGCTCCTTAACATAAATAAAAGTATCAACCAACATTTGTGTCAAAAGTACATTAATTCAATGATTATGATGAGAATACAAGAGTGAGAAAAAAATCAACAAAATTGAGCTGTGAGAATAACTAAATGGAATTGACTATAAAGTATAATAAAGAGTATTACATATTTTATTAGTATTAGTAAATTTCATGTTGTATATGGTAAATACCATTAAATTTTATTTAAAATATATGCATAGGTGAAACCATTTTTTTTTTGAGTGTTGGTTCAGCATTTTCCAAAACATCAACACAGTTTTCAATGTTATTGTCAAAATGCAATGAAACTATTCTTGACAAAATAACTAATAAACCTCCTAGTTGTTAAATTTGGTTCTCTTTTCATCTGATTTCTTGTAGTATTTGGAACTTCACTAACTCTTATGTTGAATGAATTAGTCATAGTTTCCAAGACCTCATTCCTTTCTTGCTTTTATCATAGTTTCAAATAAGTCCCTTTATCCTACATCCTAAATATTGGTATTCTGAAAAATTTTATTATAGTTCTCCAGTGTCATAATATTCACTTTTCCGGCAATATCAGCTACTCATACAGTTTCGATAGTAACTTATGGCTTGATAACTTTCAATTTTGTACTGCTGGAATAGATATCTTTCTTAGAATTTTATAGGTAAATGTGAAAATATCCCTAAGTGGATCTTTACTAATAACCTCGAACTTAACACATCCCAAAGCAAATATGTCTTGTTTTGCAAATGTGCTTCATCTTTGATATTTTCTAACCTGATTAATAGCATTATGCAATCATCCAAGAAGAAATATGTGAGTTATCCCTGACTTCTTACTCAATTCCAATTTCAATCAATTATGAAGTCTCTTTATCTGATACAATTCTCTATTTCTTTCTAAACCTCAAGCTAATGTTTTAGTTGGGATGTAGCCATCTGTTGTCTAGACTCCTGTAATGAGGTTCTAACTCACATGCACTTTTGTCCACTTATACTTAATTTAACAAACTGTTGTTAGAGATATATTTTTTTATTAAATCATAGCTGTGTACATTAGTATGATCATGGGGCACCATACACTTTGTTCATAGACCGTTTGACACATTTTCATCACACTAGTTAACATAGCTTTTGTGGCCTTTTCTTAGTTATTTTGCTAAGACCTTTACATACCACATTTACTAGGATTCACATATACCCTTATAAGATGCACCGCAGGTGTAATCCCATTAATCCCCCTCCCTCCATCTTCCTCCCCCCTCCCTCCCCTCCCGTTCCCCCTTCTACCTATTCTTAGGTTGTAACTGGGTTATAGCTTTCATGTGGAGGTCCTACATTAGTTTCATAATAAGGGTGAGTACATTGGGTACTTTTTCTTCCATTCTTGAGATACTTTACTAAGAAGAATATGTTCCAGCTCCATCCATGTAAACATGAAAGAGGTAAAGTCTCCATCTTTCTTTAAGGCTGCATAATATTCCATGGTGTACATATACCACAATTTATTAATCCATTCGTGGATCGATGGGCACTTGGGCTTTTTCCATGACTTAGTAATTATGAATAGGGCTGCAATAAATATTCTGATACAAATATCTTTGTTATGATGTGATTTTTGGTCTTCTGGGTATATGCCCAGTAGAGGGATTACAGGATTGAATGGCAGATCTATTTTTAGATCTCTAAGTGTTCTCCATATCTCTTTCCAAAAGAAATGTATTAATTTGCATTCCCCCCAGCAGTGCAAAAGTGTTCCCTTTTCTCCACATCCACGCCAACATCTCTGGTCTTGGGATTTTGTGATGTAGGCTAGTCTCACTGGACTTAGATGATATCTCAAAGTAGTTCTGATTTGCATTTCTCTGATGATTAAAGATGATGAGCATTTTTTCATATGTCTGAAGGCCATGTGCCTGTCTTCTTCAGAGAAGTTTCTCTTCAAGTCCCTTGCCCAGCCTGCGATGGGATCCCTTGTTCTTTTCTTGCTAACGCATTTGAGTTCTCTGTGGATTCTAGTTATTAAACCTTTGTCGGAGACATAACCTGCAAATATCTTTTCCCATTCTGATGGTTGTTTGCTTGCTTTACTTACTGTGTTCTTGGCTGTGCAGAAGCTTTTTAGTTTGATCAAGTCCCAATAGTGTATTTTTGAAGCAGCTTCAATTGCCCGGGGGGTCCTTCTCATAAAAAACTCGCCCAACCCAATTTCTTCAAGGGTTTTCCCTGCACTCTCTTCTAGTATTTTTATAGTTTCATATCTTAGGTTTAAATCTTTAATCCAGTGAGAGTCTATCTTGGTTAATGGTGAGAGGTGTGGGTCCAGTTTCAGTCTTCTACAGGTTGCCAGCCAGTTCACCCAGCACCATTTGTTAAATAGGGAATCTTTTCCCCATTGAATGTTTTTAATTGGCTTGTCAAAGCTTTTGATAACATCCAACATCCCTTCATGATCAGAACACTTAAGACAATTGGTATAGAAGGGACATTTCTTAAACTGATAGAGGCCATCTACAGCAAACCCACAGCCAATATCATATTGAATGGAGTTAAATTGGAATCATTTCCACTCAGATCTGGAACCAGACAAGGCTGCCCATTGTCTCCATTGCTCTTTAACATTGTAATGGAAGTTTTAGCCATCGCAATTAGGGAAGAAAAGGCAATCAAGGGTATCCATATAGGGTCAGAAGAGATCAAACTTTCGCTCTTCACAGATGATATGATTGTATATCTGGAAAATACTGGGGATTCTACTACAAAACTTTTAGAAGTGATCAAGGAATACAGCAGTGTCTCAGGTTACAAAATCAACATTCATAAATCTGTAGCCTTTATATATACCAACAATAGTAAGTTGAAAAAACAATTAAGGACTCTATCCCATTCACAGTAGTGCCAAAGAAGATGAAATACTTGGGAGTTTATCTAACAAAGGACGTGAAAGATCTATATAAAGAGAACTATGAAACTCTAAGAAAAGAGATAGCTGAAAATGTTAACAAACGGAAAAATATACCATGCTCATGGTTGGGAAGAATCAACATTGTTAAAATGTCCATACTACCCAAAGCAATATATAATTTCAACGCAACCCCATTAAAACTCCACTGTCATGCTTTAAAGATCTTGAAAAAACAATACTTCATTTTATATGGAATCAGAAAAAACCTCGAATAGCCAAGACATTACTTAAAAATAAAAACAAAGCAGGAGGAATCATGCTACCAGACCTCAGACTATACTACAAATCGGTAGTGATCAAAACAGCATGGTACTGGCACAAAAACAGAGAAGTAGATGTCTGGAACAGAATAGAGAACCAAGAGATGAATCCAGCTACTTACTGTTATTTAATCTTTGACAAGCCAATTAAAAACATTCAATGGGGAAAAGATTCCCTAGAGATATATTTTTAAAATGCAAATGCACATATTATTTCCCAAGATGAAACTCAATCTTTATAGCAGTGTTTTAGTCTTTTCCACTGCAACTTATGCGAAGAGATTTCTCATTTATCAAAACCCAGTGTTTGTACACAGGCAAGTCAGCACGCACCCATACATACAATAAAATAAATGTATGCAAAAAAGCAGTTAACTATGCTATATTCATTGCATTCTGTTATTTAGTACTACACTTGTATTTTAAATGCTGGATGACTGTAAGCAATTAACTTTGTTTTATGACCTACTAATGGAATGCAAACAGTTTGTAAAATACTAAGGTGGAAGAGAAAGATCTACATCAATGTTGCATAGTATGCAGTTTTTCATGATCAAAAGTAAAACGAGAAAATGTTACAGAAGAAATAGTAATAAAATATAAACTATCAAAATTTCTTGGATGATTATACAAATGATTCTAAAATAAAGTTTTTTAAAATGTTGTTGAAGATAGTGAAAACAATACTTAGAGGATCATTTAAATTCTTAAACTTTTGTGGGTTTTTTTTTAAATTTCAGGTTAATAAAAGGATACAACAATTAGGTTACATTGTTTGTGTTTGTTAGGTAAAATTCAAGTTGCATTTAAGCCATTCACCCAGGAGGCTTGCACATACCCCTACATTGTACCCCATAGGTGGGAGCTTACCACACCTCCTCCCCCCTCCCACCACTCCCTTTCTTGAATTTAGAAACGTTTTGCTCTTGTGTGAGCATGTAGTCATTTATCTACTAGTTTCATATTAATACTGAGTATGCCGGATGCTTTTCCATTCTTTAGATACTTTACTTAGGAGGAAGGTCTCCAAATCTTCCAGGTAAATACAAAAGCTGTAAGGTTCCATCTTTCTTTATAAGAGCACAGCAAGAAGATAACCCTCACTAGAATCTGACCAACCTGTCACCTTGATTTCTGTTTTCTAACCCACCCAATCTATGGTAATTTGTGATAGGAGCCCAAACTAAGAAAAAATGCTTACCACTTTCTGATAGGTTTGAAAGGATTCTTAATAATTTTTTTTAAAAAAAATAATACTGTGTGAAAGAAGACAGGCAAAAAAAAAATTGTCTATTGTCTGATTCCATCTAAGTCATATTCAAGAGCAACTAAAGTAATATATTGGGAGAAAAAAATGGGAACTATGATCAATAGAAAAAAAGAATTTACTGTGAAAAGGAAACATTGTTTGGTGATAGAAATGTTGTATGTTGGGGTGATTGTATGAATGTGTATAGTTATCAAAATTCCTCATTTTTACATATAATACCTGTGAATTTTACTCTATTTTTCATGTAAGCCTGATTTTTTTTTCAGAATATTACAGGGTTACAAATATTTCAGTTACAAGGATTGCTTCTGCACTGCTTGAGTAGTATTGCATGATATATATATATATCACATTTTATTAGTTGACTTATGAATTGGTGAGCATTTGGGTTGATTCCACATCTTTGTTATTGCGAAGTGTGCTACAATACACATTCTATTGCAAGTAGGTTTGTTTTTCCACATCTTTGTTATTATGAAGTGTGCTACAATGAACATTCTATTGCAAGTAGGTTTGCTTATATATATAGTATTTATATACATTTTTGTATATATATACTTTTGTGTATATATATATATATATATATACATTTTTTTCCTTTGGGTAAATGCCCATAGGCGCAATTGCTGAAAAGATACTTTTAGTTTTTTGAGGACTATACAACCTACAGAATGGGATAAAATATTTGCATGCTATACATCCAATAAAGGCCTAATAACAAGCATCTACAAAGAGTTCAAGCAAATCAGCAAGAAAAGCTCCAACAAACCCATAAAAAATTGGGCAAAAGACATGAACAGATGCTTTTCATATAAAGACAGATTAATGGACAATAAATATATGAAAAAGTGCTCAATGTCACTAATCATCAGAGAAATGGAAATCTAAACCACAATGAAATATCACCTAACTTCAGTGAGGATGGCTTTGATCAAAAAGTCCCCAAACAACAGATGCTGGCATGGATGCAGAGAGAAAAGAACACTTATATATTATTGGTGTTACTATAAACTAGTACAGCCTCCATGGAAAATAAATTTTATCTAAATACAAATTTAGATAAATTTGTATAAATTTTATATAAATAGAAAACAATTTTTTTATTTCAGATTAATATGAGGGTACAAATATTTAGGTTATAGGGCATCATCTTAATATCACATTTGTTGAATTCGGAGACAAATGTATTAAACAATACAATGAAGGGTACTTCATAATGGTGAAAATTTGCAATATAGATTTCAGGTTAGAATATTAATGTCCAAAATAAAATAGCATCAATATTTCTAGTGAAACACCACAGGTGTAATAAAGTATGACTATTATCGTTGCTGACAACTTTCAAGTCCCACTACTGTCCATCATCTTCCTTACATATGGGTATGGTGGTAAGAAAGTTTGGGTGCCAACTCATTTAGTGCTGGTGTGAAGTTCTAACCATGCAAGCACCTGGCCCACATAAGGGAGAACCTCCTTCCAACTCCACCCCTTGACCATGATGAAAACCTCAAGCCAGTCTCTTTTCCCAGCCCTATTAAGCCCTGCTAGCCTTGCTTGGCAGCCACCTAGCTCTCTCTGAAAAATCTCATTATATGATTGATAAATCATTTCAAATCTTTTTGAGGCATTGTAACATTGTTGGTGTCTGCATTTGAACCACATTCAGTGTAAAGGGCTTCATCCTACCTTTATGGAATGATCCCTTAAAAAGGGAAGGCAATAAATAGAAAAAGATCCTAAGGGTATGCTTCACTTTACCTCTTTCACCCTTAATATAGCATATAGACAACAACAAAAAAGATATTTATATATTGCTGTTTAATAAAACCCCCTTGCTTAAAGGTGTAAAAACTTGTTATTTTTCACAGTTCCTACTGTTAACTAAGCTTAGTTGGGTAGTTGCCACTAGATTATCTCAGATGCCAGGGAGGGAGTCAAATGAAGGCTTCTTCACTCACATGTTTGGTTTCAAGGCTGGAATGAGTAGAAAAGTAAAGGGTGTTTCACATGGTTTAGGTGACAGTCTCCTCACAGCATGTCATTCTCATGAGTAGTCACATTTCTTTCTGGCATCTGACTTCCAGGAAGTGGGAATTAGAAGCTGCCAGGTCCAATAAGGCCTATCCCTGGAACCAGCACAATGCAATTTCTAACATGTTTTACTGGACAAAATAATTGTGGGAAGCAAGGCTCCTTACCAAGACCAACCGACAAGAAAGGAGCCTGGAATTTGACCAGTCAGAGGAATGTCTACGTGACTATCCCTGTGGAATCAGCAGTACAGATGGGCTGAAACTTTCAAATTCTTTTGGGGGGTGGGGGGCACCATACACTGGTTTTATAGACCATTTGACATATTTTCATCACACTGGTTAACATAGCCTTCCTAGCATTTTCTTAGTTATTGTGTTAAGACATTTATATTCTATATTTACTAAGTTTCGCATGTACCATTGTAAGATGCACCGTAGGTATAATCCCACCAATCACCCTCCCTCCGCCCGTGCTCTCCCTCCCTCCCCTCCCTCTTCCCCATATTCTTAGGTTATAACTGGGTTATAGCTTTCGAATGGAAACCATAAATTAGTTTCATAGAAAGGCTGAGTACATTGGATACTTTTTCTTCCATTCTTGAGATACTTTACTAAGAAGAATATGTTCCAACTCCATCCATGTAAACATGAAAGAGGTAAAGTCTCCGTCTTTCTTTAAGGCTGCATTGGATTTCTGAGGAGTCTGTACATATACCACAATTTATTAATCCATTCGTGGATCGATGGGCACTTGGACTTCTTCCATGACTTAGCAATTATGAATTCGGCTGTAATAAACATTCTGGTACAAATATCTTTGTTATAATGTGATTTTTAGTCTTCTGGGTATACACTTAGTAGAGAAATTATAGGATTGAATGGCAGATCTATTTTTACATCTCTAAGTGTTCTCCACACATCTTTCCAAAGGGAATGTATTAATTTGCATTCCCACCAGCAGTGTAGAAGAGAGGTAGATGTATGGAACAGAATAGAGAACCAAAAGATGAACCCAACTACTTGGCTGTTACTTGATCTTTGACAAGCCAATTAAAAACATTCGGTGGAGAAAAGATTCCCTATTTAACAAATGGTGCTGGGTGAACTGGCTGGCAATCGACAGAAGACTGAAACTGGACCCACACCTTTCACCATTAACTAAGATAGACTCTCACTGGATTAAAGATTTAAACTTAAGACATGAAACTATAAAAATACTAGAAAAGAGTGCAGGGAAAACTCTTGAAGAAATTGGTCTGGGCAAGTATTTTATGAGGAGGACCCCCCCGGGCAATTGAAGCAACTTCAAAAAAACACTACTGGGACCTGATCAAACCAAAAAGCTTCTGCACAACCAAGAACACAGTAAGTAAAGCAAGCAGACAGTCCTCAGAATGGGATAAGATATTCACAGGTTATGTCTCTGACAAAGGTTTAATAATCAGAATCCACAGAGAACTCAAACATATAAACAAGAAAAGAACAAGTGATCCCATCCCAGTCTGGGCAAGGGACTTGAAGAGAAACTTCCCTGAAGAAGACAGGTGCATGGCCTACAGACATATGAAAAAATGCTCATCATCCTTAATCATCAGAGAAATGCAAATCAAAACTTTGAGATATCATCTAACTCCAGTAAGATTAGCCCATATCACAAAATCCCAAGACCAGAGATGTTGGCGTGGATGTGGAGAAAAGGGAACTTTCAAATTCTTAATTAGTAGTTTAGATTAGGGAAGCTAAGATGTTTACTTGAAGGAACAAAACTTGTTTTCCCCCTTCTCTTCTCCCTATATATATGTTTCTGGACATTTCAGATGTTCCATTCCACTATGTTCCTGTTTACACAACTTCTGTCCTTTACCCAACCTTCGTGGGGGCCTTGATCTCCCCTTTCTTTTATCTTTAACTGCTATACACTCTCACATGTTTACTCTATTACTGTATTCAATAAAAGACCCCTGAAAAGCAGGACTAGAGATACACTGTCTTGAGCTGCCAGCAGGCACGAAAGACTGTATACGCCTCCTCAGGATCTCAGGCTTTTATTCACTAAGTTTGTATGAAAATCTTGTGTTTTTTCCAGCACCATCTCCCTTGTCAACCCCCCATCACAGGTTGGAGTCCATGAGAGCCCTGACAAATAATCATAGAAATTTCCTAGATTCAGGGAGGAAGAGAAGGAGGAGGATTGGAGTTATTGTAGCAATTTTTTGCAAAATACTATCTACCACAATAAGCATAAAGGGCTTCAATTACATAAGATAAAATAGAGCTAAGTGGTATTTATTGAACTATATAACCTGAAAAGTGAAACTTCCTACTCCGTTCAAATACACATAAAGGATTCATAGCACTGACCACAAATAAAAATCAATACGTTCCAAATAGTTAAAAGCAGGCCAGATGACATGTTCTGATCAATATATTTAAGCAATAAAACACATTGATCTAAAAACTAAAATATCATATGTATATCCCCAGTAGAAAATTTAAGTGCAATAAAATTTTTAAGCTCTCTGCTAAGCAAGTTGATTCAGTGAAAATCAGGACTAAAATGTTGGAATCTCAAGAAATAATAGCAATAAAAATGTTACATGTAAGAAATTTTAAGATACCTCTCACAGCACAAAAGTAAGTTCACAAAGAAATTTTTACATTAGGATAAACTAATGACCATAACAAATGGTCCACGTGTGTTAATATAATGGGTCAAATACAACAGAAGTATGCCTTTTCCTCACATAGGTAAAAAGCTGATAAGGTTGTCCCACTCTAGGTAGTCATTTGTTTAGAGTCTCTGACTAATGGGGCCTATTCCATATTTAATTTCTTGCTTTCAAGATTTCCCTAGGTTTCATCTCTATTCCATATACCTAGAAGAGGAATAGAGCAGAGAGAAAGGTTTACTGTGAGTTAGCCAGTTATGACCCAAACCTGAAAGTGGTGTATCTTATTTAGGCTCACATTCCCTCTGCCAGAATTCAGTTACACAACCACACAAAATTGCATGTCAGGAGACTGAGCTAAAGGTGCACAGTCAATTTTGATGAAACCAATCTTTCAGTTACTGGTGTCTATTGAGTGCCTTGTACTTACTAGGCTCTATGCAAGGAATTTGAGTATAGTGATAAATAAAATGAGAAACATCATACTCTCATGAATCTTAAAATCTAATGAGAAAGAAAATAATTATAATGATATATGAATTGCAACCAATGCCAAAAGTACCATTGGGTCATACTATTTGAATCCCTCAGTGAACAAATGCAAAAACCAAAGATAGACTATGTCCCTAGGGCTTCTTTTGTCTTCTAGTTGCAATGTCTTTTTCTTTCTCTCCCTGTTTAATGCCCTTGGCCTCACAGTTTGGATAAAAATCCATAGGCTGGGATGCTGGGTGATGAGATAGCTCTAATCTTCCTTACATGTAACTTTGACCTCCACGCCACATTATGGTATACTCATTATCACTTATCTTTACTTAGTGGAGGTAGTATAGAAGAATCTCTGGATTTCTTGGCCCCCTAATCCCTCTGGCTTCTATAAGATAACCTTATTCAAATTATCAGAGTACATATTTACTAATCATCACACCTACTTAAATTTTGGGAATTGACTGAAGGGGAGAATTGTCTCCTGCAATTCAATAAATTTTGCAATTATAGAAATGTTTGCGGTTTCAAAAACATTGGCTGTAGTCAGAAAGAACATCCTTAACAAAGCCTTCTCTGTAGTTCATTTTATGTCTCCAGGGGAACAACCATGAATTGAAGAACTTAGGATTTGTCTTTTTTTTTTCCTTTTTCAGGGTCCTATTAAGAAATCAATGGCATGTTCAAAATGAGAAATTTGAGAATAAATTAGTAAAGGGAATAGTTGTGTTCAGGGTTCAGATAAACCAACCACAGTGCAATATCCAGAACTAACAACAGATAGCTCTCATGATCTTTGGACTTGAAACTACAGAGGGAAGTAATGGTTACAGAAATCTAGTAGTAGATAAGGATTCCTGGAAGGCACTGTGGGCATCATAAATCATAGTGGCCCAACAGGGTGGGAAAAAGGGAAATAAAGTTCTAACCTCAATTTTCTTATTTTGCCCATCAATTTTCTCACATTATTAGATCCCATTGCACAAGGGAAATCACTGAAAAAGTCTATTTTGGATCAGATTACAATGGTACAGAGCTGAATGAAGAAGAGTGAAGTGTGGTCTATAAATTGGAAAATATTATTTAGATATTTAGCATACCTCATTGTCTTGTTTCTTACTAAAGAGCCTAAAAGGAGCTTATATGCTCTGATGTGATGGCAACTTACTAGAACTCCCCCTTTAAACTTAAGCCACAGTGGATATCTATGCTAAACCACATACTTTTGTTTATGTGGCAAGTGGAAAGTCCTCATCCAACATTTTCAGAGATTTCATGTGATAATCCTGAAACCCAAGAAAATCCAAATCATGTCCCTTTGCCTTAATTCCAAATTCCTCAGAAGGATATTCTCTTTGGCCCAGATTGGATCAGGAATCAGGACTAGAATAAATTTGACAGATCAACTATTTCAAAATGGGTCATACACAATGTCACAAAGCAGAAACACAGTTGCTTGGAACTATTCATAAAAACCAGGTGTTGTTGGTCATCTATTGCTGTGTAACAAAACACTCTGAAATGTAATAGCTTAAAAGAACAATTTATAATTCCTTATTATTTTATGGGTTGGCTTGGTGGCTCAACTTAATGTAGATGGTGACTGGGGCACTGGAACAGCTGGAAAGTCCAAAGTGACTTCATTCAAATGGACAGCAGTAAATTGCTGACAGATGTCTGGAAACACAGCTTGGTATGCTGGCCAGCAACTTTATTTCAATTCCATGTGAGAATTCCCAAATGGTTGCTAGGGTTTCCCCCCAGCTTGGCAGCTGGGTTCCAAGACTTTCAAAAAGATATGCCATTACTTAACAGAAAAGCCACATAATTGAAGAGGGACAGTTGCTCATAGTCAAAGAAAACAACACATTTAAGAAGCATGAACACTTTTTAAAATCTAGCATATTAGATTTGAACTCCCCAAAAGCAAAAGTATTAGTACTTTGAAGCTATAAATATATAATTGGTGTAATAAGTATACAAAAAATGATAAAGGAAGATATAAGTAATATAAAGCAAGAGCATATGGAGATGAAGGAAATCATCTGAGGTAGCAAAAAATACGATTAACAAAATAAACTGCAATAGATCAAATAAAGAGCAGGGTGAATACAGATGAAGAAGAAATAGGCAAATCTATAGACAAGATTGAAGAAATTTCATAAGGAATAAAAGAAAAAATAGGAACTATAAAAGAAAAGCTGAGAAATATATAAGATAAACGTAGCTCTCATATTAAAGAAAAAAATGCAATATACTGAGAACACAGTAAGTAGAGCAAGCAGACAGCCCTCAGAATGGGAGACGATATTTGCAGGATATGTCTCTGACAAAGGTTTAATAACCAGAATACACAGTGAACTCAAACATATTAGCAAGAAAAGAACAAGTGATCCCCTCTCAGGCTGGGCAAGGGACTTGAAGAGAAACTTCTCTGAAGAAGACAGGTGTGCGGCCTACAGACACGTGAAAAAATGCTCATCATCCTTAATCATCAGAGAAATGCAAATCAAAACTACTTTGAGATATCATCTAACTCCTGTAAGATTAGCCCACATCACAAAATCCCAAGACCAGAGATGTTGGCACGGATGTGGAGAAAAGGGAACACGTCTGCACTGCTGGTGGGAATGCAAACTAGTACAGTGCTTTTGTAAAGAAGTTCGGAGAACACTTAGAGTTGTAAAAATAGATCTGCCATTTGATCCTATAATCCCTCTACTAGGTATATATCTAGAAGACCAAAAATTGCACTATAACAAAGATATTTGTACCAGAATGTTTATTGCAGCCCAATTCATAATTGCTAAGTCATGGAAAAAACCCAAGTGCCCATCGAATCATGAATGGATTAATAAATTGTGGTATTTGTACACCATGGAATATTATGCAGCTTTAAAGAAAGATGGAGACTTTACCTCATTCATGTTTACATGGATGGAGCTGGAACATACTCTTCTTAGCAAGGTATCCAAACAATGGAAGAAAAAGTACCCAATGTACTCATCCCTAATATGAAACTAATTTACAGCTTTCGTATGAAGGCTATAACCCAATCTCAGTACAAGAATATGAGGAAGGGGGCGAGGGAAGGGAAGAGAAGGGGAGGTAGGGTGGAAGAAGGGTGATTGGTGGGTCCACACCTAGGGTGCATCTTGGAAGGGTGCAGGTGAAGTTTACTAACTGTAGAGTATAAGGGTTTGAACACAATTATTAAGAAAATGCCATGAAGGCTATGTCAACCAGTTAGGTGAAAATATTTCAAACTGTATATGGAACCAGCACATTGTACCTCATGATTGCATTATTGTAAACAGCTATGTTTTAATAAAAAAAAAATAAGAAAGAAAGACAGATGAGTGTAAAAATATGAAGAAAAAAACAAAGATAACTTTTCCTAAGCTAAGATGTGTGTATGTGGAAAATCTGAGAGTGAAAGACCACATGGGGGGCAAAGGATAAGTAAAAACCACACCTACATATATTTAGAGGAAATACATTAATAGAAAATAGAAAAATAAATAATACCTTTAAGAAATAGAAAACCATATTAAAATGGACAAAAATAAAATGGGCATTAGATTTTTCAAAAGTGAAAGTGGACTCAAGAGAAAATTGAGTAAAATTTTTGATTCTCAAAAGGAAAATAATTTAGAGCATGCAAACTATTTCCACCCAAATTATCTTCTAATGTAAAGACATTGTAAGAATAGCCTTATGTATATGAGGCCTCCAGAATTTTTAGTCTCACACTGAAATTAGTTTTGGGCAAAGTGCTCAAATTAAAGGGACAATATAAGAGATACCGTAAGAGATAAATGAAATTAAACGATCAAAATTTTTTTTTGTTTGTTTGCTTGTTTTTTTATTAAATCATAGCTGTGTACATTAATGTGATCATGGGGCACCAAACACTGGTTTTATACACTGTTTGAAACATTTTCATCACACTGGTTAACATAGCCTTCCTGGCATTTTCTTTTCTTTTTTTTTTTTAGCTGTCTCGAAATTTATTGGAGCAATGTTAGGTTTGAAGCAAATTTGAACAGGAAGTACAGCGATATCCCTTACACCCCCGCCCCACACATGCACAGCCTTCCTCGTTAGCAACATCCCACACCAGCGAGTACATGTGTTACAACTGATGAGTTGACATTGACACGTCATTATCACCAAAGCCCATGGTCTGTCAGGCTTCAGTCTGGGTGTGGCATATTCTGTGGGTTTGGACAAATTTATAATGATGAGTATCCACTATTATGGTGTCGTGCAGAGTAGTTTCACTGCCCCAAAACTCCCCTGTGATCACATATTTATCCCTCCCACCCCCAACCTCTCATCTCTTTACTGCCTCCATAGTTACTGTGTTAAGACATTTATATTCTACATTTACTAAGTTTCACATGTACCCTTGTAAGATGCACCACAGGTCTAATCCCACCAATCACCCTCCCTCTGCCCAACCTTCCTCCTCCCGCCACTCCCTCTCCCCCTTGCCCATATTCTTAGGTTATAACTGGGTTATAGCTTTCATATGAAAGCCATGAATTAGTTTCATAGAAAGGCTGAGTACATTGGATAATTTTTCTTCCATTCTTGAGATGCTTTACTAAGAAGAATATGTTCCAGCTCCATCCATGTAAACATGAAAGAGGTAAAGTCTCCATCTTTCTTTAAGGCTGAATAATATTCCATGGTGTACATATACCACAATTTATTAATCCATTCGTGAATTGAAGGGCACTTGGGCTTTTTCCATGACTTAGCAATTATTAATTGGGCTGCAGTAAACATTCTGGTACACATATCTTTGCTATAATGTGATTTTTGGTCTTCTGGGTATATACGTAGTGGAGGAATTGTAGGATTGAATGGCAGATCTATGTATACAACTCTAAGTGTTCTCCAAACATCTTTCCAAGACGAATGTATTAATTTGCATTCCTACAGGCAGTGTAGAAGTGTTCCCTTTTCTCCACATTCATGCCAACATCTCTGGTCTTGGGATTTTGTGATATGGGCTAATCTTACTGGAGTTAGATGATATCTCAAAGTAGTTTTGATTTGCATTTCTCTAATGATTAAGGATTATGAGCATTTTTTCATATGTCTGTAGGCCATGTGCCTGTCTTTTTCAGAGAAGTTTCTCTTCAAGTCCCTTGTCCAGTCTGCGATGGGATCACTTGTTCTTTTCTTGCTTATATGTTTGAGTTCTCTAAGGATTCTGGTTTTAAACCTTTGTCGGAGACATAACCTGCAAATATCTTCTCCCATTCTGAGGGCTGTTTGCTTGCTTTCCTTACTGTGTTCCTGGTTGTGTACAAGCTTTCTAGTTGGATCAGGTCCCAGTAGTGCATTTTTGAAGCTGCTTCAATTGCCCGGGGTGTCCTCCTCATAAAATACTCACCCAGACCGATTTCTTCAAGGGTTTTCCCTGCACTCTCTTCTAATATTTTTATAGTTTCATGTCTTAAGTTTAAATCTTTAATCCAGCGAGAGTCTATTTTAGTTAATGGTGAAAGGTGTCAGTCCAGTTTCAGTCTTTCTACAGGTTGCCAGCCAGTTCACGCAGTACCATTTGTTAAATAGGGAATCTTTTCCCCCACTGAATGTTTTTAATTGGCTTGTCAAAAATCAAATAACGGTAAGTAGCTGGGTTCATCTCTTGGTTCTCTATTCTGTTCCATACATCTACCTCTCTGTTTTTGTGCCAGTACCACGCTGTTTTGATCACTATTGATTTATAGTATATTCTGAGGTCCAGTAGAGTGATTTCTCCTGCTTTGTTTTTTTATTTCTGAGTAATGTCTTGGCTATTCGAGGTTTTTTCTGATTCCATATAAAATGAAGTATTATTTTTTCAAGATCTTTAAACTATGACAGTGGAGCTTTAATAGGGATTGCATTAAAATTGTATATTGCTTTGGATAGTATGGACATTTTAACAATGTTGATTCTTCCCAGACATGAGCATGGTATATTTCTCCATTTGTTAACATTTTCAGCTATTTCTTTTCTTAGAGTTTCATAGTTCTCTTTATAGAGATCTTTCACATCTTTGTTAGATAAACTCCCAAATATTTCATCTTCTTCACCACTGCTGTGAATGGAACAGAGTCCTTAACTGTTTTTTCAGCTTGACTATTGTTGGCATATATAAAGGCTACTGATTTATGAATGTTGGTTTTGTAACCTGAGATGCTGCTGTATTCCTTGATCACTTCTAAGAGTTTTGTAGTGGAATCCCTGGTGATTTCCAGATATAGAATCATATCATCTGTGAACAGTGAAAGTTTGATCTTTTCAGACCCTATATGTATATCCTTGATCGCCTTTTCCCCCTAATTGCAATTCCTAAAACTTACATTACAATGTTAAAAAGAAGTGAAGACGATGGGAAGCCTTTCCTTGTTCCTGATCTCCATTCAATATGAGATGTCCCATTAAACTCTACCAGTTTAATATATGTCCCTTCTATACCAATTTTCTTAATTATTCTGATCATTAAGGGATGCTGGATATTATCAAAAGCTTTTTCTGCATCAATTGAGAAAATCATACGGTCTTTGTTTTTAATTTGTTTATGTGCTGAATTATACTTATAGATTTAGGTATATTGAACCAGACTTGAGACCCTGTGATAAAACTGACTTGGTCAAGATGTATAATTTGTTTGATGTGTTGCTGGATTCTGTTTGTTAGGATCTTGTTGAATATTTTTGCATCTATATTCATTTAGTGATATTGGTCTATAATTTTCTTTTCTTGTTGGGTCTTTTCCTGGTTTGGGGATCAGGGTCATTTTTGCTTCATAGAACGTGTTGAATAGTCTTCCTTCTTTTTTCTATATTTTGAAACAGGTTGAGTAATATAGGTACTAGTTCCTCTTTAAAGGTTTGGTGGAATTCTGATGTGAAGCCATCTGGTCCCGGGCTTTTTTTTTTAGGGAGATTTAGTATGGTTAATGCTATTTCAGAACTTGATATAGGCCTGTTCAACATTTCCACTTGATTCTGGCTAAGTCTTGGAAGGTGACATGCTTCCAAGTATTGGTCAATTTCTTTCAGATTTTTTTATTTCTGAGGATAAAGTTTCTTGTAATATTCATTAAGGATTTTTTGAATTTCTGAGGAGTCTGTTGTTATTTTGTCTTTGTCGTTTCTGATTGATAAGATTAGAGATTTTAGTACTTTTTTCTATGTTAGGTTAGCCAATGGTTTATCTATTTTATTGACCTTTTCAAAAAACCAACGTTTTGATTTATTGATCTGTTGTGTAATCCTTTTGTTTTCAATTTCATTTAATTCTGCTCTAATTTTGGTTATTTCTTGTTCTGTACTAGGTTTGAAGTTGGAATGTTCTTCCTTTCCCAGTTGCTTGAGATGTCCCATTAAGTTCTTAACTGCCTCTCTTTCCGTTCTCTTGAGGAAGGCTTGCAGTGCTATAAATTTCTCTCTTAGGACTGCCTTTGCAGTATCCCAGAGGTTCTGATAATTCCTGTCTTCATTGTCCTTTTGTTCCAAAAATTTGGCAATGTCTTTCTTAATCTCATCTCTGACCCAGCTATCATTCAGCATAAGGTTATTTGACTTACATGTTCTTGTATGAGTATGCAGATTCCTGTTGTTATTGAGTTCAACTTTTATTCCATGGTGGTCCATGAAGATGCAAGGAATAATTTCTATTCCTTTAAATTTACTGAAGTTAGACTTGTGACATAAGATGTGATCGATTTTGGAGTATGTTCCGTGGGCTGATGAGAAGTATGTGTATTTAGTTTTGTTGGGATGAAATGTTCTGTAGAGTCTGCTAAATCCAAATGTTGGCCGGTTAGGTTTAAATCTAAAATTTCTTTGCTCAGCTTCTTGGAGGATATATCCAACATTGCCAAAGAGTGTTGAAATTTCCAACTATTATGGAGCTGGAGGAAAGCAAGTTGCTCATGTCTGTTAGAGTTTCTCTTATAAATCGAGGCACATTCTGGTTGGGTGCATAAATATTAATAATTGAAATCTCATCATATTGAGTATTACCCTTAACAAATATGAAGTGACCATTCTTATACTACCTTACTTTTTTGGTTTAAAGCCTATTGTGTCTGCAAATAGAATTGCAACATGTGCTTTTTTCTGGTTACCATTTGCCTGAAATATGGACGACCATCCTTTCACCCTGAGTCTATATTTATCTTTTAAGGTAAGATGTGACTCTTGTATGCAGCAAATATCTGACCTGAGTTTTTGTATACAGTTAGCTAACCTGTGCCTCTTTAGAGGACAGTTTAAGCCATTCACATTAATGGAGACTATTGATAAGCGTGGTAAAATTTTGGGTATCGAGTTTTTTGAAAGTCCAGTTGACATTTTTAATCCTTTTGCCACTGTGGAAGTTGGAGTTTGATCAAAAGTTTCTGAGTGAGTTTACCTTTGTTATAGAGAATTGAGCTGGTCATTATGGAGGATAGAGCTGAGAATATCCTGAAGAGCTGGTTTGGTTATGGCAAATTTCTTCAATATATGAATGTCGTTAAAGTATTTAATTTCTCCATCATAAATGAAACTCAGTTTAGCTGGATACAGTGTCTGGGGGTGAAAGTTATTTTGTTTTAGAAGATTAAAAGTCGATGACCACACTCTTCTGGCTTGAAAATTTGGAGCAGAGAGATCTGCAGTCATTCCAGTATTCTTCCCTTTGTAGGTAATGGATTTCTTACATCTGGCTGCTTTCGGAATTTTCCCCTTCATATTATCTTTAGTGAAGTTATTTATGATATGCCTGGGGGATGTCTTATTCGGATTGAGTCATGCTGGGGTTCTGAAACTATCTGCTATCTGAATTTCAGAATCTCTGGGCCTGTCTGCAAAATTCTCTTTCATAATTTCATGGAGAGGGGCCTCTGTGCCTTGCAAGGCAACTTCATCACTTTCAGGGATTCAAATGAGGCAGATATTAGCCTTCTTTGAATTATCCCAGAGCTCTCTGAGAGAATGATCCATTTTTGCTCTCCATTTCTCTTCCTCTTTGAGAGTTTGGGAGCGTTCAAAAGCTTTGTCTTCAATGTCAGAAATCCTTTCTTCTGCTTGCTACACTCTGTTACTGAGGGACTCTACTGCACTTTTCAGATCTTCGAGTGCTGCATATTCTTGCGTCAGTGTGTCAAAATCTTTGGTGGTTTTGTCTTTAAATTAGTTAAATTCTTGAGACAACTTTTCTTTTTATTTTATTTTTTTTTATTAAATCATAACTGTATACAATGATATGATTATGGGGCATCATACACTCACTTCATAAACCATTTGACACATTTTTATCACAGTGGTTAACATAGCCTTTCCGGCGTTATCTCAGTTACTGTGCCAAAACATTTACATTCTACATTTACCAAGTTTCGCAAATACCCCTGTAATATGCACCACAGGTGTGATCCCACCGATTCCCCTCCCTCTACCCACCCCCCCATCCCACTTACCCCTATTGTTAAGTTGTAGCTGGGTTATAGCTTTCATGTGAGAGTCCCAAATTAGTTTCATAGTAGGGCTGTGTACATTGGGAAGCCTTTTCTTCCATTCTTGGGATACTTTACTAAGAAGAATATGTTCCAGCTCCATCCATGTAAACATGAAAGAGGTAAAGTCTCCATCTTTCTTTAAGGCTGCATAGTATTCCATGGTATACATATACCACAATTTATTAATCCATTCGTGGATCGATGGGCACTTGGGCTTTTTCCATGACTTAGCTATTATGAATTGGGCTGCAATAAACATTCTGGTACAAATATCTTTGTTATGTTGTGATTTTTGGTCTTCTGGGTATATGCCCAGCAGAGGAATTACAGGATTGAATGGCAGATCTATTTTTAGATCTCTGAGTGTTCTCCATATATCTTTCCAAAAGGAATGTATTAATTTGCATTCCCACCAGCAGTGCAGAAGTGTTCCCTTTTCTCCGCATCCACGCCAACATCTCTGGTCTTGAGATTTTGTGATATAGGCTAGTCTCATTGGAGTTAGATGATATCTCAAAGTAGTTTTGATTTGCATTTCTCTGATGATTAAAGATGATAAGCATTTTTTCATATGTCTGAAGGCCGTGCGCCTGTCTTCTTCAGAGAAGTTTCTCTTCAAATCCCTTGCCCAGCCTGCGATGGGATCCCTTGTTTTTTTCTTGCTGATGCGTTTGAGTTCTCTGTGGATTCTGGTTATTAAACCTTTGTCAGAGTTATACCCTGCAAATATCTTCTCCCATTCTGAGGGCTGTCTGCTTGCTCTGCTTACTGTGTTCTTAGCTGTGCAGAAGCTTTTTAGTTTGATCTAGTCCCAGTAGTGTATTTTTGAAGCTGCTTCAATTGCCTGGGGGGTTCTCCTCATGAAATATTCACCCAGACCAATTTCTTCAAGGGTTTTCCCTGCATTCTACTCTAGTATTTTTATAGTTTCATGTCTTAAGTTTAAATCTTTAATCCAATGAGAGTCTATCTTAGTTAATGGTGAAAGGTGTGGGTCCAATTTCAGTCTTCTGCAGGTTGCCAGCCAGTTCAGCCAGCACCATTTGTTAAATAGGGAATCTTTTCCCCACTGAATGTTTTTAATTGGCTTGTCAAAAATCAAATAGCGGTAAGTAGCTGGATTCATCTCTTGGTTCTCTATTCTGTTCCAGATATCTACTTCTCTGTTTTTGTGCCAATACCATGCTGTTTTGATCACTATCGATTTGTAGTAAAGTCTGAGGTCTGGTAGTGTGATTCCTCCTGTTTTGTTTTTATTTCTGAGTAATGTGTTGGCTATTCGAGGTTTTTTCTGATTCCATATAAAACGAAGTAATGTTTTTTCAAGATCTTTAAAATATGACAGTGGAGCTTTAATAGGGAGTGCACTGAAATTATATATTGCTTTGGGTAGTATGGACATTTTGAGAATGTTGATTCTTCCTAGCCATGACCATGGTATGTTTTTCCATTTGTTAACATTTTCAGCTATTTCTTTTCTTAGAGTTTCATAGTTATCTTTATAGAGATCTTTCACGTCTTTTGTTAGGTAAATTCCCAAATATTTCATCTTCTTTGGCACTACTGTGAATGGGATAGAGTCCTTAACTGCTATTTCAATTTGACTGTTGTTGGTGTATATAAAGGCTACCGATTTATGAATGTTGATTGTGTAACCTGAGACGTTGCTGTATTCCTTGATCACTTCTAGGAGTTTTGTAGTAGAGTCCCTAGTGTTTTCCAGATACACAATCATATCATCTGCGAAGAGCGAGAGTTTGATCTCTTCTGACCCTATATGGATACCCTTGATCGCCTTTTCTTCCCTAATTGCGGTGGCTAAAACTTCCATTACAATGTTGAAAAGCAATGGAGACAATGGGCAGCCTTGTCTGGTTCCTGATCTGAGTGGAAATGATTCCAATTTAACTCCATTCAATATGATATTGGCTGTGGGTTTGCTGTAGATAGCCTCTATCAGTTTAAGAAAAGTCCCTTCTAGACCAATTTTCTTGAGTGTTCTGATCATGAAGGGATGCTGGATATTATCAAAAGCTTTTTCTGCATCAATTGAGAGAATCATATGGTCTTTGTTTTTTAATTTGTTTATGTGCTGAATTACATTTATAGATTTACGTATATTGAACCAGCCTTGAGACCCTGGGATAAAACCAACTTGGTCATGATGTATAATTTGTTTGATGTGTTGTTGGATTCTGTTTGTTAGGATCTTGTTGAATATTTTTGCATCTATATTCATTAGTGATATTGGTCTATAATTTTCTTTTCTTGTTGGGTCTTTTCCTGGTTTGGGGATCAGGGTGATATTTGCTTCATAGAACGTGTTGGGTAGTCTTCCTTCTTTTTCTACATTTTGGAACAGGTTAAGTAATATAGGTACTAATTCCTCTTTAAAGGTTTGGTAGAATTCTGACGTGAAACCATCTGGTCCCGGGCTTTTCTTTTTAGGGAGGTTTTGTATAGTTGATGCTATTTCTGAACTTGATATGGGTCTGTTCAACATTTCCACTTGATTCTGGTTAAGTCTTGGAAGGTGGCGTGCTTCCAAGTATCGGTCTATTTCCTTCAGATTTTCATATTTCTGAGAATACAGTTTCTTGTAATATTCATTAAGGATTTTTTGGATTTCTGATGAGTCTGTGGTTATTTCGTCTTTGTTGTTTCTGATTGATGATATTAGAGATTTTACTCTTTTTTTCCTGATTAGGTTGGCCAGAGGTTTATCTATTTTATTGACCTTTTCAAAAAACCAGCTTTTTGATGTATTGATCTGTTGTATTATTCTTTTGTTTTCAATTTCATTTAATTCTGCTCTAATTTTGGTTATTTCTTTTCTTCTACTGGGTTTGGGGTTGGAACGTTCTTCCTTTTCCAGTTGCGTGAGATGTCCCATTAAGTTGTTAACTTCCTCTCTTTCCGTTCTCTTGAGGAAGGCTTGCAGTGCTATAAATTTCCCTCTTAGAACTGCCTTTGCAGTGTCCCAGAGGTTCTGATAGCTTGTGTCTTCATTGTCATTTTGTTCCAAAAAATTGGTGATTTCTTTCTTAATCTCATCTCTGACCCAGCTATCATTCAGCATAAGGTTATTTAACTTCCATGTTTTTGTATGGGTATGCAGATTCCTGTTGTTACTCAATTCAAGTTTTATTCCATGATGGTCCGAGAAGATGCATGGAATAATTTCTATTCCTTTAAATTTACTGAGGTTAGACTTGTGACCTAAAATGTGATCAATTTTGGAGTAAGTTCCGTGGGCTGATGAGAAGTATGTGTATTCAGTTTTGTTGGGATGAAATGTTCTGTAGATGTCTGCTAAATCTAAATATTGGATGGTTAGGTTTAAATCTAAGATTTCTTTGCTCAGCTTCTTTCTGGAGGATCGATCCAACACTGCCAAGGGAGTGTTGAAATCTCCAACGATTATGGAGCTGGAGGAAATCAAGTTACTCATGTCTGTTAGAGTTTCTCTTATAAATTGAGGTGCATTCTGGTTGGGTGCATAGATATTAATAATTGAGACCTCATCATATTGATTATTACCCTTAACAAATATGAAGTGACCATTCTTGTCCTTCCTTACTTTTGATGGTTTCAAGCCTACTGTATGTGCAAATAAAATTGCAACACCTGCTTTTTTCTGATTACCATTTGCCTGAAATATGGATGACCATCCTTTCACCCTGAGTCTGTATTTGTCTTTTAAGTTGAAATGTGACTCTTGTATGCAACAAATATCTGGCTTGAGTTTTTGTATCCAGTCAGCTAACCTATGCCTCTTTAGAGGACAGTTTGAGCCATTCATATTGATGGAGAGTATTGATAAGTCTGGTGGAAATTTGGGTGTCGAGTTTTACAAAGGTCCCGTGGACATTTTTAATCCTTTCGCCAGTGTGGAAGTTGGAGTTTGATCCGAAGTTTCTGAGTGAGTTTACTTTTGTGGTATAGGATTGGGTTGGTCATTGTGGAGGATAGGTCTGAGAACATCCTGAAGAGCCGGTTTACTTATGGCAAATTTTTTCAACATATGAATGTCATTGAAGTATTTAATTTCTCCATCATAGATGAAACTCAGTTTAGCTGGATACAAGATCCTGGGTTGAAAGTTATTTTGCTTTAGGAGATTAAAAGTTGATGACCAGCCTCTTCTTGCTTGAAAAGTTTCAGCAGAGAGATCTGCAGTTATTCTAATATTCTTACCTTTGTACGTTATAGTTTTCTTTCGCCGGGCTGCTTTGAGAATCTTCTCTTTCATGTTAACTTTAGTGAAGCTAATTATGATATGTCTGGGAGATGGCTTATTGGGGTTGAATCGTGCTGGGGTTCTGAAGCTGTCTGCTATCTGATTTTCAGATTCTCTAGGCATGTCTGGAAAATTTTCTTTCATAATTTCATGTAGAAGGGCCTCTGTGTCCTTGGCAGCTACTTCATCAGTCTCCGAAATTCCTATAACCCTTATGTTGTTTTTTTTCGAATTATCTGAGAGCTCTCTGAGTGAGTTCTCCGTTTTTGCTCTCCATTTCTCTTCCTCTTTGAGAGATTGGGAGCGTTAGAAGACTTTATCTTCAATGTCAGAAATCCTTTCTTCTGCTTGCTCCATTCTGTTACTGAGGGATTCTACTGTATTTTTCATATCTTTGAGGGCTGTAAGTTCTTGTTTCAGTGTGTCTAAGTCTTTGGTGGTTTTGTCTTTAAATTCGTTAAATTCTTGAGACAATTTTTGAATTTCTCCTCGAATTCCTAATTCCATTTTATTAATCTTGTCTGCAAACCAAATTCTGAATTCGACTTCTGACATCTCAGCCAGTTGTTTATGAATGGGATCTTCAATCACATCTTCCGTATCTTTTCTTGGGGGGGTTGATCTATTCTGGTTATTCATGTTACCAGAGTTTTTCCGCTGATTCCGCCCCATGGTTTACTCCCTTTGGTTTTTCCCCTGGGGTTTTATCGAGGGCCCGTACAGTGTTGTGGCCTGAGAAACTGGGGCCCTGTCTGGTGTGGTGGAGCAAAGTGGTTCTGTCTTGTTTTCAGCTGGTTTCTGTTCGATCCTATTGCAACTTCTACTCTGGCTTGAAGTCTCAGCTGTGTGGAAAAATCAGCAATTAAGTCACACCGCCTGCCCACCTCTGGCCCCAGTTGGAAAAGGAGAATCAAACCTTCCTACAATCGCACACCCAGGGCACCGCCTGAAGAGTCCTCAGTCTATTAGCCCAGTTCAAAAGGTCCGAATCAACTGTCTCGATCGGCACTTGTCTCGGGTGGAAGGGTTCAAGAGGTCTCTGGGAACTGGATCACAGGGGCCTGGTGACTCCTCTGACACAGCTCACCCCAGTGCAGCGTGGAGTCAGGAGGAGCCACCCAGCAAACAGAGCAGTCTGGGAAGGTTGACGTCTCCTTCCCCACTTTGCCCCTCCGTCGGACCCAGTCACTGGTATCTCTGCAGATGGCTAACCCAGTTGCCTGCAGTGAACAGACACTCCAGGGGTTTGCAACTGCCTGAATCGCAAGGAAGTCTGCCAGGCCCCCGCAGACTGCCACTATCTAGCAGGAGGAGATGGGGCCTGACATCTTTGAGTGTTTGATGCAGGTGATGGGAAGGAGGTGTTCACTAGGCTTAGCCCCGTCCCTGATGCATGCTGCTAACAGAACAAAACAGAACAGACAACTTTGTGAGGTTCTGTCTCTGTTCCTGTCGTCGCCTACAGGAGACGGGCTGTTTTGAGTTCAAACGTCTTTGCTGCTGGAGAATTGCGTCTGAACACCTCTCTGGGTCGGCCCCGCCCTGGAGTCTTCCGGGTTTGTGAGCCGTGTCACCGGTGGCCTCCTCTGGTTGCCCAGGGAGACAGGGGGTGTGGCCTCAGAATATCCAGAAGTGAGCGTTCTGCCGTTAAAGAAAAAACGGCTGTTGATCTACCTCCAGGGAACTGCTGCTCTGGTGTGGGCACTCAGGCGACCCTTTTCTCCTCTGTCCCGCACCCCAGAGTCAGCACTGAGCGGCCGCAGTTTGTGCTGGGTCCACACCCCTTAAGAGATCCCCCAAGAATCAGAACTCTTGGGGGATGGGCCCCCAGACCCCGATTGGGAGTGGGGCGGGGGGAAGCTAGAGTTTCATTCAGTTTCACGCAATACTACGGTCCGGGGAGGGCTCCTGCACTGCACCACAGGGAAGTGCCGCCAAGGCTTGATTTCCCCTCAGCAGAGTGCCCTCTCCTCGCTCACGTGTCCCAGAGTCAGCGCTGACCTGACGCAGCTCAGGCACTGTGCACTCCCCTCGAGAAATCACCCAAGGAGCCGAACTCCTGGGGGATAGGCCCTCAGACCCCGAGCGAGAGTAGGGGTTCTCAGCTCTCAGCGGGGAGGCCAGAGTCTGATTCAGTCTTGGGCCCCGTATGCCTGGGGAGGGTTGCTGCACTGCACCGCAGGGAAGTGCCGTGAGGCGTGACTCCCCCTCAGCCCGGTGCCCTCTCCTCACTCGGCGCGCCTCAGAGTCAATGCTGACCAGTCGCACTCAAGGGGACTGTCCCCTCCCCTTGAGAAATCACCCAAGGATCCGAAGTCCTGGGGGACAGGCCTCCAGACGGGAGGGGAGCGCCGGGGATTCAGGGTTGCCGGCAAAGGATTCCCAAAGTTTTATTCAGCCCTGTGTCCGGCAGGAGAACGCCACGGCACCCCAGTAGGGGAGGTAGGTCCAGTTTTTAGAAGGTCTCTCCCGTGGAGTGTAGTGGGAGGTCCTTTAATTTCTGCCCGCTTGTTCAATTATGGGGCTCTAGAGCCGGTCTCATGGGGAAGGGGGACTCCCGTCCGCTTGGTGGTGGATTTTGTACCTTTTGTTTGCGTCCTTGTGATCACAACTTGCCTCAGCGGTGTTGATGTGCGTTCTTCAGCCTTCTCTCTTGGTGAGGCTCAAGTCCACCAGGATACTTACTAAATTCCTGTCCCTTAACTCTCCTTCTGGACGGGAGCCTTTGTTGAAAGCTGGCTTCAGTCCGCCATCTTGTCTCCCCTCCGAGACAACTTTTGAATTTCTCCTCGAATTTCTAATTCCAACTTTTGAATTGCTCCTCAAATTTCTAATTCCACATTTTTCTCCATTCTATTAATCTTGTTTGCAATCCAAATTCTGAATTTGATTTCTGACATCTTGGACAGCTGTTTATGAACGGGATCTTCAGTTACATCTGCCATATCTTTCCTTGGGGCGGGGGTTTGATCTATTCTGGTTATTCATGTTACCAGTTTTTCCCCTGATTCTGCCCCATGATTATTTTTCACCATTCGACTTTTCCCCTGGAGCTTTTTTGAGGACCCATATAGTGCTACGGACTGAGAAACTGAGAACCTGTTTGGTGCGGTGTTGCTAAGTGGTTCTGTCTTGTTTTCAGCTAGTCTCTGTCTGAGCCTAGTGAAACTGTTACTATTGTTTGAAGTCGCAGCTGTGGAGAAATACCAGCAATTAAATCACCCCGCCTCCACAGGTAACAATTGGAAAAATAAAATCAAACCTTCCTATAACCACACACCCAGGGCACCACTTGGATAGTCCTCAGGCAATTGGCTCAGTTCAAATGGTCCAAATCAATTGTCTCAGTCAGCACCTGTCTCAAGTGGGAGAGTTTAAAAGTTCTCTGGCAACTATATCGCAGGGGTCTGCTGACAACTCAAGTATGACTTGTTCAGGTGCTCTGTGAAGTCAGGAGGACCCACCCAGCAAATAGATTAGTGTGGGAAGGTTGATGCCTCCTTCCCCACCTTGCACATCTGTCACACCCACTCACTGATAGTCCCACAGTGCTGTGACCCAGTTGCCTCCAATGAGCAGATACTCCAGAGGTTTGCACCTGCCTGAATCACAGGGAAATCTACATCTGCTCAGCCAGGCCACTCCTCTGTGCCTCTGTCCAGCAGGGGGAGGTGAGGCCTGACAACCACAGGCACTTGATGGAGGCTGGAGGGTGTTCATTCAATTCCAGCCTGCCCCTGATTGATGTTACTGACTGAACAGAGCAACTTTGTGGAATTTGTTTCTGTCCTGGCTAAATTCCCCTGTACAAGAGAAGCTGTTTTGAGTTCACAGAACCTGCACCTCAGGCCCCATCTTTGCTGCCGCAAAGGTATGTATTCGCAGCACAGTTAGCTGTCGGTTCTAGCCTCCTGCACTCCTTTGTCTATAGACTGATGATCCCCTGAGGGCTGGGTGTGTCTTAGGCTAAGTAGAGCAGTCCTCTGGGTCAGCTCCACCCTGAAAGTCTGCTGGCACTGCGTGTGTGTTTTCTAGTCCCTGCACTCCACCTAGGCTGGTACCGCCTCAGTCAAACCCTTTACTCATGGGGCCTGTGTTTCCGTTCCAGATCTGTTCTGCGGTGGTTGCCACCTGAGAAGATGCCCAGCCTCCTCTGGTTGCCTAGAGATACAGAGGGTGTGGCTTCAGAATATCCAGGGGTGAGCTCTATTGTTGCCAAAAATGGCTGCTGCTCTGTGCCTTGGGGCACGGCTGCTCTGGCATGGTTCCCTCTCAGCTGACCATCCTCTCTTCACTCCCGTGCCACAGAATCAGCACTAGACCAGCTGCAGTCCAGGCCCTGTTTGCACCCCTCAAGAAATCACCAAGAATCTGGACTCCTGGGGGACAGGCCTCCAGACTTCAGAGTGAGAGTCGAGGGCAGTACTGGGAGCTCAGAATTGCAGAGAATATGTACAGTTTTATACAGTTTTATGCCTGGCAGGAGAACACCATGGTGCCCTAGTAGGGGAGGTAGGTCCAGTTTTTAGAGGGTCTCTCCCATGGAGTGTAATAGGAGGATCTTTGAACTCTGTTCATTCGTTTGTGGGGCACTCCGAGCCATTCTCATGGTGGAGGGGACTCCCACCCTCTTGGTGATGGATTTCGTACCTTTTGTTTGTCTCCTTGGGGTCGCAGCTCGCCTCAGCGGGGTTGATGTGCGTTCTTCAACCTTCTCTCTTGGTGCAGCTCTAATCCACCAAATTACTTGCTAAATTTCTGTCCTTTAACTCTCCTTCTGGATGGGAGCCTCTGTGGAAAGCTGGCTTAAGTCATGATCAAATATTTTGATGAAATTATTGGTGTCATCTGAAAATCTAACATAAGAGAAAAGATAAAATACATTAATAGTAACTGAGAATGGAAAATTTTGATAATATTTTTGTAATAGAAGTTAAGGGTAAGGGATAATAAAAAATGTGAAATCCTGCTAAACTACTTGTCTTATATATAGCATTTTCAAAATAAAGTGATTAACGATAAAGAAAGAGAAATGTTATGGGACAACTGAAAATAATAAATGAATATGATAATAATAGGTACAATAATAATTATAATAAAAGCAAATGGACTAAGCTGGCCAGTTAAAAGACCAATTGGGTTAAATGCAAATATATGCAATTCATCATGCAAAGGTTATTTAAGTAAATTGATGACAAAAGACATATGAGGCAACTATAAGCCCAAAGATCATTATTATAGGTATATTTGTATCAAAAAAAATTGACATTATAATGCAAAAAAAATTGTTAGGTATGGTGACAGTCATCATGTGTAAAGATCAAAGTATATTTTGAAGAAGAATATCTAATGAATTAAATATATATGCATCTACTATAGCCTAAAAATTTATAAAGTAAGGTTTTCTAGAACTGCCAAGATAAATTGGTAAAAATCATCTTCTTTTTGAAGATTTCAACACAACTCATACTTGATAGGTATAACACAAAAAGGATATTAAAAATATAAATGAATATTAGCAAGCTTCATCTAATATAATAGTTTCAGAATATTATATATTGGATGTTAGGATATATTAGGGTATGCGTGTAGGGAAATAGATAAATGTTACATAGACAACAGAGAATCTTCCTACAGTGAGAAAACACACACTTTTCTCAAGCACACATTGAATATGAAATGCTGAATATATACTAGGCCATACCATCAAGAAAGTCTCAACAAATTTCAGTGACAAAACATGTTAAATGAGTTATGATCTCATATCTCACTTCAATGAAATTAGAAATTAATAATAAATACCCATCTATACTTGGATATAAAAATAAATACTGCTCAGTGCCCGCAGCTCAGTGGTTAGGGCACCAGTCACATGCACTGGGGCTGGTGGATTGAACCCGGCTCAGGGATAAGTTGGGTGATGAGTTTGTTGGGTCCCTCCAGATCAGGAGCTCCTGCCACCCTGAGCAGGCATAAAAACCCACCTCACCAAATATAGAAGAAAAACAAAAGATGCTATAAAACAAAAAAAAACAGACCAAAAAACTTGAGGGATAAAATTGGGAGAAAAAAAAGAATAACAGGAGCAAAAGAACTCACAAAAATGTAGCTCTTATTATTGAACAAAGAAATAAAAATTTTAATTACAAGAGAAAAGAAAAAGAAAAATCTAAAGGGAAAAATTGAAAAAAAATTTAAAGGAAAATATACATATTTATCTTGCCATATATTTCCTGGGCAACAGGTGATCTTCAGGAGTATGAGATGCTACACATGATGTTGATACACCTTATACAGGTGTAGGCTATAAGCCTCTGTATTCCTGAGGAAACCTGATGCCATCTTCCTGACTTCTTTGCCCTCAATCCCTGCAGGGTTGGGTGCCTGATGCTCTCTTCAACTTGCTTAATAGACATACCTGGACTTTTCCGAATCACGTCCCATGGTCACCCAGTGGTTTTCCCAGGAAAGTGTGCTTTTCTCAAATCTCCCCACAAGTGGCAGCCCAACTTATCATGAGGCCCTGAACCTGCCCCTCACTAGGACCCAGGGGGCTGATCCTGCAAGGCAGCTTTTCCACAAAGGCTTTAACCCAGCCTGCAGCCAAACAATGAAAGCTCCATGCCACCCAGTGGTTCAGTCCCAGCCCCTGTGCACTGTTAAAAATCACTGGCTCATAGCCAAAACATTACTCAGCAATAAAAACAAAGTAGGAGGAATTACGCTACCAGACCTGAGACTGTACTATAAATCGATAGTGATCAAAACAGCATGGTACTGGAACAAAACCAGAGAAGTAGATGTCTGGAACAGGATAGAGAACTAAGAGATGAATCCAGCTACTTACCTTTATTTGATCTTTGACAAGCCAATTAAAAACATTCAGTGGGGAAAAGATTCCCTATTTAACAAATGGTGCTGGGTGAACTGGCTGGCAACCTGTAGAAGATTGAAACTGGACCGACACCTTTCACCATTAACTAAGATAGACTCTCACTGGATAAAAGATTTAAACTTAAGACATGAAACTATAAAAATACTTAAAGAAAGTTCAGGAAAAACTCTTGAAGGAATCAGCCTGGGTGAATATTTTATGAGGAGGACTCCCCAGGCAATTGAATCAGTATCAAAATACACTACTAGGACCTGATCAAACTAAAAAGCTTCTGCACAGCCAAGAACATAGTAAGTAAAGCAAGCAGACAGCCCTCAGAACGGGAAAAAATATTTGCAGGTTATAACTCCGATGAAGGTCTTATAACCAGAATCCACAGAGAACTCAAACATATTAGCAAGAAAAGAACACGTACCCCATCTCAGGGTGGGCAAGGGACTTGAAGAGAAACTTCTCTAAAGAAGACAGACGCAAGATCTACAAACACATGAAAAAATGCTCATCATCCTTAATCATCAGAGAAATGCAAATCAAAACTACTTTGAGATATCACCTAACCCCAGTAAGAGTAGCCCACATAACAAAATCCCAAAACCAGAGATGTTGGCGTGGATGTGGAGGAAAGGGCACACTTCTACACTGCTGGTGGGAATGCACACTAATATGTTCCTTCTGGAAGGATGTTTGGAGAATACTTAGAGACCTAAAAATAGACCTGCCATTCAATCCTATAATTCCTTTACTAGGTATATACCCAGAAGACCAAAAATCACAATATAACAAAGACATCTGTACCAGAATGTTTATTGCAGCCCAATTCATAATTGCTAAGTCATGGAAGCAGCCCAAGTGCCCATCGACCCACGAATGGACTAGCAAATCGTGGTACATGTATACCATGGAATATTATGCAGCCTTAAAGAAAGATGGAGACTTTACCTCTTTCATGTTTACATGGATGGAGCTGGAACATATTCTTCTTAGCAAAGTATCTCAGGAATGGAAGAAAAAGTATCCAATGTACTCAGCTCTACTATGAAGCTAAATTATAGCTCTCACATGAAGGCTATAACCCAACTATAGCACAAGACTATGGGGAAAGAGCCAAGGAAGGGGAAGGGAGGGGGGAGGTTTTGGTGGAGGGAAGGTAGTGGGTGGGGCCACATCTACGGTGCATCTTAATGTACACAGCTATGATTTAACAATAAAAATAAATAAATTTAAAAAATAAAATAAAATAAAAATCACTGGCTCACTCACCCAAGCTCTACCAAGGTAACTCAACCAAGTGTCCAACACCCCCCCCCAAAAAAAAAACAAAGCAAAACAAAAACAAAAATGCAGGGCAGTACTCTCTCTGTAAACTGCTGCCACCACAGCACAGGCCAGCCTCTGCTGGCAGGCAAGTACTCACCCTTGTGTGGCTCCTTACCCTTCTGACCTCCTCTTGCATTCCTGAAGTCTCCTGCTGCCTCCCTGTGCTCCTAAAAAGATTTTGCTCATCAGAGCCCACCAGCCAGAGGGGCTGGAATCCTTTATCCCCAATCTCACCACATGTGGCTACAAATAAGTCTCTGGTCAGCCATCTTGCTTCTCCAACTGAGCATTTTTCACATGTTTATTGGCTATTTGTCTATCCTCTTTTGAAAAGCTTTCGTTCATGCATTTTTCCAAATTCTTAATAGGGTTATTATTTTTTACTGATTTGTTAAAGTTATTTGTAGATTATGTATACTTTCCCTTTATTAGATATATAATATGTAAATGTTTTCTTCCATTCTGTAGTTTTTCAATTTATTCTGTTGATTATTTTCTTTACTAAGATCCGTTTATTTTATTTTTGTTGTTTCTCTATTTGCCTTTCACGGGGTCCTCATACTTTTTAAACAGGGAGCCAGTTCACTGTCCCTCAGACCATTGGATGGCCGGACTATAGTTTAAAAAAAAAAAAAACTGTGAACTAATTCCTATGCACACTGCACATAGCTTATTTTGAAGTAAAAAAACAAAACGGGAACAAATACAATCACACTGCCTCATGTGGCCCACGGGCCGCAGTTTGCGGACCCCTGCTAGGGTTTTAGTCATAAATACTTTGCCTAGGCCAATGTCAAGAATACTTAAAAAAAAAATCTTGCAGTGGGGCAGAGCCAGAGTATCACTCTGTCACCCAGGCTAGAGTGTGATGGCATCAGCCTAGCTCACAGCAACCTCAATGTTCTGGGCTTAAGTAATCCTTTTGCCTCATTCTTCCCAGTATCTGGGATTACAGGCACCTGCCACAACTCTCAGTTAATTTTTCCATTTTTAGTAGAGATATGGTCTTGCTCAGGCTGGTCTCAAATTCCTGAGCTCAAGTCACCATCCTACTTCAACCTCACAGAGTTCTAGGATTACAGGTGTGAGCTACCATGCCTGGCCTCAAGAATACTTTTTTATGTTTTCTTCTAACTATTTATGCTTTCATACCTGAAATTTATTAATATTAACTTGAATTAATATTTGTATATGGTGAGAGATAGAGGTCCTGCTTCATTCTTCTGCATGCGGCTATCTTGTTTCCTCGGTTGATCTTTTTAATTTCTTTTATTTCTTGTTCTGCATTATTTATTTCATAATTTATATTATACATGACGCCAACAAGAATATAGTAAGCACATATCTATGCCTATTGTTAATATTACCTTATTAAAATATTGCATTTCAACTACAGTAACACCATCCTGGAAGAAAAAAGTACAATAGAGTCAAAGCTGTCTATATATGAGAGGATGTTAGAGGCAGTTTTCCCAAAAGAGTCCTTGTTCTTGGCCCCTTTTATTAAAAAATAAAAGCAAAAACATACATTTAAATATATATTTTACATAAAGTAAAAAAAAAATAAAATAAAATAAATAAAAGTGACCACTGATGGAAGGAGTGTTTCCCGGCCCCAGGAATACAAAGCACAGCCAGAGGCAGAGAGATTTTTAAACTAAACTTCAGAGAGATAGACTTCTTGCTGTTTCATGTGATGCCAAACTGACAGTACTTTCAGGCAATGATGCCCAGCCAAAAGTTGGCACTGAGAATGCCTACAACTCGTGGCAGTATTGAAATTCTGTCTCTGGATTCACTGCTTTTAATGACAAGCAGCACCCTTAGGTTCCCAGCACCAAGCATTGGAAACACTAGCTAAAATTATCTCTCTGTGCTCAGTAATTCCCATGGCACACTTTTTAATGGTCTAGGCATCCAAAAGAATGCATTGGGCAACACACTTGAGTTCAAAATGATACAAGGTAGATGGAGAAATAAGGTGATTGATGGGGCATTCTACCATCCCTGGCCACCATCAGTTCCCATCTGGACATTCTGCTTCTCATCTCAGAAACTCAACTAGAGAGTGTCACACAACAGGAAGTACACGGTGTAGAGTGAGAAAATATACATGATGGTACATACCTTATAATAAAATAATCTTAACAAAAACACAATTTAAAGAAAGTGTCATAATCTGAGTGTAAAATTAAGCTGTAAACTCTACCAAAGTTTGAAGGCTTTCTTGAAGACTCATCCATTACAAGATTAGTCATGATTTATTAATGGCAAACTCAATTCAGCAATTTCAGAATCAGGAGAGCTTTTTCCATTTCTGTCACTATAGATGTCCCTGGGCAAGCGCTTTCTAGAGTCACCCCACATAGGCCAAAAAGAGACCAAGGTAGGGTTGGGAGGACTTGATAGATCTGGACAAGAACTCAAGGTGCTACTGAACCCCAACAAAAAGGGATGATCTTCCATCCCCACAGTTTCCATTCTCCGTCCTTCAACATCTTAGACAACAAACTTTAAGACATGCTCTCCCAGTTTTTTAAGGCTGGATTTACCTCACATCTGTGGTGGTGCCTTTCTTCCAGGTAGTCTGTACCTCCCTAGAGTTTCCCCATGATCAAGATGTTGGTCTGAACAGTTTTCTCTGCTTACCCAGCCTTATGATTCTGCTCACCTGCCCAGGATTATGTTCTGGCATGTACTACCATGGGATGACTAGTCTCAGGGTCAAACTCTGCAGAATTACCATCTTGCAATCCCAGAATATTTCTTGAGAATTCAACCACTGCCAACTGCATTCCTAAGTGCACACCCATGAAAGTCATTTTCTGTTTCCAAACCTAGATGCTTTCCTGGATTTTTTCCTTCCATTCCTCAAGCACCAAATCTTCCAGGAACTAGCACTCCATAAGCATTACAGAAGTTCTACCAAGCCTCGTGTTAGCACACAGACTCTTCTGGGTAGATGCTTGGCTCCAATTTCATTGAATCTATGTACTTGATTTCCAATTTGTGGTTGATGGCCAGTGAAGAATGCTCCAGAGCTCTAAATACAGAGTCATAGAGTCTGAAAAGTTGGTGTATTTGCCCACAAGGGCAATAGAGCTGGTCTCCAGCAAGCAATCATACCTTTCAGCTGTCTCTTTCCACATCATCAGCACTTTTTGCAGCTGAATGTCAATAAGAAGAGCAAGTATTCAAAGAAAATAATCTACAACTCCTTGCTCCTGTAACAATGAAGGGACTCAATAGATAAATGAGACACCATGGACATAGATTACTCACTCAGGTTCAAATTGGAAGAACATCAATATCATCTCATTCACTGATGTGTCAAGAGGATCTGAGCTCTTGGAAACAACCAGGTCTGGGGAAAACCCAAGCCCTCTAGGTTCTTGGACACTATTCTGGGGAGTTAGTCTTCTGTTCCCCTGTTGAACTTGGCTGAGGAACTAGACTGACATGGATAGTGAAAAAATTCTCCTTCTTTACCTTCAATTGTAACTGATGGAAGGCCTCAATAAAAGGCATGCTTTCTGTATCTCCCATAGTTTTACCAAGCTCAATAACTTTAGGTTCTAGGCGATTTTCAGGCACAGTTATCAATGGCTGTCTCATCACCCACTCCTGGATGGCATCTGTGATATGAGAAACAATTTATGATGTAAGGGACAATTTGGATGGTTCTCCCCAACTAATCTCCTTGCCATTCCCTTTTTTTTTTTTTTTTTTGAGACAGAGTCTTACTTTGTCACCCTCCATAGAGTGCTATGGCATCATAGCTCACAGCAATCTCAAACTCTTAGGCTCAAGCAATTCTCTTGCCTCAGCCTTCCAAGTAGCTGGGACTACAGGTGCCCACACAACACCCAGCTATTTTTAGAGATGGGGTCTCACTATGACTCAGGCTGGTCTTGAACCCGTGAGCTCAGGAAATCAACCTGCCTTGGCCTCCCAAGTGCTAGGATTACAGGTGTGAGCCATTACACCTAGCCACCATTCTTTCTTTATGATCTTTCCAGTGGTCAGATTATTGTTCTTGGTGAGGCATTTGTCAAGGAACTACTGATAGTTATCCATGCTAAGGTTTATTTCCACATCATAATCCAACACAAAACACTTCATCATATTCACAAGGAGGAAAAGTTCCTGCATTAATGTGAATGTAGGGATCAATTTTAATTGAAATTACATGTAAACCATATGACTCCAGTATTGTGCTCACACTGATGGTGATGATTCCTTTTCCAAGTCCTGATATAACATGACCAGTGACTGGAATGTACTTCATTTTACTTTTTGACCTGGTACTCACACCCCAGGGAAGCTGAATCTAGGCCCTGAACCCTAAGAGCTGCAGCAAAGCAGAGGGGCAAGGGCCAGAGACAGTATCTCCTCAGACAGGACTGCCTCCTTGCTAATTTCTGATTTTATTTATTTAAGTCTTCTCTATTTTGTCTCAATCTAGTTAAAGGTTAGACAATTTTGTTTATCTTTTTTAATTAACCCATGGTTAATTTTTTCTATTGTTTTCCTAGTCTCTATTTTGTTTCTTTCTGCTATAAACATTTCCCTTATTTGCAAATATGGGGATTACATTCCTCTTCTTTTATTCTAGTTCTAGTAAAATTAGGTTGTTTATTTATGATTTATTTTTCTTTTCTTAGTGTAGGTGTTTTGAGCAGAGTTTGTTCTTAAGTTAGAGTGGGAATCATGCATAGATTAGGTTGAGTGTCGATAGCTCTGAGAATTTTATATTTCCCACTGCTTAATTCCCAGTGACATCGCCAGATCACAACTATATTTTACTGGCATTTTATTATTTTTAATTAACATGAGGCAACATACAATAAACATACATTGCTTGTGTTTGTAAGATAAAGTCTGAGCTGCAAATGAGCCTTTCACCCAGGAGGTGTGCCATGTACCGCTACATTATATATGATAGGTGAGAGTTTACCACACCCCTCCCTTTTCCCTGTCTCTCTTCTTGAATTTAAATGTGTTTTTCTCTTGTGTGGGCCTATAGTAGTTCATCTACTAGTTTCAAATTAGTATTGAGTACATGGGACACTTGCTGTTTCATTCTGAAGATACTTTACTAAGGAATGGTCTTCAATTCCATCCAGGTAAATATGAAAGATACAAAATCTCCATCTTTCTTTATGGCTGAATAGTATTCCATGGTATACATATATCACTGTTTTTTAATACATTTATGGGCTGAAGGGCACTTGAGTTGTTTCCACAATCTTGCAATTGTCAATTGAGCTGCTATACACATTTGAGTGCAAAGGTCCCTATGATAAAATGATTTTTTTTTTCTTCTGGGTAGATACCTAGTACTGGGATTACAGGATCAAATGGAAGGTCTACTCTTAGCTCTTTGAGAAGTCATCATACTTACTTCTAAAAAGGCTGTATTAGTTTGCAATTCCACCAACAGTGTATAAGTGTTCTCTCTGCACCCATGCAAGAATCTGCAGCTTTGGAGTTTATGATGTGAAATATTCTCACTGGGGTTAGGTGATATCTTAGGTACTTTTGATTTTCATTTATCTGATGATTAGGGATGATGATAATTTTTTTATGTGATTTTTGGCCATTCATGTTTTCTTGGAGAAGGTTCTGTTTATTTATCTTGCCCAATGATTAATGGGATAGTTAACTCTTTGTTGATTTGCTTGAGATATTTATAGATTCTGGTTATTAGCCTTTTGTCAGATTTGTAATATATAAATATATTACCCCCTTTTCAAGGTTGTATGTTTACTTTGTTGATTGTGTCCTTAGCTGTGAAGAAGCTTTTTAAATTGATCAGATCCCACTTATTTTTGTAATTGCCAAGGGGGTCTTCTTCATAAAATATTTCCCAGGCCTATATTGATAATAGTTTTTCCCATAATTTCTTCCAGATATTTTATTGTTTTGTGTCTTATATTTAAATATTTTATCCAGCATGGTTTAATTTTTGTAAGTGGTGAGAAGTGCAGGTCCATTTTCAGGTTTTTACATTTGGCTAACCAGTTCTCCCAGCACCATTTGTTTAAAAGGGATTCTTTTTCCCAGTGTATGCTTTCATTTGGAATGGCAATGTGAGGCTGGTTTCATCTAAGTTCTCTATTCTGTTCCATAAATTTTTGACTGTATTTTAACACCAATGCCATCCTGTGTGATCATTATAGAATTGTAGTACAACGTGAAGACAGGCAATGGGATGCTTCCAAATTTGTTTTTATTTCTTTGAATTATGGTTGCTATTCAGAGTTTTTTCTGCTTCCATACAAAATTAAGAACTATTTTACCAATTTCTTTGAAGTACGATATTGGTGCTTTAATTGGGATTGCGTTAAATCTGTAGATCACTTTGGGTAATGTAGACATTTCAAAAATGTTGATTCCTCCCAGCCCTGAGCATGGTATGTTCTTTGTTAAAGTGTTCTGCTATTTATTTTCTCAAGCTTTCATAGTTTTCTCTGTGATCTTTTACATCCTTTGTTAGGTATATTCCAAGGCATTTTATTTTAATTGAAGCTACTATGAAGGGTATCGTTTCTTTGATTTCATTCACAAATTGACTGTTGTTGGCTTATACAAATGCTACTAATTCGTGGACATTGATTTTTGTATCTGGAGACATTATTGTTTTTGTCGTTCACTACTAGGAGTACCATGATTGAGTCCTCTGGATTTTCTAATTATATGGTCATATCATTTACAAAAAGCAAAAGTTTGACCTCCTCTGTCCCTTTAGGATATCTTTGATATTGCTCTCTTGGCTGATTTTATTGGCCAGAACTTCCAGCACTGTGTTGAATAATAGTGGCAAAAATGGATATCCTTGTCTTGTTCCAGTTCTAAGTGGAAATGCTTTCAGTTTTTCTCCATTTGGTTTGATATTGGCTGTGGGTTTGTCACAGATGGCTTCTATTAGTTTTAAAAATGTCCTATCTATGCATATTTTCTGAAGTGTTCTTATCAGAATAGGATGCTAAATTATGTAAAATACATTTTCTTCATCCACTGAAAGGACATATGGTATTTGTTTTTATTTCTGTTTATGTGGTGGGTAACATTTATAGATTTCCATATATTAAAACATACGTACATCCCTGAGATGAAGTCAACTTGATCATGATGTATTTTTTTATTCTTTTGCTGAAATCTATTTGCTAGGATTTTATTGAGAATTTTTGTGTCAATATTCATTAATGATATTTCTCTGTACTTTTCTTTTTGTTGAGTCCTTTCCTGGTTTTGGTATTAGGGTGATATTTGCTACATAGAAGGAGTTAGAAAGGGTTGCTTTCTTCTCAGTGTTTTGTAATAGATTTTGCAATATAGGTACGAGCTCCTCTTTGAAGGCATGGTGGAATTCTGGTGTGAAACCATCTGGCCCAGGACGTTCATCAGTTAGTAGCATTTTTACTGTTATTGGGTGACTTTGTCTTTAATTCCATTGGTTTCTCTTACCACTTTCTCTTCAATTCCATTCTTGTTATTTGCCTTCCATGTTCTGGATTCCATTCCTGATGTTTCAGAAAGTTATTTATAGGTGGATTTTTCTACTCTAGCTCTATTATAATCCCTTGGCAGAATTGACCTCCTCCTGTGACTTTTTTGCCTTGCCAGAGTTTTTTGTTTTGTTTTTTGTTTGTTGTTTGTTTGTTTTTCTGATTCCTCCCCGTATATGTTTTCTATTTTTTTTTTTTTAACATTTAGCTAAAATGTCAGGAAGCCTCTAACTCGAAGATAAGAGATATTCTGTTTGGGTTTGATTAGCCAACTCACAAAAAGCAATAAGGAAATGGAGGCAGAGACTGGGCCAACCAAATGAAACTCTTGTTTGCCAGCTTTAGTGCCATTCAGCAGGCCTTAAGGCTATTTAGATGCCCCATCAGGTGGCCTGCTGTGGGTATTGACATCCCCCAAATGCAGAGCTTTCCACACCCCTTGAAGGACTTGCCAAAGTAAAGTGGTAAGTCCTTGTTCCACTTGCTGCCCAGCAGATTTTAAGGCTATTTTGCTGCCAGATATAGCAGGCTGATATCAGTTTTGGAGGCCCTGGGGATTCAGAGTTTACCATTCCCCTTCCTGGACCTTGCAGAAGCAAAGTGGTGGTTCCTAGTTTGCTGATCTGCTGGGCAGGCCTCAAGGCTTCTGGGATGCTAGCTCTACTGTCAGTCGTCACTCTCAGAGGCCCCTAGAAATGGGGCTTGTCACACCCCTACTAGGACCTGCCTATGAGGAAGCCTCAGTCTGCTGCCTCACAGCTCAGGGCCTGCTGTGCCCCCCCCATCTGTTCTCCTGTTCATCTCCTCTTGTGCTCTATGTAGGAAGCATTTGATTTCAAATTACTAGATATGGCTAATGGCAGTCACAGGTTAATCCAAATCCCCTTCACTTCAGTAGAGGACCAGTGTGGTTCACACCATGAGCTCAGAATGGCTTTAGCTGGCATCTGATTCCCGCTGTGATGCTGACTGGTATTACAATTCTTCACAGATTTTAGATTGTGTCAGTCATACCCAGACCAAGACTCAGGTCCCTCAGCACCAGCAGAGTGAGTGTCATGTTCTAGTACTTCACTTTTCCCTACACTGACTCCAGACGTATTACATGAGACTCCCATCACTTACTTCCTAAGAGTTTTCATTTTATTTTTTTTTTCCACTCTGAGTGTCCCACGTTGCCTCTCTGCACTTTCATGCTACTATTTCTATGAGGAGAAGTTGAAATGGAGGCAGCTGACTGGACCTTTCCCCAATTTCCCTGGGAGTGGCAAGTATGGTGACTGCTTTTATTTAGTCATTTTTCCTGTGTATTTTATATTAATTGCTCAGAATAAAGATTTTTGGAATTGGTAAATAGCATACATTTGAACCTCAAAACTATTAAATTGCAAGCCTATGTTTACTAATTCTTTGATAATCACCAGTATGAATTAGTTGAGCTTCATTTTTCTTTCATTCTGTAGATGGACAGATATTTTCCACCATTAATCTAATGGTGTAACTTTTTAGGACCTCAGCTTCATGCAAGTGTTTCAATTCTAAGTCCCCACTCTCTATGAACTCGATATCTCCTGTAATCATGACCTTTCAAATACATACTCCTTCCTTATTAAAACCAAGCAAATTGTCCAAACAGTGTATTACTGTGGATTTCTGTTCTCTCCTTTCATTTTGTTCCCTGGGGATTTTCCTAATTTTTATTATGACTTCAGAAATTCATATGAAATTATGTTGTTTTATTTTACCAAGCATTTCTTGCTGAATATAGGTTTGAATTTCTGTTTGATTGGAGGATTTCAGGATATATTCTCTATTATATTGCCAGAAATGGATGTTTGTATTCTTTTGTAGTCATTCCTATCAATCTCTCTACTTTATTTCTGTCATACATAAATTGGTAAATATAGTGCTTTAACAGTATGCAGATCCATTCTATATAATTATAAAAGCATTAACACTCTAAAATATGTTCCATAAATATTCTAAAAATGAAATTTAAAGATGGATGTTAAAACTAATTTAAAAGGCCGACATTTTTTTTTTTTTATTTATACCCTTACGATGCTTGGTTATTCTGATCTATTTCTTGCCTTCTTGATATTGTCTAGATTTTGTTATATATTATGTGCAGTTCTTGCCTCTGGCACAGCTAGAAACATAAGCCAGTTGGGAATTTCAGTGCTATGACTGTGAATTAAATTACTTTGTCATTTGGACCAGAAAGTCAACAATAAACTCAGTGACAGTTAAGGAAACCAAACACTTGACAGGTAACCACAACCACCCCCACCCTTTAGTACATGGGGATTACAGCATTTTTTCTCACAGATCTTAAATGTCAAAACTTCCTCCCCAGGATGTAGAAGATAAACACTTGGATGTGGCAATACACTAGCTATTAAGGAAAGTTTAATAATGTTTATATTGTATTATAGTCTCATTTATTTAAAGAGAAACCTCTTAGAGTTTCTGAAACAAAGAGAATTTGCCTATGTTAATAAAAACCCCAAATAGTCTGAAACTAGTGCTTTACTCATTTTTTTCTTTCATTATTTTAATATAAGTTGCCTGGCCAAATGAACTGCCCCTGAAGCCAATACAATTTAGTCACTCTTTTCCATATTTCCCTGTCTCATTCTGGTATTCTATGGTGTCTTATGTATGCTCTGTGTCTTTGCAGCTGTCTTCCCAATGGCTCTTCTCACATCGGTATATTGATAGAGTGACAGCAGGCTGAGCTGTGGTTTATGAGTAAAAAACAAGAAATTGCCTCTACTTTTTGACCTGACAGAATCTTGTGCAGATTGATATTAAGGAAACCAAGAATGATTTTAAAACTGCTGCAAAATTAGAATAATTCTTTAGTTTTTACCCTTGAATATGGAATGTAATATGTGGTTTAGAGACATTATATAAACATCCTGAATTTTTCCTTTGTAAATGTGCTCTTTACAATGCTGACTTCTGGGAAGTCATCACAGAATTATACATTATTTCCAATTTATTAAACATTAAATATGAAAATAACATCTCTTATACATCTCATTTAATGTTATCATACTTGTAGGCAATGCAAAACATCAATTTAATTTTAGTATCTCTAGTAAAAATCATTCCATAGCTTTATTTTACACTAATCAATTCCTCACAATACAACCAAACTGGCCCATGATTTTTTTATTAATTACCAAAATACTCACCCTATTCCTTATCCCTACATTAACCTTGGTGGCAGAGAATCTGTCCTTTTTATCTTTAATCTTCCATGGCATAAATAAATGTTGAATAAAGTTAAACACACTTAGTATTCTATATTAGACATCATTTGTGTTTTGTAGAGGACAAAATTGCTGCACAGTTACATAGAAATCTAATTAACTCAAATTTTGTTTTATATAGTATAATTTTTCTATTCTTTTCTTCATCAATATGAGGTCCTAATAGAATGGATGCCTAGAACTGGCCCCTGTGATTTAATCTAGGCCATAGTGTCCTGTACTAGCTGCCTTACATATAAGTAAATGGATATGAATGTTCAAGGTCAATACACATTAATACCCTAATGCAATTGATTAATACATGGCTGAATCAAGCCAGCAGGATGGCACAGAGTCAGAATTTCTTCATGTTTCTCAGAACAGTTTGAGGTTACTGCAGGGGAATAAGCCCTCTCTCCCATTAGAAACCGAAGAGGAAGGTGGTCAGATTTTTCTTTTTGAAAGAACTGATCAAAACTTAATCCTGGCGGCGCCTGTGGCTCAGTAAGTAGGGCACCGGCCCCATATGCCGAGGGTGGCGGGTTCAAACCCAACCCCGGCCAAACTGCAACAAAAAAAATAGCCGGGCGTTGTGGTGGGCGCCTGTAGTCCCAGCTGCTCGGGAGGCTGAGGCAAGAGAATCGGGTAAGCTCAAGAGTTAGAGGTTGCTGTGAGCCGTGTGATGCCACGGCACTCTACCCAGGGCGGTACAGTGAGACTCTGTCTCTACAAAAAAAAAACTTAATCCTAATCATGCAATATCATTTATAATAATGTAGCCTTTTATGGAGCCAGAGGAGCTGCACCTCCAAGAAGGAGCTGCAACTGTATTTATTTCTCTGTACAATAATCTTACATCAGTTATTTTGTTGTGAATTTTACTAAAAAACTTTTAACATGTGTTTATATTGATCATTTTGCCACACTATGATACTTGTCTATGTCTTAGCTGTTATGTATAATATATAAGCAAGATTATAAGAATATGAGTGATATCTTTATACAAAAATATCATAACTTATGCAAAAAGGTGCTGTCATTTGTTGACCTTCTCTTTAAGAATTTGTTTTATAAAATCACGTTTTCTCTACATAATACCTCTACATTACTTCATATTTATTATTTTTTATAATGTCCTAATGACACTTCCATTGTGACTTAACTGTATAACCTTCAGTAAGTTATCTAATCTCTTGTGAGATTCTTTTATCATCTATAAAATGGAAATAATGGCATATATTTAAGGGTGAGACATGAACTCTGAATTTTAGGGAAAGGATATTTAAAAATGTATAGGAAATTTTTATTAACAGATCTTCCAAAAGGAAATCTGGAATCTAAAATATACTTTCAAATTAATTGGGTAGTTCTTTTAGTAATCCAGGACAAAGTGATAATGACCTGAACTAAAGTAGTAGCTGTAGGGATGGAAAAGAAGGGGGAGATTCAAGATAGGTGGTATAAATGACATTACTGTGGTTGGAGACTAATGGTAGAAGAATTTAGAATGACTGAAAAATTTCTAACTAGGACCACTAGGTGAATATTTATACCATTAATTAAGACAGAGAAGATTGAGAGGGGGAAATGATGAGTTCAATTTTCTAAATATGTTGAATCCTAAACTAAGTACCTTATGAGAATATTTCATTTACTATACACAGCTGTCTTATGAAGTTAATTATACTCATTTTCAGATAAACAAACCAAGGCTTTAGAAAGTTAAATAACTTACCCATGTAAGAAAGAAAAATTAGTCATATAGCCAGGCACAAAACTACATATGCCCAATGCTGCTCAACTACAGGTAGTCCATTATGTGCTGGCTCAATCAATAATGGATGTCATATTGTTAATTTTTAATTGATCAAAATATCTTCTAAAGCTAGCACATCCTTATTTTTCTAGCTATATAGCCTTTTTAAGTCTTACAAGGGTACATTTCAAATCTACTAAGTGTAGAATATTGATGTCTTAACACAATAATTAAGAAAGTGCGGTGAAGGCTCTGTTAACCAGTTTGATGTATTTCAAATTGTATATAAAACCAGAAGATTGTACCCCATAAGTGCATTAATGTACACAGCTAATGATTTAATTTTAAAAAATGGAAAAAATGAATTTTGTGAGATTGTAATTTCAAAATATACCAAGTGTTAAATCCTATTTTTTTATCAAATGTATTTGAATTAATGTACTTGAATTTCACAGACATGTTCTTGGATATACAAAAAGTAAATTTTTTGTGACTGAAGAATCCATTAGCACTCAATAGTGGTAAAATTATCCCAACTGACTCAAAATAAACTGGGTCACTTCCAGCTCATAACTCAGTTTCTTTTGCATAGTCAAAAGTGTTTATGTTCCTCTTGAAATCAGAGGGGATTGAAACGTCTTGTTTAAAATAACCATTAGTCTACCCTGGCTTCCTCTGAGATGTACTTTATATCCTTTTGTTGGTTTCATTGTATTTTGCTTTCCCTTGCTGATGATTGTGATCCTGCCCTGATCTCCATTCACTGGGCCCTTGAAGTCCAGGAAACTTGAGTGTTTTCACTTAAGTATGCAGGGCAAGCTTAAATGCATTGGCCTGGACCCTGCACATAGCCACTGACACTATATGACTCTGGCCCATGCTGGTCCTTCCATGAGCAGCTCTCCTTGCTCCAGGCACTCTAGCCTGTGCTAAAAAAACCACTATTCTCCTCCACCTCCATTTCCACTCTATAGCTTATGCGATTTCAGTTTTAAATTTTCATTTTGTCATTCTTGTAGGAAAATCAAAAAGTGATGATTAGTGAGCAACTGGAAATATGTGTCTGGGACTCAGGAGAGAATTCTGGTATTAAGAGATCTTATAGAAGCAATATTATATACATGATGATTCAGACATGGGTGTGAATAATGTCATATGGTAATAGTGTATGAAGTTAGAAAAACTGAGGCAATATGGGTCATGGTGGTATTTGAAGGGTACGTAAAGGAAACAAAGCCTACAAAGTATACTGAGATAGATTCATGTCTGTGTGGGCTAGCTAGCAAATTTATTAACTCAGATATTTCAAATAGTCCAAATAATTAGATATAAAACACTAGAGAAATTTTAACAGAAACTCACAGAAAGGATTGCATATCCATTCAAAAAGTCAGTTGTACATAAGTTCAAAATGAGGAAAATTAGGTTTAGTACAATTTGGTGTTGAAAAGACTGAGCAAGGCTGAGCTTAGTTAATTACTATCTCAATGTCTAGATATCACACAATCTATCTGATCAAAACTCATTTTTTCCAAATAGCTTTCTTACTTCTCTCCTTTATGACATTATTTAAAGGCCATTTCCCTTAAAATTAGCAGTTGTCTCTTTTCTAGATTTTAAGAATACAAAGTTTGTATCACCCCATCCGCTATTTTTAACAGCTTCTGCTTTAGGATTCATTCCTGCGATTGCCACTTCATAATGTCAGTAGATCATAGTATCAGACTATCAATAGCTAATAATCTCCTTACCTTATAGTAAAATACGATGATTAATGTATCTTATGTCATTGTCTCTCTTGGCCATTTTGGCCAAGTTGGTACTTTTTGTCCTCAAAAGTTAGGGATAATTCAGCATTGAATCCACTACACTCAGATACCCTTGCTTCAATAATTTAGCTCTAATAAGTTGTCAAGCTGAGATAAATACCTTAAACCAATACACTTCTTTGGCCTGCTACTGAGTTCTGGTTGTACTAGTTTGCCTATATTTGAACATTTCAATCAACACGTTTTTCATTGATTGAAAAATGTATTAATGTGCCCAATAGAGACTAAAGCCATCAGAAATTGAAGTCCTTAAACATTGATCATTAACCCTTTGTAAACCTACCCTTCCTTAGTTCATTCATGCTGCTATGGATTGAGTGGATTATAAACAACAAAAAAATTATTTCTTACTGTTCTAGAATCTGAGAATTCCAAGATCAAGTGACCTGCAGTTGTGGGTATGGTGAGGCCCTGCCCACTGTATTATAAACAGCTTTCTTTTTCTTGTATCCTCACACAGCATAAGGGATGAGGGAGCCCACTGGAGCTTTTATTAAGGACACTAATTCCATTCCTGAGGCCTCTGGACTCATGACTCAGTCACCTCCCAAAAGGTCCACCTCCTAATAACATCACATTCAGGATGAATTTTTAACATATGAATTTTGAGGACATAAACAGTCTGTAGCACACTCTGAACTTCATCTCCTGAATATTTTATTTATATTACTTCACTTTCACAATTTTTCCAAGCAACATCATCTTTATTTTTGTCTTCTCTGACACTGAAAATCTAGGCTTTTCATATTTATTTCTCTATTTATGGTTATTCTTGAACATCTTTGTCCTTGGATCTTTTGTCTACTCTAAGAACTATATTAAAATATGGATATATTTATCTTGTTTTTGCAAATTTACTACTACTACTATAATTCCTATCACTAGAGCAGTTATATCTGGCACTCACCAAAGGAAGGGCAACAACTCTCACTTATTAGCCTGATATTGTATTTGCTATAGGTCTTTAAATGTAATTTATGTTTGTGAAATATGTAGCATTATTTTCTCCATTACTTTTAAAATTATTGTAAATGGTATTGTAAATAGATGCCATTTTTTTATTCAACTATAAAATTTTAGAAAATATCCATGGTGCTGTGTGTTTACCTAGTTCATTGCTTCTCACTGCTACATAATATCACATAGCATGCATCCATCACATTTTACTTTTCCTTGTACAAAAATGATGAATTAGTATCATGTTACTTCTCCTTTTTACAATAAAACTTATTGAAAGGTATGGTTATACTTGTTAGCTTAGCTTCTATACCTCTTATTATCTTTTGAACATACAACAGACTGTTGTACCTAAAACTGCACTGTGACAGCACCTGAGATTGTTTGTCAAGATTTCCAATGAATTCTGAGTTGCTGGATCAAATTCTTATTTTCAGTTGTCATCTTACTTGACATTTCAGCTGCAAGATATGGCCTACCTCTTTAACCTCATTCCTTACCACTTTCCAGTTCATTCACAGGAATCCAACTACATGTGTTTTTCCAAAACATGCTAAGCTTGACTTAATACCACTATCCTTGTTTTTGCTGGTTTCTCTGCCTGAGACCCGCTGATCTCCAGATAGGTATGCACATGCTTCCTTTCTTCAATTAACTAGCACCTCCTCAGGGCAGACTTGTTACTATCATTTTTTCCTTTTTTTGTTTTTAGAATATAAAAATATAAGTTTATTTTGTATTAGAAATAGTGTTAATAGTGGGGGCAAAAGATAAGAAAGAGAGAGAAGATAACAGGGAGTAAGAGAGGGGAAGATGGAGGGAGAGAAAAAATGAGTGAGAGAACAGCGTGGCACCTCCACCCAAAAGAAAGGAAGAAAGCCCTCCTCACATTCTCTCTTTCTTTACTCTATATTGACTCAAAACATTTATGATTGTATGAAATCTCATTATATCATTACGTATTTATTTTGTTTATTGTCTGTTTCCTCTTATTAGAAGGTAAATTTTCTGAGGGCAGGTATTTTTAAAATTTCTTTCACCACTATATCATCATTGCTTACTACAATGTCTGGCACATAGTACATACTGAGTAAATGTTAGTTTTATCAGTGACTGAATACTGTAATATGAAATGCTTTTGTAGTTTCTATAAGAAATATTTTTGATCAATCTTTTGTTTTTTACTTTAATAGTGTTATTGAAAAATAGGCAAACCAGATGATGGGATTTTGATTGTCTATTAGCATGGCCAGTTATTGCTTCTTGTGGAGGTGTCAATGTCATGGGTTAGACTGCTCTTCTATTTTAACCAATTGCTCTGACATGGGTAAAAACCTCTTTGTCTACCACTCTCCTCCACTCTATATAGGAAAGATACGTAGTAGAACCATGTAGACAATAGGAAAATAGAAAATTCTCAAAGCAATAGGGCAAAAACTACTGTAAGTATTATCTGAATGTTATTTGTTGTTGTTTAAATTAGAAGATAAAGAAGCAAAAGAAAAATTCTTTAGCTGATGTATACTTTTGGTTCTTGGAGTTTATATTTCTTTTTTTGTTTTTTTTTTATTAAATCATAGTTGTGTACATTGATATATTCATGAGGCATCAGTCACTAGCTTCACAGACCGTTTGGAGTTTATATTTCATTGTTTATTTTGCAGGGACCAGAATTAGTTCCATTTCCAAAGAAGAGGGTCATCCTGAACTTGGTGACTGCCTAAAAGAGCTATAAACTTGTAAATGACTATAAAATATATATTACATAATAAAAATTAAAAAATTACAGACATAAAATATAGCTTTTACCTATGAAAACCTCTAACATGAAAAACTCAATTTGTAATCAATGTACTTCCCTCAAAAATAGCCTTACTGTATAAGTCAAACTCTCAACCAAAAAAAGCTTTTTATCACTTAAGTGTTTACTTGTGTCCATCAACAGATTGTATTGCTTCCTCTCTAAAGAAATATCAACATTCGCCTGTAGCCCCAGCTACTCGGGAGGCTGAGGCAGGAGAATCGCCTAAGCCCAGGAGTTGGAGGTTGCTGTGAGCTGTGTGATGCCACGGCACTCTACAGAGGACAATAAAGTGAAACTCTGTCTCTACAAAAAAAGAAAAAAAAGAAATATCAATATTAACACGTTATAAATGATTAGAGGACAAGATGACTGACCTCTTTTCTAGAAAACCTACTAAACCATATCTAGAAAGCACAAACTAGTAATTATGCCACTTATTATTGCCATTTGCACTCCAAAATTAAGCTGTTTTATTGTTTCAGCGCTTGTTATACTGCATGCCATTTGTTTTTTTCTTTTTTTTTCTTTTTTTTATTAAATCATAACTGTATACATTGATATGATCATAGGGCATCATACACTCGCTTCATAGACCATTTGACACATTTTCATCACAATGGTTAACAGCCTTCCTGGCATTATCTCAGTTACTGTGCCAAAACATTTACATTCTACATTTACCAAGTTTCGCAAATACCCCTGCAAGATGCACCACAGGTGTGATCCCACTAATCCCCCTCCCTCTACCCACCACCCCCCTCCCTCCCCTCCCTTTCCCACTTCCCCCTATTCTTAGGTTGTAACTGGGTTATAGCTTTCATGTGAGAGCCCCAAATTAGTTGCATAGTAGGGCTGAGTACATTGGGTACTTTTTCTTCCATTCTTGAGATACTTTACTAAGAAGAATATGTTCCAGCTCCATCCATGTAAACATGGAAGAGGTAAAGTGTCCATCTTTCTTTAAGGCTGCATAATATTCCATGGTGTACATATACCACAATTTATTAATCCATTCGTGGATTGATGGGCACTTGGGCTTTTTCCATGACTCAGCAATTATGAATTGGGCTGCAATAAACATTCTGGTACAAATATCTTTGTTATGTTGTGATTTTTGGTCTTCTGGGTATATGCCCAGATGAGGAATTACAGGATTGAATGGCAGATCTATTTTTAGATCTCTGAGTGTTCTCCATTATCTCTTTCCAAAAGGAATGTATTAATTTGCATTCCCACCAGCAGTGCAGAAGTGTTCCCTTTTCTCCACATCCACGCCAACAACTCTGGTCTTGAGATTTTGTGATATAGGCTAGTCTCACTGGAGTTAGATGATATCTGAAAGTAGTTTTGATTTGCATTTCTCTGATGATTAAAGATGATGAGCATTTTTTCATATGTCTGAAGGCTGTGCGCCTGTCTTCTTCAGAGAAGTTTCTCTTCAAATCCCTTGCCCAGCCTGCGATGGGATCCCTTGTTTTTTTCTTCCTGATGCGTTTGAGTTCTCTGTGGATTCTGGTTATTAAACCTTTGTCAGAGATATACCCTGCAAATATCTTCTCCCATTCTGAGGGCTGTTTGTTTGCTTTACTTACTGTGTTCTTGGCTGTGCAGAAGCTTTTTAGTTTGATCAAGTCCCAGTAGTGTATTTTTGAAGCTGCTTCAATTACCCGTTGGGTTCTCCTCATAAAATACTCGCCCAGACCAATTTCTTCAAGGGTTTTCCCTGCACTCTCCTCTAGTATTTTTATAGCTTCATGTCTTAAGTTTAAATCTTTTATCCAGTGAGAGTCTATCTTAGTTAATGGTGAAAGGTGTGGGTCCAATTTCAGTCTTCTGCAGGTTGCCAGCCAGTTCACCCAGCACCATTTGTTAAATAGGGAATCTTTTCCCCACTGAATGTTTTTAATTGGCTTGTCAAAGATCAAATAGCGGTAAGTAGCTGGATTCATCTCTTGGTTCTCTATTCTGTTCCAGATATCTACTTCTCTGTTTTTGTGCCAATACCATGCTGTTTTGATCACTATCAATTTGTAGTAAAGTCTGAGGTCTGGTAGTGTGATTCCTCCTGATTTGTTTTTATTTCTGAGTAATGTCTTGGCTATTCGAGGTTTTTTGTGATTACATATAAAACAAAGTATTGTTTTATCAAGATCGTTAAAATATGACAGTGGAGCTTTAATAGGGATTGCATTGAAATTATATATTGCTTTGGGTAGTATGGACATTTTGATAATGTTGATTTTTCCCAGCCATGAGCATGGTATGTTTTTCCATTTGTTAACATTTTCAGCTATTTCTTTTCTTAGAGTTTCATAGTTCTCTTTATAGAGATCTTTCACGTCCTTTGTTAGATAAATTCCCAAATATTTCATCTTCTTTGGCACTACTGTGAATGGGATAGAGTCCTTAACTGCTTCTTCAACTTGACTGTTGTTGGTGTATATAAAGGCTACCGATTTATAGATGTTGATTTTGTAACCTGGAACGCTGCTGTATTCCTTGATCACTTCTAGGAGTTTTCTAGTAGAGTCCCTAGTGTTTTCCAGATACACAATCATATCATCTGCAAGGAGTGAAAGTTTGATCTCTTCTGACCCTATATGGATACCCTTGATCGCCTTTTCTTCCCTAATTGCGGTGGCTAAAACTTCCATTACAATGTTGAAAAGCAATGGAGACAATGGGCAGCCTTGTCTGGTTCCTGATCTGAGTGGAAATGATTCCAATTTAACTCCGTTCAATAGGATATTGGCTGTGGGTTTGCGTAGATGGCCTCTATCAGTTTAAGAAAAGTCCCTTTTAGACCAATTTTCTTGAGTATTCTGATCATGAAGGGATGCTGGATATTATCAAAAGCTTTTTCTGCATCAATTGAGAGAATCATATGGTCTTTGTTTTTTAATTTGTTTATGTGCTGGATTACATTTATAGATTTATGTATATTGAACCAGCCTTGAGACCCTGGGATAAAACTGACTTGGTCATGATGTATAATTTGTTTGATGTGTTGCTGGATTCTGTTTGTTAGGATCTTGTTGAATATTTTTGCATCTATATTATTAGTGATATTGGTCTATAATTTTCTTTTCTTGTTGGGTCTTTTCCTGGTTTGGGGATCAGGGTGATGTTTGCTTCATAGAAAGTGTTGGGTAGTCTTCCTTCTTTTTCTACATTTTGGAACAGGTTGAGTAATATAGGTACTAATTCCTCTTTAAAGGTTTGGCAGAATTCTGACGTGAAACCATCTGGTCCCAGGCTTTTCTTTTTAGGGAGGTTTTGTATATTTGATGCTGTTTCTGAACTTGATATGGGTCTGTTCAATATTTCCACTTGATTCTGGCTAAGTCTAGGAATGTGGCATGCTTCCAAGTATCGGTCAATTTCCTTCAGATTTTCATATTTCTGAGAATAAAGTTTCCTGTAATATTCATTAAGGATTTTTTGGATTTCTGAGGAGTCTGTTGTTATTTTGTCTTTGTTGTTTCTGATTGATGATATTAGAAATTTTACTCTTTTTTTTTTCTGATTAGGTTGGCCAGAGGTTTATCTATTTTGTTGACCTTTTCAAAAAACTAGCTTTTTGATTTATTGATCTGTTGTATTATTCTTTTGTTTTCAATTTCATTTAATTCTGCTCTAATTTTGGTTATTTCTTTTCTTCTACTGGGTTTGGGGTTGGAATGTTCTTCCTTTTCCAGTTGCTTGAGATGTCCCATTAAGTTGTTAACTTCCACTCTTTCCGTTCTCTTGAGGAAGGCTTGCAGTGCCATAAATTTCCCTCTTAGAACTACCTTTGCGGTGTCCCAGAGGTTCTGATAGTTTGTGTCTTCATTGTCGTTTTGTTCCAAAAAATTGGCGATTTCTTTCTTAATCTCATCTCTGACCCAGCTATCATTCAGCATAAGGTTATTTAACTTCCATGTTTTTGTATGAGTATGCAGATTCCTATTGTTACTCAATTCAAGTTTTATTCCATGATGATCTGAGAAGATGCATGGAATAATTTCTATTCTTTTAAATTTACTGAGGTTAGACTTGTGACCTAAAATGTGGTCAATTTTGGAGTAAGTTCCATGGGCTGATGAGAAGTATGTGTATTCAGTTTTGTTGGGATGAAATGTTCCGTAGATGTCTGCTAAATCTAAATATTGGATGGTTAGGTTTAAATCTAAGATTTCTTTGCTCAGCTTCTTGTTGGAGGATCGATCCAATACTGCCAAAGGAGTGTTGAAATCTCCGACGATTATGGAGCTGGAGGAAATCAAGTTACTCATGTCTGTTAGAGTTTCTCTTATAAATTGAGGTGCATTCTGGTTGGGTGCATAGATATTAATAATTGAGATCTCATCATATTGAGTATTACCCTTAACAAGTATGAAGTGACCATTCTTGTCCTTCCTTACTTTTGATGGTTTCAAGCCTACTGTATCTGCAAATAAAATTGCAACACCTGCTTTTTTCTGATTACCATTTGCCTGAAATATGGATGACCATCCTTTCACCCTCAGTCTGTATTTGTCTTTTCAGTTAAGATGTGACTCTTGTATGCAACAAATATCTGGCTTGAGTTTTTGTATCCAGTCAGCTAACCTATGCCTCTTTAGAGGTCAGTTTAAGCCATTCACATTAATGGAGAGTATTGATAAGTCTGGTGGAGTTTTGGGTATCGAGTTTTTCAAAGATCCAGTGGACATTTTTAATCCTTTCACCAGTGTGGAAGTTGGAGTTTGATCCAAAGTTTCTGAGTCAGTTTATTTTTGTGGTATAGGATTGGGTTGGTCATTGTGGAGGATAGGTCTGAGAATATCCTGAAGAACTGGTTTACTTATGGCAAATTTTTTCAACATATGAATGTCATTGAAGTATTTAATTTCTCAATCATAAATGAAACTCAATTTAGCTGGATACAAGATCCTAGGTTGAAAGTTATTTTGCTTTAGGAGATTAAAAGTTGATGACCACCCTATTCTGGCTTGAAAAGTTTCAGCAGAGAGATCTGCAGTTATTCTAATATTCTTTCCTTTGTATGTAATAGTTTTCTTTCGCCGGGCTGCTTTAAGAATCTTCTCTTTCATGTTAACTTTAGTGAAGCTAATTATGATATGCCTGGGGGATGACTTATTGGGGTTGAATCATGATGGGGTTCTGAAGCTGTCTGCTATCTGAATTTCAGATTCTCTAGGCATGTCTGGAAAATTTTCTTTCATAATTTCATGCAGAAGGGCCTCTGTGCCCTTCGAGGCCACTTCATCATTCTCTGAAATCCCAATTATTTGTATATTGCTTTTCTTCTAATTATCTGAGAGTTCTCTGAGTGAGTGATCCATTTTTGCTCTCCATTTCTCTTCCTCTTTGAGAGATTGGGAGCATTCGAAGACTTTATCTTCAATGTCAGAAATTTTTTCTTCTGCTTGCTCCATTCTGTTGCTGAGGGATTCTACTGCATTTTTCATGTCTTTGAGGGCTGTAAATTCTTGCTTCAGTGTGTCTAAGTCTTTGGTTGTTTTGTCTTTAAATGCGTTAAATTCTTGAGAGAACTTTTGAATTTCTCCTCGAATTCCTAATTCCATTTTATTAATCTTGTCTGCAATCCAAATTCTGAATTCGATTTCTGACATCTCAGCCAGTTGTTTATGAATGGGATCTTCAATCACATCTGCCGTATCTTTTCTTGGGGGGGTTGATCTATTTTGGTTATTCATGTTACCAGAGTTTTTCCTCTGATTCTGCCCCATGGTTATTTTGCTCCCTTTGATTTTTCCCGTGGGACTTTATCGAAGGCCCTTACAGTGTTGTGGCCTGAGAAACTGGGGCCCTGTCTTGTGTGGTGGGGCTAAGTGGTTCTGTCTTGTTTTCAGCTGGTTTCTGTTCGATCCTATTATAATGCTTACTCTGGCTTGAAGTCTCAGCTGTGTGGAAAAACCAGCAATTAAGTCACCCCGTCCGCCCACCTCTGGCACCAATTTGAAAAGGAAAAGGAAAATCAAACCTTCCTACAACCACATACCCAGGGCACCGCCTGAAAAGTCCTCAGTCTATTAGTTCAGTTCAAAAGGTCCAAATCAATCGGCACCTGTCTCGAGTGGGAGAGTTCAAGAGGTCTCTGGGAACTGAATCACAGGTGTCTGGTGACTCCTCTGATATGGCTTACTCCAGTGCTGCATGGAGTCAGGAGGAGCCACCTAGCAAATAGATCAGTCTGGGGAGGTTGATGTCTCCTTCCCCAATTTGCCCCTCCGTCGGACCCAGTCACTGGTATCTCTGCAGATGGCTAACCCAGTTGACCGTAGTGAACAGTGGGTTTGCACCTGCCTGATTTGCAAGGAAGTCTGCCAGGCCCCTGCAGTCTGCTGCTATCTAGCAGGAGGAGATAGGGCCTGACATCTTTGAGTGCTTGATGCAGGTGGTGAGAGGGAGGTGTTCACTCAGGCTTAGTCCCGTCCCTGATTGATGTTGCTAACAGAACAGAACAGAACAGACAACTTTGCAGGGTTCTGTCTCTGTTTCTGCTAAAATCGCCTACAGAAGACGGGCTGTTCTGAGTTCAAACATCTTTGCTGCTGGAGGTTTGTGTCCGATTACCTCTCTGAGTCGGCCCTGCCCTGGAAGCTTCCCAGGTTTGTGAGCAGTGGCAGGCAAATCCTTTGCTCACTGGTGGCCTCCTCTGGTTGCCCAGGGAGACAGGGGGTGTGGCTTCAGAATATCCAGAAGTGAGCCGTTTTGCTGTTAAAGAAAAAATGGCTGTTGATTTGCCTCCAGGAATTGCTGCTCTGCTGTGGGCACCCAGCCGACCCTTTTCTCCTCTGTCTCGCACCCCAGAGTCAGCACTGAGCAGCCGCAGTTTATGCTCTGTCCACACCCCTCGAGAGATCTCCCAGGAATCTGGACTCCTGGGGGGCAGGCCCCCAGACCCCAGGTGAGAGTGGGGAGAAGCTAGAGTTTCATTCAGTTTTATGCCTGGCCGTATTGATGCATGGGGAGGGCTGCTGCACCACACCGCAGGGAAGTGCCACCGAGGCGTGACTCCCCCTTAGCCGGGTGCCCTCTCCACACTCATGTGCCTCAGAGTCAGCGCTGACCAGTTGCAGCTCGGGGACTGTCCACTCCCCTTGAGAAATTACCCAAGAATCCGAACTCCTGGGGGACAGGCCTCCAGACCTCAGTGAGCAGGAGGGGAGTGTTGGGGATTCAGGGTTGCTGGCAAAGGATTTTTAAAGTTTTATACAGTTTTATGCCTGGCAGAACGCCATGGCACCCTAGTAGGGGAGGTAGGTCCAGTTTTTAGAAGGTCTCTCCCGTGGAGTGGAGTGGGAGGGCCTTTAATTTCTGCCCGTTTGTTTAATTGTGGGGCTCTTGAGCTGGTCTCATGGGGGAGGGGGACTCCTGTCCACTTGGTGGTGGATTTTGTACCTTTTGTTTGCGTCCTTGTGATCACAGCTTGCCTCAGCGGTGTTGATGTGCGTTCTTCAATCTTCTTTCTTGGTGTGGCTCAAATCCACCAGGATACTTACTAAATTCCTGTCCCTTAACTCTCCTTCTGGATGGGAGCCTCTGTTGAAAGCTGGCCTCAGTCCCCCATCTTGTCTCTCCCCGCCATTTATTCTTGAAACAGATGGGCCCTCGCTAATTAAGAAAACTGCTCCGGTTCATTAAATAAATAGCAGGCAACTAAATGAAGTTTCAGTTCTTAGGGTCACTCAATGTACAAAGCCTGATCATATTACTCATTTGTTCTATCTTCCTCTGAAACATTGGCTCAACCTAATGAGTTACCATATATTACTTGTAACCACTCTAATTGCAAAAACAAAAGCATACTAAAAGGCTTATGTATGTATAGTATTATTAGTATTATTTTGGGGATCTAAAAAGATGATGTATAAGATTTGAATAATACTTAGAAAAGACCTTAGGGATCCTTTAGTTTAATATGTTTCCTTCAGTGTTCAGCATTTAACAAGCTTCTTTTTGCTTGTATTGATGCTAAATGCTTCTGATGCAGATATTAATAGGACTATCCTTGTCCTCAAGAATTTCACATTGACTAGAGGAAGTTTGCAATTTCAGAAATAAAGGAGCATTTAGTCCTAACACTGGGCAGGGGATCAGATAAGTTTTTTGTGGAAGAGATAATATTTAAGTTGGGTTATGAGAGATGCAAATGTTTACTTGGGTTAGGAATAGAGGAAAGCAGGTGAGCTGAGGAAGATTTCCAGGAAGATGTGATAGCTTGTATAAAGGTACATAATTATAGACATATCTGATGTATTTGACTAGATGTAACTGAAGAAGTCAGCAAGACTGAGACAATACAGAGCCTCTTTGGCCATTACCTATGGGTCTAGAATTGACTCTAAAATCATTAAAAGCCTTGAAAGGATCTGAAAGGATTCAGATAGGAAGTCACATGATTAAATATATGTTATAAAAGTGCTGTTTTGGTAGAAGGGTAGAGAATACATTTAACAGTTATAAAGCTATAGTTAGAAAAACACTGAGAAGAATTACAAAATATTCTGATGAGAAATAAAGTATATTACTATGATGCTGGAAAGGAAACCTCACAATGGGAGTATTCTTGGAGTGTTTGAGGAGCAGCAATGAGGCCAGAGTACTTGAAGCACCGTGTACAAGTCGAAGAGTGTTACAAATGAAATCCGGAGATGGCAAGAGGCCAATTTATATAATGCCTCATATAGCCATCATCAGGGATTTGAACTTTATTGTATATGTGATGAGAAGACATTGGAGGATTTTGAAAATAGGAGTGTCTGATCTCACTAATATACATATAAAATTTCTGTAGCTACTACTAGTAGACAAGAAGAAAAGTAGGGGGACCTGACAGGAGGCAATTGTAATAATCCAGGCAAGATATGATGGTGATCAACCTAGAGTAGCAGCAGTGCAGGTATTAATAAATATTTGTATTTTGGAAATACTTATAAACAATAGTTTCTCCTCCCTTTGTTTATGCTTTCAGTTATCTATAGTCAATGGTGGTCTGAAAATATTAACTGGAAAAATTCATAAGTTTTAAACTGCATGCCAGTTCTGAGGAGTGTGATGCTATCTCACACCATCCATGCCATACCATCTGGTACTTAAATCATTCCTTTGCCCAGTATATCCACCCTGTAGACACTAACCTCCCTTAGACACTTAGTAATTATCTTAGTTTTCAAATTAATTGTTGAGATACTATAGCAGTTGTATTCAAGGGATTCTTATTTTACTTTTATTATAATTTATTGTTAAATTTATCTATTTTATTATTCTTTATTCTTGTTAATTTCTTGCTGTGCCTAATTTGTAAATTAAATTTCACCATATGTATGTACATATAGAAAAAAAATATGGTATATATGGGATCCATTACTCTCCATGGTTACAAGATCCACAGCAGATCTTGGAATATATGTATCCCTCACTGATAAAGAATGACTACTATAGCACTAACAGGATTTTCTGATAGTTTGAATATATTCTGTAAGAAATAAAAGAATAGACAAGTATGTCTCCAAGTATTTTGTCCTGAGGAATTAGAAGGATGGAATTATTGAGTAGCAAATAATTGTGAAAGGGTCAAGTTTCAGTGTAAGAAATTAAGAGTTCGATTTTGAATACATTAAATTCACTATTATTATTAGACATACAAAAGATATCAAGTAGGCAGTTGGAAACTGAAGTCGGAAGTTTAGTGGAAAAGTCTAACCTGGAGATACCAATTTGAGAGTCTTTAGTATATAAACAAGAATTCATCCAATGACTAATCCAGAGTTTAGAAATTGAGGAGAAGAAGAGGAACCATCAAAAGAGATTGAGAAATAACAAGCAGCAAAATAAAATGAAAATTAAGAAAGCGTGACATATCATAAACCATGTGAAGAAAGACAATGCTATAAAAACTATGACAATGCTATATAAATATGTAATATCTAAATATCTGTGCATAACAAAGTGTATTTATACACACATGTATCTATATATAAATATATAGAAAAAATGCCTGTATGAATACAGGTAACAGTGACTACTGGAAGAGGAAGTGGTCTAAGATGAGGGAGTGGACAACTTTGCCAAAAGTTCTTGAGAGGTTTATAAAGATCAAGACTGACAATGCACTATTAGATTTTGCAACATGGAGGTTATTGATGACCTTGGCAAGAACAGGATCAGTGGAATAGGAGAGAGGAAAGCCTAACTGAAGTCGGTTGTTTAAGTTAAAATAGAGTTGGTCAAATCACCCTCCAAAATAACTTATTAATTTATTCTCCCACCAGCAGGGTATGAGAATATCAATTTTTCATAACCTCATTGATGCTTCATTTCAAACCATCGAGCTTTTATTTTCATTTTTCCCAATAATAGAGATATCCATGATTATCAAGTAATATAAGTATTTTTACCCATGTGTATCCAATTTATATTTTCTAGAGCAATTTTCACCCTTTTTCCACTAGACATTTGATCTTTGTTGAATACATAAGGCTATTTATTTATATGTTTTTGATACTAACCCTTTTCCATATCATTGCACACATTTTATCTGTCTCAGCTCAGTTATGGCTCTTTTTTCCATTGATAATTTTTAAATTTGAGTATATCGAGCTATGTAAATCTAATGGCATCTTTTATAAGAAGAATTTTCCTCCTTGGTGTGTGTCACACTTTATGGGGGCAAGACATGATTGCAAGAGGGACTTTACCTAACCATTGCAATCAGTGTAACCAGGCTTATTGTACCCTCAATGAATCCCCAACAATAAAAAAAAAAAAGAAAAATTTTCCTACATAAAAGTCATAAAATACTCCTTTGTATTTTATTTTAATACTTGTGTTTTTTGTATTTATCTTTTTTTAATTTTCTCTATACATGTACATGTGTTTATTTGGTTTCCACTTTTTGCCTTTGGAAAATTAAAGAGGCTTAAAATTTAATAACAATGTTTAAGATAAGGACTAGAAACAAAAACCACATAAAAAATGAATGAAGATTAATACAATTAGAAAAGAAATCAGAGGATTGCTGCAATGAAATATTGAGCAATAATAATAATAATACAAAAAAAGTAACATTCACATTGTCAGATAAAAGTATGTCTATTACAGAATGCTTTGACTCTGAGGTTCAGTATGGAGTCATCAGTTAAGTTCTTTTTTTTTTTCCAAAGTCTAGGGTACATGTGAAATTTACTAAATGTAGAATATAAATGTCTTAACACAATAACTAAGAAAATGCCGTGAAGGCTATGTTAACCAGTTTGGTGAAAATATTTCCAATTGTATATAAAACCAGCACATTGTACCCCATGATTGCATTGATCTACACAATTGCTATGATTTAATAAAAAAAAAATAGAGAATATTTATTTTTATAAATAAAAATAGAAGATAATGTATTTATCTTAAGTTAATCTCTTGTTCAACTTATTTAGTTTTGTGAGTGTCATGCTGTAAAAATTTAAAAGTATCAAGCAGATGGGTAATTATATTGAAATAATTTATTTAATATCCCATTCTTTACCCACACATTTAAAATACCTCTTTATCACATATGAAATTCCATAGATGTATAAGATATTTTGAGGATTATTTATTCTGTTCCTTTAATCTATTTGCCTATTCCCATACAAGGTACCACAGAATATCAAATATTATAACTTTAACTTATGTTTTAATAGAGGATCAAATCTATCAAATCTATGTTCTTTTCTTTACTTTTTGTTATTTTCTTTTTTGAGACAGAGTCTCACTTTGTTACGCTGGTAGAATGCCATGGCATATCATAGCTCGTAGCAACCTCAGTCTCTTGGGCTCAAGCTATCCTCTTACTTCAGCCTCCTGAGTAGTGAGACTACAGGCATCCACCATGATGCCCAGCTAGATTTCCTATTTCTAGTACAGAAGGGTACTTGCTCTTGCTCAAGGTGGTCTTGAACTCATGAGCTCAAGCAAACCACCTGCCTTGGCCTCTCAAAGTGCTAAGATTACAGGCATGAGCCACTGTACCTGGCCGTCTTATTTCCATTAAATATTTTTTGTGGTTTGAGAACATTTGTTTTTCTATAGAGATTTAAAGTCAGTTTGAGAAGATTGGATTTTCATTGTAATTACAGTGAATTCATAGATTAATTTGGAGTTATTTGGCATTTTTTTTAAAAAGATTATATATATATATTTCCATGATGAAAAATATATATATACATATATATATTTCCATTTATTGAGGTCCAGTCCTGTTTTATGTTCCCTAGTACTTTCTTGTTGTTTTTTGTTTGTTTGTTTCTCCTAAAGGATTTTTTTTTTTTTGGGTATTGTATCTCCTTCCAAGTACTTTTTATCCATTTAAACATTTTTTATTTCAATATTTGTAGCAGGTACAAGGGCAGTTATATTATGTGGATATATTATATTCTGGGCTTTTAGTGTACTCACTCATGCTGTGTTCTCCATTAAAAGAGAAGTTCTGACCTCACCCATAAAATATTTGAAATCAAATATAAAATAAATTTAACTAAAACTGAAGGAAAAACTTATACCTAGTTCAATTATAGATAAGAATTACTCAATTTTCAACTGCCAACATATTAGTGGTCCAACAGAAGAAAAGACATGACATTTCCTGGGATGAATATCATTTACTTTATATTCTATAATGTTTTTTCTTACACACAGTGTTAAGTACATAAATTATAACCATGATCAAGAGAAGAAATAGTAAATAGAAGCAGACCCAAAGCTGGCAATATGTTAAGATTATCAGGCAGATACTTTATAATTTCTATGATAAATATGTGAGGTATTTAATTGAAAAAGTGGATAACATAAGGTCCCATATTTTGCATTTCATCAAATAGATGTAAAGTACTTAACAATCTTCACACTTAAAATGCTATAATTAACAATGAAACCTCATTGGTCCTTCCATTTCACAGACAACTTCATCTTCTCATTCAGCATCAACTATTTCTCTGAGACACCGTGGTGAAAGTGAAGGCCAGAATAAATGACTTTGGCCGTATTGGGTGCCTGGTCACCAAGGCTTCTTTTAACTCTGGTAAAGTGTATATTGTCACTACCAATGACCCCTTCATTGACCTCAACTACATGATCTACATGTTCCAGTATGATTCCACCCATTGAAAGCTCAATGGCACAGTCAAGGCTGAACTCAAATGTTTCTAGCAGCACAGTTCACAACTGCTAAGACGTGGAAACAATCAAAGTGCCCACCAATTCATGCACGGATTAATAAAATGTGATATATGCGAACTATGGAGTACTACTCAGCCATAACAAAATGGCTACCTGGTATCTTTTGTGACAACCCAGATGGAACTGGAAAACATTCTTCTAAGTGAAACATCACAAGAATGGAGAAACAAACACATATACTGTATACCAATGTTGAACTAATCAATCAATACTTAAGTGCACATGTGGATGTAAATCTTAATGAAAATCAAGCTGGGGTAGGAGAAAGGATGAGGATGGGTAAATTCTTACCTATTGGGTATGGTGCACACTATCTGGGTGAAGAGCATACTTATGACTTTGACTCAATGTGTACAAAAAAACAAATTAGTAAGCAAAATATGTGTACCCCTAATATTCTGAAATTTGAAAATAAAGTATTACCTAATAGGTAAAATATATGCTATCTGGGTGATGGGCACACTTATAGCTTTTAGTCAAACAGTACAAAAGCAATCCATGTAACCAAAATATTTTTATCTCTACAATGTTCTGAAAAAAAAAAGATAAAAAAATACAAGTGGGAAAAATGCTATAAAATATATAAAACTAAAATATGTAAGATGGTAATTTGATGTAGGTTGAATGTGTACAAATATTAGTGATGTTTTAAAAAGTAATTTATATGGGATTTATAAATTGTAATATTAACATGACATTATTAAAAAGAAAAAATGACTTTTCAATTGAATTATAATACTTTCAAGTAATCAATAACTACCTCATCCATGAAAGTTTCAAAATGTAATATCAGGACTTCTACTGGACAATACTTACCTTATTGTGGTTTAAAAGTAGAATTATCATTCTTTAATATATTTTGGGCTATTTTTGTAATTTTCAATAAATACTTGTAATGAGCATTAAAAAAATAAAAAATGATAAAAATAATGAACTGTTGACCTATACTCAGTAAAGCCAAATACAATATAATATGTATATTATTTCATTTATATAAAATCCATAAAAGGCACACCTCGTTTATAGTGGTAAGTGAGGAAGTGGTTGCTTATGGGAATTGGCATAAAGAGAAGAGAAAGCAACATTCGAGTAGAAAGGAAATACCCTATATCTTATCTTTTAGTGATGTCTATATGAGATTATAAATTTTAAAAACACTAATTGGACACCGAAGATCTATGAATATTATTTATTCATGTAATTTACAACTCAGTAGTAAAATATATTGTTAGAGTTTAGGGTATGTAACAAAGAAATATCAACATTTAGTGGATTATATATGTAAAATTATGTGTTTCTGTTATGTAATGGTTCAGTTGTTTTGATCTAAAGAGCTATTCTGCTCAATGTAGTGATTCAAGAAACTATGTTTGTATATTCTTTTTGCTCTGCCATTTCCTAAAGTTGTCTTTAACTGAATGACAAAATCATATTTTCTGTTATGTACATGTTCTAGTTTTTGAGTAAAAGGTGGGGAAAGTACGGGAAGTTCATTTTCTTCGATTTGAAATGACCTGGAATTTAAACAGCTGACATGCTCCCATTCTAAAAACCCGAAATTAGTAACATCCCCACTCCTAGCTCAACTTCATTATCTGAGAGTTAAGGGTAGGGAGCTATAAGGGCATTAATGGAAGAGAAAATAAAATAAGTCATCTAAGAATGGAAAAATAAACCAACTTGGGAAAGCAGTATGATTACAGATAGCATTTGTCTTAGTCTGCTTAGTGTGATATAAATGAATACCTGAGGCTGGGTAATTTAGAAAGAAAAGAGGATTATTTGGCTCATAGTTCTGTAGGCTATACAAGAAGTGGGGTATCTGCATCTGCTCATCTTTTGGTGAAGGCTTCAGGCTGTTTTCACTCACAGGAGAAGGTGAAAGTTCTGTAGGCTATACAAGAAGTGGGGTATCTGCATCTGCTCATCTTTTGGTGAAGGCTTCAGGCTGTTTTCACTCACAGGAGAAGGTGAAGGGAAGCAAGTGTGTGCAGAGATCATGTGGCAATAAAGAAGTAAAAAGTGGCTGGGGCATTCCAGGCTTTTTTTAATAACCAGCTCTCACAGAAACTAACACTCACTTATCACCCCATGGTGGATGTATTAATTTATTCTTGAAGGAGCTTCCCTCATGACCCAAACGCTTTCCATTAGGCCTCCACCTTCAACACTGAAGTCGAACTTCAACATGAGGGGCAATAAGCATGCAAACTACAGCAGTATTGAAGTTTCACTTGAGTTTTGTGATTACAGATTTCAAATGAGACCAGTTAACACAGTTGTTCTTGATAGAGTCAAATAGAACTGACCCACCCAAATAGAACTGACCTACCCAGGTAGTACATGAATGTCACACCTAGGAAAGAGTAAATGTGCCAATACCTATCCCTCTGACCCTTTAAATTCTCATCCACCTTACCCCACGTACTGACTTCCTTCTCAAACTCAGCCCACTTGCACCTAAGTGCAATAAAGGCTGCTGTTTCCCACACAGAACCTGGATCCTGTTTCCTTTCATTCACATTTCAGAATAAAGTTTTATTTTTTATCTTTGACCTCTAATTTTGATGCCAAAATCTACGATGGGGAGAAGCCCCCTGGGGGGCAAAAATACACACCATCGGACCCAACTAGTAGGACTCTTGTTCTGATGAGATGAAGGGAAACAGGGGGATCCCTCCAAAGTCTGCCTAAAATTCATCCATTTAATGGTGAGGTGAGTATTTGTCTACAATCCTTTTCTGAACTTTTTTAACTTTGCTTTCCTTTTCCCCACTCCAACTCCTCATTCCCTCTCCCTCCATCTCTGGGCCGCTTAAGCAGTCTTATATAGCCCCTCTCTCAGCTTTTTTAACTTTCCATCCCTTTTCCCACTCTGCACCGAAAATTTCCAGTGATCTTTGCCTAATCCTGGCAAGTCAAACTCACTTGTACAGTGCCTCGTTTGTGAGGATGTCCTCCAGTGGGCCTGGCCCACTCATCCAGCTGGTTAAAGGTCACACGTGGTAGCCTGGTAACCTCTCTGACCCCAGCTGCCACCACTTTTTCTAGCTGGTTAATGGTCACACACAGAGGCCTGGTAACCTCCCTGACCCCAGCCTTGGCCACTTACTGGTCATGGACTAACCCCGACAAGTCAGACTCGCCTGTCCAGTGCCTCATGTGTGGGGATGCCCTCCCGCGAGACTGGGCCACTTTTCTCCAGCTGATTAAAAGTCACACGCAGAGGCCAGGTAACCTCCCTGACCCCAAACACCTCCTTCCACCTCCTCCTTGCAAGTTGTCGTCATATCCCCTCTTTAGCCTCATTTATTTTTTTACCTCCAGTTACCAATATGGAAAACATTCAGTCACGGATTCCCCCTTCTTCACCTTTAAACTGCCTTTTGACTCACCTCAAGCCTCTACAGCTACTCTGACCTTCAACCTAAATGTCTCACCTTTTTCTGTAATAAGGCTTGGTCTATGTAAAAACTAAACAATGGCTCATAGTGGCCTGAAAATGACACATCTGGCCTCTCAATCCTCACTAATCTCCATAATTACTGTTGGCGATTAGGCAAATGGTCAGAGATTCACTACATCCAGGCCTTTCTCCTCCTCTGAAACATTCCTTCTCCGTGTTTGTCTTGTGAACCCTCTCAAATTTTCCTTGCGCGAGTCAAACTGACTTCCCCAAAACATATGAATCTCCATTATTTTCTTTTGACCTGGAAGACAACCTTCACCCCTCTGCCCCTCCACAGCCCCACCTCCCTCAACCTCATTCCTACCCACAGAATTCCTACCCACAGAAATCCACCCCATTCCCCCTCTCTTCACCACCCCTCACCTGCTTTCTGCGGCACGCAGTAGAGACAGAAAAGATGGTGGAACCAGAAGAAAAAAGAAACATGGTGGACTCAATTTCCCCACCCTATACTAGATCTAGCCACACCTTTGGGTCTTCCATTTCCAAACCACCATAACCTCTATACCACTCTGAGAGGTTGTGTGAATGGAAGGCATCATCGCGGTTCATGTTCCTTTTTCTCTCTCAGACCTGTCCCACATAAGTCAGAAACTAGGTTCATTCTCCATAGATCCCACAAAATACTCTCAAGAATTTAGTTATCTAACCTAATTATACGATCTGACCTGGCAGGATTTATATGTTATCCTCACCTCCACTCTGTTAACATGCATTTTATCTCTCAGTCAGCACCCAATATTCAGAAAGAAAAAAAAAAGCACCAAAAATTCCCCAAGAGCTCTCAGACACCACCCCCCCCAGCAAGATCTCATTGACCTGGCTTTTGAGTTGTGGCAGTGCCTCTCAGAACTCCAGTTATTGGCCTCTGTCATTATACAAAACCTGGCTACATCTCAAAACTCCTCTCAGCATCCAAGAAAAGAAAATATTCCCCAGGACCATGTTTTAAAAACAATAAACTATTACTGAGCAAAGCAGTGCTCAAATCCAAACCCTCCCCCCAAACTGTGTCCAGCCTGTGGAGGTCCTCACTGGAAGTCTGACTTCCTAGGTCTTTCTGAAGATCTGGTTTGCAGCCACTCTGAAGATCTAGTGGAATTTCCCAACCTCCTGGGCCTAGCTGCTGAAGAGTAATAATCCCCAGAAAATCAGGATGTCCCCTGGACACCGTCATGAAAAACGAAACTCTGGTTATTTTTGCTAATGGAAGGTAAGGCAATCTCTTTTCCAATGAACATGGGAGCAACCTTTTATACACTACCATCTTATAAAGGTCCTCCAAAACAAGCAGAGATCCTGGAGGTGGGAATTAATGGTAATTTATTGCATCTTCATGCTACACCAACCTTGTGATGCATGAATCATGGCCTCCTTCATTATTGTCTATGATAGGGCCACTAATTATGATCTTTCTTATTCTCAGTTTCAGACCAGTAATCTTCCACCTCATCTCCCAATTTATTGACCAGGCAGTCACCCAGAAAACAATGGCTCATATCCTTGCCCTATGTGGATATCAACCAGTTCAGACTGAAGGCCCAAGAATATTTCTATAAACATCATTCCTGTCCTCTTCCCATTTTCCTTACAGGCAGCCCATGTTGCACCTAACCCTGTAGGAAGCAGTCAAAGAGAAACCACACCCATCATCCCACCTCCTTATAATAGATTAAAAAGACCAGGACAATAGAGTCAAATAGAACCAAACCACCCAAATAGAACTGACCCGCCCAGGAAGAAATGAGTACATGAATGTCCCACTCAGCCCACTTGCACCTGAGTGAAACAAAGGCCACTGTTGCCTACACAGAACTTGGATTCTATTTCCTTTCATTCACATTTTGGAATAATCCCTTACTTTTTATCTTTGATCTCTCAGTTCTGTCTCTAATCATGTTTAGCTCTATCATACACGTAGAATATTCTAAGGGTTGTAGTAAAACAGAGGTGGCTTTGCCAAAGAAGTATAATAATGTGAGAGATGAGTAGGATAGTTAGAAGTGTATGAAAAGGAGCAATTACAATAACTGACTACTTTATATACAAACAGGCTTATAGAATTTCAGAGATTTTACCATAAATCTAGAAAGGCCGTAAATACAGAAACATGTGGAGTCAGGGGTTAAATACAAGTCAATTTAATGATAATCTCTGACTTTGTTACATTATAGCACAGTGAATCATTGTTTTAAGACAGAGCTGAACAACTCAATTTGATGGATCTGATAATTCCTATGAATCAAGGAAGTAGATCTACAACTTTATACTATTGTGTTCAACTATTTGACTTCAAAGTTAAGATAAAATCATATGTAAATTGAAAAAGATATGAATGATATAAAGTAAATAAAATTGACTCCCTAGTTGAACTATCCAGGTAATGTACATTTATTTAATGGGTTCTTTGTTATCATCTAGGGATCAGAAGAGTCTGACCACTTAATTTTGTTAATGAAGAGACTGAGATCTAGAAAATATAAGAGTCTGAACTAGAACAGAGGTCTTCTCATATCTAGGCTATCCTTCTTTACATTGCACCATGCAATATTTTATAGATTTGGTACAGTCCTGTCTAATGCCAAGAAGACTGAATATATGACCTTATGACATGGTACTTTATTCTATTGTTTTTTGATGTATTCTCTCATACTGCAATACCTGCCTCAACATTATAAACACAGATACCTAATAACACTATTATTTTATCCTCTTCATAAGTCTGTATTCTTTATTCTAAAGACTTACAGAAGCTAAGAATTCAATATATTAATTTGGCTGTTCTGAGAAAAAATGACAGTAAAAATAAATAAGGGGGGTGGCACCTGTGACTCAGTGAGTAGGGCGCCAGCCCCTTATACCGAGGATGGCAGGTTCAAATCCAGCCCCGGCCAAACTGCAACAAAAAAAAAAAAAAAGAAAGAAAGAAAAGAAAATAGCCAGGCGTTGTGGTGGGCACCTGTCATCCCAGCTACTTGGGAGTCTGAGGCAAGAGAATTGCCTAAGCCCAAGAGCTGGAGGTTGCTGTGATCTGTGACACCACAGCACTCTACCGAGGGTGACAAAGTGAGACTCTGTCTCTAAAAATAAATAAATAAATAAATAAATAAATACAAATAGGAGATGGTAATAGAAAATGTAGCAATTTTTTCACAATTCCCTTGGTAATTTTCAACTGAAGAAATCTGTAGTTGAGCTTAGGAACTGTAACTTTTAGATAGTGCTTATTGAATTTTTTCTTCAATTGCTGAATAATTTCACATTATTTAGGCTTTGTCATTATGCATTTCTGTCACAATAGGGGGAAACATTAAACTAATGAATGTCATGCCTCATTTGTCAACATCTGAGTCACTAGCATGAAGCATCTTGTAAATGCAATTTGGGAGAGCCAACCATACTTCCCCTATTTGAAAATACTCAAGTTCTTAGTACTGAGCCATTTTACTAATACATTGAACATTAAAAATAATTCGACATATGGGAAAGCTATTTCAGACTAGATGATTAAAAAGGAAGACTAAATAAGAGGCTGCATAATTTACTTGTACAAGCTATAGTTTATCTTTTTGTGAGAAAACATCACGGCTGTTCTGAAAACACATACTTATACAATGTCATATTGTTTAAAATATTATGAAGAAATTTATTTCCAATTTCCTAGACACTTTTGTCAAGATATTGCTTTTGCAAGCATCAAGTAACTGTCCTTCACTGTAAACACCACAGAACATGAAGGAATCAGTGAACACAGACTTTAAGACAGTAAGCAAACAGGTTAATCCATATTTGGAAAGTCAAACTATTGAGGCCAGAAAGAAAAAGTTTAGAGCAGGGGAGGCAAAAAAAAAAAATAATAATAATGAATGAAGTAGGAAGAGACACATGTCAGACCTCCCTTTTTCAACCATTGTTTATGAAACTAAGAACTCTAAGCTCAGTCAGGAGGTGGAAAGAAAAACAAAGTCTAGGAAAATGATAAGAAGTAGATATTTTACAGGATCCATAGGATAGACTTTTCTGTCAGATATTGGATTGGAACTGTTGAATATTAAAATTCATTTCTGAGCACTTACACATTATTTATAGACCAAGAAGAGAATGGAATTGAGGTCAGCTGGACATCTACATCATGGTTGTGTGGCCTGTCTATAATGACTGGTTCTTGAGGTGTAAGTGTCACACTATATACCTGTGGGGTGTGGGGAGGACAAGAGTCTCTTATGTTAAAGATAATCCTGCCATAATCCATATGGTAGATAGGCCATACAGTGGCCTCTAATAATTCATAATTTTCTGTAAATCCCTTTCTGTGACAAAATGCAAAACCTGTAACTTGCATCTAACAAATAGATTTCGGCAAAGGCAATAGAAAGTTTCCCCATGGTTAGGTCACATTATATGGCAAAGGTAATCATATTACACATATCTAAAACTCTCTTTCTATAAAACTCCATGTTAGCAAACTGGAATGACATGCTCTCCTTGTGGGCTTGATGAAGTAAGCAACCATGTTAAAGAAGCCCACATAGGAAAGAACCACAGGTGGCTTCTAGGAGCTGGGCACAGTCTCTAACTGATAGATTATAAAAAACTAAAACTTTTAATAATACAGCTTTAAGAAAATAAATTCTGTAAACACTTGAATACATTTGGAAATGAATCCTAACCCATTCAAGCCTTCAGAAGAGATCTCAGCCTCAACCAATATTTTGATAGCAGAACTGTAAGATACTGAAACAGAGGACTGAGTTAAGCCATTCCCAGACTCCTCATCCACAGAAACAGTGAGACAATGAGTGTGCTATGTCAGACACCAAGTCTGTGCTATGTACGACTGAGACAGCGTGCTTGCAGAGACAAAGTAGCAATTAATTGAGACAGCAGGCTTGCGGAAACAAAGTAGTGTTTTTTTTTTAAACATACAAGCAGATGCTGGACATTAAGGAGCAGACACCCAACGTTAACAAGCAGACTTTGGAGGTTACTTTGGGTGTTAGATGTGTGTGGGGGTTTGTTCCGGGGGAGGGAGCAGGTTACCCATGCACGTGCTGGGCATTCCATACTTAGAATGTATTCCCTCAATAAATAGTGGTTGCAGAGGTTGCTTGAAGAGTTTCCCTGACTCATGTGGGGGAGCCCGCCTCCTGCAAGCTTTGAGCTTACAATTCATGGGCTGGCCTGCTTCCTTGGTGACAGCATGGACAGTGCTGACCTGTTATGCAACAATAAAAAAATTAATACAATTCAATATATATGTTACTAGAAAACTTCACAGTTGTGAATTCATGTATTAAATATAATAGGGCTTATGAAGAAAATATGATCAGGACAGAACACTTAAAATCATGCAACTTCATTAAAAGCCCAAACAAAAACAATAATAACATCCTAGAATTTTAAATCTATGGTAAATTACTAACAAAATGGAATATAAAACTAAATATTTACCTTAACCTTATCCCAAAGGTTTAGAGGTAATTTGACAGAAGGCAGTTTAAGGAAAGGTTAGGATGACTGATTTATGTGGACAAAGTTCAGATGTACACAGATCTTGTAGAATTTAACAATAAGTGCTTTCAATGCAGGGCAGGTTTTCTAAAACACTGGGAAGAACAAACATAAGGATGGGATGTAATGGATAGCGTGTTAGTTTCTTAGAGTTGCTATAGCAAAGTATGATTGACTAAATGGTTTAAACAACATACGGTCTTAAAGATGTAAGTCCAAAATTATGGCACTGGCAATATTAGTTCCTTCCAAGGTCTGTAATGCAAGGATGTCTTCCATGCTTCTCTCATTGAATTATAAACAGCTATATTCTCCCCATATTTCTTAATATCGTCCCTCTCTGCATGTGTCCATGTTCAAATTTCACATTTTTATAAAAGGGTGCCAGTCATATTGGATTAAGGCTCCACCCTTATTATCCTTTTTTTTAATTTTATTATTTCTGTAAAAATTTTATTTCCCTAAAAGTCACATTCTGAGCTACTAGGTGGTTAAGATTTTAATATAAGTTTTTTGAGAGGACATATTCAGCCTACAACATAGTGATGGACATATCGTGGCTTGTCGGATTTACTTGTGTCAATGTAATTACATTCAACTGTTGTGACTTGGTGATGAAAAAGTTTAATCTGAAATGGGAAAAGAAATAGAACATAAACCATAATTACAAATTCCCAAAATAGCAATCTACCCATAAGAAAAGTCTAGAAAACATCTACACCCTCCTCTAACTCTCCAATGCTCACATGATGACCACACACAAACACACACACACACACACGCACGCACACACACTGCTTACTGAGCACTCACCACATTTGATTATCATATTTTTCCATGTATAATGCACACTTTTTAACCCAAATTTTTGAATAAAAATTAAGAATGCTCATTATACATGGGTGGTATGGCTCAAGAGAGCCCAGTGGGCTTCCTTGGGCCACTGTACCCTCCTGCCTGGGCCCACCAGGGGCCTGGGGTTCCAGTCTTTGAGGATCCAGGATCTGATAGGAGTGCGCTAGAGCATCATCTGCTAAGTGTCATGATCAGGGAATAGGGTGGTGGCAAGGCTGACTATGAGTATGTAGGGCAAGGGCCAACGCTTGAGGCCCAGCCACTTGGAGAGAAACAGAAGCCCCACACAGGCCCCAAAGACCTGCTTGACTGCCCATGGGTCATCCCAACCAGCCACGCATGAGACCATCTAGGTGGGCCCACCCAGCATGGTGGGAAGGGAAGGGATCCAGGGAGAGTGAAAGGTCAGCCTTCTTAGAGCATGCTGCTATGGAAGGGTGATAAAATCTGCACGTTTACCAGGGGAGTGTTAGCCCTCCCCATACGTGTTTCTCTCTGCCAAGAGATGACCACTTTCTCAAGGGTTTTTTATCCTGAAAGTTTGGGGCAAAAATATGGGTGTGCATTATACATAGAAGTGAATTTTACATGGCAAAATAAATAACTTGTCTGAGGACACACAGCTAGGAAATTAAAATGGCATGATTAAAGATGCAGAGAGCAGGTTAAGCATGGTGTTACATGCCTGTGATTCTACAACTCTGGGAAGCCAAGGTGGGAGAATCCCTTGAGCTCAAGAGTTTGAGACCAGCCAGACCAAGAGAGAGACCATGTCTCTATCAAAAATAGAAAAATCAGGTGGGCATCATGGTGGGCCCCTAAAGTCCAAGATACTCAGAAGGCTGAGGCAGGAGGTTTCCTTGAACCCAGAAGTTGAGGTTGTTGTGAGCTAAGCTGATGCCATGGCACTCTAGCCTGGGAATTGAATGAGACTCTGTCTCAAAAAAAAAAAAAGGCAGGAAGCAAATCCAGGTAGCCTGGCTCAACAGTCTACAGTCTTGACCATTACCCTGTGGGTATTTCATGACACCAATGGGAGAGCGACTATCCTCTGAGTGTACTGTTCCACCATACTGGAACTAGGGGCATTGCCCTATGTCAGTATTTCTTTAGTACTGAGATCTCTACATAGACTGTTAAAGTTTTTCCTTCCATGTTAATTATAATCTAAAAGAAAATAAACATATATTTTGTATCATTTGGATTAGTATCTTTGAAGAGTTCTGCCTATATATCAATGTCCCCGAGTTTCCATTTGTGTTTAATAGTGCTAAATGACCTCCTAAAGTTACCTCCTTTAGATTCTATTGAAGTTTTTTCACTTTTTTTTTCCTTTTTTCTTTCTTTCTTTTTTTTTTCTGAGACAAATTTCATTTTGTTGCCCTGGGTAGAGTGCCATAGCATCATAGCTCACAGCAACATCAAACTCTTGGGCTCAAGTATCCTCTTGCCTCAGTTTTTCATTTTTAGTAGAGACAAGGTCTCACTCTTCTTCAGGCTGGTCTCAAACTCGTGAGCTTAAGCAGTCCACCTGTCTCAGCCTCCTACAGTGCTAGGAATACAGGCATAAGCCCCTGCCCCTGGCCCATTTATATTTTCTTGAGAAAACTTGCCAAATTTATAAAATATTCAAATGACCTAGGGTAAATGATTGTCATGAACAAGTCAGAAAAATAGGACTTTACCTATCACACCTTTAAGTCAGAGTAGTTATAGTCTACAGAAGGCATGGGATACAGGATAGTGAATTTGGCCAGAAGTAAGAGGTAGAGACCAACCTATCACTCATGATAACACTAGATTCCAGTCCCCTGGTGGGCCTGAGAGAAAGAACAATCAAGTGAGTGAAGATGTGCACAAACGTACATATGTATGGAAGAGTCTTCTAGTTATAGAGAGGAAGAAATATGACAAGAGAATAACAGAGGGCAGAGGGGATAAGGGATGTTTCTGAGGGACTAAGCCCTATATCTAATTATCAATAAGACTAAAGAAGAAATACAACACCTACATGTGATTCTTATGCCCACCAAATTTAAGAAACATGGATATATAATAGCAGTTATCACACTTTAGCACTTAAAGAATTTTTCAAGTGACATATTTTGGAGGTTTAGCTCTAGTACTACTAATTAAGTAGATGTGAAGTGGGGCATTTCTAACAAGGTTACAAATAACACTGATCCTTATGCTGCTGGTCTGTGGGCTTTACTTTGGGAACCACTGCCCTAGTAGATAGAGACAGTGGGTAGCAATACAGAGGCTGTAGATGTGTTTCCTGCTTTATTCAGGATATACACAGGAGATGTGGTAGGCTTAATCCTGCAGATGTAAATTGTCAGTCAGTTTGGTCATGAATCTAGAACTGTTTGAATATTGTGAAAATTACTCTTTCCATGATCAGGGCTTTTACATTTTTTATTTTATTAATTCCTAGGCACCTCATAGGTTTGGTTGCTTTTGTGAAATTTTAAATAATTATTACCTTATTTATTGAATGTGGTAGGTATGTGGAAATTATTTTGTTAACTTGATCCTTCATGCACAAGTTGATGAATAAATTTTATTTCTAAAATTTGATTTGCAGATATTTTGTATTTTTATGCATACAATTATATCATCTACAGATAACTTCTCTCCATTCTTTCTAAATAACATCCAACTTATTATTTATTTGAAATTTAGGAGTGGTTAGGAGTGTTGAATTTATAGCCAACTTCCTAGGTTCAATTACGGCAATGAAAATTATGGCATAATATCTGTTATAAGTTACTAAATATTTCAGTGGGGGGAGGGAGAAAGATGGCCGACTAGAGGCAGCTTTCAACAGAGGCTCCTGTCCAGAGGGAGAGATAATGGACAGAATGGACTCAATGAAGTTGAAGGTGGGAAGCTGAGTAATAAATAAGATAGATGAGTGCACATCATCTCTGCTGAGGCAAGCTGCAACTCCAGGAAAACAAATTTAAGATATAAAGCCCATCACCAAGAGGATGAGAAACCCCTCCCCCAAGACAGAGGCTCACTGTGTGCTCTCTGCAATCAAGCAGGAATCAAAAGACCTCTTATTTTATCCCATGGGAGAGAACCTCTAAACACCAGGCCTCTTTCTCCCACGAGGTCCCACTCATGAGCCTAGGCATCATCCTGTCTGGCATAGAATTGAACAAATATTTTCCCTACAATTCTGAACTCCCAGTCCACCCTTCCCCACTCGCCTGGTGGACTATAGGCTGCCCCCTGCAGAGCCCAGTGTTTGGCAATTCTGTGAGTGGCCTGGGTATTATGTGGGCTGCTGAACAGCAGTGCAAACATAGTGACTTGAAGGGGAGTTGGAGGGACGTGAGGAGAGAGAAATGTGCTTGGCCATGGAGGTGCTTACAACCTGGGTCAGACTTTGGAGGTGCACTCCCCTGAGGCCTGCTCCTCATTGGAGGGAACTGGGCTTCAGTCCTTCTGGGTTGCTGATGGCTGCAAGCAAGGCACTGACTACACGGGAGAGAGAAATGTGGCATGATACTGTGTGGCAGTAGGTGGAGGTGCTAAAGCCTGTGGTCTGAATCTGGAGGTGCACTCCCCTGATCCCTTTTTTGCCCACTGAAGGTAACTCGGCTTCGGCCCATCAAGGTTGCTGAGGGTGGTGTGCAAAGGGGGAAGGAAACGGTGGCTCCCCTCTGACTCTGGCAGGAGTACCTGCTGAGTCCCTTGCTCACTGAAGGGAACCAGGCTCCACCCCACCAGGGTTGCAGGCAGTGTTGCGTGGTGGGGGGTGGATGCCTCTGGACAGATTCTTGGGTGGGGTGCACCTTCCTGACCCCATTGCTCATTGAAGGGTCCCAGACTCTTACCTCTCAGGTTTTGGGTATGGAACTTCAGGTGGATCCCTACAATCAAGTCTCTGGAGAACCTTTGAACTGTCCCTGTTGAGCAGTGACTGTACTGCCCAGGACAATCAGACTAGAACTCTTGACCAGAGCTATCCACCTGGGGAACACTCCAAGGTTGATAGGTGCTCATTTGGTAGCAGGAGGGACTGACTCTCCTGTGTAGCAGCTGCTGGTGGGGGAAAGGGTGCCACAGTTGCTGATATCTCTGCCCAGCTGAGATTTAAGCCTAATACTGTAATTCATTAGGATTGGATAGAGGCTGGCTGACTGCAAGACAGAGTCAGCTAGCACTATTACACCAAGCAGGTCCTAAGAGGCTCTGCTGCAACTGTGAAAGGGACTTTTGTAAATCTGTAAATCTGTAAAGGGAAAAGCCACAATCACCAGCTCTCTGAATCCCTCAAACCAATCTCACCAAACCATTTTTACTAGCCAAATTGTGGGAAAATACTCATGGGGCAGAACCAGTGGAAGAACTCTGGCAAAATGAATAACCAGAGTAGATCAACTCCCTCAAGGAACGACAAAAGAGATACAACAGAAGATGCCATTCATAGACAAATGGCTGAATTGTCAGAAATAGAATTCAGAATATGGATGGCCAATAAAATGAATAGAATGGAGAAAAAGTTGGGAATAGAAATCTAAAGAGTTGTTCAAAAGTTGTCTCAAGAAATTAGTGAATTCAAAGACAAAATCACCAAGAACATGGACATAATAAGAGATAGCAGTGCTCAGGGAAATGAAAATGTTATTCAAGGAGCTTCAAAATACAGTGGAGTCCCTTAGTAATAGAGTTGAACAGGCAGAGTAAAGGATCTCTGAAATTAAATAAAAGACATTTAAACGATCCCAAATACTTAAAGAGGCAGAGAAAAGGTATCAAAAACTGATCATTCCCTGAGAGAGTTGTGGGATCGTTCCAAAAGATCAAATATTCGACTTATAAGAATTCCTGAAGGAGAAGAGGATGGTAAAAAGGCATAGATGCTCTACTCCAATATGTTACGGAGGAGAATTTCCCAATCATTGCAAGAGATACAGAATTTCAGATAGTAGATAGTTTCAGACCCCAGCAAGACTCAATCCAAATAAATCATCTCCTAGACACATTGTAATTAACTTTGCCAAAGTTAATATGAAGGAGAAAATTCTGCAAGCAGCCAGACGTAAGAAAAGCATTACCTACAAAGGGAAAAATATAAGATGACTGCAGATCGTTCAGCCAAAACTTTTCAAGTCAGAAGAGGATGGTCATTGACCTTCAATCACCTAAAACAAAACAACTTTCAGGCCAGGATCCTGTATCCAGCTAAACAGAATTTCATTTGTGAAATCAAATGATAAAGGAGAAATAACAGACATAGAAATTCAAAGAATCCTCAATGATCACTATAAAAAACTATTCTCATAAATACTATAATCTTGATGAAATGGACAAATACCTAGAAACACACCACCTTCCTAGACTCAACCAGAAGGAATCAGAAATTTTTAATAGACTTATATCAAGCACTGAATTAGCATCAAGAATACAAAATCTCCAAAAAAGAAAAGCCTGGGACCAGACGGCTTCATAACAGAATTTACCAAACCTTCAAGGAGGAACTAGTACCTGTATTACATAATCTTTTCCAAAACATGAAGATAGAAAGAGTCCTACCCAACACATTTTATGAAGGAAATATTACTTTGATCCCCAAAACATGAAAGGAACAAAGTTCCTTCAACAAAGAAAGAAAACTAAAGACCAATATCATTAATGAATACTGATGAAAAAATATTCAGTAAGATCCTAGCAAACAGAATTCAATGACACATAAAAAAAATTATACACCATGATCAAGTTGGTTTTATCCCAGAGTTACAAGGTTGGTTCAACATATGTAAATACGTGAATATAACACACCACATAAATAAAATAAAAAACAAAGGCCATATAATTCTATCAATTGATGCAGAAAAAGCTTTTGATACTATCCAGCATCCCTTCATGATTAGAACACTTAAGAAAATAGGCTTAGATTGGACATCTCTTAAACTGATAGAGGTTATCTACAGCAAACCCAGAGCCAATATCATATTGAATGGAGTAAAATTGGAAAAATAGTTCTTCATTTTATATGGAATCACAAACAACCTCAAATAGTCAATACATTACTTAAAAATAAAAACAAATAAGAAGGCATCATGCTACTAGACTTCAGATTATACTATAAATCTATAGTGACCAAAACAACATGGTACTGGCACAAAAATAGAGATGTAGATGTATGGAACAGAATAGAGAACCTAGAGATGAACCCATGCACATATCATCATTTGACCTTTGATAAGCCTAACAAAAACATACACTGAGGGGCGGTGTCTGTGGCTCAAAGGAGTGGGGCGCTGGCCCCATATACCAGAGGTGGTGGGTTCAAACCCAGCCTCAGCCAAAAAGTGAAAAAAAAAAAACATACATTAGGGAAAAAATTCCCTATTTAGCAAATGGTGCTGGGAGAACTGGCTAGCAACTTATAGAAGACTGAAACTAGACCCTCACCTTTCACCACTAACAAAAATTAATGCTCACTGGATAAAATATTTAAACTTAGGACATGAAACTATAAAAATACTATAAGAAAGTACAGGGAAAATGCTTGAAGATCTTGGCCTGGGAAAATATTTTATGAGGAGGACACCCCTGGCAATTGAAGCAATATCAAATATATATTACTGGGATGTGATCAAGCTAAAAAGCTTCTGCACACCTAAGGGCACTGTAAGTAAAGCCAGTAGACAGCCTTCAGAATGGTAGATTTTTGCAGGTAATGTTTCCAACAAAGGTCTGATAACTAGAAACCACAGTGATCTCAAACTAATCAAATTGTGGTATATGTATACTATGGAATACTACTCAGTCATAAAAAGAAGGAGACTTTACATGTCTTATGTTTACCTGGATGAGGTTAGAATGTAGTCTTCTTGGTAAAGTATCTCAAGAATTGGGGGGAAAAAGTATCCAATGTACTAAATACTATTATGAAACCAATATATAAACACTTACACATTCATACAAATGATAAAATACAAAGATAGTCCAGAAAAAAAGGGAGAGAGGAGGGATAAGGGAGGGGAGGGGGGAAGGCAAGTGGAGGGAAGGTATTTGGCAGGATCTCACCTAATGTACACAATGCAAGGGTACATTTCAAAACAACTAAGAGTATATTATAAATGTCATACCACAAAAATAAGTGAAGTGATGGTTATGTTAATTAGTTTGATTTAAGCATTCCATATTACATATCAAATCATTACGTTTTATCCCATAAATGTATACAGTTATGGTTTAATAAAAATTAAGTTAAACATATATATTTCAACATTTTCTATTTTAATGTAATCTTACTAGCTGCGTCTAGCATGTACACTTATATACTTTGAGCCTTGAAGAACTGTAGGGAGAATTAAATTAAACATGAGAATTAAATTAGACAAATTTCTGGAAAGTACCTATAATTGCTCTGCCTTTTATGTCTATTTCTTGCACAAGAGTACTTCTTCTTTCTCTTTAACTTAGCTACATATTAAACAAGTTTTCGTTAAATCTTATCCAGAATATTTACGTGTTTGCAGCAAGATGGGCCCTAGAAGTATAGACTCACTCCTTTAGATTTTAGGAAGTAACTGAATTCAGTGTTTGTAAAACTGTAGTTTACATATGACCTATTCACCTCAGATTCTTGTTAAAAAGGCAGATTCTCAGACATCCTAGACCATACATACTAAAATAGAATTTTGTAGCATGACTCCTGGAATCTGCATTTTAAACACATGGTACCTGTGCACATTAAAATATAATGGCCACCTTTGGGGATTTCCAAGTTTGTGCTTCAGGACTGAAAAGGCAACCAAAGCCATACTGAAGAAACTACTACACATGAGTAATTTCTGTTTCACAAAAGCAAGAGGCAAACCCTCAAAATGCTAGAGTTGTTTTCCTTTCTCTAGGAATTTCAAAGCATTGTTGACTTTCTGATTCTGCTTGTTTTAATAATGAGTTCCTAAGTGTCTGAGTGCCTGTTGTGGGTATTGCCTAGAAGAGCTCAAACAAGCAAGGCAACTTTAAGCATAGCAGAGAATGGACTAAAAATCTGGTTTGGTTTAGGTGGGGAAAATGAGGAGGAATTTTCCATTTCAAGCTTGCTGGTGGCTATCGTGACACTACATTCCATCTGTTTGAAAAATCTCACACCAATTAAATGTAGCATATTTTAACTTATCTTACAATAAGTTTATATTGTGTAATTAAAAGTTATTTTTTTCCAGGAGACTTTCTTTACACATTACAGAGGTTAGTATCTAACTCAATGAGTTAAATGGTTGTTAAAGGACAATTCCATGCATATTTACTTTATTTTTTAAATTTCAGATTATTATGATGGTAAGCTCCCATCTATGCATATTTAAGGCATCAAAGCTGTATCTTCAATGGACAAAGAGGTAAGGTTAAGAGAAGTAATCAAGCAGTGCAAAAGTGTCCTTCCAAATGTAAGAAGATAATCACAGGATTGCTATAGAGGCATAGTTCTAATGAATTATTTTTTTTCTTTTTTGCCACATTGAAATAAAGAATAAGATATGTTTAACATTCAGCTAGATAATTTTGAATTCTGGAAAATAAATTCAGTATCTTGTTACTGGTTGAGGAGCTGAGGACTTTATCATAGAAGGAAGAATCCTACCATGTTTAGATTTTATTATAAGGAAAAGAGTAGAGTTAGAAGAAATGTTATATTTAGATAAGACAGTAGTTATATTTATTAATGGTTAGATTAGTAATTGATAAGTGATATTAGCAAGTAATATGAAATTTACTTTGGGGTATGTGGGTTCTTTGAACTTTACATTAGACCATAACCTATTAAATCAGTCAGTATTTTTTTATTAATGAGCAATTTTAAGAAAGAAGCTTTTGGTTATTTTATGTAAAATATATACAAAGCATCACTGAGTTCAAAAGTATACAAAATATACTTAATACATTTTGAGCTTTTATTGAATAGCTGGAGAAACCAAGGTGCTAAAATGGCAAAATGTCTTACTTAGGAGGTATTTTGATCATTTATCACAGATCCTAGATATCAGATATCCATCCCAGTACCTACACTACACAATATTTTTAGATCTCTAATTAAATTTATTTTGCCTGAGAAAAGAACCAGTGTTTAGAGCATGAAGCTATTACCAAGACACTCTCATCTATTATGGGGCATGAGCTAAATATAGCTTAATTACAAACAGGATGGCTGGGAGAAGAAAAGGAAACATTTCTCAGGTCTATTCCATGAAAACTAAAATTTGCAAAATAATGCAATAGGCTGCCTCCTTTGGAGAAAACTCAAAGTTTTGACCCACCAGCTTGATTCTTGTTATGGTGGCTACACACACATACCAAACACAAGCATATCCACACACACCATTTACATGCAAGTAGATAAAGAATAAAACCACTGGGTCTATATTTTCCCCCTACACCCTGCTCTCTGTGCTGAGTATCCTTGACAATTTTATGTCTTTAATCACTATCTATCAGGCTTAGTTCTTTTACTCCATGAAGTTGCCAGTTCTGCTATCTGTAACAGTGCCTGAATATGTTTAGCAAATGATGCACCACCGATGAGTTAAAAAGTGATACGTAAAGCTCAGAAAGACATGTTTATGCTACAGTTATCTTTGAAATGAATTTTTAAGCACTATGTCTAGAGTGTTTTTACTACCATAAGTTGAACCTTTATTTTGAAAAATATAGCTTCAAAGAAAACTTGCAATGAAAATACTAATGTACACAGCTATGGTTTAATAAAAATAAAAATAAATAAAAAATAAATAAATAAATGCTATCACAACTAAAAAAATAAATAAATAAAATCAAAATAAAAAATTGAGAATAAAAACAAAAAAAGTAAAAAAAAAAAGAAAGTGTTTAAAATAATTACATTTAACTGAAGATGTTTGTAATTCAAAATAGTCTGCCCCTTTTAAAACGGAGATTGATGATTCATTTCCTACAAAATTGTAGGGAAATAAGTGGAAACTTCTTTTCTCATGATAATATCAGATATTTATGTTCTCATTTGAAGAATGCTGCCTTAGAGAAGTAGAGTCACTTCAGGTTCTTCCAAAAAGAAAATTTCTTCATAGACAAAGTTCATTCAGAAATAAAGACAGATATAACTTCTGGATTGGTGATGTGAGGAAATACATGAATGAACTCCCAAAAGAAACAACTATAATAGCTAAAAAATATTTTATAAAACAACCAGTTAAATCTCTGGAAAGTGTCCTAAGGATATACATAAAATGAAGACATATTTATTTAAGAAAATCTACTAAATGTTGGTTAAAAAAAAAACAGTGAGAGTTTGTGGCATTGTAGCTACAACCTGTTCTCTGTTTCTCCCCTCATTTCAGCGTGACAGAAGATCCACATATGGTTAAATGTGTCCAAGAAAATACGGCTCTCTTACCCACAACTCCTAGTCAAGGACTATGGGATTTCCTTGGGGGAGACAAGCCATCAGAATTTCTCATCTCCCCTAGCTCAAGGTTGCACAAAGGAATGAAATCAAAAGTCAGTAACAAAAAGTTGTGAGAAATTCACAAAATTCATGAACATATGGGAGTTAAACAAAAAGCTTCTTTATAATCACTACATCAAAGAAGAAATCATATGAGAAATTACAAAATAAAATTAATATTAATGAAAATGGAGATATACCACTTTAAAATTAGTGAGAGGCAGTGAAATCAGTGCTAAGAGTAAATTATAGCTGTTAACAAACATTTTTTTTTTAAAAAAAGAAAGTTCTCAAACATATAACCTAGCCTACCACCTTAAGATACTGGAAAAAGAAAAACAAACTATACCTAAGACAAGTAGGAGGAAATAATCAGGAAAATGAAATGAAGAATACAAAATATAGAAAAATCAATGAAATCAAGATTCACTTCTTTGAACAAAAGCAACAAAACGGAAAATACTTTATCAAAACTAAGGAACAAAGAGAAAAATAAAATTAATTAAATTGAGAATGACAGGACCAACTGGACAAAAATGCATAGGATTATAAAGAAATATAATGAGCAGCTATATGCCAACAAACTAGATAACCTAGAAGAAATGTAAGAATTCCTAGAAAAATGTGAAATACTAAAAATATTTCAAGAACAAATATAAAATCTGAATACACCAGTAATGATAACCTATTTAGTAATTTAAAACTTCCTGCAAAGAAAAGTCAGGCCCAGATGGCTTCATTGTTGAATTCTGCATCTCTAGAATGCTATATTTAAATAATTACCAATCATAAAATCTTCCAAAAATAGAAAAAAGAGCACTTCCCAACTGATTCTTTGAGGCCAATAAATACCCTTATCCCAAACAACTTAATGTAGAAAAGAAAACTACAGTCCAATATACATAATTAATGTACGAAAGGTATTATGCACCATGATCAATGAGGATTCATTCCAGGTGTTCAAGGATGTTTCAACATTTGAAAACCAATTAAAGTTATCCACCATATAAAATAGTCTAAAGAAGGTAAACCATATGCTCGTTCAACTGTTAACTAGAAAAAATTTCACAAAACCCAACACCCCTTAATAATAATAATAATAATAATAATAATAATAAACACTGTTAACAAACAATAGGAATAGAACGTATACATTGAGTTGTGTCGCCAAAAATGCACATGTGTATTTCCTAACCCTCAATACCTCAGATGGTAATTGTATTTAAAGACGGGTCTTTAAGGTGATGGACTCAGCAACAACTTGGACCTTATGAACCCAAACAATGTAACCTAATTGTATATACCTGCATATTAATCCAAAATAAAAGAAATAAAAAAGTAATTCAGTTAGAAAGGGGTTTCATGAGTTGGTCCTAATTCAATATGACTCTTTATAAGCAGACAACATCAGGACATAGACACAGACAGAGGAAAGATAAGAAAGATGGAGACTTTACTTCTTTCATGTTTACATGGATGGAGCTGGAACATATTCTTCTTAGTAAAGTGTCTCAAGAATGGAAGAAAAAGTATCCAGTGTACTCAGCCCTACTATGAAACTAATTTATGGCTTTCACATGAAAGCTATAACCCAGTTATAACCCAAGAATAGGGGAAAGGAGGAAAGGGAGGGGAGGGAGGGTGATTGGTGGGATTACACCTGCGGTGCATCTTACAAGGGTATATGTGTAATTTAGTAATGTAGAATGTAAATGTCTTAACACAATAACTAAGAAAATGCCAGGAAGGCTATGTTAACCAGTGTGATGAAAATGTGTCAAACGGTCTATAAAACCAGTGTATGGTGCCCCATGATCACATTAATGTACACAGCTATGATTTAATAAAAAAAAAAAAAAAGAAAGAAAGAAAATATAAAGAGGAAAGTAATCTGCTGGGCATGGAGAATACCTCAGAAGAAATTATCCTTGCCAACACGTTGACTTTGTACTTCCAGCCTCCAGAATTTTGCAAAAATAAATGTCTATTTTTTAAGCCACCCAATTTGTAGTGCTTCATTATGACATCTTTAGCAATCTACTATAATGGAAAACTTCCTCAACTTGATAAAGACCACATACAAAAATGTTCAGTTGTCATCATTCTTAATGGTAAAAAACTGGATGTTTTTGTCCTATGAGCAGGAACAAGGGGAAGATGTTTCCTCTGACTATTCGCATTGACCATAATACTGGAAGTGTAGCTAGTGCAAGAAAACAAAAGGAAACAAAATGTATCCAGGTGGGAAAGGAAAAAAAAAACTGTCACTGTTCACAGATGTCATGATTGCCTATATAGAAAATCTTAAAAAAAGAAAAAGGATGTCTAATTTGAGTTCTTTGAGGATTCTCCATACTTCCTTCCAAAATGGTTGTATTAGTTTGCAGTCCCACCAGCAGTGCAAAAGTGTTCCCTTCTCTCCACATCCATGCCAGCATCTGCAGCTTTGAGACTTTGTGATGTGGGTGGGCTATTCTCACTGAGGTTAAGTGAGAGCTCAGGGTGGTATAGTGTTTTATGTTTTTTTGTTTGTTTGTTTTTTGAGACAGAGTCTCACTTTGTCACCCTTGGTAGAGAGCCGTGGCGTCATAGCTCACAGCAACCTCAAACTCCTGGGCTTAAGCAATTCTCTTGACTCAGCCTCCCAAGTACCTGGGACTACAGGAGCCCCCCACATGCCTGGCTATTTTTAGAGATGAGGTTTTGCTCTGCCTCAGACTGGTCTCGAACCTGTGCGCTCAGGCAATCCACCCACCTCAAGCTCCCAAGTGCTTGTGGTTTTGATTTGCATTTCTCTAAAGATCAGGGAGAATGAGCTTCTTTTCAAATGTTTTACCATTCGTCTGTCTGCATCAGAGAAGGTTCTGTTCATATCTCTTGCCCAGAGGTAGATGAGATTATTCACTCTTTTTTGTTGATTAATTTCAGTTCTCTGTGGAGTCTAGTTATCAACCCTTTGTCAGATTGATACCCTGAAAATATCTTTTCCCATGCTGAAAGTTGTCTTTTTGTTTTACTTGTTGTGTCTTTAGCTATGAAGAAGCTTTTCAGTTTAATGAAGCCCCATTTGTTAATTTTTGTTCTTGTTGTGAGGGCCACTGAAGTTCCATTTGATCCTACAATCCCATTACTAGGCATCTACCCAGAAGAAAAAAAAATTATTTTATCATAAAGACATTTGCACTAGACTGTTTATCACAGTTGAATTTACAATTGCCATAATGTGGAAACAACCTAAATGCCCACCAACCCAGGAATGGATTAAAAATCTGTGGTATATGTATTCCATGGAATACTATTCAGCCATTAAAACAGATGGACACTTTACATATTTTGTATCAACCTGGGTAGAGTTGGAACACATTCTGCTTGGTAAAGCCTCATAAGAATGGAGAAGCAAGAATCCAATGTACTCAATTCTAATATGAAGGCAGTAGATGAGCTAATACAATGGGAGGGGTAGGGGAATGAGCTTGGGAAGAGGGGAGGAGGAAGGAGATGGGGGATCATGGTGTATGGCATAACTCTTGGGGTTGGGATACCATTACAAGAAATATTTTACCTAACAAACCCAATCAGTGTAACCTAAGTCTTTGTACCCTTGCTGAATTCCAAACAATAAAAATGAAAAAAAGAAATCCAAGTAGAGTGACAAGGAGGGTTATAGAATTATATTAGTATGCTTTAACTTTTGAGCTAAAAATGGTTGTGTTTTTCTCATGTAATTAATATTTGAGGCTCAGTGCCTATAGCTCAATGGTTAGGGCACCGACCACATACACAGAGGCTGGCGGGTTCAAACCCAGCCCAGGCCTGCAATATAACAAAGACAACTACAACAAAATATAGCCAGGCATTGTGGCAAGCACCTGTAGTCCCAGATACTTGGGAGGCTGAGGCAAGAGAATCTCTTAAGCCCAAGAGTTTGAGGTTGCTGTGAGCTGTGATGCCACAGCACTCTACCAAGAGTGACATAGTGAGACTCTGTCTCAAAAAATAAATTAATATTTGATATGTGTGAATTTTATTTACATTTTAAGCAACATTTTTATTTTCCTTCAGACAGCTATCTTATGTTTGCTTTTGTCATTCTCTGTGCCTGATATCATCAATAATAGGTAAAGGTAAGTGAGAGATAATGTGCAATCTGGTACATTATGCTTCCAGGTTAACAGTTTTGTCAGCTTTGAGATTTGCAGTCCTCTACAGTTTGATTTGTTTAAATGACACATTGAATAATTTTTGCCTTTACCATTAGATGTAAAACTTTAAAATATTGGTTTCAAATATATTATTTTAAAAAACATTAAACTGCTATGTTTTTAAAATAAAATGTTAGTTCTTATTTTGAAAAAGAAGAAGAAAAAGGAGGAGCAGGAGAAAAAAACTCTCCTGGACCCAGGATGTGACTAATGCAAGTTTGCAGGATATGAGATTAATATTTAAAATTCAGTGCTTTCCTATATTCCATCAATGAATAAGTGGAATTTAGTATAAAAAATCTTTGAATTTTATTTCCACACAACAGAAATCAGGTGGGTGGGAGTAGGGAGAAGGAGTGGGATAAATTCACACCTATATGGTGGAATGAACACACTCTGGATAAAGAGCACACTTACAACTTTGACTTAAAATGTACAAAAGCAAATTATATAACCAAAATGTGTGTACCCCTGTAATACTCTGAAACTAAAATACATATATATATATGAAATAAAGCCCTATAATGAAATACTTAGGCATAAATCTAACAAAATATATCTAGGAGCTATGTTAATAAAACTTAAAAAGTCTGAAGAAAGAAACTTTAGGGAAACTAAATAAATGGGGAAAATATTCCATTTTCATAGCCTAAAAAATTTCAATGATTAAGTTGTCAGTTTTACCCAACCTGATCTATATACATGCAATATAATTCCAATGCAGATCTGAGCAAGCTTTTTGTGGATATAGAAAAACTGAGCTAAAGTGTATATGCAAGGGTAAAGACCTATTATTATGGCTAAAATCCAAAAGGTGACAATACCAAGCGCTGACAAGGTGCAGAACCACAGGAAGTCACAAAATGATACAGCCACTTTGAACGACAGTTCGACAATCTCTTATATAGTTAAACATAGTCTTGACACATATAATCTGGAAATCACACTCATATATTCACCAATTGTTTAAAAATCCAATGCTTACACAAAAACCTCTATGTAAATGTTTATTGTAGTTTTATATTTAATTACCAAGAATCGAAAGGAATTAAGATTATCTTCAACAGGTGAATGAATAAATTGTAATACAGCTATACAATGGATTGTTATGATACAATGATGAGATTCATTAAGTTATGTAAAGACATAGAATTTTAAATTTATATTTCTGTATGAAAGAAGCCAGTATGTAAAGGCTGTATACTTTACAATTCTGGTTATGTAATATTCTGGAAAAGAAAAAGGAGACAATAAATTCACCAATGATTGCTGGAAGTTCACAGGGAGAAGAAAAAGATGAGCACACTAAGAACAGGGAACTTTTAGGGCAGTAAAATTCATTTGTATAATACTGTAATGGTAGATTCAAAACATTATGCATTTGTTGAAACCCATATAACTGTATAATACAAACAGTGAAACTTAATGAAACCCATTTTCAAAAGTCTTTTAGAAAGTCCAGAGATCCCAGGAAGGCATGTAGACTGTGACAAGAGAACCTAACTGCATTAAAAAATGCATGAAACAACCTCACTAAGGGGAAGGGGACACAGGAAAAAGTACTGACTTAAATAACTTTGGAAATGAGTGGAGGCTTTAAGATTAAAAGCAAAATAAACTTCACATAAACACTGAACTGTAGTTAGTAAAATTTCCTATAAGGGAATGGGTTAACAATTCCAATATTTACATACATGCATATGGGAATGGAATAATTAAGCAAATTATGGCAGATGGTGGAAACTAGGATTCTCACTGTTGAAATGGGACATATGCAAGAGGAGGAAGGTAACATGATCCATGCGGTAATTGACTTGGAGTCATCAGTATAAATTCATGTTTAGCTTAATATAGATATTTCATACAGTTACATAAAAATATATAGGTCACTACACATGAACCAATGCACACATTTATTTATTTCCACTGTCAGATGAGAGAGTCTGAATAAAATGCTACCTCTGTGGAAATGAATATACTTAGCACCCAGACTTTAGTTTCTAATACAGGTCTCCAGTGAAATGATCCAAGCTTCTTTTGAGAAATGGCTGATTGTAGGACTGAGGCAGGAAATACAAAAGGTGAGCCTGGAGAACTAGTAGTGTGAGAAAGTAAGGGATTGCTAAAAAACAAAAAAGCCTACACATTGATGGGTGTATGTCAAAAGAGCACGGAAGTCAACTGAAATAGTTCCCAGTCACCAATGGTGGAGCAATTTGTGGAACAAAATAAGTAAAATAATATTGGATTAAGACCCAAAATAAAAAAGAAGTATCTGTGAATTTGTGCTGATATAAATGAACAATTGAGAAAATTACTAAATTGGGTAGAAGAGACAAGTTTCCCACGTGGAAAATGTATATAGATACTTCACCTTCAAGGAAGGGAGCATAACTCCCCAGTCGTTAAGTACATGCTATCTATAGTGACTTCCTTCCAAAGAGTACACTATGCAAAGGGGAAAAGTGAATAACTTTACGGTGGAGAAAACTGATAACTTGAATGAGTCTCAAAAGGTGAGGAAGGAGCTGAAAAAGTACCCAAAGATATAATAGCTGAGAACTTTCCATATTTGAAAAAAGTAGCATAAATATACAGATCCAAGAAGTTAAGGAAATCCTCAAAAAGGGTAAAAACCAAACAAATCCACAATAAGACACACTATAATTAAAGTTCTGATGAAGACAAAGAAAAAAATTCATAAAGCAACCAAAAAAGTGATACTCCACCTCTAGAGGAAAAGCAGTTATAATGTTAGTGTATTTCACATAAAAAACCACGTAGGCCAGAAAGAAGCAGCACAACATTTTCAAAAGCTGGAACAAGGTAATTATCAACACAGAATTCCATATCTGGAAAACAAAATATCCTTCAGGATGACGAGAAAGTTAAAATATTGTTAGATAAAGAAAACTTGTAAGAGAATTGGTCACTAGATGATATACCCCAAACAAATGGCTAAAGGAAGTTCTCTAAACAGCAAGACTAAAGGAAGGAAACTTGGTACATCAGGAAGAAATAAAGAATGCAATAAGCAAGCATGTAGCTAAATTCAGTAGACTTTCCCTCTCCTCTGAGTAGTCTAAATAATGTTTGACTTTTGAAGCAAAAATTATAAACTTGTCTAATGTGGTTTTAAATGTATGCAGGTGAAATTTTTAAGACAAGCATAAACAAGGGAGGGTAAAGGGACTAAAATAGAGGTAACTTTTCCCCACTGCACTTGAACTGTTAATATGACAAAACCAGTAGACCACAGTAATCCCCAAAGCATATGCGTACATTTAACATTACAAATAAATCAAAATGGAAACCTAAAAATTATTCAAGTAAACCAAAGGAAGTCAGGAAAAAGAAAACAGAAAACCACAATGAAATAAAGAGAAAACAATAAAAAAAAATGGCCTAATGTATCCTAAATATTATTCCAACACATAATCAATATAAAATTATTGAGTTTTTTTAATTCTTTTTTTGGAGTAAGACTTAAAAATTCAGTACATACTTTATACCTGGGAGAACATCTCAATTAGGATGCAAAATTTTCATTGGAAACATTTGATCTATATTTACATGACCTGAAATGTATTGTTAATAAAGTAGATATACTTACCCAAGTTTTCTAAAACATATTTAAATGTTTTCTGATAGTTAAATTTAAGATATCAGGAAAAGGAGAGAAAATATTAAGGATGCTGTTAGAAAAGACAAGTATTAAAATAAGGCTTCTGTCAAAATACAATGCAGAGTTACAAACCAGATATGACCTTGGCCAGCAACCACTGGAACCTTAAGAAAACACAATGTAGGAGGAAGAAACAAAGCATTAAATAACATAGAATTTAAGTATTCCAGAAATCAATATTGACTTGGAAACAAGAAATAGAGCCCACAAAGGTGTTATCATGACTGATATTTTTCAGTTGGAACAGAATGGCGCATAATTAACAACAATCCAGTTTGCTACTGAATATCAACCATGGTGTTAAGGGCAGTAAAGGGAGTTGACGTAGGAACCAGAATAAACAACCACATCTAACTCTCACATAAAAGATCTTCCTGCAGAAGCAGGAACTATACTTGGGGACACAAACCCAAATGTACATGTATAAATATAAAATTCAGTTATTTAATTTTTTTTTTTTTTTTATAAAGAAGGACCTAACAGATGAGGTAGCAGAGCCAGGACAACTCACTGCACAAACACAAAGGAAACAGGGCAAAGTCCAGAGGCCAGCATCCTCCTGAACTAGACCTAAAACTAGGGTGTTGCAGACCCAAGCCAGAGAAGAAGCTGCTGTGAGGATTTGTATGTGAGCAACTTGGAATCAGGTTCTTGGGTCAGTAAGGAGTAGGGCATTGCTAAGGGGAATTAAATTGCTACTGATGAAAATTCAGGAAGAAGAAAGTAAGTTTGGTGTTTTCCATCTAGCAGTAATCTCTCTGTTCTCCTAATCAATGCCCGCCCCAATTTTATGACAATATACTATTTCTGCTTGTACATGATCATTATGAACACTTTGGGATACACAAAAATTAAGAAACATAAAATCCATACAGAATGAAACAAATGAAACCTGCCCAGCAACAACAATAAGCTGATCAAGTTGAAACTTGCATGGGTGAATCAGAACGCCTGTCTTTCTTGGAAGTGCAACAGTGAATTATAACACAGCCTGTCTCAAAATTTTTGCAATGACCTACATATACAGACAGTTCAAACTGAGCAATCATCATAAAATAGCTCCCCTAAAAACACCCCAGTTTGTGCTTATCCTACCAGAGCATGCATCTGCAGGTCTCACTGTGCCAAGTGTTCTTAAAGGGTAGGTTTCCCCCCAATAAGTCAGATCCTTCTTTGCATTGTACAATGATTATTTCAGGAGTGTAGGTAGTCCAGAGTCCCAGATGACTTTTTTTTTCCTTGAATAAGGTAATGCCAGGGCCTCACAGGCAAGGAGATCCTTCTTCCCCAGCCACAGGTGATCCAGGAGCTTCAATACAATAGGAAGTTCTAGACAGATTCCTCACTGAAGATTAAATAACTTGCCCAGGGTCACAGAGCATAGGAGTAGCAATGTGATACCTGGCATTCTGGCCCCAGAGCCAAGGATCCTGAGTGCTACACTAAGGAGGAAACGGCTCAGAGCCCAGTGTGGGGCCTATAGACTTGGAGAACATGAGCCGTGGAAATGAGGGGTGTGAATGGAAGGATTTATGACTTGAACAATAGGAGCCAACTTGGCAATTCTCAGACTTTAGCATTTCACAAACCAGTTTTTTAAAAAATCCTGAGAAATGTGCAGGATTATTTGATCAATTAAGGACATTTATACAGGCATCACATGCCATCTACTCTCAGTAGCATTTCACAAAAGGAAGGACATTTAAAACCATAGAGGACATCATCTCAAAATCAAGGGTCATCTTCTAAATTGAGAATTACTGCATTGGCTGAATTTTTCTTTTATTGCCAAGGACTGAGATGCTGTGAGAATTAAGTAAGTACAGCAAGGACAGCACCTAGACAGGCTTGGAATCTGGTCAGTGCTCATGACATGGTAGTTGCTTGTCTTTATGTTGAGCACAAGAGAAGATGGGAAAGGAACAGCTTTCTCAAGCTGTCCTTCAGTGTCATTTGATGATGTATCTGCACCATCTCTCTGACCATTGGAGGATCTTGGTTCATGCCTTAGGAAACAGGACTATTCTGTAGGCACCAGGAACAAGTGAGATTTTTAATTTACAAAGACCGTATTTTTTCCAAAAGAAGAGGTGACAATGATGTCAAATGCCTCCTGGGCACCTGCCTGACTCATCATCCTTCAAGAACAGCTCATCACCAATGGTCCTTGCTAAGTGGGCTGTAGGGACCCCCTTCTCCAACCAAGCAGGGCCAATAAACTTCCCTCTTATGGAAATATAAGAAAAGGATCTCAGAATGAGGCCAGCCTATGATGGGCCCTAAGATGAGAGGTTGAAAACAATATGGGCTCAGGTGGCCATTGCTTGCTACCAGAACAGCCATGCAGGAAAATCCAACTGGAGAGAAAGATCGAGAGTAAAGTTGTAAAACTTGCAGAGAAAAGTACATGCATGGAATCTGGGGACCTCCAAAAGTGACAACTGAGACAGCCAATTCCAGCCTCAAACTCAGTGTAGCAAAACAAGCCTATCATCAGAATGGCATTTGCAGATACAAAGAGATAAGCAATGCCAGGAGACCCCAAGGCCAAGAAATGTTAGGTTCCTTTCAGTTATTTATTTCAGTCTTTCATGGGGCCCAGCTGGATAGTTTGCCCTTGGCTTCTGCAATATAGCCCCATTACCTCCCAATAAATTCACATTGTGTTCTGAAGCATTTTGAAAGGGACTCTGATTTTAGTCCAACCAATCCCTAGTAAAGACACAAGGAAACCAGGCAGAGTGTGAGACCCACACAAGGCAGAAGCAGCAGGGAGGTGGGAAGACAGGTGCCCTACGCCTTCTGGGCCAGCCAGGCCTGGAACAAGAGGATAAAATGAAGAATGAATGAGGACACATAAGGACATACCCAGAAAAATCAAGTTTTCTAGGTCTGCAACATCATTTCCTAATACAGGGTACTTTGGGCCAGGTCTTTTGGATCAGGATCTGGCCACATCCTCACTGGTCCCTAGAAAGTTAAAGACAAGCAGAGATGCTGGCCCTTTGGGCATAGAACGGAATTAGAGTGTGTCACTCAGTAGTAAGAAAAGATACAGTGGTAATCAATGTCATAAGTCATTGCCTACCTCTTGAGGACCTAGCTCTGTCCTGAGCTACAGGGGGAGGTAGATACTGCTCTTGAATATAATATAATTGTGTTGCAGTGAAAAGTCTCCTATGGGGGAAGCCACTGATAAATGTGTCCTGAGAGGAGCAGATGGTAAACACTCTAGGACATCAGAGGAAGGAGGAAATAATGATAACAGTAATCATAGTACCAATAATAGTAACCACAGCAGCTGCTGCTGAATCTTACTGGTCATCACTGTGTGCTTGGCTCTGTGCTAAACACTTTACATGCCATATTAAAATGATTAAATTTCCCTAGCTCTGGAGCCAGACTCCCTAGGTTTGTATTCCAGCCCTTGAGACTTACACTTGCCAGCTGTCTTGACCTTGGGGAAGTCAATTACTCTGAGTTGCAATTTCAGTATCAATAACTGTAACAGTTCACACTTCATCAGGTTGTTATAAGAATCAAAGAGAAAATGTTCATGAGGCAAACACTGGAATGCCTGGCCCATGTGCATACTAACTGTGTTTTTGTAACTTTTACTGATCTCCCTGCAGCCTTTGAGATAATGCTATCACCTCCACCTAAGGAGGAGCCTCAGTCAATGAGCTGAGGCTCAGGAAGCTCTAGAAAATCACTCAAAGCCACACTTCGAGTGAGCAGAGATCTGAACCCTAGTCCCTCTGTGTTAGGGTCTGTGTGTGTAATTCCCATGCTCCACAATATGGGTGGGATGAACACTCAGAAAGAATCCCAGCATCTTGCACTCTGGGTCATGTCTCAGCAGATGGAGGGGGCTTTCTGCAACTACACAGGCCCTCTCATGCGTCTGTGACCAACATTTATCCCTGGCTTTGTCCAAGCCTAGAATACTCTCCATGCCTTCCTCATTCCTCAGTTTGTCTCCTCTTTCTAAAACCTCAATTTTTGGTGTCACCTCCCAGGCCTCCCCACTGTGGGTACTATGGTTAACAGTGGAGGCTCTGGTTGTTGCCATACTAAGTTTGAGTTTCTGCCACTGTGTGACAAGAAACAGGTAACTTAATATCACTGAGCCTCAAGTTCCCTCTTCTGTAAAGCAGGAGTAGCAATAGAATCTAACTTTAAAGAGAAAAGAATTAAATGGAGTGGTACATAGTACCTGTCCCCTGTGCATATCAAAAGCTCATTGAAGTCTAGCTACTATGATTGCTTCATTATTAGTTAATATTTTTCCTATTTGACCTCTCAGCAGCCTGGAAAAGCTCACCCCAGCCCACATTTCTGCTCTTGTAATTGTGCCAAATTCTCAGCACAAAAATACCAATACAAGGGCAGGCACGGACAGGGCCTATTTTAGCTAGAACTGCCAGGAAAAAACTCTCTTAAGAGATAATATTTAAGCAGATCCTGGAAGGATGTGAAAGGGCAGCCAAGAAGAGGTCTGGGGACATTGTCCCAGTCAGAGGGAGCTCCATGGGCAAAATCTGGGAAAAGCTTGGCAGGTTCAGGTTGATGTGGCTGCAGGCAGTGAACAAGGGAAGAATGGAAGGAGACGAGGTAGGTGGCACTCCAGCGAAAGTTGCATGGAGTCTTCCAAATCATGGTCGTGTTAAGCATGATGGAAACATCAGTCCCTCATCAGCCATTTACTAAGCACTTGTAACAGATCCATCACTATTCTAGGCCTAGGGATACACACAAACAGGAGCTCACAGTCTGAGGATGGAAACCGATCATCCACAAGGAATTAACTAAATATTCAAGAGACTGTAAGAGGGCTCCATGGACTCTTAAGACAACAAAATAAGAGTAAGGGGACCAGAGAGATGGGGATAACTTTCTATGGGACAACCAAGGAAGGCTTCCTAAAGGAGGGAACACGGAGTTGACCCTGAGATGAAATGAGGGATTGAGCCACATGGGCAACAAATGAAAAAACCGGGCAAATCCTCATGGCAATGAGAGCAAACAGGGTGACCGTCAGAGACTAACTCTGTCCTGGTGTATGTTTATAGCCAAAGAGACACGAAGCTCCTGCATACTATCAGTACTGAATACTACAATGGATTTGTTTTAAATATGTAAGTAAATGTGTTCCACAATAAAATATGTTCAAGACTGTCCATGGCAAGTCAGCTCTACTTACAAGCAAATGGCAATTGCAAAGATAATTTCAGAGCTTTCTTGGCTTTCAGCCTGCCCTGGAACCCTCTCTGCTCTAGCAGAGCAGCAGAGCAACATTTTCAAAACCACTGCTTTCACCTAAGCTTTGTCTCAAGCCTCTACTCACTTGCCCCAGCTCTATCAAAGGTGTAAGGGCCTGAGGCCAGGGAGGCCTGAGAGCTGATTTCCCCTGGGATGGGTCCCTAAACTCAGGCCCAGGGACACAGCTCTATCGCTACTTTCTACCCTGCATTCAGCTAGGTTTAGTGCTTCTTCCAGTTCTCCATGGCAATAAGTAGCACCTGAAGGTGTGCTAGCAAACGGGGTCCCCCAGTCTGTAAATTGGGATGGGGCATCCCCTCTTCTTAGAGATGACACCTCCAGATTTCTGTGGCCACTCAGGATAATTCCCAACCCTGACAGGTCTCCATGAGGTGACCTGTGTTCTGGAGCATAGGCCCGGGGTAATCTCTGATATTCCCAGCCTCTAAACTGAACCTCACTCCTTCCAGGCTATACAGCCTTGAGTGAGCAGCTTCACACTTCAGAATAGTAAGGACAAACATATAACATGCAAAAAGGATGATAGAACCTTCCTTGCAGGGGCTTTGTGAAGTAACTGCAATTATTTCTTTAATTCAGTGGCTCCCAAACTGTGGGCTCTGTACCAGCAATATCCACATCATCGTCATGTGGGAATTTATTGGAAATACAAGCTATTAGGTCCCGCTAAGATGTACTGAATCAGAAACTGGTGATGGGTCCCAGTAATCTGTGCTTTAGCAAGCTGTTCCAGGAGATTTGGATTGTTCATTCTTGCTTGAAAATCAAGGCTTTGACTCAAAGCTCAGTGACTAAAATGGAAAAATACTGCTACCTATCTCAAGAAAGTGGTGTAAAAATGCTCAGCATAGGACCTGCCATATGACACTAAAGACACAAAAGCTTCTATTACTAGTAGTCTTATTAGTGATATCATCAAGACTCTTCATAAAGAGCTGAGGATGCGTTATTCAGTGAAGTCACTTTTATAGGGACATTGGCACTATTTGTCAAAACATAAATGTAATGACTCTCTGGCTTGGCAAGTAGCCTCATAGGTAATGATTAAAAACTTTACACAGAAGCACACTTTCCCACCATTTGACACATTTATCAATTATTTAAAAATAGTACCCACAAAGGGGTTTCATAAAATAGAGACAGGCCTCTTGATACATTCCCACATGTCACAGATACTCTCATAGGCCACATGATTAAGGACTAAATGGCCTCAGGCTTGAGTAAGGAGCAATCTTGACATGATTTTAAGTTCACAGCATGTCACTATTTATCTTAAATTCTCAGGAAGTAGGACCTCAGCCCCTTCCTGCCCTCCCATCTGGCGCTCCTGGTAGCTAGAACTAAGTCCAGGGTCTCCGGATCCGAATCTCATCAAGATACCATCAGCCCATCATCATTTAAACCAATAGCCCTCGAGGCAGCACTAAATTCTGGAGAAGTGTGAAACTGGAACCAGTGAGGTCCAAGGAAACAACTGTAAGCAACATAAATGAGAAAATATGATGAAGACAAAATTTTGTGTCCAGTGCAAGGAAGTACTTAACAGTGTGAACTTCAGAGCCTGCGTTCAAATTACAGTGCAGCCTCTTACCAGCTGCAGAAACTTGGGCAAAGATTCAATGTCTCTGCCCCTTACTGCCCTCTTATGTTAAATGGACATAATAATGGGTCACATCTCATAGAACTGTTGCTGGAATCAACTGCTTTTGTACATGCCACACGCTAAATATCAGCTTTTGCTGTCCACAAAATTAAATTTTTTGTAAATGTTTTTGGTGTAAAAAAAATTATGAGATTTTGAAAATGTTGATTTTTTTCCTGCTTTTTAAGAACTTAAGAAAGTGATATTTAAGAGTTTTGATTTTAATCAAATGCTTAGAGGTATGGTAATTTTTCAAACAATAAAAATTTGAACAAATTTAACTACTTAAACCCAGAAGTTTTAAATTGCTGTTGTGTGTATTTCTTTAAGAGAAATATTTAAAGAAATAATTATTTCATAAACAAGTAATTCTAGGGCTGGCCTTCACAGGCCAGTGGGCCATCATCTTTTTCTGTAAGGAAGGAGAGTTTGCTCAGGCCCTTCCACTGGACCATGGAATCATCCCTCTGGCCCTCAAGGAACAGGGGCATCCTTGTCCTGGTCTGGGCCTGGCCTGCTACACTAGCATATCTGACTTTTCTCTTGCTCACTGAGTGTGAACTAAAGGTCCTGCTGAGCTATGGGCTCAGGCTCCATCCCTGACCTGGCTACTTCTCCATGACAGTCTTCCCTTCATGTAGCCAGTACCCACTGGGAATGAAGGAGCCCTCCCCTTTGGAGGCAGCCACAGGGATGCTCACCCTTGTGCCTGCTTTACTGCCCTCCATTCTCTCGCTTCAGACCTATTTGAAATAACAAGTTTTACATCTTCCTCCTAAATTTTATCCTTAGGCTATTCTATGATCCAGGTCTCAAGCCTGCAAGAGTATAGACCATCACCTTAGGTAGGACGATGCTCCCTGGCCTCTGTTGGGGTAGAGCAACCAAGGAACAGATAAAATACCTGCCAGACAAACAACACTGAAATCCCCACCCAGAAGTGGTGTGTTGCACATTGAAACGCCCCCCTCCATTGGCCTGGGAGCCTGATGCTCATAGTGGAGCATCTTCGGGGTGACATAGCTCCCACCGGCAATGGCCAAAGGTCTGGAAGTTACTAAACATTATTTTATTCAATACTGAAGCTTTACAGTCAGTTTGTGAAAGTCATTATTTCACTCAGGGATGACAGAATAAAAACATTTCAGATAGATCTATGGCAGTGAAGGCAGAAGTCACATTCTATAAGGTCCTGAAACAGGAGGCAAGGGTGGCATTTGCTGCTGCTTTGCTCAGGAACAAAATACCTCTCCTGCCTATATATGTACACAGTGATTGTGTTCCAAACCACCAAAGAGCAACATTGTTCCATCCAGATCTTTCTGATTACATCTTCTAAGATATATTCAATTCCTTGTAATATTATAGGAGCCCTCGGGGTGGGGGGGGAAGTTACCTACCAAGTACCATTTACTGTGTGAACAGTATGCCTGCAGTGGTCACATTCAACATGTGGGGCAATGGGCCCTCTGGACCCTGAGGTAAAGGGTTAGGACAGCATGATTGTTATGTCCTTATGGGGAACTGATTATCATTTCACCTGCAATTTCAGTGACTGCCTAAATAGGGAGTTGAGATTCTCTCTGAAAAGCAGTTATATCTGTACTTAATAGTAGCTATTAATAATGATTATGAAGTTATTCTAAAGTAGTGGCAGAAACAGCTCTTGGAAAACAATCGTGTGACATACATACAAGGCTAACACCTCACTGAAGTTGGACCAAGGAACACTGAAGTCTGAGAAACGGAGTATGTAGTTAGACTGAAATTATTTTTATCATTCTGGAGAACCTGAACAATACTGACTTGAAGAGAAAGATAAATGGGAAATCAGAAAGAGTTATCAAAGGTAAATGGGAAATCAGAAAAGAGTAATCAGAATGCGGAATGGCCAAGAACTCACAAAATTACTCATCAGTTTCCCATTGACCTAACCAAACTTTAGTCAGTCTTCTCTCCTCCCAAAAGGCCCCTAAACATTAGCTCACCCTCAAGCTTAGCAAGTACTAAGATGCTGTTCCTTCCTGGCTGTCCACACAGAGAAATGTTTCCTGTAAACTGACCAGAGTATGCGGTCTCCTCACCCCTATATTTACCTCCCTCTAAACCCTTCTTACCATTTCCATTTTTTTAAGCCTTTTTCTGTTTGATTTCAAAGGTTTCCCTATCTTATGGTCAGAGGCATCTTTCTATTGTAATAGTCTTTTTGAATAAAGTTTCTTCTTATGTAATCCCAAATTTGTTTTATTTGATAGTTTTATAGTGTCATGACTTGCCTCAAGATTAGACCACATTACAGATGCATATAATCCTTTCTTGGGTAAATCCTGATACTTTGCAAATCCTTTGAATTCTTCTATTCATGAATTCAGGGATCATTCAATGAGTTTAGCTTTCAAACTAGTGCTTTGGGCATCACAAACATTGTAGCACAGTAAGGAGTTACTTTCCCTTAACCAAATAATTTTTGCCTCTTTCCCTGAATCTTGAGCAATCATCTCACTCTTGTGAGAGGACTTTTCTGTTTTTCCTTGACTCCACTAGTGGAGATTGCCAGAGGAAATTTCCTTAGTCCCTCAGACTAGGACTATGCAAGGGAGTAAAGAAGTAGGATTTTTTCCTAGCTTCTTAAGGCCTTATCTTTGATTTAATTACCTAATCTCACTTTATTGTGTGCTTTCCCTCCTCTCCTTCTGCTGACTATATACTCTTCCGTTGTAGCATTTTAGTTCAATATCTTAAAAATGGCAAAGTTTTAGTAAAAATTTAGAACGTCAACTATCTCTTTGAGAAAGTCGGTATTTCATTCTATTATTTCATCAAAGATTATCCCTTCCTATCACCTTTACGAGCCCCAGTCTCCTTCAGACTTCCTGTCAACTCCTTTGAATCCTTTGATCTTTCCCCCTTAAATATCCCTATCTCTTCCATCCCTTTAATCACCACTGCTAGCCTCTCCCAGCCCATGTGGGCCCTTCAACTCTTTATAGCCACTTAAGTTCTAGGCTCCCATCTTCCTGTTAGGGGCTCTTGAAGGACTCAGGGATCCCACAATCAATTATCTAAGGCTGAAAAAGCTAATTCTAAACAGGATGAAAACTTTATCCATTCAGATGGACTCTGTGGAAACACACACACACACACACACAAAGCTACTGTGTGTATCCTCAATATCTCATCTAAAATTCAGTCCACAGACTCCATAAGATTATGCATCATGGTGAAGAAAATCTTAAAAGTCTCCTCCGTTAATATTGGTGGGGACCCTTTAGCCCTCACATTGACTAGATAACCTCAGCTTGCTCCCTCTACCAGAAATGCAATCCTAATTTATAAATAAATAAACAAATAAATAACGGTGAGCAAGAATAGCATCCAGTTCTTTTATACAAACCAGTGAGTAAAATTGAAAAATTAATGTTATAAACTCTCTATTTGTGTCTGTCTTTGTGTAAATATATTATGTTCATATATTATTTATGCTATTTACTAATGCCAGTCATAATCCTGAAAGATATCATCTGCAATGCCATAATCCACAATGTTGAAATCCTAAAAGCCTAATTGTGAGGAAAGGATTAGTGTGTTTTTAGTTGTACACAGGATAGTTGCCTGAGTAGGTGAAACTATCACCCTGGAAAGGAAACTATCACCTTTGGAAATTAAGGAGAAGAATATAGATGCCAAATTAATAAGGGATAGACTTGTGGATTTAATTTTGGATGCCAATTTGACTGGATTAAGCAATGCCTATAGAAACCTGGTAAAGTCCTGTTTCCAAAGGAGATTAGTGGGTGAGTCTGAGTGGACTAGGGGAGATCTGCTCTCAATGTTGCAAGTGTTTTGAAGACGATATAAGTGAAAATTCAAATAAAAATACAAAAATGATCACCTGCCAAATTACTCGTTTGTGTATGACTTCTGCCCCTTCATACACAGTACCATGCTTGTTTTCAATAAAATAAATGACCTTCAAAGAGAATAAAAAAAAAATTCAACAAGCACAGTGACTTTCTGAACCAAAGACACTTGGTGATATAGAGATTACGCCAGTGTTACAAAACACATTAAATGGTGACCTATTCTTGGTTAGGTATTTAACTGTCAAAAAAATAGACTTCTTATATTTACCACTAAACCTAACCTAGAAAAACTAAGACAAGTTTCACTTTGGCTAATGGATTTCACTTTTAAAACTGTCCTCCTTGGTTTTTATCAACTATATACAATTTATGCCCATGATAGATCTGAAAATTCTAAAATTTATCTGCTTGTTTTTATATTAATAACTGAACAAAGTGAAACACTTTATAAATGCTTATTTAAAGATGTGGTAATTTTTGGAGAAGAAAATGGATTTCAATTGAATCTCCAAACCATAATGGCAGATTTAGAATTAGGTGTAATTAAACCTTCTAAAAGTGAATGTCAAGGTATTACCAGTAATGTTTGTTTTTTCCATTCAGCCCAATGCATTTGGCAGAAAATTCAGATGAGTAGATTGGCCGTGCCATATGGCAGTGATGAAAACTTTAGTTCAAAAATGCATCTTTGGTCCGCATTAGCATTTCTTCCAGCTGATGAAATTCAAATGCTTTTAATAAGTAAAAGCTATATTTGCCTGAAGAAGTCAGTGAAGTTACAGAATGGTTTAAAAATAAGTATAAGTCTCATAAAAATAATTATGTGCATGCTACCATAAGCAGACACTTAGGCAACGGTGTTCTGTGTGATCACCAATACTGTTACCACCAAATCCGTAGTCTGCATATGATCGCATGTAGAATGGATTTCTACATACTTAAAACAACATAAAGCATGGCATAGGAGATGGGAAAGATGGAAAAATTTAATAGGGAATGCTCATGTCACTGTACATAAAATCATATAAGAACTTGAAGAACAGCGCCATGTAGAAAATGAATGTGAAAATATTCTTAGAGGAGAGTAATATCCTAAAAGAAGAAAAGCAGGTATTCGATGTAAAACTTCCAAATATAGTTAATGATAGTGAAAGTTAGCCAGATATTTTTAGAATACCCCCATGAAGTTCCCCATAATCTATTTTTGTAATATATTTTCTATATTAAATTTTTTCTTTGTTTTTATCTTTTTAAGTTTCTTTTAGTCCTTTAAATTGTCTTTCTTTTTTTTTAGAGACAGAGTCTCACTTTACTGTCCTCAGTAGAGTGCCATGGTGTCACAGCTCACAGCAATCTCCAACTTCTGGGCTTAGGCAATTCTCCTGCCTCAGCCTCCCAAGTAGCTTGGACTACAGGCACCCACCACAACACCCGGCTATTTTTTGTTGCAGTTTAGCTAGGGCCGGGTTTGAACCTGCCACCCTTGGTATATGGGGCCAGTACCCTCCCTAGTGGGCCACAGGTGCCAACTCCCATCATTTTTCAATTTATTTATGTATGTATTTATTTATTTACCTGTTAAATGAAATTTATTGAGTTTCATTTCAATATTATTATTATATCAAACATGCGGAGAAAAGGGAACACTTCTGCACTGCTGGTGGGAATGCAAATTAATACATTCCTTTTGGAAAGATATATGGAGAACACTCAGAGATCTAAAAATCGATCTGCCATTCAATCCTGTAATTCCTCTGCTGGGCATATACCCAGAAGACCAAAAATCACAACATAACAAAGATATTTGTACCAGAATGTTTATTGCAGCCCAATTCATAATAGCTAAGTCATGGAAAAAGCCCAAGTGCCCATCGATCCACGAATGGATTAATAAATTGTGGTATATGTATACCATGGAATACTATGCAGCCTTAAAGAAAGATGGAGACTTTACCTCTTTCATGTTTACATGGATGGAGCTGGAACATATTCTTCTTAGTAAAGTATCCCAAGAATGGAAGAAAAAATACCCAATGTACACAGCCCTACTATGAAACTAATTTGGGACTCTCACATGAAAGCTATAACCCAGCTACAACTTAACAATAGGGGGAAGTGGGAAAGGGGGGAGTGGGTAGAGGGAGGGGAATCGGTGGGATCACACCTGTGGTGCATATTACAGGGGTATTTGCGAAACTTGGTAAATGTAGAATGTAAATGTTTTGGCACAGTAACTGAGATAACGCCGGAAAGGCTATGTTAACCACTGTGATAAAAATGTGTCAAATGGTTTATGAAGTGAGTGTATGATGCCCCATAATCATATCATTGTATACAGTTATGATTTAATAAAAAAAAGATAAACATTTGTATATAATATAAAATAAGCAAAATTCAATTGAATTAAATTTTTGATAATTTTAACAATTAAATATAATCAGTTTTGATTGTTTGAGACTAATATCAGGGTACAATTAGGTTACATTGTTTGCATTTGTTAGGTAAAGTCCAAGTTGCAGTTGAGGCCATATTACCCAGGAAGTGTGCCATATACTCCTATATTGTCCCCAGTAGGTGAAAGCCTACCACACCCCTGGCCCTCCCCCTCCCCTCTTTTTCAATTTATATGTGTTTTTCTTTTTGAGAGCATATAGTTGTTCATCGACTACTTTCATATTAGTATTGAGTACATTGGATGCTTGCTTTTCCATTCTCGTGCTACTTTCCTTAGGAGGATGTTCTCCAAATCCTCCCTGGTAAATAGATAAAATAGTTTATCTTTCTTTATGGCTGAATAGTATTCCATGGTATACATATACCACAGTTTTTCTATTCATGGGTTGATGGGCACTTGGGTTGTTTCCACATCTTTGCAATTATGAATTGAGTTGCTATAAATATTTTATTGCATATGTCCTTATAGTAAAATGATTTTTTTTTTTTTTTTTTACTTCTGAGTAGATACTTAGTAATGAGCTGTGGGATCAAATGGGAGGTCTACTTTTAGCTTTTTGACAATTCTCCATACTTCTTTCCAAAATAGCTGTATTAGTTTTCACCCCTACCAACAGTGTATAAATGTTCCAACAGTGTATAAGGGTTCCACACTCACACCAGCATCTGCAGATTTGGGACTTTGTGACGTGGGCTAATCACTAGGATTAGGTGATCTCTCAAGGTGTTTTTGATATGCATTTCTCTGATGATTAGGGATGATAAAATTATTTTTCTTGTGTTTGTTGGCCATTTATCTGTCTTCTTGGGAGAAATTTCTGTTTATGTCTCTTGCCCAGTGACAAATGGAGTTGTTAACAAATGGAAAAACATACCATTCTCATGGGTGGGAATAATCAACACTGTTAAAATGTCCATACTACCAAAAGCAACCTACACATTTAATGCAAACTCCATTAAAGCAACAACAATGTACTTTAAAGAACTTGAAAAAATAGTTCCTCATTTCATATGGAACCAGGTTAAAAAAAGTAACCAATACAATCCTAAGAAATAAAAACAAATCTGGAGGCATCACATTACCAGACTTCAGGTTACATTGCAAGCCTATAGCAATCAAAACAGCTTGGTACTGGCACAAAAATAGAGGCATATACCTATGGAATGAAATAGAGAATCTAGAGATGAAATCAGCCATGTATTGCCACCTGATCTTTGATAATAAATCAAACAAAAGCAGACACTGAGGGAAAGGACCTATTTAATAAATGGTGCTGGGATAACTGGTTAGCCACATGTAAAAGACTAAAACTGGAACTGCACTTCTCACCACCTATAAAAACTGACTTGCACTAGACAAATGATTTAAATCTAAGACATGAAATGATAAAAAGTGTGGGGGAAACTATTGATGGTTTGTACTGAGAAAAGATTATATGAAGAAGACCCTTTTGGCAATTGCATCAACAGCAAAAATAAACAAATGGGACATGATCAAGCTAAAAGCTTCTACATAGCTAAGGGTACAAGAACTGAAGCAACCAGACAGCCTTTAGAATGGGAGTAGATAGTCCCAAGTTATGAGTATGACAAAGGCCTAATAACCAGAATTACAGAGAATTCAAACTAATTAACAGGAAAAGAGAAAACATTCCCATTTATCACTGGACAAAAGTTATGAACAGAACCTTTTCCCAAGAACACAAAGGACTAACAACACATGCAAAAATGCTCATCATCCCTAATCATCAGATAAATGTAAATCAAAACCACATGGAGATATCACCTGACCCCAGAAAATATAGTCCATTTTAGCATTATATTTTTTACCATTTTCCTTGCTATGTGTTTCATACGTGCATCATTTCCACAATACTAAAAGAAAATTGTGTGAAGAGTTTTAGAGATTTCTAATTTGTCTTATGCATTTTTTGCAAACTTGTATCAATGATAATTTGTAGGTAAGTATTGTACCTATGCATAAAAACATTGAAACTTCCTGAATAAATGAAGAGCTATCTTTCTGTACAACTGCATTTGTGAAAAAGGAAATTAAAAATCTACTGAAATAGAAGCAGGTATCCATAGAAAGTAAAATCATCTGTCAACCAAATTATGTGAGAGAGAAGTGTTCATTTTATCTTCAAATGGAGAAAATTAGACATTCCTTCAGCTTCTTATTGTGTGAATGAATTTTTAAAAAATATCCATATCAGTGGAAACAAACTGTCTACAAGATAACTCTTATGTAAACAAGGTTAAAAATAGAATAAAATTTGAATTAATGCATTTAATTTTCTAGAATTTAAATTATCAAAAATGATTCTTAATAATAAAATATGAAAATGAAGATTTTTTTCATTCAGCTTTGACATATAAAGAGCTTTCAAGTCATAATTCCTACATTTAAAGCAAGAAAAATGCTAAGTGAACTGAAAATAAATGGCTTTTCTTAGGCTCATCAGAGAATTGAAGTCAGAGGGCAAAATGCCACCTCAGGATATGATTAAACAGGCAAATAGAGAGATTCACAGCTGAGATCATCTTACCTGGATGCAGATACTAGAGCCACAAATTGGTGTTATACTTAAATAGCAATTTTGATGAACTGGTAGACGCTGAGTGTTTACTGGATGACAGGGAGAATCTCCTTAGGGTCTAGAAAGACTCACGGTTTCACTGGTTTTACCTTTAGAAATCCCATCAAGTTCTCATAGAGAAGAGCTGAGAAAAATCTCTTGTGGCTCTAGCAAAGAAATAGAAAAGTATCTATCTTGAAATACCCTTATATTTGGGTTCTTCAGTGAAAAAGGACTAAAACAATGACTATACATATAGACATTTGTTATAAGGAACTGTTTCATGAAATTATAGAGGCTGACAAATCTTAAAACTGGCAGTCAGTAAGCTGGAGTGCCAGGATAATTAATGGTGTGATTCCTGTCCCACTCTGAAGACCAACCAGGAGAGCCTATGCAATAAGTTTTAGTCTGAAGATCACCAGGCTCAAGGCTTACAAAGAGCCAAAGTTTCCATTTGAATCTGAATGCAGGAAAAGACCTATGTGCCAGCTCAAAGGAAGTCAGGCAACAGGAGTTTTCTTTTATTTAGGCTTTTTGGTCATGCAAGCCTTCAACTGATTGGCTGAGGGCCACCCACATTAGTAAGCACAATCTGATTTACTCAATCTACTCCTTCATATGTTAACCTCATCCAGAAACACTCAAACAGACTCATCTGTCTGTGCGTCTGAACAAACGTCCAGGAACCCTATGGATCAGTCCAGGTGACTTACAAAATTAGTCATCACAAGTCTCTTTGGCAAAAGCCTGCTCACCAAGAAAACTGATTTTTCCAGTCTTATTAGACTCAGACAGACTACAATCACTTCACTCCACCCTGTTGTAGCCCTCCTATCTCACTCAATGGGGAGGGAAAGCTAAGAAACAATTGTGAAGGTCACAGCCTAGAGATGCACTAAAAGACTAAGATTTAACAAAATAACAAAATGTGGCTCCTCCCCCATACATTGCCCCCAAATAGACAATGCTCCAGTGTAACAACAGTAGATTACAGCTGAAAGAGCAACAACATGCAAACTCTATTTAGAAAACTGTTCTTGAAAAAAAAAAAAGAGAAAAAGCGGACGGCACCTGTGGCTCAAGGAGTAGGGTGCCGGTCCCATATGCCGGAGGTGGCAGGTTCAAACCTAGCCCCGGCCAAAAACCACAAAAAAAAAAGAAAAGTGTTCTTGGGGAGCCCCAGAGACAACAGAAGAGACAAAATCAAGAATACTAGTGGAGGTCGGCGCCTGTGGCTCAAAAGGGTAGGGCGCCAGCCTCATATGCCAGAGGTGGCGGGTTCAAACCCAACCTTGGCCAAAAACTGCAAAAAAAAAGAAAAAAAGAATACTAGTGGAATTTGGAGCCTATGCACCTAAAGCTATAGCAAATATTAAGCAAACCAGAATCTTAGCCAGAATACTGAGCAACCCATCCTAATGATCCCTCATGAAACTTGGCTGAGTACACGGAAAGAAATTTCTGTCTCCATTTTCCAGTCACACAGCTTATAAACATGAAAATCTTACAAGCAGTCTCCAAAACCCAGTTTTTTATAGCCTCATTTACTCCTTAGCATAAAATAAAATATATTTATTTTGAATCTTTGAGACACAACAGATATTTTGCATTCTCTCTATTGCATTCTCTCTCTAATAAAGTCTCTCCTTGCTGATGTCTAGATTTGTTTTTATTTGCCAAACCTCACATTAAAAGCTTATTTATGTCAGTGTGTCTAAGTGTACTACTGAATGAATTATGTCTGGATTTCAACAAAAAATTGTAAGTCTAAAGGCAAGAAAAAAAACACAGTCTTAAGAGAAAGTAAATATCAAAACAAGACTCTCACATGACAAAAGGTTCTGGAATTCTCAGACAGGGAATATAGAACAACTTTGATTAATGCATTGGGGGTCTGATGGAAAAAGTAGACAATGTACAAGAACAGATGGTTAGTGTAAAGCAGCGAGATGAAAACTCTAGCAAAGTATTAAGAGAAAATGCTACAAATCAAAAATTCAGTGAGCTTGAAGATATTTCAATAGAAGCTTTCCAAACTAGAATGCAAAGGGAAAGAAAGAATGGACAAAACATTTCCCATTGTGTAGGTTGTCTCTTTGCTTTGGTTATTGTCTCCTTAGCTGTACAGAAGCTTTTCAGTTTAATGAAATCCCATTTGTTTATTTTTGTTGTTGTTGCAATTGCCATGGCAGTCTTCTTCATGAAGTCTTTCCCCAGGCCAATATCTTCCAGTGTTTTTCCTATGCTTTCTTGGAGGATTTTTATTGTTTCATGCCTTAAGTTTAAGTCCTTTATCCATCTTGAATCAATTTCCTTCGTATTAACCTGGATGGACGTGGAAGACATTATTCTTAGTAAAGCATCACAAGAATGGAGAAGCATGAATCCTATGTACTCAATTTTGATATGAGGACAATTAATGACAATTATGGTTATGGGGGGGAACAGAAAGAGGGAAGGAGGGAGGTGGGTGGGGCCTTGGTGTGTGTCACACTTTATGGGGGCAAGACATGATTGCAAGAGGGACTTTACCTAACAATTGCAATCAGTGTAACCTGGCTTATTGTACCCTCAATGAATCCCCAACAATAAAAAAAAAAGAATGGACAAAACAAGATAATCAAGAACTGTGGGGCAATTTCAAATGGTATAGCATACATATACATCAAAAAGTGTAGCATAACAGAGGAGGAAGAAAGGGAATGAATCAGAATACATATTTGAAGTGATAATGATTAAAAAGTTTCCAAAATTAATGGCAGACACCAAATCACAGATATTGGAAGCTCAAAGAACACTAAGGACGATAAATGCCCAAATAATATACACCTAGGCATACCATATTTAAACTGTAGAAAAAAAAGACAAGGAAATTTGAAAAATGTCAGGAGAAAAATGCCTATAGAAGAACAAGAATAAGAACTACAGTAGATTTCTCATAAAAAACAGAAACCGTGAAAATATGAAAGCAAGAACAGAGTGAAATGAAACATTCAAAGTGTTGTGTCAAACGGTTTATGAAGCTAGTGTGTGATGCCCCATGATCATATCAATGTACACAGCTATGATTTAATAAAAAAAAAAGAAAATATAACACCAGCCTAGAATTCTGTATCCAGCAGAATTAGTTTTGAACTGTGAAGGAAGAATACAGTCTGTCTCAGAGAAAACCTGAAGGCATTCATCACTATCAGAACTTTCCTGCAAGAAATACTTAAAATTCTTCACGGGAGAGGAAAAATTATATAGGTCATAACTTCAGATCTACATGAAGAAAAGAAGGTAAAAGAATAAATGAACATGAAAATAAATCTTTTATTTTTCTTATTCTTAATTCATATGTTAGATAATTATTCAACTAGCTATACAGTACTAGGTAATTATAGCATATATGTATGTAAAATGAATGATTATAATGTTGTAAGGGACAGAAGGGAGGAATTGGGAATACACATTATCAGTTATCTTCACTACCCAGGAAAAGATATGTTATTTGAAAGTTGATTACTCTAGGAAAGCTGCTGAAATAATTGTTTTTTGTTTTGTTTTGTTTTGTTTTTTGAGATAAGGTCTCATTCTGTTGCCCAGGCTGGAATGTAGTAGCCTCATCATGGCTCACTGAAACCTCGAACTCCTGGACTCAAACAATTCTCCTGCCTCAGCTTACATTTTTTAAAAGTATAGTTGATAAATTAAGAGGAAGATAAATGGAACTATATAAAATTCTCAGTCAAAACTAGAGAAGACAGAACAAGAAAGGAAAGATAAAAGATATCAAAATAAAGTACAACTTGTAGAAAATAGTTATAAGCATGGTAGGTATGAATACCTGTAATAACAATTACTTTATTTTTTATTAAGTCATAAATACCATAAATCATGTATACATTAATTCATTCATGGGGTACAATGTGCTGATTTTATATACAATTTTGAATGCTTGCATCAAACTGGTTAACAAGGCCTTCACATAACTTAATTATTATGTTAAGACATTTATACTCTACAATTAATAGATTTGACATGTACTCTTGCAATATGCACCATAGTTGTCTCCCTCCATCCAACCTCCCCCCTCCCCTCCCATCTCCCTCCTCTTCCCTCCTTTATTCTGGGCTATAGTTGTGTTTTATCTTTCATATGAAAGTGTGGGTGATTATAAATTGGTTTCATAATAGTACTGAGTACATTGGATACTTTTTCTTCCATTCTTGAGATACTTTACTAAGAAGAATATGTTCCAGCTCCATCCATGTAAACATAAAAGAGGTAAAGTCTGCATCTTTTTAAGGCTGCACAATATTCCATGGTGTACATATATCACAATTTATTAATCCATTCATGGGTCGATGGGCACTTGGGCTTCTTCCATGACTTGGCAATTACGAATTGAGCTGCAATAAACAATCTGATGCAAATATCTTTGTTGTAAAGTGATTTTTGGTCTTTTGAATATACCTAGTAGAGAAATTGCAGGAGTGAATGGAAGGTTTACTTTTAGATCCCTAAGTGTTCTCCAAACTTCTTTTTTTTTTTTTAATTTTAATTTTATTTTTTTATTTTTTATTTTTTTTATTTTATTGTTAAATCATAGCTGTGTACATTAGTGCAATTGCCTGTACCCATTCTAAGATGCACTATAGATGTGGCCCCACCCATTACCCTCCCTCCACCAAAACCTCCCCCGTCCCTTCCCCTTCCTTGGCCCTTTCCCCATAGTCTTGTGCTATAGTTGGGTTATAGTCTTCATGTGAAAGCTATAATTTAGCTTCATAGTAGGTCTGAGTGCATTGGATACTTTCTCTTCCATTCCTGAGATACTTTGCTAAGAAGAATAACATATTAGCTTGCATTCCCACCAGCAGTGCAAAAGTGTTCCCTTTTCTCCACATACATGCCAACATCTGTAGTTTTGGGATTTTTGTTATGTGGGCTACTCTTACTGGAGTTAGATGATATCTCAAAGTGGATTTGATTTGTATTTCTCTGATGATTAAAGATGATGAGCATTTTTTCATGTGTCTGTAGGCCATGCACCTGTCTTCTTCAGGGAAGCTTCTGTTCTATTTGGGAATTTACCTAATAAAGGATGTTAAAGGTCTCTATAAAGAGAACTATGAAACTCTGAGAAAAGAAACAGCTGAAGATGTTGACAAATGGAAAAATATACCATGCTCATGGCTGGGAAGAATCAACATTGTTAAAATGTCCATACTAAATGCAATACACAAATGTAATGCAATCCCTATTAAAGCACCACTGTCATACTTTAAAGATCTGGAAAAAAATAGTACTTCATTTCATATGGAATCAGATAAAACCTCAAATAGCGAAGATATTACTCAGTAATAAAAATAAATCAGGAGGTATCATGCTACCAGACTTCAGACTGTACTATAAATCAATAGTGATCAAAACAGTATGGTACTGGCACAAAAATAAAGAGGTAGATGTGTGGAACAGAATAGAGAACCAACAGATGAACCCAGATGCTTATCATCATTTGATCTTTGATAAGCCTATCAAAAACATAAATTGGGGGAAAGATTCTTTATTTAACAAATTGTGCTGGATGAATTGGCTAGTGACTTGTGGAAGACTGAAACTGGACCCACACCTTTCACCATTAACAAAAACTGACTCTCACTGGGTAAAAGATTTAAACTTAAGACATGAAACTATATTCTTGGAGAGAGTGCAGGGGAAACACTTGAAGAAGTTGGCCTGGGAGAATATTTTATGAGGAGGACCCCCCAGGCAATTGAAGCAACACCAAATATACATTACTGGTATATGATCAAACCAAAAAGTTTCTGCACAGCCAAGAACACAGTAAGTAAAGTAAGCAGACAACCCTCAGAATGGGAGAAGGTATTTTCAGGTTATGTTTCTGACAAAGATTTGATAACCAGAATCCACAGAGAACTCCAACTTAAAGAACAAGGGATCCCATTTCATTGTGGGCAAGAGACTTGAACAAAAGCTTCTCTGAACAATTACTTTAAATAGAAATGGTCTAAATATACACGAAATGACAAATATTGCTCTGTATAGTAGATTGAAAAAGAAAGACAAGAGCAGTGCCTGTGGCTCAAAGGAGTAGGGTGCCAGCCCCATATGCCAGAGGTGGCAGGTTCAAGAAGTGTGGTATTGGAAAATTGGATTACAGTATAATGGATAAGAAAAAAAAATTAAATGAGCTCAGAAAAAAATATCTGAACTACAAACTCAAATAAACATTTCATAAAGAATATTCAGTTCGCATTTAACCAAAAGCAAGAAGAAAACAAATCAGTTTATGAAAAGTAAAAGAGCTTTGTAAAATGATGTTAATTATCTCTAGTCTAGTACAAAGATAGATCAAAACAGGCAGATTTTCAACATTAATTCATGAAAAAATCTTCCCTAGTAGATAAGTTCCTACATTAAAAACATCTGTTGCAGGGCAGTGCCTGTGGCTCAAAGAGTAGGGTGCCGGCCCCATACGTCGAAGGTGGTGGGTTCAAACCTAGCCCCAGCCAGAAACTGCAAAAAAAAAAAAAAAAAAAAAAATCTGTTGCACAGTACCCACAGGTGGCATAGTTGAAAGGTAAGGAAAACCATTATGTTAGCTTAGCAAAGTAATTGATACCTCAAATAGAAAGTTTGGGAATATAGGTAAAAATACATTAAAATAAATTGTTCAAAAGTCCTACCTCCTGGTAAAATTTATTTTGGTTTAATTTGAGTTTCTTTTCATGAGCTCATTTAAAAATAGAAACACATAGAGTATATGACAGAGAGATTCCTTTTATTTATATTTCCATTTTTATACTGTTTGATTTGATGTTTCTCATTCAAAACAATTAGCTTCATTGTGACCTTATGGCCTTCATAAAGTATTTTAGGCATATAGAGAGAGATATATATTTTCTCATATGTCTTCCTTTTGCTTTTTTATTTAGTATGCAATTTCAGTGATTTTAAAGTCAAATAAAGTACAATTCATTCATTCATTCAAGAAATGTTTATTGACAGGAATGGGAAACCAAACACCACATGTTCTCACTTATCAAAGGAAGCTAAACAATAGGCACACAAGATCACAAAGAGATATAAAGGACACTGGAAACCAAGAAGAGAGGAGGGTGGGAGAGGAATGAGGGATTAAAAATTTACCTGTTGGGTACAATAAACACTGTTGTGGTGATGGACACATCAAACCCCCTGAATTAAGCATTATACAACTTACCCTTGTAACAAAAACATTTGTACTCCCTTAATATTTTGAAATTTAAAAGTACTTATTGAATACCCACTTAGCGCCAGGCATTCTTCTGGGCCTAGGGAATACATCAATTAACACAACAGACAAAAAGTCCTTTTTCATGAAACTATATTAGAAAGGGTTAATATCTTAAATGTTACACACTAGTTGAATTTAATCCTTCTTCACAAATATATTTAGAATCTTGAAAAATATTTTTCTCGTGAGGAAACTGACTTGTAGAGAGGTCAAGTGACTCGTAAATATCACGTGGTTGACAAAAGGCTGGGCCAATTTTATAACCCAATTTTCCCTTTGACTTTCAGGATAACTTCAGGAACTGGCATTGTTCTTGTTACAGGAATTATGATGCTATATTTGAGTGAGAAATGTTTCTGAAAGCAAATTGGAAAATGATCAAGTACAGCTACTGAATCCCATCCTGCATGTTCAGTCTTTCAGGACTTAACGGTCATTCATTGATTTCTGTGGTCTTTCTTTCTTTTAGTACTTAAGACAAACATATCATCTTCAGACAAATGCTGAAGTTTGCACCCGAATCAAAGTAGTTCAGGAACTTGGCTCCAATATTTGGGAAGGGGGTTTGTTTATAGAAATTCTAACATTAAATAAATGCATGTTTACAGTGGATCTGAGATCATACAGGAAAAAATCTGTAGGACCAAAATAGATGAGGATGAAATAAAGCCATGCATTTTCCTGGCATGGCAGGTCATATCTGAACCAGAAAACAATTCTGTTAATAATGTATCATTTTCAAACTATGTAAAAAGTATTCATTTTAGAATAATTATATAGCTTATTATAGAGACAAATTCATCTCTATCCTTTTATAATTTCCTTTTTTGTGGGAAGTTAGATAATAGTATGTTGATTGCATTCAGTGAAGGAAAACAATAAGTAGTAAAAACAAAAATCAACCAAGCATTCCACAGCAGGTTTTATTCTCTTCTTGCTGCAGTCTCTTCTGTTTTTTGGTCTTGTTTTTGTATGGCTTCTTTGAGTGATTTATGTCACTCATACGGGCTTACTATAGTTTATTAACTCCTATTCTTAATTTTCTTCTAAGCACTTGGGCTGTATTTTCAACTGCTAGCTAAAAACATCTCTGCATGCATGACACAGAGGCAATGAAAAGTAAAATTATCTTGTCCCATAGACATGTTCCTTTTTGTATTAACCTAAACTAATTCATCTCCACCATCTAATCTTTCTCTCAAGATACACACACACACACACACACACACATTGGTGTCCATAGCCCCTTGCCCTCTCTAATCACCCACTGCAAGTATGTATTTAAAATTCCATTCTCAAAACTCAAAAGCATTCCTCTAACATATCTGCAATCCTTTAGTTATTGTGATACTGAGTATTTGGCTAAACTTTTGAAATATTCATCTATTTAGTGGTTTTGCTCCCAATGTTTCCCTGTGCAAATCCCTTCTTCTTGCTATCATGAGAATTAACCCTCTAGAAAACAAGATTAGTGCAATGTTTTGTTATGATCCTAAAGTCCAAACTTCCTAAAATATCCTTTATGGCCCTTTAGCATTTTATACCAGCCAACTACTATTGTCTTCACTTCTAGTAGGTTAAACAGTTTGGGCATTATTCTACTCATGTTGCATTTTAGGTACATAATTGGCATGTCCAGAATTGCCATGTTATAAAAGTCATTCTAGTTGTAGTGTTTGGGAAAAACTGGAAATCATCATCTTTATGCATTTCTCCTAGTTTATGTACCTGGTGTTGCTACCAATAGTCCTAATTCTCTTCTTTTGGAGTTTCATGTTCTACAGGTAATTCCTCCTTACCCAATTGCTCTTCAGATTATTTATTAAAAGGCAGTTTTTATCTTCCATCAGAGGTCATCATAAACATGTGACCTCTCCATCATATGGGCTTACCATAGTAAGAATAGACAAGATCTGACATGCATGTTACAAGGTTCACACCCTGGCTACTGTGTTAACAACAAATTATAAGAGCAAGGAGACCAGTTAGGAGGCTATAGAAATAGTCTGTCCAGGTGATAGATAATGATGACATGAACTAGAGAAGTAGCAATAGAAGCAGTGAGAAGGTGCAGGATACTGACACATTTTAAGGATAAAACATTATCTACCAGTGTGTTGAATATGACATGTAAGAAGGAAGTCAAGGGGGGACTCTAAGATTTTAGATCTAAGAAACTGATAATATATCATTGCTACTTACTGATATGGATAAAATTGAGAGAAGAATAATTTGGGGAGAGAATATCAGGAGATCAGTTTTTTTAATATGTTAATTTGAACATGCTCATTTGTCACCTAATAGGCTATATTGAGTAATTTTTTTGTATAAACAAGTATGGAACTCAGGAGAGAGTACTGCACTTGGAGAGAGAAATTTGGAAGTGATCATCATACAGATGATATCTAAAGCCTTCACCTGGATGAAATCACCAAAGAAGTGAGTTTAAATACAGATGAGGAGAGTTACAGGGATTATACCTTTTAGGCAACAATGTTAAGAGGCCCATGAAATGTGAGGGAAATGGCAAAGGAAACCAAGAAGAAGCTGCTATAGATGTTGAAAGATAATCAGAAAAATGCATTGGCCTGAAAACCAAGTGGAAAAAAAAAGTGTTGCAAGGAGAAAGTGAACAACAGTGTCAAGTCTGCTGCTAAGCCAAGTAACATAAGGAAAAGAACTGACCAGTAAATTCAGTGACCAATAGATGTGGTGTTCCAATTATCTATTGCTGCATAACACATGATCCCAAAATTGAGTAGCTTAAAACAATCACACTCATTTAATTATTATCTCTCTCAGTTCTCACATTTCACTGGACTTTCTTAAATTATTCTCACATAGGGCATCTCAAGTAGTTGCACTCAGATGGTGGCTGAGATGGGGGGTCCTCTCAAATCTTTTCTCACCCATGTCTGGGTATGAATGTCAGGTGTCAGCTGGGAGAACTGTGGCTGTCAGCTGGAACATCCTCAGTGGGCTCTTAGTTTGTCTTGGATGTTCTCACCGCTTACTGGCAGGATTCCAAGAACGAACTCCCAAGCAAGAAAGCCAGGTGGAAGCAGTGAAGCATTTTTCTTACTAGAAATGAAGTCAATAAAGCCGGCACTGTTCAAAGAAGGGAAATTGGACTCCACTTCTTGACTGGAGTAGTGTCAAAGAATTAGCAGAAGTGTTTTAAAACCAGCTCAGTTTCATTGGAGAAATCCAGAGGACATTAGAGTCAAAAGAAAACAGAGATGGATATTAGGGAAAACAATATCAGTAACTATTTTGAGAACTTTTATACTTTAAATGACAGTCTAGAAGGGGTCCTCAAACTTTTTAAACAGGGGGCCAGTTTACTGTCCCTCAGACCGTTGGAGGGCTGGACTATAGTTTAAAAAAAAAAAAAAAAAAAACTATGAACAAATTCCTATGCACACTGCACACATCTTATTTTGAAGTAAAAAAACAAAACGGGAACAAATACAATCATACCTCCTCATGTGGCCCATGGGCTGCAGTTTGAGGACCCCTGGAACTATAGCAGTGAATAGAGAGGAATAGAACTTAAAAGATGTGTTTTGTTTCTAAGGGAATTGGCAGCATGTTTGTATGCTGACAGACATTATCTGCCACTGAGAAAGATTGTGATGATACAGAAAAAAGAGAAAAGTTACTCAAAATAATTTATCTTAATAGGTGAAAAGATATGATGTATCTTGGTCAAGAATTGTGACTGACATTAGCTAAGAGTACTAACCATTTTTTCATAATAATAAGAGACAAAAGAGTTGACATATGAAAAGTTGCAGCTAGGGAAGAATTTCTCTTCAGACCGTTTCTATTTACTCTGTGAATTAGGAAGCAAGGTCATCAAAATGAGAATGAGGATGGTGAAGAAGGTGCTGCATGTTTGAGGAGAATGGTCAAGTTATGATGTATAGAAGGGTGGAAAAGTAAACAGATTAGGGAAATATGATTGCATCACTCATCTCTCTTAAGGTTATTCATATTGAATATAAAATGAGACTAGTCTGCATGCATGAGGATGTGTATAGCCACTTTGAGATTCCTGAGTACTGAAACGTAGTGAGCAAGGAGCTATATTAAACTAGAAATCACAATGGTGTTTCAGCCAAATGCAAACAGAAAGCGGCAAAGAAGTTGTATTATGCAATTAACTGATTCTGATAATTGATGATTGAATGTAACTGAGTAAGGAGTTATTAGAAATGATAAAGTCTAGGGTAGAGCATGGGACTGTCTAAGGGGGTGGTGACAAAGTTTACTTTGGACAGGAAAAAGAATATGACAGAGGATTGGTAGAACCATCTGTGTTTATATTGAAGTTGCCCATAATTAAAACAGTAGTAGTAATGGAAAGAGTGACAGAGGGCCGGGGTTCTGTAAATGCCTGCAATGGGGTGGGGTGGGGTTCGATGCTGGGAAAAGATAAGATATTTTCCAAACGGAATTGTTTCCGAATGTTGGTGATAATTTTTAGAGAGTCCAGTGAATGAATTTCAGGATCTGAGGAAAAATGGTAAGAGAAAAGGATGCAGCACGGGGTTTAGAGTCCAAGAGATGAGCAATGGATGGCCTAGGGTGCTGGCTTCTTGTTCCTGGAATCAGAGATAAAAAGCAGGATGAAATGTTTGTTTTTATTGTGTTAAAAAAAACACAGGATGAAATCAATAGAGTAAATAGACAATACACGAGCGGGAGAAAATATTTGCATACTATACATCTGATAAAGGGCTGATAACCAGAATCTACAAAGAGCTCAAGCAAATAAGCAAGAAAAAAAATCAAACAACCCTACTAAAAAATGGGTAAAAGACATGAACAGAAACTTTTCAAAGGAACAAAATTTAATTGCCAACAAACACATGAAAAAATGCTCAACATCTCTAATCAATACAGCAATACAAATCAAAACCACAATGAGTTATTACCTACCTACAGTGAGAATTGCTCTTATCAAAAAGTCCCAAAAGAGATGCTGGCATGTATGCAGAGAGAAAGAATACCTTATACAGTGTTGGTGGGACAGCAAACTATAGTACAACCTCTATGGAAAGCAGTATGGAGAGACCTCAAAGAACTAAAAGTACAGCTACCAGTTGATCCAGCAATCCCACTACCAGGTATTCACCCAAAGGAAAAAAGAACACTTTACCATTAAAAACACTTTCTCTCAAATATTTATAGCTGCACAATAAGTGTGTGGACACAACCCAAATGCCCATCAATATGTGAGTGGATTAATAAAATGTGTTATTTGTATACCATGCATTACTACTCAGACTTAAAAAAAAAATGATGACCTGGTTTCTTTTGTAATAACCTGGGTGAACCTGGAGACCATTCTTCTAAGCAAAATACCACAAGAAAGGAAATACAAACCCCACATGCAACAAACACTAAACTGGACTAGTTGATCAACACATACAAGTATATAGGGAAATAAAACTCAATGGGAATCAAGTAGATTGGAGGTAAAGGAAGGATTGGGTTAATTTCCACCCAATGGGTATAAATGCACACATTCTGGGTGAAGGGCACACTTAAAAATTTTACCTGACATGTACAAAACAAACTATTCAGCCAAAGCACTTGTGTTCCTCTGTAACATTCAGAAATTTTTTAAAAATTATATATATGTATGTGTGTGTGTGTGTGTATAATGAAATTAACAATTTTGTAAGTTTTCAGTATTGTTAAATATATGCACATTGTTGTACAGGACATAATTGGAACTTTTTCATCTTGCATATCTGAAACTCCATTGAACAACTCTTCATTCCCCTTCATTCCTGGCAACCACATTCTGCTTTCTGCTTCTACAGTGTTGACTTTACAGATTCCACATATATGGGGAATTATGCAGTATTTGTCTGTCTGTGACTGGTATAAATATAAAGGTTTATGATTCATAAGAGAAAATTACAAATATGGTATCTACACAACTTTATAAAAAATATAAAGCACACACACATATGTACACACTTAGATAAAGACTCATATACATGCATTTATATAAGTACTGTCCAGATATAAAGTGGATTATGAGGACTCCTCAGTAGGTAATGGGATTATTGTTTATTCACTTAGGGTAATACTCTCAGGGTTAATTCCTGTTGTAGCATATGGCAGTGCTTCCTTCTTTATAATGATAATAATGTTCCAATGTATGTATATACCACATTTTTTTGTACATTCATCCATTGATGGACATTTAAGTTGTTTCAATGTCTTGACTATTGTGAATAATGTTTCAAAGAACATGGATTGAAAATATCCTTTTAAGACTTCATTTCAATTTTTTAAATAAATACCCAGAAGTGAGATTGTTGGATCATATGATAATTATATTTTTGATTTTTTGAGGAACTTTCATAATATTTTCTGTAGCATATTTTCCTCCATTTTACATTCCTATCAATGATGTACAAAGTTTCAAATTTCTCCACATCTTCACCAATATTTGTCATTTACCATTTGTATGATAATAAATGAGAAGTAATAGTACCTCACTGCCATTTTGATTTGCATTTCCCTGATAATTTAATGATACTGACTGTCTTTTCATGCACCTATTGGCCATTTGTATGTCTTCTTTGGGGAATTGTCTAGTCAAGCTTCTTGCCTATTTTTTAAATGAGTTATTTGCTTTTTTGCTATTGAGTTGTAGTATAGTTATTTTGAAAAATAACCCCTTATCAGATATCAGCAATTGTTTTCACTTATACTATAGGTTGTTTTTTTCATTGAGTTGATTGTTCTCTTCAGAGCAGAAGATTTTTAGTTTGGTAGTGTCACTTTGTATATTTGTGTTTTTGTTGCCTCTGTTTTGGAGGTCAGATCCAAGAAATTCTTGCCAAGCTCAAATTCATGAAGCTTTCATCCTATGCTTTCTTCTAGTTTTACAGTTTCGGGTCTTATGTTTAAATCATTAATCTATTTTGAGTTGATTTTTCTATTTGGTGTAAGATAGGGGTTCAGTTTTAATCTTTTGAATGTGGCTATACAGTTTCTCTCAACACCATTTGTTGGAAAGAAAACAACATGAAATTTAATAATGATAATCTCAATAAAGAAAGAGCTGGCAAGTCTGTAGGAAGTACACAGGGGTTAAAGGCCCTGCTACGAGCCTTCAGATTTCTAGGGCTTCCATTTGATCCCTAATACTTGATGTGTGGCATCCTGCAGAGAGGTCTTCTAATTTTCAGCTTGTAGACTCCATTCTGAGCTCTGCTGAAGAAGGCCACTTGGCCAGTAGTATGGTGGTGGTCTTATCATATTCTGCAAAGGAGTGGTCTTAATAAAAGGATATAGGGTTCCTTTTGAATTAGGATGAAAGAAGCCTCTGGTTTAAATTTTTTCCACCTATTATTCTCCATTTTTCTACATTGTTTTTATTTTATTTTATATTTTAAAATTTTAATATATGTTGTGAGGTTTCTTTCAAAAAAAGCTGTCCTAATTTACATTTCCGACATCAATGTATAAAATATTTTTTCCATGTATCTCTACTGATAATATTTTCACTGCTTTTACGTTGTAAGCATTCCATTTTTATTATATTTTCAAAGGCATTTTTAGACATAGCTTTCAGAATAGAATCACCTTATAGTCCTAGATAACTCTGCTACCAATAGTGTACCCTGATTTTACATCACATTGTTGATGTCCAATGAACTTACTTCTCTGGTATGTGTTTCCTATAAACCACATACTTAAATTACTATTACAAGGAACTTACTTCATATAACTTACTTACTGGTATGATGTCCAATGAACTTACTTCTCTGGTATGTGTTTCCTATAAACCACATACTTAAATTACTATTACAAGGAAAGCATATAGCAACAGTAAAATAAATTTGTAGAGAGAATAGAAAAATTAATACTTTGTGGGTTAATTGAGAGAATAACTTTCGGAGGTGGCCATTAGGCTGGGTTTTGAAGGATATTGGATTCTGGGTCACAGAGAATAGCATGGACATGGGCAAAGCCAGAGTCAGAGGAGTCTTGGATGAAATCATTGCAGTGGTCAATTTTTCTGGAGCATATGTTTTTTGAATAGAGGTTGTTATGGATATAACTAGAAAAATAAGTTTGAGGCTATTTATGGAGGACCTTTATTATAAATTAAAAGAGTTTCCACTATATTTTATAAGTGCTAAAGAGACAGCTTTTGCAAGAGGAAGTGATGTATCTAAAGTAAAATATGCTGTCTTGCTATGTTTTTCAAGAGGAACCACACACATCTGATAGTAACCATATTTTTTTGTTGTTCCACTCGGATATATATTTTCTCTGCTTATGGCTTATTCTACCTTTTATGCTTTTCTTTCTCAAGGATACCTTAGCTGTCCTTGAAACCCTTTTCAAGGATAAATACTTTTCAACTCTAAGTAACCTTAATTCTTCCTGAATATTTCACTGTGTCCTTGTGTGTTTAACTATATACCAGGCTCTTTGAGGAAACAATCTCAGCTCTGCAGGCATAGAATTCTGTTACCTTCCCCTATAATAGCAAGCATTTCGGTACATCTTACAACAGAGCAGTAAGGTGAAATAGGGATAAATGATCAAAATGTATGCAGAGCAGGAATAACAACACTGGCCAATCCTTGGACATAAGCTCTCTGTCCACATAATCCTGGTGGTTGATTTAGGTAATTGATTTTATGCATACAAGGCATGAAAGTACTCCCACTTCCTTTGAAAAGACAGCACACCCAGAGCGTCTTTCACTCTTATTGATTTTAAATCACATTCAGTGACTGACTTGGAATCATCAAGTGGGTTTCCCTAGAGTTAAAGTTCCAGAATAATTTAACTACAGAGTTTGAGTCTAGATAAAAGATACCATATCATTGACTTAAAATCTGAACTGAACTTTCTCTTTTGATGCTGAGGGGGAAAAAACAAAGTTATGTTTTAGTTGTTTCAAAAATGCTTTCTGAAGCCATGTGGGCTTCATGAGGTCAGGGACCCTGTCTTATGTATTCCTTTACCTGAGAACCCTAGCAGAGGACACGGCACTGAGCAGATGTTCTGGAAGAGTTTTCAGTTTATTTGATTTAATAGTCTTTTAACTTTTTAAAGATAATTCAAAATGTAAGTTACTCTAAATTAATTTTTCTACACTCTAAAACTATTTACAAAATTCTGATTCCAAAAAATATATAAATATCTTGTATTTAAGGCTTCATACAAGCAGGAAGTACCTTATTTTTTTTAAATTTTATTTTAATATTAAATCATAGCTGTGTACATTAATGAGATCATGGGGCACCATACACTGGTTTTATAGACCATTTGACATATTTTCATCACACTGGTTAAGATAGCCTTCCAGGCATTTTCTTAGTTATTGTGTTAAGACACTTATAGTCTACATTTAGTAAGTTTTGCATGTACCGTTGTAAGATGCACCGTAGGTGTAATCCCACCAATCACACTCAATCTGCCCATCCTTCCCCCTCCCCCACCCTTCTCCCACTTCCCCACATTCCTAGGTTATAACTGGGTTATAGCTTTCATATGAAAGCCATAAAATAGTTTGATAGTAGGGCTGAGTACATTGGATACTTTTTCTTCCATTCTTGAGATACTTTACTAAGAAGAATATGTTCCAGCTCCATCCCTGTAAACATGAAAGAGGTAAAGTCTCCATCTTTCTTTAAGGCTGCATAATATTCCCTGGTGTACATATACCACAATTTATTAATTCATTCGTGGAACGATGGGCACTTGGGCTTTTTCTATGAATTAGCAATTATGAATTGGGCTGCAATAAACATTCTGGTACAAATATCTTTGTTATAATGTGATTTTTGGTCTTCTGTGTATATAACTAGTAGAAGAATTATAGAATTGAAAGGCAGATCTATTTTTAGATCTCTAAGTGTTCTCCAAACATCTTTCCAAAAGGAATGTATTAATTTGCATTCCCACCAGCAGTGCTGAAGTGTTCCCTTTTCTCCACATCCACGCCAACATCTCTGGTCTTGAGATTTTGTGATATGGGCTAATCTTACTGGAGTTAGATGATATCTTAAAGTAGTTTTGATTTGCATTTCTCTGATGATTAAGGATGATGAGCATTCTTTCATATGTCTGTAGGCCGTGTCTGTCTTCTTCAGAGAAGTTTCTCTTCAAGTCCCTTGCCCAGCCTGCGATGGGATCACTTGTTCTTTTCTTGCTAATTCATTTGAGTTCACTGTGGATTCTGGTTATTAAACCTTTGTCAGAGACATAACCTGTAGGTATCTTGTCCCATTCTGAGGGCTGTCTGCTTGCTTTACTTACTGTGTTCTTGGCTGTGCAGAAGCTTTTTGGTTTGATCAGGTCCCAGTAATGTATTTTTGAAGCTGCTTCAATTGCTCAGGGGTCCTCCTCATAAAATATTCGCCCAGACTGATTTCTTCAAGACTTCTTCCTGCACTCTCTTCTAGTACTTTTATAGTTCCAAGTCTTAAGTTTAAATCTTTAATCCAGTGAGAGTCTATCTTAGTTAATGGTGAAAGGTATGGGTTGAGTTTTTAAAGGGTCTCTCCCATGGAGCATAATGGGAGGTCTTTTGAACACTGCTCATTTGTTTATGGGATACTGTGAGCCATTCTCATGAGGGAGGGAACTCCCGTCTGCTTGGTGATGGATTTTGTACCTTGTGTTTGTCTCCTTGGGGTAACAGCTCGCCTCAGCAGGGTTGATGTGCCTTCTTCAACCTTCTCTCTGCGCAGCTCTAATTTGCCAGGTTACTTACTAAATTTCTGTCCTTTAACTCTCCTTTTGGATGGGAAACTCTTACACATGGGAAGTCCAGTCTTCTAAGATGCTGTTTGCTTTGCCTTCCTCTGAGTTTTGGCTTCAGCATCAACTGGGAGCAAGACAGGCACAGTAACTGCAGGTTTCCCATCAAGATCCAGCAACATCCAGAGTCAGGAGGAAATCCATCTCTTCTGTGTCTCCTCCAGGAGAGGCACAGAGGACCCTGCAATAGTCAGATTTCAGGGGGTTCGTGTTCTCGCTCTGGTCAGGCCTAGGACGTTCTCAGGCAGTCCGCACTGGGGACTTCTTCCAGCTGAAGACCCGGACCCTCCCTCAGAAAGTACCTTATTGTATTGAGCTGTTAGAATGTGAAACTAGAAGGTTTCCAATGTCACATGGAAATGATCTCATGTACAAACCTCAGTGATAGTTATGGTTCTTGCCACACTTCTGTGAAAATTTCTTTGAATTAAATCCTCACAAACTGAATTTTGGGGATTTATAGTATGTATATATTTAATTGAATAAGTAGTTGCATATTGCTTTTCAGAGTGGTTACATCAGCTACATTCCTATCAACCATACAATTTCCCAACATCTCAGACAGGACTTGGCATTATCCTGTTTTCTAATTTTTTGCCAATCTAATAAGTGCATCTTTATTTATTTTTCACATCAATTTATTAAAGTACTTTAGATGCCCTCATTTACATATGAGAAAGCTGAGGCACAGCAAGATGTCAGGTAACAGAATTGCTTTGTATGTTGCACCTGGAGTCTGGGCAACAGCCTCATAGAATTCCTTCCTTGGGAAGGTATTCCGCAGAATATTTCTTCATCTAAATGCCAAATAACTCTTGATTCTTTTGAAGATGGGCTAAAAATAAAGCTAGAACTTTATTCTTAGACTTTGATCCATCAACATAATCTGATTTCGTATAAATATATAAGAAAAATTGTTTTGTCTCATTTCCCACTTCTGATAGCCTATGAACATGAGAAACAAACTTAGTAATAAGACTGTTCACCTCATTGCAAATAGATATTTACATGAGTGCTCCTCACATAATCGTCCAGGATTTCAAGTCTGATTTATTGTAACAGTATCTGTTACCACCTACACAAGCCTCTGCTATACTAGTATTGCCCATCTACCAAGGGATTTTAACTTTTGTTTGTCATGTCATTTTGCTTCTAGCCCCTTTTCAACTTTATTGTTTTCTAACCAGAAATGAGAGACATAGGAGGCAGAGCAAGATGGTGGCCCAGTAACAATTTCTTTGCAACCAAGCATGGTAAGATTATGGAGAGAAGACTCCAGGCACCTCTTCTTGTGGGATTTGCACAGAACATCCCATTGGGGATGCAGGGAGGCAGTGGGAGACTTCTGTACCCCAGAAGGAGAACAAAAGCACTGGACAAGTGGCAAGTGTTTGTGTTCGGTCTGAGGCCATGGTGGCTGTCATGGCTACAGCTATAGCAACAGCAAGACTGTAGACAGGAAAGGCCTTCCCTGCAGGTTGTTTTGTTTTTCTGGACTTGGGCACCTGGTTGAGTTACCCTGTGAGACCTTAGAAGAGTGTTCAAATGATTTGAACAATGTCCAGAGTCTGGGACTGAGCTGCTTGGCTAGAACAGAGCTTTCATTGTTCAGCTGTGGGCCGTGCCCAGCCATTGTGGGAGACCTTCCCTGAAGGCTCCACCCACAGGGTTCCAGAGTGAGGCTAGTGCTGGGAGAACTCAGACAAATGATCTAGTGAGTTTGAACAGCACCCACAGGCCAGACCTGAGACACTGTGTAACAGCAATTGTTCAACACTAGGAGAGATGCCTTGAAGCCTTGACTCTCATGGGGGTAGATGGAGGCCACATTTGACGCACCTGATAAGTGGGCAGCCACATCATGGGAGATCCCAGCAACACATGCTTTCCCAAGAAAGCCTCTGCTTAGCCAAGGGTCACAGTTTAAAGTGTCTTTTAGGGTAATTTCGAGGTGGACCATGATGGCAGATGGGATGGACATGTAGCCCACCTCTCCCAAGTCATCAGGTGAAAGGGAGGGGGGTCTGGATGTTTTCCTCGAGTGGGTTATTGGTGTGGACAGACAGCTGAAGATGTGCAGCGAATTGGTGGATTGCTGTATATGAGGTGTAATTTAAAACCACGGACTCTGTTGTAGAGATTTTGCCTGCCTGCCCGTGCTGGCCGGCAGCTGGCCCCTCCCTCATGGAGGACAGCAGTTCACAATTCCTGGCAAAACGCAATTGATGAAAATTTACTCCTGAGCCGAGTTTGGCAACCAGAAAGGGGTGGCACTCAGAGACACAAGGGGCTAAGCAGCCAGATGGAAGATTGAAGGGAAGGGATCCCGCCCAGGAACAGACATTTTGAATTCTCCAAAATGATGGATACCTTCTCCCAGAACAACAGGAGTGATTAAATAGACAGGACCATTCCTGGCAAGGAATATTGATGTGGGCTGGCAGTTCGGGCTGTGTGGCGAACTGGCAGGTGGCTGGACTCAAAGGTCCAGATTCAAAAGTGAGACTCTGAGCCACAAAAACTGAGGAAAAGGTCTCTGTGCTCCGCAGGAGAGGGCAGCAGTGGGAGTAGGCCAGCCCCTCCCCCACAGCTGATTGCAGTTGCCAGTTTGCAGGAGAACTTGGAAGCAGAGCGGAAAGATTTGTGAAGTGTGGACTCCTGCACAGAGTTGGGAGGTTGGATAGAAGTGCTGTCTGGAACAGAGCAGCCGAGGTTGGACAACAATTAGGAGATACACTTTTATAGAAACTCCAAAATGGCGATAGGCCAGGTAGGGTGGTTACCATGGTAACAATGTAAACTGTGAATCAGGTATAAGCCTGGGAACCACTCACAGCACCACCTGGTGTCCAGAAAGTATATTGCATTATAAATATATTCCTACAAAAGTTGATCCCTAGGTCATACATAAAGATGTATGTTTCTCTATATACAAGAACAATATTTTCGTGGTTGGTGCATTCTTTTTTTTTTCTCATCATTTTCTTGGAGGAGCTATTGTTAATTTTTTTATTTCTTATTTTTTATCTTTATTTTTTTCTATTTTTAATTTTGTTTTTCTTCTTTAACTTTTTTTATGAACACCACTTTTTTTCCCCCTTCTCTCTTCCTCTTCTTTCCTTCTTATGGTTTCTGAGAGTGATTGCATCAGATTTTTAGAGGTTTCTTTTTGTTTGTTTGTTTTTTACCTTTTTTTCAATTATTTTATGATTTTCATTATTTTTATTGCAGTTGTTTTTTTTTTTGTTGTCTATATTTCTATGTGTTTCTGATTGTTCATGCATCTATGAGCATGTGTGTCTGGTAGCCTTTCTATCTGTTTATTTGCTCATTTGGTCTCAATGTGTTTGGTGTTTTGCTAAATCCTTGGTTTGGCTATTTTCCCTAACTCCAATTTTCACATTCAACAAGAACAAGGGGGAACAGGGGAATGATGGCTGATTGGAGCCAGCACTCAATAGAAGCTCCAGTCCGGAGGGAGAGATAATGACCAGAAAGAACCCAACAAAGCTGAAGGAGGGGAGCCGAGCTGAGAGATGAGATAGATCATTGCTCGTCTTCCATGCTAAGGCAAGCTCCGACTCCAAAGAAACTATTTTCAGGTACAGATCTCATCCCAAGGAGGTTGTGTGGCCATCCCCTTCCCTAAAAGAGTTGCTTGCTTACTGTGGGATCTCTACTGGTGAGCGATAAACTGAGGCTCTCCTTCCTCACCCCACCAAAGGGAATTGCTGGAAGTTGGGACTCCTCCTCAAGAGAGCCCCTGTGGTGAGTCTAGGAATTCCCTTGTCTGGCAGGAAATTTGAACAAATATTTTCCTTGCCACCTTGATCCTTCAGTCTACCCACCACCACCACCCCTGGCCTGGCAGCCTAGAAGTCCAACTCCTCCAGAACCCAGAATGTCTGCATTTCTTGGCTAGGATCGGGCATTGCATAGACGGTGGCAGTACAGCTGTGTTGTACCTGTGAATCCAGTAACTGCACAGAAAGACAGAGGGAAAGGTGACTGACCTGGCTCCCAAAAAGAGTATATCAGCAGCAGATGGAGGCTTGGGTTCCTGCACTGCAAGTGGAGGCTCAGAAACTGCTGAGGTGCATGAACCCAAGAGGAGGCACCTCCCACCCAACTTCAGCATTAGTAGAGTGATCCTGCTGGGGTCTAACTCTGGAGAGTCATTTCCCCAACTCTGTGGCCTGCCAGAGGGAACCAGACCTCACCTATAGGGATTCCAGAGCTCCAGAACAGTGGCAACAAAGATGCAGTGGCTGAGGGAGAAATTCTTTTGCTGTCTGGATATCCTCAGGTTTGGACTGAGCTCAGGTGGAAATTTCTTCACCTGCCATTGAGCACCTGAGGCAGACAGACCTCAGCTTCCCCTGCTGGATGGTGGTAGACTGTGGAAACCATAAGGAGGAGGCAACAACCTCACTTTGACTCTGGTAGGCACATAGCCCTGGCACATTTGCTTATTGGACAGAACAGGGCCACAGAGACTGGGTTAACAGAGACTGCTGGTGGGAATGCCAGAGACTGGGGCGACCAAAGTTCGGTGGTGAAGGACGACCAAGGTGGGGTAAGAGACATCACCCCCTTGGCTCAAAACCTCCTACTGGATGGTCCTCTGTAACCCCTCAGAGCACCAGATGCGCTCAAATCACACTTGAGCTGCCAATAGATCCCTAACATCTAGTTGCTGGAGTCCTCTTAAACTCTCCAGCTAGAGAGTGGGGGCTGTCTGGTACAATTGGTCTGGAACTCTTGAACTGGAAAAATTACCCTAGGACTCTCCAAAGTGGGACCCTGGTTTTACTGTAGTGGGAAAATTTGATTGTCCTCTTCCAGATATTACTGATGGAGGAAGGGATGTCCTAGTTGCTTGTATTACACCAAAGCTGAGACTGCAACCTAGAGTTACTGATTCACTAGGATTGGACAGAGATCAGCTGAATACATGGCAGAGCCACCTACCCCCACTACACCAAGCTGGCCTCTAGAGTCACAGACTGTAGTACTGCACCAGTCCTTTGCAAAATTGTACAGGAAAAGCTGTAGTCACCAGTCCCAGTTCCTAGGTGAAGGGCTGGTCAACCACAACCGTAGAAGTTTCCAGTCCAATTTCACATTACTTGTTCATCTAGCTAAACACTGGAAAAAATCATGGGGCAGAATCAGTGGAAAAACTCTGGCAACATGAATAAACAGAACAGTTCAACTCCCCCAAGGAATGACAAAACAGCCAATCCAGAGGATCCCATTTACAAACAGATAGTTGAGATGTCTGAAATCGAATTTAGAATTTTTATTGCAAACAAAATCAACAGAATGGAAGTAAAGATGGAGGTAGAAATTGTAGGATTGATTCAGAAGATGTCTCAATAATTCAATGAATTCAAAGACAAAATCACCAAAGATTTAGACACATTGAGAAAAGAAGTTGCAGCCTTACATGCATATCTACTGATATGAGAAATACAGCAGAATCCCTCAGTAACAGAATGGAACAGGCAGAAGAAAGGATTTCTGACATTGAAGACAAAGCTTTTGAATGATCCCAAACGTTCAAAGAGGAAGAGAAATGGAGAGCAAAAACACATCATTCTCTCAGACAGCTCTGGGATAACTCAAAGAAAATCAATATATGCCTTATAGGGATTCCTGAAGGTGATGAAGTGGCTTCACAAGGCACAGAGGCCCTTCTTCATGAGATTATGAAAGATAACTTTTCAGACATGCCAAGAGATCCTGAACTCTAAATAGCAGACAGTTTCAGAACCCCAGCATGACTCAACCAAATAAGACATCCCCCAGGCACATCATAATTAACTTTACTAAAGTTAATATGAAGAAGAAAATCCTGAAATCAGCCAGACGTTAAAAAAACCATAACCTACAAGGGGAAGAATATTAGAATGACTGCAGATCTCTCTGCTGAAACCTTTGAAGCCATAAGAGGGTAGTCATCAACTTTTAATCTCCTAAAACAAAATAACTTTCAACCCAGGATCCTGTATCCAGCTACACTGAGTTTCATTTATGATGGATAAATTAAATACTTTAATGATATTCATATGTTGAAGAAATTTGCCATAACTAAACAAGCTCTCCAGGATCCTCAGACCTATTCTCCATAATGGCCAGTGCAAATCTCCACCACAAAAGTAAACTCACTCTGAAACTTTTGATCAAATTCCAAATTCCACAGTGGCAAAAAGATTAAAAAGGTCCACTGGACTTTTAAAAAACTCAATATCCAAAATTATACCAGGCCTATCAATATTCTCAATTAATGTGAACGGATTAAATTGTCCTCAAAAGAGGCACAGGCTGGCTGACTGGATACAAAAACTCAAACCAGATATCTGCTGCATACAAGAATCTCATCTTACATTAAAAGATAAATATAGACTCAGGGTGAAGGGATGGTCATCTATATTCCAGGCAAATGGAAAACAGAAAAAAGCAGGTGTTGCAATTTTATTTGCAGATACGATAGGCTTTAAATGAACAAAAGTAAGGAAAGATAAGGAGGCTCACTACATATTTGTTAAGGGAAAGACTCAATATGATGAGATTTCAATTATTATTATTTATGCACCCAACCAAAATGCACCTCAATTTATAAGAGAAACTCTAACGAACACGGGCAACTTGATTTCCCCCAGGTCCATAGTAGTCGGAGATTTCAACACCCCTTTAGTGGTGTTGGATAGATCCTCCAAAAAGAAGCTAAGCAAAGAAATTTTAGATTTAAACTTAGCCATCTGACAATAGGATTTAACAGATATTTGCAGAACATTTTGTCCTAACAAAACTAAGTACACATTCTTCTTATCAGCTCATGGAACATACTCCAAAATTGATCACATCTTAGGTCACAAATCTAACCTCAGCAATTTCAAAAGAATAGAGATTGTTCCTTGCATCTTCTCAGAGCATCATGTAATAAAAGTGGAACTCAGTAACAACAAGAACTTGCATACTCATACGAAAACATGGAAACTGAATAACCTCATGGTGAATAATAGCTGGGTCATAGACGAGATTAAGAACGAAAAAAAAATGAATGAAATAAAAAAAATTTTTGTAACAAAACGACAATGAAGACACAAATTGTCAGAACCTCTGTGATACCGCAAAGGCAGTCCTAAGAGGGAAATTTATAGCACTGCAAGCCTTCCTCAAGAGAAAAGAAAGAGAGGAAGTTAACAATTTAATGGGACATTGCAAGCAATTGGAAAAAGAAGAACATTCCAGTCCAAAACCCAGCAGAAGAAAAGAAATAACCAAAATTAGAGAAGAATTAAATGAAATTGAAAAAAAAGAATTATAGAACAGATAAATAAATCAAAAAGTTGGTTTTTTGAAAAGGTCAATAAAATAGATAAATCTTTAGCTAACCTAACCAGGAAAAAAAGAGTAAAATCTCTAATTTCATCAATCAGAAATGGTAAAGAAGAAATAACAACAGACTCCTTATAAATTCAAAAAATTCTTAATGAATACTACAAGAAACTTTATTCTCAGAAATACAAAAACCTGAAGAAAATTTACAAATACTTGGAAGCACGCCACCTCCCTAGACTTACCCAGTATGAGGTGGAAATGTTGAACTGGCCTATATCAAGTTCTGAAATAGAATCAACTATACAAAATCTCCCTTAAAAAAGAGCCCAGATCCAGATGGCTTCACATAAGAATTCTACCAAACTTTTAAAGCAGAACTAATACCTATATTGCTCAAACTTTTCCAAAAATAGAAAAAGAAGGAATACTATCCAACACATTCTATGAAACAAACATCACCTTGATACCTTGACACCCAAACCAGGAAAAGACCCAACAAGAAAAGAAAATTATACGCCAATATCACTAATGAATATTGATGCAAAAATATTCAACAAGATCCTAGCAAACAGAATCCAGCAACACATCAAACAAATTATATACCACAACCAACTGGGTTTTATCCCAGGGTCTCAAGGCTGGTTCAATATACGTAAATTGATAAATATAATTCAGCACATAAATAAATCAAAACACAAAGACCATATGATTCTCTCAATTGATACAGAAAAAGCTTTTGATAATATCCAGCATCCCTTCATGATCAGGACACTTAAGAAAATGGGTATGGAAGGGACATTTCTTTTTTTTTGGCCGGGGCTGGGTTTGAACCCTCCACCTCTGGCATATGGGGCTGGCACCCTACTCCTTGAGCCACAAGCACCTCCCTAGAAGGGACATTTCTTAAACTAATAGAGACCATCTACAACAAACCTACAGCCAATATCGTATTGAATGGAGTTAAATTGAAACCATTTCCACTCAGATCAGGAACCAGGCAAGGTGGCCCATTGTCTCCATTGCTCTTTAACATTGTAATGGAAGTTTTATTCATCGCAATTAGGGAAGAAAAGGTGATGAAGGGTATCCATATAGGGTCAGAAGAGATCAAACTTTCACTCTTCGCCAATGATATCATTGTATATCTGGAAAACACCAGGGATTCTACTACAAAACTCTTAGAAATGATCAAGGAATACAGCAATGTCTCAGGATACAAAATCAACACCCATAAATCTGTAGCCTTTATATATACCAACAATAGCCAAGCTGAAAAAAATAATCAAGGACACTATTCCATTTGCAGTAATGCCAAAGAAGATGAAATATTTGGGAGTTCATCTAACAAAGGACATGAAAGAACTCTATAAAGAGAACTATGAAACTTTAAGAAAAGAAATAGCTGAAGATGTTAACAAATGGAAAAACACACCATACTCATGGCTGGGAAGAATCAACATTGTTAAAATGTCCATATTACCCAAATCAATATATAATTTTTATGCAATCCCTATTAAAGCTCCATTGACATACTTTAAAGATCTCAAAAAAATACATCGTTTTATATAGAATCAGAAAAAACCTTGAATAGCCAAGACATTATTCAGAAATAAAAACAAAGCAGGAGAAATCACACTACCAGACCTGAGACTGTACTATAAGTCGATAGTAATCAAAACAGCATGGTACTGGCACAAAAACAGAGAGGTAGATGTATGGAACAGAATAGAGAACCAAGAGATGAATCCAGCTACTTACTGTTATTTAATCTTTGACAAGCCAATTAAAAACATTCAATGGGGAAAAGATTCCCTATTTAACAAATGGTGCTGTGTGAACTGGCTGGCAACCTGTAGAGAACTGAAACTAAACCCATACCTTTCACCTTTAACTAAGATAGACTCTCACTGGATTAAAGATTAAAACTTAAGACATGAAACTATAAAAATACTTGAAGAAAGTACAGGGAAAACTCTTGAAGGAATCAGCCTGGGTTAATATTTTATGAGAAGGATCCCCCAGGCAATTGAAGCTGCATCAAAAATACTCTACTGCGACCTGATGAAACGAAAAAGTTTCTGCACAGCCTAGAACACAGTAAGTAGAATAAGCAGACAGCCCTGAAAATTGGAGAAGATATTTTCAGGATATGTCTCCGACAAAGGTTTAATAACCAGAGTCCACAGTGAACTCAAATGTATTAGCAAGAAAAGCACAAGTGATCCCATCTCAGGCTGGGCAAGGGATTTGAAGAGAAACTTCTCTGAAGAAGAGAGGTGCACAGCCTACAGACATATGAAAAAATGCTCATCATCCTTAACCATCAGAGAAATGCAAATCAAAACTACTTTGAGATATCATCTAACTCCAGTAAGATTATCCCACATCACAAAATCCCAAAACCAGAGATGTTGGTGTGGATGTGGAGAAAAGGGAACACTTCAGCACTGCTGGTGGGAATGCAAACTAATACGGTCCTTTTGGAAAGATGTTTGGAGAATACTTAGAAATCTAAAAATAGATCTGCCATTCAATCCTATAATTCCTCTACTCGGTATATACCCAGAAGACCAAAAATCACACTATAACTAAGATATTTGTACCAGAGTATTTATTGCAGTCCAATTCATAATTGCTAAGTCATGGGAAAAACCCAAATGCCCATTGACTTATGAATGGATTAATAAATTGTGGTATTTGTACACCATGGAATATATGCAGACATAAAGAAAGATGGAGACTATACCTCCTTCATGTTTATATGGATGGAGTTAGAAAATATTCTTCTTAGCAAGGTATCCAAAGAATGGAAGAAAAAGTACCCAATGTAGTCGGCCCTAACATGAAACTAATTTATAGCTTTCATACGAAGGCTATAACCCAATCTCAGTACAAGAGTATGGGGCAGGGGGCAAGGGAGGGGAAAGGAGGGGGAGGGAGGGTGATTGGTGGGTCTACACCTAGGGTGCATCTTGGAAAGGTGCAGGTGAAGTTTACTAAGTGTAGAGTATAATGGTTTGAAGACAATAATTAAGAAAATGCCATGAAGGCTATGTTAACCAGTTCAGTGAAAATATTTCAGACTGTATATGGAACCAGCACATTGTACCTCATGATTGCATTATTGTACACAGCTATGATTTAATAAAAATAAATAAATAAAGTGTCTTTTAAACAGGCAGAGGAGAGATTTGGGCTCTCAACACTGTGGGGTTTGAGGGAAACTAAGTTGGCAGAGGCCTCTACTCTCCATCTTATACAGCTTATCAGCATTGTGATTGGCATCTCATATCCCAGAAGTCACCTGTTGCCCAGGCAATATCCAGCAAGATACATATACTGCTTTCTTTTTTTTCTTATTTTCATTTCTTTTTTTGTTTCAACTTTTTCCCTGTAGATTTTTCTTTTCCTTTTTTCTTCATTTTTCTAGTGTAAATATAATTTTTTATTGTTGCCTTTTTTAATAATAAAAACCTCATTTTGCTAGTTTATCTTCCCCTGTTATTTGTTTTACCCCCAATTTCATTCTGTAATGATTTCTGTTTGTTTGTTTTGCTTTGATTTACAGCATTTTTGTTTTTCTTCCCTATTTAGTGGAGGTGGGGTAATGTGCCTGCTCAAGCTGGCAAAGAGCTACTGACCTCAAGCGAACAACATGACCCAACACCCACAAAGGTTAGGGATTTTTAAGGTGTGGAGAAAAGTACCCTACTGTACACCTTTATTACTTCTTTCTCCCTCTTTCTGCGCCTCACTTCTTCTTGTCAATCTTCCTCTCTACTCACACCCTTCCCTTTCTCTTTTTTCTCTTTTCCATGCTTCCTCTACAATCGCATCATCATTTTAGTCCTCTACCAAAAGGACTCATCAACAGCTTAGGTCTGAGGCTTGGTAACTTAAAGAGCAAGAGGAAATCAAGGAAAACTTAGGGCAAGGAAATAGGTGAAAGAGAACACTCATGAGGAAGAAACAACAGAAAAATCCTGGCAACATGAAAAACCAGGACAGAGTAACCCACCCCACCCCATCCCCACCCCAAGGGACCATGAGGTAGCTACTGTGGAGGATTCCACCTATAAAGAAATGCTAGAAATGACAGAAAGGGGATTGAAAATAGAGATGATGAATACAATGAAGGAAATTGCTGAGAAAGTGGAAAATAACCAAAAGGAAATCCCAAAACATAATCAAATAAGAGATGAATGATATGAAGAATATAGAAAAGATATAGCAGAGCTTAAGGAATTGAAGTAGTCAATTAGGGAACTTACAAATGTACTAGAAAGTATCAGTAACAGATTAGACCACACAGAGGAAAGAATGTGAGAGGTAGAGGACAAAGTTTTTGAGATTACTCAGGGAGTTAAAGAGGCAGAAAAACAGAGAGAGAAAGCAGAATGGTCACTGACAGAATTATGGGACTACATGAAGTGTTCAAACATATGAGTTATATGTAGCCCAGAAGAAGAACAAGAACACCCCAGAAGAATGGAAGCCATCCTGGAGAATATTATAAATGGAAAGTTACCAAATGTCACCAAAGATTCTGACAAACAACTTTCAGGGGGATATCATACCCCAGGTTCTCTCAACTCAAATAGAGCTTCTCCAAGACACTTTGTGATGAACTTGTATAAAGTCGAGAGGACAGAAAAAGTTCTACAAGCTGCAAGGAGTAAGCTCAAATTGACTTACTTGGACAAATCCATCAGGGTGACTGCAGACTTCTCAAATGAAACTTTTCATTTTTTTTTTTTTTTGTAGAGACAGAGTCTCACTTTATGGCCCTTGGTAGAGTGCCGTGGCCTCACACAGCTCACAGCAACCTCCAGCTCCTGGGCTTAAGCGATTCTCTTGCCTCAGCCTCCCAAGTAGCTGGGACTACAGGTGCCCGCCACAACGTCTGGCTATTTTTTGGTTGCAGTTTGGCCGGGGCCGAGTTTGAACCCACTACCCTCGGTATGAAACTTTTCAAGCAAGAACACACTGGTCATCTACTTTCAATTTACTTAACCAAAACAATTTCCTTCCCAGAATTCTATATCCTGCTAAGCTATGATTTACATTTGATGGAGAAATCAAATCTTTTACTGATAGGTAAACATTGAAGAAGTTTGCCACAAGACCAGCTCTACAGGAAATATTTGATTATAGTTGCAAAAATTCTCAATATAAATTCTAGACAGTGGACTACAGCTTCTCATCAAAAAAGTCATACATCATGTTCAAGCAGTTTTCATTGCAGGGATGCAAGGCTGGTTTAACATACACAAATCCATAAACATTATTCACCATATCAACAGAAATAAAACAAAGCCTGTATGATCCTCTCATTAGATGCACACAAAGGTTTCGATCAAATCCAGCATCATTTTCTAATTAGAACACTGAACAGTATAGGCATAGGTGGAGCACATTTCTTACACTGATTGAAGCTATCTATGACAACCCATGGCTAATATTTTACTGAATAGAGTAAAACTGTAAGTTTTTCCACTTAGAACTGGAACCAGACAAGGTTGTCCTCTATCACCACGACTATTCACCATAGTGCTGCAAGTTCTAGCCAATACAATCTAGCAAGAGAAGGAAATAAAAGGCATCCAAATGGGAGCAGAGGTGATCAAACTCTCCCTCTTTGCTGCCAATATGATCTTATACTTAGATAACCCCAAAGACTCAACCTCAAGACTTCTGGAAGTGATCCAAAATACAGCAATGTCTCAGGATATAAAATCAATGTCCACAAATCAATAGCCTTTGTATATGTCAATAACAGCCAAGATGAGAGGCTAATTAAGGTCACAATTATCTTCATGGTAGCTTCAAAGAAAAGGAAATACATAGGAATATACTTAACAGAAGAGGTGAAGGGCCGCTATAAAGAAAATTATGAAATCCTAAGAAAACAAATAGCAGAGGATATTAACAAATGGAAGAACACACAATGCTCATGGCTGAGAAGAATCAGCATTGTTAGAATGTCTATACTTCCCAAAGCTATCTACCGATTCAATGCCATCCCTATTAAAACATCAACATCATACTTTCAAGACTTGGAAAAAAGAATTCTTCATTTTGTATGGAACCAGAAAAAAACCTGTATATCTAAGGCACTTCTTAGTAATAAAGACAAAACCAGCAGTATTGTTCTACCAGCCATTTGGGTATACTACAAGGCCATAGTGATCAAAACAGCATAGTATGGGCACAAAATTGGAGACATTGACATTTGACATTTGGAATTGAATGGAATACCATCATGTGAAACTAACATCTTGCAGCCACCTGATGTTTGGTAAACCAAACAAGAACATACACTGGGGAGAAGAACACCTAGTCAATAAATGGTGTTGGGAGAACTGGATAACCACATGTGAAAGACTGAAACTGGACCCACACCTCTCACCACTTATAAAAATTGACTCAAGGTGGAGGAAACATTAAAGTCTAAGGCATCGAAGCATAAAAGTCCTTGAAGAAAGTGTTGGGAAAACACTTGAGGATATAGGACTGGGGAAAGATTTTATGAAGAAGACTTCTGTGGTAAATGCAACAATAACACAAATAAACAAATGGGACTTCATGAAATTAAACAGAATCTCTACAACCAAAGAAACAACAACCAAATCAAATGGACAACCTTCAGGATGAGAATGGATATTTGCATTTTATGAACCAGACAAAAGCTTGATAACTAGCATCTATAGAGAACTCAAATTCATCAAAATGAAAAGACCCAACAATCCCATATATCACTGGGCAAGAGATACAAATAGAAACTTCTCTATAGAAGACAGACAAATGGCTAAGTAACATATAAAAAAATGCTCATTGTCCCTAATCATCAGAGACATACAAATCAAAACTACCCTGAGATATCATCAAACCCCAGTGAGAATGGCCCACATCCCAAAGTCTCAAAGTGGCAGATGCTGGCGTGGATGTAGAGAGAAGGGAATACTTTGACATTGCTAGTGGAACTGTAACCTCATACAACCTTTTTGGAAAGAAGTATGCAGAGTCCTCAAAGAACTCAAATTAGACCTCCCATTTGATCCTGCAATCCCGTTACTAGGCATCTACCTAGTAAGAAGAAAACACATCTTTTTATCATAAGGCAGTTCTTCTCAACCTGTGAGTTGTGACCCCTTTGTGACTATGAAAATACATCATGACATTAGGAAGGTTGAAAACCACTGTCATAAGGACGTTTGCACTAGACTGTTTATGGCAGTTCAATCTGCAATCGCCAAATGTGTAAACAGTCTACAAGCCCACCAACCCAGGAATGGATTGACAAGCTGTGGTACTACTATTCAGCCATTAAAAAAAGATGGAGACTTTGCATCATTTGATAGAGGTGGAACACACCCATCTTTTGTGAAGCATCACAAGAATGGAGAAACAAGAATCCAATGTACACAATTCTAATATGAAGGCAGTAGATGAACTAATACAAGGGGTACGGTAGAGGGATAAGGGAGCCGGGAGAGGGGAGGAGTAGGGGGATGAAGTTCACAGCCTATGGCACACCTCTCAACAAATGCAATCAGTGTAACCTAATTCTTCGTACCTTTAATGAATAGCAAACAGTAAAATATATTTTTAAAAATCAAACGTGTACCAGAGTATTACAATGATAAGCAATTCAAGTTTATTATTTTCATATTTAAGAGGGCAGAATTGAGGATTTTATTTAGCAGAATGAAATAGATTTTAAAAAAGCACACTTGTAACACTAATTGCTAAAATTCACTAGGAACATGTTAGTTATTAATACTTATATAGCCAGTAATGCAGGGAAAATATAATTTTATAGAGCAAAAGTGACAGAAGGAGAATTATGAAAAATCATATCACTACCGAGATTGTTAAATTTTGTGCCCAAAGACAAGAACAGATAAAAATTCTGTAATTATATGAGAATAATGATAATGAAAACAGAATATATCAGAATAGACCACTACAGCAGAGACCAGAAAATATTGTAGGCATCTGAAATATTACTTACACCGCTAAAAATAAAAATAAATGACTGGAACGTTAAATTCAGAAAGCCATGACATAATCTAAAAGCATGAAAGCAAAACTGCTAGTTAGAGGTGGACGTTGAAATAAATGGGTTAGAAAATAAAACCACAGTGAAGTTTTACTTAGGAGGATGTTCTCCAGATCCTTCCAGGTACATAGAAAAGAAGTAGTCACCATCTTTCTTTACGGGTGAATGTAGGGGTATGTGCCACACTTTCCGGGTGCAGGGTTCAACTACAACTTGCACCTTACCTAACAAATGCAAATAGTGTAACCTGATTTTACATATCCCTCTCACATTAACCTGAATTGAAAAAAAAACACTCCAGTGAAACTCATGTATAAGAGGAATGGCAGGTTGAAGTGGGTGGATATCAGAAACAGAAGTTACTGGATAAAGTAATCAAAAGGGGAGAAAGACAAATGCTCGATATTTAAAATGACAGGGGTGAAATAGTCCTAAATACAAAGAAAAATTCAAGTCTCCTAAGTGCAAAGTTTGCAGGATTCCATTCAAATACATTTGAACACAGATGCAATGGATAATTTTCTAGGGAAACACAATTTACCCGCATTGGCCCCAGGAGAGGCAAAAATTCCAAGGAGACAATCACATACAACACATGCTGAATTTGGATAAAGAATTCTTCTATAAAACAGCAGCCAGGAGCCCAGCCCGCAGGCCGCCCCTCCTCAGGGCCTTGGCCACGGTGTATGGTACTTAGAGGGAGCACCCGGTGGGCTCGAGGATGCGCCAAACCGCGGTGCTCGCGACGGTGAGGCGGTTAGAGGGAAGCCCGGCCATTGAGGGGAACCCTCTCCAGCAGCGGCAGAGACTCAGAGTGTCTTTTCCGTCTGGGCACGTAGGCGGTGGCAGGAGTTGAGGGCTGAGCACCTTTGATGCAGGACCGGGTTCCAGGAGCCTCCTCGGTCCACAGAAATGAGCCATCAGCCTGATAGGGCACAACCTGATGATCCCTCACAGGATCCACCACCCCAGAGGGAGCCGGCCCTGCCTGACACGACTCCATCCAGCAGTGAATTGAGGCGTCTTTTCGAGTGTCCGGTCTGCTTTGGGTACGTCTTACACCCATCGTTCAGTGTCAGCATGGTCATCTTGTGTGTAACAGCTGTCGCCAAAATCTGGCTTCTTGTCCAACTTGCCGTTGCCAACTGGGATCCATTCGCAACGTGGCTATGGAGAAACTGGCTGATTTACTTACCTTTCCGTGTAAATATGCCTCATCTGGGTGTGGACTAACTCTGCCGCCTGTGCAAAAAGCACGTCACGAAGAGCGCTGTGACTTGATGCCTTATACCTGTCCATGCCCTGGTGTCCTCTGTTGATGGGCAGGCTCTTTGGATGCCGTGATGGCCCATCTGATGGATCGGCATGACTCCATCACAGCGCGAGAGGGAGAGACTGCAATTTTCCTTGCTGGGAACATTAATACTGTTCATGTTACTTTTCACTGGGTGATGATGCAGTCCTGTTTTGGCTTGCACTTCATGGCGGTCTTGCGGAAACAGGAAAACGACGAGGGTCAAGAGCGGTTCTGCGCAATGGTCCGGCTGCTAGGAACGCGCCAGCAAGCGGAAGCATTTACTTACCGACTGGAGCTCCCTGGAGATCGACCGCAACTGATGTGGGAAGCAGCTCCTCGGTCCATTCGAGAAGGAATTGAGACAGCCATGATCAACAGTGACTGCCTTGTCTTTGACACCAACGCTGCACAGATTTTTGAAGAAAATGGAGATTTAAGCATCACTGTCACTATTGCCCACTATTGAAATGGCAATAAGACATTTTCTGCCCAGTGTTTAGAACTTTAGTTTCACAGAACACAAGGCACCCCTCTCCCTGCCAACCTGAAAGTCTTTTGGTTGGTGGAAGGTGTATACATAAAAGTAAATAAAAGGCTGTAAAATACAGGAAGCAGTTTTGTATAGTAACACTGATACCATTAAACATAAGTCAACAGTAAACCACTGAAAATATATATTTGTACACCTAAGGTGGGCATCTTTGTTATTAAAAAAGGAAGCATTGTAAAATAATTCTGAGTTTTGTGCTTGTTGCAGATTAATTATATTGCTGAAAAGTACTGGGTTTGTTGTTTGCATGTATGTGTACCTGTGATCGTGTGTGTGCTTTTGTGTGTGTGTTTGGGAATATGTGTTAGACTGTGTGTGTGGGGGGGTGGTTTCTCTTGAACTAACAAGCCATCTTGAGTGGTCTTAGACCACTGATTTTCCCCTTTGGGAGGCATTACATAGTGCTCTGTGTGTGTGTGTGTGTGTGTGTTTGTATTTGCCAATTTTTTTTTTTTTTTCAGTTTTTGGGCAGTGTGGGTTTGAACACACCACCTCCAGTATATGGGGCCAGCGCCCTTACTCCTTGATCCATAGGTGCTGCCCCAGTATTTGCTAATTTTTATTCATGTCTTTGATTAAATAAATTTGAGTTTCTTTTCTGTAATTCAGGTTTTTCCTCACTTTGGGGGGTACCATTTTAAAGTTAGCATCTTTTGATATGCATCATTGTTTATGGGAAAGTTTATTCTGTGTTAGATACATATTTTCTCCACCCCCACCCCAATAATCAGGTCATTAGAAATATTTTAAATTCAGCTATTTGGTGAAGTTCCAAAAGGGAAAGGGGACATCAGAAAAATGATTGAAAGCTCTTTAAAGCAGCACTAAGATGGTCTCTGTCTTTCTCATTTTCTCACTTGCTCTGTTCTACAATTGAGTCATACCTTCAAACTTAATCATTATCAAGTTAGAAAATAAATTGATTTCTGAAATATTGAAAACAAATCACGCATTTTTTCTCTTTTTTCAAGTACCTTGGACAAATCACATGTTTAAAAGTTGTTCTCATATTTATTGGTTTTGCAAAAGAAGGCATCGTTGTGCACAGTATTTGTAACGAAAGGCAAATCACTTGTTTAAAAAAAAGCAGTTGCAAAAAAAGTATGTTTTTAGTCTTTTATACTTATCATTGAAAGGATATCTGGCAATAAAAAGAAAGCACCAGCCCCAGATCTTTTCAGAAGACAATTCTAGAAAACTGCAAGATGTAAGATAACACTAATATTATCCAAACTATTTCAAGGGTACAGGAAGTATATAAATGAAGAAGAAAGTATGAAATTGATTTTAAAACAGGGCTAAAATAGCACCCCCAAAATGGAAGTACAAATCACATAAAATAATAAGAATGTTCTTATGTAAAACATTAGCAAACACAAGTAAAAACACATCATGAAATTATGGTGGAGCTTATGACTTCATGTACCTTATTCCATGTATGCCAACCGTTTCAATATTAGAAAGATTATTCATATAATTTGAGTATTCTTGGAGCCAAGGCAACAACTGTACCATTGCTTCCTTATGTCAAAAGGTATTTATTTATTTTTTTATTTTATTTATTTTTTTTTATTAAATCATAAATGTATACAATGATATGATTATGGGGCATCATACACTCACTTCATAAACCATTTGACACATTTTTTTCACAGTGGTTAACATAGCCTTTCCGGCGTTATCTCAGTTACTGTGCCAAAACATTTACATTCTACATTTAGCAAGTTTCGCAAATACCCCTGTAATATGCACCACAGGTAATTGTAATTTCTCTGATTTAGTTTGTCAAATACCTTTGTATTTAATAGCATCAACATTCTACAGGACAAAAGATCCCGTTTCTTAATCAAATAAGTTGGAAAGTTAAGAAAATAGAGGTTAGACCTTTAGATAAGAAGAGATAGAACATTTCAGAGTAAGTTAAAGACAAACTAAATCAGAGAAATTACAATTAAAACCAAAGCCACATGCCACCACAAGGCTGCCAGAGCAAAAATTGTTAAAAATAGTCTCTTAGTCTGTCTTGTGATGCTGTAGCCGAACACCTGAGACGGAATAATTTACAAACATAGATGTTTATACTCTCACAGATCTGGAAGCCAGGAATTCCAAGGATTTGACCTAGATTGTTTATGGCAGCTCAGTTTACAGTCGCCAAGATGTGGAAACAAGCCGGGTGCCCATCAACTGATGAATGGATTAATAAAATGTGGTGTGTATCTATCATGGAATACTACTGAGCCATAGAAAAGATACAGACTTTACAACTTTCTGAGTTACGTTTTGAATAACGTACCTCAGGGATGGAAAAACAAGCATCCTATGTGCTCCATAGTAATTTGAGACCAGGAGGTGAATATCTACAGGCCCATGTGAGAGGAAAAACACAATTAAATTCCAGAAGAGGTGAGGGGGAGGGAGAGAGGGTAGGAAGGAGGGGGCTCAGTAAGCTTCCACCTAATGGGTACAATGTAGGGGTATATGGCACACTTCCTGGGTGAAGGACTCAAATACAAAGCAGGATTTGTGTAATTAATGCAAACAATATAACCTAATTATATGTTCCCTCATATGAATTGGAAGCGTTAGAAATAAAATAACAATATCCCACTGCAAAGTCATTAAAACACCCGGTTTTCTGTGACCCTGGGAGAGTGAAACAGCTTCTTTTGCATGAGTTTCTTCTACCGGAAAGTGGGCAAATTAACTGTCCCTACTTCATGGGTTATTGCCTTGAATATTACTTGAGTTCCTATTTAAAAACCATGAGAACAGTGAAGTGGTAAGCACAGAGTCCAAGACCAACAGATGTGATTTGTTGTATGATATAAACTTGACTCGGTAAGGGGGTCGAGCAAGATGGTGGCTGAGTAACAGCTTCTTTGCAATTGGGCACTGTGAGAGTGGGAGAGAAGACTCCAGGCACCTCTGGTTTGTGGGTTCTGCCCATAAATATCCCTCTGGGGACACAGTGAGGCAGGGGGAGGCTTCTGGACCCCAGGAAGAGGACAAAAACAGTGGAAAGGTGGTAAGTGGTTTTGCTCAGTCTGAGGCTGTGGTGCCTGCCATAGCTGCGAAAACAGCAAGATTGCAGGCAGGAAAGGCCTTCCCTGTGGGTTTTTTTTGTGTTTTAGACCTGGGAACCTGGTTGAATTACCTTGGGAGACTGTGGACGAGAGCAGATGTGGCTCTGAGCAGTGTCCAGAGTTCGGGAGTGAGCCACTGGATGGACCTGAGCAGAGATTTCCTTGTTCGGCTGTTGGCCCCATTGCAGCCACTGTGGGAGAGCTGCCCTGCAGACTCTGCCCTCAGGGGCCCAGAGCAAAGCCTGTGCTGGCAGACCTTGGGTAAGTGATCTAGTGAACAGAGCACAGAGGTCAGTACTAAGATCCCAGGGGAAGAGCGCAGCTTTCAGTGTTCCGCGGTAGGAGAGCTGCCTTGCAGCCTCAGTTCACAGGGACTTAGAGTGAGGCTGGTTTTGCTGTGCTTGATAAGCAGGAAGCCACTTCAGGAGAGGTCCCAGCCACACATGCTTTCCTGGGAAAGCCTCTGCTCAGCCAAAAGTGGGCTGAGGAGAGATTCAGGCTCTCAACCCTGTGGGGTTTGAGGGCAAAGAAGTCAGCAGAAGCCCCCAGTCTCCATCTTATACAGCTGTACCAGAATTGTAATTAGCATCTCATACCCCAGAAGATCACCTGTTGCCCAGGCAATATTCAACAAGATATAAATGTATTGCTTTGTTTTTGTTTTACTTTGTCTTTTCTTTATTTAAACTCTTCTCCCCTAGGATTTTCTTTTCTTTTTCTTCCTTTTTTTAAGGGTAAACCTAGTTTTTCATTGTTGCCTTATTTCATAATAACGACTTCATTTTTGCTAGTGTTTTTGCCCCTGTTATTTAGTTTTTCCCCCAGTTTTATCCTGTAAGGTTTTTTGTTTGTTGGTTTTGGTTTGATTTATACTAGTTTTGTTTTTCGTATTTGGTGGAGGTGGGGTAAAGTGTCTGGTCCGGCTGACAAAGAGCTGCAGACCTAAAGGGAACCACCACCCAACCCAGCACCTCCAGACATTGGGGAGATTTTAAGGTGTAGGTCCAAATACCCTACTGTACGCTTTATTATTCCTTTCTCCCTCTGTCTGTCCCTCTCTTCTTCTTGTCAATGCTCCCTTTTACTCACTCTTTCCTTTCTATTTTTTCTTTTCTTCTTTTTTTTTTAATCTTTTTCCACTTCTTGCTCTTCAAAACTCTGATCATTTTAGTCCTGTACCAAAAGGACTCATCAACAGCTTAGGTCAGAGGCTTGGTAACTTAAAGAGCAAGAGGAAGTCGAAGAAAACTTAGGGCAAGGAAACAGGCAAAAGAAAACCCTCATGAGAAAGAAACATCAGAAAAATCCTGACAACACATAAAACCAGACCAAAGCAACCCCCCACCTCAAGGAACCATGAGGTAGCCACTGCAGAGGATTCCACCTATAAAGAAATGCTAGAAATGGCAGAAGGGTGATTGAAAATACAGATGACGAATACAATGAAGGAAATTGCTGAGAAAATGGAAAATAACCAAAAGGAAATCCAAAAACAGAATCAAGTAAGAGATGAATGATACGAAGAATATAGAAAAGATGTAGCAGAGCTTAAGGAATTGAAGCAGTCAATTAGGGAACTTAAAGATTCAGTAGAGGGTGGTGCCTGTGGCTCAAAGGAGTAGGGTGCCAGCCCCATATGCCAGAGGTGGAGGGTTCAAACCCAGCCCCGGCCAAAAACTTAAAAAAAAATGCCGTAGAAAGTATCAGTAACAGATTAGACCATGCAGAAGAAAGAATGTGAGAGGTAAAGGACAATGCTTTTGAGATTACTCAGATGGTTAAAGTGGCAGAAAAATAGAGAGAGAAAGCAGAATGGTCACTGACAGAATTATGGGTCTACATGAAGCGTTCAAACATAGGAGTTATATGTAGCCCAGAAGAAGAACAAGCCATCCCGGAGAATATTATAAATGAAAAGTTCCAAAATGTCACCAAAGATTCTGACACACGCCTTTCAGAGGGATATCGGACCCCAAGTTCTCTCAACTCAAATAGAGATTCCCCAAGACACATTGTGATGAACTTGTCCAAAGTCAAGAGAACAGAAAAAGTTCTGCAAGCTTCAAGGAGTAAGCTCAAATTGGCCTACTTGGACAAATCCATCAGGTTGACTGCAGACTTCTCAAATGAAACTTTTCAAGCCAGAACACAATGGTCACCTACCTTCAATCTACTTAACCAAAACAATTTCCTTTCCAAAATTCTATATCCTGTTAAGCTAAGCTTCACATTTGATGGAGAAATCAAATATTTTTTTCTTTCTTTCTTTCTTTTTTTTTTTTTTTTTTTTTTTGCAGTTTTTGTCTGAGGCTGAGTTTGAACCCACCACCTTCAGTATGTGGAACCAGTACCCTACTCCTTTGAACCACAGGCGCCGCCCCAGAAATCAAAGCTTTTATAAAGATAGGCAAACATTGAAGAAGTTTGCCTCAAGACCAGCTCTACAGGAAATACTTTGACCTGCTCTACACGCTGACCATCACAATGGACCACCACCAAAGTAAGCGCCCAGAAACTAATGGACAAAACTTGGCTTCCACAATGATGTAAAACATAAAACTTAGCAATGGGCTTCCATAAAACAAAATGAATAGAAATCCACCATACTTATCAATTATCTCTATAAATATTAACGGCTTGGATTCCCCACTGAAGAGGCATGGATTGGCTGATTGTATTAAAAAAAAAAAAAAACACAAGCCATCCTTTTGCTGTCTGCAGGAAACACACATAGCCTCAAAGGACAAATTAAAACTCAGAGTTAAGGGTTGGAAGACAATTTTTCAGCCAAACGGAATTCAGAAGGAAAGAGGGGTTCCAATCTTATTTTCAGATGCAAATGGATTTAAAGCAACGAATGTCTAAAAGAACAAAGATGGTCACTTCATATTGGTCAAGGGAAAAATACAACAAGAAGGCATTTCAGTTCTAAATATTTATACACCCATATTAAATGTTCCCAGATTCTTGAAACAGACCTTAATTAGTCTGAGCAATATGACATCCTATAACACCATAATAACAGGGGACTTTAACACTCCCCTTACACAGCTGGACAGATCCTCTAAACAGAAATTAAACAAAGATATAAGCAACTTAAATGAGACCCTAGAACAACTGTGCTTGATAGACATATATAGAATGCTCCATCCCAAAGTTAAAGAATATACATTCTTCCATCAGCCCATGGAACATTTTTCAAAACTGATCATAACCTAGGACACAAAACAAACCTCAACAGAATAAAAAGAAGTGAAATGTTACCTTGTATCTTCTCATACCACAAGGCAATAAAGGTGGAACTCAACTCCAATAAAAATGTTCACCCTCACACAAAGACATGGAAATTAAACAACCTCATGATGAATGACAGTTGGGCGCAGGAAGAAGTAAAAGAAGAAATCATTAGCTTTCTTTCTTGACCATAACAACAATGAAGACACAAGCTACCAAGCCTGTGGGATACAGCAAAAGCAGACCTCAGAAGAAAATTTATTGCTTTAGGTGCCTATATTCAAAAAACAAAAAGACAGTGCATTTCTGTTCTATTACTGTACCCCATCAGATAGATGTGTGGAGTTGGTTGAAATTCAAATCGAGAACATATCCAAAGACCACAACATCCTTTGACACCAACAACTGTCTATGCTTCCTTAGAAGGAGCCACCTGACACCAGGGTGGTTCAACAAGGTGGTCCCAGGAAAGGTTTTCTACATGCGAGCAGTGGACTGAGAACCTCTTGTCTCACCCCACGGGAGAGAGTTGCAGGAAGTGGGGACTACTTCTCCAGAGGGACCCTGATGTGACCCTGAGCACTCTCTTGCCAGGCATGAAATTTGAACTAACATTTTCTCTGCCATTTTGAACTTCCAGTCCATGCTTCCCCCCTCACGTGGTGGTCCAGAAGCCTAACCCCTACAGAGACCAGAATGTCTGTGGTTCATTGCCAGGCCCAGGCACTGAAAGGGCCATGGTAGAAAAGCTGCACTGTAACAGTGAACCCAGCAGTAGTGCAGATAAAGCAGGGGAGGCTGTCAGGCTTGGCTATGCAAAAGTATAAACCAGTTGTGGTAGAAGGCTTGCTAGCTGTGCCCCCTGCACTGTCCTGCCAGAGCCACCACACACACACCCTGCCAGAACCATATGCCCTGCCACCCACCCTGCTGCTAGAGCCACACTCCCTGTGCTCCTAGAACTGCTGCTACAGCCACCTCCCTGGCTGTGGAAGCCACAATGGAGCTGTGCAGGGACACCTCCCACAAAGATTCAGCAAGAGTAGAGCGATTCCCCCAGGGTCTAATCTTGGAGAGACACCTCCCCAACACTGAAGACTGCCAGAGAAGGAAGACAGATCTTGCCATATAGTGATACCAGTGCTGCAGAGTGACTAGGGCAAAGGCATGGTGGCTGAGGGAGAAAATCATTTGCTGACTCATTATCCTTAGGTTCAGACTGAACTCAGGTGGAACACTCCCCAGTTGCCATTGAGTACCCAAGGCAGGCAGGCCTCAGCTCCCCCAGCTGGCTGATGGCAGAGGGTGGTGGCCAGGCCAAGGGGGCATTGACTTTCCTTTGACTCTGGCAGGTACAAAGCCCTGGCACATCTGCTTATTGGAGGGAGCAGGACCTTAGCCCTTTGGGGTTACCAGTGACTGGGAGTGAAAGAGGTGCAAGGTGGGGAAAGAGATATCAGCCCCCTGATCCAACTCTGCTACTGGGCAGGCTTTTCTGACTCCACAGAGCATTGGAGCAAGCCACATTTGAGCAGCCAGTAGACCTCTGCTATCCAGTTACTGGAGACCTTTCAAACTCTCCCACTTGAGAGTTGGTACTGGCTGGGTCAATTGGTTTGGAACTCCTAACCTGGGCCAATCATCTAAGTACCCTCTCGGGTGGTACCCTGGTTGTGTGGCAAAGGAAAGGGTTGATTTTCCTCTTCCAATTGTTGCCCATGGGGGGTGGGGTGTCCTAGTTACTTGTATTTCTCCACAGCTGAGACTTCAACCCAGAGTTACTGATCAACTAGGATCAGACAAAGACCAGCTGAATAAAAGACAGAGCCACCTAACCCCAGCACACTAAGTAGGTCCCCAGAGCCTGAGACTGTAATACTGTACGAGTCCTTTGCAAAGCTGTAGGGGGAAAAGGTACAGTCACAAGTCCCAGAACCTTGCCAAAAGGCTGGGTTAATAACAACTCCAGGAGCCCCCAATCCAATTTCACCTTACCTCCCCATCTAGCCAAATGGTGAAAAATAATCATGGGGTGAAATCAATGGAAAAACTCTGGCAACATAAATAATCAGAGAAGATCAACTCCCTCAGGAAATGACAAAACAGACACACTAGATGATTCCATTCATAAATGAATGGCTGAGATGTCAGAAATCAAGTTAAGAATTTGGATGGCAAATAAGATCAATAGAATGGAGGTAAGGATGTAATTAGAATTTCAAGTAGTAATTCAAAAGTTGTCTCAAAAATTCAATGAATTCAAAGAGAAAATCACCAAAGATTTTGACAGATGGAAGCAAGAACTTGCATCCCTCAATGATTTGAGAAATACAGTAGAATCCCTCAGTAACAGAAAGAAGCAGGCAGAAGAAAGGATCTCTGACATTGAAGACAAAGCATTTGAATGCTCCCAAACTCTCAAAGAGGAAGAGAAGTGGAGAGCAAAAATGGATCATTCCCTGAGAGAATTGTGGGACTACTCCAAAAGAGCAAACATTTGCCTTATAGGAATCCCTGAAGGAGAAGAGGTTGCTTAGAATGGCTCAGATGCTCTACTCCAAGAGATAATAGAGGAGAACATCCAAATATGGCAAGAGATACTGAAATGCAGATAGCAGACAGTTTCAGAACACCAGCATGAATAAATCCAAATAAAACATCTCCTTAAACACGTTATTATTCACTTTGCAAAAGTTAATATGAAGGAGAAAATTCTGAAAGCAGCCAGATGTAAGAAAACCATAACCTACAAGGAGAAGACTATTAGAATGACTGCAGATCTCTCTGTTGAAACTTTTCATGCTAGAAGAGGATGGTCATTGACATTTAAGCTCCTGAAACAAAGTAACTTTCAACCCAGGATCCTGTATCCAGCTAAAGTGAGTTTCTTTTATGATGGAGAAATTAAATACTTTAATGACATTCACATGTTGAAGAAATTTGCCAGAACTAAACCAGCTCTCCAGGATATTCTTAGACCCATCCTCCACAATGACAAGCACAATGGTCTACCACAAAAGTAAACTCACTCAGAAACTTTTGATCAAACTCTGACTTCCACAGTAGTAAAAGGATTAAAAATATCCACTGGACTTTTGAAAAACTCGATACCCAAGATACTACCAGGCTTATCAATACTCTCAATTAATGTGAATGCCTTAAATTGTCCTCTAAGGAGGCATAGGTTTGCTCACTGGATACAAAAACTCAGGCCAGATATCTGCTGCATACAAGAATCTTATCTTACCTGAAAAGATAAATATAGACTCAGGGTGAAGGGATGGTCATCCTTAATTTAGGCAAATGGAAATCAGAAAAAAGCAGGTGTTGCAATTTTATTTGAAGATACAATAGACTTTAAACCAACAAAAGTAAGGAAAGATAAGGCTGGTCACTTCATATTTGTTAAGGGCAACACTCAATATGATAAGATTTCAATTATTAACATTTATGCACCCAACCAGAATATGCCTCAATTTATAAGAGAGACCAACAGATGTGAGCAACTTGATTTCTTCCAGCACCCACCATAATAGTCAGAGATTTCAACACTCCTCTGGCAGTGTTGGATAGATCCTCCAATAAGAAACTAAGCAAAGAAATTCTAGACTTAAACTTAACCATTCAACATTTGGATATAACAGACATCTATAGAACATTTCATCCTAACATATCCAAATACACATTCTTCTCATCAGCCCATGGAACATCCGCCAAAATAGATCACATCTTAGGTCACAAGTCTAACCTCAGCAAATTTAAAAGAATAGAAATTATTCCTTGTATTTTCTCAGACCATCATGGAATAAAAGTTGAACTCAGTAACAAGAAGAATCTGCATACTCATACAAAATCATGGAAACTAAATAACCTCATGCTGAATGAGCTGGGTCATAGATGAGATTAAGAAGGAAATTACCAAAAGAAAATTATAGACCAATAACTCTAATGAATATTGATGCAAAAATATTCAATAAGATCCTAGCAAACAGAACCCAGCAACACATCAAACAAATTACACATCATAACCAGGTGGGTTTCATCCCAGGGTCCCAAGGATGGTTCAATATGCATAAATCTATAAATATGATACATCACATAAACAAAATAAAAGACAAATACCATGTGATTTTCTCAATTGATGCAGAAAAAAGCCTTTGATAATATCCAGCATCCTTTCTTGATCAGAATGCTTAAGAAAATAGGCATGGGCATTAATGTGCACAGCTATGATTTAATAATAAATAAATTTTTTAAAAAAGAAAATAGGCATGGAAGGAACATTTCTTAAACTGATAGAGGCCATCTACAGCAAACTCACAGCCAATATCATATTGAATGGAGTTAAATAGATATAATTTCCACTCAGATCAGGAACCAGGCAAGGTTGTCCATTGTCTCCACTGCTTTTTAATGTTGTAAAGGAAGTCTTAGCCATTGCAATCAGGCAAGAGAAGGCAACCAAGGGTATCCAAATAGGATCAGAGGTGATCAAATAGTCACTCTTTGCAGATGATACGATTGTATATCTGGAAAACCCCAGGGACTCAACTACAAAACTCCTAGAAGTGATCAAGGAATACAGGAACATCTCAGAATACAAAGTCAATATGCACAAATCAGTAGCATTTATATATGCCAATAATAGTCAAGGTGAAAAAAAAAATCAAGGACTCTATTCCCTTTACATTAGTGCCAAAGAAGATACAATATCTGGGAGTGTACCTAACAAAGGACGTGAAAGATCTCTATAAAGAAAACTATGAAACTCTGAGAAAAGAAATAGCTTAACATGTTAACAAATGGAAAAATATACCATACCCATGGCTGGGAAGAATGAACATTATTTTTTTTATTATTATTATTATTTTGTAGAGACAGAGTCTCACTTTACTGCCTTCAGTAGAGTGCCATGATGTCACAGGACTCACAGCAACCTCTAGCTCTTGGGCTTCTGCGATTCTCCTGCCTCAGCCTCCCGAGTAACTGGGATTAAAGGCACCTGCCACAACGCCCGGCTATTTTTTTTTTTTTTGCAGTTCAGCCGGGGCTGGGTTTGAACCCGCCATTCTCGGTATATGGGGCCAGCGCCCTACTCACTGAGCAACAGGTGCCACCCAAGAATGAACATTATTAAAATGTCTATACTACCAGTCGACCGGCAGCATGAGCGGGGGCGGCGAAGTGGTGTGCAATGGCTGGCTGAGGAAATCGCCCCTGGAGAAGAAGTTGAGGCGCTACGCGGAGCAAGATGGCAGCCGAGTAACAGCTTCCTTGCATCTGGGCACCGTGAGTCTGGGGATATAGGACTCCAGGCATCTCTGGCTGGTGGGATCTGCCTACCATCACCCCTGAGAGGATACAGGGAGTCAGCGAGAGACTTCTGGACCCCAAGAGGAGGACTAAAACAGCGGAAAACCAGCAAGTGGTCGCGTGTGTTCAATCCGTCTAAACCCGCCCGCAACTTTCACAGGCACGAGAACGTAAAGAGCAAGAGGAAGTGAAAGGAAAATTAGGGCAAGGAAACAGACAAAAGAAATCACTCATGAGGAAGAATGAGCAGAAAACTCCAGGCAACATAAAGAACCAGTCCAGAACAACCCCACCAAGGGACCAGGAGGTAGCTACTGCAGAGGATTCCACCTATACAGAAATGTTAGGAATGACAGAAAGGGAATTTAGAATACACATGTTGAAAACAATGAAATAAATGATGGAAACAATGAAGGAAACTGCTAATAAAGTGGAAAATAACCAAAAGGAAATTCAAAAACAGAATCAAATAAGAGATGAACGATATGAAGAATATAAAAAGGATATAGCAGAGCTGAAGGAAATGAAACAGTCAATCAGGGAACTTAAAGATGCAATGGAAAGTATCAGCAACAGGTTAGACCATGCAGAAGAAAGAATTTCAGAGGTAGAAGACAAAGTTTTTGAGATAACTCAGTAAAAGAGGCAGAAAAGAAGAGAGAGAAAGCAGAACGTTCACTGTCAGAATTATGGGACATTAGGAAGCGTTCCAACATACGAGTTATAGGAATTCCAGAAGGGGAAGAAGAATGCCTCAGAGGAATGGAAGCCATACTAGAGAATATTATAAAAGAAAATTTCCCAAATATCACCAAAGATTCTGACACACTGCTTTCAGAGGGCTATCGGACCCCAGGTCGCCTCAACTCTAACCGAGCTTCTCCAAGACACATTGTGATGAACCTGTCCAAAGTCAAGACAAAAGAAAAGATTCTGCAAGCTGCCAGGAGTAAGCGCCAGTTGACCTACAGGGGCAAATCCATCAGAGTGACCGCAGACTTCTCTAATGAAACTTTCCAAGCAAGAAGACAATGGTCATCTACCTTTAATCTACTTAAACAGAACAATTTCCAGCCCCGAATTCTGTACCCTGCTAAGCTAAGCTTCAAAATTGACAGAGAAATCAAATCATTTACGGATATACAAACATTGAGGAAATTTGCCACAACAAGACCAGCTCTACAGGAAATACTTCAACCTGTTCTGCACACTGACCACCACAATGGATCAGCAGCAAAGTAAGAACTCAGAAATTAAAGGACAGAACCTAACCTCCACACTGATGCAAAAGATAAAAGTAAGCAATGGACTCTCACAAAATAAGACGAATAGAATACTACCACACTTATCAATTATCTCCATAAATGTTAATGGCTTGAATTCCCCACTGAAGAGGCATAAATTGGTTGACTGGATTAAAAAACACAAACCATCCATTTTCTGTCTGCAAGAAACACACCTGGCTTCAAAAGACAAATTAAAGCTCCGAGTCAAGGGTTGGAAGACAATTTTTCAGGCAAATGGAATTCAGAAGAAAAGAGGAGTTGCAATCTTATTTTCAGATACATGTGGATTTAAAGCAACTAAAGTCAAAAAAGACAAAGATGGTCACTTTATATTGGTCAAGGGAAAACTACAACAAGAAGACATCTCAATTCTAAATATGTATGCACCCAATTTAAATGCTCCCAGATTCTTGAAACAGACCTTACTCAGTCTGAGCAATATGATATCTGATAATACCATAATAACAGGGGACCTTAACACTCCTCTTACAGAGCTGGACAGATCCTCTAAACAGAAATTAAACAAGGATATAAGAGATTTAAATGAGACCCTAGAACAACTGTGCTTGATAGACGCATATAGAACACTCCATCCCAAAGATAAAGAATATGCATTCTTCGCATCACCCCATGGAACATTCTCCAAAATTGATCATATCCTGGGACACAAACAAATATCAACAGAATCAAAAGAATTGAAATTTTACCTTGTATCTTCTCAGACCATAAGGCACTAAAGGTGGAACTCAACTCGAACAAAAATGCTCGACCCCACCCAAAGGCATGGAAATTAAACAATCTTCTGTTGAATAACAGATGGGTGCAGGAAGAAATAAAACAGGAAATCATTAACTTCCTTCAGCATAACAACAATGAAGACAAAAGCTACCAAAACCTATGGGATACTGCAAAAGCAGTTTTGAGAGGAAAATTCATCGCTTTAGATGCCTACATTCGAAAAACAGAAAGAGAGCGCATCAACAATCTCACAAGAGATCTTATGGAATTGGAAAAAGAAGAACAATCTAAGCCTAAACTCAGTAGAAGAAAAGAAATATCCAAAATCAAATCAGAGATCAATGAAATTGAAAACAAAAGAATCATTCAGAAAATTAATGAAACAAGGAGTTGGTTTTTTGAAAAAATAAAATAGATAAACCATTGGCCAGACTAACGAGGAATAGAAAAGTAAAATCTCTAGTAACCTCAATCAGAAATGATAAAGGGGAAATAACAACTGATCCCACAGAGATACAAGAGATCATCTCTGAATACTACCAGAAACTCTATGCCCAGAAATTTGACAATGTGATAGAAATGGATCAATATTTGGAATCACACCCTCTCCCCAGACTCAGCCAGGAAGAAATAGAGCTCCTGAACAGACCAATTTCAAGCACTAAGATCAAAGAAACAGTAAAAAATCTTCCAACCAAAAAAATGCCCTGGTCCAGATGGCTTCACTCCAGAATTCTATCAAACCTTCAAGGAGGAGCTTATTCCTGTACTGCAGAAATTATTCCAAAAAATTGAGGAAGAAGGAATCTTCCCCAACACATTCTATGAAGCAAACATCACCCTGATACCAAAACCAGGAAAAGACCCAACCAAAAAGGAGAATTTCAGACCAATCTCACTCATGAATATAGACGCAAAAATTCTCAACAAAATCCTAGCCTATAGATTACAGCTTATCATCAAAAAAGTCATTCATCATGATCAAGTAGGATTCATCCCAGGGATGCAAGGCTGGTTTAACGTACGCAAGTCTATAAACGTTATCCACCATATTAACAGAGGCAAAAATAAAGATCACATGATCCTCTCAATGGATGCAGAAAAAGCATTTGATAAAATCCAGCATCCTTTTCTAATTAGAACACTGAAGAGTATAGGCATAGATGGCACATTTCTAAAACTGATTGAAGCTATCTATGACAAACCCGCAGCCAATATTTTACTGAATGGAGTAAAACTGAAAGCTTTTCCTCTTAGAACTGGAACTAGACAAGGTTGTCCTCTGTCACCTTTACTATTCAACGTAGTGCTGGAAGTTCTAGCCAATACAATTAGGCAAGACAAGGAAATAAAGGGAATCCAAATGGGAGCAGAGGAGGTCAAACTCTCCCTCTTTGCTGACTACATGATCTTATACTTAGAGAACCCCAAAGACTCAACCACAAGACTCCTAGAGGTCATAAAATAATACAGTAATGTTTCAGGATATAAAATCAATGTCCACAAGTCAGTAGCCTTTGTGTACACCAATAACAGTCAAGATGAGAAGCTAATTAAGGACACAACTCCCTTCACCATAGTTTCAAAGAAAATGAAATACCTAGGAGTATACCTAACAAAGGATGTGAAGGACCTCTATAAAGAAAACTATGAACTCCTCAGAAAGGAAATAGCAGAGGATATTAACAAATGGAAGAACATACCATGCTCATGGATGGGAAGAATCAACATTGTTAAAATGTCCATACTTCCCAAAGCAATCTACCTATTCAATGCCATTCCTATCAAAATACCAACATCGTACTTTCAAGATTTGGAAAAAATGATTCTGTGTTTTGTATGGAACCGGAAAAAACCCCATACAGCTAAGGCAGTTCTCTGTAACAAAAATAAAGCTGGGGACATCAGCATACCAGATTTTAGTCTGTACTACAAAGCCATAGTGCTCAAGACAGCATGGTACTGGCACAAAAACAGAGACATAGACACTTGGAATCGAATTGAAAACCAAGAAATGAAACTAACATTTTACAACTACCTAATCTTTGGTAAACCAAACAAGAACATACTTTGGGGGAAAGACTCCATATTCAATAAATGGTGTTGGGAGAACTGGATGTGTACATGTAAAAGACTGAAACTGGACCCACACCTTTCCCCACTCACAAAAATTGATTCAAGATGGATAAAGGACTTAAATTTAAGGCATGAAACAATAAAAATCCTCCAAGAAAGCATAGGGAAAACACTTGAAGATATTGGGCTGGGGAAAGACTTCATGAAGAAGACTGCCATGGCAATTGCAACAACAACAAAAATAAACAAATGGGACTTCATTAAACTGAAAAGCTTCTGTACAGCTAAGGAGACAATAACCAAAGCAAAGAGACAACCTACACAATGGGAAAGGATATTTGCATATTTTCAATCAGACAAAAGCTTGATAACTAGGATCTATAGTGAACTCAAATTAATCCACATGAAAAAAGCCAACAATCCCTTATATCAATGGGCAAGAGACATGAATAGAACTTTCTCTAAAGACGACAGACGAATGGATAACAAACACATGAAAAAATGTTCATCATCTCTATATATTAGAGAAATGCAAATCAAAACCACCCTGAGATATCATCTAACACCAGTGATAATGGCCCACATCACAAAATCTCAAAACTGCAGATTCTGGCGTGGATGTGGAGTGAAGGGAACACTTTTACACTGCTGGTGGGACTGCAAACTAGTACAACCTTTCTGGAAGGAAGTATGGAGAAACCTCAAAGCACTCAAGCTAGACCTCCCATTTGATCCTGCAATCCCATTACTGGGAATCTACCCATAAGGAAAGAAATCCTTTTATCATAAAGACACTTGTACTAGACTGTTTATTGCAGCTCAATTTACAATCGCCAAAATGTGGAAACAGCCTAAATGCCCACCAACCCAGGAATGGATTAACAAGCTGTGGTATATGTATACCATGGAATACTATTCAGCCATTAAAAAAAATGGAGACTTTACATCCTTCGTATTAACCTGGATGGACGTAGAAGACATTATTCTTAGTAAAGCATCACAAGAATGGAGAAGCATGAATCCTATGTACTCAATTTTGATATGAGGACAATTAATGACAATTATGGTTATGGGGGGAAAAAGAAAGAGGGAAGGAGGGAGGTGGGTGGGGCCTTGGTGTGTGTCACACTTTATGGGGGCAAGACATGATTGCAAGAGTGACTTTACCTAACAATTGCAATCAGTGTAACCTGGCTTATTGTACCCTCAATGAATCCCCAACAATAAAAAAAAAAAAAATGTCTATACTACCCAAAGCAATCTGCAGATTTAATGCAATCCCTATTAAAGCACCTCTGTCATACTTTAAAAATCTGAAAAAAAATAGTACTTTGTTTTATATGGATACAGAAATAACCTCAAATACCCACGATATTACTCAGAAATAAAAAAATTAAAATATCAGAAGGAATCATGCTACCAGACTTCAGACTATACTATAAATCAATAGTGATCAAAACAACATGGTACTGGCACAAAAATAGAGGTAGATGTATGGAACAGAATTGAAAACCAATTGATGAACCCAGACACTTATCGTCATTTGATCTTTGACAAGCCTATCAAAAAATATAAATTGGGGGAAACATTCCTTATTTAACAAATGGTGCTGGATGAATTGGCTGGTGACTTGTAGAAGACTGAAACTGGACCCACACCTTTCTCCTCTAACAAAAATTGACTCTCACTGGTTAAAGGACTTAAACTTAAGACATGAAACTATAAAAATTCTTGGAGAGAGTGCAGGGGAAGCACTTGAAAAAATTGGCCTAGGAGAATACTTTATTAGGAGGACCCCCCGGGCAATTGAAGCAACATCAAAAATTCATTACTGTGATCTGATCAAACTAAAATGCTTCTGCACTGCTAAGAGCACCGTAAGTAAAGAAAATAAACAGCCCTCAGAATGAGAGAGGATTTTTGCAGATTATATTTATGACAAAGATCTAATAACCATAATCTACAGAGTACTCAAACTTAAGTAAAGAACAAGTGAACCCATTTCATTGTGGGCAAGAGACATGAACAGAAGCTTCTCTGAGGAAGACAAGCACATGATCTACAGACACATAATAAAATGCTCATCATCTTTAATCATGAGAGAAATGCAAATCAAAACCACTTTGAGATATCATGTAACCCCAGTAAGAGTAGCTCACATCACAAAATCCTGAAACTACAGATGTTGGTGTGGATGTAGAGAAAAGAAAACACTACTGCACTGCTAGTGGGAATGCAAGCTAGAATGTTCCTTCTGGAAAGAAGTTTGGAGAACACTCAGGGATCTAAATGTAGACCTGCCATTCGATCCTGCAATTCCTCTTCTAGGTGTATATCCAAAAGATCAAAAATCACTTGGCAACAAAGATATTTGCAGCAGATTGTTCATTGCAGCTCAATTCATAATTGCAAAATCATGGAAGAAGCTCAAGTGCCCGACACATGAATGGATTAATAAATTGTGGTATATGTATACCATGGAATACTATGCAGCATTAAAAAATATGCAAGCTTTACCTCTTTTATGTTTCCATGGATGGAGGTGGAAAATATTCTTCTTAGTAAAGTATCACAGGAATAAAAAAAAAATCTAATGCACTCAGTACTACTATGAAACTAATTTATAATCACTCACCCCTTCATATGAAAGATGAATCACAACTATAGCCCAAGATGAAGGAGGGAAAGGGAGGGTGATGGGAAGGGAAGGGGGTGGTTGTATCAAGGTGAGAGTTAATGGTGGGACCACACCTATAGAGCATATTGCAAGGGTACAAGTCAAATCTATCAAATATAGAAGACAAATGTCTTAACACTGTGATTAATTAAATGAGGCGAAAGCTATGTTAATTAGTAGGATGTAAGCACTCCAATTTGTACAAATAATCAACACATTGAATCCCACAAAGGCATAAATGTATTCATGATCTACACACTTCTGTCCGTGTGTGTGTGTGTGTGTGTGTTGCAGCATGGTCTTGGTTTTTAACTTATTTGCCCTCTGTGATAGCTTGATTGTTTCCTTAGCTTTCAGTCTCTGACAGGTTTGGAGCTTCAAGTTCCTCAGAATGCTTTAGAGGCAGGTCTCATAGTGCCCTCTGACAACAGTTCTTGGGAGGTGCATGAGCCACTCAGCCTGTCCCAAGAGTGGAGTTCTTATCCAGGCAGGTGGAAAAGGGATGGCTGTGCTTTGGACCCCTGCTGAGAGGCTCACCCTCATGACCTTCTCACAATATTCCCACAGTGGCAGCCCCCTGGCCACCAGGACCTTCCTGGTATGGGTGCCTTGCCAGCCAGCAAACCAATAGTAAATCCACTTCACCCAGTATTTAAGTCTGGTTGCTGTATAGTGTTCGAGTCTACCTATTCTTCCAAGCTTTCCACTCAATGCACAGCTTCCCCTGAAAACCAAAAACTTTGGAAAGGCTTCCTCCCATCCCCAGACCTCTGTGTGGGGGCTAACCATTCTCATTGGCTCTCAGCCACCTGCCTACTGAGTCAGACCTCCACAATTCCAGATTACATGCATTCTCCAGCACACTACCATCTCACTGTGTCCCCAGAGCTATGACTCCATGCAAGGTCCCCATGCTAGGCATGGCTAGGTTCTCTCTCTTTCCCCATTCGTACTTGGAGAGCTCAGCCAAATGGTTCTTATGTTCCACCATCTTCTCCCACCTAGTTTTTCTAGTTTTAGTAAAGGCAGGGTCTTGATTTGCTCAAGCTGGTATCAAACTCTGGACCGTAGGCAATCCACCTGCCTAGGCCTCCCAGAGTGCTAGAATTATAGGTTTGAGCTACCATGCCCAGGCTTTTCCATGTATACAGAAGAATACAGAATTTTTTTTTTTTGCAGTTTTTGGTCAGGGCCAGGTTTGAATACACCACCTCCAGTATATGGGGCCAGCGCCCTACTCCTTTGAGCCACAGGTGCTACCCAGAATATGGAACTTTTTATACTGTATTAGTGTCTTTTCCTTTTTAAAAATCATACTGACTTAAGCATAACAGAATTGATACATGTAACAAAAAATGTTTTTACCCCTGTAATACTTTTAATAAAATGATAAAGAAAAAGCTAAAAAAAAAAAGACAGACATAATCTTTATTTTCAATTAGTCTCCTCTGCCTCATACCTTTAACTTTATCTTTCAAATTTCTTTTACAATTACTTTTAATAAATTACAGTACCATCCCAAACTCCATCCCTCCTCAACCTAGCCATTCGGCATATACCAACAATCACCATTCCCATAATATTTTAAAATCTTCTCATTTGTTCTAAAAAGGAACTTACAAATCAGCAGTTCCAAAACAACCCAATGGAGCTCTCCATTCCTTAAAGGGAGGAGGAAAAACGGTTTTAAAAACAAACATTTACACACATATTAGCAGTTTGATCATGGAAAAGATAACATAACTTCTATTCACAAAAATTGATCCTGAGCAAAAAGAAGGCAATAAAATTCAAATCATACACCATTTGTAGGGATTAAATGAGTATAAACTACCTATAACAATGTATACGTGATACTCAGTAAAGAGCAAATAAATTATTTCCAATGTGGTTGTTGTTATCATAATTCCCTCAAGACTGTAACGTCATAAAAATTATTTTCTTGAAGAAAATGAATTAAGTGTGTTAATCACAAAGTAAACCATATTCGTTATAAATGTCTAGAAGAATAGAATGTGTACAAAATTTTAAAATGTTTTTTTAACTTACTTCTAGGCACATTTTTCAGGGGTAATTCTAGTCCATAAAGACATTTTTCTTCAACCAGTAAGAGTCAATTTTTGTTAGAGAAGAAAGATGTGGGTCCAGTTTCAGTCTTCTACAAGTTGCCAGCAAATTCATCCAGCACCATTTATTGAATAAGGAATCTTTCCCCCAATTTATGTTTTTAATAGGCTTATCAAAAATCAAATGACAATAAAGTCTGGGTTCATCTCTTGATCTTCATTTCTGTTCCATACATCTACCTCTCTATTTTTGTGCCATTACCATGCTGTTTTAATCACTATCGATTTATAGTATAGTCTGAAGTCTGGAAGCGTGATTCCTCCTGCTTTTTTTTTTATTTCTGAGTAATGTCTTGGCTATTTGAGGTTTTTTTCTGTTTCCATATGCTCATCATCTTTAATCATCAGAGACATGCAAACCAAAACTACTCTGAGATACCATCTAACTCCAATAAGAGTAGCCCATATCACAAAATCCCAAAACTACAGATGTTGGTGTGGATGTGGAGAAAAGGGAACACTTCTGCACTGCTGGTGGGAATACAAGCTAGTACATTCCTTTTGGAAGGAAGTTTGGAGAACACCAGGGATCTAAATGTAGACCTGCCATTTGATGCTGTAATTCCTCTTCTAGATGTATATCCAAAGGACCAAAAATAATTTGGCAATAAAGATATTTGCACCAGATTGTTCACTGCAGTTCAATTCATAATTTCCAAGTCATGGAAGAAGCCCAAATGCCCATCGACACACAAATGGATTAATAAACTGTGGTATATGTATACCATGGAATACTATGCAGCAGTAAAATAAAAATGGAGACTTTACCTCTTTTATGTTTCCATGGATGGAGCTGGAAAATATTCTTCTTAGTAAAGTATCTCAGAAATGGAAAAAAAGTATCTAATGTACTCAGTACTACTGTGAAACCAATTTATAATCACTCACACTTGCATATGAAAAATGAAGCATAACTTTAGCCTAGGATGAAAGAGAGAAGGGGAGAGAAAGGGTGGGGTGGGGTGGGAGGGATAGTAGGGGATAGTAGGGAAACCACACCTATGGAGCACATTGCAAGTACAAATTGGATCTATCATGTGTAGAACACAAATGTCCTAATGCTATAATTGGGTAAACAAGGTGAAAGCCATGTTGATTAGTATGATGTAAGCACTCCAATTAGTACAAATAATCAACACATTGAAAATGGCATAAATGTATTTATGATCTATGCACAAAAGACTTAACAATAAAAAAAGACATTTTTCTTTGCATATGCAAATATATAAAAAATATACATTTCTTATTACTATAAATACAGATGTAATATATATTTTTTCTATAATTTAAATTTTGTCTTACATATTTATGTATTAATATACAAGCATGGTCTTCTATGACATATGTATACACAGAGGTAAGCTAGTAAATGTCTATTAAATGGTTCTTGAGAAATAAAAGGCCCTAATTTGTTACCATTTTCCCATTTCTGTGTTGTAACTACTCCCATGATTGAATTCAAGCAACAAACCTGATGTATCACCACAGAGATTTCAGGTTAGAAATGTATCAAAAATGAACTCAAGAACATACTGTAGAAATGAGTATTGGTAACTGTGTCAACCAGGGTTGGTGACCAACTATGTACAGAGAGTTTATCAAAATAACTCCCTCATAGAATTAAAGAATTTAAAATTACAAAAACAATTACAGAAAATGTGTTGTTTTGAACTAATTTTTCACATATTATTGTGGTAAAATACAATATAAAGGAATTAAATTCTCCCTTTAACCATTTTAACTGTAAAATTCAGTAGCATTTATAGAAGGCATTTATAATGTGTTGGCCATCATCACCATTCATTTCCAGAACTTTTTCAACATTCCAAATAGAAACTCTGTCCCAACTTAATTAAATAATACCTCCCCATTTCCCTCCTCCTTCTAAACCTCTGGTAACCTCCATTCTGTTTTCTTTATGAAATTGCCCATTCTCCATTCTAGGTATTTCATGTAAGTGGAATCGAATAATAATTATCCTTCTGCACATTGTCTAGTTGATTTGGAATAACACTGTCATGGCTCATTCATGTCATAACCTATGTCAGAATTTCAGTCCTTTTTTATAGTGAAATCATATTCCATTATCCAAACATTACATTTTATACCCATTCATCTGTTGATGAATATTTATGTTATTTTTATCTTTTGGCCCTTGCTAGGGCTTATATGAACATTTTTTTTACAAATATCTGTTTGATCCTGCTTTCAGTTCATTGGAATATTTAACTAGGAGTGGAATTGTTGGATCATATAGCAATTTTATGGTTAATATTTTAGGATGACCAAACTGTCTTCCATAGCAGCTGCACCATTTTATCTTCCCATCATCAATGCATGAGGGGTCTAATTTTTCCCCATCCTCACCAGCACTTGTTATTTATAAATTTTCTCATAATAATCATGCTAATAAGTGTGAAGTTATATCTCATTGTTGATGTGACTTGCATTCTCCTAATGATTACATGATATTTAGCAACCTTTTCATGAACCTACTGGCCATTTGTATATCTTCCTGGGAGAAATGTCTATTTAAGTCTTTTATACATTTTTGAATTGAGGGTTTTTTTGTTTGTTTGTTTTAGTCATAGGATGAACCTTACATATGCTTTTAAAATTTAAACCTCAACAAAATTTTAGAAGTTAGAACAACAAAAGAGTTGAGGAAGATTATTTTACCACTGTATTTATTTAGAATGCTGCACTGTAGTGATAATAATAAAGGTCAGCTTTTACTTGGTTTTATACATGTCAGTACTCATGATATATATATATATATATATATGTATGTATGTATATATATGTCAGTACTCATGATATATATATATGTATGTATATATATGTATATATATGTGTATATATATATATATATATATATATATCTTTCATTGGCACTGAGGTTGGACCACTCCCACTGCCTCAACCTTGAAAGGCTACTGAACCCCAAGTTTCTTAAAAAGAAAGTGGCTTAATCAGTGTTGGTTTTGTGCCTTCCAAATATTATTTCAGTTGTTGAGGGTACTGGTAGTGAGTTTGAGTAAGGTGAATATGTTTTGTTTTCTATATACCTCTACCTTACATCATGGTGGGTGTGCAACAAACAGCACAATAGGGTAGGTGGTCTGAAGGTGATTTCTTCTCTGTCTCCTATTTTAGGGGGAGGGTCATAGTCACCCTTCGCACATCATGCCCTCATTCTGTCTGTATTCTGGCAATCTAGATGCTGTTGTCACTTCTTCCACCACTCCACACACAGTACCCAACACCTTTTTAAGGAGGGAAATTTATCAGCAGTGCTCAGACCTGACCCAGTGCTCATCCCTAATCTCTGACTTACTTTGGACTTGAAGTTCTGGCCCCCAAACATCCAGGACTCCACATCTCCCCCTTGTCACACAAGAACTCAAACATACACATCAACTTTTTGTAACTCGATTTTATGAGTTACCTTGTATTTTGTTTATATAAGATTCAATCTCTGCATGGTTGCCCATTACTCAAAAACCAAAATTCTGAATAACACAGAAGATATTTATAAGGTACCTGGCCTTTTTTTACAGTTACAGGCTGTACAGGTATTTATTTGGAAAGGTAAACTTCTTCAGAGTCTTTGGCTCTGGGGTTAGCTGAACCCGTCTCTTATTTTGATTCTGTGCCTTATTTTGATTCCTTCTCTTATGGCAATTCTGGCTCTTGTTTTGATTCTGTCTCTTAGTTTGCCTCCATTTCTTATTGAGCTTATGGCAACAAACAAATATTGTTGGTTTTCTTGCTTTTTTAACCTTTTTTGAGTGGGTTGTAGATGTATGACGTTTTTTCATTGAACTTCCTTGAAGGGATGTTTTTGCCTTCTTAGTTATCTTTGGTACCTGCAAGGGTAACAGGATGAACCAAGAATAACATTAGTTTGGAGAAATATGAGGGGATTCACGAAAAGGGGAGTGGGATGAGGAGTTTTGTTCAGGCAAAGACAAGATAGAGGTCTTGGGGGCAAAGTCAGTGGGGAAGCTTGGATTGGGGTCATCTTACCTTGACAACATCTCTGTACCTTGGTCGACGGAGTATTTTTCTCTTCTTCTTCCGTTTAGTATTTGAGTTCGGTTGTACAAAAAATGTCCTAGATTCCCATGGTTTTCTGGTCACCTTAGTCATGGTAAAGCTCTGCAGTGCTATACCTTATAGTCCTTGACCTTTCTCTCTCTATACATATATACACATGTTTAAATACATATAATCCTTTTTCAGGCCAATGAGGAGCTACATCCTTTAGTTTGATTGGTCACCAAAGTTTTTCTCTAGCCAATGGTGTCTTGGAGAGCCTTATACATCACAAAGAACTACTTCAGACATCTCCATGATGTGGTGAAGTTGCTGGGGAGGCAATGATGTGGCTTTGACATCATAAAGTACCACTCCTAAAACCTCCACGGAGGGTACTCTGGGGAGGGAGAGGTGCTCTAGATGGATATAGGGGGCTTTCCTTTAGCACTCTCTAAAGACTCTTCCCAAACTGACCTACCAGATCTAATTTCTCCAGGTTCAATTATGAAGGCTCACATGATAGAGAGAGGGTATTTTCCCCAAATCATTCTACATGGATCCTCCTATTCCATGGTTCATTCTGTTCCTTACTACCCTTAACCATTCCTGAGTATTTTGTATATCTTACTTAAAATCCCTCCAAGCTCATGTGCTCATATTTAAGTATTGATAAAGATGTGAATAATCCCACTTTTCTCCTATTATAATAGAGATTTTTTTTAAAGTAAGCATTATCAAAGTTGTACAGCAACTTGAATTAGTATACAATGTCATCCTTAATAAAAATTGGTGAAATCGCTTTGGAAAACTGCTTGATAGTTTCTTAAAAAGTTGAACAAAATTCCTATGTGATCCAGCCATATATTGTACATGTTTATCAAAGGAAAATTAAAGCTTATTTATACAAAAACTTGTATGGAAATGTTCTTAGTAGCTCTATTTGTAATAACCAAAAACTGTAAAAATACAAATTCAAATTTCCATCAATAGGTGTTTGGGTGAACAAGGTATAATCAGTCATACAAGGGAATGCTACTCAGTAATACAAAGACACTGTCTCAAAGAAAATTAGCCACTGGTATTTTGTGGCTAATTTTAGGTATTAACTTGGCCAAGCACAATGACTCATGCCTATAATTGTAGAACTCAAAGAAGCCAAGGCAGGAGGATTCCTAGAGGTCAGATGTTCAAGACCAGCCTGAGCAAGAGCGAGACCCTGTTTCTACTAAAAATAGAAAAATTAGCCAGGCGTCATGGTGAGTGCCTACAGTTCCAGCTACTTGGGAGGCTGAGGTGGGAGGATCACTTGAACCCAAGAGTTTGAGGAGGTTGTGAGCTAGGCTGATGACATGGCACTCTATCCTGGGTGAGACAGTGAAAGCCTGTCTCAAAAAAAAAAAAAAAATATATATATATATATATATATATAGTATCAACTTAACTTGATTTTGGAATACACAGAAAGTTGGTAAAGTGTTATTTCAGGGTGTATTTGTGAGAGTGTTTAGAGAAGTGGCTGGTGTTTAGATCAGTAGATTGAGTAAGGAAGATCCTCCCTTACCCAATGTGGGTTGGCGACATTCAATTGACAAGGCCCCAGATAGAATAAAATGGCAGAAGAACAACAAACTCACTTTCTCATATATAACAGATACAACCTCTGTTTCCTTTCCTCAGGAATCATAAATCTAGACTTCTTACTGTTTGGACTCCAGGACTTTCCCAGTACCTGCTCCAGATTCTCAGGCCTTCAGAATTGGATTAAGCCATACACCTGACTTCCTCGGTTCTCCAGCTTGCAGATTGTCTATTGTGGGACTTATATCCCTCCATGATTGAGCCAATTCCCCCAATAAATGAATAAATCTTCCCTTTCTCCCCACTCTGTTTCTCTCTCTCTCTATATATATATATAGATATAGATATACACACATATATACATACAAATATGTATGTACATACATACAGAGGGAGCCAAAAACATATACACATTTTAAGAAAGGAAAAATGTATTAAAGTAATACATTTATATTTAAAAATTGTAATATTCAATATATATCAACAAACAATGAATAAAAGTCATGTTTGACTTCTGAAATTATAAGAGGTGCTCAACCATCAGTGTCCAGACACTTCTGATTACAGCCAACCACTGCTTAGCAATGCTGCAAAGCCTCCTGGATGTTCCCTTGTGCACATTACACACAGTAGCATGTGTCTCAAACTTACCAGGAATTTATGCAATTGTTAGGTGTTTTGGAGGTTCTGTTATATACTCATGCCTCCGTTGTCATTGTACTTCCACACGTTCTCACATTTCAAATACCACTTTAAAATGGTCTTGCATTCTTCGCACAACAACTTGGTACTTCTACCATTTTCTTTGACTGCCCTGCCTATTGTATGGTGATGCTAGCATTCATTTGATTAATGCCAAACATCATATCACACATTGCTACCATAATTCAATTCCACTTCAAAAAGTAATACATAGACAACATCTCTTAAAATATGTATACATTTATGGAACCCCTGGGGTGTGTGTGTGTGTGTGTGTGTGTGTGTGTTTGGTTTTGTCTTTCTGGAAAACTCTAATACATGACACTTGCAACAACACATTGATGGATTTTAAAAGAATATGGTGAGATGAATTAAAGAAGCCAGACCAAAAAAAAAAGGGGGGGGATTATATAATGTATGATTCTATTATATGAATATACACATGGAAACTAGTCTATACTGACAGAAAACAAACCATTAGTTGCCTGAGGCAGACGTGGGGCAAAGAGGGAAAAGGGGAATTATAAATGACATTTTAAATACACACAGTTAATTATGTTCATTATAGTTCAATATTGTAGTTAGAACAGCAATACAGGGGTGGAGGCAAGATGGCTGACTGAAGCCAGCTTTCCACAGCAGCTCCCATCCAGAAGGAGAATTAAAGGACAGAAGTTTAGCAAGTAAACTGGTGAATTAGAGCTGAGCCAAGAGAGAAGGTTGAAGAACGCACATCAACTCTGCTGAGGTGAGCTGCGACCACAAAGATACAAATAAAAGGTACAAAATCTGTCGCCAAGTGGACGGGAGTCCCCTCCACCATGAGAATGGCTCACAATCCTCCTACAAACAAGCGAGCAGAGTTCAAAAGTCCTCCCATTATATCCCACAGGAGAGATCCTCTAAAAACTGGACCTATTTCCCCTACTAGGGTGCCATAGCACTCTCCTACCAGGCATAAAACTGTATATATTCTCTACCTACTATTCTGAACTCCCAGCACTCCCCTCCACTCTCACTCTGAGATCTGAAAGCCTGTACCCCAGGAGTCCAGATTCTTGGGTATTTTCTTGAGAGGAGTGGACAGGGTATGGACTGCTGCTGGTCAGTGCTAATTCTGTGGCACAGGATTAAAGAGAGGATGGTCAGCTGAGAGGGAACCATATAGGAGCGGCAGTGCCCTGAGGCACAGAGCAGCAGCTGCAGTGGCAACAAAAGGGCTCACCCTTGGATATTCTAGAGTCACACCCCTGTCTCTCTGGGCAACCAGAGGAGGCCGGGCATCTTCTCTGGTGCCAGGTACTGGCAGAACAGATCTGGAATGGAAATGCAGTCCCTCTGAGTAAAGGGTTTGGCTGAGGTGGTACTGGCCTGGGCAGAGCGCGGGGAATAGAATATGCATGTGCAGAGCCAGCAAATTCCCAGGGTGGGGCTGACCCAGAGGACCGCTTTACTGAGCCTAAGATTCACCCAGTGTCAGGGGATAATTAGCTGAGACAAAGGAGGGCAGGCAGAGGCTGGAACTGAGAGCTAACAACGCCACTCCAACAAAAAAGGTAGCCAAGACCAGGCAGCGGCACAGACTGGGACTGAGTCACAATTTCTGTGAACTCAAATGCCATCTGATCTCCAGGGGAATATAGCCAGGACAGAAACAAATTCTGCGAAGTTGTTCTGTTCTTTCAGTAACATCAATCAGGGGTGGGGCTGGAACTGAGTGAATCGCCCCAGCCTCCATTAAGTGCCCAAGGTTATCAGGCCTCACCTCCCCCTGCCAGATAATGGCAGAGAGCAGTGGCCTGGCTGAGGAAACATAGATCCCCTTTTGATTCAGACAGGTGCAAGCCACTGGAGAATCTGCTCATTGGAGGCAACTGAGTCACAGCACTGTGGGGTTATCAGTGACTGGGTGTCACAGAGGTGCAAGGTGGGGAAGGAGGCATCAACCTCCCCAGACTAATCTATTTGCTGGGTGGGTCCTCCAGACTTCACGGAGCATGAGAGCAAGTCATATTTGAGTTGTCAGCAGGCCCCTGCAATCTAGTTGCCAGAGACCTTTTAAACTCTCCCACATGAGACAGGTACTAAGTGAAACAATTGATTTGGACCTCTTGAATTGGGCCAATCGCCCAAGGACTATTCAAATGGTAGCCTGGGTGTGCAGTTGTGGGAAGGTTTGATTTTCCTTTTCCAACTGTTGCCTGTGAGGGGCAGGGTGACTTAATTGTTGGTATTACTCCACAGCTGAGACTTCAACCCAGAGTAACTGATTCAGTAGGGTCAGACAGAGACCAGCTGAAAACAAGACAGAGCCACATAGCCACACCAAGCAGGTGCCCAGTTTCTCAGGCTGTAGCACTGTATGGGTCTTTGGCAAAGCTCCAAAGGAAAAGGTACAGACACGAGTCCCAGCTTTTGGGAAAATGGCTGGTTAAGCACTACTCCTGGAGCCCCAACCCAACTTCTCTTTATCTGCTCATCTAGTCAAATGGTGTAAAATAATCATGGGGCGAAATCAGCAGAAAAACTCCAGTAACATGAATAACCAGAGTAGATCAACCCCCCACCAAGAGAAGATATGGCAGACACAACTGAAGATCCCATTCATAAACAGATGTCTGACATGTCAGAAATTGAATTCAGAATTTGGATTGCAAACAAGATTAATAGAATGGAGGAAATGTTGGAATTAGAAATTCCAAGAGCAATTCAAAAGTTGTCTCAAGAAATTAACAAATTTAAAGACAAAAATCACCAAAGATTTTGACACATTGAGACAAGAATTTGCAGCCCTCAAACATCTGAAAAATACAGTAGAATGTTTAGAATGAGTAGAATCCCTTAGTAAACAGAATGGAGCAAGCAGAGGAAAGGATTTCTGACAGCAAAGACAAAGCTTTTGAATGCACCCAAACTGTCAAAGAAGAAGAGAAATGGAGTGCAAAAATAAATCATTCTCTCAGAGATTCTGGGATAATTCGAAGAAAGCTAATATTTGCCTCATAGGAATCCCTGAAAGCAAACGAAGAGTCTTTGCAAGCATAGAGGCTCTTCTCCATGAAATTATGAAACAGAATTTTCCAGACATGCCAAGAGATTCTGCAATTCAGATAGTAGACAGTTTCAGAACCCCAGCATGACTGAATCCAAGTAAGACATCCTCCAGGCACATCACAATTAACTTCACTAAAGTTAATATGAAGGAGAAAATTCTGAAAGCAGCCAGACATAAGAAAACCATAACCTACAAAGGGAAGAATATTAGAATAACTGCAGATCTCACTACTGAGACTTTTCAAGCCAGAAGAGGGTGGTCATCAACTTTTAATCTCCTAAAATAAAATAACTTTCAACCCAGGATCCTGTATCCAGCTAAACTGAGTTTCATTTATGATGGAGAAATTAAATACTTTAATGACATTCACATGTTGAAGAAATTTGCCATAACTAAACCAGCGCTCCAGAATATTCTCAGACCTATTCTCCATAATTACCAGCATAATACTCTAACAAAAATTACTCACTCAGAAACTTTTGATCAAACTCCAACTTCCACAGTGGCGAAAGGATTAAAAATGTCCACTGGACTTTTGAAAAACTTGATACTCAAAATTCTACCAGGCTTATCAATATTCTCCATTAATGTGAATGGCTGAAATTGTCCACTAAAGAGACACAGGTTGGCAGACTGGATACAATAACTTAAGCCAGATATCTACTGCATACAAGAATCCTATCTTACCTTATAAGATAAATATAGACTCAGGGAAAAGGGATGGTCATCCATATTTCAGGCAAATGGAAATCAGAGAAAAAGCAGGTGTTGCAATTCTATTTGCAGATACAATAGGCTTTAAACCAACAAAAGTAAGGGAGGATAAGAATGGTCACTTCATATATGTTAAGGGTAATACTCAATATGATGAGATTTCAATTATTAATATTTATGCACCCAACCAGAATGTGCCTCAATTTATATGAGAAACTCTAACAGAAATGAGCAGACTCCAACTCTATAATAGTTGAATATTTTAACTCTCCTTTGGCAGTGTTGGACAGATCCTCTAATAAGAAGCTTAGCAAAGAAATTTTAGACTTAAACTTAACCATTCAACATTTGGATTTAACAGACATCTACAGAACATTTCATCCCAACAAAACTGAATACACATTTTTTCTCATCAGCTCACAGAACATACTCCAAAATCGATAACATCTTAGGTCACAAGTCTAACAGCAAAAAAATGTAAAGAAATAGAAATTATTCCTTGTATCTTCTCGGACCATCATGGAATAAAAGTTGAGCTCAATAACAACAGGAATCTGCATACTCATACAAAAACATGGAAGTTAAACAACTATGCTGAATGATAGCTGGGTCAGAGATGAGATTAAAAAGGAAATAGCCAAATTTTTGGAACAAAACGACAAAGAAGACATGAACTATCAGAACCTCTGGGATAACGCAAAGGCAGTTCTAAGAGGGAAATTTATAGCACTGCAAGCCTTCCTCAAGAGAATGGAAAGAGAGGAAGTTAACAACTTAATGGGACATCTCAAGCAACTGGAGAAGGAAGAACATTCCAACCCAGAAACCCAGCAGAAGAACAGAGCTGAATTAAATGAAATTGAAAAATAAAAGGATTATACAACAGATCAATAAATCAAAAAGTTGGGTTTTTGAAAAGGTCAATAAAATAGATAAACCTTTGGCTAACCTAACCAGGAAAAACAAGAGTAAAATCTCTAATCTCATCAATCAGAAACGACAAAGACAAAATAACAACAAACTCAGAAATTCAAAAAATCCTTAATGAATACTACAAGAAACTTTATTCTCAGAAATATGAAAATCTGAAGAAAATTGACAAATACTTGGAAGCACATCACCTTCCAAGACTTAGCCAGAATCAAGTGGAAATGTTGAACGAGCCTATATCAAGTTCTGAAATAGCATCAACCATACAAAATCTCCCTAAAAAGAAAGGTCCAGGACCTTCACTTTTCTAGGACCAGATGGCTCCATGTCAGAATTCTACCAAATCTTTAAAGAGGAACTATTACCTATATTACTCAACCTTTTCCAAAATATAGAAAAAGAAGGAATACTACCCACCACATTCTATAAAGCAAACATCACCTTAATCCCCAAACAAGGAAAAGACCCAACAAGAAAAACAAAATTATAGACCAATATCACAAATGAACATTGATGCAGAAATATTCAACAAGATCCAAACAAACAGAATCCAGCAAAACATCAAACAAATTATACTTCATGACCAAGTGGGTTTTATCCCAGGGTCTCAAGGCTGGTTCAATATATGTAAATCTATAATTATAATTCAGCAAATGAACAAATTAAAAAACAAAGACCATATGATTCTCTCAACTGATGCAGCAAAAGCTTTTGATAATATCCAGCATCACTTCATGATCAGAACACGTAAGAAAATTGACATAGAACAGACATTTCTTAAACTGATAGAGGCCATCTACAGCAACCCCACAGCCAATATTGTATTGAATGGAGTTAAAATGAAATAATTTCCACTCAGATTAGGAACCAGGCAAGGTTGCCCATTGTCTCCACTGCTCTTTAACATTGGAATGGAAGTATTTAGCCATTGCAATTAGGGAAGAAAGGGCAATCAAGGGCATCCATATAGGGTCAGAAGAGATCAAACTCTCACTCTTCACAGATAATATGATTGTATATCTGGAAAACACCAGGATTCCACTACAAAACTCTTAGAAGTGACCAAGGAATACAGCAGCATCTCAGGTTACAAAATCAACATTCATAAATTGGTAGCCTTTATATATACCAACAATAGTCAAGCTGAAAAAATAGTCCAGGACTGTATTTCATTCACAGTAGTGCCAAAGAAGATGAAATATTTGGGAGTTTATCTAACAAAGGATGTGAAAGATCTCTATAAAGACAGCTATGAAACTCTAAAAAAAGAAATAGCTGAAAATGTGAACAAACGGAAAAACATACCATACTCATTGCTGAGAAGAATCAACATTGTTAAAATGTCCATACAACCCAATGCAATATACAATTTTTATGCAATCCCTATTAAAGCTCTGCTGTCATACTTTAAAGATCTTGAAAAAATAATACTTCGTTTTATATGGAATCAGAAAAAAACCTCAAATAGCCAAGACATTACTCAGAAATAAAAACAAAGCAGGAGGAATCACACTACCAGACCTCAGACTATACTATAAATCGATAGTGATCAAAACACCATGGTACTGGCACAAAAACAGTGAGGTAGATGTATGAAACAGAATAGAGAACCAAGAGATGAATCCAGCTACTTACGGTTATTTGATCTTTGAGAAGCCAATTAAAAACATTCAGTGGGGAAAAGATTCCCTATTTAACAAATGGTGCTGGGTGAACTGGCTGGCAACCTGTAGAAGACTGAAACTGGACCCACACCTTTCACCATTAACTAAGATAGACTGTCACTGGATCAAAGTTTTAAACTTAAGACATGAAACCATCAAAATACTAGAAGAAAGTGCAGGGAAAACTCTTGAAGAAATCAGCCTGGGCAAATATTTTATGAGGAGGACCCCCCGGGCAATTGAAGCAGCTTCAAAAATACACTACTGGGACATGATCAAACTAAAAAGCTTCTGCATACCCACGAACACAGTAAGTGAAGCAAGCAGACAGCCCTCAGAATGGGAGAAGATATTTGCAGGTTATGTGTCTGACAAAGTTTTAATAACCAGAACTCAAACGTATTAGCAAGAAAAGAACAAGTGATCCCATCGCAGGCTGGGCAAGGGACTTGAAGAGAAACTTCTCTGAAGAAGACAGGCACACGGCCTACAGACATATGAAAAAATGCTCATCATCCTTAATCATCAGAGAAATGCAAATCAAAACTACTTTGAGATATCATCTAACTCCAGTATGGTTAGCCCATATCACAAAATCCCAAGATCAGAGATGTTGGCATGGATGTGGAGAAAAGGGAACACTTCTATACTGCTTGTGGGAATGCAAACTAATACGTTCCTTTTGGTAAGATGTTTGGAGAACATTAGAAATCTAAAAATAGACCTGCCACTCAATCCTACAATTCCTCTACTAGGTATATACCCAGAAGACCAAAAATCACACCAACTATAACAAAAATATTTGTACCAGAATGGTTATCGTAGCCCAATTCATAATTGCTAAGTCATTGAAGAAGCCCAAGTTCCCATCGACCCATGAATGGATTAATAAATTGTGGTATATGTACACCATGGAATATTATGCAGCCTTAAAGAAAGATGGAGACCTTTACCTTTTACATGTTTACATGGATGGAGCTGGAACATATTCTTCTGGGGTGGCACTTGTGGTTCAAAGGTGTAGGGCACCAGCCCCATATGTCAGAGGTGGTGGGTTCAAACCCAGCCCCAGGCAAAAAAACAAAACAACACTTATGAATGGAACATAGTCTTCTTAGCAAAGTATCTCAAGAATGGAAGAAAAAGTATCCAATGTACTCAGCCATACTATGAAACTAATTTATAGCTTTCATATGAAAGCTATAACCCAGTTATAACCTAAGAATATGGGAAAAGGGGAAAGGGAGGGGATGGGAGAAGGAGGATGAGTGGAGGGAGGGTAATTGGTGGGACTACACCTATGGTGCATCTTACAGAGTACATGTGAAACTTACTAAATGTAGAATATAAATGTCTTAACACAATAACTAAGAAAATGCAATGAAGGCTTCGTTAACCAGTGTGATGAAAATATGTCAAATGGTATATAAAACCAGTGTATGCTGCTCCATGATTGTATTAATGTACACAGCTATGATTTAATAATAACTAATTTTTTTAAAAAAGAACAGTAATACAAAGAAAGTTGGGACAAGAAAGCACTGGAAGGAATAAAGGAGGTGAAAGTCCAGCTGACTGCCACTAGCTTTCATGTTCATATATGCAGATTTACAGTGATGCTGCTGCCACAGGTCAGTAATCTGGGAAATCACTGCCAACTTCTTACACATTCTTCAGCATTAAAGTAGATTAAATTATTGGGGAATGCTGAGGCTGCAGCAAAAGACATGCATTTGGGAATCCTGTGAGTATACTTAACCATTTAAAGATGCAGCAGCAAAATGGGTGTACTCTGCTTCTCCTCTGACTTTAAAACCACACAATAATTGATCTTACTATGAAATGTAAGATCTATATGAACTTCAGCTGGTATGGCTGTCTGGCAGATGTAGTCCCAAGTTTTAACTCTCCGGAATAGAAGGAAATATATAGTACGGAATGTAAAAGGTCACTGAATGCAACAGGGAATATCAGGCCCTGCATAAAAATGGAAAGCCTGGTGACATTTGTAGGGTTCAATATCAGCAGCAACTTTTCGAAGAGCTAGTTAGGCAAAACAAGGGCAGCATTTTTTCTGTACTTCCAATTTAACTTTGAATAGAAAAGTTGCCTGCTTATAGATAACTGAATCATTTATCATACAAGCTAGGATATTATTTTTAAAAAATGAAATAGGGAATATTAATAATCATACCTGGATAATTCAGCATTCTGCTGGGTGAACAAATGGTCAACCTAACTAAAAAAGAAGAGCTTTCTGGATAAATTAGTTTGTGTTATATAAAATTCATAATTCTGTAAACCAGAACATGACAGATGGTCATAAAACTATATCTTAGTTTCTCTGGGAATTTTCTAAATGCAGTGAGGCTCAGGCAGAATTGATTCACCTACATTATAATGTTAGAAGAAAGTTTTTCAGATTTGTTTATTTGCTCTTTATTCACGTGCCATTTTGAGGGCTAAATCGCTCAAAGTGAACAATGGTGAACTTGTGATGAGGACAAGCATACTATTGCTTTGAGAAAATATGAGCCTAAAATATATAAATACATTTGATGTTAACTTGCTTAACATCTTTGAGGCAACAAGCTTGAGAATTAACCACAGAAGAGAAATTAATTAATCAGGTTCAGGGGGAAATTCAGAGATGGTGCTCAGACAACAGTTTTTATTTCCAATTGAAATCAGATTTAGATTTATTTAAGCATTCTTTTTACATCATCTTAGCCCACTCCCTTAACAACACTATCACACAGGTAGTGTTAACCCAATTTTGTAAATGAAAGTAATGAGAACTACAGATAAAAAGAATGTTGGTCAAATTCACAGAACTTGAACATATCGACTCTAACCTCATGATGTCTTTAGTATAGCCATTTATTAACAATTTATTTCCTGATTTATTTTCTCCCTAGCGCTACCTAGCACTTACCTGAATGACAGGACTGACCAATGTTTGTCTGTTTGCCTTTGCAGAAAATCTATGTTGGAACACTGCAGTTATCTGAGACAGATCAGCATTGGATCAATTTAGTGGAAAGGATGATTGAATCATTTCTTGAGAGACTCCCAAATAAAACACATTTTTAGTGAGGCTTTCTCCTTTATTGAGATGGCATTAAGTACAACTGAATACTAAAAATAGTAGAATGATATATTGGGGAGTATTCTGTTGTTTGATTTATTGAGGAGCACTTGAGGAGTTTGTTGCCAAAGGGCAATTACATGAGATAGCTTTGCTAGGAATGATTCGAGTCCCCTTCAAATTATTAAACATTCTTAAATAATCCCTGAGGAAGATAGCCTCCCAAAAGGATAGCAATCTTAACAGTGCCTAAAAAAGTAACATTTTAGAGATTCATAGCAAAAAAAAAAAAAAGAAGGATTTGAGAAATGATACTTGTTTAGAGACAGAAAAGGAGAAGAATGAATACTATAGATTTAATAAAAAGCATCTTCTCTCTTCTTTCAATAATAAAAAAGAGCAATATCACCAAAATTTAATCTCAGGGCAGGCAGTAGCAACATGATGTAAGTTTACCCTATACCAACTAGTCTCTCTGGCTCCTTTGTTTCTACTCTACCACAAATTACTTCACTACTTTGAAAGGATCTTTAAAATATCTTGTCATTCTGTTAAGTCTTTCCAATTGTGGTCTGAACTACCAATATTAGGAATTACTTTTAAAATCTTAACCTCTTGGAAACAAAGGACATTCCAATAAACTGACATTGCTTGCGTCATTTATTTAATGCTGATCCCTTTATAAACATCTCAAAAGGAAGCACTCAGAAATACAGCTGCCCTTGTCTGCAGTGACTTTCCCACAGTTCCAATAAATGTCATTGATTCTTTCATTCAGAAAACATTACTCCCCCACTCCCCTAGAATTTTAGATATTTACTCACTGATAACAAGGACACATATGCTTCACTTGAAGAAGTAGCTGTGTTCTTTCCTCAAAGGCTTTTCAAAAATCAATAGTGTGCAGATTGATCCATAAGATCATACAGAAATTCTGATACTTTGAAATTGCAAAGTGTTTTCATCTATGTTTCTTATGGATTTTCAATTGTCAGAAGGCTCTTCAATAGCCTCCTTGTAGCCATGTGTAGTAAGGACCTGTAAATAGCCATGAGACAAGAATAACAGCAAATTTAAGAAGGGCTTTTATTAAATCAATCTTTGAAATTTGTTTGTTCAGATTTTATTATATCACTTTAGGTTTTGGTAACATTCCTCTGTATTTAGGTTGGAAAAAAATCAATAATGTCAGCCCACTAATCTTCCAAAATCATCAGGGAAACAGTCTTAATAAAGAAGGGCTTTCTGAGTTATTCCTCCCCCTCTTCTACTATTCACTTTTCAGCTACTTTTCTAAAAGCGTCTTTGAAATCACATATCCTTTCGGTCCGTGCTAAAAGAAGAGGGCTTTCTGACTGCGAAGTCAGCTCCTTCTTAGCAACAGATGACACACACGCACCCGGAATAGCTACAAGCTCTGTGCTCTCTGTGTGTCTCTTGTATGATCAGTGACAATTTGCTTAGTTTCCCCTCACCTGCTTCCTAGCTAGTAATTACCCAGAGACAGAATCTTTGTGTAACCCTGACTTACAGCATTAGAATACGATGTAATTGTACCCAGTGTAATTGGCTCCAATGGCAGAGCCCCATTAACCTGGCACGGCTGTTTTTAAAGCAGCCTGTGATCTAGCTCATTAAATTTTATCTTCAGTAATAAGGAATGTTATGACCTTTGCTGTTCTTGTGTTAATGTTATTTATGTGGACATGTCACCTAAGATATCAAAACATACAGTGTCATTGAATTTCAGAGACAAGCCAACCTTCTATACTCAGAATGAATGAAAATTGAGTTCTAAATGTGATAAAGATGAAGGATACAATCCATATTTAAAGAGCATCTTAGAGACCCAATGCAGTAAAAGCCTTCTGCTGAGAAAGTTCTCCTCACCCCCAGGGACTCTCCCTCTTCAACAACACAGTCAGTTCCTGACTGCTAAGCTCTGTGCCTGGAGGAGGGGCATGGGAAGATCCCCCAGTACACATGTGTTCCCACAGTATAATGGCTGCAAGAACAAAGGCAGACAGTTTATCTCTTTTCTCAATAGAGCCTGGTATGCTCCTTTGACAGTTGTCTGAGCGGCAGTTTAGAAAGAGAATTGACCTGGGTTTTAATCTTAGGTTGGGTCTGAAAAGGCTACGTATATACAAGAAAGGTGCTTATTCACTCTGGGCTCAGTTCACCCATTTGTAACAGAAAAATATTAACTTAAGTGATATATAGGACCATTTCAAAATAAAGATTTTAAAACATAAAAATAGATGCCACATTTTACCTTTTATAATATAGCTCAGTGGATAGGGCGCAGGCCACATGTACTGAGGCTGGTGGGTTCAAACCCGGCCAGGGACAGCTAACAAAAACCACCACAACAACAATGACACCTGCAACAACAACAAAAAAAAAATAGCCAGGCGTTGTGGCCAGAGCCTGTAGTTCCAGCTACTTGGGAGGCTGAGGCAAGAGAATCAGGAGTTTAAGGTTGCTGTGAGCAGTGACACCACAGCACTCTACCCAGGGCGACATAGTGAGATTTTGTCTCAAAAAAAAAAAAAAATAGAATAAAATCCATTTTTAAAAAATATCTCCCCATCCTCCCCACAAGGGCACATGTGAAACTTAGTAAATGTAGAATATAATTGTCTTAACACAATAACTAAGAAAATGCCAGGAAGGCTACGTTAACCAGTGTGATGAAAATGTGTCAAACTGTTTATAAAACCAGTGTATGGTGCTCCATGATCGCATTAATGTACACAGCTATGATTTAATATTAATAAAAAAAGAAATAAAGTGCACAATAAATATAATGCTACTTGAAAAAAATAAATAAAAAATATCTGAATGGAATTAAATTAAATCATGTCATTTCTCCCTTTTGTTCAGACACAAGAGTAATTACAAGAGTAATACCCCAGTAGACTTGTATCTGATAAAGGCAACTCCAAAATATTTTGCTAATTAAAGAAAAATCTTTCCATTCAGAGAGCTTTAGAATGTGCTAAAACACTAGAAAGTTCTTGACTTGAAAATTTGATTTTATGCAAGTTTTATGCTTCAACTTGACCATATATGATACTCAGTTATTCAAACATCAATATAGGTATTGCTGTGAGGTATTTACTTTATGTAGTTAACAATGACAATCAGTTCACTTTAAGGAAAGGAGATTACCCTCAATGAGCTAGGTATGCCTCACACTATCAATGGAAAGGCTTCAAGAGCAAAACCGAGGTTTCCCTGAAGAAGAAATTCTGCCTGTAGATGACAGCCTTAGCTCTGCCTGAGATTCCAGACATCCTCCCCTATGTACTCCTGACTTGCCTAACTGGACAATTCCAAAAGCCAATATTGTGTGTGTGTGTGTCTGTGTGTGTGTGTGTGTCTCCTACTCTTGTGGGTTGAATTGAATTCCAAAAAGATACGTTCTTAATCTTCAAGAACCAGAACCAGTGAATATGACCTCATTTGGGAATAGGGGTTTTGCAGATGTAATCAAGTTAAGATTAGGTCTTTGCTGGATTAATATGGCTCCTAAATCCATTGACCAATGGTGCCTGTGTAAAGAGAGAGAGATTTGAAGACACACAGGAGACCCAGGGAAGAAAGTCTCTTGAATCAAGAGGCAGAGATTAGAGTTTTGCTACTGCAAGTCAAGGAATACCAATGACTGTCAGCAACCACCAGAAGCAATAAAAAGGATGGCCTTGATGATAAATAAGCTTGTTTTTTGGATTTCTAGCCTCCAGAAGTATGGGGGAATAAATGTCTGTTGTTTTAAGCCACCTGGTTTGTGGTAACTTGTTAGAACAATCTTAGGAAACTAATATACCTACTTATCCTACTGGTTCTGTTTCTTTGGTAAAACCTTGACTAATGCAATGTTCTTTTTGGTGAAAATGTATCATTTTTAATGAAATTACAGGACTTTTTTTCTCAGAATATATCCATAACTCCTTTTTTTCAAATGGTACTACTTCTGAGAAATGTTAGAGAAAAAAAGTTGTGGTTAAATAAATATAGAAAATGCTTGCAACAAGTACATGGGATTTTTTTATTAAAGATCTGCTCAGAGTCTTTTATCTTATAACTAGCGTGTGTCATTTCTCCAAAAGGCATATACAGAATGCCTATATCCCAAAATTATATATGCTTTACTTCAAGTTATATTTACATATGTTTATTAACACTTCAGGTTCCCAAATTAGCATAGCATCATCACAAAATTCATCCTTTTGGGGTTGGAAAGAATTGGTTTTGTTGATAATACTGAATTTTATGGCTTCCATTTGATGGTATCTGCTGGCAATTAAATTAAAATTATTTTAAACCATTGTCAACCCAAATAGAAATTGAATAAAATAAACAATGAGCACTGCACACCATTTATTTAATTTATCCTTATATTTTTAGTAACTGTGTTGGTTAGCAAAAATAATATAAAACCAGGCAGCACCTGTGTCTCAAAGGAGTAGGGCTCTGGCCCCATATGCTGGAGGTAGTAGGTTCAAACCTAGCCCCGGCCGAAAAAAGAAAGAAAAGAAAAGTGATCAAAAATAATATAAAATCATCTGTCTCAAAGGCAAAGTTTGGATTTATATGCCATTCCTTTCTACTCAAAAATTTTTAATAGTTAAGTCATGACTTTCAAGATTTATTCCTTTTTTTCAACTAAATAAATAATATAAAAAATGGTCCAGTCTTGTTGCTAGAAAATAAAATATTTAACAAAATGCACAAAAGCAATTAATGAAAGATACAATTTTAATGCAAGACATTCCTAGATGCAAATTCAGTATCTTCTTTTCCTAAAATCCAGTTGGAAACTATATAACAACTCAGTTTTCCTTAGAACCTATCTAAAAATTTCCTATGGCCATTTTTGTTGTGGTTGAACTCTGAGCTCTGTCACTACAGTATTATTTGCATAGCAGATAAATAACTGAGTTTCCACACTGTTCTGTAGAATTACAAAAGTTTCAAGGTGGGGCAGCATTTGGTATAAAAGAAAGGGTGAGCATCTTATCCCACTCCCCCTACTACCAACAATCACAAGAGTCCCTATCTTATCTTTTCGACATATTAGATTCCTGGGTAAGATTCCAATAGCAAAGAAGGTGCTACTGCTTATAAAAAATAAATTTTTAAGCTGTCATACTTCTTTCCACCTGCTATATCTTATAAGAGTGATAGTACTGTTTGTCTTTTCAGCACTTAACTTTCTCTTTCTTTCCCATAGCTTCCCATAAACCTCATAGAGCTTTCTAATTTTTAACATTTAATCCATTCTCTTATCTCCTTCATGCCCAGCCAAGAAGGAATAAAATAAAAAATAAATAATACACTACCTTCCCCTATGAGATGTCCCACCACCAGTGTGAGTATACTTTTATAGTGGGTTTCCTTGACAACTTAAGTATCTCAAATGGAGAGAAAAGAAAACGAATTTTTTTAAAGTGTCTACTGTGTGATTTTATGTAGCATTTATTCTCACCATGCAAGGCATTTCATATGCATTCTCTCTTTTATATACAGCACCTTACTCCTCTTTCAAATAAGCGCACTAAAGAAGTTATACCTTTGTCTTTGCTTTTTCGAATGTTGAAAATAATTGTGTCATTGACTAAATCAATTCAGCAAAATTCTAAAGTGCTTCCTTCACATATATTTTATATTTCCTATGTAGAAATGGGTTTAATAAGGGATGAAGCAGCAGGCAAGACAGAACTCATGTCTCTCTGAACATAGCTATGCCAACTTCAAAAGTATTCTACAGTCCAGAACTTCATAGACCACATCAAAAGTATGGTGTATGGTTATTTGTTTAGAATGGTCTCACAAGAAACAGACAGCATTTCTGCTGATATAATAGCTTTCTTCACTAAAAGAACATTTACTCTGAATAATTTTAAATATTATTCATTCATGCTTACATCTTTTTCCTGGGAACTGCATTCTTTTTCATGACCAGGAAAATGTGAGATTTATAGAGAAAAAAATGCAAGATGGTAAAAAGATGTTTCTTAAGAATATTTTTCAGATAACTATATTTTTCACTCTTAAACAGACAACCCACTTCCATGATGCGAAAATAATGCTACCAATAATTTTTAGTTCAGACATTTCAAGAACATAAACTGAAAGTATCATTCTAAAATTTAAAAGAAGATTGATTACTAGTCAAATACATGAAACAAATAAAATATGATATGTTTTCTGCATAGGAAACTGAATAATAAATTCATAACCGATGAAGTAGCCAGGTATACTAAAGCAATGGTCACTAAGCTTTTTGGCACCAGAAACCAGTTTCATGAAGACAATTTGTCCATAGACCAGAGGGCTGGGAGGATGGTTTTGATATGAGTTTGTAAGCAATTGATTTATTATGGTCTCTGTGTAGTCAAACATCTCTGTTAATGATAATCTGTATTTGCAGCTGCTCCCTAGAACTATTATCATTACCTCAGCTCCACCTCAGATCATCAGGCTTTAGATCCTTATAAGGAACGTACCACCTAGATCCCTCACATATGCAGTTTACAGTAGGGTTCAGGCTTCTGTGAGAATCTAATACCACCACTGATTATGACAGGAGGCGGATCTCAAATGGTGATGTAAATGATGAGGACTGGCTGTAAATACAGATGAAGATTCACTAGCTTGACCCCTGCTCACCCCCTGCTGTGGGGCCCAGTTCCTAACAGGGTACTGCTCTACTGCTCAGGGATTGGGGACTGCAGTATTAAAACATATGTCTTATGTCATTTGGCAACCTGAACCACATCAAGGAACATGATATTTGTTTCAACATTAAGACTATCAGTTGAAAGTCCAATATTTGCAGGTGATAGGTTAAGGTATGCAAACACAACAGTGAACAAAGCCACACAGTGTCCTGGCTTAATGGTGCTTATTATCTGGTAGAGATGGAAATCAAACTAATCATAAAACAAATAATTATGAATTTATAAACTGTGAATATGCAATGAAGAGAATGTGTATGGTGTAAGTAAAATGTATCAACATTGGGGGCTGAGTTGATGTAGGCATCTTGAAGGAAGATCTTAAGATGAGATGTGATGTATGAAGAAGCATTAACTAAGGGTGTGGGGAAGCAAGAAGAATATTCTGTGAAGAAGGAACAACATTTCAAAGTTCTGAAACAAGAATGAAGCAAAGAAAGCCAATAATACTGGAGTGAGGTGAATGAAGTAGAAAATGGAACAAGGTATTGGGCTCACAGCATAGCACAGAGAGCACTGTAGGCCTTGATAAGGATTTTTCTGTCTTAAAAGCAATATGAATCCATTGAAGGGTTATGTACTAAGGGGTAAGGGTTGCAAGGGATTGGGGCAGAAAAGGATGGGTATGTTTTGAACTGAATGTTCTGGCTGTGATGGTTTTCTGATTAGATGGAGACAAGTGTGGATGTGGGGAGACTGGTTAAGAAAGAGTTACAGTTGTCCAGACAAAAGATGATAATGTCACAGGTATCTCTAAATGTGTGCTAATTTGTTCTCCATTCTGTACTCTGCCCTCCCCAGATCAACTTTGTACTTTTTTTTCCCCATCTTGTGTCCTGAACGTGGACCCTTGCTCCTTTGCTGTCTTTCTTCTGGGTAGGTTTAAGCCCATAGAAGGCAACAATGTGACATTGGAGAGTGGGAGGTGAGGTTATGGTATAATTTCTGCCCAACTCACTCCCTGCTTCTGTACTGCTTCTCTAGTAGTAGATGCATTCCCCCACAATTACAGCTCCTGCTGAGTAGCCGCCAGTATAAGGATTCAGTTCTCAATGATCTCTGGAAATACCCTCAATTTCCCTCTTTACCCCTTCATACCTAGACACAATCCTGGCTTCCTGATGTTGCAACTCCCCAAATGCCTCAACTTTCATTGCTGGTTCTATAAATCCTGCCCCACCTCTATAAGAAGTTTCTTCATTAATGTCTTTTCATTTGAATAATGTAAGGTGAAAGTTATTTTTAGCTGGAACCATAATTATACAATATGCACTTAAAATAATCATTTGGAGAAGACAAACTTAGAAAAGACAAACTTAAAAGTGTTTAAAGCTAGAAATAGACCATATCTATAGAATGTCAAATGTACATATAAAAAAGAAAAGCCTATATTGTCATAAACAACCTTGAAGATGTCTGTCCCTACACTTTGAAATAGAATTGGATGGAAAAATAGCCATATGCAGCACGTATTGGGGACATAATACAGGATTGACTAAGTTCCATAAGAATATTTAGATGTGTAGTACCATCTAGAGACTATATATCTGGTTTAGTCCATGGATTCCCACTTATTATACCTGTAGATAGTTTAGTGGTGTAAAAAAAAATGAGTCCATTTTTTTAAGCTTTATGTATTTTTTAAAATTTCTTTAATTTTAGATCAATAGGAGGGTACAAATGATTAGGTTACATTGTTTGCATTTCTGAAGTAAAGTCCAAGCATAGCTGAGCCCTTCACCCAAGAACTGTCCCCAAAACCTTTACATTGTGTTCACTAGATCAGGGCTTGCCGATCCTCCTCCCTGCTCCTCCCTGTTACCCTTTCCCCTCTCCCCCACTTGACTTGAATTATGTTTTTCTCTCTTGTGGACATATAGTTGTTCATCTACTGGTTTCATATTAGTATTGAGTACATTAGATACTTGCTTTTCCATTCTTATGATATTTTACTAAGGAGAATGTTCTTCAGCTCCATGCAGTTTAATACAAAAGATGTAAAGTCTCCATCATTTTGTGGCTGAATAGTATTCCATGGTATACATATACCACCATTTATTAACCTATTCATGGGTTGATGAGCACTTGGGTTGATTCCACATATTCTCTATTGTTAATTGAGCTGTGATAAACCTTCTAGTGCAAATGTCCTAATGTTAAAATGATTTTTTTTTCTGGGCATATATGAGATCAAATAGAAGATCTACTCTTAGCTATCTGAGGATTCTCCATATTTCTTACCAAAGAGGCTACATTAGATTGCAATCCCAACAACAGTGTAAAAGTGTTTATGCAAATCAAAACTACCTTGAGATATGACCTAACCTCAGTGAGAATAGCTCACATCACAAAGTCCCAAAGCTTTAGAGCCTGGTGTGGTTGTGGAGAGAAAGGAATGAGTTCATTTTGATCACTTCCTTCCTCTGGTTGACATCTCCAGCCTGTTAAAGAGGAATAGAGTCCTTTTCTTGAGTTTATGCAGGGTAATGATGGGTGAATGAGGAACTAGCTTCTAATACTGGCAATGGCATAACATTAGAAACACAATGACCCTAGGCCAACCTTATAGACAAAGAGGAATAAATGGTCCATTTGTAGGGGTATAACAGGAAACCATGTGCATGATGTCAGAGTTCAATTTATATGTGCATTCCACTCATATTACTCAGTTTCCTCTTAAATGGGCACATTCCTTTTCTAATTCAATACATGTATTTTCTCTTGGCACACACATTCCCAAATACTATACTAATTCCGTCGAAGACCTCACTAGTTATCTGAAGGAGACATAACTGGTTGATGAGAAAATGGACTGCTTCAATAATATATGCTCTATCTTTGGAAATTCCTTTTGCTTGTAAATAGCTATACTATATCTGAACAGTAAACTTAAAACATTAGACTGAAGTACTGACAAGAGGTCAATACATGCTGTTCTTAGCTTAGACTATAAAACAGAATTCTTGCATTCCATTATGAAGTGGTAATGAAAGAAGAATATAATATTTTCAGAAGACCTTGGTATTTATTTCATAATCAGTTGTCTATATCTTTTTGGAATACTTGATTTCATGCAAAGAAAGCTTTGTAGAATCTTCAAATTCACTATTGAATACTTAGTGACGATGTCCTTGACAACTGTGCACCCCAGAAAACAATTAGCTTTCAGAAAGGAAATCCAACTTTTCTCAAGTCTCAGCACAAATAAAAAATCCATTGTTAAAGGACATTATTCTTCCATGTGGCAAAAAAAAAAACAAAAAACCGAAATATACTTAACCTTCAATTTTATGGAAGGAAATGAAAAGGAAATTATCAATATGAGCCTTCTAATGCGATCTAAATGTCATTCAATATACATGAACATTTGCTAAGGCCTCTTTCTACTTACAGGCTCAAAATTACAATTGTGCTATCTGAAAAGAGTTACCTCTTTGGGAGATTTGGTCACTTGGACTTGCACTATAGGAACGTGGACATGCTAAATAGAGGTTGTTCTTTTAGTTACAATGCCAGACCTTTGTCTCCACACACAGAGTAATCTTCCATGAGTAGAGGCTCTAAGAAATATCTGTTACCACAGAGGAAATTTTATATACATTTTAAAATTGAATTCTAATCCATTCTAGCCCTTTGAATTGATGGATATAAGCATATTGTAGGTGTGGCCATTTAGTTCAGTCAGTTCTTAGGTCCCAACCTGAAAACACCACCCCAGGCAAACAACTGTCACCAATATGTTGGTCAGAACCAGAATTAAGTGTGCTTAATGCTTTCTCAAGTATTATGCACACGATAATAAGACTAATTATTCCATATTGTAAAAATTAAGATGAAACTACTCATCCTAAAAAGGAAAAAGTAATGTTTGAAGTCCAATGAATTCCTTATGTTGTATCATGAATGGGATGAAGCGTGGAACGTGCCTTGTCAGTGAAGAGAAGGAAAATTTAACTGTAACTTTCAGGACCAAGAAGCTGCTGTAGCAAGACTTCCAGAGGCAGTGGGTTAGGGATTAGCATAACTAGGAGTCTAACATGCAGATTGTAAAATATGATTAAGCAAGAAAGAGACCAATTTATAATCAAAGTTGTATATTCAAATATTCCTTTGTTAATAAATAATCAAACATGTAGACAAAAATGCCCAATCATTATTTAAAAGATTTTAAGTCAATAGAATCTCACATATATTTATTGAATTCTATATCTATACTCCAAATCTTGAATACACATGATAAGCTGGCTATAAAACAAGTTCCAATATATTTTATTATATTTATTAGTACATTAATTTATGGCTGCATGACAATATCAATATCCTTAATACTACTGAACTATACTTAAAAGGCTTAAGATGCTGAATTTTATGTTTGTTAGTATATGTTAGTATATTTTACCACAATTAAAAATTTAAAAATGGAACAAACCAAGCAGAGCAAGACAGCAGACCAGAAGGATCATCGAGGTGAGCTCTCCTAGTACAACTAGGGAAAAAGAAAGAACCCAGCCACATCTAGCATGGGGACCTTGCCTGGAGCCACAGCTCAGGGAGCACAGTGAGGAGGTGGTGAGCTAGATACAGTGTGTGATCCAAAGTGGTGGACATCTGATGCATTAGGCAGGTGATTGCAACCCACCAGGTTCAGTCAGCCTCCCAACAGAGATCTGGGATGGGAGGAAGCCTTTCTGGAGCTTTCAGTTTTGGGGGGGAAGCTGTGCATTGAGTGGAAAGTTTAGAAGAGTAGGCAGACTCAAACAGTATACAGCAATCAGATGTGAATGCCAGTTGCAGTGGATTTGCCATAGGTTTGGTGGCTGGCAAGACAACCATAATGAGAAGGTCTTGCAGCCAGCAGGCTGTGATTGTGGGAAGTTCATGAGAGGTCTTGCAGGGGTCTATAGCCCAGATTTCTTAATTCTGCCTGCTGGGATCATAACTCCAATATTGGCACAAGCTGAGGGATTCCAAACCCCATGGGAACTGTTATCAGAGGGCACTGTGAGACCTGCTCCTGGAGGATTCTGGAGAGATTTATGATCCCAACCCAGCAGTGTCCTAATGCTGAGAAAATAATCAGGCAATCACCAAAGGCAACTGAGTTAGGAATAAGAACCATAAAGTTTGTTAGCTGTGTTCTCCATCTCATAAAAAACCCAAAGTGTCACCTGGTGTCCCAGAGACATATTGCAACATATATATTCCTATTAAAGATGTTCCTGTCCACTATATATAATTTTTTTTTAGTATTTTTTAATTTTTATATTTGTTCTCATTTTTCACTTTGTTTGTTCTTTTTTTTTCCTCTCTTTTCTATGTTGCTGAGATTGGTGCAATATATGGGTATTTGACATTTTTTGTTTTGTTTTGTTGTGTTTTGTTTTTGCTAATTTGTTTGATTGGTTCTATTCTTAACTTCCATTTTCAATTTCATCAAGAGCAAGGACTACTATATTTTTGGTCACCAGGAAGAGTTTGGCTATGTTCAGTCAGATAAGGAGCTCCTGATTTTGAGAAACCCTCCCAGCCCAGCCCCTCAAAATCCTTGAATTACAGGAGTGGCCTTAACACCATGCCAATCAATACCATTTCTTCTATCACTCTCAGTATCTCTTCCTGTGTTCATTCTCTCCTGTTTTTCACTTCTTTTCTTTTTTTTTATTGTTGGGGGTTCATTGAGGCTACAATAAACCAGATTACACTGATTGCATTTGTGAGGCAAAGTACCTCTTGCAATCATGTCCTGCCCCCAAAAGGTGTGGCACACTTTGCTTCTGTTCCTTCATCCCCCTTCCCTTTTTCTCTTTTTTTATTTTTTCTTTCTTTCTTTTCCTCTTGTTTCTCCCTGCTTGTGCATTACTCTTTTCTTCCTTCTGACCTAAGCTCTGAGACAAGGTAATTTAAAGCAAAGGAGGAAGTGAGAAGGAAAAAGGAAGACAAGGAGGTGAACAAGTAGAAAGAACACATGAGGAGGAACCAACAGAAAAATTTGGACAACATGAAAAGCCAAAACAGAGCAACTCCCCCAATGGACCATGAGGCAGCTACTGACTCCACCTATAAAGAATTAATGGATTTGACAGAAACAAAATTTAAAATATGGATGATAAAGCAGTGGACGAGAAAATGGAAAGACAGAACCAAAAGATGGATGAGAGATTCGTAGAATATAGAATGGATATGATGGAGATTAAGGAAATGAAGGAGACAATTAGGAAATGTAAAGATGCAATGGAACATATCAACTATGGATTAGACCATGGAGAATAATTATCCTCAGAGCTAGAGGATAATGTTCTTCAGTTAACCCAGGTAGTTAAAGAGGCAGAAAAGAAGAGATAGAAAGCAGAACAGTTGCTTAGAGAACTAAGAGACTCCATAAAGTGTTCAAACATATGAATAATGGGGATCCCTGTGGGGGAAAAAGATTATCCCAAAGGAATGAGAGCCCTACTGAATACTATCATAAATGAAAAATTCCAAAGTTTTATAAAGATCTCAACAGACTCTTTTCAGATGGTTACCGAACCCCAGGTCATGTCATCTCAAACTGAGCTTCTCCAAGACACATTGTCCGAGTCAATATGAAAGAAAAAATCTTCAAGCAGCAAGTAGTAAGCACCAGATGACCTAAAGAGGCACAGCCATTTTGATGACACCAGAATTTTCCACTGAAACTTTCCAAGCCAGAAGAGCATGATTGTCTACCTTAAACATTCTTTTTTTCTCTTAATTTTTTTATTAAATCATAACTGTGTACATTAATCCATTTATGAGGTACAATGTGCTGATTTTATATGCAATTTGGAATGCTTACATCAAACTGGTTAACATAGCCTTCACCTCACTCACTTAATTATTGTGTTTAGACATTCATACTCTACACTTAATAGATTTAACATGTACCCTTGCAATATGCACCATAGGTGAGATCCCACCAATTACCCTCCCTTCATCCATCCTCCCCTGTCCCGACCCTCCCCCTCCTCTTCCCTCCTTCATCCTGGGCTATAGTTGTGTTTTATATTTCATATGAAAGTGTGGGTGATTATATATTGGTTTCATAATAGTACTGAGTACATTGGATACTTTTTCTTCCACTCTTGAGATACTTTACTAGGAAGAATCTGTTCTAGCTCCATCCATGTAAACATAAATTTTCTGCCCAAATTCTGTACCTTGCTAAACTAAGCTTCAAAATGGATGGAGAATTATTTTCATACATCACATCTTTTGTAGATATACAAACACTTAGGAAATTTGCCACAACAATACCTGCTCTACAGGAAATACTTAGACCTATTTTCAACACTGACTATCACAATGGACCACCAACAAAGTAAACACCCAGAAGCTAAATGTCAAAGCATAGCTTCCACAATGGCGCAAAGAATAAAACTACACAACAGACTTTCACAAATTTAGATGACTAGAACTCCACCAGACTTATCAATTCTCTCAATAAATGTCAATTGATTGAATTCACCACTGAAAAGGAACAGGCTAGCTGATTGGATAAAAAAGCATGAGCCATCCATATGCTGGTTACAAGAAACACAACTGGACTTCAACGACAAATCAAGACTCAGGGTTAAGGGCTGGAGAAAGCATTTCAAGGAAATGGAAATGAGTAGAAAGGTAGGGTTGCAATCTTATTTTCAGATACAAGTACATTTAAAGCAAATAAAGACAAATACTTTGTACTGGTCAAAGGAACAATACAAAAAGAAGACATTTCGTGGGTCGATGGACACTTGGGTTTCTTCCATGACTTAGCAATTTTGAATAGGGCAGCAATAAAGATTCTGGTACAAATATCTTTGTTATGATGTGGTTTTTGGTCTTCTGGGTATATGCCCAGCAGAGGAATTACAGGATTGAATGGCAGATCTATTTTTAGATCTCTAAGTGTTCTCTATATATCTTTCCAAAAGGAATGTATTAGTTTGCATTCCCACCAGCAGTGCAAAAGTGTTCCCTTTTCTCCACATCCATGCCAATGTCTCTGGTCTTGAGATTTTGTGATATATTCACCCCTACTATGAAACTAACTTAGGACCTTCACATGAAAGCTATAACCAAGTTACAACCTAAGAACAGGGGGAAGGGGGAAAGCGTGGGGTGGGAGGGGGGAGGAGGGTAGAGGGAGGGGGATTGAAAGGATCACACCTGTGGTGCATCTTACAAGGGTACATGTGAGCCTTGGCAAGTGTGGAATGTAAATGTCTTGGCAAAGTAACTAGGAAAATGCCAGGAAGGCTATGTCAACTAATGAGATGAAAATGTGTCAAATATTCTATGAAACAAGTATATGGTGCCCCATGATCATATTGATGTACACAGCTATGATTTCATAAAAAAAAAAAAGAAGACATTTCAATTCTAAATATTTATGCACCTAACTTAAATGCTCCCAAATTTAAGAAAAAGATCTTGATGGGTCTGAGCAACATGATATCCCATAACGCCATAAGATCCAGGGACTTTAACACCCCTCTGACATAACTGGACAGATTCTCTAAACAGAAACTAAACAAAGGACTTAAACATGACCCTAGAACAAATGGGATTACTAGATATATACAGAACATAACATTCAAAACTAAAAAATATACATTTTTCTCGTCAGCCCTTGGTAAATATCCAAAATAGAACACATCCTAGTATACAAGCCAAACTTCACCAAAATTAGAAGAATAGAAATTATACCTTTTTTCTTTTCAGACTAAAAGGCAATGAAGGTAGAACCCAATTCCAAGAAAAACATTCATCCCCACACAAAGACATGGAAATTAAACAACCTGATGCTAAATGATAATTGGGTCCAGGAAGATATAAAGGGGAAATTGTTAAATTCTTCAGACATAACAACAATTAAGACACAAGTTACCAAAACCTGTGGGATATAGCAAAAGAAGACTTTACAGGGAAATTTATTGCATTAGATGCCTACATTTAAAAAAACAGAAAGAGAGTGGGTCAGCAAATGCATGAACCATCTTACAAAACTGGAAAAAGAAGAATAATCTAATCCAAAACCCAGCAGAAAAAAAAGAAGAAATAACTCAAATTATATAGATTTAGGAAATTAAAAACAAAAGAATCATTATAAAATGAACAAAACAAAAAAGTTGGTTTTTCAAAAAAATAAATAAAATCAATAAACCTATGGCTAGATTAATTAGAAACAGAAAAGCAAAATCTCTAATAAAGCAAATCAGAAATTAGAAAATAACAACAGATGCCACAGCGATACAAGAGATTATCTCTGAACACTACAAGAAACTCTATGCACAGAAATGTGACAATATGAGAGGCGGAGCATGATGGCGGACAGGATGGACGTGTAGCCCACCTCTCCCAAGCCACCAGGTGAGAGGAAAGGCGGTCTGGACCTTCCCTGTGTGTGGATTATTGGAGTGGACAGACAGCTGGAGACGCCCAGCGAACTGGCGGTTTGCTTTATATGAGGGGTAATTTAAAATCACAGACTCTGTTGTAGAGAATCTTCCCTGCTCGGCCATGCCAGCCAGCAGGCCCCTCCCCCACGGAGGTCAGCAGCTTGTAAATGCTGACAAAATCCAATTGACAAGTAATTAATCCTGAACTGAGGGAGGCATCCGAAAGGAGAGCCACTCAAAACCACAGGGAGCTGGGCAAACTGTTGGACAATTGAAAGGAAGGGATCCTGCCCAGGAAACAGACATTTTGAACTACCCAAAAGGGCGGGCACCTTTCCCCCAGGTGTTGGAGGGGGCTGGCGGTTGAGACTGCGCAGCGAACTGGCGGCCGCCCATCCAAAACTCTGAACCATAAAACTCAGAATAAATCCCACAAGCACTCCAACCACGGAATGGCTTGAAGCCTAGGACCTGGCTTTGGCTTCTGGGGCCGCGGAGCAACTGAAGCCGCGGACCGGCTTTGGCTGCTGAAGCCCCGGGAACCAGCTACAGGAGACACCACGTGAACTCAGCACCACTCCCCTTATGGCCGATTGCAGTCGCCAGTTTGCAGGGGAACCTGGGAGCAGAGTGGAGGGACTTAGGAAGCGTGGACACCTGCACTGAGTGGGAGGGTCGGTCTCAAGTGCTGTCCGGAGGAGAACAGCCGAGGTTGCACAATTCTTAGGCGACAAACTTTTACAGAAACTCCAAAATGGCGATCGGCCATGGAAGGTGGTTACCATGGTAACGGTATAAACTATAAACCAGGTATAAGTCTCAAAACCACTCACAGCGCCACCTGGTGTCCAGAAAGTATATTGCAGTATGAATATATTCCTATGAAAGTTGATCCCCACAGCAGACATATAGACATTTATAGGTATATTTGTACCACAAGAATATTGTTGCAGTTGGTGCCTTTTTTTTTTTTTTGGTTTTCATGGTTTTTTTTTTTTTTTTTTGCTGTTGTTTTCTTTTTGTCTGATTTTTCCTCACCATTTTCTTAGAGGAGATTTCGATAATTTTTTATTATTACATTTTATATAGATATATTTTTTATTTCTATGTCTTCTAATTTTAATTTCTTCTTTCTTCTCACTTAACATTGCTTCTAACACCACTTTTTTCTCTTTTTTTCTTTTCCTTTCTTTCAATTATTTTACGATTATCACTATTTTTATTGCAATTGTTCTTATATTGCTGTTGTCGTGGCTATTGCTTGTATGTTTATGTGTTTCCGTCTATCTCTGTATCTATGGGCCCATGTGCCTGGTAACCTTTGTATCTGTTTATTTGTTCATTTGGACTCAATGAGCTTGGTGTTATGACCTGTAAACCTGAGCTCCTAACACCCCCCTCCACTCTCACTCCATGATCTGGAGACCTGCCCCCTCAGGAGTCCAGATTCTTGGCTGAACTCTCAAGAGGTATAGACAGGACCTGGACTGCAGCTGGCCAGTGCTGACACTGTAGCAAAGGAGCGAGAAGACAATGGTAGGCTGAGAGGGAATTACACTGGAGCGGTGGTGCCCCGAGGTGCAAAGCAACAGTCATCTTCAGCAATAACAAGGCCCACCCCCAGATATCCCATAGCCTCTCCTGCTGTCTTCCTGGGCAACCAGATGAGGCCGAGCATCTTCTCAGATGGCAACCACCATGGAACAGACCTGGGACTGAAACACAGGCCCCGTGAGTAAAGGGTTTTCCTGAGACGGTACCAACCTGGGTGGAACACGGGAACTAGAAAACACACCCGCAGAGCCGGGAAACTCCTAGGGTGGGGCTGATCCAGAGAACCGCTCTACTGAGCCTAAGACGCACCTGGCCCTTAGGGGATCACCAGCCTATAGACAAAGGAGGCCAAGAGGCTACAGCCAACAACTGATCGTGCTGCGAATACAAACCCGCAGGACTAAAGACAGGGCCTGAGACACAGGTTCTGGGAACTCAAATCAGCCTCTCCTCTGCAGAGGAATCTGGCAAGGTCAGAAACAAACTCCCACAGGGTTGTTCCCTTCACCCAGTAACATAAACTAAGGGTGGGGCTGGAACTGAGTGAACACCTCCAGGCTCCATCAAGTGCCCGAGGTTGACAGGCCACACCACTCCCTACTGGATAAAGACAGAGAATAGCGGCCTAGTTGAGCAGACACAGACTACACTGTGACTTAGGCAGGTGCAAACCCCTGGAGTATCTGCTTACTGCAGACAACCGACTGGGTCACAGCCCTGTGCAGCTAGCAGAGACTGGGTGTGACAGAGCTGCAAGGTGAGGAAGGAGGCATCATTCTTCCCAGACTGATCTATTTACTGGTGGCTCTTCCTGACTCCACACAGCAGTGGAGCAAGCCATTTTAGAGCAGCCACCAGACCCCTGTGACCCAGTTCCCAGGGACCTCTTGAACTCTCCCACCCGAGGCAGCTGCTGACCGAGACAATTGACTTGGACCTTTTGAACTGAGTCACTCACCTGGGGACTATCCAGGTGGTGCCCTGGATGTGTAGTTGTAGGAAGGTTTGATTTTCCTTTTCCATTTGTTGCCTGTGGTGGGTGGGGTGACTTAATTGCTGGTATTTCTCCACAGCTGAGACTTCAACCCAGAGTAACTGTTTCACTAGGGTCACATAGAAACCAGCTGAAAATAAGTCAGAACCACTTAGCCCCTCTACACCAAACAGGGCCCCAGTTTCTCAGGCCACAGCACTGTACGGGTCCTCGACAAAACACCAGAGGAAAATCAAAGGGAATAAAACAATCATGGGGCGGAATCAGTGGAAAAACTCTGGTAACATGAATAACCAGAATAGATCAACCCCCCCAAGGAAAGATACGGCAGATGTAATTGAAGATCCCATTCACAAACAACTGGCTGAGATGTCAGAAATCGAATTCAGAATTTGGATGGCAAACAAGATTAACAAAATGGAATTAGGAATTCGTGGAGAAATTCAAAAGCTGTCTCAAGAATTTAACGAATTTAAAGACAAAACCATGAAAGACTTAGACAGACTGAAACAAGAATTTGCAGCCCTCAAAGATATGAAAAATACAGTGGAATCCCTTAGCAACAGAATGGACCAAGCAGAAGAAAGGATCTCCGACATCGAAGATAAAGCATTTGAACGCTCCCAAACTCTCAAAGAGGAAGAGAAATGGAGAGCAAAAATGGATCACTCTCTCAGAGAGCTCGGGGATAACTCGAAGAAGGCAAATATCCGTCTCATAGGAATTTCTGAAACAAATGAAGTGGCCTCACTGGGCGCAGAGGCCCTTCTGCATGAAATTATGAAAGAGAATTTTCCAGACATGCCTAGAGAACCTGAAATTCAGATAGCAGATAGCTTCAGAATCCCAGCATGACTCAACCCCAATAAGACATCCCCCAGGCATATCATAATTAATTTCACTAAAGTTAATATGAAGGAGAAAATTCTCAAAGCTACCAGGAGAAAGAAATCTATTACCTTCAAAGGGAAGAACATTAGAATGACTGCAGATCTCTCTGCTGAAACTTTTCAAGCCAGAAGAGGGTGGTCATCAATGTTTAATCTCCTCAAGCAAAATAACTTACAACCCCAGATCTTGTACCCAGCTAAACTAAGTTTCATTTATGATGGAGAAATTAAATACTTTAATGACATACATATGCTAAAGAAATTTGCCATAACTAAACCAGCTCATCAGGATATTCTCAGACCTATCCTCCATAATAACCAACCCAATCCTCTACTACAAAAGTAAACTCACTCAGAAACTTCTGATCAAACTCTATCTTCCACAATGGCAAAAGGATTAAAAATGCCCACTGGACTTTCAAAAAACTCAATACCCCAAATTTCACCAAACTTATCAATACTCTCCATTAATGTGAATGGCTTAAACTGCCCTCTAAAGAGACATAGGTTAGCCACCTGGATACAAAAACTCAGGCCAGACATTTGTTGCATACAAGAGTCACATCTTAACTTAAAAGACAAATACAGACTCAGGGTGAAAGGATGGTCATCCATATTTCAGGCAAATGGTATCCAGAAAAAAGCAGGAGTTGCAATTTTATTTGCGGACACAATAGGCTTTAAACCAACAAAAGTAAGGAAGGACAAAAATGGTCACTTCATATTTGTTAAGGGTAAGACTCAATATGATGAGATTTCAATTATTAATATCTATGCACCCAAACAGAATGCACCTCAATTTATAAGAGAAACTCTAACAGACATGAGCAACTTGATTTCCTCCAGCTCCATAATAGTAGGAGATTTTGACACTCCTTTGGCAGTGCTGGATCGATCCTCCAACAAAAAGCTGAGTAAAGAAATTCTAGATTTAAATCTAACCATCCAGCATTTAGATTTAGCTGACATCTACAGAACATTTCATCCCAACAAAACTGAATACACATATTTCTCATCAGCCCACGGAAATTACTCCAGAATCGATCACATCTTAGGTCACAAGTCTAACCTCAGCAAATTTAAAGGAATAGAAATTATTCCATGCATCTTCTCGGACCATCATGGAATAAAACTTGAGATGAGTAACAACAGGAATCTGCATACACATACAAAAACATGGAAGTTAAATAACCTTATGCTGAATGATAGCTGGGTCAGAGATGAGATCAAGAAGGAAATTGCCAAATTTCTGGAACAAAATGACAATGAAGACACGAACTATCAGAACCTCTGGGACACAGCAAAGGCAGTTCTACGAGGGAAATTTATAGCACTGCAAGCCTTCCTCAGGAGAACGGAAAAAGAGGAAGTAAGCAACTTAATGGGACATCTCAAGAGACTGGAAATGGAAGAACAATCCAACCCCAAATCCAGTAAAAGAAAAGAAATAACCAAAATCAGAGCAGAACTAAATGAAATTGAAAACAAAAGAATAATACAACAGATCAATAAATCAAAAAGCTGGTTTTTTGAAAAGGTCAACAAAATAGATAAACCTTTGGCCAACCTAATCAGGAAAAAAAGTGTAAAATCTCTAATCTCATCAATCAGAAATAACAAAGATGAAATAACAACAGACTCCTCAGAAATCCAAAAAATCCTTAATGAATATTACAAGAAACTATACTCTCAGAAATACGAAAATCTGAAGGAAATCGACCGTTACTTGGAAACACGTCACCTTCCAAGACTTAATCAAAAACAAGTGGAAATGTTGAACAGGCCCATATCAAGTTCAGAAATATCATCAACCATACAAAATCTCCCCAAAAAGAAAAGCCCGGGACCAGATGGTTTCACGTCAGAATTCTACCAAACCTTTAAAGAGGAATTAGTACCTATACTACTCAACCTGTTCCAAAAGGTATAAAAAGAAGGAAGACTACCCAACACGTTCTATGAAGCAAACATCATCCTGATCCCCAAACCAGGAAAAGACCCAACAAGAAAAGAAAATTATAGACCAATATCACTAATGAATATAGATGCAAAAATATTCAACAAGATTCTAACAAACAGAATCCAGCAACATATCAAACAAATCATACATCATGACCAAGTCAGTTTTATGCCAGGGTCTCAAGGCTGGTTCAATATACGTAAATCTATAAATGTAATCCAGCACATAAACAAATTAAAAAACAAAGACCATATGATTCTCTCAATCGATGCAGAAAAAGCTTTTGATAACATCCAACATCCATTCATGATGAGAACACTTAAGAAAATTGGTATAGAAGGGACATTTCTTAAACTGATAGAGGCCATCTACAGCAAACCCACAGCCAATATCATATTGAATGGAGTTAAATTGGAATCATTTCCACTTAGATCTGGAACCAGACAAGGCTGCCCATTGTCTCCATTGTTCTTTAACATTGTAATGGAAGTTTTAGCCACCGCAATTAGGGAAGAAAAGGCAATCAAGGGTATCCACATAGGGTCAGAAGAGATGAATCTTTCACTCTTCACAGATGATATGATTGTATATCTGGAAAATACTAGGGACTCTACTACAAAACTCTTAGAAGTGATTAAGGAATACAGCAGTGTCTCAGGTTACAAAATCAACATTCATAAATCGGTAGCCTTTATATATACCAACAATAGTCAAGTTGAAAAAACAATTAAGGACTCTATCCCATTCACAGTAGTGCCAAAGAAGATGAAATACTTGGGAGTTTATCTAACAAAGGACATGAAAGAGCTATATAAAGAGAACTATGAAACTCTAAGAAAAGAGATAGCTGAGAATGTTAACAAATGGAAAAATATACCATGCTCATGGTTGGGAAGAATCAACATTGTTAAAATGTCCATACTACCCAAAGCAATATATAATTTCAAAGCAATCCCCATTAAAGCTCCACTGTCATACTTTAAAGATCTTGAAAAAATAATTCTTCGTTTTATATGGAATCAGAAAAAACCTCGAATAGCCAAGACATTACTCAAAAATAAAAACAAAGCAGGAGGAATCACGCTACCAGACCTCAGACTATACTACAAATCGATAGTGATCAAAACAGCATGGTACTGGCACAAAAACAGAGAAGTAGATGTCTGGAACAGAATAGAGAACCAAGAGATGAATCCAGCTACTTACCGTTATTTAATCTTTGACAAGCCAATTAAAAACATTCATTGGGGAAAAGATTCCCTATTTAACAAATGGTGCTGGGTGAACTAGCTGGCAACCTGTAGAAGACTGAAACTGGACCCACACCTCTCACCATTAACCAAGATAGACTCTCACTGGATTAAAGATTTAAACCTAAGACATGAAACTATAAAAATACTAGAAGAGAGTGTAGGGAAAACCCTTGAAGAAATTGAGTTGGGCGAGTTTTTTATGAGAAAGACCCCCCGGGCAATTGAAGCTGCTTCAAAAATACACTATTGGGACTTGATCAAACTAAAAAGCTTCTGCACAGCCAAGAACACAGTAAGTAAAGCAAGCAAACAGCCTTCAGAATGGGGGAAGATATTTGCAGGTTATGTCTCCAACAAAGGTTTAATAACCAGAATCCACAGAGAACTCAAACGCATTAGCAAGAAAAACACAAGGGATCCCACTGCAGGCTGGGCAAGGGACTTGAAGAGAAACTTCTCTGAAGAAGACAGACGCATGGCCTTCAGACATATGAAAAAATGCTCATCTTCTTTAATCATCAGAGAAATGCAAATCAAAACTACTTTGAGATATCATCTAACTCCAGTGAGACTAGCCTATATCACAAAATCCCAAGACCAGAGATGTTGGCGTGGATGTGGAGAAAAGGCAACACTTTTGCACTGCTGGTGGGAATGCAAATTAATACATTCCTTTTGGAAAGAGATATAGAGAACACTTAAAGATCTAAAAATAGATCTGCCATTCAATCCTGTAATCCCCCTACTGGGCATATACCCAGAAGACCAAAAATCACACCATAACAAAGATATTTGTATCAGAATATTTATTGCAGCCCTATTCATAATTGCTATGTCATGGAAAAAGCCCAAGTGCCCATCGATCCAAGAATGGATCAATAAATTGTGGTATATGTACACCATGGAATATTATGCAGCCTTAAAGAAAGATGGAGACTTTACCCCTTTCATGTTTACATGGATGGAGCTGGAACATATTCTTCTTAGTAAAGTGTCTCAAGAATGGAAGAAAAAGTACCCAATGTACTCACCCTTATTATGAAACTAATGTAGGACCTTCACATGAAAGCTATATCCCAGTTATAACCTAAGAATAGGGAGAAAGGGGAAAGGGAAGGGAGGGAGGGGGAAAGGAGGGGGAAGGAGAGGGACTAATGGGATTACACCTGCGGTGCATCTTACAAGGGTATATGCGAATCCTAGTAAATGTGGAATGTAAAGGTCTTAGCAAAATAACTAAGAAAATGCTACAAAAGCTATGTTAACTAATGTGATGAAAATGTGTCAAACGATATATGAACCAAGTGTATGGTGCCCCATGATCATACTAATGTACACAGCTATGGTTTAATAAAAAAAAAAAAAGAAGATGTGCTCGCTTCGGCAGCACATATACTAAAATTGGAACGATACAGAGAAGATTAGCATGGCCCCTGCGCAAGGATGACACGCAAATTCGTGAAGCGTTCCATATTTTTAAAAAAAAAAAAAAGAAAGAAAGAAATGTGACAATATGGAGGAAATGGATCAATACCTGAAATCACACTCTCTCCCTAGATTTAACCAAGATGAAATAGATCTCTTAACCAAACTGATTTCAAGAACTGAGATCAAAGAAACAAACAAAAAATCTCCCAACAAAAAAATGCCCTGGTCCAGATAGCTTCACACTAGAATTCTATCAAACCTTCAAAGAAGAGCTTAGGCTGATGCTACAGAAATTATTCCAAAAAATTGACAAGGTAGGAATATTCCCCAACACGTCCTATGAAGCAAATATCACCCTAATACCAAAACCACAAAAAGACCCAACTAAAAAGGAAAATTTCAGACCAATTCCACTAATGAATATAGATGCAAAAATGTTCAATAAAATCCTTACCAATAGATTACAGTTACACATTAAAAAAAATTATTCATCACGATCAAGTAGGTTTCATCCCAGAGATGCAAGGCTGGTTTAGCATACGCAAGTCCATAAACGTAATTCACCATATCAACAGAAGCAAAAACAAAGACCATATGATCCTTTCAATAGATACATAAAAAGCATTCAATAAAATTCAGCATCCTTTTATAATTAGAACACTTAAAAATATAGGCTTTGTTGGCATCTTAAACTGATTAAAGCTATCTATGACAAAACTACAGCTAATATTATACTGAATAGAGTAAAACAGAAAGCTTTTCCACTTAGAACTGGAACCAGACAAGGTTGTCCTATATCACCACTACTATTCAACATAATGCTGGAAGTTCTTGCCAATACAATCAGGCAAGAGAAGGAAATAAATAGCATCCAAATGGGAGCAGAGGAGGTCAAACTCCTCCTCTTTGACAATGATATGATCTTATACTTAGAGAAACCCCACGACTCAACCACAAGACTCCTGGAAGTGATCAAAAAATACAGTAATGTCTTAGAGTATAAAATCAGTTCCACAAATCAGGAGCCTTGTACATGCCAATAACAGCCAAGATGATAAGCTAATCACCAACACAATTCCCTTCACAGTATCCTCTAAAAAAAAGTAATACCTACGAGTACACCTAACAAAAGAGGTGAAGGACATGTATAAAGAAAATTATGAAACCCTTGAAAAGAAATAACGGAAGATACTAACAAATGGAAGAACATACCATGCTCATGGCTGGGAAGAATCCACATTGTGAAAACTGTCTACACTTCCCAAAGCAATCTATAGATTCAATTCAATCTCCATTAAAATATCATCATCATACTTTCAAGATGCAGAAAAAATAACTCTTCATTTTTTTTTTGAAACAGAAAAAGCCCAATATAGCCAAGGCAATGCTTAGCAATAAAAACAAAGCCAGGGGTATCTCAATACCAGACTTTTGGTTTTTCTATAAGGCCACAGTGACCACGACAGCATGGTATTGGCACAAAAATAGAGACATTGACATTAGGAACCAAATAGAAAACCATGAGATGAAAATAACATCTTACAGCCACCTGATATTTCATAAACCATACAAGAACGTACACTGGGGAAAAGAATCCCTATTCAATAAATGGTGTTGGAAGAACTTGATAACCACACGTAAAATATTTAAATTTAATCCTCACCTCTCACCACTTACAAAAATTGATTCAAGTTGGATAAAATATTTAAACCAAGGCATGAAACAATAAAAATCCTCAAAGAAAGTGTGGAGAAAATACTTGACAACATTGGCCTATGGAAAGATTTTATGAAGAAGACTTCCATGGCAATCGCAACAACAACAAAAATAAACAAATTGGACTTAACTAAAAACTGAAAAGCTTCTGTATAGCCAAAGAACCAACAACCAAAGCAAATATACAACCTTCAAAATGAGAAAAGATGTTTTCATATTATGAATTGGACAAAAGCTTGATAAATAGGATCTACAAAGAACTCAAATTAACAAACAAAAAAAAGACCCAACTATCCCATGTATCACTGGGCCAGAGACATGAATAGAATCCTCTCTAAAGAAAACAGATTAATGGCTAACAAACATATGAAAAAATGCTCACCATCCCTAATCATCAGAGAAATGCAAATTAAAACTACCCTGAGATATCACCTAATCCCAGTTAGAATGGCCCACATCATGGACGGCGCCTGTGGCTCAGTGAGTAGGGCGCCAGCCCCATATGCCGAGGGTGGCGGGTTCAAACCCAGCCCCGGCCAAACTGCAACAAAAATATAGCCGGGCGTTGTGGCGGGCGCCTGTAGTCCCAGCTGCTCGGGAGGCTGAGGCAAGAGAATCGCGTAAGCCCAAGAGTTAGAGGTTGCTGTGAGCTGTGATGCCATAGCACTCTACCTGAGGGCGGTACAGTGAGACTCTGTCTCTACAAAAAAAAAAGAATGGCCCACATCACAAAGTCTCAAAGCCGGAGATGTTGGCATGGATGTGTAGAGTAGGGAACACTTTTACATGGCTGGTGGGACTGCAAACTAATACCACGTTTTGGAAGGAAGTATGGGGAATCCTCATAGAACTCAAATTAGACCTCCAATTTGACCCTGCAATCCCATTACTAGGCATCTATCCAGAAGGAAAAAAATCCTTTTATCATAACACATTTGCACTAGACTGTTTATTGAAGCTCAATTTACAATCACCAAAATGTGGAAACAACTTAAATTCCCTCCAACCCAGGAATGGATTAACAAGTTATAGTATAGGTATACCATGAAATAGCATTTGGCCATTAAAAAAGATGGAGACTTTACATCTTTTGTATTAACCTGGATGGAAGTGGAACACATTCTTCTTAAAGCACCACAAGAATGGAGAAGCAAAAATCCAATGTACAAAACTTTAATATTAAGGCAGTAGATGAGCTAATACAAGGGGTGGTGTAGGGGAATGAGGCAGTGAGGAGAGAGGATGAGGGAAGATGAGAGTCATGGTGTATGACACACCTCGTGGGAGTGAGATACAAATATAAAAGGCACTTTATCTCACAAATGCAATCAGGGTACCTTAATTCTTTGTACCCTCAATGAATAAATCACAAACAATAAAAAAATACTTTTTTAAAAAAAATTGAACAAATCAGTAAAGCCATTAGAATATATGGGTTTACATATGTCAGACATAAGCAGGACATCAACGGTAAAGATATGACAGAAAATGTCTATACACACATATACAAGGAATGTGTTGATGTTGATTATCTGTTGGTCTTAGTGCTATGACTACTTTTATTTTTATTTATTTTTTTAATTATTTTTATTAAATCATAACTTTGTAACTTTGTACATTGATGCATTTATGGGGTTCATGGTACTGCTTCAATATACAATGTGAAATGCTTACAATGAACTAACACATCCATCACAATTACACTCTTTTCTTAATAGTTTTTAAATGTACCATTGCATCATGTGCATTAGGTGAGGTCCCCCCCAAATACTCTCTGTCCTCCCATATCCCCCCTCCCCTCCCTTCTCTCTCCTCTTCTCATATGTTTTGCCACTCATATGAGTGTGTAGATAGTTATATATTGATTTCACAGTAGTATTGAGTACATTAGATACTTTTCCCCCCATTCTTGAGATTCTTTACTAGGAAGAATGTGTTCCAGCTCTATCCAGGTAAACGCAAAAGATGTGAGGTCTTCATCTTTTATTATGGCTGCATAGTTTTCCATGGTGTACATATATCACAATTTGTTAATCCATTCATGGGTTGATGGGCACTTGGGCTGTTTCCATGTTTTGGTTATCATGAATTGGGCTGCAATAAACATTCTGGTGCAAATGTCTTTGTTGTAAAATAATTTTTTATCATCTGGGTATATACCTAGTAGAAGAATTGAAGGATTAAACAGTAGGTCTACATTTAGTTCCTTGAGGGTTCTCCAAACTTCTTTCCAAAACAGTCATATTAGCTTGCATTCCCACCAGCAGTGTAGAAGCGTTCCCTTCTCTCTCTATCCATGCCAGCATCTGTAGTTTTGGGATTTTGTGATGTGGGATAGTCTTACTGAAGTTAGATAGTATCTCAACTTGGTTTTGATTTGCATTTCTCTGATGATTAAGGATGAAGAGCATTTTCTCATTTGTTTGTAGGCCATGTGCCTGTCTTCATCAGAAAAGTTTCTGTTCAAGTCTCCTGCCCACATAGAAATGGGTTTACTTATTCTTTTTTTATTGATTAGTTTGAGTTCTCTATAGATTCTGGTTATCAGACCTTTGTCAAAAGCATAACCTGCAAAAATCTTCTCCCATTCTGAAGGTTGTCTGTTGGCTTTACTTACTGTGCTCTTGGCTGTGCAGAAGCTTTTTAGTTTGATCAGACCCCAATAATGTATTTTTTGTGTTGCTTCAATTGCCTGGGGGGTCCTCCTAATAAAATATTCTTCCAGACCAATTTCTTCAAGAATTTTCCCTGCACTCTCTTATAGAATTTTTACAGTTTCATGCTTTAAGTTTAAATCTTTTATCCAGTGAGAATCAATTTTTGTTAATGGTTAAAGGTTGGGGTCCAGTCTCAGTCTTCTACAGGTCACCAGCCAGCTCACCAAGCACCATTTGTTAAATAGGGAGTCTTTCCCCTACTGAATATTTTTGATAGGTTGTCAAAGATCAAACAGCAATAAGTAGCTATATTCATCTCTTGGTTCTCTATTCTGTTCCATAAATCTACCACTCTGTTTTCCAGTACCATGCTGTTTTGATCACTATAGATTTATAGTATAGCCTGAAGTCTGGTAATGTGATACCTCCTGATTTGTTCTTATTTCTGAGTAATGTATTTGCTATTCAAGGTTTTTTCTGATTCCATATAAAATGAAGTACTATTTTTTCAAGATCTTTAAAGCACAACAATAGTGCTTTAATAGGGATTGCATAAAATCTGTAGATTGCTTTGGGTAGCATGGACATTTTAACAATGTTGATTCTTCCCATCCATGAGCATGGTGTGTTTCTCCATTTGTTAACATCTTCAGCTATTTCTTTTCTCAGAGTTTCTCTGTATAGAGATCTTTCATGTCCTTTGTTAGGTAAATTTTCAGATATTTCATCTTCTTTGGCACTATTGTAAAAGGAATAGAGTCCTTGATTGGTTTTTCAGCTTGACTATTGTTGGCGTATATAAAAGCTACTGACTTGTAAGTATTGATTTTGTATCCTGAGACGCTGCTGCATTCCTTGATCATTTCTAAGAGTTTTGAAGTTGAATCCCTGGGATTTTCCAGGTATAGGATCATATCATCAGTGAAGAGTGAGAGTTTGATCTCCTCTGACCCTATTCGGACAGACTTGATCACCTTCACTTGCCTGATTGCAATGGCTAAGACTTTAATTACTATGTTGAATAACAGTGGAGACAGTGGGAATCCTTGCCTCATTCCTGATCTGAGTGGAAATGTTTTCAATTTTACACCATCCAATATGATATTGGCTGTGGGTTTCCTGTAAATGGCCTCTATTAGTTTAAGAAATGTCCCTTCTATGCCTATTTTCTTAAGCATTTTGATCAAGAAAGGATGCTGGATATTATCAAAGGCTTTTTCTGCATCAATTGAGAGAATCATATGGTCTTTGTTTTTTTATTTTATTGATGTGATGTATTATATTTATAGATTTGTGTATATTGAACCAACCCTGTAAACCTGGGATAAAACCAAGTTGATCATGGTGTATAATTTTTTTGATGTGTTGTTGACTCCTGTTTGCTAAGATCTTATTGAATACTTTTGCATGATATTGGTGTATAATTTTCTTTCTTTGTTGGATCCTTTTCTGGTTTGGGTATCAGGGTGATATTTGCTACACAGAATGTGTTGTGAAGTATTCCTTCTTATTCTATGATTTGGAAAACGTTGTATAATATAGGTACTAGTTGCTCTTGAAAGGTTTGATAGAATTCAGATGTGAAGCCATCTTGTCCTGGACTTTTCTTTTTAGGAAGATTTTGTATTGTTGATGCTATTTTAGTAGTTGATATAGGGCAATTCAAGGTTTCTAATTCTTTCTGGTTGAGTCTAGGAAGGTGGTGTGCTTCCAGGTATTGATCCATTCCCTTCAGATTTTCATATTTCTGGGAACAGAAATTTTTGTAGTAATCATTGAGGATTTTTTTGAATTTCTGAAGTGTCTGTTGTTATTTGTCCTTTATTGTTTCTGATAGACAATATTAGAGATTTTACTTTTCTATTTCTGGTTAGGTTGGTTAGGTCTGGTCTGGTTAGGTTTATTAATTTTGTTAATCATTTGAAAAAACCAACTTTTGGTTTCATTGATCTTTTGAATGATTCTTTTGTTTTCAATTTCACTCAATTCTGCCCTCATTTGGGGTTATTTCTTTTCTTATGCTGGGTTTGGGGTTGCAATGTTCTTCCTTTTCCAGTTGCTTGATATGATCCATTAACCTGTTGGCCTGTTCTCTTTCTGTTTTCTTGATGAAGGCTTCCAATGCTATAAATTTCCCTCTTAGGACTGCCTTTGCAGTATCCCACAGGTTTTGATAATTTGTGTCTTTGTTATCATTTTGTTCCAAAAATTTGGTGATTTCCTTCTTAATGTCATCTTTAACCCAGCTATCATTCATCCTAAGATTATTTAGTTTCCATGACTTTGTTTGAGTATGAAGATTCCCATTGCTGTTGAGTTCACTTTTATTCCATGGTGGACTGAGAAGATACAAGGAATAATTTCTATACTTTTAAATTTGTGGAGGTTAGACTTGTGTCCTATTGATCTATGATCAATATGATATGATCTATGATATGATCTATTTTGGAGGATGACCCGTGGGCTGATGAGAAGAATGTACATTCAGTTTTATTAGGGTGAAATGTTCTGTAGAGGTCTGTAAAGTCCATTTGTTCTAGGGTCAGGTTTAAGTCTAATATTTCTTTGTTTAGTTTCTTCTTGGAGGATCTATCCAAAACTGTCAAAGGGGTGTTAAAATCTCCAACTATTATAGTGCAGGAAGATATTAAGTTGTTCATATCCATTAGGGTCTGCTTTATGAATTGAGGAGCATTCTGGTAGGGTGCATAAATGTTAACTATCAAAATCTCTTCATGCTGGGTGTTTCCCTTGACAAATATGTAGTGACCTTCCTTAACTTTATCTTTTTTGGGTTAAAGCCAATGGGGCGTCTGCTACTAAAATTGCAACCCCTGCTTTTTTCTGGTTTCCATTTGCCTGTATTATACAAGTCCATCCCTTCACCCTGAGGCTATTTTTATCCTTTAAGGTAAGATGAGATTCTTGTATACAGCAGACATCTGATTGAAGTTTATGTATCCAGTCACCCAGCCTGTGCCTCTTTGGAGGACAATTTAAAGCATTCACATTAATTGAGAGAATTGATAAGCCTGTTGTGTTTTGTGTGTAATGATTTTCAGATGTCCAGTGGACATTTTTAATCCTGTCACCACTGTAGAAGTTGGGTTTTGTTCAAAATTTTCTGGGTGAGTTTACTTTGGAGGTAGAGCATTGCACTGGTTGTTGTGGAGGATAGGTCTGAGAATATCCTTGAGAGCTGATTTGGTTATGGCAAATTTCTTCAACATGTCTATGTCATCAAAGTTTTTTATTTCTCCATCACAAGTGAAACTCAGTTTAGCTGGATAAAGGATCCTGGGCTGGAAGTTGTTTTGTTTTAGGAGACTGAAGGTTGATGACCATCTTCTTCTGGCTTGAAATGTTTTGGCTGAGAGATCTGAGATCATTCTGATATTTCTCCCTTTGTAAGTGATACTTTTCTTACATCTGGCTCCTTGCAGAATTTTCTCCTTTGTCTTAACCTTGGCAAAGTTAATCACAATGTGTCTAGGAGATGCTTTATTTGGATTGAGTCTTGCTAGAGTTCTGAAACTGCTATCTGAAGTTCTGTATCTCTTGCAATGCTTGGGAAATTCTCCTCCAAAATCTCTTCGAGTAGATCATTTGTACTTTTAGGACCATCCTCTTCTCCTTCAGGAATTCCTATAAGACAAATGTTTGATCTTTTGGAGTGATCCCACAACTCTCCCAGGGAATGATCAGTTTTTGCTCTTCATTTCTTTGCCTTTTTGAGTGTTTGGGAACATTCAAAAGCTTTGTCTTTGGTTTCAGAGATCCTTTCTTCTGCCTGGTCAACTCTATTACTGAGGGATTCTACTGTATTTTGGAGCTCCTCAACTAACTTTTTCATTTCCTTGAGCTCTGCTATCTCTTTTCTCAATATGTCCATATCTTTGGTGACTTGGGCTTTGACTTCATTAATTTCTTAAGACAACTTTAGAACTACTCTTTGGAATTCAATTTCTATCTTTTCTTCCATTCTATTTATATTATTTGCAATTCATATTCTGAATTTGATTTCTGACATTGCTGCCATTTGTCTGTGCATGGCATCTTCAGTTGTACCTCCTTTGTCATTTCCTTGATCTACTCTAGTTATTCATGTTGCCAGAATTCTTCTGTTGGGTCCATACCATGTTTATTTTCCATTGTTTGGTTATTAGAACTGGTAGGGCGAGATTGAATTGGGGTTCACAAGTAGTAGAGCTAGCCCCTTACCAAAGCACTAGGCTTTGTAATTGTGGCTTATCTACTACAACCTTACAGAGGCCCCTTTCAGAGTTTTAGCCAGAGACTCTGATGCCCTACTTGGTGAGATAGTGCAAGCTAGTTCTGTTTTGATATCAGCCAACTTCTCCCCTATCCTAAGAAACCACAGGATTAGGTTTAAATCTCAACTGTGAAGAGATACAAACAGCTGTGGTACCCAGCTCCCACTCTTCAGTTCTTTTCCACTACAGAACTTCGAAGGTCAACCTCAGAATATCCACGACTGGACAGCCCCAGACACATATTCCAACCAAATTGTCTCAGGTAGTGCAAACCCTGCCCAACAAAGAGGGATTCAAGGGTCTCCAACTGCATAATTGGAGCCAGGGATCCACACTCCCACCTGCAAGACTCAGTCCACACTGTTGTCTGCTTCTCTGCTCACAGGCCCAGCTGGAGACATGGGCCACTCCCCCACCTACAGGTCTCAGTCCATACACAGCTAGCCTCTGTTTTCCAGACCAATTGGAGTCAGGGGACCATGCCCCCACCAGCCAGTCTCAGTCCACTGCCTGGCAAGCCTCTGTTTGTAGGCTTTTCTGGAGTTATGGCACCAAGCCCTGTCCTCCATTCTCAGTCCACACACAGCTAGCCTCTGCTTGCCAGACTAGTTGGAGTCAGGGGACCATGCCCCACCAGCCAGTCTCATTCTACTTCCTGGCAAGCCTCTGTTTGCAGGCTCTGTTAGAGTCAGGGCACCATACTACACCTTCAGGTCTCAGTCCTCCCCTGGTAAGCCTCTGCTCACCAGCCCTGCTGAAGACAGTGGATCATGACCTAACCCTCAGGTCTTGGTTCACACCCAGCAAGCCACTGCTCCAGGATTCTGTTGGAATCAGGGGACATGCCCTTCCTTTCAGGTCACAGTCCATGCCTATCAAGCCTCTGCTCACAGGCCCAGCAGGGGCTGGGTACCAGCCCTGTCTGCCAAACTCAGTCCACACAGGGCAACCACTCTCCCACTGTGGGTGCCATCAGAGCCAGGGGTTCTGCACCCCATCCCACCAAACACAGCCTAAACCAAGGGTCAACACTACCACTGGCTGGGCATAATCATAACCAGGGGATTGCTCCTCCTCTCTCCAAGTGTCCCTTTCTTCCCATACCCTCTTTCTTCCCTGTTAGTCACAGATTCCATCCTGATGGTTGGCAGTCCACACTATGCCCAGTTCTGTCAGGACAAGATCAAACACTCTGTGCTCTGCAGGGAGCAGAACTTCAGACCACCATGAGAGGGGGAAAGCGTGGACTAGGAGTTTGGACTTGTGGGGAAAAATATCTGTTCAATTTAATGCCTGGCAGGGTGGTATCTAGGTTCATAAGTGGGACCTCCCCGGAGAAAGAGACCTGGAGTTTAGCAGCTCTCTCCAATGAGGTAAAATGAGAGGTCTTTTTTTCCCTGCTAATTCACAGATAGCCTGTGGCAGGCCCCCTGCTTGGGGGAGGGGTCTCCCATCCTTTAGTCAATAGGCTTTGTACCTGTAATTTGTTTTCTTGAATGCTCTTCCTTGGAGTTACAGCTTGCCAAACTTCTTTCTTGGCTCAGCTCCCTGTCTTTGGCTTCGCAGGGACCAATTCCATCCAGTTTTTCTTCCTCTGCTCAGGAGCCTCTGCCAAGGGTTGCTACCAGTCAGCCATCTTCCCAGAATCCCTATGACTACTTTTAAATCTCTCCGACATGCTACTTTTCTATAATGAACATTATTGTTTTACATAATAATAAAATCCAATAAGTGATTCTCAATTAGGAAAAAAAATAAATGGATTTATTAAGACACTCTGCAAAGTATGTAACCTGATAAATAAAAACTACACAAAAGATTTATCATTAATGTTATTATTCCTATTTTCACTATTTAGCATATTTGGGTACAAATAGATGGGATAAATGACATTGTAGGTCTTACTTTCAGTAGATAAATGAGGTGCTAGATGGGGAAATTGAGAAAGAATCATCATCCCATAAAGCACATCAATATGAAAAGAGTTTGGGTGGCACCTGTGGCTCAAAGGAGTAGGGCACCAGCCCCATATGCCAGAGGTGGAGGGTTCAAATCCAGACCCATCCAAAAACTGCAAAAAAAAAAAATATATATATATTTATTTATTTATATATACATATGAAAAGAGTTCCGTTAAAATAATTTTTGTTGCAGTAAGAGGGCACCTAGGGTTCCCAATATGCAAGAGTAGATCAAGCTGTGAATTTGTGAATTACTGGGAAAAATAGGTGATGCCAATCATTTTAGTTGTATCAATTTCTATATTTGCCTCCATGATTATATTTAGTCTGAGGTTTTTTTTTTTTTTTGGTTTATTTATAGTAAGCGAATTTAACTTATTTTTTAAACAATTTACCATCAGCATTAAATATTAAACAGAAAAATTCCTTTGGATGATTCGCGAAAGACATAGTCTAAGTAGACCGAACATACGTAAAATTAGAGAGTAAAGAGAGAACATGATATCCTTAAAGAGAAAAGGTACTCAAGGTTTAATATATTATTTTTTTACTCGAAATTCCAATACAAGTTTCTCAAGTGGGTCTTTACATAAATATTTTAAATGACATAAGAGATAATGTTTTCAGTAATAGTTTTGTAGAAAATAACAACATTAGAAATGTTCTTTATTTGGTCATTTCCTAAATCAGCTTTTAATAAAAGCTAAGGATGTAATCGTAAATTGTATTCTGTGAAGGTATGAAGAATCTTCAACACAGAAAACAAAACCATAAAGTTTTCCCTGGTAGTGGAATGTGGGTCTTGAGATGTGCTTATATGTGCTTATATGCATTTAGTACAGTTCAGTTAAACATTCAAAGGAAAATGGAATGGATTTTACACTGTAGTTAATGCCATTTGTTTGCCATGCCCCTTGTGTATATCTAATTTGTAACCTATAGCTGCATTAAGCTGCTGGATGAGTATTCAGAAAGCTTAATTCTGTCCACATTCATCCAAGATGTGCTTTTTGCCTAATTACATGCCAGACATCTACTTACGGAATTCAAAACAATTATACATTATCTCAACAATCATTAGTAATTACTATGTATCAATGCCCATGTAGGATACAAGTGGAATTAGACATGGTTCCCATACTCATGGAGCTTGTGAATCAAACTATGGCATATTATTATTACCCGATATCAATTCTCATAGTCATTTTTATTACCATGTATCTATTCTATTAATTATATCTTACCCAGGCTTGGTGCCAGTAGCACAGTGGTTACAGCACCAGACACATACTTGGAGGCTGGCGAGTTCAAACCCATCCCAGGCCTGCTAATGAACAATGACAATGGCAACAACAAAAAATAGGCATTGTGGCGGGCATCTGTAGTCCTAGCTACTTAGGAGGCTGAGGTAAGAGAATCGCTTAAGCCCAAGAGTTTGAAGTTGTTGTGAGCTGTGATGCCATAGAACTCTACCAAGGGTGACAAAGTGAGACTCTGTCTCAAAAAAAAAAAATTATATCTTACCCAGTTTCCACAGTATGAAATGTATATTATCACATATATTTACTTCAGTATATGAAGACATTTTCTGACATGACATATTACATATTCCAAGAAGCTCTGTTTTAAATTCAAAGGATATGAGAGAGTGCTGGTATATAGCATTCTTGATGTTATCCATGAAATAGGTAACTAAAGGTAAAATATAGAAGGTAAAAAATCTTCATTAGCTCTATGAAGAAGGAGATCTTTTATTTCATGGTTGGCATATGGATATTCTCTAGCATGAGAAAATATGATGGGAAGGGTACTCAGATGAACAAAAAGAACACATTGAAAATACACTGGAAGAGCATAGACATCATCTGCCAAGTCTTTCAAGTTTTAGTTGGATCTAGTTCACGTTCTTGAAGTTTTCTGACTTTATTAGAGCCAGTGGGATTTTCAGTTTGCATCTATACTTATAAATCTTATTTTAGAGCTTGACACTAATTAAATTTACCAAAATTTTCAAAAGTTTTTAAAGTGTCCATAATTTGAAAAAGAATTTGCTTTTTCCATCCACTGACTTGAAACAGCATGGTTGTATGCATGCAAGTATATAATTAAAATAAGTGGCTACCTAGATCATTCAGTGAGTTATACTACTGATGTAGAGCAAGAAAGTGACAAGAAAAGAATTAGACTGGATTAGTAAATACCTTAAATTTGGGTGCTAGTCTGCCTCAATTTAAATCCCAGGTTAGTCATTTCTTAGCTGGGTGACTTTGATCAAGTTACTTCATTATGTCTTAATTTCCTCATTTGTAAAATAAGGAAAACAAAGGATTCTATATTATAAGGTAGTAGTAAGGATTAAATTATATAGTTTATATAGTACAGTGCCTGGTGCACAGTATGAGTGTAATAAATAGTAGACATTACTATTACTCCCTCCAGGAGATATCTCATCATAAGCAAATAATTACTCATGTCATATGAGCCTTAATAATCCTCACTGCTCTTTTGGCCCATGGCTGTTCACATAGAGGCTTAGCTTGGAAATGGAGGCCCATTTTAACTCTGCAGTTCAACTTCCCCTGGTGTTAGCACCATGGCAGCTATGGCATTTTATACTGATGGAATAGCGATTTGTGGCAGTTCCTGTCTTCTTGATAGATTCCAACTGCTGTTGGAACATATGCTGCTGTGCATGTTAGAACAACAAACAAGCAAGATCTATTTTGATACAAAGCTTAGTGAACAGTGTGACTTTTTTATTTGACAATATAATAATATTTTACCTGAAGATTTTTCATCTTTCTCATTTCTGTCGCATGAAAACAGTTCATATAGATACAAGGAAGTGAGGAAATAACTGCGGAAATAGCTCTAAACCAAATCAAAATATATTTAGTAAACAACTACTATGCTAGGTGCTGTTGAGAATATATAGGTGTATAAGAATGGGCCCTTTATTTAGGGAGAAGGTGATCTGGTTAGAGAGATAAAAGATATGTGGATGCATAGAAACTTAAGCAACAAGTAATGAAGTCCCAGTGTCAGCTGCAACAGGGTAAACATTTCTAACACAGAGAAAAAAATTTTATCAGCTTAAAGGAACTATGTGGCTAGAGGAAAGAAAGAGAAAGATAAATAATCTTCAAATATGGGGTGTATTATCTGGGATTTTATTCAGGAACTATGTGGATCTAAACTAGAAATAAACCTTAAGGATAAGACTGTGAAGGACATTGCATGTCACAATAAAGAACATAAACTTTCTCACTATTATTGGGACCCACTGAAGGCTTTCTAGGAAAAGAGTAATAGGAAGAAAGTGAACATTTAGGAAAAAGCTACTTGAGCCACATTTGTAGGACTGATTAAAGAAGGAAAGGCAAGAATTACATTTATCAGTGTGGGAGTTATCAAAGAAATCTGAATCTGTTGGAAGAAAGGAAGATGAGAGAAGTTGCAATGGAAAAAAATCAAGATTTGTTGACTGACAGGATGAAGTTGGCAAACAAAAATAAGGAGATAAAATTCCTGGTGTTTTTGGAGGTTGGAAACTGTTGAAGCATTTCAAACAACTGTGGGAGCTAGAATATTTGGGCTGGTTTCTGTTTGTTTTGTTTTGTTTGAGGGTTTTCCTTTGTTTTGTTTTGTTTTGTTTCCTATGACAAAGATGATGAAAAGTTGAGTTGTAGTCATATTTGTTAGAAGCAATAATGTAGAAGTATAGAGTTCATGAGACAATAGAAGTTGAAGTTTGGAGAGTTATCCTTAGTGGTGGCATTTCAAAGCAAAAGAGTAGTGAAAGTACGCAAAGAAATAGAAGAATCTAGGTATGAAAACCAAATCTTGGGAGAAGCTAGCAGAGGAGTGATGCATTGTGGGTTGATAATATTCTCACATAATTAAACTTTTCTTGATTACCAGGAAACCCAAAATCAATTTTTGGCCAAAACAGAATATTTGCCCAAATAGCTAGTACATCTCTCTTCTTTCTAATCATTTCAGATTTCATTTTTAGGTTTATTTTAGTCCTCCTTCTTTTATTTGTGGCTCTCTATTTCAAATTGATACAAACATTTTCTGATGATAGGCAGGATATAAATAATAGATGGAGATAAACTGGTACCAGAAAATGATGTGAGGAGACAATTCAATGAAGGCGAATGTCTTTAATGCAGCAGAACTTCTGTAAGGTGACCACCCAAGGGACTGTAAAAACCTGGTCAACATATGGAGATGGTCAACACAAATAATTAGGCCTACTTTACTGATAACATACATGTGGTGCATGTCCAGATTATGAAAATTAGGTCAACTTAGGGAATTGGTTAATGTAGGGAGTTGGTCAACTACAGAAGTTCTACTGTAGTTTAAAATGCAGTAGATTCACAGAGTAAGCACTGAAAAATAGCCTTGCACTTGGCAATTAGGAAGTCATGTGACTTCAGCAATAAAGAAAATGTTGTAAACACTTAGGGTTGGGATGGGGCTGCCATAAAAAAGGAGCGAAATTTGCAAAAGGGAATCAAAAAAGATATGAATAAAACATTTTACAAAACATCGAAGATGGAAATATTTTAAGAGTTCTATGTTAAAAATCAGTTTTTTATAACATAAAATGCTCACACATCTTTCCACATTCGTGAAACAGGTATCTTGATCCCTAGCTGCATTTGCGGCAAGGCCTGCTATGAGAACACATTGAGAACTGGAGGCACAGGAGAACAACCAACCTTTTCTATCTGCTGCATATGTTCTCAAGATGAGCTGAATGGAAAAGTAGGCAGTCCACATCTACAAGACCCAAATGAACAGGTGGAACCCTATCTAGAGGAAACCTTCCTGCTTCTTCCAAACACTACTTCCTGCAGCTTTATCAGAAACAGAGAGGATGGTATTTAAAAGACATGTAACTAAACAAAACAAATTGTACAACAAAATCCTATTTTATTTTGGCCTCAGTAATAATCACCAAACTTTTGCTGCCTGTTCTTTGATAGATCTGCCTCAAAATGCATTTTTTAATCCTTTACTCACAGGGACCTGTTCCAGTCTATCCTCTCCCTGAGGCTTTCCCTGATAAAGATGACAAAGTCTCTGACCAACTCTATGACAATCAGTGACAACGATATTTATTGAATGCCTAATATCTTCCAGATACACCCATAGTCACTCTTTAATTCAATTGCCATAGCAACATCTTGAGATGAGTAATGTTTTTTTCCAATCCTAATGAGAGAAATAGTAAAGTTTAGAGGGGTGAAACACTTCACCCTGTTCACATACCTGGAAGAAGCACAGCCAAAATTATAACCCAGTACTGTCTTTTACAAAAAGCTATCATATCCCAATGAACCTCTTGTTTCAAAAAGTTCTTAAGTGAAACAGCTAGATTTACATTGGCAGTGGATTGTGCTTCTGTTATACTCGCAGTGCTTGGCACAGTGGCTGACACATGGAAATCTAGCTTAAGTATGTTTCTTTCCCTTACTCAATGCAAGCTTTTGTGTTTCTAAGACTCCCTTCCCTTATTTATTTTATTTTTGGAGGATTATCCTCTGCTTTTTTACACTCTTCCTTGTCTTTCTCTAGTTTATTCTCCCTGTCCATCTCCATAAACCACATCTTCATATCATACACATCTGCCATCCTCCATTCTGATAGTTTCTAATTCATGTCCCTCAGATGACTTCATTTCTACATTTTCAGTTCCACAGAGACTCTCTGAGCCTGGCTCAGATCCATGTCCTCTGTTTCCCTGGATCAGCTACTGTATTGCCTTACGGATTCTTTTCCTTGTACCTGCCCATGAAGAATAAAGTATTCATTCCCCAGGGTTTTATTTTTAATGTGTTGTTTTTCTCACTATATCCTTTCTTGGGACAAGTATTTTCTCTCATGGATTCACTGGCTATTATATGCTGATGTTTCTCAAATCTCCAGGTCTGATATCAACAACTTCCTTGTATTTCCCAATCCTATTTGCCAAATCATTACTAAAAATTTCAATCTGTATATCTTGTAAGTAAACATATGAAAAACTCAATTCATTAGCTTTGTCCAACAGATTTGATTTTTTTTGTCCTAATCTTTATAGCTCAGTAAAAGGATTAATATCAACATTTCAGGTGTGGAGATGTCAGGTCCATTTTCACTGGTTCTTGGTTCCCAGTACTGAAGAATGCTTACTAGTAGTGAGTCAATTGAGCAAATCAGCAGACCAAACAGATGCAAGCGGGCAAAGTGTCAAAGTTTATTAAAGCACAGTATATTCCAGAGAAAGAATAGTTCTAATCCCAAGAGTGGAGGAGACCTAGGGTTTAACAAGCTTTCTCTCCTTTATTCTGATTCCCCAATTCTATGTTATGTGGAGGCAGAATACTCATGGTTTTATTGGAAAGAGGTGGAGAACTCCTGTAATTCTAGAAGGTCACAGGGGTATTTGTAAACTGTCTTAGGGCTAACGGCTGTAATTTTTACTATGTTAATAAGTGTAGGTCAATTGAGGATACTATCACCTTACTTGTATGCATGCTCCAAAGACCCTCTTTTGTGGCTTTCGCCTTATCTCCAGTTTGTGGCTTCTCTACCTCTTTCTGGTTGATCAGACCTTGGAGATGCCCTTTCATGGACCAAACTTCTATTCAGTCCTTGGAAGGCCGCTTGACACATCATCCATTCCTTCTGAGAAGCCCTATGTGGTCAATTAATTCCTCTAATTATAGACAAAGCATTCTCTAGTATCATCTGCTCCTCTCCTACCTTATTCCTACTTAACATACTCATTTAACCAAGCCAAAACTCACCTTATCACTCCAGTAAGATCTGGCCCCTGCCTTCTTTTCAGCATATTGTCCTCTAATTACTCAGTGGAAGCTTGCTACTTTTTTATTCATCCATACATTTACCTGTTTGATAGATATGAATGGAATGTCTATCATGTACCAGGCACTGGTTTTTATTGTTTCTCTAACACTTGATGACTTTGTATATGATTCATTTTCTACCTGAATGACCTTCAGGATATAGGAAAACTGCGAGAATGTTGATTCTATTCTCAGAAATATGGAAGTTTTTAAGAGATTTAGTTTAGGAGTTCAGATGATACTTTCCAATGGACTGCATTAAATTTGATGTTCAATTTGAATATTGTTAAGAAGTGATGTCTTGATACTACTAATTGACTAAGTTTCTGTCAAAATAATGGAGCCACATTCTGTTGAATCTAGATATTTCAGCCATTTTATCAAATAAAGGTAATGAAGTCAGTATCCACAAAATGGGATTACATCATCAAGATTTATCTTAAGGATATTTTCACTTATTTCTTGTCACACAAAATTATTTCTGGTTAAAAATATCATTGTAAATATCTTCAAAATTTTCAATTTATGAATATGCCATCAGACGCTTTGTGTGCCAACATAGAAAAGTCAAAGAAATATCATGGATTTTGCTCTTCTGGAATTAGCATCTAAAATTAAAAAGTTTGCATTGGGGGATCTTTTCTGGGTCACTGATATCTTGGAGAATGTCCAAAATTATTATTCTCTCTTTTTAAAAATGCACATTTACATACAAAATTGTACACATAAATTTAGGAGAGATTATGAAAACCATATCTATATTTTGACTTTTTGATTGTCCATGGCTCTAGATTAAATACCCTTAGTGCAGATAAGTTAAATAATTCTATATTCCAATCAAACAAGTTTTATAAGCCTATTTTCCACATCTGGAAAATAGCATTATATGGCTTATTTTGCAAAGCGATTATGAGATAATGTGTACAAAGAATTTCTTCTGTTCTTATAGCAATATACAGATCTCATGCCCTTCCAACTTCTGAGGCTTCATCAATAGCATGGTACCTTCAAACGTTGATAATCTTAACTAAAGGTATTTATACTAATGCATTATGTAAACTTCATAAGAACCACATATCTTTAAAAATATATTTATAGCTGGGCACGGTGACTCAAGCCTGTAATCCCAGCACTCTGGGAGGCTGGGGCAGGTAGATTGCCTGAGATCATGAGTGCAAGACCAGCCTAAGGAAGAGCAAGACCTTGTCTAAAAATACAAGGATGTTGTGGAAGGTGCCTGTAGTCCCAGCTACTTGGGAGGCTGAGGCAAGAGGATCTCTTGAGCCCAAGAGTTTGAGGTTGCTGTGAGCTATGATACCACGGTACTCTACGAAGGGCAACAAAGCAAGACTCTGTCTTCAAAAAAAATTGAAAATTATACAATCAAGTCTTCCTAAAGAATAAGACAAGTGGTTCCAGGTTATGGATAAGATATGTTCATGAGAACACCTCTAGGTCAGATATATATGTAACTTGTATCCCTGATGAATAGTGCATATATGGTGATCATAATAATAACAATACTATAATGGCTTACATGCATTTATTGAAATCCTTCATTATTTCTATCTTTCTTTCTATTGCAATCACCTTTCTCTTTGCTGCAGGCTCACTTGGACTTGTAGTAGGCTTTCATTTTGGAAGCATGCTCAAAAAGGTAAACACAGGTTCACAAAATTGAATAAAATAGTTAAAATAAAAATGATGCTCTGCCAAATGACTATATATCAGGTTTTGTTACACACACAGGAGAAACCAGTTCACAAATTATTAATTCATTTAATTATAAATTATCCTTATGGGGAGCCTTGGGATCCTGTTAATAAGTACAGAATGTTGTAAGTTAGGTCATCTGTAACTCAGTTACCTGTACTGAGTTTTCCTGTACTGAAAAAGATAAGTTACTATGACCCAAACATAATTTTAACTATTTTAGAAAATCTCTTTCCGTATTGACTTTTTAAAATAATAAACACTAGGTTTCTTTAGATTTTGCAAGTAAAGTGCCATGATTCTTTTTAATTTTGAAATTTATCATGAAATGTTACATAATTCACTAACACAGTTTATGCTTTGTTCTGTTCTGATATTTATAAATACACCTTTACATCACATTGTATAGACCCTGCTTTGTAAACTTAACAACATGCTTTGGACAAAACAATTTAATAAGGACATAACCTGCTAACAGTACTATTCTTTTTTTCTTCTATTGTAAGAGTAAAGAAATTTTATCAAGTAATATAGATAACACTAATAAATATCACAGTAATATTTGAAGAACTTCCATATTTCCCCATAAAGGAATGTGATTTGGCAAAAGAGAGGGTCTTTTTCTTCAAGTCCTAGGTACATCACGAAACCGAATGATTCAAATGGAACATATGTCCTTTAATACTGAGGCAAACATAATATATTGATTATAGATTTTGACTTTGAATTTTCAGAAATTGTATAGTCCCATTTAGAATGATATCTTGTATTTTTCCACTCTCAAATGACCAAAATGTGATATAACAATGGTTCAGATAGATAGCAATGTATCAAAACCATATACAGTAGACCTTCCATAGTTGACCACCTACCTAGTTGACCTGATTTTCATAGAAAAGACATGCACCATATGTACATATCAGTACAGTAGGCCTAGTTTCTTATGTTGACCACCTCTGAATGTTTACCAGTTTGTTACAGTCCATTGGGTGGTCAACTTACAGAGTTCCTACTATATTTTGTTAACTAAAATAAAACAATATTTATACTTTGGAAAAAGGAAAGCTTTATTTCTCATAAATGGTAGCAACCTGTTGCATGGCCATTCCAACAGGTTGGGAAGCAGAGCCATGGACAGAATTCAAGCACACATACTTCAAAGAAGGTATAAAATAGAAAATACTGAGTGAGGTAGGCAAATATACATATTCAACAAGCTATAAGAGGAGTCATGAATATTTATGAAGGGAAGTCATTCACATGTAATTGTACCTTGCCTCCCTCATCCTGTCATGTCTGGGAATTCAGTTTTAAGGTGGTTCTGGGATCCTGTTGGCCAAGAGGAGTCAGTTCATTTAGCAGAGGGCTTAGGAAGTCCACAAGTTGATACTCATAAAAATATCATATCTTGCAATAAACATTTCTCAGTGTTGCACTGTATACTTGTTTCTAATTTTTTGTTAACAACTTATTGTGTACGTGTATATAATGTATATTCATGTGGTTATTAAAAGAGGTTTTTGGTGGTATTTTTGAATTTTGTTGATTTTTCAGTATAAACCTCTTTTATTGTTTCGGGTTAATTGAGAGTACAAAGAATTAGGTTACTCCAGGTGCAGTGGCTCACGCCTGTAATCACAGCACTGTGGGAGGCTGAGTTGGGAAGATTGCTTGAGCTCAGGAATTCAAGGCTTGTTTGAGCAAGAGTGAGACCCAGACTCATGAAAAAAATTGAAAAACCCAGCCAGGCACCGCGGCAAGTGCCTGTAATCCCAGTGGCTTCAGAGGCTGAGGCAGCAGGATGCCTACAGCCCGAGTCTGAGGTTGCAGTGAGCTAGGATGCCATTACACTCTGCTCAGGGCATAGGGAAGAAGAAGGAGAAGGAGAAGGAGAAGGAGAAGGAGAAGGAGAAGGAGAAGGAGAAGGAGAAGGAGAAGGAGAAGGAGAAGGAGAAGGAGAAGGAGAAGGAGAAGGAGAAGAAGAAGAAGAAGAAGAAGAAGAAGAAGAAGAAGAAGAAGAAGAAGAAGAAGAAGAAGAAGAAGAAGAAGAAGAAGAAGAAGAAAAGAAGAGGAAGAGGAAGGGGAAGGGGAAGGAAAAAAACAAGGAAAAACAGAAGAATTAGGTTACAGTGCATTTGTTAGGCAAACTCCCTCTTATAGAAAGGATTGGACCACAATAGCAAAAATCAATTCCTTGTAATAAACTTCTTAGCATGTGTTACAAAAAAAAAAAAAAAAAACTTCCCTCTTAGAATTGTGTCCCACCCCCAAGAGGTATGCCATATCCCCCTAACATTGTCAAGTGGGAGCACACCCATATCCCCTTCCCAGTTCCTAGTTCCCCTGTCCCTCATCTTGGATTAATGTGAGGTTTTCTCTCATGTGGGCATGTGTTAAATCATCTACTGCAAAAACATCATATTTATGTCATGTGTTATCTGTAAAATACCAATTATGAAGTCCATATAACACCAAATATAGATTATAACAACCCAGTGGTGGGTTGTCTATGTAGGTAGGAACTCAAGGCATATAAATTAGCCACTTTGAAAACCAAAATAGCTAACTCTAGTGGATGTAGTATAAGCCCAGAGAACTTTTCAAATTTTTTTCTTCTCTCAGAATCATATTCATCTGTTTCTTTCTCAATAACCAGGGGTTAAATGGAAACATACATGGTGAAGCTATAACATTTTAGATATCTCATTATTACATTATCCTTATATTCTTGGTGAAAATCCTGCTCAGTTATAGTGAATGACTTGTACGAGTTCCATTGTATTAAAAAGAGTAGCCTAGTAAACCACATCCAACAGCACTTCAAAAAGATTATACATTATAATCGAGCTAGATTTATTCCAAGGAAGCAGAATGGTTCAACATGCTCAAATCAATAAACATGATACCTCACATCAACAGAATAAGGACAAAAATAATTTCATCATTATAATAGATGCAGGAAAAGCATTTCATAAATGTCAACATCCTTCATGATGAAAATTCTTAGAACTTATAATTCAGTAAATTTGCAAGATACAAAACCATTATACAAAAATAGGTATCATTTCTATACAACAGCAATGAAATAGCGGAGAAAGAAATCTCCTTTACAATAGCTACCAACAATATAAACTAGCTATGAATCAACTTAAAGACATGTAATATCTCAATGAGAAAAACAATAATAAAATACTGAAAAGAAATTGAAAAGGACAAAAATATGCAAGGACAGCCTATGTTCATGGATTGGAAGAATTAACAATGCAGCCATACAACCCAAAGCAACCAACAATCCTATCAAAAGACTAATGCCATTTTTCAGTGAATTAGAAAAAAAAAATCTAAAATTCATATGGAACAAAAAAAAAAAACCCTAAATAGTCAATACAATAATAAACAAAAAGTGCAAAACTGTAGGCAGTAACTACCTGACTTCAACATTACAAGACTATAGTAACAAAAACAGCATTGTGCTAGTTTAAAAATAGACACATAGAGGTCGGCACATGTGGCTCAAAGGAGTAGGTCGCCGGCCCCATATACCACAGGTGGCAGGTTCAAACCCAGCCCCAGCCAAAAAACTGCAAAAAAAAGAAAGACACATAGATCAATGGAACAGAATAGAGAACCCCGAAATGATGCCAATATTTACAAGCAATTGATCACTGACAAACCCAACACATACATACATAGGGTAAAAAACATTCTTTTCAATAAATAGTACTGAGAAAACTTGATAGCTATATGCAGAAGAATAAAACTGGACCTCTATCTTTCACCATAAAAGATCAACTCAAGATGGGTTAAAGATTTAAATATGAGACCTGAAACTATAAAAATATTTGAAGAAAACCTACAAAAGGCCATGCACAGTGGCTCACATCTATAATGCTAACACTCTTGGAGGCTGAGGCAGGTGCATTGCTTGAGCTCACAAGTTCAAGAACAGCCTGAGCAAAAAGTGAGACCCCGTCTCCACTAAAAATAGAAAAACTGAGGGAAGAGGATCACTTGAGCCCAAGTTGGAGGTTGTTGTGATCTATGACGCCACAGCACTCTACCCAGGGTGATAGCTTGAGACTCTGTCTCAAGAAACAATAACAAAAACAAAAACAATAAAAGAAAAAAAACTTACAAAAAACTCTTTTGTGCATTGGTCTAGGCAAAGATTTGTCACTAAGATCTCAAAAGAACGGGTATCAAAAACAAAAATAAATGGCACTTAATTAAACTGAAAGCTTCTGCACAGCAAAAGGAGTAAACACCAGAGTGAATAGACAACCTTTAAACTGAGAGGAAATATTTTGCAAACTATTCATTTATCAGTAGACTAATATCCACCATATAGAAGGAATTTAAATAATTCAACAAAAAATCCCAAACAACCTCATTAAAAGGTGGACAAAGGACATTAATAAACACTATTCAAAAGAAGATACACACATGGACAACAGGCATTTGAAAAAAATACTGAATTCACTAAGCATCAAAGAGGTGTCATCTTATCTCAGTCAGAAAAGCTATTATTTATATATTTATTTTATTCATTTATTTTTACTTGTCAAGACATTTTTTCCTGTTACTATACTAAATAATGATTTTTCATTTTTTTTTATTTCAGATTAAATGAGGGTACAAACGATAAGATTACATTGTTTGCATTTGTTAGGTAAAGTCCAAGTTGTAGTTGAGTCCTTCACCCAGGGGGTGTGCTGTACACCCTCACAGTGTGCCCATTAGGTGAGAACTTACCAATTCCCCTCCTTTTTCCTCTCTCCCTCTCCCCCATTTGCATTTAATTATATTTTTCTCTTGTGTGGGCATGTGTTTCTTTATATTGGTATACTGGTATTGAGTACATTGGACATTGGATACCTGCTTTTCCATTCTTGTGATAACTTTACTAAGGAGAATGTTCTTCAACTCTATCCAGGTTAATACAAAAGATGTAAAGTTTCCATCTTTTCTTATGACTGAGTAGTATTCCACAGTATACATATACCACAATTTATTGATCAATTCATAGGTTGATGGGCACTTGGGTTCCTTCCACATCTTGGCAATTATGATTTAGCTGTGATAAAATTCTAGTGCAAATGTCCTTTGTAAAAGTGAAAAAAAATTATTTTTTTTTTACTTCTGAATAAATAACTAAAAATGGGATTGTGAAATCAAATGGAAGGTCTACTCTTAGTTCTTTGAGGATTCTTTATACTTCTTTCCAAAGAGGCTGCATTAGTTTGTTATCCCACCAACAGTGTAGAAGTGTTCCCTTCTCTCCACATCCATGCCAGCATCTGCAGCTTTAGGATTTTGTAATGTGGGCTATACTCAGTGGGGTTATGTGATATCTCAGGGTGGTTTGATTTGCATTTTTTTATGATTACAGACAATGAACATTTTTTATGTGTTTGATGGCCATTTGTCTTCATCGGAGAAGATTCTGTTCATGTCTCTTGCCCACTTATAAATAGGATTGTTTGCTTTTTTTCTTATTTTTTTTTATTAAATCATAACTGTATACATTGATATGATCATGGGGCATCATACACTCGCTTCATAAACCATTTGACACATTTTTATCACAGTGGTTAACATAGCCTTTCTGGCGTTATCTCAGTTACTGTGCCAAAACATTTACATTCTACATTTACCAAGTTTCGCAAATACCCCTGTAAGATGCACCACAGGTGTGATCCCACCGATCCCCCTCCCTCTACCCACCCCCCATTCCCACTTCCCCCTATTGTTAAGTTGTAGCTGGGTTATAGCTTTCATGTGAGAGTCCCAAATTAGTTTCATAGTAGGGCTGTGTACATTGGGAAGCCTTTTCTTCCATTCTTGGGATACTTTACTAAGAAGAATATGTTCCAGCTCCATCCATGTAAACATGAAAGAGGTAAAGTCTCCATCTTTCTTTAAGGATGCATAGTATTCCATGGTATACATATACCACAATTTATTAATCCATTCGTGGATCGATGGGCACTTGGGCTTTTTCCATGACTTAGCTATTATGAATTGGGCTGCAATAAACATTCTGGTACAAATATCTTTGTTATGTTGTGATTTTTGGTCTTCTGGGTATATGCCCAGCAGAGGAATTACAGGATTGAATGGCAGATCTATTTTTAGATCTCTGAGTGTTCTCCATATATCTTTCCAAAAGGAATGTATTAATTTGCATTCCCACCAGCAGTGCAGAAGTGTTCCCTTTTCTCCGCATCCACGCCAACATCTCTGGTCTTGAGATTTTGTGATATAGGCTAGTCTCATTGGAGTTAGATGATATCTCAAAGTAGTTTTGATTTGCATTTCTCTGATGATTAAAGATGATGAGCATTTTTTCATATGTCTGAAGGCCTTGCGCCTGTCTTCTTCAGAGAAGTTTCTCTTCAAATCCCTTGCCCAGCCTGCGATGGGATCCCTTGTTTTTTTCTTGCTGATGCGTTTGAGTTCTCTGTGGATTCTGGTTATTAAACCTTTGTCAGAGATATACCCTGCAAATATCTTCTCCCATTAAATAAAAACAAAACAGGAGGAATCACACTACCAGACCTCAGACTTTACTACAAATCGATAGTGATCAAAACAGCATGGTATTGGCACAAAAACAGAGAAGTAGATATCTGGAACAGAATAGAGAACCAAGAGATGAATCCAGCTACTTACCACTATTTGATTTTTGACAAGCCAATTAAAAACATTCAGTGGGGAAAAGATTCCCTATTTAACAAATGGTGCTGGCTGAACTGGCTGGCAACCTGCAGAAGACTGAAATTGGACCCACACCTTTCACCATTAACTAAGATAGACTCTCATTGGATTAAAGATTTAAACTTAAAACATGAAACTAAAATATAAAATACTAGAGGAGAATGCAGGGAAAAATACTAGAGGAGAATGCAGGGAAAACCCTTGAAGAAATTGGTCTGGGTGAGTATTTCATGAGGAGAACCCCCCGGGCAATTGAAGCAGCTTCAAAAATACACTACTGGGACTTGATCAAACTAAAAAGCTTCTGCACAGCTAAGAACACAGTAAGCAGAGCTTTTTTTCTTATTGATTACAGTTTTCTGTAGATTCTAGTTAACAGCCCTCTGTCAGATTTGTAGCATGCGAATATCTTCTCCCATTCTGAAGGCTGTTTGTTTTAGTTTGGTACCCTTACCTATGCAGAAGCTTTTTAGCTTGATCACATCCCATTTATTTATTTTTGGTGTTTATGCAATTCCTAAAGGGTTCTTCTTCATAAAATCTTTCCCAAGCCAATATCATTGAGAGTTATTCCCACACTTTTTTCTAGAGTTTTTATTGTTTTGTGTCTTAGATTTAAATCTATTATCTGGGGATAGGCAATTTTTGTAAATGGTGAGATGTTTGGGTCCAGTTCCAGTCTTCTACATGTGGCTAACCAGTTCTCACAGCATCATTTGTTAAACAGGGATTCTTTTCTCCAGTGTACGCTTTCATTTGATTTATCAAAAATGAGATGGCTATAAGCGGCTGGTTTCATTTCTAGGTTCTCTATTATATTCCCTAGAACTATGTCTCTCCTTCTTTGTTTTTATCACTGTACACATGTAGTATAACCTGAAGTCTGGAAAAGTGATGCCTCCAGATATGCTCTTATTTCTTAGAGATTCATTGGTTATTGGGCTTTTCTTTTCTAGTCCCATATGAAACAAAGCACTACTTTTTCAAGTTCTTCGAAGTGTAAGGATGGTGCTTTGATGAGGATTGCATTACATTTGTAGATCACTTTGAGTAGTATGGAAGTTTTAACAATGTTGATTCTTCCCAACCACAAGCATGGTATGTACCTTCATCCATTTGCTTATGTCTTCTGCTATATCTTTTCTCATGGTTTCATAGTTGTCTCTGCAGAGATTATTTATGTCCTTTGTTAGGTATGTTCCTAGGTATTTAAATTTTTTTGAAGATACTGTGAGGGTATTCTGTCTTTGATTTGATTCTCAGTTGCTACTTATTTGTGGACATCAATTATATACCCTGAGGCATTACTCTATTCCTTGATCACTTCCAGGAGCCATGCGGTTGAGTCCCTGGTGTTTTCTAAATATAAGATCATATCATCAGCAAACAGTTTGACCTCCTCTCTCTCCATTTGTATATATTTGATATCCTTCTCTTGCCTGATTGCATTGACTAGAGATCCCAGCACTATGTTGAATAGTAGTGACAATAGTGGATACCCTTGTCTGGTTCCACTTCTAAGCAGAAATGTTTTCAGTTTTTATCCATTCAGTATGATATTGACTGTGGGCCTGTTGTAGATGGCTTCTATTAGTTTAAGAAATGTTCCATCAATGCCTATTTTTTAAGTGTTCTTAAGCATCAGAAAAAAGATGCTGAATTTTGGCAAATGCTTTTTCTGCATCTATTGAGAGGATCATATGGTCTTCGCTTTTGTTTCTATTTATGTGATGAATTAGAATCCCTTGCATACCTGGGATTAAGCCCACTTTATCATGATGATTTTTTTAATGTGTAATTACATTCTGTTTGCTAAGACTTTATTGAATATTTTTGCAACGATATTCATTAATGATATTTGTCTACTGCTTTCTCTTTATTGTTTAAGTCCTCCCTGATTTTGGTATGAGGGAGATATTTGCTTCATAGAAGGAGTTGGGGAGATTATTTCCTTTTCAATGTTTTGGAATAGGTTGTGCAATATAGGCATGCACTTCTCTTTGAAGAGATGGTAGAATTCTACTGTAAAACTGTCTGGTCCAGGACTTTTTATTTGGAGTAATTTTTATTGTTGTTGCAATTTCAGTGCTTGATATTGGGCTATTCAAATTTTCTATTTTTTTTCTGGTTGAGTTTAGGGAGGTGGTGTGATTCTCCGTATTGGTCCATTTGCTCTACATTTTCAAATTTCTGGGCATAGAGGTTTTTTTTTGTATCTCTGTGGTATCTGTTGTTATTTTTCCTTTTTTAAATTTCTGATTGAGGTTATTAGAATTCTTAGTTTTCTGTTTCTAGTTAATCTAGCCAAGGGGTTATTGATGTTATTAATCTTTTCAAAGAACCAACTTTTTGTTTAGCTGATCTTCCAAATGGTTCTTATATTAAGAGAACATAAGAACAGTTATTATTTAAAAGTCAAAAAATAATAGGTGTTTGCAAAGATACATTGAAAAGTGAATTCTTCTGATACACTGTTGTTGGAAATGTAAATTATTGCAACTGTATTGAAAAAAGGATGGAGATTGCTCCAGAAACTAAAAATAGACCTATTATGTGACCCAGCAATCCAATTATTGGGTATCTGCCCCCTATAAAAGAAATTATATATCAAAAAGATACCTACACTTGTATGTTTATCACAGCACTATCTATGATAGCAAAGTTAAAGAATTAACCTATGTCCCTCATTGAAGGAATGGATAAAAGCAGTGTGGCATGTTTACACAATGAAATACTATTCATCCATAAAAAGAATTAAATGAATCATGTCTTTTGAAAAATCATGGATAAAACCAGAAGTCATTATCTTAAATGAAACAAGGCAGCCACAAAAAGTCAAATAATGCATGTTCTCACTCATAAGTGAGTACTAAAAATGTATCCATATGGACATAAAAACTGGAAGGATAGACTCAGATGGGTAAGGTAAAGGGAGGGGATAGATGTTGAGGAATTTGTTGATGGATACATTGTACATTATTTGGGTGATGGATACCCTGCAAACCCTGACTTCACAACTACATAATCTATGCATGAAACAAAATTGAACCTGTAACACATAAATTTGTACAAATAAAAATAAGGGATAAAAAAAAGCATTTTCTCTTGAGGACAAGACCAGACCCTTTCTTAGCTTCTTTTTTAGGGCTTTGTTAGTTTATTTGTTTATATAATTTAATTTTAATTATTTATATAATTTCACATATTTGTGGGACACAATGTGACGTTTCAGTGAATATATACATAGTATAATGATAAAAGTTTAGTAATTATTATATTTATCATTATAAACTATAAAGAATTATTTATAATTCATTAGTGATGATATTATTCAAAATCTTCCCTTCTAGCCTTTTCAAAATATATGTTACATTGTTATTTGCTATAGTCACCTTACTGTGTAACAGAACACCAGAAGTTATTATTCCTCATTTACTGTTAGAACTATTTTGTCATAGTTTATTTTTCAATCTCTAGCACCTTTTGGACTTAATGACTACAGCTGGTTATTGTATGCCCCATTTCTCTATGCAGCAATGAGGAAGTTTTTGCAAAAAAAAAAACGCATGTTATTTAAAAGAATTAGGTGCATTTTATCATTCTGAATTTATGAAAACTGATTAATCATGGGTATTAACATGATCCCTTTGATTCCTTACCAGACATTTTCTGCTTTTGAGGATCTCTCCCAAGTATAGTCATAATCTCACACATTGGCTGCTTTAGCCATACTTTTAAAAATTTCTATGTGCAAACATTAAGAGGAAGAGCTGGCTCACAAACACAAATGTGATTCTCTGCCGCATCTTAGTTCCTACAATGGCTACTGCTGCCAAATATGGTTTCCCACCATACTGATATGCAGCAGCACTTCATGCTAATGTGGTGTAGTGTAGAACAGGCTGATCTCTGACTAGTGGAAGCACAAGGAACATCAATTCACTTTATGCGGATATTTTTATTTAAGATGGATCACAATGTAGAACATGTTTTCCCCCTAAGATTCTAAAATCCTAAATGTATGACCAATTTCATATGATCTATGATGTCTATAGCCCATGAATTAGAAAGTAACATTTTTATATGCATGGACTGAGAAATGGATGCAGAGAAAAATGATATGAATATCACAATCAATTTTCTCTGAGTACTGATATAAATTTCATTTGGCTACGCTTTTCTAAAGTCTTGATTGCATTGTCACATTCAAGATTCCTCAGTAGATATGACTGCACTTCAGAATAAAAAGCCATTCCCAACTGATGATCTAATATACTTTAGTATTTTCTTCGATTGTTAATTAAAATGAGCAATGGCAGAAGAATAAGTTTGAAAAAAATGGACATAGCCATGTTATATCTTTATAGATACTCATTTTTCTGAATTTCCCTTGTAATATATTAAATACTAAAATAAAACATCTTTTTTTTTTCACTTAGAATACTGGTAAAAAAATGTAGTTTCTCTGATTTGGTGGTTTGATAATATATGATTTTTCAGCCATCAAGAAGAGCAGAAGATAATAATACAAACTGAGAAAAATAACCTAGACCCTTATGAGATTACTTATGTAAAAGAGCTATTAAACATACATATTAAATTGCCTTTTGAGAGCAGCCTGAATAAATCCCACACTGATGGGATCTGCCACAGCTCAGAGGCCAATTCTGCTACGGACCGCCCTGTTGGTGGCCTTCAGTCTGAGGGAGTGCAGGGAGAAGGAACGAGGAAAGTTGAGAGGTCGGCACAGGAAAAATGACAGACTGCCACATAGTATGTGATGAAGGAAGCAGCTGTGAATTTATTGGGTACACATGTTGGTATTTATACATTTTTACAGAGCTTACATAATGCAATCTTTTTGCTTACGTGTGCGGGTTATCTTTGCGTTTACAAGTGTGATTTATCATGCATTGTTATGTTTTAACGTTCCGCTTCCGGAGGGTGGCGGTTATTAGTCAACTCTGCCCGCTTCCTCCTATCTCAGTTTCTTATTATCTTTTTAGAACAGCTTGACATCTTCTTTATGTTAATGCTTGACTAATTTTACATTTACTATTTGATCTTATTGTTATTGATAATTATAATTTTGATTTAGAGTAAATTCCTTGACAAGTATTATTTTTCCTATTGATTTTTATTATGCGTGACAATTGGTGAAACAAGATGTTCTGAACAGGACTTTATGGTGGGTGGATGTGTTTCAGTGACTTTGTAACTTATGTAGATAATTTGTATTTCATGTCCTTGGGCTTATCGTCTTAGCTCACTGGTGGGAAAACATTTTTATGTGCTCATTGTTGGTGCCACTGAGTTTAGCAGCTCACAAGGCTGTGCTCTATCTGGATTAGTAGTGCATTGTGCTCATTCTTAGGAAAGTACATATTGACAATTTATTAGAACAAACAGACTTCTGGTACAGGATGACAAACACATGAGTAGACGCCACAATCTTTAAACTTAAGCGGGTAACTGAGTATGCTAGGCAACATTTCTGATGCTGTGCATACTGGGGGCGCTGGGGGCAAAGCTCCGGGGAGCACAAACCACCTTCCCGTCGTTCTGTAACGCGGACAGCACTGCCTCACTACGGCTATATGCCGTGGGTGCGGCATTTCCCCCTTTTTTGTTTTTAAACCGTAGTTTAAAGACTTCTTGGCGTATAGAGATAATAGAGGAAAACAGACACCGTATGAGACATGGTAACAACAACACAACACAAAATAACAGTTAGCTAATAATAGCTATGAGCACAACATACTGGATCTAGTTAAGAGGATTGAGTGCTTTAAACCTATCAGTTAAAGATTGGGCTAATGTATTAAGAGAAGTTACTGGCAAGTGAGTTTGACTTAGGGTTGTAATATCTTGTTGTAAGTCGTGTAAATCATGTGTTATATCATTGTCTCTCTAGACACTTGAAGATGTGCTTGTACTTTGTTCTATGAGTTAGATATATTATATGGTAAAGGTGTAATGCAAATGGTTTGAAATGTTGAGTGATATTTTGTTTGTAGTTTCTGTTGTATGTACTTAATGTTCTGATCTAAAGTTAAGATTATTTTTTTTAACACATTTAATTTAGTTTTAAGCTTATTATCTATATTAGCTTGTGTCATTAATGTTAAAGTTATATTATTGCTAAGAGTATTGACATAGTATGTTGTATGCATTTGTTGTATTAAAGCTGTAGTAGTTACAGTAAAAGTAGTGATTATAGAAATTAAAGCTGTAATGCCTAAAATTAAAGCTGTTACAAATTTCTTAGGCCTAATTAATTTATTAAGTGTTTTTAACACTTGTAATGTTGTATTATTATACTATGGATTATCTTGTAGATTTACAGGTAACATTACATATGAAGGTTTTTTTTACAATTAACATAACATTTACTTGTTTATCATGTTGCATATTAAAGGACGCAATACAATTAGTTATTTTTACAAGTTAAAAGATTTTAAAGGAAATACATAGTTAACTGGATCATATGTAAATTCTTTCACAAATTTTTTTTTATGAGTTTCATTTAACCTGCACAGACCATCTACAAACATTCTAAACTTTTTTGAACTTTTGTCCTGCCTTTTACTTTCTTACATAACTATTTTGTTTCAGGACAAAATTTATCACACAAGATTCTTTCTTTACACAATGTCATTCTCCTTTCTGTTTAATTTCTCTTACTCTCAAAAACTCACTTTCCACTAAACAGGATTCTAGTTTACTATGAAGTCACTTATTCACTCAGTTAAACTGATAATTAGAAGGTTTAAAAGGCAAGAATTTTATCCGTTGATAAAGATTCAGTTTGTAAAAATATTTTTCTTATTTATACAAGTTACTAGTGGCAAAGGGTTAATAATAAAGGTTTTAAATCTCACCCTTGGGATTCTGTTAGTGCTGCTGTCTGGGGGCTGTAACACTTGGGAGGCAGGCCCGCCCCACGAAGGGCAGGGGGGCCCCCAGCTTCCTTCTCTGCTGGGTTTTTTCAGTTGTCTTGGAGCCAGTGGAAATGTGCCCGGTGGTTTTGTTTGTTATCGGCGAGTGTACTTTCATTTTCTTCAAGTGGCGGGTGAGATCTTGTAGTAGTTGCTGGTGCCTTCTTCTGCGTTGTCTTTTCCGAATCTGAGTTAACTACTCCTGGAATAACTTCAAAGTTTTTAGTATAATTTGAACTTTTACTAATTATAATTCCAACCGTTCCAGGTAAAAGTTGCCTTTTCATTGTAGTGGGGATTAAAGTAACACCGTCCTATTTGGATAATAAGACATTCTTTTCATTTGCTAAATTTAAACCTGTACTTTCAGGAGTGCCCCGTGAAAGGTCATGAATAGTAAATTCAGGGGCTTGAGGATTCAATGTAGATAAAGGCTGTGTGTTACAAGCTACAGCCTGTTCTCCTTTGGGGCCTGGGCTGGGAGAATGCCCCTTATCTAGTTTTTTGATCTCTGTACGTCCTGATCCTCAGGATCAGTGTCTCCCTTGTTATTTAAGGGGGTTCCATCCTTATGAAATTTTGATTTACATTCATTTTTCCAATGTCGCCCCTTTTTATAACGAGGGCATAAGCCGGGCGGTTCCCCCCTCGGCTTATTGGCATGGGACTGTTTACAGTCCTTCTGCATGTGACTTGGCTTGCCACAATTGTAGCAAGTGTTAGCAGGAGCTCTCGGCCCCTTACCTCCCTTATTGAAGGTATTTTTAATATAGGCGTTGAATTTCTGTCCTTGCATTGCTGTAGCATAGGCCATACCCTGGGCTATAGCTGGTGAGGCATCCATGCATGCTTTAATATCCTTGGTTAATGTGTGCCCCATGGTACCTGCTGATTGCTCACACTTAACCGGTCAGCCTTTACCGGCGGGACTGTAGCTCCCTGGTGAGAGCCGCCCTCAACCTTGAAAAAGAAAGAAAGAGAGAGAAGATTACCTGTCCTTTAGGTCCCTGTTGAGGCGCCACCTGCTACGGACCGCCAGTCGATGGGTTTCAGTCCGAGGGGGTACAGGAAAAAGAAACGAGAAAAGTTAAGAAGTCAGCGCAGAAAAAATAACAAACTACCACATAGTATATAATAAAGAAAACAGCTGTGAATTTATTAAGTACACATGTTGGTATTTATACATTTTTACAGAGCTTACATAATACAATCTTTTTACTTACGTGTGCAAGTTATCTTTACGTTTACAAGTGTAATTTATCATACATTGTTATGTTTTAACGTTCCGCTTCCGGAGGGTAGCGATTATTAGTCAACTCTACCCACTTCCTCCTATCTCAATTTCTTATTATCTTTTTAAAACAACTTAACATCTTCTTTATGTTAATACTTAACTAATTTTACATTTACTATTTAATCTTATTGTTATTAATAATTATAATTTTAATTTAAAGTAAATTCCTTGACAAGTATTATTTTTCCTATTAATTTTTATTATGCGTAACGATTAGTAAAACAAGATATTCTGAACAGGACTTTATAGTGAGTAAATGTATTTCAATAACTTTGTAACTTATGTAAATAATTTGTATTTCATATCCTTAGACTTATCGTCTTAACTCACTGGTGAAAAAACATTTTTATGTACTCATTGTTGATACCACTAAATTTAACAACTCACAAGGCTGTACTCTATCTAAATTAGTAGTACATTGTACTCATTCTTAAGAAAGTACATATTGACAATTTATTAAAACAAACAAACTTCTAGTACAGAATGACAAACACATGAATAAACACCACAATCTTTAAACTTAAACGAGTAACTAAGTATACTAGACAACATTTCTAATACTGTACATACTGAGAACACTGAGAACAAAACTCCGGGGAGCACAAACCACCTTCCCGTCGTTCTGTAACGCGGACAACACTGCCTCACTACGGCTATATGCCGTGGGTGCGGCACAATTCTTTTATAAATAAATGGTCACTTAGCAAATCAATACCAAGGTTGTTTTTTATCTATTGAAGCTACAGGTTTTATGAAAGCACTTTATGGAAAAGTAAGGACATAAGATCCTGTTTTTATATCATTTTGGGAATTATAGTATACTATGCTAAGTTCTATACAACAGAAATTAATGTGCTACAGACCATCACCTCTCCTCCCATGCAATCCAGTATGAAAAATTAATGTGGCATATGAAACCACAACACAAGGTATAATTAAACAAACACTACAATGGAATTATAAGGAAAATACAGGCTACCGTAATTGCTTAATGAATGCCATATTCTTTTTATTGCTGTCATCCTACCTCTGCAGTTAGAATTACACAAAACTAGAGTTTCCTTTGTCAATTGGAAACCTTATAATACTTGAATGGTGTCATAGTTTTCAATGTTCCTAGAGCTGCAAAAACCCAATAGACACTCTCTATATGAAAAATTATGCATAATAAAAGGGATCTCCAACATGAACACCCAAAGCATAAAGGGACCACAGTAGTGATTCTGATACAAGGCACGACCAGAGTCAGGTTACTTTAATTTAAATCCTACTTTTTTTTTTACCAGCTAAAAGATCTTGGTCAAGTTAATGACCCTTTTTATATCTCCATTTTACCATGTGTAACATGGGGATAATAGTAGCACTTATTAGAATTATGTCAGTTAATTCATAGAAACCAATTAGAAAAATATTCAGCACATAGTAAATTCCCAATAATATGAGTTATTATCATTATTAATGTTAAAATAGAGACCACCATATTTTAATTCATAACCTCTCAAATCTTACTATCCAGTAAAATAATTTCTTAAAGAAATAGTTTCTCTGGACTTCCGATTCCAAAACAGTGTGATAGAAGCAAGCTGACTTCCTTCTCCACCTCCTAAGCATGGAAAACCAAAAAGAAATGTACAGCACTACAATTATCATTTTCAATATCCCAGAACTGAAATACAAGGATTAAACAGTTTCAAAGGCCACAGAGAAGTGGAGGGGGGAAACTCAGGAAAGATGGTAAGAGAATTGGACTTCCACATCCATGTTTCTGACTCTTCTCATTCTGGCTGGCAACAAGTATGCAGAAACTTTCTATGTTGGAAAATGTTAGATTCAAGTGGGCAACCAACTTCCCCATTATATGAGGTTCTATGGCAGGATTTTATCTTCCCCTCCCTTAATCTATGACAAGCATCAACAGTATCTGTAGGGAGAAAGATACTTGAGGACAGGAAGAAACAATCTCCCAACCTGGAAACTCTGCCCTGTAACTCAGCCAAAGGAGACACCAAATCAGAGTGGCTGTTCAGTAGCACCACACTGTAGGAGATACATACTTCTGATCTAGAACCTCTAGCCAGACTTCCCACACTATCAGGATATCCTATTTGGGAACTGCCTCTGTTGATACTGGCATTACTCTGATCAGTTACTAGAGCCAAAGTGAACCTGGGCTTAAGGTATCACCTAGACCCAAATAGGAGGATGCCACATAACAATAAAGAATATTTAAGTGAATGTACTCAATAAAAAACAATATAAGTCAGACATAGAAGACTAGAATAAATAACTATTCCTTCAGTGCAAAGACACAGATATACAACCATAAGAAACAATAGCAAACAGAGAATCATGACCTCTACAAATGGGCAAAGGAACCAGTAACTGACATAATGAGATGGCAATACGTGAGTTTCCTGACCAACAATTCAAAAAAACAGTTTTAAAGAAACTCAGTGATCTCCAGGTTAACACAAAGAAGCAATTCATGAATTTATCCAACCTAATGTGCATAATGCAATGATCCCTTTCTAGTCTATTAAGACTAGAGTATGAATGTTTTTGCCACAACAAATAAGTAAACAAGGAGATGGTTATGTTAGTCAGTTAGATGTAAGGATTCCACATTGTATATCAAATCAGCACATTGTACTCCATAAATGCATTAATGTACACAGTTATGATTTAATAAAGAATTAAAAAAGAAAGAAATTTAACAAAGAGATTGAAGCTTTTTAATAAAGCAAACAGAAATCCTGCAGTTGAAAAACGTATTTCTTGAACTGAAAATTTCATCAGAGGATCTCAACAGCAAAATGTTCAAACATAGGATAGAAAAAGTGATCGCCAAAACAGGTGATTTGATAATACACATAGCAGAAAAATAAAAGAATGAAAATGAATGAAGATTGCCTACAAGATATAGGAAAAAAAAAAAAACTTCCAAAGACCAAATCTAAAAATTCTAAGTGTTCAAGAGTAAGTTGTGCAAGAGTAAGAGGTAGAAAGCTTATTCAAATAAATAACAGAAAACTTTCCAAAATTGCAAAAGGTATAACTATCCAGACACAGAAGGCTGGAAAACACCAAACAGATTTGACCCAAGTAAGATTACCCTTACTCCAAAACTTATAATAATCAAACTATCAAAGTTCAAAGACAAAGAGAGGATCCTACAAGTAGCAGGAGAAAAGAAGCAAATAACATATAAAGGAACTCTATTCACCTGGCATAAGACTGCTCATCAGAAATTACACAAGCTAGATTAGAATGTGAGGACACTTTAAAGAGATGAAAAAACTGTCATTCAAGAATACTTCATTCAGCAAAGCTATTCTTCAAAAATTAAGGAGAGAGGCCTTCTTTCTCCATTACTGCCCCCCATTGCCATTTCCTCCCTCCCCCCACTCTTTTTGTTTGTGGTGCTCCCTCCTTCTCTCCACTGCACTCTCCTCAGAGTCTGTGGGGGCGGAGAAGAAAGGGAAGGGGGTTGTGGATGAATTGGGGTTCTCGGGAGCACCAGCTGCAGCACCACTTCCGGCAAACCCTACCCCTCCAGTGCTCTGGCTAAGGCTGTGGTGCCTCTGCAGCCGTCACCACTGGTGCTCAACATGGCCTTCTGAAGCCACTCCTCAGGGGCAGAGACCCTCCTCCTCTTCCAACTTTCCTGTTCTTTGACCCTTGGTTACCTGTGGCCTGGGAAGGAAGAAGAAACAGTATCTGAGCCTAGGAGTGGAACCTGAAGGCTGGTGATAGAGTTAGTCCTAGTTTCTGAAAGTTCAGAAGCCCTGGAAAGGAGAAAGAATAAGACAAGAGGAAAAGAGAGAGGGGGTAGAATGGAAGACTCTCACTTCAATTCTAACCCGTACTTCTGGCCTTCTATCCCCACTATTTCAGGAGAAATTGAGAACACAATGTTCATCAATAAGATGAAGGTTCAGCTGTTGCCAGAGAAGGGCTGTTGGCTGGCTCCTCCTCACTACCCCACCTTTCTGGCACTCAGGAGGAAGTGTGGACACAGTGCCTGCCTCAGTGTCCTTCCCCTCAGGCATCAATATAGACACAGAATCCAAGTCAGATCAGCTGACCCCACACAGCCAGGCTTCTGTCACCCAGAATATCACAGTGGTCCCTGTGCTACCTACAGGACTGGGGACTACCGGAGTCTCCTGTCCTCAGAGGTGGAAAAGAGAAGGGAGTCAATCAAGGGGTCCAGGTTTGGTAATCACATCCCCCTCAGGCTCTCTTGTGACCACAGCCTCATAAGCTCAGGCCTTCCCCATTTCAGCTCCTATGATTGTCTCAGCTCTTCCTCCTGGCTCACAAGCCCTGCAGGTGGTCCCTGACCTCTCCAAGAAGGTAGCATCAACTCTAACAGAGGAAGGAGGTGGAGGCGGAGGTGTTGGTGGAAGTGTCAGTGTGGATCCTAAGCCCCCCGCCCCACCAAGGGGCTGACAGAAGAAGTGGATGTTGGAGTCAAGGAAAACAAGACAGAGCCACTTAGCCCCACCACACCAAGAAGGTCCCCAGTTTCTCAGGCCATAGCACTGTATGGGTCCTTGGAAAAGCTCCAGGGGAAAAGGTACAGACACTGGGCCCAGCGTTTGGGCAAAAGGCTGGTTAAGTGCTACTCCTGGAGCCCCAAACCTAACTTATCTTTATCAGCTCATCTGGTCAAATGGTGTAAAATAATCATGGGGTGGAATCAGCAGAAAAACTCTGGTAACATGAATAACCAGAGTAGATCAACGACCCCAAGGAAAGATAAGGCGGACACAACTGAAGATCCCATTTATAAACAGATGGCCGAGATGTCAGAAATAGAATTCAGAATTTGGATTGCAAACAAGATTAATAGACTAGAGGAAAATTTGGAATTAGAAATTCCAGGAGCATTTCAAAAGCTGTCTCAAGAATTCAACAAATTTAAAGACAAAATCACCAAAGATTTTGACACATTGAGACAAGAATTTGCAGTCCTCAAAGATCTGAAAAATACAGTAGAATCCCTCAGAAACAGAGTGGAGCAAGCAGAAGAAAGGATTTATAACATTGAAGACAAAGTCTTTGAATACTCCCAAACTCTCAAGGAGGAAGAGAAATGGAGACAAAAACAGATCATTCAGAGAGCTCTGGGATAATTCAAAGAAAACTAATATTCACTTCATAGGAATCCCTGAAGGCAACGAAGTGGCTTCACAAGGCACAGAGGCTCTTCTTCATGAAATTATGAAGGATATTTTTCCAGACATGCCAAGAGATTCTGAAATTCAGATAGCAGACAGTTTCAGAACCCTAGCATGACTCAACCCAAATAAGACATCCCCCAGGCACATCATAATTAACTTCACTAAAGTTAATATGAAGGAGAAAATTCTGAAAGCAGCCAGACGTAAGAAAACCATAACCTACTAAGGGAAGAATATTAGAATGACTGCAGATCTCTCTGCTGAAACTTTTCAAGCCAGAAGAGGGTGGTCATTGGCTTTTAATCTCCTGAAACAAAATAACTTTCAACCCCGGATCCTGTATCCAGCTAAACTGAGTTTTATTTATGATGGAGAAATTAAATACTTTAATGAAATTCACATGTTGAAGACATTTGCCATAACCAAACCAGCTCTCCAGGATATTCTCAGATCTATCCTCCATAATGACCAGCACAATCCTCTCCCACAAAAGTAAACTCACTAAGAAACTTTAAATTAAACTCCAACTTCCACAGTGGCAAAAGGATTAAAAATGTCCACTGGACTTTCATAAAACTCAATACCCAAAATTTTACCGGGCATATCAATATTCTCCATTAATGTGAATGACTTCAATTGTCCTCTAAAGAGGCACAGGTTGGCTGACTGGATACAAAAACTCAGGCCAGATATCTGTTGCATACAAGAATCTCATCTTACCTTAAAAGATAAATATAGACTTAGGGTGAAGGGATGGTCATCTATATTTTAGACAAATGGAAATCAGAAAAAAAGCAGGTGTTGTAATTCTGTTTGCAGATACAATAGGCTTTAAACCAACAAAAGTAAGGAAGGATATGAATGGTAACTTCATATTTGTTAAGGGTAATACTCAATATGATAAGATTTCAATTAATATTTATGCACCCAACCAGAATGTGCCTCAATTTATAAGAGAAACTCTAACAGACATGAGCAATTTGATTTCCTCAAGATCCATAATAGTCAGAGATTTTAGCAGTCCTTTAGCAGTGTTGGATAGATCCTCCAATAAGAAGCTGAGCAAAGAAATTCAGATTTAAACTTAACCATTCAACATTTGGATTTAACAGACAGCTGTTAAATGTTCTACAGAACATTTCATCCCAATAAAGTAAGACTCTATCTCAAATAAATAAATAGAATAAACAAACATTTAGGTAGACTCAGAAGAATAGAGATAAGACCCAAATAAATAAAATAATAAACAAAAAAAGGAGAGATAGCAATGGAGACCACAGAAACAAATATAATCATTGGAGACTATTACGAAGAATTAGAAACCAAAAATTGGAAAATCTAAAAAAGTAATAAAATAAATAAATACATTCCTGAATACATACAACCCAACAAGCTTGAAACATAAGGAAATAGAAAACCTCAATAAACCAATAATAAATAACAATAGCAAACATGTAAAAAAGTCTCCAAAGAAAAGCCTGAAGACCTCATTGATGAAATCTATCAAACATTTAAAGAATTAACAGTAATTATACTGAAACTTTTTGAAAATATTGAAGACAATGAAGTAATATCAGACTCATTGTATAAGACCATCATTACACTGATACCAAAACCAAAGACACAACCAAAACAAACAAACAAAAAACCAACTATAGACCAATATCACTGATTAATACAGATGTAAAGTTCTCAAAAAATACAGGAAACCAAATTCCATAGTACATTAAAAAGACCATTCACCATTATCAAGTGGGATTTCTCCAAGAAATGGTTCAACATAAACAAATAAATAAACTTAATAAATCCCATTAACAGAACCAAGAACAAAAAGTATCTTATCATTTCACTAGAGGCTGAAAAAGCATTTGATAATAAATAACATCCTTTTATGATTAAAGCTATCAAAAACCAGATGTAATCAAATGTACCTAAAAATGATAAAAGCCATATGTAATAAATCCATACTGAATATTATATTGAATCAGAAAAAAATGAAAGCCTTTCCTCTAAGATCTTGAACAAACAAGGATGCCTACTTTCACCACTTTTCTTTAACATGGTATTAGAAATCCTAGACAGAAAAAAAGAAATAAAGGACATCCAAATTGAAAAGGAAAAAGTCAAATTAGCCATATATGCAAACAACATAATCTTACGGCCTAACCTAAAGAATCCATCCAAAAAATTTTAGAACTGTGAAAAAAAATCAAAAAAAGTTCCACAATACAAATTAACATAGAAAAATCAGTGGTATTTACATACACCAACAGAAAACAATTTGAAAAAGAAATCAAGAAAGCAATCCCATTTACAATAGCTATAAAGAATATAAAGTACCTAGTGATACATGTTTGGATGTTTGGCCCCTCCAATCTCATGTTGAAATTTCATCCCCAAAGTTGGAGGTTGGCCCTAGTGGGAGATGTTTCGTTTGTGGGGCAGATCCCTCATGAATGGCTTGGTGCCCTCCTTATGGTAATGAGTGACCCCCCTATTAATTAACGTAAGAAGTGGTTGCAAACCTCTCCTCCCTCTCACTGGCTTCCTTTCTCACCATGTGATATGCCTACTCTCCCTTCACCTTCTATGTTGATTGGAAGATACATGAAGCCCTCCCCAGAAGCAGATGCTTCTTATATAGCCTGCAGAATCATGACCCAAATAAACATCTTTTCTTTATAAATTACCTAGCCTCAGGTATTTCCTTTATTCCTATGCAAAGAGATTAATAATGAGAATTGGTATTAATTCTGAGAATTGGCATTAACCAGGAGTGGGTTGTTGCTGTAAGGATTCCTGAAAATGTAGAAGCTGCTTTGGATCTGGGTAATGGGCAGAGGTTAAAAGAGTTAGGAGGGCTCAGAAAAAGACAGGAAATCGAAAGAACATTTGGAACTTTTTAATGACTGATGAAGTGGTTGTGGCCAAAATGCTAATGGAAATATGCATTCCATTAGTGAGGAAGTGAAGACCAGGCTAAGGAAGTCTCAGATACAAATGAAGAATATATTGAGAAGTGGAACAAAGGTCTAGTGGAATGCAAAAGGTCAATACCATGTAGGTTCTCAGGAGATGAGATCAGATCAAAGAAGAACTAAGAAGTCTAGGGTAGATATGACATGGCTTTATACAGCTCTCTGTGGCTAGTAAGGAAGCATGGGAAGTCTGTACAAGTGGAAAACCCTGTACACTTGTATACCCAAGGGAACAATAGTGGCAGAGTGCCAAGCATGACTTCATTGTGCACAGTTATGGATGTATAAGAAAAACATGGCACTTTCTGGCTCAACCATGGGCAAGGAAGCCCAAGTGACTTTTTTTTTGTCCCATACTCCACCCCATTGTACTTTCTGGCCTCATGGTCTATGTTTGGTTCTTCCACAAAGGTCCCTATGCAAGGAGTGTGGAACACTGCATCCAACTACCACAACAACAATACAAGCTACAACCATAAACAATGAGGGAGCAAGCAATAATGAATACAGCAACTAGCACTGTTCACCAACCACTGGGAAGGGAAGCCCACCACTCCTGCAAAGAGTCTACAGTTAGGCATGTAATACTCTGGGTCTCCTGTGCTAGGGTGTGTAAGGCTTGACTAATATTATGATGTTCACTGGGGTTATATACACAACAGAAGGGCACACACACCTCCTTGAGAGGCAGTAAGCATATCCAAAGACATGTGATTTTGTAGCACTACCTTTGGTTGGGGACCAAAGCTACTGTATATGTCCATTTCACCAATGTATTGGTCCAAATGACCCTATGGACTAAAAGAGAGAGAGGTTACAGGCACTAGCAAGGGGAGGTCAGGCACCTCTGGGAGTACCCAAGATAAGGTTCCATCTGTTCAAAAAACCATGGCTGCCAACAGTGGCTGGCCTAGCGCTTCATCCACACCTGGTCAGTTAGATTGGCAGGTTCAACATGTAATAAAAGCAGGGAAATAATAATGGGTCATAAGGTGATAATATAAATACCCTTGAGAATATCATCCCCGGGGCCTTATCCTGTGTAAAACATTTGTTCTATTGGTGGCTCATGGGGTAATATTCAGATCAACTTCTAGGCCTTTATCCCATGGGGCCAAAAGAGCCACCCATCACATGTGGGGGCCTTTGATATCTCAGAGCCACATCCATTTGGCCCATTGACCACATGTAAAGCCCATTGGGGTGTGCAAGAGTACATTGTTTTTCTTTTTTTTTTTTTTTTAGATACAGAGTCTCATTTTATTGCCCTTGGTAGAGTACTGTGACGTCACAGCTCATAGCAACCTCCAACTCCTGGGCTTAGGCCATTCTCTTGCCTCAGCTTCCTGAGTAGCTGGGACTACAGGCACCTGCCACAACGTCCAGCTATTTTTTGTTACAGTTTGGCCAGGGCTGGGTTCGAACACACCACCCTTGGTATATGGGGCCAGCACCCTACCCACTGAGCCACAGGCATTGCCAAGAGTACATTCTTTATTGCTCCAAATCTGGTTTTAAAGGAATGCCTTTTGTTCAACACTTGCAGTTGAATGGTCACAGCTCCCCTATGGAGAAGAGTCTCCACAGGGGCAAGCCCTCCTTTCATCTGCATTCTTTCAACACACGCAGCACAGTCCATAGCTGCCTTATTCACCCCACCAAAGTGTGATTTCAGCTGGTAGAATGCAAACTAGGGGCTGGCCATAAGCAGCACAAAGTCATTCCAAGGCTTTCAGCACAGCATGCCGGTCTGGGTGGCCAGCCAAAAAGGCAGCTAGCAATCTGGTAGCAGTGTCATCACCAGTTACTACATACTTATACACTCTCAGAGTGAGGCAGAGAGCCAATAATATCTACCTGCCAGCACATTAAAGGGATCTGGCCCCTTCACACCTGTCCCATTGAGGCCACTGGTCTCCACATATGTTTCTGGGAGCATACTACACACTGAACCCAAGCCACTACTATATTTGCATGGGTTACTGAAAAGTTTTGTGCCTTGATTATGGCTCACGCAGTCTTTTGTCCTGAATGCAAGAATAGTCTGTGTAACCATTGGGACACATTCCCCTTAAGAACTGTTTCCGGCCAGCAGACTTTTGCTAGTGTATCTGCCTCATTGTTACCTGGGCATGCCAATGGTGCATGCCCCGTAACGTGTTAGATACCCACTCGTTTCTGGTGTCTCATGTCCCATAGGTCCCTCCATAAGGTTGGTCCCCACAAAGGTCTATGCACGGCTGCCCATTGATTTGACTGCCAAGTGGCTATCCACAGGGTTAATCTCCAAAGAACTGTCCAACTGTCAGTACGTATTACTGGAGGAAGCACTCATTGGCTACCACTAGCCAAATAGCTCTCAATTCCACCCACTGACTGCTCTGTCCAGTCCCTGCATCAAACCATATCATCTCCGACTATGGGTATAAGGCTACTGCTGTCCAAAGTGCCACCTTTCCTTGTCTGGATCTGTCCATAGAGCAGCCATGTTCTGGTATTGGGGCATACTCTTCTCAAAATGGGTTGGCTTCAGGCACACTCTCTACCACCTGCTTTGCCTGTGTCTGTATAGCTATATATGTCACAGGACCTAAGAGTTCCTTAAATTGAGCCCACAATGTGCTCATACTGAGAGTGCTTCAATGCTTTAAGGATATGCCCCATTTTGCTAGGGTTGGGGTTTAGTCAGTGCCACCATGTGGTCACACAGTCCCATCGTGCAGTCATCCTGCTATAGGGTATGTAGTTTGTACCATCACCAGAGCATTGGAGGTTACAGACTCAATGGCTATCAGGGCAGCAGAAACGGCAGCAAGCTGTTTTTCCACTAAGGAAAACAATTGGGGCAAGTAGACTGCCACAAATTATCCATGCGCTACCACAGCCCCTATCTAAAACCTTTGGGGGTAACGTGGACATAGAATTTACATGGATGCCTGGGAGTCAAATACTTGAAGGGCCTGGACTACCCTCATGGTGCATTTGGTGCTGCTAAAGGCAACCTGTGTCTCTTCCGTCTGGTCCCATCAGGCCCTCTTCCAGGTAAGAACTGTGTTAGGTGGGGGGTAAATGCCTTCCAATAGCCCAAGAGGCCTAAGAACATCTGTAACTGTTTCATGGTTGTCAGTGTGGGATAAGCTTGTATTTTGTCAATATCAGCATCAGGAATAATTTTTCTTACCCTATCTGACAACCCCCAAGAATTTGACAGATAAGCCAGGTCCCTGCATCTTGGTGTCACTGAGGCCCAGCCACATCTCCAGAGATGAATCAATCAGTAAGGCAGGTACAGAATTCTACAAGACTGTAAGAATCACTGGTTAACATGATACCATCAATGTAACATGATTTTGGCCAAATCAGGGGCTACCAGGCCATGACAGAGAGTAGAGTTATGCAGGTATTCTTGCTGAAGGACAGTGAATATCCACTTTCACCCTTCTCATGTAAATGCGGATTGATCTTGACTGTCTGCAGCAATATCAATAGAAAAGAAAGCATTTGCCAAATCAGGCACATAATATGCTCCCAGTTCATGACTTAGGCAGTCCATCAGGTTTGCTATCGATCACACTGCTGCATGTACTGGAATACCACCTTATTCAGCCCCCAGTAATTGATGGTCATGTGCCAAGAACAGTTTAGCTTCCATATTGGCCACACTGGGAATTGTAAGGACTTTGTGCTGGGCACACAATACTCACCTTTTCTAATTCTAATATGGTGACCATTATCTCCTCAGGATTGCCAGGCAACTTGTATTGTTTTGAATTGGTTACCCTGTGGAGCACTGGTAACTACTATGGGGGGGCGGGGGTGCCCAGAATGTCTGCACACACCACAGGTTTTTTTTTTTTTTTTTGCAGTTTCTGGCCAGAGCTGGGTTTGAACCCGCCACATCCGGCATATGGGGCCGGCACCCTACTCCTTTGAGCCACAGGTGCCACCCACACTCCACGGTTTTTATTACTCATGTTCCCCAGGTGACTGGTGCCCTCCAGACTCCAGAAAAATAGAGCCACTAGCAGCACCAAACTCCAGCCTGTTAGCTCCGCCAAATTTGCTGTGTTCATCAAAGCCAAAAGGATGGGGCTGCCTGAGGCTTCAGGGTCCCACCCTTCACAGCTGCCTGAGGCTTTGGGGTCCCACCCTTCACATCAGCATAACAGCAAGTGGGACATAGATGGTCATTGGAAATTATTTTGTGATTTTAAGGCTTTCAGACTTGCATGCGGCTTTTTGCTCCTTTCTTTGGCCAGTTTCTCCCCTTTTAAAGGGAAATGTTTACCCTTGAAATTAAATAAATTGTACTTTTACAGGATCAAGTTGTAAGGAAGTTGTGTGAATCTCATATGAGACTATGGACTTTGAACTTTTGAGTTGATTCTTGGCACAAGTTGATTTTGGGGGATCATTGGGAAATGATGATTGTATTTTGCAATGTAAAAAAAACATGAGATTTAAGGGATCAGGGGAAGAATGATATAGTTTTGATATTTACTCAATCCAAATCTTATGTTAAAATTTAATGCCCAATGTTGGAGATGAGGCCTAGTGGGAAAATTGGGGGTCATGAAAGCTAATCCTTAATGAATGGCTTGGAGCCCTCCCCATGATAGTGAGTGAGTTCTGACTGTGATAGTTCATACAAGACCTGGTGTTTTAAAAGAGCATAGCACCTTCCTCCTACCCCATAACTTGCTCCCTCTCTTGCTAAGAGACACACTTACTCCATTATCACCTTTCACCTTGATTGGAAGGTCCCTGAAGCCCTCACCAGAAGCAAATGCCAGTACGCCAGTACCATGCTTCTTTTATAGCCTGTAAAACCATGAGCCAAATAAATTCTTTATGAATTACCTAGACTCAGGTATTTCTTTCATAGGAATGCAAACAAACTAAGACACACAGGAATCTATTTAACCAAAGATGTGAACAATCTACTGAAGAAAAACTATGAAACATTATGTAAGAAATTGAAGAGGATTTTAGATTAGGCAGTTAGTTAGATAAGAGCAGGGTGGGGGAGGGGAGACAAGATGGCGGACTGAAGCCAGCTTTCAACAAAGGCTCCCGTCCAGAAGGAGAGTTAAGGGACAGGAATTTAGTAAGTATCCTGGTGGACTTGAGCCTCACCAAGAGAGAAGGCTGAAGAACGCACATCAACACCGCTGAGGCAAGTTGTGATCACAAGGACGCAAACAAAAGGTACAAAATCCACCACCAAGCGGACGGGAGTCCCCCTCCCCCATGAGACCGGCTCTGGAGCCCCACAATTGAACAAGCGGGCAGAAATTAAAGCCCCTCCCACTATACTCCACGGGAGAGACCTTCTAAAAACTGGACCTACCTCCCCTACTGGGGTGCCGTGGCGTTCTCCTGCCGGACATAGGGCTGAATAAAACTTTGGGAATCCTTTGCCGGCAACCCTGAATCCCCGGCGCTCCCCTCCCGCCCACTGAGGTCTGGAGGCCTGTCCCCCAGGACTTCGGATCCTTGGGTGATTTCTCAAGGGGAGTGGACAGTCCCCGAGTTGCGACTGGTCAGCATTGACTCTGAGGCGCGCCGAGTGAGGAGAGGGCACCAGGCTGAGGGGGAGTCACGCCTCGCGGCACTTCCCTGCGGTGCAGTGCACCAACCCTCCCCGGGCATACGGGGCCCAAGACTGAATCAGACTCTGGCCTCCCCGCTGAGAGCTGAGAACCCCTACTCTCACTCGGGGTCTGAGGGCCTATCCCCCAGGAGTTCGGCTCCTTGGGTGATTTCTCGAGGGGAGTGCACAGTGCCTGAGCTGCGTCAGGTCAGCGCTGACTCTGGGACACGTGAGCGACGAGAGGGCACTCCGCTGAGGGGAAATCAAGCCTTGGCGGCACTTCCCTGCGGTGCAGTGCAGGAGCCCTCCCCGGACCGTAGTATTGTGTGAAACTGAATGAAATTCTAGCTTCCCCCCGCCCCACTCCCAATCCGGGTCTGGGGGCCCATCCCCCAAGAGTTCTGATTCTTGGGGGATCTCTTAAGGGGTGTGGACCCAGCACAAACTGCGGCCGCTCAGTGCTGACTCTGGGGCGCGGGACAGAGGAGAAAAGGGTCGCCTGAGTGCCCACACCAGAGCAGCAGTTCCCTGGAGGTAGATCAACAGCCGTTTTTTCTTTAAGGGCAGAACGCTCACTTCTGGATATTCTGAGGCCACACCCCCTGTCTCCCTGGGCAACCAGAGGAGGCCACCGGTGACACGGCTCACAAACCCAGAAGCCTCCAGGGCGGGGCTGACCCAGAGAGGTGTTCAGACGCAATTCTCCAGCAGCAAAGACGTTTGAACTCAAAACAGCCCGTCTCCTGTAGGCGACGACAGGAACAGAGACAGAACCTCACAAAGTTGTCTGTTCTGTTCTGTTCTGTTAGCAGCATCCATCAGGGACGGGGCTAAGCCTGAGTGAACACCTCCTTCCCATCACCTGCATCAAACACTCAAAGATGTCAGGCCCCATCTCCTCCTGCTAGATAGCGGCAGTCTGCGGGGGCCTGGCAGACTTCCTTGCGATTCAGGCAGGTGCAAACCCCTGGAGTGTCTGTTCACTGCAGGCAACTGGGTTAGCCATCTGCAGAGATACCAGTGACTGGGTCCGACGGAGGGGCAAAGTGGGGAAGGAGACGTCAACCTTCCCAGACTGCTCTGTTTGCGGGGTGGCTCCTCCTGACTCCACGCTGCACTGGGGTGAGCTGTCTCAGAGGAGTCACCAGGCCCCTGTGATCCAGTTCCCAGAGACCTCTTGAACCCTTCCACCTGAGACAAGTGCCGATTGAGACAGTTGATTCGGACCTTTTGAACTGGGCTAATAGACTGAGGACTTTTCAGGTGGTGCCCTGGGTGTGCGATTGTAGGAAGGTTTGATTCTCCTTTTCCAACTGGGGCCAGAGGTGGGCAGGCGGGGTGACTTAATTGCTGATTTTTCCACACAGCTGAGACTTCAAGCCAGAGTAGAAGTTGCAATAGGATCGAACAGAAACCAGCTGAAAACAAGACAGAACCACTTTGCTCCACCACACCAGACAGGGCCCCAGTTTCTCAGGCCACAACACTGTACGGGCCCTCGATAAAACCCCAGGGGAAAAACCAAAGGGAGTAAACCATGGGGCGGAATCAGCGGAAAAACTCTGGTAACATGAATAACCAGAATAGATCAACCCCCCCAAGAAAAGATACGGCAGATGTGATTGAAGATCCCATTCATAAACAACTGGCTGAGATGTCAGAAGTCGAATTCAGAATTTGGTTTGCAGACAAGATTAATAAAATGGAATTAGGAATTCGAGGAGAAATTCAAAAACTGTCTCAAGAATTTAACGAATTTAAAGACAAAACCACCAAAGACTTAGACACACTGAAACAAGAACTTACAGCCCTCAAAAATATGAAAAATACAGTAGAATCTCTCAGTAACAGAATGGAGCAAGCAGAAGAAAGGATTTCTGACATTGAAGATAAAGTCTTCGAACGCTCCCAATCTCTCAAAGAGGAAGAGAAATGGAGAGCAAAAACGGATCACTCACTCAGAGAGCTCTCAGATAATTCGAAAAAAAATAACATAAGGGTTATAGGAATTTCGGAGACTGATGAAGTGGCAGCCAAGGGCACAGAGGCCCTTCTACATGAAATTATGAAAGAAAATTTTCCAGACATGCCTAGAGAATCTGAAATTCAGATAGCAGACAGCTTCAGAACCCCAGCACGATTCAACCCCAATAAGCCATCTCCCAGACATATCATAATTAGCTTCACTAAAGTTAACATGAAAGAGAAGATTCTCAAAGCAGCCCGGTGAAAGAAAACTATAACGTACAAAGGTAAGAATATTAGAATAACTGCAGATCTCTCTGCTGAAACTTTTCAAGCAAGAAGAGGCTGGTCATCAACTTTTAATCTCCTAAAGCAAAAAAACTTTCAACCCAGGATCTTGTATCCAGCTAAACTGAGTTTCATCTATGATGGAGAAATTAAATACTTCAATGACATTCATATGTTGAAAAAATTTGCCATAAGTAAACCAGCTCTTCAGGATGTTCTCAGACCTATCCTCCACAATGACCAACCCAATCCTATACCACAAAAGTAAACTCACTCAGAAACTTCGGATCAAACTTCAACTTCCACACTGGCGAAAGGATTAAAAATGTCCACTGGACCTTTGAAAAACTCGATACCCAAAATTCCACCAGACTTATCCTTACTCTCCATCAATGTGAATGGCTTAAACTGTCCTCTAAAGAGGCATAGGTTAGCTGACTGGATACAAAAACTTAAGCCAGATATTTGTTGCATACAAGAGCCACATCTCAACTTAAAAGACAAATACAGACTCAGGGTGAAAGGATGGTCATCCATATTTCAGGCAAATGGTAATCAGAAAAAAGCAGGTGTTGCAATTTTATTTGCAGATACAGTAGGCTTGAAACCATCAAAAGTAAGGAAGGACAAGAATGGTCACTTCATATTTGTTAAGGGTAATACTCAATATGACGAGATCTCAATTATTAATATCTATGCACCCAACCAGAATGCACCTCAATTTATAAGAGAAACTCTAACAGACATGAGTAACTTGATTTCCTCCAGCTCCATAATCGTTGGAGATTTCAACACTCCCTTGGCAGTGTTGGATCGATCCTCCAGAAAGAAGCTGAGCAAAGAAATCTTAGATTTAAACCTAACCATCCAATATTTAGATTTAGCAGACATCTACAGAACATTTCATCCCAACAAAACTGAATACACATACTTCTCATCAGCCCACGGAACTTACTCCAAAATTGATCACATTTTAGGTCACAAGTCTAACCTCAGTAAATTTAAAGGAATAGAAATTATTCCATGCATCTTCTCGGACCATCATGAAATAAAACTTGAATTGAGTAACAACAGGAATCTGCATACCCATACAAAAACATGGAAGTTAAATAACCTTATGCTGAATGATAGCTGGGTCAGAGATGAGATTAAGAAAGAAATCACCAATTTTTTGGAACAAAATGACAATGAAGACACAAGCTATCAGAACCTCTGGGACACTGCAAAGGCAGTTCTAAGAGGGAAATTTATAGCACTGCAAGCCTTCCTCAAGAGAACGGAAAGAGAGGAAGTTAACAACTTAATGGGACATCTCACGCAACTGGAAAAGGAAGAACATTCCAACCCCAAACCCAGTAGAAGAAAAGAAATAACCAAAATTAGAGCAGAATTAAATGAAATTGAAAACAAAAGAATAATACAACAGATCAATAAATCAAAAAGCTGGTTTTTTGAAAAGGTCAATAAAATAGATAAACCTCTGGCCAACCTAATCAGGAAAAAAAGAGTAAAATCTCTAATATCATCAATCAGAAACAACAAAGACGAAATAACCACAGACTCATCAGAAATCCAAAAAATCCTTAATGAATATTACAAGAAACTTTATTCTCAGAAATATGAAAATCTGAAGGAAATAGACCGATACTTGGAAGCACGCCACCTTCCAAGACTTAACCAGAATCAAGTGGAAATGTTGAACAGACCCATATCAAGTTCAGAAATAGCATCAACTATACAAAACCTCCCTAAAAAGAAAAGCCCGGGACCAGATGGTTTCACGTCAGAATTCTACCAAACCTTTAAAGAGGAATTAGTACCTATATTACTCAACCTGTTCCAAAATGTAGAAAAAGAAGGAAGACTACCCAACACGTTCTATGAAGCAAATATCACCCTGATCCCCAAACCAGGAAAAGACCCAACAAGAAAAGAAAATTATAGACCAATATCACTAATTAATATAGATGCAAAAATATTCAACAAGATCCTAACAAACAGAATCCAGCAACACATCAAACAAATTATACATCATGACCAAGTTGGTTTTATCCCAGGGTCTCAAGGCTGGTTCAATATACGTAAATCTATAAATGTAATTCAGCACATAACAAATTAAAAAACAAAGACCATATGATTCTCTCAATTGATGCAGAAAAAGCTTTTGATAATATCCAGCATCCCTTCATGATCAGAACACTCAAGAAAATTGGTCTAGAAGGGACTTTTCTTAAACTGATAGAGGCTATCTACAGCAAACCCACAGCCAATATCATATTGAATGGAGTTAAATTGGAATCATTTCCACTCAGATCAGGAACCAGACCAGGCTGCCCATTGTCTCCATTGCTTTTCAACATTGTAATGGAAGTTTTAGCCACCGCAATTAGGGAAGAAAGGGCGATCAAGGGTATCCATATAGGGTCAGAAGAGATCAAACTCTCGCTCTTCGCAGATGATATGATTGTGTATCTGGAAAACACTAGGGACTCTACTACAAAACTCCTAGAAGTGATCAAGGAATACAGCAGCGTCTCAGGTTACAAAATCAACATTCATAAATCGGTAGCCTTTATATACACCAACAACAGTCAAATTGAAAAAGCAGTTAAGGACTCTATCCCATTCACAGTAGTGCCAAAGAAGATGAAATATTTGGGAATTTACCTAACAAAAGACGTGAAAGATCTCTATAAAGAGAACTATGAAACTCTAAGAAAAGAAATAGCTGAAAATGTTAACAAATGGAAAAACATACCATGCTCATGGCTAGGAAGAATCAACATTATCAAAATGTCCATACTACCCAAAGCAATATATAATTTCAACGCACTCCCTATTAAAGCTCCACTGTCATATTTTAAAGATCTTGAAAAAACATTACTTCGTTTTGTATGGAATCAGAAAAAACCTCGAATAGCCAAGACATTACTCAGAAATAAAAACAAAACAGGAGGAATCACACTACCAGACCTCAGACTTTACTACAAATCGATAGTGATCAAAACAGCATGGTATTGGCACAAAAACAGAGAAGTAGATATCTGGAATAGAATAGAGAACCAAGAGATGAATCCAGCTACTTACCGCTATTTGATTTTTGACTACTTACCGCTATTTGATTTTTGACAAGCCAATTAAAAACATTCAGTGGGGAAAAGATTCCCTATTTAACAAATGGTGCTGGCTGAACTGGCTGGCAACCTGCAGAAGACTGAAATTGGACCCACACCTTTCACCATTAACTAAGATAGACTCTCATTGGATTAAAGATTTAAACTTAAGACATGAAACTATTAAAATACTAGAGGAGAATGCAGGGAAAACCCTTGAAGAAATTGGTCTGGGTGAGTATTTCATGAGGAGAACCCCCCGGGCAATTGAAGCAGCTTCAAAAATACACTACTGGGACTTGATCAAACTAAAAAGCTTCTGCACAGCTAAGAACACAGTAAGCAGAGCAAGCAGACAGCCCTCAGAATGGGAGAAGATATTTGCAGGGTATAACTCTGACAAAGGTTTAATAACCAGAATCCACAGAGAACTCAAACGCATCAGCAAGAAAAAAACAAGGGATCCCATCGCAGGCTGGGCAAGGGATTTGAAGAGAAACTTCTCTGAAGAAGACAGGCGCACGGCCTTCAGACATATGAAAAAATGCTCATCATCTTTAATCATCAGAGAAATGCAAATCAAAACTACTTTGAGATATCATCTAACTCCAATGAGACTAGCCTATATCACAAAATCTCAAGACCAGAGATGTTGCCGTGGATGCGGAGAAAAGGGAACACTTCTGCACTGCTGGTGGGAGTGCAAATTAATACATTCCTTTTGGAAAGATATATGGAGAACACTCAGAGATCTAAAAATAGATCTGCCATTCAATCCTGTAATTCCTCTGCTGGGCATATACCCAGAAGACCAAAAATCACAACATAACAAAGATATTTGTACCAGAATGTTTATTGCAGCCCAATTCATAATTGCTAAGTCATGGAAAAAGCCCAAGTGTCCATCGATCCATGAATGGATTAATAAATTGTGGTATATGTATACCATGGAATACTATGCAGCCTTAAAGAAAGATGGAGACTTTACCTCTTTCATGTTTACATGGATGGAGCTGGAACATATTCTTCTTAGTAAAGTATCCCAAGAATGGAAGAAAAAGTACCCAATGTACACAGCCCTACTATGAAACTAATTTGGGACTCTCACATGAAAGCTATAACCCAGCTACAACTTAACAATAGGGGGAAGTGGGAAAGGGGAGGGTGGGTAGAGGGAGGGGAATCGGTGGGATCACACCTGTGGTGCGTATTACAGGGGTATTTGCGAAACTTGGTAAATGTAGAATATAAATGTTTTGGCACAGTAACTGAGATAACGCCGGAAAGGCTATGTTAACCACTGTGATAAAAATGTGTCAAATGGTTTATGAAGTGAGTGTATGATGCCCCATAATCATATCATTGTATACAGTTATGATTTAATAAAAAAATTAAAAAAAAAAAAAAGAGCAGGGTGGATGGCAGTTGTGGATAGGCAAATTGGGACTGGCTTCGGTCCAGCTGACCTGGGCTATCTCGGGAATGGGGCTAATTGCTAATCGAGACGTTGTAAGTGCAAGACCTTACCTTACAGGTGGGTTGCCATGGGGAGTTGATTGTTTTGGCAGGACTAATTAATGTCCCTGGGATTTTTCGATATGGACAGATAGATAAGAATTGTTATGGGAACAGAGTTGATTGAGACCAAAAACATTACAAAAGCAGCTGACACCCCTCAAAAGTTATGTATAAATCAAAACAACAGTGTAGCTCAATTTATGTTTCTCAGAATGAGTGTAGAATTCAATAAAATTGTGTTTTTGTTTGTCTAATCTGGCTATAAATAAAAAATAATAATTTGACAAAAAGTTTCAATGATTCAAAGTTTTACATACCTTTGGGTGACTTTTTTTTTTTTTTTTTTTTTTTTGTAGAGACAGAGTCTCACTTTATGGCCCTCGGTAGAGTGCCATGTCATCACACAGCTCACAGCAACCTCCAACTCCTGGGCTTAAGCGATTCTCTTGCCTCAGCCTCCCGAGTAGCTGGGACTACAGGCGCCCACCACAATGCCCGGCTATTTTTTTGGTTGCAGTTTAGCCGGGGCTGGGTTTGAACCCGCCACCCTTGGTATATGGGGCTGGCGCCTTACCAACTGAGCCACAGGCGCCGCCTGTGACATTTTTATTTTGATTACCCATTCAACAGTTACTTGTAGAGCCTAAGGATGCACTGCTCTCCTATTGACATGAAAGTCAACCTGTAGGCAGACGCCTTTCTGTGAATACCCTGAACATAAATCAGGCAGAGTGGGCTTTTCCAAAAGACCTCAGCAAATATAGATGAGAGTTAGGGGAAAAGAGTGTTCAGGAATAAGCAGTTCCTCAGTCTCAAGAGGCTTACTGCGAGTGTTCCACAGTCAAGTAGGGCTGATGGCTACTATATTGGGCAGCACAGAATACTTTTATGACCATCACAGAAAACTTCATTGGACAGAGCTGCTCTAGGATTTCAAGTAGGAGTTGGTTCCCATCTTCGCGCACACGTAAAACTCTCCTGAAGTTGTGACATCTGTTATGAAGATAATCGGTTTCTCCCACATAATTTAATCAGTGTCAGAATTTACCTCTTTCTTTGGGTAAGACAGTGTTTCTTACATGCATAATCTAACCTCTACCTGGTACAGGTTGATTTTCTATGTCTTCATCATATAGCAACTACCACATCACTCTAGTGAGGTTATCTGCTTCAGTAACAAGGTTGTTCCTGTACAACCTTGTTACTGAATCCCTCTCATTGTTCCTGTACAACCTTGTTACTGAATCCCTCTCCTTGGAGGTGAAGGTTTATAATTCTAGCAGCACTGAAGGAAAATTGCTTCAGTGTCCATTCAAAGATGAGTCATCCTGGTATTTTCCTTTATTTTCCTAAATTAGTCTTCCTGCACACACATTATCCTGCTATGATTGTGCAATCCTCACTGTCTTGATTCTATTAACTTCCTTTGATCCTTTCTTAGATTTTTGCATAATATGGAAATTTAACACTAAGCTATTTGGCTGGGTAAATGGAGCTCTTCCTCAACTTCTGAGGTTGCACTTATTTCTGGCCTCTTAGTTTACAGTCTTCACCAAGTACATAAGCACGAATTATTTCACAGAGTTCCACTTTGAGGAGAATATTTTGCTCCAACTACAGAGAAATTTCATTAATGATTCAGCCTTGCTCATGGTTTTCTGCACCTCCTATATACCTATAGTGTTCATTAAAAATTAAACAATCTAGACTGATTTCCTACAACCTTGAAGAAGCTCCACTAACTTATAGATTCAGGTGCTTCAGTGTGTGGCATTCAAACTTTTTGAGCCTGACCCTCTAGTGACCTGTTGTATGAATATGCACACACACACAAACTCAACAAATGAAACAAAGTATCAAAGCAATATTTGCCCTTACTTCATATATATAGTACTTTAAAATAGTTTATTTTAGTTTTTCTTTTTTTTTTATATTATTTTTTAACTTTTTTTTTTTGGCCGGGGCTGGGTTTGAACCCGCCACCTCCGGCATATGGGACCGGCGCCCTGCTCCTTGAGCCACAGGCGCTGCCCTAGTTTTTCTACTAATTTTTTAATGTTATCACCATATAATGGGTTGGAAACTGGTATAATACACAGAGTGCCAAAAAATATACATATTTTAAGAAAAGAAAAAAATGTTTTATTATTTTTTTTATTAAATCATAGCTGTGTACATTAATGCGATCGTGGGGCACCATACACTGGTTTTATAGACCATTTGACACATTTTCATCACACTGGTTAACATAGACTTCCTGGCATTTTCTTAGTTATTGTGTTAAGACATTTATAGTCTACATTTAGTAAGTTTCACATGTACCCTTATAAGAAGCACCGCAGGTGTAATCCCACCAATCACCCTCCTTCCACCCATCCTCACTCCTTCCTCCCCTCCCTCTCCTCCACATGTGTGGGCACGTTCACTAATTTTTTTGATTGAAGAAGGAATTATTTGATAATTCAATCACATGGTTCTAAGTTTTGCTCACATTTTCTAAATCTTCCTTGGCTACTACTGGTAAGAGAATTTGAGTTAATTTTAGGCCACATGCTTTGTTAATGTCTGGCCAATTTCCCACTCTCTTGACCACAAATTAGGGCTAGGAATTCGTGTTATATAAGAAAATAGTAGATTCCATAAAAATGTATTTGAGGGCAGAGAATTCCCCCAAGGAAAGGAACATAGCAAAGCATGGTCACTGAGGGAATTATGAACAAGGCAATGACCCATTTTATATTCACTACTATTATGAAAGAATGCACATGCAAAAAAAAATTGTTGAGAATAGCTTCTCTGCAACCGGGCACGGTGAGATTGGGGAAAGAAGACTCCAGGCATCTCTGGCAGCGAGAGTCTTCTGGAACCTGGGAGGAGGAGGACAAAAGCAGTGGCAAGTGGTTGCATTCTGTTGGTCTGAGGCCATGGCTGCTGCAGCTGTAACTACAACAGCAGGGAGATTGCAAACAGGGAAGGCCTTCCCTATGGGTTGTTTTGTTATTTTGGACTTGGGCACTGGGTTGAATTATCTTGGGAGAACTTGGGCAAGAGTGTGGATGACTTTAAGTGTTTTCTAGGGCCCCAGACAGAGCCGCTGAGCCATGTGGAGTTAATATTGTTCTGTGGGCTGAGTGCAGAGCCTTTGTGGGTGAACTGCCCCTGAAGTCTCCGCCCTCAGGGTCACAGAGTGAGGCTCAGGCTGGGAGAGGTTGGGCGAATGATCTAGTGACTGAGAAGTGCCAAAAGCTGGGACTGGGACACTGGGGAAGAGCAGAACTTTCAGTGTTTGGCAGTAGGAGGGCTGCCTGCAGCCTCAACCCTCAGGGGCATAGAGTGAGACCAGTTTTGGTGTACTAGATAAGCAGGCAGCCAATTCAGGAGAGATCCCAGTGACAAGTGCTTTCCTGGGAAAACTTCTGCTTACCAAGGTGAAGGGTTTAAAGTGTCTTTTAAGCAGGCTGAGGAGAGATTTAGGTTCCCAATGCTGCAGGGTTTGAGAAATCAGCAGAGGCCTCCATTCTCCATCTCACATAGCTGTATCAGCATTGTGATTAACATCTCATACCCCAGAAGATCACCTGTTGCTCAGACAATATTCACCAAGATATATATACTGCTTTGGTTTGGGGGGGGGTATTATTTCAACATTTTCCCCGTAAACTTTTCTTTCTTTTTTCTTTTTTTCTTCACTTTTCTAATTTAAATATAATTTTCCATTGTTGCCTTCTTTAATAATAAGAACTTCATTTTTACTAGTGTTTCTGACCCTATGATTTGGTTTTCCCGCTAATTTTATCCTGTAAGGTTTTCTGTTTGTTTGTTTTGGTTTGATTTATAGTATTTTTTTTCTTTCCTCTCTATTTGGTGGAGGTGGGGTACCATGTCTGCTCAGGCTGGAAAACAGCTGCTGACCTCAAGGGAACCACCCAACCCAGCACCCCCAGAAGTTGGAAGTTTTTAAGGTTGGGTCAAAGTACCCTACTGTACACCTTTTCTACTCCTGTCTCCCTCTTTCTGTGCCTCTCTTCTTTTTGTCAATATTCCCTTTTACTCACACTGTATCCTTCCTCTTTTCTTTCTTATAAATCTTTTTTCCCTTTTTGCATTTCAATCTTTTCATCCTTTTGGTCTTGTACCAAAAGGACTCATCAAAACCTTAGGCCAGAGGCACAGTAACTAAAAAAGCAAGAGGAATTGAAAGAAAAATTAGGGCAAGGAAACAGATAAAAGAAAACATTCATGAGGAAGAATCAGCAGAAAAATCCTGGTGACATGAAAAACAGTCCAGAGCAAACCCCACTGCCCCCCTGGGGCCCAAGGGACCATGAGGTAGTTACTGCAGAGCATTCCATCTACGAAGAAATGTTATATTTCTTCAAGTGTTTTCCTGCACTTTCTTCTAGTATTTTAAAGATATTTGGAGATCACTTAGGCTTCAAAAAGTAGACCTGTCATTTGATCCTTCAATTCCTCTACTAGGTATATATACAAAACACCAAAAATCACTTTATAACAAAGATATTTGCATCAGAATGTTTATTGCAGCCCAGTTCATAATTGCTAAGTCATGGAAGAAGCCCAAGTGTCCATGGACCCATGATTGGATTAATAAATTGTGGTATGCCATGGAATATTATGCAACCTTAAAAAAAAAGATGGAGACTTTACCTCTTTCATGTTTACATGGATGGAGCTGGAACATATTCTTCTTAGCAAAGTATCTTAAGAATGGAAGAAAAAGTATCCAATGTACTCAGCCCTACTGTGAAACCAAATTATAAGCACCCACACTTCCATAGGAAAGCTATAACCCAACTATAGCCCAAGATGAAGGGGAAAGAGGAAGGAAAGAGGAGAGAATTGGGGAGGATGGGTGAAGGGAGGGTAATTGGTGGGACCACACCTATAGTGCATTTTACAAGGGTACATATTAAATCTACTAAGTGTAGAATGTAAATGTCTTAACACAATAACTAAGAAAATACAGTGAAGGCTATGTTAACCAGTTTGATGAAAGTATACAAATTGCATATAAAACCAGCACATTATACCCCGTAATTGCATTAATGTACACAGCTATGACTTAATTAAAAAAAGAAATGTTAGAAATGATAGAAGGGGAATTTAAAATACAGATGATGAAAACAATGAAGGAAATTGCTGAGAAAGTGGAAAATAACCAAAATGAAATCCAAAAACAGAATCAAATAAGAGATAAATGATATGAAGAATATAGAAAGGATATAGCAGAGCTGAAGGAATTGAAACAATTAGGGAACTTAAAGATGCAATAGAAAGTATCAACAACAGATTAGACCATGCAGAAGAAAGAGTCTCAGAGGTAGAGGACAAAGGTCTTGAGATAACTCAGATAGTTAAAGAAGCAGAAAGGAAGAGAGAGAAAGCAGAATGTTCACTGACAGAATTATGGGACTTGATGAAGTGTTCAAACATACAAGTTCTAGGTATCCCAGAATGACCCAGGGAATGGAAACCATACTAAAGAACATTATAAATGAAAATTTCCCAAATATCCCAAAGATTCTGACACACTTCTCACAGAAGGATATGGGACCCCAGGTCGCCTCAACTCTAATAGAGCTTTTCCAAGACATATTGTGATGAACCTGTCCAAAGTCGAGAAAAAAGAAAATATTTTGCAAGCTGCAGGAATAAGTACCAGGGGTGAAATCCATCAGAGGGACTGCAGATGTCTCTAATGAAAATTTTCAAGCCAGAACACAATGATCATCTACCTTTAATCTACTTAATCAGAACAATTTACAGCCCAGAATTCTATATCCTCCTAAACTAGCTTTAAAATTGATGGAGAAATAAATTCTTTTACTGATATGAAAACATGGAGGAAATTTGCCACAAGACCAGCTCTACAGGAAATAAATACTTCAACCAGTTCTACACACTGACCATCACAATGACTACCAGCAAAGTAAGTACCCAGAAAATAAAGGACAAAACCTAGCTTCCACAATGATGCAAAAGATGAAACTAAGCAATAGACTGTCACAAAATAAGATGAATAGAATGCTACCACACTTACCAATTATATCAATAAATGTCAATGGCCCCACTAAAGAGGCATACATTAGCTGATTGGATTAAAAAACAAAAGCCATCCATTTGCTCTCTGCAGGAAACAAACATAGCCTCAAAAGACAAATTAAAACTCAGAGTTAAGGGTTGGAAGACAATTTTTCAGGCAAATGGAATTCAGAAGAAAATAGAGGTTGCACTCTTATTTTCAGATACATATAGATTTAAAGCAACTAAAGTCAAAAGAGACAAAAGATGGTCACTTCATATTGGTCAAGGGAAAAATACAACAAGAAGACATTTCAATTCTAAGGATTTATGCACCCAACTTACATGCTCCCAGATTCTTGTAAAAGATCTTACTTAGTCTGAGTAATATGATATCCTATAACACCATAATAACAGGGGATTTTAACACCCCTTTTACAAAGCTGGACAGATCTTCTAAACAGAAATTAAACAAAAATATAAGGGACTTCAATGAGACGCTAGAACAACTGTGCTTGATAGACATATATACAACACTCCATCACAAAGCTAAAGAATACACATTCTTCTCATCAGCCCATGAAACATTCTCTAAAATTGATCATATCCTAGGATACAAAACAAACCTCAAGAAAATCAAAAGAATTGAAATGCTACCTTGTATCTTCTCCAATCACAAGGCATTAAAGGTGGAATTCAACCCCCCAAAAATGTTCAACCCAACATAAAGGCATGGAAATTAAACAACCCTATGCTGAATGACAGTTGGGTTCAGGAAGAAATAAAAGAGGAAATCATTAACTTCTTTGAGCATAACAACAATAAAGACACAAGCTACTAAAACCTGTGGGATACAGCAATAACACTCCTGAGAGGAAAATTTATTGCTTTAGATGCCTACATCTGAAAAACAGAAAGAGAGTGCATCAACAACTCACAAGCCATCTTATGGAATTGGAAAAAGAACAATCTAAGCCTAACCAAGCAGAAGAAAAGAAATATGCAAAATTAAATCAGAGATTAATGAAATTGAAAACAGAGAAATACTTCAGAAAATTAATGAAACAAGGAGTTGGTTTTTTGAAAAAATAGATAAACCTTTGGCCAAACTAGCTAGAAACAGATAAGTAAAACCTCTAATAACCTCAATCAGAAATCATAAAGGGGAAATAACAACTGATGCCACAAAGATACAAGACATTATCTCTGAATACTACAAGAAACTCTATGCCCAGAAATTTGACAAAGTGAAGGAAATAGTTGGAATCACATCCTAGACTTAGCCAGGAAGAAATAGATCTGAACAGACCAATTTCAAGCACTGAGATCAAAGAAACAATAAAAAATCTCCCAACCAAAAAACGCCCTGGTCCAGATGGTTTCCCACCAGAATTCAATCAAACCTTCAAAAAGTACTTACTCCTTTACTGCAGAAATTATTTGAAAAATTGAGGAGGGAGGACTCTTCCCCAACACATTCTACAAAGCACACATTACCCTGATGCCAAAACCAGAAAAAGACCCAACTAAAAAGGAGAACTTCAGACCAATTTCACTAATGAATTTGGATACAAAAATTCTCAACAAAATCCTAGCCAATAGATTACAGTTTCTCATCAAAATAGTCATACATCATGATCAAGTAGGTTTCATCCCAGGCATGCAAGGCTGGTTTAACATGCACAAGTCCATAAACATAATTCACCATATCAACAGAAGCAAAAACAAAGACCATATGATCTTCTCAATAGATGCAGAAAAAGCATTCCATCAAATCCAGCATCCTGTTCTAATTAGAACACTGAACAGCATAGGCATAAGTGGGGCACATTTTCTACAGTGATGGAAGCTATCTATGACAAACCCACAGATATTTTACTGAATGGAGTAAAACTGAAAGCTTTTCCACTTAGAACTGTAACCAGACAAGGTTGTCCTCTATCACCTTTACTATTCAACGTAGTGCTAGAAGTTCTAGCCAATAAAATTAGGCAAGATAGGGAAACAAAGGGCATCCAAATGAGAGCAGAGGAGGTCAAACTCTCCCTTTTGCTGATGATATAATCTTAGAGAACCCCAACAACTCAACCACAGGACTCTTGGAAGTCATCAAAAAATACAGTAATGCTCAGGATATAAAATCAATATCCACAAGTCAGTAGCCTTTGTAAATGCCAGTAACAGCCAAGATGAAAGGCTAATAATTAAGGACACAATTCCCTTCATGGTAACTTCAAAGAAAATGAAATATCTAGGAATATACCTAACAGAAGAGGTGAAGGAACTCTATAAAGAAAATTATAAAATCCTAAGAAAACAAATAGCAGAGGATATTAACAAATGGAAGAACATACCATGCTCATGGCTGGGAGTAATCAGCATTGTTAAAATGTCTATACTTCCCAGAGCAATCTACCATTCAATGCCATCCCGATTAAAATACCAACATCATACTTTCAAGACTTGGAAAAAAGAATTCTTCAATTTGTATGGAACCAGAAAGAACCCTGTATATCTAACGCACTTCTTAGTAATAAAGACAAAGCCAGCAGTATCGTTCTACCAGCCATTTGAGTATACTACCAGCTATAGAGATCAAAACAGCATGGTATTGGCACAAAATTGGAGATATTGACATTTGGAATTGACTAGAATACCAAGAAGTAAAGCTAACATCTTACAGCCACCTGATATTTGATAAGCCAAATAAGAACATACACTAGGGAGAAGAACACCTACTCAATGAATGGTGTTGGGAGAACTGGATAACCACATGTAAAAGACTTAAACTGGACCCACACCCCTCACCACTTACAAAAATTGACTCAAGCTAGAGGAAAGATTAAAGTCTAAGGGATCAAAGCATAAAAATTCTTGAATAAAGTGTTGGGAAAACACTTGAGGATATCAAACTGGGGAAAGATTTTATGAAGAAGACTTCTGTGGCAAATGCAACAATAACACAAATAACAAATGGGACTTAATTAAATTAAACAGCATCTCTACAACTAAGGAAACAACAACCAAATCAAATAGACAACCTTCAGAATGGGAACAGATATTTGCATTTTATGAACTGGACAAAAGATTGATAACTAGTATCTACAGAGAACCCAAATTTATCAACATGAAAAGACCCAACAATCCCATATATCACTGGGCAAAAGACACAAATAGAAACTTCTCAATAAATATTTATTGCGTACGTACCATATGGTAGGCATTGTTCCAGATGTGGTGAGGGGATACAGCAGTGAACCAAAAAGACAAAAATTTCTGTTTTCATGAAACATATATATTTTGTTCAAAATGGAATTTGTATCTTTTAAAATTTCAGATTAATATGAGAGTACAAACACTTAGGTTACAATGTTTGTATTTGTTAGGTAAATTTCCTGTTGTGGTTGTGTCCCACACCCAGAAGATGTACCATATACCCATACATTTTGCTCATTAGGTGAGAGCACAACAATCTCCCTCTCTCCTCCCATTTTACCACTCCCCCAAACTCAATTAAATTGAGTTTTTCTCTTGTGTGGGTGTGTATAAAATAGTCTATTGCCTTCATGTTAGTATTAAGTACATTAGATACTTGCTTTTCTATTCTTGTGGTACTTTACTGAGAAGAATGTGTTTCATTCTAACCTGTGTTAACTCCATCCCGGTTAACACAAAACAAGTCTCCATCTTTTTTTATGGGTGAAATATATATATATTTTTATATATATTTCATATATATTTATAAATATATATATATTTATGGGAGAAATATATATATTTCTCATAGTTTATTAATCCATCCATGGGTTGATGAGAATTTAGGTTGTTTTCACATCTTAGCAATTGTAAATTGAGCTGAAATAAACAAACTAGTACAAATGTCCTTAGGATAAAATGATTTTTTTCTTCCAGGTAGATGCCTAGTGATGGGTTTGCAGGATCAAATGGAAGGTCTACTTTTAGTTCTTTGAGGATTCTTCATACTTCTTTCCAAAGAGGCTGCAATACTTTGCAATCCCACCAACAACATAAAAGTGTTCCCTTCTCTCCATATCTGTACCAGCATCTGCAGCTTTGGGACTTTTTGATAAGGGTTATTCTCACTGGAGTTAGTTGATATCTCAAGATGGTTTTGATTTGCATTTATCTGATGATTAGGGACAAGATCACTTCTTCATATGTTTTTTTAGCTTCCACCAGACTTCAGCTTATATTACAAGTCCACAGTGATTGAAACATATTTTAGCAGACACAAACAATAAACAAAAGCAAAATTATACAGCAAGGGGTAAAAAGTGTAATTATGTGTAAGGAATGGAAAATAGGAGAGAAAAATACAGAGGAACAAAAGATGGACTAGTTTAAATGGGCTAGTACTATAGAGAAACTGAGAAATTGATAAAGTTTAATAAACTAGATCTCACCAAAATTTAAAACTTATGCTTTGGTGAAGATTCTATCAAGATGATGAAAATGGGAGAAAACAGAAAGACTGTTGGGAATGTCTCCAGCCATGCATGTCAGCATTTTTCATATTACATGGCTGGATAATTTATGGACAGCCCTTGTATTCATAAACTGCATATCTGACAGGGAATTAGTGTCCAGAATACATAACAAATTCTCAAAACTCAACATTAAAAAAAGAAGCACTACAATTTAAAAATGGACAAAAAAGGAAAGGATATTTTATCTAAAAGGATGTACAGATAGTGGTGGCTGTGGTCATACAAAAGCACACATGTAATAAAATTGCAAAGCATGAAATACACACACATGTGTGCATGTGAAACCAGTGAAATCCAAATAAAGTTGATGTATAGACATACGAGAAGATATTCAACATTATTAGACATTTAGGAAAATGCAAAGTTAAACTGCAATGAGATATTACTACATACCTCTAAGAATGGCTAAAATAAAAAAAGTAAAATATGGGGCAGTGCCTGTTGCTCAGTGGGTAGGGCACCTGCCCCATATACCGAGGGTTGTGGGTTTGAACCTGGCCCCGGCCAAACTGCAACAAAAAATAGCTAAGCGTTGTGGCAGGCACCTGTAGTCCCAGCTACTTGGGAGTCTGAGGCAAGAGAATCCCCTAAGCACAGGCTGCCGTGAACTGTGATGCCAAGGCACTCTACTGAGGGCAATAAAGTGAGACCTTGTCTCAAAAAAAAAATACTGACAATACCGCATGTCAGTGAGAATGTAGAAAAACTGGATCAGTCATAGTTCTTCAGTAGGAGTGTAAAATGGCATAGACACTCTGGAAAACAGGTTGGCAGTTTCTTTGGAAACCAAATATGCAGCTACCCTATGACCTATCAGTTGTACTCCTGGACATTTATCCCATTGAAATAGAAACTTAGGTTCACATAAAAACTTGCATACAAATGTTTGTAGGAGCTTTATTTCTAATATCAACAAACTGGAAACAACCAAGATATCCCTCAAAAGATGAAGGGATAAACAAACAAAAAGCATCTTACAACTATGCCACAAAATACTGCTTTGTAATAAAAAGGAATAAACTCTTCCTACATGCAACACCCTGGATGAATCTGCAGTGAATAATGTTGAGTGGGCTGAGTGTTTGATGGGGAAGCCAATCATCAAAGGTTTATATGGTTGGATTTATATATTCTTCTTGAAATGACAAAATTATTGAAATGGAGAACAGATTAGTAGTTGCTAAAAATTAAGGAGGGTGTAGAGACAGGAGGAATGTGGATGTGGCTATAAAAGAACCACACGAGAGACCCTTATTATATTAAATATATCTCCACTGTGGTAGTTGTGGTCACACAAAACCACACATGTAATAAAATTGCATAGCATTAAATACACACGTGTGTGCATATGAAACCAGGGAAATCCAAATAAAGGTGATGAATTTTATCAAAATCTACTTCCTGGTTCTGATATTGCAGTATAGTTACATAAGATGTTACTAAGATCAGACAATTAAATTTGTGAACTCATCCTAGACAAGTGCTACATACCTTGTTGCTAAACATCACTATGGTCACCAGATGGCCAAGGGGGGTACTTTGAAAGTGACTGTAGTGATATTCAGCAATAAGTTATGCATCTTTTCTAGCATGAGTTCAGCCTCATGAAGTGTCAAACTACTTGAAAGGCAAATGAGATCTACAGGTATTGTTTCTTATAATTTCAGTGTATTCATAGTTATCTCAAAATAAATAATTAAACAAATATGTGGATCATTATGAAAGTTTTGAGATACACAAAAATCAAGAAACAAATTCCATGGACAGAATTAAATGAAGCACTCACAGCAACACTAATAAGCCAAGCAAATTGAAACTTGCACAGGTGAATCAGAAAGGATGTTGCCAAGTATGTTTCTTGGATGTGAACTAAAGGACCATAACACAGTCCCAAAACTTTAATAGTGACCGGTGTGTATACAGTACACATACATACAGACATATGAATGTTTGAATCTATGTGTGTAAGTTTGCTTACTACTGGTATGCTTCAAAATATGTGTATGTCAAAACACATATCTACTTCACTGAACAAAGAAGGGTGAAAGCATGGGCACTCTCTCAACTTCCTGCTGTGAAATTCACTAAACTACCTGCACCCAAAACTATTCTTTCTGTTTCCTCTTCACACAAAGGATTAACCACCAAATATTTTGTCTTCCACTCTCTCCAACCTTCACAGGGATTTTTCCTTGGCAAATTTCCCTTACCTCTCCAGCATTCTTGATTGATCCCCTCTATTGCAGAATTTCCAGGAGCATGCACACATGTTCAAGTATCTTATATGAAAATAATAACCACACCTTCTTTGATTTCACTGCACCTGCATTCCAGCTACCAGTCCATCTCTCTGCCACCCTTCAGATAATAACTTTCTTTAAATGCTGTCTGTATTCTCTGTCCACTACTTCATCACCTGCTCTTCTCTCTTTGATTTGTCCATTTCCAAATCCTACCATTCCTCTGAACCTGTGCCTGTCATGGACACCTATGATCTCCGTCTCCGTTATCCGAGGACAGTGGTCACTCTTCTGTCTGAATGTTACCAGACTGCACAGCAGCATTCCACACAGTTGATTATTCCCTCCTCTTTTAGTAAAAAAAAAAAAAAAATCTTGGCTTCCATGATAACACACTCTAACACATTCTGTTTGTTTGTTTATATTCCCTAGCTCTTTGCTATTCATTCTCAGGTCTCTCCTCTACCCCCTCCTCAGTTGTACCTCTTAATGTCAAAGTACCCTATGGCTCAGTAGGAGGGACCCTTGCTTTCCGTCATTAACTTAGTCATTGACTTATTCCAGCCCCACTGGATATTTTTTTAATCACTGATGCTACCAGTTCCCTTATTCTATTAGGGTGCTTGTTCTATACTTTTGAATAGTCTTTACCTAAACCTTCAGTGGTTTCCCCCACACCCAACCCCGCGACATGTCCAGTCTCTCCTCACATGTCTCTTAGACATTGGATCTTCTGTTATTTATATTTTAGTTCATGTATCCTCATTGAGGATATCCCTAACCAACCAGTCTAAATTAGTTCTCCTCTTCCAATCATTCTCTCTCACACCTTATCTAATTTATTTTCTTTCTAATACTTTTAACTGAACTCATCTTGTTTATATTTACTATTTATTTGCTCCTACCTCCACTAGGATGTAAATTTAATGAAAACAGGGTATCTTATGTCAAAATCCTCAGAATCTACCATAGTTCCTGACCCAGAGTTGGGATTCAGTAAATATATAAGAAATAAATAACATAATACATTAGAAATACACCTTTTAAATTCAGTTACTGTAAAAATGAACAGATTAGTTGGTCTGCTACATGTGTGCTTCATTTACTGCAGTGGGTGGCTAATATAATAGGAATTGCAATTTCACAGTGTTCTTAGGTAGTATACCTGCTATCATGTGTTCGACATGTTCAGTTAATACTTCTTCAACATGTCCAGTTAGAGAATTACAATAGCCTTACAGAATGGAATCAGAAAGTCTTTGTTCAACTAAAGGCTTTGTATTTAAACCTAAATTGGATTTAGAGTGAGGGCTTGGGGGCTTCTTTATTTTTTAGTCAAAGGGCAGGTTTTTTGTGTTGCCTTTCTGTACCATTGCAAAGATATCAAACATTGAGCACAGGGACCAAAGTGAAATAAAAAACTACAAAGCTAATGATCATGGCTTTAAAGTAAATAAAATAATCAAGAGCACAGCCACAGGGAGTCAAGCAGCACATGGAGCCGACCATGGCCAAGTCAGAGGCTCCCATCCTGAAGGAGAGTTAAAGGATAGAAATTTATCAAGTAACCTGGTGGATTAGAGCTGCGCCAAGAGAGAAGGTTAAAGAATGCACATCAACCCTGCTGAGGTGAGCTGCAACCCCAAAGAGACAAACAAAAGGTACAAAATCCATCACCAAGTGGATGGGAGTCCCCCTCCCCTATGAGAACAGCTCAGAGTACCCCACAAACAAATGAGCAGAGTTCAAAAGTCCTCCCATTACATCCCATGGAAGAGACCCTCTAAAAATTAGACCTACTTCCCCTACTAGGATGCAATGGCCCTCTCATGCCAGGCATAAAACTGTATAAACCTGTATATATTTTCTAACTGCAATTCTGAGCTCCCAGTACTGCACTCCACTCTCACTCTGAGGTCTGGAGGCCTGTCCCCCAAGAGTCCAGATTCTTGGATGTTTTCTCGAGAGGTGTGGGCAGGGCCTGAACTGCTGCTGGCCAGTGCTGATTCTGCGACACAGGAGTGAGGAGAAGATGGTCAGCTGAGAGGGAACCACACAAGGAACAGTGGTGCCCCAAGGCGCAGAGCAACAGCCATTTTGGGCAACAATAGGGATCACCCCTGGATATTCTGGAGTCACACCCCCGTCTCTCTGGGCAACCAGAGGAGGCGAGGCATCTTTTCAGGTGGTAACCACTGGCAGAACAGGTCTGGAATAGAAAAGCAGGCCCAGTGAGTAAGGAGTTTGCCTGAGGTGGTACCGGCCTGGGTGGAGCGGGGACTAGAAAACGCACGAGTAGTGCCAGCAGAATCCCAGGGCAGGGGTGACCCAGAGGACCACTTTACTGAGCATAAGATGCACCCAGCCCCGAGGGGATCATCAGCCTAGACAAAGGAGGGCCAGAGGCTAGAAGTGACAGCTAACCATGCTGCGAGTACAAACTACCAGGCAGCTGCAAAGACAGGGCCTGAGGCACAGATTCTGTGAACTCAAAACAGCTTCTCTTCTGCAGGGGAATTTAGCCAGGACAGAAACAAATTCCGCAAAGTTGTTCTGGTCTGTCAGTAACATCAATCAGGGGCAAGGCTAGAAGTGAGTAAACAGCCTCAGCCTACATCAAGAGCGTGAGGTTCTCAGGCCTCACCTCCCCCTGCCAGATAGCGGCAGAAAGCAGCAGCCTGGCTGAGGGGACATAGATCTCCTTGTGATTCAGGCAGGTGTAAACCCCTGGAGTATCTGCTCATTGGAGGCAACTGTGTCACAGCCCTGCAGAGTTATCCACAGGGATATGTCACACACCCTGCAGATTGGGTGTGACAGGGGTACAAGGTGGGGAAGGAGGCATCAACCTTCCCAGACTAATCTGTTCGCTGGGTGGGTCCTCCTGACCTCATGGAGCATTGGAGCAAGTCATATTTGAATTGTCAGAGGACTCCCATAATCTAGTTTCCAGAGACCTTTTAAACTCTCCCACCTGAGACAGGTGCTGACTGAGACAATTGACTTGGACCTTTTGAACTGAGCCAATCCCTCAAGGACTATCCATGTGGTGCCCTGGGTATGTGGTTATAGGAAGCTTTGATTTTCCTTTTCCAATTGTTGCCTGTGGGGGGCGAGGTGACTTAATTGCTGGTATTTCTCCACAGATGAGACTTCAACCCAGAGTAACTGTTTCAATAGGGTCAGACAGAGACCAGCTGAAAGCAACACAGAACCACTTAGCCCCACCACACCAAGAAGGTCCCCAGTTTCTCAGGCTGTAGCACTGTACGGGTCCTCAGCAAAGTTCCAGGGGAAAAGGTACAGACACCAGTCCCAGCATTGGGGCAAAGGGCTGGTTAATGACTACTCCTGCAATCCCAAACACAACTTTTCTTTATCCACTCATCTAGTCAAATGGTGTAAAATAATCATGGGGTGGAATCAGTGGAAAAACTCTGGTAACATGAATAACCAGAGTAGATCAACCCTCAAAAAGGAAAGATATGGCAGATGTAACTGAAGATCCCATTCATAAACAGATGGCCAAGATGTCAGAAATCAAATTCAGAATTTGGATTGCAAAAAAGATTAATAGAATGAAGGAAAAATTGGAATTAGAAATTTGAGGAGCATTTCGAAAGTTGGAATTAGAAATTTGAGGAGCAATTCAAAAGTTATCTCAAGAATTCAATGAATTTAAAGACGAAACCACCAAAAATTTTGACACATTGAAGTAAGAATTTGCAGTCCTCAAAGATCAGAAAATACAGTATAATCCCTTAGTAACAGAGTGGAGCAAGCAGAAGAAAGAATTTCTGACATTGAAGACAAAGCTTTTGAACACTCCCAAAATCTCAAACAGGAAGATAAATGGACAGCAAAAACAGATCATTCTCTCAGAGAGCTCTGGGATAATTCGAAGAAGGGTAATATCTGCCTAACTGGAATCCCTGAAAGTGATGAAGTGGTATCAAAAGGCACAGAGGCTCTTCTCCATGAAATTATGAAAGAATTTTCCAGACATGCCAAGAGATACTGAAATTATAACAACAGACAGATTCAGAACCCCAGCATGACTCAAGCCAAATGAGACATCCCCCAGGAACATCATAATTAACTTCACTAAAGTTAATATGAAGGAGAAAATTCTGAAAGCAGACAAACATAAGAAAAACATAACCTACAAGGAGAAGAATGTTAGAATGACTGCAGATCTCTCTGCTGAAACCTTTGAAGCCAGAAGAGAGTGGTCATTGACTTTTAATCTCCTAAAACAAAATAACTTTCAACCCTGATCCTGTATCCAGCTAAACAGAGTTTAATTTATGATGGAAAAAATTAAATACTTTAATGACATTCATATGTTGAAGAAATTTGCCATAACCAAACCAGCTCTTTAGGATATTCTCAGACCTATCCTCCATATGACCAGCCAAATCCTCTACCACAGAGGTAAACTCACTCAGAAACTTTTGATCAAACTCTAACTTCCACAGTGGCTAAAGGATTAAAAATGTCCACCGGATTTTCGAAAAACTCGATACCCAAAATTTTACCAGAATTGTCAATATTCTCCATTAATGTGAACGGCTTAAACTGTCCTCTAAAGAGGCACAAGTTGGCTGACTGGATACAAAAACTCAGGCCAGATATTTGCTGCATACAAGAATCGCATCTTACCTTAACAGATAAATATAGACTCTGGATGAAAGGATGGTTGTCCATATTTCAGGCAAATGGTAATCAGAAAAAAAGCAGGTGTTGCAATTCTATTTACAGACACAATAGGCTTTAAACCAACAAAAGTAAGGAAGGATAAGAATGGTCACTTCATATTTGTTAAGGGTAATACTTAATATGATGAGATTTCAATTATTAATATTTATGCACCCAACCAGAATGTGCCTCAATTTATAAGAGAAACTCTAACAGACATGAGCAGCTTGATTTCCTCCAACTCCATAATAGTCAGAGATTTCAACACTCCTTTGGCAGGGTTGGATAGATCCTCCAATAAGAAGCTGAGCAAAAAAAATTTAGACTTAAACCTAACCATCCAACATTAGGATTTGGCAGACATCTATGGAACATTTCATCCCAACAAAACTGAATACACATACTTCTCATCAGCCCACGGAACATACTCCAAAATCGATCACATCTTAGGTCACAAGTCTAAACTCAGCAAATTTAAAGGTATAGAAATTATTCCCTGCATCTTCTCAGACCACCATGGAATAAAAGTTGAACTCAGTAACAACAGGAATCTGCATACTCATACAAAAACATGGAAGTTAACTAAACTTATACTGAATGATAGCTGGGTCAGAGATGAGATTAAGAAGGAAATTGCCAAATTTTTGGAACAAAATGACTATGAAGACATGAATTATCAGAACCTCTGGGATAACGCAAAGGCAGTCCTAAGAGGGAAATTTATACCACTGCAAGCCTTCCTCAAGAGAAGGGAAAGAGAGGAAGTTAACAACTTAATGGGACATCTCAAACAACTGGAAAAGGAAGAACATTCCAACCCCAAACCCAGTAGAAGAAAAGAAATAATCAAAATTAGAGAAGAATTAAAATGAAATAAAAAACAAAAGGATTATACAACAGATCAATAAATCAAAAAGTTGGTTTTTTGAAAAGGTCAATAAAATAGATAAACCTTTGGCTAACCTAACCAGGAAAAAAAGAGTAAAATGTCTAATCTCATCAATCACAAATGACAAGGACGAAATAACAACAGACTCCTCAGAAATTAAAAAAATCCTTAATGAATATTACAAGAAACTTTATTCTCAGAAATATAAAAATCTGAAGGAAATTGACCAGTACTTGGAAGCACATCACCTTCCAAGACTTAGCCAGAATCAAGTGGAAATGTTGAACAGGCCTACATCAAGATCTGAAATACCATCAACCATACAAAATCTCCCAGAAAGAAAAGCCTGGGACCAGATGGCTTCATGTCAGAATTCTACCAAACATTTAAAGAGGAACTAGTACCTATTTTACTCAACCCGTTACAAAATATATGAAAAGAAGGAGTACTACCCAACACATTCTATGAAGCAAACATCACCCTGATCCCCAAACCAGGAAAAGACCCAACAAGTAAAGAAAATTATAGACCAATATCACTAATGAATATAGATGCAACAATATTCAACAAGATTTTAACAAACAGAACCCAGCAATACATCAAACAAATTATACATCATGACCAAGTGGGTTTTATCCCAGGGTCTCAAGACTGGTTCAATATATGTAAATCTATAATATAATTTAGCACATAAACAAAGTAAAAAACAAAGACCATATGATTCTCTCAATTGATGCAGAAAAAGGGTTTGATATTATCTAGCATCCCTTCATGATCAGAACACTTAAGAAAATTGATATAGAAGGGAGATTTCTTAAACTGGTAGAGGCAATCTACAGTAAACCCACAGCCAATATCGTATTGAATGGAGTTAAATTGAAATAATTTCCACTCAGATCAGGAACCAGACAAGGATGCCCATTGTCTCCACTGCTCCTTAACATTGTAATGGAAGTTTTAGCCATTGCAATTAGGGAGGAAAAGGCGATCAGGGGTATCCATATAGGGTCAAAAGAGATCAACCTTTTGCTCTTCACAGATGAGATGATTGTATATCTGGAAAACACCAGGGATTCTACTACAAAACTCTTAGAAGTGATCAAGGAACAGAGCGGTGTCTCAGATTACAAAATCAACATTCATAAATCGGTAGCCTTTATATATACCAACAATAGTCAAGCTGAAAAAACAGTCAAAGACTCTATTCCATTCACAGTAGTGCCAAAGAAGATAAAACATTTGGGAGTTTATCTAACAAAGGATGTGAAAAATCTCTATAAAGAGAACTATGAAACGCTGAGAAAAGAATTAGCTGAAAATGTTAACAAATGGAAAAACATACCAAGCTCATGGCTGGGAAGAATCAACATTGTTAAAATGTCCATACTACCCAAAGCAATATACAATTTTAACACAATCCCTATTAAAGTTCCATTGTCATACTTTAAAGATCTTGAAAAATAATACTTTGTTTTCTATGGAATCAGAAGAAATCTCGAATAGCCAAGACATTACTCAGAAATAAAAACAAAGCAGGAGGAATCACGCTATCAGACCTCAGACTATACTATAAATCGATAGTGATCAAAACAGCATGGTACTGGCACAAAAACAGAGAGGAAGTTGTCTGGAACAGAATAGAGAACCAAGTGATGAACCCAGCTACTTACCGTTATTTGATCTTTGAGAAGCCAATCAAAAACATTCATGGGGAAATGATTCTCTATTTAACAAATGGTTCTGGGTGAACTGGCTGGCAACCTGTAGAAGACTGAAACTGGACCCACACTTTTCACCATTAACTAAGACAGACTCTCACTGGATTAAAGATTTAAACTTAAGACATGAAACTATAAAAATACTAGAAGAGATTGCAGGGAAAACCATTGAAGAAATTAATCTGGGTGAATATTTTATGAGGAGGACCCCCTGGGCAACTGAAGCAGCTTCAAAAATACACTACTGGGACCTGATCAAACTAAAAGTCTTCTTAACAGCCAAGAACACAGTAAGTAAAGCAACCAGACAGCCCTCAGAATGGGAGAAGATATTTGCAGGTTATGTCTACGACAAAGGTTTAATAACCAGAGTTCACAGAGAACTTAAACGTATAAGCAAGAAAAGAACAAGTGACTCCATCTCAGGCTGGGCAAGGGACTTGAAGAGAAATTTCTCTGAAGAAGACAGGTGCACAGCCTACAGACATATGAAAAAGTGCTCATCATCCTTAATCATCAGAGAAATGCAAATCAAAACTACTTTGAGATATCATCTAACTCCAGTAAGATTAGCCTATATCCCAAAATCCCAAGACCAGAGATGTTGGCATGGATGTGGAGAAAAGGGCACACTTCTACACTGCTGGTGGGAAGGCAAATTAATGCATTCATTTTGGAAAGATGTTTGGAGAACACTTAGAGATCTAAAAATAGATCTACCATTCAATCCTATAATTCCTCTACTAGGCATATACCCCAAAGACCAAAAATCACATTATAAAAAATATATTTGTACCAGAATGTTTATTGCAGCCCAATTCATAATTGCTAAGTCATGGAAAAAGCCCAAGTGCCCATCAATCCATGAATGGATTAATAAATTGTGGTATATGTACACCATGGAATATTATGCAGCCTTAAAGAAAGATGGAGACTTTACCTCTTTCATGTTTACATGGATGGAGCTGGAACATATTCTTCTTAGTAGAGTATCTCAAGAATGGAAGAAAAATTATCCAATGTACTCAGCCTTACTATGAAGCTAATTCGTAGCTTTCATATGAAGACTGTAACCCACCTATAGCACAAGAATATGGGGAAAGGGCCAAGGGAGGGGAAGAAAAGGGGAAGGCTGGGGTGGAGGGAGGGTAATTGGTGGGGCCACACCTACAGTCATCTTAGAATGGGTACAGGAGAAACTTACTAAATGCAGACTACAAATGTCTACATATAATAACTAAGAAATTTCCGTGAAGCCTATGTTGAACACTTAGATGAAAATATTTCAGATTTTATATGAAACCAGCACATTGTACCCCTTGATTGCACTAATGTACACAGCTATGATTTAACAATAATTAAAAAAAAAAGAATGGAAGAAAAAGTATCCAATGTACTCAGCCCTACGATGAAACTAATTTATGGCTTTCATATGAAAGCTGTAACCCAGTTATAATCTAAGAATATGGGGAAGGGGGAGAGGGAGGGGGGAGAGGGAGGGAAGGGAGGGGGGAGAGTGGGTGGAGGGAGGGTGATTGGTGGGATTACACCTACGGTGCCTCTTACAAGGGTACATGTGAAACTTACTAAATGTAGAATGTAAATGTCTTAACACAATAACTAAGAAAATGCCAGGAAGACTATGTTAACCAGCGTGATGAAAATTGTCAAATTGTATATAAAACCAGTGTATGATGCCCCATGATTGCATTAATGTACACAGCTATGATAGAATAAAAAAATAATAATAATGAAAATATACTAGCATGAAAGCAATACTAAATCCATCATCAGGGAGCACAGGGGTCAGGGAAAAAAAAGAAATATTATTACTCATGAAGGCATAAAACAAGAAACAAATACTATAGCTTCTAATTCATCTAATATCACTTGAAAAACAATTTCTAAGATACATGAAACTTAACTCATTATGTTTTGATATTTTTATTTGCTGCATGAAATTTTTTTAAAAAAGGTGTTGCATCCTTTTTTGACTGGCAAACTCTTTACTTGTTCACACTCAAAAGCAACATGTTTTACTTTGTGAAAGCTCCTAACTTTTCTTCCCACTCATTAGCAGAAGCTTCCTGACACTCAGTCAGGAATGCTGGGGAAGAAATTTCATAGCTCACAGTCAGATGGAAACTTTTATGATTTAAAATATTATGCTGATTCATTTAGATTCTAATGACCTTTCAAATAAAAGCACCAATTATGCCTGATATTTGACAAGTTAAATAGGCAGCATGTGCAATGACAACTGTAGAGAAGAGTTTCATCATAGATTTGACACTCCCTTCACCGCTTCAGCCTCAATTTTCTAATCTTTAAAGTGAGGTGGTTGGCTCTTATTATATTTCTAAAATAAGTTCTGCCTCGAAAATTCAATGATTCTATGAATAGGCTTCAATTAACAGTAGTATAATACAAAAATGCCCTGGAATCTAGTGATGGTTAAAGATGGAACCTTTATTAAAATCATACAGACTGAAGAACATACACTAACATTCTTCCCAAGTAGTCTTACCTATGGGCTTTAAGGACAGCATTTACAGCTTAGATAACCAGGAACTTTATGTAGTTGACTATTTGCATTCAGTAATCCTAAAGTTACCTCACGGGGCTGCCAAATTCCTTCCTAATGTATTATTTTTTAACACTAAAACACTGAAATTTAATGTTCGAAAATTGGAAAACTGCAACTGAAGTGTAAATGTAATGTGTGGAGATGTATAGTGGTAAGCTGATGAAATGCTCATTTCCTAACTTTGTATGTTGTCATTGTTTGTTCTCGTTTTGTTATAGGTAGTATAGACAAACTTACGAGCACTGAGTTAGTTACCAAGACATTCCCAGATGATGTCAAAAGAGAGGAGTCCCCTTGCTGTCCTTGCCTCTGCTTTTAGAGAAATTAATAAACTTAGCTATCTATTCCAGTGCCCACATTTTCTCTCTAATTCGCTATTATAATGGAATTTCTAGCCAATCCTTTACTTTTTGTTCCATTTACTTTATCCCTCTTGGTTCTCTGTTAGACAAGGTTAAAATAAAGCCCATCAGCTTAAGTAATTCAAATCAAGCTGCCAAAACAATTCAGCAGGAAACAAAATGAGGAAACTCTGTCACCCCTCTCCTTCCCCTTGCATCCTCAGTTTCTTAGCTTTTACTTGTACGATTCCAGGTGTTCCCTGAATTAATCCCTGTGGTTTTAAAAAAGAAATGACATTTTTAAAATAATGTCTTTGATTTTTCTAATTGCAAAAGGAAAAAAGTTTAATATGGAAAATTTGGAAAATATAACAATGTAAGAAAAGGAAACAAAAATTATTACCATCACTGAGAGAGCCCAGAATTTGAAATAATGGAAGGGCTTGCCCCCTCATGAGATTATAATATGAATAAAGTGAGGCATCCTTTTTTGACATTTAAGATTAGATCATAAATGGGTCCTTTGCCATTATGTATTTTTCAAAAATATAGTCTTACTGGTACCATATCATCCTGTCATATAAATATACAAAAACTGACAGTTAACCAACCCCCAAAAAAGCTAATTGAAATGAATTATTAAAGCTGTCTTTCTCTTCTTTCCACCATTCTTGATGGTAACAAAGCAGTCAATGTAGTTTGATTTGTGTTATTTCTCCTTTATAGGCCGTAATGACAGGCATCCCATTATCATCTGTCCCTGGTAACAAAAGTGAAAATCACACCGTCCTCTTAATTCCTTCTCAAATGCTTCTGTCACTTGTTATATCTTCAGGGCTTCTCCTATGTGTGGTATGGAATCATTTAGTAATCAGTGGAGAGGAAGTGACAGGACTTTGGACAGGGAGCACTTGATGATGGTAACTCCACCCCCACCTTCAGAACACAAGACAGAGAACAGAGGTCATACTAATAATGTAAGTAAGCCACAGACACAGCATCATCAGACCTACATCAACCAGCATATCAGAAATGCTGTTTGTCTCTCTGCCTGGATCCCCTCATAATACATCTTTGGAAAATGGGTCGATCTCAAGCTTTGCTCTCCAAACCATCAGTCCTCAGGGTCTACAATCAACCATCAGAGAAAATCTGATGTCTTCTGACAAGGAAACTTGCAGAGAGTGCTAAAGAAGAATAACTCCTTCAATATGTGGTCTTTATTTTGATAGCATATTAAATATTATTCTTTTAATGGAATATGAACTTCCTTCTTCCTGATTCCAATGAAGAGCAATAACCCCTTTCCTTCCTCTTCACCATATTATCAATATGATATATGCCATTAAGTGGGGTCTTACTTAGGTACCTGGTTGTTCTCAGTTCATGCTTCATCAAGTATAGTCCAGCCTATCTTCCATCAACAATTATGTAGTGCATTTAGCATCTTCAAAATTGGGTTTAATCCAACTTGAAGTTTCTCTTGTATCTCACTTTTTCAAAGCTCTAAAGATTTACCAACCAGGGCACCTAATCCCATACCTACAAAATTCTAAATATTGAATCAAATTTATAACTTCTTCAACTTCTTATAACATAAACCCAAACACAACAAACTTAACAAAAATCATGTCTCAAGAAAACCTACATCAAAATCTTGACCTGCATTGTTATTGGCAGCTAAAGATAAAAGCATAGGTTTAGTATTACTTGGATGAGGGTATTTGAATGGGGCAACTGGGAGAAAAGTGGATAAACTCTCTGAGTTTCAACTTCACTATGACTCCATTCCATCTACCACTGTTTACCATACTTTATAGATGGTGAATTAACACTCAACTTGGAAAATAATCCAATAGAGAGGCTATTTGTGATAGTCAATTTTACTTCTCCTTGAAGAAGTCTCCTTCCTACCTGCTGTCTGCTCAGGTAGTGGCAGCTGAAAAACCCTCACACTTTGGTAAAGTTTAGAAACATGTCACAGTTGTACCCCCTTCTTTCACTTAAAGTTATTTTAATACTGTTTCCGTTTTCAATTTGCAAGTGGTTCTGAAAGAAAAGAAGGTTTTTATAAAACAAAAGCAAAACAAATAAACAATAAAAGATTAGTAAACCATCAAATAGAAATTTTGGAAATTAATAATTTAAGTACATTTCAGTAATTGGTTGAACCATTAAATGGACACAGCTAAAAAAGACATAACTTTAACAAGGCAATCAATCTGAAAAACTATTCCAGAATGTGACACAAAGAGATTAAAAAAGACAAAAAGAAGAAATACAGATAAAGTAAGAAATGTTGAGGGGACAGATCTAATAAATAACCCATAGGAGAATAGAAAATGGTAGAGAATGAATATTGGATTTCTCAGAATTGAAGAAATATCTTATCTATACTTACTTCTAACTTCATCTCTTACCACACTCATCCTCATTTACTCTGCTCCAGTGACACTGGACATTTTGCTGTTTCTCAAATATAGAAATATTATTCCCATGTAAGGGCTTTTGCACTAACTCTGCCCTCTTCCTGGAACTTTCTTAGCACAAATTGCCACATGGTTGGTTGCCTCCCTTCCTTCAAGTCTTTGTTCACATGTTACCTCCCAAGAGAAACTTACCCTGACCACCCTATCTAAAATAGTTTACACATGCACACATGTATACGTACACATAACCATCAATCTCTGTTTCTTTATTTTGATTTATTTTTCCTCATAGCACATACACCTAAAATTATGCCATCCATTTTGTGTTTATTTCCTGTTTCTTTCTTTAGAATGCAAGCCCTAGGAAGACAAGGATGCTGGATCTGTTTCATGGTTATGTTCTCAGGACTTAGCTGGCTGGAACACAGTAGCATTCAGTGAGGCTCTCTTGAGTAAATAAAGGACAAATTGAAAAATCTCATCAAGTGTCATGTGAAGCCACCACCATAACCAATTGTGACATAAACACATTGTGGTGAAGCCTCAAAATATCACAGATAAGAAGAAGTAGGTACACAAGGGAAAAAGTAAATTGCCTCCAAAAGGTTAATCAGATTGTGGAAATTTTCTTTTATCAGGAACTTCAGTTTCCGGAGACAATGGACCCATTAGAATGCAAGCTCCAGAAAGACAGAAATTTTACTTTCTTTTGTTCTCTGGTGTATTCTTTATTTTTTCTAAAGCTGGGGCAGTGTCTAGTACATAGTAGGCATTCAATAAATATCTGGTTAATGTTGAATAAATAGAATAATATTCACGAGGCACTAAGGAAAATACTTTAAAACTATAATTATATATATGCCCCTCGGCCATATTAGTAGTGATATAAAGATGCCGGCAGACAAAAAAACTCAGAGTATTTACCACCAACTGATGTGCATGTGCACACATACACACACACACACACAAGATAAGTGACTCTATGTGTAGGTAGTGACATACCTTTGGGGGCAGGATACAATCATTAGAGGGACTTTACCTAACAAATGCAATCAATGTAACATGGTTCTTTGTACCCTCAGTGAATCCTCAACAATAAAAAAAGCATAAAATATGAGTATAAACTCTAAAAATTATAAATTTTTATATGTAAAATAGCTGCATTGTTTCATTCTTTATATACAAATCATTCATGGTGTTTAGAAAAATTAAAAAATTTAAAGTCACCCAAAATTCTTTCACTCTTAGAAACTTGATATTTTGTTGACTGTTCTTTCATATATTTCCATTCATTTGTATAAACAAAAATAGAAACGTATATACATAACATCCTATATTATAGGCCATTTTTCATGGACTACTTCATTTAAATTAATTTTTGCATTTTTCTGCTACCTTCTACACCATCCCCATCTTCTCACTCCCTCCCATTATCCTTTTTTTTTTTTTGAGATAGAGTCTCACTTTGTCACCCACAGTAGAGTGTGGTAGCATCACAGCTCACAGCAACTTCCAACCCTTGGGCTTAAGCAATTCTCTTGCCTCAGCCTCCCAAGTAGCTGGGACTACAGGTGCCTGCCACAACACCCGGCTACTTTTTGTTGCAATCCTCATTTCTGTTTTAGCTGGCTAGGGTCAGGTTCAAACCCACCACCCTCAGTATATGGGGCCGGTGCCCTACCCACTGAGCCACAGGTGCCACCCCAATTATCTGATTTTATTAACACATCATATGTCTTACCCAAATGCCCATTGACTGATGAATGGATAAAGAAAATGTGGCACATTATGTAATGGAATATTACTCAGCTTTAAAGAAAAGGAAATCCTGCCATTTTTTACAGTATGGATGAACCTAGAAGGCATTATGTTCAGTGAAATAAACCAGGCACAGAAAGGCAAATACTGCATCATTCCACTTAAAAGTGATATCTAAAATTGTCACAGTCATAGAAGCAAAGAATAGAGTGGTGGTTAACAGGGAATAGGGGAAGCAAAAATGGGGAATTTTTGTCCAATGGGTGTAGAGTTTCAGTTATGCAAGGTGAATAAGTCCTAAAGCTCAATTGCAAAACACAGCACCTGTACTTAATGTACACACCAAATGTAAGAGGGTAGAGGTCATGTTAAGTGTACTTACTACACAAATAGAAAGTAGACATAAGAAAAATTTGGAGGTGATATGTATGTCTATTATTGATTATGGGGATGATCTCACAGGTATATGCATATTTCCATACTCATCAAATTGTATACATTGAATATGTGCAGTTTTGATAATCAATTATACCTCAGTAAAGCTGTTCAAACATTTAAAAATTCTCCAGATCTGTAGTTATATCCTGTCTCAATTTCAAATATTATATATGTGTGTTTTCTCTTTTCCTATTTTACTTTTTATTAGTTTTTATCAGAGGTTGCTTATGTTATTGATCTTTCCAAAGAACCAAGTTTCAGATCAACTTACAGATTTTATTGCTTTTCTTGGTCTAATACTATATGACTTCTTACTTGTGTCTGTTAGCTATTTGATAGTTCCTTTTCCCTCTTTCCAAGGTGATTATTTGTACATTCTCTTTCTTCTCCCCTCAAACCTAGAATATCTGTTCATCCTCTATACTCTAAGGTAATGACCTTTGCTTTAATTCATTGAGAAATTGAAAATAGTAGAAAAGAATTTGCAGGAACTCCAAAAACACATTGGCCCACATGCCTACCCACATTTGGACCCACACACTCTTTCGGGTTGGTATGGATAGACTTTTCATGCTCTTAGCTAATGCCAAACTTCATTGTTTTCTTGCATCATCATTTTTTCCTCTCTCCTGTAGCATCCCCATCAACATACAAACATAATTATCTTCAATCTTAAAAAAGAAATAAGTAGGTTAACGTCAAACATTACATCCTACCCATCAACTCTTTTCCCTGCTCTTCCTTACAGAACAATGCCTATAAAAAGTTGTATTTTATCAGGGCTTACATTTCCTCATTTACATTCTTTCATCAACCTGCTCCATTAAAGTTGAATTTCTCATTGTTCCACCAAAACTCCATCTCTCACAGTCTACAGTGACCTGCGTATTCTGCATACAATGGTCAATTCCCAGTCTTCCTCTTCTATAATCCATTAACACCGTTATACTTATTGGCTTTTCTTCCTTGAAACACTTTCTGTTCTTGTGTTCAAGAAAACTTGCTTACTCTTTCTCATGTATCACTTTCATTTACTCCTTTGCTTTATCCTTATCTTCTCACTGATCTCATAACTTTGGAGTGTCCTAGGCTCAAGTTTCTGACCTCTTCTGTACAGACTTATTTCCTTGATAATCTTATCCAGTTCCATGACTTTATGCCATATATATGCATAACCACATATGTGCATATAAATACGTGTATATATATGCATAATTATGTGCACATATATGTCTGTATATGTGTGTATGTATATGCCTTATATATGCTAGCGATTCCAGATTTCTCTTCCAAAGTCTTATGTAACCAACTACCCACTTGAAATGTCAGTTAAATGTATGAGTCAGGATGGCTTACGTTATATTGTAGTAACAAAATAAAAATGCCCTTCGCTTAAAACGATAATGTATATTTCTCACTAATGCTACTTGCCTTCTATAAGTTAGCAGGGAGTCTTCTTGTTTTAGTTACTCATGGATCCTGGCTGATGAAAGCTCCATCTTAACACTTACTTCTGTGATCACTGAGGCAGAAAAAAGATAACATAGCATATCATGCATGCTGATTCTTGAAGCTTTTGCTAAGAAGTGAGACATATCACATATGCTAACATTTCACTGGCATTCAAAAATGCCTTCTCTTTTAACTCATAATTATTTGTAGCACTTATCACCTGACACATTATTCACTACCTATTTACATGTTTATTTTCTATGTCTCTTTATTATGATAGTTACATGAGTTCAGGGACTTGATTCTATTTACAGCTGTATTTTCAAGTACCTAAGCACAGTGTCTGGGACATGGTAGGCATTCAATAAATATTTTTTGAATGAATAAACGATCTCCTCCTGCTTTTCTTGTATGTATTTTGATTTATATTATTCTCTTTAGTAGATGTTTAGTAATATATATATAAGGATATGAATCTTCTAAAATCTTTAACTGTGATCCATATATTTTGATATGCAATGATATCATTGTCAGCATATTCTAAACAATCTATAATTGCAGTTTAGAGTTCCACTTTGACCTAAATGTTATTTAGAAAACTATTTTAAAATTTCCAAATGATTGCATATTTTTATGAATTTCAACTGTGTGTTAACAATTTCTAGCTTTACTTCATAGTAGTCAGACAAGAAATAAAGGAGGGTGACAAGATACAGAATTTCTACCATGCATATACTCCCCCCACAGTGAAAAATGTGCAATTATAGCAAATGGACGTGAAGTAGATAAAATATCTGATCTTTTGAATTTCCATGGAATCTCACTGTACTGAATATTTCTTCTGTTTTTTTCCCAAAGTTTCAGCATGCTGCCCTAATGGCCGTATATACCTTCAAAGCACATTATGAAATCCTGGCATGTTATCCTAGAGGAATGTAAGTTAATTGGTTATGGGATGGATGTTCCTATTTTGTTAATGCTTTGTATTTAAAATCTCTTTCCTTGTAACTGCTTAAAAAATAAATGTTATTTCAAATGGTATATAAAACCAGTGGGTGGCCCCATGATTGCATTAATGTACACAGCTATGATTTAATAATAAATGAATTTAAAAAAATAAAAAATAAATGTTATATGCTTTAGAATCCTCTAAGATCTACAAGCTTAAGATGGGCTGGTGGCTGTTTGAGCTCTCCAATTCCCATTAGTCCTTGAAATTTGGATTGGTAGTCACTTTTCTCGGGAGCTTTAACCAAAACTGTGTACTTTCTCATCAGTTTAGCCCCACAATCCCTGGCTTCTGTCTATTCTCAGTCAGTTTAATATAGAAATTTCAACTTGCTTTGCAGCTAAGATCTACCAAAATGTGATGCTGAGAAAACTCATGCTGCGGTAGCCCAGGGCACTGTGCAACTTCAGGAGCTCAAAGGTCGTTCTGCAACATGATTGCCATCTGGTTGCCCAAGGGAGATGAAGGCTACCCATGGTCACCACGTGTGGTTTAGCAACACCTGCCAGTGGAGAACACGACAAGATATTGTTTGTTTCTTAGATGTAAATGTCTTAGAAATTTAATCCAAACTTTGGAAAATTTGTAGTAATAAAAGTAAAGGTGAATGAAGAGATACCAAAATGAGAAAAACTGCATTACATCAAACTTTCCCCAGGACATTGTAAAAATCTGATTATCCAAATTGATATTCAGGTGGAGTGTAATGAAACTTGATAATCTATCTTATGCCAATTTAAACTGTATAAATCTCTTAGTGCATAGAAAAGGAAGGATACAAACATTCTTTGAGTATCTACTACAACATATACATTTATATAACATATTTCATGTGTTATATACATACCTATGTGAGTTGTATGTGTATATATTCCTTTCAACATTGTAAACTAAATATTATAAATATATATAGATATTATAATCTTCACTTTACAGGTAAGGATACCAAACCTAAAACTTGATGAAAGTAATATAGTGAATCATTGGAATTCCTGGTTTTATAGCTCATCTCCAATCACCACTCCATGGGTGAGTGGCAGAATGTGAATTTGTAGACATGTCAGTTTGTCTGCCTGCCATCTGTCCATTTATTTGATAATATGTGCTTATTCTCTTTACCCAGCTGCAACCACAAGGAGGTTAGATAGATATTCATATCTGAGAATGGGAATATCATAGAGGTCTTTAAGTTTTAGTAGTTACATTTTTTCATATTCTTTTTTAAAAAATTCAGATTAATATGAGGGTACAAATGTTTAGGTTACATTGTTTTCAATTCTAAGGTAAAGTTCAAGTTGTGGTTGATCCCTTCATTCAGGGAGCATGCAGAATACCCTCACATTCTGTACATTACATGAAATCCCATCAATTGCCTTCCTTCCTCCCAACAATTGCCCTTCCTCCTTTCCCCTACCTCCTCACTAGACTATACTTGGTTTTTTTCTTTCATGTAGGCATGTAGTTATTTATATATTGATTTCATATTAGTACTGAAACAAGTGGAACTTTATCAAACTGAAAAGAAAAATCTTCTGCACAGTAAAGAAAATAATCAACAGGTTGAAAAGACAACCCACTGAATGGAAGAAAATATTTGCAAATCAAATAACTCTCAATTAGCTAATGTCCAAAAGATATAAGGAACTTTGATAACTCAGCACAAAAAATAAACAACTTGATTAAAAACGGGGCAATGGATTTTGAATAGACTGTTCCAAAGATGACATAAAAATGGCCCAAAATTACATGAAAAGATATTCTACATCACTAATCATGAGGGAAATGCAAATTGAAAACATAAACAGGGCGGTGCCTGTGGCTCAGTGAGGAGGGCACCAGCCCCATATACCAAGGGTGGTGGGTTCAAACCCGGCCCCTGCCAAACTGCAACAAAAAATAGCCAGGTATTGTGGCAGGCACCTGTAGTCCCAGCTACTCAGGACCAGGGGTGGGGAGGCTGAGGCAGGAGAATCGCCTAGGCCCAGGAGTTGGAGGTTGCTGTGAGCTGTGTGACGCCACAGCACTCTACCAAGGGTGATAGAGTGAGACTCTGTCTCTACAAGAAAAAAAAAAAAAAAAGAAAGAAAACATAAATAAATGAGATAGCTTCTCACATTAGTTATGATTATTATGAAAGACGAGAGATAAAGAAGTGTTTGTAAGAGAAGAAAGGGAATCCTTATGCATTTTTGGTGGGAATATAAATTGTCACAGACATTTGGGAAAGTAACATGGAGATTCCTTACAAAAATAGAGACATAGATATCTGGAACCAAATAGAAAAGAAAGAGATGAAACTAACATCTTACAGTCACCTAATCTTTGATAAACCAAACAAGAACATACACTGAGGGAAAGAATCCCTATTCAATAAATGGTACTGGGAGAACTGGATATCCACACATCAAAGACTGAAACTAGACCTGCACCTTTCTCTACTCACAAAAATTAATTCAAGATGGATAAAAGACCTAAACTTAAGGTATGAAACAATAAAAATCCTCAAAGAAAGCATGAGAAAAACACTTGAAGATACCTGCCTGGGGAAAGACTTTAAAAAGTCTTTAAAAAGTCTAAAAAAACTTCCCTGGCAATTGCAACAACAGCAAAAATAAACAAATGGGACTTAATGAAACTGTAAAGCTTCTGTATAGGTAAGGAGACAACAACCAAAGCAATAGACAACCTACACAATGGGAAAGGATATTTGCATATTTTGAATCAGCCAAAAGCTTGATAATTAGGATCTATAGAGAACTCAAATTAATCCACATGAAAAAAGCCAACAATCCCATATGTCAGTGGGCAAGAGACATGAATAGAAACTTCTCTAAAGAAGACAGACAAATGGCTAGCAAACATATGAAAAAAATTCTCATCATCCCTAATTATTAGAAAAATGCAAATCAAACCACCCTGAGATATCACCTAACCCCAGAAAGAATGGCCCACAGCACAAAATCTCAAAACTGCAGATGCTGGTGTGGATGTGGAGAGAAGGGAACACTTTTACACTGCTGGTGTAAACTAATACAACCTTTTCGGAAGGAAGTATGGAGAACCCTCAAAAACTCAAAGTACACCTCCCATTTGATCCTGCAATCCCATTACTGGGCATCTACCCAGAAGAAAAAAAAATCCTTTTACCATAAGGACACTTGTACTAGACTGTTTATCGCAGCTCAATTTACAATTGCCAAAATGTGGAAACAACCTAAATGCCCACCAACCCAGAAATGGATTAGCAAGCTGTGGTGTATGTATACTGTGGAATACTATTCAGTCATTAAAAAAAAAAGATGGGGACTTTACATCTTTTGTATTAACCTAGATGGAAGTGGAACACATTATTCTTAGTAAAGCATTACAGGAATGGAGAAGCAAGAATCCTACATACTCAATTCTGATATGAGGACAATTAATGACCTAGTACATGGTAGGGGGTGTGGGAAGGGGAAAGCAGAGAGAGGGAAGGAAAGATGGGAGTGGGGGTCATGCTGTGTGACACACCTTTTGGAGGCAAGACACAATTATAAGAAGGACTTTACCTAACAAATACAATTAATGCCACCTGGTTCTTTGTACCCTCAATAAATCCCCTATAATAAAAAAAGTACAAATAGAGCTTCCAAATAATCCACCAATACCATTTTTTAATATTAATCCAAAAGAATTAAAATCAGTATCTCAAAGAAATATTTGCAGTTTCATGTTAATTGCAGCAGTATTCATAATAACCAAGTAGTAGAAATAAATGTCTACCAACAGATAAATAGGTAAAGAAAATGTTAAATATGCACACAGCATAATATTATACAGCCTTCAAAAAGGAAGGGAATTCTTTCACATGCTACAACATGAGTGAATATTGAGGACATTATGCTAAGTAAAATCAACAAAAGAAAAAAATCAAAAGCAAGTAAGATGAACTAGTCACAAAAGGCCAAATACTAAATGACTCTGTTATGTTAAGTATCTAAAGTAGTCAAACACTTAGAAGCAGAAAGTAGAGTGGTGGTTGTCAGGGGTAGGCATAGCACAGGGGAAATGGGGAATTACCATTAAATAGGTATAGAATTTGAGTCATGAAAGTTGAAAACAATCTAAAGATCTGCTTGACAACATTGTGCTTATAGTTAACAATTGTGTACTATACACTTACAAATTTAAGGCAATAGAATCCATGTTAATGAGGGGTTTTTTCAACCACAATACAACAAAAAGAGGTCAATACTTCCCCTAATGTTTACCTAATAAAATTTCTGTCAAAAAAAGAAAGACAGAGCTAAAAGGGAGAGAGGAGAGGAGAGGAAAGGAAAGGAAAGAAGAGAAGAGGAGGGGAGGAGAGGATGGAGTAGGGGAGGAGAGAGGAGAGGAAGGCAGAGGATAGGAGAGGAGAAAAGAAAGAATTTTGTATTTTTCCAGCTTTCTTTTATTTACTTCTAGTTAAATTCATCAATGTAGTCTTAGATATAATTTGTATGATTTTTATTCTTTCTTTTAAATTTGTTTATTATGACTAATTTGTTTATTAGTTATTTTTGGTGAATGTATCATGCATCCTTGATAAGAATATGTATTATCTGGCTTGGAGTGGTGGTTCACACCTGTAATCCTAGCAGTCTGGGAGTCTGAGACAGGAGGGTCATTTGAGGTCAGGACTTTGAGACCAACCTGAACAAGAGCAAGACCCTGTCTCTACTAAAAATAGAAAAATTCTCCAGGCATTGTGGGGTACCTGTAGTCCCAGCTACTAGGGAGGCTGAGGTGCGAGGATTGCTTGAGCCCAAGAGTTTAAGGTTGCTGTGAGCTAGGCTGACAGCATGACATCAACTCTAACCCCGGTAACAGAGTGAGACTCAGTCTCAAGAAAAAGTGAATATATATACATATATATATATATATATATAGTCTTATTTTTGTACAGAGTGGTCTGCAAATATCTATTAGAGCCAGCTGATCAAAGGTGCTGTTCATGTCATCTATGACTTGCTAATTTTCTGCCTGCTTAACATATCAGTTATTGAAATGTAATAGTTGTTTTCTCTATTTCTCCTTTTATTGCTTTTTGCCTCACGTATTGTAACACTTTGTTACTAGTTGCATACAGGTTTAGGATTGGGATGTCTTCTTGGAAAATTGACTTCATAGTTATATAAAGCCACTCTTTCTCCCTCATAATATTCCATTTTCTAAAGTCTTATTTATATGAAATTAATATAGTTTTATTTTCATTAATGATTAGTGTGGTAGAACTGTCTAAATTCCTATACCTGTATTCTGGAGTTTTTACATTTAAATTGAGTTTCATGTAGGTGAGATAAAGTTGGATCTTAAAAAAAAATCACTCTGACCTTATTTGTCCTTAACTCATGCTTTTTTATAATTCACAATTGAAGTAATTATTGATATAGTTGATTTAAACTTTAACATCTTTGTAACTTGAATGTTACCTACTTTTCTATTAGAGACGTTACAATATTAAATAGTTTGAATGTCCTCTCTGATCATTCCAACAACTGTGTCATATGGAACTGTGGTTATGATGCTTGCCTCATCTCTTCATACTATATTCTTTTTGCCTTTTAGCATGCATTATACTTTTGTGTTATAAACCAGACATGAACTAGGGAAAAGAATCCCTATTCAATAAATGGTGCTGGGAGAACAGGTTAGACACATGTAAAAGGCTGAAACAGATCTCTCACCACTTCCAAAAATTAACTCACAATGTATAAAATAATTAAACCTAAGATATAAAATTAGAAAAGTCCTAAAAGAAAGTGTAGGGAAAAACTCTTTATAATAATAGCCTCAGGAAAGAATTTATGAAAAAGACACTGCTGGCAAATGCAGCTAGCAACAAAAATAAATAAGTGGGACCTGATCAGGTTAAAAACTTTCTGCACAGCTAAGGACACAATCAACAGAAACAGAAAAAACAGAAAGACAACCTACATAATGGGACAAGGTATTTGCATGCTACTCATCCATCATAGGGCTGATAACTGGAATCTACAAAGAACTCGATAGAATCAACCGAAAAGATCAAACAATCCCATTAAAAACTAGGCGAGAAACATGAATAGAAAATTTACCTATGGTGATAGACTAATGGCCAACAAACATATGAAAAAAAATGCTCATCATCTCTAATCATCAGAAAAATGCAAATCATAACCACATTGAGATATCAGCTGACCCCAATGAAAAGGGACCACATCGTAAGGTCATAAAGCAGCAGATTCTGGCATGAATGTGGAAGAAAGGAACACTTACACACTGTTGATGGGACTGAAAGTTAGTACCACCCTTACGGAAAGTAGTATGAAGATTCCTTAAAGAACTAAAAGTAGACCTACCATTTGATCTTGCAATCCCACTACTGTGTATTTACCAAAAGAAAAAGAGTCCATTTTATCATAAGACATTTGCACTCGAATGTTTATAGCAGCACAATTCACAATCACAAGGTTGTAGAAACAACCTAAGTGCCCTTCAATAGTTGAATAGATTCATAAATTTTGATATACTATGGAACATTACTCAATCATAAAAAAATGGAGGTCTTATATCTTTTTAATAACCTGGATGGAATTGTAGACTATTTTCCTAAGAGAAGTATCACAAGAATAGAAAAAAAAATGTCACATGCACTCTGTACTAAATTGGAGCTAGCATATCAGCACTTAATGCTCACATGTGAGAATAATGCAATGAAGTTCAAGTTGGGAGGAACTCCCAAATATTAAAGAATTTTATCTCCTAAGATCTTGGAAGTTTCTCATAGTGAAAATCTGAGAAAGATCCACTCTTATTTTTTTATTTAAAAATTCTTTAATATTTGAGAGTTCCCGTAAGACAGCAAACCACAGGAATATCTCATTCTCACACGAGCCTGCTATAATAGTGAAAATGAACATCTAAGTATTCTTACCAGTTTATGGCTCCAACAACTTTTCTCCAGATAAACAGATGTTATGTTTATCTGTCTGGATTTTCTTCTCTCTATATTTCTAGAATACCAATATGTAGGATTTGGGCACAGGTGGAAACGTACACTTAGTTTGGCCTGCAAACTAAGTTCAGTGATGTGTTCAAGAAAACTGGTTGATTTTCAGTTTGTCTGGAGTGGTTTCTGTTGTAAGGATAGGAGTGATGATTGCCAAGTTTTTACACATCAGTGTTGAAACCAGACATTTTATTTTCCATTCATTTTAAACCTAGTTCATTCTGGCTTTTGCTCTCATTGAAATGTCTCTTGTCAAGGATATAAACAACAACATCCAGCCAAAGCTAATGGATGCTTTTCTGCCATGATATAATTGATCTTTCAACATCATTTCATATGACTGATATTCCCTTTCTCGGTGAGGCAATTTACTCTCTAGCTTATATGACATCCTAGCTTGTAGAATTCCTTCTACTTCACTGGTTGTACTTTATTACTTCTTTTTGCTAGTTTCTCCACCTCTACACAAACCCTGCATATCATATTAATCAGATCACTATCCTGGGTAGAAATTTTATTCTCCCTATTTTACTCATTAAGTATTTCAATCTAGTACCATGGCCCTAAAGGTTCATTTCTAATTTTTAGCTCTAGAACAAACTTCTTTGAGCTCCAAACTTATGAATCTAACTGCCTAATTAATTTTTCTCTAGTATTTTAGAGACATTACTTTTGCTTGAAAAATTTTACTGTTCAAGGAAATTAGCAGTTACAATGTAAACTAACATAGTGGTCTCTAATTTGCTGGAGTTGTGATAGTCAAAGTCACTTTGGCAATTTGAAAGATGAGGCAAATGTAAAATGCACTGGTGTAGAAGAATTTGTAGGAATTTAAGTCACTACATCAGTTCGTAAAAAGCTTCCCCATGCTGAAGGCATTTAATAAGAGACCTGAGCTACAAGAAGACACTTGATTAAAAGTCTTCTTTCTAGGACAGCATAAAACTGCACCCCCCAAAAAAAAAGTTTGTATTTGAAAATGTAAGTTTATCTGTGAGCACAAGCTTTGAAATTGATAAGTATTAAATTTCATAGATTTATGACACATTTTAGATGTAATTTTAATAAAATAGTATGCCATAACTTGATGTACATTGCTTGTATAACTTTGTGTGTTCAATGTGATTTAATGAAGCAATTGAACATAATGAATACAAAGAACAGAAATTACAGGCAAAAGATTCATATGATCCAAAGAGACCAGAGTATGAAGAAGCAAGAATCCAATGTATTCAATTCTAATATGAAGCCAGTAGATGATCCAATACATATACACATAAGAGAAACACTCAAATCAATTCAAGGTGGGGAGCAGGGGAACAAGGGAGTAGGGAGAGGGGAGGAGGGAGAGAGATGGGGGTTATGATGTATGGCACACCTCTTGGGGGTGGGACACAATTATAAGACGGATGTTAACTAATTAATGCAAACAGTAGAACCTAATTCTTCGTACCCTCAATGAACCTGAAACAATAAATTCAAAAAATTATGGAACAAAAAGACAGAAGTTGATTTTTTTACTTAATATGTATGTTGTTCTTAGGAGAAAACTTAATTGTAGAAATTTCTGTATTATCTCAGACGCATCTTGGAGCCATATAAGTCACTGATTAGAGGTCTTAAAGGGATGAAATATTCATATTCTTCATAATGGTCTGAGGTAGACTCCCAGGAGCAGCACTAAAGCATGGGAGAAGTAGCTGCATCAAGAGGCAACCAAGACTTTTTTGATTGTTTAAAAATGTCCTCCTTGAAAAGTAAACTTTGTACCAGATTGATCAGGTCTGCTAAGGCACTAAGCTAACATATAATAAACAATAAAACATGAAGAATACATGGCAACTCTAACATTTTTAGGAAGATCAAGATTCCTCATCTTCATTTCATCCTTTACAAGATGGAGTAAGACACAAACTGGTCCAGTTCACATACTTTAAATTAGTTTGAATTTGCTGTGAAGTCAAAGCTCAGTTTTCTGTGTTTGAATCCTGAATTTGTTTCCTAGGGTTTCTGTTGCAAGTACCACACATTGAGTGGCTTAACAAAACAGATATTTTTTGTCTTATAATTTGAGAGGCTAACAGCCCCAAAATCAAGGTGTTGGCAGGGTCATTATCCCTCTGAAACATGCATAGTAAAATCCTTCTTTGCCTCTTCTTAACTTCTGTTGGTAGTGGGCATCTGTGGGGAGTGAGCTGTGGGCAGCAGGGCCCCCACAGCCTGGAGTGGCATCCAGGAAACGACCACAAGCTGTTTCTCCTCCTTTAACATTCTTTCCATCTGACAGAAGTCGTGTAGCCCATGCATACTTACCTTGTTATCCACAAGCACACAGTTTTTCCTCTTTAAGGTTGATCTCTACCTCATGTGTTAAGATTTATGCAACCTTGTTAAGACACTGTATAAATAAAGCTGTTTCCATGGTTCAGGTGCTGGGCGCAGCCATTGGCTGCATCAGTCCTCTCAACGCCATTCTGTCGTGTCATGTATGTTTTGTTCTCATGTGTGTCCCTCTTCTTCATTTCCACCTTTCCACTCAGGTCAACTCTCCTTCCTCCCGCCATGTTCTGAGAGATCCCTCTCTCGTGCCCATATGTGACAGGCATCAGACATTGTTTAGCTTGCAGCAGCTTCATCACTCCAGTCAATTTCTCTATCACCTAAGCCTCCACATGGCTAAGTGTTTTTTTACACCAATCATATTGGATTAAGGACTCACTGTGATGAACTCATTTTAATTTGATTACACATCTGCAAAAATTCTATTTCCAAATAAAGTCACATTCTGAGATACTTGGAGTTAGGATTTCATCATGTGCATTTTGGAGAGCACAATTCAGCCCATAAAAGTTCTCTTTGAATGCTATCTCTTACCCTTTCTTCCTATCCAGTCAATGTGGTAAAATAGGCTTGGATAGTCTGTCAGTCAGAAGAGTTCCACACTTAACGCACAAAGATCTCTTAGCATAAGATGAATTCTTAATGCTCTAAAAACCTTAAAAGATAGGAGCCACATGGAAGGGTTGGCTTTGGCAGTCTCTCACCTAGGCTTTCTGAAAAAATATTATATTCACTTTGGTTAAGCCCAAGGGTAAGAGACTAAGAAATAGTCTAGAGACTCAGGGAAAAGGCAACATGTCGCAACTCACATACTGTCCAGTGGAGCTAAGTATAAAATCTTAAGGTCAAAGCTCTCAATTATACTATAAGGGTATTCACTGGAGAAAATGGTTTCATTTAAATGGAATACTGCTTTTCTCTTTGAACTTTGATCATTTCAGATGGGCAAAGGCAGACCCTAAATTGGAGTTAGTTAGAGCAAAACAGAGTTGAATAGCTGCATGTAATAATGATAGACAATTCTGAAGTTATCTAGAGAAATTTAGGAGAGATATGGTGACAATAATAACTGAAATGAGGAGAAGCCCTTAACATGTATGAGGCTTGAGACTGCATAAATAGAAATACACAGTAAAACTGCAAGGGTAGTAGAAAGCTAAGAGAATTTTTGTAATGCTTTTATCACTGTGGTTAGCAGAATAATACTATCCCAATGATAGTCACACCTAAATTCCCAGAACTTGTGAATATGTTATCTTACATGACAAAAGAAAAATTTTAGATGTGATTAAGTCAAGAATATTGAGATGAGAGAACTATTTTGAATTATCCATTGGGCTTGATGTAATAACAAGGGTACAAAAAGGAGGCAATAAGATCAAAGTGAGAAAAAGCATAGAGAACCATGGAAGCATAAGTTAAGCGATTCATCACTTTGAAGATGGACTAAGGAGACAGGATTCAGCCTCTAGAAGCTGAAAGAAAGCAAGAAAACCCATTCTTCCCTGGAGTCTCCAAAAGGAAACAGACCTGGTGACACTTTGATTTTATTGAGACTGCATTCAGATTTCAGACCTCCAAGACTGTAACATAATAAATTCATTTTTTAAAACCACTAAGCTTGTGGCAATTTGTTATAGCAGCAATAAAAAACTGATTCAATCCAGGATGCCGAAATGTTGAATTTGACATTTTCGGTGTTACCAAAAGGTACACCACTCCTCTGTGTCACCCCACTCCAGTCAAATTTGTACACTGTAACATACTGGTGCATATTTTATGGGAGTATTGTTTGTGTGTACAAGTGTATGTGGCAATTGAGAAAAAGGCTGGGGTGCATTCCTAGATCACTGTTACATAGAATGGAACAGCAAAAGTGCAGGCAGGGGCTCTGAGGCAAAGGTGAGCCTGAATGCATACAACTTCATCAACAGCCAAGAAATTCAGGCAGGATAGGCCTTTGAGAATTTGATGCCATATGGAAGTCTGGCTAGAAAGACTTTTATCTGTCTATCTATAAGAGATAAATGTAATAAGGAGTTCTTTTCATTTATTTATTTATTTTTTGTAGAGTCAGAGTCTCACTTTATCACCCTTGGTAAAGTGTCATGGTGTCACACAGCTCACAGCAACCTCCAGTTCCTGGGCTTAGGCGATTCTCTTGCCTCAGCCTCCCAAGTAGCTGGGACTACAGGTGCCTGCTACAACGCCCGGCTGTTTTTTGTTGCAGTTTGGCCGGGGCTGGGTTTGAACCCATCACCCTTGGCATATGGGGCAGGCGCCCTACCTACTGAGCCACAGGAGTTCTTAATGAAAAATAAAATCTAATGTAGACAGAGGTAGGAATTGATGAGGTAATGATTTTTAGCTACACCTAAACTTTAAATTTTCATAAGTGCTCTTTGTTCAAAATATTTGGCTACAAAAATAAGTATTTGGCTGTAAATTTGATGGACGCTAATCAAAGACAACCAACTGTCTTGGGATTCCCAAATATATTTGCACCTATTAATAAGAAAAGAACAAGTGATCCCATTTCATTGTGGGCAAGAGACTTGAACAGAAGCTTCACTGAAGATGACAGGCACATGGCCTACAGACACATGAAAAAATGTTCATCATCTTTAATCATCAGAGAAATGCAAATCAAAACCACTTTGAGATATCATCTAACTCCAGTAAGAGTAGCCCACATAAAAAAATCCCAATACTATAGATATTGGCGTGTATATGGAGAAAAGGGAACACTTCTGCACTGCTGGTGGAAATGTAAGCTAACACGTTCCCTTTGGAAAAAAAGTTTGGAGAAAACTTAGGGATCTAATAAAAAAATACATAAAATAAAAGTAGACCTGCCATTCCATCCTGCAATTCCTCTACTAGGTATATATCCAGAATACCAAAAATCACTTTATAACAAAGATATTTGCACCAGATTGTTTATTGCAGCTCAATTCATAATTGCCAAGTCATGGAAAAAGCCCAAGTGCCCACTGACCCATGAATGTATTAATAAATTGTGGCATATGTATACCATTGAATATTATTCAGACTTGAAAACAATGGATACTTTGCCACTTTTATGTTTACATGGATGGAGCTGGAACACATTCTTCTTAGTAAAGTATCTCAAGAATGGAAGAAAATGTATCCAATGTACTCAGTACTATTATGAAACCAATATATAATCACCCACACTTTCAAATGAAATATAAAACACAACTATAGCCCAGGATGAAGGAGGGAAGAGGAGGGGGAGGGTGGGGACAGGGGAGGTTGGATGCAGGGACGGTAATTGGTGAGACCACACCTATGATACATATTGCAAGGGTACGTGTCAAATCTATTAAGTGTAGAGTATAAATGTCTTAATACAACAATTAAGGTGAAGGCTATGTTAACCAGTTTTATGTAAGCATTCCAAATTGTATATAGAATCAGCACACTGTACCTCAAAAATGCATTAATGTATACAGTTATGATTTAGTTAAAAACTTTAAAAATATGGCATCAAAAATGTATACATTTTTGTGTACTGCCACTTTACAGAGATAGGCAGGAATTTATACACACTGGAAAAATAGTTTAGAAATTATACACTTAATAAATTTCTAAATTTTTGTCTCAGTGCCTGTAGCTCAGTGGCTAGGATGCCAGCCACATATACCAGAGCTGGTGGGTTTGAATCCAGCCTGGGCCTGCCAAACAACATTGACAACTGCAACCAAAAAATAGCCAGGCATTGTGGTGGGTGCCTGTAGTCCCAGCTATTTGGGAGCCTGAGGCAAGAGAATCACTTAAGACCAAGAGTTTGAGGTTGCTGTGAGCTGTGATGCCACAGCACTCCACCAACAGTGACAAAGTGAGACTCTATCTCAAAAAAAAAAATTCTAAATTTTCTAAATAGTTCATGCAGTTTTAATTACCAGAGAAACTGAGGGTAGAGACGGTAGTATCATGGTAAAATACAGCCTAGAGAAGAAGTTAGAATAAATTGAATTCTACATTACAATAGTGAACAAAAAATGGACATTTCAATGTATAGAAAGATACTTTTGGAACTTAATTCTGAAGAGCTTGCACTCATTTAATGAAAACATAAGTTAAATACCATTGATTATGAATGTGTGTATATTTCTTGCATGTCTGGGCTGAATGAGAGGTTATATCTGATAAGAACAGTGGTTTTATGTTTATCTCCCTGGTGCCTATTTTGCCTTCTTCATTTACTCCTTTTTCCCCTATAGTAGGTTCAACAATTTATTATGCATACGTAAATGAAGAGATTTTAGTTTTAAGAGATTAGGATTTTTATTATTTTTATAACAAATTTATCTCTTTCCATGTATTTATAATAGGTTAACATTATATATTTTGCTCTGAGTAAAGGCGCCATCTCTAAAGACACAGGAAAACTGTTGGATTAACGTCTATATTAGTTTTCTATTACTACTGTAACAAATTAACAGGAATGAAATGACTTCAAACAGAACAAATTTATTATCTTACAGTCTAGTAGGCAGAAGTATGAAAGGGGCCTCATTAGATTCAGATCAAGGTATTATTGGAGCTGCATTCCTTCTGGAAGGTGTAGGGGAAAATCCATATCCTTACCTTTTCTGCCTTCTGGGGGTTATCTGCATTCCTTGGCTTGTGGCCCATTATCTTCAAAGCCAATAACATATCATCCTCAAATCTCTTTCTGATTCTGACTGTTTGTCTCTCTTCTATAATGACCTTCCTCATTACATTGGGCCTGCCCAGATCATCTAGGATAATACCCTTATCCCTAGGTCAGTTGATTAACAACTTTAATTCTACACCTTAATTCCCCTTTGCCAAGTAATATAACATACTTAAAAATTCTAAGGAGTATATCATGGACTTCATTGGGAGGGAGAATTATTCTCCATACCACAAATTCTCGATCTCTCACTTTCCTGGGAAATGAGCCTCAATATTTAGTCAGTCACACACATATGCACTCACCATATAGTTAGAGTAGTGAGACTCATAAAAATATGTTCATATAATATGGCACTGCGACCCCAACCATACACAAAGGCCACAGTTAATTGAACCAGAAAAAGATGGGTTTGTGATACATTTGTCTGAAGGTTTGCTTTCTAAAGGATTGAGAGCTGGGAATGAGGTTCTCATTTCATTTTGACTGAATGACACATACATATAGAATTTCAGGGAGAAAAATATCTTGGAGCAATTCCAAGCCCTCTTTCCAGATCATTGCTGAGGTTTGGTTGCAACCTTGACCTTTGGCTCTATGAGACACCCAGTATTCTTATGACAATTTCTCCCTTTTTACTTAAGCTAATTAGATTAGAGCCTTATTTCAACCAAAAAGACTGTAACCAATAAAATGTATATGATGTTTTTATTATTAATACTGTATATTGTATGTATTTATAAAAAAAACTTAAAGGATAGATGAAAACATATAAATAATTAAAGTAATTTTTCCAATATCATATGATGGTTCATAGAAATACTAAGACAAGAAGCTAATTCTCTTGTCTTCCAGCACAATACTGTCCTTCATTTATTGCAAAACTATTAGGTAAAAATAAACATCAGCATGAGGCCAATACTGTGCTTTAAATAAAATATAGCCATGTGTACTTAATGATCAAGAAAGTAATAAAAAATTATTCTGAAGCAAGGTTACATCATATTTAAAATCTGGCATTTTTTTCACCTAGAGAATTTGTATTTTTACTACAAGAGGGACTCTACAAAACAAATGCAAATATTGTAACCTAGTTGTTTGCACCCTCACATTAACCTGAAATTATAATATATATATATATATATTTTAAAATTTATCTTTCAAAAATTTCCTGCTGTAAAGCTATTTTTCCCTTCTTTGAACTCGCTTTCTAACCTATTTGATATATCATTCCTCCAATGCTAACCTGGAACAGATGTCTCAATACCCCCCACATCAAAGAAAAGGTAGTTCCTGGCACTATGACAAGACTCAGCAGTTTCCTTTCCATATCACTATCTGCTCAGTGAGACACTTATTTGATTCAGAGAAATGGCAGATTATTTATAATTTTCACTGTTTTAATAGTATTTCAAGAAAATTCTTAGTGTATGCTTCATCCTTAGCCAATAATTCTGAGTACTGAACATGTAGGATAACAAAAACATGTATAAGCAAATAATGGGAAATAAAAAATACTGTTTTTTCAGCTGGTTTTCATTCACAGTGCAGTGAACTTCCTTCGTAATAAACCAATGTGCAACAAATATTCTACTAATAAAAACTCATATTGCAGTGATGATCCACTGTGTCGTTCTGTTGGCTCTTTTATAAACACCAATTTAAAAATCTCTCTATATAGTCTATGATTATAATTCAAATTTAAATTCAACAAAAATTGTATGTAACATCACAAATTTGCAGAAAGTTGGATATATGGAAGAAAATAAGACTTCAATCATATTCCTGCATTCAAAGAGGTCACATTCTAATAGATGATGCATCTACATGGACAAATGGGAGTAATTGTTATTACATGTTTAAGCCTATAAATTACAGTATATGCTTCTAAATTGCCACCTATAACATGGGGGCAATGGAATGGAACAGGTAGTTTCAAACTATTATGTAAAGTCTTAGATGTGTTTAATGAAAATATCATAGGTAATGGAAAACAGTTTGGTGACATTGAATCAATTGAACTCTAATAGAAACCTGAATGTGAGAACTCCTATAGTTGATATATTAGCAAAGAACCACATAAAAAGTCAAAAGATCAATTCTAGATGTAGGTATTAGTGAAGAATTCACAGAGAAGGTGTCGTATAAACCTGGGGTTACAAAAGAGAATTTCAACTGGAAAAGAGAATAAAAAGGCATTCCAAGCAAAAGAAGTAACATGAAAAAAGTTGAGACATGAAAGTGCAGGCACATTTTGGGAATGTGAACTTAGTGTCACTTAGAATGTAAGGATATGAGAAACAGGGTAGTGGAAAATTAAACTAGAAATGTCAGGGACTGGCATGGTCATATCAGGGTTTTTGAGGATTACCTGGGGATCATTTCATCCAGACTCAAGGCTTTAAATATCATCCAGATTCTTATGACTCCTAAATGTGTAACTCCCGTGCTATGCTCTTTCCTGACTTCTAGACTTTTCTAGCCAACTGTCCCATAACCATCTCTACTTGGATGTTTAATAGGTTTTTTAATTTAAAATGTTCAAGCATGGTGCCTGTGGCTCAGTGAGTAGGGCGCTGGCCCCATATACCAAGGGTGGCGGGTTTGAACCCGGCCCCAGCCAAACTGCAACAAAAAATAGCCAGGCATTGTGGCGGGCACCTGTAGTCTCAGCTGCTTGGGAGGCTGAGGCAGAGAATCACCTAAGCCCAGAAGTTGGAAGTTGCTGTCAGCTGTGATGCCATAGCACTCCACCGAGGGCGATAAACTGAGACTCTGTCTCTAACAAAAACAAACAAAAAAAAAATGTTCAAAAATCAAGAGCTTGCTCTTTCCTCAGTCTTTGCTACCTTGTACATGACACCTAAGGCACCCAATTGCTCCAATAAAAACCCATGAATGGTGTATGATATCTTTATCCTTCACATCAAATTCATCATCAACCTGTTTAAGCTCTACCTTCAAGATGTATCCTAAAATCATCCATTTTTCACCACTTGTTTATCCAAATGACCATCATCTCTCAAATGTACTACAGTAACAGCTTGACATTTCCCTGCTTTAAATCTCACATTTTGCATAGACTGGATTTATGATGGGAAACATTTTCACTTCTATCTCTCTCATCTCCATGAGAGTCATTTATTTCCTACCCATGTATGACTTGTTGAACAATAGAATACTAGTAGCTGTGACGTAAAATATGTTTGTGTGCTTGTTCTTGCCTTCTTGTGTTTATTATTTCCTTGAGAGAAATATGTCTTGGATAGCTGCTGATTCAAAGATCAGAGATACGGCCAATCCACAAATACTTAAGAAAGACGTAATGCTAAATTCTGTATGTCCCTGAATTTGGGAGTGGTATTATGTCAACAACTGACTGGTATTCATATCAGCATTCTATTAACTACACAGCCACATGTTAATGCTTAGATCAGACCATGATTCTCTATTTTTCTAAACATTATGATAACAACAAACATGCTCAGTGTAAAATCCAATGCTTATACTACTATCTCTAAGGCCCTACGTGACTCTGCTTTCTCACTACTTCTTGCTCACTTCACACGAGCTGTGTAGATTACACAAAGAAGGTTCCCGTCAAAGGGCATTATGGTTGCAGCTCCCTCATCTTGAATACTCTCCCCAGATAATATTCACATAGTTTACTCTTTTGCTTTGTTCAAATGTTACTTCTTTAAATATAGCTTGACTAACTAGTCTAAATAGTTCTCCCCTATCTAATTAAGGAACCAGTTGTCTACCCATTTACCATGCTTCCATTTCTCTTCCTAGCACTTAACACTGTTTTAAAATAGATGGTATATTTGACTGATCATTAATTTTAGGTATCCCCAGCCACAGAAATTTCCTTGAGAAGTTGTTCTGTCTTGTTCACAATTCCCTTGTGTCTAGACACTGCCTGGCAAATAGTAGTGACTTAATGAATGCCTTTTGAATAGGAGGGAAACAAGGGAGGATTTCATGGGATATATTACATGAAGATATTATATTTATTCACAACAGTTAAGAGGTCATTTTAGTAGACTTTGTGAATGATGCTGGATAAGGGCTGGAGGATTGGAAATGATGGACCTATCAGATATTTTAGAGGAAGGATCCGTGAGATTTAGTGATTTATTGAATGTCATAATCATGAAATAAGGAAAAATGAAATATAGCTACAAGGGTTCAAATTAAGGAACCTGCAAGGATAATTAAACTATCCATATGGGAAATCACTTCACCAAACATATTGAATGCCAATTGTATGCCATATACTGTGCTAGGTTCTAGGAGCACAAACATAAATCAGACATGTCCCCTGTCTAAATGAATTGTTAACTGCTTATATAAGGAAACATAAATTCAATAAAATGTGCTGAGTGCTATTATAGATATTCGCACAGGGGAGCAACATAATTTCACATAAAAATGCAGATAGAAAACAAAAGAAAAGAAGCAGGTTTGTAAGAATATGTGATGAGTTTGGCTCTAGTTATGATGGATTTGAGTCTCAAAACAATGACACCATCAGTTCCTATTATCTAAAATTTGAAAGCAAGGTTTTGGCTAGCTATATGGAATCGTCAGAGCCATCAATAAAACGCTGATTGGTTTGGAAGAGACCATTTTAGGAGAGTATATAGAACAAAAGAATAGTGACTTAACATTAGTCTTGGAGGCTTATTAGAATGGCAGAAGAATAGAGGAATAGTGAGATGGGCAGAGGAAGGGAGGACTGTGAAAGAGATAGGACAGAAGTTGTTGGATGGGAAAGGAAATAGAAGAGGAAAGTTTTATCATAGCCAAAGAAAAAAGCAGTTTTGAGTAAGAGGGATAGTTAAGGTTGCATATATAATCTAGAAGGTAGTTTAATTTATAATTGGACTAAAACAATAACATTAGCTATCCATTCATCCATCCATTTATGTATCCAACAAGTATTTATTGAGCACCTACAGCTACGTGTCAAGTACTATGCTCAATATTGATGAATGATGAACATAAGGGTCTTTCCCTCACATGGCCTTCAGTCTTGTTGGAAATAGTACATTAAGCAAATAACAAAAAAGGACATATATAAGGTGACATCGCCAAGTTGGCAGAGTAGGTTATAACAACCTTCATTCTCCCCCACACACAAAAAACAAACAAAGAAAATAAATATAGATAGCTACTCATAAACCCAAACAACCCAAAGAGGGCTTGAAGTCACATTAAATAACTTGCACCAGTACAGTAGAGCAAAAAGTACAGACTATGCACGTAGAAAGGATTGCTGGTGAGAGCTGAATACTTGAGACATCAGGAGACTGAGAGGAGCAAAGATATAAGAAAGTTTTATACACTGTTTCGAATTCATGTTTCCTTACTTTGCAGTTGCTTAATATTCCATTAGATTAATGAATCATGATTTCCTCAACCATACTCTATGTTTTTATTTCTGTCCAAATTTTTTAATTTCTGATTAAATTAAGGGTATATATGATAAGGTTATATTGCTTATAGCCTAACTTTGTTAGGAAAAGTCCAAGTTGTTTTTAGATCATTCATCCAGGGTGTATGTCATGTATCCCTACATTGTGCCCATTAGCTGGGGGCTTACTGAGCCCCTTTCATCCTCCCCCTCTTCTTTTGTTTTTATTATTAAATCACAGCTGTGTACATTAATGCTATCATGGAGCACCAAGGACTGGTTTTATAGACCGTTTGACACATTTTCATCACCACACTGGTTAACATAGCCTTCCTGGCACTTTCTAAGTTATTGTGTAAATACATTTACATTCTACATTTACTAAGTTTCACATATACTGTTGAAAGATGCACCGCAGGTGTAATCCCAACAATCACCTTCCTCCACCCACCTCCTCCCTCTCTCCCCTCCCTCTCCCCCTTCCCCATATGCTTAAGTTATAACTGGGTTATAGCTTACATATGAAAGCCATAAATTAGTTTCATAGTAGGGCTGAGTACATTGGATACTTTTGTTTCCATTCTTGAGATACTTTACTAAGAAGAATATGTTCCAGCTTCATTCATGTAAACATGAAAGAGGTAAAGTCTCCATCTTTCTTTAAGGCTGCATAATATTCCATGGTGTACATATAGCACAATTTATTAATCAATTGGTGGATAGATGGGCACTTGGGCTTTTTCCATGACTTAGCAATTATGAATTGGGCTGCAATAAACATTCTGGTACAAATATCTTTGTTATGATGTGATTTTTGGTCTTCTGGGTATATACCCAGGAGAGGAATTATAGGATTGAATGGCAGATCTATTTTTAGATCTCTAAGTGTTCTCCAAACATCTTTCCAAAAGGAATGTATTAATTTGCATTCCCACCAGCAGTGTAGAAGTGTTCCCTTTTCTCCAAATACATGCCAACAACTCTGGTCTTGGGAATTTGTGATATGGGTTAATCTTACTGGAGTTAGATGATATCTCAAAGTAGTTTTGATTTGCATTCTCTGATGATTAAAGATGATGAGCATATTTTCATATGTCTGTAGGCCACACGCCCATCTTCTTCAGAGAATTTCTCTTCAAGACTGTTGCCCAGCCTCTGATGGGATCACTTGTTCCTTCCTTGCTTATATGTTTGACTTCTCTGTGAATTCTGGTTATTAAACCTTTGTTGGAGACATAACCTACAAATATCTTCTCCCATTCTGAGGGCTGTCTGGTTGCTTTACTTACTGTGTTCTTGGCTGTGCAGAAGCTTTTTAGTTTGATCAGGTCCCAGTAGTGTACTTTTCAAGCTCCTTCAATTGCCCGGGGGGTCCTCCTCATAAAATACTCGCCCACACCGATTTCTTCAAGAGTTTTCCCTGCATTCTCTTCTACTATTTTTATAGTTTCATGTCTTAAGTTTAAATCTTTGATCCAGTGAGAGTCTATCTTAGTTAATGGTGAAAGGTGTGGGTCCAGTTTGTCTTCTACAGGTTGCCAGCCAGTTCACCCAGCACCATTTGTTAAATAGGGAATATTTTCCCCACTGAAAGTTTTTAATTGGCTTGTCAAAGATCAAATAACGATAAGTAACTGGGTTCATCTCTTCGTTCTCTATTCTGTTCCAGACATCTACTTCTCTGTTTTTGTGCCAGTACCATGCTGTATTGATCACTACCGATTTATAGTATAGTCTGAGGTCTGGTAGCATGATTCCTCCTGCTCTGTTTTTATTTCTGAGTAATGTCTTGGCTATTCGAGGTTTTTTCTGATTCCATATAAAAGGAAGTATTATTTTTTCAATACCTTTAAAGTTTGACAGGGGAGCTTTAATAGGGATTGCATTAAAATTGTATATTGCTTTGGGTAGTATGGACATTTTAACAATGTTGATTCTTCCCAGCCATGAACATTGTATGTTTTTCCATTTGTTAATCAGCTATTTCTTTTCTTAGAGTTTCATAGGTCTCTTTCTAGAGATCTTTCATGTCCTTTGTTAGATAACTCCCAAATATTTCATCTTCTTTGGCACTACTGTGAATGGAATAGAGTCCTTAACTGTTTTTTCAGCTTGACTATTGCTGATATATATAAAGGCTACAGATCTATGAGTGTTGATTTTGTAACCTGAGACGCTACTGTATTCCTTGATCACTTCTAAGAGTTTTGTAGTAGAATCCCTGGTGTTTTCCAGATATACAATCATATCAATGGCATAGAGTGAAAGTTTGATCTCTTCTGACCCTATATGGATACACTTGATCACCTTTTCTTCCCTAATTGTGGTGGCTAAAACTTCCATTTCAATGTTAAAGAGCAATGGAGACAATGGGCAGCCTTGTCTGGTTCCTGATCTGAGTGGAAATGATTTAAATTTAACTCCATTCAATACGATATGGCCTGTGGATTTGCTGTAGATGGCCTCTATCAGTTTAAGAAATGTCCTGTCTATACCAATTTTCTTAAGTGTTCTGATCATGAAGGGATGCGGATATTATCAAAAGCTTTTTCTGGATCAATTGAGAGAATCATGTGGTTTTTGGTTTTTAATTTGTTTATGTGCTGAATTATACTTTTAGATTTACGTATATTGAACCAGCCTTGAGACCCTGGGATAAAACTGACTTGGTCATGATGTATAATTTGTTTGATGTGTTGCTGGATTCTGTTTGTTAGGTTCTTGTTGAGTATTTTTGCGTCTATGTTCATTAATGATATTGGTCTATAATTTTCTTTTCTTGTTTTGGGTCTTTTCCTGGTTTGGGGATCAGGGTGATGTTTGCTTCATAGAACGTGTTGGGTAATCTTCCCTCTTTTTCTACATTTTGGAACAGGCTGAGTAATATAGGTACTAATTCCTCTTAAAAGGTTTGGTAGAATTCTGACATGAAGCCATCTGGTCCGGGCTTTTCTTTTTAGGGAGATATTGTATGGTTGATGCTATTTCAGAACTTGATATGGGGCCTGTTCAACATTTCCACTTGATTCTGGGTAAGTCTTGGAAGATGATATGCTTCCAAGTATTGGTCAATTTCCTTCAGATTTTCACATTTCTCAGAATAATGTTTCTTGTAATATTCATTAAGAACTTTTTGAATTTCTGGCAACCCCGGCGCCTCGCCTCTGCAACCAGGAGTCCTTTCCTCCCAAGGTAGCCCGTAGTAGCTGGTCTGAGGCCTCTTGACGTTCCCAGATGCCCTTTCAGAACGCCAGTGGGTAACGGGGCTGAACTGAGGAACCTGGAAGCCACAGAAGAACAGACTCGGTAAAAATTGGCGGAGCAAGATGGCAGCTGCGTAACAGCTTCCTTGCATCTGGGCACCGTGAGTCTGGGGAGATAGGACTCCAGGCATCTCTGGCTGGTGGGATCTGCCTATCATCACCCCTGAGAGGATACAGGGAGTCAGTGAGAGACTTCTGGACCCCAAGAGGAGGACTAACACAGTGGAAAACCGGCAAGTGGTCGCAATCCGTCTAAAGCCACCCGCAACTATAAGTTCAGTAGCAGTGAGACTGCAAACCAGAAAGGCCTTACCTGTGAACTGTTTTGGTGTCTTTGGACTTGGCACTCAGCTGAACTGCCTTGGGGAGAGCCTGAGCGGGAGTGCGGTGAACTTTGGCCTTTGTCTAGGGCCCCAATCTGAGCTGCTGAGCCAGACGGAGCTAATAGTGTTGGCTCTAAGTCACAGGCAGACATTGTGAGTGATCTGCCCCGGCAAGCTCCACCCTCAGGGTCGCAGAGCTAGAATTGGGTGGGAGCTGGTAACCCAGCGACAAAGTAGCCTAAGGGTGGGGTCTGAGCCACCTTGCAGCCCTAACGCTTGATGGCAGAGGGAGACCAGTTTTCGCACACAGGGTAAGTGGATAGCCACTTCAGCAGTGATTCCAGCAACAAGCACTTCCCTGGGAAAGCTTCTGCTCAGCAAGTGAGCAAGTTCCAAGTGCCTTTTAAGTGGGCTGAAGAGAGATTTAGGGTGTCTACCTGCTGGGGTTTGAGAAACTAGCAGCCTCCAGTCGTATCAGAACTGTGATTAACATCCATACCCCAGAAGACCACGTGTTGCCCAGACAATATTCAATAACATATACATACTGCTTTGTTTTTGGTTGTGTTTTTTTTTTTTTTTTTTTTTGGTTTGGTAGGTTTTTTTGTTTATTTTGATGTTCTTGATGTTGTTTTGTTTTTTAAGTTCAGTCTTTTCCATACAGATCCTTTTCCTTTCTCAATTTTTCTAGTTTAATTATAATTTCCCATTGCTGCCTATTTCAATAATTAGAACTTCATTTTTGTTAGTGTTTCTACCGCTATTATTTGGTTTTCCACCCAATTTTATCCCGTAAAGTTTTCTGTTTGCTTGTTTTGGTTTGATTTATAGCATTTTTGTCTTTCTTCTCTACTTGGTGGAGGTGGGGTACTGTGTCTGATCAGGTTAGCAAAGAGCTGCTGACCTCAAGGGAACCACCCAACAGGGCACCCCCAGAAGGTGGTTTTTTTAAAGATTGTATCTAAGTACCCTACTGTACACCTACATTGCTCTGTCTCCCTCTTTTTGTGCCTCTCTTCTTTTTGTCAATATTCCTTTTAACCACCCCCTCTCCTTTCTCTATTTTTCTTTTTTTTTTAACACTCGGTCCTCCTTTCTTTCATCCCTTTTTTGCTCTTCAACCTTCTCACCCTTCTGGTCCTGTAACCCTTAGTCCACAGGCACGAGAACTTAAAGAGCAAGAGGAAGTGAAAGGAAAATTAGGGCAAGGAAACAGATAAAAGAAATCACTCATGAGGAAGAATCAGCAGAAAACTCCAGGCAACATGAAGAACCAGTCCAGAACAATCCCGCCAAGGGACCATGAGGTAGCTACTGCAGAGGATTCCACCTATAAAGAAATGTTAGGAATGACAGAAAGGGAATTTAGAATACACATGTTGAAAACAATGAAATAAATGATGGAAACAATGAAGGAAACTGCTAATAAAGTGGAAAACAACCAAAAGGAAATTCAAAAACAGAATCAAATAAGAGATGAACGATATAAAGAATATAAAAAGGATATAGCAGAGCTGAAGGAACTGAAACAGTCAATTAGGGAACTTAAAGATGCAATGGAAAGTATCAGCAACAGGTTAGACCATGCAGAAGAAAGAATTTCAGAGGTAGAAGACAAAGTTTTTGAGATAACTCAGATAGTAAAAGAGGCAGAAAAGAAGAGAGAGAAAGCAGAACGTTCACTGTCAGAATTATGGGACTTTAGGAAGCGTTTCAACATACGAGTTATAGGAATTCCAGAAGGGGAAGAAGAATGCCCCCAGAGGAATGGAAGCCATGCTAGAGAATATTATAAAAGAAAATTTCCAAAATATCACCAAAGATTCTGACACACTGCTTTCAGAGGGCTATCGGACCCCAGGTCGCCTCAACTCTAACCGAGCTTCTCCAAGACACATTGTGATGAACCTGTCCAAAGTCAAGACAAAAGAAAAGATTCTGCAAGCTGCCAGGAGTAAGCGCCAGTTGACCTACAGGGGCAAATCCACCAGAGTGACCGCAGACTTCTCTAATGAAATTTTCCAAGCAAGAAGACACTGGTCATCTACCTATAATCTACTTAAACAGAACAATTTCCAGCCCAGAATTCTGTACCCTGCTAAGCTAAGCTTCAAAATTGACGGAGAAATCAAATCATTTACGGATATACAAACATTGAGGAAATTCGCCACAACAAGACCAGCTCTACAGGAAATACTTCAACCTGTTCTGCACACTGACCACCACAATGGAGCAGCAGCAAAGTAAGAACGCAGAAATTAAAGGACAGAACCTAACCTCCACACTGATGCAAAAGATAAAACTAAGCAATGGACTCTCACAAAATAAGATGAATAGAATACTACCACACTTATCAATTATCTCAATAAATGTTAATGGCTTGAATTCCCCACTGAAGAGACATAGATTGGTTGACTGGATTAAAAAACACAAGCCATCCATTTGCTGTCTGCAAGAAACACACCTGGCTTCAAAAGACAAATTAAAGCTCCGAGTCAAGGGTTGGAAGACAATTTTTCAGGCAAATGGAATTCAGAAGAAAAGAGGAGTTGCAATCTTATTTTCAGATACATGTGGATTTAAAGCAACTAAAGTCAAAAAAGACAAAGATGGTCACTTTATATTGGTCAAGGGAAAAATACAACAAGAAGACATTTCAATTCTAAATATGTATGCACCCAATTTAAATGCTCCCAGATTCTTGAAACAGACCTTACTCAGTCTGAGCAATATGATATCTGATAATACCATCATAAAAGGGGACTTTAACACTCCCCTTACAGAGATGGACAGATCCTCTAAACAGAAATTAAACAAAGATATAAGAGATATAAATGAGACCCTAGAACAACTATGCTTGATAGATGCATATAGAACACTCCACCCCAAAGATAAAGAATATACATTCTTCTCATCGCCCCATGGAACATTCTCCAAAATTGATCATATCCTGGGACACAAAACAAATATCAACAGAATCAAAAGAATTGAAATTTTACCTTGTATCTTCTCAAACCATAAGGCACTAAAGGTGGAACTCAACTCTAATGTTCGACCCCACCCAAAGGCCTGGAAATTAAACAATCTTCTCTTGAATAACAGATGGGTGCAGGAAGAAAGAAAACAGGATATCATTAACTTCCTTGAGCATAACAACATTGAAGACACAAGCTACCAAAACCTGTGGGATACTGCAAAAGCAGTTTTGAGAGGAAAATTTATCGCTTTAGATGCTGACATTCGAAAAACAGAAAGAGAGCACATCAACAATCTCACAAGAGATCTTATGGAATTGGAAAAAGAAGAACAATCTAAGCCTAAACTCAGTAGAAGAAAAGAAATATCCAAAATCAAATCAGAGATCAATGAAATTGAAAACAAAAGAATCATTCAGAAAATTAATGAAACAAGGAGTTGGTTTTTTGAGAAAATAAATAAAATAGATAAACCTTTGACTAGACTAACTAGGAATAGAAAAGTAAAATCTCTAGTAACCTCAATCAGAAATGATAAAGGGGAAATAACAACTGATCCCACAGAGATACAAGAGATCATCTCTGAATACTACCAGAAAATCTATGCCCAGAAGTTTGACAATGTGAAGGAAATGGATCAGTATTTGGAATCACACCCTCTCCCTAGGCTTAGCCAGGAAGAAATAGAGCTCCTGAACTGACCAATTTCAAGCACTGAGATTAAAGAAACAATAAAAAAGCTTCCAACAAAAAATGCCCAGGTCCAGCTGGCTTCACACCAGAATTCTATCAAACTTTCAAGGAAGAGCTTATTCCTGTACGGCAGAAATTATTTCAAGAAATTGAGGAGGAAGGAGTCTTCCTCAACACATTCTATGAAGCAAACATCACCCTGATACCAAAACCAGGAAAAGACCCAACCAAAAAGGAGAATTTCAGACCAATTTTACTCATGAATATAGATGCAAAAATTCTCAACAAAATCCTAGCCAATAGATTACAGCTTATCATCAAAAAAGTCATTCATCATGATCAAGTAGGTTTCATCCCAGGGATGCAAGGCTGGTTTAACATACGTATAGTCCATAAACATTATCCACTGTATCAACAGAGACAAAAATAAAGACCATATGATCCTCTCAATAGATGCATAAAAAGCATTTGATAAAACCCAGCATCCTTTTCTAATTAGAACACTGAAGAGTATAGGCATAGGTGGCACATTTCTAAAACTGATTAAAGCTATCTATGACAAACCCACAGCTAATATTTTACTGAATAGAGTAAAACTGAAAGCTTTTCCTCTTAGAACTGGAACCAGACAAGGTTGTCCTCTGTCACCTTTACTATTCAACGTAGTGCTGGAAGTTCTAGCCAATACAATTAGGCAAGACAAGGAAATAAAGGGAATCCAAATGGGAGCAGAGGAGGTCAAACTCTCCCTCTTTGCTGATGACATGATCTTATACTTAGAGAACCCCCAATACCCAACCACAAGACTCCTAGAAGTCATCAAAAAACACAGTAATGTTTCAGGATATAAAATCAATGTCCACAAGTCAGTAGCCTTTGTATACACCAATAACAGTCAAGATGAGAAGCTAATTAAGGACACAACTCCCTTCACCATAGTTTCAAAGAAAATGAAATACCTAGGAATATACCTAACGAAGGAGGTGAAGGACCTCTATAAAGAAAATTATGAAATCCTCAGAAAGGAAATAGCAGAGGATATTAACAAATGGAAGAACATACCATGCTCATGGATGGGAGGAATCAACTTTGTTAAGATGTCTATACTTCCCAAAGCAATCTACCTATTCAATGCCATTCCTATTAAAATACCAAAATTGTACTTTAAAGATTTGGAAAAAATGATTCTGCATTTTGTGTGGAACCAGAAAAAAACCCATATAGCTAAGGCAGTTCTTATTAATAAAAACAAAGCTGGGGGCATCACCATACCAGATTTTAGGCGGTACTACAAAGCCATAGTCATCAAGACAGCATGGTACTGGCACAAAAATAGAGACATAGACACTTGGAATTGAACAGAAAACCAGGAAATGAAACTAGCATCTTACAACTACCTAATCTTTGATAAACCAAATAAGAACATACCTTGGAGGAAAGACTCCCTATTCAACAAATGGTGTTGGGAGAACTGTTTATCCACATGTAAAAGACTGAAACTGGACCCACACCTTTCTCCACTCACAAAAATTGATTCAAGATGGATAAAGGACTTAAATTTAAGGCATGAAATAATAAAACATCCTCAAAGAAAGCATAGGAAAAACACTGGAAGATATTGGCCTGGGGAAAAACTTCATGAAGAAGATTGTCATGGCAATTGCAACAACAAAAATAAACAAATGGGACTTCATTAAACTGAAAAGCTTCTCTACAGCTAAGGAGACAACAACCAAAGCAAAGAGAAAACAACCAAAGCAAAGAGACAACCTACACAATGGGAAAGGATATTTACATATTTTGAATCAGACAAAAGCTTGATAACTAAGATCTATAGAGAACTCAAATTAATCCACATGAAAAAAGCCAACAATCCCATATATCAATGGGCAAGAGACATGAATAGAACCTTCTCTAAAGAAGACAACTGAATGGCTAGCAAACATATGAAAAAATGTTCATCATCCCTATCTATTAGATAAATGCAAATCACAACCACCCTGAGATACCATCTAACCCCAGCAAGAATGGCCCACATCACAAAATCTCAAAACTGCAGATGCTGGTGTGGATGTAAAGAGAAGGGAACACTTTTACACTGCTGGTGGGACTGCAAACTAGTACAACCTTTCTGGAAGGAAGTATGGAGAAATCTCAAAGCAATCAAGCTAGACCTCCCACTTGATCCGCAATCCCATTACTGGACATCTACCCAGAAGGAAAAAAAATCCTTTTATCATAAGGACACCTGCACTAGACTGTTTATTGCAGCTCAATTTACAATCGCCAAAATGTGGAAACAGCCTAAATGCCCACAAACCCAGGAATGGATTAACAAGCTTTGGTATATGTATACCATGGAATACTATTCAGCCATTAAAAAACATGGAGACTTTACATCCTTCGTATTAACCTGGATGGAAGTGGAAGACATTATTCTTAGTAAAGCATCACAAGAATGGAGAAGCACGAATCCTATGTACTCAATTTTGTTATGAGGACAATTAAGGTCACGGTGGGTGTGGGGGAAGAGGAAAGCGGAGAGAAAAAGAAGGAGGGAGGGGTGGGGAAAGGAAGAACAGAGAGAGGAAAGGAGGGAGGGGCGTGGGGCCTTGGTGTGTGCCACACTTTCGGGGGGCAAGACATGATTACAAGAGGGACTTTACCTAACAAATGCAATCAGTGTAACCTGGCTTATTGTACCCTCAATGAATCCCCAACAATAAAAATAAATAAATAAATAAATAATCGGGAAAAAAAAGATTTAGAGAAACGGCATTCTTGTATGTTGTTAGTGGAAATGTAAATTAGTATAACCAAGATGAAAAATTATGTGGTGGTGCCTCAAAAAATTGAAAATAAAACTATTGTCTGATCTAGAAATGCCACTACTGATATCTATGTCCAAAGAACATGAAATCAGTATGTCAAAAACATATCTGCACTCTCATGTTCTCTGCAGCACTGTTCACAATGTCCAAGGTATGAAATCAACTTAAGCATCCATCAACACATGAATAGATAAAGAAAACATGGTCTATATACACAATGAAACATTATTCCGCTTTAAAAACTAAGGAAATACTGTCATTTACAACCACATGGATGAACTTTGAGGACATTACGTAAAGTGAAATAAGCTAGGCACAGAAGGACAAATATCACATGATTTCACTTTTACATAGATTGTAAAAAATACATGATCATAGAAACCACGGATGGAGTAAAATGCTGTTTATCAGAGCCTGGGGTGGGAGGAATAGGTAGATGTTGGTTAAAGGCCATAAAATCTCAATTGGACAGGAGGAATAAGTTCAGGAGACAGACTGTGCTTCATGGTAACTACAGTTAATAATAATATATTTGGTATATGAAAATTGCTACGACAGTAAATTATAAGGGCTGTCATCACAAAAAATGATAAGTATGTGAGGTAATGATACATTAACTTGATTTAGCCATTCCACAATGTATAGATATATCAACACATCATGTTGTACATCATACATTTATATAACTTTACTTGTCAATTGAGAAAATGGAAAATACATGTATAATAATAAATTATCATGATTTATATGGATAAAGTAGAGGGTATTATCAGAACATCCTCCAAGAGGATCTGCTAGACTGAGATATAAGAAAAGGCCTGCTGCAGTGTACTGAATGATTATATCCTCCCAAATTTGTAAGTTGCTATCCCACCCACCCCCAACATGGTGGTATTAGGAAGTAGGCCCTTTCAGATATGATTAGGTGACGAAGGCAGAGTCACTTATGAGGAAAGTGCCATCTATGAGACATTGAGCCCTCCACAGACATAAAATCTGCCAGCACCTTGATGTTGGACTTTCCACCTTCAAAACTATGAGAAATAAAGGTTACTTGTTTATAAGTCACCACTTGTTTCTAAGTTTGTTATTTTCTTAGATCAGCCTGAACAGACTAAGACACTTTTTTAAGAAAGTGACATTAAAGAACCAAGAATTGGCTGCCCTTGGGGAAAGAGAATCTAGGATCCAGTTGGTGCAGTTTTAAGGCTTGTTCCTATGTATACTTTTAAATTATTATTTAAATAGATAATATAAGTATGCAGCTTAAAAGGAAACCTGCAAAGGTACACAGAATTGTCTCATTTTTAATTAAAAAGATACTGTATCAGAACCAAAGAGTTAAAAATTTCTTCTTTTGAGAAAAAAAGAGAAAGTGACATTAAAGTTGATCATTGAAGAATGAGTTAGGATTTAGCAATTTAAAAGTAGGGTGGCAGGGAGTGAGAGGAAAATTCCAAACATTGAACAACATATACAAAGGTTCTGAGGCAACAAATAGCTAATGTGATCAAATAACTCAGGAAAGCTAGTGTGCAGAGAGAGAAAGAGCAAGATGAGTGGAACAAGATGAAACTGACAAGACTGGCAGGTATCTGATCATATAAAGCCTGGCCTTATGTGTTGAGCATGTTTTACTGTATCTAAAAGGCAATGGGAAGTCTCTTAAAGATTTTAAGCAAGAGACTGGTATAGTCTGAAGTACGTTTTAAAATTTCAGCCAGGCTACAGTAAATATAATGGATTATCACCTCACCAGGCCTTGTATAAAACACAGGCATGGAGGAACAGCTGCAGTTTTGAGTCACTGAACCTTTTTCTCAACAAATGTAAGAAATCAAACAACACAATATCTAACGTGAATAATCACAAGAGATTATGCCTGTCCCTTAAAGTCCAACAGTAATACCTGGAGACTTCAGATTCTAGAGAGCCAACTCCCAGGTTTCTGACATGGATACATTGAGGAAAGGAGAATGAAGAGACCATTTGCTGAAATGGGAGACTGGGAAAAAAGCTTTTGAAAAGAAATAAATTAGGCAGTTGTGTATATGGTTTGTAATTTATATGAGACGTCTGCGTTGCAGATAATGGCAGATAAAAGAGATGAAATAAACTGTTATATTCGGACTTGAACTACTTCTGAAATAGTGACTTGTGCTTCCTGAATAAAATAATAGTCTACTTTATCCCAATCATCTTTCCTGACAATTTTGCTCTTATTTCATGGATTTGAACCCAGGGACCACAATTGACTAGCTAGCTATGTGACTTCGGGTGAATTATTTAACCTCACAGGAGCCTCAGCTTGCCATACAATGAATTATAATAGACTTGTTGAAAGCAGGAGCATATTTGGGTTCTAATATCAGCTGTATTACTTACTAATTGTATGACATTTAAGTTATTTAAATTATCTTTGCCTTTATTTCTTCATCTATGGAAAAAGGGATAAGAAAATGACTTACTCTAAAAATTCTTTTGAGGATTAACAAGCGATGATGTATATAAAACAATTTTTGTCACTATGTCTGGACCATGATGATTCCTAAATAAATGTATTGCCACAGTAGTAGTAGAAGATACTCAATACTTTTACTTTTTACTTCCTTACTTCATTTACTTCCCCTTCCAAATACTTTACTGGTTCATAAATCCATCCACACTCAATTCTTCACGTTTTTTTTCTTTCCTGCTTGAAGTAGATGAACCTGATAAACTTGAAAACCATGTAATTAAGATAGTGGATCTAAGAGATAGAAGGATTCTAGATTCACGAATCATTTATAAAAGAATCACTTGCTGATCAGGAATAGCCATCTTGAAATTTATGTTCGGGAGAAGTAAGTTTCTATCAGGTTTGAGCCAACATATGTTTTGGGGGTTGTTCATTATAGAAGATAGGATCAACACACTTAATAAAGTAATCAAAAACAATAGCTCATATTTATTGAGAACCTAGTATAAAACAGAATCTGGAAGTAAGAGGTAGTGATGGTATTTACCCTGGAAGCTGCAGTGTAAGAATATAGTTTGAAATACAAATGTTTTTTCATTACATACCCACTGAAACATGCTTTGTGTAGTTTACCAAGAGTGTATTTTTTTTATTTTTCTAGCTCATTTAGGTATAATTGACAAAATTTTATATATTTGAAGTGTACAACAGGATAATTTGATATACACATATATTGTGAATTGATTACCAATATCCAGCTAATTAACATATCCATAACCTTACAGTTACCTTCTGTGAGTGTATGTAGTGAGAACACTTAGATGTACTGTATTATCAAATCAAATTTTAAATAAATAATACAGTTTTACATGTGTTAATAATATTCACTATCCAGTAGATTAGATTCCCAGAACTTTTTATTCATCTTATAAATGAAAATGTATATCTTTTGACTTACATGTCCCCATTTCTCTCAAGCTGTGGCTTCTGGAGACCATTCTACTCTCTGCTTCTATGAGTTTGATCATTCTCAATTTTTTTTCTGTGTCTGGTTTATTTCACTTAGCATAATGTCCTCCAGGTTCACTCATGTTGATGCAAATGGCAGAACTTCCTCCTTTTCAAAATGATGATTAATAATTCTTTGTGTATGTGTACATATGTGCATATATATATATGTAACCCCCACATTGCCATTATTCTAATAATTCTTTGTGTATATGTACATATGTGCATGTATGTATATATAACCCCCAAATTGCCATTATTCTAATAATTGTTTTGTATGTGTACATATGTTCATGTATGTATATATATAACTTCCACATTGCCATTATTCATCCACCCACAGAAGCTTCAGTTGTTCCCATATCTTAGCTAATATGAGTAAGGTTGCAATGATCATGAGAGTGCAGAAATCTCTTCCACCTGCTGATTTCATTTCCATTAAATATATCCCAAAAATGGGATTGCTGAGTCCTATGATATTTCTATTTTTAATTTTCTGAAGAATCTCCATACAGTTTTCCATAATGACTGTACCAATTTACAATTCTCACAAAGAGTGCCCAAAGATTCCCTTTCCACCACACCCTATACATATTTCTTTCTGGGTTTACCCTCATAAAAACTAAATGATGTTTTTCATAAAGTGATAGTTTAGTTCAGAACTTCCATACTTTTCTGTGCTTTTAAATTCAAATGACCCATGTAAAATCCTTACCACAATGCTTAGAACATAGAAAACAATCAATGAAATGTCAGCTATTATCATTAACATTTTGTGACCATTGTTAACTCTCTTTCCTATTCCTCCTTTGGACACCACCTGCCTGGTGCTAGTGTTTCTAATACTATCACTGCTATTGCTGTGCTTTATCTTTAATTTCATTCATTTGCATGTTACACTTACCAGCCACTATGCCTGATACTCTTTTTTTTTTTTTTTATCAAATCATAGCTGTGTACATTAATGCAATCATGGGGCACCATACACTGGTTTTATAGACAGTTTGACACATTTTCATCATACTGGTTAACATAGCCTTCCTGGCATTTTCTTAGTTATTGTGTTAAAACATTTACATTCTACATTTACTAAGTTTCACATATACCTTTGTAAGATGCACCGCTGGTGTGATCCCACCAATCAGCCTCCTTCCTCTCCCTTTCCCCCTTCCCCCCATTCTTAGGTTATAACTGGGTTATAGCTTTCATGTGAAAGCCATAAATTAGCTTCATAGTAGGGCTGAGTACATTGGATACTTTTTCTTCCATTCTTGAGATACTTTACTAAGAAGAATATGTTCCAGCTCCATACCACAATTTATTAATCCATTCGTGAATTGACGGGCACTTGGGCTTTTTCCATGACTTAGCAATTATGTATTGGGCTGCAATAAACATTCTGGTACAAAAAACAATGGTCAGATGCCACGAAGTAGGTGGCAATGCCTTAACCGTATGCGTGTTGTCAGGCCCAAGGGCCTCTTCCATCCTTGTCAAGGGGAGTGCTAACCTTCTCTCCTTTCATACAACACACCTGATACTCTTTATATATTACTTCATGACTCTTCATTAGAGAGAGGGTTTTAGTTTTATTTTACAAATGAGGAAACCAGGATCCATAGTTAAATATTTTGTCCAAGGTTACACAGCTTTAAATGGTGGAGCTGAAATTTAAATCCAAGTCTGCCCAACCTGAGCCCAAAGTTCAGGCTCTCAACAGCATCAATAACTGACTTCTTCTTTCTTTGAAAAGAAGGTACAGGCCCAGCACCCTTAGCTCAGTGGTTAGGGCGCCGGCCACATGCACCAGGACTGGTAGGATTGAACCCAGCCTGGGCCTGCTAAACAATGACAACAACAACAAATAGCTGAAGGTTGTGGCAGGCACCTGTAGTCCCAGCTACTTGGGAGGCTGATGCAAAATAATTGCTTAAGCCCAAGGGTTGGAGGTTGCTGTGAGCTGTGATACCACAGCACTCTACCGAGGGTGGCATAGTAAGACTCCGTAACAAATAAACTAAAAATAAAAAAATAAAAAGAAGGTACAACCATTATTATTTCATTAGTTACACAAAATGAAATAGAGATTTAAGGTCGAAAGAAAATTAGCCCATGGTGAGCTGGAACTAGCTTGTACCGGCTTGCAAGAGTAGATTGTATGTATAGCTTCCCAATTCTACATTCACTGACATCACTTCCGTAGCTTGAGATCAGGAATGGTGGGTGGGGATACTTGCACCTTGGAAATTGCGAATGCTGCAAACACCACAAATAAAGTCTTCTTTTTGCTTTTTCTTTTTGCCATCAAACCACTGGATCTAGTATTATAGACTGGTTGATACATGAGGAAACTGAAATTCAGAGGGGACTAATATCTAACATAACACAGTTCATGGCAGAGATGGAAACATAACCTAGCTTTTTTGACCTCCAGTAAAATATCAAAGCTGTTATTACCCCTTCCTTTCTTTGGATAGAAACAGGAGGGGGGGGCTCAGTGCCCGTAGCTAAGTGGTTAGGGAACCAGCCACATACACTGGGGCTGGCAGGTCAGAACCTGGCTCAGGCCTGCTAAACAACAATGACAACTACAACAACAACAAAAAATAGCTGGACATTGTGACAGGAGCCTGTAGTCCCAGCTACTTGGGAGGCTGAGGCAAGAGAATCACTTCAGCCCAAGAGTTTAAGATTGCTGTGAGCTGTGACACCACAGCACTCTACTGAGGGTGACATAGTAAGACTCTGTCTCAAAAATAAAGAAACAGGAGAGGAAAACAGAAAGAGATTGAGAAATGTGATCTAATACAGAAAATCATAGACTCTGAATTGGAAGGAGAGTTGAACTTTGCCTTATCTAGTAATTCCCAACAGTAGCTGCATTTAAGAATTACCAGGGGCAATTATTGAAATTACCATTTTCCTGGACTACCTACTGGATATGGCACTCTAGGAGACTCTGCATGCTTAAAATGAATCTCCAGGTGTTGTGATGCAGCCATTCAAGGATCACTTTATATAGTCCAATCTTGTATCTCATGTGTAAAACCTCTCCACATAATTCATGCTTTTATCCTGTATGGGTTTAACTTTAACCTCTAAGCCTTCAGCAGTTCTTTCCCTTAAGTCATTTTCTTATGGCATAAGTTTTGCACATTGTAATGCAGAACAAATTTTTAGAATCTAAAACCTTACAGTTTAAAAAAAAACAAACTTATGTTGGTATAATAAAAGAACTTTTGTTCTTGGGGGTTTTATATTCACTGTCTTCTTTAGGATGCAGGAAAGGATTATCAGAAATGTTTGTGTGTGTGTCTGTGTGTGTGCATGCACTCACAGAATGGAAGAAAGGGTGGCCTCAAGAATGGCCTCATTTCAGGGCTCAATGAGGAGATTTCAGTACTTAGGGGATGCCCTGCTTTGGCACTAAGGGCAAAGGCATGGAATGTCCCACTGAAAGAAGCCAGTCGTGATCACTGGCAGGGAGAGCAATAAAAACAGAGACTTTGTTCTCAAAAGCTTACTGAAAGCATAACATTGGGCTATTGAGACAGCTCAGTCTCTCAAACACACTCCCACTCTGCCTTGCCAAGGTGCAGCATGGCCCTGTTCAGCCCAGCACACAGAGGATTGCTTGCTCTGAAAGGAACCAAGTAACTTGTAGACAGCAATAAAATTCTTAAAAGAACGTGCCAAAGGAAAGTTTTCAGTCTTTAATTTGTTTACAACTTAAGGGTAGGGTTTATCAGCAAAGATGACTTGGAGGCATTCAGGATTAAGCAAGGGTTTTTTTTTTGTTTGTTTGTTTTCTTTCAAAAATCTTATGAAGGTGAAAGGATATCAGCAGCTGTAAAAACATGATTTTCTCTAGAATTCTTCTGGACTAAAAATTATATCAATGGGAGATATCATATTTATAAAGTCATGGCCTAAATCCACGAAAGAAGAGTCCCCAAATACACCTGATAGTTGGGAGAACTGTGCACCCTGCAAGCAGTATGACTTCACCTCTGGAATCCCTAGTTCTCTAGACAGTCTAATGAATGAATAAATAAATGAATGGATGGATGATCTATTGAGTAAATGGAAACCAGTCATCTACTTCATAATAGTGCCTGAAAAGTAAGCAAAAAGAAACAACACATCCAATACCCTCACACAGAGGAGAAAGTATTGATTCTTTAATTCACTTATCAAAAGTTAATGGAGCATTTAGTACCAAACACAGGGATCCACAATCTGTGATGATGACTGGGGATACTTGTCTCAGTAGTCCTCAAACTTGAGCATGTAACAGTATTACTTGGAGGGCTCATTTAAACACAGATTGCTAGCTTACCCACAGAGTCTCTGAGTTGTTATGTATAGCAGGAAACCTAAGAATGTGCATTTCAAACAAGTGCCCAGGAGATGCTGATGGTCAGATGACCAGACTTCAAAAACCACTGCCTGTTTATACAGGAGACAAACAAGTAAATGCTTACAATGCACAGTGGTAAGTGCTAAGTGGCATGAAGTGGCTATGGCAGCTTTTCTGTCAGGGGAGGAAGAATTGGAAAGGTGTTCTGGATGGAAGAAAGAGCATGTATGAGAAGACTGAGGTGATAAGTGGCATCGTCATTTTAGGGAACTGCAAGTAATTTGTGGTAAGAGTCCAGGTAGAAAACAAATATCTACCTATAACATCTAGCACAGGATTGCTACAAAAGAAGCACTCGTCCCAGGGGAGTCGCCAAAAAAAGGGGGGTGGGGGCACTCAATCAGAATACTTTCCTACAATTATCTGATGCGAAATGGTTACATTTCATAAACGCTCATCTGGTGGAAAGCTTGTGTGTATATATGCAGAACAGGAACTGTTGGTCACTATGTATCCCAGAAGAAGCTGAGAGAAGGAAGGTGCTGTGCCAAGAGAAGCAAAGATGAGAGACGGACAGAGAACTGGCAGCATTCTCAGTCCATGATTCCAAATGTCCCTAATGTCCAGCTGCCCTTGCTATTCCCACCTTTTCTCGGTACATAGAATTCCTCAATAGCTTCTAGTAAATATCTCCTTTTTGCGTTAGCCAGATCAAGTTGAATTTCTGTCACTTGCAATCAAATCTCTTGTGACTGCAGTGTCAGCAATTGCGCAGGATCTGAGGTATGAAATAGTCACTGAAAAGACCTGAAATCCATGGGCTGAATCTGCAGTAGAAGCTTCATAGGGGTAGTGGGACTTCAGTCAACATCAGCATACCTGGGCAGGATTTGGCCAAAGAAAAGGGAAAGGAGGAGACCCTACCAAGTAGAGAGAATGCCCTAGAAGAAAGTGTAGCTTTTTTTTTTATTTAATTTATTTTTATTAAACCATAGCTGTGTACATTAGTATGATCGTGGGGCACCATACACTTGGTTCATAGATCGTTTGACACATTTTCATCACATTAGTTAACAGCTTTTGTAGCATTTTCTTAGTTATTTTGCTAAGACTTTTACATTCCACATTTACTAGGATTCACATATACCTGGTGGGGGAGATACCATGATCATGAAGAAAGTGCAGTTTTAACAATAAACATGGTTTAAAATATTTGGAAGAGGTCTACCTGGCTGGGCAGAGGGTGCCTTCTAGGTAATTATGGGCAAGCATTAAATATGAAGGGTCAGATAATTGTATTTTCACCTGGAAGTCCTGGAGGATAACAGGAAAGAACTCATGTTTTTAAAGAGCATGAGTCTTATGACAGGTTTTCTTTTCTTTTACTGATGACAGCTCTCTCTATCTCTATCTCTTTCTCTCTCTGAGAATAGGTTTCCTTATGGGGGATTCTCATGTCCAGTCTGCACAGCACTGCCACATCAGAGAATTACTGGGCACTAGGGCTGGGCAACAAGGCTTTCTCTGACCCAAAGGTGTTGGGAATACCAGAGCAGAGCATGGCTGAACAGAAGCCGCCAAGAGCTGGAGTGGACAGGACAGTGGGCTGGGAATCAATAGGTCTGCCCTCAGATAAAACATCTGCCTCATTGAACCCCACTTTTCTCATCTCCAAAATGAGGGTGATTGTACCCACCCTGCCTTCTTCACGGGGTGTCTATGCAGGGAATTGAGATCATATGTATGACAGAACTTCCTTCACTGCAAAAGATTGAGCCAGGGTTTGTGAAAATTGCTGCATGATTTAACCCTTTGTTTCAGATAATCTGTGCCAGAGCTTTCCTAAGCCATCCCTACTAGTGTACATGGACAGTATGTCCCACGCAGTCATCTCACTTTAAAGAGGATGATTCCCACAACATATTCTGGGCAGGCACATCTTTGCAAGTCTTTCATTTTTATTCATGTAAGACAAGCTACAAATACAAATCACTTCCAAGACATTTTAAATTGACTAGGAAAGTACACACATGCTCTGGTCCATGGAGACCACGTTTGTCTCCTCTTTCTTATGCTGTCCCAGGATCCCTTTAAAGCATGTCCTCCTCTCTTATGGAAGAGAGCTCTGTCATGTGATTGACAATATGCTTCCAGAAACCATTCATCTATTCTTTCATGCCTACCACATTCTCTCATGTTTCAGTCAAGAGAGTGAACTGACTGCAAATCTGCCAGGTCCAGGCCTGGTGCTCAGAGCAGGGCCCACCTGTCTGGCCCTGCCAGTTCTGCCTGATTTATTCAGAGATGGAGCTGACTATCCTGAATATCTTCAGTCTTAGGAAGTCCTTGTCAATGCTGTGATAATATATCTATATCTTCAGGGAAACATCTGGGAGACCCATCCAAATCAGGTGTCTTCCCTTACATGGATGAATCAAGAGAAGGGCTCAAGCTACAGGGTGGCTACAGGGCCTTTGATTGTAATGAGGAGTGAGGAATTCCGTTGTGACCATACTTCACTTCTTGCACTCTTCTCTACACTGTGTCATTTCCAAGATTTCCTGCTTTGTTGTCCTTTTAAAGCTTTACAGCATGAGATAGAGATTTCAATCATAAAGTATAAAGGCACTCTGTCACTTTTATCTTCACTGATTCAAGTCAGCACATGTCTAAAAACTTTTCTATTAAAGAGCCTGCATTTTAATGGATTATTCTGAAAAGTGCCCATTTTCCTAATTATTTCAGAATTATGTGGACAGTAATTTCCATCTTCCATTAGCAGCACTAGAGGTGGTTAGGACAAATTTCGAATGCATCCAGCAAGTGTTTTACACTAATATGTCTGCTTCATTAACTTCAATCAAAAGACAGCAGTGGATCCTCATAGCAGTAAGTTTGCTTTGATACATTCTCATCAAATATTGATCTGAATAGTCTGTAGGAGTGCTTCGGTAGGCTGTATGAAATTTATTTACTGAATACATTATTTCTATCCCCAAACTGCCAGTTACGATCTCAGAAAATCTATTTTTTTCATGTTAAAACTTTATTAACATTTAGGTAATCACTAAACATTTTGACCATCAATATATGTCTGTGAACATATTTTCAGTGCAAAACCCTCAGCAGAAAAGGAGAAAATCCAAACTTGTATCAGATGATAGGTTTTCTTTTCCAGTTACTCTGAAAAAAAAATTTTTTTTTCTTCCAAAACACCAAATATATACAATAGTGACTGGCAGTAGAATATCCGCTTCCCTCAAGCAAGTTTACCCAAATGTGAATGGTGTGACTTAAAATTACATAGGTTTTTTTTGTTGTTCTTGAAATTGAGCCTATTATTTAATTTTGTTTGAAAACTCTTTAACAGTGGTATTTAAAACTTCACAGATTTGGAAAAGAAAGGGTATTTCTCTTCTAAATGTATGCATCATGGAGCCAAGTTCCCCATTTCACATGGACTCTTCAATTGCAGCCGAGGCCTGTGAGGGTGGTGAAGCAGTGAACAGAATACAGAGCAGGAAAGAAAGCCTAGCTGAAGAGTTCTGAAGGAGGAGATAGGCAAAGTCAGTAAATAGGTTCTGACAGTCCCCTAGAATCGACAAGAGACAAAGCACAGGGCATGAAATGGGAATGAGAGGCCATTTAGCAATCCAAAATGGCAACCTTATCACCAACTGAAAGCTAGTAGGAAAAGAAAACTCTAGAAGATGTTTCCTATCTGATTTCACTGAGATTTAAAAATGAAGTCAAAAGAGAATACAAAGGAAAGCTGTCTCTGAGTGGGGAAAAAAGACAAGTGAGACAAGTCGCTTTCCCAGGAATGAGGCATAAAATCTCCATTAAATGCTGTGTGCAGTGATTGAATGAAGAGCCAGTTGACTCCAAATATATAATTTGTTGTATGGGAGTCCCAAATCGTGAGAGGGCCTGGAATTGTCTGACAAATATTTACTAGTCACCCACTGTGTGCTGTACTTTTGTTTTTGATGGTGATGAGCAAAACGTGATTTCAATATTGTGCCTGTTATCCCTAATAATTGGTGTGTTCTGCCAAGTTGCCTGTGAGAGTTATCAAGAATTCTGCACCACTACTTTGTCATTTCCATATCTAGTGCCCAGGTGGCTCCTTTCTCCAACTTCAGAGTGAGTTAAGCCTGGACACAGTCTGCAACTATTATAGTCACCCCTCATGAAATAGAATGGAGAAGCCGAGTGTTCACAGAGCCAGAGGCTGCTGTCAGACTCCAGGTCTGAAACCGGACCAGGTTCCAGATGCAATTCAAAAGATTTGTTAAAGGATACAAAATGACGCCTGGATAAGAGGAGTAAGTTCCAGTGTTCTCTAGCAGTGTGGCATGACTACAGTTAACAATAATATATTACATAGTTTCAAATAACTAGAAACAGGATATTGAACATTCCTAAAAAAGAAATGGTAAATGTTTGAGATGCTGCATATGCTAGTTATCTTGAGCTAATCAAAACATCACTATGTACAATTATTTGTCAATTAAAAACTAAAGCTAATTTTTTAAAGCCTATTGGAGATAAAAGAGTCCTATGTGAATATTCTCTTTTTTAAAAGCCTATTTGAGAGAAAACAATCCCGTGTGACTATTCTTAATCACACATAGACAGGGTCTGCCTCAGGAATTGCTTTTCCAAATGCGAAGGATATGAATAAGATCTTATACCTTTCATATTTTACATTTTTGTAAAGAGCTTTACACAAAACAGCCTGTATTCATGTATTATCACACTGATTATCCTGGATAGGTAATGTGATTCCTATGTTGCAATACCAGCTCAAAATGTTAAGTGACTTTCTCCAAATCATACAGCTAGTGACTATTAGAATCTCAACTCTAATGCTGATTTTCTGATAACAAACCAGTCACTATTTCAATTATACCATATTCCACATCTGCCCAATATTTGTGCTTTATAATTCATATGTGTATAATATAGGTATAATATTCTGTGCTTAACTCTTTGTGTATGTCAATATGCCTAATATGTCTATGAAATTATTTAGTAATTAATGGAATAATCAGTATTGTTTATTGAATTGTTACTCTGTATATTAAATATTTTAGAGTGTTATTAAATCCTCCACAATCCTAGGAGATATGTACCCTTACAAATGAGGAAATTGACTATCAGAAGGTTAAATGTTTGGTTCAAAGTTACATAATGTGTGTGAAAGTCCATGTCCTTTCTACTAGATAATACTGCCTCAATTCTCTCTCCTGCATGTGCACTTGCCCTCACTTTCTCTCCCTCCGTCTTCATCCTACTATCTGTCTCTGTGTATGTGTGCATGTCTCTCTCATTGCCTTGCAGACTGTATGCTGTGCAACCCTGCTCTATAATCCGATAAAACATTCGAACATAGATTTCACTCAATGTAGTGCATAGGCAAACAGCAAACAAGGGTGACAATGGACTCTCAAGTCACTTTAGTTATGGGGCTGAATCTTTCCCTCCTTTTTTTTGCTTAGCAGTTCTAAAAAAGGTCTTGCTATGAAAAGAAATTTGGAAAGAAACCTTTGAGAGAGGACAGACATTTTGACAGCATGATAAGAGGTAGTTTGCTTCAGAGCTGTGGAAAACAATGTATTCAAAGGTGGGAAGACATCCTAAGACTGACAAGGAGGCTGTATATTTGGTAGAGAGGAGGGATTTTTAAAAAGCATGATAAATGACTATAATAAGAGAACACTAGTAATTCGGTATAGAATAGTTCTGTATGTTGTGGAAAATGAAATGTGAAACATTACTTGTTACCTTGCTGTTACTTTAGAATTACACTAAGACTCTCCTGAAGGTTTATAATTATAAATCCAAAGGATCATTATACTGCATTAGGGTGGATAATTACTGGCCTGATTTGGATCAAGGTGAATTCAGCTTCTTTTCATCAAAGTGTAATTATTCTTTATTCAAGCCCTTTCCAGATCGAGATTTCCTTTGATAAAAGGAGAAATAATGTATTCTTTCTAATGTAGTACGTGTATTTATTGAGTAGCATAGATCATTAATTGTAAACCGAAATTTTGCTTTCCTGGGGTCACTGGAGGATTGCACTCCATAATTGAACAATGCTTTAATGAATGTAATTTGGTGGCTCCACTTGCTAATGTGACTAGTTCCTACTGTTTATTACATTTCAAAATTGGATGCGATCAGATATAGAAACATAATTACACTGTGTAGAAATAAGCCCCAAGATTTCCAGACCTGACAGAAGAAAGCTTGTGGGCATGTAATTAAGAGAGAGTGGAAAAGTTGACCTACTTTTTGAGTATCAGGACTCAACCTGTACATCTGACTGTAGATCAATTCATCTCCTTGTCTATTCTTCTCCTAATAATCCTGACCTCATTTTTTATTGTTTGCACTAACAAATTAATTTGTAGTCTAATTCTGTTTATTTAGAAATCCAAATAAATGAGAGATTTGGAAGTGTCAATTAAGCAATCTGTGGAATTTCTTTCACAAAGAATGCTTTGTTAGCCTCATTTTGTATTCAGTATGTAAAATTAATTTGGGGGCAGGGGTAATAGGAGGAAATCATGCCAGTTACAAGGTCATTGCAAGGGATGATTCAACTTAGAAACTGTCAAATTCAGCTCACAATAACTTTAGGTCTTCTCCATTTTAAAGAACTATCAGTACTGAAATAATCATCTGGGAGCAGTCAAAATTCTTGATAGCTGTCCCCTTTATTAAAGAATAAAGATGTAATTCCTTATGTATATTATACATTCAAGGCCCCAGTTTAACTTCCAGGAAAAGAAGAATTTGGTGCAAATCATTTGTCTGCAAGGACCATAGAATATCCAAAAGAAGGTAGGCTATTATGGGTCTGAGGCCCCATGGAGATGTCTGAACTAGAGACTTATTTAGGAAGTATTAGCATAAAAACTAATTTTTTTCAATAGAACTCTATGATGATAAAATTGTTACATGTTTGTAGTGTCCAATGTGATAGTTTCTGGCCACATATGGTTATCAAGCACTTAAAATACGGCCAGTGTGACTGAGGAACTACATTTTTTAATTTTTATTATATTTTAATTAATTTAAATTGAAATAGACACACTTGGTTAGTTGCTACCATAGTGGACAGCACAAATAATAGAAGAAAGTTGAAGAGTGATGGAGGATGGAATTTACTGGAGAGATTACAGAGTAAAAAGGGAAGAAAGCCAAAAACAGAACTGAGGGGAATAAATGAACATTTCAGAACATTCAGATGAATGTGATTAGGAAGAGTCACAGAGCAAAGGTGGGAATACAGCAGGTCAATAGACAATAGTGGAGAGAGTTGCAAAACAGGGAGGTGAACAGTAGCAAATGCTGCTGGGAGGTCACGTAGAATGAAGAATTTATAGGAACTATAATTTATTCTTGGAAATATTTGCAAATAGGTACTAAAAGATGCCCAGAAGCACATTTTCCTCAAAGGGACATAAAATGCTTTAGAAATTAGTATTTAAAAAAAAAGAAATTAGCATTTTTTTAAATATGTCTAAGTTTTTTTTCTCTAAAAATGAAAATTCTCTTCTATTTGAGTTGTTCTGCATATGGTAAATTTTCAAACAGGTGTTTGAAAACAAGCAACTTAATTCAGTCAGTGCTCTGCTTGGTAACAGGATGCTAATGAGCATTTTTCAAAGTAACCACTTGTTTGATCAAATTTAACTATTTGGAGTCTTTTCAAAGGAATTTATGTGCTGTGTGGAGCTAGCTATAAACTTGTCTTGAGGATGGATGTGGAAACTGTATTGAGCAAAAAGCTCATAGTAATAACACGGATATTTTCTTGACCATCTATTGAAGTCACCAAGGCCTGGGCTGTGCATCTCTGAAAGGAAGGCCCTTTGACATCAATGCCTATATGTCTTTCAAACCTTGTTGGAACCCTCTTCGTATTGTCCATCTGTCATTTCTTTCCTTGACTAGTTTGAACTCTTTACAATTCCACATAAAATCTCCACGGTTCACTAACTTTTATTTATTTATTTTTTTTTATTGTTGGGAATTCATTGAGGGTACAATAAGCCAGGTTACACTGATTGCACTTGTTAGGTAAAGTCCCTCTTGCAATCATGTCTTGCCCCCATAAAGTGTGACACACACTAAGGCCCCACCCACCTCCCTCCTTCCCTCTTTCTGTCCCCCCCCATAACCATAATTGTCATTAATTGTCCTCATATCAAAATTGAGTACATAGGATTCATGCTTCTCCATTCTTGTGATGCTTTACTAAGAATAATGTCTTCCACGTCCATCCAGGTTAATACGAAGGATGTAAAGTCTCCATTTTTTTTAATGGCTGAATAGTATTCCATGGTATACATATACCACAGCTTGTTAATCCATTCCTGGGTTGGTGGGCATTTAGGCTGTTTCCACATTTTGGCGATTGTAAATTGAGCTGCAATAACCAGTCTAGTACAAGTGTCCTTATAATAAAAGGATTTCTTTCCTTTGCGTAGATGCCCAGTAATGGGATTACAGGATCAAATGGGAGGTCTAGCTTGAGTGCTTTGAGGTTTCTCCATACTTCTTTCCAGAAAGGTTGTACTAGTTTGCAGTCCCACCAGCAGTGTAAAAGTGTTCCCTTCTCTCCACATCCACACCAGAATCTGCAGTTTTGAGATTTTGTGATGTGGGCCATTCTCACTGGGGTTAGATGATATCTCAGGGATGTTTTGATTTGCATTTCTCTAATATATAGAGATGATGAACATTTTTTCATGTGTTTGTTAGCCATTCTTCTGTTGTCTTTAGAGAAAGTTCTATTCATGTCTCTTGCCCATTGATATATGGGATGTTGGCTTTTTTCATGTGGATTAATTTGAGTTCTCTATAGATCCTAGTTATCAAGCTTTTGTCTGATTGAAAATATGCAAATATCCTTTCCCATTGTGTAGGTTGTCTCTTTGCTTTGGTTATTGTCTCCTTAGCTGTACAGAAGCTTTTCAGTTTAATGAAGTCCCATTTGTTTATTTTTGTTGTTGTTGCAATTGCCATGGCAGTCTTCTTCATGAAGTCTTTCCCCAGGCCAATATCTTCCAGTGTTTTTCCTATGCTTTCTTGGAGGATTTTTATTGTTTCATGCCTAAAGTTTAAGTCCTTTATCCATCTTGAATCAATTTTTGTGAGTGGGGAAAGGTGTGGGTCCAGTTTCAGTCTTTTACATGTAGACATCCAGTTCTCCCAACACCATTTATTGAATAGGGAGTCTTTCCCCCAAGGTATGTTCTTGTTTGGTTTATCAAAGATTAGGTGGTTGTAAAATGTTAGTTTCATTTCTTGGTTTTCAATTCGATTCCAAGTGTCTATGTCTCTATTTTTGTGCCAGTACCATGCTGTCTTGATGACTATGGCTTTGTCGTACAGACTAAAATCTGGTATGCTGATGCCCCCAGCTTTGTTTTTATTACTAAGAACTGCGTTAGCTATATGGGGTTTTTTCCAGTTCCATATAAAACGCAGAATCATTTTTTCCAAATCTTGAAATTACGATGCTGGTATTTTGATGGGAATGGAATTGAATAGGTAAATTGCTTTGGGAAGTATAGACATTTTAACAATGTTGATTCTTCCCATCCATGAGCATGGTATGTTCTTCCATTTGTTAATATCCTCTGCTATTTCCTTTCTGAGGATTTCATAGTTTTCTTTATACAGGTCCTTCAACTCCTTCGTTAGGTACATTCCTAGGTATTTCATTTTCTTTGAGACTATGGTGAAGGGAGTTGTGTCCTTAATTAGCTTCTCATCTTGACTGTTATTGGTGTACACAAAGGCCACTGACTTGTGGACATTGATTTTATATCCTGAAACATTACTGTATTTTTTGATGACTTCTAGGAGTCTTGTGGTTGAGTCTTTGGGGTTCTCTAAGTATAAGATCATGTCGTCAGCAAAGAGGGAGAGTTTGACCTCCTCTGCTCCCATTTGGATTCCCTTTATTTCCTTGTCTTGCCTAATTGTATTGGCTAGAACTTCCAGCACTACGTTGAATAGTAAAGGTGACAGAGGACAACCTTGTCTGGTTCCAGTTCTAAGAGGAAAAGCTTTCAGTTTTACTCCATTCAGTAAAATATTGGCTGTGGGTTTGTCATAGATAGCTTCAATCAGTTTTAGAAATGTGCCACCTATGCCTATACTCTTCAGTGTTCTAATTAGAAAAGGATGCTGGATTTTATCAAATGCTTTTTCTGCATCTATTGAGAGGATCATGTCATCTTCATTTTTGCCTCTGTTAATATGGTGGATAACGTTTATAGACTTGTGTATGTTAAACCAGCCTTGCATCCCTGGGATGAAGCCTACTTGATCATGATGAATGACTTTTTTGATGATAAGCTGTAATATATTGGCTAGGATTTTGTTGAGAATTTTTGCGTCTATGTTCATGAGTGAGATTGGTCTGAAATTCTCCTTTTTGTTTGGGTCTTTTCCTGGTTTTGGTATCAGGGTGATGTTTGCTTCATAGAATGAGTTGGGGAAGATTCCTTCTTCCTCAATTTTTTGGAATAATTTCTGCAGTACAGGAATAAGCTCTTCCTTGAAGGTTTGATAGAATTCTGGAGTGAAGCCATCTGGACCAGGGCATTTTTTGGTTGGAAGATTTTTTATTGTTTCTTTGATCTCAGTGCTTGAAATTGGTCTGTTCAGGAGGTCTATTTCTTCCTGGCTAAGTCTAGGGAGAGGGTGTGATTCCAAATATTGATCCATTTCTTTCACATTGTCAAATTTCTGGGCATAGAGTTTCTGGTAGTATTCAGAGATGATCTCTTGTATCTCTGTGGGATCAGTTGTTATTTCCCCTTCATCATTTCTGGTTGAGGTTACTAGAGATTTTACTTTTCTATTCCTCGTTAGTCTGGCCAATGGTTTATCTAATTTATTTATTTTTTCAAAAAACCAACTCCTTGTTTCATTAATTTTCTGAATGATTCTTTTGTTTTCAATTTCATTGATCTCTGATTTTATTTTGGATATTTCTTTTCTTCTACTGAGTTTAGGCTTAGATTGTTCTTCTTTTTCCAATTCCATAAGATCTCTTGTGAGATTGTTGATGTGCTCTCTTTCTGTTTTTCGAATGTAGGCATCTAAAGCGATGAATTTTCCTCTCAAAACTGCTTTTGCAGTATCCCACAGGTTTTGGTAGCTTGTGTCTTCATTGTTGTTATGCTCAAGGAAGTTAATGATTTCCTGTTTTATTTCTTCCTTCATCCATCTGTTATTCAACAGAAGATCATTTAGTTTCCATGCCTGTGGGTGGGGTCGAGCATTTTTTTACAGTTGAGTTCCACCTTTAGTGCCTTATGGTCTGAGAAGATACAAGGTAAAATTTCAATTCTTTTGTTTCTGTTGATATTTGTTTTGTGTCCCAGGATATGATCAATTTTGGAGAACGTTCCATGGGGTGATGAGAAGAATGTATATTCTTTATCTTTGGGATGGAGTGTTCTATATGCGTCTATCAAGCACAGTTGTTCTAGGGTTTCATTTAAATCTCTTATATCCTTGTTTAATTTCTGTTTATAGGATCTGTCCAGCTCTGTAAGAGGAGTGTTAAGGTCCCCTGTTATTATGGTATTATCAGATATCATATTGCTCAGACTGAGTAAGGTCTGTTTCAAGAATCAGGGAGCATTTAAATTGGGTGCATAAATATTTAGAATGGAAATGTCTTCTTGTTGTAGTTTTCCCTTGACCAATATAAAGTGACCATCTTTGTCTTTTTTGACTTTAGTTGCTTTAAATCCACATGTATCTGAAAATAAGATTGCAACTCCTCTTTTCTTCTGAATTCCATTTGCCTGAAAAATTGTCTTCCAACCCTTGACTCGGAGCTTTAATTTGTCTTTTGAAGCCAGGTGTGTTTCTTGCAGACAGAAAATGGATGGCTTGTGTTTTTTAATCCAGTCAACCAATCTACATCTCTTCAGTGGGGAATTCAAGCCATTAACATTTATTGAGATAATTGACAAGTGTGGTAGTATTCTATTCGTCTTATTTTGTGAGAGTCCATTGCTTAGTTTTATCTTTTGCATCAGTGTGGAGGTTAGGTTCTGTCCTTTAATTTCTGCGTTCTTACTTTGCTGCTGCTCCATTGTGGTGGTCAGTGTGCAGAACAGGTTGAAGTATTTCCTGCAGAGCTGGTCTTGTTGTGGCGAATTTCCTCAATGTTTGTATATCCGTAAATGATTTGATTTCTCCGTCAATTTTGAAGCTTAGCTTAGTAGGGTACAGAATTCTGGGCTGGAAATTGTTCTGTTTAAGTAGATTAAAGGTAGATGACCAGTGTCTTCTTGCTTGGAAAGTTTCATTAGAGAAGTCTGCGGTCAATCTGATGGATTTGCCCCTGTAGGTCAACTGGCGCTTACTCCTGGCAGCTTGCAGAATCTTTTCTTTTGTCTTGACTTTGGACAGGTTCATCACAATGTGTCTTGGAGAAGCTCGGTTAGAGTTGAGGCGACCTGGGGTCCGATAGCCCTCTGAAAGCCGTGTGTCAGAATCTTTGGTGATATTTGGGAAATTTTCTTTTATAATATTCTCTAGTATGGCTTCCATTCCTCTGGGGCATTCTTCTTCCCCTTCTGGATTTCCTATAACTCGTATGTTGGAACGCTTCATAAAGTCCCATAATTCTGACAGTGAACGTTCTGCTTTCTCTCTCTTCTTTTCTGCCTCTTTTACTATCTGAGTTATCTCAAAAACTTTGTCTTCTACCTCTGAAATTCTTTCTTCTGCATGGTCTAACCTGTTGCTGATACTTTCCATGGCATCTTTAAGTTCCCTGATTGACTTTTTCATTTCCTTCAGCTCTGCTATATCCTTTTTATATTCTTCATATTGTTCATCTCTTATTTGATTCTGTTTTTGGATTTCCTTTTGGTTATTTTCCACTTTATTAGCAGTTTCCTTCATTGTTTCCATCATTTCTTTCATTGTTTTCAACATGTGTATTCTAAATTCCCTTTCTGTCATTCCTAACATTTCTGTATAGGTCGAATCCTCTGCAGTAGCTACCTCATGGTCCCTTGGCAGGGTTGTTCTGGACTGGTTCTTCATGTTGCCTGGAGTTTTCTGCTGATTCCTCCTCATGGGTGATTTCTTTTATCTGTTTCCTTGCCCTAATTTTCCTTTCACTTGCTCTTGCTCTTTAAGTTCTCGTGTCTGTAGACTAATGGTTACAGGACCAGAAGTGTGAGAAGGTTTAAGAGCAAAAAAGGGATGAAAGAAAGGAGGACCGAGTGATAAGAAAAAAAGAAGAAAAATAGAGAAAGGAGAGGGGGTGGATAAAAGGAACATTGACAAAAAGAAGAGAGGCACAGAAAGAGGGAGACAGAGCAATATAGGTGTACAGTAGGGTACTTTGATAGAACCTTAAAAAAAAAACCACCTTCTGGGGGTGCCCAGTTGGGTGGTTCCCTTGAGGTCAGCAGCTCTTTGCTAACCTGTTCAGACACAGTACCCCACCTCCACCAAGTAGAGAGGAAAGACAAAAATGCTATAAATCAAACCAAAACAAGCAAACAGAAAACTTTACGGGATAAAATTGGCTCGAAAAACCAAATAGTAGCGGTAGAAACACTAACAAAAATGAAGTTCTAATTATTGAAATAGGCAGCAATGGGAAATTATAATTAAACTAGAAAAATTGAGAAAGAAAAAGGATCTGTATGGAAAAGGTTGAACTTAAAAAACAAAACAACAATCCACAACATCAAAATAAACAAAAAAAACAACCAAACCAAAAAAAAAAAAAAAAACCACAACCAAAAACAAAGCAGTATGTATATGTTATTGAATATTGTCTGGGCAACACGTGGTCTTCTGGGGTATGAGATGTTAATCACAGTTCTGATACGACTGGAGGCTGCTAGTTTCTCAAACCCCAGCAGGTAGACACCCTAAATCTCTCTTTAGCCCACTTAAAAGGCACTTTGAACTTGTTCACTTACTGAGCAGAAGCTTTCTCAGGGAAGTGCTTGTCACTGGAATCACTGCTGAAGTGGCTATCCATGTACCCTGTGTGTCAAAACTGGTCTCCCTCTGCCCCCGAGGGTTAGGGCTGCAAGGCGGGTCAGACCCCGCCCTTAGGCTACTTGGTCGCTGGGTTACCAGCTCCCACCCAATTCCAGCTCTGCGACCCTGAGGGTGGAGCTTGCCGGGGCAGATCGCTCATAATGTCTGCCTGTGACCCAGAGCCAAACACTATTAGCTCCGTCTGGCTCAGCAGCTCAGACTTGGGCCCTAGACAAAGCCAAAGTTCTCCGCACTCCCGCTCAGGCTCTCCCTAAGGCAGTTCAGCTGAGTGCCAAGTCCAAAGACACCAAAACAGTTCACAGGTAAGGCCTTTCTGCTTTGCAGTCTCGCTGCTACTGAACTTACAGTTGCGGGCAGGTTTAGACGGATTGAACACACTCGACCACTTACCGGTTTTCCCTTGTTTTAGTCCTCCTCTTGGGGTCCAGAAGTCCCTCGCTGACTCCCTGTATCCTCTCAGGGGTGATGATAGGCAGATCCCACCAGCCAGAGATGCCTGGAGTCCTATATCCCCAGACTCATGGTGCCCAGATGCAAGGAAGCTGTTACTCGGCTGCCATCTTGCTCCGCCTCCTTGGTTCACTAACTTTTAAAGAGCGGTATTTCTTCTCCACGTCATTTTGTGACAACTCACACAATTGAAGCCAATTGTACACAACTGAAATATCTTATCTTGAGCTTGAGAGCTCTCAGTTGATTAGAAAATAAGCCATATAGAACTCCCCTCAAAAGCATTCAGATTGCCTCATTGTGCAACAGTCTTTCAGAGAGAAATACAAATGCAGACATTTTAATTCACTATCCAATCACCCCTAAGCAATATGTCCAGAGAGCTCTATTTAGTGTGGATAGCTTGAAGATTTGTTTTCTTATTTCCCAATGATATGCACCCCAATGGCTTCTCCCTGCTACTCATGGTCTTCCTTGGTGATTTACTCCAAGTAGTGTATGATGCTGACTGATCAAAATCTAGTTTCTTACAAACATCAGCTTCACAAAAGGCTGGGGTTTGACAATCTAGAGCTCCTCTTTTAGCAGAAGTATTACCAAGCCTTCTTCAGTATACACACTCAAAAAAATGTGTTATTCTTTCTGCAAAGCAGAACCTTTTATTGAGTTGCTCTCCTAAGGCTTTCATAGAGGGAGGCTAGTGGATATGGAGATTTGAAGATAAAAACACATTCATTCTAAAGATGATGGAAGGATAGAAAAACAATTTTATCAAAAGCTACCCCTATTTTGGAATAAGCAGTTATAGAGCTATGCAAACACTAGTCTCTCAACAAAGGTTTCAAAATGTTTCTCTAATGAAAATATGTCCAAAATAATATTATCCAGCTCAAATGCAATCAGTATGAATTTTCATCAGTGCATTTCAATGCTAGCAACTTTTAGTTTTCCTTTTTTTCCAAATAAAATAAATCTAATTTGGACCCTATCTGTTCTGACTGATAGAAAATTCAATCTCAGCAGTGATTTAGGATCCTGCCCCACCTTGGAGTTACACTGGGGCTAGAAGGGCTATTCAGTACAGAAGATGCAATGATATGCCTCTGATGTTCAGTCCATCATGGCTTTGTTCATCACTAGCTTACTTCATTCAAAAGTATGGCTCTCTTCACTTCATACCAATCTAAAGCACAGAAACCTCATGGAGCCCCCAAACTGAACCATCTAATATCTATCCATGCCACATAGACATCACCACTGGGACACTTACAAGGGAACAGGGAAAAACATATATTCCACTCAAGAAATTTGCTACCAGAGAGAGAGAAGGAAAGAAGGGGTGAGGAGTGAGTGACCATGTGTGACACACCTTTTGGGGGTGGGACACAATTATAAGAGAGACTTTACCTAATAAATGCAATCAATGTAACCTGGTTCTTTGTACCCTCAATGAATCCCCAACAATAAAAAAAAAAAAGAAATTTGCTACCAAAAATTAAAAGCCATCCTATTTCCAATGCCTAGAATAATCCACTGAGTATCCTAGGTAAAGCCAATGCTGACTTTTGGTCCAGGTACCAGTTTCCCTCTCCTCAAATCCATCATGATTTCTTGAGGGATCTAACATTAAAACACAAATTCCTTTTATTTTTTCTTGATTGTTTGAGATTCATTGAGGGTACAAAGAAGTAGGTTACACTAATTGCATTTATTAGATAAAGTCCCTCTTATAATTGTGCCCCACCCCCAGGAGGTGTGCCATACACCATAACCTTCCATACCCCTCCCTCATTCTCTCTCCCCACTTGCTCATTACTCTACACCTCCCCTTGTATTAGCTCATCTGGTACCTCCATATTAGAATAGAGTATATTGGACTCTTACTTCTCCATTCTTGTGACGCTTTACTAAGAAGAATGTGTTAGAACTCTATCCAGGTTAATACAAAGGATGTAAAGGCTCTATTTTTGTAATGGCTGAATAGCATTCCATGGTATACATAGCTTGTTAATCCATTCTTGGGTTGGTGGGCATTTAGGCTGTTTCCACATTTTGGCGATTGTAAATTGAGCTGCAATAAACTGTCTAGTGCAAATGTCCTTATGATAAAAGGATTTTTTTCTTTGGGTAGATGCCTAGTAATGGGATTGCAGGATCAAATGGGAGATCTAATTTGAGTTCTTTGAGGATTCTCCATACATCCTTCCAAAAGGGTTGTATTAGTTTGCAGTCCCACCAGTATTGATTATTTTCCCTCTTCTAAAACATATTTCGTGATACTCATTTTACTATCAATAGAAAGAAAGGCATACACAATGAAGTCCATATGTATATACTTACATACTTATGGTATGGAAAAAAAATATATATATATAGCCAGAAATCTATCATGAAGGAAAAATTAAAGAAAATAAATTGAGCGAAAGCATATTAGTATAAGTAATCCAGACTTACATATGATAGATATGAGCAAATGGAGATACAACCTTTTTTTGCAATATTGATAATATGGTCAAACAAATTACATACTCCAATATGAGAAAAGAAATAGGATGCTATTCTCCTTGCAAATGAGCTTGTCTTCATTTTCTAAGTGTTATGAAATGGAATGGGGAGGTACATAATATCATTAAAAAGTTCAAAGCACACTAAATATATACTATTTTTTTAATGAACATAATTTAAGTGTGCCATGGAAGTTTAACTATAGGTTTGAGGGTGCTGTGAGATAAAAAAGGTGGGGAAACACTTGGATAGAGGATATATTAGAAAAGAAAACTAATAAGGGGAGTTCTAGAGAGGTTATTCTAGACCTCAGGGGAAAGGATTGAAGTAAGATTAAAAAAGCAACAGGTAACCCAATAAATCAACTTAAAATTTCAATATGAAATGTTTACAGCTAAGGTATCTAATTGGTCTAATTAACATATTGCAATAATGGTAATAATACTCTTATGATGATCTTTATTGATGAAATTCAGTGAGATCACTGTAATTCATATGTCCACTTATTTATTAACATTTACTCTTATGTCCACTGAAATAACTTGGAAGTAAAAACTTCCTTTTACTAATATGCAGACACAGGTGCCTCAAATAGGTTTAGCTGAATTCTTACTGGTGTGGAAATTTGTGATATGGTAAACAACTCTTGACAAAGTTCCAAACAAAACTAAAGACAAGCTTCTCCCATTTTACATGGAATTTTGCATCTCCTGGAAATTTTAGTGGTTATTAAAATATGTCATAATCACTCTGGATTTCTATGTAAAGTTGAGCTTGACTCTAAAATCACTTAAGGCTTAACAGGTTTTACACCTACAATTCTGTCTAGTGGCACACTGCAAAATAGTGCAGAAAATGGCATAGGCTTATTTTTGCAAAGTCAGTTCCAGCATTGCAGAACATCTGGGATACCTTGCCAGTATTCACTGAATGCTTATAGTCCTCCCTAATCCTTGTAGCAAATGATGCTGGGTGAATTGGCTGGCGACTTGTAGAAGACTGAAACTGGATCCACACCATTGACCATTAACAAAAATTGACCCTCAGTGGATAAAAGATTTAAACTTAAGACATGAAACTATGCATTAATGTACACAGCTATGATTTAATAAAACAAAAAGACATGAAACTATAAAGATTCTTGGAGAGAGTGCAGGGGATACCCCTGAAGAAATTGGCCTGGGAGAATACTTTATAAGGAGGACCCCCCGGGAAATTGAAGCAACACCAAATATATATTATTGGGATCTGCTCAAACTAAAAAGCTTCTGCACAGCCAAGAACAGAGTAAGTAAAGTAAGCAGACAGCCCTGAGAATGGGACAGGATATTTGCAGGTTATGCTTCTGACAAAGGTTTGATAACAAGAATCCACAGACAACTCCAATTTATTAATAAGAAAAGAACAAGTAATCCCATTTCATTGTGGGCAAGAGACTTGAACAGAAGCTTCTCTGAAAAAGACAGACACATGGCCCACAGATACATGAAAAAATGCTCATCATCTTTAATCATCAGAGAAATGCAAATCAAAACCACTTTGAGATATCTTCTAACTCCAGTAAGAGTAGCCCACATAACAAAACCCCAAAACTACATATGGTGGCATGGATGTGGAGAAAAGGGAACACTTCTGCACTGCTGGTGGGAATGCAAGCTAATACGTTCCCTTTGGAAAGAAGTTTGGGGAACACTTAGGGATCTAAAAGTAGACCTGCCATTTGATCCCACAATTCCTGTACTAAGTGTATATCCAAAAGACAAAAATCACTTTATAACAAAGATATTTGAACCAGAATGTTTATTGCAGCTCAATTCATAATTGCCAAGTCATGGAAGAAGCCCAAGTGCCCAATGACCCATAAATGGATTAATGAATGGTGGTATATGTATACCATGGAATATTAGGAAGCCTTAAAAAAGATGGAGACTTTACCTCTTTTATGTTTATATAGACGGAGGTGAAACATATTCTTCTTAGTAAAGTATCTCAAGAATGGAAGAAAAAGTATCCAATGTACTCAGTACTATTATGAAACCAATTCATAATCACCCACACTTTCATATGAAAGATAAAATACAACCACAGCTCAGGATGAAGGAGGGTAGAGGAGGGGATGATAGGAGAGGGGGGAGGTTTGATGGAGGGAGGGTAAATGGTGGGGCAACACCTATGGTACATATTGCAAGGATACATGTCAAATCTATTAAGTGTAGAGTACAAATGTCTTAATAAGTAAGTGAGGTAAAGGCTATGTTAACAAGTTTGATGTAAGCATTCCAAATTGTATATAAAATCAGCACGTTGTACCCCATAAATGCGTTAATGTATAAAAAAAAGATGTTAAAAAAAAACAAAGAAATACTCCAACACACTTTGAAAGTGCTTAGTGGGTGCAGAGAAAGAAGTGGCCTACTCCAGCTTAAAATCCACTGCCTGGCCATTAGAATTCAAGGCTTGAGTGCAGAGGGCAATATTACCTTTCAGTTTTTCAAATTCCCTACAACAAGAACAAGACAAAAATTCATATCTCAACAGATCATAGATTGTCTCATTTCATAAGGCACAGAAGTAGTGAAAGAAACAATGGAAACTTCCGGACTTTATGTCAAGTTAAGTGTATTGAGAAAGAATTAAGCATTCTTCTCCCGTCCAGCTTATTTACCCATTCCTACATTCACATTATGGACTCTACCATTACCTACAACTGTGTTGCCACAAAAAGAATTGCTTCAAATAAATCATTCTTTAACACTCTAACCCTTCCAGCTAGCTTACAGCACCCACATCGTGAGCATTAAGTTAACCCCAATTCTTCTTGCATTCAGTCCATTGACCTCTCTACTCTCTCTCTATTAATCAGCCTTCAACGTTCTTCACTGCCCTCTTTATCCAGCTTATATTCCACATTATGTCACATGAGTAACAATACTGTCATTATCCTAATCTCTTTTACTCATTTATTTGACATTGCACTTACCTGGAAAAACTGAGCAAGAGTTAAACTTCAATATCTACCTTTTCTCTCCCTGCTATGATGAATCCCAGGGACACAGAAGAAAATCCTAAAATAGCAAAAAAATATAGTACAATAAATCAATCCTCGATACTGCCAAGCATTCCTATTATGTTTCATTTCTCAACTGACTCTTCTATTCTCTTATGTCAAGCATGGTCACTGTCTTCCAGAGCTCTGACCCCACAACCCCTTTTCTCTGTATAAGATGATCATGTCTCTTCCTTCACAAAGAAATAGGTGCCATTACATAAAAAGTTCCTCAGTTTCTGTCTATCACATGCTACAAACAAACCTATATCTACACCAGCCTTTCTTTCTTCCTTCTAGTTACATTACAGGTTTCCTTCCTTTAGTAGAAATAGTCTATACAAAAACAAACTCTTTAAAAGCATTTCCTCTGCTCCTTGTATGTACTTTTGCATCTATAGTCACTTCTGAATGCATTCAAATCTGTTTAACATTTTCACTACTCCACTCAAATAATCTTTGTCTATGTCACCAATTTCTATCCACTGAGTTCTAACACCATTTACTTTGGAAGAGTTGGTTTAACTCTGAGATTTAGCTTTTTCATTGATAAAATTAAAATAATAAGATTGGTTCTGTATTGTTGCTGTGAAGATGAAATGATACAATATAAATGGATTTTATGTTGCTAAGTATCAAATTGCATCAATTTATTATAAATTAAATTTGAAGACCATTGCAGGCATAAAAACAAAAGTATATAAGTACCTGATTCTTTTTAATTCCACAAATACCTAGCATCCCAAAGTAACATATAAACAAACTTCTGTGCTTCTCAATGAAATCCTCCCAATCTCTATAACAAACAAAATGGTATTGGATCTAGTATTGTTTTTCATGTATGTTATGGTTTCATTCCTTATTTTGTATTACTAATGTAGCAAAGAAGGAAATTTTTTTCAACTATTGTATTTATTTAAAACAAATTGACAGGTTCAAGCACCTGTCTTCAGAAAATCCAGGAGCATTTTTTGGAAACATATTCAAGTAGGATGTGGCCTAAGCCCTTAATACCTTCCTGAACAGCCATGCACCTAAACAAACCTTAGGAGATGTTAACAAGGGAGAAGACCACGGAACAAGTCGCACTTTTTCCCCTGGATAACAGAAACAAGGTAAAGCAACCCAGATCCTTTTGAATGAATGGCTGTCATGTTAATGCACTTGGAGTTCTATAAAAATAGAGCCTGTATCATATATGCATATATAGATATATACTTCTTATTTTTAATAAAGTCTCTTGCTTGCTTCAAAACTTAAGGATGATCTTTTTCCTGGTCAGTCATTTCAAGGGAACAATAAATAAAGTAGAAAAAGATGAATAGTTTTCATATTTCTGTGGAAGACAAAAAACATTTATACTATTATTATTTTTATTTTTTTATTTTTTTATTAAATAATAACTGTATACAATGATATGATTATGGGGCATCATACACTCACTTCATAAACCATTTGACACATTTTCATCACAGTGGTTAACATAGCCTTTCCGGCGTTATCTCAGTTACTGTGCCAAAACATTTACATTCTACATTTACCAAGTTTCGCAAATACCCCTGTAATATGCACCACAGGTGTGATCCCACAGATTCCCCTCCCTCTACCCACCCTCCCTTCCCACTTCCCCCTATTGTTAAGTTGTAGCTGGGTTATAGCTTTCATGTGAGAGTCCCAAATTAGTTTCATAGTAGGGCTGTGTACATTGGGTACTTTTTCTTCCATTCTTGAGATACTTTACTAAGAAGAATATGTTCCAGCTCCATCCATGTAAACATGAAAGAGGTAAAGTCTCCATCTTTCTTTAAGGCTGCATAGTATTCCATGGTATACATATACCACAATTTATTAATCCATTCGTGGATCGATGGGCACTTGGGCTTTTTCCATGACTTAGCTATTATGAATTGGGCTGCAATAAACATTCTGGTACAAATATCTTTGTTATGTTGTGATTTTTGGTCTTCTGGGTATATGCCCAGCAGAGGAATTACAGGACTGAATGGCAGATCTATTTTTAGATCTCTGAGTGTTCTTCATATATCTTTCCAAAAGGAATGTATTAATTTGCATTCCCACCAGCAGTGCAGAAGTGTTCCCTTTTCTCCGCATCCACGCCAACATCTCTGGTCTTGAGATTTTGTGATATAGGCTAGTCTCATTGGAGTTAGATGATATCTCAAAGTAGTTTTGATTTGCATTTCTCTGATGATTAAAGATGATGAGCATTTTTTCATATGTCTGAAGGCCGTGCGCCTGTCTTCTTCAGAGAAGTTTCTCTTCAAATCCCTTGCCCAGCCTGCGATGGGATCCCTTGTTTTTTTCTTGCTGATGCGTTTGAGTTCTCTGTGGATTCTGGTTATTAAACCTTTGTCAGAGATATACCCTGCAAATATCTTCTCCCATTCTGAGGGCTGTCTGCTTGCTCTGCTTACTGTGTTCTTAGCTGTGCAGAAGCTTTTTAGTTTGATCAAGTCCCAGTAGTGTATTTTTGAAGCTGCTTCAATTGCCCGGGGGGTTCTCCTCATGAAATACTCACCCAGACCAATTTCTTCAAGGGTTTTCCCTGCATTCTCCTCTAGTATTTTTATAGTTTCATGTCTTAAGTTTAAATCTTTAATCCAATGAGAGTCTATCTTAGTTAATGGTGAAAGGTGTGGGTCCAATTTCAGTCTTCTGCAGGTTGCCAGCCAGTTCACCCAGCACCATTTGTTAAATAGGGAATCTTTTCCCCACTGAATGTTTTTAATTGGCTTGTCAAAAATCAAATAGCGGTAAGTAGCTGGATTCATCTCTTGGTTCTCTATTCTATTCCAGATATCTACTTCTCTGTTTTTGTGCCAATACCATGCTGTTTTGATCACTATCGATTTGTAGTAAAGTCTGAGGTCTGGTAGTGTGATTCCTCCTGTTTTGTTTTTATTTCTGAGTAATGTCTTGGCTATTCGAGGTTTTTTCTGATTCCATATAAAACGAAGTAATGTTTTTTCAAGATCTTTAAAATATGACAGTGGAGCTTTAATAGGGAGTGCGTTGAAATTATATATTGCTTTCGGTAGTATGGACATTTTGATGATGTTGATTCTTCCTAGCCATGAGCATGGTATGTTTTTCCATTTGTTAACATTTTCAGCTATTTCTTTTCTTAGAGTTTCATAGTTCTCTTTATAGAGATCTTTCACGTCTTTTGTTAGGTAAATTCCCAAATATTTCATCTTCTTTGGCACTACTGTGAATGGGATAGAGTCCTTAACTGCTTTTTCAATTTGACTGTTGTTGGTGTATATAAAGGCTACCGATTTATGAATGTTGATTTTGTAACCTGAGACGCTGCTGTATTCCTTGATCACTTCTAGGAGTTTTGTAGTAGAGTCCCTAGTGTTTTCCAGATACACAATCATATCATCTGCGAAGAGCGAGAGTTTGATCTCTTCTGACCCTATATGGATACCCTTGATCGCCTTTTCTTCCCTAATTGTGGTGGCTAAAACTTCCATTACAATGTTGAAAAGCAATGGAGACAATGGGCAGCCTGGTCTGGTTCCTGATCTGAGTGGAAATGATTCCAATTTAACTCAATTCAATATGATATTGGCTGTGGGTTTGCTGTAGATAGCCTCTATCAGTTTAAGAAAAGTCCCTTCTAGACCAATTTTCTTGAGTGTTCTGATCATGAAGGGATGCTGGATATTATCAAAAGCTTTTTCTGCATCAATTGAGAGAATCATATGGTCTTTGTTTTTTAATTTGTTTATGTGCTGAATTACATTTATAGATTTACGTATATTGAACCAGCCTTGAGACCCTGGGATAAAACCAACTTGGTCATGATGTATAATTTGTTTGATGTGTTGCTGGATTCTGTTTGTTAGGATCTTGTTGAATATTTTTGCATCTATATTCATTAGTGATATTGGTCTATAATTTTCTTTTCTTGTTGGGTCTTTTCCTGGTTTGGGGATCAGGGTGATGTTTGCTTCATAGAACGTGTTGGGTAGTCTTCCTTCTTTTTCTACATTTTGGAACAGGTTGAGTAATATAGGTACTAATTCCTCTTTAAAGGTTTGGTAGAATTCTGACGTGAAACCATCTGGTCCCGGGCTTTTCTTTTTAGGGAGGTTTTGTATAGTTGATGCTATTTCTGAACTTGATATGGGTCTGTTCAACATTTCCACTTGATTCTGGTTAAGTCTTGGAAGGTGGCGTGCTTCCAAGTATCGGTCTATTTCCTTCAGATTTTCATATTTCTGAGAATAAAGTTTCTTGTAATATTCATTAAGGATTTTTTGGATTTCTGATGAGTCTGTGGTTATTTCGTCTTTGTTGTTTCTGATTGATGATATTAGAGATTTTACTCTTTTTTTCCTGATTAGGTTGGCCAGAGGTTTATCTATTTTATTGACCTTTTCAAAAAACCAGCTTTTTGATTTATTGATCTGTTGTATTATTCTTTTGTTTTCAATTTCATTTAATTCTGCTCTAATTTTGGTTATTTCTTTTCTTCTACTGGGTTTGGGGTTGGAATGTTCTTCCTTTTCCAGTTGCGTGAGATGTCCCATTAAGTTGTTAACTTCCTCTCTTTCCGTTCTCTTGAGGAAGGCTTGCAGTGCTATAAATTTCCCTCTTAGAACTGCCTTTGCAGTGTCCCAGAGGTTCTTATAGTTTGTGTCTTCATTGTCGTTTTGTTCCAAAAAATTGGTGATTTCTTTCTTAATCTCATCTCTGACCCAGCTATCATTCAGCATAAGGTTATTTAACTTCCATGTTTTTGTATGGGTATGCAGATTCCTGTTGTTACTCAATTCAAGTTTTATTCCATGATGGTCCGAGAAGATGCATGGAATAATTTCTATTCCTTTAAATTTACTGAGGTTAGACTTGTGACCTAAAATGTGATCAATTTTGGAGTAAGTTCCGTGGGCTGATGAGAAGTATGTGTATTCAGTTTTGTTGGGATGAAATGTTCTGTAGATGTCTGCTAAATCTAAATATTGGATGGTTAGGTTTAAATCTAAGATTTCTTTGCTCAGCTTCTTTCTGGAGGATCGATCCAACACTGCCAAGGGAGTGTTGAAATCTCCAAAGATTATGGAGCTGGAGGAAATCAAGTTACTCATGTCTGTTAGAGTTTCTCTTATAAATTGAGGTGCATTCTGGTTGGGTGCATAGATATGAATAATTGAGATCTCGTCATAGTGAGTATTACCCTTAACAAATATGAAGTGACCATTCTTGTCCTTCCTTACTTTTGATGGTTTAAAGCCTACTGTATCTGCAAATAAAATTGCAACACCTGCTTTTTTCTGATTACCATTTGCCTGAAATATGGATGACCATCCTTTCACCCTGAGTCTGTATTTGTCTTTTAAGTTGAGATGTGACTCTTGCATGCAACAAATATCTGGCTTGAGTTTTTGTATCCAGTCAGCTAACCTATGCCTCTTTAGAGGACAGTTTAAGCCATTCACATTGATGGAGAGTATTGATGAGTCTGGTGGAATTTTGGGTATCGAGTTTTTCAAAGGTCCAGTGGACATTTTTAGTCCTTTCACCAGTGTGGAAGTTGGAGTTTGATCCGAAGTTTCTGAGTGAGTTTACTTTTGTGGTATAGGATTGGGTTGGTCATTGTGGAGGATAGGTCTGAGAACATCCTGAAGAGCTGGTTTACTATGGCAAATTTTTTCAACATATGAATGTCATTGAAGTATTTAATTTCTCCATCATAGATGAAACTCAGTTTAGCTGGATACAAGATCCTGGGTTGAAAGTTTTTTTGCTTTAGGAGATTAAAAGTTGATGACCAGCCTCTTCTTGCTTGAAAAGTTTCAGCAGAGAGATCTGCAGTTATTCTAAAATTCTCACCTTTGTACGTTATAGTTTTCTTTCGCCGGGCTGCTTTGAGAATCTTCTCTTTCATGTTAACTTTAGTGAAGCTAATTATGATATGTCTGGGTGATGGCTTATTGGGGTTGAATCGTGCTGGGGTTCTGAAGCTGTCTGCTATCTGAATTTCAGATTCTCTAGGCATGTCTGGAAAATTTTCTTTCATAATTTCATGTAGAAGGGCCTCTGTGCCCTTGGCAGCTACCTCATCGTTCTCCGAAATTCCTATAACACTTATGTTGTTTTTTTTTCGAATTATCTGAGAGCTCTCTGAGTGAGTGATACGTTTTTGCTCTCCATTTCTCTTCCTCTTTGAGAGATTGGGAGCGTTCGAAGACTTTATCTTCAATGTCAGAAATGCTTTCTTCTGCTTGCTCCATTCTGTTACTGAGGGATTCTACTGTATTTTTCATATCTTTGAGGGCTGTAAGTTCTTGTTTCAGTGTGTCTAAGTCTTTGGTGGTTTTGTCTTTAAATTCATTAAATTCTTGAGACAATTTTTGAATTTCTCCTCGAATTCCTAATTCCATTTTATTAATCTTGTCTGCAAACCAAATTCTGAATTCGACTTCTGACATCTCAGCCAGTTGTTTATGAATGGGATCTTCAATCACATCTGCCGTATCTTTTATTGGGGGGGTTGATCTATTCTGGTTATTCATGTTACCAGAGTTTTTCCGCTGATTCCGCCCCATGGTTTACTCCCTTTGGTTTTTCCCCTGGGGTTTTATCGAGGGCCCGTACAGTGTTGTGGCCTGAGAAACTTGGGCCCTGTCTTGTGTGGTGGAGCAAAGTGGTTCTGTCTTGTTTTCAGCTGGTTTCTGTTCGATCCTATTGCAACTTCTACTCTGGCATGAAATCTCAGCTGTGTGGAAAAATCAGCAATTAAGTCACCCCGCCTGCCCACCTCTGGCCCCAGTTGGAAAAGGAGAATCAAACCTTTCTACAATCGCACACCCAGGGCACCGCCTGAAAAGTCCTCAGTCTATTAGCCCAGTTCAAAAGGTCCGAATCAACTGTCTCAATCGGCACTTGTCTCGGGTGGAAGGGTTCAAGAGGTCTCTGGGAACTGGATCACAGGGGCCTGGTGACTCCTCTGACACAGCTCACCCCAGTGCAGCGTGGAGTCAGGAGGAGCCACCCAGCAAACAGAGCAGTCTGGGAAGGTTGACGTCTCCTTCCCCACTTTGCCCCTCCGTCGGACCCAGTCACTGGTATCTCTGCAGATGGCTAACCCAGTTGCCTGCAGTGAACAGACACTCCAGGGGTTTGCACCTGCCTGAATCGCAAGGAAGTCTGCCAGGCCCCCGCAGACTGCCGCTATCTAGCAGGAGGAGATGGGGCCTGACATCTTTGAGTGTTTGATGCAGGTGATGGGAAGGAGGTGTTCACTCAGGCTTAGCCCCGTCCCTGATGCATGCTGCTAACAGAACAGAACAGAACAGACAACTTTGTGAGGTTCTGTCTCTGTTCCTGTCGTCGCCTACAGAAGACGGGCTGTTTTGAGTTCAAACGTCTTTGCTGCTGGAGAATTGCGTCTGAACACCTCTCTGGGTCGGCCCCGCCCTGGAAGCTTCCCGGTTTTGTGAGCCGTGTCACCGGTGGCCTCCTCTGGTTGCCCAGGGAGACAGGGGGTGTGGCCTCAGAATATCCAGAAGTGAGCGTTCTGCCGTTAAAGATAAAACGGCTGTTGATCTACCTCCAGGGAACTGCTGCTCTGGTGTGGGCACTCAGGGGAACCTTTTCTCCTCTGACCCGCACTCCAGAGTCAGCACTGAGCGGCCGCAGTTTGTGCTGGGTCCACACCCCTTAAGAGATCCCCCAAGAATCAGAACTCTTGGGGGATGGGCCCCCAGACCCCGATTGGGAGTGTGGGGGGGGGAGCTAGAGTTTCATTCAGTTTTACGCAATACTACGGTCGGGGAGGGCTCCTGCACTGCACCGCAGGGAAGTGCCGCCAAGGCTTGATTTCCCCTCAGCAGAGTGCCCTCTCCTCGCTCATGTATCCCAGAGTCAGCGCTGACCTGACGCAGCTCAGGCACTGTGCACTCCCCTTGAGAAATCACCCAAGGAGCCGAACTCCTGCGGGATAGGCCCTCAGACCCCGAGTGAGAGTAGGGGTTCTCAGCTCTCAGCGGGGAGGCCAGAGTCTTATTCAGTCTTGGGCCCCGTATGCCCGGGGATGTTTGGTGCACTGCCCCGCAGGGAAGTGCCGCGAGGCCTGAATCCCCCTCAGCCCGGTGCCCTCTCCTCACTTGCGCGCCTCAGAGTCAATGCTGACCAGTCGCAACTCGGGGACTGTCCACTCCCCTTGAGAAATCACCCAAGGATCCGAAGTCCTGGGGGACAGGCCTCCAGACCTCAGTGGGTGGGAGGGGAGCGCCGGGGATTCAGGGTTGCCGGCAAAGGATTCCCAAAGTTTTATTCAGCCCTATGTCCGGCAGGAGAACACTACGGCACCCCAGTAGGGGAGGTAGGTCCAGTTTTCAGAAGGTCTCTCCCGTGGAGTGTAGTGGGAGGGCCTTTAATTTCTGCCCGCTTGTTCAATTGTGGGGCTCTTGAGCCGGTCTCATGGTGGAGGGGGACTCTCGTCCGCTTGGTGGTGGATTTTGTACCTTTTGCTTGCGTCCTTGTGATCACAACTTGCCTCAGCGGTGTTGATGTGCGTTCTTCAGCCTTCTCTCTTGGTGAGGCTCAAGTCCACCAGGATACTTACTGAATTCCTGTCCCTTAACTCTCCTTCTGGACGGGAGCCTTTGTTGAAAGCTGGCTTCAGTCCGCCATCTTGTCTCCCCTCAAAAAAACATTTATACTTTAAGAAGTTCAGAAATTTCACTGTACAGATGGGAGGTGGAGCAAGATGGTGGCCGAGTAACAGCTTCCTTGCATCTGGGCACTGTGAGTCTGGGGAGATAGGACTCCAGGCATCTCTGGCGGGTGAGATCTGCCTATCATCACCCATGTGAGGATACAGGGAGTCAGCGAGTGACTTCTGGACCACCAGAGGAGGACTAAAACATTGGAAAAATGGCAAGTGGTCGCGTGTGTTCAATCCGTCTAAACCTGCCCACAATTGTAAGTTCAGTAGCAACGAGACTGCAAACCAGAAAAGCCTTACCTGTGAACTGTTTTGCTGTCTTTGGACTTGGCACTCAGTTGAACTGCCTTGGGGAGAGCCTGAGCGGGAGTGCGGAGAACTTTGGCCGTTGTCTAGGGCCCCAGTCTCAGCCGGTGAGCCAGACGGAGCTAATAGTGTTTGGCTGTGGGTCACAGGGAGCCATTGTGAGCGATCTGCCCCGGCAAACTCTGCCCTCAGGGTTGCACAGCTAGAATCAGGTGGGAGCTGGTAACCCAGAGACCAAGTAGCCTAAGGGTGGCGTCTGAGCTGCCTTGCAGCCCTAACCCTCAGGGGCAGAGTGAGACCGGATTTGGCACTCTGGGTAAGTAGATAGCCACTTCAGCAGTGATTCCAGTGATAAGCACTTTCCTGGGAAAGATTCTGCTCAGCAAGTTTACAAGTTGAAAGTGCCTTTTAAGTGTGCTGAAGAGAGATTTAGGGTGTCTACCTGCTGGGGATTGAGAAATCAGCAGCCTCCAGTCGTATCAGAACTGTGATTAACATCTCATACCCCAGAAGACCACGTGTTGCCCAGACAATATTCAATAACATACACATACTGCTTTGTTTTTGGTTGTGTTATTTTATTTTATTTTTGGTTTCATTGTTTTTTTGTTTATTTTGATGTTGTTGATGTTGTTTTGTTTTTTAATTTTAACCTTTTCCATAAGGATCCTTTTGATTTCTCAATTTTTCTAGTTTAATTATAATTTCCCATTGCTGCCTTTTTCAATAACTAGAAATTCATTTTTGCTACTGTTTCTACCACTACTATTTGGTTTTTCACCCAATTTTATCCAGTAAAGTTTTCTGTTTGCTTGTTTTGGTTTGATTTATAGCATTTTTGTCTTTCCTCTCTACTTGGTGGAGGTGGGGTACTGTGTCTGATCAGGTTAGCAAAGAGCTGCTGACCTCAAGGGAACCACCCAACTGGGCACCCCCAGAAGGTGGGGTCTTTTTAAGGTTGTGTCAAAGTACCCTACTGTACACCTATATTGCTCTGTCTCCCTCTATCTGTGCCTCTCTTCTTTTTGTCAATATTCCTTTTACCCACCCCCTCTCCTTTCTCTAATTTTCTTTTTTTTTTTCTTATCACTCGGTCCTCCTATCTTTCATCCCTTTTTTGCTCTTCAAACTTCTCACCCTTCTGGTCCTGTAACCCTTGGTCCACAGGCACGAGAACTTAAAGAGCAAGAGGAAGTAAAAGGAAAATTAGGGCAAGGAAACAGATAAAAGAAATCACTCATGAGGAAGAATCAGCAGAAAATTCCAGGCAACATGAAGAACCAGTCCAGAACAATGCTGCCAAGAGGCCATGAGGTAGCTACTGCAGAAGATTCCACCTATAAAGAAATGTTAGGAATGAAAGAAAGGGAATTTAGAATACACATGTTAAAAATAATGAACGAAATGATGGAAACAATGAAGGAAACTGCTAATAAAGTGGTAACTAACCAAAAGGAAATCTAAAAACAGAATCAAATAAGAGATGAATGATATGAAGAATATAAACAGGATATAGCAGAGCTGAAGGAACTGAAACAGTCAATTAGGGAACTTAAAGATACAATGGAAAGTATCAGCAACAGGTTGGATCATGCAGAAGAAAGAATTTCAGAGGTACAAGACAAAGTTCTTGAGATAACTCAGATAGTAAAAGAGGCAGAAAAGAAGAGAGAGAAAGCAGAACATTCACTGTCAGAATTATGGGACTTTATGAAGCGTTCCAACATACGAGCTATAGGAATTCCAGAAGGGGAAGAAGAATGCCCCAGAGGAATGGAAGCCATACTAGAGAATATTATAAATGAAAATTTCCCAAATATCACCAAAGATTCTGACACACTGCTTTCAGAGGGCTATCGGACCCCAGGTCGCCTCAACTCTAGCCAAGCTTCTCCAAGACACATTGTGATGAACCTGTCCAAAGTCAAGACAAAAGAAAAGAGTCTACAAGCTGCCAGGAGTAAGCGCCAGCTGACCTACAGGGGCAAATCCATCAGATTGACCGCAGACTTCTCTAATGAAACGTTCCAAGCAAGAAGACAATGGTCATCTACCTTTAATCTACTTAAACAGAACAATTTCCAGCCCAGAATTCTGTACCCTGCTAAGCTAAGCCTAAAAATTGACGGAGAATTCAAAACATTTACGGATATACAAACATTGAGGAAATTTGCCACAACAAGACCAGGTCTACAGGAAATACTTCAACCTGTTCTGCACACTGACCACAATGGATCAGCAGCAAAGTAAGAACTCAGAAATTAAAGGACAGAACCTAACCTCCACACTGATGCAAAAGATAAAACTAAGCAATGGACTATCACAAAATAAGATGAATAGAATACTACCACACTTATCAATTATCTCAATAAATGTTAATGGCTTGAATCCCCACTGAAGAGACATAGATTGGTTGAGTGGATTAAAAAACACAAGCCATCCATTTGCTGTCTGCAAGAAACACACCTGGCTTCAAAAGACAAATTAAAGCTCCGAGTCAAGGGTTGGAAGACAATTTTTCAGGCAAATGGAATTCAGAAGAAAAGAGGAGTTGCAATCTTATTTTCAGACACATGTGGATTTGAAGCAACTAAAGTCAAAAAAGACAAAGATGGTCACTTTATATTGGTCAAGGGAAAAATACAACAAGAAGACATTTCAATTCTAAATATTTATGCACCCAATTTAAATGCTCCCAGATTCTTGAAACAGACCTTACTCAGTCTGAGCAATATGATATCCGATAATACCATCATAACAGGGGACTTTAAAACTCCTCTTACAGAGCTGGACAGATCCTCTAAACAGAAATAAAACAAAGATACAAGAGATTTAAAGGAGACCCTAGAACAACTGTGCTTGATAGACGCATATAGAACACTCCATCCCAAAGATAAAAAATATACATTCTTCTCATCACCCCATGGAACGTTCTCCAAAATTGATCACATCCTGGGACACAATACAAATATCAACAGAATCAAAAGAATTGAAATTTTACCTTCTATCTTCTCAGACCATAAGGCAATAAAGGTGGGACTCAACTCTAACAAAAACGCTCAACCCCACACAAAGTCATGGAAAATAAACAATCTTCTGTTGAATAACAGAGGGGTGCAGGAAGAAATAAAACAGGAAATCATTAACTTCCTTGAGCATAACAACAATGAAGACACAAGCTACCAAAACCTGTGGGATACTGCAAAAGCAGTTTAGAGAGGAAAATTCATCGCTTTAGATGCCTACATTCAAAAAACAGAAAGAAAGCGCATCAACAATCTCACAAGAGATCTTATGGAATTGGAAAAAGAAGAACAATCTAAGCCTAAACTCAGTAGAAGAAAAGAAATATCCAAAATCACATCAGAGATCAATGAAATTGAAAACAAAAGAATCATTCAGAAAATTAATGAAACAAGGAGTTGGGAGGGAGGAGGGTGGGGCCTTAGTGTGTGTCACACTTTATGGGGGCAAGATATGATTGCAAGAGGGACTTTACCTAACATTTGCAATCAGTGTAACTGGCTTATTGTACCCTCAATGAATCCCCAACAATAAAAAAAAAAGAATATTTCAGATTGCATATGAAACCAGCACATTGTACCCCTTGATTGCACTAATGTACACAGCTATGATTTAACAATAAAAAAATAAAAATTAAAAAAAAATTTAAAAAAAACATAAATAAAATAGATAAACCATTGGCCAGGCTAACGAGAAATAGAAAAGTAAAATCTCTAGTAACCTTAATCAGAAATGATAAAGGGGAAATAACAACTGATCCCACAGAGATACAAGAGATCATCTCTGAATACTACCAGAAACTCTATGCCCAGAAATTTGACAATGTGAAGGAAATGGATAAATACTTAGAATCACACCCTCTCCCTAGACTCAGCCAGGAAGAAATAGAGCTCCTGAACAGACCAATTTCAAGCACTGAGATCAAAGAAACAATAAAAAATCTTCCAACCAAAAAATGCCCTGGTCCAGATGGCTTCACTCCAGAATTCTATCAAACCTTCAAGGAAGAGCTTATTCCTGTACTGCAGAAATTATTCCAAAAAATTGAGGAAGAAGGAACCTTCCCCAACTCATTCTATGAAGCAAACATCACCCTGATACCAAAACCAGGAAATGACCCAAACAAAAAGGAGAATTTCAGACCAATCTCACTCATGAACATAGACGCAAAAATTCTCAACAAAATCCTAGCCAATATATTACAGCTTATCATCAAAAAAGTCATTCATCATGATCAAGTAGGCTTCATCCCAGGGATGCAAGGCTGGTTTAACATACGCAAGTCTATAAACGTTATCCACCATATTAACAGAGGCAAAAATAAAGATCACATGATCCTCTCAATAGATGCAGAAAAAGCATTTGATAAAATCCAGCATCCTTTTCTAATTAGAACACTGAAGAGTATAGGCATAGATGGCACATTTCTAAAACTGATTGAACCTATCTATGACAAACCCACAGCCAATATTTTACTGAATGGAGTAAAACTGAAAGCTTTTCCTCTTAGAACTGGAACCAGACAAGGTTGTCCTCTGTCACCTTTACTATTCAACGTAGTGCTGGAAGTTCTAGCCAATACAATTAGGCAAGACAAGGAAATAAAGGGAATCCAAATGGGAGCAGAGGAGGTCAAACTCTCCCTCTTTGCTGATGACATGATCTTATACTTAGAGAACCCCAAAGACTCAACCACAAGACTCCTAGAAGTCATCAAAAAATACGGTAATGTTTCAGGATATAAAGTCAATGTCCACAAGTCAGTAGCCTTTGTATACACCAATAACAGTCAAGATGAGAAGCTAATTAAGGACACAACTCCCTTCACCATAGTCTCAAAGAAAATGAAATACCTAGGAATATACCTAACGAAGGAGGTGAAGGACCTCTATAAGAAAACCATGAAATCCTCAGAAAGGAAATAGCAGAGGATATTAACAAATGGAAGAACATACCATGCTCATGGATGGGAAGAATCAACATTGTTAAGGTGTCTATACTTCCCAAAGCAATCTACCTATTCAATGCCATTCCTATCAAAGTACCTACATCGTACTTTCAAGATTTGGAAAAAATGATTCTGCGTTTTGTATGGAACCAGAAAAAAACCCGTATAGCTAAGGCAGTTCTTAATAACAAAAATAAAGCTGGGGGAGTCAGCATACCAGATTTTAGTCTGTACTACAAAGCCATAGTGGTCAAGACAGCATGGTACTAGCACAAAAACAGAGACATAGACACTTGGAATAGAATTGAAAACCAAGAAATGAAACTAACATCTTACAACCACCTAATCTTCGACAAACCAAACAAGAACATACCTTGGGGGAAAGACTCCCTATTCAATAAATGGTGTTGGGAGAACTGGATGTCTACATGTAAAAGAATGAAACTGGACCCACACCTTTCCCCACTCACAAAAATTGATTCAAGATGGATAAAGGACTTAAACTTAAGGCATGAAACAATAAAAATCCTCCAAGAAAGCATAGGGAAAACACTGGAAGATATTGGCCTGGGGAAAGACTTCATGAAGAAGACTGCCATGGCAATTGCAACAACAACAAAAATAAACAAATGGGACTTCATTAAACTGAAAAGCTTCTGTACAGCTAAGGAGACAATAACCAAAGCAAAGAGACAACCTACACAATGGGAAAGGATATTTGCATATTTTCAATCAGACAAAAGCTTGATAACTAGGATCTATAGAGAACTCAAATTAATCCACATGAAAAAAGCCAACAATCCCTTATATCAATGGGCAAGAGACATGAATAGAACTTTCTCTAAAGACGACAGACGAATGGCTAACAAACACATGAAAAAATGTTCATCATCTCTATATATTAGAGAAATGCAAATCAAAACAACCCTGAGATATCATCTAATCCCAGTGAGAATGGCCCACATCACAAAATCTCAAAACTGCAGATGCTGGCGTGGATGTGGAGAGAAGGGAACACTTTTACACTGCTGGTGGGACTGCAAACTAGTACAACATTTCCGGAAAGAAGTATGGAGAAACCTTAAAGCACTCAAGCTAGACCTCCCATTTGATCCTGCAATCCCATTACTGGGCATCTACCCAGAAGAAAAGAAATCCTTTTATCATAAGGACACTTGTACTAGACTGTTTATTGCAGCTCAATTTACAATCGCCAAAATGTGGAAACAGCCTAAATGCCCACCAACCCAGGAATGGATTAACAAGCTGTGGTGTATGTATACCATGGAATACTATTCAGCCATTAAAAAAATGGAGACTTTACATCCTTTGTATTAACCTGGATGGACGTGGAAGACATTATTCTTAGTAAAGCATCACAAGAATGGAAAAGCATGAATCCTATGTGCTCAATTTTGATATGAGGACAATTAATGACAATTAAGTTTATGGGGGGGGAAGCAGAAAGAGGGATGGAGGGAGGGGGGTGGGGCCTTGGTGTGTGTCACCCTTTATGGGGGCAAGACATGATTGCAAGTGGGACTTTACCTAACAATTGCAATCAGTGTAACCTGGCTTATTGTACCCTCAATGAATCCCCAACAATAAAAAAAAAAAAGGGAAAAAAAAAAGAAATTTCACTGTACAAAATAAAGAGCTTATAGACGCTATCTGTGCAATTTTTCTTGGCTGTGGTATTTAAATGCACAAACTCCTCCAAAACGAGAAGCCACATATTCATTCTTGTCCAAATCCCTCTCTCTCTTCTATTGCATAAAGTAGTTTTTCCTTTAGTTGTTCATAACTCTTATATGGTGGTAGATCGAAGTGATTAAAATATGTATGGCATCTTGGTAACCAGGTGTCTTTGCCAACTTTTTCAATGCAAAACTTTTTTTTTCTTGGGGCACCATACACTGGTTTTATATACAATTTGACATATTTTCATCACACTGATAAACATAGCCTTCATGGCATTTTCTTAGTTATTGTGCTAAGACATTTATATTCTACATTTGGTAAGTTTCACATGTACCCTTTGTAACCTGCACCGTAGGTGTGTTCCCACCAATTACCATGCCTCCGCCCATCCTCCCACCTCCCCACTACTCCCCTTAACCTTTACCCATATTCTTAGGTAATAGTTGTGTTATAGCTTTCATATGAAAGCTATAAATTAATTTCATAGTAGAGCTGACTACATTGGATACTTTTTCTTCCATTCTTGAGATACTTTACTAAGAAGAATATGTTCCAGCTCCATCCATTTAAACATGAAAGAGGTAAAGTCTCTATCTTTCTTTAAGGCTACAAAATATTCCCTGGTATACATATACTACAATTTATGGATCAATTCGTGGGTCGATGGGCACTTGGGCTTCTTCCATGACTTAGCAATTATGAATTAGGCTCCAATAAACATTCTGATACAAATATCTTTGTTATAATGTGATTTTTGGTTTTCTGGGGATATAGCTAGTAGAGGAATTATAGGATCGACTGGAAGGTCTATTTTTACTTCTCTAAGTGTTCTCCAAACATCTTTCCAAAAGGAACACATTATTTTGAATTCCCACCGGCAGTGTAGAAGTGTTCCCTTTTCTCCACATCCATGCCAACATCTCTGGTTTAGGGATTTTGTAATATGGGCTAATCTTACTGGAGTTAGATGATATCTCAAAGTAGTTTTGATTTGCATTTCTCTGATGATTAAAGATGATGAGCATTTTTCATATGTGTGTAGGCCATACACCTATCTTATTCAGAGAAGATTCTCTTCAAGTCCCTTGCCCAGCTTGAGATGGGATCACTTGTTCTTTTCTTGCTAATACGCTTGAGTTCTCTTTGGATTCTTGTTATTAAACCTTTTTTGAAGACATAAACTGCAAGTATCTTCTTCCATTCTGAGGGCTGTCTACTTACTTTACTTAACTGTGTTCTTGGCTGTGCAGAAGCTTTTAGTTTGATCAGGTCCCAGTAGTGTATTTTTTATACTGCTTCAATTTCCCAGGGAGTCCTCCTCATAAAACATTCACCCAAGCTGATTTCTTCAAGAGTTTTCCCTGCACTTTCTTCCAGTATTTTTATAATTTCATGTCTTAAGTTTAAATCTTTAATCCAGTGAGAGTCTATCTTAGTTAATGGTGAAAGGTGTGCGTCCAGTTTCATTCTTCTACGGGTTGCCAGCCAGTTCATCCAGCACCATTTGTTAAATAGGGAATCTTTCCCCCCACTGAATGTTTTTAATTGGCTTGTCAAAGATCAAATAATGGTAAGTAGCTGGGTTTGTCTCTTGGCTCTCTATTCTGTTCCAGATATCCACCTGTGGTTTTTTTTTGTGCCAGTACCATGCTGTTTTAATCACTATCAATTTATAGTATAGTCTGAGGTCTAGTAGCGTGATTCCTCCTGCTTCGTTTTTATTTCTGAGTAATGTCTTGGCTATTCAAGGTTTTTTCTGATTCCGTATAAAATGAAGCATTTATTTTTTCAAGATCTTTAAAGTATGACAAGGAGCTTTAATAGGGATTGCATTAAAATTGCATATTGCTTTGGGTAGTATGGACATGTTAACAATGTTGATTCTTCCCAGTCATGAGCAGGGTATGTTTTTCCATTTGTTAACATTTTCAGCTATTTCTTTTCTTAGAGTTTCATAGTTCTCTTTACAGAGATCTTTCATGTCCTTTTTTGGTAAACTCCCAAGTATTTCATCTTCTTTGGCATTACTGTGAATGGAATAGAGTCTTTGACTGTTTTTTCAACTTGACTATTGTTGGTATATATAAAGGCTACCGATTTATGAATGTTGATTTTGTAACCTGAGATGCTGCTGTATTCCTTGATCACTTCTAAAAGTTTTGTAGCAGAATCCCTGGTGTTTTCCAGATATACAATCGTATCATCTGCAAAGAGCGAAAGTTTGATCTCTTCTGATCGTATGTGGATACCCTTGATCGCCTTTTCTTCCCTAATTGCAATGGCTAAAACTTCCATTACAATGTTAAAGAGCAGTGGACACAGTGGGCAGCCTTGTCTGGTTCCTGATCTGAGTGGAAATGATTTCAATTTAACTCCATTCAATACGATATTGGCTGTGGGTTTGCTGTAGATGGCCTCTATCAGTTTAAGAAATGTCCTGTCCCTTCTATACCAATTTTCTTAAGTGTTCTGATCATGAAAGGATGCTGGATGTTATCAAAAGCTTTTCTTCATCAATTGAGAGAATCATATCGTCTTTGTTTTTTAATTTATGTGCTCAATTATATTTATAGATTTACGTATATTGAACCAGCCTTGACACCCTGGCATAAAATCCACTTGGTCATGGTGTATAATTTGTTTGATGTGTTGCGGGATTCTGTTTGTTAGGATCATGTTGAATATTTTGCATCAATATTCATTAGTGATATTGGTGTATAATTTTCTATTCTTGTTGGGTCTTTTCCTGGTTTGGGGATCAAGGTGATGTTTGATTCATAGAATGTGTTGGGTAGTATTCCTTCTTTCTCTATATTTTGGAAAAGCTTGAGTAATATGGGTACTAGTTCCTCTTTAAAGGTTTGGTAGAATTCTGACGTGAAGCCATCTGGTCCCTGGCTTTTCTTTTTAGGGAGATTTTGTATAGTTGATGCTATTTCAGAACTTGATTTGTGCCTGTTCATCATTTCCACTTCATTCTGGCTAAGTCTTGAAAGTGGTGTGCTTCCAAGTATTGGTCAATTTCCTTCAGATTTTCATATTTCTGAAAATAAAATGTAATATTCATTAAGGATTTTTTGAATTTCTGAGGAGTCCATTGTTATTTCGTCTTTGTCATTTCTGATTGATGAAATTAGAGATTTTACTCTTTTTTTCCTGGTTAGGTTAGCCAAAGGTTTATCTATTTTGTTGACCTTTTCAAAAAACCAACTTTTTGATTTATTTATCTATTGTATAATCCTTTTGTTTTCAATTTCATTTTATTCTGCTCTAATTTTGGTTAGTTCTTTTCTTCTATTGGGTTTGGGATCAGAATGTTCTTCCTTTTCCAGTTGCTTGAGATATTCCATTAAATTGTTAATGTCTTCTCCTTCCATTCTCTTGAGGAAGGCTTGTAGTGATATAAATTTGCCTCTTAGGACTGTCTTTGTGGTATTCCAAGGGTTCTGATAATTCATGTCTTCATTGTCATTTTGTTCTAAAAATTTGGTAATTTCCTTCTTAATCTCGCCTATGACCCACCTATCATTTACCATAAGGTTATTTAGCTTCCATGTTTTTGTATGATTATGCAGATTCCTGATGTTACTGATTTCCACTTTTATCCCTTGATGGTCCAAGAAGTGCAAGGAATAATTTCTATTCCTTTAAATTTACTGAGGTTAGATTTGTGACCTGAGATGTGATCGATTGTGGAGTATGTTCCATGGGTTGATGAGAAGAATGTGTATTCAGTTTTGTTGGGATGAAATGTTTTGTAGATGTCTGCTAAATCCAAATATTGAATGGTTAAGTTTAAATCTAAAATGTCTTTGCTCAGCTTCTGATTGGAGGATCTATCCAACACTACCAAAGGACTGTTAAAATCTCTGACTATTATGGAGCTGGAGGAAATCAAGTTGCTCATGTCTGTTAGAGTTTGTCTTATAAATTGAGGCGCATTCTGGTAGGGTGTATATATATTAATAATTGAAATCTCATCATATTGAGTATTACCCTTAACAAATATGAAGTGACCATTCTTATCCTTCTTTACTTTCGTTGGTTTAAAGCCTATTGTATCTGCAAATAGAATTGCAACACCTGCTTTTTTCTGATTTCCATTTGCCTGAAATATAGATGACCATCCCTTCACCCTGAGTCTATATTTGTCTTTTAAGGTAAGATGAGATTCTTGTATGCAGCAGATATCACGCCTGAGTTTTTATATCCTGTCAGCCAACCTGTGCCTCTTTCAAGGACAATTTAAGCCATTTGCATTAATGGAGAATATTGATAAACCTGGTAGAATTTTGGGTATTGGGTTTTTCAAAAGTTCAGGGACATTTTTAACCCTTTAGCCCATAGGCCCCCAAACTATGGCCCGTGGGCCACATGAGGTGCTGTGATTGTATTTGTTCCCATTTTGTTTTTTTACTTCAAAATAAGATAAGTGCAGTGTGCATAGGAATTTGTTCATAGTTTATTTTTTAAACTATAGTCTGGCCCTCTAACTGTCTGAGGGACAGTGAACTGGCCCCCTGTTTAAAAAGTTTGAGTATGCCTGCTTTAGCCACTGTGGAAGTTGGAGTTTGATCAAAAGTTTCTGAGTGAGTTTACTTTTGTGGTGGAGGATTGCACTGGTCATTATGAAGAATAGGTCTGAGAATATCCTGGAGAGCTTGTTTAGTTATGGCAAATTTCTTCAACATGTGAATGTCATTAAAGTATTTAATTTCTCCATCATAAAGGAAACTCAGTTTAGCTAGATACAGGATCCAGGGTTGAAAGGTATTTTGTTTTAGGAGATTAAAAGTCGATGACCACCCTCTTCTGGCTTGAAAGTTTTCAGCAGAGAGATCTGCACTCATTCTAATATTCTTCCCTTTGTAGGTTATGGTTTTCTTATGTCTGGCTGTTTTCAGAATTTTCTCCTTCATATTAACTTTAGTGAAGTTAATTATGATGTGCCTGGGGAATGTTTTATTTGGGTTGAGTCGTGCTTGGGTTCTGAACCTGTCTGCTATCTGAATTTAAGAATCTCTTGGCATGTCTGGAAAATTCTTTCATAATTTCCTGAAGAAGAGCCTCTGTGCCTTGGGAAGCCACTTCATCACCTTCAGAGATTCCTATTAGGCAAATATTAGTTTTCTTCAAATTATCCCAGAGCTCTCTGAGAAAATGATCTGTTTTTGCTCTCCATTTCTCTTCCTCTTGGAGAGTTTGGGAGCATTCAAAAGCTTTGTCTTCAATGTCAGAAATCCTTTCTTCTGCTTGCTCCATTCTGTTACCGAGGGATTCTACTGTATTTTTCATATTTTTGAGGGCTACAAATTCTTCTCTCAATTTGTCAAAATCTTTGGTAGTTTTGTCTTTAAATGCATTGAATTCTTGAGACAACTTTTGAAATGCTCCTGGAATTTCTAATTCCAACTTTTCCTCTATTCTATTAATATTTTTTGTAATCCAAAGTCTGAGTTTGATTTCTGACATCTCAGCCATCTGTTTATGAATGGGATCTTCAGTTGTGTCAGCCATATCTTTCCTTGGGGGCACTGATCTACTCTGGTTATTCATGTTACTGGAGTTTTTCCCCTGATTCCGCCCCATGATGATTTTACATCTCTTGACTAGGTAAGCAGGTAAATAGAAGTTGGGTTGGGGGCTCCAGGAGTAGTGCTTAACCAGCACTTTGCCCAAAACCTTGGAATGGTGTATATACCTTTTCCCCTGGAGCTTTGCTGAGGACCCATACAGTGATACATCCTGAGAAACTGGGGAACTGCTTGCCGTGGTGGGGCTAAGTGGCTCTGTCTTGTTTTCAGCTGGTCTCTGTCCTGCCTTAGTGAATCTGTTACTCTGGGTTGAAGTCTCAGCTTTGGAGAAATACCAGCAATTACATCACCCCACTCCCCCATAGGCAACAATTAGAAATGGAAAAATCAAACCTTCCTACAACCACACACCCAGGGTACCACTTGGATAGTCCTCAGGCAATTGTCCCAGTTCAAGAGGTCCAATACAATTGTCTCAGTCAACACCTGTCTCAAGTGGGAGAGTTCAAAAGGTCTCCGGCAACTAGATCGCAGGGGTCTGCTAACAACTCAAGTGTGACTTGCTCTGGTGCTCAGTGAGGTGAGGAGGACCCACTCAGCAAATAGATTAGTCCGGGAACGTTGATGCCTCCTTCCCCTCCTTGTACCTCTCTCTTGTACACCCAGTCACTGATAACCCCACAGGGCTGTGATCCAGTTGCCTCCAATGAACAGATCCAGTTGCCTCCAATGAGCAGATACACCTGCGTGAATCAAGAGTTCAAAAGGTCTCCAGCAACTAGATCGCAGGGGTCTGCTAACAACTCAAGTGTGACTTGCTCTGGTGCTCAGTGAGGTGAGGAGGACCCACTCAGCAAATAGATTAGTCCGGGAACGTTGATGCCTCCTTCCCCTCCTTGTACCTCTCTCTTGTACACCCAGTCACTGATAACCCCACAGGGCTGTGATCCAGTTGCCTCCAATGAGCACATCCAGTTGCCTCCAATGAGCAGATGCACCTGCGTGAATCACAGGGAGATCAATGTCTTCTCAGCCAGGCCGCTGCTCTCTGCCACTATCCTGCAGGGAGAGGTGAGGCCTGACAACCTTGGATGCTTAATGGAGGCTGGGGTAGTTCACTCAATTCCAGCCCCCCCCCCCCCGATTGATGTTGCTGACAGAACAGAACAACTTCACAGGATTTGTTTCTGTTCTGGCCAGTTATATTCCCCTGCAGATCTGAAGCTGTTTGAGTTCACAGAAACTGTGACTTAGGCCCAGTCTATGCTGCTGCCCAGTCTCAGCTTCAGTTTCTGTTGGGGTGGGCCAGTTATAGCTTACACACAGCCTCTGTCTTCCCTCCTTTGTCTCAGCTATGATACCCTGAGGGTGGGTGTGTCTTAGGCTCAGTAAAGTAGTCCTCTGGGTCAGCCCTGCCCTGGGAATCTGCTGGCTCTGCAAGTGTGTATTCTAGTCCCTGAGCTCTGCCCAGGCTTGTGCCACCTCAGGCAACCCTTTACTCATGGGGCCTGCGTTTCTGTCATAGGTCTGTTCCACCAGTGGCTGCCACCAGAGAAGATGACCGGCCTCCTCTGGTTGTCCAGAGAGACAGGGCATGTGACTCTGGAATATCCAGGGGGGTGAGCCCTATTGTTGCTGCTGTGGCTGCTGCTTTGTGCCTCAGGGCACCACCGCTTCTGTATGGTTCCCTCTCAGCTGACCATCCTCTTCTTACTCCTGTCCCACAGAATCAGCACTGACCAGCAGCAGTCCATGCCATGTCCACACCTCTTGAGAAAATACACAAGAATCTGGACTCCTGCAGGACAGGCTTCGAGACCTCGGAGTGAGAGTGGAGGGGAGTGCTGGGAGTTCAGAATTGTAGGTAGAGATTATATACAGTTTTATACAGTTTTATAACTGACAGGAGAGTGCCATGATACCCTAGTAGGGGAAGTAGGTCCACTTTTTAGAGGGTCTCTCCCATGGGATAAAATGGGAGGATGTTTGAACTCTGCCCACTTGTTTGTATGGAGTACTGCGAGCCATTCTCATGAGGGAAGGGACAGCTGTCCACTTGGCGATGGATTTTGTACCTTTTGCTTGTATCCTTGGGGTCGCAGTTGGCCTGAGCAGGGTTGATGTGCATTCCTCAACCTTCTTTCTTGGCTCAGCTCCAATATACCAGGTTACTTGCTAAACTTCTGTCTTTTAACTCTCCTTCTGGACAGGAGCCTCTGTGGAAAGCTAGCTCCAGTCAGCCATCTTGCCTCCACCCCCCTCAATGCAAAACTTTTGAAGCCCATTACTTCCCATGAGCTCAACAAATCCTCCTAAAGGTAAACAATAGGTTCCAAACTATAACAGTTGCATTCTTACTTCTTGTCTGTCACAAACTGCCAAAACCAAATGATTTGCTTGCTGTTTCTTGTATGGTGTGAATAAATAGTATTTCTCTGTCAATCTGCCAAGTCAACCTCCTGCATGCCACACAACATAACCTCCAATTCTTTTTTGTCAAAATACTGTAGCCCTTGAAGAGGAACAACTTCATTAAAATCATCAAGGAAAGCTTTGCTCTGTTCTTGTACTCCTCGAGAAAAATGTCATTCTGTCATTAAACCAATATATTCATCTTTGTTTTCCTCAGTCACCAAGATATTGGAACCTCCCTACTTGAGGTCATGTGAAGTAACTTTTTCCAAAATCTCCATGTTAACAGAAAAGTACATTTCTAAGTCACACTCTTCAATGTTGTTGTCTGTTATCCAGATAAGGGAGTTATAAAATCCAGTGTCAGTAGATTCCAAATCCTTAATAGTAAGTTTTTTACTTAGCATTTGCTTATAGAATGGTAAAGAGAAACCAGTATCAATAAACTTTCCATGAAATAGTGCCATAGCTATAAAGTGACCAATGAAACAGAAGTATGAAAGATGGTCTGAATTAATGGTTGATGCTGGATTTATTTGCAAACAACGGTTGTTCTTGCCTACATACTCAAATAAGCAATACATTGGGTTCAAAACTTCATGTGAAAGCAAGTAAAACCATTCTCTTGCTAGGCCACCATATCAAGTCCTTCTTCCCTAAATATTACATATAATTGCTTCCTCAAGTGGTAGGGTTTTAATGCCATAATCTATTGGAAGGAATCTTCAAACAACGTCTGTCAGGACACATTGATCTTTATATGACTGGGTAGTGCATTAGACTGGCACAAATAACGGAAGTGAGCAAGTTTCCACCTAAAGCTGCACTGTTCAAAATTCCAGACAGATTCCATGGTAGGCCATGTTGTTGTTCTGGTGTTATGATCCACACAATAAACCCTTCCATGATTATCAACTCTTCTTTCCCAACCTGGAGGTAAAGGTTGTGCTCTCTCCCAGTGGTAGTTCGAGAGTTATGATCCACATAGTAGGTTCTACCATGAGGATCTTTTTCTCTGTTCCCACTCTGAGGGCAAAGTCTCTGTGTTGACATTTCCAGACTGCTGCGGCACAGGTTCTGCACACCCATCTGGGTGTCTTTTTTTTTTTTTTTTTTTTTTGGCTGAGGCTGGGTTTGAACCCACCACCTCCGGCATATGGGGCTGGCACTCTACTCCTTTGAGCCACAGGCGCTGTCCCCCATCTGGCTGTCTTAATTTGGCTGCTTCAAAAGCAGAACTATTTTCAGAATTAGAAGTGTCATGGTTTAATACACTTCTAACTTCAGCTCCCAATTCTGCACTGCTGGAAGGAATATATTTATCGTTTTCTGAGGAAGTCACTATTTCTTGAACTGGAAGATCTTTGACTATAGTACTAGTGCAACTTAAAGACAAGGCGTTTTCTTCAGACACTATTGGAGTCCTGGTATCAGAAGCATTATCAGTTGGTGCAAATGAGGATGATTCTCCATTAACAGTGTCACTGGCAGGCTCAGATATAAGTGGTTTGGGAGCTGGTGTATTTTGGGGTCTGGCAGTAACCTGAGACAGAGATGAAGATGTGCCATCTCCATTAACTACATATGACCTGGATGAGTTTTAGACCAATGTGTTTGCAGGTACGTGGTTATCTATTCCATTAGCACACCTCAATGGCCACCCTGGTAGTTGTCCTTGCTGAAGGCTCTCCATTTTCATGTAAGGCATCACCATTTTGCTGTATTTCTATGGTTGGAGACAAGCTGCAGTTTGTTAGATTTTCTTGCTCAATCACTAATCCATCAAGCACAACTGTCAATTCACTGGTTTGCACTATGCCATTCTTGTTTTCCAAGGAAAGTTTTAATTGTTCTTTCACTCTTTCCAATTTTCTATTGTGTATTAACAGAGCTTGTTTCAAATCTATCACTGCTTTTCCTAATAAAGCATCTGCTTGTAAAATGTGATGACTCCAAACTCGAAATTCCAATTTTGTCTGTGGGGTCATATTTACAGTTAGCTGTTCATCCCATTTTGGATTAGAAGAACTACCGGATTTTGCTGTTTTCTTAATTTCTCCATCTACAACCACTTCTGTACATACTGCTGCTCCAAACCAGTTCTTTTTTCTTTTTCGTTTGGCACTAGAAACAGTTACTTGTAACTGTAGCATCCCACTGTGCTTATTACTAGTATCAGACCTTGGTGAAGCAGTGGCCATGTCCCCAAATTCAGCTAAAACAATGTATCAGGAACAGTGCTAACCACTGGGGATACAAAGATCAGTGAGATACAGTTCCCTCTTTCAAGGAGCTCACAGTCTTGTGAGGAGACAACCCCCTCCTGGCAGGTGGGCAGCCACGGCAATGGCACCTCCTCTTGTGGCGGGGGCCCTCACCCTTCCATGCCCAAGATCGCCTTCTGGCAGCAAGGAGCAGCGGAGGCAACAGCCACCCAAGCATTGGCCTGGCAGCCCAGGCCGCCAGCAGACACTCAGAACCCACACGCTGATCCGTCCGACACCCGACCCTCCCCGCACTCCTACCCTGGCCACATGCCCATAAATGGATTTTTTAAGAAAAGTTCCTGAAATGAAGTATAAACTCCATGTTATCTATTGCTAGTAGTAGTAGCAGCAGCAGCAGCAGTGGCATCATCATAGCTCACAGCAACCTCAAACAACTGGCCTCAAGTCATCCTCTTGCCTGAGCCTCCTGAGTAGCTGGGACTACAGGTGCCTGCCACCACTCCCACCTAGTTTTTCTATTTTTAGTAGAGACAGAGTCTCACTCTTGCTCAGGGTGTTCTCAAACTCCTGAGCTCAAGCAATCCTCCCCTGCCTTCCAAAGTGCTAGAATTACAGGTGTGAGCCACCGTGCCTGGCCTCTCAAGTCACTCTTGGAAAAAAATTTACTTCCCTTTCGGGTTTTTCTGGAAACTGGAGGCTGGGCAGCGCCATATTTTTTTTGACACCATTATGTTCTGCATTCTCAACCTGCCCTGAGAAATTCAGAGACTGTAGAGTTTAATCATTTGATGCAAAACAGATGTGAATCCTGCAGAATATATTGCAAGCTCCTGAAGGATAGAAACCATAACTCATTCATCTGTATAACATGTCATGGAAGAGGATGCTTAACATATACCAATCTTCAATAAATGTGCTTTGAATGGAAATAATATTGGAGAGAACAGGCTGAACACCCAACTTGACATTCACTAAAGTACGTTTTCATGCTTAAGATTTAAACTGATCTTTAATAGGCCTTCTTTTACTGATTAAGCATCCTATTTGCTAAAATGCTGCCTTTCCTTTTCTCATCGGGTAATGTTTAAAGTATTTCCCATCAGTCCTTTATAGAAAATCTATGCCTTGAAATAATTAGTATACTTATCAGTCTTGTTTATATTGCCATCACTAGTTGGCAGTTTCCATTTTAGGGCATCAGCAAAAGGCTTTAGAAGCCATTACAGATGAATGCAGGTTTTTTACTCCAAGATGATCGATCAAGTTCAGCCAATGGAATAAAGAAAATTATCTTTCCACCGAGTCAGAATGAGGCACCACTGAATTCAGCATACCGTATACTGTCTGAAATCTTTACATATAAGCCTTAGTTTGTCTCTGCAAATGACTTATGCACTGGGGGAAGACAAATAACTTGAACTTAAAATAACACCAACAGGTTTTCTTTCTTAGACTCAAGCTCACCATAGTCAGTGAAGTAGGCTAAAGTATGTGTGAACATACAGAAAAAAATAATACATTTCTAAATTAAATTCCAATAATATAAACCAGATAAAAATGGAGCTGGGCTTACAAAACAGCCTTTGGCCTAGGATATAGATCAAGTCTGAAGCATCTGCCATCCCACAGTGAGATGGCATTAAAGAATTCAGAATACAATGACACAAGATGCTCCATCTTTTTGTTTGACATGCTCTCTTACACATGCTGCCTTGGAGTCTGGGATGCAGGTAGAGGAAAACAATGTACTTTCCAAGGAGGAAGTGAATAGGGTAGTGGTGAAAAAGGGAAAAAGAAAAAATATATATGTGTGTCATGAATGCTAAGGCAAATTTTTGCTTTTATTACAAAAGTAGAGAGAGTGGCCTATAGGGTAAATGTTGACAAAAGACCAAGTAAAATGAGGATGTTAACATGTGTTTGGGTGATTTTGTGACATAGAGTCCATTGATAACTTTAGCAAAAGCTGGTTAGTGGCACAGTGGGATGGCAGCTGGTTTGTGTTGGGTTGAGGAGTGAATAGAAGGGGAGACTTAGAAGTAGTGGGTGTAAGTTTGGTCCTACAGAGAAGAATAAAGTGGATACTTATTTTTCTTTAAATGAGAAAGAACTAAGCATGTATAAAATATGAAGCAAATCAGATGGGAGGTAGATGTTGAAAATAATAAAGAGAAGGGGTCAATAGTATTTTTTCTTTTACTTTTTTTTTTTTTGTTGTAGAGACAGAGTCTCACTTTATGGCCCTCAGTAGAGTGCCGTAGCGTCACACAGCTCACAGCAACCTCCAACTCCTGGGCTTAAGCGATTCTCTTGCCTCAGCCTCCTGAGTAGCTGGGACTACAGGCGCCCGCCACAACGCCCAGCTATTTTATTTTTTTTTTTTATTTTTTTTATTGTTGGGGATTCATTGAGGGTACAATAAGCCAGGTTACACTGATTGCAATTGTTAGGTAAAGTCCCTCTTGCAATCATGTCTTGCCCCCATAAAGTGTGACACACACCAAGGCCCCACCCACCTCCCTCCTTCCCTCTTTCTGTTCCCCTCCCATAACCATAATTGTCATTAATTGTCCTCATATCAAAATTGAGTACATAGGATCCATGCTTCTCCATTCTTGTGATGCTTTACTAAGAATAATGTCTTCCACGTCCATCCAGGTTAATACGAAGGATGTAAAGTCTCCATTTTTTTTAATGGCTGAATAGTATTCCATGGTATACATATACCACAGCTTGTTAATCCATTCCTGTGTTGGTGGGCATTTAGGCTGTTTCCACATTTTGGCGATTGTAAATTGAGCTGCAATAAACAGTCTAGTACAAGTGTCCTCATGATAAAAGGATTTCTTTCCTTCTGGGTAGATGCCCGGTAATGGGATTGCAGGATCAAATGGGAGATCTAGCTTGAGTGCTTTGAGGTTTCTCCATACTTCCTTCCAGAAAGGTTGTACTAGTTTGCAGTCCCACCAGCAGTGTAAACGTGTTCCCTTCTCTCCACATCCACGCCAGCATCTGCAGTTTTGAGATTTTGTGATGTGGGCCATTATCACTGGGGTTAGATGATATCTCAGGGTGGTTTTGATTTGCATTTCTCTAATATATAGAGATGATGAACATTTTTTCATGTGTTTGTTAGCCATTCGTCTGTCGTCTTTAGAGAAAATTCTATTCATATCTCTTGCCCATTGATATAAGGGATTGTTGGCTTTTTTCATGTGGATTAATTTGAGTTCTCTATAGATCCTAGTTATCAAGCTTTTGTCTGATTGAAAATATGCAAATATCCTTTCCCATTGTGTAGGTTGTCTCTTTGCTTTGGTTATTGTCTCCTTAGCTGTACAGAAGCTTTTCAGTTTAATGAAGTCCCATTTGTTTATTTTTGTTGTTGTTGCAATTGCCATGGCAGTCTTCTTCATGAAGTCTTTCCCCAGGCCAATATCTTCCAGTGTTTTTCCTATGCTTTCTTGGAGGATTTTTATTGTTTCATGCCTTAAGTTTAAGTCCTTTATCCATCTTGAATCAATTTTTGTGAGTGGGGAAAGGTGTGGGTCCAGTTTCAGTCTTTTACATGTAGACATCCAGTTCTCCCAACACCATTTATTGAATAGGGAGTCTTTCCCCCAAGGTATGTTCTTGTTTGGTAAATAGTATTTTAAGTTCCTTGAATATAAAGGTTCTTAAAAAGTGGGAGATTATGAGATCTGAAGTTTAACTTGAGTCCCTAGCATCAGAATGATGGATTGACACAGGTCCTGTATCGGGACAAAAATGAAAAAAGATAAAATGGGTGTAGTTCAGGTACAGGCAGACTTTGTGAGTTGCCTTCTGTGGCCTTCTTTTCCTTAATACGTCAGGGGAGGGAGAGGTTATGCACAGAGTGACTTAGAGTGACTTAGTGCAGGGTGAAGATTTGAAGAAAAATTTTGAAATAGCCTTTGTCAAGAGAGGTAAATCAGATGGACTGTGGAAATATGACAGGTTTGTCGTTAAGAATTGAAGGCCAACTTCAAGTTCACATACATGAATTCATATTAGAAATCACCTGTCCTGCGACGGGTCACAGCTTTTATCTGTTGGCACAACTGGAGGAGGTAGACAGTTACACTAACGTATGTTGGATGTTTTCAATTTGATGCAATTAAAAGACAAACAATGTAATGCATTTGGGGTATTGAAAAAGATGCTATTGGGCGGCGCCTGTGGCTCAGTGAGTAGGGCGCCGGCCCCATATGCCGAGGGTGGTGGGTTCAAGCCCAGCCCCTGCCAAACTGCAACAACAACAACAAAAAAAAAAATAGCCGGGCATTGTGGCGGGTGCCTGTAGTCCCAGCTGCTTGGGAGGCTGAGGCAAGAGAATCGTGTAAGCCCAAGAGTTAGAGGTTGCTGTGAGCAGTGTGACGCCACAGCACTCTACCCGAGGGCGATACAGTGAGACTCTGTCTCTACAAAAAAAAAAAAAAAAAGATGCTATTGAAATGATTAATTATGGCAGTCAGCTGGATAAAAAGAGAAGTAAAGAAATGGCAAGATTTATTGATTGGGAGAAAATAAAGGGTAAGTACTTTAGATGTCTTTGAGGAGGAGATAATTGTTATGATAGTACCTGAACTATAGAGCTGGATGGAGAGATGGTTATAGTAATAGAATAAGGTACTGGAATTAGAGATTTTGGATATGGATCACTTATGGATGATGACGAGGTGAGGTGCAGCTGTGGGGAGGGTTAATTGAGGAGGACTGGAGAAGAGGGTTATTAGAAGTAGGAGGCCAGGATATATAGATGAGTCATCCATGTAGGCACTAATGTCATCCTAGGATGATGGAGGGACTTAGAGTGGAAAGGAAAACTGGGGACAAGGTTCCAGTCCTAGAGATGAATAAGCAGGATAGTTGACAGCAATATAGAGAGGGAGAGAATTTTAAACCTGGATGATAGGACTTTCATGATATCAAAGAGATTTAATCACAGCAAAAAGGAGTAATCGTCTAGAAGAGGCCGCAGAGAGTAATGGTGACACAGACACTGTCACTACTTCCAGGTCTCTCACTTGAGCAGTGATATAGCAAGATTATCGGTTCTCAGGGGGCAGTGTAATCTGCTTGTGCCTTCTCTCCCTGTTCCATGTGAGGATATGCCTAGAAAATAATAAATTCATAGTGAAACTAGACTATGTTTCTTTGTTCAGTTTCCTTAAATAAAATAACTACAAAATATTTTTTTTTAAATTTGACCCGTGTCTTTTATTTCCATATACTGTTACCCTGGAGCATATGTTGTTCCTATTACTCTGCCTCTTCATTTAAAAATACCTCAAGGAAAATAGAAATCTTAGAAAATCCAGATTTCATTTTAGACAAGAAGGTGAAGATATTTAGACAAATTTGAAGGTAGCTCATTATGGAAAATTAAAAAATGTAGACACCATCTTTCACTCTTAGTAAAAACCTCACATCCAATAAGGTACCAATTCCTTTTCAATTTACTTTCTAAATATCTCTTTGAAGAGTACAATTCTGACCACTCTTACTGCCACCACCCTGCTTCAAGCCACCATTATTCTATTATTCTATTGCAATAACCTTCTCACTAGGTTCCCTGTTTCCATTCAAGTTCACTTACAATTCACTTTCCATTCTGCAGCTAGAGTGATCCTTTTAAAACAAAAGGAGTTCAAACTGCTTCTCTTTCCTCAAAGGGTTCAAGATAAAAGGTATTGCCCCAGTACCCCTCCCACATACACATACATCTCATGGCCCAATTGTAATGAACTATTTGTCCAAACATGTAAAATTTTTCTCACCCTTGTGCTCATATTCCTGTCTTTTCTGAGAATGTTTCTCTGAAATTCTCACCTTCTGTGCTTGGTTACCTCCTGCTGTCCTTGAAGATTCATCCTCAGGTAGTCCCTCCAGGAAGTTGCCCCTGATAGGCTAAACCCAAAGGTCAAATTAGAACTTCTCATCCATTGTGCATGAATAAAACCATGGGATTCCCTCTACCATAGCACTATATAGCACTATCAAACTATCTAATATCACTTATTTATTTGTCTGTCTTTCTAACAAGAATGGAGCTTTACAAATAGCACTCAACAGTTGACTATATAGGAATAAATATGAGGAAAAGAGTGTGCCAGTTTTGGACTCTAGCTGATAAAAGCTTCATTTTCCCCAGAAAAAGTGGAGCACTATGATTTTTTCAACAGAAGATTATCCAATTATTGCATTGCTCCAAATAGTATTCTTTGTTTTTCCTCTCATAACAAACAGATCTTTCCTTTACTTTATACAAATTGTAGTCACTAAGCACATAGTCTATTGTACAATTGATATTGACAAAATGCAATTTTCACAAGATGATAAGAGGGACTCAGCAAACTTACTTTTTTCAGCAAACAAAGTTAAATAGGAAAGTCATCGGTACATTTCAAATTCCCACTTACTCATTTTTTAAAAACTTTTAAATTCAAACTAAACTTGGACATACAGAAAAGTTTCAAGAATATTACAGAGTTCTATCATGTCCCTTACCCAGCTTCCCCTAACATAGTCATAGTATAATTATCAAAACTGAGAAATTTCCATTATTTAATTTTGAAATTGCATTGTAAACTAGCTATCTCATCATCTGAAGCTTTTGTCTTATTGATGGGAGGATAAATTTTTCAGGTCTATTTGAAATAAAAGGGAACTGGAATAGGTGACACAAAAAAGTGCTATCCTTTCTGCATTTAAAGTCATCAAACCTTGAACTACAGTACACTTGATTGCAAGAGGATCAACAATATCACTTTCTGAAAAGAACCTAACTCTCATTTTAAAATTACAGAAATTTAGCCAAAAGAATACTAGAACAGGACACAGGAGGTTTTCTCAGGCAACCATCTATTAATTCTATGAACTTCTGCAAGTTTCAGCACTTCCAGAGAAGAGATCTTACTGAGCTCCCTGACTTCTAAGATCCCTCCCAACTCCAAAGTTTAATGAAGAAGTATGAAGTAATTGAAATAGCAATATTTAAAGCCAATATCATACTAACATTTTAGAAACCTTACACTTGACTACATTGAACAATAATGTGAGGAAATTGCCTTTGTATCTAATTGGAATAGAATGGCCAAGGGGAATGATCATATTTATTTTATGCCCCGAAATACTATACTTCCTAGTTTTCTGTTATCTTTCCTTGGTATTGACTTCTGCTTTATTCTTTGGCTGGTACAGCAAAAAGAGTCCAAATATTCAGTTAGGATCCAAATGACAGGATACATGAGGCTCAATTTGGAAGTAAAGAACCTGTGAGGAAATAAACCTTATTGTTTGCAATAAAAGCAAGCTGAGTTTTTTCTTAAAGTAAAATGTAGGAGAGCTCATAAAAATGACCATTGCTTTACTCCATTCACTTTCATCCCCTACAACAAACCTAATTAATGCTAGGTAGCCCTCCACCCTTAAAAAAAAAGGAGTAGGTATAAAGTGATAGGAAGATGTAGAGTGGATAAAGGCAAGAGGAGAGATCTTAGTTAAAATCCATTGTGTGCATAGTATAGGTAAAAGAGAACCACTATGCTGAAAGCAGTAGCACCTAGATGAAGGAAAACAAATCAGGCAAATTAACTACCATGGACATTCTACCTGAACACTTGTCTCCCATAGACTTTGAGCAGCCCTCAACACCAACTCTTTTCAGAAGAGCAGTGCATTACTTTACAATGGCTGCTGTAACAAAGTACCTCGAACTGGGTAACTTAAAATAATGGAAATTCATTGTCTCATAGTTCTTGAGGCTGGAAGTCTAAAATCAAGGGTCATACTCTCTCTAAAGTCTCTAGGGTAGAATCTGTTCAATGTCTTTCTTATAGATTCTGGGGCTGCTAGAATCTTTGGCATTCCCTGACTTATAGATGTGTGGTTCCAATCTCCGCCTCCACAATCATATGATGGTTCCTCCTGTGTATCTTTTCTCTTTGTCTTATAACAGGTATCAGTTATATTCAATTATTATTCCCTTTAATTAAGTATTGTCTCATGCTGAGTACATGATAAAGACTCTATTTCCAAATAAGTTCATAGTGACAGGTGCTGGAGATCAGGACTTCAACATGTCTTTTTGGGGAACACAATTCAATCTACAATACTCAGGTTCCCAATTTGGGGATATGAGACACTTTCTCAAGGATCCCCCACAAAGGGGATCTGACCTTTTACATGAAGGAGGTTGTAGTCTTAATATTTGTTAACTGAGAAAAAAATGCATTGATTCTTATAAACTTCCTCTAAGAACATGTTTTCAAATGCATATCTATTTCATCATTTTCTTCAATTAATAATAGCACCCATCTGAATTTAGAGATCAGTCACGTGGGGGAATGCAAGATAATCAATAGACAACAACCTGGTGGTCTTAAAACAAATGACTGAGTCTTGACTCAGTTCCAAAGGTGACATGTGACCATCAGAGGGTTCTTTAACCACTTCTCTATAGGTCTTAGGCTCATCTATGCCACAAAAGAATGTATTACTTGACCTTTAAAATTTTATATGACATTCACATAAGTTAATATGAGAAAACATCTTAGGCAAGAACATTTCAGAAGTTATGTTCTTGCCAGATAAGTTCACATCCAATTTCATAATAAAACTTCACCTCTGCTAAGATGATGTGTCAGCTTTCAGTATTTGGCAATGCTATCACAGGGCAATTTAAAAATAACTCAATCACTCACAATTGCAATCAGTGTAACCTGGCTTATTGTACCCTCAATGAATCCCCAACAATAAAAAAATAAATAAATAATAAAAATAAAAATAACTCAATCAGGTAAATAGTTCAGGGTAGTAAATGCTTCATATTTATTTAACATTGTCCAACTTAAAAGTTAAAAACTCAGTTTGTCTATAATTTATTTATCAATAACAAGGACAGACCTGACAAGTGGCAAACAATGAATCCTCAGCTTATCATTGTCTAAATAGGCCTACAACTAGTTGCTGCTTGAACTGAAAACTTCCTGATTAGACACCAGTGGGTACAATATTTTAAAAAGCTTATTAAAATAGGCTTTCTTTGCTTTTCATTCCTACAAATTTTTATATTTGAATGTTTGCTATTTCTCATCAAAAATTTGAACTCATCCAAAGTTTTCATATTCAGCATGCTCTAATTAAGACAGATGATATCCTTAAACAATTATCCTCATGGCATAAAACCTTTGAAAGTCTACTAAAAAGATTAATCACTATGTAGACACTGTGGGTATTAGACAAAAAACTGTCCCCATCCAGATTCCTGGAATAATCATTGAGTCCCTTTTTTCTCCTCCCAGTGCTCCCATCTAATCATATCAACAGATTCTGCCTCTTAATTACAAGAATTTTTCTCTGATTCACCAACTGTTATACATGCCCACTGCCACAAGGATTTTCAGACTATCATGATTTCTCATCTAGGTTAAGGCAAGGGACTAGGACTCCTGTTTGATGACTCTGATATTTTTTGGATTGATATATAAGAGTTGTAAATATTTGGGGGGTACATGTGATATTTTTGCAACAAATAATGATCAAATCAGGGTAATATGAATTTCCTTTTAACCCCCACCACCATCACCTACAATCCATTCATCATACATCAACTTGAATCATCTTATAAAATAGAGAGCTGTCGATGCTATTCCTCCAATAGTTTTTCATTGCTCTTCAATTCTGAGTTCCTTAGCCATAACCCAAATACTCTTTATGATCTGACACATTCCTCCTGCTTCAGCTTCATTTTCTAACCCTATTCCACTCCATTCATGACACTTAATACTCCAGTTTCATTAAATTTCTTATAAACTCCCAAATAGGACCTGTTCTCTCTTCCTCTAGGCCTGTGCTCATGATGCTTGCTCTGCCCAGACTGCTCTCCTTTCCTTCTTTCCCTTCTTTGGAACTCATCCTTGAGGATCGTGCTAATACTTTCCTTCTTGGCAGTCTTTCCCTACCTACCCAGCCCTACCTGTGAGCCCTCCCTTTGCCCATTGAGACACATATTGCCCAGTATACATATGACTCTGTCACTCTCTTCACCCTGTCTCTGTACTCCTGGAAGAGGAGGGAATACTAGCCACAATAGGTTAATTTGTATGATACCTGCTTCTTGTCTCTTTGCAACAGTTTGAGTCAGAAAAAAAAGGCCTCCACTTTCATTTCTTCTGACATTTTCTTCTCATCATATAAGAAAGCCTGAGGATAGGTCCAACTTCATGTTTACTTTTTGTCTTCTTCTAGATGTTTTTGTTTCTTTGGGACTGTAACCTTCACATTTTTTTAACTTATTTTTCTGCCTGTAGGTAAGCCAGGAAGCCTAAAGTTGTCCAGAGAGAAGGAAATGGCTTTCTACAAATTGAATAAGGTTCTGGCCGTCTTCCCCTTCGAGAGTAGGCCTATTTATTGAGAACACCTTCACAGTATTTCACAAAAATCACTCTTCCCCTCCTCCTTCCAGGGCCAAAAGAAGATCTGTCTTGGTTCTTCTCTGTGATAACCTGATAAGATGATGTCTGACCTAAACATGCTACAAATTAGTTTTTCATCCTCAAGCAAGTCCATGCTTAGCCTCCAACAATTCATCACAATTCTTATATGTATTTCTACCAGTTTATGGTTTCTGTGGTTTCTACTCAAGGTTAGAATATCTTGCCTATGACCTATTGTATTTGCTCTGCTGTATAGATTTCAGGGGTGTAGTTTGCCCTGTAACCTCAGTTATCTGCTTGATCCTAAAAAAGTTGTTGATCTATAGTTTATTCAGATTTGTTCTTGTTATTAGGACAATAATGATGACTTCCAAGTGTTTTACGTCAGATTTACTTTTGCTGATCTGTAGCACTTATAACCTACTGACATGCTATTTCTTATTTATTATATTTATTATTTAAATTTCCATGCTATGTATAATTACCTTGGGGTGGATATTTATGTATGAATTACTCAGTGCTTTATTTCCAGCACCCAGAACAGGGTCTGGCACAGAGTAATCACTCAATAATTCTTTTTGAAAATGAAGCAAATGAATTTTTAAGTTTAGTATAAGCTTACTGTCTTAAACAAAAACTAAACCAGAGCCTTGACTCTTTATTATCTGCATTTCAATCAATAGAAGAGAATAATTATTCATTCATAATGTGTTCTTGTGGGGTGAAGAGTGGCCCATGAATAAAGTGACACTAAGGTGCCCCCAGGTTAATGATCTAAGAGCCATTACAGGCTACATTATGGACCATAAAATACACCCTAACAAGTGCAAAAGAAAGTAAAACCATACAAAATATGTTCTCAGATCACAAAGAAATTAAAGCAGATGTTGATGCCATTCATGTATTTGGAAAACAACATTTTTCTAAATAGATCATGGGTCAAAAAAAAAAGAAGTTTCAAGAGAAATTTAAAATATTTTGAACTAAATAAAATGAAAATACAGCTTTACAAAGTTTATTAGATATAGCGAAAACAGTGCTTAGAGAAAGACTTGCAGTATTGAACACACACAGTAGAAAAGAAGAAAGATCTAAAATCAGTTATTTAAGTTTATACCATAGGAAACTAAATAATGAAGAGATAGTTAAGCCTCAGGGAAGCAGGAAATAATAAATGATCAAAATTAGAGTAGAAATCAGTAAAACTGAAAACAAGAAATCAATAAACAAAATCAAAAGCTGGCTGTCTAAAAAGATCAATAAAACTATAACCAGGCTTAAGCAACAAAAAGAGAGAGAAGACACTAACATTACAAATGAAGGAGACATTATCGCTACTGATCCCATGGACACTAGATGTGTAATAAAGGAGTGGGGAGAGGGAGCAGTGCAAGGTGGACAAATAGAAACCTCCAGTGATTGTCCTTATGAACAACAAATTCAACAACTGTTCATGAAGCAAGCAACTTTAGAAGAACCAAATATCAAGTGAGTGATCAAAGTAGCTGATTTTAACATTATATAAAGGGGCAACGAAAAGAGAAAAAAGGACAGTCTTGCATTGCCCCTCCCTCAGCCCCCTAAAGTGCCACACCAGTGCAGCAAGTGGAAAGAAAATGTGTCTCTGGGAGAAGAGTGAAATGACTCTGGGACTTTATATTGGAACTCAGAGTAGCTCTGTCTCAGGAGGATGTTGCACAGGGCAGAATTCTGTATGTGCCCATAGAGGGAACATTTAGACCAGCCTGGATGAAGGGAAATTCTCTGCCCTGAAACATGAGTTCTGTCTAGCCCCACCACCAGCTGACAAAAAGGTGTCTAGAGCCTGAAACAAAGTCATAAGGCAGTCAGGAAAGACTGTAGCCCTTGGGCAATTCCAGTAGCTGTACTGGCTCACAGCCAGTGAGATACCAGAGGTGGTGGCCAAGCCAATGCCTATGTCACCACTCTCTCAACTCTAGGCAGTGAATCTCAAGAAAAGTCTTCCTCCACTTTGGGAATGGAAAAGGATGAGTTCAGAAGACGTTGTTCTGTAGCTTGCGTATCAGCTCAGCCACAATAAAATAAAGTACCAGGCAGATTCCTGAAGCATTTGATTCTAAGTCTAGGTTCCTGGATGGAACTTTTAGACAAAACCTGGGCCAGAAGGAAACATGCTGCCTTGACTGGAAGGGCTGTATCCTGGCAGGATTTACCACCTGCTGAATAAAGAGCTCTTGGGTTTTGAATAAATATCAGAGCTAGCCAGGCAATAGTCACCAAGGTTTTGGGTGAGACTGAGCTGGCTGTAGGAGTAACCTGGGATAATTCCAGCTGTGGTAGACATGATGGGGTATCTACATCATCCCAACTTCAGCATCCCAGCACTAAGAGTGAAGGAAGAGTGTCAGAGATTTATGCCTGGTAAAACTGGGCAACCTCCAATATCTTACTCAAGTCCAACAAGGTGGTCCATGACAAGTCTGCAAGAGACACAACATTACTGGGCTTGGCATATTCCTGGATATCATACTCAAATACTTAGATGACAATACTCAATTCCTGTTGATTATCTGGAAAGCCTTCTCAAGAAGAATAGAATCAGGCAGCACCTGTGGCTTGGTGGGCAGGGCGCTGGCCCCATATACCGAGGGTGGTGGGTTCAAAACCAGGCCCGGAAAAACTGCAACAAAAAAATAGCTGGGCATTGAAGCAGGCACCTGTAGTCCCAGCTACTTGGGAGGCTGAGGCAAGAGAATTGCCTAAGCCCAGGAGTTAGAGGTTGCTCTGAGCAGTGTGACACCATGGCACTCTACTGAGGGTAATAAAGTGAAACACTGTCTCTACAAAAAAGAAAAAAAAGAAGAAGAAGAAGAATAGAATCAAACAAGCCCAGACTATAAAGATTAAAATAAAATAAATACCTACAGGTAGCACCTGTGGTTCAGTGAGTAGGGCGCCAGCCCCACATACCGAGGGTGGCAGGATCAAACCTGGCCCTGGCCAAACTGCAACAAAAAATAGCCGGGTGTTGTGATGGGCACCTGTAGCCCCAGCTACTCGAGAGACTGAGGCAAGAGGATCACCTACGCCCAAGAGCTGGAGGTTGCTGTGAGCTGTGATGACACAGCACTCTACCGAGGGTGACAAAGTAAGACTCTGTCTCTAAAAAAATAAATAATAAAAATAAATAAATACCTAACTCTCCAATGTGCAGACCTCAATGAACATTCACAAGCATCCAAAATGTCCAGGAAAAGGTGAACTTGCCAGATGAACTAAATAAGGTACCAGTGATCAATCCCACAGTGATAGAGCTATGTGACCTTTCAGACAAAAAATTTAAAATAGCTGTCTGGGTACAATATAAGGGTATAGGGCATACTTCTTGGGTTAACAACTCAACTACAACTCAGATCTTGGACTTCATCTTACAAACACAGATAATGTAACCTTATTGTATGTACCCTTATATTAAACCAAAATCAAAAAACAGCAAAATAAAAAAAAGCTGTCCTGAGGAAGTTCAATGGAATTCAAGACAACGCAGAGAAGGAATTCAGTATTTTATCAGAGAAATTTAACAAAGATTAAAATAATAAAAAAGCAGAAAATCTAGAGTTGAAATATTCAATTGATAAAATAGAAAATGAATCATAGTCTCAGCAGCAGAAATGATCAAGATGAAGAATTAGTAAGGTCAGAAATAGGCTATTCAAAAATACAAAAAATAGAAGACAAAAAATAAAAAATAATAAAGCAGGTTTACAGGATCTAGAATATAGTCTCAAAAGGGCAAATCTAAACATTATTGGCTATAAAGAGAAGTTAGAGAGAGAGATTAGGGTAGAGAGACTATTCAAGGAAATAATAACAGACAATTTCCCAAACTTAAGGAAAGATATCAATATTTAGGTATAAGAAGGTCATAGAGAACACCAAGAAGATGTAACCCAAACAAGACTACTTTAATACACTTAATAATCAAGCATCCAAAAGTCACAGATAAAGGAAAAGTTCTAAGGTAAACAGAAAAAAAGAAAAAAATAATTAACATGTAAAGCAGACCCAATATGGCTGGCAGCAGAAATCCCAGTGGTAACATTACAGAATGGAAAAAAGTGGTATGATGTGTCCAAAGTGCTAAAGGGAAAAAACAAACTATAGCCCTAGAATATTATATCCTGCAAAAATTCCCTTCAAACATGACAGAGAAATAAAAACTTTTCCAAACAAACAAAAGCTAAGGGATTTCATAACCACAAGACCTCTCCTACAATAAGTGTTAAAAAGGAGTTCTTCGATATGAAAGAAAAGGACATTAAGGAACAGTAAGTAAATCTGAATGTAAAAAGTCACTGGTAATAGTAATAAAGAATATTTTATTGCAATTGCAGTGTATAAATCCCTTATATCTTAAGTAGTAAGAGTAAGAGACAAATTGATTAAAAATAATAACTACAACCACTTTTTGAGAGATAAATAATATAAAAAGATAGAGATAGAAAAAATAAAATGTTCGAAAGCCTATGGGGGAATTTAAAGTGCAGAATTTCTTTTAGAATTCTTTTTGTTTGTTTATTTGTTTGTATGCTTGTAAGCAGAATAAGCAGTTGTATTTTTAAAATAATGGATTATAAAATGTTTTTGCAAGCCTCAAGGTAATTGCAAAACATAAATCCTACAATAGATACATAAAAAATAAAAAGTAAGAAATAAAAACACACTACCAAAGAAAATCCCTTTTTTTATTTCAGATTAATGGGAGGGTACAAACAATTAGGTTACAATGCTTCCATTTGTTAGGTACAGTCCCTGTTGTATTTGTGCCCTGCACCCAGGAGGTATGCCATACATCTTTACATTGTGCCCATTAGGTGAGAGTACAATGATCCCCCTCCCTCCTCCTTATCTCCCTCCCTACATTTCCCTACCCCCAAATTGAGTTGAATTGAGTTTTTTCTTTTGTGGGTGTGTATTAGATAGTCTACTGTCTTCATATTAGTATTGAGTACCTTGGATACTTACTTTTACATCTTTGTGATACTTTACTAAGAAGAATGTTTCAACTCCATCCTGGTTAATATAAAAAAGTAAAGTCTCCATCTTTTTTTATGGCTGAATAGTTTCCCATGGTGTACATATACCACAGTTTATTAATCCATTCCTGGGTTGATGAGCATTTAGGTTGTTTCCACATCTTGGTGATTATAATTTGAGCTGCAATAAAAGATTCAATGCAATGTCCTTATGATAAAATCATTTTTTTTCCAGAAAGATACATAGTAATAGTAATGGGATGGCAGGATCAAATGAAAGGTCTATTTTGAGTTCTTTGAGGATTCACCATACTTCTTTTCAAAGAGACTGTATTCGTTTGTAGTGCAACCAGCAATATAAAAGTGTTCCCCATCTTTCTACATCCATGTCAGCACCTGCTTGTGGCTGGGAAGAATCAAAATTGTTAAAATGTCTTTACTTCCCAAAGCAATCCGCAGATGCAATGCAATCACTATTAAAAGACCAACACCAGCCGGGCGTGGTGGCTCATGCCTGTAATCCCAGCACTGTGGGAGGCTGAGGAGGGAGAATCGCTTGAGCTCAGGAGTTTGAGACCCGCCTGAGTGACAGTGAGACCCCGACTCGTGAAAAAAAATGGAAAAACCCAGCCGGGCGCCGCAGGGAGCGCCTGTAATCCCAGCGGCTTCCAGAGGCTGAGGCAGCCGGGTGCCCGCAGCCCGAGTCTGAGGTTGTAGTGAGCTACCACGCCCACTGCACTCTGCTCAGGGGCATAGGGTGGGACCCTGTCTCAACAACAACAACAAAAAAGACCAACACCATACTTTGAAGATTTGGGGGGAAAAAAAGTAGTTGTTTTATATGGAACCAGAAAAACCCTGTATAGCCAAGGCAATTCTTACTAATTAAAATAAAGCTAGGGCATCATCCTACCAGACTTTAGGCTATATTACAAATCTATAGTGATCAAAACATCATGGTATTGGCAAAAAACTAGAGAAATAGACATTTAGAACCAAATACCAAACCATGAGATGAAACTAACATCTCATAGATATCTGATCTTTGATAAACCAAATAAGAGCGTACACTGGGGAAAGAATCCCTATTCAATAAATGGTGCTGGGAGAACTGGATAACCACATGTAAATTACTGAAACTGTACCCATACCTTTCACCAGTTACAAAAATTGATTCAAGATGGATAAAACATTTAAACCTTTAAATATAAGGCCTAAAATGATAAAAATCTTAGAAGAAAGTGTGGGAAAAACTTGAAGATGTCAGCCTGAGGAAAGATTTTATGAAGAAGACTTCTGTGCCAATTACAACAAAAATAAACAAATGGGACCTAATTAAGCTGAAAAGCTTCTGCACAGCTAAGGACACAACAATTAAAGCAAATAGAAAACCTTCAAAATGGGAAAAGATATTTGCATATTATGAATCTGACAAAGGTATAATACCGAGAATTTACAAAGAACTCAAATCTATCAACAAAAATAAGCAAACAATCCCATCTACCACTGGGCAAGAGATGTGAACAGAACCTCCTCTGAGAAAGAAAGATGAATGGCTAACAAACATATGAAAAAATGCTCATCACCCCAATCATCAGAGAAATGCAAATCAAAACCACCCTAAGATATCACCTAACCCTAACGTGAGAGAATAGCCCATATCACAAAGTCCCAAAGCTGCAGATGCTGGAATGGATGTGGAAAGAAGGGAACACTCTTACACTGTTGGTGGAACTGCAAACCAGTACAGCCTCTTTGGAAAGAATATGAAGAATCCTCAAATAACTCAAATTAGATCTCCGATAGGACCCCCTACTCCCATAACTAGGCATCAACCCAAAAGAAAATAATTGATTTAATCCTAAGGATAAGGACATTTACATTAGATTGTATATGACAACTCAATTTACAATTGTCAAACTGTGGAAACAGGCTTGGTGCCTATAGCTCAGCAGCTAGGGTGCCAGTCACATACACCGGAGTGAGCAGGTTTGAATCCAGCCTCGGCCTGCCAAACAACAATGACAACTACAACCAAAAAATCAAAATAGCCAGGCATTGTGGTGGGTACCTGTAGTCTCGGCTACTTGGGAGGCTAGGGCAAGAGAATCATTTAAGCCCAAGAGTTTGAGGTTGCTGTGAGCTGTGATGCCATGGCACTCTACCCGGGGTGACATAGTGAGACTCTGTTTCAAAAAAAAAAAAGTGGAAACAACCTACATGCCCATCAACTCAGGAATGGATTAACAAATTGCGGTGTATGCATATCATGGAATACTATTCAGCCATTAAAAAGATGGTGACTTCCCCAACAATAAAAAAAAAGAAAAAAAAAAGATGGTGACTTCACATCTTTTGTATTAACCTGGATGGAGTTGAAATACATTTTTCTTAGTTAAGTATCACAAGAATGGAAAAGCAATTATCCAATGTACTCAATACTAATATGAAGCCAGTAGATGATCTAATGCATGCCCACATAGGAGAAAAACTAATTTCAATTCAAGGTGGGGGAAGAGGAAATGAGGGAGGGGGAAAGGAGAGGAGAGTTGGGGTGCTCCCACTGAATGGGTACAGTGTGGAGGTGTTTGGCACACATTTTGAGTGTGGAACATAACTTCAGGAGGGACTTTACCTATCAAATTCAAATTTTTTTGACCAGGTTGTTTGTACTCTCACGTTAACCTGAAATGACAAAAGAAATCAACAAGAAAAAAGCAAACAACCCTATTATAAAATGGGCAACAGAAACTTTTCTCATGAGGACAGACAAATGGTCAACAAACACATCAAAAATAAGTGCTCCTTGTCTCTACTCAGAGAAATGCACATTAAAACCACTTTGAGATATCACCTAACCCCAGTGAGAATGGCTCACATCACAAGGTCCCAAAGCAATAGATGTTGGCATGAGTGCAGAGAAAAAGGAACACTCATGTCCTGTTGGTGGTACTGCAAACTAGTATAGCCTCTATGAAAGAAGTACGGAGATTTCTCAAAGAACTAAAAGTAGACTTATCATTTGATACTGCAATCCCATTACTAGGTATCTACTAGTAGATAAAGAAAGACATTTTACCATAACGACATTTGCACTCAAATTTTTACAGGAGCACAATTCAAATAATCTGAATAAAAATGGGCAAAGGATCTGAATAGACATTCCTCAAAAGAAGATACATAAATGGCCAATAGTTATATCGAAAAATACTCAATATTATTAGCCATCAGAGAAATGCAAATCAAAACTATAGTGAGATATCACCCCATTTTAAATGGTCTTTATATGTAAGAAAGGAATAATGAATGCTGGTGAGGATGAGTAGATGGGAAAACTCTCAAGCACTGTTGATGAGAATGTAAATTAATCCAACACTTAGGGAGAAAATTATGGAGGTTCCTTTAAAAAACTAACATAGAACTACCATATGATACAGCAATCCCACTTCTAGGTATATATCCAAAAAGCATCATAGCTCACAACAACCTCAAACACTTGGGCTCAAGCAATTCGCTTGCATCAGCCTCCCAAATAGCTAAAACTACAGGCACCTGGCACAATACCCAGCTATTTTTAGAGACGAGGTCTTGCTCTGGCTAAGGTTGGTCTTGAACCTGAGAGCTCAGGCAGTCCACCCGCCTCAGCCTCCCACAGTGCTAGGATTACAGACATGAGCCACCATGCCTGGTGGAAACTCAGTACTTTCTATAAGACTGGGAACAAGGCAGAAATATTCCCTCTCTCCACTCCCAGTCAACATCATACTGGAAGTTCAATAATACCAGGAAAAGAAATATATATATATATACTAGAGAGTTCAATAATACCAGGAAAAGGTAAGAGCTGTGCCACGATATGCGATCAGCCCCGCCCAGACCTCTGTAAAGAGTTGCGCTGTAACCCGCGATTGGTGCCCACCCAGAACACCGGAAAAGCTGCACTGTGCCCCGTGATCTGTGCCCGCCCGGATCTCCGTAAGAGCTGTGCTGTGCCCTGTGATCGGTGCTCGCCCGGACCTCTGTAAGAGCTGTGCTGTGCCCCGCTATCGGTGCCCTCCCAGACCTCCAGAAGAGCTGTGCTGTGCAACGCTATCAGTGCCCTCCCGGACCTCCGGAAGAGCTGAGCTGTGACACGCCATTGGCCCCGCACAGACCAGGGTAAGAGCTGTGCTGCAACCTGAAACCTGTGCCAGCCCGGCCTTTACAAGACCTAACCAGGAACTCCGGGAGTCACTCAACCCCACATCCTCCCTTCTGTACCCTCCCTGCCTCCACACCGGCCGCTCATCTGGCCAGGGACTCTGGTAGCTGAGTGCCCTCCAGAGCTCTCCCTGCCTCTGCGCAGAGGCCTTTTCCTGGCCAGAGACTGCTGCAGCCTTGGGCCCTCTGTGCCAAAGTCACACTGGGCACCAGGCACTCCCAGAACTGTGTGCAGCACCCCCCGCCTTGTTGCTGGATCTGGGTGTGTCACACTCTGGAGCTGCTCCCACAACCAGAAATCCCTGGCTGGGGCAGCCCCAGAGGAGTTACACAGGGTCAATCCCTACAAAGATCCAGCAACAACAGAGTGATCCGCTGGGGTCTAATCTTGGAGACACACCTCCCCAACTCTGAGGAAGGCCAGAGACAATGGTGAAAAACAATCATGAGGTGAAATCAATGGAAATACTCTGGCAATATGAATAATCAGAGTAGATCAACTCCTCCAAGGAACAATAGAGCAGACACAGCACAAGATCCCATGCACAAACAAGTAGCTGAGATGTCAGAAATCGAATTCAGAATCTGGATAGCAAATAAGATTGAATTAGAATTCCAAGCAATAATCCAAAAGATGTCTCAAGAATTCAACAAATTCAAAGACCAAATGACCAAAGATTTGGACACATTGAGACAAGAAGTAGCAGCCATCAAAGATCAGAGAAACACAGTAGAATCCTTCAGTAACAGAATGGAGCAAGCAGAAGAAAGGATTTCTGACATTGAAGACAAAGCTTTTGAATGCTCCCAAACTCTCATAGAGGAAGAGAAATGAAAGGCAAAAACAGATCACTCTCTCAGAGAGCTCTGGGATAATTTGAAGAAAACTAATATTTGTCTTATAGGGATCCCCCAAAGCGATGAAATAGCTTCACAAGGCACAAAGTCTCTTCTCTGTGAGATTATGAAAGAGAACGTTCCAGACATGCCAAGAGATTCTGAAATTCAGATAGCAGACAGTTTTGGAACCCCAGCATGAATCAACCCGAATAAGACGTCCCCCAGACACATCATCATCAATTTCATTAAAGTTAATATGAAGGAGAAAATTCTGAAAGCAGCAAGATGAAAGAAAACCACTACCTACAAGGGGAAGAATATTAGAATAACTGCAGATCTCTCTGCTGAAAACTTTCAAGCTAGAAGAGGATGGTCATCGGCTTTTAGTCTCCTAAAATAAAATAACTTTCAACCCAGGATCCTGTAACCAGCTAAACTGAGTTTCATTTATGATGGACAAATTAAATACTTTAATGACATTCACATGTTGAAGAAATTTGCTATAACTAAACCAACTCTCCAGGATATTCTCAGACCCCTCCTCCATAAAGACCAGTGTAATCCTCCACCATAAAAGGAATCCCACCCAGAAACTTTTGATCAAATTCCAACTTCCACAGTTGCAAAAGGATTAAAAATGTCCACTGGACTCTCAACAGGTTTATCAACATTCTCAATTAATGTGAATGGTTTAAATTTTCCTCTAAAGAGGCACAGGTTGGCTGACTGGATACAAAAACTCAAGCCAGATATCCCCTGAATACAAGAATTTCACCTTAAATTAAGAGACAAATATAGACTCAAGGTGAAGGGATGGGAATCTATAATCCAGGCAAACGGAAATCAGAAAAAAACAGGCATTGCAATCCTATTCACAGATGCAATAGGCTTTAAACCAACCAAAATAAGGAAGGATAAGGATGGACACTTCATATTTGTTAAAGGTAATACTCAATATGATGATTTCAATTACTAGTATTTATGCACCCAACCAGAATGCACCTTAATTTATAAGAGAAACTCTAACAGACATGAGTAACTTGATTTCCTCCAGTTCCATAGTAGTTGAAGATTTTAAAACCCCTTTAGCAGTGCTGGATAGATCCTCCAAAAAAAAGCTAAGCAAAGAAATTTTAGATTTAAACATAACCATTCAACATCTGGACTAAACAGACATCCACAGAACATTTTATCCCAACAAAACTGAATACACATTCTTCTCATCAGCCCATGGAAAATACTCCAAAATCAACCACATCCTAGGCCACAAATCTAACCTCATCAAATTTAAAAAAATAGAAATTATTCCTTGCATCTTCTCAGACCATCATGGAATAAAAGTTGAAATCAATGACATACCCATAGAAAACATGGAAGCTAAATAACCTTATGCTGAAGTAGAGATAAGTTATAGACGAGATTAAGAAAGAAATAACCAAATTTTTGGAACAAAATAACAATGAAGACACGAAATATCAGAACATCTGGGATACTGAAAAGGCAGTCCTAAGAGGGAAATTTATAGCACTGCAAGCCTTCCTCATGAAAACAGAAAGAGAAGAAGTTAATAACTTAATGAGACATCTCAAGGAACTGGAGAAGAAAGAACATTCCAACCCCAAACCCAGCAGAAGAAAAGAAATAACCAAAACCAGAGCAGAATTAAATGAAATTGAAAACAAAATAATTGTACAACAGATCAATAAATCAAAAAGTTGCTTTTTAAAAAGACCAATAAAATAGATAAACCTTTGGCCAACCTAGCCAGGAAAAAAAGAGTAAAATCTCTAATTTCATCAATCAGAAATGGTAACGAGGAAATAACAACAGACCCCTCAGGAATTCAAAAAATCCTTAACAAATATTACAAGAAACTTTACTCTCAGAAATATGAAAATCTGAAAGAAATCGACCAATACTTCAAAGTGCGCCACCAAACAAGACTTAGCCAGAATGAAGTGGAAATGTTGAACAGACCTATATCAAGTTCTGAAATAGCATCAACTATACAAAATCTCCCTAAAAAGAAAATCCCAGGACCAGATGGCTTTATATCAGAATTCTACCAAACTGTCAAAGAAGAACCAGTACCTATATTACTAAACCTCTTCCAAAAAATAGAAAAAGAAGGAATACTACTCAACACATTCTACGAAGCAAACATCACGTTCAACCCTAAACCAGGGAAAAACCCAACAAGAAAAGAAAATTATAGACCAATATCACTAATGAATATTGATGTTAAATACTCAGTAAGATCCTAACAAACAGAATCCAACAACACATCAAAAAAAATTATACACCATGACCAAATGGGATTTGTCCCAGGGTCTCAAGGCTGGTTCAATATACGTAAATCTATAAATGTAATTCAACACATAAACAAACTAAAAAATAAAGACCATACGATTCTCTCAATTGATGCAGAAAAAGCTTTTGACAGTATCCAGCATCATTTCATGATCAGAACACTTAAGAAAACTGGTACAGAAGGGACATTTCTTAAACTAATAGAGGCCATCTACAGCAAACCCACAGCAATACCATATTGAATGGAGTTAAATTGAAATCATTTCCACTTAGATCAGGAACCAGGAAAGGTTGCCCATTGTCTCCATTGCTCTTTAACATTGTAGTGGAAGTTTTAGCCATTGCACGTAGGGAAGAAAAGGCGATCAAGTGTATCCACATAGGGTCAGAAGCGATCAAACTTTCACTCTTTGCAGATGACATGATCCTATCTCTGGAAAACACTAGGGATTCTACTACAAAACTTTTAGAAGTGATCAAGGAATACAGCAATGTCCCAGGCTACAATATCAACACCCATAAATCTGTAGACTTTATATATACCAACAATAGCCAAGCCGAAAAAACAGTCAAGGACTCTATTCCTTTCACAGGAGTGCCAAAGAAGATGAAATATTTGGGAGTTTATCTAACAAAGGATGTGAAATATCTCTATAAAGAGAACTAAGAAACTTTAAGAAAAGAAATAGCTAAAGATGTTAACAAATGGAAAAACATACCATGCTCATGGCTGGGAAGAATCAACATTGTGAAAATGTCTATACTACCCAAAGCAATATATAGTGCAATTCCTATAAAAGCTCCATTGCCATATTTTAAAGATCTTGAAAAAATAATACTTCATTTTACATGGAATCAGAAAAAAACTCGAATAGCCAAGATATTACTCAGAAATAAAAACAAAGCAGGAGGAATCACGCTATCAGACCTCAGACTATACTATAAATTGACAGTGATCAAAACAGCATGGTACTGGAACAAAAACAGAGAGGAAGATGTCTGGAACAGAATAGAGAACCAAGAGATGGATCCAGCTACTTACCGTTATTTAATCTTTGACAAGCCAATTAAAACATTCAGTGGGGAAAAGATTCCCTATTTAACAAATGGTGCTGAGTGAACTAGCTGGCAACCTGTAGAAGACTGAAACTGAATCCACACCTTTCACCAGTAACTAAGACAGACTCTCACTGGATAAAAGATTAAAACTTAAGAAATGAAACTATAAAAATACTAGAAGACAGTGCAGTGAAAACCCTTGAAGAAATCAGTCTGGGTGAGTATTTTATGAGGAGGACCCCCCGGCAATTGAAGCACCTTCAAAAATACAATACTGGCACCTGATCAAACGAAAAACCTTCTGCATAGCCAAGAACATAGTAAGTAAAGCAAGCAAAAAGCCATCAGAATGGGAGAAGATATTTGCAGGTTATGTTTCCGACAATGGTTTAATAACCACAATTCACAGAGAACCCAAACGTATAAGCAAGAACAGAACAAGTGATCCCATCGAAGACTAGGCAAGGGACTTGAAGAGAAACTTTTCTGAAGAAGACAGGTACACGGCCTACAGACATATGAAAAAATGCTCATCATCTTTAGTCATCAGAGAAATGCAAATCAAAACTACTTTGAGATATCATCTAACTCCAGTAAGATTAGCCCATATCACAAAATCCCAAGACCAGAGATGTTGGCGTGGATGTGGAGAAAAGGGAACACTTCTACACTGCTGGTGGGAATGCAACTTAATACATTCCTTTTGGAAAGATATTTGGAGAACACTTAGAGATCTAAAAATAGATCTGCCATTCCATCCTATAATTCCTCTAATAGGCATATACCCAGAAGACCAAAAATCACATCATAACAAAGTTATTTGTACCATAATGTTTATTGCAGCCCAATTCATAATTGCTAAGTCATGGAAAAAGCCCAAGTGCCCATCAATCCATGAATGGATTAATAAATTGTGGTACATGTACACCATGGAATATTATGCAGCGTTAAAGAAAGATGGAGACTTTACCTCTTTCATGTTTACATGGATGGAGTTGGAACATATTCTTCTTAGTAAAGTATCTCAAGAATGGAAGAAAAAGTATCCAATGTACTCAGCCCTACTATGAAACTAATTTATGGCTTTCACATGAAAGCTATAACCCAGTTATAACCTAAGAATAGGGGGTAGGGGGAAAGGGAGAAGCGGGAGGGGAGAATGGGTGGAGGGAGGGTGATTGGTGGGATTACACCTGCAGGGCATCTTACAAGGGTATTTGTGAAATTTAGTAAATGTAGAATGTAAATGTCTTAACAGAATAACTAAGAAAATGCCAGGAAGGCTATGTTAACCAGTGTGATGAAAATGTGTCAAATGGTCTATAAAACCAGTATATGGTGCCCCATTATTGCATTAATGTACACAGCTATGATTTAATAAAAAAAAAAAAAAGAAAGAAAAGAAAAGAAAGGAAATAGCTGAAGATGTTAACGAATGGAAAAACATACCATGCTCATGGCTGGGAAGAATCAACATTGTTAAAATGTCTATACTACCCAAAGCAATATACAATTTTAATTCAATTCCTATTAAAGCTCCATTGTCATATTTAAAGAACTTGAAAAATTAATACTTTGTTTTATATGGAAACAGAAAAAAACTCGAATAGCCAAAACATTACTGAGAAATAAAAACAAAGCAGGAGGAATCATGCTACCAGACTTCAGACTGTACTATAAATCAATAGTGATCAAAACAGCATGGTACTGGCACCAAAACAGAGAAGTAGATGTCTGGAACAGAATAGAGAACTAAAAGATGAATCTAGTTACTTACCGTTATTTGATCTTTGACAAGCCAGTTAAAAACATTCATTGGGGAAGATTCCCTATTTAACAAATGGTGCTGGGTGAACTGGTTGGCAATCTGTAAAAGGCTGAAACTGGCCACACCTTTTACCATTAACTAAGATAGACTCTCACTGGATAAAAGATTTAAACCTAAGACATGAAATTATAAAAATACTTCAAGAAAGTGCAGGGAAAACTCTTGAAGGAATCGGCCTGGGTAAATATTTTATGAGGAGGACTCCCCAGGCAATTGAATCAGTATCAAATATACATTACTGGGACCTGATCAAACTAAAAACCTTCTGCACAGCAAAGAACATAGTAAGTAAAGCAAGCAGAAAGCCCTCAGAATGGGAGAAAATATTTGCAGGTTATACCTCTGATAAAGGTTTAATAACCAGAATCCACAGAGAACTCAAACGTATTAGCAAGAAAAGAACAAGTGATCCCATCTCAGGGTGGGCAAAGGACTTGAAGAGAAACTTCTCTGAAGAAGACAGACGCACAATCTACAAACACATGAAAAAAAGTTCATCCTTAATCATCAGAGAAATGCCAATCAAAACTACTTTGAGATATCACCTAACCCCATTAAGAGTAGCCCACATAACAAAATCCCAAAACCAGAGATGTTGGTGTGGATGTGGAGAAAGGGGCACACTTCTACACTGCTGGTGGGAATGCACACTAATATGTTCCTTTTGGAAGGATGTTTGGAGAATACTTAGAGATCTAAAAATAGACCTGCCATTCGATCTTATAATTACTTTACTAGGTATATACCCAGAAGACGAAAAATCACAATATAGCAAAGGCATCTGTACCAGAATGTTTATTGCATCCCAATTCATAATTGCTAAGTCATGGAAGAAGCCCAAGTGCCCGTCGACCCACGAATGGACTAGCAAATTGTGGTACATGTATACCATAGAATATTATGCAGCGTTAAAGAAAGATGGGGACTTTACCTCTTTCATGTTTACTTGGATGGAGCTGGAACATATTCTCTTAGCAAAGTATCTCAAGAATGGAAGAAAAATTATCCAATGTACTCAGCCCTACTATGAAGCTAATTTATAGCTTTATATGAAGGCTATAACCCAACTATAGCACAAGAATATGGGGAAAGGGCAAAGGGACGGGAAGGGAGGGGGGGAGGTTAGGGTGGAGGGAGGGTAATGGGTGGGGTGACACTTACGGTGCATCTTAGAATGGGTACAGGTGAAACCTACTAAATGCAGAATACAAATGTCTACATACAATAACTAAGAAAATACCATGAAGACTACTTTGAACAGTTTGATGAGAATATTTCAGATGGTATATGAAACCAGCACATTGTACCCCTTGATTGCACTAATGTACACAGCTATGATCTAACAATAAAAAATAAATAAGTAAATTATTAAAAATAATAATAATAATACCAGGAAAAGAAATATATATATATACACACATATATACACGCTTATATACAGAGTAGCCACAAAGTTTGTGCACAATTTAAAATAGTGAGCAATTTAAAATTGCACATTAACTTTATGGCCACCCTGTGTATGTGTGTATACATATACACATATACACACACAGGGTATACACAAATAACATAATCATCCATGTAGAAAATCGCCAAAATCAACAGACTCTCTCTTGTACAACTAATAACTGAATATAGTAAGGTATAGGTTACAATGTTAATACATAAAAGTCCATTTTTCCTATACAACACCAAAGAACATGTAGAACTTAAAATTAAAAATGCAATACACTTATATTAGTATCAACAATGAAATACTTAGATTTAAATCTAACAAAATATATCCAATATCTATATAATAAAAAGTATTAAAACTCTGATGAAAAAGGAATAGCTAAATAAATGGAGAGATATTCATGTTCATGGATTATAAGACACAATATGGTCAATATGTCCATTCTTCCCAACTTGATCTGTATAGGTCCAATGTAATGTTAATCAAACTCCCAGCATGCTATTTTATGGATATATGAGGTTGACCCATTAAGTTCATTAGCTCACCCTAGAAAAAGTGCCACATACCTTATTGCTGAATATCACTGCAGTCACCTTTGAAGCACTCCCACTGGCCATCTGGTGACCATAGTAATATTCAGCAATGAGGTATGTATGCATTTTTTCTAGGATGAGTTTGCAAACTTAATTGTTCAACCAACCTTGCAGACAAACTGATTCTAAAATTTATAATGAAAAGAATCAAAGTAGACAAGAAACATTGAACATGAAGAACAAAGTTTGCAGACAGACACCAACCAACTTTAAGACTTATTATAATGCTACTGAAAACAATACAAAGTAAGAATAATATCCACACGGATCAAGAGCCCAGGAATACACAGACAACTATAGTCAACTGAATCTTTGACAAAGAAACAAAGGAAATTAGAGAAAATATCATCCTTTAAATAAAATGGACATCCATATGATAAAAATAAATAAACCAGACACAGTTTATAAACTTTTCACGAAAACTCACTTATACTGAATCACTGACCTAAATGTAAATTTGGAAACAACAAAATTTCTGCAAAAAAGTAGGAGAAAAATGTAGGTTATTTTAGGTTTGGCTTTTTTTTTTTTAAATCAGTACAAAAAGCACAATCCATGAAAGAAAAAAATCAGTGAGTTGAGCCTTATTAAAATTAAAAACTTCTGCTCAATGAAAGGCACTTTTAAGATAATGAAAAGAAAGGCCACAACTGGTAGAACAATATTGGCACAACACATATTTAACAAAGGTCTTGAATGAAAAATATACAAATAACTCTAAAAACTCAATCATAAGAAAAAAACACGCCTGTAGTCCCAGCTACTCGGGAGGCTGAGGCAAGAGAATCGCTTAAGCCCAGGAGTTGGAGGTTGCTGTGAGCTGTGTGAGGCCACGGCACTCTACCGAGGGCCATAAAGTAAGATGCTGTCTCTACAAAAAAAAAAAAAAAGAAGAAGAAAAGAAAAAAACAACCTAATTTTAAAATGAGCAATAGATCTGAACACAAACTTCATCAAAGACTATATGTAGATATGTAGATAGCAAATATTAATATTAAATGTTCATTTTCCATTCAGGAATTGAAAATTAAAGTAACAATGAATTACCATAGTATCCTTATTAAAATGGGAAAAATAAAAATTAACAAAAATATTACTAAATGCTGATAAGGATACAAAGCCACAGGAATTCTCACTTGTTACTGGTAGTAAAGCAAAATGGTATAGTGACTTTATAAAACAGTTTGTCACTGTCTTACAAAGCTAAACATAATCTTACCATAAAACCCAATAATCACTCTCCTAAGTATTTATCCAACTCATTTGAAAATTTATGACCATGTAAGAAGTTGCACAATTATGTTTATAGGAGTCTTATTCATAATCACCAAAATATAAAAGCAACAAAGAAGTCCTTTAATAGATAAACAATCTGAAGTTTATTTGTATCATGGAATATTATTTAGCAATAAAAAATAGGCTATCAAAGCACAAAAAGACATAGATGGATCTCAAATGTACTTTAATAAGTTAAAGAAGCCAATCTGAAAAAGCACTATGCTGTATAATTCCAAAGGTGGTATGACATTCTACATAAGGGAAAACTCTAGAGATAATACAAGGTACAATTTTTGTCAGAGTTCAGAGTTAGAAAATAGAGGGCTGAACAGTTGCAACACAGGGGATTTTAGAAAGGTGAAACTGCTTGATATAATACTCCACTGATGGATACTTAACATTATGAATTTGTCAAAACTCATACAACTTTACAGCACAAATAAGTATTCTTAATGTATGAAAATCTGAAATGTTTAGAAGGTCAAGGGTCCCAGGATGAAATGCAGCCTGTGACAGGAGAATTTTATTATATAATAAGCGTATGAAATAACCTCACTGAAGTGAGTAGAAGGACAAGGTATGCTGACCTAATTAACTTTCAATATGAATGGCATCTTGAACACTAAAAGCAAATAAAACTATACACAAACACTGTACTCAAATTGATAAAGATATTTCCCACAAGGATATAGATCAAGAATTTTGAAACCACTATAAATGTATACTGAAATTGACCAATTAAGCCAATATCCTAAACAAATGGATGATTGATGGTCGAGTCAGATTTCTCGCTGTTGCAGTGGAAGTTTTCAGACAAGCAAGAGGAGGAGTTAGAATGACCATAAGGTAACAGATTATAGTTGAAAACATGTGTGAACTCATATTTAACTAATAATATATGTGAATGTTTACGTACAAAAATATTCACATAGATATATGTATACACTATACACATGGGTTAGTATATACACAGAAACAGGTTGAGAATCCCTCATCCAGGGTGACAGCAGACTTTTCAGCCAAAACCTTTTAGCCAATAGAGGGTGGTCATCTACCTTTAAACTTCTTAAACAAAAATTTTTCAGCCCAGGATTGTATATCCTGCTAAACTAAGCTTCAACTTCATTGGAGAAATCAAATATTTTACTGACATGCAAACATTGAGTAAATTCTCCACAACAACACCAGTTGTGCAGGAAATATTCACACCCATTCTCCATTCTGACCATCACAATGGACTGCCAGCAAAGTAGACACCTAGAAACTAAAGGACAAAACAGATTCCACAATGGTGTAAAGGATAAAACTAAACAACAGACTTTCATAAAATAAGATAAATATAACTGGCCAGGCACTCATGCCTATAATACTAGCACTCTGGGAAGCTGTGGAGGGTGGATTGCCTAAGTTCAGGAGTTTGAGACCAGCCTGAGCAAAAGTGAGACTCATCTCTATGAAAAATTGAAAAACTAGCTGGGTGTTGTAGTGGGCGACTATAGTTCCAGGTAATTGGGAATCTGAGGCAAGAGGATCACCTGAACCCTAGAGTTTGAGGTTTCTATGAGCTAAGATACCACAGCTATCTACTAAAAGCATAGAATAAAACTCTGTTTCCAAAAAAAAAAAAAAAGAAAGAAAGAAAGGAAGGAAGAAATCTACCATACTTATCAATTCTCTCAATGAATTTAAATAAGTTTAATTCCCCACTGAAGAGACACAAGAAGGCTGACTGGATAAAAAAAGCACAAGACATCTAGATGCTGTATCCAAGAAACAGCCTCAACCAACAAAACAATATTCAGGTGAAGGGATAGAAAACAATATTTCAGTCAAATAAAAATCAGAAGAAGGGAAGGGTCACAATCTTATTTTCAGATACAAGTGAATTTCAAGCACCAAAAGTAAAGAAAGACAAAGATGGTCACTACATACATACTGGACAAGAGAGCAATAAAAACGAGGACATTTCGATTCTAAATATTTATGCACAAAACTAAAATGCTCCCAGATTTATGAAACAGGCCTTAATTTGTCTGAGCAATAAGATATCTTATAACATCATAATAGTAGGGGACATTAAAATCCCTCTGGTTGAACTGGACAAATTCTTTAAACAAAAACTAAACAAAGAAACAAGGGACTTAAATGTGACCCTGGAGCAACGAGGCTTAATAGACAGATGCAGAACACACCATGCCAAAGCCAAGAAATATATGCTCTTCTCATCAGCCCATGGAACATTCTCCAAAATAGATCATATCCCAGGACACAAGTCAAACCTCAAAAAAATTAAAAGAATTGAAATTATATCTTGTATCTTCTCAGACCACGTGGCAATAAAGGTGCAATTCAACTCCAACGAAATTTTCATCCCCACACAAAGGCATGGAAACTGAACAACCTTATGCTGAATGACAGATGGGTAAAGGAGGAGATAAAGAGGTAATCATAACAACAATGAAGACACAAGCTACCAAAACCTGGGGACACTGCAAAAGCAGTCCTAAAAGGGAAATTTATTGCATTAGATACCTACATCCAAAAACTGAAAGAGAGCACATAAACAACCACTTCAAGGAACTACAAAAGGAAGAACAATCCAATCCCAAACCTAACAGAAGGAAAGAAATAACCAAAATTCAAGAAGAAATAAATGAAATTGGAAACAATAGAATCATACAGAACAATTGGTTCTTCAAAAAGATAAACAAAATTGATAAACTTTTGGCCACATTGACAAGAAACAGAAAAGTAAGATCTCTAATAGCCTCAACCAGAAATGGAAAAGAGGAGATAACAACAGATAACAAAGAGATACAAGAGTAGTTATCTCTGATTACTACAAAAACTCGATGCCCAGAAATTTGGCGAAGTGGAGGAAATGGATCAATACCTGGAATCACACCATCTCCCTAGACTTAACCAGGCAGAAATAGACCTCTTGAACAGACAAATATAAAGCACCAAAATTGAGGAAATAAAAATGCTCCCAATAAAAAAAGCTCGGGAATAGACAACTTCACACCAAAATCCTATCAAACCTTCAAAGAAGAGCTTGTACTGCTACTGCAGAAACTATTCCAAAACATTGAGAAAGAAGGAACTTTCTCCAACACATTCTATGAAGCAAATGTCACCCAGGTATGAAAACCAGGAAAGGTCCCAACTAAATAAGAGAACTACAGACCAATTTCACTAATGAATATCAATGCAAAAGTACTCAATAAAATCTTAGCAAAGAGATTATAACCACAAATTTAAAAAATATACATCATAATCAAGTAGGCTTTGTCCCAGGGATACAAGGTTGATTTAACAAATACAAATCCATAAATCTATTTCCCTGCAAAAATAGAAGCAAAAACAAAGACATATGATCCCCTCAATAGATACAGAAAAGCATTTGATAAAATTCAGCATCCTTTTCTAACAAGAATGCTAAAAGAAAATAGGCACAGATGACACATTTCTTAAACTGAAGCCAGCTATGATAAACCCATAGCAAATATCATACTGAAAGGAGTAAAACTGAAAGTTTTTCCACTTAGAACTGGAACCAGACAAGGATGCCCACTATTGCCACTACTATTCAACATAGTTCTGGAAGTTGTAACCAATGCAATCAGGCAACAGAAGGTCAAAATCATACTCTTTGCCAATGATATAATATTATACTTAGAAAACCCAAGAGGCTCCTAAAGTGATCAAGAAATACAGTAATGTCTCAGGGTATAAAATGAATGTCCACAAATCAGTAGCCTTCATATATGCCAATAACAGTCAAGTTGAGAAATAAATCAAGGACACAATAACCATCACAGTAGCTTCAAGGAAAATACATAGAAATAAACCTAACAAAGGAGGTGATGGATCTCTACAAAATAATTATGAAACCCTAAGGAAAGAAATAGCAGAAGGCATTAAGAAAGGGAAGAACATACCATGCTCTTGACTGAGAAAAACCAACATTATTAAAATGTCTATACTACATAAAGCAATCTACATATTTAATGCAATCTCCATTAAGATACCAACATCATAATTTGATGAACTGAAAAAAATAGTTCTTCATTTTGTATGGAACCAGAAAAAAACCCATATAGCCAAGGCAATACCTAGTAATAAAAACGAAGTTGGAGGCATCACCCTACCAAACTTCAGGCTGTATTATAAGTCCACAGTGATAAAAATAGCATGGTATTGGCATAAAAATAGAGACATAGACATATGGAGTGGAATAGAAAATCTAGAGATAAAACCAGCCTCTTATCGCCATCTGATCTTTGATAATCCAAACAAAAGCATACAGTGGGGAAAAGAATCCCTATTCAACAAATGGTGCTGGCAGAAGTGGATAACTACATGTAAAAACTGAAACTTGACCCACACCTTTCACCACTTACAAAAATGGATTCAAAATGGATAAGGATTTAAATCTAAGACATGAAACAATAAGAATCTAAGAAAAAAGCATAAGAAAAACTCTTGATGATATCAGCCTGGGGAAAGATTTTTATGAAGAAGACTTCAATGGCAATTGTAACAATAAAAGTAAACAAATGGGACTTAATTAAGCTGAAAAGCTTCTGTATACCTAAGGACACACCAATCAAAGGAAATAGATAACCTTCAGCATGGCAAAAATATTTGCATGTTATAAATCTGACAAAGGGTTGTTAAACTAGAATCTATAGAGAAGTCAGATTAATCAACAAAAAAAAGCAAACAATCCCATCTACCACTGGGTAACAGACAAGAATAGAACCTTCTCTGAAGACAACAGATGAATAGGCCAACAAGCATATGAAAAAATGCTCATCATCCCTAATCATCAAAGAAATGCTAACCAAAACCACCCTAAGGTATCACATAACCCTAATGTGAGAGAATAGCCCACATCACAAAGTTCCAAAGCTGCAGATGTTGGCATGGATGTGGAGAGAAGGAAATACTTTTACACTGTTGGTGGGATTACAAACTAATACAGCCTCTTTGGAAAGAAGTATGGGTAATCCTCAAAGAACTCAAAATAGACCTTCCATTTGACCCCACAATCTCCCCAGTAGGCATCTACCCAGAAGAAAAAAAATTATTTTATCAGAAGGATTTTTACACTAGATTGTTTGTCACAGCTCAATGTATAGTCACCAAGATGTGCAAACAACCCAAGTGCCTATCAACCCATGTATGGATTAATAAACTATAGTATATGCATACCATGGGATACTATTCAGCCATACAAAAGATGGAGACTTTACATCTTTTATGTTAACTCAGATGGAGTTAAAACACATTTTTCTTAGTAAAGTATCACAAGAATGGAAAAGCAAGTATCTGATGTACTAAATACTAATATAAAGCCAATAGAGAAACTAATACACACCCACACAAGAGAAAACCTCAATTCAATTTGAGTGAAGATGGGGAAAGAAGGGAAGGGGGATCGGTGTTCTCCCACCTAATGGGCACAATAAGGGTATATGGCACATATCCTGGGTACAGGACAAAACAACAAGGACCTTACCTAACATGCAAACATTGTAACCTAATCATTGTACTCTCACATTAATCTGAATTAATAATAAAAAAAGAAAAAGAAAATCTCTCATCCAAAATGCTTGGCACAATAAAAGTTTCAAATTTCAAAGTTTTTCGGGTTTTGGAATGTTTACATTATATTTAGCAGTTGACCATTTCTAATCCAAAACTCCCAAATCCAAAATATTCCAATGAGCATTTTCTTTGATCATCAATCATGTTGGTGCAATTGGAATTTTGAATCCAAATGGATTCAGGATATTCAACCTGCATTTCCTTATTCTGTCAGCTAAGAGGGGGTAGAAGCAATGACATTCCACTAGCAATAATCATTCCTAGTGCCCAGATCTTGGCTTTTAATCTAATTCTTTCATGATAGGAACCAGGGCTTGTTGGAGAAATAGCTGACTGTGGGGCTGAGGCAGGATACATGAGGCTGGAGAATACTGTAGTAGCATAATGTAATTAAATGCTAAGATAAAAAATACAAATAATCAGATATGTCAAATCCAAAGTTGGAAAAATCTGAGCCACAAAATACAGTATCATTGAACTCTACTCAAAAACAAAATATATATGATAATGCCATTGTGATATAAACATAAAATTGAGTAAAAAATAAATGGAAGAAAACTAATACATCTCCTGTGTAGAAAAATTCCAAATAATTTATATAGACACTTTGTTCTCAGGGAGATGTATTAACTTTCCACCCCTTAAGAGTGGGTTCTGCTTAGTGACTTTCTTCCAGAGTACACTGTAAAAAGGGGGGAGAATAATTTCATAATGGGGAAATCTGAAAAATATGACCTCAGACAGGTAATCAAAGTCAGCATCAACAGTGATAAGTTATATTGATAGTTTATACATTATAATATGTTAAGAATGACACTTGTCTTAGTTTGAGCTGGTAAAACAAAGTACCATAGAGTTATGAACAATGGAAATGTATTTCTCACAGTTCTGGATGCTGAAAGTCTGAGATCCTTCCAGTATGCTGAGTTCTGATGAGGTCCCTCTCCTAGGTTATAGATAGCCAACTTCTTATTGTATCCTGACATGGTAGAACGAGGGCTAGGGAGCTCTCTAGGGTATCTTATATAAGGGCATGTTCCAATTCATAAGGGTTCCAACTCATATCCTAATTACTTCTCCAACCCCCCTCCTAATACTATCATATTGGGTGTTAGAATTTCAACATAATAATCAGTGTGGGGGACATATTCAGTCTCTGACATTCTGCCCCAACCCACTGCTGATGGGACTGCAACCTAGTACAACCTGTATGGAAAATCATATGGAGATACTTCAAAGAATTTAAAATAGACCTACCATTTGACCCAGCAGTCTCACTGCTGGGTGTACACCCAATGAGAAACAGGGTAATTTTACAAAAAGGGCACCTGTACAGGAAAGTTTATATCTGTGAAATTCACAATCACAGAGATATGGAAACAACCTAAGTGCATGCCAAGACATGAATGGAGTAATAAAATGCAATAATGTATAGTATGGAGCCACAAAGAAAAATGGTTATCTAGTATCTTTTGTGACAACATGGATGCAAGTGGAAACCATTCTTCTGAGTGAAATTTCACAGGAAGGAAGAAACAAATACATGTGCTCAATGGAGTGCACATATGGAGGTAAACCTCAATGAAAATCAAGCTGGGAAAGGGGGAGGGTAAATTCACACCTATTGGGTACGGTGCACACCATCTGCCCAGGAGGAACACTTATAATCTTGACTTAATTTATGCAAAAACAAGTATGTAAACAAAACCCATGTACCCCTTAATATTCTGAATTTTTTAAGAGAAGATATTGAGGATAAAAAAGGCTAAATTTGCCTCAAGGTCCACTGCCTCAAAGTTATGGAGCATAATGGTTATGAGTACAAGTTCTAGAATCATATCAACTGGGTTCAAATCTTGGTTCTAGTATTTATTATCTGTGTGATCTTTTTTTTTAATCTGTGTGATCTTGAACAAGTTATTTCATTTATCTGAGCCTTAATTCCCTAATAATAGTAAGTGAACTGGGTGCTTTTTTGTGTGTTAGTTTATTTAACCTTTTAGGGGAAGGGAGGCGGGAGGTTTTGGTGGAGGGAGGGTAATGGGTGGGGCCATATCTATGGTGCATCTTAGAATGGGTACAGGTGAAACTTACTAAATGCAGAATACAAATGCCTACATACAGTAACTAAGAAAATGCCATGAAGGCTATGTTGAACAGTTTGATGAGAATATTTCAGATTGTATATGAAACCCGCACATTGTACCCCTTGATTGCACTAATGTACACAGCTATGATTTAACAATAAAAAAATTAATAAAAAAAATAAAAATAAAATGGTACAATGAGGTAAGGTCTAGCACCAGGTGGCAATTAGATCAGCGAAGACGTCTGCCCAAGAGTCACCTATCCCTGGGTGTTTGTGCAATGTTCCCCAGGGAGAACATGGGAATGTTTGGTGCTAATGCACTTCACATACTCTGCTGATGGTGAGGTGTTTGCATTTCTATGAAAGACAGTTATTTTGGCAGCAGGGCTGATTTAAAAGCTATATTGAATAGAAATAGTGTAGACATTTTATTAATCAAAACAACTGTTCAACCTGAGGTTTGTAAAACTGGCTGCTATTTAAATTTCCAGAATAATAGCAAAAGCTCCAATTATTGAGTGTTTCCTGTAGGCAAGTCACTGAGATAAGTGTTTTATATGTACTAAGAGACATAATCAATGCAGCCTTATTGAGTAAATGTTCATATTTTCCTGTTTTATAGATAAGAAAAATGAGATATAGAAAGTTTGCTGGGCTGATTAAATAACTAGTATACAACCTATCTGGGCTGACTACACACCTGATGCTCTTAACTATTACAATTTCTAAGACTGACTACCTACTATGAGTTAAGTAATGTGGCAAATTCATAGTACCTTCCTGCTATGTAAATGAGGTAGAGATCATTCCTATATGTTGGCTGAAAATGGCCCCCAAGTTTTTTACTTCTTTCACATCCAATTGTCTTAAATATAGTCCAAATTGGTATATATTTTAACCACTGAGAGCCTAACTACTTTACACATCCTTGTGAAACTACACCGACATTTGCTAACCATAGATAAGACAAACTCCAAAGCTATAAAAGACCCCAAATTGTTCCTGGCTGTTGAACTCCTTGGTTTTGGCCTTCTCAAGATTGAAGGATGAAAGGAAGAAACAATTCTGAAGCAACAAGCAGAAAAGTTTATTAAAGTGAATATTTACTCTTACAGGAATTAAGAGGAGGTACATGTCTGAGTTAATTGTGGCCCTGGGGTCTCTTTGGGTTTCTAATCAGCAAGCAATAGTACACTCAATAGTCCCAGGAGCCAGTGGCACTGAGGACTCTGTGTAATCCTTTTTTCTTATGCCCATCCTTTTCTCCTATGTGATATTATCTCATATCTCTCTCTCTCTCTCTCTCTCTCTCTCTCTCTCTCTCTCTCGATTTTCTTGACCAATTGAGATGTTTTCTCTTTCCTGTTGGTAGGGGAGAGAGAGTTTGTTACCTTCTATGATTAGGTTCAAATGTGTTGTGGTGTCCAAAGCTCATGTTGAGTATTGCAATGTATAATGTGCCTTATCTTGTTTCTATTATGTTTCTTGTGATGGTTGTGGTTACTCTCATCTTTATTGTTGCAGGATATTCTATTACTTAGCACCCCATTTGTTTACACTGTTTGTTTTCATATTGTCTCTGCTCATGTCTCACTTGTCTAGCATTCTGCGACACTTATGCCACCTTCATTTTGTAGTATGTTTCCTTACTCAGTAGGTCATTTGTTTACATGGCCCATGCCATACCTCCTCTGCTCATGTCTCCCTTTTCCTACATAGACTAACAGTACTATTGCTCTCCTTGAGAGTTCTCTGCTGCTGAGCAACATCACTCAGACATATATGTCCCATCTTTACTTTGCCTCTCCCCTGGGAAATCCCACGGCCTATTCTTCTGCCAGGTGGTGGCCCTTGTCCCCTGTCTGTGGAAGGCCTCCAGCTGGGAGGAGCTTTCCCCTCTTATGCATTCCTGTTCATATGCTGCCCAATAAAGCATGGTGTGCCTCTCATAATCCTTTCTCTTCCTTATTCAGTCCAGAAATGCTTGAAATCACAACATTGTCTCATCAGGACTAACTTGTGGGGCTTTGCTAATTCACTTTATGTTTTTGTTTTAACATCTTTATTTGTATTATAATTTATAGATCATAAAATTTACTTATTTTATGTATACAATTCTATCATTTTTAGTAAATTTTCAGAGCTGTGCAACCATCACCATAATCCAGTTTTGGAACATTTCTGTCTCTGCTGAAAGAAATGCATGCCCATTTGCAGTAACTTCTTGTTCCTGTCCCCAGGCCCAGGCAACCACTGATCTACTTTCTGACTCTACAGATTTGCCTATACACTTCTCTTAACATTTTATTAAGAAAATTACCTGATTTTGGGAGGGAGACAAGATGGCGGACTGAAGCCAGCTTTCAACAGAGGCTCCCGTCCAGAAGGAGAGTTAAGGGACAGGAATTTAGTAAGTATCCTGGTGGACTTGAGCCTCACCAAGAGAGAAGGTTGAAGAACGCACATCAACACCGCTGAGGCAAGTTGTGATCACAAGGACGCAAACAAAAGGTACAAAATCCACCACCAAGAGGACAGGAGTCCCCCTCCCCCATGAGACCGGCTCAAGAGCCCCACAATTAAACAAGCGGGCAGAAATTAAAGGTCCTCCCACAACACTCCACGGGAGAGACCTTCTGAAAACTGGACCTACCTCCCCTACTGGGGTGTCGTGGCGTTCTCTGCCAGGCATAAAACTGAATAAAACTTTGGGAATCCTTCGCCGGCAACCCTCCCGGCGCTCCCCTCCTGCCCACTGAGGTCTGGAGGCCTGTCTCCCAGGAGTTCGGATCCTTGGGTGATTTCTCAAGGGGAGTGGACAGTCCCCGAGTTGCGACTGGTAAGCATTGACTTTGAGGCCCGCAAGTGAGGAGAGGGCACCGGGCTGAGGGGGAGTCACGCCTGGTGGCACTTCCCTGCGGTGCAGTGCAGCAACCCTCCCCGGGCAACATTACGGGGCACAAGACTGAATAAGACTCTAGCCTCCCCGCTGAGAGCTGAGAGCCCCTACTCTCACTCGGGGTCTGAGGGCCTATCCCCCAGGAGTTCGGCTCCTTGGGTGATTTCTCGAAGGGAGTGCACAGTGCCTGAGCTGCGTCAGGTCAGCGCTGACTCTGGGACATGTGAGCAAGGAGAGGGCACTCTGCTGAGGGGAAATCAAGCCTTGGTGGCACTTCCCTGCGGTGCAGTGCAGGAGCCCTCCACGGGCCGTAGTGTTGTGTAAAACTGAATGAAACTCTAGCTCCCGCCCCAACTCCCAATCGGGGTCTGGGGGCCCATCCCCCAAGAGTTCTGATTCTTGGGGGATCTCTTGAAGGGTGTGGACCCAGCACAAACTGCGGCTGCACAGTGCTGACTCTGGGGCACGAGACAGAGGAGAAAAGGGTCGCCTGAGTGCCCACACCAGAGCAGCAGTTCCCTGGAGGTAGATCAACAGCCGTTTTTTCTTTAACGGCAGAACGCTCACTTCTGGATATTCTGAGGCCACACCACCTGTCTCCCTGGGCAACCAGAGGAGGCCACCGGTGAGCGGGGCATTTCCTGACACGGCTCACAAACCCGGGAAGCTTCCAGGGCGGGGCCGACCCAGAGAGGTGTTCTGACGCAAATCTCCAGCAGCAAAGACGTTTGAACTCAAAACAGCCTGTCTTCTGTAGGCGACGACAGGAACAGAGACAGAACCCCGCAAAGTTGTCTGTTCTGTTCTGTTCTGTTCTGTTCTGTTAGCAGCATCCATCAGGGACGGGGCTAAGCCTGAGTGAACACCTCCTTCCCATCACCTGCATAAAACACTCAAAGATGTCAGGCCCCATCTCCTCCTGCTAGATAGCGGCAGTCTGCGGGGGCCTGGCAGACTTCCTTGCGATTCAGGCAGGTGTAAACACTTGGAGTGTCTTTTCACTGCAGGCAACTGGGTTAGCCATCTGCAGAGATACCAGTGACTGGGTCCGACAGAAGGGCAAAGTGGGGAAGGAGACGTCAACCTTCCTAGACTGCTCTGTTTGCTGGGTGGCTCCTCCTGACTCCACGCTGCACTGGGGTGAGCCGTGTCAGAGGAGTCACCAGGCCCCTGTGATCCAGTTCCCAGAGACCTCTTGAACCCTTCCACCCGAGACAAGTGCCGATTGAGACAGTTGATTTGGACCTTTTGAACTGGGCTAATAGACTGAGGACTTTTCAGGCGGTGCCCTGGGTGTGCGACTGTAGGAAGGATTGATTCTCCTTTTCCAACTGGGGCCAGAGGTGGGCAGGCGGGGTGACTTAATTGCTGATTTTTCCACACAGCTGAGACTTCAAGCCAGAGTAGAAGTTGCAATAGGATCGAACAGAAACCAGCTGAAAACAAGACAGAACCACTTTGCTCCACCACACCAGACAGGGCCCAAGTTTCTCAGGCCACAACACTGTACGGGCCCTCGATAAAACCCCAGGGGAAAAACCGAAGGGAGTAAAATAACCATGGGGCGGAATCAGCGGAAAAACTCTGGTAACATGAATAACCAGAATAGATCAACCCCCCCAATAAAAGATACGGCAGATGTGATTGAAGATCCCATTCATAAACGACTGGCTGAGATGTCAGAAATCGAATTCAGAATTTGGATTGCAGACAAGATTAATAAAATGGAATTAGGAATTCGAGGAGAAATTCAAAAATTGTCTCAAGAATTTAACGAATTTAAAGACAAAACCACCAAAGACTTAGACACACTGAAGCAAGAACTTACAGCCCTCAAAGATACGAAAAATACAGAAGACTCCCTCAGTAACAGAATGGAGCAAGCAGAAGAAAGGATTTCTGACATTGAAGATAAAGTCTTCGAACGCTCCCAATCTCTCAAAGAGGAAGAGAAATGGAGAGCAAAAACGGATCACTCACTCAGAGAAATCTCAGATAATTCGAAAAAAAGCAACATAAGAATTATAGGAATTTCTGAGAACGATGAAGTGGCCTCCGAGGGCACAGAGGCCCTTCTGCATGAAATTATGAAAGAAAATTTTCCAGACATGCCCAGAGAATCTGAAATTCACATAGCAGACAGCTTCAGAACCCCAGCACAATTCAACCCCAATAAGTCATCCCCCAGACATATCATAATTAGCTTCACTAAAGTTAACATGAAAGAGAAGATTCTCAAAGCAGCCCGGCGAAAGAAAACTATAACGTACAAAGGTAAGAATATTAGAATAACTGCAGATCTCTCTGCTGAAACTTTTCAAGCAAGAAGAGGCTGGTCATCAACTTTTAATCTCCTAAAGCAAAAAAACTTTCAACCCAGGATCTTGTATCCAGCTAAACTGAGTTTCATCTATGATGGAGAAATTAAATACTTCAATGACATTCATATGTTGAAAAAATTTGCCATAAGTAAACCAGCTCTTCAGGATGTTCTCAGACCTATCCTCCACAATGACCAACCCAATCCTATACCACAAAAGTAAACTCACTCAGAAACTTCGGATCAAACTCCAACTTCCACACTGGCGAAAGGATTAAAAATGTCCACTGGACCTTTGAAAAACTCGATACCCAAAATTCCACCAGACTTATCAATACTCTCCATCAATGTGAATGGCTTAAACTGTCCTCTAAAGAGGCATAGGTTAGCTGACTGGATACAAAAACTCAAGCCAGATATTTGTTGCATACAAGAGTCACATCTCAACTTAAAAGACAAATACAGACTCAGGGTGAAAGGATGGTCATCCATATTTCAGGCAAATGGTAATCAGAAAAAAGCAGGTGTTGCAATTTTATTTGCAGATAGAGTAGGCTTTAAACCATCAAAAGTAAGGAAGGACAAGAATGGTCACTTCATATTTGTTAAGGGTAATACTCTATATGATGAGATCTCAATTATTAATATCTATGCACCCAACCAGAATGCACCTCAATTTATAAGAGAAACTCTAACGGACATGAGTAACTTGATTTCCTCCAGCTCCATAATCTTTGGAGATTTCAACACTCCCTTGGCAGTGTTGGATCGATCCTCCAGAAAGAAGCTGAGCAAAGAAATCTTAGATTTAAACCTAACCATCCAATATTTAGATTTAGCAGACATCTACAGAACATTTCATCCCAACAAAACTGAATACACACACTTCTCATCAGCCCACGGAACTTACTCCAAAATTGACCACATTTTAGGTCACAAGTCTAACCTCAGTAAATTTAAAGGAATAGAAATTATTCCATGCATCTTCTCGGACCATCATGGAATAAAACTTGAATTGAGTAACAACAGGAATCTGCATACCCATACAAAAACATGGAAGTTAAATAACCTTATGCTGAATGATAGCTGGGTCAGAGATGAGATTAAGAAAGAAATCGCCAATTTTTTGGAACAAAACGACAATGAAGACACAAATTATCAGAACCTCTGGGACACTGCAAAGGCAGTTCTAAGAGGGAAATTTATAGCACTGCAAGCCTTCCTCAAGAGAACGGAAAGAGAGGAAGTTAACAACTTAATGGGACATCTCATGCAACTGGAAAAGGAAGAACATTCCAAGCCCAAACCCAGTAGAAGAAAAGAAATAACCAAAATTAGAGCAGAATTAAATGAAATTGAAAACAAAAGAATAATACAACAGATCAATAAATCAAAAAGCTGGTTTTTTGAAAAGGTCAATAAAATACATAAACCTCTGGCCAACCTAATCAGGAAAAAAAGAGTAAAATCTCTAATATCATCAATCAGAAACAACAAAGACGAAATAACCACAGACTCATCAGAAATCCAAAAAATCCTTCATGAATATTACAAGAAATTTTATTCTCAGAAATATGAAAATCTGAATGAAATAGACCTATACTTGGAAGCACGCCACCTTCCAAGACTTAACCAGAATCAAGTGGAAATGTTGAACAGACCCATATCAAGTTCAGAAATAGCATCAACTATACAAAACCTCCCTAAAAAGAAAAGCCCGGGACCAGATGGTTTCACGTCAGAATTCTACCAAACCTTTAAAGAGGAATTAGTACTTATATTACTCAACCTGTTCCAAAATGTAGAAAAAGAAGGAAGACTACCCAACACGTTCTATGAAGCAAACATCACCCTGATCCCCAAACCAGGAAAAGACCCAACAAGAAAAGAAAATTATAGACCAATATCACTAATGAATATAGATGCAAAAATATTCAACAAGATCCTAACAAACAGAATCCAGCAACACATCAAACAAATTATACATCATGACCAAGTTGGTTTTATCCCAGGGTCTCAAGGCTGGTTCAATATACGTAAATCTATAAATGTAATTCAGCACATAAACAAATTAAAAAACAAAGACCATATGATTCTCTCAATTGATGCAGAAAAAGCTTTTGATAATATCCAGCATCCCTTCATGATCAGAACACTCAAGAAAATTGGTCTAGAAGGGACTTTTCTTAAACTGATAGAGGCTATCTACAGCAAACCCACAGCCAATATCATATTGAATGGAGTTAAATTGGAATCATTTCTACTCAGATCAGGAACCAGACAAGGCTGCCCATTGTCTCCATTGCTTTTCAACATTGTAATGGAAGTTTTAGCCACTGCAATTAGGGAAGAAAAGGCGATCAAGGGTATCCATATAGGGTCAGAAGAGATCAAACTCTCGCTCTTCGCAGATGATATGATTGTGTATCTGGAAAACACTAGGGACTCTACTACAAAACTCCTAGAAGTGATCAAGGAATACAGCAGCGTCTCAGGTTACAAAATCAACATTCATAAATCGGTAGCCTTTATATACACCAACAACAGTCAAATTGAAAAAGCAGTTATGGACTCTATCCCATTCACAGTAGTGCCAAAGAAAATGAAATATTTGGGAATTTACCTAACAAAAGACGTGAAAGATCTCTATAAAGAGAACTATGAAACTCTAAGAAAAGAAATAGCTGAAAATGTCAACAAATGGAAAAACATACCATGCTCATGGCTAGGAAGAATCAACATTATCAAAATGTCCATACTACCCAAAGCAATATATAATTTCAACGCACTCCCTATTAAAGCTCCACTGTCATATTTTAAAGATCTTGAAAAAACATTACTTCGTTTTATATGGAATCAGAAAAAACCTCGAATAGCCAAGACATTACTCAGAAATAAAAACAAAACAGGAGGAATCACACTACCAGACCTCAGACTTTACTACAAATCGATAGTGATCAAAACAGCATGGTATTGGCACAAAAACAGAGAAGTAGATATCTGGAACAGAATAGAGAACCAAGAGATGAATCCAGCTACTTACCGCTATTTGATTTTTGACAAGCCAATTAAAAACATTCAGTGGGGAAAAGATTCCCTATTTAACAAATGGTGCTGGGTGAACTGGCTGGCAACCTGCAGAAAACTGAAATTGGACCCACACCTTTCACCATTAACTAAGATAGACTCTCATTGGATTAAAGATTTAAACTTAAGACATGAAACTATAAAAATACTAGAGGAGAATGCAGGGAAAACCCTTGAAGAAATTGGTCTGGGTGAGTATTTCATGAGGAGAACCCCCCGGGCAATTGAAGCAGCTTCAAAAATACACTACTGGGACTTGATCAAACTAAAAAGCTTCTGCACAGCTAAGAACACAGTAAGCAGAGCAAGCAGACAGCCCTCAGAATGGGAGAAGATATTTGCAGGGTATATCTCTGACAAAGGTTTAATATCCAGAATCCACAGAGAACTCAAACGCATCAGCAAGAAAAAAACAAGGGATCCCATCGCAGGCTGGGCAAGGGATTTGAAGAGAAACTTCTCTGAAGAAGACAGGCGCACGGCCTTCAGACATATGAAAAAATGCTCATCATCTTTAATCATCAGAGAAATGCAAATCAAAACTACTTTGAGATATCATCTAACTCCAATGAGACTAGCCTATATCACAAAATCCCAAGACCAGAGATGTTGGCATGGATGCGGAGAAAAGGGAACACTTCTGCACTGCTGGTGGAATGCAAATTAATACATTCCTTTTGGAAAGATATATGGAGAACACTCAGAGATCTAAAAATAGATCTGCCATTCAGTCCTGTAATTCCTCTGCTGGGCATATACCCAGAAGACCAAAAATCACAACATAACAAAGATATTTGTACCAGAATGTTTATTGCAGCCCAATTCATAATAGCTAAGTCATGGAAAAAGCCCAAGTGCCCATCGATCCACGAATGGATTAATAAATTGTGGTATATGTATACCATGGAATACTATGCAGCCTTAAAGAAAGATGGAGACTTTACCTCTTTCACGTTTACATGGATGGAGCTGGAACATATTCTTCTTAATAAAGTATCCCAAGAATGGAAGAAAAAGTACCCAATGTACACAGCCCTACTATGAAACTAATTTGGGACTCTCACATGAAAGCTATAACCCAGCTACAACTTAACAATAGGGGGAAGTGGGAAAGAGGGTGGTGGGTAGAGGGAGGGGGATCGGTGGGTCACACCTGTGGTGCATATTACAGGGGTATTTGCGAAACTTGGTAAATGTAGAATGTAAATGTTTTGGCACAGTAACTGAGATAACGCCGGAAAGGCTATGTTAACCACTGTGATAAAAATGTGTCAAATGGTTTATGAAGCAAGTGTATGATGCCCCATGATCATATCAATGTATACAGTTATGATTTAATAAAAAAAAGAAAAAAAGGAAAAAAAAAAGAAAATTACCTGATTTTGAATGAAATGACCCAATTGTTAGTTATCTCGTTATTTTTTTCTTTATTAAATCATACCTGTGTACATTAATGCATTTATGCGGTACAATGTGCTGATTTGATATACAATGTGGAATGCTTACATCTGATTAACATATCCATTTCCTTGCTTACTTATTTGTTGTGGTAAGACATTCATACTCTATTCTTAATAGATTAGAAATGTATCATTGTATAAATGATATTTGAGCAAATCCATAATGATTCAAAAAATGTGTTGTAAGATACCTATGTATATATACATCATACATGTAATGCAATTCCCTTAAAGACTATAATAAATTTATGTCCATTCACTCATTGGAGCCTCACAACAACATGAGGAAGAAAAAATCCCGTGGGAACATAGACTGTGTCCATGATGTTTGTTATTATGCCCTCAATATTTTAGCAGAGTGGCTGGCACATAAGAGAATTTCAGTACATGCTAGAAAGTTGTAAAAGAGAAATGAAAAAAAATGAATTCTGCGACTCACCAGTATGTTAAAATATGAAGTTGGGAAGATCAATTCACTGAGCCTCAAGTCCATCATCTAAACATATAGGGACAATATCCACCTCCTAGAGTTGTGAGGATTGACTGACACGATGTATTAATAGGATAGTGCCTGGCACACAGATAAGGACAGTAAGGTTCAGAAAGGTTTACTTACTTGCTCAACAGTGTAGTACACATCAGTGTTGGAATAAGGGCACAGAATCAGGCCTACCTGCCTGCCTGCTTACTTAGAAAGCAGTTAAACAGTCTCACTCACAGAACATTTCCACTGATGGCTTAAATGAGCGTAGATAATTGTGAACATGTGCCATATTATTAAAGAGAGGTGCAGTGATGATAGAATTAAAAGCTCCTAAGATGTCATTTTTTTCTCAGTAATGGTGATAGAAAAGTTTAGTGTAAGCCTATGTCATTTTAGAGCCCATCCTTTATAGAAAATGCCCTGCTTTGCCTATTACTTACATACAGTCCATAAAATGATGTTTGATCTCTTTAAATCCTCTTCTCTGCTAGGCTTTGATTGCAAAAAGTGGTCAGGTTAATTGGAACAATTAAGGTGCTCCTGGGGGATAATTACCCCTTTTATTTTCCCTGTGTGAAGAGGAAGGAGGATGACTGGTCCTGAAAATGGGATCCCTGTGGCTCATTGGGAAGGAGAATTAAAAACAATGACATGGAGCCCAGGATGTGTTTTCTTTCGTACTTAATATAATTAACCAATAAAAGCATAATCAGTCTCTTGTATCTATTTCCTTTAATTCACACCCCTTCATTCCCTTTATTTCTGAAGACTCAGAAAGAAATGATCTGGCATATGAACTAAGGAAAAGCTGTGGGAATCAGTGAAGTAAGGGAGAAGGCAGACGGGCTTTTGCACATTCCCACTAACCTTGCCCTCCTTTCCTACCTGATACACCACCACGCTGTGATTATTGCCAGGTCTTTCCACTGAGTTTTGATAAGCTGCAGCCACTGATGAGCTCCTTCTTTCTTTTTTAGACTCCAGTCTCTGACATAACAGGAATCTCCCCTGAGTATTCTGCCCAGTGATAAAACTCACCTCCAGCATCCAGCTTCAAAGTCCCTTCTTAGCCCTGATGAGTGTTGCCCTGTCTTAAACACCACAACTACTGCTGGGATTTGGAAACTAAGGTGTATTCCCCAGTGGGATTTAAATTCCACTCAGGGAAGCTGTAGAATAGGTCCTCTCCTACTTTAAAAGCTGTTATGAACTGTAGTGTGTAGCAAATTGGATCGGGGTCAGAAATTGTAAAATACTTTCTAAACCCTCGAACTTGTATAACAAGCACATTATGGAACTTCCTTGTATTCGAGTTGAATAATTTGAGCCTGATATTATACAAAGACAATTTAGGCGTCAAAGTGGATGGGCTCATTTATACAGTAGATGTGTTTCTCACAACCAGTCAATAATTAATGTTGCAAGTTAGGTGCAAGAACCATGCTCTGGCATCCTATAAAATGACATCCTGCTGTGTTATCAAGAGGAAGTAAAAGAGAAGCAACTTCACCAACAGAATCCTAAGTAGTTGCTTACTGGCTTCTACCATAGCAAGCTAGAATCTCTTGCCACTGACTCCTCCAATTATGCTAAAATGCCTGAAGGTAGACTGTCAAAACTGGAAGTAGTTTTGAAACAAATTCACCTTTAAGGATTCTTAGATTTGTAATTTAAAAAATAAGGAGTAGAAAAGGTTGACAGTGGAGAAATGGCTTTGGAAATAGAGTAAGCAATACCACTACCATGTGACCTTGAGAAAAGTACTTTATTATGTGAATTTTAGTTTTTTTCTCTATAAATGGAAAAGGTAACTCTTCTTTGTAGGATTAAATGAGCTGGATGCAAAACTCTTAGCAGCAGTCCTATCACAGAAGAGATGTTTACTAAATGCTGCTTCTTATGCCTTCTCAAGAAGAAAGTCTCTCATTGAAATAAGTTACAAATTGCTTTATGCATTTAAACTTTCCTACAGAGAAAGTCTATAACTCTTTCTCAAAGCTCAGTAAAGTTAAGAACCACCACACAAGACTGAAAGTCTTAAAAGTAGAAAAGCTCCTTATTAATCTCTATATACACAGAGGCACATTATTTTGAAACATGAAAAAAAAAATCCTTCCTGGAACCATATGCGAATTTATGTATAACAGAGAAAGATGTTTGTTTGATTACTAAGGAGGGTTAATTTTGTATCCATCAAAGGACCCAGCTCTGTACTTGTTGCAAATTATAATAGCAACAAGAATATTAATGATAATAGCTAACCTTTCTTGAACTTTTGGTATGTGCCAGGAATTGAGCAAAGGATTTTATAACTATTAAGTTACATAATCACCAAGCAACCCTAGGAGGGAGCTATCATTATTATTTCCCCCCATTTTTAGAAGTGATAAATTGAAGAATAGAAAGGTTAAGAATTTCACTAAGGGTTACACAACAAATAAAAGGTGGAGCTGAGATATGAATCAAGCAGTCTGACTCAGAGCATACCCAAACTATAAAGTAAATAAGTCTGGGAAGCATCCCTATCCTGATGGAGCTCACCATCACCTTAATTGAATTTTTGAAATGATACACTCTAGGAAATTTGGACATCACACCACCAACTAGTGATGTGGTCTTAAGTAAGTTCTATAAACTTTCTGTTTATTCATATATTTTTAAACTCTGATAGAAATGTAGAATGCTGCAGCCACTTTGGAGAACAGTCTGATAGTTCCTCAAATGTTAGACACAGAATTACCACGTGGCAAAATAATTCTACTCCTAGATAAAAATAGAAACAAACATATATTTCCACACAAAAATGTGTATGTGAATGTTCACTCCAGCATTATAGATGACAGCCAAAAAGTGGAAACAACTCAAGTATCCATCAACATTCATACAGAATATTATTCAACAATAGAAAGAAATGAGGTACTGATGCATGCTACAACACAGATGAACCTTGAAAACATTATGCTAAGTAAAAAATGACAAACACAAAACAACAAGTATTAATTATATAATTACAGCTATGTAAAACTCTGCAAAATGTAAACTAGTCTATAGTGACAGGAGACAGATCAGTGGCTGTTTGGGATATAATAGCAAGGATGCATGGAGGGAGGAATGACAAAGGGACATGAGGAAACTTCTATAGGTGGTGGATAGATTCGCTATCTCAATTGTAGACTTAGTTTCATGAGGGTCTACATATGCTAAAACTTAGTAAATTGTGCACTTAAAATTTGACAGTTTATTGTTTGTTTATGTCTCAAAAAATCTACTTTTAATAATGTGGATAACATCACCTGCATCTCGGGGTTATTCTAAGGCTGAATGAAATAACAGTGCCTAACACAATCATCGCTTTAAAAATAACTGAAATGAACTAACACAATAATTTGAATATACAGACAACAATCAAGTAAATAGAAGTTCTAACTTAATTATAAAGAATTGAGTCATTGTTTGTTCTTGAGCAAAGGCACAACAAGGCGCAAATCTTATTTAAGCCATTATAGAAGACCAGTTTTAGTTACTCTTCCTTTGTGTGTACCTTAACAATGAATTAATGATTAAGTGTCCCAGTGTGCAAGTACAAATATATATGTATGTGAGTGTGTGTGTGTCTGTGTTGTGTTTCTACAGTTAAGGCTTCAATATTCTTGATAGGTCCTTAGAAACTGTGATTTTATTAAGCAAAATGATATAAAGTACTATGCCATAGTAACTTAACTCATGCTTACATCAATTAGCCTACGGCAAAATTAGTTTCATTATATACAGCATTATTTCACTTAAAGTCACAGTTTACAAGAACTATGGACAATGTTAAGTGAAGGCTTACTGTATTTGTGTGTGTGTGTATATATATGTGAGTACATATGTATACACACACAGAATACGTGCACTGTTGATAAGTTCTTTCTAAATTATTCATTAGAAGTGGTCTACTTTTTCTCATTGATTTAACAGATGGCAGGGTGGTTTGGAATCACTGGAATCAATAACTTTTACTATTTTCAATAAAAGTGGGAGTTTATTTCATTCCAGCATTGAACTATGCCCTAATGTAACTCATAACATTTTTCCTGGAAAGAAGGTATGATTAGCCCCATTTTACAGATGAGGAAATAAAGGATCACTAAGATTAAGTTATATGTTTAGAATCACACAACTAGTATATAGCAAGGCCAGGTGTCATAGGCAGAAATTCTAACCTAAAATCCCATGTTATTCGAGCTCTCCCAGGCTCTCTTCCAAAATTGCTAAATCCAGTATGTGGGTACATTGCTAACCACTTCAGCATTCACATGTACACATGGATTACTAAGATGAATCAAGGCTACTCTCATGATTAGCATCACTTCAGCATCAGTAAAACCACAGCTATGGTGAAGAGAGAGAGTAGAATCAAATTCAGCAAGGCATAAAAAATAATCATTAAACATATGATTCAAAGTGAAATTATAAAGAAGCGATAGGAAGGAAAAGATAAAAAAGACAAAATAAAGTTAATCTAAAACATGGCATGCAATTGAATATAAAACTAGCTTTGAATTTTCAGGAATCTAAGTAAAACACAAAATACAACAAGTTGTACCTCAACTATTGCCTAATAAAAGAAAGTATCCCAGTCACTATGCCAATGACAGAACTATGTCCTGTCATTGAATTCTAATAAAAATGTATTGAGCAAGCTTCAACTTAAAAAAAAATTAAACAACATAATATATGTTATCACTGAGGACAATTTTCTAGCAAATGAAGAGATATTATGTACATGGAAATTTCTTATGTTGATATACAATACAGTCTATAACATAATATTATTATAGGTTTATAAATATATTTATGCCATAAGCTAAATAATAAAGTGGTTTTCCAATGAAACAAACAAAAAAAAACAAAGTGAAATTATAGAAACTTTAAGTCCAAGTTTATTTCCATGTGATGGCAATTAAAATGTTGAGACATTCAGAAATCTGAGAGCTATATACAGATTTCTGGATGCAGTCATTTTATTTTGAAGTCTCATTTTTGTCAAAGTTACTTGCTCTTAAACTATAAATTTAATTTTAGGATATGCTAAGGAAGAGGTAGCTACATGTATCGAAGTAATTTATCAAGTGCTGTAAATTGAACAGTTTAATCCTGAACACAGAATGTTAATAGTAGTGTTTTAATAAATCTTTAAGTATATGAAGAAAAGTTACTTATAACCATTTTAGCTTTAAAAGAGACTTTTGTAGTTTTTTTCTTTGAGATCACAATAAATATAAGACCCCCATGGAAACATAAAAATAAAGAATAGAAGGGTATTTTTTACAGTTATTGCTAATAATACAATAGACTCATGTCTAGCATGTTGGAACTTGTGCTTTGAGCTCAAACTTCAGTTAGCTTGCCAGCTCTGCTACTTTCTAGTTTACTGGGTAGCATTAGGTACGTACTTAGCCTTTCTGGACTTCATTTTCCTGTACTGTAAAATGATTCTAATGGTAGGGTCAACCTTGAGAGTTGTTCTGTGAACCAAATGAGATCATGTGTATGAACAACCAGAAATGAATATTGGTATCTAGGAGTATACTTGATAAATAGGAGCTGCTATCAGACTATAATTTGGACCATATGGGAATTGACTCCATTGCATTTGCTGGCCCCTGGTAATAGTAGCAACCCTGAGCAGTCAGCTCATGACAGGTATATGCAAGTGACCTGAGGAAAGAAACTAGATCTCGGGTGAGTGGTCATAACCTGAGTTCTGTTAGTCAGAACTAATCAATGTTAATCGCACATTCGAATGAGGAACCTCCAGAATATCACTTTGGCAAAAAAAGCAGAACACTAACTCCACTTTGAAAAATTGGTTAGATAATGGCATTAAAACAACAAGGCAAATTGTTAGTATTTTTAAGACTTCTTAGGTTCCCTGCTGTATCTGAAGCACTGGGCATGCGTTGTCACACCGCATCCTCAGAAATAACTTAAAAGATAATATTAGTATTATCCTTAGTTTACAGCTGAGAAAACTTCTTTCTTGTCTGAAAGGAAGGTGCTGTTTGGTCTTTCTTGTTGCCATCTCCATCTTTACGAATTCCAGAATGACATGCTGCCTTCCAATTAGCAGTAACCTTTGTGTGTGTGCACGTGCATGCGTGCATGTGGGTTTTTTTTTTTTTTTTTTTGGCATATACATGGGCTAAAAATCAATTAATTTTTCTATAAAGTCTTTTTCTGACTGTACCCTCATATATTTGGGGGATATTGGTTTTGTATCTGAAAGAACTGCTATCAACAACACAGTGAGGCTTTTCCTTCCAGAACTCATTGGAACAGCCTTTCTTTGCAAGCTAAAATCAGTTTGATATGAATCCTCAACCTGGAGTTTTGACAGGTAGGTTAGAAAAACAAATCAGTGAGTACATTGTACCCATTGTGTTGTAAGATAACCACTTAAAAATATTGAAAATATCATTGCATCTTTTTCCCGGTTCATCTTTTAATTTGTTAGCTTGCTAACAAAGTACCTGGCTGGCTGTGGTCATTCCCGATTCCCCAAAAGGCAAATACATCACCAAGTGGCAATGAGTGGTATCATTGACGTGGTGCTGGTCAGTAGTATTCAAGTATTCTTTCTCTCACACACGAAGCTGTTCCCTGAGATTGGGAATGTTGGGCAATCTTTAATTTTCTAGGGATATCAAACCTGTCAAGTCCAGAAGGAGGTCCTACACTCCCCAACCTTATCCCTATTTAAACTTGGGCTTCATATTTCATAGGATTGAAGACTGTATACCCCTTTCCTGTAAAGAGTGAAATTTTGAAGTCTATAGGAATACAATAGAGACTAAAAGAGGATAAAATGAGGTCCGAGAAATGTAGCATGCAAAACACATAATAGAGTCAATCTCATAGATGTCCCTAAAGCAGGGACTTAACATTCCAGCCCTAGGTTGAGAGAAATGGCCAAAGATATCTTGGGTTGATATAAATGATATATAAAGGATACCTAGATTGATGTAAATCAGGGTGTGGTGAGCCCAGCTGGGTACTGAAGGGGCCGGCCTAGAGATAGGTGGGTACAAGTGACTAAGTCAAAAGAAACAGATATAAAAGAAGTAATTACAAGGGAGATTATGGTTAAGAAGGAGACTGTAGAATGCTATGTGAGCATAAAACAGAGGAATCAAATGGGATAATAGCATCTGAAGACTACAACAGCAAGTATGTAAATCTAAAAAAAAAAAAACTTCAATGTCTATGGCATAAAATATATGTCATATTTGCTGACGCCCAGGCTTGCTATATAGATATACAAAAACATTCTGCAAGGCAGTCCTGTTCTAGTTTTTCCTGCTATGGGAGAAGAAGGCCTTTGCTATGGAGTTCAGAACAACTTCTCTTTTATATGAGAGATTCCCAGAGAGCTTTTGATGCAAGTCAGGAATTCTCTCTGATACAAGAAGCCTTACAGCTTGTCCTGAAACTACAGCATGAGTACTGCAGAGGATCCACTTACAATTAAAAGACCATGACTCATATTCAAAATCAACTTGGGCCCTTTTGAGAGAAATGTGCCAAGGAAAAGCCTGGAGGATGAGGCCTATTGTTCAAATATTCACTTCCAAAACATCCCAAACAAATGAGCAAACAGAAAACAAAGATTCACTGTTTATTGCAGAGAAGGTTATACATCTCTCTCATGCCAGGCTTAGCCATGCACCTTAGTTTGGCCAATTAAAAAAATGAGAAGTTATCCATACTACATCAGAAGAGAAGCCTTGAAAGCAGCATACTGTTTGGCATTGTCTTCTTTTTCTTCTTCCATGAAAGGAGTGATGTTCCATCAAAGGGCTGTTCCATCAGTGTGGATATAGAAGATCTGCAGCCAACCCATAGTAGACACAAGGCATCAGCAGAAAACCCACAGCACTCTGGCTGTTACAAGCCCCTTAGATTTTGGATTACTACTGTATAAGCTGATTGATAAGAGGTTCTTTTATCAGGTGACTATGAAAAGCCCAGTTTGAAGTTTTATAGTATGAACTAAGAAGAACAGCTAATAATTGAGCACTTAATTAGTCATGAATTACTTCAGAAGCAAGACCATTAATTTGACTCTGAGTCCAAGGATGCTTACTACCATTGGCATATAACAAGATTTCATTAAAAATAACAAGAAAATAACTATGTTTGTTGCCTTTATTTACTTATTATTCAGCAAGTGTCAAAACAAAAACTATGCTATGTAGGAAAGGAGGTATTAGGGAAGGTATTAGGGAAGGTACCTAAGGAGGTATTAGGGAAGAAGAGATAACACACCTGGACAGGGTCTGAATACTCACTTGATCTCTAAGAATGCCATTCTCCCCTCCTTGCTGCTTAATAACTTGGCCCAATGTCTTTATAAAGTTAGGAATTTCAGAATAGTTTTTGTGCATGATGAATAAACAAAGGGGTAGCATTTTCAAATATGAATGAAGTTGATTATATCAACAAGACAAACTTCTAAGTAGAGCCTTTATGGTGTTAAATCTACAAGGTATCCCAGAGGTAGCTTCTAAAGTCACTATACTTGGAGAAAATAAGATGTTGTAGATAAATGTACCTTTATTTTCAAAATATTCATTACAAATTTTTATAAAGAAGTAGCCAACACATAGAGAATATTTTGTAAATATTTTGCAAAATTTTATGATGAGCATTTTGTAAATAAAAGTACATTAACTATAATTTTCCATTTTTTTCCTATGCATGGTGGCTTTTGGGACACCTCATATAGTGCTGCATGTTCAAGGACCATTTCCAGATACTGTTTCCACAGATAGATTCTCAGAGACTTAAGTCTGCCTCTCCTATCCACTCTCCAGTCCCATCTCTTTGCTGTTTATTCTCTCCTACAGCTTTGCCGCAGTGGACAACTAAAAACAGAGTCAATTCTTTTCAGAAGCTGTTAAAATTCCTTCAAATGAAAGAATTTTAGATACTATAGGGAGGAGCAGGATGACTAAGGCTTCATGCTCCCTAGAGGAGCTGTCCTGTTGACAGTGATAGCTATTCAGCCAAGTAAATATTAAGTAGGTTGAGATTACAGAAGTAGGGACAAACAAAAAAGTCATGGGTGTGCTGGAGTAGAAAGAACTAGGTATGCTCTCGCTGATGGATGATTCAGGGTTGAGCTTTGTAGTTAGTATGAGGTAGGATCCAACACCCTAGAAAGCAGCAAGCCATGGTAAGGGACAGACAAAAAGTGTCCAGCCCTTTCCATGAATTTTATTACATTGTACCAGAGGTGTGGAGTGGGTGCTTGAGGGCAGCCTCTTCTAGCTGTGGTTGGGCAGACTAAAGCCCCAACACAACTACAGCTACCCCATAGCCTGTGGCATCTCCAAGTTTGTCCTGGAGAAAAGACTGGAGTACAATCATCCAGTCCAAACAGGAAAAAAAAAAAAAAAAAAAGAAAGAAAGAAAAAGAACAACTACAATGGCTTTACCAGACAGTCTGAAACCTTGGCAAAAGAGGAGCTGGAGAAAGGAATGAAAGACTTCAAAACTTGTTCTTAGTTGGCCAGTACCCTGCTTCTGAGGCTTTTTATAATATTCCTGTAGGTACAGGTGCACTTGTGTGATGGGAGGGCTTACAGCACAGTCTAGAGCAGTGGTTCTCAACCCTCCTAATGCCGTGACCCTTAAATACAGTTCCTCATGTTGTGGTGACCCCCAACCATAAAATTATTTTCGTTGCTACTTCATAACTGTAATTATGCTACTGTTATGAATCAATGTAAATATCTGATATGCAGGAGACCCCCAAAGGGGTAGCAACCGCAGCTTCAGAACCACTGGTCTAGAGGCACAGCTGAAATGTGCTCATCCATCACAGGCCAAAAGCCCAAATGACAAGTCTGAAAAATTGACCAAGATCAGAGTCAAGAAAATTAGAGCGTGATAGGGATTCTACTACAAAACTCTTAGAAGTGATCAAGAAATACAGCAGCATCTCAGGTTACAAAATCAACATTAATAAATTGGTAGCCTTTATATATACCAACAATAGTCAAGCTGAAAAAACAGTCAAGGACTCTATTCTGTTCACAGTAGTGCCAAAGAAGATGAAATATTTGGGAGTTTATCTAACAGAGGATGTGAAAGATCTCTATAAAGAGAAGTATGAAACTCTAAGAAAAGAAATAGCTGAAAATGTTAACAAATGGAAAAACATACCATGCTCATGGCTGGGAAGAATCAACATTGTTAAAATGTCTATACTACCCAAAGCAATATACAATTTTAATGCAATCCCTATTAAAGCTCCACTGTCATATTTTTAAGATCTCAAAAAAATAATACTTCATTTTATATGGAATCAGAAAAAACCTCAAACAGCCAAGACATTACTCAGAAATAAAAACAAAGCAGGAGGAATCACACTACCAGACCTCAGACTATACTATAAATCGATAGTGATCAAAACACCATGGTACTGGCACAAAAACAGAGAGGTAGACGTATGGAACAGAATAGACAGCCAAGAGATGAATCCAGCTACTTACCGTTATTTGATCTTTGACAAGCCAATTAAAACATTCAGTGGGGAAAAGATTTCCCTATTTAACAAATGGTGCTGGGTGAACTGGCTGGCGACCTGTACAAGACTGAAACTGGACCCACACCTTTCACCATTAACTAAGATAGACTGTCACTGGATCAAAGATTTAAACTTAAGGCATAAAACTATAAAAATACTAGAAGAAAGTTCAGGGAAAACTCTTGAAGAAATTGGCCTGGGCAAATATTTTATGAGGAGGACCCCCCGGGCAATTGAAGCAGCTTCAAAAATACACTACTGGGACCTGATCAAACTAAAAAGCTTCTGCACAGCCAAGAACACAATAAGTAAAGCAAGCAAACAGCCCTCAGAATGAGAGAAGATATTTGCAGGTTATGTCTCTGACAAAGGTTTAATAACCAGAATTCACAAAGAACTCAAACGTATTAGCAAGAAAATAACAAGTGATCCCATCTCAGGCTGGGCAAAGGACTTGAAGAGAAACTTCTCTGAAGAAGACAGGTGCATGGCCTACAGACATATGAAAAGATGCTCATCATCTTTAATCATCAGAGAAATGCAAATCAAAACTACTTTGAGATATCATCTAACTCCAGTAAGATTAGCCCATATCATAAAATCCCAAGACCAGAGATGTTGGCATGGATGTGGAGAGAGGGGAACACTTCTACACTGCTGGTGGGAATGCAAACTAACACATTCCTTTTGGAAAGATGTTTGGAGAACACTTAGAGAACAAAATATAGACCTGCCACTCAATCCTACAATTCCTCTACCCAGGTATATACCCAGAATACCAAAAATCACATTATAACAAAAATATTTGTACCAGAATGTTTATTGCAGCCCAATTAATAATTGCTAAGTCATGGAAAAAGCCCAATTGCCCATCGATCCACGAATGGATTAATAAATTGTGGTATATGTACACCATGGAATATTATGCAGCATTAAAGAAAGATGGAGACTTTACCTCTTTCATGTTTACATGGATGGAGCTGGAACATATTCTTCTTAGTAAAGTATCTCAAGAATGAAAGAGAAGCTCTGTGCCTGTGGCTCAAGCCGCTAAGGCACCAGCCACATACACCTGAGCTGGCAGGTTCGAATCCAGCCTGGGCCCGCAAAACAACAATGACGGCTGCAACCAAAAAATAGCCCCGTGTTGTGGTGGGCACCTGTGGTCCCAGCTGCTTGGGAGGCAGAGGCAGGACAATCGCTTGAGCCCAGGAGTTTGACGTTACTGTGAGCTGTGATGTCACAGTACTCTACCCGGGGTGACAGCTTGAGGCTCTGTCTCAAAAAAAAAAAAAAAAAAGAATGGAAGAGTAAGTATACAATGTACTCAGCCCTACTATGAAACTAATTTATAGCTTTCACATGAAAGCTGTAACCCAATTATAACCTAAGAATATGGGGAAAGGGGAAAAGGAGGAGAGGGGAGGGGGGAGGATGGGCAGAGGGAGGGTAATTGGTGGGACCACATCTACGGTGCCTCTTACAAGGGTATATGTGAAACTTAGTAAATGTAGAATATAAATGTCTTAACACAATAACTAAGAAAAAGCCAGGAAGGCTATGCTAACCAGTGTGATGAAAATTTGTTAAATGGTATATAAAACCAGTGTATGGTGAAAAAAAAATTAAATAAAAAATAAAAATTATTTCTTACCTGGTTGGCTGAGGAAGGTAATGATTTTCTCTTCTGGCTTGCTCCATCATCATGGTTTCTGTTTTCCAGAATGAAGAGTCCAAAGTTGACCAGAAATAACATTTATTAATGAACAATAAAGCACACAATAGAAAAGGCCTTATAAATAAAACTATATATTTATAAAAAAAAATTAGAGCATGATACTTGCTATGGACCCCACTTTAATGTGAGCAAATTCAGATGGAATGACGCATTCTGCGTGGGAGGCTCAGGAAAGGCTTCAGAGCTGCAGTATGAGTAGGAGCTAATAGCTGGAGACACCTCCTTATAAGCAGCACTTGTGCAGGCCTGGAAATAGACCAAAAGATTCGCTTTCTGGGAGCAGTGTGTTAACAGGGATAATAAGAATATCCAAATGCTTGAGTTCTTTGTAGATTCTGGTTATCAGTTCTTTGTCGGGTTTGTAGCAGGCAAAGAAGGACACAGCTACAACTCAGACTTTAATCTTACAAAGGCAAACTATGTAACCTAATCGTACTCTCATATTAGTATAATATAAACATTTTTATAATTAACCATACCCAAATACCAAATAACTAAGATTCATAGCATGAAAATGCTCTATCAGCTTCCCCACAGTGAGCTCTCCTCCCTGCAGATGCCCCTGGCTTCAGAGGCCCGGAGGTACCTCAGAGAATTCACCTGATTAAGGAGCAAATGCTGCTGCCTTTTCTTCAGGCACAATGTGGACTGAGTCCCATTGTTGGTAATGGATTTGCCCAGCCCCACCCTAGCTCTCACTGGGTTCATCTGGAAGTACATATGGTGGATACAGAAGCCTGATTTAAGTAAGGAGATCAGTGTGGTATTTTATATATGCATCTTACAAGGGTATATGTGAAACTTGGTAAACGGTCTGTGAAGCTAGTGAATGATGCCCCATGATCATATCAATGTACACAGCTATGATTTAATAAAAAAAAAGAAATAAAAATAAATAAATAAATAAATGTTTATATCCATGAACATTCTTCTTATTTATATGGGCGGTGGTCCTGTCAACATTAGTACCAAGAGTCCAAAAAGAACACATTTAGATGTACTGACAAGGTTGGCAATATGGCCATCAAGTTTTATTTTCATTTTATTTTCACAGTTTAGAGGATTTTATTTATTCTGAAACTAGAATGACTCATTTTAAATTAAAGTTTTGCATGCAATTAATTAATTACCACCAGGAAGTTCTTCCTTAATCTCCAGAATCAGCAGGACTCCTTCAAGGGAATGCTTCTTAAGCACAGAATGAAATGGACTCTCTGACTTCCAAGCCACTGGGATCACTTAGGAATTTAGTCCAGCTAAGAGAAACCTCCTAATTATCATGGCTTCAAACAATGCTGTTTTCTTTAGAATTCTCACTCTAAACCTGTGAGAGAAGCTACATAAATCACCAAGTGAACTATACCCAGCATTTTCCTCCCCCACTCGCATACCCACATCATTACGAGGTCAAAGGATTACAGCCAACTCCAAGTATAACTGGTATGTGCTTCTCTAGAAAATCAGTTGTCAAAAACACTTCAATGGGGATACTAGAAACTTGCTAGATATTAAAAGATGCCCCCCCGCCCCCAAAAAGCTAATGCTGTTTTGACACAATTCAAAAGATTATATAACTGTTGAGTGGTATGCAATTCTGTAACCCATTATACCTAATGTAATTTATACTTAATTAGCATAGAGGGTGATTTAAATATTGGAAATTTGAGCAGGACAGTATGCCTTTGAATTGATAATTTTTGGTGGATCAAAAACTGAGATTGGAAATTGGCGCTGCAATAAGGGACTAGGTATCCAAATGAATTAAGAGAAGATTCCCTACATTCTTGAAGGGTTTTTATTTTGTCCCAGTGATGCTGCAATTAACAAACCCTGGGAGAACAGAGCTTCCTTTATGACAAGCTCAGCTGTGGGAAAGCAACCAACAAAACACTACTTCTGAGAAAGGGGAAGCAATGTCAGGGAGTGTCATCTGCTGACGTTTGTTCCCACTCTCACTCCCCTCCCACTCACAAAACTAGGACCCTTCCTGTCCTCTAACCTCTGAACTCGAAAAGCATGCCAAGGGCTGGTGGGGCAGAGGCTGCTGAGAGTCCAGTGTCTATAGCACATATAGCAGAGATGTTTGTGGATAAGGGACCTGCTTAAATTAGTGAAGCAGGCAGGCTGTCAGAGGATTGGGAGACTGAGACTGACATATAGGTAATAGCGGCAGAAAGCGAGGAAGTGAAGCTGGGAGGAAAGACGAGTTGGAGGCTACAAAATAGATATCTTCACATAAGGAAAGGGATGTTGTGTGCAAAAGGACAATTTATCAAGGTAACATCCCTGGAACTCTGTGCTATGTCCAGCCCTCCATCCATCCATTCATCTATTCATCCATCCATCGTTTATGCACCAGCTATGTGATATGTGATTTCATGCAATAGCCAGCAGGTGGGGAAATGTTTTAGGCAAGTAAAGGGCCCCAGAAATTACACTGCTTTCTCTAGTATTCAGAACCTCCTCAAACCTTGAGTTCAGCGGCTTATTTTCCTATGCAGGCAGAAAAAAAAAAAAAGAAACAACAATGAACAGACAAAATTTTTTAACTATTAAAGTCACAGACTAGAAGACTAGGGATCTTTTTATACAATGAGTGCCTGCATTGTTCATTATTAGGAAGCATAGATCCAAGTTTCCACAGAGCCCAAATTTTCATGAAGAAAAGCAAACCATTCTGTGTTCTGCCTTTACCTGAAGTAAGTATTTCACTCCTGAAATAAACCTATTGTTCAGTTTCAAATAAGTCATATTTGGGTCAATTGGAGGTTTTGCAAGTGAAACCTTAAGAGTGAATACAATTTACAAGGACAACTAATTCTTAGAAGCTTAGATTAGTGCTTGCCAATATTGCAGAAATAACTAGCATTATTTCTTATATAGAAGAATATTTACCTAGTTCATCTTAGGTAATCCTTATGACAATCTTCAAATTAGGTGTTATCTCAGTTTTACAGATGAAGAAACAGAGGCTCGGGTAGGTTAACTAACTTGTTCAGCCACATGGATATTAAGGTACAAAGCTGACTCCAGTGCCAGGCCTCTGCCCCTGAATTCTTCTTTCCCATCCCAGGTTTAGTACAGCAGCATTTCTCCAAACCATTTCAATAGAGCTGTTCACAGATGTATGGGAAAATGGTTCAATGCCAAATACATTGAGGAAACTGGCTTAAGGAAAGTCAAACAGGTTTCTTTATGGCCACCTTTCTCAATGCCCAAAACAGACAAAAAGGTATAGGCCTTATTTTTGTTGTTGCCATTATCAAAGGATATCTTCAAAGGTAGAGCAGGAAAAATTGCCCTGGGAAAAACCACAAACTGCTTTAAAATCTTCCTTGCAGACTAGCTCTATCTCAGTGGGTAGGGACTAGCCCTTCTGCAGGCAGGGAACTTGAAGATGTGCTTTGGCATCTTGGCTCCAGTCCAGCGGAGATACAGGCTGCCCACATCCTGTGGGGGACTAGGGCCAGACAGAGTTTACATCCACAAGACCCTCCTAGAAAATGCACTAAAAGCTGTGCTGCCTCCGGGACAATCCATGACCTCCTAGACAGTAGGGCAGCTGAGTGTAATGAGGAAGGGCACTGTCTCTGATTCCCAGGGCCTGTCATTTCCCCAGGTCTGCGGAGCTGGGGGATTGGAGGGCAAGAAGCCCAGCCTTCGTCTAAAGGAATGGTATTGAATGGGCTCTGTGTGCTGAGCAGCGAGGCGGGGTAGATTTCTTCACTGGCCCCTGGCCACTAGCCAAACCTGAAGTAAGTACTGTATATGGTGAATCATTGTTAGCATCGGCACTGCCAGATGCTGGGCAATGCATATAAAAGAGCCTGCATTTGGAGATGCTGATTTTCTCAAAGGAGCTCGGGTCTCTCTTCTCCATTCTTGCCTCCAGCCCTGCCTCCTCCAATCTACTCTCCACACAGATGCTCAAGAATCAGATATTTGGCTTTATCCTTCCTCTACATAAAACCCTTCAGTAGTTCCAGAAATGGATGCTCCGAGAGGTTAATTAACTTGCACAAGGCCTCATTGCTTTTAGTTTCTACAAGAGAGCCTTGGCACAGAAAAAGTTTATGCAAAAGATAGTCCACTTAGCCACCACTGCTTTAACCTACAATTGTTAATCTGGCTCCCACCTGCATGCCTTTCCGCCCTCATTTGGCAACCTCAGCCACACATGAACACTCCTGCGAGAATAAACTCAGCTCCGTGTATATTTCAGGAATCGCCACCCCCTTTACCCTCATATCTCTGCATTTTACTTCTCCATTAGACTGTGAGCTTGTTGAGCCAAGTAATATATATTACTGAGCATTCTATCCCAGCCCACAGCACAAAAATGTCATAAATATATGTTGAATGGGTCATACAAAATTTCCCCGGACCCCTGTCTTGAGCTTCCTGACAAAATATGTACATTGGAAATCGAAAGCACCTCACTTTAGCTAATCCAAAAATATATACTGGTTTCTAGCATTTGTGTTTCTTAAGACTCAAGCCAATAAAACAAAATTGATATTAAAACGAGAATATCAGAGGCAGGATGAGGATTAAAATGACTCAAAATGACTCAAAGTAGACCGAGGTGTAATAGGGAATAATAGCTTGTATTCCACTGTAGAAGGGCTTCCCACATGGTAATTAATAGCATTTCTTTTGATTCAGTATAGGCTTTTACTGGGCAGCATGTGCAGCTGTTACCAAAAGAGAAAGAGTATAGCTGGGGCCCTGCAGGGGGGGCAGTCAGGATGCTATTATTTTCTCTAATCTCCTAGGTCAATTAACAATCCTATACAGGTGGTAGAAACTTGCCTATCTTCTTCACGGTCCATCCCTAGCACCCATCCCAGTGCTAGGAATACAGTAGGTTATCAATAAAAATATGATGAATGAATAAATAACATTGGGTGAAAGGGAACCTAGGACATGAGTAACACTCAAATAGTTAGTGCATGTAAAAGTTAAGAGCTCAAATACCAGAGTTAGACTGCCTAGTGTCCAACCCCACTTCTATCCTTGACTAGCTGTGTGATCTTGGGCAAGTCCCCTAACTTCCCTGTACCACCATTTCCTCATCTGTAATACGATGATTCTAGTCACTCTTACCTCAAGGAGTTGTTGTAAGGATTCATTTTAAAGCATGAAAAGTGCTCAGTGAGAGTCTGCTATTAGTATCAATTATTGCTAAGCAATCACAGATGCAGGACAATATGGACATCCACTGTGCACTAAAGTCTGTACAAGTGTGTAATATTTCTTTCCCTTTTGCTCCAGGGGATACAGCTTGCTTAAGTCTATAGCTTCAGTGGCTAAGAGAAGGTTTTGAATATAAAAAGACTGTCTAAATGTATGGATGCTTATTCAGCTGTCTAAATTGACTGGCATCCTTACAAATGCTCACTCTACCACAGCTATTCTTTGCAGCTTAACAATCCCTCGAGACTGTGGCTTCCACCCTTTGCTTGGAAACTTCTCGCACTTTGTCACTCCCCTTGGCATGGTCTCATATTTGGCATTTCTTTCTCCCCTAGTCCCTTCAGTTTGATGGCTCAGTGAAACCGTCTGACAATCTCTGTCATCATTTCTCCATAGGGTAATGTTTCTTAGATAGTGTCTCTCTGGTTTCATATGCTATATCATAAGGACAAAGGAGAGCCCATCCAAAACTCCTGTGGCAACAGGTCCAAGCCTCAGTGTAAGTGCCCCAGGCCTCTGTTTTCCTTGGTGGTGGAAATTTTCATATCAGAGGCACTATTAGTAGCAGTTTAGGTCAAGGGCATTGATGTCCAAGCATCCTAGAACATATCCCCACTCAGCTACCTATCTTCGGCATTTTTAACTCTATGGCTCTTGGTTTCCTAATCTTTAAAATGAGAATAATTATACTAACTACCTCACAACTGAATGGGATAGTGCCTAGTATGATGCCACATACAAAAAGCATCCAATGAATGTTTTCAACTATTTTCCAACACCAAACACCTAAAACATGGTAGGCATCATTCTAGGTATTCAGCAATCTAGTGATAAACAGAACATTTTGGCTGCCTTCAAGAAGTTTACAGTCAGGTGTGTATAATAAGCAAGTAAACACACTGATATGTAACTATGTATAAGACATATAGGGCAATTTATGTGAAAGGTAAACCTGTACCATGTACTAATGTAAACAGCTTCCCAATGGTTATAACCATATAAGCTAAGAGAGACTAAGAAAATAAGCCATTGTTGGCTGTTACACATACCTTTCAAGCTAGCATGTTGTCTTCTGAAATGAATTCTCTGCATGTTTGTAAATCTGACCTTCAACATGCAGTCTGATATCTGTCTCTTACAGACTGGCAGAGAGGTACACCTAAGAGAGTCACCTAATCTGGACTTCAGGAGGTGCAACAGGAAAGGACCAGAACAGGAAAGCTTTCCCTGGGCTTAAATGATGGGTAGAAGTGAGCCAGTGAAAACTGACAAGAAGGATGGCCCAGGCAGAGGATGCTCTATGCCATGTTAGCTTCAATGGGTGCAATTTCAGATCAGGGAGCAGAGGTAAACCTTATAGCCTGGTTAATAAACAAGCCCTGAAAACTAGTACCAGTAATAACTAAAATAATATAGGTATCTTTTTATCCATATTCTAACTTCCCCTCATTTGGATAAAATTAAACACAAGGTAAAATAATAACCAGATGAACCAGGCAAGTATCATTTATACTAACCATGCAATATGGTATGAACAAATTTAACTAGTCCCAGAATCATATTGCTTAATTAGCCTAATTTCACCCATCACATCCCACCATCTTCGTGGAATATTGCTGCTACACATATCTTTATCCTATGAATCTTAGTGCTCCAGAGAGCCATATCTTTAGTGGGATACAATGAAGGTATAATCACAGCACATGTCAATAAGGTCTCCAGGAGTCTACACATGTCAGTTAACACCACTATATTTGGATGTAATTTAATTTTTCCATTGGTTGTCTAGTCAGGTAATGGATGTGAAGCCTTTTTTCCCTCAAAATATTACAGGGGTACACACATTTTTGATAACATTATTTACTTTTGTGCATTTTAAGTTGATGTTGTTAAGTGTGCCCGTCACCCAGAATATGTAAACTGTACCACTTAGGAGTGAATTTACCCTACCCTTTATTCCTCTCTTCCTTAGTTAATTTCTGTTGAGTTTTATTCTTTATTGTTTTGTCTTGTTTTGGGTTTTTTTTATTTTTTTTGAGTTTTATTTTCATATGTACATGTGAATGTTGATCAACTAGATTAGACGCTAAGCCTTTTTAATCCTCTTACTGATTAATAATGAAATAACCAAGGGTGCAATTTCTAGTGAGTTTTAAGTTCTACATATTTCCAACTTACATTTAAGATTGTGTTAATATCAAAAATAGGAGAACATGTTACTTTAAAAAATGTTTACATACTTCCTTTAAGCTGATTAAAAAAGAAAATGCTACCAAAAATTTAACACATATTCCTGTAAGGTTTGTTTAATTAATTTTACATTGTTCTTATCCTAGTACCTGGGTAACTGCATCTTGATCCATTAGAAATGTGCAATAATAGCCTCATTGCTATAGCTGACTAAGTCACATCCTCAGGTCCTTAGAATTTTCTTCTTTTGCTTTTAGGAGAAAGAAAATAAATATGAAAGGTTTATTCCTTAAAAACAGCTTTATAGATCAAGGCAGAGATAAGATAGCTGACTGAAGCCAGCTTTCCACAGAGGCTCCCATCCAGAAGGAGAGTTAAAGGACAGAAATTTACCAAATAACCTGGTGATTAGAGCTGTGCCAAGAGAGAAGGTTGAAGAACGAACATCCACCCTGCTGAGGCAAGCTGCGACCCCAAGGATACAAACAAAAGGTACAGAATCCATCACCAAGCGGACAGGAGTCCCCTGCCCCATGAGAATGGCTCAGAGTACCCCATAAACAAATGAGCAGAGTTCAAAAGTCCTCCCATTATACTCCACAGGAGAGACCCTCTAAAAACTGGACCTACTTCCCCTACTAGAGTGCCATGGAACTCTCCTGCCAGGTATAAAACTGGATAAGACTGTATATATTCTCTACCTGCAATTTTGAGCTCCCAGCACTCCCTTCCACTCTTACTCTGAGATCTGGAGGCCTGTCCCTCAAGAGTCCATATTCTTGGGTGTTTTCTCAAGAGGTATGGATAGGGCCTGGACTGCCACTGGTCAGTGCTGATTCTGTGGCATGGGAGTGACGAGAGGACGGTCAGCTGAGAGGGAACCATGCCAGAGCAGCGGTGCCCCAAGGTGCAGAGCAGCAGCCGTTTTTGGCAACAGTAGGGCTCACCCCTGGATATTCTGGAGTCACACCCCCTGTCTCTCTGGGCAACCAGAGGAGGCTGGGCATCTTCTCAGGTGGCAACCACTGGTGAAACAGATCTGGGACATAAACGCAGGCACCATGAGTAAGGGTTTGCCTGAGGCGGTACCAACCTGTGTAGAGCGTGAGGACTAGAAAACACTCACGCAATGCTGGCAGACTGCCAGGGTGGGGCTGACCCAGAGGACTGCTTTACTGAGCCTAAGACACACCCGGCCATCAGGGGATCTTCAGCCTAGACAAAGGAGGGCAGGAGGCTAGAACTGACAGCTAACCATGCTATGAATACAAACCTGCAGCAGCAAAGACAGGGCCTGAGGCACAGGTTCTGTGGATTCAAAACAGCGTCTCTTCTACAGGGGAATTTACCTGGGACAGTAACAAATTCCTCAAACTTGTTCTGTTCTGTCAGTAACATCAATCAGGAGCAGGGCTGGAACAGAGTGGACAGCCCCAGGCTCCATCTAGTGCCCAAGGTTGTCAGGCCTCACCTCCCCCTGCCAGATAGTGGCAGAGAGCAGCAGCCTGGCTGAGGAGACATAGATCTCCTTGTGATTCAGGCAGGTGCAAACCCCTGGAGAATCTGCTCATCGGAGGCAACTGGGTCACAGCCCTGTGGGGTTATCAGTGACTGGGTATGACAAAGGTGCAAGGTGGGGAAGGAGGCATCAAACTTCCCAGACTAATCTATTTGCTGGGTGGGTCCTCCTGAACTCACAGAGCACCAGAACAAGTCATATTTGAGTTGTCAACAGACCCCTGCGATCTAGTGGCCAGAGACCATTTAAACTCTCCCACCTGAGACAGGTGCTGACTTAGACAATTGATTTGGACCTTTTAAACTGAGCCAATCACCCAAGGACTATCCAAGTGGTGCCCTGGGTGTGTGGTTGTAGGAAGGTTTGATTTTCCTTTTCCAATTTTTGCCTGTGGGAGGCGGAGTGACTTAATTACTGGTATTTCTCCACAGCTTAGACTTCAACTCAGAGTAACTGTTTAACTAGGGTTGGACACAGACCACCTGAAAACAAGACAGAGCCACATAGCCCCACCACACCAAGTAGGTCCTCAGTTTCTCAGGCTGTAGCACTGTATGGGTCCTCAGCAAAGCTCCAGGGGAAAAGGTACAGAAACTAGTCCCAGCTCTTTGCAAAGGGCTGGTTAACCACTACTCCTGGTGCCCCAAACCCAACTTTTCTTTATCCACTCATCTAGTCAGACAGTGTAAAATAATCATGGGGCAGAATCAGCGGAAAAACTCTCGTACCATGAATAACTAGAAAAGATATGGCAGATGTAACTGAAGATCACATTCATAAACAGATGGCTGAGAAGTCAGGAATCAAATTCAGAATTTGGATTGCAAACAAGATTAATGAAATGGAGGAAAAGTTGGAATTAGAAATTCAAGGAGCAATTCAAAAGTTGTCTCAAGAATTCAATGAATTTAAAGACAAAACCACCAAAGATTTTGACACATTGAAGCCAGAATTTGCAGCCCTCAAAGATCTGAAAAATACAGTAGAAACCCTCAGTAACAGAGTGGAACAAGCAGAAGAAAGGATTTCTGACATTGAAGACAAAGCTTTTGAATGCTCCCAAACTCTCAAAAAGGAAGAGTAATGGAGAGCAAAAATGGATCGTTCTCTCAGAGAGCTCTGGAATAATTCAAAGAAGGCTAACATCCACCTCATTGGAATCCCTAAAAGCAATGAAGTGGCTTTGCAAGGCACAGAGACTCTTCTCCATGAAATTATGAAAGAGAATTTTCCAGACATTCCAAGAAATTCTGAAATTCAGATAGCAGACAGTTTTAGAACACCAGCATGACTCAACCCGAATAAGACATCCCCAGGCACATTATAATTAACTTCACTAAAGTTAATATAAAGGAGAAAATTCTGAAAGCAGCCAGATGCAACAAAACCATAACCTACAAAGGGAAGAATATTAGAATGACTACAGATCTCTCTGCTGAAACTTTTCAAGCCGGAAGAGGATGGTCATTGACTTTTAATCTCCTAAAACAAAATAACTTTCAACCCTGGATCCTGCATCCAGCTAAAGTGAGTTTCCGTTGTGATGGAGAAATTAAATACTATAATAACATTCACATTTTGAAGAAATTTGCCATAACCAAACCAGCTCTTCAGGATATTCTCAGACCTATAATCCATAATGACAAGCCCAATCCTCTACCACAAAAGTAAACTCACTAAGAAACTTTTGATCAAACTCCAACTTCCACAGTAGTGAAAGGACTAAAAATGTCCACTGGAATTTTGAAAAACTTGATATCCAAAATTTTACCAGACTTATCAATATTCTCCATTAATGTGAATGGCTTAAACAGTCCTCTAAAGAGGCACAGGTTGGCTGACTTGATACAAAAACTCAGGCCAGATATTTGCCGCATACAAGGATCACATCTTACCTTAAAAGATAAATATTGACTCAGGGTGAAAGGATGGTCGTCCATATTTCAGGCAAATGGTAATCAGGAAAAAGAACGTGTGGCAATTCTATTTGCAGATACAATAGGCTTTAAAACAACAAAAGTAAGGAAGCATAAGGATAGTCACTTCACATTTGTTAAGGGTAACACATGACATGATGAGATTCCAATTATCAATATTTATGAACCGAACCAGAATGTGCCTCAATTTATAAGAGAAACAATATAAGACACGAGCAACTTGATTTCCCCCAGCTCCATAATAGTTGGAGATTTCAACACTTCTTTGGCAATGTTGGATAGATCCTCAAACAAGAAGCTGAGCAAAGAAATTTTAGATTTAAACCCAACCATGCAACATTTGGATTTAACAGACATCTAGAGAACATTTCATCCTAACAATACTGAATACACATAATTCTCATCAACCCACGGAACATACTCCAAAATCGATCACCTCAGTAAATTTAAAGGAATAGAAATTATTCCTTGCATCTTCTCGGACACCATGGAATAAAAGTTGAACTCAGTAGCAACAGGATCTGCATACTCATACAAAAGCATGGAAGTTAAATAACTTTATGCTGAATGATAGCTGGGACATAGATGAGATTAAGAAGGAAATTGCCAAATTTTTGTAACAAAGCAACAATAGAGACATGAATTATCAGAACCTCTGGGCTACCACAAAGGCAGTCCTAAGAGAGAAATTTATAGCACTGTAAGTCTTCCTCAAGAGAACAGAAAGAGAGGAAGTTAACAACTTAATGGGATATCTCAAGAAATGGAAAAGGAAGAACATTCCGACCCCAAACCCAGTAGAAGAAAAGAAATAACCAGAATTAGAGCAGAATTAAATGAAATTGAAAACAAAAGAATAATACAACAGATCAATAAATCAAAAAGTTGGTTTTTTGAAAAGGTCAATAAAATAGATAAACCTTTGGCTAACCTAACCAGGAAAAAAAGAGTAAAATCTCTAATCTCATCAATCAGAAACAACAAAGACGAAATAACAACAGACTCCTCAGAAATTCAAAAAATCCTTAATGAATATTACAAGAAACATTATTCTAAGAAATATGAAAATCTGAAGGAAATTGACCAATACTTAGAAGCACATTACCTTCCAAGACTTAGCCAGAATCAAGTGGAAATGTTGAACAGGCCCATATCAAGTTCTGAAATAGCATCACCCATACAAAATCTCCCTAAAAAGAAAAGGCCGGGACCAGATGGCTTCACATCAGAATTCTACCAAACCTTTAAAGAGCAACTAGGACCTATATTACTCAACCTGTTCCAAAATATAGAAAAAGAAGGAAGACTACCCAACATGTTCTATGACATAAATATCACCCAAATCCCCAAACCAGGAAAAGACCCAACAAGAAAAAAAAATTATAGATCAATATCATTAATGAATATAGATGCAAAAATATTCAACAAGATCCTAACAAACAGAATCCAGCAACACATCAAACAAATTATACATCATGACCAAGTCGGTTTTATCCCAGGGTCTCGAGGCTGGTTCAATATACGTAAATCTATCAGTATAATTCAGCACATAAACAAATTAATAAACAAAGACCATATGATTCTCTCAATTGATGCAAAAAAAGCTTTTGATAATATCCAGCATCCCTTCATGATCAGAACACTTAAGAAAATTGGTATAGAAGGGACATTTCTTAAACCGATAGAGGCCATCTATAGCAAACCCACAGCCAATATCGTATTGAATGGAGTTAAATTGAAATCATTTCCACTCAAATCAGGAACTACCCAAGGCTGCCCATTGTCTCCACTGCTCTTTAACATTGTAATGGAAGTTTTAGCCACTGCAGTTAGGGAAGAAATGGCAATCAAGGGTATCCACATAGTGTCAGAATAGATCAAACTTTCACTCTTTGCAGATGATATGACTGTATATCTGGAAAACACCAGGGATTCTACTACTAAGCTCTTAGAAGTGATCAAGGAATATAGCAGTGTCTCGGGTTACAAAATCAACATTCATAAATCGGTAGCCTTTATATATACCAACAATAGTCAAGCTGAAAAAACAGTTAAGGACTCTATTCCATTCACAGTAGTACCAAAGAAGATGAAATATTTGGGAATTTATCTAACAAAGGAAGTGAAAGATCTCTATAAAGAGAACGATGAAACTCTAAGAAAAGAAATAGCTGAAAATGTTAACAAATGGAAAAACATACTATGCTCATGGCTGGGAAGAATCAACATTGTTAAAATGTCCATACTACCCAAAGCAATATACAATTTTAATGCGATCCCTATTGAAGCTCCTCTGTCATACTTTAAAGATATTGAAAAAATAATACTTCGTTTTATATGGAATCAGAAAAAAACCTTGAATACCCAAGACATTACTTAGAAATAAAAACAAAGCAGGAGGAATTATGCTACCGGACCTCGAACTATACTATAAATCGATAGTGATCAAAACAGCATGGTACTGGCACAAAAACATAGAGGTAGATATATGGAACAGAATAGAGAACCAAGAGATGAACCCAGCTACTTACTGTTATTTGATCTTTGACAAGCCAATTAAAAACATTCAGTGGGGAAAAAGATTCCCTATTTAACAAAAGGTGCTGGACGAACTGGCTGGCGACCTGTAGAAGACTGAAACTGGACCCACACCTTTCACCATTAACTAAGATAGACTCTCACTGGATTAAAGATTTAAACTTAAGACATGAAATTATAAAAATACTAGAAGAAAGTTCAGGGAACACTCTTGAAGAAATCGGGCTGGGGAACACTCTTGAAGAAATCAGTCTGGGTGAATATTTTATGAGGAGGACCTCCCGGGCAATTGAAGCAGCTTCAAAAATAAACTACCGAGACCTGATCAAACGAAAAAGCTTCTGCACAGCCAAGAATACAGTAAGTAAAGCAACCAGACAGCCCTCAGAATGGGAGAAGATATTTGCAGGTTATGTCTCCAACAAAGGTTTAATAACCAGAATTCACAGAGAACTCAAACGTATAAGCAAGAAAAGAACAGGTGATCCCATCGCAGGCTGGGCAAGGGACTTGAAGAGAAACTTCTCTGAAGAAGACAGGCGTGTGGCCTACAGACATATGAAAAAATGCTCATCATCCTTAATCATCAGAGAAATGCAAATCAAAACTACTTTGAGATATCATCTAACTCCAGTAAGATTAGCCCACATCACAAAATACCAAGACCAGAGATGTTGGCGTGGATGTGGAGAAAAGGGAACATTTCTACACTGCTGGTGGGAATGCAAATTAATACATTCCCTTTGGAAAGATGTTTGGAGAACACTTAGAGATCTAAAAATAGACCTGCCATTCAATCCTATAATTCATCTACTAGGTACATACCCAGAAGACCAAAACTCACATTATAACAAAGATATTTGTACCAGAATCTTTATTGCAACCCAATTCATAATTGCTAAGTCATGGAAAAAGCCCAAGTGCCCATCAATCCACGAATGGATTAATAAATTGTGGTATTTGTACACCATGGGATATTATGCAGCCTTAAAGAAAGATGGAGACTTTACCTCTTTCATGTTTACATGGATGGAGCTGGAACATATTCTTCTTAGTAAAGTATCTCAAGAATGAAAGAAAAAGTATCCAATGTACTCAGCCCTACTATGAAACTAATTTAGGGCTTTCATATGAAAACTATAACCCAGTTATAACCTAAGAATGTGGGGAAGGGGGAGAGGCAGGTGAGAGAGGGGGGTTGATGGGCAGAGGGAGGGTGATTAGTGGGATTACACCTAAGGTGCATCTTACAAGGGCACATGTGAAATTTACTAAATGTAGAATATAAATGTTTTAACACAATTATCTAAGAAAATGCCAGGAAGGCTATGCTAACCAGTGTGATGAAAATATGTCAAATGATCTATGAAACCAGTGTTTATTGTGCCCCATGATCACATTATTGTACACAGCTATGATTCAATAAAAAAAAATCTTTATGTGGGTATATTTAGACATAAAAATGTAATTGTTAGTCTGTGTTTTCTCTATCTACAGAGGTAAGTAATGAAAATTATGTTAACCAACATTACCCTGGAAGGCATGAGATACCCAAAGCCACTTCAGTAATCTGAACCAAAGTAGTACATACAGTCCATGATCGAAGTGATCGGATCAGTGGTTGCTACCCCAATGTATCCTGTCCACTTCATCTCTCAGATGGGAGCTAAGCTTGTCAATCTTAAGGAAAGTTTGGCTGGCCCGTGTGACAAGACTTTAGGTACCTCTTGCCCAGAATTTTCTCAAGCAAATACTAAAATTCATATTCTGAAACAGTGCTTGACATCATCAGGTACAAGTATCCAAAATTGCGCTGCTTATTTAAGCAAGAGAAAGAAATAATTCAAAACATATAAATAGGAAAGAATGAAACAGAATTATCCTGTTTGCAGATGACATGTTCTTTAATATAGAAAGCTCTGAATAACCTACCAAAAAAATAGTTGGAACATTATAAATGAAATACATTTAAGTTGCAGGACACAAAATCATACAAAATCAACACATGAAAATCAGTAATGCCCTTTTTTTTTTTTTTTTTTTTAACAGAGAGTCTTTGTTGCCTGGGCTAGAGCGCAATGGTGTTATTATAGCTCACAGTTCACTGCAATCTCAAACTCCTAGGCTCAAGTGTCTCCTGCCTCAGCCTTCAGAATAGCCAGACTACAGGCACGCCCCATCACACCCAGCTAATTTTGGTGGCCTATCTATGCATTAACAATGAACTATCTGAAAGAGAATTCCAACATACAACCACATTTATAGTAGCTATAAAAATAGGAATAATTTGAATCAAGAAGATAAAAGAACTATGCACTAGAAACTACAAATAATTTAAAAAGACTCAAATAAATGGAAAGATAATCTGTGTTCATGAATTGGGAAAGTTAGTATTGTTAAAATGTACAAACTACCAAAAGTAATCTACAGGTTAAATACAATTCCTACCAAAGTTCCAATAGACCTTTTTATAGAAACTTTAAAAAATCCTAAACTTCACATGGAATTGCAAAACACCTCAAATAGTCAAGGCAATCTTGCACAAGTAAAACAAAACAGTATAGTACACGATTTCAAATCATATTACAAAGCTCAGCAATCAAAAAAATATGGCATTGATACCACATATAAAAATAGTCACATCAACCAATGGAACAGAATAGAGTACAGAAATGAACCCGCCCATTTACATTCAATTGATTTTCAACAAAGTTACCAAGAACGAACAACTGGAAGAAGGCAATTTCTATAATAAAGGATGTTGGGAGAACTGATGGACATTTCTCTTGGTTGATCTGAAATCAACCTAAATGTCCATCAGAGTATAGATGCCCATATTCAGAGAATAAAAGTGGATCCCTATCTCATACCAAAAATCAACTCAAAATAGATTTAAGACTTGAATGTAAGATCTGAACCTGAAAAACTCCTAGAAGAAAACATAGAGGAAAATCTTCATTATAGTGGTCTGGGCAATGCATTTTTCATTTTTTATTTGATCCCCAAAGCACAGAAAACAAAAGCAAGAATAGACAAATGGAATCATATCCAACTAAAAAGTTTGGTACACGGCTCAGCACCTGTACTCAGTGGTTAGGGTGCCGGCCACATACACTGGGGTTGGCAGGTTCAAACTCAGCCTGGGCCTGCTAAACAACAATGACAACTACAAAAGAAAATAGCCAGGCATTGTGGCGGGCGCCTGTAATTCCAGCTACTTGGGAGGCTGAGACAAGAGAATCGCTTAAGCCCAAGAGTTTGAGGTTGCTGTGAGCTGTGACACTACGGCACTCTACCGAAGATGACATAGTGAGACTTTGTCTCAAAAATAAAATAAAATAAAATAAAAATAAAAAGCTTTGGTACAGTAAAGAAAACAATTACCATACTGAAGGGGCAACCTACAAAATGGAAGAAGATATTTGCAAGCCATACACATGATAAAGAGTTAATACCCAGGGCGGCACCTGTGGCTCAGTCGATAAGGCGCTGGCCCCATATACTGAGGGTGGCGGGTTCAAACCCGGCCCCGGCCGAACTGCAACAAAAAAAAATGGCTGGGCATTGTGGCGGGCACCTGTAGTCCCAGATGCTTGGGAGGCTGAGGCAAGATAATCACTTAAGCCCAGGAGTTGGAGGTTGCTGTGAGCTGTGTGATGCCATGGCACTCTACCCAGGGCCATAAAGTGAAACTCTGTCTCTACAAAAAAAAAAAAAAGAAAAAGAAAATATAAAAAAAAAAGAGTTAATACCCAAAATAGTATACAAGGAACTCAATTCAATACAAATAATAATAATAATCTAACTATAAAATGAGCCAAGAACCTAAATAAACATGTCTCAAAAGAAGACATACAAATGGCCAACAGATACATTAAAAAAATGTTCAATATCCCTAAATATTAGGGATATGCAATTCAAAAACACAATGACATATTACCTCAGATCAGTCAGAATGACTATTATGAAAAAGATGAAAGATAAGTATTGGTGCAGATGCAGAGAAAAGGGGACACTAGTACACTATTTGTGGGATTGTAAATTAGAACAGCCATTATAGAAAATGGTATGGCGGTTCCTCAAAAAACTAAAAATATAAATACCAGATAATCTAGTAGTCCCACTATTGGCTATATATCCAAAGAATTTGGAATTAGTATTTTGAAGAGATAACTGCACTTCCATGTTTATCGTGGTCACAATATTCACAATAGCCAAGATCTGAAATCAACCTAAATGTCCATCAGCGAATAAATAGAAAAAGAAAATGTGGTGTGTATATACACAGTGGAATACTATTCACCTTTAAAAAAAGAAAGAGGGAAATTCTGTCCTTTGCAATAACACTGATTAACCTAGAAAACATTAAAGCATTGTGCTGGGTTAAAGCCAGGCACAGAAAGACATATACCACATGATTTGACTTATCTATGGAATCTAAAACAACTGAACTCATAGAAGCAGAGACAAGAATGGTAGTTACTGGAGGCTGAGGGTAGAGGGAATGGGGAAATGTTGGTTTTTGTCAAACGGTACAATATTTCAGTTCAACAGGAAGAATAAGTTTTTGAGATCTATGGCACAGCATGGTGACTACAGGTAACCATAATGTATTCTATTCTGGAAAATTGCAAAGAGCTCATTTAAAATTTCTCCCCACAAAAAGAGATAAGTATTTGAGGTGATAAATATAATTAATTTGCTTGATTTAATCATTCCACATTGTATATATAACACCACATTGTAATACAAATACACACACACAATTGTAATTTGTCAAATCATAATAAAATAAAATATTGCATTGCTTATCCCCAGGACAAGGTGGAAAGCAATAGATAACAACTGGAATTAAAATGAGAAAGTACACAAAGAATGATAGTTAAGAAAGAATAATGAGGCTCCGTGCCCGTAGCACAGTGGTTACGGCACCAGCCACATACACCAAGGCTGGTGGGTTCGAACCCAGTCCAGGCCAGCTAAGCAATAATGACAACTGCAACAGAAAAATAGCTGGGCGTTGTGGCGGGCACCTGTAGTCCCAGGTATTTGGGAGGCTGAGGCAAGAGAATCACTTAAACCCAAGAGTAAGAGGTTGCTGCGAGGGGCAGCGCCTGTGGCTCAAAGGGGTGGGGCGCCAGCCCCATACGCCAGAGGTGGCGGGTTCAAGCCCAGACCCGGCCAAAAACTGCAAAAAAAAAAAAAAAAAGGAGGTTCCTGTGAGCTTTGATGCCACAGCACTCTACCAAAGGCAATATGGTGAGACTATATCAAAAAAAAAAGAAAGAAAGAATAATGAAACAAGATGTAGACAAGTTGCCTAGACTCCTGCTTTGAATTCTTGTTTACTGAGAAATGAAATTTGGTAGCGGTAGCTTTTAATATACCGAGAGCATAACTTCATGTGGAAATGATCTAGTCAACTTAAAGGGAGATTGGAGCTCTGGAAAGATTTTAAGTTTTTATTCTAGGTTATTTTGAAGGCTGATTCTTAAGCAGATGCCAAAAAATCAGGAATCAGAAAAAATAAAGATTCAAGGCAAAAGGAGACAGAAACATGAACAGTGGTGAGAATGGCCCATGCAATGTCACCAAATTGTGCTTTCCTCATTTTGATTTGCTTTAACAAGTCACAAATACATGTGTCTTAAAGACAAGCCAAAACTTAATTGGCATAATAATATAATCACAAATGTCTGACTCAATAAGGTAGAAAAGAGGACTGAGAGGTTTTCTTGTCATGCTAGAGCAGAAAGGATTTTTATCCCTAACTTTCAGTTAACTATAACATTAACTCCATTGATTCTTAAATATTCAAACTAATTTAGATTCAAGTTTAGTTTTGATATTTTATTCTGTCTATTTCAATCTACACACTTTACCAAGCATAAAAATATGTGTTGATCTTTCCTGCAGTAATCTTAGGTCCCTTGATTTATTCTATGTGTGTGTGTGCATGCATATGGCTATGCCTGACTTTCGTTAGCTATTAACACAGTTCAATCCTGAAAATACTCACCATTGCATAAAAGTAATTAATCCACAGGCATACCGTAGTTCCTGACTATGGAGATGAATATTAAGAATGCTAGCCAGGAAATTCAGTAAAATTGTAATACCATTTATAGAAATCCTCTTTAAAACTTACCAGTGGTAGTTCAGCTAAACATTTGTCTTTTCTGCTATTAGTTAAAAACGTTTATTTTCAAGCAAACATAATAAAACAGGAAGCACAGAGTAGTGAGAAAAAGACAGGCTCTGGAGTGTTCACATGTGCCTTTAGATCTTAGCCCCACTACTGTCAGTAAAGTTACATGACCTCTCCCTGCATCAGCTTCTTCACAAAGAAAATGGGGATCATAGTAATACCTACCTGCTAGGGTTTATGTATGTGTCTGATATATATGCATGATCCTAGTAGAGTACTAGGTACATGCAAGTCCTCCACAAATGTTAGTTCTTTTTATTTTATTTCCAAAGACTGTGAACATCCGTTTCTGAAATAATATGCAAGGCTTCAAGTCTGCATGGCTTCATCAGTGTATCTCAGAGTGTGATAACTAATAGAGAGAAGTGGGGACCTGGTGCCCCCTCCACCTCTCTAACTCAACTATGGGTCATGCTTGGTTTGCCCTGGTCTCTGGTATGATGAGGAGAATGCCACTGCAGCAAGCAAGAATCTGACTTCCTCCTCCGCTATTTCAATAATTGCCATCAAGTCTTTGTTCTATAGATGAAGCTACTTTGAAGTCTGACAGCACAGCTTGATATTGATGCCCTCATAATCTTTCATACTGGATTTTTCTAAATAAAAGATTCCTATTATCGATGGCCTCACCTATATTTTCAAATAGGAAATTGATTTATAATAAATATTTGGCTGAACAAACAGGGAATAAACATACATATCAGGTGCTCCAGCCATCCACTACTGAATATAACCCATACTGTCAAGAAATATACGTGTCTGATGAACTTGTGTTGTGTTGGTCACCTTCCTTTTCCCTACAAAATTCCTCTATGTACTTGTAAATTTTATTAAATTGTTTACAAGTTTTTACTCTCTTGTTTAAATCACACAAACATATTTTTCTCTTTTCTCCTTTAGAGTTAATCTTTTAAAATTCTTTAAATGTGATCAGAAGCTAACTATATGGATTTTTATTATGTTTTGTTTTGGCAAGAGTATTAGCAAATAACGTAAATTGGGATGGCTGTGTCTGAGTTTCATATTATTTAATGCCATTTATCACTTAATGACATGACAGAGAGTGATGAGTTCTATTAAGAGTAACAATGGAACATGCAGCTATAAATGTGAATTGAACTCTAGCTCACAAAGCCTTGTATATTTTAGGACAGGAAATGCCTGAGAATTCATATTGTTACTGTGTTTTCACCTACTACCACAGGAATCGGAGTCAAACACAGCCACAATAATGGTTTAGATGTAAATCAAATCTCAGTTTGAACCACAAAAAAAACATAGATCAGGCATGTTGTACTTCTTTATAGAAGAGGAAGCAACAAGAATAAACTGGGGATACACTCTTTCCTATCTTAATAGATTGCTATGTTTACCTCTACTGCCAATTTGTTGAGGGTCAGGGGTGGGGGAACCTTGCCTGTCTGACACAACACCATATATATCTGTTCCCACGGGATAATCTGAAAGCTCATCCTGAACTCTTTTCAAAGGGAAACATAAACTAAAGATGACAGCTATTTTACACTTTGCATCCCAAGAAGGGTCGTAAGCACTCAGTTTAGAGTTCTTCCATGAAAATTTGCTAATATAGTTTCCAATTTGGCAATTCTGTTTTGAAAGTGAAACTGAACACAAGAGGCAGCATGATGGCTCTAATTCTAATCTGCTTCTGACTTTAACAGTTAAGATACCTTGGGCAAAAAACAGCAATTACTCCAATTTGCCAGATGAAGAATTGGATCAGAGATGATCTAAAATGTCCTTCCCACCTCTAGTTACAGGAATACAAACTTCTTCACGTTGTTATTTGAATTTTTCTCATTCTAGTAGTTAAAAGTGCATTTTAAACTAACTAATTGAAAACGTTAGATGTCCCATGCAGATTAAGTAACATATGCAAGAGCAGCTAACGCAAATATTTGTTGAAACTTTTTATCATTGGCTCAGCACCTGTGGCTCAAGCGGCTAAGGTGCCAGCCACATACACCTGAGCTGGTGGGTTTGAATCTAGCCCAGGCCCACCAAAAAACAATGATGGCTGCAACCAAAAAATAGCTGGGCGTTGTGGCAGGTGCCTGTAGTCCCAGCTACTTGGAAGGTGGAAGCAGGAGAATCACTTGAGCCCAGGAGTTAGAGGTTGCTGTGAACTGTGATGCCACAGCACTCTACCCAGGGTGACAGCTTGAGGCTCTGTCTCAAAAAAAAAAAAAAGAAACTGTTTATCATTATTTAAGTAGTTGATAATATATAGCAATAGTATGAGAAACAGTCTCTATCTTCCTGATGGCTATTATTATTATCAGTATTCTTTGCTTTTTCTGACAAATTTATTACATGAATGTGTCTACATTTTATTCATATTTAATACAGAAGATGATTCAATATACAGAGCTGTAATTTGCGACACTGTAACAATTCACATGTTCAAAACTCCAACTTCAAATCCACAGTTACCCGTTAATTATGAAGAACACAGTAAAGATGGAGTCGTAATGTTGCATTGTTAAAAGATAAGGGCACACAGTAAGTTCTTATATTGTAATATATGTAACTCTGAAAGATGTTAACATCAATTTTGAAGCCAAGTATTCTACTGATTAAAAGAACAATATAGCCAACCATGATTTATTCTGAAAGAGGTAAGAAAGAAAATATCTGTGAACATTATAATAGAACTAAAACTTATAAAAGTAGAATGTTTTAAACCAGAACATTTGACTTAAATGCACACTGATTCTCATCTCTGTACATTTGACTTTTTAAAGATTCCACACACAAGTGAGACCATGCACTATTTTTCTTTCTGCCTAGAATATTGTATATCAAAACATCATGTTGAACACTTTAAATATACACAATAATTTTTTAAAGTAATTTTAAATACAAAATCATAAATAAATGCACACTTAGTTAAAGGGTATTTTGGGAATTGCTGAATCTGCTAAAATAATCCAGCAGTTTGCTCTTTAATTTTTTTTTTTTTTTACAATTTGATTTTTATTTATTTATTTATTTTTTTTTTTTGGTTGGGGAATCATTGAGGGTACAAAGAACCAGGTTACACGGCTTGCATTTGTTAGATAAAGTCCCTCTTATAGTTGTGTCCAGCCTCCAAGAGATGTGTCACAAACCATAACCCCCCCATGCCCCTTCCTGGCTCTCTCCACTTCCCCATTCCCCCACCCCACACCATGTATTAGCATCAATTGTCCTCATATCAGAATTGAGTACATTGGATTCTTGCTTCTCCATTCTTGTGATGATTTACTAAGAAGAATGTGTTCCACCTCCATCCATGTTAATAGAAAAGATGTAAAGTCACCATCTTCTTTAGTGGCTGAATAGTATTCCATGGTATACATATACCACAGCTTGTTAATCCATTCCTGGGTTAGTGGGCATTTAGGTTGTTTCTACAATTTGCCAATTGTAAATTGAGCTGCAATAAACAGTCTAGTGCAAATGTCCTTATGATAAAATGTTTTTTTTTTTTTTCTTCTTCTGGGTAGATGCCTAGTAATGGGATTGCAGGATCCACTGGGAAGTCTAGTTTGAGTTCTTTGAGGAGTCTCCATACTTCCTTCCAAAAAGGTTGTATTAGTTTGCAGTCCTACCAGCAGTGTAAAAGTGTTCCTTTTCTCCACATCTGTGCCAGCATCTGCAGCTTTGAGACTTTGTGATATGGGCCATTCTCACTGGGGTTGGTGATATCTCAGGGTAGCTTTGATTTGCATTTCTTTGAGGGGCATTTTTTCATATGCTTGTCAGCCATTTGTCTGTCTTCTTTAGAAAAGGTTCCATTCATATCTGTTGACCAGTGATATAAGGGATTGTTGGGGGTTTTTGTTGTTGTTAACTTGAGTTTTCTACAGATTTTAGTTATCATGCTTTTGTCTGATTCATAATATGCAAATATCTTTTCCCATTCTGAAGGTTGTCTTTGGTGGTTGTTTCCTTAGCTGTACAGAAGCTTTTCAGTTTAATTAAGTCCCTTTTGTTTACTTTTTTTGTTATTGTTGCAATTGCCACAGATGTCTTCTTCATAAAAATCTTTCCCCAGGCTGATATCGTCAAGTGTTTTTCCCACGCTTTTTTCATGGATTCTTATTATTTCATGCCTAAGATTTGGATCTTTTATCCATCTTGAATTAGTTTTGATTAAGTGGTAAAAGGTGCGGGTCCAGTTTCAGTTTTTTACATGTGGTTATCTAGTTCTCCCAACACCAGTTTTTGAATAGGGATTCTTCTCCCCAGTGTATGTTCTTGTTTGGTTTATCGCAGATCAGGTAACTGTAAGATGTTAGTTTCATCTCATGGTTTTCTGTTTGGTTCCGGATGTCTTTGTCTCTATTTTTGTGCCAGAACCATACTGTTTTAATCAGTATGGCCTTGTAGTACAGCCTAAAGTCTGGTAGGCTGATGCTCCTGGTCTCGTTCTTTTCTTTTTTGTAGAATAAATTTTTATTTATTATTATTTTATTGTTGGTATTCATTGAGGGTACAATAAGCCAGGTTACACACATTGCATTTTGTTCTTTAATTTTTTTTCTTTTTTCTTTATTATTAAATCATAGCTGTGGGAGGGCGGAGACAATATGGCTGACTGAAGCCAGATTTCCACAGAGGCTCCCATCCAGAAGGAGAGTTAAAGGACAGAAATTTACCAAGTAACCCGGTGGATTAGAGTTGCACCAAGAGAGAAAGTTGAAGAATGCACATCAACTCTGCTGCGGTGAGCTGCGACCCAAGGATACAAACAAAAGGTACAAAATCCATCATCAAGCAGACAGGAGTCCCCTCCCCCATGAGAACAGCTCAGAATGCCCCACAAACAAATGAGCAGAGTTTGAAGGTCATCCCACTATACTCCACAAGAGAGACCCTCTAAAAACTGGACTTATCTCCCCTACTAGGGTGCCATGGCATTCTCTTGCCAGGCATAAAATGGTATAAAACTGTATATATTCTCTACCAGCAACTCTGAGCTCCCAGCACTCCCCTCCACTCTCACTCTGAGGTCTGGAGGCCTGTCCCCCAGGAGTCCAGATTCTTGAGTGATTTCTTGAGGGGTGTGGACAGGGCCAAAACTGCAGCTGGTCAGTGCTGACTCTGTGGCAATGGAGTGAAGATAGGATGGTCGGCTGAGAGGGAACCACACCAGAGCGGTGGTGCTCTGAGGCACAGAGCAGCAGCTGTCTTTTGGCAACAATAAGATTCACTTCTGGAGACATCCCCTGTCTCATGGGGCAACAAGAAGAGGCTGGGCATCTTCCCAGGTGGCAACCACCATGGAACAGGTCTGGGATGGAAACACAGGCCCCGTGAGTAAAGGGTTTGCCTGAGGTGGTACCGGCCTGGGTGGAGTGCAGGGACTAGAAAACGCACGCGCAGAGCCAGGAAATTCCCAGGGCATGGCTGACCCAGAGGACTACTTTACTGAGCCTAAGACACACCCGGCCCTCAGGGGATCATCAGCCTATAGACAAAGGAAGGCAAGAGGCTAGAACTGACAGCTAACTGAATACAAACCTGCAGGAGCAAAGACAGGGCCTGAGGCGCAGGCTCTGGGAACTCAAAACAGCTTCTCTTCTGCAGGGGAATTTACCAGGGACAGAAACAAATTCCCATAAAGTTGTTCTGTTCTGTTCTGTCAGTAACATCAATCAGGGGTGGGGCTGGAACTGAGCAAACACCCCCGCCCCCAGCCTCCATCAAGCGCCCAAGGTTGTCAGGCCTCACCTACCACTGCTGGATAGAGGCAGAGTGCAGTGGCCTGGCTGAGCAGAAATAGATCTGCTTGTGATTAAGACAGGTGCAAACCCCTGGAGAATCTTTTCACTACAGGCAACTGGGTCACAGCCCTGCGGGGTTATCAGTGACTGGGTGTGACAGAGGTGCAAGGTGGGGAAGGAGACATCAACCTTCCCAGACTAATCTATTTGCTGGGTGGGTCCTCCTGACTTCACAGAGCACTGGAGCAAGTCATATCTGAGTAGTCAGCAGACCCCTGTGATCCAGTTGCCAGAGAACTTTTAAACTCTCCCAGCTGAGACAGGTGCTGACAGAGACAATTGATTTGAACCTTTTGAACTGAGCCAATCGCCCAAGGACTATTCAAGTGGTGCTCTGGTTGTGTAGTTGTAGGAAGGATTGATTTTCCTTTTCCAATCGCTGCCTGTGGGGGGCGGGGTGACATAATTGCTGGCATTTCTCCATACATGAGACTTCAACCCAGAGTAACTCTTTCACTAGGGTCAAACAGAGACTAGCTGAAAAAAGACAGAACCACTTAGGCCCATGACACGAAACAGGTCCCCAGTTTCTCAGGACATAGCACTGTACAGATCCTCAACAAAGCTCCAGGGGAAAAATCAAATGGTATAAAACAATCATGGAGCAGAATCAGCGGAAAAACTCTGGTAACATGAATAACCAGGATAGATCAACACACCCAAGGAAAGATATGGCAGATGTAACTGAAGATCACATTCATAAACAGCTGGTCGAGATATCAGACATTGAATTCAGAATTTGGATTGCAAACAAGATTCATAGAATGGAGGAAAATTTGGAATTAGAAATTCGAGGAGAAATTCAAAAGTTGTCTCAAGAATTTAACGAATTTAAAGACAAAACCACCCAAGATTTTGACACACTGAAGCAAGAATTTGCAGCCCTCAAAGATCTGAAAAATACAGTAAAATCCCTCAGTAACATAGTGGAGCAAGCAGAAGAAAGGAATTCTGACATCGAAGACAAAGCCTTTGAACTCTCCCAAACTCTCAAAGAGCAAGAGAAATGGAGAGCAAAAATGGATAATTCTCTCAGAGAGCTCTGGGATAATTCAAAGAAAGCTAATATCTGCCTCATTGGAATCCTGAAAGTGATGAAGTGGCCTCACAAATCACAGAGGCCCTTCTCCATGAAATTATGAAAGAGAATTTTCCAGACATGCCAAGAGATTCTGAAATTCAAATAGCAGACAGTTTCAGAACCCCAGCATGACTCAATCCGAATAAGAAATCCGCCAGGCATATCATAATTAACTTCACTAAAGTTAATATGAAGGAGAAAATTCTGAAAGCAGCCAGATGTAAGAAATCCATTACCTACAAAGAGAAGAATATTAGAATGACTGCAAATCTCACTACTGAAATGTTTCAAGCCAGAAGAGCGTGGTCATCGACTTTTAATCTCCTAAAGCAAAATAACTTTCAACCCCAGATCCTGTATCCAGCTACACTGAGCTTCATTTATCATGGAGAAATTAAATACTTTAATGACATCCATATGTTGAAGAAATTTGCCATGACCAAACCAACTCTTCAGGATATTCTGAGACCTATCCTCCATAATGACAAGCCCAATCCTCTACCACAAAAGTAAATTCACTCAGAAACTTTTGATCAAACTCCAACTTCCACAGTGGCAAAAGGGTTAAAAATGTCCACTGGACTTTTGAAAAACTCGATACCCAAAATTTTACCAGAATTATCTATATTCTCCATTAATGTGAACGGCTTAAACTGTCCTCTAAACAGGTACAGGTTGGCTGAGTGGATAAAAAAACACTCGGGCCAGATACTTGCAGCATGCAAGAATCACATCTTACCATAAAAGACAAATATAGACCCAGGGTGAAAGGATGGTCATCCATATTTCAGGAAAATGGTAATCAGAAAAAACCAGGTGTTGCAATTCAATTTGCAGACACAATAGGCTTTAAACCAACAAAAGTAAGGAAGGATTAAGAATGGTCACTTCATATTTGTTAAGGGTAATACTCAATATGATGAGATTTCAATTTATACACCAAACCAGAATGCACCTCAATTTATAAAAGAAACTCTACAACATGAGCAACTTGATTTCCTCAGGCTCCATAATAGTCGGAGATTTCAACACTCCTTTGGCAGTATTGGATAGATCCTCCAATAAGAAGCTGAGCAAAGAAATTTTGGATTTAAACCTAACCATCCAACATTTGGATTTAGCAGACATCTACAGAACATTTCACCCCAACAAAATGAATACTCATACTTCTCATCAGCCCACAGAACATACTCCAAAATCAATCACATCTTAAGTCAGAAGTCTAACCTCAGGAAATTTAAAGAAATAGAATTTATTCCTTACATCTTCTCGGACCACTATAGAATAAAAGTTAAACTCAGTGACAACAGGAATATGCATACTCATACAAAAACATGGAAGTTGAATAACCTTATGCTGAATGATAGCAGGGTTAGAATGAGATTAAAAAGGAAATTGCCAAATTTTTGGAACAAAACAGCAATGAAGACACGAATTATCAGAATCTCTGGAATATCGCAAAGGCAGTCCTAAGAGGGAAATTTATAGCACTGCAAGCCTTCCTCAAGAGAACGGAAAAAGAGGAAGTTAAAAACTTAATGGGACATCACAACCAACTGGAAAAGGAAGAATATTCCAACCCCAAACCCAGTAGAAGAAAAGAAATAACCAGAATTAGAGCATAATTAAATGAAATTGAAAACAAAAGAATTATACAACAGATTAATAAATCAAAAAGTTGGTTTATTGAAAAGGTCAATAAAATTAATAAAACTTTGGCTAACCTAACCAGGAAAATAATAGTAAAATCTCTAATCTCATCAATCAGAAATGACAAAGACAAAATAACAACAGACTCCTCAGAAATTCAAAAAATCCTTAATGAATATTACAAGAAACATTATTCATAGAAATATAAAAATCTGAAGGAAATTGACCAATACTTGGAAGCACGTCACCTTCCAAGACTTAGCCAGAATCAAGTGGAAATGTTGAACACGCCAATATCAAGTTAGGAAATAGCATCAACCTTACAAAATCTCACTAAAAAGAAAAGCCCAGGACCAGATGGCTTCACGTCAGAATTGTACCAAACCTTTAATGAGGAACTAGGACATTTATTACTCAACCTGTTCCAAAGTATAAAAAAAGAGGGAAGACTACCAAACACGTTCTATGAAGCAAACATCACCCACATCCCCAAACCAGGAAAAGACACAACAAGAAAAGAAAATTATAGATCAATATCACTAATGAATATAGATGCAAAAACATTCAAGATCCTAACAAACAGAATCCAGCAACACATCAAACAAATTATACATCATGACCACGTCAGTTTTATCCCACAGTCTCAAGGCTGGTTCAATATCCATAAATCTTTAAGCATAATTAAGCACATAAACAAATTAAAAAACAAAGACCATATGATTCTGTCAATTGATGCAGAAAAAGCTTTTGATAATATTCAGCATCCCTTCATGATCAGAACACTTAAGAAAATTGGTATAGAAGGGACATTTCTTAAACTGATAGAGGCCATCTAAAGCAAACCGACAGCCAATATCGTATTGAATGGAGTGAAATTGAAATCATTTACACTCAGATCAGGAACCAGACATGGCTGCTCATTGTCTCCATTGCTCTTTAACATTGTAATGGAAGCTTTACCCATCGCAATAAGGGAAGAAAAGGCGATCAAGGGTATCCATGTAGGGTCAGAAGACATCAAACTTTCATTCTTTGCAGATGATATGATTGTATATCTGGAAAACACCAGGGATTCTTTTTTTTTTTTAACTGTCTTAGTAAGTGTTTTATTTTTATTTTCTTTTTTTTTTTATTAAATCATAGCTGTGTACATTGATATGATCACGGGGTATCATTCACTAGCTTCACAGACCGTTTGACACACTTTAATCACACTGGTTCACATAGCCTTCCAACACCAGGGATTCTAAGACAAAACTCTTAGAAGTGATCCAGGAACACACCAGCTTCTCAGATTACAAAATCAACATTCATAAATCGGTAGCCTTTATATATACCAACAATACTCAAGCTGAAAAAACAGTTAAGGACTCTATTGCATTCACAGTAGTGCCAAACAAAATGAAATATTTGGGAGTTTATCTAACAAAGAACGTGAAAGATCTCTATAAAGAGAACTATTAAACTCTAAGAAAAGAAATAGCTGAAAATGTTAACAAATAGAAAAACATACCATGCTCATGGCTGGGAAGAATCAACATTGTTAAAATGCCCATACTACCCAAATCAATATACAGTTTTATTACAATCTCTATTAAAGCTCCATTGTCATATTTTAAAGATATTGAAAAAATAATACTTCAGGGAGATTAAAGATGGCGGCTGAGTAACAGCTTCCCTGCAACTGGGAACAGCGAGTCGGGGGAGACAAGACTCCAGGCATCTCTAGCCGGTGGGATCTGCCTCTAATCATCCCTTTGAGGATACAGGGAGCCAGCAAGGGACTTCTGGACCCCAAGAGGAGAACAAAAACAGTGGAAAACTGGCAAGTGGTTGCATGTGTTCGATTGACCTAATCACGCCGGCAACCGTAAGTACAAGCAGCAGTGAGACTGCAAACCGGAAAGGCCTTACCTGTGAACTGTTTCGGTGTTCTTGGACTTGGCACTCAGGTGAACTGCCTTGGGGAGAGCTTGAGCAGGAGTGTGGAGAACTTTGGGCATTATCTGGGGCCCCAGACTGAGCCACTGAGCTGGGCGCAGGAAGCCATTGTGAAAGAACTGCACCGGGAAGCTCCGCCCTCAGGGTCTCAGAGCAAGAATTGGGTGGGACAAAGTAACCTACTGACTGAGCAGCCTAAATGCGGGGACTGAGCTGCCTTACAGCCTTAATCCTTAGGGGCAGAGTGAGATGGTTTTGGCACACTGGAGCCTTGGGCTGTTGCCCTGGGTAGAGTGCCGTGACGTCACAGCTCATAGCAACCTCAAACTCCTGGGCTTGGAGATTTTAACACCCCTTTAGCAGAACTTGATAGATCCTCCAAAAAGAAGCTAAGCAAAGAAATTTTAGATTTAGAGCAGTGCCTGTGGCTCAGTCAGTAAGGCGTCAGCCACATACACCGAGGGTGGCGGGTTCAAACCCGGCCCCGCCCGAACTGCAACAAAAAAATAGCTGGGTGTTGTGGCGGGCTCCTGTAGTCCCAGCTACTCGGGAGGCTGAGGCAAGACAATCGCTTAAGCCCAGGACTTGGAGGTTGCTGTGAGCTGTGTGAGGCCACAGCACTCTACTGAGGGCCATAAAGTGAGACTCTGTCTCTACAAAAAAAAAAAAAAAAGAAAAGAAATTTTAGATTTAAACTCAACCATTCAACATCAGGACTTAACAGACATTTACAGAAAATTTCATCCCCAAAAAACTGAATACACATTCTCCTCATCAGCCCACGGAACATACTCCAAAATCGACTACATCCTAGACCACAAATCTAACCTCAGCAAATTTAAAAAAATAGAAATTATTCCTTGCATCTTCTCAGACCATCATGGAATAAAAGCTGAACTAAATAACAACAGGAACCTGAATACCCATACAAAAACATGGAAGCTAAACAACCTTATGCTGAAGGATACATGGGTTATAGACGAGATTAAGAAGGAAATCACCAAATTTTTGGAACAAAACAACAATCAAGACACGAATTACCAGAACCTCTGGGATACTGCAAAGGCAGTCCTAAGAGGGAAATTTATAGCACTGCAAGCCTTCCTCAAGAAAACGGAAAGAGAGGAAGTCAATAACTTAATGGAAAATCTCAAGCAACTGGAGAAAGAAGAACACTTCAACCCCAAACGCAGCACAAGAAAAGAAATGACCAAAATCAGAGCAGAATTAAATGAAATTGAAAACAAAAGAATTATACAACAGACCAATAAATGCAAAAGCTGGTTTTTTGAAAAGATCAATAAAATAGATAAACCTCTGGCCAATCTAACCAGGAAAAAAAGAGTAAAATCTCTAATATCATCAATCAGAAATGGTAATGATGAAATAACAACAGACCCTTCATAAATTCAAAAAATCCTTAAAGAATACTACAAGAAACTCTACTCTCACAAATACGAAAATCTGAAAGAAATCGACCAATACTTTGAAGCATGCCACCTACCAAGACTTAGCCAGAACGAAGTGGAAATGTTGAACAGGCCTATATCAAGTTCTGAAATAGCATCAACTATACAAAATCTCCCTAAAAAGAAAAGCCCAGGACCAGATGGCTTTACGTCAGAATTCTACCAAACATTTAAAGAAGAACTAGTACCTATACTACTAAACCTCTTCCAAAATATAGAAAAAGAAGGAATATTACCCAGCACATTCTATGAAGCAAAATCACCTTGATCACCAAACCAGGGAAAGACCCAACAAGAAAAGAAAATTATAGACCAATATCACTAATGAATAAAGATGATAAAATACTCAATAAGATCACAACAAACAGAATCTAACAACACATCAAAAAAATTATACACCACGACCAAGTCAGATTTTCCCAGGCTCTCAAGGCTGGTTCAATATACGTAAATCTATAAATGTAATTCAGCACATAAACGAACTTAAAAATAAAGACCATATGATTTTTTCAATTGATGCAGAAGAAGCTTCTGATAATATGCAGCACTCCTACATGATCAGAGCACTTAAGAAAATTGGTATAGTAAGGACATTTCTTAAACTAATACAGGCCATCTACAGCAAACCCACAGCCAATATCGTATTGAATGGAGTTAAATTGAAATCATTTCCACTTAGATCAGGAACCAGGCAAGGTTGCCCATTGTCGCCATTGCTCTTTAACATTGTAATGGAAGTTTTACCCATTGCAATTAGGGAAGAAAAGGCAATCAAGGGTATCCACATAGGGTCAGAAGAGATCAAACTTTCACTCTTTGCAGATGATATGATCGTATATCTGGAAAACACTAGGGATTCTACTACAAAACTTTTAGAAGTGATCAAGGAATACAGCAATGGCTCAGGCTACAAAATCAACACCCATAATTCTGTAGCCTTTATATATACCAACAATAACCAAACCGAACAAACAGTCAAGGACTCTATTCCTTTCACAGTAGTGCCAAAGAAGATGAAATATTTGGGAGTATACCTAACAAAGGACGTGAAAGATCTCTACAAAGAGAACTATGAAACTCTAAGAAAAGAAATAGCCGAAGATGTTAAGAGATGGAAAAATATACCATGCTCATGGCTGGGAAGAATCAACATTATTAAAATGTCCATACTGCCCAAAGCAATATATAATTTTAATGCAATTCCTATTAAAGCTCCATTGTCATACTTTAAAGATCTTGAAAAAATAATACTTCGTTTTATATGGAACCAGAAAAAACCTCGAATAGCCAAAACATTACTGAGCAATAGAAACAAAACAGGAGGAATCATGCTACCAGACCTGAGACTGTACTATAATCCATAGTGATCAAAACAGCATGGTACTGGCACAAAAGCAGAGAAGTAGATGTCTGGAACAGAATAGAGAACCAAGAGATGGATCCAGCGACTTACCGTTATTTGATCTTTGACAAGCCAATTAAAAACATTCAGTGGGGAAAAGATTCCCTATTTAACAAATCGTGCTGGGTGAACTGGCTGGCAACCTGTAGAAGATTGAAACTGGAACCACATCTTTCACCATTAACTAAGATAGACTCTCACTGGATAAAAAACTTAAACTTAAGACTTGAAACTATAAAAATACTTGAAGAACATGCAGGGAAAACTCTCGAAGGAATCGGCCTGGGTGAATATTTTATGAGGAGGACTCCCCAGGCAATTGAAGCAGTATCAAAAATACACTACTGGGACCTGATCAAACTAAAAAGCTTCTGCACAGCCAATAACATAGTAAGTAAAGCAACCAGACAGCCCTCAGAATGGGAGAAGATATTTGCAGGTTATACCTCTGATAAAGGTCTAATAACCAGTATCCACAGAGAACTCAAACGTATTAACAAGAAAAGAACACATGACCCCATCTCAGGGTGGGCGAGGGACTTGAAGAGAAACTTCTCTAAAGAAGACCGATGCAAGATCTACAAACACATGAAAAAAAGCTCATCATCCTTAATCATCAGAGAAATGCAAATCAAAACTACTCTGAGATATCACCTAACCCCAGTAAGAGTAGCCCACATAACAAAATCTCAAAACCAGAGATGTTGGCATGGATGTGGAAGAAAGGGCACACTTCTACACTGCTGGTGGGAAAGCCCACTAATACGTTACTTCTGGAAGGATGTTTGGAGAATACTTAGAGACCTAAAAATAGATCTGCCATTCGATCCTATAATTCCATTACTAGGTTTATACCCAGAAGACCAAAAGTCACAATATAACAAAGACATCTGTACCAGAATGTTTATTGCAGCCCAATTCATAATTGCTAACTCATGGAAGAAGGCTGAGTGCCCATCGACCCACGAATGGACTAGCAAATTGTGGTACATGTATACCATAGAATACTATGCAACCTTAAAGAAAGATGGAGACTTTACCTCTTTCATGTTTACATGGATGGAGCTGGAACATATTCTTCTTAGCAAAATATCTCAGGAATGGAAGAAAAAGTATCCAATGTACTCAGCCCTACTATGAAACTAAATTATAGCTTTCACATGAAGACTATAACCCAACTATAGCACAAGACTAAGGCGAAAGGACCAAGGAACGGGAAGGGAGGATGGAGGCTTTGGTGGAGGGAGGGCAATGGGTGGGCCCACATCTATGGTGCATCTTAGAATGGGTACAGGCGATTGCACTAATGTACACAGCTATGATTTAACAATAAAAAAAAGAAAAAATAGTACTTCATATTCTATGGAATCAGAAAAAAACCTCGAATACCCAAGACATTAATCAGAAATAAAAACAAAACAGGAGAAATCACGTGACCAGACCTCAGACTATACTATAAATCGATAGTGATCAAAAAGCATGGTGCTGGCACAAAAACAGAGACGTAGAAGTCTAGAACAGAATAGAGAACCAAGGGATGAATCAGCTACTTACCATTATTGATCTTTGACAAGCCAATTAAAAACATTCAGCGGGGGAAAGTTACCCTATTTAACAAATGGTGCTGGGTGAACTGGCTGGCAACTTGTAGAAGACTGAAACTGGACCCACACCTTTCACCATTAACTAAGATAGACTATCACTGGATTAAAGATTTAAACATAAGACATGAAACTATAAAAATGCTAGAAGAGAGGGCAGGAAAAACCCTTGAAGAAATGGGTCTGTGTGAGTATTTTATGAGGAGGACCCCCCTGGGCAATTGAAGCAGCTTCAAAAATACACTACTGGGACCTGATCAAACGAAAAAGCTCTGCACAGCCAAGAACACAGTAAGTAAAGCTACCAGACAGCCCTCAGAATGGGAAAAGATATTTGCAGGTTATGTCTCCAAACAAAGGTTTAATAACCAGAAACCATAGAGAATTCAAACATATAAGCAAGAAAAGAACAAGTGATCCCATCACAGGCTGGGCAAGAGACTTGAAGAGAAACTTCTCTGAAGAAGACAGGCGCACGGCCTTCAGGCAAGAGACTTGAAGAGAAACTTCTCTGAAGAAGACAGGCGCACGGCCTTCAGACATATGAAAAAATGCTCATCATCTTTAATCATCAGAGAAATGCAAATCAAAACTACTTTGAGATATCATCTAACTCCAATGAGACTAGCCTATATCACAAAATCTCAAGACCAGAGATGTTGGCGTGGATGCGGAGAAAAGGGAACACTTCTGCACTGCTGGTGGGAATGCAAATTAATACATTCCTTTTGGAAAGATATATGGAGAACACTCAGAGATCTAAAAATAGATCTGCCATTCAATCCTGTAATTCCTCTGCTGGGCATATACCCAGAAGACCAAAAATCACAACATAACAAAGATATTTGTACCAGAATGTTTATTGCAGCCCAATTCATAATAGCTAAGTCATGGAAAAAGCCCAAGTGCCCATCGATCCACGAATGGATTAATAAACTGTGGTATATGTATACCATGGAATACTATGCAGCCTTAAAGAAAGATGGAGACTTTACCTCTTTCATGTTTACATGGATGGAGCTGGAACATATTCTTCTTAGTAAAGTATCCCAAGAATGGAAGAAAAAATACCCAATGTACACAGCCCTACTATGAAACTAATTTGGGACTCTCACATGAAAGCTATAACCCAGCTACAACTTAACAATAGGGGGAAGTGGGAAGGGGGGGTGGGTAGAGGGAGGGGAACCGGTGGGATCACACCTGTGGTGCATATTACAGGGGTATTTGCGAAACTTGGTAAATGTAGAATGTAAATGTTTTGGCACAGTAACTGAGATAACGCCGGAAAGGCTATGTTAACCACTGTGATAAAAATATGTCAAATGGTTTATGAAGTGAGTGTATGATGCCCCATAATCATATCATTGTATACAGTTATGATTTAATAAAAAAATTAAAAAAAAAAGAAGACAGGCACTCGACCTACAGACATATGAAAAAATGCTCATCATCTTTAATCATCAGAGAAATGCAAATCAAAACTACTTTGAGATATCATCTAACTCCAGTAAGATTAGCCCATATCACAAAATACCAAGACCAGAGATGTTGGCATAGATGTGGAGAAAAGGGAACACTTCTACACTGCTGGTGGGAATGCAAATTAACACATTCCTTTTGGAAAGATGTTTGGAGAACACTTAGAAATCTAAAATTAGATCTGCCATTCAATCCTATAATTCCTCTAGTAGGTATATACCCAGAAGACCAAAAATCACATCATAACAAAGATATTTGTACCAGAAGGTTTATTGTAGCCCAATTGATAATTGCTAAGTCATGGAAAAAGCCCAAGTGCCCATCGATCCACGAATGGATTAATAAATTGTGGTACATGTACACCAGGGAATATTATGCAGCCTTAAAGAAAGATGGAGACTTTACCTCTTTCATGTTTACATGGATGGATCTGGAACATATTCTTCTTAGTAAAGTATCTCAAGAATGGAAGAAAAAGTATCCAATGTACTCAGCCCTACTGTGAAACTAATTTATGGCTTTCATATGAAAGCTATAACCCAGTTATAACCTAAAAATAGGGGGAAGTGAAAAAGGAGGGGAGAGGGGGAGGTGGGCGGAGGGAGAGTGATTGGTGGGATTACACCTGTGGTGCATCTTACAGGGGTACATGTGAAACTTAGTAAACGTAGAATATAAATGTCTTAACACACTAAGTAAGAAAATGTCAGGAAGGTTATGTTAACCAGTGTGATAGAAATGTGTCAAACGGTCTATAAAACCAGTGTATGGTGCCCCATGATCGCATTAATGTACACAGCTATGATTTAATAAAAAATATATATATATAAATATAATACATGACATAAACAAACTAAAAAACAAAGACCATATGATTCTCTCAATAGATGCAGAAAAAGCTTTTAACAATATCCTTTCATGATCAGAACACTTAAGAAAATAGGTATAGAAGGGACTTTTCTTAAACTGATAGAGGCCATCTACAGCAAACCCACAGCCAATATCATATTGAATGGAGTAAAATTGAAAACATTAACATTCAGATCAGGAACCAGGCAAGGTTTACCATTGTCTCCTCTACTTTTAACATTGTAATGAAAGTCTCAGCCATCCCAATCAGGCAAGAGAAGGCAATGAAGAGTATACAAATAGAGTCAGAGGAGATCAAACTTTTACTTCTCACAGATAATATGATTTTATGCCTGGAAAACCCCAGGGACTCAACTACAAAACTCTTAGAAGTAATCAAGGAATACAGTAGCATCTCAGGATACAAAATCAATACTCACAAATCAGTAGCTTTTATATATAACAATAATAGTCAAGCCAAAAAAACGGTCAAGGACTCTATTCCCTTTATAGCTGTGCCAAGGAAGATGAAATATTTGGGGATTTACCTAACAAAGGAAATGAAAGATCTCTATAAAGCGAATTATGAAACTATGAGAAAAGAAATAGCTGAAGATGTTAACAAATGGAAAAAAATACCATGCTCATGGCTGGGAAGAATAAACATTATTAAAATGTCCATATTACCCAAAGCAATTTACAAATTTAATGCAATCCCTATCAAAGCACCATCATCATACTTTAAAGATCTGGAAAAAAACAGTACTTTGTTTCATATGGAACCAGTAAAGAACCTTGAATAGCCAAGACATTACTCAGAAATAAAAACAAATCAGGAGGAATCGTGCTACCTAACTTCAAACTATACTATAAATCTATAGTGATCAAAACAGCATGGTATTGGCACAAAAATAGAGAGGTAGATGTAAGGAACAGAATTGAGAACCAAGAGATGAACCCAGACACTTATCGTTATTTGATCTTTGATAAGCCCATCAAAAATGTAAACTGGGGGAAAGATTTCCTATTTAACAAATGGTGCTAGGAGAATTGGCTGGTGACTTATAGAAGACTGAAACTGGACCCATACCTTTCACCTTTAACAAAAATTGACTCCTACTGGATAAAAGACTTAAACTTAAGACATGAAACTATAAAAATTCTTGAGAGAGTGCAGGAGAAACACTTGAAGAAATTGGCCTAGGAGACTACTTATGAGGAGGACACCCCCCCCCCCCGGGCAATTGAAGTAACACCAAAAATACATTATTGGGATCTGATCAAACTAAAAACTTCTGCACAGCCAAGAACACAGTAAGTAAAGCAAGTAGATATCCCTCAGAATGGGAAAGGTTATTTGCAGGTTATGCTTCTGACTAAGGTTTAATAACAAGAATCCACAGAGAATTCAAACTTAGTAATAAGAAAAGAACAAGTAATCCCATTTCATTATGGGCAAGAGACTTGAACAGAAGCTTCTCTGAAGAAGACAGGAGCACAGCCTACAGACATGAAAAAATGCTCATCCAGTTTTGTTGGGATGAAATGTTCTGTAGATGTCTGTTAAGTCCAGATGTTGAATAGTTAAAATTCAATCAAAAATTTCTTTGCTTAGCTTCTTTCTGGAGGCTCTATCCAGCACTGCTAAAGGGGTGTTAAAATCTCCAACTACTATGGAACTGGAGGAAATCAAGTTGCTCATGTCTGTTAGAGTTTCTCTTATAAATTGAGGTACGTTCCGGTTGGGTTCATAAATATTAATAATTGAAATCTCATCATATTGAGTATTACCTTTAACAAATATGAAGTGTCCATTCTTATCCTTCCTTATTTCGGTTGGTTTAAAGCCTATTGCAGCTGCGAATAGGATTGCAACACCTGCTTTTTTCTGCTTTCCATTTGCCTGGAGTATAGATGACCATCCTTTCACCTTGAGTCTATATTTGTCCCTTAATTTAAAATGTGATTCTTGTATGCAGCAGATGCCCAAGGAACATACTCCAAAATCAAACACATCCTAGGCCACAAATCTAACCTCAGCAAATTTAAAAAAAATAGAAATTATTCCTTGCATCTTCTCAGACCATCATGGAATAAAAGTTGAACTAAATAACAACAGGAACCTGCATACCCATACAAAACTTGGAAGCTAAACAACCTTATGCTGAAGGATACATGGGTTATAGATGAGATTAAGAAAGAAATCACCAAATTTTTGGAACAAAACAACAATCAAGACACGAATTACCAGAACCTCTGGGATACTGCAAAGGCAGTCCTAAGAGGGTAATTTATAGCACTGCAAGCTTCCTCAAGAAAACGGAAAGAGAGGAAGTTAATAACTTAATGGGACATCTCAAGCAACTGGAGAAAGAAGAACACTCCAACCCCAAACCCAGCAGAAGGAAAGAAATAACCAAAATCAGAGCAGAACTAAATGAAATTGAAAACAAAAGAACTATACAACAGATCAATAAATCCAAAAGTTGGTTTTTTGAAAAGATCAATAAAATAGATAAACCTCTGGCCAACCTAACCAGGAAAAAAAGAGTAAAATCTCTAATTTCATCAATCAGAAATGGTAACGACGAAATAACAACAGACCCTTCAGAAATTCAAAAAATTCTTAACGAATACTACAAGAAACTCTACTCTCAGAAATACGAAAATCTGAAAGAAATCGACCAATACCTGGAAGTACGCCACCTACCAAGTCCTAGCCAGAATGAAGTGGAAATGTTGAACAGGCCTATATCAAGTTCTGAAATAGCATCAACTATGCAAAATCTCCCTATAAAAGAAAAGCCCAGGACAAGATAGCTTTACATCAGAATTCTACCAAACCTTTAAAGAAGAACTATCACCTACATTACTAAACCTCTTCCAAAATATAGAAAAAGAAGGAATATTACCCAGCACATTCTATGAAGCAAACATCACCTTTATCCCCAAACCAGGGAAAGACCCAACAAGAAAACAAAATTATAGACCAATATCACTAATGAATATTGATGCTAAAATATTCAATAAGATCCTAACAAACAGAATGCAACAACACATCAAAAAAATTATACACCACGATCAAGTGGGATTTATCCCATGGTCTCAAGGCTGGTTCAATGTACATAAATCTATAAATGTAATTCAGCACATAAACAAACTAAAAAATAAGGACCATATGATTCTTTAAATTGATGCAGAAAAAGCTTTTGATAATATCCAGGATCCCTTCAAGATCAGAACACTTAAGAAAATGGGTATAGAAGGGACATTTCTTAAACTAATACAGGCCATCTACAGCAAACCCACAGCCAATATTGTATTGAATGGAGTTAAATTGAAATCATTTCCACTTAGATCAGGAACCAGGCAAGGTTGCCCATTGTCTCCATTGTTCTTTAGCATTGTAATGGAAGTTTCAGCCATTGCAATTAGGGAAGAAAAGGCGATCAAGGGTATCCACATAGGGTCAGAAGAGATCAAACATTCACTCTTCGCAGATGATGTGATCGTATACCTGGAAAACACTAGGGATTCTACTACAAAACTTTTAGAAGTGATCAAGGAATACAGCAATGTCTCAGGCTACAATATCAACACCCATAAATCTGTAGACTTTATATATACCAACAATAACCAAGCTGAAAAAACAGTCAAGGACTCTATTCCATTCACAGTAGTGCCAAAGAAGGTGAAATATTTAGGAGTTTATCTAACAAAGGACGTGAAAAATCTCTATAAAGAGAACTAAGAAAATTTAACAAAAGAAATAGCTGAAGATGTTAACGAATGGAAAAACATACCATGCTCATGGTTGGGAAGAATCAACATTGTTAAAATGTCTATGCTACCCAAAGCAATATATAATTTTAATGCAATTCCTATTAAAGCTCCATTGACATATTTTAAAGATCTTGAAAAAATAATACTTCGTTTTATATGGAATCAGAAAAAACCTCGAATAGCCAAAACATTACTCAGCAATAAAAACACAGCAGGAGGAATCATGCTACCAGACCTGAGACTGTACTATAAATCAATAGTGATCAAAACAGCATGGTATTGGCACAAAAACAGAGAAGTAGATGTCTGGAACAAAATAGAGAACCAAGAGATGAATCCAGCTGCTTACCATTATTTGATCTTTGACAAGCCAATTAAAAACATTCAGTGGGGAAAAGATTCCCTATTTAACAAATCGTGCTGGGTGAACTGGCTGGCAACCTGTAGAAGATTGAAACTGGACCCACACCTTTCACCATTAACTAAGATAGACTCAAACTCACTGGATGAAAGATTTAACCTTAAGACATGAAACTATAAAAATACTTGAAGAAAGTGCAGGGAAAACTCTTGAAGGAATTGGTCTGGATGAATATTTTATGAGGAGGACTCCCCAGGCAATTGAAGCAGTATCAAAAATACACTAGTGGGACCTGATCAAACTGAAAAGCTTCTGCACAGCCAGTAACATAGTAAGTAAAGCAACCAGACAGCCCTCAGAATGGGAGAAAATATTTGCAGGTTATACCTCCGCTAAAGGTCTAATAACTAGAATCCACAGAGAACTCAAACATATTAGCAAGAAAAGAACACGTGATCCCATCTCAGGCTGGGCAAGGGACTTGAAGAGAAACTTCTCTAAAGAAGACAGATGCACGATCTACAAACACATGAGAAAAAGCTCATCATCCTTAATCATCAGAGAAATGCAAATCAAAACCACTTTGAGATATCACCTAACCCCACTAAGGGTAGCCCATATAATAAAATCCCAAAACCAGAAATGTTGGCATGGATGTGGAGAAAAGGGCACACTTCTACACTGCTGGTGGGACTGCACACTAATACGTTCCTTCTGGAAGGATGTTTGGAGAATACTTAGAGACCTAAAAATAGACCTGCCATTTGATCCTATAATTCCTTTACTAGGTTTATACCCAGAAGACAAAAAATCACAATATAACAAAGACATCTGTACCAGAATGTTTATTGCACCCCAATTCATAATTGCTAAGTCATGGAAGAAGCCCAAGTGCCCATCGACCCACGAATGGACTAGCAAATTGTGGTACATGTATACCATGGAATATTATGCAGCCTTAAAGAAAGATGGAGACTTTACCTCTTTCATGTTTATATAGATGGAGCTGGAACATATTCTTCGTAGCAAAGTATCTCAGGAATGGAAGAAAAAGTATCCAGTGTACTCAGCCCAACTATAGCACAAGACTATGAGGAAAGGGTCAAGGAATGGGAAGGGAGGGGGGAGGTTAGGATGGAGGGAGGGTAATGGGTGGGGCCTCTCCTATGGTGCATCTTAGCATGGGTACAGGTGAAACTTACTAAAGGCAGAATACAAATGCCTACATACAATAACTAAGAAAATGCCATGAAGGCTACGTTGAACAGTTTGATGAGAATATTGTATATGAAACCAGTACATTGTACCCCTTGATTGTACTAATGTACACAGCTATGATTTAACAATTAAAAAAATGCTCATCATCTTTAATCATCAGAGAAATGCAAATCAAAACCACTTTGAGATATGATTTAACTCCAGTAAGAGTGGCTCTCATAACAAAATCCCAAAACTACAGATGGCGGTGTGGCTGTGGAGAAAAGGGAACACTTTTACACTGCTGGTGAGAGTGCAAACTAATACGTCCCTTTTGGAAAGAAGTATGGAAAATACTTAGGGATCTAAAAGTAGACCTGCCATTTGATCCTGCAATTCCTCTACTAGGTATATATCCAAAGACCAAAAATCACTTTATAACAAAGATATTTGCACCAGATTGTTCATTGCAGCTCAATTCATAATAGCCAAGTCATGGAAGAAACCCAAGTGCCCATCGACCCATGAATGGATTAATAAATTGTGATATATGTATACCAGGTAATTTTATGCAGCCATTAAAAAACATGGAGACTTTACCTCTTTTACGTTTACATGGACAGAGCTAGAACATATCCTACTTAGTAAAGTATCTCAAGAATGGAAGAAAAAAATATCCAATTTACTCAGTACTATTCTGAAACCAATTTACAATCACTCACACTTTCATATGAAGAATAGACCATAACTATGGCCCAAGATGAAGTAGGGAGGAGGGAGGAGAGGGGAGAGGTCAGATTGAGGGAGAGTGAATTGTGGGATCACACCTATGGTGCAAAATGCAAGGGTACAGGTCAGATCTATTAGTATAGAGTATAAATGTCTTAACACAATAATTAAGTAAACGAGATGAAGTATATATTAACCAGTGTGATGTAAGCATTCCTAATTCTATATGAAATCAGCACATTGTACCCCATTAATGTATACATGATCTATGTGTTTATGATTTAATAAAAAAATTTAAAAATTAACAAAATAAAGCTGGGGGCATCAGCCTACCAGACTTTAGGCTGAACTACAAGGCCATAGTGGTCAAAACAGCATGGTACTGGCACAAAAATAGAAACATGGACATTTAGAATCAAATAGAAAACCAGGAAATGAAACTAACATCTTACAGCCACCTAATCTTCGATTAACCAAACAAGAACATACACTGGGAGAAAGACTACCTATTCAATAAATGTTGCTGGGAGAACTGGATATCCACATGTAGAAGACTGAAACTGGGCTTGCACCTTTCTCCCCTCACAAACATTGATACAAGATGGATAAAAGACCTAAACTTAAGACATGAAATGATAAAAATCTTCAAAGAAAGCATGGGAAAAACACTGGAAGATATCGGCCTGGGGAAAGACTTTAAGAAGAATTCTGTGGCAATTGCAACATCAAAAAAATAAACAAATGGGGCTTAATTAAATTGAAAAGCTAAGGAGATAACAACCAAAGCAAATAAACAACCTACACAATGGGAAAAGATATTTGCATATTTTGAATCAGACAAAAGCTTGATAACTTGGATCTATGGAGAACTCAAATTAAGCAACATAAAAAGAGACAACAATCTTTTATACCATTGGGCAAGAGAGATAAATAGAACCTTCTCCAAAGAACACAGACAAATGTCTAACAACCATATTTAAAAATGCTCATCATCTCTAATTATTAGAGAAATGCAAATCAAAACTACCCTGAGATACCATCTAACCCCAGTGAGAAGGACCCACATCACAAAATCTCAAAACTTCAGATGCTGGCATGGATGTGGAGAGACAGAAACACTTACACTGCTGGTGGGACTGCAAACTAATACAATCATTTGGAAGGAAGTATGGAGAACCCTCAAAGAACTCAAAGTAGACCTCCTATTTATTCTGCAATCCCATTATTGGGCATCTACTCAGAAGAAAAAGAAATTCTTTTACCATAAGGACACTTGCACTAGACTGTTTATTGTAGCTCAATTTACAATCGCCAAAATGTGGAAACAGCCTAAATACCCACCAACCCAGGAATGGATTAACAAGCTATGGTATATGTATACCTTGGAATACTATTGAGCCATTAAAAAGAATGGAGAGTTTACATCTTTTGTATTAACCTAGTTGGCAGTGGAACACATTATTCTCAGTAAAGCATCACAAGAATGGAGAAGCAAGAATCCTATGTACCCAATCCTGATATGAGGACAATTAATGACCTAATACATGGTAGGGGATGGGGGAAGGGAAGAGCAGAGAGAGGGAAGGAGGGAGGGGGTTGGGGGTTCACGGTGTGTGACACACCTTTGGGGGTCAGGACACAATTATAAAGAGGGACTTTACCTAACAAATGCAATCAATGTAACCTGGTTTCTTGTACCCTCAATGAATCTTCAACAATAATAATAAAAAAAGAAATGGGGATAAAGACATTTTGACATAGAGAAATATCTCAACTGAAATAAAAAACATTATTTGTACTGTGTGGTTTTTATAGGGAATTGTAAGTGGTTTGGTGCACATGACATGAGGTCATGTGAAGAAGGTCAATAGGACAGGAGCTTTGGGTTAGATCCCAGAAGTCTTTCAATGCCAGGGTAAGGACTTTGGATGTCATTCTGTCACCCATGATGATTCATGGCAGGCAGTGATGTGGGGCGGGGGCCTATGATCAAAATTGCAAGTTCAGCACTGTACATAACATATTCTTTAATATAAGATGTTTAGATAACTAAAGTACTACATTTAAAAACAGGGTTAATCAAGCTATAGACCCAGTTGTCAAATAGTACTCAAATATGGCTTGGCGCCTGTGGCTCAAGCGGCTAAGGTGCCAGCCACCTACACCTGAGCTGGCAGGTTTGAATCCAGCCCAAGCCCACCAAACAACAATGGCTGCAACCAAAAAATAGCCTGGCGTTGTGGCGGGTGCCTGTAGTACCAGCTGCTTGGGAGGCGGAGGCAGGAGAATCGCTTGAGCCCAGGAGTTGGAGGTTGCTGTGAGCTGTGATGCCACAGCACTCTACCCAGGACGACAGCTTGAGGCTCTGTCTCAAAAAATATATATATAATACTCAAATAAATGCAGACATTTGAAATTAGTATTTCCCATATTTACCGGGCCACAAAAACCACTTAGTATGCTGGTAAAAATAAAATAAATAAAATAAAAAAGAGATTTCTGGACCATACCCATGCTTACTTGTCTGAAAATTTATATTTTTAGCAATCATTCCAGGTAATTTTTATGATTAGGGAAATTTAGGAAACACTGTTCTAATTGAATACAGAGGAGATGGCAGGTATGGTTGCATAAGACTCAAACATTTGTATCCATGCCTCCATTCTTTTATATAAAATATGTAAAATACAAAAGCATCTCCTACCACTGTGGGAGGCCAAAGCAGGAGGATCACTTGAGCTCAAGCTGAGCTATACTTAAAATAGACAAATTTCTATTCTCCATTTCCACTAAAAATAGAAAAATTAGCCAGTGTTTTGGCTGCAGGTGCCTGTAACCTTTAGCCTGTAGCCTATAGCCTCAGCTACTTGGGAGGCAGGAGATCACTTGAACCCAGGAGTTCAAGGTTGCTGTGAGCTAGGCTGACACCAAGGCACTCTTCCCTTGGGACCACAGAAGAGACTGTCTCAAAAAAGTAAAGTAAATAAAACAATAAAACAAAATAAAATAAAAGTATCAATTGAGTGTCTTGCATTCTTGGTATGGTACTAGACACTGGCGATGTTAAGAGTGAGCAGGACAAAACTTGTGCTCTCTCAAAGCTTGTATCTTACTAAGAGAAAGCAAAAATAGGAATCACACCATCAATTCTTTACAATTTTGCAGAATGTTACTGAAATTTTTAGTATTCTAAAGGTGCACACTCGAGACTTGATTTCTTTAAGGGTACCTGAAGGTTATCTAAAGAAATAAAATGTAAACTGGTATTTAAATTATAAATAAGCATTAACTAAGTGAAGAGGTAGAAGAGATAATTCCAGGCAATGGGAAGATCACTGGCATCTGCCTGAACAGAGATTCCGGAAGAATCCTAGAGAAGTCCACTGAGACTTGGCTACAGAAAAAGAACTAAACAGTCAACATGAGCTACAGCCCACATTGGTAACACACTGATATATACCCAGTCTAAGTATGTGCCAACATGATGGGACTCAGACCTTGGCATGAATCCCAGATTAGACTTCTGACCTCCCCCAGCCTTGTGACCTTTCCCATGAAACCAATATGTTTCAATACCAAGAGAACAATATTCTATTATCTTGCTCACATTTCTCACTTGAACATTTTAAAGCAGTACTGCAGCATAGTGGGAAAGTGTGTGAGTTTTAGAGCCAACAAACAAATTAAATACAGCTTAGTCACTAACTATATGATCTTAGGCAAGTCATTTAATCTCTTTGAGTTTTTAGCTTCTGTTACTGTAAAGTGGGATTAATAATAATCTCTACCTTCCAGGATGGTTTAAGGATTCACTGAGGTAAGGTTGCCAGGTCCCTAGGCTTGGAAATTCAATGAATGAATTCATGGACTACCAGGAGTAAGCGACAGGACAGATTTTATTAGAGATAAGAGAAAGGAAAAAGGAAAGCCCCAGGGCAGTGGAGGGATGTTCTCTAGCAGGTAGCCTGTTTTGGTTTTCTATCTAGAGGGTTATATGTAGCTTTTCCCACCTTGCAGGCAGGGAGTTTGGGGAGATGGAATGTATGTCTAAAATATGCCACAACTGTTTGGCACCCGGGGCCTGTGGGCAGAAGTTAATTTTAAAACTGCCTTGTACAAGAATATGGTCATGTTTGAGGCATTCTGCTCCTCCCTGGAAGCAGGAGCTTAGGTGAAACATTTTATGAAGCTGATTTATTAGCCTGTTTGGGCCCAGGAAATGGGGTCTGTGTTCAGCCTTAGGTAAAGGGGGCTTGTGTCAGGAATGCATATAGAGTACAGTGGATAAGCGTGTAGGAAGAGTTAAACAAATAATAGTTTAATTTGAAATTCTAAATTCATGATTGCCTATGTGGAGTGATTTTATTTGTTCTTATTCAGAGGGTTTCTCTGCTAGTTTTTTTTTTCTTTTTAAATAACATTAACTGAGGTATAATTTATATTAAAATAAAATACACACAGTTTAGGAGACCAATTCAATGTATTTCAGCAAATGTATAATAATCACTACAACAATAAGGATACATACCCTGTTTCCCTGAAAATAAGACAGTGTCTTATTTTAAGGTGTGCTCCCAAAGATGCGCTAGGTCTTATTTTCAGGGGATGTCTTATCGGTCCTGTAAGTAGGTCTTATTTTCGGAGGATGTCTTATTTTCGGGGAAACGGGGTAATATTTTTATATTCCCACGAGGTTCCCTCCTGCTCCTTTGGATTGCTCATCTGCTTTCCGTCACTATAGGTAAGTCTTGCCTGTTCTTAAATTCCATATATATTTCATATATATTCATTTGTGTCTGGCTTCTTTTACCGAGCAAAACATTTTTCAGATGTTGTTGCATGCACTTGTACCTTATTCCTTTTTATTCTATTCTACAGAAATACTACAATTTCTTTATTCATTTACCTCTTGATGGGCATGTAGGTTGTTTCTAATTTGGGGCTATTACAATGAATCTGTTAATAAACATTCATGTACAAATCTTAGCATAGGTATATGCCTTAATTTTTCTAGGGTAAATATCTAGAAGTGGAATGACTGGATGATATGATAAGTGCACATTTAACTTTAAGGGTATCCTTTTTTAACATTACCCCTATTCATTGTATTAATATTAGTCAGGATATGCCAGGAAAAAACATAACCAATAGGAAATATGTTTATGTGCATAAGTATATGTATTATGGAGGATGAACAAGAGAGTGAAGCTGCAGACCACACTGGGGAGGGTTATCTGCTTTACCCAGTCTACAATTCAACTGTTAATCTGATCTGGTATATCCTCACAGACACATCCAGAAATATTTAATAAAATATCTGGGTACCTCATGGTTCAGTCAAGTTAACATACAAAATCAGTCCTCACACTGATCATACTTAAAGCACTTTCTTAGTACTTCCTTATTATGAGAATCACCAAAGGGCTTCAGGTTAACCTAGTTCTTCTCTTGCCCTATTCCTAGATGCAATTATTTCTGCAATAGTTCTGGGTCCTTTTATTGGAAGGTGGGTAGACCGCAGTCCCCTTTTATCTGCAGAGGATATGTTCCAAGACCTGCAGTGGATGCCTGAGACCACAGATAATACCAAACCCTAAATATGGTATGTTTTTCCTAAATGTTCATGCCTATGATAAAGTTTAATGTATAAATTAGGTACAGTAAGAGATTAACAACAACTAATAATAAACAGAACAATTATAACAATATATTATAAGAGAAGTTATGTGAATATGGTTTTTATCTCAAAACATCTTATTCTATATGTAACAAAAAACCTTGAAAAATAGAACTGTCAATAAGGAGGAAGTATAATATTTATAAGCCAAGATTTGGATGTTAAGGGTGCTTATTGTTAACTAAAGTGTCACTGCTTCCAGGGATGCTTAATGTACTAAGTATTTGTGTGTATATGTATGTGTATATGCATATTCATATTCACACATAAAGACATACACATTTACATATACATTATTTATATACCATTTAATATTGGTATTAATATTTATTTCTATATTACATGTATTTTGAACAACCACTGTGCTCACTCCAGTACCTCTAATAGCTATCCAACAGTTCAGCATTCACACTAATTTAATCCTATTACCCATTTGTTTTTTGTTGTTTTTTTACAGTCTTTCATATGATTTATTTTCTCCCTTCAATCATAATAATATGATATCCAAATTTTGTCTTAACTGGTGAGTCTGTAAACACAGGTTTATCCATCCCACTTACAGGCAAGGCAAATGCTTCTTCTTGAAAAGGTCCAACCATGGACCCTCTGGTCATCCAACCCAAGTCACCCCTTTGCCTTGCTTTATCTTCACTGTATTGTGCAGCCACTTCACTGAATTTCATTCCAGACTTTATCTTTTCCATGGCTTCCATGATTTTGCCATGTTTTTCACATAGAATGTGTCTGACCTTTACTGCATTGCCACCACCTTTGGGACCCTGAGCCTTCTTGTCAGAACTGTCGCTTCCAGAAGCTGCTTCCCCTTTCCCTTTTCCAGAACCGGTTTTTCCCTTGGGCGGCATCTTTGAAACTTGTAGTCCAACTCGCAACTGCTCGCGGTTGTGTAACCCTATTACCCATTTGTAACTGCCTTACCTAACAGTTAAATCCTGTCTACCATCATCTTCAATATATGTATTTATTTTCCAAAATATTTACCCAATATATTTATTCATTTGTTAGATGTCCCTATACATACCCACTCTCCCTGACTCCTGCAATATCAACACATAACTTTAATATCTTCCTGAAGTGGGCCCCAGTTACCACTGGATTGTCTTCCACCACATTCAGGTGTGACAAACTGCTTTTCTTTGATTATTTATTCATTTGTGTATTTATTAATTTACTTTTGCGATTAAAATCGCATAACATTGAATTTACAATCTTAACCATTTTAAGTAATATAGTTCTTGATATTTATGGACAAGAATTGAATCAAGATCCCATAGAAATATTTTTACTTGCATGTTTATTGCAGCATTATTCGTAGTGGCAAAGAAGTGGAAACAACTTAAATGTTCATCAGTGGATGAACAGGTAAGGAAAATATGTTGTATACATACAATGAAATAGTATTCAACCTTAACGAAAGAGAAAATCTTGTTATATGCTACAATATGGATAAACCTAGAAGACGTTATGCTAAGTGAAATAAGCAAATCAGGAAAGGACAAATACCACGTGATTCTACTTATTGTATGTATCTAAAGTAGTCAAACTTATAGAAACAAAAAGTAGAATTATGGTTGCCAGGAACTGCAAAGAAATTTGTAATTGTTGTTCAATGTGTATAGAATTTCAGTAATTCAAGATGAAAAAGTTCTAGAGTCTACTGTACAAAAATGTGCATATAGTTAACAATACTGCATTGCTCACTTAGAATTTGTTAAGAGGGAAGATCTCATGTTCTGTTATTTATAACAATAAAAAAAATGCCAAACACACTCCCACCTCAGGCATTTCTCAATTGTTAACTTTTTCCTGGAACTTTCCTCCAGATATCTTTATAGCTTTATTTCACTTTCTTCTCAATAAAACTTTCCTTGAGGGTTGGCGCCCACAGCGGTTAGGGCACCAGCCACCTACACAGAGGCTGGTGAGTTCAAACTCAGCCCAGGCCAGCTAACCAACAATGACAATCACAACAAAAAATAGCCAGGTATTGTGGCGGGCGCCTGTAGTCCCAGCTACTCAGGAGGCTGAGGCAAGAGAATCACTTAAGCCCAAGAGTTTGAGGTTGCTGTGAGCAGTGACACCACAGCACTCAACCTAGAGTGACACAGTGAGACTCTGTCTCAAAAAAAAAAAAAAAAAAACAACTTTCCTTGAATTCCTTATTTAAAATTGTAACTCCTCAGGCCCACCATCCCTTTCAGGCCCACTCTCCCTCACCTCCTTTATTTTTTCCATGACATCTAATAACTTCTAATGTTCCGTGTGATATACTCATTTTGTTCATCTCTCCATTTTGAAATGTAAGCTCCACAAGAACATACTTTCATGTGTGTTTTCCTGAGATGTATCTCCAACATCTAGGACAATGTCAGACACTCAAATATTGGCCAACATCTGAGGAACTGCATAAATTCAGATGAGTAAGTTTATTATTAGGAATATTGTTAAAAGGAAAATACAGGTGTCTTCCTCAGATTATAGATAAATAATAGGTTTCTCATATTGTTCCCCTCTTCTCATCACCACTGTTTACAAAATTGACTTTGAAAAGAGATTCTCATAATTACGTTGATAGTATACATATGGGGATGTAAATTAGAAATGATATAGGAATATTGATTATTACTCAACAAACAACTCTCCCAGATTGGATGGGGTAGGTTATGCTGCAGTAACAGACAAATTCCCAAACTCAATGGTTTAAGTCAACAAAGGTTTATTTCTCATTCAATATATATTTCCAATACATTTTGGCAGAGGTGAAGGATGGGATCTTTGTTTTATGTGGTTACTCAGGAGCCCAGGCTGACAGAGGCTCCACTATCTTATAATCCCTCCATAAAAAACATGAGACTTCAGGTGTTTTCACAGCAAAATAAAAGAGCATGGACAATCACACTGCAACTCTAAACTGCTTTCACACGGAAGTGAAACAGATTACTTCTACTCATCTTTTATTAATAAAAGAAAGTTTCAGCTATGCCTGAATTCACAGAGGCATCAAAAAGACTAGAACCAGAAATCTTGGTAAGACCACAAAATGCCAAGTCTTGTGCTGTCTGTTCTTCAGCGACAGAAATGAGAAAGACTCCATGCCTAATCTCAAGGACCTCATAAGCTGGGGGGAAGACAGACAAGCAATATAAAGTAATAATTATGGTAATATAGATACCTATTTTCACAAGCTTCAGACCAGCATATATAAGTAGACATACTGAGAAGACAAGACAATGGAGGGAAAGCATATAGACTGCCATCAGACTGTAAGGATACAAATCCTACCCTGTTTCCCCAAAAATAAGACAGTGTGCTCCCAAAGATGTGCTAGGTCTTATTTTCAGGGGACATCTTATCTTTCCTGTAAGTAGGTCTTGTTTTCGGAGGATGTTTTCTTTTCGGGGAAACAGGGTATCTTTTCCATGTGTGTGATCTTGCGCAACGTACTCAGTTTATATGTGCATTAGAGTTTTAATCTGTAAAATGAGGACAAAATGAGTAATATTGTTGTTATAGAAAATTGGATTAGTCCTTGGTTGATAACTTGTGTGGATTAAATAAGATAATATATATTAAGTAGAGAGTCAGGCACACAGTGAGTATTCAATAAACCCTAGTTCTTTATGGTGCCTCTCCACTTGAATTACCTCTGGCTATCTCAAATTCAATAGCAGTACAAATAACATATAATTATATGCAATATACAATAGTATATTTAATATGTGATATAAAATATTACATGCAATATTATATTCACTATACAGTTATATACAATATACAATAATAATATTCTCCCACTGTTTCTTCTTCTATTATTTTGAGCTTTATCATATCATTTATTGAACTTTTTCAGACTTTCCTTATATACAATACAAACTCCAAATTCAAAGCTCTTAAAATTTTGCCACTGCCTAGCACTATATCTCATCTTCTCCCTCCCCCTCCATTCCATTCCTATGTTTCAATCGGATTGAACTAATGAAGTTTTATCCATATGGTATATGCAATTAATTCTTATTTGTATCAATACAACCACTTTTCACTGAGAACTCCTCTCATTATCCAGGGGTTAATGATTCAGGAATTATGCTTCTGGTGGATGGTCTTGATTCCTTGTTACAGCATTTAGGATTAAAGGTAGATACTGAACCAAGTTAGACCAATCAGATGCTCCATTCCTAAGATATACTCTCTATGTGAGGCTGTAACAGTAACATATAATCCAAGTGGCCATCTTTTGAAGTACTGATATTTGATAGAGAAAAAAAAGAGGCATAGAAGCACACAGAGACAAAGATATACAAAGAGAGTTACTGAAGACAGTTTTTCAAGAATAAAGATGAGAAGCAGAAAGCAAAAAATCTGATGGCATTTCAACTTCTGGTTTCAGTTCTTTGTTGTTGGAATTCTCGAGATACATTTTCAAATCTTTTAGTAAATTATCTTTGTTTGTATAAGCAAATCAACAGTTAGTTTGATTACCTCTTCATAAAAGTCTTTCATAATTTGACTGGACAGACTGAAGATCTTTTTATTATTACATTCCGTAGATATTCCCATTAAAGCAGCATCTCATTGTTATGTTGTTGTTTTATGTTTATCTGTTTATCCTCTGTTCAGGACCATTAGAACAAAGGTCATGTCTTTTCGTGTCTGCTTTGCCTAATGCCTGGCATATAAAGGGCATGGGGCATCCTAGAGGTATTTATGACCACAACTAGAGAGATTAGCAAGTCTTTCATAGTGGAGTTTATTTGGAATTGGTTCTAATATATGAGTAAGAGTTTGCCAAACATGTAGGGAAAGAATTCTTATCCTATTTAAGGAAGGAAATTGGTTTGTTTTATCCCGTGGGAGTTTCTCCTGAGTTATTTACTTCAATAGGATCACCAAGTTCCTTCATATCTGACTTCTGTAGATTTTGAAGGGAGGAAAAGGGGTAGATGCACATGTTCTAACATAGCATTCCTATATCTCATGGTTTCTCCCATTACTTGTGCCACAGTTGGAGGGACTATGGTAAGGAAAGGGGGGCTGAATCATATATATGCAGACCTTTCAAAAAATTCACAGAGAGGCCAGGCGAGGTGGCTCGCGCACATAATCCTAGTACTCCAGAAGGCTGGGGTGGGTGGATCACCTGAGCTCAGGAGTTTGAGACCAGCCTGAGCAAGAGCAAGACCCCATCTCCACTAAAAATATAAATACTAACCAGGCATCATGGCAAATGCCGGTAGTCCCAGCTACTTGGGTGACTGAGGCAAGAGGATCACTTGAGCCCAAAAATTTGAGGTTGTTGCAAGCTATGACGCCATGGCATTCTACCCAGGGTGGCAGAGTGAGACATTGTCTCAAAAAATGTCACAGAAAAGGATAGAATGAAGTTTCTGAGAATATCCTCACTAACCACGTGCATACAATCATAGCACCTTTAGCAATTCCTGTCAACTCCCGAGAGAGAACAAATACACTCTAAATATCTCATGAACTGTAATCTAGCCTATCAGAGGATCTCTTCCAATTTCTTATAGATACTTTTCTTTATGAACACATTTGATCTATCCTGTGGCCTTACTCATCTGGAAGGTAATTCAGACAAACTAATCCAGGAGTCTACAGCTCGCTACAACTTCAGTCAACTGCTCTATCCAGCTGCTGCATCCCTAAATAAACATTTGAGTTTAAACAACTTTACTAAATATATCATTACATTTCAGATTATATAACTTGAATTTCTCTGTATGTTTTATGAACACAAGGAAAAAAGATTCAGAGATTACCTCAAATAGAAAAGGTCACAGTTTTATAGGAAGTATTTCAGATATGTTGTGTTCAGATATCTTTGTGTTATTATGTTCATAAAAATGTCATGTTTATGAGAATCAAAAAGTCACCTGGTTTACAAAATCTCAGGCCAAGTGGTATGATACCAGAAATGAAAAAAAAAATTACTAACTATTAAAGCTTTTATACATACAAGTATTTTGTATTTTTTATTCAAAGATTAAATAACAAAGATCTAGGCAGTATGTTGATAATGTCATGACATTGGTTCTGCTAGTTCTTCTTCCATGAAAAATATCAAATCTCTTCTTGAATTTTGTTGATATTAATCTACACAACTTGATATTCTTAAAATGGGAAATTAGATAAAACTGATAGAGTCTCTTAATGAAAGTAGATACACATTTTTACTCTCATTTTAACCATTTACTCTAATTTTGTCCCTCTGCTGGCCAAATATTCAGTCCATTTGTTTCAGGTTAGGTATGTATGGGAAGCAGCAGTAGCACATGTCTAGTATCATTCTGCTTACCATTGTGGTCAAACTGTTTCATAGTTGTCCAAAGAGCAGTTGATTTTCTCGTTTCTCTACAAATTATCCTGTGACTTATTGTAGGTTGACTCAAATTGTTTAGCCAGGCATTGGTGTCAGATGGGCGTCAGTGAGCAAAAGCATGTCCCTTTGGCACAGGTAGATGCCAGGCATTATATAGATCTAGTCTGCCTTCATTTATTTACTCAAAAACCAATCACTGAGTCATAGTTGTTGGGCTTCACACATGGATTCCAAGCATCCTAGCAGGGAAGGCAGATACTTGAAGAGATAATTACAATACAGTGCTCAGAGTACATCATATATCTTGAGAGTCCAAAGTGCTCCTAATCATGACTTTAAGGTCTAGGATGAATATGCTATTTACAGAAGGCAATTAACCTAATTAACTTGGAACTACCACCTTGAAGAAGTCTAGTATTTATTCACATTCAACAAACCCTTCTTTAAAAACTCTATATGCCAGGCAATATGCCAGATAATGAAAACTGAGTGATAAATCAGACACAGTCCTTGGTCACAAGAACTTCTGGTCTGAAGAGAGGAGACAAATATGAACAACTGTAGTAAAAGACAGAATAAAAAATTATTGTATTAGAAATAAAAGCTTAGTGTTCAAAGAACATAGAAGAAAATGCCATATGACTCAAGAATCATTGGAGAAAGTTTCATGAAGAAACTACCACTTAACCTGAGTCTGAAAAAGTATAGGATTTTTGATAGGCAGAGAAGTAACATGTACGTCAGCAAGAGGAGAAGCATGTGAAGACTGTAGGGGCATTTAAGTCCTTGGAATTCGGGGTAGGGAGTTATCTGTTCCAGTCAATATGTTCCCTGGAATGCAGGGCAGGGAATACGTGTAAAGCCCAATATGACTCAGTGAATGGTTTTTGGGTGAATAAATAAACCTTGAGCATGAATTATCAAAGGAGTTTAAACATGAGAAAGAGATTAGAAAATAGGGATATGAAAAAAGGGCAGAGCAAGATGGTGGAACAGGAACCCTCAGCAATCATGCCCCCATGGAAACATCAATTTGAAAAACTATGCATAAAAATACATTCACGATGGTTCAGCGCCTGTGGCTCAAGCAGCTAAGGCACCAGCCCCAGACACCTGAGCTGGTGGGTTTGAATCCAGCCCCAGTCCACAAAACAACAATGATGGCTGCAACCAAAAAATAGCCAGGTATTGTGGTGGGCGCCTATAGTCCCAGCTACTTGGGAGGCAGAGGCAGGAGAAACGCTTGAGCCCAGGAGTTGGAGGTTGCTGTGAGATGTGATGCCACAGCACTCTACCCAGGGTGACAACTTGAAGTTCTGTCTCAAAAATAAAAAATACATTCACAGGAGGTTAGGAAACCAGGTGAGAGATCACAGCAGCTGATTATAGCATAAGAATATTATCTGTGTCACCCTTTCTCTGACCTTCGGTCTATATAGCATGATGAGAGATACTATCTGCTTGAGGGGAAGAGAGAAAGTGAGCACAAGAATTTGCTTTGGTCCCCAATACAGGGGTTGCCACAGTAAAACAAAGCACTGGGCAACCCTCACAGCCCCTGGATTCAGGCCAATACCTGCAAACTGAGTCTACTCACCTGCTTGACACCAAGATGGCACCTATAGCTCCTGCAAAACAAACTCTGGCCTGCATCTGTACCAACCAACTATAGTAGATTTGGATTTAGGACAAACATTAGTGGCAGGTAGGTTTCAGTGGCATTCCAGGGCTCCACCAGCCTCAGTAACCATGGGATTCTTGTCAACCACAACAGTCCTGGGACTCAGTCTTCCCCCAGTGCTATAATGGGCACAGCATCAAAGGGCGTAGGGATCACACCAGATGACTCACTGACTCAAACTCTCTAGATAGGCTTACTGTTGAATAGCATTCCCAGAGAGAGTCAAACCTATAAAGATTGTAGTAAGTATCTACTTCAACTCACAAACATTGCCATATGGCCACAGAGATAAAGAACAATTATGGAAACATGACATCGTTAAATGGACAACATAAAGTGCCAGTCAGTGATTGACCCTTAAAAAATGAAAACATATGAACCACATGATAAAGAATTCAAAATAACTGTTTTAAGTAACTTCAAGATAATACAGAAAAATAATTTAATAAAATGAGAGAAACAATAGAGATTGAAATAATTTTTTAAAAACCCAGAACTCCTAGAGCTGAAAAAATAAAATGAAACATGCAATAAAAATCATCAACAGCACAATTGACTGAGTGAAGGAAAGAATCTATGAACTGAAAGACAGGTATTTGAAAATACAATCAGAAAGGAAAAAAGAGTTGATTTTCTCCAAATATAAACAAAATTGACAAACCATGAGCTAGACTAAGAAAATGTGTCAAACAGTCTATGAAACCAGGGTATGGTGCCCCATGATCACATTAATGTACGCAGCTATGATTTAATAAAAAAAAAGAAATTTGGACAAAAAAAAGATAGAATATAATAATAAAAAGGAGATGAAAAATAAGATATCACAATGGATACCAAAGAAATACAAAGGATCAAAACAGACTATTATAAACAACTATATGTCAACAAATTGAAAACCCTAGAAGAAATTTATAAATTCTTGGACACTTAAAACTTACCAAAATTGAGTTATAAAGAAATAGAGTGCCTGAATAGGCCAATAACCAGTAATGAGACTGAATAAGTAATAAAAATCTCCCATCAATGAAAATCCCAAGACCTTATGGAGTCACTGCTGAATTCTACCAAACATTGAAAGAAGAACTAATACCAATACTTTCCACACTATTCAAAAAATTTGAAGGGGGAATTCTTTCAAACTAATTCTAAGAAATCAGAATAACCCTGATAACAAAATGAGACAAGAAAACAAAAAAAAAAAAAAAAAGAGAACTACTGGCCAATAACCTTGATGAATATAAATGCAAAAATCTCCAAAAAATATTAAAAAATCAAATTCACCAACATATTAAAAAGATTATTTACATAAGTGGGTTCATTCTGGGGATGTAAAGATTAATCAACATAAGCAAATCAATAATACATGGCATCAACAGAATCAAGGACAATATTCATATGATCATTTTAATAGATGCAGAAAAACCTTTTGATAAAAGTCAGCATCCTTCATTATTCCCAATGAATTAAGTATAGAAGGAATGTACCTCAATACAATGAAGGCCATACACGGTGAACCCACATCAAACATCGTACTGAATGAGGGAAAATTGATAGTTTTTCGCTAAAATTCAGAATAATACAAAGATGCCCCTTTTTGCCAGTTTTATTCAACATACTCCTGGAAGTCCTGCCCAAAAGGGCATCCAAATTTGAAAGAAGGAAGACAAACTGTCCCTAATTTGTAAATGACATGGTCTTCTAATATTAAAAGAAAAAAAACCCTAAAGACTCAATTAAAATTGGTTAAAACTACTAAGCAAATTCAGGAAACTTGTAGGATGCAAAATCAACATAAAAAATCAGTAGCTTTTTTATAAATTGGGGAAAGATTCCCTATTTAATAAATGGTGCTGGGAGAATTGGCTGGCAACTTGTAGAAAAATGAACCTGGACCCACACCTTTCACCATTAACAAAAATTGACTCTCACTGGGTAAAAGACTTAAACTTAAGACATGAAACTATAAACATTCTTGTAGAGAGTGCAGAGGAAACACTTGAAGAAATTGGCCTGGGAGAATACTTTATCAGGAGGAACACCCCCGGGCAATCGAAGCAACACCAAAAATATATTACTGGGATCTGATCAAACTAAAAAACTTCTGTACAGCCAAGAACACAGTAAGTAAAGCAAGAAGACAGCCCTCAGAATAGGAGAGAATATTTGCAGATTATGTTTCTGACAAAGGTTTGATAACCAGAATCCACAGAGAACTCAAACTTATTAATAAGCAAAGAACAAGTTGATCCCATTTCATTGTGGGCAAGAGACTTGAACAGAAGCTTCTCTGAAGAAGACAAGCGCATGGCCTACAGACACATGAAAAAATGCTCATCATCTTTAATCATCAGAGAAATGCAAATCAAAACCACTTTGAGGTATCATCTAACTCCAGTAAGAGTACCCCACATAACAAAATCCCAAAACTACAGATGTTGGAGAGGATGTGGAGAAAAGGGAACACTTCTGCACTGCTGGTGGGAATGCAAGGAAATACGTTCCTTTTGAAAAGAAGTTTGGAGAACACTTAGGGATCTAAAAGTAGACCCGCCATTTGACCCTGCAATTCCTCTACTAGGTATATATCCAGAATACCAAAAATTACTTCACAACAAAGATATTTGCACCAGAATGTTTATTGCAGCTCAATTCATAATTGCTAAGTCATGGAAAAAGCCCAAGTGCCCACTGACTCATGAATGGATTAATAAATTATGGTATATGTATACCATAGAATATTATGCAGCCTTAAAAAAAGATGGAGACTTTACCACTTTTATGTTTACATGGATGGAGCTGGAACATATCCTACTTAGTAAAGCATATCAAGAATGGAAGAAAAAGTATCCAATGTACTCAGTATTATTATGAAACCAATATACAATCACCTACACTTTCATATGAAAGATAAAACATAACTATAGCCCAGAATGAAGGCGGGGAGAAGACGGGGAGGGTTGGGGAGGGGCAGGTTGGATGCAGGGAGGGTAATCAGTGAAAAAAAAATCAGTAGCATTTCTATATGCCAATAGCAAATTCTCTGTAAACAAAATGAAGAAAGAAATCTCATTTATAGTAGCTACAAAAAAAAACAAAATACCTAGGAATAAATTTATCAAAGATGTGAAAGATCTCAACAAAGAAAATTGCAAATACTGTTGAAAAGTACTTGAAGAGGAAAGAAATAAATGGAAAGATGTATGTGTTCACAGATTAGAAGAATCAATAATAAAAACAAAGCAGGAGGAATTACGCTACCAGACCTCAGACTATACTACAAATCAATAGTGATCAAAACAGCATGGTATTGGCACAAAAACAGAGAGGTAGATGTCTGGAATAGAATAGAGAATCAAGAGATAAATCCAACTACTTACCGTTATTTAATCTTTGACAAGCCAATTAAAAACATTCAGTGGCGAAAAGATTCCCTATTTAACAAATGGTGCTGGGTGAACTGGCTGGCAACCTGTAAAAGACTGAAAGTGGACCCACATTTATCACCATTAACTAAGATAGACTCTCACTGGATCAAATATTTAAACTTAAGACATGAAACTATAAAAATACTAGAGGAGAGTGCAGGGAAAACCCTTGAAGAAATCGGGATGGGCGAGTATTTTATGAGGAGGACCCCCAGGGCAATTGAAGCAGCTTCAAAAATACACTACTGGGACTTGATCAAACTAAAAAGCTTCTGCACAGCCAAGAACACAATAAGTAAAGCAAGCAAACAGCCCTCAGAATGGGAGAAGATATTTGCAGGTTATGTCTCCGACAAAGGTTTAATAACCAGAATCCACAGAGAACTCAAACGCATTAGCAAGAATAGAACAAGAGATCCCATCACAGGCTGGGCAAGGGATTTGAAGAGAAACTTCTCTGAAGAAGACAGGCGTGCGGCCTTCAGACATATGAAAAAATGCTCATCATCTTTAGTCATCAGAGAAATGCAAATCAAAACTAGTTTGAGATACCATCTAACTCCAGTGAGACTAGCCTATATCACAAAATCTCAAGACCAGAGATGTTGGCGCGGATGTGGAGAAAAGGGAACACTTTTGCACTGCTGGTGGGAATGCAAATTAATACATTCCTTTTGGAAAGAGATATGGAGAACACTTAGAGATCTACAAATAGATCTGCCATTCAACCCTGTAATTCCTCTACTGGGCATATACCCAGAAGACCAAAATCACGTCATAACAAAGATATTTGTACCAGAATGTTTATTGCAGCCCAATTCATAATTGCTAAGTCATGGAAAAAGCCCAGGTGCCCATCGATCCACGAATGGATTAATAAATTGTGGTATATGTACACCATGGAATATTATGCAGCCTTAAAGAAAGATGGAGACTTTACCTCTTTCATGTTTACATGGATGGAGCTGGAACATATTCTTCTTAGTAAAGTATCTCAAGAATGGAAGAGAAAGTACCCAATGTACTCAGCCTATGAGACTAATTTAGGGTTTTCACATGAAAGCTATAACCCAGTTACAACCTAAGAATAGGGGAAGGGGGAAAAGGAGGGGAGGGAGGGGGGAGGTGGGTAGAGGGAAGGGGATTGGTGGGATTACACCAGCAGTGCATCTTACAAGGGTATATGTGAAACTTGGAAAACGGTCTGTGAAGCTAGTGAATGATGCCCCATGATCATATCAATATACACAGCTATGATTTAATAAAAAAAAGAAAAAAAAAGAATCAGTAATGTTAAAATATCCACTAAAGTGATTTAGAGATTCAATTATAAAGCAGGGGCACGATAGTTAATACTGTATTGTATATTCCAAAATAACTAGCATAGAGAATTTTGAATGTCCTTAGCACAAAGAAGTAAGTGTTTGAGGTAATAGATAAGCTAATTGACCTGATTTGATCATTACACAATGTATATATTTATAAAAACATCACACTGCACTCAATAAATATATACAATTATTTTGTGTCAATTAAAAATAAAACCTATTTTGTGACTGATCAAAACATGCTGTTTGATCAGTATCGATTTATAGTAGTCTGAGATCCGGTAGAGTGATGGCTTTTTGCTTTGTTTTTATTTCTGAGTAATGTCTTGGCTATTCAGGTTTTTTTCTGATTCCACATAAAATGAAGTATTATTTCTTCGAGATCTTTAAAGTATGACAGTGGAGCTTTAATAGGGATTGCATTAAAATTGTATATTGCTTTGGGTAGTGTGGACATTTTAACAATGTTGATTCTTCCCAGCCATGAACATGGTATGTTTTTCCATTCGTTAACATTTTCAGCTATTTCTTTTCTTAGAGTTTCATAGTTCTCTTTATAGAGATCTTTCACGTCCTTTGTTAGATAAACTCCTAAATATTTCATCTTCTTTGGCACTACTGTGAATGGAATAGAGTCCTTAACTGTTTTTTCAGCTTGACTATTGTTGGTATATATAAAGGCTACCAATTTATGAATGTTGATTTTGTAACTTGAGACACTACTGTATTCCTTGATCACTTCTAAGAGTTTTGTAGTAGAACTCCTGGTGTTTTCCAGCTATACAATCATATCATCTGCGAAGAGTGAAAGTTTGACCTCTTCTGACCCTATGTGGATACCTTTGATCACCTTTTCTTCCCTAATTGCAATGGCTAAAACTTCCATTACAATGTTAAAGAGCAGTGATCAAAACAGCATAGTTCTGGCACAAAAACAGACAGGTAGATGTATGGAACAGAATAGAGAACCAAGAGATGAATCCAGCTACTTACCGTTATTTAATCTTTGACAAGCCAATTAAAAACATTCAGTGGGGAAAAGATTCCCTATTTAACAAATGGTGCTGGGTGAATTGGCTGGCGACCTGTAGAAAACTGAAACTGGACCCACACCTTTTACCATTAACTAAGATACACTCTCACTGGATTAAAGACTTAAACTTAAGACATGAAACTATAAAAATCCTAGAAGAAAGTACAGAGAAAACACTTGAAGAAATTGGCCTGGGTGGATATTTTGTGAAGAGGACTCCCTGGGCAATTGAAGCAGCATCAAAAACACACTACTGGGACCTGATCAAAAGAAAAAGCTTCTGCACTGCCAAGAACACAGTAAGTAAAGCAACCAGACAGCCCTCAGAATGGGAGAAGATATTTGCAGGTTATGTCTCCAACAAAGGTTTAATAACCAGAATCCACAGAGAACTCAAACATATTAGCAAGAAAAGAACAAGTGATCCCATCGCAGACTGGGCAAGGGACTTGAAGAGAAACTTCTCTGAAGATGACAGGTGCACTGCCTACAGACATATGAAAAAATGCTCATCATCTTTAATCATCAGAGAAATACAAATCAAAACTACTTTGAGATATCATCTAAATCCAATAAGATTAGCCCATATCACAAAATCCCAAGACCAGAGATGTTGGCATGGGTGTGGAGAGAGGGGAACACTTCTACACTGCTGGTGGGAATGCAAACTAACATGTCCCTTTTGGAAAGATGTTTGGAGAACACTTAGAGATCTAAAAATAGACCTGCCATTTGATCCTACAATTCCTCTACTAGGTATATACCCAGAAGACCAAAAATCACATTATAACAAAGATATTTGTACCAAAGTGTTTATTGCAGCCCAATTCATAATTGCTAAGTTATGGAAAAAGCCCAAGTGCCCATCAATCCATGAATGGATTAATAAATTGTGGTATATGTACACCATGGAATATTATGCAGCCTTAAAGAAAGATGGAGACTTTACCTCTTTCATGTTTACATGGATGGAGCTGGAACATATTCTTCTTAGTAAAGTATCTCAAGAATGAAAGAAAAAGTATCCAATGTACTCAGCCCTACTATGAAACTAATTTATAGCTTTCATATGAAAGCTATAACCCAATTATAACCTAAGAATATGGGGAAGGGGGAAAGGGAGGGGAGGAGAGTGGAGGTGGAAGGATGGGCAGAGGGAGGGTAATTGGTTGGACCACACCTATGGTGCATCTTATAAGGGTACATGTGAAACTTACTAAATGTAGAATATAAATATCTTATCACAATAAATAAGAAAATGCCATGAAGGCTATGTTAACCAGTGTGATGAAAATATGTCAGATGGTCTATAAAACCAGTGTATGGTGCCCCATGATTACATTAATGTACACAGCTATGATTTAATAATAAAAAATTAAAAAAAATAAATCATGAAATAAAAATCTCAAAAAGTTATGTTCTGCAAAGAGTTTAGGAAGTGTTTCAGGAAGACGTATGAGAGGCAGGAATGAGGTGGTAAGGTTCATTCCTATGCTCAAAATGTAGGAAGAATTAAATGAGTGATAAAGGTGGCATGCCTAAAATGATATATGAAATACAGTGAATCTCAGTGTATGATATTATAATCTGAATAACTTACAGTAGTTTGAATATTAGATTAAATTTGATAGGCTAGCTAGGATCCTATTACAGTCGTTCAACTGAGAAATGCTTAGGTGTAAACCAGAAAAAGGATAAAAAAAGGAGTTGACACAAGTAAGGAACGCTGATTTTGGCTCAGCACTTGTGGCTTAAGCAGCTGGGGTGCCAGCCATACACACCAGAGCTTGCGGGTTCGAATCCAGCCTGGGCCTGACAAACAGAAATGACAACTGCGACAAAAAAATTGCCAGGCATTGTGCCGGGTGCCTGTGGTCCCAGCTGCTTGGGAGGCTGAGGGAAGAGAATCACGTAAGCCCGGGAGTTGGATTTTGCTGTGAGCTATGATGCCATAGCACTCTACCCAAGGCGACAGCTTGAGGCTCTGTCTCAAAAAAAAAAAAAAAAAAAAACACTGATTTTGGAAATAAACAGTGGGAGGAAGCAAGAGAACTTATGAAGGGGTCCGAGGTGCCTGAAATCTCTCATGTGGATGGGTGACAGTGATGCAAAAACCAAAACAGGGTGTAATAGGTGCCTGTGGAAGCATGGTATTTGTGCCTTCCCTTGGAGACAATATCTCAAATGGCTGTTCATGATATGATATTGTCAGAACTTAACGTATATTCCTCTGTCAAGATCTGTAGTTAGAAGATGTCATCACTAATATCCTTAGAAACTCCTGTTGGTGAGTCCTCTTTGGCAATATATAGTCGGAAAGTTGTATAAGACAATGATTCTTTATTTCCCTTGGTACATTTTCCTTGTTTTCAGAAGGGTAAGGTATTGAGAGTCTATATTTAAGTGTGGGTCAAGATGGTCACTTGGCCAGATTTCAGTGTTAAGATGAGGCCTGCTCTTAATCCAGACAAAAGGAGTCTTAAAGGTTTATTAGTTTCTCACAGGGCATTCATAAGGCTTATTGGCTATCTGTAGCTAATATTCACTGAATGCTCTTTATGTATATAGATATATGCACACACACATATATACAATTTAGTCTTTACAATATCTCTGCAATATAGACACTAGTATAATTGTGGCATGACTGATTATGGGTATATAGGATATCAGATATGAAGTAGGGAAAAAAACAAAAACAAAGCATACAAGAGTGATATGAAAGGTTAAGAGAAAGTTGAACTATGAGATAGATGCCCAGGGAATACCTCACTGAAAAGGTGAAATTTCAGTAAAGTAAGTGATGGAGGAAGCCATGTGCTATCTCAAAGAACAGCTCCCTAGTGAGAAGAAATGCCAAGGTCCACGATCTGAAGCAGGTGATGCCTAGCATGTTTGAGGAATGGCAAGATCATTGTGGTTGGGCTGACACATGATGGAGGAAAAGAGAAGTAGAAGGTAAGGCCAGATAGATAAAAGAGGGACATAGATTGTGTGCAACCTGGTAAATTTAAGGACTTTATCTTTGTCTCTGAGTGAAGTGGAAGCCACTAGAAGATTTTGTTAAAAAGCGACATGACCTAATTTCCTTTTAACAGGTACATTCTGGCTGCTGTATTCAAAATACAATGGGATAAGGTGGCACCTGTGGCTCAGTGGGTAGGGTGCCAGACCCATATATGGAGGGTAGTGGGCTCGAACTTAGCCCTGGCCAAACTGCAACAAAAAAAATAGCTGGGCGTTGTGGTGGGTGCCTGTAGTCCCAGCTACTCGGGAGGCAGAGGCAAGATAATCACCTAAGCCTAGAAGTTGGAGGGTGCTGTGAGCTGTGTGATGCCACAGCACTCTCCCAAGGGCCATAAAGTGAGACTCTGTCTCTACAAAAAAAAAAAAATACAATGGGACAAGGAGGGTAAGGAAAGAAGCAAAGGGCCTAAGCTCACAATGGAGATGAAAGCCAATACCTAGTGTATCAGTTATCAAATTATTGCCTCTCAGCTCCAAAATCAGTGTGATTTCCATCTTCTGACTGGGTCCCAAATGGATATACCTGAGTTAGTTAAGCTACATTCGTTGATAAAATACTAGTCCCTCTTCCTCTCCTTCTCTGGCTCTTATATTCTGGGGAAGCTATGGGAGTAATTGCTGGGGGCTGGGTGCTTGCTGGGAGTAATTGCTATGGAACTATACTCTGGTTTTTCTTCCATTTGAATTAAGACCTGTGGAACTGTCAGCTACCAACTGAAGAAAAATAAAGTCAAAAGCGGTGAGAGATAAAGAAACAGGACATACAGAATAGAGTTTTGAAAGGTGGAAACAGAGGGAACGAGCACTAGCCTGTGGGGTTCCAGTGAGTGGCCCTGAGTGTTTGTTCCACCAAGCTTTTATTAAAGGCTATTATGTCATTTACCCAAGAGGGTAAGCTGAGGAAGGAACAAAAACGTCAGCAGTTTCTCTGAGTAAGCATGTTAGCTCTTATTCTATCTATAATCATTAACTTTAAGGGTCTGAGCAGCCTTGAGAAATACAAAACCTGAGCTTTGTGTGGGGGCAACCTCCTGTCTGTGGTCATGCACACAGATTCCTTGGGGGAGGTTAATCCCCTCTAGTTCTCTGTGTAGCAGACACAATGGTGTTAGGCTCCACTGAGGAATCAGTGGAAGAAAATGTTCTTCTGATCTCCACCCAAAGGCATTTCCTACCATGATTAGGGTACAATGCCTTCTACCCATATTTCAGGGCTCCTTTGATCTCTGTTCCCTTGATCTCTGCCTTGGCCATAATACAATCCCCACCATGGATATTTGCTTTGACTATTGATTGCACAGGGGACAGCCTGATTAATGTTCCTTCCCAGGCCTTGCACATAGCTTCCTCTAAGGCCATTCTTCTTCGGAGTGTTTACAGACCCAGCAGGAGTGTTTATAAGCTGTATCCCTTACAGGCCAGGTTTCTAGCAAAAACAGGAACTGCTGAGGTAAGTAATTTAGCTGCTGGTTTAAAATTAAGCTAGCTAAACTGTTTTTATTCTGCCTTGCTCAGTTTATTTCTCTGTTTTTCCCTTTTTCTGGAGGTGTTTTCCCTTGCCCAGAATGGGATCTTTAGTCCCCACTCTCCCTGTAAATAATTGGTATTTAGCTGCAGATTAAACCATCATGAGTCCCATCATTTCTCAATCACTTTCTATCTGGAGATATAATAGAGTTATAGCCATTACTTAAAGTGTTCCCTTCTGAAAACTAAATTAATTCATGTTAATACATATTTAGAATAAGATGTGATAGAGAAAACAGTATGATGATAATGAAAACTAGCTATTGAAAAATCAACTAAAATATTCATAAATGCTAATTCCAGCTAACACTACATAGATTTTTTCTATTGCTTTTTTGAAAAACTTTTTTCAGACCTAAGATTGTTAATAGATATGAAAGTGAACACTCATAGTAATAACTAAGAGTAATTATGTACTTTACAAACACATAATTGAGAAAATAATAACAAGAGCAAAAGAGAAAAATTGTTGGTTTTGCTTTTAGAAGAAAATTCAAATGATGCTTTACCCAGAAGTACTTACGTAATCAACACTTAATGAGCTGCAAAACGCAGTGCTGCTCTTAATTCCAGCAGGTATTATAAGCTCATAAAATCATGTTATTTTAAGCAAAAAAAAAAACTCATTACTATTACAGAGAGGCAAACTCTGTGCTATTTTACCATAATAAGTTTTTCCCCTTCTTGACATTCTAAATGCCTATAATTTTAGTCATCGAGACCTTATATAAAGTTTTACTAGCAGAAAGCTGAAGTTCTTTATTGTCTTTGCTATTTATAGGGCACAGATTCATCTGGTATCTGGGTCTCTGGCCTCCTTGATTTTTAAGCCAAAATCACAAATGCAGAGAAAACACTCTGTTTGATCAGAGCTGATAATTGACCTCTGATTGAGTGAGACACACAACCGAACTAAATTACATCAAAATTGCTATTTTAAATTGAAGAAGAAATTGATATACAATAGAAAATAAACCAAATTATAATGTAATTTAGAAATACATGATTAAAACTAGTGAGCAGAAATGTTCACAGACTGAATTTTTTTCTAAATATTATATCCAAGGTAGATGTGGCCGATTTTAGATGTCTTTGAGGTTCTTACTGAAAGCATAATGAGGGGAGGAAACGGGCTGTAAATCTTTGTACCTCAGTACCTAAGCCAAATTCCTGGCATGTAAGAGAGGCTTCACAGATCTTAAATTAAATATGCTGTATCATTCAATAAATATGTTTATAATAAATGTGTCACTGAGAACGTTATAGTTTAAAAATTTCCTTTCATTCATTTCATGGTTAAGGCACAGAGTGGAACAGTGTTTTCCAGACCTCAATAATCCCTAGGACATCTACAGACTATTTCTGTATCACTTATAACACCCATATTATTGTTTACTTAACACTATTCTCTAAATTAACCCACATTTTTCTACTTAAGTTTTGCTTCATCTTAAACCATATTATCCATGAAATCAGAGGTGTTGGGTGCTAATTATATTTTTTCACCCATGAAAATTGATGCATAAATGAAAGGTTTTTCCAATCCATGAAAAGGAATTTTTTTTTCCATTTATTTGTGTTTCCTCTCATTTCTTTCATTAGCATTTTATTGTTTTCAGTATATAGGTCTTTCACCTCCTTGGTTAAATTTATATCAAAGCATTTTTTGTTGCTATCATAAATGAGATTATTTTCTTAATTTTCTTTTCAGATAGTTCATTATTAGTATATAGAAATGCTACTGATTTTTTAGTTAATTCTGTATCCTGCAACTTTACTGAAATTGTTTAGCAGTTGGAACTGTTTCTTCAGTGGAGCTTTAGGGTTTTCAATACATAATATCTTGCCATCATCAAATAGTTATAATTTTACTTCTTCCTTTCCTGTCAGAATGCCTTTTATTTTTTTTTTCTTGCCTACGACTTGCAAAATTGTGTTAAAGGAACTGGTGACAATGGACATCTTTGTCCCTAATATGAAAAGAAAAGCTTTCAGCTTTTCACCGTGTTCATGGATTGGAAGAATATTGTTAAATGTCTATATTACCCAAAGCAATCTATAGATTCAATATAATCCCTACCAAAATCACAGTGGAATTTTTCACATAATAGGAAAATAATACTAAAATTCATATGGAGCCACAAAAGAACCCAAATTGCCAAAACAATCTCAATCGAAAAGGAACAAAGTTAAAAGCACCACACTTGATGATTTAAAAATAAGTTATAAAGTGATCATATCAAAATAGTATGGTACTGGTTAGAAATTTTAAAAATGCAAATCAGAGAATAAAGTAGACCAAAATATAAACTCAACAGAGACAAAAATTCTACCAGGTGGACAGCACCTGTGGCTCTGTGAGTAGGGCGCTGTACCCATATACGGAGGGTGGCGATTTCCAACCCAGCCCGGCCAAACTGCAACAAAAGAAATATTTGGGTGTTGTGGCTGGCACCTGTAGTCCCAGCTACTCAGGAGGCTGAGGGAAGAGAATTGCTTAAGCCCAAGAGTTTGAGGTTGCCATGAGCTGTAATGCCACTGCACTCTACCCAGGGCGACAGCTTGAGACTCTGTTTAAAAACAAAAAAATCTGGGTGGCGCCTGTGGCTCAGTGAGTAGGGCACAGCCCCATATACCAAGAGTGGTGGGTTCGAACCCGGCCCCAGCCAAACTGCAACAACAAAAGAAAATAGCCAGGCGTTGTGGCGGGCACCTGTAGTCCCAGCTACTTGGGAGGCCGAGGCAAGAGAATCACCTAAGCCCAAGAGCTGGAGGTTGCTGTGAGCTGTAACACGACAGCATTCTATGGAGGGCAACGAAAGTGAGACTCTGTCTCTAAAAAAAAAAAAAAAAAAATTCTACCAGGCAGCTAAGTCAAACTAGTGACTATAGCTTGGCAATGAATTGAGTGCCAACTTTTCTGCCACTGAAGTCCAAGAGGAAAACATGGTGGATCTTTCCGGCAGTCATTGTCTAAAGAAGGAAATCACACACATTAATATATAGAAACAAGGTTTGTTTCTGCAGAAAAAAAATATCTGATGATATTAGGTGGGTCTTTGTGTAAGTGTTACACAGGAAGGAGGTGCAAGTTGGTGAACTCAAAATTCCCCAAGTGGGGGCTTTTCCCAACTGCGCAAGGTTGGGCAGACCAAGGGAGAAACAGCGAGCTAAATTCACACATAAGTTTCTATTTAGAGACCCGATTATGGACACATATTGGCCTGTATCGAAGCAGGTAGGCGCTGTCTCAAACCACATTGTCTAGATATTGGGTTTTGGGGTGCATGCATATGCAAAGTAAAAAAAAAGTGAAGTTAACAATGTCATGTTTCAATTAAGCAGGCAGTTTTTTGGCCAAGGAAGAAGGGTTTGGGGGTGAAAGATAGTGGAGCACTAAATTACAGATCAGAGGACTCTATGGTACGGGTTTAATGAGGGAAGTTAAGACCACAGATTAGTTAGCTATGACCTGAGGGTAAGTGTCAGCTGATTTCTAACTTTATTGACATCTTATCTCTACTAAACTGTTGATTGCCATCTAGACATTTCTCAGACTGGCTTCCTATCTATTCTGCTGAACATTCCGACCCGCCCTTGTCACCACAGGTGTGCAGAGCAGCAGTGGAGCTGAGGCTCAGGCATCCTGCACAAGTCCTCTGGAATGCCAGCCTATATTAGGCTTCTACCCACATGTAAGGAACATGAATGACGAGCATAGTAGGCAATATTTCCAACTGAGGTTCTACGAAAGACACAGCACATTCGCACATAAGCCATTCTTGGCTAGAACCTTTAAAAAGCCAGAGTGCATAACTTCCATCATAGCAGAAGGAGAGCATCTTCTCAGAGTAGAAAATCTAGTCTGAACTATTAAAGCACCAAACAGATTTTGGTAGCACACTACCGTGATGTACCTAACCAAATCCAGGAATGAGAAATTTTTATACCTGCAACGCCTTTTCACTCAAGTTACGGCTGTCTTACCTTAGCCTCAGATATTCTGCAGTTATGTCAAATGAGAGCTATATATTAGAGAGACCAAATTACCAAATTGTATTGTTATAATATTTGCTGTTCTCAACCTCACCCATAAAGTTACTATTGGGTCATTCCTGCAGCATGATTGTATTTAACATTTCACTGAAATCAGGCTCAGGTATATAACTTGGTTTGACCAATGAAATGGGAGTGAAAGTGTTATGTGCCAATACTGAAAAGAAACTTTTAGAGCCATCGTGAGGCATATGGTTCTTCTATTCCATATTTCCCTCCTCCCTGAGACTGGCATGTTTTAGAATAAGCCTGCTTCTTCAGTTTTGTTCTGAGAATGGACAGAATATAGAGTAGAATTGCAGTTTAAATGAAAAAAGTTGTAAAAGAGAGACACTTTTGGGGCGGCGCCTGTGGCTCAGTCGGTAAGGCGCCGGCCCCATATACCGAGGGTGGCGGGTTCAAACCCGGCCCCGGCCAAACTGCAACCAAAAATAGCCGGGCGTAGTGGCGGGCGCCTGTAGTCCTAGCTACTCGGGAGGCTGAGGCAAGAGAATTGCTTAAGCCCAGGAGTTGGAGGTTGCTGTGAGCTGTGTGATGCCATGGCACTCTACCAAGGGCCATAAAGTGAGACTCTGTCTCTACAAAAAAAAAAAAGAGTTTATTGCTGGAAACTACTGAGATTTGGAGGCTATTTGTTACCATAGGATAACTGAACTGAATCTGATCAATTCACAAAAAAATATGCTAGATAGAAACTTGCCTTTCATGAATTGTCTCTCAGCTGAGCTTATGTCCGACAGTACATTCTGTGCAATGTTATGTGGAAAATACAACTTTCATCATACAATGTTTACCTCAGCGGTAGCCAGCTGACTACCTCAGTTTGTAGAGCAAGTTTAACAACTAAAACCTGATAAATATATCAATAATGGATGTTGAGCTAGTTGAAAACCCAGAGGCATAGATGGGAGACAGAAAAAAAGACTACTAACATTCATTGACTATCTTCTATGTACTAGATACTTTATATAATATATTTAATTTAATCTTCATGGGAATCCTACTTTTGCTCCCATTTTACAAATGAAATTAAGAGGGCCTAGATAAATGGCTCAAAGTTAAAGAGAAAGCAAATTATATAGCTGAAATTTGAGCCTAGAACAGACTACCTCCAAAGTCTATAGTCTTTTCCTTATCCACTTTCTATTACAAGCTTTTCATCCCATAAGGCGGATAAATTGATGGGATAGATATAAAGTATTATTCCTGGAACTACTAAAAAAGTCTTTGGAAGCCAAGTCCTGCATTAAGTTTAAAGCAAAAGGGGTCAGGTTGTAAAGATTGTCCAATATGTTTATAGGTCTATAATTCAGTTTAATATTAATTCTATAATTAACTATAATTTATATTTTAATTATAAAAATAGATACTGATAGAACATTTGGAAGGCATAAACTTCATAAGGGAATGTTTGTGCACTCTCTTTAAAACGAGGTTTATACAGGGCGGCGCCTGTGGCTCAAGGAGTAGAGCGCCGGTCCCATATGCCGGAGGTGGTGGGTTCAAATCCAGCCCCGGCCAAAAACCACACACACACAAAAAAAAATAAAAATAATAAATAAAAAGCCTACATTTAAAAAAAAATGAGGTTTATACATACATAGAAGCAGTAAGTAAAACATCAAAGAAAAAGATATATTTGATTATACAAAATATTAATCAAATACTATATCTCAAGTATAGCCTTTACATTTTGGCAGATAATTTCCTTTTGATATATTCAGCAGGCAAACTAATGCTTCTATTCATTCTTGTGCTAATACCACACTTCTAGGTTATGTGTTAATAGCTTTAAAACATTTGGAATGTATTTCAGTGTGGCAAGTAAGATAAGAATCTAAATTATCTTTTCATAAGTACTTATCTAGTTTCCTCAGCATAATTATTAAATAATACAACCCTTTTATTCTACTCTATGCATACTTTTACATTTTTTGATGGTTAAATTTATATGTCAACTTGACTGGGCTAGTGTAACTTGAGCATAATGAGCTAAGAAGAAAGTGTTGGGAATTGATGTTGGAGAGGCAAAGTATCCAGTTCATGTAGGGGTTTGTTCATAATTCTTGGTAAACAATTTGAATTTTATTCCATGTAAAATGGCAAGTCACTGGAGGATTTCAGTCATGGTAATGATATAATCAACATTACATTTTTAGAATATCACTCTGGCTACTGTGGGTAGGTGAGACCATGTGGAAAGGGAGTAGAAAGATAAGTTAACAGGACATTACAAATATCTAGATAGATGATGATTAGGGTAGTGGCGGAAGAAATATTCGGAAACTATTTTAGAAGCAGAGTTGAGAGGATTTGCCTACGATTGAATGCAAGGAGTTGAGGAAAAAGGAGAAATCAAGGGTTATTCTGAGGCTTTAAGTCTGTGTAATTAGATGAATGGTGATATAATAAAAAGGTCTTTTACATATAGTAGATTTGTGATGCTCATTGTGCATCCAAGCAGAGATATTGTGTAGGAGTTGAATATGTCCTGTTAAATCAGAAGTTCAGTAGAGATGTCAATGCTGGGGATACAATTTAAGGTCCTTTCATAGTTTGCTATTCAAAATGATGCACTAAAATTGTATCATCTAGGAATTAGGTATTATAAGTACACAATGTAGAAAATCTAGAGGAAATGGATACATTTATGAAAACACACAGCATTCCAAGCATGAATCAAGAAGAATTAGAAATTCTGTTAATAAAAATTAAGTTAAAAAAAAATTCTGTCCAGACCAATAATGAGTAGTGAGACTGAATCAGTAATAACCCCCCCCCGAATAAAAAAAGCCCAGGGCCAGAAGGATTCACAGGAGAATTCTACCAGACCTACAAAATCAAAACACCAGGGTACTGGTATAAAAGTAGACACATAAACCAACAGAACAGGATTGAGAACTAAGAAATAAAACCATATACCACAAACAACTGATCTTTGGCAAAGCAGAAAAAAAATCGTACACTGGAGAAAAGATACCTATTCAATAAACGGTGCTGAGAAAATTGGAAAGCCACATATAGAGTGAAGAGTGAAACTGGATCCCTCTCTCTTACCATACACAAAAATTACTCAAAATCGATTAAAGATTTAAATGTAAGACCTAACACCAAAAACATTCTAGAAGAAAACTTAGGAAAAACTTTTCTGGACATTGGCTTAGGCGAAGAATTTATGACTAATACTCAAAAAGTAAATACAACAAACTAAACTAACTAAATAAACTAAAAAGTTTCTGCACCACAAAAGAAATATTCAAAATAATCAATAGAGTAATATATAACTTACAAAATGGGATAAAATATTCACAAACTATACATCTAATAAAGGACTAATATCCAGAACCTACAAGGAACTAAAACAAATCAGCAAGAGAAAAAAAACAATAACAACAACGTTACAAAGTTGAAAAAAGACACAAACATTTTTCAAAAGACAAATGGCCAAAAAAACATATGAAACAATGTTCAACATTACTAATCATCAGGTAAATGCAAATTAAAACCACAATGAAATACTACCTTTTCCCTGTCAGAATGACCATTATTAAAAAGTCACAAAACAGTTGATGTTGACTTTGATGTGGTAAAAAGAAAATGTTCGTACTCTGTTGGTGGGAATATAAATTAGTACAACCTCTATGGAAGACAGTATGGAGATTCCTCAAAAAACTAAATGTAGACTTAACATTTGATCCAGCAATCCCATTACTGGGTACTACACAAAGGAAAACAAGTCATTATATCAAAGAGACACCTGTATTCATATTCTTACTGCAGCATAATTCACAACTATAAAGATAGAGAATATACATATATATAATATATATGTACATACTCACATGCATATATGTTTACAGTATTTTTCAGATTTTATAATTTGTAATATGTTACACTTTCTTAGCCTAAATAAATATTTACATTCACATCTATATTTTTATTCTTTTCCTTAAAGGGATCTCTTAAGTTGTTAAGAGCTTCTAACTGCCCAAACCTTGGATCCATACATTTTCAGGTTAATTTCTTTCACAGATGAAATAAAATTTGGTACTTTCATCTAGTTTAAAATTCTTAACTCACATCCATTCCTCCTATCAACTCTGTGGTTGATAATATATTATCTTCTTCAATTATGATGAAGAGTAAGGGTAGTCTGATCTATACTTCTTTGTGAATAATTATTATTAGGTTGACTTGTTTGTTTTTATTTTGATGGGAGGTAAAATCTTAAGAACTACAGAATTCCCTCTTTGTGATATTTAATATTTTTAACTGATGTGAATCGTCTTTTATTAATTTTTCCTAGAACCTGGTTTATTGCCTAAATTTAATGTCTTTCTTGAGATTAGAAACATCTTCTCTTTTTTTTATTTTTTTTTATTAAATCATAGCTGTGTACATTAGTACGATCATGGGGCACCATACACTTGGTTCATAGACCGTTTGACACATTTTCATCACACTAGTTAACATAGGTTTCGTAGCATTTTCTTATGTGTTTTTCTTCAATATTACTCCTGTTTCATATGTTTTCATCTGTCTTGTATATTTTATTTGTTGCTCACATTTATTATACGTTTCGACTACATTTACTATCACTATTCTCATTATTTTCACCTTTTTCCTTGGGTTCTGTATAGTTTCCCAAGTTTGTTTTCTCATTTACTAATTTAATTATCTGAGGTGTTAATTCCTGTCATTTCTTCTACACATTTATTTGCTCACTATGTTATTCATCTCTGAGTAGTTTTTCCCTGATGTGTACTTATAAACACAGTAAGGGAAAATGTGTTAGAAACTTGAATTTGGGCACAAAATAGGACAGGGTTACTGACCTCTTACATTACATTCCCCCTCATCCCAGTCACTCCAAAGAGAGAGATCTTTCAAGTTATCATTGACATTCATTCTAATGTTGATAATCTATCGAGAAGCACTAAAAAGGGACATTTTGGGGAAGTTGAGAACCGATTTTTGACTGATAGTTCACTGGGACTCTAGGACTTAAGAAAACCCTGGGGCTCTAGTAGGCCTTGGCACTTCACTCTTCATCTGCAGAGCCAGAGGAAGATTGATAATGGACTAAGTCCAGGAAGGACAGAGGTAAAGACTTAGCTTAGCACATTATCACTTCAGTACCTTAGCATGGTTTGGGAGTATAAGAAGACAGAAGTTCTGAAAAGTGAAAGAAAATAAAGTCTAGCCTTCGAAATCTAGTACATGGTAGGGAACTTCTGAAGCTTTCTGAGCAGGGTATAATCTGAATCAACCTTTGCCTATAGAATAGTTATCTGTCACTGAGAAGGACTCTTGGCTCACATAAAGGATAATCTTAGTTGAATTTTAGACAAACTCTAAATAGTCCTGAAATTTTTTACCTGATACTCAGCATAAGACTAATCATGCTTGGTTTGTTCCTACTTATTAAGTGTATTATTTTGTGAGAATTGACTGAATTTCAAATGAAGACGGCAGAAGGAACACAGTGAAGGTTATATGGAAAACAGAACACTTGTTTGATTAATGTCCAGATTGATGAAGTTAAAATCATCCCAAACTAAGGTAGAGTAAAAAGCAGTAGTTTTGTCTCAGTTTTTTTTTTTCTTATACCAGAGTACCTCAAAATCTCTTGATAGTTTGGGGAGCTCTCCTTTAAAAGGCAACATGTATAGTATCCAATGATTTTTACTTCATTTCTTAGGATTTACTTGCTCCTATCGCTAAGTGTGATACCATTTACCATTGCCTTATATATTTTTTATTTCCTGAATCCATTATTGCTTCCCTCTGCTTCCTTCTGTGTATCCTCTTATATAATCCTACTTGATACGTTTCATAGAATTCCTCTTTTCACTCACTCCCCTTTCTTTGTACCTCATAACTATGATCCTAAACTCAGTCCACAGAGAAAAGCTGATTTTCTCACAAGCCTAGGAAAACATATTTTTGATTACCAAAAAGCCACTGATCATTAGTTGAGGAATGGAAGCAACTTCCATGAGACAAGCCCCTATAATGTTACTTTATATTTTTACAATTTATTTATTACTTTTTTAATTGTGGTAAGAACATGTAACATGAGATCTACTCTCTTATGAAATTTTTATGTGTAAAATACAGCATTGTTAACTGCATGCACAATGTCATACATCAGATCTGTGGACTTAGTCATCTTATACAACTGAAAATTTATATCCATTGGCCAACTCTACCCTATACCTTATTTAAAACCAATTGTTTAAGATCTGCAATTTTGATCACAGCTCAAGCCTATGAGCTTACCTCTTTCCCTTCCCAATCCTCAATGAAAATCATAGTGAAGCAAAGACAAAGTCATAATTCATAAAAATCAAGAGAAGAAATTGAGAAGAAACATCATCTGTAGCTAAAAAATAACAATACTTTTTTTTTTGTAGAGACAGAGTCTCACTTTATGGCCCTTGGTAGAGTGCCGTGGCCTCACACAGCTCACAGCAACCTCCAACTCCTGGGCTTAAGCAATTCTCTTGCCTCAGCCTCCCGAGTAGCTGGGACTACAGGCGCCCGCCACAACGCCCGGCTATTTTTTGGTTGCAGTTTTGCCGGGGCCGGGTTTGAACCCGCCACCCTCAGTATATGGGGCCAGCGCCTTACCGACTGAGCCACAGGCGCCGCCCAATAACAATACTTTTTTAGAAAAAAATGAAAGCAGATGACCCACATGTGAGAATACCATACACTAGAATTTTTGTGAAGAAGCAGCAACCAAAAAAGGTAGTTAATCTGTACTGCCAAAAATCAGAGAACTCAGAACTCAGAAACAATAGGCACCACAGAGGGCAGGAATGGGAAAGATTGAGAACAGAATGATAATCTCATAACAACACAGTCCACTCCACCCAATCTGTCCCTTCTACAGATATGCAGAACAGACACAGTTACTTAAATTTCATAATAACCAAAAAGGTTTTTCTCTAATGAGAGTGTATGATGCCCCATAATCATATCATTGTATACAGTTATGATTTAATAAAAAAATTTAAAAAAAAAATACTGCAAGTATTTAGAAGTGATTGTTATGAGGTCAGCCACTTACCATTTGATGTTTTAAGGAAAAATGTTCTTCGTTTTGTACATGTAACTTTTCTATGCCTTTGACATTATTTCAAAAAAAAAATTTTAAAGCATGTTTTGAAAAAAAAAAAAAGAAATTGAATGAATTAGCTCAGGAAAACTAGTAAGGGCTGATGTAAAACCCCATATTTGACATTTATGGATCCTGAAGCATAATATTTGTTTCCCATCAGCTTAATCTAAAATCAAAGCTGCTAGTTAACAAGCCAGAAACATGTGCACAAAACTCACAACTTTTCTACTGCCTCATTCTTACATATGAATGGCTAAACAAAGATCAGTAGAAAGTTTAGGAAAATCTGTAATATAGAAAATAAAAGTTAAGATCTGCAAACGAAAAAAAAAAAAGCAATACCAAAAGGAATAGAAATGATTTAGTAAAGAGAGAAAAGCAAGAGGAGGAAGAAAGGAGGAAGAGGAGGAATTAAATGAAAAGGAGCAGCATCAAAAACAACAGAAGCCACAGCCAGCACACTATACTCAATTTGGGGGGGGTGGGTTGAGACAGAAGCCAAAGAAAGAAGTATTTTGCATCAAAAAACAAAACAATAAGAATAAGATATTATAAAATAGGTATGATCAGATTTTAAAAAGTTCTTAATAATTAAAATACGATTGCTGAAATTAAAAATCTAATTAAAATATAATAATGGGCAGACTGGATAATATGATGAGACCCTGTATCTACAAAAACTGAAAAAAAAAAAAAAAAAAAGAAGGCAGCGCCTGTGGCTCAGCGGGTAGGGCGCCAGCCCCATATGCCAAGGGTGGTGGGTTCAAACCCAGCCCCGGCCAAACTGCAACAAAAAAATAGCCGGGCGTTGTGGTGGGTGCCTGTAGTCCCAGCTACTTGGGAGGCTGAGTCAAGAGAATTGTCTAAGCCCAAGGATTTGGAGGTTGCTGTGAGCTGTGTGATGCCACGGCGCTCTACCGAGGGCGATAAGGTGACTCTGTCTCTACAAAAAAAAAAAAAACTGAAAAAAAATTAGCCAGGTGTAATGACACACTTGTAGTTTCAGCTACTCGGATGGCTGAAGCAGGACGATCTCTTCAGCCCAGAAGATTGAGGCTGCGGTGAGCTATGATGACTATTGCACTCCAGCCCGGGGTAAAAGAACACCATGTCTCCTTCAAGGCACAATAAAACTAAAAGAATAAAAATAAGAGAAAATATATTTTAAAGTCTAGAAACTCAATATAGGTATTCTAATATCCAACAATTAGGTGTTTTAGAAAGACAGAATTAAAAATATGGATGTGACAAATTGATAGAATAAACAAAAGAGAATTTCCTGGAGCTAAAGGATGTGAGTGTTCCATACATAGAAGCCTACTAAGTGCCCAGCACAGAATAAATGTTAAAAGAATCATGCCTCAACATATCATTATAACATTTCAGAACAGCAAAGATAATAAGGTGTTAACAGAAAACATTTGGTTGCCTACAAAGGAATGACAAGCAGACCTACATCAAATTTCTCATCAGCAAAAACATATGCGGAAAACACATGCCAAATAATTTTTAAACTAGAACCTTATACACAGTGGAAATATTTCTCATGGGAGAGAAAAGGAAAAAAATGCATATTCAAACATGCCAAAATTCATGTTCCCACTAGAAAGATAACCCAGGATATATAAAAGAGTAAGCAGACAAAGAAAACATAAAGTCTAGCAAACATTATAATCAACCCAAGAAAGGAGAGAAGGAATGTCCCAGGTTCACAGTTGATCAGTAGACACACAAAGCATCATCTTACAAGATCAGTATTTCAGAACACTGCTTTAAGTTGTTGGAATCAGTAACAAAATCATTACTTTATTATTTTAACATACAAAGGTAACTGAGAAAGGATCTAAAAAGAATAAAAAGGTCATACCAGAAGAAGTCTGGCAAGCAGAAAATAAAGATGTATAATGTATGACACAAACAAATCAAGAAACAATGTTATATACAAATTATTAAGACATTTACTGATACCTCTCAGAAAAAAAATTAAAAGAGCTAAAAAGCATGTCCCTATGAGGAACAGAATTAATGGATCAGAGTTTTAGAACAAGTGAATGTTGATTTTAAGACTTTTGCTTTTTAAAAATCAACATTAAATTTATAGTTCTTTCATACTATATATACATATTATGCATATGTATGTATATAGAAATTGTAATATTTATATCTTTTTTTTAGTTGGCAGAAACTTTAGAAAAGGAAATATAATGGCCTTTTTAAAAACACCCTCTCTGCCAAGTAATTGATAAAACTTTAGTATAGCATCAAATTGTACAGAGGCAAATGTATTTGAACCTGTGCTTATAGCAATGTAGGAGGTTCTGGAAATAAAAGTGAATTAAGAATATACTCTACCCTCAAGGAGCTTTCAAATTAAAAGGGAAAATATGTGATAAAAGGAGTCAGTTAAGGCCATATGGATATGTGAAGAAATAAATGATAAAAATCCTTTTGGAATTTCTCAGAGGGTTTCATGGAGAAAAAAAAATGAAATAGACCTTGAACCAGGAGAAAGTTTTGGTTCGTAAGCTTTGAGAAAGAAGATAAGCAAGAAAAAGGAAATGTGGAAAATCTTAGTGAAAATTTGCATGAAAGGCAAGAGGTGTCTGGGGAAGGTAAATAAATTGCTTGAGCAAGGCAAACAGTTAACAGAGAAAGTATCTGTGTCACTTAGGTGATATCAGATCCCAGAAGGTGTGGAATTTTATTCTTCAGGCAATGGCGATCATTGTACGTCTTTTGAAGATGGAAAAACCATGATCATATTTGAGTCATAGGATGTGTCCTCTGGTAATTTAGTGATAGATTGACTGGAGTCACGAACAGCTAGGGCTTTTGCAATTTTGGGGCCAAGAAATGGGGAGATCTTGAAGCAGAAAAAATTGCAGTGTACATGGAAGAGAAGACTTTAAGAGAACCCAGTGAATAGTGGGTCATAGGACAGAGAGAGAAGGAAGGAAAGATATGAATAAGTTGAAGATGACTCTAGTGCTCCCAACTGGGGTGATTTCAATTGAGACACTAGAAGGAGGGTGATGCTTGAAAAATAGCAGGAGTTTTAAGTCCTCATCCCATTGATAGAAATGCTGGTTTTAACAACTATCCATGGATAAGAGTAGGAATCCTAGTACACCACTGAAGTAAAAAGTCTGACACTATGCACACTGAAGTGATTAAGAGGAAAATGCACTTTTGCTTTACCTACATCACCCATTTCCCAAGGTAGCACATCTCTGTGCCAAGAGAGACCCTTCTCAGCCCATGATTTCTCCCATAGGGAAAATCGAGAACATAGTAATGCCCTGGTTTGCCCAACCATGAAGGATGCTGCCCAAGAAGCTCATTTCACTCTTGTCCCACCCAGAAAACTGAAGAGATAAGCATAGTCTTTGGGCAGCTAGAAGAAAAAAAAATGGGGTGAGGGCTCACATTAATCGGGATATGGAACTCAACAAAGGATTGTGACCTTTAGTAACTGCCTAAAAAATCCCACCAAGAGACCCAACCACAAACCTGGTAACCTGGATAACCTATGGACACCCCATACCACGTAGTCCATATATTCTTCCAGCATGCCATGGGCTCCATTCTCCCACATAGCAGACTCCTCACACACATCCCCACAGACAGCATGCATGATTCCCTGAAGATCATGCATGAGCTCACATAAACAGATAACTCAATCTGAAGGATTGGGAAAAGAGCCTTAACCTTGAACACTTCAGGACACTTCCCTAGGAAAAAGTAAACAGAAGACTCTCAGCGTTTTGCTTGACTTTGCAGCATTGAGAGGAGGCAGACAATCCTAAAACTCTCCTCTTCCAAGGGACAATGAAGAGTGGAGTGCGTATATCCATAGAAAACATTTGAGAGACACTCAGAATCCATTGCTGGGCTGATTGGTGAAAATCTGTCTCTCCCAAAACAAGTAATATCAATTAGTGGAGATAACTCCCTCTTCAAATGGAAAGAGAGCAACACACAATTTCAAGGAATACAAAAAAATTAAGGAAAGGTGACACTGCCAATAACAACAAAGGAAGTTTTCAGCAACTGACCAAAAAGAAATGGAAATCTTAGCCGGGCATTGTGGCGGGCACCTGTAGTCCCAGCTACTCGGGAGGCTGAGGCCAGAGAATCGCTTAAGCCCAGGAGTTGGAGGTTGCTGTGAGCTGTGTGATGCCACAGCACTCTACAGAGGGCCATAAAGTGAGACTCTGTCTCTACAAAAAAAAAAAAAAGAAAGAAATAGAAATCTATAAATAGCCTGACAAAGAACTCAAAATAATTATTTTTCAAAAGCTCAGCAACTACAGAAGAACACAGATAGACTACTCAACAAATTCAAGAAAACAATACATGAACTAAAATGAGAAGTTCAACAGAGAGACAGAAATCATTTTCTTTTTTTTTTTATAGAGACAGAGTCTCACTGTACCATCCTCGGGTAGAGTGCCGTGGCATCACATGGCTCACAGCAACCTCTAACTCTTGGGCTTACGTGATTCTCTTGCCTCAGTCTCCCAAGCAGCTGGGACTACAGGCCCCCGCCACAACACCCGGCTATTTTTTGTTGTTGTTGTTGTTGCAGTTTGGCCGGGGCTGGGTTTGAACCCGCCACCCTCAGCATATGGGGCCGGCACCCTACTCACTGAGCCACAGGTGCCGCCCAACAGAAATCATTTTTAAAAGAACTGAACAGAAATTCTGAAGACTAAGAATACAATGAATAAATTTTAACATGCAGTAAAGTGCGTCAACATCAGGCTTAATCAAGCAGAAGAAAAATTCTGTTAACAGAATTTCACAGACAGGTTATGTGAAATTATCCTGTCAGAGGAGAATAAAAATAATTAGGAAGTTTGAAGAAAGTCTTTGGGATTTATGGATACCACGAAGGAAACCAATAGAAAAATCATGGTAGTCTCAGAAGACGAGAGAAAGCAAGGCAAAGAACACTTATTTAAATAAATAAAGGAGCTGGCACAGTGGCTCATATCCATAATCCCAGTAACTCAGGAGGCTGTGGCAGGAGGATTGTTTGAGGCAAGGGTTTAAGACCAGCCCAGACAAGACAGCAAGAACTTATCCCTTAAAACAATTAGCCAGACATGATGATGCACATTTGTAGTCCTGGCTACTCAGGTGGCTATAGCAGGAGGATGGTTGTAGCCCAGGAGTTCAAGGCTATGGTGAGCTATGACTGCACCACTGTACTCCAACCTGAGTGACTAAGAAAGACTCTGTTAAGAAAGAGAGAAAGAAAAGAAAAAAGGGAAGGGAAGGAAGGAAGAGAAGGAGGAAAGGAAGAAGGGAAGGAAGAAGAGAGGGAAGGAAGGAGGGATGGAAAGAAAAAAGAGGCTGAAAACTTCCATAGTCTTGTGAAGGATATATGAACATATAGTTTTATGAGGCACTAAAGTCTGCAACTGAATCCAAAGAAGATTCACTAAGACTAATCATAATCAAATGATTAAAAGTCCAAGATGAAAAGGGAATTTTTAAAAAGTGGCTAAAGAAAAGCAACTCATGACTTACAAGGGAAACTTCCTAAGATTATCAGCAGATTTCTCAGGAGAAATGTTGCAGGTAAGGAGAGGGTGGAATGATATGCAGTAGAACCTCTATATGTTGACCACTAAAGAGACTGTAACAAACTAGTCAACATATATAGGTGGTCAACATAAGAAACTAAGCCTACTGTACTGACATGTACATGTGGTGCATGTCTGGTCTATGAAAATTAGGTCAGCTTAAGAAAGTGATCTATATAGGGAAGTGGTCAACTATAGAGGTTATACTGTCTTCAAAGTGTTGAAAAAAAAAACAAAAACCCTGCTAGTCAAGAATATTATTCCCAGTCTTGCTGTCCTTCAGAAATGAAATGAGATAAAGCCTTTCCTAAATAAACAAAAGCTGTGGGTGTTCATCATCCCTAGACCCAATTACAAGAAATACTGAATGGAGTTATTTAAGTTGAAATGAAAGGCCACTAATCAGAAACATGAAATATGAAAGTATAAAGCTCACTGGTTATATAGTCAAATACAGAATACATTAGTACTATAATGAGGATGTGTAAATTACTTCAACTCAAGTATAAAAGTTAAAAGACAAAAATACAAAAAATAATTATAGCTAAATAATATCTTAATGAATACACATATAAGATGTGGAAATTACATCATCAGTTACATAAAATGTGTGAAATGGTAATAAAATGTAGAGTTTTTATGTGCAAATGAACTTAAGTTGTCATCTTAAGATAGAAGGTTTTAACTTTAAGCTATTTCATAGTAATACCATACTAAAACCTATACTAGATACACAAAAGGAAAAGGGGAAACAAAGTATACCACTACAGAAAGAATTATTGAATCACAAAGAATTTATTGAAGCAAGAGATACAGAAAGAAACCACAAAATATCAGAAATCAATAAACAAAATGCAATAGTAAGTACTTAGCTATCAATAATTAATTTAAATTAAATTATCCAATAAAAACACATAGAGTGTCTGAATGGATTAGGAAAAAAACAACATTCAACAATACACTGTATGTTAGAGACTAACTTTGAGGAAATAGGGCAGAAGTAAATCAATGGAAAAAAAGATATTTTATGCAATTGGAAACAAAAACATAGAGCAGAGCTGGTTTAAACTTGTATTTAGACAGATTATACTTTCAGTCAAAATATGTCAAGAGACAAAAATAATAAAGGCTTCAATTCATCAAGAGAATATACTAATCATAAATATATATGCCCCCAGAATTTCTTACTATTTTTAGCTTCAATATTTTCAGGTTCTCTATATATTTTAGGTTCTCAACCAAAAAATATAAAGCAAATACTAACAGAACTGAAGGCAGAAATAGAAATACAATAACATACTGTGAAACCAATTTATAATCACTCACACTTGCATATGAAAAATGAAACACAACTTTAGCCTAGGATAAAGGAGGAAAGGGGAGGTAGAGGGGAGGGAAGGGGGTGAGAGGGATAGTAGGGGGACCACACCTATGGAGTACATTGCAAGTACAAGTTGGATCTATCATGTGTAGAACACAAATGTTCTAATGCTATAATTGGGTAAATGAGGTGAAAGCTATGTTGATTAGTATGATGTAAGCACTCCAATTTGTACAAATAATCAACACATTAAAATGGCATAAATGTATTTATGATCTATGTACAAAAGACTTAATAAAAAATAATTTAAAAAAGAAAAAATACAATAACAATAAGGGACATCAATAACCCACTTTCAACACTGAATATACATGTATCATCCAGACAGAAAATCGATAAGGAAATAGTGGACTTGAACAACATTACAGACTAAATAGGCCTAACAGATACATGCACAACAATTTATTCGACAGCAGCAGAATACACATTCTTCTTAAGCATACATGGAATATTCATCAGAACAGATCGCATAGTGGGCAAAAACAAGTCTTAACAAATTAAGAATATGAGAATTATATCAAACATCTTTTCTAATCACAATGGCATAAAACTAGAAACCAATAACAAGAGGAAAATTGGAAAAAATCAGGAACATGGACATTAAACTAAACGCTCCTGAGCTACTGGTGGGTTAGTGAAGAAATCAAAAGGAAAATAAAAAATACACTGAGTCAAACAAAAATGGAAACACAACATGACAGAATTTATAGGATGCAGCTGAAGCAGTTATAAGAGGGATGTTTATGGTGATAAATGTTTACATTGGGGAAAAAAGTCTCAAATAAACAACTTAATATTATACCACAAGAAACTAAAAAAAGGAAGAAATAACTAAGCTCAAAGTCAGCATAAAGAAATAATAAAGATTAGAGAAGAAACAAATAGACAGCAGATAACTACAAAAAAGATCGACAACTAAGGGTTTTTTTTTTTTAAAGATAAGCAAAATTAACAAACGTCTGGGAGAGAGAAGACTCAAATAACACTAAAAATAAAAAAATAAATAACACTAAAAATAAAAGAGGAACCATTATAACTGATACCACAGAAATGAAAAGAATTATAGAGACTACAATGAACAATTAAATACCAACAAACTGGATAACATAGAAGGAATAGATAAATTCCTAGGTACATGCAACCCTCTGTAAATGAATCATGAATAAATAAATATATGACTTAGTAGGAGATGTATGTTTGTAATCAAACACCTCCCCAAAAAGTAACACTTGGGACCTCGTGCCTTCACTGGTGAAATGCACCAAACAATTAACAAAAAATTAACACTAGTCCCTCTGAAACACAAAAAGTTGAAAAGGAGGAAATACTTCCAAATTCATGTTACAAGGCTAGCATTTTCCTCATCCCAAGCCAGACAAGAACACTACAAGAAAAGAAAATTACAAGCCAATATCCCTGATAAATATAGATATAATAATCCTCAATAAATTCTACCAAACTGATTTCAACAGCACTTTAAAAGGATCATATACAATGGTCAATTGGCATTTATCCCTGGAATGTAAGGAGATTAAACAAAACAAATCAATAAACAGAAAAATCACATGGCCATCTCAATAAATGCAGATAAAGCAGTTGACATTATGCAACATACATCCTTTCATAATTAAAAACTCTCAACAGATTTAGAATACAAGAAATATATTTCAAAACAGTAAAAGCCAGATATGACAAGCTTACAGCTAATATCATATTAATGGTGAAAGTTTGTCCTCTAAGATCAGAAAGAAGACAAGAATGCCTATTCTTACCACTTCTGTTCAATATACTACTGGAAGTCTTCACCAGAGCAAATAGGCAAGAGAAAGAAATAAAATGCATCTAAATTGGAAAGGAAGAAGTTAAAGTTGTCTCTGCAGAAGACATGATCATATGTACCAAAAATTCTTAAACACTCCCTCCAAAAAACTGTTAGAACTCAAAAATTCAGTAATGCTGCAGAATACAAAATCAATACACACAAACCATTTGTATTTCTATAATCTAACTATCCACAAAAGAAATTAAGAATACAAACTCAATTATCATTAAAAAGAATAAAATAATTAGGGATAAATTTAACAAAGGAGATAAAAGTTCTGTGCACTGAAAACTATTATATATATAGAGACAGAGTCTCATTCTATCACCCTGGGTAGAGTGCTATGGCATCATAGCTCACAAACTCTTGGGCTTAATGAATCCTCTTGCCTCAGCCGCCCAAGTAGCTGGGACTATAGGTATGAACGATGCCTTGCCAGTTTTTCTTTTATTTTTAGCTGAGACTTATTCTTGCTCAGGCTGGTCTCAAACTCCTGGGCTCAAGAAATCCACCCACCTTCACGTCCAAGAGTGCTAGAGGTATAGGCATGAGGCACCGCACTGAGCCAAAACTAAAAAAGGAATTTACAATGACACAAATAGATGGAAATATATCCCATGTTCATAGATTGGAAGAATTAATATTGTTAACATGTCCATACTAACCAAAGTGATGAACAGATTCAATGCCATCCCTACAAAAATTCTAATGTCATTTTTCATAGAAATAGATAAAACAACCCTAAAGCACATATGGAATCACAGAAGACTCCAAACAGCCAAAACAATCTTGAGTAAGAAGGACAAAGTTGAAAGCATCGTTCTTCACAATTTGAACTATATTACTAAGCTATTGTAATCAAAACAGAATGGTTCTGGCAGACGTATAGGGTAACAAGAATAGAAAGGTTGGAAAAAATCCACATATTTAAAGCAACCGATCTTTGATATAGGGATCAAGAACACAAAATGGGGACAGGGTAGTCTCTTCAATAAATGGTACTGGGAAAAACATATATCCACATACAGAAGAATGAAATCTGACCTTTATCTCACACCATACGAAAAATTAATTCAAAATGTGTTACAGACTTCCACATAAGACTTGAAACTGTAAAACTCTTAGACGATAGGAAAAAAGTTTTTTGTCATTGTCTGGGCCATGATGTTTGTTGTTGTTTATTTGTTTGTTTTTGATATGAGCCTCAAAGCACAGGTAACAAAAGCAAAAATAGACAATTGGAATTTCATCTAACCAAAAACTTTTGTTCAGTAAAGAAAACAATGAACAGATGTGGATCGAAATGGATCAAAGGGATTCTTGTATTCTGTTGGTAGCAATGCAAATCAGTATAGCCATTATGGGAAACAGTATGGAATTTCCTCAAAAAATTAAAAATAGAATTACTGTATGATCCAGAAAATCCACTACTAGATATATATTCAAAGGATATAAAATCAGCATATGGAAGAGAGATCTGAAATCCCAGGTTTATTGCAGCATTTTTCACAATAGGCAAGATACGGAATCAACCTAAGTGTCCATCAACAGATGAATAAAAAACTGTGTGTGTGTATAATTCAGTATTTAAAAAAAAATTCTGCCATTTGCCACAACACAAATGAAACTATAGGACATCATGCTAAGTGAAATAAGCTAGACAAAGAAAGAAAACTACTGCATGATCTCACTTATATATGGAATCTAAAGTTGAACTCAAAAAGTCAGAGAGAATGGTGATTGCCAGAGGCTGGGAAGTGGGTAAAATGAGATGTTGACCAAAGGGTATGGTTTCAGTTATGCAGGATGAGTAAGTCTGGAGAGCTAATGAACAGCATAGTGACTGTAGTTAATTATACTGCATTGTATACTTGCAATTTGCCCAGACAGTAGTTTTAAATGTTCTCACTATCAAACAAAGGTATCTATGTGAAGTGATGGATGTGTTAATTAGCTTGATTGTGATAACCATTTGAAAATATATACGTATATCAAAACATTGCAATACATGCTGTAAATTTATACAATTTTTATTTGTCAATTTTACCTTAATAAAGCTGGGAGGAAAGGAAGAAGTATTTCTGCATAGTAAATAGTATTTTTCTGTTTATGTGTGGCACTCTTATGTAAATACCAAAGTAGCTATACCAAGTGGAGTATATCTCATTGATCTGTTTTAATTAATTATTGATATTTTGCAATTTATTATTTACAGTCATCAGGGTCACATTCTGTAACTTAAAAATTTCATGAGGATCAAAGCTTAAATCACTTGAAGTAGTATGGGGAAATAGAAACAAAATGACTTTATAGAATATTGTAGAAACATCCTTTATTGGGGGTAGGCAGAGTAGGGGATAATGTCAGGCTAGCTTTATTTGCATATCAAAAAAACACTATGAGGAAAAAGAGTACTTTTTACATTTTACTTTATTTTTTTAATTTTAAGAATACTTTTTGGTGAAAGATTTTGGTTCAAACTTGCCTTTAAAATCTCTGTATTGACTTTATTAACTAGAGATATTTCATACCTCTGTATTTCACAGACCAATATAATGAAGAATGGTAGGAAAAATGATGCTGCTATGATGTTCACGTGTTCATATTAAATACTATAGCTTATGTCTACAATTATTATATTTACAAAGGATGTCAACAAACAGGATGGGGCATAAATTGCCTCGTGAAGCAATGGAATTAGTATTTGGCTTGAGCAAGAAAGAAGTCCCATAGAGGGTGGCTCAAGGAGTGGGGCGCTGGCCCAATATACTAGGGGTGGTGGGTTTGAGCCCAGCCCTGGCCAAAACTGCAAAAAAAAAAAAAAGAAAGAAAACAAACAAATAAGTCCCATAGAGCACCCACTCCAAGAGAGGCTGAGTGAAAGGTCATTAGCTCAGATGATGATAGGTTAGCTGAAAAGCAAGTAAAGAAGATCCATAGTTTTTAAAACACTGTTGTAATTAAGGAGCTGCAGAAAGTTTACTTTGGACAGGATAGCTTATGGGCTACTTAACTAGCTGAAATGAGAATCAGAAATGGCCAGGATAGGATTTAATCTAGAGCGTATGTCATACATTACTGCACAATGCATATCGGTAACCATAACAAACATGTAGACTTTATGGGTCTCAATCAAATGGTGTGCAACCTGAGTACTATTCATCATCTTTCAAGTAGCAGTCTTCCTCTCTTCCTCCATCTTTGCCATCATAAACCTCAAATGTGCATTTTAACTATACTATAATGCAAAGGAGAAAATATTATTGCTTAAAATATTGTTTTAATTAGCACTGTGCTCAAGAATTCTTACAAATCTTCTGTTCCTGATAATGAATGTGGTCCAGTGACCTTTTTCTTTTCTTCCTGAAGCACACTTTATTTCTGGAAATTCAGATAAAGCACAACGCAGGTGGAACCTCAATCCTAATTTTTTTCTTTAAGATAAGGAGTTTGATAATCAGGAGTTACCTGTCAGGACACTTGCAAATATTGGCAGCTTAGGGTTAAAGACTCAAAGTAAACTTGAAGACTTTCTCTTGTCTCTCTTGGCACTCCTCTGGGAGTACATGCTTCTCCAGGGAATACAGGGAAGTTTGGGTACTGAGATTTGATAGATAGGAAGAGCTTATGGTTATTTATAAAATCTACTTGTATAAAATAGCTTCTGGGCTGCTTGGATGTGTGTGTATTTCTTGTGAGTCCTGTCTCTGCAGCTGCAGCTTAATGTAAAGGTAGAGAGCTGACTAGCACAGAAGCTGAATGTTTAGGTCAGCTGGCAATGGTTGGCCCTGCTTTTTCATAAATCTTTGCATACTAATAATTAAGTGCCTTATGAGTAATCCACAGGGCTAAGGAGGGAAAGATCACTTTTAGTAATGATTAGGGAATGCTTTGTGGGATGGGTGCTGTCTTTGAAATAGACCTCTCACAGTGAATTTCAGTCCTTTGTACTCTCTTAACACAATCGTTGAAAAAGCCTGGTGCTTTATTCAAAAGTATAGTCAGTACTCATTGGTTGGTCTTCATCTGTTTAAGGCAAATTTCCAAAAAAATCCAAATGCCATTACCAGCTAAGGCTAATGAAAAAAGTGAATGATCGACTTGGATATTAATTTATTCTTTGAGTCAAATTCAAGGTCTGACAAGAAAATAGTAAAATTTGTTTCATTTGATCTGGGAAAATAGCAGGGAAGGGGATTCCAAAATAGAATAACTGAACATTGCTATCATAAGTGTATAGCTTCCACAAAATAGAAGGATTTGCCCTATTTGGTACAAAGTGGTTCTCATTAATTGTCACTCTGAAGGATAGAAATGTATTATCATGCTTTATTGATCACCTATGAACAAGAGCCATGGATCTATAGAGGAAGAGGACGCTGGTGATACTGGAAAGCAAGGAAGCTGGAATAAAGATGCAGCATTGGCCCCAGGCTGAGATTCACATATCAGAGACAAAGTCCAAACGATTTACAGAAAATTTAACAGTTACAAGCTGAGAATAATGCTAGTGAGAAATCAGAAAACAATTTTATAGAGTATTATTTCAATTGCAATAAAAATTATAGATAGAAAAGTATGTATTTTTGTGTGTGTGTGTCTTATCTGAGGGAAAGAGATACCTAAAAGATTGCTAAATTTCATTGGTATCCCTAAAGGTGTGCAAACTGGTGGTAATCTCAGACACCTGAGAAGATGGGGAAAAAACACTACAATGTTAACTGAACAGGATTGTAAACATGATGGAAGGGAGAAGATTGTACCCTAAACCTGAGCAAAAGAAGAAGACATTGCTACCCATGCAATGTCTATGGATACCAGGCTCTTTGGACCTTCAATACAGGACAGTTAGAGGGCTTTCCAAACATTTTCAGTGGTTATTAAAATGTTTCTCTCTGCCCTGTTGGATCCTGGTAACAGAGTAAACAAGCAAGATCAAATTGTGAACATCTTGGATGGACTGAACCAGAGTACAGAAAAACAGTTCTGGCTTCTTGAATTAAGAGGTCTTATTCCTTCCTGGGTTGTCATATTCAAAGAAGAAACGCCAAATGTTCACATTAACTTGCCTGGAGTTACAATGCAAACCATTAAAAAGAAATTAATTAGAGATACCCCGAAATTTTGCAGCATTTTTGTTAATGATCATTATTTTTAGCTGGTACAAATAGGAATTTTATTTTCTCTTAAATATTTAGTATTTGAAGAATGTCTTAAAACTGGCTCCAAACTGGCTTTCTCCTGGCTGGCTACTGTATTAAACACTTTTTGATTCCTATCCAATAGTCATACCTTTCTCTTTTCCCTTGCTAGCACGACTTAGGTTTTGTTCACCCTACTTTGAATTGCAAAGTCCTCCCCCAGGGTTGAATATTGAGCTTTAATTGACCTCTAAGACAAGGATAGTCGGTCTCATTCCTCTTGGTAAATGATTGATTAAGGCATGGGCAGGTGATGTAATTCAGACCAATGAGACTTTAGAGGAAGTCTATTGGAGGCTTCTGGGAGGAAAAGAAACATAAGCGATGTATACACTCTTGTTTTGAGGATTATATAAGCTATTATGTTTAAACCACTTAGGACAGTGACTAACACATAGTAATCATTGGCACATAACAACACAATAGTTGTTAGGTATTATTATTGTTGATGTTGCTGTTGTTATAATTAGAATGTGGTATCCTAGAGTGGCCATGATACCCTAAATATAGTATATATACTACATTTCTGTCAATGTAACTAAGACAAACACTAGCCTACAATGGGTGACTCTTTGTGGAGACACATAGCCACAGAAGGAGTTTTGACAAGAGCTGAAAGAAAACCGAGCACTCTAAGGATATTTTTTCATCTTCAGCATGCAGAAGATGACTCAGAGCTAGCCAGATATAGGTGTGAAGCAACAGTACTGATCTCACTGCAACCGTGGAGAGAGCTCATGGAAGACAGAATAATCTCACAGAATTTGTATTTACTTTTTGTAATTCTCCATTTGCTTGTACACACCAATCCCCCCAAACCAGTCTTTCTATGTGTATAATGTATGTACACTAGGTAATGGCTACATGGTAATAACAAAATTATAAAAGCTGAAATTATATAATACCATACTCTAGAAAATGAAAATCTCAAATTTATGGCCAGCACCTGTGGCTCAGTGATTAGGGTGCCAGCCCCATACACCAAGGGTGGCTGGTTCGAACCCAGCCCCCACCAAACTGCAACAAAAAACTACCCAGGCATTGTGGCAGACGTCTATAGTCCCAGCTACTCGGGAGGCTGAGGCAAGAGAATCCCCCAAGCCCAAGAGCTAGAGGTTGCTGTGAGCTGTGATGCCACAGCACCCTACCAAGGGCAACAAAGTAAGACTCAGTCTCAAAAAAAGAGAAAATCTCAAATTTAATGCAGAAACATTTCAATTTCCAGATAATTTTTATTTTCACTCATTTATTGTAAATTTAAATACTAATGGAAAGTTTTAAAAATGCTGGTTATACAGAACACAAATGCCATTTTCTCCCTGAACTCTTAGTCAAAATGTTAAAGTATAACAAGTATGAATATTACTCAACTTTTATATACCATGCACATTTTATAAAAACACTACTTAATGTTTAGAAAACTCATTAATGAGCAGAAAACTTTAAAATAATAGCACTATAAAACAATATAATACCACACTAGTTCATGGCTTCCAAGTTAAAACTTATATTAAAATATTAAGAAATGGGCTCGGCACCTGTAGTTCAGAGGCTAGGGCGCTAGCCACATATACAGGGGCTGGCGAGTTTGAATACAGCCCGGGCCTGCCAAACAACAATGAGAACTATAACCAAAAATTAGCCGGGCATTGTGGAGGCCGCCTGTAGTCCCAGCTACCTGGGAGGCTGAGGCAAGAGGATCACTTAAGCCCAAGAATTGGAGGTTGCTGTGAGCTGTGACGCCACTGCACCCTACCCAGGGTGAGAGCTTGAGACTCTGTCTCAAAAAAAAAAAAAAAATTGATTGCAAGAGGGACTTTACCTAACAATTGCAATCAGGGCGGCGCCTGTGGCTCAGTGAGTAGGGCGCTGGCCCCATATGCCGAGGGTGGTGGGTTCAAACCCAGCCCCGGCCAAACAACAAAAAAATAGCCGGGCGTTGTGGCGGGTGCCTGTAGTCCCAGCTGCTCGGGAGGCTGAGGCAAGAGAATCACATAAGCCCAAGAGCTGGAGGTTGCTGTGAGCCGTGTGATACCACAGCACTCTACCGAGGGCAGTAAAGTGAGACTCTGTCTCTACAAAAAAAAAAAAAAAAAAAAAAAATTGCAATCAGTGTAACCTGGCTTATTGTACCCTCAATGAATCCCCAACAATAAAAAAAAAAAAAAATTCTAAACTCTGAAAAAAAGTCTACTACAAGCTTGTTTTCAGAGGTATTGTTTTTATCCATAGAGATGTCAGAACATTAGGTTAATTTATATCCTTGGGGTTTTTTTTGTTTTTTTAAATACAGTATTCTGCCTTATAGGTATCTATTAGTATCCTTCAATATCATTTATAGCTGTTATTAACATTAAGTAAAGTCTACAAAATAACTCTTAAATAACACTTTATAAACTTGATGTTTATATAACAAGAAATGAAAATACTTTAAAAATAAAGTTGATCAATATTCATTGCATCAAATAATATTAAAACCACTTACAGAATAATATTCAAAAATCAATTAAGTCCACATCCGGGGAGAAAGTGAGGATTTATTGAACTGTATTTCTTTACTTTTGTGCATATTTTAACATCTTTGAAAAAAATTTTAAAGAGTGCGGCACAGAATATAGGCTCCCCACAAAGGTGTCCATGTTCTAATCCCAGAGCCTGTGAGTATGTTTTGGTTACATGACAAAAAGGGATTAAGGTTGTAAATAGAACTAGGGTTAGTAACCAACTGATCTTAAGATGGGAAGACTATCCGGTTATTTGGATGGGCACAATGTAATCACAAAGGACCTAAAAAATAGGAGAGTGGGAATCAGGGAAAGAGATGTAATCTCAGAAGCTAGATTATAATGATTCAATTTGAGGACCAGCCATTGTTGCCTTTAAAAATGTAGGAAGGCATCATGGGTCAAGAAATGAAGTGGTCTCTAGAAACTGGAAAAGGAAAAGAAACGGATTCTGTCCTATCACCTTTAAAAGGAAGGGAGCCCAGTCAAAACCTTGATTTTTAGCCCAAGCAGACCAATTTCAGACTTCTGACTTCCAGTTAGAGAATAAATTTCTGTTGTTTTAAGCCATCTAGTTCGTAGCCATTGGTTACAGCTGTATTAGAAAACTAATACAAAAGGAGAAATAAGTCTTGTTGAGTCTCTGTGTGATAAGAACTGTAGCAATCATTTGGAGAGATGCCAATATGGTATGATTCTTGCCCTTGAGCTGCTTACTATCTGCTTCAGGAGACAAGGCTTACAACAAGAATGCCTCGGAAGTAATAAAAGATGACATGGAGTTTAAGATGAAGGATAGAGAGGATAAGTGCTCCTGGAATTATGACTACATGAATAGACATAAATCACTGGGCCTAGCTTGCTCTTAACAAGTTCTGCAGGTAGAGGAAGATGGAATTAGACAACTGCTGACACCATTGGGTTTTCCGTCACGGCACTGTGATGCAGGCCTGACCTGCTCCAGACTAGATCCCTGAACATCTGAAGGGAGGCTGATGTGAACGATGGGTCTCATCTCCAAAATAACAGGCTGTCATATAGAAAAGAATCACTGAGTCCTGCATCAAAAATAATCCATTAGCTCATACCCTCTCTGCCTCCTTAAGAAACTCTCCCCTCACAAAAAAATTCTACCCAAAGGTATTGCCGCATCACCTGTGGAATTCATTCATTTCCTCCTTCCAGCCCACCTCTCCTTGCTGTCAAGCTAAATGATACAACCATTAATCCTCTCCAAGCCCCTACAATTTGTCTGTGAACATGGGAATGTATCCATGGGAACTTGGATCACTTCACTTCTCCATGACTTCGGTTCCTGATTTGTTAAATGTGAATGATAATATCACCTATCCGATAGACAGGGAAGTTTAAAGTGAGGGTTAAATGAGACATTACAAGTAAAGAGCTTATTACAGTGCCTGATAAATCCTCAATAAAATTGCAGTATGATTATTATCATTCAGTGACACTAACTGACCATAAGTAGAACAACAATATATCAAGTTTGCACAGAATGTCTCAGCTTTATACCAGGTGCTGTCCCAGTTTAGTTGTAAATAGCACCCTTTTTCACTGACAAAAATGTCCCCAAATGTTACCTTAATAATAAGGAAGAAGGCAAGAAATTAATAGTTAAAATTCAGTTATCATATTAGCACCAGCAGAAAAGCTGATTTACAGTAAAACATCAGACTCAGGCTTCTTGAATCTTGCCTGCCTAAGAAAGAGGGTTGGTGCTAGAACCAGCAACAGGACTGTCTCTGCAACAGGCCAAGGGTATCAAAAAAAGCCACAGGCAGAAGACTTCAGAGAGATGTTATATTTCTCTTCTCCTTGAACAATTTCTTCTTCATCCTCCCTAATCCAGGGAGAAAGAGAGGATTAGAAAAAGCCAACTCTGCTGCTGTTTGATTATTTCAAGTAGGCATTTTTGTCTGTCTCCCTAGAAAGAACAAAGTCAAATCCTTTTGATATTGAATTGCCTCAATGCTTTAAAGCACCAGAGCTGTGATTATGGTCTGAAAATAACTCTTGACATAAAACAAAGATTAAACATTCAGGTAAGTTTACAGATGGGTTCTCCTTAGTTCTGAGGAAGCTAAAACCAGGGTTAGACTGAACAACAATTTATTGCAGAGATAAAAAGTTGTATCTGAACATTTATTCTTTATAATGCCTTTTTCTTTAGAACTGTCTCTTTCAATCTTCACATTCATGAGTTTTTCTCTCTCTCTCCCTCTCTACACACACACACAATGCGCGCGTGCGTGCACACATATATGCATATATATACACACACAGAGGGTGCCAAAAAATGTATACACATTTTAAGAAAGGAAAAAATTGTATTAAAATTCTAATACTCAAGTCACATTCGACTTCTACAATTACATGAGGTGCTCAATGTGATTTGTATTCATATTTATCAATATATAGTATTACAATTTTAGTACAGTTTTAATACCCACACACATATATGTCCATGTAATACTACAGAAAGTAAGTGTAAAAATACATGGAATAGTGTCTGTATACACTTAACAAAAAACGTGAAAGATACACCTCTGGAGAAAGGAGAGGCTGACAGGGAGTAGGTAAATTGTACATTTTGCTGGATAGTCAATGTACTTCTATGTCATTTTCCTTTTTTTACAAGCATGTTACTTTTGTAATTAAAAAGTTAACACAAAAAGTTATTATTTTGACTTTTAAGTATAATTAGTTTGAAAAGGTGTCATGCAAATATTACTACTAGGACTACCCATTAATACACAAGATAGTTGGCCCAAAATATTAAGGCAATATTTTTCAACCTTTATATCTCATGGCACATTGAACCTGTAAGTAAACTTCCATGGCACATGTAAATGATGTACATCAAACAAAAGCGTAACAAAAAGCATACACTTACTGTGCTTTGAACTTCTTTTGAAAATAATTTATATTTTTCTTTTGTTCTTTTTATTAAAACATAACTGTGTACATTAATGCATTTATGGGGTACGATGTGCTGATTTTATATACAATTTGGAATGCTTACAACAAACTGGTTAACATAGCCTTCACCTCACTTAACTGTTGTGTTAAGACAGTTATACTCGGCTTGGCACCTGTAGCACAGTGGCTACAGCACCAGCCACATACACCAAGTTGGCAGGCTCAAACCTGGCCAGGCCAGCTAACTAACAATAACAACTGCAACAAAAAATAGCCAGGCGTTATAGCGGGTGCCTGTAATCGCAGCTTCTTGGGTGGCTGAGGCAAGAGAATCACTGGAGCCCAAGAGTTTGAGGTTGCTGTGAGCTGTGATACCACAGCACTCTACTGAGGGCAACATAGTGACACTCCGTCTCAAAAAAAAAGAAGAAGAAGACGTTTATACTCTACTCTTAATAGATTTCACATATACCCTTGCAATATACACAATAGGTGAGGTCCCACCGATTACCCTCCCTCCAACTGGCCTCTCCCCTCCACTCACCTCTCCCTCCTCTTCCCTCCTTCATTCTGGGCTATAGTTGTGTTTTATCATTCATGTGAAAATGTGGGTGATTATAAATTGGCTTCATAATAATACTGAGTACATTGGATCCTTTTTCTTCCATTCTTGAGATACTTTACTAAGAAGAATATGTTCCAGTTCCATCCATGTAAACATAAAATATATTATGGCTGCATAATATTCCGTGGTGTACATATACCACAATTTCTTAATCCATTCACGGGTTGATGGGCACTTGGGCTGCTTCCATGACTTGGAAATTATAAATTGGGATGCAGTAAACATTCTGGTGCAACTGTCTTTGTTGTAAAGTGATTTTTGGTCTTCTAGATATATACGTAGTAGAGGAATTGCAGGATCAAACGGCAGGTCTACTTGTAGTTCCCTAAATGTTCTCCAAACTTCTTTCCAAAAGAAACATATTGCCTTGCATTCCCAGCAATGCAGAAGTGTTCCCTTCTCTCCACATCCACTCCAAAATCTGTACTTTGGAGATTTTGTTATGTGGGCTGCTCTTACTGGAGTTAGATGATATCTCAAAGTGGTTTTGATTTGCATTTCTCTGATGATTAAAGATGATGAGCATTTTTTCATGTGACTGTAGACCAGGCATCTTCAAACTTTTTAAACAGAGGGTCAATTCACTGTCCCTCTAACCGTTGGAGGACCGGACTATAGTTTAAAAAAAAAAAACAAAACTATGAACAAATTCCTATGCACACTGCACATATCTTATTTTGAAGTAAAAAACAAAACGGGAACAAATACAATTCACACCGCCTCATGTGGCCCGCGGGCCGCAGTTTGAGGACGCCTGGTATAGACCATTCACCTGTCTTCTTCGGAGAAGCTTCTGTTCAAGTCTCTTGCCCACAATGAAATGGTCTCATTTGTTTTTTTCTTATTAGTTTGAGTTCTCTGTGGATTCTAGTTATCAGACCTTTGTCAGAAACAACCTACAAATATCTTCTCCCATTCTGAGGGCTGTCTTCTTGCTTTACTTACTGTGTTCTTGGCTGTGCAGAAGCTTTTTAGTTTGATCAGATCCCAGTAATATACTTTTGGTGTTGCTTCAATTGCCAGGGGGGTCCTCCTCGTAAAATATTCTCCCAGGCCAATTTCTTCAAGTGTTTCCCCTGCACTCACTCCAACTACCTTTATAGTTTCATGTCTTATGTTGAAATATTTTATCCAGTGAGAATCAATTTTTGTTAATGGTGAAAGGTGTGGGTCCAGTTTCAGTCTTCTGCAAGTCACCAGCCAATTCACCCAGTACCATTTGCTAAATAGGGAATCCTTCCCCCAATTTATGTTTTTGATTGGCTTATCAAAGATGAAATTACGGTAAGTGGCTGGGTTCATTTCTTGGTTCTCTATTCTGTTCCATACATCTACCTCTCTGTTTTTATGCCAGTACCATACTGTTTTGATCACTATAGATTTATAGTATAGCCTGAAGTCTGGTAACATCATACCTCCTGATTTGTTTTTATTTCTGAGTAATGTATTCACTATTTGAGCTTTTTTCTGATTCCATATAAAATGAAGTATTATTTTTTCCAGATCTTTAAAGTATGACAGTGGTGCTTTAATAGGGATTGCATTAAATGTGTATATTGCTTTGGGTAGTATGAACATTTTAACAATGTTGATTCTATAATTTAATTAATGATCTTTAAAATTGTTCATGGCACACCAATGTACCATGGCACATCGGTTTAAAATCATAGTATTAAGTTTATAAATTAATGTGTTCATTGGAGGCCAAAAAACTAACAGGAAATAAGTAGCCTCTGGAAAGCATAATAGCCTCTTCTGATAATAATCCTACTCACAAACCCTGTTCATTTCTTTTTTTTTTTTTTTTTTTGTAGAGACAGAGTCTCACTGTACCGCCCTCAGGTAGAGTGCGTGGCGTCACACGGCTCACAGCAACCTCTAACTCTTGGGCTTACGCGATTCTCTTGCCTCAGCCTTCAGAGCAGCTGGGACTACAGGCGCCCGCCACAACGCCCAGCTATTTTTTTGTTGTAGTTGGGCGGGGCTGGGTTTGAACCCGCCACCCTCGGCATATGGGGCCGGTGCCCTGCTCACTGAGCCACAGGCGCTGCCCCAAACCCTGTTCATTTCTTAAAACCTATGGAACTATGGAAAGCAGGATTTTATTTTTTTTTTCCAGGATAACCCTTTTTATTTTATTTTATTTTTTTTTTATTAAATCATAACTGTATACATCGATATGATCATGGGGCATCAGGAAAGCAGGATTTTAATATACAACCTTGATTTGGAAATCTTGTAATCCTTTCCTCTTGAGTATGCACAAAAGATGTGAATATAATAGAATTTATATCCTATTATATCCTATCACATGAGCATGTGAATATGTTGTACCAAGGCAAAGGTGAAGAGATTTTGTAGATGTAATTAATTAAGGCCCCTATTAAGTTGGCTTTAATAAAAAAAAAAGTTAGCTTTAATAAAAAGGGACTCTTTTCCTGGGTGGATGTGACATAATCAGGTGATCTCTTTAAAATTGAGACTTGAGGGCAGTGCCCGTAGCTCGGTGGGTAGAGCACCAGCCATATACACCACAGCTGGCTGGTTGGAACCCGGCAGAGGCCAGGTAAAACAATAACTGCAACAAAAAAAAATAGCTGGGCTTTGTAGTCCCAGCTACATGGGTGGCTGAGGCAAGAGAATCACTTAAGACCAAACAAGTTGGAGGTTGCTGTGAGTTGTGATGCCATGGCACTCTATCCAGCATGACAGCTTGAGACTCTGTCTCAAAATAAATAAATAAATAAATAAATAAATAAATAAATAAATATTGGTGGGTGTACGTTCTTTCTCCAAGATCAAATGGTCCTTAATGCAAATCACTATATCTTATGTGCCTTTTTGTAGCTTTATAATATCAAACACACATTAGCTTACTTAAGACATTTAATAAACATTTGACATTTGTACAATGCCTTGAATTAGAGATGGAGGAGAAGGCAAAGATGATATCCAGAGATATATTGCTAATGTTGTACATTTCTTATGCAAATAAGATGTTACAAGCGTCAGGTAACAAATATTAATATATATATATAAATATATATGTGTGTATATATATAGACACACACACACAAACACAGTAGAACCTCTGTCAACTGACCACCAAGGGACTGTCACAAACTGGTCAATATACAGAGGCAGTCAATATAAGGAACTAGGCCGACTGTACGGATACATACATGTAATACATGTATGACCTACGAAAATTAGGTCAACTTAAGGAGGTGGTCAATGTAGGGAGGTAGTCGACTATGTGGGGGAGGCTCTACTATACACACACACACACATATACACATAGCCAAGATTTTAGCAGTTAGGAAACTGCTAAGAAAGGAAGAGGTTTGGACACAGGTCCGAGAAGTTATAAAGAAGAGATGACAATGCGCTTGAGAAGGAGTTACTATCCAGGTAGTTCACAAATGTTCTCCCACACCATGTCAAATCCGTAATATCCCTAGAGAATGTGTTATCATTGAATGCAATGGGCACTGGGAACCCCTTGGAGGGTTGAGATCCAGCTTTTCCCTTGGATACTAGAAATAGTCCAAAGAGGCTTTGATTTTTACATCCTGTTTCAATCTGCCAAATCATTTGAAATTGCTGCTGAACAAGACTTTAGTTCTAATTCCTTCATTTCATGTACAAGTGCCCTTTCTGTGTCTCATCTGACTATACCTCTATCTTAAGCTCGGGATATGCTATGATTTGTCTCTAGACAGCATGACCACATCTTACTCCTACTTGAATCCACATTGACATGGAAGGGTACACTTTTGCCTCACACCATGCACACAACTCCAGGAGTTTCTAATAAGTGCTTTACTGGGAAATTTACCAGGTACTGAAGGGAGAAGAGTGACAAAAATTCTACAGCCACTCCTTTCTCAAATCATAACAAATCACTAGCTCAATTTTGTGCAAAGTTCCTCAAGGAGCTTGCTTAGGCTCACACTCCCCTCTCTTTCAAATCAACCAACTCTGTTTTGTGTATGGCTTTAACTGTTTCCTCTAATTTTAAAATAAACCATTAGACTTTTACTGCCACACATTTCCACTTATACCTAGGTGCATTACTACACATGATCTTTAACTATCATGTTGGTTAAAAAAGAAAAAAGAGTATTAAACACTTCATAGTAAAACAGTAATGTACTTAAAAAAATTAAGAAAAATAGCAGACTCAATATTGCTTATCATTAAAAGTTTCTCTGACTTTTTAACCATTACTAATGCAGCCATTTTGCTACATTTATTTTTTCTTTTGTAAGTCTGCATGTGGAAACAAACATTCATTCTACTTTTTCCAGAATATGGCAATAAAATTTGAATCACAAAGCTATTAGTAAATACTAGTGACTTTTAGTCATTTAATACTAGAAAATTAAACACAATATTCTCATTGTTATTTTTGCTGCATGATCAAAACAAGAAATACAATTATAAAAAATAAGGTTAGATTAACCATAATCTATAAAGACTCTTCCGTCACATATTTTAGCATAATTATTATTTTTTAAATATTCTGGAATTGCAGAAATAATTCTATATTCTTTCTGGCAATGAACCCTATTGATCAGTAATTCACACAAATTGTATTATAATCCAACTACCAAAATTTCACCAATTCATATTAACTGCAAGAAAGAGCAGTATGAACTGTTGAAAAAAAGGTAAAGAGGGCGGCGCCTGTGGCTCAGTCAGTGGGGCACCGGCCCCATATACCGAGGGTGGCGGGTTCGAACCCGGCCCCGGCCAAACTGCAACCAAAAAATAGCCGGGCGTTGTGGCAGGCGCCTGTGGTCCCAGCTACTCGGGAGGCTGAGGCAAGAGAATCGCGTAAGCCCAGGAGTTGGAGGTTGCTGTGAGCTGTGTGAGGCCACGGCACTCTACTGAGGGCCATAAAGTGAGACTCTGTCTCTACAAAAAAAAAAAAAAAAGAAAGAAAAAGAAAAAAAGGTAAAGAGCTTTTCCAACTTGGGACCTGTAGGATGGCTCCCGCAAAGAAGGGTGGCGAGAAGAAGAAGGGCTGGTCTGCCATCAACGAGGTGGTGACTCGAGAATACATTATCAATATTCACAAGCGCATCCATGGAGTGGGCTTCAAGAAGCGTGCCCCTGGGGCACTCAAAGAGATCCGGAAATTTGCCATGAAAGAGATGGGAACTCCAGATGTGCGCATTGATACCAGGCTTAACAAAGCTGTCTGGGCCAAAGGCATAAGGAATATCCCATACCCTATCCGTGTGTGTTATCCAGAAAACGCAATTAAGATGAAGATTCACCAAACAAGCTCTATACTTTGGTTACCTATGTACCTGTTACTACTTTCAAAAATCTACAGACAGTCAACGTGGATGAGAACTAACTGGTGATTGTCAGACATATCAAATAAAATTATAAAATCAAAAAAAAGAAAAAAGGTAAAGAAATATACCCAATGTACACAGCCCTACTATGAAACTAATTTGGGACTCTCACATGAAAGCTATAACGCAGCTACAACTTAACAATAGGGGGAAGTGGGAAAGGGGGGGGTGGGTAGAGGGAGGGGAATCGGTGGGATCACACCTGTGGTGCATATTACAGGGGTATTTGCGAAACTTGGTAAATGTAGAATATAAATGTTGTGGCACAGTAACTGAGATAACGCCGGAAAGGCTATGTTAACCACTGTGATAAAAATGTGTCAAATGGTTTATGAAGTGAGTGTATGATGCCCCATAATCATATCATTGTATACAGTTATGATTTAATAAAAAAATTAAAAAAAAAAAAAAGAAATATACTCTTATTACAAGAACACTGAAGAAGACAAACACTCAATTAAGAAAGTATTTCTCAGCATTTTCCTCAACTGATAATGAAGATAATGCTGCCTCTTAGGTGTGTTATGAGCAATAACCCAAGATTATGTATATTAAGTGTTACGACAAGGGGACTAGAATAGACATTCAACAAAAAGCAGTTATGGTATAATATAAACCAATTACCACAAGTATTCTATCCTTCTAGGAATCATCTTTCTTAAACATATAAATAAAATATCTTGAGACCTCATCCTAGACCTTCCTTTGCATTTCAAGTGACTCCTGGAGAGTATTGCCCTGCTTGCCCCTTGTGACATTTGACCCCAAGGTGCTATTTCTAGTTTCTCTGAATCATGGCTGATTCTGGTCCATCTGGTTACTGTTAAGTCAAGCCATCCCAGTTCTCAAAAAACTCTGCCTGAAAATAGAAGAAGAGTCCCGCCCTTCTCTCCCCTAGGTAGTGCTAACACAAGTGTGCAATCATGTTGTAGTGGTAAACACATTATGCTGGAAATTCAAAAATTTTGTAAGAATATTACAATTCAGAAAAGCAAATTTTAGTTTAATATCAGACATGACTGCTCCTCTAACCCACAGGACACACCCAATATGGAGGATCTCTTGCAAGCCTGATGCCAGGGTTGCTTCTCACATCATCTCTCTCTTTGAAATTCTAAGGCTCTTACTTAAGCTTTTGTGCTCAGCAAGCCAGAGGAAATGGAAAATCTCTAGATATGTACAAGGGCTGGGATTACCACCCCATTTTCCTCCCCTATCAAAAGTAAACTTTTGCTTTATTAGAATAAATTAGCATCACACTTTGAATTATTTGCACTCAGATTACTTCCAATATCAGAAGACAAAGAAAAAGTACTTAACGTACTTCTACATGTCAATTAGACTCAGGAGTAATCCCTTCCAGAACAAAGAGAAAGGCACAGTCCCATTTTCACTCTTCCAGCCTCAGGAAACAAATTTTCTGCAATTTTTGAAAAGTAGTTTTATCCCTGCTGCCAGTCATCAAGGAATCAAAAATAGTAAGGTTCTGCCTTGGACCAACTCACTATAATATGAGTAACATTAATAAGGTCTTGCCAGCTTATTTCAGCAAATGGATTTTTGAAAAATAATTTAAAATTAGTACATTAACTATTTCTATGCAAATAGGAGCTGCCAACTTTCAATTAGAAAGCAGTTGGTTTCTAAAGTAAGCCAGTAATTACCTTGCAGATTTGTTGAGGGATTTTTTTAGATAGTACAAAGATAAACTTCAGCCTAGTCTGCATTCAAATTACCAAAGGAAAAAAATTCAATTAATGAGCTTTTGCCAAACTGTAAAGACAGGCTTCGTTTCTTCGTAATGTCAGCCCAACTATAATCCAGAGTCATTGTGTTTAGATTTGGGCACAAGATTTGTTAGCAGATGAAGAATTTGTACAGTCTTAAGTTTATCTTGTAGTTTTATAGAAAAAGAAGGCCCTGATAATTAGTTGTTCAGTTTTACACAGCTATTAAGTGGGATCTGTCTATCTGTGCCAAGGTATATAGATATTTATTCTTAAAAGGCAAGATTTCTAGGATGGTATTGCTTTAGCTGAATATATCTGTTTGGATTAGTGTCATCTAAATATAGAAGCTAATTCCCACATTTATAAAAAATACTTATATGTAGGTAGTTGAGGGCTGGCATGATAGTTCCACAGGATCCTTAGGGACCCCAGCACCTTCTAGCAATCTGTTCCACTACCCTAGACGGTAACTCTTCTAGTCTTTATGGTATAAGATGGCAGTGTGAACAGAATCAATGAAAAGCAAAATAAGGACATCCATTCCTCTTTTTAAGGAGGCTTTCCAGAACTGAATCTTACTTTCCTCTTTTGTAGGAAAGGATGGATAATTGTATTCCCAAATAACAATTCTACTTTCATTAGCCAGAACTTGGTCACATGGCCATGCTTAGCCACAAAGAAGTTTGAGAATGATATTTTTCTTTGGGTTTTCTTTGGGTTTCTTTGAGTAAGCAAGTGATGGAGAACACTAGTAATGTAATATCTGCCACAGTAGCCTTTGTTCATCTTCTTCTGAGGACAACTTTATATTCACAAAGAATGACAGTCACTTATGTTACCAGTGAACCTAGGATTCAGGGAAATGGCATGGCCATACATAGTCTGGTTCCTTGATACATCTCACATAACAGAAATCCAAGCTTGAGTCTAAGCCATGTTAACCATAGGGAACAAGAGATGTCTGGGTATTTTTAGCTAACCAGTGGTGCAGGCAAAAGTCTATTTGCGTAAAGGACTAAGAAGACTCATGGCAGAGAGTCATCTGTCTGTTGTTCTCATTCTTTCATTTACTTTCATTTACTTAAGTATTGAGTATTTGCTAAATACTAGTCACTAGATACACAGCAACAATAAGTTAATCCATCTAGTGAGAGAGGTAGCCATTCAAAAATAAGTAAACAATGAATTAACAACTAAAATACTATGTTAGAAATTATGTTAAAATGTTATGGGAAAGAAAAATAATAAATAGGAGTCTACCATATAGAAGAAAAAAAAGCAGCTGCTCAAAACACGGAAGGCAAGGTGACACGAAAAGGTGTTTATTACAAGAACGTAGCTTGTTTGCATTGGTGAAAAAATCAGAAACATCTTAGATGCCTATAAATATAAGAATTGGTCAATATAATTGGACAGAGTTTTATGATGACTATTATATAACAGTTAAGCTGAATGAATTAGATGTCTATGTATCAACATGGAAAGATTTAAAAGAAATATTAAATTAAAAATGGATAAAAATACATACATGATTTTCTTAACAAAGCAAGCCCATGTATTACCCTGCATAAGTATGTATGTCAAGGTATACAAAATAAACAAGAGCTATGCCCATCAACATGTCATGTCTGCCTTTGGAAAGAGTGTAAAGCAATAGAAAGGAAAGGGGATAGGGTACACAGCCAATTTGATCTTTATATTTATGTGTCTATTTTTATATTGATAGTATGGGTTGTATTTGCTTCAGGTCTTTTTAACATAGTCAATTCGGATACTGGGAATGAGGGATTTTCTACTTTATTCTCTGTTTCTCTTTTTCTTTACTTTTTCATTATTTCATTCTTTTCATTTAAAAAAATATATATAAAGAACTTTTTGGCCCAACCAAGAGTAAAGATCTCACTGCTAATATTTTCCCTTGTAGTAACTCGTGTTCTTGACTATATTCTTATCACAAAATGTAAGTGACAATTCAAACATACACAGAAGTGCACATTCTCAGAAACTAGAGATGAAGCTACAATGGGAACATTGATCTCACTACAGTGAAGATTATTACTTTATAATACTTCTAAATCCAGTCACTTTTGATACATTAGACATTGTGAGAGCTTAAAAAGAATACCTATAATGTATGACTAAGCAAAATTGACCTTGAGGAGGCACCAAACCTAACATTACTTTTTGATTTGAAGTTGTAATTCAATTTTTACAAACTGTGAGGCAGATTATGCTACTCACATAGATAAAAGACACTAATGGCCAGTTTTTTCTCCCAACTAATTCATAAAGAATTTGAGTATACAGCAGTATTCCATAAGGAGTTCATATCATTTTGTATATTGAGCAGATCAAATTACCAAATACAGTACGAAGTTACAGTCAAAAGTTTCTGTAATAACAAGAGCTATAATTTATTGATGGATACTATTGGGGATTTGGGAGGGGGGGTGATAGTGTTCTCTTTTATGTACACTGTAGTTTCATACCTAATTGAGAAGTAAATGCAAGTGTCAGACACATAGAGCTCAAAATACCAGTTTCATTATTGTTAACGAATTCATTAACATGGTTTGGCCTATAGCCATAATTAGTTTTCCCAGTGAAGACTTCTTCTAAGTTGAATATAGCAACCCTGTCCCAGGCAGTGCTAGTCATATTCTGAGGGTAGATGGCCCTGAAGGAAAAAGAAGACAAAAGGCACTGACTGAAGTAAGTTTGTTCAGATTATTCTCTTAAACTCACCTGCAAGGTCACGTCTCTCTTGGGGGACAGAAGGGGATGAGAGAGGGAGAGAGATTGATTCTCTTCCTATTATTTCCAGAAGGATTATATTCCCTACATTATGAACCAAGCTAAGGACATTGGGAGAACATGGTTTGTCTCTTCACCTGTTAAATGCTAGGCACTTTATGAAACATTTTATATTGCTTTCTGTTTCTCATGATAATCAACAATATAATTATCCAGACTTTATAAAAGAAGAAAGTAAGATTCAGAGAATTCAAATAACTTGCACATATTCATACTCACTATCTAGGTTAGACGGTTGAGCTGGGATTCAGACGAAGGTTTATTGACTCTAAATCCCACATGCTTTTACTATCTGCACTTTATACAAATGAAATCACCTGATTCCCCTTGAAAATAATTATAGTAATGCAGATGAGGCATGAAAATGTCCATGGATAATTGGTGCTTGTCAATCACAGGTATTTGGTTCAGTATTAGATTACGCCAAATGAAATGCCTTTCCACAAAAATATATTGTTTGATTTTAACTTAATTCACCTTTATAAGTTTGAGAGGTTAAGTCCCATTCTGCCTAGGGTGTGTACAGAGAGAGAGAGAGAGAGAGAGAGAGGGAGGGAGAGAGAGAACCTATTAGCAATTAAAATGAGTTACAAATGTGTCAGGAAGAGATCCTACAGCTGAAATCCAGGTCAGCTTACTTGAAATGGATATATATCTTCCTCTTCTAAATGTTAATTAGATATTCTATTTTATCTTCAAAAGTTTCTAGCAGAAATTTTCTTGAAGTTGACACTTATAGGTCAAGAGAGCTTCACAATAGTGCCCTCAGCCCCCGTGCTTCTGAAGCCTATTCTTAAAGGTTTATGTAACTCTACTCAAAATTTTTGAAGTGAAGAAGTAAGAAAATACCAAAATGAAAAGGAAAAAAAAAAGCTATGGTGGGCCCTGGTCCCTGTTCAATGTCTTTAAAATTATTTAGTAGAGGGCGGCGCCTGTGGCTCAACGGGTAGGGTGCCGGTCCCATATGCCGGAGGTGGCGGGTTCAAGCCCAGCCCCGGCCAAAAAAAAAAAATTATTTAGTAGACCTAGTAAACGATAACATGAAAAGTAAACTACTTCAGATTCCATTAAATTTGACATTTTAGCATCTATGTGCTAATAATAAGGTAAAACTTTTCAAACTCAATATTGAGACCTGTGCTCATTTTTTTTTAATTCATTAAGTATTTACCAAGCCTTTTATTCGTTGTTATAGAGTTTATCTCAAAACACAAATAACAATAAACTTTCTGTCAAAAGAATTTGAAAATAAAATGGTATCACTTAATGTGGCTAACCAACAAGGCACTTTTTACAGGCCTACTGTAACATGGTTCATAAGAAGAGTATATTGTATTGTGTTAAATTTTAATGCTGAACATCAGTGAAGAAAGTAATTCTAAAAGTAAATTATCCAAACATCAAACAACAAAGCAGAGGCATTTATATGAGAGTTGGCAACCTGAGCTTTCCTCATGGCTTTGCTGGTGTGACTTAATAAGTCATTTCACCTCTCTGAACCTCAGTTGCCCTACCTATAAAATGAAGATGGCGGATTTGAATGGACTTTGCAGTTTGCATCAGTTTATCTTGGGAGTCCTAGAAAAATATCATTTCCAGACCCCACCCCAGAAAATTCCATTCAATGAGTTTGTAGTAGAGCCTGGAAATCTGTCTGTCTAACAAGGGCCCAGAGAATGTATGTTGGAGAAGCACACAAGTAACACACTAAGGTACACTAATCTAGATGTTCTTCCTCCTCTGCCCCTCTCATAGACTATGGAAAATTCAGCAAAAATAATTAACAATCATGGGGATATCTTTCTATGTGGTCTTGGCCCATTTCAATTAATTATTTTCTTAGAATATAGACTGCTGCCTGGGGTGTTTATAGCTTCAGTTGGTAATAACATGTAATTGTGAATAAAGGATTTTTCTAATCAACCTTAAAAGGAAGAGAAGGAAGGAAAGTAAATCCATACATACACAAAATACAAATTCTTAGAGTATAAAATGCTTTTAGTCAACATCTGTACCCAAAATAATCACTGATTTTTTTTCAAGTAGAAAATTCTTAAAGAGGACTGAGGCTCTGTCTCAAAAAAAAAAAAAAAAAGAAAGAAAAGAAAAGAAAGGAAAGGAAAGGAAAGAGAGAGAGAGAGAGAGAGAGAGAGAGAGAGAGAGAGAGAGAGAGAGAGAGAAAGAAAGAAAGAAAGAAAGAAAGAAAGAAAGAAAGAAAGAAAGAAAGAAAGAAAGAAAGAAAGAAAGAAAGAAAGAAAGAAAGAAAGAAAGAAAGAAAGAAAGAGAAAGAAAGAAAGAAAGAAAAAAAGAAAAGAAAAAAGAAATCTTTGCCAAATCTAAAGTGGTAGAGGTTTTCTCCTAGAAGTTTTATTGTTTGGGGTTTTACATTTAGGTCTTTGAATATTTCACATATGGTGTGAAGTAAGAATTCAAGTTCATTTTGAAAAAATGGATAGCCAATTGTTTTAGAACCATTTGCTGAGAAAACTATCCTTTCCCAAGTGAACTGCTGCTATAGTTTTGTCAAAAATCAGTTGTCCACATATATGTGAGTCTATATGCATATGCTCAATTCCATGGGTGTGTAAACTTTTCATGTAAAGGGTAAATATTTTAGGCTTTATGGACCATAAGGACCCTGTCAGAGCTACCAATGTACTACTGTGGCACAAAAGCAGCCATTCATAATGCATAAATGAAAGGGAACAGCTGTATTCTAACACTACTACTTTTTTTTGTTTGTTTGTTTGTTTGTGTGTTTTTGTAGAGACAGAGTCTCACTTTATCGCCCTCGGTAGAGTGCTGTGGCGTCACACAGCTCACAGCAACCTCCAAATCCTTGGGCTTAGGCGATTCTCTTGCCTCAGCCTCCCGAGTAGCTGGGACTACAGGCGCCCGCCACAACGCCCGGCTATTTTTTTGTTGCAGTTTGGCTGGGGCTGGGTTTGAACCCTCCACCCTCGGCATATGGGGCCAGCGCCCTACCCGCTGAGCCACAGGTGCCGCCCACTACTACTTTATAAAAACAGGAAGTGGGCTGGTTCACCCGATGGCTGTAGTTTGCTAACTGCTGCTCTGTTTATTCCTTTCATCTATTTGCTTATCTTTATGTAGTGACTACAATATCTTGACTATAGCTTTATATCTTGAAATCAATGTTCTGTGCACTTTAAAAGTACTCCTGCTGCTAGTAGAATATTACATAAATGTCCATAACACTAAAAAAAAAAAAAGAAAGATAACGATTAAACTTCTGAAAATAACTTTCTAAACCCGTTGAATTTTTTTTTTTTTTTTGAGACAGAGTCTCACTTTATCACCCTCGGTAGAGTGCTGTAGCATCACAGCTCACAGCAACCTCCAACTTCTGGGCTTAGGCGATTCTCTTGCCTCAGCCACCCGAGTAGCAGGGACTACAGGTGCCCACCACAACCTCTGGCTATTTTTGTTGCAGTTTGAACCTGCCGTCCTTGGTATATGGGGCCGGCACCCTACTCACTGAGCCACAGGTGCCGCCCAAACCTGCTGAATTTAATTGCAGACCACTCACCCTATTCCCCTGTATTTTGAGATCTTTCTATATCATTTTTCATATTAATGTATCGTGTTAGTTTTTTTAATTACTTAAGGTGCATATGCATGTTAATACTGAAAATGTATCAAGAAGTTGGATGATTTAACTTGATATAGATATTATGATCCATCAGTATTCTGGGGCTCTGTTTTATCCAAACCATTTACTTAAAAATCAGTGGAGAAGCACAATTTGATGAAACCAGGTGTCCTGTGATGTATGTCACCACTACAGCTCAAGAATGAATTTGGCTGATGGCCATACCAAAGGTAACCAATTATTTCATTGAAGTCCAATACACCCCAATAATGTCAATGTAAATCATAGCAGATCTGTTCAGACCCTTGATTAAAACTAAACATGATATTTGAATTCCAAGCAACTGGAACTTCACAGCAGGTACCCAGGCTTAGCCAAAACTGTTATCAAATCTTTGGGGATTTTTTTTGTATTCAAAAGATAAAAGTTAGCCGGGCGTTGTGGCGGGCGCATGTAGTCCCAGCTACTCGGGAGGCTGAGGCAAGAGAATCGCTTAAGCCCAGGAGTTGGAGGTTGCTATGAGCTGTGTGAGGCCACGGCACTCTACCGAGGGCCATAAAGTGAGACTCTGTCTCTACAAAAAAAAAAAAAAAGATAAAAGTTATCTTGACTGATTATATCTTTAAAATTTGTAAGCAGAACATCAATTCATTAATTTGATAATCGTCCTTCCTTGCTGCAAACAATAAGCATCATTCATCATTTAGCAGTCATGTGCACATCTCCCTACATATTAGTATTTATATTGAAAACACATTAAAATAAAACAATTCAGTATATCAAAATTAAAGCAAATCAGTTGCCCTGTTCAAATAGTGCCATTTCCCGACCTGTAACTAGATTTAGATACAAAAGCTAAAGGTTCAGCATACTGAATTCATTATTCTGAAGCAACGAAGTATAGTAAAACAAAATGACCTTGCTTTATACTCCTTTCAAAATATTAATAAAGTGACAATAACCACACTACCATACTTGAGTTGCTGTGGTGATGCCAAGGGTGGAGGAAAAATCCAGTAATGACTGTACATCTAATCTTATCATTGCTACCTGGAGCTGCCCCAAAGTGATGCTTTTGAGATACTCCGCATGGTTCCTCCACCCCAGACACACTTCAGGCTATATTCTTTTGAAAGAACGTCAGGTATATTTCGGAATCTGAAGCCTTTCTTAAAAAATTTGCCTAGAAAATAGCCGGGCGTTGTGGCGGGCGCCTGTAGTCCCAGCTACTCGGGAGGCTGAGGCAAGAGAATCGCTTAAGCCCAGGAGTTGGAGGTTGCTGTGAGCTGTGTGATGCCACGGCACTCTACCGAGGGCCATAAAGTGAGACTCTGTCTCTACAAAAAAAAAATAATAATTTGCCTAGGAATCTAGCAAGGCCATAGGTAGATGCAAAAGTTACTTAACATATATCCCAGGGCCATCACATTTGACTTTGAGATGACCTCACCTGCAATAATCAAGTGCACAGGATTTTGTGCCAAATGTCATTGTAACGTTAGTTAGGAAACTGGCTGGGAAATGAAAAATGGAAGGAAACAAAGATAATTGATATCACCTCTGAGTAAAAAGTTATCAGGATTCAAAAATTTTTTTAAAAAAAGACCATTCTCCCCTCATTGATTTGCAATAACGGTTCAATGCTTCATCCAGCTATTACTTGGAAATGATTTTATTTACATTCTAAATCTTACCTTTCTCCCTCTGAACCCACAATTTTTCTAAACCTTGCTTCGTGTTGTGCAATCACTATTTTGGGGTAGATGTGGAGTGTATCATCCTTGCCATTTTTTAATATTAATAAACTAGTCCTCTTCACAAATGATGACATTTTTAAAAACCAGAAATAATGCAAATCCTTAGTAGCTGCTCTTCTGGCTGTAACTCTTTAGAACTGGGCATCTTGCATGCAGACAGTTTTGAATGTTCCAGTGGAGTCAGCATTAAACTCTCTACCACAGCACATACTTTACCATATATTTATACTAGCCAAACATAAATACATAAATAAAACCAACAGAACTTAGTACAGAGGTTCAGCTGCATTATACCATTCCAATAAAATACAATGTAAAACCTAACAAATTTGGTTTCCTCCTGAAATACATTAGGTTGTAACTCCAGACCAAAATATAACTTCCAGCTGCAGAGAGATTAATAGGGTGGAATGTGTCAGGTTAAATGAAATATGTACTAATGCTGTCCTAAGCCTTATCCATAAAATCTGTAGCTTTTGCCATGTAAATATACTCTCAAGTCCAATAAGCTCAAATATGGTCCTTACTGATAAACCACTGGACTCAGCCAACAAGGGGACAGATCTAGAATCAGTAGGGAACAGGTGCCATCTAAATAGTAGCATTTGATATAATTGGTTGAGCACCATTTTTCTAAAACTTTGCACCACATGGACTTGTTTTCCCTCTATTCCCATTCTTCCCCTCTTTCTCTACTTCCCCCTTTTCTGCTTTCTGTCCCATTTTTCCTTTTCTCCAGCCCAATCTAGTGTGCCAGTGTTATTCAAACTGTGAGATACAATCTATTAGTCACTCTTGAGATCACTTTAGTGGACCACAGCCAGAAATTTAAAAAATCAACTGCAATAGAATATTTCAGAATGCAAGGTTGTGACAAGGGTCATATTTTTTCAGAAAACATGTTTCAATCCATGACGGTGCCCTGGGTCATGATATAAAAGATATTTCTTCCTGAGGAGCAGTACCAGTATGCATTGCCTGCCTCCACTCATAGTATTTGGACATACAAGAGGTAGCAGGCTGCAAGGTGTAGTTCAATAACAAAGCAAGGCATCGGGTAGCCTGGGATCTTGCTGTCACTAAGTCTGAACATGCATTATGTTACCTTGAACTGCTTAAATGCTACATAAAAGTAAGGCATTTATACACATGTACACATATGATATTTAAGAATACACAAAGGGTGCCAAAGTATGCACACTTTAAGAAAGGAAAAAAAACTATTAAATTTGTAATACTCAAGTCACATTTGGCTTCTGTAATTAGAAGAGACATAAGACACAATATATAAGATAACAAACATTGGCATATATTGAGTATTACAATTTTAATACAGTTTTTTCCTTTCTTAAAATGTGTATACATTGGGGCGCACAGTGGTTATGGTGCCAGCCACATATACCAAGGGTGGAAGGTTGGAACCCGGCCTTGGGCCAGCTAAACAACAAAAACAACTGCAACAAAAAATAGCTGGGTATTGTAGCAGGCGCCTGTAGTCCCAGCTACTTGGGAGGCTGAGGCAAGAGAATGGCTTAAGCCCAAGAGTTTGAGGTTGCTGTGAACTGTGACCCCACGGCACTCTACCAAGTGCGACATATAAGATTCTGTTTCAAAAAAAAAATGCGTATACATTTTGGCAGCCTCTGTATACATGTATACGTGTGTGTGCTGCTGGGGTGCTGCTAATCCTCCTACATGGCACAGGACAGTGAGCCACAACAAATGATCATCTGCACCAGTGTATCAGTGTAGTCAGTGTTGACCCCTGATATATACACATATTATTTGGAAAAATATATATATATCCAATTATTTGGAAAACTCTGAGAAAAAAAGATGAATTTTTTAAAAATTTTCTTTTGAATGTTTGACATTATACAGTCCCAAACTGAAACATAAATATTTATATGTATTTTTAATCCTGATTCTATTATGCAGCTTAAATTCTAATATTGCTTTCTCACTAAAATCAACCATCTAATCAAGAGTGTGAGCACGAGCATAGGCAAGTTACTTCAACTTTTTGAGTCTCACTTTCGTCTTTTGTGAAGTCTGGATAATTATATGGACCTAGAAAGGACTGACATGAAAAACATCAAAAACAGCTATAAAATGTTTTGTATAATCTATTTAGTTTAAGGAGTTTAGGAATTCTTCAAGATTCTCCTGCACATATGTGTGCTACCCCACAATTCACGAGCTCCGTGTACTTCTTGCCCTTACTGACTCCATGTGGCAGGTGCCAGTCGCTAGTTTTACACATGGGGAAACCAGTGTCTGCTCTGGTCCCACTGTGAGAAAGTAGTAGGAATGGGATTTGAACACAGTGTATTGGGTTCCAAGGGCATGGGTATGTGTTTGATTAAAAGACAAACTGCTCTGGGTTCAGGCCCAGTACTATGCCAACCAAGCCGGACTGCCTGCCAAAATACATAATCAAAATAATTGAATTGAATTTAAAAATATCCACATTTTCGATAGCATCGAGAACTAAAGCCTACAATATCTTTTAAACTACATTTACTAGTAATTAAGGGAATGTCCTCTTAGTCTTGCATTTCTTTCTTTATTTCAGAATTTGTTCTATGGAACGCTTCTTTGAAACCTTTGGTTCAACAGGGATAGTATCCACTAAAATGCAGTACATCTGTCTCAGAATTACTAACTCTGCATGAGGTTTCTATTCCTAGTTTTTATTTTGTAAAGCCATCTAGTTCCGGATAGGTCTGGAGAAGCTGGAGAAACAGCAACTGCAGGTAAACTATGTGCTAAACAGTAATTGGACAGCATTTGTATCATCCCAGAAATATGTGCACATTTTTTAATTCCTCATAGATGAAATTTCTGGTTTTCTTCTAATCTTAGAATGAAAATATAAAAACTGAGGCAAAATTTAATTTTATTTCTCTATTTTCCCATTAGCAATGCAATCAGGGATCTCTAAGCCCTTTAGTAACACGAACTGTACAACAGAGATACATTTTACAATGCTACTACCCAAAAGAATTAATAATGTGATCTTTATTAATTAACAAAACTACATTAATATGGATGTTTTTGGTATTCAATTATATTTGGAAATTTTCCCCTAAAACAGACACATTGAGAAGTCAGTGTAAAGCAGCTTTCAAATAAATTGGCATATTTAAATTTTTCACACACTTCGAGCTCTCCTTTATCATAATTTATGCAGCAACCCTCACAAAAAGTTTTATATTGTTCGTCATTTTTTGTGTATCTGAGCATTCAGAGCACCCTTCAAAATAGCTGCCCACCTGCTTGAAAATTTTATGCTGACAAAGAGAAAGTCTGCTCTTTTTAATTTTATCTTACTATCAATGTGGTCTCATGTGGAAAGGCAGGCTACTAAATGCTTTCTAAAGGCTTAGGCATGTTAGATTTGCTTACAAGGCTAATTAAAATAGATGCATGCCATATATCAATCGAAATAAAATATTAGTTTTTATCATGATCCTTTGTTTCTCATCTAATCATATACATGTTACTTGTTACTCGTTTTCTGTGTGTTCCCTTTGCCTAGAGACGCACCACCCTTCTCAGTAAACTGGGTTTTTTTTCAGCATGACTGTCTCATTATTTCTGCATTTGAATAGCTTCTTGGCTCTGTGTTTTGTGGTTGTTCATAGCACCCTTTAAATAACTACATGAAAAGATGACAGTCAGAAATGAGGTAAAGACAGAGAGAGAACAGCATTATTTGACCTCAGTTAGTAATAATATGACGTGCCCAGGCTGTTGCTATAGTCTGTAGCAAACAGTGCATTGGGTGTTTTACACTAATAAGGATATTAAAAAATAACAGCAATGTTTTCGAATATGTAACTGTAAATAGTCTGCCCATGTACACATGTAAAACTATGTAATTCTGAAATTGCTTGTCTAGATGGTAGGGAAATTTCAAAAAGGCACTCTCAAAAATGAAGTAAAAGGAGTGGTAATGACCCTTAAAATCACAGAAATATGATTACAAGATACTTCTTTGGACTATTACTAAATTAAACTCTGTACATGTAAGATTGTCAGTAGTTTTCTTTTTAAAGGGCCAGCATAGTCTCCTTAGAAAATTATTATGAAAGAAAGCCAGAAGAGAAGAGAGGAAGCAGCATAAAAGATTCCTAAGGATAAGGACGTGAATGAGGTAGGAGTCAGTGCTGTGAGAACCTGGTTTAGAAGTGGGAAAAACACATATCTCAGTGCAGATTCATTAGTTGGAGAAATTGCTTTTGCTCTAATTTTGTACCCCTCTTTCTTTTTTGCTCTGCACTACAAAGTTTCCAGATATTCTGAAGGATTTAGATTTTACAGACTATAGCAGATATGAAAATGACAGGGAGTAGAGACAACTTCAATTAAGGTCGTTTTCCTCCAGGATTTAAGGGTAAACATCTTGGTGCCATCAAGGTATTTTAACTCTCTACTCCAGACATAAACTAATAAACTGCATGTTCATCTCGAATACTCTGGGAGAGTGGAGGAGATGCCCTGAGAAACCAAGTCTTGAGAAGAACCGCAAAGCTCTTGCAGAAAACCGCACCTCAGTCTTGAACTACATTGAATCTTTCATTGAGCACCTTCCTTTAAAAGAGTCACAATCACCTGGACTACTAATAAAAGGAAGAAGAAAGGAGAAAAAGCAAGGGAGGAGGCAAAAATAACGCTCTAGTAGATCCAAGCAACGTCGTGAAGAATAAAAAAGAATGAATCTTAAAAAGGGCATTGGGACGCTGCAAAGGGCTTGTTTTTTAACACATTTACAAAAGTCTAGCTTAGTAACTTCTATATTATATAGAAATTCCTTGTTTACCATCCTCATAGGAGATCCTTAAATATCTGCCTGCGAACTCCAGTGATTGGGCGCTTACTAGTTAAGGGAGGCAGCCGTCACAAAGGGTGTCCAGCTCGGATGGCTGGCTGCTCTTTCCCTGGTCCGTAACTTCTACTCAGTGGTCTTATTCTCTTCTCGGATTTAGTACCAGCCGAGTCCATCCTTATTTCACTTGACCGAGTCCGAGCTGCAGCCCACCGTAGAAGCTGGAAGGGCTGGGCAGAGTTCCAGGCGAGAGAGGCGGAGAGGCGTGAGCAGCGCTCTGCAGCGCTTGTCAAAGAAATGGAGCAGCACCTCCTTTGTGGGCTGGAACATCCCCCTCCCGGGTGCACAGAGAGGACATTTGATCTGCCCGGTGATTGATAAGTGCGGGAGAGGGGCCGCCATCCCTCCCTCTCTCCTTTCCTTCTCCTCCCTCCCCTTCTACTTCCCTCCTCCCTCTCCGCTCCCTCCCTCCTTCCTGCCAGAAGCTTTGCCCCTTGGCGAGCCTCTCCAGTGGGGATCTGCCTGCCCTGGGGGCGCCTCCCGCGCTCCACACTGTGCCTTCCCTCCCGGACCCCGCCAGTCCCAGGCAGTGCGGGCTCCTGTGCCTCCCCAAGTCGCAGATGCTACGGGCGCCTCCGGGGGAAGATCCGGGCGGCGCGCTCGCTCGGTAAGTTCTGAGCACTCGGGGACGCCTGGCGACGCGGCCGGCGAGCTGGCTTCCCTCAGCCCGTCTCCTTTCCCGGCCGCTTGCCTTTACGAGGGGACCCGGCGTAGGGAGGCTGGGAACGATCTGCCCAGGGCAGCTAGCTGGCGGCCGCCCTCTACCCTCAACCCCTACTCGGGTTTTCTGGCCCTGGGACCTTCCGCGCGGGCGGGGTCAGGCTGGACGCCTCCCGCAGCCCGGTGGACCGCGCTGCCGGGGTCGGCCCAAGCACCTAGTGTAAGCTGCCGCTCTCTTGGAGTCCCAGAGCCCAGGAGCGAGCGCTGCGCGAATGGCCGTCGCAGCTTTGGGGCAGTGAACTGACACCAGGCGTCTGTCTAGCGGCTTGGGGGAGGGAGAGTGGGGAGACTGCACTAGCGGCCCGGGCCCCATTCTCAGCGACGACTGTGGACTCTCCAAGACACCACGTTTCCCGGAAGGACCCTTCCGAAATGGGATTCGACCTGGTTGCAGCGGGTGGGTGTTTAGAGAAGTGGGCTGCGACCAGGCAGTGTCCCCTCTCAGGCCTGCGGGACTCTTCTTAACCCCCTGGTGGCCTGACAGGCCGGGATGGAGGTGGGCTGCACACCCGCGGTCACCCACAGCGTCCTGTAGAAGCCTTGGCGACCTGAGCCAAGCTCTTCTCCGTTAAATGAGAGTGAGACTGAGGCCACAGAGTCCTTGTTTAAGCCTCCCTCTCCTCAGCGAGGAAGGGGAGCATTTTCCCTATTTTAATGTCCGCCTCTGCCTCCCTTGGGTTCTCAGTTCATCGTCAATCTTATCGCCACCTTGAAAGCCTGCTCTCCCTAGCGGGGTGTTACAGCAGTTATTCCAGAAATGCCAGGCCAAAGGAAACTTACTTTTTAAATAACTGTTTTGCAAAGCGGCTGTGGACACTCAGGAACAGGCAGGAGATGAAGGGTCAACCAACTGGTGTAGGAAGCTAACCAGGGAAGGATGAAGACCTGCCATGCCACCTCAGGGGTCCTGCTAGCTTATCTTGCATTTCCTTGATTCTCTAAGTGCCAAGAATTTCAAGAGCCTACAAATCCCCCCCACTTCCTTGCCCTGTGAAATTCCTAGCAAAATAATCTAGCCTCAAGTATTGACAACATCAGTATCTTGAAGGAAATCATTGTATTTGCCAATGAAAAGTAATATTCTACTTTCAAATACAATTTTCTAATTATTTCTTGATCTTAAGCAAGTCAGCATTTCCCCTGGTTGAAAAACGTCCTCGTGTAAAATGAACCTGTTTTCTGAAGTCTTGTCCCCTGTCACATTGACTTCTAGTCAATGAAAAATTAACCTAATTAATAAATGTTCATTGAATGAAAAAATCTTCTCTCTCTAGGAACTATGTACTTTTAATATTTGGAAATATCCTATCAAAGGGTGTTAGGATAGGAAGGCTAATTATGTTGGGAATTGCATCAGTCTGCTTGCATCTAATGAAACAATTGCAATAGAAAATGTAAGGCCAATCAAAGGGCGGCCCCTCTCCCAACACCCCCTCATCTCAAGGTTGCCCTATGGCATAGAAAAGGACAATTTGAGTCTTGAGGAGGAAAGGATTTTGCTAAAGGCCAAACAAGAATTACAGGGGGAAAAAGGGATCCTGATGCCTGCCTGGTCCAAGGCTTTTCTCGGAAGGAGAAGGTGTGGAGGTTGAGGGAGAAAGCCTGAGAAAAATCCACTAGGAATCATCAGAGCCACAGGTTGCCTTAGTGTCTGAGTTTACAAACTGCCTTCAGCCCTTCTTGGAGAGGAACAAGCTTGTATAAGCTGAACTGTCCTAGGACAGGGCTTAACATGGGAGGGGGTGCTTTCTGTACGCGGATGGCTTTTTTTTTTTGGCCTGTGTAGTTGTCTATTATTCTACATTTGACCAGATGATGGGACCCTGTGCTGACCCTCTCTACAGCAGGTCTGAACTGAAGGGAAAAACGAATTGAAGTGTTTTTAATCTGTGGAACAGGCACATAGTTTGATCATTCCCACTTTACTTTATTTCCTCCTTTTCCTAACCCATTACCCCCTTACCACCAGAGGCATTCCCAGGCCTTACAGGCAACACAAATAATATTCACAATTTGCAAACAGACTCAAAACTGGGAGACTCCTGAGTCTGGGGGAGGGAGCTGTAAGAAAATTAAGGTGAAAAGAGATAATGAAGACAAAAACCCAATTCCTGGCCATTAGTATTACCCTAAAATGGTTTTTTAAACTAAAATTGAATCCTAGAGCTGAGAGGGCCCACCCAGTCTACCCCTTTTTGCAAACAGAGACAGGAATACCCCCAAACTAGTGACATATCTAGCAAGAGAGCCAGACCAGAATCCAGGTGACGTGGGTCCCTATCCAGAACTCCTTTTCCCTGGCCTGTGTTTCTCAAGAGCCAGACTTCCTTCACTGCCTTTCTCTGTTTGCTAGCTCCTCTTCCCCTATGCCTGGAGGACTCAACCACCCGTCCCTGGGCTCCCACTCCCAGCTGAGGCTCAGCCTGGCAGTGCTTTTCTGACACCCACTTCTCTCCTTCCTCCAGTACACGTTTAAACCTCATTATCTGGCTAAGTATAAACCTCAAGGGGAGAAGGGTTTTTGTTTTCGTTTATCTCAATCTATAAGCTAAAGTCGAGCTGGCTGTCAGAATCCAGACAAATATCTGTTTGGCCGGTCAGCACCCAGCAAGTAATTCTCTCAGCACTGAACCAAAGTTCTGTATGTAAAGCATAAATCCCCCAAGAGAACTCATTGCCCTCCTACACAGACACACTGGTGCACGCACACATACCCCACTCTCTGCACCAAGAACATTCTAGCTAGGAGCTGGCAAGCGGACACCAGTCCCGTAGCAAAAAGACACACCACACACACACACACAAACACACTCTCACAGCTCTTCCTGGAAGAGTCTGGACCCCTCCTTGGGAATCTGGGATAAGACCTCCCAAGAATGGGCAGGTAATTGTTCCACACGCAGTGTGTATGAGTGGAAGAGACAAGTGAGAGAGGCCCAGGAGTCTGGGCGGTGGCAGCACCTTAGTGGGTCCCCTCCTTGAGAAACCCCTCTGCTGAAGCCTCTCCAGCCACCAGCCAGTTTGGAGGTGGAGTAGTTCAGAACCAACTGACGCAGCCCGGAATTGAGCTTTGCAAAACCACTTGCAGGGAAGGGAAGCGTCTGCCCCACCCTCCCCCACCACGCGCTCTCAATCCTCTGCCTGCCCCCTCCCCCGTGACGTCACCCTAGCCCTGTCCCAGGGAGCCTGCAAAGCCTCTCAAATTCAAACTGCTAGACGCACTGCTGCCGCCGCCACCAGATTGGAAACGCTCTTCCAGGCTCCGCCGTCTCAGCCGCCAGCCGACCTGGCTGGCCAGTTCCCCGACCTCCCTGCGCAATCGCACCCTGAATCCCTGGCGGCACAGCTTTCCTCTGCTCCAAACCTCCTCTTCCTTTCCTGCCGCCTGCTGGATTTTTTATTTCTGCGCACCCCCCCAACCGAATTAAATCAAGCAACAAAAAGCAGGGTGTCCTCCCTGGAAGCGGCGTCTTCTTTTACCTTGCTCTCCCTCTCTTCCTGAAGATGCTAAACTCCTGGCGGACTGCAGAGGAGGGGGGTCCCGTCTTCTCCTGATGTGTGAGTACCGCCCACCCTGCGCTGTCTTTGCCATCTCCACCCCCGCAGCCAACCCCCTGATTCCTGATTTTCCCACCCCCTTTTTGCGCAGTTTTTAAAAAAAGTAAAGCAATTTCTGCTGTGAGCCCAAGACGGGCAAGACACCAGAGAGGTCTCTTCAAGATACCCCAGGGGAGGAGGAGATGGGCTGGATTTAGTAGAACAACTCCTTTACTAATGACTCCGCGGCTAGCTGCTCCCCGCCGGGAAATCAGGTGCAAGCTTGTGTGTTCCTGGATGTGTGTGTGGGTGGGCTAGGGTTGGGGGAAGGGTAAAGAGAGGAGAGAAGAACCGCTTTGAAAAACGCAGTGATTTCATTCTGCCCTGTTGCCCACCCACTCATTCTCCTTCCCTCCCACTCTGCCTCCTTGCTTTGCCATTTTAATCAGGCTTCCTTCTTTCTTTTTTACCCCGTACCCCGCTTCCTCCTCCGCCCCTCTCCCCAAGGTTTGCCTGTAGGTACCTGAGCTGACACCGAAGGTGCCTAAAGATGCTGAGCAGCGTTTGGTTCCTCAGTGTGTTAACCGTGGCCGGGATCTTACAGACGGAGAGTCGCAAAACTGCCAAAGACATTTGCAAGATCCGCTGCCTGTGTGAAGAGAAGGAAAACGTACTGAATATTAACTGTGAAAACAAAGGATTTACAACTGTCAGCCTGCTTCAGCCCCCCCAGTATCGAATCTATCAGCTTTTTCTCAATGGAAACCTCTTGACAAGACTATATCCGAACGAATTTGTTAATTACTCCAACGCTGTGACTCTGCACCTGGGTAACAACGGGCTGCAAGAGATCCGAACCGGGGCATTCAGTGGCCTGAAAACTCTCAAGAGATTGCACCTCAACAACAACAAGCTAGAGGTATTGAGGGAGGACACCTTCCTGGGCCTGGATAACCTGGAGTACCTCCAGGCGGACTACAATTATATCAGTGCCATTGAGGCAGGGGCATTCAGCAAACTTAATAAGCTCAAAGTACTCATCCTAAATGACAACCTTCTGCTATCGCTGCCCAGCAATGTGTTTCGCTTTGTCTTGCTGACCCACTTAGACCTGAGGGGAAATAGGCTGAAAGTCATGCCTTTTGCTGGAGTCCTTGAACATATCGGAGGAATCATGGAGATTCAACTGGAGGAAAACCCGTGGAATTGCACTTGTGACTTACTTCCTCTCAAAGCTTGGCTGGACACCATAACTGTTTTCGTGGGAGAGATTGTCTGTGAAACTCCCTTTAGACTGCATGGGAAAGATGTGACCCAACTGACCAGGCAAGACCTCTGTCCCAGAAAAAGTGCCAGTGACTCCAGCCAGAGAGGCAGCCATGTTGACACACATGTCCAAAGGCTGTCACCTACAATGAATCCTGCTCTCAACCCAACAAGGGCTCCAAAAGCCAGCCGGCCTCCCAAAATGAGAAATCGTCCAACTCCCAGAGTGACTGTGTCAAAGGACAGACAGAGTTTTGGACCGATCATGGTGTACCAGACCAAGTCCCCTGTGCCCCTCACCTGCCCCAGTAGCTGTATCTGCACCTCTCAGAGCTCAGACAATGGTCTAAACGTAAACTGCCAAGAAAGGAAGTTCACTAATATCTCTGACCTGCAGCCCAAACCTACCAGTCCAAAGAAACTCTACCTAACAGGGAACTATCTTCAAACTGTCTATAAGAATGACCTTTTAGAATATAGTTCTTTGGATTTGTTGCATTTAGGGAACAACAGGATTGCAGTCATCCAGGAAGGTGCCTTTACAAACCTGACCAGTTTACGCAGACTTTATCTGAATGGCAATTACCTTGAAGTGCTGTATCCTTCTATGTTTGATGGACTGCAGAGCTTGCAATATCTCTATTTAGAGTATAATGTCATTAAGGAAATTAAGCCACTGACCTTTGATGCTTTGATTAACCTTCAGCTACTGTTTCTGAATAACAACCTACTGCGGTCCTTACCTGATAATATATTTGGGGGCACAGCTCTCACAAGGCTGAATCTGAGAAACAACCATTTTTCTCACCTGCCTGTGAAAGGAGTGCTAGATCAGCTTCCAGCTTTTATCCAGATAGATCTGCAAGAGAACCCATGGGACTGTACCTGTGACATCATGGGGCTAAAGGACTGGACAGAACATGCCAATTCCCCTGTCATCATCAATGAAGTGACGTGTGAGTCTCCTGCTAAGCATGCAGGGGAGATACTGAAGTTTCTGGGGAGGGATGCTATTTGTCCAGACAGTCCAAACCTGTCAGATGGATCCATCTTATCAATGAATCATAACACAGACACTCCTCGGTCACTTAGTGTGTCTCCTAGTTCCTATCCTGAACTACACACTGAAGTTCCACTTTCTGTCTTAATTTTGGGATTGCTTGTTGTTTTCATCTTATCTGTCTGCTTTGGGGCCGGTTTATTCGTCTTTGTCCTGAAACGCCGAAAGGGAGTGCCAAGTGTTCCCAGGAGTGCCAACAACCTGGACGTAAGTTCTTTTCAGTTACAGTATGGGTCTTATAACACTGAGACTCACGATAAAGCAGATGGCCATGTCTATAACTATATACCCCCACCTGTGGGTCAAATGTGCCAAAACCCCATCTACATGCAGAAGGAAGGAGACCCAGTAGCTTATTACCGAAACCTGCAAGAGTTTAGCTACAGTAACCTGGAGGAGAAAAAAGAAGAGCCAGCCACACTTGCTTACACAATAAGTGCCAATGAGTTGCTAGAAAAGCAGGCCACACCAAGAGAGCCCGAGCTGCTGTATCAAAATATTGCTGAGAGAATCAAGGAACTCCCCAGTGCAGGGCTTGTACACTATAACTTTTGTACCCTACCTAAAAGGCAGTTCGCCCCTTCATATGAATCTCGACGCCAAAACCAAGACAGAATCAATAAAACCGTTTTGTATGGAACTCCCAGGAAATGCTTTGTGGGGCAGTCAAAACCTGACCACCCTTTACTGCAAGCAAAGCCGCAATCAGAACCAGACTACCTCGAAGTTCTGGAAAAACAAACTGCAATCAGTCAGCTGTAAAGGGAAATCATTTACAACCCTATGGAATCAAAGGATGCTGCTCCAAACTGCTGGAAGCACTGCATTTGCTTTTTGTGTTTGTTTGTGTTCTCCTTTTCCCAGCATTAATGAGGGACTCTGGAAATATTTGGGAGATGGGGTGAGGCAATGATATTGCTTTTGCAAGTTTTCCTTTAAATTATTTCTCTCTTGCTCTCCTCCCCTGTTTTGTTCCCTCTCTTCTTAAGAACCACCAGTGAACATGAATGTTTCTACAATGCAGTTTTCCTGTATTTTGTTTGTGGTTTTGTTTCAAAACCATCTTGTTTTTCTATTGGGGGAGTGGAAAGAGGAGATTGTAGTGAATTAAGAAAGACTAGGCAAACTTTTCAAATCAAAATGGATATTGTGTATTTTGTAGAAGATCTCCAAAGATCTTTTGGGACTATAACTTCTTTTGTAAATAATGATATATGGTATTTCCATACTCAGTTACCAAGTATAGCCACTGGGCATCACTTCTTTGTGTTAAAGTGCCTTCGCACTTTAAGTACATTACTTAAATGTTGCTTTTAGCTTTGATAAATTGAACATATTTTAATGTGTTGTATTTTTGAAATTGAAAACAATATAAAATAGATAGATGTTTCAGCTATACTGAGTCAACATACAGTTTGCTTGAATTATAGAAACCAGCCTGTCATTAAATGATTCTAGTTCTAGGACTTTGTAGACTTAACTGTAAAATATTTCCTTTCCTCTGAGTTTGTTCTAAGTGATTTTATTTAAGTAAACTAAGGGGGTTTAACGAGGGACTAGAGGTAATAATCCGCCTCAGTCGGGATTAATAATTCATTAATAAAATATATTTAACCCAATATCAGAGTGAATTGGACAATTAATGCCCTTCCGTAAATCATTATTTTACACTAACATGGTCAGTGTTTTAGATTATTTTCCTAATTAATAGTACACTGCACAACTTTTAATATATTTTTCTGCATTAGATATTTTTATAAATTTAAAAGAAAGAGTCTGTATTTCTAACTTTTTAATTGAAATTAGTATTTTTTCTGCCTATTGAAACATTTTCTATACACACACACACCAGTAGAGGCCGCCACACACCTCATTTAACAAAGACGTAGGAGCCATTCAGTACCTTGAAGGAAGACTTCGAAAGGTCAAATTAAAACTTCCCAAGTACGTTCTATACAAATTCAAGGCAATGGAGATAAAAATGTGTACATTACTTTCAATTTCTTTTAGGAACAAAGGTTAGATTCAGAATCATTCTCAATTTTCACATTTCTAACAAAGCAGCATTTTCCTCTTGAGTTTAATTGAAGCGGTAGTGGTACTGGGATACTATTAAATCATGTACTATTTGCATCTCTAAATCAATTAATAATTACTTAAACCAAGGTAGTGGGGATATTTTTCCTTCTGGCTTCTTTAGACATACATTACTTCAATTTTTTCCTTGTCAGCTTGAGCAAGCCTTTCACTTTGGTCTTAGCATTAAAATGATGTTAACTAACCAAGTCGACATAGTATTTATGAAGCCTTATTAGCCTGTAGATAATTTTGAGATGCAAACATTATTGTGTGATTTAAACAAACAGCCCTTCTTTAGAACAAAAAATAGTTTTGTTTTGTCTATTGTAAATCCTTATGCAACTGGGATGGTGATCTGCATATAAAGTAGTCCAGCTTTTCAATTCCTTGTTAAAGCAAGTGATGGCGTCTGAAAGAAGCACACTGTTTCCTTTTCATAAATAGGTTACTTCACATAATAATCCTTTATTATCATGAGGAGATTAAAGTGGATCCTGATAACTTACTTTTAAAGCTTTAAAATGACTAATAGCTCACTAATTGTCACTATAAACAATTCATGTGATAGGTTTTCAATTAGAAATAGTTTAAATCCAAATTATTTGGATTAATAATTACTGGTGCAAAATTGCTGTTTTTTTAAAAAAAAACAATAGAAGGTAATTGTGTGTGAGTGTATATATGTGTGTGTATATGTGTGTGTGTGTGTGTGTGTAAATGGTATTCAGTAAAAAAATCCCTTTAACAATCTCAATCACTTAAGTATCTACAGTGGCAAGCTAACATGTTTATTCTTCATTAGAGATCATAATTCTTACTTTAATCAAATAAATCAAAGTTGAAAATGGTGGGATGAAGTGATGTACAAGAAAGCTAATGTAAAGAGATTTTACTTTTCACGGAAGAGGAGCTAGAATATAATGCTGGTTGAACTTGGCGATGACTCCTGAAAACCACTTTGTCTTGGAGTGAAGCATTTATATATAGTTTCAAAAATCCTCTTTTGGCTGCTCTCATTTGGCACAATGACAAATATAGATACAGAGCTAGGTATTTTGGGAAGTGATTACGAAGGCAAATAAGCATATATGGGCTTAAAAGTATATGACTAGAGGTATTGATGTAGTGATTCCACATCAATATTTGTTCTTATTCTTTTTGAAATCACTCCTGTGAAATGCCATTGTCCATAGAAAAATTAACTCATTGAGCCTAAAGAGAGATACCTTAATATTTATTTAATTGCATGATTTTAAAGAGGCTCCTGGAAGGACTCAAATCCATAAATGCTTTTGCCTAATAATTATAGTTTAATTCTATATTCTCATGCTTCTTAGATTTGTATTTTATTCACATGAGGTTTACAGATAAAATTATTTGAATGTAGTCCAGAGTATTTTATTTAAAAGCATAATATACTATAGACTTTGAAGCTGTATTTTCTAATACAGTGATAAACATGTTAACTCTTACTAACTTATCAGCATCCCCACTGACTATATTGTTTTGCTTTATCTGCCCAAGTACTTTCAAACATATTATTTTAGGATTTTTATCTTCCACAGCTGTATTTTGCAGTTTCACTTTTATTTCACATGCAGCTTTCAAGGGGTATGAGCATCATCATGGTGACATGGTTCCAGGCCTACAAATGGCAAATGGTAATTTCCTTCTATTGAAACTCTTAATTAGTTGCTTTCACTATTTCTGAATATACCTGTGGCTAAATTTGTACTGAAACACTCAATAGTACGACTTTTCAGTCTGAACACAATTGCCAAGAGTCTAATTTGGTTCTGGACTTTGGTCAACCTGTGTGCCTTGTTAGTTCTTTCCAGCAGTTGGTAAGAAAATGACCCTTCAGTTTCCTCTTTTTTCCCCCCCTTACCTCTAAGGTGACTTAATTTTTATAAATGTTTCCAAGTCATCAATATTTTTCCAAGGGCTCAATATTTTATGAATTTTACCAAGGGTGTGTAAAGAGTGAGAGGTTCCTATGATTTTTTCAGACTTTGAAAATTCATTTTGATTGTACACATTCCAGAAACATATTAGATTGGACTCTAGAGTGAAGAAAGCCTTCCAGGCAATTCTCCTAATCCCTTCATTCATCCATTCATTCATTCTTTCAACAAATAGTTATTGAGTGCTTGCTTCCTAGGTGTCAGGCTCTAGGCTGTGTGCTGAGGGAACAAAGAGATATAGTGGACAGGATCTCAATCTTCCCCTCCTTACCCCAGCAATACCCCCTACTATCCACCCTCACCAGAGCAAGGAACTCAGTGCTAATAAAAGAGAACCTTACCTGAATGACAATCACCCAGAGTACACAGTGAAAACAGTAATGCAATGCAAGAGGTTAAGTTTTTAAAGGTGATTTTGAGCAGTGAAGTATAAAACAAAAATATAAATAGTCTGGCTACAGTATAACCACTATTAACATCTCTTTGGAGTTACACAGCTAAAAAGAATAAAACCACCTAAATAAAGAAAATTTCTGCAGAATGGGGGCCAATATTATGGCCTAAAGATAACCATATGCTTGTGCTATCTAAAGATCTGCTCTTTTAAGATGACTACCAAAATTGTAAATACAAATTCAAAAATGTACTTACATTTTCTATAATATCCATGTTTTAGAGGCAGTATTTACTTTATATTTCAGTGACTTAAAAGATAATATTTTGGCTTAAGTGTCTTTTACCAATACAAAGATAAGACACTTACCTTAATCCTGATAGGGAAAATTAAGTATTGTATATAAGTATACTTTGCTTCTCACAATGATTGTATAAAAAGCCACATACAAATTGAAGTTTCATAAATCAAATTGTACTTTAAATGCATTAAAGAAGCTGCCATTTAGAGGAAACTTGTGTATCCTTTTATAAAGCAAAAAATCATTTTAAAATCATTCTCTAATTCATCTGTTTTGTATATTTGGATTTTCAATATCAGCTTTGCTCAAAACGGAGCCCATCTGCATAATAAGTACGTTTTGCAAGGCTGCTCGTGCTACAAGTTTGTTGGTTGCTAAGGTCTCAGGCTTAAAAGATTGCTACAGTTTGGTGTGAATTGAGCTATCTAATGATTCTGTGATGGCGCAGATATTCCTCAATGATGAGGAAATGGTCTGAGTAGTCAGCCTATTTCAACTTGGTTGAACACAGGACTTTTCTGCTAAATAGTCTCCTCTCTCAGATGTGGCCATGTTTCAGTAGAGGATAGAGTGACTCCTATATTCATATTCTATGAAGTTGTTAGAATCACAGGTTTCATAATAAATGTTATTATGTAAACATATTTAATTGCATGAGTACTGGAATTTTTTAGCAGTATTTTAGCTTGAAATTACTTGTACAAATACTGTTAGATTTAGTTGCAAATAATTGTTCTCAAGTTATTAGAATAAATGGCAAATGAAACAAGCTCTCGTGTAAATAGACTTCTGTGCCAAATAGTGACATTTTTTTCAAAAAATAAATGTCATATTTTGAGCTGTTATAGACAAAATGAAATATTGAAATGTGATCAAATGATATTGTCTTTTATTGGATAAACTGTTTACACAGTTATTTTCTGCTGTAGTTAGCTTTCAGTTAATAAATATTCTCTAAAACAAATATTTAAATTAGTTAGAAAAATTCTTTAAATCTGAAAAGGAATTAAGACAAAATATTGTGGGCAGTGTCCTCTTTGTCTTGACATGCTTACAAATAAGGTTTTGATTCTTTATACCACGTATGATTACAGTTTACATGTTTAAAGTAAAATGAGCTTTTAAAAAATACATATTAATACTTTTCCACAAATATCTATTAGTATCAGACTTAAATAATTACAAGTAACCAACCACAAAAACAATTCAAGAGAGATGTCTATTGATTCTCCTCTATCCCCGCCATACACACATCCACATCAGAACAAATTTTTATTATAAAATTCTGTCTAATAAATTTATATATTATAAAATAAGAGACAGACTGACTCATAAGCCCAACAAATAGAAATTATGAGTTCATTAATAGAAATGCTATCACTATATTCCCAAAGACTGGAGTTAGAACTAACAATGAGAGAGAGAAAGAGGAGGGTTCCTTTGTTCCTGTGATTATGATGACATTATAGCCAATTGATTGAACATTAGAATATATCTGCTCCATTCACAAATGTATAACATAAAAAAGGACTTGTGGTTCCTGTGATGGACATGAAAACTTAAAACAAATTATTGTCTCTTAAGATTGTTAATAAATTCATAATGTAGTCAGTTCATTTATGTAGCCTTCATAGGACAGTTAAGACAACTAGAACAGCTGCATTTTAAAGTGTTTTGTTAGAAGATGAGAATTGGTCCTAGTACATCAGATCATTAGATCCTTTAAAAAGATCAGTTTAAATGAAATGAGAATAAAAGTAATGTACAGCTCTCATTCTGAATACATGTAACAAAAAACATTAAGTTCATAATGTGTATGTTGATACCAGCAAAAGAACATCAAAATAAATTTTGTCATTCCTGGATGGGGACCAAAAATGTAAATTAGGTTTTCCCTGGGCAACTGCTTTGTAATTACTTATACTTCATTTTTATTAATTTTATTTTAAGGTATCACTTTATATTTACTATCAACATTTGCCATTAAAAAGAACATTTGGGCTAGGTATCAGTCTGACTTTTACCTGGCATTTTTGGACATTTGATCCTGACAGAATGTGGGCTACAACGTATAATCTAGGGTACCTTTCAATTCACAAAGTGACTATCAGGCAGACAGGATTGGTGAATGGACTAATCCTTGGCCAAAGCCCTCACTTCTCAAGTCTCTTTTTCTTTCATGTCACTAATATCTAACATAGCATTTTAAATCATAATACTTAACTCCAAAATAAGTATTTTTAATGAATAAATGAATGAGTAAATGAATGGAGTTCTGGTTCTCATAGTAACACTGAAGAAATTGCTGAAAACTGGAGGATCTAACTTTAAAAATAATTAAAATGGGTTCTTAGCTGTTTCAGGAAGTCTTAAATATTTAGTTCAAACAGTTTCAGAACTACAAACAAAGAGGCACATACACACACATACATGCACACATACACACACAAATGGCAGGGAAGTATAGTAACACACAGCTAAGATCTAAAGTTTATTACATGCAGGCAGACTAAGGTCTGTCCCTCAAACCAAATGATTTAATTCTAGAGTTACAAGTAGCTTTACTGCTGAGCTGTGAGATTGCCATATTATTGACTTTTGGAATTGGGACATTCTAAGTTGAGAGAAAATGTACTCTTTGATAAACCTGAATGATGAATTCTTCCAGAGCTTATCATTAGTTTTTTCCTATGGCTCTGCTTGTTTGATTAGTTTGTTTCTTTTCTTTTCTTTTTTCTTTCTTTTTTTTTTTTTTTTTTGTAGAGACAGAGTCTCACTGTACCGCCCTCGGGTAGAGTGCCGTGGCGTCACATGGCTCACAGCAACCTCTTAACTCTTGGGCTTACGCGATTCTCTTGCCTCAGCCTCCCGAGCAGCTGGGACTACAGGCGCCCGCCACAACGCCCGGCTATTTTTTGGTTGCAGTTTGGCCGGGGCTGGGTTTGAACCCGCCACCCTTGGCATATGGGGCTGGCGCCCTACTCACTGAGCCACAGGCGCCGCCCTCTTTTTTTTCTTTCTTTCTTTCTTTCTTTTCTTTTCTTTCCTTTCTTTCTTTCCTTTCTTTCCTTCTTTCCTTTCCTTCTTTCCTTTCTTTCTTTCCTTTCTTTCTTTCTTTCCTTCCTCTCTTTCTTTCTTTCCTTCCTTCCTTCCTTTCCTTCCCTTCCTTCCTTTCCTTCCTTCCTTTCTTTCCTTTCTTTCCCTTCCTTCCTTCCTTCCTTCCTTCCTTCCTTTCTTTCTCTTTCTTTTTTTTTAAGACAGAACCTTAAGCTGTCACCATGGGTAGACTGCCGTGGCATCACAGCTCACAGCAACCTCCAACTCTTGGGCTTAAGCGATTCTCCTGCCTCAGCCTCCCAAGTGGCTGGGACTACAGGATCCCGCCACAACGCCTGGCTATTTTTTGGTTTTAATTGTCAATGTTGTTTGGCAGGCCCGGGCCAGATTGAAACCTGCCAGCTCTGGTGCATGTGGCTGGTGCCTTAGCCGCTTGAGCTATAGGCGCCGAGCCTGATTAGTTTCTTAAGTCTTATAAATACAAGAGAAATTCTTTGGATTCAAGACCACATTAAATATTATTTCAATTGGTTTGTTTAATCAAGTTCAATTTATATGAAATAAGAACCTACAGGTAGCATTTCTCAGTGAAGAGTTCTAGGATCTGAGGTTCTGATCTTAGTGTAACTGTAAAGCTATGAGAACAACTCATGGTTTTCATTGGGTTTCAGCTTCTCTATCTAGGAAGACTGGTAGACTTGATAAACCCCATGGATGAATCCAACTTTAGTACTGTATGATTCTAGGCTACTTTGGGAATGGATGCTACCCACAAAAGAAAGTAGTATGTTGAGACAATTATTTAAGCTTGAAAATCTCTTAAACCTTTTCTCTTTTCAGTATCTACCTTGGATATAACCCCACTCTTATTTTATTTCTACAGGACTCAAATGCACCATTCATCTTTGGTTAATCTCTATTTCTAAAGTTGAGTTTCAAAAGTTTAAATAGTTTTCTTACTTCTTTCTAAATCACAACATGCTATTGCTTTTTGTGGGGGCTGGGTGGGTGGTGAAGGTAATGGGTTAATTTTCCATTTATCTGTCTTTCAAAGGTATTGTATTTTTGGGTGGCGCCTGTGGCTCAAAGGTATTGTATTTTTTGTTGATGAATGAATTTAATTATTCTGTGTGATAATTAAGCAAATTAAACTACAGATCTATCTAGGAAGACCACATATTCACATTTCCTGGAAAATAGTATTTTTTCCCATTTAGTGTTTCATCACCCCACTCTTTTTGCCAGCACTGCCTTTCTTATCATCCGGAAGACTGATAACCCCTTGGACGACTCAGTTGAGCTTCAGAAATTCAATGATTCGTTCCAGTGAGCAAAGCTCTTAGCAGACAAGTAGTGTTTGGCCTCTTCCTGATCATAAACTTCAGCCATGGTTTTATTGTTAGGCCAACATATCTCTATATGGTTAAATAGATTTTAACTGGAAACAAAGAAATAAAGCCCTTGATCTTGCAATATTCAGCTGACAAGATCTTTTGCCTGAGTGGAAAAGAGGAAAAAGCATCCATTCAAAATTTCCTCTGTTTCCTAGAGGTTTCTGAGAAGCTTATTAAAAGCATTAGTGATTGAAAGGAAAAATCCAGCAACACTTTACTGTGTATTATCTTTTCTTCTGTTACAGAAGGTCATACAAAAGGAAATGTAGGTTATCCTCGTCTAAACCACCATCTTAAAAAATAACTTTAAAAAGATGCCACTGGGATACTAAAGACTAATAGTATGATTTTATTTCAAATGTTTAACTTAAAATTTTGGAAAGAATGTTATTCATTGACTAAATTCATCTCTGAAAGGCAAGTACATTTTAAGCAATAATATTGGTAACTTAGGAAGGGTTTTGTTCCAGAAATCTCATTCGTTTTAAATTGATTTATTCACATTCTCTTTTATGCAAATTCATCAAAAAAGTTGTTCAGTTATACTGTGCAAACAAGTCAATGCTCTGAAATTTTAAGAATAAGCTGATTCTTCTGCTCTTACAGACTAAAATGCCTATGTTGAAGTAGTTTGTTTTTCAAGAAGACTTTCTAAATTTCTCTTTAGAGCAAAAGCAAATACACAAGGATAGATATTTGTACAAAGACTAGGTAAAGTCTTAGGAAGAGAAGGATAAAAATATACTTTCTCAAATGACTTATAACAGAGAGAAATGAAATAGGAGAAATAGGAATTTCAAAAACTCCTCTTGCCTCGCCTCTCTAAGAGAAACCTTTCCCAAATGTTGATCCATGGCCAAGAGACAAACATTTTCACTATGTTAGATTTCCAATTTTACTGGGTTCTATTTTGTTCATTCTTAAATCACACTGCTTCTTTTTTTTATTTGCTGCCTGAGTAGGATCTGAGGACAGCAGGTGAACCACTCAACAGAGGACAAGGAGACTTGGATTTAGCCTCCATGCTTCTGCTAACTCTCTGTGTAACATTGGATAAGGATCTTGCCTTCTATGAGCCTCAGTAACTGAGGCTCATAGAAGGCAAGATCCTTATCCAATGAGAGAGAAAGAAAGTAGACTTACCTTTCCCATTCAAGAAATTGAATAAAAATGAGGTTATTACTGGAGAAAACTAGAATAAACTTTAATTTACTGAAAATAGCAAATTATTCTCATACTTGATACATTATCATGAATAACAAATTATAATTAATATTGTTATTGTTATTATTATTGAGACAGTTTCACTCTGTCACCCTGGGTATAGTACTGTGGCATCATAGCTCATAGCTAAAACTAAAATTCTTGGGCATGAGCAGTCCTCTTGCCTCAGTCCTCTTGCCCGAGTAGCTACAACTACAGGTGTCTGCCACTATGTTTTCTATTTTTGATAGAGACTAGGTCTAACTCCTGCTCAGGCAGCTGTCAAATTCCTGACCTCGAGCAATCTCCCTGTCTCAGCCTCCCAGAGTGCCAGGATCATAGGCGTGAGCCACTGCATCCGGCCAATAACAAATTATTTTCAACAAATCTCACCTCTATTTGGTGATACACATTTGGACTAGAAGTTCTAATGCTCCTTTTTGCTTTCAAAATGACATTATGATTTTCTTTCCCTCATCCTTATATAACCTCTTAAATATTATAATTGTGTAAATCCATTTACACAAAGTATGAATAATTTTTGGTAGTCCTTATGTAGTAACAGATTGTCTCTCAAAATATGATTTATGGAGTGCTCACTATGTGCTGAACACTCAAGCAGATGCTGTGCACATCTAAAACAAGGTAACAAGTGTTCCTGCAGGCTGAGTGTGTGCCTAGATCTGGGGTAAGTTGCTGGGGGAAAGTGGAAAACTTGCTAGCCAGTGGAGAGACACAACAAATACACTTGAAGTAGGACATGGTGTTTGCCCTCAATTTATAATCAAATTGACAAGATGAGCTACTTATCCTTGAAAGGGATATGGGAGGTCAGGATCAGAAAAGAAAAAGATCAATATGGACTAGACCAGCATTATCTGAGAAGCTGCTTGGAGCAGGCAGAACACAGAAAGAGTCCAAAGGCTTCTGGAATCAGCAAGACTGAAAATGTACAGATAGAAATAAGCACACATAGAATAGTGAAGAGAATGGTATGCCTGGCTGAATTTAACTTCTGATGGTTCTGAAAGCCAGAATAAGAAATATGGACTTGATTACGTAAATAATGGAAGGCTGTTCAAACAAAATAAAAATTACAGTACTATTAATATTTATATGGGGCCTTATTAAGTTTTTCACATTTATTTCTAATGCTATTCCTTGTAATCACCACTCGAGAAGATCATATTTGTGCTACAATTGAGGAAACCAAGGGTTGAGGGGTTTTAGTGCTTGTTCCAGTGATCTACTGACTACAGGGAGATGATAGTTCATCAAGAGTCAGCATGGAAAAGTGTTCAAGGCTTGGAGCCTGTAGCTCAAGCAGCTAAGGCACCAGCCACACATACCTGAGCTGGCGGGTTCGAATCCAGCCCAGGCCCGCCAAACAACAACGACGGCTGCAACCAAAAAATATCCAGGCATTGTGGCAGGCACCTGTAGTCCCAGCTACTTGGGAGACGGAGGCAGGAGACTCGCTTGAGCCCAGGAGTTGGAGGTTGCTGTGAGCTGTAATGCCATGGCACTCTACCCAGGGCAACAGCTTAAGGGTCTATCTCAAAAAAAAAAAAAAGAAAGAAAGAAAAGTGTTCAAAAGCAGGCACTCTGGAGCCAGCATGCTGAGGTTTGAAACCCAGTTCTGTCACTCTCCAGCTGTGTGACCTTTAGCAAATCAGTTAACTTCTCTGGGCTTCAGTTTCCTCATCTGAAACAAGTGGATCATATTTATTTCACACAGCAGGTATGAGAATCAATGAGTTAATATATGAAAAATAAAATGTTTGTTGTACAAAACCAAAAGTGGTAAAGGTGTAATTTGAAACAAGTTCCGACAGAGTTTCAACCTATATCTTGTTGATTCCATCATTGTGTCCCACCGGATAAACGGAGAAGCAATGAGTCATCTGGCAGAAGGAGTACTCTGGCTATTGGGGCAAAGACGAGACTGAGGTCCAGGACGTTGCTATGGTGATTCAGGGTTAAGAAGTGAACCCGTGATTAGAGAAATGGGCAGAAGAGAAAATCGAGAGAGTCCCTACTCCTACGTTCAATCCCAACCTGTCTACAAGCTGAAAGTACACATAATCTTTTCTTTTTGTATCATCTTTCTCTTTTGATTTAACATTACAGTACAAAGATCTATATCAGCCATAAATAGACCTATTGCTTTTTAAGATATACTGTTTTTCAATCTCTTTTTACCTCCCTCTTTTCCTCCTTCTTTTTCTCCCTCCCTTCCTTCCTCTTTCTTCTTTCTTTTTATTTATAAATTACGTATAATTGCATATATTTATGGGGTACAGTGTTCCAACATGTGTATCATCATACCTTGCATAACTATCAAATCAGAATAATTAGCATAACTATCATTTTAATCATTAATCATTTTTTCATAATATTCAAAATCCTTTATCTTTATCTTGATATACACACTGCATTGTTGTTATCTAGAGTCACCCTACTATGTAATAGAGCACCAGAATTTATTCTTCCTGTCCAACTGTAACTTTGTACTTACAACCAACTTTTCCTGGTCCTCCCTCACCCTTCCCTCCCCAGACCCTGGTAACGTCTATTCTACTCCTACTTCTATGAGATCAACTTTTTTAGATTCCACATATTTGCGAGATTATGCTGTATCTGTCTTTCTGTGCTTGGCTTTTTTCATTTAAAATAATGTTCTTCAGGTTCATCCATGTGGCCACAAATGACAGGATTTTCTTCCTTTTATGGCTGAGTAGTATTCCACAGTGTATATATACCACATTCTTTTAATTCCCTCATCTGTAGATGAGTACTTAGGTTGATTCCATGTCTTAACTATTGCAAATAGCACTTGAATACAACATAGAGGTGCAGATATGTCCCCAACATATTGATTTCATTTCCTCTGGATATATAACCAGTATTAGAATTTCAGGATCATATGGTAGTTCTAGTTTTAGTTTTTTTGAGGAATTTCCATTCTGTTTTCCATAGTGGCTGGGCTAATTTTCTTTCCCACCAACAGTGTTCAAGCATTCCCCTATCTCCATATCCTCACTAGCATCTGTTGCTTTTTATCTTTGATAGTATAGCTATTCTAACTTGGCTATTCAGGTCTTTACTCATTTTTAATTGAATTATTTGGGTTATTTTTGCTATTGAGTCAGATTGATCTTTTAGAGAATCAAATTTAGTAATGTCCATCCTTTATCATCAGATCCTTAGCATAATAATATTCATATTCTATAAGGAAAATGCATAAAGCAAAATGAATAAAGAAAAAAACAGCTGTTCTTCAAGGATTATTAAGAGAGAGAAACTTGAAGCGGTCTGGTTATGGAGGAGGAATTTCAGGTTTAACAGAGATTCACATATGCCAGCTGGGTCTTAGATCTTTGTAGGGCTGACTTCATGGGCCTGGAACTTGTGAAGCTGCACAGGGGCTGAAGCTTGGAAGTGTCCCATAGTTGGTTTAACATTCTGATGTTTCTTGAAATTATTAATAACTTTTGAACAAGGGACCCTACATTTTTATTTTGCAATGGGTCTCACAAATTATTTAACTCATTCTGAGTGGACAATATCCATGACTCAATTAACTTGCCATAAATTCCTTTTGCCTAAGGCAGATCTTTTTCTAATAAGAGCATTAATTTATGAACATCCTGCATTCTCCTGTTTATGTGATTTGATGTATCTTATTACATTGTCCTCTCAGACGAGGTATTGAATTAAAATGTGCACACTTCTCCTTTTAGCCTTTTTTAATTTACACTTTACACCTTTTTGGCTAACTCAGAATGTGCCTCTGTGTGTGTGTGTGCGTGTGTTTAAGAAATATAAAAGCGGGCGGCGCCTATGGCTCAGTCGGTAGGGTGCCGGCCCCATATACCGAGGGTGGCGGGTTCAAACCCGGCCTCGGCCAAACTGCAACCAAAAACTAGCCGGGCGTTGTGGCGGGCGCCTGTAGTCCCAGCTACTCGGGAGGCTGAGGCAGGAGAATCGCTTGGGCCCAGGAGTTGGAGGTTGCTGTGAGCTGTGTGAGGCCACGGCACTCTACCGAGGGCCATAAAGTGAGACTCTGTCTCTACAAAAAAAAAAAAAAAAGAAATATAAAAGCATCCAGTGCTAAAACAGCAGCAATGGGAGGTGGGGTGCAGTGTTCCTCTTCTGTGCATAACCTGTTGTTATCTCAACGGTGTAGAGCTGGTAAGAGCAGTTGGATGATTTTGCAATGTGAGAACAGCAATTTGGTTTTTGTAGGGCAGGTAAAAAATGCCTTTGTATGATTTTAGGAAGCTTTGTAGGAAAGAAATTGTGTACTTTTTAAAACTCTCCACTTACCTCTGTCACCTAAGCTGTAACCACAAGAACAACTTTCAGTGAGACCTGATTTCACTCATCAGAACAACCTTAAAAAAGAAAGGAAAAATAAGGAAGCAGATGTTTGGGGGTTTTTCCCACACTTAAGAACATTTAAAAAAGAAACATTTTGGAGGGAAGGGAACTTGGCAAACTTGACACAGTAAATTAGAACTGGGGTAGAAATGATGAAATCCTGATTCATAGGATCAGATATTTTGGTGACATTCTATTGCTTCATTGCAAAAGAAATTGTTTCAGATGCCTTTGAGAATTTCTATTAAATGGCACCCAGATAAGTTTTTATAGTTATTCACAGATAGACTCCTTAAATAGTAAAGCAAAACCCCACCACACCCCACACCCCCACGCCCATGCAAAGATTTCAATCAAGCATTTCTCAGGCACATAGGAGTAGGTCATAGGCAAACCTCACAGCTGCCTTTGAAGCGTGGTGTGTTTGGAACCCTGAGCTGCTGGACCACATAACAGTTTTCTGTTTATATCTGACCTACAAACTGTGAATTTTACTTAGAATGCAAATGAAGGAATCATAAGGACAACATTGCCTTTGACTGATGTATTTAGTCTTCCTGACCTGAAAACACATAAACTATTGAAGGGCTGTGTAAGTATTGGTGTGACTTAGGAAGTTCAGACTGTATGTTGGGCTCAAACTTAGGGCTTACATTTACTTTTTTTTTCTCTTCAAATAAAATCACCCAGTACATTGCCCATTGATTCCTTAGACTGACAAAATCCAAGAGTGCCAAGTAGTGCAGAGGCCTTGGGCCTGGAGGAGAGGCAGGCTCTACAACTAGGCTATCTGCTTTGTGTCCTCAAGCGTGGAAGGGAGTATTCAGACACCAGAAACCTCTCCTTGGGCTCTGGGACTTGTTAGATGGCTACAGATTCAGAAACATTTGAATCTGATTTGTATTCCAATGCCAAAATTTGCTGAATCACAGTAGATAGCTAGCTTTTGACTTATAAAACTTCTGGCATTATTTATTTTTTCTTAATAACCTTAACATTATTGAATTCCATTCACAATTGCTACAAACCATCAAACCAAGTAATGATTATTGAAGTAAACTTTAAGAACTGATTTAATAATAAGTACATAGGTCTCTGGCTTAATTCTTAAATAGGCAAATTAAGAATTCTTTACATGGGGCGGCGCCTGTGGCTCAGTGAGTAGGGCACCAGCCCCATATGCCGAGGGTGGCAGGTTCAAACCCAGCCCCGGCCAAACTGCAACAACAAAAAAAAAATAGCCGGGCGTTGTGGCGGGCGCCTGTAGTCCCAGCTGCTCAGGAGGCTGAGGCAAGAGAATCGCGTAAGCCCAAGAGTTAGAGGTTGCTGTGAGCCGTGTGACGCCACGGCACTCTACCCGAGGGCGGTACAGTGAGACTCTGTCTCTACAAAAAAAAAAAAAAAAAAGAATTCTTTACATGTACTTTTACTTATCCATAGATTAAAAACTGCTGTATGGCTGTTTTAAATACAACATACCTTATATTATCAAAGGTTTTTTTCTATAAATAGCAATGACATCAATATCTCCCCAAATTTGTCATCTACATTGCACAAAAATGGTCCTAAGACCAGTTGTGATTTTAAAATGAACAGCCCTATAGCTTACTTTAAAAATTGTGCCATGGTATGAATATTACTAAAGCAAACCTGCAACTTAAATTTTGGATGAAGTAATGTTGAGTCTTGTAAATTGAAAAATAATCTTTACCTACAGCTATCAATTTTGCTTTTAAAACATGCAAGATATTTATAAATCTCACCTGATCTTCATAAAATTGCTAAACTCAAGAACAATTAATAGGAAAATATATTCTTTTTCACTTTTTAGAGAAGACCAGAAATCTGGATGAAAGAATTTGCTTTTTTTTTCTTATGGTAAACACTGGCAAGAGCAGGTGGGGGAAGGGGATTGAAATATGGGTTATCACCTTATTGTTCCCAGGGATAAAGAAAAGAACTTTTCACTCTTAGCTATTGTGCAACAAACCATTTTTTCAACATTCTCATTCATAATGTTTTCTGGAGTGTAACGTCTGTCTTTAAAAGGTTTAAGCTAATGCCTACACATGCCTACTTAAAAATACTTTCCCATTTATTACATTTCCTTTTCCCAGATGTCTGGTAAACTTAAGAGGCCTCATTATACCACGTGGAAATAAAGATATTTCCAAATGGAAAACGACTGTTTTAAATGCTGAGTAACGTCCATTGCAGGGAGAAATAATTAACTCATTAACTCATTCATTCATTCACGCAACATAATATTTTTATTTATTAATTTTTTGAGACAGTGTCTCAAGCTGTTGCCCTAGGTAGAGTGCCTTGGCATCGCAGCTCACAGCAACCTCATAGTCTTGGGCTTAAGCAATTCTCTTGCCTCAGCCTCCCAAGTAGCTGGGACCACAGGCACCCACCACAATGCCCGGCTATTTTTTGGTTATAGTTGTCATTGTTGTTTGGCAGGCCCGGGCTGGATTCGAACCCGCCAGCTCTGCTGTATGTGGCTGGCACCCTAGCCACTGAGCTACAGGCACCAAACCTCATGTAACAAACATTTATTATTAAACACTATGCGAAATTCCCCTCTAATCCTCAAGGAGCTTACAATCAAGTGGTGTAGAAAATTATGCATAAAACGAATGCTAATGCAGAGTTTGTAAATGCCATGAAAGGATATATAGGGTTCATTGAGAGGAGGCAGTCAACTAACTCAGTCTGAGTAGCAAGAGCTAGCAAAAGTTATGCTAGAGCTGGACCTAGAGGGATGAGGAGAATTGTATTGGCTTCAAAAAGTGTAAAAGCGGGCAGCAGATATAAAAGCATAGACCTATGCAAGTGTATGGCATCCTCTGGTCATGGTGAGACACCTGATGTAACTACAACATAGGGTGTAGGGGAGAGAAGTGAAAATGAGACCTATAAGGCAAATTAGGAAGGGGCTCGAATGCCATGCTAAGGAAGATTGAAAGCAAAGTGAGTTTGAGCTGGGTAGTAACATGATCAAATCTGTGGTTAGAAAATCATTTTGGTGGGCGGCGCCTGTGGCTCAAGGAGTAGGGCGCCGGTCCCATATGCCGGAGGTGGCGGGTTCAAACCCAGCCCCGGCCAAAAACCACCAAAAAAAAAAAAAGAAAATCATTTTGGAGGCTCGGCGGCTAGGGTGCCAGCCACATACACCAGAGCTGGCATGTCTGAATCCATCCCGGGCCTGCCAAACAACAATGACAACTACAACCAAAAAATAGCCAGGCGTTGTGGTGGGTGCCTGTAGTTCCAGCTACTTGGAAGGCTGAGACAAGAGAATTGCTTGGGTCCAAGAGTTAGAGGTTGCTGTAAGCTGTGATGCCACAGCACTCTATCCAGGGTGACAGCTTAAGACTCTTTCTCAAAAAAACAAAACAAAACATAATTTTGGTGCCTTTGATGATGGACTAGGGTGGGAAGAAACCTAATGGACCAGAGGCAGGAAGAATAATGTAAAAGTCAAAATAGGAACTGGACTAGCTGAAACTAGGGGTGTAGAAGTCCTAATGAGAAAAAGACGTGAGGAATTAGAGACCAGATTATAAGTTATCTTTGCAAGATGAGAAAATGGGAAAGGTCAAATCCTTCTAGAATCTTGTATGTTTCTATCATACAGAATGCTCACATGTATTTAACTAAAGCTTTGTATAATTAATAAAGTCTCCACATAAAGAAGCATTTCCTAAATCCATATCCCTGTCTGTGTGGAATTCCAAAGTACCTATGAAAGGCACAGATATTTTCACTTCTTCATATGCATTGAAGCCTTTTGTATATAAAGATCCTGCCTCAATAAATGATTATACATCCATCAGAAACATCTGCAAATGTCCTAATTAATGAATGTTCTGACACTTCCTACATATCATGAACATTAGTTTGTATTTATTCTTCAGTATGGTCTTGTATCCGATGGCTACATGAGCATAGAAATGCTGTATCAAATAAGGAAACTCTACAACATATGCATTTATTGTAAACCTGACATTATTTTTAGGGGAAGGTCAATGTAATTTGGATGTCAGTCATGTCTTACACACAGCAACACATGGAAAACATTCAAGAAGAGAATAATTTAGCTATAACTTACATTTCATTCTTTCTCAATTTTGTTACTTAAAAGGACTTATCCATTTTATATAGTAAGAGGCTTTGCTAAAACCTCTACGCCTATTATGATTGCCTTATTAAATGATTTCTATAATGTATTCATTACGCCATTCAACCAATACTCAAGTGCTTGCCCTTTGGTAATCACTAGACTCCTGTTGGATGAAGCAGACAGGGTGGTGACCCTTGTGAATGTCAGGGGTGTACAGGAAAACACTAGGAATATATTCTTCTCAGTTTGGTTTGAAATTACAGCCACACAGCTCTCCAAAGGACTTGTGCCATAATCATGAATTCATTCAACGGATATTGGTGGGCACCTTCTCTATGCTCAACATTATGCCTAGTGTTAGGCACACATTAATAAGTAAAATACACAAGGTTTCTGCTTTCATAGAGCTTAGTCACTTAGTAAGCACTCGAAGTACAGTGCGTTGAGTTGACGAGGTGGTGTTAACTGGAAACAGAAAGTTTCCAGGACCTAATGGGCACTTGAGATTTATATGCATGGATGAGAAAGAGAGAGAGATGTTTATATGCTTATCCCACTTTTACCTAAATGTTATCATGTCCTCTCAGTTGTCCCTAAAAGGAAACAATAAAGAATGAAACAGAGAAGAGGAGAAAGAAATGTGAACATTGTACCTCCTCCCACAAGCCTTCACTGACTCCTCTGAATGGAAGTGAATCTTCAAACACCTTCTGATTCAACCATTTTTTCCAATTTATAAGCATATTCTTTTTTAACTGTTAAAAATAAAAATCCCAGGCCGGGCATAGTAGCTCATTCCTATAATCCTAGCACTCTGGGAGGCCAAGGTGGGTAGATTACCTGAGCTCAGGAGGGTAGATCGTCTGAGCTCTAGAGTTTGAGACTAGCCTGAGCAAGAGCGTGACCTCCATCTCGACTAAAAATAGAAAAACTAGCCAGTCAGAGTGGTAGACGCCTGTCATCCCAGGTATTAGGGAGGCAGAAGCAGGGGATCTCCTGAGCCCTAGAGTTTGAGGTTGCTGTGAGCCATGGCACTTTACTGAGGGCTACAAAGTGAGACTCTGTCTCAAAAAGAAAATAAATAAAAAAATAAAAATCCCACACAATAACACGTAATTTCTTATTCCTACTTTTAGATAAATCTGGGGAGAATCTTTAGGATTTGTTCTTCCTAAATGCTCTTACAAAAAAAATTTTAGTAAAGGCTCTGTAAAGACTGAAAAAAAAGTGAGGACCATAACCTGTCCAAGCCTCATTTTCGTAGGTAATTTATGCTCCTTTGTTTCCACCTTTGCCTTCCATGTAATCAGCCTCATCCTGTAGCAAGCTAGAAGATGCTGATTACATACAAGTCACAAGGTAATTTACCCTTTTGACCTTCTTTGAGCTCTTATAAATCTCTCGACTGCTGGGAGGCCAGGGTTTTGTCCTTTTCTCAGCAACAAAGGGCTGTTGCTTTATAAACTGCCTCATAGCAGCAGAAAGAAAACAGTGAAAACTGTGTGTGAAGTGGCCTGGGGGAGGGGTAGCTATGACTTTGGTCTTTCTGAGAACATGGGGAAGAACAGTTCCCATTTCCCAGTTAGCAGCCCTAATTGTGCCAGAAGTGACGATGGTGATCAATTGAAATGCAGTTATCAGTTGTGAGTGTAAAATGAGGAGGTTGGACCAGTTGATCTCAAAAGCTCTTTCCGGCTCTCTCGTTCCAAGATTCTAAATATGTCTCTCGCATGATAACTTGAAGAGAAAATTGAATAGGGTGAATAATTAGGCTTATGTGTGAGAAGCACCCGGGTGGATATAGCCCTTCACAAATCACAGCTATGGACAGCCTCTCCTGAACTCAGATGTCAAACAGGGGAGGTTCGGTCTAAGTTGTGCTAAATAAACATGGAGAGCCTGACCATCATATTACCTAAGCAGAGGTGATCTAACTTCAGGTAGAAGGTAAGTAGACAGGAAAATAACTTCAGCATTTGGTTTCAATTAATAATCATGGGAACCTTTCACATAGCTATTCACTAGATTGCTCATATTCAAGATGTTTGTGTATGTGTATGTGTGGGGGGGGGCGTTGAAAAGGTTTTCTGAAGTCTCTTGGATGATCTTATTCAGCTGACTGATACCTACTTTTCTTCTGGGTTCTACTTAGGATTGTGTTAAATAGAATTTTTCCCTTTGTTTTCTGTGATTAGTTAATATCGTCCTAATTGCTCTAGCTATTTTTTTGTTTCTATTCATGCATTAAATTTCACATGCAAAATTGAGTCATCTTACATCTTGATACATGTTAAAAGTTGAATTTGAGGGAATTATCTTAGACAACAGGGGGTGCTTTATTCTTTTGATTAATCCAACATGGACCTATATCCATCTTAATTTAAGTAGTAACAATTTTATAGCACTTAAGATACGTATACAGTATTCTAAGTGCTTTGCATGTATTAATTCATGCCATGTTCACAGCCACTTTATGAGTGAGCCTGTGTACGTGTGCGTGTGTGTGTGTGTGTGTGCGCGTGCCTGCTTGTGAGTGATTCCCCCTGTGCTGGTTTGGACTGTAGTGGTTATAATGTCTTGCGCTTTACTTTTAGGTTGGAGTTCTGAGAGAAAAAGAGAGAAGTTCCCTACATTGGTGGTTTATTTCTCACCTCTAATATCATGGTATTCAGTCCTAACCTAGCAGATTTTTATGACCCCCAAAATATTTTGGCAGTGCCAAGAGCCCAAGCAGCTATGCTGCTGGGGGCAACGGCAGCAAAAGCCCCTTAAGAGTTCCGGTTTGTCTGATGTGCAAAGTCCAGCAGGCTTTGACTGGCACAGAGCTTTTGCTTTTCCAAATGATGACTCAATTAGAAAGATGTACAGCCAACAGAGAGACTGACTTTAGAGGAGACATGGGACTTATTTTTCCCCAAATGCCTGACAGCGGGTTCCCCCTGAAATGAAAGTCTTGTAGTAGTCCAGATGTTCATCCAGATAGTGTGAAGGCAGTACTGTACTAATGCAGAGCTTCGGGGTAGTCACAGACAGCACAGTAAAGTTCTAGAACAAAAGGACCAAGCTTTTTGGATTTCTGGGAAGGGATTTTTGGCAATTTACATAGCATCTTTGTTATGGTATTACCAAGCACATTTTAAGAGCACTTGTATCAACCTGACATTCATGAAAGCCAACTTGCCCGATGAGGTCTGAAATTCGTGGATAGAATAGTAAGGCAAAGCCTGAGCAATCAGTAGGGAATTGAGGGAAAATTCAACATTATTTTGTGAGACACTAATGATCTCTCATCTCTTATCTCCTCAGTGCGAGCTTTGGAAGATCAATGTGACTATCTAATTTACTCTGGCAATGGGAGGAGAAAGGCGTTAGCCAAGGAGTAGCATGAAATGATAGCGGCTGTGTGTTCTAATGAGGATTTTTTATGATTATGATCCCATTCACTGCAGCCCACTCCCTGCCTGAGCACAAATGATTTGGGGGGAGATGGCAGACTTCACATAATGCCACTGTGCCCACAGTCAACAATGCTGCATAAAGTATGAATGTTGTAAGAATCAGTCTATCTACCGTTGGGCATGAATGTCTGGGCAGCCCCTATGTGTGTGAGCATGTTTTTATTCTAAAAAGCTTCTCATTCAGTGGCTACTGAACTTTGTTGATAACCCACAATGGAAAGAGAAGCTGGCATGCAAGTGATAGCATCTTGCAGGCAGCATTGTGACATTTACTTTTCCCTTGCAGTACCCCAAAAATCCCAAGATTAAATTTGGTTTGCCTTTTATTTCTTCTGACACCCTATGCTGGCTTTTCATTGCAGAGACTTTTTATGAGCACATTGGACGTGGGACTGGGCTGCCAACAGATGGAATAAAAATACTCCCATCATTCTTCCTACCACCTCCAAGAAGCAAATGAAAATATTCACAGGCCAAGGCTCAGATCCACATAGTATGGCAACTGGTGTGCTTTCCTTAAATGCAGCCAAAAAAGACAGGCAGAGTGTAGTCTGAAATTTTTGATTACTTCAGAAGAAAGTAAATACATACAGTATTTTAGTTTTCAGCAACAAAAGAGCAGAAATGTAACCAACATTGTCTTGTTAATTTCAAACCACTACAGAGAAATGTTTGTTTGTGCTTGCTAATGCTTGGTATAGACAGAAACGCAGCATGCATGGAACTGGTTCCACAAGAGTCATTAAAAGGCATGCTGAGAATAAGTGCTAAGAACATGACACAATTCTTTGTGCCTGTTCTTTGGTGAAATTCATTATGGGAATCAAAGTCAAAGATGTGACATGTTCATTCCTCCAGGAAGAGAGAAGATTAAATGGTAAGTGTCTTTCCTTTTTCTATCTTTCATGATGGCACGTTTGGCAGGCATGTCAGGAAGACATATTGGAAACAGGCAGGCATTGTGAGAGAAAACAGAATCAGAGTGGGAAAAGACCAGTCTTACATGTGACTGATTATCATCATGGCTGTACAATTTAAATCACACATGACTTTATAGCATATCATGTCTATTTTATAAAAAGGTTTTTCTTTGCAACATGATATGCTGGAAAGAGCCTCAGGCTCAGAACACATGCTCAAATCTTGGTTTTGCTGGTTCTTCTGTGATCTTAAGCAAGTTCTTCTCCTTAAGTCTCAGTTTTCTCAACCGGAAATGCATAGTAATAACACCTACTTCATAGTGATATGAAGCTTAAATTCACTCATATAAGTCAAAGTGCTTAGTATAGCACTTGGCATCTAACAGGTAATTTATTTTATACACACGCACACACACACAGTAGAACCTCTGTCAGTTAGCCACTCAAGGGACTGTAAAAAACTGGTCAACATATGGAGGTGGTCAACATATGGAATTAGGCCTACTCTACTGATATGTATATGTGTTACATGTCCAGTAGATGAAAATTAGGTCAACTTGTGATCAATGTAGGGAGGTGGTCAATTATGGAGGATCTACTATGTGTGTGTGCAAATATATTCAATCTCTTAGTATAAGGAATGAAGAAATACCTAATGCCATGTAGTATGGCTCGATTCACTCGCAAATATGCTAAGCTATGAGCACTGGTTTAATATATTTTGGTTTCACTAGAGCCATTGCCTCTTCAGCCACGCTTTTTTTTTTTTTTTTTTTTTTTGGTAGAGACAGAGTCTCACTTTATCCCCCTCGGTAGAGTGCCATGGCTTCACACAGCTCACAGCAACCTCCAACTCCTGGGCTTAGGCAATTCTCTTGCCTCAGCCTCCCCAGTAACTGGGACTACAGGCACCTGCCACGATGCCCAGCTATTTCATTTTATTGTTGTTGCAGTTTGGCTGGGGCTGGCTTCAAACCCGCCACCCTTGGTATATGGGGCCAGCACCCTACTCACTGAGCCACAGGTGCTGCCCCAGCCAAGCTTTTTTTAACCTACAACAGCAATTTTCTGCTAAGCCTTAGTGTTTCACATGACACTGTTCTTTCTATACATACACCTCTTACCTACTGTGGTTACCAATTTTAGGGGCACATATTAAAATCACATGAGGAACCACAGTTGCCCGGGACCTATACAGAGATTCTGATTCAGCTTGCATAGAATGGTTCCCTAGATTTTTTTTTTTTTTTTTTGCATTGGCATTTTTTTTCTTTTTTTTTGAGACAGAGCCTCAAGCTGTCACCCTGGGTAGAGCGCTGTGGCATCACAGCTCACAGCAACCTCCAAGTCCTGGGCTCAGGCGATTCTCCTGCCTCCGCCTCCCAAGTAGCTGGAACTACAGGCACCTGCCACAATGCCCGGCTATTTTTTGGTTGCAGCTGCCATTGTTGTTTTGGTGGGCCCAGGCTGGATTCGAACCCGCCAGCTCAGGTGTATGTGGCTGGCGCCTTAGCCGCTTGAGCCACAGGCGCTGAGCCTGCATTGGCATTTTTAACTGATCCTGAAGTAATTCTAGCGTGTAGCCAAGTCAAGAATTGCTGAATGGCAGGGTTCCCCTCAGTCTCCCCCATCTCCTACTTTCCTCTAGGAACAGTGATGATGAGACGCCTAAACCAACCACAACCTCCTGCTTATTTCTTCTCAGTCTAGGACTTTGTACAGTGCCTGACACATAGAAAATACTTAATAAATATCTCTTGAATAAATGAATGAATAAATGGTGGTACCAGTGGTACCTGCTTATAAGACTGCTGATTAGCGTTACTGTGTGATAAAGTGAGAAGAACATAGACTTAGGAGTCAGAGAACCTGGAGTTTTGTTCTGATTCAATCACAGGCTTAGTAGATTTTCGTGGTTGAACCATTTATACACCCCAAGCCTCAGTTTCCCCAGGTATAAAAGGAAAGTAGATTAGATGATGCTAAGGCTTTTATAATAGCTCTAACATTGTTATCTGACAAGTCTATGAAAACCTATGGCACAAATAGCTATATTTCTGCCACCCTCATAAAATGACATGTACACAAGGAAAGGGAGTTTAATGAATCTTGTAAAAAGCACTTTCTGGAACTAGAGAAGCTGTTTTTATAATGGAGAGGATTTAATGGACTTAGCTTATAAAGAAGTAATTTAGTAGCTTCTGTCCATTTGGAACTGTTGTCCCTGCTAAGCAGAAAGAAAGGAGATGGGAACATACAATCTTTGAGTGCCTACCTTTTCTCAAAGACTAAGTGTGTCCTCTGGAATCATACCAACTGGATCCAGACCAAGTGCTTACCAGCTGGGTGACATGAACATGTTCTTTGGGATCTGAAAAAGATGAAATGGGATAACACACATAAAGCACTTAGAATAGTATCTGGCAAGTAGAAAGGACATAATAAATATTAATGGAAAAATAAGAACAAGACAAAATTCAAATAAAACTCCCATGAATCTAGTACTGCTTGTTTTCATATTCCCATTGCAGAAACCTAAGTTCAGAAGTCAAATAAATTTGCCCTGGTTGCCATAGCTGGTAAGTGGCAAGGCTGAGATTTTAAGCTGGTACCTATGACTGCAAAGCCAGTGGCCTTGCCCTTACTCTGTATTGCTTTATTGGGATTCCTAAAATAGCTAGATCTGCTTGTAGACTCCCTACTGCTATTACTAACCATGCTTTGCTCATTCCAGTAGCCAGCGCTGGGGGTGTACTCATTTCAACAGTCTATCCTGGGTCCTTATAGGTTTGTTTTCACTGTTGATCCTTGGCTTTCCCCCATGCCCCCTTTTCAAGTGTCCTCCACCATGAAAGAGGAACAGTGACGCTGCTTTTATAGACAGAGCTGGACTCAGATATGCACCTCTAGCTTTTAGCACAGGAAAAACCTCTACATCAGCAGAATTGTTTTTGTGCATTGGACCATAAAGGTCTTTGCAAAGGAGAAGTTTGTCTTGGAAAAATTAACTCTATATCCTCCACAGCACCTAGCCCACAGTGGGAGCTCAGTAAGTCTGGGGCAGGGCCTGAACATATATGCGTTGAAAGTTTCCAAGGTGATAGCACTCTGGGCACTTTGTGCCCCTAGTTAAGACCTCTAGCTAGATTCCAGTGCAAAACTCTCAGTGTACAGCTGGGGAAATTGAGCTAAAGAGGATAGAAACTTACCCAAGGATATATCACAAGGACTCAAAGCAAGCCAGGAAGCCTGACTTCAATTGTAGATCTCCTTCCACTGCCTCCTGGGTCAAAGTGGATTCAGGACTGTGGGAAGACCCACATTGTTCTGCTTGGGTAATCCAAAGTCAGCATAATAGTTGAGTTGTCTTTATTAAATTATTTGTTGTCTGGTGGCCTTTTGCTCCTTTTAGAGATATATTAGGGTGATTACAAAAGCTATCTCACAAAGAACCAATATATATGTATATGTGTATACATAACACATATTTATATTTAACATATTTACATATAATATATATGTTATATATAATATATATTTTATATACAGAGGGTGCCAAAAATGTATATGCATTTTAAGAAAGGAAAAAATTGGACAGAAAAGGGAGAGGAGAGAAGGTGAGGGGATTGGTGTGCTCCCATCTAATGGGTACTATGTAAGGATATATGGCACACCTCTTGGGTGTAGGGCACAACTACAACCAGGACATTACCTAATAAATGCAAACGTTGCAACGTAATCATACATACCCTCATTTTAATCTGAAATACAAAAAAGAAAAAAAGAACAACTATATTAAAATTGTAATATTCAACATATACCAGTAAGAACAGATGGATATAAGTCACGTTGAGCACCTCCTATAATTGCAGAAGTCAAACATGACTTGAGTATTACAAACTGGATACACTTATTATATATTAGAGAAGAATATGGAATTTGGAGCCATATCAGTTGGTTTTAAATCCTGGTTTCATTACTTCCAAGTTGTAGGATATTGGGAAAATATTTTCCCCGATATTCAGTCTCTCTAAATGGAAAATGTGTATTTTTATTAGGTTGATGTGACAAATAAGATTGTCCATATAAAGTATTTTGCAGTGTCTGACAAGAATTAAATATTCAATTAATCTTATTACCTTATTTTACCATATGCTCCAATTAATCCTTTATCTCATTGTTCTTCAAGTGTCAAGAAATTGTTTACTTTCTTTCCATTTCTATCGTCTGTAAAATCATGTAAGTCTGGTTGTTCAAAAATATAACTGCAACACAAAGCAGCAGAGCTCTGTTTACCAGGGAGAACAATCCCTAGCATTCTGCCACTCAATCATGGTCAAAAGTTGAGTTAAGGGTGGCGCCTGTGGCTCAGTTGGTAGGGCGCTGGCCCCATATACTGAGGGTGGCGGGTTCAAACCTGGCCCCGGCCAAACTGCAACCAAAAAAAACATAGCCGGGCGTTGTGGCAGGCGCCTGTAGTCCCAGCTACTTGGGAGGCTGAGGCAAGAGAATCGCGTAAGCCCAGGAGTTGGAGGTTGCTGTGAGCTGTGTGAGGCCACGGCACTCTACCGAGGGCCATAAAGTGAGACTCTGTCTCTACAAAAAAAAAATAAAAAAAAAAAGTTGAGTTAAAAATAATAGTTCCATATGTGGGAGAATTTCTAGGAGTAAACGTGGTCTACGCACTATTCTAATACATCCCTGGATTCAGGCATGTCGGCAGAGAGCTCAGCACATAGATATACTCACGTGGACCCTCCAGAAGAATGGCTTTTCTCAAATTATGCTTTAGTATGTTACTACATCACTAACCTCTATTAAAGGTCATGTTAAGCAACAGCCCAGGAAACTCATTGTTACATATGGACATAGTGTTAAGAGACTTTAATCATTAGACTACCAATACTACTGATTATACAGATGCCTGGAGAAACTTCCTGGCCTGTCTCTATACCAAGAATGATTGCATACATTCATGGCCTAATTAACATTTTTCTAATTCATGGACATTGTGGCTTTTGCAGTATAGAAATTCTCTTTTTTCCTAGAGGTTGCTAAGCCTCTTGGAGATGATTTTGTGGTCACATCCTTAGCAGATAGTCTGCATTTGTAGTCCACATCTAGATCACTTTGTCTTCACACTGTTTTCTCTTTCATCCTTTATTTTATCTTTTGATTTAAGCTATCAAGTCATATTTATACATTCTAATTTATTTTTCAATATTTAATATCTGACTATGTAAGAGAGTAGAAAAGGAAGGATTAGAAAAGTAAATAAATATTATTCACAAACAGATTTCTCAATTCTTTAAAACTAAGCCCATCTATATTACTTACATCAATATTTGCCCATAAGGCAAAATCTCACAACATAAAGGTGCATTTTCAAAATGCTCATGTAGGCAATTGTATTTTAAAAGTCAAGAGCAGTATCATGACTTGTAATAGAGACTGGTCAGGGATCTACTGTGCTTCTTCAGAGTCAGGGGACTGACTCAGTTCAGAGTTTTCCTTCTTGGGCAGTGATGCCCTTTGATGACAATAAAGCAAGCGCCACCACAATTACAGCAATTTTTTCTTTCCAGTGTCTGGAGCTGGCCATACTTTCCAGTTTCTTTCACCAAAGGAGGTTTGATAAGAAGATAACTTAGCACAACCCACATTTCAGTGCATTTGTTTACTTTTACTGATGCCCAGAGATATTTTGAAGATAATATCAGAAGCATGGGCTTGGTGCGGTGGCTCACGCCTATAATCCCAGCATTTGGGATGCTGAGGCGGATGGATTGCCTGAGCTCACAGGTTCAAGACCAGCCTGAGCCAGAGTGAGACCTCATCTCTAAAAATAGCCGGGTGTTGTACTGGGCACCTGTAGTCCCAGCTACTAGGGAGGCTGAGGCAAGAGAATCACTTAAGGTTTGAGGTTGCTGTGAACTGTGACATTATGTCACTCTACTGAGGGAGACATAGTAAGACTCTGCCTCAAAAAAAAAAAAAATCTTCCAGATATGCCAAGAAATTCTGAAATTCAGATAGCAGACAGTTTCAGAACCCCAGCACGACTCAATCTCAATAAGACATCCCCCAGGCATATCATAATTAACTTCACTAAAGTTAATATGAAGGAGAAAATTCTAAAAGCAGCCAGACGTCAGAAATCCATTACCTACAAAGGGAAGAATATTAGATGACTGCAGATCTCTCTGCTGAAACTTTTCAAGCCAGAAGAGGGTGGTCATTGACTTTTAATCTCCTAAAGCAAAATAACTTTCAACCCCAGATCCTGTATCCAGCTAAACTGAGTTTCATTTATCATGGAGAAATTAAATACTTTAATGACATTCATATGTTGAAGAAATTTGCCATAACCAAACCAGCTCTTCAGGATATTCTGAGACCTATCCTCCATAATGACCAGCCCAGTCCTCTACCACAAAAGTAAACTCACTCAGAAACTTTTGATCAAACTCCAACTTCCACAGTGGTGAAAGCATTAAAAATGTCCACTGACTTTCGAAAAACTCGATACCCAAAATTTTACCAGACTTATCAATATTCTCCATTAATGTGAATGGCTTAAACTGTCCTTTAAAAAGACACAGGTTAGCTGACTGGATACAAAAACTCAGGCCAGATATTTGCTGCATACAAGAGTCACATCTTACCTTAAAAGACAAATATAGACTCAGGGTGAAAGGATGGTCATTCATATTTCAGGCAAATGGTAATCAGAATAACGCAGGTATTGCAATTTTATTTGCAGATACAATAGGCTTTAAACCAACAAAAGTAAGGAAGGATAAGAACGGTCACTTCATATTTGTTAAGGGTAATACTCAATATGATGAGATCTCAATTATTAATATCTACGCACCCAACCAGAATGCACCTCAATTTATAAGAGAAACTCTAACGGACATGAGCAACTTGATTTCCTCCAGCTCTATAATAGTTAGAGATTTCAACACTCTTTTGGCAGTGTTGGATCAATCCTCTAATAAGAAGCTGAGCGAAGAAATTTTAGATTTAAACCTAATCATCCAAAATTTGGATTTAGCAGACATCTACAGAACATTTCATCCTAACAAAACTGAATACACATACTTCTCATCAGCCCACGGAACATACTCCAAAATCGATCACATCTTAGGTCACAAGTCTAACCTCAGTAAATTTAAAGGAATAGACATTATTCCTTGCATCTTCTTGGACCACCATGGAATAAAAGTTGAGCTCAGTAACAACAGGAATCTGCATACTCATACAAAAACATGGAAGTTAAATTACCTTATGCTGAATGATAGCTGGGTCAGAGATGAGATTAAGAAGGAAACTGCCAAATTTTTGGAACAAAACGACAATGAACACACGAATTATCAGAACCTCTGGGATACCGCAAAGGCAGTCTGTTGCGTGACCCGAGACGCGAACGAGCAGCAGCTTTGCTGTAGGTGTAAACTCACTCCTGTAATTATTAAGTCAAGAAACAGACTATACACCGTGGGATGGCATATAGCAAAGTTCTTTATTCCAAGTTTAAGTTTTATACTCTTCCAGTCACATACACACCTAATCCATTATCTATTAGCTGAATTTTAACTTGAAAGGAAATATTTATCATATCAATGTAACCACTTGTGTAGTAAATCTCTTCCTCTAAACAGTGACTAGTTTTCTGAGGGCACAAAGACCAAAGCAGCCATAGGGGAACAGAGTTAATAGAAGAATATCTTCAAGCATTCACTCAGTTTACTCAGTATGAAGTAATGACTGTGACCTTCCTTCAGGGCAGAGTACCTATAGACCTATGAGAATATGTTGTTAACATATGTCAAGCCTCTGGCCCGTATCTCTGAGGAAGGGCAGCATGCCCTTGGATCTCAGGCTTCACGGGGTGTACTGCTTCAGAGAAAAGGCCTAAGGAATTTTTACAATTCCAAAAAAGCCTAACTCTGTGAGTAACCCAGGGGGGTCCAAGCCTCTTAAGCCTCTGGAAGAAAAGCATGTCATTTTAAACTCACACTGAATTTACTTTGTGTGCTTGATGCAGGATAAGTTTATTTCTAAATATTATCCTACACAGTCCTAAGAGGGAAATTTATAGCACTGGAAGCCTTCCTCAAGAGAACGGAAAGAGAGGAATTTAACAACTTAATGGGACATCTCAAACAACTAGAAAAGGAAGAACATTCCAACCCCAAACGCAGTAGAAGAAAAGAAATAACCATGGGCGGCTCCTGTGGCTCAGTCGGTTAGGCGCCGGCCCCATATACCCAGGGTGGTGGGTTCAAACCCGGCCCCGGCCGAACTGCAACCAAAAAATAGCCGGGCGTTGTGGCGGGCGCCTGTAGTCCCGGCTGCTCGGGAGGCTGAGGCAAGAGAATCGCTTAAGCCCAGGAGTTGGAGGTTGCTGTGAGCTGTGTGAGGCCACAGCACTCTACCAAGGGCCATAAAGTGAGACTCTGTCTCTACAAAAAAAAAAAAAAGAAAAGAAATAACCAAAATTAGAGCAGAATTAAATGAAATTGAAAACAAAAGAATTATACAAAAGATCAATAAATCAAAAAGTTGGTTTTTCCAAAAGGTCAATAAAATAGATAAACCTCTGGCTAACCTAACCAGGAAAAAAAAGAGTAAAATCTCTAATCTCATCAATCAGAAACGACAAAGACGAAATAACAACACACTCCTCAGAAATTCAAAAAATCCTTAATAAATACTACAAGAAACTTTATTCTCGGGCGGTGCCTGTGGCTCAAGGAGTAGGGCGCCGGTCCCATATGCCAGAGGTGGTAAGTTCAAACCTAGCCCCAGCCAAAAACCAAAAAAAAAAAAAAAAAAAGAAACTTTATTCTCAGAAAAATGAAAATCTGAAGGACATTGACCGATACTTGGAAGCACGTCACCTTCCAAGACTTAGCCAGAATCAAGTGGAAATGTTGAACAGGCCCATATCAAGTTCTGAAATAGCATCAACCATACAAAACCTCCCTAAAAAGAAAAGCCCCAGGACCAGATGGCCTCACGTCAGAATTCTACCAAACCTTTAAAGAGGAATTAGTACCTATATTACTCAACCTGTTCCAAAAGGTAGAAAAAGAAGGAAGACTACCTAACACGTTCTATGAAGCAAACATCACCCTGATCCCAAAACCAGGAAAAGACCCAACAAAAAAAGAAAATTATAGAGCAATATCACTAATGAATATTGATACAAAAATACTCAACAAGATCCTAACAAACAGAATCCAGTCACATCAAACAAATTATACATCATGACCAAGTCGGTTTTATCCCAGGGTCTCAAGGCTGGTTCAATATACATAAATCTATAAGTATAATTCAGCACATAAACAAATTAAAAAACAAAGACCATATTATTCTCTCAATTGATGCAGAAAAAGCTTTTGATAATATACAGCATCCCTTCATGATCAGAAAACTTAAGAAAATTGGTATAGAAGGAACATTTCTTAAACTGATAGAGGTCATCTAAAGCAAACCCACAGCCAATATCGTATTGAATGGAGTTAAATTGAAATCATTTCCACTCAGATCAGGAACCAGACAAGGCTGTCCATTGCCTCCACTGCTCTTTAACATTGTAATGGAAGTTTTAGCCACCGCAATTAGGGAAGAAAAGGCAATCAAGGGTATCCATATAGGGTCAGAAGAGATTAAACTTTCGCTCTTTGCAGATGATATGATTGTATATCTGGAAAACACCAAGGATTCTACTACCAAGGATTCCAAGATCAAGGAATACAGCAGCGTCTCAGGTTATAAAATCAACATTCATAAATCGGTAGCCTTTATATATACCAACAATAGTCAAGCTGAAAAAACAGTTAAGGACTCTATTCCATTCACAGTAGTGCCAAAGAAGATGAAATATTCGGGAGATTATCTAACAAAGGACGTGAAAGATCTCTACAAAGAGAACTATGAAACTCTTAAGAAAAGAAATAGCTGAAAATGTTAACAAATGGAAAAGCATACCATGCTCATGGCTGGGAAGAATCAACATCGTTAAAATGTCCATACTACCCAAAGCAATATACAATTTTAATGCAATCCCTATTAAAGCTCCACTGTCATACTTTAAAGATCTTGAAAAAATAATACTTCGTTTTATATGGAATCAGAAAAAACCTCAAATAGCCAAGACATTACTCAGAAATAAAAACAAAGCAGGAGGAATCATGCTACCGGACCTCAGTCTATACTATAAATCGATAGTGATCAAAACAGTATGGTATTGGCACAAAAACAGATTAATGTCTGGAACAGAATAGAGAACCAAGAGATGAATCCAGCTACTTACCATTATTTGATCTTTGACAAGCCAATTAAAAACATTCAGTGGGAAAAGATTCCCTATTTAACAAATGGTGCTGGGTGAACTGGCTGGCAACCTATAGAAGACTGAAACTGGACCCACACCTTTCACCATTAACTAAGATTAACTGGATTAAAGATTTAAACTTAAGACATGAAACTATAAAAATACTAGAAGACAGTGCAGGGAAAACCCTTGAAGAAATCGGTCTGGGCAAGTATTTTATAAGGAGGACACCCCGGGCAATTGAAGCAACTTCAAAAATACACTACTGGGACCTGATCAAACTAAAAAGCTTTTGCACAGCCAAGAACACAGTAAGTAAAGCAAGCAGACAGCCCTCCGAATGGGAGAAGATATTTGCAGGTTATGTCTCCAACAAAGGTTTAATAACCAGAATCCACAGAGAACTCAATCGTATTAGCAAGAAAAGAACAAGTGATCCCATCGCAGGCTGGGCAAAGAACTTGAAGAGAAACTTCTCTGAAGAAGACAGGCACACGGCCTACAGACATATGAAAAAATGTTCATCATCTTTAATCATCAGAGAAATGCAAATCAAAACTACTTTGAAAACTACTATCTAAAAGATTACTAGATTACTAGAGTTAATCTTACTCTAACTCCAGTAAGATTAGCCTGTATCACAAAATCCCAAGACCAGAGATATTGGAGTGGATGTGGAGAAAAGGGAACACTTCTACACTGCTGGTGGGAATGCAAATTAATACATTCCTTTTGGAAAGATGTTTGGAGAACACTTAGAGATCTAAAAGTAGATCTGCCATTCAATCCTATAATTCCTCTAGTAGGTATATACCCAGAAGACCAAAAATCACATCATAACGATATTTGTACCAGAATGTTTACTGCAGCCCAATTCATAATTGCTAAGTCATGGAAAAAGCCCAGGTGCCCATTGATCCACGAATGGATTAATAAATTGTGGTACATGTACACCATGGAATATTATGCAGCCTTAAAGAAAAATGGAGACTTTACCTCTTTCATGTTTACATGGATGGAGCTGGAACATATTCTTCTTAGTAAAGTATCTCAAGAATGGAAGAAAAAGTATCCAATGTACTCAGCCCTACTATGAAACTAATTTATGGTTTTCACATGAAAGCTATAACCCAGTTATAACCTAAGAATAGGGGGAAGGGGGAGGGGAGGGAGGGAGAGGGAAGGTAGGTGGAGGGAGGGCGATTGGTGGGATTACACCTGCGGTGCATGTCACAGGGTATATGTGAAACTTAGTAAATGTAGAATGTAAATGTCTTAACATAATAACTAAGAAAATTCCAGGAAGGCTATGTTAACCAGTGTGATGAAAATGTTTCAAACGGTCTATAAAACCAGTGTATGGTGCCCCATGATTGCATTAATGTACCCAGCTATGATTTAATAAAAAAAAAAAATCAGAAGCGTGATGAGTCCTCCCAGATCAATAATATCTTGGTTACAGATATTCCTACCATTAGTCTCATTTTGCTTATAAAGCTATGGAACATACCTGATGTAGGAAGTAAATAAGAATGTGTTTTTCACCGTTTTGGGCTCAGAAAGATAAATATATTCATAGATGTGTTTTATTTTAAGGAGCTGAATATCATCATCAATCATTATATTTGTTCAGAAATATAATTTCCATGTCACTATTTTTTTTTTCTTTTTTTGCAGTTTTTGGCCAGGGCTGGGTTTGAACCCACCACCTCCTTTATATGGGGCCGGCGACCTACTCCTTTTAGCCACAGGCGCCACCCTCCATGTCACTATTTTAAAGTAAATGAAACACTTGTAGTTAGCTTTATGGTGTGCTCAGTTCATACTGACATATGAAAATTTTAATTTAAATATATTGGCTATAGCCCTGTATCTCAATTCACTAGAAATTCACCTTTAAGATTTTCATTGGTGCAACAGAAATCTAACCCTCAAATGGAATTCTGTAGGCTATGCTTCAGAACTTATCAGTGTGCAGTGGATTTTGCAAATGGCCATAAATGTTAACTATTAATTTCCTTATTGTCATGATAGTCTTCAATTTAGCAACCAGTCAAGTAAATTGCTTCTTTAAAAGCTAGGTGCATGAAATCATATTCATTATGAAAATAGCTCATCTCATTTCCAGGAAGTGATCTTTAAAACATTCATCAAACTCTCTTTCCTGAAGTATAGGTCATTTTAAAAGGGAAGTAGCAATGTGGATGTTAATGTCATGGTTATTCATAGACTCCAAAGCAAAGAATGTTAGAGCCAGAAAGGGGCTTAGAGATCATTAGTCTAACTTGTTTTTATAAAGAGGGAAAGAGAGGGCAAGCTGGAGGAATGCATTTGCCTAAGATTACCCAGCTTAAGTGGAAAGAAGCAGTGTGTGTGTATGTGCGTTTGTGTTTGTGTGTGTGTGTGTGTGTGTCATGTGTAGAGAGAGACACAAAGAGAGACAGAGAAAGAGACAGAGATTGGAAAAGAGGAAAGGAAGGGAAAGAAAGAGAGAAGGCGAAAGGGAGGGGAAGAAAAAGAGAGAGAGATTAAACCATGATTTCTTTATATGCTAGTGACAACCGTTTCTTTCATCTAAGCAGCTAGTGTTTTGGTGACTTAGGTTTCAATTAATATAACCAAATCTATTTGGCCATAACTAAAGTTAACAGCTATTGAAAGTGTGGGGAAATGTGGTCATGCTATTTATGTTCATTTTTACATCAAGACGCACATATCAGCATGGATTTGAAATGATCCAAATTTAAATACAGACTGCAATTAAGACTATGGAGAAATCCAAAGATCTATGAGGTTTAAAGGAGAAAAGATCCTAAGGAAAAGCCTTGCTGAAAATATTTGCCTTTTTAGTTGTTTATCTGTTAATAGGGTGGAATTTATATCACCAGTAACAGTTTGCATTATTTAGTATGGTAAATGCCTTAAAGATCCAAACCAGCAATTAATCTTCTTAAGAACAAAATAACTATTTGAAATTTGCTTTTATTAGCAAGAACATTCCATCTGTGTGTTCTTTGTCTCTAATACTTCATCATAGTCTAATGTGTTTTAGGGCAATTTTGACGTACCCATTTGCATGGGTGAGGGCGTAAAGAATCGTTTAGCTGGATGTCACATTCCACTCACATCTGTTTTTTCTCTCAGAACCATTAACAAGGCTGAGCAATGCTTATGAAGACACGCAGCAGTCTAGAGCAGGCTGGGGTATGGGAAAGGCTAAGGAAAGAGTAAAGGAGGAAAATGGAGGAAATTGACTTTGAAAGGAGAGTAAGAATACATATATGAGAGAAATAATGAGGAGGGAGGGTTAAGAAAGGGCATGAATGGCTTGGCGCCTGTAGCTCAAGCAGCTAGGGTGCCAACCACATACATCGGAGCTGGCAGGTTCGAATCCAGCCCCGGCCACCAAACAACAATGGCAACTGCAACAAAAAATAGCCAGGCGTTGTGGCAGGAGCCTGTAGTCCCGGCTACTTGGGAGGCTGAGGCAAGAGAATTGCTGAAGCCTGAGAGTTTGAGGTTGCTGTGAGCTGTGACACCACGACACTCTACCCAGGGTGACAGCTTGAGACTCTGTCTCAAAAAAAAAAAAGAAAGGGCATGAAATACCAGGCCATAATATTATAACAAGCTGAAAACCTTTGCATTGTCCCGTCAGGAACTTTTTATTTATTTTTTTTTTGACATTCCTAAATCTTCTAAAAAATCTTTTTTTTTTTTTTTTTTTGTAGAGATAGTCTCACTGTACCGCCCTCAGGTAGAGTCCCGTGGCGTCACACGGCTCACAGCAACCTCCAACTCCCGGGCTTAAGCGATTCTCTTGCCTCAGCCTCCGGAGTAGCTGGGACTACAGGCACCCGCCACAACGCCCGGCTATTTTTTGGTTGCAGTATTGGCCGGGGCTGAGGTTTGAACCCGCCACCCTCGGCATATGGGGCCGGCGCCCTACTCACTGAGCCACAGGCACCGCCCTAAAAAATCTTTTTAAGAAAAATGAGTACTATCTTTTAAAATATAAGCTGTTTTGGGCAGCACCTGTGGCTCAGTGAGTAGGGCGCCGGCCCCATATACCAAAGGTGGCCAGTTCGAACCCGGCCCCAGCTAAACTGGACCTGTGGTCCCAGCTGCTCGTGAGGCTGAGGCAAGATAATCGCCTAAGCCCAAGAGCTGCAGGTTGCTGTGAGCTGTGACGCAACAGCACTCTACCAAGGGCGACAAAGTGAAACTCTGTCTCTAAGAAAATAAAATAAAATAAAATAAAAGCTGTCTTGTAGAGTAAGAAATATGTATTTTGCTATTAAAAGGGCCACTTTCCATCTATAATATACCAAAAGCCTACAGGATTTTACACAGGGTGTCTCAAAGGTCATCATGCAACCATAGGGAAAATGGGAAATGGTAGCTAAATTTATCTTTATATAAAAATAGTCATTAAAAATTTTATGAAATATTTATAAAATATTTGTCTGTGTTGATATATAAATATAAAATATTAAAATATAACAAAGTATAATATGAATTTGTTAATTTGCCTATGCATAGTGACCTTTGGAACACCCTGTATGTCTTTATAATGTGAAGTTTCACGTGACATAAGAAGTATGAAATTATTAAGTGTGCAGATGTTTTAAGAGAGAATCTGTGCTGTTGGAATTTTATTTATTTAAACTAGTGAATATCGCTAGTGATTTTCAACCAGTGTGCCATAGTACTCTGGTGTGCCATGAGAGGATCTTAGGTGTGCCACAAAAATTTTTAAAGATCATCAATTAAATTATGTTCAAAAGTATTCAAAGCACAATTCAATATATTCTATTTTTTTGTTGTTGTTTTAATCAACATAATGTAAATATGCCACAGAAGTTTAACCATAAGTGTGCTGTGAAGTAAAAAAAGATTGAAAAACAACACTGCTCTAGTAAAAAAGAAATAATCAAAACCATAAGTAACCATGTAAATGAAATAAATGGATGCTGTGTCTTGTCCTCTGCTTGCTACCAAATAGCAATTATGCTATGACTAGTTATTTTGTCAGAAAGCTGAACTGTCATGAATAGGACCTTGATGGTATCCCAGGAACCATTTAATTTTAATTCGGAAATAGTCCATTGAATCTCAAGTGTCGACAGACCAATGACAGAATAACTCAATGTCATCTATACATACAATGGAATAGTATTTGGCCTTAAATAGGAAGGAAATTCTGACACATGGTATCACATGGGTGAACCTTGAGAACATAATACGAAGTGTAATAAGCCAGACAGAAACAGACAAATACCATATTATTCTACTGATACACAGTCCCTAGAGCAGGCGTCCTCAAACTTTTTAAACAGGGGGCCAATTCACTGTGCCTCAGACCGTTGGTGGGTCGGACTATAGTTTAAAAAAAAAAAAACTATGAACAAATTCCTATGCACACTGCACATATCTTATTTTGAAGTAAAAAACAAAGCGGGAACAAATACGATCACACCACTTCATGTGGCCCGCGGGCCGCAGTTTGAGGACGCCTGCCCTAGAGTAATCAAGTCATGAGGACAGAAAGTAGAATGGTGGCTGCCAGGGGCTGGGGTATGGGAACTGGAGAGTTAGTGTTTAATGAGTACAGGGTTTCAGTTTGGGAAGATGAAAAGAATTCTTTGGGTGGATGCTGGCGATAGCCACACAACAATGCAAATGTACTTCATGCCACTGAACTGTTAAGATGATAAATTTTATATTAGCGTATTTTGCCACAATTTTTAAAAGAAGAGAGAAATAGGCCACTGAAGCACCTCTAGAACTTGTGACTTCACATCACTTTTCTTTAGTCCTTTTAAGATGTTGTGAATCTTAAAGAACATCTTTGAAACCTCTCAGTCACAAGTGTGCCCTCAATGCCACTTCCAGAGCTCTCCTTGTCTAATGTGTTCTTCTCTGGAGGATAATCATAACAATTCAGCCTATGAGAGCCCTCCTCAAGCTAGACCTCTCTCACTTAGCATCCTCCTTATAATTATATAGTCTCTCAGGTTAGAAATCTTCCTTACTGAGGGGCTGAGGCATTAATAGATAGGTGGGTGGAGTGGAAATTTTCCCAACCTAAGAAACAGTGTGACTCTGAGTCATCCGGTATTTGATTGCTTAATGGAGTTCAATGGATGGCATATAACCTTTGGGAATAGTTGTTCATCTGCTTTGTTTCTGTCTATAGAACACATTAGTCATTGTCCCTTATTTGGTAGGTCAGCCCCTTGAAATTCTGCCTCCAAAGAAATAGTCAATTCGCTGTCATTCTGCTTCTACCCTCTGGTCGTGCACAGATGGCTGCCTTGATACCAAATCTATCCAATGCTGAGCTTCCACGGCACATGGGGAACAGATCCAGTACCACTCACAGAATTAACGGGGTAATAGTAGCTGGGGACTTTGAAGAGGTCCCATTTCTTTTTTTTGTAGAGACAGAGTTTCACTTTTATTGCCCTCGGTAGAGTGCCGTGGCGTCACACAGCTCACAGCAACCTCCAACTCCTGGGCTTAGGCGATTCTCCTGCCTCAGCCTCCCGAGTAGCTGGGACTACAGGCGCCCACCACAATGCCCAGCTATTTTTTTGTTGCAGTTTGGCCGGGGCTGGGTTTGAACCCACCACCCTCGGTATATGGGACCGGCGCCCTGCTCACTGAGCCACAGGCGCCGCCCAGAGGCCCCATTTCTTAGCCCTCTCATTCAGTTATTTCCCATGTATTCTTATCTATGAAATCCTTACTTTTTAATAAAAATCCATTAGTAAAAAAGGAAAAAAGCATTATTAATCTAACAAAATAGATCTCCATTGGAACTAACTGAAATAGCTGAAGAAATTAACGTAAGAAATATAAAACTAATTAATCTAAACTAATTGTTTACATTAGACACAGCAAAAAGGGCAGTATCTGGTTTTATTAAAAATAAATAAGCCTGGGTGGCGCCTGTGGCTCAAGGAGTAGGGCGCCAGTCCCATATGCCGGAGGTGGCGGGTTCAAACCCAGCCCCGGCCAAAAAATAAATAAATAAATAAATAAGCCTACACACCAATATGCATTTTAAACAAACATGACAGAATGAAAGCATCATGATTTAGATACTTTAAGAATACTTGGAGGGCGGCGCCTGTGGCTCAGTGAGTAGGGCGCCGGCCCCATATGCCGAGGGTGGCGGGTTCAAACCCAGCCCCAGCCAAACTGCAAAATAAAAAAAATAGCCGGGCGTTGTGGCAGGCGCCTGTAGTCCCAGCTGCTTGGGAGGCTGAGGCAAGAGAATCGCTTGGGCCCAGGAGTTGGAGGTTGCTGTGAGCTGTGTGACGCCACGGCATTCTACCCGAGGGCGGTACAGTGAGACTCTGTCTCTACAAAAAAAAAAAAAAGAATACTTGGAACAATAAATTTATTAGACTTTAAAAAATGGCCTGAAGATCTCACAGTAAGTGTCATATAGAAGAGGCAATAGGAGACACCAAGAGTGAAGGGATGGCAAAAATCTGGACCAAATAAAGACCTCTAATTCTTTCTCTTAAAGTTTGCTCCCCTTTCCTACACAGGGGGAAGCCTTTTGCATTTTATTTGACCAGAACTGTGGGTAGTGATTATTATAAAATTGTCATCTCCACTGTTTTTGAGGTACTCTATAATTTTTAATAAGAACAGAAAGTTATTGAAACCAGCTTTCCATAGCTTTATTTCCAATACATATCAGAGTTCCGTATGTTTGTACTGAAGCTGAGCAGAGTGTCTTGTGTTATGTTCATACAAGTGATAACCCTGTATAAACACTACTTTTAATTTGGGCACAAGAGGGGGCAGACATATTGGCACCAAATTCAAGCACTTTAAGAAGTGGCATTCTGGGCGGCGCCTGTGGCTCAGTGAGTAGGGCCCCAGCCCCATATACTGAGGGTGGCAGGTTCAAACCCGGCCCCAGCAAAACTGCAACAAAAAATAGCCAGGCGTTGTGGTGGGCGCCTGTAGTCCCAGCTACTTGGGAGGCTGAGGCAAGAAAATCACCCAAGTCCAAGAGCTGGAGGTTGTTGTGAGCTGTGATGCCACAGCATTCTACTGAGGGCCACAAAGTGAGACTCTGACTCAAAAAAAAAAAAAAATGTGGTATTCTTTCACGTTTCCAGGGGCAATGTTTGAAGAATTTAAGAACTGTAGTGATTTTCAAATTGATCTAAAGGATAAGGTATGACTTTGCAAAGCGCCTGAGATCTCCTTGAGGTAGCTTTGGTCAGTCACTACAAGGGAATAACCTACAACTGAAAGCTTTTGTCCAGGTTTTAGCATCCTTCTCTCTGCAGAGTAGATGCAGCCCAGCCCACCTGGTTAGAAATCATGTATCTTACATCTCCATTCCATAAACTCAGATTACTTTTGCCATAGCAAAAAAATCAGAAACTATATAGAAAATACTTGGCAAATGAAGGTCAAACTGTCAAAGCAGTTGTAGGCTTTCAACAATTTTTTTTCTCAGAGAAATGGGCCATTGTTTTCTACTCACAGAACTAGATCTTTGCATTTCTATCCATGGACATAAACCCATCTTCATTTTTTTCAAATTTATTTTCCACCTCCTTCTCTGTAATCAGAGTTCTGAATGCTCCTACAATATCTAGGATCCTTTTTAGATAAACTTCCAACTTCTGAATCATGAACACTAGTAAGCCTTTCCTAGTTTAAAATAAAATTAAGACATGAAGTAGATATATAAATTAGCAGGCCATAGAGAGAAAAAACAAATTTAGATACTTCTCAATATATATGACTTAATATTATAAAACCAATATATAATCACCCACATCTTCATATGAAAGATAAAACACAATTCTAGCCCAGAAAGAAGGAGATAAGAGGAGGGCGAGGGGAGGGGAGAGGGGGTGGAGGGAGGGTAATTGGTGGGACCTCACCTACTGTGCATATTGCAAGGGTACATGGCAAATATATTAAAAGCAGAGTACAAATGTCTAAACACAACAATTAGTGAGGTGAAGGCTATGTTAACCAGTTTGATGTAAACATTCCAAATTGTATATAAAATCAGCACACTGTACCCCATAAATGCAGTAATGTACATCGTTATGATCTAATAAAAAAATTGATTTTGGGGCGGCGCCTGTGGCTCAAAGGAGTAGGGCACAGCCCCATATGCCGGAGGTGGAGGGTTCAAACCCAGCCCTGGCCAAAAATTGAAATTGATTTTGGAAGAATTCTCCAACTACAGTTCCCATCTTCATTTTTTTATTCTAGATGTTTTAATTTTCAAGGGAATCACAAATCACTGAGCCTGGAAAATATATATCAAAACATAGTTTAAGTCCTTCATTTTGCAGATCACGAAATACGTATTAGGTAAAATGATTACCCCACATGAAACTAGGTAGTAGCAGGCTTTCTTTTTTTTTTATTGTTGGGGATTCATTGAGGGTACAATAAGCCAGGTTACACTGATTGCAATTGTTAGGTAAAGTCCCTCTTGCAATCATGTCTTGCCCCCATAAAGTGTGCCATAATGGATCAAGTTGTAGTAAGGAACAGCTATGTAACTCAGTTAACACCAATTTTTCTCAAAATCACCTATGAATGGTTTTTTGGTTGTTTTTTGTTTATTTGTTTAAGATAGGGGCTTACTCTGTCACCCAGGATAGAAATCAATGACACAATCATAGCTCACTGCAGCCTCAGAATCCTGGGCTCAAGCAAGAATTCCTAGTAGCTGGAACTATAGGTGTGTATATGTGTGTGTCACCACACCGGGTTAATTTTCAAATTTTTTTGTAGAGACTGAGTCTTGCTCTGTTGCCCATGTCTTGAACTCCCTGGCCTCAAGTGTTTCTCCCACCTCAGCCACTGGAGAAGCTGTGATTATGTGCTAGCCACTATGCCTAGCTAAAAGATGATTTCTAGGGTGGCGCCTGTGGCTCAAAGGAGTATGTGCCGGCCCCATATACCAGAGGTGGCAGGTTCAAACCCGGCCCTAGCCAAAAAGAACAACAACAACAAAAAAGATGATTTCCAATGGAAAATATATTACAAGGCTCTAGGGAAGCTTTGTGTTTTGTGTACATGTTTCTTTTCAATCTTAAAAAATATTAGTAATACTGGCTCGGTGCCTGTGGCTCAAGCCGCTAAGGCGCCAACCACATACACCTGAGCTGGCGGGTTTGAATCCAGCCTGGGCCCGCCAAACAACAATGACAGCTGCAACCAAAAAAATAGCCAGGCGTTGTGGTGGGCGCCTGTGGTCCCAGCTACTTGGGAGGCGGAGACAGGAGACTTGCTTGAGCCCAGGAGTTGGAGATCACTGTGAGTTGTGATGCCACAGCACTCTACCCAAGGTGACAGCTTGAGGCTCTGTCTCAAAAAAAAAAAAAAAAAAGTTAGTAATACATGAACCTGATAATAAACATTTATGACCATACAGAAAGATTTCAAGTAAATCCCTATTTTTTCTCCAAATTAAAGTAAACCATTTAAGTATTTTAGTCTACCTTTTCTATAGGTAAATACGTACATATCCAAATTGCATGAGTATTTAAAATTGTGTTTATATAATTGAAGTTAGTTTTAAAATATATAGTATGTCTCCAATTTAAAACATAGCTTTACAACATAGTTTGAAAATATATAGTACATACAAGAAAAAAAGAGAGAAAGAAAGAAAGACAGGAGAGGGTGAGAGAGGAAGGGGAGGGACAGTAGGAGGGGGAGAGAAAGAGAAATAGGGAATGAACAAATAGGTATCCAGTGAGAGATGAGAGAGAGACAGAGAACTGAAAGTTGAGCAGCCAAGTAGGAAGATGGCACATTCAAGGAAAAGTAGCTGTAAAGGAATTCCTTTTGATAAAATAGCCAGAGAAATTTAAAGAACAAGGATGTCAAATAAGTACCTCTGCCATTAGCTACAAATGCCTTGAGTGAAAAGTGTATGCCCCTTGAGAGTGGGAACCTTCTCCTTAATAACAGTAAACTGAGTATCTTTGACAGTGTTTGTTGCATGGATAAAGAAATGGTTTGGGGGAAATGAAAGGAATAGGGGCCAATTTGGGGCCAGGGAGATGAAGCATAACAGATCCAGAAGCAGAAAGAAGCATAAGAGCATAAGTTGTCAAGTAGTTCACAGAAATACCAGGGAGATACTGGACTCCCCTAGGACATGGAATGGGAGATCAACAAATTGATTTTTGTCCAAATCTTAAATGCCAAAATGACTTCACCTGACCTTAAGATCTCTCTTTCTCTGCTTATACATAACTTAATTTTTATTTATTTTTTTTACAGTTTAATATATTTTAATAGCAAACTTACAGGAACAGCGCAGAAGACAGACAACATTAAAAACATGTACTTGCGTGTGTAGGACAACTCAGTTAGAAAAGTATAGTGACTGGATGGAATCTCCTGTATGATAAAAATGCTACAAACACCATTTAGTTGCCATCAATAAGAAATTTACTTGTTTTAAAAAAATCCAAATGCTGGCATTGTCCAGAAAAACTTTAACAGGTTTATTTATAATTGTTATAAAGTTGAATTGCTGAAACTTGTTCACTGAAACATTCTGACTTGCATTAATGCTGCACATCTCCACATTTTATATTAAAAATTCACACAAAAATGAAAATGGAAAAACTGCCAATACCTGATTTCTGTCCCCTATTTTTTCCAGTTGCAATCATATACTTAAGGATCTTTTGACCCCATGGGGGGAAAAAAAAATCTAACGTTCAGAACTACCAAAAACAGGAAGAAGAGAATTTTTTTTTTTGATAATGAAATGTTTTCCCATCATAGTGGACTCTGAAGCACGTTCTCCACGTATGCGGCGTGCTAGCTGGATGTCTTTTGGCATAATTGTTACACGTTTGGCATGGATAGCACACAGGTTGGTGTCTTCAAAAAGGCCAACCAGATAGGCCTCACTTGCCTCCTGCAAAGCATCAATAGCAGCGCTCTGGAAGCGCAGATCTGTCTTAAAGTCCTGAGCAATTTCTCACACCAGATGCTGGAAAGGAAGTTTGCAAATCAGAAGTTCAGTGGACTTCTGATAACGTCTTATTTCATGTAGTGCCACAGTACCAGGCCTGTAACGATGAGGTTTCTTTTTTTTTTTTGCAGGTTTTGGCTGGGGCTGGGTTTGAACCCACCACCTCCAGTATATGGGGTTGGCACCCCACTCCTTGAGCCACAGGCACCACCCAGCGATGAGGTTTCTTAACCCCTCCAGTAGAGGGCGCACTCTTGCGAGTGGCTTTTGTAGCCACTTGCTTCCTGGGTGCTTTACCACGGGTAGATTTGCGGGCAGTCTGCTTTGTATGAGCCATGGTATAAAGACCTCTGTACTTACCCCCCTTCTCCTTGGGCTGGAGCTCGGCGAGCTAGAGGCGGCGCTGGCGTTAGACAGCCACGGCGGCGCAGCGGCGGCTGCGAACACCTATAACTTAATTTTTAAATGGTGAGCATGCTCTCCAATAAATGTTACTACATGCTTTTTTTCACTTAGAAATAGAGATTTACATTAATTGAATAAGCTCATATTTAATGAATACAAATAATTTATTTAATCATTTGTTAGGTTTCACTATGAAAAAGCATTGTTGCACTGAACATTCATATCAATTAAAATAATCACATAAGTATAAAGATGACAAGTTTGGACTCCGTGCCTGTTCTCAGTGGTTAGGGCACCAGCCACATGCACCAGGGCTGGTGGGTTCGAACCCAGAGTGGGCCTGCTAAACAACAATGACAACAACAACAACAAAAAATAGCCAGGCACTGTGGCGGGCACCTGTAATCCCAGTTACTTGTGAGGCTGAGGCAAAAGAATTACTTAAACCCAAGAGTTGGAGGTTGCTGTGAGCTGTGACATCATAGCACTCTACCCAGGGTGACATAGTGAGACTCCATCTCAAAAAAAAAAAAAATGATATGAAGTTTGAACCATTGTTGGAAAAAGAATGATCCCATCAATGGGAAAGAAACTGGGAACATTCTGAAAGGTGCTGGATATGGATAAGACAGGGTCAAGGGCCATATTGTTATTTTCCCACAATAAATCCCAATTGAAGAGTTGAGAGGAAAATGGATAGTGTCCCTAAGCAGTTCTTCCCTAATCCCAGGCCCCATGATAAAGTGAATATTAGCCTCTGGATCTGTGTGACAGTAGGAGAAAGGGACAGTGTAATTATCTGAGAACGATTCCAGGGAAGACCACTAAATTATACATAGTGGTCCTGTCTCCTCACTGGTAGGAGACAGGAGAATGCTGTAACAGGCTCATAACAGGCGGTGATGGCAATTTGGGAAGGGGGGAGTCTTCATGCTAACTTTATGTCACCATAATAATCATAGTGAGAAACTTCTGGGCAAAGCACTGTCCATACGAGTCCCCTTTAAATTTACTTAAAACCAACTTTATCAAAATCAAACTACAAAAAGGTAAGAGTCTGGTTTTTCTGTCAGAAATAAACTATTTGTACCAATACCCACCCCAACTTACAGAAAATAGTAACAACCACTGTTTGGATGTGAGAACAGAGCTTACCAGACATTTGAAATAATTCGTAGTCCAAAAGAAAGAGATGAGTCCAAGGAATAAGGGTAAATTTCCATCAATGAAATAAACTTATTCTATGGAACTAAGTAAAACATTAGAAAAATTATATTTTGAATTTTCCAAGAGTTTTAAGAAAACATTCCATAAATGAAAACAAAGCAATGTGGATCCAGAAGATTGCTTTTAGATGAAAAACACATGAATGAAAAGAATATCATCAAGGCAGTGAATAGTACATACTGCAGAAAATCAAATCTATAAAATAGAAGATTCAGAAAATCATCCCAAAACCTAGAGAGAAGAGTTAGAGAAAAACATGATATACAAAGATATAAAGGACATGAAATTCTTAAATATGTAAGGTTGGAATTTTTGAGAGAAAAAGGAACAAATGAAGGAGAAGCAATGGAGAAATAATAGGAAAACACTCTCTGAGCTTAGGCTAATTAAGTTTTAGCTAGTTAAATCTTCTCCTTGATTGAGGAAAAAATACAGGATGTTCATTCATGCTGCTGAAAGGAATACATAGTGTAGCCAGTCTTTTTCTTTTGACATTTGCCAAATAGCAAAGAGGAAATCAGCGTTTTCCCCTTGGGCAAAGAGACAGGAAGCTGAAAATATCAGCTGGCACTTGGAAGGACAATTATAGTGATTCCTTGGATGAGGTATAAGAAGGAAGATAAAGAAAGGTTTGAAAGAAGGATGAAAGCCTGAATGGAAGCTTGCTGGATTCCTGCCAAAGGTAAATGTGTCCAAAGATCACCGTTCACCTCCAGGCAGCTACTTGAATTGTAGGCTCCTCCTAAGAAACAAACAGTCCCACAAACGCCTTCTTGGACAAAGCAAACCAATAAACTAGCAACAGATGTCACAGAATTTCTCACTGTATTTGTATCTATATCAATGATATGTAAGATAATGACAAGCAATGAACTATAATTTATGTCACATGTCTTTGTGGGCTATATATTATTTCTCATGTAATAACTTCTAAATTCCAACTTAATTTAATTCAACATATTAACTGTATTCTTATTATGTGCTAAACGTGTATGAATTCTGAGTTTCATAGTCTTTTTCCATATGGAAATCAGTAACAGGCAGATCTTAGAACAGTGAAAAGTGTCATCAAATACAAGTGTGAAATCATTTTACTTTGATTACTGCAAAAGTAGCACATTATATCTTATTCCTGAAAGAGACTAAAGTAGTTACTCTTTATCCTTTCCCATGAAAATGATGAAAAGGGATTTTTAAATAATCTATTTGAAATCATTATTTTATAGAAAATATGTGTATACACATCTTAAATATCAACCAAGGTTCTCTTTCACCTTGATAAGATTGGCTTGAACCCACATTCTATGTTCTGTTAAATCTAAGATTTTTCTCTCCCATTTTATGATTTTCAAGGTTATAGGGTTGGTGGGGAACAGTGGAAGTGTCTCAAAGTTTCATGGTGGAAAAAAAAAAAAGTTTCATGGTGACCAAAGGTTCCCAGGCTCTGATGTATCTGACCAGTTAATTGGTTGCCTCAATCTCCCTATTCACACACAATGACAACACACATAGGGCATTGAGCCTCCTCCCTTATAAAGAAAAAAGGATAAGAAAAGTGAAAAAGACCTAGTCACACAAAGCCTACTGTGGCATCTCTCTTCCAAGAGAAAGACAGGTAAAGAGACTTGCCTTTCTAGGTCCAGGCTCTTCTTAACTTAAGAACTTCCAGATAGGGCAGTGCCTGTGGCTCAGTGAGTAGGGCGCCAGCCCCATATACTGGAGGTGGTTGAGTTCAAACCTGACCCTGGCCAAAAACTGCAAAAAAAAAAGGAACTTCCAGATAGCTTTGGGTCACTTCTCCCTGCCTATGGAAGAGGGAGTATGAAGATGAGGGGGTGAGAAAGCTGGGGGGTTTTCATTAACTCAACTCCTGCTTCGTAGGAGTGGGAAAGAAGTTCTCCCCTTTAGCAGCCAGAGAAGAGTTGACTCTCCTTGATTTCCATTAAAACCTCCTTAATTGAAAAGATTAATATTCATGTCTATTTTAACACTTAGTGTCTAACACATCTGAAGATCCGAGGAATCTCAGTTTATTCTTATGTAGAACTTATCCCTACAGTAAGTGAATGAGACTTTGTGTTTTGAGACTGTATAAAAAATTTTTCTTTCTTTGAATTAAAGCAGGTGCCAATGAATGATATAGTTATTGAGCAGAGATTCATGCCATTTATTCTAAATGAGATTTATAAATTGTTCCTTTGGTCCACTTAACATTACCTTTCTCACCCTCCCTCCTTCCAGTGTAGGGCTTCTATTAAATGTTTGGGGAGGGTTAGTTACGTGCTAATAATGTTTAATAGTAGTTAAAACCAGTAAGCCTGCTGTACATACGTATAATGTGTTTAGACAGAAACTCCGTAACTATTCAGTTCCATTCCTGCTCAGCTGATAGCTGCAAATGCAGCTGGGACTATACTTTAGTCAATCTTGACCATATCTGGTGCTTCCCAAAGAGCCCTATATTCCCAGTCTTGCTATCCTAGTTGCCTTAATCTGGCAATCATTGCTGTGTCTTGTGTAAGATTCATCAATAATAAACCACGGCATTTCTTTCACACCCTTAATTGCTGAGTCCAGCTGGCTTGGCATCCACTTCAATTCCAGATAAACAATTCAGTTTCCTTATTACATTTGGAGCTTTATAATTACTCCACACCTGTTGAGAACCTGAACATTTCAGAGCCATAACTAGGCTATTTTTGTCTGGAAGTTGGAGTCAACTCTGTCCTCCCACTCATCAACCAAGATTGTCCTCTAGCTCTCTCTGCCTTCATCTGAAATCCCCCAAAGTCTGCCTTAGACACTGAGGGGCTGTTTGATTGAATTGCCCAATATTATTTCAAAGGCTGGACCTCTCAGGCATTCCATCACTCCTAGCAAGTCCAGGAAGTCTAGGACAATGTGTCATGGCCATTATGCAAAACTCATAATCCAATAATATTCCCTAAAACTTTATTTAATGATTTTTCCAAGAAGCAGAAAAATAATTTTCCCAAGAGTGCACCTAAATGATAAAACCTACTCTCCAGACTGGCTACAAACTGGAGTCCGAGTCAGAATGGTGTCCCCACCAATAAATCAGACTGAGAGGCTATAGTCACTCTCCCAAACCTCAACCCTCCTTCAATTATACCGGCTTATTTAATGGACTTAAATTGATAAAGCGCATATAAGAAATGCCCTTAATTTTCTCCAAGCACTATTCCCCTACCCTGCTTTCATGGATCTTTGTGCTCTACCATTGAAAGTGTATATTACACAGTTTGGTTTATGTAGTTATACCAAAATACATCAATAAATAAAGCTTCATGACTCGTTTTCACGGACTTGAAAGTCCAGCTCAGTCAAAATCAAAACTTCACTCTCATATCCAATACAAAGATGTTCCCCTTTCCTGCTCTCATCCCTCTCTCCAAGTTCAGACCTAACCTGTAGCTTATGGACCTAAAGCTAAAAAAGGAAAGGGCCTGTGTACTTTGCATCTTTTCCTTTTCATTTTCCTCCAGGATCAGGTTGGCAGAGGTGGTTGAGAGGAAAAGTAAGAAAACAGAAAGACTTGGGCGGCGCCTGTGGCTCAGTGAGTAGGGGGCCGGCCCCATATACCAAGGGCGGAGGGTTCGAACCCAGCCCCTGCCAAACTGCAACAAAAAAGAAAAAAAAAGGAAAGAAAGAAAACAGAAAGATTGTTTACTTAGTTATGGGAATGTTAGTTTTCCCTTATAACAGTGCACATAGGGGTTGGAATGGTGGCTCATGCCTGTAATCTAAGCAATTTGGGAGTATGAGGTGGAACACTTGAGACCAGGAGTTTGAGATTACAGTGGGGTGACAGAGTGAAACTTTGTCTCTTAAAAATTAAGGCAAAAAAAGAGATGGTACACAGGTATCAAATATTCTCAGAATCTCAGTGTTGTGCCTTGTGAAATATGAGTGTATTTCTGTGCAGAGTGTAATTCCAACATTTAAAGATATCACTTTTTCATTCAACATATAACCCCTGCTGTGGTTAATTATATGTATCAACTTAACTAGGCCATGAGGTGCCCAGATATTTGGTAAGACATCATTCTGGGTGTGTCTGTTAGGGTGTTTTGGATGAGATTAACTTTTGAATTGGTAGTCTGATTTCCCTCTCTAATGTGAGTGATCCTTGTTCAATCAGTTGAAGGCCTCAGTAGAATAAAAATGCTAACTCTCCCATGAGTAAGAGAGAACCCCCTCACCAGGACATTGTCTTTCTTTCTTCCTTTTTTTTTTTTTTTTAATCAAGACAGAGTCTCATTTTTGTGGTCCTTGGTAGAGTGCTGTGGTGTCATAGCTCACAGCAACCTCCAACTCTTGGACTTAAGTGATTCTCTTGCTTCAGTCTCCCAAGAAGCTGGGACTACAGGTACTCGCCACAACGCCCAGCTTTTTTCTTCTCTTTTTTCTTTTTTGTAGAGATTGGCATCTCACTCTTGCTCAGGCTGGTCTTGAACCTCTGAGCTCAGGGCAATCCACCCACCTCGGCCTCCCAGAGTGCTAGGATTACAGGTGTGAGCCACCACATCCTGCCAGGACATTGTTTTTCTTCTGCTTTTGAACTTGAACTAAATCACTGGCTCTTTCTGGGTCTTCATCTTACTAGCGTTCAGACTGGAACTTAAACATCCATCTACTCTCCTGGTTCCTAGGCCTTTGGACTCCAACTAAATCTATGTCATTGCTTTGGTTCTCTTGGGTCTCCAGATTGCTGACTGCAGATCTTGGAATTTGTCAGCCTCTATAATTGCCTCAGCGAATTCCTTATGAAATACGTACGTGTGTGTATACACACACACACACACACACACACACAGTCTTAAAGATGTCTCTTTCATATATATACACACATACATATCTATATATATGTATATACACACAGAAGGTGCCAAAGCAATATACACATTTTAAGAAAGGGGAAAAATTTTGCAGTACTTAAGTCAATTGACTACTGCAATTATAAGAGGTATTCAAGGCTCAGTGCCCATGCTTGGTGGTTAGGGCCCTAGCCACATACACCAGGGCTGGCAGGTTCGAACCCAGCCCAAGCCTGCCAAACAACAATGACAACTAACAACCAAAAAACAGCTGGGTGTTGTGGCAGGCGTCTGTAGTCCCAGCTACTTGGGAGGCTGAGGCAAGAGAATCGCTTAAGCCCAAGAGTTGGAGGTTGCTGTGAGCTGTGACACCATGGCACTCTACCGAGGGCAACATAATAAAACTCTGTCTCAAAAAGAAAAATAAGAGATGTTCAACATGAGTTATATTCATCTTTTGTTACTTGTATATATTGAATATTACAGTATTACTACAGTTTTTTTCCTTTCTTAAAATGTGTATACATTTTTGGCATCCTCTGTATATGTGTGTGTATATATATAATTATATATACGTAGAGAGAGACAGAGCCAGAGAGAGAAAGAGAGAGAAGCAATGATCGCTTCTGTTTCTCTGAAGAACTCTGACTACCAATAAAGCCCCTAAAGGGAAACCAACAAATTCACCTGTACATTTGGGGGGAATTTAAAGAATTCCAAGGATAATTTAATTTTAAAGTTACTTACTACTTGTCCTCAAATGGTTTAGTTTATTCATTTCTATTTTTTAATTACTAATATCTCTCTCTCTCTAAATATATATACACACACACACACACACACACACACACACACACATGAAGTCTGACAATTAAGTTTGTAAACTCATCCTAGAAGTGCTGAGTATCACTACGGTCACCAGATGGCCAAGGAGAGTACTTCAAAGGTGAACATTAGTGATATTCAGTAATGAGATATGTAGCACTTTTTCTAGAGTGAGTTCACAAACTTAATTGCCAGGCCTCATATCTCTGTGTGTGTGTGTGCATATACAAATATAGTCACGTGCTAATAATGGGGATACATTTTGAGAAATGTGGCATTAGGCATTTCATCATTGTACAAACATCATAGAGTATACTTCCTCCATGGCCTACTAAACACCAAGCCTATATGGTATGGCCTACGAATCTGTATAGCATGTTCCTGTACTCAATGGGCAACTGTAACGCAATGACAAGTATTTGTGTACCTAAAAATGTCTAAACACAATAAAGGTACAGTAAATACATGGTATGAAAGATAATAAATGGTCCAACTGTATAAAGCAGCCCCATGATAATCTTATGGAAACACCATCATCTATGTGATCCATCATTGACCGAAATGTTATGCAGCACATAACTGGGTATCTGAGAGGAAGAGTAAAAAGGGGGAGAACGGAAAGAGGAAGAAGAGTGAGGTGATTCCATAAGCCTTATGATCTTAATGGGGAATACCGGTGAAATCACCAAATCTAACAGGTAGGCCTCACACATTCGATTCAGCTTCTTCCCTAGAAAATACTTCTCCAGTATTGTTTTGCCAAATTTGAGTGCCTACGGCTAGAGATTTAGCTATGCCATTAATTGATTACCAGTTATAACTGTTCAACAACACAAACTGTGCCCTATATCTGTGAACTGAAGAAGCCCTTAAACCCTCTGAATAGTTATTTATTTATTTATTTATTTTGAGGCAGAGTTTCACTATGTCACCCCGGTAGAGTACTGTGGCATCACAGCTCACAGCAATTTCAAACTCTTGGGCTTAAGCGATTCTCTTCCCTTAGTCTCCCAAGAAGCTGCAGTTGCCTGTCATGACACCCAGCTAATTTTTTTGTTGTTGCAGTTGTCATTGTTATTTGGTAGGCCCAGGCTAGGTTCAAACCTGCCACCTCCAGTGTATGTGGCTGGTGCCCTAGCGGCTGAGCTACAGGCGCCAAGCCCCCTCTGAACATTTAAAAAAGGAAAGAGTGGGCGGCGCCTTTGGCTGAGTAGGTAGGGTGCCGGCCCCATATACCGAGGGTGGCAGATTTGAACCTGGCCCGGACAGCTAAAAAAAAAACAGCAGTGACAACTGCAACAAAATAGCCGGGCGTTGTGGCGGGCGCCTGTAGTCCAGCTACTCGGGAGGCTGAGGCAAGCGAATCGCTTAAGCCCAAGAGTTGGAAGTTGCTGTAAGCTGTGACGCCACAGCACTCTACCAAAGGGCGACAAAGTGAGACTGTCTCAAAAAAAAAAAAAAGGAAAGACTGCAGAGTATGAGCATCACTTTTTACTTCTTTGACATTAAAGGAAAACCACTTGAATCTTTTAACTATATGCCATGTGTAAATGTGGTGTTGTCAATAAAAATCAATAACCAGTCAGATTGGTGAACCAAAATTAAGGCTATCATAGCAGAAATAAGATTACTAAACCAGGAGTGGTCCCAAGAATTCTCCTTCAGTTCTGCTGACTGGCAGTATGATACCAATGACAAAGAATACAGACTCTAGAACCTTGCCTGCATTGCCCCTAACATACCCATTTATACATTCATGCTCCTATTAATATGTACATACATACTCAAATATTTGTGCAAATGGCTCTACCACATAATACATTGCTTGACTTTGGATAAAATACATCACTGACAGTTCCATGTTTTGTAAAACTGGGGTAAAATAGCACTTGTGTAACAGGTTTGTTAAGAATTAATGAGATAGGGCAGTACGCGTGGCTCAGTGGGTAGGGTGCCGGCCCCATATACTGAGGGTGGCGGGTTGAAATCCAGCCCCAGCCAAACTGCAAAAAAAAAAAAAAATAGCCAGGCGTGGCGGGCGCCTGTAGTCCCAGCTATTTGGGAGGCTGAGGCAAGAGAATCACCTAAGCCCAGGAGTTGGAGGTTGCTGTGAGCTGTGTGATGCCACAGCACTCTACCGAGGGCAATTAAGTGAGACTCTGTCTCTACCAAAAAAAAAAAAATTAATGAGATAATAAATATGCATATATATATATATATATATATGTTTTACAAATTTTAGATGTGATTCAGCATTTGCCATCATTTTAAAAAATTCACAGATAGCTGGGCGTTGCAGTGGGCACTTGTAGTCCCAGCTACTTGGGAGGCTGAGGCAAGAGAATCGCCTAAGCCCAAGAGCTGGAGGTTGCTGTGAGCTGGGATGCCAGAGCACCCTACCAAGGATGACAAAGTGAGACTCTGTCTCTAACAAAAAAAAATTCACACAGAAATTGAGAAGATTTGTTATAATTTTAAAAATATAGCAATTTAAATTGTAACTGGAAGGACTAAAGTTTAAATGATGAAAAATCCTGTAATGAGGATCATTAGACACTGAAACAGAATCTTCTCAGAATTAGTATAATTGATTTTCTTAGGACTGACATATAATTACTAAAGGCCTTTTATAGGATAATGGGTTTGACATATTTAGGATTATATAAAAGCATTTTCTGCAATATGCTTAATTTTTCAGAACTAAAAATTTGATTGTATGGCCAGTTAAGTCAGTTTTTATCAAAAATCTTTAGCAATACCTGCATGTTGGTTCCAGAGATCCTGTTCTGTGCTTGGTACCTTGAAAATTCATTTGGGAGGTAGTTTCTAAAGTTACTTTGGGATATGTTCTTTCTAAAATAGTGCAGAGCAGAGATTTGTAATTTCAATATTATGAGACTTTGGGGATTTTCCAAAAGCATTTTATAAGGGCTCTATCCTGGGCCACCTGATGTGATTATTCAAAAGCACATCCTGAGAGATCCTACCCAGCAATTGCTGAATATTTTGAGTATTCTACAGCTAGGCAATTTTTGCATGGATTCTTTGGTTATAATGCAAAAGTAAACAATTGCAATGAAGATCCAAGGTAATACTGGCAGTCAGGGTTGAATAAGGCATTGCTGAAACATACCCATACTTTACCCGCTGAAAGGAAAGGAAATGCAAAGTTAAAGGCATTTTACCTAGTATCTCTGCTATTCTTCCAGATTGTTTACGCCCTCATACTCATCCCTTTTTGACTTACTATTTTTTTCCTTGATATTGCATGACTCCAGACCCTTAGCTTTGTACTATATCCCTCCAAAGCCATAATAAGATTTCCTCAATTTGCCAACCCAAAGCATGAAATTCCTTCACTTTGCATAACTCATTCAGGCCTCTGCACTCTCAACTTGGCTACTATTCTTAGCTTAATGATCCAGAGCTCCAGATAGGAGATGCCAGTGATATTAGTTCAAGTTCTACAGGGGGTAAAACATTTCATTAGGCTGGGTCAAGTAAAATATAAATAATTTAACACATTATGAAAAACAACTTATGTCATCTTATGACTTTTTTTAAGAGTTAATGATTAGAGCTATCTGAATTTATTGACCAATATTTGGAGAAACATGCACACACACAAGTAGAAATAATAGACGTCTATCACAGGCATGAGATTGAAGCTTACATAGTTAACTTACTGAATGTGAATTGTTAAAATATAGAGCATGGATAACTATGAATATATATGTATGCCATATATAACTAGTTACAGTTACATAGTTTTTTTGTTTGTTTGAGACAGTCTCACTTGTCACCCTCGGTAGAGTGCCATGGCGTCATAGATCACAGCAACCTCAACATCTTGGGCTGAAGCAATTCTCTTGCCTCAGCCTCCCGAGTAGCTCGGACTACAGGTGTCCGTCACAACGCCCAGCTATTTTTTAGAGACAGAGTCTCACTCTGGCTGGTCTCGAACATGTCTGCTCAGGCAATCCACCTGCCTCGGCCTCCCAAGTGCTGGGATTACAGGCATGAGCCGCCACGCCTGGCCTATAGTTAAACATAGTTTTACATAGTCATGTGCCACATGAACAACATTTTGGTCAATTAAGGATTGCATATACAATGGTGGTCCCATATTATAATATAGTTGAAAAATTCCTATGTCCTAGTGATGTTCTAGCACAGCACATACAATTATGTACAGTACATAGAACTCAACAGTAATACATGACTACGTTTATGATTTATATATTTACTATATTTTTACTGTTGATTTAAAGTATACTCTTTCTACTTACAAAAACGAAAGTTAACTGTAAAACAGCTTCAAAAAGGTACTTCAGGATACATCCTAGGTACTTCAGGATAATGGTGATGACACCGTTATCATAGGAAGCGACAGCTCTGTGTGTTACTGCCCCTGAGGACCTTCCAGTGGAACAAGATGTGGAGGTAGAAGACAGTGACACTGATGATCCTGACTCGGTATAGGCCTAGGCTAATCTGTGTTTCTGTCTTAGTTTGCAACAAAAAAGTTTAAAAAGTAAAATATAAAAATTGGACAATTTTTTATTGGACAATTTAAAAATAGAAAAGAACTTATACAATTTGGATATAAAGAAAATACTTTGGTATAGCTGTACAATGTGTTTGTATTTTAAGGCAAGTGTTATGACCAGAGTTAATAAGTTAAAAAACATTAAAAAATTTATAAAGTAAACAAGATAAAGCTAAGAATAATGTATTATTAAAGAAAAGTAGTTAGTAAAGCCTATATGTAGTGTTTATAAAGTCTACACTAGTGAATAGTAATGCCCTAGGCCTTAGCATTCACTCACCACTTATTAATTCACTCAGAGCAACTTCCAGTCCTGCAAGCTCCATTCATAGTAAGTTCTCTCTACAGGTGTACCATTTTTTATCTTTTATACTGTATTTTATTGGACTCTATGTTTAGGTATGTTTAGATACACAAATATCTACTATTGTGTTACAGTTGCCTACAGTAAAATGCTGAGTTTTGTACCTTAGGAGCAATAGGCTGTAGCCAAGGTATAGGTGTGTAGACCTAACAATGGTTTTGTCAGAATGTATTCCCACTAATAAGTGATGCATAAATGTTTGTGTGTGTTTAGTTTTTGAAAATGGAATACAATCATCAGCTTTACAAATGTAGTTCTTTTATGCAAAGATATCCTAAGTTATTGCTTTTTATTAGTAGTTCACCAGAAGAGTTACTTGTCATCAGAAGACTTGATTATTGGCTGGTGCCTGTGGCTCAAGCGGCTAAGGTGCCAGCCACTTACACCAGAGCTGGTGGGTTTGAATACAGCTGGAGCCTGCCAAACAATCAATGACAACTACAACCAAAAAACAGCCGGGCGTTGAGGCGGGCACCTGTAGTCCCAGCTACTTGGGAGGCTGAGGCAAGAGAATCGCTTAAACCCAGGAGTTGGAGGTTGCCATGAGCTGTGATGCTACAGCACTCTATCCAGGGAGACAGCTTGAGGCTCTGTCTCAAAAAAAAAAAAGACTTGATTGTTCATCTTTCTGAAATATTAGTTCCCTGATAGACAAGAGATAAAGTATGCCTCTGTTGGGCGGCGCCTGTGGCTCAAGGAGTAGGGCACTGGTCCCATATGCCGGAGGTGGCGGGTTCAAACCTAGCCCTGGCCAAAAACCACAAAAAAAAAAAAAAGTAAGTATGCCCCTGTGTGTGTGTCTGTACTCAAGAGTCATTTCAAGCACTTTTGTTTCCTTTAAATAAATGTGTAAGATAGGCCTTTAACTATCCTTTATATTATCTTCAATTAAACATTCTTCAACAGTGCTGATGCCAGAAAATGTGCACTTTTATATAGCCATAAAGATTTGTCAATTCAAAACCATGTGTTACGTAAAGAAATGCTTCTCTGATTAGGGTTTCCCCACCAACTAAGCTATTTCTTGTTGGTTAATAAAGCATATGAACTTTTCATGTCTCTAAAAAAACTACCTAGTCCATTGCCACACTATCACTTATTAGAAAAATGACTAGTGAATTTTTCAAACAGAACCGTGTTCTGCAATGAGCTCCCAATAATACAGGCAAATTTAAGCAGTTATTTTGCTGTGAATACTGATATGTTTAGAAAATTCGTCTGCACGGGCCATTTTTTATTGATGTTAGAAGAATATTTATTCAGCTGGTCTCAGCATAGTAAATACAGATGATGCAAATTTAGCTGCAATTAAGTAAATTAAACTATCTATTAAAATACAGAAATTACCAGCAATGCATTTCTTTCACTGTTTCCATCAAGTTTCTCCCCCCAAGTTGTCAGACAAAATGTGACTGTCTATTATCCCGTATCAATTACTCACAATTCCAGAATAATGTTCAAATGCCCCTTATAGTAATTAAAAACATCCAGCTGCAGATTTAATGCTGTCACCACTATTGACTTTTGTATGAACACAGTGGATGAACAAGTGAAGTAGCAACTTTCTCCTCTGGATCCTGAACTGGCTGCCCAGAGAAGGTGCTTCCTATTTCAAATGCTCTCCTATAACAAATGGTCAATTTTTGTACAAGGTCAGCCACCAACTGCTTCACTATGAATAATGCCAGTTAAAAATTCTAAGGTTAATATGTGGAAATGAATAAGACATGAACTAGTTTTATTTGTCCAACTCAACTTGGGCTGTTACTGTGAACTAAAGTGTATTTAATCACCATTGGCAATAAGACTTTGTCTAAATGAGATAAATTATTGAACAGGAGGAGCTCTAAGCTGTGCAAGGGAAATAGTAATTCAGATAAAAAGAGGAAAGTTGCCTCATATTTCCAGGAAAAGTTTACATTGTGGATATATTTTACTTTCTTTTCAATTATGAAAACACATTCTGAAAGTGAATGGTCTCTAACCTGTGCTCAGTAGACGCCCTCATTGGATACCTCATCAAAGATGGGCCCTGGAGAGTGGGGAGACTCTCTTCCTTAGCCTCTCATAGCAGCATTTTATCCTTTTTACATAGTGATCTTCTGTACAATATTTAAATGAACTCCATTACTAATAGAACTAAAACAATTTTACTGAAAATCTTTCCTTGCTATAACCCATGATTTTAATTTACTCATATTTCTGATAGTTGTGAATTATTTCTTCTCATTATGGGCTATTTGGAAATAAGTAGACATAATTAGGATGATCATTCTAGAAAAAGGCTTTCTGAAAAGATAAGGCTTGAATTCAGACTGGAGATTTTGCTTTTGGCATTCTGTGTAATCTTTCCAAAAAGCCTCTTTTTCCTCCCTATTTAATTTTTATTAGGACATTTCTAAAAGACTGGAATGTCTCAAAAGTAATTTGGGATATAAAATACAACCTTGGTTTCCTTTACCCATAAAGCTATCAGATAGGTGAATGAAAATGTGCTTTTAATTTCAAAGCTGGCAAATTTGAACATGTTTTTGGTTTATTCATAATCTACATGAGCTTTTTGAATTGCCACGAACTTAGTTTCCCAAACCACAAGGTCCTTTTCTCTTAATTTGTGTTTTCATAAATGAATACCGAGTATTTGTAGCTGGAAATTATATTAATTTCTGGACCCAGATATACTTTGTTCATGTAAGGGTCAAGGTAAATTACAGCAGAGATTGTCTGCTTCCTGTCTGCTGGGTTGGGGCAAATCCTAAGGTAATATTCTCACAAGGTAAACTCAAAAGCAGAAGGGTTCTCACACTGAGCCAAGATTGAAAGGGTGTTTATCCAAGTCAAATGGAGACTATATAGCTTAGGTGGAGAACAAGGATTACTGTCAAGGGAAGGCAAGGCAGAAGACAAGAATATGGTAGCAATCCTTAAACATGAAAGGGGAAGTGAAAACAAAAACAGATCAACAGCACATTAGGTAACCGAGAGGGGCAGGTTAGAAGCAGGATGATGTAATGGGTATAGTTCAGATGTAATGCAAACATTAGGAAGAAGAAAACCACATAGTCTCCTTCAAAATCATAACTCAGCCACTTACTAATTAATGGTGTGGCTTTGGGTATATCTCATTAACTCCTCTCAGTATATTGGCTTTCTCATTGGAGCCAATGTCTTCAATTACACAGTGTTGGTTGGCATATAGTAGACATTCAGAATTCACTGTCATAACTATAGTAAGCTTTTTCACTAAGAAAGCAAAGACAAATATTTTTTTTTCTGTCTGGAACAACTTTGCACTCAGGGAGTCATAGATATAATGAGGTTTTAACAAAGCAACATGAAAGCCAAATACCTCCTTAGAGAGTAGGAAAAGGTTTACCAATAAAAAAGATAACATTTACTTAGTGCTTCCTGTATACCACGCTTGGGGCTAATGATGCATTGCATACCCTATCTTATGTAATCCTCACAACCACCAGTAAGATTAGTGGTTACCAAACTCATTTTACAATGTCTCACAGATTTTTTTTTTTTGTAGAGACAGAGTCTCACTGTACCACCCTCGGGTAGAGTGCCATGACGTCACACGGCTCACAGCAACCTCTAACTCTTGGGCTTACGCGATTCTCTTGCCTCAGCCTCCCGAGCAGCTGGGACTACAGGCTCCCGCCACATCGCCCGGCTATTTTTTGGTTGCAGTTTGGCCGGGGCTGAGTTGAACCTGCCACGCTCGGCATATGGGGCCGGCACCCTACTCACTGAGCCACAGGCGCCGCCCCAGGCTCACAGAGATTAACTTGCCTGATGTCCAGAGTAGGTGGGATTCAATTCCAAGTCACATGATCCTAAAACCTATTCTCAATTTATTACACAACACTGCTTCTATGTGACAGGTGGTGTCTATAAACCCAAGCTTTTTGCTGCTTTAGATATTTCAGACATGGCATGGACTCTACCCTGAATATGCTGTCTGCTTCGGCTCTTTGCATGTACGATGTTAGCTACAATGTTATTACTACCTGGCCCTATCGCCTGCCTAAACTAGGTCCAAACGTGTTATTGTGTAAGACGCCCTAAAAATCTTCTTCCCCTACAAATCATTAGCAGTTTGTAATTATATCTAACCATGTAATATTCAATGTTCTTTCTGCCCCTGCATACCAGAAGCCCATGGGGCTGTATCTATTTCATTTGTCACTTTTTCCCCCCCAGCACATGCATAGTGGCTGCCACATAAGACAAGCAGGTTTCCAAAAGTTAGGAGAACAGTGTTAATAAATACTTGTTGAGGGATTGTTGACAGTTAACATTAGTGAACAGAAGAGAACAACTATATGAAATTCCTGGAGGAAATGTGTTTTATAGATAATAACCCTGAATGTCTCATGCATTGAAAGTATTCCAGGGGGGGGAAAAAAAAAAGAAAGTATGCCAGGGAAAGGCTACAGACTCATGCATATTATTATTTTTTTGAGACAGTCTCACTATGTCACCCATGGTAGAGTGTCGTGGCATCACAGCTCACAACAACCTCAAAGTCTTGGGCTTACGTGACTCTCTTGCCTCAGCCTCCTGAGTAGCTAGGACTACAGGTGTCCGTCACAATGCACAACTATTTTTTGGCTGTAATTGTCATCGTTGTTTGGCAGGGCTGGGCTGGATTTGAACCTGCCAGCCCTGGTGTATGTGGCTGACCCCCTAGCCACTGAGCTACAGGTGCTGAGCCTCATGCACATTATTTAACACTCAAAACAAACCAATCAGGGAGGGGCCATTGTTATCCCCACTATACAGATACAGAAACTGAGGCAAGTAGGATTAAATAACTGTATACAGTAAGAAAACCCAGTAAGCAACCTCCCCACTCACAAACCAAAAAACAAATTTGTGAAACACAAAATAAATCACAGAGATCTATTCAGGGATTGTATGAAGAAGCCTAGAAATCTTTCCTGAGGAACAAAATGTGTACGTGTGTGTATTTAAATGTTTGTTTCTAAAAAGGATGACTTAATATTATAAAGATGACATTTTTAAGTTAATTACACTAAAAACTCACTGGGACATAAAATTTTTACACAGTGATATTACAGTCCATTTGTAAGAATAAACAGATGAAATTATTCAGAAGATATGTAAAAACAATGAAGAGAAATGAAGGCATATTTTCTGTACCAGCTATTAAATGGGTCAGTAAAACTAAAATAATTAAAATACTATAGAAGGGGCATAAGGATAGACAGACAGAACAACGGAACATGACTGTTGGCTGAAATCTTATAGGTTAAGTTGAATATATTAATATTTTAGGAGGGCATTAAGTCAAATGATCCCCTCATTGCACACATCCAAATGAATTCCACGTGGGTTAAAGAAATTTTTAAAAATGGGATCATTGGCTCAGCGCCAGTGGCTCAAGCAGCTAAGGCACCAGCCACATATACCAGAGCTGGTAGGTTCGAATCCAACCTTGGCCTGCCAAATGACAACTGCAACCAAAAAATAGCCAGGCATTGTGGCGGGCGCCTGTGGTCCCAGCCACTTGGGAGGCTGAGGCAAGAGAATTGCTTGAGCCCAGGGATTGGAGGTTGCTGTGAGCTGTGATGCCAAAGCACTCTACCCTGGGCAACAACTTAAGGCTCTGTCTCAAAAAAAAAAAAACAACATGCGATCACTAAAAAGAACAAGGAGAAAATATTTATTAATATTTTAAAGATCTTATGGCCCAGACTTACTATCATAAAAGTATATTTAACTATATAAAGTTTAAATATTCCACAACTAAATCAGCATTGTACTGAGAAGTTAATAGTTTGGGGAAAAAAACAAATAAGCGTCAGATATGTGAAAAAATTACATGTAGGAGAAATTATTTATGTGCCTTGAAGATAAACTTTTAGCTAAAAAAAATTAAATCACTGCGAACAAAAATGGAAAATAACAGATGAGGAAAATGGTTTTAAAACATGTTAGATTAAAAAAAAAAACATTTTACATAAAAAAAAGTAAACATAAAGACCCATTACAGATTAAATGCTAACTTACTAACATCCTGTACTAAATTGAGCTTCCCAGTAAACCGACTCTGAATCAGGAATTTTTATGTAAGTTTATTGGGAAATGCTCCTGGGATCAATACCCATAGGGTGTGAACAAGGAAGGAACAGATAAAAGGGGAAGAATTCAACTTTACCATCCCCCATTCCAGGAGAGCTTTAGAGCTGCGATAGCCCTTCAGTGATGTCCCTCATTAACACAGGGCCCCAAGAACCCCTGCACTGACCAGTCATGGAACAAGGGCTGACATCAGGGAGGAGGCATGACCTTGGTGAGGGATTCAACTAACAATCTTCAGACATGGACACCCTTGCCAGCTGGAGAAATAGCACCTCAGTCCTGAAAGAGGGATGTGAGTGGTACACAATGGCATCCCAAATATATCCTAATGGAAAGACGGATGAAAAACTGAAACAGACCAATTCTGCCAAAATAAATTCATGATTAATAAAAATGAAAAAAAATAAGTGGCCATATCTCCATTACTTAAAAACATGCAATGGAGGCTCAACGCCTATAGCTCAAGCAGCTAAGGCGCCAGCCACATACACGAGAGCTGGCGGGTTTGAATCCAGCCCAGGCCTGCCAAACAATCAATAACAACCACAACCAAAAAAATAAATAAATAAATAAATACACACACACACACACACACACACACATACATATACATATATAGCCGGGCGTTGTGGCAGGCGCCTGTAGTCCCAGCTACTTGGGAGGCTGATGCAAGAGAATCACTTAAGCCCAGGAGTTAGAGGTTGCTGTGAGCTGACATGTCACAGCACTCTACCCAGGGCAACAGCTTGAGGCTCTGTCTCAAAAAAAAAAAAAAAAATGCAATGGAGACAAGAAGTTATATTTGTGCTGTTTGAAATGTGCCCCCCTAAAAATTCAGGTGCTGCCAATGTGATAGTATTAAACAGGTGATTAGGTCATTTGGACTCCTGTGTTTAATGGGATTAAAGCCCTTCTAAGAGGCTTCCCACAGCGTTTGACTCACTTGCACTTCTGCCTTCCAATAGGTGAGGACAGTGTTCTTCCCTTCCTAAGGATTTCACCCTCACTAGACAACTGAGCCTATCAGCACCTTAATGTTAAACTCCCCAGTCTCCAGAACAGTGGGAAAATAAATTTCTTTTTTATAAGTTATGTAGTCTCTGATTGTCTTTAATTCTTTTGGTGTTGCTATAAAGGAATATATCAGCTTGGGTAATTTCTAAAGAAAAGAGGCTTATTTGGAGGGTTTCAGGCTGCTTCTACTCCTGGCATAAGGTAAGGCAGTGCCAGCATGTCCAGAGACCATACTGTGAGAGAGGAAGCAAGAGAGAGGTGGTATTGGGTGGCGCCTGTGGCTCAAGGAGTAGGGCGCTGGTCCCATATGCTGGAGGTGGCAGGTTCAAACCCAGCCCTGGCCAAAAACAAACAAACAAAAAAAAAAAAAAAAAAGAGAGAGGTGGTGGTGCCAGGGTCATTTAACAACCAGCTTTTGTGGGACTTAATAAGAACTCAACACCCCTCCCAACCGGAAGTGCATTAATCTACTCATGAGCGATCCACCCTTTTGACCTAAATACCCCCCACTGTTTCCCACCTCCAACACTGGAGATCAAATTTCAAACTGAGGTTGGGGGACTAATACAGCACAGGTATTTTTTTTTACAGTAGCATAAAACAGACTAAGACACTCCATTTACTTATTTAGCCAACTTATTAACAACTTTTTTATTTTTGAAACAGAGTCTCACTATGTCACCCTTGGTGGAGTGCCATAGCATCACAGCTCAGAGCAACCTCAAACTCTTGGTCCCAGAAAGTGATCCTCTTGCCTCAGCCTCACAAGTAGCTGGGACTACAGGCACCCGCCACAACGCCCAGCTATTTTTTGTTGTTGCAGTTGTCATTATTGTTTAGCTGGCCCAAGCCAGGTTTGAACCTACCACCCTCACTGTATGTGGCTGACGCCATAACCAGTGTTCCACAGGCACCACGCCTATTAACAATTTTCTTTTTTTTTTTTTTTTTTTTTTTTTTTGTAGAGACAGAGTCTCACTTTATGGCCCTCTGCAGAGTGCCGTGGCCTCACACAGCTCACAGCAACCTCCAACTCCTGGGCTTAAGAGATTCTCTTGCCTCAGCCTCCCGAGTAGCTGGGACTACAGGCGGACTATTAACAATTTTCAAATAAACCCAATGCCATTAAGGACACACTGTCATAGACAGAACCACTCACTTTAGTGTGAGTATAGGTTGATGACATTTGGATATATACGTTAAGAAGTATGCATTAGCTCATATACTATAACCTATTGTAGCAGCAGAAAAATGTGGGGGCAGTCACATCACTGTCCAGTCAAGTATTTTCCATGGCACACCAGTGTAACCTAGAACAAATCCAAAACTCCTAACAGTGATCCTTGAAGCCCAACATGACAGGCCCTGCCTGCTTCACCTCTCCCATTCTTGAGAGAAAGGTGATGCCAGACTCATTTAGCAAGGAGCTTTTGCGGAACTTAATAAGTGTAAGAACTCGGTATGCACCAGTTTTCCAACCTTCTTTCTGTTCTTCAACTTTGCTAAATTCCCTCCCAATTCAGAGTCTTGAAACTGATTAAACCACAGCCCTCACAAAATAATACATAAATGATTGAAATTCTGAATCACAACTCTAGTAGGTCATGAAATGGATGTATTCTATCTGATCCTCTGGATGTACCCTCTCCCTTCTCCATCCTGCTCTGTGTCCCAGAAAGCTGACCTATGTGGACTGCAACAAACATCTCGCTTGCTCTCTGCTTCTTGGTGGTGTTTATACAGTAAGAAGGCACTGGCAGTTCTAGAGAAAGGAGAGTAAGTTCAGGACATTTATTTATCTGGCTTCTTCTCAGCCAGGTGCCATGGGCTGCTTTTGGATTTCTACAGAAAAAGTTCCAAGTCATGTTGGTAGCCTTCTGTCAGAACTCAAGTAACCTCTACCTTCCCTTCAACCGTCACACCTATGAGTAACCACTGCTCCTTGCTACAGCTGGCTTGATGTTACCTCACCATTCCTTTGTAGTAGACTTCGTCTCCCTCATACTTGTCCCTTTATTGAATGCACCCTAATGATCTAGGTTAATGTGTCATTTGTTTTCTGCCAGAACCCTGACAGATACACAATTATTTTTGGAACTAGATAAATTATTTTAATATTATCTAGGAACAGCTAAGTTGTCTGTGCAAAAGAACGGTGAAATTAGCCTAACTAGATATGAAAACTAACAATACTACTGACACAGAAATGACAAATAGATGACTAAAACAAAATTGAAAGTCAAAAACAAAAGGTTCACCTGTGGCTCAGTCGGTAAGGCGCCGGCCCCATATACCGAGGGTGGCGGGTTCAAACCCAACCCTGGCCGAACTGCAACAAAAAAATAGCCGGGTGTTGTGGCGGGCGCCTGTAGTCCCAGCTATTCAGGAGGCTGAGGCAAAAGAATCGCTTAAGCCCAGGAGTTGGAGGTTGCTGTGAGCTGTGTGATGCCATGGCACTCTACCGAGGGCCATAAAGTGAAACTGTCTCTACAAAAAAAAAAAAAGGTTCAAGAACAGATGACAATTTTTTATTATTTATTAAATATTTATTTTTTAAGAGACGGAGTCTCACTTTATCTCCCTCAGTAGAGTGCTGTGGCATCACAGCTCACAACAACCTCCAATTCCTGAGCTTAGGCAATTCTCTTGCCTCAGCCTCCCTAGTAGCTGGGACTCCAGGCGCCCACCACAACACCCAGCTATTTTTTGTTGCAGTTTGGCCAGGGCTGGGTTTGAAACCACCACCATCAGGATATGGGGCCGGTGCCCTACCCACTGAGCCACAGGCACCACCCTGGATAACAAATTTGTAATTCAGCAAGCAAACAACGATATATTAATTAATGGTGCAGAAATCACTCTAATCAGGTAAAAAAACTACTTTAGACTTTTATCTCCCATCAGGAAAAAAAGATAATTCCAGATGAATTAAGGATCTAAGTATAAAAAGTAAAATAATAAAGATTTGCTAAAATGTACCACAATTTTTGTATAAATCTGCAGTATGGAATACTTCCTTAAGCAAAGAAAGAAGCAATAAATTAAAAATTATAACAACATGGGCGGCGCCTGTGGCTCAGTGAGTAGGGCGCCGGCCCCATATGCCGAGGGTGGCGGGTTCAAACCCAGCCCCGGCCAAACTGCAACAACAAAAAAAAAAAATAGCCGGGCGTTGTGGCGGGCGCCTGTAGTCCCAGCTGCTTGGGAGGCTGAGGCAAGAGAATCGCGTAAGCCCAAGAGTTAGAGGTTGCTGTGAGCCGTGTGACGCCACGGCACTTTACCCGAGGGCAGTATAGTGAGACTCTGTCTCTACAAAAAAAAAAAAAAAAAATTATAACAACATATATTGTGAAATGGAAAGAAATACAACACATTTCATCTCATAATAAAAATAACTGCAACATATGTGACAGGCAAAATGTAATAACTACAACATACAAAGTGTTTGTACAAATTAAGAAAGAAAAATAATTTTGTGATTAAAAAAAAATAATTCCTGTAGTCCCAGCTACTCGGGAGGCTGAGGCAAGAGAATCGCCTAAGCCCAGGAGTTGGAGGTTGCTGTGAGCTGTGTGACACCACGGCACTCTACCGAGGGCCATAAAGTTAGACTCTGTCTCTATAAAAATATAAAAAATAAATAAAAAATAATAATAAAGAGGCCTGGGCACTCAAGTGTTATTCCAACTGAAAGAAACCACTTAAAAGTTTCAAAGCTTTGGGTGGCGCCTGTGGCTCAGAGGGAGTAGGACGCCTGCCCCATATACCGAGGGTGGTGTTTTCAAACCCAGCCTTGGCCAAACTGCAACAACAACAAAAAATAGACGGGTGTTATGGCAGGCACCTGTAGTCCTAGCTACACGAGAGGCTGAGGCAAGAGAATAGCCTGAAACCCAGAAGTTGGAGGTTGCTGTGAGCTGTGACACTACAGCACCCTACAGAGGTGATAAAGTGAGACTCTGTCTCTAAAAAAAAAAAAAAAAGTTTCAAAGCTTCAAATTACTATGTTCTATATCCATAAAAATAAGATAATAGAACCATTGATAGTAATTGTTATTAGATTTTTATATATTGATCTTTATGAAAATACCTTCATTACATCAAACTCACAAATTTCTCATGAAGCACAATTGGAAAAACATGTAAAATTGCCAATAAACATATGAAAAAAATGTTTAACATCACTAATCATGAGCGAAATGCAAATTAAAACCATGAGATACCACCTTTCCCAGGTTAGAATGGCATTTATCATAAAGTCCAAAGAACAACAGCTGCTGATGTAGATGCAGAAAGAAAGGACTGCTTTTACACTGTTGGTAGGACTGCAAATTAGCAAAACCTTTATAGAAAACAGTATGGAGTTTCCTCAAAGACTAAAAGTAGACCTACTATTCAATCTAGCAGTCCCACTAGTGGGCATTTACCCAAAGGGAAAACAAAAGATATTTTTTACCAAAAAGACTTTCCTGCACTTGAATGTTTACTGTAACACAATTCACAATTGCAAAGATGTGGAAATCAATCCAAGTGATCGATTTATGAGTGGATTAATAAAACGTGGTATATGTTTACTACAGAGTACTCCTCAGCCATACAAAAGATAAATTAATGCCTTTTGCGGCAATCAGGATGGAACTGGAGACCATTGTTTAAGTGAAGTATCACAAGAATAGAAAAACAAACAGTACGTGTACTTACCACTGAATTGGAACTGATGAGCACATTTGTGCAGAGGGAAGTAAACTCAGTAGAAACCAATCAGGAAGGAGTGGGGAGGAGGGGAGGAACAAAACCCTAAGGAATACCATGAACACTAGGTGATAGGCGTAACTTCAGCCACGACTGAAGCATTATAAAAGTGATCTATGTAACCTGAAACATTTGTACTTCCTTTATTTTTTGAGACAGAGCCTCAAGCTGTTGCCCTGGGTAGAGTGCTATGGCATCACAGCTCACAGCAACCTCTAACTCCTGGGCTCAAGCAAATCTCCTGCCTCCGCCTCCCAAGTAGCTGGGACTACAGGGGCCTGCCCACAACGCCCAGCTATTTTTTTGGTTGCAGCTGTCATTGTGGTTTGGCGGGCCCAGGCTGGATTTGAACCTGCCAGCTCAGGTGTACGTGGCTGACGCCTTGAGCCACAGGCACTTGAGCCTACTTCCTTTATTTAAAAAAAAAGAAAGTAACAATTTTGATGACAATCAACATGGATGCTAATTCAAATACATAGTATTTTATGTAATTAACAAAGCACATTTATTGCTAAAAAGTTGGTTTTGTGTTTATAATCTATTCACTTAATCACTAAGAAGTGATAATATGTATAACTTATATACTAGATAACTTCAACCACACTACTGGACTGCATTATTAAAAGTTATCTTTTTTTAGTCTTTTCTACATGTCAGGTATTAAGTGGTTTATATTTATTAATTTACTTAATACTCCCAACTACTACAATCTTCATTTTATAGATAACCAAACTGTGGCCTTGAGAGTTAAGCAATTTGCCAGTCATGTAGCTAAAACATGACTACACTGGAGTAGATTCAAACCCTGGCATCCTGCAGCCTCAATATTTTGGATGAAACTCACTGACATAAAAGAGGGTAAACTGTCCCTGAACCTGTAGCACAGTGGTTACACTGAGGCTGACGGGTTCCAAACCAGCCTGGGCCAGCTAAACAACGACAACTGCAACAAAAAATAGCTCGGCATTGTGGTGGGTGCCCGCAGTCTCAGCTACTGGGAGACTAAGGCAAGATAATCGCTTAAGCCAAAAAGTTTGAGGTTGCTGTGAGGTGTTACACCACAGCACTCTACCGAGGTCGACAGTGTGACTCGGTCTCAAAAAAAAAAAAAAAAAAAAAAGAGGGTAAACTGCTTTCCTTAAAATCAACTAATTATAGACATTAACCACATCTGCAAAGGGAAAATGGTACATAAGTCATGTCAGGAAGACTAAGCTGAGAATTTAAGGAGGGGCATAGACAACTTACTATGGCAGCATTCTGTGGCTTGGCTTTAATGTTGCAATGGACCATGACAAGATGATATGATTATATCCTATAACCAACTGAAAAACCTAAGAACTACCCTGTTTCCCCGAAAATAAGACAGTGTCTTATATTAAGGTTTGCTCCTAAAGATGCGCTAGGTCTTATTTTCAGGGGATGTCTTATCTTTCCTGTAAGTAGGTCTTATTTTCAGAGGATGTCTTATTTTCGGGAAAACAGTGTAGTAAGATAGTTAAAGTGTGTATGAAGAAATAAAATATATGAAAATCCATAACTTTCCTATACAACATGAATAAAAAATTAGAAAACACAGTAGATTCATTAACAATATAAAGATATCCTGTAAGGGCTTCCATCCATTCCTCTGGTATATTCTCCTTCCCCTTCCAGGATACCTATAACATGTATGTGTGAAGTCTTCACGAAGTCCCACAATTCTCTCAACACACATGCTTTTTTTTTTTCTTTTTTTTACAGTTTCTGGCCAGGGACAGGTTTGAACCCACCACCTCCAGTATATGGGGCTGGCGCCCTACTCCTTGAGCCACAGGCGCTGCCCCCTTCTTTCTTTTTAACTACCTATCTCATCTCAAGAGCTTTATCCTCTAGCTCTGAGATTCTTTCTTCTCCATGGTCTAATCTTTTATTGCTATCTTCTTTTGTATCTTTAAGTTCTCTGACTGTTTCAATACTTAAGCTCTGCTATATCTTTTCTATGTTCTTCATAGCTTTTGTCCTTTATTTGATGCTATTTTAGAATTTTTTTTATTTTTTACCTTATCAGCAATTTCCCTCATTGTTCTTACCATCCATATTTTAAATTCCCATTCTGTAATTTCTACCATTTCTTTATAGGTGGAATCCTCTGCAGTAGCTACCTCATGATACTGTGACGGGGGGGCTGCTCTGTTCTGGTTTATCATGTTGCCGGGATTTTTCTATTGGTTCTTCTTCATTGAGTGTTTTCTTATTGTCTGCTTCCTTGCTCCAATATTTCCTTTCACTACCTCAACCTCTTTATTAAGTTACCTTGTCTCTGACCTTAGGTGTTGAAGTGACCTTTTGGTATAGGACCAAAACGAAGAGAGAAGAACAAGGGAGAAAAGATAGAAAAAGAGAAAAGAAAAAGGAAAGTGGCAGTAAAAGGTAATATTGACAAAAAGAAGAGAGTAACAGAAATATGGGAGTAATCGTGGTCTTCGGCAGGGTGCTGTAACCCACACCCACAATTCCCAGCTTCTGGGAGTCTGGGTTGTGTGGATCCCTCAAGGTCAGGAGCTCCTTACCAGCCTGAGGAGAAACAAGACATCACTACTAACTTGAGAAGGAAAAACAGAAAACAAAGCAGTTTGCCACTAGGGTGCTTCCAAAGGCCCAAACTAGAAGGACCCTCAATACCAGGGAATCAAGATCTCCTTAAGCGAGGCCAATTTTGTGGCACCCTAGCCTAAGCCTCAAAGTGAGGCTCTTACCATAAATGGAATACAGATTGACAGAGAATAAAACGGAATAGATAAAGAAATAATAGTAAAAATATACAAAGAGAATTGAAAATGAAGTGATGTTAAGATATGAAAATAGGTGTGGATGGAGCTGGAACATATTCTTCTTAGTAAAGTATCTCAAGAATGGAAGAAAAAGTATCCAATGTACTCAGCCCTACTATGAAACTAATTTATGGCTTTCACATGAAAGCTATAACCCAGTTATAACCTAAGAATAGGGGGAAGGGGGAAAGGGAGGGGAGGGAGGGGGATTGGTGGGATTTCACCTGTGGTGCATCTTACAAGGGTACATGTGAAACTTAGTGAATGTGGAATGTAAATGTCTTAGCACAATAACTAAGAAAATGCCAGGAAGGCTATGTTAACCAGTGTGATGAAAATATGTCAAACGGTCTATGAAACTAGTGCATGGTGCCCCATGATCGCATTAATGTACACGGCTATGATTTAATTTAAAAAAAAAAGATATGAAAATAGGGCACTATATCTTAGTTATTATTTGAGAAATTTATGTGGGAAACAGAAAATTGAAAAAAATCTTTATGATAATTAAGAGAGACGAGGGAAGAAATGGAAAGGAAATAAAGTATAAAAGGTAAGGGTGGGCTCGGCGCCTATAGCTTAGTGGCTGGGGCGCCACCCACATACAGGGAAGCTGGCAGGTTGGAATCCAGCCCGGGCCTGCCAAACAACGACAACCACAACCAAAAAATAGCTGGGCGTTGTGGCAGGCACCTGTATCCCAGCTACTTGGGAGGCTGAAGCAAGAGAATCTTGCTGTGACACCACAGCACTCTACCGAGAGCAACAAAGTGAGAGTCTACCTCTAAAAAAAAAGAAAGAAAAAATCTGTTTGCTTTGTAGTCTCAGTATACAAGTTATGTTCCAAAAAAAAGATATGGGTAAACTATAAAAAAATTGGAGCCCGGGCGGTGCCTGTGGCTCAAGGAGTAGGGCGCCGGTCCCATATGCTAGAGGTGGTGGGTTCAAACCCAGTCCCGGCCAAAAAAAAAAAAAGCCTCAATAAAAAATTAAAAAAAAAAAAAAAAAACTGGAGCCCTTGTTATTTAAGAAAGTAAAGGTGAAAAATTAAAAATACGGCTCAGTACCCATAGCACAGTGGTCACAGCACTGGCCGCATACACCTATGCTGGCAAGTTCAAATCTGGCCTAGGCCAGCTAAACAATGACAACTGCAAAAAAAAAAAAAAAAAAAATAGCCGGGCATTGTGGTAAGTGCCTGTGGGAGGCTGAAGCAAGAGAATCGCTTAAGCCCAAGAGTTGGAAAGTTGCTGTGAGCTGTGAAGCCACCAAAAGGAAAGAAGGAAGGAAGGAAGGAAGGAAGGAAGGGAGGGAGGGAGGGAGGAAGGAAGGAAGGAAGGCAGGCAAGCGTTAAGGGATAAAATTGGAAGAAAAGAATAATTTTTTTTTATATTAAAAATAGCAAGAAACTGGGAGGTGCCTGTGGCTCAGTGAGTAGGGCGCTGACCCCATATATTGAGCATGGCTGGTTCAAACCCGGCCCTGGCCAAACTACAACAAAAAAATAGCAAGGCGTTGTGGCAGGCACCTGTAGTCCCAGCTACTCGGGAGGCTGAGGCAAGAGAATCACCTAAGCCCAAGAGCTGGAGGTTGCTGTGAGCTGTGACACCAGAGTACTCTACCAAGGGTGACAAAGTGAGATTCTGTCTCAAAAAAAAAAAAAAAACATGGGCGGTGCCTGTGGCTCAAGGAGTAGGGCGCTGGTCCCATATGCCGGAGGTGGCGGGTTCAAACCCAGCCCCGGCCAAAAACCACAAACAACAACAACAAAAAAAAAGTAAAAAATTGACCCCTTCCTATTGAAGGAAACAACGAAAAATTATAATAAAAGGGGAAAAATTATTAACAAAAAAAGAAAGAAAAAGAAAAATCTAGGGGAAAATAGTTGGAAAAAAAATTGCCATATATGGCCTGGACAACCAGTGATGTTTTGTGGTAAGAGATGCTAATCATGACACTGATAAGCTGGATAAGATGGAGGCTTGAAGCTTCTCTCTTGCTGAGAAGACCTGGTCCCATCTTCCTTATTTCTTTGCCCTCAATCCCCACTGGGTTGGAAGCCTGAAACTCTCCTCAGCATACTTAATAGATACGCTGCAACCTTTCCAAATCATTCCCTTTGCCATGCAGTGGCTTTCTCAGGAAAGTGTGGGCCGCTAAAGTCTCCCCATGGGTGACTACCCAGCTTATCAAGTGCACCAGAATTGACCTTGCCCTAGAACCCTGAGGGCTGATCATGCAGGGCAGTTGTCTCACAATGTCTATGCTTGGCTCTAGTTGAACAAGAACTCTGTTCTGTCAGTCCCAGCCCCTTGACGCTGTTCAAGATCATTCGCTTGCTTGCTCAAGCTCTCCCTAGGTAACTCAAGCAAGTGCCCAGGTTCAAAAAGAAAAAAGAAGGGCGGCGCCTGTGGCTCAGTCGGTAAGGCTCCAGCCCCATATACCGAGGGTGGCGGGTTCAAACTCGGCCCCGGCCAAACTGCAACCAAAAAATAGCCGGGCGTTGTGGTGGACGCCTGTAGTCCCAGCTGCTCGGGAGGCTGAGGCAAGAGAATCGCTTAAGCCCAGGAGTTGGAGGTTGCTGTGAGCTTCATGAGCCCACGGCAGTCTACAGAGGGCCATAAAGTGAGACTCTGTCTCTACAAAAAAAAAAAAAAAAGAAAGAAAACAGCGTGTGGGTTAGGCCCTGTCTGAAAACTGCTGAAACAACTGGCCTCTGCTAGTATGCAAATACTTGCCCTCTGAGCCAGTTCTCCACTGCTCCTGACCTCTTCCTGGGCTCCTAAAGTCTGTTGCTGTCTCCCTGTGCCCCGAAAGCGATGTTTCTCGGCAGGGCCCACCAGCCAGCAGTGGTTGGAGTCCTTTCTCCCCAATCATACTATGCAGAGCTGCGAAGAAGCTGTCTCTCGTCCTCCATCTTGATCTGCCCCCTGAACTGTAGTTACAGTATCACTTTGACAAACTTCCAGACGCATGATGCAATGTTCAAGTTGCTGCAACAATGCAGATGATATTTGAGAAAAGATGCTATCATTATAACATCAAGTTTTGCTATCCAGACAACATATATAAAATTTTTAATTATTAGGTCTGTATAATAGAAAGGATGAGTGAAAATTAATATTTTTTTTTTGACACAGAGTCTCACTTTATCACTCTCAGTAGAGTGCCATTACATCACAGCTCACAGCATCCTCTAAATCCTGGGCTTAAGCGATTCTCTTGCCTCAGCTTCCCAAATAGGTGGGACCACAGGTGTCCGCCACAATGCCCAGCTTTTTTTTTTTGTTGTTGTTGTTCTTGTTGTTGCAGTTTAGCCAGGGATGGGTTTGAACCCGCCAACCTTGGTATATGAGGCTGGCACCCTACCCACTGAGCAACAGGTGCTACTCTGAAAATTATTTATTTATTTATTTTTATTATTAAATCATAGCTGTGTACATTAATGCAATCATGAGGCACCATACACTGGTAAATTATTTTTTTTAATTAAACAAGTACGGCCATTAGATATTTGACGAAAGAACCTCTTCAGTATCCAGTTCTCTATTCTAAACCAATGAAAAAAATGAAACAGATTCCTAGTATTAACAAAAACATTGATAATTATTTGCATTTACTGATGACATTTCTTTAGGCAGTAGACTGATGAAATTTACAAATTATTTAATCTCTATAACAGTCTACGTTATAGACCTTATTTTCACCTCTATCTTGTAGTTTGGGGATTTAATAAAGCAACAAATAGGAAAATATTTATTTACTTTAAATTGACACATAAAATTACATTTATCTTGTACAGCATGATTGTTTTGAAATATATGCACATTATCAAATAGTTAAATTGAGCTAGTTAACAAATATCATCTCACATAATTGTCATTTTTGAAATAAGAACACTTAAATCTACTTTTAGCATTTTTCATAAATATATTGTTATTAACAATAGATCTCACAAATGTATTCCTTTGTCTACTTGAAATGTTGGATCTTTTGACCCACAACTTTCTCAACACCCTCCATTACCAACTCAGCCCCTGATAATCATCATTCTTACTCTCTACTTCTCTGAGCTCAACTATTTTTAGATTCTATACAAGAATGAGATTTTTCTGGGCTTGGCTTTTATCACTTAATGTAACGTCCTCCAGGTTCATTTGTTGTTGCAAATGAAAATTAACATGGAAAAATAAGCAAATATGTTATTTAAGCATTTTATTTTATGTTTAACAAAACATTTATAGATGTTCTCCTACTTACAATCTATATTGCTACCTGCCACAATATAACTAAATTGAATAAACTTTCCTTCTAGCTCATTTTAAGCTGTGTTATTAAATTGTTGAATGATCCTTCTAGCTCAGCCTCCCAAGTAGCTGAGACTACAGACGCCTACCACAATACAATGCCCATCTAGTTTTTCTACTTTTGGTAGCAACAGGAATTCGCTTTTGCTCAGGCTGGTCTCCAACTGCTGAACTCAAGCAATCCACTGGCCTTAGTCTCCGAGAGTGCTAGGATTATACCCCGTTTCCCCAAAAATAAGACATCCTCCGAAAATAAGACCTACTTACAGGAAAGATAAGGCGTCCCCTGAAAATAAGACCTAGCACATCTTTGGGAGCACACCTTAAAATAAGACACTGTCTTATTTTCAGGGAAACAAGGTAGGTGTGAGCCATCACACTCAGGTCAAATTGTTATTTCATATGAAAAAGCTGTCATGAGTTTATGTGGCCTATAGGACTTTGCAGAGAAGGTAGCAAATTCATTCTAAAAGTTAACCTGAGGGTGTGGTTCTACATACTGCAGAGTTCCAAGGTATAGTGATATAGAGTATGGACAGAAGAGATCCCCTAAACCAAAGTCTATACAGCAACATGTAGCTCTTATTGACTAGGAAGATGCATGTTTCAGTGCATCGTCTTATAAAATATTATAATTAATGCAGATAATCCAAAAGAATCTACTGAAGAATGACAAAAACTCTTATCTTGGTGGACAGAAAGCAAGATAATAAAATAGGAACCATTCTATGTACTAACCATATTTTTAAAAGAAAATTAGAAAAAAATCCACCAATAGAAAAAAAATATATATATATATGTATGTTTTTTGGCAGTTATTGGCTGGGGCTGGGTTTGAACCTGCCACCTCCAGTATATGGGGCCGGCACTCTATTCCTTGAGGCACAGGTGCCTCCCAAAGAAAATATTTTTAGAAAAATAATTAGGAATCAAACTGACAAAGATTACTCAGTACTCCTTTAAATAACTTCCCAATTGTTCTGAATATGAAAAAAAGCTGTAGTAAATTAGTATGTATTTATAATCTTGGGAGAATCAATATTATACAGATGTTAATTACATTAATATTCCAAAGTAACTATATTTTGACATTGATTTTCACCTGAACAACCACCAAATAGCATAAAAGAATTAAAATAAAATCTCTGAAAGTTGGAGAGGAATATTTGCCTTCCAATTTTATTTTAAAGCTAAAATAATTAAACCAACCCTGGAATTACCTTTAGTACTATGAGAGGAAACAATCCAACAGAATCGACAGCTCGATTGCTGTGGGCAGAGTTTATAGATGCCAATAAAAATGTTAAAACTTGGACAGGGCCCCATATGCCAGAGGTGGCAAGTTCAAACCCAGCCCCCTGGCCAAAAACTGTAAAAAAACAAAAAAATGTTAAAACTCAATTCACAGCATATAGCAAATACTTCCCACATGTGCTGAAGAGTTGAATTTTAAGTCATAAAATCTTAGCAATCTAAGACCTATAAGAATGTCTACAATGTATATTGAGTTAGGAGGATAAAGGTGTAGAATAATTCTAGAGAATTTAATGACTATAATTACATTTTAATACCAAATCTCATATATTGCATATATGTAAAGATATACCCAGGCTATTAATACTAGTTATGCTGGGACCACAGAGGGGCTGGGGTTACAGTTGATGAAAGTGGTTTGAGTTTGTTTTATGTAGCAAAGTAGCAAATGTATATATGATAGACTTAACTTCACAGAAACCTCAAAGTAAAGAAAACAAACCAAAAGTAAATTACCAATGTGAGAAATTTTAACTAATATCAAGAATTCTGGCTCGGCACCTGTAGCACAGTGGTTACAGTGCCAGCCACAAACACTGAGGTAGCAGGTTCAAACCCGGCCCAGGGCCACCTAAACAACAATGACATCTGCAACAAAAAATAGCCAGGCATTGTGGTGGGCACCTATAGTCCCAGCTACTTGGGAGGCTGAGGCAGAAGAGTCGCTTAAGCCCAAGAGTTGTAGGTTGCTGTGAGCTATGACACCACAGCACTCTACCCAGGGGGACAGCTTAAAACTGTCCAAAAAAGAAAAAGAAAAACAAACAAAAAATAATAACAGTAATAACAATTAGCTCAGCATGGTGGTACACATTTGCAGTTCCAGTTACTTAGAAGGCCGAAGCAGGAGGATCACTTGATCCCAGGAGTTGTAGGCTGCAATGAACTCAGATCACTCCATTACACCACATCCGCCTGGGTGACAGGGCTACACCCTATTCTAAAAAAAAAAAAAAGCCCCTGAAAACTTGAATTAAAAAGAACGAGAGGCTGGGCACCCGTAGCACAGTGGTTATGGCGCTGGCCTCATACACTGAGGCTGGCTAAACAACAATGACAACTGCAACAAAAAATAGCAGGGGGTTGTGATGGGCACCTGTATTCCTAGCCACTTGGAAGGCTCAGGCAAGAGAATCACTTAAACGCAGGAGTTTGAGGTTGCTGTGAGCTGGGATGCCACAGCCCTCTACTGAGGGCACATAGTGAGACTGTCTCAAAATAATAATAATAAAAAAGGAACAAGACACTATTTCTTCTAACCATTAATAAACTCATTGCAAGGATATAATAATAAAATAGGCTTGGCACCTATAGTTCAGTGGCTGGGGCACCAGCCACATACACGGAAGCTGTCAGGTTCAAACCCAGCCAGGGCCTGCCAAACAATGACAACTACAACCAAAAAATAGCTGGGCGTCATGGCAGGCACCTATAGTCCCAGCTACTTGGGAGGCTGAGACAAGAGAATCACTTAAGCCCAAGAGGTTGAGGTTGCTGTGAGCTGTGACACTACAGCACTCTACTACCCATGGCAATAGCTTAAGAGTCTGTCTTTAAAAAAAAGAAAAAGAAAGCTGAGCAAAGTTGGCATTATGGATTTAAAAATACTTAAATTTTCACTTCATAACTGCATTTTGCATTGTGGAAATATGAAATTTAAGAACATAAACCCCCAGACCCCCCCCAAAAAAAAACCCCAGACTGACAGCTGTTACATATAATTAGGTGAGAAAATCAGGTTATGGATAAATCTACACAGTACGATAGCCCTTTCCTAGAAATAAGCAACATTCAAACACTGCCTTCTCTAACAGCAGGTTGATTGTGCATTTGAGCATAAAAAATTGCGGAAGTATGCTATAGGTACATTTAACATCATGAGGGCAGTGGAAATAGAAAGTTGCAGGAGGATAATTTTTTACTTTTAAATGAACTAGTATTACAATTATAATTAACAGGGAATTTTTTAGGCAGTGCTCGTAGCTCAGTGGTTAGGGCATTGGCCATATAACACTGAGTCTGGTGGGTTCGAACCCAGACGGAGCCAGCTAAACAACAATGACAACTGCAACAACAACAAAATAGCCTGGCGTTGCGGCAGGCAGAGTCCCAGCTACTTGGGAGGCTGAGGCAAGAGAATTGCTTGAGCCCAAGAGTTTGAGATCGCTGTGATGCCAGCGTGACAGCTTGAGACGGTCTCAAAAAAAAAAAATTCCTCCATATGAACAAACTACTGAAGGTTTTTAAGAAAAGCTTCAATTGGGCGGCGCCTGTGGCTCAGTTGGTAAGGCGCCGGCCCCATATACCGAGGGTGGCGGTTTCAAACCCGGCCCCGGCCAAACTGCAACCAAAAAATAGCCGGGCGTTGTGGCGGGCGCCTGTAGTCCCAGCTGCTCGGGAGGCTGAGGCAAGAGAATCTCTTAAGCCCAGGAGTTGGAGGTTGCTGTGAGCTGTGTGAGGCCACGGCACTCTACCGAGGGCCATAATGTGAGACTCTGTCTCTACAAAAAAAAAAAGAAAAGCTTCAATAAAGGATCAAAGAGAAGGATATTTGTTATAGAAAATAGTGTTATTTTACTGAAACTATGATAATTTAAACCATGGATATGCCTCAAAATATTCAATGAGCCTTTAGTGGGACAGAATTATCAACTTGAATGATATCAGTCAATATGAGTATATGTGGGAAATATACAAGCTCTTCAAGTTACAGCCCATATTTTAACAATACATATTAACTAAAAGCTTAAGAGTATAAACCATGAAGGTTTTGTTTTTTTTTAGACAGTCTCACTTTTTCGCCCTCAGTAGAGTACCGTAGTGTCATAGCTCACAGCAACCTCCAAGTCTTGGGCTTAAGCAATTCTCTTGCTTCAGCCTCCCAAGTAGCTGGGACTACAGGTGCCCACCACAATGCCCAGCTATTTTTTGTTGCAGTTGTCACTGCCATTTTACCTGGCCAGGGTCAAGTTCGAACCTGCCACCCTCGGTATATGGGGCCGAAACCCTACCCACTGAGCACAGGTACTGCTCTAACCATGAAGTTTTGGTTCACATAGACATGCCTATCTGTATTGAGAAAAATACAGACAAAAGGTATCTATTTGAATTGGACAAAAGAGTGATTCCACTTTTAAACAAAATCACCAATTCTTTCATGTATGTGTTTGTACACTAACCTTATACATGTTTCACTGTTCAGAGAACATATCACATCAGGCATTTGCTATTGATTAGGAAGGAGATAGGAATGAAGAGTAAAGGTAAATTAGAAACATTTTATTTATTTATTTATTTTTTTTTTATTTTTTATTAAATCATAACTGTATACATTGATATGATCATGGGGTATCATACACTCGCTTCATAAACCATTTGACACATTTTTATCACAGTGGTTAACATAGCCTTTCCAGCGTTATCTCAGTTACTGTGCCAAAACATTTACATTCTACCTTTACCAAGTTTCGCAAATACCCCTGTAATATGCACCACAGGTGTGATCCCACCGATCCCCCTCCCTCTACCCACCCCCCTCCCTTTCCCACTTCCCCCTATTGTTAGGTTGTAGCTGGGTTATAGCTTTCATGTGAGAGTCCCAAATTAGTTTCATAGTAGGGCTGTGTACATTGGGTACTTTTTCTTCCATTCTTGAGATACTTTACTAAGAACAATATGTTCCAGCTCCATCCATAGAAACATTTTAAATGCTTATTTGTATTATTTCTCGATTTAGCATGACAAAGTATTACTTTTATATTTTAAAATACAACAAAATAAAAATTGATTTGGGCTGCTCACGTTCTGTGCATCTTGAACGAATCACATATCATTATTAGAGGAGATTATTCAATTTTCTTTTATGTATTTTTGTACTATCTTCCTAATTGGGATGAGGAAACACCACTTTTGGAACAAAAAATGTAGAGGAAAACATTTAAATAAAAAAAGGAAATCCGAACCAGCCTTGGGCACACATGTAATAACATGCCTGACACTTAACTTCTAGCAAGGTTCAAGTTGTATGATCAGAAAAAAAAGGAATACACTACATAGTGTAATCGATAACAAGAGAAACCAACCAACAAACAAAAAAAAAAAAACAACTTTTCCTGAATGATTACTTCTATGTCAAGCCTTGACTAAGAGCTTTTATGAGCGTCATACCATATAACCCTCACAAAAAACCTTGGCAGAGAGAGTGGGTTATTACACCTGGCTCCCATATTTGCTGTGGATATCAAATGAGCCAATATGTACCTAAATATTTTGGCAAATTGTGATATCAAAGCAATATAGGTTATATATGTAGCAAAATTTCAATTGCATGTCCAATAACACACATGTACCCCTAACATTTGAATTGTCTATTTGAAAACTACTGGCTAATAATATACAAGGATGTAAGAGCTTTGAGCAAATCATCTTACCAGTTAATAACAAAAATGGCAACTGTAAACTTGTAAAGTACCATTTTTTTAAACCAGAATTTGTTTAGGTAATTTGGGTTTCATGCTGTTTCCAGGACAACTTTGGATGAGCTGGCCCCCAAATCAGGACAAACTGTTTTCTCTAGAGCTCGCATATGAAAAATTATTTTGGAATCCTGTTTCCAGCACTGTAGTAGTAGAGGTAGGGGCTTAATACTCAAGGTGTGGTTGAGGGATCAGAAGCAGAGGAATCTCTTGAGAACCTGTTAGAAATCTTGTATCTTAGGTTCTACTCCAAATACACTTAATTAGAATTTGCATTTTAAACAAGATCCCCAAGTAATTTTATCTACATTAAAGTTTGACAATCAGTGGTATAGAGTATCTTAAGAAGATGCCCTTCTCTTATAAACTTAGAAATATGAGATGAAGTATCATAAACTTTTTTTTCCTTTTCTTTGATAGAGTTTCACTCTGTTGCCCTGGGTAGAGTGCTGTAGCATCATCATAGTTCACATCAACCTTAGTCTCTTGGGCACAAGTAATCCTCTTGCCTCAGCCTCCTCAGTATCTGGGACTACAGGTGCCCATCATGATACTCAACTAGTTTTTTTTTTTTATTTTTAGTACAGATGGGGTCTTGCTCTTGCTCAGGCTGGTCACAAATTCTTGAGTTCAAGCAATCCACCCAACTTGGCCTCCCAGAGTGATAGTTTTCAGGTGGGAGCCACTAGGCCCAGCCCACAAATCTTTTTTTTTTTTTTTTATTAAATCATAACTGTATACAATGATATGATTATGGGGCATCATACACTCACTTCAAGTATAGAATTGAGTTCATAATATTACGTAAGGGTCCACATTAACAAAGGAGAAATTACCAGAAGAGTAAATGGAGATTAATATTGGCTGGTGGGAGGGCTCTTGCTGAGCTCAGTAATCTAAAGCATAGAGCTTTTACACTAGTGGCAGGACAGGGGCATGGATATGAACCCTAAGGTAGGAGATTAGAATAAAACTCTCACAATGAAGTCATCTAATCAAATTAAGTTTTCGTTCTTAATAACCCACTTAGAAACTAGGCTGACTTACATCTACCAAAAACCTATAGTAAACATATTTTAACATGAACCATTTCCTCTTAGTAGTAACAATTAAGGAAAGATATTCCACATCATTAGTGATGAGGGAAATGCAAATCAAGATCAAGGGGATAGGGCAGCACCTATGGCTCAGTGGGTAGGACACCAGCCCCATATACCTAGGGTGGTGGGTTCAAACCCAGCCCCGGCCAAACTGCAACAACAACAACAACAAAAACATCCCGGCATTGTGGTGGGTTCCTGTGGTCCCAGCTACTCAGGAGACTGAGGCAGAGAATCACCTAAGCCCAGGAGTTGGAGATTACTGTGAACTGTGTGACACCACAGCACTCTACCGAAGGCAATAAAGTGAGACTCTGTCTCTACCAAAAAAACAAATAATAATAATAAGATCAAGGGGATACAGTCTACCTCTATTTTGTTGGCAAAAACATAAAAGGCTAATGACACCTAGTGTTGGCCAAGATGTGAATACACCCCAAACATTGCTAGGGGTGGGGGTGGGGTATAATATAGTAGAGTTAGTAGGGGAAATGGTTTATTACCTCCTAAAAATGAATTTAATACCAGTTGCAATAATAAAAACAATTTTGTATAAAGTTCTAATAAACAATGACAATGATACACATATCTTCATAAAACACTTCATTTTATTATATGCAAATTTATTTGTTTGAATACAAAGTATATTTTCAAATATTAAATTATCAGGCCCTTTATGTTGGTTGAAATTTTATTTTATTTTTTTGAGACAAGAGTCTCACTATGCCGCCCTCAGTAGAGTGTCATGGCATCACAGCTCACAGCAACCTTAAACTCTTGAGCTTAAGCGATTTTCCCAAGTAGCTGGGACTACAGGCGTCCACCACAATGCCCTGCTATTTTCTGGTTGCAGTTGTCATTGTTGTTTAGTAGGCCCGGCCTGGGCTTGAACTCACCACCTTTGGTGTATGTGGCTGGGGCCCTACTCAATGAGCTATGGGCACAGAGCTGGTTGAAAACAAACATTGGCCAGGCCTGTGACTCACATCTGTAATTCCAGTACTTCTAGAGGCTGAGGTAAAAGAATGGCTTGAAGCCAAGAGTTTCAGGCTGTAGTGAGCTATGGCTGCACCACTGCAATGTAGCATGGGTGACAAAGGAAAATTGTTTCTTAATTTAAAAATAAATAATAATTACTGAATAAATTTCCCTAACTAGGTTACAATGAGACAACAATATGGCTACCATTTAAAAATTAATAATTAAAATAATTTCTTCTTTCAAAAAGGAAACTAAATTATGTCATTTGCTTTCTATATGAATTTTACAAGTCAATGAAATTTCTATAATCATTGCTTTCTTACTCTAGAAAAATACAATTACACAGTATAATCAATAACAGCAAAAGTACCATGAAACTAACTAAAATTTAATACTGTTTAACATATTTAGTGCATATTTGTTAATAATTTCATTTAATCCTCACAATATCACTACAATATAAAAATATAATAAATCTTACATCACAGAATTCTTGTGAAATTTGAATAAGGCACCTCTTTTCCAAATAATTTTCTAAAGTAAGTTATAAAGACACATAAATTGAAATCTTAATGTCCTGGCGTGGCGCCTGTAGCTCAGCGGCTAGAGCGCCAGCCACATACACCGAGGCTGGTGGGTTTGAATCCTGCCTGTACCTGCTAAACAACAATGACAACTACAACCAGAAAATAACAGGGTATTGTGGCAGGTGCCTGTAGTCCCAGCTACTTGGGAGGCTGAGGCAAGAGAATCATTTAAGCCCAAGAGTTTGAGGTTACTGTAAGCTGTGACACCACGGCACTCTACCCAGGGCAAGCACTCCAATTTGTACAAATAAACAACACACTGAAACGGGCATAAATGTATTTATGATCTATGTACAAAAGACTTAATAAAAAAAAAGAATAAAAACAAACAAAAAACCCTTAATGTCCATATTCACACTTATCAAGAAAATGCATTATTGACTGGGTGAAGTGATTCATGCCTATAATTTTAGCACTCTGAGAGTGTCAAGGCATGTGGATTGTCTGAGCACAGGAGTTGAAGACCAGCCTGAGCAAGAGTAAGACCCCGTCTTACTAAAAAAATAAAGAGAGGGAGAGAAATTAGCCAGGCATTGTGGTGGGCATCTGTATTCTCAGTTACTTGAGAGACTGAGGCAAGAGGATCACTTGAGCCCAAGAGTTTGAGGTTGCTATGAGCTATGATGCCATAGCACTCTAGAGTAACAGAGTGAGACTGTCTCAAGAAAAATGCATTATTAACAATGATCTCCATTGTTTACTAAACAACAATCTGTTATATTGTGCAATCTTTGTTAGAAAAAGTTTATATTCACTATTTCATTACCTCTTTTAATTCCTAGTGGTTTCTATTTTTTCTGGAATCCAAATGGTTTTCAACTCACAAATCTAGAAACTGGCAGCTGCAACTGCTCCAAACCAATTTTTGCTACAGACATCTAATTGACATCCCAAGCAAACTGCTTGTCTAATGACACCAAACTAGATTAACCTCAGAAAAGACAATAAGAAGCATCGGCTATTATAAGACATATAAATATATATGTATATGTATAAATATATGTATATATTTATACACACACATATATATGAAATACAATAGTCAAAATTAAAGTTATGGTTATTGGCTAAAATAGTGATGACATATTCAATGCAATAAATCAATACTGATTAAAAAACCAGTAAGATTCTATCAACAAAATAAATTCAATTAACTCAAACTGGATCATGAACCTAAATGTAAAATGTAAATAAAAAGTGAAAATACTGGCTGGATGCCCATAGCACAGTAGTTACGGCACCAGCCACATACATCGAGGGTGGCGGGTTCAAACCTGGTCCTGGCCAGCTAAACAACAATGTCAAGTGCAACAACAAAAACAGCCGGGTATTGTGTCAGGGCCTGTAGTCCCAGCTAATTGGGAGGCTGAGGAAATAGAAACGGCTTAACCCAAGAGCTTGAGGTTGCTGTTAGCTGTGACAACACAGCACTCTACCGAGGGCGACATAATGAGATTCTGTCTCAAAAAAAAAAAAAGTGAAAATACGTAGAATCAAAGGTTAAGTAAAGGGTTCTTAGATTTCACACCAAAATAATGACTCATAAAAGAAAGATTTGAGAGACATCAAACTAGAAGCAGCCCATACATGCCACTCTTTTCAAGTGGGAAAACATCTGCACATGGACCCTCTGTGAGAGAGCATTGTAATTAATCAGAAAAGTAATGGCAGACAAGGATAGGAAGATCCACTCATCAGGGCAGTGCCTTGTGGCTAGAGCGTTGGCCCCATATAGCAAGGGTGGTGGGTTCAAACCTGACCCCAGCCAAACTGCAACAAAAAAATAGGCAGGCGTTGTGGTGGACACCTGTAGTCCCAGCTACTTGGGAGGCTGAAGCAAGAGAATCACCTAAGCCCAAGAGCTGAAGGTTGCTGTGAGCTGTGATGCCTCAGCACTCTACTGAAGGCAACAAAGTGAAACTCCGTCTCTAAAAAAAGAAAAAAGATCCACTCATTATGACTGGAAGGTACCGACATGTCGGGAAAGGGATAAAGTAGGGCACTACACTCCTCACAAAGATACTGCAACTCAAGGTATAAGGGGGCTCCCCACCATCACAGTAGGTCTCTATATTGATCAGACAGCAGCACACAGAGCCATGCTTCCTGGTTTTGCACACCAGCTAGCAAGCCATACCCCTTGAGCTCCACATGTCAGCCAGTCAGCCATTACGCAGCAGCACCACATGTGACACCATGTCTGAGGTCCAGCTCTCCACCATGGATCCACTACCTACAAGCTAACCTGTGCTGCATATGACCACTACACGGAGACCTGAGTGGAACAAACCACCACAGCACTGACACCTGTGATCACTGCCTAGCTACCCTTGCCAAGCAACAACTCCAGTAGCCATGAGGAGACTCAAAGTAATTTGCTACAATGCCAACGTTTGTGGAGAGGGACTCACTCAGTCACCTGCCTGGGCTTTCGACAGCAGCCTAAGGACCAACTCACCACTCCACATGAAGAACCTACAGCACTGGCTTTGACTGTGATAACCATCAGGAAATGAGAAAACATTAAAAAAAATAAAATAGCTACATTACAAGACAACAGTGCTTCTGCCTCTCTCCTTCCAAATCATTCCTTTCAAATAGGACACAAAAGTGCCACCTAAGTACTTCCCCTTCTTCCCACTAAATAGGGAAGTTTCCCAGCAAAGGAGAACAGGAGCACTGTAAACCTCTCCTCCCTGAACTGGGAGAAGTTGTTTCAGATGACAAGAAATCAGCAAAACAACTCTGGAAATATGAAAAACAAGGCAGTTTGCGCCTGTAGTCCCAGCTACTCGGGAGGCTGAGGCAAGAGAATCGCTTAAGCCCAGGAGTTGGAGGTTGCTGTGAGCTGTGTGAGGCCACGGCACTCTACCGAGGGCCATAAAGTGAGACTCTGTCTCTACAAAAAAAAAATAAAAAAAAAATAAAAAGAAAAACAAGGCAGTTTGACACCCCAAAGCATTATCATAGCGCTTAAGCAATTGACCTCAACCACATGTACATTGCTGAAATGGTAGAAATGGAATTCCGAATACGGATAGCAAATAAAATTAACGGGATTAAAGAGAAAGTGAAAAGCTAATACAGCCTGTAATCCCAGATACTTGGGAGGCTGAGGCAAGAAAATCGCTTAAGACCGAGAGTTTGAGGTTGCTGTGAGCTGTGATGCTACAGCACTCTACCGAGGGCGATACAGTAAGACTCTGTCTCAAAAAAAAAAAAGCCAATACAAAGAAAATGAAAAATGTTTCAGGACATGAATTTCAAAAAATAAACATTTGCTAAGAAAGCGAGACAACACAAGGACATAATAGAACTAAAAGAAATCAAAGAGTCACATAGAGAAATTCAAAGCTTTAAAAACAGGCTAGACCAAGAAGAAAGAAGCATTTCACAATTTTAAGGCAAGGCTTTTGAAAAAAACAAATTACTCAAAAATGGAGATAAAAGGATAAGGGCTTGGCGCCTGTAGCTCAGCGGCTAGGGCACCAGCCACATACACCAGAGCTGATGGGTTCAAATCCAGTCTGGGCCCACCAAACAACAATGACAACTACAACCAAGAAAAAAAAAAAAAATATATATATATATATATCTGGGTGCTGTGGTGGGCACCTGTAGTCCCAGGTACTCGGGAGGCTGAGGGAAGAGAATCTTTTAAGCCCAGGAGTTAGAAGTTGCTGTGAGCTATGACACCATAGCACTCTACTGAGGGTAACATACTGAGACTCTGTCTCAAAAAAAAAAAAAAGGATAAAGATGAATCAATGCAAATGCTACTGCTTTGTGTACATTGGTTTTGTAACCTGAGACTTTGCCAAATTTATTTATGAAATATAGGAATCTCTTGGCAGAGTATTTGCGGTTTTCTAGATATAAGATCATATTGTCAGAAGTAATAGTTTGACCTCTTTCCTTGTTTGGGTGCCTTGATTTCCTTCTCTTGTATGATTACTCTGGTTAAGATATCTAGCACTGTGTTGACTATTAGTGGTGATGGTGGAAAATCTTGTCCATTTATAAATTTTCTTCCATTCAGTATGATGTTAGCTATGGATGTGATATATGGATTTGATAAAAATGTGAGGTAAGTCCCATCTATGACCATTTTGTTAAGCATTTTTTTTTATTGTTTGGGATTCACTGAGGGTTCAAAGAATTAGGTTACACTGATTGCATTTGTTAAGTAAAGTCCCTCTTTTGTTTGATAAAGCCCCTCTTATACTTTTGTCCCACACCTAAGAGGGTTATATACCAGAACCCCCCAACCCCCTCTCTCTTCCCCTATTCCCACTTGCTCATTCCCCTAACGCCACCCCCATGTATCAGCTCATCTACTGCCTTCATATTAGAGTACATTGGATTTTTGCATCTCCATTCTTATAATGCTTTACCAAGAATGTGTTTCACCTCCATCCAGGTTAATACAAAAGATGTGAAGTCTCCATCTTTTTAGTGGCTAAATAGTACTCCATGGTTAAGAATTCTTAACATAAAAGGGTGCTGAATTTTGTCAAATTCTTTTTCTTCATCTATTTACAGGGTACGGGCTTTGATTTTACTTCTATTTGTCTAGTGAATTACATTTATAGATTGGCATATGTTGAACCACCCTTGCCCATCTAGGATGAAGCCCACATGGTTGTGGTGAATTATTTTTGGGATGTGCAGCTGAATTTGGTCACGTAGGATCATATTTAGAATTTTTGCATCTATATTCACAATGGTTATTGGTCTGTAGTCTTTTCTGCATGAGTCCTTTCTGGGCTTGGGTATAAAGGTGACACTGGCTTTTCAAAAAAATGTGTTGAGAAGGATTTCTTCCATTTTGATGTTATATAGTAATTTCTACAAGATAGATACCAGTTCTTCATTGTACAACTGGTGAAATTCAGGTGTAAAAACATCTGGTCCAAGACATTATTTTGTTGATTTTTTTTTTTTTTTGTAGTTTTTGGCTGGGGCTGGGTTTGAACCTGACACCTCCAACATATAGGGCTGGCGCTCTACTACTTTAAGCCACAGGCGCCACCCTATTTTGTTGGAAATTTTTAATTGCTACTTCAACATTAGTATTAACCAGTAGCATTTATATATGCCAACAACACTTAAGTTGATATATAAATCAAAGATTCAATACCCTTCACAACAATAACACAGAAAATACCTAGTAACATGTTTAACTAAGGAGGTGAAAAACCCCTACAGCGAGAAGTACGATATGCTGAAGGAAATAGCAGAGGATGTAAACAGATGGAAAAACATCTGATGCTCCAGGATCAGAAAATCTACATTGTTAAAAATATGTCTTATACTGGGCAGCGCCTGTGGCTCAGTGGGTAAGGTGCCGGCCCCATATACCAAGGGTGGCAGGTTCAAACCCGGCCCCGGCAGAACTGCAACAAAAAAATAGCGGACGTTGTGGCGGGCGCCCGTAGTCCCAGCTCCTCGGGAGGCTGAGGCAAGAGAATCACTTCAGCCCAGGAGTTGAGGTTGCTGTGAGCTGTGTGATGCCACGGCACTCTACCGAGGGCCATAAAGTGAGACTCTGTCTCTACCCCCCCAAAAAAAAATCTTATACTATCTACTCAAATTGATGTACAGATTCAATGTGATCCACATTAAAATATCAATGACATTTTTTTGCAGGTTTAAAAAAATCAATGCTTTACACCAAAGGTGGTGGGTTCAAACACAGCCCTGGCCAAAAAAACTGCAAAAAAAAAATCAATGCTTTATATAAACTACAAAAGACCCCATATAGTCAAAGGAATGTTAAACAATAAGAAAAACTGGGGGGCGGTGCCCATAGCTCAGTGGGCAGTGTGGCAGGGTGCCGGCCACACACACCGAGGCTGGTGGGTTTGAGGCCAGCCTGGGCCAGCTAGAACAACAAAGACAACTGCAACAACAATAACAACAACAAACACCAGGGCATTGTGGTGGGCACCTGTGGTCCCAGCTACTTGGGAGTCTGAGTCAAGAGAATCACTTAAGCCCAAGAGTTTAAGGTTGCTGTGAGCTGTGATGCCACAGCACTCTACCCAGAGTGACAGCTTCAGACCCTGTCTCAAAAAAAAAAAAGAAAGAAAAACTGGGGAGGGATCAAATCACCAGAATTCAAGCTATACTATTAGGCTATAGTAACCAAAACAGCATGGTATTGGCACAAGAACAGAGACATAGACAAATGGAACAGAACAGAAAATGCACATACAAAACTATTCTCATATGGCCTTATGATTTTTGACAGAGCAGACAATAACATGCACTGAGGAAAAGAATCCCTATTCAATAAATGGTGTCAGGAAAATTAGATAGCCATACCTTTTACTGCATGAAACTATTCTGAAAGAAAATGCTGGGAAAACTCTTATAAACATGAATGTAGTCAAATAAATTATGAAGAAAAGCCCAAGAGCAATTTCACCAACAACGCAAATAAATAAATGAGACCTGATTAAATTAAAAACCTTTTGCACAGCCAAAGAAACAATGATTAGACTGAACAGACAACCTACAGAACAGGAGAAAATATTTTCATGCCATACATCTCATAAGGGGGTGATAACTAGAATCAACAAGGAACTCAACCATATCATCAAGAAAAAAATAGAGGGTGGCGCCTGTGGCTCAAGGAGTAGGGCACCAGTCCCACATGCTGGAGGTAGCGGGTTCAAACCCAGCCCGGCCAAAAACCACAAAAACAAAAAAAAAGAAAGAAAAAAATAGAACAACTCCATTAAAAGGTGGGAAAAAGGGCGTGGTGCCTGTGGCTCAAAGGAAGGGCACCAGCCCCATATGCCAGAGGTGGTGGGTTCAAATCTGGCCCCAGCCAAAAACTGCAAAAAAAAAAAAAAAAAAAAAGTCAGTGTATGGTGCCCCATGATCGCATTAATATACACAGCTACAAAAATACAGTACACAAAAAATAAAAAATAATTTTAAAAAAGTGGGAAAAGGGGCTTTGCACCTGTAGCTCAATGACTAGGGCACCGGGCACATGTACCAGAGCTGACAGGTTCGAATCCAGCCCAGGCCTGCCAAACAACAATGGCAACTACAACCAAAAAATAGCCAGGTGTTCTGGCGGGCACCTATAGTCCCAGCTACTTGGGAAGCTGAGGCAAGAGAATCGCTTAAGCCCAAGAGTTTGAGGTTCCTGTGAGCTTTGGTGACGCCAAGGCACTCTACCGAGGGCCACAAAGTAAAACTCTGTCTCAAAAAAAAAAAAAGGTGGGAAAAAGATATGAATAGAAACTTTTCAAAAGACGATAGGCTAATGGCCAACATATGATAAATGCTTAACATATCTACTGATCAAGGAACTAAAAGTCAAAATGAAAATGAGATATCACTTAACTCCAGTGAGAATGGCTTTTATCAAAAGGTCCCAAAATAACAGATGCTGGCTTGGATGTGGAGAGAAAGAAATGCTCATAATATACTATTAGTGGGAATGCAAACTACTAAAACTTCCATGGCACGTTATATGGAGATACTTCAAAGAACTAAATTAATTTACCCAAAGAAAGAAACATTTTATTAAAGGCATCTGTACTCTAATGTTTATAGAGGCAAAATTCACAATTGCAAAGACATGAAAACAATCCAAGTGCCCATCAATACATGAGTGAATCAATAAGATGTGGTGTATATATAACATGGAGTACTAAATATCCATAAAAAATGGTGAACTAATACCGCTTACGTTAACCTAGAAAGAAATGGAGACCATTGGCGGTGCCTGTGGCTCAGTGAGCAGGGCGCCGGCCCCATATACCGAGGGTGGCGGGTTCAAAGCCAGCCCCGGCCAAACTGCAACAAAAAAATAGCCAGGCGTTGTGGCGGGCGCCTGTAGTCCCAGCTACTCGGGAGACTGAGGCTGGAGAACAGCCTAAGCCCAGGAGTTGGAGGTTGCTGTGAGCTGTGTGACGCCACGGGGGCAATAAAGTGAAACTCTGTCTCTACAAAAAAAAAGAAAAAAAAAGAAAAAGAAATGGAGACCATTATCTCAAATGAAGTATAGCAAGAATGGGAAAACAAACACCAGATGTACTCACATTTAAATTGGAATTAACTGGCTCGGTGCCTGTGGCTCAAGCGGCTAAGGCACCAGCCACATACACCTGAGCTGGCGGTTTGAATCCAGCCAGAGCCTGCCAAACAACAATGATGGCTGCAACCAAAGAATAGCTGGGCATTGTGGCAGGCACCTGTAGTCCCAGCTACTTGGAAGGTGAAGGCAGGAGACTCACTTGAGCCCAGGAGTTTGGGGTTGCTGTGAGCTGTGATGCACAGCACTCCACCCAGGGTGACAGCTTGAGGCTCTGTCTCAAAAAAAAAAAAAAAAGTGGAATTAATGGATCATAACTTATGTGCACATATGGAAACATCATCCCTCAAAAATCAATAGGGGGGCTCGACGCCTGTAGCACAGTGGTTACAGTGCCAGCCACATACACCCAAGTTGGCAGGTTCGAACCTGGCCTGGGCCAGCTAACCAACAATGACAACTGCCACAAAAAATAATAGCCAGGTATTATGGTGAGCGCCTGTAGTCCCAGCTGCTTGGGAGGCTGAGGCAAGAGTTTGAGGTTGCCGTGAGCTGTGACATGGCACTCTACCAAGGGCGACATAATGACACTCTGCTTCAAAAAAAAAAAAATCAAGTGGGGGCAGGAGGAAAGGGGGAATAGGTAAATTCAAATCTGCTGGCTACAGGGCACACTATCTGTGTGATGTGCACATTTATAACTTTGACTCGAATGGTACAAAAATAATTTATACAACCAAAACCCCTTAATATTCTCAAATGAAATTTAAAAAATGGAACACATGGGTGGTGCCTGTGGCTCAGTGGGTAGGGCGCCAGCCCCATATACTGAGGGTGGCAGGTTCCAACCCAGCCCCGGCCAAACTGCAACAAAAAATAGCCAGGCATTGTGGCGGGTGTCTGTAGTCCCAGCTACTCGGGAGACTGAGGCAAGAGAATCACTTAAGTCCAGGAGTTGGAGGTTGCTGTGAGCTGAGATATCACAGCACTCTACCCAGGGCGATAACTTGAGGCTCTGTCTCAAAAAACAAAAAAGAATGAAAACTCACTCAAGAGAAATATGGAACTGTGTACACTTAAGCCAATCTACAATGGAGTAGAAAAAGGAAATAGAATGGAAAACCTATTTGAGGGAATTATTGCAGAAAACTTCCATAGTATTGACAGAGATTCAAACATCCAGGTATAAGATGGTTATTAAATATTTGGAAGATTCATAGCAAATAATACATCTGCAAAATGCAGTGACCAACCTTTCCAATGTCAAAATAAAGGAGAAAATTCTGTAAGTTGCATGATAAAAACAAAAATTAACTGGCTCGGTGCCTGTAACTCAGTGACTAGGGCGCCAGCCACATACACCGGAGGTGGCAGGTTTGAGTTCTGCCCAGGCCTGCTAAACAACAATGACAACTACAACCCAAAATAGCCAGGCGTTGTAGTGGGCGCCTGTAGTCCCAGCTCCTTGGGAGGCTGAGGCAAGAGAATCGCTTAAGCCCAAGAGTTGGATGTTGCTGTGAGCCGTGATGCCACCGCACTCTACCGAGGGCAACACAGTGAGACTATCTCAAAAATAAAAAATTCACCTACAAAGGAAAGCCAATCAGCTAACAGCAGACTCGTCAGGAGAGACCTTATATGCCAGAAATGTTTGAGGCTGTATTATTAACCTTATTGAATAGAACAACTGCTAGCCAAAAATTATATATTTTATAAAACTAAGTTTAATAAGTGATAGGGAAATAGACTTTCCCAGACAAGTGTACACTAACGGAATTTGTCACCACTAGACTTGCCCTACAGGAAAGGCTCAATAGTGCACTATACATGGAACAGCACAATAAACAGCCATCAGGATAAAAACCTCTGAAATTTAAAGCTCATAGCTCTTACAAAATAAAAGCACAAAGAGGAAAACAAAATGACAAAAATATCATTCAATGTGATGAACAGAACAGGACACTACGTATCAATGCCAATGGTGAACATAAATGATCTTAATGCTCCAATTAAAAGACAGACTGGGTAAATGGATGAAAAACAATTATCCCAGGCTCGGCGCCTGTGGCTCAAGTGGCTAAGGCACTAGCCACATACACCTGAGCTGGCGGATTCGAATCCAGCCCGGGCCCGCCAAACAACAATGATGGCTGCAACCAAAAACTAGCGGGTGTCGTGGCAGGTGCTTGTAGTCCCAGCTAGTTGGGAGGCAGAGGCAGGAGAGGAGCTTGAGCCCTGAAGTTGGAGGTTGATGTGAGCTGTGATGCCACGGCACTCTACCCAGGTTGACAGCTTGAGGCTCTGTCTCAAAAAATAAAAAATAAAAAATAATTGTCTCGGGCGGCGCCTGTGGCTCAGTCGGTAAGGCGCCGGCCCCATATGCCGAGGGTGGCGGGTTCAAACCCGGCCCCGGCCAAACTGCAACCAAAAAATAGCCGGGCATTGTGGCGGGTGCCTGTAGTCCCAGCTACTGGGGAGGCTGAGGCAAAAGAATCGCTTAAGCCCAGGAGTTGGAGGTTGCTGTGAGCTGTGTGAGGCCACGGCACTCTACCGAGGGCCAGAAAGTGAGACTCTGTCTCTACAAAAAAAAAAAAAATAAAAAAATAATAATTGTCTCATATACAGTTTCTCAAAAGAACCCATCTAAACTTGCAAGAAGTGCACATACTCAAGGTAATGGGATGAGAAAAGTTTCAAGCAAATAGAAACCAAAAGAAAGCCACCATTCTCTTATCAGATAAAATTGACTTTAAATCAACAATTGTACAAAAAGACAAAGGTGGCCATTATATAAAATGAACAATTCAGTAAGAATACAAAACAATCCAAAATATTTTTGCACCTATTATAAGAGCTCCCAGGTTCAAAGCAAATTCTACTGGATCTAAGCAAAGAAATGAACAGTAGCATAGTAATGACTAGGGATTTCAACATACCATTGACAAAACTGAAGCAGAAAATCAACAAGGGAAGACTGGATTTACATGGAACTTTAGAACAAAGGAACCTAATAGAAATTTACAGAATACTCTACCCAAAAATTACAGTGGTTAACTCTCAACAGGTACAATGTAAGGGTATACAGCACACTCCCTGGGTGAAGGGCTCATCTGCAAGTGGAACTTTACCTTAGAAACGCAAACAACGCAACCTTATCATTTGTACCTTCATATTAATCTGAAATTAAACTAAAGAAAAAATAATACAAAAAAAATAAAGAAGTGGATTTTTCATAGGAAAAAAAGAAAGACATCTACAACTTCACATGTAAGAAAATCATAAATTCAAGAGTGGGGAAACAGGTGAAGGGAAAGGGCAGAGTTAAGCAAGAAGGGACATTGGTAAGCTCACACTTATTGGCCACAATGTAAGGGTATACAGTACACCCCCTGGGTGAAGGGTTCAATTAAAACTTGGACCTTGCCTGACAAATGCAAACAATGCAACCTAATAGTTTGTGCCTTTATATTAATCTGAGATTTAATTAAATTAATTAAATTAAAATAAATTTTGCATTTAAACCACATACTCGTACTAAATTCACTGAATTTAAAATTATTCTTTAGGGGGTGGCGCCTCTGGCTCAGTGGGTAGGGTGCCAACCCCATATACCAAGAGTGGTGGGTTCAAACCCAGCCCTGGCCAAACTGCAACACAAAAATAGCCGGGCGTTCTGGCAGGTTCCTGTAGTCCCAGCTACTCAGGAGGCTGAGGCAAGAGAATCGCCTAAGCCCAGGAGTTGGAGGTTGCTGTGAGCTGTGTGATGCCATGGCGCTCTACCGAGGGTGACAAAGTGAGACTCTGTCTCTACAATAAATAAATAAATAAAATAAAATTATTCTTTAACTCTAGATATCTGTATGTATTTTTTTAAATGCCTTCCTATGTGATATGATCAAGTTATTTGACCACTATAATTTCTATGAATCCTATCCTGTTAAAAGTGGTGTTAATTTATGTTATTAATAAACATAATGGAAGTAATAGTAGTAAGAGCAATAGCAATAATAAGCAACATTTCCTGAATGAATACTTAACTTGGTATAAAATACACAAGATCTTTTAATTTAACAATCACAGCAAACATGTGATGAAATTTTAAAACTTAAAATAGGTCAGGAATACTATGACAATATAGTCATGCACCACATAATGATCTTTCAGTCAATAACAAACTATGCCTACAACAGTGGCCCCATAAAATAATAATAAAGCTGAAAAATTCTATCACCTAATGATGTTATAGATGTCCTAACGTCTGCAACACATTACTCCTGTTTATGGTGATACTGGTATAAACAAACCTACTGTTTAACTGGAAGCAGTGTCTCCAACACCTCCAAAACTACTGTTTTCTAACCTTGACCCTTGGAATTTATTAATTGCATGCAGTGCTAACTTAATGAGACTAGCCTAGTTTATCTTCAAACAAAGGTGACTAATAAGTAGCATTAATGATAGAATGCATTAAGAAATGGTAATTTCAGCTCAGCACCAGCCACATACACCCAGGCTGGCGGGCTCGAATCTGGCCGGGGCCTGCTAAACAATGACAACTGCAGCAACAACAATAACAACAAAAATAGCCGGGTGTTGTGGCGGGTGCCTGTAGTCCCAGCTACCTGGGAGGCTGAGGCAAGACAATTGCTTAAGCCTGAGAGTTGGAGGTTGCTGTCAGCTATGACACCACAGCACTCTACCAAGGGTGACAGAGTGAGACTGTCTCAAAAAAAAAAAAAGATATAATAACTCTTACAGTGCAATCAGTAATACAGAATAATATTATCAAAGATGGTAATAACGAGGGCGGCGCCTGTGGCTCAACGGGTAGGGCGCCGGTCCCATAAGCTGGAGGTGGCGGGTTCAAGCCCAGCCCCGGCCAAAAATAAAAAAAAAAAAAAAAAAGATGGTAATAACGAGTTCAGGGGTAAAGAAGGAGATAATATGTAGAACATCTATTTTGTAGATTTCAATATTGGCTGTAAACATCTGACAAAAATGATTGCTTACAATTAAAAAGCCTCCAATACATTCTTGCAGTTGATTAGATGGATGTATAAACATTTATAAATACACACATACACACAGACATCTCAACATGGCTATCTATGGAGTATCCAAGAGAATAAACAAATGGTGGGGAGAGTGGATTCTAGTATTCATCTCAAAAACACTGATTTTCGAACCTCTATTACAAGAACATGAATAAAGGCTCACCTATGTTTCTAGGCATATCTCAGTGTGTACTAAATATATGTATTTTATTAAATATACCTAGGAAGGTGCCACATGACATGTAGTAAGATATTATTAAATATTTAATGATAAACATTACCTTATTTTATTTTTTTTGAGGCAGAGTCTCAAGCTGTCACCCTGGGTAGAGTGTCACGGCATAAACATAGCTCACAGCAATCTCCATCTCTTGGGCTCAAGTGATCCTCTTACCTCAATTTTTCTATTTTTAGTAGAGACATAGAGTCTCAATTTTTGCTCAGGCTGGTCTGGAACTTGTGAGCTCAAGCTATCCACCCACCTCAGACTCCCAGAGTGCTACGATTACAGGTGTGAGCCATTGTGCCCAGCAACATTAACTTATTTTAAAAGTTATGTGTGTAGCTCAGCATCCATAGCACAGTGGTTACGGTACTGGCCACATGCACCAAGGCTGGCGGGTTTGAACCCAGCCTGGGCCTGCTAAACAATGCTGACAACTGCAACAAAAAAATAGCCAGATGTTGTGGTGGGCACCTGTAGTCCCAGCTACTTGGGAGGCTGAGGGTGACGTAGTGAGATTCTATCTCAAAATATATATATATATATACAAATAAAAAACAAAATTTATGTGTGCTGTTACTGATTTTGTTAATAATCAAGACATTAATGTATATTTTATTTAAAAAATTCAAATTCACATGCTGTGAGACACTACAGAATCATTTAACCTCTACATGTCTCAGGATTTCCCTGATTAAGATTTGATCATGAGAATACCCCTTTCCGAACCAGATGGTGGAATTGAGAGCATATTCCCATCTAAAATACTTAATACTGGATGACATTTATAACAGGAACAGTTTTCAAGCACTGTAAATGTCAGGAAATGCATGACACCCATCGAGAGAGAAAAAAACATGAGGAGAGGCCCTCCACTGTCCTGGCTGACTACCAAGAGAGAGAATGTAGGCACTAGTGTAGGGATATGGACCCAGGCAAGGCCTAGCCCTGTACCACATTAAGAGACTGAAACGAAAAAAAAAAAAAAAAAACTTGATCTGATCTCAGCCAATGCAGTGAAATACTGCATCTGACTAACATCTGTAGGTGAAAATTAGTATCAACAAAGAAGGAATACCTGGGTATGCCCTCAATTTGTTTCAAACAATCTATAAAATTTCTATAACAGGGTGGTGCCTGTGGCTTGGTGAGTAGGGTGCCGGCACCATATACCCAGGGTGCCAGTTTCCAACCCTGCCCCGGCCAATCTGCAACAAAAAAAATAGCTGGACATTGTGGTGAGTGCCTGTAGTCCCAGCTACTTGGGAGGCTAAGGCAAGAGAATCGCCTAAGCCCAAGAGCTGGAGTTTGCTGTGAGCTGTGATGCCATAGCACTCTATGAAGGGCCACAAAGTGAGACTCTGTCTCTTAAAAAAAAAATAAAATTCTACAACAGGCTTGGCGCCTCAGTCTAGGGCACCAGCCACATATACCAGAGCTGGCAGGTTCGAATCTAACCCGGCACCTGCCAAACAATGACAACTACAACCAAAAAATAGCTGGGCATTGTGGCAGGCGCCTATAGTCCCAGCTACTTGGGAGGCTGAGGCAAGAGAATCGCTTAAACCCGAGAGTTTGAGATTGCTGTGAGCTGTGACGCCACGGCACTCTACCCAGGGCGACATAGTGAGACTCTGTCTCAAAAACAAAAACTTTAACAACAAACATCATGTTTTATTTTGCTTTCTTTTTTTTTTTTTTTGGAGACAGAGTCTCGCTATGTCACCGTTGGTAGAGTGCTGTGGCATCATAGCTCACAGCAATCTCAAACTTTTGGGCTTAAGCGATTCTCTTGCCTCAGCCTCCCAAGTAGCTGGGACTATAGGCGCCTGCCACAATGCCTGGCTATTATTGTTTGTTGCAGTTGTCATTGCTGTTTTAGCTGGCCTGGGTTGGGTTCGAACCTGCCAGCTTCAGTGTATGGGGTTGGCGCCCTACTCACTGAGCTACAGGCGCCACCCATCATGCTTGATTTTATAAGAGTCAATGCTTTGTTCTTGAGATCAGGGATAAGAAAAAAAGTGTCTGTACTCACAATTTCTATGCAACAGTAATACTGATTTCATAGTATCAGAAAAGGTGATAAGCTCTGTTTTATAATTTGAATTCATGGATGGAAAACCCAGATACTTATCATTTGCAACCATTACCTTTCCCACACGTATGTTTACAGTGACTTTGATGTCCACACTTGGTAAAAACATCTCTAATTCAACATCAATGGTGTTTTAAAAAATAAGCAAACTGACTGATATCAGGCAGAATTTACTAGATGCATATGAAAAACAAATCACTCACCATGACCTGAGAATAATAAGTTAATGTTTGTTATTACTAATAAAAGGAGTGTTGGCTTAGCGCCTGTGGCTCAAGCGGCTAAAGAGACAGCCACATACACCTGAGCTGGCGGGTTCGAACCCAGCCCGGGCCCACCAAACAACAATGACAGCTGCAACCAAAAAATAGCCAGGCGTTGTGGTGGGTGCCTATAGTCCCAGCTACTTGGGAGGTGGAGGCAGGAGAAGAGCTTGAGCCCAAGAGTTGGAGGTTTGTTGCTATGAGCTGTGATGCCACAGCACTCTACCCAGGGCGATAGCTTGAGGCTCTGTCTCAAAAAATAAAAAAAAGAAAAGAAAGGAGTGCTAATGTTAATATGAAAGATAGAATACAGGGCGGCGCCTGTGGCTCAGTGGGTAGGGCACTGGCCCCATATACCAAGGGTGGCGGGTTTGAGCCCGGCCCCAGCCAAGCTACAACCAAAAAAAAAAAAAAAAAAAGTAGCCAGGTGTTGTAGTAGGTGCCTATAGCCCCAGATACTCGGGAGGCTGAGGCGAGAGAATCACCTAAGCCCAGGAGGTGGAAGTTGCTGTGAGCTGTGATGCTGAGGGTGATAAAATAAGACTGTCTCTAAAAAAAAAAAAAAAAAAGATAGGAGAAGATATAGTATGAAGTAATAATGGTAATAACAGAAAGGAAAATTTGCTTAATGCTTACATATCTGGCAGATAAACCAGCTCAGGGTTTCTAGTGGATTTCCACATTGGACATTGAGAACAAATTAAGTGATATTTTTGGTACAAATTTGTTTACTTAATAACTACAAGTCAACTAAGACTTAATGAAAAAAGAAACATTTACAAAGTATTTGTACAATAAAAATTAAAAAGCTATCATAGGCTCGGTGCCGGTAGCTCACAGTTAGGGTGCTGGCCACATACAGTGATGCCGGCAGGTTCGAGCCTGGCCTGGGCCTGGTAAACAACAGTGACAACTGCAACCAAAAAATAGCCAGGCATTCTGGCAGGCACCTGTAGTCCCAGCTACTTGGGAGGCTGAGGCAAAAGAATCGCTTAAGCCCAAGAGTTAGAGGTTGCTGTGATACCACAGCACTCTACTGAGGGTGAAATAGTGAGACTCTGTCTCAAAAAAAAAAAAAACTATCATAATATCTAATTAAAAATTTCATTTACATGGATGGAGCTGGAACATATTCTTCTTAGCAAAGTATCTCAGGAATGGAAGAAAAATTATCCAATGTACTCGGCTCTACTATGAAGCTAAATTATAGCTTTCATATGAAGGCTATAACCCAACTATAGCACAAGACTATGGGGAAAGGGCCAAGGAAAGGGAAGGGGGGGAGGTCATGGTGGAGGGAGGGTAATGTGTGGGGCCACACCTACAGTGCATCTTAGAATGGGTACAGGGGAAACTTACTAAATGCAGAATACAAATGCCTACATACAGTAACGAAGAAAATGCCATGAAGGCTATGTTGAACAGTTTGATGAGAATATTTCAGATTGTATATGAAACCAGCACATTGTACCCCTTGATTGCACTAATGTACACAGCTATGATTTAACAATAAAAATAAATTTAAAAAATTTCATATTTATCAAATACCATTTTAAAATAAAGAACCAATGGGTGGTGGCTATGGCTCAGTGGGTAGGGTGGTGGCCCTATATACCAAGGGTGGTGGTTTCGAACCCAGCCCCACCAAAATTGCAACAACAAAAAAATAATCAATTCCACAGTGTACATACATATCAAAACATCACACTGTACCCCATAAATACATGAAAGTGTTATTTGTCAATTACAAATAAAATGAATCTTAAGAATAATTTAAAAAGTAGTAATTGAAGAATAGCTCCTATTTGTTACCTTTTTTCCAATGAAGTATATTTTCTTACAACACTTCTTAATAAGCACTAAACTTTTGTTTGTTGTTATCATGCCTAAACTCTCTAGATGTCAATACTTCAGGAAGAAAACATTGCAAGGCTGGACGAGAAGGAGGTAAAATCATTGTAATGCATAATTTTAGGGCTCAGTACTCTAAATAACATGAACTCTTATAAGAGCAGAGTTGAAAATTACTAATGACTCCAAGTACCTTCATATTACTAATTACACAACTAATGACTTCGGATAGGTTAGGGGGCACAATGCTTTACTGAAAATTATTTCAGAACCTCAATGGCATAATCATAAAGCTTGAATGGTCTAAAAATGTATGAGTATTGTCAACAGGTAAGATAGTCAAAAAGGAAATGTACAAAAAAATGAGTATGTTTCTTGTTCATAAGAAAAAAATCAATCAGCAAAGACAAAAAAACAGACAAACACCTACTATATACGATTATTATGCACAAACATATTTTCACATACCTATCAATAAAATAGCAAATATGTCTAACAAACATACAGCTGAATGGCATAACCTATTAGGAATCTATCTCATGGGATTAGCTAGATCTACTTTGAGATTCCCTTCCCAATTGCTCATATCAACCCCCTTTGACCATTTGCTTATATTTGACTATCATGGGACAAATGGCAGCAACTTTGCTCCTGTGGTGTAAATAGATTTTTCGTAGGCAACTTACATTTAATTCCCATGTGCATTTATTTCATCAGGGTAAAAAATAACTTCAGGAAATCTGACTACTAAAAAAGAATTTAGCATTACACATCCTAGTATATCCTACTTGTAACAATTGGTTACCTTGCTCCCAATTTTATTTAATTAAAAGTGAGTTATAAAACTACTCATCATAGCTGGGCGCCTATAGCACAATGGTTACGGGACCAGCCACACACACTGAGGTTGGTGGTTTGAACTTGGCCCCTGACCAGCTAAACAACAATGATAACTGCAATAAAAAAAAAAGCCAGGCATTGTGGCAGGCACCTATAGTCTCAGCTACTTGGAAGGCTGAGGCAAGAGAATCACTTAAGCCAAAGAGTATGAGGTGCTGGGAGCTGTGACACCATGGCACTCTACCAAGGACAACATAGTGAGACCCTGTCTCAAAAAAAAAAACACCTACTCATTACAATGGCAGCATTATTTAGTAGTAATATCACTAAAATAAGAGAAAGGAAAAGAAGGTAAAGAATAAGAGGAGGGGGTGGAGCAAGATGGCAGCCGAGTAACAGCTTCCCTGCAACTAGGCAGGGTGAGTCTGGGGAGATAAGACTCCAGGCATCTCTGGCTGGTGGGATCTGCCTATAATTATCCCTTTGAGGATACAGGGAGTCAGCAAGGGACTTCTGGACCCCAAGAGGAGGACAAAAACAGTGGAAAACTGGCAAGTGGTTGCGTGTGTTCGATCGACCTAATCCCGCCAGCAGCCGTAAGTACAAGCAACAGTGACACTGCAAACCGGAAAGGCCTTACCTGTGAACTGTTTTGGTGTTTTTGGACTTGGCACTCAGTTGAACTGCCTTGGGGAGAGCTGGAGCAGGAGTGCGGAGAACTTTGGGCATTGTCTAGGGCCCCAGACTGAGCCGCTGAGCGGCACGGAGCTAATAATTTTTGTCTGTGGGCCACAGGGAGCCATTGTGAGAGAACTGCCCAGGCAAGCTCCGCCCTCAGGGTTGCAAAGCAAGGATCGGGCAGGAGCTAGTAACTAACCTAGTGACTGAGCAGCCTAAAGGTGGGGACTGAACTGCCTTATAGCCTTAACCCTTAGGGGCAGTGTGAGACGGTTTGGGCACACTGGAGGCTTGGGCTGTTGCCCTGGGTAGAGTGCCGTGGTGTCACAGCTCATAGCAACCTCAAACTCCTGGGTCTGGCGCCGCCCGGACCTCCATAAGAGCTGCACCACGAACCCCGACCCGTGACCCACACCCACTGGGCCTCCGCAGGCCCTAACCAGGAACTGCGGGAGCCACGCAACCCTGCATCCACCCTCCTGTGTCCTCCAGGCCTCCACAGTGGCCCGCTCGTCTGGCCAGGCATACTGGTAGCCACGTGCCCTCTGGAGCCCTCCCTGCCTCTGCGCAGAGCCCTTCTCCTGGCCAGACTGCTGAAGCCTTGGGCTCTCTATGCCAAAGTCACTGGGTGCCAGGCACTCCCAGAACCGTGCGCACCACCTCCTGCCTGTTGCTGGATACGGGTGTGTCACATGCTGGAGCTGCTTCCACAACCAGAACTCCCTAGCTGGGGCAGCCCCAGATGAACTACACAGGGTCACTCCCTACAAAGATAGAGCAACAATAGAGTGACCCCGCTGGGGTCTAATCTTGGAGAGACACCTCCCCAACTCTGAGGATGGCCAGAGGCAATGGTGAAAAACAATCATGAGGCAAAATCAACAGAAAAACTCTGGCAATATGAATAATCAGAGTAGATCAACTCCCCCAAGGAACAGTGGGGCAGACACAGCACAAGATCCCATGCACAAACAAATAGCTGAGATGTCAGAAATCGAATTCAGAATCTGGATAGCAAATAAGATCAAATTTGAATCCCAACCAGTAACCCAGAAGATATCTCAAGAATTCAATGAATTCAAAGACCAAATGACCAAAGATTTTGACACATTGAGACAAGAAGTTGCAGCCCTCAAAGATCTGAAAAACACAGTAGAATCCCTCAGTAACAGAATGGAGCAAGCAGAAGAAAGGATTTCTGACATTGAAGACAAAGCTATCAAAGGCTCCCAAACTCTCAAAGAGGAAGAGAAATGGAGGGCAAAAACAGATCACTCTCTCAGAGAGTTCTGGGATAATTCGAAGAAAACCAATATTCGACTTATAGGGATCCCCAAAAGTGATGAAGTGGCTTCACAAGGCACAGAGTCTCTTCTCCATGAGATTCCAGACATGCCAAAAGATTCTGAAATTCAGATAGCAGATGGTTTCAGAACTCCAGCACGACTCAACCTGAATAAGACATCCCCTAGATACATCGTAATCAATTACACTAAAGTTAATTTGAAGGAGAAGATTCTGAAAGCAGCAAGACGAAAGAAAACCATCACCTACAAGGGGAAGAATATTAGAATAACTGCAGATCTCTCTGCTGAAACCTTTCAAGCTAGAAGAAGATGGTCATCAAATTTTAATCCCCTAAAAATAAAATAACTTTCAACCCAGGATCCTGTACCCAGCTAAACTGAGTTTCATAAATGACGGAGAAATTAAATACTTCACTGACATTCACATGCTGAAGAAATTTGCCATAACTAAACCAGCTCTCCAGGATATTCTCAGACCTATCCTCCATAAAGACCAGTGTAATCCTCCACCACAAAAGTAAACCCACCAAGAAACTTTTGATCAAATTCCAACTTCCACAGTCGCAAAAGGATTAAAAATGTCCACCAGACTCTAGAAAGGCTTATCAACATTCTCAATTAATGTGAATGGTTTAAATTGTCCTCCAAAGAGGCACAGGTTGGCTGACTGGATACAAAAACTCAAGCCGGAAGGAAAAGCAGAGAGAGGGAAGGAGAGAGAGGGGTGGGGCCTTGGTGTGTGCCACACCTTCTGGGGGCAAGACATGATTGCAAGAGGGACTTTACCTAACAAATGCAATCAGTGTAACCTGGCTTATTGTAACCTCGATGAATCCCCAACATTAAAAAAAAAAAAAAAAACTCGGGCGGCGCCTGTGGCTCAGTCGGTAAGGCGCCGGCCCCATATACTGAGGGTGGCGGGTTCAAACCCAGCCCCGGCCAAACTGCAAACCAAAAAATAGCCGGGCGTTGTGGCGGGCGCCTGTAGTCCCAGCTACTCGGGAGGCTGAGGCAAGAGAATCGCTTAAGCCCAGGAGTTGGAGGTTGCTGTGAGCTGTGTGAGGCCACAGCACTCTACCGAGGGCCATAAAGTGAGACTCTGTCTCTACAAAAAAAAAAAAAAAACTCAAGCTAGATATCTGCTGCATACAAGAATCGCATCTTACATTAAAAGACAAATATAGAATCAAGGTGAAGAGATGGTCATCTATACCCCAGGCAAATGGAAAGCACAAAAAAGCAGGCGTTGCGATCCTATTCGCAAATGCAATAGGCTTTAAACCAACCGAAATAAGGAAGGATAAAGATGGACACTTCATATTTGTTAAAGGTAATACTCAATATGATGAGATTTCAATTATTAATATTTATGCACCCAACCAGAACACATCTCAATCTATAAGAGAAACTCTAACAGACATGAGCAACTTGATGTCCTCCAGTTCCATAGGAGTTGGAGATTTTAACATCCCTTTAGCAGTGCTGGATAGATCCTCCAAAAAGAAGCTGAGCAAAGAAATTTTAGATTTAAACTTAACCATTCAACATCTGGACTTAACTGACTTCTACAGAACATTTCATCCCAACAAAACTGAATACACATTCTTATCATCAGCCCACGGAACATACTCCAAAATCAACCACATCCTAGGCCACAAATCTAACCTCAGCAAATTTAAAAAAATAGAAATTATTCCTTGCAAAAAAAAAAAAAAAAGAAAGAAATTAATCCTTGCATCTTCTCAGACCATCACGGAATAAAAGTTGAACTAAATAACAACAGGAACCTGCACACCCATACAAAAACATGGAAGCTAAACAACCTTATGCTGAAGGATAAATGGGTTATAGACGAGATTAAGAAGGAAATCACCATATTTTTGGAACAAAACAATGAAGACACACACTATCAGAACCTCTGGGATACTGCAAAGGCATTCCTAAGAGGGAAATTTATAGCACTGCAAGCCTTCTTCAAGAAAACAGAAAGAGGGCGGTGCCTGTGGCTCGGTCGGTAGGGCGCCGGCCCCATATAGCGAGGGTGGCGGGTTCAAGCCCAGCCCCGGCCAAACTGCAACCAAAAAAAAAAATAGCCGGGCGTTGTGGCGGGCGCCTGTAGTCCCAGCTACTTGGGAGGCTGAGGCAAGAGAATCACTTAAGCCCAGGAGTTGGAGGTTGCTGTGAGCTGTGTGAGGCCATGGCACTCTACCAAGGGCCATAAAGTGAGACTCTGTCTCTACAAAAAAAAAAAAAAAAAAAAAAGAAAACAGAAAGAGAGGAAGTTAATAACTTAATAGGACATCTCAAGCAACTGGAGAAGGAAGAACACTCCAACCCCAAACCCAGCAGAAGAAAAGAAATAACCAAAATCAGAGCTGAATTAAATTAAACTGAAAACGGGCGGCGCCTGTGGCTCAGTGAGTAGGGTGCCGGCCCCATATGCCGAGGGTGGCGGGTTCAAACCCGGCCCCGGCCAAACTGCAACGACAACAACAAAAAAAAAAAATAGCCGGGCGTTGTGGCGGGCGCCTGTAGTCCCAGCTACTCAGGAGGCTGAGGCAAGAGAATCGCGTAAGCCCAAGAGTTAGAGGTTGCTGTGAGCCGTGCGACGCCACGGCACTCTACCAAGAGTGGTACAGTGAGACTCTGTCTCTAAAAAAAAAAAAAAAAAAAAAAAAATTAAACTGAAAACAAAAGAATTATACAACAGATCAATAAACCCGAATGTTGGTTTTTTGAAAAGATCAATAATAGATAAACCTTTGGTCAACCTAACCAGGAAAAAAAGAGTAAAATCTCTAATTTCATCAATCAGAAATGGTAACAATGAAATAACAACAGACCCCTCAGAAATTCAAAAAACCCTTAACGAATACTACAAGAAACTCTACTCTCAGAAATATGAAAATCTGAAAGAAATCAACCAATACCTGGAAGTACGCCACCTACAAAGACTTAGCCAGAATGAAGTGGAAATGTTGAACAGGCCTATATCAAGTTCTGAAATAGCATCAACTACACAAAATCTCCCTAAAAAGAAAAGCCCAGGACCAGATGGCTTTACGTCAGAATTCTACCAAACCTTTAAAGAAGAACTAGTACCTATATTACTAAACCTCTTCCAAAATATAGAAAAAGAAGGAATATTACCCAACACATTCTATGAAGCAAACATCACCTTGATCCCCAAACCAGGGAAAGACCCAACAAGAAAAGAAAATTATAGACCAATATCACTAATGAATATTGATGCTAAAATACTCAACGAGACCCTAACAAACAGAATCCAACAACACATTAAAAAAATTATACACCACGACCAACTGGGATTTATCCCAGGGTCTCAAGGCTGGTTCAATATACGTAAATCTATAAATGTAATTCAGCACATAAACAAACTAAAAAATAAGGACCATGTGATTCTTTCAATTGATGCAGAAAAAGCTTTTGATAATATCCAGGATCCTTCATGATCAGAACACTTAAGAAAATGGGTATAGAAGGGACATTTCTTAAACTAATAGAGGCCATCTAAGGCAAACCCACAGCCAATATTGTATTGAATGGAGTTAAATTGAAATCACTTCCACTTAGATCAGGAAGCAGGCAAGGTTGCCCATTGTCTCCATTGCTCTTTAACATTGTAATGGAAGTTTTAGCCATTGCAATTAGGGAAGAAAAGGCGATCAAGTGTATCCACATAGGGTCAGAAGAGATCAAACTTTCACTCTTTGCAGATGATATGATTGTGTATCTGGAAAACACTAGGGATTCTACTTCAAAACTTTAAAAGTGATCAAGGAATACAGCAATGCCTCAGGCTACAAAATCAACACCCATAAATCTGTAGCCTTTACATATACCAACAATAACCAAGCTGAAAATACAGTCAAGGACTCTATTCCTTTCACAGTAGTGCCAAAGAAGATGAAATATTTGGGAGTATACCTAACAAAGGACGTGAAAGATCTCTACAAAGAGAACTATTAAGCTTTAAGAAAAGAAATACCTGAAGATGTTAACAAATGGAAAAACATACCATGCTCATGGTTGGGAAGAATCAACATTGTTAAAATGTCTGTACTACCCAAACCAATATATAATTTTAATGCAATTCCTATTAAAGATCCATTGTCATATTTTGAAGATCTTGAAAAAATAATACTTCGTTTTATATGGAATCAGAAAAAACCTCGAATAGCCAAAACATTACTCAGCAATAAAAACACAGCAGGAGGAATCACGCTACCAGACCCGAGACTGTACTATAAATCATTAGTGATCAAAACAGCATGGTATTGGCACAAAAACAGAGAAGTAGATGTCTGGAACAGAATAGAGAACTAAGAGATGAATCCAGCTACTTACCGTTATTTGATCTTTGACAAGCCAATTAAAAACATTCAGTGGGGAAAAGATTCCCTATTTAACAAATGGTGCTGGATGAACTGGCTGGCAACCTGTAGAAGATTGAAACTGGACCCACATCTTTCACCATTAACTAAGATAGACTCTCACTGGATAAAAGATTTAAAGTTAAGACATGAAACTATAAAAATACTTGAAGAAAGTGCAGGGAAAACTCTTGAAGGAATCAGCCTGGGTGAATATTTTATGAGGAAGACTCCTCAGGCAATTGAAGCAGTATCAAAAATACACTACTGGGGGCAGCACCTGTGGCTCAAAGAGGTAGGACACTGACCCCAAATGCCGAAGGTGGCGGGTTCAAACCCAGCCCCTGCCAAAAAAAAAAAAAAAATACAGTACTGGGACCTGATCAAACTAAAAAGCTTCTGCACAGCCTAGAACATAGTAAATATAAAGCAAGCAGACAGCCCTCAGAATGGGAGAAAATATTTGCAGGTTATACCTCCGATAAAGGTCTAATAACCAGAATCCAGAGAACTCAAACGTATTAACAAGAAAAGAACACGTGATCCCATCTCAGGGTGGGGAAGGGACTTGAAGCGAAACTTCTCTAAAGAAGACAAACACACGATCTACAAACACATGAAAAAAAGCTCATCATCCTTAATCATCAGAGAAATGCAAATCAAAACTACTTTGAGATATTACCTAACCCCAGTAAGAGTAGCCCACATAACAAAATCCCAAAACCAGAGATGTTGGCATGGATGTGGAGAAAAGGGCACACTTCTACACTGCTGGTGGGAATGCACACTAATACGTTCCTTTTGGAAGGATGTTTGGAGAATAATTGGAAATCTAAAAATAGACCTGCCAATTGATCCTATAATTCCTTTACTAGGTTTATACCCAGAAGACCAAAAAATCACAATATAACAAAGACATCTGTACCAGAATGTTTATTGCAGCCCAATTCATAAGTGCTAAGTCATGGAAGAAGCCCAAGTGCCCATCGACCCAGGAATGGACTAGCAAACTGTGGTACATATATACCATGGAATATTATGCAGCCTTAAAGAAAGATGGAGACTTTACCTCTTTCATGTTTACATGGATGGAGCTGGAACATATTCTTCTTAGCAAAGCATCTCAGGAATGGAAGAAAAAGTACCAATGTACTCAGCCCTAAAATGAAGCTAAATTATAGCTTTCGCATGAAGGCTATAACCCAACTATAGCACAAGACTATGGGGAAAGGGCCAAGGAAGGGGAAGGGAGGAGGGAGGATAGGGTGGAGGGAGGTTAGGGTGGAGGGAGGGTAATGGGTGGGACCACACTTATGGTGCATCTTAGAATGGGTACAGGCGAAACTTACCCATTTACATTCTTTCTTTACTTCTTCCCCAAGGCAGAATACAAATATCTACATACAATAACTAAGAAAATGCCATGAAGGCTACGTTGAGCAGTTTGATGAGAATATTTCAGGTTGTATATGAAAGCAGCACATTGTACCCCTTGATTGCACTAATGTACACAGCTATGATTTAACAATAAAAAAAGAAGAAGAGAAGGATAAGAAAGAGAAGGAGTTAGATATAGAAGGGGAAGAAGTAAAGGAAGAATGTAAAGAACAGAAAGAAGAGAAAAAGAAATGGTAAATGGCACATAACCACGTGAGAAAGTTATTACATTACCTTACTTCACACTTATACATCAGGCAAGGTACTTGGGGCTTGCAGGAAGATGTTCTCATTTGACCCTTGTGGCAAGCCTACCTCAGTGAACCTTATATCAACTCACTGATGTACACTTGACACAGGATTAAAAAGGAAGTGCATGACAATAACTTTAGAACCTGATAAGCAACAGATAAATAAAAGTATTATAAGGGTTTCCATAAAGGTCCTGTGCAACTACATTAGTCACTATTTCATACTGCACCTGAACTTTATGGATACCCGGTATATTCAACCATAATGTAACCTGGCATATCTAATCAAGAAAAATTACAGTAGTTAACACAAAATGATCTTGGTTAACAAAGCCAAAGCTAGTTTCCTAGGACAAACCTTGAAGCTCAAATGGCTTATGAAATCTTCATGTCCTTAGCTGGGCGTTGTAGCAGATGACTGTAGTCCCAGCTACTCGGGAGGCTGAGGCAAGAGAATCGCTTAAGCCCAAGAGTTTGAGGTTGCTGTGAGCTGTGACACCACTGCACTCTACCCAGGATGACATAGTGAGATTCTGTCTTAAAAAGAAAAGAAAAAAGAAAGAAAGAAAAGAAATTATCATGTCCTGATGATAAATGCACTTTAAAATCTCACTTAAAGGTATAAACCTAAAATCTTCCACCACACATTACAACAAAGAGGAATTTCGAAATACCAATTCAAAACACCAAAATTTGTATTCCACAACCTATTAGGAATCCCTATCAGGGATGAGCTACAGCTACTTTGAGAACCTCTTATTAATTGGTGGGAGTCACCTTTACCACATGATCCCATTAGTCATGATTAGGGATAGAATTTTAAGGAATACTGACGTCTAGGTCAAGATGTGGATTCAAATGACAACAATACTGACTCAGAGCTGCAAATGGATTTCTTGTTGATAAATAATATTTAAACACCACAAATATAACTATCATCAATAAAGTGAGTGGGCAATAATAACCTAAAAAATTGACTATTAAAATGTAAGCCATTAGGCTTGGCGCCTGTGGCTCAAGCGGCTAAGGCACCAGCCACATATGCATGAGCTGGCTGGTTCAGATCCAACCCGGGCCCGGCAAACAACAATGATGGCTGCAACAAGAAAACAGCTGGACATTGTGGTGGGCACCTGTAGTCCCAGCTGCTTAGGAGGCAGAGGCAGGAGAATCACTTGAGCCCAGGAGTTGGACGTTGCTGTGAGCTGTGATGCCACAGCACTCTACCCAGGGTGACAGCTTGAGGCTCTGTCTCAAAATAAATAAATAAAAACCTGGCAATAGGGCTTGGTGCATGTAGCACAGTGGTTACAGCGCCAGCCACATACACAGGTGGTGGGTTGGAACCCAGCCCGGGCCAGCTAACCAACAATGACAACTGCACCAAAAAATAGCTGGGCGCCATGGTGGGCGCCTTTAGTCCCAACTAGTTGGGAGGCTAAAGCAAAAGAATCACTTGAGGGCGGCACCTGTGGCTCAGTCAGTAAGGCGCCGGCCCCATATACTGAGGGTGGCGGGTTCAAACCCGGCCCCGGCTGAACTGCAACCAAAAAATAGCCGGGCGTTGTGGCGGGCACCTGTAGTCCCAGCTACTCGGGAGGCTGAGGCAAGAGAATCGCTTCAACCCAGGAGTTGGAGGTTGCTGTGAGCTGTCTGATGCCATGGCACTCTACCAAGGGCCATAAAGTGAAACTCTGTCTCTAAAAAAAAAAAAAGAATTACTTGAGCCCAGGCCCGGGCCAGCTAACCAACAATGACAACTGCACCAAAAAAATAGCTGGGCGCTATGGCGGGCGCCTTTAGTCCCAACTACCCTATTTTCCCGAAAATAAGACAGTGTCTTATATTAATTTTTGCTCCCAAAGATGCGCTAGGTCTTATTTTCAGGGGATGTCTTATTTTTCCATGAAGAAGAATACGGTACACATTTATTGTTAAATGAAAATAAAAGAAATTTATTACCCGTATATGGTATGGTAGTACGGTAGTTGTCAACACAAACCAGACAAACTGTGAATCCTACCTTCAGTCATCATGAGGGCACTGCGAGCATCAGGCAGTGTCACCAGAGACAGACCAGCACTCACCACCTTCGCTGCGGCCCGTCCGCTCTGATCCTCCTGTTCTTCTACAGGCACCTGCGAAAGTCTCCTCCCCCCCTCACCACTAACCGCTCACTCCGACCTCCACTCCGCCTCCACACAGCAGTGACATCAGGACTCTGTGTAACCTGACTGGTTGCTAGATGCCAGTCGGGGCGACCCTAGCAACCAGTTTACGGTAATTCCGAGACAGAGCCTGGGGGGGCCTTACTTTCGGGGGGATGCCTTATATTTCACCCAGAAGGAAACCTGTAAGTAGGTTTTATTTTCGGAGGATGTTTTATTTTTGGGGAAACACGGTAGTTGGGAGGCTAAAGCAAAAGAATCACTTGAGCCCAAGAGTTGGAGGTTGCTGTGAGCTGTGACGCCATGCACTCTACCTACAGAGGGCGACATTGTAAGATTCTGTCTCCAAAAAAAAAAAAACAAAAACCGGGTGGCGCCTGTGGCTCAGTGAGTAGGGCGTCGGCCCCATATGCCGAGGGTGGCGGGTTCAAACCCAGCCCCGGCCAAACTGCAACAAAAAAAAATAGCCGGGTGCTATGGCGGGCACCTGTAGTCCCAGCTACTCGGGAGGCTGAGGTAAGAGAATCGCTTAAGCCCAGGAGCTGGAGGTTGCTGTGAGCTGTGTGATGCCACGGCACTCTACCAAGGGCCATAAAGTGAGACTCTGTCTCTAAAAAAAAAAAAAAAACCACACCTGGCAATACCAAGTACAAAATATACGCACTGTATATTACAGTGTTGTATTGGCATACAGTGTGTCAATGAGGTCAATGGAAATAATTTAAAAGCTAACTGTGTACAATTTCATATTGCAAGAAAATTTCCGTATGCAAACATCAATCCTTTCCCCTAATACATTCTTTATGATTTCAAGCTTTAATATTTATATATAAATAAGTATCTATCAATGAATGGGTATTCATAGTGTTTCTAAGTAGTACTTAAAAAAGTAATTAATATAGATACAACATCTAGAAACCAATGCTTAAATGGCATGCAGAGGGACAAATGCATAGTCAAATACATTGCATTACTGACTATAAATACAAGTGCTTCATTTCACTTGCTGAGGTGAAAAATTACTACTTTTTTTTTTGAGACAGAGCCTCAAGCTATTGCCCTGGGTAGAGTGCTGTAGCATCATAGCGCATAGCAACCTCAAACTCCTGGGCTCAAGTGATTCTCCTGCTGGGACTACAGGTGCCCGCCACAAGGCCTGGCTATTTTTTGGTTGCAGCCAACATTGTTGTTTGGCGGGCCCTGGCTAGATTCGAACCTGCCAGCTCAGGTGCATGTGGCTGGCACCTTAGGCGCTTGAGCCACAGGCACCAAGCCTATTTTTTTTTTTTTAAGACAGAGTCTTACTATGTCGACCTTGGTAGAGTGCCGTCGTGTCACAGCTCACAGCAACCTCCAACTCTTGGGCTCAAGCGATTCTCTTGCCTCAGCCTCCCAAGTAGCTGGGACTACAGGCACCTGTTACAACACCTGGCTATTTTTTTTTTTTTTTTGGTAGAGACAGAGTCTCACTGTACCGCCCTCGGGTAGAGTGCCGTGGCATCACACGGCTCACAGCAACCTGTAACTCTTGGGCTTACGCGATTCTCTTGCCTCAGCCTCCCAAGCAGCTGGGACTACAGGCGCCCGCCACAACGCCTGGCTATTTTTTTGTTGCAGTTTGGCCGGGGCTGGGTTTGAACCCACCACCCTCGGCATATGGGGCCGGCGCCCTACTCACTGAGCCACAGGTGCCGCCCAACACCTGGCTATTTTTAAGGACAGGGTCTTGCTATTGCTCAGGCTGGTCTGGAACCCAGGAGCTCAGGCAACCAACTATGTATCTCTTTTTCTTTTTTTTTTTTTATTAAATCATAACTGTATACATTGATATGATCATGAGGCATCATACACTCGCTTCATAAACCATTTGACAGATTTTTATCACAGTGGTTAACATAGCCTTTCCGGCGTTATCTCAGTTACTGTGCCAAAACATTTACATTCTACATTTACCAAGTTTCGCAAATATCTACGAAAACTTTAGAGTTATTTCAACAATCACTAGCATTTCCCTCCCCTGAAAGAGTATTCTGTATCTTTGGCATTAATAATGATATTAATAATTAACATGTATTGGGCAGCGCCTGTGGCTCAGTCGGTAGGGCGCCGGCCTCACATACCGAGGGTGGCGGGTTCAAACCCGGCCCCGGCCAAACTGCAACCAAAAAATAGCCCGGCGTTGTGGCGGGCACCTGTAGTCCCAGCTACTCGGGAGGCTGAGGCAAGAGAATAGCTTAAGCCCAGGAGTTGGAGGTTGCTGTGAGCTGTGTGAGGCCACGGCACTCTACCGAGGGCCATAAAGTGAGACTCTGTCTCTACAAAAAAATAAATAAATAAATAAATAATTAACATGTATTTAATGCTCAGTAACCTTTCAGGTTAGAGTGTTTAATGACTAATGGTGGATTAGTTCATATAATCTTCATAACTCCCCGATAATATATATAACTGATTTTTATATTGTTTTAGACAAAATTCTAAGATGGTTCTCAATTATCACGGCCTCCTTGTATTCCAGAACTTATATACCACGAGAACTTGGTGTTCATTATTGTTATATACTTGTTTTTAACCAGGAGAGTATGACAGCTTTGTGAGGAATATCACTTCCGTGATTAGCATACTAAGAACTGTCACTTATGTCTTGATAGCAGACATCCAATTTTGCCTTAACGCTTTTAGGCTTTAATAAAGAAAGCTTCCAATCGCAGGGGTCCTCAAACCGCGGCCTGCAGGCCACATGCAGCGGTGTGATCGCATTTGTTCCCGTTTTGTTTTTTTACTTCAAAATAAGATGTGCAGTGTGCATAGGAATTTGTTCACAGTTGTTTGTTTTTTTTTTTTTAAACTATAGTCCGGCGGTCCAGCAGTCTGAGGGACAGTGAACTGGCCACCTGTTTAAAAAGTTTGAGGACCCCTGAGTTAGAGAGTGCCCGTATGTGAAGGAACAGCAAGCAGGTGGCTTCTGGCCAACAGTCAGTTGTAAACTGAGGCCGTCATTTTAATAGTCATTAAGGAACTGAAAATGGAAGAACATCCTTCCTGAGTCTGTCTCTCAGATGAGATTTCAGCCCTGGTTAACACCTAGTTTGCAACCTTGTGAAAAACTCTGTAGCAGGGTGGCGCCTGTGGCTCAGCGGGTAGGGCGCCGGACCCATATACCGAGGGTGGCGGGTTCAAACCCAGCCCCGGCCAAACTGCAACAAAAAAATAGCTGGGTGTTGTGGCGGGCGCCTGTAGTCCCAGCTACTCGGGAGGCTGAGGCAGGAGAATCACCTAAGCCCAGGAGTTGGAGGTTGCTGTGAGCTGTGTGATGCCATAGCACTCTACCAAGGGTGATAAGTTGAGACTCTGTCTCTACAAAAAAAAAAAAAAAACAACTCTGTAGCAGAAAATTCAGGTTAGTCAAACCTAGATTCTTGATCCATACTAATTCAAATGATAAGGACATGCATTGAACTCAGTTGTGTGGTCATTTTTTATGTAGAAGTAGATAGCTTATACAAAGAACTCTTTAGGGGGTGGCTGGCTCAGTGGTAGGGCGCCAGTCCCATATACCAAAAGTGCCAAGGGTGGTGGGTTCAAACCCAGGCCCGCCAAACTGCAACAAAAAAACAACCAGGTGTTGTGGCGGGCACCTGTAGTCCCAACTCATCAGGAGGCTGAGGCAAAAGAATCACTTAAGCTGGAGTTGCTGTGAGCTCTGACACCATAGCACTTAACAAAGGCGATAAAGTGAGATTGTCTCTACAAAAAAAAAAAAAAAAAAAACTTTTGATGGTGGAATGAGACAATCTTTGTAAAATACTTCCGAAACATAAAAACACTTAACTTTACATCCCACAATTCATTTCCACACTAATTAAGGGAAATAGATTTATGATTTGATTCATGATTTGATTCAATATTCAGATATTCCTTATTCAACTATGTTCATCTTTGAAAAGTCATTACATTTGGCAAAAAAAAAAAGGAAAATTATCATTGGTAATATAAATACTGCTGGCACCATGAAGCCAAAACCACCCAACTTTATGAGTCTGTAGCAAATGCCTATTTACAGCAAAACAAGGATTTTTACCCTGATAACTTTGATATAAGAACCCTATGTAGTTATAACGTAGTGAGACCCATCTAAAGGAACTCAAAAAGGAGACCAAGTTCTGGAAAAAGCAAAGCATATAACAAAATATATGATTTACCTACAATGCAAGAATTAATACTCTTATTAGCCAAAGCAATGATGACATAAGTGCAGGTAAAAATTTTCTGAGTGAGGGCGGTGCCTGTGGCTCAGTTGGTAAGGCACTGGCCCCATATACCGAGGGTGGCAGGTTCAAACCCTGCCCCAGCTGAACTGCAAACCAAAAAATAGCTGGGCATTGTGGCGGGCGCCTGTAGTCCCAGCTACTCGGGAGGCTGAGGCAAGAGAATCGGTTAAGCCCAGGAGTTGGAGGTTACTGTGAGCTGTGTGATGCCATAGCACTCTACAGAGGGCCATAAAGTGAGACTCTGTCTCTACAAAAAAAAAAAATTTTTCTGAGTAAAAATAAATAAATTCAAGAAAATTTCTCTTATGTGACAAAAGTTAACCTGTCCCCACAATGCACTCTGTTGGTTTAAGAAAGTGAAATCCATTGCTGTAATTACAAATGTTTCCTGGTGTGAAAAAATCATTATAATCACTCAACATAATAAAAAGTGATACAATGTGGCTTGGCACCAGTAGCATAGTGGTTATGGCACCAGACACATAAACTGAGGGTGGCAGGTTCAAATCCAGCCTGGGTCAGCTAAACCACAATGACAATTATAACGACAACAACAACAACAAAAAAAATAGCCAGGCATTGTGCTGGGTGCCTGTAGTCCCAGCTACTTGGGAGGCTGAGGCAAAAGAATCACTTAAGCTCGAGTTTAAGTTTGCTGTGAACTGTGATGCCACAGCACTCTACCGAGGGTGACATAATAAGTATCTGTCTCAAAAAAAAAATTTAAAAAGTAATACAATGGAAAAGAAAGAATAAAAAATGGAGAAAGACTATTTTTTTTTTTGTTTGAGACAGAGTCTCACTATGTTGCCCTCAGTAGAGTGCCATATCACCACAGCTCATAGCAACCTCAAACTCCTGGGCTTAAGTGAATCTCTTGCTTCAGCCTTTCAAGTAGTTGGGACTACAGGCGTCCACCACAAAGCCTGGCTACTTGTTGTTGTTGTTGTTGTTGTTACTGTTGTTTGGCAGGCCTGGGCTGCATTCGAACCCATCAGCTCTGGTGTACGTGGCTGGTGCCCTAACCACTGAGTACAGGCACTGAGCCAGGAAGACTGCCTCCCCCCTTCCTAAACAGGACTGACAAAGGTCACGGTAATTACTAAAATGCACTAAAGGCTTTTAAGAACTCATATGGACAAGATTTGAACTGAATTTATAGACTTCTAAAGTATATATCAATTAGTTTAAAATTTGCTTACTCATTTCATCTCACAAAACCAAATACAACCCACACGGATTAAAAATTTGAATTTTACATATGATATAAAAATCAATATATAATTTCATCTCAATCAATATCCATGGCTTCATGTACATACAAGCTGTGCCAAGTAAATTCACAAACTTGTCCTAGAAAAAGTGCTACCTACCTCATTGCTGAATATCACTATGGTCACCTTTGAGGTACTTCCCTTGGGAATCTAGGCACTGATGCCAGTGCACAGTTCAGCTTTCAAAGAAATTTTGGAACTCTTTCTGGAATGACCATCAAAGGCATCATTGTACAGCACACAAGAACATACAACAACAATAATGAACACCACTCAGCAAGACACCACCACATATCAACACAAGCACAGCTATGACACACTGATATATGAAAACTGAGGAAGGAGAAATAAATCTTATACTTCCTGGTGGTCAAGAGAATGCAGCAGAATAGCTACAGAAGAACTAGGCCTCCAAAGATAAGAAAGAACTTTAAGAGATAGACTAAACAGAAATAACCTTTAAAGAGACTATGTAACAAATAATACCACTCCAGTTTCTTGAGAAATATAATCATTAACTTTTTAGGACCTTTTTGCCTGCTATCTAAAACTTTCCCATGGTCTAATTCCTGTAACTATAACTCTGTGTATAATCTTGCTAGAAAGTATAAAAGAGCTTTTGGGGAATGACCGGGGGAGGGAAGGTCTTAGTACTTTAAGGCTTATGGCTTGCCAAGTTCCCCACTGGATAATAAAATTCCTTCCCCTATACTCTTGCTGTGAGAGTGTGTTAGTTTCAATTTGCCTATCCTGCGATTAATCCTCACCAAGTTGTTTGTACAGAGCTGCCAACATTAAGTCTGTGGAGGCAAGTTCTGGAACTTAATTGCCATACCTGCTATGATGACAGGTCTGACGGTCATTACAGAAAAAGAGTTCCAAAATTGCTTTGAAGGGTGTACTGGACTCCGGCATTGGTGCATAACTTCTCAAGGGGAAGATCTCAAAGGTGATCATAGTGATATTCACCAATGAGGTAAGAGCACTTTTCTAGGGTGAGTTGTAAACTTAATTGTCAGACCTCATAGATAAAATCACATTAGAAGGGCGGCGCCTGTGGCTCAGTCGGTAGGGCGCCGGCCCCATATACCGAGGGTGGCGGGTTCAAACCCAGCCCCGGCCAAACTGCAACCAAAAAAATAGCCGGACGTTGTGGCGGGCGCCTGTAGTCCCAGCTACTCGGGAGGCTGAGGCAAGAGAATCGCTTAAGCCCAGGAGTTGGAGGTTGCTGTGAGCTGTGTGAGGCCACGGCACTCTACCCATGGCCATAAAGTGAGACTCTGTCTCTACAAAAAAAAAAAAAAAATCACATTAGAAAATGCACATAAGATAATACTTTTAGAAAAATCAAACATGGCTCAGCACCTGTAGCTCAAGCAGCTAAGGTGCCAGCCATATACATCAGATCTGGCGGATTCGAATCCAGCCCGGGCCTGCCAAACAACAATGACAACTACAAAAAAAAAAAAAAAAAAAAAACTGCCCGGTGTTGTGGGTGTTGTGGTGGGCGCAGCTACTTGGGAGGTTGAGTCAAGAAATTTGCTTAAGGGGCGGCACCTGTGGCTCAGTCGGTAAGGTGCCGGCCCCATATACCGAGGGTGGCGGGTTCAAACCCCGCCCGGCCCAACCACAACAAAAAAATAGCCGGGCGTTGTGATGGGTGCCTGTAGTCCCAGCTACTTGGGAGGCTGAGGCAAGAGAATCACTTAAGCCCAGGAGTTGGAGGTTGCTGTGAGCTGTGTGATGCCACGGCACTCTACCTAGGGCCATAAAGTGAAACTCTGCCTCTACAAAAAAAAAAAAAAAAAAAAAAAAAGAAAAGAAAATTGCTTAAGCCCAGGAGTTGGAGGTTGCTGTGAGCTGTGATGCCATCACATTCTACCCAGGGTGACAGCTTGAGGCTCTATCTCCAAAAAAAAAAAAAGAAAGAAAAATCAAACATGGATACTCCAAACCACATTCTAACATTTTTTATAGCAGGGTATAAAACAGGCTGCATCATTCAAAGATGCAACATGTTTTAGAATATTAATGTACCAAGAAGTTTACATTCATTAGCAAAGGATATGAAATGTAGAAGGTTTTCCTGCAGGCTATTTGAGTGTAATAGATATACTGAAATAATACCATACTTATCATTTAAAAATGCATATATTTTAATATATGAAAATGAATTTATATCACTCATTTATATCACTCATTTTATATCATTTAAAAATACATATATTTTAATATATGAAAATGAATTTATATCACTCATTTATATCACTCATTTTATATCATTTAAAAATACATATATTTTAATATATGAAAATGAATTTATATCACTCATTTTGCCTGGAATCATGAACATTCACTTAACTCTACATGAAACGATTTCAGCTTTTTTAAAAGAGATTATTTGATCTTAACATAATGAATAGTAAAAATAATTAACATACAATGTTAACATCAACTTGATGCTTACGAATCTTAGAGTTCTTAAGCCCAATTTATGGACTGTTTAATACTAAAAACTTGATAGTTCACTCTTAAAAACAGGAGACAGAGATACTAACCCCCCTACACAGTTGAAAATCTGTGTAATTTTTGGCTTGGCGCCTGTGGCTCAAGCGGCTAAGGCGCCAACCACATACACCAGAGCTGGCGGGTTCACATCCAGCCCCGGGCCTGCCAAACAACAATGACGGCTGCAACCAAAAAATAGCCAGGCATTGTAGCAAACACCTGTAGTCCCAGCTACTTGGGAGGCGGAGGCAGGAGAACCGCTTGAGCCTGGGAGTGGAGGTTGCTGTGAGCTGTGATGCCGTGGCACTTTACCTAGGTCTCAAAAAAGTAAATTAAAAAAAAAAAGAAAAGAAAATCTGTGTAACTTTTGACTTTCCGAAAATTATTAATATCCTACTGTTAATCAGATGTCCTATCAATACCACAGTCAATTAACACATATGTGGTGTATTAAATATACTATACTCTTACAATAAAGTAAACTAGATGAAGTATAAAATTTTCTTTATAAAGAAAATCACTATAGGGCGGCGCCTGTGGCTCAGTGAGTAGGGCGCCGGCCCCATATGCCGAGGGTGGCGGGTTCAAGCCCAGCCCCAGCCAAACTGCAACAACAACAGCAAAAAAAATAGCCAGGCGTTGTGGCGGGCGCCTGTACTCCCAGCTGCTCCGGAGGCTGAGGCAAGAGAATCGCGTAAGCCCAAGAGTTAGAGGTTGCTGTGAGCCGTGTGACGCCACGGCACTCTACCCGAGGGCGGTACAGTGAGACTCTGTCTCTACCAAAAAAAAAAAAAAAGAAAGAAAATCACTATAAAGAGAAAATATATTTCCTATTCATTATGAGGAAGTAAGTCATCATAAAGGTCTCCATCATCATCATCTTCACATTGAGTAGGCTGAAGAGGAGGAAGAGAGGTTGGTCTTGTTTCCTCAGAATAGCAGAGGCAAAATAAAACCTGCATATAATTTGGACCTGTGCAGTTCACACTTGTGATGCTCAAGAATCAGCTACAGATTAACATAACAAGTTATTTAATTTACATCACAAGATTTTTATGAGCTTTAAAGAAACATACAGAATAATTTTGTAATCTAAAAAATGACTAAGACACATAAATGCCTATATAATCAAACCATCCATTTCCACTAAAAACATATATGCACATGTTAATGACATGTTATTTTCTCTTCAAACTTAATATACCAATACAAAGTCAACAGTGTAGCTTAGGCAAAGTCCTTCTTGCTAGTACTGGAAAATCCTCATTATTACTCTGTCTTTAATGCCTAAGTCCTTACACTTGCTAGTGTCTATGTGGAATGTGGCACATATTGTAAAATAAAAACCAGATAGTTACAGGTGGATACAAAGAGATAATGGGGGATAATATTTACAAAACCACTAAATTAATCAATAAATAATATAGTCTCATTTTATAAATGTATGAAAATTAAAATTTTTCACTGAAAATCAAAACTTGCCTTTTTCAAAAGTCACTTAAGCATGGAGCAAGTTGTTTAGCTTTAACACATAAAAATTTGCTATTATAATATAAAAATTAAACTTCATCTCAGCAGGAATTGTAAAGTTAGCCACAGTAGTACTTCTAAGTTATATTATTAATAAGCATAATTTAGTGAACAATTACACCAAATGCGTGCAAGATACTCAAAAATTTCTGTGGGGAAACAATTACAACAATCCAGGAATTAATGAACGTTAATAATTCTACAGTCCTGATTCGAGAAGTAAATAAGGTAGTGTATGAAAATACTTTTGGAACCTGCAAAGCAACATAGAAGCCAAAACAATTTTATCATCACAAGATTATATCTGAACATTTTAAAACCATTTGGTTAAGAAATGGTGATTTCTTATTCACAAGGTTCTTACCTGACTAGCAATAAGGAACTTCAGGGATTTCTTTCACTAGATAAAAACAATTCAAAATATTGCAGTCATACCAAAATGTATCTAGATGGCAGTGACTCAGGAGAGCACAATGGTGACGTAAGATGTACAGAAAGAAAAGTTCTTCAAATCTCCAAACTGTTCTCATAATAAAAATGAGCATGCAGTATAAAAGAAATCCTGAAAAAGATCTAGGAGGATATAATTTATTTGCAAAATGCTATTAATAAGAAAGTACCAGTGGTTCCACTATTAGCTAGTGATGTCTACTTTACCATTTTTCCTAAATTCAGTAATTTGGAATTTACTTGTTTATATTCCCATAATTTAGGTAAAGCATTCTTTACTAATAAAATCAAAACTTTCAAAATAAACAGCAACTAAGGTGCTATCCGCCTATTTTGTTATTATATTATAAAGTGATGTCTAATGGGCCAATGGGTTTGGAAGGTTTGTTTAACTGTAGTTTACAAAACCTTTAAATATAATTATCTAGCTAAAGCGAGCTCTAAAAATGATGAGAGCTGAAAGAGGAGTTGGTAAAATTAGATATGTTACCTGTCCACTACCAATAATCAGCAAATATCATGGTAGTAAGAATTTAATTAACATGAAAGGAATATGCTAGGAATAAATTCCTAACATCTGTCCTGTATATCTACAAATAACAAATTACCATTTACTGAAGAAAACAAAAACTGTATGGCATGTACCCACATCAGAAGACGAGCAAGTTCTACTTTGTTAAGATTTTCTTTTTGCCAAATCCCCTAACATTAAGTGTTACATTAAGGAAAATTTGACAAAGTAATACTGATACTGGAATTTGTTCCTCGCTAGGCCCTTGGTCTTGGGGATTCAAAGAATGAACCCACGGACCACAAATTAGTGCTAAGACAGGATTTTATTAGAAGGGAATACAGGAGTAAAAAGCACTGGAGCTTCAGGCAAAGGGCAAGACCCAAGTCTGAAATCTCTCACAAGGGCCTTTGTCTAGGGGGATATATTTCATTTTGGCCAGGACTTGGTAGGTGGAAAAACATCTTTTCAAAGTCAATGAATGCATTAACAAATGAATGAATGTAGTCCCTCCTCCATTAGCATCCTCTGACCAACCCAAAAAGCCTTCAGGCCAAACAAAAGGAAGCGTCCTTCCAATGCTTGGGAAACAATTCCTGAGAGTGGCCTCCTCAGCCCCTGCGCATGTCTGGATTTAGCCACAATTACCAGTGTAGCGCTTTGTACCCGCTGACTCTCCTGCCTGACAAATCAGGTATCTGGGAGCCTGGTCCCACGTGACGCAAGTTCCACCCCCTTCTGCGCCTGCCCCAGAGTATCAGTCAAAGTGGGAATGAGTCCCACCCTGGAGAAACCGGCTGTGTGGTGCTTGCACATTTAACCCTCTTGTAATTCTTCCAAGCTTTTTCTAAATTCCCAGTAGCAAAGGAAAATGGGCTTTTTATCATGAGCAGGTATTAAATGCTATGTTTCCCACCCTCCTTTCTTTCCCAAAAAGTTGTAAAGGCAACAATAATTAAACTCAGAATAGAGAGACACTTTAAAATTTTTGCATTAGAATTGGCTACTAGGTGAAGTCTTAGAGAAAGCTAGAATTACTTTGACACTTTCCATTTCTGCCAAGGGCAGAAAAAAATCAAATGCCCAGGATCATTTTCCTTGGCCTTCATTTTTAAAGGTTTTTTTTCTTCCCTTTTTTCTTTTAAAGAGACTGAACTGTAGCCTACGGTTTAGGGAAATTTTTGACTGGGGGGTTGCCCAGAGAAGCCATGTTGGGGAGTCATTTGCCCTTTGTTTGGAACCAACTTCTTGGCCTCTGTTAACATAGTTCAGACAAAACCAATTGAACTTAATTTTGCAGTGAAAGGCAATGTAAAGGACCTTTTTGAAACACTTATAATATCTGAAACATACCAGAAAGAGCCAGGACAAATTTAACTAAACATATGAAGCAATCCTTTACCAACATTCAAACAAAACATGTAAACTACAAAGAGAGCGCAGAGACAGTGGCAGGGGATTGTAGAGATCAGTAGAAGTAGTTTGGGACCGTGAAAAACAGGAACAGATAGTAAAAGATCTGGGAGAACCCGTTTTTCAGAAGGTCCTCCAGTGCTGTGGGGTTAGAACCATTGCTAGGTACCCCAGGACCTCTGGGCGCTTCTTCTGTTTGCTAGGTTCTCAAGCCTTCTAACATTCCCTTCTGCTCCTTCCTTTTGGCACCAAGGGGAATTAGAAAGTTCGTTCCCCAAAAGCCTCTTGCCCGTGACCAGGAGGTCGGCAGCCGCACTATGGACTTTTAGGGGCTGACGGCATCTGAATTATCATTCTCCATTATAACTACAGAGAAAAGCAGAATAGAGGTAAGTGGTTCCATTGCTTACCACAGATCTTCAATCCCAGATGATGAGCCACCAAATAGAATACCAGAATTTCTTCCTCAGTAGGTCCTTGGTCTCAGGGATTCAAAAAATGAACCCACAGACCACAGATCAGTGGAAAGATAGGATTTTATTACACAGAAGAGAATATAAAAGGAGTGAAAAAAGCCTCAGAGGGGTGGCTCCTGTGGCTCAAGGAGTAGGACGCCAGCCCCATATACCAGGGTTGGCAGGTTCACACCTGGCCCCGGGGTTTTTAATTGCATTTTGGCCAGTACTTGGTAGGCGGAAAAACATCTTTTCAAAGTTAATGAGTGCATTAACAAATGAATGTAGTCCATCTTCCACCAGGGCCAGGTTATCAGGTCTTAATAGTTTTTGTCTCTGAGAAGGGATTAGGATGTGTCATCCGGACTCAAGGTGGAACTACCCAAAAAAACCATCTCAGACTGCTTCGTTCATGATCTTGTTAGAGCCCAGAGGGTGTGTCCTGAAAAAGGCAGCCTGTTTGTGCCTGGAAATGGGGGTCTGATTTCTGACCTAGAGAATGATTTCTGGGCCTAGAGAATGGGGGGAGGGGGGCTCCCTGTCCAGCCCTGAGGGAGGGAAACCTTATCAATACTACTTGTTAGTGCTCAAACATAAATGAATTAGATTATTAAGATTATCAACCAGGAAGAATAAGGAAGAAAGTGCAATGTTAGAGAATTAACACATGTAGAGCTAAGGGTTGGAAAATTAACACACAGATTGCTATGGTCTGAATGTTTGTGTCACCTCACAATTCATGTTTTGAAACCAATACAATGTGACAGTATTAAGAGGTGGGACCATCAGGAAGTTATTAGGCATGAGGGTGAAGCCTCCATGAATAGTATTAGTCCTCTTACAAAAAAAGCCCCAGATGGGCAGCGCCTGTGGCTCAGTGAGTAGGGCGCCGGCCCCATATGCCCAGGGTGGCGGGTTCAAACCCAGCCCCGCCAAACTGCAACAAAAAAATAGCCGGGTGCTGTGGCGGGCACCTGTAGTCCCAGCTACTCGGAGGCTGAGGCAAGAGAATCACTTAAGCCCAGGAGCTGGAGGTTGCTGTGAGCTGTGTGATGCCACGGCACTCTACCAAGGGCCATAAAGTGAGACTCTGTCTCTACAAAAAAAAAAAAAAAAAGCCCCAGAGAGCTGCCTTGTCCTTTCTGCCATAGTGAGAAGACAGGCCCCACCAATGAATCTACTGGTATCTTGACTTTAGACTTCCTAGCTCCAGAACCGTGAGAAATAAATATTAGTTGTTAATAAAATTGTTAGAAAACAATTATGATTGCTATGGTATATAAGAAAACATGTAAATAGTTTAAAAAATTGTATCTATAGTTTATATCACTAACCCTGAAGTAGACTCCACTAATAGTTATATCTTAAAGCAAACTAGAGAAAGCAATGGCCATATTACACATACACAGAGCTCAGTGAATATTCTTATTTGTTGAAAAATGGAAGTGTATTACACATACTCACGGAGGCACATCAGCTTTTTCTATGGTGACACACTGTCTATCTTACACATGACTATAAGTCATTTGCAGCCATGAATCACTACCCTCCACAATGTATTTCCTTAGACTTCGAGTTAAATTGAATGAAAAAAAACACATCTAGGTATGGATATAGATGAGTATTACATAGAACAAACTGAAAAAAATGTATAGCACATATAATATCTGGAAGCATATGAAACAAAAACGAATAATCACATCCTGGAACTTACAGTTGAACATAAATATCTATAGATTTTATATGGCAAATATAGTCATGTGTAAAACATCAAATACATGTAATTTCTAAAAATCTGTTCTAGAGGCTGACCACGGTGGCTAATGCCTGTAATCCTAGCAATCTGGGAGGCCAACGTGGATGGATTCCCTGAGGAGTTCGAGACCAGCTTGAGCCAAAGCAAGACCTCATCTCTTAAAAAAAAAAAAAATAGCCAGGCATTGGGGCAGGAGCCTATAGTCCCCAGCTACTCAGGAGGCTGAGGAAAGAGGATTTCTTGAGCCCAAGAGATTGAGGTTGCTGTGAGCTATGATGCCATGGTACTCTGTCCAGGGCTACTGAGTGAGACTGTCTCAAAAAAAAAAAAAAAATGTGTTCTAATGGAGCATGATTCCTGTGGGATATTATTAAATTATTAGAATTACTTTCTCACGGCTTGGCGCCCATAGCTCAGTGAGTAGGGTGTCGGCCACATACACCTAGGCTGATGGGTTTGCCCTTGGTCCAGGCCTTCTAAACAACAATGAAAACTACAACCAAAAAAATAGCCGGGCATTGTGGTGGGCACCTGCAGTCCCAGCTACTTGGAGGCTGAGGCAAGAGAATCACTTGAGCCCAAGAGTTTGAAGTTGCTGTAAGCTGTGGCACCATGGCACTCTACCCAGGGCGACATAGTGAGACTCTGTCTCAAAAAAAAGAAAAAAATTACTTCCTCACTTTACTCAAAAAGAAAAAAATTACTTCCTCACTTTACTCAATTGGCTGATAATTTTTAAATACCCATAAACATCAACCAAGCAATATGTTTCTTTTTTTCCTTTTTTGCAGTTTTGGCCAGGGCCGGGTTTGAATCCAGTACCCCTACTCCTTGAGCCACAGGCGCCGCCCCAAACAATATATTTCTTAACAAACTTATATTCTCTGTGTTCCTGTCAAGTCCTATAGCCATTACAATGATCAGGAATACCATCCTATTTTTTTTTTGTGTGTGTGTGTGTGTGTGGTTTTTGGCCGGGGCTGGGTTTGAACCCGCCACCTCCTGCATATGGGACCAGCGCCCTACTCCTTGAGCCACAGGCGCCGCCCAAGAATACCATCCTATTAAAAGGTAAGCATTTGAAAACATTCTTTATGGGAGGTGACTGTGGCTCAGTGAGTAGGACGCCAGCCCCATATACCAAGGGTGGCGGGTTCAAACCCAGCCTTGGCCAAACTGCAACAAAAATAGCCGGGCATTGTGGTAGGTGCCTGTAGTCCCAGCTACTCGGGAGGCTGAGGCAAGAGAATCACCTAAGCCCAGGAGTTGGAGGTTGCTGTGAGCTGTGACGCCATGGCACTCTACCGAGGGCAACAAAGTAAGACTCTGTCTCTAAAAAAAAAAAAAAAAAGTTGGGGCGGCGCTTGTGGCTCATGAGTAGGGCGCCGGCCCCATATGCCGAGGGTGGCGGGTTCAAACCCAGCCCCGGCCAAACTGCAACCAAAAAATAGCCGGGCGTGTGGTGGGCGCCTGTAGTCCCAGCTGCTCGGGAGGCTGAGGCAAGAGAATCGCGTAAGCCCAAGAGTTAGAGGTTGCTGTGAGCCCTGTGTCGCCACGGCACTCTACCCGAGGGCGGTACAGTGAGACTCTGTCTCTACAAAAAAAAAATTTCTTTATATTAACAAATATATTAGGAGTAGTACTAACACTAGTAGTAGTGATAGCAGTGGCAGCTTCTAATAACACCAAATCATACTTGCTGAATAACTGCTAAAATTCAGAGGTAATTATATTGGAATTTCATATAGATTTTCATATTTGACCACCACAGAAAATATGTGCAGACAAATATCTTAATAATTGTGTATCTCGGGTGGCGCCTGTGGCTCAGTGAGTAGGGCGCCGGCCCCATATACCGAGGGTGGTGGGTTCAAACCCAGCCCCGGCCAAACTGCAACAAAAAAATAGCTGGGCGTTGTGGCGGGCGCCTGTAGTCCCAGCTACTCGAGAGGCTGAGGCAGGAGAATCGCCTAAGCCCAGGAGTTGGAGGTTGCTGTGAGCCGTGTGAGGCCACAGCACACTACCGAGGGCAATAAAGTGAAACTCTGTCTCTACAAAAAAAAAAAATAATTGTGTATCTCAAACTCGTCATGATGATTAAATGTAGCACGTAAAACTGAATTTGAAAACTGAAAACTCAGAAAAATGCAATTCAATCATATTGTTATAAAAACCCAATGTATTTTAAATGATAGAATGCATTCTTATTTATAATCTACTTAACTGCTAAGAAATATTGCTTTCAGAATTGCTTAACTTCAGAAAAATCATTCAATTCTCATTTTCAAATTTCATTAGAAACCAGTGCTCAGGAAGAGCTCACAGCAAATTAGGATGAAGACAGGAAAGTCCACCAGGTTGCCTAAGGAAGGGTAAACTGGCCCAGGTCAGAAACGGAGCAGGTCAAAGCTCCCATGCTGATCAGTAGTAGGATCACGCCTGTAAATAGCTACTGCACTCCAGCCTGGGCAACATATTGAGATCCCTTCTTTAAAAAAAAAAAAAAAAAAAAAAAGACACAAAAAGCAAACCATTATTTTAGAACTCAATTCTCTGAATAAAATAAACTTATAAGTGTAATCATATAACTAGAATAATTATTGTCAAGAAGTAGACAAGGTAGATGGACTAATTAAATAAGCAAAAATTAGTAAAGTTGTCCACAAACAGCCCAAAAGTATAATTATAAACTAATAATCCATAATAAACCTCTCCAAATACATTGGCTAAACATAAACTTCTAATGTCCCTTCCATCTAGCTACAAAGAAAGCCACAATATTTTCCTGAAAAACCTAAAATTTGTTTAGCTCATCTTATTCTGTTCTTATAAGAAGAACAAGATCTTTTGTTGTTTTTCTTCTTTTTTAAAAGTCTCACTATGTTGCCCTGGGTAGAGTGCCATGGCGTCACAGCTCACAGCAATCTCAAACTCTTAGGCTTAAGCGATTTTCTTGCCTCAGCCTCCCAAGTAGCTGGGACTACAGGCGCCCGCCACAACACCCAGCTATTTTTTTGTTGCAGTTGTCATTGTTGTTTAGCTGGCCCGGGCTGGGTTTGAACCTGCCAGCCTGGGTGTATGTGGCCACCGCCATAACCACTGTGCTATGGGTGCCGAGCCAGAAGAACAAGATCTTTAATAAGAACTCTTTCCGGGCGGCGCCTGTGGCTCAGTGAGTAGGGCGCCGGTCCCATATGCCGGAGGTGGCGGGTTCAAACCCAGCCCCGGCCAAAAACCACAAAAAAAAAAAAAAAAAAAAAAAAAAGAACTCTTTCCTATCAGTTGGGATTTATCCCCATGATCCACTGACCATAGTTAGAATTAGACACCTTAAGTATGCCTAAGGTCCAGGTAGCTGCCTCCAGGTTTAAGGATGGCAATTCAAGGATTAAAGCAATTTCACCGCAATCACCAATCCAAAGGCTACCACAAACACTGCATTTGGTGAACCTTACTCTACCCAGACAGGAACCAGTTACATGTAGTGTAAGTGACTGGTACCTTTCTGGGCAAGGTACTGAACTCAGTATGGCTGAACATAACAGGTGCTGCCTCTTGTGCCACCATCAGCAGCAGCAGATTTCATCACTCCCCTCCATCCAGCTTGAAGTTGTAACCCAATTTATTTATTCCTAAGTACTTGAGAATTCCCATCCCACTGCCCTCCAACTTAATCTCTCCTTTAGTGATGATGACCTCTCAGTTATTCTATTATTTACTTGGATGATTGCCAGGACCATAAGAGAACTAGTTTGTTCTCTTTTTCACTTCCTTTATAAGAAAGTATTTTTTTTTTGAGTGAATATACATCCTTGATGTCTGCACAGAATCTATTTTCTCTATCCTATCTGCTCTAACCTGTACATGTTGTTAGGCCATTAAAAATCATCCTGCTGCTTGGCTCAGTGCCCTGTGGCTCAAGCAGCTAAGGTGCCAGCCACATACACCAGAGCTGGTGGGTTCGAATCCAGCCCCAGCCTGCCAAACAACAGTGACAACTACAACCAAAAAATATCCAGGCGCTATGGCAGGCGCCTGTAGTCCCAGCTACTTGGGAGGCTGAGGCAAGAGCATCGCTTAAACCCAAGAGTTTGAGGTTGCTGTGAACCGTGACGCCACAACACTCTACCCAGGGCGACAGCTTGAGACTCCATCTCAAAAAATAAAACAAAATAAAATCATCCTGCTGGTGGCGCCCGTAGCTCAGAGCGTAGGGGCCAGCCACATATATCTAGGCTGGAGGGTTCAAATCCAGCCCGGTCCTGCCAAAACAACAATGACAACTACAACAAAAAAATGGCCCTGCGTTGTGGCAGGTGCCTGTAGTCCCAGCTACTTGGGAAGCTGAGGCAAAAGTACCTTTTTTTTTTTTTTTGGCACTCTACGTAGGGTGACAGCTTGAGATTCTGTCTCAAAAAAAAAAAAAAATCATCCTGCTGATGCCTGAGGTTAAGGTGGCCACCTAGAATCTCATGGGATCAGGAAACACAGCTCATAGTACCTGCAGCTCCACCCCATCACCAGTGTGAAAGCCACCACAAATGTACTTGGTGAGCCTTACTCTACCCAAAGAGGACTCAGTTACACATAGCCTAAATGACTGGCACCTTTCTGAGTAGGGCACTGCACGCAGAATGGCTAAGATGTGGAGGTGCTGCTTTATCCCCCACCATCATCCTCTATAGCTTTCATCAGTTTGCTTAACCCAGAATGATGCCTGAACTGGAAATTTACCCACCTCACTGCCCTCCAGTTTGCATCCCTCCCTCAGTGAGGATCCTCTCACTTGCTCAATGTTTACCTGGATGATTTTCCAGAGCCTGAGATCATTTGTTCCTGTTTTTTTTTTTTTTTTTAGGCAATATTTTTCCCTCTAATCTGTAAAAACAGATCATTGAAAATGGTTTGCTCATCCTAAAGGTAAAACAGATGCACATGCATGCGCACTGTTGGGGTCTCAGGGAAACTTGCTCTTTTCCCCTAGGTTGGTTCGCTGAAAAGATCAACTCACAGTTATAGTAGATTAATAATAGAAAGGTTGGGCGGCGCCTGTGGCTCAGTGAGTAGGGCGCTGGCCCCATATGCCGAGGGTGGAGGGTTCAAACCCAGCCCCGGCCAAACTGCAACAAAAAAATAGCCGGGCGTTGTGGCGGGCGCCTGTAGTCCCAGCTGCTCGGGAGGCTGAGGCAAGAGAATCGCGTAAGCCCAAGAGTTAGAGGTTGCTGTGAGCCGTGTGACGCCATGGCACTCTACCCGAGGGCGGTACAGTGAGACTCTGTCTCTACAAAAAAAAATAAAATAAAATAATAGAAAGGTTTAGTTCCAAATACCATGCGCATGGGAGGAACCACAAGAATGATTTCCCAAAGTTTCACTGATAGTGACTTTTAAAGATGCCTTTTAGAAGGGAGGGGGGAGAAACCAGGAAAGTATATGTACAGCAAGTGGTTGCCAAGGGGGGATGGGTAGATAGACGGAAACAGATTGTTAGTAAATTAACCTGAGAGAACAGGTATTGTGCTTCAAATGACCTTAGGGCCAGAACTATTAGCATGTGATAAGGAGTCCAGAAGCCCCTTTTCTGATTCTAAATCAGGTTTACTCAGGTTTTATAGAGGAGAGACTGGTACTTTCTAATCAAAAATGGCCTTTTCACTGAAAATATACTTTATACTAAGGAATCATATTTGGGGGTGAAATTTGCTTAATTCCTTCAGCACACACACACACACCCTTGAAAGCATCCAGCACATTTTTCTATACTTTATACACGTCTACAGTCCAAACACACACATACACAAATACCCCAAGACAGTGGAAAGTTCCTCAGGACCCCAGTAATGAAAATGGACATGAAGTCAAGGGGTATGAGCATGAATTAGGACAGCAATGTCTCATCTTCCTCTGTATTTTTTTTTTTTTTTTTTTGAGACAGAGCCTCAAGCTGTCGCCCTGGGTAGTGCCATGGCTTCACAACTCACAGCAACCTCTAATGCCTGGGCTCAAGCAATTCTTCTGCCTCAGACTCCCTAGTAGCTGGGATTACAGGCGCCCACCACAACACCCAGCTATTTTTTGGTTGCAGCCATCATTGTTGTTTGGCGGGCCCGAGCTGGATTCGAATCCGCCAGCTCAGGTGTATGTGGCTGAGGCACAGGCACCAAGCCTTCTTCTATATCTTAACCCAGGTTTGCCAAACAAGTCAAACATTGAAGAATAGAGGGACAATGCCCATGCCTTGTGCCCCTTCAGAGACTCTTGGGGGTCTGGTACTGGGAACAAGCTCCATAAGTAAGGGATTGATACAGGAGTCCACCACTCAGGGCTGGACAGGGACACCCCATTCTCTAGGCCCAAGTGAGTCAGAAATCAGACCCCCATTTCCAGGCACAAACAGGCTGCCGTTTTCAGGACACTCTCTAGGCTCTAACAAGATCATGAACAAAGCAGCCTGAGATGGTTTTTTTGGGTGGTTCCACCTTGAGTAGGGAACACAGACACTAATTCCTTCTCAGAGACAAAAACTGTAAGGACCTGGTAACCTTGCCCTAGTGGAGGAACTACATAGATAAAGAGCCCACAGGAGAGTTCCTGAGAGCTCCTCAGTTAGCTCCTTCCCCCTTCCAGAAGTTCTGGGGCTTTTTCCTTCTTCTGTTTTCCTTTCTATCTAATAAAACCCTATCCTCCCACTGATCTGTGGTCCATGGGCTCATTCTTCCAATCCCCGAGACCAAGGACCTACTGAGAAAGAAATTCCGGTATCATATTTGGGGGCTCAGTGTCCAGGATTAAAGATCTGTGGTGAGCATTGGGACCACTTACCTCTATCCTGCTTTTCTCTATAGTTATAGATAATGGAGACTAATAATTCAGAGGCCCGTCAGCCGGTAAATGTGCATAGTGTGGCTGCTGACCTCCAGGTCATAAGCGAGAGGCTGTTGGGGAACGAACTGGGTTTCTTTTGTTTTCTTTTTGTTGCAGCTGTCATTGCTGTTTTAGCTGGCCAGAGCCGACAGGAGCCGCACCAGGGGAATGAACTTTCTAATTCCCCTTGGCTCCAAAAGGAAGGAGTGGAAGGGAATGTTAGAAGGCTTGAAAGCCCAGCAAACACAAGAAGTGCCCAGAGGTGCTGGGCTACCTAGAAATGGTCCTAACCCCATGGCACTGAAGGGCCTTCTGAAAAACGGGCTCTCCCAGATCTTTTACTATCTGTTCCTATTTCCCATGGTCCCCAACTTTTTTTTTCTTTTTTTTTTTTTTTTTGCAGTTTTTGGCCAGGGTCGGGTTTGAACCCGCCACCTCTGGTATATGGGGCCAGCACTGTACTCCTTTGAGCCACAGGCGCTGCCCCAACTTTTTCTACTGATCTCTATAGACCCCCTGCTACTTTCTCTCTTCTTGTAGTTTACATGCTTGGTTTTGAAGGAGCTAAGAAAATTTCACCCCAAAATATGATTCCTTGGTATAAAGATTATTTTGAATTAAAGGCTATTCATAATCAGGAAACTCTGAACAAAGACTTTCCTCTATCTACCTAAAATCTTTTTTTTTTTTTTTTTTTGTAGAGACAGAGTCTCACTGTACCACCCTCGGGTAGAGTGCCGTGGTGTTACACAGCTCACAGCAACCTCTAACTCTTGGGCTTACGCGATTCTCTTGCCTCAGCCTCCCGAGCAGCTGGGACTACAGGCACCCGCCACAACGCCACGCTATTTTTTTTTGTTGTTGTTGCTGTCGCAGTTTGGCCGGGGCTGGGTTTGAACCCTCCACCCTCGGCATATGGGGCCGGCGCCCTACTCACTGAGCCACAGGCGCCGCCCTCTACCTAAAATCTTAAAGGCCTGCTAGACTCCTTATCACATGCTAATAGACATGGCCCTAAGGTCATTTAAAGCACAATACCGGTCCTCTCAGGTTAATTTACCAATCAATCTGTTTCACACCATCTACCCATCACCCCTTGGCAACCACTAGTTGCACAGATACTTTCCAGCTTTCTCCCCGCTCCCTTGTAAAAGGCATCTTTAAAAGCCACTATCACTGAAACTTGGGGAAATCATTCTTGTGGTTCCCCCCATGCACATGGTATTTAGAAACAAACCTCTCTATTATTGATCTACCATAACTGTGAGTTGATCTTTTCTCAAACCAACCTAGGGGAAAAGGGCAAGTTTCCCCGAGACTCCCCTTCAGTTTAAACATAGGTAAAGGACTACTTTATAACTAGTTAAGTTTGTATGGGTTCATTCTGGTATTTTTCAGATGTTGTAAGGGTGCTTCAGATGTTATTGGTATGTTGTAAGGTCATTTTTATTGCCTTTCATTGCAAAATTAAATTCAATTGCCTCTCTGTATATTTGAGAAAAAAAGCTGAATTATGTTAACCGAGGCCAAGATGTTGGCTTCAAACAAAGGGCAAAATGAGTCCTCAACATGGCTTCTCTGGGCAACCAGGAGCCTGTGACAGGAAGCCTGAGGCAACCCCCCTAAAATTTTCCTAAACCTTAGGCTACAGTTCAGTCTCTTTAAAAGAAAAAGGGAAGGAAAAAAAAAACATTTAAAAGTGAAGAAAGGCAAGGAAAATGACCCCGGCCATTTGATTTTTTTCTGCTTTATTGGCGTAAATGGAAGGGTTCAGAATCATCCTGGGTTTCCTCAAAGACTTTGCCTACTTGTAGCTGGTTATAATGCAAAATTTTAGAGTGTCTCTCAACCCTGAGTTTAATTATTGTTGCCTTTACAACTTTTGTGGGGGGAAGGAGGTTGTAAAGCATAGCTTTTAAGACCTGCTCGTGATAAAAAGCCTATTTTCCTTTGTTACTGGGAATTTAGAAGCAGCTTGTAAAGATTATAAAGGGTTAAATACGCAAGCACCACACAGCCATTTTCTCCAGGGTGAGGCTCATCCCCACTTTGATTGATACTCTGGGGCAGGCTCAGAAAGGGGCAGAACTTGCGTCAGGTGGGACCAGGTTTCCTGATAACCTGATTTCTCCGAGCTGCGCTGCTAGTAATAAGCACAGGGGAGTACTTAGCCAGTGGGTACAAAGAACTACACTGGTAAGAGTGGCTAAATCCAGATGAGCTCAGGGGCTGAGGAGCCACTCTCAGGGAATCTGTCCCAAGCATTGGAAAGAAGCTTCCTTTTGTTTGGGCGGAAGGCTTCTTGGGTTGGTCAAAGGCCTTTTTTTTTTGGGACAGAATCTCACTATGTCGCCCTGGGTAGAGTGCAGTAGCATCACAGCTCACAGCAACCTCATACTCGGGCGTAAGCAATTCTCTTGCCTCAGTCTCCCAAGTAGCTGGGACTACAGGCACCCACCACAACACCCAGCTAGTTTGTTGTTGTTGTTGATGTTGTTGTAGTTGTCATTATTGTTTAGTAGGCCTGGGCCTGTTCGAACCCACCAGCCCCAGTGTATGTGGCCCGCACCCTAACCTGGTCAGAGGACTCTTTGACAACCCAGGAATACAGGGTGGGATTGATTTTAAGATGCTACACATTTGTTCTTTCCCACAGATGGGTAACATATTCTTTTGACAAGAAAACACCCTGCTGGGCTATATTCTGAAGCAATGGGACATGTTTGATCTCCAGATGCTGAAAAAAAGAATGTATGGTTTTCTTCAGCACCCAGGCCTGGCCTCAGTATCAACTCTCCAATGGTAAACAGTGGCCACCATTGGGTACTCTAAATTCTGATACCATTTTTCAGTTATTTTTTTGTAAACAAGAAGGAAAGTGGTCTGAAGTGCCCTACATGCATGCTTTCTTTTTCAACAGGGACAACCCCCAAATGTGTAAAACCTGTCAGATAGATTCAGCTCTCCTGGCTTGTAGTAACTTCCCCAAATGGTCAGGGATTCCCAAGAGAGACATTGTCACCGCCTAGTTCAAACCTGCCATCTATTTCTCCGGCACTTTCCTCTGTGCATTTAGAAAACCCCAGTAAGGAGGCTGCTCCAAGAGTTTCTTCTGGTCCCATTGGGGCTCCCCAGAAGGCAACCATATCTTTCTTCATGTCCCTTGGTTGAAACTGCAGGTGGTGAGAGGGGAAGTGTGTGAGCATTCACTCCATTTTCTGGCAGATTTAAAACAAGTCAAGGTCAATTTAAGCAACTTTTCTGGTGAAGCAGATAGGTACACAGATGTTCTCCAAGGGTTAGGACAAAGCTTTGACCTCTCTTGGAGAGATGTAATGCTACTACTAGATCAGACTTTAACTTTTAGTAAGAAAAATGAAGTCTTGGATGAAGCTAGAAAGTGGGGTAATTTGTGGTTCATGTCCAATACTGATGGCAGTATGTCTTCTGAGGAAAGGGGCAGATACCGCACAGGAAGGCAGGCAGTTCCCTTTGAGGATCCTGAATGGGACCCAGAAAAACAAGGTGACCGGTAGCGTAAACATTTTCTAACATGTATCCTGGAAGGTTTATGTCGATCCAAAAAAAAAAAAAAGTCTATAAACTATTCTAAGTTGTCTACTATTTACCAAGAACAAAGTGAAAGTCCCTCAGCCTTTCTTGAGCGGCTTAGGGAGCCGATGAAAAAACACAACCAGTTAACACCTGACACCTTAGAGGACCAAATTGTTTTAAAAGATAAATTTATCATTCAGGCGGCACCAGACATTGGAAGAAAACTCCAGAAATTGGCTCTAGGCCCAGATCATAACCTGGAGAGTCCTCTTAAAATGGCCACTGTGGAATTTATAACTGAGAACAGGAAAAAGAGGAGGAAAAATAGAGAAGGGATAGAAAAAAAAAATGACAGCTCTAGCAAGGGCACTCCAACAAACAGGCACCATTCAGGGGCAGAGGGAATTCAGAGGAGCTAAGGGCGAGTGCTTCCAATGTGGTCAGACTGGCCACTTCAGGAAAGACTGTTCCCGGCAGCACCACCACCGGGGCAAGCTACCTGGCCCCTGTCCAGAATGCAAGAGTGACCACTGGAGGGTAGCCTGTCCCCAGAGGCCAAGGCCTCCTGGGACAGTGATCCGGTCAGCGTCCAAACTGGACTGAGGGTGTCCAGAGCAGATTCTCATGGCTCCAGCTTATGTCATGACCCCTCAAGAGCCCCAGGTCTGCCTCATAGTGGAGGAGCAGGAGACAATTTCTTCTAGGTACTAAAGCAACCTTTTCTGTACTCTAACCCTGGTCTTTTATCTCCCAAATCTGTAACTATACAAGGGGTGTCTGGAAAGCCGCTTACTAAATTCTTCTTCAGCCTTTAAGCTGGCAATTGGGGTAACTGGCTGTTCTCTCACACCTTCTTAATCATGCCTGAAGGTCCTGTTCCCCTATTGGGGAGGGACATACTAACTAAAACGAGAACAACCATTTATATGAATATGGGACAAGAACCTATACTGTTCTTTGCCTTATTAGAAACAGAAATTAACCCAGAAGTGTGGGCTACTGAGGAACAGATGGGAAAAGCAAAATATGCTCAACCAGTCCAAATTAAAGTTTAAAAATCCTAGGGATTTAGGGACAGCCCCCACTGGTTTGGGCAAGCCTTAGCCCGAGACTTGAGTTGTTTTTCACATCCTACAGCCACTCTTATTCAGTATATAGATGACATTCTTTTGGGAGCACCAGATGCAGAGGAATGCCATGAAGGTACCCAAGCTGTATTAAACTTCTTAGCTGATTGTGGGTACAAAGTTTCCAAGGCTATGCTCAATTATGTGTGCCTGAAGTTCACTATTTGAATCCCCAACTTTCGCAAGAAAAGAGAGCCTTGGGCAAAGAAAGAATAGAACCAATATTGGTTGACCCTAAACCTTGAACTCTCAGACAGCTGCAAGGTTTCTTAGGAATTACAGGTTTTGCAGACTCTGGGTTCCTGTATATAGTGAAATAACTAGACCACTCTATTCTTTAATTAAAAATGCTCAAAAAGAGGTGTGGCGCCTGTGGCTCAAAGGAGTAGGGCGCTGGCACCATATGCCAGAGGTGGCAGGTTCAAACCCAGCCTGGGCCAGAAACTGCAAAAAAAAAAGAAAAGAAATGCTCAAAAAGAGGGCCTGGACACTCTAGAATGGGAACCAGAGGTAAATAAGGCATGCCAACAGTTGAAAACTGCTCTTTTGCAGCCCCCTGCTTTTTGAGTCTTCCTACTAGACAACAATTTAATCTGTATATTATAGAGCGAACTGGAATTGCCCTAGGAGTCTTAACCAAACACGAGGGTCCAGTTTTACAACCTGTAGCTTATCTTAGTAAAGAAATTGACACTGTGGCCAAGGGATGGCCACACTGTCTACACAGGTTGTAGCAGCTGTAGCCCTCTTAACCTCGGAAGCAACTAAGCTAACTTTAGGAAGAGATCTAATTATTTATACTTCTCATGATGTTACTAGACTTTTAAATTCAAAAAGCAATCTTTGGCTGTCAGATAATTGCCTTCTTTTTTTTTTTTTTTTTAAGTTTTAGGTTTTGTACACGATTTTTAATGATAATTGTTTTCTTTTTTTTTTTTTGATTTTGGCCAGGGCTAGGTTTGAACCTGCCACCTCTGGCATATGGGACCAGCACCCTACTCCTTGAGCCACAGGCGCCGCCCGATAATTGTCTTCTTAAATATCAAGCCTTATTACTAGAAAGACCAGTAATACAATTATGCACCTGTGCTGCTCTGAATCCTGCCACTTTCCTCCCTGAATCCAACAAGGAGATAGGGCATGATTGCCGACAAATTATAGCACAGACCTATGCAGCTAGAGAAGACTTACAAGAAACCCCCCTACCTAATCCTGACATGGTTTTATACACAGATGGAAGTTCTTTCAGAGAATAAGGAACTCGAAAAGCAGGCTATGCCGTAGTTACTCAGTACACTGTAATAGAGAGTGGGTCTCTCCCTTCAGGAACCAGTGTGCAATTAGCTAATAGCCTTAACCCGTGCTTTAGAAATTGGGAGCAACAAACGAGTCAATATACACACTGACTCAAAATATGCCTTCCTCATTTTACATGCCCATGCTGCTATTTGGAAGGAAAGACAATACCTAACTTCCAATGGCTTCTTCATAAAATAGCATCACGAAATAGGTTGTTACAAGCTATTCATGCTCCACAAGAAGTAGCAGTTGTTCATTGTAAGGGACACCAAAAAAAACCTAGATAATATTTCTGAACGTAACCAAATTGCTGATGAAAGGCTAAAATGGCAGCACAGAGGGGAAAATTCCCCTAGTAGCACCGCTCATTTGGGAGGGGTCACTAGAGAATCATACACTCCAATATACCCAAGAGGAAAAAGAATGGACTTTATCCAAAGACTATTCACTACTTCCTTCAGGCTGACTACAAAATAGAAGTGGACTTTTGCTATTACCTGCTGCAAGCCAATGGAAAACACTTAAAACTTAGCATCAATCATTTCATTTTGGTACCGAAAATACCTATCAAATGGCTAAAACTCTCTTAGAGGAAAAAACATATTTAAAACTATAAAACAGATAATAAGGACTTGTGATATATGTCAAAGAAACAATCCTACAAATCACTGTCTAGCTCCCCTGGGTATACAAAAACAAGGTAAATATCCAGGTGAAGATTGTCAAACAGATTTTATTCATCTCCCTAAGGTACATGGTATACAATATTTGCTGGAATTTGTGGATACCTTTACTAATTGGGTTGAAGCATTCCCTTGCAGAGAATATAATTCCCTTCCCAAGAAGTTATAAAGGCTTTAGTACATGAAATTATCCCCAGTTCAGACTCCTTTGGAGTTTACAAAGTGATAATGGGCCTGCCTTCAAAGCAGCTGTTACACAAAGAGTATCTAAATCCCTGGGCATAACATATCATCTACATTGCTCTTGGAGGCCCCAATACTCTGAGAAGGTAGAAAAAAATGAATGAGAAAATCAAAGGACAATTAGGAAAGCTAACTCAAAAGACCATCTCCCTTAGACTAAATTACTTTCTTTTGTTCTCCTTAGAATAAGAAATTTACCTCAGAAACTCAGGTGTAGCCTATTTGTTTTTTTTTTTTTTTTGGTTGCAGTTTGGCCGGGGCTGGGTTTGAACCCGCCACCCTCGGTATATGGGGCCGGCGCCTTACCGACTGAGCCACAGGCACCGCCCCAGGTGTAGCCTATTTGAATTACTATATGGAAGCTCCCCCCCCTTTTTTTGAAACTGAGCCTCAAGCTCTTGCCCTGGGTAGAGTGCTGTGGCATCACAGCTCACAGCAACCTCCAACTCCTGGGCTCAAGCGAGTCTCCTCCCTACTCGGTCTCCCAAGTAGCTGGGACTACAGGCACCCGCCACAACGGCCGGATATGTTTTGGTTGCAGCTGTCATTGTTGTTCCGTGGGCCCAGGCTGGATTCCAACCCATCAGATCAGGTGTATGTGGCTGGCACCTTAGCCGCTTGAGCCACAGGTGACAAGCCAGGAAGGCCTTTTTTTTTTTTTTTTTTTTTCAGTTTCTGGCCGGGGCTGGGTTTGAACCCGCCACCTCTGGCATATGGGGGTGGTGCCCTACTCCTTTGAGCCACAGGCGCCACCCTTTTTTTTCTTTTTTTTGGAAGGCCCTTTTAAACTAACAATTTATTGTTAGATCAAGAAACCACAGAATTAGTAGTAAAACATATTACTTCTTTAGCTAAATTTCAACAAATCCTAAAAAACCTCCAAACTACATGTTTACATTGAACACTGAAAGAGCTTTCCTCTCCTGGAGATGTAGTCCATGATCAAAACTCTCACCTTCCCTGTCCCCAACTTTGGAAGATCCCTTTTCTGTTATCTTGTCTTCTTCTACAGCTGTTAAAGTTATGGGACTAGATTCCTGGATACATCATTCACAAGTAAAATCCTAGAACCCATCACGTCCTACAGTAGTAGACCATGAAGAGAATCAACCACAGTCCACCTACATTTGTGAGCCTAAAGAAAATGTGAAGTTATTATTTAGAAAAAAGGAAGGAAAGTGTTAATACAGTTATCTTTCAAAGTCACAGGCTTTATTAACCCCCTTCTATCACTGTTCTACCCTTGCCTTTTAATTTGCGAATCAGATTTATGTCTTTCAGAGATATCATCAAACCACAAACAGTGAAAAGGGTTCCAGCCCAAGACCTGACTCTATTGAGGAGCCCTGGATCTCCACTCATCTGAAGAGACCCTAACTGTCCCCTTCTATTGATACAGAGTTTCCTCCATTCCAGCCTGGACAAGGAACCCCAGTTTCCTGGGCCTGGGCAATTTCATGAATAGAATATCCTAACATTTTGCTCCAAGCTAGAAGAATCAACCTAGATTTCCATTTACTGTGAACCCTGGATCAACCTCAGCTGAGAAACTTCTAAATGCCGCCCCCCCCCCCCCCGTGTCACCGTCCATCTTCAACAGGAAGCAGTTTGGAGCAGTCAGCCACCCTTTTCCTTAACAGCAGTTAGAGCTTCTATGCAGAGAGGGAGGATTGATACAGTATTCCACCACTCAGGGCTGGACAGGGAACCGCCCATTCTTTAGGCCCAGGTGAGCTCAGAAATCAGACCCCCATTTCCAGGCACAAACAGGCTGCCTTTTTCAGGACATTCTCTGGACTCTAACAAGATCAGGAACAAAGCAGCCTGAGATGGTTTTTTGGGTAGTTCCACCTTGAGTCGGGAGCACAGACACTAATCCCTTCTCAGAGACAAAAACTGTAAGGACCTGATAACCCCCTAGTGGATGAAGAGCTTATATTCATTCATTTGTTAATGCACTTATTAACTTTGAAAAGATGTTTTCCCACCAACCAAGTCTTGGCCAAGTGTAATTCTCAAGGCCTAATACCCCTAGATAAAAATCCCACAGTAGAGACTCCCCAGTTAGTTCTTTCTCCCTTCTCTGGGGCTTTTTACTTCTCCTGTATTCCTGTCTAATAAAAATCTTGCCACTGATCTGTGGTCCGTGGGTTCATTCTTCAAATTCCCGAGACCAAGGACCTTCTGAGGAAGAAATTCCGGTATCAGGATTAGACTCATTAAGTAGTTGTCTCCGATGTTCAGTCTATACTCATGTGGGTAAAAATGAAAAGACTGAGACACTGCAACCCGATAATGTGGGAATTTCTTCTTCAGTAGGTCCTTGGTCTAGGACTTAGACTCTAGGTGATTTGAAGAGTACAGGGACCACAGATCAGTGGTAAGACAGGATTTAATTTACAGAAAAGAACAGAGAAAAAACACCAAAGCTCCTAGCAGAGATAAAACCCCCAAGTGGTTAAAAAAAGGTCTCTCCCTGGGTTCTTTGTCCAAGGGTACATACAGTCACATGGATCCTCTGTAGCTACTTCTGGCCAGGACTTGGTAACAAATGAATGGATACACTCCCTTTATTTTATTTATTTTTTTTTTTTTTGTGGTTTCTGGCCAGGGCTGGGTTTGAACCCGCCACCTTCGGCATATGGGACCGGCACCCTACTCCTTGAGCCACAGGCGCCGCCCGGATACACTCCCTTTAGTTCCCAGGCCTAGGAAACCTACATGAAATTGACCAGGCCTAGGAAATGGGGGGGTTCCCTGTTCAGCCTCAAGTGCAAGGAGAGGGAGACACTAAGGTGCTGGTGTCTCCCCAGCAGTTGTCTGGCCCCTCTGGCTACTGGACCCTCCTGCAGGGCCCCCACCTATCCTCCAACCTGTTGGTTCCTCTGCTGGCTGCTGCTCTGCTGCTGCACCAACACCACCAGGGCGGATAGGGCCGGTCTCTCGGCTCAGCTGAGCTGGCTGGGCACCACCCATCCTATATCAATTCTCCCTCTCCCAGTAGTTAACTCTTTTTTTTTTTTTTTTTTTCTTTTTTTGCAGTTTGGCTGGGGTCAGGTTTGAACTTGCCACCCTCAATATATGGGGCTGGCGCCCTACTCATTGAGCTACAGGTGCCGACCCCCAGTAGTTAACTCTTAACTGCTGTTAGGCAAAAAGGATGAAGACTTGATCTAACTGCTTCCAGCTGAATTAGGCAATGAGAGAAGGGGGCAGTTAGGGTTTCTTTGGAGGGAGAGCAAACTAGGGGTCCTCAATAGAATTAGGTCTTGACTGGAACCATATTTATGGTGTGTAGCTTGATGACGTCATTTCTTTTTTTTTTTTTTTTGTAGAGACAGAGTCTCACTTTATGGCCCTTGGTAGAGTGCCGTGGCCTCACACAGCTCACAGCAACCTCCAACTCCTGGGCTTAAGCGATTCTCTTGCCTCAGCCTCCCAAGTAGCTGGGATTACAGGCACCCGCCACAATGCCCTGCTATTTTTTGGTTGCAGTTTGGCCGGGGCTGGGTTTGAACCCGCCACCCTCAGTATATGGGGCCGGTGCCTTACCGACTGAGCCACAGGCGCCGCCCGATGACGTCATTTCTAGACGACACAAATCTGATTAGCACATTAAAAGGCAAGGGTAGAACCGTGACAGGAGGGGGTTAATTACAGAGTCTGTGGTGTCAGGTTGGATAAACAAAGTCAATAATATTAAAAAAACTATATTAACACTTTCCTTGTCTTCTAAATAATAACTTCAAATTTTCTTTAGGCTCACAGGTGTAGTTGGACTGTGGTTGATTCTCTTCACGGTCTGCTTCTGTAGGAGGTGGTGGGTTCCAGGATTTTACTTGTGAATGATGTATCCAGGAATCTATTCCTATTACTTTAACAGCTATAGAAGAAGACAAGATAATGGAAAAAGGACTCTCCCAAATTGGGGTCAGGGAAGGTGAATTGGAGGGAAGAGTTTTGACCATAACTAGATCTCCAAGAGAGGAAAGCTCTTTTAGTGTTCAATGTGAACATGTAGTTTGGAGGTTTTTTAGGATTTGTTGAAATTTAGCTAAAGAAGTAATATGTTTTACTACTAATTCTGTAGTTTATTGATCTAATAATAAATCGTTAGTTAAAAAGGGCCTTCCATATAATAATTCAAATGGGCTACACCCGAGTTTCTGAGGTAAATTTCTTATTCTAAGGAGAAAAATGGAAAGTAATTTAGTCCAAGGGAGATTGAGTCTTTTGAGTTAGCTTTCATAACTGTCCTTTGATTTTCTTATTCATTTTTTTCTACCTCCCCAGAGGATTGGGACCTCCAAGAACAGTGTAGATGATATTTTATGCCCAGGGCTTTAGATATTCCCTATGTAATAGCTGCTTTGAAGGCAGGCACATTATCACTCTGCAAATTCCAAGGGAGTCCAAACCTGGGAATAATCTCATGTACTAAAGCCTTCACAACTTCCTGGGCCTTTTCTGACCTGCAAGGATGCTTCAATCCAATTAGGAAAAGTATCCACAAATACCAGCAAATACTGTACACCACATACCTTAGAGAGATGAATAAAATCTATTTGCCAATCTTCACCTGGATCTTTACCTTGTTTTGTTTACCTGGGGAAGCTAAATGGTTGCCCCAGCCCGCGGGGAATTCAACAGGGACCTGGGAAACAAAGGGGTCAGTCGAATGAGGGGACAAGAGACACGAAAGAATGAGAGCAAGTCAAGAGTCTGATCAAGCTCCGAAGAGTTTATTTTTCAGCTGGACTTATAAGCACACAAATGAGGAAGTAACTAAGGGCTGTTCCTAACAGGGCGGGGAGGGGGCTAGTTTCTGGAAAATTACTAGGAGAAGGACCCTAAGGCGGGGGGTGCATTTTTGAGGAGATACGCAAGGGGAAAGTACCATTGCTGTTTACGGTTGAATTCCTGAGAATAGTTTGCTCGTAAAATCAAGATAGCAAGGGGCATTTTTGTGATATGTTTTGGCTCCCGGCATCTCCTCCCTTTTAGTTTTTTAAATTGTTGGGGTCTGTCAGTTGTCGGCGTAGAAGAGAGGGCATTAACCTTTTTGGGGGAAGTATTGACCTGATTCCTCCCGCGGGCATAATGACCGCATGATAAGTTTGAGCGTCTTTTGGAGAGGAGAAATTTTTACGACTAACCTCTATGCAAATCAGGTTTGCTTCCAAGAGACTCAGAGAGGCTGTTTATGCCTTCCCTCTGCAGTGTCTTTATTGCACCCCGTAAAAAGGTACCCAGGTTGTACTCACATATGATGGTGAGTCAACGTGCATAGCTCTGAGTGCTTACGCGGTTCCTGGAGGAATATCTTCGTTGTTAGGTTCGGCAAGGCCCCGGTCTGCAAGGTCGAGTCTATGATAATGGACTTGAATGGGTTTTGATGCCAGGGAGTCAATCTGTGATTTGATAAAATTCATGATTTTGTTAAAAATAATGGGTCCAAGGGTGATTATCAATAGCAAGCTAATAAGGGGACATGCAAGGGGCATGAGTAAGGAGTACATGGAGGATTTCCACCACTCGTTTGCCTCAGAAGAAAATTTTTGTTTTTGTAAATCTAAGCTAAGCTTATGAAGTTTGTCAATCTGTGTTTTCATCAGTTGAGTTTTCGGTTAAATAGAAGCGCCAAGCGAAGGGCTTGGTGACCGCTGGAACAGGTTGGCCCAGTGCCGGGAGGTAGAAGATCAGGAGATAAGGCAGCATCATGGATGGAAGTCCGTGGTTCTGGAAGGGAAAGGAGAAAGATAATCTCAGGGAGGTTTTTCTCCCTGGATTTTAGAATTGTTATCAATTTATTTTACTAATCTTTCAGGCAGCCATCTGGCTGCATTTTCTTTGGTATCAAATAGGCATACGGATCGAGAAGGGTTTATCATAAGAGATAAAAGTGACCCCTTGGTTCTGGATGGCCACCTCGACAGTTTTTAGGGCTGTTATCGCTGCAGGGGTTAAGGATGGGGGGAGGAGGGGTTAGGATCACCTTTAAGAATGTCGAAGAAGGGGCGGCGCCTGTGGCTCAGTGAGTAGGGCGCCGGCCCCATATGCCGAGGGTGGCGGGTTCAAACCCAGCCCCGGCCAAACTGCAACAAAAAAAAATAGCCGGGCGTTGTGGCGGGCGCCTGTAGTCCCAGCTGCTCGGGAGGCTGAGGCAGAAGAATCGCTTAAGCCCAAGAGTTAGAGGTTGCTGTGAGCCGTGTGAGCCACGGCACTCTACTTGAGGGCTGTACAGTGAGACTCTGTCTCTACAAAAAAAAAAAAAAAAGAATGTCGAAGAGGGGCTTGAGGTCTCCGGTGGTAAGTTTGAGATAAGGTCTAATCCACTTAATATCGCCTAAAAGTTTTTGAAAATCATTTAAGGTTTTTTTTTTTTTTTTTTTTTTTGTAGAGACAGAGTCTCACTGTACCGCCCTCGGGTAGAGTGCCGTGGCGTCACACGGCTCACAGCAACCTCCAACTCTTGGGCTTACGCAATTCTCTTGCCTCAGCCTCCCAAGCAGCTGGGACTACAGGCACCTGCCACAACGCCCGGCTATTTTTTTTTTTGTTGTTGTTGCAGTTTGGCCGGGGCTGGGTTTGAACCTGCCACCCTCGGCATATGGGGCCGGCGCCCTACTCACTGAGCCACAGCCGCCGCCCATCATTTAAGGTTTTTAAATGGCTGGTTCTTTTTTTTTTTTTGTTTGTTTTTTTTTTTGTTTTTGGCCGGGGCTAGGTTTGAACCCACCACCTCCGGCATATGGGACCAGCGCCCTACTCCTTGAGCCACAGGCGCTGCCCAAATGGCTGGTTCTTAATTGGAGTTTTTGTGTGGTGATTTTCTGATGGTGGAGCTCAAATCCTAAATAAAAATAGGGGTCTTTTAATTGAATTTTATCTGGGACAATTTGGAGGCCTCGGTCTATTAATCTCTGTGAGAGTTGTTGACTACATAGGAGTACTTGGGAAGCATCTGCTCCTGCTAAAAGAATGTCATCCATGTAGTGAATTATATAGATAGTAGGCTATAATGTTCGAAAAGGGTCAATAATTTGGGCTATAAACTTTTGGCACAGTGTTGGGCTGTTAGCCATGCCTTGAGGTAGAACTTTCCAATGGAAGCGAGGCATGGGTCCTTTGAAATTAGTTACTGGTAAGCAAAGCGTGCCTTGTCTTCGGGATGTAAGGGAATTGTAAAGAAGCAATCTTTGAGGTCAATTATAATCTTATAAAATCCAGCAGGGATAGCCACGGGAGTAGGCAGACCTGGTTGTAAAGCTCCCATGGAAAGCATTGTTTTATTTATTTCTCTTAAATCTTGCAGTAGTCTCCATTTGCCAGATTTCTTTTTTATGACAAAAATAGGAGTATTCCAAGGGGAAGTAGTAGGTTCAATATGGCCAGCAGCAAGCTGTTCCTGTACTAACGTTGCTGCTGCAGTTAATTTTTCTGTAGTTAACGGCCATTGATCGACCCACACCAGTTCGTTGGATTTCCAAGTAATCTTTTTTTTTTTTTTTTTTTTTTTTGGCCGGGGCTAGGTTTGAACCCTCCACCTCCAGCATATGGGACCAGCGCCCTACTCCTTGAGCCACAGGCGCCGCCCAGATTTCCAAGTAATCTTATCAGCGTGGGATACAGGAAGGTCAATAGCCGTCAGGGTAAATTTTCTATGCCTAGTCCAGCGCGGTTAAGATTTGAGGTTATTTGAATGGGCTCTTTTATTCCTTGGGAATATTTCCCTAATCCCTGACCAGAGCGAAACCTTGTTTTAACATTTGGTGGGGGATGGTTTCGTTTGGACTGCACATAATTAGTCTTAGTTGGGCAAGGATGTCTCTGCCCCAGAGACTGACTGGGAGGCCAGGCACAACATAAGGTTGGACAGTACCAGTGTTGCCTTCCTCGTCTGTCCATTTGAGGATTTCAGCACTCTGTTGGGGGTTGGAGGTTTGGCCAATACCCCAGAGATGGGTTAGGGAAGTAGTGAGGGGCCAGGAAGGGGGCCAGTATTTACTGGCGATTACTGTGGCGTCTGCCCCAGTGTCAAGTAATCCTTCAAAAGTTTTGCTGTTTAATTGTAGCTTAAGGAGGGGTTTTTCTTGTGTGATTTGTCTGACCCAATAAGCGTCAGAGGAACCGAGGTTATGAGTACCCCGGGTTTTTAGAGAATAAGGATGGTTGGAGGGTAAGAGGGGAAGTAATATTAGCTGAGCTATTCTTTGGCCTGGGTGAATGGTTATAGGGCCGAGGGAGGCGGAAGCAAGTATTTTAATTTCTCCGGCGTAATTGTTATCAATGATGCCGGGGGGAATAGTGAGGCCTTGCAGGGTGGTACTGGCACGGCCAAGAAGAAGTCCGAAAGTGTTGGGGGGCAAGGGGCCATAAACCCCAGTAGGGAGGATTTGGATGCCCATTTCAGGTGTTAGTATTGCGCCGGTGGCGGAACAGAGGTCCAGTCCTGCGCTGCCGGCAGTTGCTCGGGAGAGGGAGAGGAGGCTTGGACTTGAGGAGGCGGGTTTTGGGGGACAAACCTGATAGCCCCAGGGGTTTGCGCCCGTTTGGGGGCCAGGGGCTGGCCCCGTAGGAAGTTTCCCTGCTTCTGAGGTAAGGGATTGCCTTGGGCGTCTGTTTTTGAATGGCATTTGGACACCCAGTGTTTGCCTCGCTTGCATCGTGGACAAAGGGGGGGGGTGGTATGGGTCGTTGGGCCTTAGGGGCCGTGCAGTCTCTAGAAAAGTGTCCTGGTTGTTTACAACTAAAACAAGTTTTTGGGTTGTTTCCCTGAGCGAATTCTTTAAGGGTGGCTCCAATAGCGAGTCCCATGGAGTGAGTGGTGCCGATACCTGCACAAAGTTTAACATAATCAGAAATGGTCTTGCCACTGTGGTGAGGCCGTATGGCAGCTTGACATGCAGGGTTTGCATTTTCAAATGCGAGATGTTTAATGAACTCGCTTTCATTTTCTTGTTGGCTGACGAGCCTCTCAGCCGCATCGGTAAGGCGGCTGATGAAATTACTATAAGGCTCGTCAGGGCCCTGTCGAATGTTGGCCAAGGAGGTAGTTGCCGATCCCTTGGGAGGGAGCTTTCTCCATGCTTTAAGGGCAGCATTCTGTATTTGGGCCAGGAGGCCGGGGGAAAATTTAGCTTGTATGATGTTACTATCATAGGGACTACGTCCCATGAGTTTATCCCTAGTCCATTTCTTGGAGGTCTTATTTTCAAGATTACGGGCTGCTGTTTCTTTGCAGTTATCAGCATATTAGGTTCTCCAGAGGACATAATTACCTCCAGGCAGGGTGGCACGGGTTATAAAGAACCAGTCATTTGGGGTGAGCCACTGCTCGCTCAGAGATTCAACTATAGATATAGTGAAAGGGGCTGTGGGGCCATAGAGGGACACAGCAGTTTTTAATTCTTTAACATGCTTGAAATTCAAGCGACGATTTCAGCTTTTTCAGCATCTGAGTCAGAGGCCTCGTGGTCATTATCTGAGGCTTCATCTGCCGAGGGGTGTTCGTCCCCATCAGAGGGGGGTTTTGGTTCTGATTCGGGAGGGGGATTCCCTTTTACCTTAATAACAGGAAAGGCGCGCAGCGCCTTTAAAGTTTTTTGTTTTGAGCTATGTTTATGAAACATTGGGGTGACGGGGGGTGTTTTAGTTCTAATTCTAAAGCACGTAACTCTTGAATGAGTTTTAAATGTTCCTTCCTTGTTTGGAGTAAGTCCTTAAGGGAGGAGACCTCTGGACATAATTTGCGTTTGACATTTTCAATTGGCGTATCTATGCCTAGAATCGGAGCACAAAATGGAGGGGCAGAAGCATAGGAAGGGGGATGATTTAGGATGGAAGGGAAGGGAGGCAGTCAGAATTGTGATACTTAGCAGCCTCCTCTTCCGGGTGGTCGTTTCTTCAGGGGAGAGGGAGTCGGGAGGGGGCTCCTCGAGGGAGGGGTATAGGGAATTAATAGGAGGTTTGAGAGGTTCAGGATTGGGGGGAGTGTCAGACTCAGGCATAGGAACAGAAACAGAAGGGCAGGCTGAGGGTGGTCTGGAGTGTTCTTTAAGCACCTTTTCTCCTTCTTTAACAACTTCTTGGATATCAGGCCATTGGTTGTAAGTTTTTAAAATATCATAGATCAAGTTCCAGTAGGAAAATGCCTGAATGGGGATTTTTTCGGGGCCGAATGTTCTGTAATAATCTTTTAGACAATCACCGACTCTAGTCCATCTCAGAACATCAATAGTGCCTTCTTGGGGGAACCAAGGACAGATATCGCCAATAAAATCAAAAAATTTATAGAGATCTTTTTTCTTTACCCGAATTCCTTGTGTCTTGAGGGACTCCTTGAGTCCCTGAATAAACAAGTCATGTTTACTTAACGTTTGTCCCATAAACTCGTTGCTTTCTCTTACCTTGACGGATCAGACTCGCAGGTGGGCAATTCTGCGGCGATCTCAGTGCGGATCTTCACTCACGTCCTTCTTGTGGCGTGGCGATCACAGTGCGGATTTTCACTCACAACCTTGGTGTTGCGGCAATCCAATGATAAGGGTACCCTTACTGGCAGCAACGTTCAGTGACACCCCCGTACCCTTGCCCCACGTTGGGCGCCAATTGCCCCGGCCCGCAGGGAATTCAACGGGGACCTGGGAAACAAAGGGGTCAGTTGAATGAGGGGACAAGAGACACGAAAGAATGAGAGCAAGTCGAGAGTCTGATCAAGCTCCGAAGAGTTTATTTTTCAGCTGGACTTATAAGCACACAGACGAGGAAGTAACTTAGGGCTATTCCTAACAGGGCGGGGAGGGGCTAGTTTCTGGAAAATTACTAGGAGAAGGACCCTAAGGCGGGGGGTGCATTTTTGAGGAGATACGCAAGGGGAAAGTACCATTGCTGTTTACGGTTGAATTCCTGAGAATAGTTTGCTCGTAAAATCAAGATAGCAAGGGGCATTTTTGTGATATGTTTTGGCTCCCGGCAAATGGTAATTTGAAGGATTGTTTCTCTAACATACCTCACAAGTCCATGTTATCTATTCTATGGTATTTAAGTGTTCTTTCCATTAAAGACAGCTTTAGCCATTTGATAGGTACTTTCACCCAGAAAGTTTAATGGACCTTGAGTAGCTTTGTGGCATTCCTTTGCATCTGGTGCTCCTAAAAGAATGTCATCTACATACTGAATAAGAGTCACTGTAGGATATGAGAAATGACTCAAGTCTTGGGCTAAGGCTTGTCCAAACAAGTGGGGGCTGTCCCTAAATCCCTGGGGTAACACAGTCCATGTGAACTGGGTGTTAGAGTCAGAGGGGTCTTCAAAAGCAAAAAGGTATTGGGAATTTTCATGAAGAGGAATGCAGAAAAAGGCATCTTTTAAGTCTAGGACTATGAAACAGGCAGCCTTTTCAGGGATTTAAGATAATAAAGTATACAGATTGGGAACTATAGAATGGAGAGGAATGACTGCTTCATTTATAATGTGCAGGTCTTGTACTGATCTCCAAGTCCCGTTTGGCTTTGGAACTCCTAGAATAGGAGTGTTACATGGACTATTGCAAGGTATTAACAATTTCTGTCACTTCAGATTCTGTATTATGGATATTAGCCCATTCTTAGCTTCTGCTTTTACAGGATATTGTTTTTGATTGGGATAGATGGTGGGATTTTTTTAACTTAATTTGGACTGGTTGAGCATATCTTGCTCTTCCCATCTGTCCCTCAGTAGCCCACACTTCTGGGTTAATTTCTGTCTCTAATAAAGCAAAGCATAGTATAGGTTCTTGTCTCATATTCATATAAATTGTTGTTCCCACTTTAGTATGTCCCTCCCCAAAAGGGGAGCAGGACTTTCAGCCATGATTTTTTTTTTTTTTTTTTGTAGAGACAGAGTCTCACTTTATGGCCCTGGGTAGAGTGCCGTGGCATCACACAGCTCACAGCAACCTCCAACTCCTGGGCTTAAGCGATTCTCTTGCCTCAGCCTCCCGAGTAGCTGGGACTACAGGCGCTCGCCACAATGCCCGGCTATTTTTTGGTTGCAGTTTGGCCGGGGCCGGGTTTGAACCCATCACCCTCGGTATATGGGGCCAGCGCCTTACCGACTGAGCCACAGGCGCCGCCCTTTCAGCCATGATTAAGAAGGTGTGAGAGAACAGCCAGTCACCCCAATTGTAGCTTAAAGGCTGAGAGAAAAATTTGGTAACAGGCTTTCCAGACACCCCCTATATAGTTAATAAATTTTGGGAAAAAAAGACTAGGGTTAGAGAGGAGTGAGTACAGGAAAGGCTGCTCTAGTGTCCAGAAGAAATTCTGTCTCCTGGCCCTCCACTATGAACAGAGCTGGGGCTTTTGAGGGGTGATAACACATGCTGGAGCCATGAAAATCTTCCCTGGGCACCCTCAGTCCAGTCTGAGGGTTGATGGGATCACCCTACCAGGAGGCCTTTGCCTCTGGGGACAGGCTACCCTTCAGTGATCACCCCTGCATTCTGGACAGGGGCCAGGTGGCTTGCCCAGGTGGTGGTGCTGCTGGGGGCAATCTCTCCTGACCTGGCCAGTCTGACCACATTGGAAGCACTTGTTCTTAGCTCCTCCGGCTTCCCTCTGCCCATGAATGGTGCCTGTTAGTCAGAGTGCCATTAGTAGAGCTGTCATTCTTTTTGAGACAGAACATCAAGCTGTCACCCTGGGTGGAGTGCTGTGGCATCACAGCTTACAGCAACCTCCAATTCCTGGGCTCAAGCAATTCTCCTGTCTCTGCCTCCCAAGTAGCTGGGATTACAGGCATCTGCCACAACGCCCAGCTATTTTTTTGGTTGTGGCCGTCATTGTTGTTTGGCGGGCCTGGGCTAGATTCGAACCCACCAGCTCAGGTGTATGTGTCTGGCGCCTTAGCTGCGTGAGCCACAGGCTCCGAGCCAGAGCTGTCATTCTTATTCTATCACTTCTCTTTGTTTTCCCTCCTCTTTCTCCTGATCTCAATTATAAAAGACCACAAGTGACCACTTTAAGAAGATTCTCCAGATTATGATCTGGGCCTATAACCAATTTCTGGAGTTTCCTTTGAATGTCTGGGGCTGCCTGAATGGTAAAATTATCTTTTAAAATAATTTGGCCCTCTAAGGAGTTGGGTGTCAACTGAATATGTTTTCCTCATCGCCTCCCTAAGCTGCTCAAGAAAGGCTGAGGGACTCATTTTGCTCCTGGTAAATACTACACAACTTAGTATAATTCATAGGCATTTTCTTGGATCGAGGTAAGTTTCCAGGATACATGTTAGAAAATGTTTATACCACCAACACTTTGTTTCTCAGGTCCCATTCGGGATCCCCAAAGGGAACTGCCTGTCTTCCCGTGAGGTATCTGTCTCTTTCCTCAGAGGACATGCTATTATCAGTATTGCACATGAACCACAAATCACCCCACCCCACTTTCTGGGCCTCATCCAAGACTTCTTTTTGTGTGTGTGTGTGGTTTTTGGCCGGGACTGGGCTTGAACCTGCCACCTCCAGCATATGGGGCCACTGCCCTACTCCTTTGAGCCACAGGCGCTGCCCACTTCATTTTTCTCATTAAAAGTTAAAGTCTGATCTAGTAGTAGCATTACATCTCTCCAAGAGAGGTCAAAGCTTTGTTCTAACTCTTGGAGAACATCTGTGTACCCATTGGGGTCAACAGAAAATTTTCCTAAATCAACTTTGGTTTGTTTTAAATCTGCTAGAGAAAATGGAGTGATTACTCACGCATTTCCCCTTTCACCACTTGCACTGTCAACCAAGGGTCATAAAGAAAGATACAGTTGGTTTCTGGGGGTTCCAATAGGAACAGAAGAAACTCTGAGAGTACATTCCTTCTTGAGGTTTTTCTAAAAGCATGGAGAAGGTGCAGGAGAAGTAGATGGCAGGTTTGAATTAAATGGTGACAGAGTCTCTCTCAGAAACCTCTGGTAATTTGGGGAAGTACAGCCAGGAGAGCTGAATCTATCTGACAGGTTTTACACAGTTGGGGGTTGTCTCTGAGGACAAAGAAAGCTTGCACATAAATAATTTAGACCATTTCTCCTCTTGTTATGATAATTTTAGAATATCCTCTGGTGGTTACTGTGTACCATTTGAGAGTCAATATCGATACCAGAATTTCGTTTTCAGTAGGTCCTTGGTCTTGGTGATTCAAAGAATGAATCGATGGACCACAGATCAGTGTTAAGACAGGATTTATTTATAGAAAAGAATACAAAAACACCTATGTCGGCGCCTGTGGCTCAGTGAGTAGGGCACTGGCCCCATGTACCAAGCAAGGGTGGTGGGTTCAAACCCAGCCCCGGCCAAACTGCAACAAAAAATAGCCCGGCTTTGTGGCAGGCGCCTATAAGTCCCAGCTACTTGGGAGGCTGAGTCAAGAGAATCACCTGAGCCCAAGAGCTGGAGGTTGCTGTAAGCTGTGATGTCGCAACACTCTACCGAGGGTGACAAAGTGCAAGGTGAGGGAGGCTTAAGGCTTAAAAAAAAAAATACAAAAACACCAAAGCTCCTGGCAGAAAGGAACAAACCAAATCGGAGGGGTGCGCGGGGGTGGTGAGCTCTCTCTCTCTGTCCCTCTCTGTCTCTCTCTGGACTCTTTGTCCAAGGGTGTATAAGTTACATTTAGCTGGGACTTGGTAGCAATGAATGGCTACAACATTGCCCTTCATTCCCAGGCCTAGGAAATCTACATGAAATTGCCCAGGCCTAGGAAATGGGGGCGGGGGAGGGGGTTCCCTGTTCAAGCGGCAAGTGCAAGGGGAGGGAGGCTTAAGGTGCTGGTGTTTCCCCAGCAGTTGTCTGGCCCCTCTGGCTACTGCAGCCTCCTGAAGGGGGGCTGCCTCCTCTCTTAACCTTTTATAATTTTTACAAGCTTTTTCTAAATTCCCACTAACAAAGGAAAATAGGCTTTCTATTATGAGCAGATCTTAAATGCTGTTTTCCAACCTCCTTTCTTCCCCCAAAGTTAACAAGGCAACAATTAAACTCAGTAACAAAACAGGGTTTAGAGACACTTTGAGACTTCTGCATTAGAATTAGTTACTGAAATATCAGAGAAACCTGGAATTATTTTAAACTTTCCCATTAACACCAATAAACTAGAAAAAAATCAAATACCTAGGGTCATTTTCTTTGCCTTTCTTCATTTATAAGAGACTGATCTTGCTGTGGGGAGTTGCCCTGAGCTTCCCTTCACAGCCTTCAGGTTGCCCAGAGAAGCCTTGTAGGGGAGTCATTTTGCCCTTTGTTTGGAGCTGACTTCTAGGCCTCTGTTAACATAGTTCAGCTTTTTTTCTCAAAAACACACACACACACACACACACACACACGCACACGCAAAAACACAACTGAATTTAATTTTGCAATGAAAAGCAATAAAAGGACCTTACAATACACCTACAACATCTGAAGCACACTTAAAATATTTGAAAAATACCAGAATAAGCCAGTACAAACTTAACTAAATATATAACGCAACCCTTTACCAACAAACAAAGCACACAAACTATAAGGAGAGAGAGAAAAGCAGCAAGAGTCTATAGAGATAAATAGAAAAAGTTTGGGACCATGGAAGACAAGAGCAGATAGTAAAAGAGCTGGGAGAGCATGTTTTTTCAGAAGGCCCTCCAGTGCCCTGGGGTCAGAACCATTGCTGGGGACCCTAGGACCTCTGGGTGCTTCTTTGCTTGGCTCTCAACCAGAGAAAAGGAGTGAATACAGAAGAGTTTCAAAAGCCTTCTAACATTCCCTTCGGCTCCAGAGGAGCCGAAGGGAATTAGAAAGTTTGTTCCCCAACAGCCTCTTGCCTGTGATCTGGAGATCAGCAGTCACACTACGCACCTTTACTGGCTGGCAAGCATCAAAATTATTAGTTCTGTAATTATGACTATAGAGAAAAATAGGATAGAGGCAAATGATCCCATTGCTTACCACAGATCTTCTTGTCTCCCTGATGAGCCCTCAAAATATGATACCGGAGCTCCTTCTTCAGTAGGTCCTGCGTCTACGTGATTCAAGGAATAAATCCAGAGACCACAGATCCGTGGTAAGACAGGATTTAATCTACAGAAAAGAACAGAGAAAAAACACTAAAGTTCCTGGCAGAGAGAAAAACCCAGGGGCAGCACCTGTGGCTCAAGGAGTAGGGCGCCAGCCCCATATGCCGGAGGTGGCGGGTTCAAACCCAGCCCCGGCCAAAAACCACAAAAAAAAAAAAAAAAAAAAAAAAAAAAAAAAAAAAGAGAGAAAAACCCAAGTGGGGAAAAAGCTCTCTCTTTCCCTAGGTTCTTTGTCCCTGGGTATATCTGGGTATATATAGTCACATGGGTCCTCTGTAGTTACATTTGGCCTGGACTCCTCAACAAATGAATGGATACAATCCCTTTTGTTCCCAGGCCTAGGAAACCTACATGAAATTGACCAGGCCTAGGAAACTCACTTGAAATTGACCAGGCCTAGGAAACTCACATGAAATTGACCAGGCCTAGGAAATTGGGGGAGGGAGGAGTCAGCCAAGTGCAAGGAGAGGGAGACACCAAGGCCCTGGTGTCTCCCCAGCAGTTGTCTGGCGCCTCTGGCTACTGGACCCTCCTCCTGGGCCCCCCTGCCTACCCTTTAACCTGCTGGTTTCTCAGCTGGTTGGCTGCTGCCAAGCCAACACCACCAGGGGAAGGTGGCAGGTCCTCCTCTCAGCTTGGCTGACCTGGTTGTGTACCACCCATCCTGTATCACAGAGACACTGGGTGGCATCTATCTAGGACTCAGGTAACAACTCCGTGGCTTGCTGGCTGTGAGATGTCAAGACAGGTATTAGACTTCTTTTTCTTTTTCATGTTATTAATATATCTCAGGTCATCCTATTTGCTTGGCAAGTCCCTTGTTTATCTGTGACTGAGGTTTCTCATATGTGAAATAAAGATTGTGATACGCTGAATATATTTGGCCTCTTTCAGATTTTTTTTTTTTTGTAGAGACAGAGTCTCACTTTATTGCCCTCAGTAGAGTGCCCTGGTGTCACAAAGTTCACAGCAACCTCCAACTCCTAGGCTTAGGCGATTCTCTTGCCTCAGCCTCCCGAGCAGCTGGGACTACAGATGCCCACCACAACGCCTGGCTACCTCTTTCAGATTTTAATAACTTCGTATTGAGATACAATATACTTATCATAAAATCCAACCTGTTAAAGTGTAAAATTCACTCAATTGTAGTATATTGACCAAATTGTGTAATCATAACAACTATATAACTACAAAACATTTTAATCACTCCCCCTAAAGCCACAACAAAATAGCCATTACTCCTCATTACCCCCGCAATCTGGGGGCACCTGGAAAACACTGATCTATTTTGGAGTTCTGAATTTTCCTTTAATGCAAATTTCACATAAATGAAATCACATTATATATGTCCTTTTGTGTTTTCCTTCACTTAGCATAATGTTTTCAAGGTTCTTAGATGTGGTATCATTCCTTCATATACAATTTTGCCAAAAAAATATTCCATTGTATGGATAGAACACATTTTATTTACACATTCATCAGTTCATGGATATGAGAGTTGTTCTCATCTATGGGCTTTTATGAATAACACTGTTAAAAATATTAGTTTTCAGGCTTGGCGCCTGTAGCTCAAGCGGCTAAGGCGCCAGCCACATACACAGGAGCTGGCAGGTTCAAATCCAGCCTGGGCCTGCCAAACAACAATGACAACTACAACCAAAAAATAGCGAGGCATTGTGGCGGGTGCCTGTAGTTCCAGCTACCTGGGAGGCTGAGGCAAGAGAATAGCTTGAGCCCAAGAGTTTGAGGTTGCTGTGAGATGTGACGCCACTGCAGTCTACCCAGGGCGACAGCTTGAGGCTCTGTCTCAAAAAATAATAATAATAATAAAATTACATATATATTAGCATTCAAGTGTTTGCAAGAAAATAAATGATCTCATTTCTTGGGCACTCACCGAAGAGTCAAACGCTATGTCATGTGTAAACATCACATTTAACATTTGTTTTTACTATTATTATTAAATCATAGCTGTGTACATTAATGCGATCATGGGGCACCATACACTGGTTTTTTTTTTGTTTTTTTTTTTGTAGAGACAGAGTCTCACTGTACCGCCCTCGGGTAGAATGCCGTGGCGTCACACGGCTCACAGCAACCTCTAACTCTTGGGCTTACGCGATTCTCTTGCCTCAGCCTCCGGAGCAGCTGGGAGTACAGGCGTCCGCCACAACGCCTGGCTATTTTTTTTGTTGTTGTTGTTGCAGTTTGGCTGGGGCTGGGTTTGAACCCGCCACCCTCGGCATATGGGGCTGGAGCCCTACTCACTGAGCCACAGGCGCTGCCCCATACACTGGTTTTATAGACTGTTTAACACATTTTCTTTCTTTTTTTTTTTTTTTTAGAGACAGGGTCTCACTTTATGGCCCTCGGTAGAATGCCGTGGCCTCACACAGCTCACAGCAACCTCCAACTCCTGGGCTTAAGTGATTCTCTTGCCTCAGCCTCCCGAGTAGCTGGGACTACAGGCACCCGCCACAATGCCCGGCTATTTTTGGTTGCAGTTTGGCCGGGGCCGGGTTTGAACCCGTCACCCTCGGTATATGGGGCCGGCGCCTTACTGACTGAGCCACAGGCGCCGCCCTGTTTAACACATTTTCATTACACTGGTTAACATAGCCTTCCTGGAATTTTCTTAGTTATTGTGTTAAGACATTTATATTCTACATTTACTAAGTTTCACATATACCCTTGTAAGATGCACCGCAGGTGTAATTCCCCAATCAGCCCCCCTCCGCCCATCCTTCCCCTTCCCTCCCCTCCCTCTCCCTCTTCCCCATATTCTTAGGTTGTAACTGGGTTATAGCTTTCATATGAAAGCCATAAATTAGTTTCATAGTAGAGCTGAGTACATTGGATACTTTTTCTTCCATTCTTGAGATACTTTACTAAGAAGAATATGTTCCAGCTCCATCCATGTAAACATGAAAGAGGTAAAGTCTCCATATTTCTTTAAGGCTGCATAATATTCCATGGTGTACATATACCACAATTTATTAATCCATTGGTGGATCGATGGGCACTTGGGCTTTTTCCATGACTTAGCAATTATGAATTGGGCTGCAATAAACATTCTGGTACAAATATCTTTGTTACGATGTGATTTTTGGTCTTCTGGGTATATACCTAGTAGAGGAATTATAGGATCGAATGGCAGATCTATTTTTAGAACTCTAAGTGTTCTCCAAACATCTTTCCAAAAGAAATGTATTAATTTGCATTCCCACCAGCAGTGTAGAAGTGTTCCCTTTTCTCCACATCCACGCCAACATCTCTGGTCTTGAGATTTTGTGATATGGGCTAATCTTACTGGAGTTAGATGGTATCTCACGGTAGTTTTGATTTGCATTTTTCTGATGATTAAAGATGATGAGCATTTTTTCATATGTCTGTAGGCTGTGCGCCTGTCTTCTTCAGAGAAGTTTCTCTTCAAGTCCCTTGCCCAGCCTGCAATGGGATCACTTGTTCTTTTCTTGCTTATACATTTGAGTTCTCTGTGGATTCTGGTTATTAAAACATTGTCGGAGACATAACCTGCAAATATCTTCTCCCATTCTGAAGGCTGTCTGCTTGCTTTACTTACTGTGTTCTTGGCTGTGCAGAAGCTTTTTAGTTCACATTTAACTTTTTGAGGAACTGTCACACTTTTCCAGAGCAGCTGAACCATTTACAACCCCACTAGAAATGTGTAATGGTTCTAATTTTCCCCCATTCTCACTAACTTCTGACACGGTTTATCTTTTAAAATGACAACCTTCACTGTGCATGAAATATTATACTTCTATATTTTTCATTTTTTTTTTTTTTTTGTGGTTTTTGGCCGGGGCTGGGTTTGAACCCGCCACCTCCGGCATATGGGACCGGCGCCCTACTCCTTGAGCCACAGGCGCCACCTATACTTCTGTATTTTTCATTTATATTGGCCTGATGACTGACGGTTTTATTTCTCACATGTTTAATGACCATTAATATATTTTTTATTAAAATTTATTGAAATACTTTCCCTGCTTTCTAGTTTACCTATTTTCTCTTTTTTTTATTGGTTTGTTTGTTTTGAGACAAAGTCTCACTATGTTGCCCTTGGTAGAGTGCCGTGGCATCAGAGGTTACAGCAACCTCAAACTCTTGGGCTTAATCAATTCTCTTGTCTCAGTCTCCCAAGTAGAGGGGACCATAGGCGCCCGCCACAACGCCTGGCCATTTTTTTTTTTTGGTTGCAGTTTGGCCAGGGCTGGGCTTGAACCCACTACCCTCAGTATAGGGGACTGGCGCCCTACTCACTGAGCCACAGGCGCCGCCCTATTTCTTTCTTTCTTTTTTTTTTTTTTTTTGAGACAGAGTCTCACTATGTAGCCCTGGGTAGAGTGCTGTGGCATCACAGCTCACAGCAACCTCCAACTCTTGGGCTTAAGCGATTCTCTTGCCTCATCCTCCCAAGTAGCTGGGAGTACAGGTGCCTGCCATAATGCCTGGCTGTTTTCTTGTTGCACTTTCATTGTTGTTTAGTTGACCTGGGCTGGGTTTGAACCCACCAGCCTCGGTGCATGTGGGTGGCACCGTAACCACTGTGCTATGGGTGCCAAGCCTATTTTCTTACTATTAAGTTGTAGAAATTCTTTTTTTTTTTTTTTGTGGTTTTTGCCCGGGGCTGGGTTTGAACCCGCCACCTCCGGCATATGGGACCAGCGCCCTACTCCTTAAGCTACAGGCGCTGCCCATAGTCAGTGGGAGTCTTTTTTTTTTTTTTGGGTTTTTGGCCAGGGCTAGGTTTGAACCTGCCACCTCTGGCATATGGGACCGGCGCCCTACTCCTTGAGCCACAGGCGCCGCCCTGTAGAAATTCTTTACGTAATCATCATAAAATTCTTCTATGAGATACAAAATACACAAATACTAACTTATTTCAGGAATCCTTGACATAGACAAAAATGTTCCTTTTCTTCACACCAAAATTTCTCTAAAAGGTAGTACTTCAATAAGAAACCACAGCAGAGCCAGGATAAAATGACACAAAGTCCTTCCAAAATCACAATTTTAGTGGTCAGTTCTTGGAACACAATGAACTCATGCAAGGAGAGACTTGAGGATTATTATTATTATTTATTTATTTATTTATTTATTTTTGGCCGGGGCTGGGTTTGAACCCGCCACCTCCGGCATATGGGACCGGTGCCCTACTCCTTGAGCCACAGGCGCCGCCCTATTATTATTTTTTTTTTTTGTAGAGACAGAGTCTTACTTTATGGACCTCGGTAGAGTGCCATGGCATCACACGGCTCACAGCAACCTCCAACTCCTGGGCTTAAGCGATTCTCTTGCCTCAGACTCCCGAGTAGCTGGGACTACAGGCGCCCGCCACAACGCCCGGCTATTTTTTGGTTGCAGTTTGGCTGGGGCCAGGTTTGAACCCGCCACCCTCGGTATATGGGGCCGGCGCCTTACCGACTGAGCCACAGGCGCCGCCCCTTGAGGATTATTAATAGAGGGAAAATCTAAAATCAAAGGTGTGATTATGCCTGCTTAATATTTCAATTTAAAGCACTTAACAAAGGGAATGTGGGATATGATACTTTACTGAAAACTATTTCAGAGTGTGTAATACTACAACTAGAATGGTCAGAAAAATAATGAGTAGCGTACAGAGGTAAGGTGGTAGGCCAAATTTGAAATATGTAAAAATTTAGAACGTTACCTATCACAAAAATAAGTAGCAAAGAAAATGAAAAAAAGTAAGTACACACTCATACAAAAACTCAAAAATACAACTGTTAAAGAAAAGTTTATCTTAATCTTTTATTTATTTATTGGTTTTTGGCCGGGGCTAGGTTTGAACCCTTCACCTCCGGCATATGGGACCGGCGCCCTACTCCTTGAGCCACAGGCACTGCCCTATCTTTTTTTTTTTTTTTTTGTAGAGACAGAGTCTCACTTTATGGCCCTTGGTAGAGTGCTGTGGCCTCACACAGCTCACAGCAACCTCCAACTCCTGGGCTTAAGCGATTCTCTTGCCTCAGCCTCCCGAGTAGCTGGGACTACAGGCGCCCGCCACAACGCCCGGCTATTTTTGGTTGCAGTTTGGCCGGGGCCGGGTTTGAACCCACCACCCTCGGTATATGGGGCCGGCGCCTTACGGACTGAGCCATAGGCGCCGCCCAGGCACTGCCCTGTCTTAATCTTTTTATACATCTTCAGAGAAGGTTGCATCTCTTTCCCAGAATATCCAAGGCTGGAGTTCATTCTTTTATTTATTTATTCATTTATTTATTTTGCAGTTTTTGGCCAGGGCTGGTTTGAACCCGCCACCTCTGGCATATGGGGCTGGCGCCCTATCCCTTTGAGCCACAGGTGCCACCAGGGCTGGAATACATTCTTAATTTTGCATGTGTGTTTAGAGAGTAAACACAATATATTCTGAGAGCCCATTCCTACCAGATAAGATTAAACCCCAATGGTCCACAAACCACTGTTAAAACATAAACGTCTTCAGGCTACATGAAGTACAGGTGGATGCCAAGACCCTCCTGGGTTTAAGAAGACCATTTCAAGAATGACTGCAGCTCTATTCCCACCTCTGGTCTAAAGACTGCCATAAAAGCTGTACATGGTGAGCCTTACTCTACCCAGAAATGAATGAGATGTACACAGTCCATGTGACCGGCACATTTCTAAGTAGAGCACTGCACATAACACTGCTGAACCGGAAGGTGCTGCCCCATGCATCACCATGGCTCCCTACAGCTTGCATCACTTGACTCAGGCCAGTATGACACCTGAACCCTGAACAAAGTATTTGCAACTCTTGGAAAATGCCCTCCAATGTGCATCCCTTCTTCAGTGAGGATACCTTCAATTGCTCTGTATTTACAAGGATGATGGAAAGGATCAGGAGTGAAGAGTTAATTCCAGTTTTATGTTCTTCTATTAGGAAATATCTTTATCTCCTTTAAATTTACAATGTCTGACATGTATGTGAACATGAAGTAAGACTGAACCATTGAAATCATGTTGAGAATACCTGATGTCAGGTGGCGCCTGTGGCTCAAAGGAGTAGGGCGCTGGCCCCATATGCCAGAGGTGGCAGGTTCAAGCCCAGCCCTGGCCAAAAACTGCAAAAAAAAAAAAGAGAGAGAGAGAGAGAGAGAATACCTGATGTCTAGGGGCCTGCCTATTATCTGCCAGGATCAGGGAAGGCAATCCACAGTACCTGAAGCTGCATACTTCAGGACACCACATACATTGCATTTGGTGAGCCTTACTCTACCCACACAGGAACCAGTTACACATGGTCTAAGTGACTGGTTCCTACAGAGAAAGGGCACTGCACACAGCATGCCTGAATGTGGAGATTCTGTTCCATCCCCTACCAGCGCCCATTTCACATTTCATCACTCTCCTCGGCCTTGCCTGATGCCTGAACCTGAATTATTTTTTCTAAAGTCTCAGAGAATGCCCAGAACATTACATTCCCCCATCAATGAGGATGCCCAAGGCTTCTCTGAGTTTTCTGGGATGATACTCCAGACAAGGAGACAACAAGCTTGCTCACTTTTTCACTTCTATTTCAAAGTATCTTTGCCTTCTCTATCTTTATATGGTTTAACCTGTACATGTTCATGTTGTTAGGACTGGAATCCCTGAAATGGTCTTGAGATTGCCTGAGGTCCCGGTGTCTGCCTAGGATCTTCCAGGATCAGGGAAGACAATTCAAGGGGCCTGAAGTTCCATTCTATCAGTATGAAGGTCACGACAAATGATGCATTTGGCGAGCCTTACTCTACCCACATAGGAATCATTTACACATCATCTAAGTGACTGGTCCCCTTCCGGGTAGGGCACTGCACACAGCATGGCTGAATGTAAAGATGCTGTCCCACCCCCTATCGTGACCCCGTGGAACTTTCAAGCATCTTCTCAAACTAGCCTGATGCCTGAACCTGATTAATTTATTACTAAGAACTAGAGAAAACCCACAGCATTATGTCCCTCCCTCGGGCAGGAGTCCCTCGACTTCTCTGTTTCCCTAGATGATTCTCCACACCAGGAGAGAACAAGCTTGCTCACTTTGTCTACTTTATTTGACAGTATCCTTGCTTCTCTCTCGTTATTTTGCTTATACTCTACCCAGACATGAATGAGTTACATATAGTCTAAGTAACAGGTACCTTTCCAGGTAGGGCACTGCACACAGCATGGCTGAATGTGGAGATGCTGTCCTATCCCCAATCATCACCCCGTGGAGCTTTCAAGAATCTCTTCAGACTGGCTCGGCGCCTGTGGCTCAAGCAGCTAAGGCAACAGCCATATACACCTGAGCTGGAGGGTTTGAATCCAGCCCAGGCCCGCCAAACAACAATGACGGCTGCAACCAAAAAATAGCCAGGTGTTGTGGTGGGCGCCTGTAGTCTCAGATACTTGGGAAGCTGAGGCAGGAGGCTTAAGCCCAGGAATTGGAGGTTGCTGTGAGCTATAATGCCACGGCACTCTACCCAGGGCAACAGCTTGAGGCTCTGTCTCCAAAAAAAGAAAAAAAAAAAAAAGAAAAAAAGAAAAAGAAAAGAATCTCTTCTTGCTATCTGATATCCTGATGCATGAACCTGACTTTTTCCCTCTTCTGTCATAGAAAATGACTATCTCACTGATTCCCTCCATTAGTGAAGATATCCTCGCCTTCTCTGCATTTTCCTGGATGGTTTTCTAGACCAAGAGAGAGCAAGCTTGCTCACATTTTCTCCTATATTTCACAGTATTTTTCCTTCTCTATCTTCATCTGGTTTAACCAGTACATGTTCATGTTGTTAGGACTGGGCCACTGAATGTTCTTGACGTTGCCTGAGGTCCAGGAGTGTGTCTATTACCTCCCAGGATAGGGAAGGTAATCCATGTGCCTGCAGCTTCATCCTATCAGTCTGAATGTCACCACAAACCTTGCGCTTCGTGAGCCTTATTCCACGCAGACAGGAACCAGTTATACATATCTGAGTGACTGGGTACAGCAAGGCTGAATATGGGTAATCCGTTCCACTCCCTTCTGACACCCCCTGAGGCACTCAACCACCTCCTAAGAATAGCCTGATGCCTGAAACTGACTTATTTACTCTGATGTCCTAGAGCGTGCCCACTCCACTGCAACCCTCGCTCAGTCAGGATGCCCTCGCCTTCTCTGTGTTTTCCTGGATGATTCGTTTATTTGTTTGTTTGTTTTTTTAGAAACAGAGTCTCACTTTATTGCCCTCGGTAGAGTGCAGTGGCATCACAACTCACAGCAACCTCCAACTCCTGGGCTTTGGTGATTCTCTTGCCTCAGCCCCCTGAGTAGCTGGGACTACAAGCGCCCGCCATAACGCTCGGCTATATTTTGTTGCAGTTTGGCCGGGGCCGGGTTCGAACCTGCCACCCTCAGCATATGGGTCCGGCACCCCACCCACTGAGCCACAGGCACTACCCTCCTGGATGATTCTTAAGACCCGGGGAGAAAAAGCTTGTTCACTTCTTCTCTTTTATTTCACAGCATCTATGCCTTCTCTATCTTTATCAGGTTCAACCTATATATGTTCATCTTGTTAGGACTGGAATCCCTGAAATGGTCTTGAGGTTTCTTGAGGTGAGGTGGCTGGTGAGGGTCCTCTAGAATTAGGGAAGGCAATTAAAGAACAACGCAGCTCCAATCCATCACCCTTAAGGTCACAACAAATGTTGCATTAGGTGAGCCTTACAATACCAAGAAAGGACCCAATTACATATCAACTAAGTGACTGGTGCCTGTCCAGCTAGGGGCACTGCACACAGCATGGCTGAATGTGGAGATGCTGCCCCATCCCCTTATCATTGCCCTCTGCCGATTTCATCACTCTGCTCTGCCTCTTGTGATGCCTGAATCTGACTTATTTTTTCTAAAGTCCTATAGAATGACTACCCACTGCATGCCTCTCTCACTGATGATGTTCTCACCTTCTCTATGTTTTTCTGGATAATTTTCCATACAAGGAGACAGACAACAAGTTTGCTCACTTTTTCACTTCTATTTCAAAGTATAGAAGTGCCTTCCCTATCCTTCTCCAGTATAATCTGTACGTGTTGATGCTGTTAGGACTGGAATCCCTGAAATGGTCTTCAGGTTCCTGGAGGTTGAGGTGGCTGCCAGGGAGGGCAATTCAAGGGTCCTGCAGATGCAACCTATGACCCTTAAGGTCACCACAAACGTTGCACTGGCTTAGCCTTACTCTGCTCAGAGAGGCACCACTTACAGACATCGACTAAGTGAGTGCTTTCTTTCCAGGTAGGGCACTGCAAACATCAGGACTGAATACAGAGATGTTGCCCCATCTTCTTTTATTGACTTCTGCAGATTTAATCACTGTCCTCCACCTCACCTCATTTCTTTTTTCTAAAATCCTGGAGAATACTCACCCCACTGCTTCCCTCCCTCACTGAGGATGCCTTCGCTTTCTCTATGCCTTCCTGGATAATTTTCCTGACGAGGAGAAAACTATCTTGCTCACTATATCCCTTGTATTCTGAAATTTCTTTGTCTTCTCTATCTTTGTCTGGATTAACCTGTGCATGTTCATGTTGTTAGGAGTGGGACACTGAAATGATCTTGAGGTGCCTGAGGGCCAGGTGACCTCCTAGGATATCATTATCAAAGAAGGCAATTCAAGTTGTCTCCTGTTCCATACTATCTGTCTGAAGGTTACCACAAACGTTGCATTTGGTGAGTATTACTCTACCACCACAGGAATCAGTTACGAGTAGACTAAGTTACTGGTCTGAATGTCACCAAAGGGTTTCATTGGGTGATGCTTACTCTACCCAGACAGGACAATTTACACACAGTCTAAGTGACTGGTCCCTCATTGGGGAGGACACTGCACACAGAATAGCTGCATATGGGTATGCTGTCCCATTACTTTCTGTCACTCCCTGCAGCTTTCAACTATCTCCTCTGAATAGATTGTTGCCTAAAACTGACTAATTTACTCTTATGTTGTAGAGAATACATATCCCACTGCATCCCTCCCCCAGTCAGGAAGGTGTAGCCTTCTCCGTGTATTCCTGGATGATTTTGCAGACCAGGAGAAAACCACCTTGCTAACTTCTTCCCATGTTTGCCAAAGGACCGTGGTATTCTTCTATCTTTGTCTGTACTAACCTGTTCATGTTCATGTCATTAGGACTGGGACACTGAAATGATCATGATCTTGGTTGTCTGAGGGCCAGGTGACCTCCTGGGGTATCCCGTATCAGGGAAGACAAGTCAAGGTGTCTCCTGCTCCATACTATGAGTCTGAACGTCACCACATAGGTTGCATTTGGTGAGCCTTGCTCTACCCACACAGGGATCAGGTACACGTAGACTAAGTGACTGATCCCATGTCCACAACATGCCTGAATCACCCACTTCCCTTTGCATCACTCTCCTCAGCCTCACCTGATGCCTGAATCTCAATCATGTTTTCCAAAGTCCCAGAGGATACCCAGCACATGAAATCCCTCCCTCAGTGTGGATCCCAAAACCTTCGCTACGTTTTCCTAGATGATTTTCCATACAAGGATACAAGCTTGCTCACTTTTTTACTTCTATATCAAAGAATCTTTGCCTTCTTTATCTCTATCTGGTTTATCCTGTACATGTTTTTTTTTGTTTTTTTTGGTAGAGACAGAGTCTCACTTTATGGCCCTCGGTAGAGTGCCATGGCATCACACAGCTCACAGCAACCTCCAACTCCTGGGCTTAAGCGATTCTCCTGCCTCAGCCTCCCGAGTAGCTGGGACTACAGGCGCCTGCCACAACACCCAGCTATTTTTTGGTTCCAGTTCAGCCGGGGCCGGGCTTGAACCCGCCACCCTCGGTACATGGGGCCGGCGCCTTACCGACTGAGCCACAGGCACCGCCCTATCCTGCACATGTTTACAGTGTTAGGACTGGAATCCCTGCGATGGTCCTGAGTTCGCCTGAGTTCCAGGTGCTGCTCAGGATCTTCCAGGATCAGGGAAGGCAAATTAGGGGACCTCCAGCTCCATCCTATCTACCTTAAGGTCACCACAAATGTTGCATTTGCTGAGCCTTACTCTACCCAGAGAGGACCCAGTTTCACACATCCTCTAAGTGACTGGTCCCTTTCCAGTGCACACAGCATGACTGAATATGGAGATCCTGTCACATTCCTACTGTCACATCGCATAGCACTCAACCATCTTCTGAGAATATACTGATGCCTGAAACTGACTTGTTTATACTTAAGTCCTAGAATGGGCCCACGCCACTGCATCCCTCCCTTACCCAGGATCCCCTGGTTTTCTATGTGTTTTCCTTGATGATTTTCTCTCTTTTTCTCTTCTATTTGGCAGTATTTTTTGTCTTCTCTATTTTTATCTGGTTCAACAGGTACATGTTTATGTTGTTAGGACTAGAATCCTTGAAATGATCTTGAGGTTGTGTGAGGTCCAGGTGGCTGCTAGGATTATCCAGAATCACGGAAGACAAATGAAGGGTCCTGTTGAACCATCCTATCGCACTTAATGTCACCATAAAGGTGGCATTTGGTGAACCTTATTCTACGCAGAAAGGACCCAGGTACACACAGTCTCAGAGACTGGTCCCTTTCCGGTTAGGGCACTGCACACAGAATGCCTGAATGTGGAGATGCTCCCCCATCCCTTTAACATCACCCTCTGCAGATTTCGTCACTCTTCTGATGCCTGAACCTGACTTATTTTTTCTATAGTCCTGGAGAATGACTACCCCACTGTATGTCTCTCTCACTGATGATGTTCTCACCCTCTCTGTTATCCTGGATGATTTTCCATACAAGGAGAGAACTAGCTTGCTCACTTTTCCACTTCTGTTTTGAAGTAGTTTTGCCTTCTCTTACTTTATCTGGCTTAATCCATACATGATGTTGTTAGGACTGGAATCCCTGAAATGGTCTTGAGGTTGCCTCAGGTCCAAGTGGCTGCCTAGGATCTCCCATTATCAGATATGGCAACTCAAGGCATATGCAGATCCAACCCATCACCCTTATGTTCACTACCCATGCTGCATTTGGTGAGCCTTCCTCTACCCAGACAGGAACCAGTTATACATAGTCTAAGTGCCTCACCTAATTGGTTAATCTCAATTAAGCTTCTAAAGTCCCAGAGAATTCCCAGCACATGACATTGCTCCCCCAGAGTAGATGCCCTCGCCTTTCTGCATTATCCTGGATGATTTTCCAGACCAGGAGACAACAAGGTTGCTTAGATTTTCTCTTCTCTATGGAAGCATCTTTGCCTACATTATCTCTATCTGCTTTATCCTGTACATTAGGGGTCCTCGAACTTTTTAAACAGGGGTAAATTCACTGTCCCTCAGACTGTTGGAGGGCCGGACTATAGTTTAAAAAAAAAAACTATGGGGGCGGCGCCTGTGGCTCAGTGAATAGGGCGCCAGCCCCATATGCTGAGGGTGGAGGGTTCAAACCCAGCCCCAGCCAAACTGCAACAAAAAAATAGCTGGGTGTTGCGGCGGGTGCCTGTAGTCCCAGCTGCTCGGGAGGCTGAGGCAAGAGAATCGCGTAAGCCCAAGAGTTAGAGGTCGCTGTGAGCCGTGTGACCTCATGGCACTCTACCCGAGGGTGGTACAGTGAGACTCTGTCTCTACAAAAGAAAAAATAAATAAATAAAATAAAATAAAATAAATTAAATTAAAAAAAAAAAACTATGAACAAATTCCTATGCACACTGCATATATCTTATTTTGAAGTAAAAAAAACAAAACGGGAACAAATACAATCACACCACCTCATGTGGCTCATGGGCCGTAATTTGAGGACCCCTGCGTTTTAGGACTGGAATCCCTAAAATGGGCATGAGGTTGCCAGAGTTGCAGGTGGCTGCTCAGCATCTTCTAGGATCAGGGAAGTCAATTCAAGGGGCCTGTAGCTCCATCCTATCACCCTTAAGGTCACCACAAAGGTTGCATGTGGTGAGCCTTACATTACTCAAACAGGAAACAGTCACACATAGTCTAAGTGACTGGTCCCTGTTCAGCTAGGGCACTGCACACAGCATGCCTAAATGTGGAGATGCTGTCCCATCCCCTTTAATCGCCCACTGCAGATTTAATCAGTCTCCCCATCACCTGATGCCTAAACGTGACTTCCTCTTTGTAAAATCCTAGAGAATACTACCCCCACTGCATCCCTCCCTCACTGAGGATGCCCTCCCTTTCTCTGTGCCTTCCTGGATGATTTTCCAGCCCAGGAGAAAACTACCTTGCTCACTTTCCTACCTTATATTCAGAAATTTCTTTGCCTTCTCTATCTTTGTCTGGATTAACCTGTTCATGTTCATGATGTTAGGACTGGAACACTGGAATGATCTTGAGGTTGTCTGAGAGGCAGGTGACCTCCAGGGAAATCTGATTATCTGGGAAGGAACGTCAAGATGTCTCCTGCTCCATACTATGAGTCCTAAGGTCTCCATAAAGGTTGCATTTGGTGAGCCCTCCTCTACCCACACAGGGATCAGGTACACTTAGACTAAGTGACTGGTCCCTGTCCAGATAGAGCACTGCACAACATGCCTGAATGCAAATACTGTTCCATTCCCCAGCATCAACGGCTTCACTTTTCATCACTCTCCTCAACCTCGTCTGATGCCTGAACCTCAATTATTATTATTATTTTTATTTTTGCTTTCAATTTCAGCTGGCTTTCACTTTTCTTAGTTTGAAGTTGTTGTTGTTTTTTTTTTTTTTTTTTTTTTCCTGTTCTTCCTTTAGGGATTCTCTTGCCCTTTGCCTCCCAAGTAGCTGGGATTACAGGCACCTGCCACAACTCCCGGCTTTTTTTTTTTGGTAGAGACAGGATTTCACTCTGGTTCACTTCTGCTCATACTGGTCTCGAACCTCCAAGCTCAGGCAATCCACCTGCCTCAGCCACTAGGCCCGGCCCTGAACCTCAATTATTTATTCCAAAGTCCCAGAGGATACCCAGCACACGAAATCCCTCCCTCAGTGGGGATCCCAAAACCTTCACTATGTTTTCCTAGATTTTCCATACAAGGAGACAACAACCTTGCTCACTTTTTCACTTCTAAATCAAAGTACCTTTGCCTTCCTTATCTGTATCTGCTTTATTCTGTACCTATTCACAGTGTTGGGACTGGAATCCTTGAGATGGTCCTGAGTTTCCCTGATCCAGATAGCTGCCTAGTATCTTCCAGGATCAGGGAAGGCAAGTAAAGGGACCTCCAGTTCCATCCTATCTACCTTAAGGTCACCACGAATGTTGCATTTGGTTAGCCTTACTCAACCCAGAGAGGACCCAGTTGTACACATCCTCTAAGTGATGGTCCCTTTCCTGGTAGGGCAGTGCACGCAGCATGACTAAATATGGAGATCCTGCCACGTTCCTACTGTGACACCATGTAGTGCTCAACCATCTTCCAAGAATATGCCGATGCCTGAAACTGACTTGTTTTTTTGTTTGTTTGTTTGTATGTTTTTTTTTTTTGTAGAGACAGTCTCACTTTATGGCCCTCGGTAGAGTGCCATGGCATCACACAGCTCACAGCAACCTCCAACTCCTGGGCTTAAGCGATTCTCTTGCCTCAGCTTCCCGAGTAGCTGGGACTACAGGCGCCCGCCACAACGCCCAGCTATTTTTTGGTTGCAGTTCAGCCGGGGCTGGGTATGAACCCGCCACCCTCAGTATATGGGGCCGGCGCCATAGGGCCACAGGCGCCGCCCCTGTATGTTTGTTTTTTTGAGACAAGAGTCTGATTTAGTCACCCTTGGTAGAATGCAGTGGTGTCACAGCTCACAGCAACCTCCAGTTCTTGGGCTTAGGTGATTCTCTTGACTCAGCCTCCTGAGTAGCTGGGACTACAGGCGCCCGCCACAACGCCTGGCTATTTTTGTTTTGTTGTTGCAGTTTGGCTGGGGCCGGGGCCGGGGCCGGGGCCGGGGCCGGGTTTGAACCCACCACCCTCAGTATATAGGGCCGGAACCCTACTCACTGAGCCACAGGCGCTGCCCTGTTTTTTTTTTAAGACTCGATAGGGTGCTGTGATGTCACAGCTCACAGCAACCTCAAACTCTTGGGCTCAAGCAATTCTCCTGCATCAGCCTCCCAAGTAGCTGAGACTACAGGCACCCACCACAATGCCTAGTCATTTTTTTTTTGAAAGAGATGGATATTTAATGAGCTTGACTTGTAGTAATCAGTTCATTATGTATTTTAATATGAAAACGCTATAAATCTTAAATATATACAATTTGAATTTAAAAATTGTTTAAAATAAAGCGAAGTTGAAACCAAAGGTTAGTTTCATATCCTCAGGGACTAAAGACATTTTTTTTTTTTTGTAGAGACAGAGTCTCACTGTACCGCCCTCGGGTAGAGTGCCGTGGCCTCACACGGCTCACAGCAACCTCTGACTCTTGGGCTTACATGATTCTCCTGCCTCAGCCTCCCGAGCAGCTGGGACTACAGGCGCCCGCCACAACGCCCGGCTATTTTTCGGTTGCAGTTTGGCGGGGGCTAGGTTTGAACCCACCACCCTCGGCATATGGGGCCGGCGCCTTACTCACTGAGCCATAGGCGCTGCCCAGGACTAAAGACATTTCAAAGCAATTTTTTAAAAATTTCAGGTTAATGTGAGGGTACAAACACCAGGTCAAAATGTTTGATTGTGTTAGGTACACTCCCTATTGTGGTTATGTCGCACACTCAAAAGGTGTACCTAACAGGAAGCACCCTATCCCCTTCCCTTCCCTCCCCCAACTTGAATTGAAATAAGTTTTTCTCTTATGTTAGCATACATTAGATTATCTACTGCTTCATATTAGTATTGACTACATTGGATATTTGCTTTCCATTCTTCTGATACTTGACAAAGAACAATGTGTTTCTTTTTCTTTTTTATTGAGTCAAATACACATAGATCATGAATACATTTATGCATATGTGGGGTACAAGGTGTTGATTTTTTTTTATACAATCTGATGTGGTTACATCAAACCATTCAACATAGCTTTCGCTTCATTTGGTCATTTCTTTATGTTGCAGTTGTCATTGTTTTAGCTGGCCCAGGCAGGCTCAAATCCGCCACCCTCGGTATACATGGCTGGCGCCCTACCCACTGAGCTATGGGCACTGCTGACTTGTTCATTCTTATGTCCTAGAGATGGCTCACACCACTGCATCCCTCCCTGACTCAGGATCACCTGGCTTTCTATGTGTTTTCCTTGATGATTTTCCAGACCAGGAGAGAACGAGCTAGCTTACTTTTTCTCTTCTATTTCCCAGTATTTTTGCCTTCTCTATCTTTATCTGGTTCAACAGGTACATGTTCATGTTGTTAGGACTGGAATCCTTGAAATGGTCTTGAGGTTGTGTGAGGTCCAGGTGGCTGCTAGGATTATCCAGAATCACGGAAGACAAATGAAGGGTACTGTTGCACTGTCCTATCACACTTAATGTCACCACAAAGGTGGCATTTGGTGAACCTTACTCTACTCAGAAAGAACTCTGGTACACATAGTCTCAGAGACTGGTCCCTTTCCGGGTAGGGCACTGCACACAGAATGCCTAAATGTGGAGATGCTCCCCCATTCCTTTAACATCACCCCCTGCAGATTTCGTCACTCTCCTGATGCCTGAACCTGACTTTTTTTTTTTAAGTCCTGGAGAATGGTTACCCCACTACATGTCTCCCTCACTGATGATGTTCTCTATGTTATCCAGACTAGGTGACTGCAAGTTTGCTCACATTTTCCCTTCTATGTAAAAGTATCTATGCCTAATTTACCTCTATCTTATTTATCTTGTACATGTTCACATTGTTAGGACTGGAATCCATGAAATGGGCCTGTGGTCGACTGAGGTCCAGGTGGCTGCCTGGGATCTTCCAGAATCAAGGAAGGCAAATGATGCCCAATGTTGCACCATCGTATCAAACTTAATGTCACTGCAAAGCTTGCGTTTGTTGAGCCGTACTCTCCTCAGGAAGAACCCAGGTACACAGAGTCTCAGTGACCGGTCCCTTTCCAGGTAGGGCACTGCTCACAGCATGGCTTAATGTGGTGATTCTCTCCTTTCCATTATCATTGCCCTCTGTACATTTAACCATTCCCCTCATACTTTCCTGGTGCAAGAACCTGACTTACCTCTTATGGAGTCCCAGAGAATACCCACCCTCTGCACCCTCTGCCTGCCTTTCTCACTCATGATGTTCTCATTTTCTCTGTTTTCCAGGATCATTTTCCATACAAAGAGACAGGGTTTGCTCACATTTTCTTTCTTTTTTTTTTTTTTTGTAGAGACAGAGTCTCACTTTATGGCCCTCGGTAGAGTGCCATGGCCTCACACAGCTCACAGCAACCCCCAACTTCCTGGGCTTACGCGATTCTCTTGCCTCAGCCTCCCGAGCAGCTGGGACTACAGGCGCCCGCCACAACGCCTGGCTATTTTTTGGTTGCAGTTTGGCCGGGGCTGGGTTTGAATCCGCCACCCTCGGTATATGGGGCCGGCGCCCTACTGACTGAGCCATAGGCGCCGTCCGACATTTTCATCTCTATGTCAAAGTATCTTTGCCTTGTCTAACTTTACATGGTTTAACTGTACATGTTGAGGTTGGTAGGAGTGGAATTCCTGAAATGGACTGGAGGTTACCTGAGTTCCAGCTGTGAGCCTAGGATGTCCATTATCAGGAAAGGCTATTCAAGGGATAGCATCTCCAACTTCTCACCCTTCAGGTCACCAGAAACGTTGCATTTGGTGAACACTCTACTCATTTTCCATACAAGGAGACAGACATGCCTCGGCACCTGTAGCACAAGTGGTCACAGCCCCAGCCACATACACCAAGGGTGACGGGTTCAAACTCAGCCTGGGCCAAATAAATAACTGCAACAACAACAAAAGTAGCCTGGCGTTGTGGAGGGGGCCTGTATTCGCAGCTACGGAGGCTGAGGTGAGAGAAGCTCTTAAGCCCAAGAGTTTGAGGTGTCTGTGACATGTGATGGCATGGCATGCTACCATGGGTGACATAGTGAGACTGTTGCCTAAAAAAAAAAAAAGAGACAGACAAGTTTGCTCACTTTTTCACTGCTATTTCAGGATATCTTTGACTTGTCTATGTTTATCTGGTTTAACTGTACAAGTTGATGTTGGTATCCCTGAAAGGGACTTGAGGTTACTTGAGGTCTAGATGGCTGCCTAGGACCTCCATTATCAGGGACAGCAATTCAAAGGTCTTGCAGCTCCAAGCTCTTACCATTCAGGTCACCAGAAATACTACATTTGGAGAGCCTTCCTCTACCCAGAAACGACCCGAATACACACATCCTGTACGTAATTGGTACAATTCTGGATAGGGCACTGCATTCAGTAAGACTGAAAATGAAGATGCTGTGACATTCCTTCTATTACCCCGTCACACTCACTCAACCATTTTCCTGAGAATGTACTGATGCCTGAAAGTGACTTATTTACCCTGATGTCCTAGAGAGTGCCCACTCAACTGCATCCCTGCCTGACTGAGGATGCCCTCTGCCCTCGCAGTCTCCGTGCTCTCCTCCATGATTTTCCACTCCTGCAGAGAACAAGTTTGGTCACTTTATCTCTTCTATTTAACAGTATTTTTGCCTTCTCTATCTTTATCTGGTTGAACATGCATATATTCTCGTTGGTAGGACTGGAATCCTTGAAATGGTCTTGAGGTTGCCTGAGATCCAACTGGCTGCCTGGGATCTTCCAGAATCAAGGAAGACAAAGGAAGTGCAATGTTGCACCATCCTATCACACTTAATGCCACCACAAAGGTTGTATTTGTTAAGAATTACTCTACTCAGGGCGGCGCCTGTGGCTCAACGGGTAGGGCGCCGGTCCCATATGCCGGAGGTGGCGGGTTCAAGCCCAGCCCCGGCCAAAAAAAAAAAAAAAAAAAAAAAAAAAGAATTACTCTACTCAGAAAGAACCCAGGTACACAGTCTCAGTGAATGGTCCCTTTCTAGGTAGGGCACTGCACAGAGCATGGCTTAATAAGGCGATTCTGTCCCTTCCACTATCATCACCCTCTGTACATTTAATCACTCCCCTCACACTCTCCTGGTGCCTAAACCTGACTTATCTTTTCCAAAGTCCTAAAGAATGCCCACACCTCTGCATGCCTCTCTTACTCATGATGTTCTCAGATCCTTACATTATTCTGGATGATTTTCACTACAAGGAGAGAACAAGTTTGCTCATCTTTTCACATCTATTTCAAAGTTTCTTTGACTTTTCCTTGTTTATGTGGTTTAACCTGTACATGTTGATACTTTCAGGACTTGAGTCCATGAAATGGACTTCAGGTTGTTTCACGTCCAGATGGCGGACTAGGATCTCCATTATCAAGGACGCAATTCAAGAGTCTTGCCACTCTGACCTCTCACCCTTCAGGTCACCACAAATGGTGCATTTGGTGAGCCTTACTCTACCCAGAATAGACCCAATTACACACATGCTGTACGTAATTGGTACCATTCTGGATAGGGCACTGCACCCAGCAGGACTGAAAATGAAGATGCTGTGACATTCCTTCTATTACCCACGGGCGCACTCAAGCATTTCCTGAGAATATACTGATGCCTAAAACTGCCTTATTTACTCTGATGTCCTAGAGAGTGCCCACCCAACTGCATCCCTGCCTGACTGAGGATGCCCTTGCATTCCCTTAGTTTTCATCCATGATTTTCCAGTCCTGCAGAGAATAAGCATAGTCACTTTTATTGCCTGCATTTCACAGTATTTTACCCTTCTCTATCTTTATCTGGTTGAACCTATATATGTTCATGCTGTTAGGACTGGAATCCTTGAAATGGTCTTGAGGTCCAGGTGGCCTCCTGGGATCTTCCAGAATCAAGGAAGGCAAATGAAGCGCAATCTTGCACCATCTTATCACAGTTAATGTCACCAAGAAGGTTGCACTTGTTGAGCCTTACTCTACTCAGAAAGGACCCAGGTACACGGAATCTCAGTGACTGGTCCCTTTCAGCATAGGGTGCTGAACACAGCATCTCTTAATGGGGTGATTCTTTCCCTTCTACTATCATCGCCCTCTGTACATTTAATCACAAACCTCACATTCTCCTGGTACCTGAACCTGACTTATCTTTTCTAAAGTCCTTGAGAATGCCCATGCCTCTGCATGCATTTCTCACTGATGTTCTCACCTTCTATAAGTTATCCTGGATCATTTCCCATACAAGGAAACAGACATGCATCAGTGCCCATAGCACAGTGGTCACGGGCCCAGCCACTTACACCAAGGGTGGCGGGTTCAAACCAGGACCGGGACCAAATGAACAATTGCAACAGAAAAAAAGAGCCAGGGGTTGTGGTGGGCGCCTGTAGTCCCAGCTACTTGGGAGGCTGAGGCAAGAGAATCACTTAAGCCAAAGAGTGTGAGGTTGCTGTGAGCTGTGACACCAGGCATTCTACCCAGGGCAACATAGTGAGACTCTGACTTAAAAAAAAAAAAAAGACGACAGACAAGTTTGCTTACTTTTTCACTTCTATTTCAAAGTATCTATTCCTTCTCTATCTTTATAACAGTACATGTTGATATTGTTACGACTGGTATCTGTGAAATGGACTTGAGGTTGTCTGAGGTCTACCTGGCTGTCTGGGATCTTCACTGTCAGGGACTTCAATTCAAGGGTCTTGCAGCTCCAACCTCTTTATCCCTCAGGTCACCACAAATGTTGCATTTGGTGAGCTTTACTCCACCCAGAATGGACCAATTACACACATCCTCTACGTAATTGGTACCATTCAGGATAGGGCACTGCACCCAGTTAGACTGAAAATGAAGATGCTGTGACATTATTTCTACTCCCCAGCCGCACGCAACCATTTCCTGAGAATATACTGATGCTTGAAAAGTGACTTATTTACTCTGACGTCCTAGAGCGTGCCCACCCCCACCCAACTGCATCTGTGCCTGACTGATGCCCTTGCATTCTCTGTATTTTCCTCCATAATTTTCCACTTCTGTAGAGAACAAGCTTGGTCACTTTACCTCTTCTATGTCTTAGTATTTTTGCCTTCTCTATCTTTATCTGGTTGAACCTGCATATATGTTTACGTTGTTAGCACTGGAATCTTTGAAATGGTCATAAGGTTGCCTGAGATCCAGGTGGCTGACTGGGATCTTCTGGCATCAAGGAAGACAACGGAAATGTATTGCTGCACTATCCTATCACATTCAATGTCACCACAAAGGTTTCATTTGTTGAGCCTTACTCTACTCAGAAAGGACCCAGAAACACAGAGTCTCAGTGACTGGTCCCTTTTGGGGTAGGGCACTGCACAGAGCATGGCTTAATGCAGAGATTCCATCCCTTCCAGTATCATCGCCCTCTGTACACTTCATCACTCCCCTCTCACTCTCCTGGTACCTGAACCTGACTTATCTTTTCCAAAGTCCTAGAGAATGCCCACACCTCTGCATGCATTTCTTATTAATGATGTTCTCACCTTCTTATCTTATGCTGGATGATTTTCCCTACAAGCAGACAAGTTTGCTCACCTTTTCTTTTTTTTTTTTTAATTTTATTTTGTCTACTTATTTATTTTTGCAGTTTTTGGTCAGGGCTGGGTTTGAACCCGCCCCCTCTGGCATATGGGGCCAGCACCCTACTCCTTTGAAGTTTGCTCACCTTTTCACATCTATTTCAATGTATCTTTGCCTTCTCTACCTTTATCTGCTTTAACCTGTACATGTTGATGTTGTTAGGACTGGCATCCCTGAAATGGACTTGAGGTTGCCTGAGGTCCAGCTGTCTGCCTACGAAATCCAAAATCAGGGAAGGCAATTCAAGAGTCTTGTAGCTCCAACCTGTCACCCTTTGGGTGACCACAAATGTTGCATTTGGTGAGCCTTACTCTACCCAGAAAAGACTGAATTACACACATCTTCTATGTAATTCACTCCATTCTGGATAGGGCACTGCACCCAGCAAGACTGAAAATGAAGATGTTGTGACAATTCTTTTTTTTTTTTGTAGAGACAGAGTCTCACTTTATGGCCCTCGGTAGAGTGCCGTGGCCTCACACAGCTCATAGCAACCTCCAACTCCTGGGCTTAAGCGATTCTCTTGCCTCAGCCTCCCGAGTAGCTGGGACTACAGGCGCCCGCCACAACACCCGGCTATTTTTTGGTTGCAGTTTGGCCGGGGCCAGGTTTGAACCCGCCACCCTCGGTATATGGGGCCGGCGCCTTACCGACTGAGCCACAGGCACCGCCCAACGTTGTGACATTTCTTCCATTACCCCCCAGGAACACTCAAGCATTTCCCAAGAATATATGGGTGCCTGAAACTACCTTATTTGCTATGATGTCCTAGAGAGAGCCCACCCAACAGCATCCCTGCCTGACTGAGGATGTACTCACATTCTCTGTTTCCTCCATGATTTTCCAGGCCAACAGACAACAAGTTTGGTCACTTTATCTCTTCTATTTCACAGAATTTTTGTCTTCTCTATCTTTATCTGGTTGAACCTGTATATGTTCACATTTTTAAGACTGGAATCCTCGAAATGGTCTTGAGGTTGCCTGAGGTCCAGGTGGCTACCTGGGATCTTCCAGAATCAAGGAAGAGAAATGACCCACAATGTTGCACCATCCTATCATACTTAATGTCACTACGAACGTTGCATTTGTTGAGCCTTACTCTACTCAGAAAGGACCCAGAAACATTGAGTCTCAGTGACTGGTCCCCTTTCCGGGTAGGGCACTGCACACAGCATGGCTTAATATGGCGATTCTTTCCCTTCCACTATTCATTGCCCTCTGTACATTTAATCACTCCCTTCACACTCTCTTGATGACTGATCCTGACTAATTTCATCTCAAGTCCTAGAGAATGCTCACCACTCTGCACTCCTTTATCACTGATGATATTCTCAACTTCTCTATGTTATCTTGGATCATTTCCCATACAAGGAGACAGACATGCCTCGGCACCTGGAGCAAAGTGGTTCCACCACCAGCTGCATACACCAACGGTGGGGGGTGGGTCAACCCTGGCCTGGGACAACTACACAACTGCAACAGAAAAAATAGCCAGGCGCCGTGGTGGGCGCCTGTAGTTCCAGCTACTTGGGAGACTGAGGCAACAGAATGGCTTAAGCTGAAGATTTTGGGGTTCCTGTGAACTATGGCACTACAGCACTCTACAGAGGGCAACATACTGAGTCTGTCTCAGGAAAAAAAAAGAGATAGACAATAAGTTTGCTCACTTTTTTACTTCTATTTCAAAGTAACTTTGCCTTCTCTATCTTTACCTGGTTTAATATGTACATGTTGTTGTTAGCCTGGTATCCCTGAAATGGACTTGAGGTTGCTTGAGGTCAAGATGGCTGCCTAGGATGTCCTATATCAGGGACAGTAATTCAAGGGTCTAGCAGCTCCATCCTCTCACTCTTCAGCTCACGTGTTGCATTTCGTGAGCTTTACTCTACTTCGAAAAGACCATTACACACTTCCTCTATGTAATTGGTACCATTCTGGATAGGGCACTGCACCCAGCAGGACTGAAAATGAACATGCTGTAACATTCCTTCTATTACCTCTGGCCACACTCAAGCATTTCCTGAGAATATACTGATGCCTGAAACTGAGTTATTTACTCTGATGTCCTAGACAGTGCCCAACCAACTGCATCCTTGCCTGACTGAGGATGCCCTGGCAATCCATGTATTTTCCTCCGTGATTTTACACTCAGGAGAGAACAAGTTTGGTCACTTCATCTCTTCTATTTCATACTATTTTTGCCTTTTCTATCTTTATCTGGTCGAACCTGTATATGTTCACGCTGTTAGTACCACAATCCTCAAATCGGTGTTGAAGTTGCCTGAGGTTCACGTTACTTTCTGGGACCTTCCAGAAAGAAGGGAGGCAAATGAAGTGCAATGTTGCACCATCCTATCACACTTAATGTCACCGGAAAGGTCGCATTTTTAAGTGTTATCTACTTAAAAAGAACCCAGGTATACAGACTCTCAGTGAATGGTCCCTTTCCAAGTAGGGCACTGCACACAGCATGGCTTAATACGGTGATTCTAAACCTTCCACTATCATCACCCTCTGTACATACAATCACTCCCCTCACAGTCTCCTGATGCCTAAACCTGACTTGTTTCATCTAAAGTCCTAGAGAATGCCCACCCTGGGCATGCCTTTCTCGCTCATGATGTTCTCACATTCTTATGCTATTTTGCATGAGATTCTCTACAAGGAGAGAACAAGTTTGCTCCTTTTTTAACATCCATTTCAAAGTATCTTTGCCTTCTCTATCTTTATGTGGTTTAATCTGTACATGTTGATGTTGTTAGAATTGGAATCACTGAAATGGAGTTAAGGTTTCCTCAGGTACAGCTGGCTGCCTAGGATTAGGCAATTCTAGGGTCTTGTAGCTCCAACCTCTCACCCTTTAGGTCACCATAAATGTTGCATTTGGCGAGCTTTACTCTACCCCAAAAGGACCAATTACACACATCCTCCACATAATTGGTACCATTCAGGATAGGGCACTGCACACAGACTGAAAATGAAGATGTTGTGACATTCCTTCTGCTACTCTGGCCATACTCAACCATTTTCTGACAACATACTAATGCCTAAAACTAACTTATTTACTCTACTGTCTTATAGAGCCCACCAATCTGCATCCCTGCCTGACTGAGGATGCCCTCGCATTCTCTGTGCTTTCCTCCGTGATTTTCCAGTCCTGCAGAGAACAAGTTTGGTTATTTTATCTCTTATATTTCACAGAATTTCTGCCTTGTCTACCTTTATCAGGTTGAACCTGTATATGTTCACACTGTTAGGACTGCAATCCTCGAAATGGTCTTGAGGTTGCCTGCAGTCCAGGTGGCTTACTGGCATCTTCCAGAATCAACGAAGACGAATGATGCGCAACGCTGCACCATCCTATAACAGTTAGTGTCACCACAGAGGTTGCATTTGTTGAGCCGTACTCTACTCAGAAAGGACGCAGGTACACAGAGTCTCAGTGCCTGTTCCCTCTCTTCGTAGGGCACTGCACACAGCATGGCTTAATAGGGCGATTCTGTCCCTTCCACCATCATCAGCCTCTGTGCATTTAATCATTCCCATCACACTCTCCTGGTGCCTAAACCTGACTTATTTTTGCTAAGTCCTAGAGAATGCCCAGTGCTCTGCACGCTCTGCATGCCTTTCTCAGTGAAGATATTCTCACCTTCTCTATGTTACCTTGGATCATTTTCCATACAAGGAGACAGACATGCCTCGGTACCCGAAGCACATTGGTTATGGTGCCAGCCACATACACCAAGGGTGGCGGGTTCAAACCTGGCCCAGGCCAGCTAAATAACTGCAACAACAACAAAAAAATAGCCAGGCACTGTGGCAGGTGCCTGTATTCCCATCTACTTCTGAGGCTGAGGCAATAGAAATGCTTCACCCAGAACTTTGGGGTTGCTGTGAGCTGTGATTCCACAGCTCCTACTGAGGGTGATATAGTGAGACTCTGTCTCAAAAAAAAAAAAAATAAAGGAGACAGAAAACACGTTTGCTCACTTTTTCACTTCTATTTCAAAGTATCTTTGCCTTTTCTGTTTTTACCTGGTTTAATCTGTACATATTGACTTTGTTAGGATTGGCATCCCTGAAATGGACTTGAGGCTGATTGAGGGCTAGCTGGCTGCCTAGGATCTCCATTATCAGGGACGGCAATCCAAGTCTTGCAGCTCCAAACTCTCACTCTTCAGGTCATCACAAATGTTGCATTCGGTGAGTCTTACTCTACCCAGAAATGATCCATTACGCACATCCTCTACGTAATTGGTACCATTCTGGATAGGGCACTGCACCTAGTTAGACTGAAAATGAACATGCTGTAACATTCTTTCTGTTACCTCTGGCCAACTCAAGCATTTCCTGATAACATACGGATGCAGGAAATTGCCTTCTTTACTCTTGATTTCCTAGAGAGTGCCCACCCAACTGCATCCCTGCTGCATTCCAGCATGACTGAAAATGAAGATGCAGAGACATTCCTTCTATTATCCCTGGTAACACTCAACCATTTCCTGAGAATATACTGACGCCTGAAACTGATTTATTTACTCTGATGTCCTAGAGAGTGTCCACCCAACTGCATCGCTGCCTGAGGATCCCCTTGCAATCTCTGTGTTTACCTGTGTGATTTTCCAGTCCCAGAGAGAACAAGTTTGGTTACTTTATCTCTTCTATTTCACACTATTTTTGCCTTCTCTATCTTTATCTTGTTGAACCTGTGTATGTTCACACTGTTAGGACTGGAATCCTCGCAATGGCCTTGAGGTTGTCTGAGGTCCAGGTGAGTGTCTGGAATCTTCCACAATCAATGAAGACAAATGACGCACAATGTTACACCATCCTATAACAGTTAGTGTCACCACAGATGTTGCATTTGTTGAGCCGTACTCTACTCAGATAGGACCCAGGTACACAGTCTCAGCGACTAGTCCCTTTCCGCTTAGGGCACCACACACAGCATGGCTAAACATGGCAATTCTGTCCTTTTCCACTATCACCGCCCTCTGTACATTTAATCACTCCCCTTACACTCTCCTGTGCCTGAACCAGACTTATTTTTTCCAGAGTCCTAGAGAATGCCCACCCCTCTGCACACTCTGCATGCCTTTCTCACTGGTGATATTCTCACCTTCTCTATGTTATCTTGCATCATTTTCCAAAGAAGGAGACAGACATGCCTCGGTGCCCGAAGCACAGTGGTCCCGGCACCAGCCACATTACACCAAGGGTGGCATGTTCAACCCTGGCTCGGGCCAAGTACACAACCGCAACAACAACAACAAAATAGCTGGGCGCTATGCGGAGGCGGCTGTATTCCCAGCTACTTGGGAGGCCGAGGCAAGAGAATGGCTTAAGGCCAAGAGATTAGAGTTGCTGTAACCTGTGATGCCACAGCACTATCGAAGGCGACATAGTGAGAGTCTGTCTGAAAAATAAAATAAAATAAAATAAAAAGGAGACAGATAATCAGTTTGCTCACTTTTTCACTTCTATTTGAAAGTAATTTTGCCTTCTCTATGTTTATCTGGTTTAACAAGTTCATGTTGTTAGGACTAGTATCCCTGAAATGAAATTGACCCTGTTTGAGGTCTAGCTGGCTGCCTAGGATCTCCATTATTAGGGATGGCAATTCAAGGGTGTTGCAGCTCCAACCTTCACCTGTCAGGTCACCAGAAATGGTGCATTTGGTGAGCCTTACCCTATCCAGAAAGGACCCAATTACACACATGCTCTACATAATTGGTACCATTCTGGATGGGGCACTGCACCCAGCAGGACTGAAAATGAAGATGACATTCCTTCTATTCCCCCAGGCACACTCAACCATTTCCTGAGAATATACTGATGCCTGAAACTGACTTATTTACTCTGATGTCCTAGAGAGTGCCCACCCAACTGCATCCCTGCCTAACTGAGGATGCCTTCACATTTTTTGTGTTTTCCTCCATGATTTTCCACTCCTGCAGAAAACAAGCTTGGTCACTTTACCACTTCTATGTCACAGTATTTTTGCCTTCTCTATCTTTATCTGGTTGAACCTGCATATGTTTACGTTGTTAGGACTGGAATCTTTGAAATGGTCATGAGGTTGCCTGAGATCCAGGTGGCCACCACACCAAGGGTGGCGGGTTCAACCCTGGCCTAGGCCAAGTACACAACTGCAACAAAATCCAGAATCAAGGAAGACAATGGAAGTATAATGTTGCACCATCCTATCACACTTCATGTCACCACGAAGGTTGCATTTGTTGAGCCTTACTCTACTCAGAAAGGACCCAGAAACACAGAGTCTCAGTGACTGGTCCCTTTCTGGGTAGGGCACTGCACAGAGCATGGCTTAATGCAGCGATTCTGTCCCGTCCACTATCATCACCCTCTGTACACTTAATCACTCCCCTCACACTCTCCTGGTGGATGAACCTGACTTATACTTTCTAAAGTCCTAGAGCATGCCCACTACTCTGCATGCTTTTCTCACTCATGATGTTCTCACCTTCTCTGTTATCCTGGATAATTTTTCCTACAAGGAGAGAACAAGTTTACTCATTCTCTTCACGTCTATTTCAAAGTATCTTTGCCTTCTCTATCTTTATCTGGTATAACCTGTATATGTTGATGTTAGGACTGGAATCTCTGACATGGACTTGAGGTTGCCTGAGGTCCAGCTTACTGTCTCAGATGTTCATTATCAGGGAAGGCAATTCCAGAGTCTTGCAGTTCCAACCTCTCACCCTTTGGGTCATCACAAATGTTGCATTTCGGTGAGCCTTACTCTACCCAGAAAGGACTGAATTACACACGTCTTCTATGTAATTGACTCGATTCTGGATAGGGCACTGCACCCAGGCAGACTGAAAATAAACATACTGTGACATTCCTTCTATTACCCCCAGCCACACTCAAGCATTTCCTGAGAATATATGAATGCCTGAAACTGCCTTATTTACTCTGATATTCCAGAGAGTGCCCACCCAACTGCATCCCTGCTGTATTCCAGCATGACTGAAAACGAAGATGCAGAGACATTCCTTCTATTACCTGGGCCATTACATTCCTTCTATTACACTCAACCATTTCCTGAGAATATAATGATGCCTGAAACTGACTTATTTACTCTGATGTCCAGAGACTGCCCACCCAACTGCATCCCTGCTGTATTCCAGCATGACTGAAAATGAAGATGCAGAGACATTCCTTCTATTACCTGGGCCATTACATTCCTTCTATTACACTCAACCATTTCCTGAGAATATAATGATGCTTGAAACTGACTTATTTACTCTGATGTCCAGAGACTGCCCACCCAACTGCATTGCTGCCTGACTGAAGATGTCCTTGCAATCTCTGTTTACGTCTATAACTTTCCAGTCCTGGAGAGAACAAGTTGGAACAAGTTGGTCACTTTATGTCTTTGATTTCACAGTATTTTCCCCTTCTCTATCTTCATCTGGTTCAACCTGTATATGTTCACGTTGTTAGGACTGGAATCCTTGAAATGGTCTTGATGCTACCTGAGGTCCAGGTGGCTGCCTGGGATCTTCCTGAATCAAGGAAGACAAAGGAAGCGCAATGTTGCACCATCCTATCATCATAATTAATGTCACCACAAAGGTTGAATTTGTTCAGCCTTACTCTACTCAGAAAGGACCCAGGTATACAGTCTCAGTGACTGATCCCTTTGCAGGTAGGGCACTGCACACAGCATGGGCTAATGCAGACATTCTGTCCCTTCCACTATCATCGACCTCTGTATGTTTAATCACTCCCCTCACACTCTCCTGGTGCATGAACTGACCTTGTGTTTTCTTTTTTTTTTTTGTAGAGACAGAGTCTCACTTTATGGCCCTCGGTAGAGTGCCGTGGCATCACACAGCTCACAGCAACCTCCAACTCCTGGGCTTAAGTGATTCTCTTGCCTCAGCCTCCCGAGCAGCTGGGACTACAGGCGCCCGCCACAACGCCCGGCTATTTTTTGGTTGCAGTTTGGCCGGGGCCGGGTTTGAACCCGCCACCCTCGGTATATGGGGCCGGCGCCTTACCGACTGAGCCACAGGCGCCGCCCTGATCTTGTGTTTTCTACAGTCCTAGAGAATGCCCACCCCTCTGCATGCCTGTCTCACTGATGATGTTCTCACCTTCTCTATGCTATCCTGGATCATTTTCCAGACAAGGAGACAGACATTCCTTGGCAACCATAGTACAGTGGTTATGGCGCCAGTCACGTATACCAAGGGTGGTGGGTTCAAACCCAGCCTGGGCCGACTAAATCACTGCAAAAAAAAAAAAAAAAAAGCTGGGCATTGTGACAAGCACCTGTAGTCCCTGCTATGGGAGAGGCTGAGGCAAGAGAATCGCTTAAGCCCAAGAGTTTGAGGTTGCTGTGAGCTGCGATGCCAATGTACTATACCAAGGGAGACATAGTGACATTGTGTCTCAAAAAAAAAGATACAGACCACAGGTTTGCTCACTTTTCCACTTCTATTTCAAAATATCTTTGGCTTGTCTATGTTTATCTGGTTTAACTGTACATGTTGATCTTGTTAGACTGGTATCCCTGAAATGGACTTAAGGTTGCTTGAGGTCCAGCTGGCTGCCTAGGATCTCCATTATCAGGACCAGAAATTCAAGAGTCCTTTAGCCCCAACCTCTCATCATTCAGGTCACCACAAATGTTGCATTTGGTGAGCCTTACTCTACCCAGAAAGGACCCGATTACACACAAGCTCTACATAATTGGTACCATTCTGGATAGGGCACTGCACCCAGTTAGACTGAAATTGAAGACGCTGTGACATTCCTTCTATTACCTGTGCCACATTCAAGCATTAGCAGGGATATACTGATGCCTGAAACTGACTTATTTACTCTGATGTCCTAGAGAGTGCCCACCCAACTGCGTCCCTGCCTGAGGATGCCCTTACATTCTCTGTGCTTTCCTCCATTTACTTCGTCTCTTCCATTTCACAGTATTTCTGCCTTGGCTATCTTTATGAAGTTGAACCTGTATATGTTCACGTTATTAGGACTGCAATCCATGAAATGGTTTCGAGGTTGCCTGTGTTCCAGGTGGCTACCTGGGATCTTCCAGAATCAAGGAAGACAATGGAACTGTAATGTTGCACCATCTTATCACACTTAATATCACACAAAGGTTGCATTTCTTGCGCCATACTCTACTCACAAAAGACCCAGGTAGACAGAGTCTCAGCGAGTGGTCCCTTTCTATGTAGGGCACTGCACACAGCATGGCTGAATATGGCGATTCTGTCCCTTCCACTATCATCACCCTCTGTACATTTAATCACTCCCCTCTCACTTTCCTGGTGCCTGAGCCAACTTATTTTTTTCCAAGTCCTAGAGAATGCCCACCCCTCCGCACGCTCTGCATGCCTTTCTCACTGATGATATTCTCACCTTCTCTATGTTATCTTGCATCATTTTCCATACAAGGAGACAGACATGCCTTGGCGCCTGAAGCACAGTGGTTCTGCCCCCAGCTACATACACCAAGGGTGGTGTCCCTGGCCTGGGACAACTACACCACTACAACAGAAAAAATTGCCAGGCACTGTGGTGGGCGCCTGTAGTCCTAGCTACTTGGGAGCCTGAGGCAATGGAGTCACTTAAGCTCAAGATTTTGGGGTTGCTGTGAGCTGTGATGCAACAGCACTCTACCAACGGTGACACAGTGAGACTGTCTCAAAAAAAAAAAAAAAAGGAGACAGATAATAAGCTTGCTGACTTTTTCACTTCTATTTGGAAGTAACTGGTTTAGCATGTACATATTGATGTTGTTATGACTGGTATCCCTGAAATGGGCTTGAGGTTGCTTGAGGGCTAGCTAGCTGCCTAGGATCTCCGTTATCAGGGATGGCAATTCAAGGGTCTTGCAGCTCCAACCTCTCACCCTTCAGGACACCACAAAGGTTGCATTTGGTGAGTCTTACTCTACCCAGAAATGACCCAATTACACACATTCTCTATGTAATTGGTACCGTTCTGGATAGGGCACTGCACACAGTTAGACTGAAAATGAAGATGCTGTGACATTCCTTTTATTATCCCCTGTCACACTCGACCATTTTCTAAGAATATACTGATGCCTTAAAGTGACTTATTTACTCTGATGTCCTAGAGAGTGCCCACCATACTGTATCTATGCCTGACTGAGGATGCCCTCGCATTCTCTGTGTTTTCTTATCTGATTTTCCAGTCCTGGAGAGAATAAGTTAGGTCAGTTTATCTCTTGTATTTCACAGTATTTTGAACTTCTCTCTTTTTTTTTTTCTTTCATTGAGGCAGACTCTCACTATGTCGCCCTCTGTAGAGTGCTATGGCATCACAACTCATAGCAACCTCAAACTCTTGGGCTTAAGCGATTCTCTTGCCTCAGCCTCCCCATGTAGCCAGGACTACAGTGCATGCCATAATAACCGGCTATTTTTTTTTTTTTCTTGTAGTGTTTAGCTGGGCCAGGCCTGGTTCATACCCGCCACCCTCGTTGTATATGGCTGGCACAGTAACGACTGTGGTACGGGTGCTGAGCCTTCCTTCCCTAGCTTTATCTGGTTGAACCTGTATATGTTTGTGCTGTTAGGACTGGAATCCTTGAAATTGTCTTTTGGGTGCCTGAGGTCCATGTGGCTTCCTGGGACCTTCCAGAATCAAGGAAGACAAATGAAGCACAATGTTGTACCATCCCATCACACTTACTGTCACCAAAAGGTTGCATTTGGTGAGCCTTACTCCACTCAGAAAGGACCCAGGTACACAGACTCTCAGTGACTGATCCCTTTCCCGGTAGGGCACCGCACACTGCATGCCTGAATTTGGAGATGCTCTCCCATCCCCTTTAACATCACCCGCTACCAATTTCATCCCTCTCCTGATGACTGAACCTACCCCACTGAATACCTCTCTCACTGATGACGTTCTCACCTTCTCTATGTTATCCAGGATGGCTTCTCAAACAAGGAGAGAACTAGCTTGCTCACTTTTCACTTCTATTTCAAATTATTTTTGCCTTCTCTTACTTTACCTGGTTTAACCTGTATATGTTGATGTTGTTAGGACTGGAATCCTTGACATCGTCTTGACATTGTCTTAGGTCCAAGTGGCTGCCTAGGATCACCCATTACCAGGGAAGGCAACTCAAGCTACCTACAGATTCAACCAATCTGTCTTATGTTAGCTACAAATGCTTCATTTAGTGAGCCTTCCTCTGCTCAGACAAGGACCAGTTACTCATAGTGTAAGCACCTTGTCTAATTGGTGAACCTAAATTATGTTTTCTTATTTCCCAGAGAATTCTTAGAACATGACATAGCTCCATCAGAGTGGATGTCCATGCCTTCCCTGCATTACCCTGGCTTTTCCAGATAAGGAGACGATAAGGTTGCTCACATTTGCTCTTCTCTATCGAAGTACCCTTGCCTACGTTAATTCTATCAGCTTTATCCTGTACATGTTCACGTTGTTTGGACTGGAATCCCTGAAATGGGCACGAGGTTGCCTGAGATCCAGGTGGCTGCCTGGCATCAGCTAGGATCAGAGAAACCAATTCAAGGGGCATGCAGCTCTATCCTATCACCCTTGAGGTCACCACAAACGTTGCATTTGCTGAGCCTTACGCTACCCAAACAGGAACCAGTCACATATAGTCTAAGTGACTGGTCCCTGCTCAGCTAGGGCATTGCACATAGTATGCCTGAATGTGGAGATGCTGTCCCATCCCCTTTAGTCGCCCACTGCAAATTTAATCACTGTCCTCCCGCTCACCTGATGCTCATACTGGACTTCTTTTTTCTGAAATCCCCCCACTGCTTCCCTCCCTCACTGAAGATGCCCTCCCTTTCTCTATGCCTTCCTGGATGATTTTCCAGCTCAGGAGAAAACTAACTTGCTCACTTTTCTACCTTATATTCTGAAATTTCTTTGCCTTCTCTATCTTTGTCTGGATTAACCTGTTCATGTTCATGCTGTTAGGACTGGGACACTGAAATGATCTGGAGATTGCCGGAGAGCCAGGTGACATCCGGGGATATGCCATTATCAGGGAACGGAAGTCAAGGTGTCTCCTGCTCCATACTATGAGTCTGAATGTCACCACGTAGGTTGCATTTGGTGAGCCCTGCTCTACCCACACAGGGATCAGGTACCCATAGACTAAGTGACTGGTCCCTGTCCAGATAGAGCACTGCACAACATGCCTGAATGCGGAGATACTGTTCCATCCCCCAGCATCAACCGCTTCACTTTTCATCACTCTCCTCAGCCTCATCTGATGCCTGAACCTGAATTATTTTTTCCAATGTCCCAGAGGATACCCAGCACATGAAATCCCTCCCTCACTGTGGATCTCAAAACCTTTGCTATGTTTTCTTAGATAATTTTCCATAGAAGAAGACAACTGGCTTGCTCACTTTTTCACTCCTATTTCAAATTATTTTTGCCTTGTTTTACTTTAACTAGTTTAACCTTTATATGTTGATGTCATTAGAACTGGAATCCCTGAAATGGTCTTGAGGTTGCTTCAGGTCTAAGTGGCTGCTTATCAGGAATGGCAACTCAAGGGACATGGAGATCCAACCTATCAACCTTATGTTCCCCACCAATGTTGCATTTACTGAGCCTTACACTACCTAAACAGGAACTAGTCACACATAGTCTACGTGACTGGTCCCTGTTCAGATAGGGTACTGTACACAGCATGCCTGAATGTGAAAAGGCTGTCCTATTACCCTTAATCACCCACTGCAGATTGAATCAATCTCTATCCCCTCACCTGATGCCTGAACCAGACTTCTATTTCTAAAATCCTGGAGAATACTCCCCCCACAGCTTCCCTCCCTCACTGAGGATGCCCTCCCTTTCTCTATGCCTTCCTGGATGATTGTTCAGCCCAGGAGAAAACTAACTTGCTCACTTTTCCTCTTGTATTCTAAAATTTCTTCGCTTTCTCTATCTTTGCCTGGATTAACCTGTTCATGTTCATGATGTTAGCACTGGGACCCTGAAATGGAGGTTGCCCGAGGGCCAGGTGACTACCTGGGATATATATCCCAATAATAGGGAAGGCAAGTCAAGGTGTCCTTTGCTCCGTGCTATGAGTCTGAACATCACCACATAGGTTGCATTTGGTGAACCTTGCTCTACCCACACAAGGATCAGGTACACATAGACTAAGCGACTGGTCCCTGTCCAGATACAACACTGCACAAAATGCCTGAATGCAGAGATACTGTTCCATCCTCCAGCATCAACTACTTCACTTTTCATCACTCTCCTCAGCCTTGTCTGATGCCTGAACCTGAAATCTCTCCCTCAGTGTGGATCCAGAAACATTCACTACGTTTTGCTAGATAATTTTCCATACAAGGAGACAATTGGCTTGCTCACTTTTTCGCTTCTATTTCACATTATTTTGTCTTCTCTTAGTTTACCTGGATTAATATTCTTACATTGATGTTGTTAGGACTGGAATCAACTGCAATTGTCTTGAGGATGCTTCAGCTCCAAGTGGCACTCTAGTATCTACCATTATCAGGTATGGCAACTCAAGGGACATGCAGATCCAACCTATCTATCACCCTTATGTTCACCACCAATGTTGCCATTTGGTGAGCCTTACTCTACCCAAACAGGAACCAGTCGCATATAGTCTAAGTGACTGGTCCCTGCTCAGCTAGGGCACTGCACACAGCATGCCTGAATGTGGAGATGCTATCCCATCCCCTTTAGTCGCCCACTGCAAATTTAATCACTGTCCTCCCCCTCACCTGATGCCCAAACCGGACTTCTTTTTTCTGAAATCCTGGAGAATACTCACCCTACTGTTTCCCTCCCTCACCGAAGATGCCCTCCCTTTCTCTGTGCCTTCCTGGATGATTTTCCAGCCCATAAGAAAACTACCTTTCCACATTATATTCTAAAATTTGTTTGCCTTTTTTATCTTTGTCTGGATTAACCTGTTCATGTTCATGTTGTTAGGACTGGGACACTGAAATGATCTTGAGGTAGCCTAAGGGGCAGGTGACCTCCTGAGCTATCCCATTATCCGGGAAGGCAAGTCAAGGTGTCTCCTGTTCCATACTATGAGTCTGAACGTCACCACAAAGGTTGCATTTGGTGAGCCTTGCTCTACCCACACAGGGATCAGGTACACGTAGACTAAGCGACTAGTTCCTGTCCAAATAGAACACTGCACAACATGCCTGAAAGTGGAGATACTATTCCATCCCCCAGCATCAACCACTTCCTTTTTCATCACTCTCCTCAGTCTCGTCTGATGGCTGAACCTCAATTATTTTTTCCACTGTCCTAGAGGATATCCACCACATGAAATCATTCCCTCACTGTGGATACCAAAACCTTCGCTACATTTACCTAGATAATTTTTCCATACAAGGAGACAACTGGCTTGCTCAATTTTTCACTTCTAGTTCAAGTTATTCTTGCCTTCTTTTACTTTAGCTGGTTAAACCTTTGTATGTTGATGCTGTTAGGACTGGAATCAACTGAACTGGTCTTGAGGTTGCTTCAGGTCCAAGTGGCTGTCTAGAATCTCTCATTATCAGGGTTGGCAACTCAAAGGACATGCAGATCCAACCAATCTTCCTTATGTTCCCCATCAATGCAGCTTTTGCTGAGCCTTACGCTACCCAAACAGGAACTAGTCACACATAGTCTAAGTGACTGGTCCCTGTTCAGCTAGGGCACTGCACACAGCATGCCTGAATATGGAGACGCTGTCTTATGACCTTTAATCCCTCACTGCAGATTTAATCACTCTCCATCCACTCACCTGATGCTGGAACCAGACTTCTATTTCTGAAATCCTGGAGAATACTCCCCCCACTGCTTCCTTCCCTCACTAAGGATGCCCTACCTTTCTCTATGCCTTCCTGGATGATTTTATAGACCAGGAGAAAACTAACTTGCTCACTTTTCCATGTCTATTCTGAAATTTCTTTGCCTTCTCTATCTTTGTCTGGATTAACCTGTTCATGTACATGTCATTAGGACTGGGACACTGAAATGATCTTGAGGTTGCCCGAGGGCCGGGTGACCTCCTGGGATATCCCATTATCAGGGAAGGAAATTCATGGTGTTTCTTGCTCCATACTATGAGTGTGAACGTCACCACAAAGGTTGCATTGGTGAGCTTTGCTCTACCCACACAGGGATCAGGTACACATAGACTAAGTCACTGGTCCCTGTCCAGATACAGCACTGCACAACATGCCTGAAAGTGGAGATACTGTTCCATCCTGTACCATCATCCACTTCCCTTTTTATCACTTTCCTCAGCCTTGTCTGATGCCTGAACCTGAATTACTTTTTCCAAAGTTCCAGAGGATACCCAGAACGTGAAATCTCTCCCTCAGTGTGGATACTGAAACCTTGGCTGTGTTTTGCTAGATAATTTTCCATACAAGGAGACAACTGGCTTGCTCACATTTTCACTCCTATTTCAAATCACCCTTGCATTCTACACTGATATGGTTGAACCTTTTTATATGTTGATGTTATTAGGATTTGAATCCCTGAAATGGTCTTGAGGTCCAAGTGGCTGCATAAGATCTCCCATTATCAGGTATGGCAACTGAAGGCATATGCAGATCCAACCCATCACTCTTACGTTTCCCACCAATGTTGCATTTGCTGAACCTTACGCTACCCAAACAGGAACTAGTCACATGTAGTCTAAGTTACTGGTCCCCGTTCACCTAGGGCACTGTACACGGCATGCCTAAATGTGAAGAGGTTGTCCTATCACCTTTAATTAACCACTGCAGATTTAATCACTCTCCTCCCCCTCACCTAATGCCCAAACTAGACTTCTATTTCTGAAATCCTAGAGAATACTCCCCCCACTGCTTCCCTCCCTCACTGAGGATGCCCTCCCTTTCTCTATGCCTTCCTGGATGATTTTCCAGTCCAGGAGAAAACTAACTTGCTCACTTTTCTACCTTATATTCTGAAATTTCTTTGCCTTTTCTATCATTGTCTGGATTAACCTGTTCATGTTCATGTTTTAGGACTGGGACACTGAAATGTTCTTGAGATTGCCTGAGGTCCAGGTGACCTCCTGGGATATCCCATTATCTGGGAAGGCAAGTCAAGATGTCCTTTGCTCTATACTATGAGTCTGAACATCACCAGGGAGGTTGCATTTGGTGAGCCCTGCTCTACCCACACAGGGATCAGGTACACGTAGACTAAGTCCCTGTCCAGGTACAGCACTGCACAAAATGCCTGAATACGGAGATACTGTTCCATCCCCTATCAACCACTTCACTTTTCATCACTCTCCTCAGCCTCATCTGATTCCTGAACCTCAATTATTTTTTCCAAAGTCCCAGAGGATAGCCAGCACATGAAATCTCTCCCTCAGTGTGGATCCTGAAACCTTCTCTATGTTTTCCTAGGTAATTTTCCATACAAGGAGAGAACTGGCTTTCTCATGTTTTCACTATTTCAAATTATTTTTGCCTTCTCTTACTTTACCTGGTTTAATCTTTTTATGTTGATGTTGTTAGGACTAGAATCCCTGAAATGGTCTTGAGAATGCTTCAGGTCCAAGTGGCTGCCCAGGATCTCCCATTATCAGGGAGGGCAACTCAAAGGACACATAGATCTAACCCAGAGGGCCTCAAATTACAGCCCGCGGGCCACATGAGGCGGTATGATTGTATTTGTTCCTGTTTTGTTTTTTTACTTCAAAATAAGATATGTGCAGTGTGCATAGGAATTTGTTCAGTTTTTTTTTAAACTATAGTCCGGCCCTCCAATGGTCTGAGGGACAGTGAACTGGCCTCCTGTTTAAAAAGTTTGAGGACCCCTGCCTATCACCCTTATGTTCACCACCAATGTTGTATTTGGTGAGCCTTACACTACCCAAACAGGAACTAGTCATACATAGTCTAAGTGACTGGTCCCAGTTCAGGTAGGGCACTGCACACAACATGCCTGAATGTGGACATGCTGCCCTATCACCTTAATCACCCACTGCAGATTTAATCACTCTCCTCCCCCTCACCTAATGCTGAAACCTGACTTTTTTTTCTAAAATCCTGGAGAATACTCACTCCACTGCATCCCTCCCTCGCTGAGGATGCCCTCGCTTTCTCTATGCCTTCCTGAATGTTTTTCCACACTAGGGAAAGCTAAGTTGCTCACTTTTCCCCTTGTACTCTCAAATCTCTTTGCCTCCTCTATCTTTGTCTAGATTAACCTATTCATGTTCATGTTGTTAGAAGTGAGACACTCAAATGATTCTGAGGTTGCTTGAGTGCCAAGTGACCTCCAGGGATATCCAATTATCAGGGAAGGCACATGAAGGTGTCACTCGCTCCACAGTATGAGCCTTAAGGTCTCCAGAAAGGTTGCATTTGGTGAGCCTTGCTCTACCCACACAGGGATCAGGTACATGTAGTCTGAGGGATTGGTACCTGTCCAGATAGAGCACTGCACAACATGCCTGAAATGTGGATCTACTGTTCCATCCCCTACCATCACCCACTTCATTTTTCATTACTCTCCTCAGCCTTGTCTAATGCCTGACCTCAATTATTATTTCCAAATTCCCAGAGGATACCCAGCACATGAATTCCCTCCCTCAGAGTGGATCCCCAAACCTTCACTATGTTTTCTTACATGATTTTCCATACAAGGAGATGTTGGGGTCTTGGGGAATCTTGTCCCTTCCTCCTAGGTTAGTTCATTGAAAAGATCAATGAACAGTTATGGTAGATTAATAAGAGAAAGACTTATTTCTAAATACCATCAGTATGGGGAGAACCACAAGAATGATTTCCCAAAGTTCCAGTGATTATCAGTGGCTTTTAAAGATGCCTTTTAGAAGGGAGGGGGGAGAGAAATGGAAAGTATAGGTGTAGTAAGTGGTTGCTGTGGAGGATGGGTAGATGCAGGGGAAACACTGATTTGTAAATTAACCCAAGGTATAGGTATTGTGTTTCAAATGACCTCATCACAGGTCTATTAGCATGTGATGAGTCTAGCAGCCCTTTAAGATAGAGGAAAATCTTCGTTCAAAGTTCCCTGGTTATGAATAGTCTCTAATTCAAAATAATTATGAAATTTTCTTAGCTCCTTCATTCCTTTTCTCTGGAACTTTTTTAGAATTTTATATATTAAGAGTTGAGTAGGTGACTATGGAGAGAGTGAGTAGGTTAGTCATTTAGTCATAAGATGTTTGGAAAAAGATGTAAGAACATAAATTAGAATGAGAATGAAGAAAAGAACAGATCTGAATTTTTTTTATATTTCATTAAATTAGTTTCCTGTTTCTGCGAATGTTAGTTTAAAAGAATGGTTTTGTTGGGACATTGAGAAGCGACTTTGACTGACGTGTTCATACAAGTGGATAGCTTCAAAGCTGTTCCAGGATTCATATTCAGATCTTAAACTTTCTACCTTGTAATTGGTTTGCTGGTAAACTGTTTACCCAACGTTTGTCTTTCTCTAGTGCATTTCTAGGAACTCATGGGGAAAAAAGTTAACAAGGGGTATATATATTTGTATCTGAAAGATCCACTTGTGGCTGGATTGTTAAGGACCAACTTTGCCAAAGGAGTTAATGCGTTTTTCCCAAAATCAATGTGGTAACATGGAGATTCCAGTAATATACCTTATACTGAAAAAGGCAAAAAAAAAAATCATAATAATAAATAAATAAAAGAATGGTTTTGTTAATTTGATGAGGAATGTTAGTTTGCTTTTTAAGAAATGTAGATCAGTTTTTATTTGTTTTGACTGATTTACATAAAAACATTTTTTTTTTTAAATAACAGTACAAGCTCCTCATTTTTGAGTTGTTAAGGTGTTTAGGATGTGGTGATTTTGAACTGTAATAGATGTTAGGTTGTTAACCTCTGTTTTAAGTGTTTTTAATGTCTTTATGGTGATGTGGAGTTCTTTTTTTATTATTATGGAGAGATTTAGAATTGTTTTTTTTTTTTAAATTTTATAAGTTCCAAATGTTGGGTAAAGGATTCTGAATATTGAAAAGAACTTTGAGGGCGGCACCTGTGGCTCAAGTGGTAGGGCGCCGGTCCCATATGCCGGAGGTGGCGGGTTCAAACCCAGCCCCGGCCAAAAACCAAAAAAATAAAATAAAATTAAATTAAATTTAAAAAAAAGTTAAAAAAAAAGAACTTTGAGCCATAATATATAAGGGGATTTTTTATAATGTTATGTTTTGGGGCTTTTTTGTGTTTTTTAATTTTTTTTTAAGGCTAGTCAAGTGAAGCAGTGGGAGTGGAGAAGGAACAAAGGAATCTGTAACTGGCTGTGATCAATTAGTTGTAAACACCACTGCACTCGGACCAGCCTATAATGTAATGTTTTATATAAGGTATAACTTTATGAATAAAAGAGTTCAAGCTTGTAATTTGAGTGGTATTTAAAGTGGAGTATTTGGTAACAGAGGGTGTTAAATAATTAAGTTTACAGTGTTTTGACTATTTGGCTGGGAACCATTTGTATACCTTGTTACCATATAAGATAAAAAGACTACTGTTATTTATAGATAGAGTTAGGTTAGCACCTGTGACTTTCTGGCTTGGAGTTTGTTGTGTCTCCTTCTCACTGGTACGTTTACATATCTGGTTGTTATGTGTTCTTGTTAATTTGTAGGAACAGAATAGGTTGAGGAATATTTGATATAAAAGGTCTTTCATTTGGCTTTGATAGTTATATGGTTTGTCGCTGTTGTCTAACCAAGTCAGTTCAGATTTTTGGTCTATTCAGATGTAATCATTAGTGCCTGACGGTTTAATAAAGGGTGAGAGTGAACTATCCCAAGTTTCACAGGCCTGGCCTGTGGGTTGCTTATAACAGATGGTGATTTGACATGTATTGTTAATATGTAGGTTAGTGTCGGTACATTCTATGATTTTTGTGAGAGGTGTAGGAATGTCATTTGTGGAATTAAACCACAGAGTTTGATTACTGTAGTGTTCTATTAGATGACTTAGAAAAGATCTAGTATTATTCTGATTTTTAATGTAGAGGGAAAATTTCGTTTTTAGTGATTTTACTTGAACAAAAGACAGTTTCGCAGTTTTTCTGTGTTCAGTTATCTCACCAGCAGGTGAAGTTGGAAGTTGCTTCTTCTCTGGCTGTGGATGTTACATCTTTTTTTTTTTTTTTTTCCAGTTTTTGGCAGGGGCCAGATTTTAATCAGCCACCTCCAATATATGGGGCCGGCGCCTTACTCCTTGAGCCACAGGTGCCGCCTAGTTCATCTTATTATTTGTCCATTTTCCAGATTGGTTCCATCAGGTATTCACATTAGTAAAGATAAAAATGAATTCAGGTTCTTTTGAACAATCTAGATGGTGACATAACCAGTAATTAGATTGATTAGTTAGTGTGGTCAGGGTTTGAAAGACTAGTATAAAGGGGTACTGGGTGGTCTGCGTCTGACCTGTTGGAAAAATAGTTAAGGGTTAGTAAGAGTAAGGTATAATTTGAAAGAAGAGTCATAGCGGAAGATAAAAAAGAGAGAATGGGATAGATTGCAGTAACTTTTACACAGTTTTCAATGTGTTAACGTCTGAGAGTGGGGGGGATGCTTAAAGGAAAAAGTGTTTAAGCGTGACTATTGGGGGTTTTAAAGGTAAGGAATATAGATTTAAATGAGGTTTCTTGATCTGCGATCTTGGGAACAATTGTCTACTTCATGGAGTTGTTTGCTTCAGGGTCCTGGGGACTGGCCCTAGAAATCCTTACTTTCAGGTCACCTGTAGGGGTCGTCTTCCAACTGTCTCAGTGTAATCTGGCGTGGCTCATGTGAATTCAGGAGGGTTTTTCTTTTACTTTTATGGTAGTATAGGTGGCTAGCAGTACTTTACAAGGGTTTTTTAGTGGGGTGACAGTGCATGTTTTCTTTTAAAAACTTTGATATATACACGATCTCCTGGCTGAAAGGGATGGCAAGACTTGTTAGTTGGTGAAGGCCATGCTCTGCTCACCTGTAGATGATATGTTTCAAGTACATTAGTTAGTGCCTGTATGGAGTGGGTTATGGTATTAAATTGTCACTCAGATTTCTATACTTTCTAGCCAGACCAGGAGGTTTAGAGATACTAGTAGATAAAGGGTGACTACATACAATTTTAAAGGGTGTCTTCTATTGGGGGTATTACGGATTTTTTAAAGGGCCAGAGGTAATGCTTCTGGCCACTGAAGTTTAATGTCTTGACATATTTTTCTCAAAGTTTTCTTTATGTTTAGGTTTTCACATTCTACCTGTCCTGAGGATTGAGGGTGATATGGGATATGAATTTTTTCTTTTTATCTATTTTTTAATAAATTATTTTCTTTTTTTAATTAAATTATGGCTGTGTACATTAATGCAATCATGGGGTACAATGTGCTGGTTTTTATACAATTTGAAATATGAAATTTTAATGAGTACCCCAAAGTCTTTTTAAGTAGATGATTTATTTCTGCTGTGAAATGCGTTCCTTGATCTGATTTAATGCATAAGGGTATACCAAATCGAGGAATAATTTCAGTTACTAATTTCTTTATTACTGCTGTAGCACCTGCACATCTGGTTGGGTAACATTCAGTCCATTTACAAAACATACAGACAATAACAAAGTAATAAGAAAAGTCTAAAGCAGAGAAAAATCTATAAAATTAATTTGGAGTGTTGTAAAAGGTAATGTGGGTTTTCGGGGGCTCCCTAAAGAGTATTCATTTGTCTCTTCCAGAGATTTGGTCAGATTTACAAATAGTACACTGGGAAACAATTTGGTTAGAGATTTTGTAGATTCCAGGGTAGTACCAACTATTTTTTATTTTTTTAATTATCCCCTGTTTTGTACATATGTCCCATTTGGTGGGAGATAAGTGTGAGTTAAAAAGTTAAAAGAAAGGGAGCTATGGGGGAGTTCATTTGGTTTAATATATAATCCACTTGATAACTGTTTAGTATCATTATGTATTCATTTTTCTTCTTTAGATTGTGGAGAATTAATCTGATGATTAATGATGTTAGATAAGGATAAGGAGAGGGTAATAAGTTGAATGGAAAAATGATGGGGAGTCCTTTTTGGCAGTATGCTTTGTAGCTTTGTTTGCTCTATCATTTCCTAAAGACACAGTATCTGTTTCTTTAGTGTGGGTTGGGTAATGAACAATAGCAATTTTAGAGGGGAGGTGAATGGCTTGTAATAGGAAGTAATTATAGGCCCATTTGCGATAAGGGTGCCAGCTGACGTTAAGAAACTACGAGACTTCTAAATTGTGTAATTGTATGATAGACTCTAAAGGCGCATTTGGAGTTTGTGTAAATCGTGGTAGTTTTCCCTTTTGTCAAAGGAAAACTTTGTAGGTTTTAGTGAGAGTTATAAGTTCAGTAGTTTGTGCTGATTTTATAGTAGGTAGGGAATATATTTCAAGGGTTTCATGTGGGGAAATTATAGCATAACTAGCTATTATGTTACCTTTAAAATCACATTTGTAAGAGCCGTTCCAAAAGCAAATTAAGTTTGGGCTGTTTAAAGGAATGTCTGAGAGATCTTCTAGTGGTTTTGAAACCTTATCAAGGCAGTTATGTGAGATAGAGTTGGGGTCTTCATCATCAGGAAGAGGTAGGAGTGTAGCTGGATTTAAGGTTTTGTAACAGTGTAAGATAATGGGGGCGTTGGTTAGTAGGGCTTGTTCATAGGTGGTCTGTCATCTAGTAGAGATGCTGTGTTTTGTGGATTTGTAGGAGCAGACACAGCATGGGACACATACAGATGAATAGGGGAACCTAATGTGAGGGTGTTGGCTTTGTTAATTAGGGTGGCAGCTGCTGTTACTGCGGGTAGGCATGGGGGTGTGTCAGTGGTCACAGGGTCTAACTGACATGAAAAATACACTATAGGGGGCGGTGCCTGTGGCTCAGAGGGGTAGGGTGCCGGCCCCATATGCCGGAGGTGGGGGGTTCAAACCCAGCCTCGCCAAAAACTGAAAAAAAACAAACAAACAAACAAACAAAAAAAACACTATAGGATGATCTAGAGGAAAAAGGCTGTTCTAAAACTACTAGTACTTTAAGTTTAATGGTGGGGTATGGAGTGCGACTGAGGATGGGCGGTTGCTGTCAATCAACTGAATATTGTCCTACAGGGGAAAAATTAACTTTTTGAGATTTAGAGAGGTTTGTCTTTGGGTTTTCCTTTTTCTTAAGGGCTGGACTGTTAAATTTCCAATGTCCAGGTTTTGTGCAGTATCTGCAGACATCTGGAAGAACTAAACAAGATGATCTTAATTTATTTTCAGAGAACTGTTTTTGTTTTCACAATGATTCAATTTGTAAAGCAAGGACTGTGAATTTTTGTTCTTTCTTTTTTCTGTTTTCTTTTAAGTTATTTTAAAAAAAACTGTGTAGTTGTTTCTATTATAACACTTAGAGGTTGACTAGTCCAGCTAACTATACTATTTTGAATTTTTTTTTATATATCTGGAAGTAAATTTCTAACTAGGGTAGAAATTAAAAGATTTCTATGCTCTGGTGCTTCAGGATCTAATGATGTGTGTTTTTGGAATACTTGGATGAATCTTTCAATAAAGGCTTTAGGATGCTCTTCCTCCTTCTGAGTACATAATTCAACTTTAGACTAATTTACTTTAGGAGGGAAAACTTTTTTTTTTTTTGTAGAGTCAGAGTCTCACTTTATGGCCCTCAGTAGAGTACCATGGCCTCACACAGCTCACAGCAACCTCCAACTCCTGGGCTTAAGCAATTCTCTTGCCTCAGCCTCCTGAGTAGTTGGGACTACAGGCGCCCGCCACAACGCCCGGCTATTTTTTGGTTGCAGTTCAGCCGGGGCCGGGCCTGAACCCGCCACCCTCGGTATATGGGGCCGGCGCCTTACCGACTGAGCCACAGGCGCCGTCCATAGGAGGGAAAACTTTTAATATTGTCCTTAATAGACCCTGAATGTCAGCATTTAGCTGAGTAATTTCTTGGTCATTTGTAGGGGGCCAGGAGGAGGATCTGGCCACCTGTTCCCTCTATGGATAGGGTTTTCTCCTAGAGGCCTTCTGGCTTGTCTAATGACTACAGTATAATCGTGTTTGGTGAGAACACCCCTTAGCAGCCACTCAAGATCTCTGTGAGTGGGATTATGAATGGCTATAAGCCTCTCCAATTCATTTCTAAATTTGGTGGTATCTTCTGGAAGTGTAGGTAAAGGGTTTTGTAATTCAGAAGATCTGCTGCAGTCCAGGGGGCATGAATTCTTTGTGGGGGAGGGGATACATTCCTAAAGGACACTGCATTGGGAGGTTTGGGACTGATGGGGTTGAATTACACAATTCTGGGAAATAAGAGGTATTATATGGTACAGAAAATTGAGCTTTACTTTGTTTCTGTACCAGGCCTACTTCTTGCTTATCAGCTTTTATGCAATCCACCTGTATGTTCCAGGATTGTAAATCAGGCCTGAGGGGCTTCTGTAAAATTTTTTTTTTTTTTTTTTTTTGAGACTGAGTTTCATTTTGTTGCCCTCGGTAGAGTGCCATGGCTTCCAGCTCACAGCAACCTCAAACTCTTGGGCTTAAGCGATTCTCTTGCCTCAGCCTTCCAAGTAGCTGGGGCTATAGGCGCCCACCACAACGCCTGGCTATTTTTTGGTCGTAGTTGGCCAGGGCTGCATTCAAACCCGCCAGTTCTGGTGTATGTGGCTGGCACCCTAGGCATCGAGTCATCCTTCTGTAAATTTTGGATACAGCTTTTAAGTTAGGCAACTGATTATCACCACAGTTTCCTGAAAAAGGTGGGTTTGAAATAGTTTTACTATCTCCTAAGGATGATTGTAAAGGAATTTGGGTTGGATTTTGAGGTTGATTTTGACTAGGAACTTAGTGATCTAAAAAAAGATCTGGGGGGATCAGGAACAGGTAATTGAGGATAGACAGAAGTATAAATTGGAGGAGGGTTTAAGGTGGAGACAGATTTTAACTTTTGTTCTAATTTAGATTTCTGTTCTTCAGTTTTTTTTTTAAGGGAGTTTTTAAGGTTAGTTAGAACACTGTTTTTCTTTTAATTTGATCTTTCATAAATATAAATAAGGTAATTCTTAGGATGAGAGCTCTCTAGAATTTTCTTTAAATTAGGGAGTTTTTCTAATTCAAAGGAAACATCTTCTGTCCATTTATAATTAGAATTTTCTATGGTGTATTCATTCTAAAAGTGACTCAACCTAATAAGCCACTTTATAGAAAGCCCTAGTGGTAGTCTTCCAGAACTAAAGTAAGTTTTTTCGATACAGGATAGAGGTGTTCCTGGAAAGGGCTTAGAGGAGGCAGTTCCCACGATTTCCAAACTTCACTCTCAGAAACAGACTTATGTTAGAATAGACAATGATAAAAGACTCACTCCTCAGAGCTTGACACCTTCAGTACACAGGCTGCTTAGAATCTCACGTGTCTCGGACTCCCGGTCTTTCCAGACCAGCCACCTGATGTGTTCCCGACAAAACACGATCTGGATGGCGGAGACTGCGGAGAGAACTCCCACTCAGTCACAAAGTCAAGCTCAGAGACACAGAACAGGACAAGAAGAAAACCTCATATACTTTTTGTTTCAGGGACCCGAAACAAAGTTCATCTTAAAAAAAGACACCGGACCACCAGGAGCCGTGTAACTGCTGGTATACAGGCCAGTCTGCCCGTTGGGCTGGGTAAGGGGGGGGGGGCCTAGGACCGAGTTCCGCCCTATGGTAACCCTCTTTAGACAAAAAGACACAGAAAGACAAACGACAAGACAAAAAAATGACAATAACAATAAGAGCTAATTCTGAGAGGAGGTGGAATCAGACAACATGAATATTCATACACCACAAAATATACTAATATCAGAGTCGCTTACAAGACTAGTCACCAAAAAAAAAAAAAAACGTTTCTCTTATCAATCTTAACTATGGAATGAACAAAAGATCTTTTACTGTCTGCTCAACTAGAGCCCACAGAGAGGAAGCCTGGGAGCCCGACTGGTACGTAAAATATCTCACCACGTGCTGGCTGGTGTCCAGGTTTCAATCCTTCCGCTGCGGCCTTCCAGGAGAGCAATCTGGTTTTGAGGATCCTGTTCGAGACGACAAAACTGTTCGGGACTCAGGGAAACTTGTCCCTTCCACCTAGGTTAGTTTGCTGAAAAGATCAACTCACGGTTATGGTAGATTAATAAGAGAAAGATTTATTTCTAAATACCAAGCACATGGGCGCAACCACAGACCAATTTGCCAAACTCCCAGTGATAGTCAGTGGCTTTTAAAGATGCCTTTTAGAAGGGAGGGGGGGAGAAAAACCGGAAAGAATAGGAATAGTAAGTGGCTGCTACGGGGGATGGGTACATGTAGGGGAAACAGATTGATTTGTAAATTAACCCAAGAGATAGGTATTGTGCTTCAAATGACCTTATCACAGGTCTATTAGCATGTGATGAGGAGTCTAGCAGCCCTTTAAGATAGAGGAAAGTCTTCATTCAAAGTTCTCTGATTTTGAACAGCCTTTAATTAAAAATAATCTTTATACCAAGGAATCATATTTTGGGGTAAAATTTTCCTAGCTCCTTCAGAGACAACTAGCTTCCTCACTTTTTCACTTCTATATCGAAGTAACTTTGCCTTCCTTATCTGTATCTGGTTTATCCTGTACATATTCACAGTGTTAGTACTAAAATCCCTGAGATGGTCCTGAATCTCCCTGAGTTCCAGGTGCTGCTCAGGATCTTCCAGGATCAGGGAAGGCAAGTCAAAGGACCTCCAGTTCCATCCTATCTACCTTAAGGTCAACACAAATCTTGCATTTGGTTAGCCTTACTCTATCCAGAGAGGACCCAGTTTCGCACATCCTCTAAGTGACTGATCCCTTTCCCGGTAGGGCAGTGCACGCAGCATGACTGAATATGGAGATCCTGTCACATTCCTACTGTGACACCATGTAGCACTCAACCATCTCCTGAGAATATACTGATGCCTGAAACTGACTTGTTTATTTATTTTTTTTTAAGACTGACTCTCACTTTCTCACCTTTGATAGGGTGCCATGGTGTCACAGTTCACAGCAACCTCAAACTCTTGGGCTCAAGCGATTCTCCTGCGTCAGCCTCTCAAGTAGCTGAGACTACAGCCGCCCGCCACAACGCCCCGTCATTTCTTTTTGTTGCAGGTGTCATTGTTGTTTTAGCTGGCCCAGGCCAGGCTCGAACCCGCCACCCTCAGTGTATGTGAGCAGCGCCCTATCCACTGAGCTATGGGCGCCGCCTGACTTGTTTATTCTTTATGTCCTAGAGATGGCTCACACCACTGCATCCCTCCCTGACTCAGGATCACCTGGCTTTCTATGTGTTTTCCTTGATGATTTTCCAGACCAGGAGAGAACAAGCTAGCTTACTTTTTCTCTTCTATTTCCCAGTATTTTTGCCTTCTCTATCTTTATCTGGTTCAACAGGTACATGTTCATGTTGTTAGGACTGGAATCCTTGAAATGGTCTTGAGGTTGTGTGAGGTCCAGGTGGCTGCTAGGATTATCCAGAATCACGGAAGACAAATGAAGGGTCCTGTTACAACATCCTATCACACTTAATGTCACCACAAAGGTTACATTTGTTGAGCCTTACGCTACTCAGAAAGGACCCAGAAACACAGACTCTCAGTGACTGGTCCCTTACCGGGTAGGGCACTGCACACAGCATGGTTTAATGCATCAGTTCTGTCCCTTCCACTTTCATCACCCTCTGTACATTTAATCACTCCCCTCAAACTCTCTGGCTGCCTGAACCTAACTTATATTACTAAAGTCCTCGAGAATTCCCACCCCTCTGCACCTCTGCATGCCTTTTCACTGATGATGTTCTCACCTTCTCTATATTATCCTGGATAATTTTCCATACAAGGAGACAGATAATACATTTGTTCAATTTTTCACTTCCATTTCAAAGTATTGTTGCCTTTTCTATCTGTATCTGGTCTAACCTGAACATGGTGACGTTGTTAGGACTGGTATCCATGAAATGGACTTAAGGTTGTTTGCATTACAGCTGGCTGTCTGGGATCTCCATACTCAGGGACCGCAATTCAAGGGTCTTGAGATCCAACCACTCACCATACAGGTCACCACAAATGTTGCAAATTTGGTGATACTTACTCTAAGAATGTGCCCAATTACACACATGCTCTAACGTAATCGGCACCATTCTGGAGAGGGCACTGCACCCAGCAAGACTGAAATCGAAGATGCTCTGACCTTCCTTCCGTTACTCCCAGCCACACTCAATCATTGCCTGAGAATATACTGATGCCCGAAACGGACTTATTTAATCTGATGCCCTAGAGAGTGCCCACCCAACTGCATCCCTGACTGACTGAGGATGCCCTCGCATTCTCTGTGTTTACCTGTGTGATTTTCCAGTCCTGGACAGTACAAGGTTAATCAATTTACCTCTTCTATTTCACAGCATTTTTGCCTTCTCTATCTTTATGTGGTTAGAACTGTTATGTGTTCATGTTTTTAGGACTGGAATGCCTGAAATGCTTTTCAGGTTATCTGAGGTGCACGTGGCTGCCTGGGATTTTCCAGAATCAAGGAAGACAAATGAAGGGCAATGTTGCACCATCCTATGTCAATTAATGTCACCACAAAAGTTGCATTTATTGAACCTTACTCTACTCAGAAAGGCCCCCGGAAAACAGATTCTCAGTAACTGGTCCCTTTATAGGGCACTGCATACACCATGGCTGAATGCGGCCATTCTGTCCCTTCCACAATCATCGCCCTCTGTACAATTCATCACTCCCTCACACTCTCCGGCTGCCTGAATGTGACTTATATTACTAAAGTCCGAGAGAATGCCCACCCCTCTGCACCCTCTACATGCCTTTTGCACTGATGATATTCTCACCTTCTCTATGTTATCCTGGATCATTTTCCATATAGGGGACAGATAATACATTTGCTCAATTTTTCACTTCTATTTCAAAGTATCTTTGCCTTCTCTATCTTTATCTGGTTTAACCTATACAGGCTGATGTTGTTAGGACAAGTATCCCTGAAATTCACTAAAGGTTGCTTGCGGTCCAGCTGGCTGCCTAGGTTCTCCCTAGTCAGGCACTGGAATTCCAGGGTCTTGCAGTTCCAACCTCACAACTTTCGGGTCTCCACACATGTTGCATTTGGTGAGCCTTACTCTACAAAGAATGGACCCAGTTACATACATGCTCCATGCAGTTGGTACCATTCTGGAGAGGGCACTGCACCCAGCAAAACTGAAATTGAAGATGGTGTGAGACTTCTTCCATTAACCCCAACTGAACTCAATATTTCCTGTGAATACGCTGATGCCTGAAACGGACTTATTTACTCTGACAACCTATAGAATGCCCACCCAACTGCATACCTGCCTGACTGAGGATGGCCTTGCAATCTCTGTGTTTCCTATGTGATTTTGCAGTTCTGGAGAGAACAAGTTTGGCTACTTCATCTCTTCTATTTCACACTATTTTTGCCTCCTCTATCTTTATCTGGTTGAACTGTATATGTTCACGTTGTTAGGACTGGAATCCTCAAAATGGCCTAGAGGTTGCCTGAGGTCCAGTTGGGTGCCTGAGTCTTCCAGAATCAACAAAGACAAATGACGTGCAATGTTGCACCATCCTCTAACAGTTAGTGCTACATAAAGGTTGCATTTGTTGAGCTTTACTCTACTCAGAAAGGACGTGGTACAAAGAGTCTCAGTGACTGGTCCCTTTCCACGAAGGGCACCGCACACAGCATGGCTGAATATGGCGATTCTGTCCCTTCCACTATCATCACCCTCCGTACATTTAATCACTCTCCTCACACTTTCCCGGTGCCTGAGCCTGACTTATTTTTTCCAGAGTCCTAGAGAATGCTCACCCCTCTGCACTCTCTGCATGCCTTTCTCACTGATGATATTCTCACCTTCTCTATGTTATCTTGCATCATTTTCCATACAAGACATGCCTCGGCGTCTGAAGCACAGTGGTTAAGGCACCCTGCAAATACACCAAGGGTGGCGGGTTCAAACCTGCCCAGACCAACTACACAACTGCCAAAGAAAAAATAGCCAAATGCTGTAGGGGGCGCCTGTAGTCCCAGCTACTTGAGAGGCTGGGGCAATAGAATCAATTAAGCCCAAGAGTTTGGGGTTGCTGTCAGCTGGGACGCCAAAGCATTCCACCAAGGGTGACATACTGAGACAGTCACAAAACAACCAAAAAACAAACACAAAATAAATAAAAAGAGCCAGACAATAAGTTTCCTGACTTTTTTCACTTGTATTTCAAAGTAACATTGCCTTCTCTATCTTTATGTGGTTGAACCTGCACATGCTGACATTGTTAGGACAAGTATCCCTGAAATTCACTTAAGGTTGCTTGCAGTCCAGCTGCTTGCCTAGTATCTCCCTAGTCAGGCATCGGAATTCAAGGGTCTTGCAGTTCCAACCTCACACACAACCTTCAGGTCTCCGCAGATGTAGTAACGTGAGCCTTACTCTACCAAGAATGGAGTCAATTACACACATGCTCTACGTAATTGGGACCATTCTAGATAGGGCACTGCACCCAGCAAGACTGAAATTGATGATGTTGTGACATTCCTTGCATTACCCAGGCCACACTCAACCATTTCCAGAGAATATACTGATGCCTGAAACTGATTTATTTACTCTGATGCCCTAGACAGTGCCCAACCAACTGCATAGTGCCTGCCTCAGGATGCCCTCCCATTCTCAGTGTTTTCCTCCATGATTTTCCAGTCCTGGACAGAACAAGTTTGGTCACTTTACATCTTTTCTTTCACAGCATTTTTGCCTTCTCTATCTTTATGTGGTTGAATCTGTACATGCTGATGATGTTAGGACAAGTATCCCTGAAATTCACTTAAGGTTGTTTGAGGTCCAGCTCTCTGCCTAGGATCTCCATTGTCAGGGACCGCAATTCAAGGGTCGTCCTGATCCAACCACATGCCCTTCAGGTCACCACAAATGTTGCATTTGGTGAGCCTTAGTCTACCCAGAATGGACCCAATTATGCACATGCTCTACGTAATTGATACCATTCTGGATAGGGCACTGCATCCAGGAAGAGTGAAATTGAAGATGCTGTGACATTCCTTCTATTACCCTAGACCACACTCAACCATTTCCGGAGAATATACTGACCTAAAAGTGACTTATTACTCTGATGTCCTAGAGAGTGCCCACCCAACTGCATCCCTGCCTGACTGAGGATGCCCTTGCAATCTCTGTGTTGCCCTGCATGATTTTGCAGTTCTGGAGAGAACAAGTTTGATTACTTTATCTCTTCTATTTTGCACTCTTTTTGCCTTCTCTAACTTCATCTGTTGAACCTGTATATGTTCACATTGTTAGGACTGGAAACCTCAAAATGGTCTTGAGGTCGCCTGAGGTCCAGGTGAGTACCTGGGCCTTTAAGAGTCAATGAAGATTGGGCGGCGCCTGTGGCTCAGTGAGTAGGGTGCCGGCCCCATATGCCGAGGGTGGCGGGTTCAAACCCAGCCCTGGCCAAACTGCAACAAAAAAATAGCCGGGCGTTGTGGCGGGCACCTGTAGTCCCAGCTGCTCGGGAGCCTGAGGCAAGAGAATCACGTAAGCCCAAGAGTTAGAGGTTGCTGTGAGCCGTGTGACGCCACAGCACTCTACCGGAGGGCGGTACAGTGAGACTCTGTCTCTACGAAAAAAAAAAAAAAAAGAATCAATGAAGACAAATGACATGAACTGAGGCACCATCCTATAACATTTATTGTTACCACAAAGGTTGCTTTTGTTGAGCCTTACTCTACTCAGAAAGGACCAAGGTACACAGAGTCTCAGTGACTGGTCCCTTTCCATGTAGGGCACTTTACACAGCATGGCTGAATATGGCGATTCTGTCCCTTCCACTATCCTCACCCTCTGTACATTTAATCACTCCCCTCACACTCTCCTGGTGTTAAGCCAACTTATTTTTTCCAAGTCTTAGAGAATGCCCACCCCTCTGCACACTCTGCATGCCTTTCTCACTGATGATAGTCTCACCTTCTCTATGCTATCTTGCATCATTTTCCATACAAGGAGTCAGAGTAGCCTCAGCATCCGAAGCACAGTGGTTATGGCGGTAGGCATATACAACAAGGGTGGCAGGTTCAAACCTGGCCCAGGACAACTGCAACAGAAAAAATACCCGGGTGCTGTAGCGAGGGACTCTAGTCCCAGCTACTTGGGAGGCTGAGGCAATAGAATCGCTTACGCCCATGAGTTTGGGGCTGCTGTGAGCTGTGATGCCACAGCACTCCACTGAGGGCGACATACTGAGACACTGTCTCAAAAAACAAAGAAGCAAAACTAAAAAAGGAGACAATGAGTTTGCTGACTTTTTCACATCTATTCCAAAGTAACTTTGCATTCTCAATCTTTACCTGGTTTGACCTGTACATGTTGACAATGTTACGACTGGTATCCCTGAAATGGACTTGGATTTGAGATTGTTTGAGGTCTAGCTGGCTCTACAGGATCTCCCTTATCAGGGACGGCAGTACAAGATTCTTGCAGCTCCAGCCTTCCACCATTCAGATCACCACTAATGTTGCATTTAGCGTGCCTTACTCTACCCAGAAAGGACCCATTACACACATCCTCTATGTCAGGCATCCTCAAACTTTTAAACAGGGGGCCAATTCACTGTCCCTCAGACCGTTGGAGGGCCGGACTACAGTTTAAAAAAAAAACTATAGGGCGGCGCCTGTGGCTCAACGGGTAGGGCGCCGGTCCCATATGCCGGAGGTGGCGGGTTCAAGCCCAGCCCCGGCCAAAAAAAAAAAAAAAAAAAAAAAACTATAAACAAATTCATATGCATACTGCACATATTTTATTTTGAAGTAAAAAAAAAATGGGAACAAATACAATCACACCACTTCATGTGGCCCACGGGCCGCAGTTCGAGGACGCCTGCTGTTCCAGGACGCCTGCTGTTCCTAATTGGTACCATTGTGGATGGGGCACTGCACCCAGCAAGGATGAAATTGAAGATGTTGTTACATTCCTAGTATTACCCTGGCCACATTCAACCATTTCCAGAGAATATACTGATGCCTGAAACGGACTTATTTACTCTAATGTCTTAGAGAGTGCCCACCCAACTGCATCTGTGCCAGATTGAGGATGCCTTTCTAATCTCAGTGTTTACCTATGTGAATTTCCAGTCCTGGATGGAACTAGGATGATCACTTTACCTCTTCTTTTTCACAGTATTTTTGGCTTCTCTATCTTTATGTGGCTGAACCGGTACATGCTGACATTTTCAGGACAAGTACACCTCAAATTCACTTCAGGTTGCTTGAGGTCCAGACACCTGCCTACAATCTCCCTATTCAGGCTTAGGAATTCAAGGGTCTTGCAGTTCCAACCTCACTACCTTTCGTTGTCCACACATGTTGCATTTGGTGAGCCTTACTCTACCCTGAATGGACCCAATTACACACCTGCTCAACATAATTGAGACCAATCAGGATAGGACACTGCACCCAGCAATACTGAAATTGATGATGTTTTGACATATCTTGTATTACCCTGGCCACACTCACCATATGCAGAGAATATACTGATGTCTGAAACGGACCTATTCACTCTGATATCCTACAGGTTGTCCACCCAACTGCATCAGTGCCTCACTGAGGATATCCTTCGAATCTCTGTGTTTATATATGTGAATTTCCAGACCTTCAGAGAACTAGGTTGAACACTTACCTGTTCTCTTTCACAGTATTTTTGCCTATGTTTATGTGGTTGAACCTGTACATGGTGACTTTGTTAGGACAAGTATCCCTAAAATTCACTTGACGTTGCTTGAGGTCCAGATGCCTGCCCCCTATCTCCCTATTCAGCCTTAGGAATTCAAGGGTCTTGCAGTTGCAACCTCACAACCTTCAGGTCTCCACAGATGTTGCTTCTGGTGAGCGTTACTCTACACAGAATGGACGCAATTACACACATATTCAACGTAACTGGTACCATTCTGGATAGGGCACTGCACCCAGCAAGACTGAAATTGAAGATGTTGCGACATACCATCTATTACCCTGGCCACACTCAACCATTTCCAGAGAATATGCTAGTGCCGAAAACTGACTTATTTACTCTAATGCCCTAGACGGTGCCCAATTAACTGCATGAGTGCCTGAGTAAGGATGGCCTTCACGTCTCTGTGTTTACCTGTGTGAATATGCAGGCCTGCAGAGAACTAGGTTGGTCACATTACCTCTTCTCTTTCACAGTAGTTTTGCCTTTTCTATCTTTGTGTAGTTGAACTTCTACATGCTGACGTTGTTAGGGAACATATCCCTGAAACTCACCTAAGTTTATTAGCGGTCCAGCTTCCTGCATCGAATCTCCATACTCAGGGACCGCAATACAAGGGTCTAGCCGTTGCAACCTCACAACCTTCAGGTTTCCACAGATGTTGCACATTGGTGAGCCTTACTCTACCCGGAATGGATGCAATTACACACGTGCTTAACATAATTGGTACCATTCTGGACAGGGCACTACACCCAGCAAGACTGGAATTGAACATGTTGTGATCTAATACCCTGGCCACACTCAACCATTTCCAGTGAATATACTGATGCCTGAAACTGACTTTTCTCTGATGCCCTAGGCAGTGCAGAACCAGCTGCATCCTGGCTGCCTCAGGATGCCCTCCCAATCTCTGTGTTTTCCTCCATGATTTTCCAGTCCTGAACAGAACAAGTTTTGTCACTTCACCTGTTCCCTTTGACAGCATTTTTGCCATCTCTAACTTTATGTGGTTGAACCTGTATGTGGTGACGATCTTAGGACAAGTATCCCTGAAATTCACATAAGTTTGTTTGAGGTCCCACTAGCTGGCAAGGAGCTCCATCGTCAGGGACTGCAATTCAAGGGGCGTCCTGTTACCACTACTCGCCCTTCAGGTCACTACCAATGTTGTATAGGTTGAGCCTTAGTCTACCTAGAATGGACCCATTTACACACATGCTCTACATAATTGGTACCGTTCTGGATAGGGCACTGCACCCAGCTAGACTGAAATTGAAGATGCTGTGACATTCCTTCTATTACCCCTGCCACATTCAAGCATTAGCAGGGATATACTGATGCTGAAACTGACTTATTTACTCTGATGCCCAAAACAGTGCCCAAGCAACTGCATGTGAGGATGGCTTTCTAATCCCTGGGTTTACCTGTGTGAATTTCCAGTCTTGGAGAGAACTAAGTTGATCACTTTACCTGTTCTCTTTCACAGTATTTTTGCCTTCTCTATCTTTCTGTAGTTGAACTTGTACATGCCCACATTGTTAGGGCAAGTATCCCTGAAACTCACGTAAGTTTACTGGCGGTCCAGATGCCTGCGTAGAATCTCCATACTCAGGGAACACAATACAAGGGTCTTGCCGTTGCAAAATCACAACCTTCAGGTTTCCGCACACATTGCATTTGGTGAGCCTTACTCTACCCGGAATGGATGCAATTACACACATGTTCAACATAATTGGTACCATTCTGGATAGGGCACTGCACCCAGCAAGACTGAAATTGAAGATGTTGTGATCTAATACCCTGGCCACACTCAACCATTTCCAGAGAATATACTGATGCCTGAAAGTGACTTACTTACTCTGATGCCCTAAATAAGCCCAAGCAACTGCATGCGTGCCTGACTGAGGATGGCCTTCTAATCCCTGTGTTTATCTGTGTGAATTTCCAATGTTGGAGAGAACTAGGTTGATCACTTCACCTCTTCTCTTTCACAGTATTTTTGCCTTCTCTATCTTTATGTGGTTGAACCTGTACGTGGCGACCTTGTCAGGACAACTATACCTGAAATTCACTTCCAGTTGCTTGAGGTCCAGATGCCTGCCTCCTATCCCCCTATTCAGGCTTAGAAATTCAAGGTTCTTGCAGTTCCAACCTCACAACCTTCTGTTCTCCACACAACTTACATTTGATGAGCCTCATTCTAATGAGAATGGACCCAATTACACACCTGCTGAACATAATGGGGACCAATCTGGAAAGGACACTGCACCTAGAAAGACTGAAATTGATGTTTGACATACCTTGTATTACCCTGGCCACACTCAACCATATCCAGAGCATATACAGATGTCTGAAACGGACCTATTTACTCTGATACCCCAGAGGTTGTCCACCCAACTGCATCAGTGCCTCACTGAGGATGCCCTTCGAATGTCTGTGTTTACACATGTGAATTTCCAGACCTGGACAGAAGTAGGTTGAACACTTCACCTGTTCTCTTTCACAGTATTTTTGCCTCTTAATCTTTATGTGGTTGAAGCTGTACATGGTGACCTAGTTAGGACAAGTATCCCTAAAATTCACTTGATGTTGCTTGAGGTCCAGATGCCTGCCTCCTATCTCCCTATTCAGCCTTAGGAATTCAAGGGTCTTGCAGTTGCAACCTCACAACCTTCAGGTCTCCACAGATGTTGCTTCTGGTGAGCGTTACTCTACACAGAATGGACGCAATTACACACATGTTCAACGTAACTGGTACCATTCTGGATAGGGCACTGCACCCAGCAAGACTGAAATTGAAGATGTTGCGACATACCATCTATTACCCTGGCCACACTCAACCATTTCCAGAGAATATGCTAGCGCCGAAAACTGACTTATTTACTCTAATGCCCTAGACGGTGCCCAATTAACTGCATGAGTGCCTGAGTAAGGATGGCCTTCACGTCTCTGTGTTTACCTGTGTGAATATGCAGGCCTGCAGAGAACTAGGTTGGTCACATTACCTCTTCTCTTTCACAGTGGTTTTGCCTTTTCTATCTTTGTGTAGTTGAACTTCTACATGCTGACGTTGTTAGGGAATGTATCCCTGAAACTCACGTAAGTTTATTGGCGGTCCAGCTTCCTGCGTCGAATCTCCATACTCAGGGACCGCAATACAAGGGTGTAGCCGTTGCAACCTCACAACCTTCAGGTTTCCACAGATGTTGCACATTGGTGAGCCTTACTCTACCCGGAATGGATGCAATTACACACGTGCTCAACATAATTGGTACCATTCTGGATAGGGCACTGCACCCAGCTAGACTGAAATTGAAGATGCTGTGACATTCCTTCTATTACCCCTGCCACATTCAAGCATTAGCAGGGATATACTGATGCTGAAACTGACTTATTTACTCTGATGCCCAAAACAGTGCCCAAGCAACTGCATGTGAGGATGGCTTTCTAATCCCTGGGTTTACCTGTGTGAATTTCCAGTCTTGGAGAGAACTAAGTTGATCACTTTACCTGTTCTCTTTCACAGTATTTTTGCCTTCTCTATCTTTCTGTAGTTGAACTTGTACATGCCCACGTTGTTAGGGCAAGTATCCCTGAAACTCTTGTAAGTTTACTGGTGGTCCAGATGCCTGCGTAGAATCTCCATACTCAGGGAACACAATACAAGGGTGTAGCCGTTGCAACCTCACAACCTTCAGGTTTCCACAGATGTTGCACATTGGTGAGCCTTACTCTACCCGGAATGGATGCAATTACACATGTGCTCAACATAATTGGTACCATTCTGGATAGGGCACTGCACCCAGCAAGACTGAAATTGAACATGTTGTGATCTAATACCCTGGCCACACTCAACCATTTCCAGTGAATATACTGATGCCTGAAACTGACTTATTTTCTCTGATGCCCTAGGCAGTGCAGAACCAACTGCATCCTGCCTGCCTCAGGATGCCCTCCCAATCTCTGTGTTTTCCTCCTTTACCTGTTCTCTTTCACAGCATTTTTGCCATCTCTAACTTTATGTGGTTGAACCTGTATGTGGCGACAATCTTAGGACAAGTATCCCTGAAATTCACATAAGTTTGTTTGAGGTCCCACTAGCTGGCAAGGAGCTCCATCGTCAGGGACTGCAATTCAAGGGGCGTCCTGTTACCATTACTCCCCCTTCAGGTCACTATCAATGTTGTATAGGTTGAGCCTTAGTCTACCTAGAATGGACCCATTTACACACATGCTCTACATAATTGGTACCGTTCTGAATAGGGCACTGCACCCAGCTAGACTGATTGAAGATGCTGTGCCATGCCTTCTATTACCCCTGCCACATTCAAGCATTAGCAGGCATATACTGATGCTGAAACTGACTTATTTACCCTGATGTTCTAGAGAGTGCTCAACCAACTGCATGTATGTCTCAGTGAGGATGGCCTTCTAATCCCTGAGTTTACCTGTGTGAATTTCCAGTCTTGGAGAGAAATTGGTTGATCACTTTACCTGTTCTCTTTCACAGTATTTTTGCCTTCTCTATCTTTATGTGGTTGAACCTGTACATGGTGACCTTGTTAGGACAAGTACACCTCAAATTCACTTCAGGTTGCTTGAGGTCCAGACACCTGCCTACAATCTCCCTATTCAGGCTTAGGAATTCAAGGGTCTTGCAGTTCCAACCTCACTACCTTTCGTTGTCCACACATGTTGCATTTGGTGAGCCTTACTCTACCCTGAATGGACCCAATTACACACCTGCTCAACATAATTGAGACCAATCAGGATAGGACACTGCACCCAGCAATACTGAAATTGATGATGTTTTGACATATCTTGTATTACCCTGGCCACACTCACCATATGCAGAGAATATACTGATGTCTGAAACGGACCTATTCACTCTGATATCCTAGAGGTTGTCCACCCAACTGCATCAGTGCCTCACTGAGGATGTCCTTCGAATCTCTGTGTTTACATATGTGAATTTCCAGACCTTCAGAGAACTAGGTTGAACACTTTACCTGTTCTCTTTCACAGTATTTTTGCCTATGTTTATGTGGTTGAACCTGTACATGGTGACTTTGTTAGGACAAGTATCCCTAAAATTCACTTGACGTTGCTTGAGGTCCAGATGCCTGCCTCCTATCTCTCTATTCAGCCTTAGGAATTCAAGGGTCTTGCAGTTGCAACCTCACAACCTTCAGGTCTCCACAGATGTTGCTTCTGGTGAGCGTTACTCTACACAGAATGGATGCAATTACACACATGTTCAACGTAACTGGTACCATTCTGGATAGGGCACTGCACCTAGCAAGACTGAAATTGAAGATGTTGCGACATACCATCTATTACCCTGGCCACACTCAACCATTTCCAGAGAATATGCTAGTGCCGAAAACTGACTTATTTACTCTAATGCCCTAGACGGTGCCCAATTAACTGCATGAGTGCCTGAGTAAGGATGGCCTTCACGTCTCTGTGTTTACCTGTGTGAATATGCAGGCCTGCAGAGAACTAGGTTGGTCACATTAACTTTTCTCTTTCACAGTGGTTTTGCCTTTTCTATCTTTGTGTAGTTGAACTTCTACATGCTGACGTTGTTAGGGAATGTATCCCTGAAACTCACGTAAGTTTATTGGCGGTCCAGCTTCCTGCGTCGAATCTCCATACTCAGGGAACACAATACAAGGGTCTAGCCGTTGCAACCTCACAACCTTCAGGTTTCCACAGATGTTGCACATTGGTGAGCCTTACTCTACCCGGAATGGATGCAATTACACACGTGCTCAACATAATTGGTACCATTCTGGATAGGGCACTGCACCCAGCAAGACTGAAATTGAACATGTTGTGATCTAATACCCTGGCCACACTCAACCATTTCCAGTGAATATACTGATGCCTGAAACTGACTTATTTTCTCTGATGCCCTAGGCAGTGCAGAACCAGCTGCATCCTGGCTGCCTCAGGATGCCCTCCCAATCTCTGTGTTTTCCTCCCTGATTTTCCAGTCCTGAACAGAACAAGTTTTGTCACTTCACCTGTTCCCTTTGACAGCATTTTTGCCATCTCTAACTTTATGTGGTTGAACCTGTATGTGGTGACGATCTTAGGACAAGTATCCCTGAAATTCACATAAGTTTGTTTGAGGTCCCACTAGCTGGCAAGGAGCTCCATCATCAGGAACTGCAATTCAAGGGGCATCCTGTTACCACTACTCGCCCTTCAGGTCACTACCAATGTTGTATAGGTTGAGCCTTAGTCTACCTAGAATGGACCCATTTACACACATGCTCTACATAATTGGTACCGTTCTGAATAGGGCACTGCACCCAGCTAGACTGAAATTGAAGATGCCGTGACATTCCTTCTATTACCCCTGCCACATTCAAGCATTAGCAGGGATATACTGATGCTGAAACTGACTTATTTACTCTGACGCCCTAGACAGTGCCCAAGGAACTGCATGTGAGGATGGCTTTCTTTCTTTCTTTCTTTCTTTATTTGTTTATTTTATTTTTTTGTAGAGACAGAGTCTCACTTTATGGCCCTCGGTAGAGTGCCATGGCCTCACACAGCTCACAGCAACCTCCAACTCCTGGGCTTAAGCGATTCTCTTGCTTCAGCCTCCTGAGTAGCTGGGACTACAGGCGCCCGCCACAACGCCCGGCTAGTCTTTGGTTGCAGTTTGGCCGGGGCCGGGTTTGAACCCGCCACCCTCGGTATATGGGGCCGGCGCCTTACCGACTGAGCCACAGGCGCAGCCCGAGGATGGCTTTCTAATCCCTGGGTTTACCCTGTGAATTTCCAGTCTTGGAGAGAACTAAGTTGATCACTTTACCTGTTCTCTTTCACAGTATTTTTGCCTTCTCTATCTTTTTGTAGTTGAACTTGTACATGCCGACGTTGTTAGGACTAGTATCCCTGAAACTCACGTAAGTTTACTGGCGGTCCAGATGCCTGCGTAGAATCTCCATACTCAGGGAACACAATACAAGGGTCTTGCTGTTGCAAAATCACAACCTTCAGGTTTCCACAGATGTTGCATTTGGTGAGCCTCACTCTACCCGGAATGGATGCAATTACACACATGTTCAACATAATTGGTACCATTCTGGATAGGGCACTGCACCCAGCAAAACTGAAATTGAAGATGTTGTGATCTAATACCCTGGCCACACTCAACCATTTCCAGTGAAAATACTGATGCCTGAAACTGACTTATTTACTCTGATGCCCTAGACAGTACTGAACCAACTGCCTTGTGCCTGCCTCAGGACGCCCTCCCAATCTCTGTGTTTTCCTCCATGATTTTCCAGTCCTGAACAGAACAAGTTTTGTCACTTTACCTGTTCTCTTTCACAGCATTTTTGCCTTCTCCAACTTTATGTTGGTTGAACATGTATGTGCTGACGATGTTAGAACTAGTATCTTTGAATTTGACATACGTTTGTTTGAGGTCCAACTAGCTGGCAAGGAGCTCTACCGTAAGGGACTGCAGTTCAAGGTTCGTCCTGATACTACTACTTGCCCTCAGGTCACTACCAATGTTGCATAAGGTGAGACAGTCTACCCAGAATGGACCCATTTACACACATGCTCTACATAATTGGTACCATTCTGGATAGGGCACTGCACCCAGCTAGACTGAAATTGAAGATGCTGTGACATTCCTTTTATTACCCCTGTCACATTCAAGCATTAGCAGGGATATACGGATGCCTGCAACTGTCTTATTTACTCTGATGTTCTAGAGAGTGCTCTACCAACTGCATGCGTGCCTGAGTGAGGATGGCCTCCTAATCCCTGGGTTTACCTGTGTGAATTTCCAGTCTTGGAGAGAAGTCGGTTGATCACTTTATCTCTTCTATTACAAAGTACTTTTGCCCTCACTATCTTTATGCAGTTCAAAGTTTACATGCTATAGTTGATAGGACTAGTGTCCCTTAAATGAACTTAAGGTTGCTTGCCATCCGGATGAATGCTTCGTATCTCCCTAGCCAGGCACTGGAATTCACGGGTCTTCCAGTTCCAACCTACGAATTTTCAGTTTTCCACAGATGTTGCATTTGGTGAGCCTCACTCTGTCCAGAGTGGACCCAATTACACACTTGCTCAACGTAATTGGGACAAATCTAGATAGAGCACTGCACCCAGCATGACTGAAATTGATGATGTTTTGACATACGTTGGATTATCCTGGCCACACGCAACCATTTCCAGAGAATATAGTGATGTCTGAAATGGACCTATTTACTCTGATGCCCTAGAGGGTGCCCACCCAACTGCATCCGTGCCTCACTGAGAATGCCCTTCTAATCTCTGTGTTTACCTATGTGAATTTCCAGTCCTGGAGAGAACTAGGTTGATCACTTTATTTCCTCTCTTTGACAGTATTTCTACCTTCTCTATCTTTATGTGGTTGAACCTGTACATGCTGACGCTATTACGATAATTATCCCTGAAATTCACTCATAGGTTCTTTGCAGTCCATTTGCCTGCCTAGGATCTCCATACTCAGGGACCACAATTCTAGGGTCTTTCAGTTCCAACTTCACAACCTTCTGGCCTCCACAGATGTTGCATTTGGTGAGCCTTAGTCTACCAAGATGGACGCAATTACACACATGCTCAACATAATTGGTAGCATTCTGGATAGGGCACTGCACCCAGCAAGACTGAAATTGAATATGTTGTGACATACCTTCTATTACTCTGGTCACACTGAACCAATTCCAGGGAATATACTGATGCCTAAACTGACTTATTTACTCTGATGCCCTAGACAGTGCCCACCCACTGCATCGTGCCTTCCTCAGGATACCCTCCCATTCTCTGTGTTTTCCTTCGTGATTTTCCAGTCATGGACCCAACAAGTTAGCTCACTTTAACTCTTCTCTTTTCACAGCATTTTTGCCTTCTCTAGCTTTATGTTGTTGAACCTGTATGTGCTGACGATGTTAGGAAAAGTGTCTCTGAAGTACACTTAAGCTTGTTTGAGGTCCAGCTCACTGTCTAGGATCTCCATCCTCAGGGACTGCAATCAAAGGTTTGTCTTGATCCTACCACTCGCCCTTCAGGTCACTACCAATGTTGCATAGGTTGAGCCTTAGTTTACCCGGAATGGACTCAATTACACATACGCTGTACATACTTGGTACCATTCTGGACAGGGCACTTCACCCAGCAACACTGAAATTGAAGATGCTTTGACACTCCTTCTGTTACCCTGGCTGCACTGAAACACATCTGGATAATATACTGATGCCTGAAACTGACTTATTTAATCTGATGTCTTAGATAGCAGCCACCTAATTGCATTGGTGCCTGACTGAGGATTCCCTTCTAATATCTGAGTTTACCTGTGTGAATTTCCAGTCCTAGACAGAACAAGGTTTATCACTTTACCCTTTCTCTGTCACAGTAATTTTGCCTTCTCTATCTTTTTGTGGTACATGATCCTGTACATGTTGCCGTTGTTAGGACAAGTATCCATGAAATTCACTTAAAGTTGCCTGTGGTCCAGCTGGATGCCTAGGATCTCCATAGTCAGGGACCACAATTCGGGGGTCTTTCAGTTCCAACCGCACAACCTTCAGGTATCCACAGATATTGCATTTGGTGAGCCTTACTCTACCCGGAATGGACTCAATTATACACATTCTCTACCGAATTGGTAGCATTCTGGATAGGGCCCTGCACCCAGCAAGACTGAAATTGAAGATACTTCCTTCCATTAGTCCCAGCCACATTCAATCATTTCCTGAGAATGTACTGATGCCTGAATTTGACTTCTTTACTCTGATGTCCTAGAGAGTGCCCACCCAACGGCATCATGCCTGATGGAGTATGCTCTCCCATTCTCTGTGTTTTCGTCCGTGATTTTCCAGTCCTGGACAGAACAAGTTTGATCATTTTACCTCGTTTATTTCACAATATTTTTGCCTTCTCTATCTTTATGTGGTTGAACCTGTATATACTGACGTTGTTAGGAGAAGCATCCCTGAAATTCACTTAAGTTTGCTGGCTGCATGGGATCTCCATCATCTGGGACCACAATTCAAGGGTCATCCAGATCCAACCACTCGCCATTCAGGTCACCCGAAATGTTGCATTTAGTGAGTCTTACTCTACACAGAATGTACCCAATTACACACATGCTCTACGTAATTGGTACCATTCTGGATAGGTCAATGAACCCAGCAAAACTGAAATTGAAGATGCTGTGACATTTGTTCCATTACCACCGGGCAAACTTAGTTATTTCCTATGAATATACTGATGCCTGAAGTGGACTTATTTATTCTGATGTTCTAGGGAGTCTCCACCAAACTACATCCCTGACTGACTGAGGATGGCATTGCAACCTCTGTGTTTACCTGCGTGATTTTGCATTTCTGGAGAGAGCAAGTTTGGTTACTTTATCTCTTCTACTTCACACTATTTTTGCCTTCTCTATCTTTATCTGTTGAACCTGTATATGTTTGCGTTGTTAGGACTGGAAACCTCAAAATGGCCTTGAGGTTGCCTGAGGTCCTGGTGGGTGCCTGGGTCTTCCAGAATCAAGGAAGAGAAATGATGCACAATGTTGCACCATCCTGTAACAGTGTCACCACGAACCTTGCATTTGTTGAGACTTAGCCTACTCAGAAAGGACCCAGGTACATAGAGTATCAGCGACTGGTCCCTTTCTATGTAGGGCACTGTACACAGCATGGCTGAATATGGCAATTCTGTCCCTTCCACTATCATCGCCCTCTGTACCTTTAATCACTCCCCTAACACTCTCCTGGTGCCTGAGCCCACTGTTTTTTTCCAAAGTTCTAGAGAATGCCCACCCCTCTGCACACTCTGCATGCCTTTCTCACTGATGATATTCTCACCTTCTCTATGTTATCTTGCATCATTTTCCATAAAAGGAGACAGAGAAGCCTCGGCATCTCAAGCACAGTGGTTTTGACGTCAGGCACATACACCAAGGGTGGCGGGTTCAAATCTTGCCTGGGATAACTACACAACTGCAACAGAAAAAACAGCCGGGTGCTGTGGCAGGCATCTGTAGTCCCAACTACTTGGGAGGCTGAGGCAATAGAATCGCTTAAGCCCAGGAGTTTGGGGTTGCTGTGAGCTCTGACACCATAGCACTCCACCGAGGGCGACATATAGAGACACTGTCTCAAAAAAACAAACAAAAACAAATAAACAAACAAAAAGGGAGACAAACAATAAGTTTGTTGACTTTTTCGCTTGTATTTCAAAGTAACTTTGCCTTCTGTATCTTTCCCAGGTTTGACCTGTACATCTTTATATTGTTAGGACTGGTATCCCTGAAATGGAGTTGGACTTGAGATTGGTTGAGGTCTGGCTGGCTGTATAGGATTTCCATTATCAGGGACAGCAATTCAAGGTTCTTGTAGCTCCCCTCTCACCCTTCAGGTCACCACAAATGTTGCATTTAGTGTGCCTTACTCTACCCAGAATGGACCCAATTACATACATGCTCAACATAATTGGTACCATTCTGGATAGGGCACTGCACCCAGCAAAATTCAAATTGAAGATGCTGTGACCTTCCTTCCAGTACTCCTGGACAATCATTTCCTGAGAATATACTGATGCCTGAATCTGACCTATTTACTCTGATATCCTAGACAGTGCCCACCCAACTGCATTGTGCTTGACTGAGGATGCCTTCCCATTCTCTGTGCTTTCCTCCATGATTTTCCAGTCCTGGACAGAACAAGTTTGGTCACTTTACCTCTTCTATTTCACAGTATTTTTCCCTTCTCTATCTTTATCTATTTGAACCTGTACATGCTGTCGTTGTTAAGGCAAGTATCCCTGAAATTCACTTAAGGTTGCTTGAGGTCCAGCTGGCTGCCTAGGATCTCCATAGTCAGGGATGGGAATTCGAGGGTCTTTCAGATCCAACCACTCACTCTTCAGGTCACCACAAATGTTGCATTTGGTAAGCCTTACTCTACCCAGAATGGACCCAATTACACACATGCTCTACGTAACTGGTACCATTCTGGATAGGGCACTGCACCCAGCAGGACTGAAATTGAAGATGCTGTGATATTCCTTCCATTACCCCCGGTCACAGTCAATCATTTTCTGAGAATATACTGAGGCCTGAATCTGACTTATTTACTCTGATGTCCTAGAGAGTGTCTACCCCACTGCATCCCTGCCTGACGGAGTATGCCCTCGTATTCTATTTTCCTCGATTATCCTGGAGAAAACAAGTTTGGTCACTTCATGTCTTCTATTTTACAGTATTTTTGCCTTCTCTATGTTTTTTCTTTTTTGATACAGATTCTCACCATGTTGCCCTCTGTAGAGTGCTGTGGTGTCACAACTCACAGCATCCTTAAACTCTTGGGCTTAAGCAAGTCTCTTCCGTGAACCTCTCAATTAGTGGAAATTATAGGCATCCACCACACCACCTACGTATTTTTTTTTTTTGTTGTTGTTTTTTGCAGTTGTTTAGCTGGTCAATACCTGGTTCAAAGCTGCCACCCTCTGTGTATATGGCTGGTGCCCTAAACACTGTGATACTGGCAATGAGTTTGCATTCTCCTTCTTTATCTGATTGAACCTATGTATGTTCACACTGTTAGTACTGGAATACTTGAAATGGTCTTGAGGTTGCCTGAGGTCCAGGTGGCTTGCTGGATTCTTCCAGAATCAAGGAAGGCAAATGAAGCGCAATGTTGCGTCATCTTATCACACTTATATGTCACCACAAAGACTGCATTTGTTGAGCCTTACTCTACTTAGAAAGGACCCAGGAACACAGAGTCTCAGTGACTGGTCCCTTTCTGGGTAGGGTACTGCTCACAGTATGGCTTAATGTGGCGATTCTGTCCCTTCCACTATCATCACCCTCTGTACATTTAATCACTCCCCTCACATTCTCCTGGTGCCTGAACTTGACTTATCTTTTCTAAAGTCCTAGAGAACGCCCACTCTCTGCATGCCTTTCTTTGTGGTTTTTTTTTTTTTTTGCATGCCTTTCTTACTCATGATATTCTCACCTTCTCTATGTTATCCTGCATAATTTTTCCTACAAGAAGAGAACAAATTCACTCACTTTCTGACTTTTATTTCAAAGTATCTTTACCTTCTCTATCTTTATCCAGTTTAACCTCTACATGCTGATGTTAGGACTGCTATTCCTGAAATGGACTTGAGGTTGCTTGAGGTCCAGGGAAGGCAATTCAAGGTTCTTGCAGCTCCAACCTCTCACCCTTCACGTCACCACAAATGTTGCATTTGATGAGCCTTACTCTACCCAGAAATGAGGCAGTTACACACATCCTGTACATAACTGACACCATTCTGGATAGGGCACTGCACCCAAGAAGACTGCAAATTAAGATGCTGAGACATTCCTTCCATTACCCCCAGTCACACTCAACCATTTCCTTAGAATATACAGATGGCTGAAACTGACTTATTTAGTCTCATGTCTTAGAGCAGGGTTCCTCAAACTTTTTAAACAGGGGGCCAGTTCATGTCCCTCAGACTCTTGGAGGGCTGGACTATAGTTTTAAAAAAAAAACTATGAACAAATTCCTATGCACACTGGACGTATCTTATTTTGAAGTAAAAAAACAAAACGGGAACAAATAGAATCATACCGCCTCATGTGGCCTGCGGGCCGCAGTTTGAGGACCCCTATCCAGAGAATGCCCACCCAACTGCATCCCTACCTGACAGAGGATGCCCTCGCATTCTCTGTGTTTTCCTCCATGATTTTCCACTCCTGGAGAGAAAATTTTGATCACTTTCTCTCTTCTATTTCAGAGTACTTTTGCCTTCTTTATCTCTATCTGGTTGAACTTGTATATGTTCATGTTGTTAGGACTGGTATCCCTGAAATGATCTTGAGATTGCCTGAGGTCCATGTGGCTTCCTGTGACCTTCCAGAATCAAGGAAGACAAATGACGCGCAATGTTGGACCATCCTATCACATTTAATGTGGCCACAAAGGTTGCATTTGTTGTGGTGCACTCTACTCACAAAGGACAGAAGTACACAGAGTCTCAGTGACCGGTCCCTTTCCAGGTAGGGCACTGTACACAGCATGGCTTAATGCGACGATTCTGTCCCTTCCACTGTCACTGCCCTCTGTACATTTAATCACTCCCATCACACTCTCCTGGTATCTGACCCTGACTTATCTTTTCTAAAGTCCTAGAGAATGCTCACCCTCTGCATGCCTTTCTCACTGATGATGTTCTCAGCTTCTCTATGCTATCCTGGATGATTTTCCCTACAATGAGACAACATCGTTGCTCACTTTTCGAAGTATCTTTGCCCTCTCTATCTTTATCTGGTTTAATCTGTACTTGCTGATGTTGTTAGGACTGCTGTGCCTGAAATGGACTTGAGGCTCCTGAGGTCCCTCAGGAGCTGGCTGCCTGGGATCTCCCATTTTCAGATAAGGCATACATACATGTGTGCTCATCACAAATCTACTTGGTGAGCCTTACTTAACACAGAGAGAAACCAGTTATAAGTAATCTAAAGTCACAGTTACCTTTGTGCATAGTGCATTGCATACAGTATGGCTGAAGTGGAGGTGTGACCCATTCCACACAGTATCCCCTGCAACTTTTTTTTTCTTTTTTTTTTGAGACAGAGTCTCAAGCTGTGGGTACAGTGCCGTGGCCTCACAGCTCACAGCAACTTCCAACTCATGGGCTTAAGCAATTCTCTTGCCTCAGCCTCCCAAGTAGCTATGACTACAGGTGCCTGCCACAATGCCCAGCTATTTTTTGATTGTAGTTGTCATTGTTTTTTGGCATGCCCAAGTTGGATTTGAACCCACCAACTCCAGTGTATGTGGCTGGTGCCCTAGCCGCTGAGCTACAGGCGCCAGCCTCCCGTGCAGCTTTTATCATTCTCCCTAGTAAAGTTATTCATAAGATACAGAGAGTAAGCCAACCTGCTGCCCTCCAACTTGCATCCTTCCCTCAGTGAGGATCCTCTCACCTTTTCTACATTTTCCTGGGTCATTTTCAGGATCCAGAGAGCATCACACTGATCTTGGTTCCTTTTGTTCTGTAGGATGTGCATTTTCTCTGATCTGGAGAAAATGAAGTTTTTAGATAAGTATCCTTTAAAATGGTTTAACTTTCTCTAAAGTTTAACAATAAAACTCTCCAACACACCAACTACATCTTTCTTTTCTTTACAAATGCCTTCAGTCCAAATAAATAGAAAAATAGTAATAAGGTGCCAAAAACTTCATTGAGAGGCAGTGATACATCAGAGACGGAAAGGAATTTAATTTCTTCCTCTATCCCTTGAGAGGAAAAGAAACTTTTAACTCATTATCTGTTAAATTCCACTACAGGCTTCTTGTACTGTGATTTTCCCTGAACCCATTTGAACCTGAAGAAAGGTGGAAGATAGAACATGAGGAGGTAATGGACCTTAAACTAGCTCTTCTGTTCTTTTTCTTTTCTTTTTTCTTTTTTTTTTTTTTTTTTTTGTAGAGACAGAGTCTCACTGTACCGCCCTCGGGTAGAGTGCCGTGGCGTCACACGGCTCACAGCAACCTCTAACTCTTGGGCTTACGCGATTCTCTTGCCTCAGCCTCCCAAGCAGCTGGGACTACAGGTGCCCACCACAACGCCCGGCTATTGTTTTTTTGTTGCAGTTTGGCCGGGGCTGAGTTTGAACCCGCCACCCTCGGCATATGGGGCCGGCGCTCTACTCACTGAGCCACAGGAGCCGCCCCAACTAGCTCTTCTGTTTCAGACTGGAACCGTCTTCTCACTCCCACCAGAAATGTTTAATACTCATGTGACACAAAGGTAGCAAAGACTCATCTCCTTTCTTCACCAAAGTAAAGATAATAAATAATACACATCAGAAAAGAAATATGCCCATTCTCTGGGACTCTTTCAGGTTGGTAAAAGGGAGTTTTTGTGCTTCAAATGTGGTTATGATGGCTGGGTGCGGTGGCCTACACCAGTAATCCTAGCATTATGGGTGGCCAAGGTGGGTGAATTGCTTGAGCTCAGGAATTTGAGACCAGCCTGAGCAAGAGCGAGACCCCATCTCTAAAGAAAATAGCCGGGAATGGTGGTGGGAGCCTATAGTCACAGCTACTTGGGAGGGATCACTTGAGCCCAGGAGTTTGAGGTTGCTGTGAGCTACGATGATGCCAAAGTACTCAACCCCCAGTGACAAAGTGAGACTCTGGCTCACAAGAAAAATGTGGGTTATAATTCTAGTTTTAGTTAGCCGTAGTTTTTATTATAGCAATGGTTAGATGCCGTTATTCTTAGTTTGTTAGTTTTGCTAATTTAGTTAACAATATTAGTTATAGGTATTACTTACATATGAATTCTAGTTATGATTGCTAATTATTTTGTTTTTTACCTATGTCTACTAGCTAGTAGCGGTAACTAGTCAGTTCCTGGTAATGGCTACTGTTTTCTGTTACTGCCTCTGACTAGTTATGACTGGTAGTTATGGTTGCCTGTAGTTGAAGTTACTCATGGTTAGATGGAGGTATGATTGGTGATGAGTATAGTTTTAGGCATAGCTATAGGTATATATATGTTTATAAAGTTACATTTATATAGAGTTAAATTTTTTATAGTTGTAGCTATTTTACCTATAATGTGACCTGCTCAGATTTATATTGAATTTTTCCAAAGCTTTCATGATCCATGCCCACCAGGAAGGAGACTTTTACTATTTATTCTGTTATATTCATTTGACTCATTGTTATTTACTAAAAGAACTAGGTAAGGTACAGTGTTTTTCAATACAAAACCATGTATGTGAACTCTTAAGGAGATATTTGATCTCCCAGACCCTACTGTTAATTTCCAAGAACCATAGGACAAGTGAAACACCAACAATCTGTACAATATTTATTCCTTAAAAGGACTCCTCCTCAAAGTCTCTAGCTCCCACCCAATCCCAAGGAGAAGTCAGCTGAAAAACCTACAGGGAAACCTGGCAATCTCATATCCAATCTCTCTGAACCAACCCTGACTGTTCTCCCAGTATGGGGCTCCCTTCTATAAAAATGTTTCATTGTCCCTAAATTCAGAGGAGTTTTTTTTTTTTTTTTTGAGAAAGAGCCTCAAGCTGTCATCCTCGGTAGAGTGCCGTAGCATCACAGCTCAGAGCCTCCAACTCCTGCGCTTAAGTGATTCTCTTGCCTCAGCCTCCCAAGTAGCTGGGACTACAGATGCCCTCCACAACACCCAGCTATTTTTTTTTTTTTGGTTGTAGTTGTCAGTGTTGTTTGGCAGGCCTGGGCTGGATTTGAACCCAAAACCTCTGGTGTATGTGGCTGGTGCCTTCGCTGCTTGAACTACAGGCACCAAGCCTCAGAGGAGCTTTTATTGCAATCCAAAGAGCAAAGCAGTCATGTAAGGAAGCAGAACACATCCTGTATATTCTTTCCAAGGACACATTCACACACCAAGTCCAAGTTAAAACTCTGCAGGAGGCTTTCTCAGATTCAGGTCAAAAGCCACCTCTTGTTCTCCAACTAGGTTTTGTTTGCAGGTCTAGCGTTACCCTGAAATGTGTTTTAGTTTAGTTTTTTTTTTTTTATTAAATCATAGCTGTATACATTAATGCAATCATGGGGTACAATGTGCTGGTTTTATATACAATTTGAAATATTTTCATCAAACTGGTTAACATAGCCTTCACAGTATTTTCTTAGTTCTTGTGTTAAGGCATTTATAGTCTACACCTAGTAAATCTCACATGTGCCCTTGTACGATGCACCATAGGTGTGGTCCCACCAATTACCCTGCCTCCACCCATCCTCCACCCTCCCTTCCTGTGTTTTAGTTTTTATCAGCATTAACATCAATGTTTTTGATTGTTTCTGATTATGAGCACCTAGAGGAAAGAACTACATTATCTTATTCATTTTTCCATGAGTAGAGTACAGAAGTGATTTTAAAATGCTGGGGCATGTCTTACTTGTAAAATCAGTCACAAATACTACTAGCATAGTAGTATTACTATATAGCATACCAATGTTTGATATGGCTTATTTTATTTTGATATATATACGTAAAATAGTTGTTCATGCAGATGTATATATACATTTAGATGTAAATATATTCTACAGGGTGTCCCAAAAGTCATCCCTTAAGTCATCTTGCATCAGGAAATGGGAAATTGTAGCTAAATGTCCCTTTATTTACAAAACATTCATTACAAAATTTTACAAAGATGTGGCCAATACATAGAGAATATCTTATAAATATTTTGTAACATTTTAATATCCACCCTGTAGATTATATCAAAAATAATGTATGTCTGTGGTTGTATCTTGATATGTTCATTCATTATATGTGTATTTTGAATGTTGGGTGAACAAAATTATATCAATAATTAACTGCTATCTTTTTCCATTCATGCATCTATAGTTGTTTCAATGCTCGAATTCCAGAAAAAATTAGTTATCTTGGATTCGATATCTATAGAGTGTTATAGTAAATAAGTAAATATAAAATAAACAGACTATATTATAATAATGCACATTTTGAAAAATAAACTATCACCATACCCTGGGAGTTATATCTGAACATACTTTTCTACTAACAATAAAAGTAGAGATAGTGATATTTAGACTCAGAGCAGTAGTTATATTGATACTGATGTGAACAATGAAAAGGAAAATTTGCAGAATTATTAGGTACCTAGCCAATAAGGCTACTTGGAATTTCATGAGGTTTTTCACATTTCACATAACAAATGTGTATCACAAAACACATAACAGATCAGATTTATCTTGAGAATCAAATGAACATTTAGAAAATATATTTAGAAAATACATTTAGAAAATAAACATTCCCCCCAAATGCAAAATATGTCTTAGATTTTTGTGCAAGAATTGGTTAATTCAGTAGGCCTTAGGCAGAGCTTACCTCTGAATCCTTAGAATAATATGCCTGTAAGAGTGTTTTCATATTACCTGAGGCCTTTGGAAACACTGAACTAGTATGACCAGTTAGTTTAAGCTAACAATATAATGTATGATGAATACCTGTTTTTGCTCTGGCACTCAGAATTCTGAGCTCAATCACATAGACACCACATGCCTATGTGGCTGAATACCAATAAAATCCCAAGACACCAAGGCTCCTGTAAGCTTCTCTTATCGACAACATTTCACAGATGTTGTCACGTATTGTTTCTGGATGAATTAAGCTTATTCCATCATACTCCACTGAGAGGGGAGTCCTAGAAGTTTATGCTTGTTTGCTTCTGGAATTCACCCTATGGCACTTTTCCCTTTGCTCATTTTAATCTGTATGCTTTTGTTACAATAAACTGTAACTGTGAATATATTTCATAACATCTCATGAGTCCTTGCAGTGAAGCATTGAGCCTAAGAATGGTTTTAGGGACCCCTGATACTGTATAAAAAAAAAAAAAAAACTCTCCCACTTATCAAACACCATTTCAATATGGCAGGGTGAATTTCTATTTGAAAACTACTTTCCTAACTACCAAGAAGTAAGCTATTTCAGAATGTTTTCCACTTGAATAATCAAATACTATTCAGCCATTGAAAGATAAAATCCCTACCATTTCGACAACATGGATTAATATGGAAGATATATTAAATAAAATAAGCTAGACACAGAAAGACAAATACCACATAATCTCACTTGTATGAGGAATCTACAAAAGTTGATCTCATAGAAGTAGAAAGAAGAATGGTAGTTTCCAAAGGCTGGGGTGGTTAGCAAGGAAGGGGGATAATGGAGATGTTGGTCAAAGGATACATATTTATAGCTAGGTAGAAATTCTTAGTAAGCACTATAGTTATTTTATTTTCAAATCCAAATTTCTCTAAATGTTGAAATTTCAAGAATAAAACCTAGCAAGTCCATATGAGGTAAAATCTTTTTTTTTTTTTTTTGGCCGGGGCTGGGTTTGAACCCGCCACTTCTGGCATATGGGACCGGCGCCCTACTCCTTGAGCCACAGGCACCGCCCATGAGGTAAAATCTTAATTAATCATGAATTTAGAACTCAGTTCTCTGAAATATGAACTCTTTACAATAAAAGGCTTCAGGATTGCTCACTGACCTAAAGCCCTTACGATAGGAGTCCCCAACCTTTGTGGTACCAGGGATCTGTTTCATGAAAGACAGTTTTTCCATGGACCAGGCGGTAGGGTTACAGGATGATTTTGATATGTCTGCAAGCAATTGATATATTATGGTCCCTGTGTAGTCAAACCTGTCTGCTAATGATAATGTGTTTGCAGCTGCTCCCCAGCACTAGCATCACTGCCTCAGCTCTACCTCAGATCATCAGGCATTAGATTCTCTTAAGGAATGCAAAGCTGAGATTCCTCACATGTGCTGTGGAATCTTCATAATAGGGTTCACTCTCTTATGAGAATCTAATGTCGCCACTGATGTGACAGGAGACAAAACTCAGGCGGTGATGAAAAAGATGGGAAATGGCTGTAAATACAGATGAAGTTTTGCTCACTCAACCCCTGCTCACCTCCTGCTGTATAGTCTAGTTCATAACAGGCCACAGACTGGTACCTGTCTGTGGCCTGGGGATTGAGGACCATAGCCCTCGAAGATGAATTAGGTAGTGTGATACTTGTTTTTTATTTGCATTACTACCCACTTCAAGTTTTCAAATATTCAGGAAGAAAATGTTATCTGCTAGTGAGAACAACTGCAATAGTGAGTATTTATTGAGTGCTTTCTCCAGATCAGACACTGCTGTGACCACATAGGAATTTTCTCCTCAAATCTTCAAGATAGCCCACTGACCAGATGTAATAATTATTCCACTTGCCTTACTGGGTTCTCACAGAAGTCAAAAGTGAACTCACCTAGAAATACAGTAGACTCTCTATAAATTGACCACCTAAGGGACTGTAACAAACGGTCAACGTACAGAAATGGTCAAAGTAAAAGACTAGGCCTACTGTGCTGATATGCACATGTGATGCATGCCCAGTCTATGAAAATTAGGTCGACGTAAGGAGGTGGTCAACTACGGAGGTTCTATTGCACTTTGATAAACTGCAAGTTAATCAGCATGCTAAAGGAGTTACATTATTAAGACGTGATTCCAATTCTATAGCCCACATCTCCCCATAACATTTTGCTTTGCTATGGAAAGTCCACAAATATGCTATGTGAGTGAGTACAAAGAACAAACCTTCTCTAATGGCTGCAGTTTCAGCCTCTGCTAGCAGTACGGGCCTTCACTATTTTACCAAAGGATTTCAGAGCATTTGGGGTTTCACCGTGGTTTCATGTGATATGGCCATGGGTGTTTAGTGTGTATGAGGATGTGGTGGGTGTGTTTTTTAATCTTTCATTATTAAATATGTAGTATTCACCCAATTTTAATGATACTATGCAAATAAACAGGGGATATTTTTATCTAATTAGAACTCCCAATAAAACAAGATTATGAAAACTACTAAGACAGTTAAATGAAGTAGTTAGAAACAAATTAGATAAATAGATCATACAAAGAAAATACCATTTATGCATGAAAAATAAATGCACAAGAATAAACATACCACGAATTGTTCTAAGTCTACATGGGGAAATCACCAACATTTCCTAAAGTATATGAAAGATGACTAGAATGAAGAACATATATACTCACATTACTTAGCAGGAACATTTGATACTTATAATGAGATTTATTTTCTAAATTCAATGTATATTTTATTGTAATTACATTTTAAAAATCCTCATTAAGTTGGGTTTTTCCCCTGAGTTTGACAAAGTGCCATTAAATTCATCCAGACATATACTTGGGTATATAGTCTCATAAAATCCCCAAAGGTGAAACTAATAAAAGATATTTATCACACCAGGCACTAGTTGGTGTTTTATAGTCACAATAACTAGCCCAGCGAGGTGTGGGCTCCCACACCTGTCAGGTCAAACTGAACCCTATTAATGAAGGAAACACTGGAAAATATCACACCAGAATGTCACTTCATCTACCATGCAACCAAATCATGCAGTAAGATAATTTCAACAGACTTTTATAACTAACAAAACATTAAAATATTGACAGGTATTAATATAGAGTAGTTTAAGTGAGGAAAGAATGTTTCTCTTTAGCATGCAAAGTATAACAGGGTAAGCAAGAACTGCAGCCAACCCCTACAAGATGGAGATCTGTGGGTAGTTATCTATGTCCCCTGGGGGAGGGCACAGCATCAGATGACTGGTTATATAGGGACATCCTCATTTCATCTTCCTGGGGAACCTTTGAAGCAGATTCAATTATCACATCTAAATCTGTGAGGTACAGCACAGATCAAATGAGGAAGCCAGGAAACCGTAACTCAGCACATAAAGTTAAGGATGGTTATCAATTTAATGCCATGTCTCACAAAATATATTCACTGATGATATCTAAACTTCCTATTTGGAATCTCCAGAAATATCAGCATGCAGGCTATGAGTAAACTTCCTAACTATCTGGATTTAACCCCTGCAGTTACACTGCTAAACAGTCAACCAAAATGTTCCTAAGAGCAAGGCCTCCACATGGCTGCCAGGGCAAATCTGGGCCAGTTGGCAGCAAAGTCCTATCAAACCTTTTACCCAAAGGTCCAGATGTCAATGCAGAGTCAAATGGTTAGGTCACTATTCAGGGAAGAAAGGTCATCAAAGCAAGGAACCTGCAATCAGGGTCCTCAAATTACGGTCCGTGGGCCACATGCAGCAGTGTGATTGTATTTGTTCCCATTTTGTTTTTTTACTTCAAAATAAGATATGTGCAGTGTGCATAGGAATTTGTTCATAGTTTTTATTTTAAACTATAGTCCGGCCCTCCAACGGGCTGAGGGACAGTGAACTGGCCCCCTGTTTTAAAAGTTTGAGGACCCCTGGGATGGGTTTTTAATGCTACACTGTATCAAATATAACATAAAGACAGAATTATCTGTTTTAGGCCTATGGACACAGTAGTGAAGAAATAGAAAAGGTTTTGATAGAATATTTACCAAAACATATAACATGACTGTCACAAAATAAATGTTACATAAACACTTAAGTGCAATAAAATATAAAAGCTATACAAAAATTACTGTTTTACTTGCAGACAAGTGAAAATTCCATCAGAAAATTGATTGAAAAGAGAAATTTGTAACTGTGATAAAACTTAAAATGCCCAGAATGAAGTCTTTAGCAATTTTTGTTCATAAATGATACAAAAATGAATACTAAAATTTTCTGTAATGTGTGAGAAAACTGGAATAAGAATCTAGAACGTTCCTAAAGAGAAACCTAAAACTGGAAGTTGATTTTTCTTAATTTTATTTTTCATTGGAAAATAATGTATTTGAAGTCCCACTGGAGCTCTTTTTAGGGGCGTTTGAGCCATCCATGAAACAACTAAGAAGAAAAGCCGTTGGGGGGAGGCAGGGAAAGAATATACCTTAATGCAGAGGTGTCCAACCTTTTTCTCTCTGCTGTACATTGGAACAGTAAGAGTTGTTTTGAGCCACATATTAAATACATGAACACCAAAACACTAATGAAAGCTGATTAGCCAGAAAGAAATTAAACAGTACTTATGCATGCTTTCCATGATATCAGACACTACAGATAAGCAAAAAAGCACTCACAAAATTGGCATTTATCCCCATGGGCTGCAAATTGGATACCCCTGCCTTAATGGATTCCAGGTGGAATTATAAGACAATAATAATGAACCGCTTGTGGTCTTGACCCACAACTTAACAGGCAGTGGAGCAAGAGTAATTAAGGTGAGTGATATGGATATTTGGGGAGTAAGAACTTGTTAGAGCCTTTCTTTACAGAAACCTCAAAATGCATTCAAAATGAATTAAAGCAGTGGTTATTAACCTTCCTAATGCTGTGGCCCTTTAATACAGTTCCTGTGGGTCATGACCCATAGATTGAGAACTGCTGAATTAAAGAATTATGTTTTAACACATGAAACTATATCCATCTATTGACCCAAAACATTCTCCATGAACAGCTGTTAAATTTGACTGGCAAGTTGAAAAAAAAATCTACATAAATGGTCCTACTCCTATTCTACCACAAGATAACCAAGCCTGCTTCCAATACTGTTGATGCTTTGAGCGTTCATTTTTGTTTCAGTATCCTTAAAGAAGAAAACGATTGTGAAAAGATTGGTGTCACATGTTAAAACTGGTCACTTCGAGTCAGTAGGAATGTATTTCATGTGGGTAAGGAAGTTTCAAATTTTTCCTTTATCTATCTTTGCATGTTTTTATCAGCTGTCTTAATTAACATGTACTATTTCTTGTGATGAAAGCATTTCAATAGGGATGTTTTTAGGAATAAATAACTGTGGCCACTTAAATAAGGAATGAATTTCTCCAAGCCCCAAGATCTGAAATCTGCAAAAAGGTGATCCTCCCTGCTCTTTAGAATAACAGCAAGAAATATACTCATACTAAACATATCCCAAGTCCATGTACATGAGGCAGACACTGTCCCCAGCACCATTCTGCCCTATACTCTGACAAGCCTATGAAAGCATAGGGTGTTGTTGCTTCAGAGAGGCCAAAGAACAAATTTTGGTGCAGCACAGACTCTAAAGCAAGATAGCTCACGCTCAGTCATGGCCCCTCCTACTCATTGGCTCAATGACATTGGGCAAGATGCTTGAATTCTCTATGCTGCAGTTTCTTCATTTGAAAAATAAAGTACAGAGTGACAGCAAGATGGCGGCCGAGTAACAGCTACACTGCAACTGGGCACAGTGAGTCCGGGGAGATAAGACTTCAGGCATCTCTGGCTGGTGGGATCAGCCTATAATCATCCCTTTGAGGATACAGGGAGTCAGCGAGAGACTTCTGGACCCCAAGAGGAGGACAAAAACAGTGGAAAACTGGTAAGTGGTTGCATGTGTTGAATTGGTCTAATCCCACCAGGGATTGGTCTAATCCCTGCTGTAAGTACAGCAGCAGCGGGACTGCAAACTGGAAAGACCTTACCTGTGAACTGTTTTGGTGTTTTTGGACTTGGTACTCAGTTGAACTACCTTGGGGAGAGCTTGAGCAGGAGTGTGGAGAACTTTGAGTGTTGTCTAGGGCCCCAGACTGAGCCGCTGAACTGGACGGAGCTAATAGTGTTCGGCTGTGGGCCACAGGGAGACATTGTGAGAGAACTGCCCTGGCAAGCTCTGCCCTCAGAGGGTTGCAGAGCAAGGATCAGGTGGGAGCTGGTAACCTAGTGCCTGAGCAGCCTAAAGGTGGGGACTGAGCCGCCTTACAGCCTTAACCCTCAGGGGCAGAGTGAGACCGATTTTGGAACACTGGGTAAGGGGTTAGCCACTTTACAGTGATCCCAGTGACAAGCACTTTCCTGGGAAAGCTTCTGCTTAGCCAAGTTTAGAAGTTTAAAGTGCCTTTTAAGAGGGCTGAAGAGAGACTTAGGGTCTTTACCCTGTGGGGTTTGAGAAATCAGCGGAGGCCTCCAGTCATATCAGCATTGTGATTAAATCTCATATGCCAGAAGACCACCTGTTGCCCAGACAATATTCAAATATATATATATATATACACTGCTTTGCTTTTTTCTTATTTGTTTTTATTTTGTTGTTGTTGCTTTGTTTTTTTTAATTTCAACCCTTTACCATACAGATTCTTTTTTTTTTTCTTTCTCCATTTTTCTAGTTTAAATACAATTTCCCATGGCTGCCTTTTTCAATAATTAGAACTTCATTTTTGCTAATGTTTCTACCCCTATTATTTGTTTTTTCACCCAATTTTATCTCGTAAAGTTCTCTGTTTCCTTATTTTGGTTTGATTTATAGAATTTTTGTCTTTCCTCTCTACTTGGTGGAGGTGGGGTACTCTGTCCAATCAGGTTAGCAAAGAGCTGCTGACCTCAAGGGAACCACTCAACTGGGCACCCCCAGAGGTGGGGGTTTTTCAAAGGCTGTGTCAAAGTACCCTACTGTACACTTATACTGCTCTGTTTCCCTCTTTCTGTGCCTCTCTTCTTTTTGTCAATATTCCCTTTTACCCACCCCCTCTCCTTTCTCTATTTTCTTTTCTTCCTTTCTTTCCTTTCCTTTCTTTTTTTTTTTGTAGAGACAGAGTCTCACTGTACCGCCCTCGGGTAGAGTGCCATGGCGTCACACGGCTCACAGCAACCTCTAACTCTTGGGCTTACATGATTCTCTTGCCTCAGCCTCCCGAGCAGCTGGGACTACAGGCGCCCGACACAACGCCCGGCTATTTTTTTTTTGTTGCAGTTTGGCCGGGGCTGGGTTTGAACCCGCCACCCTCGGCATATGGGGCCGGCGCCCTACTCACTGAGCCACAGGCATCGCCCTTTCCTTTCCTTTCTTTTCCTTCTTTCTTTCTTTTTCTTTCTATTTATTTATTTATTTATTTATTTATTTTTGTAGAGACAGAGTCTCACTGTACTGCCCTCAGGTAGAGTGCCGTGGCATCACAGGGCTCACAGCAACCTCTAACTCTTGGGCTTACGCGATTCTCTTGCCTCAGCCTCCCGAGCAGCTGGGACTACAGGCGCCCGCCACAACGCCCGGCTACTTTTTGTTGCAGTTTGGCCGGGGCTGGGTTTGAACCCGCCACCCTCGGCATATGGGGCCGGCGCCCTACTCACTGAGCCACAGGCGCCGCCCCTTCATGTATCTTCTATTGGCCTATCTACCACCCTCATCACTGAGTTTAAACTTAGAGTCACTTTGGATCCCCTCAATCAATTATCCAAGTCTTGCCTACTCCGAAACTCATGTATTCATCCCCACTGCCTCTTCTAAAATCAACAAAACAAGTTCCATCTTCAGCTTCTGCCCAGTCCCACCTACTTTACATATTGCTGTCCACTTAGTCTTTCTTAATTAAATATATTCCCCCTATTATTTTTGGACCTAGTTTTCTCACGGGGAAGCAAGAATTAGTGAGATTTTAAAACAAAATAATAATGACACACCAAACAATCTCCCTGATATGGCTCACATATTTTGAAGAGTAATACTGTAAGCTGTAGTACAGCGGTCCCCAACCTTTTTGGCATTAGGGATCAGTTTCATGGAAGACAATTTCTCCATGCACTAGGAGTCAGGACATGGTTTGGGGATGATTCAAGTACATTACATCTTCACCTTAGATCGTCAGGCATCATATTCTCATAAACAGTGTGCAACCTAGATCCCTTGCATGTACAGATTAAAGTAAGGTTCCTGTTCTTATGAGAATCTAATGCCATCAATGATCTGACAGTAGGTGTAGCTCAGGTGGTGATGGGGTGCAGCTGTCAATACAGATGAAGTTTTTTTTTTTTTTTTTGTAGAGACAGAGTCTCACTTTATGGCCCTCGGTAGAGTGCCGTGGTGTCACACAGCTCACAGCAACCTCCAACTCCTGGGCTTAAGCGATTCTCTTGCCTCAGCCTCCCGAGTAGCTGGGACTACAGGCGCCTGCCACAACGCCCGGCTATTTTTTTTTTTCTTTTGGGGGCAGTTCGGCCGGGGCCGGGTTTGAACCCGCCACCCTCGGTATATGGGGCCGGCGCCTTACCGACTGAGCCACAGGCGCCGCCCAATACAGATGAAGTTTTGCTCACTTGCCCAATGCTCGTTTCTTTCGTGCAGCCTGGGGGTTGGAGACTGCAGTTTTAGCAGGTAAGAGAACTTTGTTTTTGTTTGTTTTGTTTTTTTGTGATTTTTTGGCCGGGGCTGGGTTTGAACCCCCCACCTCCAGCATATGGGACCGGCGCCCTACTCCTTGAGCCACAGGCGCTGCCCTAGATAAGAGAACTTTGTAAAATAATAACTGCACTACCAGCTAACATTTGTAGAGCACTTATCTTATACTGGATACTGTATTATTCCTGTAATTATCATAATGAGCATTAAAACTGGGTATCATGATTATCCCTATTTTATAAACAAATAAATGGAGGCTCATAGGTAAGACAATCAAATACGTGTTCAGTTTAATCACCTTGATTGACTGCTGGCCTTCAAACTTACCCATATACTGCACTGAGTTCCCACTGAGGTGGAAGTTGAAAAGCACAGGGACACACAACTTGACAACTATATATTCTCAACTGGAAAGTCAAGAAGCAGCCAAGACCAAGTTACTGAGTAATTGCTTGCACTTAGAGCAGCCACTGAGGCTCCTCTTGTCATTGTCCCCAATCAGCTGAAAGCAGGTGAAATCACAAGTGTGTCATTAGGAACAGAAGCAAAACATTTTTCAAATGACATTGACCTGAGCAAACCCTCTGCTCACTTCCCTTCCAAAGGTACCTTTCTGAAGCATACTGGCAAGACAAGAAATGGGTTAGGAGAGTCTCAAGCCAAAGCACACCAGGATCCCCTTTAGCAAATAGCCTTTCCTTCAGATCAGATCAGCCTACACTTTCACATTGGCCCTCCATATGCTAAAAACTCCGAAGGTCAGAAATGCACTCTACACCAGCATCTGTTCTTGTTGAGTATTGTTCTATTTAATTCAAATGGAACTCGAGCTTTTATGAGAGTACATAAGCCTCAGATAAATATACTTGTTTATGTGTAGCCTAAATACTGGTTATAATTAAGTGAACTTTTGATTATAGAGCTCAACATTTATTTTCATGCAAATAACAAAGATTTCTGCTTCTTGGCTATTTCTTTTTGACATTTACACCAAGAAGAAGTTTTAGAGGGGGAGCTTATTGCTTATGAGGGTAATCATTATTTAAAATCATATGTTTTTGAAATGTTTTAATAAATTGTTTCCTTTCTTTCTAAGGAAGAAATGGAATTATATTTGTAGTCCAGGACATAGGAGATAAATGAGAAAGGCTTTCAGAGAAAGCGTTCATCGTCACGTTTAAGAAGAACTTTCAATGTATTAGATATAGTATTTAAATATCAGCAACAAAGGGAGAAATCTCTAGGCTTAAAACCAATGGTAAGGGAACCATAAATTTGACAAGATGGAGTCTATTCATTTTAAAATACATATTAAACACTAACTATATGGTGGGTATTTTTGGCCAAGTTCTTCTACATCTATTATCTCACATAATCCTCTTTGCTACCATCCTGAGAAGACAACAAGCACCCAGGGCCACATTTTCTAGATGAAGGGTCACAGGGAAGATGATCAGATAGCTCAATATGACTCACCAAGGGAATGAGTAGGACAGAATGCAAACTAATTGGATCTGGCTCCAGAATCTGAAATCCTTCCTCTACACATTAGTTGTTCTGGTGACACATTTATCTGCTTTGTGAAAAGAAATCAATTATGATTTTATGAATGCTACTTCCCTCTCCTTTCATATGTTTTGGCTGTAGTGGCAGGTTGTTTATAAGTGGAGGACTGAGTACTTTCAGACATGAGCAGTGAGCTTTCAAAATATAGTCTAATCCCCATAGGTCTGTAAGCAATCATTAAACAGACTTTCCAAGTTAAATAAAGTATGACAGATGGCAACATACTGTGAACAGAATATAATAATGATGTAAATAAAAAATACAAAAAAAAACATGGTATTTGCTTCACAAAATGAAATCCAGTTATGAATTTTACTATTTTCGAATTCCCATGAAAACAGATGATAGAGAAGGATCCAAAATTACTTCAATGGCTAAAATGACACAGCACTAAATTCAGCAATGTGAAAGTTAATGTAGCTAATGTGAACCCAGCTAATTTGGACCGAAATGAAATAAAAAAAAAAAAAAAAAAAAAACAGAAGCACTGCCAAAGTTCAAGATGAAAGAGAGGTAAGTAACCAATAGCTTTTCTGAAAAAGGAGTTTACTGTTTTTGGCAAGTTCAGAATCGCTCAACAGTATGATGATATTGCTGAGTAGTGATTATGACTTTACATTACAACAGAAGGAACAGACTATATAGGAACAAGCAAGATGACAGTGTCCATTCTCTGAGTAACAGTCCTTACCTAATATTCTGACTCGGTCCTTAATGCCACATTTTTGACATCCTAGATTACATCTAGTGATGAATGGCTAGGATGGTAAAGAGGCTGAACACTTTGATAATGGAAGAACTGAGGTTGTTTGGAAAAGATATAACTCAGGTTAGATAGTAATGTCCTCAACTATTTGCAGGGCTATCACGTGGAAAAGAGCTACGTGATTCAAAAGGGATGAACCAGGACCCTAGCTCACTTAAAGAAAATTATATTTTGTACCAATATTTAAATAAACTCTACACCACTTGAAATAGTACAAAACTATCCTCATGCGATAATGACTTCTAAATCTCTGAATGTCAGATATCATTTGTCAACATAAGACTGTTCCTTTAGACAGAGGGTCAGACTTGGAAAAATTCAAAGGAAATTTCTGGTTCTGAGTTTCAGTATTCCTCTATCAGTCATGCCCAGTAGGTGTCTGAACACTGTCTTCCATAATGTACAGGGATTCTTCCTCATAATGTAAAACTTGCATAATTTCATTAAAAATAAAACCTGAAGGAAGAGTGGGTAATATAAAGGTAATACTAGAATCATTTGAGCAATTGTGTCTTAGGAAGCACCTACCATCTTAAATTAAGGATGGGTAAGATAACCAAAGAATTATAAAGAGTTGCACTCCATTATTGCAGAACATGGAATAGTGCGTTAGGTTTTTTTTTTTTTTCCGCAGCAAAAAGAGGGCACCACAAATCCACAAAAATAATGAGCAATATGGATAACCCTACATACACAAAAAAAGTGCTTATGGCTACAAAGTTGAGCTAATGAATAAGGACTAGTACCAAATATTTGGAAGGCTAGCAAAGGAAAGCAAAGAGGATTCCTCAGAAGCTGAAGCTGACTCTGGAAGAAAAGAAAGAGAAAGAAAGAAAGAAAAAGATAGATAGAACTTTGCAACATCTTTTAAATACTGTGAAGTAGAGTTGATGAATGGCCCAGGTTCTGAAGTTCAAATTTAGAGTGACTTAATAGAGCAAACACTGTGACAGATGGTATTTGCTTAAGAAAGGATGAGAGTGGGCGGCGCCTGTGGCTCAAGGAGTAGGGCGCCAGTCCCATATGCCGGAGGTGGCGGGTTCAAACCCAGCCCCGGCCAAAAACCACAAAAAAAAAAAAAAAAAAAAAAAAAAAGAAAGGATGAGAGGGCTTGACGCCTGTAGCACAGTGGTAGCACAGTGGTTGCAGCACCAGCCACATACACCAAGGCTGGCAGGTTTGAACCTAGTCTGGGCCAGTTCAAACAACAATGACAACTGCAATAAAAAATAGCCAGGCGTTGTGGTGGGCACCTGTAGTCCCAAAGACTTGGGAGGCTAAGGCAAGAGAATCGCTTAAACCCAAGAGTTGGAGGTTGCTGTGAGCTGTGACGCCACATTACTCTACTGAGGGCGACATAGTGAGACTCTGTCTCAAAAAAAAAACAAATTTTAAAAAAGAAAGAATGAGAGGAAGGAGAAATAATGACCATTTACTTCAGCATATGAGTAAAGAAAAAGAATTTAAAGTATCTGAGAAGTGGTCAGAGGGAAATAATTATATAATAGATATTTACCGTGCTTAGGAAAGTCACTGACAAATAGGTAACGCACTTGACCCCTGGGTCCATAGAAACCAGCAAGACAAACTGACCTCTGGGAATCGATTCTAGTTTTACCAGGGGGCTTAAAGTATGCCATAAGAACTTGTTGAAACAAAGCTTCTTGTCCCAAAGGAAAAACATTTTATAAAACTATGAAAACAACCCTATGAAAACAGTCCACATGGTTCTTGTTTATGCAGTGTAAAAGACAGAGAGAGAGGAAGGAGGAGGAGGGAAGGGAATGTACATGTGCTGAGCCCTACCCTGAGTCAGGCACTGTGCTAGACATTTTCACAGATAATCTCATTTGATCTTCACACTAACAATATGACAAAATTATTATCATCTATACTTTACACAGAAACAGGCTCATATGAGGTATAGTGACTTGCCTAAGACTGCACAGGTAGTAAAAGTAGAAAGCTAGGTTATGAAGCCAGTTCTCTGTAGAATGGTTGATAATGGACATAAAATGTAAACAGAAAAAGGAATTCTTGGTGGAAGATGCAGTAGAGAGTAGTGGACACAAAACTCTATGGTCATGTCAACAAAAAGAAGAAAGTAACTGAAAACCCACATAATGGAAATAAGATGAAGAGAAATTGGTAGTGCATCCCAGGCCACTTCCCAGGGCCTGAGCCATCATCACAGACTGGTCATAAGTGGAGAAAACTCTTTATGAAATAATAACAGTTGGCAGCCATTACCACTCAGTAACTCACCTATTTTCCCTCCCAGCTCTTAATAGCAGCAGTAGCAGCAACAGCAAAGCAGCACAAAACACTTACAATCAAAGGGAGAGACGTTCCAAAGTGGAAGCTGGGCAAATGCCCAAGGAAGACAACACAGAAATAGTGATAGAATCAAGTAATCAGGTCAGAAAGGGCCAAAGTAGGAAGTGAAATACAGCTTGTAAGACACAAAGGGACAGAGGAAAAACATTGCCAAAGAGAGCTATGGGGAAAAAAGGTATTTTCCTGGAATGGCTGCAGAGGGAAACTGTGCAAGTTAACACTATACGCACACCTGAGTATAGATACTGGTGCTTTTAAATGGGATCCTGGTGTTTTAGGAAGTAACTCTCCGTAATACTCTGACAAATACAGTGATCAAGTAATGCAGATCATCAATTACTTCTGCCAGGAAAGAGCAGGGATGCATAAACGCTGCTGTCTGCCTAAAAAACTAGACCTCGTGTCACTAACTCAAGAACCTGGAGTTTTCCACCTAACCCTCTTCTTTTCAGATATGGAAACTAAGATTCAGAGAGCTTAAATTATGCCATTACTACCTTTAAAGGATAGCAGAAATATGTGAGTTATAGGAAGAGGAACAGCCACTGCTGTAGAGACTCTGGATGAAGACTGAAATTAAGAAATAACCCAATCTGAACACTCCCAGGGCAAGGCGCTCACACCATCAGCCTGCAGAGAAAAGCATTTTTTCTTAAGACAACATAAAAATAGCAAAGAAAATAAGATTGGTGCTTTAACTTTTTAAAATTTTCTAAGTGGAAAAATATAAGAAAATCCAAAAATTTCCCAGAATAAAAGTTTTAAATGCAGCTGGTTTAGTGCATAGCATAAAAGCAGAGATAGACAAGTCATTCTGAATGTGTTAATATCACCTTCACTACACTGCAGATCATTGTATTGTATGATTTATTTGAAGCCTTATTTTTGTTAACTTGCTACACTGTGATTTTCTGAGACTTGAACAAGGCAGTGGGAACATTTAAAAGCAGAGAAAGATGAAGATAACTTAGGGTTGAAAAGTAAAATGCATATAATTCCAATATCCTAGGTGCTGATGGACAAAGAAATGTTCTGATCAAAAACCACCATACCAGGTTGGATCAGGTGTGGTCAGGCTAACTTGAACTCTGAATTACTCCCAGCAGAGGAGAAAGTGCTTGAAGGAATGTGCTTGTATTAAACTGCATGCCACTTGCTTCTTCTGACAAAGATTGTATGTTATGAAACCAAATCTGTGGATTGTCAGTTATTCTGGAAAACATTATAATGGAACTCTAATTCCCTGTCATCCATTTTGTTGATTACATTAAAGTGAACATTACTGTGTAGCCTGACATTCTAGATGTTTCTGCTTTCTGATTGACCCGCCACAGAGACAAGAACAGCCCAGCAGGCAGCATCCTCTGAGTTCAAAATAGCCACCAGTGATTTCTGAATTCAACTAAAAATTGATCAAAATTATCCTTAGCCTGACCCAAAAAGAATCAGAAACCAAACATTTTTCAAATGGAAGAATTGTGCAAAGCAATGAAATTTTAACCACCCTGCCTTGGGGTCAAGGGTTATTACTTGATAAAAAGGCTCCAACATCAAAATTGGCAAATAATGCATAGAGATTTTTTTTTTTTTGAGACAGAGTTTCAAGCTATCACCCTGGGTAGAGTTCTGTGGTGTTACTGCTCACAGCAATCTTAAACTCTTGGGCTTAAGCGATTTTCTTGCCTTAGCCTCTCAAGTAGCTGGGACTACAGCCTGGCTATCTTTTTGTTGTGGTTGCCATTGTTGTTTTAGCTGGCCTGGGCAGGGTTCGAACCCACCAGCCTTGGTGTATGTGGCTGGTGCCCTACCCATTGAGCTATAGGTGCCGCCACATAGAGATGTTTATTTCTGGTCTTCACAACCACACTAGGCATTACAGAGAACGAACTCCCATGTTGTCCATAGCCTTGGTTCTGGCCCATTCTGCCTATTTTTAATCCACATAACTTGCAACTACTTGTGTTGGTGCTCCCTCAGTATCCATAGGGGATTGGTTATTACTTCCAGGACCCCCCTCCTTGGATATAAAAATACGAGGATGCTCAAGTTCCTGATACACTTTAAATTATCTCTAGATTATAATACCCAATATGATGCAAATGCTATGCAGTTATATTTTTTTTTTTTTTGAGTATTTTTGCTGGGGCTGGGTTTGAACCTGCCACCTCCAGCATATGGGGCCGGCGCTCTACTCCTTTGAGCCACAGACACCACCCGCAGTTATATTTTTATGTGTATTATTTTTCTTGTATTATTTTCTATTGTTTTTCTCCCTGAATATTTTTGATCTCCAGTTGGTTGGTTGGCTCTACAGATGTGGAACCTGTGGATAAGGAGGGCCTCCTGCAGTTTGGCTGAGATAACTGGCATGGTCTTCCCAGTGTTGTTTGATCTGGGATACTAGTTTTGCTTTCAGCTAGACTAGTTTAGGTACGTACAAATCCCTTCCCAGTTGGACCAGACCCTGGGAGGAATGGTTTCAGTATTTTCTCCATGGACAACAACCTATCTAAGTTGCTAACCTGAGGTAGGGGAAATAAGGCAGGGAGGAACTGACTTTCTGCCTAACAGGTCAGGTTTTACATTAAAGCTCCAGCTGTATTGGGTTTATTCCTAGGCAAAATTACTGGGTAAAATCATCATTCTCATTATTCTGTTTTTCTTAACCTAACTTTTAGTCCCTGATATCATATTACCGCAACCAAACTTTTGCCCTTCTGGCCTCTTTTTTCTTACAATGATTCCTAGAAAAGTATTCTAGGCTCGGTGTCCGTAGCACAGTAGTTATGGCACCAGCCAAATACACCAGGGCTGATGGGTTCGAAACCAGCCTGGGCCTGCTAAACAATAATGACAATTACAACAACAAAATAGCTGGGTGTTGTGGCAGACACCTGTAATTCCAGCTACTTGGGAGGCTAAGGCAAGAGAATCACTTGAGCCCAAGAGTTTGAGGTTGCTGTGAGCTATGAGACCATGGCACTCTACTGAGGGCGACATAGTAAGACTCCATCTCAGAAAAAAAAGAAAGAAAAGTGTTCTAAAGAATATTGGGGAACCCCTCTCCAAGTCATGTCCTATAGTCAGACACACTATTTTCTCAGATTTTCCCTCAAATAATTAGTCCGATGGTAGTGGAGAGGGTCATATTTGTGTTAATCTCTTTCAATGAGGAAATTATTATTATCATTATTGTTATTTTTTTAACTTCAAGAACCTGAGTCTCCTTGACCTGGTCTGTATAAGGACCAAGGTAAGCTGTTCTTCATGAAAACCTGTGTGATTAGCCTGTTCATTCTGAGTCAACAGTTTCTTCCAAACTTTATTTAGGCCTCTCCAGGAAGTGATAATGAATCAGAATAAGCCAAAGATTTTAATGTTTTGAAAATAACTTCTAATATTACTAACATTAAATAGCATCAATAAGCACTGCACATCTAACAAATATAGTGATCTTTACCTAGGGACAAAATAGACTTGTATTTTAGGTGCTTTTACTTTGGGTGGATATACAGTGAAATGGTTCACTTCAATGCCTTACCTGGAAAGGAAGGTATCTAACTTATTCTTTTTAGGACTTAAAGCACAGTGAATCCTCTAGAAACTAATTGAGATGGACAAGGCCACCTTGCATGTCATTTTGCATACCCCTTCCAGCATTCCCGTTACTAGATGTGTCCAATGAAGTGAAGCATCATATAAGGATTCAGGGTAGCCTTCAGAGAGGCATGGAATTGAATTCAGTATCCACTAAGTACCTGCTTTGTTTGTGCTAGACTCTGCCAGTCATGTGGGAAACAAAGATTAAACAGATATGGTTTTCTGCCCTGCAGGAGGTCAGTTCAGTAAAAATCAACAACAACAAAATCTCAAATACCAACAAAATACTAAAATATAATTGCAGGCAAGGGGCACAGAGTACTAGATTAGGGTATAAATAAAAAGAGGGCTCTTGGAGAAAGGACCAAGCTTGCCTCTGTACACGAGGAAGTTTCTAGCTGAGGCAAACTTTTAAGATGGTCTTAGGTAAGTAGGATACTTTCCAGAGAAGATGGTGGATGACATTTCTGGCAATGAGAAAAACATTTCCAAGGTTTAACGCTTCCAAAGGTCAGGCATGGTATGTTCAAGAACTGGGTAATACTTCTTTTTTTTTTTTTTTTTTGGCCGGGGCTGGGTTTGAACCCGCCACCTCCGGCATATGGGACCGGCGCCATACTCCTTGAGCCACAGGCGCCGCCCATGGGTAATACTTCTTTATGGCCAGAACATGGAACTGGAGGATGGAGGCAACATGACAACCAAAGTCTGCCTGAAATAACTTGGAAAGGTCAATCAACTGAAAATGGCAAAGACCTTCAGAAGTATGTTGTAGTCTTGACTTTATTCTGTAGGCAATGGGAAGCCATTGATATTTTTGAGTAGAAGGATAGAGTGATTAGGAAGATAGCTCTGGCCACAGAAAAAGAGGATGCGTTGGAGGGAAGTTGAGACTGGTGTTAGGTACACTACTTAGGAAATAACTAAAAATAAGGCAACAAATACATGGGAGTTTTTTTTGTTGTTGTTTGTTTGTTTTTTAAGACAGAGTCTCACACTCTTGGACTCAAGTGATCCTTTTCCTCAGCCTCCCTAGTAGCTGAACTACAGACGCCCACCACAATGCCCAGCTTTTTTTTTAGAGATGAGTTCTCGCTCTGGCTTAGGCTGGTCTTAAACTCCTGAGCTCAGGCAATCCACCTGCCTTGGCCTCCCAGAGTATTAGAATTACAGGCGTGAGCCACTGCTCCTAGCCTATATGGGAGTTTAATGAAGGTAAGTTTCATAAACCAAAAGGAAAGCTTAATGGAGATCCCAAAGCAGCAGATACTAGCTGCACAACCCTTGGAAAAAGCTAACCTCTATTCCCTCACTTGCAAAATGGATATTGTAATCCCTATCCCGCTTCCTTCACAAGGATGTAGCAAGGACCTTACTATGCAATCTATGTGGAAGTGTGTAACCAACAGAAAAATATTACATAAACAAGAGCTACTAATGACCATGATATTAGAAGAGTGATATTAATTCTTATCAAGACCAGTTCTGTACATTCAGTGGAAGTTCCTTCTTCCCTCTTCCTTCCACCAAGCTGCAAGTCAATGGTGATTGTGTGGAACCATTACATTGCTGAGCCAGCTCAGGGAGGAAATGGACCAAAACTTGGAATCACACCACCTCCCTAGACTTAACCAGGAAGAATTATATCTCTTGAACATACCAATATTAAGCACTGAGATTACAGAAACACTAAAAAAGCTTCCAACAACAACAAAAAAAGCGCAAGACCAGATGGCGTCACATCAGAATTCTATCGTACCTTCAAAGATGAGCTTGTATCTATACTGCAGAAACTATTCTAAACATTGAGAAGGAAGGAACCTTTCTCAACACGTTCTATGAAGCAAATATCACCTTATTTCCCAAATCAGGAAAGGACCCAACTAAAAAGAACTACAGACCAATTTGACTAATGAATATATACTAAACCTTACCTAATAGATTGCAGCTACACATTAAAAAAATTACATACCATGATCAAGTAGGCTTCATCCGAGAGATGAAAGGCTGGTTTAACGTACACAAATCCATAAATGTAATAAATCATATCAATAGAAACAAAAACAAAGACCATATAATCCTCTCAATAGACGAAGAAAAAGCATTTGACAAAATTCAGCATCCCTTTCCAACAAGAACATTTAAGAACATACGCATATGTTGCACATTTCTTTAGCTGATCGAAGCCATCTATGACAAACCCATAGCTAACGCCATACTAAATGGAGTAAAATCGAAAGCTTTTCCATTTAGAACAAGAATCAGACAAGGATGTCCACAAATGCCACTATTATTCAACATTGTGCTGGAAGTTCTAGCCAATAAAATCAGGCAAGGAAAGGATAAAAGGGCATCTAGATGGAAACAGAGGAGGTCAAACTCTTCCTTTTGGTTGATAATAGTATCTTACACTTAGAAAGGCTCAGAGACTCAACTGCAAAAAACCTGGAAGGGATAAGGAAATATAGTAACATCTCAGGGTATAAAATCAATGTCCACAAATCAGTAGTCTTTGTATGTGCCAATAACAGCCACATTGAGAAGCAAATCAAGGATATAATTCCCTTCAAAGTAGCTTCATATTAAATGAAATACTTAGGAACATACCTAACAAAAGAGGTGAAGGATTTTTATTTTATTTATTTTATTTTTTTGAGACAGTCTCACTATGTTGCTCTAGGTAGAGTGCTGTAGCATCACAGCTCACAGCCACCTCAAACTCTTGGGCTAAAGCGATTCTCTTGCCTCAGCCTCCCAAATAGCTGGGACTACAGGTGCCCACCACAACGCCTAGCTGTTTTTTGTTGCAGTTGTCCTTGTTATTTAGCTGGCCCCAGGCCGGGTTCAAACCTGCCACCCTTGGTGCATGTGGCTGGTGCTGTAACCACTGTGCTACGGGCCCTGAGCCAGGTGAAGGATCTTTACAAAGAATTATGAAACCCTAAGAAGAGAAATAGAAGAAGACATTAACAAATGAAAAAGATACCATGCTAATAATGGCTGGGAAGAATCAACATGGTCAAAATATCTATTCTACCCAAAGCAATCTACAGATTCAATGTAATTACCATTAAAATACTAACATCATATGTTGAAGAACTGAAAATATAGTACTTCGTTTTATATGGAATCAGGGAAAACCTCATATAGCCAAGGCTATTCTGCCAGCCTTCAGGCTATATTAGAAGTTCACAGTAATCAAAACAGCATGATATTGGCACAAAAATAGAGACATAGACATATGGAACAGAATAGAAAACCAATAGATGACACCAGTCTCTACTTGACAAGTCAAGCAAAAGCCATATAGGGGGGAAAAGAACCCCTATTCAACACATGGTGCTGGGAGAACTGGATAACCACATGTAATAGACTGAAACTCTACACACACCTTTCACCACTTACAAATACTGACTCAAGAAGGATAGAAGATTTAAATCTAAGACATGAAAAGATAAAAATCTTAGAGGAAAGTTTGGGGAAAACTCTTGACAATTTTGAACTGGGGAAAGACTTTATAACATAGACTTCAGCGGCCACCACAAGAAAAATTAACAAATGGGACTTAATTAAGCTGAAAAGCTTCTGAGCAGGTAAGGACACATCAAATAAAGCAAAAAAGACAACTTTCAGAATCGGAAAACAATCTTGCAGGGTATCAATCTGACAAAGGGTTGATAACTAGAATTTACAGAGAATTCAAATTAATCAACAAAAAAGAGTAAACAATCTCATCTACTACTGAGAAAGAGATATGAATAAAACCTTCTCTGATGAAGACAGAGGAATGGCTAACAAACTTTTGAAAAAATGCTCATAGTCCCTGATCATCAGAGAAATGGAAATCAAAACCACCCTGAGATATCACCTAACCCCACATTATGAAGTCTCAAAGCTGCAGATGCTGGCGTGGATGTGAAGAGAAGGGAACACTTTTACCCTGCTGGTGGGACTGCAAACTAATACAACCTTTTTGGAAGGAGGTGTGGAGAATCCTTAAAGAACTCAAATTAGACCTCCTATTTGATCCTGCAATCCCATTACTAGGCATCTGTCCAGAAGGAAAAAAAAAATTCTTTTATCAGAAGGACACTTGCACTAGACTGTTTATTACAGCTCAATTTACAATCACCAAAATGTGGAAATAACCTAAATGCCCACCAGTCCCGGAATGGATTAGCAAACAGTGGTATATTATACCATGGAATACTATTCAGTCCTTAAAAAGAAGGGGACTACATCTTTTGTATTAACCAGGATAGAGTTGGAATACAGTCTTCTTAGTAAAGCATCGCAAGAATGGAGAATCAAGAATCCAATGTACTCAGTTCTACTATGAAGCCAGTAGATGATCTAATACATACCCTTATAAGAGAAAAACTCAAATCAATTTGGGGTGGCAGGCAAATGAGGGAGTTGGGAGGAGGGAGGAGGATGGGGGGTTATGATGTATGGCATACCTCTTGGGGGAGGGACACAATTATAAGAGGGGCTTTACCTAACAAATTAAATCAGTTTAACCTAATTCTTTGTATCTTCAATGAACCCCAAACAATAGTAAAAAAAAAAAAAATGCCAGGTGGTCTACCCTACTGCTGCTCCTCGGCCGGCTTGGTCCCCTTGGCCCCGCCACTCGTCCACTGCAGTCTCCCCAGCTCAGACATGGCCTCAAGCGCCGCCACCTCCGCAGTGAAGATTGGAATAATTGGTGGAACAGGCCTGGATGATCCAGAAATTTTAGAAGGAAGAACTGAAAAATATGTGGATACTCCATTTGGCAAGCCATCTGATGCCTTAATTTTGGGGAAGATTAAAAATGTTGATTGCGTTCTGCTTGCAAGGCATGGGAGGCAGCACACCATCATGCCTTCAAAAATCAACTACCAGGCAAACATCTGGGCTTTGAAGGAAGAAGGATGTACACATGTCATAGTGACCACAGCGTGTGGCTCCTTGAGGGAGGAGATTCAGCCTGGTGATATCGTCATTATCGATCAGTTCATCGACAGGACCACCATGAGGCCTCAGACCTTCTATGATGGAAGTCATTCCTGTACCAGAGGAGTGTGCCACATTCCCATGGCTGAGCCGTTTTGCCCCAAAACGAGAGAGGTCCTCATGGAGACTGCTAAGAAGCTTGGACTCCAATGTCACTCAAAGGGGACAATGGCGACAATTGAAGGACCTCGTTTTAGCTCCCGGGCAGAAAGCCTTGTGTTCCGCACCTGGGGGGTGGATGTCATCAACATGACCACAGTTCCAGAAGTGGTTCTTGCCAAGGAGGCTGGAATCTGCTATGCAAGTATCGCCATGGCAACAGATTATGATTGCTGGAAGGAGCACGAGGAAGCAGTTTCCGTAGACCAGGTCTTAAAGACCCTGAAAGAAAATGCCAATAAAGCCAAAAGTTTACTTCTCACCACCATTCCTCAGATAGGGTCCATGGAATGGTCAGAAACCCTCCATAATCTGAAGAATATGGCCCAGTTTTCTGTTTTATTACTAAGACATTAAATAGCATGGCTGCCCAGAAGAAGGCTTTCTAACTCCAGTTGCTTTAGAAATTTTTGCTTAACTTCAAAAACATGGGAAAGACATGAAGCTTTCATGCCCTTGCCTGTGGTAAGAAAGACAACATGTTGTGTGTATGAGACACTGCTAAAGGACCTGAATGGCTTCAGAATGCAGAAGAAAAGCCAATGACCAGTAAATGTGGGGAAAGTTTTTACATTTTAGAAAAAAAACTCCAAGAAGATACCATTCTTCTGTCTATTAAATTTGCAACAATAAAAGTTTATTTATAGGTGATATCCAGTTTTCCATGTTGCCCATGGAATATGAGGAAGAAATGGGACTCTGGTTATTTATTGATATGACTATAAACTGGTAAAATATGTGTGGAGGGCAATGTGGTAAAATGCATCAAATGGCTTAAAAATACCTAACATACTTTGTGCTGGGTCGTCCTGGGAATTTCTCATTAAAAATGTATCAGATGCAAAACATTTTGTATGAAGAAGAGTGTATAATAGTGTTATAATGGCAAGTATTTAAAATAATCCAAGTACTCAACAATTGGGGGTAAATTTTAATTAGTAATAATCAGATAATGAATCAGCCAACCCAAGATTCCTTTTCACATAATATTTCGATGTCTTAAAGAAATGGTTGCTCCTGTAATATGAAATGAAAGAAGGAATATGAAAAAATTTTATAGTACTTGTTTTAAAATGCTGTGTAAATGTACAAAAAGACTAGAAGGAAATATGTATAATCTTGTTATTGTATTAGGCAGAAGGTATGATACTGGATAATTTTTATTTTCTTTAAATCTGTCTGTCATATTTTCTGCATGAATATAAGCAAATAGGAAAGTTGTTATAAAAATAAAAATGGACATAGAAAGATCAAGTTCTTGAAAACACTGTCTCTGGTAATGAAGCAAAATGGAAGATACTTAATATTAAGATGAGTGGGTTTTTTTGTTTGTTGATTGTTTTTAGAGACAGAGTTTCACTTTATTGCCCTTGGTAGAGTGCTGCAGTGTCACAGCTCACAACATCCTCCAACTCCTGGGCTTAGGCAATTCTTTTGCCTTGGCCTCCCGAGTAGCTGGGACTACAGGTGCCCGCCACAACACCTGGCTATTTTTTTGTTACAGTTTGGCCGGGGACAGGTTCAAACCCACCATCCTCGGTATATGGGGCCAGCACCCTACCCACTGAGCCACAGGCACCACTCAAGATGAGTATTATTTAAAGGGAATTATATCTTTATTCTGCTTTTTTAAAAGAGAGAGAGAGAAAGAAAGAAAACAAGATTATTGATTTTTATACAGCCAAAACAATACCTGGGTTCACCTTCCTGTGAAAAGCTGGGTGTTTAATACTGAAGTAATCAAAAAGTTAAAATATTTAAAAAATTGAACATGCCCATTTTGGTGTCAGATATTTTAAAAATTAATATTTTACTTCATGTATGATGTATGCTTTTTATTAGTTGACAAATTACTTGAGCTGGTGATTTTTTTTTTAATAAAAGGGAGGGGTGCCTTTTTTACAGTGTTTATTGTTAACTTTATGGGAATGCTTTTTGTTTACTTAAGTTTTCTATCACCGGGAGACCTTTTTTCCTTAACATTGTTTTTACTGTAATCTATTACAAGATGCTTTAGGATCAGGATATAAGAACTTTTGTTTAAAGAATTTGTAAAGTCACTATGTTCGTGTTTATGAGATTGACTTCAAAATAATAAACTGCTGATTATAAATAAAAAAAAATGCCAGCATGACAAGTGTAAAAACATAAATAAATAAATAAAATGTCTCATCCAGTGGATATCTATTATCTCACCTTCCAGTAGAGTTCTTCTTCTTCTTCTTTTTTTTTTTTTTTTTTTTTAAGACAGAGCCTCAAGCTGTCACCCTGGGTAGAGAGCCGTGGCATCACAGCTCACAGCAACCTCCAACTCCTGGGCTCAAGCGATTCTCCTGCCTCCGCTTCCCAAGCAGCTGGGACTACAGGCGCCCTCCACAACACCCGGCTATTTTTTGGTTGCGGCCGTCATTGTTGTTTGGTGGGCCTGGGCTGGATTCAAATCTGCCAGCTCAGGTGCATGTGGCTGGCGCCTTAGCTGCTTGAGCCACAGGCCCTGAGCCCTTCCAGTAGTTCTGAGGCAGGCAGTTCAGGTACAATTGGTTCATTCAGCAGTGTCACATCAAGAACCAGACATTGATCTTCACCATGTCGCATTCACCATTTAGTTTGTCCCTTCATGGCTGCAAGATGGCTACAACAGCTTCAAGCATCACATCATCATATAACTCTGTCACAAGAAAGTGAACTTTCTCCTGTTATATCTCCTCTTGATGAGTATAGAAAACCATCTCCAGGAGTCCCACAGCAGATGTCTTCTGCAATAGTTTAAATGTATCCCTTCCAAAATTCATGTGTTGAAACTTAATGGCCAAGTTAATAGTATTATGAGGTGGGGTCGTAAAGAGGTAGTTATAGGTCTAATTAGTTAGGGGCTCTTCCTTCACAAATTGGATTCAAGTCCTTATAAGAGAGGTCTTAGGTAGAATTAGGCTCTCACTCGCTTCTAACTTTCACCATGTGAGAACACAGTATTCCTCACCTCCAGAAGGCACAGCAAATAAGGCTTATCTTGAAAGCAAAAAGCAGTCCTTGCTGAACAACCAAACCTGCCAGCACCTTGATCTTCGACCTTCTAGCCTCCAGAACTGTCAGAAATAAATTTCTATTCTTTATAAATTACTGAGTTTCAAGAATTTTGTTACAGCAGCACAGAAAGACTAAGACATCTAATCAACAAGCAATGGGTTGCGTCTCTGCTGAAGAAGAATGGGATTCATCCCTTCAGAAGAGAGACCTAGTTCCTTAAGTACTACAACAAGGAATAGGGTGAGGTGTCTATGGTACAAAAGGAGGCAGTCAGTCTCGGGGTCCTGCTTTTGCAACAACTTTTGAGTGCCTCCTTATGTGTTCACCTTTTGTGATCTTGAGAGTGAAGGCCTCTTTATCGTTTTATCTGCTAGATGCCTCAGTTAACTTGCCTCCATCTAAGCCCTGTTCAGCATACTGCCTCCTCCCAGCTCTTGAAGAAAATCAGGAGTACTTTTTTTTTTTTTTTGCAGTTTTTGGCCAGGGCTGGGTTTGAACCCGCCACCTCCAACATATGGGGCCAGCGCCCTACCCCTTTGAGCCACAGGTGCTGCCCAGGAAAATCAGGAGTACTTTTAAGATAAAACGAGGACATAGCTTCTGAAATCTAATCAATGTTTCAGTGTCAGCCACACATGACTTCTGTCAAGGCTCATCCATCAAGCATGTATATAAAACCCAGTCTGAGAGTTATCAATGGGTATTAATACAAGTGAGCCTTTTTGCTAGGTGATCTTTAGGGTTCCTCCTAGCTTTGAAGTCCAGGGAATCTTGCCAGGTATTTTTTAATCAAGTGATACGTAAGGCCTTATATTATGGTTAAAGAAGCTGAACAATAAGGAGACAAACATTATTTGAATCTGCAGAAGGAATAAGTCATATATCTTGCTCCAATCCTTCCCCATAAACCTCCCGCTCCATTACTAACTCTCCCACTCCCCCACTATAAACATACACATTCACAATGGGTTATACAGCCATTAGTGGCAAATTTTCTCAATGGATAACAGTAGTGGACAGTGATTCACTCCCCCGGTTGCCCACTTCCAGAACTGAAGTACTCCTTCCTTCAGCTGCTGGGAGGATTTTTGGTAACTAATTTCTGTCAGCTGAGTCTATTTCCAAGGATTGCTCACAGCTGTATAAAGACACCTTGCCCCAAATCACAACTCCTTCTCTGGGACAGCCCCTATCCGGTGACTGAATGCAAAAAGGAGCAGTAATGGCCCAGGTCCTTACCTCAATTTGAGACCACCCTGCAGGAATATTTCATCTCCAGAATTCTCTGTGACAGTGGTTCTCAACCTGTGGGTCGAGACCCATAGGAACTGTACTAAAGGGTTGTGGCATTAGGAAGGTTGAGAACCACTGCTCTGTGAGTTTGCTTGAAGCCCTTGTTGTAACTGTACCAAATAACTTTGGCTCAATCCTGCTTCCTTCACATACCCACAGGTGTCGATTTTTTTTTTTTTTTTTTTTGCAGTTTTTGGCTGGAGCCGGGTTTGAACCCGCCACCTCCGGTATATGGGGGCCGGCGCCCTATTCCTTGAGCCACAAGTGCCGTGTTGCCTCCAGTAAACATTCTGTACACAATTCTACAACTCAGAGTTTGCTTTCCAGGGAAACTGTAGCAGGAATCATACACCTTTCGTGTTAAAGCTGGGGGCATTACTTTCCTATTTTCTTCTGCTTCTTTCCTTTTCTTTATATTTTGGCCACATAGACTTATATAGGTATCACTTAAGTAAAATATCCTATAGTTAACACACACAGTTGGATACATTTCTTTGTGCTAAAGGAATAACGATGTTCCCTAAATTATTTTAGTAGGATTAACTTGCTCCAAACACTTGTGCCTGAAATCATAGCCACATGATACAAATCTGGAGTGATTTTTCTCTGTGTACATGATGAATTCCTCATTTGCAACTGAATACCTTAAATTGGAGTCCTAATCCTGAGAGCCTGCATTCTACTATTTGGAAAAATTGCCCTCCTATTCGGCTCTTGATGGATACTGAGAAAAGTCCTTGTCATTGAAAACATTCATTTTTCATAATGCATTTGTCCTGTAACTTTGTGCTCTCACAATTAAGTAACATTTAATAGGTCTCTTTGACCTGAGTGTGTGTGAATATGTACTTTTTTTTGAATATGTACTTTATATTAATTTAAAAATCACACACTTCACTGGGCTTGAAATTGGCTCCTGAGGGGAACTGTGGCAGCAAGTGAGCAAGTCTTTACCCCCAGGCTCCTATGACTGCATTTCTTTTTTTTTTTTTTTTTGTAGAGACAGAGTCTCACTGTACCGCCCTGGGGTAGAGTGCCGTGGCAGTCACAGGGCTCACAGCAACCTCTAACTCTTGGGCTTACGCGATTCTCTTGCCTCAGCCTCCCGAGCAGCTGGGACTACAGGCGCCTGCCACAACGCCCGGCTATTTTTTTGTTGCAGTTTGGCCGGGGCTGGGCTTGAACCCGCCACCCTTGGCATATGGGGCCGGCGCCCTACTCACTGAGCCAGAGGCGCCGCCCTATGACTGCATTTCTAACCAGAGGAGCTCATGCTGGTTGCCAAATTCTTTACATTGGAACAAAGAAAGAATGATATTTCCATTAGCTGCCTTTATACTGTCTGAATGAAGCGACAAGACTACAGTAGATTAGTTAAGTTTCAGCTGTTATTATTGCCAATCATAAACAAGCTATTTGGTTTGTTACAATGACAGAAGTAACATGCTGTCCAAAAGCACCGATTCATTACAAAGTTCCTTGCTCACCTTAGCTAAAAGATGAGCTCAAAATCTCACTATTTATGAATTGCAGTAGGTGAAAACAATTGATTGGGAAATAATCTTTATTTTTCAAAATAATACCCATATGCAAGACCTACCCTGTTTCTCCGAAAATAAGACCTACTTACAGGAAAGATAAGACGTCCCCTGAAAATAAGAACGAGCGCATCTTTGGGAGCACACCTTAAAATAAGATACCATCTTATTTTCGGGGAAACAGGATAGATAACTTTCTAGGATAAGACATTACCTTTCTAAATGGTTCTTCTCACTCCAGTCTCTCCAGACACAATAATACTCAGGTCTTCCAAGGGTTCTTTACCAAGCTTAACTTACACATAAATTTTACCAGAAATAAGATGATCCTGTAACAAAAACATATGTTTCTACCTTAATAGTCAGAAGCCTATTGGCAAGGAGAAACAACAGGTGAAATGACTAGAGATCCATTCAACAGCAAAAATTGGGTAACACTATAAATTCATTAATTTAATTGCAGATGGCGAGGCTACCTGGTTGGTGTTAAGATGGAAGAGGGTGGGAAACAAAGTGTTAGTAGCACGTGTTAGGTTCTACTGACACTGTCCAGCAAGATATTATATTAGAAAGAGAACCTGGGCGGTGCCTGTGGCTCAGTGAGTAGGGCGCCGGCCCCATATGCCGAGGGTGGCGGGTTCAAACCCAGCCCCGGCCAAACTGCAACCAAAAAATAGCCGGGCGTTGTGGCGGGCGCCTGTAGTCCCAGCTGCTCGGGAGGCTGAGGCAAGAGAATCGCGTAAGCCCAAGAGTTAAGAGGTTGCTATGAGCCGTGTGACGCCCACTCTACCCAAGGGCGGTACAGTGAGACTCTGTCTCTACAAAAAAAAAGAAAGAGAACCTAAGAAAGAAGTGGTTGATTTTTGAGAAGAAATGAAAGGATAAAAGAGGACAAAGAAATCTGGGGCTTTGGAAAAAAAAAAGAAGTATATGGTGCAACTGAAGTGAGTTGTTTTGAGGTATTTTGTTGCCACAGGAACAACTGGTATTGTGAAGGTGAGTCAAGAGGAAGGGGTCTCTGTTATTTAAAAGTGAACATCTCAAAGCGGAACTACCTTGAAGATGAAGCAACTTAAATTATTAAATTCAGTGTGATGGGAAAAAACCAAGGTCATAATAGGTTACACACAGTGCTGCGAGTTGGGAGAAGGTGGAAGACGGAGACGAGGGTTTTCATTGGTAATGATCTAATTTAGAAGACAGGCTGGAGAAGGGGTTGGAGAGGAATAACTATACTGTGAGCCATGTGAGGCCAGAAACCAGGCCTGATTTGTCTTTGTATTCTCTAATAGTAGAATATACATGACAAAAGGCCAGTGAATGCTTTCTTTTTTTTTTTTTGAGACAGAGTCTCACTATGTCACCCTTGGTAGAGTGCCATGGCATCACAACTCACAGCGACCTCAAACTCTTGGGCTTAAGCTATTCTCTTGCCTCAGTCTCCCGAGTAGCTGGTACTACAGGTGCCTGCCATAACTCCTGGCTATTTTTTGGTTGCAGTTGTCATTGTTGTTTTAGCTGGCCTGGGGCCGGGTTCAACCCGCTAACCTGGCTGTTTCTGGCTGGCGCCCTACCCACTGAGCTATGGGCGCCGCCTAGTGAATGTTTTCTGAATGAACATGTAAATGAAAGAATAAATATATAAAATAAATCAATAAAAAGAAAAAAAAAGATTTTATCAAAGGGGAAAGAAACAGGAATGTATGCTGAAGGCCTTAACAAAAATTTTATTCTTAATTCAAAGAGATCCTTACGTGAAAACAATTCTGAAAGTTGGAAAATAATTTACCATTTATCACTCCATTTCAAATACAGCATTAAATAAGACATTTTAATTGGAGTCTTTACAGTATGTATATTCGCAATACAGCCCCTAACCAAGGGGTTCTTCAAGATAATCACTGGCAACCATAATAAAAAAAGTTAACATTGATTTCCAGAAATTTCCTGGATCATTATATGGAATTATAAATATCTTTATTATGAGCCCTGGTTTACTCAGCTATGAAAGATAATGTTGATTCCTCTAACAAATTTATTCTGGATTAATAAACTTAATATTTACAAAGTGCTAACAAATTTCAAGAATCATGTGACCACTTTGTAGATTAATAATGTTCACAAGACCAGGTTTGAAAGTATAATAGGAAGAGTGTTTCCCTACTCAAAGGCATCCACATTCTAATCCCTAAATCCTGAAAATGTTCAATTACCTGTTATGATGGGTTCCTTTGCATCACCCAAAGGAAGTTTTGAAGTCCTCTATACAGAATGTTACCTGTTTTGGAACTGGGACTCAATACAGATAATTAAGTAAAGGAAAAAAAAAAAAAGGAGGTGAGCTCTAATCCAATATGGCCAGTATCCTCATAAAGAGGTGAAATTTGGACACAGAGACAAAGGCAAGAAAATGTGAAGACACAGAGGGAGAAGACAGCCATATGACTGGAGTGATGCATCTAAATGCCAAGAATGCAGAGGATTGCTGGCAAACACCAGAAGCTAGAAGAGGCAAGGAAGGATTCTCCTCCAGGGCTGTCAGAGAGAACATGGCTATGATGACACCTTGATTTCAGACTTCCGGCCTCCAGAACTGTGAGAGAGTATGTTTCTATTGTTTTAAGCCAACCCATTTTTAGTACTTCATTACTGTCACCCAACAGAATTAATATACCTGGCAGAAGGCCTTTGCTGATATAATTAAGGTCATAGGGTCTTATATAGGGAGATTATCCAAGTGAGGCCAATCCAATGATACGAGTCACTACAAAACAGAGAATGTTCTCCGGTTGAAGTGAGAGAGATGCAGTAGTAGCAGAACTTAGGGAGATTCAAAGCATGAGAGAAATGCAATTAGCCTCCTCTTTGCTAGAGGGGCGCAACATGGGAAGCATGTGAAGGGATGCAGGCAGACAGCCAGCTAGCAAAAAAAAAGCCTCAGTTGTACAAATACAAAGAGATGATTTCAATCATCAAAGTAATGAGCTTAGGAGCAGATTCATCCTTGGAGTCTCTAGAAACAAATACAGTCCTGCTGACATCTTGATTTTGGCCTTATGAGATTCTATCAAAGGATCCAGCCAAGACATGCTACAGTCTGACTTCTGACTGAAAGAACTGTAACATCATAAATGGGTGGGATTTTTTTTTTATTATTTTGGTAAGATATACTAAGACTTACTACTTCAACTGTTTTAAGAATACACTTCACTCATAATGTCAGGCAGATATCACCACCATCTATCTCTAGAACTTTTTCATTACCCCAAACTGAAACTCTGTACCATTAAATAAGAACTCTCCATTCTTCCTTCTCTTCAACCCACAGGATCCTCTTTTCTACCTTCTACGTATTTGAATACTCTAGTATTGCATAAAAGTAGAATCATATAGCTTTGGCCATTTGTGTCTTCAAGGATAAGTAGATTTTTTAAAGCTACTTAACACAAATTATTGTTGTTATTTGTTAAGGTAGTAGTGGCATAATAGTACACGTGTGTATCCCTAAACAGGAAAACTTCTTTCTTCACTTGAAGTAGCAAACCTATCTAAAAGATACTATTTTTAGTTTTTTGTACAATATGAAAATATGTATTATTTTGCATTATTATATTGGAACCTCCTGTGCTTCGCATCCTGTACCTACCTTTTACCTCAGCTCTTGCCATGGCAAAAAGCTTTGTTCAGTGTACCCAGACAGCTCCTCTTTTTAGCCCCCTTTTTCTTTTTTTTTTTTTTTTTGGCCGGGGCTGGGTTTGAACCCGCCACCTCCGGCATATGGGACCGGCGCCCTACTCACTGAGCCACAGGCGCCACCCTAGCCCCCTTTTTCTATCTCTGGTCCTCAGTCCTAGTGCTGGTAGATTCTGTCACAGATAGGGACATCTGTGGAAACTGGCCAGGCACTTGCAAGTGCTCAAACATAGAACTTCTGTGTGGCTAACACCATATAGGGCAACAAATAACCAATGTGTGCAGAGGGAGATGGGAGGTAAATGCTTTATCCAGCCTTCTGGAAGATTGTGGTACACACTTTATGTCTTTTCAGAGTGTCCAAAGGGCCTGAGTCTCTGTTGACCACAACAAATAACCAAATCAAGAAAGCAGCATTGGGGGTTTGTTAGGTAGCATCTGAGCCTGAACCCCTGACCCCATTTATCCTTCCCTCCTACTTGAATTTAATTGTACTTTTCTCTTGTGAGGACCTGTAGTTGTTCATCTACTGTTTTCAAATGAGTATGCAAATGGAAACGATGTAACACAATCATACGTGCCCTTATATTAATCTGAAATTTTAAAAAAGAAAGTATCATTTGATTGGCTTTCCTTCCTTCCTTGTTTCACTTCTCTCAGACCACTTCCCAATGTAACATTTCTTTTTTTTTTTTTCAAAGTAACATTTCATGTGAGCCCTTGTTTCAGGCTCTGAATTCTGTGGGGAACCCAGAAAACAATACTTGTTCATTGCAAACAATTTAAGAAAGAAAAGTGAAAGGAAAAATAATCCATAATTGCACACACAGAAACAATCACTGTTAACAAATGAGTGCAGACTGTTTATGAATTTTTTATCCCTAATGGATCTTGCACGATAAGCCACCAATTTAGATTCCCCAACTACTGTGCCTGCCTTGGTGACTAACGTGAAATTCCATGCTTGATTTCTTTAGATGGCTTATCGATGAAGTATGATTAGCACCCCTGAGCCAAAGGATCTGGAAAGGACAAGTTACAATTCAGGCAGTATTATCATTTTTATCTAAAAAGTCTAGATTTATTTGTTCATTAAAAAAGTTTCTATTAGGGGGTGGCGCCTGTAGCTCAAAGGGGTAAGGCGCTGGTCCCATATGCCAGAGGTGACGGGTTCAAGCCCAGCCCCGGCCAAAAACCACATACACAAAAAAAGTTTCTATTAGTTATTCAATTTATCCCATAAATTAATTTTAATAATTTGGTAAGAAAATAATTGAAGACTTTTTCTGGAACATTGAACATAGTGCCCTAATAGTGATTTTAAGTATGTGGCAGACATTTGTCAAACATTGTCATTAAAAATTTAGATGTTAAAACCAGTGTATGGTGCCCCATGATTGCATTAATGTACACAGCTATGATTTAATAAAAAAAAATTTAGATGTAACTCCTATGACTGCACTGATATGAGGGTCATTTGGAAAAGTACAACCCTCAAGATTATGTGTGAAATTAAACTCCCAATCTTGATGATGGCATAATCTTTTCATTAATGAACAAACAAGATGAAATCATTAAGAAAAGTCTTGAAAAACATGGGGAAAGGAAAGCATTTTTGAGGGAATACAACAAATCTTTACACGTTTTGCCTTTCTGGAACTATTTCATGTCGTACAAAAAGTAATTTTCAGAAAGATATTTTCCCCAGAGGTGCTAACAAAGCACTATCAGTGAATACAAAAGCAGGCAGGCTCTGGCTTCTAGGCCAAGGCCTAGTGCTGGTTGGTAAATGAGGAACTGTTGGAAAGTCAGTATTTGAAATCCCCAGATGCCCAGCACCATTTTGTTGAGTGCAGGAGTTTTCTCAATTTTTGCTGAAAATGAAGTAGGAGAAATTCAGTCTTCTTTGTGAGAAATCACAGCAGAAAAACAGAGCACCCTCTTAGGGCAAGAGAGGAGAAATGGAGCTGCCACCAGGAGACCACAGATGCTTTCCTTTCTGACCAGAGCAGCTTTCCTTTTGGGGAATAATGTGTCCATGATGTTGACATATGGCTAATAAAGTGCATTATTAATAATTCAAGAAAATAAAATAAAACTCATTCTAGAGTGAAAAACTGTCCACTTCATAGGATTCGTGCAAAATAAATAGTGATGCTATGAAAAGCCTGGACAGATGGATAAGGATCTATTCATAAGGCACTTCTGTGTGTTTTTTAACAGGCCCTTTTAGTGAAAGCATGCATGTGCACGTGTGTGTGTGTGTGTGTGTGTATGTATGTATGTGTGTATTTTATGGGAAAGTAGTCAGAAAGGATACTTATGTTTATCGATTGTACTTTCTGGTAGTTTTTAAACATACTCCTGGTAAATTTTGTGTCCCCAAAGTAGTTTTGTTCCCTGTCATAGTAATACACCATTTTATAGGAAGAACAATTTAGTTTTCAGTGGTTTATTACATCCAATTTAAACAGGAAGTAATAACTCAGCACTCTTGCCCACATATTTGTCTCTGTAGGAAATTCAATGGAGCTTTCAGACCCACTACCCTTTCAAGGTTGGTTCCATTATATTATATTCAAAGACAGTTCCACAACAACCAGAGCATGGAGATCCTTCACCTGCCTTTTCACCACCTCCTCAGATCCCCCATGGTAGCAAAATATTATGGTAGGGAAGCACTGCACAAAAGACCTGGACTCCAGCCTTCTTTACTTAATGGATCCATCTAGCCCAACAGGGCTTATGGGTCTTCATAGAAAAAAAAAAAAGACACATATGCAAATAACAGTAGTTGTGCAAACTATTGAAACTCACAGATTGATATCAGCACATATTATTATGATTACTTAAAGCCTTGAAATCAAAAGGAAAGACTATGGAGGAAGTAAACCTAGAGGGAAAAGAAAGAATTTATGGAGGATTAGTATACCTATTTGGGGAAGTGGGGTAAATAGCATGAAGGAAAAGAAGATATTGGGGAGGACTGGTAGAGATGGGGGAAAGAAGGTGGTAGGTGGGGCAGGTAATGGGGAATAAGGTGAGGCAGAGAAGAGAGAGGGTGAAGATAGGGAGAAAATTAGAGACTAGGTTTAGCTATTATATTTGTATATTAAAGGATACTATCAACAGAGTGAAAAGACAACCCATGGAATGGGAGAGAATATTTACAAATCAGGTATCTTAATAAGGGATTAGTATCCTGAATATACAAAGAATTCCTACCACTTAATTAAAAAAAGCAAACAACTCAATTCAGAAATGGGTAAAGGATTTGAACAGAAATTTCTCTAAAGAAGATATATAAATGGCTCATTATCTCAACATCAGGGAAATGCAAATTGAAACCACAATGAAATGAGAATTTTCTGTTACGGAAAAAACAGAAAATAACAATTGTTGGCAAAAAAATGTGAAAATACTGCAACCCTGATAAAGTGCTTGTGGAAATATAAAATAGTGCAGCTGTTGTGCAAAACAGTATGGTGGTTCCTTAAAAAATTAAACATAGAATTACCATAGGATCCAAAAATCCATTACTGGGTATAGGTATATATTCAATCAAGAAATTGAACATAGGCTCAGCGCCTGTAGCTCAGTGGTTAGGGCACCAGCCACATGCATGGGGGCTGGTGGGTTTGAACCCAGCCAGGGCCTGCTAAACAACAATGACAACAATAACAAAAAAATAGCCAGGTGTTGTGGCTCATGCTTGTAGTCCCAGCTACTGGGAAGCTGAGGTGAGAGAATCACTTACACCAGGCGTCCTCAAACTTTTTCAACAGGGAGCCAATTCACTGTCCCTCAGACGGTTGGAGGGCTGGACTATAGTTTAAAAAAAAAAAAAACTATGAACAAATTCCTATGCACACTGCACATATCTTATTTTGAAGTAAAAAACAAAATGGGAACAAATACAATTCACACCACTTCATGTGGCCCGCGGGCCGCAGTTTGAGGACACCTGACTTAAGCCCAAGAGTTTGAGGTTGCTGTGAGCTGTGACGCCACAGCGCTCTACCAAGGGTGACATAATGAGACTCTGTCTCAAAAAAAGAAAAAGAGAAGTTGAACATATAAGTGTGCATTTGTGTTCACAGTAGCATTATTCACAACAGCCAAAAGGTGGAAATAACCCAAGAGGCAATCAGCAGATGAAAAATTAAAATGTGGTGTGTATTTCCAATGGAATATCATTCAGTCTTAATAAAGAAAATTCTGACACATGCTATAATGTGGATGAACCTTAAAGATATTAGGCTAAGTAAAATAAGCCAGTCAAAAAAGGATAAATACCATATAATGATTCCACTTATACGAGATACTGAGAGTAGTCAAACTCCTAGAGAAAAGGAAACAGAATGGAGGTGGCCAGGGGCTTAGGAAGGGAGGAATGGGTAGTTATTGTCTAATGGGTACAGTTTCAGTTTTCAAGATGAGGTGATACGTGGAGATAGTGGAAATAATTGCATAGCAATGTGAATGTAGTTAATGGCAATGAAGTGTACACTTAAAATGGTAAATTTTATGTTATGTGATAATTTTAACACAATTTAAAAAAGAAACATACCACAATACAGTACATAAATGAGTTTCATAGAAGTATGCGAGTGGATATGGAAGGGAAGATTTTATAGCCCTTCCAGCAAGCTCGTGGATGCATATTTTCGTCCATAAAGAGCCAAGTATTCTTATTATAAATTCATCTTTCATCCTTTTTTCTGTAACCAGTCCTAACCACTTGTTCTGAAAAGTTATGGTTATGTGTAAATCATATTTCAATAAAATAAATAAAAGGCCTGAAGTGGAGAAAAGAGAACCCCAAAAATCTTGAAAGAAGAATCTACAAAGCCTGATGAATTCAGTAGGAATTCCATGAGCCCATGGTAAAAGAATATATAAATTTGTGAGCATTTGTGAGTGTGTGTACGTGGTAATTTAAGGTCAGATCACTTTCAAGCAATTATATAAAAAGAGCCAGCTCATCAGAAATTCCTATTTCTGGCTTTGGCACAATAGTACCAGATTAAAAACTGAAAAAGTATCCTGCTCTTTTTAGTAGGTGCCATATTTTAATATACATACCTATGATGCTAACCCAAATGATGATTTTACCCAAACATATATCTTGCAAGTACTGCAGACACAGAACTATATTAACAAATATGATGAACTAAATGCCAAAATTCAATATTCCCACAGCAAGTAATAAGAGAAGCTGATGAATCCTAATTTTCTCCTCTTGGCAGTGCCAAGTACTGCCCTTCTGAATGTCATCACCACACTTAGGATGCTAAAAATGAGGGAAAGCTTTCCATTCTAGCACTTCAGTTCTGCCCCCTGCCCATCAGAAACCCCCAGCCATGGATTATACAGGCTATTAGTATTCTGCACTGCAGTCAAAGCAACAGATTACATGCATAATCCTATTCTGTGATGTGCTGTATATATGTGTGTAAGTGAATATATATACACACATACGTATCCACAAACATATATACCTGAAATGATATACAGTACATATTAAGAGACATATAGAAGATATATATAAACATAAAGATGTAAGTATATTATGAGTGTGGGTATGTATAATATACCGATAGATCTTTTTGTTACTGAACATAAAGTAACTTCAAATGCCTACTGGGACCATCTTTAGCTAGAAGAGGTTTCTTTATCCAGTCTTCCAACTCCTCCACTCCTGACCCCAGTGTAATTTCCTACAGCAAAACCATTCCATAGGAACTTGAGACCTGGCTGCTGTCCACATAGGGTAAGCCTGTTTACTAACAGGAAGGGAAGGAATAGGGAATTCCTGACATTGGCCCCAGGAGCACAGTGGTGTAAAGACCAGAGCTTCCTATACACACACACTGCAAGAAAGGAGCCATGATGGGAACAGATAAGAGCTTCAAAATTTAGAGTGCTGCCTACACCATAACACTTTGGTACAAGATTTATATTATTTATCTAGAGCCCCAAGAGTAATAGAAGGAGGTCACTGAATATGTGCTCACTCTGTCCACTATCAAGAAAGATATTTTCAGGACAACACAGTAGGACACAGGGCCTTGATCTGCCAAATCATAGAAAAAATAGACAACAATTGGGATAATAATGAAAGCAATCATCTCCTGCAGCTGTGAAAAGAAGCTCCTATGTTTCAGAAATACTGATGCTTTTATTTATGCTACCAGTTTTATGTCTGCTACAAGACTACTTTTCCTACTGATGTTTATAGGTCAATCCATACATCATAAAATGTATTACCTCCTATATGCAGTGTTTCAATATCAATACTAACTCTCATAATTCATTAATAATTTTTACCATAGATGGAGACATTCTCACCATTACATTCCTACACTAGATGGCCTGGGGCTTTCAGTTACTGGGTGTAAAATCCTGAGGGGCCAGATTCCTATCTCAGACTGCCACTATTTAAACCCAAATAATAGGCTAATAGAATCATTCACTCAAGCTTGTTCTTATCACCACTGACACAAAAGGTGAAGGTGAAAATGTATATATAGAAATGTTTTGTCATCAGCAATTAATGTTACTGTACATTCTATAGTTGTGGCTCCAAATGGATTAAATAAATACAAGTGAAATTATTTAATAACCAGAATCCATACATATTTGGAAATTTATTACATTCCTGAAAAAGAGCAGCATGGTTGAATTCCAAGTCGATATTTCTTCATAATAGCAATCTTCTCAGGACTAAAACTAGCCAAGACCTTTTAGTACCAAGTATAAAGGTCACATCTTACAGGGAGCCATTCTCTCTGAGTTTCCCCCATAAGACCAAGGCTGGATCAGCAGTGTTCTATATGTGTGTAACAGAGAACTCACAGGTATGTATCTCTAAGGACCTAGAGACTTGACCGAAGAGGAGCAGTGGCAGAAGCATGCATTGCTCCTACTTCTAACCAGCCCACAGGCCAACATTTGGGTCCAGGTCTCATTTTCTTGGGATGGGTACAGTATAAAGTGAAAGGTGAAACCACAGTAGGAGAGGTTAATTGTTGAATTAGATCAGTAGTTCTCCACCTGACTGCACATAAGAATCACCTGGGGGACCTTGAAAAAAACTCCAGTGCCCAGGGTCTCATCCCAAACCAATTAAATTAGAATCTCTGGGATAGGTCCCAGGTATCAGTATTTTTGAAATTTTCCCCTTGTGATTCTAACGTGCAGCCAAGACTGAGAACCATTGTTTTAGATGTTACCCAGAAGCCTTTTCAGGGGGAATAGAGATTTTCTGCCAATTTCCCTCCCATCCCTCCTGCTGTCACCTGGACCCCAAACTTATTTCCTGGCTTCAGAACTAAGTTCTGGCAAAAGGGCACTCAGCCTTTGTCAGTGATGACTTTGTTATGTGGGTAAAGCAGCATGTCCCACTATAAAGCCCTCTAGCACTGTTGTTTCTTCTGAAAAATTAACACCAACCCACTTCATTGTGTTCTTAAAAAGTTCAGTATATAGATAGAAGATACCTGTTTAAGCCTCATCCATTAGCTGAGTGAGTACAGACTAACAAGAAATAGCTTTTAGTGGGAGAGATTTTTAAGTTGAGTCTTTAGATTCTTCCCTTAGGCTTTGACACTCCTAGGTCCTACCCTGCCACTGAGTACTAAGGGAGTCAATAGCTTAGCACACTGTGACCCAGGCCTTGTTTGGGAGAGTCATATACACGTTAACAAAACTGATGTAGTGAGATGGGACTATCTGTATCTGTAAGGTTAGAAAAATGTGTTCAATAGAATGAACAGAAGATTAAAATAAAAGAAGAAAATTACTGACAAAAAAATAATAAGTTAACTCTTAACAGTAAGTGATCAGGTGAAACAGAGTGAGAGTGTAGTTTTGGGTGGGCATGAGGACGGTAATTATTCTGGGCCACTGGAATCAAGGCAGACATAAGAAATAAGAAGGCATATTTAGACAACAAGCATGGCTAGAAAACAACGTGTAAGGGAGGCAGAGGAGGCATTGTGAGAGAAAAGGCTGGAGAGACAGTGAGTAAATAGAGTGAAAGACGTAAGATGAAAAGCATGAAGGCCACCCAGGAAGCTATGGTAAGATTCAGGCAGAAGTTGATGAGGACTGAATCTAGAGCAGTGACATTAAGAAAAAAGAGAGGCTAATTATTTAGTGATATCAAGTGCATGGAAGAGAGGTTACTTACTGATGGAAAGGATGCTGAAAGGGAAGACTCCAGTCTCTGTCGTCCAGGTTTCTGCTTTGGGTGCTTGGCTGGAAAAGAGGAGCCATGTACCATGCTACCCACTCCCAGCAACAGGAACCTGGCAAAGGGGATCAGTTTAGGGTAGGTTTGCCCGATAAAATATAGGACCCTCCCGGGGAGACTGAATTTCAGATAAACAAATACAATTTTAGTACACAGTACGTGGGGCATACACTGAAGAAAGGTCAGAGTTGAGGAGGCTTATAGTTAATGACATAACACAGGAGAGGGAAAGGCAGGATTGGCTTTGGGCTGCGAGATTATTTTTTGGTAAGAACAAGAAACAGCAAACAGTAAATAACAGCTCTTGCTCTTGAGCAGTTACAGTGATTATCTTCGCTTACTGTACCATATGTATGTTAAGCTTTTCCATTTCAATCTGATTCTGGGTAATTTATTTCATGTTTCCATAGTGAAATATTCAACTTGGGCTTAAGAAACATTACTGTGGAAGTGAGGAAAAAATAGAATCTAACTGACAGCACATTTATGTACCAACTTGTTTTTCAAGATATTCTCGTCATATTTAGACCTAGGAAATCATGATTTCCTAAAAATGTACTCAATTGGATTGATGTTCTTTACTATACATTTCATTCTAAGAATGTTAATGCCCATGGTTCATTCGATCTTTTTCTCATTAAAGTGACATTTTTCCTCTTAGCAATTCTGACTTAAGTATGGACTGAGGAAATGAATTTTTATAGCAGCAGGAGGAAGTTGCTAGGCTGACAAAAAAGACTTATTTTTTTCTCACAATGTGTTCTGCTCTTCCAGAAAAATACTACCTAGTTATTGTTACTAAAATATCTCCAAGTGAAAAAAGACATTTTTTTCTTCAATTTGTTTAGAACAATGATAGCAGAATAGATGGGATGATGCATTTTTTTATCAAGTTAAAACACATAAATGTAAAGAAGAATGGGGAGAATTAACCAACAAAAAACTCCTGATGGGTACTGGTAAGGCTAGCTGAAACCACATATCGCAAGAATGGTCCTCAGAATCAAGAGATGTATGTAGGCTAGCTTGCTAAGGGGAGGCATACTGAAGTGGGATCCCGGAGTTGGGTCTTAAGAGAAGGGGTAAGATTTATGTGTGTCAGACAGAGAGCAAAAAGGACATTCCAAGAGGAAAAGCAGCTTGGGAAAATGCATAGAGGCAGGACTTCCCCATAGTCCATGTAGGGTGTGTTTAGATCATTAACCTTCTTGAAGCAGGGGAACTGTTTTGGGGAGTCAGAGGGAGTCAGTTTGGACAAAGATGTGGAAATAGAAGATCTTTTGTAATACAGAGGAGCTATGGCAAAAAGAACAATAATAACCATTATTTCCCTAAGATTATTCTGGGAGAGACATAAATTGACAAATTAGAGGCAAGAGATAGGGAGACCACCTAGAAGAAGAAGCTGTGTGGCTCAACTATGACAGATAGAATGGAATCTGCTGATCGGTGCCTCCACAGAACAGTTAACTTGATTATCATTGCATGCTGCTCTTTCTATAGGACAGGGGTCAGCAAACGACATGTATAAAGGGCCACAGAATAAACAGTTCAGGCTTCGTAAGCCACAAGGTGGTGTCTGTTCCAACTACCCAACCCTGTCACTGCAGTAAGAAAGCAGCCATGGATAATAGTGTAAACAAATGGGTGTTGGTCTTCCAAAAAAATGTTATTTCCAAAACCAAGCAGTGTGATGGATTTGGCCTGTGGGTAGTAATTTGCCTACCTCTGCTCTAGGGCATTATGTACCTTTAAAGTTATGAAGCTTTCGGACAACATAAATGGCAAGTGCAAGTCTCTAATGCTAGTTGCCTATTTTCCTTATTCTTTAGTCAGAAAAACTCTTTTTTCTATAAACACAAAAGGAAAGGGGAAACAAATCCTTTACTGGATTTATCTTCTCTGGAGTGGAATTACTGCCATAATTATTACTAATAAATTGTTCTCTAATCATCTGTCTCATTAGTCATATCTCTGTGGTTGAGGCAATAAATGGCTAAATGACTCACAGAATTTGTGCATAACAGAGGTGGGGACAACTCGGCAAATACAATGGAAATTAACCAAATCCATTGTGGGATGTTAGGGCCCTACAAAAATAAAACACATGTATTGTAATATCCATCAAATTTCTAAAGGTATTTGTCAAATGCATGGATATTTTGATTACGGGTCAGTTTTTCACTTTCAGCAACTCCTAGTCCAAGGAATAAGCAAGTGGACTATACAGAGGTAGATTAAAAGAGGGAAGGACTGGGTGAAGGAAAAAAAAAGAGAGAGAAAGGGAGTTAGAGGGGATAACAGGTAGAGAAACTCGTGGCAGAAAGAGAGAGGACAGCTCCAGTTTCTGGTTTGCTCAAGGCTGTAAGGTAGATCCACATGTTTATAAGGAAGGTTAATATAAGGAAGTTTGTAGAGGTACAGATTTGAATGTTATGATTCTAGGACTTTTCTTTCATTCATCTCTGTCTATTGAGTACTTGCTCTAGTCTCTGTGGTAGGCTCCCAGTATACAAAGATGGCTGCTGTTACCAAAAAGCATGTAGTTTGATATATGGAGGTAAGTCAAGGCCCAAACCATTATAATATATAGGAAGGATAAGGGATTCATCAATTCTACTTCTTAGTTTGCAACCTAGAGAAATTCTGGCATGCATGTATGATAAAAATATGTAGCATCTAATACATAGCTTAAAAATGTGAACAATACAAATGTTCATTAATATAGGAATGGATAAATATACACATACTCCTACAGACACAATGAGTGAAAAAACAATTTACAGACCATATGAGGATTATAATACTATTTATGTGAAAACAAACCCATACAAAATAATACCACATCTTCTCAGTTGTATGAAATGTTCTAGAAAGAATAACACCAATCTTGGATCAATTGTTACCTCTTTGGAAAGGGAATTGAGGGTGCTGGTTATTAATATTTTTTGCAAGGAAAATATATATATTACTTACGGAATTAAATAATTAAAAAAGATCAAAAGAGCTACAGAAGGGACCTGCATAAATATAAGAGGAATTCATCAAGGATAGAGTATAAGATCAGAGTGAGTAGTACTGCCATAGAAAGCTCATAGAACACTGGATTAGACAGACTTGGTTCTAAAACCTCTGACACTTAAGTATAACCCATTAAAATCCAACTTATCTGAGTCTCAGTTTCTTTGTGTTAGTGAATACTAATATTCATCCCTTGCAGAAGAGGGATATCCTATTCACCCCATTCTATTTTCTTTATGGCATTTATCTCAATCGGAAGTAAACTTGTTTATTTATTTGTGCTCTTGCTATTTGCCTGTAGCCAAATTCCCATCTCATATCCATCTTTTGACAGTAGAATCCTCGTCTGCCTTCTTTAGCATAGTGTTCTTAGGTCCTAGAACAACGTTTAGCACATGGAAGTTACCTGCCCACTTCAAGCTGTTTTAGCCTCAAGACCTTTGCAGATATCCATCCCTTTGTCTGCAAACACTTCCTCCATATCTTTCTACAGCTAGTTCTTTCCGTTATTCACTTGAGAGACCGGAATGTCATCTCCACAAAATGATCTTCCCTGATAACCTTAGCTAGTATTTCTTTGCATACTTTCTTCATAGCACTTATAATTGGAAATTATGTATGGATTTATCGTATAATAATGATAAATTATTTAATGATGATAAGTAATTTATCATTTTCTTATATTTTGTGTTTCCCTGACTAGAAGGCAAGCTAGAGTTACATCCAAGGCTTTATACATCCTATTTGATAAGTATAGCCCCAATACCTAAAATCCTTGGAATGAATGAATAAAGGTCTCAGAACAAGCCATAAGGCTAAAAGGGGATAATTTGGGAAAGATAATCTGGGAAGATGAACGAAAAAATGAACAGAAGATACTATTTAAAAGATTTAGAACATGCAGGGCTTTGTAGATTACGTTAAATAGTATTTTTCTTTCATTTGATCCAAAGCTCTGTGCTCATCAACATATAGATATATTTTAGAATCATCATAATGGAGTACATACTTCTCATCACTAACTTAGTCCAAGTTACCATCATCGTTGTTAGCTGGACCAATGCAACGGTCTTTAAAATGACCATGATTTGCTATTTTTTTCTCTTCATTTATGAACATGTAATAAATTTCAGGCCTTAAATTAGGTGCTAAGGATACAAAAATAGTAGATTGGCGTTTGTTGCCCTAAAGGTTCTCACAGTTGCTCGAAAGATAATGTAACTGTGGGAAATGAAGGAGTTCAGGAAATATCACCCCAAAACATACTGTTTGGGCATACTGATTACTTGAAACTTAAGGCATGGAACAGCAAATGCATTGACAGCTTTTGACACGCATTCTTCACTAACCTTACTTCTAGCTTCTAATTTAACCTGAGAGACATACAGCTCTTCCTTTCACTTGAAAACTTCTTAGAGGTCATTGTGCGGTTATTAACTGGCCTAATTTCAATATAGTTACATCTCAAGGAATGGGGAAGCCTAAGAGGAAGAGGGGCAGGGAAAAGACCAGTAGCTGGAGCAGCCAGAACACACACAACACTTCCCAGTGAAGTTCATTGTCTTATGGGTCACAGTTGGTGGTGCCTCAAAACCGTTAGAACAGAAACATCACAGATGACCATAACAGATATAATAATAATAAAGTTTGACTTATTGAGAGAATTACCAAAATGTGAAACAGAGACACGAGTAAGCTCATGTTGGAAAAAAATGTTGATAGAGACTTACTTGAGACAGAGTTGCCATAAACCTTCAATTTGTAAAAGGAAAAAAAAAAGCCACATCTGCAAAGCACAAGGAACTGAAGGGCAATAAAATAAAGTGTGCTTGTATAGCCTTTTGGCAAAAGTCTTTGAGGGTGTCTATTGCAGGCTGAGGGAGTAACAAGAGAAAGCACAGGAACAGGAAAGCACAGGGATTATTTTTAGAATTAGTGAACAACCCAGTTTGATTGAAGCAGAAGTATAAGAGAATATCAAGATATAAGTCTGTAAAAGTAGGTTTAGGAGGCTTGAAAAGAGTGGAGGTGTAGAAAAAAAGTATGGTGGAATTTGAGAGGGAGACAACAAATAAATAAATAAAAGAAAGCTCAACTTATGGAGACAGTCCAATTAATAGTAAAGTTTATTTGGGAGTCTGTGTGCCAAGACAGAATCCCTCTGGGGTTAACCATAGTGAAAAATAGCATGACAACAACTACAGGCCAAAGAGGCAAGGGATTTTAGGATAGCAGCAGGGATACTAGTGAAATAGCCAATTCAGGGGTTCTGGATCCTTTAAGTGGTCAATGAAGTCTGAACTAGGTGATGGTCTAAGAAAATACAAAAAGGACTACATATTACTGGGAGTTCAAGGCCTTGTGGATATTCAGTAGAAATTGAGTAGCAGTGGATTTGAGAAAAATGAATGGTTTGGATTTCAGTTCGAGAACACGAAGATGGATAATTTCTAAGTAATAATGAGATTTAATGTGTGGGATTGCTTAGGCATAACTGAAGTGTAGTAGAGACTAAGCTCTTTAAAACTCAACATGTCAAAAATTTGACTAGATTAAACCAGTTTTAAAAGATAAGAGGGTTTAGTGAGTCATTAATTAGGTGAGAAAGAGTTAATGCAACTTCCTGAAGGACAAACTCTTAGTAGTTTGAGCAGTGAAGGAATCAACTTCATTTTGATCCTATTTTAGGGATCTATCTATAGCACTTTCAAAGACATAATTGCCAGCTATGTCTTACTTTTGCAAAAGGTGGCTCAAAATATTCCTTTAAAATATAATCACATGGGAATTACAGATAGTACATTAAACTGTATTGCTTTCTTGTAACTTCTAATCCAACAGATTTGGGGAGAGGTTAATCTACTCTCGATGAACTATAAGAGTTTAAGCAAATCATTTAATATACATCATCATTGAACCATCAAAGTCACAGTTATCAGATAATTATTTTTGAATTAATATTTGATGAAATTAACATGTTATTTGCTACATATAATAATAGCAAGCATTTAAATTGATAATATTCTACTCCACCTATATAGAATTGTAGGCATTTTTTTATTCTACAATATTGCCAGTATGACTAATATGACTTAAGGACCTTTGCTCAAATGACTGACAATTCAGGTGAGTTGTTTATCATTTGACATTACCAGGGTTTAAAAAAGAAACCCTCAGTCTAACTTTTAAAATTACATTAATTGAACATGACTCAACAGCATGGATTACTCATACTGCATTATCCTAAAGTGAAGTTTCTTGAATATCTAAAAGACTGAGGTAAATGTGGACAAATAAAGTTTTAACTAACTGTATGAAATCATGAAAATCTATTGAAGGTTTTTCAAGTTTTCTTAAAAATGGCGATGTAACCTACCATAAAATGAAATAATTAAGGTCTCTTTTGACCTTGGAAATATTGTAGTGGTGGTCTCTGAAAATAATGCAAATTGTTTTTCAATAGTTTTTCCACTCTCATAGCATAAAAAAACTTTCTTTTCAAAATGTATCTTTTGATAGAGATTTCTAAGGTAGGTGAGAATAGCCAAGGCCACCTAGGTTTCCATTTCCCAATGTTTCCTCCAAAACCACAAAGAAAATGTAAGCCTACACAAAAACCAAGCAAAGAGAAAAACAAAAAGGAGAAATAGCAAAAAAACAAAAACACATAAAAACGAAGAGGCTGAACTCCGTCTTAAATGTGTCAAATATTCTATGAAACAAGTGTATGGTGCCCCATGATCATATTGATGTACACAGCTATGATTTAATAAAAAAAAAAGTGTCTGGGTAAATCAGGATCTAAATAACAGGGAAAGGACTAAAAAGTACAGTCAGAGTACTACTCAGCTATAGAAAAAAATGGAATAATGTCTTTTGCAGCAAGTTGGATGGAACTGGAGACCATTATCTCAGTGAAGTACATCAGGAATGGAAAAATTAATACCACATGTTATAACTTATAAGTAGAAGCAAAATGAGAGAAATAGAGGGTCATGAAGTGGTGTGATGGACATTGAAAAAATATAACTATCAAGTACAAGGTACACTATTCAGTATATGGTGATGGGAACAATGTAACCCTTACTTCAGCACTATATAATTCATCCATATTAAAAAAACAACAACAAAAAAACAACACTTGTACTGCCTAAGTCCATTGAAATTTTCAAAAAGCATATGCATTTGAAAGGAAGAATTATGAAAAGTCATAGATTACATAAGAGAAAAATGGTACAACAACAACAACAACAACAAAACTGAAGGGAGAAGTGCTCATTGGCAATTAGCTGATGAAGTTGAAAGGCAGCAAAAGAGACAAATAGAAGGCAAGAGACCTGTAAAAATCAGATGACACACAACCCTTCCCTACAGACTAAAATAAACACACAAATCCACCAAGGCATCTAGATTTTGCTCTACAGGCAGGGGTCCTCAAACTTTTTAAACAGGGGGCCAGTTCACTGTCCCTCAGACCGTTGGAGGGCTGGACTATAGTTAAAAAAACAAAAACAAAACTATGAACAAATTCCTATGCACACTGCACATATCTTATTTTGAAGTTAAAAAACCAAAATGGGAACAAATACAATCACACTGCCTCATGTGGCTCACAGGCCGTAGTTTGAGGACCCCTGCTTGTAAAGTAGGAATCTTGTGAAACACCCCAATATCACAAGAATGAAAAACAAGAAGATTAATAGGCACATACAGAATTTTGACAAAATCAGAAAACTAAATGGAATACAAATCAACTAAGGGAAACCCAACAACAGAAAAACAATCATGTAGCAAAAATAAATGAGTAATGTAAGATAATGCTTTAATAAGAATTGGATACAGCTGGGTGTGATGGCTCACACCTGTAATCCTAGCACACTGGGAGGCCAGGGCAGGTGGATTGCCCGAGCTCAGAGGTGTAAGACTAACCTGAGCAAGAGTAAGACCCCATCTCTAAAGATAGCTGGGCGTTGTGGCACGCACCTGTGGTCCAAGTTACAAAGGAGACTAAGGCAGAAGGATCCCCTGAGCCCAAAAGTTTGAGGTTGCTGTGAGCTATGATGCCACAACACTCTACTGAGGGTGACAAAGTGACAAAGACTCTGTGTCAAAAAAAATAGAATTAGACACAAATAAAAATTTGATAAGTAAAAAAAAAAAATTACCTCAAACCAACAATTCAAAAGCTAAATACAGAAAAGACAAAAAAATAAAAAATAAAAAGTAAGAAATGAAAATTGTTGATTGAACTCAGGAAGGAAGTGAAAGGAAAAGTCGATGTTACTTTAGAAATAAAAATTAACCCAAGTATAAAGGAGAATTTGAGACCAATTTCACTAATGAATATAGATGCAAACATTCTCAACAAAGTCCTAGCCAATAGATTGCGGCCTATCAGCAATAAAGTCATATATCATGATCTAGTAGGCGTCATCCCAGGGATGCAAGGCTGGTTTAATATACACAAGTCCATAAACGTTATTCACCATATCAACAGAAGCAAAAACAAAGACCATATGATCCTCTCAATAGATGCAGAAAAAGCATTTGATCAAATAAAGTATCCTTTACTAAATAAGAGTTTAGGCATAGGTGGCACATTTCTTAAACTGATCAAAGCTATCTATGACAAACCCATAGCTAATATTTTACTGAATGGAGTAAAACTGAAAGCTTTTCCTCTTAGTACTGGAACCAGAAATACTTGTCCATTATCGCCTCTACTATTCAACATAGTGCTGGAAGGGTTAGTCAATACGATTAGGCAAGAGAAGGAAATAAAGGGCATCCAAATGGGAGCAGAGGAGGTCAAACTCTCCCCCTTTGCTGACGATATGACGATATCAACCACAAGACTCCTGGAAGTCATCAAAAGATACAGGAATGTCTCAGCATATAAAGTCAATGTCCACAGGTCTGTAGCCTTTGTATATGCCAATAACAGCCATGACGAGAGGCTAATTAAGGACACCACTCCCTTCACCATAGCTTCAGAGAAAATAAAATACCTAGGAATATACCTAACAAAAGAGGTGAAGGACCTCTAGAAAGGAAATTATGAAACACTATGAAAAGAAATAGCAGGGGATATTAACAAACGGGAGAACCTACCAGGCTCATGGCTGGGAAGAATCAACATTGATAAAATGGCTATACTTTCCAAAGCAATGTACAGATTCAATGCCATCCCTATTAAAATACCAACATCGTACTTTCAAGACTTGGAAAAAGTAGATCTTCGTTTTGTATGGAACCAGAAAAACCCCATATAACTAAGGCACTTCTTAGTAGTAAAAACAAAGCTGGGGGCATCAGCATACCAGACTTTTGGCTGTACTACAAGGCCATAGTGGTCAAAACAGCATGGTACTGGCACAAAAACAGAGATATAGACATTTGGACTCGAAAAGGAAACCAGGAAATGAAACTAACATCTTAAAGCCACGTAATGTTCCATGCACCAAACAAGAACATACACTGGGAGGAAAGAATCCCTATTCAGTAAATGGTGCTGGGAGAACTAGATATCCACATGTAAAGGACTGAAAGTGGACCCGAACCTTCTTCCACTCACAAAAATTAATTCAAGATGGACAAAACACATAAATTTCAGTCATGAAAGGGTAAAAATCCTCAAAGAAAGAATAGTAAAAACACTTGAAGATATTGGCCTGGGGAAATGCCTTATGAACAGTGGGTCTCAACCTTGAGACAAGCTTCTCTCAACTAAAAGATATCTGGAAAACTTCAGTGAAAGGACTGATAGTAAAGCATTGATATAAGTAGGTAAGTAGGTACATGGACAGAAGGATAATATAGATTTAAAGAACAAAACCAAGTGTGGAAGCAAGCAAATGTAAGACTAACGTATAAATGTATGTTTTGACAAAGTAAAAACAATGCAATCAATACATGGAAGGAAGACCAGAAGAAGCAAAAGGTGGAAGGTAAAAGACACTACTACAAACTGGCAAAACAGAAACCAATAGGTTAAATATGAAAACAAGGGACTATGGTTATTCAAAATTGTCTAAATACAAAAACAGATGCTCAAAAATGCAAACACCCCTAAATATCCATCTATGTGTGTGTTTAAAGAACAAAACGTAGACATCTCACAAAATATCATTACAAACATAATGAAATACACATAAGTATAAAAGATTGTAACCAAATCAAGAATACTTGATATAATTTACATAAATAAATGGAAAAAAGTTTAACCTGCTTATTGAAAAATAATTTCTAATTTCACTCAGAGAAACCCCAACTCTTTTGTATAGTGGAGACACACTTCAAACAGTGATTCAGAAAGGTATACCACACAAACAAAAATGGAAATAGAAAAATGGAAGCAGAAAAGAGAAGGGGCTATCCCAGTACTGGCAAAATGAAATTCAAACCCTAAAGCCAAGTACATGACAAAAGGACAATTTTTAACGTTGAAGGCCCCAAAGCAGAATGAAGTTACAACACTTAACAATTTTTATAACCTCTATGAAGTTAAAACTAGGTAAGATGCAAGGAGACAGAAACAGATACAGCAAAAATAGGAGCCTTTTAATACTCTATTCTCTACAGGAGACAGATCAAGTGGACAAAACATAAGGAGGAGACCTAAACTACATTATCAACAAGGTACAATTTCTGAATATATGTAATACTCTGAATTATAATAGAGAGCATGCCTTATTTTCAATGGTTCATGGCACATTCCCCCAAATTGATCATATTATTTGGTCATAAGAAAACATCAATAGGGCGGCACCTGTGGCTCAGTCGGTAGGGTGCCGGCCCCATATACCGAGGGTGACGGGTTCAAACCCAGCCCCGGCCAAACTGCAACCAAAAAATAGCCGGGCCTTGTGGCGGGCGCCTGTAGTCCCAGCTACTCGGGAGGCTGAGGCAAGAGAATCGCTTAAGCCCATGAGTTGGAGGTTGCTGTGAGCTGTGTGAGGCCACGGCACTCTACCGAGGGCCATAAAGTGAGACTCTGTCTCTACAAAAAAAAAAGAAAACATCAATAAATATTAAAAAGGAGAAATATTACAAATTTTCTGTGATCATGAACAGTTAAATTAGAAACTACTAAGAAAAAATACATTCATGTTTGTCATGCAAAGACGACTGATATTTGCAATAATCACAGGCATTTTCTCATGTGCCAGGCATAGGGTTTCAGAGATTATCATACTTGGTCCTAGCGCACTAGAGCAGTTGTCTTGCACCAGGAAAAGAAACATAGACAATTACAATACAATGAGTATATTAACAGTAGGTGTTAACTGCACAGGGTACAGTTGTGGCTTCTTGGTCTTCACTACACCAAGGTACTAATAATAATATCTACATTAATATCCCCATTTTTAGGAACTATACACTTATATTTAGCAGAAAGGGCAATGATACAACCGATTCTCAAGTAGTTAAGAAAGGCAGAACAGATAATGAAGCAAATGGGCTACAATACAAAAGTTTATCTTACATAAAGGATACAATGTCTTGCTTGTACTTATCTTGCAACTTTTTTATAAGGCTGAAGTAGTTTCCAAAGAGAGTTGATAAATAAAAACATTTTCTCCTTAAAAACTAACATCTTTGATATTCAAGAGAGAAAAAAATTCTCAAGAATATTCACTTTTTCAGTTTATCTTTGTATGGTTCAATCTACTTGAATCTTCCCTGGTTTTATTTATTTTTTCCTTGCAATGTTGCATACATTATTAAAATATGTTTTCAGACCTTTCTCTAAATATCTAAAAATCATTCCTTTCCTTTCCAATTCTCTATTTTCTTTTTCTTCCTCATGATCTTTTGCCCAGGCTGAGGGCAGTGCTGTGACCATAGCTCACTCCAGCTTCCAATTCCAGGGCTCAAGGGATACCCCCACAAACAATCCACCTCAGCACCCAACCCCACCCCTCAACCAAGCCCCACTCCCCATCCCTCACCCAACCCTAATTCCCTACCCCCACCCCCAAACCCTCACTTTGCCTCCCAAGTAGCAGAACTACAGGTGCATGCCACTGAGCCCAACTCAAATTCTCCATTTTCTGTAAGACTGAAATTTTCACTCTATGAATCTGAGACAGGAGTATCACTTGAGCTCAGGTGTTTGAGAGCAGCATGAACAAGAGCGAGACCCTGTCTCTACTAAAAATAGGAAAAAAGTCAGTGTCCTATTGGGCACCTGTAGTCCCCAGCTACTGGGGAGGCTGAGACAAGAAGATTGTATGGACCCAGGAGTTTGAGGTTGCTGTGAGCTATGATGCCATAGCACTCTACCCAGCGTGACAAGAGTAAGAAACTGTCTCTCTCTCAAAAAAAAAAAAAATTAAATTTAAATTGTTAAACATTTAAGCTAATATTCCTTAATACTAACACAAAATTTAAAAAATATATTTTAAGGAAATCTTTGAAATTTCTAATTTATAGTAATTTTTCAAGTAGCAAAGCCTGAGTCCTTCAAGAGCTTAATTTTGAGGTAGAAGGAGAAGAAAGTAAGGAAGACAGGGAAAAACAGAATCAACATGGTTTAGGGTAAATCAGGTATGACTTTCTAGAATCACAGAGTTTAAATTTAAACAAGTGGGAATTAATTCAGCAGCAACAACAAAAAGTAAAGACAAAAAGAATAGCATTTGTTTGTAAAATAGACTTACGAAGAAATAGGCTTCTTTTCTCATTTTTTGACTTACCCAAGACGAACTTCATCCCTCACGTCGTCGTTAACTGGTAGAGCATGCCAGGACCTCAAAAGAACCAAAGATCTCATCAGGAGTACCAGAGATATCCTCAACAGGTCCAATGGCCCCGTCGGGAGAACCAACGTTCTCATCCATGGAACCAACGGTCACCTCGCTGCCTTCTCTGCGTCACAGGAAGTACTAAATATCACCGCCCACCCCAACCTTAGTTTGAATCAAGTGATTGATTTCTGGCCAATGAAATGTGGAGGAATATGAACCACTTCCGTTTGGAGCCCCTCCCCCTGTGCGTGTTTCCCACTAGCTGGTTTACTGTGTTGTAAAATTTGGAACGAGGGACCCAAGACCTCTTGCATTGTAGTGCTTAGAAGGAGTGGTTTAGCGCCAAAAGTTTTCAGAAGCTATTTGACTCCCTTGCTTGAAATCTAAAGGCAAAAGATCCAGATTTCAAGGCCCAAGAAGCTGGCAGAACTACGTGACAGAAGAGATCCACCTGGCTGCAGTGAACTGTTAAATATGCAATAAATCAGTCTTTTGTTAGCACTTCCCCTACTCCACTAAAATTCTCCCACTTAGCGTTGTTTAGAAGATTAAATTAGGACAGTGCCTGGAACATAGTATTACAGAAGCAGTCGCTTTTATTATTATTTGTTTTGAGACTTATTCATCTTCTAAAGTGTTTACTAGCTGTAGAAGATTAGGACAGCTCTGTTCTTCAGTCTTCATTCCTCTTCTGAAAATGGGTAAAACCCATTTAACAAATGTTTGCTGAACACATAATATTTACCAAAAAGTCATATATGTTAAGAGAACAAAATAAAGAACTTGAACAAGATCAATAATGTCCTTGCTTTCATGGTGCATACATTCTAGTCGAGAGAGGTTATAAACATAAAGATACAAAAACAAATAATATAAGTTGCTGTCAAGAATGCATACAGGGTGACTTGGTAGTGATGGATGGGGAAGTTAGAACTAACTAGAATTAGACGACTTGAAAAGTTATAATGGAGCAGGTGATGTTTAAGCATAGACTTGAATGGCCTAAAGGAGCCAGTCATATGTGCAAACCTCATGGAGACAGACTAAATATATGACCAATTTTTATGAATGCACCATGGGCAATTGAAAAGAAGGCATGTGATCAAATTGGAATGTATAGTTTAGTGGTAGAGAAAACCTTGGTAATGCAATGGGTAGGGAGCTAAGGATGAAGTAGGTGGTAATGGTAACTCCCAATTATTTGGCACATGAAACTAGGTGCCTAGATGGTGTAATTTACTAAGATAAAGACAGCTAGAAGTAAAAGAGGTATTCTCTCACTCTTTCACTGTCACCCATGCCCCACACCTTCCTCCAGAAGAGAAATATGCTATGGCCATGTTAATAACAGTGAACTTGTACTATAATTGACATCCTGGTGTGGGGGCACATACCTATACAACCTGCTACTTGGGTGGCTAAAGCAGGAGCTTCACTTGAGCCCAAGATTTCAAATCTAGCATGGGCAACATAGTGAGACTTGGAAAAAGTAATTCTTCATTTGGTATGGAACCAGAAAAACCCCTGTATAGCTAAGGCACTTCTTAGTGATAAAAACAAAGCTGGGGGCATCAGCATACCAGACTTCCGCTGTACTACAAGGCTGTAATGGTCAAAAACAGCATGGTACTGGCACAAAAACAGAAGCACTGACATTTGGAATTGAACAGAAAACAAGGAAACAAAACTAACATCTTACAGCCACCTAATGTTCCATGCACCAAACAAGAACACACACTGGGGGAAAGAATCCCTATTCAATAAATGGTGCTGGGAGAACTGGATATCTACATGTAAAAGACAGAAACTGGACCCGCACCTTGCTCCACTCACAAAAATGGATTCAAGATGGACAAAACACCTAAACTTAAGGCATGAAACCATAAAAATCCTCAAAGGAAGTATAATCAAAGCACTTGAATATATTGGCCTGGGGAAAGACTTTTGAAGAAGTCGTCTGTGGTAATTGCAACAACAACAAAAAAAATAAATAGGACTTCATTAAACTGAACAGCTTCTATACAGCTAAGGAGACAACAGCCAAACCAAATAGATAACGTACACAATGGGAAGGGATATTTGCATATTTTGAATCCTACCAAAGCTTGATAACTAGGATCTATAGAGAACTCAAATTAATCCACACAGAACAAGCCAACAACCCCACATATTGGTGGGCAAGAGAGATGAATAGAAGCTTCTTTAAAGAAGACAGATGAATGGGTAACAAACATATGAAACAATGCTCATTATTCCTAATTATTAGAGAAATGCAAATCAAAACCACCCCGAGTTATCATCTAACCCCAGCAAGAACAGCCAACATCACAAAATCTCAAAATGGCAGATACTGGCGTGGATGTGGAGAGAAGGGAACACTTTTACACTGCTTGTGGGACTGCAAACTAGTACAACTTTTTGTAAGGAAGTATGGAGAACTCTTAAAGAACTCAAGCTAGACCTCCCGTTTAATCCTGCAATCCCATTACTGGGCATCTACCCAGAAGGAAAAACATCCTTTTATCATAAGGACACTTGCACTAGACTGTTCAAGGCAGCTGAACTGACAATCTCCCAAAGGTGAAAACAGCGTAAATGCCCACTAACCCAGGAATGGATGAACAGGCTGCAGTATTGTATACCATGGAATACTATTCAGCTATTAGAAATGATGGAGACTTTACATCCTTGGTATTAACCTGGATGGAAGTGGAACACACTATTCTTAGTAAAGCATCCCAAGAATGGAGAAGCAAGAGTCCTATGTACTCAATTCTGATATGAGGACAGTTGATGACCTGGCACATGGTGGGGCATGGGGGAAAGGAGGAACAGAGAGAGGGAAGGGGGGTGGGAAGTAGGGGAAGGGGAGAGTAGAGCGAGGGAAGCATGGAGAGGTTGGGGGAAAGGAAGAGCAGAGAGAGGAAAGGAGGGAGAGGGGTGGGGGAAGAGAAGAGCAGAGGGAAGAAAGGAGGGAGGGTGGTGGCAGAAGGGAAGAGCAGAGAGAGGGAAGGGGGGTGACGGTGTATGACACAAGTTTTTGGGGCAGGACACAATTATAAGAGGAACTATACTTATAAGGGGAACTATACAGGGCGGCACCTATGGCTCAGTCGGTAGGGTGCCGGCCCCATATGCCGAGGGTGGCGGGTTCAAACCCAGCCCCGGCCAAACTGCAACCAAAAAATAGCCGGGCGTTGTGGCGGGTGCCTGTAGTCCCAGCTGCTCGGGAGGCTGAGGCAAGAGAATCGCTTGAGCCCAGGAGTTGGAGGTTGTTGCGAGCTGTGTGATGCCATGACACTCTACATAGGGCCATAAAGTGAAACTCGGTCTCTACAAAAAAAAAAAAAAAAAAAAAAAAAAAGGAGAACTATACATAACAAATGCAATCAATATAATCTGGTTCTTTGTACCTTCAATGAATGCACAATAATTAAAAAAAAAAAAAAGAAAAAAGGCTCAGCACCCACAGCACAGGGCTGACTGTGCCAGCCACATACACTGAGGTTGGCAGGTTCGAACCCAGACTTGGGCAGCTACGCAGCAATGATGACAATCTCAACAACAAGAAAAAAAATAGCAGGGTGTTTTAGGGGGCACTTGTAGTCCCAGGTACTTGGGAGGCTGAGGCAAGAGAATCGCTTAAGTCCAAGAGTTGGAGGTTGCTGTGAGCTGTGACATCACAGCACTCTACCTAGAGCAACATAGTGAGACTGGGTGTCACACACACACAAAAAAAAAAAAGGAAGAAAAAAGAAAAGAAAAGCAATCATGTAGCAAAAATAAATAAACAACGTAAGATGAAGCTCTACCAAGAATTAGACAAAGTAGGGCACAGTGCCTCACGCCTGTAATCCTAGCACTCAGGGAGGCTGAGGCAAGTGGATTGCCTGAACTCAGAGGTCTGAGACCAGCCTGAGCAAGAGTGGGACCCTGTGTCTAAAAATAGCTAGGCGTTGTGACAGGCACCTGTAGTCACAGCTACTCGGGAGAGTGAGGCGAAAGGATCTCCTGAGGCCAAGAGTTTGAGGTTGCTGTGAGCTATAAAAGCACAACACTCTACTGAGGGCGACAAAGTGACACAGACTCTGTCTCAAAAAAAAATAGAATTAGACACAAATAAAAATTTGACAAGTAAAAACAAAATTACCTCAAACCAACAATTCAAAAGCTAAACACAGAAAAAAAAAAAACCCAGAAATGAAAAGAGTTGATTGAACTCAGGAAAGAAGTGAAAGGAAAAGTCAATGTTATTTTAGAAATGAAAAATAACCCAAGTATAAAGGAGAACTTGAGACCAATTTCACTAATGAATATAGATGCAAACATTCTGAACAAAATCCTAGCCAATAGATTGCGGCTTATCAGCAGAAAAGTCATACATCATGATCTAGTAGCATCATCCCAGGGATGCAAGGCTGGTTTAATATACACAAGTCCATAAACGTTATTCACCATATCAACAGAAGCAAAAAAACAAAGACCATATGATACTCTCAATAGACGCAGAAAAAAACATCTGATAAACTTTTCTAATTAGAACACTAAAGAGTTTAGGCATAGGTGGCACATTTCTTAAACTGATTGAAGCTACCTACCTATGACAAACCCACAGCTAATATTTTACTGAATGGAGTAAAAGTGAAAGCTTTTCCACTTAGTACTGGAACCAGATATGCTTGTCCACTATCGCCTCTACTATTCAACATAGTGCTGGAAGGGTTAGTCAGTACAATTAGGCAAGAGAAGGAAATAAAGGGCATCCAAATGGGAGCAGAGGACGTCGAACTCTCCCTCTTTGCTGAGGATATGATGATATCAATCACAAGCCTCCTGGAAGTCATCAAAAGATACAGGAATGTCTCAGCATATAAAATCAATGTCCACAGGTCTGTAGCCTTTGTATACTCCAATAACAACCATGATGAGAGGCTAATTAAGGACACCACTCCCTTCATCATAGCTTCAAAGAAAATTAAATACCTAGGAATATACCTAACAAAAGAGGTGAAAGACCTCTAGAAAGGAAATTATGAAACACTAAGAAAAGAAATAGCAGGGGATATTAACAAACGGGAGAACCTACCAGGCTCATGGCTGGGAAGAATCAACATTGATAAAACGGCTATACTTTCCAAAGCAATCTACAGATTCAATGTCAACCCTATTAAAATACCAACATTGTACTTTCAAGACCTGGAAAAAGTAGATCTTCGTTTTGCATGGAACCAGAAAAACCCCGTATAACTAAGGCACTTCTTAGTAGTAAAAACAAAGCTGGGGGCATCAGCATACCAAACTTTCGGCTGTACTACAAGGCCATAGTGGTCAAAACAGCATGGTACTGGCACAAAAACAGAGACATAGACATTTGGAATCGAAAAGGAAACCAGGAAATGAAACTAACATCTTACAGCCACCTAAGCGTCGCTGAACCTAACAAGAACACACACTCGGGAAAAGAATCCCCATTTAATAAATGCTGCTGGAAGAACTGGATATCCACATGTGAAAGATGGAAAACTGGACCTGCACCTTGCTCCACTCACAAAAATGGATTTAAGATGGACAGAACACCAAAATTTAAAGCATGAAACCATAAAAATCCTCGTAGAAAGTGTAGGAAAAGCACGTGAAGATACCGGCCTGTGGAAAGATTTTTTTTTTTTTTTTTATTAAATCATAGCTGTGTACATTAATGCAATCATGGGGTATAATGTGCTGGTTTTATACACCATTTGAGATGTTTTCATCAAACTGATTAACATAGCCTTCACAGCATTTTCTTAGTTATTGTGTTAAGACATTTATATTCTACACTTAGTAAATGTCACATGTACCCTTGTAAGATGCTGGGGAAAGACTTTTGAAGAAGTTGTCTGTGGTAATTGCAACAACAACAAAAATAAAGAAATGGGACTTAACTAAACTGAAAAGCTTCTATACAGGTAAGGAGACAACAGCCAAAACAAGTAGACAACGTACACAATGGGAAGGGATATTTGCATATTTTGAATCAGACCAAAGCTTGATAACTAGGATCTATAGAGAACTCAAATTAATCCACACAAAAATGAACAACAATCCCATATATGAGTGGGCAGGAGAGATGAATAGAACCTTCTCTAAAGAAGACAGATGAATGGATAACAAACATGGAAAATTGCTCATCATCTCTAATGATTAGAGAAATGCAAATCAAAACCACCCTGAGGTATCACCTAACCCCAGCAAGAACTGCCAACATCACAAAATCTCAAAACGGCAGTTGCTGGCATGACTGTGGAGACAAGGGAACACATTTACCCTGCTGGTGAGACTGCAAACTAATACACCCTTTTTGTAAGAAAGCATGGAGAACTCTTAAAGAACTCAAGCTAGACCTCCCATTTCATCCTGCAGTCCCCTTCCTGGGCATCTACCCAGAAGGAAAAATATCCTTTTACCATCAGGACACTTGCACTAGACTGGTTACGGCAGCTCAATTGACAAAAGGTGGAAACAGTGTAAATGCCCACCAACCCAGGAATGGATGAACAGGCTGTGGTATATGTATACCATGGAATACTATTCAGCCATTGAAAATGATGGAGTCTTTACAGCCTTTGTATTAACCTGGATGGAAGTGGAATACATTATTCTTAGTAAAGCATTGCCAGAAAGGAGAAGCAAGAATTCTATGTACTCAATTTTGATATGAGGACAGTTGATGACCTAGTACATGGTAGGGGTTGGGGGAAGGGGAGAGCAGAGACAGAGGGAAGGAGGGAGGAGGTGGGGAAAGGAAGAGCAGAGAAAGTGAGGGGGGCAGGAGTGGGAGAAAGGAACAGCAGAGACAGGGAAGGACGGAGGGCTGTTAGGGTCTCAGTGTGTGACACAACTTTTGGGAGCAAGACACAATTATAAGAGGGATTTTACGTAAGAAATGAAATCAGTGCAACCTCGTTTCTTGTACCCTCAATGAATCCCCAACAATAAAAAAAATTAAGAAAAAAGAAGTGAAAAATAAATTATAAGATACTTAAATTATAACAGATGTTAGTAAAATTTAATAGCGAGCATTGGAGAATATCAAGGGGCAGGAAAACAATAAAATGAAAATGAGATTAGGAAAGTTTAAAGAGTAACAGAGAAATTAATGTAAATAGAATACAAATAAAAGAGGAATGACATCTGTATCGCTTCAGTTCCTGCAAAATGACAAATAGAACAAAACTACTCTTTAAAGTTATAATCTAAGCAAACTTTCTAGAAATAAATACCTGGGCATCACCTGTGGTTCAGTGGGTAGAGCGCTGGCCCCATATACCGAGGGTGGCGGGTTCAAACCTGGCCACCGCCAAACTGCAACAAAAAATAGCCGGGCATAGTGGCGGGTGCCTGTAGTCCCAGCTACTCGGGAGGCTGAGGCAAGAAAATCGCCTAAACCCAGGAGTTGGAGGTTGCTGTGAGCTATGTGAGGCCACAGCACTCTACTGAGGGCCATAAAGTGAGACTCTGTCTCTACAAAAAAAAAAAAAAAAAAGAAAGAAAGAAAGAAATACCTAAGTCTACCTACATACTGAAAATGTATAGTCAACGCCAAGTTATAGTCCGTTACAACTATTATATCTCAAAGAGAAAGACAAAATCATCAAGGCTTTAGGCAACAAGATCAAATTACCTATAAATGCAAAATAATCAGACAAATATCAAATATTCATAAACAATGTACAAAGCAGTGCAAAGAAAGATCAATGTTTTTAAAACACTCCATCAAAAAAAGAATGAACCAAGGATTTTCTATCCAACAAAGCTGCCCTTCAAATATCAGGGGTATTAAAACAGCTTTCAATGTAAAACTGCTTAGGGAATTTTTTTACCCATGAGAACTTCTTGAAGAATATCCTGACTGGGCTCAGTGGCTCACTCCTATAATCACAGCTCTCTGGGAAGCTGAGGGGGAAGGAATCCTTTAGCTTAGGACTTTGAGACCAGCCTGAGCAGGAATGAGACCTGTCTCTACTGAAAATAGAAAAATTAGCTGGGTGTTGAGGCAGGTGCCTGTAGTTGGGAGGCTGAGGCAGGGGGATCACTTGAACCTAGGAGTGTGAGGTTGTTGTGAGCAAGGTTGATGCCAGAGCACTCTAGCCTGGGACAACAGAGTGAGACTGTCTGAAAAAACAAACAAACAAACGTATCTCCTAGAGCAGATGTTGGCAAACTATAGTCAATGGGTCTCTACAGAAGAAGGATAGTTTTTATATTTTCAAATGATTGAAAGAAAATCATAAGCATAACAATATTTCATGACTTGTAGAAATTATATGCAATTCAAATTTCAGTGTCTACAAATAAAATTGTATGAGAATACACCCACACTAATTCGTTTATTGTTTTTGGTAGCTTTTCTGATACAAAAAGTATTTGTGATAGAAACCATTTGGCCAATAAAGCCTAATTTATTTACTATCTGAACCATTAGAGAAAAAGTTTGCTAACTCCTGTGTTGGAAGACAAGCTTCTCCCAACTAAAAGATATCTAGAAAACTTCAGTGAAAGGACTGATAGTAAAGCATTGATATAGGTAGGTAGGTAGGTAGGTACATGAACAGAAAGATAATATAGATTTAAAGAACAAAACCAAGTTTGGAGGCAAGCAAATGTAAGACTAACATATAAATGTATGTTTTGACAAGGTCAAAACAATGGAATCAAGATGTAGAAGGAAGACCAGAAGAGGCAAAAGGTGGAAGGTAAAAGACACTACTACAAACTGGCAAAACAGAAACCAATAGGTTAAATATGAAAACAAGGGACTATTGTTATTCAAAATTGTCTAAATACAAAAACAGACGCTCAAAAATGCCAACACCCCTAAATATCCATCTATGTGTGTGTTTAAAGAACAAAACGTAGACATCTCACAAAATATCATTACAAACAATAATGAAATACACGTAAGTATGAAAGATTGTGACCAAATCAAGAACACTTGATAAAATTTATATAAATAAGTGGAAAAAAGTTTAACCTGCTTATTGAAAAATAATTTCTAATTTCACTCAGAGAAACCCCAACTCTTTTGTATAGTGGAGACACACTTCAAACAGTGATTCAGAAAGGTATACCACACAAACAAAAATGGAAATAGAAAAATGGAAGCAGAAAAGAGAAGGGGCTATCCCAGTACTGGCAAAATGAAATTCAAACCCTGAAGCCAAGTACATGACAAAAGGACAATTTTTAACGTTGAAGGCCCCAAAGCAGAATGAAGTTACAACACTTAGGAATTTTTATAACCTCTATGAAGTTAAAACCAGGTAAGATGCAAGGAGACAGAAACAGATACAGCAAAAATAGGAGCCTTTTAATACTCTATTCTCTACAGGAGACAGATCAAGTGGACAAAACATAAGGAGGAGACCTAAACTACATTATCACCAACGTAGAATTTCTGAATATATGTAATATATTATAATAGAGAACATGCCTTATTTGCAATGGTTCATGGCACATTCCCCCAAATTGATCATATTATTTGGTCATAAGAAAACATCAATAAATAGTAAAAAGGAGAAATATTACATATTTTCTGTGATCATGAACAGTTAAATTAGAAATTACTAAGAAAAAGAAAATACATTGTAATTGGTGGGACCACACCTACAGTGCATCTTACAAGGGTACATGTGAAAGTTACTAAATGTAGAATATAAATGTTTTAACACAATAACTAAGAAAAAGCCAGAAAGGCTATGTTAACCAGTGTGATGAAAATATTTCCATTTGTATATAAAACCAGTGCACGGTACCCCATGATTGCATTAATGTACACAGCTATGATTTAATGAAAAAAAAAAGAAAAAACAAAATACATTCATTTTTGTCATGCAAAGAAGACTGATATTTGTAATCCTTCCACCGTTAGCCAATGCTTAGAAAAAAATAAACACAGGCATCTTCTCATGTGCCAGGCATAGGGTTTCAGAGATTATCATACTTGGTCCTAGCCCACTAGAGCAGTTGTCTGGCACAAGGAAAAGAAACATAGACAATTACAATACAATGAGTATATTAACAGTAGGTGTTAACTGCACAGGGTACAGTTGTGGCTTCTTGGTCTTCACTACACCAAGGTACTAATAATAATATCTACATTAATATCCCCATTTTTAGGAACTATACACTTATATTTAGCAGAAAGGGCAATGATACAACCGATTCTCAAGTAGTTAAGAAAGGCAGAACAGATAATGAAGCAAATGGGCTACAATACAAAAGTTTATCTTACATAAAGGATACAATGTCTTGCTTGTACTTATCTTGCAACTTTTTTATAAGGCTGAAGTAGTTTCCAAAGAGAGTTGATAAATAAAAACATTTTCTCCTTAAAAACTAACATCTTTGAAAAATTTCTCAAGAATATTCACTTTTTCAGTTTATCTTTGTATGGTTCAATCTACTTGAATCTTCCCTGGTTTTATTTATTTTTTCCCTGCAATGTTGAATACATTATTAAAATATCTGTTTTCAGACCTTTTTCTAAATACCTAAAAATTACCTTTCCCTTCCAATTCTTTATTTTCTCTTTCTTTTCCTCATGATCTTTTGCCCAGGCTGGAGGGCAGTGCAGTGACCATAGCTCACTCCAGCCTCCAACTCCAGGGCTCAAGGGATCCCCCCAACCCTTCCAACTCAGCATCCTATCCCTGGCCCCCACTCAAGACCCTTTCACCCACCCAAATCTCACTCCCCACTCATCACCCAACCCTAAATCCCTACCCCCACCCACACCCTAACTTTGCCTCCCAAGTAGCAGAACTACAGGTGCATGCCACTCGGCCCAGCTCAAATTCTCCATTTTCTGTTAGGACTGAAATTTTCACTTTAGGAAGCTAAGAGAGGAGTATCACTTGAGCTCAGGTGTTTGACAGCAGACGGAAGAAGAGCGAGACCCTGTCTCTACTAAAAATAGAAAAAAAGTCAGTGTGCTATGGGGCACCTGTAGTCCCCAGCTACTGGGGAGGCTGAGACAAGAAGATTGTATGGACCCAGGAGTTTGAGGTTGCTGTGAGCTATGATGCCATAGCACTCTACTCAGCGTGACAAGAGTAAGATTCTGTCTCTCTCTCTCTCAAAAAAAAAAAAAAAACGCTGAAATTTAAATTGTTAAACATTTAAGCTAATATTCCTTAATACTAACACAAAATTTAAAATACATATTTTAAGGAAATCTTTGAAATTTCTAATTTATAGTAATTTTTCAAATAGCAAAGCCTGAGTCCTTCAAGAGCTTAATTTTGAGGTGTAAGGAGAAGAAAGTAAGGAAGACAGGGAAAAACAGAATCAACATGGTTTAGGGTAAATCAGATACGACTTTCTAGAATCACAGAGTTTAAGTTTAAAGAACAAGTGAGAGTTCAATCGACAAAAAAACATGGTAAAGACAAAAGGAATAACATTTGTTTGTAAAACAGACTTATGAAGAAATAGGCTTCTTTTCTCATTTTTTGACTTACCCAAGACGAACTTCTTCCCTCATGTCGTCGTTAACTGGTAGAACATGTCAGGACCTCAAAAGAACCAAAGATCTCATCAGGAGTACCAGAGATATCCTCAATAGGTCCAATGGCCCGGTTGGGAGAACCAACGTTCTCATCGATGGAACCAACAGTCACCTCGCTGCCTTCTCTGCGTCACAGGAAGTACTAAATATCACCGCCCACCACCAACCTTAGTTTGAATCAAGTGACTGATTTCTGGCCAATGAAATGTGGAGGAATATGAACCACTTCCGTTTGGAGCCCCTCCCCCTGTGTGTGTTTTCCACGAGCCGGCTTAACTTTGTTGAAAAATTTGCAATGAGGTGCATAAGACCTTTTGCATTGTGGTGCTTAGAGAGAGTGGTTTGGCGCCAAAAGGTTTCAGATACTATTTGACTCCCTTGCTTTAATTTTAGAGGCAAAAGATCCAAATTTCAAGGCCCAAGAAGCTAGCATAACTACAAGATAGAAGAGATACACCTGGCTGCAGTGAACTGTTAAATATGCAATAAATCAGTCTTTTGTTAGCACTTCCCCTACTCCACTAAAATTCTCCCACTTAGCGTTGTTTTGAAGATTAAATTAGGACAGTGCCTGGCACACAGTATTATAGAAGCGGTCGCTTTTATTATTATTTATTTTGAGACTTATTCATCTTCTAAAGTGTTTACTAGCTGTAGAAGATTAGGACAGCTCTGTTCTTGAGTCCTCATTCCTCTTCTGAAAATGGGTAAAACCCTTTTAACAAATGTTTGCTGAACACATAATATTTACCAAAGAGGCATAGACGTTAAGAGGACAAAATAAAGAACTTGAACAAGATCAATAATGTCCTTGCTTTCATGGTGCACACATTCTAGTCGACAGAGGTTATAAATATAAAGATACAAAAACAAATAATATAAGTTGCTGTTAAGAATGCATACAGGTGACTTGGTATGCATTGGTAGTGAGGGATGGGGAAGTTAGAACTAACTAAAATTAGATGACTTGAAAAGTTATAATGGAGCAGGTGATGTTTAAGCACAGACTTGAGTAGCCTAAAGGAGCCAGTCATATGTGCGAACCTCATGGAGATAGACTAAATATATGACCAATTTTTTATGAATGCACTATGGGCAGTTGAAAAGAAGGCATGTGATCGAATTGGGATATGTAATTTAGTGGTAGAGAAAACCTACCACTAAATGGGTTAGGAAGTGAGGATGAAGTAGGTGGTAATGGTAACTCCCAATTATTTGGCACATGAAGGTAGCTAGGTGCCTAGATGGTGTAATTTACTAAGATAAAGACAGCTAGAAGTAAAAGAGAAAGTATTCTCTCACTCTTTCACTGTCACCCGCCCCACCCCTTCCTCCAGAAGAGAAATATGCTATGGCTATGTTAATAACAGTAAACTTGTATTGTATGACATCCTAGTGCGGGGGCATGTACCTGTACAACCTGCTACTTGGGTGGTTAAAGCAGTAGGTTCACTTGAGTCCAAGTGTTCGAATCTAGCCTGGACAACATAGTGAGAACTCGTCTCTCCAAATAATAGTAATAATCATAGAATTAATGAAATCAGTTTCTACAGGGTGTCCCAAAATTTGCCCCTAATATCACCACACATAGGGGAATGGGATATTGTAGCTAAAGGTATCTTAATGTACAAAATATTCACTACAAAATTTTACAAAATATTTGTAAAATATTCTCTATGAGTTGGTCACCTCTTTGCAAAATTTCATAATGGATATTTTATAAATAAAGGTACATTTATCTGCAGCTTCCCATTTGCTATGCATGCTGACTTGGGGCAACCTTTGGGACACCCTGTATTTCACAGAGTTGCTGAAGTTTGTGTGTGTGTGTGTTTGCCTGTTTATGAAAAAGAGTAGTGGAAAAGTCTCTGTTCCACTCATTTCTGGTTCTGCCTTGTTTTATTTTCATTAGCAGTGACGAAGTGAGCAGACTCAGAATTGGCAACCTGTGATTTCTGTGGGCTCTGGCCTCTAAAGTATGGGTAGGGCCTCTGAATATGTTGAGATATCACTCCTATGCTTATGTTACTTTGTTTGGAAAAGGTTAATGTCTCTTGCTTTATCACTTCCTATCTAGGTGAACTTAGATGACATAGCTCAGGTGATTAAATAAAGGTCACATACCAATGTCAGTATGGTAACCAATGAACACCAATCGGGGGTTATTCAACTGAAACCAGAATAAATATTACTATAATTTCACAAAAATCTACATATTTTACAGGTAACTAACACTAGTTTTATATTTTACAGGTAACTAACACATTCTCTGAATGTTCTTTTCATTATATTTTCTTCTTTTGAGTTGTGGCTCGGACAGATGTATTTGCTGCATTCACAGCATGTCCCCCCCCAGACTCTCTCACAAGGACAAAAGTAGCAGAGACTTTTTTTGTAAACTTCACTGCTCATCTCATGACAATTCCTTTTGGTTCGGTATGAACTATTCCTCTTGTCACTGGGCCTTGTCCTTAATTGCACACATGTCCACAAAAATTCATTGGCAGGTTTTTTTTTTTTTTTTTTTTTTTGTAGAGACTATGGGCATTAGGGCTGTGCCTTGTTATGTTTTCTTCACAGAGTTGTCATGACAAATCTTTTAAAAAGTATTATACTCCCATTGTTTCTTTGAATGAAGTTGTGACCAGTGGCTAGTTGTTTCCTGAAAAATCACATACGAATTATATGCTGCAAAGTCAATGACCATTGAAGAAAATTGCCAGCAGCCAATGCCAAGTTCCTCAGTGACAGGAATATGTTCTAGCGCACTTATTAAGTGTGCCAATACAAGCTTGAGTAGCATTGTAAAAGTGGATTATATCAGGCTTTTTTTTTTTATTGTTGGGGATTCATTGAGGGTACAATAAGCCAGGTACACTGATTGCATTTGTTAGGTAAAGTCCCTCTTGCAATCATGTCTTGCCCCCAGAAGGTGTGGCACACACCAAGGCCCCGCCCCCCTCCCTCCTTCCCTCTCACCTTCATATCTTCACTCTGTGTGGAAAGTACTCTATCTCTTCTGTCTTCAGATCATAACTTCTAGTATCACATAGGGAGAAAAGGCAAATCTTACTGTACCAGACAGAGAATTTTTCATCAATGCTGGACTGAGTTCTAGAGGAAAATCCCTTTTAGTACTGCAAACAGTATCAAATGTATTTATATTCTTTTGAAAAAAGTCAAAAGCCGGGGCAATGGAGGTAAACTTTCTGTCCATGGTAATACTTCTTCTGGATTGATTTAAATGACAGTTATGAACCAGTCTTTTTATAATTTCGGAGCCACTATTGTAATTTCTCAGAAGCTTCTCTGATTTCCCTGTATATGGGTCCACTGCCAAACAGTAGTGTATAGAAGAATCACACAAAAGATTCACTGCAATTCCATACTTTCCAGGTTTAGTTGGTATGTAAAGTCTGAATGAACAATGCCCATGGAAAAACATCAAATCCTCATTGACACTGATAGACTCATGAGGATTGTAGTAAAATGAGAGCTCATTTATAACCATATTCCAAAGCTCTCAAACTGGAGCAACCTTAACATGCTGTCTGTGGTCTTCACGTGTTGTGGCATCAACAAAAGGCAGACATTTCAATAAGACTCACATTCTGTGTTCTGAAAACATAGCACACTAAACTGGAAAATTCTGCTTACTAAAACGATCTAGGATATTGTCTTTATTTTACCTGTACACACCACAATTTAGAAGAATTCAAATTATTCCCAATATTTCTTCTTATAAAAAATTGCCAGAATTTTGGGTGAACACGTGTAGTCTCTGGTTTGTAAACTTGATAATTACATGGGTAGATTCCTTATCAATAAATAGTTGGAAAGCATCCAATGGATTTTTGGTTTCTATTCCCAATCATTTTCCCAGTTGAGTCTTCATAATATTAGCTGATTGTTATTTCCTCTGATCCTTTTTTAGCTGTGAGTTCCACAACATTTCTGATGCTGCCATCACAGGAGCCATAGGCTGCTCTATTTTTGTAACTGAGCCTCATTGTCTTCTCCTGGGCTCCATATTTTGCATTTCTTCTTCTCCATCAACATGATCTTCTTGTTCCACTTCACTCTCTTCCTCAAAATGAATAATGTAATGTTTCCCCTCTACAAATTCTTCTTGTTCTGTCTGAACTAGCAAAAATGCCCTCATCCTTTCCTTCAAAATCTGATACTATCAGTTCTTCCTCTGTCTCTGCTACCAACAAATTATATTGCCTCTTCACCATATTTGTGTCTGTGTCATGAGAAAAAAAGTAAGTCATTGCTTGACATACGTGGATTTACAGAATTATCAGACATTCTGTATTTTCAGACATACATTCACTAAACACAAACACACTGCTTACTAACCTCATTATGAAAACCACTTAGATAAAAATAGAATGCCAGCTTTTCCTGGAAAAGAGATTGCAACTCAGTGCTGCTGATAAGAAAAGTTTTGAGAACTGCTGATCTTAAGAGTCTAATAACAAAAATCATAAATGGTGAAATCACAACTCCCCACATAAACAAATGTACAATAACAAAGCCATGGTGGTGTTAGTCCATGACCCCTTATTGGTATGCAACTTTTAAAGTTGCTTTTTGAGGTAGGTTGCCTGTAAGGTTAAGAGACTATTCTGATTTCTCGTGTGCATGTGTGTGTTTGTGCATGCAAATGTGCATGCATGTGTACCTGCAGTGTATAATAACTAGATATGCCCCAGATCCAGGCTAGTGGGTAAGTGCTGCTTCTGGAATTTAGGAGATTTCAGTATCAGAGTGCTGATCTGTGAGATCTGTTTCTGGTACAATGGAGTATGCCAGAATCTTTGGTACACAGAGCTGAACCCTGGGCAGCAGCTGACATACAAATTTAGCAGAGAACACAGCTATTTTGTATCATCTTGTGACCTGGATGTTCTGGGATCCAGGACAAATGGATTTCCTTCAAAGCTTTATATATTCAGACATTTAGTTTTTCCATTAGCTCTTTGGACCTTATGAAAGTCATTGATAAACATGTTGGGTAGCATAGAGCACAGTGACACTGTTTCAAAATCCCACTTTTGAGGCTAAAACTCTACTAAGATGTGTGTAATTATTTTAATTTTTAAGACCTTTTTAAAGAGTGGTTTTTAGTTCACAACATAATTGAAAGGAAGGTACAGAAAAATAATCTTACATACTCCTTATACCCACAAGTTTACAGCCTCTCATTTTATCAACATCCTCCATCAGGGTGGTGCATTTGTTCAATTGATGAACATACACTGACACGTCATTATCACCCCAATTCATAGTTTACATTAGGGTTCACTCTAGTGTTGTACATTCTATGGGTTTGGACAAATGTATACTGATACATAGTCATTTTTATAATATCATACGGTTCCTTTTGCTTAGTATTGTTTTGGCTACTTAGACTCCTTTTTGGTTGTTGTTTATTTCATTTGGTTCCATACCAATTTGTTTTTCTATTTCTGTCAAAAAAATCATTGGTGTTTTCATAGGGATTGCATTGAATCTATAGATTGCTTTGGGTAGTACAATCATTTCAATGATATTCTTCAAATCCATGAATTTGGGATGTCTTTCCATTTATGTCCAATTTCTTTCATCAGTTTTTCTTTTTTTGAGACAGAGTCTCACTATGTCGCCCTTGGTAGAGTGCCATGGCGTCAAAGCTCACAGCAACCTCAAACTCTTGGGCTTAAGCATCTCTTGCCTCAGCCTCCCAAGTAGCTGGGAATACAGGTGCCCGCCACAATGCCTGGCTATTTTTTGGTTGCAGTTGTCATTGTTGTTTAGCAGGCCAGGGCCAGCCTCGAACCCACCAGCCTTGGTGCATATGGGCAGTGCCCTACTCACTGAGTATGGGCGCCAAGCCTCTTTCATCAATGTTTTGTAGTTTTCCTAGTATATCTCTTTTGCCTCCTTGGTTAAATTTATACATAGGTATTTTTTTTTTTTTTTGTAGTTAAGTTTGCCTTCTTGATTTGTTTTTCAGCTAGTTCCTTATTGGTGTGAAATGCTACTGAATTAGTATGCTGATTCTGCATCTGGCAACTTAACTGAATTGATTTTCAATTCTAAGAGTTTTTGTGGAGTTTTTATTTTTTTCTGGATATAAGATCATGTCATCTGCAAAGAGGGACATTTTGACTTCCCTTTATCATGTTTGATACCTTTTATTTCTTTCTCTTGCCTGATTGCTCTTGTTAGGACTTCACTTTCAGCACTTTCGTTAAATAGTAGTGGCGATAGAGGACAACCTTGTCAGGTCCCGGTTCTAAGTGGAAAAGCTTTCAGTTTAACTCCATTCAGTATAATATTAGCTGCACTAGACTGTTTAATGCAGCTCAATTGACAATAGCCAAGATATGGAAACAGCCTAAATGCCCACCAATTCAGGAATGGATTAAGAAGCTGTGGTATATGTATACCATGGAATACTATTCAGCCATTAAAAATCATGGAGACTTTACATCCTTTGTATTAACCTGGATGGAAGTGGAACACGTTATTCTTAGTAAAGCATCACAAGAATGGAGAAGCAAGAATCCTATGCACTCAATTTTGATATGAGGACAGTTGATGACCTAGTACACTGAGGGGGTTGGGGGAAGGGGAGATCAGAGAGAGGGAAGGAGGGAGGAAGGTGGGGGAATGGGAGAGCAGAGAGAGGGAAGGAGGGAGGGGATGGGGGAAGGGAAGAACAGAGAGAAGGAAGGAGGGAGGGGTTGGGGGTCATGGTGTATGACTCTCCTTTTGGGGCCCAGACACAATTATAAGAGGGACTTTACCTAACAAATGCAATCAGTGTAACCTGGTTGTTTTTACCCTCAATGAATCCCTAACCTTAATAAAAAAAAAAAAAGAACTTCACTTTCCATGTTGAATAGGGGTGGTGAAAGCGGGCATCCTAATCTTGTTCCAGTTCTTAGAGGAAAGGTTTTCAACTTTTACCCATTCCATATCATATTAGCTTATGGGTTTGTCATATATGACCTTTATTATGATGAGGTATGCTTCTTATGTGCCTAGTTTGTTGAGAGTCTTTACCATGAAGAAATCTTAATTTTTACGGTATCGCTTTTCTTTATAAAAATTTTAATAAATTTAGGGGATGCAAGTTGAATTCTGTTACATGTGTATATTACATAGTGGTGAAGTCTGGGTTTTTCATGTACCAAGCACCTGACTAGTGTTCGTTGTACCCCATAAGTATTTTTTTATCCTTCATTCTCCCACTTTTTGAGTAACCACTGTCCATTATACCACTCTGTGTGCCCTTGTGTACCCATAGTTTAGTTCCCACTTACAAGAAAGAATGTGTGGCATTTACTTTTCTGTTCCTGAGTTACTTCACTTAGTATGATTGCCTCCAGTTTCACCCAAGTTGCTGAAAAAGACATTATTTCATTTTTCTTATTGTCAATTAGTATTTTATGTATGCATACACGCACATTTTCTTTATACACTCATCATTTGACAGGCACTTAGATTGATTCCATAACTTTGTGACTATGAATTGTGCTGCCATAAAGATAAGATGTGCAATTTTATCAAATGCTTATTCTGCATGTACTGAAATGATCATATGGTTTTGGCCTTCATTCTGTTCATGTGATATATCACATTTATTGATTTGTCTATTGAAACATCCTTCCATCATGGGGCCAAATCCCTCTTGATCACAGTATATGATCTTTCTGATGCACTGTTGTATTTTTCTGCTCTTTTGTTGAAGATTTGTGTGTTTATGTTCATCAGGGTATCGGCCTATAGTTTTCTCTTTCTGTTCCTTCCTTGTCTGGTTTTGCTGTCAGGGTAATTCTGGTCTCATAGAATGAGTTAAGGAGAATTCTGTTCTCTTCAGTTGTCTCTAAATGCTTGAGGAGTATTGGTGTTAGTTCTTTTTTTATAAATTTGGTAGAATTCAGTAGTGAAACCATTAATCCTAGGCAATTCTTTTTTTGGGAAACATTTCATTACTTATTCAATCTCACTACTCATTATTATTCTGTTCAAGTTTTCTATTTGTTTCTGATTCAATCTCAGTGGGTTGTATTTGTCCTACAATTCATCCATTTCCTCTAGGTTTCTCAGGTATTTTAGAGTACTTTCGTTTATGATAATCTCTGATGATCTTTTGTATTTCTGTGGTATAAGTCATAATGTCTTCTTTTTCATTGCTGTTTTATTTGGGCCCTCTCTCCTTTCTTGGCTTGTCTAGCTAGCAGTTTATTGATTTTGTTCATCTTCAAAAACATTTTTTTGTTTTATTGACCTTTTGTATTTTTTAATTCTCTGTTTTATTTATTTCTGCTCTAATTTTTATGAATTCTTTCCTGCTATTAGCTTGGGATTTGTTTTAATCTTGTTTTTCTAGTTCATAAAGCCTTTTTTGGATTGTTGATTTGAAATACTTCTACATTTTGATATAGGCACTGATGGCCATAAACTTTCTTCCTTGTCTGGCAGGGTTCTTTTCAGGTCCTTGAATATAGAATCACATTAACTCATGACCTGTATGGTTTCTACTAAGGAATCCGTTGTTATTCTGATGGGGGTTCCCTTATATGTTACTAAACATTTTTCTTTTGCTTTTTTTAGAAACTTCTCTTTGTCTTTGACTTTTTTACTTTTCTTCTTTCTATAGTTTGATCATAATGAGCTTGGGAAAGGAACTTTTGGGTTGTATTTCTTTGAGATCTCTGAGTTTCTTGTATTTATTTATATATTTATTTTTTAAATTTATTTCTTTTTATTGTTAAGTCATAGCTGTGTACATTAGTGCAATTAAGGGGTACAATGTGCGGGTTTCATATACAATCTGAAATATTCCCATCAAACTGTTCAATGTAGCCTTCATGGCATTTTCTTAGTTACTGTATGTAGGCATTTGTATTCTGCATTTAGTAAGTTTCACCTGTACCCATTCTAAGATGCACTGTAGATGTGGCCGCACCCATTACCCTCCCTCCACCAAAACCTCCCCCCTCCCTTCCCCTTCCTTGGCCCTTTCCCCATAGTCTTGTGCTACAGTTGGGTTATAGCCTTCATGTGAGAGCTATAATTTAGCTTCATAGTAGAGCTGAGTACATTGGATACTTTTTCTTCCACTCCTGAGATATTTTGCTAAGAAGAATATGTTCCAACTCCATCCATGTAAACATGAAAGAGGTAAAGTCTCCATCTTTCTTTAAGGCTGCATAATATTCCACGGTATACATGTACCACAATTTGCTAGTCCATTCGTGGGTCGATGGACACTTGGGCTTCTTCCATGAATTAGCGATTATGAATCTTGTATTTAGATGTTTAAATCTCTTGCTAGACTTGGGAAGTTGTAATTTATTATTTCATTAACTAGGTTTTATATGCCTGTGACCTTTTGAAGGACCCAAAATTAGACTATTTATTTACTCTATGATTTCTCATATGTCATGTAGGCTTTCTTCATTCTTTCTTATTATTTTTCTTTTATTTAATTTTGTGTGACTGGGTTATTCATAAAGACCTCTATTTAAGGTCTGAAATCTTCTGCTTGATCTAGTATACTTTTGAACTCTTGATTGCATTTTTATTTCATTCCTTACCTTCTTCAGTTCCACAATTTCTGGTTAGTTCTTGTGTTAGTATCTTTTAAACTTTTTTGTCCTCCATATCCTGATTTTTTAAATGATTTTTTGTATTGTTTATCGGAGTTTCTCTGTATTTCACTGATCTTCCTCATTATCATCGTTTTGGATTCCTTTTTTGGCATTTCATAAATTTTTGTCCTCATTGGAATCTGTTGCTGGGGAATTATTATGTCCCTTTGAAGGTGTCATATTTCCTTGCTTTTTCATATTTCTTGAGTCCTTATGTTGATATCTGCACATCTGGTGTAACACTTCTTCTATTTTTTTTGATTATCTATTGTATCTAAAGATTTTCCTGAAGATTTACCTATGGTGCTGCCTGATTAGGGCTTTTTATCTTTGATTTTAGATGCATGCAGTAATGTAGTCTCTGTCTGATTTCTTCCTTTGTAAATAGCATCAGTGGTTGTGTTTTTCAAAGTGGTTTAGGTTGCAGTTGTTAATGGATGCTGGGATGAGGCTTTGTTGTGGGCCAAGATGCCAGATGGTCCAGGGCTTGGGCCCCACTGGTGGCAGCAACAGGTGAAATGTGTCTGTTTTTTGGCCATCAGGCAGAATATGCAGGTCCTGGTATCAGCAGGTCCAGGCAAGCTGATTCTTGGGCTCATCTTGCTCAGGTGACTGCAGTGGTAGCAGTGGGCCATGAATGTGGGCAGATTCTCAGGTTTTTGGGCAGCATAGGTGGTGTGGTCAATGGAAGTGGCAGGATAACTCTTGGGCTCCCAGATGACATATGCTGGTGTTAGTGGTGACTGTAACAGGCTAAGCAGGTGAGTCCTCAGTTCCCCAAGTGGTTGGTGCAGGTAGGTGTGCTGGTGGTAGCAGGCTGGATGGGCCAACCCCAAACCCCTGGGGAGGCATGCACAGATGCCAGTGGTGGTTGATGGAACAGGGTCATGCCAGGATCTAGATGGTGTGCTCTGGCATTGGCAGCGGGCTGGTGTTTTGAACCTGTTGTTAGGCCCCCTTGTGTTGTTTACTTGCATGAGAGAGTGGGGCAATACTCAGGTCTTCAGATGGCTTACTTTAGTCACTTGGGACAGTAGACCTGTCCTCCGCATCCTCAGAGTGGCACAAGTGCAGGCTGGAGTGGGTTGGGGAGAGTGATTGCCATGCTCCCAGGCAGCATACTTAGGTGGTGGTAGTGGCAAAAGGTGGGAAAAGCCTATCTTCGGGGCATGTGCAAGTGTTTTGAGGCCTTGCTATTGGTGGTAGCGGGGCTCCTGTCAGTGGTAGCAGCCCCAGGTAGGTAGTTTTTTGGCTCTGGGGACTGTGCACTTTGACTCCTTTTGTCCTATAGGCAGCCTCCCTGTTCAGTCCATTGCTTGTTCTCAGGGGTGTCATATACTGTATGGGCTAGAATGTTGAGGACTCTGCCCCACTGCTGCATACAACCAGCATCACTCCACTGCAGCCCTCTGGGTAGACCCAGGGTGATGTCAGTGGGGCTCCAGGCATGGGGAGATGCAAGGGCTCTCAGGCTTCAGGGCAGGGTGCAATGTATCAGGAGCTGATCTCTCAAAATTGTCCTGAAACATGTGTTTCTGATGCTTGCCTATCTCTTCAATCTTTGATTTTTGCCTTTCAGTATGTCATAATTTCTTTTTAGTTGGACATGATGTATTGGGTAAACATAATTGGTGTTAACAGGCCTTTAGCAATGCGGTAGTATGGTATAGGGGTAGAGTAAGTTCTCTGTGGTCCTATGATCAGGTATCACTCTTTAGAGGGGCTATGCCTCTGTGCTATGAACTTAAGTTTTTATGAGAAATTTTCTCCCTCCTTACATTGGATATGATGGCTAGAGTGGATTGAAGTTGAGTATTTCCTTCTCCCAAGTCATTTAGGCTCTGACAAAACCTTAGCATGTTTGGCTCGTGTTAACTAGTTTTCCTGAGGACAGACCTTGTTAAGAAGAACAGAGTGTTGTGGCATATTTCAAAACAGTTCCTTTTCCCTTTCCCCTGATGGAAGCATAAGGGACTTTTTCTCTCTTATTTAGTGTGAAAACATGGTGGAGTTTCTGAAGGTAAAACTCACAAAAGTGTGAGGGTCCTCCTGTGACTAAAATTTGTGCCTGCCTGGCCTCCAGAAATTTGTCAATTATAGTTCAGGCACTATACATATAGGAAAATCCACTTACTGTTTCCCATTGAAGTATGGGATGTTATGATGCTCTGTAACTGATTGTCTTCCTAATTTTGCGGGGATGGCATTTGCCATGAACTCACTTATGGTCAAAGAAGAATTGTTATTTTGTCTTCTTTAGGTTTTTCCTTGTTGGGATAGAGCAGTAACTTCTAAGGTCCTTTCATGTGAAACTGAAAACTGGAAGTCCCCTATTACAGTTTTCCTTTTAAGTTTAGTTGTATTACAAACATAGGAAGGGCTGTGATTTTGTTGCTCAACATTTACTTTCTCAATCATTATGTTTAATATTCACAACAACACGTTTGCTCATATGGAATAGGGTCAAAGATGTTAAGTGACTTGCCTAGGGTCATAGAGAAAGTAAGTGATGTAGCAAGGGACTGACACCCAGGCTTGTGTGACACAAAGATAAGTGAAATTTCACTTATGCAAGGTGGTCTCCATGGCTCCCGATAGGATAGCCAGATAAAATTTGCCTTGTACTTAACAAAGTGAAGCTAATTATTGGATTTTTCTATAAAAATTTGTCAGGGCTGGCTCGGTGCCCGTCGCACAGTGGTTACAGCACCAGCTGCATACACTGAGGCTGGTAGGTTCAAATGCGTCCTGGGCCAGCTAAAACAACAATGACAACTGCAACAAAAGATAGCTGGGCCCTGTGGCAGGTGCCCGTAGTCCCAGCTAGTGGGAGGCTGAGCGAAGAGAATCCCTTAAGCCCAAGAGTTGGAGGTTGCTGTGAGCTGCGATGCCACTGCACTTTACCCATGGTGACAGGTTGAGACTCTGTCTCAAAAAAAAAAAAATGTCAAGGAAGGGTGGAGATTAGGGTCAACCCACTCGAAACTCATTGACTGAGGAGGAAAGTGTTGTCCCTAGTGTAAAACTAAAGGATGTGTAATACAATTAATTCTAAGATGACCCCAAGGTCCTACTAAGGTGTACATGCTTTGTATAATCCTTGAGTGTGGGCAGGCATATGAATAGAATGTAGTATCACTTATATAAGTATGTTACATTATGTGGCAAAGGTGAAAAGATTTTTCATGTGTAAGTAAGGTCCCTAATCAGTTGACTATGAGTTAATCAAAAGAAAGAGAATACTGGGTGGGCTTGACCTAATCAGATGAACATGTTAAAGAGAGGTTAGGCGTTTCCAAAAGTGAGACTATAAAAGCAGCAGAGATACTTCCTTCCTAGCCTTGAAGAAACAAACAACATACTGTGAAGTGCCTATGGAGAGGGGAAGGCACTAGGAACCAAAGTCCTTAGTCTTACAGCAACAAGAAACTGAACTCTGCCATGATCCTAAACGACTTTGGAAAAGGGCCCCAAGCTCTAGATTAGCACATAGCTCAGCTGCCACACATGATTGCAAACTTATGAGACTAAGAACAGAGGATTCAAATTAGTTGTGCCCAGATAACTCACCCACAGAAATTGTGAAATGATAAAGATGTATTCATTGAAGCCATTAAGTATGTGGTAATTTGTTGCCCCCAAATAGAAAGCTAACACAGGGTCCTTATCTTGTTCAGGGAAGGCTAAAATATCAGACACCCCTGCCTTAGTCTGTTCTGTGCTGCTGTGAGAGAATACATGAGACTGGGTAATTTATAAAGAAGATAAATTTATTTCCTCACACTTCTGTACTTCAAGATTAAGACATCAGCAGCATGAGGACCTTCACGATGTATCACCACATGATAGAAGTTTAACTGCAGAGAACAAAAGGAAGCCAAATTGCCCTTTTAGAATGATATTAATTTCACCCATGAGGGTGGACTCTTTATGCCCTAATCACCTCTCAAAAGTTCCACCTCCTAATACTATTAAAAAGGCAAATAAGGATGTGAGAGCAAGATGGTGGCCGAGTAGCAGCTTCCCTGCAACTGGGCACCATGAGTCTGGGGAGATAGGACTCCAGGCTTCTCTGGCTTCCTATAATCATCCCTTTGAGTATACAGGGAGTTAGTGAGAGACTTCTGGACCCCAAGAGGAGGACAAAAACAGTGGAAAACTGGCAAGTGGTTGTGTGTGTTCGATCAGTCTAATCCCGCCGGCAGCTATAAGTACAGCAGCAGCGAGACTGCAAACTGGAAAGGCCTTACCTGTGAACTGTTTTGGTGTTTTTGGACTTGGCACTCAGTTGAACTGCCTTGGGGAGAGCTTGAGCAGGAGTGTGGAGAACTTTGGGCATTGTCTAGGGCCCAGATTGAGCCGTTGAGCCAGATGGAGCTAATAGTGTTTGGCTGTGGGCCACAGGGAGCCATTGTGAGAGAACTGCCCCAGGAAGCTCTGCCCTCAGGGTTGTAGAGCAAGGATCGGGCGGGAGCTGGTAACCTAGTGACTGAGCAGCCTAAAGGCAGGGACAGAGCAGCCTTATAGCCTTAACCCTCAGAGGCAGAGTGAGACTGGTTTTGGCACACTGGGTAAGTGGATAGCCACTTCAGCAGTGATCCCAGTGACAAGCACTTTCCTAAGAATGCTTCTGCTTAGCCAAATTTACAAGTTTAAAGTGCCTTTTAAGAGGGCTGAAGAGAGATTTAGACTGTCCACCCTGTGGGGTTTGAGAAATCATTGGAGGCCTTCAGTTGTATCACCATTGTGATTAACATCTCATACCCAGAAGACCACCTGTTGCCCAGACAATATTCAACAAGATACTGCTTTTTGTTGTTGTTGTTTGTTTGTTTTTTGTTTATTTTGTTGTTGATGTTTTGTTCTTTAATTTCAACCTTTTCCATACAGATTATTTCTTTTCTTTCTCCATTTTTCTGGTTGAAATACAATTTCCCATTGCTGCCTTTTTCAATAATGACAATTTCATTTTTGCTAGTGTTTCTACCCCTATTATTTGGGTTTTCACCCAAATTTATTCCATAAAGTTTTCTGTTGCTTGTTTTGGTTTGATTTATAGCATTTTTGTCTTTCCTCTCTACTTGGTGGAGGTGGGGTATTGTGACTGATCAGGTTAGCAAAGAGCTGTTGACCTCAAGGGAACCACCTAAATAGGCACCCCCAGAAGTTTTTTTTTTTTTTTAAGATTGTGTCAAAGTACCCTACTATACACCTATATTGCTCTGTCTCCCTCTTTCTGTGCCTCTCTTCTTTTTGTCAATATTCCCTTTTCCCCACCCCCTCTCCTTTCTCTATTTTCTTTTCATTTTTTCTTTCTTTCTTTTATCCCTTCTTGCTCTTCAACCTTCTCATCCTTCTGGTACTGTACCAAAAGGACTCATCAAAACCTTAGTCCACAGGCTTGGGAACTTAAAGAGCAAGAGGAAGTGAAAGGAAAATTAGGGCAAGGAAACAGATAAAAGAAATCACTCATGACGAAGAATCAGCAGAAAACTCATGGCAACATGAAGAACCAGTCCAGAGCAACCCTCCAAGGGACCATAAGGTAGCTACTGTAGAGGAGTCTACCTATAAAGAAATGTTAGGAATGACAGAAAGGAATTTAGAATACACATGATGAAAACAATGAAGGAAATGATGGAAACAATGAAGGAAACTGCCAATAAAGTGGAAAATAACCAAAAGGAAATCCAAAAACAGAATCAAATAAGAGATGAACGATATGAAGAATATAGAAAGGATATAGCAGAGCTGAAAGAACTGAAGCAGTCAATTAGGGAACTTAAATATGCAATGGAAAGTATCAGCAACAGGTTAGACCATGCAGAAGAAAGAATTTTGGAGGTAGAGGACAAAGTTCTTGAGATAACTCAGATAGTTAAAGAGGCAGAAAAGAAGAGAGACAAAACAGAACATTCACAGTCAGAACTATGGAACTTTATGTAACATTCCTACATATGAGTTACAGGAATCCCAGAAGGGGAAGAAAAATGCCCCAGAGGAATGGAAGTCATACTAGAGAATATTATAAATGAAAATTTCCCAGATATCACCAAAGATTCTGACACACTGCTTTCAGAGGGATATCGCACCCCAGGTCACCTCAACTCTAATTGAGCTTCTCCAAGACACATTGTGATGAACCTGCCAAAAGTCAAGACAAAAGAAAAGATTCTGCAAGCTGCCAGGAGTAAGTGCCAGTTGACCTACAGGGGCTAATCCATGAGAGTGACTGCAGACTTCTCTAATGAAACTTTCCAAGCAAGAAGACAATGGTCATCTACCTTTAATCTACAGAATTCCAGGCCAGAATTCTATACCCTGCTAAGCTAAGCTTTAAAATTGATGGAGAAATCAAATCAGTTACAGATATACAAACATTGAGGAAATTCGCCACAACAAGACCAGCTCTATAGGACAAACTTCAACCTGTTCTACACACCGACCATCACAATGGATCAGCAGCCAAGTAAGAACTCAGAAATTAAAGGACAGAACCAACCTCCAGACTGATGCAAAAGATAAAACTAAGCAATAGACTCTCACAAAATAAGAGGAATAGAATACTACCACACTTATCAATTATCTCAATAAATGTTAATGGCTTGAATTCCCCACTAAAGAGGCATAGATTGGCTGACTGGATTAAAAAACACAAGCCATCCATTTGCTGTCTGCAAGAAACACACCTGGCTTCAAAAGACAAATTAAAACTCCGAGTCAAGGAGTAGAAGACAATTTTTCAGGCAAATGGAATTCGGAAGAAAAGAGGAGTTGCAATCTTATTTTCAGATACATGTGGATTTAAAGCAACTAAAGTCAAAAAAGACAAAGATGGTCACTTTATATTGGTCAAGGGAAAAATACAACAAGAAGACGTTTCAATTCTAAATATTTATGCACCCAATTTAAATGCTCCCAGATTCTTGAAACAGACCTTACTCAGTCTGAGCAATATGATAATCCGATAACACCATAATAACAGGGAACTTTAACACTCCTCTTACAGAGCCGGACAGATCCTCTAAAGAGAAATTAAACAAAGATATAAGAGATTTAAATGAGACCCTAGAACAACTGTCCTTCATAGACGCATATAGAGCACTCCATCCCAAAGATAAAGAATATACATTCTTCTCATAACTCCATGGAACATTCTCCAAAATCGATCATATCCTGGGACACAAAACAAATATCAACAGAATCAAAAGAATTGAAATTTTACCTTGTATCTTCTCAGACCATAAGGCACTAAAGGTGGAACTCAACTCTAACAAAAATGTTTAACCCCACACAAAGGCATGGGGATTAAACAACCTTCTGTTGAATAACAGATGGGTGCAGGAAGAAATAAAACAGGAAATCATTAACTTCCTTGAGCCTGACTACAATGAAGACACAAGCTACCAAAACTTGTGGGATACTGCAAAAGCAGTTTTGAGAGGAAAATTTATTGCTTCAGATGCCTACACTTGAAAAACAGAAAGAGAACGCATCAACAACCTCACAAGCCATCTTATGGAATTAGAAAAAGAAGAACAATCTAAGCCTAAAGCCAGTAGAAGAAATATCCAAAATCAAACCAGAGATCAATGAAATTGAAAACAAAAGAATCATTCAGAAAATTAATGAAACAAGGTGTTGGTGTTTTGAAATAATAAATAAAATGGATAAACCATTGGCCAGACTAATGAGAAATAGAAAAGTAAAATCTCTAGTAACCTCAATCAGAAATGATAAAGGAGAAATAACTGATCCCACAGAAATACAAGAGATCAACTCTGAATACTACTAGAAGCTTTATGCCCAGAAACTTGACAATGTGAAGGAAATGGATCAATATTTGGAATCACACCCTCTCCCTAGCAAGCCAGAAATAGAGCTCCTGAACAGACCAATTTCAAGCACTGAGATCAAAGAAACAATAAAAAAGCTTCCAAACAAAAATGCTCTGGTCCAGATGGCTGCACACCAGAATTCTATCAAACCTTCAAGTAAGAGCTTATTCCTGTACTGCAGAAATTATTCCAAAAAATTGAGGAAGAAGGAATCTTCCCCAACACATTCTATGAAGCAAACATCACCCTGATACCAAAACCAGGAAAAGACCCAAACAAAAAGAATTTCAGACCAATTTCACTCATGAATATAGAAGGAAAAAGTCTCAACAAAATTCTAGCCAATAGATTACAGCTCACCATCAAAAAAGTCATACATCATGATCAAGTAGTTTTCATTCCAGGGATGCAAGGCTGGCTTAACACACGCAAGTCCATAAACGTTATCCACCATATTAACAGAGGCAAAAATAAAGATCATATGATCCTCTCAATAGATGCAGAAAAAGCATTTGATAAAATCCAGCATCCTTTTCTAATTAGAACACTGAAGAGTATAGGCATAGGTGGCACATTTCTAAAACTGATTGAAGCTATCTATGACAAACCCACAGCTAATATTTTACTGAATGGAGTAAAACTGAAAGCTTTTCCTCTTAGAACTGGAACCAGACAAGGTTGTCCTCTGTCACCTTTACTATTCAACATAGTGCTGGAAGTTCTAGCCAATACAATTAGGCAAGACAAGGAAATAAAGGGAATCCAAATGGGAGCAGAGGAGGTCAAACACTCCCTTTTTGCTGATGACATGATCTTATACTTTGAGAATCCCAAAGACTCAACCACAAGACTCCTAGAAGTCAACAAAAAATACAGTAATGTTTCAGGATACAAAATCAATGTCCACAATTCAGTAGCCTTTGTATACACCAATAACAGTCAAGATGAGAAGCTAATTAAGGACACAACTCCCTTCACCATAGTTTCAAAGAAAATGAAATACCTAGGAATACACCTAACGAAGGAAGTGAAGGACCTCTATAAAGAAAATTATGAAATCCTCAGAAAGGACATAGCAGAGGATATTAAGAAATGGAAGAACATACCATGCTCATGGATGGGAAGAATCAACATTGTTAAGATGTCTATACTTCCCAAAGCAATCTACCTATTCAATGGACGTGGAAGACATTATTCTTAGTAAAGCATCACAAGAATGGAAAAGCATCAATCCTATGTACTCAATTTTGATATGAGGACAATTAATGACAATTATGGTTATGGGGGGGAAACAGAAAGAGGGAAGGAGGGAGGTGGCTGGGGCCTTGGTGTGTGTTACACTTTATGGGGGCAAGACATGATTGCAAGAGGGACTTTACCTAACAATTGCAATCAGTGTAACCTGGCTTATTGTACCCTCAATGAATGCCCAACAATAAAAAAAAAATACCAACATCGTACTTTCAAGATTTGGAATAAATGATTCTGCATTTTGTATGTAACCAGAAAAAAACCCGTATAGCTAAAGCAGTTCTTAGTAATAAAAATAAAGCTGGAGGCATCACCATACCAGATTTTAGTCTGTACTACAAAGCCATAGTGGTCAAGACAGCATGGTACTGGCACAAAAATAGAGATATAGACACTTGGAATCGAATAGAAAACCAGGAAATGAAACTAACATATTATAACCACGTAATCTTTGATAAACCAAACAAGAATATACCTTGGGGGAAAGACTCTCTATTCCAGGGGTCCTCAAACTTTTTAAACAGGGGTCCAGTTCACTGTCCCTCAGACCATTGGTGGGCTGGACTATAGTTTAAAAAAAAGCAACAAAAACTAAGAACAAATTCCTATGCACACTGCACATATCTTATTTTGAAGTTAAAAAAAAAGGGAATAAATACAATATTTAAAATGAAGAACAAGTAAAGTTAAATTGACAAACTTACCAGTATTTCTTTTTTTTTTTTTTTTTTTTTTAATTTGGCCGGGGCTGGGTTTGAACCCGCCACCTCCGGCATATGGGACCGGCGCCCTACCCGCTGAGCCACAGGCACCGCCCAACTTACCAGTATTTCAATGGGAACTATGGGCCTGCTTTTGGCTAATGAGATGGTCAATGTCTGGTTCCGTATTTGTCACTGCTAGTCATAATAAGTGATGCAAGTGTGCATCAGTTAGTCTAGATCTGGTTGGAGATTTCAGATATTTCATTCTGGAAAAAGTCTGTTCACAGACATAAGTACTGCCAAAGATGTTTGCCATTTTGAGTGTATGGTTCCTGAGATTAGGATATGTCTCAGAGAGGAGAGATGCATAGAAATTAGGAAGGCTGCTTGACTTGAATGTGTCTTTAAGAGAGTCACAATTCTGCAGTTCAGCCAGTTCCATTTGGTAAATCATATCCACATTTTCAATGTCAATAGAAAATGGGTTATGGAAAAGCTGTATGTCCTGTTCATGGAGATGAAGCTCTTTAAATCTAAATTGGAACTCCTTTTGCAAATTTTCCAGTGAATCCACATGTTTTATTTGGGAATGCAACCAATGGATTTTCCGCTAATGGATTTTGATTTGTGGGGAGATGGCAGAAATTTTCCTCCTTCACTTGTTTGATGAGGAGTCCTAATTTTACTTCAAATGCTTTCACATGTGATTGCATATCACAGATGAGGTTCCCCTTTCCTTGAAGTTGCACATTGAAACTGTTGAGTAGCTCTATTACCTCTGTCAGAAAGGCAAGTTGCCATTTCCATTCTGCATCATTTAGCTATGGTACTTCTTCGTTTTTTGAAAGCAGAAAAACTGTAATCTGTGGAAGTAAGTCATAGAAATGTTTCAAAACTTTCCCTCGACTCAGCCAATAGACTTCTGTGTGGTATGGGACATCTTCACAGGCAACATTTAACTCAGGCAGAAATTCCTGAAATTGTCTGTGGTTTAGTGCATTACCTCTAATGAAGTTAACATAAGATACCATAGTTCTCATAACAGAGTCCCACTTCAGTGATTTACTACACAGCACTTGTTGGTGGATGAGGCAGTGTATGGCAGTGTATGGCTATTGGATGAGAATGGTTATGTTTGTCCATCTCTTGGTTAATGTGAGCAATTACTCCTTTCTTAGACTCCACCATGCTAGGAGCACCATCAGTTGTCACAGTGGCTAGTTTTGCCCAGTCCAGCTCCAAACTATTCATAGTTTGGCAAACCTTTTCATAAATATCCTCTCCTGTTGTTGTTCCTTTGATGCTTTGCAGTGTAGCAAGCTCTTCTGTGACTTTGAAATAGTCATTCGTCCCATGAATAAAAATTAGAAGTTATACAGAATCACAAACATCATTACTTTCATCGAGTGCCAAGGAAAAATAGGAAAGTTTTTTTCAGAGTTTTGCAAATGCTGATGCAAATTGTCTCCCATTTCTTCAATCCTTCGTGTAATTGAGGGTTCTGAAAGACTCGCTGTACTAAATAAATCGGCCTCCTCTGGACACATCTCTTTGGCAACAGAAAGAAGGCATTCTTTAACAAATTCTCCCTCCACGAATGGTCTGCCAGTGCACGCTATGAGCTGGGCAACTTGAAAACTTGCTGGCAGTAATGAAGTATTTAGCTGTTTCTGCTTCACAAAAGTATTTTGGTGAGTTGTCAATATATATTTCAGTTTTAATATTTTATCTTTTCTTACTTCTCCGACCAAACAATCATATTTATCTTTATGTTGAGTTTGATAGTGTTGATGCATATTGTATTCTTTGAACACAGACACTATATTCTGGCATATCAAACACACAGCTCTTTCCTTGTACTGCATGAAAAAGTAATCATAAGTTCACTGTTCTTTGAATATCCTATACGCCGAGTCAATTTTTCTCTTTCTTGATATCATTGTTTCCTAGGGATTCCAAATTGCTATTAGTAAAATACATATATATATATATATATATATATATATATCGCTCCAAAAATAATATACCAGCAATAACTTTGCCCACACAGAAACATATAGACTGCACTGCCCATCAGTGCAGTCTGGTCAGTGCCTATGAATGCAGTCTGATCAGTGTCCATCAATGCAGCCTTGCCAGTCCACATCATTTCAGCCTTGCCAGTGCCCATATGGTGGAACTCCGCTTTTACCTCAGGCTCACACTGGTGTGGTGCAGGAACAGGCACGATTACAGAGCCAGTTCCTCCACCACCTTTCTAGTTCACATTACCCTGTGCGAACCACACTGCGATCTGTGAACTCTCACAGGAATCTGAATGCATGGGTGAGAAGACTTACTTTTTTCAGAAGAAAAAAGGCATATGTACCTTCCCTTTTCCTGCAGTGGAATCTGATCGCCTGGGTCTTCTCACCCATCTCTGATCAGTGCGAGTATGGCCATAGCTGACCTTGCACTGCTCAGAGATAGCAACAGTGTGAACCGGGGCTTACACAGCACATAACATACAACATCATACACAACTGAATAGCAATCACAATATAAATGCACTGTCAATTAAATTGGGTTTCCTACTCCTCAGCTGTCTGCAGAGCTGAATTAAGTTCCCATGGGGCCCTAGGCAGATTACCAATTTGGGGCCCCCATGTGATAGCACTGAGCACTGACCATTTATGATAACACTGACTGCTGACAATTTGCATTAATACTGAGCACTAACAATTTGCATTAACACTGAGCACTTACAGTTATTACCTCTGAGCTATGACCATTTGCATTACCTCTGAGCACTGACAATTTGCATTAGCACTGAGCGCTATTTGCGTTATCACTGTGATGCAACTCCCCTAGAAACCACCCCCAACCAACTAACCAACTTAAAAAAAAGGCTCTCCTAACTTCAAAAATAGGCTCTTCTAACTTCAAAAAAAGGTGCCCCATATCAGCAAAAAAAAAAAAAAGACCTCCTAACTTTAGAAAAAAAGGCTCCCCTTAACTACAAAAAAGAGGCCCTACTAACTGCAAAATAAAAAAAAAAAAATAGACCTCCTAACTTCAAAAAAAAAAAAAATCCTAACTTGTTCTAACCTCGGTCCTTAAGCAGCAGCAGGCTTTGCACAGGCAACCTGATGACTCCTCCGATTACACCAGAGACTGAGAGGAGGAGTTGAGAGACAGACAGAAGGAGGGGAGTCGGAGATTTTGGGGCACATTTCACACATGCGCACTGCAGCCCAGGATGAGTGGGCTGCTAAGCAGGACGTCAAAAACACCCGGCGTGGAGAGAGAGAGAAGGAGGGGTGAGGAGAGACAGAGAGAAGGAGCAGAGTTGTAGAGTTGGCACACATTCCACACATGCACACTGCGGCCTGGACAAGTCGGCTGCTAAGCGGGACAGGCAGGATGGCAAAAATACCCAGTGGGCCCGGACAAGTCAGCTGCTAAGCAGGACAGGCAGCCGTGGCAAAAACACCTGGAGGGCAGGATAAATGTCCTTGGTGGGCTGCATGTGGCCCATGGGCCATAGTTTGAGGACCCCTGCTCTATTCAATAAATGGTGTTGGGCGAAATGGATATCCACATGTAAAAGACTGAAACTGGACCCACACCTTTCCCCACTCACAGAAATTGATTCAAGATAGATAAAGGACTTAAATTTAAGGCATAAAACAATAAAAATCCTACAAGAAAGCATAGGAAAAACACTGGAAGATATTGGCCTGGGGAAAGACTTCATGAAGAAGACTGCCATGGCAATTGCAACAACAACAAAAATAAAAAAATAGGACTTCATTAAACTGAAAAGCTCTGTACAGCTAAGGAGACAACAATCAAAGCAAATAGACTACCTACATAACAGGAAAGGACATTTGCATATTTTGAATCAGAAAAAAGCTTGATAACTACGATCTATAGAGAACTCAAATTAATCCACATGAAAAAACAAACAATCCCATATATCAATGGGCAAGAGACATGAATAGAACCTTCTCTAAAGAAGATAAATGAATGGCTAATAAACATATGAAAAAATGTTCATCATCCCTATCTATTAGAGAAATGCAAATCAAAACCACCCTGAGATACAATTTAACCCCAGCGAGAATGGCCCACATCACAAAATCTCAAAACTGCAGATGCTGGCGTGGATGTGGAGAGAAGGGAACACTTTTACATTGCTGGTGGGACTGCAAACTAGTACAACCTTTCTGGAAGGAAGTATGGAGAAACCTCAAAGCACTCAAACTAGACCTCCCATTTGATCCTGCAATCCCATTAGTGGGCATCTGCCCAGAAGGAAAAAAAAAAAATTATTATAAGGACACTTGTACTAGACTGTTTATTGCAGCTCAATTTACAATCACTAAAATGTGGAAACAGCCTAAATGCCCACCAACCCAGGAATGGATTAACAAGCTGTGGTATATGTATACCATGGAATACTATTCAGCTATTAAAAAAAAATGGAGACTTTACATTCTTCATATTAACCTGGATGGAAGTGGAAGACATTATTCTCAGTAAAGCATCACAAGAATGGAGAAGCATGAATCCTATGTACTCAATTTTGATATGAGGAAAATTAATGACAATTAAGGTCATGGTGGGGGTGGGGGAAGGGGAGATCAGAGAGAGAAAGAAGGAGGGAGGGGTGGGGAAAAGAAGAGCAGAGAGAAGGAAGGAGGGAAGGAGTGGGGCCTTGATGTTTGCCACACCTTCTGGGGGCAAGACACAGTTGCAAGAGGGACTTTGCCTAAAAAATGCAATCAATGAATCCCCAACAATAAGTAAATAAATAAACAAAAATAAAAAGGCAAATAAATTTTGACATGATTTTTAGAGGGAATGAACATGCAAACTATAGCAACTCCTTCTAGGCCTCCCCCTGTTCAAAGTTTCTGAATAGCTTCCTAGAGGAGGTGATGTCAAGCTGAGACCTGAAGATGAAAATAGTTATCTACAGAAACAAGAATAAGATATTCAAGGAATAGGAACTACTTTATACAAAGGGTTCGAGGTGAGAGAGAAACTCTCATCCTAATTTGAGATATTACAAAATACTTTTCCAAAAAGTTGAGACTAACCATATTCATCAGAAAGTAAAAGAAAATCCCTTCTGCCATTACAGCTTATTTGGCAGAATGTCTGACAAGGATGTCCCAGAGTACATTTTATTTACCCCACCAGCTTTTAGGATTTTTGCAGATGGCAATGAAATAATTATTCACCAACAGAAGTTTGAAAACAGTCCATTCAGTGGAGATAGAAAAAAATTTTCTGTCAACTGACTTGGAGACCAAACAACTAGCTGATTGAATTTCTTTCCTTAGGAAAGGACCAGCTGAAACAGTAATTAAGGGAGGCAGTATTTCCTCCAATCCCTAAAGAAGAAAAGATTTTCGTTTTTACATTTGATATATTCCCTCTGAGTGGGGAGGCATTTCATCATTTCATTTCATGTTGTAATTTAATTTCATTTCTCTTAAACTAATTAAATACTACCTTCCTTCTGCCTCCCCACTCAGTGGGTAGTAAGGGGAAATTCTAGATTAGACTTTGATGCCTAAGGTCAGAGCACCAGAATCCAGAAGTGGGCTCTGTAGTTTCTTTTTTAATCTTTCTTTTATTATTGAGGTATAATTCATATAACATCAATTTCACCATTTTAAGGTGTGCAATTCAGTGGTTTTCAGTGAATTCAATATATTTCACAACCACTCCATTATCTAATTGTAGAATTTTTCTACTATGCTCTGAAAAAAAAACAACTCACACTAGAAGACAATCTTGAGTCCAATTACCTCTTACTCCATTACCTGGCAACCATTAATCAGGTTTCTGTCTACGTGGAACTGTCTATTCTTGACGTTCAGATAAGTGAAAGCATACAATATGTGGCCTTTTGTCTGGTTTCTTTTACTTAGCATGTTTTCAAAGTTCATCCATGTCATAGCATGTATCATTTCATTTATTTTTATAGCAGAATAATATATCATTATATAGATGCATCACTTTTTTATTCAACCATTTATTTGTGGACATTTGGGGTGTTTCCACTTTTTCTATCGTAAATAATGATCTGGTTTTGTATGGAAATGCATCATCAATTATCTTGGGTATAAAGACTATTCGTTTTTCATTGTATGTTCTTGGCACCTCTGTCAAAAATAACTCATGCCCAGATATATGGATTTATGTCTGTAGACTCAATTCATTAGTTTATTTTTCTATTCTTGTATTAGTACTATGCTGTCTTGATCATTGTGTTCTTTGCAGTAAATTTTCCTTTCCTTTCCTTCCTTCCTTCCTTCCTTTCCTTTTTAAGTGATGAGGTATCACTATGTTACCTAGGCTGGAGTGCAGTGGCTATTCATAGGTGCCCAATCAGCTTTCTGGATAGCTTGGACTGTAGCTGCATGCCACCACACCTGGCACTTTTTTTTTGAGATAGAGCCTTAAGCTGTCACCCTGGGTAGTGTGCCGTGGCATCACAGCTCAATGCAACCTCCAACTCCTGGGCTTAAGTGATTCTCTTGCCTCAGCTTCCCAAGTAGCTGGGACTACAGGCACCCACCACAATGCCTGGCTATTTCTTGGTTGTAGTTGTCATTGTTGTTTGGCAGGCCTGGGCTGCATTCAAACCCACCAACTCTGGTGTATGTGGCTAGTGCCTTAGCCGCTTGAGCTACAGGTGCCGAGCCTGCACCTGGCTTTGTGATAAGTTTTGAACTTATTCCCGTTTGGGAGGCATGAGTCCTCTAACTTAGTTCTTCTATTTTAGCTGTTTTAGGTATCCTGCATTTCTTTATGAATTTTAAAATGAACTTTATTAACTGTAGCTTCTTTAAGTGAGCTGAGCTTACAGCCACAACCCTAGTCTACTATCAGTTAACAGTTATTTTCTTTTTTTCTTGTCTTTTAACTTTTTATTCAAATTATCTCTGTACTAGGTACTAGCTGTTTGTCTTTTTTTTAATTATTAAATCATAGCTGTGTACATTAATATGATCAAGGCGCACCATACACTGGTTTGATAGACCATTTGACATATTTTCATCACACTAGTTAACATAACCTTCCTGGCATTTTCTTAGTTATTGTGTTAAGACATTTATATTCTACATTTACTAAGTTTCACATGTACCATTGTAATATGCACTGCAGGTGTAATCCCACCAATCACCCACCCTCCGCCCATCCTCAACCCTCCCTCACCTCCCTCTCCCCCTTCCCCCTATTCTTAGGTTATAACTGGGTTATAGCTTTCATATGAAAACCCTAAATTAGTTTCATAGTAGGGATGAGTACATTGGATACTTTTTCTTCCATTCTTTTTTTTTATTGTTAAATCATAGCTGTGTACATTAGTGCAATCGCCTGTACCCATTCTAAGATGCACCATAGATGTGGCCCCACCCATTAACCTCCCTCCACCAAAACTTCCCCCTCCCTTCCCCTTCCTTGGCCCTTTCCCAATAGTCTTGTGCTATAGTTGGGTTATAGTCTTCATGTGAAAGCTATAATTTAGCTTCATAGTAGGGCTGAGTACATTGGATACATTTTCTTCCATTCCCGAGATACTTTGCTAAGAAGAATATGTTCCAGCTCCATCCATGTAAACACGAAAGAGGTAAAGTCTCCATCTTTCCTTAAGGCTGCATAATATTCCACAGTGTACATATACCACAATTTATTAATCCATTCGTGGATTGATGCACACTTGGGCTTTTTCCATGACTTAGCAATTATGAATTGGGCTGCAATAAACATTCTAGTACAAATATCTTTGTTATAATTGATTTCTGGTCTTCTGGGTATATACCTAGTAGATGAATTATAGGATAGAATGGCAGAACTATTTTTAGATCTCTAAGTGTTCTCCAAACATCTTTCCAAAAGGAATGTATTAACTTGCATTCCCACCAGCAGTGTAGAAGTGTTCCCTTTTCTCCACATCCATGCCAACATCTCTGGTCTCGGGATTTTGTGATATGGGCTAATCTTACTGGAGTTAGATGATATCTCAAAGTAGTTTTGATTTGTATTTCTCTGATGATTAAAGATGATGAGCATTTTTTCATATGTTTGTAGGCCATGTGCCTGTCTTCTTCAGAAAAGTTTCTCTTCAAGTCCCTTACCCAGCCTGCGATGGGATCACTTGTTCTTTTCTTGCTTATACGTTTGAGTTCTCTGTGGATTCTGGTTATTAAACTTTTGTTGGAAACATAACCTGCAAATATCTTCTCCCATTTTGAGGGATGTTTGCTTGCTTTACTTACTGTGTTCTTGGCTGTGCAGAAGATTTTTCATTTGATCAGGTCCCAGTAGTGTATTTTTGAAGCTGCTTCGATTGCTGGGGGGGTCCTCCTCATAAAATACTCGCCCAGACCAATTTCTTCAAGGGTTTTCCCTGCACTCTCTTCTAGTATTTTTATAGTTTCATGTCTTAAGTTTAAATCTTTAATCCAGTGAGAGTCTATCTTAGTTAATGGTGAAAGGTGTGGGTCCAGTTTCAGTCTTCTACAGGTTGCCAGCCAGTTCACCCAGCACCATTTGTTAAATAGGGAATCTCTTCTCCACTGAATGTTTTTAATTGGCTTGTCAAAGATTAAACAACAGTAAGTAGCTGGATTCATATCTTGGTTCTCTATTCTGTTCCAGGCATCTACTTCTCTGTTTTTGTTCCAGTACCATGCTGTTTTGATCACTATTGATTTAGAGTATAGTCTGAGGTCCGGCAGCATGATTCCTCCTGCTTTGTTTTTATTTCTCAGTTATATCTTGGCTATTTGAGGTTTTTTCTGATTCCATATAAAACAAAGTCTTATTTTTCAAGATCTTTAAAGTATGACACAGTGGAGCTTTAATAGGTATTGCATTAAAATTTTATATTGTTTTAGGTAGTATGGACATTTTAACAATGTTGATTCTTCCCAGCCATGAGCATGGTATGTTTTTCCATTTGTTAACATTTTCAGTTATTTCTTTTCTTAGAGTTTCATAGTTCTCCTTATAGAGATCTTTCACGTTCTTTGTTAGATAAACTCCCAAATATTTCATCTTCTTTGTCACTGCTGTGAGTGGAATAGAGTCTTTAACTGTTTTTTCAGCTTGTCAAGCTGAAGGCTACTGATTTATGAATGTTGATTTTGTAACCTGAGATGCTGCTATATTCCTTGAGCACTTTTAAGAGTTTTGTAGTAGAATCCCTGGTGTTTTCCAGATATATAATCATATCATCTGTGAAGAGTGAAAGTTTGATCTCTTCTGACCCTATATGGATACCATTGATCACTTTTTCTTCCCTAATTGCGATGGCTAAAACTTCCATTACAATGTTAAAGAGCAGTGGAGACAATGGGCAACCTTGTCTGGTTCCTGATCTGAGTGGAAATGATTTCAATTTAACTCCATTCAATATGATATTGGCTGTGGGTTTGCTGCAGATGGCCTCTATCAGTTTAAGAAATGTCCCTTCTAGACCAATTTTCTTAAGTGTTCTGATCATGAAGGGATGCTGGATATTATCACAAGCTTTTTTTGCATTAATTGAGAGAATCATATGGTCTTTGTTTTTTAATTTGTTTATGTCCTGAATTATATTTATAGATTTATGTATATTGAACAAGCCTTGAGACCCCGGGGATAAAACTGACTTGGTCATGATGTATAATTTGTTTGATGTGTTGCTGGATCCTGTTTGTTAGGATATTGTTGAATATTTTTGCATCTGTATTCATTAGTGATATTGGTCTATAATTTTCTTTTCTTGTTGGGTCTTTTCCTGGTTTTTGGATCAGGGTGATGTTTGCTTCATAAAACGTGTTGGGTAGTCTTCCTTCTTTTTCTACATTTTGGAACAGGTTGAGTAATATAGGTACTAGTTCCTCTTTAAAGGTTTGGTAGAATTCTGACGTGAAGCCATCTGGTCCCGGGCTTTTCTTTTTAGGGAGATTTTGTATAGTTAATGCTATTTCGGAACTTGATATTGGCATGTTCAACTTTCCACTTGATTCTGGCTAAGTCTTGGAAGGTGATGTGCTTTCAAGTATTGGTCAATTTCCTTCAGATTTTCATATTTCTGAGAATAAAGTTTCATGTATATTCATTAAGGATTTTTTGAATTTCTGAGGAGTCTGTTGTTATTTCGTCTTTGTCATTTCTGATTGATGAGATTAGAGATTTTACTCTTTTTTTTCCTGGTTATGTTAGCCAAAGGTTGATCTATTTTATTGAACTTTTCAAAAAACCACCTTTTTGATTTATTGATCTGTGGTATAATTCTTTTGTTTTCAATTTCATTTAATTCTGCTCTAATTTTGGTTAATTCTTTTTTTATACTGGGTTTGGGGTTGGAATGTTCTTCCTTTTCCAGTTGTTTGAGATGTCCCATTAAGTTCTTAACTTCCTCTCTTTCCATTCTCTTGAGAAAGGCTTGCAGTGCTATAAATTTCCCTCTTAGAACTGCCTTTGCATTATCCCAGAGGTTCTGATAATTCATGTCTTTATTGTTGTTTTGTTCCAAAAATTTGGCAATTTCCTTCTTAATCTCATCTCTGACCCAGTTATCATTCAGCATAAGGTTATTTAACTTTCATGTTTTTGTATGATTATGCAGATTCCTGTTGTTACTGAGTTCAACTTTTATTCTATGGTGGTCCGAGAAGATGCAAGGAATAATTTCTATTCCTTAAATTTACTGAAGTTAGACTTGTGACCTAAGATGTGATCGATTTTGGAGTATGTTCCGTGGGCTGATGAGAAGTATGTGTATTCATTTTTGTTAGGATAAAATTTTCTCAAGATGTCAGCTAAATGCAAATGTTGGATGGAGAGGTTGAAATCTAAAATTTCTTTACTCAGCTTCTTCTTTTTTTTTTTTTTTTGTAGAGACAGAGTTTCACTTTATGGCCCTTTGTAGAGTGCCATGGCATCATACAGCTCACAGCAACCTCCAACTGCTGGGCTTATGTGATTCTCTTGCCTCAGCCTCCCGAGTAGCTGGGACTACAGGCGCCCACCACAACGCCTGGCTATTTTTTGGTTGCAGTTCAGCTGGGGCCGGGTTTGAACCTGCCACCCTTGGTATATGGGCCGGCGCCTTACCGACTGAGCCACAGGCACCGCCCTACTCAGCTTCTGTTTTTTTTTTTTTTTTTTTAAATTATAGACTTCTATTATTTTTATTATTATTATTATTATTATTTTTTTTTTTTATTGTTGGGGATTCATTGAGGGTACAATAAGCCAGTTACACTGATTGCAATTGTTAGGTAAAGTCCCTCTTGCAATCATGTCTTGCCCCCATAAAATGTGACACACACTAAGGCCCCACCCTCCTCCCGCCATCCCTCTTTCTGCTTCCCCCCCCATAACCTTAATTGTCATTAATTGTCCTCATATCAAGATTGAGTACATAGGATTCATGCTTCTCCATTTTTGTGATGCTTTACTAAGAATAATGTCTTCCACTTCCATCCAGGTTAATACGAAGGATGTAAAGTCTCCATTTTTTTTAATGGCTGAATAGTATTCCATGGTATACATATACCACAGCTTGTTAATCCATTCCTGGGTTGGTGGGCATTTAGGCTGTTTCCACATTTTGGCAATGGTAAATTGAGCTGCAATAAACAGTCTAGTACAAGTGTCCTTATGATAAAAGGATTTTTTTCCTTCTGGGTAGATGCCCAGTAATGGGATTGCAGGATCGAATGGGAGGTCTAGGTTGAGTGCTTTGAGGTTTCTCCATACTTCCTTCCAGAAAGGTTGTACTAGTTTGCAGTCCCACCAGCAGTGTAAAAGTGTTCCCTTCTCTCCACATCCACGCCAGCATCTGCAGTTTTGAGATTTTGTGATGTGGGCCATTCTCACTGGGGTTAGATGATATCTCAGGGTTGTTTTGATTTGCATTTCTCTAATATATAGAGATGATGAACATTTTTTCATGTGTTTGTTAGCCATTCGTCTGTCGTCTTTAGAGAAAGTTCTATTCATGTCTCTTGCCCATTGATATAAGGGATTGTTGGCTTTTTTCATGTGGATTAATTTGAGTTCTCTATAGATCCTGGTTATCAAGCTTTTGTCTGATTGAAAATATGCAAATATCCTTTCCCATTGTGTAGGTTGTCTCTTTGCTTTGGTTATTGTCTCCTTAGCTGTACAGAAGCTTTTCAGTTTAATGAAGTCCCATTTGTTTATTTTTGTTGTTGTTGCCATTGTCATGGCAGTCTTCTTCATGAAGTCTTCCCCCAGGCCAATATCTTCCAGTGTTTTTCCTATGCTTTCTTTGAGGATTTTTATTGTTTCATGCCTTAAATTTAAGTCCTTTATCCATCTTGAATCAATTTTTGTGAGTGGGGAAAGGTGTGGGTCCAGTTTCAGTCTTTTACATGTAGACATCCAGTTCTCCCAACACCATTTATTGAATAGGGAGTCTTTCCCCCAAGGTAAGTTCTTGTTTGGTTTATCAAAGATTAGGTGGTTGTAAGATGTTAGTTTCATTTCTTGGTGTTCAATTCGATTCCAAGTGTCTATGTCTCTGTTTTTGTGCCAGTACCATGCTGTCTTGACCACTATGGCTTTGTAGTACAGACTAAAATCTGGTATGCTGATGCCCCCAGCTTTATTTTTGTTACTAAGAACTGCCTTAGCTATACGGGGTTTTTTCCGGTTCCATACAAAACGCAGAATCATTTTTTCCAAATCTTGAAAGTACGATGTAGGTACTTTGATAGGAATGGCATTGAATAGGTAGATTGCTTTGGGAAGTATAGACATTTTAACAATGTTGATTCTTCCCATCCATGAGCATGGTATGTTCTTCCATTTGTTAATATCCTCTGCTATTTCCTTTCTGAGGATTTCATAGTTTTCTTTATAGAGGTCCTTCACCTCCTTCGTTAGGTATATTCCTAGGTATTTCATTTTCTTTGAAACTATGGTGAAGGGAGTTGTGTCCTTAATTAGCTTCTCATCTTGACTGTTATTGGTGTATACAAAGGCTACTGACTTGTAGACATTGATTTTTTATCCTGAAACATTACTGTATTTTCTGATGACTTCTAGGAGTCTTGTGGTTGACTCTTTGGGGTTCTCTAAGTATAAGATCATGTCGTCAGCAAAGAGGGAGAGTTTGACCTCCTCTGCTCCCATTTGGATTCCCTTTATTTCCTTCTCTTGCCTAATTGTATTGGCTAGAACTTCCAGCACTATGTTGAATAGTAAAGGTGACAGAGGACAACCTTGTCTGGTTCCAGTTCTAAGAGGAAAAGCTTTCAGTTTTACTCCATTCAGTAAAATATTGGCTGTGGGTTTGTCATAGATAGCTTCAATCAGTTTTAGAAATGTGCCACCTATGCCTATACTCTTCAGTGTTCTAATTAGAAAAGGATGCTGGATTTTATCAAATGCTTTTTCTGCATCTATTGAGAGGATCATGTGATCTTTATTTTTGCCTCTGTTAATATGGTGGATAACGTTTATGGACTTGCGTATGTTAAACCAGCCTTGCATCCCTGGGATGAAGCCTACTTGATCATGATGAATGACTTTTTTGATGATAAGCTGTAATCTATTGGCTAGGATTTTGTTGAGAATTTTTCCATCTATATTCATGAGTGAGATTGGTCTGAAGTTCTCCTTTTTGCTTGGGTCTTTTCCTGGTTTTGGTATCAGGGTGATGTTTGCTTCATAGAATGTGTTGGGGAAGATTCCTTCTTCCTCAATTTTTTGGAATAATTTCTGCAGTACAGGAATAAGCTCTTCCTTGAAGGTTTGATAGAATTCTGGAGTGAAGCCATCTGGACCAGGGCATTTTTTAGTTGGAAGCTTTTTTATTGTTTCTTTGATCTCAGTGCTTGAAATTGGTCTGTTCAGGAGGTCTATTTCTTCCTGGCTAAGTCTAGGGAGAGGGTGTGATTCCAAATATTGATCCATTTCCTTCACATTGTCAAATTTCTGGGCATAGAGTTTCTGGTAGTATTCAGAGATGATCTCTTGTATCTCTGTGGGATCAGTTGTTATTTCCCCTTTATCGTTTCTGATTGAGGTTATTAGAGATTTTACTTTTCTATTTCTAGTTAGTCTGGCCAATGGTTTATCTATTTTATTTATTTTTTCAAAAAACCAACTCCTTGTTTCATTAATTTTCTGAATGATTCTTTTGTTTTCAATTTCATTGATCTGTGATTTGATTTTGGATATTTCTTTTCTTCTACTGGGTTTAGGCTTAGATTGTTCTTCTTTTTCCAATTCCATAAGATCTCTTGTGAGATTGTTGATGTGCTCTCTTTCTGTTTTTCGAATGTAGGCATCTAAAGCGATGAATTTTCCTCTCAAAACTGCTTTTGCAGTATCCCACAGGTTTTGGTAGCTTGTGTCTTCATTGTTGTTATGCTCAAGGAAGTTAATGATTTCCTGTTTTATTTCTTCCTTCACCCATCTGTTATTCAACAGAAGATTGTTTAATTTCCATGCCTTTGGGTGGGGTTGAGCATTTTTGTTAGAGTTGAGTTCCATCTTTAGTGCCTTATGGTCTGAAAAGATACAAGGTAAAATTTCAATTCTTTTGATTCTGTTGATATTTGTTTTGTGTCCCAGGATATGATCAATTTTGGAGAATGTTCCATGGGGTGATGAGAAGAATGTATATTCTTTATCTTTGGGGTGGAGTGTTCTATATACGTCTATCAAGCATAGTTGGTCTAGGGTCTCATTTAAATCTCTTACATCTTTGTTTAATTTCTGTTTAGAGGATCTGTCCAGCTCTGTAAGAGGTGTGTTAAAGTCCCCTGTTATGATGGTATTATCAGATATCATATCGCTCAGACTGAGTAAGGTCTGCTTCAAGAATCTGGGAGCATTTAAATTGGGTGCATAAATATTTAGAATTGAAATGTCTTCTTGTTGTAGTTTTCCCTTGACCAATATAAAGTGACCATCTTTGTCTTTTTTGACTTTAGTTGCTTTAAATCCACATGTATCTGAAAATAAGATTGCAACTCCTCTTTTCTTCTGAATTCCGTTTGCCTGAAAAATTGTCTTCCAACCCTTGACTCGGAGCTTTAATTTGTCTTTTGAAGCCAGGTGTGTTTCTTGCAGACAGCAAATGGATGGCTTGTGTTTTTTAATCCAGTCAGCCAATCTATGTCTCTTCAGTGGGGAATTCAAGCCATTAACATTTATTGAGATAATGGATAAGTGTGGTAGTATTCTATTCATCTTATTTGGTGAGAGTCCATTGCTTAGTTTTATCTTTTGCATCAGTGTGGAGGTTAGGTTCTGTCCTTTGGTTTCTGAGTTCTTACTTTGCTGCTGATCCATTGTGGTGGTCAGTGTGCAGAACAGGTTGAAGTATTTCCTGTAGAGCAGGTCTTGTTGTGGCGAATTTCCTCAATGTTTGTATATCCGTAAATGATTTGATTTCTCCGTCAATTTTGAAGCTTAGCTTAGCAGGGTACAGAATTCTGGGCTGAAAATTGTTCTGTTTAAGTAGATTAAAGGTAGATGACCATTGTCTTCTTGCTTGGAAAGTTTCATTAGAGAAGTCTGCGGTAACTCTGATGGATTTGCCCCTGTAGGTCAACTGGCGCTTACTCCTGGCAGCTTGCAGAATCTTTTCTTTTGTCTTGACTTTGGACAGGTTCATCACAATGTGTCTTGGAGAAGGTCGGTTAGAGTTGAGGCGACCCGGGGTCCGATATCCCTCTGAAAGCAGTGTGTCAGAATCTTTGGTGATGTTTGGGAAATTTTCTTTTATAATATTCTCTAGTATGGCTTCCATTCCTCTGGTGCATTCTTCTTCCCCTTCTGGAATTCCTATAACTCGTATGTTGGAACGCTTCATAAAGTCCCATAATTCTGACAGTGAACGTTCTGCTTTCTCTCTCTTCTTTTCTGCCTCTTTTACTGTCTGAGTTATCTCAAGAACTTTGTCTTCTACCTCTGAAATTCTTTCTTCTGCATGGTCTAACCTGTTGCTGATACTTTCCATTGCATCTTTAAGTTCCCTAATTGACTGTTTCAGTTCCTTCAGCTCTGCTATATCCTTTTTATATTCTTCATATCGTTCATCTCTTATTTGATTCTGTTTTTGGATTTCCTTTTGGTTATTTTCCACTTTATTAGCAATTTCCTTCATTGTTTCCATCATTTCTTTCATTGTTTTCAACATGTGTATTCTAAATTCCCTTTCTGTCATTCCTAACATTTCTATACTGGTGGAATCATCTGCAGTAGCTACCTCATGGTCCCTTGGTGGGGTTGTTCTAGACTGGTTCTTCATGTTGCCTGGAGTTTTCTGCTGATTCTTCCTCATGAGTGATTTCTTTTATCTGTTTGCTTGCCCTAATTTTCCTTTCACTTCCTCTTGCTCTTTAAGTTCTGTGCCTGTGGACTAAAGGTTACAGGACCAGAAGGGTGAGAAGGTTGAAGAGCAAAAAAAAAGGGGATGAAAGAAAGGAGGACCGAGTGATAAGAAAAAAAGAAAGATAGAGAAAGGAGAGGGGGTGGGTATAAGGAATATTGACAAAAAGAAGAGAGGCACAGAAAGAGGGAGACAGGGCAATATAGGTGTACAGTAGGGTACTTTGACACAACCTTAAAAAACCCCACCTTCTGGGGGTGCCCAGTTGCGTGGTTCCCTTGAGGTCAGCAGCTCTTTGCTAACCTGATCAGACACAGTACCCCACCTCCACCAAGTAGAGAGGAAAGACAAAAATGCTATAAATCAAACCAAAAGAAGCAAACAGAAAACTTTACAGGGATAAAATTGGTTGAAAAACCAAATTATATCGGTAGAAACACTAGCAAAAATGAAGTTGAAGTTATTAAAAAAAGCAGCAATGGGAAATTATAATTAAACTAGGAAAATTGAGAAAGAAAAAGGGATCTGTGTGGAAAAGATTGAAATTAAAAAAACAAAAGAATATCAGCAACGTCAAAATAAACAAACAAAAAAAACAACCAAGCAAAAAAAGAAAGAAAAAAGTACACAACCAAAAACAAAGCAGTTTGTATATGTTAATGAATATTGTCTGGGCAACACGTGGTCTTCTGGGGTATGAGATGTTAGTCACAGTTCAGATACGACTGGAGGCTGCTGATTACTCAAACCCCAGCAGGTAGACACCCTGAATCTCTCTTCAGCCTACTTAAAAGGCACTTCGAACTTGTAAACTTGTTGAGCAGAAGCTTTCCCAGCTTTCTTGCTAGAATCGCTGCTGAAGTGGCTATCCACTTACTCAGTGTGCCAAAACCGGTGTCACTCTGCCCCTGAGGGTTAGGGCTGCAAGGTGGCTCAGACCCCACCCTTAGGCTACTTGGTTGCTGGGTTACCAGCTCCCACCCATTTCTAGCTCTGCGACCCTGAGGGCGGAGCTTGCCGGGGCAGATCGCTGACAATGGATCCGTGTGACCCACCGCCAAACACTATTAGCTCCGTCTGGCTCAGCGGCTCAGACTGGGGCCCTAGACAACGGCCAAAGTTCTCGCACTCCCGCTCAGGCCTTCCCCAAGGCAGTTCAACTCAGTGCCAAGTCCAAGGACATCAAAACAGTTCACAGGTAAGGCCTTTCTGGTTTGCAGTCTCGCTGCTACTGAACTTACAGTTGTGGGCGGGTTTAGACGGATTGAACACACGCGACCACTTGCCGGTTTTCCACGGATTTAGTCCTCCTCTTGGGGTCCAGAAGTCTCTCGCTGACTCCCTGTATCCTCATAGGAGTGATGATAGGCAGTTCCCACCAGCCAGAGACGCCTGGAGTCCTATCTCCCCAGACTCACGGTGCCCAGATGCAAGGAAGCTGTTACTCGGCTGCCATCTTGCTCCGCCTTCCCTACTCAGCTTCTTATTGGAGGATCTATCCAACACTACCAAAGGAGTGTTGGATAGAAATCTCTGGCTATTATGGAGCTGGAGGAGATCAAGTTGGTCATGTCTGTTAGAGTTCTCTTATAAATTGAGGTGCATTCTGGTTGGGTGCATAAATATTAATAATTGAAATATCATCATATTGAATATTACCCTTAAGAAATTTGAAGTCACCATTCTTATCCTTCCTTACTTTTGTTGGTTGAAATCCTATTGTATCTGCAAATAGAATTGCAACACCTGCTTTTTTGTGATTACCATTTGCCTGAAATATGGATGACCATCCTTTCACCTTGAGTCTGTATTTATCTTTTAAAGTAAGATGTGATTCTTGTATGCAGCAAATATCTGGTCTGAGTTTTTGTATCCAGTCAGCTAACTTGTGCCTCTTTAGAGGACAGTTTAAGCTGTTCACATTAATGGAGAATATTGATAAGTCTGGTAATTTTGTGTATCGAGTTTTTCAAAAGTCCAGTGAACATTTTTAGTCCTTTTGCCACTGTGGAAGTTGGAGTTTGATCAAAAGTTTTTGAGTGAGTTTACTTTTGGGGTAGAGGATTGGGCTGGTCATTAAGGAGGATAGGTCTGAGAACATCTGGAAGAGCTGGTTTGGTTATGGCAAATTTCTTCAACATGTGAATGTCATTAAAGTGTTTAATTCCTCCATTATAAATGAAACTCGGTTTAGCTGGATATAGGATCTGTGGTTGAAAGTTATTTTGCTTTAGGAAGTTAAAAGTTGATGACCGCCCTCTTCTGGCTTGAAAAGTTTCAGCAGAGGGATCTGCAGTCATTCTAATATTCTTCCCCTTGTAGGTAATGGATTTCTTACGTCTGGCTGCTTTCAGAATTTTCTCCTTCATATTAACTTTAGTGAAGTTAATTATGATATGCCTTGGGGATGTCATATTCAGATTGAGTCGTGCTGGGTTCCTGAAACTGTCTGCTACCCGAAGTTCAGAATTTTTTGGCATGTCTGGAAAATTCTCTTTCATAATTTCATGAAGAAGGGCCTCTATGCCTTGCGAGGCCACTTCATCACTTTCAGGGATTTCAATGAGGTGGATATTAGCCTTCTTCGAATTATCCCAGAGCTCTCTGACAGAATGATCTGTTTTTCATTTCCATTTCTATTCCTTTTTAGAGTTTGGCAGTGTTCAAAGGTTTTGTCTTCTAAGTCAGAAATCCTTTTTTCTGCTGCTCCACTCTGTTACTGAGGGATTCTACTGTATTTTTCAGATCTTTCATGGCTGCAAATTCTTGCTTCAATGCATCAGAATCGTTGGTGCTTTTGTCTTTAAATTCATTAAATTCTTGAGATAACTTTTGAATTTCTCCTTGAATTTGTAATTCCGACTTTTGAATTGCTCCTCTACTTTCTAATTCCAAATTTTCCTCTATTCCATTAATCTTGTTTGCAATCCAAATTCTGAATTCGATTTCTGACATTTTGGCCAGCTTTTTATGAATGGGTTCTTCAGTTACATCTGCTATATCTTTTTTTGGGGGGTTGATTTATTCTGGTTATTCATGTTACCAGGGTTTTTCCATTGATTCCACCCCATGATTATTTTACACCATTTGATTTTTCCCCTGGAGCTTGGTTGAGGACCCATACAGTGCTATGGCCTGAGAAACTGGTGACCTGTTTGTTGTGGTGGGGCTTAGTGGTTTCATCTTGTTTTCAGCTGGTCTCTGTCTGACCCTTGTGAAACAGTTACTCTGGGTTGAATTCTCAGCTGTGGAGAAATACCAGCTATTAAGTCACCCTTCCCCTCACAGGTAACAATTGGAAAAAGAAAATCAAACCTTCTTACAACCACACGCCCAGGGCACTACTTGAATATTCCTCAGGCGATTGGCTAAGTTCAAAAGGTCCAAATCAATTGTCTCAGTCAGCACCTGCCTTAGGTGGGAGAGTTTAAAATGTCTCTGGCAACTTGATCGCAGGGTTCTGGTGACAACTCAGATATGACTTGCTCCAGTGTTCCGTGAAGTCAGGACGACCCACCCAGAAAATAGATTAGTCTGGGAAGGTTGATGCCTCCTTCCCCACCTTGCAGCTAAATTTCTCTGCAGAAGAGAAGCTGTTTTGTGTCTTAGGCCCTGTCTTTGCTCCTGCATGTTTGTATTCAGTTAGCTGTCAGTTCTAGCCTCTTGCCTTCCTTTATCTGTAGGCTGATGATCCCCTGAGGACCATGTGCATCTTAGGCTCAGTAAAGCAATCCTGTGGGTCAACCCCACCCTGGGAATTTCCCGGCTCTGCATGTGCATTTTCTAGTCCCGCACTCTACCCAAGCTGGTATCACCTCAGGCAAACCCCTTACTCATGGGGCCCGTGTTTCCATCTCAGATCTCTTCTGCAGTGGTTGCCACCTGGAAAGATGCCTGGCCTCCTCTGGTTGCCCGGGGAGACAGGGGGTATGGCTTCGGAATATCTGGGAATGAACCGTATTATTTCCAAAAACGGTTGCTGCTCTGTACCTCGGGGCACTGCTGCTCTGGTGTGGTTCCCTCTCTGCCGACCATCCTCTTCTCACTCCCCTGCCGCAGAATCAGCACTGACCAGCTGCACTCTAGGCCCCAGCTGTTCACACCCCTCAAAAAATCACCCAAGAATCTTGACTCCTGGGGGATAGTCTTCCAGACCTCAGAGTGAGAGTGGAGGGGAGTGCTGGGAGCTCAGAGTTGCAGGTAGAGAATATATACAGTTTTACACAGTTTTCTGCATGGCAGGAGAATGCCATGGCACCCTAATAGGGGAGGTAGGTCTAGTTTTTAGAGAGTCTCTCCCGTGGAGTGTAGTGGGAGGAACTTTGACCTCTGCTCGTTGGTTTGTGGAGCACTCTGTGCTGTTCTCATGGGGGAGGAGACTCCCATCTGCTTGGCGATGGATTTTGTACCTTTTGTTTGTATCCTTGGGGTCGCAGCTCACCTCAGCAGGGTTGATGTGCTTTCTTCAACCTTCTCTCTTGGTGTAGCTCTAATCCACCAGGTTACTTGGTAAATTTCTGTCCTTTAACTCTCCTTCTGGATGGGAGCCTCTGTTGAAAGCTGGCTTTAGTCAGCCATCTTGTCTCCCTCATCAACAGCTCTTTTCATTTTTGAGGACATGTGAGTGAGAGATAGGGCAGACAACAGGGCTGTAGGTCCTTGACCCTCAGGACTAAACAGGTAGTCCCCAAGTTACAAACATCTTGATGCAGGACAGGTGGTGCCACGACCTGCCACCTTAGCCCTGGCAGTGTTGATGCTGTGGCAGCTGGAGGAACCAGCTTGCTGGAAGGGCCAGATACTTGCAGGGGAGACACTGGTGCCTTGCTGTCTCCTTCTCCTGCATTTCTGGCTGGTCAATTTCATGGATGGCGCCTTGCTGCCTCCTCATTTGAGTTCCAGGGGCAGGGAGTTCTGACACTTTGCTGCTGATTGGACAACTGGCTGTACCTGATGAGGACAATGCCCTAAAAGTCAACATTGAGTTCTGGCAAAACAACCCCCTGTGAGTATATAAACCCCTGAGCAGAGAGCCTGAGGACAGACCTCGAAGAGGGAGCAGGAGAGCTTGTTTCCCTCCTGCGTTCTCTCTGCCAGGACCTTTGGTTTTTGTAAGCTGTAATTTTTGTTTCTGTGAATAAACTCTGTCTTACCACTGATCCTGTGGTTGGTGGATTCATTCTTCAAATACCTGAGACCAAGAACCTTTAACATATGTATCAGATTTGGCGAGCCAGTCAGGAGAGAACATGAAGTTCCAGTATCATATTTGGTGGCCTGTATGGGGAAAGACGATGGAAAGAAGACATCTGTGATAAGTAATGGGACCACCTACCTCTATCCTGGTTTTCTCTATATTTGTAACAATGGGGACTAATAATTTCGATGCTCATCAGCATGTAAATGTGCATAGAGCAGATGCTGACCTCCAGGTCACGGGTAAGAGGCTGTTGGGGTACAAACTTTCTAATTCCTCTTGGCTCTGAAAAGGTGCCAAAACAAATGTTAAACAACTTTTGAACATATTCTCTATTTACTCCTTTTCCCTGGTTGAGATCTGAGGCCCTGGGGCCCCCAGCAATGGTTCTAACCCCAGGACTTGGGAGGGCCTTTGAAAACTCATGGTCTCCCAGCTTTTACTATCTTCTCTTCTATTCCATGGTCCCATTTTTTTTCTATTTATCTCTGTAGACCTCTTCTAGTTCTTTCCCTCTCCCTGATAGTATATATGCTTTCTTTGAATGTAGGTAAGAATTGTTTATATATTTAGTTAATTTTGTAAGGATATTCTGGTATTTTATTAGAAAGATAAGGTTGCCTTCTGGGGGTCCTAGTAGGACCAGTAAAAACTTTTGGGACAGCCTCCCTCCTGGCATTTTCTGAACACACAGAGGAAGGTGTGGGAGAAGTAGATGGAGGGTTTGAACTAGATTGTGACAGAGTCTCTCTCAGGAATTCCTGACCATTTGGGGAAGTTACTACAGCTAAGAGAGCAGAATCTATCTGACAGGTCTTACACAGTTGGGGGTTGTCCCTGAGGGAAAATAAAGCTCACACCTAGGCACCTCAGACCACTTTTCTTCCTGTTTACAAAAAGTATCTAACTGCAAAATGGGTGTCATAATTAAGAGTACCCTCCAGGGGCCATTCTTCACCAGTGGAGATTTGATACTGAGGCCATACCTGGGTACAGAAGTAAACCATACATTCTTTTTTCAGTGTCTGGGGATCAAACATGTCCCAGTGCTCCAGAATACAGCCCAGTGGGGTGTTCTCATCCTTCTACCTCAGCCTCCTGAGTAGCTGGGACTACAGTGTATACCACCATGCCTGGCTGATTTTTCTAAACTTAGTTATGTTTTAACATTTTGTTTTATATAATCCTTTTTTAGTGCCATTATAAAAGCAATGTGTGCTCATTGTATGTACATGTTGAAAATGCAGTTAGGGAAAAAATATTAAGCATTAGAATTCTATCACTTCATCTAGAGAAAACAACTGTTAATGTTTTGTTCTATTCTTTCCAATCTTTTTCACTATGCTCATATGTATATCTTTATATCATGAGATCATGCAGTATTATTATGCATACTCTTGTTGTAAGCTGCCTTAAAACCTTTGAGGAAAAAACAAGATAGAAATTAACAAATATTCAGTGGTTTAAATGAATTTTTCTTTCATCAGCTGGTAAGTTATATTATTTGCACAAACAGTTTAGGCACAGTGATCTACATTTTTTTTATTTAAGGAGTGGTGAAAGTTTTCCCAAAGTTGAAGTTCCTACACTTTGGTAAATGGCTAATTCTGCAAGCAGAAGTTTCTAATGATAATTGACCAGCCACGTCGAATTTTTCTGTTCATCACTTAAGTACCACATTATCAGTCTCACATAGATTTTAATAGAATATGGATCAGGGAGAATAAGTTCTACTTACATATTTCTAAAGCCAACCATTAGCATATGTGTATTAATTGTCCATTAAAACTAATGTCAGGATAGATAAGAGCTTATTGTGAAAGACCAACACCATGTTGAGAACTAAGGCTCTGGTAGCTCTCCTAGAGCGTCTGGATCTGGGGTGCTGTCTCTACTTCCTTAAGGTTCCTTTCCACCGTTTCCCACCAAATTAAAGACTTCTAATCAAAATCAAAGACCAATGCAAGGGTACATTTCAAAACAACAATATACAAGAGTATATTATAAATGTCTTAGCACAAAAATAAGTAAGGTGATGGTTATGTTAGTTTGTTTTAAGTATTCCATATTGTTTATCAAATTATCACATTGTACCCTATAAATGTATACAGTTATGATTTAATAAAAATTAAGTTTTTAAAAAAATACCAGGCCCAGAGTCTCATGATGTGGTACATAGTTAGAATAGAAAATTTTCTCAGAGTCTTTCACAAAGAAGGGCAGGGCATTATCTTAGAAGATCTGTCCCTTGTGATCCGGGCCCATATTGAGGTGACCAGAAGGAAAGGACTATCTTTGTGTTTTTAAGTTTTCTTTGATTCTGCTGGTGGCAAATATTTCACTTGCATTATAACTTTGCAAAATCTCTGTTTCTAAGACCAGCCTTTTATTTTTAGGGATACCTGACCGATATGGACTACGTACAGGTGTGCTTTATTCTGTATGTAGAAGTAGTTTGACCATAGGATTAAAATGTTCCTTTGAAAGAAAAGGGGAGCTTCTAGTTGATGCAGCACTTTTTATTAATCAGTAAAAGCCACACCTCCTGCACTTATGCAGCCCCAGGGACATAGATCTTGGTGAGTGCCCTTGACCATGTCAACAGAAAAATGTTAACCTCTGGGAGGAGAATGTAACTCCACACCATTGTGCCAGGCTTGAAGATCAGATCTATAGCAGGATTTCATTCTCCCCTCCTACCCTGTGTTAACGCAATTGAGCCCAACTAAGTGTGCTAGGAAGGTTGGTGGACATATGGCACTATCTTCTTTTCTACTCTTCTTTAAGAACCAAGAAGTCCTGTCCTGTTATTTGCCCTCCCAGTGAGGTAAACAAGTTATTATCGCCAAATAGATTATTTTTAACTTTTTAAAATTATTATGGGTACATAGTAGTTGTATATCTTTATAGGGTATGTGTGATATTTTGATACAGGCATACAATGTGAATTTGTCAAATCAGGGTAATTGGTGTATGAGTCGCCTCAGGCATTTATCATTTCTTTGTGTTAGGAACATTCCAATTCTACTCTTTTACTTATTTTGAAGTATACCCTAACTTATTGTTGACTATAGTCACTTTGTTGTGCTATCAAATATTGTTCATTCTATCTCTATAACCATACTGCTATACCCATTAACCATTTCTACTTGATACACCCTTCCTGCTACCTTTTCCATCCTCTGGTAAAAATCATTTGCCTCCTTGTCTCCAAAATCAATTGTTTTAAATATTTAGTTCCCACATATGGGTGTTGAACATGCAAGATTCATCTTTTTGTGTTTGGCATATTTCACTTAACATAATGTTCTCCAGTTCATCTGTGTTGTTGCACACAGCAGGATTCCATTCTTTTTGTGGCTATATAATATTCCATTTGTATATGTGCCATACTTTTTTTTGTTGTTGCAGTTTTTGGCCAGGGTTGGGTTTGAACCTGCCACCTCCAGTGGCTGGTGCCCTACTCTTTAAGCCACAGGTGCAGCCCTGTGCCGTACTTTTTTATCTTTCATCTATTTATGGCCATGTAGGTTGATTCTAAATCTTGGCTATTGTGAATAGTACTATAAAAAAACAAGGGAGTGAAGATATCTTTCGAATATACTAATTTCCCTTCCTTTGGATATTAGCAGTGTGATTGCTGGGTCATATAGTAGTTCTATTTTTTGTTTTTTGAGGAACCTCCATATTGTTCTCCATAGTGGTTGCACTAATTTACATCCCCACCAACAGTATATAAGGGTTTCCCTTTCTATACATGCTCACCAGCATTTATTATTGCCTACCTTTTCTATATAAACCATTTTAACTGGGGTGAGATGATAGTGCATTGTAATTTTGATCTGTGTTTCTCTAATAGCTAGTGATAATGAGCATTTTTTCAGATACCTGTTGGTTATTTTTGTTTTCTTTTGAGAAATTTATATCAGATCCTTTACTCATTTTTAATCAGATTAGTTGATGTTTTCCTGTTGAGTTTTTAGAGTTTCTTATATATTCTAGTTATCAATCCCTTGTCAAATGGGTAGTTTGTAAATATTTTCTCTAATACTATAAGCTGGCTCTTTACTTTTTTGATTGTTTTTTGCTGTGCTAAAGCTTTTTAGCTTGATGTGATCCTATGAAATGGGTTATTCTAAATCATCACAACCAGAATAACGGGAAAAGGGATGCTTAGTGTAGGGAAGTAGCATAGATTCTTATTAGGTTATTTCATCATGTAGAATATACATAACTTATTGAATCAAGAGTTCTTATAGCTACCTTTGAAATATGATGATAATTTTAATGCTGGGCTATGAAAAATATAATTTTAATATAGATAAGCTGATTTTATATCCACCATGTTGATGTAAAGCCTCAATGAGCCTCCATTATCCTCATCTGTAAAGTGGGGAGTAAAAGTTAAAAGCTAATACCTAGGATTATCCTGTGGGTTAAATGAGATAACATACAAGTCAATAATTGACAATTCCCTCTTCAACCCTTTCCTTTTTTCTAAATTCTCACATTTTACAAGGTGTTGCAATTGCAAAGCACTTTCATTTCCAGGTTTGTCTGATCTTCAACATTACCCTACAAGGTAAGCAGGACAAGGACAAATAAGATCTCAGCTTCTAGCAGACCTAGATATACCTTCACTTGCTTTAATGTGAGTTTGAATCCAATCTCAATCTTTTTCTCCATTATCCATATTATGAATAGGACACAATGATAGCTGTTGAAAAAACAAACCACATATGAAAATCCCTGTAGTGTTTGGAGAAGCTTTCATTGAGTGGCAACTGCATTTTGTTTCTTTATGGGAAAACAACATGGAACAAGGAGTCCTGTAATCCATCCTGTTCAATTGAGTTTTACGTGCAAAGGAGTATTTAATACACGACTGTCTTACTTGCTTCAATTTCTTAATCATTAAAATCATAATTGTTAAACCCAGTAGTTCTATAATAGAGGATTTAAAAATAAAAAATTATGGTGCATAAAGAGAAATGTTAATTCATATTACCTAAAGCATTTCAGTTTCAATTATTTAATATATTAATATTTTGTGAAATAATTTTATTATCTGCCTAATTTTGCAAGTCAGAATGAACTGTTATGAATGAAACAAGAGAATTCATTCCAGAGCATGCTGGTACAGTGACGTTATATACTCCTGAAAAATACTTACCCCTATTCTTCTTTCTGCTTTGAAGTAAGGTTTTTTCAATTGCAACTGAAACTTCCACTTAATATACCACAAGTAAAATATCAGGAATTTGATTGGCAAGATACTGATATCTTTTGGAACTCAAGAGGACAGCTGGGCACCACAAGAAACAAAACAGAGGCTGGAAAACTCTCAGGAGGCCAGGTTCAATTAGCTACTGTCACATTAATTCTGCCTCTATCTAGGCTTCCACCTAATTTTTGACTCAAATTTCAAACTGGCTTTCACTTTCTTGGCATCTACAGGGCAGAAGGTTGCTGCTTTAAGGTGGATCATATAACCAATTCTGTTTCAGTAAACTATGGCTATTAGAGTTGTGATTGAGAATAGGCCAAAGCTAAGCCAATAAGACTGTCTTTGAGACCGTTTATGAGTTGCTTCTATGGACTGTTTAAATCGAGACCATGCAAACTTGGGAGGTAAACCTGTCAATGCTCATTTAAACAGGCAGTCTTTCTCATTTACTCTTGTTTGCTCACTCTATCTCTTCATCTTTGTTTCTGTTTGCATACCATTTCATTCATTCTTTTTATTTATTTATTTATTTTTATTAAATCATAGCTGTGTACATTAGTATGATCATGGGGCACCATACACTTGATTCATAGACCGTTTGACACATTTTCATCACACTAGTTAACATAGCCTTTCTGGCATTTTCTTAGTTATTTTGCTAAGCATTCATTCTTATTATCCACTTTTCTCTCCCATTCTCTGCAGGCCAGTTTTGAGGGTTCCGGTGTGCACATGGCCTGACATGGCTAATTCATACTTCTTCTTCTTCTTTTTTTTATTAAATCATAGCTGGGTACAATAATGCAATTATGAGGTACAATATGCTGGTTCCATACAAAGTCTGAAATATTTTCTTTTTTTTTTTTTTTCAGGAAGAGCAGAGACAGCTGCCTTTATTGGGGGTCACAGGCCAGCTGACTTCAATCAAAGGCCACACACTTGATCTTGAAGTCACCATCAGCTGCCATGTAGTTGATGGCCTCCAGGTTGAGGTGGTAAGGGAACTTGAATGTGTAACGGTCTGGCAGCTTGACGGTCAGGTCTGCCTGGTCAAAGCTGATGCACACCTCTGCGACACTTCCAGGCTGCAAGGAAAAGGCAGCCTCCCGCTGCTCAGCTCCCCAGGCCCTGGCGTCCTTGCTGTTGCACAAGATAGTATTGGCTCCCCGTGGGCATCAAAGCGGGGGTTGAAATGCAGGCACAGGTTGTTGCTGTCTTTGCCCAGGTTCAGCACAAAGCTCTTGGCGTTGGGGGCCACCTCGCCCCGTACTCTGAGGCACTCCCCAGGTTTGAGATTCAGGTTGCTGGCAACCAGACCACAAGCCATGATTGAAGCGGGAGGATGTTCGAGGACCGGTGCACCAGCTGTCTGAAGATCTGAAGACTCCACCCCAAGTCTGAAATATTTTCACCGACTGGTTTACATAGCCTTCATGGCATTTTCTTAATTATTGTGTTCAAACCCTTATACTCTTCACTTAGTAAACTTCACCTGCACCCTTCCAAGATGCACCCTAGGTGTGGACCCACCAATCACCCTCCCTCCACCCTACCTCTCCCTCCCTTCCCCTCCCTTGCCCCCTACCCCATATTCTTGTACTGAGATTGGGTTGTAGCCTTCGTATGAAAGCTATAAATTAGTTTCATATTAGGGCTGAGTACATTGGATACTTTCTCTTCCATTCTTTGGATACCTTGCTAAGAAGAAAATTTTCCAGCTCCATCCATGTAAATATGAAGGAGGTATAGTCTCCATCTTTCTTTATGGCTGCATAATATTCCATGGTGTACAAATACCACAATTTATTAATCCATTCATGAGTTGATGGGCACTTGGTTTTTTTCCATGACTTAGCAATTATGAATTGGGCTGCAATAAACATTCTGGTACAAATATCTTTGTTATAGTGCGATTTTTGGTCTTCTGGATATATACCTAGTAGAGGAATTATAGGATCTAATGGCAGATCTATTTTTAGATCTCTAAGTATTCTCCAAACATCTTTCCAAAAGGACCATATTAGTTTGCTTTCCCACCAGCAGTGCAGAAGTGTTCCCTTTTCTCCACATCAGCGCCAACATCTCTGGGTTTGGGATTTTGTGATGTGGGCTAATCTTACTGAAGTTAGATGATATCTCAAAGTAGTTTTTATTTGCATTTCTCTGATGGTTAACGATGATGAGCATCTTTTTCATATGTCTGTAGGCCATGCGCCTGTCATCTTCAGAGAAGTTTCTCTTCAAGTCCCTTGCCCAGCCTGAGAGGGGATCACTTGTTCTTTTCTTGCTAATACATTTGAGTTCACTGTGGATTCTGGTTATTAAACCTTTGTTGAAGACATATCCAGCAAATATCTTCTCCCATTCTGAGGGCTGTCTGCTTGCTCTACTTACTGTGTTCTTGGCTGTGCAGAAACTTTTTAGTTTCATCAGGTGCCAGTAGTTTATTTTTGATGCAGCATCAATTGCCTGGGGGGTCCTCCTCAAAAAATATTTGCCCAGGCCAATTCTTTCAAGAATTTTGCCTGCACTTTCCTCTAGTATTTTTATAGTTTCATGTCTTAAGTTTAAACCTTTAATCCAATGAGAGTCTATCTTAGTTAATGGTGAAAGGTGTGGGTCCAGTTTCAGTCTTCTATAGGTTGCCAGCCAGTTCACCCAGCACCATTTGTTAAATAGGGAATCTTTTCCCCACTGAATGTTTTTAATTGGCTTGTCAAAGATCAAATAACGGTTACGTAGTTAGGTTCATTCCTTGGTTCTCTATTCTGTTCCATATATCTACCTGTCTGTTTTTGTGCCAGTACCATGCTGTTTTGATCACTATTGATTTATAGTATAGTCTGAGGTCAGGTAGTGTAATTCCTCCTGCTTTGTTTTTATTTCTGAGTAATGTCTTGGCTATTCGAGGTTTTTTCTGATTCCATGTAAAACGATGTATTATTTTTTCAAGATCTTTAAAATATGACAGTGGAGCTTTAATAGGTATTGCATTAAAATTGTATATTGCTTTGTGTAGTATAGACATTTTGACAATGTTGATTTTTCCCAGCCATGAGCATGGTATGTTTTTCCATTTGTTAACATCTTCAGCTATTTCTTTTTTTAGAGTTTCATAGTTCTCTTTATAGAGATCTTTCACATTCTTTGTCAGATAAACTATCAATATTTCATCTTCTTTGGCACTACTGTAAATGGAATAGCGTCCATGATTGTTTTTTCAGCTTGGGTATTGTTGGTATATATAAAGGCTACAGATTTATGGATGTTGATTTTGTATCCTGAGACATTGCTGTATTCCTTGCTCACTTCTAAGAGTTTTGTAGTAGAATCCCTGGTGTTTTCCAAATATACAATCATATCCTCTGTGAAGAGTGAAAGTTTGATCTCTTCTGACCCTATATGGATACCCTTGATCGCCTTTTCTTCCCTAATTGCGATGGCTAAAACTTCCATTATAATGTTAAAGAGCAATGGAGACAATGGGCAACCTTGCCTGGTTCCTGATCTGAGTGGAAATGGTTTCGATTTAACTCCATTTAATATGATATTGGCTGTAGGTAATGGTCTCTGTTAGTTTAAGAAATGTCCCTTCTATACCCATTTTCTTAAGTGTTCTGATCATGAAGAGATGCTGGATATTATCAAAAGCTTTTTCGGCATCAATTGAGAGAATTATATTGTCTTTGTTTTTTAATTTATTTATGTGCTGAATTATATTTACAGATTTACGTATATTGAACCAGCCTTGAGACCCTGGGATAAATCCCAGTCGGTCGTGGTGTATAATTTTTTTGATGTGTTGCTGGATTCTGTTTGTTAGGATCTTGTTGAATATTTTTGCATCAATATTCATTAGCGATATTGGTCTATAATTTTCTTTTCTTGTTGGATCTTTTCCTGGTTTGGGGATCAAGGTGATGTTTGCTTCATAGAATGTATTGGGTAGTAGTCCTTATTTTTCTATATTTTGGAAAAGTTTGAATAATATAGGTACTAGTTCCTCTTTAAAAGTTTGGTAGAATTCTGATGTGAAGCCATCGGGACCTAGGCTCTTCTTTTTAGGGAGATTTTGTATAGTTGATGCTATTTCAGAACTTGATATAGGCCGGTTCAACAGTTCCACCTCATTCTGGCTAAGTCTTGGGAGGTGGCATGCTTCCAAGTATTCGTCAATTTCCTTCAGGTTCTTCGTTTTTTTTTTTTTTTTGAGACAGAGTCTCACTTGCTCACTCAGTACAGTGCCGTGGCATCACAGCTCACAGCAACCTCAAACTCTTGGGCTCAAGCAATTCTCTTATCTTAACCTCCTGAGTAGCTGGGACTACAGGCACCCACCACAACACCTGCCTATTTTTAGAGACAGGGTCTTGCTCTTGCTTAGGCTGGTCTGAACCCAGTGAGCTCAGGCAATCCACCAGCCTCGGCCTCCCAGAGTGCTAGGATTACAGGCCTGAGCCACCGCGCCCGGCCCTAATTCATACTTTTTGCACTTGTGTGTCTTCAGTCCAATCTCATTACCAAATTCTAGGAAAAGAGTGAAATGGATTGTCATGAGGATCGAATGTGTTAATGTAGCCTAATGAGCAGCACATAACATTCTATATTCATTAGGTATTATTGTTCTTCTTCAAAACCCTAGTTTGGTATTCTCTGTACAGTCTGCATCTCATTGCCCCTGCTCTCTTGGCCCCAACCAGAATAAATCATTTCTTTCTTCTCTTTACTGCTGGACCTTGCACATGCTTCTCTTTTCATTGTTTATGTTCGCTATTATATGATAGTTATTTATTAGTATGCCTGTCTCTCATCTCCTTGGGGGTATAGGCCATGTCCTTCTCTCTTTGAACTCATTGCTAGGGATGGGGTCTCGCACAGCACCTGATGTACCTGATGCATAGTAAATGTTCCAGAAATGCTTTCCAAACTGAAGGGAAGGCATTTGTTCTGCCTTTCATTCCTCATAGTCCCATCTCCTTTCTCCATTACCTGGTCACTGTTCTCTGTGCTCTCTCTCTTTTTTCTTTTCTTTTTTTTTGCAGTTTCTGGCCAGGGCTAGGTTTGAACCCACCACCTCCTGCATATGGGGCTGGTGCCCTACTCCTTTGAGCCACAGGTGCTGCCCCTCTATTATCTCTTAATGCCTGTTTGGTATTGGGTTTGTTGTTTGGTATTGGGTTTGTTGTTGCTAGTGTATGTATATATATTTCCATATTTTTTTTGTGTGTGATGTACAGGGCTTCATGGCCTACCAGCACCTTTATTTCTATGATTGATGTCAACACCCATCCACTTTTCCAGTTAATGTTCTCTCATCACATCTAATTTGCGAGGAGGGGGTAAATTCATATACAAGTAAAGAAAGAAGGAGGCAGGAGGAACAGGAAGAAATGGCAGCTGAGAAATACCTCCCACCATTTAACCTGCAAACAACCCAGGAAGGGGAGGAGGACAGTTTTTATGATTAATTCCATTGAAGAATTGCAAAAGGTAGGCAGTTAAAAGAAGTCATTTGGGGCGGCTCCTGTGACTCAAAGGAATAGAGCACTGGCCCCATATGCTGGAGGTGGCGGGTTCAAACCCAGCCCTGGCCAAAAACTGCAAAAAAAAAAAAAAAGTCATTTGCTAATTAGGCATAAGAATATAATTTGAAACTATATCTTCCAATTCCCAATCAATGTTCTTTCTGTCCTACCTGGATATTTCTCAAATATGTTGCTTTAAAAAAAAAATAAGATCAGCTTTTGCATACCCTGCAACAAAAAGTGGTCTTAATCATTTAGACCAGGTGTCTGCAAACTATGGTCGACATGCCGAATCTAGTCTGCCACCTGTTTCTGTATGTCATGTGACCTAAAGAATGTTTTTTTGTTTTCCATATTTCTTTATGGTAAAAAAATATCAAAATAATATTACCTGGCATATTAACATGATATTAAATTCAAATTTTAGTCTATAAATACTATTATTTATAGACTAAATAAAAGTCTATAAATACTTTTATTGCAACACAGCCAAGCCTACTTGTTTGTTTATGGCTACTTGCATGCTACAATGGTAAAGTTGGGTAGCTGCTTACCTGCCTACAGAGACTGTAGGGATTGTAAAGCTGAAGCTATTTGCTATGTGCCTTTTTGCAAAAACACTTTTCTAACCACTGCTACCTAAACTACAGTACATCAGCAGCCTAGGAGTCAACTGACAGCATATTAGACTTGTATAATCTCAGGTGCCTTCCAAACCTATGAACTTAACAGCATGTTAGTAAGAGCTGCTGGTGATTCATAGACACATTAAAGCTTGAGAAAGTTCAAGCTCAGAAGACAGTTGGCTAGGGCTTTCTCTTATTAGACAAGCAGTGTGGGCTACTGGAAAGGGAACAAGCCTTGAGGTTAGACAGATACATTTAAAATTATGTTTCCACTGCTGAGTGGCTTCAGTTTTCTCACCTGTAAAATAAGGATTTGCATGTTTGCCTCATAAATTTCTTCTGGATGGGATCATGTTATAATTTCCCAGGGCATCCCTAACAAATCACCACACATTTTGTAGCTTAACACAATAGAAATCTATTCTCTCATAGTTCTGGAGGTTAGGAGTCTGAAATCAAATGTTGTCAGGGCCGTGTTCCCTCCAAAATCTCTAGGGGAGAAATATTCCTTGGCTCTTTGAACTTCTGATGGCCTCAAATGTTCCTTGGCTGTGGCCACATTAAGTTCAATTGGCCTTCCTCTCTGTGTCTCTGCATGTCCTTTCCTCTCTTATAAAAGCACCAGTCATTGGATTTAGAGATCACTCTAAATTCAGTATCATATCAAGATGCTTAGCTAATTACATCTGGAAAGACTATTTCCCAGTAAGGTTGTGGGTGGACTTGAGTTTTAGGGGGACTCAGCACAGATTAACTGCACAGATTACCTCAGTGTAGGTCAAATGTCTCTCCCCTGTAACCTTTATCCAGAAGGACTCAATGGCTAAGATACAATGTAGAACTGTTGCAGAAATCTAATCTCAAAGATTACTTTCCTCATTTTTTTCCTTTTTTTATTGTTAAATCATAGCTGTGCACATTAGTGCAATCACCTGTACCCATTCTAAGATGCACCATAGATGTGGCCCCACCCACTACCCTCCCTCCACCAAAACCTCCCCCCTCCCTTCCCCTTCCTTGGCCCTTTCCCCATAGTCTTGTGCTATAGTTGGGTTATAGTCTTCATGTTAAAGCTATAATTTAGCTTCATAGTAGGGCTGAGTACATTGGATACTTTCTCCTCCATTCCTGAGATACTTTGCTAAGAAGAATATGTTCCGGCTCCATCCATGTAAACATGAAAGAGGTAAAGTCTCCATCTTTCTTTAAGGCTGCATAGTATACCATGGTATACATGTACCACAATTTGCTAGTCCATTCATGGGTCGATGGGCACTCGGGCTTCTTCCATGACTTAGCAATTATGAATTGGGGTGCAATAAATATTCTGGTACAGATGTCTTTGTTATATTGTGACTTTTGGTCTTCTGGGTATAAACCTGGTAAAGGAATTATAGGATTGAATGGCAGGTCTATTTTTAGGTCTCTAAGTGTTCTCCAAACATCCTTCCAGAAGGAACGTATTAGTGGGCATTCCCACCAGCAGTGTAGAAGTGTGCCCCTTCCTCCACATCCACGCCAACATTTCTGGTTTTGGGATTTTGTTATGTGGGCTACTCTTACTGGGGTTAGGTGATATCTCAGAGTAGTTTTGATTTGCATTTCTCTGATGATTAAGGATGATGAGCTTTTTTTCATGTGTTTGTAGATCTTGTGTCAGTCTTCTTTAGAGAAGTTTCTCTTCAAGTCCCTTGCCCACCCTGAGATGGGGTCATGTGTTCTTTTCTTGTTAATATGTTTGAGTTCTCTGTGGATTCTGGTTATTAGACCTTTATCAGAGGTATAACCTGCAAATATTTTCTCCCATTCTGAGGGCTGTCTGCTTGCTTTACTCACTATGTTCTTGGCTGTGCAGAAGCTTTTTATTTTGATCAGGTCCCAGTAGTGTATTTTTGATACTGCTTCAATTGCCTGGGGAGTCCTCCTCATAAAATATTCACCGAGGCCGTTTCCTTCAAGAGTTTTCCCTGTACTTTCTTCAAGTATCTTTATAGTTTGATGTCTTAAGTTTAAATCTTTTATCCGGTGAGAGTCTATCTTAGTTAATGGTGGGAGGTGTGGGTCAAGTTTCAATCTTCTACAGGTTGCCAGCCAGTTTACCCAGCACCATTTGTTAAATAGGGAATCTTTTCCCCACTGAATGTTTTTAATTGGCTTGTCAAAGATCAAATAACGGTAAGTAGCTGGATCCATCTCTTGGTTCTCTATTCTGTTCCAGACATCTACTACTCTGCTTTTGTGCCAGTACCATGCTGTTTTGATCACTATAGATTTTTAGTACAGTCTCAGGTCTGGTAGTGTGATTCCTCCTGCTTTGTTTTTATTGCTCAGTAATGTTTTGGCTATTCGAGGTTTTTTCTGATTCCATATAAAACGAAGTATTATTTTTTCAAGATCTTTAAAGTATGACAATGGAGCTTTAATAGGAATTGCATTAAAATTAGTTCCTGTGGGGCTGCTCTAGCTAGCGAGTTCTGGTTGTGGAAGCAGCTCCGGTTTGTGACACACCCGGATCCAGCAACAGGGCTGGGGGTGGTGTGCACGGTTCTGGGAGTGCCAGGCGCTCAGTGACTTTGGCACAGAGAGCCCAAGGCTCCAGCAGTCTCTGGCCAGGAGAAGAGCTCTGCGCAGAAGCACGGAGGGTTCCAAAGGGCACCTAGCTACCAGAGTCCCTGTCCAGATGAACGGGCTAGTGTGGAAGCTGGGAGGACACAGGAGGGAGGATGCAGGGTTGCGTGGCTCCCGCAGTTCCTGGTCAGGGAATGTGGAGGCCCGGTGGGTGCGGGTCACGGGTCAGGGGTCGCTGCACAGCTCTTATGGAGGTCTGGGCGGCGCCAAGCCCAGGAGTTTGAGGTTGCTATGAGCTGTGACGTCACGGCACTCTACCCAGGGCAACAGCCCAGGGCTCCAGTGTGCCAAAACCGTCTCACTCTGCCCCTAAGGATTAAGGCTATAAGGCAGCTCAGTCTCCGCCTTTAGACTGCTCAGTCAGTAGGTTACTTTGACCCGCCCAATCCTTGCTCTGAGACCCTGAGGGCGGAGCTTGCTGGGGCAGTTCTTTCACAATGGCTTCCTGCACCCAGCTCAGTGGCTCAGTCTGGGGCCCCAGACAATGCCCAAAGTTCTCCACACTCCTACTCAAGCTCTCCCCAAGGCAGTTCAACTGAGTGCCAAGTCCAAGAACACCGAAACAGTTCACAGGTAAGGCCTTTCCAGTTTGCAGTCTCACTGCTGCTTGTACTTACGGTTTCTGGCGTGATTAGGTTGATCGAACACACGCAACCACTTGCCAGTTTTCCACTGTTTTTGTCCTTGTCTTGGGGTCCAAAAGTCCCTTGCTGGCTCCCTGTATCCTCAAAGGGATGATTATAGGCAGATCCCACTGGCCAGAGATGCCTGGAGTCTTGCCTCCCCAGACTCACTGTTCCCAGTTGCAGGGAAGCTGTTACTCGGCCGCCATCTTTAATCTCTCTACTTTCCTCATTTTCATAGGGGAGTGTATCTATTACGAGGACATAGAGAAGAAGATGCTTTCATGATATGCATCCTATAGCTAAACCAGTTATTTTTTCCCTCCCTACATTTTGGAGCCTATATTTTGGAGCAAAAGTTCCTTTCAAGTGAGGGAACATATGAATGAAAAGAAATAAGCGATAGGCAAGAAGAGCCTTGCAGTGCAGTAGTTGTGCTTGAAGTTCTCATTCTCTTCTCTCTGTTGCTGTTGTGCCTGCCTCAGGAGGGGATTAATATTCTCAGTGAAATTCCTGTGGGCCATGGCTCTCTGCTATACCCTTGAAGGAGAGGCTTTACTTTACGATGAAACACATGTACATCTCAAGAGAAAGTGAGACAGATACCAAGTTCCAACTTTCTCATGAGCGAATCTTGACAGGTGTTAGATTTGGGATAAAGCAGATTTGGGTTCTCCTATCAGATACCATTGCTGGAACCGTTCCGATTGGCTAGGTGGTGTGATAAGCTGTTGAGACAATTCAACCACTCCATGTCGGATTACTTGTGTGCATAATCAGCAAAATCTCCCTTCTTAACTTCCGGATTACACTGTCCTCTTGTATTGCACTTCTATTACACAGATCTGCTCTATTTTGTATTAATTACCCATTAATTACTCATTTAGCACTACACTAGTGGTGCCTATTACAACTTTTAATTTCCTGTAAAAGGCTTCCTGGATAGGAGATATGTGGAAATCTCCCTGGTATCCAGCAACCAAGTGCTGTAAATTTCAATACAGCACCTGTCTTAGAGCTGAAACAAATCAATAGCTAAATGTGACCGCAGCTAGATTACTAACTCAATCTTCTATTCTCTAAGGGAGAAAGAGGCACAACCTTTAATACTGAGGAACCTGATGAACAAGAGTAGGAGCTTTATTATTGGTAAGAAGTCTGCAAGGAAAGAAAAATCCTAGTCTTGGAAGGGGTTTTATTTTTACATTTGTCAAAGTTATTTCAAAATAGGATTGTTTGGTATTTTTTTCTGATGCTGTTTTAGAAATTGATAAGAGGTATTGAATCAAACCTATTAAAACTCTTTTCTCTGCATATAGCAGTTTAAAGAGAATACACCTTATTTTTCTATGGAAGAATATGGAAGACTAAAGCATATTGCCTCCAAAATAGAAAATAAAGTTGCCTTTGAAGAATTAAACTTTATCCTCAACAGATATTGGTTTAAAGCAAAGTCACCTTAAAGCAGAAAGGTGATTCTCAGTCCTAATTGCACATTGGAATCACCTGGAGAGATTTTAAAACTACTCATGCCCCTGACCCGCCACCAGAAATTCTTATTTAATTGGGTTGGAGTGGGGTTCAGGTGTTTTATTAAAAGCTCCCTGAGTGATTCCCACTTGCTGTCTGGGCTGAGAATGTTGCCTTAAAAAGAGTAGTTTACAAGCTTCAGGACTTCAGTTACATCACAGAATTTTCTTTAGAAAAGAAAGAACGTATCAGAAGGTAAGGGTGTGGTTTAAAATTTCATTCCTCACCCTCTAAACTTTGTTTTCCTGTTCTGCCTTGTCTCCCTTAATTTCTATTTAGAATATGAGTGACAAGAGAATAATGTTTCTGTCTGATTTGTTCACTACTGTCTTTCTAATGCCTAGTAGACTCTTAGAGTTTAACATATGGTAAATTACTGGTGGACTTAAGCAAAAGCATAAGTGAGTGAATAAATGAACAAATGAAAGGAATCACAGAAGCAAGTATTCCTATTTCTTGGCAAGTAATTCCTACTGCAAAAATAGTATAAAACATTATCTTTAGCTAAATCCATAAAACAGAACAAGGTTATCATTAGAATATGGTTTATATTCAAATGTGTGTTTAAGGACAGAAAGAGTATGCCTTCCTTGAAACAGTGTGGGTCCTGTGACAGTAAGTCTCCCTGCATACTAACAAATTGGCATTCACATTCTATTTTGAATTGCCATATAGAAATACTTATGGGAGAAAAAGAAGAAAATAAATGAGTTATGTCAACTATTTGATTTCTGTTACCTATTTTTCATTGTGCATTTATAAATTAGTGTTTGGTTGTGAGCTTGATTAACACGGGTGCACCTTTGAGTAGTGAGTGGATTCACGTCCGCTCTTCCTGAGTGACTCATTCAGGTTTCAGAGTGTTCAGTGCATGGTGTTAGATCTTAGTGCAGAGCTATTCAGTAAGATCATAAGGACAACCTTATGAGTCATTTCGACCTCTACCTGTAAAAGCTTTTCAACATTTTTTTTTCTTTTTTCAAAATTCTTTTAATTTGTATCATGTTTTAATAAAAATAAAATCATGCATTTGTTTTGATTATAATTTGAAATGTCTAAATACCAAGCTGAAACTTACTTCATAATTTTCTTTCTGGGACTAAAAAAATATGTCATTATCTACCCTTACTCCTACCCCAGATTATTCTGGTTTGTCTAATTGTTGAAAAATCACTGCTCCAAAGTATTCTTCTACTATCACCTTTATAAGGTTGACAGTTCTCCTAATCTTTAGCTGTGACAGGTAGGCCCTCTTTTTTTTTTTTTTTTAAAAAAAGCCCCAAATCTCCCCTTTATTATTTTTAGTGAAGTCAAATTATAAAGTATATGGCCAGAACTAAAAACAGAGATAAAACTTTGAGTCTATCAGGGTGGGGTTGCCAGATTTAAGAAAAAAAGCAAAAATGAAACAAGATACTTGGTTAAATTTGGGTTTCAGATCAGTAATGAATAATTTTTTAGTATAAGTATGTCTCACGCAGTATCTGATAGCTGTGATCAGGGATGGCAATGACGTACGTGCCTGCTGTGGAGAACTGTCTTTTTCTGCTTTGTGGATACACAGAAGTACTTGCTTGATCTTGTGCCTTGTCCATTGAGGGGGCTCAACAAACACTGGCTGAATTGATGCAATATGGACACCTAAGATATAAACATACTATATAAGAGTGCCAAGTGACTTCCAAACAGGATGCTCGATCAACTTAAGGTCCAGTTTCTTTTGATTCAGTTACGTGACTTTGGTCATTGAAAACTTGTGATTCTCAAGTGAGAGAGATTCCCCTCCACTAGCAGACATTTGACCATGTCTGGGAATATTCTTTTTTTTTTTTTTTATTAAGTCCTAGCTGTGTACATTAATGTGATCATGGGGCACCATACACTGGTTTTATAGACCGTTTGACACATTTTCATCACACTGGTTAACATAGCCTTCCTGGCATTTTCTTAGTTATTGTGTTAAGACATTTATATTCTACATTTACTAAGTTTCACATGTACCCTTGTAAGATGCACCGCAGGTGTAATCCCACCAATCACCCTCCCTCTGCCCACCTCCCCCCTCTCTTCTCTTCCATTTCCTCTTCCCGCTATTCTTAGGTTATAACTGGGTTATAGCTTTCATGTGAAAGCCATAAATTAGTTTCATAGTAGGGCTGAGTACATTGGATACTTTTCTTCCATTCTTGAGATACTTTACTAAGAAGAATATGTTCCAGCTCCATCCATGTAAACATGAAAGAGGCAAAGTCTCCATCTTTCTTTAAGGCTGCATAATATTCCATGGTGTACATATACCACAGTTTATTAATCCATTCGTGAATCAATGGGTACTTGGGCTTTTTCCCTGAGTTAGCAATTATGAATTGGGCTGCAATAAACATTCTGGTACAAATATCTTTGTTATGATGTGATTTTTGGTCTTCTGGGTATATACCTAGTAGAGGAATTATAGGATTGAATGGCAGATCTATTTTTAGATCTCTAAGTGTTGGTAGGCCCACTTGATAGTGGACCAACATCTGTTTCCTCCTAACTTCTATGCTTTGCTCTTAGAATTTGGAAGGATGGAACCTGGGCATGCTCCCTTTTTAGAATAGGTTTATATGACCAGGTACAGTGGCTCATTCCTATAATCCCAGCAGTTTGGGAGGCTGAGGTGGGAGGATAGTTTGAGACCAGCTTGGGCAACCTAGCAAGATTCTGTCTCTAAAATAAATTAAAATTCTACGGAGTAGGAGTATATGAAGACTTCTATCATTTGTCTCCTTAGTTTTCCAATACTTTGAACTGAGAGTAAAACAATAACAAACAACCCCACCCCCTCAAATAAAACCAAGACAGCATTTCTTTCAGTTTACGATACAAACTGGATTGATTTTTGTGGGTTTGGAGGAAGAGAAGGTAATTTGTGCTTGAGCTCTAAGCCACTCTACCACCAAAATACAGCTCCCTGGTTTGTCTCTGCTCACATATATGCAAACAGTTCATCAGCACAGTAAAGGTTGGATGGGCATCTCTTCTTGAGTCCCAGAACTTCCCAGGCTTTCATTTTGTATATCTGTCCTCAGGTCATAACATCACCAGGAGCCTTAATCACAACGATAATAATAATAGCTAAAAGGCTACAGGAAACCTGAAGGACAAGAAGGTGCTCAGGGAAGATCTTTGTCTGCGAATGGAGTCTCTGTTGTGGGGAACTTTTCTGTTTTTCATTCCCCGTAGGTGATAGCACTGTCTTCTCATTACTAAATCATCTATTCCCTATCTATATACTTTCTTCCATATCTGTCCAGAGCTGCCTTCTCAAACATTAATGTACATAGGAATCACCTGGGGATCTTTTTAAACTGTAGATTCTGATTTAGTAGGGGTCCCATGTTCTGCATTTTTAACAATGCTGCTGGAACATGGACCACACTTTGAGTAGCAAGGCTCTCTTGCTGTACAGTTCAACTTTCTGCAATGAAGGACATATTCTATAATTTTCTATGTCCAACATGGTAGCCACTAGCTAAATGTGGTTCTTGAGCATTTAAAATATGGCTAGTATGGTGTGCGTGGGATTCGTACCCATGCTTCATCCTGTGTTTGTCTCTTAGAGACTGGTTGTGTAAGAGAAATGGAAACCCCAGAGTCTGGTGCCCTGAGGAACAGCTCTGGGAGGAAAGGAGCTCTAGAATAGGGACCAAAAAGCAAACTTTTAAAGAAGCAAGTAGTAAATATTTTAGGCTTTGTGGGCCATGTGGATTCTGTTACAACTCAACTCTGCCATTGTTACAGGAGGAAAAAAAATCACAGACAATATAGAAACAAATGAGCATGGCTATATTCCACTAAAACTTTATTGACAAAATCAGGTGATAGGCTGGTTTTGGCCTGTGGGTATGGTTTGCAGACCTCTGCTTTAGAGCCTATTTTGGGTGATGTTAAAAGAAAGATTTAAAAAAAATAACCTGAAGTATATTCCTAAGACTAAAATAAATGTCTTTTTTAAATTTAAATCTGAACTGCATAAAACATTAGTTTTGCTTTTAATCCATAAAAATTTCATAAGCAAACTGTTTTCTTAAAAATCAAATCCTAATGTTTTCTGTTGTATAAAATTATTGCCCATGACTGTTTATTACTGTTAGTCTATTAGAAAGTTGTTCTACACATATACACACATACTTTTTGTGTCTAATTTTAGTCTTGAAATATTTACTGTACCAGCATTCATAAAATGTTATCAGGTTCTGTGTGGTATTATGTAATAAATATTTCTCAGACACTAACCTCTCAATTCAATGGTTGTGGCAGTGGGGTAATACTCTCAATATGTACTATACCACCATAAGAAAGATGTATGTATTTAGTCCTTGTTAATCTAACTGCATTTCTCTCTTTTTTTTTCACAAAGTCTGCCTGGACTATTTTTTTTTATATATGTTTTATTAAGTCGACAACATTTTTTCCAGTTATGCTATCTATCTTGAAATGATGAATTACGTACTGGGTAAGTTTTTATCATTAACCATTAGAAACAGTAAAGAGTTACAGAGTAATACCTCATTGTGCTAAATACAATGATTTTCTCTAAAAGTGAGCAATCTAAAGATAATTGCATTTTATATGTGAAAATGACTTTGCTATTCTTGTGAATACAATCAGTTCAAAAATCATTGTTGTGTCAGTTTAACAAACCATCATGCTAAAAAGGCTGTGTGCATGCTTGGTAAAGATGGTAAATATTAACGACATGATAGTCAGAACTCATATTGCTGGTCTAATAAGGGAAAGTTGAAAACAGTGGCATAACCAAAATGGCTGTTGCCCAGGGGTATTCGAGGACTTCATACTACCGGGATCCCACAAAGGAATTGCCATTATCCACTTATAACCTCCAAAGGCAACCAATGGTCTGAATCACTATTTCCAAAGAAGATGCAATGAATGTGTGTTCAGTTGGGGCTAATGTTGATATATGATGTATATACATTCTGATGGAGGTGATAAGGTAGTAGGTGCCTGGGAAAAGGCGAATTTTGCCACTGAGTTACAGTTGTCATGCTTCGTGGACAAGTGAAGGGTGGGAGGTTATGGAGCTGCAACCAAATTAGTGATTTGTTATGTGAGGGCCAAGGGAAGGGGACTTAGGCCTTCTAAGGGTCTGAGCCTTCTATGCTATGACTGAAAACTTTTCCAGTGAAGAAGTATATATTATCACAGAACAGGCATGTGATGTGGACTATATGCTAAAGACCACATAAAACTAAGCACATGGGTATTTGTGGCTCTAGCCTAGGTATCTTAGATTCTCACTAAAGCACGGAACTATTGTTGTCCTCAGGTCCTTGTCAGGATGGGGCTTCCATTATCTTACAAACCTTGAGATAAGGCAATAAGGCAGAGGAATTCAGTTTTTTAAAACCAAGACCCTTCTATGTTGCAAGCTCATGTATTCCTTTTAAAGCTCAGAACAAACATTTCCTCATTGTTAGAGAATTATCTGTCTCTTCTCTTTCACTTCCTCTTATCTCTGCTCTCATAGTACTTTATATGCATACCTACTATCATATCACAGTGCACATGTGACTTCCAATTGAGCTTACGAATTTTTTTCCTCCATTTGACTATGAACTTCTTGAGGGTATGGGCTATCTTGTCCATCTCTGAATCCTGAGTGCCTAGCACAGTATCTGACATAAGGTAGGTACGTTAAAGAAGAAAAAAAGTTTGAATTGAATACCCAAAGCTAAATTATAATTAGCTAAAAAAATCATTTTATTATAAAATGTATCTATTTTATGGCAGAACATTTGCAAAATGCATCAAGTAAAAACAAATGTAGTATTTTTTTTTGTTTTTTTTTTTTTTACAAATCTGAGATTATACTCCACACTGTATATTTCAGTTTGCTTTCTACTTATATATCATGATTATTTCACTATAACTCTATAAAATGTATTTTTTCATTTTTGACAGTTTTTAATTGTGCCTTTATTCATGTCACTTCATTAAAAATGTACTTGTTTTAAAGATCTTATAAATAAAGGGACTACCTGCTAAAGTGGGATATAGGTCACACACACCTTCCCCAATGTGGTATTTTTTCAAGGCAATATTTCTTATAGGAATCCTACTGATCACACAGTAGTTACAAGAATGTCAGATATAATGTGTACAATCCAAAGACAAGCCTGCTGAGAACTTCCATGATATAAAATATACATATTAGAAGTTAGCCAAGTGGACACATGCACATGGGGGACTAAGGTGATGGGAACCCCCTTAAAGATTAGTTGAAGGTCCAAGTGAGGACACTCGCTTTTCCCCCCGTTACAGTAAATTAACAGACATGGGTATTCCACACACAGGGGTGAGCTGTGGCCTGCTACGTGTCTCGGTGGCATCATTGTGATCTTCCCGTGATACTCCCAAGAAAGCAGTAAACACTGAAGCCCGTGAAGGTACAGGAAGCACTGGCTACCCCAGGCAATGGCTGCATCCATGTAGATGTGTTTAAGGAGCAGGCATCTCTCCTTGCTGTGTTTTTTCCACAGCTGACATTCACTTATAGTGGGAAAATTCTGATGGTGGTTTGACTTAAATGATAACTGAACTACTTTTAAAAATACGAAAACCTTTTAATAACATCATAGTTACACCCTCAACATAAAAATATGGATCACCGGGGTGGCGCCTGTGGCTCAAGGAGTAGGGCGCAGGTCCCATATGCCGGAGGTGGCGGGTTCAAACCTAGCCCCGGCCAAAAAAAAAAAAAAAAAAATATATATATATATATATGGATCACCTACAGCTTTAAAGCCAAAAGGTAGGAGTGCCTCTGAGTTTTAATGCTTTCAATTTTCTTATTCTGTGGTTTCTGCCACCACCCTAAAAGATGACCCTGGTACAACCACTTGTTTACTTACCAACCCAGGCACTAGTTTGAGCTCTTAGAGAAAATCCAAAAGAAGAAATACCGCTCTTTCTCTGGGGCCTCCTAAGAAACTAGACCAAAATTATAAATTATTCTGGTTGCTATTGAGCAGTTTTCTATAGCTGTCCAGAGAGTGTGGATTTGTAGTACACTTCTGCTAAGGAGTCAGGAACCTTGAGCAGGTGTTTTCTTGCCATCCCACTTACGCTGTTTTGGTGCCAACTAGTAAGGTAAATTCGTTTTGGGGGGACTATGCTTGACACATTAGGCCTAAAGATCCTCTAGGAAGATTTCCAGAGTTGAGTAGAAACCTTTCTATAAAAAAGGTGGCAGGTTCTTGGATTCTAAGGAGAAAACTCGTTGTCTCTGAACGCCTTTAAATTATTGCTCAAGTTGCAAGTTCCTATTGGGAAAGGAGCATCAAAGTAACTTGCAGGTTTATTTGTTGGTGATTTAGAATGCAAAGTATTTTATTTTTAAACTTCTAAGATTTGAAAACAAGATAGACTAGGTGCATCTAACAAGGGTACACGTGAAACTTAGTAAATGTAGAATATAAATGTCTTAACACAATAACTAAGAAAATGCCAGGAAGGCTATGTTAACCAGTGTGATGAAAATGTGTCAAACTGTTTATAAAACCAATGTATGGTGCCCCATGATCACATTAATGTACACAGCTATGATTTAATATTAATTAAAAAAAACAAGATAGACTAGGTTAAGTGACATAGTTTTCTGAAGCTGAACGTGCTCATTTGGAGCTCAGTTTTACAAAAACAACTTCCTAAAACTCCAGGACGTGGGGATACTACTGTTTTAATGATCTATGATTAGGTAAACTGATCAATTTCAGTTGATGACACCCCTTTTTTTCCTTGGTAAGGGCATAAAAAGTTCTAGAATCGATTTATTTTTCTGGTCTTATACTGCCAGTTTCACCCTGAATGTCCCCTGGGAGGTGTACACCGTGTACAGGATCCCGTCTTTGTCCTTCTCACTGTCATACACCTCGGAGATGGGCGTGGAGACACTCACCAGGCTGTGTACATCCACCAGCAGGAAGAAGGCTTGGTTAGCGCTGAGCTGTAAGGGCCTTCTAATTATCTTGATAAGTACACGTCACTCATTTGACATGATCAGGTACGAGAAACTTGGTTTTATCCAGATAGGAAGGTACTTCTCACCCTTATATTGTTCTATTATCATCAGGATGTTGGTAGGGTGCTGCTCTTGGATGAGCCGGACATCATCTACTCTTTGTTCGGAGGTGTGACACTCCTTGAAGGTCTCCCACAGCGTGACACGGGCAGTGGTTGACTGCGCAGAGGGTCCCAGAGGTTCCGGGGCACCATGGCTGCGGAAACTCCTACTTTGGCGATAGCTACTTCCCTAGTCTGAAATGTATTTTTCCTAATTGCTATGATAATACTAGTAATTACCATTTAATCTTCTCCATTTCCTGTCCCTTTTGAAGTTAGGTAGAGCTTCGTGACTGATTAATTCTTGCCAGTGCATACTGGATGCGTCTCTAGCTTCAGTTTTTAGCAATTTAATTTTGATATACCTAGGGGTGCAGTTTTCTTAGTGCTTATCATGAATAAGTTTTACTTTTACTCTATCTAGATGTTTATTCCTAAGCTATGAGGAAAAAATAATATGGGTGGGTAATTTCTTGAAAAATTTCAGATTCTAGGAGAGCTCATTGCTGTAGACTCTGCTTATAAAAACTAAAAATATCCCTGACTCCCAATGATTTAAGGAATATACCTTGAAATAGTGGAGAGTCCAAAAATGGGTATATTCCCATTAAAAGAATGAGGTTATTCAATAAGTGATTAGATAAAGAAAGGAAAAAAGGAGAAAGAGAAAGAAAACTAATATGTCATATATATAAAAAGGAGTGAATGAAGACATTCTATATAAACCCTTTGTTTGAAAGTGAACACAAAGTAATGAGCTCTAAGGTTGCAAGCTCATAGGTGTGAAGTAGTTGAAGTGGGATACAGGCACAAGTCTTTTAGATCCCACAGAGAGTAGTTATTTCTCTGTCACTGAAGTAAATTTGAATGAGAAATCTTTATTCAGTAGTTATTAAGCACTTGCACAATTCTCAGTCATAGATGCTGTGAGCCCGCAGGGTTCTCATGCTCCAGCAAGAGAGACTGACATAAGGTCAAACACGAGCTCTGACAGAGGTCTGTCATAGGATTGTGTTTAAAAAGCAAGGGAGTAGAGGAAGCATTCCAACTAGAGCACTTGAAAAGTTTCTTTGAGGCGCTTGCTTTTGTGTTGAATTTCCAAAGATTAGTAAAGTTTCAATAGCAAGAAGAGGAATGGAGAGGTTTGTTTTTTTTCTTTCTTTCTTTTTATTGAGACAGAGTCTCACTATGTCACGTTTGGTAGAGTACCATAGCATCACAGCTCACAGCAACCTCCAACTCTTGTGCTTGAGTGATTCTCTTGCCTCAGTCTCCCATGTAGCTTGGACTACAGGTACCTGCCACAATGCCCGCCTATTTTTTTTTTTTTTGTAGTTGTCACTGATATTTAGCAGGCCCGGGTTGGGTTCGAATCTACCAGTCCCACTGTATGTGGCTGGCACCCTAACCACTGAGCTACGAGCGCCAAACTGAAAAGATATTTTTAAACTAAGAAAATGCTAGAGATAAGCAACATATTTGAAAATAATACATATGGAAAAGTAAACATTCTATTTTAGGGAAACAGTAGACCTTGGTGGCTAAGAGCTGGGTTTGGGTGCTAGCTGTGTTACTGTTTTGTGACCTTGTACTTTAATTGAATTTATCAGTTCAGTTCAAAGGAACTATTTGACTTTTGCCTCCAGTAAATCCAGTTGTGGTTTCATATCATAGAAACAGTTTTACTTCTTTAAGTAGATCTAAATATTTAAAAATTTCTTCCCACAGTATGACTACACTAAAACAATTTTTGTTTTATTGCTTCTCTTCCTCTCAAAAAATTGATAATATCAAAATCTATTCCATTTGTTTATAAGATTACTTCCTATATGTAAGTGCCTGTACATTAACTGAAAAGAAGACAGAAAAACTCAAGAGAATAGATTCTGAGAAAAGACGTGTAATTTTCATTTAATAATATAGAAATAGTCTAATACTAGCAGATCATAATAAGAGGAACTATGTGTTTCTAAATTAGGAAGCTGAATAATTTAAAAAAATACTGTTTTTATAGTCATGCACAAGGCACTGGGGCAATACCAATTATGATTAATCTTACCTGCCAATTTGAGTGGGCCGAGTGGTACTCAGATATTTGGTCAAACTGTATTCTGAGTATTTCTGAGAGATTTCTTTTAGATGACATTAACATATAAATCTGAAAACCAAATAAAGATTCCCCCCGAATGTTGGTGGACCTAAACAGAACAGGAGGACTGACATTCTACTAAGTAAAGGAAATTCTTCCTGCATGATGACCATTGAACTGGGAAATATTTTTTTCCTACCTTTGGACTGGAACTGAAACATTGGCTTTTCCTTTATCTCAAGCCTATGGGCCATTAGACTGGAACTTACACCGTCAGCTCTCTTTTGAACTCAGACCAGAACTACACCATTAGTTCTCCTGGGCTTCTAGCTTGTCAATTCACTCTGCAAATCTTGAGATTTGTTAGCCTTCATGATCTCTTCAGCCAATTCCTTGTAATAAATATCCCTCTCCTTCCCCCTCCCCCCTACACATACACACACCCACACATAGACATACACATGTGAACATACGTGCCACACACATACATGTATCTCCTGTTTCTCTGGAGAACCCGGACAAATTAACTTTTCCCTTTAACCATTAATAACAAAGAAATCAGCTCTGCTGATGATATACTATGTGATCCTGGACAGGCCTCTTTGAAAAGACTCACAGTAGCACAGTAATTTCCTCATACTTAAAATGGAGATTTATAAAATGTAGTTCTGCAGAGTTGTTGGGAGAATTGAGTAAATGGATGTATATACAATGGACACTGGTGGTACCTGGCCCATCCCCCATGTTCCTGTGTTCTTTATAACCTTCAGAAGATTGTCCTTGGGCACTGGAACTTCTTTACCAGCTTGAAGAGCTAGAGTTTTACTTCATCTGATGGGAGTGGTCTGAAGGGAAGGGCTGACTGGTGTGGGATGACAAAAGCCCAGCTTATTTGCCTGACATGGAATAAACTCCAGTGTAATTTATTCTCTAATATTTCTCTTGGGAGCAGGCTGAGGCTGGGACTTCACCTGAAATTACATCCTTTCCAGGCTTCTTCCCTTTCCCTGTCCTGCTTCCTCCACCCCCTTCCTCTTTTCTTCTGGGAGTGTTTTTTCTTTTTCTTTTCTTTTCTTTTTTTTTTTATTAAATCATATCTGTGTACATGAATGCAATCATGGGGTACAATGTGCTGGTTTTATATACCATTTGAAATATTTTCATCTGACTGGTTAACATAGCCTTCACTGCATTTTCTTGGTTATTGTGTTAAGACATTTATATTCTATTCTTAGTAAATTTAACTTGTACCCTTGTAAAATTCCCCGTAGGTGTGGTTCCACCAATTGCCCTCCCTCCCCTTTCCCTTCCCCTCCCTGTACTCAGCCCTACTATGAAACCAATTTATAGCTTTCATATGAAAGCTATAACCCAACTATAGCCCAAGAAGAAGGGGAAAGAGGAGAGGGATGGGAGTGTTTTCTTAATAAATCACATGTACTCAAATCCTTGGCTCAGAGTCTGCCTCTGGGAGAACCTGACCTAGGACTGTCTGTGAGTGAAAGTGCTTTGTAAACTACAAATAGGGGGACCATATGTCCTGGTTTGCCTATGACAGTCCTGCTATATGTCTGTTGTCCAGGTGTACTTAGTAATAGCACTTGCTTTCACATGCAAAAATATACATTTTATGGTTACTCTTAGTATAAAGCACTCCAGAGATGCTTGATAAAATAGGAAGTTAAAATGACAATGATTGAATTCAGTGAAGCAACTAATTCACCTAATTTCTCCTCAATGAAGGAAATGTTTGACTAAATTGGCATCACAATTTAAAGATGAGTACTATGATTTTTCTAAAATAACATTCAGAATGTGATGTGCTTATTACCCATAGGATGAATATAAGAATATGCTTTTAAAATGAATATTGGTAAAATTACTTAAAGATTTTAGAATAGCACAGATTACAAAGGATCATTATTAATACTATATAATGTATGTAAAGTGAAATCTATTGAAAGAAAAAAGTCACCAGCAATAATAACAGTTACAGTAAAAATTTTATTATCAACATTCTCAGATTTCATTTGATGTCTTAAAGCTATGGGCCATTCCCACAAGAGAATAGAGGTGTATTTATGAGGTGAGTCAAAGTCTTGAATCTATGTAGATGTTCACTTTGCTAGTTGGAGAGGCTGAATTGATCTTTTTTTTTTTTTTTGTATAATAAAGTTTAACCACAATTATAAAAACATGGTATTGGGTTTACGCTATTAACTATAGTGCTATATATATGTATAATCCAGCCCAACAAGGAGGGCCCACCCCACCATTGCGGTCTGGCTTAGCTAGAGCCTCTAGGCACCAGGGTGGGAGGGGAGGGTGGCCCATAGGGTCTGGCAGGAACAGATGATGAGGCAGAGTTCCTGCACAAAGTCCCTTGGACTGGGGACACAGGGCATCCCCAGTGGGAGAACATGGCCACAGACCTAGAGACCCCTAAACTGGGTAAGGGTATATGCGGAGCATAAGGGGGAATTCTGCTTTAACACAAACAAAAGGGTATGTAAACCCCCAAGAACAGGATCTGTGCACACTGGCACTGCAGGTTTTCATAGCTGGCTAAACAGCTGCTGGCTGCTAAAGAAAACATTTACAGCTACTGCTTCTCTGCCAAGAAAAAAAAATAGGGGATAATAGGGAGGGGTGACAGGGGAGGCAGAAACTGCCTCAAGGGACTGAGGCTCCCTTGCTGGACTCTGGGTTCTCCAACCCCATACCTGGAGATGGGGGCATGTGGGCCCTGCTGAGCCCACTAAGGCTGGGGCAGGGTGCTGGGAGCTCAGGTTATCAAGGGGGAATAAATAATGTGAGCATCAGTTGTGCTCTAACTCAATTAAGGTACCCACGGCAGCTCTCAGTGCCACACAGGCATGGGATTTTCTTGTCTTCCAGTGGGAACTTGTAGTCATAGGTGATCTCCTCATCTACATTGATTGGCTGCTTGGAGTAGATTATGATTTTCTTCTGTGACTTGACAGTGATCACCTTGGCATAGCAGTTGGGCATGCAGCAGTGGTTGATGAATCTTGCCAGGTTGCCACGCTTGGTAGCATCAATCATGGTGTCATGGTCTACCCGGAAAAAGTAGCTGCTGCTGATGCCCTCCTGCACATAGCGCTTCTTCCTCATTACAGCCACCGTCTGGCGGATGGTCTCACCCATGTATTCGATGACCATTTCTTCAGCTGCAATGGGTTCCATGGCAAACAGACCCCACTCATGGATCTGGCTCCTTCCAAATCGGAGTTTCTTCTGGAATTTGGGCTGGTTTAGCTTTAGCAGATCACCATCCATAATGGTAGAGGTGCCAATGGTATTCAGCAGCCGCCGCTGCTCAGACCTGCGCTTGGAAAAAACACGATTAGGCCCCTGAGTGTCCACTCCTTCCAGCTGCCGGGCTGAGATAGAGTACACATCCAGGCGCTTGTTCTTCTCCTCCTTGCTGATAGGGTAGTAGCCTTCACTGCGGGCAGACCCTGTCTGGTGGTCTCGGGGCCCATCCCAGGTCCCCAGCTCATGTTCTGTAGTGCTCAGGTTGGTGACACTGTGAGGGACCCAACGGGTGTTGTTAAGCCAGTTAGCCTCGCTTCTCTGCTGTAGCAGCTGCTCATATGTGAGCCGCAGGTAGTTCATGTCTTCTAAGTCTAGGCCTGAGGTCCAAATGTCATACAGGATGGCTATCTGCTGAAACTCATTGCGTGGCTGAAAGGTAGAAGGTGACGGATGTGGTGGTGGGGGCTGGTGGCACTGAGTGTGGGAAGCGTGCCAGCTGGCCCCCTCCCTATCACTGTGGCTACTCTTTTCAGCGGAATCGGACTCTTCTTCCTTTCCCCCCTCTTGCTGCTGCAGTTGTCGCTTCTTTGGGTTCTCTGCCTCAGCTACCACCACCTTTGAGGCCTCTAGAATGTCAACTTCTGGAGAGCTGAAGAGAGCTTCAGGGGAAAGGAATGGCTTCAGGGCCCAAGGGGCTGGCTTGGAGGGCTTGATGGTCAGAGCATAGTTATGATCTAGGAAGATATGGCAGAGCAAGAGGCTGGGGTCATCTGCCTCATCCAAGGTCTCTGTGGCCTCTGACTCATCAGTAGGAGGCAGGGCAGCTAGTCCATGCAGGGCTGGGGTCAGGGCCAGGTCAGCCATAACTGCTAGGTCTACTTCTGTCCCTGCCTCAGCCTCTTCTTCCTTGGTGGAGTGGCCTCCATCTCCAGCCTGGCTCTGACCTCCTTGGGGCACTTCCTCAGGCCATCTCTTAACAGGGAATTCACCACCCAGAGGCAGGTTGCAAATGGTTTTCTCCACACCCTGGGGTACTTTGCTAGAGACTGGGTCAGGAGAGTTGGACTGCAGTAGGTCAGTTAGGGGAGGCTGTGGGGCTGGCACCTCCTCCACAAAAGAGAATATGGTTTTCCGGCGTTTCTTGAGTGGGGGCAGGAAGGGGATAGGAGAAGAGTGGCATTCATCAGGGCAAGGGGTGGGGGCTGAGGGCCCAGCTGGTAGCTCTGGAAATGGCTTGGGCACACTGGGGAGTGGCTCCTCAGCAGGACCTGCAGGTCTTGCTGTTGACTTTTCCTGTTCAGGCAGGGGTATGCCTGGGAAGCATGCAGCCCTCTCTGGCTCAGGCTCCTTCACAAGTGCTAGCATTGGTTCTGGGACTTCTCTGGGGGGTGGTGAGACTGTGAGAATGGCTGCTGGCTGCTCCTCTTCATCTTCATCTTCAGAGGATGACTTAGATGAAGAAGAGGTGCTGCTACTCTTGAAGTCTGAAGCACAATTGGAGGATGAATCGCTTTCCTCATCTTCAACATTTGATGCCTCTATCTCCTTACCGGTAGCCATAGCTTCCTCTCTGTCTTCATTTTTCTCATTATCTTCCTCATCTTTCTCTGAGGAGGAATTCTGGGATGCTTCCTCTCCTTTGTCAAGAGCAAAGGACATGCAAAGTGTACCATGGGTCTTGCCTTGCTCTTCATCTTGCTTTGGAGGCTTGGTCCCTAGATATCCTGGCTCCCTGGCTGCCTCCTCTTGCTCAGGGCCATCTTTATCTTCTTCAGCTTGTGTAGAGAGCCGGGTCCTCTTTTCCTCACTGGCCTCTGAAATCTCTGATGGCTCTTTTCTCTTTACCCTGAATGAAGGCAGCTGCAGGGCCCCTTGTAGGCCTGATCCAAAGGCGAGGGCCTTGATGCCTGTGGTACCTCCACTTTTTGCCCAATCTACAAGGGATAACACACCAGGTTCTTTGAGCTTCATCTTTTCTTTATCCTCTTCCTTGCCTTTCTGTTTGGTTGCATTCTGGAATGGCTTGGCCTGTTTTTCCATACTTTCCCACCATCGGTCAAAGGCTTTAAAGGCCACGTTCTCCACCATTTTGCGTTTAAGGTCTCGCTGGATGATGCTCTTCATCTCTTTGACTACGGTGGCCATCACAAGGCCTGTGATGTCTGTTGATGATAGGGCATTGCCATCTGTTAGCTCTGCTTCCACCCTAGAAGGCAGCTGTGACTCTTCTTGAAAGACTGAGGAGGGCTGAGGCTTGACTGCCATGGGCAAAGGTGGGAGGAGGGCTGGGGCTTGACTGCTATAGGCAAAGGCAGGTGGTAGGCCTCCTGAGTATGCCCATTGGCCTTCTTGCCCTTGTATATACATAGCATAGGGAAAATCATAGGCTGCTTTCTGGGGAGGTTGGAATGGGAGCATGACATCCCCAAAGTCCCCACCAGGACAACCAGCTGAGGCAGCAGTCAACCCCTTGCCCTGATGCAGATGGTGGAGTGAAGTTAACATGTGTGGCATACCTCCCAACTGAGCCCCAAGTTGATCTGTAAGTGTCAAGGAGTTCATAGAATCATACATGTAAGGGAGTGGTGGAGGTGTGGGGTACTTGGGGAGTGGTGGCCCATCAGGTCCGGGTAGGAGAAGGTAGGCAGGTTGGTAGGGAGGATAAGCAAGGGGAAAGGAAGCAAGGTAGGGAGGAAGAGGGGGAGGGAGTGGAGGCTGCTGAGGGGGTGTTGGGGCTAGAGGGGGTGAGTTACCCCTGTCATCATCAGAGATCTCCATATCCTCTCCAGAAAAGCATGGAGAAGGCTGGTTCTGTCTGCTGGCCCTGGAAGACTCCCAAGTAGCTCCTGGTTCCCCACTCCCTGCAGGTGCCATGTTCTCAAAATTAGCCAGGGCTGGAGAGGGTGTGCAGGGCCCATAACCTGACCCAGAAGGCACCACCATCCCTGTGTTTCTAGCCCCAGGTCCTGTACTGTTATCTTCCTCCTCCACTGTGACAGAATCCAGGAAAGAAAACTTGGAGCATTGCTCCTTCAGCAGCATTTCGATGCGGGAATCCAGGCTGCTGTGCTGTGTGAAGGGCACACTCTCAGTGGTTGTCTCTGGGGCTGGGGAACCAGAGCGGGCAGATAAGGCTCGGTAGAGAGAGGTCTGAGTTTCTTTTCTTTCACGTTTGGGCCATTGACCATCCCCTCCTCCACCAGGTTCTGGAGTTTCCAGGAGTGAAGCCTCTAAGGCAGGAGGCCAATAGTCCTGGTTCGCAGACCAGCTGGGCTCATGGGGAAAGTAGCAGGTGTAGGAAGATGGGAAACGCTCAGCCATGTTTTTAGTGTAAGTGGCCCCAGGGGGCTCTTTTCGAGTTGCCCGGTGGGGTGGGTAGGAACCATGGCGCTTGTACCGATTCCATCTTTCATAATATGCTGGGTATATTGAGTCAGAACCACGAAATTGAGAGGACAATGGGGAAGACGACGATAAGGAGGATGTGGACAATGAGGAAGAAGTGGTAAAGGACACAGAGGTGGCTCTAGTGGTGGCTGAAACTGTAGTAGAGGTGGCCCTGGAGGCTGGAGATGCAGAAAAATGGCGGCGGGAAAAGGAATCTTGGTACCTGTTCACTAACCGCCGGCGCCTGAAGGAGGTTGAAGTGCTGCTGCTGGAGTAGGCAGAGTCCTGAAAGTTGGACCTGCTGCCCCGAGACATGTGGGGGGTTCCATGGAAGGGTTGAGGGGTGAACTGGCCAAAGGAAGATGGGGTGCCTTGTTGGCTGCTGAAGAAGTTTGTGTTCTGGGAGCTGGGGATGCCATTGTCAGCGTTGCCCACCACAGTAGTGTCTGCTGAGTATGAAGCCATGTCAGAGGAAGAGTGGGATTCAGGCTTCTCACTCAGAGTTTGGCTCTCGGTAGGCACAGTCTGAGGTGTGTAGGAGCCATCCACAATTAGTTCATAGTACTTCATTCGTTGTTGTCCTTTGATGTCAAGCTGGACGTGGATGATGTTGCCCATGACGGAAGTATGGTGGAGGTTTTTGACAGCTTCTTTGGCGCCCCGAGTGCTGGTGAAAAGCACACGCGCCAGGCCCAACTGCTTGCGAGTACGGGGATGAAAAAGAATCTCTACCTCTGCTACTTCACCATACTTTTGGCACATGTCTTTCAGGAAGTTCTCCCTCACGTTGTCATTCAGCCTTGCGAAAGTCACTTCCTTCAGTGGGATCTGTCCGATATAGAACTCATCCAGCTTAAAGTTAGGTACTGGAAGGAAAATGTCTCTCCTTTTGGGCCTGATAAGACAACGGGGGTCTTTGACGTTTTCAACTGGTATGTATTTGGAGTCATTGGCACTGAAACGAATTCCATCGTAGCGGTACACCTTCTGAGAAGTTCTGCGAAAGGCAGGGTCCAAGGCAGGATCAACGATGAGCTTATAGTTCTGCCACTGGAAGCTCAGGACCTTCCGCCTGTCTTTCCCACCTTCCCGATCCATCTTTGTTGGTTTACGCTGCGCGAAGCCCAACGGTCCTAACGGTCCTAACGTCGGTACTTGCAGTTTCCTCGCGGAGGCGCAGCGGGCACAATGTCTGCATTCGCACTTTCGCCATGGGTGTCACCTGGAGAACCATGGCCCAGGGCAAAGGCCTCACCTCAGCTGGTGCACTGTAAGGCTTTGGAGTTGCAACCCTGGGAACCTGAAGATTGTTTGCCTCCCTCAGAGAGTGGGCTTCACCACAATAACCCTGCTGCTCTGTCCTGAGGTTCCTGACAAATCCGCAGTAACGAAAGCTGTGACTAGTCCCTAAGGCACAGTGGGTGGGGCGGAGGGGGTGGAGGCCAGCCTGACAGCCAAGATCTTTTTTTTTTTAATATTTTTATTTTATTTTATTTATTTATTTATTTATTTATTTTTATTGTTAAATCATAGCTGTGTACATTAGTGCAATCAAGGGGTACAATGTGCGGGTTTCATATACAATCTGAAATATTCTCATCAAACTGTTCAACGTAGCCTTCACGGCATTTTCTTAGTTACTGTATGCAGGCATTTGTATTCTGCATTTAGTAAGTTTCACCTGTATCCATTCTAAGATGCACTGTAGATGTGACAGCCAAGATCTTAATAGTGTTCAAGATAGACTTTTATTAGTTGAGAAATATGGCCAGAATTTTAAGGTGTATCTATATTTATAAAAAGAAATTCTTGCAGGGCATGGTGGCTCATACCTATGATCCTAGCATTCTGGGAGGCTAAGGCGGGTGGATTGCTTGAGCTCACCAGACCAGCTTGAGCAAGACAGAGACCCCAACACTACTAAAAATGGAAAAAAAAAATAGCTGGTCCTTGTATTGGTCACCTGTAGTCCCAGCTATTTGGGGGGCTGAGGCAAGAGGACCTGCAATTGAATGAACCTGGAAACACTGGTTCTGCCCTAACCCAACCAATTGTTAAAACAAAACAAAACAAAAAACAAACAAAAAATAAAGTTTGCTGAAAAAGATACTTCAAATCCTTTCTTATGATAATTTATATGTTTTTATTCACATTTGAATGTTATATACATAGTAGCCTATTACCTTTCCAGTTTATATTTCTGAAAATATTTGTCTGTACCTAAGTTGATGTATCAACATTTTTCCCACTTGATGGACTAAAATAAAGGTAGATTTTATTTCTTTCAAATTGTATTAAATATCTATGATAGAATGATTAGCAACATTTCCTATAATTTAGCCATGATGTTTTAAATTACAGTAGGGCAGATTGCTTAAGTCTCTTTATTATAATAGAGGAATTTGTGCTAATTATTTTAAGTAGAAACTTTATTGTAGCTTCTCTAGCAATTATTAGCCTCAAATTTTAAATTGTGACTTGCTGATGAAGTATTTATTCATTCAAAAAGGCCTTCAATATTTATGTCATGATCACCTAGTGTAAGCCAGGCACTATGTTGGGCCTATAGCAGTGAATATGATGGGCAAAAAGTTCCAGTTCTCATGGAGCTCAGTCAACAAAATATTTCCAGTAAGGCTTTTGCTCTGTGATTGTGCTTGACCAGTGTATTTGTTTTTAACTTTTAGGGGGGTGAGTTACTTTCAATTCAAAAACTATAATCAGACTAACTTATTATGAAACAATAATTGAAAAGTGTTTTCTACAGAGACTGTTTTTAAGCCCTGACCCCAATGCATTGTTCTGATAGAAAAGCTAGTGTTCTATTCACTGCTGACATGCTTGTTTTTAGACTCACCACTCTGGTGTAGACTATGGTGTGTGTCACACTTTATGGGGGCAAGACATGATTGCAAGAGGGACTTTGCCTAACAATTGCAATCAGTGTAACCTGGCTTATTGTACCCTCAATGAATCCCCAACAATAAAAAAAAAAAAAAGAATGAAACAGAAAAAAAAAATAAATTAAAAAAATCATTGGTATAATGGGGTGACATGATTCTGATCTTACAAGTAAGGCTCTTCTATCTAAACCTATATGAAAGGAATTTTAATTCTAAAACATTGTAAGAAAATTATATAAGCCTGAGTTTTCCCAATCCATGATTGGATGATGATAAAATATTATGGTTATAGTTCCCAAAGGATGTCACTATTGGAACAACCTGGATAAAAAATACACTGTATTATTTCTTATAATAACATGTTAAAATACACTTTTTTTTTCTTTTTTTTTTTATTGTTGGGGATTCATTGAGGGTATAATAAGCCAGTTACACTGAAAATACACTTTTTTTTTAAAGACAGTTTCATTCTGTTGTCCTGGGTAGACGGCCATGGTGTCATAGTTCACAGCAACCTCAAACGTTTGGCCTCAAGTGATCCTCTTGCCTCAGCCTCCTGAGTAGCTGGGACTATAGCACCTGCCATAACACCCATCTATTTTTAGTAGCAATAGGGTCTTACTTTTGCTCTGGCTGGTCTCTGAACTCCTGAGATCAAGCAATCTGCCTGCCTCAGCCTCACAGAGAGCTAGGATTACAGCCATGAGCCATCATGTCCAGCCTAAAATATACTTATCTTAAAATCTGAAAAAAGTTTAATTTTTTAAAAACAGGCTAATAACTTGAATGAAAATGTTCTCATCCTTTATCCCCTCAAAGCCGTATCTTATTTTTACAGATGGCAGTGTATAAGAATAATAGTTATGATGACTGTTTTCAGCAGTTTGGATATGAATACCCTGATTATGGTGACACACTGTGTACAACTTAAGACATACCTATAATGTAAGTATTCTAAATGGAAACATATTTCTTAAGAGCATCCATTTTGAAGCCATGAATACCATGTAGCACATTTTCCTAGACTCTAGAGACTGAGGTCATGAATTTGCTTCTCATTTGGGTTCTTTATATTTGTACTAATTCCTGACTAGAGATACCCCATCCTCCTTCCTTCCTTATCAATTGTCTGGCAAATGTATGCTTTTAATCATAAAGTTGGTAGGAGAATGAGGAAAGAACAGAGTCTCAGACCTTGGAGGTTCAGGAGTATTACTTTTATTTTTGCAAATCAATATTTTTTTTTATTGTTAAATCATAGCTGTGTACATTAGTGCAATCGCCTGTACCCATTCTAAGATGCACCATAGATGTGGGCCCACCCATTACCCTCCCTCCACCCTAACCTCCCCCCTCCCTTCCCCTTCCTTGGCCCTTTCCCCATAGTCTTGTGCTATAGTTGGGTTATAGTCTTTATGTGAGAGCTATAATTTAGCTTCATAGTAGGGCTGAGTACATTGGATACTTTTTCTTCCATTCCTGAGATACTATGCTAAGAAGAATATGTTCCAGCTCCATCCATGTAAACATGAAAGAGGTAAAGTCTCCATCTTTCTTTAAGGCTGCATAGTATTCCATGGTATACATGTACCACAATTTGCTAGTCCATTCCTGGGTCGATGGGCACTTGGGCTTCTTCCATGACTTAGCAATTATGAATTGGGCTGCAATAAACATTCTGGTACAGATGTCTTTGTTATATTGTGACTTTTGGTCTTCTGGGTATAAACCTAGTAAAGGAATTATAGGATCGAATGGCAGGTCTATTTTTAGGTCTCTAAGTATTCTCCAAACATCCTTCCAGAAGGAACATATTAGTGTGCATTCCCACTAGCAGTGTAGAAGTGTGCCCTTTCCTCCACATCCATGCCAACATTTCTGGTTTTGGGATTTTGTTATGTGGGCTACTCTTACAGGGGTTAGGTGATATCTCAGAGTGGTTTTGATTTGCATTTCTCTAATGATTAAGGATGATGAGCTTCTTTTCATGTGTTTGTAGATCTTGCGTCGGTCTTCTTTAGAGAAGTTTCTCTTCAAGTCCCTTGCCCACCCTGAGATGGGGTTACGTGTTCTTTTCTTGTTAATATGTTTGAGTTCTCTGTGGATTCTGGTTATTAGACCTTTATCGGAGGTATAACCTGCAAATATTTTCTCCCATTCTGAGGGCTGTCTGCTTGCTTTACTCACTATGTTCTTGGCTGTGCAGAAGCTTTTTATTTTGATCAGGTCCCAGTAGTGTATTTTTGATACTGCTTCAATTGCCTGGGGAGTCCTCCTCATAAAATATTCACCCAGGCCGTTTCCTTCAAGAGTTTTCCCTGCACTTTCTTCAAGTATTTTTATAGTTTGATGTCTTAAGTTTAAATCTTTTATCCAGTGAGAGTGTATCTTAGTTAATGGTGAAAGGTGTGGGTCCAGTTTCAATCTTCTACAGGTTGCCAGCCAGTTTACCCAGCGCCATTTGTTAAATAGGGAATCTTTTCCCCACTGAATGTTTTTAATTGGCTTGTCAAAGATCAAATAACGGTAAGTAGCTGGATCCATCTCTTGGTTCTCTATTCTGTTCCAGACATCTACTACTCTGCTTTTGTGCCAGTACCATGGTGTTTTGATCACTGCGGATTTATAGTACAGTCTCAGGTCTGGTAGTGTGATTCCTCCTGCTTTGTTTTTATTGCTCAGTAATGTTTTGGCTATTTGAGGTTTTTTCTGATTCCATATGAAATGAAGTATTATTTTTTCAAGATCTTTAAAGTATGACAGTGGAGCTTTAATAGGAATTGCATTAAAATTATATATTGCTTTGCACAGTATGGACATTTTAACAATGTTGATTCTTCCCAGCCATGAGCATGATATGTTTTTCCATCTGTTAACATCTTCGGCTATTTCTTTTCTTAGAGTTTCATAGTTCTCTCTGTAGATATCTTTCACATCCTTTGTTAGGTATACTCCCAAGTATTTCATCTTCTTTGGCACTACTGTGAAAAGAATGGAGTCCTTGACTGTTTGTTTGGCTTGGTTATTGTTGGTATATATAAAGGCTACAGATTTATGGGTGTTGATTTTTTAGCCTGAGACATTGCTATATTCCTTGATCACTTCTAAAAGTTTTGTAGTAGAATCCCTAGTGTTTGCCAGATATACGATCATATCATTTGCAAAGAGTGAAAGTTTGATCTCTTCTGACCCAATGTGGATACCCTTGATCGCCTTTTCTTCCCTATTTGCAATGGCTAAAACTTCTATTACAATGTTAAAGAGCAATGGAGACAATAGGCAGCCTTGCCTGGTTCCTGATCTAAGTGGAAATGATTTCAGTTTAACTCCGTTCAATACGATATTGGCTGTGGGTTTGCTGTAGATGGCCTCTATTAGTTTAAGAAATGTCCCTTCTATACCAATTTTCTTTTCTTTTTTTTTTTTTTTTGTAGAGACAGAGTCTCACTGTACCGCCCCCATGTAGGGTGCCATGGCGTCACATGGCTCACAGCAACCTCCAACTCCTGGGCTTAAGCGATTCTCCTGCCTCAGCCTCCCAAGCAGCTGGGACTACAGGCATGTGCCAGAACGCCCGGCTATTTTTCTGTTGCAGTTTGGCCGGGGCTGGGTCCGAACCCGCCACCCTCAGCATATGGGGCCGGCGCCCTACTCACTGAGCCACAGGCGCTGCCCTATACCAATTTTCTTAAGTGCTCTGATCATGAAGGGATGCTGGATATTATCAAAAGCTTTTTCTGCATCAATTAAAAGAATCATATGGTCTTTATTTTTAAGTTTGTTTATGTGTTGAATTACATTTATAGATTTACGTATATTGAACCAGCCTTGAGATCCTGGGATAAATCCAACTTGGTCATGGTGTATAATTTTTTTGATGTGTTGTTGGATTCTGTTTGTTAGGATCTTATTGAGTATTTTAGCATCTATATTCATTAGTGATATTGGTCTATAATTTTCTTTTCTTGTTGGGTCTTTCCCAGGTTTGGGGATCAAGGTGATGTTTGCTTCGTAGAATGTGCTGGGTAATAGTCCTTCTTTTTCTATACTTTGGAAGAGGTTTAGTAGTATAGGTACTAGTTCTTCTTTAAATGTTTGGTAGAATTCTGACGTAAAGCCATCTGGTCCTGGGCTTTTCTTTTTAGGGAGATTTTGTATAGTTGATGCTATTTCAGAACTTGATATAGGCCTGTTCAACATTTCCACTTCGTTCTGGCTAAGTCTTGGTAGGTGGTGTGCTTCCAGGTATTGGTCGATTTCTTTCAGATTTTCATATTTGTGAGAGTAGAGTTTCTTGTAGTATTCGTTATGGATTTTTTGAATTTCTGAGGGGTCTGTTGTTATTTCATCATTACCATTTCCAATTGATGAAATTAAAGATTTTACTCTTTTTTTCCTGGTTATGTTGGCCAAAGGTTTATCTATTTTATTGATCTTTTCAAAAAACCAGCTTTTGGATTTATTGATCTGTTGTATAATTCTTTTGTTTTCAATTTCATTTAATTCTGCTCAGATTTTGGTTATTTCTTTTCTTCTGCTGCATTTGGGGTTGAAGTGTTCTTCTTTCTCCAGTTGCATGATATGTTCCATTAAGTTATTGATTTCCTCTCTTTCCGTTTTCTTGAGGAATGCTTGCAGTGCTATAAATTTCCCTCTTAGGACTGCCTTTACAGTATCCCAGAAGTTCTGGTAATTCGTGTATTGATATTTGTTTTGTTCCAAAAATACGGTGATTTCCTTCTTAATCTCGTCTATAACCCATGTATCCTTTAGCATAAGGTTGTTTAGCTTCCATGTTTTTGTATGGGTATGCAGGTTCCTTTTGTTATTGAGTTCAACTTTTATTCCATGATGGTCTGAGAAGATGCAAGGAATAATTTCTGTTTTTTTAAATTTGCTGAGGTTAGATTTGTGGCCTAGGATGTGGTCTATTTTGGAGTGTGTTCCGTGGGCTGATGAGAAGAATGTGTATTCAGTTTTTTTGGGATGAAATGCTCTGTAGATGTCTGTTAAGTCCAGATGTTGAATGGTTGAGTTTAAATCTAAAATTTCTTTGCTTAGCTTCTTTTTGGAGGATCTATCCAGGACTGAAAAAGGGGTGTTAAAAATCTCCAACTGCTATGGAAGTGGAGGAAATCGAGTTGCTCATGTCTGTTAGAGTTTCTCTTATGAGGTGCGTTGTGGTTGGGTGCATAAATATTAATAATTGAGATCTCATCATATTGAGTATTACCTTTAACAAATATGAAGTGTCTATCCTTATCCTTAATTATTTTGGTTGGTTTAAAGCCTATTGTGTCTGCGAACAGGATTGCAATGCCTGTTTTTTTCTGCTTTCCATTTGCCTGGAATATAGATGACCATCCCTTCACCTTGAGTCCATATCTGTCTTTTAATGTAAGATGCGATTCTTGGATGCAGCGGATATCTGGCTTGAGTTTTTGTATCCAGTCCGCCAACCTATGCCTCTTTAGAGGACAATTTAAACCATTCACATTAATTGAGAGTATTGATAAGCCTTTCGAGAGACCGGTGGACATTTTTAATCCTTTTGCGACTGTGGAAGTTGGAATTTGATCAAAAATTTTTTGGGTGGGTTTACTTTTGTGGTGGAGAATTACGCTGGTCTTTATGGAGGATAGGTCTAAGAATGTCCTGGAGAGCTGGTTTAGTTGTGGCAAATTTCTTCAACATTGAATGTCGTTGAAGTATTTAATTTCTCCATTATAAATGAAGCTCAGTTTAGCTGGGTACAGGATCCTGGGTTGAAAGTTATTTTGTTTTAGGAGATTAAAAGTCAATGACTATCCTCTTCTAGCGTGAAAGGTTTCAGCAGAGAGATCTGCAGTTATTTTGATATTCTTCCCCTTGTAGGTAATGGTTTTCTTTCATCTGGCAGCTTTCAAAATTTTCTCCTGCATATTAACTTTAGTAAAATTGATTATGATGTGTCTGGGGGATGTCTTATTTGGGTTGAGTCATGCTGGAGTTCTGAGAATGTCTGCTATGTGAATTTCAGAATCTCTTGGCATGTCTGGAAAGTTCTCCTTCATAATCTCATGGAGAAGAGACTCTGTGCTTTGTGAAGCCACTTCGTCACTTTCGGGGATCCCTATAAGACGAATATTGCTTTTATTCAAATTATCCGAGAGCTGTCTATGAGAGTGGTCTGTTTTTGGTCTCCATTTCTCTTCTTCTTTGAGGGTTTGGGAGCGTCCGAAAGCTTTGTCTTCAATGTCAGAAATCCTTTCTTCTGCTTGCTCTATTCTGTTACTGAGGGATTCTACTGTGTTTCTCAGATCTTTGAGGGATGCAACTTCTTGTCTCAATGTGTCAAAATCTTTGGTCATTTCATCTTTGAATCCGTTGAATTCTTGAGATAACTTTTGGAATTCTAATTCGATCTTATTTGCTATCCAGATCCTGAATTCAATTTCTGACATCTCAGCTATTTGTTTGTGCATGGGGTCTTGTGCTGTTTCTGCCCCATTGATCCTTGGGGGAGTTGATCTACTCTGATTATTCATATTGCCAGAGTTTTTCTGTTGATTTTGCCTCATGATTGTTTTTCACCATTGCCTCTGGCTGTCCTCAGAGTTGGGGAGGTGTCTCTCCAAGATTAGACCCCAGCGGGATCACTCTATTGTTGCTGGATCTTTGTAGGGATTGACCCTGTGTAGTTCCTCTGGGGCTGCTCTAGCTAGCGAGTTCTGGTTGTGGAAGCAGCTCCGGTTTGTGACACACCCGGATCCAGCAACAGGGCTGGGGGTGGTGTGCACGGTTCTGGGAGTGCCAGGCACTCAGTGAGTTTGGCACAGAGAGCCCAAGGCTCCAGCAGTCTCTGGCCAGGAGAAGGGCTCTGCATAGAGGCAGGGAGGGCTCCAGAGGGCATGTAGCTACCAGTATCCCTGGCCAGATGAGCGGGCCATTGTGGAGGCTGGGAGGACCCAGGAGGTAGGATGCAGGGTTGTGTGGCTCCCACAGTTCCTGGTCAGGGAATGTGGAGGCCCGGTGGGTGCGGGTCACCAGTTGGGGGTCGCTGCACAGCTCTTATGGAGGTCTGGGCGGTGCCAAGCCCAGGAGTTTGAGGTTGCTATGAGCTGTGACATCATGGCACTCTACTCAGGGCAACAGCCCAAGGCTCCAGTGTGCCAAAACCGTCTCACTCTGCCCCTAAGGATTAAGGCTGTAAGGCAGCTCAGTCCCCGCCTTTCAGCTGCTCAGTCAGTAGGTTACTTTGACCCGCCCAATCCTTGCTCTGAGACCCTGAGGGCGGAGCTTGCCGGAGTAGTTCTTTCACAATAGCTTCCTGCGCCCAGCTCAGTGGCTCAGTCTGGGGCCCCAGATAATGCCCAAAGTTCTCCACACTCCTGCTCAAGCTCTCCCCAAGGCAGTTCAACTGAGTGCCAAGTCCAAGAACACCGAAACAGTTCACAGGTAAGGCCTTTCCGGTTTGCAGTCTCACTGCTGCTTGCACTTATGGTTGCCGGCGTGATTAGGTCGATCGAACACACGCAACCACTTGCCAGTTTTCCACTGTTTTTGTCCTCCTCTTGGGGTCCAGAAGTCCCTTGCTGGCTCCCTGTATCCTCAAAGGGATGATTATAGGCAGATCCCACCGGCCAGAGATGCCTGGAGTCTTGTCTCCCCAGACTTGCTGTTCCCAGTTGCAGGGAAGCTGTTACTCGGCCGCCATCTTTAATCTCAAGCTCTGCAAATCAATATTTTTATACTGAAAGGGTTCCTTGAACAGAGACCTAGTGGTAATATTTGCAGCATTGTCATTGGAGAATAGGGCTACGTCTTCTATTTCTATAAAGGTATATATCAAAATTGTCTTTTCTTGGTCTCCCAGAGTAAACAGTCACTAACTGCAAAGGAATCAGGTGACCTTGCACAGAGGAAACACTCAGTAAATGTTTGCTTAGTTACTTATTGTATTTTTTGGGTATTTTGACCCACACTTTAAAAACTCCAACCTCTTGGGGTACTGGGTTGGATCATTCCCTTGAGCTCTGCATGTCTTTGGCAGCCTGAGCAGACACTGTACCCCACCTTCACCAAATAGAGAGGAAAAACAAAATTACTATAAATCAAACCAATACAAACAAACAAAAAACCTTACAAGATAAAGTTGGAGGAAAAACCAAATAACAGGAGCAGAAACACTAATGAAAATGAAGTTCTTATTATTAAGGAAGGCAACAATGAAAAATTATATTTATACTTAGCAAAATGAAGAAATAAATTCTAGGCTATACCTCCCAAATGGCTATACCTACAGAGGGAAGGGGATTGGTGGGATTACACCAGCGGTGCATCTTACAAGGGTATATGTGAAACTTGGTAAACGGTCTGTGAAGCTAGTGAATGATTTCCCATGATCATATCAATGTACACAGCTATTATTTAATAAAAAAAAGAAAAAAAATACCAAAATTGTACTTTCAAGACATGGAAAAAATAATTCTTCATTTTGTATGGAACCAGAAAAATCCCTGTATAGCTAAGACACTTCTTAGTGGTAAAACCAAAGCTTGGGGCATCAGCATACCAGACTTTTGGCTGTACTACAAGGCCACAGTGTTCAAAACAGCATGATACTGACACAAAAAGAGAGACATAGACATTTGGAATTGAATAGAAAACCATGAGATGAAAGTGATATCTTACAGCCACCTAATCTTTGAGGAGCCAAACCAGAACATACACTGGGGGAAAGAATCCCTATTAAATAAATGGTGCTGGGAGAACTGGATATCCACATATAAAAGATTGAATCTGGACTGCACCTTTCTCTACTCAGAAAAATTGATTCAAGATGGATAAAAGACCTAAATTTAAGGCATTAAATGATAAAAATCCTCAAAGAAAGTGTAGGAAAAACACTTGAAGATATCCCCTGGGTAAAGCCTTCAATTGCAACATCAACAAAAATAAACAAATGGGACCTAATTAAACTGACAAGTTTCTGTACAGCTGAGGAGACAACAACCAAAGCAAACAGACAACATGCACAATGGGAAAGGATATTTGCATATTTTGAATCAGACTAAAGCTTGCTAACTAGGATCTACAAAGAACTGAAATTAATCAACGTGAAAAAAGCCAACAGTCACTTATATTAATGGGCAAGGGAGGTGAATAGAAAATTTTCTAAAGAAGACAGATGAATGGCTAACAAACATATGAAAAAATGCTCATCATTCCCAATTATTAGGAAAATGTAAATCAAAACTACCCTGAGACATCATCTAACCCCAGTGAGAATGGAGAACATCACAAAATCTCAAAATTGCAGGTGCTTGTGTGGATGTGGAGAGAAGGGAACACTTTTACACTGTTGGTGGGACTGCACACTAATACAACCTTTTTGGAAGGAAGTATGAAGAACCCTCAAAGGACCCAAACTAGACCTTCCATTTGATCCTGCAATCCCATTACTGGGCATCTACCCAGAAGGAAAAAAAAAAATTCTTTTATCCGAAGGACACTTGCACTAGACTGCTTATCACAGCTTAATTTACAATTGCCAAAACGTGGAAACAGCCTAAATGTCCACCAACCCAGGAATGGATTAACAGTCTGTGGTATATGTACACCATGGAATATTATTCAGCCATTAAAAAGACGAAGACTTTACATTTTTTATATTAACCTGGATGGAAGTGGAACACATTATTCTTAGCAAAGCATCACAAGAATTGAGAAGCAAGAATCCTATGTACTCAATTCTGATATGAGGACAAGTAATGATCTAGTACATGGTGGGAGGTCGGGGAAGGGGGGAGTAAAGAGAGGGAAGGAGGGAGGGGAATAGGGGCGGTCACAGTGTGTGACACACCTTTTGTGGGTGGGACACAATTATAAGAGGGACTTTACCTAAGAAATGTAATCAATGCAACTTGGTTCTTTGTACCCTGAATGAATCCCCAATGATAACAAAAAAGACAAGGTAGAGAAGAATTAGCCATTCTAGTAATTAAGCTTCTTGTAGTCTACATTCCAGTGAACTAAGATAACCAATATGCAAGTTAATGAATAAACTGCACAGTATCACATAATAAAATGTATGATGAGCAAACAGTTGCTACTTTAGATTTTCAGGGAAATAACTCTCTGAGGAAGTGGCATTTATATGGTGAAAAGGAAAAAGCCATGTGAAGTTAATGAAAAAATGAAAAAAGTCCTATAGTTTCTCTTCCCTATAGGCTAGACTTAATGCTTGATAAGTTTGAGACATACCAAAAACAGTGTGTCAGTGATATATTGAGCAAGCAGCAGTGGAACGCCAATGTACATTTTCTTCATTGTTGAGGCTGCCAACATTTCCTAGCTACCAGACACCAGGACCATAAAAGATGGGTATTCTCTACTGTTATGCGGGTGGTAGACAGACACATTTAGCAGTAAAGTCTCCTTGAAAGTTCAATATATTGGATAGACCTGACTTTGAGTACTAGCTGTACTACTTTCCAGCTGTGAGGCCTTGACCTTTCTGAATCTTCTCATTTTCCTCATCTCTAAAATGGGAATAATTATAGTAGCTATTTTTTATAGTTGTTGTGATGATTAAACTAGTTGATGCGTGAAAAGGACTTAACAATGTTCCTGACACATTTTAGGTATTCAGTAAATGTTAACTATATGATTTCCTCTGCAGGTGAAAGTGTACAAACAAAAAGATACCAAATATATATGTAGTTAATATTCACTGTATGCAGTATATAGGATGTACGTGTGTGTACTTGGATTCAGAGCTATGCTTCACTACTTAGTAGCTCTAAGACCTTGAGCAAATTATTGAACCTCTATATACTTCAATTTTCCTATCTGTAAGAAAGAGATATTAGTGTCATCTTGCATTAGTTAGGATTGATTGCATTTGCCTTCATAGAACAGAAAACCGAAAGTAACAGTGGTTTACAAAAGATGAAAGTTTATCTCTCATATGAAAGAAATCTGGAGGTAAGAGGTCCAGGACTAACATATCATTTCCAAGATCAAAAGATACTCGGTCCCCTTTTGTCTTTATGATTCATCATACTAATGCTGGAGCTTCCACCTTTCACATCACTTCAAGGACCAAGAAGGCTGCTGAAGTTCTAGCCATTTGGGCTACATTTCATGCAGCAAGGAGAAAGAATGATAGGAAGGCAAATAGTGCCTATCTCTATGTTAAGACAGTTCCCTTTAATAAGTCTGTATTGAGGTCTAACATAATCATAATATTTCCAGTTATATGTAATTGGCCGGAACTTAGCAGGAGGCTGAGGCAAAAGAATTGCCTAAGCCCAGGAGTTGGAGGTTGCTGTCAGCTGTGACGCCATGGCACTCTACCGAGGGTGATAAAGTGAGACTCTGTCTCTTAAAAAAAAAAAAATATATATATATATATATATATACACACACACACACACCAGGGATATATATATATATATATATATATATATATATATATATATATATCCCTGGATTAATTGTGGAAATCTTTCTTCCTAAAGAGTCAGATAACTTTTTACCTCTAATAGACTATACAGTACTGGTGAAATCAGGGAGCAGCCAATCCTGACCCCTGAGTTTTACTGGTATTTTAGATCTCTTCTGGAACCCAACTTTATTTGGAGCCAGTAATAAATCAGGGAATGGCCTGCTTTTCAATGGATAATCTTTTACAAGAAATAAAAGCAAGGGAAGAGAATCTTGCATTCAAACAGGCATTATGAGCTAATAAGGATGTGCCACTTCTATTCTTTTTTTTTTTTAAATTTACTGTTGGGGATTCATTGAGGGTACAAGAAACCAGGTTACACTGATTGTATTTGTTAGGTAAAGTCCCTCTTACAATCATGCCTTGCCCCCAAAAGGTGTGGTACACACCAAGACCACATCCCCTCCTTCCTTCCCTCTCTCTGCTCTTCCTTTCCCCATCCCTCCCTGCTCCTTTCTCTCTCTGCTCTCCCCTTCTCTCACCCCCACAGTGTCATTAATTGTCATTAATTTTCCTAATATCAAAATTGAGTACATAGGATTCATGCTTCTCCATTCTTGTGATGCTCTACTAAGAATAATGTGTTCCACTTCCATCCAGGTTAATACAAAGGCTATAAAGTCTCCATTTATTTTACTGGCTGAATGGTATTTCATGGTGTACATATACCACAGCTTGTTAATCCATTCCTGGGTTGGTGGGCATTTAGGCTGTTTCCACATTTTGGCGATTGTAAATTCAGCTGCAATAAAGTCTAGTGCAAGTGTCCTTATGATAAAAGGATATTTTTCCTTCTGGGTAGATGCCCAGTAATGGGATTGCAGAATCAAATGGGAGGTCTAGCTTGAGTTCTTTGAGGGTTCTCTATACTTCCTTCCAAAAAGGTTGTATTAGTTTGCAGTCTCACCGACAGGGTAAAAGTGTTCCCTTCTTTCCACATCCACACCAGGATCTGCCATTTTGAGATTTTGTGATGTGGGCCATTCTCTCTGGGGTTAGATGGTATCTCAGGGTGGTTTTGATCTGCATTTCTCTAATGATTAGGGATGATGAACATTTTTTCATATGTTTGTTAGCCATTCATCTGTCTTTATTAGAGAAGGTTCTATTCATGTCTCTTGCCCATTGATATATGGGATTGTTGGCTTTTTTTCATGTGGATTAATTTGAGTTCTCTACAGATCCTAGTTATCAAGCTTTTGTCTGATTCAAAATATGCAAATGTCTATTCCCATTGTGTACATGGTCCATTTGCTTTGGTTGTTGTTTCCTTAGCTGTATGGAGGCTTTTTAGTTTAATTAAGTCCCATTTGTTTATTTTTGTTGTTGTTGCAATTGCCACGGCAGTCTTCTTCATGAAGTCTTTCCCCTAGGCCAATATCTTCCATTGTTTTTCCTATTCTTTCTTTGAGGATTTTTATTTTTTCATGCCTTAAATTTAAGTCCTTTATCCATCTTGAATCAATTTTTGTGAGTGGAGAAAGGTGTGGGTCCAGTTTCTGTCTTTACATGTGGATATCCAGTTCTCCCAGCACCATTTATTGAGTAGGGAGTCTTTCCTCCAAGGTATGTTCTTGTTTGGTTTATCAAAGATTAGGTGGTTGTAAGATGTTAGTTTCATTTCTTGGTTTTCTACTCGATTCCAAATGTCTATGTCTCGATTTTTGTGCCAGTACCATGCTGTCTTGACCACTATGGCTTTGTAGTACAGTCTAAAATCTGGTATTGTGATGCCCCCAGTTTTGTTTTTATTACTAAGAACTGCCTTAGCTATAAAGGGTTTTTTCTGGTTCCATACAAAATGCAGAATCATTGTTTCCAAATCTTGAAAGTACAATGTTGCTATCTTAATATGGTTAGCATTGAATAGGTAGATTGCTTTGGGAGGTAGCCATTTTAACAATGTTGATTCTTCCCATCCATGAGCATGGTATGTTCTTCCATTTGTTAATATCCTGTGCTATTTCCTTTCTTAGGATTTCATAATTTTCTTTATAGAGTTCCTTCACCTCCTTTGTTAGGTATATTCCTAGGTATTTCATTTTCTTTGGAGCTATGGTGAAGGGAATTGTGTCCTTAATTAGCCTCTCATCTTGACTGTTATTGGCATGTACAAAGGCTACTGACTTGTGGACGTTGATTTTATATCCTGAGACATTACTGTATTTTTTGATGACTTCCAGGAGTCTTGTGGTTGAGTCTTTGGGGTTCTCTACCTATAAGATCATGTCGTCAGCAAAGAGGGAGAGTTTGACCTCCTCTGCTCCCATTTGGATTCCCTTTATTTCCTTGTCTTGCCTAATTGTATTGGCTAGAACTTCCAGCACTATATTGAATAATAATGGTGACAGAGGGCAACCTTGTCTAGTTCCACTTCTAAGTGGAAAAGCTTTCAGTTTACTCCATTCAGTAAAATATTAGCTGTAGGTTTGTCATAGATAGCTTTGATCAGTTTCAGAAATGTTCCCTGTATGCCTCTACTCTTCAGTGTTCTAATTTGAAAAGGATGCTGGATTTTATCAAATGCTTTTTCTGCATCTATTGAGAGGATCATATGGTCTTTGTTTTTGCTTCTGTTAATACGGTGGATAATGTTTATGAACTTGCATATGTTTAACCAGCCTTGAATTCCTGGGATGAAACCTACTTGATCATGATGTAGGACTTTGTTAATGATAAGGTGTAATCTATTGACTGAATTTTGTTGAGAATTTTTGCATTTGTATTCATTAGTGAAATTGGTTTGAAATTCTCCTTTTTAGTTGAGTCTTTTCCTGGTTTTGGTATCCTCATAATGTTTGATTTGTAGAACGTGTTGGGGAAGATTACTTCCTCCTTAATTTTTTGAAATAATTTCTGCAGTACGGGAATAAGCTCTTCCATGAAAGTTTGATAGAATTCTGGTGTGAAGCCATCCAGACCAGGCTTCTTTGTTGAAAGATATTTTTATTGTTTCTTTGATGTCAGTGCTTGAAATTGGTCTGTTCAGGAGATCTATTTCTTCCTGGCTAGTCTAGGGAGATGGTGTGATTCCAAATATTGATCCATTTCTTTCACATTATCAAATTTCTGGACATAGATTTTTTTGTAGTATTCAGAGATGATCTCTTGTATCTCTGTGGCATCTGTTGTTATTTTCTCTTTATCATTTCTGATTGAAGTGACAAGATATTTTACTTTTCTATTTCTAGTTAGTCTGGCCAAAGGTTTATCTATTTTATTTTATTTTTTTTTCATAAAACCAACTCCTTGTTTCATTGATTTTCTGAACAATTCTTTTGTTTTCAATTTCATTGATCTCTGATTTAATTTTGGATATTTCTTTTCTTCTGCTGGATTTAGGCTTAGATTGTTCTTCTTTTTCCAATTCCATAAGATGGCTTGTGAGTTTGTTGATGTGCTCTTTCTGGTTTTTGAATGTAGTCATCTAAAGTGATAAATTTTCCTCTCAAAACTGCTTTTGCAGTATCCCACAGGTTTTGTTAGCTTGTGTCTTTATTATTGTTATCCTCAAGGAAGTTAGTAATTTCCTCTTTTATTTCTTCCTACACCCAAATGTCATTCAACAGAAGGTTGTTTCAATTTCCATGCCTTTGTGTAGGGTTGAACGTTTTTGTTGGAGTTGAGTTCCACCACTAGTGCCTTGTGGTCTGAGAAAATACAAGGTAAAATTTCAATTCTTTTGATTCCGTTGAGGTTTGTTTTGTGTCCTGGAACATGATCAATTTTGGAGAATGTTCCATGGTCTGATGAGAAGAATGTATATTCTTTATCTTTGGGATGGAGTGTTCTGTATGCGTCTATCAAGCACAGTTGTTCTAGGGTCTCCCTGAAGTCCCTTATATCTTTGTTTAATTTCTGTTTGGAGGATCTGTCCAGCTCTGTAAGAGGAGTGTTAAAGTCCCCTGTTACTATGATATTGTAGGATATCATATTGCTCAGACTGTGTAAGGTCTGTTTCAAGAATCTGGGAGCATTTAAATTGGGTGCATAAATATTTAGAATTGAAACGTCTTCTTGTTGTATTTTTCCCTTCATCAATATAAAGTGACCATCTTTGTCTTTTATGACTTTGATTTTTTTTGACTTTAGTTGCTTTAAATCCACATGTATCTGAAAATAAGATTGCAACTCCTCTTTCTTCTGAATTCCATTTGCCTGAAAAATTTTCTTCCAACCCTTAACTTAGAGTTTTAATTTGTCTTTTGAAGCTAGATGTGTTTTCTGCAGATAGCGAATGGATGGCTTGTGTTTTTTAATCCGCTCAGCCAATCTATGCCTCTTCAGTGGGGTATTCAAGCCATTAACATTTATTTAGATAATTGGTAAGTGTGGTAGTGTTCTATTCATTTTATTTTGTGAGAGTCCATTGCTTAGTTTTATCTTTTGCATCAGTGTGGAAGTTAGGTTCTGTCCTTTAATTGCTGAGTTCTTACTTTGTTGTTGATCCATTGTGATGGTCAGTGTGTAGAACAGGTTGAATTGTTTCCTGTAGAGCTGGTCTTGTTGTGGCAAATTTCCTCAATGTTTGTATATCAGTAAATGATTTGATTTCTCCATAAATTAGCTTAGTAGTATATAGAATTCTGGGCTGGAAATTGTTCTGTTTAAGTAGATTAAAGGTAAATGACCATTGTCTTCTTGCTTGGAAAGTTTCAGTAGAGAAGTCTGCAGTCACCCTGATGGATTTGCCCCTGTAGGTCAACTGGTGCTTACTCCTGGCAGCTTGAATAATTTTTTCTTTTGTCTTGACTTTGACAGGTTTATCCCAATGTGTCTTGGAGAAGCTTGGTTAGAATTGAGGCAAACTGGTGTCTGATATCCTTCTGAAAGGAGTGTGTCAGAATATTTGGTGATATTTTGGAAATTTTCATTTATAATATTCTCTAGTATGGCTTCCATTCCCTTGGGTCATTCTTCTTCCCCTTCTGGGATACCTATAAGTTGTATGTTTGAATGCTTCATAAAGTCCCATATTTCTGTCAGTGAAAATTCTTCTTTCTCTCTCTCTTTTTCTGTCTCTTTAACTATCTGAGTTATCTCAAGAGCTTTGTCCTTTACCTCTGAGATTCTTTCTTCTGCATGGTCTACTCTGTTGTTGATACTTTCTATCGTATCTTTAAGTTCCCTAATTGTCTGCTTCAGTTCCTTCAGCTCTGCTATATCCTTTCTATATTCTTCGTATTATCCATCTCTTATCTGATTCTGTTTTTGGATTTCCTTTTGGTTGTTTTCCACTTTATCAGCAGTTTCCTTCATTGTTTCCATAATTTCTTTCATTGTTTTCATCATCTGTATTCTAAATTCCTTTTCCGTCATTTCTAACATTTCTTTATAGGAGGAATGCTCTGCAGTAGCTACCCCACAATCCCTTAGGGGGTTGCTCTGGACTGGTTTTTCATGTTGCCAGGATTTTTCTGCTGATTCTTCCACAAGAGTGATTTATTTTATCTGTTTTCTTGCCCTAATTTTCCTTTCACTTTCTCTTGCTCTTTACATTGCCATACCTCTGGACTAGGGTTTCGATGAGTCCCAGTGTGCTAAAGCTGATCTCACTCTATGCCCCTGAGGGCTAAGGGTGTAAGGCCTCTCAGTCCCCACCTTGAGGCTGGTCAGTCACTTGATTACTGGCACATGCCTGATCCTTGCTCTGCAATCCTGAGGGTGGAGCTTGCCAGGGCAGTTCTCCCACAGTGGCACCATGCGGCCCACAGCCAAACATTATTATCTTTGTCTGGCTCAACGGCTCAGTCTGGGGCCCTACACAATGCTTAAAGTCCTCCACACTCTTGCCCAAGTTCTCCCAGGTAGATCAATTGAGTGCCAAGTCGAAAAAAAACCCCCAAAGAGCTCACAGGTAAGACCTTTCCAGTTTGCAATCTCACTGCTGCTGTACATACAGCTGCTGGCGGGATTAGACCAAACGAACACATGCAAACACTTGCCAGTTCTCCACTGCTTTTGTCCTCCTCATGGGGTCTAGAAGTCTCTTGCTGACTCCCTGTGTCCCCAAAGATGTTTCTGGGCAGATCCCACCAGCCAGAGATGCCTAGAGTCTTCTCTCTCCAGGCTCACAAGCCTAGTTGCAAGGAAGCTGTTACTTGGCTGCCATCTTGCTCCTCAAACCTCTATTTGTTTTGACAGGATTATCTTAATTATTTCTAGAACTCCATCACTAGCATTGTTCATTTTAAGTAGATGCATAAATTAAAGGCATATTTAATATTGGAATTTAAAAAGTAAATTTTTTGAACTATAGCCTGACTATCTGATTTATCATAATGCCATTAGTTATTTTTTAATTTCATCAATGCCAAAAGAGAAATGATTTCCACAGACAAATACAATAACTAGTATATGACCTCATAGGCACACGCAAGTACCCGAATTCCTGGTGTCTTAATTTGAATATATGAGTGGCATACACCTTAACTTAAAATAAATAACAAAAAGAAAAGAAAGTTTCATCTGTAAATTGAATCATACCCTGTCACTAATCCTCACCACGTTAATGGGTGGGCTGGTTTAATTCAAATTCACTTTTAAATATGTTGGATGACTCATCTCTCCTCTGAGTTGTGAGTTTGCCTCCTGAGTCGTTCCCTTTCTACAATACTTGTCAGTTCAGCAGTGGAGTGTTATAAATAATAACCTCTTTTTGTCAGGTTTACTGGGGCAGAAATTGACCATAGCTACATTTTACATGATTTTAAGCCATAAGAAAAAACCCATAATATAGTACAAAATTGATCACATTTAAGTATCTTAAGCACTTAATTTAGATTTAATGAGACAGTTATTGTAAAGCATTACTTATCTTCTGTTTATTACATAAAAGTATCCAGAAATTTGAAAGAGATGTTTTAAAGAAATCTAAGTATGCTTTATCCTCTTACATATGCAAGGACCCTACAGATTTCTTCACTTTTTGGTTTTGCATTTGATTTGGTTTGTTGCACTAATTTTTCTAGGGCCAAATGACTGCTTAAATTTAGGTTTATTTTGAACCTTCTCTGTTGTCTCTTCCTTCCCACTAACCTCTAGTGGTGGCCTCCATCACATGTGAATTAATAGAGGTTTTCTATTGAATTAAACAGTTAAATATATTCATTAAGTACATTTCTAGGGGGGGAAATGCTCAGCAGTCATATTTTATTTGCTGGGGAGAGATGTTTCAAGTAACCTTAAGTACAGTGGAAGCCAGAATCATTAACTATTGGTTGCCTGATTTAAAACCTAATGTGCCCTCATTTCTTCTCTGGTTGTCTCTGTTTCTTCTTGGATCTGAATTGCTATGTTTGGTACTATATTCTAGCAATATGCAAGCTCTCCCTATTAATTTGTTTGCTATGGGACTATGGTGACCCCACCATCCAGAAGGGAGCAGACTTCTGCTGCTAACACATACTCATTAGAGCACTAGATGAAGGAAATGGTTCTCAGGTAGCTGTGTGTAGGTGTGGATTAGCTAGTCCAGGGAATAGCACTATGTTGTGGAAAAGATCATGATAAGGTGATATTATCATTGATTAGACAGAAGAGATCTGCCTAGGCTGGAGTTAAAACATGTGAAAAAGAAGACAAGTTAATAGCTAGGAAAGACTTGCCGACCGAGCTTGGCAGATGAGCTGAAAGAAAGGGCTTTATCTGTGGTCTCATGGATAAGGTGGTATTATCTGAGAATGTAGCCAAAAGGGAAAACAAAAAGATTTTCCAGCTTTGTATTCCAGTCAATGAATTAATATTAACAAATATTATTTTATATTAATGTTATAATACGTCTCAGTGTCAGGAAGATTTATGTGATGCACAACATGGGAATAAATGTTAGCTGGTTTAATACAAAAGGTACATGCTATAGTTTGAATATTTGTCCCCCCCAAACCTTATGTTGAAATTTGGTCCCCAGTGTTGAAGGTGAGGCCTGATGGAACATGCTTGGGAAAATGGGGCACATTCCTCATGATGACTAGATTAATGCCTTCGCTGGGAGAGGTAAGTAGATTGAGTTCTCACTTGTACTAGTTCCTGGGAGAGCTGGTTGTTAACAAGAGCATGGGACTGCCTCTATCTCTCTCTTTCTTTCTCTGTCACCATGTGATCTCTGAAAATGCTGGCTCTCTGCTTTGCTGTCTGCTGTTCGTGGAAGTTCCCTGAAGCCCTTACGAGAAGCAGATACTAATGCTGTGCTTCTTGTACAGCAGTGATTTTCAACCCGTGTGCCATAGCACACTGGTGTGGTGTGAGAGGATTTTAGGTGTGCTGTGAAAAATTTTAAACATCATTAATTAAACTATTTTTTGAAAGAAGTTCAAAGCACAGTAAGTATATTCTTTTTTAAACTCTGTTCAATCAACAGTAATTTAAGTTTGACATGGAATTTTAACTATAGGTTCAATTGTGCCATGAGATAAAAAAGGTTGAAAAATACAGTTGTGCAGCCTGAAGAACTATGAACCAAATAATTCTCTTCTTTTAATAAATTATGTAACCTCCAGTATTCCTTTATAGCAACAAAAATGGACTAAAGCAACACATATTAAAGAAAGCAGTATATTCCTAATGTCCATACTCCTGGGTATATTGTATATGTGTACTTGAAAGGAATACTTCAATCTGTGGAAAACCTCAATAATCTTGTATTTTTTATAGCAATTTTGAACTAGGGAATCCTAAAGCTAGTGTGGTTAGTGTGATTGCTGCTTCCTGAACCATTTTAATCTTGTATTTTAAATAAATACCACCACACTCTTTTTATTTCTTTTGTCTCCAAGGAAAACATCTAAAAAAACCCTGCTATGTAAATAATTTCTACGTATTGCTAAGACCAGTGTCAAGTTGATCAAAATAGGAGCAAGGTTCAGGGAAACAGATATGAGTACTTGAAACTCAAGTGTTCATGAAGGGACATTTTAGCCCTATTCTTAGTTCATGCTGTGTTAATTATTTCAACAAATATCTCTTAGAAGTGGTGAAAAGCGTGTGACTGAAAGCTGGGTTTGTATCACAGCTTTACTATCTGCTACAGCAGGTTATGCCATCTCTTAAGCTTTTTGTTTTTCTCATCTGTGAAACGGGAACAATAATAGTATTCACCTATTTGTCTTTGAAATCAAACAGTCTTAGGAACGAATCCCATTTCTGCCACATGTTATTTATTTAAATTCAGGGAATCTACTACTTACCTTAGTCTGCTTCTTCATATGTAAAATGAGGAAAATAATAGAATGGTTGTTATATGATTATTGTGAGAATCTAAAGAAATAAGGCACATAAAGTTTTAGCACAGAGTTTGGCAAGGAATGAGTATTTACTCAATGTTTTGAAACTGTTATCATTATTAATATTTAATGATAACCCACTATATTACCAATGATTAAATATTTGTGTGTGTGTTTTCTTAATTAATATTCTTCTTCTCCCCCAGTAAAAGATCTCTGAGTACAGTATTGGGATTAAATTATTCATTCTACAGATGAGAAAACTGAGACTCAGAGAGTTTGAGTTGCACTAAGCCCCACAAGTGCCTACTAAATGATATTACCGGAAATAATGCAACCTAAGTCTTCAGAATCCAAATCTTTTTACCAGTACTACTTCTATGTTAAATGTAAAATGGTGCTGAGAGGGAGAAATAGAGAGGGAGGGAGGGAGTTGGGGAGAGAGAGAAAGAGGTGTGTGTGTGGGGGGGGGAGAGAGAGAAAGAAGCTGCCAGGGACATATTGTTTTTACTCTAGTATCAATTATCCTTTATTTTTTTGTAAAGCAGAATAGGACTATATTTAGAATTTCTCCCAAGATTATGGGTAAATTATTCAATGAGTTGATACCTCCTATAGGTTCCAGTCATAGTTTAAGTGGATACCTATTGTGCATAACACTTTTTTGTGGCCTCAGTTCTACACAGAGCTCATGGCCTATAAAAATATTTAATTGAACAACCAGAGCCTATGAGTACCTTGGTCTGTGTTCTTAGCTTCCAGGTTGATCTTTTCCAACACCTTTGGTTCTAGACCTTCCAAAGAGGAAGAGTTAGTTTTAGACAGAAAATATGTCTAAAAAGTCAGCAAATATGTCTAAAAGTAGGACTAACACTAGGGACATTTCTGAACAACATTTTAGGCAATTGTGGGTCCAGAATCTGTCTGAATTATTTTGAACAGATCTACGTCTCTCTGATAGAAATCACCAAAATGTGGGTGCTCCGGGCTCTCCTCTTTCCCCTTGTTGGCGGGCAGAAGCGGCTGAAGCGGTGCTAGGCGCGCTCCCCTTTCCTCTCCCTCAAGCGACTTCCCCCGGCCCTCTAGCGCTGCGCTATCTCTCCAACCCAAGACTGTCCCGGCCCAGATATGGCTCGTGAACAGCAGAAGATTCAGTCTCAGCAGAAAAATGCCAAAAAGCAAGCTGGACAAAAGAAGAAACAAGGACATGACCAAAAGGCTGCTGCCAAAGCTGCCTTAATATATACCTGCACTGTCTGTAGGACACAAATGCCAGACCCTAAGACCTTCAAGCAGCACTTTGAGAGCAAGCATCCTAAGACTCCACTTCCTCCAGAATTGGCTGATGTTCAGGCATAAAGTTGTTTACAGGTGAATTCATGACACCTTTGACTCTTCTACTGTCTCAGACCTTAGGTAACAAACCTGCAGCTGCTTTTCTAACAAACTGTTGATCAGCAAAAATAAAGGGGCTACAGAAGCACTCATTTTTATGCTGTTACCTTTTGGGCTTCATGCAAAGACAATTCTGTGTAAATGTACAGTTGACTCTGATTTGAAAATCTGAAAATCAGTCCATCCTTGTTATAAAAAACTTTTTTACAATTGTAATTATATTGATGTTCATATTGTGTGAAATAACTCATTTAATAAAGTAGTACTTTGATTTTACAACAACAACAACAAAAAAAAGAAATCACCAAAATGTGGTTCAAACAGCCATTGTGACTCGTGGTGTGGATGCTATGATAAAATAGTTTTTGGAATCAAGGAAATAATAGAGCAAACTCAAGTTCCTGTTAGCTAAGAGAAATGAAAAATTCCTTGTCTTTCCAGAGCCTTGCACTTTCCCCTCATATAAAAAATAAGGCAGTAATATTTGTCTCAAGGGGTTGTTGTGAAGCTTAAAAGACAACTTGGGTATAACAAATGCTTTCATGTTGAGGCATTTTTGGAGAACTGAATGGGCCTACAAGAAGTTTACTCAAAAGAGGGACTAAGAGGCCACCTAAGGGTGGAGACACCTACATGAAGAAGGGTAAGAAGGGGAGACAATAAGACATATCAAAATTTTTTCTGAGGTTCATAAACCTGTATGAGAAGAAGGAGGAGGATTCTGATGACAGTATTCATGACCTGTCATTGGGTTTGTCTCTGGATCAATCCCCATGAACTCAGGTCTGAGTGTAGGGCAGAGGTGACTAACAATGAGTGCATAAAAAGTGGGGAAAAAAGGATTTGAAGATTTTATAAAGTTTTTTTAAATCATCAGTCCAAATACTTGGCTATAAATATCAGAAAAACCAACTCAACATGGCAACATGGCTTGGTTTTCAGTGGTTCTCAGACTTGAGCACGCATCGGAATTTCCTCAGGGCTTGTTAAAACCCAAAGTGGTGGCTCCTACCCCGAAGAGTTTCAGATTCAGTGGTTTTGGAGTGATGCCCAAGAATTTGCATTTCTAACAGGGTGATGCTGGATGCTTATTCCTTGAAAATCTTTGCCTTAAAAATTGAGAAGATGGTTATCTCACACAATGTGACATCTAAAGGAAAGGAAGCCCTATGCTTATCTGAGAGCTCAATCATGTTTTTGAGTGCATAGATTCTTTTGGTCTTTTACTGTGTCATTCTCAATATGGTAGCTTTTCCTTGGGTTAGCTCTCTTCACCGGTACAAAATGGGTGATGCTACTTTGTATATAGGCATCATGTCCAGACAGAGTACAATGGAGGAAAAACAATTGCCTCTTCCTCAGGATTTCTCTTGTTAGGTGAACTTTTCCAAGAAATTCCTTAGCTGACTTCTCCTTATTGGCAAAACTGTTTCAAATCCTCATTGCAAATCCAGTTTCTAGAAAGGACAGTAGGTCATGGTGATCTGTTAGAACACCACCAGGATTTTCCTCTGAAGCTGGAGAGAGTCTTTCCTCTCCTGAATTACATTGGGGAAAAATGTCTGCTTGAACAAAATCAGGACTACCAGTACGGAAAACACTGCAAATGTTGTTGGTTATCAATTGATGATGTATGCTATAGAGATGTGAGCAGTTTGGGGGCTGAAAAATAAAGTCACTAGGGCCAACGACGTCAAGTTTGAAAGCTTTTGTCCCCACAGAAATTGGCAGCATCTTTATTAGTCTTTGTAACTTCATTTTACAGCAATAGCTGTGGCAGTTCCCTTGGTGAGCTCTGGCAGCTTAGCCCCTACTTTGGACCTTGTCACAGGAGACATCACTATGGGGAGCCAACTTACCAAATGACAATGTCTCAGTAGTTCCAGGTGCCAGGTATCTGTATTTAATTTTGATGACTTACTACTTATTTAGAGGTTATCAAACATACTATTCAGTGCCCTGGAGCTTCCTCAGAAGAGGGGTGTGTGTGTGTGTGTGTGAGCTTCCTCAGAAGAGGGGTGTGTGTGTGTGTGTGTGTGTGTGTGTGTGTGAGCTTCCTCAGAAGAGGTGTGTGTGTGTGTGTGTGTGTGTGTGTGTGTGTGTGTGTGTGTGTGAGAGAGAGAGAGAGAGAGAGCGAGTGCTAGCTATAGACCAGCTGACTTATCACACAGCTTTAAACAGAGCAGCCACTTTTATGTGTTAATCTTACAGGTCTACCCCATATAATTTACTTTGAAGAAAGGGTTCCATGACTTTTATAAAAATAATTAAAATCAGTAATTTCACATGTCCTGTCTAATTTTTGATCACTTGCTGCTTCAATTTTGAAGAAGAAGAGGTAAGAAGGAAAAAGATAGTGGTCTTTATCCACTTAGAAGAGGCAGGGAAAGAGTTCATGATACCTGGACTGGGAAAGATAAATAACATTTATTGAATAGACACAATCACAGCCTGTCATTTCACTTATAGTTATTAGTAGGTTTCAGTCATGATAATAATGGTAACAATACCTGACATTTTTTGAACACTAACTTCCAGGTCCTGCCCTAAAATCTTTATAAATAGTATCTCATGTCATTTTTGCACCAAGCTGATGAGGCAGGTTCTATTGTTAGTCCATAGACACGAGAGGAGTTATACGTATAAAAGCTGGAAAGAAAAATCCAGGGGTCTGTTTCAATAGTTTACACTCATAAACATTCTATTCTGCTTCTTGTGAGGGAGCTATTAATATTTCCACTTTTAGGTATGGAAACAAAGACTTGGAGGTTAAGTAATTTTGCTAAGGCTACAGAATATGTAAGAAGCAGAACAGGATTGGGATTTTGGTTTGTCTGACTTCAGAGTACCTCCCTTCTTTCATATGTTCATTCACTCATTCAAAGAATTTTTATTTTTGTAGTAATACATTTAAAATTTACTCTTAGTTATTTGGAAATATACCCTTGCATTGTGCATATTAGGTGAGATCCCAATATTTATTCAGTATCTCCAATGTCTGAGACCTTATCCTAGATAAGTAGATCATTTCTATTTGTAAATGAAGGGCTTTAGGACCATACCCTAGAATTTTCATTGGTTGTAATGAAGGTAGAGGCAAGGGAATGGTGTAAGTTAACCCGCTTCTGTGTAAATGCCCTTGACAGGAAATTTTACCATGCAAGAGAACTGAAATGATTTTGAAACTGTGTATACATATATGAGTACTGAGGGAGAATTTATGATATCTCAAAGAGATTTTGACATGGTTAGTATTTTTAATGGAATAATGATTTTCACTTTTTTTTTTGAGACAGAGCCTCAAGCTGTCACCCAGAGTGCCGTGGCATCACAGTTCACAGCAAACTCCAACTCCTGGGCTTAAACGATTCTCTTGCCTCAGCCTCCCAAGTAGCTGGGACTACAGGTGCCCCCCCACAATGCCAGGCTATTTTTTGGTTGTAGTTATCATTGTTGTTTGGCAGGCCCAGGTTGGATTCAAACCCGCCAGCTCTGGTGTATGGTTGGTGCCTTAGCCACTTGAGCTACAGGTGCCGAGCGATGATTCTCACTTTTAAATATAATTGTAGTTCTGTCTACCTCCCCACATTGACCCCCTCCTTAAGTTTACCTAATTACCATAGACCAGACATGTACCACATGAGGATATCAGTACATTAGGCCTAGTTCCATATGTTGACCACCTCTATATGTTGATCAGTTTGTTACAGTACTGTTACTGGTCAACTTACTGCAGTTCTACTGTATTTACACCATTGTTTTGAAGGCCAATGTTCTTATGTGTAAAACATGAGAATTTTCTTATTGATTCTATGCTGGAAATAATGTAGGATGAAGAACCTCTGTAATGTGTAAACACGTAAACACTGTCTTTGGTCTCTAGATGCAAAGGTAGTCTTACTAAACTTGTTTTGGAAAATATCAGCAATTACTGGGGGCTCTTCTCTGTTCCCATGGCCCCTTATACAATCAGGACTATGAGAACAGAAGAATGGCTCTTCTCGGTCATTTCTTTCTTTCTTATTTCTTTTTATTTGAGACAGAGTCTCACTTTGTTGCCCTAGGCTAGAGTTCCCTGGCATCATCATTGCTCACAGCAACTTCAAACTCTTGGGCTCAGGAGATCCTCTTGCCTCAACCTTCCTAGTAACTAGAACTATAGGCAAGTGCCACAATGCCCAGCTAGTTTCCCTCCCCCATTTTTAGTACAGATGGCATCTGGCTGGTCTCTAACTCCTAAACTCAAGCAATCCTCTTGCTTTGCCCTCCACAGCGCTAGGATTACATGTGTGAGCCACGTCGCCTGGCTTTCTTGATCATTTTTTTTCTGGAAGCACAAGGGAAGTTTGGTCTCTTCAAGGAGAATTCAGAATTTAAATGACCATCTCCAGAACTCTTTCTTTTTGTATACTTCTTCAGGAAGTTTACAATTTGCTTAACCATTGGCATCACTTTATCATTATTTTGTTACTGCTTAGTTGTTGGAGAGGTACATTTAGTAAGACATAATTTCGGGTCTTATATGCTTGCTTAAGGAGAACTTTAAGATAAACTTACATATTTGTTCAGTTCAGTGAAACTTCTTGTACTGATAATTTGCCAACAGCAGGCCCCTCTGGTGTGGCAGTTTGTCCTAGACCTGGGGTTAAAGGAGAAAATTTCTTTTGATGACCTCAAATGGCTATTCTTACTTTACATTTAACTGGTGAATGGATTTTATCAGAGACTAGGGGTTTGGGGGTTAGTATGAATGGAAGCCCAGAAAGAAGTGCAGAAGCAAAGGATAGTTATTGTTTTCATATACAATTAGTCTTATCAAAATATATGATGTGTTTATTTTGAAATTATCAAATAGACTAAGAGAAGAAGTTGACATGGTAGACAGACCTTAAGGTGGTCCCTAATAACCCTTTATTCCTGCTGTTCATGTCTGTATAATCATGCCCTGGGAGTGTGGATGGGACCTGTGACTTGCTTCCACCCAATAGAATATGAAAAAGTGAAGGGATTTTGCAGATATAATTAAGGTCCCCAAATCAGTTGGTTTTGAGTTGATCAAAAGGGAGATAATCCTGAGTGTTCCTGATTTAATCAGGCAGAGGCTATTCAAAAAGACAGTGAGTCCTCCCTGAGATCAGAGAAACTCTCAAGTGCAAACCAGCTGCCAGAATGTTTGTAGAGGGGTCAAGGAGAGAGCCACAAGGCAAAAAAGTGCAGGTAGCCTTTAGAAGTTAACTACCAGCCTACCCTCTGCCAACCAACAGCCATGGGAGAAAATGGGGACTTTAGTCCTACAATAAAAAGGAGATGAGTTCTGTCAACAACCTGAGGGAACTTAGAGATAGATCTTTTCCCAAGTGAACCTCCAATGAGACCACAGCTCCAGATGTCACCTGGATTCCAAACATATTACCCTGGAGTAGAGGATCTGGCTAAATTGTGCCTATTGGACTTCTACTTTATAGAAACTGACAGATGATAAAAGTGTTAATTTAAGTCACCAAGTCATAGGTATTTTTTAGGCAATAATAAAAAATGAATACACTTCAAGACAAGATCTAGATTTTACCTGGTATTTTTCTAGAATGATGGTTTGCTATCTTAGCAAGAAAAATATCCAGGTTGGTTTACTGTGCATAACAGGGTCAGGAATTTGATATTTACTGTATTTCAAATAGAATGCAAACAGAAGACGGCCATGTGCTGTTTTATTCCTGGCTCAGAGAACCACCCACTCAATTGCCCTACATGGTGACCAGTTTGCAGTTAGAAGTCACTTAGTGTTAACTAGTTTATAGTTGAAACTGAACTTATTTTCTGTATTGATTCCCTAGCTAGCCCAGATACTTCAGAACTTCTCAATTACTTTTAAATTTGAAGAAATGATTTTTTTTCTTCTCTGCTCACAGCCTCCATTTCCACCAACCACGTCCATGCCTTTCTGATCTGTTTAGCACTTCTTTTTCTTCCCTACACTCCTTTCTTTCTTTCTTTCTTTTTTTTAATTAAATCATAACTATGTACATCAATGCATTTATGGGGTACAAAAAAAAGTTTGGAAAATACTCAAGGAACTAAAAGTAGACCTATTCTCCTTTCATACACATTGGAAGTGTGGCTGCAATCTGCTTCTTTAGCCACCCCGCTTTCCTTCAATAGCCTCCCCCAGTCCCTATAGGCACCCTTCACTTTCATTATTTTCTGCACACATTCTGCATTTTCACCATTCTGGGTGCAGGTGTTTCCTTCGGCCAGAAATGCTCTGACTACCCACCCCTTCACCTGGAACATTCATGTTAATTCTTGTGGACATGTCTCGAGTGTTCTTTTTTCTCTCAAGCTTTTGATTTTCTCCTTCCACCTACTCCTCCTCCTTTTCTCTTTTCCCTTGAAGCTCCACCCCCACAGGCAGAATTAGTCACTACCTCCTTTCACCTTCCACAGAAGTTAGTTCTCATTTCAGTATAAGCAGTTACTATGCTAATAATATAATTTTTATTTTTCTATGTCAAAATCACTGCACTTCCCACTGGCTATGAACCCATCAAGGGTGCAAATCTCATCTTGTTCATCTCTGGATTCCACATACCCCAGCACAGTGATGAACACAAAAGCAGAATTCTAAATATGTCTTTGTGACTCAGTACGCAGAAACACGTAGAATGTTTAGCTCCCAGATGCAGGAATGTCGGGCAGAATCCTAACAATTTGCACAGTGGATCCTGCCATTTGAAATTTCCAGGAATCACTAGAAATATGAATGATATACTTTACCAGAAGCTTCCAGAAAGCATAATCATGTTATTCTCGGTCTTTTACTCCTATTTTAGCAATAAAAGATACAATATGGAAAAAATTGTGGCCATGAGAAGGGAAGAAATGGATCAGTGCTCTTGATTATGTCAAACTGATCCCTGCACTGTCCTAAACCTCAAACTCCTTCCTTCTCCCTGAAACCTAAGATCTCTGAACTCTTTTTTTTTTTTTTTTTTTGGCCGGGGCTGGGTTTGAACCCACCACCTCCAGCATATGGGACCGGCGCCCTACTCCTTGAGCCACAGGCGCCACCCAAGATCTCTGAACTCTTAACATGGCTGCATCTCTAATTATCATCTGGCTTCCTCTATAAAGTATTGAATAATATTTTTATACAAAGATAAACACAACAAATTTAGTTCTATTATTGAGAGATTCAGTTGTTCTCTTTCTATATTATTCAGGATAAAATACCATATGAAACTGTAAGAAGTGCAAGGGAGTTTATAACTCATTATGTAGTACCAGTTACATGTTGAGCACTATTCTAGACCCCAGGGATGCAGGAGTCTATAGGTATAACACAGAGAATGAAAAATAGATGAACATTGACAACACAGAGTGCTACGTGATATGGTGGAGTGAAGCCTATGAGTCAACTGTAGTCCAAAGGAATGGCCCTTCACTCACATGGGCTTGTGCCACAGTGAGGATGTCTGGGTGTCAGGCAATTGAGGCTCTGAAAGAGAAAGCAGTTTGTCCAAGGTTCCATAGTAGTGGTAGCACCAACTCTCTTGATATTCATTCTAGGGTTCTTGTTGATAATCTGCATATTTACAGGAAGTTGCATACTGTGATTTTGTAGCTCCTTTGGGGAAATCTGGGGATCGTAAGTAAGGGATTATATTTAAGTAAGTTAATCACAACCATAGAGTTCCTGGCACGTGGATGCTTTAGAAATGTAAATACTTGTAATTCCAGGAGCTGACAACTTTAAGGATTGACCAAGTTCTGGCATAAGCAGCGAAGAAACAAAAGCTCCAACCTCGAGCCTAAGTGGATGAAATCACAGTTTTCAGGAAACTCAAATGTGGAATCATGAACGAAATCACAAAAAATAATAAATACATCTTTGTATAGCACAGTTTCACTAGGTCTAACGTTCCTCTTTCTGCATCACAAGTCTCTAGACCAATAAGCCAAGTGCTGGTAATAGTTCAATGCCAAGGCTACCAGATTTGGAGTGGTCGAGCCTGTATTTAGATCCTGGTTCTGACAGTTCCTAGCATTATTGTTTTGGGTTAGTTACTAAATCTCTCTGTGCCTCAATGTCTGCATTTATGAAACTAGGAGCAATGATAGTATCTACCTCAGAAAACTGTATTTCATGAGATTAGATTTATAAGGCCCCTAATATACAGTAGGTGCTGAAGTTGTAGTTATTATTTGTTATCACTTTTACTATTATCTACTCCTCACTCTGATATTTACAACCTTGCATAAGAATGTTACATCTATTCTCTTGGGCTCAGTTTCTTCATTTGTAAAACAAATAGGGTGAACTAGGTGGTTCCTAAGGAGCCTTCTCATTTCTGGCATCTAAGATTCTAATGTTTAAAGATACATTGTGCTTTCATATCTCTGACTTTATTTTCAGTCCTGCACTCTCTGAGGCAGGCTAGGCAGACACTAATCTTCGTAGGTGAGGAAAAAAAAACTCTGACATAGGCACATGAGAAGCGAAGCTGAGATCTGAATGCAGCTCCTCTTATTTCTGTTGGGGTTCCCACAGTAGAGATCATGAAGGGCCAACACTCCAGGTCCTAATCTGCTGACTTCATTCATCCAGAACAAAGCTGAATGGTCAAAAGGAAAAATAAAAAGCCCCTGAACTTTAGTACCATTAAGATAATGGCTTTCCTAGGATACACTGCTCTGTACAAACCTTCACCAGGGCTCCTAATCATTGTTAATTGTTTCAGTCATGAGAACTAAAGTTTGCTGACCTTTTTATTCCATGCTAAGTCCTGTGCTGAGGGCTGCACGTATATTATTTCACTGACTCCTTACAACATCCTTACGGAGTATTAGTCTCATTTCGCAGGTGAAGAAGGTTTGGCACAGAGTTAAGTGACTTACCCAAGGAATGCGGGTTGCTGTGAAAGTTTTGAGACAGATGGGGTTATGGTCCATTATTTCACTTCCAAGAAACACAATTGACAATGTTCTTTCTGGCTCATCTGTGCAAGTTTCAACTTGTTTGGCTTGTCAGTGTTATGGGAGGGCTTCATTTGTTTCTGTCCACGCTGATTTTATGTTTCTTGATTTTTATGTATCTCAAAACTTTTGTAATGACCCACTCAGCATAACCTAGGATTGACAGAAAGCAGATTTGAACCCAGGTCTGTAGAACTGCAAAGCACAGGCTCTTAATTACTACACTGATCCATATACCACAGTTCGAGGTCATAAAGAGATGGAAGAATTTTCAAAATAGTGCAGAGACAAACAGTGATAGGGATATTGAATCATTAGGGAAAGTTCTGTTGCTTCAGATTTTTCATTTACCAGGGTACAATAATTTGTAACACATTTTAGAACAATGTCCTATTAAAACAATCAAATGTAAAGAAAAAATTGGTGACAAAGCAAGAATAAAAAGGATGAGTTTTGAAAAGAAAGAAAACATGGGACTTGAACTTTAATCTTTGTTGTGTTAAAAATGGACATAATGGCTTTGAGTAGGCTCCTTCTTTTGGGGCCTCAGTTTCTTCATCTATACCAAGAAAGGAATAAGTAGACTTGCTCAATTCGTCTTTAGCTTTAATGTACATATGAATTATATTGTTAAAATGCAAATTCTGATTCACTGGGTCTGGCATGAGTTCCAAAATTCAGAATTTCTATAAACCTCTCAAGTGATGATTATGCTGGCTAGGGACCAGACTTTGAGGGGTTATATTACCTGGGATTCAACTCTAAAACTCCCAGGTATTACGGTAAATCCCAAATTGCTAGGTAAACAAGGAGTGACTATTGATTTTCTTCTTAGTGGACCCTGAAGTTTCTCCAGCTGTGGCTTTTATTACTCACACTTGATCTTTTCTGTCTCAAAAACATTTCAAGTCCCCCTGAATTTACTGCTTTTGATGTGGCCCATGTTAGCCTGTTCTAGGAACTGGGAAGAGGGTGGCTGACTTGGAAGGCTGACAACTGTGTGCACGAGTGCCCTAGATGCCCTCAGATGAAGTGTGTTCTCTGCTCTGCTCTCTGCCTCAGACCCCATCTTTGGTAGACATGCTGTCCTCTGTGTCTCACATATGGGCAACAGGAAGGGCTTGTAGAAAGAGAAAAAGGGTAATAACAATTACAAGGGCTTATAGGAAATCAGGGCCAGTGCCTGATTTTCCTGAAGGAATCAAGTGTGTCATTCTGTCACTTGCTCTGTTGGGAAAGTCAGAGAGCAATGTCTGAACCCTGTTTCTCCATCCATCCCTGTTCTCATTCTCTCAGACTGAGATTTTTCTCTCCCTGATAAAGAATGTGTTTAGGTAGCTAAAATATCTACTTGGAAAATACAATTTTTGTTGATCAATGTAAACCTTCAATTCTGAAGGCTCTGATATTTAATCACATCTGCAAAATCCCCTTTGCCATGTAAGATAACATATTCACATGTTATAGGGAATAGGATGTAGACATCTTTGTGGGCTATTGTTCACTCACATCTCTCCTTCTTAAGGTGAAGTACTCTAGAGACACCTAGTTTGCCTCCCCACCATCCCTTCTCTCCTTTACCAGAAACAGCCCTGATTTTTCTTTGTTGATCCAAATCTTAATCCGTGTAGGGCAAAAATCATTCTCTTGACCATAGTGATCAGTTAAGGGGTAGGCAAAAGACCTTAGGTAAATCAAAAGTGAGCTATTATCAGTACTTCAGATGATGGGACAGAGCTGCATGGGGCAAACTCTCTTTAGGCTCATGGAAGTGAGCCAGAGGTGGAAGTGATTGATAGGGTGAATATCATTATACCCTTGCCCATCTGCATGGTTTACTGTATCTCCCCTGCAAATATGATGCTTCCCAGTGGCCAATGTGTTTTCTTTTCCATTTTTCAAATTTACATGTCAAATGAGGAAATGGAGTTTCTCTTATATTAGATACTCATTTGAAGTAATTTACCATTTATAGTTAATAAGTGGTGAAGTTGGAACATAAGCTTGGATCCTCTACTTCTTTTTTTTTGTGGTTTTTGGTTGGGGCTGGGTTTGAACCCACCACCTCCTGCATGTGGGGCCAGTGCCCTACCCGTTTGAGCCACAGGCACCGCACCTGGATCCTCTACTTCTAAATAGTTCCACTATATTGACTGCCTTGAACACCATAGGATTAGCGTGAAAAGGCCTAAATTACCTTTGGCATTTATGTAGGGATATAACCATGAGTCAGTTTCCAAGTGGAGAGTATACTTGTTACCATCTTTAAAACCTGTTCTCCTTTCAATACTGTGGGACATTGTCCTGCATCTGGCTTGCCAAGGCATTTTAGGATATTTGTTCTGCTTTTGGTCAGAAGCCATTAACTATAATTGAGGTATATGAGCCTAATATTAAATGAGCTCCTAATTAAACCTTGTTAGGTATGTGTATTTATTATTTTACATAATCTTAGCCACCTATCCTATATTATTATCTTCATAATCATCACTATTATTATTCCTGCTTCAAAGATGAGGAAAACAAGGCTTAGAGACTTTAAATTCCTTTCCCAAGCCAAAATTAAAAGCCAAATGGTTTAACTTCAGAGCCTGCATTTTTTTATAGTAGTTCACCATGACTATAGCATTTAGAGGTATCGAGCATTGTTTCCCCAGCATTTATCACACATGGGTAATAAATCTATATCTGTCTTTGAAAAACATTTGTACTTCTTTTCACTTGTCATAATCTATTTCCTCTTTGTTTTTCTTTTTTTTAATTGAATTATAACTGTGTACATTTACGAGGTACAATGTACTACTTTGATATACAATGTGGAGTATTTATATCAAATTGATTAACATAACCATCACCTCACTTACTTATTTGTTGTGGTAAAACATTTATACTCTACTCTTAATACTTTTCAAATATACCATTGCATTGTGCACATTAGGTGAGGTCCCACCAAATACCATTCCTCCTCCTATCATCCCCCCTACCACCATCCCACCTCTCCTCCCCTTTTCCTCATCTTCCCCCCTTTCTGGACTATAGTGTTTTATCATTTGTACAAATGTGTAGGGGATTATATATTGGTTTTATAATAGTATTGAGTACATTACTTTCCCCCAAAATTCTTGAGGTACTTTACTAAAAAGAATATATTTCAATTCTATCCATGTAAATATAGAAGATATGAACTCTCCATCTCTTTTATGGCTGCATAGTATTCTGCGGTATACATATACTACAATTTGTTAATCCATTCATGGGTCAGTGGGCTCTTAGGCTGCTTGCATGACTTGGCAATTCTGAACTGGGCTAAAATAAACATTCTGGTGTAAATGTCCTTGTTGTAAAATGATTTTTGATCATCTGGGTGTATACCTAGTAGATGAATTGCAGGATTGAATGGTAGGTTTACTTTTAGTTCCTTGATTGTTCTCCAAACTTCTTTCCAAAAAGGCAGTAATAGCTTGCATTCCCACCAGCAGTGTAGAAGTGTTCCCTTCTTTCCACATCCATGCCAACATCTGTAGTTTTGGGATTTTGTGATGTGGGCTAATTTTACTGGAGTTAGATGATATCTCAAAGTGGTTTTGATTGGCATTTCTCTGAAGATTAAAGATGATGAACATTTTTTCATGTGTTTGTAGGCCATTAGCCTGTCTTCTTCAGAGAAGTTTCTGTTCAAGTCTCTTGTCCACAAAGAAATGAGTTTATTTATTCTTTTCTTATTGATTAGTTTGAGTTCTCTATGGATCCTAGTTATCGGAACTTTGTTGAAAAATAACCTGCAAATATTTTCTGTTCTGAAGGCTGTCTTTTTGCTTTACTTACTGTGCTCTTGGCTGTGCAGAAACTTTTTAGTTTTATCAGATCCCAGTAATATATTTTTGGTGTTGTTTCAATTGCCAGGGGGTCTTCCTCATAAAATATTTTTCCAGGCCAATTTCTTCAAGTGTTTCCTCTGAACTCACTCCAAGAATCTTTATAGTTTCATGTCTTAAGTTTAAATATCTTATTCAGTGAGAATCAATTTATGTTAATGGTGAAAGGTGAGGATTCAGGTTCAGTTGCCAGCCAGTTCACCCAGCACAATTTGTTAAATAGGAAATCTTTCCCCTAGTTAATGCTTTTGATAGACTTATCAAAGATTAAATGACGATAAGTGACTGGGTTCATCTATTGGTTCTCTATTCTGTTCCATAAATCTACCTCTTCATTTTTGTGCCAGTATTATGCTGTTTTGATCATTATAGATTTATAGTATAGCCTGAAGTCTGGTAACATGATACCTCTGATTTATTTTATTTAATTAATTAATTTTGTAGAGACAGAGTCTCACTTTATTGCCCTCAGTAGAGTGTCGTGGCATCACACAGCTCACAGCAACCTCCAACTCCTGGGCTCAGATGATTCTCTTGCTTCAGCCTCGCAGTAGCTGGGATTATAGGCACCTGCCACAACGCCCAGCTATTTTTTTGTTGCAGTTTGGCCAGTGCCATGTTTGAACATGTCATCCTTGGTATATGGGGCTGGCACCCTATCTTGATTTGTTTTTATTGCTGAGTAATATATTGGCTATTTGAGGTTTTTTTCTGATTCCATATAAAACGAAATACTATTTTTTCAAGATTTTTAAAGTATGACATTGGTGCTTTAATAGTGATTGCATTAAATATGTAGATTGCTTTGGACATTTTTAACAATGTTGATTCTGCCCAGCCACCAGAATGGTCCATTTTACCATGTGTTAACATCTTTAGCTATTTCTTTCCTCAGAGTTTCATAATTCTCTTTATGGAGATCTTTTACATCCTTTGTTAGGTAAATTCCCAGGTATTTCATCTTCTTTGGCACTACTATAAAAGGAATTGAGTCCTTGACTATATTTTCAGCTTGATTATTGTTGGTATATATAAGAGCTACTGATTTGTAAGTATTGACTTTGTATCCTGAGATGCTGCTGTATTCCTTGATCACTTCTAAGAGTTTTGTAGTTGAGTCCCTGGGGTTTTCCAGGTATAAGATCAGATTATCTACAAAGAGTGAGTATTTGTTCTTCTCTGACCCAATTTGGATAACCTTGATCCCCTTCTCTTGCCTGATTGTGATAGCTAAGACCTCCATTACTATGTTGAATAGCAGTACAAACAATGGGCATCTTTGCCTAGTTCCTGATGTGAGTGGAAATGTTTTCTATTTTACTTCATTCAATATGATATTGGCTATTGTACTCCATTCAATATGATATTGGCTGAATATGGTCTCTACCAGTTTAATAAATGACCCATCCATGCCTATTTTCTTAAGTGTTCTGATCATGAAAGGATGCTGGATATTATCAAAGGCTTTTTCTGAGTCAATTGAGAGAATCACATGGTCTTTGTTTTTTTATTTTCTTTATGTGACCTTGTAACCCTGAAATAAAACCAACTTGATCATGGTGTAGAATTTTTTTGATGTGTTGTCGAATTCTGTTTGCTAGAATCTTACTGATTATTTTTGCATCAATTTTCATCAATGAAATTGGTCTATAGTATTCCTTCTCTGTTGGGTCCATTCTTGGTTTGGGGATCAGCATGATATTTGTTTCATAGAATGTGTGGGAAGTATTTCTTCTTTTTCTATATTTTGGAAAAGGTTGTATAATATAGGTACTAGTTCCTCTTTAAAGGTTTGGTAGAATCCTGATGTGAAGCCATCTGGTCCTGGACTTTTCTTTCTTGGGAGATTTTGTATAGTTGATGCTATTTCAGTGATTGATATAGGTCTATTCAAAATTTCTAATTCTTTCTGGTTGAGTCTAGGAAGGTTGCGTGCTTCCAAGTATTGGTCCATTTCCTTCAAATTTTCATATTTCTGAGAATAGAGTTTTTTTGTAGTAATCAGGATTTTTCGAATTTCTGAGGTGTCTGTTATTTATCCTTTATCATTTCTTATTGATGATATTAGAGATTTTACTTTTCTGTTTCTGGTTAGGTTGGCTAAAGGATTATCAATTTTTTTAATCTTTCCAAAAAAACAACCTTTTGTTTCATTGATCTTCTGAATGATTCTTTTGTTTTCAATTTCATTTAATTCTACCCTAATTTTGGTTACTTCTTTTCTTCTGCTGGTTTTGAGGTTGGAATGTTCTTCCTTTTCCAGTTGCTTGAGATGACCCATTAATTTGTTGGCTTCTTCTCTTTCTGTTTTCTTGATGAAGACTTCCAAAGCTATGAATTTCCGTCTTGGAACTGCCTTTGCAGTATTCTACAGGTTTGATAATTTGTGTCTTCATTATCATTTTGTTCCAAAAATTTGGTGATTTCCTTCATAATCTTGTCTTTGATCTAGCTATCATTCAGCATAAGGTTATTTAATTTCCATGACTTTGTTTGACTATGAAGATTCCTGTTGCTGTTGAGTTCAAATTTTATTCCATGATGGGCCAAGAAATACAAGGAATAAGTTCTATTCTTTTAAATTTGCTTAGGTTAGACTTGTATCCTAAGATATCATCAATTTTGGAGGATTTCATTAGGATGAAATGTTCTGTAGATGTCTGTTCAGTCCATTTGTTCTAGGGTCAAGTTTAAGTCCATTATTTCTTTGTTTAGTTTATTCTTGAAGGATCCATCCAGAATTGCCAAAGGGGTGCTAAAATCTCCAACTATTATAGTGCAGGAAAATACCAAATTGTTCATGTCTGTTAGGATTTGCTTTATAAATTGAGGAGCATTCAGGTAGGGCAAATATATGTTATATTTATCAAAATATCTTCATGTTGAGTGTTTCCCTTGACAAATATGTAGTGACCATCCTTATCTTTCCTTATCTTTGTTGATTCGAAACCTATTGTATCTGCAAATAAAATTGCAACCTCTGCCTTTTTCTGATTTCTATTTGCCTGTATTATAGATGTCCCTCCCTTCACCCTGAGTCTTTTTTTATACTTTAAGGTAAGATTAGTCTCTTGTATTCAACAAATGTCTGAGCTTTTGTATCCAGTAAGCCAACCTGTGCCTCTTTAGAGGACAATTTAAGCCATTCACATTAATTGAGAGAATTGATAGGCATGGTAGTGTTTTGGATATCATAGTTTTCAAATGGCCAATGGATATTTTTAATCCTTTCACCATTGTGGAGTTAGGTTTTGTTAAAAAATTTCTAAGTGAGTTTACCTTGGTGGTAGACCATTGTGCTGGTCCTTATGGAAGATGGGTCTGAGAATATCTTGGAAAGCTGGTTTAGGTATGGCAAATTTCCTAAACATATGTATGTCAGTAAAGTATTTGATTTCTCCATCACAAATGAAACTCAGTTTAGCTGGATGCAGGATCCTGGGCTGAAAGTTATTTTAGAAGATTGAAGGTCGAGAAGTGGAGCATGTTGGTGGACAGGACGGACGTGTAGCCCACCTCTCCAAAGTCAGCAGATGAGAGGAAGAGGGATCTAGACGTTTCCCGTGCATGGATTATTGGTGTGGACAGACAGCTGGCTACGCTCAGCGAACTGGCAGATTGCTGTATATGAGGGGTAATTTAAAACCATGAACTCTGTTGTAGAGATTTTTCCCTGCTTGGCTATGCTGGCCGGCAGGCCCCTCCCTTATGGAGGACCGCAGCTTCCAATTACTGGCAAAACCCAATTGACAAAAATTTATTCTTGAGCTGAGGGGGCCTCACAAGGCATAGAGGCCCTTCTCCATGAAATTATGAAAGAAAATTTTCCAGATATGTCAAGAGATTCTGAAATCCAGATAGCAGACAGTTTCAGAACCCCAGCATGATGCAATCCCAATAAGACATCCCATAGGCATATGATAATTAACTTCACTAGTGTCAGAATGAAGGAGAAACTTCTGAAAGCAGCAGGACACAAGAAATCTATAACATACAAAGGGAAGAAATTAGAATGACTGCAGATCTCTCTGCTGAAACCTCTCAAGCCAGAAGAGGGTGGTCATCAACTTTTAATCTCCTAAATCAAAATAACTTTCAACCCCGGATCCTGTATCCAGCTAAAGTGAGTTTCATTTATGATGGAGAAATTAAATACTTTAATGACATTCATATGTTGAAGAAATTTGCTATAACCAAACCAGTTCTCCAGGATGTTCTCAGACCTATCCTCCATAATGACCACCCCAATCCTCTACCACAAAAATAAACCCACTCAGAAATTTTTGACCAAACTCCAACTTCCACAATGGTGAAAGAATTAAAATTGTCCACTGGACTTTCGAAAAACTCGATACATACTCAAAATTTTACCAGACCTATCAATATTCCCCATTAATGTGAATGGCTTAAACTGTCCTCGAAAGAGGCACAGGTTAGCTGACTGGATACAAAAACTCAGGCCAGATATTTGCTGCATACAAGAGTCACAGCTTACCTTAAAAGATAAATATAGACTCAGGGCAAAAGGATGGTCGTCCATATTTCAGGCAAATGGTAATCAGAAAAAAGCAGGTGTTGCAATTCTATTTGCTGACACAATAGGCTTTAAATCAACAAAAGTAAAGAAAGATAAGAATGGTCACTACATATTTGTTAAGGGTAATACTCACTATGATGAGATTTCAATTATTAATATTTATGCACTCAACCTGAATGCGCCTCAATTTATAAGAGAAACTCAAACAGACATGAGCAACTTGATTTCCTTCAGCTCCATAATAGTCAGAGATTTCAACACACCTTTGGCAGTGCTGGATAGATATTCCAATAAGAAGCTGAACAAAGAAATTTTAGATTTAAAACTAACCATCCAACATTTGGATTTAGTAGACATCTACAGAACATTTCATCCCAATAAAACTGAATACACATACTTCTCCTCAGCCCACGGAACATACTCCAAAATTGATCACATCATAGGTCACAAGTCTAACCTCAGTAAATTTAAAGAAATAGAAATTATTCCATGCATCCTTTTGGACCACCATGGAATAAAAGTTGAACTCAGTAACAACAGGAATCTGCACACTGATACAAAAACATGGAAGTTAAATAACCTTATGCTTAATGATAGCTAGGTCAGAGATGAGATTAAGAATTAAATAGCCACATTTTTGGAACAAATTGACAATGAAGACACGAATTATCAGAAACTCTGGGATACCGCAAAGGCAGTCCTAAGAGGGAAATTTATAGCACTGCAAGCCTTCCTTAAGAGAACAGAAAGAGAGGAAGTTAACAACTTAATAGGACATCTCAAGCAACTGGAAAAGGAAGAACATTCCAACCGCAAACCCAGTAGAAGAAAAGAAATAACCAAAATTAGAGCAGAATAAAATGAAATTGAAAACAAAAGAATTATACAACAGATCAATAAATCAAAAAGTTCATTTTTTGAAAAGGTTAATAAAATAGAAAAACCTTTGGCTAATCTAACCACTAAAAAAAGAGTAAAATCTCTAATTTCATCAATCAGAAAGGACAAAGCCAAAATAACAACAGACTCCTGAGAAATTAAAAAAATCCGTAATGAATATTACAAGAAATTTTATTCTCAGAAATATGAAAATCTGAAGGAAATTGACCAATACTTGGAAGCACGTCACCTTCCAAGACTTAGACAGAATCAAGTGGAAATGTTGAACATGCCAATATCAAGATCTGAAATAGCATCAATCATACGAGATCTCCCTAAAAAGAAAAGCCCGGGACCAGATGGCTTCACAACAAAATTCTACCAAACCTTTAAAGGGGAATTAGTACCTATATTACTCAACCTGTTCCAAAATGTAGAAAAATAAGGAAGACTACCCAACACGTTCTATGAAGCAAACATCACCCTGATACCTAAACCAGGAAAAGACCCAACAAGAAAGGAAAATTATAGACCAATATCACTAATGAATATAGATGCAAAAATATTCAACAAGATCCTAACAAACAGGATCCAGCAACATATGAAACAAATTATACATCATGACCAAGTAGGTTTTTTCCCAGGGTCTCAAGGCTGGTTTAATATACGTAAATCCATAAGTATAATTCAGCCCATAAACAAATTAAAAAACAAAGACCATATGATTCTCTCAATTGATGCAGAAAAAGCCTTTGATAATACCCAGCATCCCTTCATGATCAGAACACTGAAGAAAATTGGTATAGATGGGACCTTTCTTAAACTGATAGTGTCCATCTACTTCAAACCCACAGCCAATATCATATTGCATGGAGTTAAACTGAAATCATTTCCACTCAGATCAAGAACTACACAAGGCTGCCCATTGTCTCCACTGCTCTTTAACATTGTGATGGAAGTTTTAGCCATTGCAATTAAGGAAGAAAAGGTGATCAAGGGTATCCATATAGGGTCAGAAGAGATCAAACTTTTGCTCTTCACAGATGATATTATTGTATAATGGAAAACACCAGGGATTCTACTACAAAACTCTTAGAAGTGATCAAGGAATACAGCAGCGTCTTAGGTTACAAAATCAACATTCATAAATCAGTAGCCTTTATATACACCAACAATAATCAAGCTGAAAAATCAGTTAAGGACTCTATTCCATTCACAGTAGTGCCAAAGAAGATGAAATATTTGGGAGTTTATCTAACAAATGATGTGAAAGATCTCTATAAAGAGAACTATGAAACTCTAAGAAAAGAATTAGCTGAAAATGTTAACAAATAGAAAAGCATACCATGCTCATGGGTGGGAAGAATCAACATTGTTAAAATGTCCATACTACCCAAAGCAATATACAATTTTAATGCCATCCCTATTAAAGCTCCACTGTCATATTTTAAAGATCTTGAAAAAATAATTCTTTGTTTCATATGGAATCAGAAAAAACCTCAAATAGCCAAGACATTACTCAGAAATAAAAACAAAGCAGGAGGAATCATGCTACCAGACCTCAGACTATACTATAAATCAATAGTGATCAAAACAGCATGGTACTGGCACAAAAACAGAAGTAGATGTCTGGAACAGAATAGAGAACCAAGAGATGAATACAGCTACTTACCATTATCTAATTTTTAACAAGGCAGTTAAAAACATTCAGTGGGGAAAAGATTCCCTATTTAACAAATGGTGCTGGGTGAACTGGCTGGCATCCTGTAGAAGACTGAAACTGGACCCACACCTTTCACCATTAAGATAGACTCTCACTGGATTAAAGATTTAAACTTAAGACATGAAACTATAAAAATACTAGAAGAGAGTGCAGGGAAAACCCTTGAAGAAATTGGTCTGGGCGAGTATTTTATGAGGAGGACCCCCCTGGCAATTGAAGCAGCTTCAAAAATATACTACTGGGACCTGATCAAACGAAAAATCTTCTGCACAGCCAAGGACACAGTAAGTAAAGCAAGCCGACAGCCCTCAGAATGGGAGAAGATATTTGCAGGTTATGTCTCCAACAAAGGTTTAATAATCAGAATCCACAGAGAACTCAAACGTATGCGCAAGAAAAGAACAAGTGATCCCATTGCAGGCTGGGCAAGGGACTTGAAGAGAAACTTCTCTGAAGAAGACAGGCACACGGCTGACAGACATATGAAAAAATGCTCATCATCTTTAAATATCAGAGAAATGCAAATCAAAACTACTTTGAGGTACCATATAACTCCAGTAGGATTAGCCCATATCACAAAATCCCAAGTCCAGAGATGTTGGTGTGGATGTGGAGATAAGGATCACTTCTGCACTGCTGTTGTGAATGCAAATTAATACATTCCTTTTGGAAAGATGTTTGGAGAACACTTAGAGATCTAAAAATAGACCTGCCATTCAGTCCTATAATTCCTCTACTAGGTATATGCACAGAAGACCAAAAATCACATTATAACAAAGATATTTGCATCAGAATGTTTATTGCAGCCCAATTCACAATTGCTAAGTCATGGAAAAAGCCCAAGTGCCCATCAATCCACCAATGGATTAATAAATTGTGGTATATGTACGCCATGGAATATTATGCAGCCTTAAAGAAAGATGGAGACTTTACCTCTTTCATGTTTACATGGATGGAGCTGGAACATATCCTTCTTAGTAAAGTATCTCAAGAATTGAAGAAAAAGTATCCAATGTACTCAGCCCTAGTATGAAACCTATTTTTGGATTTCATATGCAAGCTATACCCAGTTTTAACCTAAGAATATGGGGAATGGGGAGAGGGAGGGGAGGGAGGGTGGAGGATGGGTGGAGGGAGGGTGATAGGTGGGATTACACCTGCAGTGCATCTTACAAGGGTACATGTGAAACTTAGTAAATGTAGAATATGATTGTCTTAACACAGTAACTAAGAAAATGCCAGGAAGGCTATGTTAACCATTGTGATGAAAATGTGTCAAACTGTTTATAAAACCAATGTATGGTGCCCCATGATCACATTCATGTACACAGCTATAATTTATTATTAATAAAAAAAAGAAAAACAAAAACAAATCTAGGATGCAGTAATATAAATTTGTCCAGAATCTTAGGAGTATAAATAAAATAGTAATCTCTCACTTCTCCATGTCACTAAATTCAAATATGCTTTTGGTGTACGTTGGAGTTGCATATTTTGTAGCTAAAGTCTGTCAAGGTCATCAAAGATAAGGAAGTGTTTTTTGGGTGTTTTTACAGATAGAATGAACTAGAAATATGAGAAACTGTTATCGTATTTTAAAATAATAACAATTATTTAGCAAATACATAAAATATGGCAGACATTGCCCTACATATTTAACATAGGCTCTTAGTCTATCATATGAGATAGACATTATGATTATTTCCCTTTTACAAAAGAGATGAAATCTTTGAGAATGTAATCAACGTATCTGGTAAATGTCAAGTTTCAAGGCATTTCAACTTAACGATGGTCCTATAGAGAAGTGGGAGATTACTATTATATTTATTCTCCCGAGATTCTGGACAAATTTATATCACTGGCCTTTGTAATTTTTTTCTTAATACACAAAAGAGAAATATTAAAAGGAATAGTACACACACACAAAAGAAGATTGAAGGTCAGTGACCATCTTCTTCTGGCTTGAAAGGTTTCAGCTGAGACATCTGCAGTCATTCTAACATTTCTCCCATTGTAGGTAATACTTTTATTACATCTGGCTGCTTGCAGAATTTTCTCCTTCACATTAACTTCGGCAAAGTTAATTACAATATGTCTAGGAGATGCTTTATTTGTATTGAGTCTTGCTGGGGTTCTGAAACTGTACTATCTGAGTTTCTGTATCTCTTGCAATGCTTTGGAAACTCTCCTTCATAATGTCTTGGAGGAGAGCATCTATACCTTTAGGACCACCCTCTTCTTCATCAGGAATTCCTATAAAACGAATGTTTGATGTTTTGAGTGATCCCAAAACTCTCTCAGGGAATGATTAGTTTTTGCTCTCCATTTCTCTGCCTCTTTGAGTTATTGGGAATGTTCAAAAGCCTTGTCTTCAATTCCAGAGTTCCTTTCTTCTGCCTGTTCAACTCTATTACTGAGGTGTTCTATTCTATTTCAGAGCACCTTGGATAACTTTTTCATTTCCTTGAGCTCTGCTATCTCTTATCTCATTATGTCTATATCCTTGGTGATTTTGTCTTTGAATTCATTAATTTCTTGAGACAAATTTTGAACAATTGTTTGGATTTCTATTTCCATCTTTCCCTCCATTCTATTAATTTTATTTGCCATCCATATTCTGAATTCTATTTCTGACATTTCAGCCATTTGTTTTTGAATGGCATCTTCTGACATATCTCCTTTGTCATTCTTTGGGGTAGTTGATCTACTCTGATTATTTATGTTGCTGGAGTTTTTCTGCTGGTTCAGCCCCATGATTATTTTCTGCAGTTTGGCAAGTAAAACTGGTAGAGTGAGTTTGGACTGAGGGCCCCAGGAATTGTAGTTAATCAGACCCTTATCCAAGAGCTGGGTCTGGTGATTGTGGGCTTTTCTCCTTTAGCTTAACAAAGGCTCTTTTCAGACCTGTAGCCATTGACTCTGAGGAACTGATTGGTGTGATAGGGCTAGCTGGCTCTGTCTTATAGTCAGCCAGCCTCTATCCAATCCCAATGGGTTGTGGACTTAGGCTGAAATCTCAGCTTGGGAGAAATACAAGCAACTGAGACACTGTGCCTCCCATCAGCAACAACTAGAGAAGGAGAATTGGTCCTTCTCAATACAACACAACCATGGCTCAACCTTGGAGGGTCCCCAGATGGACAGCCCAGGTCAAGAGTTCTAATCTGATTGTCCCAGGCAGCACAATCACTTCTGGACAGGGAGAGGTCAAATGGTCTCCAGCCACCTAACAGCAGAGATCCACAGGCAGCTCCATCCTGAAAACCTGAGAGACTGGAGTCTGGATCCCTCTGGTGTTCAATGGAGTCAGGAAGGCCTGCCCAGCCAAAGAGTCAGTTCATGGGATCAGCACCACTTTCCTGGTCTTGCACTACAGCTATACACCACCACTGGTAACCCTATGTGGCTGTGGCCTGGCTTTCTTCAGTGTGCAATGGCACCAGGGATATGCACCTGCCAGAGTCAATGTGGAGTCAGGACCTCCTTCCCTACTGTACACTGCCACTGGCAACCCTGAGGGGCTGAATGCTGGCTCCCTCCAGTGCTCAACAGAATCTGGAAAGTGTTCCACCAGAGTCTGTCCTGGACTGTGAGTACCTCTATCCACTTGTGAGTACCATCTTGGTGCAATTTTTTGTCTCACACAGTCTGTGTCTCTGCCCCAGCCACACTCTGCCACCAGTACCCCTGAGGGGTTGAAGCCTTGCTCCCTCTAGTGGTCAATAGAATTGAGGGAAGTGCTCCTCCAGTCTGACCCTGGGCTGAGCCCTGCCACCCACATACCATCATGGTGTGGCACTTCTCTGTCTCCCACTCGTCCCTCTCTCCTGTTCCCCCTAACTTCCACTCTAGTCACTGTTTCTAGTTGTGCAGCTGACCTACACAATGCCCAGGCTTCTCAAGTCATTGACAAACACCCTGGGCTCTGTAAGGGACAGGCCATCATCAGATGAGAGGGGAAGGGTGGACTTGGAGTTCAGAATTGCAGGGAAAAATATTTGTTCATTTTTATGCTGGGCAAGAGAATGCCCAGGCTCACAGGTGGGATCTCTCTTGAGAAGGAATCCTGGTGTTTAGTGGCTCTCTCCTGTGGGGTAAAACAAGAGGTCTTTTGTTCACTGCTTTCTTATAGAGAGCACACAGACAGCCACTCTCTTAGGGGAGGAGTGTCTCATCCTCTTGGTGATGGGTTTTCTACCTGTAGTTTGTTTACTTGGAGTCGCAGCTTGCCTCAGCAGGGATGAGGTGCCCTCATCAATCTTCTTTCTTAGCTCAGCTCCTGACCTTCAGCTTCATTGAGTTCATTCTGTCCATTATCTCTCCCTCTGGACAGGAACCTCTATTGAACACTGGCTCCAGTTGGCCATCTTACCTCCTCCCCTGTTTGCTTTTCTTTTCTTTTCTTTCTTTCTTTTTTTTCTGATGGTAGCTCCAATATTTATTTATTTTCATTAGTTAGGGCACAATTGCCAATGGTTTATTTTATTGTGCTTGATAAAAATCACAGACAGGGTATGTCCTCACCCCTCCTGGAAGGCCCTGTTTGCTTTTCTAAATGACATAGTTCTTCTCTCATAACCAAGGTTATCTTGATTTCTTAATGATAAAATTTGTTTCAAGGTTATTTGATCATCACTTTGAGTAGCCCTTGTATTAACAATATATTCCATCTAGCTTAATCTGTACTGACCACCTGAAGTTATTCATGTGGTCTTCTCTTCTCAAGCACATCCCCAGTGGTTATTATTGAAGGAACTGACATAAACTCAAGATACCAAGTGTTGTAATTCTTAGATGCAAACCTACTCTGCATAGGGAAGGTGACCAGGACTGCTGTGGTCCCTCACCTCCTCAGCATAAGCCAGGTACTATAGGATGGCTTGTTCCCAGGCACCTTTGCATACAGTACCTACCTTCCCCTCAGTCTGCCCATCTATACTATATCTAGAGTGAAGAGATAATTTCTAAACTCCTTTCCAGCACCCAAATCCTTTAATTTTAATCCTCATATGCTTCTACTGTTATGGACTCTAGGGACTTAGTTTGATTATAGAGAAGAGGCCTGGCAAGAACTAGCCAGAGAGCTACTCTCTGCTCATCACCCCTGGGCAGGAGTTATAGGGTGTGGTATCAGTCCTGGGGTAGCAGTTCAGTAAGACCAGACAGAGCTCTAGGGAGCAAGGAGAGATCTAGCATTGAGAACTGCAGTTCAGTGGATGGGGAGATACGTGCTTTCTGTGTAGGGTAACTCAGGGGTATAGAAGTCACCAGTGGAAATGAGACTAAAGTCCTCACTGGAAAGAGGTGGGGAGAAGTTGTACTGTTTTTCCTCTGTCATGAAGACCTTCTTAGAACCTGAACAAGAATAAAATCTCAGGTACAGATACAAGTGGGTTCAGCTGAAAGGAGCTGGAAGTGCTAGAGCAGGATAAAAAGTCACAGGGCTACAACAGTCACAATTATACTGGCTTTATCAATTCTCAGTGTCTGCTTTATCTTTCCATTATTATATCAATAGTGGAACATACATGATTCATAATCTGCTAATATACCCCTCCCCCACATATCATCACCTTTGAACTATCTTTTGCTTGATAGATTCTTAAATTGTATTGATTATGGCTTTAAAAGTATGCATAGGAAGTTCCCTGCTATGAGTACATAAATCAAAGTGGTTAAGAGTTTGTGGAATTAGACCTGGATTCAAATTTCAGCTCTGCCATTTAGCTGTTATGTGACCGTGGGCAAGTTACCTCATACCATGCATGAAAATTCTTCATGTATGAAATGAGGATGATAGTAATACAGCATCTCAAATATGTTCTGAGGTTTAAATAAGAAAATGTGCATAGCACATTAAAAAAAGCAAGATAAGGGCCAGGCACAGTGGCTCAAACCTGTAATCCTAGCACTCTGGGAGGCCGAGGCAGGTAGATTGCTTGAGATCACAGGTTTGAGGCCGGCCTGAGTAAGAGTGAGCCCCCATTTCTAAAAATAGCTAGGCATTGTGGCAGGTGCCTGTAGTCCCAGTTACTCAGGAGGTTGAGGCAAGAGAGTCACTTAAGCCCAGGAGTTTGAGGTTGCTGTGAGCTTTGATGCCACAGCACTCAACCAAGGGTGAAAAAGTGAGACTCTGTCTCAAAACAAACAAACAAAAAAACAAAAAATAAAACAGAATTATGCTACCAGACCTCAGACTATACTATAAATTGACAGTGATCAAAATAGCATGGTACTGGCACAAAAACAGAGAGGTAGATGTATGGAACAGAATAGAGAACCAAGAGATAAACCCAGCTACTTACCGTTATTTGATCTTTGACAAGCCAATTAAAAACATTTGGTAGGGGGAAAGATTTCCTATTTAACAAATGGTGCTGGGTGAACTGGCTGGAGACCTGTAGAAGACTGAAACTAGACCCACACTTTACACCATTAACTAAGATAGACTCTCACTGGATTAAAGATTTAAACTTAAGACATGCAACTATAAAAATACTAGAAGAAAGTTCAGGGAAAACTCTTGAAGAAATTGGCCCAGGCGAATATTTTATGAGGAGGACCCCCTGGTCAATTGAAGCAGCATCAAAAATACACCACTGGGACTTAAAAAGCTTCTGCAGAGCCAAGAATACAGTAAGCATGCAGACAGCCCTCAGAATGGGAGAAGATATTCACAGTTATGTCTTCGACAAAGGTTTAATAACCAGAATCTACAGAGAACTCAAATGTATTAACAAGAAAAGAACAAGTGATCCTATCTCAGGGTGGACAAGGGACTTGAAGAGAAACTTTCTTAAGAAGACAGGCACACGGCCTACAGACATAATGAAAAAAAATGCTCATCATCCTTAATCATCAGAGAAATGCAAATCTAAACTACTTTGAGATATCATCTAACTCCAGTGAGATTAGCCCACATCACAAAATCACAAAACCAGAGATGTTGGTGTGGATGTGGAGAAAAGGGAACACTTCTACACTGCTGGTGGGAATGCAAACTAATACATTTCTTTTGGAAAGATGTTTGGAGAACACTTAGAGATCTAAAAATAGATCTGCCATTCGATCCTATAATTCCTCTACTCGGTATATATCCAGAAGACCAAAAATCACACTATAACAAAGATATTTGTACCAGAGTATTTACTGCAGCCCAATTCATAATTGCTAAGTCAGGGAAGAAGGCCAAGTGTCCATCGATCCATGAATGGATTAATAAATTGTGGTATATGTACAATATGGAATATTATGCAGCCTTTTAGAAAGACGGAGACTTTACCTCTTACATGTATACATGGATGGAGCTGGAACATATTATTCTTAGCAAAGTATCTCAAGAATGGAAGAAAAACTATCCAATGTACTCAGCTCTACTATGAAACCAATTTATAGTTTTCTTATGAAAGCTATAACCCAATTATAGCCCAAGACGAAGGGGAAAAGGGAGAGGGAGGGGAGGGGAGGGGGTAGAATGGGTGGGACTACACCTACAGTGCATCTTAGAAGGGTACATGTGAAACTTACTAAATGTAGAATATAAATGTCTTAACACAACAATTAAGAAAATGTCGTGAAGGCTATGTTAACCAGTTTGATGAAAATATTTCAAATTACATATAAAGCCAGCACATTGTATCCCATGATTACATTAATGTACACAGCTATGATTTAATATACAAAACAAAACCACAAAATAAATGGTAGCTATTGTTGGTTTGGTTTGTCCAGGATGTCTCCCACCTCAGCCTATAGGCATGTGTTTTTCTGTATATCCTTTTCAAATCAAATCAGTTTGTGTTCACTAATTTTTCATTTATAATACATAAGAAAAACAAGAATTTACCTCACTATAAGATAATCTTCAAGTATTTTTGAGCACCTACCTTGGGCTAAGAGCCAACCCTTAGTTAATGGTACTTGGAAAGTCCAGTGAAATATGGTAGAGCAGAAGGAATGTGATGGACTGTGTTCTGATTAATTTTATGTATTAATTTGACTAGGATGTGTAATACCCACATATTTGGTCAAGCATTACTCTGGGAGTATCTGTGAGGGTATTTGTGGGTGATATTAATAGTTGAATTGGAACACTAAGTAGATTGTCCATACCAATGTGAGTGGGCCTCATCCAATCCACTGAAGACCTGAATAGAACAAAAGGCTGAGTGAAAAAAAATTCACTCTCTTCCTGTGTTAAAGCTGACACATTACTCCCCTTCTTTCAGACTTGGATTCATACTGGGACTTATACCATTAGCTCTCTTGCTTCTCAGACCTTTGGACTCAGACCAGAACTATACATCATAGCTTCTTTGGGTCTCCAGCTTTCCAACTGCAGATCTTGGTACTTCTCAGTATCTGTAATCATATAATATCCTATTCTCATGGTCAATCTCTCTTGCTCCTCCATATATTATATATAATATATAATTATTAATATAATATAATATATATGATATATATAAGATATTAATATATAATATATAATCCATACCTACCTATATAGTATATCTCTATTTAACTGGATATACCTATATAGATAGATATGTAATAGATATATCTCTGTCTATCTATTGGTTCTGTTTGTCTGGAGAATCCTGACTAAGACAGTCCAGGGAAATTCATCATGTCTGTTCCTAGATCATGATCGTTTTCTAGTACTTCTCAATTCTCCACTGAGATTTCTTAGGTTTAATTTTTAGACAGAAATAGAACACAATTCTTGGGGTTGAATACACAGAATCAAGACAATTTGTTGTATCCTAATAGTTTAGTGACATGAACAAAATCAATGGCCCTAGTAGGGACCCTATTCTGAACAGCACCAATGTGTACCAATAAATAATGTCCACATATTTTGAAATCAAATCTGATTTTAGAGAATGCCTCTCAATTTTTGAAAGTGTTGCAAGTCTGCAGAGGTGACTTTCAATGCAGAGAGAAGATAAGATGCCTTAGAATGTATCTGAGGAAAGAAATAACTCTTGACCACTGGAAAAGTACACACATTGCTTAGATGTTTCTGTAACAGAAAACTCTAGGGGAAAAATGCTTCTCTAGTGACCCAGCTCTTCTGGATGGAAAAAGAGTCCCAGAGCATGTTCATATGCAATGAATATTTTATGAGACTGTTATTTCTGTGCACTTGCTCTGATGTTAGGTTTCCTTTAAGTTACCTGCAGTATCATTTTGTATTGGCCTGAGTTGTGATGTCAGAAATAAGAGAACCTTAGATGTGTAAGGTGTGTCTTAAAAAGACTCCGTCATCAAACTTGTTCAGAATTTAGTAGCAGAGGTGGGAGAAGTAAAATAGTGGGACCAGGGGTACTGAGATCCTCTCACCACAGGGCATGAGTTTTATTATTCTTTGCACCTGTAAATTCAATGTACAAAATAGCAATTAATACAGATCGACATTGCCAATGTATGTGCAGACTTGATGGATGGATAAAAGCTCCCTTCATATGCATCATATCTTGTTGATCAGCCCCCACCACCAACAGCCAGGAAAGCTCCTTGGAAGTATCTTGTATATCCAGCATGAAGCCTTGGATCCAAACTAAGTGGCACTAAGAGGGAGCAATACTGAGATTCATGCAGGTACTGTTATTATGGGGATGAAAGTTTAGAATTTGATGTTCTGGGCCTGGTGATTAGGGTTAGAGAAGGGCCATGCCCTTGGGGTTGAACTAAATAGTGATCTAGTAACAAAGACAAATGTTAGTCACCTGGTTTATCACTTAAACATTTTTGTTTAATAAACGCTTGGCCTGTGCATGTGTGATGTAAAGAGTTGTTAGTCGACTGAAAATGGTAGCATCTACCTATGTCATTCATGCGGAAACCTAATTCTAGTAATTCCAACTTGTAAATATCACTGAGATCCACCTTCTTGTTCCCAGTATCCACTCCTTCTTCCCCAATTTATACCATCAGAGACTCCTACTGGCCTCTTTGTGTCCACTGTGCTCCTCAATTCACAGTGCTTACTACAGAAATATGTAAGCTTTTAAAAATAAATCAAATAATTTCCCTCTCTTGCTTTGAAAACCTTCAGTGAATTCCCATGTACTACACAATAACAGCTTAACATGGGCTTCTTACAAAGTCCTTTCTGTTCTGGTCCTTGACTACCTAGACATTACCACTCTTCCTCCCGTCTCTCTCCTTGTTGCATACTTTAGCCATATGGAACTACTTGCTATTTTCTGACACTCTGATATATCACATTGCTTTCACAAATGCTGTGGTTTTAGAAGTGGATTTAAAGTCTGCCCTCAACTTTCATCTCCAGCTGCTGTCCAGATGCACCCCCCAGACATGCCATCTGCTCTAGTCACATGCAACTATTCCCTATTCACTGACCAGACCAAGGATTTCCAATAGATCACAACCGAGCAGAGGAGGTTTAAACAAATAATTAGACAATAATGAGGAAAAGGTTTCAGTAGAGGTAGGATCTAGCTGAGGAGTATAGGTGAGGAAGCTGTCAGTTAAGTTTAGTGGGTCAAGGAGAGCCATAGGAAGTAGGCAGTGTTTGAACTGGTTTTGGGGGATGATTTAAAGTTTTTTATAGCATTTCTAAGGTGCTGAGAGTTGCTTGAAATCTGCCTGATATTTAAGTACTGCAAGCATACTGCCTGTAGTTGTATCTACTGCTAATTTGCTTAATCTTTGAAGAAACATTTTTCTGAGTTACAGGTTATCATCACTTCCCAATTAGTAGTGATTGAATGAATGAGCTTTTATAAGAGTGCAAATGGAATTGACTAAGGTGATTCAGGGAATGAAAAGGAACTCAGAAAGAAACATTCTGACCTGGTCTTCTTTTTCCCAATTTTGTCTTGCCTTCCTATTTTGTAACCTAAGGGTTACAGTGACAATGACAGTGCTTTCTTTCTTTATTAATTTATTTTTTATATTTTATACTTAGTAGGTTTCTAATGAAGTTACTTGTGGATTCATTTTCACTCCTCACTGTGTCATCCCCTTCATCTGAGACATATTCCCTTTTCAGAAGTCAGTTCCATCATCAGAACAGTGAATAGGACTGGCCAAATCAGTCTTATTCACCATGCATTTTGTGGATGCTGCTACAGGAGGCCCAGAGAAGCCCTTCTGCCCTTTAGTTTCAGTCAGAGCATTTCAATTTTCTTTATTGTGCTCCCTTATCCTTCAATGGGGTTGTTTTACTTTCAATTTTTATTGTGGTATAAGTTGTATACAGTAAAGTCCACAAATATTATCTGTACGAGGTCTGACAATTAAGTTTATGAACTTTGCCTAGAAAAACTGCTACACTTCAATCCTACATATCACTATAGTCACCTTTGAGGTACTTCCCTTGGGAACCTATGCACTGATACCAGTGCCTAGTCTACCCTTCAAAGCAGTTTTGGAATTATTTTTCTGGAATGGTCATCAGAGCTGTCATCATATTACCCTTGATGCCCTGAATGTCATAAAATACCTTTTTTCCAATATTTCCTTTATCTTCTGGCAAAGACAAAAGATATTGGGGGCAAGATCAGGTGAGTAGAAAGGGTGGTCCAATACAATAATACAGTTATTTGTTTATCTCCCTCCAAGACAGTGCCATGTGAGCTGGTGAATTGTGATACAAGAGTCATGAGCTGTTGGCAAGAAGTGCAGGTTGTTTTTGTCTTAACTTTTTCGCACAGCTTTTTCAGCACTTCCGGATAGTAAACCTGGTTAACTATTTGTCCAGTTGGTACAAATTCATATTGAACAATCCCTCTTACATAAAAATAATTTAACAAAATTGTTTTGACTTTTGATTTGGACTGACAGAAATTTTTGGTCATGGAGAATTGTCTGACTTCCATTGTGCACTTTGACATTTTATTTTAGGGTCATATTGGTGGTATACCCATATTTAATCACCAGTGATCACACAGCCCAATACATCATCTCATCATCTTGCCTCTCCAAACTTCAATTCTCCTCTGCTTTTGTTCATTGGTGAGTTCCTTTAGGACCATTTTTGCACAGACCTCTCTCATGCCATGATTTGCAGTTAATTTCTTCTTTTTTTTAGAGTAAAATTTGATGTTTATTATATATGTTACAGAAATTCGAACATTAAATAAGTTTTAAAATAATTTATATACAGCTAAAGACAGAATAAAGGAAGAATAACTAGCAATGTAATAAATTTCTATCCTGTGCAAGTGAGGGCTGAGGACAGCATCTTAATCAATGGTAGTTGCTTCATTTCCTAGGTAAGGTTGATAATCACAAGTCAGACATTTGTAATAAAGCTGGGTTCATCATATTTTTCTTTGGTTTAAGACTTTTCATAAGGCAGAAGGACCTGATTACACAATTGGCTTTTGGACTAGAAAGATATTCATAAACATAGTGAACTAATTAAGCACAACAAATTAATTTGATCTCTTTTTCTGCTGTGGCTAATATTTGACATTTAGTGCATTAGTTATAAAATTATCAACTTGACAGAGGCTCCCATCCAGAAGGAGAGTTAAAGGACAGAAACTTAGCAAGTAACCAGGTGGATTTGAGCTGCACGAAGACAGCAGGTTGAAGAAGGCACATCAACACTGTTGAGGTGAGCTGTGACCCCAAGGATACAAACAAAAGGTACAAAATCCATCACAAAGTGGACAGGAGTCCCCTCACCCATGATAATGGCTCAGAGTGCCTTACAAACAAATGAGCAGAGTTCAAAGTTCCTCCCACTACACTCCACGGGAAAGACCCTCTAAAAACTGGACCTACCTCCCCTACCAGGGTGCCACAGCGTTCTCCTGCCAGGCATAAAACTAAATAAAACTATATATATTCTCTACCTGCCACTCTGAGCTCCAAGCACTCCCCTCCACTCTCTGAGGTCTGGAGGCCTGTCCCCCAGGAGTCCAGATTCTTGGGTGATTTCTCGAGGGGTGTGGACAGGGCCTAAACTGCAGCTGGTCAGTGCTGACTCTGGGGCACAGGAGTGAGGAGAGGACAGTGGCTGAGAGGGAACCACACCAGAGCAGCGGTGCCCCAAGGTGCAGAGCAGCAGCTGTCTTTTAGCAACAATAGGGCTCACTCCTGGATATTCTGAAGCCACACCCCCTGTCTCCCTGGGCAACCAGAGGAAGCCGGGCATCTACTCAGGTGGCAACCACCATGGAACAGATCTGGGATGAAAACGCAGGCCCCATGAGTAAAGGGTTTTCCTGAGGTGGTACTGGCTTGGGTGGAGCGTGGGGACTAGAAATGCACATGCAGAGCCGGGAAGTTCCCAGGGTGGGGCTGACCCAGAGGACCGCTTTACTGAGCCTAAGACACACGTGGACCTCAGGGGATTGTCAGCCTACAGACAAAGGAAGACAGGAGGCTAGAACTAACAGGTAAATGAATACAAACCTGAAGGAGCAAAGACAGGGCCTGAGGCACAGGCCTTGGGAACTCAAAACAGCTTCTCTTCTGCAGGGGAATTTAGCAGGGACAGAAACAAATTCCTGCAAAGTTGTTCTGTTCTGTTCTGTCAGTAACATCAATCAGGGGCAGGGCTAGAACTGAGTGAACACCTCCCAGCCTCCATCAAGCACTCGAGGCTGTCAGGCCTCACCTCCCCCTACTAGATAGAGACAGAGCACAGTGATCTGGCTGAGCTGAAATGAATTTCCTTGTGATTCAGACAGGTGAAAACCCCTAGAGTATCTATTCACTACAGGAAACTGGGTCAAAGCCCTGCGGGACTATCAGTGACTGGGTGTGACAGAGGTGCAAGGTGGGGAAAGAGGCATCAAACTTCCCAGACTGATCTATTTGCTGGGTGGGTCCTCCTGACTTCATGGAGCACTGGAGCAAGCCTATGAGAGTAGTCACCAGACCCCTGTGATCCAGTTGTCAGAGATCTTTTAAACTCTCCCACCTGAGACAGGTGCTGACTGAGACAATTGATTTGGACCTTTTGAACCGAGCCAATCACCCAAGGACTATTCAGGTGGTGCCCTGGGTCTGTGGTTGTAGGAAGGTTTGATTTTTCTTTTCCAATTGCTGCGTGTAGGGGGCAGGGTGACTTAATTGCTGGCATTTCTCCACAGCTGACACTTTAACCCAGAGTAACTGTTTCACTCAGGTCGAACAGAGACCAGTTGAAAACAAGACAGAACCACTTAGCCCAACCACACCAAACAGGTCCCCAGTTTCTTAGGCCATAGCCCTGTAGGGGTCCTTGACAAAGCTCCAGGGGAAAATTCAAATGGTGTAAAACAATCATGGGGTGGAATCAGTGGAAAAACTCTGGTAACATGAATAACCAGAATAGATGAACCCCCCCAAGGAAAGATATGGCAGATATAACTGAAGATCCCATTCAAGAACAGCTAGCCGAGATGTCAGAAATTGAATTCAGAGTTTGGATTGCAAATGAGATTAATAGAATGGAGGAAAATGTGGAATTAGAAATTCGAGCACCAATTCAAAAGTCGGAATTAGAAATTCGAGGAGAAAATCAAAATTTGTCTCAAGAATTTAACGAATTTAAAGACAAAACCACAAAGATTTTGACGCACTGAAGCAAGAATTAGCAGCCCTCAAAGATCTGAAAAATACATAGAATTCCTCAGTAACAGAGTGGAGAAAGCAGAAGAAAGGATTTCTGACCCAAACTCTCAAAGAGGAAGAGAAATGGAGAGCAAAAAAAGGGATCATTCTCTCAGAGAATTCTGGGATAATTCGAAGAAGGCTAATATCCACCTCATTGGAATCCCTGAAAGTGATGAAGTGGCCTCACTAGGCACAGAGCCCCATCTCCATGAAATTATGAAAGAGAATTTTCCAGACATGCCAAGAGATTCTGAAATTCAGATAGCAGACAGTTTCAGAACCCCAGCACAACTCAATCCCAATAAGACATCCCTCAGGCATATCATAATTAACTTCACTAAAGTTAATAAGAAGGAGAAAATTCTGAAAGCAGCCAAATGTAAGAAATCCATTACTTACAAAGGGAAGAATATTAGAATGACTGCAGATCTCGCTGCTGAAACTTTTCAAGCCAGAAGAGTGTGGTCATCGACTTTTAATCTCCTAAAGCAAAATAATTTTCAACCCTGGATCCTGTATCCAGCTAAACTGAGTTTCATTTATGTTGGAAGAAATTGAATACTTTAATGACATTCATATATTGAAGAAATTTGCCATAACCAAACCAGCTCTTCAGGATATTCTCAGACCTATCCTCCATAATGACCAGCCTAATCCTCTACCACAAAAGTAAACTCACTGAGATAATTTTGATCAAACTCTGACTTCCACAGTGGTGAAAGGATTAAAAATGTCCACTGGACTTTCGAAAAACTCGATGCCCAAAATTTTACCAGACATATCAATATTCTCCATTAATGTGAATGGCTTAAACTGTCCTCTAAAGAGGCACGGGTTAGCTGACTGAATACCAAAACTCAGGCCAAATATTTGCTACATATAAGAGTCATATCTTACCTTAAAAGACAAATATAGACTCAGGGTGAAAAGATGGTCATCCATATTTCAGGCAAATGGTAATCAGAAAAAAGCAGCTGTTGCAATTTTATTTGCAGATACAATAGGCTTTAAATCAACAAAAGTAAGGAAGAATAAGAATGGTCACTTCATATTTGTTAAGGGTAATACTCACTATGATGAGATTTCAATTATTAATATCTATGCACCCAATCAGAATGCACCTCAATTTATAAGAGAAACTCTAACAGACATGAGCAACTTGATTTCCTCCAGCTCCATAATAGTTGGAGAGTTCAACACTCCTTTGGCAGTGTTGGATTGATCCTCCAATAAGAAGCTGAGCAAAGAAATTTTAGATTTAAACCTGACCATCCAACATTTGGATTTAGAAGACATCTACAGAACATTTCATTCAAAAAAAACTGAATACACATACTTCTAATCAGCCCATGGAACATAGTCCAAAATTGATCACATCTTAGGTCACAAGTCTAACCTCAGTAAATTTAAAGGAATAGAAATTAATCCTTGCATCTTCTCAGACCACCATGGAATAAAAGTTGAACTCAGTAAAAACAGGAATCTGCATACTTGCACGAAAACATGGAAGTTAAATAACTTTATTCTGAATGATAGCTGGGTCAGAGATGAGATTAAGAAGAGAATTGCCAAATTTTTGGAACAAAACAACAATAAAGATACGAATTATCAGAACCTCTGGGATACAGCAAAGGCAGTCCTAATGGGAAATTTATAGCACTGCAAGCCTTCCTCAAGAGAACGGAAAGAGAGGAAGTTAACAACTTAATGGGACATCTCAAGCACCTAGAAAAGAAAGAACATTCCAACCCCAAACCCACTAGAAGAAAAGAAATAACCAAAAGTAGAGCAGAATTAAATGTAACTGAACACAAAAGAATTATACAACACATCAATAAATCAAAAAAGTTAGTTTTTTGAAAATGTCAATAAAATAGATAAACTTTTGGCTAACCTAACCAGGATAAAAATAGTAAAATCTCTAATCTTATCAATCACAAATGACAAAGACGATATAACAACAGACTCCTCAGAAAATCAAAAAATCCTTAATGAATATTACAAGAAACTTTATTCTCAGAAATATGAAAATCTGAAGGAAATTGACCAATACATGGAAGCACATCACCTTCCAAGACTTAGCCACAATCAAGTGGAAATGTTGAACAGACCCATATCAAGTTCTGAAATAGCATCAACCATACAAAACCTCCCTAAAAAGAAAAGCCCGGGACCAGATGGCTTCACGTCAGAATTCTACCAAACCTTTAAAAAGGAATTAGTATCTATATTACTCAACCTGTTCCAAAATGTAGAAAAAGAAGGAAGACTACCCAACAAACATCACCCTGATGTTTATGAAGCAAACATCACCCTGATCCCCAAACCAGGAAAAGACCCAACAAGAAAAGAAAATTATAGACCAATATCACTAATGAATATAGATGCAAAAATATTCAACAAGATCCTAACAAACAGGATCCAGCAATACCTCAAACAAATTATACATCATGACCAAGTTGGTTTTATCCCACGGTCTCAAGGCTGGTTCATTATATGTAAATCTATAAATATAATTCAGGACATAAACGAATTAAAAAACAAAGACCATATGATTCTCTCAATTGATGCAGAAAAAGCTTTTGATAATATCCAGCATCCCTTCATGTCAGAACACTTAAGAAAATTGGTATAGAGGGGACATTTCTTAAACTGATAGAGGCCATCTACAGCAAACCCACAGCCAATATCATATTGAATGGAGTTAAATTGAAATCATTTCCACTCAGATCAGGAACCAGACAAGGCTGCCCATTGTCTCCACTGCTCTTTGACATTGTAATGGAAGTTTTAGCCACCACAATTAGGGAAGAAAAGACGATCAAGGGTATCCATATAGGGTCAGAAGAGATCAAACTTTCACTCTTCACAGATGATATGATTGTATATATGGAAAACACCAGGGATTCTACTACAAAACTCTTAGAAGTGATCAAGGAATACAGCAGCATCTCAGGTTACAAAATCAACATTCATAAATCGGTAGCCTTTATATATACCAACAATAGTCAAGCTGAAAAATCAGTTAAGGACTCTATTCCATTCACAGTAGTGCCAAAGAAGATGAAATATTTGGGAGTTTATCTAACAAAGAATGTGAAAGATCTGTATAAAGAGAACTATGAAACTCAAAAAAAGAAATAGCTGAAGATGTTAACAAATGGAAAAACATACCATGCTCATGGCTGGGAAGAATCAACATTGTTAAAATGTCCATACTACCTAAAACAATATAAAAATTTAATGCAATATTTATTAAAGCTCCACTGTCATACTTTAAAGATCTTGAAAAATAATACTTCGTTTTATATGGAATCAGAAAAAAACCTCGAATAGCCAAGACATAACTGAGAAATAAAAACAAAGCAGGAGGAATCATGCTGCCGGACCTCAGACTATACTATAAATCAATAGTGATCAAAACAGCATGGTACTGGCACAAAAACAGAGAACTAGATGTCTGGAACAGAATACAGAACCAAGAGATGAATCCAGCTACTTACCATTATCTGATCTTTGACAAGCCAGTTAAAAACATTCAGTGGGGAAAAGATTCCCTATTTAACAAATGGTGCTGGGTGAACTGGCTGGCAACCTGTAAAAGACTGAAACTGGGCCCACACTTTTCACCATTAACTAAGATAGACTCTCACTGGATTAAAGATTTAAACTTAAGACATGAAACTATAAAAATACTAGAAGAGAGTGTTGAAGAAATCGGTTTGGGCGAGTATTTTATGTGGAGGACCCCCTCCCCCTGGGCAATTGAAGCAGCTTCAAAAATACACTACTGGGACCTGATCAAACAAAAGCTTCTGCACAGCCAAGAACACAGTAAGTAAAGCAAGCAAACAGCCATCAGAATGGGAGAATATATTTGCAGGTTATGTTTCTGAGAAACATTTAATAACCAGAATTCACAGAGAACTCAAGCGTACAAGCAAGAAAAGAACAAGTGATCCCATCGCAGTCTGGGCAAAGGACTTGAAGAGAAACTTCTCTGAAGAAGACGGGCACACGGCCTACAGACATATGAAAAAATGCTCATCATCTTTAATCATCAGGAAAATGCAAATCGAAAGTACATTGAGATACCGTTTAACTTCAGTAAGATTAGCCCATATCATAAAATCCCAAGACTAGAGATGTTGGCATGGATGTGGAGAAAAGGCATCACTTCTACACTGCTGGTGGGAATGCAAATTAATACATTCCTTTTGGAATGATGTTTCAAGAACACTTAGAGATCTAAAAATAGATCTGCCATTCAATCCTATAATTCCTCTACTAGGCATATACCCAGGAGACCAAAAATCAAATCATAACAAAGATATTTGTACCAGAATGTTTATTGCATCCCAATTCATAATTGGTAAGTCATGGAAAAAGCCCAAGTGCCCATTGATCCACGAATGGATTAATAAATTGTGGTATATGTACACCATGGAATATTATACAGCCTTAAAGAAAGATGGAGACTTACCTCTTTCATGTTTACATAAATGGAGCTGGAACATATTCTTCTTAGTAAAGAATGGAAGAAAAAGTATCCAGTGTACTCAGCCCTACTATGAAACTAATTTATGGCTTTGACTTGAAAGCTATAACAGTTATAACCTAAGAATAGGGGGAAGGGGGAAAGGGAGGGGAGGGAGGGGGGAGGTGGGCGGAGGGAGGGTGATTGGTGGGATTACACCTGTGGTGCATCTTACAAGGGTATATGTGAAACTTAGTAAATGTAGAATGTAAATGTCTTTTTTTTTTTTTTATTGTTGGGGATTCATTGAGGGTACAATAAGCCAGGTTACACTGATTGCAATTGTTAGGTAAAGTCCCTCTTGCAATCATGTCTTGCCCCCATAAAGTGTGACACACACCAAGGCCCCACCCACCTCCCTCCTTCCTTCTTTCTGTTTCCCCCCCATAACCATAATTGTCATTAATTGTCCTCATATCAAAATTGAGTACATAGGATTCATGCTTCTCCATTCTTGTGATGCTTTACTAAGAATAATGTCTTCCACGTCCATCCAGGTTAATACGAAGGATGTAAAGTCTCCATTTTTTTTAATGGCTGAATAGTATTCCATGGTATACATATACCACAGCTTGTTAATCCATTCCTGGGTTGGTGGGCATTTAGGCTGTTTCCACATTTTGGCGATTGTAAATTGAGCTGCAATAAACAGTCTAGTACAAGTGTCCTTATGATAAAAGGATTTCTTTCCTTCTGGGTCGATGCCCAGTAATGGGATTGCGGGATCAAATGGGAGGTCTAGCTTGAGTGCTTTGAGGTTTCTCCATACTTCCTTCCAGAAAGGTTGTACTAGTTTGCAGTCCCACCAGCAGTGTAAAAGTGTTCCCTTCTCTCCACATCCACGCCAGCATCTGCAGTTTTGAGATTTTGTGATGTGGGCCATTCTCACTGGGGTTAGATGACATCTCAGGGTTGTTTTGATTTGCATTTCTCTAATATATAGAGATGATGAACATTTTTTCATGTGTTTGTTAGCCATTCGTCTGTCGTCTTTAGAGAATGTTCTATTCATGTCTTTTGCCCATTGATATAAGGGATTGTTGGCTTTTTTCATGTGGATTAATTTGAGTTCTCTATAGATCCTAGTTATCAAGCTTTTGTCTGATTGAAAATATGCAAATATCCTTTTCCATTGTGTAGGTTGTCTCTTTGCTTTGGTTATTGTCTCCTTAGCTGTACAGAAGCTTTTCAGTTTAATGAAGTCCCATTTGTTTATTTTTGTTGTTGTTGCAATTGCCATGGCAGTCTTCTTCCTGAAGTCTTTCACCAGCCCAATATCTTCCAGTGTTTTTCCTATGCTTTCTTGGAGGATTTTTATTGTTTCATGCCTTAAGTTTAAGTCCTTTATCCATCCCCACTCACAAGAATGTAAATGTCTTAACACAATAACTAAGAAAATGCCAGGAAGGCTATGTTAACCAGTGTGATGAAAATGTGTCAAACACTCTATAGAACCAGTGTATGGTGCCCCATGATCGCATTAATGTACACAGCTATGATTTAATAATAAAAAAATAAAATTAGCAACTCAAAATATTTATTACAAAATAGGCCTATTTTTGTTTTCTTTTTCTTTTAAATTTTACACAAATGTGTAAGATTTTCTCTCTCTCTAAATGAGTGTTCTTCAGACTAGTCTCCTTCGTAAAAATATACTCATTCCATCGATGTCACAATTGGTTTGACCACTTTTGGTGCTCATCTCTTTATTCATTCATTATATAGATGTTTATTAAATGCTTTCTTTGTGCCTGCCAGTATGCGCTGTCCTGGACAGAGTGGATAACAAAGTCTGGCCTCTGACTTTCCAAAGTTTTCAGTCTAGTCTCATGATCCTGCCTTCAAACAATTGGGGTCCTCATAAGAAAATCACTTTGTTTAATACATCCTTTTCCTTGGCAAATACTTTCTATTGGCCTTATTGCTAATATGTTCATTACATATGTATCTGAATGATATTTCACAAAGCAAGTAAAACCAAAACAGAAGAAACTACCACCTTAGTAGCTTCGCATTTGTCTACTAGCCCCCCTCCCCAACCCTGGGTTAATACCCTGATTCAAGCTCTGTCATTCTCACGGTGGCACACAAAAGCATGCAACAATAATAATAAATGTTACTCAGAAAAACAATATCACACATCGACACAGACACAGCTGAGAGACACTGATATACCAAGGTCATGAAACCCTACTGAGCTGTTTGTACAGTGCTGGCAATATAAGCATACAGTGGCAAGTTCAATCACTTAATTGTAAGACCTCCATACACTTGTATTTTTAGGAAGTTAGCACACTCCTATAAACACTACCCAGATCAAGAAACAGATTAGCACAGAGGTTCCCTTGTGTCTCTTCCATGTCATACTCCAATGCCACCCTTTTTTCTGCAACCTGCTGCCCCTGGAATAATAGGCACTGTTCCAACTCAAATCACCATAGTTTGGTAAAGCCTATTATTGAATTTAATATAAATGGAATCAGTCAGTATGTACTCATTTACTTATGACTTCTTTTGCTCAACATAACATCTATGAGATTCACCTAAATCACTTTCTATAGATGTTATTCTTTTTAACTTCTAAGTAGTACCTCAGTATTTTGTATAAATACATCACAGTTCATTTAGTTACTTTACCTTTGATAAAGTTAGTTTTTTTTTGTTTTTGACTATTATACCCATAGCTTCTATGAATAATTTTGTCTCATAGCATGTATCTTTTTGTATACAAATGAAATCATATCTTTTGGGTGTTCAGTAGGGGTAGGAAAGTTTATTTTTGTTTTATCATCAAAGAGTGCTTACATTAAAACCAAAAACTTAAACATTTTTCAACCATAGTCAGATTCCAAAACATAGGACTGTGGACTGGCAATATGATAATCTGAGAATTTTGTCAAATATGCAGTCTTAGGTCCAGTCCTCATATACTCTGATTCAGTATATCTTGGGTAGAGTCCAGGGAATGAGTTTGATTTTATAACTCCTTAAGTAATGAGTTATTCTGATAGGGTACGAGCATCGAAAATCAACCAATTGGAGGATCTCTAAGAGCATTTCTGGATCAAACATGCTATATTTCTACCAAATGCTTTCTCTAAACATTAAATCCTTGGAATCATTTACGGCATTCATGGTCTGGGAATTCTTGCACTATATCAAACTTTTCTATTTGTTTGTCTCAGTCTAACCATCTGTGTATTTCTCTGAGGAAAGGACCATATCTTCCCTGTATATTTCTATATCCTCTACATCTAGTACAGAGTGGGCCATGTAGCAGGTACTCCATCCATGTGAATCAAAGTCTAACACAGATCATATATTTTTCTGAAATATTTTGAGAGAGAGGTCCATCTATGTAGATTTCATTGCCTCATTGTTACTAGGCTTTTGGAGAAAGGATAATATTGGCTAGAACTAGAAAGTCATTTCTCACTTTAAATTACATTTCAGATTGAGTTCACAGCAAGATGATAGGATTTCAAGCCAAGATTTGGCAGAGAAATGGATACTCAGAATAAAGAGTTTTCATACATGAGGGTTGGTACTTTTGGTTGAAAAGAGGATATGATAGTGAGGAAGTAGAAACCCCAGCGTCATGCCTGTCCTGAGCATTATAGAGGGAATTTGCTGCCAGTCTTTAGGAAAAGCCCTAAACCAGCCCTCTAGTATATGAGGGCAAAGAACAATGTTGAAGAAGGATCACGGGAGGCATATACACTGGGGAATTTAAAACCACACTCTTGCTAACCGTATCCTACAGGTGTCTGTTTGAGACTCTGTAATGTAGTACTTTAGACTGGGTAACTTATAAACAACAGAAATTTGCTTACAATTCTAGAGGTTGGGAAGTTTAATTTTAAGGTGCCAGCAGATTTGGTATCCAGTGAGGGCTTATTCCTCCTATATGGTCACTTTTTTTGGTCCTCATGTGGAAGAAACAAACTGGTTCCCTAAAGCCTATTTTTATAAAGGCACTAATTCTTTCAGGAGGGCAAAGCCCTCACGACCTAATCACATTCAAAGACATCACCTCTTAGCACTATCACACTGGGTATTAGGTTACAATGTATAAATTTTGGAGGGACACAAACAATTAGACCATACTAGCAGGTAAACCAGGAATTCCAGAGTTCTCTGTGAAGACACATTTGGGGTTATAAAGAAATGAAAGCACTACTGTGAATGGGATAGAGTCCTTAATTGTTTTTTCAACTTAACTATTGTTGGTATATATAAAGGCTACCGATTTATGAATGTTGATTTTGTAACCTGAGACACTGCTGTATTCCTTAATCACTTCTAAGAGTTTTGTAGTAGAGTCCACCATGGAATATTATGCAGCCTTAAAGAAAGATGGAGACTTTACCTCTTTCATGTTTACATGGATGGAGCTGGAACATATTTTTCTTAGTAAAGTGTCTCAAGAATGGAAGAAAAAGTACCCAATGTACTCACCCTTATTATGAAACTAATGTAGGGCCTTCACATGAAAGCTATAACCCAGTTACAACCTAAGAATAGGGAGAAAGGGGAAAGGGAGGGGAGGGAGGGGAAAGGAGGGGGATTAATGGGATTACACCTGCGGTGCATCTTACAGGGTATATGTGAATCCTAGTAAATGTGGAATGTAAAGGTCTTAGCAAAATAACTAAGAAAATGCTACAAAAGCTATGTTAACTAATGTGATGAAAATGTGTTAAACGATCTATGAACCAAGTGTATGGTGCTCCACGATCATACTAATGTACACAGCTATGGTTTAATAAAAATAAATAAATATAAAAAAAAATAAAGGGGGAAGAAAAAGAACCACACTTACTTTAAAAAAAAAAAAAAATGAAAGCATTCTCTCACAAGCTTGGGTCAGGACAAATAAGTAGCCAAGAAAGGAAGGAAACTTTCAACAGGGGAGAATTTGCTGTAACCATGAGCTCCAGCAGTGGGTACAGGTATATTCATACATGCCTAAGGCCATACTTAGCAGGTTACCCATAACTCTAGGTTGCAAAGTATTCCAGCCAAGCAGCACCATAGACGAGCAAGGCTGCAGAGAACAACTTGCTTTCCCTATGGCTCTCTATGATTATGTTTACTACACTCTTACATTTATAATATGTGTCTACTGTGGTCTGAATGTTTGTGTCCTCCCAAAGTCCTTATGTAGAAAATAACGCCTCATATGATAGTATTAAAAGGTAGGGCCTTTGGAAGGTGACTAGGTCGTGAGGTGACCTTGGTCTTTGGAAGGTGACTAGGTGGAGTCCTCATGAATAGAATTAGTGTCCTTATAGAAGAGGCCTGAGCAAGCTAGTTTGACCCCTTCCACCATGTGAGAATGCACCAAGGAGTCACCATCAACAGATGCCAAATCTGGTGCCTTGATTTGAGACATCCAAGCATATAGAACTGTTGGCTATAAGTTACCAAGTTTTAGGTATTTTGTTATAGTGCCTGAATCGATCAAGATAATGCCACATTATAAAAGAAGCTGAACTCTGAAAGGTTGGCTATTCACTGCAGCCATCAAGGAGAGAGATAATTACCTAGAAGCAGTCCAAATTAAATTATGGAATGGGTCTGAGATTACTAGATTGAATTAAATCTAGCCCCTTCCCAATCAGGATGTGTATGGGTAGGGACTCTTTAGGAAGATCAGTGAAGTTTCAGGAAAATAAAGATACACTTTCCTGGAACATCTGAATTTAGTATGTCTATTTTGGGGACCACACTACAAAAGAATGAATTAGATGGCCTCTGAAGTATTTTATTATTATTTTTTCTTTTTTTTTTTTTATTGTTGGGGATTCATTGAGGGTACAATAAGCCAGGTTACACTGATTGCAATTGTTAGGTAAAGTCCCTCTTGCAATCATGTCTTGCCCCCATAAAGTGTAACACACACCAAGGCCCCACCCACCTCCCTCCTTCCCTCTTTCTGTTCCCACCCCATAACTATAATTGTCATTAATTGTCCTCATATCAAAATTGAGTACATAGGATTCATGCTTCTCCATTCTTGTGATACTTTACTAAGAATAATGTCTTCCACGTCCATCCAAGTTAATACAAAGGATGTAAAGTCTCCATTTTTTTAATGGCTGAATAGTATTCCATGGTATACATATACCACAGCTTGTTAATCCATTCCTGGGTTGGTGGGCATTTAGGCTGTTTCCACATTTTGGCGATTGTAAATTGAGCTGCAATAAACAGTCTAGTACAAGTGTCCTTATGATAAAAGGATTACTTTCCTTCTGGGTCGATGCCCAGTAATGGGATTGCAGGATCAAATGGGAGGTCTAGCTTGAGTGCTTTGAGGTTTCTCCATACTTCCTTCCAGAAAGGTTGTACTAGTTTGCAGTCCCACCAGCAGTGTAAAAGTGTTCCCTTCTCTCCACATCCACGCCAGCATCTGCAGTTTTGAGATTTTGTGATGTGGCCATTCTCACTGGAGTTAGATGATATCTCAGGGTTGTTTTGATTTGCATTTCTCTAATATATAGAGATGATGAACATTTTTTCATGTGTTTGTTATCCATTCGTCTGTCGTCTTTAGAGAAAGTTCTATTCATGTCTCTTGCCCATTGATATAAGGGATTGTTGGCTTTTTTCATGTGGATTAATTTGTGTTCTCTATAGATCCTAGTTATCAAGCTTTTGTCTGATTGAAAATATGCAAATATCCTTTCCCATTGTGTAGGTTGTCTCTTTGCTTTGGTTGTTGTTTCCTTAGCTGTACAGAAGCTTTTCAGTTTAATGAAGTCCCATTTGTTTATTTTTGTTGTTGTTGCAATTGCCATGGCAGTCTTCTTCATGAAGTCTTCCCCCAGGCCAATATCTTCCAGTGTTTTTCCTATGCTTTCTTGGAGGATTTTTATTGTTTCATGCCTTAAATTTAAGTCCTTTATCCATCTTGAATCAATTTTTGTGAGTGGGGAAAGGTGTGGGTCCAGTTTCAGTCTTTTACATGTACACATCCAGTTCTCCCAACAGCATTTATTGAATAGGGAGTCTTTTCCCCAAGGTATGTTCTTGTTTGGTTTACCAAAGATTAGGTGGTTGTAAAGTGTTAGTTTCATTTCTTGGTGTTCAATTCGATTCCAAGTGTCTATGTCTCTGTTTTTGTGCCAGTACCATGCTGTCTTGAGCACTATGGCTTTGTAGTACAGACTAAAATCTAATATGCTGATGCCCCCAGCTTTATTTTTGTTACAGAGAACTGCCTTAGCTATACGGTTCCATACAAAATGCAGAATCATTTTTTCCAAATCTTGAAAGTACGATGTTGGTATTTTGATAGGAATGGCATTGAATAGGTAGATTGCTTTGGGAAATGTAGACATTTTAACAATGTTGATTCTTCCCATCCATGAGCATGGTATGTTCTTCCATTTGTTAATATCCTCTGCTATTTCCTTTCTGAGGATTTCATAGTTTTCTTCATAGAGGTCCTTCACTTCCTTCGTTAGGTATACTCCTAGGCATTTCATTTTCTTTGAAACTATGGTGAAGGGTGTTGTGTCCTTAATTAGCTTCTCATCTTGACTGTTATTGGTGTACACAAAGGCCACTGACTTGTGGACATTGATTTTATATCCTGAAACATTACTGTATTTTTTGATGACTTCTAGGAGTCTTGTGGTTGAGTCTTTGGGGTTCTCTAAGTATAAGATCATGTCGTCAGCAAAGAGGGAGAGTTTGACCTCCTCTGCTCCCATTTGGATTCCCTTTATTTCCTTCTCTTGCCTAATTGTATTGGCTAGAACTTCCAGCACTACGTTGAATAGTAAAGGTGACAGAGGACAACCTTGTCTGGTTCCAGTTCTAAGAGGAAAAGCTTTCAGTTTTACTCCATTCAGTAAAATATTGGCTGTGGGTTTGTCATAGATAGCTTCAATCAGTTTTAGAAATGTGCCACCTATGCCTATACTCTTCAGTGTTCTAATTAGAAAAGGATGCTGGATTTTATCAAATGCTTTTTCTGCATCTATTGAGAGGATCATGTGATCTTTATTTTTGCCTCTGTTAATATGGTGGATAACGTTTATAGACTTGCGTATGTTAAACCAGCCTTGCATCCCTGGGATGAAGCCTACTTGATCATGATGAATGACTTTTTTGATGATTAGCTGTAATCTATAGGCTAGGATTTTGTTGAGAATTTTTGCGTCTATATTCATGAGTGAGATTGGTCTGAAATTCTCCTTTTTGTTTGGGTCTTTTCCTGGTTTTGGTATCAGGGTGATGTTTGCTTCATAGAACGTGTTGGGGAAGATTCCTTCTTCCTCAATTTTTTGGAATAATTTCTGCAGTACAGGAATAAGCTCTTCCTTGAAGGTTTCATAGAATTCTGGAGTGAAGCCGTCTGGACCAGGGCATTTTTTGGTTGGAAGCTTTTTTATTGTTTCTTTGGTCTCAGTGCTTGAAATTGGTCTGTTCAGGAGCTCTATTTCTTCCTGGCTGAGTCTAGGGAGAGGGTGTGATTCCAAGTATTGATCCATTTCTTTCACATTGTCAAATTTCTGGGCATAGAGTTTCTGGTAGTATTCAGAGATGATCTCTTGTATCTCTGTGGGATCAGTTGTTATTTCCCCTTTATCATTTCTGATTGAGGTTACTAGAGATTTTACTTTTCTATTCCTCGTTAGTCTGGCCAATGGTTTATCTATTTTATTTATTTTTTCAAAAAACCAACTCCTTGTTTCATTAATTTTCTGAATGATTCTTTTGTTTTCAATTTCACTGATCTCTGATTTGGTTTTGGATATTTCTTTTCTTCTACTGAGTTTAGGCTTAGATTGTTCTTCTTTTTCCAATTCCATAAGATCTCTTGTGAGATTGTTGATATGCTCTCTTTCTGTTTTTCGAATGTAGGCATCTAAAGCAATGAACTTTCCTCTCAAAACTGCTTTTGCAGTATCCCACAGGTTTTGGTAGCTTGTGTCTTCATTGCTTTTATGCTCAAGGAAGTTAATGATTTCCTGTTTTATTTCTTCCTGCACCCATCTGTTATTCAACAGAAGATTGTTTAATTTCCATGCCTTTGGGTGGGGTCGAGCATTTTTGTTAGAGTTGAGTTCCACCTTTAGTGCCTTATGGTCTGAGAAGATACAAGGTAAAATTTCAGTTCTTTTGATTCTGTTGATATTTGTTTTGTGTCCCAGGATATGATCAATTTTGGAGAATGTTCCATGGGGTGATGAGAAGAATGTATATTCTTTATCTTTGGTATGGAGTGTTCTATATGTGTCTATCAAGCACAGTTGTTCTAGGGTCTCATTTAAATCTCTTACATCCTTGTTTAATTTCTGTTTATAGGATCTGTCCAGCTCTGTAAGAGGAGTGTTAAGGTCCCTGTTATGATGGTATTATCAGATATCATATTGCTCAGACTGAATAAGGTCTGTTTCAAGAATCTGGGAGCATTTAAATTGGGTGCATAAATATTTAGAATTGAAATGTCTTCTTGTTGTAGTTTTCCCTTGACCAATATAAAGTGACCATCTTTGTCTTTTTTGACTTTAGTTGCTTTAAATCCACATGTATCTGAAAATAAGATTGCAACTCCTCTTTTCTTCTGAATTCCATTTGCCTGAAAAATTGTCTTCCAACCCTTGACTCGGAGCTTTAATTTGTCTTTTGAAGCCAGGTGTGTTTCTTGCAGACAGGCAATGGATGGCTTGTGTTTTTTAATCCAGTCCACCAATCTATGTCTCTTCAGTGGGGAATTCAAGCCATTAACATTGAGGTAATTGATAAGTGTGGTAGTATTCTATTCGTCTTATTTTGTGAGAGCCCATTGCTTAGTTTTATCTTTTGCATCAGTGTGGAGGTTAGGTTCTGTCCTTTAATTTCTGAGTTCTTACTTTGCTGCTGATCCATTGTGGTGGTCAATGTGCAGAACAGGCTGAAGTATTTCCTGTAGAGCTGGTCTTGTTGTGGCAAATTTCCTCAATGTTTTTATATCTGTAAATGATTTGATTTCTCTGTCAATTTTGAAGCTTAGCTTAGCAGGGTACAGAATTCTGGGCTGGAAATTGTTCTGTTTAAGTAGATTAAAGGTAGATGACCATTGTCTTCTTGCTTGGAAAGTTTCATTAGAGAAGTCTGCGGTCACTCTGATGGATTTGCCCCTGTAGGTCAACTGGCGCTTACTCCTGGCAGCTTGCAGAATCTTTTCTTTTGTCTTGACTTTGGACAGGTTCATCACAATGTGTGTTGGAGAAGCTCGGTTAGAGTTGAGGCGACCTGGGGTCCGATAGCCCTCTGAAAGCAGTGTGTCAGAATCTTTGGTGATATTTGGGAAATTTTCTTTTATAATATTCGCTAGTATGGCTTCCATTCCTCTGGGGCATTCTTCTTCCCCTTCTGGGATTCCTATAACTCGTATGATGGAACGCTTCATAAAGTCCCATAATTCTGACAGTGAACGTTCTGCTTTCTCTCTCTTCTTTTCTGCCTCTTTTACTATCTGAGTTATCTCAAAAACTTTGTCTTCTACCTCTGAAATTCTTTCTTCTGCATGGTCTAACCTGTTGCTGATACTTTCCATTGCATCTTCAAGTTCCCTGATTGACTGTTTCATTTCCTTCAGCTCTGCTATATCCTTTTTATATTCTTCATATCGTTCATCTCTTATTTGATTCTGTTTTTGAATTTCCTTTTGGTTATTTTCCACTTTGTTAGCAGTTTCCTTCATTGTTTCCATCATTTCTTTCATTGTTTTCAACATGGGTATTCTAAATTTCCTTTCTGTCATTCCTAACATTTCTGTATAGGTGGAATCCTCTGCAGTAGCTGCCTCATGGTCCCTTGGCGGGGTTGTTCTGGAATGGTTCTTCATGTTGCCTGGAGTTTTCTGCTGATTCTTCCTCATGAGTGATTTCTTTTATCTGTTTTCTTGCCCTAATTTTCCTTTCACTTCCTCTTGCTCTTTAAGTTCTCGTGCCTGTGGACTAATGGTCACAGGACCAGAAGGGTGCGAAGGTTGAAGAGCAAAAAAGGGATGAAAGAAAGGAGGACCGAGTGATAAGAAAAACAAGGAGAAATAGAGAATGGAGAGGGGGTGGTTAAAAGGAATATTGACAAAAAGAAGAGAGGCACAGAAAGAGGGAGACAGAGCAATATTGGTGTACTGTAGGGTACTTTGATACAACCTTAAAAAAAAAAAAAAAACACCTTCTGGGGGTGCCCAGTTGGGTGGTTCCCTTGAGGTCATCAGCTCTTTGCTAACCTGATCAGACACAGTACCCCACCTCCACGAAGTAGAGAGGAAAGACAAAAATGCTATAAATCAAACCAAAACAAGCAAACAGAAAACTTTACAGGATAAAATTGGCTGGAGAAACCAAATAATAGCAGTAGAAACACTAACAAAAATGAAGTTCTAATTATTGAAATAGGCAGCAATGGGAAATTATAATTAAACTAGAAAAATTGAGAAAGAAAAAGGATCTGTATGGAAATGGTTGAACTTAAAAAACAAAACAACAATCAACAACATCAAAATAAACAAAAAAATACAACCAAACCAAAACAAAAACAAACAAACAAACAAAGAAAAAAAACAACAGAACCAAAAACAAAGCAGTATGTATATGTTATTGAATATTGTCTGGGCAACACGTGGTCTTCTGGGGTATGAGATGTTAATCACAGTTCTGATATGACTGGCGGCTGCTTGTTTCTCAAACCCCAGTAGGTAGACACCCTAAATCTCTCTTCAGCCCACTTAAAAGGCACTTTGCGCTTGTTCACTTGCTGAGCAGAAGCTTTCCCAGGGAAGTGCTTGTCGCTGGAATCACTGCTGAAGTGGCTATCCACTTACCCTGTGTGTCGAAACTGGTCTCCCTCTGCCCCCGATGGTTAGGGCTGCAAAGCGGCTCAGACCTCGCCCTTAGGCTACTTGGTCGCTGGGTTACCAGCTCCCACCCAATTCCAGCTCTGCGACCCTGAGGGCGGAGCTTGCCGGGTCAGATCGCTCACAATGGCTGCCTGTGACCCAGAGCCAAACACTATTAGCTCCGTCTGGCTCAGCGGCTCAGACTGGGGCCCTAGACAAAGGCCAAGGTTCTCCGCACTCCCGCTCAGGCTGTCCCCAAGGCAGTTCAGCTGAGTGCCAAGTCCAAAGACACCAAAACAGTTCACAGGTAAGGCCTTTCTTGTTTGCAGTCTCGCTGCTACTGAACTTACAGTTGCGGGCGGGTTTAGACCGATTGAACACACGCGACCACTTGCCAGTTTTCCACTGTTTTAGTCCTCCTCTTGGGGTCCTGAAGTCTCTCGCTGACTCCCTGTATCCTCTCAGGGGTGATGATAGGCAGATCCCACCAGCCAGAGATGCCTGGAGTCCTATCTCCCCAGACTCACAGTGCCCAGATGCAAGGAAGCTGTTACTCGGCTGCCATCTTGCTCCGCCTCCAGCCTCTGAAGTATTTTAATTGCATCGTGAAGAATATCAGAAACATATTAGTAAAGTGATTGTATCTTCAGCTTCCTCATTGCTATGGGCTGAATGATTTTGTCCCTCAAATTCATATGATAATATTTGGAGATGAGGCTTTTGGGAGGTAACTAGATGGTATTAGTGCTCTGATAAGAAGAGACATGGGGACACTTGCTTCCTCTTCTCCACTCTCACTTATATGAGAGGATACAATGAGATGATGACCATTTGCAAACCAGGAAGAGAGCTCTCAGGTGGCACAGAATCGGCTTGTGCCTTTATCTTGAACTTCCTAGCCTCCAAAACTGTGGGACCTAAATGTTTGTTGTTAAGCCACCTGGTCTGTGCTATTTTCTTACAGCAGCCCGAACTGCCTAGGATACATAATGATCTCATGAAGCAATCAGAGCACTCCATAGCTCTTACAGAGATGCATGTGTGTGTGTGTGTGTGCGCACGTTATTGTAGAGAGGTACAATGTACTCAGAAAGGTGGGAACACTCTGGCTGTACTGTGTAGTAAGAACATTTTGCCACCAAACAGTATGTATCAATACAAGGCAATTTGTTTGCCTCATATTTCAGGGTCTATACATAGATAAAAACCTGTGAGCTATTCTTTAAAGGTCCTTTTGAATCTCTTAGACAAGGGAGCAAGTTAGTAAACAATCAAACGGTAAAGGCAAAGACCATCCTGTACTCAGTTTAAGGTTCTGAGTAAAGTACTCTCAGTACAGAAAGTCAGCCCTGGCATAGTTCTCAACTTCCAAATCCTGGAGAATGAATTTGTGCTCCTCTCATACCCACCCCCAGAGCTTTGAGCTAAGCCCATGTTTATCAAGTTAAGAATGGAGATGAGCTTTGGCTGGAAACAATATTCTAGCAAGGAATACAACCTTCCTGATATCCTAGTAAACTCAAACTGACTGTAACTAATCATGTGCAAACAGAACACACCATTCCTCCTGTATTTGAATTTTCCATAAAAGAACATTCTTAGAAATCGTTAGAACCAGTAATTGACTCCTGTCTAAGAACAAACTGAAGTCATTTACTGAGAACCTACTATAGGTCCCCACATATCACAATATTTAGGGTATTCTAAGAAAATCACAACATAGTGGCAAAGACAGACATATGCCCATGTGATTACAACTCTTATGTGACCAGGGATGTAATAAAGGTATGTGCAAATCCTTGATTGACACAGACAAAATTCAATTAATTTTGTATGGGAGAGTCAGAGGAAACCACAGAATGGAAGCTGAATTTAAGTTGGGCCTTGAGGGAAATGTGGAAGTTTAGCAGTTATGCAAAGAAGGAAGGATAGATTTCTCAGGAATTGCTGATTCATGTGTTTGTGCGTATGTGTGTAAGTAGGCACTACGATGTTGTTTTGTGATTATTTTATATTGTTGACCTTTATCCAAATTTAGGTATGATGTTTTGCCACTGGAATTTCAGCTAATACGGCCAGCTCTTCTCTGATACTTTTTTTCACCCCTTATACTGGGAAAAAACTCTTACATGCTTGCTGCCTTTATTCTCCTAATGAGCCATGCTGGCTAATGGAAGGGATGCTTGATATTCCCTTTCCTTCTCACCCTGATGTCTAAGCCTTTATCACAACCTAAACAGTCAGTAACATACTTTATTTCTGTTGAGCTTGACAAGGTATGTTAACCTTCTCCGTACTTACCTTTTGTATAAGTCTTTAAAATCCCAGAAAACGCTTATGTAAAAAAAAGATGAAGGTGCTTTTGGAAGCAGCCTGGCCATCTGGTCCACTTTGGTCTGAATTGGCAGAAAAAAAAAAAAAAAACCTATATCTGTAAGTTGGACTGAACTTCCAAAGTTCATGTGGTACAGATCCTTAATATGAAATAAGTGATAGAGTTTATTTGTTTGTAACATTTGGAGATGGAGAATCTTATATCTAGGCAGGTAAAGTGGCATGTCCCAAATCACATAGTTCCCTAACCCGGGGCCTAAACTCAGGTCACCTGACCTTCCATTTAGGATTCTTTCTGTTATAACTCTCAAGCTTCTTAATCCAGGCTTTAAATACCTGTATTTAAATACCTAATTAAAAAAATTCTTCCAAGATACACCTGTACTAAATTGCTGAAATGTAGAATACAGAAAATTTGGAGACAGTATAAGGGTTCTTGGCTTCTTCTTTTGTTAATTCATTGTGTTTCCTATGAAGGATTCTATTGTGGTCTTTGTCACATTGGGAAGATAAAATTATGTATTTCAGCTATAAGATGTTTTACGTTACATGGATCTCTTTTATAATGCTTGAATTCCACCTATAGATGTGTCCATAACTCAAATAGTGCTCATGGTACTTATTCAGTAGGTTTTGCCTCTCCCCCTTCCCTCCTCCTGTCTGGTTGATTTCCACTGAGTTTTACTTCCCTCTATGAACATTTGTGCTTATCAGTTATTTCCAATTTAATAGTGAGTACATGTGGTATTTATTTTTCCACCCTTGAGATACTTCACTTAGGAGAATGATCTCCAGTTCTATCCAGATTGTTGCAAAAGGTATTGATTCATCTTTTTTTTAATGTCTGAGTAGTACTCCATGGTGTGTATATAATATAATTACATTTTATCAGTCAACTCGTGAACTGATGGTCACATAGATTGATTCCATATCTTTGTAATTGTGAATTGTGCATGTGTCTTTCTTATGAAAAGCCTCTTTTTCCTTTGGGTAAATACCCAGCAGTGGTATTGCTGGATCAAATGGTAGGTCTACTTTTTTAGTTCTTTGAGGAATCTCTGTACTGTTTTCCATAAGGGGTTTACTAGTTTTTAGCCCCACCAACAGTGCATAAGTGTTCCTTCCCTCTGCCTTCATGCCAACACATATTATTTCTGGAATTTTTATTAAAATCCATTTTAACTGGGGTTAGATAATATCTCATTGTGGTTTTAATTTGCATTTCTCTGATGATTACTGACATTGATTTTTTTTTAAATCATTGTGACCCAATAATATAGGGTAGTGTAACAAAATGTTTCTTGAATGAATGAATAATATATATTAGTCATACACACATGCATATATAGATACATTAGCTCAGGATTTACCAAATGATTTTTATTTTTTTATGGAGACAGAGTCTCACTTTGTCACACTCAGTAGAGTGCCATAGCATCTTAGCTCACAGCAAACTCAAACTCTTGAGCTTAAGTGATTCTCTTGTCTCAGCCTCCCAAGTAGCTGGGACTAAAGGTGCCCGCCACAATGCCTGCCATTTTTAGAGACGGGGTCTCATTTTGGCTCAGGTTAGGCTTGAATTCATGAGCTTAGGCAATCCATTCACCTTGGCCTCCCAGAGTGCTAGGATTACAGGCTTGAGCCATGGGACCCAGCTAACAAATGATTTTTTAAACCTTCCATATCTTTCATATCTATAACTAATCATGCTTAAAATTCTCTTCCCTTTCATCCTAGTAACAAGACTAGAACAAAACTAGTGCTAGACTTAGTATCTTCACTTCAGGAGAAGCTTATGGCAAGCAAAAGCATTTAGAGGAGGGTAATCATGAGGGCAAAGGGACTTGTAAAATTAGATGAAGAAATGGGGATTATTTAATCTGGAGGAAAAAAAATTGCAAAGGGAATGTAGTAGTTGCTTTCAGAATTGTCATGTGTGGAAAGGGCTAGACTGATAATATATGTCTCCAAAGGCCTGAATGAGAACCAATGAGTGGAAAACAGACAGGAACAGATTTCGTCTAGATAAAAGTAATAATTTTCCAATAGTTGTGAAGAGGGAGTTTCAAAAACAAATTCCCTAAAAGGCAATGGATTTTAATTTACTGTATTTATGAAATCAATGATATTGAAGAATGAAGTTCTGCTTTATGATAATAATAGTAGAAACACCTGGGTTCCAAGGCTCTATGCTAGTCTGAAATTTTCTGATAAATTTCTGGTGGAGAAGATCACAAAATTCTTTGCCCAAGATTTAGTCTGATTTTTGTCTGACTTATTTTATTATTCTTTTATTTAATAACCCTTAAAGAGGTTTTATGCAGAATTCAGCACAGTATACCTGCTGGGTATGATAAAAGCTTATCCAGAAATAGCCATGCTTTTCCTGAGTCTTGAACATGGTTTGTGCCAATGAATAGGTCTTGGGATCTCAATTATTCACAAGAGGTCCATTGTACCTAGACTAAAAATATGACCAAATTTTTATAACTCTCCACTGAATTCACTCCTTCCCCCTATTAATTTCCAAATGTAGCATGCTAGATTCAACAATTGAAGTCATCATATTGATATTGATTTAAAATAAGGGTAAGATGTAACTAGAAAACAAAATTATAAAATATTTGGGTGATTTTTTAATTACCCATAATTTAAAGGATAACTCCTTGAACTTTACATTTAGAAAAGGAAAATCAATCAAAGCATTAGAGTAGAAACTGCAAAGGTTATCCAAATTATAAATTCTCAGAAAATGGTGTTTAATAGCATCAATGTAGGTTGCTGAGAACTACTTTTCCCAGAATCTTTTGAATCCAAGAGTCCAAGATATACCCCAAGAAAATGCTAGTGTTTCTCAGCTTCATATTTTCTTTCTACATGACTGAAATGTTCTAAAAACTGGGCTTCTTTGGGGGAAAATACTTCCCATTTGTCTGAATGCTCATCACACAGAGTTCTACCAACATGTAGAACTGTTGCAATATTTGTCATCTTGAAAAAATACAGAGCCATTCATTTTAGAAGCATGTTCTTAATTTTTCTGTATAATCTCAGTTTGAATTCATTTTAATTTTTATCATATACTAGTTTTTTAATATATCAAAATATATGACATATAGCTGTAACAATAATCATAAATCCCAGCTGAATTGTATTACTATTATTTTAAGAAATTTTAAGGCTCATCTGGTCTATTCCTCTGATCTTATAGATGAGACAAGCATAGGGAATTTTTTTTACTGATATTATAGGGATAGTTATGCTCTAGAGCAGTCTGCCTCTTTGGAAATGGGAGAAAATGGCTCCTCGCTAAGTCCTTACACTGTCATCTCCAGGATGCCAGAGCTGAAAATTGCAGGGATCACAAAGGAGTTGAAAAGAGAGGGATTAATTGAAAATCTGTGCACAGATGAATCAGTCTCTTCACTCCCCTTCCCTGCCTTTATACAAATTTGTGGCCAAGCACTTGGACAGACACTTTCCTAAATATTTTGAACTAATGGTATAGGAAGAACTAAGGCAGGTGGTATAGGGATTATATCTCTCCATAAAGACCTTATTATTTGGGAATCAGGGGGCAACCATTTCTCTGAAAGGTTACCCTAAAAGCTACCAGTCCCAAATCCTTCTGCCTACAGTCCTAGTCAACTCTTATATTTTCTCATTATTTTATTTAATTAGACAAACGAGAGTTTGTATACATTTTAAGAATGCCTATAGCATGACCAAGAAAGGCAAAGATGAAGACATAACTGACTCACAAAGAGACAGAGGAAATTTAGAGATCACAAAATAGCCTAAAAGCAAACTAATTAGGATGCTGGATAATATGGTATTTTAAAGATATGTCCACAAATTTTTGCCACCCTTGCCCTTAATTCCTTTCCTTTCCCCTTGAGTGTAGGCTGGGCTTAGTAAGTCATTCCTTGTGAGCAATAAAATATGGCAGAACTGATGGAATGCCCTTTCCCATATTAGGTTATAAAAATATTAAGAGACTGGAATTTCTGTCTCTCTTCTCTTCTCTGCCTCTCCATCTTCACTTCTCAGGGGAAAGCCTGCTGCTATGTTTGCAGGCATTCTTGTAAAGAAGGAAACCAGAATTCATTTTTTGAGAAGATATACATGTGGGAAGGAACTGAGGCCTTTCAGCAGTCACATTGGCTTGGAAGTATATCTTTTGAATTCTGCCAGTAGTCATGTATGTAAACTTGGAAGTGGATGACTGCAGATTTTTCTGGCATCTTGAATGCATCCTTGTGAGACACCCTGAGCTGTAATCGTCCAGCTAAATAGCTCATGAGTTTTAACTCATGAAAACTGTGAGTTAATAAATGATCATTGTTTTAAACCACTAAGTCTGGGGTATTGCTGCTCATTTGTAGAAAACTAATACAGTATGGCTGGAGAAGAAATTGCATAATTATACAGTAACAGGATATCATGAACAGTTAGGGGTAAGAAAGAAGAACTATTGAAAATTAAAACATGATTGCCATATTTAGAATTCAGTAAAAGTATTGAACACAGGAAAAAATGAAAAATGACAAATTATGAAAGAAGTATGAAACCCATAGGCTCAAGTCAGGAGGCCTAGATAAAAGATCTCTTTAGAAATACAGAACAGATAAAAATGAAGAGGAAGAAGTAAGTTAGCTTAGAAATAAAACAAGAATCTCAGAGTCAAGTGGAGAGGTGAGTTGTTAAATTGAAAGGGCGTACAGAGTACAAATCATGAAGAATGAAAAAAGACCCACTGTGAATTTCTGAACTTCAGAGATAGATAACTTCCTTGGAGGACTTGGAGAAAAAAAATGCATTGTATATAAAGAATGAGAAGTTATATCCACATTAAGAGACAGTAGAAATCAATGGAAGCATGCTTTCTGCTTTCTTAGTGAAAACTGTTTCACCATAGGTTTATGTACCCAACTTATCTCACCTATAATTAGCTGTAGCTCTGTCAGAAACCCCAGATATAGTGGCTTGATCAAGTCCAAACTTTCTTTTATATGTAAAAGTCCTGGTAAGCATTTTAGAGCTGCTATGGCATGCAGAGACCCAAGTTTTTTCTATTGTGTTGCTCTGATATATATGACTATGATTCTATGGTGCAGATAATGCCATTCATGTTCTATGCAGCAATCTAAAGGAAAGATTGATAAAGAAGGGTACAGATGATTCATGTGAGGTGTCCCTTATGGATGATTTCAGGAAGCTACCACATTATACTGCTTCTCATATCCACTGGCCACATATACTTGTAAGAAAAGCTAAGCAATGTCTTTATTCTCCATAGCCCTGTGACCTGTCAAATATTCTATTATTATTGAAGAAGAGAGAATAGGTAGTAGGAGACAACTAATAGTGTTTGCCACCCTAGCCCAGATTTTAATTATGAAGGTAGAATATAGACATTTTTCAGATAGGCAAAAGCTCAGAAAATACTGACTTCTCTTGATTATTTTCTTAGCAAAGTTATTTATGATTTTAAGGTATCAAATGAAAGAGGTAAGAAAGTGGATGGATACACAAAAACAGTGGCTCTAACTTGTGTGAGGAGTGAATAGAAGTTCTAGGATTTAAGATCTGCAGTAGACCTTCAGGGCAATGAGTCCAGATAGTATAAAAATATAAAGGACTTTTGGAAGAATGTCTTCAAAAAAGTAAGGATTTCTTAGAAGAGAGGGAGATGATGGAAAGATTATGAAGATGTGATTAAAGCAAAAACAAACAAAAAACCCAAAAGCCAAATAAAACCTACAATAAAACAAAAACATCCCAGAATAAAAACATAAAAATACCTTCAAATTCTAGGAAAAAGAAAACTATATAAGAAGCATGTTCTGAATATGAAGCAGCTGGTTCAGCAGATTAGAGAGCTTCAAGAAAAAAGAAGACATGAATTCCAACCAATAGAAAGAGTAAAAAATTGGAAGGCATTAGAGATGTGGTGGAGAAGCTTCTGCATAAAATTTCCTTTCCCAACAAGACATTAGGAAGGGAATCTCAAATACCAGAAAAAAATAGAAACAAAAAATATAGACAGATATTATTCCCAGTATGAAACTAGCTAAACTATGCCATAATTTTGAATGTAAGAAAGGAAAAGTCTATGTCAGTGGTTCTCAACCTGTGGGTCGTGACTCCTTTGGGGGTCTCCTGCATATCAGTTATTTACATTATGATTCATAACAGTAGCAAAACTACAGTTATGAAGGCAATGAAAATAATTTTATGGTTGGGGTTCACCACAACATAAGGAACTGTATTAAAGGGTCACACATTGGGAAGGTTGAGAACCACTGATCTATGTAAATACTCTTATTTGTTTTTATACAGGCTTTTGCTTTTTAAAGCAGTTTTAGATTCACAGTAATGATCAAACAGAAGCACAGAGAGTTCCCATATACGTCCGGCCCACATGTAGGCATTGCCTCTACCATTATTAACATCCCTATTCAGAGTGGTGCATACACTGAATAACATTTTAATTTGTTAAAATTGATGGACCTACATCAATATGTCATCATCATTCAAAGTTCATAATTTACAATAGGGTTCATTTTTGGTGTGATCATTCTTGAGGGTCACATTGCTAACTCTTAGGATTGAAATCAGAGAGAAGAAAATGTATTGATAGCACAAAGCTTGGGTCTGTATCTAATAATACTGATTTAGTTGTAATAGTATAAATGGTGCTAATTAATCTTTAAGCTTTTACTGTCAAAACTGGAGTCAAAGAACAGAAAAATGATATTAACAAGATGCACTATAAATGTTATCAACCTGTACTATGTGTCAGTAAAATTACAGTGGGTAGAAGTTGGCAGGTAGAAAGGGAAAGAAAGGTGGAAGGAGGCCTTTGATGTTGGAAGTCAAGACAATTTCTTTTTTTTTTTAACTTTTTTTTTTTTATTGTTGGGGATTCATTGAGGGTACAATAAGCCAGGTTACACTGATTGCAATTGTTAGGTAAAGTCCATCTTGCCATCATGTCTTACCCCCATAAAGTGTGACACACACCAAGGCCTCACCCCCCTCCCTCCGTCCCTCTTTCTGCTTCCCCCCCATAACATTAATTGTCATTAATTGTCCTCATATCAAAATTGAGTACATAGAATTCATGCTTCTCCATTCTTGTGATGCTTTACTAAGAGTAATGTCTTCCACTTCCATCCAGGTTAATACGAAGGATGTAAAGTCTCCATTTTTCTTAATGGCTGAGTAGTATTCCATGGTATACATATACCACAGGTTGTTAATCCATTCCTGGGTTGGTGGGCATTTAGGCTGTTTCCACATTTTGGCGATTGTAAATTGAGCTGCAATAAACAGTCTAGTACAAGTGTCCTTATGATAAAAGGATTTTTTTCCTTCTGGGTAGATGCCCAGTAATGGGATTGCAGGATCAAATGGGAGGTCTAGTTTGAGTGCTTTGAGGTTTCCCCCTACTTCCTTCCAGAAAGGTTGTACTAGTTTGCAGTCCCACCAGCAGTGTAAAAGTGTTCCCTTCTCTCCACATCCATGCCAGCATCTGCAGTTTTGAGATTTTGTGATGTGGGCCATTCTCACTGGGGTTAGATGATATCTCAGGGTTGTTTTGATTTGCATTTCTCTAATATATAGAGATGATGAACATTTTTTCATGTGTTTGTTAGCCATTCGCCTGTCATCTTTAGGGAAAGTTCTATTCATGTCTCTTGCCCATTGATATATGGGATTGTTGGCTTTTTTCATGTGGATTAATTTGAGTTCTCTATAGATCCTAGTTATCAAGCTTTTGTCTGATTGAAAATATGCAAATATCCTTTCCCATTGTGTAGGTTGTCTCTTTGCTTTGGTTATTGTCTCCTTAGCTGTACAGAAGCTTTTCAGTTTAATGAAGTCCCATTTGTTTATTTTTGTTGTTGTTGCAATTGCCATGGCAGTCTTCTTCATGAAGTCTTTCCCCAGGCCAGTATCTTCCACTGTTTTTCCTATGCTTTCTTTGAGGATTTTTATTGTTTCATGCCTTATATTTAAGTCCTTTATCCATCTTGAATCAATTTTTATGAGTGGGGAAAGGTGTGGGTTCAGTTTCAGTCTTTTACATGTACACATCCAGTTCTCCCAACACCATTTATTGAATAGGGTGTCTTTCCCCCAAGGTATGTTCTTGTTTGGTTTATCGAAGATTAGGTGGTTGTAAGATGTTAGTTTCATTTCTTGGTTTTCAATTCGATTCCAAGTGTCTATGTCTCTGTTTTTGTGCCAGTACCATGCTGTCTTGACCACTATAGCTTTGTAGTACAGACTAAAATCTGGTATGCTGATGCCCCCAGCTTTATTTTTGTTACAAAGAACTGCCTTAACTATATGGGTTTTTTTCCGGTTCCATACAAAACGCAGAATCATTTTTTCCAAATACTGAAAGTACAATGCTGGTATTTTGATAGGAATGGCATTGAATGGGTAGATTGCTTTGGGAAATATAGACATTTTAACAATGTTGATTCTTCCCGTCCAGGAGCATGGTATGTTCTTCCATTTGTTAATATCCTCTGCTATTTCCTTTCTGAGGATTTCATAGTTTTCTTAATAGAGGTCCTTGACCTCCTTCATTAGGTATATTCCTAGCTATTTCATTTCCTTTGAAACTATGGTGAAGGGAGTTGTGTCCTTAATTAGCTTCTCATCTTGACTGTTATTGGTGTATACAAAGGCTACTGACTTGTGGACATTGATTTTATATCCTGAAACATTACTGTATTTTTTGATGACTTCTAGGAGTCTTGTGGATGAGTCTTTGGGGTTCTCTAAGTATAAGTTCATGTCGTCAGCAAAGAGGGAGAGTTTGACCTCCTCTGCTCCCATTTGGATTCCCTTAATTTGCTTGTCTTGCCTAATTGTATTGGCTAGAACTTCCAGCACTACATTGAATAGTAAAGGTGACAGAGGAAAACCTTGTCTGGTTCCAGTTCTAAGAGGAAAAGCTTTCAGTTTTACTCCATTCAGTAAAATATTGGCTGTGGGTTTTATCATAGATGGCTTCAATCAGTTTTAGAAATGTGCCACCTATGCCTATACTCTTCAGTGTTCTAATTAGAAAAGGATGCTGGATTTTATCAAATGCTTTTTCTGCATCTATTGAGAGGATCATGTGATCTTTATTTTTGCCTCTGTTAATATGGTGGATAACGTTTATAGACTTGCGTATGTTAAACCAGCCTTGCATCCCTGGGATGAAGCCTACTTGATCATGATGAATGACTTTTTTGATGATAAGCTGTAATCTATTGGCTAGGATTTTGTTGAGAATTTTTGCGTCTATATTCATGAGTGAGATTGGTCTGAAATTCTCCTTTTTGATTGGGTCTTTTCCTGGTTTTGGTATCAGGGTGACGTTTGCTTCATAGAATGTGTTGGGGAAGATTCCTTCTTCCTCAATTTTTTGGAATAATTTCTGCAGTACAGGAATAAGCTCTTCCTTGAAGGTTTCATAGAATTCTGGAGTGAAGCCATCTGGACCAGGGCATTTTTTGGTTGGAAGATTTTTATTGTTTCTTTGATCTCAGTGCTTGAAATTGGTCTGTTCAGGAGCTCTATTTCTTCCTGGCTGAGTCTAGGGAGAGGGTGTGATTTCAAATATTGATCCATTTCCTTCACATTGTCAAATTTCTGGGCATAGAGTTTCTGGTAGTATTCAGAGATGATCTCTTGTATCTCTGTGGGATCAATTGTTATTTCCCCTTTATCATTTCTGATTGAGGTTACTAGAGATTTTACTTTTTTATTCCTCATTAGTCTGGCCAATGGTTTATCTATTTTATTTATTTTTTCAAAAAATCAACTCATTGCTTCATTAATTTTCTGAATGATTCTTTTGTTTTCAATTTCATTGATCTCTGATTTGATTTTGGATATTTCTTTTCTTCTACTGAGTTTAGGCTTAGATTGTTTTTCTTTTTCCAATTCCATAAGATCTCTTGTGAGATTGTTGATGTGCTCTCTTTCTGTTTTTCGAATGTAGGCATCTAAAGCGATGAATTTTCCTCTCAAAACTGCTTTTGCAGTATCCCACAGGTTTTGGTAGCTTGTGTCTTCATTGTTGTTATGCTCAAGGAAGTTAATGATTTCCTGTTTTATTTCTTCTTTCATCCATCTCTTATTCAACAGAAGATTGTTTAATTTCCATGCCTTTGGGTGGGGTGGAGCATTTTTGTTAGAGTTGAGTTCCACCTTTAGTGCCTTATGGTCTGAGAAGATACAAGGTAAAATTTCAATTCTTTTGATTCTGTTGATATTTGTTTTGTGTCCCAGGATATGATCAATTTTGGAGAATGTTCCATGGGGTGATGAGAAGAATGTATTTTCTTTATCTTTGGGGTGGAGTGTTCTATATGCGTCTATCAAGCACAGTTGTTCTAGGGTCTGATTTAAATGTCTTATATCTTTGTTTAATTTCTGTTTAGAGGATCTGTCCAGCTCTGTAAGAGGAGTGTTAAAGTCCCCTGTTATGATGGTATTATCAGATATCATATTGCTCAGACTGAGTAAGGTCTGTTTCAAGAATCTGGGAGCATTTAAATTGGGTGCATAAATATTTAGAATTGAAATGTCTTCTTGTTGTATTTTTCCCTTGACCAATATAAAGTGACCATCTTTGTCTTTTTTGACTTTAGTTGCTTTAAAATCCACATGTATCTGAAAATAAGATTGCAACTCCTCTTTTCTTCTGAATTCCATTTGCCTGAAAAATTGTCTTCCAACCCTTGACTTGGAGCTTTAATTTGTCTTTTGAAGCCAGGTGTGTTTCTTGCAGACAGCAAATGGGTGGCTTGTGTTTTTTAATCCAGTCAGCCAATCTATGTCTCTTCAGTGGGGAATTCCAGCCATTAACATTTATTGAGATAATTGATAAGTGTGGTAGTATTCTATTCATCTTATTTTGTGAGAGTCCATTGCTTAGTTTTATCTTTTGCATCAGGGGGAGGTTAGGTTCTGTCCTTTAATTTCTGAGTTCTTACTTTGCTGCTGATCCATTGTGGTCAGTGTGCAGAACAGGTTGAAGTATTTCCTGTAGAGCTGGTCTTGTTGTGGCGAATTTCCTCAATGTTTGTATATCCGTAAATGATTTGATTTCTCTGTCAATTTTTAAGCTTAGCTTAGCAGGGTACAGAATTCTGGGCTGGAAATTGTTCTGTTTAAGTAGATTAAAGGTAGATGACCATTGTTTTCTTGCTTGGAAAGTTTCATTAGAGAAGTCTGTGGTCACTCTGATGGATTTGCCCCTGTAGGTCAACTGGCGCTTACTCCTGGCAGCTTGCTGAATCTTTTCTTTTGTCTTGACTTTGGACAGGTTCATCACAATGTGTCTTGGAGAAGCTCAGTTAGAGTTGAGGCGACCTGGGGTCCGATATCCCTCTGAAAGCAGTGTGTCAGAATCTTTGGTGATATTTGGGAAATTTTCTTTTATAATATTCGCTAGTATGGCTTCCATTCCTCTGGGGCATTCTTCTTCCCCTTCTGGAATTCCTATAACTCGTATGTTGGAACGCTTCATAAAGTCCCATAATTCTGACAGTTAACGTTCTGCTTTCTCTCTCTTCTTTTCTGCCTCTTTTACTATCTGAGTTATCTCAAAAACTTTGTCTTCTACCTCTGAAATTCTTTCTTCTGCATGGTCTAACCTGTTGCTGATACTTTCCATTGCATCTTTACGTTCCCTAATTGACTGTTTCAGTTCCTTCAGCTCTGCTATATCCTTTTTATATTCTTCATATCGTTCATCTCTTATTTGATTCTGTTTTTGAATTTCCTTTTGGTTATTTTCCACTTTGTTAGCAGTTTCCTTCATTGTTTCCATCATTTCTTTCATTGTTTTCAACATGGGTATTCTAAATTTCCTTTCTGTCATTCCTAACATTTCTGTATAGGTGGAATCCTCTGCAGTAGCTGCCTCATGGTCCCTTGGCGGGGTTGTTCTGGAATGGTTCTTCATGTTGCCTGGAGTTTTCTGCTGATTCTTCCTCATGAGTGATTTCTTTTATCTGTTTCCTTGCCCTAATTTTCCTTTCACTTCCTCTTGCTCTTTAAGTTCTCGTGCCTGTGGACTAAGGGTTACAGGACCAGAAGGCTGAGAAGGTTGAAGAGCAAAAATGGGATGAAAGGAAGGAGGACCGAGTGATAAGAAAAACAAGGAGAAATAGAGAATGGAGAGGGGGTGGGTAAAAGGAATATTGACAAAAAGAAGAGAGGCACAGAAAGAGGGAGACAGAGCAATATTGGTGTACAGTAGGGTACTTTGACACAACCTTAAAAAAACCCCACCTTCTGGGGGTGCGCAGTTGGGTGGTTCCCTTGAGGTCATCAGCTCTTTGCTAACCTGATCAGACACAGTACCCCACCTCCACGAAGTAGAGAGGAAAGACAAAAATGCTATAAATCAAACCAAAACAAGCAAACAGAAAACTTTATGGGATAAAATTGGGTGGAAAACCAAATAATACCGGTAGAAACACTAGCTGTTATTGAAGAAGGCAGCAATGGGAAATTATAATTAAACTAGAAAAATTGAGAAAGAAAAAGGATCTGTATGGAAAAGGTTGAACTTAAAAAGCAAAACAACATCAACAACATCAAAATAAACTAAAAAAGCAACCAATCCAAAAAGAAAAAAAAAACACAACCAAAAACAAAGCAGTATGTATATTTTATTGAATATTGTCTGGGCAACACGTGGTCTTCTGGGGTATGAGATGTTAATCACAGTTCTGATATGACTGGAGGCTGCTGATTTCTCAAACCCCAGCAGGTAGACACCCTAAATCTCTCTTCAGCCAACTTAAAAGGCATTTTGAACTTGTTCACTTGCTGAGCAGAAGCTTTCCCAGGAAAGTGCTTGTCCCTGGAATCACTGCTGAAGTGGCTATCCACTTACCCAGTGTGCCAAAACTGGTCTCACTCTGCCCCTGAGGGTTAGGGCTGCAAGGCGGCTCAGACCCCGCCCTTAGGCTACTTGGTTGCTGGGTTACCAGCTCCCACCCGATTCTAGCTCTGGGACCCTGAGGGCGGAGCTTGCCGGGTCAGATCGCTCACAATGGCTCCCTGTGACCCACAGCCAAACACTGTTAGCTCCGTCTGGCTCAGCGGCTCAGACTGGGGCCCTAGACAAAGGCCAAGGTTCTCCGCACTCCCGCTCAGGCTCTCCCCAAGGCATTTCAACTGAGTGCCAAGTCCAAAGACACCCAAACAGTTCACAGGGAAGGCCTTTCTGGTTTGCAGTCTCACTGCTACTGAACTTACAGTTGTGGGCGGGTTTAGATGGATTGAACACACGCGACCACTTGCCGGTTTTCCACTGTTTTAGCCCTCCTCTTGGGGTCCAGAAGTCTCTCGCTGACTCCCTGTATCCTCTCAGGGGTGATGATAGGCAGATCCCACCAGCCAGAGATGCCTGGAGTCTTATCTCCCTAGACTCACGGTGCCCATATGCAAGGAAGCTGTTACTCTGCCGCCATCTTGCTCTGCCTCCCAAGACAATTTGTATAATAGGAAAAAATAGAATTTTACATTTGCAAAAAAAAGATACAACACATCAAATGTTATTAGTTAGATAATATTGGTTCCAAGCATCATAAATATAAATTTCTTTATTAAGAAACACATCAAGTTGTGCCATTTCATAGATTAGAGTTTTTAGAGCATAGTTCTGGAGATATGGTCTTCTAGCTTTCCATCAGCAAAGTAACTTTGTGAACTTGGGCAGAAGAGTGCTTCCAACTTGAGACTAAATTCTGTTTATTCTATGATTCAGACATGTCTGTTGGGATAAGGAGTCTGACTCCCATTTTGATGTTTGACTGCTGACAGAGTTTGAAGTCTCAGTTGTCCATTTCCCTGATAAGAAAACCTAGGCGCTCCCTCTTTCGGTGCCAATGAGAAATTAAAACCACATAAGCCCAAGTCAATCTCTTTTCCCTGTTTGCTCATTCCATTCTTAGAACATCTTGGAAGCCTTCCTTGCTCTCCCCAAAGTGTAATGTTTGTAATACACCTTTTCGTACCTTTTTGGTGTATGTTTGTGGCTTAATCATTATCAACATTCAAACCACATTTTATTTTATTTTTTTATTTTAATTTTATTTTATTTTATTTTTTTTCAAACCACATTTTAGAAAGATGAGCGTCTATTCTACTTCTAGAGGTAGCCACAACATTTCTACTGTCTGGAGCATAGTTATGGGGTGTTCAGTAGGTAGTTTGAGAAGCTGCCTGGGAAATAACTCTCCTTTGGAGAAGATTTGAGGGTAGCTAGTTGTTTCAAAGACAAGAGGCTAGTGGCTCAGAGTAAAATTTCTGCCATGCCTGTTCTCTGATACAGCTCCTATGAATTCATTCTTAATTCTTCTGGGAAGATAGGGTATCCAAAAACCTAATTAGAATGTAAAGAACTCTTTAAAAAACTGACTTTTTGCTTTAATGAAGGCTATTGAAAGAGCTTCATTTGGCTTGGTGATGGTGATAAGAGCAGTGCTATTTCATTAGAGATGTTAATGACCCCAACAGTGACATCAACAGTGGTAGTCTATAACATTGGGCATCAGGGCTTTTGGTACAAACATTTATGCCAGTGACCTTCATAATCTATTTTTGTGCAGTAGCATCAGCATCCACTGAAAGCATAATGTTTGCTCTGGATTTAAGACTTTCTGAGTTAAGAATCTTGGTTCTCTCAGTTTTTATTTATTTATTTTTTTATTTTGGGTGAGATTACTTCTTATAGCCTCACTTCCTTTGTATGGAAAAAAGGAGAAAATAATAAGCATCTATTTCAGAGAGTTGTTTTAAAGGTTGAATAAGCTCTAAATTTATAATCAAATATGAATTAGCACAGAGATTGGCATGTAGTATATACTTTTTATTTATTTATTTATTTTTTCCAGCCATCTGATCAAAATATATACTTTTAAAATATTGGATATTGTTAGTTTTATTATTAATGTCACCATCACTTTTGGTGTTATTGGAGGCTAGAAGCATAACTTATATAAGTCAGAGAACTGAATGGAAAAAAGTGCCATGCCTTTTAGTAGTCAGAGAATGTGTAAGAGAGTGAGACTCTTCCTGTGTATTCTTGTAATTCTTTTGAAGGAAAGAGAAGTGGTCAAGAACCAGAGAAAAGATCATTTTTGAGACTTACTATTCCTTGTAGGTAGGAACAGTCTGAGAATTGCTGGTCACAGTAAATGGACTGATGAAGTTACTGGCCTTGGGATACTTTCCTTTGGTGAATTGAAAGGTGGAAGATGTTACCTTTTTGTTTGTTTCTTTGTTTATCCAAGGGTTGTTTTATTTCATTGATTTCAAATGGAACCTAATAGATCAATGATTTGGAATAGCATTGGTTTGGTTATTTAAGAAATTGAAGTGCCAATTTTCAGAACTTTACCAATTGATGAGTTCCTTTCTACAGGGAAGTTTTCCTTCTTCTTCCCTGGTCTATGGTCCTGCATTCCACTCTTTATATGCAGCGCACCCCTCAAGTGGAGGGACCCTGCTTTATTCCTTTTTGTACCTTCAGAAGCTAGCCCAGTGTCAGACACACATTTCACATTAAATTAAATACTTGTTAGATAAATGAATGAGTTTTACATAACACCAGATTTAGACCAATGAATAATGCCATGGAAAATAAATAAAAATAACAGGAGTCTGTTCAGCAGAGGGTGCATGAGGGATCCACCCATATGTTAATTGTTATGTTATTCCTATCAGATTAGTGATTTAAAATGAAATCATTAATTTACTAGAATGGCTTTATTTCAACATAAGTCAAGAAACAAAAGGAATGTCACAGTTTACTTTCCTGATAGACTGCATCACCCTCAAAGGCCCTTGGTTATAGGTGTTTACTAGATCTGTGAACATGGGCAGGAACCACTTAGCCATTCATGGGCTACAGATGTTCTTTTTCTCCACCAGACATGAATATATATACTTTTGAGAAGGAGTAGAAAGCATTCTGCCTATATGGACTTCTTCTCACTTCAACTTCTGATAAAGATTGAATTGTCAGTGTTTATCCTCATCTTCCTCCCAACATGGTCCCCTTGAATGCTCCCCTTCTTCTTGAATTTAGAGGAAATCTATTGTGGGCAGGCTTCCATGATACATTGCAACAAGCCAGAAGGGCATCTGTGGTCTCTTACTGGGGACTTGCTATTTATCTGAATTTTCTACCAAGGCTTGAGAAGGAGCAGGAGAGAGAGAGACCCGAGGGAATCTATCTCAGGAGATGGGTTGGAAGCAAATAAGAGAAACATGTTGTGGTTGAACAACACTGATAGACTCCCCATCCTTGAGATCCCAGTTAATTGAGCATTAATAACAGTCTAAAGCCCTCCTGCTTCTGTAAGTTATCTGCTTTTCAAATTACTTTAGAAACAAACTCAAGTAGAAAACATCATCGTAGCTTGGGTCTAGCCTAGTGCATTAACTTTGCCATTGCCCTGCTGATTTAATTGGCCCAGTAAGCATGCTTGAGGTTTTGAGGCTTGTAATTAAAGTTGTGGCGCCTGGAAAATCCTCCGTCTGTTATTATTTTTTTCTAAAACAAACTATCCTAGCTCACAAAACTTGTGGGGCTAATTATAGCCTAATTAAAGTTACTTGTTTCTATTTTAAAATCTGCCCACTGAGAGAGCCACAAGGCAGGAGGGAACATATTTTTAAAGTGACAGCTCTAAAAATGCTTGCCACCCTGGTCTCTGAGCTGCACTGCTCTGATTCATGCATTGATTTATTTCCAATGAAAATGCTGGCCTGACTCTTTCCTCATTGCAGCTCTGCTCCCCAGGCCCTCTCTCATTTAGCTGTGTGAAAGGATTTGTTTAATGAACAAAAGACTGTTCTTTGTCATTCATCTTCCAGGGAGGAGAAGTTAACCACTGCATTTGGAGAGGGAAGCCTTCTAGAAAAGGGCTCGTGACAATATCTGAAGCAGAAAGACCAGGAGTCAGTATAGTATTGAATCTGAAGGGGAATAAAGTATAGCATTTGTTAAGGACTTACTATGTGCTACATATGTTTGTGAACAGTTTGGTACCTGCTTTCTAGTTAATGTTTACCATAACCTGATAAGCTGTATTTTTATATCATAGATTTCATAGATAAGGACATAGGAAGGAAGGAAGGGTGACATGAGTTGCTTGAGGCCATATAACTAGTAGTGTGGATCCCAGATCCAAAGCAGGGTCTATTTCAAACTCTCAGGACTCTTTCATGATCCCTCCTGAAAGACTGCATTTTTCCCAGCCAGGTTTTGGCAGTTACTAAGGCTATAATCCCTTCCCTGCCTCCAGGCTTCCTTCTCTGTAAAATGGAAATAATAGAACAGACGTCTGGTTTAGGATGGTTCAACTTTATAATGGTGCAAAATAGTACACATTCAGCAGAAACCATACTTGGAATTTTTAATTTTGATCTTTTCCTACTAGTGATAATGTGGTAGAATACTTATTTTCTTGCAATGGTGGCCATTGACAGTGAGCTCCCAGTCAGCCATGTGGTCACAAGGGTAAACAACCAATGCTCTACAGTACACTGTGAATTTTTTGGATATTGTGTTATATGTTTTCTCATCATAAACATAAACATCTACAGAAAACCCATTTCAATTTACTATCAGAAGTTGAGGAGCATCTGTACTTTCCTTGTCACTTGTCTGAGTCATAATGAATAGATTAGATAATGAATTGAAAGTTATTTGTAAAATGTAAAGCAATATTCATAGAATAGTCTTAGGAGAACTATGAAACTTTAAAGATCTTTTAGTGATTAACCTCTTTAGGGGCATTACTTTTAGAATCTTTATGCCAGGGCAACTAAAACTAAGACACATTGTCTTAACTCATTTCCCTCAACTCAGGTACTTCTACCAAAAGGCAGATCTTCCTTCTAAATAGATGACCCTCTTTATATTGGACTATTCTATTGCATGTTACTAAAGGATGCTTAAAACAGCAGTGGGCCAGCATGACTTCAACTCTTTTTCTTCCATAATTGTTCCCTGGCTCCTTTTTCTCCTGTGACCTCAGATCACCAGAAGCTCAGGCCAAGGTGTTCTCTTGGTGGCTGGTGTGACTCCCCAGGCCATTCTACATAATACACCACACTGTCTCTTACTCTATCCAAGAAGGAAAGGATGTTGAAGTCAGACAGAGCCTGGGATAGGGTGAGGTAGATGATGTGTCCTGGGCATTAAATTTAAGGAAGCACCCACCTCAAGATTGTGCAAATGTAGGGTTGTCACCTGAAAGTGAGAGACTACTTAAATTTTGTGTTTTAGGTGCCTCACTTGCCTTACCCTACTTCGGGGTCTGAAGTCACATATCCTCCAGTTACAGGTGCTACATATATCTCAGAACATGTTTACAAACATTTTCCGAAGATCTCTTTTCACAGACTCTGATTGTGGCTTAAATTAAGTTTGGATGTTTGTTTCTTGTCTAGACTGTGCCAGTTTTCCATAGTGTATACATCCCAGTAGAGAATCTAGACTATAAGAAAAATAAAAATAGTTCCAGTTTATTGATTGCCTACTGAAAGCCAGGTATATAATTACCAACTTTGCATACATCATTTCCAATCATAACAACTCTTTCCTACATAAGGGAGCTGATGCTCACAGAGGTTCAGTTTAGGTCAGCAAACTCCAAACTCATTGCAGAACTAGAAAAGTTAGTTCAATTGGCTGTAGTAGGAGGGAGGTTGGCTAAATTCCCATCATCCTCTCTGGCCTATTGTGTTTGGCCATTCAAATTATAACAAGGATGATCTAAATGAAGAGAAAGATGAAGGATAGGAAAGCTCTCTGATTATTTAAGGAGGAATGATGCTGTAGTTACATAGGTGAGTTTACAGTTAACCAGAAGAATGTTAAGTAGCTATGTTAGGGTTGTGATATAAAATATATTGGTAGAAAACTTAACTGTCTTTCCTAATTAGACTAAATTTTGCTCTTTAATGGCTTTTTGCATGAATTGAAACACCATATAGATAGTATCAGGGGTCAACTTCTGTAATTAATATAGTATAACTTATTTTCTTTTTTTTTTTTTTAATGTTTTTTTTTTTTTTTTTGTAGAGACAGAGTCTCACTTTATGGCCCTTGGTAGAGTGCCGTGGCCTCACACAGCTCACAGCAACCTCCAACTCCTGGGCTTAAGCGATTCTCTTGCCTCAGCCTCCCGAGTAGCTGGGACTACAGGCGCCCGCCACAACGCCCGGCTATTTTTTGGTTGCAGTTCAGCCGGGGCCGGGTTTGAACCCGCCACCCTCGGCATATGGGGCCGGCGCCTTACTGACTGAGCCACAGGCGCCGCCCTAGTATAACTTATTTTCTCCTTGCAATGACTGGAACCCTAAGAAAATGTGGCAAGGTTTTCATGGACAAAGGGAATATTATATGCAATTTTTATGTGCTACCAAGAAAACGTGGAAGATGTATAACATGACAGGCTCTGAAGACATATTATTTAAGCTCTGCCCTTGGCTGAAGTAAAGCTCTGATCTTTATTGGTGATTCACTCATATTTTATCTTTCTTTTTATTTGTATCGCCACAGAACAGGAAATTGAGTATTCATGCAATGGTCATGCAAAGAGTTTTAAAGGTCTTTAACAAACTGTGCTGGGTTACAGTGTTAACAGGGTGACTTGACATGACATTCTAAATAGTATTTATTGGGAGTGAGTGGACATAAGGATGCTTTCCCCTCCATCATTAAAGGAGACCTAGGAAATGAATAGGACTTAATTGCTACATTGAGAAAATAAGATTGTGTCATTATTAAAAGAAACAATTTTTTTTTTTTAAGAGAAAAGTAAGAGACATCATCTTACAATTGGATAAAACATTTACCTTCAGTATTTTCTAGGCTTTGGCCAGAGGCATACACTTGTTTTCTTAAGGCAAATATTATATTCCAGTGAAAAAAATTAGGGGAAATGTTGGATGTGGAGCAAAATAACCAGTGATGGAGTAGCTTTGGATTGAGTGGTGGTGGGCAGAAGGACTAATCTTTTTTATTGTTCAGCACTGATTTAAACAGTGATGAGACAGCTGTAGTTTTCAGAGGGGGGCAGAAGTTTGCAAGCAACTTCAGTGGACATTACCCAGCATGAAATGAGCAAGAGCTGTTCACGTATACCTCTGATTGGGAAAGTGGGAAGCTCTGGATTGGGGACTCTCTGATTTCATCCAGTTTCTCAAATGTGGTTGTCACAGCAACTGAGAGCATTGCTGGCAGGTATGGCTTCTTCTCTTCTCTCCTGTGCCAGTCAGTGCACAGACTGAATTTAATTACCTATTCCAATAGCCTTCCAGAGCCGAACTACAAGCCTTTCTCATAAGGCAGTACTAGAAAAAAATCTGGATTTACTAAAAGCTCTGAAAATCGTTTTATTGTTGTTGTACAAAATGTTACTGCTTCACCTTGATGTCATTGTACTAAAATGTTTTCTCTTTTTATGTCAAGTTGTTTGTCTAATTAATACTAACAAAATTGTGATAGCTACATAGCCTTAACAAAAATTTTGGTGTCACAAAATATAAAAGATACAATGACACTTATTTTTCCTGTTTTATAGATGTGTATACGCAGGCTTTACCAGTGTGTGCACATTATATGAGTGTCAGCCAGCTACAGTGTTAACCAGAGATCAGAGCAGGGATATTCACTTTGCCTTATTATTTTCAAAAATTTCAGCACCAGTAGAAAAGGAGCTATATAATGAGGGATATATATAAAGTCTGACAATTAAGTTTGCAAACTTGCCAACATGTGCTTACATTGGCGGCACTGGTCAAACAGCTCAGTAAGGTTTCATGACCTTGATATATCAGTGTTGAACAGCTATAGTCCTGTTAACATGTGGCCATGTCTTGCTGACTGATGTTCATTATTGTTGTGTGTTTTTTAGTGCCATTGTGAGAATGTTGGAGCTTGAATTAGAGCAATGAACAAACATTACATTTCTTGTTAAATGTGACGAGAGTAGAAGTAAGATCAGTGGCATATTAGTCCAAATTTATAGGGATAATGCCATGAAGAAAACAGCAATGTACAAATTAATTAAACATTTTTCTCAGGGGAGAGAAAGTGTCACTGATCAAGAGAGGTCAGAGAGGTCAGTAGTGAGCAGAATTGATGAAAATATTACAAAAATTCACCAGAAATTGTGTGTCAAAATCTCAACTGACTATAAGAAGAATAGCAGACCAAGTAAAAATTGATAGAGAAACAGGAAAATCTTAACTGAAAATCACAGTGTGAGAAAGGTGTGTGCAAAAATGGTCCTGAAGGAGCTTACCAATGAACAAAAGCAGAGGAGAGTTGAAGTATAGAGAGGTAAGATGATGTATGATCAATGGCATTGAAACATGTGTGTATCAATATGAACCGGAAACAAAATTCAAAGTGAACAATGGAAGTCAGACAATTCTCCATGGCCAAAAATTTCTTCAAGTTCAAATCAAAAGTCAAAACAATGTTGCTAACCTTTTTTTGGTATCAGAGGGAGTTTTCATTATGAATTTGTACCAAGTGGACAAATAGTTAACCAGGTTCACTATTCGGAAGTGCTGAAAAGTTTGTGTAAAAAAGTTAAGACAAAAATAACCTGCACTTCTTGCCAACAACTCATGGCTCTTGCATCATGACAATTCACCAGCTGACATGGTGCTGTCTGTGAAGGAATTTTTAGCCAGTAAAGAAATAAGTGTATTGTATTGGAATCCCCTTCTCTACACACTTGTTCTGGCCTGCAATTTCTTTTTACCCAAAGATAAAGGAAATATTAAGAGAAAGACATTTTGATGACATTCAGGAAATCAGGGGTAATACAACATCAGCTCTCATTCAAGAAAATGGAACTCAAGAAAAGGAATCCCAAACCTACTTTGATGGATGCACTAGGTGCTAGCACCAGTGTATAGCTTCCCAAGGGGAGCCCTGCAACACTGATGTTCAGTAATGAGATAGGTAGCACTTTTTCTAGGATGAGTTCATGTATGTAATTGTCATTTCTCGTCTCCATAACATACACAAACACTTACATTCATTTCCTTATAGAAAGAGGTTAAGTGAGTATAAATTAGAGCCCTAACTGTGATAAAATTGAATAATTGACTCCTTTCTACTACTTGCTGCTTCTTAAAGTGAGCTGATTTGGGCATAGATAAATTATATATTTGTACAACTAAGCATGGATATTTTGACTATTATTAATATATGCCAAATGGATAATGGCAAAAACGTGTGTATTAAGATTTAGATCACCAGAGATAAGATTCATTTGTGTCATGGCTTCTGTGGGCAACCTAAACAGGTGGCAAAGATTACACATATGTGTTATCTTTAATAAAGCCAAAAGGCCTTTTTAAAAAAGGTTTTCTTAGGTAATTTATTAGGATATGATTGACATGTCAAAAGCTGTACATATTTAATTTATGCACCCCAGTGAGTTTGGGGATAAGTACATACTCATTAATTCATGATCACCATAAGGGCCTTAGAAATTTTCATCACCTCTCAAGATTTCTTCCCATCCCCCTTTTCATTAGTGGTAAAAATCATTGAACCTGGGGGCACCTGTGGCTCAAAGGAGTAGGGTGCCAGCCCCATATACCGGGGGTGGCAGGTTCAAACCCAGCCCTGGCCAAAAAAACTGCAAAAAACCCACCACCACCACCACCAACAAAAAAAACATTGAACCTGATGTAAACTCTCTTAGTGATCTTTAATTGTATAATACAGTAGTGGTAGTTTTAGACACTATGATGTATAGTAGATCTCGAACTTATTTATTTATCTTGTATAGTTGAATCTTTGTATCCTTTCACCATCACCTTCCTATTTCCCCCTCCCACAATCCCTGGCAACCACCATTCTACTCTCTCTTTTTATGACTTGTACGATTCTAGATTCCACATATTAGAGAGAGTATACAGTATATATCTTTCTGCACCTGACTATGCCCTTAGCATGATGTCCGGTCATCCATATTATTGCAAATGACAGGATTCTCTTTTTAAAAGCTGAATAATATTCCATTGTGTGTATATGTATATACCACATTTTCTTTATTTATTCATCTGTCAAGGTATATTTAAGTTGTTTTCAAATCTTGGCTATTTTGAATAATACTGCAGGTGAATGCAGATAGCTGTTTGAGATCCTGATTTCAATTCTTTTGGATAAGTACCCAGAAGTGTGGTTTCTAGGTCATGTAATAGTTCTATTTTTTATGTTTGAGGGGCTTCCATACTGTTTTTCATAATGGCTGTATCAATTTATATTCTCACTTTTCTACATATTGTTGCCAGTAGTTATCTTTTTAAAAATTATTATTATTTTTTTTTTTGTAGAGACAGAGTGTCACTTTATGCCCTTCGGGTAGAGTGCCATGGCATCACACAGCTCACAGCAACTTCCAACTCCTAGGCTTAAGCGATTCTCTTGCCTCAGCCTCCCAAGTAGCTGGGACGACAGGAGCCCGCCACCATGCCCAGCTATTTTTGGTTGCAGTTGAGCCGGGGCCGGGTTTGAACCCGCCACCCTCGGTATGTGGGGCCGGTGCCTTACCGACTGAGCCACAGCCGCCGCCCCATCTTTTTAAAAATTATTAATCATCCTAACAGGTGTGAGGTGATATATGTGTCTCACTGTAGTTTTAATTTGCATTTGCTAATGATTAGTAATGATGAGCATCTTTTCATATGCCCGTTTGTTAGTCATTTGTATGTCTTCTTTGGATAAATGTCTAATCATATTATTCGTATGCATGTATTTATTTATTTAAATATGAGGTCTTACTCTTTGCCCAGGCTGAAGTGCAGTGGTGTAATCATAGATTACTACAGCCTTGAACTCCTGAGCTCAAGCAATCTTCCTGCTTCAGGGTCCCAAGTAGCTGGAACTACAGGTGTGAGCCACCATAACTCGCTAATTAAAACAATATATTTTTAGATATAAGGTTTGCTATGTTGCCCCACCTGGTACTGAACTCCTGACCTCAAGCAATCCTCCCACCTCAGCCTCCCAAGTCATCTGTGCTCATGTAAATTGAATATGTATTTTTTGCTGTTGACTTGTAGGCTTTTTTTATATATTTTGTATATTAACCTCTTATCAGACATATGATGTCTTAGTAAGCTCAGGCTGCTTTCACAAAATACCATGAACTGGAGGTCTTATAAACAAAAAAATTCATTTTTTCACAGTCCTTGGGGCTAGAAGTCCAACATCAGCATGCCAACATAGTTGAGTTCTAGGGAGGGCCCTCTTCTGGGTTGTAGACTGCTTCTCCCTGCATCCTCATGTGGCAAAAAAACATAGCAAGGAAGCAATCTTCATTTTTAGTTTTATTTATTTACTTATTTATTTATTTTTTTATTGTTGGGGATTCATTGAGGGTACAATAAGCCAGGTTACATTGATTGCAATTGTTAGGCAAAGTCCCTCTTGCAATCATGTCTTGCCCCCACATTTTTAGTTTTATAAAGGCACTAATACTGTGCGGGTTCCAGTAACATTACTTCATCTAATTCTAATTACTTCCCAAAGGTTCCACATCCTAAGACCATCACATTGGTAGGTAGGGTCTGTGGCGGATGGTGCTAGCCACCAGGGAGCTCAGATTGCTTAGCAGTCTTCATACGGAGTCTCTGCTTCTGTGCTGCAAAACTCCCCATCACCTGTGTCCTTTGCTATCTTCCTTTCTTACTTTTCTACTCCTGGTGTCCCATGCTGTCTCTGCACCTTCATGGTGTGTTTCTACCCACAGCAAATTGAACGATGGGTGCTGCCTGTGCTTCTCCCCACTTTGCCTAGGAAAGGCCATTGAGAGGCTGTTTCTAATCGACCATTTTTATCCCTTCTCTCTTATATGTTTTTATGTTGCTAATTAGCTTTTTAAAATTTATACTTGAAGAATTTCTTTTATTATTTCTTGTAGGACAGTTTTCAGCTCTTTCCAGCATTTTTTTTTTGGTCTGGAAAAGCCTTCATCTCTCCTTCATTTCTGGAAGGTAGGTTTGTCAGGTAAATTATTCTTGATGGGTGATATTTTTCTTTCAGCCATTTGAATATATCATCCCACTGTTGTGTGATGTGAAATGTTTCTGCAGAGAAATGTACTAATAATTCCACAGAAGTTCCCTTGTATGTGATGCCTCACTTTCTCTGTGATTTTGTAATTATCTTTTTTATTGACTTTTTAAAAATTGACAAATAAAAATGTGTGCATGCATATATATACATATACATGTAGTCTACAACATGAGGTTTTGATATATGCACATATTGTGAAATAGCTAGTGGTGAAACTACTTAAAATCTACTCTTAGCAATTTTCAAGTATGCAATATATTAACTATAGTTGCTATGATGAACAGTAGACCTTTAGAAATTATTTCTCACTGAAATTTTGTATCTTTTGACCAACATCCCCTAATCCCCTCAACTCTTTGTATTGATTTTTGACAATTTGATTTGTAATGTTTCTAGATGAAGACATTTTATGTTCAATTTATTTATAATTATTTGGGTTTCATGGATTTGGATGTTCATTTCCCTCTCCAGATTTGATAAGTTTTTAAATTAGCTTTCTTTCTCTATATATTTATTTTTATTTTTTTAATTTTTAAAAATTCTTTATTAAATCATAACTGTGTACATTAATGAACTTATGGGGTACAATGTGCTGATTTGATATACAATGTGGAATGCTTACGTGTAACTGATTAACATAACCATCTCCTTGCTTACTTATGTGTTGTGGCAAAAACATTCATACTCTATTCTTAGTAGTTTAGAAATGTATTGTTACATTATTCACATTAGTTTGGATCCCCCTAAATACCCTCCCTCCTCCTGGACTCTCCCCTCCCCTCCCATCTCTTTCCTTTTTCTTCCTTCTTTCTGAACTATAGTTATGTTTTACCATTCCTATGAATATGTAGGTGATTATATACTGATTTCATAATAGTATTGAGTACATTGGATACTTTTTTTCTTCATTCTTGAGGTACTTTACTAAGAAGAATATGTTCCAGCTCCATCCAGGTAAACAAAAAAGATGTAAAGTCTCCATCTTTTTATGGCTGCATAGTATTCCACGGTGTACATATACCACAATTTGTTAATCCATTCATGGGTTGATGGGCACTTGGGTTGCTTCCATGACTAGGCAATTATGAATTGGGCTGCAATAAACATTATGGTACAAATGTCTTTGTTGTAAAATTATCTTTGGTCCTCTGTGTAAATACCTGGTAGGGGGACTGCAGGATCAAATGGTAGGTCTACTTTTAGTTCCTGGAGTATTCTCCAAACTTCTTTCCAAAGAGGTCCTATTAGCTTGCATTCCCACCAACAGTGTAGAAGTGTTCCCTTTTCTCCACATCCACACCAACATCTGTAGTTTCGGGATTTTGTGATGTGGGCTAATCTTACTAGAGTTAGATGATATCTCAAAGTGGTTTTGATATGCATTTCTCGATGATTAAAGATCATGAGCATTTTTTCATGTGTTTATAAGCCATGCACCTATCTTCTTCAGAAAAGCTTCTGTTCAAATCTCTTTCCCACATAGAAATGGGGTTATTATTTTTTTTCTTATTGATTAGTTTGAGCTCTCTGTGGATTCTAGTAATCAGACCTTTGTCAGAAGCATAACCTGCAAATATCTTTTCTCATTTTGAAGGCTGTCTGTTTGCTTTATTCACTGTGCTCTTGGCTGTGCAGAAGCTTTTCAGTTTGATCAGATCCCAGTAATATAATTTTGGTGTTGCTTTAATTGCCCAGGGGGGTCTTCCTCATAAAAAATTCTCCCAACCAAATTTGTTTAAGTGTTTTCCCTGTACTATCTTCTAATATTTTTATGCCTTTCTCTATATCTTACTCTGTTCCACTTTGGAGTCTCATAATGTATATTTGGTTCAATTGATGATATCCCATAATTTCATAGCTTTTCTCCTACTTTTTAAAATTCTTTTTTCTTCTGGATAATTTCAAATGATATGTTTTGAAGTTTATACATTTATCTCTGCTTGATTGAGCCTGCTGTTGAGGCTCTTTATTGAATTTTTTAGCTGTTTTATTGTAGTCCTCAGGTCTAGAATTTGTTTGATTTTTTTTTTTTTTTTTTGGTTTCTAGCTCCTTGATGAACTTCATATTGGGTTTATATATTGTTTGCCTCATTTTGTTTTGTTGTATATCTGTGTTCTCTTATAGTTCACTGAGATTCTTTAATATGATTATTTTGAATTCTCTGTTAGGAAACTTGAAGATCTCAATTTCTTTTGGACCAGTCACTAGAGCAGTGGTTCTCAACCTTCTTAATGCTGTGGCCCTTTAATACAGTTCCTGTGGGACGTAACCCACAGGTTGAAAACCACTGCACTAGAGCTTCATTTTATCATTTTTGTAGTGTCGTGTTTTCTCAAAGTGTTGTGTTCTTTGAAGCCTTGAATTTCTTTCTATGCATTTGTATAAGTAGTCATTCCTTTTAGTTTTTACTGATTGGATGTGGGTCAGGGAAGACCTTCATCAGTTATCCTGGCTAAGAATTCTGGTAGTCTTTCAGTCCTTTTCCATCAATGTGTTTATTCACATTTTTTTTTCTTTGCTTAAGAAGGACAGTATCAGGATTGTGTGACTTCTGCTAAACCAGGCTGAGTGCTGAGAGATTCCCTTTTGTTTTCCCTAGAGCAATGCCCTGAAGTGTTCAAGGTTATGCACCTTCCAACCCAGCATATTAGAGCCAATTGCTATCTGTTTGCTGTCATTGGGGACTTTGTGCACCTGCTGTCAGTGAGGAAGCATGTGTGCTTTCTGTTATGGAGTACATGGCATTATCCTTGGGGGGGATATGGAGTGCCTAGACTTGGTGTCAAATTACTCAGGGAAATCCACAGGTGAGGACTTCGCATGGCTTGTGGATGTGGTTCCTTGTGGAGTTTTTCAGTCGTTCAGTAGGATCTGTGGCTAATCGTTAAGATCCCTGTACAAGTTACTGTCATCTCCTGGCCCTATTCCCCACTCCTAGCTGTCCTCAGATGATTCAGCCATACTTATACTCTCAGTTTTATAGGCGAGGTGGGACAATACTGGGTCTTCTAGGAAGCATCTATATAGCCAAATGAGGTAGGTGCTCAGTCATTGTATTCTCACTTTCCCCTAAAGGAGAAATTGTGGGCTGAGGGGGATCTCTTTTGGCACTGAACTGTGCCACCTTGGGGGAGGGGTGATGCAGGTAAAATGCAATTTTATTTTTATACTCTTTAATCCATCTGTTTTCAGATTTTTTTTTCTCTAGTGGTATACCATGATCTTCCAGCTGGACTCCTGAGCTCCCATAAAGGTATTCTTCTTTGCAGGTGGTTCTTGAAATTGACGTTTCTATGTGGATTTTAGGGCTAGAAACTCCTATTATGCCATATTGCTGATATGTGAGATGGTCTATTATAAATAATTAGCTATTAGTAACAACTTGTCTAGAGGTTAGGGACTGGAAAAGAAAGGAAATCCTTCAAAAGATTTGTTAAGATTATTGGAACTGCTCAAAGGAGCTACCCTTTTGCTTTTCTGGGCATCTCCAGCAATGTTTCATTTACGAGTGAGTACACGCTATGTATTTATGCACTGTAAAACATTAAAGTTATGGTGACAAACAAGTTGGAGAGACAGTCCCACCCTATGCAGAGTTTATGGCCTAATAATAGAGGCAGATGTTAATAAAATATTTCCAGTTGAAATTTTAAACCATGAAAAGGTACTATTGAGAAAATATACTTGGAACCACAGAAAGTGATAACAGGTGATAGGATCATGTTTGGAGCTTAATAAAGTCCTGAGGCTGTGACATTTAGGCTGAGATCTAAAACATCAAAAGAAGGAAAAGTTAAGAGTGGGCTGAAAGAAAAGTCTTAACAGAGGGTATACCAAGAAGTGGGAGTTCAGTGTATTCCAGGAATGAAGGGGATCCAGTGTGACTGCAGCACAGGCAGCTCAGGGAAGAATGTGGAATGTTAGTGCAGAGTAGTAGCTAGGTGCCACTCAATACAGGGTCCTAGAGCCTTTGGAATTTTTTCTAGTTGCAAAAGGAAGCCTTCTAAGAGTTTTGAGCAGGGGAATAACATCAGATTTATGCATGAGATGACTCACTCTGGCTGCTGTATGGGGAATTGAGGAAAGACATAAGTGCATATAGAAGAATAGTGGTAGTATACATAGGCAGGCTTAAGATATACTTATGGGGTAATCTACAGTCCCTGGTGAGTGATTGAAAGTGGGAATTGGAGGAGATGCAGAGAAGTCAAGGATAATTCTGAGGCTTCTGGTTTCAGCAATTGTGTGAGTAAAAGTGATATCGACTGAAGTAGGAGTTACTTTGAAGAAATTTACACGTTCTATTTTGGAGATTAATTTTAAGATGCTCATGGAATATCCAGATGGAGATGGGAGGAAGATAGTTGGGTATGAGATTTAAGGGGGAGGTTTGGTTTTAAATTTATGAAAATAGAAGAATCATTTAGAAGGAGAGCTTAGTTAGAGAAAAGTGTCCAGGACCAAGCCACAGAGCATTGAGCTGGTAATGGAGAAATAAAGAAAGAAAAGAACCAGAGTGAGCAAAGTAAGGGAATAATCAAAAGAGAATCATGTCACAGAAATTGAGTAAGAAGAATACTTCGCAAAGAAAGGAGTGGGTTTTAATTTGCATTCCCATGAGCAGTGCAAAAGTGTTCCCTTTTCTCCACATCCGCGCCAACATCTCTGGTCTTGGGATTTTGTGATATAGGCTAGTCTCACTGGAGTTAGATGATATCTCGAATTTTTTTTTTTTTTTTTTTTGTAGAGACAGAGTCTCACTGTACCGCCCTCGGGTAGAGTGCCGTGGCGTCACACCGCTCACAGCAACCTCTTAACTCTTGGGCTTACGCGATTCTCTTGCCTCAGCCTCCCGAGCAGCTGGGACTACAGGCACCCGCCACAACGCCCGGCTATTTTTTGGTTGCAGTTTGGCCGGGGCTGGGTTTGAACCCGCCACCCTCGGGTTGAGGCTGAGCCACAGGCGCCGCCCGTTAGATGATATCTCAAAGTAGTTTTGATATGCATCTCTCTGATGATTAAAGATGATGAGCATTTTTTCATATGTCTGAAGGCTGCACGCCTGTCTTCTTCAGAGAAGTTTCTCTTCAAATCGCTTGCCCAGCCTGCGATGGGATCCCTTGTTCTATTCTTGCTAATGCCTTTGAGTTCTCTGTGGATTCTGGTTATTAAACCTTTGTCAGAGACATATCCTGCAAATATCTTCTCCCATTCTGAGGGCTGTTTGCTTGCTTTACTTACTGTGTTCTTGGCTGTGCAGAAGCTTTTTAGTTTGATCAAGTCTGAGTAGTGTATTTTTGAAGCTGCTTCAATTGCCCGGGGGGTCCTCCTCATAAAATACTCACCCAGGCTGATTTCTTCAAGGGTTTTCCCTGCACTCTTCTCTAGTATTTTTATAGTTTCATGTCTTAAGTTTAAATCTTTGATCCAGTGAGAGTCTATCTTAGTTAATGGTGAAAGGTGTGGGTCCAGTTTCAGTCTTCTACAGGTTGCCAGCCAGTTTACCCAGCACCATTTGTTAAATAGGGAATCTTTTCCCCACTGAATGTTTTTAATTGGATTGTCAAAGATTAAATAACGGTAAGTAGCTAGATTCATCTCTTGGAAAGAGATATGGAGAACACTTAGAGATCTAAAAATAGATCTGCCATTCAATCCTGTAATCCCTCTACTGGGCATATACCCAGAAGACCAAAAATCACATCATAACAAAGATATTTGTACCAGAATGTTTATTGCAGCCCAATTCATAATTGCTAAGTCATGGAAAAAGCCCAAGTGCCCATCAATCCACGAATGGATTAATAAATTGTGGTATATGTACACCATGGAATATTATGCAGCCTTAAAGAAAGATGGGGACTTTACCTCTTTAATGTTTACATGGATAGAGCTGGAACATATTCTTCTCAGTAAAGTATCTCAAGAATGGAAGAAAAAGTATCCAATGTACTCAGCCCTACTATGAAACTAATTTAGGGTTTTCGCATGAAAGCTATAACCCAGTTACAACCTAAGAATAGGAGGAAGGGGGAAACGGGGGGGAGGTGGGTAGAGGGAAGGGGATTGGTGGGATTACACCAGCGGTGCATCTTACAACGGTATATGTGAAACTTGGTAAACGGTCTGTGAAACTAGTGAATGATGCCCCATGATTATATCAATGTACACAGCTATGATTTAATAAAAAAAAGAAAAAAAAAGAAAATAAGACTGCTATTTTACCAACAGTAAAGGATAAAACAGCATACCATGAGAAATCAGTATCAGAATAATCAAACATACTGATGTTGCATATGCTAGTAATAAAAATGACTTATCCTGGCGTAAAAAAAAAAAAAGAAAAGAAAGGAGTGGGTTAACTTTATGAAATAGCATTGAGAAATTAAGTAAAATGATTACCCTACAATATTAATAGTCACTTATATCCTTAGTAAAGCAATTTTGATGGAGTAGAGTGAGAAAATTATGGATTATTTTGAGGAATAATGTAAAGTGAGAAAATGGACATAGTATGAGTAAAAAATTGGGACATTTGCTAGTGAAGAGAAGCAAAGAAATTCGTTAGAAGCTGGAAGGAGATACTTCATCAAGGATTTTTTTTTCTTTTAAGATGGAAGAAATAATTAAAGTGTGTATGTTAATGAAAATCATTCTCAAAAAGCAGAGACATTAGTGCTATAGAAAAGGGAAGGTATATTTGTCTAATAGTTCTTGCCTCAATTTACCATTTTCCCTTGCATTTCACTGTAAGCTGCAAAAAGAATGTAGGCTGCATTTTTAATATTTTGCTTGAAAATCTGGGTAGCTAAATATCTAAGTTTATCATTTATAAGTTCTACTTTCTACACAATAGTGATACACAATTCAGATAAGTTTTCTGCCACTATATAAGAAGGATTCCTCTTCTTCCAGTTTCCAATAATATCTTCCTCAATTACTTTTGAGCCCCTCAGTGACAGCATCCCTTAAGTCCAGATTTTTACTAATAGTCTGTTCAAGGTGATTTAGACTTTCTTTATTGTATATTTGATCATTTCCCCAGAATTTTCCAACTGTCCAATTCCAAAGCTACTCATAAATTTTTGGTATTTGTTACTGCAGTGCCCTCATTCCAGGTACCAAAATCTATATTAGTTTTCTATTATTACCCAATAAATTATCACTCACTTAGCAGCTTAGAAAAGCACACATTTATCATCTATGGGGTGTGAATCCAGGTATGGGTTTGTTGAGTCTTCTGCTCCTATTTCCAATAGGCTAAAATCAAGGTGTTGGCCTGAGGATGAAATTTAATATGCATTCAAGCTTCCTCGGATTATTGGCAGAATTCAGGTCTTAGTAGTTTTAGGATTGAGGTTCTTGTTTTTTTGTAGGTTGTTAGTCAGAGGTAACTCTCAGCTCCTTAAGGCTACTCTCTGATGCTAGTCATATGGACATTGTGTAACACATAAGCTTACTTTTTCAAGGTCAAGAGGAGAATAATATCTCTCCAGTCTTTTATGATGGAGTCTTACAGTATATTGTAAGATAATCATGGGGAGTGACTTTCAATATTTACCATATTCACAGATCCTACCCATACTCAGAGGTGAGAATTATGCAGGGAATGTACACCAGGTGGGTAGGAATCTTGTGGGCCAATTTAGAATTCTACCTATCACATAAAGGGTAAGTGAAAGAGAAAGTCCTTGTAAAGGGGAAACACAACAAACAGAAGCATTAGCTTTCGATAAAGTGCAGTTACTTTTTCCTTTGCAATAGGGAGAAAGGAAAGATACATGATTATGCATACAATGAGGACGTTAGCTTAGGGAATGACGTGAAGATGAGAGACCTGTCACATGTGGCTTATACTTTCTCCATAAAGTAAGAAATCTGGTTACTACTTGGGGAGCAGGCCTGTCTCATTGTCTGAACAGATTAGAGTAGATGAGGTGTGGCCAGAGTACAGATAGCCTCTCACTTATGAACAGGAGTCTTATGATACTTACTTGGTTGTGTAGACATCGCCACTGACATTGAATACTGAAAATTTGTTCTTGGTCTCTCCATGTGCCACTTCTCCAAGGAGTAAAGCATTCCCTAATGAGACCCAGTTGCCAAATTCCACCTTCATTTTGAGTTCTCCCTCTTGCTGAGATCGCTTTCCTTGTCTAATTTTTGTACTCTAACATCTGGCCCACCAATATGGAATTGGTACCTTGCCTATTACTTCTTTTCTAGCCTGAATTCTAGTACTGAATTCAAAGTACCTTGAACTACCTGCCTTAATTCCCTGAAAACCAAGCACTTCATTCCATGAACTTCACTGTTTCATTTACCAAATTTATTTTATTATCTCTTCTTTAGCCCTCTGATTTATCATGTTATTTTAGATCTTTCAGTCTGTGACCTCTGCCTTAACTTCTGTTTCTTAATTTGATTACCGCTGATTCTATGAGTAAATCTCAAGGTAACTTGCCTTGCAGGTTGGCCTAGTTTCTGAGACCTCCCCAATACATACGCCCTGCTATTGTGACCATGGTTTAGTTACTTATATCTTTCATCATATCCAGGGCCTGTAGTTAAGGCTCATTATATTTTCTAATGTTAATCTCTTGTGTTTAATCAAGTCTTTATATATTAACTCTTTATTCACATTAATTCAATAAATATTTGGTGAGCACCTTCTATATTCTAGGTGTCAAGAGATATAGCAAGAGAAAAGATCATGTCTGTCTGCATGGGATTTATATTTCCTGGACAGAGAAAAATATAACAAATGAACAAGTAAATATATTGTATCAACCCTAGAAGCCCTGATTTGATAACTATACAATCTATGTATGCAACAAAATTGCATATGTACCCCCATGAATTTATACAAATTAAAAAATAAAAAAATACATTCTATTGAGTAGCAATAAGTCCTTTTGAAAATGATATAATGAAAAAGGGGATAGGGAGTGTTATGTCAGTATTGTTATTTTGCATAGAAAGGTCTCAGCATTTAGGGAAAGCCTCATTGATTAGATGCCAATTTGACCAGAGACTTGAAAGAAGTGAGGGATTAGATCATGTGGATATCAGGAGTACAATTCCAAGCAGAAGAAATGTGCATGAGTATGTTTGGCATGTTTTAGGGACAGAAGGAGACTAAGACTTGGAAAGAGGAACAAAAGAGTGAGTGAGGAAGCGTATTAAGAACTAAGGTTCCAGAACAGATCATACAGGGCCAGGTAGGTCAATATGGGGATCTTGGGTTTTACTCTGAGGGAGAATTAACTACAGTAGGGAAGGATTGAAGCAGGGAAACCCCAGTTAAGAAGCATTTACAATAATCTGATTGAGGGTGATATTGATTGATTCCAACAGATTAGTTGCAACAGAAGTGGTGTTTCTGATTTTTATTATTTTTATTTCTTATACAAAATCTCCCAATTTAATTTTTTTCATTTCAAATTAATATGAGAATACAAATTGTTAGGTTACAATTTTCTCACTTCCAAGGTAAAGTTCAAGTTGTAGAAGAGCCCTTCGCCCACGGGGTGTGCTGAATGCCCTTGCATTGTGCACATTAGGTAAGATCCTGCCAAATGCCCTCCTTCCTCCATGCAATTGCCCTACCCTCCTCATCCCCCCTCCCCTTGTTAGACTATTTTTGTGTTTTATCATTCATATGGGCATGTCACTGTTTATATATTGGTTTCATATTAGTATTGAGTACATTGGATTTTTCTTCCATTCTTGAGATGCTTTATTAATGTCCACCTCAAACCATCCTCATCTGCCCTTTCTGAGCACTCTCTATATTACATACATGTCTTAGATATGTACAAATGCATCTTGTGGGTATGTATTAACCTGCAGAGGAAGAGTGAGTCAGAATATAAAGGCTTCTACTTATTAATTCCTAAGTTGGCAATCAGAAGCTGACAAAAATATCTATGTCTCCTCCCTGAAGCCAGGCAATAGATGAAAGCTTTGAGGAGGTTACCACATGACAGTTGAGCATGACACACAAGAGAACAGAGCAAGCTCTATCCACAGAGCAATTTGGCATGTAGACCCAGGGGATGAGCAGACATGACTGCAGCCATCATTGGGCTTTTGGGGAAGTTTGAAAATCTAAATGTGGGCTTATTGTTGGTCAATTTAGTAGATGAATTAGATATTGTTTCTCTACAGAAATATATTGACCTACTGAAGTCTTATTTTGAGCAAAAATCTTAGACATTACAGATGAGTTCCTCAGGCACTTTATCTAAGTTATTTTGATTCAATGCTTTTAACTGTTGCCAACAAAGCTATGGGAAACCTTTTTTCCACCCTTCAAAAGTGTAAAACCCATTACTAAAATCCCTCTTTGATGTTTAAATTACTATATGTCAAAGGTGGAGATCAAACTGTAGCTGTCTCATTTTTTAAGAGGCGAGTGAGAAAAGGGGAAACACTGAGACTTTTGTATTGATCTCATGCAGTTCATTTAAATACTCTCCACCAAGCTCTGACTTGCCCTTAAGAAAAGACTATGAGAAGAATTGAAGATTTACAACAGCTACCCAACCCATTTCATCTTTTCTCCTTTGAGTCAATCTATATAAATGAGAGGCATAACAATAAAATATATTTGCATGAAGTATCTGTAGATAAGAAGAATACAGAAACACATACATTTCAACAATTTTAAAAATAGTATAATTCTAAAAATAAAAGATATGAAAGTTCAGGATCATCATGAGGCATAAGGGTTTAATCCTGGTACATAGTAGGTCTCAAACATTTGTTTGAATGAATTAATACATCAGTGGGATAGCTCATTGTTATTGGCTAAGTTCATGTCAAAGACAAATTGCCTTTAAGTAGGTCAGCCCATGTGTCATACTAGATTAAGCTTTTGTTACTATGGCAGAAGAGTTCACTATAACAGGAGGGTTAAAAACACCTAGTTTAACTTAACAGGAATGTAGCTGGAACATATTCTTCTTAGCAAAGTATCTCAAGAATGGAAGAAAAAGTATCCAATGTATTCAGCTCTACTATGAAACCAATATACACTCACCCACACTTCCATATGAAAGCTATAACCCAACTACAGCCTAAGACGAAGGGGAAAGAGGAGGGGGGGAGGATGGGTGGAGGGAGGGTAATTGGTGGGACCACCTATGGTGCATTTTACAAGGGTACATGTCAAATATACTAAGCATAGAGTATAAATGTCTTAATAATTAAGAAAGTGCGGTGAAGGCTATGTTAACCAGTTTGATGTAAGTATTTCAAATTGTATATAAAACCAGTGCATTGTACCCCATAAATGTATTAATGTACACAGTTATGATTTAATAAAAAAGAAGGAAATACAAAACGTATATTGTTTAACCCAATTACCCAACATATTATCATTTCACACGTGACAAACATAGAACAAATAACATGATACGTTGCATTATTTTGTTACTTTTACATTTTCAAAAACATTGTGGATTTTATACCTATAGCACATCTCAGTGTGAACTAGCCACATTTTAAGTGTACGATAGCCACTGTCCAATAAAAGAGGAGGACACAGATACTTCAGGAAATAACACTGACATAATAGCCACTGTGTTTTAGAGTCACAAACCATAGGAGAATGAGATGATTTCTAAAACTGACCTTTTTTACTTTATGGATAAATTATTAAAAACAGTGATGTCTATCTACTGTCCTTATTTTCTTACTTGTCTTCGCTTCCCCCATCAATACACTGAAACTCTTCCTACCCCTCTAGTTGTGCTATAGCAAGACTCTGAACTTTGGATCTATATGTCAATCATCTGAAGATCCTATTAAAATACAGATTCCAATTCAGTAGGTCTGGGGTGGGGCTTGAGATTCTGTGTTTCTCACAGCTCTCATGTGATGTTCATGCTGCTGACCCATGAACCACACTTTGAGTAGCAAAGGTCTACATCCGTAAGGGTTTGGTAAGAAATATAGAAACCACTCTAGGTATTTCAGCAGGGGGTATAATATCAGGAATTTTATGCTCACGTAGCCTTTGAAATGGAGCAAAGGTCAGGAAGCATGAAGAAATCAGGAATTATTAAATACTAGGAAACAGCCATGTTTTCAGCAGCCTGTAGTGTCAAAGGCAGTTTGCTGAGAACCCACTGAAAACCTCACGCCTGCCATCTGCTCCTGCTTTGCTTTGTATTTTATCTTCCAAATCTCATGGAACTCTGAGGCTGCCAGGTCCTGAGAACAAAGTGATAGTGTTGAGCATCAGCAACAGCATCTGGCACACATTCCCTGGTTGTTTAGACCTCAACTCTTGCTCCCTTTCTGCATGCGTGCTCACTCTCTCTCACACACATATCCATGCACACTAGGTATCTAAGTGAGAACAATGGAACCCTTCTAAGGATCCTTCCTTCTAAACCTACTAAGTCCTGTCAAATGTTCAACCCTCCGTTCCAAAGTTTCCCTCCTTTCCATTCATGTTGTCATTTCCTCAGGCTCTTATTGAGGACTCTTACTGGATAACCAACCACACTATCCTTTTTAACAGCTTGCTTCTATCAGCTTGTTTTTGATCTGCCAACCCCCATCACTCATCCTTCTTTTATCCCATGTACTGATACTAGGACTAAAAGGAGCTATCAGTATCTGAGTTAGTGGATTCTATTAGTGAGATTAGAAAATTTATAAATTGCTATTATAAAGAACATTGTTTAAAAAGAATGCTCAGAATAAGATCCCTTGAAGACCCTGTGGGTTACAGGAGGTTCCAGTGGGCCTAAAGGCAGGAAACCTGAATTCTTAGTCTCTGCTCTAAGTTGCTGTGTGACTTTGGACCAGTCACTTCCCCTATCTGAGCTTCCTTTTCTTCTGATGTAAAGTGAGGAGTGTAAACCAAACGGTAATTTCCTAGCCTTTGTTCCCCTCTGTTCATCGGTAACTTTAAAAAAAATGCTTGGATTAGGGGCTGAATGCGTGTTATAATTGCCAAATTAGAAAGGTCAGTTTCCTCATCTGATTACAAACATAATAGTTTTATTTAATTCTTCTTACTATAATAAATTCAACAATTGCATTCATACCATGTGTACCTTGAAATAATGTGTGATAGAAAAGGGTGCTATAGGCAATTACTTCACCAAATTGTCACAGAGTTGACAGCAGCTCCTTCACCTGGAAAAAGTAACTCATCTGCAGTGACATAGGCTTCTCTTGTTTTCTCTCAGTTTCAAAATTTGCTACATCAATGACTTAAATTATTTTAAAGTATCTGGACTGCTAATTAATAAATAGATGTTTGAAAAACTTGCATTCTGTACTTACAATCATTTTGCTTATTTATATAATGTGGATCAGTTTTAAATATTGAGAGAGAGAGAAAGAGAGAGAGAGAGAGAGTTTAGCCAGTTGTTGGAAAGATTTTCTCCACATCTCCACAAATGATATATTTTGGGTAGAGATAATTTTTATTCCTAATAAATTAATAGACAAATTTTATGTTCATTACTTTCTCTCTTTTAAAGGCTGGCTTTTGAAATTTTAGAGATAGGGTCATGTATTATATTAGAATGTTGAAGGGATACATCATAGATTACCAAAGGCAAATTAGAAAAATTATTATCAGTTATATACTTTTCAGGCACATGCTACGTGTCAGCCTCTGTGTTCCCTGTGTTTTACGTCTCTAATATGATCTATTAAGGCTGAAAATTAAACATATATGATTCTATTGTCTGCATGTTTATGTGCCCCCAAGTTTCATAGACCAAAACCTAATCTCCAGTGGGAGAGTACTTGGAAGTGGGGCCAGTGTGAGGTAATTAGTGTCCTTATAAAACAGGCTGGAGGGAGCTTGCTTCGGCCCTCTACCATGTGAGGACAGTCTCTGGGCAAGTGGGCCCCATGCAGATGTGGGATCTGCTGACACTTTGATCTTGGGTTTCACAGCCTCCAGAACTATGAGAAATAAATACCTGTTGTTTAAAAACTACCCGGCCTCTGTTTTTCATTGTAGCATCCCAAACAAGCAGACACACTTGATAAAAATAAGACAGTGTCTATGATGTAATGATTAAAACCCTGATGGGTGAAGTCAGCTGATGGTGATAGAGACACATTATGAACAAGCTCATCTATCCGATTAACCACTGTGTGCCTGCCCACTTGATATATATTTTAAATGGAAATAAAACAATAAATAATACTGTTTTAGAGTCAGTTTCTATTTCTAAAAATAAAAATTGAAACACACACAATAGCTATGTAACCACTTGAGCCCTTGGGTTGTATTTGGAGATCTGTGAGTGTTTACAGGAAACACTGGGGTGCATCATCTCTCAGGGCTCTTCCTGCTTTAGCATTTTATGTGTCTATGTGTTAAATTTTTAAAGGGCTCCATGAACTAGAAAGATTCAAATTAATAAGCACATTTGAATTATGGTAGTTATGGTGGTTATGAATCCAAAGCCTAAAGGTTTTAGCACCCTTCATTTCAGATATCCTGAGAAACAGTGTATGTTTTCCATAATGCAGTGACTTGCCACCCGCTCCCCACTTTTTGGTTACGCTGTTACACTGTGTTGAGAAATTCTAGGAGGACAAGAGAGGAGTCATTTTGAATGAAAGCGGGGAGGACATGCAAAATAAAGGAGAAGAGACCATTTGACATTTATAAAGGTAAATTAAGTGTTATAAAATGTTAACGGGAAGTAATGCTTTATCTCGTGGTTATCAGATTTCTGTCTTCAATTCAAAGGTGCCTTTTTCCTCATCTTGGTATTGTGAAAAGGCAGCGTTATATTGAACATTTCATAAGATGTGTCAATTCAGTAGTTGTTTTCGTTTATATATTTTAACACAGATATTTGTGGAAACTGTAGGAAATACGGATGATTTAACTAGTCTGAAAATAAATCAGGCCAGACTGAAACAAATAACAAATAAACAAAGGTCAAAACATGTTTGCCTTCTGTACTTCCTGACCAATCTATGTGTTTTCTTAGACTTTTGTATTTCTCTATTTGGCATTTATTAATCACAGGGCCAAATTGATGGCTAAAATTGTTTACATCTTCCCTGTGATCCAGCTTTCATGGTTGTGCAAAAATCATATTATAAACCTTTCGACCAATCCTTAGTCTGTACCTTCAACCACCTCTTTTGTGTAAGTCTCAAGGATGAAGCCAGTATTTCTCCTTTCCTACATTATCCAGGACCAGATTCCAGGTTACTTCTACATATGTGCCCAAGAGAAATTTAAACATATGTTAACAAGAAAACATGGACATGAAAGTTCATAGCTTTGTTGTCCATAGTAGTCAAAAAGCAGAAGCAACCTAAATGTTCATCAACTGACAAATGAAATAAAATATAGTCTACCAACACAATGGAATATCATTTGGTCATAGAAAGGAATTAAATGCTGCTGTACACCACTATGGTGTAATTCCATAGTGTGAATGAATCTGGAAAATATTACTGTAAGTAAATAAAGTCCATCACAAAAGACTAAGGGAGAGGAATGGGAAGTGAATGCTGATGGAATGGGTTTCTTTATACAAATGTTCCTAAATCAATTGTGGTGGTGGTTGTAAAATTCTATGTATATACTATAAACCATTGCATTGTACCTTTGAATGGGATAATTGTATAGTAGGTGAATTATATCTTAGTAAAGCTGTTACAAAAAGCTATCTTGCTAACTTCCTGAATGCAAAGCCCAAGTATACTTTGGAGTCTTTAGTACAGATCAAAAAGACACATCTGTTGATATCTATCTTTTCAGTGAACTGAGTGCTATGTAATGGGACCTCAAAACAGAACAAAGACTTGTCTATAGTGTTATTGACCTGTATATCTTAAAAGGTCTGAAAAGTCCCCTACAAATCCCAAGCCAGTTGTCATATGGATTTTTGCCTCATTTTGCCATTAGCTCTATTTTTCTTAAGAGGCGTGTGAAGTTACAGGAAAAACACTGAATTTGAAATCAAAAGATCTGAATTTAAAACACACTCCTACCACTTCCTAGCTTTACAGGTTTGGGCTACTTAACCTTTCTGAGTCTTACTTTTCTTTTTAAGAGACAATAAAATGTAGGTCTATAGTAAAATCTAATTTATATTGAAGTTATTTAGAAATTATGCAGTGGTAAAAACATAGCAATCTATCATTTGTTTAAACACACACAAACCCAAACTCACACCAGACCACTTCCCAAACTGTCATCCTTTTATTTAGCAAAGCTTTATATAAATTTGCTCCACTAAGAAATATTTTCTATACACAAACCCATATCTTCCCACAGAAAAATCAACCAGCTAGTAAGCTAGGTTGGTTTATTTGATAATATAGTTCTTGTTTCCCTCATTTTATAGAACAGGAAGTAGAAATGAGGCAAGATTAAATGACTTCCCTTGTGTGGGCAGCCATGGGAGTGTGTAGCTCAGACTTTTCTTCAAGAGAGAATCTTAAAAGGAGAATAGCCAGTTGACAAGCTCCAGTAGTGCCTTTGATCTCCTTTGCAACCTTATTGTCCAGGACATGCTTATTAACATACAAACACAAACAAATATAGATTTCATTGAGCCCTTTCATATGCCACACTTCATGCTAGGAGTCTTGCCGCTTCCCAACCTATAATCAAGTGGAAAGACAAGACATATGTGAAGATCACCTCTAATCGCAAGGCACGATGTGACCAGGACTGCAATAAAAGTACTAAGAGTAAAGAGCAGAGAGATTGGTTCTGAAAGGAACTCTCTAGAAAGGTTTATTGAAATAATGACCAAAGGGTTGGGTATACGAGAAAGGAATAAAAGTTGAGCAAAGTGGCATTTTGGTTTGCAGTCACAGCGTGAAAAATGACACCAAGGTGAGTGATGACATCACATTTGATGACAAGGATCTTAGAGTCCTTTTAGAGCAGCGGTTCTCAACCTGTGGGTCGTCACCCCTTTGTAACAATGTAAATATATCCTGCATATCAGATATTTACATTATGATTTGTAACAGTAGCAAAATTACAGTTATGATGTAGCAAAGAAAATAATTTTATGGTTGGGGGTCGCCACAACATGAGGAACTGTATTAAAGGGTTGTGGCATTAGGAGGCATTAGGAAGGTTGAGAACCACTGTTTTAGAGTCAAGTCCAGGACAGAGATGAACAGGAGTGAGTGCTGTCACAGAGCTAGAAGAGGCCAGGTCACACATGGTCTTGTGTGCCAAGGTACGTAGCATGTATTTTATGCTATGGACAACTAGAAGTTGCTGACAAGTTTAAATGTATGTGTTAGAAGAGGGGTGTTTTTTTTTTTTTTTTTTCTTGAGGCATAGTCTCCCTTTGTCATCTTTGGTAGAGTGCTGTGGCATCATGGCTTACAGCAACCTCAAACTCTTGGACTCAAGCAAGTCTCCTGTCTTAGCCTCCCCAGTAGCTGGGACTACAGGCGTCTGCCACAACACCTGGCTATTTTTTTAGAGACGGGGCCTCAGTCTGGCTCAGGCTGGTCTGGAACATGTGAGCTCAGGCAATCCACCCACCTTGGCCTCCCAAGTGCTGGGATTACAGGTGTGAGCCACCATGCTCTGCCAAGGGAGGAGTGTTTTTGATATTTTACATTAATACCTCTCACTCCAAAGTCTGTAATTTTCTGAATATATCTGCAGAAATACACTCTTATGCACCACAATGCATTTACATACTATAAAGAACACTACACCATGGTGAAGCAGCTAAGCCTCTTTAGATTTTAATTTTCTCATCTGTAAAATGAATATGACCTCTGATGTTCCTCCCACCGTATATGTCTATGATTCTGTTCTTAATAACTTGTCTAGACACAACTTAGTTGATGATAGCTTTAGCATGGAAATGTACTTGAATTGGGTACATACCATTAATATGAAGTAGTTAAGCAATTAGCAATTTAATTTGACAGTATAGCTGAGCTTCCAAAGTAGATTTATTTAAACTGGGTCAGCTATCTGGTTAAGACTCATCTACTGCCTGAAAAACACACTACTCAGCTTTTATTTTTTAAAACCAGTGCTTTGGTTCCATGTTTTAAACTGATGCCTATTTTGCATTGTTCCCAATGCCTCAAGAAGCAGTGGCCTGTCAGGCTTGCTGATACTTAAACATGCAGGAAGTGCCCCCAGCTAACCCTAGTCATTAAATCTGACGGCTTGTTGGGTCCAGGGAGGCAGCCCAGGCAGGCAGCTGCATAATCCAGTGCTGCACTAGGTGGTTTTTTTTTTTCCTATTTCTTTTTAAAGCATATTTTCAACCAAGTCTTTTCCAGTTAACCATCTCTCTGGTGAGGATGAGGAGCTGATTTCTTCAGCAGATAATACTTGAAAAATTACAAATCCAAGGATGTAGAGATAAATGTGGTCTTGCTTATCTGGCAAATCAAACAAAAATTTTTGAGATTTGAAGGGCTCTTAGCATTTATCTTGTCTAGATTCCTTATTTTCCAAATAAGGAAGCCATTAGGCCAATTGCTGCTTTAAAATTTACATGTATTTGTAGTTAGGTTTACTTTAGCCTTATTCCTCCTCCTCCTCATCTACCAGAATCATGGACTTTACTTTCCATAAAAATGTGATTTCTTACCAATTTAATGCTATTGATGATAACTAGTTTGGCTGGAGAATGGAATCTTGCATGGGTGTACTGGCAGGCTATTCATTTAGCTGTTCCTAAGGGGCTCGTTGCTCTTTAATCATATATTCTTGAGAATTAATGTAAATTTGTTCAACATTCCTTCAGCACCTTTGATTGAGCTGCTATTGTTCTCCTTTCTGAGATGAGTAAGACGTTCTCTATTTTGAAGAGTTCATTCTAAAAAGCAATTGCAATTTAATCTGACTAGTATTATAGAAAGGAAGTATATGCAACGGACACAAATGAGGGAGCAGTTAGTTCTACCTGAGGAATGAAAGATCAACAGGAAGCAAGTGAAGAACAGGCTCTGGGAGAGAAAAAGGAGTGTGTCATGTACTTGAGCAGAGGCTTGATGTGGGGGAGGACACTCTAGGCAGGGTAATGACTCAGAGTCACTGAAGCACACGAAAGCATGGCCCATTAAAATACTGCAAGTGATAAAGTTGAAATTGAAGGAGTCTGGCTACAAAGGGGCCTGGGTGGGGCCCCCCCAATTCAAGTTAGAGATGATTGGTGAGGACCTTGCGAGGCAACTAAAGGAATGTGGGATTTGTATTATATCTATTCATCTATAATTGATAACCGTTGATGATTTAAGAGTCACACATAGTTTAGAAAAAACACCTTTGCAGCTTCGGTGTACAGGATGCAGACAGATTGATGGAAAAATTTTTGTAAATGCATAGTTATCCCTGACCATGAGACACCGGTTATCTATATTACTCTGCTCAGGATGCCAGCAAAACACCCCCGACTGGGTGAGAGAAGTGGCCTGAAATACATTATTTACTCACAGTTCTGGATGCTAGAAGTCCAAGGTTGAGGTGTTGGCTGATTTGGTTTTTGGTGAGGACTTTCTCCCTGTTTTATAGATAGACATCTTCTCACATGGCCTCGTGTGTGTGTGTGTGTGTGTACATGCATGAGGGAGAGAGAGAGAGAGACACTGAGGGACTTCTGGTGTCCCTCTGCTTAAAAAGACATCAGTTCTGTCAGATCAAGGCTCTACCCTTTTTTTTTTCGCAGTTTTTGGCCGGGGCCAGGTTTAAACCTGCCACCTCCTGTATATGGAGCTGGTGCCCTACTCCTTTGAGCCACAGGCGCTGCCCCGACTCCATCCTTATGACTTAATTTAACCCTCATTACCTCCACAAAGTTTCCATCTCCAAATGTACACATACTGAGATTTGGGGCTTCAACATATGAATTTTGATGGGGACATAATTCAGTCCATAACAGTATCTGACCCTCCTTCTTTTCCTTCATGGTAAGCAACTGACACAAAGTTATAGAAAAAGTTTTCACGAACAGAAACTGTACAATAGCTATCATTTCTACACAAATGACAGCCAAAGGTGCCATATGAAAATCCCAGTTATTCCCAGTTTCCCCAGCATTGCATCTTTTTCATCTAGTGGAGGAGTCAGAAACTCCTCCTATTCCCAAGAATCAGAGTACTGCCATCACTTGCCATACTAATATTTGACCTTAAACTTGGGAAATATCTCGCTCATCCCCACGTAATAATTACCTGGCATTATGAACAGACTACTCTGTGCCATGAATTGCCCACCATCTTTTATTCTCTTTTTATCCTATCTCCAAGACAACCCTGGGGCTTCTTTATTCCCAAGGACATGATCCTTTTTCTTTTTTATTGTGGAGGATTCATTGAGGGTATAGAGAGCCAGGTTACACTGATTGTATTTATTAGGTACAGTCCCTCTTATAATTGCGTCCTGCCTCCAAGAGGTGTGTTATGCACTGTGATCCCCCACCTTTTCCCCTCCTTCCCTCTCTCCACTCCCCCATTCCCCATGCCCCACCATCATCAATTGTCCTCACATCAGAATTGAGTACATTGGATTTTTGCTTTTCCATTCTTGTGATGATTTACTAAGAAGAATGTGTTTCAACTCCATCCAGGTTAGTATAAAAGATGTAAAGTCTTCATTGGTTTTAGTGGCTGAATAGTATTCCATGGTATACATAAACCACAACTTGTTATTTCATTCTTGAATGGGTGGCCATTTAGCTTGTTTCTACAATTTGGCAATTATAAATTGAGCTGTGAAAACAGAGTAGTGCAAACGTCCTTAGGATAAAATGATATTTTTTTTCTTCTGGGTAGATGCCCAATAATGGGATTGCAGGATCAAAATTAGAGGTCTAGTTTGAGTTCTTTGAGGATTCTCCATGTTTCCTTCCAAAAAGGTTATATTAATTTGCAGTCCCACCAGCAGTGTAAAAGTGTTCCGTTTTCTCCACATCCACACCAACATCTGCAGTTTTGAGATTTTGTGACGTGGGAAATTCTGACTGGGGTTAGGTGACATATAAGAGTGGTTTTAATTCGCATTTTTCTAATAATTAGGGACAATGAGCATTTTTTCATATGTTTGTTAGCCATTCATCTGTCTTCTTTACAGAATGTTCTATTCATCTTTCTTGTCCATTGATATAAGATATTGTTGGCTCTTTTTATGTTGATTAATTTGAGTTCTCTATAGATCCTAGTTATCAAGCTTTTGTCTGACTCATAATATGCCAATATATTTTTCCATTTTGATGGTTATCTCTTTGCTTTGGTTGTTGTCTCCTTGGCTGTACAAAACTATTCAATTTAATTAAGTCCCATTTGTTTATTTTTGTTTTTGCAATTGCCACTGAAGTCTTCTTCATAAAGTCTTTCCCCAGTCTGATGACTTCAAGTATTTTCCCCACAGTTTCTATGAGGATTTTTATTGTTTCATGCCTTAGATTTAGATCTTTTATCCATCTTGAATCAATTTTAGTGAATGGAGAAAGGTGCAGGTCCAGTTTCAGTCCATTGCATGTGGTTATTCAGTTTGCCCATAACCATTTATTGAATAGGGATTCTTTCCCCCAGTGTATGTTCTTGTTTGGTTTATCAAAGATTAGGTGGCTGTTAGATGTTAGTTTCATTTCATGGTTTTCTATACAGTTCCAGAGGATTATTGAGGATTCATTGAAGGTACAGAGAGCCAGGTTACACTGATTGTATTTATTAGGTACAGTTCCTCTTATAATTGTGTCCTGCCTCCTGTCTCTATTTTTCTGCCAATACCATCCTGTTTTGATCACTATCACCTTGTAGTACAGCCTAAAGTTTGGTAGGCTGATGCCCCCAGCTTTGTTTTTATTACTAAGAATTGCCTTGGCTATACAGAGTTTTTTTTTTTTCTGGTTCCAAACAAATGAAGAATTATTTTTTCCATGTCTTAAAAGTATGATGTTGGTATTTTAATAGGGATGGCATTGAATTTGTAGATTGCTTTGGGAAGTACAGACATTTTCACAATGTTGATTCTTTCCAAACGTGAGCATGGTATATTCTTCCATTTGTTAATATCTTCTGCTATTTCTTTTCCTAGTGTTTCATAATTTTCCTTGTAGAGGTCCTAAACCTTTTTTGTTAGATATATTCCTAGGTATTTCATTTTCTTTGAAGTTACTATGAAGGGAATTATGTTCTTGATTAGCTTCTCATCTTAGTTGTTATTGGCATATACAAAGGCTACTGATTTTTGGACACCGATTTTATATCCTGAGACATTATTTTTTGATCACTTCCAAGAGTCTTAGGATTGAGTTTTTGGAGTTCGCCAAGTATAAGATCATATCATAAGCAAAGAGGGAGAGTTTGACCTCCTTTTCCCCTTATTTGGAAGCCCTTTATTTCCTTGCCTGATTATATTAGCTAGAACTTCCAGCACTATGTTGAATAGTAGTGGTGATAGTGGACAATCTTGTCTGGTTTCAGTTCTAAGTGGAGAAGCTTTCAGTTTTACTCCTTTCAGTATAATATTAGCTGTAGATTTGTCATAGATAGCTTTGATCAGTTTAAGAAATGTGCCACCTATGCCTATTTTCTTCAGAACTCTAATTAGGAAAGGATGCTGAATTTTATCCTATGCTTTTTTCTGTATCTATTGAGAGAATCATATGGTCTTTATTTTTGCTTCTGTTGATATGGTGGATTATGGACTTGCATATGTTAAAGCAGCCTTGCATCCTGGGGTGAAACCTACTTGATCATGATGAATGATTTTTTTTAATGTGTTGCTGTAATCTATTGACTAGGATTTTGTTGAGAATTTTTGCATCTACATTCTTTAGTGAAATTGATCTCATTCTCCTTTTTAGTTGGGTCTTTTCCTGGTTTTGGTATCAGGGTGATTGCTTTGTGAATGTGTTAGAGAAGACTCCTTCCTTCTCAATTTTTTGGAATAATTTCTGCACTATGGGTATAAGCTCTTCTTTGAAGGTTTGACAGAGTTCTGATGTGAAGCCATCTGGACCAAGGCTTTTTTGTTGTTGTTGTTCTTGGGAGATATTTTATTGTTTCTTTGATCTCAGGTCTTGAAATCGGTCTGTTCAGGAGCTCTATTTCTTCTTGGTTAAGTCTAGGGAGAGGGTGTGATTCAGGTATTGATCCATTTCCCCCACACATTGTCAAATGTGAGGGCATAGAGTTTCATGTAGTATTCAGAGATGATCTCTTGTATCTCTGTGGCATCTGTTGTTGTTTCCCCTTTATTGTTTCTGAATAAGGTTATTAGAGATTTTACTTTTCTGTTTCTAGTTAATCCGGTCAAAAGTTTATTTTATTTATTTTTTTGTAAAACCAACTTTTTGTTTTGTTAATTTTCTGAATACTTTTGTTTTCCATTTAATTCACATCTGATTTAATTTCGGTTATTTCTTTTCTTTTGCTGAGTTTGGGAGTAGATTATTCTTTTTCCTAATTCCATAAGATAGGTTATGAGTTTGTTGATGAACTCTCTTTCTGTTTTTTGAACATAGGCATCTAATGCAATAAATTTCCCCCTTAAGATCGCTTTTGCTATATCCCACAGGTTTTGGTAACTTGTGTCTTCATTATTGTTATGTTTGAGAAATTTATTTATTTTTATTTTTATTTTTTTTATTAAATCATAGCTGTGTTCATTAGTATGATCATGGGGCACCATACACTTGGTTCATAGACCGTTTGACACATTTTCATCACTAGTTAACATAGCTTTTGTGGCATTTTCTTAGTTATTTTGCTAAGACCTTTAAATTCCACTTTTACTAGGATTCACATATTCCCTTGTAAGATGCATCGCAGGTGTAATCCCATTAATCCCCCTCCCTCCACCTACCTCCCCCTCCCTCCCCTCCCTTTCCCCCTTCCCCCTATTCTAAGGTTGTAACTGGGTTATAGCTTTCATGTGAAGGTCCTACATTAGTTTCATAATAAGGGTGAGTACATTGGGTACTTTTTCTTCCATTCCTGAGATACTTTGCTAAGAAGAATATGTTCCAGCTCCATCCATGTAAACATGAAAGAGGTAAAGTCTCCATCTTTTTTTAAGGCTGCATAATATTCCATGGTGTACATATACCACAATTTATTAATCCATTCGTGGATCGATGGGCACTTGGGCTTTTTCCATGACTTAGCAATTATGAATAGGGCTGCAATAAATATTCTAATACAAATATCATTGTTATGATGTGATTTTTGGTCTTCTGGGTATATGCCCAGTAGGGGGATTACAGGATTGAATGGCAGATCTATTTTTAGATCTCTAAGTGTTCTCCATATCTCTTTCCAAAAGGAATGTATTAATTTGCATTCCCACCAGCAGTGCAAAAGTGTTCCCTTTTCTCCACATCCACGCCAACATCTCTGGTCTTGGGATTTTGTGATATAGGCTAGTCTCACTGGAGTTAGATGATATCTCAAAGTAGTTTTGATATGCATTTCTCTGATGATTAAAGATGATGAGCATTTTTTCATATGTCTGAAGGCCGTGCACCTGTCTTCTTCAGAGAAGTTTCTCTTCAAATCCCCTGCCCAGCCTGCGATGGGATCCCTTGTTCTATTCTTGCTAATGTGTTTGAGTTCTCTGTGGATTCTGGTTATTAAACCTTTGTCGGAGACATAACCTGCAAATATCTTTTCCCATTCTGAGGGCTGTTTGCTTGCTTTACTTACTGTGTTCTTGGCTGTGCAGAAGCTTTTTAGTTTGATCACGTCCGAGTAGTGTATTTTTGAAGCAGCTTCAATTGCCCGGGGGGTCCTTCTCATGAAAAACTCACCCAACCCAATTTCTTCAAGGGTTTTCCCTGCACTCTCTTCTAGTATTTTTATAGTTTTATGTCTTAGGTTTAAATCTTTAATCTAGTGAGAGTTTATCTTGGTTAATGGTGAGAGGTGTGGGTCCAGTTTCAGTCTTCTACAGGTTGTCAGCCAGTTCACCCAGCACCATTTGTTAAATAGGGAATCTTTTTGACATTGAATGTTTTTAATAGGCTTGTCAAAGATTAAATAACGGTAATTAGCTGGATTCATCTCTTGGTTCTCTATTCTGTTCCAGACATCTACTTCTCTGTTTTTGTGCCAGTACCATGCTGTTTTGAACACTATTGATTTGTAGTATAGTCTGAGGTCTGGTAGCGTGATTCCTCCTGCTTTGTTTTTATTTCTGAGTAATGTCTTGGCTATTCGAGGTTTTTTCTGATTCCATATAAAACAAAGTATTGTTTTTTCAAGATCTTTAAAGTATGACAGTGGAGCTTTAATGGGGATTGCCTTGAAATTATATATTGCTTTGGGTAGTATGGACATTTTAACAATGTTGATTCTTCCCAACCACGAGCATGGTATATTTTTCCATTTGTTAACATTCTCAGCTATCTCTTTTCTTAGAGTTTCATAGTTCGCTTTATATAGATCTTTCATGTCCTTTGTTAGATAAACTCCCAAGTCTTTCATCTTCTTTGGCACTACTGTGAATGGGATAGAGTCCTTAATTGTTTTTTCAACTTGACTATTGTTGGTATAGATAAAGGCTACCGATTTATGAATGTTGATTTTGTAACCTGAGACGCTGCTGTATTCCTTGATCTCTTCTAAGAGTTTTGTAGTAGAGTCCCTAGTATTTTCCAGATATACAATCATATCATCTGTGAAGAGCGAAAGTTTGATCTCTTCTGACCCTATGTGGATACCCTTGATCGCCTTTTCTTCCCTAATTGCGGTGGCTAAAACTTCCATTACAATCTTAAAGAGCAATGGAGACAATGGGCAGCCTTGTCTGGTTCCAGATCTGAGTGGAAATGACTCCAATTTAACTCCATTCAATATGATATTGGCTGTGGGTTTGCTGTAGATGTCCCCTATCAGTTTAAGAAATGTCTTTTTTATACCAATTTTCTTAAGTGTTCTGATCATGAAGGGATGTTTGATGTTATCAAAAGCTTTTTCTGCATCGATTGAGAGAGTCATATGGTCTTTGTTTTTTAATTTGTTTATGTGCTGAATTACATTTATAGATTTACGTATTTTGAACCAGCCTTGAGACCCTGGGATAAAACCGACTTGGTCATGATGTATGATTTGTTTGATATGTTGCTGGATTCTGTTTGTTAGAATCTTGTTGAATATTTTTGCATCTATATTCATTAGTGATATTGGTCTAAAATTTTCTTTTCTTGTTGGGTCTTTTCCTGGTTTGAGGATCAGGGTGATGTTTGCTTCATAGAACGTGTTGGGTAGTCTTCCTTCTTTTTCTACATTTTGGAACAGGTTGAGTAATATAGGTACTAATTCCTCTTTAAAGGTTTGGTAGAATTCTGATGTAAAACCATCTGGTCCCGGGCTTTTCTTTTAGGGGAGATTTTGTATGGTTGATGTTATTTCCGAACTTGATATGGGCCTGTTCAACATTTCCACTTGATTTTGGTTAAGTCTTGGAAGGTGACATGCTTCCAAGTAACGGTCAATTTCCTTCAGATTTTCATATTTCTGAGAATAAAGTTTCTTGTAATATTCATTAAGGATTTTTTTGATTTCTGAGGAGTCTGTTGTTATTTCGTCTTTGTTATTTCTGATTGATGAGATTAGAGATTTTACTCCTTTTTTCCTGATTAGGTTGGCCAAACGTTTATCTATTTTGTTGACCTTTTCAAAAAACCAGCTATTTGATTTATTGATCTGTTCTATTATTCTTTTGTTTTCAATTTCATTTAGTTCTGCTCTGGTTTTGGTTATTTCTTTTCTTCTACTGGATTTGGGGTTGGAGTGTTCTTCCATTTCCAGTCTCTTGAGATGTCCCATTAAGTTGTTTACTTCCTCTCTTTCCCTTCTCTTGAGGAAGGCTTGCAGTGCTACAAATTTCCCTCTTAGAACTGCCTTTGCAGTGTCCCAGAGGTTCTGATAGTTCCTGTCTTCATTGTTGTTTTGTTCCAGAAATTTGGCAATTTCCTTCTTGATCTCGTCTCTGACCCAGCTATCATTCAGCATAAGGTTATTTAACTTCCATGTCTTTGTATGAGTATGCAGATTCCTGTTGTTACACATCTCAAGTTTTATTCCATGATGGTCCGAGAAGATGCATGGAATAATTTCTATTCCTTTAAATTTACTGGGATTAGACTTGTGACCTAAGATGTGATCAATTTTGGTGTAAGTTCTGTGGGCTGATGAGAAGTATATGTGTTCAGTTTTGTTGGGATGAAATGTTCTGTAGATGTCTGCTAAATCTAAATGCTGGATGGTTAGATTGAAATCTAGAATTTCTTTACTCAGCTGTTTGTTGGAGGATCAATCCATCACTGCCAAAGGAGTGTTAAAATCTCTGACTATTATAGAGTTGGAGGAAATCAAGTTGCTCATGTCTGTTAGAGTTTCTCTTAGAAATTGAGGTGCATTCTGGTTGGGTGCATAGATGTTAATAATTGAAATCTCATCATATTGAGTCTTACCCTTAACAAATATGAAGTGACCATTCTTGTCTTTCCTTACTTTTGTTTGTTTAAAGCCTATTGTATCCACAAATAAAATTGCAACACCTGCTTTTTTCTGGTTACCATTTGCCTGAAATATGGATGACCATCATTTCACTCTGTGTCTGTATTTGCCTTTTAAATTAAGATGTGACTCTTGTATGCAACAAATGTCTGGCCTGAGTTTTCGTATCCAGTCAGCTAACCTATGTCTATTTAGAGGGCAGTTTAAGCCATTCACATTAATGGAGAGTATTGATAAGTTTGGTGAAATTTGGGGTATTGAGTTTTTCGAAAGTCCAGTGGGCATTTTTAATCCTTTTGCCATTGTGGAAGTTGGAGTTTGATCAGAAGTTTCTGAGTGAGTTTACTTTTGTAGTAGAGGATTGGGTTGGTTATTATGGAGGATAGGTCTGAGAATATCCTGAAGAGCTCGTTCGGTTATGGCAAATTTCTTTAGCATATGAATGTCATTAAAGTATTTAATTTATCCATCATAAATGAAACTCAGTTTAGCTGGGTACAAGATTCGGGGTTGAAAGTTATTTTGCTTGTGGAGATTAAACGTTGATGACCACCCTCTTCTGGCTTGAAAAGTTTCAGCAGAGAGATCTGCAGTCATTCTAATGTTCTTCCCTTTGAAGGTAATAGTTTTGTTTTGCCTGGCCGCTTTGAGAATTTTCTCCTTCATATTAACTTTAGTGAAGTTAATTATGATATTGGGGGATGTCTTATTGGGGTTGAGTCGTGCTGGGGTTCTGAAGCTATCTGCTATCTGAATTTCAGGTTCACTAGGCATGTCTGGAAAATTCTCTTTCATAATTTCATGCAGAAGGGCCTCTGGACCCAGTGAGGCCACTTCATCTGTTTCAGGAATTCCTATGAGTTGGATATTTAGCTTCTTCGAGTTATCCCAGAGCTCTCTGAGAGAGTGATCCATTTTTGCTCTCCATTTCTCTTCCTCTTTGAGAGTTTGGGAGCATTCAAAGGCTTTATCTTCAATGTCGGAGATCCTTTCTTCTGCTTGGTCCATTCTGTTGCTAAGGGATTCTACTGTATTTTTCATATCTTTGAGGGCTGTAAATTCTTGTTTCAGTGTGTCTAAGTCTTTGGTGGTTTTGTCCTTAAATTCATTAAATTCTTGAGACAGCTTTTGAATTTCTCCACGAATTCCTAGTTCCATTTTGTTAATCTTGTTTGCCATCCAAATTCTGAATTCGATTTCTGACATCTCAGCCAGTTGTTTGTGAATGGGATCTTCAATTACATCTGCTGTATCTTTCCTTGGGGGGGGGGGTTGATCTATTCTGGTTATTCATTTTACCAGAGTTTTTCTGCTGATTCCGCCCCATGATTGTTTTACTCCCTTTGATTTCTTCCCTGGTGTTTTGTCGAGGACCCGTACAGTGCTGTGGCCTGAGAAACTGGGGCCCTGTTTGGTGTAGAGGGGCTAAGTGGTTCTGTCGTGTTTTCAGCTGGTTTCTATTTGACCCTAGTGAAACAGTTTGTCTGGGTTGAAGTCTCAGCTGTGGATAAATACCAGCAATTAAGTCACCCCACCCACCACAGGCAACAAATGGAAAAGGAAAATCAAACCTTCCTACAACCACACACCCAGGGCACCACCTGGATATTCCCCAGGTGAGTGGCTCAGTTCAAAAGGTCCAAATCAATTGTCTCAGTCAGCAGCTGCCTCCGGTGGGAAAGTTCAAGAGGTCCCTGGGAACTGGATCACAGGGGTCTGGTGACTGCTCTAATATGGCTTGCTGCAGTGCTGTGTGGAGTCAGGAAGAGCCACCCAGTAAATAGATCAGTCTGGGAAGATTGATGCCTCCTTCCCCACCTTGCAGCTCTGTCACACCCAGTCGCTGCTAGCCCCACAGGGCTGTGACCCAGTCAGTTGTCTGCAGTAAGCAGATACTCCAGGGGTTTGCACCTGCCTAAGTCACAGGGTAGTCTGTGTCTGCTCGTCCAAGCCACTACTGTCTGTCTTTATCCAGCAGGGGGTGGTGTGGCCTGTCAACCTCAGGCACTTGATGGAGCCTGGAGGTGTTCACTCAGTTCCAGCCCCACCCTTAGTTTATGTTACTGGGTGAACGGAACAACCCTGTTGGAGTTTGTTTCTGACCCTGCTAGATTCTGCTGCAGAGGAGAGGCTGATTTGAGTTCCCAGAACCTGTGCCTCAGGCCCTGTCTTTAGTCCTGTGGGTTTGTATTTGCAGCATGATCAGTTATTGGCTGTAGCCTCTTGGCCTCCTTTGTCTATAGGCTGGTGATCCCCTGAGGGCCAGGTGCGTCTTAGGCTCAGTAGAGTGGTCCTCTGGATCAGCCCCACCTTGGGAGTTTCCCAGCTCTGCAGGTGTGTTTTCTAGTCCCCGTGTTCCACCCAGGTCAGTGCCGCCTCAGGCAAACCCTTTACTCACGGGGCCTGTGTTTCAGTCCCAGGTCTGTTCCATGGTGGTTGCCATCTGAGAAGATGCTCGGCCTCATCTGGTTGCCCAGGAAGACAGGAGGAGAGGCTATGGGATATCTGGGGGTGGGCCTTGTTATTGCTGAAGATGGCTGTTGCTCTGCACCTCGGGGCACCACCGCTCCAGTGTAATTCCCTCTTAGCCAACCATCATCTTCTTGCTCCTTTGCTACAGAGTCAGCACTGGCCAGGTGCAGTCCAGGTCCTTTCTGCACCTCTTGAGAGTTCATCCAAGAATCTGGACTCCTGGGGGGGCAGGTCTCCAGATCACAGAGTGAGAGTGGAGGGGAGTGTTAGGAGCTCAGAGTTGCAGGTCGTAACACCAAGCTCATTGAGACCAAATGAACAAATAAACAGATACAAAGATTACCAGGCACACGGGCCCATAGATACAGAGACAGACAGAAACATATAGACATACAGGTAACAGCCACGACAACAGCAATATAAGAACAACTGCAATAAAAATAGTGATAATTGTAAAATAATTGAAAGAAAGGAAAAAAATAGAGAAAAAAGTGGTGTTATTAGGAATGTTAAATGAAAAGAAAGAAGAAATTAAAATTAGAAGACATAGAAATAAAAAATATGTTTATATAAAAAGTAATAATAAAAAAATTATCGAAATCTCCTCTAAGAAAATGGTGAGGAGCAAACAGACAAAAACAGAACAAGCAAACAAAAAAACACGAAAACCAAAAAAAAAAAAAGCTACCAACTACAAAAATATTCTTGCGTGTAGAAATATACCTATATTTATGTATATGTCTGCTGTAGGGATCAACTTTCATAGGAATATATTCATACTGCAATATACCTTCTGGACACCAGGTGGCGCTGTGAGTGGTTCCGCGGCTTATACCTGATTTACAGTTTATACTGTTACCATGGTAACCACCTTCCATGTCCGATCGCCATTTTGGAATTTCTGCAAAAGTTTGTCGCCTAAGAATTGTGTAACCTCGGCTGTTCTTTTCCAGACAGCAGTTGCGACCGATCTTCCCACTCAGTGCAGGTGTCCGTGCTTCTCAAGTCTTTCCACTCTGTTCCCAGGTTCTCCTGCAAACTGGTGACTGCAATCGGCTGTAGGGGGAGTGGTGCTGAGTTCGCGTGGTTGTTGGTGGGCTTGCGGTTTTATCTGTTGTAGCTGGCTCCCGGGGCTGAAGCCAAGTTCGCAGCCTCAGCAGCTACAGCCAGGTCCACGGCTTCAGTAGCTTCCCGGCTTTAGCAGCCAAAGCCGGGTCCTGGGGTTGGAGTGTTCGGGGGATAACCTTTAACTGTAACCTTTAACTGTTATAACCTTTATTCTGGGTTTTATGGTTCAGAGTTTCTCTTTTGGATTGGCGCCTGCCAGTTCGCCGTACAGCCTAAACCGCCAGCCCCCTCCAACACCTGGGGGAAAGGTGCCCGCCCTTTTAGGTAGTTCAAAATGTCTGTTTCCCGGGCAGGATCCCTTCCCTTCAATTGTCCAATAGTTTGCCCAGCTCCCCATGGTTTTGAGTGGTTCTCCTTTCGGATGCCTCCCTCAGTTCAGGAATAATTATTTGTCAATTGGGTTTTGTCAGCATTTACAAGCTGCTGACCTCCATAGGGGAGGGGCCTGCTGGCTGGCACAGCCGAGCAGGGAAGAATCTCTACAACAGAGTCTGTGATTTTAAATTACCCCTCATATATAGCAATCCGCCAGTTCGCTGGGCATCTCCAGCTGTCTGTCCACTCCAATAATCCACACACAGGGAAGGTCCAGACTGCCTTTCCTCTCACCTGGTGGCTTGGGAGAGGTGGGCTACACGTCCATCCTGTCCGCCATCATGCTCCGCCCCGATGTTTGAGAAATTTAGTGATTTACTCTTTTATCTTTTTCTGAACCCAACTATCATTCAGCAGAAAGTTGTTTAATTTTCAAGTATTTGCGTGGGGATGAACGTTTTTTGGGGAGTTTAGTTCCACCTTTATTACCTTGTGATCTGAGGGGATACAAGGTATAATTTATAGTCTTTTAATTATGCTGAGGTTTTATTTGTATCCCAGGATGTGGTCAATTTCGGAGTACATACCATGGCTGATGAGAAAATTGTATATTCGTTAGCTTTGGGATGATGTGTTCTGTATATTTCCCTTACTCCCATTTATTCTAGGGTCACATTTAAATCCTGTTTGTTCTATGGCCATATTTAAGTCTTTGTTTAGTTTCTGTTTAGACAACCTGTCTAGTTCTGTCAGAAGATTGTTAAAGTCCCCAACTATTTTGGTGTTATGGGATATCATATTGCTCAGACCCATCAAGTTCTGTTTCATAAATCTGGGAGCATTTAAGTTAGTTGCATCAATATTTCAAATTGAAATGTCTTCTTGTTAAATAGTTATTACTAGTATAAAGTGTTGGTTTTTGTCTTTCTTAACTTTATTGCTTTAAATTTGCTTGTGTCTGAAAATAAGATCACAACCCCTCCTTTCTTCTGATTTCCGTTTCCTTGAAATACTGTTTCCATCCCTTAATTCTGAGTCTTGATTTGTATTTAAAGGCTTTGTGTCTCCAGAAGATAGCATATGTATGTCTTATGCCTTTTATTCAATCAGCCGGACTGTGCCTCTTCAGTGGTGAATTCAGTCCATTGACATTTATTGAGAGAATTGATAAGTGTGGTGGAGTTCTATTCATTTTATTTTGTGAAAGTCCATGGTGTGGTTTTATCCATTGCACCATTGTGGAAGTTATGTTATAACCTTTAACTGGTGGTCCATTGTGGTGGTCAGTGTTGAGAATAGGTCTAAATATTTCCTGTAGAGCTGGTCATGTGAATTTCCTCAGTGCTTGTGTATCTGCAAAAGATTTGATTTATCCATCAATTTTGAAGTTTAGTTTAGTGGGATACAGAATTCTGCACTAAATTACTTTATTTAAGAATGTTGAAGGTGGATGACCATGTTCTTCTGGCTTGGAAGGTTTCAGGTGAAAAGTCAGCTGTTAGTTATCTTAATCACTCTGCTTCTGTAGGATTGCACTTATTCCTGGCTGCTTGCAGAATTTTTGCTTTCATCTTGACTTTGGATATGTTCATTACAATGTGTCTTGGAGAGGCTCTGTTAGAGTTAAGATAACCTGGGGTTTAATAGCAATCTGAAAGATGTGTGTGTCATTAGTAAAACATAGGATGTTTTTCAGTTTTTCTTTATGATGGTCTCCAGTAGGGCTTCCATTCCTTTGGGACAATCTTATTCCCCTTCAAGAATCCCTATTATATTTATATTTGTGAATACTTCATGGAGTCTCATAGCTTTCTAAAAGTATGTTCTGCTTTCTCTCCCTTCTTTTCTTCCTCTTTAACTACCTGGATTTACTAAAAAAAAATTATTCTCTAGCTCTGAGGTTCTTTCTTCTCCATGTTCTAACCTAGTTTTTATACTTTCTACTGCATAATCTTTATATTCCCTGATTGTCTCTTTCATTTCCTTAAGCTCTGCCATATCCTTTCTATATTTTATATATCTCTCATCCAACTTTTGGTTGTATCTTTTCATTTTCTTGTCCATTGTTTTTATTGTCTTTATCATCCATATTTTAAATTCCCTTTCTGTCAAGTCCATTAATTCTTTATAGGTGGAGTCTTCTGCAGTAGTTGCCTCATGGTTCATTGGGGGAGTTCCTCTGTTTTGGTTTTTCATGTTGCCTGAATTTTTCTGTTGGTTCCTTCTCATGTGTTCTTTCTTCTTGTTGACTTCCTTATCCTTTGTCCTCCTTACTGCCTCCTTTATTTCAAACAGAAGTCCTTGCTCTTTATGACAGTATGTTGCAATGTATTTCTGGAATGCCAGGTGGTGCTGTGATTTTTTTTTTTTTTTTTAGGAGACAGAGAGCATAACCAGCAAACTCTATGGTCCTTATTCCAAACTTAGTTGTCTTAGGTGATTGCCTGATTGTTTCCTCCCACTCAGAACCTGCTGGGTTGGAATTTTAAAGCTCACAAGAATCCTTCAGGGTCAGGTCTCACAGTGCCCCCTGACTTCAGTTCCTATGGGGTACATGAGTCCTTCAGCCTGTCCCCAGAGTGGAGTTCTGATTCTGGCAGGTGGAATTAAGATGGGTGTGCTTTATGCCCCGGCTAAGACTATCTCATGACCTTCCCACAATGGCAGCCCCCTGGCAATTGAGACCTTCTCAGTATGACTGCCTCCCCAGCCACCAAACCTGTGGCAGGTCAACTCTGTCATTCAAATGTGGTTGCTGTATACTGTTCAAGTCCACCCACTCTTCCAAGCTTTCTACTCAATGTGAAGCTTCCCCCAACAACTGAAAACTCTGGAAAGGCTTCCTCCCATCCTGGGCCTCTGTGAGCAGCCAGCTGACCCCAGCCAGTGGCAATCACTTGCCTAATTCATCAGATTTCTACCTCTTTGGATTATATGCTGTGTCTAGTTCACCACCTCCTCGCTGTGCTCCCTGAGCTATGATTCTGGGTCTGGTCCCTGCCCCAGAAATGGCTAGGTTCTCTTTTCTTCCTTGGTCATTCTAGGAGAGCTCAGCTGAACAATCTTTCTGGTCTACCATCTTGCTCTGCTGCCCCCCCCGCCCATAATTCTTTTTCATCTCTAACTTCCAGACCCTCCTAGATGTGGCAAATCAACTTTTTTCATCAGAATTGTAGACATAGAACTTGGTTCTTCAGCCTCAGCTTCCTTTTCTGCAACCTTATGGGGGATGTGAATTGTTAATGTCACACCATTTCCCAAAGTTCACAACTGAGAAACTAATCTATTAAATGTCTATTGAATGAATGCTAGGAAACAAGTGACTGGCAGAAGTGACAGAAACTAGACATAGGATTGGTTTATAGACTTTGCATGTAATATGTCATGTCAAATAAAAGTACTGTAAAATTTTCAGCAGAATTTTAGAACTCTGGTTTTGCTTTTTCAACATTTTCTCACATATAATTTTATTTAATATAAAATACATTGGGCATTATATATAGATAGGGTAATATATATTGGCTAAATAGTATTATTTTCACTTGGAAAATAAAATTAAAAATACATAGTTGTGATCAATTTGGGGGTAAATAGTAGCCTGGATATTTGTAGAATTAATAGAGAAATGAGATAACATTTAACACACATTAAATAGGAAAAACATATTGTGTACAAACTCAGTGTCAAATAATTTGCTAAGGGCTAAGGGATCTAGCTGGGATAATACCTGCTTTTGGGCCCATGACTATAGAATGCTCCTTGTCTAGGCTGTGCTAGACATGCTGTTTGATGACTGTATTTTATGAAGGATTTATAGGGAGAACCAGATAGGTTAGGCTAATCCAGAGACAAACTTTTAAAGGACCATATAGTAAATATTTTAGGTTTTGAGGTCTATCCACACTCTGTTGCAACCACTCAACTTTGCTTTTATAGCAGGAAGAAAGCAATAGACAATATATAATGAGTACACGTGATTGTGTTTCAATAAAGCTTTACTTAAACAGGCCAGATTTGGCTCACTGGCCAGTTTGCCAGTCCCTGGAATCCCTTCAGGTGCCATTGGGGTGAAAGTCAGATTACCTTCATTTATAGACAGTTGTTGAATTGGGCACCTGAATGGACCCTACAGACATTGTCTTTTGTTGTGCTCAGATGACAAAATCCTAACTCTAGTAAATCTAACTTTCCACTTATCTACTGCAATAGGTGAACAGGAATCAAGAAAAGCACAGGGTCATGCTGACTGATTTCTATTTTAATACATGACCACTGATTTCAAGTGAGTACCTACTGCTACCCTGAAATTCTACTTCATTTACCTAACATACTCATTCTCCCCCTTTAGTAAAGGACTTTTTTATGCCTTATCTTTCTCACTTGAGTTCCAACTCCTGTGCAGCAGCCATGAGATATGTGCCCGGATCTCCCTGGAAGGAACTTACAGTTGAGCTACCAGGAGAGAAGCTGACAGCCTCCAATCATTACCTCCTTCAGGAAATGCCTCAGTTTTTGAGGTGGAGCCACACTCTAACTAGTCATTAGCTTATGATTGGTAACACCAGAAACACAAGGGCCTGGCCATTTTGGCCAAGATGGCATATTCCTCTAACTATTCCTCTTTGCTGTGAAGCTCTGTTTGGAGTTGCCAGTAATTTTTCAAATTATCATTGTCTGAGATTTTCCCTACCAGATGCTGTTTCCTCCACTCTTTCTTTTTACTAATATTCAAACCTACACACTACCTTATTTTTAGAAATATAATATACAATGTGCAAAAACATTAAATACTAACTTTTTTTCTAGTATCAGCATTTAAAAGATTTGTTAAATAGCAATGGATTTAAAATAATTAATGTTCCATCTAGTTAAAAGAAAACACTGAGTCATCATGTGGTGAATATTTGCTGTTCCCTACTTCAGTCCTCTGCTAACCTCCCACTGGACCATAAGCATTGAGCCTTTCTCCCAGGAGACTAAAGCAGCAGCTCCAAAACCAAAGAGCATCACTGACCCAAAGATAACTAGGTGTAACAAGGACTGACAGCTATTTTCCCACACTTTTCAGAATGGTATAAGAGTCTGTACTCTATAGGGCTTTGTGCCCCCCACCCCAACCATGACTGTGCTTTGGGAAATGTATTTGTTGCATTTTATTCTGTAGACTTCACTCTGATATAAGAAAAAACATTTTGAAAGTGAAGCAAGGGGCTCAAATCAATATTTTGGCTTTCTGTTCATTGAATTGGTACAGCATCGACTGGCTGATTCTCATTTATTATTCATACCTCCTGTGTGTATAGTTCTTTGCAGTTGAGAGAATTTGCCCTCCACTATTGTATGTGAATCTTCTAACAATCTTGTTAGGGGCCAAGGACATATATTATTATCTGTGTCTTACATATATGGAAAATGAAGTTCATTGAGGTTATGTGCTTCTTTCAATGTCACAAAGCAGGAAAATACAATAGCTTTCAACAGATACTAAATTGTTCAAGTCTGACCAAGACTCATTCTATACTACATTACTTGGGAGATATTACTATGACAAAACACAGAAGGCATCTGTGATTGCACTCCAAGACTTTATCAAATATGGATTTGTGCATAATAACAAATGTGGGACATTTGTTTCTTTATTCCATTTGCATGAGATGCAAAAGCAAATAAAATATTCATTAATGAAAACTGCTTTGAAGTATAAAACGTTCATGCCCTGCTTAAATATTAAAAGCTACCAGTTGTTTATATTAACTAGGATCCTTTCTTTTTTACGTTAAGAGATTTATTGCAAGGAATTGTTTATACACTGTGGGGCTAGTTAAGTCTGAAATCCATAGAGCAGGCTGTCGGGAAAGGAAGGCTAGAATTCTTAGGCCTGGGGTAAAGCTGGCACTTACCTTCAGGATTTTTTCTTCCAGGAAGCCTAAGATCTGTTCTTTAGGCCTTTCAGTTTGTTGAATCAGACCACCCAAATTATCTAGGATAATCTAAGACACTCTTTTTATGCAAAGTCCAATAATAAAGGTTTAGTGGAAACCATTACTCAGAAATGAAAGAAACAAGTGAATTATTCATCACTGTCATTTGACTACCAGGCAGCATGCTGGACTACAGGATTAGACTCATCAGTAAGCTATTGGCTGTACTATGTGTAACCGTTAAAAGTGTGTCCAGAGAGTTTTTTTTTTGGCTCAAGGAGATAAATGAAATCGGGCAGTTATGCAGGGTATTGTTTTTCTTTTGTAACTGTCCAATTAAGCAGAATAAATTCATTAAGATTAAAAAGTTGACTTTAGAATAAATCAATGAACTAATGAAACTTCTAAATAGGTAATTAAACTTATATTAAAGGGAAGTAAGAGGATATATAAAGCTTATGGAAATATGATTTATTCAGAAGAAGGAATTTGGAAAGGCAATAGAGATATTTTAATTTGTTTTCATAAAAGCAGTGTATGGATACCATTTTTCAGTAAAATATAATTTCAAACAATGCAGAATATAGGATAAAAATAGAACAAGCCTTTAATCCACTTCCCTATCTCAGAAACGAGTACTGTAAACAGTTTAGAGTATATTTTTCTAAGTACTTGTACAAATAGACCTTTGTATATAAATTGGACTGTGCTCCACGTATTATTCAACTACTGTCTTTCATTAAATTATTTATATGATATATATGTATATATCCAGAGAGATTTTTCTATCTGTATAAAACCATTGTATTACAATATGTAATTTTAATGTATAGTATGAATGGTATTACAATTTACCTAGCCATGCTCCAATTAATGGGTATTTAAGTTGTCTTTCAACAATGAGTACAAATCTTTGTACATGCCTCTTTGTTAACATAAGGATATTTACCCAGGAATCAAACTGTGAGTTTGCAGCATCTGTGCATTTAAAATTCATGTAGACTCTGCCAAATTACTCTCCAAAAAGACTACCCATTTATCTTATACCTGATAGTATATGAGACTAAATGTTTGCTAATAATAATTTATCTTGTTATAATTTAAAACTCATAGATTTGATGTGAAAAAAACTTATGCTTGTTATTAATTCTAATTTCCTAGTTAATAATTACATTGGATATTGCCTTAGATTTTTTCCCATATGACCTTTCTGTGAAATGCTTTTATGATTTTTGCATATTTTCCAAATGGATCATTTGCCTTTGCCTTCGGTTGTTAGAAGCTCTGTGTATATCTTGGATATTAATCCTCTTTGTATAGTTTATGTTTTAAATATTTTCTTTCAGCCTGGCACTTGTATTTTGCTGCTCGTTATGGTGTCTATTATTAAATGATAAGTGTTTACATAATCAAATCTGTTGATCTCTTCCTATAGATTTCCGTAATGTTCGGTGATGCTAACCATCTTTTCAGGTGCTTATTGGCCATTAGCATCTCTTCTTTGCAGAAATTTCTATTTAAGTTTATCTTAGTCCATTTTGTGCTATTATACCAAAGTACCACAGACTGGATAATTTATAAAGAACAGAAATTCTGGGTCTTGTGTCTAGCTTACAAAGGCCTTTTCTACCTTGAAACAATGAAAAGATTTTCCCCATTTTTCCATTGTGTTTGCAATTGTGTATTTTTCATGCCCAGATCTTTAATACACATGGAATTTAATTTTCGAATGGTCTGTGGAAAAATATAATCTTATTTTACAGATAGACAATTGTCCTAAGACTATATGGTAAATATTTCATTCATTCCTTATTGATTTCTTATGCATCAAGTTCTTCTATAATCTGTTTATTTTTAGACTTTATTTTCTGTTCCATTGATTTGCTTTTCTACCCTTATGCCAGTAGTACACTCTCATGATTATAACTTTACAGATGGGGCAGCTTTCCTACAACCACTGTGCTATATGAAATATTCCTGCTATTGTCATTCAGTTTATTTTCCACATAAGCTTTTAAATCAGCATATGTAATTCTATCACAAAATGCTGGATTTTTAAAAATTAGGATTGCATTGAATTTATAGATTAACTATTTTTCCCTTCTCAATGCAGTGTCTGTACATTTATTTGGTCTTCCTCTTTCTCCAATTCCAAATCATGAGTTTACGAGTTTAGTTGATATTTAAAAATCTGGATTTTTCACAGGAAACAAAAACAAACATTAGATGAATTGGGATACATGAAAATTGAAAAAATTCATTTATCAAAATATATAATCAACTAAGTGAAAAGGCAAGTGAGAGAAAATTTTGCAAGTCAAAACCAACAAGGTTTTGAAGATAATATATTTTTTATTTCCAGAAATGGCAAACAAATTATTCATAAAACAGGTAAGTAGCTATCTAAAACATTTTTTAATCTTCTTACAGAAGAGGAGAGAGAGAGAGAGAAAATAAAAAATACAAGTCCAAAACTGGAGGTAAACTAGAAACCCAAGGAGGTAAGTTAATATAGAGATTACTTGGCCCTAAAGATATTTGACAATTGTGGGCAGTTTGAACATCCCTTTTAATGGTCTTAAGGGCATGAAAATCAGAATCAACACCAAGAATGTGCGCAAGATGAGGAAATCTAATATAAGCCTTTTTCCCACAATAAGCTAATACCCTAATGAGTTAAATCCTTAGGGTAAGTATAAACCAAGAGTGAATAAACACTTGCACAATATTGCTACATGGGTTTGGATTACTGCATATTTAGAGAATTACAAGCCTTGAATTTGGACTAAGATGATTCTAGATCATCAATCTCTCCAGGCCCCTAGCTAACAAAAATGCAAATACTCTCTGAAAGAAGAGATATTCATTCTGCATGTCAAATTATTCCTACAAATATATTTGATTTACAATGACAGAAACACAGCCAAACTTAAAAAGTATTTGCAAATCATGTAACTGATGAAGGGTTAATATCTATAATTTATAAAGAACTCTTAAAACTCAACAAAAACACAAGTAACCTGGTTAAAAATGGGTAAAGGGCTTTTCTATGGATTGTGTATTTGTCCTCTGCAAAATTTGTGTGTTGGAAACTTAATAACCAATATAATAATGTTGGGAGATGGGGCCTAATGGGAATTATTTAAGTCATGAGGGCAAAGCTCTGAATGTGAATGGATTAATGCCAAAATAAATGTATGAGATTTGGGGAATGGCATCATCCTTTTCAGCTCTTCTGCCATGTAAGGCACTATTTCTCGCCTCTGAAGGATGCAGTATTCAAGCCACCATTTTGGAAGTGGAGACCAGACACCAAACTTTTTGGCATTTTTCTCTTGAACTTTTAGCCTCCAAAACTTTGAGAAAATAAATTTCTGTTCTTTATAAATTATCCAGTCTGTGGTACTTTGGTATAATAGCACAAAATGGACTAAGATAAACTTAAATAGAAATTTCTGCAAAGAAGAGATGCTAATGGCCAATAAGCACCTGAAAAGATGGTTAGCATCACCGAACATTATGGAAATGCCAATGAAAAGTGCGGTGGGGTATCACCTCATGCCAATTACAATGACCACTATTCAAACAAACAAACAAGCAAACAAACTGAAGACAGAAACTAATGACTGCGGGTGAGGAGCTGAAACCTTTGTGGACTGTTAGTGGGAATGTAAAATGGCATAGTCACGACAGAAAACAGTATAGTGGTTCCTCAAAAAAAAAAAAAAAAAAATAGAACTACTCCGCGATTCAACAATTCTAATTCTTGATATATACCCCAAGGAACTGCAAGCAGAATCTTGAAGAGATATTTATAAACCCATGTTCATAGTAGCATTACTAACAATAAGCAAAAAGTAGAAACAATCTAGTGTTCATTAGCAGATGAATGTATAAAATAAAATATATCAAAACAATGAAATATTATTTCTTAGAAAGGGAGGAAATTATAGCACACACTACAAGATAGATGAAACTTGTGAACATTATGCTGCATGAAATAGCCAGTCATGAAGTGACAAATATGTATTATTCCACTTACATGGGGTATCCAAAGCACTCGAATATATGTAAAGTATGATGGTTGTTGTCTGGGGCCAAGAGGAGGGAGAAATGGGGAATTGTTTAACAGGTATAAAGTTTCAGTTTTGCAAAATGAAAAGTTCTGGAAATTGGTTACAAACAATGTGAATAAACTTAATAATTACTGAATGCTTAAAATGATTAAGATGGCCAATTTTATTTGTGTATATTTTCTTACAAGTTTTAAAAACTGGCTTTTGGCATTATCAGCTAAGTCTAAGTTTTTAATGTTCTTTATTATATAATTTTTGCTTTTATTTGTTATATAAGTTATCTCTTTTTCTTTTTTTATATTGATTTTAAAAAGCATTTTATTGATGTTTACAGAAAAAGGAGAGATTTATTAATGTCTCTCAACATGGTTGTGAAAAATGCCATAATTTCCTCTTTTGTCCAAAAATTTTGCTTTATATGTTTATAAAATGATACCAGGATCAGGAAGGTTTATGGGTGCCATATGGTATAGGCAAACTGAACATTATATCCATATTAAAAATTGTCCTATGCCCTTTTTTGTCCAAGTCAATCTTTTCAGATTTCAATTTTTTGGTATTAATATTAACACATCTGCCTTTTTTTCTAAATATATCCATTTTTCCTTCTTTTTGTCCCATAATTTTCAATCATTCTCTGTCCTGTTGACACAGATCCTCTTATCAATAGGACATAGTTGTCTTTTAAAAATGACTCTGCAAGAACATATTTTTAAATTATAGGGTTTAATATCTACACCTTTACTGTTATTACCAATTTGCTCTTATTCTTGCCACCTCATTTTATGTAGTCTGCTTCCCATGCCTTTATGTTTGGTTTTCTCTGTCCTCACACCTTGCCATTTGTTAGATTGTTCAAAATGTATTTGTTCCATTTTTCCTACTATTTCTATTTTCTAATAGTTGAAAATTTTAACACATTTACACTTCTGTCTTCCTATGAACATTTAGAAGTAATCAATATTTCCATGCTCTCTCTGAAATAGAAGCAAGTGTGTGACTTTCTCCTATTCCCCTAAGGTCTTTGTGTAGTAATCATGTGAGGTTTTTGTTCTAGATTACTACCAGGTTTTTACACAATACAAAAACATTTATTTAAGTGTAACCAGAAGTTATAATGGCTTCTTTGCTCATTCCTCACGTATGCCTCGTTATATTTTTTCTTCCTTTTTTATTTTTTTTGTTAAAATACTTCAAGTATTTTCAGAGAGAGTCTATAGATAACTAAACTTTCTGATTCCTTGTTTGTACAAACATGTATTTAGCTTACCTCACAATTGAATGCTAGTGTGTCTGGATATTGACTTTTAAGTTCAAAATAGTATCATTCAGAATTAGTAATGATAATCCTGATGCTGTTCTGACTTTTGTTTTTTCTCAGGGATCCTCAAACTATGGCCTGCGGGCCACATGGGGTGGTGTGATTGTATTTGTTCCCATTTTGTTTTTTTACTTCAACATAAGATATGTGCAGTGTATATAGGAATTTTTTTCATAGTGTTTTTTTTTTTTTAAACTATAGTCCGGCCCTCCAATGGTCTGAGGGACAGTGAACTGGCCCCCTGTTTAAAAAGTTTGAGGGGGCGGGGCGGCGTCTGTGGCTCAGTGAGTAGGGCGCCGGCCCCATATGCCGAGGGTGGCGGGTTCAAACCCAGCCCGGCCAAACTGCAACCAAAAAATAGCCGGGCGTTGTGGCGGGCGCCTGTAGTCCCAGCTGCATGGGAGGCTGAGGCAGGAGAATCACCTAAACCCAAGAGCTGGAGGTTGCTGTGAGCCGTGTGACGCCACAGCACTCTACCCGAGGGCAGTACAGTGAGACTGTCTCTACAAAAAAAAAAAAAAAAAAGTTTGAGGACCCCTGCTAGGGTCTTTTCAGAGTTATAGATCTGAAATATCACCATCATGTATCCAGATGTGGGGGAGGTTTCACCCCGAGTGAAACTTACACTGATGTATTTCCTTCACTCTGAGGGTTATTCCTCGGTTAGCCCTCAGACCATCTTTTCTGATCTATTCACTTGACTCTAGCTGTCTAATGCCTTCAGTGGTTCTTGAAATTTGTGTCTTTGAACCTTTCTCTCAGTATTCCATGTCTGAGAGAATCCCTTAACTTTATCTTGCAGTTCATGAATTTAGTCTTTCACAATTTGTTTTGTTATCCAGCCCTTCTATCAAACTCCATAATTTGCCAGTCATATTTTTAGTTTTTAATTTTTTTCTTACTGTCTGATTGCTTGTTTTTCATATCGGTCTTCTCTTATTTAAAGGGTGCAAACTCCTTTCTCATTCTCTTATGTATGTATAGGTTTCCTTTGTTCCCTAAGTTATCTATTCCCTGTAGAGTCAGATGTGGACCTTTTATACACTCACATATCCTAGTCCTTTTCTTTCATCTTCCTTGTTTTCTTCTCCTCTGATGATCCATTCTAAATCTGAATGAAGCTCTGTACTGATTAGTCTAGGTCTGAGGGAAGCAATGTATCTGCTCAATAGTCCTTTTTCCTTTGAGTTGCAGAAGGTGGCTGACTAAGTCTCCAGGGGAGTAGTTATTGTGTGTCATCTGGCAGGCTTCTCTCTAGGATGGGTGGACTTGGGAGCTTCACTGATCGACTTTCAGTTTAAATAGTGCTATATGATGATGGAGGGAGATTTTAGAGTATTTTTCTCCTGGGCAGTGCTAACTCATCACTCATGCACATACAATAACCGCATATCCAACCTCATATACACTACATGCAGAGGCCTATAAGTGCTGCAAGCAGTTCTTTCCTTTTCTGGCAGGTTCCATTAGTCTGGTAAGGAGCTATTTTAAGGCTGATGGTTCATTTCTAGTTTTAACCAAGGGCCGAATGCCAGACCGTGTGTGTGTGTGTGTGTGTGGGGGGGGGCTATGGAGGCTCCTGAGGCAGGATGACTTTCTCTTATGTTCTGAATATTTTACATTAATTGCTTTGAAAGTTGTCTCAGGAATCTCTCCAGTTCTTTGTATTGGCTTTCTATATTTTTGGCTTCTGTAATTCTGTCATGACTTTAGAAGATGTGTCTTCCCGTCTGTTTTCAGGCTGTGTTTCATTCCTGTATCTCAGATAGTTCAATCACGTTTATTTTGATAAACTTCTCACAAATGGAGTCATTGGTTGAATTCTTTCTTGTTTTTTCAGTGCTGTTGTAGAAATGTGCGCATTTGGAGGGGATATGTACAACCCACATATATAACAGTTCTACCATTTTTAACCATTTGATCACAAGTTCAAATAGAGCATATGATGAATCTAACCTCATCTAATTACAAATGATAGCACTCCTCCCCAGTATCTGTTTTCTAGGTCATGTCCTTGGTATTTTATATTTCAGATGCTGTTATAACATAGGCTTCATGTAAACAGGAACCATAGGCTATCTGGACCACCACTGTATTCCTAGTGTCTAACCCAGCACCCAGCACCCAGCACATAGTAGCTGCTCAATATATTTGTTGAATGTAAGAATGAAAACACTATAAGTAGCTTTATTACAATTTGAAAGATGATAGAACCTAAGCTCTGACAGGTGGCTCAGCCTGATCTGGGTGGGAAGTATTGGAGACATGTTTGAAATATAGATATGTATGTCCTCTTACATGTTACAGTACTATTATAAGGGGTTCTTTAAGTGGAATGCTAGAAAGAAGATAAGAGCTCTGGATTTGACTTGAGTTGTGGTTTTCTTACTATAGTGAAGTTATATAGCAAAGTTTTCTTTTGTGTTGCAAAGCACTATTCTCTAAGATTGCACACTGATTTTAGATGGGAGAGATGTGGCATTAGAACACTTCATATTAATAAGGCCAGAAAGATTTAACTGATCATAAGTTTAAAGTGACCCAATACGTGACATGATCAATGCAAAAAATAAGTTTATTTTAAGAGAAATATATGGAATTACGGTGCTAAAGCCAAGACCTACTGTATTCTATATCAATTAGATGTCCCCTGGAGAACCCTATTTATCTTGTAGGCATTAGTAGAGCATGCCATATGTGGCATAGTAAAGAACCAGGTCATGTTTTAGATCTGGCTATATTTATGCTTTCAATTTATATTTCTGACCTTGTCCCTCCAGGCACTGCCTTCATTTTAGACCTCACCATCCTTTACCATTGCAATAACCCACTGACTTTCTCCCTGTTTACATACTCACCACTTCAGATCCATCTTCCATCCTCTTCAGCAGAGAGATACTAAAAAAAATCATATCTTTACACACTGCTTATTGAAGGCCTTTAATGTCTCCCTGAGATTGTAAAACAGAGGTGATGCCCTTCACGATCTGATCTCTTCTACCTTCTCTAGCCTCACCTCCCGTCACTTTCATCCATCACATTGGGGGATGTGGGAATGCTAAAATACATTGGAGGTAGATGACTGAGATAATTTGGTGAATTGAGATACCATAGATAAAGATATTAATATAATCGAGATGCGGTTTGATAGTTGTCTGCAGGATTCGATGTTCATTGACGGAGGGATGTAGAGGTGATGCGGGCCGGGGAGGCTTCCTTGCATCTGGGTACCGTGAGTCTGGGGAGATAGGACTCCAGGCATCTCTGGCTGGTGGGATCTGCCTATCATCACCACTGTGCGGATACAGGGAGTCAGCGAGAGACTTCTGGACCCCAAGAGGAGGACTAAAACAATGGAAAAATGGCAAGTGGTCATGTGTGTTCATCCGTCTAAACCCGCTTGCAACTTCCACGGGCACGAGAACTTAAAGAGCAAGAGGAAGTGAAAGGAAAATTAGGGCAAGGAAACAGATAAAAGAAATCACTCATGAGGAATAATCAGCAGAAAACTCCAGGCAACATGAAGAACCAGTCCAGAACAACCCCACCAAGGGACCATGAGGTAGCTACTGCAGATGATTCCACCTTTAAAGACATGTTAGGAATGACAGAAAGGGAATTTAGAATACACATGTTGAAAACAATGAAAGAAATGATGGAAACAATGAAGGAAACTGCTAATAAAGTGGAAAATAACCAAAAGGAAATTCAAAAACAGAATCAAATAAGAGATGAACGATATGAAGAATATAAAAAGGATATAGCAGAGCTGAAGGAACTGAAAGTCAATTAGGAAACTTAAAGATGCAATGGAAAGTATCAGCAACAGGTTAGACAATGCAGAAGAAAGAATTTCAGAGGTAGAAGACAAAGTTCTTGAGATAACTCAGATAGTAAAAGAGGCAGAAAAGAAGAGAAAGAAAGCAGAACATTCACTGTCAGAATTATGGGACTTTATGAAGCGTTCCAACATACGAGTTATACGAATTCCAAAAGGGGAAGAAGAATGCCCCAGAGGAATGGAAGCCATACTAGAGAATATTATAAAAGAAAATTTCCCAAATATCACCAAAGATTGTCACACACTGCTTTCAGAGGGATATCGGACCCCAGGTGGCCTCAACTCTAACCGAGCTTCTCCAAGACACATTGTGATGAACCTGTCCAAAGTCAAGACAAAAGAAAAGATTCTGCAAGCTGCCAGGAGTAAGCGCCAGTTGACCTACAGGGGCAAATCCATCAGAGTGACCGCAGACTTCTCTAATGAAACTTTCCAAGCAAGAAGACAATGGTCATCTACCTTTAATCTACTTAAACAGAACAATTTCCAGCCCAGAATTCTGTACCCTGCTAAGGTAAGCTTCAAAATTGATGGAGAAATCAAATCATTTACGGATATACAAACATTGAGGAAATTCGCCACAACAAGACCAGCTCTACAGGAAATACTTCAACCTGTTCTGCACACTGACCACCACAATGGATCAGCAGCAAAGTAAGAACTCAGAAATCAAAGGACAGAACCTAACCTCCACACTGATGCAAAAGATAAAACTAAGCAATGTACTCTCACAAAATAAGACGAATAGAATATTACCACACTTATCCATTATCTCAATAAATGTTAATGGCTTGAATTCCCCACTGAAGAGACATAGATTGGCTGACTGGATTAAAAAACACAAGCCATCCATTTGCTGTCTTCAAGAAACACACCTGGCTTCAAAAGACAAATTAAAGCTCCAAGTCAAGGGTTGGAAGACAAATTTTCAGGCAAATGGAATTCAGAAGAAAAGAGGAGTTGCAATCTTATTTTCAGATACATGTGGATTTAAAGCAACTAAAGTCAAAAAAGACAAAGATGGTCACTTTATATTGGTCAAGGGAAAAATACAACAAGAAGACATTTCAATTCTAAATATTTATGCACCCAATTTAAATGCTCCCAGATTCTTGAAACAGACCTTACTCAGTCTGAGCAATATGATATCTGATAATACCATCATAACAGGGGACTTTAACACTCCTCTTACAAAGCTGGACAGATCCTCTAAACAGAAATTAAACAAAGATATAAGAGATTTAAATGAGACCCTAGAACAACTGTGCTTGATAGACGCATATAGAACACTCTACCCCAAAGATAAAGAATATACATTCTTCTCATCACCCCATGGAACATTCTCCAAAATTGATCATATCCTGGGACACAAAACAAATATCAACAGGATCAAAAGAATTGAAATTTTACCTTCTATCTTCTCAGACCATAAGGCACTAAAGGTGGAACTCAACTCTAACAAAAATGCTCGACCCCACCCAAAGGCATGGAAATTAACAATCTTCTGTTGAGTAACGGATGGGTGCAGGAAGAAATAAAACAGGAAATCATTAACTTCCTTGAGCATAACAACAATGAAGACACAAGCTACCAAAACCTGTGGGATACTGCAAAAGCAGTTTTGAGAGAAAAATTCATCGCTTTAGATGCCTACATTCGAAAAACAGAAAGAGAGCACATCAACAATCTCACAAGAGATCTTATGGAATTGGAAAAAGAAGAACAATCTAAACCTAAACTCAAAGTCAAATCAGAGATCAATGAAATTGAAAACAAAAGAATCATTCAGAAAATTAATGAAACAAGGAGTTGGTTTTTTGAAAAAATAAATAAAATAGGTAAACCATTGGCCAGACTAACGAGGAATAGAAAAGTAAAATCTCTAGTAACCTCAATCAGAAATGATAAAGGGGAAATAACAACGGATCCCACAGAGATACAAGAGATCATCTCTGAATACTACCAGAAATTCTATGCCCAGAAATTTGACAATGTGAAGGAAATGAATCAATATTTGGAATCACACCCTATCCCTAGACTCAGCCAGGAAGAAATAGAGCTCCTGAACAGACCAATTTCAAGCACTGAGATCAAAGAAACAATAAAAAAGCTTCCAACCAAAAAATGCCCCGGTCCAGATGGCTTCACTCCAGAATTCTATCAAACTTTCAAGGAAGAGCTTATTCCTGTACTGCAGAAATTTTTCCAAAAAACTGAGGAAGAAGGAATCTTCCCCAGGACATTCTATGAAGCAAACATCACCCTGATACCAAAACCAGGAAAAGACCCAAACAAAAAGGAGAATTTCAGACCAATCTCACTCATGAACATAGACGCAAAAATTCTCAACAAAATCCTAGCCAATAGATTACAGCTTATCATCAAAAAAGTCATTCAACATGATCAAGTAGGCTTCATCCCAGGGATGCAAGGCTGGTTTAACATACGCAAGTCCATAAACGTTATCCACCATATTAACAGAGGCAAAAATAAAGATCACATGATCCTCTCAATAGATGCAGAAAAAGCATTTGATAAAATCCAGCATCCTTTTCTAATTAGAACACTGAAGAGTATAGGCATAGGTGGCACATTTCTAAAACTGATTGGGGCTATCTATGACAAACCCACAGCCAATATTTTACTGAATGGAGTAAAACTGAAAGCTTTTCCTCTTAGAACTGGAACCAGACAAGGTTTTCCTCTGTCACCTTTACTATTCAACGTAGTGCTGGAAGTTCTAGCCAATACAATTAGGCAAGACAAGGAAATAAAGGGAATCCAAATGGGAGCAGAGGAGGTCAAACTCTCCCTCTTTGCTGACGACATTATCTTATACTGAGAGAACCCCAAAGACTCAACCACAAGACTCCTAGAAGTCATTAAAGAATACAGTAATGTTTCAGGATATAAAATCAATGTCCACAAGTCAGTAGCCTTTGTATACACCAATAACAGTCAAGATGAGAAGCTAATTAAGGACACAACTCCCTTCACCATAGTTTCGAAGAAAATGAAATACCTAGGAATATACCTAACGAAGGAGGTGAAGGGCCTCTCTAAAGAAAACTATGAAATCCTCAGAAAGGAAATAGCAGAGGATATTAACAAATGGAAGAACATACCATGCTCATGGACGGGAAGAATCAACATTGTTAAAATGTCTATACTTCCCAAAGCAATCTACCTATTCAATGCCATTCCTATCAAAATACCAACATCGTACTTTCAATATTTGGAAAAAATGATTCTGCGTTTTGTATGGAACCAGAAAAAACCCCGTATAGCTCAGGCAGTTCTCTGTAACAAAAATAAAGCTGGGGGCATCAGCATACCAGATTTTAGTCTGTACTACAAAGCCATAGTGCTCAAGACAGCATGGTACTGGCACAAAAACAGAGACATAGACCCTTGGAATCGAATTGAAAACCAAGAAATGAAACTAACATCTTATAACCACCCAATCTTCGATAAACCAAACAAGAACATACCTTGGGGGAAAGACTCCCTATTCAATAAATGGTGTTGGGAGAACTGGATGTCTACATGTAAAAGACTGAAACTGGACCCACACCTTTCCCCACTCACAAAAATTGACTCAAGATGGATAAAGGACTTAAATTTAAGGCATGAAACAATAAAAATCCTCAAAGAAAGCATAGGAAAAACACTGGAAGTTATTGGCCTGGGGAAAGACTTCATGAAGAAGACTGCCATCACAATTGCAACAACAACAAAAATAAACAAATGGGACTTCATTAAACTGAAAAGCTTCTGTACAGCTAAGGAGACAATAACCAAAGCAAAGAGACAACCTACACAATGGGAAAGGATATTTGCATATTTTCAATCAGACAAAAGCTTGATAACTAGGATCTATAGAGAACACAAATTAATCCACATGAAAAATCCAACAATCTCATATATCAATGGGCAAGAGACATGAATAGAACTTTCTCTATAGATGACAGACGAATGGCTAACAAACACATGAAAAAATGTTCATCATCTCTATATATTAGATTAATGCAAATCAAAACAACCCTGAGATATCATCTAACCCCAGTGAGAATGGCCCACATCACAAAATCTCAAAACTGCAGATGCTGGTGTGGATGTGGAGAGAAGGGAACACTTTTACACTACTGGTGGGACTGCAAACTATTACAACCTTTCTGGAAGGAAGTATGGAGAAACCTCAAAGCACTCAAGCTAGACCTCCCATTTGATGCTGCAATCCCGTTACTGGGCATCTACCCAGAAGGAAAAAAATCCTCTTATCATAAGGACACTTGTAATAAACTGTTTATTGCAACTCAATTTACAATCGCCAAAATGTGGAAACAGCCCAAATGCCCACCAACCCAGGAATGGATTAACAAGCTGTGGTATATGTATACATTGGAATACTATTCAGCCATTAAAAAAATGGAGACTTTACATCCTTCGTATTAACCTGGATGGAAGTGGAAGACATTATTCTTAGTAAAGCATCACAAGAATGGAGAAGCATGAATCCTATGTACTCAATTTTGATATGAGGACAATTAATGACAAGGTTATGGGGGGGGAGCAGAAAGAGAGACGGATGGGGGGGTGGGGCCTTGGTGTGTGTCACACTTTATGGGGGCAAGACATGATTGCAAGAGGGACTTTACCTAACAATTGCAATCAGTGTAACCTGGCTTATTGTACCCTCAATGAATCCCCAACAATAAAAATAAAGAAAAAAAAGATATTAATATACTCTGAGTCTATGCTTTCTGATATTCTATGGTTGTGTTAATTTGTGCTGTGTGTCTTAGGCTATAGGTCTCTGAACCCAGATGGACAAATACAATCAACATGATTACTTTTGAATGCTGATTCATCAAACTTGGCAAATTGGCTATATTCCAGAAAATGGAAATTTTAATCCTCCAATGAAAATCTTAATTTCCTAAAATGTTCCTAAGTTACAGACATGTTGGAGCTCATTGGCATATGCAAGGCAGTGGTTTAAGGGAGGTTGGGAAGTTCAGGCTCTAAAACCTAAAGAAGTAAAAGGATCTTTAATGGTTGAAGGTGCTGAGCGGTTAAGAGAAGGGAGGTCAGCTATGGCAAGTTCGGGCCAGTCTGATTCGGTGGGTCAAGAGTCTGGGAGCTGTCATCACAGCACTTTTCAGTTTACTCTAGTTCATGTCTGACTTGGGTTACCTTGTCCCCTCTCTAGTTTACTGTGGATAGAAGGAACTCAAGGTCTTCTGAGAAAATTTTATTCTTCATTCAGCCAACTACAATTAATTAATTACGCATTCATTTATAATTTGCTAGGAGAGTATAATGTGACAGAAAGTCTTTGAGGTCTTGAGGTATATTAGGTAGAATAATGATTTTTGTAACAAGCATCCCTAAAATCTCAATAGCTTAGTCCAATGAAAATTTAACCCTTGCTCTGATAACAATCCTTTGTTGGTGAGTTGAAGAAACTTTTCTCCAGGTTGTCATTCAGTAAGCTGGGCTCCTTTCATCTTGAGGCCCACTCTCGTTTTGGTCCTTCAGTGGGCAGAAGAAGAGAGATATGAGCCAGACAGGAAACTAGCACCTATCACTTCTACTCACATCCCATTGGCTAACCTTGGTCATATGGCTGCACTTAAGCAGAAGGGAAACTTCGAGATGAGATTCAGTCATCCTATGACTCTAGGAAGAAGAAAACACAAACTTTGGTGAGTGCTAGCTGTGTCTGCATATGGGGATTAGAGAGATTCAGCATTATAGTAACATCCAAAGATGTTAAGATGTTAAAATACGACTGGCAAGAGTATGTAATGGAAAATCACAGCATGAGTACATGGAAACAAGAGTTTAAAAATTTCTGTAAGCGTCAGTTTTTAGTTTTCTTGGAGAGAAAAGCAGTGTAAAATGTATAAGTACCATTACTTTTATTGGATGTTTAAATAGCTAGACAAGACAGTCCTTATATTTTCCAAATGCCACTTAATTGGCCTAAAAGTGAGAAAACCAATGAAATAAGTCACCTTCAAGTCAGTTCTGTGTTGTGTAAACAACATTCTTTGCCAGTTAATAAGCTATGTAGGTACCGAAGATACAAAGAGGAATGAAATCTACCCCTGCCCTGTCGTTCTTAGTCCAGTGAGCAGGCAGACACAGAGCAGCTAACCATGGATCACTCAGAGCATGCTCTGTACTTCTGACTCAGGGACACACTGTCATGCTGGAAGGTAAATGAGGAAGCCACTCTTCTCATCTTGGGAAACCAATGATAGCAGAGAGATTGTCATTAGAGCTTGGGAGAATGTGTGGTTTATGATAGTAAAAAGAGGGTTCAACAGCAATAGAAACAGAAAATCGTGAGCAAAAATATAGGGAGGTGAGAGTATGTTGTATCTACAAGGATGTTCTTGGGAGCTGGTGGCTTATTTGAAAAACCTCAGTGGTTTTGAGAAAGACTTAATCAAACGATTTAAAATAGCACCATTTGTATCAAATATACTGAGAATGAGTATTATATATGAGATTGGGATGGTAATTTTAGATATATTTTGCTTTCCTAATAGGCAAGAATTGTTTTGTCATGTAAATATGTGAACAGTTTAAACATCTGCAACCATACTTACACTACTCTATTCATTTTTATTTAACCTTATGTAACATTTATAATCTCTCAGGCATTGTTCTAGGCATTTTGCACATATTCACCTATTTAATTCTCTTAACAACACTATGAGGTTAAGTACTATTATTATTTTATTCAACATATGAGGAAACTAAGGCACAGAACTGTGAAGCAAACTGCTCACGGCTATATAGCGGGTAAGTGGCATTAGACAGGTTTCAAACCCAAGCAGTTCAACTCCAGAGTCTGGGCTTTTAATAAGGGGGCAATTTTCAATGATTTCCTCATAGCAAACAGCATATAATGAGCTTTGTTTTGTGATACCAGCCACTTTCAGTTCACAGATGATATACTTCAAAGATTGAGCACAATGCAATAGTCAAAATGTCGGGGGGGGGGGAAACCCAGAAAATAAAAACAAAAACGTGACTTTGGCAGGGATCCTGAAGATTAGCTTTATGGTGTGGGCCTGGACCAGGAGGAGCTGTGAGGAGAATGTGGTAATAGCCTGCTGAGTTGCCGGAGAATGGCTATGAAGGGAGAGGAAGGCACAGCCACCAAGCAGACTGTGCAGAGAAACAGCAGCAGGCTCTGGCAGCAGGTGGGAAGGAGGAGCAAGAGGGAGGCATGGCTTTCCGGCGGTGTCCATCTGCTGTCTTGTCTCATGTCTGCCAGTCAAATTTAGCCAGTGACTTCTGAGAGCCAACTGCCCTTCACCTTAGAACATACTGTTGAGAAACAATAATAGCACTTACAAGTGAAGAAGTGTAGAGTTAGCTTGATCAATTAGTGATTCCTGATGGAAATAGGGCAGAGAATTTCCCATTCAGAAACTCTCAAGAACGCAGACTAGACATCATCTTCACTGAAGGACCCTACTGGGCCCAAAGCCTCTTGTGCTAATGATAAATCTTACCCTTTGGCTTCCCAATCAAAGAACTATCAGAAGAGAAAGCAGAAAGGAGAAAGGAGAATCTCTGCCCTCTGGCTGGCAAATCTCTACTTAGAACAACTCCAGAGTAATCCCCAGGTTTGTGCATGGGTACGTGTGTTTCCCTGCAGCTGAGCTTTGAAACGAACTGTAACTGTTCTAAACTCAGTAAGTTGCTTGCATCAGTTCAACCCACTGGGCTCTCTTTTTAATAACAGTGTTTTTGTTTGTTTTTTATTCTTTTCATTTGATCTTCCTTGGACCAGAGTGCCTCTCCCAGTGTTCCAAGAGAAGCATGCTTTATTGAGGGAATCTTGGCCTGATGGTTAGGACAAAAAGGTCAATTTCCACTCTCCATGGCACTTTGAAGACCAGGTTGACTAGCCTGAGGCAAGTCCTTAAACTTTATGGGCCTCTCTGCTGTCCTGTTACTTCTCTGAAGCATGCTGAGTGTCCTTAGTGAAAGACCCACTCAAGTACAAAGAGTCAAGATGTGAAATCCTCCAAGCCTGCTGTGCCTGTTGCTTTCTGGATGTCCTCAACTGTGCCCATAAGTTATTAGTTCAGAAGTGTGTGCAGAGTTATAGACAGGCAGCTCTTTTAGCCTTCAGGTGACTGACAAGCCATTCCCCACCAAATCTGTTCACAGTTCCTGACACAGAGATGAAGAACTGTGCATTAGCTCTTGCTGAAGCTCCCTATCTCTGGGAACATTTTCATTCATTTTGTTTTACACCCAGGGCACAACTTGTCAAATTACTGATGTGGTTGGGTTTTTTTAATTTTATTTTTATTTCTCAAGGGCTAACCTGCTTAATAGGAGCTGCATTTGCCATCCAGATGGGAAACTTCTTTCTCAGCTCAGTTATTTCACCTCATCTTAAACCAACGAAGAACTTGTTTTCAGATAGGAATGTGTAGAAGTACTAAAGATGGCTACAGTCTAAGCACAAATCATGAAGAATTGACAGGTACACAGGTTAATTGATTTCAGTCAGTTTTAAAGGTCAGAGCATCTTCCTTCATGCTTTCAGTCCCCAGGCTGAAGCTCCTGTAAACTAATGGGCAATTTTGGTTTTTCCAAGTTTCTTTAATCCCCATGCCAGATGTGTTAAATCTCCCCCGGGTTTTTCTCAACAAAGTGACAGCAGGTTTTAATCTTCCTGTACACATAGCAGTGGCAGTGCAAACATTTCATTAACAAAAGAAAAGTGGGAAGCATTAAACCTGTGGGTAACTTGCGCATAGCATTTGATATCAGTAGACTTTAAGATGCCCCAAAGTAAGGATAAATCTGTGCACCTTAAATTCTACTTTATTTCCAAAAGCCTTAATAGGCATAGCAAAGAAATTAAACTCTATCTATGGACTTAAAAAATGTAAGAAGAATCTCTGAATTAGTATTCAGCTACACAATTCTTTAAAAGCATGTGTAGCAGATATAATAAAACAAAGCAACTTCCAGGAAAAATTTACATTCTGAATGGAGAAGCTATAAAATCTGAGGCAGGCAAGTCTTTTAAGTGAAAAACTGTCTAATATAATGTTTACATGCTATCCTCCATAAGATTTTGGAATTATGTTGACATTTGTTCTCAAGATGCAATATTGTTCAAAGATAGCTAAAAAGTTGACACTAGGACTTTGGATTCTCTTGGTTTTATAACTATTAAAGTGATTTATTATGTTTATTTCATATTTCTTGCTGAGAATTTTTAATACACTGTTAACTTTTTTTGTTGAAAAACATTTACATCAAAGTGTATGCCTATGGATTCTGTACTTATTGGTATAAATGTAAGGACAGGGGCACACCTGTGGCTCAAAGGAGTAGGCTGCCGGCCCCATATGCCAGAGGTGGGGGGTTCAAACCCAGCCCTGGCCAAAAACTGCAAAAAAAAAAAAAAAAGTAAGGACAAATCCCTATTGCCTTCCTCACTTGTCTTTATTTGAACATATTTCATAGTGTTCACCAATAGAAATATATATTGCTCACTTTCTATCTTAAAGATATAAGCTATTCTACTTTCAGGTGTATGCCTCCTTCTCCATGCAGTCCTCCCTAATTCAATAGAAAGTTACCTCCCTCTTCATCCTGCCACTGGACGTTCTTATACCTCCTTCATGGTACTCACAGTAGTTCATGTGTTATAGATCTTTCCTTAGCTGTTACTTTTCCACTACCTTGTGAACTACTTGAAGCCAGATATGCGGGGGAATCCAAAGTTGTATCTACTCAAAACCCACACTTGGCTGCAAGTGACCACTGACTGAAGCTCCTGGGTGGACTGCCATGCTCATAGAAGTACTTTTAATTTCTTCTTCCAGTGTTTTGTTTCACTGAGCATGGACTTTTATCCCAAGTTGTATACTTGGTCTGAATAGGAGTATAGAGCTAGACGCAAGAGAGGTAAGAGACATAGGTCCTAACTTTACAGAGTTCACATTTTAGAAAGAAAGTTTATAAATCAATGATTAACACGTTTGGTAGGCTTAATAAGAACATCTTGGAGTGATTTTGATTAATTTAATTGAAATATAATACATTAGGAAAGACTCCTTCAAAAGCAAATTCTATTACATTTTAACAAAAAGCCTCAATCTCTGCAATTCTTCTTTCTCTTTCTTATAGGCAATATTGATTTTTATTTAATAGAAGTAGTTAAATTCCACTCAGGTACTGTGTCCTGTGCCTAGGGGACTTATCAGGGAAACTGTGTAGGTCTTACAAAGGATCTTAAACCTTAATTTCCTTAGGAATGATGTAGAGTACTTGCATTTTTCAGGGACTCAGGACCAGAGAAACCACTTCTGCACATCTGAAATGGGGCCTAGGAAATCAGATTTTTAATAAGTCTCTTCTCCCTACCCACAAAGCACACATCCTGACTATAGGGAGAAAACCTTGTCTTAGCACACAGCCCACCTACTAGTCCATTTTAAATGTGTTACTTAGTCTAGAGAACTAACTGCCAGTTCTTGAGTGTAGGGTGAGGAGGGGACATCCCAAAGGAAGTGACATTTGAGCTAGGCCCTGATGGGTGAGAACAGAATATTCCTTCTGAACAGAAGGAACAGTGAACATAAAGGTTTGAGTATACAAGGGAGGAGAATGTGTAGAAGGGGAACAATAAATAGGCTGTGGTGGTTTAAGTCAAAGATATAGGGGAGTAGGAAGAGTCCCAGCCCTACTACGTACTAGCTGAATGACCTTGGAAAGGGACGCAACCTCCTTCTTTGAAACTTAATTTCCTCACTTGTAGAATGGTGATAATAGCACCCACTATGCTCTAAGAATTAAGCAAGGTATATGTAAAACACATAGCATAATGCTTATGACAAAGCAGGCCTTTGGAAATGGTTGTCATTATAAATACAATATAGTTGGAATTGCCCATCAATAAAGTGAGTACCTGAGTACCTTACGTTTAAAAAAATAAGACTGTGAGATTAAAAAAAATATTTCCATGTATTCAAGGCAATTGATAATTCACATTCTGAATGGGGAAGCTATAAAATCTGGCAAGGCAGCTGGGCTTTAATACATCTGTTCATTGAACTGCATCTGTGGTTGACTTAAAATGAGCAATTCCCTCGGTTCTTTTTTTACTTTTCAATATGTAGACATGACCAGGATGTAACTTTGTTCTATTTCATCAAAGAATAAAACTTAATCCTGAAATCCCATCCCAGTCACAACCTATACTTACAGTATACAAACAGGATCCTATTTCTCCAACAATAGTAACTTCTTGTTGACTGCAGAATGAAGTCTGAGTTCCTTAGCACAGCCTGAACACTTTTTATCGTCTAGCTGCCTCCTCTTTCATGACTAACTTGAAGTAACATCTGATAATTCTGGAGAATCCAGATTTCTAGAAGATAGCTACAGCTCAAATATTTTATTTCCTTTCAAAGCACTCAATATTTATTCTATCAAATGAGTTACTTTTTTGTCATTACTTTGAACAGTGCTATGTACATGCTATTAATAAATAAAATACAATAAGATTTTTTTATTATTAAATAATAGCTGTGTACATTAATGCGATCATAGGGCACCATACACTGGTTTTATACACAGTTTGACACATTTTCATCACACTGGTTGACATAGCCTTCCTGGCATTTTCTTAGTTATTGTGTTAAGACAATTATATTCTTCATTTACTAAGTTTCACATGTATCCTTGTAAGATGCACCACAGGTGTAATCCCACCAAACACCCTCTCTCCCCCCCTTCTTCCCCCCTCCCTCCTCTTCCTCTCCCCCTTCCCCATATGCTTAGGTTATAACTGGGTTATAGCTTTTATATGAAAGCCATAAATCAGTTTCATAGCAGGGCTGAGTACATTGGATACTTTTTCTTCCATTCTTGAGATACTTTACTAAGAAGAATATGTTCCAGCTCCATCCATGTAAACAAGAAAGAGGTAAAGTCTCCATCTTTCTTTAAGACTGCAGAATATTCTGTGGTGTACATATACCACAGTTTATTAATCCATTCATGGATCAATGGGCACTTGGGCTTTCTCCATGACTTAGCAATTATGAATTGGGCTGCAACAAACATTCAGATATTTTGAATCTTATAAGAGAGGAGGCCACATTACATGTTCACTCTCTTCTCCATTAAGACTAACCCTAAAACACAACCTAGTTTGTATGAGTTCTTTATCAAAAATATATCTCTTAGGGAATTCTTTCCCAGGCCAATATTGGGTGCAATGCACAGTTGGTTGGTAGAATTATTGGAGCAGAAAAAAGACAAAGGAAATGAGCAAGTAGATAATTAAAGAATAGATATTTGATTATTGGTTTGCAGGTGAGTGGTTGAGAGTCATAGTTCAAAGGTTCTTAGAAATCTGCTTTACATGGAATCTACACGATGGAATTCTAAGTTCATTACCTTCCCCACCTACTTCAAATTCTGTGATGGAGTGATATTATACTCTTGTTTTAGACAAGCACTCTTTGTCCCCAGTGTGACTACTGTAAAGTATCTCAGATACATATTTAAACATTGTAGCACCATCCATTACACAAATAAAGTCCATCATGTGGATATTACACACATCTTCACTTAAGCAGGGAGGGGCATGAAATTTTAAGCGTAATAACCATGGGAGGTTTTGATATGTTAAAATATGGCTGGCACATTTACCTCCATGTTTTTGTTTTAAATATGTCTGTAGGCCCAGTAAACTTAAGAGCCCCCGTTGAGGCCATCCTAATTCCTCTTCTCCCTGTACATGACACATGGGGTTTTTCCTTTAGAAAGTTATTTTCCTGTCCTCCTCAGAAACTTTTCCAAAATGTTTCTATTCTACTTACTTTTGTGAATCCATAATTTTATGTTTTCAATCACCCCGTATTTTAATCTGTACTTTCAATAGGTTATAAATAACCATCTGTCCTGAACATTTGTCTGATGGCTTAGGCTTGTTGAGTAGGCAGATTTCAAAATCTGTGAAATCCTGAATCCTTGGCACTTTTGACATACAGCCTAACAGAGAAGACAAGACTTCAGAGAGTAACTAGAGTACTCATTTCAAATATAGTGTTCACTGAGTACTCATTTTGTTCCAGGCACTATATTGAATACTTTTCATGCAATAATCTTCACAACAACCCTGTGAAATAGAGACTAGTATCCTCCTCATTCTATAAATTACAGAACTGAGAGATAGGAGGGAATTGTGAGCACATCAGAATGCAGCTTGATACTTGGTCCATTTGATTCACCCTGCTTTCATCTCAGCTGGGCATACCAAGAGGTGAAAATTCCCTTGATATTTGAACCATATTTGGTCATGGAAATGTTCACATTTCTTGGCAGTGAGTGCATAAAAATAGACTCTTCTGGGGCTTGAGAGTTACTAAAACCTCCAAGGTCAGAGGATCAATGCCTTCCGACTTGGAGGCTTGGTTTGCTATCATGGGAAGCTTGGGAATAATTATCTTTTCTAGTTTTATGCCCACTGTCCTGGGTGCATGGTAAATTTGTACAATTCATATACCAGAGCAATCAACTTTAGACTCCAGACTCTGAAGACAGAGTGCCTGAGTTTACATCTCAGCTTTTCCTTTTTCTTGTCCATTCTTTAAAATGTTATCTATCTCCTCTGTGCCTCAACTTCATTTGTTGGGATGAGATTTATAATGGTACCTATCCTATATGTTTGCTGTGAGAAAGTAGAACATACCTGGTGAGGAGGAGGCACTCTTAAATATTAGCTGTTATATGTGTCTTATTTTAGAAGTTGTTCTCACTCTTCCTTGAACTTCTTTCAGTCTTCAGCCCCTACCATTTTGTAGTGATAACAAAGATTCCACAAAACCTCTACCTCCATCTTCTCTATATACCACTGAAACAGCCATACTTGGTTGATGAACTTTGCCAATTTCCTTTATAATTTGCTGTCCTCATCTTTGATTTGGATTCACTTATATTTCTGCTGTTGAATACTCTATTTGCCTGGTAAATGCAAGTAGACACTCAGTTGTAAAGAACACTGAACTCATTTAGAGAGAACACCCATTTCAATCCTATACTGCAGTGTTGTTCCACAATTTAGATTCATTGAAGAATCTTCCATAAAAGATGCTTTAGAACTTGTAAAGATAACACGTTCATTCATGAATTATAAGAGTCTCATAAAGATTATGTTTATTCAACAAACATTTGGAGGACCTATTCTATTATATGTCAGACTCTCTGCTAAGCACCTAGAGGTATGTGCAGTAATAATAATAAAAGTCCTTGCCATTTAGAAGCTTATAGTCTAGTGGGAAGAACACAAATAAGCAGATGATTAGAGCAGAATGTGGTAAATCCTGTCATCAAGATAAGCAGAAGGCACTGTGGGGAACCTAGAGGAGGAGCTCGCACAGCCTTCTGTTAAAAGTGGTTCAACTTAGAGAATGAGAAAAGGCCCTCAGAAAACCCTTATCCATGCCCACCTTACCTATACTTGGAAAACTGTAGAAGACTCCTAATTCTTCTTTATGTCTCTACCAACTCCAATCCACTGTTGGAAGAACTGCAGGTGAATTTGTAAAAAAAAAAAAGGCAAAGAAATGAAATTGATCAAAATCAAACTTGACAAAACAGCCTATTTGTCAAAACCAAAAATCTCCTGTAACTATACAACTGTGCGCACGCATGCACACACACACTCTTAAATGAGCACATTCATTCTGCTAAGTTTTATGTACCTGGAGGCAATTTTACAAAGTTTTTATATATTTCTATGAATTTCTGACCATTTACTATTCTTATAAAATACATTTTTCTTATAAATATTTTTAGTAATTTCTGTAAATGATGGGAAGGTTTTGCCATTGTCACGTGGTTGTTAGTAATTTTTATTCATTTTTAAAATTGAAACATGTTTAATTCATTTTTAGCCAATTACATCAGCTCTGCATGTTTTTCAATGTTGCTTGAATTTTAAAATTTTGCCTCTAGCTATATATGAACAGTCAGGAAGTTAATGGTCCAAAGCAATGTGTCAGCTACTAGTTTACTGGTTAATTACTTTGGTTTCTCTCAAGGTGATTTTAGAGCATGTTTGCTCTTTGAATTTTCATTATTATTATTTTCTTTTGGCCACTGAAGCTTATTTTATCTATTTAGTATTTTTAAAACATTGTTAATTGTTTTTTTGTTTTGTATTTATTTTCCTTGTTCATAGGGAAAAAAAGAAATCTTCTAGTAGGAATTATGAGGTGATTAGTTTTTGTGTTTGGATAGTTTTGAAATAGTTTCAACAATTCTACAGTATAGATAATTTCTTATTAATCCTTAAAACATGAGTAGACATTTCATATCTTTCATCATACTTAATTAGATATTCCACTCCTTCTGATTGGCCAGTTACAGTGAATAAGATACTGTAGGCAAGACTTGATAAATACCAACCCAACTACCACATGATAACATTTATTTTATGGCAATTCATTGTTTTATCTGCCATTTCAACCATTTTTTTAAAACCCAAATCTTCTATTTCCTTTCTACACTGGCCTCAGAGTTCAGCACTTAAAACTTACCACTCATCAAGGCTATCCCTTGCTCAAAAGCATCTTCTATCTTACTATCACAATAAATCTCATTTTTCTGGTTTACTATTCTGCATCAAGTAAATAAAAGATAGTCAACTGATGTTTGGTTGGTCATAAGAATAATAATCCTGTATTTTTAGTGTGATTAATCTATGGTAGGTACTGTATCAAGTGCTTTCTATGGATGATATCATATGACCTCTCAAAACAACTCTATGGAGCAGATAAAATTATTATCTTCCTTTTCAAGGCAAGGAAATTAGAGATTTTAGTAACTGCCCCAAGGACATACTAAATTTGAAATCACTTCTGTTGAACTCTCATGTTCTTTACACTGTTTTCTCCATATATCAGTAGTCATATTTCTATGGCTCTAAATCTTAGCTCTGCAAGTAATTTTTATTTTTTTTAAAGATGGTGAAATAGACAACTTAAACTTTTGATCATTTTAAGTATAAAATTCAGTGGCATTAAGTACATTCACAATATTGTATAATCATCACCATTATCCATTTCTAGAAATTTTTTATTATCCCAAACAGAAACCATGTACCCATTAAACACTAACTACCATTTCCATTTATCCCCATCCCTGGTGACCTCTATTCTACTTTCTCTCTATGTAAATTTGTCTATTCTAGGTACCTAATGGGAGTAGATTAAGACATATTTGTCTCAATTTGAGTGCAGTAAGATGGTGGACTAGGGACATTTTCTTTGTAGCTGGGTGTGGTGAGAATGGAGACAGAAGACTCCAGGAACCTCTGGCTTGTGGGCTTTACCCAGAGACATCCCTTTGGGGGCAAAGGGAGGCAATGGGAGACATCAGGACCCCAAGAAGAGGACAAAAAGCAATGGAGAAGTGGCAAACATTTGTGACCAGTCGGGAGCTGGCATGGTGGCTGTGGCAGCAGCAGCTACAGCAGCAGTGAGAATTTGCAGACAGGAGAGGCCTTCTCTGTGGGGTTGTTTTTTTTTTTTTTTGGACTTGGGCACTTAAGGTTAAGTTATCTTGGGAAACCTTGGGTGAGTGAGCAAATGACTTTGAACAGTGCCAAGAGGCAGAGACTGAGCCTCTGGGGCAGAGCGGAGCTTTCATTGTTTAGCTGCAAGCAGGGCACAGCTATTGTGGGAAAGCTACCTTGGAGGCTCGACCCTCAGGGTCCTAGTGCAAGGTCGCTTCTGGCACACCTTATAAGCTGACAGCCACTTCTGGAGAGATCTAAGTGACATACACTTTCCTGCGAAAGCCACTGAGTAGTGAAGGGACAAGGTTTGGAAAGGTTTAGGCATGTCTAGTAAGTGGGCTGAGGAGAGATTCAGGCTCCCAAGCTTGCAAGGTTTGAGGGCGAAATAGTCAGTACAGGTTTCCAGTCTCCATCTTATACAGCTGTATCAGCATTGTGATCAGCATCTCATACCCCAGAACATCCTGTTGCCTGTTGCCCAGGCAATATTCAGCAAGATGTATAGATATAAATATATATCATTTTTTTCTTTTTAAAAGAAATTTTCTTCAACTTTCCCCCCTAGATTTTTCTTTTTTCTTTTTCTTCTTTGTTATTCTCATGTAAATATAATTTTTCACAGTTGCTTTCTTTAACAATAATGGTTTCATTTTTGCTAGTTTTTCTGTCCCTGTTATTTGTTTTTTCCCCCAATTTTATCCCTTAAGGATTTTCTTTGTTTGTTTTACTTTTCTTAACTGTATTTTTGTTTTCTTCTCTATTTGGCAGAGGTAGGGTCTTGTGTCTGTTCAGGCTGGCAAAGAGCTGCAGATGTCAAGGGACCCACCCAAACCAGCCTCCCCCCAGAGACTAGGATTTCTAGGTGTGGGTAAAAGTACCCTAGTGTACATCACTGTTACTCCTGTCTCTTTCCTTCTGTTCCTCTTTTCTTTTTGTCAGTCTTCCTTTTTTACTCCCCCCTTTCCTTTCTCTTCTCTTTTATCTTTAGTTCCTTCTTGCTATTCACTATTTTCTTCTTTTTAGTCCTTTACCAAAAGGACACTTCAGCACCTTAGGTCAGAGTTACGGTAACTTAAAAAGCAAGAGGAAAAAGTAGGGCAAGAGAACAGACAAAAAGAAAACACTCATGAGGAAGAAACAGTGGAAAAATCCTGGCAACATGAAAAAACAGAACAGAGCAACCCCTGGAAGGGATCATGAGGTAGCTACTGCAGAGAATTCCACCTATAAAGAAATGGTAGAAATAACAGAAAGGAAATTTAAAATGTGGATGGCAGAAATAATGAAAGAAATTGCTGAAAAAGTGGAAAATAATCAAAAGGAAATCCAAAAACAGAATAAAATAAGAGATGAATGATATGAAGAATATAGAAAGGATATAGCGGAGCTTAAGGGAGTGAAGCAGTCAATCAGGGAACTTAAAGATGCAGTAGAAAGTATCAATAACATATTAGGCTATGCAGAAGAAAGAATCTCAGAGGTAGAGGATAAAGCTCTTCATTTAACTCAGTCAGTTAAAGAGACAGAGAAAAAGAGAGAGAAAATAGAACATTCACTGACTGAATTATGGAACTTCATGAAGTGTTCAAACATACCATTAATAGGTATCCTGGAAGGGAAAGAAGTCCTCAGAGGGACGGAAGCCCTACTAGAGGATATCATAAATGAAACTTTCCCAAATTTTACTAATGAATATTGATGCAAAAATACTCAACATAATCTTGCTAATAGAATGCAGCTACTCATTAAAAAAATTATACATCACAATCAAGTAAACTTCATCCAAAGGATGCAAGGATGGTTTAACATACACAAATCCATAAATTAATGCATCATAACAATAGAAACAAAAACAAAGGCTGTATGATCTCAAGAGATGCAGAAAAAGCATTCAACGAAAGCCAGCATCCTTTTCTAACAAGAACAGTAAGAAAATAGGCATAGGTGGCACATTTCTTGAGCTGATTGAAGCCATGTATGACAAACCCACAGCTAACATCATACTGAATGCTGTAAAAATGGAAGCTTTTCCACTTAGAACTGGAATCAGATAAGGATGTCCACTATTGCCACTATTATTCTACATGGTTCTGGAAGTTCTAGCCAATGCAACCAGGCAACAGAAAGATCTAAAGGGCATCCAAATGGGGGCAGAAGAGGTCAAACTCTCTCTCTTTCCTGATGATATGATCTTGCACTTAGAAATCCCCAAAGCCTCAGACACGAAATTCCTGGAAATGATCAGGAAATATGTAATGTCTCAGAATATAAAATCTATGTCCACAAATCAGTAGCCTTTGTATATGCCAATAGGAGTCAAGTTGAGAAACAAATTCAGGACAAAATTCTCTTGATTCGTAGCTTCAAAGAAAATGAAATATTTATGAATGTACCTAACAAAAGAAATGAAAGAACTTTTCAAAGAGAATTATGAAACCTTAAGAAAAGAAATTGCAGGGCGGCGCCTGTGGCTCAAAGGAGTAGGGTGCCAGCCCCATATGCTGGAGGTGGCAGATTCAAACCCAGCCCTGACCAAACACTGCAAAAAAAAAAAAAAAAAAAAGAAAGTAAAAGAAAAGAAAAAAATTGCAAAGGGGAAAGGGAAGGGAGAGGAGGTGGAAAGATGGGTAGAGGGAGGATAATTGGTGGGACCACACCTACGGTGCATCTTACAAGGGTACATGTGAAACTTACCAAATGTAGATTATAAATGTCTTAACCCAATAACTAAGAAAATGCCAGCAAGGCTATGTCAACCAGTTTGATGAAAATATTTCAAATTGTATATAAAACCAGTGCATGGTGCCCCATGATTGCATTAATGTACACAGCTATGATTTAATTAAAAAAAAGAAAAGAAATTGCAGAACACACTAACAAATGGAAGGACATATCAAACTCTTATCTGGGAAGAATCAACATTGTGAAAATGTCTATTCTACCCAAAGCAATCTACAGATTCAATGCAATCCCCATTAAAATACCAACATCATATTTTGAAGCTCTGGAAAAAAATAGTACTTTGTTTTGTATGGAACTAGAAAAAAACCCATATAGCTAAGGCCATTCTTAGTGATAAAAACATAGTCAGAGGCATCACCCTACCAGACTTCAGGCTACATTACAAGTCCAGTAATCCAAACAGCATGGTAATGGCACAAAAATGTAGACATAGACATATAGAATAGAATAGAAAACCAAGAGATGAAAACAGTCTCTACTTGCCATCTGATCTTGGATAAACCAAACAAAAGCATACAGTGGGGAAAATAATCCCTATTCAACAAATAGTGCTGAGAGAACTGGATAACCACATGTAAAAGACTGAAACTCGACCCACACCTTTCACCCCTTATAAAATTTTACTCAAGATGGATAAGAGACTTAAACTAAGACACAAAATGATAAAAATATTAGAATAAAGCGTGGGGAAAACTCTTGATGATGTTGGACTGGGGAAAGATTTTATGACAAAGACTTCAGTGGCCATTGCAACAACAACAAAAATTTACAAATGTGATTTAATTTAGTTGAAAAGCTACTGTATAGCTAAGGACAAAATAAAGCAAAAAAGACAAACTTCAGAATGGGAAAAGATATTTGCAGGGTATCAATCTGACAAAGGGTTGATAAACTAGAATCTACAGAGAACTCAATCAACAGAATAAGAGTAAACAATCCCATCTACCTCTGGGCAAGAGATATGAACAGACACTTTTCTGACAAAGACAGACAAATGAACATTTGAAAAAAATGCAGATCAAAACCACCTTGAGACCTGGCGCAGCAGCTCATGCCTGTAATCCCAACACTCTGGAAGGCTGAGGCAGATGGATTGCCTGAGCTCACAGGTTTGAGACCATCCTGAGCAAGAGTGAGACCCCATCTCTAAAAATTAGCCAGGCATGGAGGGCGCCTGTTTTCCCAGCTACTCGCGAGGCTGAGACAAGAGAATAGCTTGAGCCTAAGAGTTTGAGGTTGCTGTGAGCTGTGATGCTATAGCACTCTACTGAAGGTGACAAAGTGAGACTGTGTCTCAACCAACCAACCCACCAAATAAACAAACAAAAAACCCCCAAAACAAAAAGCACCCTGAGATATCACCTAACCTGAATGAGAATGGCACACATCAGAAAGTCTCAAAGCTGCAGATGCTGACGTGGATGTGGAGAGAAGGGAACACTTTTACACTGCTGGTGGGAGGACTGCAAACTAATTCAGCCTTTTTGGAAGGATGTATGGAGAATCCTCAAAGAACTCAAATTACATCTTCCATTTGATCGTGCAATCCCATTACTAGACATCTATCTACCCAGAAGAAAAAGAATCATTTTATCATACGGACATTTGCACTAGACTATTTATTGCAGCTCAATTTGCGGTCTCCAAAATATGGAAACAACTTAAATGCACACCAATCCAGGAATGGATTAATAAGCTGTGGTATATGTATACCATGGAATACTATTCAGCTATTTAAAAAAATGGAGACTTTTCATCTTTTGTATTAACCTGGATGGAGTTGAAACACATTCTTCTTAGTAAAGCATCACAAGAATGGAGAAGCAAGAATCTAATGTACTCAGTTCTAATATGAAGGCGGTAGATGAGTTAATATGAGGGATGGGGTAGGGAAATAAGGGAGAGGGAAGAATGGCAGAGGGAGGGGGATGGGGTCACGGTGTATGGCGCACCTCTTGGAGGTGGGACACAATTACAAGAGGTACTTTGCCTAACAATTGCAATTAGTGTGACCTAATTCTTTGTACCCTCAATGAATCCCAAACAGTAAAAAGAAGTTATACCTCTCTTAATAAGTTAAAAAAAAACAAGCAACACTGCACAACATATTTTTTAAGCATTTATATGTATGTGCTAGAAAATGTTAAAGAAAAAAAGAAAAAATATCAATATAAACTTATGTACAGAAATTGCTTCTTGATGAGAAGCCAGGGACAAGATGTGGGAAATGTACAGAGGTAAACATTAAGTTTTTAGATATATTCACGATCTTGTATTCCTTGTTACATTAGAGGTGTTAATAATATTAAGAATAAATATTTAATCAAATATAACCAGACATATTCATGTACCTATCAAAATGCCAGTAAACTGTGAATTACAAAGCATGATAATAAAATTCTGTGAACTGGGTTCAAGGAAAAAAAGAAGAAGAAGAATGAGAAAAAGAAATAATGCATGTGTATGTATTTCTGAAATGACCATTCAGTCTTTGAAGAATCTTGGATTTTATAATTTTATGACAGAAAGATTCTAGAGAAACAATCTCTTCATTCAAATAAGTAACATTAATGACGTGATTGTGAGCAAAATACTGTCTACCTATTGTGTCACTATTAAAATGTCTGGTTCTCACATTAAGATAGCTAAAAAAAAGGCAATATTTGTCCTGGTGTGCCTGTTTTATTTCACTTAGTATAAAGTTTTGAAGTTTTGTCCATCTTGTGACATGTAGCAGAATTTCTTTTGTAAGGCCAAATAATATTCCATTACATGTATATGCCACGTTTTGTTTATTCATTCATCTGATGATGGGCATTGGGTTGTTTCTACCTTTTGGCTATTGTGAATAATGTTACTATAAATATCAGTGTTCAAGTATCTGTTAAATCCATGTGTTCAATTCTTTTGGGTATATACTTAGGGGTAGAATTGCTGGATCATATGTTAATTCTGTGTTTAACCTTTTCAGTAGCCATCAATCTATTTTCCACATTAGCTGCATCATTTTCATTCTCACCAGCAATTCACAAGCGTTTTATTTTCTCCACATCCTTGCCAATGATTTTATATACACACCCACACCCACAAATATATATATATATATATATAAAACATTATCCACATAACAAAACTTTGTTTCTTACAATATTTATATTTTAATTTCAGGATATTATGAGGGTACATACATTTTAGTTACATAGGTTGCTTTTTTATATTTTAAGTCGAAGTTATAGCTGTGCCCCTCACCCAGAAAATGTATAATATACCCATTGGGTGAGACGCGTCCTCTTCTCCACCTCGCCCTACTTGAATTTCATTTTGTTTCCCTATGAGCATATGAGTGTTAACAAACACCATTTGCTTTTATTTTTGACAATAACTATCCTAATCATTGTAAAATGGTATCTTATGGTGGTTTTGACTTGCATTTCCATAGTGACTAGTGATGCTGAGCCTCTCTATGTCCTTATTAGCCATTTGTATATCTTCTTTGGAGAAATGTCTATTCAAATCCTTCACCCACTGAAAAATTAGTTTATTGTTAAGTTTAAATGTTTTGTATTAAAATATTTAAGAAGTGTTAACTATATACATATAAGGAATTATGTTAGACACTATCATAGGTAAACAAGCAAGACAGTTCTGGCCCTTAAGTAGTGGTAGTATTGGTGTACCTAAAACAAATATGCACAGAGAATAACTAGATGAGGATCAGAAGTGCCCAAAGGATTAATACAAAGGTGAAGAGGAGACAAGAAATCTCTTTCAAGTGTTTTAAGAAGTAAACAAACAAGCCTGCATGAAATTGGTAGCATTAGAGATGAGCTTTAAAGGATAGTTTGGATTTCAACAGGCAACCAGACTAGCAGGACATTCAGGCAGAAGGAAAGGCATGATAAAAAACGTAGATGTAGGAAAGTTTTGCGTACTTGTTCAGTTTGCTCACTAAGATTGGCTAAAGCTGTGACTGTCAGAAACACAGATTAGTAAGTAATTTCATAAGCAGTTGGAAGCTTGTGGAAAGTTTTGAGAATGAAAGAGATCTGAAGATAATTGGAACTTGAAAAATTGTTCCATTCTCATGCTTTTGTTTAACTGTATATCGTGCAGTCTCTAGTAGATAGATAATTTGCACATATCAGGCATCTAATGAATGGTTGATAACATAGGAACATGTGCACTGATACATTTTCTGGTATGTTGTTTATCTGAATATATAGATTATCAATGGAATTTTTAGCAACTTCGCTATTTAATTATTTTTTTCAAAGCTACTAATGCTTTTCTGGAATAATGAATGGGTTACCTGAATGTGTTTTATATTCCAATGGATTTTATAGCAACTACAGCTGTTTCATCAGAATGTAAATCTTTGCTGGGACAATTAAGATGAAAGTGGAGCTATTACAAACAGAACACAGAACTTTAAATCAGGCCTCAATCATTTCCTAGCTGCAGATATGAAATCCTAGTTGGAGCCAGCCTACACTGTGATTCATTCCTATAATAGTAAATGTGAATAACTGTAATTTAAAAAAATAGAAACAATTCAAAGTGAAATCCACATAAGAAAGTAAAAGGTTTTTTATGGTCACTAGTTTGAATGGCACATTTTTCTTACCCCACATAAGAATAGTGTTTGTGGTTTTTAGATCACAGAAATTGAGGCATTGGTGAACTTGTTTAGTGCTTCCAGTGGCTTCAGCTTCTCGTTATTCAAGAATTAACAACAGGGCTAATTTAAAGCAGCTAAGATTTACTCTAAGGGGTCAACATTTCCACTACATAAAGGCATTGGTATAAAAAAGGGGAAAAACTAAGTTGCAATGAACTTAGTGTGAATAGTTAAGCTTGAGGATCATTGCCTTTTGTGAATAAATGGACCAGACACTATACTTGATATGTGACATATCATTCTTCTCAACATTCTTGTGGGGTAGACGTCATTCATCTAAAATTATAAATGATGCAACAGTTATACAGTAAAGCAGTAGTCACACTTGGCTAACAACTGACTCCAGAATCTATGCCTTAACACAACAAAGGTAAAGTTTACATTCCTATCATAGTCTAATTGGATCAACAGGGAAGTCCTACACTCTGCAGTCATTGAGGGACTTGAGAGGTGGGAGTCATTCCATCAAAAGTTTTTAACATTTTCCAGGATCTCAGAGTTCTCTGATGGACACACACACACACACACACACACACACACACACATCTTTGGCATCCAACTGGCAGGCAAGGGAAGGAAACGCCATGGTGGATGGCTTGAAAGATGAAAGAAGCCCATGAACTTTAATATACATTCCATTGGCCAAAACTCAGTCACATGGACAGGTAGCCACATGAACCTACAGGTAGATCAGGACATGTGGTGTAAATGATGTGTCAAGGAAGAGGAGAAAGCAGATACTGGTTAATTATAGAATGCTTTGTTATAGCTCACACTTCTGATTACTAAATTTCCTGTCATTTTTCTTTCCATATATATAATAGGTTAACTATCTACCCATTACACTGGTAAATAGTAGTCAAAAGCCCCATCTGGTTATTGCACCCACTTCAGATGAGGTGAGACATAGTCTCCATCAGGTCCAAATATGGCTCCACTTGGCTCTGTGCTTTATGTGGCATATTTAAAAGTCCCATTCCTTTTCATTTATAAACAAGTACACAGACATTTGAGAAGGAAGATCGTCCTTTGAGAACTGGATCAAGAATACAGGTCTCCTGAGTCTTGCTATAATACTATAGGTTTTATTACTTCTTTATTTGGAGCCTATTGTTAAGTGTATGCTATTAATATGAGTTATTTAGTGGGAAGAGAGCTTTAAGATCTAATTCATTCACTGATCCAATGTGTGATCCCCTGCTACTTGACTAATATGTCTTTGTGGGCTACAGAGTCTATCTTAAAGCATTGTAGGAACCTCCTTGTGAAGGGCAAACAAGTATTTGAGACCTATTAAAGGTAGAGTGCTGGCCATAAAAGGCTTCTGTGATTCTGTCAGGGCCTCAGTATGCTTGTGGTAAAGGACACACAATGAGAGATGAGGATAACAGCAATAGTGATAACTAATAGGATTTATCGAGGCTCAGGTTATATACGTAGCATGGTAGCAGCACATTATGTGGAAATTTTTAAATAAATCCTCACTAATACTTAAAAACCAGGTGCTATTATTACCCCAATTTTATTTATATGGAATCTAAGAAAAGTCTCATGATCAGGTTATTTAGCTAAGAAACAGCAGAGCTATATTTCAGCACAGGCCCTTTCACTGAAGGTTGCGTTCCTAAGTACCGATGACAGTTGTAAGTTTCACTGAAGCTTTGTAGCTGCCTTAGAAAAAAATAGAGCAGTGCTTGCTGGATTGGAGCATGGCACTATAGCCTAATGACAAGGATCAAGAAGTGACGGGCAGGGCACTGCTGTCAAGCGCTGATTCCTTAAAAGTACAGAGTAGCTGCATTCATCTTCGTGTCACAATCCATAGTGATCAATGCAGGGAGGTATTTTGAAATTTTCAATGCAAGGTGCTGGAGTTCAAGTTGGATTCTGCTGCACCTGCCTTAAAGAGGAAATCCGTTCCTCTGTGTGGTTTTCTTTCTCATGCTGTATGCTGCAGTGGTTAAAGATGAGGTAGAGTGGGAGTAAGATGACTCAGCATAGTATCTTTCCTGGTAAAGAAACTTCAATTCTGTTCCCCAAAGTTGGATTATGCTATGATCTGAATGTTTGCATTCCCCCCAAATTGATATGGTGATACCTAATCCTCAATGTTATGACATTGGAAGAGGAGGCCTTTGGGAAGTGATTGGGTCAATAAGGCTTAGCTCTTTTGAATGGAGTTAATGACCTTACAGAAGAGGCCCTAGAGTGCTGCCTTCCCTTCTATCCTATGAGAACACATTGACCATCTATGAATAAAAGGCTCCTCCCCAGATACCTAATTTGTTGGTGCCCAGGTCTTGGACTTCCCAGCCTTCACAACTGTGAACAATACATTTCTATTGTTTACAGATTACCCAGTCTAAAGTATTTTGTTATACTAGCCAGAATGAACTGAGACAGACAATAGCAGGTGATATAAATGCGTACACGTATATTCTTTTCAAATCATTTTATATCTATCTAATTCCTAGGTTGTATATGTTCAGAGATTTTTATTTTATCTTTATTGGAAATAAAGTAGAACATTCTGAGCACAACATTTTGTCTTCCTGAAAGTTCTTGGAGTTCCCAGATGTGTGACGATTGGATTCACCCCTAGTTCTGATTAATCTAAACCTGCTGTGAAATATTTTGAAAGAAAAGATTCTGAGCACGTGGCAGGGAAGGAATGAAAGCTTTTATTTTAAGTACTTCTTCTGTCCTGTCCCTATCACTCATTGGCCTCCAGTTACACTGGTCTTTGCATGTTGTGAACACATTGAACTCATAATTGCCTCAGCTCTTCTCACTTCAGGGTGTTTATACTTCTCTGCCTGGAGTACTCATTCTTCAGATCCTTCTATGGCTGCCTCATCTTTGTTCTTCCTTGGTGGAAGAGTATTCACAGGAAGAGTATTCACAGTAGAGAGACCAACAAATGATAAAGATCTTGAGGGCTTTCCTGACCACCCTGTCAAAAGCAGGGTCTCATTTCCTCTGGCCCAGAATTTCTTACTGCTCCTTGGTTTCACTCCTTTCTAGAAGTTTATACACTTATTATTATTTGCTCATTATTATTTGTTCAAGGTCATCCTAGATCTACATACAGTGAAAGAACTAGACCAGTGGTTATAAACTGTGGGGAATTTTGAACCCCCAGTGAACATTTGCCAGAGCCTGGAGACAATTTGTCACGACTGGGTGTGCGTGGGTGTGCTACCGGCATGTGGTAGGTAAAAGGTCAAGAATGGTGCTTACACATCTCATTCTCCTGAAGGATTACAGAATGCACCACCCCCAAATAATGGCACTTTGGCATATTGAATATTTTGAGTTGAAGACAATTAAAAGAAAGTAGATAGAAGAAGAGCTCTCTGTACTACCCTTATTAGCTTAAAAGCAGGACATAAATTTGTAAAGGTATCTCTCCTCCCATCTCTACTAGAAAGAAGTTAATCACTGAAGAAATCTCTAGACCCTTTTCAGCCTGGAGTTGGCACCAGAGGAATCTACCTACCAAATCGTTTTCTTCCTTTAGTTTGTGCATCTATTTACCTTCCCACAATTTGCTACTCCAGAAGCTCAAAGACCTTTTTTTATTATCTTGTTACTTCACTATAAATTTATCATTCTTTTGTTGTGATGCATAAAAGCCCAAGTTCTAACCATTCCTTTGAGTTGCTCATCTCTGAATGCTCCCATGTGTATGCATAATGCACATGTTCACGATTTTATTTGGTTTTCAACTGTTAATTTATCTTTTGTCAGTCTAATTTCAATGTCCCTACCAACAAAAATACAATGGGTAGAGAAAAAAATTCTTGCACTATGCTACAATGTGCAGGAAAGCACACTACAAGGAAGAATTATCCTGTTTTAAATGTTAATAATGCTGTGGTTGAGATGCCTTGGTTTAGCCTGTAAATTTCATGAGGATGGTGCCTGCGGCATTCATCACTGTGTTCCAAGCTCCTAGAAAATGACTGCCACAATAACTATGTGTTGATTGAATAAATGAGTGGATAGATGAAGATGAAGAAGTTGAGAAAAAGATACCTGAGTCCAGATACTGCCCTTAGCAGGGTGCCAAGATAGACTATTCTGTTATGTGCTGCTGTTCTCTCTGCTGATGGGTAAGCTCACAACTCTGTATCTTCATGGTATAGAGAAAAAATTGAGGCCGAAGTCTAGGGGTACAAGAGTTGACAACCACAGCCGTGAAAAACCAAGCAGGCAAAATAAACTGTTTTTTTCATCTTACAAATCCTTATTATTCAGCGTGTCTGTGACATGATTTTGGAAACAAAAGTTAATAGAGACAAAAAAGTTAATAAAATTATGAGATTAATCATAATCAAGGTACATATTATTTATGTGTGGATTCTTATATGTCATCTGTGCACACATCATCTACACATTCAACCAGAAATGCAATTTGCTTTGTTTCCTTCAAGTAAGATCATGCTATACCTTCGGTTTTATGGGTTTACAATTTCCATAATATTACATGATGACCTTTTCATGTTAGTGTGTGCATATGTGTGTGTGTATGTCAATTTTAGTCTTTTTAAAGGATAAGTGGTAGTCCCTTATATGCATGTCTCATAATTTTCAAAATATCTTATGAATATTTATTTAGGTTGCTTTCTGTTCTTTGTTACTACAAAAAACAGTTTTCTCTAACTCCTGGCCTTCTAGAAAGCTTAATTTAGTATATTCAATGCATTTCCTCAGTCGAATCCAATAATTTTTGGTTAGTGCAGGATTTATATTTCAGCCTACCTTGCATAAATAATTAAAAATCCTCCTCCTCCTTCCATTCCTAACTCTTCCATTTTTTCTCCTAAGGCTGGTATTTCTGATGGGTATCTTAGTATAGTATCAGAGAAGGCCACGTGTCATCTATTTGATCTGTTTACTATTTTTTGTGACATAGCACATTCATTTCTACTCTATGATTTATAGCCTGGATTCTAGAATTTTTTGTCAATCTGTTTACAAATTTCATGTAACATAATTTGGGACTATATACATATACGTACATACATACACACATACATTTAATTATCAATATTTATGGTAGTTATATTTTATAAAATTACAGTAAATGCTGAATTGGTGCCTATTGAGCCATTGCTCATATGGGAAATAGACATATAAATAGAATCCCCACATTCATATTCCACAAATATTATAATTTAACTCCTAGAGTCAACTCATCCTGCTAGATTCAATTTTCTTTGCAGTATTTCAACAGAGAAAATGAAGTTCAGAAGACTCACCAGAGACCACTTCACTAAGAAGTACCAGAGCAGGGATTCAAACCTTGTCCAGCCGGTCTGAGAGCTGGAGCTTCTTGCACTGCATTGCACCATCCCTGGCACCACACTCTTCCATCCTGTGGTCACCTTTGTATGAGAGCTGGAACAAGAAGGCAGAGTGTTGGCTTATTTGATATCCCTGGGAACATGAGGGTGAGGCAGTAAATTTTTCCTCACTCTATGCATGTCCATGAATGTCAGGGGAAGTCTTGCAAGTATTGATTTGGAGGTTACAAATAAACTTTACCAATTTGGAAAATTCATAAATATGGTGGAATTCACAAATAATGAAGATCCACTTTACCTTCATTACTGTGGTTTTCCAGATTATTTTTGGAACTCAAAACCAAGAATTTATTTTTCTTACTGGGCTAGGGGTATAACTTCAAACCCTGAATCTAGCTGGTGAAGATTTAACTAATATAACTTGGCAACATTATCATTCAAAAGGCTTTCCTTGTTCAAAGACATGAATAACTTTCTCTTTAATTTTTCTCATATTAAATGTGAGGGTTGAATAAGGTGACATATAGGATAATTTCTGGATATAATTATGTCACTTTCTTGTGGGTTCTGTAACAAATTATTAAAAACTTGTGACTTAATACAGGAGTAATTTATTCTCTCACAGTTCCAGAGGTCAGAAGTCCTAAATTATTATCACTGGATGAAAATCAAGGTGTTTTCAAGGCTGCACTACCTCTGCAGGTTTAGGTGTTAATTAATTCCTTGTCTCTTCCAGCTTCTTATGGCTGCCAACAGTCCTTGAGTTGTGACTACATCACTCCAATCCTCAGAATTAGCATTTCCAAATCTCTCCCTATTCTATCTTCACATTGCCTTCTTCTCTGTGTGTTTGTTAAATCCCCCTGTGCTTTTTATGTTTTATGATACATGTAATATCCATCTAGATAATCCAGGATAATTTGCTTCTCTCAAGATCTTTACTATAATCACATCTGAAAAGAACCTTTTTCCTTATAAAGAAACATTTACAAGTTCTAAGGGTTCTGACCTGATGTTTACAGGAAGCCATTATTCAGCCAACTAAAGTAACCCTTCACAAATCTTTTATCCATTCATGAAGTAAAAACATCAGAACCTAGAAGCCAATAGAGAGCATTTGGCCCATGATACTTCTATACATATTTCTATTATATTTATATGAGCCTCTAGGCTTGATCTTTACTCAGAGTTACAGAGTTTTATGTTAGGGTTATGGTCATTCTAAATGCAATCAGAGGATGTTTCAGATAGGATCTAGTATGAAGCTGGGCTGTGCTTTTGTCAACAAGCTGATGAACACCCAAGGCTTACTTATAAGAAAGAGGACCTGATAAAAGCAACTCCTCCAGAACCATCTGACAGGGAAATTATACCTGCTCAAAGTTGAGGGCAAATGTCACAGGGAACTGGTATGGTTTCTCTGGTTCCCACAGTTGCTAAAGTCAAGTCTGTTTTGGGATAGTAACAGGTTAGTTGGTTAATTGGCAGAAACCTGATGCTACATGGGCTAACATTACTCATATAGATCTGTACTATTCAAACAAAATTAAAATAAACTTAAATAAACAGAAAACTTTTGGAATTCTATCTCCCATGCCTCTTAGAATCTGGACTTAGCACTTCCCTTAAATGACCAGACATTTACAAAACAGCTTGCTGGTCTTCCCTAGAATTTCCACACCCATGTAGGATCTAGGCTTCCTCTGTGCTGATTAGCACACTGTTATTTATGAGGAGGTGAAATTTGCTACACAAGAGGCATGTCTTTGGTAATGAGATCCATTTACTTGGTTATTTTTTTCTTTTTGAATTCTTGTGTTAGATAATTTGTGGCTTACATAGGAGATTTGGAATTATAGGGCCAAATAAGGGTAATTTGGCCACAGTAGAGGCTTGATTTCATAGCTGCTTTTTCCTGCAGATCTGAATAAGACTCTGGTTGTCTGCCTATCTAATTAAGCTCCAAAACTTGAAATTAAAAGACTGAGTGAATAAGATGAACTCTTTGTCTTTCTAGCTATTGGGCACACACACCCTTTTCACTTGCATACCCAAATGTCTAGGAGTCCGTGTTTCTATTTCTGATAGTAGAATTATCCTCACTTGATTTTTCTCATTAGGCACACTAAGTAGCACTAATTATAGACTCTGACAGTTATTAACAGCATGGCCTCTGTTTTTCACATGTTTAGGTCACTTAAAAATGCAGTACAGCCTAATAGGTCCCTGATACTTCTATAAGCTACCATAACCTTTCTGATAACTATTCTGGTACCATCTGACCCCATTGCCAAACTGCCACCAATAGTTACTCTCCTGAAGTGTTAAACTAGACTACGATTCAGATATGGTTATTATGGGAATTTTGTGTCCAGTCAAATAAGTTATGCCAGTTTTGTGGCTTTTCTCTGAATTTTCCAGATTAGCATCTATGTGGATAAACCAGATGTTTAGAAACATCCAGCCTTGACCAAATGCAGAGGGTATTTTGGCACAGCCTCTTCAATGTTATTTTATATCAACCTATGATGCTGAATAGATATCTTATACTTATTTTTCTTTTTTACAAAGATGATTTGAATTGTCTTATAATAAAAATGCGGATATTTATGTTAAGACTGTTAAAAATATTGATGGAGATTGAGGAGGAAGTGGTTATAAGGAAGAATACATTAGTAATATAATTGCAATGGTTAAATGTTCAGGTTGACTAGGAGCTTCCTGGCAGCCAGCAAGTTAAAGAAAACACAATGCCTTATGCAATTTCTATTGTCTGATACAATGTGTTCTTTGTTTATAGGATACAAGGCTCATACTTTTCGCAAAATTCTTCCTGGGGCTGCTGAGTAGGAGGGGAGTTTTTGGGATAGATAGTGTGTTATAAGGAAAATTCATCACATAAATTCATAAACACAAGATATTATACAACAAAGTTGAAAGCATCTTCAAAAGTTGTTTATCATAAAATGTAGACAATTATTCTTTCTTGTTGTTTTGTACTGAGAGTTAATGAATAAGGTAGCAGTATAGTACCAGAGAAGTCAACAGGAAAGGTACTCAGTCCACTGGAGATCTAAGGAGTTAGGTCCCACCATTTTTTGTTGTTTTGATTTTTAGGATTTAATTTTTAATAATTAGCTTTGAATAAAAATTATGTATTTCAAAAAATGTGGGGAGGAGAGTAAAAAATATGTTGGCTGACAATTGGAACTGGAATGAAGAAATGCTTTTGAATTTTGCTTAACTTAGGTTGTGTTTTCTTTGACTTTAATAAAATTGGAGAAATAATTTTCTTAGAAAAATCCAACAGTATACTTTTGATCCTAATAGTATACTCATTGAGTTATAATTCAGCAGCATTGATTGTAGGGGCTGAGAGTTTATATTCAGGTTTTTTCATGCAATACTTTAGACTATCACTTTTAAAGTAGAATGGATCGACTAGTCCTTTGGCTACAAAAGGTCTGCTAACTTTAGTCACAAAGTTGAAATTAAGCTTGAGAGAAAATGCCGTTAAAGTGATATGCCTTCAAAGGGCAATACTAGGCTCTTGCGCTTGTAGCTCAGTGAGCAGGGCGCCAGTTACATACATGGAGGCAGGTGGGTTCGGGCCCAGCACAGTCCTGCTAAACAACAATGACAACTGCAACAACAACAACAAAAAAAAACAACCCCCCCCAAAAAAAACCCAATAGCAATAGCCTGGTGTTGTGGCAGGTGCCCATAGTCCCAGCTACTCAGGAGGCTGAGGCAAGAGAATTGCTTAAGCCTGGGAGTTTGAGGCTTCTGTGACCTGTGATGCCACGGCACTCAACCGAGGGTGACATAGTGAGACACTGTCTCAAAAAAAAATAAAGAAAATATTGTAGAATAATTAAGGATATATCATATCTTGTTCTATGGCTTAGGAAACTAAATGTACAAAGAGACTTTAGCTCTGTGGGGTTTGGGTTAGAAGCCAATAGGCAATGCCCCCACTTTGCTATACACTTGTCTGATCATCTCATTTTTGGAGTCTAAGTTTATCCTTCAAAAAAATGTCAGTATTATGCCAGATGATATGTAGATTTCCTTTACTTGAAAAGTACAGTTTTTGAAATATAAATGAGATTGCATCACTGTCAAGTCTGATTGTGCAATGAAAGGTATAAAGAATAAATGCACGGTCTTATGCTTGGGTTCAAAAAACAATCTACACATATAAAGAATATGAGAGACATAGGTTAATGTTGTTCAATGGGATTGATGGGTTGAAGTTTTAGAATTGAAAAATCATAAGGAGTTACTACTATATTGTATAGCCACCAAAATATTTAAAACAAATACTTCTTTAGGTACATGTATATCACTTCAAGTACATGAAGCTTAGAATGGAGAGAGATGGAGGCCCCAGTCCCTTTGCACTGGCATAACCATGTTGGGTTGAGAAAAGGTACGTGGGCTGGTAAATGTATATATGTATATGCACATACACACACATATAACCCCCCTCCCTCCCTCCTTCCTTCCCTCTCTTCCCTTTGTCCTTCCCCCCTTCCTTCCTTCTTTCCTTCCTCTTTCCCTCCCTCCTTCTTTCCTTCCTTCTTTTTTATTCATTCATTTCCTTGTCCCACATTTATTCAACAATACCAGTGTCAATGTGCAAGCTGCTGCATTGGAGGAATGAGGAACAAAGGTACAGTGTGTGTGCATATGTGTGTATATATATATGTATATGTATATATTTTTTAAGACAGTGTCTCACTGTGTTGCCCAGGCTAAAGTGCCATGGCATCAATCTAGCTCACAGAAACCTCAAACTTTTGGGTTCAAGAAATCTCCCTGCTTTGGCCTCCAGAGTAGTTGGGACTACAGGTGCCTGCCATGATACTTGGCTTTTTTTTAATTTTAATTTTTTAATTTTTAGTAGAGATGAGACCTTGTCTTGCTTAGGCTGGACTCAAACTCCTGAGCTCAAGGGATCCTTCTTCCTCAGCTTCCTAAAGTGCTAGGAATACAGGCATGAGCCACTGTGCCCTGCCAAGAATACATTATAACAGTAAAAATGCACACATCCATCCTATGCTGTTTGTGCAGCTCATGCTTTCAAAGAATTGTTTGATAAGAGAGATAGGCGGGTAGATGAAGACAAAATATCTTGTTCTTTTTTCCCTTCAAACTCTTCTTTGTGTTTTGGAAATTCCCCTCTTGCCCACACATTCAGCTTTCCTCAAGCCCAGTTTTACCATTTGTTAATCTGTTCTTCATCTTTCCCTAAGCTTTTTCAGATTCTGCAACACCACTCCTGTAGTTACCTCTGAGTACACAATCCCCTCCTTTCAGTCATCTGTCATGACTCTCCTTATCAACCTTAAGAGAATGACATTTACTGCACAGGAAAAGAGAAATGCTATGTATTGCTGTCTGCTCCCAACACAAATAATGAAATATTTGTGTCCTGTTTTGTTTTTTTTAAGAAAAAAATCATAGTCATGAAAAGAACCTGCAGTTATAATAAACCAGGGAAAGCATATATTAAATAAAAAACATTGCAACACAGTTCATTCCAAGTTGAGTAATTAAATAAAGTTAAAAATTAAAGAAAATATACTCCTTGTGCTGAGAAACCTGATAAGTAAGAGTGCATTAGGAATAATTGGAGCATCACCAGCTGTATCAGACTTCTTTTACTTTTAAGAATTTTAAAGATTGATTCTTAAATTTCTATACTTTTCAGCCTTATCGCCAAAAATGTCTTTGTCATGTTAGTGGCATTGAGATATCGCTATTGATTTTTTTCCAAGGCCACACACAAGACCATCACGCCCCGCTTGGTGGGCTCTTATTTGAAGCTGCGAATACTCCACTATTTCTTTAGAGGTCACTTTACTTAGAGACCTGGATTATGGATTTAGAAAGTAATAGGCTCTGTCAGTCATGTTAGGTAAGTGTGTATTGCAGGCAGAAAGAAGGAAATAAAATGATAACCATTGTATAGAAAGTGTGATGAGCCAAGCTAAACAGAATGTTTTCTGCAAAGGAAGGGTATTTTCCGAAGGGAGAATGGTGCTCTGAGGACAAGCATGTGCTTTGTGAAGCATTGAGCTCATCATAACTCAAAAGCTATTGATACTCCACACTCCTTCCAACCATCTCCATTGTTTAGATGCAGGCTGATATTTAGAATGCATGACCCTGACAGATAGCACCTGTATCTCAGATTTGGCCAGCTAGCACTGAGTCAGGTATCATCTTTAGTTATAGTAGCTTTGTAATGCTCTAATAAATGACAAAATAAGGTGTGTGGAGCATGAATATGTCTTATAGTTTTATTTTCAAAAGCATCATATGAATTTCGGTTATCTTTTGCCCTTTTTCAGAATATGAGAAATGTATGTCCACATGTCCCAGAGCACTGAAGGGGAAATTTCTTATCAGCTTTGTATGTCAAGGCTTATATTGCTGGAAAGAGAGAATATAGCTACATAGATATCACATACAGATTTTTTGGTGCTCACCTTTCACCATGATGTTAACTGGTCTTAAACTTAAATCATGGTCTTAAATGTCATGGGTATAGATCTGCAGTGTATAATACGGTAGCTGCTAGCCATATGTGACTGTTTAACTTTAACTTAATTAAAATGTAATAAAATTGAAAAATGAGACCGACAGTCATGCTATTGTGCTTTTAATTGCTCAATAGCCACATTTGACCAGTAGCTATCTAATAGACAATGAATATATAGGACAATGAATATTTCCATTGTAACTGAAAGTTATTTTGAGCCACACTTGTATAAGTAATTCCTACAATTAGATTTTTTTTTTTTAGAATTTCATGAAAAATTTATGTCTGAAAACTATGGAGAGTAATAAAGATATAGGACATGTAACGACTATAGAGCAATGCGGTAGAAGACGATTAAAGAAAAGTAGAGCAATGGATTAATAAAAATGTGCTATTCCAATTTTGTGTCATTTGGCAAAATAATTTTCAGTATTTGTATGCTGTTTAATTTGAAGTAATAATATATTAAAAGAAAAATATAAAGAGTATTTGGAAATATTTTAATTTTTACTGCGTATCTTTTATGGGTGAAAATATTGATATATGATAATATATGAATAGCTTTGTGAGGCTTTGGAATCTAAATGTAATGGTCATTTGCCATTAGGATTACCAGCTGATTTCCTGAAATGGTCCTTAAGTATTGACCTAGCTAAAAGCAAAGCCTGAGAGGATGGGGCTTGCCTAAGTATAATATCATGTGTCATATTGCATTGATGTCACATAGCACTACCATATAGCAATTATAGATATGAGAGCACATAAATGTCCTTTGTGGCTAATGGAGTTATATGTATCTTACTTCAAAGGCAGGCACTTTGAAATAATTGTCCACTATATCTTAAGCAGGTCTCTAAAACTATCTATGCATTAGAAAAGGAATATCAACCAGAAGAGCTAAGACATGCCCAGGTTCCATGTACATTTCCATAGTTCCTCCTAGAGAAAATGAACGTTTGAAACCCTAGAGGATGTTACTGTGCACACATACATATTTACTTATAAGGTCTTATTAAATGAGATCATTAAAATATGAGATACCTACATCAGTGACTGTTCCTTGTTAAATGGAACAGCCTTACCAGCAGGTATTTGTATGTGTATTTAATATCCCACTCCCTCTCTGTGATAAATAATAGTATGGGAACAGCTGGTATATTTGATTTCTTTATTGTCCACCGTATTGAATAATGAATAAAACTTGGGGTCGCAGTAAGGATCTGACTAGGTTTTTCCAGTTACCTTTTCTTTTTTTTTTTTTTTTTTTAATTTTTTTATTAAATCATAACTGTATACAATGATATGATTATGGGGCATCATACACTCACTTCATAAACCATTTGACACATTTTTATCACAGTGGTTAACATAGCCTTTCCGGCGTTATCTCAGTTACTGTGCCAGTTGCCTTTTCTATCTTCATAAAAAGACTCTCCAGGGGTTTTGCTACAGGGCAGTCTACTAATTGACAGGATCTAGTTCTCACACAGTTAGGATCTCTGCTAACTGGTAGCCTGACTGTCAGCATTTAGCACTCTTTTGAATTCTTCAAGGAAACCTACCCATGTAGATGGCTGACCCTTGAGAATCCAGAATCAAAGACTCAATTTCCATTAGGGCTGTTATAATGATTAAATGAGATTACATATGTGAAGCACATGGCACAATGCTTGGCATTTAATAGTTCCAACATTAGAGTCCTGCTCCCGGGTATTATATTATTCCCCCAGGCCCTCCTCTGGCTGCCATGCCATGTAAACAAACTTCTAATTTCCATACCTGTAATATATCCACAAAATATTCCCTTTAAAACTAACAAATCAAAGATTGGAAGAATTGCCTAGAGTCAATCTCTTGGCCGGACCCTTAGTGAGGAAGATGAAAGACATGATATTGCAATATTAAAAAATGCAATTCAGTTGTCTATTGCTTCTTATTCACACCTTCTGTGGTTCATATTGAATGATGAAGCTACTTGAATGACATTTCAAGACACCAAATGCTCTGGTATCAACAAAGCACTTTATTTACACTGGTTGTTTTATTCAAATTGGTAAATCAAGGTTACAAAGAGTTTGAAAACAGCACTTACCTATCAAATGAGAAGGCAGAGTGATATAAAAGTTTATTTTTTATCCCAAAATCTACTATAGGAATGCAATCTTTTCTTTCTTTTTTTTTTTTTTGATTATAGGAGTCAACTCACTGTCCTCTGTCACTACCCAGGACAGACACACAGTCAATTTCTCTTGGCTAGGCGAGTAGTAGACCAAGTATGAGATAATAGGGCAGACTGTAAATAGAGCATATATTCCTGAATAGTACCTGCTGCTCAAGGTATCCTCTAGTTCATTATTTCTAAAACTTCTTAGATGTTATAAACCATTAAAAATTCTTCTTAAAAAAAAACAAAAACAAAACAAAGTCCTAGTCTCACACCAGACAATCTGAAGCATATTTTTAGAAGAGTTTGGCAGCCTAGATTGTTAGAAAGCTCCCAACCTGATTATTATTATCAGGAATGTTGGAAAACACTATTTAGCTTACCTTCCAAGCCATAGATAGATGCAAGGGATGCCCAATTATATTTCATCTAATCATTAAGGGAGTAACATAAAATTCTAGAAAATGGTCAAAAAGTTTGATAGTTATAAAATTCTTTATAGGTTTAATATCTCTGGGGGAGAGTCCTGGGACTGAGAAATGATCTGCCTTATCAGAATTGTCTTGATAGAGAAAAAATTCATATACTGTAGGGGAAAGCCATGTAGTGGCGAATTTCTTATTAAATGAATACTTTGCTTCCGTGTGTTCTGCTTATGTGGCTCATGCATGATACACCCAGGGTCAAAAAGTATGGTCTGGGAAGAAAGATTATGATCATTTTTAGCTCAAGAGTCATGATATTTACTGTTGCTCTTTCTATCACACGGCTCAATTCTAGTGTTTTGTTTTGCAGTTGCTAGCCAGTGTGCAATGAATATCAAAATAGTTACACCAATTTGACGATTCCATTAGGAGATATCAGGGTATGATAATTTATAATTTGCAGAACCTTTCCATATGAAAACATATTCAAGAATTTTGTTCCCAGCCAAAATGGAATAACAGGACTCAGTTTGACCCTCCTACTTGAAATATATAGCCCTCTGGCCACAAAAATAAAACATACAAAATGTATTTCAAACAGTATTTTTCAAGACAATGGACATAATGTAACAGTGAACAGGGATCCCTGGGAAAGGGAAAACAAGTGAGGTGAGCCTTACAGTTGCTGTGACTTACATCCTCAAGAGAGTTTTCAGCCCTTACAACAGGGAGGAAACCAAGGTGGAGCCTGGTGAATTCCCTGATTTGAGGAGATAGAACTGAGTGTCTTGGGAGAGGAAGGGGCCTAGAATATATAGGACAAAGTACTGGACAGAAAGAGCTGAACAGAAAAAGAGACATGGACTCTTTCAGAAGGTCTCACTTGAGCATTCATTAGAGCATGTACTTGTGAGGAAACGATCCCAGGCCTAGAGCCAGTGGGTATAGATGAAACAGTACTCAGTCCTAACACAGCTTCCACCAGCCAGACAGAAAAAAAAAAAAAATCCTCATAATCAACTGAGCATTAGGTATAGTATACAGAGGGACTTCCTTCAGAATAATCAGACCTAGACTAAATACTTTGGTACCACTTAAAAAATCATAATAGCAAAACCAGAAAAGGATTAAAGAGTTTCCAAGTAACTTAACTACACCCCAGATTAAAACTTAGGATATTTACAGAAAGACAAAAATATCCAGCAACCAACAGGGTAAAAGTCATAGGTTACAGCATCCAGTGAAAACTTCTCAATTGTACAAAGAAGCAGAACAATAAGTTTCATAATGAAGATAACAATTATCGACAAAAAGCAGCATAGAACTGACAAAATGTTAGAATTGGTAGGCAAGAACACTGAATATGTTATCATAACTGCATTTTATATGTTCAAAAAGGTAAGCAGTGACATTAATGATGTAAAGAAGACCAAAATTACATTTCTAGATTTGAAAACTATAATTTCTAATAGAAAATGCATAGAATGGGATTGAAGGCAGAATAGACATTGCAGAATCTAAGATTAGTAAACTTGAAGACAGAACTAGGAGCTATACAAAATGAAATGCAGAAAGAAATAAGGCAATCATTGGAAGGGGCATCTGAGAGTTGTGGGACAATTATAAGCACTTTAACATGTGTGCAATTTGAGTACCTGAATGGGGAAGCAGAAAAGTATTTGAAATAATGAACCCCAATTTTTCAAATTTGATGAAAACTGTAGAGTCACAGATCCCAGCACCTCACAAATCCCAGAAGAAGAAATATGAATAAAGCTATGCTAACACACTGACATAAATAACTGCTCAAAACCAGTGATGAAGAAGAAAAATCGCAAAAATAGCAAGAGAAACAAAGATACTATTTCTTTATAGATCCTTATCTTTACAGATATTGGGTTATAGAAAGAAAGTTTAATCTCTCATGGCGACCATGGTTAATAAAAATGTATTTTATATTTCAAAAGTGCTAAAAGAGTAGATTTTAAATATTCTAAGAAAATGATAAGTAGGTGAGGTGACATATAAAACAATTTACTTTAAGCTGATAACAGCGGAAATTTAATCACCTTTATACTTCTCCCTGCCCACACTATATGTTGGTGGTATCACAATTTACACATTTTTATCTTGTGTTTCCATTAACAAATTTTTGTAATTTAGAGTTATTCTCAGTAATTTTGTATTTTACAATTTAACCTAAAATCAATAGTGATTTACATATCACTTATATTTTAGCACTTTCCTATATTTGTTTATATATTTATAATTATGTCATGAGTTTTATATTTTATATGGTTTTGTGTTGTTAATTAGAACTCCCTTTAACATTTCTTATAAAGAATTTCTAGTAGTGATGAAACTCCTCAGAGTTTGCTTTTCTAGAATGTCTTCATTTTGTCTTCATTTCGTAAGAGTGACTTTGCTGAGTAACATGTTCTTTGCTGACAGTTTTCTTTTCTTTCAGTACTTTGAACATATCATCCCATTATCTTCTGGGTAATGTTTCTGCTAAGAAATTGCCTTATACTTTTACTCTTGTACTTGGAAAGTCATTTTTTTTTTCTTCTCGCTTTCAAAATTCTCTTCGTATTTGAATTTGTCATTTTGATTATAACGTGTCTCAGCTCCAGTTTTTTTTAATTCAGCCAATTGTAAACCTTTGGGCTTCATGAATCTGGATGTTCATTTCCTTTCCGAAATTTTGGGAATTTTTGGTCATTATTTCTTTAAATTTCCTTTCTGCCCTTTTCTCTCTTGTCTCCAGCGAGAAGGAATTACCATAATATGCATATCGGCTCACTTCCCATGTGTCCTGAAGGCTCTCTTCACTCTTTTTTAATTTTTGTTCCCGTGATTGGTGAATTTCAAATGACTTATCTTTGCATTGGTTAATTTTTCATTTTCTTCTGCTTGATTATGTTGGAGTTCTCTATTGATTTTTTTAAGTTATTGTGTTCTTCAGCTCCAAAATTTGTTTATTTTTTTATGGCTTCTAGCTATTGGTTTATATTCTCATTTTGGTAATTATCCTTTTACTGATGATGCCATTTGTTTATATGTATTTTCTTATACTTTACTGAACTTCTTTATGGAAATTATTTTGATTTCTTTGTTCAGCACATATGTCTTTATTTCATTAGTGTTGGTTATTGGAGATTTGTTTTTATTCCTGTGATAGTGTCATATTTTTAAGATTATTAAGGGGCCTTATAGGTTTACGTTGGTGTTTGTGCATTGAAGATACAGCCACTTCTTCAATTCTTTATGGAATGGCTTTAACAGTAAAAGGCTTTCACCAATTAGTCTGGGATTCTGGGAATCTACCAAACCTTTTCCACAGATGTGTCTGCTCCACTCTCTCTCAATTCTGGGAGATAAGTCTTCTCCCTCTCTCACAGAGCAATGATGGGAGCTGAGAGCCACCTACCCCTTTTCTACAGGGCAGTGTGCTGAGTTGCCAGGACTTTGGGTGCAAGTTTCATCTTTCTTCTTCCCTTTAGAAAGAGAAGTCTCATGATAATGTGCTTTTTGCCAATCCCACAAAGCCAAACCAAGCCAGCTGATGAGATCCACACTGCTGCTGAAACACATGTTGTATACTGAGATCTGTGTACCAGCTGCTGATATCCACACACTGGTTGTTGAAATCTACACTTGATGTTGAGAGCTGCACTAGCTGCTGAGAGCTTCCACAAATTTTGTTTGTTGTTAGCTGCCCCTAGGTGTTCTAACTATTCCAATTTTCTCAGCACTTAGAGTGAGGCAGGACAGCAACAGTTCTCTTGGCCAGTGTCCTCAGTATCAGGAGATTTTAAGTGCACACTTTGCTCTCTCAGTAATGAACTATGCCAGTCCGTGGGGAATGGTCATACCGGTAAAGTCAAACTGCTCCTCTTACCTTTTTCACAGTGGTTGTTTCCAGTTTTCTTCTCTTCTGGGGTGTTGAAACTTCTCAACTGGATTCTAGGATTCGCATAAAGGTATTTTGCTACATATGTGGTGATTAAATAGTTGTTGTTTTTTTTGTGAGGGGATTGATATTACCGTCTTACTGATATCAATCTCCTTTGTGGGTTTTACCTTGCCCTATATCCATTCCACACTCTGCAGTTTGGCATTTGCCTTGAAAAGTAATAGCCTACAATTTCATCGAAAACCAGCAGGCTGACATCCAGAAAGGCAGGTGGGGGGCACTGTTTCAGAGTTCCTTCAAAGCTTCATTCCCAAACAGTTGTCATTGTTTGACCTGTCCGATAGTTATCTAGAATACACCTCTTGCATACCTTTATTTGTTTTTTTCATGACTCAGAGCTCTCCCAGGGGAAACCCCCCCCACCTTCTGAGGTAGATCAGAAGGTATCACATGATATAAATCAACTCTAACAATCCAATCTCCATAAGCGTTTTGATACCTTTATCTACCATATACAAAGGCAGTTCTAGCATTTCATCTTCATTTAGTGTAAATGACCTTTTGTCCATGTTTCAGTAACCCACCCAATTTGCTGATAGAGCCCTTTCTAACTCCTTTGGCTAATATCTTGAATTCAGATTCTTTGCTTGGGCTTAAATCAATAAATTCAGGCTAATCCAATGTTATAGTTCATTCCTCATTATCACACACCCTTTAGGTCCATTTCTACATATAACTCCCAGATTTATGTCAGGAGTTCACCTTCTATAGGCATTTGATTATGAGTAACTAATGATGATATTTTATATATCTCTATCACAACATTATGCCATGAGCTACCAGTGCCCTATTTATCATTGGAAATAGGATTTTTGATGTGTCTAATTTAATCGGAATAGAAACTAAATTCCAGAAAACCCATAATCAATTAATAAAGATTATTTTTCTTTAGAACCACTTCTGGTACCAAAATTTGTATAGTCTGAGTTTAACCAGAGAAAGAGCCAGTGGAAACTATATATTAAAAGATATATTGCAAGAAATTGGCTTCTGTAAATGTATATGTTGTCAAGGAAAGTCCAAAATCCACAGAATATATTCTGAGGAATGGTATTCTGGGAATCTTCATTATGTGGTAAAGTCACACACGATCCATAGGTAGACTTCCCCTCCCCACAAATCTTCAGTTTTATTCATAAGGCCTTTTAACTCAATTCAATCAGCCCACCCTAAATTATCTACGAAAATATACCTTACTTAAAGTTGGTTAGATTTGGACTTTAGTCACATCTACAAGATACATCCTCAACAACACCTAGATTAGTGTTTGATTGAAGACCTCTGGTAATAGCCTACCAATGTTGACACATAAAACATCATTACACTTAATATTCATCTGAACTATAATAGACTATTATAACATGTTAGTTTTAATCCACGGTGCAACCACCAAAAGCATCACTCAAAAATAATGAAAAATATTTAGATGAAAGATTTAAATTCTACACTGCACTATATCTATTTAATACAAAAGAATGGAGATAACCCAGAGTTGACATATAGAAAACATATTTTAAAATGCAGAGTAAAACCTACATTATTAGTAATTACATAAAATACAAATGATATAGGCACTCCAGTTAAAAATCAGAAATTAATGGAATGTATTAAAATGGATTGAAAATGGCAGTAACCATATTTCATTGAAAAAGATACTTTAGAATTAATGACACATATAGGTTGAAAATAAAATAATAGATAAAGATATATCATGCAAATAGTAACCAAAAGAGAGCTAGAGAGGCTATACAAATGTGTGTTTTATCTAAACAAAAATAACCAACTCTCACAGTTCTCTGATAGCAACTGGATTTCTAATAATTATATTTAATTCGATCACTCCTTGGATTTAGCACAAATCCCACAGGTTAAGGTCTCAGCCCCCATTTGAGATGCCAGCCAAAAATCAGGTCCCCAGGCTATAGGCACTTCTACTTGGCTAGCTATAAATTCAGGGGTTCCCATGATCACTCTCCTTTGGCTTTGATAATTTGCCAGAACTACTCACAGAACTCGGGAAAAGTAGTATATTTATAATACAGTTTTATTATAAAGATAAAATTCAGAAAGAACCAAATTGAAGAGATTCATTGGGCAAAGGCATGGGGTGAAGGGTGGCACAAAACTTCTATGCCATTTCCAGATGATTCACCCTCCTAGTATGTGGATGTGCTCACCAACTGGAAAGTTTCCTGAACCTTGTTCAAGACATTTTATTAAAATTTCATTACATACATCAATGTTTAAATAATTATCTATTATTGATTGAATTCAATCCTCACCCTGTCTCCTCCCTAAGGTAGGGGAATGGGGTTTAAAGTTCTGTCCTGTTAATTATGTAGTTACTATCTCTCGTAACCAAGCCTCATCCTAAAGCTATCTATGTGCCCCAATCTGCATCACTTAATTAAATAAACTCAGGTATAGATGAAAAGGGCTGATTGTTTTATTATGGATTAAAAGATACCTCTATAACTCAGAAAATTCCAAGAGTTTTGGGAGCCTCTGTGCCAGGAACTTGAGACTAAAACTAAATATATATATTTTTTTATTAAATTGCAGGCCATCCCCTGGTCTTTGACTATTGATTACTTGTAGCAAAAGGTTCCTAAAATTCAAAAGATGCTATGACATTACTAGAGTACCATCATATCATATGAAAATACCTTCCAGGTCAAGGCCACTTAGGTTTGAAGGCTTCCATTAGATCTTTTTATTTTTCAAAAAGCAATAGTAGTCTCATCAATATGTGCCTTTCCCCTTTCAGGCATCCAGCATAATTAAGCTTAAGAGATAATATCATCTTTTATTCTAAACTTCCTTTGAGGTGTTAATGTGATATTGGGTTTATCTCATTATAAAACCATGTATTTATTCCTTTGCCCTCAGCTACTAAATTTGTCCTTCTGTCCATTTATATCCAAACATATTTTTCCCCATCTATGAATAGTACATTAATTTTGGTCACTGTGCTGGTCTAGATTGCAGGCAGTAATAATAGTCTAGAAAGTACTTCCCCCTCAGCCCATTTCCATTTATATAGGACTCTAAGGTATGATTGCATAGATGTATAAGTAGTAGGCTATTTTTACCACTATAACCATATCTATTGTTAACTCTAATTTTTCCAAATGGAATGAAGACACAAGCTACCTCATTAGACTCTTAGGAATTCTGGTATAAATATTTAAAAAACATAGGGATCATCCTTGCTTTCAGCACTTGCAGTTGGAGTGCTGGTCCTGTGACCACCACATTATGCAAGAAAAAGGAAGTTAGGTGATATAGGGAAGAAGAAAAATAACATAATCATATCACAATTCTCCCCCACCTTATCTTCCTTAGACCCAAACAACAACAAAAATCTATTTAGTGAGGACGCTTTCTTAACTTTCCTCATGTTGCATGTGAGCACATATTTGTGAACGTCAACCTTTCACTTCTGTAACACCATATGTTTTAGAAAACTAATGTTGAAATTGACCATTCTGATTATCTATCAAATTATTACTTTGAGTAGGATATCTGCCTTTCATTGAACATTATGAATTGTAATGAAGAAATGTGACTTGGCAGACAAAATTGATATTTTCGTTAGAAATACCCACGAAAATCTACCACTAGGTGAATAAAGCCCAATGCAGAGTCAATGTCTATTCTTGTAGGGGCTCATTTGTAATCTCGCCTTGATAACAGCATTAGTGTGACCTGCTGTCTGTGTTCGAAGCCTTCCCCTCAGAAAATCTTTCACATAGTCATCTGTAGCTCTATCTCTTTTGTTAGCATACAGAACAGTTGTTATTGGCATGATTCAGTCCATCTCAGCATTGTTCACTCCTTGCATGGACCCAGGTCGTCACCTCAGCCAAAGATACCAGAATATCTACATGTTGATTCCAAACACCTTCCAGATCTAAAAGGGTTTTTTTTTAAACATGGATATAAATATCCATGTATTACACAACCTTCCTAACCACGTATGTCCTACAAGCAATCATCAAATTTCCATAGTGATTTCCATAGGTTATGCCCCATACAAGCATCCCTTTAATAGACCATTTTTCCATTTGTCTCTTGCCTGACCGTATAGCCAGGCCACTGGTCACTGCTCATGAGCCAGTAAAAAAATGAACATAGGGGCCTTTATCATTGTTAAATTCTTCCATCACTGCCAGAGGAAAAGTATGTTATTCAGCTACTGAGGTTATTTTTATTTTACCTTTATTGATCACAGCAGTGGTCCTCCAAACATGATATTGTTTGTTCAACTTGTAACTGCTATGCATGAACCAAGCAGCTCTTTGTTGATCTTTTGAGAGCTGTTGATAGGGCACTATATAAGCGACAGTAGGATCTATTAGTTCCTTATGTGGTTTCAAATCAGTCTTAGAGGGAAAGAGGCCCCCTATTTGTGGGTATCACCTCCTTGCATTTCCCTGGTAGAATAATCCTGGATCAGCCATTACAATTTTATTATGGAACTTTTATGAGCACTTTTCTTCCTATTAGAGTTTTCTCTGACATCACTTATCACAGGTATTACAGGCTTCAAGATTATTTATTTTCTTCAGTTATAGTGGCAATTTCAAATAATGCAAACAAACAATTGTTACTAAAATGGAAATCCTCTAGTTCAAAGTCCTGCTACAAGGCTAATTTTACCCTAATACCAAAACCAAACAAAAGCATGACAAGAAAAGAAAATCACAAATGAATACCACTTATTAATATAGATGCAAAAATCTTCAAAAAGCAGAAAAACAAACTGTATCTAATAACATAAAAAATTATACTATATCATGAAGTGATATTTATCCTAGGGATGGAAGATTGGTTCAACGTACAAAAATAAAGTAACACACCATTTTAATAAAAGAAAGGAAAAAATGTCCATTTAAATAGATGCATAAGAACAATTGACAGATAATAACACTCTTTTATTATAAAAATATGTAACAAAACTGTCATTGAAGAGAACTTCCTCAACCTGCTCAAGGACATCTAAACAAAGCCACAGCTAGCATCAAAATTAATGGAGGAAGACAAAAATCTTTCTAAGATTAGGAACAGGTAAGGATGGCAACTCTCCTTACCTTGATTCAACAGCAGACTGAGGATTTTAGGCAGGGGAATTAGGAATAGGGAGAAATAATAGTAAAAGATATATAGATTGTAAAGGAAAAATATAACCACCTCTATTTGCCAATGACATGATATTTTTATTATTAGATTATAACTGTGTACATTACTGCATTTATGGGGTACACAGAAAAATCAAATGAAATTTGCTAAAAATGATTAGAGTAAGTGGGTTCTAAAAATGAGATCAGCAAATTTGTAGGATACAAGAACAATATACAAAAAAACAACTATTTTTAATAATATCCTTTCCAATGACATCAGAAAGAATAGCATACTTAGGAATTAATTTTTAAAAATAAGGTATAAAACTTATGCTCAGAAAAATAGTAACTATTATGTAAAATAAGAAAGACCTAGATAAATGTAAGGTACCCTGTTCTCATGCATCTGGAGACTTAGTATTGTTAAGATGACAATACTCGCACAATGAATCCACAGATTCTATGCATTCTTTATCAAAATCCTATCACTCTTTTATGCAGAAATTGACAAGCTGATATTAAAATTCATATGGAAATATAATGGTCCTAAAATATCCAATATAATCTTGACAAAAATATCTGGAAAAAATCCTCTTAATGATCTGAAATTTTAGTATGAAACTACAGTAATTAACACTGTTTCATGCTGGCATAAAAAACTACAGGTAAATCAATGGAATACAATTGAGAATCCAGTAATATACCCAAATATTGGTATTTAATTTTCTACAAAGGTGTCATGAACATTCAACAGGGAAAGAATGCATTTCAGCAAATGGTTCTGGGACTATTAATATTAATATGCAAAAGAATTAATTTGGAGACCTATTTCATACAACATATAAAAGTTAATTCTAAATCAATCAAATATTTAAATGAAAAATGCATAGAACTATAAAACTTGTAGAAGAAAAAGGAAACACTAGGTACAAAACTTCATTACCTTACAAGCACAAACATCTAAAGAAAAAAAGTAGACTTCATAAAAATGAAAAATTTGTCAGGCACGGTAGCTCACACCTGTAATCTTAACACTCTGAGAGACCAAGGCAGGTTGATTGCCTGAGCTCAAGAGTTCAAGACCAACCTGAGCTAGAGCAAGACCTCATCTCTAAAAATAGCTGGGTATCTGTGGCTCAGTGAGTAGGGTACCAGCCCCATATACCTAGGGGGGCAGGTTCAAACTCAGCCTCCGTCAAACTGCAACAAAAAATAGCTGGGCATTGTGGTGGGCACCTGTAGTCCCAGCTACTGGGAGGCTGAGGCAAGAGAATTGCCTAAGCCCAAGAGCTGGAGGTTGCTGTGAGTTGCGACACCACAGCACTCTACGGAGGGCGACAGAGTGAGACTGTGTCTCTAAAAAAAAAAAAAGAAATCCTGGCATTGTGGCAGATCCCTATAGTCTCAGCTACTTGGGAGGCTGAGACAAGAGGATCACTTAAGCCCAAGACTTTAAAGTTGCTGTGATCTAAGACGCGACGGCACTCTACCCAGGGCAACAAAGTGAGACTCTGTCTCAAAAAAAGAAAAAAATCGTGTTCTTCAATGGGATATATATATATATATATATATATACACAAAGAACCAGGTTACACTGCTTGCATTTGTAAGATAAAGTCCCTCTTATAATTGTGTCCCATCCCCAAGATGTGTGTCACAGTTCCCCCATCCCCTCCCCCTTTCCCTCTCTCCATTTTCCTATTCCTCCCCCATGTACTAGTATCAGTTGTCCTCGTGTCAGAATTAAGTGCATTGAATTCTTACTTCTCCATTCTTGTGATGCTTTACTAAGAAGAATGTGTTTCAACTCCATCCAGGTTACTACAAAAGATGTAAAGTCACCATATTTTTAGTGGCTGAATAGTATTCCATGGTATACATATACCACAACTTGTTAATCCATTCCTGGATTGGTAGGCATTTAGTTGCTTTCACAATTTTTCAATTGTAAATTGAACTGTGATAAACATTCTAGTGCAGATGTCCTTATGATAGTGTGTTTGTGTGTGTGTGTGTGTGTGTGCGCGTGTGTGTGTGTTTTCTTCTGGGTAGATGCCCAGTAATGGGATTGCAAGATCAAATGAGAGGTCTAGTTTGAATTCTTTAAGAATTCTCCATACTTCCTTCCAAAAGGTTGTATTAGTTTGCGGTCTCACCAGCAGTGTAAAAGTGTTTCCTTCTCTCCACATCCAGGCTAGTATCTGCAGCTTTGAGACTTTGTGATGTGTGCCATACTCATTGGGGTTAAGTGATATCTCAGGGTGGGTTTTTTATTTTATTTTTTTTTTTGAGAAAGAGTCTCACTATGTCACTCTTAGGAGTGTGCCGTGGTGTCACAGCTCACAGCAACCTCAAACTCTTGGGCTTAAGCGATTCTCTTGCCTCCATCAGGGTGGTTTTGATTTGCACTTCTCTGATAATTAGTGATGATGAGCATATTTAAAATATTTGTTAGCCTTTCATCAGTCTTCTTTAGAGAAGGTTCTATTCATCTCACTTGCCCATTGATATAAGGGATTGTTGGCTCTTTTTATATTGATTAATTTGAGTTCTCTGTAGACTCTAATTATCAAACTTTTTTGTCTGATTGATAATACGCAAATATCTATTCCCATTCTAATGGTTGTCTTTTTGCTTTGATTGTTGTCTCCTTAGCTGTACAGAAGCTATTCAGTTTAATTAACTCCCTTTTGTTTACTTTTGTTGTTGTAGCAATTGCCACCAGAGTTTTCTTCAAAAAGTCATTCCCCAGGCCGATACTTTCAAGTGTTTTCCCCACACTTTCTTTTAGGATTTTTATTGTTTCATGCCTTAGATTTAGATCTTTTACTCATCTTGAACCAATTTTAGTGAGTGGAGAAAAATGCAAGTCCAGTTTCAGTCTTTTACATGTGATTATCCAGTTTTCCCAGCACCATTTATTGAATATGGATTCTCTCTCCCAGTACATGTTCTTCTTTGATTTATCAAAGATCAGGTAGCTGTAAGATATTAATTTCATCTTATAGTTCTCTATTTGGTTCTAGATGTCAATCTATTTTTGTGCCAATACCATGTTGTTTTAATCACTATGGCCTTGTATTGATTGGGAATCCAATGGGCACTATTAAGAAAAGGAAAATAGGCTAGGTGTGGTCACTCACCCCTGTAATCGCAGCACTCCAGGAGGCTGAGGAAAGTGGATTGCTTGAGCTCAGGACTTTGAGACCAGCCTAAGCAAGAGTGAGATCCTGTCTCTAAAAATAGCCGGGTTTTGTGGAAGGCACCTGTAGTCCCAGATATTCTGGAGACTAGAGAATCACTTGAACCTAAAAGTTTAAGGTTGCTGGGCAGTGCCTGTGGCCCAACGGAGTAGGAGGCTGGCCCCATATGCTGGAAGTGGTGGGTTCAAACCCAGCCCCAGCCAAAGAACCGCAAAAAAAAAAAAAAATTAAGGTTGCTATGAGCTGTGACACTATAGACTCTACCGAGGGCAACAAAGTGAGAAGACATTGCTGCACAAAATGTTACTGAATTATATATCTATGTTGGGCAAGTACTAAGAATATATAATTAATTCACACATCTCAACAATAAAAAGAACAATAATTCAATTCGGCTTGGTGCCTGTAGCTCAAATGGCTAGGAGCTAGGCAAATATACCAGACCTAGTGGGTTTGAATTCAGCTTGGGCCTGTGAAACAATGACAACTACAACCAAAAAATAGCCTGGTGTTAAGAAGGGCACCTGTAGTCCCAGCTACATGGGAGGCTGAAGCAAGAGAATTGCTTAAGCCCAAGAGTTTGAGGTTGCTGTGAGCTGTGATGCTACAGCACTCTCCCCAGGGCAATAGGTTGAGACTCTGGAAGAAGAAGAAGAAGAAGAAGAAGAAGAAGAAGGAAGAGGAGGAGGAGGAGGAGGAGGAGGAGGAGGAGGAGGAGGAGGAGAACTGAATTTAAAATTGAGTAAAGGATAGGAATATGTATTTTTCTTTTTTTTTTTATTAAATCATAGCTGTGTACATTGATATGATCATGGGGCATCATTCACTAGCTTCACAGACTGTTTGACACACTTTCATCACACTGGTTAACATAGCCTTCCTGGCATTCTCTCAGTTACTGTGCCAAGACACTTACATTCCACATTTACCAAGTTTCACATATACCGTTAAGATGCACCGCTGGTGTAATCCCATCAATCCCCTTCCCTCTACCAACCTCCCCCCCCTTTCCCCCTTCCTCCTATTCTAAGCTTGTAACTGGGTTATAACTTTCATGTGAAAGCCCTAAATTAGTTTCATAGTAGGGCTGAGTACATTGGGTACTTTTTCTTCCATTCTTGAGATACTTTACTAAGAAGAATATGTTCCAGCTCCATCCATGTAAACATGAAAGAGGTAAAGTCTCCATCTTTCTTTAAGGCTGCATAATATTCCATGGTGTACATATACCACAATTTATTAATCCATTTGTGGATTGATGGGCACCTGGGCTTCTTCCATGACTTAGCAATTATGAATTGGGCTGCAATAAACATTCTGGTACAAATATCTTTGTTATGATGTGATTTTTGGTCTTCTGGGTATATGCCCAGTAGAGGAATTACAGGATTGAATGGCAGATCTATTTTTAGATCTCTAAGTGTTCTCCATATCTCTTTCCAAAAGGAATGTATTAATTTGCATTCCCACCAGCAGTGCAAAAGTGTTCCCTTTTCTCCACATCTGCACCAACATCTCTGGTCTTGGGATTTTGTGATATAGGCTAGTCTCACTGGAGTTAGATGGTATCTCAAAGTAGTTTTGATTTGCATTTCTCTGATGATTAAAGATGGTGAGCATTTTTTCATATGTCTGAAGGCTGCACGCCTGTCTTCTTCAGAGAAGTTTCTCTTCAAATCCCTTGCCCAGCCTGCAATGGGATCCCTTGTTCTATTTTTGCTAATGTGTTTGAGTTCTCTGTGGATTCTGGTTATTAAACCTTTGTCAGAGACATAACCTGCAAATATCTTCTCCCATTCTGAGGGATGTTTGCTTGCTTTACTTACTGTGTTCTTGGCTGTGCAGAAGCTTTTTAGTTTGATCAAGTCTGAGTAGTGTATTTTTGAAGCTGCTTCAATTGCCCGGGGGGTCCTTCTCATGAAAAACTCACCCAACCCAATTTCTTCAAGGGTTTTCCCTGCACTCTCTTCTAGTATTTTTATAGTTTCATGTGTTAGGTTTAAATCTTTAATCCAGTGAAATTCTATCTTGGTTAATGGTGAGAGGAAGAGAAATGGAGAGCAAAAATGGATCATTCTCTCAGACAGCTCTGGGATAATTCAAAGAAGGCTAATATCCACCTCATTGGAATCCCTGAAAGTGGTGGAGTGGCTTCACAAGGCACAGAGACCCTTCTCCATAAAATTATGAAAGATAATTTTCCAGACAGACCAAGAGATTCTGAAATTCAGATAGCAGACAGTTTCAGAACCCCAGCACAACTCAACCCAAATAAGACATCCCCCCAGGCATATCATAATTAACTTCACTAAAGTTAATAAGAAGGAAAAAATTCTGAAAGCAGCCAGACATAAGAAATTCATTACCTACAAAGGGAAGAATATTAGAATGACTGTAGATCTCTCTGCTGAAACTTTTCAAGCCAGAAGGGGGTGGCCATTGAATTTTAATCTCCTAAAGCAAAATAACTTTCAACCCCGGATCCTGTATCCAGCTAAACTGACTTTCATTTATGATGGAGAAATTAAATACTTTTATGACATTCATATGTTGAAGAAATCTGCTATAACCAAACCAGCTCTACAGGATATTCTCACACCTATCCTCCATAATGACCAGCCCAGACCTCTAAGACAAAAGTAAACTCACTCAGAAACTTTTGCTCAAACTCCAACTTCCACAGTGGCGAAAGCATTAAAAATGTCCACTGGACTTTCGATAAAAATGATACCCAAAATTTTACCAGACTTATCAATATTCTTTCTTAATGTGAATGGCTTTAACTGTCCTCTAGAAAGGCACAGGTTAGGTGACTGGATACAAAAACTCAGGCCAGATATTTACTGCATACAAGAGTCACATCTTACCTTAAAAGATAAATATAGACTTAGGGTGAAAGGATGGTCGTCCTTATTTCAGGCAAATGGTAATCAGAAAAAAGCAGGTGTTGCAATTCTATTTTCAGACACAATAGACTTTAAAGCAACAACAGTAAGGAAGGATAAGAATGATCACTTCATATTTGTTAAGGGTAATTAATGCTCAATATGATGAGATTTCAATTATTAATATCTATGCACCCAACCAGAATGCACCTCAATTTATAAGAGAAACTCTAACAGACACGAGCAGCTTGATTTCCTCCAGCTCCATAATAGTCAGAGATTTTAACACTCCTTTGGCAGTGTTGAATAGATCCTCCAATAAGAAGCTGAGCAAAGAAATTTTAGATTTATACCTAACCATCCAACATTTGGATTTAGCAGACATCTGCAGAACATTTCATGCCAACAAAACTGAATACACATACTTCTCATTAGCCCACGGAACATACTCCAAAATTGATCACATCTTAGGTCACAAGTCTAACCTCAGTAAATTTAAAGGAATAGAAATTATTCCTTGCATCATCTCGGACCACCATGGAATAAAAGTTGAACTCGGTAACGACAGGAATCTGCATATTCATACAAAAACATGGAATTTAAATAACCTTATGCTGAATGATAGCTGGATCAGAGATAAGATTAAGAAGGAAATTGCCAAATTTTTGGACAAAACAAAAACGAAGACTTGAATTATCAGAACCTCTGGGGTACCGCAAAGGCAGTCCTATGAGGTAAATTTATAGCATTGCAAGCCTTCCTCAAGAGAACAGAAAGAGAGGAAGTTAACAACTTAATCAGACATCTCAAGCGACTGGAAAAGGAAGAAAATTCCAACCCCAAATCCAGTAGAAGAAAAGAAATAACCAAACTTAGAGCAGACTTAAATGAAATTGAAAACAAAAGAATCATACAACAGATCAATAAATCAAAAAGTTTGTTTTTTGAAAAGGTCAATAAAATAGATAAACCTTTGGCACTCCTAACCAGGAAAAAAAGACTAAAATTCTCATTTCATCAATCCGAAATGACAAAGACGAAATAACAACAGACTCCTCAGAAAATGAAAAAATCCTTACTGAATATTACGAGAAACTTTATTTTCAGAAATATGAAAATCTGAAAGAACATTGACCAATACTTGGAAGCATGTCACCTTCAAGACTTAACCAGAATCAAGTGGAAATGTTGAACAGGCCAATATTAAGTTCTGAAATAGCATCAACCATACAAAATCTCCCTAAAAAGAAAAACCTGGGACCAGATGGCTTCATGTCAGAATTCTACAAAACGTTTAAAAAGGAACTAGGACCTATATACTCAACCTGTTCCAAAATATAGAAGAAGAAGGAAGACTACCCAACATGTTCTATGAAACAAACATCACCCTGATCCCCAAACCAGGAAAAGACCCAACAAGAAAAGAAAATTATAGACCAATATCACTAATGAATATAGATGCTAAAAGATTCAATAAGATCCTAACAAACAGAATCCAGCAACACATCAAACAAATTATGTATCATGACCAAGTCGGTTTTATCCCAGGGTCTCAAGGCTGGTTCAAAATACGTAAATCTATAAGTATAATTCAGCACATAAACAAATTAAAAAAACAAAGACCAAATGATTCTCTCAATTGATGCAGAAAATGCTTTTGATAATATCCAGCATCCTTTCATGATCAGAACACTTAAGAAAATTGGTATAGAAGGGACATTTCTTAAACTGATAGAGGCCATCTACAGGAAACCCACAGCCAATATCGTATTGAATGGAGTTAAATTGAAATAATTTCCACTAATATCAGGAACTAGACAAGGCAGCCCGTTGTCTCCACTGCTCTTTAACATTGTAATGGAAGTTTTAGCCATCACAATTAGGGAAGAAAAGGCAATCGAGGGCATCCATATAGGGTCAGAAGAGATAAAACTTTTGCTCTTCACAGATGATATGATTGTATATCTGGAAAACTCCAGGGATTCTACTGCAAAACTCTTAGAAGTGATCAAGGAATATAGCAGCATCTCAGGGTACACAATTAACATTCATAAATCGGTAGCCATTATATACAGCAACAATAGTCAAGCTGAAAAAACAGTTAAGGACTCTATTCCATTTATAGTAGTGCCAAAGAAGATGAAATATTTGGGAGTTTATCTAACAAAGGACGTGAAAAATCTCTATAAAGAGAACAGTGAAACTCTAAGAAAAGAAATAGCTGAAAATGTTAACAAATGGAAAAACATACCATGCTCATGGCTAGAAAGAATCAACATTGTTAAAATGTCCATACTACCCAAAGCAATATACAATTTTAATGCAATCCCTGTTAAAGCTCCACTGTCATACTTTAAAGATATTGAAAAAATAATACTTCCTTTTATATGGAATCAGAAAAAAAACTCAAATAGCCAAGACATTACTCAGAAATAAAAACAAAACAGGAGGAATCATGCTACCAGACTTCAGACCATACTATAAATCGATAGTGATCAAAACAGCATGGTACTGTCACAAAACAGAGAGCCTGATGTATGGAACACAATAGAGAACCAAGAGATGAACCCAGCTACTTACCATTATTTGATCTTTGACAAGCCAATTAAAAACATTTGGTGGGGAAAAGATTCCCTATTTAACAAATGGTGCTGGGTGAACTGGCTGGCAAATAAGATTGCAACCCCAGTTTTTTTCTGATTTCCCATTGCCTGAAATATCATTTGTCTTATTTGCAAATACAATTGGATTCAAACAAACAATAACAAAGAAAGACAAGGATGGACACTACATACTAATTGTGGGAAGCACACAACATTAAGAGATTTCAGTAATTAACATTGATGCACCCAATCTGAATGTTCTTCAATTTATGAAACAAACCCTAACTTATCTGAAAAATACGATATCTTCCTGCCTTATAATAGCTGGAGATTTTCATACTCCACTGGTAGTACTAGAAAGATCCTCCAAGCAGAAACTAAGCAAAGAAATAACTAACTTAAACATGACTCTAGAACAAATGGCATTAATAAACATTTTATATAACATTTTATCCTTACAACTGAATACCCATTTTTCTCATCAGTTCGTGGATCCTCTTCCCAAATTGATCATATCTTAGGAAACAAGGCCAACTTCAATAAATTCAAAAGAATAGAAACTTTGTTTTGTATCTTCTCAGATCATCATGGAATAAAAGTTGAACTCAACAGCAACAGAATTCTTCACACCCAAAGAAAGTCATGGAAACTAAATAGTCTTATACTGAATAACAATTGGATCACAGGTGAGATTCAGAAGGATATCATTAGATTTCTGGAACAAAATGATAATGAAGCCACAAATTATCAAAGCCTATGGAATACTGCAAAGACAGTCCTTAGAGGGAAATTTATAGCATTGGATGCCTTAATCCAGAAATCAGAAAGAGAACAAGGCAGCAAACTAATGGACCATCTCAAGCAATTGGAAAAGGAAGAATAATCCAATGCCAAACCCACCAGAAGACATAAAATATCAAAAATTTGAGAATAATTAAATGAAATTGAAAACAAAAGAATTATTCAGAAGATCAGCAAAACAAAATATTGATTCTTGGAAAGATGTTTGGAGAACACTTAGAGATCTAAAAATAGTACTGCCATTCGATCCTACAATTTTTGTACTAGGTATATATCCTGAAGACCAAAAATCACATTATAGCAAAGATATTTGTACCAGATTGTTTATTGCAGCCCAATTTATAATTGCTAAGTCATGGAAGAAGCCCAAGTGCACATCAACCCATGAATGTATTAATAAATTGTGATATATGTACACCATGGAATGGAATATTATGCAGCCTTAAAGAAAGATGGAGACTTTACCTCTTTCATGTTTACGTGGATGGAGCTGGAACATATTCTTCTTAGCAAAGTATCTCAAGAATGGAAGAGAAAGTATCCAATGTACTCAGCCCTACTATGAAACCAATCTGTAGCTTTCATATGAAAGCTATAATCCAATTATAGCCTAAGAATATGGGGAAAGGGAAGGGGGGGAGGATGGATGAAGGGAGGGTAATCAGTGGGAGCACACCTACAGTGCATCTTACAAGGGTACGTGTGAAATGTACTAAATGTAGAATATAAATATCTTAACACAATAACTAAGGAAATGCTGTGAGGGCTATGTTAACAAGTTTGATGAAAATATTTCAAATTCTATATAAAACCAGCACATTCTACACCATGATTGCATTAATGTACACAGATATGATTTAATTTTTAAAAAAGTAAAAAAAAAGTCTTAAAAAGTTGATTCTTTGAAAATATTAATAAAATTGGCTAGACTAAGAAGAAACAGAAAATGGAGTAAAACTGAAAGCATTTCCACTCAATCTGGAACTAGACAAGGATGCCCACTGTCACCACTGCTATTCAACATAGTGCTGGAAGTCATACTCATCACAATCAGGCAAGAGAAGGAGATCAAAGGTATTCAAATGGGGACAGAGGAGGTCAAACTCTAGCTCTTTGCAGATGACATGATCTCACACCTGGAAAAACCCATTGGCCCATCTACAGGGATCAAGGAATATAGTAGCATCGTGGGATACAAAATCAATACCCACAAATAAGTAGCCTTTGTATATGCCAACAATAGTCAAGCCAAGAATGAAATAAATGACTCTATCCCTTTTACAGTAGTACCAAAGAAGATGAAATACCTGGAAATATATCTAACAAAAGACGTGGAAGAACTCTATAAGCAGAACTATGAAACATTGAGAAAGGAAATAGCAGAAGATGTCAACAACTGAAAGAACATACCATACTTGTGGGTGGGAAGAATCAATATTGTTAAAATATCCATACTACCCAAAGCAATCTATAGATTTAATGCAATCCCCATCAAAACATCAATGTCATACTTCTTCAAAGAACTTGAAAAAAATAATACTTCAATTCATATGGACCCAGAAGAAAACTTGAATAGCAAATATAGTTGTTATAAACAAAAACAAATCTGGAGCATCACTTTGCCAGATATCAGATTATACTACAAGTCTACAGTGATCAAAACAGCATGGTATTGGCACAAACATAGAGACATAGACCTATGGAATAGAATAGAGAGTCTACAGATGAACCCAGCCACATATCATCATTGTATCTTTGACAAGCCAAACAAAAACATGCACTGGGGAAAAGAATCCTTATTTAACAAATGGTGCTGGGGAGACATGAAACGATAAAAATCGTAACGAGAGTGTGGGAAAAATGCTTGAAGATATTGGCCTAGGAAAAAAACATTATGAGGGAGACCCCCCTGTCATCTGAAACACCACCAAAAATAAATAACTGGGATTTTATCAAACTAAAAAGCGTTTGCATAGCTAAGGGTACCACAAACAAAACAGACAGATTTCAGAATTGGAAAAAAAGTTTGCATGTAATGAATCTGACAAAGGCCTGATAACTAGAGTCCACAGAGAACACAGTTTAAACAATAAGAAAAGAGCAAACAATCTGCCCTATAACTGGGCAAAAGACTTGAACAGAAATTTCTCGGAAGAGGACAGACATATGGTCAACAAACACAGAAAAAAATGCTCATCATTTTTATTATCAGAGAAATACAAATCAAAACCACTCTGAGGTAACACCTACATCACAAAGATTAGCCCACATAACAAAGTCCCAAAACCGCGGATGCTGGCATGGATGTGGAGAGAACACTTCTGCACCTCTGGTGGGATTACCATCTAATACAGCCTTTTGAAAAGAAGTATGGAGAATCCTCAAAGAACTTCCATTTGATCCTACAATTCCATTACTAGATATCTACCCAGAAGAACAAAAATAATTTTACCACAAAGACATTTGCACCAGAATGTTTATTGTGGTGCAATTTATAATCACCAAGTCGAGGAAGCAGCCCAAATGTCCATCACTCCATGAATGGATAAATAAACTGTGGTGTATATATACCATGGGATACTATTTAGCCATAAAAAAAGATGATGGCTTTACATCTTTTACATTTACCTGGATGTAGCTGAAGCACATTCTTCTTAGTAAAATATTGCAAGAATAGAAAAATAGATATCCATTGTACTCAATACTAATATGAAACCAATATATAAACAATTACATGCTTATATGAACAATAAAACACAAATATGTCTAGTATGGGGGCAGGGGGAGGGGAGAGGGAAAGGGGCAGGGGAGAGGATGATTGGCAGAAGGAGGGAGGGCATGTGGTGGGATCTCACCTATTGTGCACATTGTGAAGGTCTATAACATGCCCCTTGGGTGAGAGGCTATTTTACAACTGGAACTTTACCTTGGAAGTGAAGACAATGGAATCTAAAAATTTGTACCCTCATAATAATTTGAAGTAAATAAAAATATTCAAAAAATTGTTATGATGTGATTTTTGGTCTTCTGGGTACATGCCCAGTAGAGGGATTACAGGATTGAAGGGGAGGGAGGGGGGAGGTAGGTGGAGGGAGGAGGATTAATGGGATTACACCTGCGGTGCATCTTACAAGGGTATATGTAAATCCTAGTAAATGTGGAATGTAAAGGTCTTAGCAAATTAACTAAGAAAATGCCATGAAAGCTATGTTAACTAGTGTGATGAAAATGTGTCAAACGGTCTATGAACCAAGTGTATGGTGCCCCATGATCATATTAATGTACACAGCTATGATTTAATAAAATAATAAAAAAAGAAAAAAATTGATAAACTAGACTTCATCAATATTAAAAATTTCTACTATTCCAGAGATATTGTATAAAAGTTAAAATATAAGTCACAGAGTGGGAGAAATTTTTCAAATGACACTTCTGATAAAGGATTCTATCCAGAATATGTAAATAATTTTCATCACTTAATAATGAAATTCACAGTAAACAATTTTTTAAATGAGCTAAATATTTGAACAGATGCTTAACAACAGGAGATATATAAATGGGAAATAATGGCATGAACAAATTCTTGACAATATTAGTCATTAGTGAAAAGCAAATTAAAGCCACAATTTGATATCACCATCTATCTATTATAATGTCTAAATGGCTGCCCATACTAAGAATTGGAGATGATGTAGAGGAACTAAAATTCATTAACTGTTAGTGGGAATGTAAACTGGTACACCCCTTTAGAAACAATTTTGCTGTCTCTTAAAAACTTAAACATGATTTTACAATGTAACCCAGCTCTTTTCTTTTCTTTCTTTCTTTCTTTCTTTCTCTCTCTCTCTCTCTCTCTCTCTCTCTCTCTCTCTCTCTCTCTCTCTCTCTCTCTCTCTCTTTCTTTCTTTCTTTTTTTCGCAGTTTTTGGCTGGGGATGGGTTTCAACCCACCACCTTCAGCATATGGGGCCGGTGCCCTACCCCTTTGAGCTACAGGCGCCGCCCCAACCTTTTCTTTGTTAGGCACTTAGCCAAGGTATAGCTAAAAAGCTTATGTCCACAAAAATACTTTTATACAAGTGTTCATGGGTGCTTCATTTATAGTAGCCCCAAATTAGAACTAACCCAAATGTTTACTAAGAGATTGAGAAATGAATTTTTGTGTTCCCTCCAAATTCATATGTTGGAATTCTAACGCCCTATGTGATACTATTAGGGGATGAGGTCTTTGGGAAGTAATCAGGTCAGAAGGGTGAGGCCCTCATGAATGGGATTTCTGCCTTTATAAAAAGACTCTGGCTTTCACATGAAAGCTATAATCCAGTTATAACCTAAGAATATGGGGAAAGGCGAGAGGGAGGGGAGGGATGGGGGAGGATGGGTGGAGGGAGGGCGATTTGTGGGATTACACCTGCGGTGCATCTTACAAGGGTACATGTGAAACTTAGTAAATGTAGAATATAAATGTCTTAACACAATAACTAAGAAAATGCCAGGAAGGCTATGTTAACCAGTGTGATGAAAATGTGTCAAACAGTCTATGAAACTCGTGTATGGTGCCCCATGATCGCATTAATGTACACAGCTACAATTTAATAATAAAAAAAGACTAATATATAAAAAAAAGAAAAGAAAATGTGTGAAATGGTGTATAAAACCAGTGTATGGTGCCCCATGATCGCATTAATGTACACAGCTATGACTTAATAATAAAAAAATGATTCTATGCCGTTACATAGGGAATTACAATCTGAAGATTTCTTGCACACATTTGCAGCATTTATTTTACAACATAGCAAATGGAAAGCAAAATTAAAGACTATCCACAAATCACTTGAAGGGTTAGAGTGATATACAAAGCTTAATAGAGTGTGTGTTTGTGTGTGTACACACATTAAAATATGTGTTGAGTGAAAAATAGCAGTTTAAATATAAGCCCAAAAGGATGTTTTCCTTATGGGAATTGTCAGTACTTAAGGTCAGTGATAGCTTTAAAAATTCAATTATTAGCACTTGTAGTTAGAGGCATGTACGATGCATACTAAAATTTAAAGAAAAGGAAGCTATCACATTTCTTCATTCATGCATTTCCTCAATAGTGAAGGTGAGTAGCAATGCTCCTTTTGGTAGCAAAAGATTGATGAAATGAATCATATGTTATTATTAATGACATGGAAAAATAGGTGGAAAATTCACTAAAATTCTTTTTTTAAACTGGATTAGTAAAAATGGGTCTATGGTCTTTGTTGGTGTTTGAAACTCTTGTTTTCTCAACTTCTTCAAACACGTAGGAATAATGCCTGCATGTTAGTTCACTATATTTCCAGCAAGGTCTGGAATTTCTAGCAAAGCCATGAGTATCCTTGTTCTTCATAGGTAATAGCTAATCGAAGAACTTTGAGCAACATATTTTGGTAGGAAATAGTGCTGATGCTTATCCCTAATCTAGGAAGGGGAGACATTCAGAGATACTGTTGGGAGTGGAAGAAAGTGCATTGGACAAAGAATTAGGAAAACTAAGCTCTGGTCCTAAGTCAACCACTTATTCACTGAGCCTCAAAATATTTTTCTCTGAATAAGGATGCTATTAGTACTGCACAACTCATACAAAAATGATAAGGAACAAGTAATGCATATACATATAAATGAAAACACTATGCTTGAAACTGTAATGCACTATAGAAACTATATTCTCAACATACAGTAAGATTAAAATTGATTGCTAAACTAATTGTATGCTAACTACAGTAATGAAAATGTTAAGTGTGGAATAAGGCATGATGGAGGATTTTTTAAAAAAATTCTAACTGAGCCCTAAATATCTGTGCAGGCTTGAGTTAAGTTTCTTCCCTCAACTGGCCCCATATTCTTCACCTGAAAAATGAGCAAGTTGAACCAGAAAAGTAATTTTCAAGTTGTTTCAATTGTGGAACAATTTATTCAAATAAGACCTCGTGAAGAAGCTTATAGATAAAACCATAACTGTTCTAGTTAAATCAGGGGTGAAGGATCTAGGTTATTGCCCCAAATTCTGCCCCCCACCTCTGTCTGTGTCCCTAATGACATTTTAAAACTACCGGACTGGATTTTTGGGTTCTGTCCAGGTTGTCTGATGTATTCTTTTGTGATCCATGCCATTGTACTATACAATCTTTCATTTGGTCTTAACTCTACCGATGTGCTGATTGAATTATTAAGGACTAAAAGTGTCAACAACTACTGTATCTTCAGATTGTGAAAATCTCTTTAGACTTTGTTTTTTAGAGGGAAATCACTTTGCAATATCTAGCCTTGACTTTGCAAAGATTCAGGCTTGAGGTTAGTATTTTTTCTTGAGCATGGATAATCTATTCTTAGGGATAGAAGGAAAGGAAGATTTTATTCATGCAGTAGCTGGTCAGCTGGTCACATATTTGAATGGAATGTTATCTGGGTGGGTATCTATAAAGTGAATGGGATATTTGCATTTTTCAACAATTTATTCTGAAAAATTTTACATATGTGAAAGATGAGTTCTACAATGCACACTCATTGTAGAATGCCCACTGTTATAATTTTGACATCTGTTTTTCACATAATTATCTTTATATCCAGCCCTGTATGTATCCATCATTCATTTTCTTAGATTAAATTCAAAGCTGCTGACATCTGTGAACTTCCTTCTGAACTTTCAGCGTGCATATGATTAGAGTGCAATAGCTGTTTACGGTTGAACTCTTCCTTTGAGGAAAAATTTACTTACAGTGAAATGCACAACTATTTATTAAATGTACCAGAGTCTAGGACTTTGGCACACACACCTAAGCCATGTCCTACCATCATAGTAAGTTCTCTTATGACTTTTAGATAAATCCCCACCCTCAGCCTCCCAGAGGCAATCACTCTCCTGAATTTTTTGAAGCATATTCTTTTTGCTCGAGCTTACGTAAATGGAATCATATAGTACTTTTCTAAGGCTACATTCACTCAAAATATTTTTTGAGATTTATATATAGTATATGTTTATTGCATTTCAGTAGGCCATTTCTTCTTTTTTTTTTATTGTTGGGGATTCATTGAGGGTACAATAAGCCAGGTTACACTGATTGCAATTGTTAGGTAAAGTCCCTCTTGCAATCATGTCTTGCCCCCATAAAGTGTGACACACACCAAGGCCCCACCCCACTTCCTCCGTCCCTCTTTCTGCTCCCCCCCATAACCTTGTCATTAATTGTCCTCATATCAAAATTGAGTACATAGGATTCATGCTTCTCCATTCTTGTGATGCTTTACTAAGAATAATGTCTTCCACGTCCATCTAGGTTAATACGAAGGATGTAAAGTCTCCTTTTTTTTTAATGGCTGAATAGTATTCCATGGTATACATATACCACAGCTTGTTAGTCCATTCCTGGGTTGGTGGGCATTTAGGCTGTTTCCACATTTTGGCGATTGTAAATTGAGCTGCAATAAACAGTCTAGTACAAGTGTCCTTATGATAAGAGGATTTTTTTCCTTCTGGGTAGATGCCCAGTAATGGGATTGCAGGATCAAATGGGAGGTCTAGCTTGAGTGCTTTGAGGTTTCTCCATACTTCCTTCCAGAAAGGTTGTACTAGTTTGCAGTCCCACCAGCAGTGTAAAAGTGTTCCCTTCTCCCCACATCCACGCCAGCATCTGCAGTTTTGAGATTTTGTGATGTGGGCCATTCTCACTGGGGTTAGATGATATCTCAGGGTTGTTTTGATTTGCATTTCTCTAATATATAGAGATGATGAACATTTTTTCATGTGTTTGTTAGCCATTCGTCTGTCATCTTTAGAGAAAGTTCTACTCATGTCTCTTGCCCATTGATATAAGGGATTGTTGGCTTTTTTCATGTGGATTAATTTGAGTTCTCTATAGATCTTAGTTATCAAGCTTTTGTCTGATTGAAAATATGCAAATATCCTTTCCCATTGTGTAGGTTGTCTCTTTGCTTTGGTTATTGTCTCCTTAGCTGTACAGAAGCTTTTCAGTTTAATGAAGTCCCATTTGTTTATTTTTGTTGTTGTTGCAATTGCCATGGCAGTCTTCTTCATGAAGTCTTTCCCCAGGCCAATAACTTCCAGTGTTTTTCCTATGCTTTCTTTGAGGATTTTTATTGTTTCATGCCTTAAATTTAAGTCATTTATCCATCTTGAATCAATTTTTGTGAGTGGGGAAAGGTGTGGGTCCAGTTTCAGTCTTTTACATGTAGACATCCAGTTCTCCCAACACCATTTATTGGATAGGGAGTCTTTCCCCCAAGGTATGTTCTTGTTTGGTTTATCGAAGATTAGGTGGTTGTAAGATGTTAGTTTCATTTCTTGGTTTTCAATTCAATTCCAAGTGTCTATGTCTCTGTTTTTGTGCCAGTACCATGAAGACAAAGTTCTTGAGATAACTCAGATAGTAAAAGAGGCCATTTCTTTTTGTTGTTGAATAATAATATATTCAGCAATGAAAGGAGTAATGAATACAACAGTTTATCTGGTCTCTTATTGATAGTCACCTGAACTGTTTTCAAGTTTGGTTATTATGAAAAAGATGTTATAAATGTTTTTGTACAAGGGTTTTGGGAACTTGGTTTTTCATTTCCCTTGGATAAATACCTAGGAGTAGAATTGGTGACTCATAGTATAGGTATATATATATATAATTTTATAAGAAACTGCAAAAGCTTTTTCTAGTAATTGGACCATTTTATACTCCCACAAACAATGTATGAAATTTCTAGTACACCACTTCTCATCTACATTTGGTATCATCAACCATTCTGGTTGCCAAGCATCAGTATCTCAATACAATTTTAGTTTGCATTTCCTGATAAATAACATTATTGAGCACTTTCTCATGAGTTTATTGGCTATTTGTATATCATCTATTTTTGAATATTCAAATTTATTTGCTTATTTTTGAATGGGTTACCTTTTTGTTATTTCAAAATATTACAGTAATACAAATGTTTTTGGTTACATGTACTGATTCTGCTGTGCTTGAGTCAGGGTTATAAGTGTGCCCATCCCCAAGATACTGTTCATTGTACCCCTTAGGTTGGTTTTCACCCATCTCCTCCCCCCCCCACCGCTATATTGCAACTGAGTTTTGCTTCCCACTGTTAGGTTAGTTCAAGTTTAATAGTGAATACATGTGGTATTTTTGTTCCTTTATATAGATACTTCACATAGAATAACGGTCTCTAGATTCCACATATACCATATTTTGTTAATCTGCTCATGAATTGATGGGCACTTGAGTTAATTCCATGTCTTTGCAATTATGAATTGTGCTGCAATAAACATTAGAATGCAAATGTCTTTTCCTTTTTTATAAAATGCCTTGTCTTCTGGGATTGCTGTATTGAATAGTAGGTCTATTTTTAGTTATTTTGGGAATCTCCATACGGTTTTCCATATAAATTGTACTAATTTGGAGTCCCACCAACAGTGAAGAAGTGTTTCTTTCTCTCTATATCCACAGCAGCATCTATTATTTTTGGACTTTTTAATAAAAGCCATTCTAACAGTGGTAATGTGATATATCATTGTGCCTTTAATTTGCATTTCCCTGATGATTAGTGACATTGAGCATTTTCTCAAATGTTTATTGGAATATATCTTTCTTCTTTTGAAAAGCTTCTGTTCATATCTTTTCCCCACTTTATAATATGATTGTTTTTTTCCTTACTGATTTGCTTGAGTTTGCTGTAGATCTGGTTAGCCCTTTATCAGATGTGTAGTTTCTCCCATTCTGTGGGTTATTTGATTGGTTAATTATGTCCTTGGCTTTGCAGTGTATTTTATAACTTAATCAAGTCCTATTTATTTATTTTGCTTGTTTTTGCTGTTGTGATTATCATTGGCATCTTCTTCATAAATTTTTTGCCTAGGCTAATATCTACAAGAGTTTTTCATATACTTTCTTCTAGAATTCTTAAGATATAATGCCTTACATTTAAATCTTCTAGCCCTCTTGAATTAATTGTGAGTGGTGAGAGAGATGGGTCCTGTTTCAATATTCTGCATGTAGCTATCCTATTTTCCCAGTGCCATCTATTGAATAGAGATTCTTTTCTCCAGTGTATATTATTGTCTTCTTTTTCAAAGATCAGTGACTGTATTTAGATGGTTTTATGTCTGTATTTTTCCATTCTGCTGTGTTAGTCTGTGTCTTTATTTTGTGCCCAAACCCTGCTGTTTTTGATATTATAGCCTTGTAGTACACCTTAAAGTCTGGTAATGTGATGCCTCTACTTTTTTTTTTTTTAATTAAGATTGATTTGGCTAATTGGGCTCTTATATGGTTCCAAACAAAATATAGAATTATTTTTTCTAGTTTTGTGAAATATGGCATTGGTAGTTTTAAAGGAATCACATTGTGTCTATAAATCACTTTGGATAGCATGCATATTTTAACAATGTTCATTGTACTGATCCATGAACATGGTTTGTTTTCACATTTGTTTGTATCCTCTGTGAATTTTTCTTCAGTTATTGGTAGTTCCATTTGTAGAGATATTTCAGCTCTACAGCCCAACAGCTGGAGGTTGCTGTGAGCTGTGATGCCACAGCACTCTACCAAGGGCGACAACGTGAGACCCTGTCTCTCTAAAAAAAAAAAAAATATATATATATATATATATATCATCATCAAAAAGTGATAGTTTGACCTCCTCATTCCCAATTTGTATACCCCTTCTTTCTCTTGCCTGATTGCTGTGGTTAGGACTTATAGCACTATGTTGAATGGAAGTGGTGACACTGGGCACCCTTGTTTTGTTCTAGTTCTTGGAATGATTTCAACTTTTTCCATCCAGTATGGTATTGGCTGTGAGTTTGTCATATATGGCTTATTTGATCTTGATAATAAGCCACATATGGTTTGGCTTATTATCAACTTGGTTGGTATCAATCTAATGAGATCTGGTGGTGTTTCCCTTTGACAGTGTTCTTTCACTCTGATTTTTATACTTCCTGAGTTCTTTCACTAATTCCTTTTAATCTGTGTCAGCTGCCACTTCTTAGTTTTTGACTTTCTTTTGTTAAGATTGGGCTTTTCCCCCTTTTCCTCATAAGGGAGTGTCTGCAGCATAGGTTGAGTAAGAACATTTGGCTTTGCTTGTGGGTGTTTTGGTGGGAATCTAGGTTCTAGGTGGAAGCCTTGGTTATAGATATCCTCAGTGTAGTTGTTTTCTCAATTTGTAATTGTAAGTTACAGCAGTGGTAAGCTACATGTACAGGCATATTCTCCATCTCTCTCTGACAAGGGTGGATGGAGGTCTTTGCAATCCTTTCTCCTTCCCCAACCCAATGATCTTCTTAACAGTGTGAGGAAGAAGAACATTGTATTCACATGCCCAGTTTAATCTCTGAGATAGTAGGTAGTGCTTGTAGGTAACAATCAACTACACCCTGTATGATTGAGTCAGTAAATGTCATAAAGGTATGTGAAAATTGACATCTCTGTCAATAGGTGGAACTTACCAGAAGGAAGCAATTGCAGTATTGTTTTTGGGACCTGTGATAGGCTCTAGCTTCCCAAGAAAAGCACTCAAGTGCTCTAGGTGGTGGGTGGGGCCCTGCAACTTCCAGGTGAGTCCTTATTCTCCAGCAGTAATAAACTTTATTGTGTAGAGGAAAGTGGAGGAGTGAGGCTGGGCTAGGCTGAGTTGGGTGAGCTGGCACTCAGGCTCCACAAAAGTTGGTAATGTAGCTGTTTTGGTGGGAGTCAAAGGTCTGCTCCTAGCCTTTTTGGGTAAGCCACCAGGGAGGTGCTGAGGTGGCCCCACAAAACCAGAAAGTCTTCTTTTGGAGGCAGGGGCTGTCAGAGATTCAGAATTTGGCTGTCTGGAGTGGGTTTAATTGTTCTTTCCTCTTCTGCTCTGTGTTCTCCCTCCAGCATCTCTTAGCAGCCAGGAGCTCTAACTTGCTGAACTCCCCAACAATGGTCTTGCTGGATAGATGCTTCCCTGTTTAGAATTCTGCCCTGGGCTTGAGAACATGGCTTTCCTGTTTGGAAAGGGTGCTTCAAGAGTGTGCTGTGACTGGTACCCACATTTCACTTTCTTTTCAGTTCTGTCCATGCTGGCTTTCTCTTGTCCTGAGATTACTTCACAAATCTTTCCTCCATGCTTTTGGGCAACATGATCAAGTCCTGGTGGTATGGGATCTAGCCTGCAGATATGGCCCCAGGTCCTCAAAGATCAATCCCTGCCTGTGCCAGGGAGAAACATGTTGGTCCCGAGTTGACTATAGGGTACTCAAGCAGGTTAAAAGTCCCTGCACTTTGGGGTGTGCTCCATTCAGATGGAGCATCCAGGTGGGCAGCACTGGGGAGGGCTGGTGAGCAAAGAGTTCACAGTCTGAGCACTCCTTGGTCCAGTGCAGGTCTTTAAAAGGAAAGGTTTGAGCCTCACTGTCTGTGGAAGTCCCCCCCGCAAAGGGGAAACAGCATCTCCTGAGATCCTGGCTTAAGCATCTGTCTCAGCAGCCATAGGTGGGGGACAGGAGAGAGAGGAAAAGATTATGAGGGGTGGAAAGCTAGCAGTCTGGTCATCTTTGTCCCCCTCTCTGAAGGGCAGCTCACCAGGAATGTCCAGTCTCTGAGGTCATGCAGATTCCCAGTACCCACCAGCCACCTGTTGCTCCTACATTCTGGGTCAGAGTTGGGAATTGTTTCTGTGGAAATGAGAAAAATTAAAACTGAGGAGCTGAATCCCTGCAAGGAGGACAAAGGTGCACGATGGATAGAAAAGCTATACGGTGCTTGCTGTCTTGGATCAGGTCTGTGGTGATGGGAAGTACCCTAAAGGGGCTAACAGCCTGATACTTTGCCCTTATGTAGCTCCCAGCTCACTGACAGCACCTTTTAGGCTCATGAGGATAGAAAGGGTCTCTAGCAGCTCAGAGTCTGTCACAGAGATGTGAGGAAGGGGGAAACAAACTACCCAAGCTATCCTTTTTGCTTGACTCCAAGCCTCCAAGACTCTTGAAGTTGACCTCTGCCAATATATTGCTCCTACTTGTCCTGCAATTTCTTTCCTGTGGAATCACATGTAATTTCTGGCACTTTTCCCTTAGAATTACACTTGATCTTTGATTGTTTTTTTTTTTTTTTCTCTTTCTCATCTAAAACATGTTTTTCTTTCTGAGACAGTCTGGCAGCTGGTGTCTCTGGTCAGCCATCTTCCAAAAGTGAAATATTCAGGATACATTAAAAAAAAAAAACCAATACCCCCAATTCCATTTGTCATTACAATTGTAATTTAAAGCCAAAACTATTGGCACTAGAATCCCGGACCCACAACTCAATTGTTTGTCATCATAAGCAAATTGTTGAACCTTTAGGGGCCTCAGTTTCCGCAACTTTAAGATTGTTGGAATTATTAAATATGGTAATACATTCAAAGTTTTTCACCTGTGCAAAATGATAAATTAGTATAAATTAGTATTCAGCTCTTTACCCTCTTTCTTCTCTTTGAGAACAGAAATACATGTCACTATCTGCTTGGGTATTGATTAATTATTGTATAACTAACCTTTGCTTCATGCTTATGTGGAAGATGATATCAAGAATAAATTTCAGTGTAGTCCCAAAATTCTATTTGATCTATGTTAATATCCTCCTCTATAAGAAAACCTGCTCACAATACAATGCTATCATGTCAAACTTAGCCTGAGTCAGGATTTATCCTTTCCCCATTATACTCTTATATGAAAGAGGACTTGCATTACTAGTGAGTGAGAAACTGCCCCACATTGGGATCCTTATAGTGAGAAGGAATTAAAAGGTTTTCTTGTAAACTTGGTATAATTAGCCCTTCAATAATTGGAAGTGTTCTCTATTAATGTGATAGATAATATGTGTATTTATGGATATCCTTCCTAGACATGAGCCACAGAGAGATCTAGCATTTTTGATCATAAAAATGCAGAGGAAGATGGAAAGCACTAGTATATTGAATTAAAATATGTTTTATATATTCAATGTAATACTATGCCAGTTTATATTATATTTATTCTGTTTATTCAAGCAAAACACAACATTATACCTGGGGTAGAAAGATCCAAAGATTGCATGGAAATTTGTATTACATTTTTATATATCTACAGTTTCATATGCCAAAATGTAAATAATACAGTTAGCCCTCAGTAAGACAGCCATATTATTTTATTAAAATATATCAGTGACATTGGGTATCAGCTATGGTAATATATTCTCAACATGCTAAATTATCACATGATTTTGTGTTGAAATGTCCATGGATGGTTTTAGTAATCCACAATATGATATGGCTATAATGCATCCTTAATGCAACTGCTTTTTGTTTAATTAATATCATTTCTGAGAGTTAAAGTCTCACTATTGGATCCTCGAGGGCTGAAACTGTGTCTTCTTAGTGCTTTGTAAATCTTATAGTACCTGATGTGTTAATAGATACTTTAGGATAACATTTTATATGTCAGTAGTAACACAGCAAAGGTATATATTAATGCACATGGAGAAAAAAATCTTCATTGCTATGATTGTGATATTTTAAGACTTCTTTCATTCTAACATAATAGTGTAGGTCATATAAAAGAGAAACCAGTCAAGATACAATAGGATTTGAGTATGGACCAAACAGTTCTAATTTAGAATAATAGATTATTTTACTATAAAATAGTTTAGACACATAAAACATGTGAGAAAGGTTTATAGTACCCACATATATCACCCCAAATAAGTGAAAGTGCTAATATTTTGCATATATATTTCCAATAGGTTTCTTTTTTATTGTTTGGGATTCATTGAGGGTACAAAGAATTAGGTTACACTGATTGAGGTTGTTAGGTAAAGTCTCTCTTGTAATTGTGTCTAATAGATTTCTTAAGAAATAAAATTTTTCAGATACTTTTTTTGTTTGAGACAGAGTATCACTATGTTACCCTTGTAGTGTGCTGTGGCGTCACAACTCATAGCAACCTCAAACTCTTGGGCTTAAGCAATTCTCTTGCCTCAGCCTCCCAAGTAGCTGGGACTACAGGTGCCTGCCACAACATCTGGCTATCTTTTGTTGCTGTTGTAGTTGTCATTGTTGTTTAGGAAGCCTGGGCCGGGGTCGAACCTACCAGCCTTGGTGTATGTGGCCAGCATCCTACGCACTGAGCTATGGGTGTGGAGCCAATTTTTAAGATACTTTTAAATTTCCTCTTTTTATGGCCATTTTCTATGCCTTCCTGGAAGCACCATTAGCCTGAAGTTGGTATATAATTCCAGTCCATGCTTTTGTAATACAAACATCCATGTGTGTATCTATAATCAATCTATATAATACTGTTCATTTAAAAACACACATAAATGGTATATCCTGCTCCTTTTTATTTCAGATTAGGGGGTACACAGGTTTTATTTACATACTTTGTTTTTTGTACAGATTGAGTCAAAGTTATAAGTATACCCTTGACTGAGACAGTGTGCACTGTACCCAATAGCTGTAAATTTGCTCATCCCCTCTTCTCCCCTCCCTCAGCTTGACTTTCATTGAAATTTACTTACATATGTGCACTTAAGCATTGATTGATTAGTACAACTTGGTATTGAGTACGTGCATTTGTTTCCTCATTGTTGTGATGCTTCACTTAGAAGAATGGATTCCGGTTCCATCCAGGTTATCACAAAAGATGCTAGATCACCATTAATGGCTGAGTAGTACTACATAGTATACTATACCACATTTTATTAATCTATTCATATATTGGTGAGCAATAGAGTTGTTTCCACATCTTAGAGATTGTTACTTGTGCTGCTATAAACATTCAAGGGTACATATCCTTTTTATATAATGACCTTTGTGCCTTTGGGTATATACCCAGCAGTGGGATTGCTGCACCAAATGGTAGGTCCACTTTAAGTTCTTTGAGGACTTTCCATATAATTTTCCACTTAGGTTGCACTAGTTTTTAAACCCACCAACAGTGTATAAGAGTTCTTTTCTTTCAGCATGCACCCCAGCATCTGTTGTTTTGGGACTTTTTAATATGAGCCATTCTCATTGGGGTTAGGTGATATCTCATTGTGGTTTTGATTTGCATTTCCCTAATTATTGGAGACACTGAGCATTTTTTCATGAGTTTGTTGCCCACTAGACTATCTTCCTTGACATGTTTCTGCAGGCAGAATGGGGACTGAAGACCCCATTCTTGGCAGGGGAAAACATGTCCAGGAAAAGGGAAGGATGAATAAATAAGCTGAGCAAGACAGAATAAAGAAAAATCAGCTAGTTTACCTTTAAGCAAGCTGCTAAATTTCTTATTTTAGCAAGTTTCCTGTTTATTCTAGAAGCCTGGCCTGTAGAGGGTACAGCTTGTAAACACCCCTGCTGGGTCTCTGAACACTCTGAAGGAATAATGGCCACAGAAGAATCTGTGTGCAAAGTGTAGCTAGAAACTTTAACTAGGCCTTCTCCTGCCCAGTTAATAGTCAAAGTAAATACCGTTGTGGAGATTTATATTTGGTCAGGGCAGAGATCAAGGGAACAGCTCCAGCCCTGAAATATGGGTAGGAGGGCTTATATCCCTTATTGCAGAGGAAGAACCTGTGTGGTGGTGACGAGAGGAAAATTCCTCTTTCCCACTGATTCTTCAGAGGAGATTGATGTCTGTGGTGTTTTACTCCACAGTGAACTAGTGGGGATTAACACCGCCTAGGAATCTGTGTGTGTGATCACAGACAGTAGCTGCTTCCACACAAGGCTCAGGTTCAGGATTTCTCAAGACTGCTCAGATTCTTAAAGTTAATGATTATAGAAACAATAGGAGGTGATATGCTCACTCAGAGAAACTGCTGATGTCTTTGTTCCCTTCCTCTGTTTACCCTCTGGGCTAATGACCAAATAGGTTTCAATAAAAGCTGACTAGAACAAACACTGTGGGCCATGCTGTGAACTCCACAAGCTAGTGGTATTCTCCTGTGCTCCTACCTTTGAAAATTCTATTCTGTGTTTCTTGTCTCTTTGTCTCTGACTTTACTTTTCCTCAGTCGACCACTGCCAGCTCCACAGGTCTTAAAGGACCCTGCTGCTGGGGCTGGACCCAGAAAGTTTCTATTCATGTCTTTTACCCACTTTTTAATAAGGTTGTTCAGTTGTTTCTTGCTGATTTGCTTGTGTTCTTCATAGATTCTGGTTATTAGTCCTTTATCAGATGGATAGCATGCAACTATTTTCTCCCATTCTGTGGATTCTTATTTGCTCTTTCGATTGTATACTTGGCTGTGCAGAGCTTTTTAATTTGATGAGGTCTTATTTATTTATTTTTGTGTTGCTGTGATTGCTTCTTCATCAATTCTTAGCCTAAGCTGATATCTCTAAGAGTTTTTCCAACATTTTCTTCTGAGATTCTTATAGTTTCCTGCCTTATGTTTATGTTTTTTTTTTTATTTATTTACCATGAGTTAATTTTTGTGAGCATTGAGAGGTTCAAATTCTGTTTTAGTTTTTTAATGTGGCTATCCAGTTTTCCCAGCATTATTTATTAAACAGCTACTTGTTTCCCCAGTGTATATTTTTATCTATTTTGTCAAAAATCATATGAGAATATGAGGATGATTTCATCTCTCAATTCTCTGTTCTGATCCATACATCTATTTCTCTGATTTTGTGCCAGTGTCATGCTGTTTTGGTTACTATAGCCTTGTAGTATAGCTTGAAGTCTTGTGAAATGATACTTCCCATTTTGTTCATATTACATAAGCTTTTATTGTCTATTTGGGGATATTCTGGTTCTAGACAAAAGAGTAGAACTATTTTTTATAGATCAGCAACAATGACATTGGTATTTTAATGGGAATTGCATTGAATTACTTTGGGTAGTATAGCCATTTTAACAATGTTGATTCTGCCATTCCATGAGCATGGCATAATTTCCCCTCTATTTACATCCTCTATAACTTCTTTCCTCAGAGTTTCATAATCCTCCATGTAGAGTTATTCCACTTAATATATCATTTGACTTATTTCTGTATTATTTGGTGTTTCTATTTAGCATACTTTTTCTTTTCCTTCCTAGGATTTAGAGATGTCTTTACCTTCTCAGGTCTGTTTTTCCCTCTCCACATTGATATATTAAGTATGCCTTTGTATTGATAAGAGTACAATACACAGGGCAATGCACAGATGGAACACACAAAAGTGATTATTGTAAAAAGTTAGCAAAAGGACTGCATGAAACGATATGGACAGGGTTTACAAAAATGAGTGACCATGGATGATCATGGGGATCCTTCCTTAGGTTCTAAGAGGCAATGAGAAGCTATCACATCCCCCAGGTCTGAGGGGCAAGAGGAGGCAACCATTTTCATGGCCTGGCAAGTGCAGAAACTATAGGAGAGGCCCATTCAGTAGGAGTTTCGGCCTTCAATAGAGAAACACAGCTACTGCAAAACCAAGAAGTTAAAGAACAGAAGAGCCCACTTGATGAAGATTTTAGAGATAAACTTCTAGAGATGCATAGAACAATGCAGGGAAAAGTAGCTCTTAATGAGCAAATGAAAATACACATGGAGTATTATTTTTTCTTGAGGCAGAGTTTTACCTTATTGTCCTCCGTAGAGTATCATGGCATCATAGCTCACAGCAACCTGAAACTCTTGGGTTCAAGTTATCCTCTTGCCTCAGCCTCCCAAGTAGATGGGACTTCAGGTGCTGCCACAATGCCAAGATATTTTGTAGAGATGGGGTCTTGCTCTAGCTCAGGCTGCTCTTGAACTCCTGAGCTTAGGCAATCCACCTGCCTCAGCCTCCCAGAGTGATAGAATTGCAGGCATGAGCCACTGCCACCATGCCACGGCCCTAATGGAGTGTTTCATATCTGGTCCTTTAATTGCCACCTGTAACATTTCTAACATATGTACTTAAACTCTAAAACTAATCAATATTGCTTGCTTGTAAGCCCTCAGAAAGATTAAATCTAACTCTTCTAGTCTATCTTCCAGTCTATATAATGTAGCATTTTACTTTTTTTGTTATCATAGTTAGAATGGCTTTCTAAAAAATGTCAGAATATCATGCGTTTTTGTTACATAATTTGCTTTTATACAAATAAGTGTGCCCTTCATCCAGATAATGTGCATTGTACCCATTAAATATGAATTCACTTGTTCCCTTCCCCTCCACCTGCTTGATTTCTGTTGAGTTTTCCTGCCATATGTGTACATAAGTATTAATTGATTAGTTCCAGTTTAGTATTAGTTCCAGTTTAGTATTAAGTACATGTGGTATTTGCTTTTCCATTCATATGATACTTCACTTAGAAGAATGGTCTCCAGTTTCATCCAGGTTATCACAAAAACACTAGAACACCATTTTTTATGGCTTAGTAGTACTCCATGGCATGTGTATGTGTGTGTGTGTGTGTGTGTGTGTGTATATAGATACACATATATATGTCACATTTTATTAATCCATTTATGTATTGGTGGGCACTTGGGCTGTTTCCTCATCTTTGCAATTATGAATTGTGCTGCTATAAACATTCAAGTATATTCACCCAACAGAAAAAAAAAGACATTTTATAAAAAAATATATTTTATTTTATTTTTAAATAGAGACAGGCTTGCACTCTGTCACCTGGGATGGAGTGCACTGGGGTGATCATGGCTGACTTCTATCTCAAACTCCTGGGCTCAAGTGATCTTTGTTTTTTTAATATATATATATTTTTATTAAATCATAGCTGTGTTCATTAATGTGATCATACACTAGTTTCATAGACCGTTTGACACGTTTTCATCACACTGGTTAACATAGCCTTCCTGGCATTTTCTTAGTTATTGTGCTAAGACATTTACCTTCTACATTTACTAAGTTTCACGTATACCCTTGTAAGATGCACCAAGTGATCTTTGTACTTCAGCTTCCTGAGTCGCTGGGTGTACATGTGAACACCACCACAACTAGCAATTTATTTATTTTTTTGAATAGAGGATGTCTTGATATATTGCCCAGACTGTTCTTAAAATTCTGGCCTCAATTGATCCTTCTGCATTAGCCTCCCAAATTGCTGGGATTATAGGCATGGCCATAATTTTACTTTGTTTTTGATCTCTCCAAATGGGCCATTGGTGTTATTATTATTTTATAATTGGTATTATTTATCATCAACATTTATTTAAATGTAGCAGTATGCTTTAACCAATTTCTTGCCTTTTTATCACACTTCTTTCTTAAGGTTCCAATCTCCTTTATAAACAGAATAATTTTTTTTTGTGTGTGTGTGAGACTGCCCCTTAAATGGGAGCAATTCCTCTAGTGGTGTTCTGCATTAACTGCTGCAGAATTTCCCTAGTTCAAGTCTATTGTTCTGACCTTTGATCTTTTAGTATCCACTTGATGGTGCTTCTTTGAGTTCCATTTGAGTGGGGTTATTTCTTGTTTATTCAATGTGGCATGTGAGTGGGGGAATAGAAGAGAGTGGGACATGATAATCATGCCTTATCTCTGTGCCTGTGGAAATACATTTTCTCACTAGTTCCACTTTTGATAATTGACTTTATTTGATAGCTTTTATTCAAAAAATTCAGTGCCAGCCTTGTATAAGCCTGAGGCTTATCCCTCCTGGTTACCTTGTGGCTTTGAGGTCCCCCTTTATTTTTGTTACTACGGATTTCATTTTCTTGCTTTTAGACTTGGGCACATGCTTTTTAAAATGCCAAATTCATTTCATTCAGTATTTTTATGTGTTTGAAGCCTAGAGAGGTGCTTTCTGGGTCAGGTGAGTTGACCATAACAATGTGAATTTGGAAATGGATCACATGTAGCTCTATAATTTTATAGAGTATTTCTGCTTTGTGTTTTTTGCTCTGTTGCCTTTTTTTTTTTTTGGTCAATTTTTTATTCATTGCCTTTCCTTGCCTGAGAGTTTTGATACCTTTACTTTACTTGTCTTATTTTTCTCTCTCCTGCCTTGATTCAGATAATTATTTTTCCACATTATAGAAAAAGGGAAAGCTGTCATTCTGCTTATTATGATTTCAATTCTATTTTAAACTTTACATTTTCTAGTTTTCTCAAAATGTTATTTGACGTTTTGTTGTCTCCACTCATTGGATGTCTTCCATACACTGTGCAAGTTCGTCAGTTAGTCACATGTCACCATCTCTCCCTATGCTTGTGCCCAGATTTTGTCACTTGCTGATTTAATTTGCTTCTCAACTTTCTGTATTTGGGTTACTGCCTGGAGACAATTTCTGGGTATTTTTTTTTTAATCTAGATTTCCAGGATGGCAAAACTGAAACACTAAATAAAACTTCCATATGGTTATTTTTCATAAAAATAATTTTTATTCCAATATATACAGTTAATTTTGTCTCATTTCTGGGAAAAATAGGGTCTTATTTGAGGATAAAAAAATGGAAAATATAAATTGTGTATATAAACTAGTTTTGGCTACAGCTTTTTTTACTCAATACCTGAAATTTGGAAACAACTATGACATTGCCAGTGTAACCATAGGAGAAAATAGGTACTTAGGTCTTATTGTTTATAGTGAACAGTCTTTTGAAGGTATTTTTGAAAATTATTAGCTCCACACATTCAATTTTACAAAAAAAAAATACCATTCTACTTCTACAACTTTACTTTTCTTTTCTTTTTTTCTAACATCATGTGTATCTTAAAGCAATATGAATAAAGAATTTTTAAAAAATAATTATGGGCGGCACCTGTGGCTCAAAAGGGGTAGGGCGCCGGCCCCATATGCCAGAGGTGGCAGGTTCAAACCCAGCCCTGGCCAAAAACTGCAAAAAAAAAAAAAAGAATAAATAAAAATAAAAAAATAATTAGAGGCTTATAAAGAAAAGAAGCACTCCTTGCATCATATCTCTCAGCCTTGGTCTTTAGAGCTAATATTCTTCAAAATATTTGCCTGTGTCTTCTTGATTTTAATACCATATTCTAAATAACATGCATATGCTGCCAGTACTTGATTTTTTATTTATTTATTTATTTTTAATTTCAGACATTAGCTGTTTTTGACACTATGGAAAGTATAGAGTTAGCAATCCCAGACCATCCTCAGATACTCTCAGTTACTATCTATTCATATAACGTCTTTATAAGAGTTGCTCACAAAAGAACTATACACATTTTTTTATTATTAAATCATAGCTGTGTCCATTAATGCAATCATGGGGCACCATACACTGGTTTTATAGACCGTTTGACACATTTTGATCACACTGGTTAACATAGCCTTCCTGGCATTTTCTTAGTTATTGTGTTAAGACATTTACATTCTACATTTACTAAGTTTCACATATACCCTTGTAAGATACACTGCAGGTGTAATCCCACCAATCACCCTCTCTCCACCCATCTCTCCTCTCCCTCCCCTCCCTTTCCCCCTTCCCCATATTCTTAGGTTATAACTGGGTTATAGCTTTCATGTGAAAACCATAAATTAGTTTCATAGTAGGGCTGAGTACATTGGATACTTTTTCTTCCATTCTTGAGATACTTTACTAAGAAGAACATGTTCCAGCTCCATCCATGTAAACATGAAAGATGTAAAGTCTCCATCTATCTTTAAGGCTGCATAATATTCCATGGTGTACATGTACCACAATTTATTAATCCATTCGTGGATTGATGGGCACTTGGGCTTTTTCCATGACTTAGCAATTACGAATTGGGCTGCAGTAAACATTCTGGTACAAATATCTTTGTTATAATGTGATTTTTGGTCTTCTGGGTATATGACAAGCAGAGGAATTACACGATTGAATGGCAGATCTATTTTTAGATCTCTAAGTGTTCTCCAAATATCTTTCCAAAAGGACTGTTTTAATTTGCATTCGACCAGCAGTGTAGAAGTGTTCCCTTTTCTCTACATCCATGCCAACATCTCTGGTCTTGGGATTTTGTGAAATGGGCTAATCTTACTGGAGTTAGATGATATCTCAAAGTAGTTTTGATTTGCAGGTCTCTGATGATTAAAGATGATGAGCATATTTTCATATGTCTGTAGACCGCGTGCCTGTCTTCTTCAGAGAAGTTTCTCTTCAAGTCCCTTGCCCAGCCTGTGATGGGCACTTGTTCTTTTCCTGCTTATACGTTTGAGTTCTCTGTGGATTCTGGTTATTAAACCTTTGTCAGAGACATAACCTGCAAATATCTTCTCCCATTCTGAGGGCTGTTTGCTTGTTTTAATTACTGTGTTCTTGGCTGTGCAGAAGCTTTTTAGTTTGATCAGGTCCTAGTAGTGTATTTTTGAAGCTGCTTCAATTGCCCGGGGGGGTCCTCCTCATAAAATGCTCGCCCAGACCGATTTCTTCAAGGGTTTTCCCTGTACTCTCTTCTAGTATTTTTATAGTTTCATGTCTTAAGTTTAAATCTTTAATCCAGTGAGAGTCTATCATAATGGTTAAAGGTGTGGGTCCAGTTTCAGTCTTCTGCAGGTTGCCAGCCAGTTCATCCAGCACCATTTGTTAAATAGGGAATCTTTTCCCCACTGAATGTTTTTAATTGGCTTGTCAAAGATCAAATAACAGTAAGTAGCTGGATTCATCTTGGTTCTCTATTCTGTTCCAGACATCTACTTCTCTGTTTTTGTGCCAGTACCATGCTGTTTTGATCACTATCAATTTGTAGTATAGTCTGAGGTCGGTAGCATGATTCCTCCTGCTTTGTTTTTATTTCTGAGTAGTGTCTTGGCTATTCGAGGTTTTTTCTGATTCCAAATAAAATGAAGTATTATTTGTTCAAGATCTTTAAAGTGTGACAGTGGAGCTTTTATAGGGATTTCATTAAAATTGTATATTGCCTTGCGTAGTATGGACATTTTAACAATGTTGATTCTTTCCAGCCATGAGCATGGCATGTTTTTCCATTTGTTAAAATTTTCAGCTATTTCTTTTCTTAGAGTTTCATAGTTCTCTTTATAGAGATCTTTCACGTCCTTTGTTAGATAAACTCCCAAGTATTTCATCTTCTTTGGCACTACAATGAATGGGATAGAGTCCTTAACTGTTTTTTCAGCTTGACTATTTTGGTATATATAAAGGCTACCGATTTATGGATGTTGATTTTGTAACCTGAGAATCTGCTGTATTCCTTTATCAATTCTAAGAGTTTTGTAGTAGAATCCCTGGTGTTTTCCAGATATACAATCATATCATCTGTGAAGAGAGAAAGGTTGATCTCTTCTGACCCTATATGGATACACTTGATTGCCTTTTCTTCCCTAATTGCAGTGGCTAAAACTTCCATTACAATGTTAAAGAGCACTGGAGACAATGGGCAGCCTCATCTGGTTAATGATCTGAATGGAAATGATTTCAATTTAACTCCATTCAATAAGATATTGGCTGTGAGTTTGCTGTAGATGGCCTCTATCAGTTTATGAAATGTCCCTTCTATACCAATTTTCTTAAGTGTTCTGATCATGAAGCAATGCTGGATATTATCAAAAGCTCTTTCTGCATCAATTGAGAGGATCGTACGGTCTTTGATTTTTAATTTGTTTATGTGGTGAATTATACTTATAGATTTACATGTATTAAAACAGCCCTGAGTCCCCGGGATAAAACCGACTTGTCATGATGTATAATTTGTTTGATGTGTTGCTGGATTCTGTTTGTTAGGGTCTTGTTGAATATTTTTGCATCTGTCTTCATTAGTGATATTGGTCTATAATTTTCTTTACTTGTTGGGTCTTTTCATGGTTTGGGGATCAGGGTGATGCTAGCTTCATAGAATATGTTGGGTAGTCTTCCTTCTTGTTTTACCTTATGGAACAGGTTGAGTAATATAGGTACTAATTCCTCTTTAAAGGTTTGGTAGAATTCTGACGTGAAGCCATCTGGTCCTGGGCTTTTCTTTTTAGAAAGGTTTTTGTATGGTTGATGGTATTTCAGAACTTGATATGGGCCTCTTCAACATTTCCACTTGATTCTGGCTAAGTCTTGGAAGGTGACATTCTTCCAAGTATTGGTCAATTTCCTTCAGATTTTCATATTTCTGAGAATAAAGTTTCTTGTAATATTCTATAAGGATTTTTTGATTTTCTGAGGAGTCAGTTGTTATATCGTCTTTGTCATTTCTGATTGATGAGATTAGAGATTTTACTCTTTTTATCCTGGTTAGGTTAGCCAAAAGTTTATCTATTTTATTGACATTTTCAAAAAACTAACTTTGTTGATTTATTGATGTGTTGTATAATTCTTTTGTGTTCAGTTACATTTAATTCTGCTCTAATTTTGGTTATTTCTTTTCTTCTAGTGGGTTTGGGGTTGGAATGTTCTTTCTTTTCTAGTTGCTTGAGATGTCCCATTAAGTTGTTAACTTCCTCTCTTTCCGTTCTCTTGAGGAAGGATTACAGTGCTGTAAATTTCACATTAGGACTGCCTTTGCTGTATCCCAGAGGTTCTGATAATTCGTGTCTTTATTGTTGTTTTGTTCCAAAAATTTTGCAATTTTCTTCTTAATTTCATCTCTGACCCAGCTATCATTCAGCATAAGGTTATTTAACGTCCATGTTTTCGTGTGAGTAAGCAGATTCCTGTTGTTACTGAGTTCAACTTTTATTCCATGGTGGTCTGAGAAGATGCAAGGATTAATTTCTATTCCTTTAAATTTACTGAGGTTAGACTTGTGACCTAAGATGTGATCGATTTTGGAGTTTGTTCTGTGGGCTGATTAGAAGTATGTGTATTCAGTTTTTTTTTTTTTTCAATGAAATGTTCTGTAGATGTCTTCTAAATCCAAATGTTGAATGGTTAGGTTTAAATCTAAAATTTCTTTGCTCAGCTTCTTACTGGAGGATCGATCCAACAATGCCAAAGGAATATTGAAGTCTCCGACTATTATGCAACTAGAGGAAATCAAGTTGCTCATGTCAGAGTTTCTCTTCTGAACTGAGGTGCATTCTTATTGGGTGCATAGATATTAATAATTGAAATCTCATCATATTGCGTATTACTTTTAACAGATATGAAGTGACCATTCCTATCCTTCCTTACTTTTGTTGGTTTAAAGCCTATTGTAACTGCAAATAGAATTGCAATACCTGCTTTTTTCTGATTATCATTTGCCTGAAATATGGATGACCGTCCTTTCACCCTGAATCTATATTTGTCTTTTAAGTTAAGATGTGACTCTTGTATACAGCAAATATCTGACCTGAGTTTTTGTATCCAATCAGCTAACCTGTGCCTCTTTAGAAGACAGTTTAAGCCATTCACATTAATGGAGAATATTGATAAGTCTGATAAAATTTTGGGTATAGAGTTTTTTGAAAGTCCAGTGGACATTTTTAATCCTTTCGCAACTGTGGAAGTGGGAATTTGATCAAAAGTTTCTGAATGAGTTTACTTTTGTGGTAAAGGATTGGGCTGGTCATTATGGAGGATAGTTCTGAGAATATCTTGCAGAGCTGGTTTGTTTATGGCAAATTTCTTCATCATATGAATGTCATGAAAGTATTTATTTTCTCCATCATAAATGAAACTCAGTTTAGCTGGGAACAAGATCCAGGGTTGAAAGTTATTTTGCTTTAGGAGATTAAAAGTTGATGACCACCCTCTTCTCGCTTGAGAGGTTTCAGCAGAGAGATCTGCAGTCATACTAATATTCTTCCCTTTGTAGGTAATGGATTTCTTACATCTGGCTGCTTTTTTTTTTTCCTTTTTTTTTTCTTATTATATCATAACTGTATACATTGATATGATCATGGGGCATCATACACTCGCTTCATAGACCATTTGACACATTTTTATCACAATGGTTAACATAGCCTTTCCGGCGTTATCTCAGTTACTGTGCCAAAACCTTTACATTCTACATTTCCCAAGTTTCACAAATACCCCTGTAAGATGCACCACAGGTGTGATCCCACCGATCCCCCTCCCTCTACCCACCCCCCCTTTCCCACTTCCCCCTATTGTTAGGTTGTAACTGGGTTATAGCTTTCATGTGAGAGCCCCAAATTAGTTTCATAGTAGGGCTGAGTACATTGGGTACTTTTTCTTCCATTCTTGAGATACTTTACTAAGAAGAATATGTTCCAGCTCCATTCATGTAAACATGAAAGAGGTAAAGTCTCCATCTTTCTTTAAGGCTGCATAGTATTCCGTGGTGTACATATACCACAATTTATTAATCCATTCATGGATTGATGGGCACTTGGGCTTTTTCCATGACTTAGCAATTATGACTTGGGCTGCAATAAACATTCTGGTACAAATATCTTTGTTATGTTGTGATTTTTGGTCTTCTGGGTATATGCCCAGCAGGGGGATTACAGGATTGAATGGCAGATCTATTTTTAGTTCTCTGAGTGTTCTCCATATATCTTTCCAAAAGGAATGTATTAATTTGCATTCCCACCAGCAGTGCAGAAGTGTTCCCTTTTCTCCGCATCCACGCCAACATCTCCGGTCTTGAGATTTTGTGATATAGGCTAGTCTCAGTGGAGTTAGATGATATCTCAAAGTAGTTTTGATTTGCATTTCTCTGATGATTAAAGATGATGAGCATTTTTTCATATGTCTGAAGGCCGTGCGCCTGTCTTCTTCAGAGAAGATTCTCTTCAAATCCCTTGCTCAGCCTGCGATGGGATCCCTTGTTTTTTTTTCTTGCTGATGCGTTTGAGTTCTCTGTGGATTCTTGTTACTAAACCTTTGTCAGTGATATACCCTGCAAATATCTTCTCCCATTCTGAGGGCTTTTTGCTTGCTTTACTTACAGTGTTCTTAGCTGTGCAGAAGCTTTTTAGTTTGATCAAGTCCCAGTGGTGTATTTTTGAAGCTGCTTCAATTGCCCGGGGGGTTCTCCTCATGAAATACTCGCCCAGACCAATTTCTTCAAGGGTTTTCCCTGCGTTCTCCTCTAGTATTTTTATAGTTTCATGTCTTAAGTTTAAATCTTTAATCCAATGAGACATCTGGCTGCTTTCAGAATTTTCTCCTTTATATTAACTTTAGTGAAGTTAATTATGATATCCCTTGGGGATATCTTATTCAGATTGTGTCGTGCTGGGGTTTTGAAACTGTTTGCTATCTGCATTTCAGAATATCTTGGCATGTCTGGAAAATTCTCTTTCATAATTTCATGGAGAAGGGCCTCTTTGCCTTGTGAGGCCACTTCATCACTTTCAAGGATTCCAATGAGGCGGATATTAGCCTTTTTCAAATTATCCTAGAGCTGTCTGAGAGAATGATCCATTTTTGCTCTCCATTTCTCTTCCTCTTTGAGGATTTTGGCATGTTCAAAAGCTTTGTCTTCAATGTCAGAAATACTTTCTTCTGCTTGCTCCACTCTGTTACTGAGGGATTCTACTGTATTTTTCATATCTTTGAGGGCTGCAAATTCTTGCTTCAGTACATCAAAATCTTTGGTGGTTTTGTCTTTAAATTCATTAAATTCTTGAGACAACTGTTGATTGTCTCCTCAAATTTCTAATTCTGACTTTTGAATTGCTGCTCGAATTTCTAATTCCAAATTTTCCTCCATTTTATTAATCTTGTTTGCAATCCAAATTCTGCATTCGATTTCTGACATCTTGGCCAGCTGTTTATGAATGGGATCTTGATTTATATCTGCTATATCTTTCCTTGGGGAGTTGATCTATTTTGGTTATTCATGTTACCAGAGTTTTTCCACTGATTCTGCCCCATGATTGTTTTACACCCTTTGATTTTTCCCCTGGAGCTTTGTCAAGGACCTGTACAGTGCTATGGCCTGAGAAACTGGGGACCTGTTTGGTGTTGTGGGGCTAAGTGGTTCTGTCTTATTTTCAGCTTGTCTCTATTCAACTTGGGCCTGTGTTTCTGTCCCAGATCTGTTCCGTGGTAGTTGCCACCTGAGTAGATGCCCGCACTTCTGGTTGCCCCAGGAGACAGAGGGTATAGCTTCAGATTATCCAGCAGTGAGCCCTTTTGTTGACAAAAGATGGCTGCTGGTCTGCACCTCGGGGCACTGCCACTCTAGTGTTATTCCCTCTCAGCCGACTGTCCTCTCCTCACTCCCGTGCCCCAGAGTTAGCACTGACCAGCTGCAGTTTAGGCCCTGTCTACACCCCTTGAGAAATCACCCAAGTATCTGGACTCCTGTGGTACAGGCCTCCAGACCTCAGAGTGAGAGTGGAGGGGAGTGCTGGGAGCTCAGAGTTGCAGGTAGAGAATATATACACTTTTGTACAGTTTTATACCTGGCAGGAGAATGCTGTGGCACCCTAGTAGTGGAGGTAGGTCCAGTTTTTAGAGGGTCTCTCCTGTGGAGTGTAGTGGGAGGACCTTTTAACTCTGCTCGTTTGTTTGTGGGGCACTCTGAGCCATTTTTATGGGGGAGGGGATTCCCATTCGCTTGCTGATGGATTTTGTATCTTTTGTTTGTATCCCTGGGGTCACCGCTCACCTCAGCGGGGTTGATGTGTGTTCTTCAACCTTCTATCTTGGTGTAGCTCTAACCCACCAGGTTACTTGCTAAATTTCTGTTCTTTCTCTCTCCTTCTGGATGGAAGCCTCTGTGGAAAGCTGGCTTCAGTCAGTCATCTTGTCTCCCCCCCATACACATATTTTTTTTTATCTTTTATGATGTTTTCTTTTCCCTATAATTGATAATTACCTTGATTTTTCATTTGATGTCTCTTCAATATTAGGTCATTCATTTTCTCTCAAACTATCCTAAGTAATTAAAATATTTCTTCAGCACATCAAATATTGTATAAGTTTCCTTTTTTTTTTTTTTTTGGAGCTGTCTGTCCTTTTCTTACAGCCCTCTAGCCAGCTGCATTTTGGAATCCTATTATTACCATTTAACCTCATCTTAAGAATCCCCTTTATTGTTCCCCTGAATTGAATTTTCTGTAAGTTTTTACTCTTCGGTCATTGGTTAGCGTCTTCTGAGAAGAATGTCCAGTCACCTACTTAGGTGATATATATCAGAATTCTAACAATACAGGAAGAAAAAAAGAACTGATTTTCAGCTGCTCTTCAGAAGTGATACATTATCACTTCTGTCAAACTCCTTTCATTAAAGAAAATTGCAGGGTCAGCTCAGAGTCAAGGTGAAGGAAGTGCACAGTAGTCTGAATGCTAACAGTTGTAGTTCTTTGGTGGCTACCAGTATGACAAACTTTTTCACAAAGTACTGAGGTTCCAGGCTTAGTGAGTGAAAGTCCATCCATTTTCCATCTTCTAATATGTGTTAATTTCTCTTTTCTGCTTTTTTCTCTTTTCTCATTTATTTTGTCCCTTTTCTTTCTTTTACAGTAATTTTATTCAGGGTTCTGGAAGGAGTAGTGATAAATGTGGCTGCTTCATTCACTATTTTTTAGCCAGATTCCTCCTTGCCATTAAATTAAATTAATTAATTAATTCATTCATTTGTTGAGACACAGTTTCACTCTTTTGCCCTGGATAGAGTGTTGTGGCATCATCATAACTCACAGCAACCAACATCGAACTCTTGGTCTTGAGCAATTCTCTTGCCTTAGCCTCTGAGAATGCCAGGGTTACAGGCATGAGCCACTGCACTCAAACCTCCCAACAATTTTAAAAAGGTCTCCTTCAACTACTTTCCTAATTCAATTGCACTTATTTGAAACTTGTGTATTAAGATGTCACAAATAACCATAGCCACAAATAACTATGCCTGATATGATTATGTTATTTATCTCAATGCTTTTGGCCTATGGGTAATTTTGTGGTTATATTATGACAGAAATATTATTTATTCAAAAGTGCCTATTAATTAGATTTTTAAAGTCTGAAAAAATTCTATTGGTTAGCTAGTAGCCTGAAATGATATGAAATTTCTTATTTTTAATTTTGTTTATGTTTTCTGAAGATGGCAGAATGAATACATGTAATGTTAGGATGAACTCCATTGGGGTAGACCTGGACCCAAAGGGAAAACAGACCTTCAAGTCCATTGTATGTGCTCCGAGAAAGTGTCAACTTAAGATAAAGGAAGACAGTGGAAGATAAATGAAAAAGGTAAGAGGTTTGACCTTGAACTTTCCAGATTAGAATTCATAACATACCACATATTAGGAGTCTGTGAGCTCTTTATCTTTCTGATTCCGAGTTCTATTTGCCTAAAACTGATATAATTAAAAATGCCCAAACTATGTGCTTGTTGTGTTGATTAAATGAGAAAGTACCTGTGATTAAACATCTCAAAGTATAAATATTCTAGAATACTTTATTCCAGAAAATATAAAGATGTATCCCAAGAATATTTTAGATAAATATGCAAATATCATTGTAGTAGGATGTTCATTGAAAAGTTTATGATAGCAAAAGTAGTAAAACAGCCAAAATGTTCATTAATAAGGTATTAGTAACAAATTATAATCCATTCATATGATGGAGCACTATGACAGTTTTTAAAATGAAGTAGATTTGTCCTTTCAGTTATATGGCATAGTGGTTAAGAGTATAAATTTGGGAGCCTAACTACCTGGATTGGGTTTGCATTCTGATCAGCTGCTTACTAACTGCATAACCATTTTTCAGGTCACTTAAGCTTCTGTGTGCTTCAGTTTCCTCGTCTATAAAATATGGATAATAGTAGTAACTAATTCGTTGGGTAAAGGATTTAAAACATTGGCTGACTACTATAGTAACTGCTATATAAATGTTTTCTATCATTTATTGAGCATAGATTTTTCAGATAGGAATATATCTATACACACACATATATATATTCTTACACATATGTTGCAGAAATGCTTTAGTCATTTGGTCTGATTTACTTCTTTAAATCTTGTTGCATTTATTAACATGTTTTAAGTGTCAGTTGTAGTACCATGTTCAGTAAAGCATAAGCATTTGACAAGAGGCAAACAACAAGAAACACATTCTGGGAGCAATAAAATGCTTCTCATTCCAGAACATCATTGACTCCATAAACATTTTCATAGAGCAGATGCTCAGTAATACATCTCACCTTTAGGAAGAGAAAAATATGGATTTATGCATAAGGCACATTGCCAACATAGAAGTATCCCTGAATGAATTCATAGGTAGATTGCTTGATTTTGTATTACCATAATAAAATATGAGAAAATATAAAATCTACTTCAGTGATCTGACTCACAGCTAGAGAACTGTAAACAAATGTCTACTTATTTCCATGGTCATGGAAAGGTTATTTAATGGCCCTTGCCTTCATATATACTTGGCTTCTGACCTGTAAGTGCACTAGAAATACATTAACACTGAATGTTACATTTCCTTTAAGATCAAGGTTTATGGTTTTCAAAAACATTATCTAATTTTATCCTCACAGCAATTAACAACACCAAGAATTAATGAGGATCTGTGTTTCTTCCCCTTTTTACAGATAAAGAAACAAGCAATTTTATATAAAATCACCTGTGGTATCATTCACTAGAATGATGCCCCATGATCATATCAATGTACACAGCTATGATTTAATAAAAAAAAAGAAAATTAAAAAAAATAAAATAACCTGTGGTAAAGAGCTCAATCTAATAAAAAGTGAACCTGAAACTCTAATCCTGAGTTGCTGAATTCAGATCTAGTGGTATTCCATTCATTTATTCATTCACACCTTATAGTAATATAGTCCTTATTCTCCACCAGTAATATACTTTGTAAACTTCTGTCCTAATTGTAACTTAAAGAAATAGAAGGCAGCCCTTACCATTTACTCTCTGTTAATTTGATTAGGGAGACAAAAGACAAAATGGCTAGAAAAGAAAGTATCATATATAACAATGGAAATTGGTACTGTTAGCTTGTGATCATCTGTGAAGACCTAATGGCGGCGAATGATTGTATGCTCTTCTGGAAATAATTATGAGCTTTGGGGGTATTTGTGAAGGCTGAGAGAAGGTGCAGACAGCAATAGCAGTGGCAAAGGTCTGGAGCAGAGCTCATGATAAACTTGCCCCTGTTGAGAAGAGCAGGAGGTGGAAGCAAGTAGTGATGTGGGAGTACTTCTAGATTAGGAAGAGGAGGCTGGTGATATACAGCTTCATAGGTCAGGTTGAGCGATTTCACCATGACTTTCTAAGCAGCAGGGAGTCATCACAGATACCAGGCAGAGATATGAAATGGGGTAAGTTTTAGGAAGATGAGTTTTAGAACAGTGTAAGATAAATTGGAATAAGCTAAACTAAAGGGGGAGGACTTGTAAGGAGGAATTTGACACTCCCACTTATAATGGCATTGTATATGAAACAGATAGGTATTAAACCCACAGAAAGGCAGGCAGCATTTTGCCATAGAGGGATTATTTTGTTTCTCACCCCACCCTAGTTAACTCTAACTGGGAGAAGGACTGACAGTAGACAAGACAAAAACATAAAGAAAACATTTCTGGGTATAACAGAGAATTAGCTTTCAAGCTGCACTCTCCTCCAAAAAATATTTTCTCTATTTAAAATTGCTAGTGTCGGGTGGCGCCTGTGGCTCAAGGAGTAGGGCACCGGTCCCATATGCTGGAGGTGGCAGGTTCAAACCCAGCCTCGGCCAAAAAGTATAAAATTGCTAGTGTCTAGAAACCTTCACTTATATTACAAAAGTTATATGATGTACTCATGGATACATTTTTGAAGGCAATGGTGGCTTGAATTCACACTGATGGTGAGCAACACATCAGAATTTTAAGGCTGTTCATGCATTTGGGTTAAATATTATTTAACCTACTGGCCCAGAAAGAGCTAAAACTATAGACAATTGACATTTATGTAGTTAAGGCAAAAGGTTTCTGTACTTAAATTGCAGATGTTAATGCTAAGGGAACTGTCTTGTTTAAATTATCTCTCTGGTGCTTGGATATGTGTAGACTGACATGTAGCCATGAGAGATGTAAATAGGAAGGATCCTGAGCAAAATTACAAAGGAAGAGAAGAATTCACACTGAGGAAAATGGGAGAGAATACACTTCCATTTTCTAACTATCTTACATGACAGTGGCTGATATTTAATGCAAAATCTACATGGTAGTTATCCTTGTATAGTGGTTAATGATGATAATAATTATGATGTTCCATTTACATATATACATTGCTTGTTTTCATAGATATCCTGTATGTTATGTATGACTATCCTCAATTTACATTACACTGCCTCCTCTACTGATTCAATGCCAAGACTGAATACTGTAGGTAAACAGTTCCCCTTAAAAAGTGTCCAAAGAGGAACTAGTTTGGGAGATATTTTGAGGGGTCCTTAGAGATGAATAATGACAGCAAAAATGTAGAAAAGAAATCCTTGCAAAGAAGGGGCCAGCATGGCTAAATAACTGCCTGGATATGATGGTCAAGACAAACGAGCCACACAGATGAAAGTTAAACACAAAGCATTATAAACCTGGAAAATGCTGGTATCCTTTCAAGCAACAGAAATGACCAGTTGGAGAGTAAACATATAAGCTTCATATCTGATATTTTAGATTTGATGTAAATGTGAGATACCCAAGCAGAGGTGGTCTGCAGGTAGCTAGTATATAAGGTCTGTGTGTGTGGAACTTGCATAAGCAGTAAGATAAGAAAAACATCCATTTAAAAATACCACCATAAAATTTAGTGAAAGATGTTGTGAGTGAAAATGAGAATTAAAGAGCTGAAAGCGTAGATTTACTACCCACAGTACGAAGAAAGAGAGCAATAATACAGGAGTAACTGAAGACATGAGCAGGAAGTAAGGTTGCGTTATTTAACAAAAATACAGGATGCACATTTAAATTTGAATTTCAGATAAATAAGGGTTTTTTTAGTATGGGGCATGTCCCAAATATTGCATGGGCTGGATTTACACTGAAAAAAAAAATGTGTTGTTTATCTGAAATTCAAATTTAACTATTTAACTAAGCGTCCTGTAATTCATCTGGCAAATCATATTATTTTGACATGATAACATATCAAATGCTGCAGAGATGTCAAAGGGTCATGAGAAACATTTATTCAATACTCTTCTCCCGGTACATGAAAGATTAGTTTTTCAAGAAGCTTACTTTAGTAGAAAAGTGTAACAAAGTATATGGTTTTATGTCTTGCATTTTGGATGATTTAGGAATGACATAGTAAGTCATATGCAACTTAGAGTAGATAAACTCAGATATGTCTTGCAGATATTTTCCTGTTTATTGATTATAGAATTATCTCAGGGTTCACACATACTTGTTGGTAAAGATTGCTGTCCTTTAATGTATTTATTTCATAAATATATCAATGAAATCAGTTTATTATGCATCCTAAGTAAAACTGTTTCTAAAAATACAGAATCACATTAGCAATACTAGCCACCAATGTCAACAAGATTGCAGGGATGCAAAGTTCTTTTTTTTTTAACTACAATGATTTGGAAATTTTGATTTCAAGGTATTGGCTTTAATTGTAATTTATCATTAAAATATATGTAATAGATTCATATTTAGTAATGCATCTTTGAATTCATTCACTTCTCTCACCTGCCAGAGTGGCCACCTTCAAAAATGATAAGAAAATAATCCAAGGAGTATATTGTATATTGATTATCGATAATTAATTAATCCAAAAGGCCAAAGACCATTTGTAGCTCAATAATGTTCCAATCAAATTATATCTACATTTTTTCTAAATCAATTCGTGACTCATATACTTTAGCTGCAATGAGGTGATAAATATTATCCTTAATATGCCATGAAACAGAGTTCATAAGCTCATCATTAAGAAATACATCTGTTTATTAAAAGTTTTGCTTTCATGGAGTAGATATAAATAATAAACCACCTGTAAGTGATAGCTGAGATTCTGTAGCATACACAAAACATTTAATGTACTCACAAATGAAGGATAAACTGTTAGTTAGGCTGTATACACTTGCAAGATGGAAATAGTTTATCTTTAAGAAGGTTATTTTAATTTAATTGAAGCTCAAAAAACCATTTAGAAAAACATTGAAGGCAGCTAGTTTTCCCAAAGAAAGGATAGACATATCTGGACTTACTTTAACATCCTTTAGAGATAAGTCATTTCAGTGACAGGAGAAGCTTACCTATTTTTTACTATTTTACTTGTTTCCTTAGGCAATATATTTTTCCCATTAGAGACTCCATTTTCTTACCTGTAACACGGTCATAATAACATTAATATTTCTCACAATTTTGTATAAAGATTAAATGAAATAATATAGTTATGTAACATTTTCAACAAATGAGAGGATGAGCAAAGTAGGAGATAAAATACTTACACTAAATAAGAGTGTGGCTCAGTGCCTGTGGCTCAAGAGGCTAAGGCGCCAGCCATATACACCAGAGCTGGGGGTTTCAAATCTAGCCCAGGCCTACCAAATAACAATGACAACTGCAACCAAAAAATGGCCAGGTGTTGTGGCAGGTGCCTGTAGTCCCAGCGACTTGGGAGGCTGAAGCAAGAGACTCGCTTACGCCCAGGAGCTGGAGGTTGCTGTGAGCTGTGATGCCACAGCACTCTACCCAGGGTGACAGCTTGAGGCTCTGTCTCAAAAAAAGAAAAAAGAAATGAGTGTAACAAAATCTAAAAACAAAGTCAGCAGAATATTATTCATAAAAATAAATACTATAACAAATTAACTAAAATATTAGCACATTAGAAGGCATCCATTATTGGAACTTCCTATTAATTAATGCCATGTCATACATAGTATCTACTCAATATGGGGATGTCCTTGCCTTTTGCTAAGAAAAGATGTGCCTATTTTTATTTTATTTTATTTTATTTTATTTTATTTTATTTTATTGCTGGGGATTCATTGAGGGTACAAAGAACCAGGTTACATTGATTGCATTTGTTAGGTAAGTTGCTCTTATAATCGTGTCCTGCCCCCAAAAGGTGTGTCACATACTGTGATGCCCCCCACCTCTCTCCCTTCTTCTTTCTCTGCTCTTCCCTTCCCCAAGCCCCCTCTCTCCTTCCTTCTCTCTACTCTTCCCTACTTCCACTCCCCTTCTTCTTTCCCTCTCTCTGCTCTCCCCTCCCCCCACTTCCCTCCCTCCTGCCCTCATTCTGCTCTCCACTTCCCCCACCCCCCACTGTGTACTGGGTCATTAATTGTCCTCATATCAGAATGGACTACATAGGACTCTTGCTTCTCCATTCTTGTGATACTTTACTAAGAATAATGTGTTCTATTTCCGTCCAGATTAATACAAAAGATGTAAAGTTTCCACCTTTTTAAATGGCTGAATAGTATTCCATGGTATACATATTCCACAGTTTGTTAATCCATTCCTGGGTTGGTGGGCATTTAGGCTATTTCCACATTTTTGGAAATTGTAAATTGAGCTGCGATAAACAGTCTAGTGCAAGTGTCCTTATGATAAGAGGATTTTTTTTTCTTCTAGGTAGGTAGATGCCCAGTAATGGGATTGCAGGATTAAATGGGATGTCTAGTTTGAGTTCTGTGAGGGTTCTCCATACTTCTTTCCAGAAAGGTTGTATTAGTTTGCAGTCCTGCCAGCAGTGTAAAAGTGTTCCCTTCTCTCCACATCCAAGCCAGCATCTGCAGTTTTGAGATTTTGTGATGTGGGCCATTCTCACTGGGGTTAGATTATGTCTCAGGGTGGTTTTGATTTGTGGTGGATTCTCCAACAATTAGGGATGATGAGAATTTTTTCATATGTTTGCTGTCCATTCATCCATCTTCTTTAAAGAAGGTTCTATTCATCTCTCTTGCCCATTGATATATGGGATTGTTGGCTTTTTTCATGTGTATTAATTTGAGTTCTCTGTAGATCCTAGTTATCAAGCTTTTGTCTGATTCAAAATATGCAAATATCCTTTCCCATTGTGTAGGTTGTCTATTTGCTTTGGTTGTTGTCTCTTCAGATGCAAGGCTGGTTTAACGTACACAAGTCCATAAACGTCATTCACCATGTCAACAGAAGCAAAGACAAAGACCATATGATCCTCCCAATAAATGCAGAAAAAGCATTCGATAAAATCCAGTGTCCCTTTCTAATTAGAACACTGCAGAATATAGGCATAAGTGGCACATTTCTTAAACTGATCAAAGCCATCTATGACAACCCCCAGATAATATTTTACTGAATGGAGTAAAACTGAAAGCTTTTCCACTTAGAACTGGAACCAGACAAGATTGTCCTCTATTTCCACTACTATTCAACATAGTGCTGGAAGTTTTAGCCAACACAATTAGGCAAGAGAAATAAATTAAAGGCATCCAAATGAGGGCAGAGGAAGTGAAACTCTCTCTCTTTGCTGATGATACGATCTTATACTTAGAAACCCCCAAAGACTCAACCACAAGACTCCTGGAAGTCATCAAAAAATACAGTATTGTCTCAGGATATAAAATCAATGTCCACAAATCAGTAGACTTTGTATATGCCAATAATAGCCAAGATGAGAAGGAAATCAAGGACATTATACCCTTCTCAGTAGCTCCAAAGAAAATTAAATACCTAGGGAATATAACTAACAAAATAGGTGTAGGAACTCTAGAAAGGAAATTATGAAATACTAAGAAAAGAAATAGCAGAGTATATTATTAACAAATAGAAGAACATACCATGCTCATGGCTGGGAAGAATCAACATTCTTAAAATGTCTAAACTTCCGAATGAAATATACTGATTCAATGCCCTCCCTATTAAAATACCAACATCCTACTTTTAAGACTTGGAAAAAGTAATTCTTCGTTTTGTATGGAACCAGAAAAAAACCTGTGTAGCTACAGCACTTCCTAGTAGTAAAAACAAATTTGGGGGCATCAGCATACCAGATTTTAGGCTATATTACAAGTCCATAGTGGTCAAAACAGCATGGTAATGGCACAGAAATAGAGACATAGACATTTGGAATTGAATAGAAAACCATAAGATGAAACTAACATCTTACAGCCACTTAATCTTCCAGGAACCAAACAAGAACATACACTGGGGGAAAAAAATCCCTATTCAATAAATGGTGCTGGGAGAACTAGAAATCCACATGCAAAAGACTGAAACTAGACCCGCACCTTTCTCCACTCACAAAAATAGATTCAAGATGGATAAAACACTTAAATTTAAGGCATAAAATGATAAAAATCCTCAAAGAAAGCATAGGAAAAACACTGGAAGATATCAGCCCGGGGAAAGACTTTATGAAGAAGACTTCCGTGGCAATTGCAACAACAGCAAAAGTAAACAAAAGATGTGGCTAGTTTAAATGTATTTTATTTTATTTTATTTGTCATACTTTTTTTAGTAAATCACTGTTATTTCACCAAGACTTTTTTTGATAATTATAAGTTCTTCTCCTGCCTTCCTTATTATTCTGATTTATGTACATATTAATTCAACAAATATTCATTGGCTGTATACTATGCAACTAATGTTAAGCAAAGTGCTAGTGACACAACTGGGGCAAGATAAGCATGTTTTGTAACCACTTGGATCCTATAGTCCTCTGAGTAAACAGAGTCATTAAACAAATAATCATAAAAGATGACAAATGGTAGCTGAGACAAATACTACAAAGGATGAGTCTTATAATTAGGGAGGATTTCCTGAAGAAGGGATGGTAGATCTGAAGTATGAAGTATATAACTAGGTAGGGAGGAGGAGGAGGATGGGTGTGCTCCCACCTGATAGGCACAATGTAGGCATATATGGCACATCTCCTGGGTGAGGGACACAACTACAACAGGGACTTTACCTAAGAAATTCAAACATTGTAACCTAATCTTTTGTACCCTTATATTAATCTGAAATTTAAAAAATAAGTATAACTGGTTAAGGAAAGGAGGTTATGTCTCAGGCTAAAGGGCAAGTATAAGCAGAGATCCATGAGGAGAGAAAAAAGAATGACTGAAAGAATTTGAATGTACTCCGATAATAGAGAGTGTGAGTTTGATGTACCAAAAGAGGTAAGATTACACTATATAGAATTTATTAAGGAGTTTTGTTTTTCCCTAAGTTAATAGCAAAGAAAAGTCATTAAAAAGTTATAAGCAAGGGGCGGAGCCTGTGGCTCAAAGGCATAGGGCACCGGCCCCATATGCCAGAGATGTGGCCTCAAACCCAGCCCTGGCCAAAAACTGCAAAAAAAAAAAAAAAAAAAAAAAAAAAAAGTTATAAGCAAGGGAGTAATGTATCCTATTCTGCATTTTTGTTCAAGATCATCTGCGTACAAGAGGATGTATTGGGAGGGAACCAGAGCAGCTGCCAGCAATGCATTTAGGAAGTTATAGCAATGGTGTAGGTGAGTTATGGTGGTGAGTTTGACTAGAGTGGTAGTGGTGAAGATGGGGAGAGGTGGTAGATCCAATCTGAGGGTAACATAAATAGGAATTGGTAATCATTGGATATGGTTATGAGGGAGGTAAAAATGATAATGACAACTCTTGGATTTCTGGCTTGTATAACACAGTAAACATGGTACTCTTAACTGACACAGGGAACGGTGGAAAAAGATGAAGTTATTTCTTGTAGAGTATTTATTAGCTCCATTTTAGACATATTGATTCTGAGGTACCTTTGAGACATTTAAGAAGCAATTTCAAGTAAACAGGTGGAAATGTAGAGCTTATATTACAAAAAGAGGTTTACATGGAAGATGAAAAACTGGGCACCATCTGTATATAGGTGGTGATTTAAGCCATAAATGTGGGTGACTTCTCCTGGGAATGATGAAATAATTGAGCTTAGAACTGAGTCATGATGTTTTCTAATATTTAAGGACAAGGAAGAAGAACATGAATATGTAATAAAAATGGAGAAAAAGTAGACAGAAAGGAAGGATTAAAAAAGGATATCTTGTCATGTTATCCAAGTGAAGAGAGTGTTTGAAAAAAAAAAAAAAGGAGTGGCCAATGATATCAAATGCTGTTGCCATATAGTAAGTGGACCTGGAAAGTGTTCACTGGCTATTAGAAAAATGGAAGTCATCAGTGACTTTAATTGTGATATTGGTGAAAGTCCGATTGAGTGAATTGTGAAGAGATGCAGGAAGATTTTGAGTACAGGGGACAGATTTGGTCAGGAGAGGAGAAAAGATAGGAAATAGAAATAACCAGAAAATAACCAGAGGGAGTGTGGTATTCAGTGAGGTATTGTTAAATTTATTTTTTAAATTTTTTAATTGTGGAGACTTAAGCATGATTAAATCTAACACAAGGATCTATGTGAAAAGAAGTTATTTAATCTACAAAGGAGATAAGAAATAATTGCTAGTGTAAGGTGGGGGATCCTGAAAAGAACTGGACCCTAGAATGGTGGAAAGTTGACCATAGACGGGAAAAGGATTCACTGCTCTAATGTTAAATGTAGTAGAAATAAAGTATATATTAGGTATAAATATAAATTTAGTAACAGCAAGAAATGAGCATTCGCCTCTTTAAGGTATGAAATAAGATCCTGTGGAAGAGGGAGAGAGATAGGTGGTAGGTGTGTTTATGAATTGAATAGCTTGGAGGATGTTTGAAACAGATGTTCATAAATGGTAGGAATGTTGGCTAAAGAGATGTGATAGGCTAAGAGGTAGCATTGAGGGCTCATTTGCAGTTGATGTTTATGAATTTACAGTGGTTGCAATTTGTGTTTTTGCATGTAATGTGGTGCCCAATGTTATGCCGACAAACATTTTTTAACAGGAGTCCCTGCTTGATCCTAAAATGTTTACTATGGGAATAATTCATGTCCACAGAGCCAGTTGGGGAAACTTCAAGATGTTAAGGACTAGCACATTCTGCTGTAGCAGCATCCAAAGTATAACAGTAGTGAAATTATTGCACAGAGTTGCAGTGTTTGCATTAGTTCAATCTAATCATAATGAACACAGGAGTTCTAATAATATTTATGTACCATCCTTTTCAGGAGCTGGGAGAAAATGATGAACCTAACCTGGATATTTCTGGAGTACAAATTTAGGAAAAGTTTTTTGGCAAATATGAGAAAGTTGAAATATGTTGCGGAGGCAGAAAAGGCTTATTGAAATTTCAAATCAGAAAATTCTAAAAATGAGGGAATGATGAGTTCAAAAATGGTAGTTGTCATGTGTTCTTCTGATCTCTCATGTAATAGGGGCTGTCCTATCATCCTCTTCAGCTTTTTACTGATTCCCAGAGGAGTGACCACTGCCCTTTCCTCCACTCAACTCTCCATTGATGCTTTTAGAGAACTAGCCACCACTGAAATAAAATGTCTTACTCAAAGAGCTCTCCATGTTGAATGTAATTGGAAACCCTGCCTTTAAAATCTATATTATGTAGGCATACAAGGAAAAAGGTGATTATAGGTGTGGCTTCCAACAACTTACTTTCTAGGCCATGAGTCTGAAAAGGTGGGAAGACATGATGAGGAAATCCTGCATAAAGAACATATGCTCTCAAGAGGATGTAAGTCATATGAGGTATTATACATACCAATTTAAAGTATCATTTTGGTCTTAGCATTCCCAATAAAATGTCTATTATAGTATTTTTCTTAGGCATCCATGGATTGTAAATGATAACATTTGACCCGATCTTTTCAGAAATATATAGGGTACCTTTGAGATAATGGACAAAAAAGGCCTTTAAATCTGTAAAACAGCAAGAAAATGGGAATATTTTCCTATTTGATGATTCAATTTTTAAAAATCATTTCACAGCTGTTTTGGACCCTTGGCTTTAAAGGCGGCTATGGATTGTGTGAATTCTTCCCTTGTTCAGTCTCTAATTATTCTGGAAGTAATTTCCTCTGAAATTCATTTATCATATACTGAACGTCTCCCATGCGTTAGGCACTGTGTGCTACATGCAAGGAATTTCATGGTGAATGTAATATACCTGGCCTCTACTCACATGGGGCTTATAGTCAGGTTGTGTAAGTGCCTCTCTTTCCACCTATAGTAAGATACCTTGGAAGAATATTCCTTTAACTCTTCTGCACTTCTAATGGCAAGAGATTTGGGAACCTCTTTTACGTGTTTTAGACATGTTTATTTGGCTGTTCACATCTTTTAGAGAAAGGTCCGTCTCTCAAGGTATCATGTTAAATTCATTACCATTTTTCCTAGAATGTGCATCAGCATTGTTAATAAGTCCAAATGATAATTCTTTATAGTGGCAAAAAAATATAATAACTTTAAGTTGTTAGCAAAGATTCATGGGGAAGGTATGGAGTTACCATTTATTTGCATGGTAGTTTATATTTTTGAGAAGAGGTGTGGCTTATTTGTTTTAACTTGCACTGGTAAAATATAAGACTTGATTCATATTGATGTAAACAGATTTCCTGATTTTATTTATTTTTATCTGGTTTTACCCAGTTTTAGATCATCAACACATTGGTTGCTAAGTAACCACATTGTTTCTCTGGCCCTAAGATTTTATTGCAAGGGATATAAAAGTATGTTCTATAGACAGCATTTCATATAGACAAATACTTTTCCTATTATGCCAACAGGATGCATTGCTTTTCATTTATGACTTGTCTACACAAGTGTAGAGTAGAAGTAACCATAGCTTTCAAAGTTCAAACAGAAATGTTGAAATTAGCCACTTGACCAAACTTAACAGATTCACCAACTAATTGCTGGAGTTTCTACTTCACTGGATGCTTATCGTCATAGGAGTATTTTTAGGTTTACTAATAATATATTCATATGGAAATCTTGTGCAATTTGGCAAATTTCCTCCTGTGGGATAGCTGTCAAGTGAAGGCCTGACTGCATACACATTCCTAACATGTGTAATTACATGCACATCCCAGGGTTCTCTGATTTTCTCCTGTTTATTTGTTAAAAGCATATTCCCCATACTTTCCTCAATAATTCTGTAAAAAAACACAATAACGGAAGAAAAGATAGAGATTTATATTTTTTTCAGTCCGTGCATCATTCTGGCTCTAACACGTAAAAGGATTATTGCAGGGGTGGTAGTAGCACTGTAATAGAGCTTGTGTGCTGCCATGAAGGTGACAGCAAAAAATCTACTTGGTCAGAGAAAAAAGACAGAGAAGCTTCAGGCAGCATTGTGTACTGAAAATAAAACGGAGGACTAAAATGGAGAACTAGTCAAATATGGACAGGCCCATATCTTTTACAATAACATAGATATTCTGGGTGACATAGACTTCTTAATAAATATGTGCATACACATATGATGTGCATATACATGTATTCATATTCATGTATATTTGTGTACACATGTATGTATTTATAAATGCACACACACACATAGAGACAGACAGAGACAGAAAGGAAGAGGGTGTGAGCTGAGCTCAACCTAAGTTGCAGAAAATAAGAAAAATGAAATCTTCAGCAGTGACCTTAACTTACTGTGCTGTGTCATGGTGTTCCACAAGAAGAAATTCCTGCACCAGAAAATTGGGGAGAGGTAGACCAAAGAGCTGGAGCCGAAACCCATGGAGACCTTAATTCTTTTCTCTTAATGTGGTGCCAGCATGTTTGCAAAAAGACATCCCTCAAGCTAAAAGTTACCCTAGTGACTATCACCTGTGGATTGGCCAAATTGTATCAATGTAATAGTATAGTCTCGTAAAGCAATATAATACAACAACGAGAAGTGATGAAATCCAACCACATGCAACCACACAGAGAAATCTCAGAAGCATAATGTTGAGAAGAAGTTAGACACACAAGAGCACATGTTATATGCTTCCATTTGCATAAAGTTCAAAACCAGACAAAATTAGTCTATGCCTTGAGAATTCAGGATAATGATTAATGTTGGTGGAAAGACAGTGACTGCAAAGGGGGTATAAAGGGGTCTTCTCAGTTGTGTGTAATATTCTATTCTGTTATTCTTACTGTTATTATTTGGGTACTGATTATACAAATGAAATTTTATAAAAATTCTTTAAGCTGTATACATTTAAGTGTCCCTTTCTCTCTGTCTCTCTCTCTCTGTCTTTACACATGCACACACACACACACACACACACACGGTGCCAAAACTGTATATATATTTTTAAAAAGGTAAAACTGTATTAAAATTGTAATGCTTAAGTTACATTTGATTTCTGCAATTACAAGAGATACAAGACACTATGTACAAGATAACAAATGTTATCAGTATATATTTTGAGTATTATAATTTTAACAGTTTTTCTTTCTTAAAATGTATATATATATATATTTGCACACTCTGTACATATACTATTACTTCAAGTAAAAGCTTTTAAAAAGGAAATTGAAAATTTCTCCAACTGGCCTTCAAAGCAGAGAAGACACTCAACTTCTGCCTGCCTGCTCATATTGTGTGAAACAAAATAGAAAATTCACCCATGAAAAATCCCAAATGTGTGCCAGATATAGGTATGACTTGTAATTGTGTACTTCCTGTGTGGGTGAAATCCTACAAACCCTCAAAACAAAATCAAAATGGGACAAACACTGTAATATCTTATGGGGACCCCCTAAAGATATGGAAAACTACTTTGTAAGGACTTTTTGGAACATACAGCACAAGAAACTCAATGAGAAAGACAAGAAAAAATAAAATGGCTCTAAGCTTGGCAATTCATTACATAAAAAAAGAATTATAAATCACATGATCATACAAATCACAATGAGGAGAAACCAGCTGATATTACAAAGGACAGTTTAGCACCCCCTAAAATGCAGATTTCAAGGACCTGGAAAAGACTATTTAAAAGGTATATTTAAAGTGATGAAAAGTAAAGAAAATTCAAAAGTAACAATGGGTTTATGGGCATTTGGGTTGCTTTCATGTTTGTATGCCATAGAATAATATTTAGCCATTAAAATGTTTTTTTTTTATGTTTACCTAGATGGAGTTGAAAGATATTCTTCTTAAAAAAATATCTCAAGATAAAACCAATATACAAACAATTACACACTTATATGAACAATAAAACACAAATACAGTCTAGCAAGGGGATTGGGTGGGGAGGGAGGGAGAGGAGGAGGATGATTGGCAGGAGGAGAATGATTGGCAGGAGGAGGGAGGGCAGTTGGCAGATCTCACCCAATGTGCATGCACATTGCCAGGGTGTTCAGCACACCCCCTGGGTGAGAGGCTCTTTCACAACTTGAACTTTATTTTGGAAGTGAGAACAACGTAACTTACAAATTTGTACCCTCATATTAATTTGAAATTAAATAAATAATAAAAATTAAAAATACAAAGTAACAACGAGTGAACTGGAGAATAATTGTTTAAAAATTAACCCACAAAACTTCAATGAATAAGATGGAAAAATAATATGGATATAGATAATTTTATCAGCCTCCTAAGTGAACTTGATTAACGTATAGATACAGAACATTTCACTCAATGGATAGACAATACAACTTTTTCAAGAAAAAATGGAATATTCACAAAATAAAATGACCTTGGACTAGCCTGTACAAGAAGTCTAAACTATCACTCAATGATTTATATTGTACCATGAAGATCAGTTTTTGTGATTATAACAACATCAAATAAAACAAGATAAATAACAATAAGGGAACCTACTTCATCACTTTCTTATAAGTTTGGTAATAAAAAATACATGCATCAATAACTCATGAATCCATGAAAAGACCTAATGAAATTATTATTTAGTGATGATTGACTAGAAAAGTGCCTCATTCCAGGAAAAAAATGCTGTTAGAATGGTACATGGATGAAAAATTATACCATGTAGTGTTATATATATAAAAAAATGCTAAGGATTAAAGTGCTTCATTCAACACATGAATATAGAAGAAGAAAGTAAAACTAAGGAAAATGGGAGGGAAGGAACAATACAAATTACTGAAATTAATTGAAAAAATTATTTTCTGGTCATATCAGTAAATCATCAAACCCAAAAGTTGTTTGAAAGCATACAAACATCTGATAAGTTTGCCCAAGGAAAAACATAATAGGGTTGACTAAAATAAAATAAAAAACTATTAGTTTAAGAGGTGGTATTAACAATAGCATAGAAATTATAAACATGGTAAGAGAAGATGCAAAACAATATCCTGTCAATAAATTTGAAAAGTTAAATACAGTGGAAATTTACTAGAAACAAAACTTTCACATTGAAACAGTATACATATGACAAGTTAATTATCCATAGCACTTTTATTTCTCAAATGACATTTAACAGTGAAATCTTAATTTTTTAAAATTAACAACTTTCTCAATTTGGGTGATTAGCCATTATTCCATTTTTATAGAATTATCGTACTATTACAAAGTAAACAAGCTGTATTTAAAACTTGTTTTGAAAATTCCAGATTAAATAGAATAGATTGGAAGCTATTCTTAGCCCATTCCTTTGAGCTTGCAGATATTAGTGATTTTTTTTCTTTTTTATAACCATAGCTAAGAATTCTGTTATACCCAACAGCTCTCAGCACTACTTCCTTAAGATTAAAAGAGCAAAGACCCATATTTCAAGGCAGTTAGAAAATAATTGATTTCTTGGGGCATGATCCTACCACACCTGATAATATTCCAGGCTGGCATAGATTTAGTCTTTTCCTTTGTCTTGGTAAAACTCACTATATAATGCAAGAGTCATTTTATTGACCCATCTGATCCAATTAATCTATGAATTATATTTTTAACCTTATCACCTCATTGTAACTGTGAGAAAGTATTTCAGTTTGACATATTTCTTACTCATCGTAACCTCTTGATATAAGAAAGCAGAATTTCTTAGCACTAGGTATTGCCATAAAATATATGAACCAGAAAGAACTGGCTTCAGTGAGACTTGATCTAAATCAGCCTGGGGGAAAATAAATAATGAAAATAGAAAGAGACATTGCCTTATATATCACATAATTTACTTGGCAGGTACAAATATGATGCCATTTTGCCCTCACGTGTATGCCTGGATAACTCCACACACCCAACTGCACTCACATGAACACAGGGAGCTAGGCAATGCACATGTTATTACTTCCATCCCATTTTACAGACGAAGACACATTCTCAAAGTTTGACAGTCCTCTGTCAAAGTTATACTTTAAACAAATATTTGTGATAGCATTAATGTTAGGATTTTCCCATTTAGTTTGCATTACAGACTAATAATTTAAGAGCAGTTACTCACTGGGAGTAAGGAGCTCATATTCTTCCTGTTTGGGTTACTTGCTTTACTTATCACTATGTTTTAATTACCTGCTACATGCCAGACGCTATAACTCAGTCCTCCATATACAAATGGATTCCATTTTGCTTTATCTCTCTCTTTTTGATAGTTACATTTCCTTCCAGCGTTTTCTGGGACTCTCTGGCTCTAACCATTTGCTATTTTCAGCACTAACTATTCAAGAAATTCCACTGAAGCAAACTAGGACTGGAGACTGTGGGCTTCCGTACCTGGAGATGGATCCTGTAATATGGTTGTCATTTTGTGCAGAGAAGCAATGGCTATTTGTTCAAAATGCTTCTCTGAATTGGGCTATAAATCTATTTCTTATGGAAAGGTAAAAGAGAACACTGAAAATAAAAGGGCAAAGAAAGTGCACCATCCACAAAATTGAATCTATATTGGGAAATTTCCTCAACTGTCCTTGATACATTTTTATTAAATGTTAGGAATTTAGGATAACTATTAATTGGATAGGGATATGACATATGTTATGATTGTTTGCCACGGTAAAGCACGTGGCTGAAATCTACAAACATTATTTGAATTTTCAGTGTAAGGTGACCCTGTGTTATGGCCCCTAGCTAGTTCATTGTTATTATGGATGACCAACCTTTCCTATCTGACTATATTTCCTTGGAAAGACTTGAGTGTGCGTGACTTCTTCTGGACTACCATCTGCCCATAACCCTAATGTTAAAATGTTATAATGAAAGAGGTTATAAAATGTTCCTTGGTGTCACAAAACCTAGTTAGATAGAAGCTGCTGAAATTTCACTTGTTTTCAAAACAACCAGTTGTATAAACAATTGAAGTGCCTTTTATTTTTTTTTAAATAAAGCTTCTCATATATTTTTATCCACACAGCAAAGCATTCCTTATTCCAAAGATGGCAAAAAAACTGGTATTGGAGTCCCTATACTGTAATAGGATGTGGCATTTTTTTCCTATTAAAATGCCAGAATTCATTGCAACTTAGCAAAGGTGCTATAACGAAAGCATTTGTCCATGTTCTTGAGAAAATATAATCCGAGGTCATTGGGGAGAGGCTGTGCATGAATACTAAGTGTTATTTTTATGTTTTTAATTTTTAAAAAGAAATATAGACGTAATCATGTTCAGCCCCTTTGCCATAAGATATCCTGCACTGCCTTGGGACTCTGTAGAATCACCACCAGTAATAAGGCTACTGCCAGATGCTGCCCCTCAACCTTGCACTTCTCAGCCTGCAGAACTGTAAGAATAGATTCTTTTTAAAATTAAATGACCCTCTTGCAGGTATTCTGTTAGTCCTTTATTTCTTAGAAAATGGACTAAGATAATAACCAACTGATATTTGTCCCTGGCATACAAGGCTGGTTTAACACAGACAAATTAACAAATGTATTACATCTCATTAGCAGGATGAAAGTTAAAAAACAATAAAAGTAATCTCAAGTGACACAGAAAAAAGCATTTGACAAAGTTCAGCATTGTTTTCAATAACTTTTAACAGATTATGTATAAATGGAAAATTCCTCATAATAATAAAATCTACTTATGAAAAGAAATATAGATATGATTAAAAAATATAAACAAGTAATATTCCTTATTTTTGAGAGGAGCATCCCCTCAACAATGTCTGCATCCTCATGCGAATGTTGCAGTGCTTGGGGATGCTACATCCATGCAGGTGATGCTCCAGGCCCGTGCTCCTCTGTTATTGACTTGTTTTGTTTGTCTGCCAAGTCCATTGCAATCAGGCAGCCTTCTCTTCCTGCCTTGTCCATATTAGTATGCAGAACAGAACTTGTGTAGAAGTGCTGAGGATATTTAGGTCATTTAACTGTAGCAGTAAAATACAAATTAACAGGAAAATTGCTGATATCATTAGTATAAAACATTAACATCTGCAGGTTACACATGCCAGATGCATAATATCTGTTAACTACAGTTGTAATAGGAGACCATTGGGAGTGTGAATCGGGATTTATGTAAAAGTTTTGCTACTGTAAAAAGCGTAGAATTCTACTTGTGATATTTAATTGATTAAAATGAAGAAAATTCTATATATGGGTAGAGATATAGGTAAATCAAACATTTTTGAGAATGAATCCAATCTGTTCTTCACGTCTTTTATTCCAAAAGACATTGAAGCTTAACATTAACAATATAGAAGCATCAAGTTTTAATTCCCTTGTTTAAAATAAGTAATCGTTTGGTTAAATTATTTACTTGTATGTTATTTTGTGTGAGTCTTCACCATTACCATCACATAGTAATTCTTACCCTTCCTTACGGTTTTGAATTAACCTCAACATTTCAAATATGTTATTTAATTTATAGTTTAATTATCTTTTAACCTTGATTTATGCTATATCAAACTGTATCTCTATGGGTATTGATGGAGTTAATGTTGTATTATAAAACTACATCTACTGGAAATGAATGTGGCCTGGGATGAGGGATTCAGCAATTTGATGAGTTTAAGGGATATGAAGAAAAAAAGACGATAGAGGTTTTATAGGTGAAATTTAGGAATTGAGAGATAGGAACATAGTTATTGTTTCAAATAACTAATGACTTTTTCTGGGTTTGACAGACTTGATTCTTTTGCCCCTCAGTTCTGTCCTTGACAAAAGGAAGTACTAGATAACATTTAGAAGCTTATTTGCACTCATTTTTTTCCATGCAGTTAGTGATACCTAGTCAGATTATCCAAATGTACTTTAAACAGACCTGCTATTGATTGTTAGAATTTCACCATTTAGTGGATTTGTATGATTTTTCATGAGTTTTGTATTACCCTTTGCAAGCTTACACATACTTAAAATAATTGATTGGATTCAATTAAGATGTACACCCTGTGGTAAATTTTCCTGAATAATATAATGATAAATGGAAGGGATACACTGAAAAAAGAAAATACCAGAAGGGCTGCAAAAAATGTGTTAGATATTATAAAAATGGCCACATAAATGGATACGGATTAGGAAATTGAGGAACCAACGCTATGTCACTACGTAAATTGAAGGAACATATGAGAACATAGAGAAACAATTAAGAGAAGTAAAATAATGACATACTAGATGCAAATTAATTTCAGACTACAAACAAGAGTTGTACAAACTTTAACTTCATTTTCTAAAACAACCTGATTTCTATTTTATAATGCCATTTTTTAGGACAGCAAAGAATTATTGTGAGTCTACTCAAGATTCCTTCCTTTCCTTAGAATTGTGCCTGAATTTTAAAGGAGGTTACGTGTGTTAAGGTGTTGGTGATTCATTTAGTCCTTTATTTCATTGTCCACATTTATATTCGATAGGGCAGCCATAAGGACATCCTATTTGCAATAAAATGGGCATGCAGGTCACCAGATGATATGCATCAATCCTTACTGAGTGGTCCCTTTGGGTCCCTGTTTCCTCTGCATTCTTTCATGTTGGGGCATATAGAAAGCACCGCGCTGCCTCTGCATCATGCTGGGAACAAGGAAAATCCTGCCTAAGGCTCAGTTATTCAAAAGAACTGCATAGCCAGTTCTATTCTGCAGTTCGTCACTTCCTTGGTCTGTCCTCTGGCAACAGGGCAGAAGTCCATCCTGCCCTTATATGTCACAAACCTATGTAGAAGGATTTGCCTACCTCTGTGTTTTAGACCTCTCTCTACCCTCTCGTAGCTTCTCTGATTCTGTATTTTCTCCTAGTCTGGGGAATTCCACGTTAGCCTAGGGAATGAGGATGTCTTTCTCTTACTCTGCAGCTTTCTTGCCAAACTCATTCTCTAAAGGGAGTGAAGTTTGGGTTTCAAAATCTGAGAAGGTACTTCTTTTGCTTGATGCTGTCATATTTCTTCCCTAAATGATGGCAATTTATTATCTGATAGCTCAAATTTGTGACGTAAAGGGCAAGGGAAGGATACCAAGCAATCACATTGTTAATATATGTATTTCGAAAATATTATCTAGCCACATATAAAGTGAAAAAAATATTCTGGAAGAGAAAAAAAAAACAGTCATTGTTTATGCCCTAAGTCAATAGTTGCTGGGTCAATCCTTATCTATGTGGCAAATAGAGCTTTGGGGTATTATGGGAAGAGAGAACCAATTCAGAGCTTTCTTCTGCTGGGACTGGGAAGTCTTAAAGACAAGTATATGTGATTTTGGATTAGGGTCATAATACAGAGGGATTTGGGGGCAAGCATGTACCACAGAGCTCTAATGAAATTCGAGGTCAATGTTATCAGTGTGCTTCATCTACTTGTCCATAAGAGACCCCCAAAGAGATGAAAAGTGGCCTATATACTTATGCCCTCCGCCCAAGAGAGGAGACTATGAGAACCTGCAGTCTTTGTCTAGCCGCTTCATCAGGAAACTAAGTGGCCACCTGCTTCTCCCCTGCTTCCCACAGTGGGAAAACTGCTTCACTCTTTGAGTGATGACCAACATTTTGGAGATGACAACCAACTGATATAAAAAGAAACAACAAAAATAACAACATGTCTAAGGGATCTCACATACTTGTTCAACATGTAAAAACAAATCATGTGTTCAGTGAACTCAAAATTTATTTTTTTATTAGATTGTAACTGTACATTACTGAATTTATGAGGTACAATGTGCTGATTTTATATACAATTTGGAATATAACTGGTTAACATAGCATTCACCTCACTTAATTAATTGTAAATTTTGAACTCAAAATCTAAATGGAAAAATAAATGCCAGAAAATAGCCAATTTTTTTTTTTTTCTGAGACAGAGTTTCACTATGTCGCCCTTGGTAGTGTGCTGTGGTGTCACAGCTCACAGCAACCTCAAACTCTCGGGCTTAAGTGATTCTCTTGCCTCAGCCTCCCAAGTAGCTGGGACTACTGTCACAGGTTGTAGTTGTCATTGCCCGGGCTGGGTTCGAACCTGCTAACCCCAGTGTATGTGGCTGGCACCCTCACCACTGAGTTACAGGTACCAAGCCCAAGAAATGTGTTTTAAAAGTCATATGGAGAGGACTTTCATTACTGGATATCAGAACATAAAATGAAGCCATTGTGATGAAATTCATTCCTTCATTTATCTAACCAGTACATTTTTATCTGTTTGAGCTCAACTTGTTCTAGGTACTGGAGAGAAAACAGTGGAAATACAGTGAAAAATGTTCTTCTTTCATGAAGGTGGCACTTTAGTGGAGGAGTAGAGAGTAGGCAACTAAAAAGAAGTTAAATATAGAAGTATATTGTAGTGCTACAAATGCTATAGAGAAAAGCAAGGAGGGATGAGCAATGCTGTGGGCATAGGTTACAATTTAAAGTAGGTTTGTTAGAGCAAATGATATTTAAACAAAAACCTGAACAGAAGAAGGTAGCTAAGCTGATATTTTGGGGAATAGCACCCCTGGCATGGGGAACATCCAGTGCAATTGTTAAGTTGTGTTAAAGAGAAACAAGAAAATCAGTATGGCTACACCCTCTATCATCTCAGTGACTTTTTGAGGAATTTTTTATAACTGCATTGAATCACTCCTTGTTTATAATAGCGAGTGTGGTTTTGGTTTCCTTCCCTGAACCCTGACATAAAAATGATACGTTTTCGATGTTTGTTAGACGCACAAGTAAGAATGTTGAAAATGTGGTTGAACATAAGCATTTTGAGTTCAGGGCAGAAGATGGGCTAGAGTTTTAATTTAGGAGTTGGCCATATGTAACTGTTATTTATAACTATGAAATGATGAAATGGCCAAGGGAGTGATTGTAGATAAAGAACAGACCTAGGGAAAGGGCTGTTAGATTTTCTATCATTTAAAGGAAATATTCTCGAAGCCACATTCATAATTAAATGCTTCACAGTAAGGGAAGTGATTAACTGATCAGATGCCACAGCTAAAGAAGGTAAGATAAAGCTAATAATTAACTATTGATTTTAGCTTTCTGGAAATTATTGGCGACCTTAACAAAAGACATTTAAGGGAATGGATATGGGATGGCGGGTGGGGCACAATCTCTATTTGTTAGAAATAGTGACAGTGATCCAGAAGCTGTCTGGAACAAATGAAGGGCGACTCAGGGTCAGTAGTTGACCCTCTAAGTTATGAGTAATGGGTTGTATAGGCTAGTGACGCAGGATTCAAAGCTGGAGGGTACTGAGAAAAACGTCGAAAGGATGGTGCTGATGCAGCAGTAAGAAGGAAGAATACTTAACTTACCTCTCTGTAGGGTAGTGGGCATATAGTAGTATGAAAGTGTGATGGAGAATTAGATACTACTTGAGGGGGGCTGTAGGGAAACTAGAGCCCCTGGAAGGATTTTTAGACTTCATTTGTAGAAAAAAGGAAAATGGGAACATTTGGTGAATATTGGTGATCTTGGTGTAGAAATTAGTAGAAATAGGTCCTCATATATATGAAAAATTTATATATGTCAAAATCAGGTTTAAGTTTGGTGAGAAAATTATGGATTATTCATCAAATTGTTCTGGCACAAGTAGCTCTCCATCTGGAAGGAACTAAAAATGTACCCATATCTTATACCAAATACAAAAGTAAGTTCCAGATAGGTTGAGATTTAACTGTTAAAATGTAAGATAATAAAAAGTCTACAAAAAATATTTAGGAGACTGTATGTATAAACTGGAGGTGAGGGAAATGCTCTTAAATAAGATTATACATTTAGAATCTATGACAAAAACAAATATGTTTGTTCTATAAATTTTGTAAATGTTCTGTGAAATTATCATTAAAGTCAATAGAAAATAGACTTGTAAAACAAACGGATTGCCACATGGAGTTCAGAAAAGAAGGTTTTTAATCTGCAATATAAATAGTTCTTACCCATTAAAAAGGAGAAAAAGAATCCAGCAGAAAGTGAACAAAAAAAGAATAGAAAATTTACAAAATAGGAAATCCAAATTGCCAAAAATGCATTAAACAATGTTGAAACTCATTAGTGAGTCATGGAAACGCAAATAAAATAACAATGTAATGCCACTACTATTAGATTAGTTTTTAAAAAAGCCACTATCATTTATAATTGTAGGATTACAGGCATGAGTATTCAGATACTGCTATTAAACTGTAGATTATTGTACAGCATTTTGGAAAAGAAATTTCATATCTATTAAAAACTCTAAAAATTATGTACCCTTTGACTCATCATTCTACTCCTGGTGATTTGCCATAGACAGAAAAGCCCAGTTTATAAGGATGTTTATTTAGGAATCAAACGAAATTCCTAACAATAGGAAGTAGTTAATTAAATTATAGATCAGGCATGTTGTGGATTACTATGCAAACATCAAAAAGGATGAATTAGAATTGTACTGAGTGATGATTTGGGGAATTTTCCATGGTGCGTTTTCAGATAAAAAAACAAAATGGGTATAATCAATTTGTATAAATGGTGAAAAAACAATCATGCAAAGTTTGTGTATGATTATGTGAACTTAGAGAAAACTATAGGCTAATATAAGCTAGGTTTCCAACTGGACTTACTAGGGGTGGTAGAAATTAGACAAGCAAAGGAGGGAGTCAAGTAAAATAGTAAATAAAAAATAATTACAAAATAAATAATACAAATCAGCAAGCCACAAATGAATGTATTAGGGAAGGTTTAACAGAAGACAGAAGTTAATTTTAAACAAGAGATGTATTCTTCACCATAGGTTTCATGCTACATAATTTACAGAGCCATCCTAGTATTAATTGTGTTGTATATATTAATGGCCAATGATTTTTCCTTAAATAACCAAGAGATGTTCTCTCTTTCGGGGGAAGCAATCCTTATAATGTAATTTTGTAGTCACAGATAGCAGGACTCTTTATTTCTCTTCACTCAATGATTGTATTTTTATTACTGATTATTTGAGGATTTTTTTTTTTTGAGACAGAGGCTCACTGTGTCACCCTTGGTAGAGTGCTGTGGCATCACAGCTCACAGCAACTTCAAACTCGTGGGCTTAAGAGATTCTCTTCTACAGGCACCCACCACACCACCTGGCTATGTTTTTGTTGCGGTTGTCATTATTGTTTAGCTGGCCTGGGCCGGGTTTGAACCCTCCATTCTCGATGTATGTGGCTGGCGCTGTACCCACTGTGCTGAGCCTTATTTGAGGATCTTAAATTCCTAAAATAGGAAAGAGGATTGTCACATGCACAGATATTTATGGATTGCCCCATTTAATAGGTTATTTGTACACTGTTTACAGTTGTAGATGGCAGATGCCATGTTTGAATTTTTCAGTCTCTGACATGAATCATATTTTTGCATTCTTGAATTATACAGAAAGGTTACACTGTTTCAGGGATAAAGCCTGGTTATTTTGTTTTCAAGACATTAGAATGTGTTTTCCTCTACATGATATTTCTAATATGCATATATTTTGCCATCCTTATCAAGAAGTCTCAAATATTATTCATCTGTTGTAGGTGTTTTCATGTTTATTTCCTCTAGCTTCAGTGTAATCACAGACACCTTTTGCTGATTTAATAACCATGCCACTAATTATAACCCCACCCTATTCCAAGAAACACACAGGTAGGCATACACATATATGCACACACATGTACAATGTTATACTTCCTCTGTATTTAAGATTTTTTTTTCTGTAAATATAGTGTGTTTCTAAACTTTCTAAATTTTTTTTCTTTTCTTCTGGTGGGTGGGGCACAACTTCAAACTTTTGGGCTCAAGTGATCCACTTGCCTCAGCCTTCCAAGTAGCTGGGACCACAGGCAGCTGTCACAACACCTGGCTATTTTTGGAGATGAGGTCTTGCTCTGGCTGAGGCTAGTCTCAAATGCCTGAGCTCAAGAAATCCATCTGCCTTGGCCTCCCAGAGTGCTAAGATTACAGGTGTGAGCCACCAGGCCTGGCCACTAAGTTTTCTCAAGTACCTATGTTGTCTCTTTCATCAATCTCATAAAATATTTTAAATAATCCTGAAATTTTAGGGTTTTCATGAGACATCTGTTTTTAATATCAGAATCTCATTGTAGTGGTGGTTTTGCCATTTCATAATTTTTTTATAGGCAGGTCAATTTGCATTATTTTGTCAACTTAATTGATTGTAATTTATTGAAAATAAAATGAACCATTGCAAGTATACAGTTCAATGAAGTTCAAGCTAGATATAAAGTACTGACATCATCTTCAAGAGTTCCCTGGTGCTCTTTTGCGGTCAATTCACTCCATTCACCTAGGCCCCTCATAACATGCTTTCTCTTACTGGAGTTTATTTATTTATTTTTATTTTCTCTATACATATACATGGGTTTATTTGGTTTCCACTTTTTGCCTTCACAAATTAAAAAGGCTTAAAATTTAATAACAATAACAGTGTTTAAGATAAGGACTAGAAACAAAAACCTCATAAAGAATTAATGAAGATAAATATATTCGGAAAAAAAATCAGATGATTGCTGCAATGAAATATTGAGCAATAATAATAATGCAAAAAAAAGTAACATTCACATTGTCAGATAAGAGTTAAGTCTATCATAGAATGCTTTGACTCTCAGGTTTAGTATGGAGTCATCAGTTAACTTATTATTATTATTTCTTTTCCAAAGTCTCAAAAAATAGACAACTAATATGTATAAATAAAAACAAAAGATAATTTCAAAAAACAGATCATACCAAATCTTATAGACAATTGAAAAAGAAGAAATACTTCAAAATCATTCTACTTCATCTGGATACACCTGATATTAAAATTGGAAAAATATATTATTATAAAGGGAAAATTACAAACATTTCACTTATAAACGAGGATGTAAGATCCTAAACAACATATAACAAGTTGAATTAAAAATTAATGTTCAAGTAATGTACTTTGGTCAAAATTAAATCTAATTTATGAGAGAATTAGTCACTATTTTCTTTTCTTTTTTTTTCTTTTCCTTTCCCTCACTCCTTCCCTCCTTCTTTGTCTGCTCTCCACTTCTCCCATGCCCCACTCTGTCATTCATTGTCATTAATTGTCCTCATATCAATGTTGAATACATAGGATTCATGGTTCTACATTCCTGTGATGCTTCACTAAGAATAATGTGTTCCACCTCCATCCAGGTTAATACAAATACTGCAAAATCTCCATTTTCTTAAAATGACTAAATAGTATTCCATGGTATACATGTACCGAAGCTATCTATGACAAACCCACAGCTAATATTTTACTGAATGGAGTCAAACTGAAAGCTTTTCCTCTTAGAACTGAAACAAGACAAGGTTGTCCTCTGTCACCAGTACCATTCAACATAGTGCTGGAAGTTCTAGCCAATACAATTAGGTAAGACAAGAAAATAAAGGGCAGCCAAATGGGAGCAGAGGAGGTCAAACTCTCCCTCTTTGCTGATGATATGATTTTATAGGTAGAGAACGCCAAAGATTAAACCACAAGACTCTTGGAAGTCATCAAAAAATACAGTAATATCTCAGGATATAAAATCAATGTCCATAAGTCAGTTGCCTTTGCATACGCCAACAACAGCCAAGATGAGAGGTTAATTAAGGACACAACTCCCTTCACCATAGCCTCAAAGAGAACTAAATAATTAGGAATATGCCCAACAGAAGAGGTGAAGGACCTCTATAAAGAAAATTATGAAACACTAAGAAAGGAAATAGCAGAGGACTTTAACAAATGGAAGAACATACTATGCTCATGGCTGGGAAGAATCAACATTGTTAAAATATCTATACTTCCCAGAGCAATCTACTGATTCAATGCCAACCCTATTAAAATACGAACATCCTAAAATGGTTCTGCGTTTTGCATGGAACCAGAAAAAAACCCGTATAGCTAAGGCAGTTCTTAGTAATAAAAACAAAGCCAGGGGCATTACCATACCAGATTTTAGGCTGTACTACCAGGCCATAGTGGTCAAGACAGCATGGTACTGGCACAAAAATAGAGACATAGACATTTGGAATCGAATAGAAAACCAGGAAATGAAACCAACAACTTACAACCACCTAATCTTCGACAAACCAAACAAGAACATACCTTGGGGGAAACACTCCCCATTCAATAAATGGTGCTGGGAGAACTAGATATCTACATGTAAAAGACTGAAACTGGACCCGCACCTTTTCCACTCACAAAAATTGATTCAAGATGGATAAAGGACTTAAATTTAAGGCATGAAACAATAAAATTTCTCAAAGAAAGAATAGGAAAAACACTGGAAGATATTGGCCTGGGGAAAGACTTCATGAAGAAGACTGCCATGGCAATTGCAGCAACAGCAATAATAAACAAATGGGATTTAATTAAACTGAAAAGCTTCTGTACAGCCAAGGAGACAACAATCAAAGCAAATAGACAACCTACTCAATGGGAAAGGATATTTGCATATTTTGAATCCGACAAAAGCTTACTAACTAGGATCTATGCAGAACTTAAATTAATCCACAAGAAAAAACCCAACAATCCCACACATCAATAGGGAAGAGAGATGAACAGAACCTTTTATAAAGAAGACAGACATGGGTGGCGCCTGTGGCTCAAGGAGTAGGGCGCTGGTCCCAAATGCCGGAGGTGGTGGGTTCAAACCCAGCCCCGGCCAAAAAACCAAAAAAAAAAAAAAAAAAAAGAAGACAGACAAATGGCTAGCAAACACATGAAAAAGTGCTCATCATCCTTAATTATTAGAGAAATGCAAATTAAAACCACCATTACATATCATCTAACCCCAGTGAGAATGGCCCACATCACAAAATCTCAAAACTGCAGATGCTGGCACAGATGTGGAGAGAAAGGAACACTTTTACACTGCTGGTGGGACTGCAAACTAATAGAACATTTTTGGAAGGAAGGACGGAGAAATCTCAAAGCACTCAAGCTAGACCTCCCATTTGATCCTGCAATCCCATTACTGGGCATCTATTCAGAAGGAAAAAAAAAAAAACTCTTTTATTATAAAGTACTTGTACTAGACTGTTTATTGCAGTTCAATTTACAATCGCCAAAATGTGGAAACGGCCTAAATGCTCCTCAACCCAGGAATAGATTGGCAGGCTGTGGTATATATATATATACCATGAATTACTAGAGTTTAAACTATTTAAGAATTTTACGTAAATGAAATTATAAGGTAGGATTTTTTCTTTTTTTAACTTAATTTTTATTAAACTGTAAGTGTATACACATATGGGGTACAATGTGATGATTTGATATACAATGTAGAATGCTTAAATCAAACTGATTAATGTAACTATCACCTCAGTTACTTATTTTTTGTGGTAAGACATTTATCATATACTCTTAGTTGTTTTGAAATGTACCCTTGCATTATGCACATTAGGTGAGATCCCACCAAATATCTTCCCTCTACTTTCCCTCCCCCTCCCCTCCCTTCTCCCTCCTGTCCCCTCCTTCTTGCTGGACGATATTATCATTCATATGAATGTGTAAGTGATTATATATTGGTTTCATAATAGTATTGAGTACATTGGATACTTTTTCTTCCCATTCTTGAGATACTTTACTAAGAATATGTTCCAGCTCCATCCAGGTAAACATAAAAGATATAAAGTCTCCCTCTTTTATGGCTGCATAGTATTCCATGGTGTACATATACCACAATTTGTTAATCCATTCATGGGTTTACGGGCATTTGGGCTGCTTCTATGATTTGGCAATTATGAACTGGGGTGCAATAAATATTCTGGTGCAAATGTCTTTTTCCTAAAATGATTTTTGTTCATCTGGGAAGATACCTAGTAATGGAACTGCAGGATCAAACTGCAGGTCAACTTTTAGATCCTTGAGAATTCTCCAAACTTCTTTTAAAAAAGGCTGTATTAGTTTGCAGTCCCACTAGCAGTGTAGAAGTGTTCCCTTCACTCTGCATCTATGCCAACATCTGTAGTTTGGGGATTTTGTGATGTGGGCTACTCTTACTGAAGTTAGGTGATATCTTAAAGTGGTTTTGATTTGCATTTCTCTGATGATTAAAGATGCTGAGCATTTTTTTCATGTGTTTATTAGTCATGCACCTGTCATCTTCAGAGAATTTTCTGCTCATGTCTCCTGCCCACAAAGAATTGGGGTTGTTTGTTCTTTTCTTATTAATTAATTTGAGTTATCTTTTTTCTGACTTATTTTATTCATCCAAAATCTTTTGCAATTTGGTTATGTTGTTGTATATATTAATGGTTGATTTCTTTTATTTTTGAGAAATACTCCATTGTATGGAGACATCAAAGTTCACATATTTGTCTTTTAGTGAACATTTGGTTTGTTTCCAATTTCTGGATATTCTAAATTAAACTTCTATAAACATTCGTGAGAAAGTCTTTGGACATATATTTTCATTTTGTGAGGAGTAAATACCTGGTAGTGAAATTGCTGGGCTGTATGATGAGTACATGTTTAAATTTTTACTATTTTTTTTTTCATAAGCCATTTGACACATTTTTTACTATTTTTTGTGTGGCGCGTGTGGATCAAAGGAGTGGGGCGACAGCCCCATATACCAGAGGTGGCGGGTTCAAACCCGGCCCTGGCCAAAAACTGCTAAAAATAAAAAATATATATTTTTATTGTTTGGATTCATTGAGGGTACAAAGAATTAAGTTATCGTTCTTGCATTTGTTAGGTAAAGTCCCTCTTATAGTTGTGTTCTGATCCCAAGAGCTGTGTGATGCACTGTAATCCCATATCCTCCACATTCCTCTCCTCTCTCTGCTCCCTCATTCCCCCACTCCTCCTTGAATTTCTTGGAGTTTTCTCTTATGTGGGTATGTATTAGATCATCTACTGGCTTCAAATTAGGATTTAGTACATTAGATTCTTGCTTCTCCATTCTTGTGATACTTTACTAAGAAGAATGTGTTCCAACTCTATCCAGGTTAATACAAAATATGTAGGGTCTCATGTTTAACTTTTTAAGAAATTGTCAAACTGTTTTCCTTCCTACAGTGTCTAGATTTCCTGTTGCTCTACATCCTCACCAACATTTGGAATTTTTAGTCTTTCAAATTTTAGCCATATTCATGCATATTTCATTGTGAGTTTAACTTGCATTTCTCTCTGGACTAGTGATGCTGACATTTTCATTCTACTTATTAATCATTCATATATCTTGTTTGAAGTGCCTATTGTACTAATTTGCCCATTTGTATTGGGTTGTAATATCATATTTTTCTGCAATGTTTTTCCAAAACCACACATTTCAATATTGATAAAGTCTAATTAGTTTTTTCCGTTGGTCTGTGCATTGTTTTGTCCTATCTAAGGAATCTGCCTATTGTAATGTTATAAAGATTTTTTCCTATAAATTTATCTATAAATTTTTGTGTTGGCTCTTACTTTTAGGTCTGTAATCTGTTTCAATTAATTTTGTATATTGTGAGGCAAGGGTCAAGGTTAATTTATTCTAAGTGGATATTCAGTTGTTTCAGAACCATTTGTTGGAAAAACTAGCTTTCTTTATTGAGTTACTTTGTCAACTTTGTTGACAAATAGGGTGTGTAGGTTCATTTTTGGAATCTATGGTCTGTTTCATTAATCTACACATCCTTCTCTTTCACTTATATCATACCACTTTTATTAATGTTAATTCACTGGAAGTCTTAAAATAAGATAGCACAAATATTACAACTTTGTTCTTTATAAAAATTATTTTGGCTATTTTTAATCCTTTGTGTCCATATACAAATCTCAGTACTGACTTACCTATTTCTACAAAATATTTCCTAGCACTTTGACTGGGATTGTGTTGAATTGATAGACCAATTTTGTGTCAATTTATATCTTAAGATTATGTCTCCTGATCCATCAACATGGCATATTTCTACATTCATCTTAAGTCTTTTAAAATTTCTTTCATCATCAATTTTTTTTTTTGGTAGAGACAGAGTCTCATCCTATGGCCCTCGGTAGAGTGCCGTGGCCTCACACAGCTCACAGCAACCTCCAACTCCTGGGCCTAGGCGATTCTCCTGCCTCAGCCTCCCGAGTAGCTGGGACTACAGGTGCCCGCCACAATGCCCGGCTATTTTTTGGTTGCAGTTTGGCTGGGGCTGGCTTTGAACCCGCCACCCTCAGTATATGGGGCCGGCACCCTACCGACTGAGCCACAGGCACCGCCCTCATCATCAATGTTTTTAATTATTCAGGATACTAGTATTATATTTTTATAAATACTTCTTATTTTTCTGGCCATTATAAACATTACATCATAAATTTCATTTTCCAATTGTTCATTGTTTATATACAATAATACAATTCATTTTTGTACTCTGAAACCATTCTATATTCCCTTACTAGTTCTGCCAGCTTCTTTTTGGATCGCTTATAATTGTCTACATAGCTAGTAAAGCCATTTGTTAATAAAGACACGTTTACATTATTTTTTCGCATTTCTATGCCTTATATTTATTTTTCTTTACTTATTTCACTGGCTAGAACCTCTTGCACAATGTTGAAAATTTCTGAAGGATTTCTTTAGTTTTTTTTTTTTTTTTTTCTTTAGTAGTATTGGCTAATTTGGCAGCAGAGAATCGTACAGAGATATAGCTAGGAAGTCCCTCGTGCTGTGGAAAAGCTCTTGATTAGTAAATTGATGCTCAATATCACTACTAATTAGAAATTAAAATAGCAATATTATATTTCTTTATATCTATAACATTATTATCAAAATTTAGAGAGCCAGATATCAAATGCTGGCAAGGATATGAGAAAAGGAATGTCTCTGGTTTAGAATGTGATATGGGACAGCTATTCTAGAGAGGATTTGGCTCTAATTATTAAAACTAACAAATGTATATACCTATTGCTGTACATCTTTCAGGCATTTGTACTAGAGGATTTATCTCATACAAGTCTGTTTATAAATTTGTACATAGATGGCTAGGTGTTCATCTCTAGGGGTAATGAGTAAACATAACGTAGTAGACAGATACCATACAAAATTTTTGCAGATAATAGAAGCAATGAACTGGCTTTAGTTATGGCAACAAGGATAAACTTTTAAAACTTGTCTGTGATTAGCATTTGTGTTGCTTCCAAATGCCCACCAACCCATGACTGGATTAACAAACTGTGGCATACCATGGAATACTATTCAGCCATTAGAAAATATGGAGACTTTACATCTTTTGTGTTTACCTAGATGGAGTTGAAATACATTCGTCTTAGTAATGTATCACAAGAATGGAAAAGCAAATATACAATGTACTCAATACTAATATGAAGCCAGTAGATCAGTGGTTCTCAACCTTCCTAATGCTGTGACCTTTTAATACAGTTTGTCATGTTTTGGTGACCCCCAACCATAAAATTATATTTGTTGCTACTTCATAACTGTAATTTTGCTACTGTTATGAATCGTAATGTAAATATCTGATGTGCAGGATGTATTTTCATTGTTACAAAGGGGTCATGACCCACAGGTTGAGAATGGCTGCAGTAGATGACCTAATATACGCTCACACAAGAGAAACACTCAATTCAATTCAAGGTGTGATGACAGGGAAAAAGGGAGTGGGGAAAGGGTACGATGGTGGGAGATTGATGTACTTCCACTTAATGGGCACAAGGTAAGGGTATATGGCACACCTCCTGGGTGCAGGACCCAACTATAACAGGGGCTCTACCTAATAAATGCAAACATTGTAACCTAATTGTTTTTACCCTCACATTAATCTAAAATTAAAAAAAAAAAAACAGTGATAAAAAAGGAAAAACAAAATAAGACAAGTTCTATAGTATAAAGTCTTTTATATAAATTAAAGTGCAATAGACACATGCAACCATACTATATATTTTATAAGGACATATACATATCTGAGAGAAAAGGGAATAAGCCTTAACAATGACAAGAGTAACAATAAAAATAAACAAGGGACCTGAAACTCGCCATAATGATGAAATGTGCAGTGAATAGAGGAATATGATTAGCTTAAAATCTTTACTCCCGAGTTTAAAATAATATAACAAAAAAGTTAAATTTTCATGCTATATTAAATGAAGAATAGGATATACTTCAATATATGCAGTGTGATCCCAGACTTTTTTTAAAGCTTATACATATGCATGGAAAAGTAATGTAAGGGAAAGCACAAATATATTAATCATAGTTTTTCAACAGGAGTATGGCTGGTAAAAAAAAAAAAAAGAAAAAAGAGTACTTTTTAGTTTGGCCATTATACCCTTTCTCGGTTTTCTAAATTCCTCATAATAAGAATGGATAACTTTCATAATGAAAACGATAACTGTTATTTCATTAAGGCCATATAAATAAGAAAATTGTATCTAACAAGATTTTTAGAAATTAGAATAATCATCAAATTCTATTTTAGCGACTGAAACTTTGTTCCAGGTCACAGAGCACCAATAATCCACAGAAACATGGTCTGAGAGACTATCTGTTCTGCAGATGGTGAGAACTCATTGCACTGCCATTGAGACAGGAGATTTTTTGCTCCCTGAAGAAAGCATTGTTCAAATGCAGGTCTTTGTGCTGTGAGAATGATAATTAGTTTGATGGGCATGGGCTCTTTATTCAGACTGAGACTATCATAGTAATATTTAAAAATAGCAGAAGTTAAAGTAATATGTTTCTAAAGCTGAAGTAAAACTAAATTAGTAAGGTCTTAATGCACTGAGAAGTATATATAAAAGCAGTAAGTATAAAAGCACTAAGACTAAAAGCTAAAAACCAACTAACAGACCATGGTGACCGTAAGAAAATAACTGTACTATTACAATAGAACTAGGAACAGCCTTCTCCCTGACAGTTTTATGAGATATTAAGGTAGTAGAAAACATCAGGAAGCTTTATTAGCAACTTTGAAATGGTAATGATAAGAAAATATGTTTTAGTTCATTAAAGGAAGTCACTGACAAAAGGACTGCAAAAGAACAGCTAGACAGTTCAGGGTCAGAACACCTATTCACTTTCCCACCTCTACCAGGGACGATTTGTAAAGCTGATGTTGAGTTTCTTACTGTTTATGGAGGGAGCTCTATACATTTCTATATGATCTTACTCAGTAAATTTTCTTTTTCTTTCTTTCTTTTCAGGCAATTGAAACTGAACAAGGCCTTAAGGCCAGCTCCCCTGAATTCTAGAGGCTCTGGCATCTTTATTTCTACGTTCTCTTCCTATTTCCCATGTCTGGAGTTTTGATTAGCTCGGCTCTTAGGCAGTATGTATCAAATTATTTCTTTTTGAGTGCTTTATTTCTGACAGTCAACTGGTGTTTCTTAAACCAGCCTTTTCTCTTCAACTAAGATGTAAGTACAGGTGTGGGTTTAGGGCTAAAGATCAATCGGATAACTACCTTTGTTTTCAGGTTTAGTCTGAGTAGATAGGACAAAGGGGAACTCTAATAGTTCTGTATTTGCTTACCAGAAATTGATAACACTGTGGCTGCTTATTCAAGCATTCTCCACATCACTCCGTCTGAAGAAAATCTTGATTATGGTTAGGTAGGCGTTCCTCATCCATGTGATTTAGAGAAGAATGACCTTACCGTCAGCTCTAGGAGTAGCTCTTAGTTTCTTTATTCAAGTGTTGAACTTTCTAAAAAAGGAAGTTAAAGAATGGCAAGAATACTATTAATATTTTCAGAAAGTTTGTTTGTTGTGTGGCACTATTTCAAATGTTGCTGATAGTTCTTGCCAAGCATCATGACAACAAAAAGTACTTCTAGGCATTTCCAATGCCCTATAGGGTAGTGACAGGGTAGAGGTTGACACCACTGGTAAGGGATTCATGGTGATCCCATTCTCCTTTCCATTCATTAGTTAAGGGATAGACTTGTAAATGAATTGTGGCCAATTAACACCTGCAGAAGGATTTGCTGGGAAAGACTGTTCTAAACTCTTTCTCTTTTTTTAATTGTTTAGTGAAACCAAAGACAATGACCTTTTTTTCCCTTGCGTTTTGTCCTTTATCATATCTGTATATGGCAGTGGAAACTATTGCAGCCACATTGTCACTACCCTCAGGATGACACCAGAACGTGGAAGAGGAATGAGTCAAAGAATCATGGAGAGTTACTCTTCAGAACTGTGTCTGGGGTCTACCCAACCTCTTGACTTCTTGTTAGTTGAGAGAAAAAAAATTCTCATATATTTTTCGTTAGTTTGAATACAAGTTGTGTTGCCATTTACAACTATAGACATCCCAGCTCATACAGTTGAGATGCAGCTTGGGGTTTTCAGATCAAAACTATGTCCAAGGTACCCAATATTTTATTTTTTTCTTTCTGCTACACATTGGAAGAAGAAGAAGAGGTATCTTATCTTTGGTCACACATTAAATACACAAACACTAATGAAAGCTGATGAACAAAAATAAGGTCAGCACATAATTTTTGTGATATTCAGCACCACAGAGAAGCAAATCAGGACTCACATAATCTTTATGCAGCACCACACATTGGACAACCAGGCAACAATAAGTGTTACATTGCTTAGTTATGTCTCCCTTATGCATACAATTGAATTGACTTCTGGGAAAATGTGACAGTGATGTCATGTAGTATCTGGACTTTCCTAGGTCCCTTGAACAAGCCTTAGAAATGAAAACAATGTAACCTAAACATTTGTACCCAAATATTAATCTAAAATAAAAAAGGATATGCAGAGAAAAAAGAATTCTTCCACAGCTTTCTATAATAGATAATGAAATAGAGTTGGACTAAGTTCAATTAAGAATTTCTTTTTTTTTTAATATATCGTTGGGGATTCATTGAGGGTACAAGAACCCAGGTTACACTGATTACATTTGTTAGGTAAAGTCCCTCTTATAATTGTGTCTTGCCCCCAAAAGGTATGTCACAGACCAAGACCCCGCCACCCTCCCTCCTTCCCTTTCTCTGCTCTTCCCTTCTCCCACCTCCCTCCCTCCTTCCCTCTCTCTGCTCTTCCTTTCCTCCACCCCCTCCCTCCCCTCTCTCTCTCTGCTCTCCCCTTCCCCCATCTCCCACTGTGTACTAGGTCATTAATTGTCCTCATATCAAAATTGAGTACACAGGATTCATGCTTCTCCATTCTTGTGAAGGTTTCCTAAGAATATTGTGTTCCACTTCTATCCAGGTTAATACAAAGGATGTAAAGTCTCCATCTTTTTAAATGGCTGAATAGTATTCCACGGTATACATATACCACAGCTTGTTAATCCATTCCTGGGTTTGAGATTTTGTGGGCCATTCTTGTTAATACATTCCTGGGTTTGAGAATGTGGGCCATTCTCAGTGGAGTTAGATGATATCTCGGGGTGATTTTGATTTGCATTTCTCTAATAATTAGGGACAAAGAGCATTTTCTCATATGTTTGCTAGCCGTTCATCTATCTTCTTTAGAGACAGGTTCTATTCATCTCTCTTGCCATTGATATATGGTATTGTTGGCTTTTTTCATGTGAATTAACTAATCCATTTTCCTTGAATTTCTCCTTTTATAAATATCAGACCTGCATTGATCTTTAAGGGCTCTCTCCAACTACTTATGCTTCCAACACCTTCATCCTTCACAATTGTATTTCACAATAAATCTCTTAAAAATCTAATCCCATCCTGAAGCCTGATTTTTGAAGGGCCCAAATAGATGTATCAGGCTATAAAAGATCTAGACATTAGCATCTGTGATGGTTAATTTTATGTGTCAACTGGGCTGGGCTAAGGGATACCCAGACACTGAGTAAAACATTATTTCTGGATATACCTGTGAGAGTGTTTCTGGAAGAGATTAGCACTTTAATAGGTAGACTAAGTAAAGGAGATTATGCTCACCAATGTGGGTGGGCATCACCCAATTATCTAAGAGCCAAAATTAAAATATGGAGAAAGTGTGAACTAAATCTTCTTGAGCTGGGACATTTATCTTCTTCTCTCAGATGTTGGTGTTCCTCATTCTCAGGTTTTTGAAGTCAGAGGTTCCTCTGGTTCTTAAGCCTTTGAGCTTTGACTGGAACTACAACACCGTTTTCATGGCCTCCAGCTTCGTAGCATCCATAACAGCATGAACAAATTCCTCAAAATAAATATCTATCTATCTATCTATCTATATATATATATATACTATTGATATACTATATATACCTATATATACTATTGATTGTTTCTCTAGGGAATTCTGAATTTTACAGTATTTATTTGTTTATTTTTTAATGTTGGGGATTCATTGAAGGTACAAGAAACCAAGTTACACTGATTGCATTTGTTAGGTAAAGTCCCTCTTACAATGGTGTCTTCCTCCAAAAGGTGTGGCACACACCAGGACCCCACCCCACTCCCTCCTTCCCTCTCTCTGCTCTTCCTTTCCCCACTCCTCCCTCCTTCTTTCTCTCTCTGCTCTCCCCTTCCCCCACACCCACCGTGTACTTAATTGTCCTCATATCAAAATTGAGTACATAGGATTCATGCTTCTCCATTCTTGTGATGCTTACTAAGAATAATGTCTTCCACTTCCATACAGGTTAATACGAAGGATGTAAAGTCTCCATTTTTTTAAATAGCTGAATAGTATTCCATGGTATACATATACCACAGCTTGTTAATCCATTCCTGGGTTGGTGGGCATTTAGGCTGTTTCCACATTTTGGCGATTGTAAATTGAGCTGCAATAAACAGTCTAGTACAAGTGTCCTTATGATAAAAGGATTTTTTTCCTTCTGGGTAGATGCCCAGTAATGGGATTGCAGGATCAAATGGGAGGTCTAGCTTGAGTGCTTTGAGGTTTCTCCATACTTCCTTCCAGAAAGGTTGTACTAGTTTGCAGTCCCACCAACAATGTAAAAGTGTTCCCTTCTCTCCACATCCACGCCAGCATCTGCAGTTTTGGGATTTTGTGATGTGGGCCATTCTCACTAGGGTTAGATGGTATCTTGGGGTGGTTTTGATTTGCATTTCTCTAATAAATAGGGATGATGAGCATTTTTTCATATGTTTCATAGCCATTTGTCTGCATTAGAGAAGGTTCTATTCATGTCTCTTGCCCATTGATATGTGGGATTGTTGGCTTTTTTCATGTGGATTAATTTGAGTTCTCTATAGATCCTAGTTATCAAGCTTTTGTCTGATTGAAAATATGCAAATATCCTTTCCCATTGTGTAGGTTGTCTGTTTGCTTTGGTTGTTGTCTCCTCAGCTGTACCGAAGCTTTTCAGTTTAATGAAGTCCCATTTGTTTGTTTTTGTTGTTGTTGCAATTGCCATGGAAGTCTTCTTCATAAAGTATGGGAGTATCATATTTACATACTGAAAGCTATTGTCTGGTATGTAACAAGAAATTCATATTGCAGAAGACTGTAGTCAATTGCAAGAGCAAAGTGCTTGGATAGGTAAAAAAGCATAGGATCCAGTGTTCTAATGTAGGTGTTATTTCACATAGGATCTAGGCCAGATCACCCGTTGAAGCAATAGGGAAGGTGGCATTTATACAGAAGAGTAAATTTACAAAGAAAATATGATTAGGTACTTGAGCAGTTTTGAGTATATATTTGAGAATTGTCACCCTAAATTTAATGTAAGAATCATCATGGCTAGGTGTGTTGGTGTACACCTGTAGTCTTGGCTACTTGGAAGGCTAAGGTGGGAGGATCTCTTGAGCCCTGGAATTTGAGGTTGCAGTGAGCTATAATTGGGCCACTGCACTCCGGCCTCAGTGACAGAGTGAGACCCTATCTATAAAAAAAAAGGAAGTAAGGATCAGCATCATTGTTATTTTCAGTAATGACATTTGGACATATAAATGAAAGCTCGAGATATTTGTGTTTGAGCAGTGGTAGAGTTTTCTTTTTTCCCCCTTGAAAGATGGTCAAGGCAGTTAAAGATGTATGTATGTTAAAGGTCAGAGGTGCTAGGCTCTGGAAGCTATGACAGGTAGGATGAGAGGGGATGGTATCAGGAGGTGATAAATAATTTAAAAAGTGGTAAGTTAATTTTTTTAGATGTCTTTATGTGGTCAAAGAACTGTTATAATGGGTGCTGTAATACAAGGAAGCTAGAAAAGCAGGAGATGATAAGTGAGAGGATGCCTGAAAATGATAATTTAGAGTCAGTTCATTTGTTAGTGATGACAAGATTTATAAAGTTAGACTTAAAAAACTTTCAAAGAATATCATATAGACCCACACAGGCAATCAATAAGAATGTAGGATATAGGTTATTAATGAAACATAGTTTTTAGAAAGTTACAAAGACATTGATAAATAGTTCAGTAGTTGGAGAAGAAACAATGATATTAATTAGAAAATGCCTTCGTATAATAAAGAAAATATTACATATCAAAAGTTATTGGACACAGTTCAAGTAGGACATACACAATCTTCTTTTTTTTTTCTTTTTGAGATAGAGTTTCACTTTGTCACCTTCAGTAGAGTGCCATGGTGTCATAGTTCATAGCAACCTCAAACTCTTGGTCTCAAGCAATCCCCCTGCCTCAGCCTCTCAAGTAGCTGGGGCTACAGGTGCCCACCACAATGCCCAGGTAGTTTTTCAATTTTTAGTAGAAATGGGGTCTCATTTTTCTTCAGGCTGTTCTCAAACTCCTGAGCTTGGGCAATTCACTTGCCTTGGCCTCCCAGAGTGCTAGAATTGTAGGAGTGAGCCAGCACACCAGGTCAGCAACATGTACAGTCTTAAAACTTTATGAAAAGATTGAGCTGAAACCTAATGAGCTAATAATCTTAAAGAGTTAGAAAAAATATAATAAAGCCAAACAAAATAGAAAGAAAAAATAAGAATAAAAATAGTAATGTACAAAGTAGAAACATATTTAGAAGAGAGGACTAACAAAATCAAAAGTGTAATCTGTAAAAGATAATTAAAATTGATAAACCTTTAGTAAAATAGATCGAGGAAAAAGAAAAGTACAAATAAAGCAAAATGCGAATGAAAAGGGGGATATAATAAGAGATACAGTAGAAATTTGAAGAAGACATTATGAACAATTTTATGATGAAATGTTTGAAAATTTATGATATAGACAAAATCGTACAAAAAGAGATATTACCAAATCTACTCAAGATGAAAATTGAATCTGTAATTAAAACTCACACAAAGAAAATATGTCCTGCATGGTTTTATAATGGATTTTTATCAATATTTAAGGAAGAGATAATTTTACTATTTATAAATTTTTTTAGTAAATATAAACAAATAAGAAAAATCCCCTTTCCTGTTTTTTTCCAAGTTGATGGTAGAGCTATAATAGCAAAACAAGTCTAGATTAATATGGAAAATGGTAGGCTAATATCACTCATATATATATAGATGCGGAAATCTAAAAACATTGAAGGTAGATTTTCAAATATATCCACTAACTATCTACTTATCACCACCTCTGCTACCTCTGCCACTGCCATCCTGAGAAAAACCACCATTGCCTTTTCCTTGAATAAGTATAATAACAACATCTATGCTGCTACGTTTGCCCTCCCTTCAACACAGCAGCCAGAGTGATCCTTTAAAATTGCAAATCGCATCTGTGTCTCTACTTCTCCACATCTCAATCAGTAAAAGCCAAAGCCCTCACAATGGCCTTCAAGGCCCAGAAACTGTGGTTCATGAGTCAATTCCAGCCTGCTGTCTGTTTTTGTATGGCCCACTTGAGCTAAGGAATTTTAAACTAATTTTAATATATTAAAATATAGATTTCATGGTGAGAAAATTGTGTGAAATATAAATTTCAGTTGCTTTCAAGTAACGTTTAATTGGGACACAGCCACACCCACTTTTGTGTATTGCCTAAGGGTGCTTTTGTGTAACAACCAACCACACTAACACCTTTAGTCCGTGAAAATGCAAGGCATGCCCCTGGACTAGCAGTCCCCACTGTCTGTATTACTCTTTGCTCTGTTTTCAGCATGGCTGATTGTCTCCACAGCTCATTCAGGTTTCTTTATTCCCGAGCCTTTCCTGGCCACCCAATATAAAATTGAAGGCACTCTTGACCCTGCCACTCTACCTCCTTTTTCTCATTTGTTTTTCTTTTTCTTGTTTTATTTTCTTTTTATTTCTTTAGGTAAATTTATTTCAGGCTAATGTGAAGGTAGAAACAACCAGGTCAACATATTTGATTTTGGTAGGTAGGGTCCCTCTTGTGGTTATGTCTCACACACAAAAAGTATGCCAAACACCCCGACCCTGTACCCATTCAGTGAGAGCACCCCATCCCCTCTGCTTCTCTCATTTGTTTTTCTTTATTGCACTTACTCTCTAATACCTTCTCTATATTTTATTTATATATATTTTTTATTTTTTGTCTTATGATGGGAAGAAAATTGTTTCTTTTTTGACTGCTAGCCTGGCACATAGAAAGTGCTCAATGAATGGTGAATCAATGAATACATGAATTGGGGAATAATAAAAATTACCTACATTACTAGGTATTCACTACAACTTAGATGCTGTACTTTTTAATGATTTTCTTTAATTCACATGACCATCCAAGGTGGGCATGATTGGCTCAATTTTCTGGAGCAAATAGCTGAATTTCAGAGAGGTTACATACCTTACCTAAGATCCAAAGAGGAACACAGAAATTCAAGTCCCTTTTGTGCATTGGAGGCCTTAGTAGAAAGACATTAAGAGTGGGAGAGACTATCAGAGGGAGAGCATGGGCTGGCCAACTCCAGCTGATATCCTGGGTTATTTATGTGTTTAAGATGAGCATTTTGCTGGTTTGAGGACTGATTTAAACCAGGGCAGGCATTGTTCTATTTACAATGAAACAAATATGAGTCTATAGCAATATAAAAGCAATTTAAGTTCAAAAAAGACCTCTGAATAAATCAGTCACTAGGCACTGAGATGGCAAACATGCTTATCATCTTTCTGTAAGTGCCACCTGTCATGGATGTATAAAATATAGTATCGGATGGTGTTAAAAAGAGCTATGAAGACAGAATGCATCACAAAGACTTAATAACTAGTGGAAGTGAAATATTTTATAGTATAAAGGTGAAACTAATAATAGTCCTTATGGACCAACGCTGCTTCACTAAATGACTAAGATTCCATTTGCTCTGAGGATTGAGGAGCCTAATTTTATAGGTGGTAATTTTGTAGCAGCACAGGGTAACCATGTAACAACCATGTAACAATATTTCATATTTCAGTATCAAATACTGTATTTATTTGTTTCCTTTTCTTCTAGGGCAAATAAAGTTGCAACTGCTCTTTGCCAGAGTTTATCAAGTTTGCCAAGTGAAGTTTTATGAATATGATTTCCGTATCATCTCTTGGGTTTCTGCAGTAAATATCCATAGGACAAGTCAAACAAATGCATAAGCTTATCCAAGAAATTACTGTTAGCATTGTTTTAAATGTATAGCACTAACTAACGGGCACACATGTCCATAGAGAGAAATAAAACTCAGTGGAAATCAACCAAGGGGCAGAGGGGAGGAAAGGAGAGAAGGGATAAGAAAACTGTCAAAAGGGTACAATGAACACTGTTTAGGTGATTGGCACATCTATAGCTGGGACTCAAGAATTACAAAAGGAACCATGTAATCAAAAACATTTGTAAATCCTTCAATAATTTGAAATAAAAAAATAAAAATAAAAATAAAATACATAGGAAGCACCAAAGGTAGGTAATTTATCACAATCCACAGAGTTAATTAGTGACTGAACTAGGGTTTGGACTCTTAACTATTGTGGCACCATGCCTCCCCAAATCCAATATCTATTGAAATGGAATAAAATTAACTCATGCAAATATTATTGGCCATTTTTGGCATTTTGAAGATCCATTAGGAACAACTATGTCCCTTAACTTTCATCTTAGTCTTTGGTTATTCTTATCATATAGACTACAACACAACCCATTAGAAGACTAAATAAAAGGTAAATGGAATTGGGAGTTAGTTAGAGACACTTTTCCAGGTAACCTAGCACCCGGAAATTTCATTTTGCTACAAATACTAGGACTGTCTTCTATAGACAGGTAATGCCTATATACATACATAGTTTTGCTATATAATTCTTAGATGTAGAGGTCTAGCTCCAAAGCAGTGGTTCTCAATCCTGGTAGCATTTTATATATAATTCTTAGATGTAGAGGTCTAGTTCCAAAGCAGTGGTTCTCAATCCTGGGGAGTTTTATTTCTCTCTATGAACATGTGTGCCCGTTAGTTAGTTCTGTACATTTAAAACAATGCTAACAGTAATTTCTTACGTAAAATAATATATACTTTCTCTAACAAATGTTATTATAGTAGCTAAGAGGTTCAGTGAGGTTGATAAAGAAATTTATCTTCACAAGAAGAGATCTCTGTGTCCTGGATCCAGGAAGTCTGTAATACTCTTCCTGTGTGATCTTAATCACCGCAATTAATATAATTCTCACTTGTATGTAAAAGTTCAAAAATCAATATTACTGGCCCTGACCCTCTCAAGTTCAAGTTCCATTCTGTACTAATGCGTTCCTTTGGGTCATCACCAACTGGAAAAGCCATAAAAGCCTTCAGTTCATCATTCCTAAACATTTTCTCTTCCATATTCCAATCTGCTCCTCCCCTACCCATCACAATATTGGACTATAACCTCACCATCTATCTCAGAAAAACCTACCTATTCACCTACATCTCTAACAAGCTATGGATTCTCTATCTAGTTCTGTTCATTTTTCCTCCAAATGTATTTTCAGTCCATTCCCTTCTCAGCATTCTTGTGTCTGCCTTACTCCAGGCCTGGAAAGCAACACTGTAGAGTGGAAAGAGAGTGATGAGTTGCTTACTTGTAAAATCATCATGCAAAATCTACTTCTGGCCCTCATGGAAACAAAGTATAAAAAGTACAGGCTACAAAATCCATTCTAGTTTTGCTACCACTTGCCATGCTGCCTTGACAAAGTTACTGAGCTCTTTTCAGTTTTGTCATGGAAATAAAGTATAAAGAGTACAGGCTACAAAATCCATTCTAGTTCTCCCACTTACTTGCCATACTGCCTGAGCAAAGTTACTGAGATTTTCTCAGTTTCATCATCTGTAAAATGGTGATCTTGATACCTATCTTGAATGCAATGCCCAGTGTAATGGAGACAGAAGGCATTCAAGAAATGGGAACCTTCTTTTGAATCTGTTAATGCATGTCATCTCATCTTGCAAGCTGCATAGTTAAGCAATAAAAGATTTTAAAATAATTTTATTTTTTGCTATCATTGCTTGAAAAGTATTAGTGTAAGGTCTAACTCATAATCTATAGCACTGAACCTTAAAAATCCCCTGTTCCTGTTCCTTTTCTTTTCATCCATATTTTCTCCAGAGCCTTTCTCATATCTAAATTCTCTCTCTAGCTCCAAACCTAGCTCAATATGATTGAAAACAAACAAACAATTCATAAAACATCTTTTTATTACATTGTTACATTTTCTGTTTCTCATAGATCCGCCCATCCTCTCTTGTAGAAAGCAAGACTCTTAGGGCTTCAGAAGGGGAAAGGTGGAGAGTTCAGTGGCTTGTGAGTGAGTGGGGTATTAAGGTGGGGGGAAGGCTCAATAGGGCAGATGTAGGATTATCTTTTTCTTGGAGAGGGTGGCAGCCCATCAAACTTCGAAAGTCAACGATGATTATCCTATTACAGGAACTATCATTTAAGCCAGTAACATCTTTTCCTTGTCTATTGCAGCAGCCTTCTAACCTGATCATTTTCCTTCTTCCAGTTTCTGTGTGACCAATTCATCATTCATATTACCAGTATAGTAATGTCTTTGTGAAAAAGTCTCTTGTAATAACAATAATCCTATGCTACCCCCAGCCCATACTCCCCACTAACTATAGGGTAATGTTCCAAGACTTTAGCACAATCCATCCTTTATGTTTTCTGCTTCTTCTCCAATTGTCCAATTCCACTTCTTTCCCCTTTCCAGGTCCCTACTTCTACTATTTACTCATGGTACTAGCTAGTAAGAACACTCTGTCCTACTTCAGTTCTTGATAAATCTTTTCATGTTGCCCCCTCTGATTGGAGGATCATTATTTTTTTCTTTATGTGCATGTTTTTATTTTTATACTTTATAGCACTGAGAAGCACTAGGCTTTTATTTTTCTTGTATTCAAAAACACATCTACTTCTTATATTTTGTATAATATTAATACATTCATCAGGTGAAAAATAGTTATCAAGTGCCTCCATGTCATGGGTCACAAAGATCTCTTAGAGCAGATCCAGGAGTGGAAAAATTGCTTCTCTTTGCCCTTCCAGTACGATTTTATTTCTACTACACCATGTTGCATTCTAAGTGCCAGATGCTGTGTCAGGAATTAAGGACAGAATTATCTTGGAATGGTTAGCTGTTATGAAAGCTCCTTAGAAAGCATAATGTCTGCATGACTTGAGTTTTAACTAAGGCATTCTGACATTAGGGAGTAGAGTTCTAACGCTAGTCCCCTCTTGTGTTTTTTTTTTTTTTTTAATAACTGTGTCTCACCCTATTTGACCATGTAATTTATCACAACTGAGACACATTTTTTTTTCTTTTTTACTGGTGATTACACCATTGCCCGTGGTCATTGAAAGTGAATCCATAATTTTGCTCTCCTTTCTAGGTAAGTAGGCAATCAGAATGACCTTGCATGGCCTTAGGGAGGGGAGCAAATGAAACCCCAGCTGTAGCAGAGAGTTCTAATTTACTGCCACTGTGCTGATTATATGCTTGGATATTTCCTGAAATAGTGAAAATCTGTCGAGTCTGTAGAGCAAATAGAAGACAGACAAGATGCTTGATGGTAGGGGTTTGTAGTGTGAGAGAATATGGTGAAGTGAGCATTGAATATATGCATTGGTACTCTCAGAATGTGGGATGTTTACACCACATAATAATCCTAGAGTAAGGCATGCTTTAATTTAAAACTCTTCCTAATTCAAGGTAAAGTTCAACAGGTGACTGTGGCTGACACTACATCAGCTACCATGAATTGGACCCTAGAACGAAGATACTGTCAGATCCAGTATCACAGTATTTGGAAAGTCTGTACTTACAGCACTTGTGTTTACCATGCCTTTTAGCTTAGAGGGTAATTTTATAAACTCTAATTTGATCCTAGTGACAACTGTAATGTAAGGATAATGATAATTATCACTGTTGTCCCCCTGAGGCAACTTAGGCACAGAGTAAAGAAGAGTTGACTAAGGTCTCTCAGCTTCTCAGTAATGGAACCCAGATTTGTCATTTCACAGTATCACAGTGTTGACTTTCTCTTAAATAATTCACTCTTTATAGGGCAAGAGAATTGAATGGGAAGAAGAGCTAAAGGGAGTGCCCACCTTCGAAATTTCACTGTGAGCTAGATGCCAAGCTGCCTGCTTTTCATCTCCTTTTAACTTCACAATAACTCTGTGTAGTCCTTGTCTTCCTTGGACTGAGGGAGTTCCCAGGAAATAGTAGTTTCAGTACTAAAACCAAGAAGATGTAGGAGATTTATGTGAGGTATTCTGAATTCCACTGAATGAATGTGAAATTTGAGGCTTAGCATGATTGACTAACTTGCCCCTAGAAGCATATGGTTCTTATGGCATGTTTGTACATGTAAAGAAAAGAATTTTACAATTATTCTCTCAATAAAATTCATTTTGTAAGTGCATGTTTGGTAGAAATTAATATTCTGCATTGGAAATACAAAAATCAGAAATAATTTTAGAAAAAAAGGCTTGGTTTGAAAATACATTTAAATAAAATGTGAATATTTACATCATTTGGAATATGAACTTTAATTACAGTTTTACAATTTAAATTTTGAGAATAAAATAATATAGGAAGACATAATATGAAACCTAAATTTTAAAAGGAAGGATTAACTAAAGAAGAAAGGATAAAAACGTGAATGTATATAGATATAAACAGTTATTTTTTATGGTGGCTTTACAATTGCTGGTTGAAGAAAAGTTAGGGAGATGAAAAGCCTTATTAAACAGCCACCTGAAAATATAAAACAAATCTTGGGAATAGTTTCCAGGAAGGGATACTCCAGGACTGAGGAGTGGTTTAATATAAAAACAGGGCTAACAAAATCGATCTTGTGGGACCAGGTCTTCCAAGAACATAAGTGATCTTTATACCTCAAGTATGAGGGATAGATGTCCTCCTAATTAACAAGAAGCCAGATGTCAATTTTCACAGGCAAAATACTCAAGTGTTCAAAAATGCAAATTAATTAATTTCTTTATTACTGAAATTAGCTTATCTCTTTAGTGCTCACTACTACTTGGTGGCAGAAAAATGTGATTTTGCCAACACCAGGTAATCCATCACTTCTATTTTAAAGTTTAGTTTATTTTGGGTAAATACTGGAATTGATAATGTTCTTCCTGACTTTCTTTCATCTCTTCTCACAGAGGTTGTTTTTATTTCCTGATGAGTTGCACTTTCTTGTTTACTTAAAGCAATCAACTTTGTTGGTGTATAACTTACAAAAATAAAATTCATTTCTTTAAGTGTATGTTTTGTCAATTTCTACAAAAATAGCAAAAGAACAAAAATAAATATATACATAAATAAATAAGTAAGTAACAACAGGGCTGAAATAAGAGCAATGCTCTGGGACCTGTTCACCTACCTATTGGAGGGTAGAAACAAGCTGTAAGGATGCGTTTGGTTTAAAACTCTCTTTCCAGTAGTGGAAATTCTATTGGCCTGGCTGCATAGTCACTGATTACGTCACTAAAAAGTCCCAGAACTCAAAAATGTCAAGGTGCATACAATGTGAAATCTCTGACATGGAAGGCACAACTCAAACATAGTTTGTCTTTTAAGGGGGCTATATATCAACCTAAAGACTGATTAGGAATATTTGTGAATGCTAACCCCATAGTCCCTGGAAATTCTGCCACCAGGAGTCTGTAAGTGTCTAGAATTATAGTATCTTTGACAGAGTAGGCTGGCCACTTGGGAATTCACACAAAACCTATTTTTCTGAAGGAATTCGCATAAGTGACAGGGGACTGTCAATTTATACTAAAAATTGAACTATTTATAAACTCCAAAATGGTTTTTAAGCCTATGAATGGTTTAATAATATATGCATTAATAATAAAAAGCCTTATGAGTAAGAAGTTATTTGCAGACCCAATTTAAACATGAGATGATGAAATATACAAAACAATAGTAAGCAATTTAATATCCTCTTTTTCATTGTTTCCTTTAGAATTATGTGTAAGTCTATTATTCCTCACAACTTTATATATCATGTCCTGATTTCTTTCTCCAAGGATTTTCTCAGGGCCTAAATGTCTCTGAAGCTTTAAAATGTAGACACTTCCTTAACCTGATTAAGGATGCATTAAGTTAATTAGGTTATGTATAATATTCTTTCCATTCCAATCAACTCTAAGCCTGGAGATGTCTGTTCTTGCCATCACATTTCTCACATTTTCTTTACCTGTCATCTCTCTAGAGAGCTCCTGTCAGTTTTTCTCATCCTCTGTCAGAAAATGGAGCTCAACCTCCTCTCCTCTTCCTTTATCTATTTGTGTACCAAACATAATCTTACACAAGGCTATAAACACTTTATGTCCTTTCTTTTGAACAATTACTCTGTATATTACCAAATGTTTTTGTTACCACTCTTGGGCTTAGTGAAAGCACTAAATAAATATTCCTTAACCTGAGTGGGTTGCTGGGGACACAGAAGGGAAGTGTGTAAGTTGGACATGGGTGCTGAGGAAGCTCACCTGGACAGATCTGACAGTAGAATATAGTGGGGTTCTGAGATGTGGCAAGTTGGGAGAGTTCCCATTTTCTTTGCAGGAAAATTGTCCTGTTTGATTAGGGTGGGTTCTATGAAAAGGGTATGTGCAGACCCATGTGGCATAGAAACCAGATGGTTCATTCAGGCACTCAGGCTGACTGGGAACAGCACCCCATCTCACAACCATTCCGACTGAGAGAGAAGTTTGTGCTGAAAAGTAAGTGAGGCTTCCATGGAAAGTGGTACTCATGACTTGGAGGCCTACCGTGGATCTGGGGTACCTAAACAGGAAATCACTGAAATGGCATATCACTGAGTTGCACTCCAAGAGGTCTGGAAAGCCAGGTGCAAGAAGGTGTGAAGCTAGACAGACATTGTGAATCTCAGATGGACCCACCTACGTAGGAAGACATTCTGGTGCAGTGAGGCCACTCAAGCACTACCCTGGCAGATTTCCCCAGAAGTCTGGAGCGGATTTTTGAATCCTGCTGCAACAGATGCCTCACAAACCTTTGTAGAGCCTGGGGGCAAGCTCACATTATCCAACCCCAACACCCTCATTTCCCACCCACCTCTGTTGAGGCAGAGAATAAGAAATTACCAGGAAGGTCCATGGCCCTACTTACAACCTGGGACATCTGTTCCAAAGGAGAAGAAATCAGCATAAGTACTCCAGGATTATGAAAAGTCAGAGCAAAAGGTCACCCACTATCATTCCTAAAATGGAATACCAACTCTCTGGCAATGGATACTAACCAAAATGGAAATATAGAAATGACGGAAAAAGAATTCCAAGTATAGATCATAAGTGAGATCAATGAAATCCAAGATAAAATGGAGTACCAACTCAATAAACCAGAAAAATAATTGATGAAATTAATGAAATATTCACTAAAGAGACCAATATGTTAAAGAAAAAAATAGAGCTTTCTTTTTTATTTCAAATTAATATGAGGGTACAAATTTTTAGGTTACATTTTTCTCACTTCCAAGGTAAATTTCCAGTTGTAAAAGAGTCCCTCACCCAGTGGATGTGGTATCCACCAATGCATTGTGCCCGTTAGGTTAGATCTCTCCAAATTCCCTCCCCCCTTCTGCTAAACATCCACCCTCTCATCCCTCCCCCCTACCTCCTCCCCCTGCTCCTGTACTAGATTATATTTGTGTTTTATTGTTCATGTGAGCAAGTAATTGTTTATATATTGGTTCATATTAGTATTTAGAATAATGGATATTTATTTTTCCATTCTTGTGATAATTTACTAAGAAGAATGTGTTTCAAGTCCATCAGGTAAACATAAAAGACATAAAGTCTCCATCTTCTTATGGCTAAATAGTATTCCATGGTATACATATATACCAGAGTTTGTCGATCCATTCATGGGTTAATGGGCATTTGGGTTGTTTTCACAACTTGGCAATTATGAATTGAGCCACAATAAACATTTTGGTGCAAATGTCTTTGTGGTAAAATGATTTTTGTTCTTCTGGTTATGTATCTAGTAATGGAATTGCAGGATCAAATGAAAGGTCAATTTTTAGATTTTTGAGGATTCTCCATATTTCTTTCCATAAAGGTTGTATTAGTTTTCAATCCCACCAGCAGTGTAGAAATGATCCTTTCTCTCCACATCCTCGACAGCATCTGCAGTTTTGGAACTTGGTGATGTGGGCTAATTTTACTGGAGTTAGGTAATATCTCAGAATGGTTTTGATGTGCATTTCTCTGAGGATTAGGGATAACGAACATTTTTTTCATGTGTTTCTTGGCCATATGTCTGTCTTCTTCAGAGAAGTTTCTGTTCAAGTCTCTTGCCCACTTATAGAGGGGATTGTTTGCTCTTTTCTTGTTGTTTAAATTGAGTTCTCTATGGATTCTACTTATCAGGCTTTTGTCAGATTCATAACATGCAAAAATCTTTTCTGATTCTGAAAGCTGTCTCTGTTTGCTATGTTTGTGGTACTCTTAGCTGTGCAAAAGCTTTTTAGCTTGATGAAATCCCAGTTATTTATTTTTGATGTTGCTGCAATTGCCAGGGGAGTCTTCCTCATAAAGTTTTTTCCTAGGCCAATATCTTCAAGCATTTCCCCACACTCTCTTCTAGAATTTTTATTGTTTTATGTCTTAATTTAAGTCTTTTATCCAGCAAGAATCAGGTTTTTCAATGGTGAGAGGTATGGGTCCAGTTTTAGTCTTCTACATGTGGGGAACCACTTCTTCCAGCACCATTTGTTAAATATGGATTCTTTTCCCCAAGGCATGCTTTTGCTAGGATTCTCAAAGATCAAATGACAATATATGGCTGGGTTCATCTCTAGAGTCTCTATTCTGTTCCCTAGATCTATGTAAGTCTCTATTTTTGTGTCAGTGCCATGCTGTTTAGATTACTATGGACTTGTAGTATAACTTGAAATCTGGTAACATGATGGTTCCAGATTTTATTTTTTATTTCTAAGAATTGTATTTGCTATTTGAGTATTTTCCTATTTCCATATGAGCTTTCAATTAAATTAGTAAGTTAAAAATAATGAACAGATCATTGTGAGGAATGAACAAGAAAGATGGAATTATGTAAAATGCCCAAATATAAAACTCTTAGGCATTCCAGCATGCAAAGATGAAAATACACAAGGGATAACCTTCTGGTCTTACTAGAGATTTAACATTCAGGTACAGGAAGCTCAATGAACAACGGGGAGATTCATTGCAAAGAGGCAGTCACCAAGACATATGGCTAGAGTCAGCACAAAGTAGAAACTCTTAAGAAGCATAAAAGAAATAGTTGAAATCATACCTTATGTTCTCAGACTGCATTGCAATAAAACTAGAAATCAATTCCAAATGAAATGCCCAATTCTGTACAAAGTCATGGAGATTAATTATCCTGCTGGTAAGTAGTTATTGCATCAATGATGAAATTATGAGGGGAATTTAAAGATTCCTTGAGATCAATGACATAGAAGTCACAAACTATCAAAATCTATGGGATAAAACATAATAATATCTATGGTGAAAATTCATAGCCTTAACTGAATACAGTGAAAACCATAAAAGCTACAAATTACCAGGAGGCGGAGCAAGATGGCAGCCGAGTAACAGCTTCCTTGCATCTGGGCACCGTGAGTCTGGGGAGATAGGACTCCAGGCATCTCTGGCTGGTGGGATCTGCCTATCATCACCCCTGAGAGGATACAGGGAGTCAGCGAGAGACTTCTGGACCCCAAGAGGAGGACTAAAACAGTGGAAAACCGGCAAGTGGTCGTGTGTGTTCAATCCGTCTAAACCCGCACGCAACTGTAAGTTCAGTAGCAGCGAGACTGCACACAAGAAAGGCCTTACCTGTGAACTGTTTTGGTGTCTTTGGACTTGGCACTCAGCTGAACTGCCTTGGGGAGAGCCTGAGCGGGAGTGCGGAGAAATTTGGCCTTTGTCTAGGGCCCCAGTCTGAGCCGCTGAGCCAGACGGAGCTAATAGTGTTTGGCTCTGGGTCACAGGCAGACATTGTGAGTGATCTGCCCTGGCAAGCTCCGCCCTCAGGGTTGCAGAGCTAAAATTGGGTGGGAGCTGGTAACCCAGCGACCAAGTAGCCTAAGGGTGGGGTCTGAGCCGCCTTGCAGCCCTAACCCTCGGGGGCAGAGGGAGACCAGTTTTGGCACACAGAGTAAGTGGATAGCCACTTCAGCAGTGATTCCAGCGACAAGCACTTCCCTGGGACAGCTTCTGCTCAGCAAGTGAACAAGTTAAAAGTGCCTTTTAAGTGGAGTGAAGAGAGATTTAGGGTGTCTACCTGCTGGGGTTTGAGAAACTAGCAGCCTCTAGTCGTATCAGAACTGTGATTAACATCTCATACCCCAGAAGACCACATGTTGCCCAGACAATATTCAATAACATATACATACTGCTTTGTTTTTGTTTGTGTTTTTCTTTTTTTTTTTTTTTTTTGGTTTGGTTGTTTTTTTTTGTATATTTTGATGTTGTTTTGTTTTTTAAGTTCAACCTTTTCCATACAGATCCTTTTTCTTTCTCTATTTTTCTAGTTTAATTATAATTTCCCTTTGCTGCCTATTTCAATAATTAGAACTTCATTTTTGCTAGTGTTTCTACCGCTATTATTTGGTTTTCCACCCAATTTTATCCCGTAAAGTTTTCTGTTTGCTTGTCTTGGTTTGATTTATAGCATTTTTGTCTTTCCTCTCTAATTGGTGGAGGTGGGGTACTGTGTCTGATCAGGTTAGCAAAGAGCTGCTGACCTCAAGGGAACCACGCAACTGGACACCCCCAGAAGGTGGTTTTCTTTTTAAGGTTGTATCAAAGTACCCTACTGTACACCTATATTGGCTCTGTCTCCTTCTTTCTGTGCCTCTCTTCTTTTTGTCAATATTCCTTTTACCCATCCCCTCTCCTTTCTCTATTTTTCTTTCTTTTTCTTATCACTCGGTCCTCCATTCTTTCATCCCTTTTTTGCTCTTCAACCTTCTCACACTTCTGGTCCTGTAACCCTTAGTCCACTGGCACGAGAACTTAAAGAGCAAGAGGAAGTGAAAGGAAAATTAGGGCAAGGAAACAGATAAAAGAAATAACTCATGAGGAAGAATCAGCAGAAAACTCCAGGCAACATGAAGAACCAGTCCAGAACAACCCAGCCAAGGGACCATGAGGTAGCTACTGCAGAGGATTCCACCTATAAAGAAATGTTAGGAATGACAGAAAGGGAATTTAGAATACGCGTGTTGAAAACAATGAAAGAAATGATGGAAACAATGAAGGAAACTGCTAATAAAGTGGAAAATAACCAAAAGGAAATTCAAAAACAGAATCAAATAAGAGATGAACGATATGAACAATATAAAAAGGATATAGCAGAGCTGAAGGAAATGAAACAGTCAATTAGGGAACTTAAAGATGCAATGGAAAGTATCAGCAACAGGTTAGACCATGCAGAAGAAAGAATTTCAGAGGTAGAAGACAAAGTTTTTGAGATAACTCAGATAATAAAAGAGGCAGAAAAGAAGAGAGAGAAATCAGAACGTTCACTGTCAGAATTATGGGACTTTATGAAGCGTTCCAACATACGCATTACAGGAATTCCAGAAAGGGAAGAAGAATGCCCCAGAGGAATGGAAGCCATACTAGCGACTATTATAAAAGAAAATTTCCCAAATATCACCAAAGATTCTGACACACTGCTTTCAGAGGGATATCGGACCCCAAGTCGCCTCAACTTGAACCGTGCTTCTCCAAGACAGATTGTGATGAACCTGTCCAAAGTCAAGACAAAAGAAAAGATTCTGCAAGCTGCCAGGAGTAAGCACCAGTTGACCTACAGGGGCAAATCCATCAGAGTGACCGCAGACTTCTCTAATGAAACTTTCCAAGCAAGAAGACAATGGTCATCTACCTTTACTCTACTTAAACAGAACAATTTCCAGCCCAGAATTCTGTACCTTGCTAAGCTAAGCTTCAAAATTGATGGAGAAATCAAATCATTTATGGATATACAAACATTGAGGAAATTCGCCACAGCAAGACCAGCTCTACAGGAAGTACTTCAACCTGTTCTACACACTGACCACCACAATGGATCAGCAGCAAAGTAAGAACTCAGAAATTAAAGGACAGAACCTAACCTCCACACTGATGCAAAAGATAAAACTAAGCAATGGACTCTCACCAAATAAGACGAATAGAATACTACCACACTTATCAATTATCTCAATAAATGTTAATGGCTTGAATTCCCCACTGATGAGACATAGATTGGTTGACTGGATTAAAAAACACAAGCCATCCATTTGCTGTCTGCAAGAAACACACCTGGCTTCAAAAGACAAATTAAAGCTCCGAGTCAAGGGTTGGAAGACAATTTTTCAGGCAAATGGAATTCAGAAAAAAGAGGAGTTGCGATCTTATTTTCAGATACATGTGGATTTTAAAGCAACTAAAGTCAAAAAAGACAAAGATGGTCACTTTATATTGGTCAAGGGAAAAATACAATAAGAAGACATTTCAATTCTAAATATCTATGCACCCAATTTAAATGCTCCCAGATTCTTGAAACAGACCTTACTCAGTCTGAGCAATATGATATCTGATAATACCATAATAACAGGGGACCTTAACAGTCCTCTTACAGAGCTGGACAGATCCTCTAAACAGAAATTAAACAATGATATAAGAGATTTAAATGAGACCCTAGAACAACTGTGCTTGATAGAGGAATATAGAACACTCCATCCCAAAGATAAAGAATATACATTCTTCTCATCACCCCATGGAACATTCTCCAAAATTGATCATATCCTTGGACACAAAACAAATATCAACAGAATCAAAAGAATTGAAATTTTACCTTGTATCTTCTCAGACCATAAGGCACTAAAGGTGGAACTCAACTCTAACAAAAATGCTCAACCCCACCTAAAGGCATGGAAATTAAACAATCTTCTGTTGAATAACAGATGGGTGCAGGAAGAAATAAAACAGGAAATCATTAACTTCCTTGAGCATAACAACAATGAAGACACAAGCTACCAAAACCTGTGGGATACTGCAAAAGCAGTTTTGAGAGGAAAATTCATCGCTTTAGATGCCTACATTCGAAAAACAGAAAGAGAGCGCATCAACAATCTCACAAGCCATCTTATGGAATTGGAAAAAGAAGAACAATCTAAGCCTAAACTCAGTAGAAGAAAAGAAATATCCAAAATCAAATCAGAGATCAATGAAATTGAAAACAAAAGAATCATTCAGAAAATTAATGAAAAAAGGAGTTGGTTTTTTGAAAAAATAAATAAAATAGATAAACCATTGGCCAGACTAAGTAGAAATAGAAAAGTAAAATCTCTAGTAACCTCAATCAGAAACGATAAAGGGGAAATAACAACTGATCCCACAGAGATACAAGAGATAATCTCTGAATACTACCAGAAACTCTATGCCCAGAAATTTGACAATGTGAAGGAAATGGATCAATATTTGGAATCGCACACTCTCCCTAGACTTAGCCAGGAAGAAATAGACCTCCTGAACAGACCAATTTCAAGCACTGAGATCAAAGAAACAAGAAAAAAGCTTCCAACTAAAAAATGCCCTGGTCCAGATGACTTCACTCCAGAATTCTATGAAACCTTCAAGGAAGAGCTTATTCCTGTACTGCAGAAATTATTCCAAAAAATTGAGGAAGAAGGAATCTTCCCCAACACATTCTATGAAGCAAACCTCACCCTGATACCAAAATCAGGAAAAGACCCAATCAAAAAGGAGAATTTCAGACCAATCTCACTCATGAATATAGACGGAAAAATTCTCAACAAAATCCTAGCCAATAGATTACAGCTTATCATCAAAAAAGTCATTCATCATGATCAAGTAGGCTTCATCCCAGGGTTGCAAGGCTGGTTTAACATACGCTAGTCCATAAACGTTATCCACCATATTAACAGAGGCAAAAATAAAGATCACATGATCCTCTCAATAGATACAGAAAAAGCACTTGATAAAATCCAGCATCCTTTTCTAATTAGAACACTGAAGAGTATAGGCATAGGTGGCACATTTCTAAAACTGATTGAAGCTATCTATGACAAACCCACAGCCAATATTTTACTGAATGGAGTAAAACTGAAAGCTTTTCCTCTTAGAACTGGAACCAGACAAGGTTGTCCTCTGTCACCTTTACTATTCAACATAGTGCTGGAAATTCTAGCCAATACAATTAGGCAAGACAAGGAAATAAAGGGAATCCAAATGGGAGCAGAGGAGGTTAAACTCTCCCTCTTTGCTGACGACATGATCTTATACTTAGAGAACCCCAAAGACTCATCCACAAGACTCCTGGAAGTCATTATAGAATACAGTAATGTTTCAGGATATAAAATCAATGTCCACAAGTCAGTAGCCTTTGTATACACCAATAACAGTCAAGATGAGAAGCTAATTAAGGACACAACTCCCTTCACCATAGTTTCAAAGAAAATGAAATACCTAGGAATATACCTAACGAAGGAGGTGAAGGACCTCTCTAAAGAAAACTATGAAATCCTCAGAAAGGAAATAGCAGAGGATATTAACAAATGGAGGAACATACCATGCTCATGGATGGGAAGAATCAACATTGTTAAAATGTCTATACTTCTCAAAGCAATCTACCTATTCAATGCCATTCCTATCAAAATACCAACATTGTACTTTCAAGATTTGGAAAAAATGATTCTGCGTTTTGTATGGAACCGGAAAAAAACCCGTACAGCTCAGGCAGTTCTCTGTAACAAAAATAAAGCTGGGGGCATCATCATACCAGATTTTAGTCTGTACTAGAAAGCCATAGTGCTCAAGACAGCATGGTACTGGCACAAAAACAGAGACATAGACACTTGGAATCGAATTGAAAACCAAGAAATGAAACTAACATTTTACAACCACCTAATCTTCGATAAACCAAACAAGAACATACCTTGGGGGATAGACTCCCTATTCAATCAATGGTGTTGGGAGAACTGGATGTCCACATGTAAAAGAGTGAAACTGGACTCATACCTTTCTCCACTCACAAAAATTGACTCAAGATTGATAAAGGACTTAAATTTAAAGCATGAAACAATAAAAATCCTCCAAGAAAGCATAGGAAAAACACTGGAAGATATTGGCCTGGGGAAAGACTTCATGAAGAAGACTGCCATGGCAATTGCAACAACAACAAAAATAAACATATGGGACTTCATTAAACTGAAAAGCCTCTGTACAGCTAAGGAGACAATAACCAAAGCAAAGAGACAACCTACACAATGGGAAAGGATATTTGCATATTTTCAATCAGACAAAAGTTTGATAACTAGGATCTATAGAGAGCTCAAATTCATCCACATGAAAAAAGCCAACAATCACATATATCAATGGGCAAGAGACATGAATAGAACTTTCTCTAAAGACGACAGACGAATGGCTAACAAACACATGAAAAAATGTTCATCATCTCTATATATTAGAGAAATGCAAATCAAAACAACCCTGAGATATCATCTAACCCCAGTGAGAATGGCCCACATCACAAATTCTGAAAACTGCAGATGCTGGCGTGGATGTGGAGAGAAGGGAACACTTTTACACTGCTGGTGGGACTGCAAACTAGTACAACCTTTCTGGAAGGAAATATGGAGAAACCTCAAAGCACTCAAGCTTGACCTCCCATTTCATCCTGCAATCCCATTACCGGGCATCTACCCAGAAGGAAAAAAATCCTTTTATCATAAGGACACTTGTACTAGACTGTTTATTGCAGCTCAATTTACAATCGCCAAAATGTGGAAACAGCCTAAATGCCCACCAACCCAGGAATGGATTAACAAGCTGTGGTATATGTATGCCATGGAATACTATTCAGCCATTAAAAAAAATGGAGACTTTACATCCTTCGTATTAACCTGGATGGACATGGAAGACATTATTCTTAGTAAAACATCACAAGAAAGGAGAGGCATGAATCCTATGTACTCAATTTTTATTTGAGGACAATTAAGGACAATTAAGGTTATGGGGGGGAAGCAGAAAGAGGGACGGAGGGAGGGGGGTGGGACCTTGGTGTGTGTCACACTTTATGGGGGCAAGACATGATTGCAGGAGGGACTTTACCTAACAATTGCAATCAGTGTAACCTGGCTTATTGTACCCTCAATGAATCCTCAACAATAAAAAAAAAGCTACAAATTAGCAATCTAATGATATATCTCAGGGAACTAGGAAAGAGCAAACCAAACCCAAAGCCAACAGAAGAAACAACAACAACAACAACAACAACAACAATGGCAAAAACACTACTACGGTCAGAGCATAACTAAATTAAAAATCAAGAAAAGTAGGGTGGCACCTGTGGCTCAAGGAGTAGGGCGCCGGTTCCATATGCTGGAGGTGGTGGGTTCAAACCCAGCCCGGCCAAAAACCACAAAAAAAAAATAAAATAAAAATCAAGAAAAGTATATAAAGATCAACAAAGAAAAAAGTTTGTGCACTGAAATAAAATTATAGACCACTTGCTATATAAACCAATAATAGAAGATAAAGTAATCAACAGGCTCAATTAGAAATGAAAAAGGAGATATTACAACTGACACCACAGAATTACAAAATATAATTTGTGAATACCATTAAAATCTCTATGCACATAAACTTGAAAAAGTAGAAGAAATGTACAAATTTCTGGAAACACACAACCTCCCAAAATTCAATTAGGAAAAAATTGAATTGATGAACAGATCTATAATAAGCAGAAATTGAGGCAGCAATAATCTTTTCTCCACATTCACGCCAACATCTCTGGTCTTGGGATTTTGTGATATGGGCTAATCTTACTGGAGTTAGATGTTATCTCAAAGTAGTTTTGATTTGCATTTCTCTGATAATTAAGGATGATGAGCATTTTTTCATATGTAGACATAGAACAATGGAACAAAACAGAAAACCCACATAACAGGTACAGCGAATAGTATCTACATGTTGGACACACTTACTGTATCTTGCCTTGTATAATGCATACTTTCCTACCCAAATATTTTTTAAAAAGTAAGGGTACACAATATACATGGGTAGTACTAATTCTGTATCTATATAAATGTTTTCAATTCTTTTATTTATACTTATGCATTAAAAGTGTAACTATAGAAGTAAATAACAATATCTATGTAAAATAATATCATTGAATATAGTTTTTGTAATCAGTTTTCTTTAACTTGCAACAACCTTGCAATGGAAGCTTTTTCATCCAATGAAGAGTGGCATATTTCTCTTCATGCCCGTTAGGCAAGAGCTAGCAAACTAACTTCTATTTTCACAAAAAAATATTGGAAATCCTTTTTAAAAAAAGTTTAAACAGTTTTATACACTGCAAGCTTTAAGCTAACAGTTATTAAATATGCTAAAGAGCATGGCAACAGAGCTAGTGAAAAGACATTGGAGCTCTGCCCATAGAGTGTCATCAGTGTGTGGAAACAGCAGGAAGAAAAGCTTCTTCAGATGCCAAGACAGAGAAGAAGGCAGTGCAAAGGAAACCTCCAAGGGGCAGGGGCTGAAGAAGGAAGTGAACCCCTGGATTCCGGAGTAGCATCAAACTGGGATCTCTGTTAGGAAGAGGGTAAAACAAACTTGGATGGGAAAAATATATGTTTTAAAAATTCAGAATGTGAGGGCACATATGATTAGAGTACACAGTGTGTTTTTGTAAGGTCAAAGTCCAAGTTGTACTTGTGTCCTTCACACGGGACGTGTGCCCTACACGTATGCAATATACCCATTGGTTGTGAACTTACGCAACTCCTTCCCTCTACTTGAGTTTAATCACCTTTTTCTCTAGATTAGGTATACAGTTATTATTAATCTACTAGTTTCAAGTTACTGAGTACATTTAATGCCCACTTTTACATTTTTGTGTTGCATCACTTAGGAGTATCTTGTCCAAATTGTTACAAAGGATACAAAGTCTATATCTTTTTTTACAGCTTAGAAGTTTTCCATGGTGTGTGTGTGTGTGTGTGTGTATTGCAATTTATTAATCCGTTTATGGTTTGAACGAAACTTGGGTAGTTTCCACATCTTTGCAATTGTGAATTATGCTGTTATAAACATTCTTGTGCAAATGCATACTAATGGGATTGCTCAAAGGTATTTTTTCTTATATCTCAGCTAGCCTTTCTTATTTCTGATTCATATAATGTTGGGGAAGTATGGACATCTAGCATTAAGCCTGAGAGTCTTCTTTTATCACTTAACAAGTTGCTTAATTCTTAGAATCTATAAAAGAGAAAGTATTATTACCTCACAAGAGATGACATATAAAGTGTCTAGTACTTTGACACATTTTAGGAAGACAAAACAACAGTTATGTTTAATCCTGGAATATTGTCCTGTCTTTGATTAATGTCTCATCTTATAACTATAAAATGTATTGTTATTTTTCTTAATAGCATGTTTTAATTGTCAAAGATATATAACATTCACACAACTACAAAGAAGAAAATTAATATTGCCCAGAAGGTCACACTTCAGATATATGTGTTAACCTTTTGGCATTTGGGTGTATATTTGTTTTTTCTACCTAAAATGCATGTGTGTGTCTACACACCCAGAGCTGGCTTCATGGGTGAGCAACCTGGGTAGTTGTACAGGACCTTATATTTCCAAAGGGTCCTAAGCTTGGTTTAATGTTCTGCTGTTGGCTTTTTGAAATTCTTAAGTTTTGTGTAAGAAACCCCACAAATCATTTTGCATTGCCTTCACATATTGTGTAGCACTCACATTAGAATTCAAACAAAATTGGAATGATGCTTTGAATTAAAATTGGAACATACACTATTCAGTAACTTGTTTTTTTCACATAATAAATCGTGTCTATTCTCCCACATTATAAAATATTTTTATATTTTTTATAACATGATTTGCATGACTGCACAGCGTTCTATTGTACAGACCAATGAGGTTCCAATGTTCACAGTTTGGTTCTTTTTTTACTTTATTAAATCATAGTTGTATACATTAATGCAATCATGGGGCATGAACCCTGGTTTTATATACCATTTGACATATTTTCATCACACTCGTTAACATAGCCTTCCTGGCATTTTCTTAGTTATTGTGTTAAGACATTTATATTCTATATTTAGTAAGTTGCGCATGTACCCTTGTAAGATGCACTGTAGGTGTAATACCACAAATCACCCTCCCTCCGTACATGTTCCCCACTCCCTCCCTTACCCCTCCCCCTTCCCCATATTGTTAGGGTATAACTGGGTTATAGCTTTCATATGAAAGCCATAAATAAGTTTCATAGTAGGGATGAGTACATTGGATACTTTTTCTTCCATTCTTGAAATACTTTACTAAGAAGAATATGTTCCAGCTCCATCCATGTAAACATGAAAGAGGTAAAGTCTCCATCTTTCTTTAAGGCTGCATAATATTCCATTCCATGGTGTACATATACCGCAATTTATTAATCCATTTGTGGATTAATGGGCACTTGGGCTTTTCCCATGACTTAGCAATTATGAATTGGGCTGCAATAAACATTCTGGTACAAATATCTTTGTTATAATGTGATTTTTGGTCTTCTGGGTATATGCCTAATAGAGGAATTACAGGATTGAAAGGCAGATCTATTTTTAGATCTCTATGTGCTCTCCAAATATCTTTCCAAAAGGAATGTATTAATTTGCATTCCCACCAGCAGTGTAGAAGTGTTCCCTTTTCTCCACATTCATGCCAACATCTCTGGTCTTGGGATTATGTGATATGGGCTAATCTTACTGGAGTTAGATGATATCTCAAAGTAGTTTTGATTTGCATTTCTCTGATAATTAAGGATGATGAGCATTTTTTCATATGTCTGTAGACCATGCACCTGTCTTCTACAGAGAAGTTTCTCTTCAAGTCCCTTACCCACCCTGAGATGGGATCACTTGTTCTTTTCTTGCTAATACATTTGAGTTCTCTGTAGATTCTAGTTATTAAACCTTTTTCGGAGACATAACCTGCAAATATCTTCTCCCATTCTGAGGGCTGTCTGCTTGCTTTACTTACTGTGTTCTTGGCTGTGCAGAAGATTTTTAGTTTGATCAGATCCCAATAGTGTATTTTTGAAGCTGCTTCAATTTCCCCGGGGGGCTCCTCCTCATAAAATATTCGCCCAGACCAATTTCTTCAAAAGTTTTCCATGCACTTTCTTCTTGTATTTTTATTTTCATTTTTATTTACTTTATTTTATTTGCATTATTAAATCATAGCTGTGTACATTAATGCAACCATGGGGCACCCTGGTTTTATATACCATTTGACATATTTTCATCACAATGGTTAACATAGGCTTCCTGGCATTTTCTTAGTTATTGTGTTAAGACATTTATATTCTACATTTACTAAGTTTCTACATTTACATATACCCTTGAAAGATGCACCAAAGGTGTAATCCCACCAAACACCCTCCCTCTGCCCATCCTCCTCCTCCCTCTCATCCCTCTCCCCCTTCCTCATATTCTTAGGTTATAACTGGGTTATAGCTTTCATGTGAAAGCCATAAATTAGTTTTATAGTAGGGATGAGTACATTGGATACTTTTTCTTCCATTCTTGAGATACTTTACTAAGAAGAATATGTTCCAGCTCCATCCATGTAAACATGAAAGAGATAAAGTCTCCATCTTTCTTTAAGGCTGTGTAATATTCCATGGTGTACATATACCATAATCTATTAATCCATTTGTGGATCAATGGGCACTTGGGCTTTTTCCATGACTTAGCAATTATGAATTGGGCTGCAATAAACATTCTGGTACAAATATCTTTGTTATAATGTGATTTTTGTCTTCTGGGTATATGCCTAATAGAGGAATTATAGAATTGAATGGCAGGTCTATTTCTAGATCTCTAAGTGTTCTCCAAACATCTTTCCAAAAGGAATGTATTAATTTGCATTCCCACCAGCAGTGTAGAAGAGTTCCATTTTCTCCACATCCACGCCAACATCTCTGGTCTTGGGATTATGTGATATGGGCTAATCTTACTGGAGTTAGATGATATCTCAAAGTAGTTTGGATTTGCATTTCTCTGATGATTAAGGATGATGAGCATTTTTTCATATGTCTGTAGGCCGTGCACCTGTCTTCTTCAGAAGAGTTTCTCTTCAAGTCCCTTGCCCACCCTGAGATGGGATCGCTTGTTCTTTTCTTGCTAATACATTTGAGTTCTCTGTAGATTCTCGTTATTAAACCTTTTTGGAGACATAACCTGCAAATATCTTCCCCCATTCTGAGGGCTGTTTGCTTGTTTTACTTACTGTGTTCTTGGCTGTGCACAAGCTTTTTAGTTTGATCAGGTCCCAGTATTTTCGAAGCTGCTTCAATTTCCCAGGGGGCTCCTCCTCATTAAATTATCACCCAGACCAATTTCTTCAAGAGTTTTCCCTGCACTTTCTTTTAGTATTTTTATAGTTTAATGTCTTAAGTTTAAATCTTTAATCCAGTGAGAGTCCATCTTAGTTAATGGTGAAGGGTGTGGGTCCAGTTTCAGTCTTCTATAGGTTGCCAGCCAGTTCACCCAGCACCATTTATTAAATAGGGAATCTTTTCCCCACTGAAGGTTTTTAATTGGCTTGTCAAAGATCAAATAATGGTAAGTAGCTGGATTCATCTCTTGGTTCTCTATTCTGTTCCAGACATCAATCTCTCTGATTTTGTGCCAGTACCATGCTGTTTTGATCACTATCAATTTATAGTATAGTCTGAGGTCTGGTAGTGTGATTCTTCGTGCTTTGTTTTTATTTCTGAGTAATGTCTTGGCTATTCAAGTTTTTTTCTCATTCCATATAAAACGAAGTATTATTTTTTCAAGATCTTTGAAGTATGACAGTGGAGCTTTAATAGGAATTGCATTAAAATTGTATTTTGCTTTGGGTAGTATGAATATTTTAACAATGTTGATTTTTCCCAGCCATGAGCATGGTATGATTTTCCATTTGTCAACATTTTCAACTATTTCTTTTTATAGAGTTTCATAGTTCACTTTATAGAGACCTTTCACATCCTTTGTTAGATAAACTCCCAAATATTTCATATTCTTTGATACTACTGTGAATGTAATAGAGTCCTTGACTGTTTTTTCGGTTTGACTATTGTTGGTATATATAAAGGCTACCGATTTATGGATGTTGATTTTGTAATCTGAGACGCCGCTGCATTCCTTGATCACTTCTAAGGGTCTTGTAGCAGAATCCCTGGTGTTTTCCAGATATACAATCATATCATCTATGAAGAGTGAAAGTTTGGTGTCTTCTGAGCCAATAACACTACATGGATATCTTTGATCCCCTTTTCTTCCCTAATTGCAATGGCCAAAACTTCCATTACAATGTTAAAAAGCAGTGAAGACAATGGGCACCTTGCCTGGTTCCTGATCTGAGTGGAAATGATTTCAATTTAACTCTATTCTATAGGATATTAGATGTGGGTTTGCTTTAGATGGCCTCTATCAGTTTAAGAAATGTCCCTTCTATACCAATTTTCTTAAGTGTTCTGATCATGAATGGATGCTGGATATTATTAAAAGCTTTTTCTGCATCAATTGAGAGAATCACATGGTCTCTGTTTTTCAATTTGTTTATGTGCTGAATTATATTCATAGATTTATGAATTAAACCAGATTTATATATTAAACCAGCCTTGAGACCTGGGGATAAAACTGACTTGGTCATGATGTATAATTTGTTTGATGTGTTGCTGGATTCTGTTTGCTAGGATCTTGAATATTTTTGCATCTATATTCATTAGTGATATTGGTCTATAATTTTCTTTTCTTGTTGGGTCTTTTCCTGGTTTGGGGATCTGGGTGATGTTTGCTTCATAGAACGTGTTGGTTAGTATTCCTTCCTATTCTATATTTTCAAACAGGTTGAGTAATATAGGTACTAGTTCCCCTTTAAAGGTTTGGTAGAATTCTGACATGAAGCCATCTGGGTCCGGGCTTTTCTTTTTATGGAGGTTTTGTATGGTTGATGCTATTTCAGAACTTGATATACGCCTGTTCAACATTTCCACTTGATTCTGTCTAAGTCTTGGAAGGTGATGTGCTTCCAAATATTGGTCTATTTCCTTCAGATTTTCATATTACTGAGAATTAAGTTTCTTGTAATATTCATTAAGGATTTTTTGAACTTTTGAGGAATCTCTTGTTATTTCATCTTTGTCATTTCTGATTGATGAAATTAAAGATTTTACTCTTTTTTCCTGGTTAGGTTAGTCCAAAGTTTATCTATTTTATTGACCTTTTCAAAAAACCAACTTTTTGATTTATTGATCTGTTCTATAATCCTTTTGTTTTCAATTTCACTTAATTCTGCTCTGGTTTTGGTTATTTCTTTTCTTCTACTGGGTTTGGGGTTGAGATGGTCTTTCTTTTCCAGTTGCTTGAGATGTCCCATTAAGTTGTTAACTTACTCTATTTCTGTTCTTTTGAGGAAGGCTTGCAGTGCTATAAATTTCCCTCTTAGGACTGCCTTTGTGGTATCCCAGAGGTTCTGATAATTCGTGTCTTCATTGTTGTTTTGTTCCAAAAATGTGGTAATTTCCTTCTTAATCTCGTCTATGACCCAGCTATCATTCAGCATAAGGTTATTTAACTTCCATGTTTTTGTAGGAGTATGTAGATCCCTGTTGTTACTGAGTTCAACTTTTAATCCATGGTGATCCGAGAAGATGCAAGGAATAATTTGCATTCCTTTAAATTTACTGAGGTTAAACTTGTGACCTAAGATGTGATCGATTTTGGAGTATATTCAGTGAACTTTTGAGAAGTATGTGTATTCAGTTTTGTTGGGATGAAATGTTCTGTAGATGTCTGCTAAATCCAAATGTTGAATGGTTAGGTTTAAATCTAAAATTTCTTTGCTCAGCTTCTTATTGGAGGATCTATCCAACACTGCCAAAGAGTGTTGAAATCTCCAACTATTATGGAGCTGGAGGAAATCTAGTTGCTCATGTCTGTTAGAGTTTCTCTTGTAAATTGAGGTGCATTGTGGTTGGGTGTATAAATGTTAATAATTGAAATCTCATCACATTGAGTATTACCATTAACAAATATGAAGTGATCATTCTTATCCTTCCTTACTTTTTTTGGTTTAAAGCCTATTGTATCTGCAAATAGAATTGCAACACCTGCTTTTTTCTGGTTACCATTTGCCTGAAATATGGATGACCATCCTTTCACCCTAAGTCTATATTTATCTTTTAAGGTAAGATGTGACTCTTATATGCAACAAGAGTTTTGGCCTGAGTTTTGTATCCAGTCAGCTAACCTGTGCCTCTTTAGAGGACAATTTAAGCCATTCACATTAATGGAGAATATTGATAAGTCTGGTAAAATTTTGGGTATCTAGTTTTTTGAAAGTCCAGTGGACATTTTTAATCCTTTTTCTACTGTGGAAGTTGGAGTTTAATCAAAAGTTTCTGAGTGAGTTTACTTTTGTGGTAGAGGATTGGGCTGGTCATTATGGAGGATAGGTCTGAGAATATCCTGAAGAGCTGGTTTGCTTATGGCAAATTTCTTCAAAATGTGAATGTCATTAAAGTATTTAATTTCTCCATCATAAAAGAAAAGCAGTTTAGCTGGATACAGGATCTGGGTTTGAAAGTCATGTTGTTTTAGCAGATTAAAAGTCGATGACCACCCTCTTCTTGCTTGAAAAGTTTCAGTATAGAGATCTGCAGTCATTCTAATATTCTTCCCTTTGTAGGTTATGGTTTTCCTATGTCTGGCTGCTTTCAGAATTTTCTCCTTCATATTAACTTTAGTTAATTATGATGTGCCTCGGGGATGTCTTATTTGGGTTGAGTTGTGCTGGGGTTCTGAAACTGTCTGCTATATGAATATCAGAATCTCTAGGCATGTCTGGAAAATTATCTTTCATAATTTCATGGAGAAGGGACTCTGTGTCTTGCGAAGCCACTTAATCGCCTTCAGGGATTTGAGTGAGGAGGATATTAACCTTTGAATTATCCCAGAGCTCTCTGAGAGAATGATCTGTTTTTGCTCTCCATTTCTCTTCCCTTTTGAATGTTTGGGAGCATTTGAAACCTTTGTCTTCAATGTCAGAAATCCTTTGTTCTGCTTGCTCCACTCTGTTACTGAGGAATTCCACTGTATTTTTCAGATCTTTGAGGGCTGCAAATTCTTGCTTCAATGTGTCAAAATCTTTGGTGATCTTGTCTTTAAATTTGTTGAATTCTTGAGACAACTTTTGAATTTCTCTAATTTCCAATTCCCACTTTTCCTCCATTCTATTAATCTTGTTTTCAATCCAAACTCTGAACTCAATTTCTGACACCTTGGCCATCTGTTTATGAATGGGGTTTTCTGTTACATCTGCCATATTTTTCCTTGTGGAGGTTGATCTACTCTGGTTATTTATTTTACCAGAGTTTTTATGCTGATTTTGCCCCATGATTATTTTACACTGTTTGACTAGATGAGTGGATAAAGAAAAGTTGAGTTCTGGGCTCCAGGAGTCATGATTAACCAGCCCTTTGCCCAAAAGCTGGGACTGGTGTCTGTACCTTTTTCCCTGGAGCTTTTCTAAGGACATGTACAGTGCTACGGCCTGAGAAACTGGGGACCTGCTTGGTGTGGTGGGGCTAAGTGGCTCTGTCTTGTTTTCAGCTATTCTCTGTCTGACCCTAGTGAATCAATTACTCTGGGTTGAAGTCTCAGCTGTGGAGAAATACTAGCAATTAAGTCACCCGATCCCCCACAGGCAACAATTGGAAAAGGAAAATCAAACCTATCCACAACCACACACCCAGGGGTACCACTTGGATAGTCCTCTGGTGATTGGCCAAGTTCAAGAGGTCCAAATCAAGTGTCTCAGTCAGTACCTGTCTCAGGTGGGACAGTTTAAAAAGTCTATGGCAACTAGATCGCAAGGTTCTGTTGACAACTCAACACAAATATGACTTACTCTGGTGCTCGGTGAGGTCAGGAGGACCCAACCAGCAAATAGATTAGTCTGGGAAGGTTGATGCCTCCTTCCTCACCTTGCACCTCTATCACATCCAGTCACTGATAACCCCGCAGGGCTGTGACCCAGTTGCCTCCAATGAGCAGATACTCAGGGATTTGCACCTGCCTGTATCACAGGGAGATATATGTCTCTTCAGCCAGGCCGCTAGTCTCTGCCACTATCCGGCATGGGGAGGTCAGGCCTGACAACCTCGGGCACTTGATGGAGGCTGGGGCTGTTCACTCAGTTCCATCCCCACCCCTGATCAATGTTATTGACAGAGCAGAACAACTTTGCGGAATTTGTTTCTGTCCCAGCTAAATTGCTCTGCAGAATAGAAGCTGTTTTTAGTTCACAGAACCTGCGCTTCAGACCCTTTCTGTCCTGCTGCCCAGTAGTTTGTATTTATAGCATGGTTAGCTGTCAGTTCTAGCCTCCTGCCCTCCTTTGTCTGAGCTAATGATCCCCTGGGGGCTGGGTGTGTCTAGGCTCAGTAAAGCCATCCTCTGGGTCAGCCCTGCACTGGAAATCTGCCAGCTCTGGGTGTGCGTTTTCTAGTCCCTGCGTTCCACCCAGGCCGGTACCGCCTCAGGCAAACTCTTTACTCATGGGACTGCGTTTCCGTTTACTCATGGGACTGCATTTCCGTCCCAGATCTTTTCTGCCACTGGCTGCCACTAGAGAAGATGCCTGGCCTCCTCAGCCCTATTGTTGCCAAAACGGCTGCTGCTCTGTGCTTTGGAGCACCGCCACTCCTGTGTGGTTCACTCTTAGCCTACCGTCATCTCCTCACTCCTGTGCTGCAGAATCAGCACTGGCCAGCAGTAGTCCAGGCCCTGTCCACACCTCTCGAGATAATACCCAAGAATCTGGACTCCTGGGGGACAGGCTTCCAGACCTCAGAGTGAGAGTGGAGGGGAGTTCTGGGAGCTCAGAATTGCAGGTAGAGAATATATATAGTTTTATCCAGTTTTATGCTTGGCAGGAAAGGGCCATGGCACCCTAGTAGGGGAAGTAGGTCCAATTTTTAGGGGGGTCACTCCCGTGGGATATAAGGGGAGGACTTTTGGACTCTGCTCATTTGTTTATGGGGTACTCTGAGCCATTCTCATGGGAAAGGTGACTCCCATCTGCTTGGTGATGGATTTTGTACCTTTTGTTTGTATTCTTGGGGTCACAGCTCACCTCAGCAGTGTTGATGTGCGTTCTTCAATCTTCTCTCTTGGCCAGCTCTAACCCACCAGGTTACTTGCTAAATTTCTGTCTTTTAGCTCTCCTTCTGGACAGGAGCCTGTGTGGAAAGTTGGCTTCAGTCAGCCATCTTGTCTCTGCTCCCTCCACACTTTGGTTCTTAACACTACTATTGGTTTCAGTTTACAATAATCAATTATAAGTCCAGAAAGTACATAAGGCACAATCTTGAAAATAATCAATTTCAAGATGTATGTAGAAAATACTATCTGAGCCAGTTTTTACATAAAATTAATTCTCACATTATGAATTCTTAAAAATGCTGTCTTTTCAAACCATATCAATAATCCACTTTACTGAATGCATTAACTTCTATGTTATGAAATTCTTAGACCAGCACTATGAAATGATGTGATAAGAAACCTTACCTCAATTCATTTATGGAGGAAAGATTTTGCTTGACTTTCCAAAGCACATACTCACTGAGAGAGAAATAAAGAATTTATAATTGACCTAACATTTAAATCTAACATGAAGTACTCTATAAGGTGACTAGCATAATCTTTTATTCTGAGTAGAAACTCCAAGTCTTAGTAATAAATCTGAAAATGTAGCTATGTTAATAGCAGTTTAAAAAGGAGGATGAATCTTTTTTTCCCCAATGTCTGAGCAATATAAAATGATAAGAGAAGAGTACTTGACAAATGACTCCAATAAGAGACTCTCTAATTGTGGAAAAGAGGTTCAAAAGTAATTTTGCAAATCAAAGGGAGCATTTGGGATTAAATCTCAAAATGAAGACTGGAGTTTAAATTTTTATCATAGTAAGAATGGTGAGCCAAGCAAGGTTGAAAGGTGATCACGTGAAAGAGGAAAGAAAATAGAATCTTGATTATAGTAAATTTAAAATTGGCCTGACTAGAAATGATAAATTTAGTACAAATGCAATGGAAATTACACTGGAACTTGGCAAAGCTCTCTGAAGGTAACTCAATGAATAATAACCACCAATTTCATGGCTTTCAGAGATAATAGAATCATCAAATATACATGTGTAGTTCCTTTAAAAAACTATTCTTTCTATCTAGCTTTGATTTTGAGAATTTCTTTATAGATTCAGTTAAGTCAATTCTATTAATTTATTGTAAATGTGATTAATTTTTAGTAATATGTCCTTATGTCCCTTCAGGAATCTTGCTAATCTGAACCAATAATAGCATCAAGTATCCAGACTGTGAACATTTGGGTCTCATTGGACATCATTTAATAGTGCTTGCCTAAGAATCCCACTAACGTATAAAGGTAATGCCTTTCCTACCACTCAGATTAGGAGGTAATGTAGACCCTTGATGCAGTTTATTTAAGATATAGCATTTTTAAAAATATGTCATATGAGAATTAATTTTACATAACTGCTCAATGAATTTTAAATACATAAATGTATTTTTCACATATTTCCATACATTATTTAATACCTTGTTAGAAAGTCAGAATCTTGGACTCGGATCTGCCTCAGACCTACTGTATCAGAATATGCATTTTAAGGAAATATGCAGGTGATTCCTATGCAAATTAATTAATGATTATCAGTAGTTCAGAGCACTGAATTCATAGTACTACCTATATATCATTAGAAAAGGTCTGTGTTTATTGTATACCTTTGAATCTGTGTGTCTCCTTCAGTTTGAAAAGGAAAATGACAATTTTCATTAGCTAGGTCTTATATCCCTGTATAAGGAAAACAAAGGAATCAGCCAGCTCAGAGTATATCAGAGTGCATTTCATAACTCATGCTTTTCCATCTCCATTGGGCCAACAAAACTATGTTGTTGTAAAGATATCTGGAAGAGTCCTGTGCCTATAGCTCAAGTGGCTAAGGCGCCAGCCACATACACCTGAGCTGGTGGGTTTGAGTCCAGCCTGGGCCTGCCAAACAACAATGACAACTACAAATAAAAAAAAAAAAAAGCCGGGCGTTGTGATGGGGGCCTGTTGTCCCAGCTACTTGGGAGGTGGAGGCAGGAGATTCACTTAAGCCCAGGAGTTGGAGGTTGCTGTGAGTTGTGATGCCACAGCATTCTACCCAGGGTGACAGCTTGAGGCTCTGTTTCAAAAAAAAAAAAAAAGATATCTGGAAGAAATTGAGAAACACTTGAACACATATGGTGGTTTAGTCTATTAGAGAGGAAGTAAAATTTATTTTCTTGTCCAAAACATTAAGGGTAAATGTTTTTCTTACATGGAGTGCTTTTGTGATACTTGAGTAAGGGCTATGAGTTCATCACCCAAATAGTGTACATTGTACCTGCTAGGTAGCTTTTTCCCCCTCCCCTCCATCTCCTCTTACTTCTACTTGAGTTTAAATAACTATTAGTTCCCTAATTGCACATATGTGCCTATTGTTCAGTTCTAGTTTATCAGAGAGTAAATGTGGTGTTTGTTATTCCATTTTTGAGATACTTTGATTAGGATAATGTCCTCCAGTTCCTTCCAAATTTTTAAAAAGAAACATTATTCACCCTTTTTCATGGGTGAGTATTACTCCATTCCCTACATATACCACATTTGTTAAGCCACTTATGACATGATGGGCACTTGGGTGAATTTCAAATCTTTGAAATGGTCAACTCTGCTGCAGTAAACATTCACATGCAGTTGTCCTTCTGATAAAATGACTTCTTTTCCTATGAGTATATACCCAATAGTGAGATTACTGAATTGAATGGTAAGTCTACTTTTCATTCTTTGAGGAATATCCATGCTGTTTTCCATAGTGATTATACTAATTTGTAGTCCCACCAACTGTCTGCATCCATAACAACATCTATTGACTTCAGACTTTTTAAGAAAGGTCATTCTTTTTATTATTATTATTAAATCATAGCTTGTATATTAATGCGATCATGGGGCACCATACACTGGTTTTATAGACCGTTTGACACATTTTCATCACACTGGTTAATATAGACTTCCTGGCATTTTCTTAGTTACTTTGTTAAGACATTTACATTCTACATTTACTACGTTTCACATGTACCCTTGTAAGATGCACTGCAAGTGTAATCCCACCAACCATCCTCCTTCTGCCCCCTCCCCCCTCCCTCCCTTCCCTTCCCCCTTCCCTCTATTCTTAGGTTATAACTGGGTTATAGCTTTCATGTGAAAGCCATAAATTAGTTTCATAGTGGGGCTGAGTACATCGAATACTTTTTCTTCCATTCTTGAGATACTTTACTAAGAAGAATATGTTCCAGCTCCATCCATGTAAACATGAAAGAGGTAAAGTTTCCATCTTTCTTTAAGGCTGCATAACATTCCATGGTGTACATATGCCATAATTTATTAATCCATTCGTGGATCGATGGGAACTTGGGCTTATTCCATGACTTAGCAATTGTGAATTGGGCTGCAATAAACATTCTGGTACAAATATCTTTGTTATAATGTGATTTTTGGTCTTCTGGGTATATGCCTAGTAGAAGAATTATAGGATTGAATGGCAGATCTATTTTTAGATCTCTAATTCTTCTCCAAACATCTTTCCAAGAGGAATGTATTAGTTTGCATTCCCACCAGCAGTGTAGAAGTGTTCCCTTTTCTCCACATCCATGCCAACATCTCTGGTCTTGGGATTTTGGGGTATGGGCTAATCTTACTGGAGTTAGATGATATATCAAAGTAGTTTTGATTTGCATTTCTCTGATAAGAAAGGTCATTCTGACTGGGGTAGAGGTGATATCTCATTTTGCCTTTAATTTTAAATTCCCTCATGGTTAGTGACATTGAGCATTTTTCATATGTTTATTGGCCATTTGTCTATCTTATTTTGCAAGGCTTATGTTCTTGTCTTTTGTCTAGTTTTTAATGTGGTTGTCTGACGTTTTATGCAGATTTGGTTGAGTTCTTTGTAGATTCTGGTTATTAGTTCTTTCTCAGAGGTATAGTTTGAGAATGGTTTCTCCCATGCTGTCACTTCTCTATTTGTTCTTTTAATTATTTCCTTGGCTGTGAAAATACTTTTAAATTTAATCAAGTTCCATTTATTTATTTTTGAGATTGCTGTGATTGCCATCAGAGTATTCTTCATAAATTCCTTGCCACGGATGATATCTACAAGAATTTTTCCAGCACCTCTTTGTAGAATTCTTATGGTTTTATGTCTTCTATTAAACTGTTTTATCCATCTTGATCTAAGTTTTCTAAGTGGTGAGAGATGGATCCTGTTAGGTTCTTCTGTATGGGGCTATCCTATTTTCTCAGCACCATTTATTGAAGAGGACTTCATTTCATTGTCTATACTGTTGTCTGGTTTGTCAAAGATCAGTAGGCTGTCTATGGTTGGCTTTATATTTGGGTTTTCTGTTCTGCTTCCTTGGTCTGTGTCTCTATTTTGTGCCAATACTATGCTGTTTTGGTTACTATAGGCTTTTAGTATACCTGAAAGTCTGGTAATGTGATGCTTCCATATTTTTTCTTTTCCCTTAACATTGCTTTGGCTATTTGGGCTCTTTTGTGGTTCCAAACAAAGCACAAAATTATTTTTTGTAGACCTGTGAAATATGACACTGGCATTTTGATGGGGATCACATTGAATCTATAAATCCCTTTGGGTAGCATGGAAGTTTTAACAATGTTGCTTCTACAGATCCATGAGCATGATATGTTTTTCTACTTGTCATCTGCAATTCCTTTCCTCTGTGTTTCATTGTTCTCTTTGTAGAGATCTTTCACCCCCTGGGTTAATTATATTCCTAGATATTTTATTTCCTTTGTGGCTATTGTGTTTTTAATTTTTTATTTTTATTATTATTATTTTTTTATTAAATCATAGCTGTGTACATTAATATATTCATGGGGCATCATTCACTAGCTTCACAGACCATTTACCAAGTTTCACACATACCCTTGTAAGATGCACCGCTGGTGTAATCCCACCAATCCCCTTCCCTCTACCCACCCCCACCCTCCCCTCCCTTTCCCCCTTCCCCCTTTTTGTGGCTATTGTGAATGATATATTTTTTTTATTAAATCATAATTGTATACATTGATATGATCATGGGGCATCATACACTCGCTTCATAAACCATTTGACACATTTTTATCACAGTGGTTAACATAGCCTTTCTGGCGTTATCTCAGTTACTGTGCCAAAACATTTACATTCTACATTTACCAAGTTTCGCAAATACCCCTGTAAGATGCACCACAGGTGTGATCCCACCGATCGCGCTCCCTCTACCCACCTCCCCCCTTTCCCACTTCCCCCTATTGTTAAGTTGTAGCTGGGTTATAGCTTTCATGTGAGAGTCCCAAATTAGTTTCATAGTAGGGCTGTGTACATTGGGTACTTTTTCTTCCCTTCTTGAGATACTTTACTAAGAAGAATATGTTCCAGCTCCATCCATGTAAACATGAAAGAAGTAAAGTCTCCATCTTTCTTTAAGGCTGCATAGTATTCCATGGTATACATATACCACAATTTATTAATCCATTCATGGATCGATGGGCACTTGGGCTTTTTCCATGACTTAGCTATTATGAATTAGGCTGCAATAAACATTCTGGTACAAATATCTTTCTTATGTTGTGATTTTTGGTCTTCTGGGTATATGCCCAGCAGAGGAATTACAGGATTGAATGGCAGATCTATTTTTAGATCTCTGAGTGTTCTCCATATCTCTTTCCAAAAGGAATGTATTAATTTGCATTCCCACCAGCAGTGCAGAAGTGTTCCATTTTCTCCGCATCCACGCCAACATCTCTGGTCTTGAGATTTTGTGATATAGGCTAGTCTCATTGGAGTTAGATGATATCTCAAAGTAGTTTTGATTTGCATTTCTCTGATGATTAAAGATGATGAGCATTTTTTCATATGTCTGAAGGCCATGCGCCTGTCTTCTTCAGAGAAGTTTCTCTTCAAATCCCTTGCCCAGCCTGCGATGGGATCCCTTGTTTTTTTCTTGCTGATGCGTTTGAGTTCTCTGTGGATTCTGGTTATTAAACCTTTGTCAGAGATATACCGTGCAAATATCTTCTCCCATTCTGAGGGCTGTCTGCTTGCTCTGCTTACTGTGTTCTTAGCTGTGCAGAAGCTTTTTAGTTTGATCAAGTCCCAGTAGTGTATTTTTGAAGCTGCTTCAATTGCCTGGGGGGTTCTCCTCATGAAATACGCACCCAGACCAATTTCTTCAAGGGTTTTCCCTGCATTCTCCTCTAGTATTTTTATAGTTTCATGTTTTAAGTTTAAATCGTTAATCCAATGAGAGTCTATCTTCGTTAATGGTGAAAGGTGTGGGTCCAATTTCAGTCTTCTGCAGGTTGCCAGCCAGTTCAGCCAGCACCATTTGTTAAATAGGGAATCTTTTCCCCACTGAATGTTTTTAATTGGCTTGTCAAAAATCAAATAGCGGTAAGTAGCTGGATTCATCTCTTGGTTCTCTATTCTATTCCAGATATCTACTTCTCTGTTTTTGTGCCAATACCATGCTGTTTTGATCACTATCGATTTGTAGTAAAGTCTGAGGTCTGGTAGTGTGATTCCTCCTGTTTTGTTTTTATTTCTGAGTAATGTCTTGGCTATTCGAGGTTTTTTCTGATTCCATATAAAACGAAGTAATGTTTTTTCAAGATCTTTAAAATATGACAGTGGAGCTTTAATAGGGAGTGCGTTGAAATTATATATTGCTTTGGGTAGTATGGACATTTTGATAATGTTGATTCTTCCTAGCCATGAGCATGGTATGTTTTTCCATTTGTTAACATTTTCAGCTATTTCTTTTCTTAGAGTTTCATAGTTCTCTTTATAGAGATCTTTCACGTCTTTTGTTAGGTAAATTCCCAAATATTTCATCTTCTTTGGCACTACTGTGAATGGGATAGAGTCCTTAACTGCTTTTTCAATTTGACTGTTGTTGGTGTATATAAAGGCTACCGATTTATGAATGTTGATTTTGTAACCTGAGACGCTGCTGTATTCCTTGATCACTTCTAGGAGTTTTGTAGTAGAGTCCCTAGTGTTTTCCAGATACACAATCATATCATCTGCGAAGAGCGAGAGTTTGATCTCTTCTGACCCTATATGGATACCCTTGATCGCCTTTTCTTCCCTAATTGCGGTGGCTAAAACTTCCATTACAATGTTGAAAAGCAATGGAGACAATGGGCAGCCTTGTCTGGTTCCTGATCTGAGTGGAAATGATTCCAATTTAACTCCATTCAATATGATATTGGCTGTGGGTTTGCTGTAGATAGCCTCTATCAGTTTAAGAAAAGTCCCTTCTAGACCAATTTTCTTGAGTGTTCTGATCATGAAGGGATGCTGGATATTATCAAAAGCTTTTTCTGCATCAATTGAGAGAATCATATGGTCTTTGTTTTTTAATTTGTTTATGTGCTGAATTACATTTATAGATTTACGTATATTGAACCAGCCTTGAGACCCTGGGATAAAACCAACTTGGTCATGATGTATAATTTGTTTGATGTGTTGCTGGATTCTGTTTGTTAGGATCGTGTTGAATATTTTTGCATCTATATTCATTAGTGATATTGGTCTATAATTTTCTTTTCTTGTTGGGTCTTTTCCTGGTTTGGGGATCAGGGTGATGTTTGCTTCATAGAACGTGTTGGGTAGTCTTCCTTCTTTTTCTACATTTTGGAACAGGTTGAGTAATATAGGTACTAATTCCTCTTTAAAGGTTTGGTAGAATTCTGACGTGAAACCATCTGGTCCCGGGCTTTTCTTTTTAGGGAGGTTTTGTATAGTTGATGCTATTTCTGAACTTGATATGGGTCTGTTCAACATTTCCACTTGATTCTGGTTAAGTCTTGAAAGGTGGCGTGCTTCCAAGTATCGGTCTATTTCCTTCAGATTTTCATATTTCTGAGAATAAAGTTTCTTGTAATATTCATTAAGGATTTTTTGGATTTCTGATGAATCTGTGGTTATTTCGTCTTTGTTGTTTCTGATTGATGATATTAGAGATTTTACTCTTTTTTTCCTGATTAGGTTGGCCAGAGGTTTATCTATTTTATTGACCTTTTCAAAAAACCAGCTTTTTGATTTATTGATCTGTTGTATTATTCTTTTGTTTTCAATTTCATTTAATTCTGCTCTAATTTTGGTTATTTCTTTTCTTCTACTGGGTTTGGGTTGGAATGCTCTTCCTTTTCCAGTTGCGTGAGATGTCCCATTAAGTTGTTAACTTCCTCTCTTTCCATTCTCTTGAGGAAGGCTTGCAGTGCTATAAATTTCCCTCTTAGAACTGCCTTTGCAGTGTCCCAGAGGTTCTGATAGTTTGTGTCTTCATTGTCGTTTTGTTCCAAAAAATTGGCGATTTCTTTCTTAATCTCATCTCTGACCCAGCTATCATTCAGCATAAGGTTATTTAACTTCCATGTTTTTGTATGGGTATGCAGATTCCTGTTGTTACTCAATTCAAGTTTTATTCCATGATGGTCCGAGAAGATGCATGGAATAATTTCTACTCCTTTAAATTTACTGAGGTTAGACTCGTGACCTAAAATGTGGTCAATTTTGGAGTAAGTTCCGTGGGCTGATGAGAAGTATTTGTATTCAGTTTTGTTGGGATGAAATGTTCTGTAGATGTCTGCTAAATCTAAATATTGGATGGTTAGGTTTAAATCTAAGATTTCTTTGCTCAGCTTCTCTCTGGAGGATCGATCCAACACTGCCAAGGGAGTGTTGAAATCTCCGACGATTATGGAGCTGGAGGAAATCAAGTTACTCATGTCTGTTAGAGTTTCTCTTATAAATTGAGGTGCATTCTGGTTGGGTGCATAGATATTAATAATTGAGATCTCATCATATTGAGTATTACCCTTAACAAATATGAAGTGACCATTCTTGTCCTTCCTTACTTTTGATGGTTTAAAGCCTACTGTATCTGCAAATAAAATTGCAACACCTGCTTTTTTCTGATTACCATTTGCCTGAAATATGGATGACCATCCTTTCACCCTGAGTCTGTATTTGTCTTTTAAGTTGAGATGTGACTCTTGTACGCAACAAATATCTGGCTTGAGTTTTTGTATCCAGTCAGCTAACCTATGCCTCTTTAGAGGACAGTTTAAGCCATTCACATTGATGGAGAGTATTGATAAGTCTGGTGGAATTTTGGGTATCGAGTTTTTCAAAGGTCCAGTGGACATTTTTAATCCTTTCGCCAGTGTGGAAGTTGGAGTTTGATCCGAAGGTTCTGAGTGAGTTTACTTTTGTGATATAGGATTGGGTTGGTCATTGTGGAGGATAGGTCTGAGAACATCCTGAAGAGCTGGTTTACTTATGGCAAATTTTTTCAACAAATGAATGTCACTGAAGTATTTAATTTCTCCATCATAGGTGAAACTCAGTTTAGCTGGATACAAGATCCTGGGTTGAAAGTTTTTTTGCTTTAGGAGATTAAAAGTTGATGACCAGCCTCTTCTGGCTTGAAAAGTTTCAGCAGAGAGATCTGCAGTTATTCTAATAGTCTTACCTTTGTACGTTATAGTTTTCTTTTGCCGGGCTGCTTTGAGAATCTTCTCTTTCATGTTAACTTTAGTGAAGCTAATTATGATATGTCTGGGGGATGACTTATTGGGGTTGAATCGTGCTGGGGTTCTGAAGCTGTCTGCTATCTGAATTTCAGATTCTCTAGGCATGTCTGGAAAATTTTCTTTCATAATATCATGCAGAAGGGCCTCTGTGCCCTCGGAGGCGACTTCATCGTTCTCAGAAATTCCTATAATCCTTATGTTGCTTTTTTTTGAATTATCTGAGAGTTCTCTGAGTGAGTGATCCGTTTTTGCTCTCCATTTCTCTTCCTCTTTGAGAGATTGGGAGCGTTCGAAGACTTTATCTTCAATGTCAGAAATCCTTTCTTCTGCTTGCTGCATTCTGTTACTGAGGGATTCTACTGTATTTCTCGTATCTTTGAGGGCTGTAAGTTCTTGCTTCAGTGTGTCTAAGTCTTTGGTGGTTTTGTCTTTAAATTCGTTAAATTCTTGAGACAATTTTTGTATTTCTCCTCGAATTCCTAATTCCATTTTATTAATCTTGTCTGCAATCCAAATTCTGAATTCAATTTCTGACATCTCAGCCAGTTGTTTATGAATGGGATCTTCAATCACATCTGCTGTATCTTTTCATGGGGGGGTTAATCTATTCTGGTTATTCATGTTACCAGAGTTTTTCCGCTTATTCCGCCCCATGGTTATTTTACTCCCTTTGGTTTTTCCCCTGGGGTTTTATCGAGGGCCCGTACAGTGTTGTGGCCTGAGAAACTGGGGCCCTGTCTGGTGTGGTGGAGCAAAGTGGTTCTGTCTTGCTTTCAGCTGGTTTCTGTTCGATCCTACTGCAACTTCTACTCTGGCTTGACGTCTCAGCTGTGTGGAAAAATCAGCAATTAAGTCACCCCGCCCGCCCACCTCTGGCCCCAGTTGGAAAAGGAGAATCAAACCTTCCTACAATTGCACACCCAGGGCACCGCCTGAAAAGTCCTAAGTCTATTAGCCCAGTTCAAAAGGTCCGAATCACCTGTCTCAATCGGCACCTGTCTCGGGTGGGAGAGTTCAAGAGGTCTCTAGGAACTGGATCACAGGGGCCTGGTGACTCCTCTGACACGGCTCACCCTAGTGCAGCATGGAGTCAGGAGGAGCCACCCAGCAAACAGAGCAGTCTAGGAAGGTTGACGTCTCCTTCCCCACTTTGCCCCTCCGTCGGACCCAGTCACTGGTATCTCTGCAGATGGCTAACCCAGTTGCCTGCAGTGAACAGACACTCCAGGGGTTTGCACCTGCCTGAATCGCAAGGAAGTCTGCCAGGCCCCCGCAGACTGCCGCTATCTAGCAGGAGGAGATGGGGCCTGACATCTTTGAATGTTTGATGCAGGTGATGGGACGGAGGTGTTCACTCAGGCTTAGCCCCCTCCCTGATGGATGCTGCTAACAGAACAGAACAGACAACTTTGCGGGGTTCTGTCTCTGTTCCTGTCGAAATCGCCTACAGAAGACTGGCTGTTTTGAGTTCAAACGTCTTTGCTGCTGGAGATTTGCGTCCGAACACCTCTCTGGGTCGGCCCCGCCCTGGAAGCTTCCCGGGTTTGTGAGCCGTGTCATGAAATCCCCCGCTCACCGGTGGCCTCCTCTGGTTGCCCAGGGAGACAGGGGGTGTGGCCTCAGAATATCCAGAAGTGAGCATTCTTCCGTTAAGGAAAAAACGGCTGTTGATCTACCTCCAGGGAACTGCTGCTCTGGTGTGGGCACTCAGGCGACCCTTTTCTCCTCTGTCCCGTGCCCCAGAGTCAGCACTGAGCGGCCACAGTTTGTGCTGGGTCCACACCCCTCAAGAGATCCCCCAAGAATCAGAACTCTTGGGGGATGGGCCCCCAGACCCCGATTGGGAGTGGGGGGGGAAGCTAGAGTTTCATTCAGTTTTACGCAACACTACGGCCTGGGGAGGGCTCCTGCACTGCACCGCAGGGAAGTGCCGCCAAGGCTTGATTTCCCCTCAGCAGAGTGCCCTCTCCTCGCTCATGTGTCCCAGAGTCAGCGCTGACCTGACGCAGCTCAGGCACTGTGCACTCCCCTCGAGAAATCACCCAAGGATCCGAACTCCTGGGGGATAGGCCCTCAGACCCGAGTGAGAGTAGGGGCTCTCAGCTCTCAGCGTGGAAGCTAGAGTCTTATTCATTCTTGTGCCCGGGGAGGGTTGCTGCACTGCACCGCAGGGAAATGCCGCCAAGGCATGACTCCCCTTCAGCCCGGTGCCCTCTCCTCACTCGTGCCTCAGAGTCAATTCTGACCAGTCGCAACTCGGGGACTGTCCACTCCCCTTGAGAAATCACCCAAGGATCTGAACTCCTGGGGGACAGGCCTCCAGTCCTCAGTGGGCGGGAGGGGAGCGCAGGGGATTCAGGGTTGCCGGCAAAGGATTCCCAAAGTTTTATTCAGTTTTATGCCCGGCAGGAGAACGCCACGGCACCCCAGTAGGGGAGGTAGGTCCAGTTTTTAGAAGGTCTCTCCCTGGAGTGTAGTGGGAGGGCCTTTAATTTCTGCCCGCTTGTTCAATTGTGGGGCTCTTGAGCAGGTCTCATGGGGGCGGGGGACTCCCGTCCGCTTGGTGGTGGATTTTGTTTGCGTCCTTGTGATCACAGCTTGCCTCAGCGGTGTTGATGTGCGTTCTTCAACCTTCTCTCTTGGTGAGGCTCAAGTCCACCAGGATACTTACTAAATTCCTGTCCCTTAACTCTCCTTCTGGATGGGAGCCTCTGTTGAAAGCTGGCTTCAGTCTGCCATCTTGTCTCCCTCTATTGTGAATGATATTGACTCTTTGATTTGACTCTAATCTTGACTGTTGTTATTGGTGTGTAGCTATGCTACTGATTTGTGCACATTGATTTTGTAACCTGGGACTTTGCTGAATTTGTGTATTAGTTTCAGGAGTCTCCTCGTAGAATCTTTGCAGTCTTCTGTGAGATTGGAATAATAATTCCATCATATTATCTGTGAAAAGCAATAGTTTGACCTCTTGTTTTCCAATTTGGATACCCTTTATTTCTTTTTCTTACCTGAATCCTCTTGCTAAGACTCCAGCACCACGTTGAATAGAAGTAACGACAGTGGGCATCCTTGTATTTTTTCAGTTCTTAGTGGGAATGCTTTCGACTTTTCTCCATTCAGTATTATGCTGGTTATGGGTATGTCATGTATGGCTTTCATAAGTTTGAGATATGTTTCTTCTGTGCCTCGTTTGTTAAGAGTTTTTGTCATGAAAGGGTGCTGAATATTGTCAAATGCTTTTCCTGAATCTACTGAGATCATGGTATGAACTTCATTTTTGCTTCTATTTCTGTGGTGAATCCTGTCTATTGATATATGTATGTTGTACCATTCTTGCACCATGCAATGAAGCCCATTTGATCATGGTACATCATTTTCTGATATGCTGTTGAATTTGGTTTGCTAATAGTTTGTTGATAATTTTTGCACTTATATTCATAAGGGATGCACCTATATTCATAAGGGATGTTCATCTGTAGGTTTTTTTTTTTTATTGTTGCTGTGGACTTTCATTGCTTTGTTATCAAGGTGACACTGGCTTCATGGAATGAGTTGAGAGAATTCCCTTTTTCTTAATGTTATTGAGTTTATTGTAGGTTTGGTAGAATTTGGTTGTGAATTCATCTAGTCCTGTGCTTTTTTTTTTTTTTTTTTTTTTTACTTGCAGTTTCAATCTTGCTGCTCATTATTGGTGTGTTCAACAATTTTATTTATTCCTTATTAAGTCCTTGGAGGTTGTATGCTTCTTTAAATTTGTCCATTTTCTCAGTGTTTTCTAGTTTGTGTACTTATATGGAGAGATTTTCATAGTAGCCATGAATAATGTTTTCTATTTCCATCATGTCATTGTAATATCTGCGTTTTTGTATCTGATTTAGCTTATTTGGTTCATTTGTCTTCTATCCCTAGCTAATCTAGCAAGAAGTGTGTCAGTCTTGTGTATCTTTTCAAAGTAACAACTTTTTATTTTGCCCTTTGTTTTCTTTTGTTTTCCATTTCATTTAGTTCTGCTTTGACCTTTGTCATTTCTTGTGCTGGCTTTGGGTTTGGTGTCTTCTTCCTTTTCTAGCTCTTGGAGATGTAACATTAGATTGTTAATTTATGACCTTTCTGTCTTTTTTTATGTGAATATTTAAGGATATGAATTTTCCCCTTAGGAATGTTTTTGCACAAATATGTAAGTACTGATAGCTTATGATCCTTTGTCATTCAGTGCAAGGAATCTTTTGTTGTTGTTCTTCTTCTTCCTCTTCTTCTTTTTCTTTCTCTTTTCTTTTCTTTCTTTTCTTCTCTTCTCCTCCTCCTCCTCCTCCTCCTCCTCCTCCTCCTCTTCTTCTTCTTCTTCTTCTTCTTCTTCTTCTTCTTCTTCTTCTTCTTCTTCTTTTTTTTTGTAGAGACAGAGTCTCACTTTATCACCCTCAGTAAGTTCAAGGAATCTTTTGATTTTCTTCTTCTTCTTCTTTTTATTTTTTTCTTATAGAGACAGAGTCTCCCTTTATTGCCCTTAGTAGAGTGCCCTGGCATCACACAGCTCACAGCAACCTTCAACTCCTGGATTTAGGTGATTCTCTTGCCTCAGCTTCTGGAGTAGCTGGGACTACAGGTGCCCTCCACAACGCATGGCTATTTTTTTGTTGCAGTTCAGCCAGGGCCTGGTTCAAACCTGCTACCCTCTGTATATGGGGCTGGCACCCTACCCACTGAGCCACAGGTGCCGCCTCCTTTTGATTTTTTCTTAACTTTACTTTTTACCCAATAATACTTCAGTGGCAGGTTGTTTAATTTCCATATCTTTTTGTAGATTTCAATGTTTCTTATTGTATTATTCAACTATGGCTTAAAAAGTTATAAGATGTAATTTTGATTTTGTTCAATTAATTGAGACATATTTTATTGTAGAGGTTATGATCAATGTTGTTGAATGTTCCATATGTTGATGAGAAGAATGTATATTCAATAGCTTTGGGGTAGAAATTTCTGTAACTGTTAACTTCATTTGTTTTAGGGTCCCATTTAACTGCAGGGTTTTTCTATTTGTTTTCTGCTTTGATTATTTGTCCAGTTCTGTGAGTGAGGTGTTGAAGTCATCAGTAACTATGATGCTATTATTCGTTTCCTTGTTTGTTCCAATAGAATTTGTTTTAGGTATCTGTGAGATCCGTGTTGGGTGCACATATGTCAATGTTTAGGGTTATTATTTCTTCTTATTGAGTTGCTACCTTTACCATTATATAATGACTTTTTCTCCATCATTTTTAGTTGAAAGTAAATTTTATCTGATATGAGAATAGCTACACCTGCTCTCTGTCGGTTTCCATTTTTGTGTAGTATTTTTTCCATATTTTCACATTGAGCCTTTTTGCGTCTTTATAGTTAAGATGACCCTGGAGACAGCAGATACTTAGGTTATGTTTTTTCATCCACTTAGCAAGATTATGTTTTTGAGTGATGCGTTTAAATAGTTCATGTTGTGAGATATTATTGATATATGGAATGCTGTTCTATTCATCATGTTGGGTAGGACTTTATTGCTTTTGCTTTGTTTGCTTTATTGTGATATTGTTTTATAAGAGTTGTAAGGTTTATTTTTTGGGGAGATTTTGCACTAGTGGGTATTTATTGTGCATATTTGTGTATAATTCACTTCTGGGTATTTCCTGAAGATCAGGTCTAGTTATGACAAATTCTCTCAGTGTTCAGTTCTTTGGAAATGATATATTATCTTCATTGATCGTAAATTTAGTTTTGCAATATACAAAATTCTAGGCTGAAATTTGTTTTGTTCAAGAAAATTGAAATGGAGCCCTATTGCCTTCTGGGGTTTAAGTTTTCAGTGAGACTTCTGAAATTAATCTGAAGGTTTATTTTTTGTAGGCTATCAGTTGATTTTATCTTGCTGTTTGTAGAATTTTTCCCTTAATTTTAACTTTGACTAGGTTAATTACTATGTGCCTTAAATATGTTGTACTTGCTCTGAATCTTCCTTTTTTTTTTAAATGATAGTCTTTATCCATTTTGAATCAATTTTTGTGAGTGGGGATAGGTGTGGGTCCAGTTTCAATCTTTTACATGTAGACATCCAGTTCTCCCAACACCATTGATTGAATAGGGAGTCTTTCCCCCAAGGTATGTTCTTGTTTGGTTTATCAAAGATTAGGTGGTTGTAAAATGTTAGTTTCATTTCTTGGTTTTCAATTCGATTCCAAGTGTCTATGTCTCTGTTTTTGTGCCAGTACCATGCTGTCTTGACCACTATGGCTTTGTAGTACAGACTAAAATCTGGTATGCTGATGCCCCCAGCTTTATTTTTATCACTAAGAACTGCCTTAGCTATACGGGGTTTTTTCCGGTTCCATACAAAACGCAGAATCATTTTCTCCAAATCTTGAAAGTACAATGTTGGTATTTTGATAGGAATGTCATTGAATAGGTAGATTGCTTTGGGAAGTATAGACATTTTAACAATGTTGATTCTTCCCATCCATGAGCATGGTATGTTCTTCCATTTGTTAATATCCTCTGCTATTTCCTTTCTGAGGATTTCATAATTTTCTTTATAGAGGTGTTTCACCTCCTTTATTAGGTATATTCCTAGGTATGCAGATTCCTGTTGTTACTGAGTTCAACTTTTAATTCATTGTGATCCGAGAAGATGCAAGGAATAATTTGTATTCCTTTAAGTTTACTGAGGTTAGACTTGTAACCTACGATGTGATCAATTTGGAGTATGTTCAGTGAACTGATGAGAAGTATGTGTATTCAGTTTTGTTGGGATGAAATGTTCTGTAGATGTCTGCTAAATCCAAATGTTGGATGGTTAAGTTTAAATCTAAAATTTCTTTGCTCAGCTTCTTATTGGAGGATCTATCCAATACTGCCAAAGAGTGTTGAAATCTCCAACTATTATGGAGCTGGAGGAAATCAAGTTGCTCATGTCTGTCAGAGTTTCTCTTATAAATTGAGGCACATTCTGATTGGTTGCATAAATATTCATAATTGAAATCTCATCATATTGAGTATTACCCTTAACAAATATGAAGTGACCATTCTTATCCTTTCTTACTTTTGTTTTGGTTTAAAGCCTATTGTGTCTGCAAATAGAATTGCAACACTTGCTTTTTTCTGATTACCATTTGCCTGAAATATGGATGACCATCCTTTCACCCTGAGCCTATATTTATCTTTTAAGGTAAGATGTGACTCTTGTATGCAGCAAATATCTGGCCTGAGTTTTTGTATCCAGTCAGCTAACCTGTGCCTCTTTAGAGGACAGTTTAAGCCATTCACTTTAATGGAGACTATTGATAAGTCTGGTAAAATTTTCGGTATTGAGTTTTTCAAAAATCCAGTGGACATTTTTAATCCTTTCACTATTGTGGAAGTTGGAGTTTGATCAAAAGTTTCTGAGTGAGTTAACTTTTGTGGTAGAGGATTGTGGTGGTCATTATGGAGGATATGTCTGAGAATGTCCTGAAGAACTGGTTTAGTTATGGCATGTTTCTTCAACATATGAATGTCATTAAAGTATTTAATTTCTCCATCATAAATGAAACTCAGTTTAGCTGGATACAGGATCTGGGGTTGAAAGTTATTTTGTTTTAGGAGATTAAAATTCAATGACCACCTTCTTCTGGCTTGCAAAATTTCAGCAGAAAGTTCTGCAGTCATTCTAATATTCTTCCCTTTGTAGGTAATGGATTTCTTATGTCTTGCTTTTAGAATTTTCTCCTTAATAAAAAAAAAATAGAATTTACTCCTTCATATTAACTTTAGTGAAGTTAATTATGATATGCCTGGGGGATGTCTTATTCATGTTGAGTTGTGCTGTGGTTCTGAAACTGTCTGCTATCTGAATTACAGAATCTCTTGGCATGTCTGGAAAATTATCTTTCATAATTTTATGGAGAAGGGCCTCTGTGCCTTGTGAGGCCACGTCATCACTTTCAGGGATTCCAATGAGGTGGATATTAGCCTTCTTTGAATTATCCCAGAGCTCTCTGAGAGAATGATCTATTTTTGGTCTCCATTTCTATTCCTCTTTGAGAGTTTGGGAACATGTAAAGGCTTTGTCTTCAATGTTAGAAACCCTTTCTTCTGCTTGCCTCACTCTTTTAATGAAGGATTCTACTATATTTTTCAGATCTTTGAGGGCTGCAAATTCTTGCTTCAGTGCGTCAAAATCTTTGGTGGTTTTGTCTTTAAATTCGTTAAATTCTTGAGACAAGTTTTGAATTTCTTCTCAAATTTCTTATTGCAACTTTTGAATTGCTCCTCGAATTTCTAATTCCAAGTTTTCCTCCATTCTACTAATCTTGTTTGCAATCCAAATTCTGAATTCGATTTCTGACATCTCCACCAGCTGTTTATGAATGGGATCTTCAGTTACATCTGCCATATCTTTCCTTGGGAGTGAGGTGGGGTGATCTATTCACATTATTTATGTTACCAGAGTTTTTCCGCTGATTCCACCCCATGATTTTTTTAAACCATTTGACATTTCCCCTGAAGCATTGTTGAGGTCTTGTACAGTGCTACCACCTGAGAAACTGGAGACCTGTTTGGTTGGTGGGGCTAAGTGGTTCTGTCTTGTTTTCAGTTGGTCTCTGTTTGACCCTAGTGAAACAGTTACTCTGGGTTGAAGTCTCAGCTGTGGAGAAATACCAGCAATTAAGTCACCCCACCCCCCACAGGCAACAATTGGAAAAGGAAAATCAAACTTTCCTACAACCACACACCCAGGGCACCACTTGAATAGTCTTTGGGCAATTGGCTCAGTTCAAAAGTCCAAATCAATTGTCTCAGTCAGCACCTGTGTCAGGTGGGAGAGCTTAAAAGTTCTCTGGCAATTGGATCATGGGTGTCTGTTGACAACTCTCATATGATTTGCTCCAGTGCTCTGTGAAGTCAGGAGGACCCACCCAGCAAATAGATTAGTCTGGGAAGGTTGATGCCCCACCTTTCACCTCTGTCACACCCAGTCACTGATAGCCCCACACGGCTATGACCCAGTTGCCTGCAGTGAGCATATACTCCAGGGGTTTGCACCTGCCTGAATCACAAGGAAATCTATATCTGCTCAGCCAGGCCGCTGCTGTCTGTCTCTATGCAGCAGTGAGAGATGAGGCCTGACAACCTCGGGCACTTGATGGAGGCTGGCAGGTGTTCATTCAGTTCCAGCCCTGCCCCTGATATATGTTACTGACAGAACAGAATAACTTTGTGGGAATTTGTTTCTGTCCCTGCTAAATTCCCCTGGAGAAGAGAAGGTGTTTTGAGTTCCCAGAACCTGTGCCTAAGGCCCTGTCTTTAGTCCTGCAGGTTTGTATTCACAGCACGATTAGCTGTGAGCTCTAGCCTCCTGCTTGTTCTTGTTGAATGTGAAATTGGAGTTAGGGAATATAGCCAACCTGAGGATTTAGCAAAACACCAAACTCATTGAGGCCAAATGAGCAAATAGACATATAAAATGGCTACAAGACACACAAGCCCACAGATGGACAAACAATCAGAAGCACATAGACATACATACAACAACAAAAAACTACAATAAAAATACTGATAATTGTAAGATAATTGAAAAAAGAAAGGTAAAAAACAAACAAATAAATCAAACAAACAAAAAAAACCTCTAAAAATCTGATGTAAGCACTCTCAGAAACTGTAAGAAAAGGAGAGGAAGAGAGAAGTGAAAAAGGAGAAAAAAAGTGGTGTTCATAAAAAAGTTAAAGAAGAAAGAAAAAATTAAAAATAGAAAAAATAAATATAAAAATATATAAAAATAATAATAAAATTAACAATAGATCCTCCAAGAAAGTGGTGAGGAAAAGAAAAGAAAAAAGGCACCAACCACAAAAATATTATTCTTGTATATATGTAGAAATATACATCTATATGTGTTATGTAGGCATCAACATTTGTAGGAATATATTTATAATGCAATATACTCTCTGGACACCAGGTGGCGCTGTAACTGGTTCCCAGACTTATACCTGATTCACAGTTTACACTGTTAGCATCATAACAACCCTACCTGGCCGATTGCCATTTTACAGTTTCTGTAAAAGTTTATTACCTAATTTTTATCCAACGTCAGCTGCTCTGTTCCAGACAGCACTGCTATCTGCCCTTGCAACTTGGTGCAGGATTCCACGCTTCACAAATATTTCCACTCTGCTCTCATGTTCTCCTGTAAAGTGGCAACTGCAATAGGCTGTGGGGGAGGATGCTGGCTGCCGCTGGCTTTAGCTGCTGCCAGCTCCCATGGCTGCAGTGCACAGAGACCTTATCCTCAGTTTTTGTGGCTCAAAGTCTCACTTTTGAATCTGGACTTTTGAGTCCAGCCACCCACCAGTTCACTGCACAGCCTGAACTGCCAGCCCACACCAATATTCCCCACCAGGAATGGTCCAGTCTATTTAATCACTCATGTTGTTCTGGGGGAAGGTGTCCACCATTTCGGACAATTCAAAATGTCTGTTTCCCGGGTGGGATCCCTTCCCTTCAATTTTCCATCAGGTTGCCTAGCCCCTTGTGGCTCTGAGTGGGACCCCTTTCGGGTCAGTAAACTCGGCTCAGGAATAAGTGTCAATTGGGTTTTGCCAGGAATTGCAACCTGCTGTCCTCCGTGAGGAAAGGGCTTGCTGGCCAGCACGGCCAAGCAGGGAAAATCTCTACAACAGAGTCCGTGGTTTTAAATTACACCTCATATACAGCAATCCGCCAATTTGCTGCGTGTCTCCAGCTGTCTGCCCACACCAACAATCCATGCAGGGAAAAGGTCCAGACCCCACTTCCTCTCACCTGATGACATGGGAGAGGTGGGCTACTCGTCCGTCCTATTCACCATCATGCTCTACCTCCTCTCATTGCTTTCTTATTTGGAGCTTTTCCTTTCCTTGAATATCACAACTATTTTCTAGGTGTCCTAGCACACAAGCAACATAGAAAAATTTGGTTGAAGATTTTAAATGAGATATAATTTATCCACGATACATCTCATGTCATGGAAGTTTTGTCATATCTAAGCCAAATTTAAGAGGGACATTTTCACAAAGTTACTTCTTATTGTTGTTAGGACTGAAATATTACAGGTACTCTGTTATCCAGTCTTATCTCAGCAGATCTTCACTTACATTACAATGGAAAAATGGTAGAGTGAGAGTATCCTTCTTCTATGTTGCCCCACCAACTTTGTTCAATCCCTTGAAATTTCAAGGTTTATACCACTAGCAATAAATGGACATTATAACTTGAAAATATCAGATTAACTAAATATTCTCATCAGAGGAGATAACACCTATCCAATATATTTGGGAAATAGCAAATTTAATAAAACACAATGCACTGGGAATGAAAAAACAGGTAAGTCACTTTATAAATCTGGGGCTAGTGTCAAGTATTTTGTCTTGAGGAAATGAGTAGAGTGTTTTAATCAGTTTGGCTGATATAACAAAATACGACTTAACAGCTTATAAACAACAGAGATTTATTTCTCACAATTATAGATGCTGGAAATTAGATACCAAGAGGATGGCATGGTCAAATTCTGGTGAGCGTTCTCTTTTGGGTTGCAGCCTTCTCTGTGTTCCTTCACATAGCAGAGAGTAGACAGAGGAAGCAATCTCTCCTGACTCTTAGAGAACGCTAATCACATTCACGATGGCTCCACCTTTATGAGCTCATCAAATCCTAACCACCCACTAAGGTCCCACCTCCTAATAACATCCTGTGGGGGCTTAGGGTCTTAACATATGAAATTTGGGAGAATACGCTCATTTCATAGCAAGTACCAATGCAAAAGTTTTCTGTATTTTTTTTTTACAATGTATCTCTAGGATTTATTCATTGTGCAAAACTGCAACATTGTACCCTTTGACTGATACTTCCCTGTTTTCCCCTTCCCCTGTTCCCTAAAAACCACTGTTAGACTCTCTGCTTCTATAAATTTGACTATTTTAGGCTTGTCATATAAGTGGTATCATGCAGTATTTGTCTTTCTGAGGTTGGCTTATTTTACTTAGCAGAATGTCCTCTAGGTACGTCCATGCTATCTCAGATTGCAAGATTTCCATCTCTCTTATGGCTGAATAATATTCCATTTTATGTATATGCCACATTTTCTTTATTTGTACATCTATGGATGAACATTTTGCTTGTTTCCATGTCTTGGCTATTGTAAATAATGCTGCAATAAATATGGGAGTGCAGTTACCTCTTCACAAAAGTATTCTTTATTTAGATCACTTTGTTTAATATTAGGCCTCTATAATATTAAAATATTCATATTCTTCAACACTATGATAGGGCAAATATCCACTTACATTTACTACAGAGTTTTCATGGTTTCTGTATTTTACTTTCAGCTTTTTAATATATTTAAAATTTACCTTCGTATTTGGTTTAAAGTGAGGATTTACTTAAGCAATTTAAAAATAGTTATCCTCTTTTCTTGACACTGTTTAAAGTAATATTTCTTTACCATGTATTTGTAGTAATTAATTTTTAATGTGTTGAGTTAGTTTTTTTAAATAAAGTCTGTTTTAGGGCAATCTAATTTTTTCAATTTAAGTATATGTTGATTCTTTTGTCAGTACTAAACTCCTTTAGCACCTTTGACATAGAGTTCATTTTAATATCTGGTTGAGTAAATCTTTCTGCGATGTCTTTTTTAATTTTGCTTCTTAAAAATGTTCCTAGCTATTATGAGAATCAACTGTTCATTTTCCCAGAATAATGCTAGAATATAATTTTAATTTGTTTTTTACTATGATATTTTGATTTCCATTACTTTTGAAATGAACTCATTTTATAAAAATTGATATATTTACAATATTTAATATTCTTATAGAAGGAATAATTAAAAATATCAATTATTTCCAGTTATTATCATATTTCCTAAAGAATCTTTCATATGTCATTTTTAGTTCTCTTTATTTAGGTTTAATGCATTTTCTAGAGGTATTCCTAGACATTTTATGTCCTCTGTTTCTACTATGAATGTAATTTTCTGTACAAATAATCACATACTCATTATATCTCCTAATTGATTATTGCCTGAGCCCTAACATTTTAAACTAAGAAAACGCTAACATTCTGTTTGATTTCATTTTATTACTTTAGTTGTTTTTGCTATATATTCCAGGTAGAACATTAGATCATTTTTTTTCATTAGATCATTTTGTATTTTTAACATTTGTTTCGCCAGTTCTGTTATACAGAGCTTAGCAGTTCATGACTGTTACTTCTTTGTGGTGAAAATGAATGATATCTTGACTTGGCAAAGAAAACTTAGGTCACAACCTTTTTCTCTCAGAAGTCTATAGATATGGCTTCACTTTCTTCCAGTGCTCAATATTGCAGACCAGAAGTCTGATATCAGACTGGTTTTATTCCTTTGTAAGTTTCCTGATTTTTCTGCTGAGCTGTAAGTAGGATATTTTTTGTACATGCAATTCAAACATATCACCAGGATAAATCTAAACGTTTTTCTGTTTTCATTAACTTTAACTGAAATACAACAGACAGCTGATAAGCAGACTCTTTTTCAGCTCAGGAAATTTTTCTCCTATTGTGTGTTTAGTTATTGTTTCACCTTCATTCACTTTAGTTTCTTCCTCAGGGAAGAAATTGCAAATTACCTGCAAATAAAATCCTTACTATCCTTCTCCTGCCCCTCATCTTCTTTCATCATTTCCATCCCTTTGTTCTTGTCCTGTGTAACTTGGGGAAAAACAACAAAAAAACCCACACGCTTAGAGAATTCAGGGTCTGAAAAAAAGTAAGAGATTAGTAAATGATAACTATGTAATTATTATTATATTCACCAGCCCTCTTTTACGTAACCTTCATTCAGTGAATGAAGTGGAACTTTAGAATTTATAAAGCATTTTACAGACCTGATTTAATTTTACCCTTATAGCAACATTTTGAAATGATAATATTCCTATCATTCCTAGTAATATTCCTAATTTTCCTATTTTACAGATGGAGAAACTGATGCTCAGAAAGTTTAGGTAATCCATTTATGATTGCACAATTGGGTAGTCGTGGATATAAGAACAGGTTTCTCATTCTGAGGAGTGCCCATGTCATTCCTCCTTCCTCTCTTGGGCAGCATTGATCTCTGGCTGTTATAAAACACTGTAAAGAAAGCTTTAACCACGAAATTTCAGCTTGAGGGATTTGTGCTCTCAGGAAGCAACAAATCATTATTTGTCACTTTTTTCTTTATTTGAACAGACATAATGGCTTTTTTTTTTTTCAACTAGATATTCTAATCACTTGAGCCCCTTTAAGCAATATGAAGCAATTGTAATCACAGATGTCCTTGATCCTTTCTGCCAGTTCTCTTTGCCAAAAATAGAAGCCTTGTTCAGGATTCCTCATGAAATAGTACAGTTGAGCCTTTGTGTTTTTAAAGCCTCATTATTTAAAAACAGCTTTATCTGCAAATTGTAATAACCCAAAAAAGAGAAGAAAAGAAAAAGGAAAACCTCATCACAATTTTTGACATATCTCATACTTTTATAAAAACTTTCCTCACATACTAAATGGCAGTTGAATATTTAACTGTGAGATTCAGGATTTCACATTCATTGGTATAAACATGATTATACTTTTAGAATATAGAATAGTAGGTCATTTGTTATTTGTTATGGAATGAGTATTGAATTTATGAAATATTATGATTATTTCATGATGAATTTATGTGTAAAATCTATGTATAACTCAGCTGCACTTAGGCTTATGTTGCTATGCTGGTAGTGAGTGCTATTGGTTCTGCTTCCTATCCTGTGCTCCCTGGGCCTTCTTGACAAAGACACATACACGCACACATATACATGAAAACATGGTCTTTTTTTTTTTTTTTTTTTTGAGATAGAGTCTCACTATGTCACCTTTGGTAGAGTAACGTAGTGTCACAGCTCACAGCAACCTCAAACTCCTGGGCTTAAGTGATTCTCTTGCCTCAGCCTCCTGAGTAGCTGGGACTATAGGCACCCGCCACAACGCCCAGCTTTTTTTTGTTGCAGTTGTCATTGTTTAGCAGGCCAAGGCCGGGTTCGAACCCACCAGCCTCAGTGTATGTGGCTGGCACCGTAAGCACTGTGCTACGGGCACCAAGCCAGAAATCATGGTCTCTTAAGATCCTGGAGTAACTGAGACATCACAAAGACTCATTTTGTTTAGGAGATTTTGTTACTGTTAAAGCCAGAATACCTTTTGGAGAGCACACTCTGAAATACCTTGCTCATCATAGAGTACATGATAATATCTTTTACCATGGTGAACAATAGGAGCACAGTTTTGTTCTGTGCTCCTTCCAGCCTAAATATTCAGGATAGTACCTCCCTGGTTCATACTTCAAGGGAGACATGAGAAATTTCCTAACTTTTGTACCTTTCCATTAATTCCAATCCCATCTTACTTTTCTTTCTGTTAATTTGCGTTCTCTATAGTATTTGATTATCAATAAAAATACTCAATAAATAACCCCATACCTCACATAAAAAAATCTTAGAATTTGTATGGAACTACAAAATAACCCAAAGGGCAAAAGCAATCTTGAGCAAGAAGAGCAAAGCTTCAGGTATCACAGTACCTAACTTCAAAATATGATTCAAAGCAATATTAACCACAACAGCATGACAATGACATTGAAAATAGACCCAGAGACAATTTGGAAAAGAACAGAGAATCCAGAAATAAATTCATGCATTTACAGAAAACTGATTTTTGACAAAAATTCCAAAACACATATTGGGGAAAAACAGTCCCTTCAATCAATGATGCTTGGAAAATTAGGTATCCACATGCAGAAGAATTAATGCCTACCTCTTACAAAAATCAACTCAAAGTGGATTAAAGACTTAAACATAAGACACAAAACTACAAAACCACTCAGGAGAAAAGTTTCAGAACATTGGTTTAGTCAAAGAATTTTTGGATATGACCTACCAAACAAAGAGAGCAGGGCAGGGTGCTGTGCCTCACACTTATTCCAGCACTCTAAAAGGCCGAGGCAGGAGGATTGCTTGAGCTCAGGAGTTCAAAATCAGCCTTAGCAAGAGTGAAACCCAATCTCAACTAAAAATCCTGTGGTGGATTTAGGATGTTGTGGCGGATACTTGTAGTCTCAGCTACTCGGGAGGCTGAGGCAAGAGGACCACTTGAGCCCATGAGTTTGAAGTTGCTGTGAGGTATGGTGCCACTCTACCCAGGACAATAGAGTGAGACTATCTAAAAAAAGAGGCAAAGACAACAAAAACAATAAGTGGGACTATATCACTATATCAGATTAAAAAGCTTCTGCAAAGCAAAAACAAACAAACAAACAAAAAAAAAACCAAGAACAGAATGAAGAGACAACCAAAACAATAGGAGAAAATAATTGCAAACTGCATCTGAGAAGGGTAATCCACAATCTGTAAGGAACACAGACAATTTAATAGGAAAAAAATAATAATCTGATTAAAAATTGGGAAAGATCTGTATACATTTTTCAAAAGAGGACGTACAAAAGACCAAGGGGTATATGAAAAAAAAAAAGAAGTTCAACATCACTAATCATCAGTGACACACAAATCAAAAACACAAAGCAATATCATTTCACTCCAATTAGAATGGCTATTTTTTATTTCAAATAATATGCAGGTACAAATTTTTAGGTTAGAATGGCTATTATGAGAAAGAAAGAAAAAAAAACAGATGCTGGCAAAGTCCTGGAGAAAGGGGTAATCTTACGTCCTATGGGCAGAAATATACATTAGTACAGCTATTGTGGACAACAGTATGGAAGTTCCCCATAAAATGAAGAATAAAACTACCATATCATCCAACAAGCCAATGACTGGGTGCACATCCAAAGAAAAGGAAATCAGTGTGTTGCAGAGATATGTGCACTCCCATGTTCATTACAACATTATCCACAATACCCAAGACATTTATCAACACATGAATGTAGAAAGAAAATGTGGTATTCATTAGTATTTGAATAATATATATATATACACCACATTCAAATACTATTGAATACCATTCATCCTCATACAAAAAGGAAATCCTAGTATGTGCTACAATATGGATGAACCTAGAGAACATTTCAAGGGAAATAATCCAAGCACACAAGGAAAAACACTGCATAATCTCACTCATATATGGGATCTTTAAAAAGTTGATGGAAATGGAGAGTAGAATAGTGGTTACTAGCTGGGCATTGTGGCAGGCACCTGTAGTCCCAGCTATTAGGGAGGCTGTGGCAAGAGAATCACTTGAGTCCAAGAGTTTGAGGTTGCTGTGAGCTGTGATGTCACGGCACTCTACTGAGGGTGACATAGTGAGACTTTGTCTCAAAAAAAAAAAAAAAGAATTGTGGTTACTAGAGGCTGGAGAGAGTAGTGAAGAGGGGATAGGGAGAAGTTGGTCAATGGGTACAAAGTTCCACTTAGATGTTAGGAACAAGGTCTGGTGCTCTATTGCATAGAAAGTGACTATAGGCAACAAAAATATGTATATTTCAAAATAGCTAGAAGAGAGGATTCTGAATGCAGCCATTACAAAGAAATGACAAATGTTTGAGGTGATGCACACAATGTATGCATGTATCAAAGCATCACACTGTAACCCATTCATACCACATATGTACAATTATTATGATTTGAATAAAAAATTAAATAAATAACATGTATATATATGTGAATATATATTTTTTTCAAATGAATATTTTGAATGCACATAACATGCCAGGCTCTAGGCGCAAGTTATCTTAGAATAAGAGACCTATACTTTGTAAGCTTTACTGTTTTATGTTTTTTGTGTTTTCTCTTATTCATTGTCTCCTAGATTTTGGCTTACTTTCAGCAAAGTTTCCTTTAAAAACTCTAGCATGTATCAGTTCACAGAAGCCTCTTACATTTGTTCATATAAAAGTTAGCGTCTTCAAAGGGCAACCAGTACCTGTGGGAGGACAGGCATGTTGGTAGCAATAAACATTCATGTTAGCAGACTTCAAGTAAATAGGAACCTTCATTGGAGCCAATTAAGCAAATTAGAATTGCTTGATTGTCTTAAACTATCTTTTCTCATCAGTGACCTTGGTATTCTCCTTCATATCTTGGAAGACTTTGTGCTTAGCTTGAACTCAGATCATTCTACTTTATGTAGAAATTTGTTCTCCCATATATCCTTAATGTTTTTGACATTGTTTTACAGAATACATATCAAGCATTACTTGAATCTGATAAGTCATTTAGTACATGCAGATTTCAGATGACACTTCGACATTTAGATCCTTTTTTTCCTGTAGTAATATAATTAACAAGTCGCTAGGCTTCAAAATGATCTCTATACAGAGATAAAATAGTTAAGTTCATCAGGTGTATCCTGGACACCAGGTTTCTTAGCAAACCTGGCTCCAAGAAATAATGGCCCCCAGACAGAGAAACCTCATTTTAAAGGCCATCTAAGCCCCAATCAACCATCTTAATTTAACGTATGTTGCCTAACAAAGTGTTTATGATGCAAATTCCCAGATCTGAATGTTGTTGCCCTAACTAATTATCTCTAAACTGGGGAAAATAAATGAATATCAACACAAAACTGATCTCCCAAATGAGTAGTTTTAAATAAATAGTGAAGAGAAAAAGGAAGCATAGGTGCTGAACTACCCCATGGATTCCTAAATCTGCAAGATTTTTAGACTAGTTCTCCCCTACCCCTGAATTTCTGCACTTAATACAATAGTGAAAAAGAGCATATATATTTTTTTCAAATACATCTGTTAATGTTTTTAAACAGTAACAACAAAAGAGAAAAAGAAATCATTTGCCTTTAGCCAAAATGATGTTAGAGCTCTTCGGTAAACATACCAAATGTATGGCAGGCTATTTTGGAATAATATTTACTTTATTTGTTGATTATTTATATTGATTTTTCTTCTTCTAGTCACAATTTTTTTTGTATCTCAAATATTTAATTCTCTTGTTTATTCTTGAAACCTAGGAAACCAAGAGATCTCTTCTGTAGTTAAAATAATCAGCAGCCTAGTTATAGTACCCCTGAGGCCCTGAAGGACATTAGCTATGCTAATCCCTTTGTTCAGTCACTCTCCTTTCTTTCCAGGCTTACAGAAATAGTGCAAACACAAAAGATAATGGTAATATAAAAACAAGCACAGACACCAAATAAGTGGGAATGACCCTCCCAGGGTAGTTAAGCTAACACATTTTTGCAACTGCCTAACCATCTGAAACATGCTTTTATTGTCTGTATGTACTGATAACATTCGCAAAAGCTATAAAATTGAAATAGAAATGATAATTGTAAATTAAATTAAATGAACATGTTTATTGATTAAAAATTATACAGTAAACCATCCTACGTAAATGTCTGCTGCACCTACTATAACTCTAATCCTTCCAGTCAATGGTCTCCAAAATACACCCATTCTATCAGTCTTTCAACCCTTGCATGGGTAAACTCCAATGACAATAGTGGCATTTCACATAAATTTGTGTAATTCTTGATTAATTTCTATCTCCTCCACTATACAGTAAAGTTCATTTGAGAAGGGCCACATCGGTTTTGTTCACTGCTGTATCCCTTTGCCAAGAACAATATCTGGCTTACAGTAAGTTTTCCATTAATGTGAAGGAAAAATAATCCTAAAAAGTGAGAAGTTAGGAGACTATGGTCGAAAGTCATTTATTAGAAATGTTGGAAGTAGGAAATTCTAAATGGAGGTTTATGGTGGACAGAATAATATCCTGCCCAAATGTCCATGTCTTAATCCTGGGAACCTGTGAATAAGTGACTTCACATGACAGAAGGGACTTAGAAGATGTGATTGAATTTATCTAGATGAGCCTAATGTAATCATAAAGAGAAAAGAGAGAGGAAGAAGTCAGAGTAATTCAGGGTGGGGAGGAGTCAAACTCTGCATTCTGTCTTTAATGATAAAGAAAGGAACACTGAGCCAAGGAACACAGGCAGCCTCTAGAACTTGGAAAAAGCAAAGGAATAGATTATCCCTCAGAATAAGTACAGCCCTGCTGACACCTTAACTTTCCCACGGTGATAACTGTATCACACTTCTCCCCCCCAACCAATATCATACTTCTAATCTATGGAAATGTAAAATAATAAATTGGTATCTTTTAAACTGCCAAGTTTGTGATAATTTGTTACAACATCACTAAGAAACTAGTACAGAACCTATTTATAATGTTCTTTTCTGTATGTTACTAGAGACTTTTGGCTATTGATGCATCTTTGAAGTGATAGTTTATTTAAAGAGGTAGTTTTTTTTTTGTCTGAAAGGAATAATAGTTATAATAAGTAAGAATAATAAGAATAGCTAACAAGTAAAGAAGACTAATTAATATATAGTAGGGTTTTGTAAAGATTAAATGTGATATTGCATCTAAAGTGCTAAACACATAGGGGCTTAACAAGGTATCACCATTCAACCAGGAAAAGACGGTCCCTCCAGTGAATTTAACAATTTAGAAAGGTCCTAGATAGTAATCACAGAGACAAAGAAATTAGTTTATTTTTTAGAAAAACATCATGTGCACCTCGGTCACTCATGCTCAGTGCTGGCATGGTGTCATCCATGACACTAAACCTCTATTTCCATCACTAACACTGTTCAGTCCCCACATATCCTGCCCCAAGTCCCCAAACAGGAGAAATCTGTATGAAAATACAATTGTGCCATTGCTGACATTAGAGAAGGACACTGCTTTTGCACTACAGGGAGTATTCAAGTTGTAGAAATGCTTAGGTAACAGAAAAGACAAATTAACCCATTTTTCTTCTCTAATAGCATGAATGCAGAGGATTGTTCCATATTGTTTCCCAGTAATGCCAAGCTTTGATTTTCTTTTCTTTTATTTTCTTTCTTTTTTTTTTTTTTTTACAGGTCATGGTTCTAGAAATATACACAAATTAGCATGTTCTTAACAGTTACATAGCAACTGAAAAACATTTTTCAATATTAAATGATTAATATTTTCATAACTTTTTATTTACATAGATTAAGAGCTAAATATATGAAGTGTTACATCATTTCTTTACATGAGCAAGAATAAGAAGATGGCGGCACCCATAGATCAGTGGGTAGGGTGCCAACCACATACACTCAGACTAGCAAGTTCAAACCCAGCCCAGGCCAGCTAAAACAACAATGTCAACTGTAACAACAACAACAAAAAGTAGCTGGGCGTTATGGTGGGTGCCTGTAGTCCCAGCTACTTGGGAGGCTGAGGCAAGAGAATTGCTTAATCCCAAGAGTTGTAGGTTGCTGTGAGCTGTGATGCCACAGCACTCTATACAGGGCAGACAGCTTCAGACTCTGTCTTAAAAAAAAAAAAAGGAAAAAAGAACATTGAAGACTAGGATGATTTTTTTTATTAAATCATAACTGTGTATATTAATGCATGTGTGGGGTACAATGTGCTGATTTACATACAGTTTGCAATGCTTACATCAAACTAGTTAACATAGCCTTCACCTGACTTAATTATTTGTTGTGTTAAGACATTTATATTCTACTCTTAATAGATTTGACATGTACCCTTGCATTATGCACAATAGGTGAGGTCCCACCAATTATTCTCCCTCCACCTGGTCTTCCCCTTCCCTTCCTCTTCCATTCTTCATCCTGGGCTATAGTGTTTTATCATTCGTATGAAAGTGTGGGTGATTATGTATTGGTTTGATAATAGTACTGAGTACATTGGATACTTTTTCTTCCATTCTTGAGATACTTTACTAAGAAGAATATGTTCCAGCTCCTATAAAACTATTTAATAACTACTTATATTAAAAAACAAGATTTATTAAAATTTTCCCCAAAAGAATATTCTTTATTTACATAACTTTGTTTTTAAAATTTTATATTTATTAATTACAATTTCTAATTTTAAGTTTAATATATTATTTTGAATATTTAAAAGAATATAAAGTTTCTAAACATGTTAACTTTTTATTTATTTTGGGTTTTTTTGTTTGTTTTTTTTGAGACACATTCTAACTTTCTTACTCCTGGTAGCTTGCTGTGGCGTCATAACTCACAGCAACCTTAAACTCCTGGGCTCAAGTGATCCTCTTGCCTCAGCCTCCCAAGTAGTTAGGACTGCAGGCACCAGCCACAACACCTGGCTAATTTTTAGAGACAGTGTCTCCCTCTTGCTCAGGCTGGTCTTGAACTCGTGAGCTCAAGAGGTCCACCCTACTTGGCCTCCCAGAGAGCTCAGACTACTGGCCTGAGCCACTGCACCTGGTTATTTTTTTTATTTGAAAATGTAATTTATATTATTATAAAAACACTATACAATTCTGCACATTTTTATTCTAGGTACTTTGCTAATTCTTTATATCACCACTGTCAATGAATATAAGTTATATAAAAATCTTTATTATAAGGCATAATTCAAGATTTTTTGGAAATATAGTGAGATAAAAAAAACTCTTCAAATAAATACATAATGCTTTGAAAAGTAGGTGTATATATGTTTACTCATTCAAACATTACCAGTCAACAGAACATTTATATCTATATAATAAGTAGTATTTTTAGTTGTCTTTGATATTTTGGCAAGTTTTAATGATATAAAAACCACAGCTTTATACATTTTTATGTAGTTATTATGGAGCAATAGCACTGAAAATTAGATGATAAAAATATTTTATAAACATTTAATAGATTGATTTATAGTTTTAAAACACTTATAAATATTAGTCTCCACTTTTTTTTGCTCCAAAGTCCTGCAAGTAGCAGACCTAATTATTATTAAGCCCATTTTACAGATGAGAAAACTAGCACTTAGAAAGGCAAAGAAACATTTCGCCCTGTCAATGGCATGCCACTAAATAGGTTCTCTGAAATGAATGAATGAATGAATGAATGAGTAGTTTTGAAAAACTCTACTTTGTAGCATTGGATGATTTTAATGTAGGTATATGACAGAAAATAAAGGTCAAAAGGGCTTGAGTGCAGCCATTTTGCAGCAGACCCCAACCACACTGAACAAGGAAATTGCCAGCAAGGCACTGGCCCATGACCCTCTGAAAAATAAATGAATTACTGAACCAGATGCCTTGCAAACTGTTTGTGCTTACCTTTCTGTGACAGCAGTTTATGATTAACCTTTATGACCTGACCACAAGACAATGCTGGTCACCTATGGTTGTTTCTGGGGGTGGGGGGAGTTTGAAATTTAAAAATGTTACCATTGTCCAATATGGGGTTCCCCTCCTGTGTGAGAGAGGACCCTACTCAGTCTCTGAAGTAGGATCTATTGTTTGTCTTTATCTCAGTAAACTTACCCATTGTTAGTTCGCTTGGACTTGAATTCTTTCCTATGCAAAGCCAAGAACCCACCTGAGTTTTCTCTCTTCATTAGGACAACACATGCATCAATTTTTGTGATATAGATAGTCTCAACATGGTTGATTTCAAACTGTCAATGTTTATTTAACCAGTTTTATAAAGATCCTGAAAACTGATTAGGCTTTTATAAGCTGGTACAACACTGCTAAGTCACCGGGTTAGTAGGCGATTGGAGCAAACATCTGGTCCTAAAACATCCTTGCACCACAGGGCACTTTCTCCAGTCATAAACATATGCCTCTTGTGTCTCAGTTCCATGGGATTCTGTCTACTAATTGAGAGGTGAGCTCACTAACCTAACTGCCCTGAAATCTCTTCACTTTTACATGCCTAACCTCTTTGAGTTTGAAGAAAACTGAACACAAAAATATGCAGTTGTGTTTCACTTAATGACAGAGAACACATTCAGAGAAATATGTCCTTGGATAATTTTATTATTGTGAAACCACCATGGAGTGTACCTACACAGTCCTAGATAATGTAGCCTAGTCTACACCTAAGTTACATGGTATCACCAATTGTTCCTAAGTTATAAACTGATATAGCATGTTACTACACTGAATACTATTGGTAATTGCAACAAAATGGTAAGAATTTGCATATCTAAACATAGAAAAAGTACAGTAAACTATGTATAATATAAAAGATAGAAAATGCTATACCTGTATATGGTACTTACCATGAATAGAGTTTGCAAAACTGAAAGTTTCTCTTGGTGAGTCAGTGAATGGTGAGTGAATGTGAAGGCCTAGGACATTACTGTTTACTAGTATAGAATTTATGAACACTGCACACTTAAGCTATACTAAATTTGTGAAAATATTTTTCTTTCTTCAATAATAAATTAGCTACCTATAATCTTTTTACTTTATAAACTTTTAAATTTTTTTTTACTATTTTTGTAATAACACAAACATATTGTGCAGAAAGATTTTTCTTTATCCCTAATTCTATGAGTTTTTTCTATTTAAATTATTTTTAATTTTTAAACTTTTTGTGAAAAACTAAGGCATAGACACATATTAGCTTAGACCTATATTAGGGTAAGATCACGATATCAAGATAATCTTATGGGACCACCATCTTACGTGGTATCTCCTTGAACAAAGAAGTTGTTATGATGCACATGACTATATTTGGATGTGATAAATATAAATGAAATTTCACACTTAGTTCTGAAATGGTTCCATGCACAGTTCATTGAGCCTTTTACATAAGCATCTTCTCAAGACTGCAATGCCTTACCCATAAGTGGTTAGGTGCTTTGCCTACAATTATTGTGGAAAATGTCTTTAAAACAAAACCTTCAAATGGGATAAATATGTATTGGGAGAGTCTAAGGAGAAGAACTACTACATTTTACTTTCAAACCCATTCTTCAGAGGAATAAAAATAAGTACAGGTTATGTAGGAAAAGGATTAACATCTATCCCAAAACTACTGTTAGTTCACTGATGGGAAGCTCATTGTCTAGGTTTCAGCAGGACCCTGTTTGGGATAAGGCTTCTTTTATCCTGCTAATCTTTTTGGAATTGGAAGAATAATCAATGTGATAAAATAGAACTTAAATGCCGAGTGGGTTGACATTGAGACAGAGTAAAAATGTCTTAACCACTGTCTTTCTTTTTTCTTTTTGCGGTTTTTGGCCAGTGCTGGGTTTTGAACCCACCACCTCCGGCATATGGGGCTGGCACCCTACTCCTTTGAGTCACTGGCACTGCTCTATCTTTTTAAAGTAGCAATTTTTAGTTGTTAAGGAAATATTTTTGGATGAATTTTGTTTCATTTATCTATTTTTTCTTTCTTGTTGACCTGCTAGAAGGAAACTGATGAAGAAAAGATGAGGAATAGCCCTGCTTATCAACTGGAAAAAGTCAAGTGACTTAGCTCTCTGACAAGCAGATGCGTGGAAACATAATGCACATTCTATAGTACCCTGAAAAGGTGAGTAGGAATCAGTCATCTACTCAAATCCCATTACTGTACACAAGAGAACACTGAGATCCAGAGCAAATGGAGAGTCTCAGGGACAGGTCCTGCTGGTCTCTGGGGGCCTGATGCGTGTCATGGAATTGAGGCTACTCTGAGGGTATGTTCAGGACCACCGTCAAGCTGAATACCAGGCAGACTGTCCAGAAATAGAGTGAGTCTGGAAGTGCAAGGGTAAGAGGTAATAAGAAAATGAGGTTCCCATAGGGAATATCCATATTTTACTCAGAGTTCAGGGTAATATCTGAGTCACTGGAGCTTTTTGATATGGCTGATGTAGCCAAGGTCATGCAGTCAATTATTTCAGCTAAGAAGTTGCTTCCTCTTACATCTGGATGTTGTGGAAAGAGTGGCTCAAGAATAAATGGACCTGGGTTCAAATCTCACCTATTCCACTGCCCAGATGTATAATTTAGGGCCTCTGGCTACCCACCTAGGGTCAGAGGATAAAAATATGCATTTTCAACAACTACTTCAGGTGATTGTTTCAAAAGGCAAATTTTTGAAACGTAAGTGTAGTATCTTGGTATTCAAATTATAGTTCAGGCCATCAGTATCTGCATCACCTTGGAGTTGTTTGGAAATACATTAATCTCGAGGAGGAGAGGGAAATATGGCTGAGTAGAGACATTATTTTCCAGAGTATCCCAGAGAGAAGGGGACGTTTCAGATAAAAGAAAGGAGAGAATGGGCACAGCTCAGGTGGAGTTCAGTGGAAGTTCTGGAGCTTGCTGGGATTTTGTGGAGAATTACAAAGCAGATCAGGAAAAGGAAAAAGAAGAAAAGATATTAGTGAGGACCAAACCCAGAGAGGCTTGGAGCCCAGTGAGGCAGTAAAGGGGTATTAGGTTTTTCCTTCCCACCTGCCTTTGGGAATCAGTGATCTACTGAGTTGTTCGGAAGCTTTTCCACTCGTTTGAGCCCACGTGCTGCTGCAACCACTGAATTGCTTAGAGACTGTCATGGTCCTAGAGATTGAACATTCTGCGCAAGTGTCCTCCTAGGTAGAGGGACTAGAGGGATGAGTGACTCATATTTCTTCCATTTATGCTCATTTTCTACCTTTCCCCTCTCCAAGCCCTGCAGCTGGGAGGGCAGATTGAGAGTTTCAGGAGTAGCTGACTCTCATTAGCTTGAGTGTCCTCCAATCTGAGGTTTGCACAGAGAGTTGAACCCATGCATTTCCCCTTGAGGATCTGCAGTGGACCCAAGGGTGCCTGGTCTGGGAGCTCCCTACCTGCTGGCACTCCCCAAAGATGCACACCAGTGGGTGAGATATGCAGTCTAGATCCTAAGGACCCAAGACTTGAATAAGTTAATAGGGGGCACAAAGGAGAGGTTTGAAAGCTTGACTGGGGAGGCCAGGGATCCCATGTGGGCAGAAGTGACAGGAAAGTACACAGTGAATCCAAGCCATGTAGATCTGGTTTGGTGCCCATCCCCCCACAGGAAAGTCCTGCTGTCAGACTTGGGCAGCTCCACTGGTGTGATATTCTCAGCTTATGGTCCCACTGCTATCAAATGTGACACATTCAGACACCCCTTTGCAAACATACAGTGGAGGAAGACTCTTGGGGTGAGTGTAGCAAGAGGGAGCAGAGATCACTCCGATAGTTGGTGAATTTCAGACAGCCCCTTCCCCATGAGAAGTCTTTTCAGTTTGAGGAGGCTTCTTATATCCAGCTCCCAGTAGATTTTCCTAGGGGCCTCAGAAACAACCTCTGAGCACTGCTGAGGTGTTTCAGAGCCTTCTAGGCTTGTCCAACCTAACACTATCCAGCCTCACTCCCCAACCACATCTGGTATAGTGGAAAACAAGCAACCCCCTGTGAGCAATAGGACCCTTCCCACAGCCTAGGGTATTCAAGCCTAGCCCTCATAAAGGGCTAAAATGTACATCTCTGAATTTGGCTTTTTTCTGTAAGCATCAACCATTGTCAGGGAGAAGAACTCTATAGCTCATTACAGGATCTACAGATGCAGTCAAACAGAGAGCGAGTTGATTCTTACAAGCACCACCCACTAACTCAGTGATTAATCTGGGGGTCCCAATACAATTTACACTGGTGGAAACGGGAAGACAACACAATAGAAGCAACCCAAGGGGGTACTTCTTTATAGGAGAGGAATAAAAATCGTAGGCAGCTCAAGCTGCAAGGGGTATCCCTCCTCCACTGTAGATCTCTGAGCTGATTGGGGAGCTGCTCAGAGTCTGTGCATAGACATCACACCAGAAAGCAGGTGTAAGAGAGATCCAGTGACTACCCATCTTGGGTCCTCCACAACAGATGGCCAAGCCGCCCAGTACCCAGCCATTTGGCAGTGGCCTTTGCATCACCCCTGCCAGCCTGGGTAGGAAGCAGACAGTACCGAAGCTCCCTTGTGTTGTGCCCTGAGACTGAGGGCTGAGCATGCCTCCTCCTCTGCATGAGACCTGAGCAGATGAGAAGCCTCAGACACCATGGGCACCAAAAAAGCCTTGGGTGACAGCCTCAGTGAGTCTTAGGTGTGGGAGGAAAGCCTTGGCTGAACAGCAGCTCTGATCTGCCTATCCAATCCCTGGGCCACTGAGACTGTAACTGGACATTAGCAGTCTCCATGCTGATAGAACAGCACTCCATATGTGTGGCTCAGGCCCCATAATCCCTAGAGCCAGCTTTGAAGGTCTTATTATGCCTATGCCCAAGGCTATGACCATGTATATCCAGAGATCCTACTGTACCTGCAACCACTACCTTGGGATTCCAGAGAACCTAGGCCCTAAATCCCCACCATTGATTCTGGATTGGTGGAACTTCTACAAGGGCCAAAGCCTCACTCAGGATCCCCAAGACATGAGTAGCCATTGCTCATGGACGTGGTTCAAGCAAATGGTCTTTCACAACCATTGCCTAAGTAATCTTACCTGGCTACTACTAACACCTCCACAGGATTATCCTGATTAAAGAAATTTCTCACAATAGCAACCACCAAGAGAGGTCTCAAAAAGCCCCCAATGTAAACTTCCAACAATGAGATGGGGAACATCCTGCAATACCACATGAAGATCATCCAGCACTTGCTTGAACTGGGACAATCACAGGGGAATGAATTAAAACAGAGCAGCTGTATTACAGGCTCTCAGTGCACCTGTCCCTCCCCTGATGGGTCAAGATTCTTTTTTCTTTCTTTTTTTTTTTTTTTTTTGTTTTTTTACTGGGGCTGGATTTGAACCCACCACCTCTGGTATATGGGGCCAGGGCCCTACTCCTTTGAGCCACAGGCAACACTCCCTGCCCCTGTCAACATTCTTGAGTAGAACACCAAAGCTCCATTTAGAGACCTTCCCTTATCCTAACTCAGTAGGAGAGTTCCCAGAAGAAGAGAACGTGCTCTGCAACCCTATTAATCCAGATATGGGAGAAGAGGAGCCAGATGAGAAGAAAGCATAAGTAGAACCCAGCAACATAAAAAAAAAAAAGTCCTTTGACAACTTCCAGAGAACACAATGGAGCTATACCTGTGAACTCCACCCACAAGGAAATTGCCAAAATGACAGAAATGTAATTCAGAATATGGCTGGTAATTAAGATGAATGTAATTGAAGAGAAACTTTAAAACCAAGAAAAAGAATCCAAGAAAATATTTCAGGAAATCAATGAAAAACTTGTAAACAATTTAAAGAAGGATGTACTAGAACTTTAAGAAATGAAGGAATCATTTAGGGAATTTTGAACACAGGAGAAACGTTGAACAACAGTCTAAACCAAGGAAAACAAATAATCTCAGAACTTGAAGACAAGTCTCTCAAGATAACCCAGTCATGAAAAGAGGCAGAGATGAGTATTAAAAAAGTCAGAACAATCACTGAGAGGGAGGGGAGATTATGTGAAGCAAATTAACATTTGAATTATAGATATCCATGAGGTAGAAGAAGAAAGTTAAAAGCATGAAAATCCTAAAATCCTAATGAGGGAATTATTACAGAAAACTTCTCTGTTGTTGCCAGAGAGTCAGATTCAAGATGGACATCAAACATGAGGAAGATTCATACAAATAGGATATCTCCAGGACACATAGTAATCACCCTTTTCAAAGTCAAAATGAAGTAGAAAATTCTGTAAGCAGCAAGATGAAAGCAATAAATAAACTATAAAGGAAAACCTATCTAGCAAACCACAGACTACTCAGTAAAAACCTTCCAAGCCAGAAGGGAATTGGGCCCCATATTCAGTATTCTTAAACAGAACTACCAGACCAGCATGTTGTATCCTGCAAAACAAAGTTTCACAACTGATGGAGAAATTAATTCTTTCCCAGCCAAGCAAACACTAAAGAAGTCTGCCATGATTAGACCTGCCTTACAGGAAATACTCAGAATAGCACTGTCTGTGAATGAGCATAACATCTACCCACAGATATAAATTCATCCCCCAAATGGCAAAACCCACAACTCTTATAAAGAGAGCAAAAGCGTAAGAGAGAAAACGATGCATAAGGTACTACACAACAGATGAATAGAACAGCAGCCAAATACCAGTTCTATCACTTAATGTAAATGGTATGAATGCTCCATAAAATGGCATAGCCTAGCTCAGTGAATGAAACCACACACACACACAAAACAACAACAACCCAAACATCTGTCATTTCCATGTAGCACATCGAAGCAGTGATGCACACAGGTCTCATTGTGAAAGAATGGGAAAAAATATTAAGGATAGATGAAAACAAAAAAAGCAAGGGTAGCCATTCTGAGATCATATAAAATTGAATTTAAAGGAGCAAAGGTAAAGAAAGATAAATAGGGTCATTATATAATGACAAAAGGAGCCATTAAACAGAAAGACATAACAATCCTAAATATATACGCAACAAACACAGGAATTCCAGGGTATATAACGTAAATTTTACTAGAGCTAAGCAAACTGATGGCACCATTGTAATTTCCAGGTACTTCAATGCCCATGGTCAGAGCTTGACAAATCATCAAAGCAGAAAATAAATAAAGAAACAATAGTCTTAAACCAGACTCTAACAGACATTTATAGAACATTCTACCCATTAACTACTGACTATATATTTTTCTCAAGAGCACCTGAGACATTCTTCAAGATGTAGGGAACAAAACAAGTCTTAAGAAATTAAAAAAAACCTGAAGTCACACCATGTATCTTCTCAGACCACAGTGGAATATGGTTTGAGAAGAAATCTATCACAAGAGACACACTCAAACATATACAAAGTCATGGGAATTAAACAACCTGCTACTAAATGACTGTTGAGTCAAGAATGAAATTAAAATGGAAATCAAAAGATTATTTGAATTAAAAGACAAACAGGACAGAAGTTTCTGACATCTGTATGATACACTGAAAGTATTCCTCAGGGGAAAATCCATAGCCTTAAATGCCTACATCCAAAAGACAGAAAGATCACAAACTAACAACCTAAGGAATTAGAAAAGGAAGAAGCCAAATCCAGAGCTGGCAGAAGAAATTCAATAATGAAAGTCAGAGCAGAACTAAATGAAATAGAAAACAAAAGTAATACAAAGGATCAATAAAAAAAGGGATAATTCTTGAAGAGATAAATACAGATGACAGACCTTTCTCTAGATTAACAAGAAGTAGAAGAAAAAGGATAAGCTCAATCAGAAATCAAAAAAGGAGGTATGACAACTTTTACCACAGATATAAAAAACATCATCCATAACGCATAAACGCTATGAAAATCTCTATGCACATAAACCAGAAAATGTAAAGGAAATATACAAACTCCTGGAAATACACAACCTCTCAAAATATAATCAGGAAGAAACAGAACTCTTGAAAGGGCCATTATTGAGCAGTGAGATCAAAGCAGTAATAATAATAATAAAACTCCCAAGAACAACAATGCTCCCTTGGGGGGCCAGATGGATTCACTGTTGAATTCTAGCTAACCTACAAAGAAGAGCTGGTATCCATTTTACAGAAATAATTCCACAATATTCACAAGGAGGGAATGTTCTTCAACTCATTCTATGAAGCCTGCATCACTTTGCTATCAAAGCCAGGGAAGGACACAACAGAAAAAGGAAACTACAGACCAATATTCCTTAGGAATATAGATACAAAAATCCTCAATAAAATACTAGCAAATGAGAGAAAAGTCAATAGTGTATCAAAAAATAATCCACCATGATCAAGTGAGCATCATCACAGTGATAAAACTAAGGTCAATAAATTTATGGTACATAAATCAATAAATGAAATAGAAGCAAAAAAAAAAAGATGACGTGCCCATCTCAATATATGCAGGAAAAACATTTGACAAAATTCATCTGTCTGTTAGGATAAAAACCCTCAACAAACTTGTAATAGAAGACTCATATCTCAAAATTTTAAAAGCCATATATGACAAACTCACTGCCAACATCAGGCTGAATGGAGAAAACTTGAAAGCATTTCCTCTAAGAACTAGAACAAGACAATGGTATCCACTGTCACTACTACTATTCAACATAGTGGAGGACGTCCTACCCAGTGCAATCAGGCAAGAGAAAGAAATAAAGGGTACCCAAACTAAGAAAGAGAGGGTCAAACTATTGATCTTTCCTGTTGACTTGATCTTATTCCTAGAAGTCCCCAAAGACTCCACCAAGAGACTCCTGGAATTGAAAAATAAATTCAGCAAAATTTCAGGATATAAAATCAATATACATAAATCTATATATAGATATATATCAATAACAGTCAAACTAAGAGTCTAATCAAAGACTCACCATTCACAATAAGTACAAAGAATGTAATATTTCTAGGAACATATTGAACCAAGGAGGTGCAAGAACTCTATAAGGAAAACTATGAAACACTGAGAAAAAAAAATTGAAGATGACACAAACGAATGGAAAAATAAATCATGCTCATGGATTGGCAGAATCAAGATTGTTAAAATGTCCATACTACACAAAGTGATTTACAGATTCAAAGCAGTCCTTTTCAAAATATCAACAGCATTTGTATGAGCATGTAAGTGTATGTTGGTTTCATATTAGTATTGAGTACATTGGATACATTTTTTTTCCCCACTCTTGAGACACTTTACTAAGTAAAATGTGCTTCAACTCCATTTAGGTATACATAAAAGATGTAAAGTCTCCATTTTATGGCTGAATAGTATTCCATAGACAAAACACAAATATAGTCTAGCAAGGGGGAGGGAGAGGGGGGAGAGGAGAGAAGGGGGAGGGTGACTGGTGGGAGGAGGGAGGGCATTTGGTAGGCTCTTGGCTAATCTGCACAATGTGAGGGTATTCAGTACACCCCCCAGGTGAGGAGCTCTCCTACAATTTGAACTTTACCTTAGAAGTGAGAACAATGTAACCTAAAAATTTGTACCCTCATATTAATTTGAAATAAAAAGGAAGAAAAAATGCCAATGTCATACTTCACAGACTGAGAAAAAATAATTCTATATTTCATTTGGGACCACGAAAAAAGCCAAAGCAATCTTAAGCAGAAAGAACAAATCTGGAAGCATCACATTACCAGACTTCAAACTATGCTACAAGCTATAGTAACATAAACAACACTATATATTGTACAAAAGTAGAGACATAGACCAATGGAATAGTATAGAGAACAGAGATATAAAACCCCCTATTGATGACCAAATGATTTTGATAAAGGAGACAATAATATATGGTGGGGAAAAGGAACTCATTCAATAAATGGTGCTGGGAGAATTGGATAGCCACATATAGAAGAATTAATCAGGACCCCTATCTCTTACCACTCACAAACATTAATTCAAGATGAATAAAATACTTAAATATGAGGCATGAAACTGTAAGAATTCTAGAGGAAAATGTTAGAAAAATTTATGACTAAGACTCCATTGGCAATCACGTAACAACAAGGACAGAGAAATTATATTTGATTAAACCATGAAACTTCTGCACAGCTAAGGAAACAATTAGCAGGACAAACCTACAGAATGGGAGAAAATGTTTGTAAGCTATTCATCTGATAAAGGACCAATGACCAGAATCTATAAAGAAATCAAGAAAATCACCAAGTAAAAACCAAACAATAAAAAATAAATTAATTAATTAAACCTCTCCAAATGCAATTTTATCATTAAAAACAAGACAAACAATACCATTACATTTGGACAAAAACATGAACAGAGCTTTTAAAAAGAAGACAGACAAATGGCCAATAAATGTATGAAAAAATGCTCAACATCACTTATCACCAGAGAAATGCAAATCAAAAGCACAATGAGATATCTCCTGACCCCTGTTAAAATGGTTCTTATTAAAAAGTCCCAAAATAATAGATGCTATTGTGGATGCAGAGAGAAAGGAATGCTTATACACTGTTGGCGGGACTGAAAATTAGTGCAGCCTGTATGGAAAATGGTTTGGAGATCCTCGAGGAACTAAAAGTAGACTTACCGTTCCATCCAGCAATCCTACTGCTGGGTATCTACCTAAAGTAAAATAAGTCTTTCTAATAGACACTTGCCCCCAAATGTTTATTGCAGCACCATTCACAATTGCAAAGATGTGGAATCAATCCAGTGTCCATTACTTCATCAGTGCGTTAATAAAACGTGGCATATGTATACCATGGTGTACTACTCAGCCATGAAAAAGGATGAATTCATGCCTTTTGCAGCAATTTCAATGGAACTAGAGATCATTGTCCTAAGTGAAGTATCTTAACAATGGAAAAATAAACACCAAATATACCCATTATTAATTTGGAATTAACTGATGAGCACACATGTGCAGAGAAAAAAGTAAAACTCAGTGGAAATCACACAGGGCAGAGGGGATAGGAGAGGAGGGGCAAACATGTACCTAATGGGTACAATGAACACTATGTGGGTGATGGGAAGACTTATAGCTGTGACTCAAATATTACAAAAGTGATCCATCTAACCAGACATATGTGTAGCCCCTTAATATTTTGAAATAAATGAAAGAAATACGTGATCTGGGCAGTGCCTGTGGCTCAAAGGGGTAGGGCACTGGCCCCATATGCCAGATGTGGTGGGTTCAGGCACAGCCCTTGCCAGAAACTACAAAAAAAAAAAAAAAAAAAGAAAGAAAGAAAGAAAAGAAAAGAAAAAAAAAGAAATACATGATCTCAGGGCCATCCCCTGAGTTAGTATCTGCTTTTTAAGAGGATCTCCAGGTGATTTCTCTACACTTTAACATTAGAGAAGCCCTGCTATAATCTTCCACCATCGCGGTGAAGTAGTTATCTGGTCTATTCTTAGACATCTATGAGAAATTACTTTTGGTAGTATACTCTTGGAGGTTAGAGGAGGGGAACAATATTGGTTTGCTAATGGCTGTTAACTTTAATTTTTTGCCACATTTTTAAAATCTACACATTATCATTGAGGCCAATAAGAATGTGTGAAATCTCAATGTGCAAGTGTAATCTCTCATTCAAGTAGTGTAGAAAAAGATTGTGTTGCATATTTGGGATTCATCTCACCATTTCCTTGCAGGAGGAGCTTTCTTTTCTATTTTTGAAGAAGAGAGAGTGGAAGGTACCATAGCACAGTCCATGGGAAATTCCATCTTCGTCAGGTAAGGTAATGTTAACTTTGAACATTTCATTTGGAAGACTAGTAGGACAGTATTTTGTCATAATCTTTTCAAGTCTTTGAAACTATGCAACTGAGATGCTTTCTTCTGCTGTGATAGTACAAAAAGTGGTCAAATGGTGTTTTTGAAAACTAGATTGGTTCTTAAGAATTAAGTGAGGTACAAACCATTAAATTTAACTTTTCTAAAATCTTCATTCACGGACGGCACCTGTGGCTCAAAGGAGTAGGGCACTGGCCCCATATACCGGAGGTGGTGGGTTCAAACCTGGCCCCAGCCAAAAACTGCAAAAAAAAAAAAAAAGAAGAAGAAAAATTAAAATCTTCATCTACAAACAATTTGGAATTTAACAATTCCATTTTCATACAGCTGTAGAATTTACCAACTTCTCAGCAGGTCTTAAACTTTTATTGATTTACAAATTGCTTTTCACTCTGTCTCCAATATTCGTCATGGTTGGTCCGCATTCAACCTCTGGTACTGGCATTTGCTACAATGATCAACCTGTATTTAATGGAATAAGTATACCTTCTTGTGATACTAGCTTTGGAGTTATGCTTATTAAATCTCTATCTCATTATTATTATTATTGTTTGAATTATTATTTTGATGGCTCCTATTAGAAGATAAGATATACAATGTTGAATTATAATTAATAGATATAGGAAGCATATACTTTATACTTAACAAAATATTTCAGATACTTAATCTTATTTGATGATGGAGAGATATTTTCTCCTTGGTACAGATAAGTAAACTAAAACTAATTTGAGCTCAGGAAACAATCCAAGGTCACACAGCAAGTAAACTGTGATGTTAGGACCCAAATCTGGGTCTTCACATTCTATTTTTTTTATTAATATTAACATAGCTGTGCTGGGTGAACTGGCTGGCAACTTGTAGAAGACTAAAACTGGACCCACACCTTTCACCATTAACTAAGGTAGACTCTCCCTGGATTAAAGATTTAAACTTAAGACATGAAACTATAAAAATACTGGAAGAGAGTGCAGGGAAAACCCTTGAAGAAATCAGTCTGGGGGAGTATTTCATGAGGAGGATCCCCTGGGCAATTGAAGCAGCTTCAAAAATACACTACTGGGACCTGATCAAACTAAAAAGCTTCTGCACAGCCAAGAACACAGTAAGTCAAGCAAGCAAACAGCCCTCAGAATGGGAGAAGATATTTGCAGGTTATGTCTCCGACAAAGGTTTAATAACCAGAATCCACAGAGAACTCAAACGTATAAGCAAGAAAAGAACAAGTGATCCCATCGCAGGCTGGGCAAGGGACTTGAAGAGAAACTTCTCTGAAGACAGGCACACGGCCTACAGACATGTGAAAAAATGGTCTTCACATTCTAAATCTGATTTTCTTTCCACCAGGCCACAATGCCTTCCTAAAGGTTTGGATGATGACATTTGGGTTGTACTCTATTGGCAGTTGGGCTGAATCATTTGTTGTCATTCAGCTATACTGTCACTTCATTTGCATTTCAAATGAAAAGCCAGAAATAAGACTTGCCTTTATCCAGAATTCTCTTCCCTATACAGTCCCAGGTTAAAATCCACCACCAAGAAAGTCACTTGTGGATGATTTGGAATGCAGTAGAGAAATATAGGGCATTGTTTTCAGGAGGTTATTCCAACAGGTGTGGACAGACCTGGTGTTTGAATCCACTTAGTATTGAGTGTCTAGAGAATCACTTGCATCCTGACAGGGTCCCAGAAAGCACTTACGAACAGCCTGCTTTGGTGTTTTGTTATCAGCTATCTTGTCTGTTCTGAATTTTTAAAACTCTTTTCCACATTCACTTTTATTCCTTGAGTAGGCCTCTAAGTCCCACGGAAAGAAACAAACTTTACATTTAGAGTACATAATATGACTTTGCCTGATTAAACCTTGACTGATGTAGAATTCTAGGTGAAATAACCTGTCTACCATCTTCTTCCTATAGTTTCTAAAACAATAACATTTTCAGGACTTTTTTTCATAAGTAATTTTTCTGGACATAAAATTAATATTTAATTCTGAATATTTGGAAATTCAACATCTTTTCAAAGCATATGTGATATGACTTTACCTGGATATACAATAGTTTATCCACTCATTTTCCTATAGATGAACATTCATTTGAATTTTTGTAACCATAAAATAACTCAGTCCTTTGATTGCTTGAGTAGAAAGCAATGCTCATAGTAAAAATGTTAAAATCCCTCTTTTTTTTTTTTCTGTGAGCTGTGCACATCTTGAAGATGCTTCCTTTCCCTTCAATTTTTTTTCATTTCAGAACAGTAGGGGATACAAATTCCTTGTTTACATACCTTGCATTTATACATATTGAATCAAAATTATATGTGTGCTCCTCACCCAGATACTGTGCACTGTGCCCAATAGGTGTGATTTTACCCAACCCTTTTTCTCCCCCCCCGCCCAAGCTTGAGTTTTATTGAGATTTGCTCGCCTATGTGCATTTAAGTATCAATTAGTTCCAATTAGTATTGAGTACATGTGTTTGTTTCCCCATTCTTATGATGTTTCACTTATAAGAATGGTTTCTAGTTCCCTCCTTCTAGTTGTCACAGAAGATAGATTGCCATAGTAGTACTCCATGATATGCATATATAACATTTTATTAAACCATTCATGTATTGCTGAGCACTTGGGTTGTTTCCATGTCTTTGTGACTGTGAATTGTGCTGCTGTGAACATTCCAGGACAGGTGTTCCTTTTCTTTTCTTTTTTTTTTTTTTATTATTAAATCATAGCTGTGTACATTAATGCTATCATGGGGCATCATACACTGGTTTTATAGACCGTTTGACACATTTTCATCACACTGGTTAACATAACCTTCCTGGCATTTTCTTAGTTATTGTGTTAAGACATTTACATTCTACATTTACTAAGTTTCACATGTAAGATGCACTTAGACAATGACATTCGTTTCTTCTGTTATTTACCCAGCAGTGAGATTGCTGGATCGAATGGTAAGTCTATTTTAATTTTTTGAGGTATTTCTATATAACTTTCCATAGACGTTTTACTAGTTTGCATTCCCACCAAGTGTGTAAGTGTTCCCTTATCTCTGAATCCACGCCAACATCTATTGTTGTAGGATTTTATATGTGAGCCATTCTCACTGGGGTTAGGTGAGATCTCAATGTCATTCTGATTTGCATTTCCCTGATGATTAGAGATGCTAAGCATTTTTCTCATGTGTTTTCTGGCCATTAGTCTGTCTTCATTAGAAAAGTTTCTGTTCATGTCTGTTGCCTATTTTTTAATGGGGTTGTTTGATTTATTCATGAGTTCTTTGTTCTAGTTATCAGTCCTTTATCAGCTGAATGGCATGCAAATATTTTCTCCCTTTCTGTGGGTTTTCTATTTGCTGTTTTGATTTTGTTCCTGGCTGTGCAGAAGCTTTTTAAGTTGATGAGGTCCAATTTATTTATTTTTGTTGTTGCTGTGATTACTTTTGGCATCTTCTTTATGAATTATTTTCTTAGGCTTATATCTCTAAGGGTGTTTTTCAACATTTTCTTCCAATATTCTTATAGTTTCCTGCCATAGAGTTCAGTCTTTTATCCATCATGTGTTAATTTTTGTGAGTTGTGAGAACTGTGAATCCTACTTCAGTCTTTTATTTGTGGTTATCTAGTTTTCCATTTACAATAAATGGTCCATGCACCATTTATTGAGTAGGTATTATTTCTCCCAATGTATGTTTTTTCAAAAATCAAATGGGCTTTGGAGACTGTTCTCCTAAGTATCACAGGAATGAATAAAGAAACGTAACTAGTACTAAGTTGGAACTAGTAGATTAATATGCTCATATGAGAGAAAAACTCAATGAAATTCACGCTAGGGGGGAGTGGAGAGAGTGGAGGGTGGAAAGGGAGGGGGAGCAGGGATTGAGTGTATTCTTCCCCAACAGGTACATTGTAGTGGTATATAGAACTCTGCCTGGGTCTGAGACACACCTAAAAATTGTACTTGAACCTCACAAATAAAAACTATGGAATATAATTTTTTGTACCCCCACATTAGTCTGAAATTAAAAAAAAATAGATGGCAATATGTGGATGATTTCATTTCTGGGTTCTCTGTTCTGATCCTCTGAAATGTTCTACATTTCTGTTTTTTTGTTTGTGTGTGTTTTTGTGTGTCCCAGTAACATGCAGGTTTGTTTACTATAGCCTTGTAGTATAGCTTGAAGTCTGTTAAGGTGATTCCTTCATTTTGTTCTTTTTTAGTTTTTTAAATATTTTTATTTCAGATTTATGTGAGAGTGTAGGTGATCAGATTACATTGGTTGCATTTGTTAGGTAGAGTCCAAGTTGTAGCTGTGCCCCTCCCCCAGGAGGTGTGCCTTTTACCCTTACACTGTGCCTGTTAGGTGAGAGTACAACAATCCCCTCCCGCTTTCCTCTCTTTTCCACTGGAGTTTAATTGTGATTTTCTCAGCATGGGCACCCTCTCCAGTTGGCAGGGGGGAGGGGTCAATGGCAATGGCTACAAGCTGGCTGGAGCCAAAATTGCTTTTATGTCAGGAAAGGGAGAGAGTCAGAGGAGAAAATGTCTAGGTGAAGGAAAGCTGGTTCTCTTGTCCCTTGTGGCCCTCTCCTGCAAGGTAAGAACTCCTGTGTCCCATTGCTCCCTGAGGACCCCGGGTGGGAGGAGAGGATCCCTTTACTCTTCTATTTGATTCTGGTCTTCTCTGGATCTGGTCAATGTACCATCTTTTCCTCTTTTTCCTCCTCTTTCTCTTCATCTTCTCAGCCCTTCTTGGTGGAGGTTTCTGGGAGCCTCTGTTGCCTCTCCCTGAGATCTATGCCTTAATTGCAACTGCTCCCAGCTCACTTCAGTCAAACTCAGCTACCTCCAGCAGGGATAGACTGAGAAGTGTAATTGCTAGTCAGCCATCTTGTCCCCAATGATAACATTTAATGTTTTCTCTATTTTTTAGCTATGCTATATAGCACTGTGGTTAATATATATGCACTTCAATCTCTGTCTGAAGTTTGTATTTTCCTTATTCCTTTCCTGAAATAATTATATGGAAACCACTTTTATCTTTTCATTGCTCAAAATATCTATCAATTGCTTTCTACAGACCAGACATTATGTTAGGCAATAGGGATGCCCTACTGCAGTGGTTCTCAACCTTCCTAATGCCACAGCCCTTTAATACAGTTCCTGTGGGTCTCAATCCACAGGTTGAGAACCGCTGCCCTATTGAAGCAGACAAACATGGACTCTTCACTAACTGAGTTTACAGTTTAGCTGGACTACAGTAAGTTGAGAGTCAAATAACATATGAAGGGGAATATATAGTTATGGAATAGAACCTAGAAGGACCTCCTGGAGGAAATGACATTTACTGAAATTAAACAATGGACAGGAAGAAAGCAATAAAGCATGTTGGCAGAAGCAAAAGCACATTAAAGGCCGGGAGGTGAGAGAAGAGGATACTCTGTAGGAAATAAACGGAAATCCATAATGCTGAGAGAAAAAGGCATGAAAGGGCTGATGATGGCACAGGTGAGAGGAGACATGTGCTGAGGGGACAGCTCGTTGTGGGCTTGATAGACCATCTTAAAGTTTTTGGATTTTAACTCAAGCACAATGGAAAGCCATTGCAACGTTTTCAGCACTGGGACTGGGAACAATGATAAATAGTAAATTGGCTAATAAGAGATAACAGGTTCATTGTTAGACAAGTTGAATTTTAAGTTCCTCTGGGACCCTCCAAAAGAAGCTCTCTGCTAGGTTGTTGATTCCATAGTTCTTGACCTGCAGAAAGGAGATCTGACAGGAAATATAGATTTGAAACTCATCATTTTATATTGAGGCTGGGTACATTTAAGTGGATAAGGGTCACCTGTGGTGTGCTCTGGCTACTGCCCACATTAGAGTTATCTGCCATATGTTGGGTGTGCATATAACTAAATGCTGCCCCAGACCTGATGAAGCTGGCTATCTATGGGAGGTATTTATGCAATTTCCATTTTTAACAAGTGCCTGGGCAATTTATTTGCACACTAAAAATTGAAAATCATGGCCTAGGGAAAGATTATATCAGAAATCCTCAGACCTAGCTGCACATTGGAATTACTTAGAAAGATTAAAACTATATGCTGTTTATGCTTAGGATTTTCCCACAAATTTGGGTTGACTCTTTCTCAGCTCTTTGGTCTCCATTTAACCCAATCCCCAAATGTGGGTAGCAATGTACTCTTCTATTATGATGGCAGTAGTTAACTGTTCAAAATTCCTCTGACATGCCATCCTGCTTTATACTACTAGCTGTCCCCCTAAAGTGGCCCTATAAGTGGACCATTTTAACTTGGCTATCCTTTGGTCAGTCTCCCAAGAATCAGTTCAGGTATCATCTCCTATAGGAAGCTTACTTTTCCTGATACCTACCACTGTCTTGATTGGGTGCTAACTCTTTATGCTCTCAGAGGATTTTTATATGTTCTAACACTTAGGCCAGCAGTTCTCAATCTGTGGGTCGCGAGTGCTTTGGGGGTCAAACGACCCTTTCACAGGGGTTGTCTAAGACCATCCTGCATATCGATATTTACATTACGATTCATTATAGTAGCAACATTACAGTTATGATGTAGCAACGAAAATAATTTTATGGTTGGGGGTCACCACAATGTGAGGAACTGTATTAAAGGGGCATTAGGAAAGTTGAGACCCACTGACTTAGGCCATTGAGTTGACATCAGTAGTTTGCATGTCTGCTGTTCTACTTGTGGGTAAGGTGTTCATAATTGTCTTTTATTTTTTCTTTCTGCTTTCTAGTTTATCAACTCTTCCATTATGAGTACCATGTGGTAAATATATAAGATATGCTGTGTTTATTGAACTGAACTGAAGTCGGATTCCACTAGTTACTAGTTCTATGTATTTGTGCAAATCAATTAACATTCGATAGTTTCAGTTCCTTAATCTATGACTCAGATATTTTCTGGCCAATCTGTGTTATGTCATTGAATTGTTATGCTACTACATGACATTAAAAATGAGAGAATGCCTTCTTTAATATAAAGCACTATTAAGCCTTGTGTTATTATTACAAAGTGATAGTTTTAAGTAAAATACAGTATTTGTATGGGGGTTTTGACTTTGGATGATGACTGATTGTGTCACCATTGATAAAATGCTTATGGCTCTCATCTCATGGCACTATATTTATTTATATGATGACTGTAATCTGAGTGTTTCAAAGTTACACTGGTCTTGAATATGATCACAATAGTACTTGACTGTAAGCACCCATACAGTGTTGTGACTGTACTTCACTCCCCATGGGCCTGAATGGATTACATTGCTCGCAGGCAGCCTTTGCAATTTTCTAATTCTTTAAAATCAACACCCTTTCATGTAATTCCTATAGCTATGTTCTATATTCCCAAAGAGAATATGGCTTTCTGCCAGGGAATTATAGCTATTTCAATTAACTTTGAATCTTTAAATAACAATAGGTCTCATGGTCCCTGAAATATTCCTTGGCTCATTCAATTTTCTAACCTTTTCTGTGAATGAGTGCAAATATGTTCTCTTGGAATGCCACCTTGCTAATCTACCTTCTTAGGTCTATGTAAGTCACTATTCCAAAATGGAGCTGATAACCCCCTCTTCTCTTAGGGTGAGTCCCCAGTATTATCAGGATATGCTTCTCTTTATTCTCCCACTATGGACAGTACTGGAGAAATGTTGAACCTCCACTAATACATGTTTTTATTCCATGTCTTGGAGCTCCCCAGATCCCTTCAGGCCAGGGACTAAAGCTGTAGCCTCCTTTTGTTGCCCAGTAATGTAATCATGGCTCATTGCAACCTTGAACTCCTGGATTCAAGCAGTCCTCCCACCTTGGCCTCTGAAGTAACTGGAACTACAGGGGTGCAACAGCATGCCTGCCGTGTGGCCTCCATTTAACTGGTCCAGTACCTTTCATGCCGTAGGCACCTGATAAATATTTGCTGAATTGAATCAGTAAAACTCTGTTCTCATTATTATACAGTCACACTTTATATACAAGACCAAACTTCTTACTTGTCATAGAAACAATTTCAGTGTCACAGTTATCAAAATCTGAAGTTGAAATTGAATACTGACATTTTTCTCCCAAAGCATGGAATTCTTAGAAAAATGTGTGGTGCCCATTTGCCATACAAATGTGCTCTCCTTACATACTATTCCATCCTTGTCAGTATAAGGAGGACAAGTACAGTCCTGAACCTTCAGGAACCACAGGCACCTCCCAAGTTTCCATCCCAGGATCAGATTGAGGTCCTCCTGCCTATATGACAGCCAGTCAGGGGAGTATGGGGAGTGCTGGGCAGCCTCTGCATGGGAGAATTAACTGACTGATGCATTGGAGTGAAGGACATGAATTAGACACACTCTGGGAAAATGAGTGTGGGAGGAGAACTAGGTAAGTCCCAGCAAGCTGAGGCAGAAACTGTCTTGAGAGGGAGAGTTGGTTGTCCAAGTCCTGTGAGTGAGAAGTGACAGGGTGCAGGTGACAACACGGCCAAGGTAGGAGCAGGAGGATAGAGGGAGAGCAGCAGTGTGTCGGGTGCAGGGCATGTTGCATGCCTGAGAAGGGGGCTGGGAGGTAGTCAGGCCACTCCACAGCAGCCACACTGGCCTCCTGGCTGTCCTTGGATTTTCCAGGCTCATTCTCTAATCACAGCCTTTTCCTGGCCGTTCCTTCATCCTACACAGCCCCATAGCTGATCTCCTTATGCTTTCAAGTCAAATGCCACTTTTTTGTGGCCTACACTGGCCACCCTTCTAAAAATTACCATCTGCCCCTCACCTGAAGGCGCATCCATTTCTCCCTGCCCAGCTCTGCGTGTTCTCTATTCCACAGCAGCACTTACCATTTTCCAGCCTGCTGTATAATTAACTTATTCATTGTATCTGCCGTCTATTGTCTGCCTCGTGGCAGTAGCAGGGAAGCCAAATGAGGACAATTATCTTTATCTGTTTCATTCACTGATACGCTTCACATGTCTGGAATAGTGCCTGGTTCAACATAAGTGCTCTATGAATATTTGCTGAACTGATAAATAAAGGCTTATCAGAAATAACCCAGGGCTGTATCTTTTGTATAACTTAGGATTAATACATATGCATATGTATACACACATGCATGTGTGTATGTAAAGAAAATAAGCCATGCCAAACTTTGATATTTTGTTAGTAATGTTAAGTGTGAATGACTTCACAAATATTATGTACGAGAACAGTTTAGAATCACCTCCATGCTCTAGTGTACGGAGAAATAAAGGAAGTATGTGCCTCTATCTTCTGGGAACTCATGCTCCACTGAGAGAAACAGAGACACTGATGCTTAAACTAATACAGGCTAGAATATATTCTGTGCTACCCAAGACCTATACACAGGGCCTTGGAGAAGAAGGTTAGACTAAAATCACCTCTAAATTTGAGTTCATGAAAAGATCTTTCATGGAAGGAGCACTAGATGGGGGTTGTTGGTGAGGGGTGTGGTGCAGGATAGATTGGTTCAAGAAAGATTTGAGATGGGATAATCAGGTCTCCATATATACTTTCCAGATCATTTTTCTTTAGGATTAGACAGAAACCAGAGACTATGGGCAGGTGACCTTTTTACGAATAAATATTGCACAAGTGATTGCCTTTTCAATAGCCAGATGCCTCCTGAAGCCATAACAGATAGAACAGAGAAGGAAAGGAATGCTTAGAAATTTATGTATGTGGCTTTGTCTTAAAACACCTTACACCTTAGGCTCTGTGTAACAGTAAGTCAAATGAATGCAGTGGAATTAAACAGTAAAATGTGTGCTGTTCAGTTGAAATGACTTGTGACAGTTTTGGAAAAACTTACATCTGTGAATAGATTAAATTCTAGAGCAAATACTAAAACTCTAACATTTTAACACTTTATAATACTCTAACAATTTATAACAGATATCATTAGAACTATATGCAGCTATAGCTATCACTATATAACTGTGACCACCTAAACTAAATAATCCTATAATTGTGTACATTATACCCATAACCAACTTTAGCAAACTATAGCTACAACTACAACTTCACAAGCCATAAGCATAACTAACATAACTAACCACAGATCCAATTAACCATAACTAAAAGCCACATGTTACTTGTCATAGCCAGTAACCATAGCTAGTTAACAAGAATACATAGTAACCAAAACTAACTTAGAAGCCAAAGTTAGTCAAAACAGTAGCTACAACTTATAAACTACAACTATTAGTAAGAACCTATAAACCAGAAATTACAACTAGCTATTTGTCGCTAATTAACAACCACAACTTTTTGGCACCATCAACCTAGTAACCATAACTAATTAGCAGTCAGAATCTTGTAACTATAACTTTTTAGTAGCAACAAATAGTAAATATGACTACTTAGCAGCTATAACCTGATAACTACGAACTATTTTCAACCCACAAATCCCAACTAGTTAGTGATCACAAACTGGTTAACAGTCCACCATGGTAACCCAAACTAATTAACTACCACAAATTGGTAACTATTACTAGTTATCAGACTAACTGGTTAAATACAACTAGCTAATAACCACAAATAAATAACCATGACTAGTTAGTAGCTATATCATAATGACCACAGATAGCTGGTAACTGCCTAGTAATAGGGACTAGTTAGCTCCCATACATCTGCAACTACAACCAGTTTGTAGCCATAACCAGGAGCCACAACTAGTTGGTAACTATAACTGATAATATTTATCCATAATTGATCATGATTATAGCTTAGTAACCATAATAGGTAGTAGCTTTAACCAACTATACTTAACTATAACTAATGATAATTTGACTGTAGCTATGAACATGTATAATTATTACTTTAATATATTTGCAGGAAAAAAAAAACAATGATACAGAAACTGCCACCAAAAGCTTTACAGATTTCCCTTTAGATATATTGCCTTTGGAATACGGGGATGTGGAAATGGGAAAAAGAAGAGAAAGTTGAGTGCTTTGAAAAGGCTGGAATGTCAATAATGTGTGTAGGTCTTGCTCTAAGGTTTGTGCTCTTTATGAAGGACTGCTAATCTTGAGGCTATTGCCTGGGTAAACCAAAAGTAATCAACATTGAGTCTATCTAAGACCTGATCCTTGGATATCTTCTCCTTTCTTGTTTATTCATAGCAATTCCTTGTTATCCCATCCAGGATTATGGCTCTATGTACCATCTATATTCTGCTGACTCATAGATTTATATCCCTTGTTTATACTCCCATATTGAACTCCAAATTTATATTTCTAGCTACTTACCAAGCACTTCCAACTTGATGTCTATTGATACCTCAAAATTAAAACAAAGTCTTGATTTTCCCAGCTAAACCTGCTCCTTCACGGGGCTTTCCTATCCCCTAAAATTACATTGTATCATTTTAATTGCTCTGTCTAAAAAAAAACTTGGAGTCACCCTTGCTTCTGTCTTTCTCTCACATTCTACATTCAATCCACTGGTAAATCCCATTTACTCTAACTTTATAATGTATCTGGAATATGAATACCTTACATGCACCTACTGCTTTGACACAAAAGAACTTATGGGACACCGAGCTTGACTTTCTCTGCCCCTTCTCTCTGTGACCTCATCTTCTTCCACTTTCCCACCTCATTCCGTTGACTTCTACATTGGTCTCTTTTGCTGTTATACACAATAGGCACGTTCTTGCCTCAAGGCCCTTCCCTTGTTAATATTTACTGTTCTCTTATTCTGGAATGTCGTTCCTTTAGATATCAACGTTTTTCATTTATTCACTTCCTTACATATTTACTAAAATGTCACTGAGGCCTTCCCTGGGCACCTCATCTAAAATAGAAATTCCCACGCCATCCCTATCCCACCTGCTATATTTTTCTTCACAGACTTTTTTAACATTATCTAAAATCTTCTATTTAACTTATATTGCCACTGTGTGTCTCCTGTACTAAAATGCAAGTTCTAGGTCAGTAGGGTTTTTCTATTATTTAAACTTTCAAAACAATGTAATTATTTGAGCACATAATAGTTATATATGTTTGTAGGTATATGATGTGAGTTAATCAAACCAAGGTAAATGCAGTATCTATCACCTCAGGCATTTACCATTTCCTTGTGTTAGGAACATTCAAATTTCACATGTATAATTATTTTAAGGTATACCCTAACTTATTGTGGATTATAGTCACTTTAGTTGAACTATAAAATATTGTTCATCCTATCTAAATTATCTAACTATAGTTTTGTACACATTAACTATCCTCATTTTATCCATCCCCTCCCCACTCCCTTTTCCAACCTTTGGTAACCATTCTTATACTCTTGTCTCTGTCAGAGCAACTATTTTTAATATTTAGCTTCAACACATGAGTCTACGTATGAGATTATTCCAGGACATGTGAGATTTGTCTTTTTGTGCTTGCCTTATGTATAATGTTCTCTGGTTCAATCTTTCTTGTTGTGAATGGCAGGATTTTGTTCTTTTTGTGATTATATTCCATTGTGTATATGTGCCACAATTTACCCATTCACCCATTTATGGACACTTATGTTGATTGCAAATCATGGCTATTGTGAATAGTGCTGCAATTAACATGGGAATGGAGATATCTTTTCAATATACCAAATTCCCTTCTTTTGGATATGTAACTAGTAAAGGGATTTCTGGATTATATGGTAGTTCTGTTTCTAGTTTTTTGAGGAACCAAAGTGTTTGCAATGATTTATATTCCCACTAGCAGTGTACAAGTCTTCCCTTTTCTCCATATCCTTTCTAACATTCATTACTGCTTGTCTTTTTGATAAAAGCCCTTTTAACGAGGGCAAAATGATACAACATTGTAGTTTTCATTTGCATTTCTCTGATGACTGATTATGTTGAGCATTTTTTCATATAACTGTTGGCCATTCTCATAGCTTCTTTTGAGAAATGCCTATTCAGCTCCTTTGTGCACATTTTAAATTAGATTATTTGATTGTTTTTTTCTATTGAGATGTTGTAGATCCTTAATCTCTTGTCAGATGGGTAGTTTGCAAATATTTTCTCCCATTATGTGGTTGTCTCTTTGTTGATTGTGTCTTTTGCTTTGTGGAAGAATTTTAGCCTTATGTGATCCCATTTGTCCAATTTAACTTTAGTCGTTTATGCTTTGAGGATATTTTTATTCAGAAGCTCTTGCCCAGACCAATGTCCTGAAGCATTTCTCCAATGTTTTTGTTTTGTAGTTCCATAGATTAAAGTCTTAGATTTAAGTCCTTAATCAATTTTTATTTGACTTTCATACAGGGAAAGAGATGAGGTTATAGTTTTTTTTAATTAACTATTTTTTTATTAAATCATAAACACATAGATCATGTATACATTAATGCATTTATGGGGTACAATGTGCTGATTTCATATAGAATTAGGGATGCTTGCATCACATTGGTTAATATATACCTCATCTTGTTTACTTAGTTATTGCGTTAAGACATTTATACTCTATACTAATAGATCTGACATGTACCCTTGCATTATGCACCATTGGTGTGATCCCACCATTCACACTCTCTCCATCTGACCTCCCCCCTCCCTTTCCATCCTCACCTCTTCCCTCCTTCATTTTGGGCCATAGTTGTGATCTATTCTTCATATGAAAGTGTGAGTGATTGTAAATTGGTTTCATAATAGTACTGAGTACATGAGATATTTTTTCTTTCCTTCTTGAGATACTTTACTAAGAAAGATATGTTCCAGGTCCATCCATGTAAACATAAGAGAGGTAAAGTCTTCATCTTTTTTAAGGCTGCATAATATTCCATGGTATACATATACCACAATTTATTAATCCATTCATGGGTCGATGGGCACTTGGGCTTCTTCCATGACTTGCCTATTATGAATTGAGCTGCAATGAACAATCTGGTGCAAATATCTTTGTTATAAATTGATTTTTGGTCTTTTGGATATGTATCTAGTAGAGGAATTGCAGTATCAAATGGCAGGTCTACTTTTAGATCCATGAGTATTCTTCATATTTTTTTCCAAAAGGGACATATTAGTTTGCACTCCCACCAGCAATGCAAAGTGTTCCCTTTTCTCCACAACCATGCCAACATCTGTAGTTTTGGGATTTTGTTATGTGAACCAGTCTTATGGGAGTTAGATGATATCTCAAAGTGGTTTTGATTTGCATTTCTCTGATGATTAAAGATGATGGGCATTTTTTCATGTGTCTGTAGGCCATGCACCTATCTTCTTCAGAGAAGTTTCTGTTCAAGTCCCTTGTCCACAATGAAATGGGATTACTTGTTTCTTTCTTATTAATAAATTTGAGTTCTTTGTGGATTCTGGTTATCAAAGCTTTGTCAGAAGCATAACCTACAAATATTCTCTCCCATTCTGAGGGTTATCTGCTTGCTTTACTTACTGTGTTCTTGGCTATGTGGAAGCTTTTTAGTTTGATCAGATCCTAGTAATGTATTTTTGGTGTTGTTTCAATTGCCTCATAAAGTATTATCCCAGGCCAATTTCTTCAAGTGTTTCTCCTGCACTCTCTCCAAGAATATTTATAGTTTCATGTCTTAAGTTTAAATCTTTTATCCAGTGAGAGTCAATTTTTGTTAATGGTGAAAGGTGTGGATCCAGTTTCAGTCCTCTACAAGTCAACAGCCAGTTCTCCTAGCACCATTTGTTACATAGGGAATCTTTCCCCCAATTTATATTTTTGATAGGCTTATGAAAGATCAAATGATGATAAGTGTCTTTGTTCATCTCTTGGTTCTCAATTCTGTTCCATACATCTACCTCTCTATTATTGTGCCAATACCATGCTGTTTTGATCCCTATAGATTTATAGTATAGTTTGAAGTCTGGTAGTGTGATTCCTCCAGATTTATTTTTATTTCTGAGTAATGTCTTGGCTATTCAAGGTTATTTCTGGTTCCATATAAAATTAAGTACTATTTTTTCCAGATTTTTAAAGTATGATGGTGGTGCTTTGATAGGGATTGCATTAAAATTGTAATTTGCTTTCGGTAATATGGACATTTTAACAATGTTGATTCAGCAACCACATCATCAAAAAAGAGAAAAAAAAGACACCTAAGAAGAAAACTTGTGAAATGGAGCAAAAAAAAATGGAAGAAATATCTATATATATATGGGTGTGTGTGTGTGTGTGTGTATATATATATATATATATATATATATATATATAGAGAGAGAGAGAGAGAGAGAGAGAGCAAGCAATATATTGCCTTGACACCAGGTGGTGCTTTGTTGTTAGGAGATGGAGAACACTCATGCTGCTATATATAAAATAGAACCTGGAAGCCACTTTCTACTTGCAGAGGAGATTGAGTCCTGTCTTACTGAGTTTTTTGCCCTCAATCAGAACCTGATTGCTTCATTAGCATCCAATCCCTGTGTAATTGGGGTCCTAAAGCTCTCACCAGCTTCCTTAAGTGGCACATCAAACAGTGACCCTGACAACAACATGGCCTTCCTGGGGCTGCAGGGTCCGATGAGCTCACCCGGAGAATAATTGCCTGAGCTCAGCAAGTGTGCCAGAGCTGGACATGTACTTGGACACTGCATACTGTTCCTCCTACACTGCCTTCTCGCAGTGGTGCTGCACAGTTAGCAGCCAAGCTGATGGGAGATCTACCCTGTCAGGTATTCAATCCTAGCTGGTGCATACTGTTTAAGTCCTCTTCTCGTTTAAGCTCTTTAAACTGCTCACTGGAGCTATTTATTCCAAAATCAATAAACTACAGGACAGCCCTTTCCCATGTCCAGACTGTGTGAGGGCTGGTGGCTGGCCCCTGCTTATATGCAAGCACTTGCCTTCTGTGTGAGCTCTTTTCAGCTCCAGACCTCCTTGTCCACTCTTGAAGTCCACCACTGCTTCACCATGCCCTCGGAGTGATGTCCCTATGTTAAGTTCCTCAGAGGTGGCTGCAGTACCAGTTCTCCAGGAGTGGCTAGTAAGGTTCTGTTTCTATTCCGCCATCTTGCTCCATCCCCCTGCCCCAATAAATACTTTAAATGGAAAAAGACACTTTTATGAAAGCATAAAACGTTAGTCTCTACCTGGTAACAAAAATATTCTTGGCCACATGGCCCATTGCTTGTGCCGAAAGGCTGGTGCTGGTGGTACACTAAGCATTTATTCTCCAATGGAAACAAGCAATGGATTATGATACAGATTTAAGCAATGATTAAATGATTTGCCTCCCTCTCTCTGCCTTTCTGTCACCCTCCTCCATGTAGCCCACAATAGGATATTTTGGCATAAAACACATGCTGTTGTTCTCCCTGTGTGACCTGAATAGATCTTCTCTATTCCAGGACATACAGTCTTTCCTGAAATTAGGTGGCATTTTTCATTGCAGATTTAAAGTATTGTTATGATCATCTACTTTTCTTTCATCTCTTTCCTTTGAAGTCTCTGTTTTGATGAAAGCATCTTTATTTCCTTGTTTCCTAGAAATAAATGGCTTAACCCTTATGATTCTCCCTATTCACTTCAACTTTAGCCTGTTTCTAGTTAATTGATGTAATCACTCAAAATTGAGTGTTTTCAAAGATATGTATGTGTGTCTGAGGGACTGAGATCTCTGATTTATAATATCTACACCTAGTCAGAAACACAGCATTATATTATATCATAATGGAAAAAATGGGCCAAACACAGCTGAAATTCTAGAGATTTCAGTAATTTTACAAAACATATGATAGCAACTCCACTACCTTGCTACTACTACCAGAAATCCTAAATGAAATGGTTTTCACATATAAATACTGTACATATTCATTATTTCTTATGAATCTATTTATTTTAATTTTGGTAGGAGAGAGAGACATTCACCTTGGTTGTGAATATAGCATACTCAAAGTAAAAGTCATACATGGTGATCAGCAATAGCCTGCCAACTTATTATTAATGAGAAAGTCAGGTTACCCTGGCAGTCATGTTTTCCTTTATGTCTGCAAATTGCGGAAAATGCAAAGTAAAAATATGCAGAAGCTTTCTAACATGCTCAGCCATCAGTTCTTGCCAAACTCTGTCCTTCCCACTTCGTCTCACAAAACACCATTAAAACCCTCTTTAATGGCTTAATACAGTTTGAGTTGATTTGTCACTTGCTACCAAAAGAATCTTGACTACTGAATCACTGTAATTGCAGCCAAAAACAACAAAAAGAAAAGGATTGATTTTATGTTTCAGTAATGAATAGGTTAAATGAAAGTTTCCAGACTATGTAAGTACAAATAAGTTGTAATATTTTGTTATGCCTGATATGCATGGCCTTCAGTATGAATTTATAAGGGAGAAATTCATTTGAGAAATCAATTATTATAGTGATTTTTAAAAAAATATCAAGCTTTTTTCTCATTTTTCTCACTAGGGTGCTGACCAGGTATTCTTTTCCCTGTATTGTCATGTTGGTGGTATGTCTGACTCTTTCATTCATCTGCTGCTACTCTGGCCTTGTTCTACCTGCTAAGGAGTGTGTGTGTGTGTGTGTGTGTGTGTGTGTGTGTGTGTGTGACAAGGAAGAAATCTGCTTACCTGAAGGGCATTTTCATTTGCATCATTGCTCCTTCCCATATCTTAACCTGTGGGTCCTTCCCTGGAGGAAATGGGGTGATTTGTTTGTGGGGGTACTAAAATAACTTAATCTCTTTGTGAATAAAGAAAGTTATGTCTTTCTGAGTTTTCTCATGATATAGATTGCCTGAAATGTAGTGAGGTTAACACTTTATGGAAATGCAGCCTATATCCAAATACATTCCTCTCAGCTGTCCCTCTTCCATATCTGGGGCCACTGTGTGAAATAAGAGCAAGAGGTCCCAAGGGAAAGGGAAAATAACACAGCAAGGAAAATTAAGTTGGACAGGTCAGCCACACATCCTTATCACAATATGCTTAGTCTAGAGCTACATGTGAAGGTTTTGGTATTATTCAAGAAATTTTTTCTGTTGCCTTCAAAAGCCTAATCCAGATTTGAAGATGAACTTGCTCTGTGCATCTCCCTTCAAATTCTTTTATTCTTGCTCAGGATTTCTCTGTGAAAATTGGAAAAGTTCCTAATAACATTTTGTGACTTGAATATGGTAATGACATATGCTGAGGAGCTTATAATTCAGGATGAGGCTACTGTATGCACAGTTATTTTTAATTCAGAAGTAGCATTAGCTGACTGAAATCTATCTCTGCAGAGGCTTTAGAGAAACTAAAACAAAGTGATGCAATAGCAGAGCAGTTTGTCCATTCACTTATTATTTACGAGTACTTTTTGACTTATATTTTACATAATTTGACATCTATAGGATAAATATTTTTGCTCCGTAATTTATTTACAAGAAATAATTTTCTTTTAAAATAAATATGGAAATTAATTTTTAAGTTTTGAAATTATATTAAAAACTATTTGCAATTTTATTTTTCTTTGATAAACACAAAGAGTTTCTCTGAAATATTATATAATTGAATTAATGCATACCAGAGATAGCTTAATTCTGGGATACCTTAGTATGTTTTGATAATTCATCTGTTACACCTCAGTAATTGCGTTGAACAGTTTGATGAGAATATTTCAGATTGTATATGAAACCAGCACATTGTACCCCTTGATTGCACTAATGTACACAGCTATGATTTAACGATAAAAAGGGAAAAAAAAAGAACTAAAAGGTAAACATAAAACTTTTATTTTATAGGAAAATAAGGTGAACATGATGCTGACATAATTTCTCATGTCCGTTTAAACTTCCATTTGACAATATACAAGTTCATTTGTACCTCTTTATAGTGAAAATGGATACTTGATTTTTTTCAATGCATTTGAAAATAATTCTGTATTTCTAGAGAAAATAAATGCTGTGCTCAGTGCTTTGATGTTTACTTCTTTGCTTTGCTTAATTTTACCTATTTTTATTGTTATATTTGGTATACCATACAGCTCTGACTGAAAAGTTTCAGATAATGGCAAGAGGCAGTGGATGGGTAATGGGCATAAAATCACATCAAAATAGAAAGCTTGGACATTCAGAAACCCTAGAAGCACTGTGATTAAAATTCCTAAAAACTCAACTGGCAAATACAGGTTGAGCATTCAGTGTAGATTAAATAATGGAAAAAGGGTGAGATGATTTTCACAAAGATATTTGTATCAGAATATTTATTGCAGCCCTATTCATAATTGCTAAGTCATGGAAAAAGCCCAAGTGCCCATCGATCCATGAATGGATTAATAAATTGTGGTATATGTACACCGTGGAATATTATGCAGCCTTAAAGAAAGATGGAGACTTTACCTCTTTCATGTTTACATGGATGGAGCTGGAACATATTCTTCTTAGTACAGTGTCTCAAGAATGGAAGAAAAAGTACCCAATGTACTCACCCTTATTATGAAACTAATGTAGGACCTTCACATGAAAGCTATAACCCAGTTACAACCTAAGAATAGGGAGAAAGGGGAAAGGGAGGGGAAGGAGGGGGGAGGGAGGGGGAAGGAGGGGGATTAATGGGATTACACCTGCGGTGCATCTTACAAGGGTATATGTGAATCCTAGTAAATGTGGAATGTAAAGGTCTTAGCAAAATAACTAAGAAAATGCTACAAAAGCTATGTTAACTAATGTGATGAAAATGTGTCAAACGATCTATGAACCAAGTGTATGGTGCCCCATGATCATACTAATGTACACAGCTATGGTTTAATAAAAATAAATAAATAAAAAAAAATAATGGACAGGAAATCATTCCACATGGAAGTAGGAAGGAAGTTGACCTAAAAATAGCCATCCTGTTGAGAGAAGTTACCTCCTCTAGTAAATTTCAAGGTAGGTCTTCAGAGGTTAATGGGAGTAGAGAGCTTTGGAGGATGGAATTGTCAGTTACTGCTGGATCTTTCTGTTACAGCCCTCTGAAAATAATGCCTTTTCCTATGGTCCTTTGTGTTTTTCTAGTTCCCCAAATAAATAAAAAGTGATGACCAGCAGCTTAAACACTGTTACAGTTTAATAAATTTGTTCTACTAACGATACCATCTCACCATATTAAAATTTGTATTGCTAAACATACAATGACAATTATTTGGAAGCCGGATAACTGAGTGGACAGGGCAACCCAGTAGGCACAGGAAGTGGCTGTAAGGCAGGTAAAGCCACAAGGGGAAAAGTCACCAAATGACCAATACCCACAAAAGTAATAGTTATTTCCCTTAACTTGGGTTGTGTATGTTTCTGGTGGAAAATAAATTACATAAAGAGCTACTGTGAGAGACAGTAGCTCAGGTGAAGAATACCCTGGTAGGGAAATGTGAAAGTTTTACTCAGTGATTATAGGGACATGCTTGCCACATTTCACAGCTGAGGACAAATAACAATGCTATGTGAAAGGTGAATGGCTTAATACAGAAACAAAACAACCCAGGTTCCAGTTGTTGGAAACCGATTGAGACAACTTCTTTGAGTCTCCCATTTCTACTTTGCTGGATTGCTGGGAGAATTAAAAATAATGAGCATATAACTGGAACTTCACCTTAGAAATAAAAACAATATAACCTAAACATTTGTATTCTCATATTGATCTGAAATTAAAACAGTAGAATGAATCAATAAACTTCAATATAATATACACTGGAAAAATAATAATGAGTATAAAGCTCCTAGAATAGTGTCTGGTTCATAGATTATTCTCATGAAGAAGGAATTATTGTTTTGGCTCTTTACAAACACTGGACGGTATCACAAACATTAGAAACAACATAGGAAGAATAAGAACCCATTCCAGGAGGTTAGGCAGGTGGGTTATGGTATTAAAAACAAATAAACAAAAAACACTAGGTAAAATAATATCATCACTACCAGTGAAGATGAAATCTATATTTTGGAGTAATCCATTTTCTGAGATTGCTAGTTATCTTCTCTATTTTAATCCATCCAGCAGTTTATTCTTTAGGATCTTCTTTATACTTTTTTTCTGTGAACTCTCACTTAAGAGTCCTGCAAGGCTTTAGGCCAAACTCACCAACAGGACTATAAAAGTACCTGGAATTGCCTTCGTAACTCTGCCCTTTCTTTATGGTTGCTGGAGTGTATTCACTTCAGTTTTCTAGTTCTCCACCCAACCTCATAAGACCTGACAATTTACATGGGTTTTGGAGGACCACGTGATGTGACTCTCCATTATTTATGTCCTCATTACTCTTGTTGCTTACCTCACCTCTTGCCCAAACCCCGTTTATTAGCGCAAGTTTCTTTCTGTTGTTCCTTTCCATTCCATTGCTACCTACAACCAGCATGACACTGAGATAGTGAATTCATCCAGCCAACTTTAAACTCCTGAGTCACAGACTTATTTTCAACCTGTAGAAATTAATTGCAAATAAAAAATTTAAAAGAGGATTACTTATTATTAGGCCAGTGGTAAACAGATTTTTATGAGCTTTGGTTTTGTCTGTGTAACAGTTCTATTATCTCTCCAGCAAATTATGGAGCTTTTCTGTGTTGAACAAAGTGAGTATGTTGTTCTCATTTAGATATGTTTACTTTTAATTAGAAGACTTTTAAATAAGCCTATTTGAGTAATTTATGAAAAATACAAACTCAGGGACATATAATGTACATTTATCCATTTCTACTTTAATTTTTCTATACAAAAGCCAATTTGAGTTATTTCTCAATTTAATAATGTATCTGTAACATGGACTTTGCTTGTCACTTATGACACATTTATTCTCTAATGGAAGACATTTTCCCTATAGTTTATTCTATAAAATACCTCAAATGAAATGTCTGCTGATCCTAGGAAAAGGGGGCTTGGATTAAGATGAGAAAGACAAAGCAGCCACTGACATCCGGGAGCTGGCCATGTAGAATTATTGTATCTTGGTGTTGCTGCAGGATAGTCAGGGACTCATTGGTATGCCTTGATATTCTCCTGTTGAACATAAACAATATTATGGAACATCAATACCAGCGTGGTCACACTATAGCCTTGGTGGATTAAGACAAAAAGAATACCATTCTTAATCATTACTGAGCACAGACAAAATATTAACATTGCCTAAGCTACAAAATATTTAACATTCTCCTTTGTTGGCTATTATGAGTGACTGATTCTTCCTTACTAATCACAGCTTTAGTCAGATCTGGTCTGCCCTTTCTATAGATAAGATTGATTAAAATTGTCAGTGATAGCATTATCCTACTTCCGAACAGCATCAAATCCAGAGTAAAGTCCCATTTCCTTATACTTGCCCCCAAATCACCTAACACAAGCCCACGTCCTTTTGAAATTAAGTCTTTTCAATAATAAATTATTTCTATGGTATTCATTCTTCCTTTCTGCAGCAAGAAATAAGCAAAACTTGTTTAACCATATGTTTCTGGTGGTCTTTGTTTATAAAACATTGCCAGATATGGAAGTTTCATTGAGATTCACCTGAAGCATTCCCTGCTTTGGACGTAGTATTCATATCTGAGAGTCCTTTTGTTTTGCTCTGTTTGATATTCTATCTTGTCCATGTGGCTGAAAGGCAAATTTATTCCGAATTGAGCTCTAACATTTCACTGAAATCGCATTGAGTTTATTTTGTTTTATTAGAAATAAGGTCAACTGTAATATTTTTGTTACCTTATTAGATTGGATTATTTCTTGATAAATTTGTTTTAGAGCCACATAATACCTGCTCCAATGGTCTATCTGCTATTCTAGGGTCTTGAATACTGTTTGTTTATAAGAAGAAAAGTATATAGGGGGAGGACAAGTATAAGTTCAGTAAGTCATACTTGATCTTATTCCAGTGGTTGAAGGGCTTAGAATATTTCCTCAGACCATAGTTGATTGAATGAACACTGTCAGGCATCACCATTTTAAAAACTGGAAATGACTTCCTCCTCAGCATTGCCTTTGTCTTCCAGTTAATTTCTCTATTTAGTTCCATCTTCCCAGAATCAGAAAGTTTTTATGGCCCTCGATTGGTGATGGTTGACCTTTAGCTGAACGTTGGATTCACCAAGATATAGGAGAGTTGTTCTCACAGGTCATTCTGTTTTCATGAGATGTTCTTCTTCTACAACTATGTGTTTTACATGCTAAACACTGCTTCCTTAATGTTCTCTCATTATAAGGATAAATTGTATCCTTATAATTTTCTACCTGGAACAATTATAAGAGGGAAAATTTGGAATAGGAGTAGCCACTTTGGGAGCTTTTGACATAAGTAAGATTGTTCACACTTGATCTTAGCCAAAAGGCCGAGAAGCGATAAGTAAGATTGTTCATTTGAGGAGTATCTTAGAACAAAAGCAAAGAAACCCTTATTAGAAGACTTATTTTTATAAGATCATTTTCCTTAATGTGATAGACATCCCCTTCTTTTTTACACATGGCAGCATTGCAGATTAATACATGCTGGCTTTTAACTGTACATAATAAAATTGTCAAGAACACAAGTTATGTCAAAAGCAGTTGTGTGGCACTCTCTTTTGCGTGTATATATGTCAAATATCTTTTTCTACATCTAAACTTTCTTCTCTTTATTGCAGAGAAAACATAATTAGTCTTTTACAATGATAACATCATATTTGTCTGGAGGTGGCTTCCTTTCATTTTCTCTACTCTTTCTCTTTCTTCTTTCTGGTGAAACTTTAAAGATTAATCAAAAACTAATACACTTGTTTGCATGCACTCCAGGGATATCTAATCTAGATAATGAAAATTGTCTAAAAGTTAAAAAAAACCCACAAAGTTTTTAAATGCTGTTTCTTTTTATGGACACTGAAAATTACATTTACATAATAGCTTTTCTTACTACTGCTATAAGATAATAAGAAAAGGCTTTAGTTTTGCATGGCTCAGAGTCTTTATAAAATTAGTTTGCCATATAAAAATATTACCCAATATCTTAGTTTGTTGAAGATGAGGGTTAAATTCCTTGTAATTAAAATTTCCTATATTTCCCACATTGATTTGATGAGTTTAAAAATCATTGTTTTCACAAATTGTTTAAAAGTAAAAATTATGGTATAAAATTGTGTTAATTATAGATAATAATGGTCATTTAAAAGGTTGAATTGTACTAAATTCTGGGCAGATTAAAAATAGGTGCAAAATTATTTAACATTTTAATTTATTTTTACTTCTTAAAATGACAATAGATTACATAGATTAACAAAATATGAATAGGGTTTTGGATGGTATTTCAAATGCATATATGTGTATGTATGTATATATTTTTATTTTAAATTTTTATAACTATATAACAGTTGTAAATATTTATGGATACATGTAATATTTTGATACGAGCATAGAATTATGTGCTGATTAAATCAGGATAACATCTATCACTTAATGCATTCATCTTTTTTTGTCTTAGGAGCATTCCAATTTCACTCTTAGTTATTTTGCAATATATAATAAAATTAATAAGTAATAATTAATAATATTTATTAAAATATTCTTAACTCTAGTCACCCTATGGTGCTACCAAACACTAGATAATATTCCTTTTACCTAACTGTATTTTTGTATCCCTTTACCATCTCTTTATTCCCCGTTTACACTATCCTTCCCAACTTCTGAATACTATCATTCTGCTCTTCATTTATATAATTTTTTGTAGCTCTGAAATATGAGTCTGAACATGTGAGATATATATATATATATATATATTGGTGCCTGGCTTATTTCCCTCAATTTAATGTCCTCCACTTCCATCTATATTGCTGATGATAATAAAATCTCATTCTTTCTGAGGGCCAAATAGTATTTTATTGTGTATATTTACCACATTTTCTTTGTTCATTCATCAATTGATAGACACTTACTACTGTTGCAGTAAACATGGTAGCACAGATATCTTTTTGATGTAATGAATTCCCTCCTATGGAAATATACCCAGCAGTGAGATTGCTAGATCATATGGTAGTTGGATTATTTGTTTTTGCAGGAACTTCCATATTGTCCTCCATAGTGGTTATACCAACTTACATTCTCATCAACAGTGTACAAGAGTTCCTCTTTCTTCATCAGCATCTATTATTACCTACCTTTTTTGCTAAAAGCCATTTTGACTGTGGTAAGATGATATCTCATTGTGGTTTTGGTTTGCATTTTTCTGAAGAGTAGTGATGATGAGCATTTTTTCATATACCTGTTGAGCATTTACGTATATTCTTTTGAGAAATGCCTTTTCAAAATTTTGCTCACTTTTTCATCAGATTATTGGACATTTTTATTGAATTGTTTTATCTCCTTGTATATTCTTGTTCTTAACCTGTTTTCAGATGGTAGTTTGCAAATATTTCTCCCATTCTGTGGGTTGTCTCTTCATTGATTGTTTCCTTTGGTGTGAAAAATGTTTTAACTTGATGTGATCCCATTTGTCCATTTTTGTTTTGGTTGGCTGTGTTTTGGGAGTATTGCTCAAGAAATATTTGCTGAGACCAGTGTCCTGGGACATTTCCCCAATGTTTTCTTCAAGTAGTTTCATAGTTTTAAGTCTCACATTTAAGAAACACAACATACTAAAACATATGCGATACAGAAAAAGCAGCACCAAGAGGGAAGTTTATAGCCATAAAAGCCTACATCAAAAAATTAAAGGAAGAGGAGGCAGAGGATGATGTCTAAAAATAAAACCCTTCAATAATTGTATCCCTAAGGAATACCAAATTGAACAACTATCCATGCCAGAAAGTACCACCATGAGAACCAAAAGATCAGGTGAACAATCAAAGTATCTGGTTTTAACATAATGTCAAGGAAAGAGGCATTGAAAAGAGTAGGAAAGAGAGTCTCAGTCTCAGATCGCAGAGACCACTCATCCCACAGTGACATATAGCACAGCAGAGAGAGAATCTGTATGCGTAGGAGACAGAGAACAAAGTGAGTGTGGGATTTTGAATTGGAACTCAGTGCTTCCCTGTCACAGCAGAACATGACACAGAGTGGAATTCTGCTGGTGCACATGGATGGAGAATTTAGGTTATCCCTGAGCCAAAGGGGAATAGTCAATCTCAGCAGAGGAACTCAAATCCTGTCTGGTTTCTCCACACACTTGATAAAATGGCATGAGGCCCAAAATAAATTTTAGTGGCAGTAAATCCTCAAGAACTACAGTCCTTGGGCAATCTCTGGTGTTGCTTTGGTCTTGGATGCAGTGTATTATGGTGCAGCCCAGTGAATCACTGGCTGCATTGACCTAGGAGTACCTATATCGCCTTTCTTCCAACTCCAGATAATACAGTTCATGAAGAGATTCCTTAAACTTGGAAGAAGTAGAAGGAAGAGTACAGAGGATTTTGTCTCGCAACTTCAGTATCAACTTAGCCAAAGTACACTCAATTTTAGCCAAAAGAATCAGGAAGGAATTCAACCAAAGTAAAGTAAAGCACCAGGCAGACTCCTGCAGCAACCATTTACAGGCTTTTGCTCCTATATGGCATTTTTAGACATACCCTGGGACAGAAGAGAATCTGCCAACCTGATGGATGAACCCATTTCCATGCTGACTAAAGAGGGCTTTCACCTTGAATAAACTTAATAGTAATCAGGCAGTAGTACCTAGAGTCCTTGTGTGAGCTCCAGTATTGGGCTAGTCTAGAAGGCCCTGGGCTTTAGGTGTGAACCAGCCAAGTACAGCTGTGGTGGCCACAGGAGTACTTATGCCACCCTCCTCTCCTTTATCTCCAGGCAGCTCAGCACAGAGACAGACTTCTGATTGGGGGAAAAAGAAGGAAGAGAGTGGAAATTGTCTGGTAACTCAGGGTATGCTTTTCTCACTTTCCTATATTCATCAGAGCTGTTTATCTAGGAGTATGCAAGAGTTGCAGTATTCTTGGGGTTAAGGTACCCCCTAGCTTTAAAATTAATAATCACATTCAACACTTAATTGTCCTAACACTCAATCCCCCTTGAATTCTTGGAAAGCTTTATTAAGAAGGATGAGTACAAACAAGTCCAGATTGCAAAGACTGGAATAAATACTAAGTCTTCATTGTCCGTAAATTGACAAAGATTTGCAAGCATCAAGAACATCCAGGAAAACATAAGCTCCCCAAATGGACTAAGTAATGCACCAGTAACCAATAAAGTGACATTGGAGCCACAAGTAAAATCACTATAGGGATGGAGTTATGTGACTTTTCAAACAGATAATTCAAAATAGCTGCCTTGAGGAAGCTCAATGAACTTCAAAACAACACAGAGAAAGAATTCAGCATTCTATCAGAGAAATTTAACAAAGAAATTAAAATAAGAAAATTAATCAAACAAATTCTGGAGCTAAAAAATTCAATTAACAATTTAAAAACTTCATCAGAGTCTCACTACACCAGACTTGGTTAAGAAGTAAAATTAATAAATGAGCCCAAATACAGGCTTTATGAACATACACCGACAGAGGAGAAAAAGAAAATAAAAAGAATAAAGCACACCTCCAAGATCTGGAAAATAGTCAGAAATGGGCATATGTAAGACTTACTAGCCTTAATGATAATATAGAGACAGAGAGATTGAGGCAGAAATTTTATTCAAAGAAATAATAAGAAGGAACTATCCAAACCTAGAGAGAGAGAGATATGAATATCCAGGTATAAGAGGCTTAAAGGACACCTAAAAGATTCAACCCAAATAAGGCTACCTGAAGGCATATAATAATCAAACTCTAAAAGGTCAAAAATAAACAAAGGATCCAAAATCAGCAAGAGAAAAGAAACAAATAACATAAAAGGAAGCCCAATATGTCTGGCAGCAGACATTTTGGTAAAAACTTTACAAGCCAGGAGTGATGAAAATGTGTCAAACGGTCTATGAAACTAGTGTATGATGCCCCATGATCACATTAATGTACACAGCTACGATTTAATAAAAAAAAAAAGATGTTGGTGGAAATTTTGTTGAACATCTGTGTTGATGTGTTCTGATTATATTCTATAGATGACATTTTGTATAGGCAGGTAACAACAAATGCTTCATTCAATACTGTTAGAAGTTTTTTGTGGACACAACTCCTGGTGATGGTAATACTCTTCCTTTTTCTCCTCCAGCTTTATTGAGGTATACTTGTCAAATAAAATTGTATAGATTTGAGGTATATAATGTGGTTATTTGACATATTCATTGTAAAATGATTACCACAAAAATTAGTTAACACATACAGCATCTCACATAGTTATCATCTTTTTGTGTGGCAAAAGCATTTAAGATCTACTCTCTTAGAAAATTTCAAGTATTCAATACAATATCATTAAATATAGTCACCATGTTGTATGTTGAAAAGTGTAGGCTCCAAAAGCACAAAGAAATAAGCAGGACTACATCGAACTAACAGGCTTCAGCACAGCCAAGAAAACAATGAACAAAATAAAAAGGCAACATGTGGAATGCGAGAAAATATTTCAAAACAAGGCATCTGATAGAGTTAAAATCCAAAAAGTATAAGAAGCTCATATAACTTAATAGCATAAAACATGTCAAATAATTCGAAAATGTGCGAAGGACCCAAATATACATTTTTACAAAGAAGACAAAAAAATGGCCAATAGGTGTATGCCTATTGCTTGACATATGCTCAACATCACTAATCATCAGGAAACTGCAAATTAAAATCACCATGAGATATTACCTCACAACCATTAAGTTGGCTATTATAAAAAACAAAACAAAAAGGAAAAGAACAAAAGATAACAAGTGTTAGCAAGGATGTGGAAAAAAGCATATCCTTGTCCACCAGTGGAGAGAAAGTAAATTGGTGCAGTCATTATGAAAAACAATATGAAGTTTCATTAAACATTAACAATAGAACTACTATATGATCCAGGAATCCCACTTATGAAGAAAACAAAAACCAGTATCTTAATGGTATCTGTACTTGCATATTCATTACAGCATTATTCACAACAGCCTAGACATGGGCATAACCTAAGTGTGGATGAATGAATAGTTATAGAAAATGTGGTATATACACAATGGCATATTCTTCAGCCATAAAAATTTCCTGCTATTTGTGACATAGATGAATCTTGATAACATTATGCCACAGTTGGAATAAATGAGACAAAGATAAATACTATATGATATTCTGCCGCGGACCGCCCTGTCGGTGGGCTCCAGTCCGAGGGAAAGCAGGGAGAAGGAACGAGGAAAGTTGAGAGGTCGGCGCAGGAATGACAGTCTGGCACACCACGGGTGAAGTATGCAGCTGCAAATTCATTGTGAAACTTATGCAAGTACTTATACACTTCTGCTCACAGGCAGGGGCGTCATGGGTTACACAAGGGTCATTCTGAATTACTGGGAAAGTTACAAATTTTTTCTTTACGGTTGCAGTTTTGTGTTTAGGTAAGCTCTGATTGTTTTAGATATTTTTAACAATGTAATTACTTTGTCTCTGTTCGTAATTGATAGCAGTTAAAAGCATACCTAAAATAAACAGTACCACTCATGGTTGTGAAATTGTTTTACTCCTAAATCATTGATATTTACTGTGATGGTATTTATTACTTAAACGTTTTAGTGTCTGACTTATAGGCGGCCCTGAGTCTAGCAGGCTTGTGCCTTATCTTATCCTATAGTGCGGTGGGTTCAGCCTTGAGAAAGTACATTGTGATTAGTGTCAGAGCACACAGACCTATGCTAAAGAAAAACAAAGTAATAAATTTTTTTTTTTTTTTTTTTTTTTGTAGAGACAGAGTCTCACTTTATGGCCCTCGGTAGAGTGCCGTGGCCTCACACAGCTCACAGCAACCTCCAGCTCCTGGGCTTAAGCGATTCTCTTGCCTCAGCCTCCCGAGTAGCTGGGACTACAGGCCAAAGTAATAAATTTTAAAGGCTGCCACGGTCGTTCAAGCTCCTGCGGGTGACTTGGCACGTAAAGCACCGTTTCTGATGCCGTTTGTGCAGGGGTCGCTGGGGGCGAAGCTCCGTGGAGCACAAGCCTCCTTACCAGCGTTCTAAAACGCGGACAGCGCTGCCTCACTATGGCTGTGGTGCCGTGGGTGCGGCAATATTCATAATGTGAAATCTAAAAGTGTCAGACTTAATAGAAACAGAATGTAGAATGGTGGTTTTCAGGGGCTGAGGCTTGGAGGAAATGGGGGGAATATTGGTGAAAGTATAATTACTCTTCAAGGAATGGTATTAACATGCAACCACAAGTCAGTAACATGCCAGAAAAAAATTACTTACGCAGCTAAGAACAATTGAAAGGAAGATTTGACTCAGCAGTAGCAAGTTTGTATGGAAGAAATTTTGATAAAATTATAGAAGCCACAGAAACTTTAGCACTTTTATGGAAGCAGTAGAGTATAATTTAGAAAGAGTGCAGAGTTTATAGAGTTAGCTAGAATTTGACTTTAATCATAGCATAGATAATTAACTGGTAACCTTGAAGTAGTTCGTTAACTTCATTGAGTTTCACTTACTTTGCTGGGTTGTGTAAGGATTGCATACAGTGTATAATAAATTACTTATCATGGGGCCTAGCTCACATCAATATACTGTAAATACTAGATGTCACGTTTTTGGTGGTGTAAACACTATTGCCATTCCACCTCAGCTAATTCTAGAATATCAGAATAAAATAAATATGTATCAGAAACTCTATTATCACATTTATTTTCAGTACCTGGACTGTCTGATTGATTTATTTTATCAGCACATATTTCTTGTATGTCTACTATGCACCACATACTGTTCCTGACATTATGGGATGAAAAGTAAGCACAAGAATTAATCATCCATACCCTCTATTGAAGATTACTGTCTACTGGGAAGAGATAAGTATTAAAAAATAAAATGGACTTCATAGGTCATTGCGATGGCTTAGTTTAAAATGTAAGCTGGAAAGCCATTAGAAGATTCTGTTACATATTAAAAAAGCTTACCATGGCTGTTGTGGTTATGCAAGCTAAAGTGGGGAGAGGAAGCAATAAGGTTGCTATTGCAATGATTCAGTTAGTAAATAAGGTGAGCAAGGTCCTAGTGCTAGCAAGAAGTGGTCATATCTTAAATAAAATTTCAAGGTAAAACAAAGAGGATTTCCTGAACGTTTGTACATGAAGTGTAAGAGAAAGCTGAATCAAAAATGGTTTTAGTTTTTGGCCTGAGGAATTGAAAGGGAGAAACGGTCATTAACAGAGATGAGGAAGACTAAAAAGTAATGTAAATTAAATTTCTGACATGTTAAATTTATGGTGCCTATTATATATTCAAGTGGAGATCAGTCAAAGCCAACCCCCCAAAATAAGAATTGAGAATAGATTCACAGAGTGAGCCCTAAAAGCACACTACTGTTGAGTTTGTAGAGGTAATGTAAGAGCAAATGCCTGATTTGGGTCTTTTCAAGACAGAAAGCATCTTCTTTCTGGTACTGACTATATATAGTTCTGACTTCTGGAACTGGAAATGTTGAATCACAAACCATTTGTGGAAAATATGATTAATGGGAAAGAGAGAAGTGGGTCAGTATCTGGAAAGGGAGGTATGGTCAAGAGTGGTTTTTGTTGTCGTAAGCATAAGAGAAATAATAGAACTTTTATGTTTATGGTAATAAAATGAGGGAAAAATGATGATGCAGGAGAGAGAAAGTATAATTACTGAAGTTATGTCCTCGAGTAGGCAAGAGGAGATAGAATCTAATGTGTAGGCAGAGTTATTTGCCATTGCTAGAAGCCCAGAAAGTGAATCCTGAGAAACAGAAGAGAAAGTATCACATAAAGGCAAAGATTCACACAGATGGGACTTGTGATGTTGGAAACTAATAGAATTTATTTTTATTTTTTTTTATTTATTTTTTTTTTTGTAGAGACAGAGTCTCACTGTACCACCCTCGGTAGAGTGCCGTGGCCTCACACAGCTCACAGCAACCTCCAACTCTTGGGCTTAAGCGATTCTCTTGCCTCAGCCTCCCGAGCAGCTGGGACTACAGGCGCCCGCCACAACGCCCGGCTAAGAATTTATTTTTAGTTTATTTCTTTCTTTGAGTGAAGTAGGAAACTAGTTCATCAGTTGAGAGTGGGGCTGATGAAAGAGGTCTGAGTGAGGTTGAATATGTAATAGACATGTAGGGAGGAAGGAGAGTGCATAGACTAGGGACATATACTGTTATTGCTGTGGCAGCAATAAGCAATCTATTAAGGTTCATGGCCCTGAATTTTGAGTGGTTAGCATGATTTTGTGTTTTTCTCCAACAATGTTTAGTTGTACCTGTGCAAGTGTAGAACACACAGACAGTTGAATTTAATCAGGAGAGGGTTTTTTGTTTAAGTGTGATGAGAGAGAAGAGTAAAAGAGTTGGGCACATATGCAAGGGATGAACGGTGGACTTTGAACTTGCTGAGGAGGGAAGTGAAGATGTTAAGGGAGTGAAAGACATGTCAAGATTATAGGATTAATGGATTGTAGATTCCTGGGTAGTCAATGATTGTTGGATTCTGAGATACTAGAGGCAATAACTGAAAAAAATAAGAGGTGATATTGAGAGTGGAAGCTTAAAACTGTAGTTACTAAGGGCATTCAGGTAATAACATAGTTTAAATAACATCACCATGGGAGTGACTAGATGAGATTAGGTAGAAGATAATTTCTGGGGAAGAATAAGATGGAAAATCTAACAATCATGGGATTAAAGTGATTTAAACAATCATTTACACATACCAAACATTTCATTCATTTGATGAGTATAGTTACTATTTTTTTTTTCTCTCAGAGGAAGCATTGTGTCATAATTGTTAAAAGCTTTGGTTTGAAATAAGAGACTTGAATTCATATCCCAGCTCTACCATTTACTAGCACTGTGGTTTAGAAAAAGTTAGTCTTTTGTGTTTTGTGAGTTTTAGTGTCATCAGCTGCAAAAGAGAGATAATAATAATAATACCAATTTAATAAGATTATGGACATTAAATGTGCTCCATAGATGTAATCTGTGGTTAATATAATAGAACATGGATTTAAAGGTGGGTTTGTGCTTTGGCTGGATCTAAAAGAAACGACACTAGTTTAGTGGTGCCAGTAACACACAAGATGCCCAGTTAAATTTGGATTTCAGGTAAATATATATACACAAACACATATATATGTATATACACAAATATATATACACACAATGTTTAGAATATAACTTATGCTAAAAATTATTGCTTATTCATCTGAAATTCAAATTTAACCTGATAGTCTATATTTTTATTTACTAAATATGGCCTCCCTACATAGTTTTCTTTTGTGAGCACTCATTTTCTTGGATATTACCTTGAAAAATGTGTCAGAAAACTCATGGACTTGGGTTATGGCTTGCTCTTTATGTGTGAACCAGTGCTTTTGAGAGTCTACTGGGTTGCCATTTTTAATCAATAAAGCAGAAATATTCTGATATTGCAATTTTCAAAAATACCAGTTATATTTCAGTGCTTACTTTGTGCCATATTTGTTGTAATGTGCTTTAATTTCATTAACATATTTAGTACCACCCCTCCCAACAGTCTTATGTAATCAGTGCTATTGATATCTGTGCTATTGCCACTTTAAAGCTGAAGAAACTAAGGTTCAGAAAGGTTAAGTGATCTTTCCTGTGAAAGGAGTTAGTAAATAAGGGAACTTGCACTTGAACTGTAATAGACTAAGTTGCAGTCCCATGCTCTTATGCTCTATGCTACAATCATGGCAGATCATTCTCTAAGAATATACTGTGAAAAATGGAAGATTCTCTCTGATACCAGGTTGAGGAATACAGGTACTGTGCCTGCCTCAGAGTCAAGGCCTGTTTAGAGCTCTTTTTGTATGAACAACACAGCTTATTGCTTTCTTCTCTCCTTTAAGTAAAGGCCCAGATGATTTATGTGAGATTTTTACTAGGTTATAGATGTCATTCATGAAACTAAAATCTCTGAAGCTCAAATTTATTAAGTACATTAGTCTTATATGAAACATAGGCAGTAACATAAGATAAAAACTTTTCAGCATAGGAACCCCAGTAAGAGGCCTGACTAGTCTCACACTTTTCAAGGATGCGCCCAGGGAGGCATTTTTAATACATGTTTCATGGCATAAACCATATTAAATTGCTCTTTAGAACTGTGTGACAGTGTGTTAATACAGAGCTTGGTACTAGCCATCTTTTATAGCATTTTATACTCTTTGCTAAGAGGTGTTTTATCAGGTAGCAATGAAACAAGCAAGAGAAGCACAGGTCTGTAGGTCCTTTACTAGAATTAAACAAAGCTACTTGACCAAAGCCCCACCCTACATGCTGACTTCTGCAATTAGAAAATGAAAAAATGAAAGACAAACAAACACTCAGCCATAGTACTTTCTGTTAAACAAATCCTACCCTCCTTCCAGTGTTTCCCCTCCCCTGACTTGCATACTAGTGATTTATCTTTGATCCCCATTCTTCATTCAAGTTTCAGGCTCCATAAATCCTTGCCTGGATGAATTATTCAGTCTTCTTCCCACTCACTGTGAGAAGCAAGTACTTTTAATTTGTTTTAAGAGAAAGTCTCATTCTCAGATTATTGGTCACAGCAAAGACAGCATGATTAGCTTGCATTGCACACTATACAATCTGAGGACAGTTCCTCACAAGGATTTTTAATAAGGGTTGTTCTGGCTCAGCTCCAAAATCCAAAGTGTCTGCAATTGCATGCTCCCAGGCACTTCACTTGCTCTGCAATGTAAGCAGTAGTCGTGGAATTGATCTCTGGCAGAGAGAGATGCCAGATTGCAGCTCATGTGTAGGGGACACTAGGACCCAGGCATAGAGTGATGCTCTTGAGTCCAGACAGAGAACCCGTCAAGCTTCCCTGAGAACCGCGTCAGTTGGGGCCTGGGAAATTTTCACATAAATTGAATCTCCTAAAACGTTAAACATCAGCCATGCAGCTTTTAAGTTTGTACATTTTTAATTGACTCAGAAATTAAAATAATACAAATCAGAGTTTTGTTTCCCAGGATGAAATAGATCTTAAGAATTTAAATTCTCCCTGATGTGAGGAACAAATTAAATGCAAGCAGTCAGAACGTGAAGGTTTTGAAACTTAGCTTTTAAGAGCACAAATATCGTACCTTCAGAGTAAGTGTGATTTCTTCTTCCCAATGGTATCCTCTAATATTTACCCTGTGTAAAAATGCTGCTCAAAGACTAAACCATTTGTGATGCCCTCTTTAACATTACCTGTGTAAACCCTCAACTGGCCTACAAAATACAATGGGTATTTCAGACTTTTTTTCTTCCAAAAGAGCTACAGAGTACTAAATAGCTCTATACATCCAAGGATTTAGTTTCCTGTGAGTTGATCACAAAAAGACATTGAGCACAAGTATCCCTCTGAATTGTTAATTCATGTCAGTTTTCTTTGGGCTGGTTTGGATGATGTTCATTAATTTACATGACATCCTAGAAGACAGATCACAATTCATACTTTTTACAAATACTATAGCCTTGTTATTTATGGTAAAGCAGTGTGGATATTAGATATTCTCTGTGTATGCCATTGGTCGATAATATCTTAATATGAAAACACATCTTGCCTAGAGTTTTGTTACACATGAGAAATCACCAAAGGTTGATTTAACTCCTAATATAGCTATGTGTGAACTTTCCAAGAACAACTCAGACACCTCTTCCTGCCACTTTATGCATAAATTATCCTATCAAAGAGCTGGTATTTATTCTGAGCTCTTTGAAATTCTAATCACTTTTATACACCTCCCCAGGCCAGTTGTCTTTTGAATTTTGGATTACTTACAATTGGCTATTCATAAGTATTGGAATATACAATGTGGAGTGCCACCCATTTAGGAGCATTTAAAGATTCATTGTTCCATTTCAATTAATAGAAATTTAAATGTTTGATAATGATTTTAAATTACTCTGAAATTTCTTTTATTTTAATATTAACATCTTCATAATATCTTCTGTGTATGCTGAATGGCTTTTTAATTAAATAGATATGGTCCCCACAAATCATAGACTGGAGACCACCTGAAGATTGTATTAACCTGGATAGAACTAGAGATCATTCTTCTAAGTGAAGTATCACAAGAATGGAAAAACAAAGGTCACATACATGTACTCACTATTAAATTGGAACTAATCTGTCAACACTTATGTATACATATAGACATAACGTTCTCAGAAATCTAGCAGCTGGGGGGAGGACATTGGGTAAATTCACATCTAATGTATACGGTGCACATTATCTGGGTGATGGGTACACTTATAGCTTTGACTCAAATAATAAAAAAGCAATTTAGATAAACAAAATGTTTGTACTCCTGTAATATTCCGAAATTAAACAACAACAACAACAACAATGTCACCTAGTTAATTTCTCTGGATTTACCCTGGAGATGTACAGGAACACATACAAACCCATGTGCACACCCGCATACCTACATATACATATATATACATATACACACACATACTATTTCGCCTCTTAAAATTATCTACAGAAGAACGCTTTATAGTCTTTTATTAATTCTTAGATACTGAATTTCTGTTTCATTAAGTACTCTTTCAATAGATTCTTTCTTTCTCATATATGTTTTGATATCCTCTTTGCACAATGCCGGTTCTTGCCTTGCATCTGAGGTGAAATATATGAAACACAACTCTATTTTGTGGCTTACTGGAGGACCATATTTGTAATCACTTAGGTTCGTAGTGGGTGCTGTCAGGAAACAACAGCAAAACTTTTACTTATAGAAGCTCCTGTGTCACTTCCCACTTATGAGTTTTCTATGATATATTAGTTTCTATGTACTACCACTCACACCTAGGTTAGCTCTCATCATTCAATGCGTGGATTACTACAGCAACCTACTAATGTGCATGTGTTTGCCTGCTTTGAGACTACTCCCTATATCACCCTGACCTCCATCCACCTGATATGTACTTCTAGGTAGCCGTACTACAGTCACTCTTTAATCAGATCACTTTTTTTTCAAAAGACTTCAACAATTCCTCCTTGGTTATAGGTAAATAGAAATCTCCTTCCCCTTGCCTTCGGAATTATTTATAGTCTGGCCTCCACCTACTTTCCGAGTCTTCTCACCCTCTACTAACTAAGAGAATTCTTCTTGCTGGGCCCTAAGGCAACATGATGTTTGGATCTTGCCTCTTTACCTTTCTTAATACAATTTATCCAACCAGAAACATCTATTTTCCCTGTACTTATCTCAACCCTTCTCATTGTAAAGGGTTAACTCCATGTTTTGTATCCTTATCAACTCATAGGTACCTTTCCTTCTCTTACCCTCTAGGTCCTCTGAAGTGAACATTTATTGCCATTCTGTTCTTGAATAGGAATTTTGAAATTAATGTTTATTCTTACTTACCAACTGCATATGTGTGTCTCAATCTACTTATGTGAATCTTAAGTCCCTAGGGCAGGAATTGTACTTCATACTTCCTAGTATTCTTGAAGGTATCTGACACATGATTTTGAGTAGGATAATTTAAACTTTCCATTTATATGCAAATGAAGAAAAGCAACTGAGATTATAGTAGGCCATCCAAGTATATGTGATGTCTTTATATATATATGTATATATATATACACATATATATGTATATTATGTCTGTGTGCTTCGTATTAGCTATGAAAACAAAACAATATTTTAAGTAATTTCAATTGAATTAACTAAGTAACTCATAGTCTGGGATGTGAGGTACTTTCATTATTGAGTATTTTCTATTAAGATTTTCATCTATTGAGTCAGAAAACGTAACAAATATTATTTTCCATTTTTCTGGCCTCCTAAATGGTCATCAGCCATGCATACAAGCATATTCTATTAGCTTATAATATCTAGTCACAGGGTTGCCTCTCTTTCATAATGAGTTTACAACACATCCTATTGCATTCACTTTGAGCAACCACTATTGATCTTCCTTCTTCCTGGAATTCTCATATTTATTTGACTTTATACCTTGACTCATGAATTGTATTTTAGATACTGACGGATAAATTGCTCCAGTTGTGGAAAATTTTTGGATTGGCCTGGTACTCTGTTATTTTCCCTCTCTTATTATATACTACAATTGAGGCAAGAGACACACCTACAACCTTAGGGAGAAGCTCCAAAGGAATTACATAATAAATATTAAGCCTTCTTTATATTGGAAAACAACAATACAATAACAGTTGATTGCTTATACCTTTCTTGTGTACTTTCAGTACTAAAACAAAGTACTTATACATTGAAATCTTTCTACATAGATAGAGTTAGTATGACTTATTTGTATTACATCTGCGATATAGGTCACACAATATTGGCTCCAGCAATAATCAAATAAATTTATGTTTTCTGAAAAATTTGTGTTATATTAATGAGAGAACAATCTAGTCTGTGAATTATTCAATAAGCTTAACACTACTTAGAAACTATTTCTGCATTTTAAATGTATTTCCTTCCTTGTGAAAATCAACAGCTGCTTCTTTTTGCATTCAAAGCAAAGAAATAAAGTTTTTTATTTCATTTTGCTTCTACTGATGCTTCTAAACTCAAAAGTTTACTGTTCTTTAATGATTCTACACTGGAATATTTTAGGTGATCACAAAATATTATCTTTTTGGAGCATTATATCAAGCTTGTTTAATCTTTTGTGAAAAACTAAATTTTGAACTAGGTTTCCAAGTCATGAAGGCATGAAAGCAATCTAAGGTACTATAACAAAGCATGATGTTTTTATTAAGATTTTCAATCTTGTTTCATATTATAAGTTCAGTATAATCACATAAAAGCAACTAACATTTTAGAGACTTCATCTTATATTTGTGAAACATAATTGAAGGATAAGCTTTCCATACTCAATCAAAATTTAAGAACTAGAGTTTTGGCTACACAGTATTCAATATAAGTGATGCTAAGGCAACAATCCTGGTATATTTTAGAAAATAACTTGTTTTTGTTTTCAAACATGAAATTAAAGTTTCTAGAAATTATTGGCTTTAGTAGAACATTCATGAAAATCTTAACTTGAAATTAGGTTTAACCTAATGTATTAGGATTCATTTTGGCTATAAATAATAGACTATCCAAGTAAAAGTGGCTTAAAAATAAGGACATTTATTATCTCACGTAACAAGTCTACAGGTATGTTTGCTTTATTATGAGGCTAAATGACAACTTCAAAGGCCCAAGCTCCTGCTATCTCCATGCTCTGCCATCTTCAACTTCAGACTTATATCTTTAATGGTTGTAAAAAATGGCTGCCAAGCATTATATCCTTACTGATCATGTTTACAGACAATAACATTGATAATATTCATAGACTTCGCATCATATATCTCTTTCATTGGGGAGAATAATATTCTTCAGAAACCTCCCAATTCTTATATTTAGAGATCATTTATCTAAGGTTAAATTGCATCCATGCCCTGCTTCCAGGGTGACTGGGAATGTATTTGTCATCTAAAATACAAGTTAAGGTGACTTCTGCTTTGATAATGAAGGAGTGAATATACTGTACATACTTTCTCTTATTTTTCTTACTAAATACAACTAGAAATCCTGGGAATTATATATGAAAAAAGTAGACTCTGGAGGTTGAGAAAAGAAGGTAGACTGGCTAGGCTGTAATGAGGCATCCCAACCCTTATCAAACCTCTGCTAGAATTTTGTCAGGCAAACAGTGGGGGAGTTGGCTTTTCATCACCCCTATCTGGTAACAAGGTACCTCCTCACTTACAGTGCCAATAAATGCCAGGTGGAGAAGCGGGACTTTCATCCTCACCCCGAAGTAATGACATGGAGACTTTGTGCCTCTTTGGTGGAGTGGTATCAAGGAGGGCCATTAGAAAGTCCCAACTTTTGCCTTTATAGCAATGACAAGGGTATCCTATCAGAGTCACTGGAGGCCACATAGAGAACAGTAATGAGGCAGTCCTCTTATCCAGGGAAGCCAGATCGGGAGACAGCCATTCAGCACTGCAGGACACAATGAAGAACCCTTCTCCCTTAATGGAGGCCAACTGGGGAGTGTGGACTTCTCCCTTTACCTGGCAGTAATAGGGTAATACTCCTTTCTTTCCTTTCCAGAGGGGAGTCATAAGAAATACTTATCATACCAAAGACCAGAAGGATGTCGAAGTCAGTGAAAAAAAAAATACACTGAGGTGACAAAGATGCTAGATTTATCTGATAAAGATTTTAAAGCAGCTATCATAAAAATGCTTCAATCAGCATTTATGAACATGCTTGAAACAAACAAAAAAAAATAGAAAGCTTCATCAAACAAGTGGAAGATATAAGGAAGAGACAAATGGAAATTTTAGAACTGAAAAATACAGTATAATTATATTTTAATATCAATAATGAGTAATATTTTTGTTAATTGTTTGCCTTAAGCAGAGTGACATGTCTGAATTTTGTGGCTCAGGAAATTTTGTGGATTTCTTGCATAGGAAGAGCAAACATAGGATGTTTGACAGTGAGTCAATGCCAATGGCAAGGTGACTAGCTAAAAGATTCTTAGAAAGTCTTTCTATGATTGAATTAAACCCTGCCTGACTAACTTTCTTTTTTTAAAAAATTTATAATCGATTATTTATTGAGGGTAAAATCTAGTATGACTTCATTTTGTTGTTTAAGGTCATAGGGAGCTTCTTCAGTCACTTCCTGCGTCTCTTTGGCGTATTTTCTTTTTTAGTTTTATTTTATTTTATTTTTTATTTTCTAAAGTTTATTTGACCCTACAATCACCTGTTCACTGAGTATCTTTTAGCATTTCTTTTTTTCTTTCTTTTTTTTGCTTTATGACAAGTTTTTTTTTTTTTTTTTATTGTTGGGGATTGAGGGTACAATAAGCCAGGTTACACTGATTGCATTTGTTAGGTAAAGTCCCTCTTGCAATCGTGTCTTGCCACCAAAAGGTGTGCACACACCAAGGCCCCACCCCTCCCTCCTTCCCTCTCTCTGCTCTTTCTTTCCCCACCCCCCCTCCTTCTTTCTCTCTCTGCTCTCCCCTTCCCCCACACCCACTGTGACGTTAATTGCCATTAATTGTCCTCGTGTCAAAATTGAGTACATAGGATTCATGCTTCTCCATTCTTGTGATGCTTTACTAAGAATAATGTCTTCCACTTCCATCCAGGTTAATAGGAAGGATGTAAAGTCTCCACTTTTTTTTAATGGCTGAATAGTATTCCAAGGTATACATATACCACAGCTTGTTAATCCATTCCTGGGTTGGTGGGCATTTAGGCTGTTTCCACATTTTGGCGATTGTAAATTGAGCTGCAATAAACAGTCTAGTACAAGTGTCCTTATGATAAAAAGACTTTTTTCCTTCTGGGTAGATGCCCAGTAGTGGGATTGAAGGATCAAATGGGAGGTCTAGTTTGAGTGCTTTAAAGTTTCTCCATACTTCCTTCCAAAAAGGTTGTACTAGTTTGCAGTCCCACCAGCAGTAAAAGTGTTCCCTTCTCTCCACGTCCATGCCAGCATCTGCAGTTTTGAGATTTTGTGATGTGGGCCATTCTTGCTGGTGTTAGATGGTATCTCAGGGTGGTTTTGATTTGCATTTCTCTAATATATAGAGATGATGAACATTTTTTCATATGTTTGTTAGCCATTCATCTGTCTTCTTTAGAGAAAGTTCTATTCATGTCTCTTGCCCATTGATATATGGGATTGTTGGCTTTTTTCATGTGGATTAATTTGAGTTCTGTATAGATCCTAGTTATCAAGCTTTTGTCTGATGCAAAATATGCAAATATTCTTTCCCATTGTGTAGGTTGTGTATTTGCTTTTGTTATTGTCTCCTTAGCTGTACAGAAGCTTTTCAGTTTAATGAAGTCCCATTTATTTATTTTTGTTGTTGTTGCAATTGCCACAGGAATCTTCTTCATGAAGTCTTTCCCTAGGCCAATAGCATCCAGTGTTTTCCCTATGCTTTCTTTGAGGATTTTTATTGTTTCATGCCTTAAATTTAAGTCGTTTATCCATCTTGAATCAATTTTTGTGAGTGGGGAAAGGTGTGGGTCCAGTTTCAGTCTTTTACATGTGGATATCCAGTTCTCCCAACACCATTTATTCAATAGGGAGTCTTCAACCCAAGGTATGTTCTTGTTTGGTTTATCAAAGATTAGGTGGTTTTAAGATGTTAGTTTCATTTCCTGGTTTTCTATTCGATTCCAAGTGTCTATGTCTCTATTTTTGTGCCATGCTGTCTTGAGCACTATGGCTTTGTAGTACAGACTAAAATCTGGTATGGTGATGCCCCAGCTTTATTTTTGTTACTTAGAACTGCCTTAGCTATACAGGTTTTTTTCTGGTTTCATACAAAACGCACAATCATTTTCTCCAAATCTTGAAAGTATGATGTTGGTATTTTAATAGGAATGGCATTGAATAGGCAGATTGCTTTGGGAAGTATAGACATTTTAACAATTCTTCCCATCCATGAGCGTGGTATGTTCTTCCATTTGTTAATATCCTCTGCTATTTCCTTTCTGAGGATTTCATAATTTTCTTTATAGAGGTCCTTCACCTCCTTCGTTAGGTATATTTCTAGGTATTTCATTTTCTTTGAAACTATGGTGAAGGGAGTTGTGTCCTTAATTAGCTTCTCATCTTGACTGTTATTGGCATATACAAAGGCTACTGACTTGTGGACATTGATTTTATATCCTGAAACATTAGTGTAATTTTTGATGACTTCTAGGCGTCTTGTGGTTGAGTCTTTGGGGTTCTCTAAGTATAAGATCATGTCGTCAGCAAAGAGGGAGAGTTTGACGTCCTCTGCTCCCATTGGGCTCCCTTTATTTCCTTGTCTTGCCTAATTGTATTGGCTAGTACTTCCAGCACTATGTTGAATAGTAAAGGTGACAGAAGACAACCTTATCTGGTTCCAGTTCTAAGAGGAAAAGCTTTCAGTTTTACTCCATTCAGTAAAATATTAGCTGTGGGTTTGTCATAGATAGCTTCAATCAGTTTTAGAAATGTGCCAATTATGCCTATACTCTTCAATGTTCTAATTAGAAAAGGATGCTGGATTTTATCAAATGCTTTTTCTGCATCTATTGAGAGGATCATATGATCTTTATTTTTGCCTCTGTTAATACGGTGGATAATGTTTATGGACTTGCTTATGTTAAACCAGCCTTGCATCCCTGGAATTAAACCTACTTGATCATGATGAATGACTTTTTTGATGATAAGCTGTAATCTGTTGGCTAGGATTTTGTTGAGAATTTTTGCATCTATATTCATGAGTGAAATTGGTCTGAAATTCTCCTTTTTGTTTGGGTCTTTTCCTGGTTTTGGTATCAGGGTGATGTTTGCTTCATAGAATGTTTTGGGGAAGATTCCTTCCTCATCGACTTTTGGGAATAATTTCTGCAGTACAGGAATAAGCTCTTCCTTGAAGGTTTGATAGAATTCTGGTGTGAAGCCATCTGGACAAGTGCATTTTTTGGTTGGAAGCTATTTTATTGTTTCTTTAATCCCAGTGCTTGAAATTGGTCTGTTCAGGAGTTCTATTTCTTCCTGGCTAAGTGTAGGGAGAGGGCGTGGTTCCAAATATTGATCCATTTCCTTCACATTGTCAAATTTCTGGGCATAGTGTTTCTGGTAGTATTCAGAGATGATCTCTTGTATCTCTGTGGGATCAGCTGTTATTTTCCCTTTATCATTTCTGATTGAGGTTACTAGAGATTTTACTTTTCTATTTCTCGTTAGTCTGGCCAATGGTTTATCTATTTTATTTATTTTTTCAAAAAAAAACCCAACTCCTTGTTTCATTAATTTTCTGAATGATTCTTTTGTTTTCAATTTCATTTATCTCTGATTTCATTTTGGATATGTCTTTTCTTCTACTGGGTTTAGGCTTAGATTGTTCTTCTTTTTCTAGCTCCATAAGATGGCTTGTGAGTTTGTTGATGTGCTCTCTTTCTGTTTTTCGAATGTAGGCATCTAAAGGGATAAATTTTCCTCTCAAAACTGCTTTTGCAGTATCCCACAGGTTTTGGTAGCTTGTGTCTTCATTGTAGTTATGCTCAAGGAAGTTAATGATTTCCTGTTTTAATTCTTCCTGGTCCCATCTGTTATTCAACAGAAGATTGTTTAATTTCCATGCCTTTGTGTGGTCGAACATTTTAGTTAAAGTTGAGTTCCATCTTTAGTGCCTTATGGTCTGAGAAGATACAAGGTAAAATTTCAATTCTTTTGATTCTGTTGATATTTGTTTTGTGTCCCAGGATATGATCAATTTTGGAGAATGTTCCATGGGGTGATGAGAAGAATGTATATTCTTTATCTTGGGATGGAGTGTTCTATATGCGTCTATCAAGCACAGTTTTTCTAGGGTTTCATTTAAATCTCTTATATCTTTGTTTAATTTCTGTTTAGAGGATCTGTCCAGCTCTGTAAGAGGAGTGTTAAAGTCCCCTGTTATTATGGTATTATCGGATACCATATTGCTCAGACTGAGTAAGGTCTGTTTCAAGAATCTGGGAGCATTTAAATTGGGTGCATAAAATTTAGAATTGAAACGTCTTCTTGTTGTATTTTTCCCTTCACCAATATAAAGTGACCATCTTTGTCTTTTTTTTTTATTAAATCATAACTGTATACGTTGATATGATCATGGGGCATCATACACTCGCTTCATAAACCATTGTCTTTTTTGACTTTAGTTGCTTTAAATCCACATGTATCTGAAAATAAGATTGCAACTCCTCTTTTCTTCTGAATTCCATTGGCCTGAAAAATTGTCTTCCAACCCTTGACTCGGAGCTTTAATTTGTCTTTTGAAGCCAGGTGTGTTTCTTGCAGACAGAAAATGGATGGGTTGTGTTTTTTTATCCAGTCAGCCAATCTATGTCTCTTCAGTGGGGAATTCAAGCCATTAACATTTATTGAGATGATTGATAAGTGTGGTAGTATTCTATTCATCTTATTTTGTGACAGTGCATTGCTTAGTTTTATCTTTTGCATCAGTGTGGAGGTTAGGTTCTGTCCTTTAATTTCTGAGTTCTTACTTTGCTACTGATCCATTGTGGTGGTCAGTGTGTAGAACAGGTTGAAGTATTTCCTGTAGAGCTGGTCTTGTTGTGGCGAATTTCCTCAATGTTTGTATATCCGTAAATGATTTGATTTCTCCGTCAATTTTGAAGCTTAGCTTAGCAGGGTACAGAATTGTGGGCTGGAAATTGTTCTGGTTAGGTAGATTAAAGGTAGATAACCATTGTCTTCTTGCTTCGAAAGTTTCCTTAGAGAAGTCCGCAGTCACTCTGATGGATTTGCCCTGTAGGTCAACTGGCGCTTATTCCTGGCAGCTTGCAGAATGTTTTGTTTTGTCTTGACTTTGAACAGGTTCATCACAATGTGTCTTGGAGAAGCTCGGTTAGAGTTGAGGCTACCTGGAGTCCAATATCCCTCTGAAAGCAGTGTGTCAGAATCTTTCGTGATATTTGGGAAATTTTCTTTTATAATATTCTCTAGTAAGGCTTCCATTCCTCTGGGGCATTCTTCTTCCCCTTCTGGGATTCCTATAACTTGTATGTTGGAATGCTTCATAAAGTCCCATAATTCTGCCAGTGAATGTTCTGCTTTCTCTCTCTTCTTTTCTGCCTCTTTTACTATCTGAGTTATCTCAAGAACTTTGTCTTCTACCTCTGAATTTCTAACCTGTTGCTGATACTTTCCATTGCATCTTTAAGTTCCCTAATTGACTGCTTCAGTTCCTTCAGCTCTGCTATATCCTTTCTATATTCTTCATATTGTTCATCTCTTACTTGATTCTGGTTTTGGATTTCCTTTTGGTTATTTTCCACTTTATTAACAGTTTCCTTCATTGTTTCCATCATTTCCTTCATTGTTTTCATCATGTGTATTCTAAATTACCTTTCTGTCATCCTAACATTTCTTTATAGGTGGAATGCTCTGCAGTAGCTACCTCATGGTACCTTGGAGGGGTTGTTCTGGACTGGTTCTTCATGTTGCCTGGAGTTTTCTGCTGAGTCTTCCTCATGAGTGATTTCTTTTACCTGTTTCCTTGGCCTAATTTTCCTTTCACTTCCTCTTGCTCTTTAAGATCCCATACCTGTGGACTAAGGTTTTGATATGTCCTTTTGGTACAGGACCAGAAGGATGAGAATGTTAAAGATCAAGAAGGGATGAAAGAAAGAAGGAAAGAATGAAAAGAAAATAGAGAAAGGAGAGAGGCTGGGTAAAAGGAATATTGACAAAAAGAAGAGAGGCACAGAAAGAGGGAGACAAAACAATATAGATGTACAGTATGGTACTTTGACACAACCTTAAAAAAACCCCAACCTCTGGGAGTGCCTACTTGGGTGGTTCCCTTGAGGTCAGCAGCTCTTTGCTAACCTGATCAGACACAGTACCCCACCTTCAGCAAGTAGAGAGGAAAGATAAAAATGCTATAAATCAAACCAAAACAAGCAAACAGAAAACTTTACAGAAGAAAATTGGGTGAAAAACCAAATAATAGCGGTAGAAACACTAGGAAAAATGAAGTTCTAGTTATTTAGAAGGGCAGCAATGGGAAATTGTATTTAAAGTAGAAAAATTGAGAATGTAAAAAATTCTGTATGGAAAAGGTTGAAATTAAAAAACAAAACAACAAAGCAGCACCTGTGGCTCAGTCGTTAAGGCACCGGCCCCATATACCAAGGGTGGCGGGTTCAAACCCGGCCTCAGCTGAACTGCAACCAAAATATAGCTGGGCGTTGTGGCGGGCACCTGTAGTCCCAGCTACTCGGGAGGCTGAGGCAAGAGAATTGCTTAAGCCCAGGAGTTGGAGGTTGCTGTGAGCTGTGTGACGTCATGGCACTCTACCTGAGGGCCATAAAGTGAGACTCTGTCTCTACAAAAAAAAAAAAAAAAAAAGAAAAAAAAAAACAACAGCAACATCAAATTAAACAAAAAACAAACAAACAAAAAGAAAAAAACAACCAAAAACAAAGCAGTATATATATATCTTGTTGAATATTCTCTGGGCAACAGGTGGTCTTCTGGGATATCTTCCCAGAAGATATGAGATGTTAATCACAATGCTGATATGACTGGAGGCCTCCGCTGATTTCTCAAACCCCACAGGGTAGACACCCTAAATCTCTCTTTAGCCCTCTTGAAAGGCACTTTAAACTTCTAAACTTGCTAAGCAGAAGCTTTCCCAGGAAAGTGCTTGTCGCTGGAATCACTGCTGAAGTGGCTATCTACTTATCCAGTGTGCCAAAACCCATCTCACTCTGCCCCTGAGGGTTAGGGCTGTAAGGCGGCTCAGTCCTCACTTTTAGGCTGCTCAGTCACTAGGTTACTAGCTGCCGCCCGATCCTTGCTCTGCAACCCTGAGGGCGGACCTTGCTGGGGCCGTTCTCTCCCAATGGCTCCCTGTGGCCCACAGCCAAACACTATTAGCTCCGTCTGGCTCAGCGGCTCAGTCTGGGGCCCTACACAAAGCCCAAAGTTCTCTGCACTCCTGCTCAAGCTCTCCCCAAGGCAGTTCAACTGAGTGCCAAGTCCAAAAACACCAAAACAGTTCACAGGTAAGGCCTTTCCAGTTTGCAGTCTCGCTGCTACTGTACTTACAGCTGTCAGCGGGATTAGGCCGATTGAACATATGCGACCACTTGCCAGTTTTCCACTGTTTTTGTCCTCCTCTTGGGGTCCAGAAGTCTCTTGCTGACTCCCTGTATCCTCAAAGGGATGATTATAGGCAGATCCCACTAGCCAGAGATGCCTGGAGTCTTATTTCCCCAGACTCACAGTGCCCAGTTGCAGGGAAGCTGTTACTCGGCCTTCATCTTGCTCTTCCCCCTACCTAACTTTCAATAATATGTTTCTTAATTTAGGAATTTATATGACATATAATTTACTGTGGTTTTTTGTATTTGGCAACTGCTATGCCTAGAGTTGAATTCTCACTTGACGCCGTACCAAACTGAAAATGTTTTTATGTGCTAAACACAAATTTATTCATAAATTTGTAAAAGTTGACTGACTATTCAGTATTTTCAGCTTATTAGAACTTAATTTTCCCTTTTTAATTTATAGTATTCAAGAAGTCTTTTAAAGTGGGAGTAGCTCTAGAAAGGAAGGCCTGCTAGTGCAAGGAAATGATGATCTCAAAAAGCCATATTTTTAAGTGATGATTCTTAAGTAGAATAAATATACATTTTTTAGAGGTTTTCCTTGAGAAGGATTGGTTTCACAAAGCCCATTTGGGGCTTCAGCTTTTTCAGAGTTATTACTGTATTGAATCCACTCTGGAATGTATCCCTTCTTCTCTCCTTTTGCAAGTTCTTCTCTTTACATAGTTCTCTTGTTTCTTCTTCACCAGTATCATTGGTCATTCTTTCACATTTGAAAAAGTATTGTAGAGGTAGGACAAGCACTTTTAAAAAAAAATAGATGGACCGTATGCAATTCAAATATTATAGAATTATATAAAATAAAAATATTTAGAACTCTCTTCCTACCTGAACTCTGCCAATTACACTCACTTCCCAAAGTTAATAAATTTGAATAGTTTTTTTGATAATATAAATGCATTTTACTGTAAATATCAATTAATATTTTCCCTGTTTCTTAATACTCATGTTATCCTTTGTATGGCTGCACCATATTTATTTAATAAGGTTTCTAATGATGAGCACTTAGGATCTTCCCAATTTTCATTATTACATCCAATATTGCCAAAAATATAATAATAAACATTTATTATTATAAATAGTGGAAAAATACCTAGAAATTACATTGGTAATTGAAAAAGTCTGTGTATTTTTCCACATTGTCCAGCTTTATTGAGGAATCATTGATCATTTAAGTGTATATGTTTAAGATGTATAATGATAATTTGATAGATATGCATACATAAATTATGAAAGATTCAGAACATTCAAGCTAATTAATATATCTATGATCTCAAATACTAATTTTTTCATGGTGAGGACAATAAAGATCTAACCTCTTAGCAAATTTCAAGTATATAATACAATATTGTTAGCTATATTTAAATTATTGTATAGTTAATCTTTAGAAATTATCAGTATTGTGTAATTTAAACTGTATACTTCTTGACTTATGCCTCCCCATTTTACATACCCCAATCCCCTAGTAACCAATTCTACTCTCTATTTCTACAATTTTGACTATTTAAAATTCCATATACATATGGAATATGTTTTTCTATGGCTTTTTTCATTTTGCATAATGTCCCTCAGGTTTGTTCATTTTCATTTGTAACAATTGAGACCATTTTCTTCCTTTTTAAGTTTGAATATTCTATTGAATATATTCACATGGGAGGGACAAGGAAACATGGTTTTCCAATGTATACCTATGACAATAACCATCACTCTGCAATGTGCTGTTATGAGATGAAGATGCAAACATAATTTTCTTCTCATAGCTTTCTGCCAATATGGCTTCCCTGGGAGAGTCCCACACAGTTGCAGCCTAAGCCACTATTTTGAGAACTAATTCTTGTTATCTACCCCACCCTTGAACTGAATTCATGCAGCCTCCACCTGGTTATGGAGGGATAGGGGAGACCAAACCTCTTAAGCATACTTCAGGGCAATACTCATCATCTAGGTGCAGGAACCTGTGGAACTATGGATGAGCTTGGCCAACACATTGTAGCTACCAATAACACCAACACAAACCATGTAGGTCCTAGTGAGTGGCTCCACAATATCACTGATACTGCTACTATCAACATCACATTAGCTACCTAGTGGGTTTAGAACCTCCTACACACTCCCGCTGCTTCTACTACTAACCTCTGAGCAATCCAGCTGAAGCTGAAGACCCAAGAATTGGCCCTTTAGGACCCACTAATACCAGTGGCAGTATAAGCTGCTCTGAGGACTAAAAGTAGGCATACCCAACACACTGTTGAGTTACCAGGGTTAAAGACTGGCTAAGCTGCCATCCAAGGCCCCAGAAAACCTTCACCTTAGCCTCAAGTAATAATAGTATCTTAAGCCACCAATACCATAGACTCTGTGTACTGCCAAAGAAATCACACAAATATCACACTACCACAGGAAATCAAAGAAAAGTGTCCTACTCAAGCAACAACATATGTACATCTTCAGGAAAAATTATCCACTAAAAATGCAATTTGAAAAACCCAAAACAAGTGGCTACATCAAATGCACAGATATCAATGGAAATACATTGGAAACATGAAAAAAGTAAGGAAATGTGACATCACCAAAGGAACACAGCAATTGTGCAGCAATGGATCCCAGTCAAAATAATTCCTTGACATGCCAGGTAAAGAATCCAAAGGATTAATTTAATATAAGTTCAATGAGATGCGAGAGTAATCTTAAAATCATTAAAAAGATATCAGGAAATTAATCTAAAATATGAATGATAAATTTACCAAAGACATGAATATCTTTAACAACAATGATAACAACAACAAACTAACAGAAATTCTAGAGCCAACATATTACAGAAGGAAATATGAAATATGTTCAAAAGCTTCATATCAAACAGAATAAAGACTCTCAGAACCTGAAAGCAGGTAATTTACAATAATTCATACAGACAAAAATAAGAATAAAATAACATAAAAGAATTAGCAAAGCCTTTGAAATATCTCGGACTACATAAAACAACAAAATTTATGAAATATTGGTATTCTTGAACAAGAAAAGAGATCAGAAAGTTTAGAAAATCTATTCAAGTGAATAATGTATGAAGATTTATTATTTCTAACAAGAGAGTTAGAAATGGACCTCCAGATACAGGAGGTCCAGTGATTCTCAGGCACATACATATGCACAAAGGACTTTGGATTGGCATATTATAATCAATTGAATCTAAATTCAAAGTGAAAGAAATAATTTTAAAATTAGTAAAAGTTTCTAGTGACCTGTAAAGGAAACCCCATCAGATTAGAAGAAAGAAAGAAGAAGAAGAAGGAAGGAGAAGGAGGAGGAGAAGAGGAGGAAGAGAGGAAGATGAGGAAGAGAAGGAGACAGAGGAGAGGAGGAAGAAGAATAAAAGAAGGAGAAACAAAACTACCAGTGAAGAATTTTATATACTAACAGAATAAGCTTCATAAACGAAGGAGAAATCAAGTCTTTCCCAGAGAAGCAGATAGAGAGAGGAATTTTCACCACTAGAGTGGCCCTACAGTAAACAGTCAAAGGAGTTTTCAATATGGAAATGAAAGGTTGATATACACTATCACGAAATCACACGAAAATATGAAACCCATAGATCTTATAAAGCAATCACAGAAAGATGGAAGAGAAAGGGATCAAATGTCAACGTGATATATTTTCATTAAAACAGAAAGTCACAAACAAAAAGTAAGAAATAGACAATTTATAAAGCAACTAGAACACAATTAACAATATGACAGGAACAAAGTTGCAAGTATCAATATTAACTTGAATGTAAATGAGTTACACTCCACTTAAAAGACATATATTGACAGAATAGATTCAAATCAACATGATTCTACTATATGCTTCTTACAAAAACATCATCATACCCATAAAGACACATATAAACTAAAAGTAAAGACATGAAAAAGATATTCCATACCAATGGAATCTAAAGGCAAGCAGAAGGCAGAAGTAGCTATACTTATATAAGAAAACAGACTTTAAATCAAAAACAGTAAAAACAGATGAGTAAAAGAAGGTCATTATATAATGATAAAGTGATCAATTCAGCAAAAGGATATAACAATTTTGAAAATATGTTCACCCAGTATTGGAACATCAAGATTCTCCAAACAAATATTAGTAGATCTAAAGAAAGATAGACAGTATTACAATAATGGTGGAGAACTCTAACACACTACTATCAACACTAGACAGATCATCTAGACAAAAAAACCCAACAAAGATACATTGTACTTAAAATGGACAATTGAATTATATGCCTCAGGGTAGTCTTTGGATTGTTATCCTTTAGGGACATTTGAGCTTCATAAATCTGGTTACCAAATTCCCTCCAAAAATCTGTAAGATTTTCAGCAATTATTTATCTAAATATGCTTCTTATGTCTTTCTTCTCCTTTTGGGATTTTCATAATGAATCTAGCGTTTCACTTGATGGCTGATTCATAAATTCTGGCGGCTTTCTTCTCTATTTTTTTAATTCAAAAGTATTCTTTTTTTATTTTAGAATGTTAGGGAGTATACATGTTTTGTTTGCATACTTTGATTTTTTTTTTTCATATGGAGTCAAAGTTGTAAGTGTGCACTGTATCCAATACATTTGAACTTACCCATCCCATCATCACCCTGCCTCCCATCTTGATTTTCATTGATATTTACTTCCATATGTATATGATATTTATGTCCAACTTAAGTGTTGATCTATTATTCCTAAATTGGTATTGAATACATATCTTTTATTCTCTGTTCCTGTGATGTTTCATTTAGAAGGATGGTTTCTTTTATATTTTTGTTCCTCAAAATATTCCATAGAAGCAATGAGCTTTATTTAGTAATTATTTGTTTCCTGTTGTCCAAATTCATTTTCAGAGAAACTTTGGGGAAAACCCATTATAAATTTGTCATACTGATAGTTTTGTTATATTTAGAAACATCTGTTTAGTAATTTGTATCAAGAGAAATTAAAATGTGAAATAGTATTATTAATAGAATATTTAATGGCTATTGTTTGGGTAATAATGAGATATAGGTATTAAATTCTGTCTTCTAGTTAATATAAATATTACTATTATATAAAACATATTTTTAAGAATTTCAGTCAATATCTGCATAATTTCACTGAACATATTTTTACTTGTCTTCCTTTCTTCCATAGTTTTGTCTGTATATGTCTGTTTTGATGCAAAAGAATGAGTGAATGTTTATGACAATAATGCAGTATTCATTTTGTTTTCTTCTAGCACATCTGCCACATGTTCACCCTGTGACAAGCAATTAGTTTCTGTTGTATAATTATTAAAATCATTTTATTCCATTTTTTAAAACTGCCACAAAATATAATACAAATCACGTTAATTTCTATTCTACTAAAGTGTGTAATGCTGTTCTATCTATATAAATAACATTGGTACTTAATGAAAAGATGGATTATTGTCAAAATGTAATTTTCCTTAAGATAATCTCACAGAATATTTTAGCAATGCTATCTCTATATTGGTGAACATTTTTTTTCAAGTGAATACATGTACATTCATTGATAATTGATAAAAACCCTGTTCAAATAAATATATTGATCTCCTAAATTTTTCAAGGTTTAAAAATTAGCAATATAGTTACTAGCAGTTATTATTTTCAAATATATGTTTCAGGTACACATTTATCAAAATTACAGGTCATTATCCTTACAGTTAACACCAGAGACAGGCCAGCTACTGTACAAGGAGACTGTTAGGTATAGAGAGGACCTACATACATACATACTTCACAAGAATTTATCCAGCTCCTACAATGAACTAGGACAGTGTGTTAGGATGTTTTGTAAGTAACAATAAACGTTAATTGGATTGAACCTTATTTAGACAGCACTTTTTAGTGTGGAACTTTTTTTACCATATTCCATAGCATTTAACTGTTCCTCACATGAGGAATTATACAGATGGAATGAATGAATGACTCATGATAGGCTGGGATACTGCCAAAATGAAGAGGGCAGACTATGTCTAAAGGAAACAACAGCCACTCAGCTTGTCTCTTTCAATTTCTACACAAAAATCCAGATCCAGTGCTGTTATAACTTCTAATTTTTTAAGTGAAGATATAAATTTAGACTTTTATGTTAACTTACCTACTTTACAAAATATCAAACCTACTTCTTCCTTTCTAATCTGGAAATGAACTCTATGCAAAGATACAAAGTTACATTTTTAAACAGCTTTGTTGAGAAACAGTTACACACCATAAAATTAACCCATTTAAATTATCGATTCAGTCATTTTTTAGTTTATATACAGAGATGTGTACCCATCACATTATTGCACATTTTCATCTCCCAAAATAATTTCCATGTTCATTAGCAATCACTCATCACTCACCATTCTATTTTACACCAAGTACCCAGAAACTAATTGTATAGTTTTGTCTCTAGTTTATCTATTCTGGAAATTTCATGTAAATGGAATTGTGTAATGTCTGACCTTTGTGTTGGCTTTTTAAAATTAGCATGAAAAAAATTAGTATGATGTCTTTAAGATTTAACAATATTGTAGCCTGGCTAAGTAATGTCTGATAGTATAATACATAGTAATATACCACATTTCGTTTATCCATTCATTAGTTGATGTACATTTGGGTTGCCTACACTTTTTGCAAATTATTCATAAAATTACTATATTTATTTACAAGTTTTTGTATGGACATATGTTTTCATTTCCCTTGGATATATACCTGGGAATGTAATTTTGGATCATATAGTAACTTTAATTTGAACATTTTACAGGGGTCCTCAAACTGCGGCCCGTGAGCCACATGAGGCGGTATGATTGTTTTGTTCTTGTTTTGTTTTTTTACTTAAAAATAAGATTTGTGCAGTGTGCATAGGAATTTGTTCATAGTTTTTTTTTTAAACTATAGTCCAGCCCTCCAATGGTCTGAGGGACAGTGAATTGGCCCCCTGTTTAAAAAGTTTGAGGACGCCTGAGTTAGAAGAACTTCCAGACTATTTCCAAAGTGGCTGCATCATTTTACCCTACCAGCAGCAGTATATAAAAGTTCTATTTTTTTTTGACTTTCACGTCAACACTTTTTATCATTAGGTCATTTTGATTATAACAAGACCAGGGGGTATGAAGTATCTAATTGTAGTTTGATTTGCATTTCCTTAATGGTTAATAAGATTGAGAACCTTTTTGTATACTGATTGGCCAAGTGTTTCTCTACTTTGGAGAAACGTCAGTTGAAATCTTTTCTCCATTTTTTAGTTGGATTATTTGTCTTTTTATTTTGAGCTGTGTTCCATATGCATTTCGATACTATATACTTATTAAGTACATAATTTTCAAATGTATTATTCCAATCCATCAGTTATACTTGAACTTTTTTGATGGTTTCCTTTGAAGCATAAAAGTTTTAAATTTGGATTAAATATAATTTATCAGCATTTTCCCCTTCTTATTCTTTTGATGTCATATTCAAGAAACTATTGCCTAATCGAAGGTCATGCAGATTTACATCTATGTTTTCTTCTCAGTGTTTTGTAAGTTAAATGCTAACATAGATGTGTGATTCACTTTGAATTAATTTTTGTTAATAGTTTGAGGTAGGGGTACAGCTTCATTGATTTGGATGTGGATATTGAGATATCCCAGCACAATATTATTTTTGTTTGTTTGCTTGTTTTTGAGACAGAGTCTCACTACGTCACCCTTGGTAGAGTGCCATGGCGTCACAGCTCACAGCAACCTCCAACTCCTGGGCTTAAGTGATTCTCTTGCCTCAGCCTCCCAAGTAGCTGGGACTACAGGCGCCTGCCACAACGCCCAGCTATTTTTTGTTGCAGTTGTCATTGTTGTTTAGCTGGCCTGGGCTTGGTTCCACCCGGCCAGATGTATGTGGCTGACACCATAACCACTATGCTACAGGCGCCGCCCAGCCCTCAGCATAATATTCTAAAAAGATTTCCTTGGCCCATTGGTCTTGGCTCTGCTATCAAAAGTAAATTAAGCAGCAATGTAAGGGTATGTTTATTCACCCTTGGTTCAATCTCATTGATCTAAATGTCTGTTCTCATGCAAGCTACACACTGTCTTGATTGATTTATGTTGTTTGTAATAAGTTTTGGTTGGGGCGTGTGAGAACTCCAACTCTGTTCTTTTTCAAGATGATTTTGCCTTTTCTTCGTTCTTTGAATCTATCAGTAAATTTTAATAGCAGTTTGCTAATTGTGAAAGAAAAAAGTCAGCTGGGATATTGTTAGGGATTACATTTAAACTAGGCATCAATTTGGGGATTATTGCTATAGTACCAAAATGAAGTTTTCTCATCAATGAACCTGAATGCCTTTCCATTTCTTTACTTCTTCTTGAATTTCTTTCAACAATATTTTGTAGCTTTTAGTGTACAAATTTTGTATTTGTTTTAATAAATTTATTTCTAAATCTTTTTATCTTTTTGATGCTCTTATAAATATATTTGTTTTCTTTATTTCATTTTCCAATTATTTATTGCTATAGTATAAAAATAAATCTGACTTTTGTAAATTAGTCTTATATCCTACAACCTTGATGAACTAGTCCTATTTTTTTCTTTTTGGTGCATTTTTAGGATTTTTTTTAAGGATTTTCTATATACATGTTCACGTCAATTGCAAGTAGAGAAAATTTTCTTTCGTCCTTTGTAATTTGAATGCATTTTATTTGTTTTTACTGTTCTTTTTTTAAATTTTCTTGCCAAATTGCCCTGGCTAGAGCTTCCAGTACATATTGAATGAAAGTGATGTCATAAGCCAAATTGTGTTCCCCTCCCCAAATTCATATATTGAAATTTTAACCCCCATACCTAAAATGTGACCACATTTGGCACAGTGTCTTTACAGGGGTAATTTAGTAAAAATTAGATCATAATCTAATACGACTGGTTTCCTTGTAAGATGAGAAAATTTGGACACTGGCATGTACAGAGGGAAACTAGTGTGAAGGCGCAGGAAGAAGATGGCTGCCTACAAGCCAAGAACAGAGGACTGTAAAAGATAATTCCCTAATGGCCCTCAGAAGAAATCAGTTCTGCTGCCTGACACCTTTATCTAAGACTTATAGACATCAGAACTGTGAGACAATAAATTTCTGTTACTTAAGCCACCCAGCCTGTGATACTTTGTTATAGCAATCCAAAAAAAAAAAAAAAAAACTAATAGAAGTGACAAAAGACATACTTGTCCTGGGGCTAATCTTAGGGAGAATGCATTTAATATTTTACCAGTAAAGCTTTGGTGAGATAAGATGATTTAGGGTCTCATCCAGAAAAATACATGACTAAGATGTGGCAGTATTGCAGAATAAGATTTATTAGGCAGTGCTTGGACTGGATTGCATGAGAAGTGAAATTCCTCTCAGTGGGAGGCCTTATGGAGATAAAGGTGCAGGGTCATCACCTAGAATGAAAGAAGGGCAGGGAACGCCCTGGGGAGAGAGGAGGCTTAAGTGTATAGGTGATGTTGCTCAGCAGCACAGTGAGCAATTTCTGGTCACAAAGCTCCAAAAGGCAGAAGCCATTTGGGGTCTTTTATTTTTTATTTATTTATTTATTTATTTTTATTTACTTATTTTTATTAAATCATAGCTGTGTACACTAGTATGATCATGGGGCACCATGCACTTGGTTCATAGATCGTTTGACACATTTTCATCACACTAGTTAACATAGCTTTCGTAGCATTTTCTTAGTTATTTTGCTAAGACCTTTACATTCCACATTTACTAGGATTCACATATACCCTAGTAAGATGCACCACAGGTGTAATCTCATTAATCCCTCTCCATCCACCTACCTCCCCCCTCCCTCCCCTCCCTTTCCCCCTTCTCCCTATTCTTAGGTTGTAACTGGGTTATAGCTTTCATGTGAAGGACCTACATTAGTTTCATAATAAGGGTGAGTACATTGGGTACTTTTTCTTCCATTCTTGAGACACTTTACTAAGAAGAATATGTTCCAGCTCCATCCATGTAAACATGAAAGAGGTAAAGTCTCCATCTTTTTTTAAGGCTGCATAATATTCCATGGTGTACATATACCAAAATTTATTGATCCATTCTTGGATCGATGGGCACTTGGGCTTTTTCCATGACTTAGCAATTATGAATAGGGCTGCAATAAATATTCTGATACAAATATCTTTGTTATGGTGTGATTTTTGGTCTTCTGGGTATATGCCCAGTAGAGGGACAGGATTGAATGGCAGATCTATTTTTAGATCTCTAAGTGTTCTCCATATCTCTTTCCAAAAGGAATGTATTAATTTGCATTCCCACCAGCAGTGCAAAAGTGTTCCCTTTTCTCCACATCTACGCCAACATCTCTGGTCTTAGGATTTTGTGATATTGGCTAGTCTCACTGGAGTTAGATGATATCTCAAAGTAGTTTTGATTTGCATTTCTCTGATGATTAAAGATGATGAGCATTTTTTCATATGTCTGAAGGCCGTGCACCTGTCTTCTTCAGAGAAGTTTCTCTTCAAGTCCCTTGCCCAGCCTGCGATGGGATCCCTTGTTCTTTTCTTGCTAATGCGTTTGAGTTCTCTGTGGATTCTGGTTATTAAACCTTTGTCGGAGACATAACCTGCAAATATCTTCTCCCATTCTGAGGGCTGTTTGCATGCTTTAGTTACTGTGTTCTTGGCTATGCAGAAGATTTTTAGTTTGATCAAGTCCCAATAGTGTATTTTTGAAGCAGCTTCAATTGCCCGGGGGGTCCTTCTCATAAAAAACTCGCCCACCCAATTTCTTCAAGGGTTTTCCCTACACTCTCTTCTAGTATTTTTATAGTTTCATGTCTTAGGTTTAAATATTTAATCCAGTGAGAGTCTATCTTGGTTAATGGTGAGAGGTGCGGGTCCAGTTTCAGTCTTCTACAGGTTGCCAGCCAGTTCACCCAGCACCATTTGTTAAATAGGGAATCTTTTCCCCACTGAATGTTTTTAATTGGCTTGTCAAAGATTAAATAACGGTAAGTAGCTGGATTCATCTCTTGGTTCTCTATTCTGTTCCAGACATCTACTTCTCTGTTTATGTGCCAGTACCATGCTGTTTTGATCACTATCGATTTGTAGTATAGGCTGAGGTCTGGTAGCATGATTCCTCCTGCTTTGTTTTTATTTTTGAGTAATGTCTTGGCTATTCAAGGTTTTTTCTGATTCCGTATAAAATGAAGTATTGTTTTTTCAAGATCTTTAAAGTATGACAGTGGAGCTTTAATGGGGATTGCATTGAAATTATATATTGCTTTGGGTAGTATGGACATTTTAACAATGTTGATTCTTCCCAACCATGAGCATGGTATATTTTTCCATTTGTTAACATTCTCAGCTATCTCTTTTCTTAGAGTTTCATAGTTCTCTTTATATAGATCTTTCACGTCCTTTGTTAGATAAATTCCCAAGTATTTCATCTTCTTTGGCGCTACTGTGAATGAGATAGAGTCCTTAATTGTTTTTTCAACTTGATTATTTTTGGTATATATAAAGGCTACCGATTTATGAATGTTGATTTTGTAACCTGAGACACTGCTGTATTCCTTGATCACTTCTAAGAGTTTTGTAGTAGAGTCCCTAGTATTTTCCAGATATACAATCATATCATCTGTGAAGAGTGAAAGTTTGATCTCTTCTGACCCTATGTGGATACCCTTGATTGCCTTTTTTTCCCTAATTGCAGTGGCTAAAACTTCCATTACAATGTTAAAGAGCAATGGAGACAGTGGGCAGCCTTGTCTGGTTCCTGATCTGAGTGGAAATGATTCCAATTTAACTCCATTCTATATGATATTGGCTGTGGGTTTGCTGTAGATGGTCTCTATCAGATTGATAAATGTCCCTTCTATACCAATTTTTTTAAGTGTTCTGATCATGAAGGCATGTTGGATGTTATCAAAAGTTTTTTCTGCATCGATTGAGAGGATCATATGGTCTTTGTTTTTTAATTTGTTTATGTGCTGAATTACATTTATAGATTTACGTATATTGAACCAGCCTTCAGACCCTGGGATAAAACTGACTTGGTCATGATGTATGATTTGTTTGATATGTTGCTGGATTCTGTTTGTTAGAATCTTGTTGAATATTTTTGCATCTATATTCATTAGTGATATTGGTCTATAATTTTCTTTTCTTGTTGGGTCTTTTCCTGGTTTGGGGATCAGGGTGATGTTTGCTTCATAGAACGTGTTGGGTAGTCTTCCTTCTTTTTCTACCTTTGGAACAGGTTGAGTAATATAGGTACTAATTCCTCTTTAAAGGTTTGGTAGAATTCTGATGTAAAACCATCTGGTCCCGGGCTTTCTTTTTTGGGAGATTTTGTATGGTTGATGTTATTTCCAAACTTAATATGGGCCTGTTCAACATTTCCACTTGTCTTGGAAGGTGACGTGCTTCCAAGTAGCGGTCAATTTCCTTCAGATTTTCGTAATCTTGAGAGTAAATTTTCTTGTAATATTCATTAAGGATTTTTTGGATTTCTGAGGAGTCTGTTGTTATTTCGTCTTTGTTATTTCTGATTGACGAGATTAGAGATTTTATTCTTTTTTTTCCTGATTAGATTGGCCAAAGGTTTATCTATTTTGTTGACCTTTTCAAAAAACCAGCTTTTTGATTTATTGATCTGTTGTATTATTCTTTTGTTTTCAATTTCATTTATTTCTGCTCTGATTTTGGTTATTTCTTTTCTTCTACTGGATTTTGGGTTGGAGTGTTCTTCCATTTCCAGTCTCTTGAGATGTCCCATTAAGTTGCTTACTTCCTCTCTTTCCGTTCTCCTGAGGAAGGCTTGCAGTGCTATAAATTTCCCTCTTAGAACTGCCTTTGCGGTGTCCCAGAGGTTCTGATAGTTCATGTTTTCATTGTCGTTTTGTTCCAGAAATTTGGCAATTTCCTTCTTGATCTCATCTCTGACCCAGCTATCTTTCAGCATAAGGTTATTTAACATCCATGTTTTTGTATGTGTATGCAGATTCTTGTTGTTACTCATCTCAAGTTTTATTCCATGATGGTCCAAGAAGATGCATGGAATAATTTCTATTCCTTTAAATTTACTGAGGTTAGACTTGTGACCTAAGATGTGATCGATTTTGGAGTAAGTTCCTTGGGCTGATGAGAAGTATGTGTATTCAGTTTTGTTGGGATGAAATGTTCTGCAGATGTCAGCTAAATCTAAATGCTGGATGGTTAGATTTAAATCTAGAATTTCTTTACTCAGCTTTTTGTTGGAGGATCGATCCATCACTCCCAAAGGAGTGTTAAAATCTCTGAATATTATAGAGTTGGAGGAAATCAAGTTGCTTATGTCTGTTAGAGTTTATCTTATAAATTGAGATGCATTCTGGTTGGGTGCATAGAAATTAATAATTGAAATCTCATCATATTGAGTCTTACCCTTAACAAATATGAAGGGACCATTTTTGTCCTTCCTTACTTTTGTTGGTTTAAAGCCTATTGTATCCGCAAATAAAATTGCAACTCCTGATTTTATCTGGTTACCACTTGCCTGAAATATGGATGACCATCCTTTCACCCTGAGTCTGTATTTGTCTTTTAAGTTAAGATGTGACTCTTGTATGCAACAAATGTCTGGCCTGAATTTTTGTATCCAGTCAGCTGACCTATGTCTCTTTAGAGGACAGTTTAAGCCATTCACATTAATGGAGAGTATTGATAAGTTTGGTGAAATTTGGGGTATTGAGTTTTTCGAAAGTCCAGTGGGCATTTTTAATCCTTTTGCCATTGTGGAAGTTGGAGTTTGATCCGAAGTTTCTGAGTGAGTTTACTTTTGTAGTAGAGGATTGGGTTGGTTATTATGGAGGCTAGGTCTGAGAATATCCTGAAGAGCTGGTTTGGTTATGGCAAATTTCTTTAGCATATTTATGTCATTAAAGTATTTAATTTCTCCGTCGTAAATGAAACTCAGTTTAGCTGGGTACAAGATCCGGGGTTGAAAGTTATTTTGCTTGAGGAGATTAAACGTTGATGACCACCCTCTTCTGGCTTGAAAAGTTTCAGCAGAAAGATCTGCAGTCATTCTAATGTTCTTCCCTTTGAAGGTAATAGATTTCTTTCGCCTGGCCGCTTTGAGAATTTTCTCCTTCATATTAAGTTTAGCGAAGTTAATTATGACATGCCTGGGGGATGTCTTATTGGGGTTGAGTCGTGCTGAGGTTCTGAAACTATCTGCTATCTGAATTTCAGGTTCTCTAGGCATGTCTGGAAAATTCTCTTTCATAATTTCATGCAGAAGGGCCTCTGTGCCCAGTGAGGCCACTTCATCTGTTTCAGGAATTCCTATGAGTCGGATATTTGCCTTCTTCGAGTTATCCCAGAGCTCTCTGAGTGAGTGATACATTTTTGCTCTCCATTTTTCTTCCTCTTTGAGAGTTTAGGAGCGTTCAAAGGCTTTATCTTTGATGTCGGAGATCCTTTCTTCTGCTTGGTCCATTCTGTTGCTAAGGGATTCTACTGTATTTTTCATATCTTTGAGGGCTGCAAATTCTTGTTTCAGTGTGTCTAAGTCTTTGGTGGTTTTGTCTTTAAATTCGTTAAATTCTTGAGACAGCTTTTGAATTTTTCCACGAATTCCTAATTCCATTTTGTTAATCTTGTTTGCCATCCAAATTCTGAATTTCAGCCAGTTGTTTGTGAATGGGATCTTCAATTACATCTGCCGTATCTTTCCTTGGGGGGGGGTTGATCTATTCTGGTTATTCATGTTACCAGAGTTTTTCCGCTGATTCCGCCCCATGATTATTTTACTCCCTTTGATTTTCCTCTGGTGTTTTGTCGAGGACCCGTACAGTGCTGTGGCCTGAGAAACTGGGGCTCTGTTTGGTGTGGAGGGGCTAAGTGGTTCTGTCTTGTTTTCAGCTGGTTTCTATGGGACCCTAGTGAAGCAGTTACTCTGGGTTGAAGTCTCAGCTGTGGAGAAATACCAGCAATTAAGTCACCCCACTCACCACAGGTAACAAATGGAAAAGGAGAATCAAACCTTCCTACAACCACACACCCAGGGCACCACCTGGATAGTCCCCAGGTGAGTGACTCAGTTCAAAAGGTCCAAGTCAATTGTCTCAGTCAGCAGCTACCTTGGGTGGGAGAGTTCAAGAGGTCCCTGGGAACTAGATCACAGGGGTCTGGTGACTGCTCTAAAATAGCTTGCTCCAGTGCTGCATGGAATCAGGAAGAGCCATCAGTAAATAGATCAGTCTGGGAAGGTTGATGCCTCCTTCCCCACCTTGCAGCTCTGTCACACCCAGTCGCTGTTAGCCCCACAGGACTGTGACCCAGTCAGTTGTCTGCAGTAAGCAGATACTCCAGGGGTTTGCACCTGCCTAAGTCACAGGGTAGTCTGTGTCTGCTTGACTAGGCCGCTATTCTCTGTCTTTATCCAGCAGGGGGTGGTGTGGCCTGTCCACCTCGGGCATTTGATGGACGCTGGAGGTGTTCACCCAGTTCCAGCCCCACCCTTAGTTTATGTTACTGGGTGAAAGGAACAACCCTGTGGGAGTTTGTTTCTGCCCTTGCTAGATTCCTCAGCAGAGGAGAGGCTGATTTGAGTTCCCAGAACCTGTGCCTCAGGCCCTGTCTTTAGTCTTGCGGGTTTGTATTCGCAGCACAATCAGTTGTTGGCTGTAGCCTCTTGGCCTCCTTTGTCTATAGGCTGCACCTAAGGGCCAGGTGCGTCTTAGGCTCAGTAGAGTGGTCCTCTGGATCAGCCCCACAATGGGAGTTTCCTGGCTCTGCAGGTGTGTTTTCTAGTCCCCGTGTTCCACCCAGGTCGGTACCGTCTCAGGAAAACCCTTTACTCATGGGGCCTGTGTTTCAGTCCCAGGTCTGTTCCATGGTGGTTGCCATCTGAGAAGATGCTCGGCCTCATCTGGTTGCCCAGGAAGACAGGAGGAGAGGCTGTGGGATATCTGGGGGTGGGCCTTGTTATTGCTGAAGATGGCATTTGCTCTGCACCTCGGGGCACCACTGCTCCAGTGTAATTCCCTCTTAGCCGACCATCGTCTTCTCGCTCCTTTGATACAGAGTCAGCCCTGGCCAGCTGTAGTCCAGGTCCTATCTACACCTCTTGAGAGTTCACCCAAGAATCTGGACTCCTGTGGGGACAGGTCTTCAGATCATGGAGTGAGCGTGGAGGGGAGTGCTCGGAGCTCAGAGTTGCAGGTCGTAACACCAAGCTCATTGAGACTAAATGAACAAATAAACAGATACAAAGGTTACCAGGTGCAGGGGCCCATAGATACAGAGACAGATGGAAACACATAGACATACAGGCAACAGCCATGACAACAGCAATATAAGAACAACTGCAGTAAAAATAGTGATAATCGTAAAATAATTGAAAGAAAGGAAAAATATAGAGAAAAAAGTGGTGTTAGAAGGAATGTTAAATGATAAGAAAGAAGAAATTAAAATTAAAAGACATAGAAATAAAAAATATATCTATATAAAAAGTAATAATAAAAAATTATCGAAATCTCCTCTAAGAAAATGGTGAGAAAAAAATAGACAAAAACAAAACAACAACAATAAAAAAACCCATGAAAATGAAAGAAAAAGAAAACAAAACAAAAGAAAAAAAAGGCACCAACTACAAAAATATTCTTGTGTGTAGAAATATACCTATGAATATCTATATGTCTGCTGTAGGGATCAACTTTCATAGGAATATATTCATACTGCAATATACTTTCTGGACACCAGGTGGCACTGTGAATGGTTCCGAGACTTATACCTGATTTACAGTTTATACCATTGCCATGGTAACCACCTTCCATGGCCGATTGCAATTTTGGAGTTTCCGTAAAAGTTTGTCGCCTAAGAATTGTGCAACCTCGGCTGTTCTTTTCCAGACAGCACTTGCGACCAACCTTCCCACTCAGTGCAGGTGTCCATGCTTCCTAAGTCCCTCCACTCTGTTCCCAGGTTCCCCCGCAAACTGGCGACTGCAATCGGCCATAAGGGGAGTGGTGCTGAGTTCGCGTGGTTGTTGGCGGGCTTGCGTCTCTATCTCCTGTAGCTGGTTCCCACGGCTTCAGTAGCCAAAGCCAGTCCGCAGCTTCAGTAGCTTCGCGGCTCCAGAAGCCAAAGCCGGGTCCTAGGCTTCAAGCTGGTTCCCGTGGTTGGAGCCCTCGGGGGACTTATTCTGAGTTTTATGGTTCAGAGTTTCCCTTTTGGATGGGCGCCCGCCAGTTCGCCACACAGCCTGATCCGCCAGCCCCCTCCAACACCTGGGGGAAAGGTGCCCGCCCTTTTGGGTAGTTCAAAATGTCTGTTTCCTGGGCAGGATCCCTTCCCTTCAATTGTCCAACAGTTTGCCCAGCTCCCCGTGGTTTTGAGTGGCTCTCCTTTTGGATGCCTCCCTCAGTTCAGGATTAATTATTTGTCAATTGGATTTTGTCAGCATTTACAAACTGCTGACCTCCGTAGGGGAGGGGCCTGCTGGCCAGCATGGCCGAGCAGGGAAGAATCTCTACAACAGAGTCTGTGATTTTAAATTACCCCTCATATATAGCAAACCGCCAGTTCACTGGGCATCTCCAGCTGTCTGTCCACTCCAATAATCCACACACAGGGAAGGTCCAGACTGCCTTTCCTCTCACCTGGTGGCTTGGGAGAGGTGGGCTACTCGTCCGTCCTGTCTGCCATCATGCCCCGCCTCCTGGGGTCTTTTATAAATAATAGAGTTTGTTTTCTCTATGGCTAGCAGATGGTAGGTGCAATTTTGCAGGACATGCAAAACAGACAGGCTCTACATGACTAAAAATAGACATTTAAGGGCTACATTTAAAGCAATTGGAACTGTAAAAATTTAAGCTTGGTGCCAGTGCGCTTTGTGCTAATGCTGTTAGCCTGCTATGAAGCAGACAACAAAGAGACCAAGATACAGAAATTATCTTTCGCCCATTTATGTAACAAGTGTGATGTTATCTGTGAGTTTTTGTAACTGGTCTTAACATGCTGAGGAAGTTGTTACAGTTTTAGTTTGTTGAGTGTTTGTGTCATGCAACGAAACATCTAATGACTTTTATGCTTCTATAAAGATGGTAATGTTTTTGTCTTTTGCTCTATCATATAAAACTAATTAACTAATTGATATTAACTGATTTTCATATGTCAAATCAGTCTTGCCTTCCTAGGATAAATAGCACTTAGTCATGTTGTATACTTCTTTTTATTGATTTCTGGATTTAGTCTTCTAGATTTTTTTGAGGATTTTAGCATCTATATTTGTAAGAGATGCTGATCAGTGGTCTTCTCCACCCCTCTCTTCCCCTCTCCTTCCCTCCCTTCCTCTCCTTTTTCTACAGTCTCACTCTGTTGCCTAGGCTAAGAGTGTCATGGCATTAGACTAGCGCACAGCAACTTCAAACTCCTGGGTTCAATCAATCCTTCTGCCTCAACCTTGTGAATAGCTGGGACTACAGGTGCCCATCACAACACTGGGCTAATTTTTCTATTCTTAGTAGAGACGGGGTCTCACTCTTGTTCAGGATAGCATCAAACTCCTGAGCTCAGCGGTCCTTCCTCCTCAGCCTCCCAGAGTGTTAAGATTACAGAGTGAACCACCATGCCTGGCTGGTTTTCTTTTCTTGTGATGTCTTTGTCAGGGTTAAGTAACAGGAATACTGACTTTGTAGGATCATTTGAAAAGTGATCCATTCTTTTATATTTTTTAAACAGATGTGGAAAACTTGTCATTAATTCTTCTTTAAATGTTTGGTAGAAATTTCTAGTAGATTCATCTGGGCCTGGGTTTCTATTGAGGAAAATTTCAAATAAAATAATATTTTATTGTCTATATTCATATTTCTATTTCTTCTTATACATGTTTTGGTTGTTTGTTTCTTTATAGGAATTTGTCCATTTTATCTAAGTTATTTAAATTATTTAATTTGTAGGCATATGGTAGGTTATTATATTCTCTTACTTTTTTTTTTTTTTTTTGCAGTTTCTTTTTGGCTGGGGCCAGGTTTGAACCCGCCACCTCAGGTATATGGGGCTGGTGCCCTACTCCAAGACACAGGTGCTGCCCCATTTTTTTTTTTTATTGCTATATATTTGTTAGTGGTGCCTGCCTCCTCTTTCATTCCTGATTTTTGTAGTTTGAGTCTTCTTTCTTTTTTTCTTTTTTTTGCAGTTTTTGGCCGGGGCTGGGCTTAAACCCACCACCTCCAGCATATGGGGCCAGTGCCCCACTCCCTTGAGCCACAGGCACTGCCCATTTGAGTCTTCTTTCCTTTTTGGTTTCTCAAGTTAGTTAAAGATTTTCAATTTCTTATTTTAAAAACATCTTTTTGGTTTCATTGATTTTCTCTATTCTTTTTGTAATCTCTATTTTATTGATTTCTGTTATATTCTTTATGATTTTTTTCCTCCTGATTGGTTTAAATTTAGTATGCTCTTCCTTTTCTAGTTTTCTAATGTACAAATTTAAGATACTGATTGGAGATTTTTCTTATTTTGTAGATAAGCATTTACAGGTATAAATTTCTTTTAAAATACTGTGTTAGCAGCACATCCCTTAATTTGTTTTGTTGTTCTCTCATTTATTGTCACCTAAAAGTATTTTCTAATTTTTCTCCAATTTATTCTTTGAGGCATTTATTATTTAGCAGTGTGTTGTGTACTTTTCAGTATTTGTAAACTTCTTATGTTCCCTTCTGTTATTGATTTCTAATTTAATTCCCTTGTGATTGGAGAACATTGCATAATGTCAGTAAATTTAAGTTGCTTATTCTATGGACCAGTACATAGTTAATTCTGGAAAATGTTCTATATGTGCTTCAAAAAAAAAAATGGGTATTCTTCTATTGCAGGGTACAGTCTTTTATAGATGTCTGTTAAGTCTTATTGGTTAATTGCTCAATTCTCTATCCTCTTTGACATTATAATTTTCCTATACACTATTGAAAATATGATATCAAAGCCTCCAACTATTGTTACTGAATTGACCATTCCCCTCTTTAACGCCATCATTTTTAGCTTCTTGTTCTTTGGCCCTCTCTTGTTAGGTGTATATATATTTATAGTTGTTTTATTTTTTGATAGCTTGCCCATTTTGTTTTTTAAAATCTTACTCTTCATCTCTATTAACATTTTTATTTTGTTTTAAAGTATATTTTGTGTGATATCTATTTAGCCACTCCAGAACTCTTATGGATGGTGTTTCATGATATACCTATTTCCATTCTTTTACTTTCAAACAATATCCACTATTACTATTTTTGAAATCTAAAGTATGTCTAGTGAAGATAGTGAAGATAGCATAGAATTGTGTTCATTTAAAAAACTCAGTGTTATAGTGTTTCTTATTTATTTCTTGTTTAATACATTCACTTTTAATTGTATTATTGATGTGGTTGTATTTATGTCTACCATTTAAGTTTTTATATTTTTGTGTCTCATATTTATTTTGTTCTCATATTCTTGGTATAGTTTCTGCTTTTGCCTTAAGTGAGTATTTGCTATTTTGAAAATGTAATTTATTTAAACATTTTAAACTATATACATATTTTGCTTTACTTTTCAAATATCTTCTTAGTGATTATTATAAGATTGAACTTAAATTATGTATGCCTTAGTTTATCATATTAGACTTCAGATTTATACTAAATTGATTACAGTAAGCTATATAAAGATTTCTCCCATATAGCTCTAGCCCTCCCCTTGTGTGCTATCGTTATGTATTTTGTGTATATGTGTTACAAACTCAACATTAATTACTATTCATATAATAATTATTTTGTATTGTTTTATATCTTTTACAGCAACTGGAAGAAAGCAGGACAGCATATATATAGTCATAGTGGTTGTTATACTACCTTCTTATTTTTCATTTTTGATTCTCTTAATTTCTTTTTTTTTATTGAATCATAGCTGTGTACATTGATATGATCATGGGGCATCACACAGTAGCTTCATAAACCGTTTGACACATTTTCATCACACTGGTTGACATAGCCTTCCTGGCATTTTTCAGTTATTGGGCTAAGACACTTACATTCTACATTTACTAAGTTTCACATATATTCTTGTAAGATGCACTGCAGGTGTGATCCCACCAGTCCCCCTCCCTCTACCCACATCTCCCCCTCTCCCCTCCCCTTCCCCCATTCTTAGGTTGTAACTGGGTTAGAGCTTTCATGTGAGTGCCCTAAATTAGTTTCATAGTAGGGGTGAGTACATTGGGTACTTTTTTTTCCATTTTTGAGATACTTTACTAAGAAGAATATTTCCCAGTTCCATCCATGTAAACATAAAAGAGATAAAGTCTCCATCTTTCTTTAAGGCTGCATAATATTCCATGGTGTACATATACCACAATTTATTAATCCATTTGTGGATCGATGGGCACTTGGGCTTTTTCTATGACTTAGCAATTATGAATTGGGCTGCAATAAACATTCTGGCATAAATATCTTTGTTTTGATGTGATTTTTGGTCTTCTGGGTATATGCCCAGTAGAGGAATTACAGGATTGAATGGCAGTTCTATTTTTAAATCTCTAAGTGTTCTCCATATATCTTTCCAAAATGAATGTAATAATTTGCATTCCCACCAGCAGTACAAAAGTGTTCCCTTTTCTCCGCATCCACGCCAACATCTCTGGTCTTGGGATTTTGTGATATAGGCTAGTCTCACTGGAGTTAGATGATATCTCAAAGTAGTTTTGATTTGAATTTCTCTGATGATTAAAGATGATGAGCATTTCTTCATATGTCTGAAGGCCGTGTGCCTGTCTTCTTCAGAGAAGTTTCTCTTCAAGTCCTTTGCCGATGGGATCCCTTGTTCTTTTCTTGCTAATGCGTTTGAGTTCTCTGTGGATTCTGGCTATTAAACCTTTGTCAGAGACATAACCTGCAAATATCTTCTCCCATTCCGAGGGCTGTCTGCTTGCTTTACTTACTGTGTTCTTGGTTGTGCAGAAGCTTTTTAGTTTGATCAAGTCCCAGTAGTGTATTTTTGAAGCTGCTTCAATTGCCTGGGTGGTCCTCCTCATAAAATACTCACATAGACCAATTTCTTTAAGGGTTTCCCCTCACTCTCCTTTAGTATTTTTGTAGTTTCATGTCTTAGGTTTAAATCTTTAATCCAGTGAGAGTCTATCTTAGTTAATGGTGAAAGGTGTGGGTCCAGTTTTAGTCTTCTGCAGGTTGCCAGCCAGTTCACCCAGCACCATTTGTTAAATAGGGAATCTTTTCCCCACTGAAGATTTTTAATTGGCTTGTCAAAAATTAAATAACGGTAAGTAGCTAGATTCATCTCTTGATTCTCTATTCTGTTCCAGACATCTACTTCTCTATATTTGTGCCAATACCATGCTGTTTTGATCACTATCGATTTGTAGTATAATCCGAGGTCTGGTAGCGTGATTCCTCCTGCTTTGTTTTCATTTTTGAGTAATGTCTTGGCTATCCGAGGTTTTTTCTGATTCCATATAAAACGAAGTATTGTTTTCTCAAGATCATTAAAGTATGACAGTGGAGCTTTAATGGGGAATGTGTTGAAATTATATATTGCTTTGGGTAGTATGGACATTTTAACAATGTTGATTCTTCCCAGCCATGAGCATGGTATGTTTTTCCATTTGTTAACATTTTCAGCTATTTCTTTTCTTAGAGTTTCATAGTTCTCTTTATAGAGATCTTTCACGTCCTTTGTTAGATAAATTCCCAAATATTTCATCTTCTTTGGCACTACTATGAATGGGATAGAGTCCTTAACTGTTTTTTCAACTTGACTATTGTTGGTATATATAAAGGCTACCGATTTATGAATGTTGATTTTGTTACCTGAGATGCTGATGTATTCCTTGATCACTTCTAAGAGTTTTGTAGTAGAGTCCCTAGTGTTTTCCAGATATACAATCATATCATCTGCTAAGAGCGAAAGTTTGATCTCTTCTGACCGTATGTGGATACCCTTGATCGCCTTTTCTTCCCTAATTGCAGTGGCTAAAACTTCCATTACAATGTTAAAAAGCAATGGAGACAATGGGCAGCCTTGTCTGGTTCCTGATCTGAGTGGAAATGATTCCAATTTAACTCCATTCAATATGATGTTGGCTGTGGGTTTTCTGTAGATGGTCTCTATCAGATTGAGAAATGTCCCTTCTATACCAATTTTTTAAATGTTCTGATCATGAAGGGATGCTGGATATTATCGAAGGCTTTTTCTGCATTGATTGAGAGAATCATATGGTCTTTGTTTTTTAATTTGTTTATGTGCTGGAATACATTTATAGATTTATGTATATTGAACCAGCCTTGAGACTCTGGGGTAAAACTGACTTGGTCATGATGTATAATTTGTTTGATGTGTTGCTGGATTCTGTTTGTTAGGATCTTGTTGAATATTTTTGCATCTATATTCTTTAGTGATATTGGTCTATAGTTTTCCTTTCTTGTTGCATCTTTTCCTGGTTTTGGGATCAGGGTGATGTTTGCTTCATAGAACGTGTTGGGTAGTCTTCCTTCTTTTTCTACCTTTTGTAACAGTTTGAGTAATATAGGTACTAATTCCTCTTTAAAGGTTTGGTAGAATTCTCATGTGAAACCATCTGGTCCCGGGCTTTTCTTTATAGGGAGGTTTTGTACGGTTGATGCTATTTCCAAACTTGATATGGGTCTGTTCAACATTTCCACTTGATTCTGGCTAAGTCTTAGAAGGTGACGTGCTTCTAAGTATCGGTTAATTTCCTTCAGATTTTCATATTTCTGAGAATAAAGTTTCTTGTAATAGTCATTAAGGATTTTTTGGATTTCTGAGGTGTCTGTTGTTATTTCACCTTTGTTGTTTCTGATTGATGAGATTAGAGATTTTACTCTTTTTTTCCTGATTAGGTTGTCCAAAGGTTTATCTATTTTATTGACCTTTTCAAAAAACCAGCTTTTTGATTTATTGATCTGTTGTATTATTCTTTTGTTTTCAATTTCATTTAATTCTGCTCTAATTTTGGTTATTTCTTTTCTTCTAGTGGGTTTGGGGTTGGAATGTTCTTCCTTTTCTTGTTGCTTGAGATGTCCCATTAAGTTGTTAACTTCGTCTCTTTCTGTTCTCTTGAGGAAGGCTTATAGTGCTATAAATTTCCCTCTTAGAACTGCCTTTGCAGTGTCCCCGAGGTTCTGATGGTTCGTGTCTTCATTGTCATTTTGTTCCAAAAAATTGGCAATTTCTTTCTTAATCTCATCTCTGACCCAGCTATCATTCAACATAAGGTTATTTAACTTCCATATTTTTGTATGAGTTTGCAGATTCCTGTTGTTACTCAGCTCAAGTTTTATTCCATGGTGGTCCGAGAAGATGCATGGAATAATTTCTATTCCTTTAAATTTACTGAGGTTAGACTTGTGACCTCAGATGTGATCAATTTTGGAGTACGTTCCATGGGTTGATGAGAAGTATGTGTATTCAGTTTTGTTGGGATGAAATGTTCTGTAGATATCTGCTAAATGCAAAAGTTGGATGGTTAGTTTTAAATCTAAGATTTCTTTGCTCAGCTTCTTGTTGAAGGATCGATCCAACACTGGCAAAGGGGTGTTGAAATCTCCGACTATTATGGAGCCGGAGGAAATCAAGTTGCTCATGTCTGTTAGAGTTCCTCTTAGAAATTGAGGTGCATTCTGGTTGGGTGCATAGATATTAATGATTGAGATCTCATCATATTCAGTATTACTCTTAACAAATATGTAGTGACCATTCTTGTCCTTCTTTACTTTTGTTGGTTTAAAGCCTATTGTATCTGCAAATAAGATTGCAACACCTGCTTTTTTCTGATTACCATTTGCCTGAAATATGGATGACCATCCTTTCACCCTGAGTCTGTATTTGTCTTTTGAATTAAGATGTGACTCTTGTATGCAACAAATATCTGGCCTGAGTTTTTGTATCCAGTCAGCTAGCCTATGCCTCTTTAGAGGACAGTTTAAGCCGTTCACATTAATGGAGAATATTGATAAGTCTGGTGAAGTTTTGGGTATCGAGTTTTTCAAAAGTCCAGTGGGAATTTTGAATCCGTTCCCCAGTGTGGAAGTTGGAGTTTGATCAGAAGTTTCTGAGTGAGTTTACTTTTGTGGCATAGGATTGGGTTGGTCTTTATCGCGGATAGGTCTGAGAATATCCTGGAGAGCTGGTTTGGTTATGGCAAATTTCTTCAACATATGAATATCATTAAAGTATTTAATTTCTCCATGATAGATGAAACTCAGTTTAGCTGGATACAAGATCTGGGGTTGGAAGTTATTTTGCTTTAGGAGATTGAAAGTCGATGACCACCCTCTTCTGGCTTGAAAAGTTTCAGCAGTGAGTTCTGCAGTCATTCTAATATTCTTGCCTTTGTACATAATAACTTTCTTTCGCCTGGCGGCTTTGAGAACTTTCTCCTTCATATTAACTTTAGTGAAGCTAATTATGATATGCCTGGGGGATGTCTTATTCAGATTGAGTCGTGCTGGGGTTCTGAAGCTGTCTGCTATCTGTATTTCAGAATCTCTAGGCATGTCTGGAAAGTTCTCTTTCATAATTTCATGTAGAAGGGCCTCTATGAGGCCACTTCATCGGTTTCAGGAATTCCAATCATTCAGATATTGACCTTCTTCGAATTATCCCAGAGCTCTCTGAGAGAATGATCTGTTTTTCCTCTCCATGTCTCTTCCTCTTTGAGAATTTGGGAGCGTTCATAGGCTTTATCTTCAGTGTCGGAGATCCTTTCTTCTACTTGCTCCATTCTGTTGCTGAGGGATTCTACTGTATTTTTCAGATATTTGAGGGCTGCAAATTCTTGCTTCAGTGTGTCTAAGTCTTTGGTAGTTTTTGAATTTGAGACTTTGAATTTGTTAAATTCTTGAGACAACTTTTGAATTTCTCCACAAATTCCTACTTCCATTTTGTTAATCTTGTTTGCCATCCAAATTCTGAATTCGAATTCTGACATCTCAGCCAGTTGTTTATGAATGGGATCTTCAATTTCATCTGCCATATCTTTCCTTGGGGGTGGTTGATCTATTGTGGTTATTCATGTTACCAGAGTTTTTCTGCTGATTCCGCCCCATGATTGTTTTACTCCCTTTGATTTCTCCCCTGTTGTTTTGTCGAGGACCCATACAGTGCTGTGGCCTGAGAAACTGGGGCCCTGTTTGGTGTAGAGGGCTAAGTGATTCTGTCTTGTTTTCAGCTGGTTTCTATTTGACCCAAGTGAAACAGTTACTCTGGGTTGAAGTCTCAGCTGTGGAGAAATAGCACCAATTAAGTCACCCCACTCACCACAGGCAACGAATGGAAAAGGAAAATCAAACCTTCCTACAATCACACACCCAGGGCACCACCTGGATAGTCCCCAGGTGATTGGCTCAGTTCAAAAGGTCCAAATCAGTTGTCTCAGTCAGCAGCTGTCTTGGGTGGGAGAGTTCAAGAGGTCCCTGGGAACTGGATCAGAGGGGTCTGGTGACTGCTCTACTATGGCTTGCTCCAGTGCTGCATGGGGTCAGGAGGAGCCACCCAGTAAATAGATCAGTCTGGGAAGGTTGATGCCTCCTTCCCCACCTTGCAGCTCTGTCACACCCAGTCACTGCTAGCCCCACAGGGCTGTTATCTAGGCAGTTGTCTGCAGTAAGGAGATACTCCAGAGGTTTGCACCTGCCTATGTCACAGGGTGGTCTGTGTCTGCTCATCTAGGCTGCTGCTCTCTGTCTTTATCCAGCAGGGGGTGGTGTGGCCTGTTGACCTCGGACACTTGATGGAGGCTGGAGGTGTTCACTCAGTTCCAGTCCCACCCTTAGTTTATGTTACTGGGTAAATGGAACAACCCTTTGGGGTTGTTTCTGACTTTGCTGGATTCCTCAGCAGAGGAGAGGCTGATTTGAGTTCCCAGAACCTGTGCCTCAGGCCCTGTCTTTACTCCTGCGGGTTTGTATTCGCAGCATGATTAGTTGTCAGCTGTAGCCTCTTGGCATCCTTTGTCTGTAGGCTGGTGATCCCCTGAGGGCCAGGTGCATTTTAGGCTCAGTAGAGTGGTCCTTTGCATCAGCCCCACCCTGGGAGCTTCCTGGCTCTGCGGGTGTGTTTTCTAGTCCCCATGTTCCACCCAGGTCAGTACCGCCTCAGGCACATCCTTTACTCATGGGGCCTGTGTTTCAGTCCCAGGTCTTTTCCGTGGTTGTTGCCATCTGAGAAGATGCTTGGCCTCATCTGGTTGCCCAGGAAGACAGGAGGAGAGGCTATGGGATATCTGGGGGTTGGCCTTGTTATTGCTGCAGATGGCTGTTGCTCTGCACCTTGGGGCACCACTGCTCCAGTGTGATTCCCTCTTAGCCGACCGTCGTCTTCTCACTCCTGAGCTGCAGAATCAGCACTGACCAGCTGCAGTCCAGGTCCTGTCTTCACCTCTTGAGAGTTCACCCAAGAATCTGGACTCCTGGGGGGGCAGGTCTTCAGATCATGGAGTGAGAGTGGAGGGGAGTGCTCGGAGCTCAGAGTTGCAGGTCGTAACACCAAGCTCATTGAGACCAAATGAACAAATAAACATATACAAAGGTTATCAGGCACATGGGCCCATAGATACAGAAACAGACGGAAACACATAGACATACAGACAACACCCACGACAACAGCAATATAAAAACAACTGCAATAAAAATAGTGATAATTGTAAAATAAATGAAAGAAAGAAAAAAAAGAGGGAAAAATTGGTGTTAGTAGAAATGTTAAAAGAGAAGAAAGAAGAAATTAAAATTAGGAAACATAGAAATAAAAAATATATCTATATAAAAAGTAATAATAAAAAATTATCAAAAGCTCCTCCAAGAAAATGGTGAAGAAAAAACAGGACAAAACAAAACAAAACAAAAAACAACAACAACAAAAAAGAAAAAAGAAAAAGGCACCAACTACAAAATATTTTTGCGTGTAGAAGTATAGCTATATACATCTATATGTCTGCTGTAGGGATCAACTTTTGTAGGAATATATTCATACTTCAATATACTTTCTGGACACCAGGTGGCGCTGTGAGTGGTTCCGAGACTTATACCTGATTTTCAGTTTGTGTTGTTACCATGGTAACCACCTTCCATGGCCGATCGCCATTTTGGACTGTCTGTAAAAGTTTGTCGCCCAAGAATTGTGTAACCTCGGCTGTTCCCTTCCAGACAGCACTTGCCACTGACCTTCCCACTCAGTGCAAGTGTCCACACCTCTTAAGTCTTTCTACTCTGCTCCCAGGTTCTCCTGCAAACTGGCAACTGCAATCGGCTGTGGGGAGAGTTGCGCTGGGTTTGCGCTGTCACTGGTGGGCTTGTCCTCCAGCTGGCTGTAGCTGGCTCCCTTGGCTCTGTCCGCGGCAGCTTCATTGGCGGTAGCCTGGACGGTGCTGGGTCAGCGGATTCAGCTGGTTCCCGTGGTTGGAGTGCTTGGGGACCTTATTCTGAGTTTTATGGTTGAGAGTTTTCCGTTTGTATCGGCACCCGCCAGATCGCCCCTCAACCTGAACCGCCAACCCCCTCCAACACCTGGGGGAAAGGTGCCCGCCCTTTTGGGTAGTTCAAAATGTCTGTTTCCCAGGCAGGATTCCTTCCCTTCAATTGTTCAACAGTTTGCCCAGCTCCCCGTGGTTATGAGTGGCTCTCCTGTCAGATGCCTCCCTCAGTTCAGGAATAAATATTTGTCAGTTGGGTTTTGTCAGCATTTACAAGCTGCTGACCTCCGTAGGGGAGGGGCCTGCTGGCCAGCATGGCCGAGCAGGGAAGAATCTCTACAACAGAGTCTGTGGTTTTAAATTACCACTCATATATAGCAATCCGCCAGTTCGTTGAGCGTCTCCAGCTGTCTGTCCGCTGCAATAATCCACACATGGGGAAGGTCCAGACCCCCTTTCCTCTCACCTGATGGCTTGGGAGAGGTGGGCTACATGTCCGTCCTGTCCGCCATCATGCTCCGCCCCTCGATTCTCTTAATTTCTTCCTATAGTTTTGAGTTACCATCTTGTATCATTTTCTAACTCTAATACAGCTTTTTGCTCTCACCTCTTTTTGCTGCTGTTGTAAACCGTATTATATTTCTGTATGTTATAGGCCTAACAGTTTGTGTGTGTGCATGCAAATAAATTTCTTTTTAAACATAATTTACATTTTAGAGCAGTTTTGGATTTATAGGAAAATTGAACAGAAAGCATAGAGAGGTCCATATACCCCTGCTCCCATATAAACATCCCACATCAGAGTGGTACATTTGTTAGGATTGCAATTGTGTTTTAAATCACTTAAGAGAAAGACACAATATACAATTTTATGGTTACTTTCATGAATTTCTTCACCAATTCTCATTGTATTGTGTGTGTGTGGATTCAAATTACAATCGGTGTTACTTTTTTTAGTCTGAAGAATTTCCTTTAGTGTTTCTTGTAATCAGCTAGCAATGAATTATTGCAGTGTTTGTGTGAGAATGTATCTATTTTGCATCTTTCTTGAAAGTTAGTTTTGCTGGATATATAAGATTTGTGGTTGACACTTCTTTTTCTTTCAGCACTTTAAACATGCTTACATTCTAGCCTACATTATTTCTGAGGAAAGTCATCTATTCAACTTATTGTAGTTCCCTTGTATGTGATGAGTCATTTTTTTCTCTTATTGCTTTCTAGATATTCTCTATTTTGTTCTTTTTTAATTAACAAATAAAATTTATGTATGTATTTATCATGTACAACATGTTGAAATATGTATACATTGTGGAATGGCTAAATTGAGCTAATTAACAAATAAGAAAATGTGGTATATATACACAATATAATATTCTTCAGTCTTACTTACAATAGAAGAAAATTATGTAATTCGTTATAACCTGGATGAACCTGGCAGACATTATGTTAAGTGAATGAGCCAGACATGGAAAGGCAAACACCACGTGGCCTCACTTCTATGCAGAATTTTAAAAAGTTGAACTCATAGAAGTTGGGAGTAGAATGGTAGTAACCAGAGGCTGCAGGGATTTCTTGGGGAAGACATTGTCAAAGGATGCAAAATTTCAGTTAGATAGGAGAAATAAACCAATAAATAGCTTTGGCTTTCATCATTTTTACTATGATGTATATGAGCGTAGATCTGTTTGTGTTCATCATATTTGGACGTCGTTGAGATCCTTATATGTGTAAAATAATGTTTTTCAACAAATTTGGAAAGTTTTCAGCTATTGTTTTTTGAATATAAATCTTCCTGTTCCTTTTGCTCTTTCCTTTCCTTCTAGTCTTATTATGTACATGTTGGTGCGCTTCCTAGTGTTTCACATTTCTATTATACACAGTTTTTTCATTATTTCTTCAGTTTGTCAGATAACATACTTTCTCTTGATCTATCTTCAAGTTTGTTGCTCATCTTTCCTGTCCACCTCAAGTCTAATGTTGGTGCCCTGTATTGAGTTTTAAATTTAATCAGGGTATTGATTTGAAATATTTTCAACTGTAGAATTTCCCTTCATTCTTTATTCATGTTCTCCTTTTGATGAAGCTATGTCATCATACCTCCTTTTAAACCTTTTAAAATAATTCCCTTTAGTTTTTTAAAAATATTTATGATAGATGTTGCTTTGAATTTCAACTTTTATTTCCCTTCAAAGGCCATGTTTACTTCTAAATTTTGTCCTATATATGTATAATTTATACTTCTGCATACTTCATAACTTTTTGAATAGTGGATATTTAATATTATATATTCTAGCATGTCTAGATGCTGATTACAGCAATCCACTGTATTTGTTATTTGTTTGTTTGTTTGTTTTTGGTTTTGTCTTACTGATTTTTCTGGACTACTAGAATGGAATTTATTTCACCCAAAGTATAAAACCTCTGATGCTGCTTATCAGGAAGAGCAACCTTGGATATGTACACATATTAACAGATAAAGGGTGACTGGTTTTAGCCCAGTCTTACTCTTTTTCTGATCTATCAGGCTTTTTTGCCTTTATTAGTGTCATGACCAGGTATTAGCTTTATACTAATTGCTATCTGATTTATACATTGCTTTTGACAAATTCCTGAGGCATGAATTGCTCCATGGTGTGATGAAATAAAAATTGGCATCTTTTTAAGGGGCAGTATGTTTCTAGCCTTGGAAACTTTCTCTGAAAACCCATAAAGAGTTCTGTTAGTTTTCTCTTTCTTGCCCTCTCTGTTAAAATTTTAGCTGATCTACACTTTCATTTGTTCCTACCATGATTTCCCTTATTTTTCTATAGTTCCCGTGGCTATTAAATTTCCCATACTCCGTTCCAAATAAAGTCAGTGTGCTTGGAAAGAGTTGTGGACTTCTGTGTTCTTGTGTCCTGCCTTCTTACCTGAGCAGAATCTCTGTTCCATTGTGGCTGAGATGGGGGGAAAATGGTATTTGCTTCACTTGGAGTGCACTTCTGCTCTGAGAGAGGGAACTGCATCATGAAGGTTAAATCCTGGTCTTTCCTACTTGCCCCTTTTATCACGAAACCTTCATCTTATGAGCAAGCTGGAGCAGGGGCTATTGGGTCCAAGCATTCTCAGCCTGTCTTGCATGGAATTAAATCATCCACTATGCAAGTTGGGTATAGTTAGGGGAAAGGAGCACCAATCTTCTAGGTTGCATATGCAAGGAATAGAAAGATGGTGGCCCAAAGATGCTGTCAGCCTTACCCTCCATGATATATCAATTCCAAGATGCCATCAATTGTAAGATTTTTCAATTGTAAATTGACTAAACTAATTTCTTAGAAAATAAAAACTAGCATATTCAATTTTAGGTTTCAGAAACTTCAAAATACTTCACTCAAAACTAAGAAAATAAGAAATTGTGCATGAATGAATCCATTTTGTGAAAGTAGAACTGCATATAGTTATTGAGTGCCAGTGACTCACATCTGTAATCCTAACACTATGGGAGGCCAAGGTAGGAGGATCACTTAATCCAAGCCTGAGCAAGAACAAGACCCTCTCACCTAAAATAGAAAAATTAGCCAGGCATTATGGCAGGTGCCCATAGTTCCAGCTACTCGGGAGGCTGAGGCAGAAGTATGTCTTGAACCTAAGAGTTTGAGGTTGCTGTAAGCTAGGCTGATGCCTCAGCATTCTAGCTTGGGCAACAGAACAAGACTCTGCCTCTAAAAAGTTCACATATAATTATTGAGCGTATAACATCATTAATAACCCATTAAGTAGAATTTTTATGACTGAGATTTTTTATTAAGCTCCCTGTTATGCATGTTCTCCTTCTGTACTGAAATTATTGTATCAGTGTATCATGATGCTGAGAATTCTCTGAATTGCTCAAAGTTTTCATGTCTGTGCTTCCTTAAATCCAGGTATTTTGTCTTTAACTGTATAGAACTTAAGATATCTTTCTCCTTCCAAAATATCCTGCAAAATATCTTCCACCTATTATCTTTGCCCTGGTCCTTCCTTCTCTTCCTCCTCTTTCTGCTCCTTTTCTTCCTTCTCCTTTTTCCTCACTTCCCTTCTCCCTTCTTTCTGTCTTTCTCTCTCCTCTGTTGTGCTCCTTTTTTCACTATTGTATACTATCCCCAGCTGTGTCTTGTGGTAAGAGAAGGAAACCATTTAGATCGACTCTTCTATAAGTAACGCCCACAATATTGTATCACATAGTCTCTGTAGTACCTATTACTCACCAAGAACTCATTTCATCCTCCTAATAACTCTGGGAATGCATATTAAGAGATTATTATTATTACCCATATTTTAAGGAAGATAACTATTTTGCTATAGGATACACAATTGGCAAATTCAAGAGCTGGAATTAAAACCTATGACATCAGGCTTTAGACTCCACACCCATAACTACTATACTCTATGAGGAAAAGTGAGGTTAAGAGAGATGGAATAAATTAGCCAAAGCTTTCTAACCTTTCTAAGAGGAACCAGAATTCCACTTCTGTTCTGGCTCCATGTCTGTTGTTTCTACAGCTTCCTCCACCCACCTCTCCCATGCCATTAGCTTGTCACTCCACCATAAGGGGCTATATAATAGGTTGGAATCTTTTCTGGATGGCTTCCAAAGAAAATCTACTTCACAGCAGAGAGCTAGAGGGAAGCTTGTGTATATTGGTTCCCAGGGTCTTAAGCTTTATTTTTCCTGCCATTCCTGCTGCTGCTTCCATTCCAGCTGGCTCTTCCACTTCTCTTAGATGGCTGCCTTCATTCACCTAGCTACTGAAGAATCACAGCTGTGCCCCCTTTTCAGAATTCCCAAAGCTCTCAAACCAATATTCACTTGAACAAACTTCTATCATCCTGTACACATACACACTAGAAGCTATTCCTGGGTAACATGAATGAAATTGTTTGTTGCTATGACAAGTTCACAGGCAGCCAAAATTTCCCTATCCCTTTTAGAAACAGAGGCAGGAAGTTACTAACATCTATACAAGTACTGAAAATTAACTGATTTCAAGTTAGATGCCCTTGAGGTACACCGGCCTCCAGCCAACTGAATTCTCATTGTCCCTCCTCAACCTCAGTACCTTAGACATTTTGCCAAAGCTGCTTGCTCAGTTTTAAGATCTCATGCTGTGACTAAGATAACTGACTGTATAAATTAGAGGTGGAACTCATAGCAGGCACAATGAGAGCTAAATAATCCCCCAATCTAAGAGAATGTTTCACACCTATCTTGCCAAAGTGTGTATATGTTAATGATTGAGGGTACTACTTGACTAGCAAAATTCCCACTTCTGCATTACCATATTACATTTATTTATTTTCCTCAGAAGTATTATTTCTTTCTCAAATATTTTCCAGAAGAAAATATAGACAGTAAATACTGCAACTGTCCAAAATGTTACCTTAGTGAAATTTATATTATGGTATTTTCTCCTGGAAAACTATCAAATCTTGGAATGAACTCATCCTCAAAAATGGACAGGCCCCTTCTTTGTAATTCTGACTAGAGAGTTCACTGTGTCTTTGCACTTGATCTTGAAGCAATGTGTCTTTGTTCTTATCTTCCATCCCCTGGCTATCTTACACTACCCTCATGATCCTTTATATATATTTATAAACACCACTTTCATTAAAATTTCAAAGCAGAAAATGAACAATGAACTCAATTATTGATTATGAGTTTTTAATGGAGTATTATTGTAATATTTTTTCAAGAAAGAAAGCAAGCTTTCAAGTCGATCTTTTGTCTGAATTAGTCATGTCTCTATCTATCTATCTGTATCTATATTATATCTATTATATTCTGTATCTCCAAAAGTGTTTTAAAGTAAAACAATGATCTAAATTATTTATAGAATTAATAATTCAGCAAGGGTCAACCTGTCGAAGGGTATTATCACCAATGAGAGAACTCTCACTTATGTCAAGGCCACCCAAGTATTTAGACTATGTTCCAGAGCCCTGGTAAAAGGAGCATAAAGCTATATAAAAAGTTGGTATATTAACAATTTTATTCCTTAAATATGTATATAACTTACTAGTTTCCAAATATTTTTAAACCCAGTATCTCATTTGATTGATACTCAGAAAAAAACAGAAAAGGGGGGGGCAGCAAATTTTACTTTTCACATCGTGACGGAGCTAATTTACACCTACATGTTTCTATAGAAACAATATGGCAACTACAAATTCTATTTATCTCCTTGAGGTCAGGCATGTATATTCCCAAAGCCTAGCACAGGGTGTAGCAAATAATTGGTGCTTAAAAAATGTCTGCAGAGTGGATGAATCAAAGACCTGTCATTGGATTGAAACCCCATGATAGGTTTCCCTTCCCTGTCTTGCTCCTCTGTGAGGCTCTGTGAGTGAGTATAGCTCTCTGATGAGGCCATGTCCTTAGTATGCTGAAATGTTGCAAAAATTGGGCACTATGACAAAAATTAAAAGTCAGCAACTATTTTTCTGTCTGTACTCCTTTGCTTTTCACCTTAGCAATTGTGGTCACTCACCGACTACAAGTGTCTACAAGTACCCAGGATGGACTGATTCTGGGACAATGTTTTATTTCTCTGTAGAAATTCAATGTGGTACTCTTAAAATGTTATTGCTCATAGAATAATGCTGACATGGTCTCAATCTTGCTTTTGGAATCCCAAAATATTCCTGCTTGTTGTGATCTGGGATAATCTCTACTGGGATATCCATTGCTTACTTCTGCCCCTTATTAGTAAAGATATTATTCCCAACCCTCACCTCTGATTCTAATGATGGATTCAATAATTTTCTACTTTCTAATCTGAATACTCTGGTTTGTTGTTTATGTAGTAAATGATTTCTCTCTTCATGATTAAAATTTTAAAGCCTAATTTTTAAGGAGGAGGCTTTCACACATGAAGAATAAACTTGAAATAGATATATTTGTGCAGCATTTGGAAGCTTCCTGGGAAAAACATTGAGCATTTACCATGTGTGACATCCATGGAAATGTACCTCCTAAATCTCACTTCAAGAGAACCTGCTTCAGGGAGTACAGTAAATCAGCAGCCTCCAAATATTGCACATTTGGAATTGTTGTGGCACTTGTTTTAAAGCTACACTTGCCCTGGAAGGATACACCTAACTAAGTACTGTTACAACAGGGATTCCAGAGACAGGCTATTTCTGCTTGATGTAGGACTCCTCTAACAGGCAGCCTTTGCATGAGGCCTCCTCCTTCAGCCTGAGAATTTCTTGGTAGTATGCTGCAATAAGAAATCTGTATCATAGTCTGAAGCCTTTTCTTATTTATTTCTGCTTCTTCCTTTTTGTGAATAAATCTCTTGAATGTCTTATCCAGTCTCTAAATCTGCTTCTCAGAGGGCCCAAATTGACTCAGAGTGTGCCAAGAGTGTTCTCAGGAAAAAAAAAAAAAAAAAAAAAAAAGATGATAAGATGGGTTTGGGAACTGGCTCACCCACTGCCTGGCTGGAAATAACAATCACTTTCTTAGTGAAGTATGAGGTAAGGATAATCCCTGACACAACATCACAGACTAAGTACTATTTTACCAGTGGTGACTTGAAATAATGTCCCAATAGAAAGAAATGCACTTGCTGGAGTGTCAAGTCAGGCATTTGAAAGATTTGGTGGATAGGGAAGCAATGCCTATAACAGTAGAAGAGTTGGCTGGTTATCAGTAACTTGCATTGCCACTACGTAGAAAGATTTGGAAAAACCAAGTGTAGTTAGGAAATAGTTATGAGCTAAGTGTAAGATCCAGGGAACCTTTATCACAGCTTACAAAGAAGCTCCTTTCTATAGTTGAAGAGTAAACATAGCTAAAGACACTGAGGGTTCAAGACACATTTTAGAGTGTTTGTCAATGCTAGTCTGTTATGCTAACTTACAGGTCCTGAAGAGAATGACCTAAGACCCCAAAATATGAAATGGGGATGCACCTAAGATGTTTGGATCTGAAGACACTATACAGGCCTCTTTCACAGAAGGCAATATGTGATTCCCTCAAGAATAGCACCCTCTTGCTTCCTTGACTGGTAGGCAAATAACCAGGATTAAGTCCTTGTAAAACACAGGTAGGGAAGTTTTGAGCCTGATAATGTAGAAAAGAGATTATACCCCAAAGGATCTGCAAGAATTAGCTAGCTGTCTTAGTCAGTTAAAGCTGTTATAACATTGACATTGACTGGATGGCATAAACAACACACACTTATTTCTTAACAGTCCTGGAAGTTGGAAACTTAAAGATCATGGCACCAATAGCTCCAGAGTCTAGTGAGGATCTTATTCCTTGTCTGGAAATGGCTGTCATCTTGTGTCTTCATATGTCAGAGAGCAGTGAGTGCAAATAATCACTCATGTTTCTTCTTATAAGGGCACGAGTCTCATTCACGGGGGTTTTATCCTCATGACTTAATCACCTCCCCAGACCACACCTTCTAATACAGTCATATTATTAGGGTTTACAATTTCAACACGTGAATTGGGGGAGAGGATCCAAAGACTCAGTTCATAAAAGGAGCATGTACTGACAGGAGCCAAAAGGTTATCCTTCAGATTGGATTTTGAAAATATTTGATCAAGAAATCCCAATAAGTAAGAATTCATGATCTTAGGTGCATTTTGTTTTAGAACATAGAGTTTAACATACTTGCAAGGACCTCAATGGACTGAGAAAAGTTGCTGCTTGCTTGGCTCCAGAAGAAGGCAATGGCACATGCAGAATGAAGTATAGATTCCTGTTTCTTTGGCAGTTGAGAGAGGAAAGGATTAAAAAGGCAGATGGAAATGAGCTTGAATAGGTGTAATAGGTAATGTCAGAATACTCTTTCTTATCATGTTTCACAGGAGAGTCCAGAAGACACACATAAATGTGTTTGTGAGAAGGTACCAGTGTCACTCAGTGTTGACTCTCTTCTATAGGCCTGGGCTAATAACCATAGAAGAGGTCACAGAGGTAAACTTAAAAAAAATACATGCATGTATTCAAGGGAATGATGCATTCCCCAAGTAACAGAGGTCAAATTGTGGTACCTAATCACCAGAAGCCAGTAGGTTACAATTACCACAATGACTAGTAAGTTTGGAGTAGCAGCTAAGGGGGCTTGACCCTTAGGGAGCTATAGGGGTTGTTATGGGCAAAAGAGAAGGCAGACAATGAGTGCTTATTACTAACTACAAACAGAAAAAGGGAATAATGTAAGAGCAGAAAGCTGATGACCATTTCCTTGGATGACTTTACATTGCTAAAGGGGAAATGTCTAGACATTTTGTGGACTATTGATCATGGAGTCTATTACACATTGATACCTGGAGACCAAAATATCATCATGGTCCCCCCACTAGAGTGGGAGCTTATAAGCCAGGCAACAAATGAAATACAGGCTAATGTGTAGACTACAACAAATCCATATGATCTTCAGAACTAATCAGTGTTTATTTCTCTGGTTCCCAAGTGTATGACTGGAGTTGACATACTTAGTAGTTGGAGTAACATCCACATAGTGTACTTGGTTTGTTAATTAAGAGATATCAGAGAGGGAAATACAAATTGGATGCCTTTGAAACTTCATCCTTCATCCTTAAGCTGTGATAGTAAATTAAAAAGAAAAAAAAGAAAAAGTAAAGACAGTATTTCCCCAAGGAGAAGAATGGATAGTGGATAACTGTGTGGTCCCTATAATATGTCTGTTTAATTTGGCAATATGGGCTTTGAATACAAGATGAATACAGGAAAATGACTGTAGACTACTGAAAGCTAACTCAAGTAGTAATCTTGATTGTAGATGTCATTCCAGAGATCAAATAAAAATAGAACTAGAGGGTATGAGCAGGTAGCTGAAATCCCCACAACACTGTTAATGGTTTCTCCAGGTTCCTACACTCATTGCACACCTATGATCATATGGGGGTTGTTGTGAGTGGTGTAAGGTCAGACATAATCAGTTCCATGCATATTTGTGTCTTTCTATAATGTCAGAGTTTTACTGATGCATATTCAATTATAAGAGCCATGAGCTACATGGAGTTACTAAGGAGGCAGTACTCCAGTACTACAAATAGTATTCAGTAGTCATAGCCATGGGGACACAGGCTCAATTCGATCCAAAAATCAGTCAATACTGCAAACCATAACCATACGTAGTAGTATATGTAATCAATATGTAAATGTTATTGATTAAAATTTCCCCATCAAACAAAGTAACATTTAACAACAAGAGGAAAGGGGTTAATGAACCACTCCAAGAACAGAAACATGGAGGAGAGTGTCTTAGGCTGATATGGATGGTTATCAAGATCTTTCAAGGAAAAGTCCTTTATTTGGGCAGAGCCTTCAGTGGCTGATTCTGGGTGCTGACACTATAAACAGTGTCTACAGAGATGGCCGAGTCTACCTGTTGAAGTCCCGCCCTTTTTACAGGCCCTGAGTCCTCTGATGATGAGCCCTTATCTAGTTGGCTATCTTCTTTATTGATTAGGTGACCATCTTGTTCCTGTTGATATAATGCTTTTTGAAAGATAAAATGTAGTCTTTTTCTAAGATGGAGTCACTTATACTAAGGGAGCTGTACACAGGACTTCTTTATGACTACCTGAAGAAAAACAAAAGGAAAAAGCCCAAGCTTATTTTACAAATGGATCTGCTCAGTATGTTGGTGCAAGCCAAAAAGATATGATGGCTGCATTATGACCACCTTCAGGGGTGGCCTTAAAACAAGAAGAGAGGAAATATTCCCAATGTGTAAAGCTTGAAGTAGTGTATCTGGCAATCAGAATTACGTGGAAGGAGAAGTAACCTTAGGTAACAATGTAAATAAATTCCTAGACAGTGGCAAAATGGCCTTCCTCCCTGGTGAGAAGTCTAAAAGTCACGGGAGTAGAATATGGAAGACAAGAATATTTGTAATAGGGATATCCAAATGGACACATGGAAGGAAGCACAAAATGTTAAAACCTTGATATCACACATCAATGACCACCAGAGACAATCCACTATAAAAAAGACATTTAACAACCAAATAGAGACCAGTGCCTCAATATTTTGAAATTAACCTAGTTTTACTGATGGCCACTTGGGAACTTTTCAATGAGTTGATGTAAGGACGGGCCACCATGGAAGAGATGGTGGCTATGCATGATTTCAATAAATATAGACTCTCACTTACAAAGGCTAATCTAGTTACTTCTGCTTCTGCATATTCAACTTATCAGCAGTGATAAGCACTGTAACACAGAGAAAATTATTGTTGAGATAAATGAGCTGCTAGATAGCAAGTCAAATACATTGGTTTCCCTTAGGAACATGGAGAGAGACTCTCTTTGAGTTGCAGATATATAGGGAAATACTAAAAATGAGGGTGGAGCAGTAACTTTAAGAAAACCTTCTGACAAACTTGTCTAACCACAAGTAAATCTAGTGTAATTTGCAACCAGTGGTGCACTGAGTGTAATGATAATGACAACAATACCCAAACAATAGCCAAGCACAGTGGTGCATGCCTGTGGTCTCAGCTACTTGGAAGGCTGAGGTGGGAGAATCATTTGGGCCCACCAGTTCAAGTCTCACCTGGGGAACATAGTGAAAACATGTCTCTTAAGGAAAAAAACAAACAATAAGGACAATGAAAAAACAAATTTACCCAAGCTTAACTCCTGATAATATTGGTTCAATCTTCAGCATTCATGGCCTAGTCAAGGAAGAAAGCTGCTAATTTGTAGCCATTAATCCTTTTCACTTCATTCAGTATTCCTATCCTATACATAATATCTGGCATTTCATAAAACATTATGAGATTCACGAAAGAAAAGTGAGAATGAACAATGTATTTTAAAGAGATAATCAACAAAAGTAGATTTTATCCTAACATTAAAACTATCAGAAAAGTTTCAAAATAACTATGTATGAACATTTTAATGACTTTAAAAGAATAAGTGGACAATATTTATGATAACATGTGGAATTTCAATAAAGAAATTGAATCTAATAAGATATAGTGAAGCAAACATACTAGTATTAAAACAGAAACATGGTCTAGGAAATACGGATTTCCTTTAATGGGCTCATTATGAGACTCAAGAATCAGTGAACTTGAAAATGGGTTAATAAAAATATCTAAATTAAACACTAGAAAAAAAAAATTAAAAAACCCAGAATATCCAAGTCTTCTAAGATAATATCAAATAAATTAAGATATGTGCAATTTGAATCCAAGAGATATTAAAAAATAATACAGAAAATCAAAAAATTATGAGAGACATTGAAACACAGATCAAAGGAGCTGAAAAAACTTCAAGCAGGATAACAGGATAAACATACACGCGCGCCCACACACACACCTCTCTACACATCCTACTCCAATTGTTCAAAACCAAAAGTTTATAAAAATGCTAAAGCCCAAAAGTTTATAAAAATGCTAAAGCCAGGTAAAGAAATAAAGATAATTTATAGTAATCCGTATGAAATATTTTTAAAGTAGACTTTTTGTAGGAAATGCAAGTCATGCATTAATACAGTGACATCTCTAAGGTACTGAAAAACTTTCAACACATAATTTTATGTGGAGCAAAAATATCTCAAAAGTGAAAGAGAAATAAGGTTCTTTTTGGCCCAAGTAGGAAGAAAATTAATTACTTGTACTACAGGAAATATTAAAGGAAGTTATTTGGGCAAAGGAGGTATGATACCAGAAATAAGAAACTTGAATCTACCAAAAGTAACAAAAGCTTTGAAAATGATTACATAAGGAGATATGAAAATTGCTTATTATTTAAATTACTTTAAAAATAATTGTGTAAAGAACAAATAATAGCAATACATTCTGAATTTCTAGCATATGCAAAAGTAAAATTTATAACAAAATAGAACAAAAGACTGGGTGAGGAACTGAGAGTATACTATCATTAAGTTCTTATATTACACAACACAGGAATATAATATTATCTGAAGATTGGCTGTGGTTAATTGAATATATTTAATCTAAACACTAGAGCAACCAATAAAAATGCAACAGTGACATAAATAATAAGAAATAAATAAAATAAACATATATATAATTAGCACAAATAATATACAACATAAGTAAATAATGCAAGTCAATATAAATAATATTTTAAGGATAACAAATAAACCGTTAGTGGAGATAAAATGGAATCAGAAATCTCAACTAATCCTAGGAAAAAAAAGTAAAGAGGAAAAAAGTAGAAAATAACTGTTATAAATAGAAAATAACTAGTAAGATGGTAGACTTTAATTTAAACAAAATCAACAGTTACATTAAATGTAATGCATGCCTCTTAAAAGAATTTGCTAGATTGGATAAAAAGTAAGGCTCACTTGTATGCTGTCTAAATGAAATTCAATTGAATACAATTCAATTCAATTGAATACAGAGAATTAGGCAGTTATAAGTCAAAGGACTGAAAAAAATGTACTATGCTAAAGGTAATCTAAAGGAAGTTGTAGTGACTTTATTAATATTAAACAACATTTACTTCAAAAAATGGGGCATTACTATGAATCAGATGGTTATTAAATAATGATAAAAGGATCAAATTACCACAAAGACATTCACAGTCCTAACTATGTGAGTACTAGACAATACAGCTTCCAAATACATGAAGCAAACCAGACAGAACAGAATGTAAGCAACAGCACCACCATCTATCAAGCAGAATGTCCCAATTAGAATTTTAGGAACATTCCGTCTAACAACAGGAGAATACATTCTCTTTTCATTTCATATGCACAAGGAACGTCAAACAAGATATTGTGGCCCACAAAATAAACCCAAACACATTTAAAATAATAGAAACTATAATAAATGTATACTTTCATTATAGCAATTAAACTAGAAATCGGTAATGATAAATATGTGGAAAATTCCCCAATATTTGGACATAACATGAATCCCTAAGTAACCTGTCAGTCAAGGAGGAAGTCATAAGGTCAATTAGAAAATATTTTGAATTGAATGTAAATACAAACAACATATTAATATTTGTAGAATGTATCCAAAACAATGTTTAGAATTAGATTTATAGCATAAAATGCCTATATAAGAAAATAAAGATGTTCTTAAATATAAGTTATTTAATATAAGTTCTATATTGGAAGGAAGTTCAAAAACATCTATCACTTAAAAATCATCAAAAGAAGAATAAATTTTACTGAAAGTAAGCGTAAGAGCAATAGTTAGTAAAATTAAAAATATAAAATCAATAGATAAATTCAATAAAACCAGAATTTGATTATTTAAGATCAATAAAATTAATAAAGCTATAACCTATGTAACCAAGAAAAATAGCACATGCAAATTATCAATGTCAGAATTAGAACAGAAGACATTGAAACATTCTATAGACATTAAGACTATAATGAAGAAATAGTACAAACAACTTTATGGTGATAAATTAAGCAACTAAGTTGAAATGGATATTGTATTCTTTCTGCCTTACATCTACCAATTGTTCATCCTCAGAGGATAGTCTTCTACTCTGGGTATGTTTTGACTTTCTTGCCTTAGATCTCTTAGTCACCAGAACCATTAAAAGCTTATAAACTTCTTAATCTGCAGTGATCAAATGCCACACAATATAAGCATCAGGCTAAGATCTCTTAGTGAATTAGATCCATATGAGTATGGTTCCATAACTATGTCATCTACTGGTCATATCATTTAATTGCACTTTCCAGTTTGGACAGGAAAACACCTATTGAAGTGATAGCTAAAGTGAAGTTTTGAAGGTAATACTCTATAAGGATGGGAAAACCCACAGGTGGATTTGTGTTTCCCTATTCTTATACATTTGGGTCCTGTGGAGTTAGAGTTCATGTTTCTACTCTTGTCATAAGATAAAGAAAGGATGCCATTGAAATACAACCTATGGCTGTTGCTTGGCCACTTTGAATTCCATCTGAGCTGAGGTAATTGATCCTCATCAGAAAGAAAAGATAAGCCCCTTTCTACACAATGTGAATTGAGAAGACTATTTGTGGACCTAGGTGATTTAGTTTGTAGTTTTTGATATTTCATTTTTTTCCTTTATAGCCATTAATGAACACCTGCAGCAGGCTTAACCTGAGAATGTGTGAATATCAAAGCTTAGACCCTCAGGAATAAAAGTTTGGTTTACATCACCAGATAAACCAATGAGATTTGTAGAGGTGACGGTTGAGGTTAAGAGGAATTTGAGATGTATATTTGGAGAAAAAGATCACGAATTACATTTGTGGCCGTCTTTGAGACTTACGCAGTCATGTGATGGGAGCTTTGTGGTTCATCCTCACTGACCTCCCTTTCTGTGAGAATAGAAGTCCATGGAAGCAATTTAGAATATATTCCCCAGACATGCAGTGAGAAGTATATCTATAATACAGCACACTCAGAGTTTTCCTTGAAAGAGTATGCTTCAGGAAGCACGTTTAACTGATAGTGTATAGGGGCAGTGCCTTTGGAGTTTCTATGCTACTCTCATTGGGGGCTGTTTCTGTAAGGCTGTATTTAGCCAATGACTGAGGTTGGAAGGAATACTAGAGGCATATCTTTTCTGTCCAACATGGAATTTTTCTATAAAAAATATTATATTGATATGGCTGATAATGTCTCAGAACTCCACTGCCATCTGAAGGTCTTCTTAACCAATCCATTTTCCTTGCATTTCTCCTTTTATAAATATCAGACCTGCCTTGATCTTTAATTGCTTATGCTTCCATCACCTTCATCCTTCACAATTGTATTTCACAATAAATCTCTTAAAAATCTAATCCCATCTTGAAGCCTGATTTTTGAAGGGCCCAAATAGATATATCAGGCTATAAAAGATCTAGACATTAGCATCTGTGATGGTTAATTTTATGTGTCAACTGGGCTGGGCTAAGGGGTGCCCAGACACTGAGTAAAACATTATTTCTGGATATACCTGTGAGAGTGTTTCTAGAAGAGATTAGCATTTTAATAGGTAGACTAAGTAAAGGAGATTATGCTCACCAGTGTGGGTGGGCATCACCCAATTAGCTGAGAGCCAAAATTAAAGAAAATATGAAGAAAGTGTGAACTCACTATCTTCTTGAGCTGGGATATCTATCTTCTTCTCTCAGATGTTGGTGTTTCTCATTCTCAGGTTTTTGAAGTCAGAGGTTCCTCTGGTTCTCAAGCCTTTGGGCTTTGACTGGAACTACAACACGGTTTTCTTGGCCTCCAGCTTCTCAGCATCCATAATAGCATGAACAAATCCCTCAAAATAAATCTCTTTATTATATATATATATAATATATATATCCTATTCTTATATATAATATATATCATTTATTATATATATATATATCCTATTGATTGTTTGTCTAGGGAATTCTGAATTTTACAATATTTAAATAAGATATCCGGTGAAGCGTCCAGAACAATGCTTGGCATACAGTATATACTCGTTAGTCAATTTCTTCTCACTCATCACCTATTTACTAATCATTTCTTGTGTGCTAAATACTATGCTGGGCATTATGAACACAGTGGGAAATAAGATAAAAATAATGTATCCTTACTCCCATAGAAACCACAGTTTAGTAGAATATTTAGATAAATATGTAGTCAATTACAATGCATGCTATCCATGTTATGGGAAGAAAAGTCAAGTACTCAGAGGGAATAAAACAGCCCTGACTAAGAGTTTCTAAGGCAGTACAGACTTTCCAGAGGAAGTGATATCTAAGCTGTGCTCAGAAGCACATTAGCTATATGAGGGGGATGAGGAAAGCTCATTTGTAGTAAGAAAATGGAGCTTAAATGAAAGTTTCATGGTGAGAGAGATAACATGAAACCCATTTAGGCATTAAGCTATTCCTTTGGCAGATTTCTCTTGAATATGGACCTAATCTGCACCTCCATAAATTCAAACTTTCTTTTAATTAATTCTTTGAAATGTAAAGCTCCTGAAACTGCTGCCTTAATCTGAACCCATGTGGACAATTACCTTAATATCATTAGTAACTTCATTTATTAGCTTTTCAAATAACAGAAAATTATTATTCTATTATAGAATAATAAATTTCTAGAAAGCAGTAACTACTTTTACTCCTACATATCTAAAAGTTCCCCCTCTTTGATACAGGGACAAGGCCATTTTTTTCCCTCTGCCTCCTTGCAGAAGTTTTCAGACACGACTCATTTAGCATACCCTATATTAAAGACTATTATAGCAGCATTTTTTTTTTTTGAGAAAATCAATCCCCAAAAAGATTTCCTAAGGAAGAACAAAGATCACTGACTTACTTGCCAATGCAAGGTAATAAGTGCTACTAATAGACAAGAATATTTCTTATTATAAAGGAATCTGAATCCCTCTGCTCACCAAAGTCTTGAAAGAAATGTTTTTAATAATATCTTTAATTATTTTACTGTGATATTAGTGAAATTATGGTATAAATTAAAATATTATGCTATATATAAATATACATACAGAACTGAATAGTTATTAGAATAATTGTGACTGCAATAAATAAAAACATTATGGAAGGTATAGTTTTATTTTTTTTATTTATTTATTTTTATTAAATCATAGCTGTGTACATTAGTATGATCATGGGGCACCATACACTTGGTTCATAGATCGTTTGACACATTTTAAATAATCTTCCAACACTGTCTGCACTAAGATCTGATGGTATCGAACAGAGACTTCTGTTCAATACTAATCTGGGTCCAGTCGTGTTTGTTTTGATAATCTGTTGTTCGTCAATCATATTCTGCACCTCATGTTGACATACATTCTGATGCCATCTGCATTGGAATGCTTATCATGTATCGTCCTTTCTCCATACTAGTGGCAGGGAATCCTTGATAATTCTGCCTACAGTAAGTAACCTGAAGGTCCTACATTGATTTCAGAGGCTTTATCATCTTTATTTGCATTTCTGGGGGTAGTTTTTCTTCAGTACACACTCTCTAAAATTCCATCTGCCAGTTTTTAGCCCTCTGACATTCACTGTCTACATTTATGCTGTGTGAGAAGGTTTTCTTATTTTCCTTAGAGAAAGATAATTCTTAGCAGTTTTAGTACACCTTTTTAAAATCACATGATTCTTACTGGAAAAAAAATCATGATTCTATTTAAGATAATTCAATAAAGTGTATTGTTAAAATTATTTCCCTCTATATTTCTCCCTTGTTTTTACTCTAACGGAAGTAAAAAAAAATATTCAATTTCTAAAAAAATTCTTAAAATTCTTAAATTCAATAATTTAATTAGTACTTCTATAGTGTATCATTAGGGTGACTTTTGAATAAAATAAGGGCTATTGGGTGCCTTTTAAAGATTGAGCCTCCTCAAATCCATTGTTACCCTTTCTACTTGAAGCTCTTGCCTGTGTCAAGCACATACAGCATAAACATGGTGAGAACAAAAGAGCTAATGTGGAAATCATTGGAAAATACAGTGTACACTGACAGATGAAGAATCTTCATTTACATAATTTCTTTGCAATGGATGATTTTAATAAATTCAAGTTATATTTTAGAAAACTATATTTAATATAAAAGGGTTCACAAAGTATCAGTCTCTGTACACCTACCATCAGGCAAAACTTCCAAAATATTGTCACAAAATTTATCCAATGATTGGATGAAAGAATTAATAAAGCTTCATAGTTCATACTCCCTGGGCTGTAATTCTTTCCATAGATGTTTCCTTTCTTTTACTGAATTGTGACCTCCAAAGATCATGGAGGTATAGATGTTCATTGCTAGTTTCCAGTACAAAAGACAATGTCAGGAACATATCAGGTATAAAATAATATAGGTTGAGTGAATAGTTGTATGGATGAGTGAAAGGATGAATTAAAAAAAATCAACAAATATGCTTACAATTGTCTTGTTCAAGTTAAAATTACTACTCAGAGTTAATCTATAATATAATCACATGAAACAGTTTAATAAGATTCTAACCTAAATTATGACTATAAACTACTGTTGTAACACTTTTAAAAGGAAAATTGGATATGATATGTTCATTGTTTTGGTTTAAAGCCATAGGGCAAAAGTTTTATGCTACCCAGAAGGTATTCACGTTTAGAGTGCAAAGAAGTGGTACAATTGGATCACTATTTCAAAACTACTTGTTTTGCCCTTTCCAAGTATTTTTACTAATGTATAGTTGAGCATCAAGAAAAACTCCTATCTATAATGATTATTTCAGTTTCCATATGAAAAACCTATTTTGAAATATTATAAGAGATGAAGTCATTATATGTGCTAACATAGACTTTTTACTTCAAATATATACCCAAAGTCCATTATGTAGTTGCTATTATGCTAGAAATTATTGATGCACAATGAAAATAAAACCTAATTTTTTCCTTTGAGGAGCTCATCATTTGCAAATAATCTCTCATATTGTACAATGATCTAGAGTTGCCGGAGTACTTTTATTTTTATATCATTTAATTCTTAGAAATAAAACTTATGATATACATGGTTTCAAACCCATTCTATAGACACAGAAGTAAAGTGACTCACCCAAAGACCCTACCAATTAATTGGTAAATTATTAGTTTATAAGTATTAATCTCTGCACTACTAGTACTTATCACAATCTTTGGCATATAATAGATTGATAATTATTCTGTCAATGAATGAGTAATGATTATAAATAGAATTACTATGAACAATCATGTGTAGGATTTTGAGCAAATACCAGTTTCATTGCTCTTGAGTAAATGCTTATAAGTTTGAGTAATGAGTCAAAAAGAATCTGTGTTTATATTTATCAACAACAATTATTTTGACAAATAGTCATGTAATATGTATTCCCACCAGCAAGGTATAAGATACTCAGTTGATCTGTATCTTCAACAACACTTGATATTATCAGTGTTTTACATTTTAGTGATAGTGGTGGATATGTAGTAGTGAATCATTATGATTTTAATTTTAATTTGATCTTTTCATCCCAATAATTTTTTTTGGTGAGATTATAAAAATATTTTGCTCTTTTTAAATTAGCCTCTTAGTTACCTTGTGATTAAGTTTTGAGAATATTATATTCTGAATACAAGTACTTCATCACAATTATTTTGGAGTGTTGGGGTCTCGCCCCGGGGTCAGGATCCATTAAGACCTGTGCATCTGGCAGCGGTTGTCTGAGGAAATGTAGTTAGAAATTAGTCGAGGTTTGTTTTTTATATGGTTTTCAAATTTTTCTAGTAAAATTTCTTGAAAAGACAACTCTTTTTGACATTAAATTACATTTATATCTTTACTAAAAATGAATTTGGCATATATATTTGAGCCTATTTTTGAATCTTCTATTTTCTTCTATTGATCTATCTGTCTTTTTATGTCAGTATTACTGTAGCTTTATAGTAACTCTAGAAATAAGGTCGTATGGTGTGAATTCTCCAATTTTATTCTTTTAAAATTTTTTTTGGTCCCATTCTATGGTTTTCAGATTATCATATAAATTTTAGGATAGCTATTTCATTTTTTTAAAAAAGAGAGAAAATAAGGTTTTGAATAACCCTATATTGATGCTGTAGATAAATATTGACGTGATTTAGATGTTAACATTAAGTCTTCCAATCCATGAACATGGTATATCTTTATTAATTCTGATTTTTGTTAATTTCTTTCTCAGCAATTCTTGATAGATAACAGACTAAAAATATTTACCATATGCGTTTGGTTTATTACTAATTATTTTATGGTTGATGCTGTTGTAAAGGTGTTGGCTTACTTTTAGTTTCTAGGTATCCATTGCCAGTATATGGAAATTCAACAGATTTTTACTTATTGTTTTTATATTCAGTGGCTGTTCTATATTTATTAATACAAGTAGGCTTTTCGAAGATTGGAATTTTCTATATAGACAATTCTATCATGTGTGAACAAACACAAATTTATTTTCCCTTTCATTCATATTTTATTTCTTTTGATTGCATTATGACAGAGGCTAAGAAATCAAATAAAAATATAAATAAAAGTGGCAAAATAGATAACTTTGTTTTCTTCTAGATCATAGTGTAGAAACTTACATTCTTTTACTATTAAGTATGATTTAATTTTAAGAGTTTTGATTTTCAGATTCTTTGTTGTTTGTGACTTCTAGTTTTATTCCATTATTGTCAAAAGATATATTTTGTATAAATTCAAACGTTTTACATATATCACTATATGTCTTATGACCCATAATGTTATCTGTCTTGGCGGATTCAATAACATTTGAAGAAAAGCTTTATTCTGCCTTTATCAAGTGGAGTGTTTAATATATTTTTTGTAAATTTACTGATAGTGTAGTTCACATCTTCTAAATATTTATTCATTTTCTATCTGTTACTTCTGTTACTTTCTTAGAAGTATTAGCGTTTCAAATATTACTGTTGGGTTCTCTATTTCCTTTTTTGATTCTGTTACCTATTGTTTCTCTTATTTTTGGACTCTATTTTTAGAGGTATATAAATGTGGAGTTCTTATAATTCCTGATGAATTGACAATTTTACGATTACAAAATTTACCTCTTTTGCTCTGATGATTCTTTACTTAAATTTATTTTGTATGATTATATTTATTTGTTGTTTATTTTTTGAGATTAAAAAAAGTATTTCCATCTATTTAGAGGAGAAAAGGTTTGTTTGTTTGTTTGTTTTCTCACTTTTCTTTTCAGGCTAATGTGAGAGTAAAAACAACCAGGGTCACAATATTTGAAGTTGTTAGGCAGAGACCATCTTGTAGTTGTGTCCCACACCTAAAAATGTGCCATACGCCCCTACATTGTGCCTACTAAGTGATAGCATCCCAAATCCCCCTTCCTGCCCTCTCCCTCTTCCTTTATTCCTCCTCCACCAACTTGAATCGAATTGAGTTTTACTCCTTTGTGGGCATGAATTCGATCATCTACTACCTTCATATTAGTATTGAACACATGGACATTTGCTTTTCCATTCTTGTGATACTTTACTAAGAAGAATGTGTTTCAGCTTCATCCAGGTAAATACAAAAGATGGAAAGTCACCATCTTTTATGGGTAAATAGTATTCCATGGCATACCTATACCACAGTTTATTAATCCATTCCTGTTGATGGGCATTTGGATTGTTTCTGCATCTTAGCATTTATAAATTGAGCTGCAGTAAACAATCTATTGCAAATGTCTTTATGATAAAATGATTTTTTTTTCTTCTGGGTAGATGCCTAGTAGTGGGATTGCAGGGTAATACGAGAGATCTAATTTGAGTTATTTTATGATTCTCCACACTTCTTTCCAAAGATGCTGTATGAGTTTGCAGTTCCACAAACAACTTAAAAGTGTTTCCCTCTCTCCACATCAATGCCATCATCTGCAACTTTGGGACTTTGTGATGTGGGTTAATCTTACCAGAATTACGTAATGGGGGCAGAGGAAGTTAAACTCACACTTATTGTTAATCATATGATCTTCTACTTACACAACTCTAGAGACTCAACCATAAGATTCCTGGAAGTGACTGAGAAATACAGGAATGTCTCAGGGTATAAAATCAATATCCACAAATCAGTAGCCTTTGTATATACTAATAACAGCCTAGTTGAGAAGCAAATCAAGAACACAATTCCCTTCACAGTAGCTTCAAAGAAAATGAAACACCTAGGGATACACCTAACAGAAGAGGTGAAGGACCTCTACAAAGAGAATTATAAAAACCTAAGAAAAGAAATAGCAGAAGACATTAACAAATGGAACAACATACTATGCTCTTGGCTGGGATGAATTAACATTTTTAAAAGATCTATACTGCCCAAAGCAATCTACAGATTCAATTCAATTCCCATTGAAATACCAACATTCTTCTTTGAAGAACTGGGAAAAATAATTCTTCATTTCATATGGAAGCAGCAAAAACCCTGTATAGCCAAGGCAATTTTTAGTAATAAAAACAAAGCCAAAAGCATCACTCTATCAGACTTCAGGCTACATTGCAAGCCCACAGTACTTAAAACAGCATGGTATTGGCACAAAAATAGAGACATAGACATATGGAATAGAATAGAATAGAAAACCAAGAGATGAAAACAGTCTCCAGTTGCCATTTGATCTTTGATAAATTAAAGCATACACTGGAGAAAGAATTCCCTATTATAATGGTGTTGGGAGAACTGGAAAACCATATGTAAAAGACTGAAACTGGGCCCACACCTTTAACCACTTACAAAAATTGACTTGGGATGGATAAAAGGTTTAAATATAAGGCATGAAATGATAAAAATCCTAGAAGAAAGTTTGGTAAGAACTCTTCAGGATGTTTTCCTGGGGAAATGTTTTATGAAGAAGACTTCAGTAGCAATTGCAACAACAACAAAAATTAACAAATGAGTTAATTAAACTGAAAAGCTTCTGCACAGCTAAGGACACAACAATTTAAGCAAATAGACAACCTTTAAAATGGGAAACGATATTTGTATGTTATGAATCTGACAAAGGCTTGATAACTAGTATCTATAGAGAACTCAAATTAATCAACAAAAAAAGAGCAATCAATCCCATCTATCACTGGGCAAGACGCATAAAACAGTATCTTCTCTGAAAAAGACAGATGCCTAATAGACATATGAAAAAATGCTCATCCCTAATCATCAGAGAAATGCAAACAAACCATCCTGAGACAATTCTTAATTTCTAATGAAGCACTGGGACTACCTATTCTGAGCTAGCATTTTTTAAATTAAATTTAATTTAATTTTATTGTTGAGGATTCCTTGAGGGTACAAAGAGCCAGGTTACATTGATTGCATTTGCTAGGTGAAAATCCATCTTATAATTGTGTCCTGCCCCCAAAAGGTGCGTCACACACCATGACCCCCCAATGCCTTCCCTCCTTCCCTCTCTTTGCTCTTCCCTTCCCCCACCCCATCCCTACTACCCTCTCCCTGCTCATCCCTTCCCTCATCCCCCCACCCTCCCTTCTTCCCTCTCTCTGCTCTTCCTTTCCCCCATTCACTTCCCTCCTTCCCTCTCTTGGCTCTCCCCTTCCCCCACTTCCCTCCCTCCTTCTATCTCTTTGCTCTCCCCTTCCCCTACCCCCCACTGTGTACTAGGTCATTAATTGTCCTCATATTAGAATTGAGTACATAGGATTCTCGCTTCTCCATTCTTGTGATGCTTTACTAAGAAGAATGTGTTCCACTTCCATCCGTGTTAATACAAAGGCCGTAAAGTCTCCATCTTTTTAATGGCTAAACAGTATTCCATGGTATATATATATACCATAGCTTGTTAATCCATTCTTGGGTTGGTGGGCATTTAGGCTGTTTCCACAATTTGGTGATTGTAAATTGAGCTGCAGTAAGCTTCTGTACAGCTAAGGAGACAACAGCCAAAGCAGATAGACAACTTACATAATGGGGAAGGATATTTGCATATTTTGAATCAGACAAAATCTTGATAACTAGGCTCTACAGAGAACTCTGAAAAAAGCCAACAATCCCATATATCAATGGGCAAGAGAGATGAATAGAACCTTCTCTAAAGAAGACAGACAAATGCCTAACAAACATATGAAAAAATGCTCATCATCCCTAATTAATAGAGAAATGCAAATCAAAATTACCCTGAGATATCATCTAACCCCAGGGAGAATGGCCCACATCACAAGATCTCAAAACTGCAGATGCTGGCGTGGATGTGGAGAGAAGGGAACACTTTCACACTGCTGGTGGGATTACATACTAATACAACATTTTTGGAAGGAAGCATGGAGAACCCTCGAAGAACTCAAGCCAGATCTCCCATTTGATCCTGCAATTCCATTACTGGGCATCTACCTAGAAGGAAAAAAAAATCCTTTTATGCATTTTTTACATTTAATTTTATTTCAAATATGAATGAAGTACCTATGTTTTCATTACATGGATAGCTTTTATTAATTATTGAGTCGTGACTATAGGTGTGCCCATGACTCAAATAGTGTGCTTTGTGCTTGTTAAGAAGGTTTTTGTCCTCTCCTTCACTTCCTACCCTCTGCTTGGTTTCCAACAACTTTTACTTTCCTCTGTGCACATGTGTGCTTATCAGTTAATTCCAATTTATGAAACAGGACATGGGGTGTTTGATTTTCCATTCTTGAGATACATCACTTAGGAAAATGGTTTCCAGTATGTATGTACCATATTTTATTAATCCACTCATGACTTGGTGGGCAGTTTCATTGATTCCACAACTTTGCCTTTGTTCATTTTGCTGCAATAATCATTCAAGTGCAAGTGTCTTTTTGATAAAATAACTTCTTTTCTGTTGGATAGATACACAGTAGTGGGATTCCTGGATTAAATGAAAAGGTCTACTTTTAGTTCTTTGAGAAATTGCCATACTCTTTCCATAGAGGCTGTAGTAATTTGCAGTCCCACCAACAGTGTATCAGCATTCCTTTCTCTCTGTTCCTACAACAGCATCTATTTTTTTCTGACTTAAAAAAAAAGCCATTCCAAATGGGGTGACAGTTCATTGTGGTTTTATTTTGCACTTCCCTGATAATTAGTGATGTTGAGCATTTTTTTCATGTGTTTGTTGGCCATTTATGTATCTTTTGAAAAACATTTGTTCATGTCTTTTGTTCATTGTCTTTTCAGTGGGGTTGCTTGTTTTCTTTGTGTTGATTTGAGTTCTTTGTAGATTCTTGATATTAACCCTTTATCAGATACATAGCTTATATATATTTTCTCCCATTATGTAGGTTGTCTGTTTGCTCAGTTTCCATACTTGCACAGAACTTTTTTTACTTAATCAAGTTTCATTTATTTATTTTTATTGTTGCTGTAACTGTCTTTGGGGTCTTTGTCAAAAATTCTTCTCCTAGGCCACTAATTGCAGTAATTTTTCCTACATTTTCCTTTGGAATCCTCATGATTTAATGTCTTAAATTTAAGTCTTTTGTCCATCTTGTATTAATTTTTGTGAGTAGTGAGAAGTAGGGGTCACATTTCATTCTTCTGCATCTGATTGTTCAATTCTCCTAGCACCATTTATTGAATGAAGTTTCTCTTTTCAAGTGTGTGTTGTTGTCTGATTTGTTGTAGGTAGATGTCTGAATCCGCTGTTCCATTAGGAATGCCAGAAGGAAGGATGGAAGGAAGGAAGGAAGGAAGGAAGGAAGGAAGGAAGGAAGGAAGGAAGGAAGGAAGGAAGGAAGGAAGGAAGGAAGGAAGTTTCCTTCTGAATTTATGTCTGAATCCGCTGTTCCATTAATGTCAGTATCTCTCTCTCTCTCTCCCTACTAATACCATGTTGTTTTGGATAATATAGCCTTATAGTATAGCTGGAAGTCTAGTAATATGAGACTTTGAAAATTTACCTCCCTGTGAGTAGGTGGTGCTTGCCAAAAAGAACCAGCTGCCATGTTATTTTTGGTAACTTTGACCTTCCTTTCAAGTCTCTTCAAGAGAAACACTTAAATGTTCCCAGAAATGGGAAGAGCCCTAAAACCCTCAAGGGACTCGTTATTTACCAAAGGGTGGAGGAGTGAGGCTGGGCAAAGATGGGTCAGATAAGCCTGCCTTCAGGCTGCACAAAAGTAAATAAGTCAGCAGTCTTGGCAGGGGCAAAGGTACACTTCCTGGCTGCTGGAGAAAACTCCCAGGGAGGAACTGAAGTGACCTCACACAGCCAGTATATCTTCTCATGGGGGAGGCACCATCTAAAATTTCCAGTTAGGATAGAAATCCCAGTTGGGATTTGACTCTTCTCCCTTTTCCCCTGCCCTGTGGTTTCCTTCTGGCATCTACCTTCATACAGGAGCTCAAACTAGTTGAGCTCCCCAGACAGGGTGCTGTGGGATGGGAGATTTCCTCTCTGAGATCTCCCTCTGGGATGATAGTGTGGCTTTCTTGTTGTGGGAGGGTGTTGGGTGATGATGTTGTGTGGCTGGGTTCTACTACACATTTTCCTTTCAGTTCTGTCCATGTGTGCTCCCTTTTCTCCCAAGTTTAGTACATGATTGTCCCTTTTGTGCTCCAAACAATACAATTGAGTCTGAGGGGCACAGTTCGTGGCCTGTTTGCCTGTTCCTGGGGCCCTGAAGATCAATTTTGACCATGCCAGGGAAAAGCATGTTGGCCCCAAGTTGCCTGTGAAGTTCTCAAGCAGATAGGAAGTCCCTCTGTTTTGGGGTGTGCTCTGTTCTGATGGAGCAGCTGGGTAAACAGAACTGGGAAGGGCTGGTATGCAGAGAATCCACAATCTGAGTACCCTCTGGTCTGTTTCAGGTCTTTAAAAAAAAAAGATTTGAGCCCCCTCTGTGGAAGCCTTGGTGTGGTTGGTACAACAAAAGATGATAAGCAGCCACTTATGAGAGTCTCAGCTAAATCATATCTCTCACTAGCAGTAGGTAGGGGTTGGATGAAGAAAGAAAAGAGTCTGAATTGAGAATAACCAGCACTCTGGTCCTATCTGTCCCTATCTCCAGGAGGCAGCTCACCTAGAATGTCAAAGCTTAGGGATCATGCAGATCCCCTGGGACCTATCAGCTCCTGTGGCTCCCACAGTTTCAGTTGGAGCAGGGACATGCTTGTGTAGGAATGATAAGATGAAAACTGAGGGGCTGAAGCTCCCTGGGGAGGGCCACGACGGAGCACAGTTAGCGGAGAAGTGATATGGCATCTTTCATCTTGATTCAGCTCTTTGGTGATGGGAAGCCATCCCAAGGGGGCTGGCGGCCTGGTGCATTGTCCTCAAGAAACTCCCAGTACACTTCCAGACTCATGAGGGTGTAAAGGGTTTCCAGTAGCTTAAGAGCCTGCTGACTGTCAGAGATGTGAGGGAGACAGAAAGAAAAGTCCCTACCTATACTTTTAACTGAGCTGCAAACCTCTTAGGGGTTGAGCTCTGCTATTATCTTGCTACATCTTGTTCTACTTTGCAACTTCAACCATTTAATATCCCACAGTTTCTGTTTTCCCTTGGAATTACACCTGATCTATTTTTTTTTTTTTAATCTAAAACATTTTCTTCTTTCTGAGACAATCTGGCTCCTGATGTTTCTGGTCAGCAATATTTTTTTTTTTTTAATTTTTTAAAACACATTATTCTTAGTGCCCCTGGGACATTTTCCAGGATAGACCCTATGTTGGGCCATAAATTAAGTCCTAATAGATTCCTTCCTTCCTTCCTTCCTTCCTTCCTTCCTTCCTTCCTTCCTTCCTTCCTTCCTTCCTTCCCTCCCTCCCTCCCTCCCTCCCTCCCTCCTTCCTTCCTTCCTTCCTTCCTTTCTTTATTTTTTTAGTTTTTGAACCAGGTTACATTGACTGCATTTGTTAGGCAGTTTGTCTTATAATTATGTCCCTGGTCAGCAATCTTGAGAAAAAACCCTATAGGTAATTTTTGATTCCTTACCCTCCTCCCACACTCCTGCATGCTTAGTTTGCAATGTTTACTGTATCACTTTGTGTCACTACATATACATATCATTTACCTCCCACTTAGTGAGATAACATGGTATTTGTTTTTCTGGTTCTGAGACACTTCACTTAGAATAGAGGTCTTTATTTCAAACCAAGTTGATACAAAAGATATTATTTCATTCCTTTTTCTGGCTAAGTATTACCCCATGATGTATGTGCGTGCACACGTGCATGTGTGTGTATAACCACAAATTTTTTAAATTTCAGATTAACATAAGAATACAAATGATTAGGTTACATTGTTTGCATTTATTAGTTAAAGTACAAGTTGAGCTTGAGCACTTCACCCAGGACGAGTGCCATATTACCCCTACATTGTGCCCGTTAGGTGAGAGCACACCAAACACCCTCTCTCCTTCCTACTCTCCCCTCAAGCCTATGCACACATACTTGAATTTAATTGTATTTTTCTCTCATGTGGTCATGTAGTTGTTCATCTACTAGTTTCAAATTGGTATTGAGTACATCGGATGCTTGCTTTTCCATTCTTGAGATACTTTACTTAGGAGGATGTTCTCCAAATCCTTCCAGGTAAATGCAAAAGTTGTAAAGTTTCCATCTTTCTTCATGAATGATTGAAAAGTATCCCATAGTATACATGTACCATAGTTTATTTATCCATTTGTGAGTTGATGAGCTCGGATGTTTCTACATCTTAATGATTATGAATTGAATGACAATAAACATTCTAGTGAAAATGCCCTTATGGTAATATGATTTTTTTCTAGGTAAATACCTGCTAATGGGATTTCAAGATCAAATGGAAGGTCTACATTTAGCTATTTGAAGACTCTTGTGCTTCATTCCAAAAAGGCTGTATTAGTTTGCAATCCCAGCGAGAGTTGATAAGTGTTTCTTTCTCTCCACATCCATGCCAATGTATGCAGTTTTGGGAGTTTGTAAGGTGGGCTATTCTCAGTGGAGTTAAGTGATATCTCAAAGTGGGATTGATTTGCATTTCTCTGACAATTAGGGGAAATGAGAATTTTTGTTTCCACGTATTTGTTGACCCTCAATGCTCCTAGATTGGGGGCTGCTCATGGATAAGGAACTGAAATGTTACAGCCAAAGTTTCATCCCTGCCAACAACAGATCCATAAAACCCTGGTTTTTGTCTGCCATGGTGGGAGGGGAATCTGCAGCTTGCAATCTGCCTCCCAGGATTTCCCAGAGTGGAATCACCCCACGCTATAGGCCCATCCCTCTGCAAGTCAGTAGGGGAAGAGCTGAGGGAAGAACCTCCAAGAGGAGCCCCCAGGCAGGTAACAGTGCCTAGATCCTGGTCATAACTACTCCAAAGGTTGGGAATAGATCCCACCTAGCAGGAGGCAGGCTCAGCCCAAGCCCTGACCTCACCTAGCAGGAGGCAGGCTCAGCCCAAGCTTGGACCTCACCAATGTTAGTGTATTTGAGCTACAGTTTCCTCCTGCAGCAGAGGTTGAGGCACTCCCAATTTACTGGGCCACACAGTGCAGAGGCTTCCTAAAATTTCCATCAGATATTGAGGGAGAGCAAGGCCCATCTCCCTTCACTTTTCTTGCCAGCAATCACTCTTGCCAAATGCCAGTGAAAGAGAAACTGGCCTCTGCAACCATTGCTTCCATGTCACCATGGACTGGGTTGGGTCTGAGGTTCCTTTGCCTTTCTGGTGCCTGGGTGTGAGGCAGCATTTTCAGGTTTTCTGAATTGGACTAGTGTTTCCTGGCTAGCCTGTGTAGAGAGAAACAGTTTTCAGTATTGGGAACTATTTTGGTAACCAAAAAAGGGGGGTATTGGCTATGGCCACAAGCCAGCTGGAACCAAAATTCCTCATTATTCTGCCAGGCAGGAGGGTGACCCAGAGGAGGAGATGCCTAGATGCAGGAAAGCTACGTCTTTGGTCACTCGCGACACTCCCCCTTGAAGGGAGAGATCATGTAGTTTGCTGCTTATAGAGAGCCCCATGCTGTGAAAGGGGGTCCTCCTTACCCTTCTATTCAGCTCCAGGCTCCTCTGAGTCTGGTCCACTCCATATCTGTCATTTGCTCTCTCCCTTCCTCTTTGTTATCTTTGTCCTCACAGTTTGTCTCAGGGAGGTTGTTGAACCACCCTAAAGCCTTCTCTCTGCTTCAACACCTCCCCTCCCCTCCCATTTCCAACTGCTTCAAGCTCATTTCAGTCCAATTTTCTTCCTTCTGGACAGGATAGTCTGACAAAATCTGTCCATAGTTGGCCATCTTGACCCCTTGGATCTAACGACATTTACTTTATCTACTTATCAGTTGATGGACACATAGGTTGTTTTCATAGCTTTGCAATTATGAATTGTGCTTCAATAAACATTTGAGTGGAGGTATCTTTTGATATAATGATTTCTTTTATTATGGGTAGATACTCAGTGTTGGGGTTGCTGGAGAATGGCAAGTATACTTTTAGCTCTTGCAGTAATCTCTATAGTGTTTCCCATAGAGGTTGTACTAATTTACATTCCCACCAGCTGTGTATAATCATTCCCTTTTTATCACATCCACGAAAACTTCTATTATTTTTTGACATTTTATTGATAGCTATTCTGACAGGGGTAAGGTGGTATATCATTTTAGTTTTCACTTGCATTTCCCTAATGATTAGTGGTGTTGAGCAATTTTTCATGTTTGTTGCCCATTTGTATATCTTCTTTTGAAGAAAACTTATTCATGTCCTTTGCCCACTTTTTAAATAGGGATATTTGTCTTTTTCTTGTTGATTTGTTTGAGCTGTTTGTAGATTCTAAATGTTAGTATTTTATCAGGTGTGTAGTTTGTGATTATTTTCTCACATCTGTAGATTGTCTCTTTACTTGATTATTTCCTTTGCTGTGCAAAAAACATTTTAATTTAAGTCTCATTTTTTATTTTTGTTGTTGCTGTATTTGTTTTGGGAATATTAGTCAAAAATTCTTTGCCTAGACAAAGGCACAGAAGAGATTTTCCTACATTTTCTTCTAGAATTTTTATGGTGTCATATATTATATTTAGGTCCTAGATCCATCAGGTTCATTTTTGTATATTGCAAGAGATATGCATTCTGTTTCATTTTTCTGCATATGGCTTTCCAATATTTTAGCATAATTTATTGAATTGGACATCATTTCCACATTGTATGAGTTTGTCTACTTTGTCGAAGTTCGGTTGGTTGTATGTTATGGTTTTATTTGTGGGTTCTCTATTCTATTCCTTGGAGATGTCCTTTTTGCAGTCTGATGACTATGTGCCTTGGAGATAATCTTTTTGCAGAAAATCTTCTAGGAGTTTGATGATTTTATTGTACTTGAATACCTAAACCTTTACCTAGGCCAGTGAAGTTTTTTCTCCAATATTCCCACAAATAAGTATTTTTATGCTTTTTGTTCAGGGATACCTATAATTCTTATATTTAGATATCTTATATATTCTCCTGTTTCTCAAAGACCTTGTCCATTTTTAATTTTTTTCTCTATTTTGGTTGACTGTATTAATTAAACAGTTTTGTCTTAAAGCTCTAAAATCTTTCTTCTACTTTATCTAGTCTGTTGTTAAAACTTTCCTCTATATTTTATACTTTTCCGAATGATATTTCAATTGTAGAAGTTCAATTTTTTTCAAATATCTGTATCTTCAGTGAATTTTTCATTTATGTCCTGGAGTTTTTGGATTATTTGTGTGGATTTTCAAATTTCTCTTGGAATACATTAAGCTTACTTGCAGTTTATATTTTGAGTTTGTTATTGTAACATTTTAGTAATTTCCTTTTGTTTGGAGTCCTTTGTTGGAGAGTTAGTTGAACTCTTTCGATGTGTTGTTATACTCTCTTTTTCATACTACCATAATTCTTGCATTGATTCCTTCTATTCTATAGAAGCTGTCATTTCTGTTTTTTTTCTTTTTTCTTTTCTTTTCTTTTTTTTTTACTTTATTTTATTTAGTTGGAACTTTTCTTCCCCTCTTAAGGGTTTGACTATCCTGTGTATGATATAGGAGCTTTGGTTTTGCTTGTGGGTCCATTGTGATAGCCAAGGCTCTGAATAAATTCCTTATTAACAGATAGCATAATGTGGTGGCTTTCTTGAATGTAACTATTTTTAGGCTGTAATGGTGATAAACTGTACCTGTGAGCAGGTTCTATGCCTCATGCCATAAAAGAGAGATGTGAGTCTTCGGAATTTTGCCTATTTTTTTTTTTTTTTCAGCCTGTGTGCTTCTAACAGCAAGAATTATGTTGGGACATCTGGTTCTGTTTCAGATAAGTAGGTGACACTTGCAGTTTAGAGTTGACTGAGTACTGTACCAGTGAATCAGCAAATGATGAAGTGAGCTATACACATTGATTTCCCCCTCAGTAGATGGTTTTCATTGTGTCTGTGGGATCTATTTCTAGCCCTAATTTATCAGAAGAAGCACTTAGCCATCTCATGCACTAGGAAGACTCCTGGAACTACTAGGGGTCTCCTTATTATTATCTTCCATTACTGAGTATGACTTGGTGGACAGAGCCAGGTGGAGCTAGTTTTAGCAAGTCTGTGTCCAGGCTCACCAGAATTTGTCAAAATCACTGTTTCAGTGGGAATTAAAAGTAAGTTCTCATACCACTGGGGGAATCCTGAGGGCATCTGGAGATGCTCTCAGCACTCTAAAGAGCCTGTTTATGGAAATGTGGGAGTCCAGAACTCATAGTTTAGCAGACAGATGTGGGTTCAAGTTGCTCCTACTCCCTGCTTCTTGCCAAACAAGCAAGGGTAGTCACAGGGTAACTTTGTTTCATTAGTACAGTGGACCAGGGTGTAGGAGCCTCCACTGCCAGGACAGAAAGTGAATCTGTGTGTCCAAGGGAGAAAGGTTGTCCCATGCATGTACTTCAGAACAAACACACTGTGTAATCCCTTTTCAGTTCTGTCCAAGTGAAGCCCATCCTCACTTGAGATAAGTTCACATATGTCCCCTCCACACCCCAAAATAAAGTGATTGAGTCCTGGGAGTACAAGAACAGGCCTAAAGATCCATTTCTAGATCTCTCAAATCCATGTGCCATTCTAACTAGAAATAAGCTGGCTCCAGCTGCCTGGAAGACACCAAAGCCAGCCAATTGGAATGTCATTGCATTTAAGCTGGGGGAGGGCAGAGGAAAGATGCCATATTATATGGAAGCATACAGGCAGGAAACTTTGGGAAAGGCTGGCAAATGTAGAGCTCCTGGTCAAAAAGCTCCTCAATTCTTCCCCAGCTGACAGTCGCTGTGGAAAAGCAGGAATTGTTCTAGGTTCCTGTTTTACTCTTTGGAAGTGAGGCAGTACTGTGTTTAGGGCAAGGCTCAAAGGATTGGGAGAAAACTTCCAATTAGTTCTAGATACCAGTATCTAGGAGGTGGAAACTGTAAGAAAAAAATGTAAACCTTCACCTGAACTTATCATAGCAATTTGAGGGCCCATCAGTGTTAAGAAACTCTTCTTTAGTCAAAACTACAAAGGTTCCAAGCTGGAGTGTGAAGCCCTGAAATTATCTTGCTTACTTCTTCCCTGCAGTATGGTCCAGGTGACACTCAGGACACTCAGCTCATGTAGGCCTTCTAACCCTCAATCCTCCTATTGCCTCTCTGTTGTCTTCACCTTTTCACTCAATAATGATCTATTTAAAATATGAGTTTTTGATGTATATCTTCATTGTTTCTAGAGAAGCAGCATAAGTATGTTTCCTCTAGTCCATCATTTTGCGTACTATCTCCTTATCTAACATAGCCACTTCAGCTATCACATGGTTACTGATTGAATGCTATGTCCTTTTTCATCCTTTTGCTTTCAACTAATTTGTGTCTTTGACTCTAACATGGTTTTCTGCTATGTATAGTTAGACTTTATTTTTTAAATCCAGTCTACAATATCTGATTCTCAGTTTGAATAATTTTTACCAATTAATAAAGGCTTTCAAAATAAGTAAGTTTTTGTTTTTGTAGAATATGGGCATATTTTATTAACTTGTCACTAATTTGCAATTTTATTAAGATGTTGAATTTATAATGGTGACTAAAGGTGTTTACTTATTTCATTAAAATTGCCATTTTTTCTGCCAAAAAAAAATTTTATTCTTTGACCTTTAAATTATCACTTCCATAATGCTTCAAAGAACATGAATAAACTGTCCATGAACCAACAGGAAAATTCTATTAATCTACATAACAAATCATAAATGGACTTCAGGTCAACAAAAAACTCCAAGATGAAACAGAAGCAATAGTCATTCTATTAAAAGAAAAAAAAAGGGGGGGGCACCAGCCCCAAATACCAAGGGTGGCAGGTTCAAACCCGGCCCTGGCCAAACTGCAACCAAAAATAGCCGGGCATTGTGGTGGGTGCTTGTAGTCCCAGCTACTCGGGAGGCTGAGGCAAGAGACTCACTTAAGCCCAGGAGTTTGAGGTTGCTGTGAGCTGTGTGAGGCCATGGCACTCTACCGAGGGCATAAAGTGAGACTCTGTCTCTACAAAAAAAAAAAAAAAAAAAAACTTTCAAAGAATTTGTTGGGGAGGTTCTGCCTTCCACGTAGAACTACTTTCAATCTCCAGGTATCATTTGTGTTACTGAAGCATGTCCAACGCCTCAAAAAAGCTATATAGCTCCCTGTTTGGCCATAGAACTGGGTAGCAATGCTCTAGAACATCTGGGGTACTCTCTAAGAATGTAGCACCACATCACTGGGGGTTCAACTCTAATGCAATGACCACACCAGGAAATCTAGAGCTGACCTCCATAGCAACCAGATGAAAAACATCCTGAGTACCACATCCAGAAGCAGCTGTGTTTTCTCTTCCTAATATTGGAGTGCCACCTAGTGTTCCTCCTAAAATTATGTGCATTCTCCTAGACACCTAAGTTCATAGTAATAACAATTAAAATTGTTTCATTTCTCATTTCTCCTTCCATTATCTCTTGCACAGTACCAGAGGATTATAGTAACCTCAGATATATGTACAACTATATTCATATATTTTTATTTTTTCTATAATTTTACCTCATATTATAATTTTCTTTTTTTTCTCATCCATCTTTTCTTTCCTTTTTTCCCCCTGTACCAAAGGGTTACTTAAACTTCAAAGCATAGAGGCATAGAAGATCGAAGAGAATGAATAAATGATAGAAGTATGTAATTGAAGGAAATAAAGAAGTTACACATGAGCCACATGAAAAGGAACCAACAAAAAACACTAGCAACATGAAAAATCAGAAAAGATCAACTCCCCTAAAGGACCACAATGCAGCTACCACTGAAGATCCTAACTATAGAGAAGAAATCACTGAAATGACAGAAATGGCATTTAGATTATGGGTGGCAAAAATGATGAAGGGAATTGAAGGGAAAATGGAAGACAACCAAAAGGAAATACAAAATTTGACCCAAGAAATAAATAAAAGGTAAGATAAAGTCTCTAAGGACCTGGAAAAAAATTAGAAAAGATATATTGGAGCTTAAATAATTGGAGTCTTTCATGCAGTTTCAAAATGCATTAAGTTTCAATATTAGATTAAACCATGGAGAAGAAAGAATATCAGAGCTTGAAGACAAGGTATGCGAGCTAACTCATTCATTTAAATAGCCAGAAGGGAATAAAATAAGATAAATCTCTTAGAGAATTATGAGATTACACAATGTATACAAACATACGAATTATAGATATCCTTTAAGGAGAAGAAAAGAATCTCAATGGCATGACATTTTCCAAAGCTTTTCCAAAGATCAGACATAAATGTACTTAATGGGTATGTAAACTGGGTCAAGTCAATTCAAACAGAGTATCTCCCATCACCTAAATACATTGGAATTAACCTGAAAAAGAGTCAAAATGATAGAGAAAATTCTGCATGCAGCCAGGGATAAGCAGCAGTTGACCTACAGCTGATATATCAGCTGATACTTTATAAGCCAGAAGAAAGTTGGCACCTACCTTCAATATTCTCAAAGAAAACTTCCACTCTGGTATTCTGTATCCTGCAAAACTAAGTATCATATTTGATAGCGAAATCAAATATAATACTGCTCAGTAAACATTGAGGAAATTTGCCACTACAAGACCTGCTCTACAGGAAGCATTCGGACATGTACTATACAAAGACCAACTTGATGGACCACCAGCAAAGTAAAGACACTAGAAATTAAAGGCCAAATCTAGCTACCACATGGCCCAAGTGATAGAACAAGGCAACCAAGTAGCACAAAACAAGATGAAAAGAAAACACCCTACTTATCAAATATGTAAATAAATATGAATGGCTTTAATTCTCCACAGAAGAGGCACAGGCTGGCCATCTGGTTAAAACTAAGTATTTTCTGCTTTTAAGAAATACATCTAACCACCAAGGACAAATCTAGGCTCTGGGTGAAGGTTTGGAAAACAGTATTTCAAGCAAATGGAAATAAAAAATCAAGAATTACAATGCTTTTCATGGATATGATTGTCTTTAAAGTAACAAAAGTAAAGAAGACACTATATGCTGGTATCAGAACAATAAAACAAGGAAATATTTCAATCCTAAATATTTATGCATTTAATGTTTGTACCCAGAGATTTATAAAGTGATCCCTACTGGATTTGAACAATATGATAACCTATAGTGCCATAATAGTTTGGGACATTAACACCTCACTGACAGAAGTGGACAGATTTTCCAAAATAAACTAAACAAAGAAACATTGGACTTAAACATGACTCAAGAGAAAATGGGCTTAATAGACATATATTAAGAATATTAATATTAAGAATACTTCACCTCAGTACTATTAAATATGCATTTTTCTCATCAGCTCATGGATCACTTTTTAAGATCAATTATATCCTGGGACTCAAATCAAACCTCAATTAATTAAAAATATTAGCAATATTTTTATCATTATAGATTACAATTGAATATAGATCTATATTCACATTATAGAAGTCAATGCCAACAGAAATGAACATTCCCACAGAAAGTCCTGAAAACTAAACTATTCTTTGGGTCAAGGTGGAGATACAGAAGGAAATCAATAGATCCTAGAACAAAATGACACCAAAGCCACAAGCTACCAAAACCCGTGAGACACTGAAAAAGAAGTCCTAAGAGGGAAATTCATCATATTAAAGGCACAATTCCAGAAATATGAAAGAGTGCAAGTCAACAATTTAATATATCATCTCAAGGAACTGGAAAAGGAAGAATAATCTAATTCCAAACAGTAGCAAAAAAGAAATAAACAAAATTAGATCATAACTAAATGAATTTGAGACAAAAGAACCATTCAGAAAATTAACAAAACAAAAAATTGGATCTTCGACAAGATAAAGAAAATTGATACCCAAACTGGCCAAATTAAATAGAAACAGAAATATATCATCTGTAATAATCTCAATCAGAAAAAAAGGGAAATAACAACAAATACCACAGATATAAAAGATCATCATTGAATGCTATAATAAAATATTCCATGCCCAGAAATATAAAAATGTGGAGAAAATGGAAAATTCTTGGAATCACATTACATCACTAGACTCAACTAGATAGAAATTGAACTCATAAACACATATATAACAAGACCTAAAATTGTGACAAAAGTAAAAATGCTTCCAACAACAATCACAAAAAAGTCTTGGACCAGACAGTTTTATATCAAAATTCTACTGAACCTTCAATAAGAGCTAGTACCTATATTGCAGAATGTATTCCAAAACATTGAAAAGAAGGTACCATGATACTTCTATGAGATAAATATGATCCTAATACCAAAAAAAGACTCAAAAAAGAAAAAAAGTACAGATCAATATTATTAATGAATATCAATGCAAAATACTCAATAAAAGCTTAGCAAACAGAATACAGCTACAAATAGAAAAAATTATAATACATCACAACCAAATGGACTTCATCCCAGAAATGCAAGTTTTGTTCAACATATGAAAATCCATATTTGCAAAAAAAAATAAAGAAAAAAGAAGTACAAAAAGGGCCATTTGATCCTTTCAGTACCTGCAGATTTCAGTACATTTGACATAATTCAGCATCCTTTTCTTTGATAAGAACACTTAAAAAATAGGCATAAATGGGGCATTTCTTAAACAGATTGAAGCCACCTATGACAAACCCACAGCCAATATCATATAGAATGGAGAAAATCTGAAAGCGTGTTTGCTTAGAAGTGAAACAAGAGAAGTATGTACACTATCACCACTACTATTTAACATTATGCTGGAAGTGCTAATGGAGGCAAACAGTGAAAAGAAGGAAATCAAATGTATCCAGATGGGGACAGAGGAGGTCAAACTAGATAAAACTATTGCTGTTTGTTATAGATATGATCTTACACTTAGACAATCCCAAGGACTCACCACAGGACTCCTAGAAGTGATCAAGAAATACAGTTAACATTTCAGGATACAAAATAAATGTTCACAAATCATTTAGCCTTCATAGATGCCAACAACAATTGAGCTGAGGATCAAATTGAAGATACAATACCCTTCACAGTAGCATCAAAGAAAATGAAATAGCTTGGAGTATACTAAACAAAGGTTGCAAAAGATCTCTACAGAGAGAGCTATGAAACAGAAAAGAAATACCAGAGGAATTAACAAATGGAAGAACTTACCACGCTCATGGATGGGAAGAATCAACATTATTAAAATGTCTATGCTACCCAAATCAATCTAAAGATTTAATGTAATCCCCATTAAAATACCAATGTCATACATTGAAAAACTTGAGAAAATAGTTCTACCTATCATATGAAACCAGAAAAAAAAAACAAATTGACAATGGAATTCTTCAATAAGAACAAATCTGGAGGTATCATGTTAATAAGGTTCAGGATGTACTACAAGTCTATAGTTATCAGAAAAGTACAGTAATGGCATAAAAATAGAGACATAGATCTATGGAACGGAACTGAGAACCTGGGTATAAAATCAGCCTCGCATTACCAAAGAAAATTTGACAAAGCAAATAAAAGCATACACTGGGGAAAAGAATTCCTATTTAAAAAATGTTATCAGGAGCACTGGTTAGCCTCATATAAAAAACTGAACCTAGACAATTTTAATACAGCTACAGCAATACAGTTTTTTCCTTTTCCTACAGTGTGTATGTTTATTGCATTCTCTCTCTGTTTGTGTACACACACACACACACACACATTTATGATTTCTATAGACTTATGGGTACAAGTGGCTTTTGATTATATGGGTTAATCATATATTGTGAAATCTGGACTTTTACTTTATTTGCCACCCAAATAGTGTTCATTGTAGCCAATAGGTAATTTTCAATTTTTTTTCCTCCATTATCTCTCTTTTTGAGTTTCCAATGTCTATTATTCCACTTTGTATGACCAATTTATACCTGTAGCTTAACTTCCACTTGTAAGTGAAAGCATGTGGCATTTGATTTTTTATTCCTAAGTTACTTCACTTAGTACAATGGTCATCAGTAAAATCCAATTTGCTGCAAAAGACATAATTTCATTTTTTCCTATGACTGAGTTATTTTTAAACTATAATTTTATTTTATTTTATTTTATTTATTTATTATTAAATCATAGCTGTGTACATTGATATAATCATGGGGCATCATTCACTAGCTTCACAGACCGTTTACCAAGTTTCACATATACCCTTGTAAGATGCACCGCTGGTGTAATCCCACCAATCCCCTTCCCTATACCCACCTCCCCCTTTCTTCCCCTCCTTTTCCCCCTTCCCCCTATTCTTAGGTTGTAACTGGGTTATAGCTTTCATGTGAAAACCCTAAATTAGTTTCATAGTAGGGCTGAGTACATTGGGTACTTTTTCTTCCATTCTTGAGATACTTTACTAAGAAGAATATGTTCCAGCTCCATCCATGTAAACATGAAAGAGGTAAAGTCTCCATCTTTCTTTAAGGCTGCATAATATTCCATGGTGTACATACACCACAATTTATTAATCCATTCGTGGATCAATGGGCACTTGGACTTCGTCCATGACTTAGCAATTATGAATTGGGCTGCAATAAAAATTCTGGTACAAATATCTTTATTATGATGTGATTTTTGGTCTTCTGGGTATATGCCCAGTAGAGGGATTACAGGATTGAATGACAGATCTATTTTTAGATCTCTAAGTGTTCTCCATATCTCTTTCCAAAAGGAATGTATTAATTTGCATTCCCACCAGCAGTGCAAAAGTGTTCCCTTTTCTCCACATCTGCGCCAACATCTCTGGTCTTGGGATTTTGTGATATAGGCTAGTCTCACTGGTGTTAGATGGCATCTCAAAGTAGTTTTGATTTGCATTTCTCTGATGATTAAAGATGATGAGCATTTTTTCATATGTCTGAAGGCCGCACGCCTGTCTTCTTCAGAGAAGTTTCTCTTCAAGTCCCTTGCCCAGCCTGCTATGGGATCCCCTGTTCTATTCTTCCTAATGTGTTTGAGTTCTCTGTGGATTCTGGTTATTAAACCTTTGTCGGAGACATAACCTGCAAATAACTTCTCCCATTCTGAGGGCTGTTTGCTTGCTTTACTTACTGTGTTCTTGGCTGTGCAGAAGCTTTTTAGTTTGATCAAGTCCCAGTAGTGTATTTTTGAAGCTGCTTCAATTGCCCGGGGGGTCATCCTCATAAAATACTCGCCTATCCCAATTTCTTCAAGGGTTTTCCCTGCACTCTCCTCTAGTATTTTTATAGTTTCATGTCTTAAGTTTAAATCTTTGATCCAGTGAGAGTCTATCTTAGTTAATGGTGAAAGGTGTGGGTCCAGTTTCAGTCTTCTACAGGTTGCCAGCCAGTTCACCCAGCACCATTTGTTAAATAGGGAATCTTTTCCTCACTGGATGTTTTTAATTGGCTTGTCAAAGATTAAATAACGGTAAGTAGCTGGGTTCATCTCTTGGTTCTCTATTCTGTTCCAGACATCTACTTCTCTGTTTTTGTGCCAATACCATGCTGTTTTGATCACTATTGATTTGTAGTATAGTCTGAGGTCTGGTAGCATGATTCCTCCTGCTTTGTTTTTATTTCTGAGCAATGTCTTGGCTATTTGAGGTTTTTTTCTGATTCCATATAAAACAAAGTATTGTTTTCTCAAGATCATTAAAGTATGACAGTGGAGCTTTAATAGGGATTGCATTGAAATTATATATTGCTTTGGGTAGTATAGACATTTTAACAATGTTGATTCTTCCCAGCCATGAGCATGGTATGTTTTTCCATTTGTTAATATTTTCAGCTATTTCTTTTCTTAGAGTTTCATACTTCTATTTATAGAGATCTTTCACGTCCTTTGTTAGATAAATTCCCAAATATTTCATCTTCTTTGGCACTACTGTGAGTGGGATAGAGTCCTTAACTGTTTTTTCAACTTGACTATTGTTGGTATATATAAAGGTTACTGATTTATGAATGTTGATTTTGTAACCTGAGACGCTGCTGTATTCCTTGATCACTTCTAAGAGTTTTGTAGTAGAGTCCCTAGTGTTTTCCAGATATACAATCATATCATCTGCAAAGAGCGAAAGTTTGATCTCTTCTGACCCTATGTGGATACTTTGATCGCCTTTTCTTCCCTAATTGCGATGGCTAAAACTTCCATTACAATGTTAAAAAGCAATGGAGACAATGGGCAGCCTTGTCTGGTTGCTGATCTGAGTGGAAATGATCCCAATTTAACTCCATTCAATATGATATTGGCTGTGGGTTTGCTGTAGATGGTCTCTATCAGTTTCAGAAATGTCCCTTCTATACCGATTTTCTTAAGTGTTCTGATCATGAAGGGGTGCTGGATATTATCAAAAGCTTTTTCTGCATCGATTGAGAGAATCATATGGTCTTTGTTTTTTAATTTGTTTATGTGCTGGATTACATTTATAGATTTACATATATTGAACCAGCCTCAAGACCCTGTGATAAAACCGACTTGGTCATGATGTATAATTTGTTTGATGTGTTGCTGGATTCTGTTTGTTAGGATCTTGTTGAATATTTTTGCATCTATATTCATTAGTGATATAGGTCTATAAATTTCTTTTCTTGTTGGGTCTTTTCCTGGTTTCGGGATCAGGGTGATGTTTGCTTCATAGAACGTGTTAGGTAGTCTTCCTTCTTTTTCTAACTTTTTGAACAGTTTGAGTAATATAGGTACTAATTCCTCTTTAAAAGTTTGGTAGAATTCTGACGTGAAACCATCTGGTCCTGGGCTTTTCTTTTAAGGGAGGTTTTGTATGGTTGATACTATTTCTGAACTTGATATGGGCCTGTTCAACATTTCCACTTGATTCTGGCTAAGTCTTGGAAGGTGAAATGCTTCCAAGTATCGGTTAATTTCCTTCAGATTTTCATATTTCTGAGAATACAGTTTCTTGTAATATTCATTAAGGATTTTTTGGATTTCTGAGGAGTCTGTTGTTATTTCGTCTTTGTTGTTTCTGATTGATGAGATTAGAGATTTTACTCTTTTTTTCCTGATTAGGTTGGCCAAAGGTTTATCTATTATATTGACCTTTTCGAAAAACCAGCTTTTTGATTTATTGATCTGTTGTATTATTCTTTTGTTTTCAATTTCATTTAATTCTGCTCTAATTTTGGTTATTTCTTTTCTTCTAGTGGGTTTGGAGTTGGAATGTTCTTCCTTTTGCAGTTGCTTGAGATGTACCATTAAATTGTTAACTTCCTCTCTTTCCGTTCTATTGAGGAAGGCTTTCAGCTCTATAAATTTCCCTCTTAGAACTGCCTTTGCGGTGTCCCAGAGGTTCTGATAGTTCGTGTCTTCATTGTTGTTTTGTTCCAAAATGTTGGCGATTTCTTTCTTAATCTCATCTCTGACCCAGCTATCATTCAGCATAAGGTTATTTAACTTCCATGTTTTTGTATGAGTATGCAGATTCCTGTTGTTACTCAGCTCAAGTTTTATTCCATGTGGTCCGAGAAGATGCATGGAATAATTTCTATTCCTTTAAATTTACTGAGGGTGGACTTGTGACCTAAGATGTGATCAATTTTGGAGTAAGTTCCATTGGCTGATGAGAAGTATGTGTATTCAGTTTTGTTGGGATGAAATGTTCTGTAGATGTCTGCTAAAGCCAAATGTTGAATGGTTAGGTTTAAATCTAAGATTTCTTTGCTCAGCTTCTTGTTGGAGGATCGATCCAACCCTGCCAAAGGAGTGTTGAAATCTCTGACTATTATGGAGCTGGAGGAAAATCAAGTTGCTCATGTCTGTTAGAGTTTCTCTTATAAATTGAGGTGCATTCTGGTTGGGTGCATAGATATTAATAATTGAGATCTTATCATATTGAGTATTACCCTTAACAAATATGAAATGAGCATTCTTGTCCTTCCTTACTTTTGTTGGTTTAATGCCTATTGTATCTGCAAATAAAATTGCAACACCTGCTTTTTTCTGATTACCATTTGCCTGAAATATGGATGACCATCCTTTCACCCTGAGTCTGTATTTGTCTTTTAAGTTAAGATGTGACTCTTGTATACAACAGATATCTGGCCTGAGTTTTTGTATCCAATCAGCTAACCTATGCCTCTTTAGTGGACAGTTTAAGCCATTCACATTAATGGAGAATATTGATAAGTCTGGTGAAGTTTTGGTTATCGAGTTTTTCAAAAGTCCAGTGAGCATTTTTAATCCTTTCGCCAGTGTGGAAATTGGAGTTTAATCCAAAGTTTCTTAGTGAGTTTACTTTTGTGGTATAGGATTAGGTTGGTCATTATGTAGGATAGGTCTGAGAATATCCTGGAGAGCTGGTTTGGTTATGGCAAATTTCTTCAACATATGAATGTCATTAAAGTATTTAATTTCTCCATCATAAATGAAACTCAGTTTAGCTGGATACAAGATCCTGGGTTGAAAGTTATTTTGCTTTAGGAGATTAAAAGTCGGTGACCACCCTCTTCTGGCTTGAAAAGTTTCAGCAGAAAGATCTGCAGTCATTCTAATATTCTTCCCTTTGAAGGTAATGGTTTTCTTTCTCCTGGCAGCTTTGAGGATTTTCTCCTTCATATTAACTTTAGTGAAGTTTGTTATGATATTCCCGGGGGATGTCTTATTGGGGTTGAGTCGTGCTGGGGTTCTGAAGCTGTCCGCTATCTGAATTTCAGAATCTGTAGGCATGTCTGGAAAATTCTCTTTCATAATTTCATGCAGAAGGGCCTCTGTGCCCAGCGAGGCCACTGCATCTGTTTCTGGAACTCCAATGATTCAGATATTCGCCTTCTTCGAATTATCCCAGAGCTCTCGGAGAGAATGATCCATTTTTGCTCTCCATTTCTCTTCCTCTTTGAGAGTTTGGGGGTGTTCAAAGGCTTTATCTTCAATGTCAGAAATCCTTTCTTCTGCTTGGTCCATTCTGTTGCTGAAGGATTCTACTGTATTTTTCATAGTTTTGAGGGCTGCAAATTCTTGCTTCAGTGTGTCTAAGTCTTTGGTGGTTTTATCTTTAAATTCATTAAATTCTTGAGACAACTTTTGAATTTCTCCTCGAATTCCTAATTCCACTTTGTTAATCTTGTCTGCAATCCAAATTCTGAATTCGATTTCTGACATCTCAGCCAGTTGTTTATGAATAGGATCTTCAATTACATCTGCCATATCTTTCCTTGGGGTGGTTGTTCTATTCTGGTTATTCATGTTAGCAGAGTTTTTCTGCTGATTCCACCCCATGGTTGTTTTACTCCCTTTGATTTTTTCCCCTGGGGTTTTGTCAAGTGCCTGTACAGTGTTGTGGCCTGAGAAACTGAGGCCCTGTCTGGTGTGATGGGGCTAAGTGGTTCTGTCTTGTTTTCAGCTGGTTTCTGTTCTACCCTAGTGAAACAGATACTCTGGATTGAAGTCTCAGCTTTTGTTTGTATCCTTATGGTCTCAGCTCGCCTCAGCGGTTTTGACATGCGTTCTTCAACCTTCTCTCTTAGTGCAGCTCAAATCCACCAGGTTACTTGCTGAATTTTTGTCCTTTAACTCTCCTACTGGACAGTAGCCTCTTTGGATAGCTGGCTTCAGTCAGCCATCTTGTCTCCTCCCCTAAACTGTAATTTTAAATTAAATTTTATTGTTAAAGGATTAAGGATTACAAGACAGATTTTTAGGCTTTTTCTTTTTGCTCTATGTTAATACTGACTTATTCCAATATAGTGTGGTAACTGAGCTACAAAGTTGCCCCATTCATTTACCTAATTATGCTAAAAGTGTCATATATACATATATAATAAACCTAACAATATATTGTTATAATTATTGATTTTAATAATAGCATTTTTGTGAAAGAATTTAAGAAAGAGAAAATATTATAAGGTCTTTCATATTTACCTTCATATTCTATATCTGGTGCACTTTATTTCTTTCTGTGTTTACAAATTATATCTGATGTCATTTTCTTTCAGCCTAAAAGACTTCTTTCAGAATTATTTAGAAGGTTGAATTTATCTTCAGATATTGCTTATCTGAGAATGTCTTTATTTGGGGGGATATATATATATATATATATATACACACACACATATATATGGCTATATATATATGTATTTATACATATATAATTTCAATCTATTTTCTAATTAAAAATAAGTTGCAAAAATCATACAGAAAGATACTATTATCTTTTATGACCATAATTCATTGACAAAACCCTGACATTGATGCAATATTATTAATGCATATACAGATTTTATTCAGAGGATTCTGAAGGCAATGTCTTCTCCCAGAATACAGAACAGTGCCTAGCCTTTATTCAGTTTTCTATACTGAATGGAGACATGTATAGATCGAAAGCAAATTTACAAATAAAATTAAAATAACCAAGAAAAGAATTATGAAGAATAAAATATTTGAGCCAGAAGCTGAAGTCTTGGTGGGTTTTCAGCATGCTTGTAAGATTAAAAGAATGGCAATCAAGGAATAATAAAACACATATATTTCACGAGTCTAAGGAATATATTTTTAAATTTAAAATTTAATTATACTCTGCTTCAATTGATACTTAAGCACTTATATAAATGTATATATTGCAAAAATATAAAAATGCTGTACTTGAGACAGGGATTATTTGATAAATGTAGCAATATTAGTAAGAGTAAAAGTAATATATAAAAATTGACTTCAGAATTCTCTATTAATAAAAGGTGGCTTACAAATTTGACATCTTTTACTATAATTTTACTAGAGATGTTTGAGGCAGATCTGTTAACAGATAAATCATAATGAAATCTGGTAAATGTTCTGATAGAATTAAATATCAGTGGAGAGGCTCTGGGGGTAAATTAGTGCCTTAGAATATCAGTTTCTGATCATCAATGGTTAGATTGTAGTTTTTCAATAATCATAATAGTCATTTTAGAAAAGAGTAGCTGATGTGTTTAATGGCACAGAGTTATGAATGAGCAGGGCATATGTGGGAATAAGACAAATTTCAACGTAAACGGTTATAGGATACAAGTAGGTAAAGTGCTGGTATGGTTTGTGTTGAAATAATAAAACTGATTTACCCCAGCTGGCACCCCCTTATATACCAGGTAAGGACATTTTATTATAACTTTCAGCATCTGTATAAGCTGTGTTTTGACTCCATACTAACATTTGTCACACTCACTTATATATTTAGTTGAATACGTGTTCTTTTCTCTTCACAAAACTGAGATCTTCTCAAGCAATGAACATTTCCTGTTGATCTTTGCATATGCTGTACTTAAAAAGTATTGATTATACACAGTATCTATGCTTGTTAACTTGCTGAAGCAGAGACATCTCTGGTCATTTAGAACAAAAGGATCCCATGATTTTCTTCTCCTTTGTTTGCAGAATTTTCTTTCACTATTACTGATTCACAAATGCCATCTGCCTGTTTTGTGATGGTAGACAGATAATAGGTATCTTAATCTGTACTGCAAACTTCCAGCTCTGCTGTGTCACAAAGTAACATGATCCTGGTGGTTGCTATAGTACAGAAAAGTTTCTGGCTGCAAAGCTTGTTTTTGAAACTATTTTTACAGATGACTCAGAAACCCAAATTAAATATTTATAGCCATTCATTGTATTGCACAAGTAAAAGTGTCCATATAGACCATCCAATTCAACCACCCAATATTTTATAATTTTAACTTGAGTCCAAAGGAGGTAACATAAGAGAAAACAACAGCAAAAAATCAACCTCACCTGACTTCTTGCATTTAGAGATTCTGAGTCCTAATTCCAGGACTTCTAACACTCTGTCTACTGCCTTTTACCTTTAATACAAAGCATAGGAGGGAAGCATTGCATTTAAGATGTCACACTAGTTATATTCCTCTAAACAGGGAATTTATGTCTTAAGAATATAGGCTTTTACAATTGGTTGAATGACAGTCAACCCTGAATTTTATAAGCTTCACCTGTAATTTACTGAAAATAGGCTAAGAATTTGAATGGATAATATTAAAATGTGGTATTTGATTATCACTACAGATCCTTTTTTGTGGACATTATATAAAGAAATGCTAGACTTTACCTGGAAGCTGTAAAAACTACAGTTTAGAGACATTTACAATAAAATGATTTAAATTTGTTTTTATACAAAGAAAATTTAATTCCACTTATTTGAAAAGAAGATGAAATTTCACTTTTCAAGTTGTGTTCCCATTAGTTCTTTCCAAAGTAATGTTTTAAAGCTGTGATAGACATTTTTCCTCATAATAAATCCTCTTAGGACACTGTGTAGCCTGTGGTAAATACAAAGGGGGAGGAAGACTTTTTTAGCTTGAAAAATTATTATTAATATAAACTTCTCTATTTAAAGCCTTTTCCTCTTGTTCCATTAAGACAAAACAGAAATAAACATAACTATGCAGTTTCCAATTTTTTTTTTTTTTTGCAGTTTTTTTTTGGCTGGGGCTGGGTTTGAATGCTCCACCTCCAGCATATGGGCCAGTGCCCTTCTCCTTGAGCCACAGGTGCCGCCTTGCAGTTTCCAATTTTTAAAATTTAATATTACTTATGGAAAGTATTTTGCATAACATTGTATATATATTCTAAGTTTTAGTTAATATCTTTGATTTATGTTCTAAATATAAAGAACAAAGAATAACACAAAATCAGTAATATCCTAAGTTATAACCATAGAGATAAATAAACTGGCATCAGCATTAAGTGCCATTTTGTACTTTTCCCATTATGTTTTTTATATGGTACTACCTAACTCCCAAATCACTGAACTACTCCTTAAAAAGAAAGAAGAAGAAAGGGGAAGAAAGAAAAAAATTGTAGAACGAAAAATAAGAAGGAAAAAGGCTTGACATTTTTTTCTGACATTATTTTTATTAAATCACATGCAGAGAAACAGGTAATGCAAATGAGTGAATATATATTAAAATCTTGGATTTGTATTACTAATAAGTAGAATGATATAGTCAGAAAGAATCAGATTTTTTCCTGTATTGGTTCTTATGTCATCCATATTACAGAATAAATTGTTAACCCATTCATCAGTGAACCAATTGTGACTGAAATTATCAATTGATTTTTTCAGTGCTAATTGAAAAGTGTTTTGTAAAATATGTCTATCTAGATGATAACATTTTATAAATTCTATAAAATAATTTATCCAGAGTATTTTTGAACATAATCTCAATCATTTAAAATGAATTTGAGATTAAAAGTATATTTTTCAAGCAAGAACATTAATTTCTTTCTTTTTTTTTTTTTTTTGAGATAGAGTCTCACTTTGTTGCCCTTAGTAGAGTGCCATGGTATCATATCTCACAGCAACCTCAAATTCTTGGGCTCAAGCGATTCTCCTGCCTCAACCTCCTAAGTAGCTGGGACTATAGGTGCCCGCCACAACGCCCAGCTATTTTTTAGAGATGAGGTCTTGCTCTACCTCAGGCTGGTCTCCAACTCATGAGCTCAGGCAATCCACCCACCTCTGCCTCACAGAGTGCTAGGATTACAGGCATGAGCCATCTTGCCTGGCCTCATTAATTTCATCTTTTGTACATTTTTTATTTCTTATTTTAATAATTGAAACAATTTGAAAGTTTATTCCATCACATCTTTTATCTTTTTTCTATAACATGAATACATTATTTAATAATTAAAAGATACAATATTTTTTAAAAATCATTTTAAGGATTTGGTTTAAAATATACTGATATGGTATATAATTTTGATTAAGAAGTAACTTGGCCTAACACACCTTAAAAAATCCACCTAAACAATGGGAATTTGTTTTCCCCAAATCTTATATTGGATATGGGACATGAATACAGACTATAAAAAGAATCCTACAACTCAATAATAAAAATAAAATTGATCCAATTTAATATGGTAAAGAATTTGAGCAGACGTTGTCTATAGAAGATATACAAAGAGCCAATAAATATGTGAAAAGATGTTCAACATCACATCAGAAAAATGTGAATCAAAATCGTAATGAGATATCACATCATATATATTAGGATTGTTATAATCAAATGACAGATAATAAATGTCAGTTAGGATTTGGAGAAATTGGCATCTTCATTGTACCCTACCAATGAGAATGGAACATAGTGCAGTCTCTGTGGAAAGCAATTTGATGGTTTCTCAAAAGGTTAAACATGGATTTACCAAATGATTCAGCAATTTGACTCCTAGACATATTCCCAAGAATTATAAAAACATGTGTCCACACAAATTCTTGTACATAAATGTTCATAATATTATTATTCCTAACACTATGAACAGTACCAACACCCATCAAATAAAATGTGTCATATCCATAAAATGTAACATTATTCATCGATTCAAAAGAATGAAGTACTGATACATACATGGATTTAGTCTGAAAATATTACGTTAGGTGAAAGAAGACATTCACAAAACACCATAGATTACACGAATTCATTTATATGAAATGTTTAAAATAGGACAATATATAGAGGCAGAAAGAATATTAGTGGTTTTCTAGGGTTGTGTGGCTTGGGAAGAAATGGGCAGTGCCTGCTTATGGTTCTGGAGTTTCTGTTTCAGATGATGAAAATAGTCTAAAATTAATTGTTCTGTTGGCTGTACAACTCTGTGACTATGCTATAACCTATTGAATTGTAAAGTTTAAATGAGTGAATTAAATGGCTTGTGAATTGTGTCTCCAATAATACTATTTTTGTTGTTCTTGAGTGTGTACTGTGGTAGGCAAGAAAATTCCTTTCTAAAAGATACTCATGTCCTAATGCTTGATACCTGTGAATATATCATGTTACATGGCAAAAGAGACTTTGCAGATGATATTAAGGTAAGGATCTTTACACAGGGAGATTTTCCAAGATTATCCTTATAAGCACAATGTCATCATAAATATTCTTAATGATGGGAAGGGAAAGCAGAATATTGGAGTGAGAGATAAATTTGAAGATGCTATATTGCTAGTTTTGAAGTGCAAGGAAGGGGCCAGGAGCCAAGGAATTGAGGTAGGCTCTAGAAGTAGAAAAGAAATGGATTCTTTCTTAAAGCCCTCAGAAAGAATGCCCCCTGACAAAAACTTTGATTTTATCCCAGTAAGACCCATTGCAGATTACTGACCTACAGACTTATAAGAGAATAAATTTGTATTGTTTTACACCACTGTGTGGTAATTTGTTACATAACCAATAGGAAATTTATGCATATATTATGTGTCAGTTCCTGTGCTATATTCTGGTGCTACTTGGGGCAAATTACCACAGCAAGTTTACTGCTTTCATGGTGCTCACAGTCTAGTGGTGACCAAAAATTATCTGGAGACTGATACAAATTTAATTATTTCTCTCAAAAACAATGACCCTGTTAGGAGCAGGTACCAGGAGCTTCTAGGGTTTAGGAACTTGTTACACTCTTAAAATTATTAGGCTTTTGTTTATGAAATTTTTCTCTCTTGATATTTAATGTAAAAGAATTTCAACTTGAGAAAACATTTTAAAGTCAGGTTTATTGAGGTATTATTTACACCCAGTTATCCACATCCTTTTTAGTGAATAGCTCAGAGAATTTGGGCAGATACAAATATTTGTGGAATAACCACTAAAAGATAGATACAGAACATTTTCATTACCCCTTAAAGTTTACTCTGCTAAACCTTTTTATCCAACTTCTCTTTCCAACCCAGTCTGGGATAACCAGATATGTTTTCTATCAATGTAGTTTTGTTTTCTTTTCAGAATGTCATGAGAATGAAGTTACACATAGTTTTCTATCATTTACTGTAATTAAATTAATATCCATTTATGTAGTTGTACAACACACAAATTAATTGTTATACTTGAGTAGGTAAGAAGTCTGGCACAGGTCTCACTGGGCTAAAATCAGCTGGAACCAGGGTTATACTGATTTTTGGATGTTTTAGGGAAGAATCCATCCCTGTCTTTTCTAGCTTCTAGAAATTATCTACATTCTTTGGCTTGTGGCCCTGTTCCTCTATCTTCAAAGCCTGCAACATCACATCTTTCTAGACTTTCTTATATTATCACTATTTTCTCTGACTACAGCCAGAAAACTGTCTCCACTTTTAAGGATCAGATTGGTCCTGGATAATCCTCAACAGTTTCACCATCTTAATGTATTAAACTTTATGCATATGTGCAAGTTCCTTTTACCATGAAAGGTAACATAGTCACAGGTTCTAGGAATTAGAACATGCACATCTTTAGAAAGCCACTTTTATTTCCTGATTACTACAAGTTTCTTTTTATTTTTGAGCATTCTATTATATTGATATGTCAAAATTTATTTAGACCACTGCCAGCTGATGGATATTTGAGATGTTTTCAGTTTTTGGTGATTATGAATAAAACTCCTTTTTATGTTCTATGGGTCTGTGTTATCATTTCCTTTGGTCAAAAACCTAAATGTAATTATACTGTTTAATATCACAATCATTATAAGAAGAGAGTTTAAATTTTGGCATGCTTTCAAGCTTACTGATGTGTATACAACTTTTCAAAACTTTTGATTTTTGCCAGGTGTGGTGGCTCATGCCTGTAATCCTAGCACTCTGGGAAGGCCGAGGTGGGTGGATTTCTTGAGCTCAGGAGTTCAAGGACAGCCTGAGCAAGAACCAGATCCCATTTCTACTAAAAATAGGAAAACTGAGGCTAGAGGATCACTTAAGCCCAAGAGTTTGAGGTAGCTGTGAGCTATGTAGATGGAGTTGCACTCTACCTAGGGTGACTGAGTGAGACTGTCTCAAAAAAATCATGACTCAACAAACAACAAACAAGCAACAACAAAAATTATTTTTTGCTAAAGGTCTTGAATTTCATCATTGGTAGTTTTCCATGACAAAAATGGCTAGTTCACAATAAAAACAATCATACAAGTGCTGTTTACTAATATAACCATCCTATTTCTATATGTAGTAGTTCTTTATGTGTACTCTTCATGTGTTACACAGAATGTTAAAAGTTTATACCCTCCTGGTCAGGATTGAATGAATAATTTTCCCTTCTTCAAGGATATTCTTAAGTGAAACTATTTTATTTTTTGTGTCACACCCACTTTGATTCATGCTCAAGCACCACCAATGCTCCACACAGTGAAAAGGACAAGTAGTACTTTACTAGTACAAATAACACATTTTTCATCTCATACACTCACTGAAAGAATGTCTACTCAAATTTCTGTAGACAATACTTTGAAAATGGCCATTGTGGATAATTCATTGTCCCTAAGCTCCTCAAATGGAGAGTTCTTCTTTCATAAAATAATAAAATACCATGATTGGAAAGTATATAAAAATGTGAAAGCATTAAAATGTCTACTCCACATACTATATATATGACATTTCTGATATCTTTATTTTGGTGACTGAGATGAGGCTAAGTTGGCGTCATTCTAGCATGTAAACATCATTAATTTACTATGTATTGAACAATTGAATGTGTAAATTCTATTTGCGACGTAGGGTGAACATTTCTATTTTATACATGAGATTTTTCCTTAAGGAAATTGATTAAATTCAAAGTATAGAGTGAAGTCAGGAGTCAAAGCCAGATCTATCTGAATTGAATATCTGGGCTCTTTCTAATATATTATGCTCTCTTCCCATAGCATAAATTGTAATTGTTGAAATGAAATGTAAAAATAAAAGTCAATAATTATAAGACATCCTCATATCAATATATTCCTATTTCTTTATATATAAACTATTTGATTCCACATTTAAATGAAGCTTAGCCTCAATGAGCTTTTCCATGGATGTTGCTTCATATTTCTCTCATAATATCTAGTTCAGTTTGAAACTCGAAGCTTTTTATAACTGTCATTTCATTTATCCAGTCACTAATTAGTGAAGTCAAGATTGATTAATTCATTTTTGTCACTGTTTTATCCTTTATCTTTCCAGTGTTTTCTAAGCAATTTGCTTCTAATTTGTTTAGCTTATGGAAATTGCTACTGGTGGAATTATGTTTGAGACTTCTTCAAAAGAGTATTTTATCAAAGATAAGAGCTGAATTTGAAAAAAATTAATTACGTTGTTCAGAAAGATATTGAGGTCTAATTTTCTGTAAATCCAGTTCATCTCTGCACAGTTATGGCCATGTCCTTTGATACTGATGGAATTGTGTATGACATAAATGTTTGGCTGATCCAATGTTTTCTGATTCTTTATAACACCCTCACAAGTACCAAAGTCAGTATTATCAAGATTCATCACTCATGGTTAATGCAAACAGGCTACTATGTATTACGGTGAATATTTCATTCATACCACTCTTGGCTTGAGATACAGGGTGAGGAGGTGGAATGATTAACTGAAATGACTTCCTTTTGTGCTTCATACTCTAACCTCAATTCAACTGAGAGCCTATTGTCCTACTTCCATGACTATCTTTTTCCTCTTTATGTATTGGGTTGTTTAATTTCATCCATACCCTGAATGTGGACATTGATATAGTGGAAAGAACAATGGTTCAGGAATAGAATAATGTGAGGTATATAAAATGCTATAAGCTAGGGTACTTTTCTTTTCTAGGTCTCAGATTTTTTTCACTATAAAGTGAAGAGGTTGAGTAAAATGAATTGAAGATTTCTTAAACTCTATCTCTTTAAGAATGAGGAAAGAAGAAGGAAACTTACTTTTTAATATGCACTTACAGAATTAATCAAACTAGGAGCTAACGAATAATACTCCTTAATAGCAGTCATTTGATAATCCTGATCAGAATTTTGTGATCCAGTTTATGATAAAAAGTAATAGACATCCTTATCCTTTTAAGAATTCATATAACTTTCTTGCTTCAGCTTCTGTAAAAGCCAGAGCCCGCTTCTCGAGCTTGATTCAAACTGATCAATGAGAAAGCTTCTGTCATTGAAAAGAAACCATAATCTGTAAAAGAATTTAAAGAGTTGGAGGAGGAGAGCAAGATGGCGGCCGAGTAACAGCTTTCTTGCATCTGGGCACTGTGAGTCCAGGGAGATAGGAATCCAGGCATCTCTGGCGGGTGGGATCTGCCTATCATCACCCCTGTGAGGATACAGAGAGTCAGAGAGAGACTTCTGGACCCCAAGAGGAGGACTAAAACAGTGGAAAAATGGCAAGTGGTCGCGTGAGTTCAATCGGTCTAAACCCGCCTGCAACTGTAAGTTCAGTAGCAGCGAGACTGCAAACCGGAAAGGCCTTACCTGTGATCTGTTTTGGTGTCTTTGGACTTGGCACTCAGTTGAACTGCCTTGGGGAGAGCCTGAGCAGGAATGTGGAGAACTTTGGCCATTGTCTAGGGCCCCAGTCTGAGCTGCTGAGCCAGACCGAGCTAATAGTGTTTGGCTGTGGGCCACAGGGAGCCATTGTGAGCGATCTGCCCCAGCAAGCTCCGCCCTCAGGGTAGCAGAGCTAGAATTGGGTGGGAGCTGGTAACCCAGCGACCAAGTGGCCTAAGGGTGGGGTCTGAGCCGCCTTGCAGCCCTAACCCTCAGGGGCAAAGTGAGACCGGTTTTGGCACACTGGATAAGTGCATAGCCACTTCAGCAGTGATTCCAGCGACAAGCACTTTCCTGGGAAAGCTTCTGCTCAGCAAGTTTACAAGTTCAAAGTGCCTTTTAAGTGGGCTGAAGAGAGATTTAGGGTGTCTACCTGCTGGGGTTTCAGAAATCAGCAGCCTCCAGTCGTATCAGAACTGTGATTAACATCTCATACCCCAGAAGACCACGTGTTGCCCAGACAATATTCAACGACATATAAATACTGCTTTCTTTTTGGTTGTGTTTTGTCTTTTCTGTTTTTTATTTTTTTTTTTTTTGGTTTGGTTGTTTTTTTGTTTATTTTGATGTTGTTGATGTTGTTTTGTTTTTTAATTTCAACCTTTTCCATACAGATCTTTTTTCTTTCTCAATTTTTCTAGTTTAATTATAATTTCCCATTGCTGCCTTTTTTAATAACTAGAACTTCATTTTTGCTAGTGTTTCTACCGTTATTATTTGGTTTTTCACCCAATTTTATCCTGTAAAGTTTTCTGTTTGCTTCTTTTGGTTTGATTTATAGCATCTTTGTCTTTCCTCTCTACTTGGTGGAGGTGGGGTACTGTGTCTGATCAGGTTAGCAAAGAGCTGGTGACCTCAAGGGACCCACCCAACTGGGCACCCCCAGAAGGTGGTTTTTTTTAAAGGTTGTGTCAAAGTACCCTACTGTACACCTATATTGCTCTGTCTCCTTCTTTCTGTGCCTCTCTTCTTTTTGTCAATATTCCTTTTACCCACCCCCTCTTCTTTCTCTATTTTTTTTTTTTCACTCGGTCCTCCTTTCTTTCAACCCTTTCTTGCTCTTCAACCTTCTCACCCTTCTGGTCCTTTTCAAAAATGACTCATCTAACCCTTAGTCCACAGGCATGAGAACTTAAAGAGCAAGAGGAAGTGAAAGGAAAATTAAGGCAAGGAAACAGATAAAAGAAATCACTCATGAGGAAGAATCAGCAGAAAACTCCAGGCAACATGAAGAACCAGTCCAGAACAACCCCGCCAAGGGACCATGAGGTAGCTACTGCAGAGGATTCCACCTATAAAGAAATGTTAGGAATGACAGAAAGGGAATTTAGAATACACGTGTTGAAAACAATGAAAGAAATGATGGAAACAATGAACGAAACTTTTAATAAAGTGGAAAATAACCAAAAGGAAATCCAAAAACAGAATCAAATAAGAGATGTACGATATGAAGAATATAACAATGATATAGCAGAGCTGAAGGAACTGAAACAGTCAATTAGGGAACTTAAAGATGTAATGGAAAGTATCAGCAACAGGTTAGACCATGCAGAAGAAAGAATTTCAGAGGTAGAACACAAAGTTCTTGAGATAACTCAGATAGTAAAAGAGGCAGAAAAGAAGAGAGAGAAAGCAGAACGTTCACTGTCAGAATTATGGGACTTTAGGAAGCGGTCCAACATACGAGTTATAGGAATTTCAGAAGGGGAAGAAGAATGCCCCAGAGGAATGGAAGCCATACTAGAGAATATTATAAAAGAAAATTTCCCAAATATCACAAAAGATTCTGACACACTGCTTTCAGAGGGATATCTGACCCCAGGTCGCCTCAACTCTAACCGAACTTCTCCAAGACACATTGTGATGAACCTGTCCAAAGTCAAGACAAAAGAAAAGATTCTGCAAGCTGCCAGGAGTAAGCGCCAGTTGACCTACACGGGCAAATCCATCTGAGTAACTGCAGACTTCTCTAATGAAACTTTCCTAGGCAGAAGAAAATGGTCATCTACATTTAATCTACTTAAACAGAACAATTTCCAGCCCAGAATTCTGTACCCTGCTAAGCTAAGCTTCAAAATTGAAGGAGAAATCAAGACATTTACGGATATACAAAAATGGAGGAAATTCGCCACAACAAAACCAGCTCTACAGGAAATACTTCAACCTGTTCTGCACACTGACCACCACAATGGATCAGCAGCAAAGTAAGAACTCAGAAATTAAAGGACAGAACCTAACCTCCACACTGATGCAAAAGATAAAACTAAGCAATGGACTCTCACAAAATAAGATGAATAGAATACTACCACACTTATCAATTATCTCAATAAATGTTAATGGCTTGAATTCCCCACTGAAGAGACATAGATTGGTTGACTGGATTAAAAAACACAAGCCATCCATTTGCTGTCTGCAAGAAACACACCTGGCTTCAAAAGACAAATTAAAGCTCCGATCAAGGGTTGGAAGACAATTTTTCAGGCAAATGGCATTCAGAAGAAAAGAAGAGTTGCAATCTTACTTTCAGATTCATGTGGATTTAAAACAACTAAAGTCAAAAAAGACAAAGATGGTCACTTTATATTGTTCAAGGGAAAAATACAACAAGAAGACATTTCAATTCTAAATATTTACGCACCCAATTTAAATGCTCCCAGATTCATGAAACAGACCTTACTCAGTCTGAGCAATATGATATCTGATAATACCATAATAACAGGGGACTTTAACACTCCTCTTACAGAGCTGGACAGATCCTCTAAACAGAAATTAAACAAAGATATAAGAGATTTTAATGAGACCCTAGAAAAACTGTGCTTGATAGACGCATAAAACACTCCATCACAAAGATAAAGAATATACATTCTTCACATCGCCCCATGGAACATTCTCCAAAATTGATCATATCCTGGGACACAAAACAAATATCAAAAGAATCAAAAGAATTCAAATTTTATCTTGTATCTTCTCAGACCATAAGGCACTAAAGGTGGAACTCAACTCTAACAAAAATGCTCAACCCCACCCAAAGGCATGGAAATTAAACAATCTTCTGTTGAATAACAAATGGGTGAAGGAAGAAATAAAACAGGAAATCATTAACTTCCTTGAGCATAACAACAATGAAGACACAAGCTACCAAAACCTGTGGGATACTGCAAAAGTAGTTTTAAGAGGAAAATTCATTGCTTTAGATGTCTACATTCGAAAAACAGAGAGTGCATCAACAGTCTCACAAGCCACTATATGGCATTGGAAAAAGAAGAACAATATAAGCCTAAACTCAGTAGAAGAAAAGAAATATCCAAAATCAAATCAGAGATCAATGAAATTGAAAACAGAAGAATCATTCAGAAAATTAATGAAACAAGGAGTTGGTTTTTTGAAAAAATAAATAAAATAGATAAACCATTGGCCAGACTAATGAGGAATAGAAAAGTAAAATCTCTAGTAACCTCAATCAGAAATGATAAAGGGGAAATAACAACTGATCCCACAGAGATACAAGAGATCATCTCTGAATACTACCAGAAACTCTATGCCCAGAAATTTGACAATGTGAAGGAAATGGATCAATATTTGGGATCACACCCTCTCCCTAGACTCAGCCAGGAAGAAATAGAGCTCCTGAACAGACCAATTTCAAGCACTGAGATCAAAGAAACAATAAAATAGCTTCCAACCAAAAAATGCCCTGGTCCAGATGGCTTCACACCAGAATTCTATCAAACCTTCAAGGAAGAGCTTATTCCTGTACTGCAGAAATTATTCCAAAAAATTGAAGAATCCTCCCCAATACATTCTATGAAGCAAACATCACCCTGATACCAAAACCAGGAAAAGACCCAAACAAAAAGGAGAAGTTCAGACCAATCTCACTCATGAATATAAATGCAAAAATTCTCAAACAAAATCCTAGCCAATAGATTACAGCTTATCATCAAAAAAGTCATTCATCATGATCAAGTAGGCTTCATCCCAGGGATGCAAGGCTGGTTTAACATACGCAAGTCCATAAACATTATCCACCGTATTAACAGAGGCAATAATAAAGATCACATGATCCTCTCAATAGATGCAGATAAAGCATTTGATAAAATCCAGCATCCTTTTCTAATTAGAACACTGAAAAGTATAGGCATAGGTGGCACATTTCTAAAACTGATTGAAGCTATCTATGACAAACCCATTGCTAATATTTTATTGACTGGAGTAAAACTGAAAGCTTTTCCTCTTAGAACTGGAACTAGACAAGGTTGTCCTCTGTCACCTGAACTATTCAACACAGTGCTGGAAGTTCTAGCCAATACAATTAGGCAAGACAAGGAAATAAAGGGAATCCAAATGGGAGCAGAAGAAGTCAAACTCTCCCTCTTTGCTGACGACATGATCTTATGCTTAGAGAACCCCAAAGACTCAACCACAAGACTCCTAGAAGTCATCAAAAAATACAGTAATGTTTCAGGATATAAAATCAATGTCTACAAGTCAGTAGCCTTGTATACACCGATAACAGTCAAGATGAGAAGATAATTAAGGACACAACTCCCTTCACCATAGTTTCAAGAAAATGAAATACCTAAGAATATACCTAATGAAGGAGGTGAAGGACCTCTATAAAGAAAACTATGAAATCCTCAGAAAGGAAATAGCAGAGGATATTAACAAATGGAAGAACATACCATGCTCATGGATGGGAAGAATCAACATTGTTAAAATGTCTATACTTCCCAAAGCAATCTACCTATTCAATGCCATTCCTATCAAAATACCAACATCGTACTTTCAAGATTTGGAGAAAATGATTCTGCATTTTGTATGGAACCGGAAAAAACCCCGTATAGCTAAGGCAGTTCTTAGTAATAAAAATAAAGCTGGGGGCATCAGCATACCGGATTTTATTCTGCACTGCAAAGCCATAGTGGTCAAGACAGCATGGTACTGGCACAAAAACAGAGACATAGACACTTGGAATCGAATTAAAAACCAAGAAATGAAACTAACATTTTACAACCACCTAATCTTTGATAAATCAAACAAGAACATACCTTGGGGGAAAGACTCCCTATTCAATAAATGGTGTTGGGAGAACTGGATGTCTACATGTAAAAGACTGAAACTGGACCCACACCTTTCCCCACTCACAAAAATTGATTCAAGATGGATAAAGGACTTAAATTTAAGGCATGAAACAATAAAAATCCTCAAAGCATAAGAAAAACACTGGAAGATATTGGCCTGGGGAAAGACTTCATGAAGAAGACTGTCATGGCAATTGCAACAACAAAAATAAACAAATGGGACTTCATTAAACTGAAAAGCTTCTGTACAGCTAAGGAGATGATAACCAAAACAAAGAGACAACCTACATAATGGGAAAGGATATTTGCATATTTTCAATCAGACAAAAGCTTGATAACTAGGATCTATAGAGAACTCAAATTAATCCACATGAAAAAAGCCAACATCCCATATATCAATGGGCAAGAGACATGAATAGAACTTTCTCCAAAGACGACAGACGAATGGCTAACAAACACATGAAAAAATGTTCATCATCTCTATATATTAGAGAAATGCAAATCAAAACAACCCTGAGATATCATCTAACCCCAGTGAGAATGGCCCACATCAGAAAATCTCAAAACTGCAGATGCTGGCATGGTTGTGGAGAGAAGGGAACACTTTTACACTGCTGGTGGGACTGCAAACTAGTACAACCTTTCTGGAAGGAAGTATGGAGAAAGCTCAAAGCACTCAAGCTAGACCTCCCATTTGATCCTGTAATCCCATTACTGGGCATCTACCGAGAAGGAAAAAAATCCTTTTATCATAAGGACACTTGTACTAGACTGTTTATTGCAGCTCAATTTACAATCGCCAAAATGTGGAAACAGCCTAAATGCCCACCAACCCAGGAATGGATTAACAAGCTGTGGTACATGTACACCATGGAATACTATTCAGCTATTAAAAAAAATTGAGACTCCACATCCTTCGTATTAACCTGGATGGAAGTGGAAGACATTATTCTTAGGAAAGAATCACAAGAATGGAGAAGCATGAATCCTATGTACTCAATTTTGATATGAGGACAATTAATGACAATTAAGGTTATGGGGGGAGGTAAAGCAGAAAGAGGGACGGAGGAAGGGGGGTGGGGCCTTGGTGTGTGTCACACTTTACGGGGGCAAGACATGATTGCAAGAGGGACTTTACCTAACAATTGCAATCCGTGTAACCTGGCTTATTGTGCCCTCAATGAATCCCCAACAATAAAAAAAAAAAAAGGAATTCATATAACTTTCATATTTATTGAATCCAATTCACTGTGTCTAAAACACTGCAAACATATGGGATCAATTCAATGGGTGAAAACTTCAGTTTAACATTAATTTAAAACATAGGAATACCTTCCAACATGTCTTGAATGAATTGTTTACTTTTTTAATTTTTACTAGCCTATTGAAATGTAACCTCAAATTCAAATCCTCAATAACAAGAGGGAATATAAAAAATATTTATTAAAAGCATTTTTGAAAATGCATGAAAGTTCATAAAATTAAGTATAGTATAAAATATGATGTTAAAATGAGTATAAGGTAAAATTCCAAAGGAGATTAAATTATAGTCAAAGTATATGCTAACCACATTGAATCATGATTTAGAATATTGTCCTTTCTCATCATGTAGTATTGGCTGCAAAAATCAGTGATGTAACACATGGTTATATCACTGAGCCAGCAAACACCCAATTGACCCTAGGCATGCTGGGCTTTACTGGATAGCCCAGTGAGTGGGTACAGATTTCTAAAGATGTCATCTGATAATGGGCTAGGAAAAACTATTAATATATGTACCATTATTACTTGATTGAGGAAAGCTCAGTCTTTTTTTTTTTTTTTTTTTTTTTTTTTTTTTGTAGAGACAGAGTCTCACTGTACCGCCCTTGGTAGAGCGCCGTGGCGTCACACGGCTCACAGCAACCTCTAACTCTTGGGCTTACGCGATTCTCTTGCCTCAGCCTCCCGAGTAGCTGGGACTACAGGCGCCCGCCACAACGCCCGGCTAGGAAAGCTCAGTCTTAATGGCATTTCACTTAGTGAGGATGCGTTTTAGAATAATGATCAGTACTTTGAAAGTTATTTGTGTTTAGAATTCTGTGTTCTAAGTAGAAAGCAAGACTATTTAAACAGTGGGACCACACCTATGGAGCATATTGCAAGGGTACAAGTCAAATCTACCAAGAATAGAACATAAATGTCTTAACGCAATAATTAAGTAAATGAGGTGAAAGCTATATTAATTAGTTTGATGTAAGCACTTTAAATTGTATAAAAAACCTACACATTGTACCCCCAAAATGTATAAATGTATTCATGATCTATGTCACATGACTTAATAAAAGGAAAATAAAATAAAATAAAGGGAATAAAAATTTAAAAACCTTAAAAAATAAAGATAAATTAAAAATTAAATGACTACTCATTTTGAGGAGATCAATCAGAAGACTGGGAAATTACTACTATTTCAGATTTCTGGGCGGTCTTGAGATTGGAAAACTTTTCTTACTTTATTTATCCAGGCAGAAAACAAGCTATAACATGGATTTGGACTGTAACTACTAAATTAACCACTCTCTACATGCTGGTATAAAATGAGGGCATTTCTAATCACTGTTGTGGATTACATGGTTTCATTGAAACAGATCAAACTATTGCTGGAGATTACTGTAAAAATTGAGAAAATCCTAGTATGTGGAAGGTTTTATTCTATAAGGTTGTAAAATTCTGAATCAAAAAAACTAGAATCACTACGAAGTCTACTGAAGTATTATATTCATCTATAATCAGTGCATATAGCTACACAAAGCATGAACCAGAAGCATGAGAGTAATACATGCAAGGCTTTGTTTTCAAATATTAGTGGAAATATTGGCTGTCAAATCATTAACATTGTTAGTCTGCTTTACATTGCTATGGAGGACTCTTGTCATAAATTTGTCCTTGTGAACTACAGCATTGGGATATATTATAACATACATAAAACGTATGAAAATGCTCAACATCACCAATTAAATAATAGATGTTGATATGATTGTAGTGAGAAGGGAATGCTTATGTAGTGAGGTGGGAATGTAAACTTGGACAACTGCTATGGAAATCAGCAGTAGTCTTGGCTGCAAAAATCAGTGATGTAACACATGGTTATGTGTTATACCTAACCATAGGTATAACCCATATGGTTCCTGAAAGAAATAAAAGTGACCTACCATTCGATCCAGCAGTCCCACTAATTGGTACCTACCCAAGGAAAAGAAGTCAGTCTCTCTCTATCTCTTTTTGGAAAGAGTCTCACTTTGTCACACTTGGTAGCGTCCTATGGTGTCATTTCTCAGAGTAACCTCAAACTCTTGAGCTAAATCAATCTTCTTACCTCAGCCTCCCAAGTAGCTGGGACTACAGGCACCTGCCATAACGCCTGGCTATGTTTTAGAGATGGGGAGTGGATCTTGCTCAGGCTGGTCTCGAACTCCTGATCTCAGGCAATCCACCCATTTCGGCCTACCAGAGTTCTAGGATTACAGGCATGAGCCACTATGCCCAGCGGAAAGAAGTTATATATATATAAAACTTCTTTTTAACTACTAAAAAGAAGTTATATATATATATATAACATATATATATATATATAATACCTTTACTCCAATGTCCATCACAGCACAATTCACAATAGCAAAGGTATAAAGTCAACCTAAGTACTCATAAGTTGATGAGTGGATAAAGACAATGTGGGATATACACCATGGAGTAGTACTCAGCCCTTTAAAGGAATGAAATAATGACTTTTGCAGCAACTTGCATGAAACTCGAGACCATTGTCCCAAGTGAAGTATCTCGGGAATGGAAAAATAGATAACCACATGTCCTCAGTTATAAGGGGGAGCTAAACAGACCATATATATGGTCATAAGGAACAGCAACAGACATCGGAAACTAAAACGGGGGGACTGAGGTTTGGGATAAAAAAAAATATCACAGTATGTACTATTCTGTTGATGGGTGCTCTGAAAACTGTGACCTCAGCATGTTACAGTTTATCAAGGTAACAAAAAACACTTGTACCCCTTATTTTTTTAAAGCAAATATGATAACAATGGGACATATTGTAGCCTCCTATTTTCAGCTTTATTGAGGTATAATATAATTTTAAACATATAAATAAATAAAATTCATACCTCTTCATTTCAAACATTTAAAAACCCCGTGAAGGCAATTGTAACTAAAAGAAGCAGGTATAGGTTTAGTTCTCTAAAAAGGAAATAGATAAATCAAGACTGTTATAATAGCGTTTAATGTGGAAAACTGACTTTTTTTTTGGTGTATCAATGAACATGTGTTCTCTGGGAAGCTGACCTATATAGATTATTTGATGTTTTATGACTTTTGTTTGGGTTTGGCAAATAGAAGTATTCTAGCAGATTAGAGGAAGTAAGGAAAAAAAGTAAAATATGTATTCTATAAGTGTCGTCCCTGCATGAATATTTTGGTTTTGTTTTATTTTTTTTTCCCTTGACCACTAACGGTTACTAAATGTCTCCATCTGACTCTTTCTACTCAACTCTCTCATTCCCTCTTATTTGCTGGCCAAGGGGTGTTACTAGCCCTAGGGTAATTTGATGTCTCTTGCAGTTTCTCTAAAATTCCCCCACATCTTTGTAAATAGTTTTATAGTTAATGGTATCCTTTAATTACCCTAATTTGGAGATGTAATGTGTTTCCTGCTGAGTCTATGACTAATAGACACTTTGTTAAAGGTATTTAAGCTGTGACTAGGAGGATAAATAGGAGCTGGATAGTCAGAGAAAGTTGTGTGTGAAGGCATAAGAAGCAGATTAGGAAAGGAGAACATTGTTGGAGTGGAAACAGCACATAAAAAATCTTCAAGGCAAAAATGAGACTGGCATACTCTAGGGATGAAATAAAGGTCAGTATGTTGGAACCTATGCAGCATAGAGAAGAGTGATGTGAGATTAGCCACAGAGACTCGATAAAGTTTAGAAGTCTAATGGTACAGGGGTTACAACCACATGGTATGTGCCTCAGAGGGGTAGGTAACTTTATGAGTTAATGAAGAATCAATTCTTCTCATTATATCCCTAGGAAACACAAAAGAAAATGTCCTCACTTCCCAGTCACTGTAGTTTGAATGTTTATGTCCCCTTCAACAAATTTATATGTTAACATTCTAACCCTCAAGGTGGTGATATTAGTAGGTACAGCCTTTAGGAGGTGATTAGTACTAGGAAGTGGGGGCTTTGTTATTAGAATCCTTGTAAAAAAGAGACTCCAGAGAGACCCTTTGCCTGTCTTCCACTATGTGAGGACTCCAGTGAGAAGGTAACATGAATAAGAAAGCATGCCTTTCCCAGACATTGCATCTGCTGGCTCTTTGATCTTAAACTTCTTACCCTTCAGAACTGTGAGAAATAAATTTATGTTGTTTATAAGCCACCCCAGGCTATGGTTGTTAATTTTAATGGCCCACACAAATAAGAGAGAAAATTGGTACTGAGAAATGGAGATACTGCTGTAGTAAATACCCAAACATGTGTAAGCATCTTTGGAACAGGATAGTAAGTATATGCTGAAAGAGTTTTGAGGTACATGCTAGAAAAAGCCTATGTTGCGGCAAACAGACTATTAAGCGTGATTCCGATGAGGACTCAGAAAGAAAAGAGCTCTGGAGAAAGACTTAATCTTTTTAGAGAATAAATAATTCTGAATATCATGTTGATAGAAATATAAATGGTAAAGGCCATTCTCATGAGGTCTCAGATAAAAATAAGAAATTTGTTTTTGGCTAATGGAGAAAAGGCTATCTTTGTTTTAAAGTGCCAAAGATTTAGTAAATTTCATCTGTACCCTTCTAAGATGCACCGTAGGTGTGGACCCACTAATTACTCTCCCTCCACTTATCCCCCCTCCCCTCCTCTTCGTTGCCCCTTTCCCCATATTCTTATGTTGAGATGGGGTTATAGTTTTAATAATAATAATAAAAAAACTAAAGACATTTGAGAAAATAATGAAAAAAAAAATGTCGCAAAGAATTTAGCTCAATTATATTTGTGTCACAATGTTTTATGGAAGGTAAAACTTACGATAAATAAAATTAGATATTTGGCCCAGGAAATAATTATGTGAAGTGTTGAAGTTGGGGGTATGTTCTTTCTTGATTACTTCTAGTAAAGTAAAATAAGACAGAATAATGATTTAAAGGTGGCATATTAACAAAAAGGTAAACAAAACAATTTATACTGTGAAGTTAATATGAACATGAAACAGAAACATGAAAATAAATCTCAAAGAGGAGTGGGATATCTCTTTGGCCCTAATAAACTTAATATAACTCCTTGATGTGACAGTAATATATATTTACCAGGAGAAATGCAAAGGTACTATTATTCATTCTTTTAACAGTCAAAGAGAGTGCCTTTAACTATGTACCTGGTATTTCTAGAATGAAGTATTCATGAGAAAAATGAAGGATCATACAAATTTAAATAGAATGTAGTTGTTATGAGTGTAGACGTCACAGTCTAGTGGAAGAGACAAACACAGAAGTGATTATGACGCGCTGTTGGTGGGGGGGCTTCCGCATAGGTTGTACAAAGTGCTCTGGGATTATAATGAAGAGAAGTGTTGGTTTTGACTAAAGAGGGAATTCTTACATGTAAAGTGACACTTGAGCTAGCATCCTAAGGCTGAGCAGATAAATGAGATTTAAATTTAGACAGCATTGACATCTTCATTTTCTCAATAAATATGTACCGAGTGGTTAGAGTATGTCCTAGGCATTGGAGATATGGCAGTGTTAATGACTGACTAAAATCTAAACCCCGATAAGGTCACGTTCTGGTGGATGCAACTTAAATTAACCCAATAGGTATATGTACTATGATTTAAGGTAGTAAACATGCTCTGGAGAATAGAAAAACAGGATAGTGAAAAGAGAGTCCTGGAATAGGTGTGTTCCTATCCACCATTTTAGACAGAATGTCATGTCTAGTAAAGGAGCAATGCAAGTAAAGATTAGGCAGCAGCTTTAGTGAGCAAAAGGGGTATCAAGTGAAAGACTTATGCAGGAACAGGAGTGGGGCATACTCAGAGAATGAGTATTTAAGTATTTCCTTTCCTTAAATGAGGAAGGGGTAGATTCGAGATGTTATGTAGAAACTTGACAAGAATGTAGACAATATGAAAGCAGAGATGTTTCTCTGTTTCTGTTTTGTTCATTGCAATATACCTGAACACTATCTGACTGATACCTGAGTACACTATCTGACACATGATAGACGCTCAATAACTGTCTATTGGATAAATGGAACATTTGGTAGCTGACTAGATGTTTTCTTTCTTTTTTTTTTGAATTTTATTATTTTATTTTTTATTAAATCATAGCCGTGTACATTGATATGCTCATGGGGCATCATACACTAGTTTCATAAACCGTTTGACACATTTTCATCACACTGGTTGACATAGCCTTCCTGGCGTTTTTTTAGTTATTGTGCTAAGATATTTACATTCTACATTTACTAAGTTTCAGATATACCCTTGTAAGATGCACCGCAGGTGTGATCCCGCCTGTCCTCCTCCCTCTACCCACCTCTCCCTCCCTCCCCTCCCTTTCCTCCTTCCCCCTATTCTTAGGTTGTAACTGGGTTATAGTTTTCATGTGAAAGCCCTAAATTAGTTTCATAGTAGGGCTGAGTACATTGGGTACTTTTTCTTCCATTCTTGAGATACTTTACTAAGATGACTAGATGTTTTCAAAGGAAATTAATGAGAAGTACAAGGGTATTAGTGATGACATAGGTTTTCTAGTTATATTATGAAGTGGAAGGGGAAGCCATCAGTTAAGGTGGAAAAATATAAGACTAAGATAGACTGGGAGAATGAGGAGAGGCAAGGAGGGAGTATTCTGCCTATGTATTTGTGGGGTGAAACTGATTGGTACTGATTATTCCAACTAATCTGTGTACATTATATGCCTAAACTGTACATTTCTCCCATGGATAGCTGCAAGATTTCTTTCAGTACTGGAAATGTTATCCTTACACACTTGAATAAGCCTATGATTTGCTGACACTTCTCTAAGGAGGAGTGCAAAGACGCTAAAATTGTAGACGTAAGGGGCAGGCTAAAGAGATGAAAATTGTTTTAACTTATTGGTAATGGTTATAAAGTTGATAAAGATAAATACATATTTCTAAAATGTTTATTTTTATCTATTATTAATCTGAATAATATGTCTGGCTATCAAATGAGATAGCTGTGGATAGGTGAGGCTACAAACCCAAGAAGGACCCAACAGCCCACATGCATGTCGGAGTAAACTTAAGGACTTGATACTAATCATGTCATGTGGAATCCTTCTCCAGTTTCTGAAAGCTTATGGCTGTTATTGACTCCCCACACAGGTACATTTACTTGATGTTGTTTTTCTTGGAGGAGATGACTTATATCCTAAATTTAGAGAATAATTTAGGACTTTCTAATTTGGGTTAACAGTTTCTTCTGAAGATACACTAATAACATGAAAAGAAACTAAAACTGATTATAACCTTAAAACCAACTTTACCTTTTCAGGTTGTTGAAATCAGTTACTTTGGTCTTTCTTCCATTGACACAAAATCTTTTCAAATTGCAGCTTTATAAGCAATAGTAATAAAAGACCATTATTGCCAAAAAGAGTCATTATTTTCTAAAATATTTTACTTTTTCCACTTTGATCTCCATAAATATGACTGTTTGGCAGTCTCTGGAGGCAGAGCTAGGGGTCAGGGTGGGGGTGGTGAAGTGCTTCACCAGGAAGGACAGGTGGCCCTAGAGGAGGAAAACATTGTAAACTCAGGGCAAAGCAATGTCACTGTGTTTCCCGTGTAACTTCCCAGGCCAGTAATCCAGGCAACTGACTCTTACCAGAACCATGACAATGTAGGACCTCCTCAAGTTTCTCTTCAGTTCAAAGGGCTCCATGGGCTTATGAGAACCCCACAAACAATTCATCCACCGATGAATGCGACTTTAACTTACATTTGTCACATGTGAGTAACCATCAGGACAGAGTTGCCCATACTCAAGAAAACTATCTCAAGCTACATTCCCTCACAGCTTATTGTCTATACTTGATACAAGATAAATAGATAGTGTGTAGAACAAACAGCTCTTTTCAGATGACAGAAGAAACAATGGCCCAGGAAGAAGAATCTTTCAGTCAGTGGGAATAAAATGGAAACCATACACAGAGAAAAGAGTGCCTCGAGCCATTTCATATCCAGTGCCTGAGAGGAAAAGAACATCTGCCATTAATATTGCATATACAATTCACAAGTCACAAGTTGCCAACAGTGTGTACATGTGACTGTATAGGGACACAATGATTCACTTATTAGCACTGAAGGACTACAAGAAACCTGACGTGCTGTTTCTACTCAATGAATCCCCAACAATAAAAAAAAAAGACACAGGCTAGGAAATATAGTTGAAACTTAAAAACGTTGGGAACTTCAGGTCATTTCAAAGGCCAAACGGACAATGGGAAGAATATTTAAAATTAGGATTTGCCTAGAGAATTTAAGCTGTATTTTATTTCATTCAATAAATATGTCCCAAATGGAATTCAATTTCAAAAAAAAGAAAGACAGCATCCAAAAAGTGACAAGAACTCCACTGGAAAAATTCTACACCAGGTAGTCAATTGAAATTCCAAGATATATCTTTCTTTCTTTCTTTCTTTCTTTCTTTCTTTCTTTCTTTCTTTCTTTCTTTCTTTCTTTCTTTCTTTCTTTCTTTCTTTCTTTCTTTCTTTCTTCTTTCTTTCTTTCTTTCTTTCTTTTTTTATTAAATCATAGCTGTGTACATTAGTATGATCATGGAGCACCATACACTTGGTTCATAGACCGTTTGACACATTTTCATCACACTAGTTAACATAGCTTTCGTGGCATTTTCTTAGTTATTTTGCCAAGACCTTACATTCCACATTTACTAGGATTCACATATACCCGGATTATGTTTTTTAAAAGCTCCAAAGAGATTGGCCTGGATACAATGTAGCAGATATGCAAGTTATTGGAGTTGGTACTTTCCAGAAACGTAGATCCATTTTACAATGCTATTGACACCAATTGCTCAGACTCTTCTATAGGTTCCAGTACAGATGACACATCATCTTCTGAGCAATAGCTTTTCCATTTGGCTTTTATTGACCCTGATAACTACAGTACAGTCAATATCAAATAGTCTTTGGAATAATACCAGTGAAAAATATTCAGGTCTCCTACCACCTTCTGCAGCTAATGCCATTTCCATTCCTTCAGTTCTGCCTGCAAACTACTCTCGCATTTCAAATCCTCCTCTGCCTATAAATTCAAATTGTCATTCATGTAGCACTCCAAAAATACCTGAGACTCAGAATCCATATGTAGATGGTTATGGTTGAAACAGTAGCATCTTTCAGAGCCAGCAAAATAAACATAGCTCTTCAGGGATGTTAGCTTCTATTTGAATTCAATTGAAATGGCCAAAGTTCATGGAGAGAAAACATTTGCTATCTGATGAGAAGCTCAAATATAAATGTATGGAATACAAAGCAAAAAAAAAAAAAAGTATTATACCGAGATGATAGGCAAACAGAAGACAGATTCTAGAAAATTTGTACACTCCAGTAAAAGTGTTAAAAATGTTTGCGATGCTTGTGGGAAGACCCATCCAGCCAGGCTATTGGATTATTTGACTATCTCACTATAATTTCCTCTGAGGAACACTGGTATTATGAGGAGGAATTTAGAACAGAGTATAATGAATATCAGGACTTATACACCAAGACGCCGACTTTAGCACATTTATTAATTTAGATTTAAAAAGAAAGCACCTTTATCCAGGTTCCAAAGAAGATTCAGGATATTAATTTTAAAATCTCACTAAAATATCAGAAGAGGAAACAGATTAGTTCCAGTTTTATGCGTAAATATATAGATGTATCCTTATAACAAGCTAGTTCACATTAAAAGATTAATAATTATTTTGACCAACATCAAGCAGAGTCATGGTGCTAGAACAGTGTTTGGACCAGAATTAACTTAAACCTTATTAGTTAAAATTCCAAATAACTTGAAGTAAAATTCTTAAGGGATGAAACTTGTTTCTCCATTGAAACTCTCAGAATTACTCTTTTAACTCTTTACATCTTTTATGTTTATCTGGATGGAATTGAAAAACATTATTGTTAGTAAAGTATCACAAGAATGGAAAAATAAATATCCAATGTACTCAATACTAATATGAACCATTATATAAACATGCTTACATGATTAATAAAACACAAATATAGTCTAGTATGGTGGAAGGGGAGAGGAGGAAGATATATGGCAGAATGAGGGAGGGCATTCGGCAGGATCTCACCTATGTGCACAATGGTGGGTGCATACCACGCCCCCTGGTTGAGGCATTCTTTTACAACTGGAACTTTACCTTGGAAGTGAGAACAAAACAATGTAATCTAAAAATGTGTACCCTCATATTAATTTTAAATAAAAAATAAATTGATTACATTTCTACCTTTTTATATGTATTTTAATGTTCGACTTGTTTATCTTTGGTTTTATTTATTCTTATTCTTTATTATTTAATTTTCATTTAATTTTACCTTGATTATTTGTACTTTTAAAGATGCTTAATTTGATCATTTCTCTCCAAAATTTGTATTTCTACTTCCCTTTTTAAAATATTGAGGGGCAAGTGTCAAAATTGTGCACATTTAAAAATAAAAACTAACAATGCGTAAGATTTAACACTTCCAGATAACCATAGGATTCTTTTGGACTACTCTTTTTTGTTTATATAAATATGAAGTTGTGGGGCCGGGTGCAGTGGCTCATGCCTATAATCCTAGCACTCTGGGTGGCCAAGGTGGGGGGATCCCCTGAGCTCAGGAGTTTGAGACCAGCCTGAGTAAGAGCCAGGCCCCATCTCTAAAAAAAATGACCAATCGTTGTGGCAGGTGCCTGTATTCCCAGCTACTTGGGAGACTGAGGCAAGAGGATAACTTGGGTCCAAGGGTTTGAAGTTGCTGTGAGTCTCAACAATAACAACCAAAAAAAAAAAAAGAAAAGAAGAGAAAAGAAAAGCAAACAACCAAATATGGAGCTGTCAGACTACCCATTCTCAATGCAAAGTCAACATAGAAATTTATAAGTTTGCATAAATTACTAAGATTCTTCAAACAGTACGGATTTCCAATTCATTAAGTTTGTTTGTTGACCTTGATACTGTCACTTGTTTTTATCTTGGGAGAACAAAAGTTATGCAGTCATACACCCAAAGACATTCAACTCATGATTCAGATTATGCTGTCTTTTCTAAGTACTGCCATTTGAAATGGCAGCCATAATGTTTATAAATCTGAATTTTGAAATGTTTTCCCAAATTTGCTTGCTATCTCTAGTAAATGTTTATGCCCACAATACAAATGAAAACTGGTACATACAAAGAACATAAGTAAAAATGTACATTGGGAACCTGATAAGAAAATGAACACTTGGGAACTCACCGCCCAGTTTAGGAATTAGAATATTTTGAATGATTTTGGAGCTGTTTTTGTGTTCCTCTCATCTGTTCTGCACCCCCACCTCTCCATAGTGGTAAATGCTCCCCCAATTTATGTTTATTTTTACCTTCCTTTTCCTCGTAATATTTATTTGTTAGTATCTTTAAAAAAGTACCTTCACTTTTTTAATCTTATGAGAATGATGTCATACTGCATGTAGTCATCTGCATCTTGCTTTTTCATCCAGGTTTATGCTTCTAGGATTTTTTAAGCTGATTGTGTATAGCCTTAGCTTATTTATTTTCCCCCTTATATGTTGTGACCTCAGGATAATTTAGTTAACTACTCTACTGGTACTAAAAATTTAGTTACCTATTCTATTGGTATTAGAAATTTTGTTTTTTAATACTTTCATTACAATGTTTCTGTGATTTTTGCACGTTTACCACTTTCCAAGATATGTGTTCATATTTTCATGTTCTTTTTTTTTTTTTTTTTTTGTAGAGACAGAGTCTCACTTTATGGCCCTTGGTAGAGTGCCGTGGCCTCACACAGCTCACAGCAACCTCCAACTCCTGGGCTCAAGTGATTCTCTTGCCTCAGCCTCCCGAGTAGCTGGGACTACAGGCGCCCACCACAACGCCCGGCTATTTTTTGGTTGCAGTTTTGGCCAGGGCTGGGTTTGAACCCGCCACCCTCGGTATATGGGGCTGGCGCCCTACTGACTGAGCCATAGGCGCCGCCCATTTTCATGTTCTTTTAATTTTTTTCTTTAAACTTTGCAAGTCTTTATTATTATTGTCTTTATATGGGCAATATTTATATAGATTTATATGCATTCACCATTTTTTCCAGGTATTCTGTTTTTTATTTCCTACTGAGATAATTTTTCAGTCTCCTTAAAATACTCCCTTTATTTTTTAATATGTGTCTGCTAGCAGTGTCTCACTCAGGATTTTAGCGTACATATGCTTATAATTGATTTTTTTTTTTGCAGTTTTTGGCTGGGGCCAGGTTTGAACCAGTATATGGGTCTGGTGCCCTACTCCTTTGAGCCACAGGTGCTACCCTATAATTGATTTTTTGAAGGATATATTAATTAGATATATAATTCTAAATTGGAGGTTATTTTCTTTTGGCAGTATAAGAATATAATCTCATTTTGTATTTTTGTTGAACAATTAGTTATTGATCTTATTGTTACTCCTTTTTTGGAAGAGAATTATAACCATTGCTATCATCTATGATTTTGTTGTATTATTTGTCTATTGCTATGTAACATTTTCACAAACTCAACAGCTCAAAATGACTAATTGTCTTACAAGTTGTATGGGTTAGAAATCTTAGCACAGCTTAGGTTTTTCTTTAAGATTTCTCATGAGGCTACAATCAAGATATTGGCCAGGGTTGGGGTTTCATCTGAGGGTTGATTGGAGGTTTCATTTCTAAGCTCATTTATGGGATTGCTGAGAAGATACAATTCCTTTTTGGAATTTTGCTGGAGCCTCAGTTGCTTCCAAACTGTTAAATGAAGATAGACCATAGTTCTTACCTTATGGGACTTGACATCATTAAAGATAGGAAGGAGTGGAATTTTCTAGCAAGGTGGAATTTACAATATTCCATAACATAACTGTGGAACTGATATCCTATCACTTTTGCCATCTTCTATTTGTTAGAAGAAAGTCATCAATGCTACCTACATTCAAAGGCAGGTGATTGCATAAGATGAATGCCAGGAGGTGAGATCACTGAGGGCCATTTTAGAGTCTGTTACAACTATAATCATTCTTTTTTTTTTTTTTTTTATAGAGACAGAGTTTTACTTTATTGCTCTCGGTAGAGTGCCGTGGCGTCACACAGCTCACAGCAACCTCCAACTCCTGGGCTTAGGCGATTCTCCTGCCTCAGCCTCCTGAGTAGCTGGGACTACAGGCGCCGGCCACAACACCAGGCTATTTTTTGGTTGCAGTTTGGCCGGGGCTGGGTTTGAACCCGCCACCCTCAGTATATGGGGCCGGCGCCCTGCTCACTGAGCCACAGGTGCCACCCACTATAATCATTCTTAAGAAACTAATCTCCTCAGTTAGCCACTTTTCAGTATTCTTTTATATCACAGTTCATGTGATCATCCCATTCAACACTGTATGAATAAGAAAGGTTATTTTCTTTTTTTTTTTTTTTTTTTTTGTAGAGACAGGGTCTCACTTTATGGCCCTCGGTAGAGTGCCGTGGCTTCACACAGCTCACAGCAACCTCCAACTCCTGGGCCTAAGCGATTCTCCTGCCTCAGCCTCCCGAGTAGCTGGGACTACAGGCGCCCGCCACAACGCCCGGCTAGAAAGGTTATTTTCTTATAAAATGCCTTTGGACAATGCATACTTATAAATGTCAAGTTCTACAAAATTAGAATGTCTCTCAAATAAGGCTTATAAAAGTCATATTAAAAAAGATTGTCTTTGAAAATGTAAATCTTTTGATTCAATGATTAAACCAATATAAAGCAATATTATCAACATCTTGCTTAAAGCCCTTTCTCATTTTTAGAATGAAAATAAATGTTCATTTACTGAATGATTCCATTAAAAATATTATCTTGCTGGATTATTTTGTTCATCAAAGTCATATGAATTCCTCTAAGGTACATATACATTCGTTATAATTTTTATCTATATTCTCTAGAAATGACCTTATCAATATCATATGTGCTTAATAAAACCTTTGTACTGTTTCTGAAAAGGCAAGGTAGCTTATTTTCCTTGATATGACATATACTTTGACCTTCTTTTTTCAAAATGATATTTTAGGTTGATATCATTCAAGCTTTACAAATTTTGTTCAAGCAGTTACACTCAGGAGTCTTCAATCTCTGCATGTTTCTCACATTTCTTGAGGGTTTCCTTTCTTAGGAAGTATCTTGCTTCATAGTGAGGCATATATTTCTGTGCTAAATATATGCCTTCATAATGAGGCATATATTTCTTCCTGACTGGTCAGGAAGATCTTGCAGGAGAGCCTCGTTGGAGGCGTCAGTGTATAAAAACACTAAAATTTCCATTAGCTAAAATACCTGGAAGCTAACAAACATCTGGAGGAGTAGTTGTAGCCTGAAGTCCTGAACAAAAAGAGGTAGAAACTTCATTTACAGTCAAGGTGTTCTATGGGCAGTTGGGAGAAAAAAATGTACCAAAATGTATTGAGTGCCAAGCTGTGGTTTGGATGCTTAAGAAAAGTGGGTATGTGCAATTCCTTACTTAAGGGAGATTTCATAGATGAGATAATGCTGAGTGAAAGGGTAGAAAATAATAATTATAAAAGTTGCTTTTCATAGAGCACATTTAGGCACTACGCTAAGTTCTTTACCATAATTGCATGATTTAATTCACCCCTCAACACTGTGTGATAGGTATAATTATTTCAACTTACAGAGGCGAAAATTATGGCTTTCCAAGTTATATTATTTTTACCAAAGTTATGTGACTAGGGAGACCTGAGATTCAATTGCAATTCTGTCTAATTTAAAACTCTTAATTAAGGAATCCTGAGCATGCATGCTACTGATAGAGATTTCAAATGAGCAGATTATCAAAATAAGTAACAGGAAAGACTTGCCACCTTCCATAGCATTGTATCAAAAGAATATGTTTTGCATTCATGCCTGGATTAAACTACAACTCAGCCACTTTCTGTGCAATTTTGGACAAGTCACAAGATCGTTCTGAGAATTAGTTTTCTTATCTATATTTTTGTAATCAGAATACTCATATCACAGGCTTATTGTGTCTGATGCAAGGTAAGTATTCAATGAAAGAGAATTGATGTTGCTATAATTACATTTTCCTGTTAGATGTGGGCAACAAAACCAGGCAAGTGTGTATTATAAAATGATGCCCAGTGAAATTGGCTTCAAAGTTCTCTGCAGAATAAGGTATATTTACTATTGCTTGAGATTCATAAAGAATCACTTATGTTAGCAACATGGACAATGTGTCAAATGGATTACTTGATGAACTCAGGTGCATGAGGTCTATGAAGCAAATCTCAATTTGTGGTGGGAAGCTTCTCCTGTGCTATATAGATGAAAGAATAAAAGCAGATCTTTTTGTAGTTCATGACCAAAACCTAAGCAAGCTATACCAGTCAGGCAGTTTCTTACAGGGAGACATCTCCTGTTAGAAGTGGTGTGATAAAGTCGACAATTGATGGGTAACTCAGGGGACCAGTACTCTATTTTCCTTTGCTGCGTTTTCTCAAGTAAGCCATTTAGTAGGGGTATGTTGGTCTGAAAATGTAATGATGACCACATTGGACAGAAGAACTAGTATACATGCATCATCTGTGTGGTCTGCAATGAGAAATATTCTACTACTAGTAGTCGTAGTTGAAGCTATGAGATGAGCGAATGTAATTGCCAAAGAAGACAATATAGAGAAAAACATCAGTGAATTTTCCTGTCTTGAGGAATGTACTGACTTTTGGGTGTAAGAGGAAGAACAGAAGCTAGCAGAAAAATTCCCAAAGAAGGAGAGTGGAAACGTCAATGGCTAGGACCCAAGTGGTAATGACGCAGGTAAGTCAAGGAGGAGTATTACTTAAATTCAGCTCCTCACAAAGCAGCATTAAGATGCAGAACCATGGGGATTCCAGACAACTATATTAGGATCTCTGTTGCCTCCCCCAACAAAAGTTTCCATTCTAGACACTTTAATAGATTTACTTAATTAAAACAGTATTGTATACTTGTATGTGAATTACATAGAAAATATTTAGTACTTTAAAAAATATTTAGTAATTTAGTGATAAAAGATTATTCTTAGATGGATTAGATCTATAGGATGAATCTGAAATGCTTTGTGTTATTATTGCTCCCATCTAAAGTATATAAACACATGAAGAACATATTTTTCCCAGAGACATGATGATGTATTTCTCAAAATAGATGATCTTGGTGGCCAAAGTGCAATATATTTAATGTCTAGAATGTGTGTGTTGGCTTTATTTTACATAGTGATAATCAATTTAAGTAACTGAGAGATATGCATTGTTTATTTAATGAGCATCATCAAATTTTCCTTCATTCATTTAATGAATCGTTCACAAATTTGGCACTATCATCTCTAAAGTTTTCACAGTCCCATATATGCATAATCTTTGTTGTTGCTCACATGCTCTTGGGATAAAATAATGTTTCACAATTTCTGAGGCCTGAATGTGAAAGGAAAAGTATGTTTTACTATCCACACAATAAAAAATAACTATGAGATATTAGCAGGATAAACCTATCTTATATTTCATGAGTTGCTAGACAACGTATTTTTTGTTTCCATTTTTACTCCTTGATTTTTTTTTTTTTTGTAGAGACAGAGTCTCTCACTTTATGGCCCTCGGTAGAGTGCCGTGGCTTCACACAGCTCACAGCAACCTCCAACTCCTGGGCTTAAGCGATTCTCTTGCCTCAGCCTCCTGAGTAGCTGGGACTACAGGCGCCCGCCACAACGCCCCGGCTATTTTTTGGTTGCAGTTTGGCCGGGGCCGGGTTTGAACCCGCCACCCTCGGTATATGGGGCCGGCGCCTTACCGACTGAGCCACAGGCACCGCCCCTACTCCTTGATTTTTAAATGTGTTTATAATGCTCATTGGATATATTGCTTCACCTCTTTTTTGCTAACCTTTAAAGCATTTGAGCAATATGTACTCACTTTTTAGGCTAAGTCAATGCTTCCTCTGGAAGATATAACATTAGAATTGAGACGTTAATTAATTACTTCGTAGTTTCCCTTAGAGTGGTGTTTAATCACAAATTTAGCAATTCCTTTTCTGTCTTTTCCCTTGAGCAAATGTAAGTCTTTCCTAGGTACTGATGTGGTTTATAGTGACATCTTTTTGTTAGTCCAACAATCTATTCCCTCAATAGACTGTCCTGCTCTCAAGAAGATGAGATATCAAGATTTGAATTAAAATCACTCTTCTCTGATCTGTGTCCTTGGCTGCCATTTGGCTGCCATTTCCTTAGGTGGCCATAGGAGCTTACTTGATAGAAAATTGGCTTTTCTCACTCATTAAAGGTGTTGAACCTGAAAAGCTTTGTTCTTTTTTTGCTTTTCACAATTCGCATTAATGTGCACTAAAAAATAAAATAGAGGAGATATAGTGCTATCTCACCTACTTGTTCCAGTGACAAGTTCTGTCAAACAAGTGGCTTTCAGACTGAAACCAGATGTCTGGCACAGCAAGCTCATGGAAAATTTATGATCATTGTTTTTACCCTTCCCATGGTTGCTCTAACCTTTGATAAGGGTAATTTAGCTCCAATATAGAGATGGATAATTGGTAACCTATGCTTCCTTTGAAGCTGTCAGAGAAAGTTGGTTACTTGGATATAACAGAGTTATAAAATATTTTCATCTGTATCTCCCAACAGAAACATGTACAGTACACAACATAAATAGTACAAACATTTTGAATGGATAAGCATTGCAAATTGTGTCTTCACTAGGATTCTGATAGTATAGCTATTGAAGTCAGTGTATTTGAATTTATACCTTTTACATACTTGTAAAATGACTACAATTTATAGGATCCCATGTATCTGGTTAATTCAATAATTAGAGATTAATCAATTAAGTAATAGATGAATAAAATATGCTACAGAATGTTATCACTTACCTTAAGAGATCACTATGGGACATGAAACTTTTGATACCGCCCAGTAAAACTCGAAAGATAGGTATACACAATCAATTATTTAATGGTGCTATGGCTGGGGATTTATGGAGAAACACTTTAGTTAGTAACATAGAAAAAATTCAAATGGACTGTTTGCTGACTTAAGTGCCTAAGATCTTTGAAAGCAAACCCAAATAAGAAGACAGACTTAACCCACTCTATACAGATAAAAGAATAAAAACAGAATGTGTTATAGTTTGTGACCAAAACTTTAGTGTACATTTCCATTCAGGCATTTCTTACAATGTCACATTGTCTCTTGGAAGCAGTGTGATGAGTTTGACAGTCCAGTTGACTGGGGACTCCAGAGACCAGGAATCTATTCCTTGCCAGATTTTCTCAAGCAAGTAATTTACTCTGTCTGTACATCAAATTATTCTAAAATGGGTTTGAATAAATTCTGTTGCTATATCATTTCGAACTGCATTGAATACATAGTTTTCATTAGTGCAGTTCATTATACAGTATCATTGAGTTTAATACAGGTTTAAAAGGTTTTAAATTTGAGAACACCAAAACCCAGAGAAATAAAATAATTTTCTTAAATAAAGTTTTCTCACTCATGGCACTATTAACACTTAGAGGTAGATAATTTCTTGTCATGGGGATGGGGGTGTCCTGGGTCCTGCACACTGTATAATATTGGACAACATCTCTGGTCTCTATTCATTAATTCCATTAACAACCCCCCATTGCAGATTGTGTCTACAAAAAGAAATATGTCTCCAGACAATGCCAAATATCTCTTAGAGGACAAAGCTTTAAATTGAGAACCACTGGCATAAGTTACACAGGGTGACAGTGGTAGAGTTAGACATGAAGTTCAAACCTCCTGCCTCTGACTCTCAGTATGGTGGTATTATTATTCAGCCACTCTACCTTGTACACAAATTGGTACTTTGGGTGAGGGTAGATATTAAAGAAATGGAGAATGAGAGAAGGAAAAGATGGATATAGATACAGATATAGACAGAGATTAGAAAGCGAGAAGAAGCAAGGAATTCTGAGGATCAGGTTCTGGGGCAAGCAGCAAGAAGACTCTAATAGATGTTATTATAATGAAATATTGCAAATGGTTTTTCTGAATCTGGCTGCCCATGCCCCAGGGCCAGCTGTAATCCAGAGGCTAAAATTAGGGCTTAAAAAGTAGTCTCAACTCCTTTTTTAAATTTCAAAATACTATGGCAGTACAAATGTTTTGGTTACATGTATCACTTTTGTACTGCTTGAGTCAGGATTCTAAATGTGCCCACCACTCAGACATTGTTCATTGCAAACATTAGGTATGATTTCACCCACCTTCTACTTCCTGCTTCCACTTGCTTGACTTCTGTTGCATTTTACATTCCTCAGTGCATATGAGCACTGGTCCGTTAGTTCCAATTTAATGCTGAGTACATGTGGTGTTTGTTTTTCCATTCTTTAGATACTTCTCTCAGGATAATGATCTGCAGTTCCATTTTGCAAAAGGAATCAAATTTTCTACATGGCTGAGTAGTATTCCACCAAAGTTTTGTAGTGTATCCTATCCTCGGAGGGCCTGAGCATCCCTGTAGATGTGCAATGCTTTGAGTGGATATAGGTCATTTGGAATGGGGAAGGCTCCCTATTAAATCATTGGAGGCTTCCTGTTTCCTTCTTCTGAGTTTTCTGTTAAGATTCTTTAAAAATGGATGTGGTATCAAGATTCTGAAAGGAAGCCAGTGACTCCCCCTGGACATTTAGAAACTATCGACACATCAAAACGGACTCAGTTCAGCCTATTGTGTATGTGTATGTGATTTTCTTATATTTTATATTTATTTTACTTCAGCTTTATTAAGGTATAATATACAAATAAAAATTGTATATTTTTAAAGTGTACAGTGTGAAGTTTGATATATGTTTATACATAGTGAGATAATTAAATCAAACTAATATTTTTATTGTCTGGGATTCGTTGAGGGTACAATTAGGTTACACTGATTGCGGTTGTTAGGTGACGTCCCTCTTATAAATGTGTCCCACCCCCAAGAGGTGAGCCATACACCATAACTCCCCATCCCCCTTCTTTCTCCCCTCTTCCTGCTCCCTCATTCCCCTAGCCCCCCAATGGGTATTAGATTATCTACTGCATTCATAGAAATTGATTACATTGGATTCTTGCTTCTCCATTCTTGGGATGCTTTACTAAGAAGAATGTGTTCCAACTCAATACAGGTTAATACAAAAAATATAAAGCCTCCATTTCTTTTAATGGCTGAATAGGATTCCATGCTATACATACACCACAGCTTGTTAATCCATTCCTGGGTTGGTGGGCATTTTGGTTCTTTCCAAATTTTGGTGACTATAAATTGAGCTGCAATAAAACACCCAAGTGCAAATGTCCTTATAATAAAAAGTTTTTTTTTCTTCTGTGTAGATGTCTAGTAATGGGATTGCAGGATAAAATGGGAGATCTCATTTGAGTTCTTTTTTAAATTAAATCATAACTGTGTATATTTATGGAGTACAATATGCCGATTTGATATACCATGTGGAATGCTTAAATCAAACTGATTAACATAGCCATCATCTCAGTAACTTATTTGTTTGTGGTAAGGCATTTATACTATATACTTAGTAGTTTTGGAATGTACCATTGCATTATGTACAATAGGTGAGGTCTCACCAAATACCTTCCCTCCCTCCTCCTGCCCACCCCTCCCCTCTCCTCTCTCTCCTTTCCCCTTCTTCTTAATGGGCTATAGTTGTGTTTTATCATTCGTATGAATGTGTAAGTGATGATATATTGGATTCATAATAGTATTGAGTACATTGGATACTTTCTTCCCATTCTTGAGATACTTTACTAAAAAGAATATGTTTCAGTTCCATCTATGTAAGCATAAAAGTTGTAAAGTCTCCATCCTTTTTATGACTGAATAGTATTCCATGGCATATATATGCCACAATTTGTTAATCCGTTCATGGGTTGATGGGCATTTGGGCTGCTTCCATGACTTAGCAATTACGAATTGAGCTGCAATTAACATTCTGGTGCAAATGTCTTTTTTGTAAAATGATTTTTGATCATCTGGGTATATGCCTAGTAGAGGAATTGCAGGATCAAATGGTAGGCCAACTTTTAGTTCCTTGAGAATTCTCCAAACTGCTTTTCAAACAGGCTGTATTAGTTTTCAATCCAACTAACAGTATATAAGTATTTCCTTCTCTCCACATCCATTCCAACATCTGTAGTTTAGGGATTTTGTGACATGAGCTAACGTGATGTGAGCTAATCTTTGAGAATTATTAAACTCTAAGAAAATAAATAACTGAAGACATTAACAAATGGGAAAACATGGTCATGGCTGGGAAGAATCAACATTGTTAAAATGTCCATACTACCCAAAGAATTCTACAGATTTAAAGCAATCCCTATTAAAGCACAATATCATACTTTAAAGATCTTGAAAAAATAGTACTTCATTTTATATGTAATCAGAAAAAACCTCGAATAGCTAATACATTACTTAGAAATAAAAAAAAAAAATCAGAAGATAGCATGTTACCAGACTTCAGGCTATACTATAAATGTATAGTGATCAAAACAATGTGGTACTGGCACAAAAATACAGAGGTAGATATATGGAACAGAAGAGAGAACCAAGAGATGACCTCAGCCGCTTATCATCATTTGATCTTTGATAAGCCTTCCAAAAACATTCACTGGGGGAAAGATTCCCTATTTAACAAATGATGCTGGGAGAAGTAGCTAATGACATATAGAAGACTGAAACTGGACCCTCACCTTTCACCACTAACAAAAATTGACTCTCACTGGATAAAGGATTTAAACATAAGACATAAAACCATAAAAATACTAGAAAAGAGTTCAGGGAAAACACTGGAAAAAATTGACCTGGGAAAGTACTTTATGAGGAGGTTCCCCCTTGCCAATTGAAACAGCACCAAAAATATTTTACTGGAATAGGATCAAGCTAAAAAGCTTTTGCACAGCCAAGAGCACTGTAAGTAAAGCAAACAAACAGCCTTCAGATAGGAGGAAGATTTTTGCAGGTTATATTTCTGACAAATTTCTGATAACTAGAATTCACAGAGAACTCAAATTAATCAATAAGAAAAGAACAACCCCATTTCCTTATGCACAAGAGTCTCATTTAAGTTCTTTAAGGATTCTCCATACTTTTGTCCAAAAATGTATTAGCTTGTAGTCCCACCAGCAGTGTAAAAGTGTTCCCTTCTTTCCACATCCACACCAGCATCTGCAGCTTTGAGACTTTGTGATGTGGGCTATTATCACTGGGATAGGTGACATCTCAGGGTAGTTTTGATTTGCATTTGTCTGAAGATCAGGGATGATGAGCATTTTTTCAAATGTTTGTTAGCCATTCATCTGTCTTCATCAGATAAGGTTCTGTTCACATCTCTTGGCCAGTGGCAGATAGGATTGTTTACTCCTTTTTTGTTGATAAATTTGAGCTCTCTGTAGATTCTAGTTATCAACCATTTGTCAGATTCATACCTATAAATATCTTTTCCCATTCTGAAGGTTGTATTTTGCTTCACTTGTTGTGTCCTTAGCTGTGCAGAAGGTTTTCAGCTTAATGAAGTCCCATTTGTTAATTTTTGTTGTTGTTGTTGTGATGGCTGCTGAAGTCTTTGTCATAAAATCTTTCTCCAGTTCAACATCATCAAGAGTGTTCTCCACATTTCTTTGAAGATTTTTATTATTTCAAGTCTTAGATTTAATCATTTTATCCATCTTGAGTCAATTTTTGTAAGTGGTGAAAGTTGTGTAGGTCATGTTTCAGTCTTTTACATGTGGTTATCCAGTTCTCTCAATGCTATTTGTTGAATAGGGATTCTTTCCCCCACTTTATGCTTTTGTTTGGTTTATCAAAGATCAGATGGCAAGTAGAAACTGGATTCATCTCTTGGTTTTCTAATCTGTTCTATATGTTTATGTCTCTATTTTGGTGTCAATATAATGTTGTCTTTATTACTGTGGACTTGTAATATAGCCTGAAGTCCAGTATGGTGATGCCTCTGAGTTTATATTTATTACTAAGAATAGCCTTAGCTATATGAGTTTTTTTCTGGTTCCATACAAAATGAAGTACTATTTTTTCCAGTTCTTCAAAATATGATGTTGGTATTTTATTTTTTATTTTGATTTTTTTTAAACAAGGACTTCTTTTTTTATTTTATTATTAAATCACAGATGTGTACATTAATGTGATCATGGGGCACCATACACTGGATTTATAGTCTATTTGACATATTTTCATCACACTGGTTAACATAGCCTTCCTGGCAATTTCTTAGTTATTGTGTTAAAACATTTATAGTCTACATTTACTAAGTTTCACACGTACGCTTGTAAGATGCACCGCAGGTGTAATCCCACCAATCACCCTCCCTCCGCCCATCCTCCCCCCTCCCTTCCCTCTTTTTCCCCCTTCCCCATATTCTTAGGTTATAATTGGGTTATAGCTTTCATATGAAAGCCACAAATTAGTTTCATAGTAGGGCTGAGTACATTGGATACTTTTTCTTCCATTCTTGAGATACTTTACTAAGAAGAAAATGTTCCAGCTCCATCCATGTAAACATGAAAGAGGTAAAGTCTCCATCTTTCTTTAAGGCTGCATAATATTCCATGGTGTACATATACCACAATGTATTAATCCATTCGTGGATAGATGGGCACTTGGGCTTTTTCCATGACTTAACAATTATGAATTGGGCTGCAATGAACATTCTGGTATAAATATCTTTGTTATAATGTGATTTTTGGTCTTCTGGGTGTATAGTAGAGGAATTATAGGATTGAATGGCAGATCTATTTTTAGATATCTAAGTGTTCTCCAAATATCTTTCCAAAAGGAATGTTTTAATTTACATTCCCACCAGCAATGTAGAAGTGTTTGTTCCCTTTTCTCCACATCCACGCCAACATCTCTGGTCTTGGGATTTTGTGATGTTGGTATTTTAATGGAAACTGCATTGGATCTGTAGAAGGCTTTGGGTAGAATAGACATTTTGACAATGTTGATTCTTCCCAGCCAAGATCATAGTACGTTCCTCTATTTGTTAGTGTCTTCTGCAATTTCTTTTCTTATAGTTTCATAATTCTCTTTGAAAAGATCTTTCACCTCCTTTGTTAGGTATATTCCTAAGTATTTTATTTTCTTTGAAGCTACTGTGAAAGGAAATGTGTCCTTGATTTGCTTCTGAACTTGGCTGTTACTGGTGTATACAAAGGCTACTAATTTGTGGACATTGATTTTATACCCTGAGACGTTACTCTATTTCCTGATCATGTTAAGGAGTTTTGTAGTTTAGTCTCTAGGGTTTTCTAAGTATAATATCATATCATCAGCAAAGACTTAGAGTTTGACCTCCTCTGCCCTCATGTGGATGCTCTTTATACCCTTCTCTTGCCTGATTGCATTGGCTTGAAGTTCCAGAATTATGTTGAATAATGGTGGCATTATTGGACATCATTATCTGGTTCCAATTCTAAGTGGGAATCCTTTCAGTTTATTCCATTCAGTATGATGAAGTCATTGAAGTCATAAATGACTTTAATCAGATTAAGAAATGTGCCACCTATGCCTATTTTCTTAAGTGTTTTTGTTAGAAAAGAATCCTGAATTTTGTCAAATGCTTTTTCTGTATCTATTGAAAGGATCATATGGTCTTTGCTTTGCTTCTATTGATAGGATATATTGCATTTATGGATTTGCGTATGTTAAACAATCCTTGCATTCCTTGGATGAAGCCTACTTGGTCATGATATATGTGTAGCTGCAATCTATTAGCAAAGATTTTGTTGAGTATTTTTGCATTGATATTAATTAGTGAAATTGGTCTTTAGTTCTCTTTTTTAGTCAAGTCCTTTCCTAGTTTTGGAATTATGGTGATGTTTGCTTCATAGAATGTGTTAGGTAAGTCCCTTCTTTCTCAATGTTTTTTAATAGGTTGTGCAGTATAGGTATAATCTCATCTTTGAAGGTGTGATAGAATTCTGATGGGATGCCATCTGGCCCAGGCTTTTTTTGTTAAAAGCTTTTTATTGTTTCTGCTATCTCAATGCTTGATATTGGTCTGTTCACGAGACATATTTTTTCCTAGTTAAGTCTAGGAAGATGATGTCATTTCAAGTATGGATCCATTTCCTCCACAGTGTCATGTTTCTGGGCATAGAGTTTTTGGTAGTAGTCAGAAATAATCTCTTGTATCTCTGCAGTGTCAGTTGTTATTTCACCCTTTTCATTTATGATTGAGGTTATTAAAGACTTTACTTTTCTATTTCTGGTTAATTTGGCCAATGGTTTATGGATTTTATTTACCTTGTCAAAGAATCACCTTTCTGTTTAATTAATATTTTGAATGATTCTTTTATTTTCAATTTCATTTATTTATGATTTACTTTTGGTTATTTCTTTACTTCTGCTGGGTTTGAGATTGGATTGCTCTTTGTTTTCCATTTCCTGAAGATGATTCATTACATTGTTGCAAGGAACATTTCTGTTTTTCCTGTGTAGGCATTTAGTATGATAAATTTCCCTTATGACTGCTTTTGCAGTGTCCCACAGGTTTTGGAGGCTTGTATGTTCATTGTTGTTATGCTCAAGAAAGTTAATGATTTTCTTTTTTATCTCATCCTTGATCCAACTATCATTCAGCATAAGGTTGTTTAATTTCCATGACTTTGTGTGTGGATGCCTATTTTTGTTGCAGTTGAGTTCTAACTTTATTGCCTTGTAGTCTGAGAAGATACAAAGTATAATTTCATTTTTTTATTTTGTTGAGGTTGGTTTGTTTCCTCAGATATGATCTATTTTGGAGAATGTTTCATGGCAGACAAGAAGAACATACATTCTTTAGCTTTGGGAGTGTTCTGTATGTCTATTTAGCACAGATGTTTTACGATCACGTTTAAGTGCCTTGTATCTTTGTTTAGTTTCTCTTTAGAAGATCTTTCCAGGTCTTTAAGGTGAGTGTTAATGTCACCTGTTAATGTGAGTGTTAATGATGTTATAAGATACCATATTGCTCAGATTAATTAAGGTCTATTTCAAAGATCTGGAGCATTTAAGACAGATGCATAAATAGAAATGAAATATCTTCTTGTATTGTTCTCTTGACCAATAATGAAATGTCCATTTTGTCTTTTTTGAGTTTAGTTGCTTTAAATCTACTTGTGTCTGAAAATAAGATTGCAACCCCTCCTTTCTGCTGATTTTCATTTGCCTGAAAAATTGCTTTCCATCCCTTAACCCTGAGTTTTAATGGGTCCTTCAAGGCTGGGTGTGTTTCCTGCTGGCAGCCTCTCAATGACTTGTTTTTTTTTTTTTTTTTATCCAATCAATAAGCCTGTGTCTCTTCAGTGAGAAATTCAAGACATAAACATTTATTTTATTTTTTACTTTTTATTTCTTTATTTATTTATTTATTTATTTATTGTTGGGGATTCAATGAGGGTACAATAAGCCAGGTTACACTGATTGCAATTCTTAGGTAAAGTCCCTCTTGCAATCATGTCTCGCCCCCATAAAGTGTGACACACACCAAGGCCCCACCCCCTCCCTCCTTCCCTCTTTCTGTTTCCCCCCCGTAACCATAATTGTCATTAATTGTCCTCATATCAAAATTGAGTACATAGGATTCATGCTTCTCCATTCTTGTGATGCTTTACTAAGAATAATGTCTTCCACGTCCATCCAGGTTAATACAAAGGATGTAAAGTCTCCATTTTTTTAAATGGCTGAATAGTATTCCATGGTATACATATACCACAGCTTCTTAATCCATTCCTGGGTCGGTGGGCATGTAGGCTGTTTCCACATTTTGGTGATTGTAAATTGAGCTGCAATAAACAGTCTAGTACAAGTGTCCTTCTGATAAAAGGATTTTTTTCCTTCTGGGTAGATGCCCAGTAATGGGATTGCAGGATCAAATGGGAGGTCTAGCTTGAGTGCTTTGAGGTTTCTCCATACTTCCTTCCAGAAAGGTTGTACTAGTTTCCAGTCCCACCAGCAGTGTAAAAGTGTTCCCTTCTCTCCACATCCACGCCAGCATCTGCACTTTTGAGATTTTGTGATGTGGGCCATTCTCACTGGGGTTAGATGATATCTCAGGGTTGTTTTGATTTGCATTTCTCTAATATATAGAGATGATGAACATTTTTTCATGTGTTTGTTAGCCATTCGTCTGTCATCTTTAGAGAAAGTTCTATTCATGACTCCTGCCCATTGATATATGGGATTGTTGGCTTTCTTCATGTGGATTAATTTGAGTTCTCTATAGATCCTAGTTATCAAGCTTTTGTCTGATTGAAAATATGCAAATATCCTTTCCCATTGTGTAGGTTGTCTCTTTGCTTTGGTTATTGTCTCCTTAGCTGTACAGAAGCTTTTCAGTTTAATGAAGTCCCATTTGTTTATTTTTTTTGTTGTTGCAATTGCCATGGCAGTCTTCTTCATGAAGTCTTTCCCCAGGCCAATATCTTCCAGTGTTTTTCCTATGCTTTCTTGGAGGATTTTTATTGTTTCATGCCTTAAATTTAAGTCCTTTATCCATCTTGAATCAATTTTTGTGAGTGGGGAAAGGTGTGGGTCCAGTGTCAGTCTTTTACATGTGGACAACCAGTTCTCCCAACACCAGTTATTGAATAGGGAGTCTTTCCCCCAAGGTATGTTCTTCTTTGGTTTATTGAAGATTAGGTGGTTGTAAAATGTTAGTTTCACTTCTTGGTTTTCAGTTCGATTCCAAGGGTCTATGTCTCTGTTTTTGTGCCAGTACCATGCTGTCTTGAGCACTATGCCATTGTAGTACAGACTAAAATCTGGTATGCTGATGCCCCCAGCTTTATTTTTGTTACAGAGAACTGCCTTAGCTATACGGGGTTTTTTCCGGTTCCATACAAAACGCAGAATCATTTTTTCCAAATCTTGAAAGTACGATGTTGGTATTTTGATAGGAATGGCATTGAATACGTAGATTGTTTTGGGAAGTATAGACATTTTAACAATGTTGATTCTTCCCATCCATGAGCATGGCATGTTCTTCCATTTGTTAATATCCTCTGCTATTTCCTTTCTGAGGGTTTCATAGTTTTCTTTATAGAGGTCCTTCACCTCCTTCGTTAGGTATACTCCTAGGTATTTCATTTTCTTTGAAACTATGGTGAAGGGAGTTGTGTCCTTAATTAGCTTCTCATCTTGACTGTTATTGGTGTATACAAAGGCTACTGACTTGTGGACATTGAGTTTATATCCTGAAACATTACTGTATTTTTTGATGACTTCTAGGAGTCTTGTGGTTGAGTCTTTGGGGTTCTCTAAGTATAAGATCATGTCGTCAGCAAAGAGGGAGAGTTTGACCTCCTCTGCTCCCATTTGGATTCCCTTTATTTCCTTGTCTTGCCTAATTGTATTGGCTAGAACTTCCAGCACTACGTTGAATAGTAAAGGTGACAGAGGACAACCTTGTCTGGTTCCAGTTCTAAGAGGAAAAGCTTTCAGTTTTACTCCATTCAGTAAAATATTGGCTGTGGGTTTGTCATAGATAGCTTCAATCAGTTTTAGGAATGTGCCACCTATGCCTATACTCTTCAGTGTTCTAATTAGAAAAGGATGCTGGATTTTATCAAATGCTTTTTCTGCATCTATTGAGAGGATCATGTGATCTTTATTTTTGCCTCTGTTAATATGGTGGATAACGTTTATAGACTTGCGTATGTTAAACCAGCCTTGCATCCCTGGGATGAAGCCTACTTGATCATGATGAATGACTTTTTTGATGATAAGCTGTAATCTATTGGCTAGGATTTTGTTGAGAATTTTTGCATCTATATTCATGAGTGAGATTGGTCTGAAATTCTCCTTTTTGTTTGGGTCTTTTCCTGGTTTTGGTATCAGGGTGATGTTTGCTTCATAGAATGTGTTGGGGAAGATTCCTTCTTCCTCAATTTTTTGGAATAATTTCTGCAGTACAGGAATAAGCTCTTCCTTGAAGGTTTGATAGAATTCTGGAGTGAAGCCATCTGGACCAGGGCATTTTTTGGTTGGAAGATTTTGTATTGTTTCTTTGATCTCAGTGCTTGAAATTGGTCTGTTCAGGAGCTCTATTTCTTCCTGGCTGAGTCTAGGGGGAGGGTGTGATTCCAAATATTGATCCATTGCTTTCACATTGTCAAATTTCTGGGCATAGAGTTTCTGGTAGTATTCAGAGATGATCTCTTGTATCTCTGTGGGATCAGTTGTTATTTCCCCTTTATCATTTCTGATTGAGGTTACCAGAGATTTTACTTTTCTATTCCTCGTTAGTCTGGCCAATGGTTTATCTATTTTATTTATTTTTTCAAAAACCAACTCCTTGTTTCATTAATTTTCTGAATGATTCTCTTGTTTTCAATTTCATTGATCTCTGATTTGATTTTGGATATTTCTTTTCTTCTACTGAGTTTAGGCTTAGATTGTTCTTCTTTTTCCAATTCCATAAGATCTCTTGTGAGATTGTTGATGTGCTCTCTTTCTGTTTTTCGAATGTAGGCATCTAAAGCGATGAATTTTCCTCTCAAAACTGCTTTTGCAGGATCCCACAGGTTTTCGTAGCTTGTGTCTTCATTGCTGTTATGCTCAAGGAAGTTAATGATTTCCTGTTTTATTTCTTCCTGGTCCCATCTTTTATTCAACAGAAGATTGTTTCATTTCCATGCCTTTGGGTGGGGTCGAGCATTTTTGTTAGAGTTGAGTTCCACCTTTAGTGCCTTATGGTCTGAGAAGATAGAAGGTAAAATTTCAATTCTTTTCATTCTGTTGATATTTGTTTTGTGTCCCAGGATATGATCAATTTTGGAGAATGTTCCATGGGGTGATGAGAAGAATGTATATTCTTTATCTTTGGGATGGAGTGTTCTATATGCGTCTATCAAGCACAGTTGTTCTAGGGTCTCATTTAAATCTCTTATATCCTTGTTTAATTTCTGTTTAGAGGATCTGTCCAGCTCTGTAAGAGGAGTGTTAAGGTCCCCTGTTATTCTGGTATTATCAGATATCATATTGCTCAGACTGAGCAAGGTCTGTTTCAAGAATCTGGGACCCTTTAAATTGGGTGCATAGATATTTAGAATTGAAATGTCTTCTTGTTGTAGTTTTCCCTTGACCAATATAAAGTAACCATCTTTGTCTTTTTTGACTTTAGTTGCTTTAAATCCACATGTATCTGAAAATAAGATTGCAACTCCTCTTTTCTTCTGAAGTCCATTTGCCTGAAAAATTGTCTTCCAACCCTTGACTCGGAGCTTTAATTTGTCTTTTGAAGCCAGGTGTGTTTCTTGCAGACAGCAAATGGTGGCTTGTGTTTTTTTAATCCAGTCGACCAGTCTATGTCTCTTCAGTGGGGAATTCAAGCCATTAACATTTATTGAGATAATTGATAAGTGTGGTAGTATTCTATTCATCTTATTTGGTGAGAGTCCATTGCTTAGTTTTATCTTTTGCATCAGTGTGGAGGTTAGGTTCTGTCCTTTAATTTCTGAGTTCTTACTTTGCTGCTGATCCATTGTGGTGGTCAGTGTGCAGAACAGGTTGAAGTATTTCCTGTAGAGCTGGTCTTGTTGTGGCGAATTTCCTCAATGTTTTTATATCCGTGAATGATTTGATTTCTCTGTCAATTTTGAAGCTTAGCTTAGCAGGGTACAGAATTCTGGGCTGGAAATTGTTCTGTTTAAGTAGATTAAAGGTAGATGACCATTGTCTTCTTGCTTGGAAAGTTTCATTAGAGAAGTCTGTGGTCACTCTGATGGATTTGCCCGTGTAGGTCAACTGGCGCTTACTCCTGGCAGCTTGCAGAATCTTTTCTTTTGTCTTGACTTTGGACAGGTTCATCACAATGTGTCTTGGAGAAGCTCAGTTAGAGTTGAGGCGACCTGGGGTCCGATAGCCCTCTGAAAACAGTGTGTCAGAATCTTTGGTGATATTTGGGAAATTTTCTTTTATAATATTCTCTAGTATGGCTTCCATTCCTCTGGGGCATTCTTCTACCCCTTCTGGAATTCCTATAACTCATATGTTGGAACGCTTCATAAAGTCCCATAATTCTGACAGTGAACGTTCTGCTTTCTCTCTCTTCTTTTCTGCCTCTTTTGCCATCTGAGTTATCTCGAAAACTTTGTCTTCTATCTCTGAAATTCTTTCTTCTGCATGGTCTAACCTGTTGCTGATACTTTCCATTGCATCTTTAAGTTCCCTAATTGACTGTTTCAGTTCCTTCAGCTCTGCTATATCCTTTTTATATTCTTCATATCATTCATCTCTTATTTGATTGTGTTTTGAAATTCCTTTTGGTTATTTTCCACTTTATTAGCAGTTTCCTTCATTGTTTCCATCTTTTCTTTCATTGTTTTCAACATGTGTATTCTAAGTTCCCTTTCTGTCATTCCTAACATGTCTTTATAGGTGGAATCCTCTGCAGTAGCTACCTCATGGTCCCTTGGCGGGGTTGTTCTGGACTGGTTCTTCATGTTGCCTGGGGTTTTCTGCTGATTCTTCCTCATGGGTGATTTCTTTTATCTGTTTCCTTGCCCTAATTTTCCTTTCACTTCCTCTTGCACTCGTGCCTGTGGACTAAGTGTTACAGGACCAGAAGGGTGAGAAGGTTGAAGAGCAAAAAAGGGATGAAAGAAAGGAGGACCGTGTGACAAGAAATAATAAAGAAAAATAGAGAAAGGAGAGGGGGTGGGTAAAAGGAATATTGACAAAAAGAAAAGAGGCACAGAAAGAGGGAGACAGAGCAATATAGGTGTACAGTACGGTACTTTGATACAACCTTAAAAAAAAACACCTTCTCGGGGTGCCCAGTTGGGTGGTTCCCTTGAGGTCAGCAGCTCTTTGCTAACCTGATCAGACACAGTACCCCACCTCCACCAAGTAGAGATGAAAGACAAAAATGGTATAAATCAAACCAAAACAAGCAAACAGAAAACATTACGGGATAAAATTGGGTGGAAAACCAAATAACAGCTTTAGAAACACTAACAAAAATGAAGTTCTAATTATTGAAATAGGCAGCAATGGGAAAGTATAATTAAACTAGAAAAATTGAGAAAGAAAAAGGATCTGTATGGAAAAGGTTGAACTTAAAAAACAAAACAACAATCAGCAACATCAAAATAAACAAAAAAAACAACCAAACCAAAAAAAAAAAAAAAAAAAAAACACAAGCAAAAACAAAGCAGTATGTATATGTTATTGAATATTATCTGGGCAACACGTGGTCTTCTGGGGTACGAGATGTTAATCACAGTTCTGATACGACTGGAGGCTGCTAGTTTCTCAAACCCCAGCAGGTAGACACCCTAAATCTCTCTTCAACCCACTTAAAAGACACTTTGAACTTGTAAACTTGCTAAGCAGAAGCTTTCCCAGGAAAGTGCTTGTCGCTAGAATCACTGCTGAAGTGGCTATCCACTTACCCTGTGTGCCAAAACTGGTCTCCCTCTGCCCCCGAGGGTTAGGGCTGCAAGGCAACTCAGACCTCGCCCTTAGGCTACTTGGTCGCTGGGTTACCGGTTCCCACCCGATTCTAGCTCTGCGACCCTGAGGGCAGAGCTTGCCGGGGCAGATTGCTCACAATGGCTGCCTGTGACCCAGAGCCAAACACTATTAGCTCCGTCTGGCTCAGCGGCTCAGACTGGGGCCCTAGACAAAGGCCAAAATTCTCTGCACTCCCGCTCAGGCTCTCCCCAAGGCAGTTCAGCTGAGTGCCAAGTCCAAAGACACCAAAACAGTTCACAGGTAAGGCCTTTCTGGTTTGCAGTCTCGCTGCTACTGAACTTACAGTTGCAGGCGGGTTTAGACGGACTGCACACACGCGACCACTTGCTGGTTTTCCACTGTTTTAGTCCTCCTCTTGGGGTCCAGAAGTCTCTCGCTGACTCCCTGTATCCTCTCAGGGGTGATGATAGGGAAATCCCACTAGCCAGAGATGCCTGGAGTCCTATCTCCCCAGACTCACGGTGCCCAGATGCAAGGAAGCTGTTACTCAGCTGCCATCTTGCTCTGCCTCCTCCTCGACATAAACATTCATTGAGAGAAGTGATAAGTCTGGTGGAGTTCCATTCATCTTATTTTGTGAAAGTCTATTGCCAAGTTTTATCTTTTACAATATTGTTGAAGTTAGGTTTAGTTCTTTAGTTTTTGGGTGATTAGCTTGCTGGTAGTTCGTTATGATGGTTAGTATGTAGAATAGGTCTAAATATTTCATGTAGAGCTCATGTTGTTGTGGAAAACCTCCTCAGTGTTTGCATATCAGGAAATGATTTGATTTCTCTATCAATTTTAAAGCTTAGCTAAGCAGGATGTAGTATTCTGGGCTGAAAATTGATTTTGTTTAAGTAGATTAAGACTAGATGAGCTTTCTCTTCTGGCTTGAAAGTTTCATTTGGGAAGTCCATGTTCAACCTGATGGATTTGCCTCTGTAGGTCAACTGGTACTTTCTCCATACTGCTTGCAGAATCTTCTCTTTTGTCTTGACTTTGGATAGGTTGATGCAATGTGTCTCAGAGAAGCTCTGAGTTGAGACAACCTAGATTCAATGTCCCACTGAAAGGGATTTTCAGAATTTTTGTTTATACTTGGGAAATTTTCATTTATGATATCCTCATCAATAGGATAGTTTGGCCTCCATTCCTCTTGGGCATTCTTCTTCCCCTTCTGGGATCCTATAAGTCTTATATTTGAATGCTTCATGAAGTCCCATAATTTCTTAATGAATTTTCTGCTTTCTCTCTCTTTTTTTTTCTGTCCCTTTCACTGCCTGTGTTAGATCAAGAGCTTTATCCTCTAGCTCTGAGATTCTTTCTTCTGTGTTGTCTAATCTGTTACTGATACTTTCTCTTTTTTTTTTGTAGAGACAGATTCTCACTTTATGGCCCTTGGTAGAGTGCCGTGGCCTCACCCAGCTCACAGCAACCTCCAACTCCTGGACCCAAGTGATTCTCTTGCCTCAGCCTCCCAAGTAGCTGGGACTACAGGCGCCTGCCACAACGCCCGGCTATTTTTTGGTTGCAGTTTTGGCCGGGGCCGGGTTTGAACCCACCACCCTCGGTATATGGGGCCGGCACCCTACTGACTGAGCCACAGGTGCCGCCCTGTTACTGATACTTTCAATAAATTATCTGTTTGACTGCTTCAATTCCTTATGCTCTCCTATATACTTTCTATATTCTTCATATCATTCGTGTCTTATTTGATTCTGTTTTTGGATTTTCTTTTTGTTATTTTTCACTTTGTTGGAAATTTCCTTCTTTCGCTTTACCATCCATATTTTAAATTCCTGTTCTGTCATTTCTAACATTTCTTTATAGTTGGAATCCTCTGAAGTAGCTATTTCATGATCCCTTGACCGGGGTTGCTCTGTTCTGGTTTATCATGTTGGTAGGATTTTTCTCTGTTTATTCCTCTTGACTTTGTGCGCGTGTGTGTGTGTGTGTGTGTTTCCTTGCCCTACTTTTTCTTTACACTTCCTTCTACTCTTTAAGTTACCATGACTCTGACCTAAGGTGTTGAAATGTCCTTTTGGTATATGCTTAAAAGAAAGAGAAGAGTGAAGAACAAGAAGGCATAAAAGATAAAAGAATAGAAAAGAGAAAGGAAAGGGGGAAGTAAAAGGGAAGATTGACAAAAAGAATACCAGAACAGAAAGAGATAGACAGGAGCAATAGTGGAGTAGAGTAGGGTCCTTTGACCCACATCCACAAATCTCGGCCTCTGGAGGGTGGCTTGGGTGGGTCCTTGGACATCTGAAGCTCTTTGCCAGCCTGAGTAGACAGACACAAGACTCCACCTCCACCAAATAGGGAAGGAAAAGAAAAATACTATCAATCAAAACAAAACAAAACAAAACAAAACAAAAACCTTAAGGGGTAAAATTGGAAGAAAAAAGAATAACAGGGAAAGAAAAACTAGCAAAAATGGCACTCTTATTATTAAAAAGGGGAACAATGAAAATTTATAATTACTCAAAAAAAAAAAAGAAGAAATAAAGGGAGAGGGAAAATTCATGGGGAAAAAAGTTGAAAAAAATTTTAAAGGGAAAAAAATTATATATATTTTGTTGTATTTTGCCTGGGAAGAAGGTGATCCTCTGGGGTATGAGCTGTTAGTCACAATGTTCATCCAACTGTATAAGATGGAGACTGGAAGCCTCTGCTTTGCCAAGGAGACCGTGTCCCATCTTCCTGACTTATTTTGCCTCAATTCCCTCAGGGTTTGGATCCTGAAGCTCTCCTCAGCTTGCTTAATAAATAAACCTCAACCTTTCCAAACTGTGCCTCTGGCTACACAGTGTCTTTCCCAGGAAAGTTTGTGTCACTCAAATCTCCCCAGAAGTGGCTGCCCCACTTATTGTGTATGCCAGAACTAGCTTCACACTAGGATCCTGAGGACCAAGCCTTCAAGGGAGCCTTCCCACAATGGCTGCACTGGGCCTGCAATCAAACAATGAAAGCTTCTCTCCACTCAGTGGCTCAGTCCTAGTCCCTGGGTGCTGTTCAAAGTCACTTGCTCGCTCATCTGAGCTCTCCCAAGGTAACAAAACCAAATAACTCCCCCCCCAAATTTGGGGCAGGCCTTCTTTGTCTGCAAACTATCACCACAGCAGCCTTGACTTGGTCAGCCTCTGCCCATACACAAGTACTTGTACTTGACACTTCTTCACTGCCTCCATCCTTGCCTCAGGGTCTTCAAGTCCGCTGCTATCTCTCTGTGCCCCTGAAGGGGTCATGATTTATCCAAGAATTTTCATAAATTTTCACTGCAGAGGAGGCTTCTATGAATGAGATATATATTTGATAATCATCAATATTTAGCCACACTTAAAGCTACAAGACTGAATATGATCATGAAATAAGTGCTGATGAAAACATTCAAGGAATGAACCCTGAGGTACTCTAAAACTCAGAAATTTAGAGGGATGAGAAGACGAATAGAAATGGCCAGGCCATAGAAAGAATCCCAGGAGAACATAGTGCTATGGAAACATACTGAAGAGATTGTGCAATGAGGGATATTTGTGGCAAATTCTTCTGATAGAACAAATAAGATGAGTGTGCAAGACAATGATTAAATTTAAATGTATAGAAGTTATTTGTATCATTGGCTAGTACAATTTTGGTGGAATTATGAACTTGAAATTCTGATTGGAATGGGCTCAAGAAAGTATGGGAGGTAAGGAATTGGAAACCTGAAGAACATGCATGTCATTTGAATAATGTTGGAGAGAGGTTCAAAGAAAAGCAAGGCTGTAGCTTCAAGTAAATGTAGGATCAAAGGCGTTTTAAGATAGGAGAAATTATATGTGTGTATGGTGCTACAGAAAAACTAACAGAGAAGCAAATTATAATGATTCCAGAAGTAGGAGAATTAGGAGAAGTACATTCTTTTGTAGGTTAGGATCTTGGGTAAAAGTGGTGTAGATGGCCCTACAATGTAGCACAAACAATAAACAAGTATTAATAGAAGAAAGGCAGAGCATATGTGCACATTTATGAGAAGACAGGTAAGATATGTTGTTATAACTTGAGATTCTTTTCTGATGATATAAGGGGGAAAAGTAGGAGGCATGGAAATAGATATGGATATAGAGATACTTTATATCTTTTGTATTAATCTGGATGGAATTGAAGCACATTCTTCTTAGTAAAGTGTCACAAGAATGGAAAAGCAAGTATCCAATGTATTCAATACTAATATGAAGCCAGGAGACAATCTAATACCTGCCCACAGAAGATAAAATTTCAATTCAATTCAAGTTGGGGAGGGGGAATGAGGAAGGAGGAAGGAGTGGTAATAGCTTTGGTTATGACAAGTTTTAGGGTAAGTAGAGCGATGAGATTTGGTAAAATACAGATCATTTGATAAGGTTAAATAAAAGAAGTGGAATTCCAAGTTGTTGGAAGTATCATCCACATGGACAATGAGATTACTAGTAATCATGGAAGTAGTATTGGAGAGAGTGACAGTGCATCGAGAGATATATCTTTAAGAAATGATGGAGAATGACACTGGGGTTTATAAGAGGCTGCACCTGGGAAAGACAGAGAGTGGTTTAGTCCAATAATGTGATATTCAAAGCAAGTTTGGTTTAGGGACAAAGAAAATGTGATTGCAATATTTTATAAAATGTTGAGGGAGACTTGGCCATTTTAAATGTCATTACAAATAAAGAAAGTTAACTATTAATCTGATACCGTCTTACATTAAATAACTGGCGATGCTATGGTCAATTTTAATCTCAGTTATTAAATTATTTCATTTGTTTAGAGCAGCAGTTCTCAACCTATGGGTTGCAACCCCTTTTTAACAATGAAAATACATGGCAGCATTAAGAAGGTTGAGAACCACGGGTTTAGAGAATCAGTTGATTATTTAGCAGTCATTTCTGACTGACTTGGAAGAAGTTTATTAAGTGTGAGCATAGTCCTCAAATTAGAAATATGAAAAAGACACTGGGAATTTTGAAAATTCAGGGAAAATGATTGCCAAAATTGTGGTATTAAGTAGCAGAGCTAATAATAGAAAAGAGCAGTAGTTCTTGAGTTAGGGTTGAACTATGTAGCCAAAAAGCAAAATAAAACAAAGCAAAGACAACAGCAATAGCAACAGCAATAAAAACAAACAGAAAACAAGATGTCCAGTTAAGTTTGAATTTCATATAAACATTAATTTTTAAAATATCAGTATGTCTCAAATTTTGCCAGGGAATATACTAATATTACAAATTCACATGTTAGCAACCCTGCCCTGAGTAAATCACTTCCCTTACTCTCTCTGCCTCTATTCATTGGGCTAGAAAACTTCACTGTATAAATTACATGGTGGGTATGTGGGGAAAGGGTTGTTATTAGAAAAAGTAGCTTGTGTTTCCTTCATGCTTAAGCATATATCTTATGGAATTTATGAATATTGCATCCAATTATGACAGAAAACAGACAAGTTTATAGTAATATAGTAGCAGGTAGAGTATTTGTTTAAAGGCTCATTAGAATAAGTTTATATCAAGTACTGTTTCTTGTTTCTTCTTGTGATATTAATGGAAGAGATTTTTGGCAAGAATAGTCGCAATTTTTGGAAAAGTTGAAATTTTGTTGGAGGTTAGTCAAGTATATTCATCTTTACCATTTTCCTTGCCCTGGTCATTTGTATTTATTTAGAATCATTATTAGCATAAATAGTTATTATAACAAAGGGTAATAAATGCACATTGACCTGCATATATTTTCTATTAAACCTTTCTCTAAAACTATTGGCTGATCTTTTTCAGTGACAGAACATTTGGTCCCATAGCTATTTAAATTATTTCTAAATGACTTACCACATCATTAGAGATTACACCTTACTCCTGGACAAAATCAATCCATTTAAATAGGAAATGATTTGTTCCCAGATTAACACAGCATTAACATTTCAAATTATTGACTAAAAATGTCACCCGTCCACATTTCAAATGAATAGACTTTCAGTTACAAAAATGGTGACGTGACTAAGCAAATTGTGGTTGGTCTGTTGTTATTTTCCACAAATGGCATTAAAAACATATATAAAAATGTTATTTCCTTGCAATTAATTTGTCTTTGCTCATGTGTTTTGCTTAATTTGAATTGGAATTAATCAGTTATTAGGCAATAGACATTCTCTTTTTAATATGCTTCTGTAAGTTCTAAATCTTTAAAAGGCATTAGATAATAGATAATATTTTAGTTTGTTAAGATACTTTTAAAATGATGATCATTTACAAAAATAAGAAAATAAGTCACATAAGGTAATGTTAATTATTAATTAGCAAGTTAAAAACATCCATAAAAATGAATTTGTACCTAAATTGCCCAACATCACTAAGTTAGGATTATAGAAAATAATATTAGCTTTCTTAGGTTAATAATAACAAATACTCTTTACTCCTTATTGCATATACATATAGTAACATTTATTTCTCATAAAAAGTACTGCTATTATTTTGAATGTAGAATATAAATCTCAAAATGTTAGTGACTTGTCTAATATCATATAGCTAGTGAATCTGAGGTACAAATTCCAAAGCCTCTGAAAAAGAACTCAGTACTGATTAGTGATGCGTTATGCCAGAATTTTTCTGAAGAACTCACTATTATTAACAGATTATAACTTATGCATATAATGTTTACTTTTCTTCGAATACCTTTACTTATTCTGTATTATAATTATACTTCTTTAACTCCATTTTAAAATTGTATGAAGCCTCAGAAATAGACACAAGTGTTACCAGTAGATAACAAAGTCATTGTAAAGTAGCCAAGAGAATGCATGACATGACTAAGCTCATAGATGAAGCAACAGAGCCAGAAATCAGATTCAGATCTCTTTTCTCTAACATGTTCTATACCATACCATGCTGATAATGCAATGTGGATTCTGTATTCCCTCTGCTTGGGTTCTGTCTGTTGTAGATAGTATTCTTGCACAAACAGTCTCATTATCCTACTTTGTTTTTGATACTTTCTTTTTGTGGTTATGCTCACCTCACATTACGCAGGCTCTGACACCCTTCTTTGCACCATCATAGCGTCTATGAGACTTTAGGTGTGAAAGGAACTCTGCCTTGTTGGCCCATATGTCTTTAATAATGAATTGTTATGGAACAGAAGTAGCAGAGTAAAGGGTCTTTCAGAATATGGTCCCTGAAAGAACAAAAGCACACAAGTACAGCTGTATTACTTTTTCAATTTGCCGGAAAAAAAAAAAAAAAGCAGCAATCTTACTAGACCCCAGAGATACGGTTCAGAATATAGAAATGTCAGAATGAAAGGATACTAAAGGGGAACATCTCCAGAGAGGAGAGAACCACGGAATGTGTAACTCCTAATGTTTCTCATAAAAGGTATAGTTGGCTTATTCTACAACTTCATAGAAGTCAGAAAAGACTCCAAAAAGCCCAACAGAGATTAGCAACCGGGAGGTGAAAGAGCTGAACAGAAATTCCAGTTACTGTGTCCTTAAGGCATTCTATTTGTATGATTATTGGTTTAATTTTTCTTCCTGCATGGAAATAAAAAGTATATAGCATATTTTTCTCCCATAAACTTTTAAACTTCTTAGATCTAATTAGAATTAGATTCAATTAAAAATTAGATTCTAATTCTCATATCTTATTAATATAATATCATGATTATCACATGATTATTACATATTTATGTTTTCCATTATATATTTCATCTTTAATAATAATTTTTACATTTATATAGATTTATAAGCAATTTTAATTTGCATTAAGCTTGGAGAATAATCTTAAATCTCCTTACTATCATTTTATAATTATAAACTCTCTGATAAAGTCTTCTGTATGTGATGGATTATTTGAGGTTACTCCTCTAAAGGTAATAATTTTGTATCCATGGATTATACATTGTAAATATTTAGTTTCGAAACCTCACATTGCATTGTTATTGAATAAATAGAAAATGACATAACCAAGTAATTCATAATAGGACAAATATAAAAAACCAGTAACAATATGCTCAACAAAATTTGTAGAGATGGGACATTCCTCAAAATAATGTTGAATGGGGAAAAATTGAAAGAATTCCTTCTTAGAACTGGAACCAGAAAATGTTCCCAAATTTCATCACTTTAATTCAACATAGTGCTGGAAGTTCTCACCAGAGCAATCAGGAAAGACAAGGAAGTCAAGGGGCTCCAAATGGGTGAAAAAGGGATCAAGAGATCGAAATATTTCTCTTTGCTGATGCTATGATATTATATCTAGAAAACCTCAACAATTCAACTAAGAGACTCCTGGAATTGATAAATATATTTAACAAAGTCTCAGGTTACAAAATCAATGTACATAAATCATATATACCAAAAATATTCAAGCTGAAAATGAAATCAAATGTGTAATACTATTTGCAGTAGCAACAAAGAAAATAAAATAACTAGGTATACACTTAACAAAGGAGTTAAAAGACCTCTACAGAGGGTGAATTATGGAACACCGAGGAAAGAAATTGTAGAGGTTGTAAACAGATGAAAAAATACACCATGCTCACGGATTGGCAGAGTCAACATTGTTAAAATGGCTCTACTACCCAAAGTGATTTACATATTCAATGAAATTCCCATTAAAATGCCAATCCACTTTTGTAGATGTACAAAATAGCAAATGCAACTTTACATAATAAAAACCAGACTTCAAGTTATACTACAGGGCTATCATAACAAAAACAGTGTGGTTCTGCCCCAAAAACAGAGACATAGACATATGGATAAAACTAGAGAACAAGAAGATAAAATCATCCTCATAGTCCTATCTTATTTTTGACAAAAGAAATAAAAACATACCTGGGAAAAGAATACTTAATAGATAGTGGTGGGTAAATTGGATAGACACATGTAAAAGATTGAAACAGGATTTGTGAGTCTCACCACTCACAAAATTTAAATAATGGTAGATGAAAGACTTAAACTATAATTTTAATAGAAGAAAATGTTGGAAAAACTCTTATAGATATTAGCCTACACAAAGAATTCATGAAGAAACACCAGAAGCAATCACAGCAACATCAACAACAACAAAAAAATAATGGGACCTGATAAAATTTAAAAAGCTTTGGCACAGCCAAGGACACAATCAAAGGAGCAAACAGACAACCTACAGAAAGGGAGAAATATTTGCCTGTTGTACATCTGAGAAAGGACTGATAACCATAATATAAAAGAACTTAAGTGAATCAGTAAGAAACAATCAAACAATATCATTAAAAAGTGGGCAAAAACCATGAACAGAACATTTTTAAATGAAGATATACTAAAGGCCAACAAACTCATGAAAAAATGTTCAGTGTCTTTAATCATTAGGAAATGGAAATCAAAGCCACAGTGTGACATTACCTAAATCTACCGAGAATGACTCTTATTAAAAAGACCCTCAAACAACATATGCTTACACGGATGTGGAGAGAAAGGAACTCTTATATGCTATTTGTGGGACTGCAAACTAGTACAACCTCTATGGAAAATTGTATGGAGATACTTCAAAGAATTTAAAGTAGAACTACCATGTGATCCAGCAATCCCACTGTTGGGTATTTACCCAAAGGAAAAAAGGTCTTTTTATCTATAAAAATGACACTTGCACTTAAATGTTTATAGTAGCACAATTAACAAGTGCAAAGACATGGAAACAACACAAGTGCCAACCAATACATAAATGGATTAATAAAATGTGGTATATATATAATATGGTTTATGACTCAGCCATAAATAATGGTGATCTAGTAGCTCTTGTGACAACCTGGATGTAACTGGAAGCCTTTTTTCTAAGTGAAATATAACAAGAATGGAGAAACAAGTGCATGTACTCAATACAAAGTTGAAACTAATCAATCAACACTTAAGTGAACATATGAAAGTAAATCTCAATGAAAATGAAGCTGGAGGAGGCTGTGGAGATGGTGGGTAAATTCACACCTATTGGCTATAGCGCACACTATCTGGGTCAAGGACACACTTATTACTTTAACTCAATCTGTACAACAAACAAATTATGCAATAAAAACATGTGTACCACTTAATACTCTGAAAGAAAAAACAGAAAAAAATATGGAAAATGTTTCACCTCATTTCTTACCATTGGAGTAAAAATTTTAAAGTTAATTATCACTTTTGAAACATCAGAATATACAAAGAAGAATGATATTACTGAGGGTTGACATGGATGTAAGAAAATGGGCTTTTTTATGTTGTCATGGGAAATGTAAATCTTTAAAAAGTATTTGGAAAAAAAGGACAAAAAATTAATGTGTGCAAACTTATTATATTTACATAGCATGATTTTAGTCTAACTTAATGTAACATCAATATCCAGCATTCTTTAATGATCAGAACACTTAAGAAAATCGGCTTAGATGGGTTATTTCTTAAACTGATAGAAGCATCTACAGCAAACCCACACCCAATATCATATTTAATGGAGTAAAATTGAAAACATTTCCACTCAGGACTGGAACTAGACAAGGATGCCCATTGTCTCCATTGCTATTCAACATAGTAATGGAAGTCTTAGCCATCACAATCAGGGAAGAGAAGGCAATCAAGAGTATCTAAATGGGGTCAGAGGAGGTCAAACTGTCACTCTTCGCAGATGATATGATCTTATACCTGGAAAAATCCCAGGGACTCAACTACAAAACTCTTAGAAGTGATCAAGGAATATAGCAGCATCTCAGGATAAAATATCAATACTTACAAATCAGTAGTTTTTATATATACCAATAATAGTCAAGCTGAAAAAATAGTCAAGGACTCTATTTCTTTTACAGTAGTGCCAAAGAAGATGAAATATTAGAGAATTTACCTAACAAAGGACGTGAAACATCTCTTTAAAGAGAACTATGAAACTCTTAGAAAAGAAATAGCTGAAGATGTTAATAAATGGAAAAACATACCATGCTCGTGGTTGGGAAGAATCAACATTATTAAAATGTCCATACTACCCACAGCAATATACAAATTTAATGCAATTGCTATTAAAGCACCATAGTCATACTTTAAAGGTCTGGAAAAAATAGTACGTTGTTTTATATGGAATCAGAAAAAAACCTGGAATAGCCAACACATTATTCAGAAATGAAAACAAATCAGGAGGTATCATGCTGCCAGATTTCAGGCTATACTATAAATCTACAGTGATCAAAGCAGCATGGTACTGGCACAAAAATAGAGAGGTAGGTGTATGGAATAGAATAGAGAACCAAGAGATGAATCCAGATACTTACTGTCATTTCATCTTTGATAAGCCTATCAAAAACACAAATTTGGGGAAAGATTCCCTATTTAACAAATGGTGCTGAGTGAATTGGCTGGCAACTTATAGAAGACTGAAACTGGACCCTCACCTTTCACTATTAACAAAAAATTGATTCTTACTGAATAAAAGATTTAAACTTAAGACACGAAACTATAAAGTTACTTGGAGAGAGTGCAGGGGAAACACTTGAAGAAATTGGCCTGGAAGAATACTTTATGAGGAGGACTCCCCTGACAATTGAAGCAACACCAAAACTATATTACTGGGATCTGATCAAACTAAAAAGCTTCTGTACAGCCAAGAACACAGTAAGTAAAGCAAGTAGACAGCCCTCAGAATGGGAGAAGATATTAGCATGTTATTTTTCTGACAAAAGTTTGATAACTAGAATCCACAGAAAGCTCTAATTAATAAGAAAAGAACAAGTGAGCCCATTTCATTGTGGGTGAAAGACTTGAATAGAAGCTTCTCTGAAGAAGACAGGCACATGGCCTACAGACACATGAAAAAATGATCATCATCTTTAATCACCAGAGAAATGCAAATCAAAACCACTTTGAGATATCATCTAACTCCAGTAAGAGTAGCCCACATCACAAAATCCAAATACTACATATGTTGGCGTTGATGTGGAGAAAAGGGAACACTTCTACACTGCTGGTGGGAATGCAAGCTAATACGTTCCTTTTGGAAAGAACTTCGGAGAACACTTAGGGAACTAAAAGTAGACCTGCCATTCAATCCTGCAATTCCTATATTAGGTATATATCCAGATGATCAAAAACCATTTTACAACAAAGATATTTGCACCAGAATGTTTATTGCAGCCCAATTCATAATTGCCAAGTCATGGAAGCAGCCCATGTGCCCATTGACTCATGAATGGATTAACAAATTGTGCTGTTTGGATACCATGGAATATTATGCAGCCATAAAAAAGATGGAGACTTTACCTCTTTTATGTTTACCTGGATGGAGCTGGAACATATTATTCTTTGTAAAGTACCTCAAGAATGGAAGAAAAAGTACACAATATACTCAGTACTATTATGAAACCAGTTTGATGTAAGCATTCCAAATTGTATATAAAATCAGAATATTATATCTCATAAATGCATTAATGTACAAAGTTATGATTTAATAAAAAATTACCGAATAATGATGTTAATATATTCAAGGAAGAGTAAAAGGATAGTATATTTCTGTGTCTTATTTTTATTTATTTTTAATTCAGCATATTAGGGGTACACATGTTTTGTTTACATACTTTGTATTGGTACAGATTGAGTCAAAGTTATAAGTGTGCTCTTGACCCAGATAGTGTTCACAGAACTCAACAGGTATGAATTTATCTATCTCCTCCTCCCCCTTTCCCCAGCTTGATTTTCATTGAGATTTATTTCCATATGTGCACTTAAGTGCTATCAAATAGTTCCAACTTAGTATGGAGTATATGTGTTTGTTTCTCTATTCTTGTGATGTTTCACTTAGAGCAGGGGTCCTCAAACTATGGCCTGCAGGCCACATGTGGCCTGCTAAGGACATTTATCTGGCCTGCCAGGTGTTTTTGCCACAGCTGATTCTGCACAACTTCTAATTTTTATTTGTGGGATGAATGACTATTTCAAAGTCACAGAAGAGCTTGCTGCACTGCAAAGCATCAAAGGAACAACTACAGGAGAGGATATTTATGAAAAGGTTTGCCAAACTGTGATAGTTTGGCACTGGACTTGGCAAAACTAGCCAGTGTGACAACTGATGGTGCTCCTAGCACGGTGAGATCTAAGAAAGGAGTATTTGCTTACATTAACCAAGAGATGGACAAACATAACCATTCTCATCCAATAGCCATACACTGCCTCATCCACCAACAAGCGCTGTGTAGTAAATCACTGAAGTGGGACTCTGTTATGAAAACTGTGGTATCTTGTGTTAACTTCATTACGGGTAATGCAATAAACCACAGACAATTTCAGGAATTTCTGTCTGAGCTACATGTTGCCTGGGAAGATGTTCTGTACCACACAGAAGTCCATTGGCTGAGTCGAGGGAGAGTTTTGAAACATTTCTATGACTTACTTCCATAGATTACAGCTTTTCTTTTTTTTTTTTGGTAGAGACAGAGTCTCACTGTACCGCCCTCGGTAGTGTGCAGTGGCGTCACACGGCTCACAGCAACCTCTAACTCTTGGGCTTACATGATTCTCTTGCCTCAGGCTCCTGAGCAGCTGGGACTACAGGCGCCCGCCACAGCGCCCGGCTATTTTTCTGTTGCAGTTTGGCCGGGGCTGGGTCCGAACCCACCACCCTTGGCATGTGGGGCCGGCGCCCTACTCACTGAGTCACAGGCGCCGCCCAGATTACAGCTTTTCTACTTTCAAAAAACAAGGAAGTACCAGAGCTCAATGATGCAGAATGGAAATGGCACCTTGCCTTTCTAACAGATGTAACAGAGCTACTCAACAGTTTCAATGTGCAACTTCAAGGAAAGGGGAAGCTCTTCTGTGATACGCAATCACATGTAAAAGCATTTGAAGTAAAATTAGGCCTCCTCATCAAACAAGTGAAGGAGGAAAATTTCTGCCATCTCCCCACAACTCAAAATCTGTTAGCGGAAAATCCATTGGTTGCATTCCCAAATAAAACATGTTTGAATTCACTGGAAAAGTTGCAAAAGGAGTTCCAATTTAGATTTAAAGAACTTCATCTCCATGAACAGGACATACAGCTTTTCCGTAACCCATTTTCTATTGACATTGAAAATGTGGATATGATTTACCAAATGGAACTGGCTGAACTGCAGAATTGTGACTCTCTTAAAGACACATTCAAGTCAAGCAGCCTTCCTAATTTCTATGCATCTCTCCCCTCTGAGACATATCCTAATCTCAGGAACCATGCACTCAAAATGGCAACCATCTTGGGCAGCACTTATGTCTGTGAACAGACTTTTTCCAGAATGAAACATCTGAAATCTCCAACCAGATCTAGACTAACTGATGCACACTTGCATCACTTGTTACGACTAGCAGTGACAAATATGGAACCGGATATTGACCATCTCATTAGCCAAAAGCAGGCCCATAGTTCCCATTGAAATACTGGTAAGTTTGTTGATTTAACCTTACTTGTTCTTCATTTTAAATATTGTGTTTGTTCCCATTTTTTTTTTTTACTTCAAAATAAGATATGTGCAGTGTGCATAAGAATTTGTTCATAGTTTTTTTTTTTTTTTAACTATAGTCTGGCCCTCCAGCGGTCTGAGGGACAGTGAACTGGCCCCCTGTTTAAGAAGTTTGAGGACCCCTGACTTAGAGGAATGGTTTCCAGGGTAGTCTATTTTTTAAGGGAATCAGGAATATTTTAGTTGCTGGAGTTTGGGTTTGGGAATATTCTGGGATTTCCCTATCCATTGATGTTACCCTTCCTATTCTCGGCATCCAACTTGTTCTCTTTCAAAGTTGTAGTTTTCCCAAGAGAGGACAATTGGTAAAGCTGTGGATTTAAATGACATTGTGATTTAGCAACTCAGGGATCACACTGAATATTTGTTTTTCCTCTTATTCACCCATATAATGGCAAGATACAACAGATTCATTTAGCATGGTCATTTAATTTTTTCCTTGATCCTAGTATCTAGAGATTTGAGAATCTTATTATTTTTCCATAAGGTATCTAGCACAGTTAAAATTAGTCACTTCCACCCTATGGTCCTTTAATTTTGCACATTGTATGTAAAAGTGACATAATTCCCGTAAAGTTTTAAGTTCAATGATCACTGCATATTAGGTGCCTAGAGACATAATTAGAGCTATTTAGACCTTGTGTGCCATTGGATACTTGATGATTATCTATAAATATTAATTGAATCTTTTGGTGTATTCAGTCTATATTAAACTAGATTGCACCTAGCTTTCCTATTTTAAGAAGTATCTGTAACATTCCACACTCTCATTGTAATGATTTAAGTTAATCATTTAATCATTCACAAACTGTGAATTTCAGTTTGTGTTCCTGTTTTCAAACAATAGAAGGCATTCTAGCTGACTTAATCAATAAGATTATAGATATTGAAAGGATACCAGTTACCTCACAGAATTGACATGAAGGATGAAGAAGCGGGCCCAGAAAATGGATAATAACCAATGGAGACTAGGATTTGCTTTCAAGTGTGCTCAAATGCTAGATAGGTGAAAACAAACAAGCTAAAAAAACAATAAATGACAAGTTTTGTGAGTGAAGATACAGATTTAAAGTCCTGGTATGTCATGTTAACAGGAATTGGTCAACCAGTGAACTAAATTACTTTATGACAGTAGAGAAGTGTCAGCAGAAGCAAACCAAACAAGCTATTAGAATATGCACAAAGTAAGCAGATATGGGTCACAAGATAAGAATTCAATCTAAATGGGAAAGAAAGGGGCAAATACAAATGTAGTTTGCATACCAAATAAGGAGGTTCACATAAGCAGCATGTTAGGGATATGACTGTAACGAAATAGCAACACTTTGCAAGCATGTTCCCTAATCTCAAAAAACCACTTTCCTTTTATGTAAATATAAGTTGGCTGTATACCAGAGGTCAGAGTTAGGATCCCACTTGCTAACTCTCTTGGCATTCCAACAGTGGTTCACACACACAGATACCAACACTGAATAGTAAGACATTGAGTAGGGATAACTTGAGTCAGATATTAAAATTTTCTTTATGATTAATACAAAGGATGATAAAAGCACTGAAAGAGTATTTTCTGTATTTGTTGCAAAGCCCTGGCATCTTGATTTCTAAATTTCATACTCTTTCTTTTTAGCTAAGTTCTATACAACACAGTCAAGCATTTCACTCAATATTTACCACCTGCTTTCCCATTTGGGCTCTGTTTACCTAATTTGGTAATATCCTTGACATCTGCCATTCTCAGCACAATACAGCCCTCATATTTATCCAGAGGTGAAAAAAAAAAAAGTGAAATCATGGTCGCTTTTCTTTTTTTTGTTCATATGAGCAGATTTGTCCAATTTGAAACAAATTCTTTGATAAATGGTTATACTTTGAGCTCAAAACATGATGTTGAGCAGTACAGCATTTTGGTATAATAATAATTGTTTTCTCAACAGCCATGAACTTTATCTTCTAAAAAGCAAATATAAAACATATTTTAGACTAGAATACTTTGGTAAGAGAAATTGAAAACCAGGTTAAGTTAAAATCCAATTCCAATAGCTTCATTCCAGTTTCAATCTGCCAGTTTTGATATATAGGTTTACTTTAAGCATTCTGTTTAACTTTTTCAATGTCAGCCTCAAATGACATCATTTTTAAGATTTATAGTAAAACTGTAACTTCTTTCTTGCCAAAATGATAGTAAGTGAAATACAAATTTTAAGATATCCTGGATTTATCCTAAAGGAAAATTAGGATAAGCTCACTGATTTTAAGCTTTATCACTCTGTTGTGTCTTAGAGCTTTGAAGAAGGATATTTGGAAAAGTTCACTTTGTCTAGAGATCATCAAACCTAAGGAATGAACTTGTATTCAATAGCAGTTATCATACTGTATTAAAATTACATTATGTGAACTGTTTGGAAGAAAGATATGGAAACTGACCTTTAAGCTAGTCCCCTGATGACTATTGCCTCCTGGCTTAATGAACCTAATGCTGTCTTTATGCATAGTGAATCATGGCTGGCCCCACATATCCAGTAGCATGTGGCATAAGTGGTAGTATCTGACTTCCAAGACTGTCATAGAAAGCACTGTAGTTTCCACATTGGTCTCTTATCATTCACTCTGCAGAAATCCAGATGACATGTTAGAACACTCAAATGGTCCTGTGGAGGGGTCTATGTAGAGAGTGATTGAGTCCTTCTGCTCCCAGGTAGCACCAATTTTCCAGTCTTATGAGTGGGCAACCTTGAAAGGGTATCCCTCACCTACAGTTAGGCCTTCAGATGACTGCAGCGATGACTGTCACCTGGAACATCCATGGAGAACATCCATGTTGAGAACCATGGAACCACAACTGCTCAGTGAAGTACTCCTGGAATTCCTGACCCAGAGAAACTATGAGAAGTAATGAAATTTTGTTTCAAAAAGAAAGCAGAATTTAAGGATTTGGAAAATTCTCACCCTGGCCATATTTAAGAATGATTAGATCAGCTTTTCAGTCCGTGAGAAAAACTGACAGGTTTTTGACATGTGTATAACATTTTGTTTTGTCATCCTAGAATGTGGATATTATATTTATTCATGACTTCTCATGTTTTTTGATGAAATTTATAATTTTCTCCATAAGGAAAATTAACTTTTTCTTTGATCTTTACTTTTATAAAAAAAAATTCAGGTGCTATGAGGGTGCAAACGTTTAGGTTACATTGTTTTCATTTCTGAGGTAAAGTTCGAGTTGTAGTTGAGCTCTTCTGCCGGGGGTAGGCTCTATACCCTCACATTGTGCATATTAGATGAAAACCTGCTAATCACTTTCTTTCATCTCCTCTCCACTCTTGAGTTTAATTATGTTTTTCTTTCATGTGAGGGCATAGTTGTTTATACATTGGTTTCACATTATTATTGAGTACACTGAATATTCGCTTTTCCTTTCTTGTGATACTTTTCTATGAATGTGTTTCAACTCCATCCAGGTTAATATAAAAGATGTAAAGCCTCCATCCTTTTATGGCTAAATAGTACTCAATTCTTAAATATTCATCCCTAAGTTTGACATTGTCTTTCTGCTAATGTCATAGTATATGTGATTTTACTGTGAACAGGAATACTACTCATTCCTGTATATTTACTAGGGTGTAAATTTCATGAAGGAAGGGACTTTTGTCTGTTTTATTCATTGCTCAGCCCTCAATGTCTGGAATAATGCTTAGCAGGTAGGTTGTATGCAGTAAATATTTGTTCAATGAATGAAAAAGATATATTATCTAGGAAATTTGAGGATTGATCTTTTATCGTTTTAGTATATTTTTTTTATAGAGTATTTTTGGTTTGCTATTTCAACAAACTTACCAAAGTGATGGTAGCTTTTCTTCTTTCTTTCTAATTCTAATATATATATTTTTAATTTTGTTATCTATAATCTCTGTTTTTAGGTTGATAGTGGTAATATTGAACCTGCTTCTCTTATTCCTGATTTGGAAGGAAATATGCTTATGGTTCCATAATTAAGTATGATATTGGCTATATATTTTTGATAGAAACAGTTTATCATGTTAAGAATTTTTTTCTTCCTATTCTCACTTTATTATTTTTTAATATCAAGAATATATTGATTTGGTTAAATTGATTTTTCTTCTTTAATATGGTAATACATTGAATTAGATTAATATATATTCTGTTGTTAAATTATCTTTGCATTCCTGGTGTCATACCTATTTAGTTATGGTAGGTAATTATTATTTATAAATTGCAGGACTTGTTTTGCTAATATTTTATTCAGAGTTTTGGGTCTATATTAATAATTGAGATTTACTGACAATTTTTGTTTCTCATGTGGCATCTATTTTTGATATTGAATTTGTTCCTTCCTCATAAATAAGTTGAGAGAGTTCCCTCTGTGAGCATGAGTGGGGCTGAGGTGCTGCATTGCAGTACAAATATAAGAATCTGTATGCTTCTTTTAGGTTAGTCAGGTTTTCCAGAGTAATGTTGGCAGTCATTCTGGTGGCAGTGGGTGGGCAGAACAGGGGCATATGTGTTCAGTTGTAGGTCTTCTAGAAACCATAAGGGAGAGTGGTCTGTCATTTTCACCTTGTCAAGTGTGTAGTGTTAAAGGTATAGGCTTGGAAGCAGTCTGTCCAGTCAATTCCATGCTTTGTCACCTAGTAGATTTGCATTCTTTGACTTCACCTTACTGTATCAAAGTTTCTTCGTACGTTATAATGGGAAATATTATAGCACATAACTCCTAGACTGATTGTGAAGACTTACTGAGCTGCCACAATTAGAATGTTTGGCCTCTGGTACATAGTAATTGCCTAGTGAATGTTAGTTCTTCTCCTTCTCCCCTTCTACTTCTTTCTTTTCTTGTTCCTTCTTCCTCTCCTCTCTCCTGATTTCTAGTACAATGCCCCTACTTATCTATTATGCCTATTGTCTAAGATTCCGGAGTCTTTCCCTTTCATATATTCAAAGACTATATTTCTTTTTCTTTTCTTTTTTTTTTTCAGTTTTTTGGCCAGGGCTGGGTTTGAACCCACCACCTCCGGCATATGGGGCCGGCGCCCTACTCCTTTAAGCCACAGGTGCCGCCCAAAGACTATATTTTTATGACAAATTAATGTTCTGATATGTGTATTTACATTTTGTGGGATAGGTGTGTGACTTTTAGATGAAGACTTTTAGATGCACTTCTAGTTTTCAGCTCCACCCATTTAAACTTATTTCCAATTCTGGGTTATTTTGGGATTCTGTGGTACAAATAAGCTTACTACTTGGGTTTCTGTCCTGGTGAAGACTTAAATCAGCTATTCTCATCCTATGCTTTTCAACTTACAAAATTATGTTGCCTCATCTCCCTTTTCCTTGTATGTTTACAACTTTTAATTTCTTTTTATAAAAAAGTTTTACTTTTGAGAAGGTAATATATTCATCTACTTAAAAATCAAAAAAATATAAAAAGTAATTCATTGAAAAGTCTCATTTGTTACCTATATACTCATATACATGACCACCTTTCTTAGTTTCTTATTGTTACAGAGTATTTTTTAGGAAAAACATTCATGTATGAGTATACTTATTTTTCTTCCTTGCTATATGGAAAATACATACTGTATTTCTGGACATCATGTTGTTATTAACATCACATTGTGTACTGAAGAGTTTTCCATATATGTATAGAGAGAGCTTCCTTTTCTTAAAAATTGCTGAATAATTCTCCATTATGGGATTGTACCACAGTTTGTTTAACCATTTGCTATTGATGGACAGTTATATTATTTCTTATTTTCTGAATTGTAAGTAATGCAGCAATGCCAGCCAGGAACAGTTTCTCATGTCTATAATCCTAGCACTATGGGAGGCCAAGGCGGGAGGATCTGTTGAATTCAGGAGTTCATGATCAACCTGAACAAGAGTGAGACCCCACTGCTACTAAACATAGAAAAATTAGCTGGGCATTGTGGCAGGCACATGTAATTCCAGTTACTCAAGAGGCTGAAGCAGGAGGATCACTTGACCTAGGAGTTTGAGTTTGCTATGAGCTAGGCTGACACCACAGCTCTCTAGCTTGGGCAACAGAGTGACACTCTGTCTCGGAAAAAACGAATAAATAAATAAATAAACAAAACTAATGCTGTAGTGAATAAACTCTCTGATTTTTAACTCATGCACATATAATCCATAAAATAAATTTCAAGAGGAAGGATCGCTTCATATGGTAATAGATTTTTAAATATAATAAATATTTACAAATTGCCCTTTAGTGGGATTTTACCATTTTGCAGTTCCATCAACAATGCATGTGTTTGTGTGTGTGTGTGTGTTTCCCTAAGACTGGCTAATAATTAGATGTGAAGAACTCAAGTTTGAAAATGTAATTAGTACGGATTGCATATCACATCAGAGAAATTAGCAAACAAATCAAATAAAATAAATAAAAATTTCACACTTCATCATAATTATTTTTTATGGAAAGAATGAAGGATGCGAGCTGTCTTCCTTTGATTAAGAACTTAGTTAAGGCAGTAATCCATGTCAAAACAGATTGTCAAAAATTCTCAGAAATTAGAATCAATTATATATGTCCAGTAATTTTCACAGGATTATTTTTTAGTTTTATTAGTATCAATGCATAGAACAGAAATATTTAAAAGTTATTAGCCCGTATAGGAACTTTAAATTTGGAGGCTAAATATAAGCCTAGAATTGTATTGGTGTTGAGGCTGGAGAATAACCAGAAACTATTTTAAAATGTGTATTTCTTTACAAGCCTTGATAGTGATACACTGAAAACTATAGAAGTTACTGAATTTTTCCAAGGAATTCACAATTAATTTCCTTAGGAAGAAATTGCTGAATGTGATTGTGTCTCCTTCTTATGTAATTGCACTCATTGGAAATTTAATGCACACTTTTTTTTTTATTGTTGGGGATTCATTGAGGGTACAATAAGCCAGGTTACACTGATTGCAATTGTTAGTTAAAGTCCCTCTTGCAATCATGTCTTGCCCCCATAAAGTGTGACACACACCAAGGAATGCACACTTTTTTTTAAAGCTATCAGTTTTCTTAGACATCAAAAGTATGCTAGATTATTCAGAATAAAAAATATTGAAATTTATCATACATACAAAGCAAAATTAAGTAAAAATTAACAAAATCAATTTGAAATTACAATGAAGTAAAACCCTTTGTAATTATCAAAAGGGACATAATGTGCTTTAATGCTTTATTAGGTTCTGTATGATTATGTATTTTTCTATAGATTAACATTGTATCCTGTAATTAAATTTATATAACAGCTCAGATTCGCAGTTCATTCTGTGAGGTTTCTGTCAATTGAGGTCTAATTCAATGTAGATTTTCTTTTGTTTTAATTAAATGGCTTTTCTGATATCATTAATATGTACAGTCCTTAAAATACATTTTGAATTATTTTGCAGTTTAGTCTCCAATATAAATCAATATAAATTTAAATATTCCTCAAAGTTATAAGATTTAATTTGTGCTATCAATTGGAAAATAAATTCTGAAAGAACTACTGAGAAATCTAAACATAATCATATTTCAAATATAGTGAACATGAAGTCATGTTTAGGAAAAAAATTACCACAATATGACTAAAAAGACGTTTTAGCTGTGATTTCCATAATTTATTTATGTTAGAATTAAAAACTTCCTGTTTCATTAAAACTGAATTAAAAAGAAAGTCATTAAATAATCAAAAAATCATGATATGCAAACAGCTTGATGCTTTGAGAATAAGAGTAGCAAAAGTAACATGGTGCTTTTGTATATTCATAATAGAAGCAGAATATGTAATAATGGATCATGAGTCACCTGTCTCATTAATATAATGGGGCCACTTTGCAGATAAACAATCTATACCAATCTATAAATTTAACCTAATTGGATAAACTAGACATGTGTTTATGCTGATGAGGTTACACATTTGGATATGTTATTAAATAACTCTAGTATCCAAATTTGCACCATGATAAAAAAATATTTTATGAGAAGTTAACTGAGCTGTGAGAGTTTCTAGAAAAACAGATATTAGGGTTACTTAGGAAGACTTGTTCTTCTAGAAAAGTCATATGACAGGTGGCGCCTGTGGCTCAGTGAGTAGGGTGCCAGCCCCATATATCGAGGGTGGTGGGTTCAAACCCGGCCTTGGCCAAACTGCAACAAAAAATAGCTGGGTGTTGTGGCGGGTGCCTGTAGTCCCAGCTACTCGGGAGGTGAGGCAGGAGAATCAGCCAAGTCCAGGATTTGTAGGTTGCTGTGAGCTGTGACGCCACAGCACTCTACCCAGGGTGACAGCTTGGGGCTCTGTCTTAAAAAAAAAAAAGAAAACAAAAGTCACATGACTATAGTGGTTATAGTTGTGGGGCCAGCTAAAGAGGCAAACCCTAACAGAATGCCTTTGTAATTGACAAGGAATTAATGCTGTAGCTTGTACTAATCAAGAATGCAAACTATGAAAAGGAGAGCATGATATTGTTCAAGGTATCTTCAATCATTATACAGTATTAAATTTTTACTAGCAGAAATTATCATTTTATGTAATCTCACTTGTCTTTTTATGATTTTATATAATGTGGGTAATCAATTGGAACATGTATGGGTTTTGAAGACAAACAAACCTGGATTCCTACCAACATTTTTTTCATGTATTAACCATGTATCCTTAAACAAACTTGATTTGTGAATCTCAGGTTTCCTTCCTGTACAATAAAAATAAAAAGAATACCTGCCTTAAATTAAAGGAGATAATGCATGTAAAGTGTCTAACAGAATGTGGACATTTGGAAGATGCTTAAAATGTTAGTAATCTCCTCTTGTTGAGTTTATTGGAACGTCTTTTGCCACTGGGCAACATGACCACCCCATTTTTTTTCTTCTCTGCATCAGATGGAAACTGCCTTTTCCAGTATCCCTTGCTTCCATAATTCTGGATTATGTTCTCCTTCTTTGAGCCATTCACGTAAGATTTTGGAGTTGGACAGGTAAGAGAAGTCATTGTTCTTTATGACATCTGTGGACAGAGGCTTGGGTATCAGCTTCCTGAAGAGCATCTTCTTCATGGCTGAAAGCAGCTGAAGTTATTGGTGGCAGAGTCTCTGTAACCCAATTCTCCAGAATTTCCTGAAAATCAGCTATGGATATCTTCCCCCTAAGAAGTTTCTGATAGTTGTATAAGCTTTTAACTCTCTGTAGTAAAGTTCTTTTTACTCAGATACCTTTGGTGGCTACTGTTTTCATAATTGAACTCTGACGATACTGTGAAGACACTAATGTCTTTCTAGTTGTCACCTCTATTTAATAATGTTCCATTTTACCTCTCTGTTGTACTTGATGTTGATATTTTGCTCTTAACATTTATTTCGCTTGGTCTTGGCCACACTTTGTATGATCTTGTTGTGTGAGTTGCCTTCCCTTCAACATAACTCCTAAAGGTGTGTGTGTTCTGGAGTTCATTACTGGGTCTTCTTTTGCTACATGTCCTCTCTATCTCAAGAATTTATCTTTCTAAGTGAGCAAAAGTTTACATGAATAGTGAAGTAAAAAAGAATTGAACGGAAAGGGACAAGATGCACCTTTAATACATATTATATTTTAACCAAGTGTATTGATTCTACCTACAGAAAGAAAACAAAAATTCTGCAATTATTCTAAACACATTCAAGATGTTCAACTTGCTGTAAGTATTTATAGTAATGAGAAATGTAACAGACTAGAGAAAATGCTGATTTCAGTAAAAGAAATTTAAACTTTAAAGAATTCTGGAAGAATATTTTTGCTAACTTCCTGTTCTTTTTGAGGATTAATAAAAGATAATGACAAGTGAAGATGACCAAAATGAGCATAAGAGAAAAGTGAAATTTATTATTTCAGACAAATTAGAATTCTTGTAAAAAATTATCCATGATCAAGTGAGCTAGAGATTTTCGAAGTGGGATCTGAGACACAGAGTTCCTGGAGTACATTCAGTATGATAGGCAGAATTCTAAAACACCGTCCAAGATACTCATGCCCTGGTGTACATGTCCTGCATAATTCATGGGCCTTTGAATATGATGGAATGTCACTCCTGTTATTTGGATTATGTTATATGGTACAGTTTATTTTTTAAAAGGGAGGTTATCTAGGTAGACCTAATCTAATCACTTGACCCCTCTAAATGTTTTAGAAGTCAATGAGAGAAGGAAGTCAGAGAGACACAGTTTTGCTGTCCTGGAAGAAAACAAACAACATTGTTGTAAACTGCAGACAATCTTTATGTTAGTAACAGTCTCTAGCTGACAGCTAGCAAGAAAATAGGGACTTAAGACCTTTTTAGACAACAATGTTTCCAATGAGCTGAATGAACTTGGATGTAAATTCTCATCAAGAATGTCCAGAAAGGAACACGGCCCTGCCAGTACCTTAATTTTAGCCATGGGAAACCTGAGCAGAGAACACAGACACCCTCTGCTTAGATTTCTGGCATACAGAAGGGTAAAATAATAAAGGGGTATTGTTTTAAACTACTAATTTGATGGTAATTTGATATGCACTAATTGATAATTAATACATGTAGGAAATTCTGTATTGGCAGGGCTGACTAAGAAATCAGTGGTTTAGATATTCAAAATATTTAAACTCCAGCAACTCCATTTTCATACTTTATCTTGTGTAATATAACTTATTAAAATAGTACATAGTTTTGGCTCTCCTATATACAGAATTCATTTTTCAAGCACGTTTCTCCAGGAATTAAGAAGAAACACCCTGAAGCCCTGGTTCTTATATAAAACCCTGAATCATTTTCAGAAACTATGCTGGAGTTAAGGGCAGACAATGAAGAGGATAACATTGAAAACAGCATGGCTGAAAGGAAAGATTCTCAACGCTTAGAAAAAAGCACAAAGTTCTGTCCTGTCTGCAGTCAATCCTTGGTTCAAAATCCTAGAAGTGCCCCAGGTGTATGACAAGCTACAGTGAGTAATATATGAAGAAGTGTGCGTATGAACATTTGTTTGGTTCATTTTTTTTTGCTATCATAGATTTACTTGTAAATATACAATGCACAATGAACACATCTCTTTATTAATGAAAACATTTTGGTGTTTGGGTGCATGTTTCAAACTTTTTGCGAACAGTATATCTTTAACATGGCATACTCTTTTATAGTGAACATTTTTGCATAAGGACTATAACTTAAAATAGCAATAAAATTATAGTAAATACATAAATTAATAACATAGTCATTTATTATCATTATCAACTATAATGTATTGTATTATAGCCATTATTACAATGTCATGATGGTTATGATATTAACAGGCCATAGGAATTTTTCAACTTTGTTATAATCTTGCGGGACCACAGATAACAAAATGTCACAATATGGCATACGACTGTGAGGTTTTGTTTGGTTATGTTTTGTTTTTTGTAGATTCAGGGGTTACCATTGCAGTTTGATTACATGGATTATACTGCATAGAGATGACATCTGGGGTTTTAGGATACCCATCACACAAATAGTGTACATTGTACTCAAAGGTAATATTTCTTCCCTCACCCTCATTCTACACCCCTACCTTTTAGTGTCTCAAGTGTCTATTATTCCACTCTGTGTGTCCATATGTACCCACCGGTGTAGATCTCATTTATAAGTGACAATGTGTATTATTTGACTTTTTGTCTCTGAATTATTTTAGTTAGGATAATGGCCTCCACAAATTCCATAAATTTTACTGCCAAAGACATGATTTAATTCTTTTTATGGTTGATCAGTATTCCATGATCTGTATGTGGTATGTGTGTTTGTGTGCGTATATACCGTATTTTCTTTATCAAATCATCTATTGATGGGCACTCAGGTTGATTCCATGACTTAGCCATTGTGAGTAGTACTGAAATGAACATAAAAGTACACAGTATTTCTTATATACTGATCTGTTTTTCTCTGTGTAGATACTATAAGATTGAAAGGTAGTTCTTGATATAATTCTGTGATAAATGACCACACTTCTGGAGGTTGTATTAAATTATATTTACAGCAACAGTATGTAGACATTCCCTTTTCTCAATGTCCTCGCCTCTATCTTATTTTTTGTCTTTTTAATAATAGCTATTCTAAATGGTGAAAGGTAATCTCAATCTATTTTGAATTTGCATGTCTCTGCAGGTTAGTGATACTGATATTTTATTTCATATGTTTATTGCCCATTTGTCTATCTTCTTTTGAAAAGCTTCGGTTAATGTCTCTTGCCCATCTATAAATGGTGTTATCTTTTTCTTGATTTGTTGAGTTCTTTCTATATTCTAGTTGTTAGCTCTTTACTCAATACATAGCTTTTGAATATTTTTTCTGACTCTGTAGATTGTTTGCTCTGTGCATTATTTTCTTAGCTGCAGAAGGTTTTTAATTCGATAAAGTCCCATTTATTTTTGTTGTTTTTGTGATTGCCATTGGGATCTTTTTTCTAAATTCTTTTCCTAGGCTGATATCTAGAAGAGAGTTTTCAACATTTTCTTCTAGAATTCTTATGGTTTCATGCCTTACATTGAAGTCTTTTATTCATCTTGAATTGATTGTTGTGAGTGGTGAGAGATAGGGGTTCTGTTTCATTCTTCTTCATGTGGCTATCCACTTCTCCAAGTACCATTTAGTGAATGGTGAATAGGTCTTTGTTTCCTCAATGTATGTTGTCATCTGATTTGTCAAAGATCAATTGGATGTATGTATATGGTTTTATATCTGGATTTATTGCTCTGTTCTACTAGTCTATGTCTCTATTTTGCACCAATACTATCATGTTTGGGTTACTATAGCCTTGTAGCATACTTTGAAGTCTGGTGATGCAATGCCTCCATATTTGTTCTTTTCACTTAAGATTGCATTGGCTATTTGGGCTCTTTTCGTGTTTCAGATGAAGTACAGAGTTATTTTTTCTACATTTGTGAAATATGACATTGGTATTTCAATGGGGCTTACTCTGAATCTGCCAATCACTTTGGGTAGCATGAACATTTTAACAGTACTGATACTGAAAATCCATGACAGTAATATATTTTTCCATTTGTTTGTGTTATCTGAAATTTCTTTCCTCAGTTTTCAGAATTCTCTTTGTAGAAATCTTTCATCTCCTTGGTAAAATATATTTCTACATATTTTATTTTATTTTTAGTAACTGTGAATAGTATTGAGTCTTTGATTTGACCTTCAGCTTGAATGTTATTGGTGTATAGGAATACTATTTACATTTATTGATTTATGTACATTGAACCATCTTTGCATCTCTGAGAAGAAGCCCACTTGGTCATAGTGGATTTTATTTTACTTTTTTATGTTCTGTTTAATTTAGTTGTCCAGTAGAGTAGAACTCCTTAAAGTTGACCATCCAAGGGACTGTAACAAAGTGGTCAACATATGATTGACATAAAGAACTAGAACTGCTGTGCTGATATGTACATGCAGTGCATGTCTGGTCTATGAAAATTAGGTCAATTATGGAGGTGGTCAATGTACGGATGTGATCAATGATAGTTTATTTATTGAGGAATTTTGCATCTGTATTTATAAGGGATATTGGTCTGTGTTTTTTTTCTTTTTTGATTGTGTCCTTTCCTAGTTTTGGTATCAATGTAATACTTCATAGAATGAGTTGGGGAGGGGAGCTGTTAGTTTTGGTTAAAATTGAACTTCCTATTGAGACTCTTTTTGGTTACATATGAATTTTAGGATTGCTTTCTGTAATTCTGTGAAAAATGATGTTGGTAATTTGATAAGAATTTCACTGAATCTATAAATGGCTTTGAGTAGTGTGATTATTTTAACAATACTTATTCCTCTTATCCATGAGAATGAGATGTTTTTCCATTTGTTTGCATCATCTATGATTTCTTTCATCAGTGTTTGATAGTTCTCCTGTAAATATCTTTCACCTCCTTCATTAAATGTATTCCTAAATATTTATTTTTTTGTGAATAATCTAGAGTCCATTTTAAGTACAGAGGCTCTATGTTGATTTTCTCACTTAATGATCTGTGTAGTTCTGTTAGTGGTATGTTGAATTTCCCCACTTTTAACTATATTTTTGTGTCTATATTTTCTTTGCCTTGGTAGTAGTAGTTTTATGATTTCACTGCTCCAAGTTTGGGTACATGCATATTTAGGATTCTGACATATTCTTCCTGAATTGATCCCTTTATCATTATATAACGACCTTTGTCTTCTTTTCCTATTGTTGGTTTAAATTCTATTTTATCTTCAAGACTCGGGGTTAAGGGATGAAAAACAGTACTTCAAGCAAATGAAAATCAGAAGAAAGGAGGAGTTGCAAGGGAACTTGCATACTGGTCAAGGGAACAATACAATAAGAAGACATTTAAATTTTGAATATTTATGCACCTAAGTTAAATGCTCCCGGATTTATGAAACAGACCTTGAGTGGTCTGAGGAATATTATATCCCATAACATCATAATAGCCAGGGACTTCAATACCCCTCTGACAGAACTAGACAGAGCCTCTAAACAGAAACTAAACAATGACATACAGGACTTAAATGTGACCCTAGAACAAATCGGATTAATAGATATATACAGGACACACCATCTCAAAGCAAAAGAATATACATTTTTCTCATCAGCCCATGAAACATACTCCAAAACAGATCACATCCTAGGATATAAATAAAACCTCAGCAAAATTAAAAGAATAGAAATTATTCTCTTCTCAGACCACAAGGTAATAAAGGTGGAACTCAACTCCAACAAAAACATTCATCCCCACACAAAGGCCTGGGAATCAAACACCTTATGCCACCAAATGGTAGTTGGGATCAAGAAGAGATAAAAGTGGAAATTGTTAAATTCCTCAAACATAACAACAATGAAGATACAAGTTACCAAAATGTGTGAGATACAGCAAAAGCAGCCCTAAGAGGGAAATTTATTGCATTAGAAGCCTACATTTGAAAAATAGAAACAGAGCACATCAACAAACTCACCAAACATCCTATGGAATTGGGAAAAAAACAAACAAAAAAAAAAACAAAAAAATAAATAAAATAGATAAACCTTTGGCCAGACTTAATAGAAATAGAAAAGTAAAATCTCTAGTAACCTCAATCAGAAATGATAAACGGGAAATAACAACTGATGCCACAAAGATATAAGAGATTATCTCTGAACACTATGGAAAACTCTATGCCCAGAAATTTGACAATGTGAAGGAAATGGATCAATATTTGGAATCACGCCCTCTCCCTAGATGTAGCCAGGAAGAAATAGATCTCCTAAACAGACCAATTTCAAGCACTGAGACCAAAGAAACAATAAAGAGAGCTCAGGCTTCCAGCCTTCACACTGCGCTACCACATTCACAGGATCATAGGAGATGGCACACAGGAAACTGCACCCTTAAAATCTTCTTCTTCTTTTTTGGGAGGCAGAGTCTCACTATGTCACCCTTGGTAAAGTGCCCTGGTGTCATTGCTCGCAGGAACCTCAAACTCTTGGGTTTAAGCAATTTTCTTGCCTCAGCCTCCCAAGTAGCTTGGGACTACAGGCGAACACCACAATGCCCTGCTGTTGTTTTGTTGCAGTTGTTTAGCTGGCCAGGGCTTGGTTTGAACCCACCACCTTCAGTGTATGTGTATGGCGCCATAACCACTGTGCTATAGGCACCAAACTGCAGTCTGTGTCTTTCAAGTGGAGCATTCTTCTCTAGCCCTGAGCCCTTCTGACAGCAGGTTTTGTGTTGGGTTGTGCAGTTCAACCTCTCAGCCAGTAGGTGACACTCATGGGTAAAAAGGCAGAAGCCATTGAGTATGAGTGCTTGATCTTTGTTTGCCAAAAGGAGTCTCTCAAATTTCTCAGGCTGTGGACAGATTTGTGGAATTCCTGATGTCCTGAGTTTTCCGCTTAGCTGCAAGGGTAATAAAATGCTGAGTGGAGCTGGACTGCCACCCTTGCCTTTGGATACTCCAATTACAAGTTAAAGTACCAGCCCTGATAGGGTAAGCAGGTGGAGCTCATGGTGAAATGTGCTGAGGTTTTGCTGGAGGTTGAGGGAAAAGAGGCTTCACCAGATCAACATCCTGGGTAGATAGGAACACAATCCACCTCCCTATAATATTCCTGTCCTGGGGCTCATAACAGTCAATTCAGATAGACTCTGTCCTTTACTTCCAGGCTGCAATGTAGCTGAGGGTTGTGAGAAATGCCTGTCCCATAGTTTTTTTCTCAAATGGCTTTGGGGTGGAACCTCTTCCCTCAGCCCCAAACAGCTTTTTGGTTCATCTGTACTCTACCACAGGTAGCTGTTACTGTGTGAGGGAGAGGGATGTGCCCTGCCTTTTATACATGTCTAGGTACAGTAGAGAACCTTCAGTGGGTGTGTTTCTGCCCTAATAGCCCTGGAATGGCCATCCCCTAGTGCACCTACACCAACACTCCACAGGAAAACCCATGCCTGCCCCTGTAACAATGTGGAAGGGTAGAGAAGTCCTACTTTGCACATTTATTCCCAGGGATAAGGCCACCAGAGCTAAATTACTCTCCTCTCCTACAAAGCTCACTGCCATGCCTGATTTTCTGCTGGGAGGGTTGCAGTCACCTTGAGCTTACAAGTGGGAAGCTCTCGAGAAGAAGAGAATTTCCAATGGTATTCTTTGTCCAAAAACGTTCTTTGGCATACTGCACTCTCCTTTCCCCTGTGGGAAGCCCATCCTGAAGGTTAGGATTCCATAATCCTGTAGTTTCTGTAGATTCCACTGGCTCTTTTTGTTTACTGCAGTACGAGTGAGTGTTGTAGAATGTTTGTAGGGGAACCAGCACAGTGGAGACAGAAGGGGCTGAGAATCCCTGGGTGCACAACCAGTGTGGCTTGTACCATTTATGCTGGAGTTGGAGAGGAGTGTGCTCGACACTGTGCAGGCTGGCAGCCTGGTCAGTACACTTCCCTCAAGAAGTTCTCAAATCACTACTCACAGGTTTGCTTGGCCACACAAGGGCAGAGGAACTCTTTGACAGGGTGAAAGTCAGCAGCCTGCTGCAACAGTGAAGAGAATATGAAACACCCCCATGTACCCTTTTCATAGGAGTCCAAGGTCCTCAGTGTTGACCTCTGCCAGGCTCTTGTTGCCTTCTTTTTCTGTGCCTGAGCTTCTTTTTGTGTGTTCTACAAAAGCTTATGGGACTCTTCCCTTAATACTCCACTTGGGCCACAATTATTCACTAGTGTCTTTGTTAATTTCTGAGGAGAACTGTTGTTTGATGCTTCTAGTTAGATATCTTGATGTTTAAAAGCTGAAGTTTTGGTGGAACATAGCCAGGCCCATTAGTTTACATACTGTCTCTGGCATCTTTCCTGCTTCAAATAGGAATGATGGTGGCAACAGAGGTTGTGTCACTATCAAAGCCAAAAATAGTTAATGACTTCCCTTTATAGAAAAAAAATTGCTGATATGTGAAGTATAAGATTATGTGACTAAAACAAATTTGAGAACTACTTAAGCAAAGGAACCACAATCATTGCAAACATTTAACAACAACAAAATCCTGTCCACAAGTTTGGATAAAACCAGAGACTAAGATTTCCAAGTATCTGTCATTAGATGGTTTTGACCACAAATACATTCTATCTTTTTCCAATCTTAGGTATAAACATCATGTCCTATAAACATTATCTTATTTGCATTTATCCAAAAGCTTCTGATCTGAGAGGTGTATAAATTAAAGCAGAATGGATATTCGGGTGATAAGGTATGGACTTTCAGTAATACATGGCAAGGGAATCCACACAGATGATTTTCCTTTTTGAGAGCTATTTTAAAAGAACTACTTACAAATGACCCATTCCTTGTCAAATTTCAGGAAATTTCCTTAAAACTATAATTTGAAAATAAATACATATTTTTATGCTCACATGATGATTTCAGAAAAAACATTTAACATTTGCTTGTTATGGATGAATAGGAATCAGACACAACAATTATTAATTTGAGCAATTTTTTATCCTGCAAACATTTATTCTATACTTTATTTTTTTCTTTGCTAAAGTCTTTTTTTCTTTTCTTTTTTTCTTTTTTTTTTTGCAGTTTTTTGGCTGGGGTGGGGTTTGAACCCACCACCTCCGGTATATGGGGCTGGCACCCCACTCCTTTGAGCCACGCACCGCCCTTTTTTTCTTTCTTTTTTTTTATTATTGAGAATTCATTGAGGGTACAAAGAACCAGGTTACATTGATTGCATTTGTTAGGTAAAGTCCCTGTTACAATTATGTCCCACCCCCAGAAGGTGTGTCACACAACATGACCCCCCCACCCACGTCCCTCCTTCCCTCTCTCTGCTCTCCCTTTTCCCCACCCCCCACCATGTACGAGGTTATCAACTGACCTCATATGATTCTTGCTACATAGGATTCTTACTTCTCCATTCTTGTGATGCTTTACTAAGAAAAATGTGTTCCACTTACATCCGGGTTAATGCAAAGGATGTAAAGTCTCCATCTTTTAAATGGCTGAATAGTATTATTTTTTCTTTTTTTTTTTTTATTGTTGGGGATTCATTGAGGGTACAATAAGTCAGTCAGACTGATTGCAATTGTTAGGTAAAGTCCCTCTTGCAATCATGTCTTGCCCCCATAAAGTGTGACACACACTAAGGCCCCACCCCCCCTCCCTCCATCCCTCTTTCTGCTTCCCCGCCCCATAACCTTAATTGTCATTAATTGTCCTCATATCAAGATTGAGTACATAGGATTCATGCTTCTCCATTCTTGTGATGCTTTACTAAGAATAATGTCTTCCACTTCCATCCAGGTTAATACAAAGGATGTAAAGTCTCCATTTTTTTTAATGGCTGAATAGTATTCCATGGTATACATATACCACAGCTTGTTAATCCATTCCTGGGTTGGTGGGCATTTAGGCTGTTTCCACATTTTGGCGATTGTAAATTGAGCTGCAATAAACAGTCTAGTACAAGTGTCCTTATGATAAAAGGATTTTTTTCCTTCTGGGTAGATGCCCAGTAATGGGATTGCAGGATCGAATGGGAGGTCTAGGTTGAGTGCTTTGAGGTTTCTCCATACTTCCTTCCAGAAAGGTTGTACTAGTTTGCAGTCCCACCAGCAGTGTAAAAGTGTTCCCTTCTCTCCACATCCACGCCAGCAACTGCAGTTTTGGCCCACATCACAAAATCTCAAGGCTGAATAGTATTTTATGGTATACATATACTACAGCTTGTTAATCCAGTCCTAGGTTGGTGGGCATTTAGGCTATTTCCACATTTTGGCGATTGTTAATTGAGCTGCAATAAAAAATCTAGTGCAACTTTCCGTACGGTAAAAGGATCTTTTTCCTTTTGGGTAGATGCCCAGTAATGGCATTGCAGGATCAAATGGGAGGTCTAGCTTGAGCTCTTTGAGGGTTCTCTGTACTTTCTTGCAAAAAGGTTGTATTAGTTTGCTGTCCCACCAGCAGGGTAAAAGTGTTTCCTTGTCTTCACATCCATGCCAGCATCTGCCGTTTTGAGATTTTGTGATTTGGGCCATTCTTGCTGGGGTTAGATGATATTTCTGGGTGGTTTTGATTTGCATTCCTCTAATAATTAGGGACAATGAGCATCTTTTCGTATGTTTGTTAGCCATTCATCTGTCTTCTTTAGAGAAGGTTCTATTTATCTCTCTTGCCCATTGGTATATGGGATTGTTGGCTTTGTTTCATGTGGATTAATTTGAGTTCTTGATCCTAGTCTTAATGCAAAACTTCTGATTTTATTTGCCATTGTAGCTACATATACTTTCTCCTTTGGGAAAAATGAAACATTTTGGAAATTATTCTGATCCCCATGAATTAAAAATTGTTTGCAATTCATTAGAAAGTTTGTACACTTTTCAGTTGACTGTTCATATCTAAATGTCTATATGACCCATTAAAATACATGGAGTAGTCCAAGTTAAGTTTTATGGTATGTTTAAATTTTTATTATGAACTATTATAACTACATAAAAGGTTATTTAAAAATAAGGAACCCCTGTGTTTTCAGCATCCAGATGAAGAAATAAAACCTTACAAATGCAGTAAAAAGACTTCATGTGGTTTCATCTAGTCACATTCATCTCAAGATGGAATTTGTCACTCTTGTGTATTTTAATGAATAGTGTGTATTTTTATTCCCTGCATGTGTCTAGTAATTCCCTTTGCTCTACAAAATTTTCAACATTTGGTACAGCAAGACTATTTAATTTTGGCCAATGCAATGTGTATGTATTTGTATATCATTATTTAGTTTATAATTTATTACCAGTGTGATTGAGCAGTTTTCATGTTTATTGGCTCCTTGAGTTTCTACTTCAATGAATTGCCAATTTTTGCTCTTGAACTTGGTGCCTTCATTATTGATTTGGAAATGGATTTTATATACTGCCAATGTTAATTCTCATGAGTCAAGTAAATTGAAAATATTTTATCTCAATAGGTGGATAATCCTTGACATGCTTTGTAGTGTCTTCACACACACATATATTTTTTAATCTAGACAATTTTTCTGTATTGCTTATGATTTTTCACCTTATGTTGAAGAAATTTTTTCTTAAATTGTAGTTGTAATAATAGTTTCTATTGTATACTGAAAATATTAAAGTTTTTTTTTGCTCATTTTTCCTTCTTCATTAAGAGGCAGTCTTTTCCTACTGAACAGTGATGCCATTATTTATTGTCTGTCATTGTCTATTAACTTTTCATATATGTATGGATCTGTTTATGGGATTTCCACTTATTTTGTGTGTATTTGCTTATATTACTATATTAATGACTATACTTTTATAATACAGTTTTATATAATTTAGGGAAAGTATGCTAATTTTTGTCCTCTTTTTAGGACACAAACCTTGGCTCTTTTTTCATCCATGTAAGTTTAGAATAAGTTTATTAAATTACATAAAACTCTCTTAGAATTATGATTACTATTGTATTGCATGTATATGTCATATAAGGGGAGTTAATATTTTTCCAGTATTCAGGCTTCAAAGGTAAACATTTTCACTTATTTAGGTATATTTTATTGCACATAAGTTTATTATTTTCTCCCTAATGGCTTTTTCATATCCTTTGTTTAATTTATTTTTTAATACCACATAATTTGAAGGCGACTGGGAATGGCATCTTATTAAACATCACATTTTCTATCTCTTTAGTATTTATATGTGATAATGTAATTGTATTGTCCAACAACCTTGCGGATATCTCTTCTTAAATGTTATAATGTGTTATTGCCATGCAGTTTCTCTCCATAATTATACTCTGCAAATAAGGACAGCTATGTTATGCCTTTCTAATCTATATATCATAATATTTCAACTCTTTTTGATTGACTAGATCCAGTGAAATGCTTTAGAGAAGCACTAAGTGTAAGCATCATCACCTCATTCCTCATTTTGAAAAGATTACAGCTACTGTTACATTAACTATAGATAACCATGCAATTTATATACCAAACTAAGACCTTTTGTGAAAATCTGTGTGTGTTAATTTTCTATTGTTTCTATAATACATTACCACAAACAACAAAACCTTATTTCCTACATTTCTAGAGGTCAGAAGTCCAGAATGAGTCTTCCTGGTTTAACATCAAGGTATCAAAACATCACATGTACTCTATATAAATACAACTATTAAATACCTCTAATAATAAAAAATAAAAGAAAAAAAATAAAGTTGACTGACCTTTCCTGGTTTCAAAATTTATGACAAATCTCTAGTAATGGAGACTGTATAGTACTTCCATAAGGATAAACATGTAGGTCAATGGACTATAATTAAGAGTCCAAACTTAAACCCTTATTTTTATAGTCATTGATTTTGTCAATGGTGCCAATACAATTCTATGGGGGAAATATAACATTTCATAAAATGTTGCTGAGGCTACTGTACATGTAAGAGTATGAAAATGGAACAGTACCCAACAACATATAAAAGAATGAACCTGCAACGGACCGCCCTGTCGGTGGCCTTCAGTCCGAGGGAGTGCAGGGAGAAGGAACGAGGAAAGTTGAGAGGTCGGCGCAGGAAAAATGACAGACTGCCACACAGCATGTGATGAAGGAAGCAGCTGTGAATTTATTGGGTATACATGTTGGTATTTATACATTTTTACAGAGCTTACATAATGCAATCTTTTTGCTTACGTGTGCGGGTTATCTTTGCGTTTACAAGTGTGATTTATCATGCATTGTTATGTTTTAACGTTCCGCTTCCAGAGGGTGTTATGTTTGTTATGTTATGTTTTAACGTTCCGCTTCCGGAGGGTGGCGGTTATTAGTCAACTCTGCCCGCTTTCTCCTATCTCAGTTTCTTATTATCTTTTTAGAACAGCTTGACATCTTCTTTATGTTAATGCTTGATTAATTCTACATTTACTATTTGATCTTATTGTTATTGATAATTATAATTTTGATTTAGAGTAAATTCTTTGACAAGTATTATTTTTCCTATTGATTTTTATTATGCGTGACAATTGGTGAAACAAGATGTTCTGAACAGGACTTTATGGTAGGTGGATGTGTTTTAGTGACTTTGTAACTTATGTAGATAATTTGTATTTCATGTCCTTGGGCTTATCGTCTTAGCTCACTGGTGGGAAAACATCTTTATGTGCTCATTGTTGGTGCCACTGAGTTTAGCAGCTCACAAGGCTGTGCTCTATCTGGATTAGTAGTGCATTGTGCTCATTCTTAGGAAAGTACATATTGACAATTTATCAGAACAAACAGACTTCTGGTACAGGATGACAAACACATGAGTAGACGCCACAATCTTTAAACTTAAGCGGGTAACTGAGTATGCTAGGCAACATTTCTGATGCTGTGCATACTGGGGGTGCTGGGGGCAAAGCTCTGGGGAGCACAAACCACCTTCCCGTCGTTCTATAACGCGGACAGCACTGCCTCACTACGGCTATATGCCGTGGGCGCGGCATGAACCTAAAGTAAGTGAAATCTCTAATTATGATAGGTAAAAATTTAAAATCTTAGAAGAAAACATAAGCCTTTGTGACCTTATTTAGGCAATGATTTTATATATATCAAAGGCAGTAATGAAAAACGAAAAACTAGATAACTTGTATTTCATAAACACAAAAATTGTCATTCATATGATATCATCTAGACAATCCACAAAATCATAGAAAACATTGGCAAATAATAAATGCAATAAAAAATTTTCATCTGGAATATGTAAAGAATTACAACTCAATAGTAGAAAGACAAATAACAATTTTACAATGAGTAAAGCATTCGAATAGATGTTTCTTCAAAAAAGATTAAAGAAATGAAAAAAATGCATGACAAGATAATCAACATAATTAGTTATTAAAGAAATGCAAATAAAAATCACAATATGATACACCCACTAGGATGGGTATAATAAAAATGATGTAAAATGACAAGTGTTGTCTATGTTGTAGACAAATTGGAATTCTCATACATTGATGGTGGGAAAGTAAAATGCTATAGCTACTATGGAAAACAACCTGATAGTTTCTCAAAATATTAATATAAAGTTTTGTCATGAGGAACAATTCCATTCCCAAGTATAGAAACCAAAGGTAATGAAAACTTTTGTAAACACAAAACATGCATATGAATGATCATAGCAGGAGTATGTAATATTAGTTGTTGAGGTTCTTTTGGACCCCAACCTGAGGTGGTGGTCAACAAGGGAGACAGTACTGGAAAAAACACAAGACTTTCTCATAAACTTAGTGAATAAAATCCTGAGAGCCTGAGGAGGCATACACAGTCTTTCATGCCTGCTGGCAGCTCAAGACAGTACGGCCCTGGTCCTGCTTCTCAGAGGTCTTTTATTGAATACAGCAATAGAGTAAACGTGCAAGAATGCACAGGAGTTAAAGATAAAAGAAAGGGGAGCTTAAGGCCCCCAGGAAGGTTGGGTAAAGAGTATCAGTTGGGTAAACAGGAACATAGAGTAATGGGACATCTGAGACAGCCAGATAACATATATAGGGAGAAGAGAAGGGGGAAAACAAGTTTTGTACCTTTGAGCTATTTTAACTTCCCTAATGTAAACTACTGATCAGAAATTTAAAGATCTTAGCCCTCTTGCACTTCTGAATCCCCATTCAGGGATAGTTACGTAGACATTCCCCTGAATGGGCACTTTACCCTGAGTTGGAAGGTCTGTGAAGAATTCAGCCTCCCTGCCTCCCACAATTAGTAATACTCAGAAACTGGAAACAACGAAGTGTCAGTCAACTGCTGAATGGATAAACAAAATTTGTATATCAATACAATGAAATGTCATTTGGCAATAAAAAGAATAAAGTACTGACACATGATATAACATGGATAAATTTTCAAATAATTATGCTAAGTGATAGAATGCAGATACAAGTACCACATATTGCATGATTCCATGTATATGAAGTGTCAGCAATGGAAAAATTTATAGAGAATAAATGTAAGATTATTCTTTGTCTGTGGTTGGAGAGCTGGGGGAATGGAGAGTGAATGTGGGATTTTCTTTTTAAGTGATGAAAGTTTTCTAAAATTGCTTGTTGTGATGATTGTGCCACTCTATAAATATACAAAAAAATTCAAATCATTTAATTAAAATAGGTAAATTGTGTATTATGTAATTAACATCCCAATAAGTACAAAATATATTGAGACATAAGTTTTTATATCTCAATTTTTATTTATTTTTGTTTTTTGAGACAGAGTCTCACTATGTCACCCTTGGTAGAGTGCGTGGTATCACAGCTCACAGCAACCTCAAACTCTTGGGCTTAAGTGAGTCTCTTGCCTCAGCCTCCCAAATAGCTGGGACTACAGGCGCCAACCACAATGCCTGGCTATTTTTTTTGTTGCAGTTTTCATTGTTCTTTAGCAGGCCCAGGCCGAGTTCAAACCTGCCAGCTCCCAGTGTATGTGGCCGGTGCCCTAACCACTGAGATACAGGTCCTGAGCCAATATATCTCAATTTTTAAAGGATTGAATTGATATTTTCTATGAAAGGGGTCTTGTAACTACTTATATTTAATATGCATTATTCAGAAACTACATTCATCATAATTCCCTGAAATAAATCCCCATGACATTTAGGCGTAGTAACCTGATTTTGAACTATGAATTAGGTGTTTCTTTGGGCATGTAGATTTTGATATTAAAATGGAATTATGAGTGTCTAAGTGCTGTTGATGGCTTGAATTTTCTCCCTATTGAAATAAGGTAGAAATCCATGATAACCTTATGATGAGACTAGATCAAGATAACTGGATCAAGATGGAGTCTAATTAACAAGAGAAAACTGAATACTTTTTATCCATTATTTAGGGATTTCTAGATGTATGAGTAATTTCTAATAGCTGAGTAAATAAAATGTCTAAATAATTAATGCAACTTTCCATTATTCCTCAGGCTTCTCCATATATTGCAGACTTGGACTCAGTGTAGGAGACATAGAGGGATTTATCACTTATGGGGGAGGAATGTATAGAATTTGGCAAAGGTATCTATAAATTGGCTCAGTCTGATAGAATTTCTTAGTCACAAACTTTAACAAACTGGAAAACAATCCTGCTTAAAAACAGAGCTCCAGTATTTGATTAAAACAATTTTATATTACTGTTTATGAGGGTAGAGGTTACTAGCAATTCCAATCACCATTTTGTCTGTAGTTCCTGAATCCAGCTAGATTAATGGCAAAGCAAGCTACAAAAAAGGAAAAAAAAATCATCATCTTTATTGACATTGGACTTACACAGAGCTCAGAGAGGGCCACAAACTCTTTTCCAATGAACTATTGGATAGAAGATTTGAACACAAATATAAAATTAGTTTTGGGGGCTCAACATTTGTAATGTTCCTCTGCTTTTTACTGATAGCTGCAATGACAAAAGATGTAACTTACATTTTGTGTTATATTGAATTTTTTTAATTTGATGATTACACAAAGGCCTTCTGGTAGTCAAGAACTCCACAGAGGTCCTGGATATGTCATGGCATTTTGTTTGCTTGTTTATTATTTTTTCCCTCTATCATGTTTTCTGAAGCTGGTCGATGATATCAATGTATTACTGAGTATTTTGTTTCAAGGTATCTTATGGTTGAACAGAGAATAGGGAACCTTAAATAAGAGATACCTTCACAAATAGAGGGCTAGACTCCAGGTAAATTATTCATATGATTAAATTTAAGAGCTCACATATGAAGGGAGAGGTGCACTTTGTGACCAACCAGGCTGAGACATGAACTTCAGCAGGGATATCACTAGATTACTTAGTCAACACACATAGACAATAGACTACTGAAAATCAGAATTTGTGACCTGGGAAGCACACTGAGCATAATTGGATTTGGAGATTATTTGGAAATTGAGGGAAAATAGTCCCCAGTGCACCTTATCACACAAGACAGATATCTAGATATTACCTTTAATTCTTAACTCTTTTTCACCCCTCACGTCCAAATCACTTCCACTCCCAAGCCTTTCAACTATTCTACTGAAAAAGTGAAAGAATTCTTCTGTAATTTATCTTGGCTCCTACTTTAATTTTGTTGCCCATAAACTAGAATAGCTTGTATTTTTCTTTGCTCAAAGACCAGACTGGGCACAGTGGCTCAGGCTTGTAATCCCAGCACGTGGTAGGCTGAGACAGGAGGATCAGGTGAGGCTAGGAGTTTGAGACCAGCCTGGGCAAGGTAGCCCCCATCTTTACAAAAGAAAATTAGCTCATCAAGGTGGCATTTGCCTGTAGACCTAGCTACTCAGGAAGCTGGCCCAGAAGTTTGAGGTTGCTTTGGGCTACGATCCCACTAGTGCACTCTACCCTTGGCAACAAAATAAGATCTCGTCTCAAAAGAAAAAAAGAAGAAAACCAAATAAGAGTCTATTTTTTTTTCTCATAATTTTTACTAGAAATATACTATATGTGAATTTTAGGAAGGAGTTTATTCAAGTGTTTTGTGTTATGAATAATATGGCTAAAATGAGGCTGTATTAGGTACAGATATGTGGATTAGTTAATAATTAAATAAATGTTAAATAAATAATTGTATAAATTATGCTATTAATATAAACTACTGTATAGTCTATAGTGCCTATGCCTACTCCTACTCCCTATCAATGGTATTTATCAGAAGGGAAAATTATTTTACTGAGAAAATAAAATTTATTGATTCAGTTAATTATAAGCAATTCATTCAGTTAAAAGATTTTGTTGGCATATACTTGAATATGGTTTATTTGTTACCAGAAAAATATACCAAAACAGTGGAATTAGACAACTAGGACTTTATGAATAAATCACATTTTGGTCAATAGGCCACAAAAATGCAGGCAAGACAAGGAAGGAGACATTCTATAGTCCCTTATTCATGTGACTACAGAAGTAAAGTCAGCAAGGAACACAGAGACTAAGTAGTAAAGAGGTTTTTATCAAGGCTAACTCTGAATATGCCACCCATAGGTTACCCTGGTTACTGATTTCCTTTATGCTCATGACATGACAATGGACACAGCTGTGGGCTAGTGAGATAAGCAGTAATGTGATGTAAAACCATACATATTTCTTACAAGCTTGCATCAAGGAAAGCACCAGGGAGAAGTTCAAGGGAAGTTTGGGTTTGGTTTCCCTTTCTGCCATAAACTGCATCATCTTGTTCTTGCCACAACAACACTATTAATGGAAGATACTCTAGATTATGAAATGATAGAACTACTTCTTCTCCTTATTATGATCAGTTGGATTTTCTTGTTGCTGTCTTTGATAATCTACTGCCTAAAAATCTGCTCGTCTTTCTTATTTTCATAGAAGACTAAGCCCTTCCAGCTTGTATAAAGAGAATGTGACCACCGTGAAAAGATCACATATACAGACAACATTGAAAATTGCCAAATATAAACAATATTGGATATAATCTTTCCAAGAGGCAAGACACCTAGGTCAGTATTTATTTTTCTTATTAATGAGTTGAGGAAGTATATTTAGCAGAGGTTATAGGGAAGCAGTATCTAGAAGGATAGAGGTAGAATTATCTTTATGAAAGAAATAAGGAAACAGATTTTGATTCCAAACTATAGTTGAATTATGGGAGAATGTCAGAATCTGAGGAAGAAATTTGAATGAATATAGAGTTAGAGGAAGCTTCTAATAATTAAAGACTTCATTTAGAGGCACATGGAAAATTTAGGATATCTAGAAGTAGCTCTTGATTGTATTAAAATTTTTCCTTCAAGGGAATGTGGTAAAAATTGGGAAGATTGTTATTGTTCCAGTAACTGTAAAGGTTAAAAGGCAAATTGTGACAATATTTTAAAATTGTACTATGAAGCATCTGATAGAAAAAACTGTTGACACCAAATGTTTTAAATATGGAAAAGAGAGTTTTTCATTGGCTATCCCTTGAAAAATAGTTAAAGATGAGAATAAAATTAAGGCTAAATATTTGAAAGTACTGAATAAAGTTAGAACCATAAAATGGTCACATTATATTTTAATTTGAGAGGACATTTTAAACATGTTATATTTAATTTTTCTCTACAGGCAAACAACAATGGAAACAAAATAAAGTGATCTTACCATCAAACTATAACTGAGACTAATTTATTGAATGCTAGATAATTGGTTGAAAAATGTGCTTAGAGATTTCAGATTTTCAAAAATAATTTTCAGCTTGGGAAGTACCATTTCAACAAACAATTAAAACTATTTAACTGGAAACATAAAATGTCAGTGGTAAAGTTTTAAAAATTAGTTTTGAAACATTATTTTTGAAACATATATGAATGTTTTGCCCAAGTTAAATACATGTATTCTGTGTGAAAGGAAATAAATGGCTACATAATCTTCTTGTTTTATGACATACTGTGATCCCCAAGGATTCTAATAGAGATAAGGACTGTGAGACTCCATTATCCTGTCATTTAATCATTAATCTTTGTATTCAAGTTATGTAAAAGCTTGGCCATACAAGAAATATATTTCTGAAATCTTGGCCTATATTTCCAGTAACTTGCTCAATATATTCATTTGAGTATCTGATAACAACCTGAACCTAATATGTACAAGCTCTTCTTATTGCTCTGTAAGTCACCTCATCCTACAGTCATTCCCATCTTTAATTAATAGCAACTCTTCCCTTTCAGTCCTCAGGCCAAAATACTTTGCTATCATTCTTGACCTCTTTTCCACATCCAACCTATTGTCTGTCATCAAGTGTTATTAGTTCTACACTTGAAATATATTCAAGATTTAACCACTCTATTTCCACTTTCATTACCTTGGTCCAAACAATCATGGTCTCTTCCCAGATTACTGTAGTAATCACTTAACTGGTCCCTTCAACTCTGCCCTTCCCCCACTTTTAGTCTAATCTAAACACAAAGCCAAGTGATCCTCTCAAAATGTAAATTAGATTGTATCATTCTGAGTAAAACCCTCCAAAGACTTCCCAGCTCATTCAGAGTAAAATCCAAAGACCTAATGGTGACTTGAGAGGTCCTGAGTAATCTGGTTCCCTTCCTTCCTGCACCTCTCTGCCTTTATCTTCTTTGACATTCTCTTTTCTCTTATCCTCAGCCATATAATCTCCTGGTTACTTTCTATTTCAGATGCTTGTCTTTGAGTTTTTAAAATTTCCTTTATTATGCCTTAAGTAAATGTATTTTATCTTTATTTTCATCACCTCTTAAGTTTCCTAATGTCCACTATTACTTTTTTAAAAAGAGCCACTTTAGCTGCACCTCACAGGTTTTGTTATTTTGTATTTGGTGTTGTCAGTTTTATCAAATTTTATATAGTTTCTAATTTTCATCATTTGTTTCCTGAGATGAACATGTTTTAAAATTTCCAAATGTATGTTTTAACATCTTTTTATAACTGAATTCTAATTAGAGTGTGTCATAGCCAGAAAGTATAATCTGGGTAACACTGAATTCTTTAAAATTTGTTGAAGAGGTTAATAGCCTAATATGAGGTTAATTTTTATAAATGTGTCACATATGCTTAAAAAGAATGTCAATTTTCTAACTTGGGGTATGAGAGTAAGCTTGTTAATGTTCTTGCTTGAATCATTATAAGTCCATCTGTACTTGTGTTACTAATATATCTGGATTTTTTCTACTTTATTTTCTATTCTATTTTAATTTCTATTGCATAATTTTGCAATTTTTCCTTGATTGCTTTCCTGCCTTTCTTGCTGTTATTTGAATCAGTGTTTTATTTCCCTTGTTTCACTTTTTCTCTGCCTACAGGTTCAGAAAATATACAATATACTTCTACAAATAGTTATACTTGTACTTTTTTTTTTTTTGAGACAAAGTCTCTCTCTGTTCCCCCTGGGTAGAGTGCTATGGCATCATAGCTCACAACCCCAAACTCTTGGACTTAAGTGATCATTTTGCCTCAGCCTCCTGAGTAGCTGGGACTACAGGTGCGTAGAGTGACACCTGGCTAGTTTTTTGTTTGTTTGTTTCTGCTCTTGCTCAGGCTGGTCTCAAACTCCTGAACTCGAGAAATCCATCTAACTTAGCCTCCGAGAGTGCTAGGATTACAGGTATGAGCCACAACCCCTGGCCACTTACACCTTAATCTTTGACATGCTCTACTTAATGTGAGGCCCAAAGTTAGTTATTACCATTTTACTATCCTTCTGAACAGTACAATATAATGACCTTACATAACTTTGTGCATTAATTAACTTGCTGTGCTGAAAGAAAAATAAAGACTCTGAAATATAATAAATTTTAAGCTGATATGATTGCTGAACAAGGCACAGAAGATCTGGTTCAACATGGAGGAGTTGGTTGGCTATGGAATGGGGTCTTCACATCAATTCTCAAGGAATATCTCCAAGATGGTTCAAGCAATGGTGATTACACCTAGCCGTGAAGAGGGGACAGAAATCTTTATCAATACTGTCTCCCAGAAAAAAGGCAAAGGTGTAGCTCAGAAAGAGAGAGGCAAATTCTAATAATCTTGGAATCTTCTGGGGAAATAGCTCAGCTGGATTCAGCCAGTTTCTAGACAGCAAGCATGGTATTTGGCTATCAGCGTTCCTAGCCACAAGGCTGTTCCCAGAGCCCCTGGTAAATATGCAGAATTAGGTTTTGGATATGCTTATTATCTTGCCTTGTTCTTAGGCTTAGAAACTCCTTGTATTTCCTGTTGATTAGAAAAAGTAGATGTTCCCTAGTGTCTCTTTCGCCAAACTATAATTATGTAACACAGCGGGGGGTGAGGTTCTATTTGCCTTCCAGTACACGTCGTTGCTGTCCAGCTTGCTGGCCAACATAGGCAGCTCTTTGTGGGGACTTTGGACATGGTGCAAACCAGAACATCGCTGCTCCATTTAGCTATGGAATAATGAGCATTTGGGGGATCTGCATGCTGTCTTTAATTATCTATTTCTATGTTTTTTCCTCCATAAATTCTATGTTATTTCTGCACTGAGTGATGGTAATGGTATAGATCCATGAATGCCTGGGGAGGGGGACAATTTCAAAAAGCAAAGTGATTGTTTAGTTGAAACAAATATTTATCTTGATAACTCAGTACTGTCTGGATTGTAGAAAGCTCAGCCACAAACCAATTGGTGAGCTCTAAATCCTTTTGCAGGGGCCACTCATTCATTGGCTGTTCTGTTTTTTTTTTGTTTGTTTGTTTGTTTGTTTTTGCTTACTCTGGTTTTCTGTAAACACTTGCTCTGATTTTTTTTTTCTATTGGCTAATTGATAACTTCCAGGCTCAAGGTTATACAGGAAATCAAGTCCAGATGTACATGCTAAAGGCTCAAAGAAAGTTTCCTTTCCTTACAGTTTTTTTTTAAAATTTAAAATCTTTCATCTCTATCATTTTTTAATTTTTTTTATTTTTTATTTTATTTTTTTATTATTAAATCATAGATGTGCACATTAATGCGATCATGGGGCACCATACACTGGTTTTATAGACCGTTTGACATATTTTCATCACACGGGCTAGCATAGCCTTCCTGGCATTTTCTTAGTTATTGTGTTAAGACATTTATATTCTACATTTACTAAGTTTCACATGTACCCTTGTAAGATGCACTGCAGGTGTAATCCCACCTATCACCCTCCCTCTACCCATCCTCCCCCCCTCCCCTCCCTTTCCCCCTTCCCCCTATTCTTAGGTTATAACTGGGTTATAGCTTTCATATGAAAGCCATAAATTAGTTTCATAGTAGGGCTGAGTACACTGGATACTTTTTCTTCCATTCTTGAGATACTTTACTAAGAAGAATATGTTCCAGCTCCATCCATGTAAACATGAAAGAGGTAAAGTCTCCATCTTTCCTTAAGGCTGCATAATATTCCATAGTGTACATATACCACAATTTATTAATCCATTCGTGGATCGATGGGCACTTGGGCTTTTTCCATGACTTAGCAATTATGAATTGGGCTGCAAAAAATATTCTGGTACAAATATCTTTGTTATAATGTAATTTTTGGTCTTCTGGGTATATACCTAGTAGAGGAATTATAGGATTGAATGGCAAACCTATTTTTAGAACTCTAAGTGTACTCCAAACATCTTTCCAAAAGGAATGTATTAATTTGCATTCCCACCAGCAGTGTAGAAGTGTTCCCTTTTCTCCACATCCACGCCAACATCTCTGGTCTTGAGCTTTTGTAATATGGGCTAATCTTACTGGAGTTAGATGATATCTCAAAGTACTTTTGATTTGCATTTCTCTGATGATTAAAGACAATGAGCATTTTTTCATATGTCTGTAGGCCGTGTGTCTGTCTTCTTCAGAGAAGTTTCTCTTCAAGTCCCTTGCCCAGCCTGCGATGGAATCACTGGTTCTTTTCTTGCTTATACGTTTGAGTTCTCTGTGGATTCTGGTTATTAAACCTTTGTTGGAGACATAACCTGCAAATATCTTCTCCCATTCTGAGGGCTGTTTGCTTGCTTTACTTACTATGTTCTTGGCTGTGCAGAAGTTTTTTCCTTTGATCAGGTCCCAATAGTGTATTTTTGAAGTGCTTCAATTGCCCAGGGGGTCATCCTCATGAAATACTCACCCTGACCGATTTCTTCAAGTGTTTTCCCTGCACTCTCTTCTAGTATTTTTATAGTTTCCTGTCTTAACTTTAAATCTTTAATCCAGAGAGATTCTATCTTAGTTAATGGTGAAAGGTGTGGGTCCAGTTTCAGTCTTATACAGGTTGCCAGCCAGTTCACCCAGCACCATTTGTTAAATAGGGAATCTTTTCCCCACTTAATGTTTTTAATTTTGTCAAAAATCAAATAACAATAAGCAGCTGGATTCATCTCTTGGTTCTTTATTCTGTTCCAGACATCTACTTCTCTGTTTTTGTGCCAGTACCATGATGTTTTGATCACTATCGATTTATAGTATAGTCTAAGGTCTGTTAGTGTGATTCCTCCTGTTTTGTTTTTATTTCTGAGTAATGTCTTGGCTATTCAAGGTTTTTTTCTGATTCCATATAAAACAAAGTATTATTTTTTCAAGATCTTTAAAGTATGACAGTGGAGCTTTAATAGGGATTGCATTAAAATTGTATATTGCTTTGGGTAGTATGGACATTTTAACAATGTTGATTCTTCCCAGCCATGAGCATGGTATGTTTTTCCATTTGTTAACATCTTCAGCTATTTCTTTTCTTAGAGTTTCATAGTTCTCTTTATAGAGATTTTTCATGTCCTTTGTTAGATAAACTCCCAAATATTTCATCTTCTTTGGCACTACTGTGAATGGAATAGTGTCCTTGACTGTGATTTCAACTTGACTATTGTTGGTATGTATAAAGGCTACTGATTTATGAATGTTGATTTTGTAACCTGAAACGCTGCATATTCCTTGATCACTTCTAAGAGTTTTGTAGTAGAATCCCTGGTGTTTTCCAGATATACAATCATATCATTTGCGAAGAGCGAAAGTTTGATCTCTTCTGACCCTATATGGATGCCCTTGATTGCCCTTTTTTCCCTAATTGCAGTGGCTAAAACTTCCATTACAATGTTCAAGAGCAGTGGAGAAAATGGGCAGCCTTGTCTGGTTCCTGAACTGAGTGGAAATGATTTCAATTTAACTCCATTCAGTATCATATTGGCTGTGGGTTTGCTGTAGATGGCCTCTATCAGTTTAAGAAATGTCCCTTCTATGCCAATTTTCTTAAGTGTTCTGATCATGAAGGTATGCTGGATATTATCAAAAGTTTTTCTGCATCAATTGAGAGAATCATATGGTCTTTGTTTTTAGTTTGTTTATGTGCTGAATTATACTTATAGATTTACGTATATTGAACCAGCATTGAGACCCTGGGATAAAACCGACTTGGTCATGATGTATAATGTGTTTCATGTGTTGCTGGATTCTGTTTGTTAGGATCTTGTTGAATATTTTTGCATGTATATTCATTAGTGACCTTGGCGTATAATTTTCTTTTCTTGTTGGGCCTTTTCCTGGTTTGGGGATCAGGGTGATGTTTGCTTCAGAGAACGTGTTGGGTAGTTTTCTTTCTTTTTCTACCTTTTGGAACAGGTTGAGTAATATAGGTACTAGTTCCTCTTTCAAGGTTTGGTAGAATTCTGACATGAAGCCATCTGGTCTGGAGCTTTTCTTTTTAGGGAGATTTTGTATGGTTGATGCTTTTTCAGAACTTGGTATTGGCCTGTTCAACATTTCCATTTGATTCTGGCTAAGTCTTGGAAGGTGATGTGCTTCCAAATATTGGTCAATTTCCTTCAGGTTTTCATGTTTCTGAGAATAAAGTTTCTTATAGTATTCATTAAGGATTTTTTAAATTTCTGAGGAGTCTCTTATTATTTCGTCTTTGTCATTTCTGATTGATGAGATTAGAGATTTTACTCTTTTTTTCCTGGTTAGGTTAGCCAAAGTTTTATCTGTTTTATTGACCTTTTTAAAAACGAACTTTTTGATTTATTGACCTGTTGCGTAATTCTTTTCTTTTCTATTTCATTTAATTTTGCTCTAATTTTGGTTATTTCTTTTCTTCTACTGGGTTTTGGGTTGGAATGTTCTTCCTTTTCCACTTGCTTGAGATGTCCCATTAAGTTTTCAACTTCCTCTCTTTCCATTCTCTTGAGGAAGGCTTGCAGTGCTTTAATTCCCTTTTAGGACTGCCTTTGCGCTATCCCAGAGTTTCTGATAATTCGTGTCTTCATTGTCATTTTGTTCCAAAAATTTGGCAATTTCCTTCTTAATCTCATCTCTGACCCAGTTATCATTCAGCATAAGGTTATTTAACTTCCATGTTTTTGTATGAGTATGCATATTCCTGTTGTTACTGAGTTCAACTTTTATTCCATGTTGGTCCGAGAAGATGCAAGGAATCATTTCTATTCCTTTAAATTTACTGAGGTTAGACTTGTGACCTAAGATGAGATTGATTTTTGAGTATGTTCCATGGGCTGATGAGAAGTATGTGTATTCAGTTTTGTTGGGATAAAATGTTCTGTAGATGTCTGCTAAATCCAAATGTTGGATGGATAGGTGTAAATCTAAAATTTCTTTGCTCAGCTTCTTATTGGAGGATCTATCCAACACTGCCAAAGGAGTGTTGAAATCTCCAACTATTATGGAGCTGGAGGAAATCAAGTTGCTCATGTCTGTTAGAGTTTGTCTTATAAATTGAGGTGCATTCTGGTTGGGTGCATAAATATTAATAATTGAAATCTCATCATACTGAGTATTACCTTTAACAAATACGAAGTGACCATTCTTATCCTTCCTCACTTTTGTTGGTTTAAAGCCTAATGTGTCTGCAAATAGAATTGCATCACCTGCTTTTTTCTGATTAACATTTGCCTGAAATATGGACGACCATCCTTTTACCCTGAGGCTATATTTATCTTTTAAGAGTAAGATGTGACTCTTGTATGCAGCAAATATATGGCCTGAGTTTTTGTATCCAGTCAGCTAACCTGTGCCTCTTTAGAGGACAGTTTATGCCATTCACATTAATGGAGATAATGATATTTGCCACGGACCACCCTGTCGGTGGGCTTCAGTCCGAGGGAGAGCAGGGAGAAGGAACGAGGAAGGTTGAGAGGTCGGCGCAGGAATGACAGTCTGACACACCACGGGTCGGAGTATGCAGCTGTAACTTTATTGTGCAGGCATGCAAGTACTTATACACTTTTTCTTACAGGCAGGGGGCGTCATAGGTTACACAAGAGTTATTTTGAGTTAGTGGGAAAGTTACAGATTTTTTCTTTACGGTTGCAGTTTTTGTGCTTAGGTAAGCTCTGATTGTTCTAGATATTTTTTAACAACAATTCAATTGCTCTGTCTCTGTTTCTAGTTGATAACAGTCAAAAGCATACCTAAAATAAACAGTACAAAGTTTAACTCACTACAAAAGAGCTGGTCTCAGCATGGTTGTGAAATTGTCTACTCCTTCCTCTTTCTAGAGATAACAAGGTTTGCGTTCTCTAGCTAATCGCTCAAAAAAGAAAAAAGAAGAAGACTGGTATAATTTCTCACTTCCCCTTCATACACAACCCAGCGTGTTCCAATTTCATCATATATTCCTTCATAAGGATTTTTAGGTAATTGTGGCGATTTAGATATTTTCTTGATTTGAGAGGGGAAAGTGTGTCTAATAAGGTATTGTGTGTGGTTACTAGGAAAGGCGTGTCATAGGCATTCCTACGTGCTTAGAAATGTCTTTGTCTGTCCTGTTTTTCCTGCCTGTGCGTTATTGTTTTATTTTGAGTTGTATAGGATCATTGTCTATTCTAGTTATAAATGATTCTTCTTGTAACAAATCATCTATACATTGTCTAAAATCATTGGTATTTACTGTGAAGGTATTTATTACTTAAATGTCTTTGTGCCTGACTTATAGGTGGCACTGAGTCTAGCAAGCTCATGCCTTATCTCATCCTGCAGTGAAATGGGTCCAGCCTTGAGAAAGCACATTGTGATTAGTAACAGAGCACACAGACCTATGCTAAAGAAAAACAAAGTAATAAATTTTAAAGACTGCCACGGTCGTTCAAGCTCCTGCGGGTGACTTGGCACGTAGAGCACCGTTTCTGATGCTGTTTGTGCAGGGGTTGCTGGGGGCGAAGCTCCGTGGAGCACGAGCCTCCTTACCGACGCTCTAAAACGCGGTCAGCGCCGCCTCACTTCGGCGGTAATGCCGTGGGCGCGGCAGATATTGGTAAAACTTTGGGTATCAAGTTTTTCGAAAGTCCAGTGGACATTTTTAATCCTTTCGCCACTGTGGACGTTGGAGTTTGATCAAAAGTTTCTGAGTGAGTTTACTTTTGTGGTAGAGGATTGAGCTGGTCATTATTAAGGATAGATATGAGGATATCCTGAAGTGCTGGTGTGATTATGGCAAATTTCTTCAACATATGAATGTCATTAAAGTACATAATTTCTACATCATAAATGAAACTCAGTTTAGCTGGATACAGGATCCGGGGTTGAAAATTATTTTGCTTTAGGAGATTAAAAGTCGATGACCACCCTCTTCTGGCTTGAAATTTTCAACAGAGAGATCTGCAGTCATTCTAATTTTCTTCCCTTTATAGGTAATGAATTTTGTATGTCTGGCTGCTTTCAGGATTTTCTCCTTCATATTAACTTTATTGAAGTTAATTATGATATGCCTGGGGGATGTCTTATTCGGATTGAGTCGTGCTGAGGTTCTGAAACTGTCTGCTATCTGAATTTCGGAATTGCTTGGCATGTCTGGGAAATTCTGTTTCATAATTTCATGGAGAAGGGCCTCTGTGCCTTGTGAGGCCACTTCATCACTTACAGGGATTCTGATGAGGCAGATATTAGCCTTCTTCCAATTATCCCAGAGCTCTCTAAGAGAATGATCCATTTGTGCTTTCCATTTCTCTTCCTCTTTGAGAGTTTGGGAGCATTCAAAAGCTTTGTCTTCAATGTCAGAAATCCTTTATTCTGCTTGCTCCACTCTGTTACTGAGGGATTCTACTATATTTTTCAGATCTTTGAGGGCTGCCGATTCTTGCTTCAGTGTGTCAAAATCTTTGGTGTCTTTGTCTTTAAATTCGTTAAATTCTTGAGACAACTTTTGAATTTCTCCTCAAATTTCTAATTCCAACTTTTGAATCGCTCCTCAAATTTCTAATTCTAAACTTTCCTCCATTCTATTAATCTTGTTTGCAATCCAAATTCTGAATTGGATTTCTGACATCTCAGGCAGCTCTTTATGAATGGGATCTTCAGTTACATCTGCCATATCTTTCCTTGGGGGGCTTTATCTATTCTGGTTATTCATGTTATCAGAATTTTTCCACTGATTCTGCCCCATGATTATTTTACACTGTTTGATTTTTCCCTTGGAGGCTTGTCAAGGACCCATACAGTTCTATGTCCTGAGAAACTTGGGACCTGTTTGGTGTGGTGAGGCTAAGTGGTTCTGTCTTTTTTTCAGCTGGTCTCTGTCTAACCCTAGTGAAACAGTTATTCTGGGTTGAAGTATCAGCTGAGGAGAAATACCAGCAATTAAGTCACCCTGCTGTCCACAGCCAACAATTGGAAAAGGAAGATCAAACCTTCCTACAACCACACACCCAGCGCACCACTTGAATAGTCCTCGGGCAAATGGCTCAGTTCAAAAGGTCCAAATCAATTGTCTCAGTCAGCACCTGTCTCAGGTGGGAGAGTTTAAAAGGTCTCTGGCAACTGGATCGCAGGGGTCTGGTGACTACTCAGATATGATTTGCTCTGGTGCTCCATGAAGTCAGGCAGACTCACCCAGCAAATAGATTAGTCTGGGAAGGTTGATGCCTCCTTCCCCACCTTGCACCTCTGTCACACCCAGTCATTGATAGCCCCACAGGGCTGTGATCCAGTTGCCTGTAGTGAAGAGATACTCCAGGGGTTTGCACCTGCCTGAATCACAAGGAAATCTATATCTGCTCACCCAGGCCGCTGCACTCTGCCTCTATCCAGCAGGGGGAGGTGAGGCCTGACAACCTCAGGCACTTGATGGAGGCTTGGGGGTGTTAACTCAGTTCCAGCCCTGCTCCTGATTGATGTTACTGACAGAACAGAACAGAACAACTTTGCGGGAATTTGTTTCTGTCCCTGCTAAATTCCCCTGCAGAAGAGAAGTTGTTTTGAGTTCCCAGAGCCTGCGTCTCAGGCCCTGTCTTTGCTCCTGCAGGTTTGTATTTGGTTAGCTGTCTTTTCTAGCCTCCTGCCTTCCTTTGTCTATTGGCTATGATCCCCTGAGGGCCGGGTGCATCTTAGGCTCAGTAAAGTGGTCCTCTGGGTTAGCCCCGCCCTAGGAATTTCCTGGCTCTGTGTGGGCATTTTCTAGTCCCCGCGCTCCACCCAGGCTGGTACCACCTCAGGCAAACCCTTTACTCACAGGGCCTGTGTTTCCGTCCCAGATCTGTTCCATTGTGGTTGCCACCTGCGAAGATGCCCGGCCTCCTCTGGTTGCCCAGGGAGACAGGGTGTGTGGCTTCAGAATATCCAGGAGTGATCCCTACTGTTGCTGAAAAATGGCTGCTGGTTTGCGCCTCGGGGCACTGCCGCTCCAGTGTGGTTCCCTCTCAGCTGACCGTCCTCTCCTCACTCCCGTGCCACAGAATCAGCACTGACCATCTGCAGTCTAGGCCCTGTCCACACCCCTTGAGAAATCACCCAAGAATCTGGACTCTTGGGGGACAGGCCTCCAGACCTCAGAGTGAGAGTGGAGGGGAGTTCTGGGAGCTCAGAATTGCAGGTAGAGAATATATAAAGTTTTATACAGTTTTATGCCTGGGAGGAGAATGCCATGGCACCCTAGCAGGGGAGGTAGGTCCAGTTTTTAGAGGGTCTCTCCCGTGGTGTGTAGTTGGAGGACCTTTGAACTCTGTTCATTTGTTTGTTGGGCAATCCGAGCTGTTCTCATGGGGGAGGGGACTCCTGTCCACTTGGTGATGGATTTTGTACCTTTTGTTTGTGTCCTTGTGGTCGCAGCTTGCTTCAGTGGGGTTGATGTGCATTCTTCAACCTTCTTTCTTGGTGCAGCTCTAATCTACCAGGTTACTTGCTAAATTTCTGTCCTTTAACTTTCCTTCTGGATGGGAGCCTGAAGAGCTTGTACTAGACCTTGCCAATTCTTTTCTTGAATTGTTGAATTTTTTCATTCTTAGCTTTGTTCTCTTTCTCCAAAAGGTTGAGTCTATGAACATATTCGTTATTTAGAAATTTGAGATCACCTATATCATGTGTATTCTTTTTCTGGCCCACTCTTTTTAAATCTTACTCTGTCTCTATTGTCTTTTTAAAATTTTCCTGTCACTGCCAAGCATTGGGGATACTCACAGGTTTTGTGGGGGCTGGACCCCTACATCATATAAATGGAATCATATAGTACATATCATTTTGAATCTATTATCTTTCAGTTATCATAATCTATCTGATATGCATCCATCCATATGGTTCTGTGTATTAATAGATTATTCCTGTTTGTTTCTGAGTAATATTCATTGTAAGGATGTACCACAGTTCTCTTTTCCACTTACTTGTTGTGAAATATTTGGGTTGTTTACAGTTTTTGATAATCATGTATAAATCTACCATAAACTTCTATTTATTGTTTTGAGTGAAACTATGTTTTAATTATTTTTTTACAATGTATAGTACTAAGACTGCTGTTTTATCTGGTAAGTGTATGCTTAACTTCTTTTTTTTTTTTTTTTTTTTGTAGAGACCGAGTCTCACTGTACCGCCCTCAGGTAGAGTGCCGTGGTGTCACACGGCTCACAGCAACCTCTTAACTCTTGGGCTTATGCAATTCTCTTGCCTCAGCCTCCCGAGCAGCTGGGACTACAGGCGCCCACCACAACGCCCGGCTATTTTTTGGTTGCAGTTTGGCCGGGGCTGGGTTTGAACCCGCCACCCTTGGCATATGGGGCTGGCGCCCTACTCACTGAGCCACAGGCGCCACCCTATGCTTAACTTCTTAAGCACTGACAAACTGTTTTCCAAAGTGGTTGTACAAGTTCTCATTTTTATCCATGATTTAGGAGTTTCCATGATTTGATGTATCCTTCTCATCATTTGATATTTCCATTTTCTTTTGAAAAGTGAATTTTGTTAAATTTTGGAAGTATTTTATATTTTCATAACAATTTCATGCATAGTGCGAAAGAGTTCCTATAAAGCCCCTCTCCAGATTCCTCTTCTGTTAAAATCTTACACTGTAATGGTACATTTGTTAAAACTAAGAAACTGACATTGGTACATTTCTATTAATTAAACTCTAGACTTTATTTGGATTTCACCATTTTTTCCATCTCTTTCTTCTTTCTGTTCCAGGGTCTAATGAAGGAGACTACATTGAATTAGCTGTCATGTCTCCTCTTGTTTGTGACAGTTTGTCTTTTTGTTTTTGTTTTTATATTCTTTTTTTTCATTCCATAGAAAGATTTTATTTTATTTATTTACTTTAACCTTGTCTTTTTTTTTTTTTTTTTTTGAGACAGAGTCTCATTATGTTACCTTCGGTAGAGGGCCCTGGCATCACAGCTCACAGCAACCTCAAACTCCTGGGCCTAAGCGATTCTCTGACCTCAGCCTCCCAGATAGCTGGGACCACCGGCACCCACCACAATGTAGTTTTTTGATGCACTTGTCATTGTTGTTTTAGCTGGCCCAGGCTGAGTTCGAATCCGCCAGCCTCAGTGTATGTGGCTGGCCCCCTGCCCACAGAACTATGGGTGCCACACCTACTTTAACCTTTTCCTTATGAATGTTTTTTTTTATTGTTAAATCATAGCTGTGTACATTAGTGCAATCAAGGGGTACAATGTGATGGTTTCATATACAATCTGAAATATTCTCATCAAACTGTTCAATGTAGCCTTCATGGCATTTTCTTAGTTATTGTATGTAGACATTTGTACTCTGCATTTAGTAAGTTTTGCCTGTACCCATTCTAAGATGCACTGTAGGTATAGCCCCACCCATTGCCCTGCCTTGACCCTAACTTCCCCTCTCCCTTCCCTTTCCTTAGCCCTTTCCCCATATTCTTGTGCTATAGTTGGGTTATAGCCTTCATGTGAAAGCTATAAATTAGCTTCATAGTAGGGCTGAGTACATTGGATACTTTTTCTTCCATTCCTGAGATACTTTGCTAAGAAGAATATGTTCCAGCTCCATCCATGTAAACATGAAAGAGGTAAAGTCTCCATCTTTCTTTAAGGCTGCATAATATTCCATCTTGAGAGTCTTCAGAAATAGTGGTCAGATGATCTGTAAAATATCTCCTGGTTTGGGTGTGTCTAATGTTTTCCTCCTTATTAGACTTGATTTACATGCTGTGGAAAGAATACCATAGAGTAGAAGTGCCTTACTGCCACAGTAAGAGTACCATTATATCTACATGGTGTTATTTGTGATATAGTTCATCATTTGATTCAGGTAGTGTTTGCCAGTTTTCTCCACTCTACAGTTTCCCACACTTCAATTTTAGGAAGTAAAGGAAAAATATCCATACACGTTTTAATATTTCAAATTGTCTTATAAGGAGGATCTGTATCGCCTCATCCTAATTTATTTGTTTGATCATTTGTGTATATTGGTATAAACTTAAATGTGTTTATTTTATTTTTGAAATTTTTGAAAAGAAACAATGACCCCCAAACATCTCCAAAGTTGTCAACTATAAAAATGTACAAATTCAAAAATCTCATTAAACTTTAATCAGAATAGACTTAAACCATCCCTGGACACACTGTGATGATATTATGGAAACTCAAATATGAAGAAAAATATTGAAAAGAGGTTGGAAAATGATGCATTTTCATATAATTTCATAATCATACATACATGTATGTCATGTTTTTCCATTACTACATAATATGTTTTTGTTTTATGGGTTTAATGTTTATTTATATTAACCCATTTATTAATTGATTTATGCACCATTCATTCTTTCTCATGTTTTTGACCTTCAATATGAGATCACTTCTTACAAGAATGAATGTTCAGGTTCTTTGAAACTCCAGGATAAAGTGATTTTGAAAGAAATTACATTGAATCTGTAAATTGCTTTGGGCAATATGGCCATTGTAACAATATTGATTTTGAATTTCCTTCAGTGAATTTTTCGGCTCCGGATTTCTGCTTGAATTTTTTCTTTAATATTCATCCCCTTGTAAATTTATCATTCCCGTTCTGAATTTATGAGTTATTTGTATGAATTTTTAGCTTCCTCTTGCATTTCATTGAGCTTCTCCAGAATCAATATTTGGAATTGTTCATCTAGCATAACAAAGAATTATTATTTTTTATTGTTTTGCTGTTTTTGGCCAGAGCTGGGTTTGAACCCACCACCTCCGGTATATGGGGCTGGCGCCCTACTCCTTTGAGCCACAGGTGCTGCCCACAAAGAATTATTTTTTTTTATTGGGATCCATTGCTTGACAATGTTGTACTTTGGTAGTGTCATATTTTTTTGCTGTTTCATGTTTCCTATGACTTTCTATTGATACAAGTGTATATGATATAATAATCACTCATTCTGATTTTTTTCTTTTCTTTCTTTTTCTTTTTTTTTGGCAGTTTTTGGCCGAGGCTGGGTTTGAACCCACTACCTCCGGTATATGGGGCTGATGCCCTACTCCTTTGAGCCATAGGTGCCACCCATCACTCTGATTGTTTGAAGTTGCTTTTGAAGGGGAATATTTTTTCCTGAAGATGTATGTATGATGTTGGTTGAGTAGGACACTATGACTTTGATTTTTGAGTTTCTGCTATAGTGTGATCTTTGTCGCTAGTATCTATGATTTTATAAATAGAGTAATAAAATGTGGTATGTGTACACCATGGAGTGCTACACACAAATGAATTAATACCTTTTGCAGGTGGATGGAACTGGAGACTATTCTCCTATGTCAGGTAGTCCAAGAATGGTAAAACGAACACCACATGTAGTCACTATTAAATTCTTATTTTATTTTATTTTATTTTATTATTAAATCATAGCTGTGTACATTAATGCGATCATGGGGCACCATACACTGGTTTTATAGACCACTATTAAATTCTAACTGATCAGCATTCATGTGCACAGATTGAAGTAAAATTCAACTGAAATCAAGCAGGTGGGAGGGTGAAGGAGGGGATGAGCGAAATCATACCTAATGGTACGAGTTACACTATCTGGGTAATGGGGACACTTACAACTTTGACTTAAGCAGTATAAAAGCCATCCATTTGTACCCCCATAATATTCTGAAATAAAAATAAACAAATAGGTTAAGTTTTTCTACTTGTTTAAAACATTGCAGTGACTTATCACCAATTTTAACATGAAGTTCAAATTTTTAACATGGATTGCAAGGTACTGCATGATCTGCCTGTGCCTGTTTCTAACCACTTATTGTATACCCTCTTCCTCCAGCTCTGGCTCTCTATTCATTCTTTCCTTACTGACTTCTGTGACAGTGTTAGACCACACAAATACTTTCTTGCCTTTTTTCCCACCAGCAATTACTTTTGAACCTTCCTTGAATCTTTGTACAACAAACTTTCACCAGTCATTCCTTTACCAAGGAATTGTGTCATACGCCCCTACATTGTACCCATTAGGTGTACCCTTACCAAACCCTTGCCTGCCTTCCGTTTATTAAATTTAATTGTGTTTTTCTCTCTATGGGCCTGTAGTTGTTTATCTACTAATTTCAACATAGTACTGAATATATGGGACGCTTGCTTTTCCATTCTTAAGATACTTTATCTAGGACCATGTTCTCCAGTATACAAACAATGCAAAGTTTCCATCTTTTTTTCTGGATGATTATTACCCCAAGGTATACATATACCACAGTTTATTAATCCATTCATGAATTAAGTGTGCCTTGTTCACTATTTAATGCCCAATGCCAAATATAGCACAACACCTAAGATTTAATACATGCTCCAAGATACTTGATTTTTGAATGAATTTGGTCACTGCCTAACAAAAGAAACTTTGTCTGCATAATCCGTTTTACCTGATAATGCTATCATCATATGAATATAATTTTGATAAAGGAAAGTGAAGAATATTATATATAGTAGTTCAATTTTATAAGAGAGATGATACTTTAACCTCCATAGAGGCAGTAAATCACATTAACAGACATTTTCACTAGTAAAAAGACAGCAAGGTATACGTGGAGAGTGAGAACAAAAGTATAATAATCCAGGAATACTTCCTTTATGAGGCTTCAAGTAAAATATATATTATTTACATTTTTGCAAAATTTTTAGAAGCCTGTTGATGAAACTTTGTTATATATATTTATACAACATAGAGATAATAACTTTTGTACCTTGATTTATTATTTTCCAATCTTTCTTTTAGAGTAAATTAGATATATAATTCTATATTCTGTTTTATTCCCATTTATAGTATGTAATCAACATTCCTCCATGTTTCTCCATATAAAATCTAAAACCCTAAATTTTATATATTCATATGAATGTGCCATAATTTATCTCATTTCCTTATAGTCTAAAGTTTAGTGTTTGAATTCTTCCTGCTTTATTTAGCACAATATTGGTATTTTGTCATAATTTTAAATTTATGTAATAATACTGGAGGAAACATCTTTATCCATTAATGTATACACATACTTTTGATTTCTTTACTTCCCCAAAGTGTAATTTCTATGTCTTAATGCTTGAGAATTCGTGAAGGCTGCTATCAATTATTACTTATTTCCAAAAATTCATAAATTTTCTACTAATTTATAGTCCCATAGGCGATATTTGGTTTTCATTTCACAATTACTTGACATAGTTGAGCATCATTATGGTTTTGTATCCTTTATAATTTAATAGGTGACATAAGGAATGTCATTACTATTTAATTTTGTATTTGATCACAATTTCAAATGTTTATTTTATACTTTTAAACTCTATTTTGTGATGCATCTGGCCATGATTTCTGTTTAGTTTTTACTTTTTAAATCATCTCAGTTTTTTCTTAGTAATATTTAAATATTTTAATTATAAAATAATAAATGCTTCTAAAATTTCTAAGAGGTATCTAAACAAAAATCCTCATTTTGCATATGTATCTTCCATTGACATTTTATTGATATGATTGTTTTATTTTATTCTTATTTCATATCACAGTTTTTGAGTATTAATCAATACTGAATGGAAAAGCAGGGTTCTTACTGCAGACTCCGTGATATCATTCTGCCTGACCTTGAAAACATAGAGAATAAATTTAATTCTAATGCAGGTATAGCATGTGCCTACCCATTCATCCATTGATTTACTTATTCTTCTATACGTTTATATTTTAATAAGTACTTGATAGGGAGAACATAGAAATGTTCTAAAGCTGTTGAGTGCCTGGAATTAGATTAGAGATGATTGGACAGGACTAGCAATAGACTTAACTGTGTAAGGAGTTACAGAGCAGACAAATAGGGGCCTCTCCCTATCTTTTCTATTCCGTTCTTCCTCTCTCCTCCCATACACCAAGTAAGGCTTTCAGGGAATTTTTGTTCTAGGGCTCTTCATTCTTTCCTTTCATTTCACAACCTTTTTGATTTATATTGGGAATGCTACGGTGAGGTTTAATGAGGTTTATTTTGGGGTGGAGGGTAATTGATTTTTTCACCATTTATGGGTATAATTAAGGCTTGGAGTACAATTTACTCCATACCTAATCATTTCATGATGAACTTGAGTAGAAGGAGTCCCATTGCCTTTCTTCTGAATGTGAACACTTTCTTGTTCTGGGGCCTGTAGGAATTAGTTCCAGGGCTCATATTAGAACAGGGTGATGCAATTTCACAGAACCCAGATTAGGATGAGGCACATGAGTAAATTGTGTAAGTGCAGTATTTATTTAAAAATTGTCCATCATAGGTTTTTTGATTTATAATCTTTTTCAATATTGTGTTAAAATAGTATTAATCTTGATTACTGAGGATTTAAAAAGTATTTTTTATTAAATCATAGCTGTGTACATCAATGCAGTCATGGGGTACAATGTTCTGGTTTTGTATACAATTTGAAATATTTTCATCAAACTGGTTAAGATAGCCTTCACAGCATTTTCTTAGTTATTGTGTTAAGACATTTACATTCTACATTTAGTAAATTTCACATGTACCCTTGTAAAATGCACCATAGGTGTGGTCCCACTGATTACCCTCCCTCCACCCATCCTCCTCTCTCCCCTCCCCTCCCTCTCCCCTTTCCCCATATTCTCCTCTCCCCTTTCCCCAGCACCATTTGTTAAATAAGGATTCTTTTCCCCAGGGCATGTTTTTGTTTGGCTTGTCAAAGATACAATGATGATATGTGGCTGGGTTCATCCGTAGACTCTCTATTCTATTCCATAGGTCTATGTCTCTATTTTTGTGCCAATACCATGCTGTTTTGATCACTGTAGACTTGTAGTAAAATCTGATATCTCGCAGAGTGATGCCTCCAGATTTGTTTTTGTTTCTAACAACTATATTTGCTATTCTGGTTTTCTTCTGGGTCCATATGAATTGAAGTATTATTTTTTCAAGTTCTATGAAGTATGACATTGATGTTTTGATGGGGATTGCATTAAATCTATAGATTGCTTTGGGTAGTATGGACATTTTAACAATGTTGATTCTTCCCACCCACAAGCATGGTATGTTCTTTCAGTTGTTGACATCTTCTGCTATTTCCTTTCTCAATGTTTCATAGTTTTGCTTATAGAGTTCTTCCACGTCTTTTGTTAGATATATTTCCAGGTATTTCATCTTCTTTGGTACTACTGTAAAAGGGATAGAGTCATTGATTTCATTCTTGGCTTGACTATAGTTGGCATATACAAAGGCTACTTATTTGTGGGTATTGATTTTGTATCCCAAGATGCTACTATATTCCTTGATCCCTGTAGATGGGCCAATGGGTTTTTCCAGGTGTAAGATCATGTCATCTGCAAAGAGCTGGAGTTTGACCTCCTCTGTCCCCATTTGAATATCTTTGATCTCCTTCTCTTGCCTGGTTGTGATGGGTATGACTTCCAACACTATGTTGAATAGCAGTGGTGACAGTGAGCATCCTTGTCTAGTTCCAGATTTGAGTGGAAATGCTTTCAGTTTTACTCCATTTTCTGTTTCTTCTTAGTCTAGCCAATTTTATTAATCTATTTAAATAATCAATTTTTGAAGACTTTTTTCTTTACTTTTTAAAAATTAAATCATAGCTGTGTACATTAATGCAATCATGGGGTACAATGTGCTGGTTTTATATACAATTTGAAATATTTTCATCAAACTGGTTAACATAGCCCTCATGGCATTTTCTTAGTTATTGTGTTAAAACATTTATATTCTACATTTAGTAAATTTCAAATGTACCCTTGTAAGATGCACTGTAGATGTGGTCCCACTGATTACCCTCCGTTCATCCATCCTCCCCCTTCCCCTCCCCTCCCTCTCCTCTTTCCCCATATTCTTAGGCTATAATTGGATTATAACTTTCATATGAAAGCTATAAATTGGTTTCATAGTAGGGATGAGTACATTGGATACTTTTTCTTCCATTCTTGAGATACTTTGCTAAGAAGAATATGTTACAGCTCCATCCATGTAAACATGAAAGAGGTAAAGTCTCCATCTTTCTTTAAGGCTGCATAATATTCCATGGTGTACATATACCACAATTTATTAATCCATTCATGGGTCGATGGGCACTTGGGCTTCTTCCATGACTTAGCAATTATGAATTGGGCTGCAATAAACAATCTTGTACAAATATCTTTGCTATAATGTGATTTTTGGTCCTCTGGATATATACCTAGTAGAGGAATTGTAGGATTGAATGGCAGGTCTATTTTTTGATCCCTAAATGTTCTCCAAACATCTTTCCAAAAGGAATGTATTAGTTTGAATTCCCACCAGCAGTGTAGAAGTGTTCCCTTTTCTCCAGATCCACGCCAATATCTCTGGTTTTGGGATTTTGTGATGTGGGCGGCTAATCTTACTGGAGTTAGATGATATCTCAAAGTAATTTTGATTTGCATTTCTCTGATGATTAACAACGATGAGCATTTTTCATATGTCTGTAGGCCATGTGCTTATCTTCTTCAGAGAAGTTTCTCTTCAAGTCCCTTGCCCAACCTGAGGTGGGATCACTTGTTCTTTTCCTGCTAATACCTTTGAGTTCTCTGTGGATTCTCATGGCTGGGAAACATCAACATTGTTAAAATGTACATACTACCCAAAGCAATGTACAGTTTTAATGCAGTCCCTATTAAAGCTCCACTGTCATACTTTAAAGATCTCAAAAAAGTAATACTCCTTTTATATGAAATTATAAAAAACTTTGAATAGCAAAGACATTACTCAGAAATAAAAACAAAGCAGGAGGAATCACACTACCAGACCTCAGACTATACTATAAATCGATAGTGATCAAAACAGCATGGTACTGGCACAAAAACAGACAGGTAGATATATGGAACAGAATAGAGAACCAAGAGATGAGTCCATCTACTTACTATTATTTGATCTTTGACAAGCCAATTAAAAACATTCAGTGGGGAAAAGATTCCCTATTTAACAAATGGTGCTGGGTGAACTGGCTGGCGACCTGTAGAAGACTGAAACTGGACCTGTAGCAGACTGAAACTGGACCCACACCTTTCACCATTAACTAAGACTCTAACTGGATTAAAGATTTAAACTTAAGACATGAAACTATAAAACTACTAGAAAAAAGTGCGGGGAAAACACTTGAAGAAATAGGCCTGGGTAAATATTTTATGAGGAGGACCCCCCCACCCCCCGGCAATTGAAGCAACACCAGAAATATATTACTGGGACCTGATCAAACTAAAAAGCTTCTGCACAGCCAAGAACACAGTAAGTAAAGCATGCAGACAGCCCTCAGAATGGGTAAAGATCTTTGTAGGTTATGTCCCTGACAAAGGTTTAATAAAAAAAAGTATATATTTTTTTGAAGTTCCCCAAATTCTGTGTCCAGAGTGATTGCTTCGAGTTGTCTCATCCTAGTCCTGGCCCTTGGCTTTTTTCCCTGGAGATGGAGGGGACTGACTTCCTCTGTGGCCCCCCCTAGTGGTTAATAGTATTAACCAAAGTTGGATGATCCCCAATTCCATCCTAAGCTATCACTTGTAGAGAAAGATTTGGCTTTTTTCCATATCCATATGCTCTAACACTGGGCGTATCACCTGTGTTGAATGTATGTGCTCATCTGTCTATATTCTGTGACCACTCAGCTGTTATCATTCATTTGGTATTTATGGAGGTAGATCGGTAAAACTATAGAAAAAGGGACCATGCAAGGGCTTCTTTAGTGTGAGAATGGGGGGCAGTTGGAGCTATAGGTGGTGGGGAGCGGGACATATTACTCAAAGGCTCTGATACTACAGAAGCCTGAAAAAGATGCACCATCACAGGGCGTCTTAACATTGGTTACATATTACAGTCAACTGGAGAGCTATTAAAAATGCCAGTGTATAGGTGCGACCTTTGACTTTTCATTTAATTGGTTGGTGTGGGACACAGTAATTAGGATGTTTAAAGCGCCTCAGATGAAATTAATGTGTAACAAAATTTAAAAACCACTGTTTCCTTATTCAGAGAACAGCTGAGGCTTATTCTTAAGGGTATGGGAAACAAGCAGTTTATTATGGGTCTGAAACACCAAGTTGCTGGGTGCAGTGGCTCATGTGAGTAATCCCAGAAATTTGAGAGGCCCAGGGGGAATATTATTTGAAGGCAGGAGTTCAAGACCATCCTGGCCAACATAGAAAGACCCAGTCTCTATAAACAATTTTTTAAAATTTGCTAGGTGTAGTGGTTTGTGTCTATAGTCCCAGTTAATCAGAAGGCTGAGGGGATGAGGAATGATCATGCCATTGCACTCCAGCCTGGGCTACAAAATGAGACCTTGTCTCAAAACAATACAAACAAACGTCCAAGTTATGACTGAACTGATGTTTGTTATTGTTGTTTTCACTTAGATTAAAATGTACTTTGATTAATTAGACTTGTTTTTGCTTAGGTTAAAATGTACTTTGAACAATTAGACTAATACTTTTCTGGGAGTTGGCTATTTGGAGAGGTGGAAGTTCAAAGAGATAAAATTCTAAGAAAAAAATGTTACTAAATGATAATTTTCAACCATTAAAGTTAAAGTCTTGTGTTAACCAGAAAAAAATCTTAACTGTAACAAAAGGTTTCGGTAAAGAAATATCTTTTACACCCAAAATTGGTAGTAGCAGGACTGTTTGGAGAGAAGGGCTCAGTGTTTCCACAGTATTGGACGGTGACAGATTCCAATAATCTTCATGACTGATGCTGGGAGCTGATTCTTCTTTTGCCCAGGTTTATTTAGTTTCATTTAGGAGGTAAGTAATTTGTATGTACTTGATATGTGCTTGTAATAATAGTAACTGGCAGCTTTCTGAGAAATGTTTTCAGTATTCTGAGTCTCTGTTAAATGGATGGTCATTGCAGGCTTCTGAGATGGAGGAGTAAAAACCCTTCCACATGGCTATATAGTGCTCATAAGATTATCCATGTCAATTCATTTATCAGATATACTATTTTCCTTCATGGCACGTGTGGGTAATACATGTAGCTTTATCACTAGGAAATGAATTAAATTCCTTCATGATTTTGTAATAGGATTTATCAAAGTAATCTAATTGAAATCTAAAGAATCTCAGCCATAAGGTTTCTAAATGTATTTTAAACATTTACCAAGGAATTTCTTCCAAAATCTGTGTTCTCTTCGGACCATACCTGTTAGATATTTTGGTTTGTGTTTTAAATTGTTTAGAGACATGCTTTTGCTGAAAATTTGAGACTAGAGTGTCAAATCTATAATGGACACCAATCTCAATTTCAAGCCATCACCCCATCTTGAGAAAATCCTCTCTATTTTATAGTTGGAAATAAGAGAGCACTAGTGAGGAGAGGGGCTGCTATTACTTCTCAGGTTGGCACTGACCATAACCACATTTGGAAGCAAGAATGGTTTCTATCTTTATTACCCTAGTAGAATCTTGATGACTATTAGGGTAATGAAGATTTATGGTCTCATTCGTCTTTCACTTTTATGCTAACTCAAAGCCACAGATCATCGAAGAAGCTATTTTCAAATATCATGCAATCATCAAAAGTGATAACAAACAAGCACTACATTTTGGTTCTTGGCAATAAGTTTAATTTCAGTCTTTGCTAGGTAAACACAAATTTTTATAGTCCAGATTATACTGCTGAAAGTGATCACCATTTTGTCCCTTACTCGAAGTTTATTAAATGAAATTCTTGTTCTGTTGAAATGTCTTAGGAGTGGTGTGGGATGGGATTCCAGGGCAGTTTCTTTTTCCTTCATGTTGGAATTTTTGAATATATTAATATCTCAAACATTGCATTAAGGTCTCCACTGGGAGACCTTGAGTCATGATAATTATCTAGGGAAATATTGATGAAGTGGATTTTTGTCTCATTTCACAATGAGTTAATGGGAGTTTATCTGGATGTTCTACTAAATTGCTGCATAAACTTAGGGAGGTTATTTCCCTTGGGGGTCTCAGTTTTCATGCCAACACACTGGGATTGGATCAGATGATCTAAAAACTTCCATCCAACTCAAATAATGTACGATTTATTGATTTCTGACTGAAATTAGATGAATTAATGCATGCAGTTAGCATAGCATATCTTCATATTGTTGAAACTTTATTTATTATAAATAACTGAATGGACATTGGCATTTCTTAGATTTTGTGATCTCAGAAGCTCAGTCTACACTTGTTTCATTAATTTTCACCATTTTCATTTAAACAATGGTAATAGGAAGATTCTTATTCTTGTTTCATCGATGAAAAATTAAAATCCGTTATACTATACTTTTCAAGGAATTGAGTGGGGAAAAAAGTAGAATTATCCACTAAGATTTAGTCAGCATAGTGGATGGGAACAATGAAACACACAGAGACTGCAGGCAGCTGAAGTTGGATATGGAGTATGCAGACATCACCTAAATATGACAGGTTACCAGAGAGCTACTTGAAAGGAAGAGCAAGAGACAGAAAGGTAGTAGACAACAGTGATCTTATTGGTCGTATTTCTGTCTACCTAGCTCAGACTGTAAGAACTTTATTAAAGAGAGAGCTGCTAAGTGTACAGGTGGACCTAATTAGTCTTTTAACTATTTACCCATACTTAATTTTCCTCTAGAAGTGTTATAGCAGCCATTATTGCTTAGACTTCTGTCAAAAACTGTGCTTTATATTTTATATGCATTATCTTGATTAAATATTAATAATTAGGTACTATTATTATATCTATCCTGGAGTTAAGGATGCTCAAGTTCAGAGAGGTTAAATGCTTTGCGCTAGGTCATATAGCCTGTAAGTGGTGAAACTGGCAACCAAATCTGTACATGTCCCAACTCAAATCTGCCCTTTACAACATTTCTCCAGTAGCTAATATTCGAACAATTTATAGCACTATCAAGTTTTGCCTGCATGCTATATTTCTTTTTAAAGAAAGTTTTGCTCTCCAGAACTCATGGTCAGTTATGTACAACATATCCTATACCCCTGACTTCTTCTCCGAAGGCTTCCGTCTCCTTTTTGTTATAAATGAAACCTGGCTCTCCTCTCACAACACAACTCTCTGTGTAGTAATGTCATGTTTTCCTCCCCCCAAATCTCTCAGATCACTAAGCCTATAGGTGAAGACTATTTTCCAGTTTTGCTTTGAATCCTATCTTGTCAGTCTGCCACCCATTACTCTTCCCTCTTATGTTATCTACTCCATGATCATTCTTCCTCAATACTCAAAGTTTTTATCTTGTGGTTCTTTGTCACATATTCTAGCACTACTCCTGTCATAATTCTTTTTTTTTTTCTTGAGACAAAGTCTCACTCTTTTATCCTGTGTGGAGTGCCATGGTATCATCATAGTTCACAGCAACCTCAAACTCCTGGGTTCAAGTGATCCTTTTGCCTCAGCCTCCCAAGTAGCTGGGACTGCAGGTGCTCGCCACAACTCCAGACTAGTTTTGTTTGTTTCTTTGTTTCTTCAGAGATGGGGTCTTGCTCTTGCTCAGGCTGGTTTCAAACTCCTGAGTTTAGGCAATCCACCCACCTTGGTATCCTAGAGTTCTAATATTACAGGCATGAGCCACCAAGCCCAGATCTTGTCATAATTCTTGATGATTTTAATTTCCGCATGAATGATCCTTTCAATATCCAAGATTCAGTTTCTTAGCCTCTACTTCTCCTCCATAGGCACTTGTATTCCACCCTATCTCAGCCACCCACTCCATAATCTCCATTTCAAAAATTTTAGTCTTTGAACAACAACCCTTCTCTATCACCTCTTATACTGCCCATTCCTGACCTTGTTTATTCTTCACATGGATCTCGAATTCATTGATCTACCACCTTTTTCATGTCTTTCACTCCCCTCATGTCATGTCCCTCATTACTCAGTTTAATTTCCATCATCCATCATTATAATCACTCACTTGCATATAGTCTCTATATCCTGGTTCCTCTTTCCTGCTTTCTGTCCAGATTACTGGATAGAAATCAGATTACTCCCCACCTACACCCATGCAACTGAACATGGCTGGTGAAAAACACTTAACCATGCCAAGTGATGTCACTTTAATCTCAAAACACCAATTCTCAAGTGAATATCTAATGTTGCCTGGAAGAAGTATCACCTTTCCCTATTCTACTTATATTTTCCTACATTTCTAACCAAAGAAAAGCAATCATAAGATAACTTCCACAAGCACCCCCCCAAATGACTATCTTTTGAGCTACCTATACTTGGAACATACACTACTATATCTTCTTTCCCATTGCTATAGTTGAACCTCTCTGCTTCAATAAGTCCCATCACCCTCACCTACTTGAGGACATCCAGAAATTCTTCCCTCTCTCTCTTAATTATTCTTTTTCCCTTGTTACTACATTTTTCTCATCAGCATACAACATGCTATATCTGTGTTGTTTATAAAACTTCCCCATTACCACACAACCTCCTCCAGCTATTGCTATATGGCTCCTACCCTCTCACAATAGAACTCCTCAAAATAAGTATTTTTTATTTGCTTTCTCCCATTTCTCTTTCTCTAACCTCTTCTAAAGTCACTCCAGGGAAGTGGTCACTTCAAATCACTTTTGTCATGGAGATCAATAAATACATATCTCTATCTGCTCATAATTCTCATTACAAAATTTTTCATATTTGTAGAACATTAAAGAAAGATATCATAAATGTACTTGTTACCAATCTTACATGGAACAAATCTATATAGTTGCAATTATTGTTTGAATTTCTATTTATTGAAAATAGATACACAGTTACAAACTATTTTATTACCTTCTATCTCTACCCTAGCTTAAACACTCTCTTGAATATAAGATACACATTCTCATCCATATTTAAGTCTGTATTATATAAGTGTTCATGCATAAGCAAAATGTAGCAGTATGCATTTTGTATGTGAAATTGACATAAATTATCTTATGTATGTTAATATCCATATCATATTTTACAAATATGTTCACTTAGGGAAATTTTCTTACAGTTATTTTCTTATGTTATATCCACGTGATTTCATATGGAAGTTGAATTATCTTTATAAAATGAGTAATAAAGGTCTTCACTTTTTCTACTTTTGAATAATTTGTACAAGACAGGGTTTGTCATTAGAATGCTCACTAAAAATAACCTGGTACATTTCTGTGGATAAATTTTTGAATATTGATTAATTTTAGAAATAATTATAGATCTAATATGACATTCTATTTCCCCTTGAATCAGCATTGGTAATTCAGTTCTTTAGAAAACAGTCCATTCTCTTGATGCTCTTTTCCAGGGATCCCTTAGTTTTAAGGACATTTTACACAAGCTATTTTGTCTCCTTTTCCCTCTTGGCCTTCTACATTGCCATTATTGAGAGATATGTTTAGCTTATTATTTATTCAAAAAATTGAATAAATTGAATAAATTTTATGTTTACTTAAATATTTCTATTTCATTACTACTTATTTACCTTAGAAACTTATTTTAGTTAATATTAAAACTAATTTTAAATAGGTTCATCCTTAGTTGATTGAAAAATTTTCTATCAGATATGACATGAGTAGAGTTTGGGTTTAATAATGAATATTTGTACTTAATTTCTGATATATGAAAAAACAAATGTGTATGTGGGCAAGAGAATAATATTTGGATAATTAAAACTATAAACAGAAAAAAATCTCAGAAGTACTATCAATTTGTGCAACACATTAAACTATAACCAAGTTGTCTTTTTACATGAAACTGGGAAAAATAAATATATTATGCAAATCTGGTTAAAGAGTCAGAGTTATTTATCACTATGTACACAAATGCAATTCTTACAGAAGGCAATTTATATTACAGCATATTATGAGAATTTAATTGAAAACGGGAAGAAAACAGCTCTACAGCTCTATGTTGTTTATAAAACAAAAACCTGAATGAAACTTACACAACATTAGGTTTTAAATAAATCATGTATGTTCACCCCAGAATGACACATAACTGTTTAAATTGTTCATTATTAAGGTTATATATAAAATGAGAAATAAGTTCATTAAATGATGGTCAGAACATATTTATTCATCTTTTACACTACCATACAACTGTGTAAAGATATATAACATAAGGGTGAAAAATAAATGTAATCCCAAGGAAATGAAAAATGGTTGTATTGGAGAGGAAGGATTGTGACTACTTTAGGGGTGATTGCCAGCTTATTTAATACTGTGTTGCCTTAATTAAGTTTTGGGCCATTAGCAAACCAAGAAATTAGATTTTAATCCAGTCTTCCTTGAGCCTTTAAGTGTTTCAGGTGAATTATCAGCTTCTATTTTTAAATAATTCTATATTTACATGAAATGCTATTTCTATACTCTTCAATTATAAAAAAAACCTGTCAGCCTATTCTTGAGCCAGAAGCATACTGCCTTAATTACTGCAGCTTTGTAATAAATTTTAATATCTGGTAGGGCTGATATGCCCAATGACTCTACTCTTTTAGAATTTTTTTCTGAATCATCTGTAGTGTTTATTTTCCTAAATAAATTTTACTCTCATTTGGTCAAGTTTCCATGTCGTTTAAATTTCTAGTGTGAGCACATGAAATTTATGGCTTAATGTGAAAAAGTGGCACTATTACTATGTTGTAGCTCTCTATACAAAAGCAAAATATACTTTTCAAATTATTCATGTCTTCTACTTTGTGCTACTTATTAAGTTTATTTCTATGTGTTTCACATTTTGTGAATGTTGAAAGTGAAAACTTCTTTTAATCACATTTTAAGCTGGTTATCTCTTATCTATGGAAATTTTTTTTTATTTCTGCGAATTCATTTTAGAGCCAATGCCCTTAGCAAACATTTTTTGTTATTTCTAACTGTTTTTTAGTTTGTTCTTTAGGTTTTATTAAGAAAATCCTATCATTTGCAAGTAATATTAATTCTTAGTTCCTAATAATATTTATTTTAATGGTTTCAATTATAATGAGTTATTGATCCTTTGATTTCAGAAAAATCTTGTTCATCACTAAAATCTCTGAATCATAGAACAGAACTCCTACAACTCAATAATAACAAAAAAACCCTAATTTAAAAAATGGTCAAGGGACTTAAATCAACATTTATCCAAAGAATAGATATAAATGACTAACAAGTGTATAAAGAATATTCAATACCACAAATAATAAGGAAAAGGTGAATCAAAAACCACAAAGTGATGTCACTTTACACCTGTCAGATTGGTCAGTATTTAAAAACAAAAGCAAAACAACAACAAGAAAAATAAAAAACCTAGAAAATACAAATGTGGGCAAGGATGTAGAGAAAGTGGAACCCTTCTGCACAGTTTATGGGAATGTAAAATGATAGAGCTGTGATGGATTCCTCTCAGAAAATTTTTTTTAAATACTATATTACCAAGCAATCCTATTTTGGGGTACACATACACACACAAATATATACACATACATACATATATACACACATATATGTATATGTATGTGAAAATAGGATCTCAAAGAGATTTTCATTGCAGAATCATTCGCAATAGCCAAGACACGAAAGCCACCTAAAGGAACATCCATAGATAGTGGATAAAAAATATGGTAATGGAATATTATTATGACTTAAAGACTTATGACTGCTTGGTTCCTTTGTTTAGAAGGAATGGAACTTGAGGACCTAATGCTAGGTGAAATAAGCCAATGACAGAAGGGCAAATACTTCATAGCTACATTTATGAGGTACCTAAAGTAATCACACATGGAAACAAAAGGTGGAATATTAGTTTCCGGAGGTTGAAGTGGAGGGGGAAATGGGGAGCTATTATTCAGTGGGTATAGAACTTTGGTCAGACGAAATGAATAAGTCCTTGAGTTCTGTACAACAATGTGCATATTAATGGCAATACTATAGCATTATAACATACATTTAAAGTTTTTATTGGGATAAGTTTGTATTAGGTGCTTTTCATTATAATAAAAATGCGCAGTCAAAATGAACCATTTTTATGGAAGAATGGGAGCTTTTCCCATATACTTAACTACTCTGAAATCTTTGATTAGCCCCATTTTTGCTAACTCAGCCAATGGACAAGTAGAAATAATGGGGCCCATGAGGAAGAAGCTAGCCAACTGCCTTGGCATGAGGAAAATAAATGCAAGTTTCAAGCATTATTTTCACTATTGTAGACAATATCATTCTTCAAGACTTTTTAAACATAATGAAATGCTCTTTTCTTGGCTAAAATGACATGTCTCCGATTTTTCTCTTATTTCATCAATCCTTCATCTATCTCTTTAACTGATTCCTTTCTTTTTCTTGCTATCTAATTGTTGAAGCACTCCAGGCTGTGTTTTAGCCTTCTTCATACTCTATGCTCTCTCTATTCCTAAAAGACCTTATACATCTCACTGCTTCAGATATCATCTGTATGCTAATAATGCTCGAAGTTAAGTCTATTTTTTATTTTTTTACTCAGTTCCCATTTCAAATCCAAATGTCTCCTTGGACATTTCATAGAGATCTCAAAAATTTCTGAGTCATCCGTTATTGTTATATCTCCCTAACTCTATTTCCAATCCACCATCAAATCATATTGATTATATCTCCCAAATTCAGCTTATACCTTTGAACTTCCCTCTCCAGTGGTTCTCAACCTGTGGGTCACAACCCACAGGAACTGTATTAAAGGGTCACAGCATTAGCAAGGTTGAGAACCACTGCTCTATACTTACCATCACCACGTTAGTTCAACTGCTAATGGTTTCAAATCTAGACTGATCAATACCTATGGCTGTATCTGTGATGTAGTATCATCCTTTGGTATACTTGGGGGATTGGTTACAGGTTTCCCACATACACTAAAATCCGCACATGCTCATGTCCTGCGCAGTTTCATATCTTTGGAATACTGTTTTCTATACCTCGTTTGGATAAAAAATAATTAGTGTATATCAGACCTGTGAAGTTCAGATTCATGTTGTTCAAGTGTATACTATAATTAGATATTTTTAATATTACACCTTTTAACCACAATGTATTAGTAGCCATGTCCCCATCATTATTCTCTACCACAACAATCCATTTTTGAATATTAGTTTATTACCTATTTCTCACTGAGTTATAAAGTTGTTGTGAACAGAAACTAAATGTCTTGCTAAACATTATTGCCTCAACACCTAGCACTGTGCTTGGCTCATGGTAGGTCTTCACTAAATAGTTGTTGATTAAAACAATAAAGGTTTGTACAGTTAAAAAACAGCAGCAACTGTTGGTGGTACTTCATATATGCTATTTTATTTAATATTTACCCTAATGTTACAAAGTACCTTTTTTTTTTTTTTTTGCAGGGTTTGAACCTGCCACCTCTGGCATATGGGGCTGGCAGCTTACTCCTTTGAGGCACAGGTGCCGCCCAAAGTACCTTTTCTTTCCATCTTTACAAATGAATATGTACCTTTTCTTTCCATCTTTACAAATGAATATGTATAACTTTTCCAGGCTTTCACTTTCTTAAGTTCTCTGTTAGAAATTTGTTAACAATTATGAAGTAGTCAAATTTCATACAAACAATAGCATTCTTTCTCTGAAAGCTGTTATTTTTAGTTAAGTAATGAAGTTTTCTCAAATTTATTTTATGATTTAGTAAGGTGTAACAACATCTGCCTCTGGAAGTTTCAGACATGAATCACTTTGCCCTCACAGCAAATGTTCACTTCAACCCCAGTTGGCGAGACTTTGAAGCAGCACTTGCTGATTTTTTTCTACATAAAGTTACTCTCCACCTACTTCTAAGAAAATGTATTAATAAAAAATGATAGTTGCCCAGTTCCATCTCTATTTTTTTAATTTAACTTAATTTTATTTTGTTTAGCAGGCCTAGGCCAGGTTCAAACCCTCCACCCCTGGTACATGGGGCCAGCGCTCTAATCACTGAGCTACACGCACCCCCCCATCTCTATTTTTAATGTTTCTTGAAGATGAGGAGAATTGGACAATGGGAAACAATTTAATATTTATAGTCCTGTCAGTTCCTTCCCTCTTCTTTGGAAGTTTGGGTGGCTCATTTTGAACACATAGAGAATCTTTCTTTTCCTTTCACATCCAACATTTTTATCAGGATATTCAGAGGCAAAGTTAATTCACATGAACAGAACAAACCCATTAACACAAATTACGTTGGAAAATAATATATGTGTTCATATAAATTGCTCATCCAAACATAAATGGAAGCACATCCAAAATAATTTTCTATAATTAATGACGTCGGTGTGATTATCAAAGTGTGGTTACAGCCCCCAGCGATGTTCCTCATTAGATTAGTGCTGGTGAATGCTTCTCTCCCTGGGGCAGGAACAGGAAAACACTGTTAGCATTGGTATTCTCTGTAGCAGAACAGAGAAAAAGGATGTCACAATTTATATAGGAAAATTAAAGTACTAACTAATCCACTACAAAGAATAGCAGTAACAAAGTGCTAAAATACTAAAGGTTATTACTTTTGGGTTTTTAAAATTGTTATTCAACATCTAATTTTCTAACTACAATAGGAATATAGTTCAAGATAGAAAATTAAAAATAAATAAATAAAAAGATAGAAAATTAAACATTGACATTTTAACTTTCCTTCTTTTCATGCCCTACTAAAATGAGAGTAAAGGAACAAAATTAATCTATAATAATAGGGAATATGAGTGAGAAAATTATACCAGAATGAATTGTTAAAAATTTTGCAACATGGAAATTTAAGTGGTAACTCAATTAGCACAATGGAGATAGCTAAAAACCACCTCCTGAAAGAGGAAGCAGTCACAACAATAAGAAAAATAAATAAATGGAATCTGATCAAATTAAAAAGCCTCTGTACGGCCAAGTACAAAATCGAAAGAGCAAATAGAAAACCCACATACTTGTAGAAAACATTCACATGTTATACATGTGACAAAGGACTGAAAAGCAGAATATACAAAGAACTCAAGTAAACCAGTAAGAAAAAAATCAAACAACCCAAGCAAAAGTGACCAAAAATGTTTTCTTTTTTTCCCTTTTATTAAGTCATGCACACATAATTCATGAATACATTTATGCATTTGTTGAGTACAATGTGTTGATTTTTTATACAATTTGGAGTGCTTACATCAAGCTTTCACCTCATTTACTTAATTATTGTGTTAAGACATTTATGTTCTATACTTGCTAGATTTGATTTGTACCCTTGCAATATGCTAGATAGGTGTGGTCCCACTGTTTACACTCCATCTATCAAACTTTCCCTCTCCCCTCCCATCCCCCTTCACTACTCTCCTTCATCCTGGGCTATAGTTGTGATCTATCTTTCATAAGAAAGTGTGAGTAATTAGAAATTGGTTTCATAAAAGTACTGAGTACATTGGATACTTTTCCTTCCATTCTTGAGAAACTTTACTAAGAAGAATATGTTCCAGCTCCATCCAGGTAAACATAAAAGAGGTAAAGTCTCCATCTTTTTTATGGCTGCATAATATTCTATGGTATACACACACCACAGTTTGTTAATCCATTCATGGGTCAATGGGCACATGGGCTGCTTCCATGACTTGGCTATTATAAATTGGGCTGCAATAAACATTCTGGTGCAAATATCTTTGTTGTAAAGTGATTTTTGATCATGTGGATATATACCTAGTAGAGGAATTGCAGGATCAAATGGCAGGTCTACTTTTAGTTCCCTAAGTGTTCTCCAAACTTCTTTCCAAAAGGAACGTATTAGCTTGCATTCCCACGAGCAGTGCAGAAGTGTTCTCTCCTCTCCACATCCACACCAACATCTGTAGTTTTGGGATTTTGTGATGTGGGCTACTCTTACTGGAGTTAGATGATATCTCAAAGTGGTTTTGATTTGCATTTCTCTGATGATTAAAGATGATGAGCATTTTTTCATGTGTGTGTAGGCCATGTGCCTGTCTTCTTCATGGAAGCTTCTGTTCAAGTCTCTTGCCCACAATGAAATGGGATCACTGGTTCTTTTCTTATTAATAAGTTTGAGTTCTCTGCAGATTCTTGTTATCAGACCTTTGCCAGAAACATAACCTGCAAATATCCTTTCCCATTCTGAGGGCTGTCTACTTACTTTACTTACTGTGTTCTTGGCTGGACAGAAGCTTTTTAGTTTGATCAGATCCCAGTAATGTATTTTTGATATTGCTTTAATTGCCCAGGGGGTCCTCCTCATAAAGTATTCTCCCAGGCCAATTTCAAGTGTTTCTCCTGCACTGTCTCCAAGAATCTTTATAGTTTCATGTCTTAAATTTAAGACTTTTATCCACCGAGAGTCAATTTTTGTTAGAGGTGAAAGGTGTGGGTCCAGTTTCAGTCTTCTATAAGTCGTCGGCCAATTCACTCAGCACCATTCGTTAAATAGGGAATCTTTTCCCCAATTTATATTTTTGATAGGCTTATCAAAGATCAGATGATGATAAGTGTCTGGATTCATCTCCTGGTTCTCAATTCTGTTCCATACACCTACCTCTCTGTTTTTGTGCCAGCACCGTGCTGCTTTGATCACTATAGATGTATAGTATAGTCTGAAGTCTGGTGGCATGCCAAACTTTTCTAACAAAGAAGAATTTCTTGACCATGAATTCTTTCCTAAGGCCCTACATCTGTTTCTTTCATTTTGAAATTTGAAGATTCCATTCACATCTATGGTTTTCTATCAAACAATGTAGATTGTTTATCTTTAATCACCCCTCAGGTTCTATCTGTGTACTCTTACATTCTTTATATTTGGTATTACATTGGATTTTGTCTTGATGTGCTTCACCACCTACCATTATTTCTGCTATACTTTAATAGTGCAATAGTGATATACTGAAGGAAGGGTATCTTCTTTCCCTCTAATGCCTGTTTAACTTACTCTGTAAAGATATTTTAACTTCTAGGGCCAGCTATCTGATTCTGAAAAGAGATATTCATATCTGGATACTTTAAAATAATCTGTAATGTTCTACTAGAAGAAAGCCATGAAAGACAAACTGCAACACACAGTGTCTGCCTTTCAGTGTTTGTCCAATGTCAACACATTTGCAGGATCAATTTATTTATTTTGAGACAGAGTCTGACTCTGTTGCCCCAAGCTAGAGTGCCATGCATAGTGTCAGCTTACATCACAGCAACCTTAAAGTCATGGGCTCAAGCAGTCTTCCTGCCTCCACCCCTTGATTTTCTTGGACTACAGGTGGCTGCCACAACACCCATCTAAGGCAGGGTCTTATTCTTGCTCAGGCTGGTCTTAAACTCCTGAGCTCAAGTTATCCTTCTTCCTTGGCCTCCCAGAGTGCTAGGATTACAGGCATGAGCCATCACAACCAGTTTTTAGGATATACTTTTAATTTGTGAATGCTCTAAGACATTTTATATGTCTTCTGCTTTCTATCTCATTGCGTTGAAAACCATAAAACATAGGGATATAATTAAGATTTTCTATCTATCTTCTTTTACATTATCTTGCAATTGTATATCAGTCCCCCAAACCTACTTTATTTGTGGATTTTTTTCTAGGTTCTAGCAGGACCTGAATTAAAATAATATATCTGATTTGCATTTCTAACGCAACTTTAGTTATTTTTATAAATACTGTATATTAAAGGACCTACTTGTGACTTTTATGTCAAAATCAAAGAAAATTATTTTAAAATAAACAGATAATGCCAAAGAAGAGGTCATTATAAATGGCACCAGTGTTATAAAATGGTTTTTGGACCAGAATCAGGGGATCAAATTTATGGAGAAACAAGTTTATGGATGTAGCCTTATTTATAACCTTAGAATATCTAAGGAAAGTTTTGTAGAACTTGGAAAAAGAGGGATATGATTTTCTAGGTCCCATCCAAAACTCATAAAAGCCAATTCTGGATCATCTAGTGACCTTTTAATCAATATAGATGTATCAGAATTTTACAGCTTATAACTCTTAATCATTCAAGATATACTTATATTTCTATTAATTATACAAATAATACACTCACCAGAAAACAATATAGTGTGTATATTTCTAAAATATTAATATTTTGCTGTCCAACTCAAAGTTCTAGTGTGGAAATTATATTTTTTTGTGTAAACTAAATTACTAAACTTGCAAACTTCTGTTGGTAAAACTTAATTTCTTATGATTGAGGGAATTCTTTTAAATAAAGGACCAGATAACCTGAACACTCAAAAGAAGATGGCTTCCTTAGTGATCACTGTGTTTTCATCACAGGAGCAACATTTTGTCAACTAGGAAAACCTGATGTTCTCCCATTTGTCTTAAATAGAAGAACTTTCTCTCTATTGGAAAGGGCTATTTCTTTAGCTTCTGATTTGAGAGTTCTCCTTAGGGAAAAGTTATGCTTAAAGCTGTCATAGTATATAAGAATTATCGAAACAACTTTAGAAACTATGGAAATTTGAGTTTAATTGTTCTTTCTACTAGCTGTATTTTGTAGATATCCATAGCATTTTATTTTAAACTACAGCATAAAACAAGTCTTAGATTTCATTTGTGGCATTATGTTAGGAAAGCACATGATGGGCTATTAGGTGTAGTACAATTATACCTTAGGGTTTTATAAATCCTGTCAACTAATAAATGAACACAATCTGTTAACATTTTCAAAATCTACAGAGAGGCAAGTAAATTCACTTTCTGAAATATGACCAACTACTTTAGGATAGGAGCAAGTGGGCACTGATACAATGGCAAATATTGTCACAAGAATATGCCTTGTACAAATATGTAATTGTACAAAGTGTAACTGGTGGTATATATTTCACAAGTGAGCTTTATTTTACTCCATCTAAGCACCAGACATCAATGATGCTGCCAACTGCTCCAAGCCTGTAATTTGAACTACAGAAATAATGTTTTTTTACAGCTAGTTGATACCAATGTTTCTCTCCAAATGTCAATGAACAAGTAACTCCACAGTAATTATTATGCTAGGCAGGTAGAATATTTTCCTTTTGCTCATATGTGTTAAATAAGACTCTATACAGCTAGTTAGGAAGCCCAATACTAATAATCAGGGATATAGATCAAATATGTGGTTTTGAAAAATAATAAAATTATAATAGCAAATATACTATTCAGATCATAGTCTAAAAAGCTTGAAAACACAAATTATTAGTCTTTGTAATAACCCCACATGATAAGGCTATTTTTTTTTTTTTAGAGGTAGAGTCTCACTTTGTCACTCTCAGTAGAGTGCTGTGGCATCACAGCTCACAGCAACCTCCAGCTCTTGGGCTTAGGCGATTCTCTTGCTTCAGTCTCCCAAGTAGCTGGGACTACAGGCACCCGTCACAATGCATGGCTACTTTTTTGTTGCAGTTAGGCCAGGGCCGGGTTCGAACCCACCAACCCCAATATATGGAGCTGGTGACCTACTCCCTGAGCCACAGGTGCCGCCCTGATAAGGCAATTTTTATCTATCTACACATAGATGAAAAAGTGAGGCAGAGAGAAATTTATGAATTAGCTAATTAAGTGGTTGAGGTGAGATTTGAAACCAAGCACTTTGGCTTCAGTACTTAACCATTGCATTTTGTTGCCTGTCAAAATCAAAATTGAAACCCCATTGACATAAATCATTATTGAATTCTGTTACTCTGCCATTATTACCAATTACAATCTGACAAATCAGGTTTGTATTTAATGACACATTTTTCATAATTGAATAGATTATCATTTACAATATTTTTCACTAAACCACAAGTTAGGCAAGATAAGTGCTACGGTTTGAATGTGTGCACTCCGAAATTCAGGTACTGTCAATGTGACAGCATTAAAAGGTGAGGCATTTAAGAGATAATTAAGTCATAAGGGTTCCTACCTTGTGAATGGGTTTAAGACCCTTATAAAAGAGGCTTCAGGCAGCATTGAAATCACTTGGTCTCTCTCCTTCTACTATGTGAAGACAGTGTTTCTCTCCTTGAGAGGATATGGCAATAAAGTGCCATCTTGGAAGCAGAGAGCAGTCCTTATCAGACAGGCAAACCTGCTGGCACTTTGATCTTGATCTTTCCAGCCTCTAGAATAATGTAGAATATACTTTTGTTATATATAAAATAGTAAGTCTAAGATATTGTATTATAGCAACACAAATTAGGCAGTCTGTGGTATTTTGTTACAGTAAACTTAGCCAGTCTTTTGCTTCAAGCCACCGCAAAGCCCCTACAACAAAATGTGGTATTTTGTTATAGCAGCACAAACAAATGAAGACAATAGATACTGTTACCTCTATTTTACAGATGAGAATATACAAAGTATGAACTTTAATAGAAAACCATAGACCATGACATTAGTTCCATAGCATAAGAGTATTAATATTAGATAGGGGATGTAGAAATGACCCATAAAAAAGGAATGATGAAAGAAGACAAATCTCATTATAGCTTAATCTTTTTTCTTGACAAATAAATATATATACATATATATATTTGCAGTACACAGTATGATGTGTTTTTAATTGATACATAATATTTTACATATTTATGGGGTGCCAATGAGATCTTGTTACATGCATAGAACATTTAATGATCAAATCAGGATAATTGAGGTGTCCATTACCTTAACTATTTTTTTTATGTTTTGGGGACAATTTAAGTCCTCTCTTTTAGCTAGTTTAAAATACAGTAGAAACTCCATACTTGACCACTTCCATACATTGACCACCTCCTAAAGTTAACCTAATTCTCACAGACTGGACATGAACCACATGTACATATCAGTAGAGTAGGCCTAGTTTCTTATGTTGACCACCTCCATATGTTGACCAGTTTGTTACAGTCCCTTGGGTGGTCAACTACAGTTCTATTGTATATTATACATTGTTGCTAACGATAGGCATCCAACTCTGCTATCACACATTATCACTTATTCCTTGTTTCAAATTGTATGGTTTTCCCCATTAAGCAATCTCTCTTCACCTCCCCTCCCACCTGCACACCCTTCCCAGCCTTTGTTATCTATCATTCTACTCTCTACCTCCATGAGATTAACTTTCTTCACTTCCACAAATGAGTAAGAGCAGATGGTATTTGTCTTTCAGTGCCTGGATGATTTCAATTCACATAATGACCTTGTGTTGAATCCATTTTCCTGCAAATGACATGATTTTATTTTTATGGACAAATAGTATTCCAGTATGTATATGTATCATGTTTTTGTTATCCATTCTTCCATAAATGAACACTTAAGTATATTTTCTATCTTTGCTATTGTGAATAAGTACTGCAATAAACAAGCAAATACCAGCATCCAACTGATACATTGATTTTTTTTTCCTTTGGATAAATACTCAACAGTTGGATTGCTGTATGATATGGCAGGTTTACTTTTAATTTTAGAAACCATATCCATACTGTTTTCTATAGTGGCTGTTTATATTCAACAGTGTATGCAGGTTTCTCTTTTCTACATTTTTGCCAGAATGTGCTTTTATTTTCTTTTTAATAGTAGCTATTCTAACATAGGTAGAATGATACTAAGTGTGGTTTTGATGTGGATTTCCATGTCAGTTAGTGATACTGAGCATGTTTTCATGTAATAATCGTCTATTTGAATGTCTTCTTTTGAGAAACCCATGTTCATGTACTTTGCCCACTTTTTATGAATTATTTACTTTAATATTGTTACTGTTGTTGTTTGAGTTCCTTGTATATTATGGGTATTAATCAGATGACAAGGGATTAATATCCAGGATATTTTCTCCCACTCCACGTGTTGTCTTTTCACTCTGCTGATAGTTTCTTTTGTTTCAGGCCACCACAAAACCCTACTACCTTATATTTTGATATATGTATAGGTCATGAAATTATTATATCATGCTAATTAACATATATAAATCACCTCATATTCTATTCTCCAGTGGTTCTCAACCTGTGGGTCACAACCCACAGGAACTGTATTAAAGGATCACATCATTAGCAAGGTTGAGAACCACTGCTCTATACTTACCATCACCACGTTAGTTCAACTGCTAATGGTTTCAAATCTAGACTGATCAATACCTATGGCTGTATCTGTGATGTAGTATCATCCTTTGGTATACTTGGGGGATTGGTTACAGGTTTCCCACATACACTAAAATCCACACATGCTCATGTCCTGCGCAGTTTCATATCTTTGGAATACTGTTTTCTATACCTCGTTTGGATAAAAAATAATTAGTGTATATCAGACCTGTGAAGTTCAGATTCATGTTGTTCAAGTGTATACTATAATTAGATATTTTTAATATTACACCTTTTAACCACAATGTATTAGTAGCCATGTCCCCATCATTATTCTCTACCACAACAATCCATTTTTGAATATTAGTTTATTACCTATTTCTCACTGAGTTATAAATTTGTTGTGAACAGAAACTAAATGTCTTGCTAAACATTATTGCCTCAACACCTAGCACTGTGCTTGGCTCATGGTAGGTCTTCACTAAATAGTTGTTGATTAAAACAATAAAGGTTTGTACAGTTAAAAAACATCAGCAACTGTTGGGGGTACTTCATATATGCTATTTTATTTAATATTTACCCTAATGTTACAAAGTACCTTTTTTTTTTTTTTTTTTTGCAGGGTTTGAACCTGCCACCTCTGGCATATGGGGCTGGTGCCTTACTCCTTTGAGCCACAGGTGCCGCCCAAAGTACCTTTTCTTTCCATCTTTACAAATGAATATGTATAACTTTTCCAGGCTTTCACTTTCTTAAGTTCTCTGTTAGAAATTTGTTAACAATTATGAAGTAGTCAAATTTCATACAAACAATAGCATTCTTTCTCTGAAAGCTGTTATTTTTAGTTAAGTAATGAAGTTTTCTCAAATTTATTTTATGATTTAGTAAGGTGTAACAACATCTGCCTCTGGAAGTTTCAGACATGAATCACTTTGCCCTCACAGCAAATGTTCACTTCAACCCCAGTTGGCGAGACTTTGAAGCAGCACTTGCTGATTTTTTTCTATATAAAGTTACTCTCCACCTACTTCTAAGAAATGTATTAATAAAAAATGATAGTTGCCCAGTTCCATCTCTATTTTTTTAATTTAACTTAATTTTATTTTGTTTAGCAGGCCCAGGCCGGGTTCAACCCTCCACCCCTGGTACATGGGGCCAGCGCTCTAATCACTGAGCTACACGCGCCCCCCCCATCTCTATTTTTAATGTTTCTTGAAGATGAGGAGAATTGGACAATGGGAAACAATTTAATATTTATAGTCCTGTCAGTTCCTTCCCTCTTCTTTGGAAGTTTGGGTGGCTCATTTTGAACACATAGAGAATCTTTCTTTTCCTTTCACATCCAACATTTTTATCAGGATATTCAGAGGCAAAGTTAATTCACATGAACAGAACAAACTCATTAACACAAATTACATTGGAAAATAATATATGTGTTCATATAAATTGCTCATCCAAACATAAATGGAAGGTGGTATGTCATTGTGGTTTTAATTTCCGTTTCTCAGTATCTTTTCATGTGTTTTCTAGCCATTTTATCTGTTATTTGTGTAACCACCTTAGTTATCCTTTTGGTTCTGTATGCATGGCATATCTTTCAACCATTTTATGTCTTTGAATCAAAGGTATGTTTCTTATAAACATCATATATTTGGATTATATATTTGTATCCATTCTGACACTATTTTAATTTTGAATGGAGTGTTCAACTTATTTATATCTAATGTAAATACTGATAAGGTAGGATTTATGTTTGTTGTTTTGCTATTTGTTTTCTAGATGTCTTTTTTCTTCTTTTCCTTTACTGCCTTCCTTTGTGTTAAATAGACATTTTCTGGAGTACAATTTAAATTATTTGTCCTTTATTTTACTATTTTACTCTGAAGTTATATGTTTCTGGTTGCTCTGGGGATTACAATTAGCATATTGATTACAAAACTAATAATGACAAATAACTCTTATTTGGATTAATACCAGTTGCGTACAAAAATGTAGCTTCATACCCTTCCTTCTTGTCCTTTTACTGTCACACAAATTACATTTTTATATATTATAAGCCCATCAACCCAGTTTTAGAATTATTGCTTTGCAAAGTTGTATTTTAAATTATAAGGGAGAAAAACAGATTACAAAGGAAAATGTATTTTACGTTATCATTTGCATTGACTCAAGTAATTACCTTTACCCATGTTCTTTATTTTCTCAGGTGCATTCAAGTTACTGTCTACTGTACAGTTAATTCAGCCTGAATGGCCCCCTTAACATTTATTGAAGGGCAGGTCTGCTAGTGATAAGGTGCTCAGTTCTTCTTTTTTTTTTTTTTAATCTTGGAATGTCTCAATTATGCCTTCATTTTTGATGGACAGTTTTGTTAGATACAACATTCTTCGTTGACAATTTTTCTTTCTTTTTGAACTTTGAATATGTCATCTTGTTGCTTTCTAGCCTACTTGGTTTCTGATGAGAAACCAGTTATTAATCTTATTGAGGATTCCTTGGCAAAACATATTCTTATACTTACTTTAGTTTTTAGACATAGTTTCCTTTATTTCTTTTAATATGCAAGGTCTGACAACTAAGTTCCTGAACTCATCCTAGAATAAATAGCCATATATCTCATTGCTGAATATCACCATGATCACCAGATGGCCAAGGGGAGTACTTCAGAAGTGACCATATTCAGCAATGAGGTATGTAGCACTTTTTCTAGGATGAGTTCATGAACTTAATTACATGATGTAAAATATCTGATTTAAAGCATTTGTCTTAAGAAAGTCTTTAATGTAAGCTTCCTCAGGTATAGTTTCTATTGACTGCTTTCACCCCATTCCCGTGTTCATTGGCCACATTTTCTAGTTTCTTCGTTTGTCTCATATTTTATTATTTTGAGGAGAATATGAAGAAAAACAAGAATTCTAACTTAACTTCTTTCTTCACGAAATAAAATACAGTTTACATAGTCTTTGAATTTGTATTTGATAAACATCAAAAATTATTACTCAATAAATTAGTTGCTTCAACAAGTATGGATAGCCTGATATATGTCAGGGATGACAATAGATACTGGGGATATAGACAAAACAAGTCTCTTTCTTCAAATAAATTGTATTCTAGTGGTGAGACACAACCAAATTAGCAAGTAATTATATAGTGATCCAGATGTTGTAACTACTAGAGACAAAAATTAGGCAGGGTAAACTTAGGGAATTCTTGGGATTTGGGGAGGTTAGAGAATTCTTGGCTGTTTATTGTTTTAATAACATGAAGTGCATGCCTTAAAAGGAAGAAGAAATTCAAGCAGAGTGAAAAGGAAATGAGAAAGCATATGTGCATATTAAGGACAGAGAATTCCATTTAGCAGAAACAAGTTCAAAAGTTCTGTGTTGAAAGCACTTTTGGAATGTTAGAGGAACAATGGGGTGACTAGCAGGCTGGGAGTAAACTGAGCAAAAGATAGGGAGATATTAATAAGCAACAGCAAAGAAATACTATGTATAGACAACTCTTCACAATTTTTTTTATTTTTTTGCAGTTTTTGGCCAGAGCTGGGTTTGAACCCCCCACCTCTGGCATATGGAGCTGGCGCCCTACTCCTTTGAGCCACAAGCACAGCCCTCTTCACAAGTTTTACTCACAAACTGGAAGAAGAAAAGTAGTGTAGGAGCTGGTGAGAGAAGTGAGGTCAATAAAGAACTTTCTTTGTAAATTTTTATGGCAGAAATAATTGAAATTTTGTGTGCAGATGAGAATGCTCTAGTGGAAAGGGAAAAAATAATGATGTAGAAGAGAGGAAAAAATCATAACAAGTGAAATTCTGATTAAACCAGTGAAGATGAGGTTTAGCATACAAGGTGAGAAAGTATTAAATATCCAAAAATATAGGGAGGTACCAAATGTCTCCAAGAGAAAATGGGGAAAAAGTCACATGTATTTATTTATTTCTAAATTTTGTTAGTTACTAGGGGCAGGACTTTGGAGCATGTTGACTCTGTCCTGAAATATGAGTTTGAATTTGTCATATGAACAAACCTTAGAAAGAGTATCACAGGCAAGAGGGACATCATATGGAAAGACATGGAGGCTTGAATGAGCCTTGTTTTTTGTACGAACTGCAATCTTTGAATACTCAAAGTAAATAATATGAATACAAAAGAGTAGGAGACTTGAGTATAAGTAGGAAAGGTCATTCATACAGGGATCTGGACATTCTGCCAGTTTTTTATAAAGAACACTCTATCTTTTGGGAAAAATATTCATTATTAAAATGAAATATGTTTCTACTTTTAATGTGTTTTTGAACTCAGCACATTTTCCCTGTATCTGTCATTGTAGTGTGATTTTTATAGCATAGCAATTAAAAGTATGGGTCTTGAGATGCTGTAAACATAGATTTGAGTCCAAGTTCTATTACTTGCTACCAGAGAAAGCTGTAAACCTCTATTTCCTTACCTGCAATATAAAAAAAAAAAAAAAACTTAAAATGACAATAAAGTTTCAAAGGAAGGAAACAGCTTCATTTTTACCAAAATACTTTTGTGATGGTAATCATTAAAATAACTTTCTAGATGCACTATTTTTGGTGAGTTTTATATAGCCAATCATAGCTACCCCCAACACAGACATAAATGATATACGCTATGCTGCTAAGAACTGCCAATGTTACAAAAAAATACAGATGCTAGGATTTGCATTTTGATAATTCATACATCAAATTAAAATATAACTATAATTAGCCTATTAATCTAGGATATCATTTTGACTTTGGTAATCCAACTTAATAGCAAATGACTGGATCATAGTCAATTTTAGGTTATCAATAAAGTAAGTGCTTTTATTTTATATATTTATTATTATTACTTTTATCCTTATTTACACATCTGAGTTTGCATTTTTTATTATTATTGTCTTATACTATTTATTTTCTCAGTTTACATTGAGAAAACAAAAGTGTTGCTTGACACCATAGTATGACTAATCCTTTCATCAAAAAGGATTTAAGTTTGTCAGTAATATACTACTAATAACTTATTTTAAATCAATATCACAAGATTATTGATACTTCAAAAGTCAGGAAAATAATTATGCTTTCAGGTACTTCTGAATAGAAATTAATTTTGTATGAGTTATTTAATTGTATTGGTGATATAGAATATTATAAAATGTCAATTTAGAGATAATGCTTAACTCTAGAGTTAAGCATTTATTATCAGAGTTGATAATAAATTGATTAAATTTATTTGATTTAATATTATATTTGATTAAATATAATATTCAAAATGAGATGCTCTGTTCACTTATAATACTTCAGTGACCATGTACCATCTTTTTAATAAATCATTCTAGAATCCTGATAATAATTGGTGTTCTGATTAGTAGGCTAAACTTAGGAGCAATCACATTCTTCCTGTGGAAAATTAGAATATTTTCTTTTTTTCACATTTATTAATTTTTTCAACTTCAAAATTAATGTGAGAGTACAGACTATTACGTACATTTTGTGTGTTTGTTAGGTAAAGTAAAAGATGTAGTTGTAGCCCTCCCCCAGGAGCTGTGCCATATACCCTTACATTGTTCCTGTTAGGTGAGAGCACAGAAATTTAGAATAGTTTCTAAATATTTTCCAATTGTGGTATACGTACACCATGGAATATTATGCAGCCTTAAAGAAAGATGGAGACTTTACCTCTTTCATGTTTACATGGATGGAGCTAAACACTTTCCAAATATGTCTGTCTCTAATCTCTCAAAATCTCTTCTGTTTTTCTTGATTATTCAAATATCACTGACAATAGTAAGGAAAACTTATGCATATGTCCTTTCAATACCTTATGATTTAGTTAGGCTAAGATGAATTTGGAACAGTTCTCTACTATCTTATGATCTTTTCACCCATTTTTTTCTTTAATTGCTTTTCAGTACAAGCAACACTTATATCAATGAGAATACAAAATTAAAATAGAAAGTGATGAATCTGTATTGCTTCTTTGTTTTCCATCAAAACAATGCCATCAGCCACAAGCAAGGTCATCTTCCTTATTTGATGAATGAGATTACCTTGGTAGATTGTGGATAGCAAGAATAAAAGAAAAGTCAATGCCTGGTAATATCATTGCTTACAGAATGGGTAGAGAAAGAGCCCATAAATAAGATGGAGAGACATCTGGGAGGTAACAGGGACTGAAAAATCTCTTGATTTTGTCACAAACCTTTTTCTATAAAGGCCCTGTAGCGGGGACTATAGGCGCCCACCACAATGCCTGGCTATTTTTTGGTTATTGTTGTCATTGTTGTTTGACAGTCCCGGGCTGGGTTCGAACCCACCAGCCCAGGTGTATGTGGCCCACTGAGCTATAGGCACCGAGCCAGTTTCATCAGTGTTTTATCTTCTTATCCTTCCACTTATAAATTTAACAGATATGTTTGCTTTTTGTAATTTAAACTGTAATGTGGATTTTACTATTACTTAACTGTCATCACTTCAACTGAAATCATCCTCTCTCAACTTAATGACCATACATCTTTTGGAAATGTGTCAAATTCATTTATGCTTTGGTATGTTGGTGATTATTTACCATTACCTGATAGACTTTGCTTGCTTGATGAAAAGGATATGTGAATGAAAAAAATTAAATAAACCTAAATTTTTGGCAGTATTGCCAAAGGAGAATTTGAGATATAGTTTGGATGTTTGTACCTTCGCAATCTCTTGGAGAAATGTGATCCACAATGCTGGAGGTAAGGCCTGGTGTTTGGGTCATGGGGCTTGTTGCCCTTCCCACAGTAATGAGCAAATTGTCCCCTTGTTAGTTGACACCCCCTCCTCTCTCTCTTGCTTCTTCTCTCCCCATGTGACCCACCTGCTCCCCTTCACCTTCTATTTTGATTGGAAGCCCCCTGAAGCCCTCACCAGAAGCAGATTCTGGCACAGTGTTTCTCATACAGCTTGCAGAACCATGAGCCAAATAAACCTCTTCTTTATAAATTACTGAGCCTCAGGTATTCCTTTGTATCAGTGCAAAACAAACTACCTCTGCTCTTCTTGAAGTGCTGTGTAGTACAACCATGTCATACTCCGTGTGGTCAAGACAGGAAGAGAAGAAATGCTGCTAAAATACCTGCTGTCTGAGCATATGAAACACCACATTATTTCTAAATGAAACTCTTGATTGCCTGAATTACAGGAAGTGAACTGTATATCTTAACCCCAAATGAAAAATAAAATGAGAAAATGAGAATCTTTTTATTCTGTTCTCAGTTCCATTTGTGCTGGGTATCTGATATGTATATAAAACTATAATAAATTTCCTAGGAATAAAATAATCCTTACACTAATATATATATATAAATAATCCTACAGTAATATATATATATATATTTCACAGAAAGCCTTTCATTTTGTCTAAGTTCCTTCACACAAGGATCAAATACAAAATAAAAATTCTGATGTCTTAGGTGACTTTGAAGGCAAAATGAAAATTCTAGTTCTTAAAAATAATTCACATAAATGCCAAAATGTGGACTCAGTACTTAACATAACATTTAAAGACGGCCCTGTTCCACTTTTATGAATACGAGACACAAGTTATCAGTCTTGCTGCAGAGACTCCTTGAATTACTAGTTTGGTTCTAAAACTTCTCAAAGAATGTTTTCTTAAGGGTGATGCCTGTGGCTTAGTGAGTAGGGCACTTGTCCTGTATACTGAGGGTGGCAGGTTCAAACCCAGTCCTGGCCAAACTGCAACAAAAAAATTGCCAGGCATTTTGGTGGGTGCCTGTAGTCCCAGCTACTTAGGAGGCCGAGAGCTGGAGGTTGCTGTGAGCTGTGACACCACAAGAAAAGAAAGGAAAAAAAAATGTTTTCTTAAATAAAATTCAATTTCTAAAGCCATACTCAGTATTCAGACCCTTGTAAAACTTACAAATTAAGTCATTAGAAAAATTCCTATCTAAAAGTCAGGAAATAATTTCAAACTTCCACATGGATAACAGAGGGGCCTTCTTACAGATTTCAATGACATTTTCACTTTCCCAGATGAGACTAACAATTACAATTTTGTCTTTAACGTTATCATTATTATTTAAATATGAAACTACAGCAATTCTTTGTAATGATTATGACATTTAAGCTTTCCTCAGGTGTGGAGAAATAATCATAAAGATTTGCATGTGTTCCTTTTCTCCTTTTATTTGTATTTTCTTACTTTCAAGAATCTAGTAGTATCCAAAGGAATCTTTAGTAGAAGACTAGAACATTGTGTAAATAATATTATAAAGGAAACTATTGTTATTAAGTTATTATGATATTATAAAATATTGATTATAAAATTATAATAGAAAACATTAATATAAAATATAGTATTGATGATATTATAAAGGAGACTATTGTTATTATGTTATGATATTATAAAATATCCATGGAATATCACATTTTATCTTTATGACAGTTTTTCTTCAGACACTTTACATTTTCTTAGTTTTTTTTTTCCCCTCTGGATCTTGGGTCTGGTAATATTTTCCTAGGTTTAAAAAAAAAATGAAAGATAAAATCATTGAAGACATTTGGACATTTGGTTAGTTTGGGCATACATTCTGGGAAAAAACAATTAGTGTCATGAAGGCACTCCTTGTGCAATTATAATAATCTTTTTGTAGTTGTGTCTACAATAATTGGTAGATTTTGTAAATGATTATTCCCCTAGAAAGTCTGAAGGATAAGTCTGAGGAAACCATACTAATTTATGATCATGAATCAGTGATATTTATTTAATATTGTCCCATCTCTGTTTATTTCAATTTGGTATTTGGCATTACTGTTGGCTTAACACAAAAGGTTGGAGCAGAGATCAAAAAAAGTCAAGATGTCTTAGAATACCTCAAGTTACAAATTATGGTAAAAGTATCTACCAGAGGTACTTTGGCTATGCTCAGCTTCTCCACTATTAATAAACACACTGTGGTCTGAAGTCCATTTTGAATTTGTGTATATGATATGAAGAAGGGTTCAAAGTTCATTTTTTTCTTTTCCTATACAGACATCCAGTGGATCTAGCAATATTTATTTAGAAGACTACCTTTTCTTTGTTGAATTCCCTTGAAAAATAAATAAAAACACTTGAATGTTTATGGCTCTGTCTAGTTCAGTTTCATTGATTCATTTCTCTCTCTATATAAACTATTATCACATTGTCTTGGTTATTGTAGTTTCATAGCAAGTCATGGGGTTGTATAAATCCTCCAACTCTATTCTTTCTTAAAAAATTTTAACTCATTTAGATGCATTCCTTTCTCATATATATTTTACAGTCACCTTGTCAATTTCTATGAAACCACAGGGCTTTTTTGTCTGCAATGGGAAATTGTGAGAATCCGTACATCAATTTCGAAAGAAATAACTTCTTGTAATATTTAGTTGTCCAGATCCATGAAGACATTGTACCTTTCCATCTAAGTCTTCCACGCTTCGTTCAATAATGTTTCGGTGTTTGTTTTCATTGTAGAAGTTCTGCATCTCTTTTATTAAATTTATTATAAATACCTTGTTTCTTATGCCATTGAAAGTAGTAGATTTTTAAACTTTCATTTTCTATTATGCATTTCTATTATAGAAGAATGCTATTCATTTCAGAAGGTTGACATTTCATAATAACAGCTTGATAAATTCACTTATTCTCATAGCTTCCATGTGAAAACACCTGTTCAAGTAACTTCCTTTTTTTTTTTTATTGTTGGGGATTCATTGAGGGTATGATAAGCCAGGTTACACTGATTGCAATTGTAAGGTAAAGTCCCTCTTGCAATCATGTCTTGCCCCCATAAAGTGTGACACACACCAAGGCCCCACCCCACTCCCTCCGTCCCTCTTTCTGCTTCCCCCCCATAACCTTAATTGTCATTAATTGTCCTCATATCAAAATTGAGTACATAGGATTCATGCTTCTCCATTCTTGTGATGCTTTACTAAGAATAATGTCTTCTACTTCCATCCAGGTTAATACGAAGGATGTAAAGTCTCCATTTTTTTTAATGGCTGAATAGTATTCCATGGTATACATATACCACAGCTTGTTCATCCATTCCTGGGTTGGTGGGCATTTAGGCTGTTTCCACATTTTGGCGATTGTAAAGTGAGCTGCAATAAACAGTCTAGTACAAGTGTCCTTCTGATAAAAGGATTTTTTTCCTTCTGGGTAGATGCCCAGTAATGGGATTGCAGGATCAAATGGGAGGTCTAGCTTGAGTGCTTTGAGGGTTCCCCATACTTCCTTCCAGAAAGGTTGTCCTAGTTTGCAGTCCCACCAGCAGTGTAAAAGTGTTCCCTTCTCTCCACATCCACAACAGCATCTGCAGGTTTGAGATTTTGTGATGTGGGCCATTCTCACTGGGGTTAGATGATATCTCAGGGTTGTTTTGATTTGCATTTCTCTAATATATAGAGATGATGAACATTTTTTCATGTGTTTGTTAGCCATTCGTCTGTCATCTTTAGAGAAGGTTCTATTCATGTCTTTTGATCATTGATATAAGGGATTATTGGCTTTTTTCATGTGTATTAATTTGAGTTCTCTATAGATCCTAGTAATCAAGCTTTTGTCTGATTGAAAATATGCAAATATCCTTTCCCATTGTGTAGGTTGTCTCTTTGCTTTGGTTATTGTCTTCTGTAAAGCTTTACAGAAGCTTTTCAGTTTAATGAAGTCCCATTTGTTTATTTTTGTTGTTGTTGCAATTGTGATGGCAGTCTTCTTCATGGAGTCTTTCCCCAGGCCAATATCTTCCAGTGTTTTTCCTACGCTTTCTTTGAAGATTTTTATTGTTTCATGCCTTAAATTTAAGTCCTTTATCCATCTTGAATCAATTTTTGTGAGTGGGGAAAGGTGTGGGTCCAGTTTCATTCTTTTACATGTAGACATCCAGTTCTCCCAACACCATTTATTGAATATGGAGTCTTTCCCCCAAGGTATGTTCCTGTTTGGTTTATCGAAGATTAGGTGGTTGTAAGATGTTAGTTTCATTTCTTGGTTTTCAATTTGATTTCAAGTGTCTATGTTTTTTGTGCCAATACCATGCTGTCTTGACCACTATGGCTTTGTAGTACAGACTAAAATCTGGTATGCTGATGCTCCCAGCTTTATTTTTATTACTAAGAACTGCCTTAGCTATATGGGCTTTTTTCCGGTTCCATACAAAACGCAGAATCATTTTCTCCAAATCTTGAAAGTACGATGTTGGTATTTTGATAGGAATGGCATTGAATAGGTAGATTGTTTTGGGAAGTATAGACATTTTAACAATGTTGATTCTTCCCATCCATGAGCATGGTATGTTCTTCCATTTGTTAATATCCTCTGCTATTTCCTTTCTGAGGATTTCAGAGTTTTCTTTATAGAGGTCCTTCACCTCCTTCATTAGGTATATTCCTAGGTATTTCATTTTCTTTGAAACTATGGTGAAGGGACTTGTGTCCTTAAATAGCTTCTCATCTTGACTGCTATTAGTGTATACAAAGGCTACTGACTTGGGGACATTGATTTTATATCCTGAAACATTACTGTATTTTTTGATGACTTCTAGGAGTCTGGTGGTTGAGTCTTTGGGGTTCTCTAAGTATAAGATCATGTCGTCAGCAAAGAGGGAGAGTTTGACCTCCTCTGCTCCCATTTGGATTCCCTTAATTTGCTTGTCTTGCCTAATTGTATTGGCTGGAACTTCCGGCACTATGTTGAATAGTAAAGGTGACAGAGGACAACCTTGTCTGGTTCCAGTTCTAAGAGGAAAAGGTTTCAGTTTTACTACATTCAGTAAAATATTGGCTGTGGGTTTGTCATAGATAGCTTCAATCAGTTTTAGAAATGTGCCACCTATGCCTATACTCTTCAGTGTTCTAATTAGAAAAGGATGCTGGATTTTATCAAATGCTTTTTCTGCATCTATTGAGAGGATCATGTGATCTTTATTTTTGCCTCTGTTAATATGGTGGATAACGTTTATGGACTTGCGTATGTTAAACCAGCCTTGCATCCCTGCGATGAAGCCTACTTGATCATGATGAATGACTTTTTTGATGATAAGCTGTAATCTATTGGCTAGGATTTTGTTGAGAATTTTTGCGTCTATGTTCATGAGTGAGATTGGTCTGAAATTCTCCTTTTTGTTTGGGTCTTTTCCTGGTTTTGGTATCAGGGTGATGTTTGCTTCATAGAATGAGTTGGGGAAGATTCCTTCTTCCTCAATTTTTTGGAATAATTTCTGCAGTACAGGAATAAGCTCTTCCTTGAAGGTTCGATAGTATTCTGCAGTGAAGCCATCTGGACCAGGGCATTTTTTGGTTGGAAGATTTTTTATTGTTTCTTTGATCTCAGTGCTTGAAATTGGTCTGTTCAGGAGCTCTATTTCTTCCTGGCTGAGTCTAGGGAGAGGGTGTGATTCCAAATATTGATCCATTTCCTTCACATTGTCAAATTTCCGGGGATAGAGTTTCTGGTAGTATTCAGAGATGATCTCTTGTATCTCTGTGGGTTCAGTTGTTATTTCCCCTTTATCATTTCTGATTGGGGTTACTAGAGATTTTACTTTTCTATTCCTCGTTAGTCTGGCCAACGGTTTATCTATTTTATTTATTTTTTCAAGAAACCAACTCCTTGTTTCATTAATTTTCTGAATGATTCTTTTGTTTTCAATTTCATTGATCTCTGATTTGATTTTGGATATTTCTTTTCTTCTACTGAGTTTAGGCTTAGATTGTTCTTCTTTTTCCAATTCCATAAGATCTCTTGTGAGATTGTTGATGTGCTCTCTTTCTGTTTTTCAAATGTAGGCATCTAAAGCGATGAATTTTTCTCTCAAAACTGCTTTTGCAGTATCCCACAGGTTTTGGTAGCTTATGTCTTCATTTCTGTTATGCTCAAGGAAGTTAATGATTTCCTGTTTTATTTCTTCCTTCACCCATCTGTTATTCAACAGAAGATTGTTTAATTTCCATGCCTTTGGGTGGGGTTGAGAGTTTTTGTTAGAGTTGAGTTCCACCTTTAGTGCCTTATGGTCTGAGAAGATACAAGGTAAAATTTCAATTCTTTTGATTCTTTTGATATTTGTTTTGTGTCCCAGGATATGATCAATTTTGGAGAATGTTCCATGGGGTGCTGAGAAGAATGTATATTCTTTATCTTTGGGGTGGAGTGTTCTATATGCATCTATCAAGCACAGTTTTTCTAGGGTCTCATTTAAATCTCTTATATCTTTGTTTAATTTCTGTTTAGAGGATCTGTCCAGCTCTGTAAGAGGAGTTTTAAAGTCCCTGTTATTATGGTATTATCAGATATCATATTGCTCAGACTGAGTAAGGTCTGTTTCAAGAATCTGGGAGCATTTAAATTGGGTCCATAAATATTTGGAATTGAAATGTCTTCTTGTTGTATTTTTCCCTTGTCCAATATAAAGTGACCATTTTTGGTTTTTTTAACTTTAGTTGCTTTAAATCCACATGTATCTGAAAATAAGATTGCAACTCCTCTTTTCTTCTGAATTCCATTTGCCTGAAAAATTGTCTTCCAACCCTTGACTCGGAGCTTTAATTTATCTTTTGAAGCCAGGTGTGTTCTTGTAGACAGCAAATGGATGGCTTGTGTTTTTTAATCCAGTCAGCCAATCTATGTCTCTTCAGTGGGGAATTCAAGCCATTAACATTTATTGAGATAGTTGATAAGTGTGGTAGTATTCTATTCGTCTTATTTTGTGAGAGTCCATTGCTTAGTTTTATCTTTTGCATCAGTGTGGAGATTAGGTTCTGTCCTTTAATTTCTGAGTTCTTACTTTGCTGGTGATCCATTGTGGTGGTCAGTGTGCAGAACAGGTTGAAGTATTTCCTGTAGAGCTGGTCTTGTTATGGCGAATTTCCTCAATGTTTGTATATCCGTAAATGATTTGATTTCTCCGTCAATTTGTAAGCTTAGCTTAGCAGGGTACAGAATTCTGGGCTGGAAATTGTTCTGTTTAAGTAGATTAAAGGTAGATAACCATTGTCTTCTTGCTTGGAAAGTTTCATTAGAGAAGTCTGCGGTCACTCTGATGGATTTGCCCCTGTAGGTCAACTGGCGCTTACTCCTGGCAGCTTGCAGAATCTTTTCTTTTGTCTTGACTTTGGACAGGTTCATCACAATGTGTCTTAGAGAAGCTCGGTTAGAGTTGAGGCAACCTGGGGTCCGATATCCCTCTGAAAGCAGTGTGTCAGAATCTTTGGTGATATTTGGGAAATTTTCTTTTATAACATTCTCTATTATGGCTTCCATTCCTCTGGGGCATTCTTCTTCCCCTTCTGGGATTCCTATAACTCGTATGTTGGAACACTTCATAAAGTCCCATAATTCTGACAGTGAACGTTCTGCTTTCTCTCTCTTCTTTTCTGCCTCTTTTACTATCTGAGTTATCTCAAAAACTTTGTCTTCTACCTCTGAAATTCTTTCTTCTGCATGGTCTAACCTGTTGCTGATACTTTCCATTGCATCTATAAGTTCCCTAATTGACTGTTTCAGTTCCTTCAGTTCTGCTATATCCTTTTTATATTCTTCATATCGTTCATCTCTTATTTGATTCTATTTTCGGATTTCCTTTTGGTTATTTTCCACTTTATTAGTAGTTTCCTTCATTGTTTTCATCATTTCTTTCATTGTTTTCAACATGTGTATTCTAAATTCCCTTTCTGTCATTCCTAACATTTCTTTATAGGTGGAATCCTCTGCAGTAGCTACCTCATGGTCCCTTGGCGGCGTTGTTCGGAACTGGTTCTTCATGTTGCCTAGAGTTTTCTACTGATTCTCCCTCATGAGTGATTTCTTTTGTCTGTTTCCTTGGCCTAATTTTCTTTTCACTTCCTCTTGCTCTTTAAGTTCTCATGCCTGTGGACTAAGAGTTACAGGACCAGAAGGGTGAGAAGGTTGAAGAGCAAAAGAGGGATCAAAGAAAAGAGGACCGAGTGATAAGAAAAAAAAAGAAAAATAGAGAAAGGAGAGGGGGTGGGTTAAAGGAATATTGACAAAAAGAAGAGAGGCACAGAAAGAGGGAGACAGAGCAATATAGGTGTACAGTAGGGGACTTTGACACAGCCTTAAAAATCCCCACCTTCTGGGGGTGCCCAGTTGGGTGGTTCCCTTGAGGTCAGCAGGTCTTTGCTAACCTGATCAGACACAGTACCCCACCTCCACCAAGTAGAGAGCAAAGACAAAAATGCTATAAATCAAACCAAAACAAGCAAACAGAAAACTTTACAGGATAAAATTGGGTGAAAAACCAAATAATAGCAGTAGAAACACTAGCAAAAATGACGTTCTAGTTATTGAAAAAGGCAGCAATGGGAAATTATAATTAAAAAATTACAAAGAAAAATTGAGAAAGAAAAAGGATCTGTGTGGAAAAGGTTGAAATTAAAAACAGAACAACATCAACAACATCAAAATAAACAAAAAAAAAAACAACCAAACAAACAAAAAAAAAAAAAACCAAAAAACAAGAAAAACACAACCAAAAACCAAGCAGTATGTATATGTTATTGTCTGGGCAACACATGTTCTTCTGGGGTATGAGATGTTAATCACAGTTCTGATACGACTGGAGGCTGCTGATTTCTCAAACCCCAGCAGTTAGACACCCTAAATCTCTCTTCAGCCCACTTAAAAGGCACTTTGAACTTGTAAACTTGGTGAGCAGAAGCTTTCCCAGGAAAGTGCTTGTCGCTGGAATCACTGCTGAAGTTGCTATCCACTTACCCAGTGTGCCAAAACCGGTCTCACTCTGCCCCTGAGGGTTATGGCTGCAAGGCAGCTCAGACCCCCCCTTAGGCTACATGGTCGCTGGGTTACCAGCTCCCACCCGATTCTAGCTCTGCAACCCTGAGGACGGAGCTTGCCGGGGCAGATCGCTCACAATGGCTCCCTCTGACCCACAGCCAAACACTATTAGCTCCGTCTGGCTCAGCAGCTCAGACTGGGGCCCTAGACAACGGCCAAAGTTCTCCGCACTCTAGCTCAGGCTCTCCCCAAGGCAGTTCAACTGAGTGCCAAGTCCAAAGACACCAAAACAGTTCACAGGTATGGCCTTTCTTGTTTGTAGTCTCGCTGCTACTGAATTTACAGTTGCGGGCGGGTTTAGACGGATTGAAAACCAGCGACCCCTTGCTGGTTTTCCACTGTTTTAGTCCTCCTCTTGGGGTCCAGAAGTGTCTCGCTAACTCCCTGTATCCTCACAGGGGCGATGATAGGCAGATCCCACCAGCCAGAGATGCCTGGAGTCCTATCTCCCCAGACTCTCGGTGCCCAGATGCAAGGAAGCTGTTACTCGGCCGCCATCTTGCTCCGCCTCCCAAGTTCCTTCTTTTAATTGTTTTGTTTAAGTACCCCTAAGTGGAATTGCTGTATATGATAATTCCGTTTTTTACTTTTTTGAGAAAGTCATGATGTTCTCCATTTTATATCCCCACCAACAGTGCACAAATGTTTCAACTGCTCCACATCTTTCACAACACTAGTTATGTTTGTTTCATTTTTTATTTTTTGGTAGTAGCCATCCAAATGGATGTGAAGTGGTGTCTTGTTATGATTCTGATCTCTATGTCCCTATTGATTAGTGATGTTGAGCAACTTTTCATGTGCTTACTGACTATTCATATATCTTCTCTGGAAAAATGTCTGTTCAAGTCCTTTGCCCATTTTAAAATCTGTGTTTGTTGTTGAGTTCTAGTTCCTTATATCTCTTTGTCAAAAATATGTTTTGAAAATATTTTCTCACGCTCCATTTTTTATGTTATCAAGTTTTTTTTCTTTTGTTAAATTTGCTTTTAGTTGCTGTCATGTTCTAATTTTCCTTTTATTTCTTCTTCTGCAAGTTATTTAAAAATGTGCTGTATCTTACTTTGGGCTGCTATAAGAGATGATAATTAACTGAGTAGTATAAACAGCAATTATTTCTCAGTTACAGGGATGAGAAGTCTAAGATCAGGACATCAGCAATTATATTTAATAATGGCTTTTAAAATTTCTTTTATATATTTTGATATTACTTTGCATCAGTGTGAACTCATGAATTCTGTGGATTATAATCCATTATTATCTATTTTGTAAGTTAAATTATCCTAAATTTAGCCATCTGAATTGTGACATGTCTTTTTAACACCTCTGTGCTTACAATAGCTTAGTGTCTTAGTTTATCCAAAAGATGACTCCTAGATTCCACATCTAATATTCTACTAAGTGTGCCAACTCATGCTATTCTTTACTGGTAAGGAGAATTACCCAACAGGTGTCCTGTCATCTGGGAGTATGTGTAGTCAATTTTCATACTCTTTTAGGCTGTTACCATGCTTAGATGCTCATTTAAAGAATGCTCGAACCCTGTCCCAATCTAGCATCATCACACATGAAAAATATTCATTGAACCCTCAATTTAAAATTGTCCATGGTATTGTACTAAGGCGAGTCCTTTCATTTATTTTGTACAGCTGCAACACAAATTTTAATTATCTGTGTGCTTATTTGTTTATTTTCTATTTCCCTTCCTATACTACATGTTCTATAATGTAACTGGATTAGTTGTGTGTTTTGTTTTGTTTTTTTTTTTTTTGTATTTCAAGCAGCTAGAATAGTGCCTAAGCAATAAACATCTATTAAATTAACATAAATTATGGTATGAATTAAAGAACTCTCAGTTTTATAGTATCCATGACTGTCAAATTCATTTTACTTATTACGCTCCCACTTATGTTTGCTACCTACTCTTTGTTCAATTAACTAGCAGAAAACTCGGTTAACTATTATTTGACACATATTTTATGTCTTTCCTTGCAACAATTGCCACTATTTCAGGTTTAGAACCTCTATAAGCATAGAATAATTTAAAAGAACCACATTGTGTACATGTTTAAGACATCATATTCAAAAACTCTATAAATACTTTGGTCTTAGTGGTTGTATTAGTTTTCTATCGTTGCCAAAATAAAATACCACTAACTGGTAGCTAAGAACAGAAATTTATTTGTTAATGTTCTGTAGGTGAGAAATCTAAAAGCAAGGTTTAGGCAGGACTGGTTTCTCCTGAGGTCTCTCTCCTCGGCTTGCAGATAGATAACTGCTTTCTTCCTGTGTCCTCACATGGCTTCTCTCTGTGTGTGTGCACATCCTCTTATTTCTTTCTCTGCTTATAAAAACACCACTTATATTGGATACACTTACAGTCCATTTATCTTCAATCGAGATACTACTAAACATAAAATGGGGAAAGGACAATCTCTTTAACAAATTATGCTGGGAAAATTGGATACCGACATGCGGAAGAGTAAAATTGAGAACAATTTCACACCACATATAAAAACCAAATCAAAATGGGGTGATGCCTGTGGCTCAATGGAGTAGGGTGTCAGCCCCATATGCCGGAAGTGGCAGGTTCAAACCCAGCCCTGGTCAAAAACTGCAAAAAAAAGAAAAAAAAATCAAAATGTATTAAATTCTTAAACGTAAGACCTGAAACTGTTAAGCCGTTAAAAGAAAACAGGTAAAAAGCTCCTTGGCATTGCTATTAGGAAGGATTTTTCTGGATTTTACCACAAAAACATAGGCAAAAAAAGCAAAATTAGACAAACAGGATTGCTTCCAACTAAAAATCTTCTACACAGCAAAGAAAAAATCAACAAAGAATCAACCTAAGAAATTGGAAGAATATTTACAAACCATACAGCTGATAAAGGGTTAATATTCAAAATACCTAAAGAAATCAAATCAATATTATGAAAATAATCCAATTAAAAATGGGTGAAATTCCTACATAGGCCTTTCTCAAAAGATGGTACACAAATTACCAGTATGTATTATATGAAAAATGTTCAATACAATTAACCATTAAAGAAATGCAAACTAAAACTACTACGAGATATCACCTCACACCTGATTAAATGACTATTATCAAAAAGATAAAAGATAAATGTTGGTGCAGATTTGGAAAAAGGCAATCTTTGTATGTTGTTGATGGAAATGAAAACCTATTACAGCTGCTATGAAAAGCAGCATGGAGGTTCAGCTCACACCTGTAATATTAACACTCTGTGAGGCCAAGGCAGGGGGATTGCCTGAGCTCAGGGGTTCGAGACCAGCCTGAGGAAAAGGGAGACCCTATCTCTAAAAATAGCTGGGCGTTGTGGCAGGCACCTGTAATCTCAGCTATGTGGGAGGCTGAGGCCAGAGTTTGAGGTTGCTGTGAGCTATGATGCCACAGCACTCTACTAAGGGCAACAAAGTGAAACTGTGTCTCAACAACAACAACAACAAAAAAAAAAACAACCTAAAAGAAGAACTTCCATATGATCCAGCAATTCCGCAATTCTACTTCTGGATATGTATCCAAAGGAAGTGAAATCTATGTACTGACGAGATATCTGAACTCCTTACATTCAATGCAGCACTATTCATAATAATCTAGATATGGAGACAACCTAAGTGTACATTGATGGGTAAATGAATAATGAAAATGTGATACCCATGCATGCACACATACACACATGTGCACAATGGCATATTAGTCAGTCTTGAAGGAAATCCTGTCATCTGTGACAATGAGGATGAAGCTGGAAGATATTATGGTAAATAAAAGAAACCAGGTACAGAAAGCCAAATTCGGCATAATCTCACTTATACTTGGAACATAAAAAAAGTTGAACTTATGAAAGTAGAGAGTAGAATAATATTTGCCTGGGAACAAATAAAGATATTAGTTAAAGTTAATTTAGTCTCAGCTGAGTGAATGGGTTCTGAGGATCTATTTTATAGCATGATAATTATAGTTATTATTATAGTTATATAATAATGTACTGCATGCTAGAAAATTGCAAAGAAATTAGATCTTACATGTTCTCACCACAAAAACATTAAGCATATGATGTGATGTATATCTTAATTAGCTTGATTTAATTATTTCACAGTGTATACATATAGCAAAACATCACATTGTATATCATAAATATATAAAAAATTTTGTTTCTCAATTATACTTTAATAAAGCTGGGAGAAAGCCAAAAGAAATATTCTAGCTTATATTGTGGTAATGGTTGTACAACATTTTCAATATAGTAAAAGAAACATGAATTGTGATTTTTTTAACTCATATTTTAAATGTGAATTTTATGATACGTGAATTACAGCTCAATAAATGTTTTTAAAAGATAATCTTGACATGTGTATATTACTTTCTTTGCATTACTATTATTATTATTGCTTAATACTTTGTTGTAGCAATCGTCTGATTTCTTTTCTGAATGTATTTGTCTTCGTTTGTTCTTTGCGAGGTTTTTGTTTTCTTTGAGAAGTTTTTGTTTCTGGTCCCTATTTTAAACATTGTTATTGTTGTTAAAGTTTAAGCCTTTTTAATTTTGTGAAGGCAAAAAGTGGAAGCCTAATGAACACATGTATATGTGAAAATGAAAAAAAAAGATAATCTTTAATCTTGTATTTATCCATTTATTATACATAATTTTTATTGTTGTTGCAGTTTTTGGCCAGGGCTGGGTTTGAACCCCCTACCTCCCTATGGGGCTGGTGCCCTACTCCTTGGGCCACAGGGACCGCCCTATATATAATTTTTAACTGGCAGAATTTCCTTAGTATATTGAATGGAGATTAAAATTATCTCTTACTTGGTTTAATGGTTTTACATTCATTTAGATCTTAATGTTCTCATTTATTTTATATCCAGTCCTCACAGTTTTGTGAATATAATCCAATATATTTTTAACATTTTTTAGTTATATTAATAAAAGAAATTAAAATGCTGATCCGTAATCATCTCCACATTTGGAACTAGCCATAAATAGTTGACAATTTAGGGAAAAGGAAGGAGAACATATAAAGGGCTACCCAACCCTTTAAAACTGAGAAAAGTGCGAATCTTTCTAACTTGTATTTCTTTAACTTTCAGTTTTCTTGGCTCTAAAGATGTCAACCAAATCCATATAGATCAATCATTACAGCCAAAAATGTCTTTATCTGTCAGCCATCTCATGTCAGAAAATATCCCTTGGGGGTACAGGGGAAATACATGTACATATACATATGAATATACATATATACATAAGTACATATATTTCTGTAATAGTTTTGACCTCTCTCCCTAAATGTACAAGAGATTTTAAATAATGATTTGCCATTGCTTACTGCTCATGTTTCTAATTCAGCACATAAGTCTTGATTAGGTTTTTGCTAGGACAAAACAATGTTCTTTACCCCCAGTGAGATTTAAGTGCCAAAATTCAGTGAACTATGAGTTCTGAGTCAATTCTACAGAATTCTTCACATTACTTCAATTGTTTTGTCCTCATCAAGACAAATATATTCTGAAATAAGTACTGCACCCTTAATATTAAGTTGTATTTAAAACTTTTAGTTTTAAAAAGATGTTTGAGAAAGAATTTTAAATAAAACTTAGAGCAATTAATATTGACTAATTGTCAAAGTTGCTTAAATGTCTGCAATTAGAGACAAGGAAAACCCCCAAATATGTAACTTACAACTCTGCTTTTCTGTTGAAAAGAGTAGAAAATGCAGCTCCCAGCTATGTGGGAGGCTGAGGCCAGAGTTTGAGGTCTACTCTCTATCTAATTGGTTCAGTTTTTTTCTAGGTTTAACAAATTTCCTCACTAACCTATTTGTTCCAAAATATTTGCATTTTCTCCTCTGTATACACTGAACCTATGATTTTCCATCTAAGAAAGGTTTGGCTATTTTGAATGACCTTTTCTCACAAACTTGAATTGTGTTCTATTCCTCTTTTATTTCCTCTGTGAATGATACATAAGCTTGGGAAAATGTTGCAGGATTTCTTAGAGCATAAAATACAGTGATTCCCAGAGCTTAGTTACAATGCCTACTTTGGCCTGGCAGCAAGCCTAAATGGCTGAGGGCCCAAGGCTTCCTTTGAAAGGAAAGACGTAGTGAAGCCAAGGAAGAGGAAACTCAGTCTTTAATTTAAATTAGGTTCCAGTTTGATCTGTTACACTAGCCTACTGTGTCTACATGTAGTCACAGAATCTACAGAAAAGTTGATTAATCTGAAATAGTCATCAGTTTTTGCCAGCCAATCACATTAGCCATGAAATAGATCTCATTCAGTCACTCTTAAAATACATCTAATTCAGACCCTTTGCAGGTTATCATGAGGAAAACTGCATTTAAAATGAGGGTCTGTGTGAAAGATAGATGGGAAAGGAGAATGTGGGCGGCTTCTGCTTTTGGATGGCAGTTCCATCAGCTAATAGCCTTCTCAAGTGACTTTTTCCAAATGTACTGTGCTACATTATTTTTTCTATTACAAGTAATTAATTCCCAATGCAAGAATAGCTTCATTTCTTAACTCTGCCCCTTAGATCACCCAACCTAATGGCCCTAAATATGCAGTGCTCCTTGGTAAGAAACCGTATGACTGTTGAATTAGAGCTTGCAGCTTGAAGAAAAAATGAAATTCTCTTAGGATTGGTTTGCTCCACTTGAGCGTATAGCTTGCCTTCTCTCTTGACTTGGCAATACTTCCTTGATTTGTATTTAAAACTCTTCACTTTTTTTTTTTTACCCTGACATAAAAACATTTCTTACAGTTAAGGCACAGTGGTATTTGTCATGTCCCTGAAGTGCCATTTCCTTCAGCAAATCACAGAATGTCAGAGCTGGAAGAAAATCTTAGAAATCATCTACTAGTATACTTGCACTGCACAGGAAAAAAAAAAAAAAAAACATGTAAAAGTCTTCAGAGAGAAGGTTGGGTCCAAATGTGAAGGTCTTGTTCCGCTTGCACTAAGGAATTTGGATTTTGTCCTAGATGTTAGCAAAGGTGGTTGCTTGTTAGTTTTTGTTTGTTTGTTTGTTTTGTGGGAAGAGGTCAGAGTTTAGAAGAATCACTCAGGCAGCAGTTTAAAGAACAATTAGGGGAAAGTAAAACTTGAGCCCAAGGAGAACAGTTAAGGGTCTGTTTACTATTCCTGGTGAGAGGTAATGGAAAACCGCACTAGGACATGGAGTAGCAGGATGAAAACAAGAACACAGATAAGTGTTGTTTAAGAGACGGAATCTGTAAGACTTTGTGAATGATTTAATTTAGTAAGTGAAGGAAAAGGAAGATCTGGGTGTTACCAATTGGTGAGTAAGCTGAGTAAGGACAACATTTTATGTGATAATGACTATAGACTTAATGTTTGGCTATGTGAGTAAAATTATTAACAACACAACAGTAGTGCGAATTATGATCATGTTGAGTTTTGGAGGTATGGCAGATAGCACTGGGGATGTGCAATGATGTAAATTTAATAGACTTAACCACTAAACAGATAGATTTGATATATCTTCTTATTTAAAAAAAGTATCAAATATATTTTTCCTCTCAAGTATGTACTTTCATTTTTTCAAAAGAGAGGAAAGTCTTAGAAGACTATTTTAATTCTATTTCTATTATGTCCTTCAGCAAGTCATTCATTTCGTCTCTCTAAATCTAAATTTCTAATTTAAGTGTGGAGATGACAAGGTAGGCTCATCTTTTAGTGTATGAACCATATGCACTAATATGGAATAGTATTTTGAAAACCTAAAACGTTAATATACCTGTAATAAATTATTATTTTTATTAGCAGACTTGAGAAAGAGGGTCATGTATATTCCTCTTAGAGGTACTTGAATCTAAGGAATCTCCTCCATGCATATTTCTTGTGCATTATGGAAATCCTGAAAAAATTGAGAAAACATTGGCATTTCTGAAGTTTAGTCTGTCATCTGGCTATCACTATTTCTGAGAAACCAATGGAACTACGTCAGCATCCAGGAGTTTCCTTGACTGGTCTGCTGACCTAAAGGAATAAAAAAAAAATGAGGCCAAATTAATAATAGAACAGAGTTTTTGGCCAAATTTGAGATATGCAAACTGGGAGCTTAGATCCAAGTTTTCCTGAACATGCAGTACTATTAGCAACAGTTATAAGCGTAATATTTCCAAAGAGTGAGACTGTTTTGAGATTTTCTTTGGATCTTAACAACCTTTTTATTTAAATCTTAAAATAAATAACTATACAAAAATTAACAGTTGAAGGATTTTTTCCCTAGGGAAAAACTTTGGTTTTTTTGTTTGTTGGTTTGTTTTTAGACAGAGTGTCACTTTGTCATCCTAGGTAGAGTGTTGTGGCATCATAGCTTAAGGCAACTTCAAACTCTTGGGCTCAAGTGATTCTCCTGCCTTAGCGTCCTGAGTAGCATGGATTATAGGCACTTGCCACGATGCCTGGCTAGCTTTTCTATGTTTAATAGAGATGGGGTCTTCCCTTGCTCAGGCTGGTGAACTCCTGAGCTCAGACAATCCACCCACCTCGGCCTCCTGGAGTGCTATGATTACAGGCTTAGGGAAAAAGTTTTTGAAGTAACATAACATACACATAGCCAGCTGGAAATCCAAGAGTGGACAAGACCAAGTGAAAACTAAAACTTCCAATTTAAGCTCCTGTAACTGCAAATTGTAAGACAGCTTCGAATCCCTAACAGTGATTTTTTATTTTAACAGTACTGTTAATATCAGGTGATAAAGTGAGTTAGAAACATGTATGTGTACTTTCCATAGACATTGACATCAGTGGGAAAAACTGTATCTGCCATTAGGATTAAAAGACCAAAATCAAAATATTTTCATGAAACTTCACCATAAATTTCTATTTTTGTGCTCCATTTACTTGATATTTCATTTACTCTAATTTGCTGACACTTGTTTGTTTAGGCATGTCTACATTTTTGCCTAATTAAGAAACTTAAAGTTAAACAAGTATTTTTGTTGATAACTCAGAAAATGTAGCTATTATCATTAGATCAACAATATTTAATTTACTTATCAAAAATTATGTAAACAAAGATCATTTTGTCTTTGGCTGGATTTATACTTTTATAACCTTTGTGTCAAACCCTAACCCCTTAAGACCATAAAATGTCCAGTAAAACCCAGGTGAAAATGTATGCTGACAATCGGAAAAGCATTTTTACTGTTAGTTTACCTTTTTTAATAACCCAGTTTATTTACCAACAATCCGTGTGAACTAGAAAAGCATTTGGGTTTCTTTAATTAATTTATGATTGCACTCTTACTTACAAGCCAATTTAGAACAATGTGGGCACAAACATATTATGCATATTATGCATGGACAGACACCAAATGCAGGGTGGATATAAAGTTTGTGTGCAATTTAAAATATTTTAACATAGTAAATTGCACATGAATTACTTTATGGATACCCTGTATATCTAAACATATACAATCATACACATACACACAAAGTTCCAATAGTTATGCCTTAGAACTCTATAATGAGATAGTAAACACTACTCACCAGTTTGTAAAAGACAATAGTCAAGCTGAAAAAACAGTCAAGGACACTATTCCTTTTACAGTAGTGCCAAAGAAGATGAAATATTTGGGAGTTTACCTAACAAAGGATGTGAAAGATCTCTATAAAGAGAACTATGAAACTCTGAGAAAAGAAATAGCTGAAGATGTTAACAAATGGAAAAACATACCATGCTCAGGGCTGGGAAGAATCAACATTGTTAAAATGTCCATACTAACCAAAGCAATATACAATTTTATTTTTATTTTATTTTTTTAATTGTTGAAGTTTCTTTTATTAAATCACAAACACATGGATCACGTATACATTAATGCATTTATGGCGTACAATGTGCTGATTTCATATAGAATTAGGAATCCTTACATCACACTGGTTAATATACACCTCATCTTGTTTACTTAATTATTGTTTTAAGACATTTATACTCTATACCAATAGATCCAACATGTACCCTTGCATTACGCAATATACAGTTTTTTTTTTTGTAGAGACAGAGTCTCACTTTATGGCCATGGGTAGAGTGCCGTGGCCTCACACAGCTCACAGCAACCTCCAACTCCTGGGCTTAAGCGATTCTCTTGCCTCAGCCTCCCGAGTAGCTGGGACTACAGGCGCCCGCCACAACGTCCGGCTATTTTTTTGGTTGCAGTTTGGCCGGGGCTGGGTTTGAACCCGCCACCCTCGGTATATGGGGCCGGCGCCCTACCGACTGAGCCACAGGCGCCGCCCGCAATATACAGTTTTAATGCAATCCCTATTAAAGCACCACTGTCATACTTTAAAGACTTTAAAAAAATAATACTTCATTTTATATGGAATCAGGAAAAGCCTCAAATAGCCAAGACATTACTCAGAAATAAAAACAAATCTGGAGGAATCATGCTACCAGACCTCAGACTATGCTATAAATTGATAGTGATCAAAACAGCATGGTACTGGCACAAAAACAGAGGTAGATGTATGAAACAGAATAGAGAACGAAGAGATGAACCCAGATACTTACTGTCATTTGATCTATGATAAGCCAATCAAAAACATTCAGTGGGGAAAAGATTCCCTATTTGACAAATGGTGCTGGTGAACTGGCTGGCGACCTGTAGAAGACTGAAACTGGACCCACACCTTTCACCATTAACTAAGATAGACTCTCACTGGATTAAAGATTTAAACTTAAGACATGAAACTATAAAAATACTACAAGAAAGTATTGGGAAAACACTTGAAGAAATCGTCCTGGGAGAATATTTTATGAGGAGGACCCCCTGGGCCATTGAAGCAACACCAAAAATACATTACTAGGATCTTATCGAACTAAAAAGCTTCTGCACAGCCAAGAACACAGTAAGTAAAGCAAGCAGACATCCCTCAGAATGGGAGAAGATATTTGCAGGTTATGTCTCCAACAAAGGTTTAATAATGAGAATCCACAGAGAACTCAAACATATTAGCAAGAAAAGAACAAATGATCCCATCACAGGCTGGGCAAGGGACTTGAATAGAAACTTCTTTGAAGAAGACAGGCACTTTTTCTTCCATTCTTGAGACACTTTACTAAGAAGAATATGTTCCGGCTCCATCCATGTAAACATGAAAGAGGCAATGTACTCACCCTTATTATGAAACTAATGTAGGACCTTCACATGAAGGCTATAACCCAGTTATAACCTAAGAATAGGGAGAAAGGGGAAAGGGAGGGGAGGGGGGGAGGGAGGGGGGAGGAGGGGGATTAATGGGATTACACCTGTGGTGCATCTTACAAGGGTATATGTGAATCCTAGTAAATGTGAAATGTAAAGGTCTTAGCAAAATAACTAAGAAAATGCTACAAAATCTATGTTAACTAATGTGATGAAAATGTGTCAAACGATCTATGAACCAAGTGTATGGTGCCCCACGATCATACTAATGTACACAGCTATGGTTTAATAAAAATAAATAAAATAAATAAATAAATAAATAAATAAGTAAATAATAATAAGAAGAAGACAGGCACACGGCCTACAGACACATGAAAAAATGCTCATCATCCTTAATCATCAGAGAAATGCAAATCAAAACCACTTTAAGATATTATGTAACTCCAGTAAGGTTAGCCCACATCACAAAATCCCATAACCATAGATGTTGACATGGATGTGGAGAAAAGGGAATACTTCTGCACTGCTGGTGGGAATGCAAACTAATACGTTCCTTTGGGAAAGAAGTTTGGAGATCACTTAGGGATCTTAAAATAGACCTGCCATTCGATCCTGCAATTCTTCTACTAGGTATATATCCAGAAGACCAAATATCACTTTATAACAAAGATAAATGTACCAGAATGTTTATTGCAGCAAATTCACAATTGCTAAATCATGGAAGAAATCCAAGTGTCCATCAACCCACAAATGGATTCATAAATTGTGGTATATGTACACTATGGAATATTATGCAGCCTTAAACCTTAAAAAAAGATGGAGACTGTACCTCTTTTATGTTTACATGGATGGAGCTGGAACATATTCTTCTTAGCAAAATATCTCAAGAATGGAAGAAAAAGTATCCAATGAATTCAGCCTTAATTTGAAACCAATTTATAAACACCCACACTTCCATATGAAAGCTATAACCCAATTACAGCCCAAGATAAAGGGGAAAGAGGAGGGGGAGGGGAGGGAGAGGATGAGTGGAGGGAGGGTAATTGGTGGGACCACACCTATGGTGCATTTTACAAGGGTACATGTTAAATCTACTAAGTGTAGAATATAAATGTCTTAACACAATAACTAAGAAAATGCAGTGAAGGCTATGTTAATCAGTTTGATGAAAGTATTTCAAATTGTATATAAAACCAGCACATTGTACCCCATAATTGCATTAATGTACACAGCTATAATTTAATTAAAAAAGTAAAAGATAACTCAATCCAAATTTCTTCTGACAAAATGGGAACTTGTTCACATGGTAAAACTGTAGTTGCCCTGATAGGTAACCTAATTATGCCTATAGATCAAAGTTTGGGGATAAAGAACTTTCCATGACAGTTTGATTAAAAAAATTGTTTTTACCCCCTTTTTTTTCTAGCTTAAAATTAGTTTTTCTCTTCAATGTTTATATTTTAGCTCCAACTGGCTGAAGAATCTCCAGGTAGCCTTTCAAATGGAGAAACCATAAACTATGAGTTTATCTCAATATTAGCAGAGAAAGCTATTAATTTTAGAGTAGGCAGCAAAGTAAACAGACAGAGAGCTTGAGAGAAATTTATAGTGGCAGATTGGCCACTTGAGCTCTGAATTTTCTTTGATATAATTTGCCCTCCAGTAAAAACTTATGCACAAGTATTACCCATAACCAGCTAAAATCCTAGAAAACTTGGCATGCCTTCACACCTTTCCATTACACAAATGCTTGCGTGAAGAAGCCATAAACCAACTGGGGTGCCCAAAGAGGGTTGTTCTCCTTGTCTTTCCTTATTTTTAAAGGATATTTTTTCCATTCTTAAGACGTTTAAGCTTAATTTTTGGAGGAAGAGGCAATGGAGAAGACTCTTTAGAATACAACTCCAAATCAAAATTGAGATCCCAAACCACAATTTCCTAAGAAAAGAAACAGCTCAGAATAAACCAAGGACTATCAATCAAGAACCCAAGGAGAAGGTTGGAGTCAGAGGCCCAAAAGGGGTCATGCCAATACCTGGCATTGAGTTCAGCTACTCCACCAGGGGCCCTACATCTTCCCTAAGCCCCACATCTAGCATCAATCTTGTCAATAGAAAAGAAGCCATACCTTCAAAATAATTTAAAGAGGTTTATTCTGAGCCAAAATTTGATGACCATGACCCAGAGCCACACCCAAGAAGGCTTGAGCAAGTGTACTTGCAGTAGTGGGGTTGCAGTTTACTTTTATACAATTCATGGATGCAGAAATTACAGGTAAAGTTATAAATCAATACATGAAAGGCATACATTTTTTTTTGTCCTAAATGATGGGACATCCTAAAGCGGGGGCCTTAGAGGTTATAGGTAGGTTTAAAGAATCTTTAGCTGACAAATGGCTGAAAGACAGGCTTTCTTTAATAGGCCAGAAGTCAGCCAAAAGAAATACTTGAGGCTCGGCACCTGTCACTCAGTGGTTATGGCGCCAGCCACATACACTGAGGGTGGCAGGTTCGAACCTGGCCCAGGCCAGCTAAACAATTGCAACAAAAAAAAAAATATCTGGGCGCTATGGTGGGCACCTGTAGTCCCACCTACTTGTGAGGCTGAGGCAAGAGAATTGCTTAAGCCCAACAGTTTGAGGTTGCTGTGAGCTGTGAAGCCATAGCACTCAACCAAGGGCCACATAGCGAGAATCTGTCTCAAAAAAAAAAAAAAAAAAAAGAAAGAAAGGAAGAAAGAAATGCTTGAGTTAAGCTAAGGGTCTGTTAATCAGAGATAAACTACTGACTGTATGCCCAGACTCAAGTGGTTTATTATGTATATTGAGAATCTGTAGATACGTCTTGTGATAGGCTTGTTAATGAACTACAAAGGACATCTCAAGAAGAGAGGGGACATGATGAAGCATGCCTGATCTACTTTCTTAGGGCTAGCAACACAATTTCAGGGACCCCTTTGGCCTGGAGGGGGTCCAGGCAGTCAGTTGGTGGCAGGGTAGCCTTAAATTTTATTTTAGTTTTCAAGGGCATACAATCTGCAATTTTATGGGGAAATGGCTTGCAACTATAAAACTTTTGTTTCAAACTTATACCTTCAGGGGTCTTAGTGGTTGTGGGACCTTTTTACTAGGTAATGGGCTTGACTAGCATAATTAGGAGCTAATCTTATGAGTTTCCAGATAAATCTCTCTTTCTGGTAATAGTAGCTTTTATTTTGACCTGCAATAGGATTAGAACACGATTTGGAAAATGCATTCAGATGCTACTAAGTATAGTTTGGTATGTGCTGATTTCTATTTCTGTAAACTGTAAGATGATCACCTGCAAAAATTGCATAATATTTTAGATTTATAATAGACATTGGAGGCTAATAAATTGATAAATTTGTACAGAAAAATAAATCTCTTGAAAGTGCTTTTACATTAGAAGCTCTTTGTTTTTATTTGAGTTATTTAAATAATGATCCCTAAAACCCATGGCAGAAAGTTCACTATTTGCAGAATGCCTAATTGGGAATAGTGTTGGCTTCAATGCCACACCTTTGGTCTCCTGTCCTGATCAGACGCTGTCATGTAAATAATGAGATATCTTTACTACTCACAGCCTATGCTTCCTCATATGAAATATGGAGAAATAATTGACAAAATTATACTTGGGATTCCATCTAGCACTAAAATTCAGAGCCCATATCTTCTCAGAAGTCATCAAGTCCTTTCCAGTTTGATTTTATGAAGGATATAACAACAAAGTAGGCAAATTTGTGTGAGGTAAACTTCAGCCCTCAATAAAACTAAGAATTATCTGTGTTGAATGAAATATAGTGGATATAAAAAATTTAAATAGGAAGCTCTTTTCCAGCTATTGACAAGCATTTTCAATTATTGTTTCCCATCTATTCCAACTAGCATTAGGCCAAAACTGTTTGTTATTTGTTTTAAGGTGGCCATCTAGGCACTGCAGATATTTAAAGGAATCATTTGGAGAGGAAAACTTCAGCAGTGAAATGCTGAGAATACCTTGATATTTGTTACCATATTGTATTTTCAGACAAAGGCATATAGAAATATTTGTCCAGGCTACAATGACCCAGAATGTTTATCCATGTTACATTTCTATTTAATCAAAGTACTTCTTTCCTATTTTTACTTTCAGTTTTGTTTTACTTTATTTACAAAGAAAGCATAATATGTTAATAAATACATGGATTAGCCTCTCTATTTTTCCGGCCTCTGTGGGGGTACTGCTTCATTAGCTGAAGTCAAAACAAAAAAATGGGAAATTACCAACACAGTCCTGCTGTGTGTTTTTCCATTATATTGTTCTGGTCTGTAGTCAGTGCTCCTGCCTATGTTTCATTCTAAATATAGGTGTCTCATTTTACCAGTTAATTGTGAAGAAATTTAAGTGGAAATGTCCCCATTCATTAGCCTTTGATATGAACAATGTTGACCTTAGTCTTTCTGTGACCATAATATTACAGCACAAGAATGCTGTTTAGAGATAAGAAAGGACAGTTAGAAAACAACGTATTTGGGGCCACTGGGGCCAGGCATGGTGGCTTAAGTCTCTAATACCAGCACTTTGAGAAGTCAAGGAAGGAAGATCCCTTGAAGCCAAGAACTTGAGAACAGCCTGAGCAGCATGGTGAGTCTCTGTCTCTAATAGCCATGGTGGCAAGGCCTACAGTTCCAGATACTATCTATGTAGGTTGAGTCAGGAGGATCAGGAGAGCCCAGAAGTTTGAGGTTGCAGATGATGAAGCCATGGCACTCCTCCAGCCTGGGAGACAGAGCAAGATAAGAGAGAGAGAGACAGAGAAAGAGAGAGAGGGAGAGAGAGAGAAGGAATAAAAAGGAAAAAGATGGGAAATAATGTATAGGATATCAAACAACTCAGGAGAGACAGATTAGTGTCAGCACTATGTGAATCACTTGTGACTGACTGTCCAGACACAAAGTTACACTTAAATGATTCAATGTGGTATAAGAAAAGAGAGAGGCACTGTTTTAGGTTCTTCAAAGATACCAAGTGCATATAGCATGGTCTGGTATACAATCTAATAGAAATATAATAGAAATACAGCAGACACTTATAGACCAAGGAAGGGAAATTTGCTTTGATATGGATCACATCACTGTTCTTCTGGGCTGATTTGACTGATGTCCCATATGTCCCACATAAAGCTCTGCCAAGATAAAGCCTACTTATAGTCAAGAGAATGGGTACAGCTGCTACACTGTCCAAACCTACTCTTCTGTTTCCTAGGTAATCCAAAGTAGAATATGACAACACAGTCCCCCAATAAAAAATGAACTTAAATAATTTTGATCCTGGTTTTAAGAAATAGCATATTTCAACAGACACAGATTTGACAATGGGAGAAGAAGATCAATTAATAAGAAGGGATAACATTAAGAAATTGTGGCTAGCCAGAAATTGAAAAGGGACGGGAGGAATCTGGGAAGTGCAAGTGATATAATTTTGCTACACTGGTGGGAAATGAGGTCTTGTAGTTAGGGAGTGAATCTGGCAGCAATATAGAGGGCAGATTAAAAGTGGTGAGAGTATAGAAGCATGGGAAACGGGTGCAACAATCAAGAAGAAAGAAAAGACGTGAGCCTAAACTGATGTAGGGGCTTTGGAAATGAAGAGGAAGGGCAGATGGTAAAGGCATGGCGAAGGCTCTGTGACAACTGATTTTATCCACAATGTATTTGAAAGGGAGAGCAGAATGTAAAGCTGAATTGTTAGGTGTTTTAATGAATTTTGTCCTGTCCATTATTGTTTTGTTACTTTCAGGTCTCTTATCAGTGTATTTTTTTTTTTTTTACATTGCTACTGGAATTCTCTTACACATTTGGAGGTTGTAAAATGAATTTCTTAATGTTTATAGTATACATCTTATATACTGATAATACAATTTTTAAGAAATATAAATGTGAAATAGTAATAACAAATAGACAACTTTCCAACTTTTTTTATTAAATCATAACTGTGTACATTAATGCATTTATGGGGTCCAATGTGCTGATTTGATATATAATATGGAATGCTTACATCAGACTGGTTAACCTAACCATCAACTCTTATGTAACTTTTTTTTTTCACTTGACAGCTGGTGCAATAGAAAGATTTTATAAGGGCAATCCTTACAAAGAGATAAAAACAGATGGCTGCTTTGTTCTTGTCTCAGTATATACTGAAATGATTCTCTCTGCTTTATAATTCTCAAAGATATGGATGTTATGTTAGCTAAACTGATCCTTTGCTTTCTCAAAATATTTAAAGCAATCGCCTAATAGAGATGCAGAGGAAGGGGTTCTGGCTCACAGCCATTTTATCCATTCACCAGGACCCAAGTAACGAATTGTTATCAGAGAACACATGGGAAAAAAATCTTACTACAAGGTCTGTAGAACAAGCAGTTAGAGAAATCCCACAGTCTTGTATTCATCTTCCATTTCAGTGTCTGTCTTATTTCTTATTTACAGCAAATGCTAGCACCATCACTTAGTACCCAAGCCAAAGTCAATGAAGTAATTCTACTCCCCTCACAGCCAATAAGTCTCTGATTTCTGATTTTCAAATTTGAAAATGCCATATGGCTGGCATGTATCCATGCGTTTCCATACCCAGTGCTATTCCTTATTGCCTATTATCATTTTCTGCACAACTTTTACAACCTCACTTATCTTGTCCTTTTCCCATTCTGTATTGATTGCACTTAAAAACATTTTATTTAAAATAAAAAGGTACTTTTTCTTCCATTCTTGAGACACTTTACTACTCACCCTTATTATGAAACTAATGTAGGACCTTCACATGAAAGCTATAACCCAGTTATAACCTAAGAATAGGGAGAAAGGGGAAAGGGAGGGGAGGGAGGGGGGAGGGAGGAGGAAGGAGGGGGATTAATGGGATTACACCTGCGGTGCATCTTACAAGGGTATATGTGAATCCTAGTAAATGTGGAATGTAAAGGTCTTAGCAAAATAACTAAGAAAATGCTACAAAAGCTATGTTAACTAATGTGATGAAAATGTGTCAAACGATCTATGAACCAAGTGTATGGTGCCCCACGATCATACTAATGTACAACTATGGTTTAATAAAAATAAATAAAAAAAATAAAAAAAAATAACAAAATATAAAATAAAATAAAATAATAAAATAAAAATGTAATTATATAATAAACAGTTGATTGTTTCTGAGAATTTTTTTAAACAGTGGATCAACCTTTCTCAATATGTTCAGTGAAAGCATTAAACTCAGCCAAAAAGGATTGGAATAATGTTTTTTTTCTTTCAATTTTCCAAGTATAGTACACCGTAACTAACATTATAGATGCATAAGAGACTGATTTAGAACAGGATTTGGGAATCTGCAGATTGCAGGATAAATTTGGATGTTGCCTGTTTTTGTAAATAAAGTTTTATTGGAAAACAGTCACAACCACTCATTATGTGAGTGGTCATGTCATTGTCTATTAGCTGCATTAACACTAAAATAACAATTTTGAGTAGTTATTGTGACAGAGACCATGTGTCCTTCAAAATACAAACTAATTGTTATGTTAGCCTTTATAGAAAAAGTTGACACTGATTTAGAACATTAAGGCTTAATGTTTTGTAGGAAGATAGTTGGGAAGCATTGCCACATAGGGGACTTTAAGAATATTGGTAAATGTAGAATGTAAATGTTTTGGCACAGTAACTGAGACAATGCCGGAAAGGCTATGTTAACCATTGTCATAAAAATGTGTCAAATGGTCTATGAAGCGAGTGTATGATGCCCCATGATCATATCAATGTATACAGTTATGATTCAATAAAAAAAAAAAGAATATGAAAAACACACATAATCATACAATACAAATATAACCACTGCTGGCATTTTAATGCATATTTGGAAAGAATTTTACATGATTTTATACAGAATATGCATGTAGCATTAATATTACTAAGAACACAGCATTTATCAAATTTATATTATTTACTAAATTGCTAATAATGGTATCATGTTTGTTTTTCAAATTTTATAGTCTATAATTATGTTATTAGATGTCCTTCAAGTACAATTTCTCGACACTATTCCATTGTATAGAATTTAGCAATTCTGCTAATGGGCACTTATGTAATTTCTATATTTTTGTTGCAAATACACTGTGTTAAAAAACATAGAAAATTTTTCTCAAATACTAAAAATGACTAAATAAAATGCAATGTGGCATTCTAAATTGAATTCTAGAATAGAAAAAGGAAATTAATGGAAAAATTGGTAAATTATGAATAAAGGCTATAGTTTAGTAATAGTGTTGTACCAATGTTAATTTCAGTTTTGACAAATGGAATGTGGTTATATGTTAACTTTATGGAAGGCTGGATGAAAAGTGTACAGAAATTCTTTGTATTATTTATAAAACTCAACTGTAAATGTGAAATTATTTTAAAATGCAAAATTTAAAATAAAAAAACACTTAGTCAAAGCCTATCAAACACCTATAGAAATTTTAATGAAGTGTAATTTATAGGAAAGTGCACAAATCATAAATGCATACCTTGATTATTTTTCATAAAATGAACCCACTCGTGTAACCAGGATTGAAGTCAAGATACAGAACATTATAAGTGTTACAAAAGCCCCCCAATCCCCTTCCAGTCACTATCTCCTGGTAACACTCAAACTGTCCTTATGTCTAATAGAAAAGACTGGTATTGACAAATTTTATATTTTAAAAATGGAATCATTTAATATGTGCATTTTTATATTTGGCCTCTTCTGCTCAACAATGTGTTTGTGAGATTTTTCCATGTTGTTGCATATAAGTATAGATTGTTCATTCTTATTTCTATATAGTTATTCATTGTATAAATATTGAACAATATATTCATACATTCTATAGTTAAAGGCATTTAAGTAATTTGTAGTTTTTTGCCATTTGAAAATATTCCACTATGATCTTTTATGTGCAAACATCTTTCAGTTGTCATATGTTCATATTTTGTCAGATGTATGTCTAGAAATAGTACTACTGGGTCAGAGATTGTACATTTGTTTGGCTTTAGTGGATATTAAAAAGTTTCTAAAATACTTGTACTAACTGATATTCCCACCATCCGTGCACATGAATTTCAGTTATGGCACATCATCAACATTTGATAATTCATCTTTCCTTTGTCACCATACTGTTGAATGTGTAGTGGACTGAAGATTTAATTTACATGCACTTGATAACCTTTTCAAAATTTAGTGGTCTTTGAAATGTTGTCTTTTATGAATTACCTGGTCATGTCTTTTTCTGATTTATCTATTTGCTTGTTGTTTTCTTTGTGTTGATCTCTAGGGGTTCTTTACTAGTTACTTTTTAATGAGTTTACTAGTTCTAGATACTAGTCCTTTGTTATTTATATTGCAAAATGTTTCTCTCTTTGTTGCTTGCCTTTGCACTCTAGTTTAGGTTATTTTATGAGCTATTCCCTGTATAGTTAGTTCTTTTTGTATTCTGTTTAACAAATCAGTATCTCTTTGAAAAGAAAACCAGCCATGTGTTTGGGGCCCACTGTGGTAGAGTAATTAATAGAACTCCAAAGTTACCCACATCCTAATCCCTAAGAATGTCACTTTATATGACAAAAGGAGCTTTGCACATGCAATTAATTCAAGAACCTTGGGATGGAGAGATTATTCTTAATGACTCCATAGGCCCAATATAATCACAAGCATTCTTATGACAGGAAGGTGGGATGTTAGAGTGAGTAGAAGGCAATATGACTAGAGAAGCAGATATTGGAGTAGTGATGCGAGTATCCAAGATATGTGGACAGCCACTAGAGGCTAAAATAGACAACGAACCTATATTCCCCAGGAATCTGCTGAAGGAACATAGTTCTACCTGCAGTAATTTTATCCCAGTGAGATCCATGTCAGATTTTTGACCTCCAGAACTGTACAATAGTGAATGTGTATTGTTTGGAGCCATTAAGTTGGGGATGAGTTATTAGGGTAGCAATAAGAAAACTAATATACACCTCCAAGATTCCAGTTGCATCTCTTCAGTCCTACGCAGAAAATGAAAGTTTCCCTTGGTGTGTGTCACACTTTATGGGGGCAAGACATGATTGCAAGAGGGACTTTGCCTAACAATTGCAATCAATGTAACCTGGCTTATTGTACCCTCAATGAATCCCCAACAATAAAAAAAAAAAAAAAGAAAATGAAAGTTTCACATGATTTCTTTACATCCTGCCAGCAGCTTTTTTCCTAGGCCAAATCTGTTCCCAGGATTGGTGAATGCTCCAAAGTATAGCCACAGATCTAATCTTACTTTATAAAGGTTCTCCCTCTTGGGAACGTATTCACTGTAATTCTACTTGATTTGACATCTCTCTACCAGCTTTGAATATATGATTATTGAAATGCGTTCATCTCTTGTACTTGTTTTCTTCAGGAGCATCAACATATCATGAACTATTTCATTGTATTCAGTAGCAGAATTTCCCATCAACTTTCTAAAACTTTTTGTCTCATTATGTCAGTTTGCTTTCCAAAAAAAAAAAAAAAAAAAACAGTAAATGATTTTTTTTTTTTTTTGCAGTTTTTGGCCAGGGCTGGGTTTGAACCTGCCACCTCCAGCATATGGGTCCTACTCCTTTGAGCCACAGGCACCACCCAGTAAAAGAAATTTTTAAGAAGTAAAACAAATATTTCCAAAATCAGAGAACATTGGTTTCCAAATTGAAAGTTTCCAGTAAATGTGCAGGAAACAGGAAAGTGAAATTTAAAATATTCTCAACAGAGAATATTACCATTAAGTTATAGGTCAATAGTGATAAATAATTGATCCTCCATCTTTTTAGAGAAAAAAAATCAGGTCATATAGAGTGTATCAATAATCACAATGACACCAGAATCTTTAATGACATGACTGGGAAATAGAAGACAACAGAAAAATGCCTTAAAATTAAAAGGAAAATGATTTATAACCTAGAATTGCATACTTAGCAAAACTCTTTTCACAGCCACAAGAATTTCACAACCACCCATGGACATAAGTGCCTTGGGAGCTTTGGGATCTGGAGAGGGGATTATAAAATCCTGGTGGATCCCAATACCAAGGATGATTATTTTTTGTAAGGCAGGCTGTGCTGGGAGAATAGGGACTGAAGATCCCATTCTTGGCAAGGGAAAGCACCCCCAGAAAAGGAGGAAAATTAAAAAGTAAGCTGAGTGAGTTGGAACAAAGAAAAGCCAGCTAGTTTACATTTAGGCTAGCCATTACTAGCAAGCTTCCTACCTTTCCTGAAATTCTAGCCTGTTTGGGATACAGCTTACAAACACCCCTGCTGGGTCTGTGAGCACTCTGAGGAAAACTAGTCATAGAAGAGGCTATGACAAAGACCTAGAAAAATACATTAACTGGGTCCTTTCCTGCCCAGGAAAGGCAAAGCAGATACCCATTGTGGAGATTTGCATTTTCCTTGGGCAGAGATCAAGAGAGTAGTTCTAGCAGAAGAGTTTATATCCCTTATCCTGGAGGAAAATACTCTGTGCTGGTGATGGGAGGAAAATTCCTCCTTCCCACCAATTCCTCAGAGGAGATTAATGCCAGTGGCATTTTACTCCACAAGGACCTAGTAGAGTTTAACACCTCCCTAGAAATCTGTGTGTGTGTGATCTCAAGAGGGAGGCTCTCCCAATACAAGGCTCAGATTTCAGATTTCACGAGGAGGCTACCCTTAAGGTTAATAATAATAACAACAGGAGATGATATGCTCACTCAGAAACTGCTGGCATCTTTGTTCCCTCCCTCATCTTACCCTCTGGGCAAATAGACTTCATTAAATGCAGAGTTGAGCAAACACTTGGTGCCATTCCCAGAATCCCACAAATGGGCAATGAACCCCTGAGCTCCCACTTTTAATTCTAATCTATGTCTCATGTCTCTTTCTTTACTGTTATTTCTAACTCTACATTTTTTTCAGTCAGTTGCCACCAGTTTCCACAGGTCTTAGTGGACCCTGCCCCTGGGGCAGGACACTGACAGCCTACATATTGTTTTCTTTTGTTTTATATGGTTTTTCTATCCATTTTATTCATTCTTTCCCTTTAGGTTCTCTCTTTTTCTTGCTCTTTTAGTAAAGTATTTTCTACTTTCCTTATCTTTCCCAAACAAATTTCTCAAATAACAACTAAGATGTACCCTCTTGTATTTTATCTTATATAATTTTAATTTCACTTCTCTTTATATACATGCATTATTACTATTTCTTTTTTCTAATCTCTTTATGCTTTGTCAATCTGTATTCCATTTATGGTACAAAGCCTCAATCTGAGGCCTGGACTGGGGTGTCACAGCATTGGCCTGGCTTAAGGAGACCTTGATGACCTGGTATAGGGGAGATCTTTCCATCCTTCTAGCTTTGGCCTTTGGAAGCACACTAGTGATAGGTCCCAACCATGACAGACTGGTACTTTTTGTTTTCTTTTTTTTTTTTTTTCCTCTATTGGTTGTAGGTGGGGTTTTGTTTTTGATCAGGCTAGTAAGAAGCACCTCATCTCAAGAGACCCACTCAGCCCAGCTCTGCAGAGGCTGGGAATTGTAGGAGTAGGTTAAAGCACTCCACTGAACACCACTATTACTCCTGTCTCTCTCTTTCTGTCCTTATTTTCTTTTTGTCAATCTTTCCTTTTACCCCCACTTTCAGTTTTCTTTTCTCTTTTTATATCATCTCTCTCTTCCTGCTCTTCACTCTTCTCTTCTTTTGGTCCTATACCAAAATGACACTTCAGCATCCAAGTACAGAAACAAGGTCATTTAAAGAAAAGAAGGAAGTGAAAGGAAGAAGAGGGTAAAGAAGCAGACAAAAAGAAAATACTTGTGAGGAAGAACCAAAAGAAAATTCCTGGCAATATGAAAAGCCAGAGCAGAGCAATCCCCCCCACCGAGAGATCATGAGGCAGCTATTGCAGAGGATTCCACCTATAAAGAAATGTTAGAAATGACAGACAAGGGATTTAAAATAAGCATGGAAAAAACAATGAGGCAAATTGCTGAGAAAGTAGAAAATAACCAAAAGAAAATTCAAAAACAGAACCAAATAAGGGATGAACAATATGAAGTAAATAGAAAGGATATAGAAGAGCTTAAGGAATTGAAGCAATCAGGGAACTTAAAGATGCTGTAGAAGGTATCAATAACAGATTAGAACATGTAAAAGAAAGAATCTCAGAGCAAGAGGTTAAAGCTGTTCATCTAACCATACACAATTAAAGAGGTAGAAAAGAAGACAGAGAAATCAGACTGTTCACTGAGAGAATTATGGGACTTCATGAAGCATTAAAACATAAGAATTATAGGAATCTCAGAAGGGATGAAAGAACATCATAGCGGAATGGAAGCCCTACTAGAGGGTATCATAAATGAAAGTTTCCCAAGTATCACCAAAGATTTGGACACACTTCTTTTAGAGGGATATTGAACCCCAGGTCATCTCAACTTACATAAAGCTTCTCCAAGACACATTGTCTAAACCTGTTCAAAGTCAAGATGAAAGAGAAAATTATACAAGCAGCCAGGAGTAAGCACCAATTGACCTACAGAGGCAAATCTATCAGGGTGATAGCAAACTTATAAAATGGAAGTTTTCAAGCCAGAAGGGAATGGTCATCTAATTTAACCTACTTAAACAAAACAATTTTCAACCAAGAATTCTATATCCTGCTAAGATAAATTTTCAAATTGAAGTGAAAATCAAACCTTTACTGATACGCAAACAAGGAGGAGGTTTGCCACAATTAAACCAGCTCTATGGGAAATACTTAGACCTATTCTCCACTCTGACCATCACAATGAACCACGAGCAAACTAAACACCCAGAAATAAAGGATAAATCTAGCTTCAACAATGACACATAAGATAAACTAGGCAATGGACTTTCACAAAAATAGATGAATAGAACTCCATCACACTTATCAATTCTCCCAATAAATATTAATGGCTTGAATTCCCCACGGAAGAGGCATAGGATGGCTGATAAGATAAAAAGTGTAAGCCATCCTTATGCTGTCTACAGGAAACACACCTAGCCTTGCAGAACAAAGCAGTACTCAGGGTAAGGGGATGGAAAACAATTTTCAGGCAAATGGAAATCAAAAGAAAGGAGCAGTCACAATCTTATTTTCATATACGAGTGGATTTAAAGCAACTAAAGAGAATATTTCAGATTGTATATGAAACCAGCACATTGTACCCCTTGATTGCACTAATGTACACAGCTATGATTTAACAATAAAATAAATAAATAAATAAATAAATAAATAAAATAATAAAGTAATAAAAAAACAAAAACAAAAAAATAGACAAAGATGAACACTTCATTCTGGTCAAGGGAGTAATACAAGAGGTAATTTCAATTCTAAACATTTATGTATTCAACTTAAATGTTCCCAGATCTATGAAACAGAACTTAATTGTCTGAGCAATATGATATCCTATAAAACCATAAGAACAGGGAAATTTAACACTCCTTTTACATACCTGGACAGAACCTCTAAACCAGTGGTTCTAAATGCCACAATGTATTTTTATTGTTAAAAAGGGGTCATGACCCACAGGTTGAGAACCACTGCTCTAAACAGAAACTGCAAACAAAGATATAAGGGACTTACATGCAACACTAGAACAACTGTGCTTAATAGACATATACAGAACACATCATCCAAAGGTAAGAAATATATGTTCTTCTTGTCAGCCCATGAGAAATTGCCCAAAATAGATCATATCCTAGGACATAAATAAAACCTCAACAAAATCAAAATAATTGAAATTGTACCTTCTATCTTCTTAGTCCCCAAAGCAACAACATTGGAATTCAACTCCAACAAAAAATTTCAACACACACAAATGCATGGAAAGTGAACAACCTCATGCTGAATGACAATTGGGTCAAGGAAGAAAGAAAGGAGGAAATCATTAAATTCCTTGAACATAACATCAATGGAGACACAAGATACCAAAACCCATGAGACACTGTAAAAGCTGTCCTAAGAGGGAAATTTATCATAATAGATGCCTACATCTGAAAAACAGAAAGAGATTACATCAACAATTTAATGAATCATCTTAAAGAAATAAAAAAAAAGAGGAGCAATCCAATTACAAACCTGGTAGAAGAAAAGAAATAACCAAAATAAAATCAGAAATAAGTGTAATTGAAAACAAAACAATCATTCAGGAAATTAATAAAAAAAAAAGTTGCTTCTTCAAAAGATAAACAAAATTGATAAACTATTGGCTAGATTAACCAGAAATAAAAAAGTAAAATATTTAATAACTGCAATCAGAAACAAAAAGGGGGAAATAACAACTGATATCACAGAGATACAAGAGATTATTTTGACTACTACCAAAAACTTTATGCCCAGAAATTTGACAATGTGGACTACCTACAATCACACCAACTCTTTAGAATAAATAGATCTCTTGAACAGACCAATATCAAGCACTGAGATTGCAGAAACAATAAAAAAGCTTCCAACAACAACAACAACAAAAAGCCCAGGACCAGATGGCTTCACATCAGAATTCTATTAAAACTTAAAAGATGAGCTTATACCTATGCTGCAGAAACTATTCCAAAACATTTAGTAGGAAGGAACCCTTTCCAACACGTTGTATGAAGCAAACATCACCCTGATTCCAAAAGCAAGAAAGGACCCAACTAAAAAGGAGGACTACAAACCAATTTCACTAATGAATATTGATTAAAAAATACTCGCTTCTGCTACAGGTGAGTAACAGGAGAGATCCGGGGTGTGCCTGGTGCAGAATCCTTGCCTGGAGCTGTAGATCAGGTGCAAAGCGATGTGGTGTCGTGCTGGTTGCAGTGCAGGAGCCGGAGCAGCAGAGACCTTACACGTTAGGCAGGAATTTTGCAAGCCGGCAGGAGTGACAGGACTGCCTTGGACATCCGGGATGGGAGACAGCCTTTTCGCAGTTTTTGGTTCTTGGGGAAAGCTGTGCATTGAGTGGAAGACCTGGAGGAGTGGGCGTGCCTGAACAGTGTTTGGCATCCAGGTTTGAGGGCTGGTTGGAGCGAATTTTCCCCCAATGTGGCGGCAGTAAAGTCAGCTATACTGGAAGAGTCTTAGCCACGGGGGTGGCCACTGTGAGGTCCTGAGAAGGTTGTGAGGGTGGGCCTCCTACAGGGATATAGCCTTCTTAGTTCTTTAAGCTGGGATTGGACCTCCACTCATGATGGACTCAGGGTCTCCCACACCCCACGGGAACTATTGTCTGGGGGCACTGTGAAACCTGCCTCTGAAGGATTCTGGAGAGCTTTGAGACCCCCAACCTAGTGGGGTCTCAATGCTGAGGAAATAATCAAGCGATCACCGCAGACAATTATGTTGGAAAACAGGTCTATGCCAGGGAACTAGAGAGAGGTTCCCAGCTGTGTTGTCTGTCCCCCAAAAGTACAATGCCATCTGGTCTCCAGGCAGTATATTACAACACAAATATATCCCTAGTAAAGTCAGTCCCTTCCGCCATATATATATACATATATACACTTTTTATATATAGGTATACATATATTATTTTTTATTATATTTTTATTTTCCTTGTTAGTATTTTTTTCTTTTATTTTTCTTTTGTTTATTTGTTGCTGAGGTTGCTTATTTTTGGTTATTAAAGCTTTGAGCTTTTTGTTATGACATATTGATGTCTTTTGTTTCTGGCTAATTTGTTTGCTTGGTTCTTTTCTTAGTGTCACCAAGAGCAAGGACTCCTGAATTTTTGTGGATACAGTATTTTACCCTCATTTATTCTCTTTCCCTATTTCACTCCTCTACATTCTCACTTTGAATAGAGACTATTCTACCTTTCTCATCTCTCCCACAAAGATCACTTCTGCTACAGCTAAGATATCCCCTCCCTTTTTTCTTTGTTTGTCTCTCTCCTTTCTTTTCTCAACTTTACTATTTCTCCTTTATTTAAAAAAACAGTATTTTAATTTCCTTCATCTACTCTTATTTCAATATTCTTTTCTTTCCTTTCTTTTTTTTTCTGAGAGCTGAGGTGATACAGCTGTGGTCTGGCAGGTCTGCCACAGCAGTAGTCTGGCTCAAGGGGGCTAAGAGACATTGGACCTAGGAGGAAAGTATTGACAAGATCATGCTGCAGAATTTTTCTATTTAATTTTCATCCTTACTTAATTTTTCCTACCTGTATTTTGTTTTTGCTCTTTTTCTTCTCTTTCCATTTTTGGCAGAGGAACAGTTTGGCTCTTATCAGGTTCATAAGGAGCATCTGATTTTGAGGAACCCACCCACTCCAGCCCCTCAAAGTCCTTGAGATACTGGCATGGCCTTAGCATCATGCTGGTCAATGCCATTTTTTCATCATCCTCATACTCTCTTCCTATCTCCTGTTTCTTCAAGTTTTTTTGTTTTGTTATTCTCCCTTCCCCTTTATCTCTCTCTTTCTTTTCTTTCACTATTTCCTTATTTCTTCTTTCTTTCTGTTCCTCTTGTTTCTCCCTGCTGACTTTTTACTTTTCTCCTCCTTTTGGCCTCATACCAAGAGATTTCTTCATCATCTAAACTGTGAGACAAGATAATTTGAAGCAAAGGAGAAAGTGAGAAGAAAAAAAGGAGCACAAGGAGGTCAGCGAAAATAAAGCATATATGAGGAGGAACCAACAGAAAAAATTAGGTACCATGAAAAATCAAAATAGAGCAACTCCTCCAAGGGACCTGGAGACAAACTTTTGCAAAAGACGCCTCCTATAAAAAATTAATGGACTTGACAGAAGGAGAATTTAAAATATGGATTATTAAGACAATAAAGAGAATGAATGAGAAAATGGAAAGACAGAACCAAAAGTAAGACGAGCGATATGAATATAGAAAGGATGTGGCAGAGCTTAAGGAAATGAAGAAGACAATCAGGGAATGTAAAGATACAATAGAAAGTATCAAAAATAGATTAGACCATGAATAAGAAAGACATCAGAGCTAGAGGATAAGGTATTTGAGTTAACCCGGGTAGTTACAGAGGCAGAAAAGAAGAGAGAGAAAGCAAAGCAGGTGCTACAAGAAGAATTCAAACATACAAATAATAGGAATCCCTAAAGGGGAAGAAGATTGTCCCAAACATATAGAAACCCTACTGGGGACTATCATAAATAAAAACTTCCCAAGTTTTACTAAATATCCTGACACACTCCTTTCAGATTGATATGATATTCTGAGTCGTCTCAACTCTAACAGAGCTTTACCAAGACACATTGCAATGAATCTGTCCAAAGTCAAGATGAAGGAGAAAATATTGAAAACAGCTAGGAGTAAGCTCCAACTGACTTACAGGGGTAGAGCCATGAATATGATAGCAGACTTTTCAACTGAAACTTTCCAATCCAGAAGATCATGGTCATCCACCTTCAATATCCTTAAAAATAATAATTTTCAGTCTATAGTTCTGTATCCCACTAAACCCAGCTGCAAAATTGATGGAGAAGTAAAATCTTTTGCAGATATACAAGCACTGAGGAAATTCACCACAAGACCAGTGCTACAAGAAATACTTAGACTTATTCTCAACACTGAACACGACCAAGGACCACCACCAAAGTAAGCAGCTAGAAGATAAATCCAAAATTTAGCTTCCACAATAGTGCAAAGGATAAAACTAACAGACTTTTTCATAACAAGATGAATAAAATTCTACCACACTTATCAATACTCTCAATAAATGTTAATGGATTAAATCCCCCACTGAAGAGGCAAGGTTGGACCAAAAAAAAAAAAAAAATGGCCATCATAAGCTGTCTCTAGGAGACACACCAGCCCTAAAAGACAAATCAAGACTCAGGGTTAAGGGATGGAAAATAGTACTGCAAGGAAATGGAAATCAGAAGAAAGGAGAGGTTGCAATGTTATTCTCAGATACAAACAGATTAAAAGCAACTAAAGTTAAGAAAGACAAAGATGGATATTTCATACTGGTCAAAGTAACAACATAACAAGAAGACATCCTAATTTTAAATATTTATTCGCCTAACTTAAATGCTTTCATATTTATGAAACAGAACTTGAGAGGTCTGAGCAATATGATATATCATAATACCATAATAGCCGGGGACTTTAATACCCCTGTGACAGAACTGGACAGATCCTCTAAACCAAAACTGAACAAAGATTCAAAGGACTTAAACATGACCCTAGAACAAATGGGATTAATAGGCATATACAGAGCACACCTTCCCAAAAGCAAAAGAATATACTTTTTTCTTATCAGCCTATGGCACATACTCCAAAATAGATCACATTCTAGGATACAAATGAAACCTCAGCAAAATTAAAGAAATAGAAATTATACCTTTTCTCTTCTCAGATCACAAGATAATAAATGTGAAATTCAACTCAAAAACATTCATCCCCGCACAAAGGCATGGAAATTAAACAACATTTTGCTGAATGATAGTTGGGTTCAGGAAGAGATAAAAAAGGAAATCGTTAATTTACTAAAACTTAACAACAATTAAGGCACAAGTTACCAAAACCTGTGGGGTACAGGAAAAGCATTTCTGAGAGGAAAATTTATTGCCCTGGATGCATACATTCAAAAAACAGAAAGTGAGTGCATCAACATACTCACAAATTAGAAAAAGAAGAACAATCTAACTCTAAACCCTGCAGAAGAAAATAAATATCCAAAATTAAATCAGAGATTAATGAAATTAAAAACAAAGAAATCATTCAGAAAACTAACAAAACAAAAAGGTGGGCTTTTTTTGAAAAGAAAAAAAAATAGATAAACCTTGGACCAGACTAACTAGAAACAGAAAAATAAAATCTCTAGTAACCTCAATCAGAAACGCTAAAGGGGAATTAACAACAGATGCCATAGAGATAGAGAGAGTATTTATGAATACTACAAGAAACTATATGCCCAGAAACTTGATAATGTGGAAGAAATGAATCAATAATTAGAATCACACCCTCTCCCTAGACTTAATCAAGAGGAAATAGATCTCTTGAACAGACCAATTTAAAGCACTGAGATCCAAGAAACATTAAAATATCTCCCAACAAAAAAATCCCCTGGTTCCACATGGCTTCAGACCAGAATTTTATCAAACTTCCAAAGAACTTATACCCATTCTACAGAAACTATCCCCCCAAAATTGAGAAAGAATCTTCCCCAACATGTTCTATGAAGCAAACCTCACCCTGGTACCAAAACCAGGAACAGACTCAACTACAAAGGAGAACTTGAGACCAGTGTCATTAATCCATATTGATGCAATATTTCTCAATAAAAGGCTAGACAATAGATTACAACTTCTCATTAAAGTCCATAAACAGATTCAACGTATCAACAGAAGCAAAAACAAAGACCATGTGATCCTCTCAATAGATGGAGAAAAGAACATTATATAAAACTCATTATCCTTTTCTAATCAGAACTCTGAAGAATATAGGCATAAGTGGCACATTTCTTAAACTGATTGAAGCCATCTATGACATACCCATAGCTAATATTATACTAATTTCTTAAACGGATAGAAGCCATCTATGATATACCCACAGCTAATATTACACTGAATGGTGTAAAACTGAAAGCTTTCCCATTCAGAACTGGAGAAGACAAGGTTGCCCTCTATCACCACTACTCTTCAACAAATTGCTGGAAGTTCTAGCCAATACAATTAGGCAAGAGAAGGTAGTAAAGGGCATCTAGTGGGGGCAGAGGAAGTCAACTCTCAATGTTTTCCAACGATGTGATCTTATACTTAGAGAACCCCAAAAGCTTAACCCAAAAACTCATGGAAGTGATCAAAAATACAGTAATGTCTCAGGTTATAAAATCAATGTCCACAAATCAGTAGCCTTTAAATCTGCCAATAGCAGCCAAGTTGAAAAGTTAATCAAGGACACAATTCCCTTCACAGTAGCTTCAAAGAAAATGAAACACCTAGGAATATGCCTAACAAAAGAGGTGAAGGACTTCTATAAAGAAAATTATGAAACCCTAAAAAAGAAATAGCAGAAGATACTAACAAATGGAAGAACATTTCATGCTCCTGGCTTAAAAGAATCAACATTGTTGAATGTCCACACTTTCTAAAGTAATCCACAGATTTAATGCAATCCCCATTAAATATCATACTTTCAAGATTTGGAAAAATCTTGGAAAAATACCAATATCATACTTTCAAGATTTGGAAAAAATAATTCTTCATTTTGTATGAAACTAGCAAAAACTCTGTAAAGCTATGGCCATTCTTAGCAATAAAAACAAAGCAGGGGCATCAGTCTACCAGACTTTAGGTGGTACTACAAGGTCATAGTGATCAAAACAGCATGGTACTGGCACAAAAATAGAGACATAGACATCTGGAACAGAATAGAAACCATGAGATGAAACTAATATCTTACAGTCACCTTATTTTTGATAAACTAAACAAGAGCAGATACTGGGGGAAAGAATCCCTATTCAATAAATGGTGCTGGGAGAACTGGATAACCACATGTAAAATACTGAAATAGGACCTGCACCTTTCTCCACTCACAAAAATTGATTCAAGATAGATTAAAGATCTAAATCTAAGGCATGAAACAATAAAAGTCCTTGGAAAAAGTGTGGGGAAAACACTTGAAGGTATTGATCTGGGAAAAGGCTTTATGAAGAAGACTTCTGTGGCAATTGCAACAATAACAAAAATAAATGGGACTTAATTCATTAAGCAAATAGCTTCTGTAGAGCTAAATAGCTAAATAGAAGCTAAATAGCTTCTGTAGAGCTACGGAGACAACAAGAAAACCATATAGACAGCCTACTCAGTGGGAAAGGATATTTTCATCTTATGGAATAGAACAAACCTTGTTAACTAGGATCTACAGAGAACTCAAATTAAGCAACATAAAAAGAGCCAATAATCCCTTATATCATATGGGCAAGAGAGACGAATACAACCTTATCTAAAGAAGACAGATAATTTATTAATAGATAACAAGGGACAATGTCCATTGTCCCTAATTGTCAGAGAAATATAAATCAAAACCACCCTAAGATATAACCTAACTCCAGTGGGAATGGCCCACATCACAAAATCTCAACACCACAGTTGCTAGTGTGGATGTGGAGAGAAGGGAACACTTTTACACTGCTGGTGAGACTGCAAATTAATACAATAGTTTTTGAAGGAAGTATGGAGAACCTTCAAAGAACTTAAACTAGATCTCACATTTGATCCTTCAATCCCCTTACTGGGCATCTACCCAGAAGAAAAAAATCATTTTATCCTAAGGACATTTGCCTAGACTGTTTATTGCTTCTCAATTTACAATTGCCAAATTGTGGAAACACACATTTCTTCTTAGTAAAGCATCACAAGAATAGGGAAGCAAGAATCCAATGTACTCAATTCTGATATGAGTACAATTGATGCTAACACATGGCAAGGGGTAGAGTAATGGGTGAGAGGAGAGAGGGAAGGAAGGAGTGGGGTGGGGGTACCTGTGTGTGAACACTTCTTGGAGGCAGGTCACAATTATAAGAGGGGCTTTACCTAACAAATGCGAATAGTTTACCTGGTTCTTTGTACCCTCAATGAATCTCCAACAATAAAAAAAAAATACTCAACAAAATCTTAGCTAACAGATTTCAGCTACACATTAAAAAAATTAAGCATCACGATCACGCAGACTTCATCCAAGGGATGCAGGCCTCCATAATGTAATTCACCACATCCTTAGAAGCAAAAACAAAGACCATATGACCTTCTCAATAAATGCAGAAAAAGCATTTCACAAAATTCAGAATCCTTTTCTAACAAGAACACTTAAGAAAATAAGTATAGGTGGAACATTTCTTGAAATTATTGCTAACATTATATAAAATGGAGTAAAACTGAAAGCTTTCCTACTTAGAACTGGAACCAGACAAGGATGTCCACTATTGCTACTATTATTCAATATTGGGCTGAAAGTTCTAGTCAGTACAATCATGCAAGAGACATATATAAAGGGCATTCAAATGGGGGGCAGAATAGGTCATCCTCTCCCTCTTTCCTGATGATATAATCTTATATTTAGAAAACCCCAGAGACTCAACCACAAAACTCCTGGAAGGAATCGGGAAAGATAATTATGTCTTAGGGCACAAAATCAATGTCCACTAATCAGTAGCCTTTGCATATGCCAACAACCGCCAAGTTGAGAAGCAAATCAAGGACACAATGCCCTTCAAAGTAGCTTAAAAGAAAATAAAATAATTAGGAATATACCTAAAAAAGGAAGTAAAGAATCTATACAAGGATAATTATGAAACACTAAAAAAAAAAAAAGAAATACCAGAAGACATTAACAAATGGAAGAACATACCATGCTCTTGGCTGGGAAAAATCAACATCATCAAAATGTCTATTCTGCTCAAAGCAATCTGCAGATTAACTATACTCTCCATTATAATATCAACATTACATTTTGAAGAACTGGAAAAAATAGTACTCTATTTTGTATGGAACCAGGAAAAAATCATACAGCCAAGTCTATTCTTAGTAATAAAAGCAAAGACAGAGTCATCACCCTACCAGACTTCAGGCTATATTACAAGTCCACAGTTATTAAAACAGCATGGTATTGACACAAAAATAGAAACATAGACATATGGTACAGAATAGAAAATGAAGTGATGAAACCAGTCTCTAGTTGCCATCTGATCTTTGATAAACCAAACAAAAGCATACAGTGGGGAAAAGAATCCCTATTCAACAAATGGTGCTGGAAGAATTGAATAACCACATGTAAAAGACTAAAACTGGATGCACACATTTTTCCACTTACAAAAATTGACTCAAAGTGTACAGAAAACTTTAAATCTAAGACATAAAATGATAAAAATCTTAGAAGAAAGTGTGGGGAAAACTTGTGATGATGTTGGACTTGGAAAAGATTTTATGACAAAGATTTCAGTGGCCATCACAAGAACAACAAAAATTAACAAATGGGGGCTAATTTAAGCTGAAAAGCTTCTGCACAGCTAAGGACATAACAAGTAAATCAAAAAAGACAACCTTTAGAATGAGAAAAGATATTTGTAGGGTATGAATATGACAAAGGGTTGATAACTAGAATCTACAGAAAGCTCAAAGTAATCAACAACAACAAAAAAAAAGAGCAAACAATCCTACCTACCATTAGGCAAGGGATATGTACAGAGCCTTCTCTGATGAAGACAGGTGAATGGCTAAGAGACAGTTGAAAAAATGCTCATTGTCCCTAATCATCAGATAAATGCAAATCAAAACCACTCTTAGATATCACCTAACCCCAGTGAGAACGGCCCACATCACAGAATTCTCAAAAGTGCAGATGTGTAGAAAAGGGAACACTTTTACACTGTTGGTGGGACTGCAAACTAATACAATCTTTTCAGAAGAAGTATGGAGAAGCCTCAAAGAACCCAAATTACATCTCCCATTTGAGCCTGCAATCCCATTACTAGGCATCTGCCCAGGAGAAAAATAAATCATTTTATCATAAGGACATTTGCACTAGAATATTAATTGCAGCTCAATTTATGATCACCAAAATGTGGAAACACAATCATAAGAGGGACTTTACCTAACAAATGCAGACAGTGTAACCTAATTATTTGTACTGTTAATTAACCTGAAACAAAACAAAGGAAAGACCTCATAAAAATCCCGAGTCAGCTTATATGTGTATAGCTATTATTCATTTTTTTAAAAAAATGCTGCATAATATTCTGTGGTGTTGGTGTATTCTAAATTATTTGTTATTTCCCCATTTGGGGGCATGTAGGGTCATTCCCAGCTTTGTGACACTATGTAAAAAGCTGTAGTGAAATATTTTTCTGTATTTGCTTAGGTATTGGGACTTTTACTTTTGTGGGTTAGGATGATATGTATCTCTGTTTCATTTTTTTTTTTATTAGAAGCAAGTATATGTTTTAATTTTGCAATTTGTAACCATCTAAAAAGGAAAGTTTTATTTTAAAATGTTATTAAAGATCACCAGAGCCTTAGGTTGGGTTTCTGAAAAACAACTGCAGAGGGAAATTTTCGTTTGGTAGGTATACACTAAAACACATCACCTATGATTGAGGCAGGGGCGGGGGGGGGGGCAGGATTGAACAGAGGGAGACAGTCATGCAGCTGCAACAGATTTCTCATTTGATCTCACAAGAAGCTCTGGAGTTGGAATAACTCTTCACAGTCACCCAGAATTGTAGCAAGGGAGCAGGGCTTTGGTAACCTTGCACTGACTAGTCTTTGAATGTAGGCTTCCCTGGGGGAAGAGACATAACCTTGAGCAAGGCAATGCCTTTAGACCACTGGTTCTCAACTTTCCTAACGCGATGCATTTTCATTGTTACAAAGGGGTTGCGACCCACAGGTTGAGAACCACTGCTTTAGACCAAGGGACATGCCCAGAGAAGATCACAGCTGTGAGCTATCAGCAGCCAATGCTCCTGGCAGCTGGGATACTAAGTGCCTAGTCCTGCTGGGGTATGTAGGCAGTATACTACATCATTTGCTACAACTAGTAATTAAAAATGTAAATGAAAACAAAAATAATACCTAATATTACTGAATGTTGGATGCATACCAATTAGTCAAAAATCAATTTTATGAAAGCCAAATTTAAATGACCTAGTCCCCTAATTATTGATTATAAAAGAGTGGGTGTTTCTTTTTATTTTAAAGATGATGACAGATTAGTTTTCCAAACAGCTGCATGAATTTCATTTCCAACTAGCTTGTGAGAAAACCAGTTTATTTTGCTTTGCTTCTAGCAATTTATGGTAAATATTTTGTAAAGTACATGTGTCAAGGAGTCAGGTATAAGGCAGTAGGGAGTGCCCATTGCGCATGTCCAATTTAAAGATCATGAAATTAAACTTTTTAAAAGACTATTATGTTGGCCTTCAAAAATAGAACTTCTGTATTTGGTGCAAGATCTTCAAGGATGAAACCTTCCTGATTTAAAAAGAGTGTATATTGTGAGGGGGCAAGATCGTCAACTAGAGGCAGCTTCCATCCGAAGCTCCTGTCCAGAAGGAAGAAAATTAGATTGAGGCAAACGTGGAGAGTTGAAAGTAGCGGTTTGACCACAAGGAGAAGAAATCAGGGTGCTCAGCACCCCCACTGAGACAAACTAGGAGGATGAAGAGGAGAAAGAGGAAGGAAGTGAACAGAGAACAGTTAGAGATGAGACCAGGCTGGAAGAGCCTAGAGCCAAATAGAAAGTGGAAGGGGGACCCTTCCCCCTCCTGGGGGCTCTCCAAGAGCAGAAATACACTGAATATCTCACCCCGTGTGAGAGTCCAATGAAGGACAAAAAACTCAGTTTTCCAACACCTAGGAATGTTTTCCTTTGCATCCCTATTCTGCCTGTAGAATAATGAGCAATTCTGGGTCCAACAGCCTTTCAGCCACTGCCTATCCTCTCTCTTTCTTTTGTTGCTAGGGACTGCCCCCTTCAGAGATCTTCTTTGCAGTGAGTGCTGGCAAGTTGGAGCACTAGCCTGGCCTGGAAAGCCTGGAGGGGCTGCCCCACCACCAGAACCAGAAATCCAAAGGAGCTTTGGTCCTTCCCTACCCAGCCATCCTAGGAACTGAGGAAACAATGGTTACAGAGGTCACTTGCTCTGTCACTGGCAACCAGTAAGATCCTTTCCTGGCCACCAGACCAAAAAATAGCTTGGCATTGTGGCAGGTACCTTAGTCCCAGCTACTTGGGAGGCTGAGGCAAGAAAATCGCTTAAGCCTAAGAGTTTGAGGTTGCTGTGAGCTATGATACCATGGCACTCTACCCAGAGTGATAGCTTGAGATTCTGTCTCAAAAAAAAAATAATAATAATAAATTCCCTACAGAAAGAGAAGACCATATGAGCTTCTCAATAGGTACAGTAAAAGCATTTGACAAAACTCAGCATCCCTTTCTGATAAGAATGCTTAAAAAACAGGCATAAACAGGCATTTCTTACACTGAGAGAGCCCATCTACAACAATCCCAGAGTCAATATACTACTGAATGGAGTAAAACTGAAAGCATTTCCACTTAGAACTGAAACCAGGTAAGTATGTCCACTATCACCAGTGCTAGATAACATAGTGCTGAAAGTTGTAGCTAACGCAATCAGAGAAGAAAAGGAGATCAAGGGTATTTAAAGGGAGACAGAGAACATCAAACTCTTGGTCTTTGCTGATGATATAATCTTGTATTTCAAAAACATCAAGGACTCAATCACAAGTCTACTGGAAGTGAACAAGCAATACAGTAACATCTCAGGATACACAATCAATGCCCACAAATCAGTAGCCTTTATGTATACCAATAATAGTCACGCTGAGAATCAAATCAAAGACATAATACGCTTCACAGTGACTTCAAAGGAAGTGAAATTCCTGGGAATATACCCAACAAAGGGTGTGAACCGATCTCTACAATGTGATCTATGAAACCCTTGGAAAAGAAATTACAGAAGATGTTAACAAATAGAACGTACAATGCTTCGGCACCTGTGGCTCAGTGGGTAGGGCGCTGGCTCCATATAACGAGGGTGGTGGGTTCAAACCCAGCCCCAGCCAAACTGCAACAAAAAATAGCCAGGCATTGTGGCAGGTGCCTATAGTCTCAACTACTAGGGAGGCTGAGGCAAGAAGATCTCCTAAGCCCAAGAGTTTGAGGTTGTTGTGAGCTGTGATGCCATGGTACTCTACTGAGGGTGACAAACTGAGACTCTGTCTCAAATAAATAAATAAAATGTCTATATTACTCAAAGCAATCTACAGATTTAATGCAATCTCCATCAAAAAACGAAGGTCACACTTTGAAAAACTTGGAAAAATAGTACTTTGTTTCATATGTAACCAGAAAAAATCCTGAATAGCCCATGAAATTCTAAGAAAAAAAAATCTAGAGGCATCATATTATCAGAGTTCTGGTTACACTATAAGTGATCAAAACACTATGGTACTGGCACAAATATAGAGATATAGACCTATGGAATGGAATCAAGAACCTAGAGATAAAATCATACACATATTGTTATCTGATATTTGATTAACTAAACATACATTGGGGAAAAGAACTCCTATTTAAGAAATGGTGTTGGGAGAAATTGCTAGTCACATGTAAAAGACTGAAACTGAAACTGCCCCTCTCACCACTTATCAAAATTGACTTTCACTGGACAAATGATTTAAATTTAAGACATGAAATGAAAAAAAAATCCTAGAAGAATGTGCAGGAAAAACTCATAACGATATTGGCCTAACAAAAAATTTTATAAAGAAGACTTCCTTGGCAATTGCAGCAACAACAAAAATAAATAAATGGAATGTGATCAAGCTAAAAAGCTTCTGCACAGCACAGGGTACAAAAAAAAACCACAGCCTTCAAAATGGGAGAAGATATTTACATGCTATAAATCTGACCAAAGGCTGATAACTAGAATCTCTAGAGAAATCAAATTAATCATCAAGAAAAGAGCAAACAATCCCATTTACAAGTGGGTAATAGACATGAAGAAAATCTTCTCTGAAGAAGACAGACAAATGGCCAACAAACACATGAAAAATTGCTCATCATCCCTAATCATCAGAGAAATGCAAATCCAAACTACCCTGAGATATCATATAACCCCAGTGAGAATAAGCCCACATCACAAAGTCCCAAAGCTGCAGATGCTGGCATCGATGTGGAGAGGATGGAACATTTTTACACTGATGGTGGGATTGCAAATTACCACAGCCTCTATGGAAAGAAGTATAGAGAACTCTCAAAGAGCTAAAAGGAAATAAAAGCTTTCATTGGATTCCGCAATCCCATTACTAGACATGTCCCCAGAAGAAAAAATAATAATTTTACCATAAGGACATTTGCACTAGAATGTTTATTGCAGTTAAATTCACAATTACCAGGATGTGGAATCAATCCAAATGCCCATCAACATACAAATGGATTAATAGCTGTGATATATTTATACAATGGAATACCATTCAGTCATAATAAAGATGGAGGCTTCGCACCTTTTGTATTAGCCTGGATGGAATTGAAACACATTCTTCTTAGTAAAGTATCACAACAATGGGAAATCAAATATCCAATGTATGAAACGCTAATATGAAATGAATAGATAAACAACTACATGCTCACAGGAGAGAAAAACACAATTAAATTCATGTGGGGGAGGAGGAGCAGGAAGAAGGAAAGGGGAGAAGGCAGGAGGTATGGGGATTGGGAAAGTAGAACTTGAACTTCACTTAACAAATGCAAACAAATATAATCTAATCATTCACACCGTCATATTAATCTGAAACAAAAAATAAAATGAGTATGTATTGTGGAACAGAAAATTAAATAGCTAAGTGAATGGAGAGACTTTCCTTATTTCATAATGAATGGATAGCAAGGATGATTAAGGCACTCACCTATACTGCTCCTTTTAACTTGTGATAGTATAAGAGATCAAAGAGTTTTAAATCTTATGAACAACCAATATTTTAATTAATAAACACATTTTATTAAAAACCTATATGACAAATATATATTATGAAGAAAAGGCACTTTCTTTTTAAAAAAAATGCATTCAAATTATGTCCTTAGCACTGCTGAATTATAAAAATTTCAGCCAGAGCTTCAACTTCTCTGGCCCTTAATTGCTTACTCTTTCAAATTGAAACTCACTTACCAGATTTATTGAACATCCACTACATATTAAGCATTATGCTAGGACTTAGGATTCAACATTGAGATAGAGAAGCATGATCCTAATATACTAGTGAAAGAGATGTAAAAATGACCAAAATAAGAGAACAAAATAATTCCAAGTAGTAATAAATGTCATGAAGAAACTAGGCAAGAGATTGAGAGACAGAATGTGAAAAGTTATCATGTCACATTCTGCTTTGGGGAACACACAAGGGAATAGGGATAACTAAGGAGAGGGAGCACGAATAGGGTGGCCAGGGAGAGAGAACGACATGATGATAAGAGCATATCTTCACTCTTGGGCTGACTGGCTTCTTGACCTTGAGCAGACCATTTAACAGGTTCCTAGCTTGATTTTTTTTTTTTTATTTGTAGGGTTATGGAGCTCAAATATACCTGAGAGAGTTGTAAGAATTAAATGAGTTATAAATTCTAAAATCTTGGAATGCTGCTTGGCACATAGTAAGTTCTCAATAAAAATTAGCTTTTATTATTATAATTTACAGAGTCAATATGTGACAAACAAACTTGACAACTGAGAATGAAAATACAAAATTAGAGCAAAGAAAAGCAATATTTTAAAGATATTACATGTATTTATTATACAAGGATAGTGTTTTCTGCAGTCCCAACTACTACTATCCTGTGCCATAGAATAGCAAAGTAAAATTTCTAAGGCACATAATTCTGTGTCCTACCTGGGCCTGGAATTCCCTCCTTGTCCCAGTTTCCTTATTTTTGACCTTGTAAATCATGTTTCCAATTTGAGCTCAGATGTCATCACTTCCTAGAAGCCATATATGGCTCTCTTTCATCACAAACAGCTTATCACACTTCCCTCTGTATGATATCTACATATTGTGTGTTGTAAATTTTTGTGTTCTGACACAATATTTTGATTTGTTTCCATGGTTCTCTCCCATCAGGAGATACATGTAAGTTTCACACACATCTGTCCATCTCTACAACTTAACATGATTACTAATGAATAGTAGTTGTCAATAATTATTTACTGAATAAGAGGATATATGAATATTTTTACTGGCATCTTTCATAGTTTTAGTGGACTTTCAGCAATTACACAGATAAGTAAGACAAATTAGTGCTACAGTAAAGAAAACAATAGGCAATACAATTGACTATGCGAAATAGTAGCACCACCACTGATCGTTAGCTTTTTGTACATACCATATATAACACACTTAACAACCTATTAGATAATCCCAAAAATTATTCGTATGTTCAGAAACAGAAAATGAAGCTTGAAGAAATTATGCTACTTGTCCCAGATCATATAACTAATAAAATCATTCCTTGCTTTGCTATCCTACTTGAGCTCTCACTAACTAGAATGGCATTGTTTTAGGATCACAATCTTTGTGTTATGATCAAATAAATTTGGGAGATACTACATCCTCCTTCCTCAAGGATGCACAATATAACTTAGCACATGAAAAACTTTCAAAAGTCCTAACATGAAAATGCAGGACTTACTAGTTTTCTTAACACAGTTTAGTTAATTGATGACAGAACTTTATTTATTGCATGGAACACAAGTTAGAATTAAAAAAAAAAACTCTGATGCTGAGAAATACACTTTGAGATTTATCCAATAGTCTCTGGAAACAAACAAAAAAAAACATTTAGTTTTTCATGATCATTTACAAAATATGCTGAATCCATTTATAATAGTTCCTAAACTCTGTTAGCATCAAAAATGTTCCTGCCAACTGGAATTCTATAGATAAGAGTATGTCAGCATAAGGTCAGGCTTTAGGCAGGAGGAGATGATCCTTTACATAAAAGTTTAACATAATTTTTTTGTGCAGTGTTCTCTGTAAAATGTTAATCACATATACAAAGAGAGAAAGAATGCAAGCCACGTTACCTATGAGTTTGATGATAATGAAGATGCAGTATTTAAGGTCGAATTTGTCACTATCAGGAAAGAACTCATTTAAGTTTTTAGTATTTATTATTCTTTAAATTGAAAAGCTGGTATATATCCTTGCAAAAAACCTAATTTGTATTTTAGGGTCCACATACATGAGATGAATGATAGAAATAACAGTTCACTTAGAAAATTCTATTAATGGAGTAAATCTGCAAAATAGTTTTGGATTCCTGTCTAATCGTTTTTTAATTGAATATTGCCACATGATGTCAGTGGCTGGGCTTAGTGTTATAATTGTGTTGGCACCAAATACTACTACTTGTCCTTGAACTAGTGAAGAAAGATTAGGTATTGCTTAATGCCTAAGTAATATATTAGTAACAAGTAAGGACAAGTTATATCATGGCAAACTGAAAATTAAGAGTTCAAAATATCTTGATGATAGAAAAATGGTGGGAAGAACTGAGTCATCAGATGGTCTTTGATATCTTAGTCATTCACAGCCTAAAGACAGGGGCCGTGACAGTCAAAGATATATTTATATTTTGTGTAGTATTCTTGTTGTTTGCATAGACATTGTGATTTGTTTGTCATTTAATACATTTTATTTTGTTTTATAGTACTGTGGAAACTATTATTATAAGTCTGCACCTACTTTTATGTTCATATACATTTAAGGAAAATTATACAGTAGAAACTCCATAGTTGACTACCTCCCTTCATTGACCAGCTCCTTAACTTGACCTAACTTTCAAAGACCAGACACGCACCACTTGTATGTATCAGAACAGCAGGCCTAGCTCCTTATCTTGACCACCTCTGTTATGTTGGATGTTTTTTTACAGTCCCGTGAGTGGTCAACTTACAGAGGTACAGAGTTTCTAAAAAATATCAGCACTGAGAATTTGGTATACTACTGTTTTCTAAATAGAAGATGTTGAGCAATGTAAATCTTGTAATTCAGTAGCCCTGAAGTGAGGGAATATGGAAATGTGTGAAAGCTTTGTGGCTGTTACAAAGTCTGAGCACTGCCACAATCAACATAATTTAGACGATAGTGTTCAGGGATGCCTGTGCCCTCTAGTATGTCCTGCAAGTGCTCAAAATAGACATGAACAACTAAGAATTGTCTCCCCCAAAATGTCAGTAGTACTTTTCTTAGATTGACCCCTACTACATTTTTGTCACTATAACATTAGAGATAAATTTGAGCCCAGCTCTAGCAATTTCACTGTGGCATATGATTCATATATATGTATGCCAATATACCTCCTTATTTTAATATTCTCCCATTCTTTCTCTGTTAATTTAGAATTATTTACCAACAACCTCATTTCATAACGTATCTCAGTGTGTTTTGTAAATGTGTATGCACACTTGATTGGGTGATTGTCTAAAGTGGATGGGAACTGTTTGGTTTATATCTGTATAACCATTATTTCATTCTCTTATATTATGGGTCTTTGCATCTATATTTATATCTCCAGTAGGTAGGATGTCTTTCAGTCCTTCACAGCACATAGCCAAGGGTTCCTTTTTAATTTCCATACAATACAAATTCCTTAACTTTTTGCCCCAGTTTTATCGTCTGTAAAATAGGGAAAAGGTATGTATTTCCTTGTGAGTTTTTTTTTCTTTTTTTTTTTTTTGATATTTGTTCTGACTTTATTTATTTATTTTTTTATTAAATCATAGCTATGTACATTAAGGTGATCATGGGGCACCATACATTAGTTTCATAGACCGTTTGACACATTTTCATCACACTGGTTAACATAGCCCTCCTGGCATTTTCTTAGTTATTGTGCTAAGACATTTACATTCCACATTTACTAAGTTTCACATGTACCCTTGTAAGATGCACCCCTTGTGAGTTTCTTATGAGGATCAAATGAGAAATAAGTGAGCTCATAGTTTTTACGTCAGTGACTACTGACATAGTGAGTGGCTATATAAAGTTATTTACATTTTTTCTAATGGATACTTTTGGGTTTTTGATTACTCTATTAGAAAAATAATTGACATATTAGAGCTGAACAGGTATATAGAGCTATTCTACAGAATAGCAAAGTGACGCAGAGAGAGAGGAGTCACCTTTGTCTAATATAAGATGCTCCAGTGAGTGTTCTCATTCTCATTTGAATGTTTTCCCACTCTACTGCACTTCCACCCAAAAGGATGATAAAAGGATTAAGGAATGGGTTGACAACAGAACTAATAGTCTTTGAGACTATTATTTAAATTTATTTAAAACTTAAATGAGTTGAAAAACGGGATGGCAAGAGATCACTTATTCCTAAACACATTCAGTTTTGTTCAAAATCAAAATAAACATTTATCGTCTGTGAGATATAAACATGCATTATCATAAGCAAAATTGTAAGTCACTTGGCAGAATAAATTTTGTTCAGCTGTCTTACTAAATGGCAGTTTTGTCCAAGAAAATGGTTTTATTTTTATTTGTATAAATTTATAGGATACAAGTGTAATTATTTTATATTGGTGCTGAAGTTAGAGATTTTAAAATATCCATCGCCTGAATACCATACATAGTACCCATTAAGTGATTTCTCATCATTCACCCTACTCCCACCCCCACCTTTCTGAGTTTCCATTGTTTATCACTCCACATTCTACGTCCATGTATACACATCACTTACCTCTTACTTACAAATGACAACATGTGGCATTTGTCTTTCTGTGTCTGGTTTGTTTCACTTAAGATAATGGCTTAAGTGAAATGGGAGCCAATTTTTCCAGTATCATCCATGTTGATATAGAAGGCATAATTTCATTATTTTTAACAGACAAATAGTATTACATTGGGTATATAAACTGTATTTTCTTTTCAATCACCTATTTATCGATGCTTAGTTTTATTATGTATCTTTGCTATTGCAAATAGTGCTATGATAAACATGAGTGATATAATGATTCTTTTTAGTATAATGATTTTTTTTAACATTGGGTAAGTACCCAGTAATGGGATTGCTAGATCAAATGCTAGTTTTAGTTGTTTGAAAAAATCTTTGTACTGTTTTCTGTAGAGGTTGTACTACCTTGCATTCTAACCAATAATGTATAAACTTTCCTTTTTCTCTGCATCCTTGCCAACATCCGTTATTTTGTCTTTTTAATAAGAGTCATTCTCTTGGCCAATCACCGTGGCTTACACCTGTGATTCTAGCACTCTGGGAAGCCGAGGCGGGTGGATTGCCTGAGCTCACGAGTTCAAGACTAGCCTGAGCTAGAGGGAGACCTCGTCTCTAAAAATAGCTGGGCGTTTTGGCTAGCGCCTGTAGTCCCAGCTACTTGAGAGGCTGAGACAAGAGAATTGCTTGAGCCCAAGACTTTCAAGTTGCTGTGAGCTGTAATGCCACAGAGCTCTACTAAGGGAGATAAAGTAAGACTCTGTCTCAAAAAAATAATAAAGAAATAATAATAGTCATTCTCACTGGTACAAGATGATTTATCTCATTGTGGTTTTGGGGGCGTTTTTTTGCAGTTTTTGGCTGGGGCTGGGTTTGAACCCACCACCTCTTGCATATGAGGCTGGAGCCCTACTCCTTTGAGCCACAGTGCTGCCCTCTCATTGTGATTTTAATTTGCATTTCTCTGATGATTAGTAATGGTGAGTATTTTTTGCATATGCTTGTTAGCCACTTGTATGCCCTCTTGAAAAATATTTATTTATACTCTTTGTTCAATTTTTAATGGCGTTATTTGTTGTTGTTGTTGAGTTGAGTTCCTCATAAATTCTGGATATTAGTCTCTTGTCAGATACAGAGTTTGTAAACATTTTCTCCCATTCTGCAGGTTGCCTGTTCACTCTGTTGATCATTTCTTTTGCTTTGCAGACAATTTTTAATTGAATTAAGTCACATTTGTCTATATTTGTTTTTGTTTTCTTTTTTTTTTTTTTGAGACAGAATCTCACTATGTCACCCTCCGTAGAGTGCTGTGGCGTCAAAGCACTCAAACTCTTGGGCTTAAGCGATTCTCTTCCCTCAGCCTCCCAAGTAGCTGGGACTACAGGTGCCCGCCACAGTGCCCGGCTATTTTTTTGTTGTTGTTGCTGTTGTTATTGTTGTTGCAGTTGTCATTGTTGTTATAGCTGGTTGGGTCCGGGTTGGAACCCACCAGCCTCGGTGTATGTGGCTGGCACCCTATCCACTGAGCTATGGGCGCCACCTATATTTGTTTTTGTTGCCTGGGCTTTTGAGGCTGTAATCATGAATTATTTGCAGGGGTGCCCAACCTGAAGTGGGCCTCATGATGATTTTGTGAGGACGTTTTTGCTTATTTCTGGTGTTGAATATCTTGAAAAGTATGCAGGCATCTTTTGTTTGCTAACCAGCTTTCTTTAGTGTTTGTGTGTTTAATGTGCGGCCCAAGACAACTCTTACTCTTCTAATGAAAAAAGAAAAAAATGCGGCGCCCATAGCTCAGTGGGTAGGGCACCAGCCACATACACCCAGGCTGGCTAAACAACAACTACAACAACAACTATAACAAAATAGCTGGGTGTTGTGGTGGGCTCCTCTAGTCCCAGCTACTTGGGAGGCTGAGGCAAGAGAATCACTTAAGCCCTAGAGTTTGAGGTTGCTGTGAGCTCTGATGCCATAGCACTCTACTGAGAGTGACATAGTGAGACTCTGTCTCAAAAAGAAAGAAAAAGAAAGAAAGAAAGAAAGAAAGAAAGAAAGAAAGAAAGAAAGAAAGAAAGAAAGAAAGAAAGAAAGAAAGAAAGAAAGAAAGAAAGGAAAAGAAAAGAAAAGAAAAAAATACAAAAAAATTTGGACACCCCTAGCCTAGACCAATGTCCGGAAAAGTTTTTCTTATGTTTTCTCCCAGCATTTTTTAAATTTCCAATTAATATGAGGATGAATACAATTAGGTTACATACTTTTCATTTGTAAGTTTAAAGTTTAAGTTGCAGCTGTGTCCTTCACTCTGGAAGTGTGCCATATACCCATACTTTGTACCTGTTGGGTGGTAGCCCACTGAACCTCTTTCTCTCTTCCCCCCACTTGAATCCAATTGCGTTTTTCTATTATATGAGCCTGTAGTTACTAATCTACTGGTTTCAATTTAGTACTGAATACATGTAATGTTTGTCTTTCTATTCCTGTGAAACTAAAAGTAGACCTACATTGACTTTGCAAAAAAAGACATTTTACCACAAGGACATTTGCACTTGAGTGTTTATAGCATCTCAGTTCATAATCACAAAGATGTGAAAACAACCCAGTTTCCCTTCAACATTTGAATGGGTAAATAAACTAATGGATAATAAGCTAATGGATACTTCACTTACTCTCCAAATTTGTCCAAGTTTCCAAGTTGTTTTTAAGAGATGCAAAATCTCCATCTTTTTATGTCTGAGTACCATACCATGGTATGCATATACTACACTTTATTGGAGGTGGCGGGTTCAAACCTGGCCCCAGCCAAAAACTGCAAAAAAAAAAAAAAAAATGACCATACTGCCCAAAGCAATATGCAGAGTGCACTATAAGAATGCACTATTTCTGTAGATGCCACTGTATGGCCAATGGAGTGGGCTGGGGTTCTGGGGATCCCTGTGGATTTGCTAACTTGAATATTTCCATGGATTGTAGGACATAGAGTCTGTCCCTAATTGTCTGGTACTGGCCTTAGAATGTGGGAGACAAATAAGGGGGAGACTTATTATCTATTGAGATAACATCTTTTTTTCTTTTTTTGCAGAATTAGAAAAAAGTACTAAAATTTGTATGGAACCTAAAAAAAGCCCAAATAGCCAAACCAATCATTAGCAAAAAGAATAAAGTTAGAGGCATCACATTACCTGACTTCAAATTATACTACAAATCCATAGTAAATGAACAACCTGGTACTGGTATAAAAGACACAAAGATCAATGAAACAGAATAGAGAATCCAGAAACAAAGGCACATATTTACAGGCAATTGATCTTTGACAAAGTCTGCAAAAGTGTACACTGTATGTAGGTCTTTTAAAGATATGTGACCAGTCACAACCCAGAAATGGATTTAAGCCACTTATTAAAATCTCTGAAGAAGGTTTATAATGTTACTGATCTGGTTTTAATTTGTTTAGTTCATTAAGAAGTGCTTTAGCTTGCCTTTCCAGTTTAAAAACAGTGGTAATTCTTATACCCTGAAGCAGACAGACGCCTTATTTGTATGTTTATAAATTACCTGTGGAAAAAATGTTTCTTTTTAAAAAACATTTATTGATACAGAGTTAGTATGACAAAATTATGCATATTTAATTTATATAATTTAATGAATTTGGAAATATGCATACATCCATGAAAACATCATCATAATCAATGTAATAGACATTTAAAAAGTTAAAAACTGTTACCCCTTGAAATTACCTTTTCTAATATGTCAGCCACAGTGGCCTCAAAGTCAGAATATTTTCAGCTGTGTCATTAAATTTATTTTGCTTTTGGAAAGTTTGACCTAACCCTGAATTTAGGTATGTCATGCTCCTCAGATTATTGTGTTTGTTTCAACACTGTCATTAAAAAGTCTCATCTATTAGATTAACCAGAATCCTTGAAAAATATTTACTTTTGCTCCTTTGATGGTTTTTCTTCTTTGATAGGAAGGAAGACAAAAGAAGGTCAAGAAAAGAGTGAGATCTTATGCAAAACAATACTTTAGCTTTCTTCTCATTTTCACTTTTCTTTGAAATGTATTTACAGTTCATATTTCTGAACAGCCTTTTTCATTACATGATACATAAACATGAAGAATATGTAGTGATCTCTGTGCTGTTTGTGGGTAGGTTGTTCTTTATGCTTATATTTCTTGTCTTTGGCAAGAAACAAAAAGTGATTTTGCAGTTTTCTTCACCGCCTTTTTATGAGTATAAAAAGTACTTGTTCTTAATTTTTTTCATAGATCTTTTAGTAATGCAGTTGTCAAATAAAACCTCTCCTCTATGGGTTGTTGATTTTATGTCCACAACCAGAAGGTGGAGAACGTGGTTAATTTTGATCACTTGACAACATGTTAGGATTAAATAAGAGGGAGTAGGATCTTTACATGTCTTCTAATGTGCATTGTACACCAAATAAAGGAGGATGGATGCAAGCCTTTATAATTACCTGCTATGTGTTTGTCCACCAAACTTCTGTTGGAGCTCCTTAAGATGTCTGAAATAATCCAGGCACGGAGGCTTCCATATACTATTACCCACAGTATGGATTTCCAAAAGCAAATACCAAGAGTTTTATTGAGCCTGGTCTCATTCATTGCATCTCATTCATTGAGGAAGGTGATTGAAACAGATTCCAAATAGTAATGTGGTAGGCTTTGCAAAAGCATTTTATGTGTTTTTTTTTTTTAATTTGTCTCCTGAAGTAGAATGAAGACAAAAGGAAACAAGGATTTTATGTAAAACATGCTCCAGTGTGATGACTGCCCTGTTTTATTAGTACCAAGTGTCAGGACCACCATGGGGACAATTCCCATCTTCCTGACATGTTGAAGCTTAATTATCAGAGCACTTTCTGCAGCTATGTATTTCCTTTGCACCCTTTTGTTTTCTGCTTGGGTTCACATCTTTGTGTCATTGGAATTCACTCATCAATTACATTGTTCATTATCTTCTCTTTTGATGGATAGTCCCTTGGTGTTGTTTAGACTCTTCAATTCAGTGGTTACCATCCACATCAGACTAGGGAATGCCCAACAGAGAAAGATGGTGAATGGTATCTATAACATAAGGAACTTATAATATGTAATCATTTGTGTAGACAGAGTTCGAATTATGTTGAAAATGCGAAGCACTAGGGAAGAAGATAAAGATGAATATTTAGGTACACAGATGAGATGGGCATCCAATGGTTACATTCTTGGTGTCTCAAACTGTTGTGTTCTAAATTTCACATAAAAATTCTTTGTGGATATTTGGCATGTGTTTCCAAAGTTTAATTAAAATTCTACTCAGATACGCTTGTGGAAAGAGGGAAAGGGCTGTACTGAGTATAAAGGAGAACCTCCACAGATGATCACCTCCCTACATTTTTCACAGACTAGATATGCACCACATGCATGTATCAGTATAGCAAGCCTAAATAAGGTATATTGACCACCTTTGTTTTTTTTTTTTTTTTTTTTGAGGGCAAGTGCAACTTATTTTATTCATCTCATAGCAGCCAGTGAGCTACATGGGAGGTCCACACCTATCCAGCTCATGGCAGCTGGTGAGCTATATAAAGTATTGACCACCTTTGTATGTTAACCAATCTGTTACATTCCCTTGAATGCTCAACTTACAGAGGTTCCATTGTATTTTATATAATCTTAGAAAACTCAGTAGTTTCATAGGAACCACCATAGGAAGAGAGTGGTAAATATTCAGAAAGTGCCCTCTCTCTAGCTCCCAGAACCATCAATGAGGTATCATATAATTTTCTTACTTATGTGAACCTAAATGAAAGAAGAGAGATGTTGGTATCTAGGGGAGAAAGGAACTAAGTGAAATTTGATCATTGTTCTCTCATTCTATAAAATTTATTTTCTTTAAAGCACATCTAGTAATTTAAAACTGTCTTATTGTCTACTGTTTGTTTAGCATTGACAAGAAGGCAAAGACTTTAAAGGGAGCAAAGTTTTCACAGCTTATTTTTAATCGGTTATATATATTCCATTCTTTCTGAGATGAGTAGTGGCAACTATTACTGTCTCCAATTTATAAACATGTAAATGAAGAATCAAATATACTAAGTGATTTGCCAAACTAATTTATTATTTCATATACTAATTTCATAGAGATATGCTTAACAAAAATATTGTGAAATTCAAAAAAGTTATCATAGAGGTCGGATTTAAAAATAGTGAATAACAAAAGTGGTGATAAGAAAATGAAGCCAGAAATGAGATTAAATTTGCTAAGCATACAACTCTTATGGGTGGATTACAGCTTTGGCTCTAAGATTTTAAGAAATTACTGTACAATAAAGAACTTAGAAATAAAAAAAAAAAAAAGAAAAACCCTGGCCATGATAAACTAGAGCTGAGACTAGCTATCTACTTCAATTTACCTGCTTTTGAAAATTTATCACTTAATCTGCCTGTGATTTAAAATGTTCTTGACAGGTAGATAATTGTATATAAATTCCATCCTATCTGTATGCCTTTCAAATTGCTTTCAGCTTGTAACATAACATGTTCAGGGTTTTCAGGACATCAGCATTTTGTGGGATCTGGCAGGGAAGATCTTTCCATGGAGTAAGGAGGCTGTGAAATGCAGGCAGGGGACAAGCAGGCTAGCAGTACAACAACACAGTTCTATAATGTGGCCAAAATGAGGAGGTACCTGTAGGTCATAATGCTAACGGGCTAGGCCTCAGTTGTTGTCTCCTGGTTTACCTCCTGGGCCAATGCATTTAGAGAATATGATAATCCTTTGTAGCTACTTTCTGGGAGAACCTTCAATACCGTCAATAGAAATGAGTGTACTTATCAAAAGGTGGAAAGATGCATTTAGAAATCTTAAGTAAGATTGTTTTACCACATGGAGTCTTATATATGCTATCTTTTAAGTAACTGATCAAATTGAATATCACCTTGTGAATCTCTGGAATTATGTAAGTCTAACTTGCAATCACTAAGACAATGAATGAGGAAAATTGCCCCCCTAGCTTAATCCTTTGTTTTTATTTTATATAAGGAGAATATATTACTATAGCATCACATATTCTGTTGATTATAGAATTAATTAACGGTTAATCTGCAAAGGTGTACTATTCATAGGAAATCTGAGCAATGCTTTAAATTTCTCATGTAGGTCTTAACTAAGAGTACTAATGTTTCAGAAATGCTATTTTCTGATTATATTTTTTGTTTCATTCAAATTTAAACAGCTTTATAGTGTGGAAAAACACATTCAAAAATACTTCAGTTCATACTTAGAAATTTTAACTTTACAAAAATTTATTTAAGGATGAAGATATTAATACTAATATGTCAATAATTTAATGTTTTCAACTACATTAAAAATATAAATTATAGAATTTTATTTTATTTTTCTTCTAAAACTTATAAACTATCTTCCATGTTTCAACATACATAGTACTTCATTTAATGCTAGAAGTAGTCATCATTATTTAACTTGCTTTAGAGATTCAGAAAGGTAAAATAATTTATTTAAGTATTTTTCAGCTTTTTCTCCTTTCTTAAATATTAGTCTCTGCGTGAAGATATGAAATTCTATTTGCTGTGTTGAGCTGTTAAGCTGTAATTGATCATCTTTCCCTCTGAGAACTACCAAATACAGCAAGAATGATGAGCTGTCAGAAGAAGGACAGTCAAACCAGGAAAGGTTAGGATTCAATGATCTGTCAGAACTAGGGCTTAGGATTCCTTATCCCTGCTTCAAAGGGGGGAAGTTTTGCTTTAATCTGTTTTATTTTTATTTTTATTTTTTGAACACAACAAAGATTTATTGTTTTATATTCTGTAGATTATAAGTCTGACACAGATTTCATTGGCCAAAAAAAAAATTATTGACAGGGCTGCATTATTTTTTGGTGCCTCTGGAGGAGAATTTACTTCCTTGCCTCTTTCTGATTTGAGGGGCTGCCCATATTCCCTACTTTGTGGTCCCTTCCTCCATCTTAAAAACCAGCAACATTGCATTTCTATGACCACTCTTTTGTAGTTTATAGTCACGTTGGTCACATCTCTCTTAGCCCATAAAAGGTTCTCTGGTTTTAAAGGCCCCTGTGATTAGATTGGGCACAATTTGATAATCCAGGTTACTTTCCCTATTTTAAGTTCCTTAACTTAATCTTATCAGCAAATTCCTTTCAGCCTGTAAGATAATGTTTTCAGGACATCAGCATTTTGAAGGATCTGGCAGGGAAGATCTTTCCATGAAGTAAGGAGGCTGTGAAATGCAGGCAGGGGACAAGCAGGCTGTCAGTACAAGACAGTCCTATATTGTGGCCAAAATGGGCATAGGCTTAGCCTTCTAGTTATTCATAGTAACTAGAGGTTTAGCTAAACTATGAGAATTCAGATGGACCCAAATGTGCTAATTTAGATCTTGAGCCTGCAATTGAATGCACAGGATACCCAGAAGCTCTAGAATGGATTTGGGTGTATTCAGTGGCCGGAATTCTCTGCTACTAGACCAGCCACACCTACTGCTTTAGGAACTCTCAAACCTGTGTCAGGACCCACGTGGGCATTTTTTCATAGGAACTCTACCTGAAGACTACAGCAACAGTTATTTATACTCTCATTTTCTACAATGAGAATGGATTAGCTTTATGACCTGAAAAAAAATGTAATTTAAAAATGGCACTGAGTCTCTTTTAGACCCTTGGGCAGGTCAGTTTATTTTCCTGGTCCTCAGTTTCTTTCACTGTAAAGTGGATGTTCTGATTCCTTAGGACCCCTTAGCTCATATGAGAGAAATAAAATCTAGGAAGAGTAAAGTACATTTTTTCTTGACCTTCTTCCCTCCCTCACTACATTAACTTGGTTCTGGTCTAATATGCCTCCTTCTAGCTGCAACGGTCCAATGAGAGGCGCCTCTGGTCGTGCATCTTCCCCTTCCCCCTTTTAATTTTAAATATTGAGGTTCAACATATATTTTGAAAAAAATCTTGAGCTAATAATAATTGGTCAAGATACTTCTTATCTCCAGAAAAATATCAAGGGAGCCTCGAGATTCAGCTTAGGAGTTTTTGCATGGACCCTGACTAGAGTTTTAGGGTATGGTTTTAGAGACCAAGCCTAATGTGGAAGCTAAGGCCTGCCAGGTATAAAAGTCAAAGACTCAAAAGACCAAGGATGTAGGCAGTTATCACAGGGTCATTCAGAAAAAAGTGATTTATAGATCATTTTATTTTCTCCATATGAATACTTGTATTTGCGTTATATAGAACTGACTAGGTTGCTCAACTATTTCAAAGCTCTGTCTTTAAAAATGAGTTCATGAACCTGTAATTTTTGCATGGTGAGATTCACTATAAAGAACATAATAATTTTGTCATTAACTTTGTTTGAAGGAACCAATGTTAATTTGTCCTATGGGACAAATGGGATCTATAGCTCATAATTTGTGCTAATTTAAATGAGGGGTCAGTATGACAACAACTTTCTTCTATATGGCAATTAAGAAATTTCTGTCATACCTGTAATCCTAGCACTCTGGGAGCCCGAGGCAGGTGGATTTCTTGAGCTCAAGAGTTCGAGACCAGCCTGAGCAAAAGCAAGACCCCATCTCTACTAAAAAATAGAAAAAAGTGAGGCAAGAGGATCACTTGAGCCCAAGAGTTGGAGGTTGCTGTGAGCTGTGACCCCATGGCACTCTACCCAGGGCAACAGCTAGAGACTCTGTCTCAAAAAAAAAAAAAGAAAAGATAAAAAAAAGAAAGAAAGAAACAGAGAAAGAAAGAAATTTCTTTCAACAGAGGAATGTATTAAAAAAAAAAACCATGGTGTGTTTTGTGTATGCATAACAAAATATTATGCAACCTTTAGAAAAGATCCTGCCATTTTCCACACGTGGATGAACCTTGTGGACATTAAGCTAAGTGAAATAAGCCAGAAACAGAAGTTAAAAAAATACTGTATGATACTACTTATATAAGGAATTTTAAAATATATATCAAATATACAGAGATAGAGAATAAAAATAACAATGGTGGCCCTCCCTCTTGCCTTCAGTCTTTAGCACATTCTCCTGATCCTCTTTCCATCACCCCACATGGTCTCTTACATTTCTTCGTGCCCTCCCTACACCGTGCCCCCTCCCATGCCCATTTCCCGACCTTTTTGTGTCATCCTCCTGGCCCTGGCTGTAGACACGCTGGATGAGGCAGAGCGCCAGGGGAAGGCCGAGTTCCATCGCTGGAGCTCCTACATGGTGCACTGGAAGAACCAGTTCGACCATTACAGCAAGCAGGATCGCTGCTCAGACCTGTGACCCAGGCGGGTTCCCACGTCCCTCCACCCCGCCTGGACTCCCCCTGGCTGCATATAGTATTTATTTAGGGGATGGGAAATAACACAGACAAATCCCAGACCCTGCCTGTCCTACCCCCGACTTCCCCTCGGGGCTCCCGGTCCTCTGCATGTCTTGGGCTGAGCTCCCCCCTTGCAGTGCCTTCACCCCTCTGGGCTGCCAATAAACTGTTACAGCTAAAATAAATAAATAAATAAATAAAAATAACAATGGTTCCTAGGGTTGGGGGAGATAAGGAGCTTTAGATCAAAGGATACTAAGTAGAAAAAGCATAAAACGAGCAAATCTAGAGATCTAATATGCATCATCAGGGCTATACTTCATAAAATTTTCTTGTATTAGCAATTTCTGCTAAATGAGTAGATTTTCTATGCTCTTGCCACAAAAAAAAAACTGTACCCGTGAGATGATGGATATGTTAATTTGCTTCACTATACTAACATTTTACTATCTATATGTGTCCCATGACATCATTTTGTATTCCTTAAATATACATAAAAAATTACTTCTTTGAAAAGAAAGATCTCAATTACTTATAAATAACACTTTTCCTAATTCTAAAAAGATTTAAGGCAAGATGTAATATGTAAATATTTTTAAATAAACTCAGTTAAAAATGAAAAAAGGTTACAACCTAAGAATAGGGGGAAGGGGGAAAGGGAGGGGAGGGAGGGGGGAGGTGGGTAGAGGGAAGGGGATTGGTGGGATTACACCAGTGGTGCATCTTACAAGGGTATATGTGAAACTTGGTAAAAGGTCTGTGAAGCTAGTGAAGATGCCCCACGATTATATCAATGTACACGGCTATGATTTAATAAAAAAAATAAAAAAGGTTAAACATGTATGCAAATATATATTTGTGTGCATACACACACACATCCCTATTTAAAAAGAGGAGAACAGAACAAGAGAAATCTGGAATGAGTGAGGTATAGAACTCAAGAAATTAATTTAGCAGCTCAAGCCAGAAAAAGATCGAATTGATTATACTGTGTTATTGTTTGAAGTAGGGAAACAAACAATTTAAGTTACCAAAACAACTTCTTTCTTGACACTGAATTAAATCTAAGGACTTTGGGGGATACCATTATCTCTGACTTTACTTTTTAATAAATACAGAAAAGCAAATGGATACTTTAAAAATAGATTTTCCAGAAAAGCTGAGTGTCACATCAAATCAGATTTCAGTAGGGATATTTCTGTGGGAAGCAAGGCAAACTAGTCCAGGAATACCAAATAATCAATTATATAGGAGCAGAGCTTAGACTACCTAGAAGAGGCAGTCTACAAGGTCCTCTACACTATGAACCTTTAGCTTACAGTATAAGCCTTATTTGGTCAACTGGGGAAAAAAGGGTTAGAAAGGCAACAAAAATCCACTGAGCAATACAAAATAAAAGAAATGTGGAAGCCTTGCATTTCTGTCCCAAGTGTTTATATTACATTTCTCTATAAAAATGCAAGTCCTTTACCTTGAACAGTCCCAGAGGTTTCTTTGGGTGTACTTTTGAGACATAATCAGCCTTTATCCTACAAAAAAATGGGAGTGAGGGTTATTTGAAAAGTAGCATTAAAGATTGCAACTGAGATAGAGACAAACAGAGAGTTGACCAGAAACATTAATCTGAAAGTACAGAGTAGAAAGTGAATAGCCAGTATTACATGACTAAATAAACACATGGCAGGTCATAGAAGAATCAGGTACATAACATGGTGTGCTAAGCATCTTCCAGAGATATCGCTTGGCAAGCTTGCAAATTTTACATGGAGCCCACTGGTATTTTCTGTATATAGGCCACCAACTTCTAAAGGGAATCAAGGTACTTCATATCTCAGACATTAAATAAATTCATCAATATTTACTAGTTTGAATGTGTACTTCCCCTTCTAAACTATAGGTTCCACAAGGAAACACACTGCCTGCTTTTTTTTTAACCACTAAATATCTATCAAGAAACATGTCTCGATTTCTCTAATGATCCTAGTTATGAAGCCTTTATCAGATTCATAACATGCAAATATTTCTTCCCATGCTGAAGGTTGTCTATTTCCCTTAACTGTTGTATCCTTAGCTGTGCAGAAGTTTTTCAGTTTAATTAAGTCCTATTTGTTTATTTTTGTTATCATTGCAATTGCCACTTAAGTCTTCTTCATAAAACCTTTCCCCGGGCTGATATCCTCTAGAGTTTTCTCACGTTTTCTTCTAGAAATTTTATCATTTCACGTCTTAGATCTAAATCTTTTACCAATAATCACATCTACCACTGGGCAAGAGACATGAACAGAACATTCTCTAAGGAAGACAGACAAATGGCTAACAAGCATGAAAAAATGTTCATCATCCCTAATCAGAGAAATGAAAATCAAAAGCAGCCTGAGATATCACCTAAACCCTATAAGAGTAGCCCACATCACAAAGTCCCAAAGTTGCAGATGCCACAGTGGACATGGAGAGAGGGGAACATTTTTTCACAGTTGGTGGGACTGCAAGCTACTACAGCCTCTTTGGAAAATTTATGGCGAGTTCTCAAAGAACTAAAAGTAGACCTCCCATTTGATCCCTCAATCCCACTACTAGGCATCTATCCAGAAGAAAAAAAATCATTTTATCATAAGAACATTTGCCCTATATTGTTTATTGCAGCTCAGTTTACAATTGCAAGGATGTGGAAATAATCTAAATGCCTATCAATCTAAGAATAGATTAGCAAACTGTGGTATATGTATAACATGGACTACTATCCAGCCATGAAGAAACAAATAGTGACTTTACATTTTTTTTGTATTAACCTGGATGGAGTTGAAACACATTCTTCTTATCACGAGAATGGAAAACAAATATCTAATGTACTTATTACTAATATGAATCTAGTAGATGATCTAATAGATGCCCACATAAGAGAAAAACGCAATTCAATTCAAGTTGAGAGGGAGGGGGAACAAGAGATGAGGGAGAGGGGAGAAGGGAAGGGGATTTGTGTGCTCACTTAGTGGGCACAATGTAAGGGTATTTGGCACACCTTTTGAGTGCAGGACATAATTACACGAAGGACTCTACTTAACAAATGCAAATATTGTAACCTAATGGTTTGTACCCTTACATTAACCTGAAATAAAAAATAAATAAAATAGGAATTACCAGCTGTGAAAAATTAAATAAATTAAAATTTCAAAAAACAAAGAAGCACATGTCTTGACAATTATAAGATGTTTTTATAGTATTTGTTGAAGGACATAATTACTTTACTTATATTTTCTTATTTAATAATGGTAATTTTACAAGAAATCAGAGGTGACATTATCCTTATGTTATGGCTGAACATGTAAGACTATGAAAGTTTAAATAATTTACATTTCCTCTAACTCCATCCATCCATTTAAGAAGTAACAGTGCTGTCCTTTGCCCACAAGTCTTCTTTATGCCAATGCCCATTACGCACCACTATCTTCATATCAAGAAAACACTTAATAAATATGTACAATGCACAAATTGTAGTGTTAGGTATTGCAGATGCTGAACAAATAAGATAAGGTCTTTAGGTTATGAAGCAAGAAAAACAGAGGGTCATATGAAATTAAAACACAAACTTTTTTTTTCAGATATCTAAAGATATGAAAAAATCAAAATGTGTGAAAACACAAAAACACATAACTTTTATCCTAATGTGGGAGGATCTGAAGGTTTTGACAAGAAGGTTGTAAGAATGACCGTAGAGGAATTTAAAGGGTATGATGGCCCATATGAACATGAGTGGTGTGGTAGGCAGAATTTTTGTTCTCATGAACTTCTTTCTTTTCCCTTCCATGAATATTTTCTATTTCATGAGAAAATGGACTTTGAAGATGTGACTAATATTTGGTGACCTGAAAATGGGGAGATTGTTTTGGATCATCTGGCTAGAACCTATTAGTGCAGGGGCTTTTTTTTTTTTTAAGTCTCCCTTTTTTGAGATCTGGATTTCTTTACCGAATCTTCCTTTCTCTTGGATTATATTGGCTATATTACCCATGAGATAGATGTATTTATCTTACTCATCTTTTCGAAGAATCAGCTTTTTTGTGCTAATTATCTCATATTTTATTTTCTATGTCATTCATTTTTCCCTTTATCATATTTTTAACTCTTCTTATTCTTTTCAGATTTATTCTGTTATTTTGGCCTACAATAGTGGAATGGTTATTATGTTTTATTTTTTCACATATTCTTTTTTTTAAGCAACAGGACAGAGTTTATTGACAAGGAAAGAGCGAAAGAAAGATTGAGAAGGCAAAGGAGAGGGAACAGAACCTCCAGCAGTGGAGGGGGAAATCCAAGTGGGAAGCCTCTCACATATTCTATAATTTATGTCTTTACATTTCTCTCCAAGATCAGCCTTCTCTCCAAGGCGCATTCCACAATTTTGACAGATACTTCTCCCATTATTGTTAAGCTCCAAATGGATCATCATTAATATTAGAATTTATTATTTAATTTATAGCTTATTTAATCTTTTTCCTCCCAAGATATATAAATTTTTTATTGTTTCTTTAGCTATTATTTTTCTAATATTTTTGTTGTTTTGATTATATGTATTGCCATATAAAACACAAACACTCCGCTCAAGGATGCTGTGCAACACGAATTTAGGCAGAATACATTAGGAATGACTTGCCTCTATTCCATAATAATTTCAGCTTCAGATTGGAAGAATTTAATGACTGGGATAGAAATCATTGAAAGGATTTTTTTACTCATATGTCTAGCACCTTAGCTAGACAGTATACTATAGTAACTCCATTTGGCTTAGGCTTCCTGGGTTCCAAAAGGGAGCATCCCAAGACGAAACATCCTGAGGGCAAGTAATTCTAAGACAATTAGATGTAATATGCTTGACTTTTTTTGACCTAGCCTCATAAAGCACATACAGTAAAAACCATGGTTTTGTGTGGGTCGCCATCACAAGCTAGCTTCAGATTCAAAGAGTAGGGAAATACAGCTCCACCTCCTGATTAGGAACATGATCATGTTTAAAGACTCTAAAGGAAAGAGGAAGGTGGAAGGATATTCCGGCCGGACTCTCGGCGGCGGCACCGTGCTCCACGATGATTGGCTGTTTTTCTGGCCACGTGGAATTGGCCAGACGGCCAGTGTTAAGGGCCATCCTGCAACCATTCGCCTGCTAGTTTCAAGGCCTGGGCAGGCAGCGTAATGGGACAGGAAGATTGGCTGGGTGGAGGGAGGTTGAGGTGAGGCAGGCAAGGACCAGCTGCTGATTCTAGATGTTGATAGGATAGGATGCCTGGGAGAACTGGGTAGAGGAGTTCGTGGTCGGGGTGCGGAAAGGCGGGAGGCTCCCTGCAGCTGTAGGAGCGGGGCTCAGGGCAGGATGGGAAGCCCCCAGGAAGGGTCGGAGCTGTGTTCCACAGCTGGGCCTGAGGTTGGGTAAGCGCTGTCACTCTGAGGGGCATGTTGAGTTAGAGTTCTTGTGGGCCTGAGTGGGGAAGGGGGGACCATTAAAGTGTTGCACCGCACCACAGTAAGGTGTTTTAATGCTGGGACTACTTGATACCGTGTTCTCGGCTGGGAAAGACCTTGAAGACCTTGTGGTTCAACTTCCAATGTGCAGATGTGGAAATTGAAGCCCAGAGAGGGTAGGGAACTTGTCCAAGGTCACACAGCCGGTTAGTGACTCGGCGCCGGTAGCACAGTGATTAGGACACCGGCCACATGCACCTACTCTGGTGGGTTGGAACCTGACTCAGGCCAGCTAAACAACAATGACAACTGCGACAAAAATAGCTAGACATTATGGTGAGTACCTATAGTCCCAGCTACTTGGAGGCTGAGGCAAGAGAATCACTTAAGCCCAAGAATTTGAGGTTGCTGTGAGCTGTGACAGGATGGCACTCTACTGAGGGCAACATAATGAGACTTGGTTTCAAAAATAAAAATAGAAAAATTAGCTGGGTGTTGTGAGGCTGGGTGTTGGGGAGGGTCAGGCAAGAGGATTGCTTGAGCCCAGGAGTTTGAGGTTGTTGTAGGTTGGGCTGATACCACGAAGGTCTAGCCTAAGGCAAGAGTGAGACTCTGCCTCAAAAAAAAAAAAAAAAAAGACACTAGATACTATTGTAGGTGATATTCACGGTATGACCATATTTTTGTAAAGCTATTTATACATACATATGAAAACAGTAGTAAATCTGTAAAGATACATACCAAAATATGTGCAGTCATTACAAATGAGGGCAAATCACTCTTATCCACACACAGTATTTGATGACTTTTATAGTGCTCTAATATTAATTATTTCATTAATCCCCAGAAAAACACCATGATATAGTTATAAATGAGTAAACTAAAGTTAAGTGACTTGTCTATAAATGTATCAAAAAAGAAACACAAATGAAGTTCAAAAACAAATCTTTTGACTCTATAGATTCCATTCTATTACACTGTCTGTGCTTAAATTTAAGAGTATTTTTCTCAGTCACAAAAATAAAGCCACAAAATACATGTTGAATGATGTTGAATGAACATATTTTACAATGAGAATTTTCTGACAGAGTAAAGCAGCATGTCATGGTGGTTTTAATTTGCATTTTCCTGATTATTAGTGATGTTGAACAGTTTGTCATACATTAGTTGGCCATTGTCTGTCTCCTTTTGAGAAAAGTCTGTTTGTGTCTTTTGTCCACTTTTTAATAATGTTATTTGTTTTTTTCTCCTTGATTAGTTTGATTTTGTTGTAGATTCTGTATATTAGCTCTTTGTCAGATATATAGTTTGCTTTTCTCCTATATTTAGGTTGTCTATTTACTCTGTTGATTATTTCCTTTGTTGTGTGGAAACTTTCTAGTCATGATCACCATTATTAAGAAGTCAAAAAAAATATCACACAGTATATGTTGCCACAGTTGCAGTGAAAATTGAATGCTTACACACTGTCGATGGGACTAAACTTGTACAGTAACTGAGATAATGCCAGGAAGGCTATGTTAACCATTGTGATGAAAATGTGTCAAATGGTCTATGAATTGAGTGTATGATGCTCCATGATCATATCAATGTACACAGCTATGATTTAATAAAAAAAAAAAAACTTGTACAACGGTTATGGAAAGCAGTGTGGAGATTTATAAAAGGACTAGAAGTAGACCTACTATTTTATCTAGCAACCTTACTGCTGGGTATGTTACTAAAAGAAAGAAGCCATTTTATGAAACAAACTCCCGCACTTGAATGTTTAGCATAGAACATTCACAATAGCAAAGATAAGGAATCATCCTAAGTGTTCATAAACTTGAGTAGATAAAGAAAATAACACTTTTTAAGTGATATATATATCACTAAGAGATACAGATATTCTGTTCATCGTTCCAGAGTATGTATACATTTCACCACTGAACTATTTGAGAGCTAAATAACACAGATAAATTTGTATGCTAAACACCTCATGAGGTATATCCCTAAAACAATAAATACAATAAAATTTGCAAAATTAGTAAATTTAATATTAATGCACTATTGCTGTCTAATTCATGGATCTGTCAACTATAACCTTTGGCCAAGTACAACCCTTTACTGTTTGTTGTTATAAATAATGGCTCAGTAGAATACACCCACATTTTGTCCATGACTGTTTTTGAGGTATAACAACAGAGTTGCGTAGTTGCAACAAAGACTATAAAATCCACAAAGCTGAAATTATTACTCTCTGGCCCTTTACAGAAAAAGTTTGCTACGCCTTCAGCGAATTCAAAGTTTATATGCAAATTTTACTATGTGTTTAAATAATGACCTTCATAGTTATATTATCTTAATCGGGATACAATCTAAGATTGCTCATTACATATTAGTTACATTTATTTAATCTCTGCTACTTTTAAAAATTTTGAACAGTTGCTTATCCTTTCTTTGTATTGCATTACATTGACATTTTTGAAGAGTGAGGCCAGTTATTTTATAGAATATTTCTCCCATTTCCTCATGATAGATTCCTGTTATGCATTTTGGGCAGTAATAACACTGCAGTGATACTCAGTACATCCTATCAGTAGGTGCTTGTTATCAGTTTCTCCCTTTGTTAGTGGTATTCCTTTTAATTATTTGGTTAAGTTATTGTTTGCTAAGCTCTTCCAATGTGAAGTTACATTTTTACCTTTGTTATTAACATACAATTTGTGGAAAGATAAGCTAAGACTATATAAATGTCTACATTGTCATATAATACTACAATTTACTAGTTCTGAATAAACTATCACTGTGATGGTTAAAAATAGTAATTTTCTAAAGCCTAGTCTGCATTTTTTAGTATCTTGGTATCTTTACTATCAGTCTGATGTATACAGAATGTAGAGTTCAAGGCTAGTACTCACTAGAACCCTGAATTAACACAGAATATTGAGCCTTATCGCCAGTGCCTTTTTGAACATGAATAAAGAATGTGATACTGAAAACAAGAAACATTTTTGGCATACAGAATATTTATGGAGAAAAGTCCTATAGGAATGCTCAGAATAAGCTTTGAATAATATTATTTAAAAGCATGTAGAAATTTAAATGCAATGCTACAAGATGAACAAGAAACATCTATCAATCAATCAAAATGTTTTGGTAAGAGGCATGACGTCATGCATGTTCGAAAAAAGCAGACCATGATGTACAGCTTTTGGTAACAATGATTTGCAGAATCTGTCCACAACTAAATATACCACATACTATGCAGGGCTGTGAAAAGTAACTTCGCTGTGCAGAGCCAGGACAGGCTTCATGACCTTGTTAAGGGGAAGTCACTGAGACTGCCACTTTCAAAATTACTTTTTCACGTACTGGGAGCTGACATACCAAATGCATGCAATTTTTTATTTGTCTTAAGTCAAAGTTAAGGTCACATCATGGTACTCAAAGTCAGATTTTGTTCAGGAAGCAATTAGAAGAAGGATGATGAGGGAAGCAAGAAACAGAACATTTTCTTCTGAGTGTTATTGACTTAGCATTGATTGATATTTTAGTTCTATCCACTCTCTGATATTAAAAAAGAAGATGAGTTGAAGGACTAATTTTGAGTACACTCATTTTCAATTTCCATTCAATATTGGCTTGGAGTAAAGCAAATAGTGAAATTATAATGGTAAAAACAAGAAGGATAGCAGACACATTTTTCAGATGGTATTAGAGGTATCCTTCCCAAAACAGTACAAAAGAAATAGTTGTAAAAAAAATCTCAAAACACATTTTATGTGGCTGGAGTATCAGTCTCCAGGCCTCCCTCTTACATATTTAGACAGAACATTGAAAATAGTCCTATACATATTGATTTTAGGAGAAAAATACTATGTAGAATCTTAAGATCAACATTTATTTTTCTAATACATATACAGGAATAATTTCTGGATATTCATAATGGTAGAACAAGTTGAACTCAGCCATGGGATATCATAAAGGCATTAATAGTCACATTTTTTTTTTTTTGAGTCAGAGTCTCAACAGTAGCCCTGGGTAGAGTGTCGTGTCATCAAAGCCCACAGCAACCTCCAAGCGATCCTCTTGCCTCAGTTTTTCTATTTTTAGTAGAGATGGGGTCTTGCTTTGGCTCAGGCTGGTCTCGATCTTATGAACTCAAGCTATCCATGGCCTCAGGCTCCCAGAGTGCTAGGATTACAGGCATGAGCCACCATGCCCGGCCATCACATTCTTCATATACTGTACAAATACAAGCTCCCTAAAAAAATAAGGATTAAGAAAAAGAAACAAATTACATCAGTGTTGAACCTGAACATATGAACATATTTTGGCATACATATATGAAAATATCCTAACGTTTGCTTAGTTATGAATATTCAAATGACTCATATGAACTTGTTTATAAATCTATATATTCAACTGTAGATCCCTTTCCACCTTCCGAAGAAAAATGTTTTAGATACTATTTGTTGCAAAAATCTTCATGTAGTTTCTTTGGATAATTGTTAATTTTAAAAGGACATCTGATTAATATAATGCTGGGTCATTAATGTCATAATTCTCCAAAATAGAGACTTGATAGCAAGTTAATAACAAGGGGGAAATGTCTAAATTATTTCAAGAGTAGGAGTGTCTTCCCACTTCCAATCATTACAGTTTGCCTTGGGAATTCAGTTATATGTTTATTCAATTATTTATGAGAGATTAATATGGACAGAAATTGCTCAAAGCTCGGGAAAATCACTTACAGGTAAAATAATTGTGCTGAACAGTTCAGGAGTTACACAGTCTGAAGTGAGGAGTGAAGGAAAATAAAATTTTTAAAACTAACTCAAGAATTCCCTATTTTTATTCAAGTCAAGGTTTCCACAAAATAATTATTGAAAATCACATTGTAAAGAATAGTCATTCTGTGGCAAAAATATTTGTTTCCAAACTACATATGCCAAAAAATAGTAGCATCTATGTCACAATATGAAAGGCAGCATGCAACCAAACTGAAAATAATACTCTTAGTTTACAAGTAGATAAGTCTCACACTATTTTAATAATGTTCTACTGATATAATTTTGAATTTAAATTGTAACAGGCACAAAAGTCATGAGTTTATGAACACTCAAGAGGATTAAAGACTGTTTTATCTTAACGTGTTCTAGGTCAAAAGAATTAGGTACCAAGTCACAGGAAGAATTTTCTATGGGAAAAAGGAAAATACAGGAAATATTCTATTATTTTTAAAATTATGGTAAATAATAGGACAGGATCTATAGACATATTGCCTGATTTCCAGGCCTGGCTCTGCCACCTACTATTTGTATGACCTTTGGTAAAATATAAGGAAATGTAATACCTCTGTGCTTCAGATTCCTAATCAATAAGTTTACTGAGAGTATTAAATAAATGTATGTAAAACACTTAGAACAGTGGCACATTGCACACATTTAAAAAGCATTAGTTAGCATTATTATGAAATGAAGGCAAAACTGTACATGTAAGACAATCCATAGTCCAAAGCAGTGTCATTACCAAAGAAGAAGTAATGAAAACAAATGAACTGGAGATTAAGTAAAAAATATTAAAAATATAAACAAAATCAAACGAAAAGACCTATGAGAAATAAAATATTAAATCCAACAACATAAATTATGAGGTTAAGAATATAGATTAACTACTTGGGAGGCGGAGGCTGGAGAATCACTTGAGCCCAGGTGTTGGAGGTTGCTGTGAGCTGTGATGCCACAGCACCCTACCCAGGGCAATAGCTTGAGGCCCTGTCTCAAAAAAAAAAAAGAATATAGATAAAAATAAATCCAAGTATTGGGACATTGATAAGATAATTAAGATGGATGATTTTAGAAAATATAATTATGAATTAAACAGAGAAAACACAAGATATGTTATCAGAATTTAGAAAAGACACAATTACCAATAATAACAGTGATTAATTTTTATTCATTTTCATAGTCTTGTAATTTGTGTCTGGAAAAATTATTTGTCTGGAGACCAAAACCACGTGATAATATTCTAAGTCATGTAGTTGAAACATTGTTTCTTTATATTTCTCTGAGGCAATTTCGATGTGAGCAGCAGACTCTCAGCTAGGGGCAAAAAAGATGCCAGAGGGCCGCCGGCCCCACATATGGAGGGTGGTGGGTTCAATCCTGGCCCTGGCCAAACCGCAACAAAAAAATAGCCGAGCGTTGTGGCGGGTGCCTGAAGTCCCAGCTACTCAGGAGGCTGAGGCGAGAGAATTGAGGTTGCCGTGAGCTGTGATGCCAGAAAAAGTAGAAAGCAAGGGTTAGGTACCTGGGAAGTTGTTTCAGCCTTTGAGAATGTGGAAAATATTTGGAATAGAAATTTGGACTTTGAACAAATGGAAGAACCTACCATGCTCATGGACGGGAAGAATCAACATTGTTAAAATGTCTATACTTCCCAAAGCAATCTACCTATTCAATGCCATTCCTATCAAAATACCAACATCGTACTTTCAAGATTTGGAGAAAATGATTCTGCGTTTTGTATGGAACCGGAAAAAAACCCATATACCTAAGGCAGTTCTTAGTAATAAAAATAAAGCTGGGGGCATCAGCATACCAGATTTTAGTCTGTACTACAAAGCCATAGTGCTCAAGACAGCATGGTACTGGCACAAAAACAGAGACATAGACACTTGGAATCGAATTGAAAACCAAGAAATGAAACTAACATCTTACAACCACCTAATCTTCGATAAACCAAACAAGAACATACCTTGGGGGAAAGACTGCCTATTCAATAAATGGTGCCGGGAGAACTGGATGTCTACATGTAAAAGACTGAAACTGGACCCACACCTTTCCCCACTCACAAAAATTGATTCAAGATGGATAAAGGACTTAAATTTAAGGCATTAAACAATAAAAATCCTCAAAGAAAACATAGGAAAAACACTGGAAGATATTGGCCTGGGGAAAGACTTCATGAAGAAGACTGCCATGGCAATTGCAACAACAACAAAAATAAACAAATGGGACTTCATTAAACTGAAAAGCTTCTGTAAAGCTTTACAGAAGACAATAACCAAAGCAAAGAGACAACCTACACAATGGGAAAGGATATTTGCATATTTTTAATCAGGCAAAAGCTTGATAACTAGGATCTATAGAGAACTCAAATTAATCCACATGAAAAAAGCCAACAATCCCATATATCAATGGGCAAGAGACATGAACAGAACTTTCTCTAAAGATGACAGATGAATGGCTAACAAACACATGAAAAAATGTTCATCATCTCTATATATTAGATTAATGCAAATCAAAACAACCCTGAGATATCATCTAACCCCAGTGAGAATGCCCCACATCACAAAATCTCAAAACTGCAGATGCTGGTGTGGATGTGGAGAGAAGGGAACACTTTTACACTGCTGGTGGGACTGCAAACTAGTACAACCTTTCTGGAAAGAAGTATGGAGAAACCTCAAAGCACTCAAGCTAGACCTCCCATTTGATCCTGCAATCCCATTACTGGGCATCTACCCAGAAGGAAAAAAATCCTTTTATCATAAGGACACTTGTACTAGACTGTTTATTGCAGCTCAATTTACAATCGCCAAAATGTGGAAACAGCCTAAATTCCCACCAACCCAGGAATGGATTAACAAGCTGTGGTATATGTATACCATGGAATACTATTCAGCCATTAAAAAAAATGGAGACTTTACATCCTTCGTATTAACCTGGATGGACGTGGAAGACATTATTCTTAGTAAAGCATCACAAGAATGGAGAAGCATGAATCCTATGTACTCAATTTTGATATGAGGACAATTAATGACAATTAAGGTTATGGGGGGGGAAGCAGAAAGAGGGATGGAGGGAGGGGGGTGGGGCCTTGGTGTGTGTCACACTTTATGGGGGCAAGACATGATTGCAAGAGGGACTTTACCTAACAATTGCAATCAGTGTAACCTGGCTTATTGTACCCTCAATGAATCCCCAACAATAAAAAAATTATAATAATAAAAAAAAATAAAATTCAAAAAAAAAAAGAAATTTGGATTTTGCAAGATTGAGAAGGTTTTTTTTTTTTTTTTGCAGAGTCTCATTATGTCGCCCTCAGTAGAGTGCCATGGCATCACAGCAACCTCAAACTCTGGGGCTTAAGTGATTCTCCTGCCTCAGCCTTCCAAGTAGCTGGGACTACAGGCGCCTTCTCCAGTGCCTGGCTATTTTGTTGTTATAGTTGTCATTGTTGTTTAGCTGGCCCTGGCCGGGTTGGAACTTGCCAGCCTCGATGTATGTGGCTGGTGCTGTAACCACTGTGCTACTGGTGCCGAGCCACATAATGGCAACTTTAAAGAATTCTAAGGGTAGGGATATTGAAAATGCCATATATAAGGAAGGAGGGAAAAGGAAGGAGAGGGGAGGGGAGGAGGAGCCTGGGAGGAGGGAGGGTAATTGGTGGGACCTCACCTATTGTGCATAATGCAAGGGTACATGGCAAAACTATTAAAGTATGAACGTCTTAACGCCACAAACAAGTAAGTGAGGTGAAGGCTATGGTGACCAATTTGATGTAAGCATTCCAAATTGTATATAAAATCAGCATATTGTATCACATAAATGCATTAATGTACACAGTTATGATTTAATAAAAAAAGAAAAAAGAAATTCAACTATAGGAAAATAATGCCATTTCCTTTTGCTTAGGACATTATTTGATAGTCATTTCTGTGTGGTAATTATTTCCAGCATTCAGGCAATTATTTCCAGCATATCCATGCTATGTGCTGAATACGTTTTTACTAAATAATTGAGCCCTTTCCTACGAAGGCAGACCAGATATTTTTTCTATCTTATCCCAATAATTGTCCTGTAGGGAAGATAACCTTATGACAGGAAGAGGCAAAGGAGTTTTCAAGTTGCTGTTGCTTTTATCAAAGTTCCCCTTCTTAGTCCATTAAATATTTCTGCTTTCATCATCTACTGGTTTTTTCCTTTGGTGATATTTTTCAGGCACATATATGCAAATAGAATTATTAGTGATTCACTAGAACTTTATTTACCAAACACATTCCATCAGAGTAGACTCTGGCTGTAGCAACCAGTGACAAGTGTCATCCTCCTGGGATATTCCTGACAACACTGATAGCTTGCAGTTACTAGTGCATCCATCAGGATCCAAAGTAGCAATTTGAAATTAAATGTGGTGCTACAGGAACATTGCAGGTCATACTGACATTTCCACTAATAGCCCGCAATTACAAGTTTATTCACACCTGTAGCTTTACCTGCTCCTGTGAGTACTAGCCATGATTTCCTGCCAAAAGTTAAAATGTGCACTTTTGTATTTGATACAAATATATGGAAGCATCAAGGTTTATTTTAAAGGCGAGGAAGGATTTATGAACGAGGTAGTGTTGGGTTTAAATACTTTCTGTCCCACTTGTTAGGAATGTAACCTTTGCAAGTATTTTTTCTCTCTGAACTTCTCACCCAAAAACATCTCTGAAAAAGGAAAGTATTAATATCTGTTCTGGAAAGAAGTAGGGTATAGTGCTTAAAAGTGTAGGTTCTGGATCCACTCTACCCTCCATGGCTAGTCAATGCATGCACCGTGAGAAGAGAGGATATGTCTGTCCTACAGGTGCCTATGCCACCAGGGCCTGCACACATCATTTGGGGTCCTTGGGATCAATCTGCCTTGCTTGCCAGCACCAGTGCACATATACAGGTTTTTAAAAATGGGCCTGCCCTGACCATCAGCAATGCCTGTGTATGCCTCTTTGGTGACTGGCCCACCCAGTGCTGCCATCACACTTCTGGTACCATCTGCCTGTACCATCCAGGGGCCTGGAGATGGCTTGCCACCACAACTGGTGCCCACATGCCACATTTTGGGTTGAGTTTTGGCGGTCACATCTACTGCTACTGATGCTACATAACATACAAACCACCTGGGGGCCTAATGACCCTTTCACCCACCTGGCTCACATTGCAAGCAAGTTATCTGGGGGCTAAAGGACCAGCTTGCTGAAACCCACCATTGTTGGTGCCCACATATGCTGCTTGAGGGCCTAAGTAACATATAGCAACATAGCAACAATGTCTCCACCAAAGCTTTGCCATAGCTTCCACTGACAGCTGCAGCCTAAGGCACTGAGGAATTCACAGATATTACTGGCATTAATTGCAGGTGAAGAAATCTTGAAGAAACTACACTGGGGGCTGGGTGCGGTGGCTCACACCTATAATCCTAGCACTCTGGGAGGCTGAGGCAGGTGGATTGCTTGAGCTTATGAGTTCAAGACCAGCCTGAGCATAAGTGAGAACCCGTCTCTACTAAAATTAGGAAAACTGAGGCGAAAGGATCACTTGAGCCCAAGAGTGGGAGGTTGCTGTGAGCTTTGATGCTACAGCACGCTACCCAGGGCAAAAGCTTGAGACTCCGTCTCAAAAAAAAAAAAGAAAAGAAAAGAAAAAGAAACTACACCATTGCACCCACCTAGAATCAAAGCCAATGCACCCTACCTAACCAACACAACAAGATACCTATACAGGAAAAAGTCTTTTTCTACAAAAGCCAATTCATAAAATGAGAAGAAATGACTGCTAAACCAGACATGCATATATGAATGTAATGACATAAGAAACATGGAAAAGTAAGGAAATATGACACCCTCAGGGGAACACAAAACTTCCCCAGTAATAGATTCCAATGAAAAGGAAACCTATGAAATGCTTAAAAAATAATTCCCAAATGGTAGTGTTAAAAAAACCCAGCGAGGTTTAAGAGAAGATTGGTAAACAATACAGTTGACCCTTGATCCACATGAATTTGAACTGCGAGAGTCCACTCACATGTGGATATTTTTAAATAAATAGAGTCAGCCCTCCATGTCTGTGAGTTCTGTATTTGGTAACAAATGTAGATTAACAAATGCAACAATTTGTCATGTAAACCCCACGTATATAAAAGGTGGACTTTTCCTATATACAGGTTGTGGAAGACACACTGCAGCCTTGAGTTTATGTGAATATTGGTATATGTGGGAAGTCCTGCAACGAATCCTACACATACACTGAGGTACAAGTGTATAAAAAATAAGAAAAGCTCTTTATGATATGAATGATACATTCAGCAAAGAGAAAGAGAGAGATCATAAGTAATAATCAAATATAAATTCTAGAAATGAAGAATTTAATGATCATAACAATAAAAATACAAGAAAAGGTATCTCCATATAATTTTTCATAGAGGCTGAACTGATTTGCCATCCCACCAACAGTGTATAAGAGTTCTTTTCCCTCTGCATCCATGCCAGCATCTATTGTTTGGAACTTAATTAATACAAGCCATTCTTGTTGGAGTTAAGTGATATCTCATTGTGGTTTGATTTGCATTTCCCTAATGATTAGAGACATTGACAATGTTTTCATGAGTTTGTTGGCCATTAGTATATCTTCATTTGAAAAGTTTCTGTTCATGTTTTTTGCCCATTTTTTTTCTGGGGTTGTTTGGTTGTTCCTAGCCAATTTGCTTACGTTCTTTGTATATTCTGGTTATCAGTCCTTTATCAGATGTATATCTTGCAAATATTTTCTCCCATTTTGTGGGTTGTCTATTTGGTCTTTTAATTGTGTCCTTGGCTGTGCAGAAGCTTTTTAATTTGATGAGGTTCCATTAATTTATTTTTGTTGTTACTATGATTGCTTTTGGGGTCTTCTTCATGAATTGTTTGCCTAGGCTGATATCAATAAGTGTTTTTGTAACATTTTCTTCTGAAATTCTTATAGTTTCCTGCCTTAAGTTTAAGTCTTTTATCCATAGTGAGTTAATTCTTGTGAGTGGTGAGAAGTGTAGATCCTGCTACAGTCTTTCACATGTGGCTATCTGGTTTTACCAGCACTATTTATTAAACAGAGATTCTTTCCTCCAGTGTACATTTTATCTGTTTTATCAAAAATCAGATGAAAATATGAGGATGATTTCATCTGAGTTCTCTGTTCTGATTCATAGGTCTATGTTTCTGTTTTTGTACCAGTGCCATGCTTAAAATAGACCTATTGTTTCATCCAACAATCCACTGTTAAGTGTATACCCAAAGGGAAAAAGGTCATTTCATATAAAGGATGCCTATACTCAAATGTTTATAGCAGAAAAATTCATAATTTCAAAGATGTCGAAACAACCAAAGTGCCACTAATACACGAATGGATTAATAAAATGTAGCATACACATGCAATTGAGGCAATTCTTCTAAGTGAATCTTTATAGGAATGGAGAAACAAATTACATGTACTGAATACAAGGTTGGAATTGATCAATCAATGCTTAAGTGCACATATGGAAGTAAATATCAGTGAAAATCAAGCAAGGAGATGGGCGAGAAGGGGATGGGAAAATTCACACATAGTGGGTATGTGCACATTGTCTGAATTGTGAGGGGACACTTACAACCTTGTCTCATTTTTTTTTTGGCGGGGAGACAAAATCTCAAGCTGTCGCCCTGGGTAGAGTGCTGTGGCGTCACAACTCACAGCAACCTCAAACTCTTGGGCTCAAGCGATTCTTTTGCCTCAGCCTCCCAAGTAGCTTGGACTACAGGTGCCTGCCACAATGCCCAGCTATTTTTTTGGATGTAGTTGTCATTATTGTTTGGCAGGCCCAGGTTGGATTCTATCCCACCAGCTCCTGTGTATGTGGCTGCCACCCTAGCTGCTGAGCTACAGGTGCCAAGCCAACCTTATCTCAATTTGTGCTAAAAAGAAAGTATGTACATGAAAGCTATAACCCAGCTACAACTTAACAATAGGGGGAAGTGGGAAGGGGGAGGTGGATAGAGGGAGGGGAATCGGTGGGATCACACCTGTGGTGCATATTACAGGGGTATTTGCGAAACTTGGTAAATGTAGAATGTAAATGTTTTGGCACAGTAACTGAGATAACGCCGGAAAGGCTATGTTAACCACTGTGATAAAAATGTGTCAAATGGTTTATGAAGTGAGTGTATGATGCCCCATAATCATATCATTGTATACAGTTATGATTTAATAAAAAAATTAAAAAAAAAAGAAAGTATGCAAACAAAACATGTGTACCCCTAAATATTCTGAAATAAAAAATGAATTAAATGAAAACATTTCCTTAAAAAAAGCAAACAAACAAAAAAAAAAAACCAGTTACAGGGCCAGGCACAGTGGCTCACACCTGCAATGCTAGCATTCTGGAAGGCTGAGGCTGGTGGACTGTCAGAGCTCACAAGTACAAGACCAGCCTGAGTGAGACCCTACCTCTTAAAAAAATAATAATAGCCGGGCATTGTGGCAGGCACCTTTAGTCTCAGTTACTCAGGAGGCTGAGGCAAGAGAATCTCTTGAGCCCAAGAGTCTGAGGTTGCTGTGAGCTATGACTCCACAGCACTCTAGCAGGGGTGACAAAGTGAGACTTTGTCTCAAATATATATATATAAGTTACCATTTACTTTTTTAAAAAATACACACAAAATATGCTGTATTAAAAAAGAAGCTTGTTCTGAGATTAAAACTTTCTAAGTGCCTAGTATATTAATTATGTAATTTAGTGAAAATACATAAATATTTTCTAATCCATTAAAATACAAGAAAATACAATAAAAAGCTTCAGGAATAGATTATACTATGTATTAAGCAGATGAAAGACTTTCTAAACTTGAAGATAGGTCTTTTGAAACATCTTCCCACCACATACACACACAAAAAAAAAAAAAAAGAAGAAAAGAAAAATAAAACTAAAATGGATGAAGAAAGTCTATGTGACATATTTGACCCCATAAATCAAATTAATATTTGAATTGTAGGAGTTCCAAAAGGAGAAAATATGGGCAAAAAACATTGAAAATAAATTTAACAAAATAATAGTTGATGATTCCCAAGTCTAGCAAGAGATAAAGACATGCATCCAGATATAGAAATCTAAAAAAAAAAAAAAGCCTAATATATTTAACCTCCAAAACTCTTTTTTTTTTTTTTTTTTGAGACAGAGTCTAACTTTGTCACCCTCGGTAGAGTGCCATGGCATCAAACTCACAGCAACCTCAAACTCTTGCGCTTAAGCAATTCTCATGCCTCAGCCTTCTGAGTAGCTGGGACTACAGGCATCTGACACAATGCCCTGCTATTTTTAGAGACCAGGTCTGGCTGTGGTTCAGGCTGGTCTTAAACCTGTGAGCTCAGGCAATCCACTCACCTCAGCCTCCCATAGTGCTAGGATTACAGGTGTGAGCCACCATGCCTGGCCCCAAAACTCTTCTAAAAGCATCAAGCAACAAGTGTCAAGTTACATGTAAGGGAATCCTAATCAGACTAATAAGATTTCTCAGCAGAAACCTATGGGCCAGGAGAAAATGAGATGATATGTTCAGGCACAGAAAGACAAGTATCACACGTTCTTGCTCATACATGGGAGCTAAAACGTTGATCTCATTGAAATAGAATGCAGAATTAGAGCTACCAGAGTTTGGGAAGGGGGAGGATGACGATGGGTTGTTTAATGTGTACAAAAATACAGCTGGAGGGAGGGAATAAATTCTAATCATAGATAGCACAGTAGGATGACTGTAATTAACAATAATTTATTGTACATTTTTGATAGCTAAAAGAAAATATTTTTAATGTCCCAACACAAAAAAAAATTGATAAATATTTGGGGTTATAAGTATCCTGAATGCCCTGGTCTGATCATTGAATGCACATATCAAAATATCACATATACTCCATATGTATTTACAGTTATTTATTTATTTAATTTGAGACAGATTCTCAATCTGCCACCCTGGGGTTGAGAGCCGTGGTGTCATCATAGGTCACAGTAACCTTCAAACACTTGGGCTAAAGCAATCCTCATACTTCAGTTCCCAAGTAGTTGGAACTACAGGCACCTGCCACAATGCCCAGCTAGCTAGTTTTTCTACTTTTAGTAAAGACGGGGTCTTGCTCCTGCTCAGGCTACTCTCAAACTCCTGAACTCACAAGATCAGCCCTCCTAGGCCTCCCAGAGTGATTACAGGCATGAGCCACTTGCCCAGCCTGTGTGTACGGTTATTATGTATCAATATAACATTATAAGCTCTGTGTTCAACTTCTATTTAAGATATGGAAAATTGTATAATCACACTCACACCATAATAATAAGAAAAATCCAGGTAAGCTAAAAAAATTTAATTTCTATTGATCTCATAAGAGAGCTAATATTATAGGGCAAACAAGGAGGGACACCTCTCCTTCCACAAGGAGAGATGGAACATATGGATTGTCTCACCCAAGACAGAACACCAGAAGAATAACAGACTTCCAGAAAGGTCAATTAGTGAAATCACCAACATTTTGATTGCTAAAGGGTAAGTGTATGTTGGTGTCACAGTAACAAACCCCTTGGAAGAACAGACACAAGATAAGTTAGCATGAGCTTTCAGGCTTATTTCCATGGATCTCCAATATTTGCTCAAGAGGAAGATTGGAGGTAGGGCCAGAGACCAGAGGAAAGCCTCCCTTGCTGATGCAAATATGCAACAAGGGGTTAAGTGCCACCTTGGGGAAGATATAAAGCCCTATACCATTTAATGGGTCTTGTCTCGAAAGCCTTAACACCCAGGTAAAGGGGCCACAAATGCTGCCATCCCCTGGGCACAGATAAAACCAAGTGTTTAATTAGAGAGTAGAGGAGAAAAACTCTTATCACTAAGGGAAGGGCAGAGAACAGCACAAGACCCATGATTATTTTTCAATCCCATTAGAGATCTCCTACTGCTGGGAGATGGGGTAAAATTTATCTCTGACACAAAACCCATTATAAACACAAGATAAAGGTTGGTTGTCATGGGAAATATGGATAGGTAAACTTAGAAACCCACCACTGAAGACGAGGTTCACAACGCCTACCTAAGACTGAGGTTGAAGCAGGAAAATAGAGAACTTTCCCTCTATCCATACCATCAATCTAACAAACATAAAAAAAAAAAAAACAGACAAAAAACCCCAGACAAACAAGCAACAGTAGTCTACCACTAGATTGCTGGAAAAATCATGGAAAAAAGACTTTCTGTATAAAGTAGACATACAGAGACATCTGAAAGCTAAGGGCATTGCACAAATTCTGAGAACAACTCTACAGAAACCCCAGCACTCAATCTCAACATAAGGTACTAACAGAGAATTCTAAATCTTCTGAAGACCTGAAGGTAAGCACAGCACCAACCAAACACAAACCTGCAGCCTAACTCCAAACTAAATAAATTCAATTCTCCACATGAATTGTCTAAAAAGAGATATAAGAGACATACGCATTTTCAGATATAAATGCTATTTGCCTTGGTCTCCCTTATTCTACACAAGATGATGTTGGGCAGCCAATTAAAACAAAAACTACAATACAAACAAAAGGTAAACATGACCCATTTCCAAGAGAAAAAGAGATCACTATAATTAAAGTCAGAGATAAACCAGATATTGAAACAATCAAAAAAGGATTTTAATTGGCTTGTCAAAGATCAAATAACGGTAAGTAGCTGGATCCATCTCTTGGTTCTCTATTCTGTTCCAGACACCTACTTCTCTGCTTTTGTGCCAGTACCATGCTGTTTTGATCACTATCGATTTATAGTAGTCTCAGGTCTCGTAATGTGATTCTTCCTGCTTTGTTTTTATTGCTGAGTAATGTTTTGGCTATTTGAGGTTTTTTCTGATGCCATATAAAATGAAGTATTATTTTTTCAAGATCTTTAAAGTATGACAATGGAGCTTTAATAGGAATTGCATTAAAATTATATATTGCTTTGGGCAGTATAGACATTTTAACAATGTTGATTCTTCCCAGCCATGAGCATGGTATGTTTTTCTATCTGTTAACATCTTCAGCTATTTCTTTTCTTAGAGTTTCATAGTTCTCTTTGTAGAGATCTTTCACGTCCTTTGTTAGGTATACTCCCAAATATTTCATCTTCTTTGGCACTACGGTGAAAGGACTAGAGTCCTTAACTGTTTGTTCGGCTTGGTTATTGTTGGTATATATAAAGGCTACAGATAAATCCATAGTGATCAAAACAGCATGGTACTGGCACAAAAGCAGTCTGGATGTCTGGAACAGAATAGAGAACCAAGAGATGGATCCAGCTACTTACCGTTACTTGATCTTTGACAAGGCAATTAAAAACATTCAGTGGGGAAAAGATTCCCTATTTAACAAATGGTGCTGGGTAAACTGGCTGGCAACCTGTAGAAGATTGAAACTGGACCCACACCTTCCACCATTAACTAAGATAGACTCTCACTGGATAAAAGATTTAAACTTAAGACATCAAACTATAAAAATACTTGAAGAAAGTGCAGGGAAAACTCTTGAAGGAATTGGCCTGGGTGAATATTTTATGAGGAGGACTCCCCAGGCAATTGAAGCAGTATCAAAAATACACTACTGGGACCTGATCAAACTAAAAAGCTTCTGCACAGCCAAGAACATAGTGAGTAAAGCAAGCAGACAGCCCTCAGAATGGGAGAAAATATTTGCAGGTTATACCTCCGATAAAGGTCTAATAACCAGAATCCATAGAGAACTCAAATGTATTAACAAGAAAAGAACATGTGACCCCATCTCAGGGTGGGCAAGGGACTTGAAAAGAAACTTCTCTAAAGAAGACTGACACACAATCTGCAAACACATGAAAAAAAGCTCATCATCCTTAATCATCAGAGAAATGCAAATCAAAACTACTCTGAGATATCACCTAACCCCAGTAAGAGTAGCCCACATAACAAAATCCCAAAACCAGAAATGTTGGCGTGGATGTGGAGGAAAGGGCACACTTCTACACTGCTGGTGGGAATGCCCACTAATATGTTCCTTCTGAAAGGATGTTTGGAGAATAGAGACCTAAAAATAGACCTGCCATTCAATCCTACAATTCCTTTACTAGGTTTATACCCAGAAGACCAAAAGTCACAATATAACAAAGACATCTGTACCAGAATGTTTATTGCAGCCCAATTCATAATTGCTAAGTCATGGAAGAAGCCCAAGTGCCCATCGACCCAGGAATGGACTAGCAAATTGTGGTACATGTATACCATGGAATACTATACAGCCTTAAAGAAAGATGGAGACTTTACCTCTTTCATGTTTACATGGATGGATCTGGAACATATTATTCTTAGCAAAGTATCTCAGGAATGGAAGAAAAAGTATCCAATGTACTCAGCCTTACTATGAAGCTAAATTATAGCTGTCACATGAAGACTATAACCCAACTATAGCACAGGACTATGGGGAAAGGGCCAAGGAAGGTGAAGGGAGAGGGAAGGTTTTGGTGGAGGGAGGGTATTGGGTGGGCCACATCTATGGTGAATCTTAGAATGGGTACAGGCGATTGCACTAATGTACACAACTATGATTTAACAATAAAAAAATTAAAAAAAGGATTTTAAATAATTATGATTAATATAATAAATGATCTAGTAGAAAATGTGGACAGCGTGTATAAATACCTAGGGAATTTCATCAGAGACATGGAAAGTATGGAAAAGATTCAAATAGAAATTCTGGAATAAAGAGAGCACGATATCAGAGATGAATTATTTTGAGAGGTTCACAAGCATATTTGACATAGATAAATAAAGAAACTGAAAGATGAAAATGATGAATAGAAATTATGCAATCTTACATGTAGGGATAAAAAACTGTATGGATGATGGAGAAGAAAAAAAAGAAAAAACTCTAAGAGCTGTGAAACAACATCAAAGGATCTATCATACATGTTTTGGACATAGTCATAATCCCAGAAGTAGAAATAAAAAGAATAATCCAAATGAAATATTTGAATAGACAACAGTGAAGAATTTTCCAAAAATAAGGGAAGGAAGATATCTAATTCTCAAATGCAAACAAGATAAATCAATCTCTTTCTCTCCTAAAAATCATAGGTAAAAAGAATACATTAAAAGCAGTGAGGAAGAAAATTCAAATTAGGCTCAGAGTAACAAATTTGAGAATTACAGTGGACTTCTCATCAGAAATAAAGAAAGAAGAAAATGAAGTGGCTTTTTTGAAGTATTAAAATAATAAAACTGTAAATTCAGAATTCCATGCCTATTTGTTTAATGATGAAATAAAATAAATAGTTTTAAGTAAAAATTACTGATATATATATATATATTTTTTTTTTTTTTGCGAGCAGGAATGTGCTACTAGAAATGATAAAGGAAATTCATAAGGTAGAAGGGTAGAAGGAACATGATACCAGGCAGAAATTTGAATCTATACAAAAAAGCAAAAATGAAAATTAGTATCATTTTATAAAACATTGTTTCTCATTTTTAAAATCATTTAATTATTTCATTAAAATAATTTAATTTCTGGAGTAAAAGTACTAACAATATATTATGGGATTTAAAATATATGAAAAGCAAGGCAAAGTGTAAATAAAACACAAAGAACAGAATGTAAAAATTGCATCTATACTGTTGCGTGTTTCTTACTACATATGAAGTAGAATAACATTATTTGAATATACACTGGGATATATTAATGATGTATATTTTAAATCCTATTGAAATGATTAAAAATGGTATAAAATGTTAATAGTGAAATTAAAGCAGCATCACAAAAAGCATTAATTTAGTGCAGGCAGAAGGGTAATAATAGAGTAAGTATAGAATTGCCGAGTCAGTGAGGAAGAAAAACTAGAATAAGAAACAGATGAGACAGATATAAAACAACTAGTAAGATGGTAGATGTATGTGCAACTATATCAGTAATTGAATTAAATGTAAATTGTTAAATCACCTCAGATTGTCAGATGTGGTACAGTAAAAGACCTCACAAAAGCCTAAGAAACCTCATTGTTTAAAATAAAAATGCAGATAATAATTTAAAACTAAAAAGGGTGGCTCAGTGGGTAGGGCGCCAGCCCCATATACTGTAGGTGGTGGGTTTGAACCTGGGCTTGGCCAAACTGCAACAAAAAAATAGCCGGGTATTGTGGTGGGCACCTGTAGTCCCAGCTACATGAGAGGCTGAGGCAAGAGAATCACCTAAGCCCAGGATTTGGAGGTCGCTGTGAGTTGTGTGACGCCACGGCACTCTACCGAGGGTGATAAAGTGAGACTCTGTCTCTAAAAAAAAAAAAAAAAAGAAAAGAAAAGAAAAAGAAAAAGAAAAGGATAGAAACATATTTACAATGAAAAATCAAGTTTAAACAATTTGAAGTAGTTATGTTGTATTATATTATATTACATTATATTATATTTTTATATTATTATAAGATGAATTCAATTTCAGAAAAATTAATATTACCAGAGAGAATTATGAAAATTACATATGAATGAAGTGGTCAGTTTATCAGGAGAACATATTGATCTTTAACATTTAGTCACCTGCTAATAAAACTTCAAATTAAGTGAATGAATAATTGATGGAATTGACGCATGAATAGACAAATCCAAAATTATAGTCATCAATTTCAAGAATTTTCCCTCAGTTATTGCTAAAACGATATGAGTAGGAAGAAAATAAATGAGGACATATAAGACCAAACCCTATCAATGGTTCTAATCTTATTGAAATTTATAGATCAAGACACGCAATAGGAGCAGAATACACATTTTCTTCAATTATACGTGTAACATTCACAAAGATAGACCATACACTGGGCCATAAAGCAAGAAGTTACAAAAAATGAAAATATACACATCATGTGCTCTGACTAGAAAGAATTTGAACTAGAAATTGGTAACATTTAGAATGCTTAAAAACAAAGTAAAATACACTGACTCTATCGCTGCTGCCGAAGATGTACAGCAGCATGAGTGATGGAATTGTAAATGTTACATTCACTCTGGGAAAAAAATGAACATTTCTTATAAATTTGAATATATACTTACCATATGAATTATAAAACTTATTCTTGATGATGAAGAGAAATGAAAATGTAAGTACACAGAAAAATCCTGTACAAGAATGCTTATTGTAGTTTTATTATAATTTCCAAAACCTAAAAAAATAAAGTCCATCCATTGGTGGTTGGATTAAAAAATCCTAATAAATGCATGCAATGGAAAGCTACTTAGGTCTAGAAAGCAATGAAGAAGTTCTGTTTCTCACCAAGAGGGAATAGATTCACTCTCATCCTGCCGCACCCCCGGCATCTGGCCGTGGTGGGATGGCTCTGTCCGCGTTGTAAAGTACGTGGTTAGGCGGTCTGTGCTCCCCGGAGCGTTACCCCCAGTCCCCCTGGCTTGCAACAGCAGCGCATAAGTTGCCTAGCATGCCTTTTAGTGAACGTAGGAAGTCATGAGGTGCGGCATAAAAGCCTAAGAAACCTTTACCCTGAAACCTGTCTGTTCAGTTGAATGACTGATTATTGCCTGATTGTTTTGAAAAACTAAGAATAAACACAGTGACTTACTGATCCACAATTAAACACAGCAAGTATGGCTGTGCCGGACTCAGTGGCTCCAAGAGAGCCTGCACAACAGCACGTCCCTACCATAAATGTCAGTGACTTGAGACAATGCAGACACGGCAAACAAAATGTTCCATCACGATATACACACCCACCATCCACGGTGCCTCTCACAGAAAAACTTTTCTCTAACACAACATGCATTATCACCATCTGCAATAAAACTTTACTTAGAAAAACATCTTACTTCACTAATTTTCATATGTAACACAAATCAATAGAGTAGTTTAATGTTTAACAAGCAATTAACTATGAATCAAAATATAGTTACTAATTAGAGTAAAAATATATAGAAGTAGTCAAGCATTATACATAAAAGAATATGTTCAGCTGTTTTTAAAAGAGATCATAAGAAACTGAGAACAATTACAGAACTAAGAGAAGTTACGAGCCTTGACATTCCTAGATAAGGGGAAGCAACCAAGTGTTACTAATAAAACCACCTCCCTAGAGCAAAAACCTTAAAAAGATAAACCACCTCCCTCCAAAAAGAAAAACCTTGAAAACATATAATGCATGATAAACCACATATGGAGACATAAAGATAATTTACAAGCATAAGCAAAATAATGATTACATTGTTTTAACCCTGGAAAGAAAATGTATAAATACCATGCTTAAAAAAGTAAAGTCACAGCTGCTTTCTTCATCACTCGGTGTGTAGCAGTCTGTCATTTTCATCCTGCGTCGACCTTTCAATCCACCTGTAACGTTCACCCTAAACACCCTCGGACTGAGGCCCATCGACTGGCGGTCCGCGGCATCATCCTTACCTACACTCATGAATTTTTCTTGAATTTATGAAACTCTGTGCATGGCACACAAACGTAGGAAGATTTTGAAATATGGAGAGAATATGGCAGAATACTTTGGGATCTTGGGACTTGAAGAACCACATGGCAGGTCACTTCATGAGTTTTCATATTGGCTTCTTTATGTCTGCAGAAGTCTCCAGCCTGGAACTACGAACAGGCACAGCCAAATAAATAAATAAATAAGTAAATAAATAAATCTCTAAGAAAATCCTGTTTCCTTTAAGCAAAAGATAAGAAAAAAAGATGGCCTAAAGTAACAGAAAACGTTTTGACACAGTGACATCCATTCTATTCCCACCAAACACCAGTGGAAAAGCTCCTCTGACACATACTCAATTTCAGCAGGGACGAGCAGGAAGCTGATCTTGTACCCACACCATAACTCCATGAAATCAGAAGGTACTCCTATTCTTTTATTTTGATAGTGTCAGTGAAACTCATGCAGAGGTGATATTGCATCTCCTGGTTTTGCAGAATTAGGTGTTGCTACAATTTCCCTAACAGAGTTGTGTAGACAGGGATGAATGGGAATCTAATATTCTACCACCAACTTGGCAGAAGCAGGCCGTGCTCCAAGTCCTCTGCCAAATGGAATTGTTAGTAATGTCAGTAATGTTCAGAGGAAAGCTGAGCTTATAAGCCCATATGGCAGCAATAAGACTTACTGATGCTGAGCAAGACAGATTTATTCACCACTATATTTGACCTTTACCCATTGGTGGTAGTGGGACCTAGCAGAGAGCTAAGCTTTTACTTCTGTTGAGTGCGCATCAGTGAGATTAAACAAGACAGTTCAAGTCAGGGCTAATCAGCGTTTAACTTTCTAACCACCCTTGGTGTTAGTGGAAACTACTAGGGAGCAGAGCTTCTAAACTTCCTGGTGCCAATGAGGCAGAATGAGATATCAGGAGATGGGGCTTGTTAGTACTACACTTTCTCCATTTCCTTTCCCTGTTGTCATCTGGGTCTACATGCAAGCTGGACTTCCATACCCACCAAGCAGAAACAAAACGTTGCAGTCAGTCCTCCACTTATTCTCTTCCTTAGATTCCTATTTGGAGGCAAGGTGGTGGTAAGAATAAGTGATCTATTTTCCCTGAGGGTGTACTAACAACAGAGCTGAGTAGAGAACTGAGCCTCTACCCCATGGGTCTTAAATAAGGCAGCATGAATCAACACTTTAATTTTGTCATAGTAGTATTGGTAGGGCTGGTTCAATTACAGCATACACAACATCAACAGATAAATTGTATGTTTGGGGTAACTAACAACAATTTAAAGTCAGCCACCATAAGTAATACTTCAATAAACAGTTACTATTTTTAAAAAAAAACTCAGCAAAAAAGTTATAAAAATGGAAATTAAGAACTAAAACAGCAAAGATGACAAGGAAAGACTCAGTGAAGTTCAACACAGAGTCTGAACAGAAAGGAAATAAACTAAGAAACAAAATGTAAAACTACTCAGCAACTGTGAATAATTACAAAAGTTAAATTCATAACACCAAGGTGTCAGAAGGAGACAAGATACAGAGTGGGCCTGCAAAAGTATTTAAAGAAAGCATGTGTAATTATTCTCAAATGTACAGAAAGATACGAACTTACAAATCCAGGAACATTGGACAACTCAAAATAGGATAAAAACACACAAAAATGATAATAAGATCATAATTTATCTTTTCAAATCTATGCACAAAAAAAAATCTTAAAAGCAGCCAGAGACAAAAGCCATATTATTTTGGGAGAATAGAAAGTTGAATGATGGTGAATTTCTCCTCTAAAACTATAGAGACTACTTTCAAGTCATACTATATATTTCAATTGTTGAAAAGAATTCAGCCATAAATTCTATATCCCGCAAGATGATTCTTTAGAAGTGAAAGGAAAAATAAGACATTATGAGATGGAGAAAAGGTAGATATAGATATATTTTTCTAGCCAATATACCCTTAAAGTTTGGCCAAAAGGGGATGTCTAAAAGAAAAAAGAATGAAAAGAGAAGCTTGGAAGCATCCAAAATTGAGAAAAGCATCAGAAGGGATAAAAATGAGTGTAAATACAAAAGAACTTTTTGTGAATTTCTTAAATTATATTTCATGGTGAAGTGAAAACTAAGATAATATCTTACATATTACTCTGTATTTGAATATTTAATATTATTATATTTTAAAACTTGGGGAATAAACAACATAAATTGTTTATTGATTTTATGTTTAAAACAATAAAACAATTGTTTATTGTTTATAGTAATTTTGTTTATTGATTGTTATTGATTTTAAACTTCATTCAAAGTGGCAAAATGTTAATATTCATAGGCTGGGATTAACTATTCATGTATATTGTAAATCTAGAGTAACTGCTAATTAAACTATATATAATAATATACTCAAAAACACTGTAAGTAAATCATGATATCATTTTAACAAATGTCAAGTAAATCTTGGGAATAAATACAAAAAGAAACAGAAAAATGAATAGCAGGAAACAATAGGGAACAAATAATAAAAACAATTATATGACAATTAAAAGGCATAGATTGGTAGTGTGGATAAAAACATGATTCAAAATTATGCTGTCTAAATTGGATGTACTTAATATACAATGACATAGGTAACATGAAAGTAGAATAATGGAAAATACATTATATTAATAGGTTAATTTTAAAAAGCAGAAGTGATTTGCAATTAAGAAAATGAAGGGTATCCAAATTGAATAGTAAGAAGAAAGATCATTTCTGTTCTATAATTTTATATGTAGAAAACTCTAAAAATTCCACAAAAACATGTTAGAACTGGTAAATAAATTTAGTAAAAAATTATGAGATATAAAATCAACATGAAAAAAGTGAAAAAAATTAGTTGCATTCTATACCAACAATAAATAATAAGAAAAGGAAATGAAGACAACAATTGCATTTTTACACTACCATCAAAAAGAATGAAACACTAAGGAATAAACTTTATAAAGAGAGACTTGTATGCTGTAACCTGAAAAACACTAATGAAAGAAAAGAAAACAAAAATAAATGGAAAGATAGCCAAGTTTTTGGATGAATAATTAGTATTTTTAAGATGGTAATAATACCCAAAGTGATCTGTAGACTCAGTGCAATCCCTATCAAATTTCCAATGGCTTTAAAAAAAGTTTTGTTTGGAAAAATAGAAAAATTCATCTTAAAATTCATATGGAATGTCAGGGGACTATTAATAGTAAAAAGAATTTTTTTTTTAAATTTAAGATTAATATGAGAGTCCAAATAATTAGGTTACATTGTTTGTGTTTCTAAGTTAAAGTTCAAGTTGTAGTCGAGCCCCTCACCTAGGGAGGTGTGGTATATACCATTACATTGTGCCCATTGAGGTGAGAGCTTACCAATACCTCCCTTCCTTTCTTCTCTTCTCTTCTTTTCTTCCTCCATCCCCTTTGAATTTAATTGTGTTTTTCTCTTATGTGGGTGTGGAGTTCTTTTTCTATTGGATTCATACAAGTATTGCATACATTAGATACTTTTCCATTCTTATGATACATTATGAAGAAGAATGTGCTTCAATTCCATCCAAGCTAATACAATAGATGTAAAGTTTCCATCTTTTTATGGCTGAATAGTATTCCATGGTTTACATATACCACTGTTTATTAATCCATTAACGTGTTGAAGGACACTTGGTTGATTCCACATCTTGGCAATGGTGAGTTGTGCTGTGAAGAAGAATATAATGAAAATGTACTTAGGATAGAATAATGTTATTTCTTCTGGGTAGATACCTAGTAATGGGTTTGTGGGATCAAATAGAGGGTTTTCTTTTAGCTCTTTGAGGGTTCTTTATACATCTTTCCATAGAGGCTGGGTTAATTTGCAATTCCACCAGCAGTGTAAAATTGTTTCATTCCCTCCACATCTATGCCAGCATCTGTAGCTTTGAGACTTTGTGATGTGGGCTATTTTCACTGGGATTAGGTGATATTTCATGGTGATTTTAATTTGTCTTCCTCTGACAATTAGGAATGATGATTAATGTGATGATTAGGAATGATGAGCATTTTTCATGTGTTTGTTGGCCATGTGTTTGTTGGCCATGTGTCTGTCTTCTTCAGAGAAGCTCTGTTTATGTCTCTTACCCACTTGTTTGCTCTTTTCATATTGATTATTTTGTGTTCTTTATAGATTCTAGTTATTAGCCCTGTTTGCTATAGTAGTTGTACCCTGTACTATGCAGAAACTTTCTAGATTGATCATGTCCCATTTATTTATTTTTGGTGTTGCTGCAATTGCCAAGGGAGTCTTATTCATAAACTCTTTTCTCATATCAATATTGTCAAGAGTTTTTCCTACATTTTCTTCCAGAATTTTTATCATTTTGTGTCTTAGATTTAAATATTTTATACAGTTAGGCTCAATTTTTGTAAATAGTGAGAGGTGTGGGTCCAACCTAATCTCCTAACATCATTTAGAAAATAGGGATTCTTTTCCCAGTTTATGCTTTTGTTTGGTTGATCAAACATCAGATGGTTAAATGTGGCTAGTTTCATTTCTAGGTTTTATATGCTATTCCATAGATCAATAATCTCTACTTTTTATACTAGTACCATCCTGTTCTGATCACTGTAGACTTATATTATAAACTAAAGTCTCTTAATGTGATCCCTACATATTTATTTATTTTTCTTAGAATTGCATTGGCCCTTTGGGGGTTTTATGGTTCCATATGAAATGAAGTACTGTTTTTTTCAAATTCTTCAAAGTATGACATTGAGACTTTGATGGGGATTGCATTAAATCTGTAGATAGTTTTGGGTAGTATGGACATTTTAACAATCTTGACTCTTCCCAGCCATAAGCATGATATGTTCTTCCATTTGTTAATCTCTTCTGACATTTCTTTTCTCAGTTCTCTCTGAAAAGATCCTTATTCAGAAAAAGAGTCAACCAAAAAAAAAAAAAAAAGAAAGAAAGAAAATTTACAGACCAATTTCATTAATAAATATAGATGCAAAAATATTCAGTAAAATCCTAGCAAACAGCATACAGCTATACCTTAAAAAAATATACATCATGATTATATGGGCTTTATCCCATATGATGATATAAAGGATGTAAGACTAGTTTAACATACATAAATCCACAAATGTAATTCACCACATAAATAAAAGCAAAAACAGAGGAATTGTGGGAAGGCTGAGTAGAAGCAGTTTTCACCAGAGGCTCATGCCCAAAGGGAGAGATATAGGACTGAAGTGGGTGGAAGTTGAATATGTGGAGCTCCACACTGAGAGTATTGTGCGAAGTACATATCACTCTGAATCAAGCAGGAGAAAAAAGAAAGTGGAAGAAAAACAACAGGTAAGAGCCCAACTCCGAGAGGAAGGGAGAACCCTTCTCCCAAATGGGAGTGCTGAGGTGGATGACCAGCATGCCAGTGAACAGGCTACTGCTCCCCCCACCTTATCCTGGGGTGGGGGAAGCAGTAGCTAAGTCCCAGTCCACCTTCATTTTTGAGGTCCCACCACTGAGTGTAGGCCCCATTCTGTCTGGCACAAAAGATCAAATATTTTTCCTCCAATCCTGAGCACCCAGATCCCACTCCCCCCACCCTAGTTGCCAGAAGAACTGCCCCTATAGAGTCCAGAGTGTTGGTTAGCTCACTGAGAAGCTCAGGAAGTCAGCCAGCTGCTGAGCTGCAGCATGAGAACTGTAGCATGTCAGTCCAAACTTAGGCAGGGAGAGAGTGAACTACTCATCTCCAGCTCCTCAGAAATTCTCAGGAAGATCTATTTTCTGCCCTCCAGGATAACTTCTGAGCTCCAATGGGTGGATGAAGCAAGTGCTTAAATGACTTTGACTTGAGTGAACTATGGACCTGCCCCCTCCACTAGGCACAGCTTTTTGAGCTTGTTGGATGGGCAGGCCAGTGTCTAAGTGACTTTGGACCTTTGGCCTCCACCAGCTGGGGCTGTCTGAGCTCAATCAGGTGGGAAGGGCTGAGCTTTAAGCACCTTGAGGTCTCTGCACCCTATCTGAATGCTCCTCAATATATAAAACAAACGTTAACTGATCTGAACAATATGGTATCTTCCCACACTATAATAGTCGGAGATTTAACACCCCAATAACAGTACTGGACAGATCCTCCAAGCCAAAACTAAATAAATAATGGACTTAAACAAGTCCCTAGAACAAATGGACTTATCTTCCAAAATTGATCATATCTTAGGTCACAAAGCTAACTGCAACAAATTCAAAAGAATAGAAATTATTCCCAGTATCTTCTCAGATCATCATGGAATAAAAGCAACAGAAATCCTCATACTCAAATAAAATCAGGGAAACTAAATAACCTTATGCTGAATGATAACTGTGTTATAGATGAGATCAAAAAAGAGATGGTTAGATTTCTGAAACAAAGTGATAATGAAACCACAAACTATCAAAACCTATGGGATATTGCAAAGGCAGTCCTAAGAGGGAAATTTAATACATTAGATGCTTTCATCAAGCAAACAGAAAGAGAGCAAGTCAGAAACCTAATGGGCCATCTCAAGCAACTGGAAAAGGAAGAACAATCTAATCCCAAACCCAGCAGAAGAAAAGAAATAACCAAAATTAGAGTGAAACAAAATGAAATTGAAAATAAAAGAACTATTCAGAAAATCAGTGAAACAAAAAATTGGTACTTTTATTTATTTATTTATTTTTAATTTTTAAATTTTATTTATTTTTATTTTTTGTTTTTTTTTAATTATTTTTATTGTTAAATCATAGCTGTGTACATTAGTGCAATCAAGGGGTACAATGTGCTGGTTTCATATACAATCTGAAATATAAATCATAGCTGTGTACATTAATGCGATCATGGGGCACCATACACTCGGTTTATAGACCATTTGACACATTTTCATCATGGTTAACATAGCCTTCCTGGCATTTTATTAGTTATTGTGTTAAGACATTTACATTCTACATTTACTAAGTTTCACATATACCCTTGTAAGATGCACCGCAGGTGTAATCCCACCAAAATTGGTACTTTTAAAAGATTAATAAAATTGATAAATCCTTGGCTAGATTAACCAGAAACAAACAAACAAAAAAGATCTCTACTAACGTTAATCAGAAATAATAAAGGAGAAATCCACAACAGATGCCACAGAAATACAAAAGATTCTCAAAAATTGTTACATAGAACTCTATTCCCAGAAATATGAAAAATAGAGGAGACGGACCATTATCTGGAAGCACAGTACCTTCCAAAACTCAGCCAGAAAGATTTAGAGATCTTGAATAGAACAATATCAAGAATTAAAATAGCATCAATTATACAAAATCTCCCCCAGAAAAGAAAATCCCTGGACCAGATGGTTCACACAGAATTCTATCAAATGTTCAAGGAGGAACTAGCTGCTATAATGCATAATCTTTTCCAAAATAAAGAGAAAGAATGAATCCTCCCAAACACATTCTATGAAACAAATATCACCCTCATCTTCAAACCAGGAAAGTAACCAACAAAAAAGACAACTATAAACCAATATCACTAATGAATATCGATGCAAAAATATTCAACAAGATATAACAAACAGAATAGAGCAACACATTAAAAAGGTCATACACTATGATCCTAGACACACAAGGTTGGTTCAACATACAAAAATCTGTAAATATAATACACTTCATAGATAGAATAAAAAACAAAGACCATCTGATTCTTTCAATCAATGAAGAAAAGACTTTTGACAATATCCAGCATTCTTTCATGATAAAAACACTCAAGAAAATAGGCTTAGATGGAACATTCCTTACATTGATAGAGGCTATCTACAGCAAACCCAAAGCCAATATCATATGGAATGGAGTAAAACTCTAAGCATTGCCACTCAAATATGGAACCGCATAAAGATACCCACTGTCTCCACTGCAATTTAACACAGGGTTGGAAGTCCTAGCCATTGTAATCAGGCAAGAGAAGGAGATCAAAGGAATCCAAATGGAGACAGAGGAGGTCAAACTCTCCCTCTTCGCAGATGACATGATCTTATACGTGGAAAACCCCAGGAACTCAACTGCAAAACTCTTAGAAATCATCAAAGAATATAGCAGTGTCTTAGGGTACAAAATCAATACCCACAAATCAGTAGCCTTCGTATATGCCAACAATCGTCAAGCTGAGAATAAAATCAAAGACTCTATTCCATTTACAATAGCACCAAAGATGAAATACCTGGGTATATATCTAACAAAAGACATGAAAGATCTCTATAAGGAGAATTATGAAACTTTGAGAAAGGAGTTAGCAGAAGATGTCAACAAATGGAAGAACATACAGTGCTCATGTCTGGGAAGAATCAACATTGTTAAAATGTCCATAGTACCCAAAGCAGTTTATACATTCCTGCAATCCCCATCAAAGCACCAATATTATAATTTAAAGAACTTGAAATAAAATAGTACTTTGATTCATATGGAACCAGAAAAAAAACAGAATAGCAAATACAGTTCTTAGAAATAAAAACAAATCTGGAGGCATCAGGTTGCCATATTTCAGGTTATAGTACAAGGATATGGTGATCAAAACAGTATGGTACTGACAGAAAAATAGAGACATAGATATATGGAATAAGATAGAGAATCTGGAGATGAACCCAGCCACATATTGTCATTTAATCTTTGATAATCCTAACAAAAACATGCAATGGGGAAAAGAATCCTTATTTAACAAATGGTTCTGGGAGAAATGGTTATCCACACATAGAAGACTGAAACTGCACCTGCACCTCTCACCACTGACAAAAATTGATTCTCATTGGATAAAAGATTTAAATTTAAGGCATGAAACAATAAAAATTCTAGAAGAGTGGTTGGGGAAAAAAGTTGAAGATATTGACCTGGGAAAAAATACTTTATGAGGAAGACCCCCTGGCAATTACAACACCAAAAATAAATAACTGGGATTTGATCAAGCTATAAAGCTTTTGCACAGCTAAGGACAGAACAAACAAAGCAGAAAGACAGCCTATTGAACATGAGAAGATTTTTGCATGTTATGAATCTGAAAAAGGTCTGATAACTAGTATCTACAGATAACTCAAATTAAACAATAATAAAAATGCAAGCAACCCTCTTTATAAGTGGGCAAGATATTTGAACAGAAACTTCTCTGAGGATGTAGATGAATGGCCAAAAAACACATGAAAAAATGCTCATCATCTTTAATCATCAGATAAATGCAAATCAAAACCAGTCTAAGATATCATCTAACCCCAGCAAGAGTAGCCCGCATCACAAAGTCCAAAACATCAGATGCTAGCATGGATGTGGAGAGAAGGGAACACTTCTGTACTGCTAGTGGGATTGCAAATGAATATACCCATTTTGGAGAGAAGTGTGGAGAATCTTCAAAGATCTAAAAGTAGACCTTCTATTTGACCCTGCAATCCCATTACCAGGTTTCCACCCAGAAGAACAAAAATCATTTTTACCACAAGGACATTTTCACTAGAATGTTTATTGCAGATCAATTCATAATTGCCAAGTCATGGAAACAAGCTAAGTGCCCATCAACCCATGAATGGATCAACAAACTGTGGCATATGTGTACCATGGAATATTATTCAGCCATTAAAAATGATAGAGACCTTACATCTTTTACATTTACCTGGATTGAGTTGAAATATATTCTTCTTAGTAAAGTATTGCAATAATGGAAAAATAAATATCCAATGTACTCCATACTAATATGAAATCAATATATAAACAATTACATGCTCATAAGAATAATAAAATACTTATCCCAGTTAGAGGGTAGAGGAAAGTAGGAGTTGGGAGAGGGGGGACGTTTGGCAGGAGTGAGGGCACAAGGCAGGATCTCAATTAGTGTGCACACTGTGAGGGTGTATAACACACTCCCGGGTGAGGGGCTCTAATAGAAATGGAACTTTACCTTGGAAGTGCGAAAAACGTAACCTGAAAATAGTACCCTCATATTAAGTTGAAAAAAAAAATACTCAAATAAAGAAGCAAAAGGAAAGACTATATGATCTTCTCAATAGATGCAGGAAAAGCACCTGACAAATTTCAGCATCCTTTTCTGACAAGAACACTTAATAAAATAGGCACACATGGTACATTTCTTAAACTGATAGAGGCCATCAACAACATATGCACAGACAATTTTTTTTTTGCAGTTTTTGGCCAGGGTCGAGATTGAACCCGTCACCTCTGGTATATGAGGGCGCCCTACTCCTTTGAGCCACAGGCGTGACCCTATCCACAGACAGTATTTTTATTTTATTTATTAAGTCTTTTGTACATAGATCATAAATACATTTATGCCCATTTCAGTATGTTGATTATTTGTACAAATTGGAGTGCTTACATCATACTAATCAGCATAGCTTTCATCTCATTACCCAATTATAGCATTAGGATATTTGTGTTCTACACGTAATAGAGCCAACTTGTACTTGCAATGTGCTCCATAGTTGTGGCCCCCCTACTATCCCTCTCACCCCTTCCTCATCCCTTGCCCCCACTTCCCTCGTTCATCATACCCTAAAGTTGTGTTTCATTTTTTATATGCAAGTGTGAGTTATTATAAATTGGTTTCACAGTAGTACTGAGTACATTGGATACTTTTTTTTTCCATTCCTGAGATACTTTGCTAAGAAGAATATTTTCCAGCTCCATCCATGTAAACATAAAGGAGGTAAAGTCTCCATTTTTTTTTTACTGCTGCATAATAGTCCATGGTATACATACTCCACAATTTATTAATCCAATCATAGGTCGATGGGCACTTGGGCTTCTTCCATGACTTGGCAATTATGAATTGAGCTGCAATGAACAATCTGGTGCAAGTATCTTTATTGCCAAACGATTTTTGGTCCTTTGGGTATACACCTAGTGGAGGAATTGCAGGATCAAATGGCAGGTCTACATTTAGATCCCTGAGTGTTCTCCAAATTTCCTTCCAAAGGAATGCACTAGCTTGCATTCCCACCAGCAGTGCAGAAGTGTTCCCTTTTCTCCACATCCACGTCAACATCTGTTGTTTTGGGATTTTGTGATTTTGTGGGCTACTCTTACTGGAGTTAGATGGTATCTCAGAGAAGTGTTGGTTTGCATGTCTGATGATTAAAGATGATGAGCATTTTTTTCATGTGTCTGTAGGCCATGCGCCTGTCTTCTTCAGAGAAGCTTCTGTTCATGTCTCTTGCCCAAAATGAAATGGGATCACTTGTTTTTTGCTTAGTAATAAGTTTGAGTTCTCTGTGGATTCTGGTTATTAGACCTTTGTTGGTAGTATAACTTGCAAAAATCCTCTCCCATTCTGAGGGCTGTCTATTTGCTTTACTTAGTGTGTTCTTGGCAGTGCAGAAGCTTTTTAATTTGATCAGATCCCAGTAATGTATTTTTGATGTTGCTCCACAGACAATATTATACTGAATGGAGTAAAACTGAAAACCTTTTCACAGAGAACTGGAACCCGAGAAAGATGTTCCCCATCACCACTGCTATTCGACATAGTGCTGGAGGTTCTAGCCAATGTATTCAGAAGAGAAGGATATCAAGGGTATTTAAATAGGGACAGAGGAGATCAAACTCTCCGTCTCACCGTCTTGGCTGATGATATAATCTTATACTTAGAAAACTCTAGGGATTCAACTATAAGGCTCCTGGAAGTGATTAAGGAACATAGTAACATCTCTGGATACAAAATTATTCTCCACAAATCAGTAGCCTTCATATACACCAATAACAGTCAAGCTGATAATCAAAGACACAATGCCCTTCTCAGTAGCTTCAACAAAAAAAAAAAAATAGGAAAATACCTAATCAAACAATATTGAAAAGGAACAAATTTGGTGATGTTATACTTCCTAATGTCAAAACTTATTATAAAGCTACAATAATCTAAATAGTGTGGAATTGGCATAAAGATAAACTTGCAGACAAATGAAATGGGAGAAGGAGTCCCAAATAAAATCTCTCTTATATTGTCAAATTATGTTTGACAAGGTTACCAAGATCATTCAATGGGGAAAGATGGTCTGTTCAATAAAGCGCTGCTGAGAAAATGGGATGTTCTCATGCAAAGCATAAAGTTAGATCCTAACCTTTAAAATTACCTCCAAATTTACTAAGGACCTAAAAAATAGCTAAAACTTTAAACATCTTAGAAGAAAACATAGAGGGAAAGACTCATGATATTAGATTTGGACTTATTTTTTGGCTATCATCTAAAAAGAGTGTGCAGCAATAAAAAAATAGATAAATTTGACCATAACATAATTTGAAAAAACTTGCATCAATGGACACAATAAATAGATGAAAGGTAATATGCTGAAAGAGAGAAAATATTTGCAAATCATATATGTTATGAAGGGCTAAAATCTAGAATATGTAAAAAGCAACTCAGCAACAAAACACACCCTAACTGAAAAATGAGTAAAGGACTTGAATAGACATTTCTCTAAAGAAGATACACAAACAACCAATAATCACATTAAAAAACACATTTTCAATATGTAGAGACACTATTAGGTAAACGCAAATAAAAATCACAATGAGATACCACCTCACACTCATTATGATGGCTAGCATAAAGAAACTGAACATAACAAGAGTTGGAAGAAGAGAAACTGGAACCTTGTACAGGACAGTGCTAGCAGAAATGTAGAATGATGCAATCACTATGAAAAAATGGACAGATAGATTCTCTATAAAGTGAAAATAGGATTACTGTATGAGTCATCAATGCCTCTTCTGGGTGTATGCCCAAAAGAATTGGAGTGAAAAAGGGTACTGTAAAGACATTTGTGCACCCATGTTTGTAGCAACATTATTCACAGTAGGCAAAATGTAGAAGCAACCCACGTGTCCATCAATGGATAAAAAAAGAAGCATATGCATACAATGCAATATTATTCAGCCTTTAAAAGGTAGGAAATTATGACATTATGCTAAGTAAAATAATACAAATGCTGTATAATTCTGCATATGTGAGGTAGCTAGAGCAGTTAAATTCATAGAGATAAAAAGTAGAATGGTGGTTGTAAAAGGATGGAATAAGAAGGATTGAAGAATTGTTTAATAAATACATAGTTTTAGTTTTGCAAGACATTGCACTTTAATTATTTGTATAAATATACTTAACACTGCTGAACTGTACAATTTAAAATGATTAAGACAGAAATTTTATGTTAGCATGTTTTACCACAATTAAAAATAAAAGCAGGGGCTTGGCGCCTGTAGCTCAGTGGCTAGGGTGCCAGCCATGTACACTGGAGCTGGCGGGTTCAAACCCAGCTCAGGCCAGCCCAGAGCAATTACAACCAAAAAATAGCCGGCATTGTTGTGGTGGGCACCTGTAGTCCCTGCTACTTGGGAGGCTGAGGCAAGAGAATTGCTTAACCCCAAGGTTGCTGTGAGGTGTGATGCCACGGCACTCTACCAAGGGTAACATATTGAGACTCTGTCTCAAAAAAATAAAAAAAAAAAGCAGGGATGTTTATATTAATATTGTATAAAGTAAATATCATAGCACAGACAATTACTAAAGGCATAAAGGGACTTTCCATGATTTTCCAAGCACAACAAAAACATAACTATAATGAATGTGCTTCGACCAAACAGTAGAGCTTTCAAATACATGAAGTAAAAACAGATAGAGCTGAATGAAAACATACAGTAATCTATACTGATAGTTGAACTTCAAATATCCAACACTCAGCAACTGAAAGTACTACCAGACATAAATCAGCAAGGTTAGAATAACTGAGGAACACAACAACCAACAGGATCTAATTGACACATATACAAACACTTCATTCAACAACAGCAGAATTTATGTTTCAAGTACCCATACAACATATATGAAAACAGACCATCTGATGGACAGCAAAACAAACCTCCACAAATTTCAAAGAAGTCCTGCATAATACATTCTATGACCAAAATGGAATCCAATTAGAACCCTGTAACAGGAAAGCAAGAGGAAAAACAACACGCTTGTAAATAATCCATGAGTCAAAAAAGTAGTCTCAAGGGAAATAAAAAAAATGCATTGAGCTAAATAAAAATGGAAATAAACATATCAAAATATGTGGAATACATCTAAATTACTACTGAGATAGAAATTTATAACATTAATGCTCGCATTAGAAAATCGCAAAGGTCTCAAATAAAAGACTTCAGTTCTTACCTAAAGAATGTAAAAAAGGAAGAGAAAAATAAACCTAAACTAAGTAGAAGGAAGTAAATAATATAGATAAGAATAGAAATCAAAGAAACTGAAAGTAACAACAAAATAGAGAAAATCGATGGAATAAAAAGCTACTTGAAAAAAAAAAGAAGTCAATATAATTGATAAACTGAGTGGCACTCTTAGCTCAGTGGGTAGGGCACCAGCCACAAACACCTAGGCTGGTGGATTCTAACCCAGCCTGAGCCACTAAAATAACAATGATGACTGCAACAACAACAACAAAAATAGCTGGGCGTTGTGGCAGGCGCCTGTGATCCCAGCAACTTGTCAGGCTGAGGCAAGAGAATCACTTAAGCCCAAGAGTTGGAGGTTGCTGTGAGCTATGACACCACAGCACTCTACCCAGGGGGACAGCTTGAGACTCTGTCTGAAAGAAAAAAAATCGATAAACCTTTAGTGAGATAAACACAAAGAGACAACAAATAAATAATATCAACGAAATTTTCCAACAGATCCTATAGTCGTTAAATAGATAATAAGAGAATACTGTTAAGAACTGTGTGCTCAGAAATTCAAAAGTTTAGAAGAAATGCATCAATTCCTTAAAAAAAAAAATACTAACTGCCAAAAGGAAATCGAAGATTATATATTAATAGATGATATAATCACTCCTATAAGCAACAAAGAGATTACATCTGTAATTTAATAGGGAAAACTGGCAGTATCTGGGCTAGGGCCAGTTTTGGAAAAAAACCATCAAGGCCCATATTCTTTCACTGGGAAATTTTACCACACATTTAAAGCAGAATTAATGCCAACCTGCAATTTCTGACAAAAAAATTGAAAGCAATGGGACATTTTGCATCACATTTTATGATGCCCAAATTACCTTGATAACAAAGCCACAAATATAGTATAAGAATAAATGTGGAGAAATTACCTGACCCTGTATTAAAGTTTATTATAAAGAGTGATATTTGCTGACGGATAGTCAGTCACATAGACCAATGAAACAGAATAGAGAACCAAGAAATTGACCCAAACTAATATACACATGTATTTTTGGCAAAGACGCAAAAACATTTCAATGGAGGAGGAATAGCCTTGTCAACAAATGGTCCTGGAGCAATTGGACATCCATAACCAAACAAATGAACTTTGGCCTAAATCTTACATCTTATGTAAAAAGTAACTTAAAGTGGATCACAGACTGGAATGTAAAATATAAAAGCATAAAATTTTAGAGAAAACATTTGGTGCCTAAGGCCAAGTGAAGAATTCTTAGACCTGACACCAAAAGCATCATCCACAAAAGGAAAAATTGATAAAGTGGATCTCATCAAAATTAATGACTCTCTTCTGAAAGACTGTACAGACGATGAAAACACCTGCTATAGACTGTGTGAAAATGTGAATCACATATCTGACAAAGGTCTTGTATCTGGAATATATGAAGAACTCTTGATATTCAACAGTGTGAAAACATAAAAACAATCTAAATTAGAAAATGGGCTATAGGTGTTAATGTAACTAGAAGATAGAGTGGACCTGTATGATTTGCTTATTTCTGAGATTATCATATGATGGCTGACAATGACATACTCGGAGAATAGACTGGAAAATTGCTATTGAAAATGAATAGGCCAACAACAAGGACTGAAATGTTACAGAAAATTCTCCAGGAGCTTGAAAAACTAAGCATGCATTTGATTTCAGTGCTCATAGCTAAACACATGTGGCCCTAACAATGGCCTATCTAGGCTAGTGCCAGTTAGAAACACATAGAGAATTCCATCAAAGAAAAACTATGTGAGGTTTTAACTAAGATTTGACTAGTAGGGAAAAAAAATAGACATCTAATTATCATCGGCATGGATGAAAAAAGGAGGCAGTGCCTTTTGACAGGTAAGGGCCAGTGTACTATTTCTCAAAGCAAGCAATCCAAGAATATTCTGGGTGTAAATATATTCAGATTGTTTGTATCTTTAAAACAAAATACTAGCTTTAAAAACATAGGTGAGTTCTTTTGACCTTTATTTTGTTTCCAAGGAGCAAGGATTCAGGGAATTTTACTTTTTATGTATGTATGTATGCATGCATTTAAGACTCTGTTGTTCTGGGGTTGAATGCAGTAGCATCATTAAAGCTCACAGAAACTTCTAGTGCTCTGGCTCAAGTGATCCTCTTACCTCAGCCTCCTGAGTAGCTGGGATTACAGACACCGGCCACGGTGCCTGACTAATTTTTCAGTTTTTAGTAGAGATGAAGTCTTGCTCTTGCCCAGGCTGTTCTGGAACTCCTGAGGTCAAACCATCTAGAAAAAGAATAAGCCAACAACAAGGACTGAAATGGTTTGGCCTTCCAGAGTGCTAGAATTCCTGTTATGAGCCACCACGCCCCGCCCAGCCTTGGGGTTTTTAATTTAAAAGATTAAGTCAATAGTGCTACTAAAATTAAGCAACAACAACAAAAAAGCCAACAATCCCTTATATCAATGGGCAAGTGAGATGAATAGAACGCCTGTGGCTCAGTGAGTAGGGCACCGGCCCCATATGCCGAGGGTGGCGGGTTCGGACCCAGCCTCTCCCAAACTGCAACAGAAAAATAGCCGGGCGTTGTGGCAGGCGCCTGTAGTCCCAGCTGCTCGGGAGGCTGAGGCAAGAGAATCGTGTAAGCCCAAGAGTTAGAGGTTGCTGTGAGCCGTGTGACGCCATGGCACTCTACCTGAGGGTGGTACAGTGAGACTCTGTCTCTACAAAAAAAAAAAAAAAAAAAAGTAAAAAAAAAAAAGAACCTTCTCTAAAGTAGACAGATAAATGACTAACAAGCATATGAAAAAATGCTCATCTTCCCTAATTATCAGAGAAATGCAAATCAAAACCACCCTGAGATATCATCTAACCCCAGTGAGAATGGCCCACATCACAAAGTCTCAAAGCTGCAGGTGCTGGCGTGGATGTGGAGAGAAGGGACCCCTTTTACACTGCTGATGGGACTGAAAATTAATACAACCCTTTTGGAAGGAAATATGGAGAATCCTCAAATAACTGAAGCAACATCTACCATTTGATCCTGCAATCCCATTACTAGTCATCTATCCAGAAGAGAAAGAATCATTTTATCATAAGGACATTTGCACTGGACTTTTTATTGCAGCTCAATTTACAATTTCCAAATTTTGGAAACAACCTAAATGCCCACCAAGCCAGGAATGGATTAACAAGCTGTGGTATATGGTATATGTGTACCATGGAATACTATTCAGCCACTAAAAAGGATGGCGACTTTACATTTTTTGTATTAATTTGGATGGAGTTGAAATACGTTCTTCTTAGTAAAGCATCACAAGAATGGAGAAGCAACAATCCAATGTACTCAATTATGATATGAGGGCAATTGATACTAGTATATGGTGGGAGGAGAAGGAATGGGAGAGTGGAAAGAGGGACAGAGGTGGGGGTCTGGGGCCACAGAGTGTGACACCCCTGTTGGGGGCAGGATACAATTAATGGAGAGTCTTCACCCAGTCAATGCAGACAGTATAATCTGGCTCATTGTACCCTCAAAGATTACACAACAATAAAAAATATATAGTGCTACTAAAGAGATCTGTTACACGTCCATTCTCAACTGGGTGTTCCTTCAGACATCCCTACACTGGCAAGGGCCTTGTAGAACCTAGCTTCTATGTTAAATTCAGCTGTGTTGAGAGGACTTACCACTATGTTTTCCTTGTGGTGATTTAGATATTGTAACCATGAATTATGGGGCTCAGAGTTATGTTGGAATACCTGATTCCAGAAACCTGTGTAAATAAGATACAGCCAACGGAGTGGTTAATTTTCAGTGGACTATTGTCTGCTCAAGTACCACTAATGGGCCAGAGCCTGAGTGAGGACATATGGTAAAGAACCTTCTCCGTTATGTCAGTTTCAAGTGATTGGCTACATATTCTTTTATCATCAAGTATGATGGCTACACTCTTTCTGATTGGGAAAGGAATTGAGAAATCAGAGATTACTGATGAGCTCCTGAAAACAGGCACAAAGCTCCAGAAACCTCAGTGTAGAATGTCTGTAAAATTTCCTTTAGCATTATATGACCATAAGTTTGACAATATCAAGTGAATCTATGAGGAGGTTCAGTAATTAAATGCTATCTACAACTATGAACTAACCAATCTGGTAAAACTCACATGTTGTATATATATCATAAAGAATGGACTTTGCTGCAATAATTTGTGGCACAGATATGACAAAAAAAATTCAAGAATAACATTATTTGCCATAACACAAATTCAGGGTTATGAGGAATGTAGTTTTATATAAAGTTTGGAGGTGGAGGTGGTAGTATTGTGGTTAAGTATCCATACAATAGTTTATTACATGTATTATAGGACCAAAGACGGTTTAAGTGATAGAAAGGAGAAATGTTAATCCCTGTGTCATAAAGCATATCACAGCCTATGTAGAAGGAGTAAAAATGCATGCATAAGTATATAAGGCCCTAATGGAACACCCTCAACACCAAGAATTTGGATCTCAGATCCATGATTTTCTACATAGGTGAGTGTCGAGTACTCACACTTATTTCCAGAGAAAGAAACAAAAACAAAAAAAAGTGTCAGTGATGACACATGAAAGTAACAAAATATCATTTGGAGAAACCAACAAAGTCAGTCTGTATTGATACCAACCTTAAAGGCATAATTTAACCATAGAAAACTCATCGGGATCTAGGAGGCAGCAATGTTATTGGTAGGCAGGTAGAAATTAAATACAAAGAAAAACATTTTTATTGGAAGAATTCCTACCAATTTAGATGATTGGCTCTTATAAGAAAAAGACCACAAGGTATTTATTTTAATTTCAAAATATTAATAGAGTACAAATGTTTTTGTCTCATGGCTGGAGTCAGGGCTATAAATGTGCCTATCATCTGGATAGTGTTCATTGTACCCCCTAGGTGGGTTTTTGCCCCTCTTCTTCTTCTCTGCCCTCTGCTTGATTTCCAATGAATTTTACTTCCCTCTGTGAAGATGTATGTCTATGGGTTAGTTCCGGTTTATTATTAAAGAGTATATAAGAACTTTTAAAGGAAGCTCTTGCTTAGACAAAAGGAGTTTATTCTCTCATCCCTGCCCCAAAGAAATAAGAGATAGAAGAGAAAAGCAATTGTGAGATGAAGATGCATTTATGTATGCCTGAAACCAGTACTTTGTGTTTAAATTTATTAATGCCTGATCCTGCAAGTGTTAGAAACTAAAAATAATTTTGAAAAAGAAAAAAGAGAAGATGGGCAACAGACTAGTTTCAACAAAGAGAATACAAAAATGAAAAAATGAGCACATATAAAGATGCTTAGTAGCATCAGCTGTCAGGGAAATGAAAATGAAAATGTGAGTGAGATCACATATACCACAATGATGGAAGGGAGGAAGGGAGGGAGGGAAGGAGGAAGGAAGGAAGGAAGGAAATAAGGAATGATGGGAAGAATGCAAAGAAACTGTATCATTCATAAATTACAGAAAGGATTTTAAAATGGTACAGTTAACTGGAAAGGCATATGGCACTTTCTTAAAAAATTAAACTTCCCATTGCCATATGATCTAGCTATTGCACTCTAAGCATTTATCCCAGAGAAATGAAAACTTCACAGAAAAATCTATACAGGAATGATCATATCATGTGCATTTCTAATAGTCTGAAATTGGAAACAACCAAAATTTTCTTTAATGAATAATTAAACAAACTGTAGTTCATCTATTCCATGGAATATTTATCAACAATCAAACAAACAAAAACTGGAATGATTCTTAAGGGATTTATGCCAAGTGAACAAAAGCATATCTCAAAATGTTACATGTTAGATTATTTAATTTATGTAACATTCTTGTAATGACAAAATTATAAATATTAAAAATAAATTACTGGATTCCAGTGGTGGAGGAAGGAGGGAAGTGTCTCTGGTTATAAATGGGTAGTCTGAGGGTTTCTTGTGATGGAACTTTTCTATATTCTGCCTGTAGTGGTAGTCACAGAAAATGCTACAGGTGATAATATTGCATAGAACTAAACACACACATACACAGACACAGATGTGTGAAGACATATGAATAAGGTGAATGGATTGTATTAATGTTGGTTTTCTGATGTGCTAATGTACTACCTTTATGTATACATATGTTAAATATAATTAAATAATTCACCTTAGTAAATTATAAGTCACAAAGTGGTTTCAAACAAAACAAAAAATGCCAGCTACTATGAACAGAGTAGGAGGTATATTAAGAAAAACAAATATCTCCTACCAATGGCATGGTGTATTCAATACTGGATGGGAATTTTTTTTTTTAATGCCCTCTCCTAAACAGAGCAGATTTTTACTAATAATCATGAATTAAAAGAAGAAACAACATGATTATAAAATTAATATGGTATGTTTGTTTTATTGAGCATAAATCCCCTTTCTAACTGTAATGAATATATATATACATACATGTGCATATAGATATATTCATTACAGTTAGAAAGGGGATTTTAAGAAAACCAGAACGTCTGAAAAGGGTACAATGTGGTCAATAAATAAATTATCCAACTGATTTAACATTTAATTTTTTTTATTAAATCATAGCTGTGTACATTAATGCAATCATGGGGTACAATGTGCTGGTTTTATACACAATTTGAAATATTTTCATCAAACTAGTTAACATAGCTTTCCTGGCATTTTTTTAGTTATTGTGTTAAGACATTTATATTCTACACTTAGTAAATTTCACATGTACCCTTGTAAGATGCACTGTAGGTGTGGTCCCACCAATGACCCTCCCTCCACCCATCCTCCCCCTCCCCTCTCCTCCCTCCCTCCTTTCCCCTTCTTAGCATACAGTTGGGTTTGAATTGTTCCATAATTTTAAAATAATAAACAGTTGAAGAAGAATAAATTTCACTTGTAAGGTGTAGTTTAACTTCACCAAAGTAGTTTTGGTCTAAATAAAGTAATTTCAATTTCTCAAATATTTACACCTTGCTCTTTTCACTTTGTTTCATTAATTTAGGTATAAGTATGAACAAGTGGTCACATGAAATGACAGCACATGAAAAATCCAAATCACTTATTCCTTTTCTTTAAAATTACTGCACTATCATTGCTTATTTAGAAACTGTTCTTTAAATGCTGGCACATGTGTGTTATATAGGACCACATATTGCCACCCAAAGGGTGCTGCGAACAGTACCAGATCCATAGGAACTTGCTTTAGAAATAAACGGCAGCAAATCAGATGATGTCTGAGGCCAACAGAAATCATCTGCATTAATTCTCTTGCAGAATATCATGGACCACATTTGTATACACACACCCCCACACACACACATACAATTAAATTTTACTGACCACAGCCATCATTTAGAGATAAGACCAACAAAACAATTTTTTGCAGGTGACTGGAAGTATTCTAAGAAGCCAAACCAAAAATATAAGGAGGACATAGTTTATGACCATGTCTTAACCTCTAGAAAACCTCTAGAAAATGAAAACTGATAGTGACACCAAGCCAATTGATCTGTGAGCGAGGCTGCTGGGAGGGGCAAGAAAGAGGAATTGCCAAGGGGTACAAGGATGTGTTCACTCTTATTATTGTGATGGTTTAGCAAATGTATACATGTTACAAAGCTCACCAAACTGCACACATTTTAAGCATCTGTAGTTTATAATATGTCAATTATGCTTCAATAAAGCTGTTTAAAAATAATATTCTCTCCAGGAATAAAAACAACTTTGGAATAAAGATCAAAGATACTCGGATGGGGAACTATTTTTTTTTTTTGAGACAGAGTCTCACTTTGTTGTCCTGGCGTCATAACTCACAGCAACTTCAAACTCTTGGGCTCAAATTCTCTTGCCTCAGGCTTCTGAGTAGCTGGGACTACAGGCATCTGCCACAATGCCTGGCTATTTTTAGACACGAGGTCCCGCTCTGGCTCAGACTGGTCTCCAACCTGTGAGCTCAGCAATCCACCCGCCTGGGCTTCCCAGAGTGCTAGGATTACAGGTGTGAGCCACCACTCTGGAACTACATTGTTTTAAGTTTCTCTGTAGACAATGCTCCCCTCCTTTATTGCCTGCACTAGAGACAGACCACGCCCACTGGCCTCCTCCACCCCAAATTGCTGAAGGAATTGGGCTAATCAGTGTTATATTTGTGGTTTTAAATCTTCATTATTTTAGTCTTTGAGGTGTTGTTGCTAACTTTTAGGAGGGTGAGACTTTTGGTCCTTGTGAGTGCTTTCAGTTGCTTTACATACTACAGTGGAGTCTACCTCATAACTACCACTATGACTTAGGTGGTCTGCAGGTTGGCTGTCTGGCCAATTGTACTGCCACAGCATGCTTCACCCATGCAATTTCTCACAATCTATATCCTGATGTATTTCCCTACATCCCCCAGGAAACTACACACAAGCAACATCACCCAACTCCATTCCTCTTTGCCTGTAACATAAAGTATTAAGGAAGAAATTTGTTTTTAATGTTCACTCCTGACCCAGTCCTTACCCTCCATTGTCTGGCTAACTGTGGACCTGCTAGTATGGTCTCTAACTCTGCCAGATCCCATATTTCTCCCTTTTTACACGTTGGCATCTTCTCTTCCTTCCTTTCCCACCATCAGAGAATACACACACACACACAACCCACATATCTTTCTAACAGGTTGATTTTATTGTCATCACCACAGGTGTAACCTGCTGGTGTAAAATTCATTGTCTACATGATTGGCCATTTTTCAGCAGCCAGACCTCTGGAGACTTCGCACATTGTTCCGAGGTTTCTGGCCTCATTCTGTAATTACTGGCTGCCCAGGTCATCACTTGAAACAGGTGAATTATCCATGTTTTTTCGATGACGACCTGGCTCATTTTCTTTCAGTTTCTTATTCAGCCGGTGATAATGACCAAATAGTGTTAGCCCTCTACTTTTCTTAGGCTTTCTTATTACAGTGGGAGTTTTTTTAGAGGCTTTTTTACTTGAGCATCTACGAAAGGGCTGTTTTAGCTTCTTGGAAGTCTTTAGCACCTGAAAGGAGAACAGAACGAGGCCCAGCGGGCATTAGTTTGGGGAAAGATGAGATAAGCATGGCGGGAGGGCTTCCTGAGAAGGGGGATGGATTGAGGCGGTGGTTTGTTCCTGGCAAGGAAAAGGTAGGAAACTTGGTGGTGGGAGAATCAAAGAGGAAAAGAGGAGAAACTAGGGTAAGATCATCTCACCTTGGCAACAACTCGGGAGCTAGACTGGTAGGGAGTCTTCGCTCTCTTCCTCCCTTTGGTACTTGTGGATGGTCGCTTCATAGGCTCCCGTGGTTTCCTGGTCACCTTAGTCATATTGAAGCCTCCCAGTTGTCTGCCTCAGAACACTCACCACCCTAGGTATACCCCTCCCCAGAACAATGAGGTGCCACACCCTTCATCTCTGATTGGTCAGCAAGGCACGTCCTGAGCCAATGCTGGCTAAGAGGCCTTAGATGTCACAAAGAACTATTTCTGACACTTCTGTGTATGAGAGGGCTGGGGAGGTTGCTAGGGAGGGTAAGTTCGGGCTTAAACATCACAAAGTAGGCCTAGGGCAATGGCTCACGCCCATAATCCTAGCACTCTGGGAAGCCGAGGCGGTTGGATTGCCTGAGCTCACAGGTTGGAGACGAGCCTGAGCCAGAGCCAGACTGCACCTCTAAAAATAGCCAGGCGGTGTGGCAGGCACCTCTAATCCCAGCTACTCGAAAGGCTGAGGCAAGAGAATTGCTTAAGCCTAAGAGTTTGAGGTTGTTGTGAGCTATGATGCCAAGGCACTCTACTGAGGCAACCAAGTGAGACTATGTTTAAAAAAAAAAAAACACAAAGTACCACTCACTCCTGACACCTATTTCAGGGATGGGAGGGATGCTGGGTAAGATAAAGATGGTCTGGCTGTGAAAGGGCCTTTTCTTTAACAGCCTCTAAAAAGCCGTCCCCCACTGAACTTCTACCTCCTCCTCATATACTTAAGTTCAATTGTGATGGCTCACATGTAAAAGAGAGTTTACTCCAAGCTATTCCCTAAGGCCACTGTTAATCAGTGGTTTATTATGCTGGCTCCCTCTCTTGTCATTCGTATTTTGGGTATTTTACCTGAAATCTTTCCAAAAGCAGTATGGTTGTATTTCAATGTTGGTGAAAATGTGAATAATCCCACAAACAGAAAATGTCACTTCACATGACTAATCGACGTCTTATCTAGTATATAACTAAACACTGAAGATTCTGATTACATTATTTTCTGCTACACCTGTCACTTAGAGGAAGGGATTAGAATCAACTTTCCACTCATGAACATTGCTTTTATTTGTACTTTTGTTCTATTCTTGGACTCTGATCACATCATCATCAGTGATTTTTGCAAGGTTTTTTCTCTTTTATTTTTTCTTTCTTCCTGGATTCTATTACTAATTTGCTACCCCCAAGAGGTGCCTACTCTGTGTTTGAATTGTATCTTTGCGTATATTGTTTTTCTTGTTGAATGTATTCATGTGAGTGTATGGCATGTGCTAATGCTGCTATACGTATCTCTAGCACATTGCTCGTAATGCTGTCATATTCCATCAGAATGTGCATAGCAAGTTTTGCTTGTCCATTTTCTGCCTGTTATGAGGAACCCCTATGTTGGCTCTACACCCCACTGTCACAAACAGTGCTGCTATGATCATCCTCATGCATGTGCCTTTGTGGACGTTAGCCTGTATTTCTCTGGAATATTCAAAAATAGAATCTCTAGGTCATTGACAGACATAATTGTCTTAGTTCAGGCTGCTATAACAATATGATAGACTAGGTGGTTTAAACAACAGACATGGATTTATCACAGTTATAGAGGTTAGAAGTATAAGATCAGGGTGCCCCTATGGCCAGTTTCTGGTGAGTGCCCTCTTGCCAGTTATGCCCTTGTATGGCCTTTCTTTGTAGGTTCAGAAGACAGAGAGACTTAGTGTATTTTTAACCTCATGATCTAATTTACCCCTAATTACCTCCTAAAGGCCCCACCTTCAAATACCATCACATTGAGAATTAGACTGTCAATATGTGAATTGTGGGAGGACACATTTAGTCTAGAGCAATAATTTTTGCTAAATATCACCATATTGTTCCCCAAAATGACTACAAAAGTCTAATTTCCCCATAGAATTATGATGTTATTATCTGTTTTGTTATGCCCAGATCACGAAGTCCCCAAAGACCACCAGGGAGCCGATTCCGATGCAAAAGCAAAAGAGCCATTTTATTGCAAGCTTGAGCTTGTGCTCCTGGGGACTCCGCTACAACGGATCCAAGCCAGGAGCCCTGAGCTCTGTAACAGGGGTATTTTATAGTGTAGTACAGCAAAGTGAGTGTATATAATTTAAACAAAGGGACTGCTTCTGGATTGGCTGCCACTGGTCCTGCCACATGGCCCACTCCAGAAAGCAGTTTCTGATTGGAGGCCGATGACTCAAGATGGAAAACTGGCAACTCACAGTGACTCATCAGTTTTGAACAAAATGGCTGACAAAATGGCTGAACCCTTAAAATGGCATCGGTCTGGTTCTCTCATTCCCCCCTCTACTTGTAAATTGCAGGGCCCAATCATGGGCCTTACCCCGATATCTGCGTCTCCATCATTTCTTGTTCTGTTAAGGGTCAATATTGGCCTTTAAGAACTAACAATTGTACTGCACCTACACGTTCTCTTATAAATGTTGTGAGCCTGTTAATAATACAGGGGCCTATGGTTAGGAGTAACAGTAATATTACCAGAGGCCCAGCTAATGCTGATATTAGCATTGTTGACCAGGGGGACCAATTGAACAGGAACTCATACCAGCTCTATTTTCTTTGTCTATTTTGCGCTGGCACAGGCTTTCTCGGACAAGAGCCATAGATTCTTTCACAACCCCTGAATGATCAGCATAGAAACAACATTCCTCCCCTAGGGCAGCACACAGCCCACCTTGCTGTAGGAACAGCAAGTCTAATCCCCTCCAGTTGTGTAAGACTACTTTGGAAAGGGAAGTTAAGGAGTCTTGGAGGAGAGTAATAGATTTTTCTAATTGCTGAATATTCAGATCAATTGCATCCAGGAGGGCACCATAGTTCTTATCCTGGAGGACTAGGGAAGACACTCCAATCCCGGCCCCAGCTATTCCTAGTCCTAATAAGGTCACAATAGTGAGAGCCATAATTACCTCCCACTTTCTGCGTAGGGCTGGGCTCAAGGTGCCCGAAAATCTCTGAAGTATTGTATTTTCTTCATGATAGATTATTGTTGGTATGAACTGTACTAGAACACAATAATCATTATTCTGGTCTAAGATCCCTGTATGTATGCACAGAGTCAAACCTGTTGAGCAAGCCCACCAGGTATTGTTCAAGGGTATCAGATGCCCGGTTCAATTCCATGGGACAGTAGCATTACACAGATGCTAGTGGGAAATGGGCACCTTTCCAACACACAAGCCCTTCCCCACTACTGTCTGAACAGTGAGTCTAGGGTGACTTTGACGCCGTCGGCGGGCTGTGGCTTCTCCAGAAGTGTATTGTCCTAGGATGGCAACAGCCTCATAATAAGGGGGTTTTACACTAAGACAGAATCAGCAGGCTGCAGTTAGATCTGGCAGGGTTAAATTCAGTACCTGATACATACTGGTGAGCAGTTCCCATGTGGGGTCCAGATATGCAAATTGACTCTTACTGGAATTGGATAGTGATGGGGACGTCACAGTGGCACGAGTTACTGATCTGGAGAATATTTGGGCACTTGCTGGGTAAGGGAGGATACTATTTGGCCCAACTCAGGTGGGTTTATCAGGAACTGGGCTGTATTCTACTTTTATCTTAATAAATCCACTCTTGTCGTGTATGGCAAAGTCCATACCCCATCAGGCAGAGCTGTATAGACAGAGTCCCCATATTTTTCCAAATTCCCAAGTGTTGAAACGATTTTTCCCTTGGTCAGTGAACTGAATGCGCATGGGGTCACAGAGTCTTACTTCCCCGAGGAGCCCTGTACGGTGGCAATTGTCTCTGCCAGTTGTATGAGACCAAGGACCAGGGCTTCTTTTTACCTCAATTAAATCTGGGGTGTTTGGTGGTGTCCACCAGATTTGGCCTGTGAATACACAGCTCCAATGTCGACAGAAAAAATAGTCTTTTCCCCCACATTTGTCTGTTTTGTGACCTGGGCACACATAATATAAGTTGTGTCGGGGGCTCCAGGTGCTCTGCTTGAGACCAACTACTTGGTCTAGATCTATGTATAAATCTGGGTACCAGGTGAAATATGTTTTTTGATCGCTTAACTTTTAGTCTATATGTGTTTGTGGAAGGTGTGTTTTTATGATCAGTATGCAGTTGGGTAATATTTTTAATCTATTCTGTCAATCTGTATTTATTAAGCGGAGCACATAATCTGTTTGCATTCAAGGTTAATATTGATATGTGAGGCTTTTTTTCTTGTGATATTGTTAGTTGATTTCTAATTATTTTATAGATTCTATGTTCATTTCCTTTTTTCTATCTTTTCATCTTTGTGGTTTGCTAAATTTCTTTCCTGTTACCGTTTAATTCCTTTCTCTTAATCTTTTGTATGATTGTAAGACTGTGAGTTTCATATTTTTATGTTTTTGTAAAGGTGAATATTGAACTTTTGTTTTCAATTTTAAAACTCCCTTAAGCATTTTATGTAGGGCTGTTTTTGCAGTGAAGAATTCTTTCAGCATCTGCTTGCCTGGAAGCTTATTCTGGAAGAACATAAAACTATTTGCTGAAGATTTTTCTTTTCTATCAGCATTTTAAAAATGCTTATCCATTCTCTTCTGTCCTGTAAGTTTTTTGCTGAGTGGTCTGCTGTTACTCTTATGAAGTTTCCTTTACAGGTGACTAGATTCTTTTTCATGCCAATTTAAAAATTATAGCTTTCATTTAGACTTTAATCATTCTGATTATAATGTGCCCAGGTAAACTTAGTTTTACAATTTATTTGCCTGGGGATCATTTGACTTCCTGTATCTGAATATCTAACTCTCTAGGTAGTATGGAATATTTTCATTGGTTATTACCTTAAATAATTTTGAAAACTTTTTGATCTCTCTTTCCCCTTAGGAATGTCGATGATTCGTATGCTTGATGGCTTTATGTAGTCCCAGATGTGGCTTTCTTCATTCTTTTTAGAGTTTTTCTTTTCTTTTCTTTCTTTTTTTTAAATTAGAGTGAACTATTTAAAAGATCCATCTTCAAGTTCGGAGTTCTTTCTTCTTCTTGGTCTAACCTATTCTTGAAGCTTTCTAATGTGTTTTGTATTTACTTCCATGCATTCTGTTTGTTGTTTTCTATGATATCTATATCCTAAGAAAGTTTTTCATTTGCATTCTGAATTTATTTTCTGATTTCCTTGTATTGGTACTCAGATTTCATTTGCATCTCATTGAGCTTCTTATGAATCAATATTTGCCATTCTTTATCTGGCATTATGAGGAATTCTTTTTGATATATATACTGTTGCTGGACAATTGCAGTTCTTTGGTAGTGTCATATTTCCATGCTTTTTAATGTTTCCTGTGTCTTTCCATTGATGATTGCACATCTGATATAGTAGTCATTTATTCTGCTATTTTGAAATTGCTTTTAAATGGGAGAGTTTTTTTTTAGAAGATATATATATATATATATATATATATATATATATTAGGTTAAGTGGTACACTTTGGATTTGATTTGGGATGCCTCCATTAATGTGATCTTTGTGTGATTTCTTAGGTAGTACACAAGGTCTTTGGGATATAAAATTTCCATGGTGGCTTAGGGAAAAGTTATTAGTTAAGGATATGTTTAATTTTTGCTTGGGACTTGAATAGTAGCTGAGGCAGTCTTTGTGTTCCATTAGTTGAAGCAGTAGGCTGAGTATGCCTCATTTTAGGTCATAGAGCAGATTAAGCTCGCGGTGGTTTTAATGTTTCCTGAGGGACCAATTCTTGGTCTTTTGGGTGGCTTGCTCAGATACTAGTAAATAGAACACAGGGCTAGGTGTGTAGGTGGATTCTCAGGCCCCTGAGCAGCTGGTTTAATGTGAGGGGTGGCAGCAGCAGTGGTGGATCCCACTCTGACTCATGAGTTCTCTGTTGGTGTTACTGGTAGTTACATTGAATTAGTCAGGCTAGTGCCCAGTCCCACAGCTACTTGTAACATGACAGTGAGTATTGTCCTAAGTGTGCTTGATAGAGCTTGATCTCTCCTGTCCCTTTCTGGGCAGGTGGCAGTTGCAGTCACTTCATCTTGAACTCAGCCTCAGGGTCATGCATGTACCAGTGTACATATCCGTGTTTAACTCTTAAAAAGACACCAGATGTGAGCTTACAATCAAAGAGAACAGGGCTCCTTTCAAGCAAGAAGCATGGGTAAGAAACTCTGGATAGTGCTCTCTGCTTTTGTCTCAGTCTCCCAGAGGCCGGTGGGAATTGTCCTAAGTGTGTGTAGGAGAGCTGTGGCTTCCCTGTTTCTCTTAAACTGGGAAAACCTGAAGTTGTATCAGCCAGAATTCAGCTCAAGGGAAGGATTTTGCTCAGCTTTAAACTCCAAAAATGACACTGTAGGCCTGTGACCAGAAAGGGTGGTATCTCTTCCAGGCAAACAGTATGGGCAAGATGCTGGGTAAAGAGCCATATGCTCACTTCTTGGTCTCATTGTAACTTCTGGAAAATTAGTGGGAGTTTTCCTAGAAGTAGGTAGGAGAGCTTGTGCTCTCAGTCCTTGCTTAGCTGAGTGGCAGCTGCAGCTGTATGTGTCCACACAGTGTGATGCATCACCCAGCTTGGAAATCCAAAAATGGCAACTTGAGTTTAAGACCAGGAAAGGTTGAGCCTCTTTTCCAGGCAAACGATATATGCTAGATGTTGGAGGGGGTCGGTTATTGCCATCCTTTCACAACTTGGTCCCACAGAAGCCCATAGCAGGGGAGTAGGAATTTTCCCGGGTATGTACAGGAGAGTCTTGGCTCCCACGTCCTCCATAGGTGGGTGAGGCCATATCTGCTTCAGGTTGAATTTAGCCCAAGGATGGGGTGGTACCAAGCTTCAAATTCCCAAAATGGTCTCTTCAGCCTTTAGCCAGAGAGGGTAGAGCACTTCTTAGGCTGGCTTTATTGGCAGGAAACTGAAGAAAGTATTATCTGTTTATGTCTCAGCCTTAACAGTATCCCACAGCATGGATGTGAGTACCTTCTCAGTGATGCAAAAAAGTACCTGATCTCCTCTATCCCTCCTTAGAGCCATGTAGTAGTTTCAAGTGTGTCCATTGTTCCATAGTATCTGCGATTTCAGTATTGCACCTGGCTCAAGCTTCTTTAGCTGGACTTGGGTGCCTGTGGGATTCCATGTAAGTTTCTTTTCTGGAGCAAAATTTCTATGAAATCTCTAAGCATCTCCTTATGTTAGACTCAAGACATGTGTGGATAAGGGGAGATTCTCTTATCACCAAGATTGTAATAGCTCATCTTGGAGAGTTTCTGACAGCTGTTAGCTAGTCCTCAGTGGGGCAAGTTGCCCTTAACCCTCCCTTTTTTCACTGGGGATTCTTTCTTATTGCTTCCCTGTTGAATCCTAGAGTTCTAACATACATATTCTGTTCAAAATGGGAGACTCTGCTTACTATTCTGGTTCTTTTCTATGGAGGAAGCACGTATTACCTCTGTCTAGTCAACCAACTTGATTCTGTATCTCCAGTAATTCTTAATATGAACTAAAATGTCTCATTTTCTCTTCTAGTACTTCAAGAAGGCCTCATGAGAAAAACCTATAATAATACAAAGTCTTGCCAAAAAATATGACTTTTGAGCTTAGCCTTCTAAATAAAATGAATGTTTGCAAGATGAGAGTTGAGAATAGTGAGAGAGGCATAAACAAAAAGTGTGTGTGCTTACTGTCTTTTTGATCATATTATTTAAATACTTTAATGGTGGAATTATGTAGCAAGAGTTTTATCCTTTTTTTTTCTTTGAGACAGAGTCTTATTTTGTCACCCTTAGTAGAGTGCCATGGCATTATAGCTCACAGTAACCTCAAACTCTTGGGCTCAAGTAATTTTCTTGCCTCAGACTCCCAAGTAGCTGGGACTATAGGCATCTGCCAGAATGCCCAGCTATTTTTTTTTTTAGAGATGGACCCTCACCCTTGCTCAGGCTGGTTTTGAACTTCTGAGCTCAACCAATCGCCTGCCTCTGCCTCCCAGAGAACTAGGATTACAGGCAGGAGGCACTGTGCTCAGTCCAAGAGGTTTATCTTAAAATATTTTATAAAACCTATAGGAGTAATCATCCAAATAATATCATTTAAAAATTATAAGTAGGGTGATAGGTAGGAGTTCTAGCAAAGATAAAATTAGGAAATTAAAAATAACCAGTATGATCCTTTCCATAAGTAAAAACCAATCATTATATATGATAAAAATGAGAACACAATCAGAATAAAGAAAAAAATATATAGTAGAACCTCCCTAGTTTACCACCTCCCTACATTGACCACTTTCTTAAGTTGACCTAATCTTTGTAGACCAGACATACACCACAGTACGTATAAGTATAGTAGGCCTGGTATTTTTAGGTTGACCAGCTCTGTGTGTTGAGAACTTTTTTACAGTCCCTTGGATGATTATCTTACAGAGGTTCTACGGCATATACACATTTAGTTGTTACATATATCCTTATTGTGTAGTCAAGGTTGTTCAGAGAAACAGAACCAATAGGAGATATAGAGGTAGATACAGATACAGATATATATTTAGAATTTGAAGTAAAGATAGAGATATATAGAAAGCTGTTTATTGTGACTGATTGGCTCATATGATTATGCAAGCTGGAGGTCCAGGAAAGCCAGCGAAGTAATTATAATTTAAGCTTAAAGGTCTGAGAACCAGGGGAGCTAAGAGTATAATTTTAAGTCCACATTTGAAAGCCTAAAAACCTGGGGGGGTCATTGGCATTGTAATTCCTGTTCTGAATTTGAAATCCAAATAACCAGAGTACTAACATCTCTAGGGCTGGAGAAGATTGATATCAAAGCTCAGGCAGACAGAGTGAATTCATACTTTTTATTTTTTATTCTTCTATTTAGGCCTTCAGTGGATTGAATGATGTCCGCCCATATTGGTGTGGGTGATCTCTTCAGTTGATCTACCACCTCAAACAATAATCTCTTTCAGAAAGATCCTCACAGACATATCCGGAAATAATGTTTTATCAGCTATTTGGCCATTTCTTAGGTAAGTCAAGTTGACAGGTAAAATTAACCATCACATCTTTTCCTAATCATATCCTTTCCAGATATCCTATGGAGAGGTAACATATTTGTTCCAATAACAGAAAACCTGGATTGTCTAATTTACTATGTGCCTACATTAGGGATGATCAAGACATTATCAGGCAAGGTGTTTAAGACAGGTTTGTGGATTATTTCATTAAATTCTCACTGGCCCTCATTATGTAAAATTATTAAGCGTTTTGTAACACAGAATTCATTTCTGTTTCAGTGAAGTGATGTTTAACATACTCTTGTGAGCTAAAATGTAAAACAGTTGTAAAAGTATTTATATTATCACCACATTCATTTGTATGCCAATGAATCAACTCAACTTCCTTAGTGACAATGTGATATCTTTTTCACAGATTTCATAGGGATACAGAATGCGTTAATCTTTGAAAACTTAATATTAGTGTAGATTAACATCTCCCCTCTTCATTCACCCATGTTTACTGCCTTCAACTCTCTGGTTAAGGCCCATTGCACATAGAAGTAGCAAAGATATTATGCTGTTGATGATTTACTACATGGAAAACATTGAGTTAATGTCTGCATGCAATGTTAACTTCATGGAACCCATGTTCAGTAACCTCGGAAAATGAGAAAAATAAGACATGAGTTGTTTTTCCTCTAAATCCTTGACTTAATAAGATAATTACTCAACATGTTCCTTTCTCTTTCTTTTTTTTTTTTATTAATCATAGTTGTAGTACTAATTCATTGTGTACTACTACAAAGAGTGTAGGAGAAGTGTTGTATTTCTTATTGGGCATGTGAAGCTTTAGATGCTTTATAACATTTGACCTTCAAGACAAACTCATGTTACTGAATCTTGTACTAACTCACAGATACAAGTTTGTTATGAGGATTGATGAGGCCACATAGGTAGATGCTTTTAGGATGTAAATGTAAAACGAAAAAGTTATTCTATTATTAAAATGCAACATGCCATACTTAAAGATAGTAATTATGACACATTAATTTCCTATTCATAACCGATAAAACTAATAACCAGAATGTACCTATTTGTTTGCAGTTTTATAAGCAAAACTTTGTTGTGACTATTAAGTTGCTTTTTTTAAAAAAAAACAAGACTTCTCCAGTTTGCAGTGCTTCATTTGAAAGAATAGAAAACCTTAGAAGAGCTGGCAGAAAATCTAACCATTATAGGAGGGCAGAGTTCTCAGAATCGAAGTGGTATTAGATAACAGCGTAATGAAGAGTACAAGAGAACAGGATGAACAGATAAAATGCTGTTGATAAATTTGAGTCTCACATTAAAATATCAAGATTCCTTTTAGCAACAATTAACTTTTCCCATGAGACATTGTTTGTGTTTTCCAGAGGTTAATTTTAAAATTCACTTTGAGTAAAATTCATGAGGTAGCATTAGAAAGGGATGTGAAAAGAAAGCTATGTATGTATGTAATGGGAGATTATTAAATGTTGCTTTATAAAGCACTACTGCATTCCAATGTTAAGCTATGAAATATTACTTTTTATGTAAAAATATAAGCAGAAAAATGTGTTCCTTTCTAAATCATTTTATGGGATGACTTTTCAGCCTCGCCTCTAGAAACTTTAAAATTGTCCCCCATGAAAGTATCATAAGTAAAATCTAGTCATATGTTTCTGATTATAGTAATGTTATTATGTTTTGAAGTTCCCCCCCCACTATAGTTTCTATTGATTTTAATGTCCTTTATATATTTATTTATTTTATTTTGACAAATAATACCCTTGTATATTTATGGGGTGCTATGTGATGTTTTCATTTATGCACTGTATACATTGTAAAACAATTCAGTTAATCCAATTAAAATGTTCGTCACCATACCAACTTATTTTTTTGTAGTGAGAACATTAGATATTTATATTATTAGCAATTTAAAAATATGCAATATGTTATTACTAGCCTGTGGTCACCAGTCAGTGAATAGATCACTAAAACTTATTCTTCCAGAGTAATTGAAACTTTGTACCCTTTGACCAGCACCTCCTCTTTCTATATTCTCCCCATCTTCTAACTTTTGGGAACTGTCTTTCTACTCTCATGAGGTTGACTTAAGATTTCACATATAAGTGAGACTATACACTTTTTTTTTTTTTTTTGTCTGTGTTGGTCTCCATTTTCCTTGCTGGAAGTTTTTCACATATGTCTGGTAATCCTTGATTGTCTGCTCGTGATTAAAAATAAGGAAACAAAATGATCTTTGGAAGTTCTGAGTGTGTATGAATGGTCAGCCATGAATTTTACTGTAAAATTATCTGGAGTTTTTTTTTTTTTTTTTTTTTTTATTGAGGAGTGCCACACTTTAGTATCTTTCTACCATTATTTTTTGTCTGATCACATTTCACAGAGAAAAAATTTTTCTAATCTCTTGTCTGAATTGTAAAAATCCAGCTGGCTGAGTGAGGATTAAGGAAGAAGAGAACGAGGGATTTTCAGCATTTGGCATTGATAAGCACATGATCCATAGTCAGCTAACTTCCTTTCAAACGTGCCTTATATTTCCCATTTCAGAGACATTCTAATTTATGTTATCCAGTGAATCAACCTGGAGATATCCGCTGCAGTAGGAGAGAGGTAGTTTTCTAGGGACATAGACTGGGTAAGGGGATCTAGAGATCTTTCAGCAGTTTTTACCCTACCCCTTATTTTAGCCTCTCTCTTTCATATCCAAATCTATTAAGTACCATAGGGCTAACATTTCCTCAAGTTTTAAGGATTCTGTAATGTAAATCTGATTGCTTTTTGGCTTTCCCTAAGGCCTGCTTAAGATTTAGTTTTCTTAGTTTTGTTAAGTTCATTATCACTGGTTAATTTGCTTTCTAGCTTCCTGTTGTTGCTATTTGATTCTCTTCTGTTCTATCTGCCCTTGTGGAGCCTAGTGGAGTTTTCAGAGGAAGTAAAATTACATGTGTATATTCAATCTCCCATCTCATTATCTTCTGCCTCTGGAGTAAAGCACTAGGGATTTAAATATGTAGAAAACCTAGCATAGTCTTCATGGCAGGAATTCAAATACATAAACTACATTTAATTTGGAAATGAGATACATCTGAATTCTTCAAGGAATTAAATCAAAATACAGACACAATGAAAGAAAATAAATTGCTTTTACTGTTCCCAGTTTGCCATTTATCCTTTAATAAAATTGTGAAATCCTAAAACATTTATTTTATGTAAAGTTTATACTTCCAATGTCAAGTAAAGAATTTTGCTTCTTATTCATTAGGTTAGTAAAATAATTTACAAACCTTTAGTCTCCTTTCCCACAAAAGGCTTGTCACTTAAAATAATCCCAGGTGAGGCAGGTATGAGGATTACTAGGTATTAGTGGTACATTTTGCTGAGAGTTAAAATTATTGACTTTGACTGCCCAGGACAAGGAGTAGAAAAGTATAATTGTGTTTATGTATTTGTTAGAATCAACTGGAAGGTAGGAATGAAAGAGTTTTAGCTAGTTTCATTGAACAATGAAACAGTTCAATGAAAGAGTTGTATGTTAGTTTCCTCTATCAACTTACTACTTTTTGAATGATGTTAATGTTTACAGCATCAAAATATTTCAGCCTGCCATATACTCTATATGAATTGCATTTTAACACATCAAAAATGAGTGAAATTACTTGCGGGCATAGGTAGCTTATTCCTAAAGTCCATAAACAATGTTGTATGCACACTATGTGGAGTATAGTCCTTTAGAAGAAACAGAAATTATGAAAATAAGAGCTAAAATTACAGTTTCTTCAGTTTCTGATTTGGAAGAACTTAAAATACAGATTAAGTCCAGGAGGCATAGACAGATGACATGTATATTTTTTGAATGTGAGAGGAGACCATGAGGTTGAATGGAGGGAAATTAAAGTACACAAAATAGCAGTGGAGCAATATAAGAATGACTTAAGTATAAATTGGCCTTTTTTCCCCCTTTTTTTACAATTTCATTCATTTATTTAAACAACATTTAGTTTAATTTAGTGTTTAATTTAGTTTAAGAATACTTGTTCATGCCACCTTCCAGGGTTTGTGGTTGGCATATAGAGGTGAAAATAATCATTACTACTGTCTGCTGAATGTATATTATGTGACAGGAATTGTGGGAGGCAGGTTATTAATATGCCCTTTCTTATTTATTCCTCATAAGAACTTTCACTGAGAGTCATTATTATCCCTAATGACTTTTCCAATATTTATCAGTTGGGGTCCCATAAAAAGCAGAGCCCATTCTAATTAGGATAATTTATGGAGGAGAATGAGTGTTTAAAATGGAGCCACTTCTAAAGTTATACAATTAATTATGTAACATGTTACAAACTATAGAAAGGAGCCATGAAGGACACCACAGACATCCAGGTGTTGGTAGTGGCAAAACTGTCACAACTCCTAGTTTGAAAGAAACTGGAGAGGGATTCTGCAAATTTAGACAGTAAAGGCAGAGCAGAATTTGAGCCCAGGTACAAAAGGTTCCAATGTCCATGAATTTTTCACTGAGCATTTCTATCTTACACAGTTCTGCCTTAATAAGATCATAATTTAGTGGGAGAGATAGTAACACCTACAATACAAGATCAAGAAGTAATTTGAGACACACCTAACTGTAGCTTATAAAATTCCAAAGTCCTGGGCCTTGCAGTGGCTTTAGACTTTAATATGATCCTAGAATCCCCCGTAGTCTGAAGGTTTTACCGCAGGATAACCCAAAGATGAATTAGACATCTCAAGGTTTCACAACTGAGTGTATAAGATATACATGTAAACAACTAACTACAATACAAATGTCCAGCTGTCTAGAATTTGCAAGTCCAATGCTTTGTGGTGTCATAGACGAGTAAAAAATTCAAATATGACTGAAGGTTGAAGGAATAAGGAAAGGTTTCATAAGAGTGATATCAAAGGGTTCAATTACAGAGAGGGAGTGATGACAAATGCCATTTTATGGCCCCTGTTTTCTCTGTGTAGAAGGAGACAAGGTTAGTAGCTGAGAGCCAAGAGTAGAGGGTTGGTTATAAGGAGTTAACTAGAGTGATAAATGAAACGAAGGAATGAAAAAGGAAACTGACTAGAACAAATTTAAAAAAAAAATGGAAAGGGGGGAGACAAGATGGCGGACTGAAGCCAGCTTTCAACAAAGGCTCCCGTCCAGAAGGAGAGTTAAGGGACAGGAATTTAGTAAGTATCCTGGTGGACTTGAGCCTCACCAAGAGAGAAGGCTGAAGAACGCACATCAACACCGCTGAGGCAAGTTGTGATCACAAGGACGCAAACAAAAGGTACAAAATCCACCACCAAGCGGACGGGAGTCCCCCTCCCCCATGAGACCGGCTCTAGAGCCCCACAATTGAACAAGCGGGCAGAAAATAAAGGCCCTCCCACTACACTCCACGGGAGAGACCTTCTAAAAACTGGACCTACCTCCCCTACTGGGGTGCCGTGGCGTTCTCCTGCCAGACATAGGGCTGAATAAAACTTTGGGAATCCTTTGCCGGCAACCCCGAATCCCCGGCGCTCCCCTCCCGCCCACTGAGGTCTGGAGGCCTGTCCCCCAGGACTTCGGATCCTTGGGTGATTTCTCAAGGGGAGTGGACAGTCCCCGAGTTGTGACTGGTCAGCATTGACTCTGAGGCGCGCCGAGTGAGGAGAGGGCACCGGGCTGAGGGGGAGTCACGCCTCGCGGCACTTCCCTGCGGTGCAGTGCAGCAACCCTCCCCGGGCATACGGGGCCCAAGACTGAAGAAGACTCTGGCCTCCCCGCTGAGAGCTGAGAACCCCTACTCTCACTCGGGGTCTGAGGGCCTATCCCCCAGGAGTTCGGCTCCTTGGGTGATTTCTCGAGGGGAGTGCACAGTGCCTGAGCTGCGTCAGGTCAGCGCTGACTCTGGGACACGTGAGCGAGGAGAGGGCACTCTGCTGAGGGGAAATCAAGCCTTGGCGGCACTTCCCTGCGGTGCAGTGCAGGAGCCCTCCCCGGACCGTAGTATTGCGTGAAACTGAATGAAACTCTAGCTTCCCCCCGCCCCACTCCCAATCGGGGTCTGGGGGCCCATCCCCCAAGAGTTCTGATTCTTGGGGGATCTCTTAAGGGGTGTGGACCCAGCACAAACTGCGGCCGCTCAGTGCTGACTCTGGGGCACGGGACAGAGGAGAAAAGGGTTGCCTGAGTGCCCACACCAGAGCAGCAGTTCCCTGGAGGTAGATCAACAGCCGTTTTTTCTTTAACGGCAGAACGCTCACTTCTGGATATTCTGAGGCCACACCCCCTGTCTCCCTGGGCAACCAGAGGAGGCCACCGGTGACACGGCTCACAAACCGGGAAACCTCCAGGGCGGGGCTGACCCAGAGAGTTGTTCAGATGCAATTCTCCAGCAGCAAAGATGTTTGAACTCAAAACAGCCCATCTCCTGTAGGCGACGACAGGAACAGAGACAGAACCTCACAAAGTTGTCTGTTCTGTTCTGTTCTGTTAGCAGCATGCATCAGGGACAGGGCTAAGCCTGAGTGAACACCTCCTTCCCATCACCTGCATCAAACACTCAAAAATGTCAGGCCCCATCTCCTCCTGCTAGATAGCGGCAGTCTGCGGGGGCCTGGCAGACTTCCTTGCGATTCAGGCAGGTGCAAACCCCTGGAGTGTCTGTTCACTGCAGGCAACTGGGTTAGCCATCTGCAGAGATACCAGTGACTGGGTCCGACGGAGGGGCAAAGTGGGGAAGGAGAGGTCAACCTTCCCAGACTGCTCTGTTTGCTGGGTGGCTCCTCCTGACTCCACGCTGCACTGGGGTGAGCTGTGTCAGAGGAGTCACCAGGCCCCTGTGATCCAGTTCCCAGAGACCTTTTGAACCCTTCCACCCGAGATAAGTGCCGATTGAGACAGTTGATTCGGACCTTTTGAACTGGGCTAATAGACTGAGGACTCTTCAGGCGGTGCCCTGGGTGTGCGATTGTAGGAAGGTTTGATTCTCCTTTTCCAACTGGGGCCAGAGGTGGGCAGGCGGGGTGACTTAATTGCTGATTTTTCCACACAGCTGAGACTTCAAGCCAGAGTAGAAGTTGCAATAGGATCGAACAGAAACCAGCTGAAAACAAGACAGAACCACTTTGCTCCACCACACCAGACAGGGCCCCAGTTTCTCAGGCCACAACACTGTACGGGCCCTCGATAAAACCCCAGGGGAAAAACCAAAGGGAGTAAACCATGGGGCGGAATCAGCGGAAAAACTCTGGTAACATGAATAACCAGAATAGATCAACCCCCCAAAGAAAAGATACGGCAGATGTGATTGAAGATCCCATTCATAAACAACTGGCTGAGATGTCAGAAGTCGAATTCAGAATTTGGTTTGCAGACAAGATTAATAAAATTGAATTAGGAATTCGAGGAGAAATTCAAAAATTGTCTCAAGAATTTAACGAATTTAAAGACAAAACCACCAAAGATTTAGACACACTGAAACAAGAACTTACAGCCCTCAAAGATATGAAAAATACAGTAGAATCCCTCAGTAACAGAATGGAGCAAGCAGAAGAAAGGATTTCTGACATTGAAGATAAAGTCTTCGAACGCTCCCAATCTCTCAAAGAGGAAGAGAAATGGAGAGCAAAAACGGATCACTCACTCAGAGAGCTCTCAGATAATTCGAAAAAAAACAACATAAGGGTTATAGGAATTTCGGAGAATGATGAAGTGGCTGCCAAGGACACAGAGGCCCTTCTACATGAAATTATGAAAGAAAATTTTCCAGACATGCCTAGAGAATCTGAAATTCAGATAGCAGACAGCTTCAGAACCCCAGCAAGATTCAACCCCAATAAGCCATCTCCCAGACATATCATAATTAGCTTCACTAAAGTTAACATGAAAGAGAAGATTCTCAAAGCAGCCCGGCGAAAGAAAACTATAACGTACAAAGGTAAGAATATTAGAATAACTGCAGATCTCTCTGCCGAAACTTTTCAAGCAAGAAGAGGCTGGTCATCAACTTTTAATCTCCTAAAGCAAAAAAACTTTCAACCCAGGATCTTGTATCCAGCTAAACTGAGTTTCATCTATGATGGAGAAATTAAATACTTCAATGACATTCATATGTTGAAAAAATTTGCCATAAGTAAACCAGCTCTTCAGGATGTTCTCAGACCTATCCTCCACAATGACCAACCCAATCCTATACCACAAAAGTAAACTCACTCAGAAACTTCGGATCAAACTCCAACTTCCACACTGGTGAAAGGATTAAAAATGTCCACTGGACCTTTGAAAAACTCGATACCCAAAATTCCACCAGACTTATCAATACTCTCCATCAATGTGAATGGCTTAAACTGTCCTCTAAAGAGGCATAGGTTAGCTGACTGGATACAAAAACTCAAGCCAGATATTTGTTGCATACAAGAGTCACATCTCAATTTAAAAGACAAATACAGACTCAGGGTGAAAGGATGGTCATCCATATTTCAGGCAAATGGTAATCAGAAAAAAGCAGGTGTTGCAATTTTATTTGCAGATACAGTAGGCTTTAAACCATCAAAAGTAAGGAAGGACAAGAATGGTCACTTCATATTTGTTAAGGGTAATACTCAATATGACGAGATCTCAATTATTCATATCTATGCACCCAACCAGAATGCACCTCAATTTATAAGAGAAACTCTAACAGACATGAGTAACTTGATTTCCTCCAGCTCCATAATCGTCGGAGATTTCAACACTCCCTTGGCAGTGTTGGATCGATCCTCCAGAAAGAAGCTGAGCAAAGAAATCTTAGATTTAAACCTAACCATCCAATATTTAGATTTAGCAGACATCTACAGAACATTTCATCCCAACAAAACTGAATACACATACTTCTCATCAGCCCACGGAACTTACTCCAAAATTGATCACATTTTAGGTCACAAGTCTAACCTCAATCAATTTAAAGGAATAGAAATTATTCCATGCATCTTCTCGGACCATCATGGAATAAAACTTGAATTGAGTAACAACAGGAATCTGCATACCCATACAAAAACATGGAAGTTAAATAACCTTATGCTGAATGATAGCTGGGTCAGAGATGAGATTAAGAAAGAAATCACCAATTTTTTGGAACAAAATGACAATGAAGACACAAGCTATCAGAACCTCTGGGACACTGCAAAGGCAGTTCTAAGAGGGAAATTTATAGCACTGCAAGCCTTCCTCAAGAGAACGGAAAGAGAGGAAGTTAACAACTTAATGGGACATCTCACGCAACTGGAAAAGGAAGAACATTCCAACCCCAAACCCAGTAGAAGACAAGAAATAACCAAAATTAGAGCAGAATTAAATGAAATTGAAAACAAAAGAATAATACAACAGATCAATAAATCAAAAAGCTGGTTTTTTGAAAAGGTCAATAAAATAGATAAACCTCTGGCCAACCTAATCAGGAAAAAAAGAGTAAAATCTCTAATATCATCAATCAGAAACAACAAAGACGAAATAACCACAGACTCATCAGAAATCCAAAAAATCCTTAATGAATATTACAAGAAACTTTATTCTCAGAAATATGAAAATCTGAAGGAAATAGACCGATACTTGGAAGCACGCCACCTTCCAAGACTTAACCAGAATCAAGTGGAAATGTTGAACAGACCCATATCAAGTTCAGAAATAGCATCAACTATACAAAACCTCCCTAAAAAGAAAAGCCCGGGACCAGATGGTTTCATGTCAGAATTCTACCAAACCTTTAAAGAGGAATTAGTACCTATATTACTCAACCTGTTCCAAAATGTAGAAAAAGAAGGAAGACTACCCAACACGTTCTCTATGAAGCAAACATCACCCTGATCCCCAAACCAGGAAAAGACCCAACAAGAAAAGAAAATTATAGACCAATATCACTAATGAATATAGATGCAAAAATATTCAACAAGATCCTAACAAACAGAATCCAACAACACATCAAACAAATTATACATCATGACCAAGTTGGTTTTATCCCAGGGTCTCAAGGCTGGTTCAATATACGTAAATCTATAAATGTAATTCAGCACATAAACAAATTAAAAAACAAAGACCATATGATTCTCTCAATTGATGCAGAAAAAGCTTTTGATAATATCCAGCATCCCTTCATGATCAGAACACTCAAGAAAATTGGTCTAGAAGGGACTTTTCTTAAACTGATAGAGGCTATCTACAGCAAACCCACAGCCAATATCATATTGAATGGAGTTAAATTGGAATCATTTCCACTCAGATCAGGAACCAGACAAGGCTGCCCATTGTCTCCATTGCTTTTCAACATTGTAATGGAAGTTTTAGCCACCGCAATTAGGGAAGAAAAGGCGATCAAGGGTATCCATATAGGGTCAGAAGAGATCAAACTCTCGCTCTTCGCAGATGATATGATTGTGTATCTGGAAAACACTAGGGACTCTACTACAAAACTCCTAGAAGTGATCAAGGAATACAGCAGCGTCTCAGGTTACAAAATCAACATTCATAAATCGGTAGCCTTTATATACACCAACAACAGTCAAATTGAAAAAGCAGTTAAGGACTCTATCCCATTCACAGTAGTGCCAAAGAAGATGAAATATTTGGGAATTTACCTAACAAAAAACGTGAAAGATCTCTATAAAGAGAACTATGAAACTCTAAGAAAAGAAATAGCTGAAAATGTTAACAAATGGAAAAACATACCATGCTCATGGCTAGGAAGAATCAACATTATCAAAATGTCCATACTACCCAAAGCAATATATAATTTCAACGCACTCCCTATTAAAGCTCCACTGTCATATTTTAAAGATCTTGAAAAAACATTACTTCGTTTTATATGGAATCAGAAAAAACCTCGAATAGCCAAGACATTACTCAGAAATAAAAACAAAACAGGAGGAATCACACTACCAGACCTCAGACTTTACTACAAATCGATAGTGATCAAAACAGCATGGTATTGGCACAAAAACAGAGAAGTAGATATCTGGAATAGAATAGAGAACCAAGAGATGAATCCAGCTACTTACCGCTATTTGATTTTTGACAAGCCAATTAAAAACATTCAGTGGGGAAAAGATTCCCTATTTAACAAATGGTGCTGGGTGAACTGGCTGGCAACCTGCAGAAGACTGAAATTGGACCCACACCTTTCACCATTAACTAAGATAGACTCTCATTGGATTAAAGATTTAAACTTAAGACATGAAACTATAAAAATACTAGAGGAGAATGCAGGGAAAACCCTTGAAGAAATTGGTCTGGGTGAGTATTTCATGAGGAGAACCCCCCGGGCAATTGAAGCAGCTTCAAAAATACACTACTGGGACTTGATCAAACTAAAAAGCTTCTGCACAGCTAAGAACACAGTAAGCAGAGCAAGCAGACAGCCCTCAGAATGGGAGACGATATTTGCAGGGTATAACTCTGACAAAGGTTTAATAACCAGAATCCACAGAGAACTCAAACGCATCAGCAAGAAAAAAACAAGGGATCCCATCACAGGCTGGGCAAGGGATTTGAAGAGAAACTTCTCTGAAGAAGACAGGCGCACGGCCTTCAGACATATGAAAAAATGCTCATCATGTTTAATCATCAGAGAAATGCAAATCAAAACTACTTTGAGATATCATGTAACTCCAATGAGACTAGCCTATATCACAAAATCTCAAGACCAGAGATGTTGGCGTGGATGCAGAGAAAAGGGAACACTTCTGCACTGCTGGTGGAATGCAAATTAATACATTCCTTTTGGAAAGATATATGGAGAACACTCAGAGATCTAAAAATAGATCTGCCATTCAATCCTGTAATTCCTCTGCTGGGCATATACCCAGAAGACCAAAAATCACAACATAACAAAGATATTTGTACCAGAATGTTTATTGCAGCCCAATTCATAATAGCTAAGTCATGGAAAAAGCCCAAGTGCCCATCGATCCACGAATGGATTAATAAATTGTGGTATATGTATACCATGGAATACTATGCAGCCTTAAAGAAAGATGGAGACTTTACCTCTTTCATGTTTACTTGGATGGAGCTGGAACATATTCTTCTTAGTAAAGTATCCCAAGAATGGAAGAAAAAATACCCAATGTACACAGCCCTACTATGAAACTAATTTGGGACTCTCACATGAAAGCTATAACCCAGCTACAACTTAACAATAGGGGGAAGTGGGAAAGGGGGGTGGGTGGGTAGAGGGAGGGGAATCGGTGGGATCACACCTGTGGTGCATATTACAGGGGTATTTGCGAAACTTGGTAAATGTAGAATGTAAATGTTTTGGCACAGTAACTGAGATAACGCCGGAAAGGCTATGTTAACCACTGTGATAAAAATGTGTCAAATGGTTTATGAAGTGAGTGTATGATGCCCCATAATCATATCATTGTATACAGTTATGATTTAATAAAAAAAAAAAGAGTGATATCAAAATATGTGTAGAATAATTAGGAAGTACTCAAGGCTAAATGAACCTGAAATTTTAGAAACTTTAGGACAACATCAACTCCTAGTACATGCTTAACATTGACTGAGCTTACCATGTACCTTGCAAATTTTGGTCTAAATTTGAATACCCAAGAAGTTAGTCTATAGGCCAGTTATTTTTAACTGGTATGCCACGGCACATTGGTGTACTGTGAGAGGATCGTAGATATGTGGCCAAAGGTTTTAAAGATCATGAATTAAATTATTTTTGAAAGAAGTTCAAAGCACAGTAAGTATATACTTTTTTTACTCTGTTATTTTTTCTTTGCAATTTTGGCCGGGGCCAGGCTTGAACCTGCCACCCCTGGTATATTGGGCCGGTGCCCTATTCCTTGAGCCACAGGTGCTACCCTACTCTATTTTTTTTTTTAATCAACATAATTTAAGTGCACCGCCAAAGTTTAACTTACAGGCTCAAATATTCAGTGAGATAAAAACAAAGGTTGAAAAATACTGAATAGGGTAACACAAATGGTTCTGAGAATTGACTTTTCATTAGACCTCATCTAAGGTAGAACAAAATTCTAGTGGGGTATTTTATTGCTCTTGTCAACATTTTTTCATTTTTAATTTTAAAGCATTAATGTTTTTCTTCTGGCAAAGACCATTTGTCATCAAAATTAGTTTTTTTTGGTTCCACAAAATACATTTTAGTGGCCTTGGGGAACTAAAATGGAAGTAGAAGTAGAAATCCAATCCTCATTCAAGGTAGAGTATGATCTTTATCATCAGATTTCTTTATTCATGCAATGTCTCACGTTAATTTTTCCTTGATATATTCTTGGTTTTTGTCCAGAAAATAAGATTTTAATACAGATATTAGCAGCATCACTACTTATGAATCAAGTGAAAATGAATTCTGTTTTTGACTTACTTCCAAGATTTTGGCAAACTAATTAGCATACCTTAATTATGGCAAAGCGAATCCAAAAGCATACAAGTAAAATTTATGCTAAAAAAATCCAAAATCTGTCACTTAGTAAATATTTCTTTCAATTGTTCTCTGGGAATAGGTTTTTCTTCTTTCTTTTTTTTTATTTTGTATACAATTTATTATTATTATTAAATCATAGCTGTGTACATTAATGCGATCATGGGGCACAATACACTGGTTTTATAGACCGTTTGACACATTTTTATTACACTGGTTAACATAGCCTTCCTGGCATTTTCTTAGTTATTGTGTTAAGATATTCATATTCTACATTTACTAAGTTTCACATGTACCCTTGTAAGATGCACCGCAGGTAGAATCCCACCAATCACCCTCCCTCCGCCCATTCTCCCGCCTCCCTCCCCTCCCTCTCCTCTTTCCCCCTATTCTTAGGCTCAAATGTATAAGCAAGAAAAGAACAAGTGATCCCATCTCAGGCTGGGCAAGGGACTTGAAGAGAAACTTCTCTGAAGAAGACAGGCGCACGGCCTACAGACATATGAAAAAATGCTCATCATCTTTAATCATCAGAGAAATGCAAATCAAAACTACTTTGAGATATCATCTAACTCCAATGAGACTAGCCCATATCACAAAATCTCAAGACCAGAGATGTTGGCGTGGATGCGGAGAAAAGGGAACACTTCTGCACTGCTGGTGGGAATGCAAATTAATACATTCCTTTTGGAAAGATATATGGAGAACACTCAGAGATCTAAAAATAGATCTGCCATTCAATCCTGTAATTCCTCTGCTGGGCATATACCCAGAAGACCAAAAATCACATCGTAACAAAGGTATTTGTACCAGAATGTTTATTGCAGCCCAATTCACAATTGCTAAGTCATGGAAAAAGCCCAAGTGCCCATCGATCCATGAATGGATTAATAAATTGTGGTATATGTACACCATGGAATATTATGCAGCCTTAAAGAAAGATGGAGGCTTTCATGTTTACATGGATGGAGCTGGAACATATTCTTCTTAGTAAAGTATCTCAAGAATGGAAGAAAAAGTATCCAATGTACTCAGCCCTACTATGAAACTAATTTATGGCTTTCACATGGGAATAAGTTTTTCAATAATGAGAATATTTTCCTCCCATTCCTTTTAATAATTGCTACAGTTGACAGTAGCAAAACATAATGGGCATCCTTTGTAATAGCATTTAAAGAAATATGAAAACAATTGTTTGCTGAAATAATATTTTAAATAAAATCAAATTATTTTTCATTCATCTTTACACTTTGGCAGGTTTATAAGATGACCAGTTTAGTAACTAACTGCTTATCACTGAGTGAACTGAACTCCTGCGAAGGGCAGCGACGTTATCAAGATCATCTTGCTTGTCTTATTACTTTTATTTCCAAACTTTAATACAGTTATGTATCCAGCCTTCCTTGTTCACAAAAGCATACAGCTTTGAGTATTCTTTTGCTATCAAATCTGCTCTGTCACTTCCATACCGAAATGTGTTGACTCCAAATGAGAAATGTACTTTAAATTCAGTACCTCATTGCCTGTTCCTGTCATGGCTCTAGTTCAAGCTTCCATCATCCCTTGTTCTACAATTACGACAAATTTCTTTCAGCCAGCAGGAATAGTACACATTATGTAAAATGAATCCTGGGCAGTGCCTGTGGCTCAGTGAAAAGGGCGCCAGCCCCATATACTGAGGGTGGCAGGTTCAAACCTGGCCTGGGCCAAATTGGAACAAAAAATAGCCAGGCATTGTGGCGGGTGCTTGTGGTCCCAGCTACTTGGGATATTGAAGCAAGAGAATTGCCTAGGCCCAGGAGCTGGAGGTTGCTGTGAGCTGTGATGCCCCAGCACTCCTCCAAGGGCAACAAAAGTGAGACTCGGTCTCAAAAAAAAAAAAAAAAAGTAAGATAAATCACAAAGACTTTCTTAACTTAGTTGCCACTATTTAAGCTTCTTTTCAGCCGCTCACTTACCAACCACTCAACTAAATGTCCAACTTTTTAGCTGATGGGATTCTCTTTTCCCTAAACATGTAATTCTTACACACTTTGAGGAAAAATTGTTTCTCCTGCCTAGAAGGCTTTTACTCTTAATTGCCTGCTAAATATCTGTTTTACCTTTTAAGGTGCTGCTCAATCAAATGTCATATCTTCTGTAAAATCTTCTCTATCATCCAGGACAGTGAAAATCTGACTACTCTGTTCCCCCACAGCATTATTCATACAGTTGTACAATAAGCTTTTTTCTTTTGTTGTAGTATTCTTGAAGGCAAGGTACATGTATTATGCGACTTTGTTTTTATCATGTTTACTACCATGGCTGGAACATAATAGAAGTTTGATATTTGCAGAATTATTTGTATGATATATTAGTTACCGTCAGGTTTTGTTTGTTAAGGTCAACATAGTTAACATATATGGATATATTAATAAATGGTAGGTATATCCACAGAGACATGGCTCTCTGTGTTCATTCTTCTTGGCACTGTAAAGTATGACACAAATGGATTAACTGGGGCCATTGAGGGGAAATTGGATTTTAAGATGCAGATTTGGTAGGCATCTTTATATTCAACACTGTTTTTTCATAGAAAGTAACCAATTGACATTAGCCAATGGAGTAATAGAACAAATGTCTCTTTTGTATGGAGTGCAAGGCATACTAATAACTGCGTCATTCCATATATTACCTTTGGCCAATGTAAGAAATAAGAAAGGATTGAAGAATATCTTCAGGACTTCTTTGAGGCTTCTTTTCTCAGTCTTTCAACCCCAGGACCATTAAGGCTTACTGAAGTTTAAAAGTGCTTAAAACTTAAACTGTTGATGGGCTTGGGGAGCACCAAAATAAATCACTCCTAAATCTGTGAAGTTGATGACAGAAAACAATCCAAACAGGATGGGCACCTGTCAGCCTGTTTAATTTTCTCTTGGAAGGTAGTTATAAGAATGACATCTTTGAAATTTGCAGCACTCCTGAATTATAGCACCAGTGCATTTAATTCTCACAGATTGTACCTGGAAAAGCTCACTCTATAGACAATAGCCAGACCCTCACTTCTGTCAATAAATTTGTCTAGTTGATAGTACCAATAATCTGCAAAGGGAAAGTTCCTGGGGTGTATGTGTTTACCAAGAGCTGCTATGCTTACCAATTTGGTGTAGTTCTCCTTTTCTGGGAAACAAGATTTATCTCTTTCCCATCTCCAAAACCTGTAACTGTGGTTGGCTTTTAACACAGAGAATGTCAAAGAAAGCAGGCTAGTCTCTTTTTAGTCTGTGGTAGCCTGGGCCATATCACATACCTGCTTTGTATACGATTCTCTGGTCCTTCATCATTTGTCTATATAACCTTGAATATGATAGATTCATTGGGATGGGGGAGAGGCTCCTGATATCTTCCAAATCACTTTTTGGTTGAGTTTAGGACATATCTGTTGCGACTAAAGAAAACAGTGATGTCAGATTGACAAGGAAAACTAAACTTTGCATAACTCTGGATAATATCAGTGAATAAGGATTTCCTTTCCTTTGGCACCTCTGATCTGACTGAGACATCTGGCTCCTCCTGATGGGGAGCCTTACCTGACTGAGACAATGGGCTCCCCGGTACTTAAGGGAAGCCATACCCCAACGAAATGCATAGTGGTCCATGTCCTGGTAGTTTCATAGGCCAGGGCTGGTGACCTAGTGTCCCAGCTCTGACATAAACATTTTAATAATTTCAATCAGAAATGAAAAGGGGGGTGGTGCCTGTTGCTCAAGGAGTAGGGCGCCGGTCCCATATGCCGGAGGTGGCGGGTTCAAACCTAGCCCCGGCCAAAAAAAAAAGAAATGAAAAGGGGAAAATAACAACTCATACCAGAGAGGTACAAGAGATTATTTCTGACTACTATAAAAAACACTATGCTCAGAAATTTGACAACATGGAGTAAATGGACCAATACATGGAATTACACCATCTCCCTAGATTTAACCAGGAGGAAATTGATCTTCTGAACAGACCAATATCAAGCACTGAGATTGAAGAAACAATAAAAAACTTACAAAAAATAAAAGCCCAGGACCAGATGGCTTCACACTCAGAATTCTATCTTACCTTCAAAGACAAGTTTTTACTTAGAGTGCAGAACCTATTCCAAAACATTTAGAAGGAAGGAACCTTCCCCAACACATTCTATGAAGAAAACATCACCCTGATACCAAAACCAGGAAAGGATCCAACTAAAAAGAAGAACTATAGACAAATTTTACTAATGACTATTATGCAACAATACTCAACAAAATCTTACCTAATAGAGTGGAGTTACACATTAAAAAAAATTATACATGATGATCAAGTAGACTTTTTCCCAGGGATGTAAGGCTGGTTTAACACATGCAAATCCATAAATGTAATTCATTATATCAATAGAAGCTAAAACAACAATCATATGATCCTCTCAATAGATACATAAAAACCATTTCATAAAAATTGGCATCATTTTCTGGCTTGGCGCTTTTAGCTCAGCAGCTAAGTTGCTGGCCACATGAACTGGGGCTGGCTGGTTCAAACCCAGCCCAGGCCTGCCAAACAACAATGACAGCTACAACAACAACAAAATAGTTGGGCATTGTGGCAGGCACCTGTAATCCCAGCTACCTGGGAGATTGAGGCAAGAGAATCGCTTAAGCCCAAGAGTTGGAAATTGCTGTGAGCTATGATGTCATAGCACTCTACCAATGTTGACAAAGTGAGATTCTGCCTCAAAAAAAAAAAATGGCATCATTTTCTAACAAGAACACTTAAGAATATAGGCATGGGGGCGCATTTCTTAAGCTGATTAAAGCCATCTATGACAAACCCACAGCTAACATCACACTTAATGGAATAAAATGGAAAGCTTTTCCACTTATAATTAGAACCAGACAAGGATGTCCACTATCACCGCTATTATTCAACATTGTATTGGAAGTTCTAGCCAATGTGATCAGGCAAGAAAAGGATATAGAGGGCATCCAAATGGGGGCAGAGGAGGTTAAACTTTCACTCTTTGTCGATGGTATGATATTATATTTAGAAAACTCTGGAGACTCAACCACAAAACTCCTAGACGTGATCAAGAAATACAATAATGTTTCAGGGTATAAAATACATGTCCCCCAAACAATAGTCTTTGTCTATGCCAATAACAGCCACATTGAGATGCAACTCACAAGCACAATTACCTTCATAGTAGTTTCAAACAAAATGAACTACTTAGGAGTATACCTATCAAAACAGGTGAAGGATATTTACAAAGAGAATTATTAAAGCTAAGGAAAGAAATAATACAAGATATCAACACATAGAAGAACATACCATGCTCTTGTCTAGGAAGAATCAATATTGTTAAAATACCTATTCTCAAAAAGCAATCTACAGATTCAATGCAATCCCCATTAAAATAGCAACATCATATTTTGAAGTATTGGGAAAAAGTACTTCATTTTCTATGGTACCAGAAAAAAAAAAAAAACAAAAAAAAAAAACGAAAAACAATATATCCAAGGCTATTCTTGGCAATAAAGTATTTTTCTTTTTTTGTAGAGACAGAGTCTCACTGTACCGCCCTCAGGTAGAGTGCCGTGGCCTCACATAGCTCACAGCAACCTCCAACTCCTGGGCTTAAGCGATTCTCTTGCCTCAGCCTCCCGAGCAGCTGGGACTACAGGCGCCCGCCACAACGCCCGGCTATCTTGGCAATAAAGTGAAAGTTGGAGGCATTACTCAGACTTCAGGCTATATTACAAGTCCATAGTGGTCAAAACGGCATCGTATTGGCACAAAAATAGAGACATATAAATATGGAACAGAATAGAAAACCTAGAGATGAAACCAGTCCCTGGTTGCCATTTCATCTTTGATAAACCAAACAAAAGCATACACAGAGGAAAAGCACTCTTATTCAATAGACAGTGCTGAGGGAAATGGATAACCACATATGAAAGACTGAAACTCGGCCCACATCTTTCACCACTTACAAAAATTGACTCAAGATGGATGAAAGATTTAAATTTAAGACACAAAATGATAAAAATCTTAGAAGAAAGTGTGAGAAAAACTATTGATGATGTTCGACTAGGGAAAGATTTTATGACAAACACTTCAGTGGCAATTGTAACAACAAAAATATTATACAAATGGGACTTAATTAAGCTGAAAAGCTCTGCACAGTTAAGGATGCAGCAAGTGAAGTAAAAAGACAACATTCAGAATGGAAAAAGAAATTTGCTGGGTATGAATCTAACAAAGCATTGATAACTAGAATCTATAGAGAACTGGGCAAGAGATATGAACAGAACCTTCTCTGAGGAAGACAGACTAATGGCTAAAAAACATTTTAAATATGCTCATTGTCCCTGATTATCAGATAAATGCAAATCAAAACCACCCTGAGATATCACCTAACCCCAGTGAGGATAGCCCATATCACAAACTCTCAAAACTGCAGGTGTTGGAGTGGCTGTGAAAAGAAGTGAACAGTTTACACTGTTGGTAGGACTGCGAACTAATACAACTTCTCTGGACAGCGGTGTGGAGGTACTTCATAGAGCTCAAATTAGACTTCCCATTTGACCCTGCAATCCCACTACTAGGCCCAATGTTAGGGTGTGTGGCACATACCCTGAGGGTGGGATACAATTATAAGAGGGACGCTACCTAACAAATGTAGGCATTGTAACCTAATTCTTCATACCCTCAAATTAACTTGAAATAATAATTAGAAAAAAGATTTTGTTAACTTCTTCTGCACACATCAAAAAATGGCATTAACTTAAATTTATAGATCTATAGTCTATGAAATATTTCCAAAGAGAAGAAAAGTTTTGTTAAATAGAACACTTGAATTTTGTGGTATACATGTTGATTTTAATAACTGAAAATTGTTGATGCTCAACTTAAAATATTAGTAATGAAATTTTTAGTCTTTAATTTCATTACAAAATTTTTCATCTAGACATTAACATATCAGGCAATACAGAATGTCTTTGAAAGGAAAAGTTTTATGTATCTTTTATTAAAATGATAGAGTTATAAAATATTGGAGACTATAAAATTTGTGTAATAAAAGATCACAAGTATGATTGTAGAAATATTCAACCCTTCCTTTCACCAGTTGTTTCTTTTTACTTAATATGTTTTATTAATTAAAAATAAACTTATTAATGAATATATACCTTCCCCCCAGACATTGTCTAATCTCATTACAGTTAGTGATGTAAGGAATACTTCTTATATTAGAGACTGATGAAATCACACCTGAACCCTATATGATAAAGGAAGAAGAATGAAACTGAGGCATGTTAATATCATCATTCACATCACACTCGTACAATACACAGATATGAAAATGAGCAACTTGGTTTCAAACATGTTTATCAAGAAAAATCAAACAGAATGTGTTTGAGAAATAGAGAGTTGTCTAAACAGTTGAAAATACTTTCATCCCCTATACTTTTTGAAATATAAAAAAGTGTATTTGATTTTAGTATTGAAATAAGAAAATGTGGCTGATATCTTTAAAAACAAAAAAGCAAAGTGACCCTAAAAATGTTAGATTTTGCCACTTTATTTGTATTTCTTGAAGTGTATGTGAGGAATAACTAGTGTGCTTCTGTGGTTAATTAGCAGGCACTGAAGTGAGTTCCAAGGAGCACTCAGATCATGGTCAAAATCTCCTTGGGATTCTTTCATATTCTAAGTTAAGCAAATATCAAGATCTATCAAGCAGAGGAGCCATTTAATAATGTATACATATATAAGTGATAAGATGTAGAAGTGTATAAAGAATGTAAAAGTTATTGTTCTACTGTACTTTAATATAGAGAAACTTCTCAGAGCATTGAAAATGGTTTATCCAAAGTTACCAGTCAGTGTCAAATATTGTGCTGACACCCAACACTGAAGTCTTTCAAAGAGCATGTTGCTGTTTCAAGTGATGTTTTTGTTGCCAGTGTTTTTCCCCAGTGACTGCTCCAATGCTGTTTTCTCTTCAGATTTCAGTCATTTATCTTTATAATGTACTTAAAACTTCACATCATTCAATTAGCAAACAGTAATTCACAGAGGGGCCACATCTTGGCATCAAGAAACAACACTCTCATAATCATACATACAGCTCTTTTCCTAGTGATGTTTCCTATGGCTTTCACTTACCCTACACTGAAGATATTCTGGTCAAACTTGACAATTGTTGGGCTTTCCATGTATTTTCATACAACCTTGCCATCGCTGTAGTAGTTCTTAAGGTTAGAATGCCTTCTGTTCAGTTACTTTTCTGTCTTCAAAATCCTTCTGACTGAAAATAAAGAAAAGCACCGCAAACGACTCGCTGAGAAAATGTACAGAGAATATGAACAGTCCACTTATAGAAAAGGAGATACAACTAGGCAATAAATTAAAAAATTGTATAATCTCACTAATACAAAAATGCAAATTCAAATGAAATACCATTTTTCATTTTGTAGATTAGTAAAGAAAATTTATTAATAAGCACTATTAACAGAAATATATGAAAATAAGAAACCTCAACATAAACTGTTGGTAAAAAATGTATAATTATGCATCTTTTTCTGTGAGCAATTTGCCATTATCTATCAAAATAAGAAAGTACATTTAAACCTAGCAAAAAAATAACTCCATAAATCTGACAAATATTCAGATGTACATTAGAGATTTTTACAAGAGTGTGTACATATAGTTTCATGTAAACATGTATGCATGTATATGTATGTGGCTTGGCTTATGCATACCAAATACACACTAGACAAGTTCAACTCTTGTATGGTAATAACAATTCTTTGCATTTAAATGGTGCTTTATCACATGAAAAACACATTCATATTAATGTTTTCATTGGAAACTCAAGAATTGGAGCTAAGAATTTTCAAAGCAAAATAATTTTATATTCTGTTACACTCATACAAAGCTATTTATTTGAATAAATAGAGCTGGTTACCAGGACTCAAATTTTGTGAATTCTTCACATAAATAGGGTTGAGGGAGGATGGAGAGGATGCAAAGCAGGAGATGGGCTGGAGAAAAGGGTCTATGAATGAACAATGGGCAAAAGTTGTAGGACCCTAACAATTAGTACCATCTTTGCCAAATCTCTCATTCATCTGTTTATTTCTGAAAATGATCCCCTCCCATGTATCCCTCTTCTGACCCAAGGAGCTAGATAACCAAAGAAAACCTTAGAATTGGTACCCCCTTGAAAGACAATATGACTTCTATATATCATGAACCATTCTTTTCATGTCATTTTCTTTTATTTCAATTCATTTTCTTTCATTTCAGTTTTCATCTATCTCCAAATGATCAAAGGAAAGCAACACCCAAGGAATGGGTTAAATTTGGAATTTTATGGCTGATAAAATATTCACTATGCCAGTAGCTGGGGTTTCTTGCCTGAGCTCAAAATGGTGTTGTGAAGCCATCCTTCCATCTTTTCTAAGTATCTTATGCAAAGGAACTCTTGTCAGACACACAACCAACTTTCTTCTAATTAGCCCTTAAGGAATTGTTTTGAAAGACTTAATTTCCAGGAAACAGATGTAAGTTTAAGTTCTAATTATGAAAGACACAGACTTCTTTTATATTTTAATTTCATTTGGTGACAAATGGGACAACCCACTGTATTTTCTTCAAGTATAATTTTCCAAAGGCAGAGGAGGTGTTGGAAGGCAATAGAACTCTTCTAAGAATGGAGATCGTAAAACACAATTACAAAACAATTAGTCCTGCTTCAGAAAATAATGCCATATTTGCACCCCAAATTAGGCACATAGTCAAAGCAGTCAGAAACATGTGCATACATGCACACTTGTGTATGTACATGTGAGCATATATGTTAACACTAATAGTGAATAGAAGAGAGGTTAATGAAGGAGAACTGTGATAAAGAAAGAAAAATAGCTTAGTAACATTGTGTTGATAACACCACAAACACACAAAAAATTGCAGAATTGGAGGATTTTGGCAGAGCACTTGCATTTTGAGAGTTAGAAAGAGAATGAGTCTAGAGATGTGGATGCTAGCTTCAGACCAGGCTTCAGGTATAGTAGAGATTCTTAATTGTTTGTTCAATATATATTCTCTGAATTAGTTTTCTATTAACTATGCCATGTGTTCTCTCCTTAGATTTTCTTTTCTCAACATGTTCCATAATATCTATTCTCCCCTTATTCCTTACTGTGCCAAAGTTTTATTTTGGACAGCAATATGACCAACTAAAATAATCTATCTCCTATTCCCCTTTCAAATTGGCTATAATGTGGCAGTTTTGGCCTATGAGATGTAAGTGAATTTTATTGGTTATGCTTTCTAAACAAAACTGAGAAAACTGAACTGAGTCAACACAGGTTTTGGCCCAGTTCCACTCTGTTCTCCTTCTTTTTGCTGGGAAGGGAAACAAAATGGCTAGAGCTATCATGACTAGCATGAGATTTTTGATCATGACCTTGAAGATTAGAAATGTAGACTATAGGAATGAAAGCAGAAATTAGAAGCCTGGAATATTGTTGGCTTCACAGAACCAGTGCACAAGCCCCAGACGTCCTACTTACAGACGCTGATAAAAGAAAAATAATGTATCACTGGTTTAATCCAGGTTAAATCCATTGTTTCTTAGTTTTCTGTTAGTAACAGTAATAGAATACAACCCCCAACTGATTCAGAGAGCCTCTATAGAGGAGATATTTGAGACAGATAATATTTATATATCCAGGGCTCTTCTAAACCTTACAGGGGTTCTCAAACTTTTTAAACAGGGGGCCAGTTCACTGTCCCTCAGACCGTTGGAGGGCCAGACTATACTTTAAAGAAAAAACAAACTATGAACAAATTCCTATGCACACTGCACATATCTTATTTTGAAGTAAGAAAGCAAAATGGGAACAAATACAATCACACCACCGCATGTGGCCTGTGGGCCGTCGTTTGAGGACCCCTGCAACTCTAGTCTCTGTACTTTCACTACAAGCCATTAAGTAACATCTCTCAGCACTCAGGAAAACAGGCAAATCCCCCATGTATAACAGGGGAAAGTCAACAATAGCCGTATCTAACAGTAAGACTTCCCAGAAGAAATGGCTCTGTAGATAACCCAGCAGCCATCATTTCTCCAAATTACCCAGGACATTATTTCTTTCAGTCTATATTTATGAGACTAGTTTCCAAATAGAGTGATGTGAAGTGTCCCAGGATTGCTCTGAACAGTAGCACAGAAAAACGATGGCAAAGCAAAAACCAAAATTAACTCAGAGTTAGTTAGTCCTCAAATAAACTTCCTTTCTGCCCTCACTTGGTTGTAGCCTCTACACATTTCTGCAGCTTAAATTTAATTACTTACTTAAACTTAATCACTTACACTTTCTTCTCCCCACACCATATCTTTGTCTCTAGGCACATATAATTTCATGTAATTAATAAACACACAGTGCTATTTCTCAGATCTAACTTATTACCCATGTGACTTGCTCTACTTGCCTGCTCTTTCCTTTCTTGCTCCTTTTTCCTAACTCATATTTGTCCTTCAGAACTCAGCTCTTTTTGAAAGGCAGATCTCCTATTCTACTTTACCCATAATGACCTAGGTGCCTCCCCCCGCTCATTTGCTACCCTGGCTTACCACTATCACGGGCCTTGGCACCATATGCTATCACCACGTCTTTTATTTCTTGCACAGATGTCCTTTGGGAGCAGAAACTATGTATGATTTATTTATGATTTCTAATTCCTACATAATACCTAATACTTAGTACTTATTAAATGTGTTAAATGAATGGATGTTATAAATTATATAAAAATGCTTTTGATATTTTCAAATCTGCCTTGCTTCTCTAGAATTGATGTTAAGTAAAATATGTCCTTAGGGTAATTTACTGACGTAAACTCGGGAACTAACCATGTTTCACCATAATGCCATATAAATTCTAAAATAATTTCAGGTTGATGACAAAGGGAGAAATAATGTAGAACTTTCTTCTATATTTTAATATTTAAGACAAAGTACTTTGGTGGTTTATCAACTCTGCCCCTTCCTCTTTATTTTTTATGTGTATTTCTGTAAATATTACAGGCTGAGTGGGTTCTACACATCAATTTATGATTTATGCTTAGGGTTGGAGGAAGAAGCCATAGTCAAAGTGAGGACTGAGCATATATATATTCACTCAGAAGGCTCGGGTTGTCTCCCTGCAGGAAATTGGCAAGTCCTGGGCAACATCCTAAAGGTATGAAGGAGTATTTGACATTAGCTCAAACAGTACCCAAGGTGGAACCAACTAACTAATTACACCATTCACATGGCTCCTTATGAGTTAATCAAGAATCTTTCCTAAAATGAATCTTCAACCAGCCATTAGCAATTAACCAAAGTCACCCTGTGGGATAACATAGATCTCTATTATATCTGGAGTAGATAGAGATTAAGAGGTTTGGAAATGAAGAAAATGATTAACCTATAAATATGAGTGATATATGTATATATGTGTGTATACATGTATATACGCATATGTGTAAATACACATATGTATACACACCCACACATATACGCGTTTAAAAATTAACTATAATGAGACAAGGTAGACTATAGATTGGTCTTAGGAAGTATGCGGTAGATAAGCTTCTTTATGTCAGCTAAAGACATCTATTTTCAGACTCAGGTATGCCTAGGAATCACTGGGAGAGCTTGTTAAACTACAACATGGTGTTAAATCCCCAGAGCTTTTGACTTAGCAGGTCTGGGGTGGAGCCTAAAAATTTACATTTGTAATAAACTCCCAGGGTGTACTGATTATGCTACTACAAGGAATAGGCTTTGAGAATCACCACCTAGCTATTTAAAATGAAGTGATTATAGTCCATATTTGGGAAAGGGGAAATGGAAAATATGGCCCTTTCCCCCAAACAATGTTAAGGTATCATTATAAATCTAAAAGACTCCTCCTAAATTATCTCATTCCCGCATGTAGCCTGACTGCCATTTCTGCATTGAATACTGGCTTATATATATTTCTACCTTTGCTCACTTTCCTGAAAATCAGACTCATGTATCCAAATGCTCACTGACTTTCCCATCTGGATGTCTAACATTTATCTTCCATACCAGGGATGGCAAATACCTTTATTGCCTGTGTCAATTAGAATTGGCAGTAGCTGCACTAAATTGATAATTCTACAGCTAAGATCAGGTTTAAAGTAGAGAGAAAAATAGAGAAAGAAAACACTGATTAATTTGTTTGTCTGTTAGGAGCATAGGAGCAGTTGGTGTTGCCATCTGGGTAGGAAACTGTAATCTTCTATTTCCTCCTCCCCTCTTTCTCCTCTTTCTGCTGCTCCTCCTCTTTCTCTTTCATTCCTGAATTCTGCTAAGGGATTGTAAGTTTCTCTTTTTCAATACAGTTCCTCATGTTGTGGTGACCCCCAACCATAAAATTATTTTTGTTGCTACTTCATAGCCGTAATTTTGCTACTGTTATGAGTCATAATGTAAATCTCTGATATATAGGATGTATTTTCATTGTTACTAAGGGGCCGTAACCCACAGGTTGAGAACCGCTGCTTTAGGGCTAGAACCGCTGCTTTAGGGCTAGAACCACAGCAAGTATATCTTTGGACAAATAAACTAATCCACCCTTAACATAACAATTTATGTATTTTTCTTCTCATTTCAAATGAATATGAGAGTACAAATGATTAGGTTGTATTGTTTACATTTCTAAGGTAGTATTCAAGCTGTAGTTGAACCCTTCATCTAGGGTGTGCTGTATACCCTTACATTGTATACATTAGGTGAGAGCACACCAACCTGCCTCCCTCCTCCCTTTTCTCTTTTCCTTCCTCCCCTCTCACTTGAATATACTTGTGTTTTCCTCTCATGTGGGCGTGTAGTTGTTTCTCTATTGGTTTCGTATTAGTATTGAGTACATTGAATGCTTGATTTTCCATTCTCATGATACTTTACTAAGAAGAATGTACTTCAACTCCATCCAGGTAAACATAAGATGTATTGTAACTAATGCATTAATGCACTATGCTTTAGAATCCTTTGTTCCACTCTCCAAAAACTGCTTCTTCCCCCTTCCAACACCTGATTTCTCACTGGATTACGTTAATAGGATATTTTTTTAGCTTTTTGTAGTAAATTCTAAGTATCAACTTTGGATATATCTTCATCTTGTTTTCCTCTAATTGACATCTACCTGTATGAAACATTTCTGCAAATATTTCATCTCTATTAAACCCTTCATTATACTGAACATAATATTCTCTGGTAATACCACCACACCTATGTGGTCTGCCAACCAAGCAACTTTACTCCTTTACTCTTTAATCTTCTCATCTAATCAAGTACATAATTCAGCAATATTTATGACCTCTCGTTCTCCTTCCATCTCTATATTATATCTCTGGATCTCGGTCCTTCATGGGTGAAGTCTCTTATTCTAAACCAAAAAGTTAGATGAGAGATGCCTACAACCTGTTTAAAATTCTTGAATAACTCTCCCTTACCTACATCACGGTTTTTAAAGTTATAATTATAGGCCTTTTGAGAGGAGGCCTATAATTCCACAGAGGAGATGACATTTGTTCTGGCTCAGGATGAGTGAGTTCCCTCAGGCATGGAAAATGAAATATTTTGTTCTAGGTCATAGATGGCATTGAGGGGGGAGCAATTATTCAATAAAAAATTATTGAATAAACAATTATTGAATAATTGTTTAATAAAGTATTGCTAAAGGTACCCAGGTCTCCACTTGAACCATAGTTGATCTTTTGACTTTTTTTATGTATCAGGCCCTGCATAAATTTTCCCTTTAAAACAAATTTTTAAGAAAAGAAATCTCTACACCTTTGGGGTAAAATATAAAATCCCCAAATATTTTAGACAGTATAAGATCTCCTTGATGTGGTTTCCACCTATTTTTTCTAGCCGCATATCTTACTGTATTATCTCATGCCCTCTTTAAAATAAATACAGGTTATCTCTCAAACTCTTTATCCTATGTCTTTGCATCTGCGAATGTATCTTTTCTACTTGGGGCACACTTTTTCATCCTTTCTAGCCCAGTTGTCAGAGTTCTAAGTGTGCCTGTCATCCAGATAATGTTTATTGTGGCCATTAGGCATAGCCTTTCACCTATCCCTTCCTCTCCCATCCACTCTGATTAATTTCCACTGAGATTGACTTACCTCTGTGCACATGTGAGCTACTTGCTCTGTTCTAATATAATAGCAAATATCTTTGGTGTTTGTTCTCCATTCTTTAGATATATCACCTAGGATAATGGTCTCTAGTTCCATGAATATTGTTTCAAAAGGCATTAATTTATCCTTTTTCATGGCTGAGTAGTATCCCATACTATACTGATACCACATTTTATTAATCCAATCATAAATTTATGGGCATGTGATTGATCCCACTTCTTCTCAATTATTAAATGTGCTACAAAAATTATTCAAATGCATGTGTCTTTTTGTTGAGGAGTCTTTCTTACCATTGCACAGATAACTACCCTGTTTCCCCGAAAATAAGACATCCTCTGAAAATAAGACCTACTTACAGGAAAGATAAGACGTCCCCTGAAAATAAGACTTAGCACATCTTTGGGAGCACACCTTAAAATAAGACACTGTCTTATTTTCGGGGAACCAGGGTAATAGTGGGATTGCTGAATCAAATGGTAGATCTACTTTTAGTTCCTTGAAGAATGAATATCCATGTTTTCCATAGAGGTTGTATTAGTTTGCTATCTCACCAAGAGGGTAGAAGTGTTCCTTTTTCCCTGAATCCACTCCCTAAATCCACTCTGAATCTACTGTCTATCTATTGTTTTTGGAGTTTTTAATAAAAGTCACTCTAACTAGGATAAGGCAATATCTCTTTGTGGTTTTAATTTGAATTTCCCTGATGATTAGTGATGTCGTTGGGAATTTTTCAAATGTTTATCAGTCATGTGTTTCTTCTTTTGAAAAGCTTCTGTTTGTACCTTTTGACCAATTTATAATAGGATTGTTTGGTTTTTCCTTGCCAATTTTCTTGAGTTCTTTGTAGATTCTGGTTATTAGCCCATTACTGGATATATAGCTTGTGAATATTTTCTCCCATTCTTTAGGTTGTTTATTTGCTCTGCTGATTATGTGCTTAGCTATTCAGAAGCTTTTTAATTTAATCAAGTCCCATTTATTAATTTTTGTTGTTATTGTGATTGCCATTGGGGGCTTTTTCATAAATTGTCTAGAAGAGATTTTCACAATATTTTCTTTTAAAATTATTATGGTTTCGTGCCTTACATTTAAGTCTTTTAACCATCTTCAACTAATTGTTGTGAGTGGTGAGAGATAGGGGTCTTGTTTCATTCTCTTTTATGTGGCTATCCAATTCTCCCAGAACTATTTATTGAATAGGGCTTCTTTATCCCGGTGTACATTATTACCTGCTTTGTCAAAGACTGGTTGGCGGTTATGTATGTGAGTTTATATGTGGGTTCTATGTTCTGTTCCATTGGTCTATGTCTATATTTTTGTGCCAATACTATGTTGTTTTGGTTAATACGGCTTTGTAGTATAGTTTGAGTTCTGATGATGCGGTACTTCCAGATTTGTTCTTTTGCTTAAGATAGCTTTGGTTATTCAGATTCTTTTCTGGTTCCAAATGAATCATAGAGTTATTTTTTCTAGATCTGTGAAATATGATGTTGATATTTTGATAGAGATTGCATTGAATCTGTAAATCACATTGCGTAGTACTGACATTTTAACACTATTATAGATTCTACCAATCCATGCGTGTGATCATGTTTTTTCCATTTGTTTGTATAGTTCTTTCCTTAGGATTATGTAGGTCTCTTTGTAGCAATCTTTTACCTCCATAGTTAAGTTCATTCCCAGGTACTTAATTTTTTTTTGTAGTTATTGTGAGTGGTATTGAGTCTTTGATTTGATTCTCATCTTGACTTTTATTGGTATATAGGAATGCTACTGATTTGTGTACATTAATTTTATATCCTGAGACTGCTGAATTTATCTGTTAATTCTTGGAATCTCTTGGCAGAATCTTTGGTGTTTCCTATATATAAGATCATATCATTTGCAGAAAACAATAGTTTTACCTCCTTTTCCCAATTTGGATACACTTAAAATTTTTCTTTTGCCTGATTGATCTGGCTAGGAATCCCACTTCTGTGTTGAACAGAGGTGGTAAAAATTGACACACTTGTCTTGTTACAGGGCTTAATTGTTTTCCATTTTGGGGGTGTTCTTGAACTCTTATGTTTTATATTCCTAGAGTTCTTTAGTGGATTCTTTCTCTTCTGGGTCATCTGTCATTTTTTATTTTTGTGTTTTCTTTTGTTTAATTGTCCTCCCCCTACTCACAAGGGACTGTCTTTAGCATACATTGGGTAAGCATGCTTGACATTGCTTGTGCATGCTTTGATGTTCTGGATCAATGTCTTGCGTATATTATAGATATATTTACTAGGATTATTTTCTCAGTTGTTAGTTGTTTATAGAATGTAGCAATGGTGAGCTGTGTGGAGGAAGATTTTCTCTTTTATGAGGGATAGTGAGGTCTTTGAGATCCTTTCTCTTTTCTCAACCCTGTGCTCTTCTCAGCAGAGAAAATTGTATTAGCACCCCCTGTTTAAAATCTGAGAGTGTACATGGTGGTGCTTGTGGGTAAGAATTAACTACATGCTACACGATTGAGTTAGAAAATGCCATAAAGACCTGTGAAAATTGACTTCCATGTCAGTAGTTGGTGTTTGCTGGAAGAAATAAGCAGCATTGTTATTTTGTTATATATATATTTTTTCCTTGAGACCTATGACCAGTTCCAACCACTCAGAAGAAGCATTCAAATGTCCCAGGTGGTGGATGGGGCCCTGGAACTTCCAGGTAAGTCCTTATTCTCTATCACAGCAGAGCTGAGTAGGGGAATGAGGCTGGGTGTGACTGGATTGTTTGAGCCTCTTCCAGTGGGTGTCAAAGGTCTGTTTCCAGCATTCTGGGGCAAGTGGCCAAGGAGGGCCTGAGGTGGCCTCACTGAGCCAGAAATTCTGGTTGTGGAGTCGTGGGTCTTCTGCAATCCACAATATGCCTGTTGGAAGCAAGTCTTACTATTCTCTCCCCTCCGCTGCTCTACTGTCTTCATCCCGAGTCTGACAGCTGGCAGAAACTCCAACAAGATGAGTTCCCAAGCAATGACTCAGCAGGCTAGGAGCTTTTCTGTCCAGTATCCTTCCTTGAGCTGAGAACATGGCTCTTCTATGGGGAAAAGTGTGCTCCACAAATGAGCTGAAGCTGGAACCCACATTGTGCTTTTGTTTTGGTTCTTCTCACATGGTTTTCCTCACATTCTGAGAGTAATTTACAAATCTCTCCTCCCCCCCCCCATGCTCTCTATCAATATGATTTATTTATTGAGGTGTGAGTTCTAGCCTACAGGCTTTTCTCTAGGTCTCTGAAGATCATTCCTTGACTATACCAGGGAGAACATGTTGGTCCTGAATTGCCTATGGGGTACCCAAGCAGATTTGATGTCCCTCTGCGTCAGAGTGTGTCTTGCTTTGATGGAGCAGATAGCCAAGCAGCACTAGGGAAGGCCACTGAACAGGGAATTTCTAGTCTGAGCTTCCCTGGATCCTTTGCAGCTCTTTAGCAGGAAAGAGTTGAGTCACACTTTCTGTGCAAGACCCAGCAGAGAAGAAGCAGCAGCTTCTGTCCTGAAAGCCTCAGGTAAAATGTCTCTCGTGACAGTCATGGGCAGGAGAGAGGAAAATAGTCTTAATGGAAGAAACCTAGCACTTTAGTCCTTTCTATCCCTCTCTCTGGAAGGCAGTCCACCTGGAATGTCCAGGGCCCTGGGACCCACCTGCCCACTGTTGCTCAGCACAGTCTGGGCCAGAGTTGGGAAATGTTTTCATGGAAACAAACTAGATGACAACTGTGGGGTTGAAACCCCATGAGGATGACAAAGGTGCACCATGGGTGGGGAAACAATATAGCACCTGCTGTCTTGGATCAGGTTTGCAGTGATGGAAAATACCTCAAGGCAACTGGTAGCCTGGTGCTTTGTCCGCCAGAATGTCACAGTTCATTGGCAGCAACAGCTTTTGGACTTGTGAAGGTAAAAAGACTCTTCAGCAGCTCAGGAGCCTGCTGACTGCCAGAAATGTGAGGGAGGAATGGAGAAAAACCATTCCATCTACCCTTTTCAGTGGACTGCAGTCCTGTGTGGGCTTGATCTTTGCTGATATCTTGCTCCCTCTGGTTCTATTCTGTGATTCCTTCCTTAGGAATTTCTTGTACTATCTGGCACTTTTCCCTCAGAATTATACCTGATCAATAATTACTTCTGTGTTTGTTTTATATAAAACTTTTCCTTCTTTCTGAGATGATCTGGCAGCTGGTGTCTCTGTTCAGCCATATTGCCTAATCCCAGTCCGGAGACACTTTGTATCAGACAATTTTTAAAAAACTTATTAATGCTTGTTTTACATCCAGTGAACAATTTTAAGATTTTCTTTTTTTCTGTTTTTTTTTTTTTTTTCTTTTAGCGATAGTTTTGTATGTGTTGGTGTGGTTGAACTTGGTGTTTAACTTGATTCTCTCCAAACTTCTTAGACACAAATTTGGTTTCTCTTATTTATGTTGAAAATGTCCCAGCCATTTACTCTTTTTATGTATTTTTTTATGTCCCATATTCTATATATTTTTTCTCTCCTTCTGTGATTCCAATTACATATATGTTGGGCCATTTGATATTTTCCACAATTTTGGGGTAATTTTTTTCTGTTTCTTTCTCCTCACATTTTTCCCCTTTGTGTTTACTTTTTGATAATTTCTCTTGACCTATTTAAAGTTCATTCTTTCTTTTTTTCCTTTCATTAAATCTACTGATATGTTTTTTTTTTTTTTGTAGAGACAGAGTCTCACTGTACCGCCCTCAGGTAGAGTGCCGTGGCGTCACACGGCTCACAGCAACCTCTTAACCCTTGGGCTTATGCGATTCTCTTGCCTCAGCCTCCCGAGCAGCTGGGACTACAGGCGCCCGCCACAACACCCGGCTATTTTTTTTTTGGTTGCAGTTTGGCCGGGGCTGGGTTTGAACCCGCCACCCTGGGCATATGGGGCTGGCGCCCTACTCACTGAGCCACAGGCGCCGCCCTACTGATATGTTTTCAAAGGACTTTTTCATCTATTGAACTATTTTTTATTCTTCATCTTTAGTTGATATTTCATTTTTCAAATATGTTTTGTATATGATTAGGGTATGCAACATGGTATTTTAATATACCTATATAATATATAGTGCAAAGTTTACTATGGTCAAAGTTAATATATCTATAGCCTCATATAGTTAGCCATTTTTGTGGCAAGTGTACTTAAATTCTACTCATAGCAAAAACCCTATAAGAGTACAATATTACTAAGACTAGGTGTCATGTGGTACATTAGCATTTTATACATGCTATCTTTTCTATCTGCAATTCTATATCCTTTAATCTACATCTCTGCATTTATTCCCCTCCTTATAGACCTTCTCTTTTACCTGCACCTCAAAGAAATAATCCTCCCGCACCAGAAGACTGCTCTTACTATTACTTGAAATTGACCAGGCTGGTGATGGAGGGTGGAGAATATCCTTTGTTGTTCTGCCTCAGATTCAGTTTTAGGCAAGAATTATGTCTCCATTGATCTTACAGAGGGGCCTTATTATTGAACTAGTTCCTTCCCTCACAATGGAGTGTCTCTATTTTCTTGGCTAAAGATGTGTTCCTGCCCTTCCCCTAGGTATAGAGGGATTTCCCTGTTCCTTTTCCCGGCTGTAATTGGTCCTTATCTGTGCCTGAGGCTGTCAGGGTTTTTTGTCATTCCCCCCAATTAATTAAGGCAAAACTGAAAATGAGACGACGGTGTAACCCCATCTGGCAGTCGTGACCCACCTTGTCTCTCAACCAGAAGGATTGCCTCTCTGTGGTCTTCTTGACCAGGGACTGGGGAGTCCACGTCCCAGTCCCCCATCCAGGGCGTGTCCGCTCTTCTACTCTGCTGGGGATTCCATGTCCCAACTACAGATTCAACAAACAGAACCAACACAGAACAGGATGAGACAAATGCCAGCACACACACACTCACCTCCGGAGCAGGTACTCAATGATTTTGGGGGGTTATCCCGGACGAGCCCCCAAATGTTGTGCCCAAGTCGCGGGATCCCCCACATAAATCACCTGGAGACCAACTCCAATGCAAAAGCAAGAGGTTGTTTATTTGCAAGCTCGAGCCTGGGCTCCCTGGTCCTGGCACAGCAGGAGAGCAAAGAAGCCCTGATCTTGAAAAGGAGGGAGGCTTTAAGGGTACAGAAAGGAAAGAAAAGGGAGGGGGTGTGAGGTGAGCTGCTGGGGTGAGCTGATAGGAGTCTAGGTGACCGAGCAGTTGTCCTTGGCTGTCTGGGAGAGTGTTGTTATCACTCAGAGGAGATGTTGTGCAAGGGCACGGATCATGGGGCAAGGACAGGGGGCGGGGAAGGGAGCAGGTTGCCTAACGCCTTTGGTATGCAGCTGCAAAATGAAAACTGAGGGACAAGATGAAGTTAGTTTTAACAAAATGGAGTTAACTTGGTCCTTACAATACCAGGTGATGGCATTAGGGCTACTAAAGTGTGCGTTTACAGTGGAAACAAAGTTGTTGTCTATTCATTCCAAACTAAGTGTTAAGTTAGAAATAATGGGCACATCAAAACAAGTATTTCCAAAATGGTCTTTTAAAACTTACTGTATCAACTTTTTTCTGTACTGGTTTCTGAGTGTGATCTGTGGTTGGTTTTCTGATAGAAATAACATTGGCTGATGTATACTGCAGATTGATATTTAAACTTTTGCCATCTCACTGTAGAACCCCAATTAAAGAGGGAAAGAAGGGTATGCTTCTGTAGCCAGAATGAGGGCAGGCATGTGTGCCTATGTATCAGAATTAGAGGAGAAAAATCTGCTGGGTAGTGTGGAGACAAGGCAACTGCTCTTAGCTACTGCATCCTACTCTCATAAAGAGGAGGCCTTATGCAAGGAAGAAGACTAATTGTCCTTAGAAAAACACAGTATCACATAGTTTTCAGGTCTTTACCATCATCAGGAGAATGTGGATATTGACAGTTCACTGGTGCTAGCAATCCAATCTTATCATTTCTTTCCTATCCTTATTGACACAGGCAAGGTTTTTTTCAAAGGAGAAAGTACTGAAAATGAGTGGTAAACAGTAAATCTTAAGAGCATCAAAAAAATAACAAAAAAAAACATTATAGACATGGGAGCAGGAATACAAATGACAGTTGCCTTTCCAACATACATAATGGGAGGCAGTGGACAATGGGGAGACATCTTTAAAGTACAAGGGGAAATAAACTGTTAACCTAGAATCAAAAGTAAAGGCAAAGGAAAGACATTTTCAGAAAGACAAAAGCTCTGATAATTCATCTTTAGCAGACTAGTACCTCAAGAAATGCTTAAATATAATTCTCAGGTTGAAGTGAAATAATAATAAGATGAAATTCTAGTTCTGGAGTAAGACAAAGTACCAAAAAAAATGTATATATGTAGTTAAATATAAAACACCTTTTAAAAATAATGTCATATGTATTGAATACTGATTATTTGAGCAAAAAGCAGAACAATGTTCGTGAGACCCCCCCAAAGAAAAGAAAACGAAGGTGGCTAAAAGACAGACCCAGGAATTAGCCAGGATCCTCCTGGCTTCCATGGCCGAGACCTCAGACAAAAGAAACAGGTGGCTGCGCCGACTGGTGGCAGGAGGTAAGGAGGGCTCCCCAGGTGGGGAAAGGCTCCACCTCCAGAAAAACCAGTGTGCCTATTGTATGGAACATGGATGCTGGGCCCGGGAGTGCCCCAAGAAACCACCTCCCAGACCTTCATTCCCCTGCTCAGTGCCAGTCTTGGAACTGAGTGGGCTCGAAGGGTAGGAGGGTCAGGGCTCGCCACCCTTCCCAGAGTCCTGGGTAACTCTCAGAGTGGAGGGGACCCCAATTAATTTCCAGGTAGATACTGGAGCCCAGCATTCAGTCCAGACACAGGACCATGGCCCTATGGATGCCAGGAAATCATGGGTCCAGGGGGCCATGGGCATCAAACAATATTCATGGACTACCCGAAGAGCCATGGACTTAGGCGTGGGCTGTGTATCCCACGTGTTCATGGTTATCCCAGACTGCCCCTACTCTCTTCTTGGGCGAAACCTCCTAACCAAGGTAGGGGCTCATATCATCTTCAAAGACGAAGGACCCCTTGTCACAGACCAGTATGGGAGTCCCATACAAATACTCACCCTACAACTTGAAGATGAGTACAGACTGCACCAGCAGCAGCCTGAGGGCTATCAGCCGACAGATGTCAGTGTATGGCTGAAAACCTACCCACTTGCCTGGGCTGAGACTAGAGGAGTGGGGCTAGCTGCCCACCGACCACCAGTGAAAGTAGAGCTCAAGCCAATGGCTGAACCCGTACGAGTACGGCAGTATCCCATGTCTCAAGAGGCCCGGAGGGGCATCATGCCTCACATCTGGAGGCTTTTTAAGAGCGGGATACTAGTGCCCTGTCAATCTGCATGGAACACTCCCCTGGTGCCTGTAAAAAAGACACTGACTAATGACTATAGACCAGTCCAGGACCTAACAGAGGTCACCAAGCAGGTACTAGATATCCACCCCACTGTCCCAAACCCTTATACACTATTAAGTGCTCTCACCCCTGATTGAGTATGGTACACTGTTCTCAACTTAAAATATGCCTTCTTCAGCCTCCTGCTGGCCCCCCAGAACCAGGCAATGTTCACCTTTGAGTGGAATGATGAAGAGCAAGGGATCCATGGTCAACTTACCGGGACCTGGCTGCCACAAGGGTTTAAGAACTCCCCCACCATCTTCGATGAAGCCCTACACGAGGACCTGAGTGAGTACTGCCAACAGCACCCTCACCTAACTCTTTTACAGTATGTAGATGGCATTCTGATCACAGCTGAGACAGAAGCAGAATGCCACCAAGGAACCTAGGACTTGCTGACTGTGCTAGGAGCTCTATCTGGGGTACATCCTTAAGGATGGGCAGCGCTGGCTGACCCAGGCAAGAAAAGAAACAGTTCTGAAAATCCTCCCCCGACCACACAGTGAGGGGTGCGGGAGTTCCTTAGGTCAACCAATTCTGCCGTCTGTGGATTCCGGGGTTTGCGGAGATAGCAAAGCCCCTCTATGAAGCCACCTGGGACAGCCTGCCTTTCCAGTGGAGCACAGAACAAGAAAGAGCCTTCCAGTCCCTGAAACAAGCCTTGCTCTCAGCCCCGGCCCTAGGACTCCCAGATATTACCAAGTGCTTTCATCTGTATGTAGATGGGCACAGAGGCATAGCAAAAGGGGTGCTTGCTCAATCGCTTGGTCCCTGGACCCAGCCAGTCACCTACCTGTCAAAGAAACTAGACCCTGTAGCGCAGGCTGGCCCCCATGCCTATGCATCATTGCAGCTACTGCATTGCTGGTTAAAGATGCAGATAAATTAACTTTAGGGCAAGAACTGTTGATCATGACCCCTCACACCGTTGAGGGAGTCTTCAAACAGCCACTGCATCGGTGGGTTAGCAATGCCCGACTTGCCCACTACCAGGGCCTTCTGCTGAACCTCCCCATGAATCCGATTCCTACCAAAGACCTCTCTCAATCCGGCAACCCTACTGCTGAATCCAAACCTAGACGCCCCCCCCTCCATGACTATGTTGACATCCTAGTCCAGGTTCACACCATACGCCAGGACCTTATGGACCAGCCCCTCCCTGACGGAGGCCACCTGGTACACAGATGGGAGCAGCTTCATACAAGATAGATGCAGGTACACGGGAGCAGCAGTAGTGCCTGAGACCGAGACTGTATAGGCAGAGCCCCTCCCAGCTGGGATGTCAGCTCAAAAGGCTGAGCTCATAGCTCTAACACAAGCCATGACCCTGGAGAAAGGCCTAAGACTTAACATCTATACTGATGTTAAGTTCACCACTGCCCACATACAGGGCAATTTACCAGGAGAGAGGACTCCTTACAGCGGAGGAAAAGACTATCAAAAATAAAAATGAAATACTCGACCTCCTAAAGGCCTTATGGCTTCCCCAGAAACTAGCCAAAATTCATTGCCCTGGCCATTAGCGGGGCGACTCTCCTGTAGCCAGAGGCAACTGGTGGGCTGACCAGGTCACCAGGACTATAGCCACTTCGGCTATCCAAGAGCTTCCTATTACTACATTGCCAGATCCTGGACCCCCAACACTTCCACAATCCCATAATTTTAAGTCCTATACTCTGGAGGACTTAAAATGGATAAAGCAGATCCCACAAGCCCACTCCCCCGAGAAGTACAATGGATGGTACATGACCTGTGATGGCAAAGCATTTGTGCCAGCAAAACTAGGACAGGAAATCCTCCATAGGATCCATTCATCCACCCACCTAGGGTCACGCAAGATGAAAGACTTGCTGCACCACGCCAAAATCAAGATACAAAACCAGCATACTAAAATTGACGAGGTTGTAGCTTCATGCAAAGTATGTATTGTGACTAACAGTGTATCTAGCTCCCACAATCCAAGGTCCAGAGAGCGTGGGACAGAGCCAGGTACATACTTGGAAGTGGACTTTACTGAAGTTAAGCCAGGTAAATATGGATACAAATATCTCCTTGTTTTCGTAGATACATTCTCAGGATGGGTAGAAGAATTTCCGACCAGAAATGAGACTGTGCAGGTAGTAGAAAAGATAGTACTAGAAGATATAATGCCTAGGTTTAGAATTCCTAATCAGATAGGATCAGATAATGGCCCAGCTTTTACTTCTCAGGTAGTGCAGAGTCTAGCGGAAGCCTTGGGGACTAATTGGAAATTGCATTGTGCCTATTGACCCCAAAGTTCAGGGCAGGTAGAGCAGATGAACTGCACCTTAAAACAGACCCTGACTAAATTAATCGTGGAGACTGGCGGTGACCGGGTGTCTCTCTGCCCCTTTGCCCTGTACAGGGTGCGAAACTCACCCTACCTTTTAGGAAAGACTCCTTATGAAATTCTCTTTGGAAGGCGACCCCCTATTGTCCCTAAGTTGCATTACAACGCCCTCACTTCAAAGGGCCCGGATCTTAAAGCTTGGAAAGATTATGCAGTAACTTTACATTTCTATCAAAAGGCACAAGGAGCTGATTGGGAGAAACTTACAGCCCTCTATAGCTCAGGACCTGTCCCTGAACCACACGCTTTCTGGCTTGGAGACTGGGTGTATGTGAACCATCACTGACAAGAAACACTGGAGCCCCAGTGGAAAGGCCCATACACTGTGGTCCTCATTACTCCCATCACACTCAAGATTGGCGGCATCACCTCCTGGATACATCACACGTATGTTCGCCTAGCTGACCCATTCGCCATCAAAGAAGACTCCATCACCCAGTGGAAACTCTGATAACCCACTGAAGCTCAAACTGCAGAAATGCCAGGATCCCTGATGCCACCGTATGTGTACCACTTACTGACTTATTCTGCCTTGCTGATTATACCTCTCACTGCTAACCCTCATTGCCCCGTTAAGATAACATGGCTAGTTACTGATGCTAGCACAGGAACGGTGCTCAACCAGACCTCTGGAGTTCACCCTAACGGTACTTGGTTCCCGGACCTCTTAGTTGACCTATATAATCTGGTAGGGATTAGACCCTGCTCTTCAGGGTGGCAGTCATATTGGTCTAGAAATACGCTAACCAAGTACTTTTATGTCTGCCCCGGTCACCTTCCTAATAAGTGTGGAGGAGCAAGTTCATATTTCTGTAACTCATGGAACTGTGTTTCCACCGGGCAATTATGGTGGAACCCCCCGAGACAAGGAGACTTGATCCAAGTAAAGTGGAAGGGTGTTTGGAGAGGGCACTCCTGTGCAGAAGGCCCCAAACCTGACACAGTCAGTATCACCTTTATGGAGAAAGGAAAGCAAATGCTGGATTGGGAACTCAGCAAATGGTGGGGTGTGAGACTGTACGATGCACATGGTGCAGACCCTGGTAATGTTTTCCAACTCAAAATCTTATATACCCCTATTAATAATAAACCTGCTGCAGTGGGCCCCAGTATAGTGCTTAAGCCTCCCCCTGTAGTCACCCCTATGCTCCATGACTTCCCTAACTACCCGGACCAAGCATTCAGTACCCAAAGTCTGATTCTAAACCCCACACCTGTGTCTACCACAGATCCTGATCCACTTTGGAAATTGGTCATTGCTACATACCAAGTCTTAAATACTTCCAGACCAGACCTTACTAAGTCCTGTTGGTTATGTGTAGAAGCCAGACCCCCATACTATAAGGGAATTGCCCTAATAAGCAAACCTAGGATCAGCTCCCAGGCTAGTGACTGCCGTTGGCAACAGTCTAAGCCCCGAGTCACCCTACAGTCCATTATAGGACAAGGAACCTGTATAGGTCAGACACCCCCCCAATACCAACATCTATGTAATCAAACTCTCACCTGGAATAGGACTGGATATATAATTCCCACCAACAATTCCTGGTGGGCTTGCTCAACAGGGCTCACCCCGTGTCTACATGGGGCAGTCCTTGATTTAACCCAGGGCTTTTGTGTCTTAGTGCAGCTCATTCCCAAGCTGATCTATCACTCAGAGGAGGACTTATATCAGGCATACGAGTCAGCTGCAGGCACACTTACAAGAACCAAGAGAGAACCAGTCACGGCAATAACTCTAGCCATGCTCATGGGACTAAGTATAGCGGGAGCAGGCACAGGAATCTCCTCCTTAGTCCTACAAGATAAGAATTATGGAGCTCTGCGTGCTGCAATAGACTTAGACATAGAAAGAATAGAAAACTCCATTTCCCACCTTCAAGAGTCCCTAACTTCCCTATCTGAAGTAGTACTTCAAAATAGGCGAGGGCTAGACTTACTGTTCCATCAGCAAGGTGGATTATGCGTACCCTTAGGAGAAGAATGCTGTTTTTATACTGGTCACTCAGGAGTAATCAAACAGTCCATGGAGTTAGTGAGAGAAGGTCTTGGCAAAAGAAAACTCGAGCAGGAACAGTCTCAAAGCTGGTATGAATCTTTGTTCAGCAAGTCACCCTGGCTCACAACTTTAATTTCAACCATAGCAGGCCCACTTGTAATGCTATTACTACTATTAACTTTCGGCCCCTGCATAATTAATAAATTACTGGCTTTCATCCAAGCTAGAATTAATACTGTTCAATTAATGGTCTTATGGGCACAGTATACCCCCCTCAGCACTGAACGCACCAGCAATGGCATAGAGCTAGGGCTCGTAAAACGCACTGAAGACCCATGATTGGATTGTCTAGGCACAAGAAAAGGGGGGAATGTAAGGACTAAGTTAACTCCATTTTGTTAAAACTAACTTCATCTTGTCCCTCAGTCTTCATTTTGCAGCCGCATACCAAAGGTGTTAGGCAAACTGCTTCCTCCCCCGCCCCCCATCCTTGCCCCATGATCCACGCCCTTGTACAACATCTGCTCCGAGCAATAACAACACTTTCCCAGACAGCCAAGGACAACTGCTCGGTCCCCTAGACCGCTATTAGCTCACCCCAGCAGCTCACCTCACACCCCCTCCCTTTTCTTTCCCTTCTGTACCCTTAAAAACCTCCCTCCTTTTCAAGATCGGGGCTTCTCTGCTCTCCTGCTGCACCAGAACCAGGGAGCTCAGGCTCGAGCTTGTAAATAAACAACCTCTTGCTTTTGCATCGGACTTGGTCTCTGGGTGATTTATGTGGGGGATCCTGTGACTTGGGCACAACAGTATACCTCTAGAAATCCTTAAATCAAGCCCATAGCTGCTTTTCAGGACTGCTGCAACCACATGAATGATCATCTCAGGGGGAGTAGTCTGCTTCATGGTGCGTGGGTCCTTTCTCATGCTTGGAAATCCAAAACTAGACTTTATTTTGCCTTTCATCTTCTTTTATGAAAGTTATAGTGCATAACATGTTGAACTCTGATATGAGGGAAATGAAAAATGGAGTCTTCTTAGTGAAAAGGCACATGAAGAAAAAAAAGAAAACCTAAAAACACAAAGGAAAAATTACACAACTGCAGATTGATATTTTAATTCCAAGGGCTAGAGGGCCTGCCATATTCTAATTGACATACTTTCAAATTAGATGTCTTTTCTGTATTATATAACTGCATTAAATCACAACTTCATCTTAAAATGAGTTTATTTTTGATGAAAGATTTGTGAAAAAATTAAACAGATGTGACAACACAAAAGTGAGCAAAGCTCACAATCCCAATTGCAAAGCTCAAAACTAGGACAAAGGGAGAGATTTCATGTAGTTAATCCCATCTAAAGACTCCCCTAATTCATAAGAATTTTTTTAAGTAACTTCCTGTCTTTGTCTAGATGTTTATATTTCTCTATGCCCTCCTGTGAGATTTAAGAAGAATTTAATGAGGATTAGGAGCCTTAGCATTTCTTATATATGGCAGAAGACATCCTCTACCTATGGGTCAGCTTGGAAAAGAAAGGAAGCATAGAATTTTTTAAAAGGTTTATGTGAAATTCTTATATCATCTCTTTTGGACATTGTCTCTAACTGTATCTATCTTAAATCACTGTTAAGACAGGATACTTTTTTCCACTTAAGGAAGGTGTGACTGAAATTAAGGGGAGAAGTATTTCTAGTTTCAACTATAGAGGAAGACAAATAATGAGTTTTTAATAAATGCTTGTAAAGATTATCATTCCATTAGACCTTTAATGTAAGCAGAACATGAAATTCAGTGAGGGCCCCTTGACCTTCATTTGTGGCAGAGCTGATGAAGACTGTTAACAGCTCGCATACAGCTGTGCAAGGAAAGACATTTTCCTGAAGGGCTGGCAACGGTATCTTCTGCTGCAGTAAACCTTTGTGAGTGTTTAGTTAACAGCAGAAAGGCATTAAATATTTGGGATATTTTTCTTCTTGCCATTCTTGTTTGAGTTCCATGTGACTTAAGGTACCCGCATCTTTCATCAATGTTTGTGGTCCTCATATCTTTTACTGCTAGCAGAATAGTATCAGAAAACTACTACAGAGCTGAGAATGGTTTCGTGCTTACTTGGAGCATTCTAAAAGATGAAATGCCACTTGTATTGTTTTACCATCTCGATTTAAACTACTCTATTGACAAAGTGTCAGTAGCCCATATTTCTTGCTGAAGAAATGGCTTGGAAATACATTTTCAGTAAAAATGTCACATCTACAAGAAAAGTTTACTGTAAATGTGTAAATTTAAGATTGTCAAGCTTCTGATCATTGTCAACCATTTTTCCTTAGATATGCAATTACTAGTTCTTTTATTTAAAATTTAAAAATTGTGATCTTGTCTTCTATGTAGAAGAGATTGTTTTATGAAACTGTCAACTGCAAAATTGCTACTAAATCAAAAGTAAATAAAACAAAGTTAAAATATTCTTGGAAAAATAATTTGCATTTAGAATTTCAAACATACACAAGAGGGACTGCAAAAGGTGAAGAAAATTTGTCTGAGATTCAATTTGTCTCCAATGTTTAGGCTGCCTTTCAGAAAAAGAAAGATACTTTGGATGAATTTTATCTTAATTAAATATGATCAGTTGCTATAAATAGCTAATTGAACATTTTAAAATATCCTTTAAACAGGGAATCTATAAATTAATAACTAATAAGATTATTTAAAAATTGTAAACATACAGTTCTGTATTTTCTCTCTGTGTATAATACAAATGCATATAAATTTTCTTGAAGGGTTTATTCCTGTATGGGGAAAACAACTTAACTTAAATGAAAAAGCAGGTTAAAAAATGAACATCTCATAGTAACATTTCCTAAATTGAAAGCTATAACTCTCTTTGCAAATATAAAACTCTCTATTCTAAATATTACTTGGTCTAATATTTATTCTGTGTTATGAATCACAGCTTTATCCAGGGAACAGAAGTGCAGACAGAAAACAAATTTTTGATGGTTCAAAGATGAATGTAATCCAGGATAAGGTTAAAATATATGAGTACAATTTTAAGTTCTAACATATTGAGGTCAAGCAGCAGTTTTTTGAGTTAAATTCAAATTTTCTTCAGGGGGGCCCGACCAAGCTGCAGCCCTTTTGTCTGCTTCCTACATTTCAGTTACAATCATTTAATAGCTTTCTGTACTGCGAAGCAATTCTTCCTGTTGCCTTCTCAGGATAGAGCATTCTTTTAATGCATGAAGGCTTTTTCAGGAAGCATACCCAAATTACCCCCCTTTTCCCCATGCATATTTTTATTTTGAGTTGACTCAATTTGTTACTGTAGTGAAAGAAAACTTTTTTTTTCTTCAACACTCATAAATTAGTATGTGGAATGGACCCTTGTGACAAAAGATAGATTAACATGAAAAATGAACAGAATTTATTAGCACAAATATTTCACATATAAATGGGAGACACAAAGGGAATGAATAGTCCTCCAAGTGGCAGCTTTGAATTCCAGCTTAGATGGCATCTACAACAAAGAACAGTAAATTTTTAGAGACGTGACAAGATAAAAGAAAAGGACTTTGAGTTTCTAAGGGTGGCGCTTTATGGGAAGTCAAATAACTGGCAGATAAAGGCTAGTTAATGAAGCTTCTCAATATAAATTCCTCTAATATCATCTTTAGGCCAATAACAGTCTAAAGTTGTCTTCAGTGGTTAACCGTTTTTCTCTATAATGTGTCTTTGTAAATCTATTTTTTGCTTTGGGGCCAATAGAGTAATGTCCGAGAGCTATTCTACATTAGCTTATTCTTAACTGCCTTCAGCTCAACATTCCTTCGTATTTTGAGGTGGCTTATTCTAGGGTCTCCCACACACTAAAATGGCTACTTGTAACAACCATTTACTTGATGACAATTATGTGTATTTTTAATAACTAGAGTATGAGAACAAAAGAAATAATCATATCTTTCCATTATTTCCAAATCCCACACCTTCCATAAAGATTTCTCTGTTCACCTACTTGGAATTATATCTTGCTTTGTTTTTTATCATCATAGTTACTTTGCACCTCTTGCTAATATATGTTTAACTATTTTGTGTGTTTTGGTTATTTGTTTGTGTGCAAGATCTGTGTTACTGGGGTTATATTCAAAAGGAATTAAAATAACAAGAGTAACCTATATTTGGCTGGTTTGTTATTTTTCCTACTTGCTAATTCCAATTACAGACTTCTGTAAACATCCCACCCTCAATTATATTTGAAGTAACCAATGGTGTAGATCATGGATGCCTTATAAATAAAACCTATGCTACTCTGTAATAGTTACCACATGATTTCTTGTCCTCTGATTTTTCTCCCATTAAGTACCACTGATGCTAACTAGTTATAACCACTGCATGGTTTTGAGAGCTCTCAACATTCTTGTGTTCTTGTGTGAATAGCTTCTTCAGTTTCTTCTTGTAGCTTTCTGTAGACTGAAGCTCAGAAATCAATTAACTGAAATAGGCTGGAGAGTCAAAATTGAGACAAGTATTCTGTTCTGCTCTAGGTTCATTCAAGCACTGGCAGCCTTAACATCATGGTGCACTTTGGGCTTTCTGACCCAACCAAACCAGAATTCAAGCCCAGCCATGTTTAATTTAAAGAATGAATATGGTTGATATGGAAGCCAGAACCTCTGTTGCACAGCTCTATCCAACACCGCTTTTAAACTTCATTATAGGGAAAACACTGCCTTCTACATTTCCACGTCCATGAGCAACCACTACAGTTCTTGACATATAAAATGTGTTCAATATATTTGGATTGAGTAAATCTCATTCTCCCCAATGATGCCTAGTGAAAAATTCTGAGTAATAGATTCTAATTACTTTCCTTTAATTTTTACCCACATACAATAGCCACACTATACAAAATGATGTCTTTGGGTTAGAAGGTTTCAACTTTAAGGCAGGAAATTATAACCTTACTATAAAAGCTGAAGATAAGGTCTCCAGATACCAGTTTTGAAATCCACTTTATTCTCAAGTTATCACATTCTTAATCTACTTTGCTTCCCAGTCCTAACTCTAAAAACATGGCCTATGTTTTCTTTCTCTAGATTTTCACATCCTATGCCCTCCAAATCTACTGAAATTTCACATCTGCCTTAACTGAAATACTAGATTTTTCACCAATTTGTCATCCTAAGATCTAAATTTAACAAACTGGCTTCATTCTTTGCCTCACTTGAACCCTTTGCAGGTGATAACCAGGTTAACGATAACTCTGTCTTTAAAATATTCTTTAAGTATTGATGCTTTTGTCCTAACCTATTATTTCAAAATATTCACTTTTTTATTCATATATATACCAATAAATGCCAACTCTCCAACCCAGTCATCTCTTATGTGTTTCACATTTAGTTCTTAAAATGCTACTGTAAATATTTCAGTATTTCAATGTACAACACATTTCTTGAAGTTAGTTTTCCTACTAATCTCACACATGCTGTTGCTTAGGCCTATGATACACTTATCCAGATACCTTTCTACTTCTTTTTTTCCTCTAATTTGCTATCTAAAAATCTGCAAGTTTTTAGCTTGGATGCTACATTCCCTAAGATTCTGAATTACTTTAATTGAACAACATATGCCATGTTCTGCCTTGTTTTTAATTAAGTTTAGCCTAAAGCTGTCTCCTTACATTATTTAAGTTTAGCCTAAAGGTTTCTTCATATGTAGTGAACTGTGACCTACCTAGATAGATAAACAGATTGTAATTTACTCTTGTGCTGATCATTTAGTTTCAGCCAATCACAGGCAGACAAATTCTCAGTGTTCTAATTAGGCAAATGCTAAGTTGTGACCAAATACAGCTGTTTCTGTACCTCAGTTCTATTTTCTGTATGTAATTTCCTTTTTTCTGTTCATAAATTTTCTTTTACTCTGCACAGTGCTGAAGTTTCACTATCCTTCTCTGATCATAAGGCCTGCCCAATCCACAAATCATCCTTTGCTTCATTAAACTTTGTTAAATTTAATTTGTCTGGAGTTTTTTTTTTTTTCCTTTTAGAATCTGCTTATCAGTCTTATAATACACATGAGATAAGATATACTTATTATAAATTATAGCAACTTTTTGAAGAAAAATAAATTGTATTTTTAAATGTCTCTGAATCAAATTAAATCTACTTCACACATCTATTCTGGCTATTGGGTAATTTAATCTCTCTCACTATTTGAGTCCCCTTTCTGATTGCATGGGATTTAAAATAATCCCAGGTTTATATTGTGCTAACAAATCAGGAGAGGTGGCCTTGTTCTTAGGTATGGTGATCATCCTATAAATGCATATTATTCAAATTCACATGGTCCATTTAACATGGGAAACACCAATATTTTTGTTGCAAGCATAAGAAAAGGAACCTTCACATTATGTCCAAAGGCTAGGGGAGTTAGTGTTACTTTCTGACCATACACTACCCATCCTGCTCCATCTATACATACATATACTACTTATTCAGAGATTCAATTACCTCTCAGAGTGCTAGCTACATTAGAGTGAAATATAAGGCCCTGAGCATTCACATAAAACCAAACATCTGGTTCCATTCAATATTTGGAAGAAAACGTCTCCACATCCTCTCCAGATTAGAGCCATATACCCTTGTGTTACTCAAAGAACCAGCCACCATCCATTCCTGTTCTGAAAATATTCATCATAACACTTTTTAAAGGGTTTGACACACAAAGATTTGTTACTTTACTCCAAAAGTGTTACTAGAGATATGGGTAGAGAAGCAGTAAGCTTATTCCTATGTAAACTACTATTGTTCCTTTTCTTCCAGGGCTCAGGAAAGAAAGTGCCTTAGACTTTACTTAACAGCAAAAGGAATACATCAATCATCCCCCACCTGCATGCACATACCTAATTTTTCACACCATTACACTGGCTTATTTCTAATTATCTTACAGGCCCCAGTTTAAATGTTTTCTCTTTCAATTATTCACCTAATTTCTACAAAGAACATTGGTTCTTACCCCTGTGAGTTTCCATAAGCTCCTGCATTAAAAATGTCTTTTGGGTTGTCTGTTTGTTTCATTGGACTATGAGTTCAAGAGAACAGGACTGATTGGGTTCCCTAATTATCCTCAACACTGTCAAAACATCTATTATGTTAATCAAATCTTTGGAAAATTTCTCACATGGCATGCTAATGAATTGCTTTCATTTGAAGTCCATATTGAAGTCCATCTCAGTGACTTTTGACCAGACACAGTTATAGATTTTTAGAAAGAGAAAAGAACCATCTTTCACTTGTATGCCTACTTCCTTAATTTTTCTAACAATGTATACTTTTTTTACTCTCTATTTTTATTTCTCTAATTCTGAATGTCTCCATCCTTCCTCTTTTTTCTTCTGACATAAGTAGCCCTAGATATTGTTCCAGGTCTCTAGAGGAATTGAGGGAAATTTTATAGTGGATTATTTGTTGTATGATGACCCACCTTTCATATCTCAACTTGACCCCTGACCAATTCTGATACATTGGAAAAATCTATTCATTTGGCACTTTCACAGGTCCTAGAACTCATCACCCTGCAATCACATGTACTCATTCTCCATTTTTTGGAGAGAAATACCAAAGAGGAGAATTAGTACAGATCAAATTAATCCACTAAAAGCCTTGTGTTTAACCATTTCCCTGAGACTTAACCTTAGAGTGGACAAATATCTGTTCTATTCCCAATGAGCTACTCATTAGCTATGATCTTTAGTAAAGTAACCTCAAACCTTGATCTTCAATTTTTCTCTTTTATGAGGTAGGTATAATAACACTACACACCTCAAAGTATTGCTGTGAAGACTAACGTAGATTATAAATATAATTTAACATTTACCATAAAGTTGGTATGTAGTGAAGGGCTAATAAAAGGTAGCCATATAATTATTTCTTGAAACTGTTCATTTTAAAGATAGAGCCCATATTTTCCTTTTGAAGAGTTCTGTAGCTAGGTCTCAGTGATGGAGGTATTTATAATAATGCCATAATTTACTCTCAGAGAAGCAATAGCAAATTCCCCAAAACATTTTCTCAGGAACTAAGTTCTGAGAAAGAAGAGGTCTGTGTAATTCTTTTTGGCTATTTCGGTAGTTGCATCAATTATCTGCAATTAGAAGAATGTGTTTTTGGTCTAATATTTTTTTTACCTTAACTTTATATAAATGAATAATAAATTGAATGTATAATTTATCACAATGTCTAGGAAATAAGGAGATACACTCCGTGAGTGATTCTGAAGAACCTTGATGTGTAGAGAGCGTATAAGCCTGGCAGAATCCCCTTGGTAAGGCTTCTCCAACAATTTGATTCAGGGCACCATTAGTCATCTGCACCATTCTTATAAATAGTCTCATGATATTGAGACTCAGGCTATTTACAATGGAAAACCTATTAGACTAACCTCAGACTTCTCAAATGAGACTTTACAAGTCAGAAGGGATTGTGGACCAATTCTTAGTCTCTTAAAACAAAATAATGCCAACCCTAGTATTTTGCATCCTACAAAACTAAGTGTCTCTTATGAGACAGACTTTCTCAGACAATAAAACACTGAGGAAATTAGTGAAGAACAGACCTGCCCTGCAGGAAACATTCAGAACTGCATTGTACATGGATTAGCATAATAGACACACACCAGTGTAAAATCACCCAAAAACTTAAAGTCAAAGTATAAGTACCACAGTGGCTCAAGAGGTAAAACAGCAATAAAGTTCTACTCAACAGGAAGTACAGAAATATACCCCCACTTATTAATCCTTTCAATAAATGTTGATGGCTTGAACTCCCCACTCAAGAAGCATAGGCTAGCTGAATGGATAAAAATAAATCAATTATCTTATGTCTCAAGGAAAAACATGTAAACCCCAACAATTTATTCAGATTCAAGGTGAAGGGATAGAAAACAATATATTGTGCTAAAGGAAAGCAAAAACAGCTGGTTTAGTAGTTCTCATATCAGATAACATAAACCTCAAACTAACAAAAGAAAAGAAAGACAAAGATGATCATTATATAATGATAAGGGGAACAAGTCATCATGAAGACATAACTATCCTAAATATTATGCACCTAACACAGGTGCAGCCAGATTCATAAAACAAATCTAGTTTATCTAAACAAAACAGCAGCAACATAATAGCCAAGGACTTCAACACCCCTCTGACAGAACAGAACAGAATCTCCTGACAGAAAGTAAAGAAAGAAACAATGGGCTTAAACAAAACTCTAGAAAAAAATGGGCCTAACAATTATAGAACATGCTACCCCCAAACCACTGAATGCATGTTTTTCTCATAAGCTCATGAAATATTTTCTAAGATTGATCATATACTAGGCCACAAAAAATGTCTTAACAAAATCAAAAAGTAGAAATTATGCCATGCATCTTCTCAGACCATTGTGGAGTAAAATTAGAAATCAACTCCAATTTTATGAAGGCTAACCCTTTGACAAATTTAAACCAGAGTGGGAGTTGGCTGGTCAATGCATGGCTGAAGCCTGAGGAAATGCCTTGAGGGACTTGCCTTAATTGAACTTTGGACTTTGGGGAAAGTTGGAGGAAAATGTCACACAGGAAAAAGTAAAAACTCATATGTATATTAGCCCACTACCATGGTACTATTAATACCTGAGTAGCGAACCCAAGAGGAGTCACAGTCTCTAAAATTTAAGTGCTGAAAAGTAATTAATAGCGGCACCTGCAGAAACGAGCTGATATTGAGACCCCAGATTAAAATATATTGGAGTCTCAAAAGGGGGGAATGAGAGAGGATACCCGACAAGGGTGAGGTGTAGCAGAACAGGACTTCTCAAGATGACCACAAGGATACACCTGCAGGGTCCTCTCCATGGTGACTTGGCTCTTGGGAATTTGTAAACATAACTTCCTGGAACATGGAAATTTCCAAGTTCTGTGAAATTCTGTAGTTCTGTAGGGGCTGAAATAGCATTTCCTGCTTAATTCAAACTGGCCAATGAGACGGGTACCTATGGGGTGGAACTTTTTGACTGTCTATAAAAAGGGAAAGACCAAGCCAGTCAGGGAGCATGGCTATTTGGAATTCTTCTATGCTGTAAGCTCCTGGCTGGTGAATAAAGCCTTTCCTCCTTCCTCTTATTAAAAAAAAGAAAAAGAAAAAAAGAAAAAGAAAGAAAGAAAGAAAGAAAGAAAGAAAGAAAGAAAGAAAGAAAGAAAGAAAGAAAGAAAGAAAGAAAGAAAGAAAGAAAGAAAGAAAGAAAGAAAGAAAGAAAGAAAAATCAACTCCATCAGAAACACTATTGCTATACAAAGTCATGGAAACAAAACAGCCTAATGCTGAATGACAGTTGGGTCAAGGACAAAATTAAGATGGAAATCAAAAGAACATTTGAACTAATTCATAAAGGGTACATAAGTTTTCAAAATCAGTGGCATACAGCTAAAGCAGTTCTGAGAGGAAAATCCATAGCTTTAAATGCTTATAGCCAATCAAATACAGGAAAAAAAAATCAACAATGTAATGAGGAATCTCAAGGAACTGGAAAAGGAAGAGAAAACCAAACCCAGAAGAAAAAAAGAAATAATGAAGATCAGATAAGAACTACATGAAATCTATAGCAAAAGAATTATACAAAAGAGAAATAAAACAAAAATTTGATTCTCTGGAAAGATAGAAAAAAATGATAGGCCTCTTGCTAGACTAACCAGAAGCATTTAAAAAAACATTCTGATAAGCTCTCATCAGAAATGATAAAGGAGAAATCACAACTGATAACATGGAAATTCAAAATATCATCTCTGAATACTATAAAAATCTCTGTACTCATAAAGTTGAAAATGTGGAGGAAACGGACAAATTCATAGAAGCACACAGCCCCCCTGGGCTTAATTAAGAAATAAAAAAAAACAAATTAAATTATGATACTCAATATATAGAAGTAACAAAGATGAGCACGAGACATTGATCACCTCTTTTAATTGCAACAGTCAAATATAACTTGAGTATTATAAATTTAATACCATTGCCCCCTTTCCTTTTGTAAAATGTGTATACTTTTTTGGGGGGTACCCTCTGTATATTTATTAAATGATAAATAGACATTTATCATATAATGAAACCAGTAACCACATAATTATAAGACTTCTGAACATTACTGTGAAGAAAAAATTGAAGGAGTTTTAATTAAGAAAAATGCTGGTAGGATAGAGGGAAGCTACTTTAGTTGGAGGCATTAGTCATGTCCTGTCTATGGGTGTGGTAATTATAGTTTTATGAAAATCAGCTATGTGAAATGAGGTAGGAAGTATTTTAACTATTTTTTCTTCCATTATTTTTTTCCATATTTACTTTTAACTTTTCATTTTAAAATAGTTATAGATTCATAGATAGTTGCTAAAATAGTACCAAGACATTTTGTGTATCCATCATCCAGTTTTCCCCAATGATTACATGATGCCCACTATAGTATAGTTTGAAAACCAGGACATTTAGAATAGTGTAGTGATTGCACACAGTTCTATGCTATTTTGTCACATGTGTGGGTTTACATAACTACCATTACAATCATAATACAGAACCATTTCATCACCAGTAAAGACCCTGTAGCTATTCTTTTATATTGTTTTCAGTCCCTTTGAGTTTCTGTGATTATGTGATGCTATGATTTAGGTGAGGACAGTACAATTTTTTTTTTTTTGATCCATAAAGGACTGTTTATCAAGAATGTATCCATTTATCTTTTGTTTAACTACTTGCAATAAGGCAAGGTTTGTTAGCAAATTTTGAAAGCAAATTCCTTTGGGTCAGACACATGGTGGCCTGACTCATTTACAAGATGTCCAAAATAGTGTGGGTTAGAGCAATTATTTTTGCTATCTAAAATCAACAGAGTTTTTCTTCACTACAAGGTCAGAAGAAAATTATTTCCCCACTGTGCAAAAGAAATATATTTTCATAAACCTAAACTGAAAGTGTTCTTAGAGAATTCATTCCACTTAGAGTGTCAGCTTCGGCCTTCAGACAACCTGGATTTTCCCATCTGTTTTATAATACATTCTCTTTTTCTAACATGGTTTCATTTGGGGATTGAATTAAAAAATACTAATAAAACTAATTTTTCTTTCTTGATCTTCATCCTTCATTTCATATGAAGGATTTTTTTTTTATTGTCTAACAATGCTTGTAATTCCTCTAAGCATTAAACCAACAAAGAGTTGTTTTCCATGAGACAGTTATTAACCTGACAATGCTCATGGATTGTAACCCCACACAGCCTCCATGTCCCCAGAGAAAATGTGAGCAAAGTTTCCCATGTATAATGCTTCTGAAGCTCTGGGCAGCTGCTCTCTTTCAGAGACTCTAAAAAAAATCATGGAATTATGTCACCAGAAGCAGTTCAATGCCAGTGGACCAGCTGCCGTTTTGTGTAGACAGATTTATCAGAGGGTTGAATGCTGAGAATAACATCAAGTATTGGGACATTATAATTATGAATTCCAAATGAAAGAATTCACAACCAAAGATATCATCACAACAGAATGCATCTGAATCTGTGTCCTCTGCTCCCCTAGGATGAAATATCACTCTAGCCTAAATAGGCAATTTATCTGCAGTGTCAGCCTTTAAAAAATTGTATTGAATATCCTTGGTTTTTCCCATGCATAAATTTAGGGGAACACAAATACACACACACACACAAACACACATGCACATTAACTCACTCACTTTTAGGACTTGAGAACAAAAGCAAAACGCATATGTACAAAAATCTCTCATCATCAATATTCCAAAATCATTGTATTGAAATTTTTATTTAATTTATTATGCATTATTGGGAAGTGTTCTAAAATTCTTAGTGTTAATTAGATTGCTAGTTGTAAGTTTAAAGGCTATATTAAATGGTGATTAACACACAAAACATTAACACACAAAACATCAACAATGGCATTGAAGTTCCAATGTAAATGTCCAGTATTTTACTCAATTTTGGCATAATTAACAACATTTACATATAAGATGAAAACTTCATCAGTTTTCACAGATGTGAATAATTAGATAAATTTAAGCTTCCTGTACCATATGATACTGCCTCGCCTCTCATCTTTCTAAGTATAGTAAGAGACCTTCATTGAATCACGTGCTAGATATTTCAGCTGAATTTAGCTTTTTTCCTCTTTCTTGGTTGGTAGATTCTCTCACAGAGCCTTTTTTCTTCCTAGTTCCTTTAACATAAACTTAAACCAATATTCAGTTATTAGCTACATTCTCCCTTTGCATGCCTGAGCATTTCCATCTATTATCAAATTTTAACTACCATATATGCAGTAATGATTTTCAAATATTAATCTCTGGCCCTGACCATTCTCCTTAATTCTAGACTCACTCAGCTGAACATTTTACTTATGTATCTAGCAATCATAAACCTTATCATAAACCTCTCCAAACCTTAATACACTTTACTAACCACCCTAACTTTTCCCACCTACTACATTCCTTTGTGTCATGAATAATGTCACTGTCAAAGCAGACTGTAAATTTCTCATCCTGCATTTTACATATGCATGCAGTTAGCAAATAATTCCTTCTGGGCTACTTTGATCTGCATCTCTTGTCTTTTTTCAAAGCCACTTCTCAAATTCAGACAGCATTCCTCTCGCATCGTATTTCATAACCCTCATCTGGCCATTCTACTTCCAGTATATATGCTGTCATTTTTTAAAGTCTTTCTCCTGTCTTTACTCTGGGAAGGAGGAATCCTCTTCGTCATCTTCTTTGTCTGCGTTGTTGAATGAATAGGGGTCTCACCTTGGGGCTCAGAGCAGTGAGAGGCGGTGCAGCAGGATTGGTGATGATTTAGGTCCAGGAACTGCCCAATTGCTAAGGCTACTTCAGTATCCACTCATAACCCTTGGTTTACATTTGATTGGGGCACCAATGGTCAGGTTTAAATTTGAAACTAATTGGATAGACTTCAGAAGCAGTCCCTGATTCAGCCAAGAAGGTCCTGTGGAGATATCTGTGATATAATCTTTGAAAGTCTTTGGCACCATGAATTTACCAAATTTCAGATCCTCCAGAGATCAGTTGCCAGGCTCCAGGCCGAAGGATGTTCCCATCCTCTTCTATGTCATCATGGAGCTCAAAGGTGTTGTCGAAATTAAAAAAAGAAAAAAGGATATCAAACTTATCGCTGGAGATGCTGCGATCAGCAACAGTTTTTCTGCTTGTATTGATGATTATAAATGGCAGCTGAATGGTAGAGTTCAGAGTTGGAGGTCCCTGATTCTGCTGTTCATTTTACCGATTTCTCTGCACCAGTCTTTTGAAAGCATTTTGATGTAGGAGAGGCTCTTACAGCTGGACCCGATTCTGCTTTTTCCATTCTCTCAGCCTCTGCTTCTCTATCTCCAGGTTTTGACATTCTTGAGCACAGTTGGTAAGTAGGCCAATTCACTTGATTTCTTTTTTTCCTTTGAAATTATTGTCATGGCCATTAGCATATTTAAAGCATCATAAACTCTTCGCCTAATTCTGATTGTAAATCGAATCAGCTGCCAAATGGTTATTTGAATTGGTGAACTCTGATACCAGCTCAGCAGCTACTTCGTTATATGATGTTATATTTTTCGCTGCACTTTTTCACACATGTCCATTGAAAAGTGTCCCAAACCTTTTCCATCTTTATGTCCTTTTTTGCTTCATTTACTTTCTGAAAAATCAGAGTTTATAAATTCTCTAGCCTGTTTTCTATCACCAGGGATCCAGCCATTAGCTTCTGCTACGTGTGTCTGAGTAACCATTGCTGGTACAAGGGTATATGGACTCCTAATCAGAACACTTCCTGAATTGATTAGTTGCTGTAGTGTGCTTATAATCATTTGGGGTCCAGAATTCACATTTGTTGGTCTTAAGGTTTAAGTAAAATCTTCATTGGTAAGTTGGTGCTGGAAACTGGAAATGCAACAAATGAAATGTTACCTGGTCTAAGGAAGCATGCCTCTCTCTCTGTGCTGTCTTTTTTCACAATACTATTAGATTTATCTTTTAAAAACAGAAATCTGTCAAGCTTTTGTTCTATTCATTGTTTAAAATGCTTCTTTATTTGCATATTCTAATGTAAAGCATCATACAATATAATCTCAGTGTAACTTTTCAACTTTATTTTTCTTCTAGTAATATTGACATATTTGCCATGCCTGGGGGTAAAGGCCTCATTTCTTCATTTTTTTTGCCTTAGCTCCAGACTTTGTCACAACCAGGAATTCTACACTTTCATACCCATGCTCTGAATTTATGGTCCTATTTATCTTAGAAGCCACAAATAAAACATTTCCTCCACCATAAAATCTTGTCACATCTCCAAATAGCAGATAAATTCTTATTTTGTTTCAGAGAAAACTTTCATTAATGGACTAGAGAACCTTATAATAATTATTTTAAAAACTAGTTTCTTGAGTTACTTCTGTGTGTGAAGCACAAGGGTTGTACTGGTGACCAATAGCGACCAGGTGACCAGCTCCCACCTTTTAAGAGGTTGGCGTTCTATTGATTGGGTAAGAAGATACCATCATGTTGTAAAGTTCCGTGACTATGGTGACAATAGGGAGAAACTTCGGATCATCAGGAAGGGCTTTCTTGAAGAGATGACATTAGAGCTAAGGCCCAAATGATGGGCAGAAGCTGAGCACGTGAAGTTAGGAATAAAAAGCATTCCAGAATGAGTCAACACCAAGTAAAAATTCCTGAAGGGGAGAAAAAGGATTCAAGGGAATGAAAATAACTGCATTCCTAAAGTGAACTGAGCTGATGTTCACTAAGAATTTACTATGTGCAAGGTCCTGAGCAAAACAGAAAGATTTCTGATTCTTAGTTGCAGTTGTGGACCAGACTTACGATTATCCAATAGTAATAATCATACTGAAATTATATTAAGTTTTATGAATTAAATGGAAAGGAAGACACTCTGATCTGCTTGTGAGATAGCAAAATGGAGATTTCTAGCAAATTGTCATTATCTGTGGAAGTTAGATAAGAGGTTGGAAATGAAGATATTGATTAGTCAGTCCTCAATACATACTTGAGTAATTAAAGTCTTGGCTAAAAAGAAAGGCTTAAGATGAAGATCTGTGGAAACCCATGCTCACAGATTGGCAGACTCAACATTAATAAAATGGCTATACAACCCAAAGTGATTTACAGATTTAGGGCATTCTCATCAAATATGAATGGCATTTATGGCATATCTAGAGAAAATAGTTCTACGTTTCATATGGAAAAAGAAAAGACCCTGAAAAGCCAATGCTAACTTATGTATTAAGTACAAAGTGGGAGGCATCAGTGATATTGATTTACACTTTTCTTTTTTTGTTGCATCCTTTCCAGGTTTTGGTATTAGGGTGATATGTGCTTTGTAGAATGACTTGGGGAGGTACCTTAGTTCTCAATGTTTGGGAATGAGATCTCCAACATAGTTATTGGCTCTTCTTTGGAGGTGTAATAGAATTCTGGTGTAAAATCATCTGGTTTAGAACATTTTCTTGTTGCTAGACTTTTTTTGTTGTTGCAATTTTGGTGCTGGATATTGGTCAGTTTAAGAATTGCATTTTGGGCCAGACACCGTGTCTCACAACTGTAATCCTAGCACTCTGAGAGGCTGAGGTGGGTGGATAGCTTGAGCTCATGAGTTTGAGATTAGTCCGAACAAAAGTGAGACCCCCATCTCTACTAAAAAATAGAAAAACTGAGGCAGAAGGATCACTTGAGCCCAAGAGTTGGAGGTTGCAGTGAGGTATGACGCTATGGTGCTCTCCCCAAGGCAAAAGCTTGAGACCCTGTCTCAAAAAAAAAAAAAAAAAAAAAAAAAGAACTGTGTTTCTCCCTTGTTGATATAGGGAGGTAATGAGATCCCAGGAATTTTTCCATTTCCTCCACATTTTCAAATCTCTGGGCATGGAATTTTTTGTAGTATCCAGTGATGATTTTTGTAATTCCGTGGTATTTTTCTATTATTTTCCCATTTTCATTTCTGATTAATGTTATTAGAGATCTCACTCTTCTTTTTCTATTTAATCTGGCTAAAGTTTATCAATTATATTTGTCTTCAGAAGTAATTATCTTTGTTTCATTAATATTCTGAATGGTTATTTTCTTCTCTTTTAATTAAGTTCTTTTTTTCTGAAAGATTTCTTGTTGGGGATACATTGAGGGTACAAGAAGTGTCACACACTGAGATCCCACCCCCTCCCTCCTTCCCTCTCTCTGCTCTTCCTTTCCCCCAACCCCTCCCTCCTTCTCTCTCTCTACTATCCCCTTTCTCCACCCCCACCATGTCATTGTCATTAATTGCCATCAAATTAAGATTGAATACATAGGATTCATGCTTCTCCATTCTTGCGATGCTTTACTAAGAATAATGTGTTGTAATTCCATCCAGGTTAATACAAAGAATGTAAAGTCTCCATTTTTTTAATGGTTGAATAGTATTCCATGGTATACATGTACTACAGCATGTTAATCCATTCCTGGGTTGGGAGGCATTTAGGCTGCTTCCACATTTTGGCGATTGTAAATTGAGTAGCAATAAACAGTCTACTACAAGTGTTCTTATGATAAAAGGTTTTTTTGTGTTTTTTTTTTCCTTCTGGATAGATGCCCAATAATGGGATTGCAGGATCAAACAGGAGATCTAGCTTGAGTTCTTTGAGGTTTTCTCATACTTCCTTCCAAAAAGGTTGTATTCGTTTATGGTCCCGCCAGCAGTGTAAAAGTGTTCCTCTCTCTCCACAGCCAAGCAAACATATGCAGTTTTGAGATTTTGTGATGTGGGCCATTCTTGCTGGGGTTAGATGATATCTTAGGGTAGTTTGATTTGCATATACCTAACAAAAGAGGTGAAGGACCTCTATAAAGAAAATTATGAAACCCTAAGAAAGGAGATAGCAGGAGACATTAACAAATAGAAGAACCTACCATACTCATGGCTGGGAAGAATCAACATAGTTAAAATGTCTATACTCCCAAAGCAATCTACAGATTCAACACCATCGCTATTAAAACACCAACATTGTACTTTCAAGACTTGGAAGAAAGGATTCTGCATTTTTATGGAACCAGAAAAAAAACCCAAATAGCTAAGGCAGTTCTTAGTAATAAAAACAAAACTGGGGGCATCAGCATACCAGATTTTAGTCTGTACTACAAAGCCATTGTGGTCAAGACAGCATGGTACTGGCACAGAGATAGAGACAAAGACATTTGGAATCGAATAGAAAACTAGGAAATGAAATGTACAACTTATAACCACCTAATCTTTGATAAACCAAACAAAAAATACACTGGGGGAATGAATTCCTATTCAGTAAATAGTGCTGGGAGAACTGAATATCCACATGCAAAAGACTGAAACTGTACTGCACCTCTCTCCACTCACAAAAATTGATTCAAGATGGATAAAGGACTTACATTTAAGGCATGAAACGATAAAAATTCTCAAAGAAAGCATAGGAAAAACACTGGAAGATATTGGCCTGGGGAAAGACTTTATGAAGAAGACCGCCCTGGCAATTGCAATAACAACCAATATAAAAAAATGGGACTTAATTAAACTGAAAAGCTTCTGTAGAGCTAAGGAGATCACAACCAAAGCAAATAGACAACCTACACACTGGGAAAGGATATTTGCACATTTTGAATCAGACAAAAGCTTAATAACTAGGATCTATAGAGAACTTAAATTAATCCACATGAAAAAAGCCAATAATCCCATATATCAATGGGGAAGAGAGATGAACAGAACCTTATCTCAAGAAGACAGACGAATGGCTAGCAAACATATGAAAAAAATGCTCATCATCCTTAATTAAGTTTTCTTTTATTGAATCATAACTGTGTACATTTGTGGGGTACAATGTGCTAATTTGCTATACAATGTGGAATGCTTACTTCAAACTTATTAACATAACCATCACCTCACTTACTTATTTGTTGTGCTGAGACATTTATACTCTTAATAGTTTTGAAAAGTACCATTGCATTGTGTACAATAGTTGAACTCTCACCAAATACCATCCCTCCTCCTGCCCTCTCCTTCCCCTCCTCCCTCCCTCTTTTTCCCTCCTTCTTTCTGGACTATAGTTGTGTTTTATCATTCATATGAATTGTGTAGGTGATTATATATTGGTTCCATAATAGTAGTGAGTACATTGGATACTTCCCCCCCATTCTTGAGATACTTTACTAAGAAGAATATGTTCTAGTTCCATCCAGGTAAACATAAAAGATAAGAAGTCTCCATCTTTATTATGGCTGCATAGTATTCCATGATGTATATATACCACGATTTGTTAATCCATTGATGGGTCGATGAACACTTGGGCTGCTTCCATAAATTGGCATGAACTGGGTTGCAATAAACATTCTGGTGCAAATGTCTTTGTTGTAAAATGACATTTGATCATCTGGATATATACTTGTAGAGGAATTGCAGGATCGAATGGTAGGTCTACTTTTAGTTCCTTGAATATTCTCCAAACTTCTTTCCTAAAAGGCTGTATTAGCTTGCTTTCCCACCAATACTGTAGAAGTGTTTCCTTCTCTCCACATCCACTTTAACATCTGTAGTTTTGGGATTTTGTGATCTAGGCTAATCTTACTGGAGTTAGACGATATCTCAAAGTGGTTTTGATTTGCATTTTTCTGTGATTAAAGATGATGAGCATTTTTTCCTGTGTTTGTAGACCATGTACTTGTCTTCTTTCAAGAAGCTTCTGTTCAAGTCTCTTGCCCACAAAGAAATGGGGTTATTTGTTCTTTTCTTATTGATTAGAGTTCTCTTCTGCTCCCAGTGTAAACATATGGTGTTGCAATTTTGTGAACTCAATTGTCAGACCTAGTGTATTGTGCATATTTTGGTAAGAGTCATAGTACATTTTTTAACAATGTTGATTCTTCCCAGCCATGAGCATGATATGTTTTTCCATTTGTTAATATCCTCTGCTATTTCTTTTCTTAGGGTTTCATAATTTTCTTTATAGCGTTCCTTCACCTCTTTTGTTAGGTATATTCCTAGGTATTTCATTTTCTTTGAAACTATGGTGAAGGGAGTTGTGTCCTTAATTAACCTCTCATCTTGGCTGTTATTGGTGTATACAAAGGCTACTGACTTGTGCACATTGATTTTATATCCTGAGACATTACTGTATTTTTTATGACTTCCAGGAGTCTTATGGTTGAGTCTTTGGGGTTCTCTAAGTATAAGAAATGTTACTAATTTTGAATGTCCAACATTTCAGTGGATTTCATGTGGCCCTTCTGTTAATTTTTGCAAATTCTGCATTACTGGCCTTTCAACAAGAAATTCACGAGTATGCTTTTAAATAGTATTTTCTCTCTCTCTTCCTCCCTCCCTCCTTTCCCCTCTTTTCCTCTCTCTCCTCTCCTTTCCCATTATCTGTATATGTGTATATATATATATACATTCATATACAATATATACATATATATGTACACATATGCACACAAACCAACACAAAACTTTGTTAAATTTTCTTTATGCATAGATCATTAGCATGTCTCAGCATTTAGATTCAAGCATTCATGGTTACATGTCTTTATTCTCTCTTCTACTGGCCCTCTCCAGTGACAAATTAGTCAAGAATAGTCCAATTTGTATTTTTTTATGGTTCAAGTCTGTCAAGATGTTCCTTAATATCCTATTATATACTAGTAGTACAGTAACAGGGAAGATAAAGTGGTTCTGGTCTGTGCTTTGAATGCTGGGATTTTTTATTTAGAATGTGACAGTTCTATGGACTTCTGAAACCTGAAAAGCTGCTTCTAAAATCCCTGCCTGACCCATTCTCTCTAATGCATGATATGTGTGCAATGTCTTGGCTCTAAGCCAAAGACTTAGCACTATATTGTAGAATAAAGTTGAATTTCCATAACCATCACCCTTTTAAAACATATTCATCTAAAATTTTAAGTGAGGCTTCTATGAGCCTAACTATTCTGTCATTCTTTAGAACAGCTTAATCCTAAAGAGTAGTGCTAAGTCCTATAAAGCAGTATCATTAGAGAATGTAGTCTATATGATATAATTTTAAAATTTGAAATAAGTTAAGACTTTCTTTTTGGCCTCAAAACTCATAGTCAAAATATCTATATTTCCCATTTTGTTTTAAAAGTAATGTCTGTTTCCTACCCAATGAGAGCTGGAATAAGAACAAATATATATATGTGTGTGTGTTTGTAATATATTTAATTTCTTCCCACGATTCTTAAAGTTCTTCATTGTTTTATTTTGCTTCACTTCTAATAAAACCTTCCCCTACTTTCACAAAATTTCCGTGGTCACCACTGAAATTAGTATTGTTCCACGACTCTTACGTAATTCCTTTACCTTTGTGATATCATAACTATCTGGAATGCCTTGCCCCTGTTTCATATGTTAAAATACCTCATCTTGGCAAAAAATCATTTATTTTTGGTAAAAATCTTCTCTAATTCCCATCAAGACTATATGTTTCATTTTCTATATTTGTAATGTCTTTTCATACTTTAAAAAATGATATTTATTTCATTGCATTCTAATTATCTATTCATACATTTGCTTCCTATAACATCTTTGCAAAGCATATATATCCTTTATATGTGATCAAAAATTATAAATAAACAATTCCTTTAATTTGATAAGCAAATAATCTGTAAATTTACCTCAGAGTGTACCTCAAAAAATGATGGAAAAGATTCTTTACCCTTGGAATAATGTTATAATTGAGGGTTGCATGCATAATCAAGCACTTGGTACCCAGGAGTCAAAGCATTGACTATCATCATGTCCTGAAGGTAAAATTATAACTCTAAGCCTTCAGTGATTTAACAATAGTAAAATCACACTCAAAGTTTTATGAAATAAGAATTAGCATACTGTAAAATTTGATCATACAAGGATTCCTGAAGTACCATAGAGGTTCATCAATACATAATCTTTACAGCTCTACTTTGGTCATTTATCTGCACAATATTTATACCTAAATTATGATTAATCTAACCTAAGAATTTAATTAAGAATTATATTATGTTCTTCCTTGGAATTTAAAAGCTATCAGAGGCTGATTTGCATTATTTCACTTTCTTAAACAAATTCATTTTTTTACACCTGGTCTTCTGTCTCCATGGTTCAATTTACCAGGTACTCAAAAGAATTCTGGTAATTCCTATGTCCTTTGGAATGTAATATTCCAAGTAGTTAGTAAGTAAAGATATATTTTCAATGATAATAAGTTATTAATTGAATAAATTATTTAGTTTTTCAGCAAATACGTATTAAAAGCCTAGTACATGCTACAAAGTGCCATAAGTTTTGGAGTAGAGAAGTAAACAAAAAGTTAAAAACCAATCCCTGGCATCACAAAACTGATATTCTAGTGTGACAGACAAATAATAAATGAATAAATGCAAATATTGACAAACTAATAAATAAGGCATGTCAGAAGATAATAAATGTTATAGAGAAAAGTATAGCAAAGAAGAGGGCTAGCCAAGTCAGAGAGGGTGGAGGAAAGAATTGTAACTGTAAATGGAAAGGCATGGGATAACCTCACTAAGAATGTGACATTAAAACAGAGATGGAAGTCATTGAACTATTCATTCTCATGGCTTTCTGGGGTAAAAGCAAAAAAGAGAAGAAAGACTGAGGGAATGATCTGATTTATTTCCATTTTCTTCGGTCAATCATTGTGACTTAACATACTATGATTTACTTATTTGTTTATTATATCCTTCCTCCACTAGAATGAAAATACCATTAAGGCAGGAATTTGAATCTGGTGTGTCTATTTTTTCTTTACTGCTATATTCCTAGCATTTAAACAGTGCCTAGCACATGGTAGGCACATGGTAGACACATGATATTTGTTGAATGAATAAATACATGAAAATATTAAAATATGTTCTTATCATTTTCATAAATAGTACAATGTGTTATTATTACTATAATATTTGATATGTTCTCCAATTGAGAGCAACTATAAATTTTTCTCATTTTTCATTTGATGGATTATTTTTTCTTTCTTGTCTTGAATCCATGAAAAACCTTGGGGATTGGTCTTTGAACCCTTTCTTTTCTTCTCCATACCTAATCTCTAGGTAAGATCCTGATCCATTATCCATTATGCATGTGTATCTTATTGATTCCTGGTATATACTGTCAGCTCCAATCTCTCCCCTGAACTTCTGATTCATATATATAACTAATTACTTGGTATTTTCATGTAGATTTTTAATAAATACCTCAAAATTATGAGGTATATAAGTAAATTCTTGATTTTTTTCAAATATAATTATCTCCTAGAATAATAAGAGTCATTAATTTCTCAGGCCCCACAACCTAGCATGATCCTTGACTCCTCTTTCTTTCCTAACTCACATCTAGTCTATCAGCACAAAATGTTTCTCTAATTTCAAAAGTACTCCATATCTGATCAATTTCCAACATGTCTACTTCTACGACTATAGTCCATGTCACCAACATCAGGCTCATAAACAACTATAGAAAATGTCTTAACTCATGTACCACTTTCACTCTTGAACCCTTACAGATAATTCTTCTCATAGAAGCTGGAGTAAAATATGTAAAACGTAAATCATATCACGCTGTTCCAATGACTTTTGGTAATATTAAAATAAAATCCAAACTCTTTAAACATGATCTGTAAGATCCTGTAATGAGCTAGCTTTTGTCCATTTCTCTAACCATTTTCCTTGCAACTTTTCCACTGGGTCCTTATTCTGCTCATGGTACCCTTTTAACTTCTAAAACACAAAGTATATTACCAACTCAGAGGAACTTTCATTTCCTTCTGAATGGAATACACCTCCAGTTATTAATGTTTATGACTTACTCTCTTAATTTATTCAGGTGTTTTCTCAAATATAAATTCTGCAGAGAAGTGTTCCCTGATTAACACATATTATACTTACCAATCCACCACATTACACATCCTTAGTCACTACTTTTCTTAGTTATTTTACTTTATAGCATATATTTAATATCTGGAATGTATGATATATTTACTTATTTTCTGTTTTCTTCATTTAGAATGTTAACCTCATGACAGCAATTATTTTTTCTGTTTTGTTTATTACTTTAGCCCTGGTACTTAGGAATGTTTGTTAAATATGTATTAAATAAATATTTTATGAATAGATGAATATAATGTCCTTTCTTCTTGTGCCCCTTAACTCAGTTGAGAGTAAGAAATCTTGTATAACACATACCTTTACAATTAAGTTCCACGTAGACTAAGCAACAGACTTTTGTTAGGTCCTGAGCTGGATAGGTACTGAGTATAAGAAGATGAACTAATGCAATGCCTGTCCCAAGCAGTGAATAGCCCAGGGATGATTTGTATGTAATCATCTGTGATTATGTCTTTTCCTGACTATGGTCCTTGGAGACATGAAGTATGACTTTTTCTGTTGTGTGCTCAGGTCCTATCACCCAGAATGTGATAAGCATTCCAATCTAGAAATTAGATTTAGAATCTATGGGAGAACAAAGGAAGGAATATTCCATTTGAAGGAAATCAGAGTAAATGAAGAAGAGGTCAAAACTGCCTCTCCTTGAAGCATGCATATGTTTTTTCCAAGATTAAAATATTTCCAACGATGTTTTGGGCAGAAGAAAAGACTGAGGAAAGGCTTGTGGAGGATGGCAGAGTAAATTATGTCTAATACCAAAGACTGGACCCCTGCCTAATGGACTTATGTTTGTTATGCATCCCATACTTGTATTGAATTTGGTACCTAAAACATGACCACTGTGTTTATTTCCTAGATCAGAAAACTACCTTACATCACAGTTCCACCATTTCTATGTTAAATGTCCAGACAAAACTCATATACAAAGTTAAAGGATATAAATGCCAATATAAATGAGGCATAGAATTGATGAGCAAAATAGATACCATCTTATATTTATGATGAACAAAATAGATACCATCTTATATTTATGATGAACAAAATAGATACCATCTTATATTTAAGGAACTCACAGTCCAATGGAGAAAGCAGACAAATAAATAAGCAATTACATTTCAGTACGGCAAGAGTTGATGTGAGTAAAAATAGGAGAATGCAGAACAGTTTACCTAACCTTAGCGTGCAGTTATAGCGTGCAGTTAAAGCTTCTGGGAAACAGGATGGCTAAAAGTGAGAATTTAGCCAGAGCAGGGATAAATATTTCAAGATGTAAAAGAAATTATAAAGATATAGTGATAAGAAAGAATGGCACATTTGGGAAATAAAAGTAGTCCACTGGAAAAAATGCTGAGAGCTCCTTTGTTATGGGCTTCAGGTTCATCAAAAAAAAAAAAAAAAATCAAAAGTAGGGGCAAAAAGAACGAGAATTAAAACGCTAACTAGGCAGGTACTATGAGTCAAATTTGACCTCAATGACTTGGAAGGCAGTTGCTGTGCTCAATTAATTCAGTTTTATTCAACAGCTTCTTATGTGCTATTTTTACATGAGTTTATCTTTGGGGTTTATGAAACATCTCAGGTCATGTAACTTTTTTCTTAGCTCAAAGTGACAGGTATTCACAGAGAAACTACCCTTAAGTTCAAAACTGATAAACGTTGTGAAAGAAACCTAATTCATTTCTCATATATTTACTTGTGGAATGCTATTTAATAAAATGTCTAATCTTTCTAGAAGATTTGTGTTTTATAATTCTAAATCTAGTGTTGCTAGTCTAATATTACCAAAGATACTATTTCAGGGACTATCAAGATACTACACAAATATAATGATATAGAATATAACAAAATACAGTGGAATTATTTCAAGAATTATTGAGCTTTTGGTTTCCCATGAGAAATGACAATTATATTATTTCATTGTCCAAAGCATCAGTTTCATCACTTTCTAAATCCAGCTCATTCTACTTCATAAATTAACCTTAATGATTTGTATTATATTTAAAAATATGAACTTGAATATTTAAAGATGCCATTGTTGTCTATTGATAGTACATTAAGGTGTCTTATATATTTCATATTATTCACTTTTAACAGGTAAACATAATTGAAGCTGCCTGATACCAGGCAAGGTTTTGGGATCTGGGTTCATTCCAGGAAGGAGCCTTTATCTCTTAATTGCACTCCCCTAGAACTTATCCTCAGCAATAGGCAAGTGGGGGCAGAATGGAAAACTTTCAAGTCTTTCTCCTCTTGGAAAGAAAGCCATCAGACTGGAGACTGGGGAATAGAGAAATTTCTATTTTGTTTTGCAAATTTCTAGAATGGAATATTTATCTTCATTAGTTGGGAAGGGAGAAACAAAAGCAGTTTTTTATGTTTGTTTTTTGTTTTCTTTTAGACTAACATGGGGGTACAACAGATTCCATAGTTTGCGTTTGTAAGGTCAAAGTAAGATTTGTAGGGGGGGTCCTACACCCATGTAGTGTGCCCTGTATCCTTGCAGTGTATCCATTGGGTGGGAATTTACCCAACCCCTACCACATGCTTGAATTTCATTGAGTTTTTCTTTCATGTGAGTATGTAGGTGTTAATCTACTAGTTCCACTTTAGTACTGGGTACCTGTGATGTTTGTTTTTCCATTCTTGTGATACTTTGGTTAGAAGAATGGTCTCCAATTCCATTCAGGTTGTTGAAAAAGATATATAATCTCCATCTTTTCATAGCTGAATAATATTACATGGTATACATATGCCAAAATTTATTAATCCATTCATGTATTGAAGACACTGGGTTGTTTTGACGTATTTGCAATGGTGAATTGTGCTGCCTTAAACCAGTGAGTGTTAAGTGTCTTTATAATAAAATGTCTTTTTTTTTTTCTATTGAGTAAATACCTGGTAAAGGATTGCAGGATCAAATGTTAGGTCTACTTTTAGCTTTTTGAGGAATCTCCATGCTGCCTTCCATGGAGGTTAGGTACAACAGTCTTCAGTCTGCCAACAATGTATAAGTGTTCCTTTGTCACCATATTCATTGCAGCATCTGCTGTTTTGGGATTTTATGATGTAAGCCAATCTCTCTGGAGTTAGGGGATATATCAGTTTGATTTTGATTTACATGTCTCTGATGATTAGGTATGATGAGCATTTTTTCATGTGTGTGTTTACCATTAGTCTATCTTTGTTTTGTTTTTCTCCATTAGTCTATGTTTGCAAGGAAAGTTCCCATTTGTGTCTCTTGCTTATTCTAATAAGGTTGATTTTTTTTTTCTTGTTGACTTGCATGAGTTCTTAGCAGATTCTGGTTATCAGCCCATTGTTGGATGGGTAGCATGAAAATATCTTCTCTCATTTTGTAGGTTGTAATTTTACTTTGTGAACTGTTGAAAGGACCAAGCTGACTCCATTTTGTCTCATATCCGTCACTGACCCCACTTTGCCCCACAGCCTTCAATTTGCAGCTGCATACCAAAGGTGATAGGCAACCTGCTTCCTCCCCCCACCCCTGGCTCCAGTATGTCTGCCCCCAGTGATAACAGCACCCACCCTTGGCCCCAGTAGTAGTAAATCCTTCCCCAGGCTAATCAGCCCAGATCAAACATTTCAAATATTGTCCAGTTCCCTAAGCCCCTATCAGCTCTCCCCAGCAGTTCGCCCAACACCTCCTCCCTTTTTCCTTTCTGTATCCTTAAAACTGCTCTTTCCTCTGCAGTCCGGGCTTCTCTGCTCTCCTGCTGCTTCAGGAATGGAGAAGTCCAAGCCTGAGGTTGTGAATAAACTGCCTCTTGCTTTTGCATCAGACTTGGTCTTCGGGTGATTTATGAGGGGTACTCCGTGACCTGGGCACAACACTGTCTTTAGCTGTGTAGATATTCTTTAACTTGATCAGGTCTCATTTATTTATTTTTGTTGTTGTTGTGAATGTGTGAATACCAATGAGATCTTCTTCATTAAATTCTTCCCCTAGATGATATGATCAATGTTTTTTTTTCCCCACACTTTCTTCTAGGGTTTGTATAGTTTTGTGTCTTGGATTTAAATATTTTATCCATTATGAATTAAGTTTTATAAGTGTAGAGAGGCACTGTTGGGGGTCGGGAGTTCTGATCTCCCAAACCCAGTTGATCTGGTTCAATACTCAGCTAAGTCAGAAAGTTCAACTGAGGTACAGTGCTAATCAAAAGCAAAAATGCATGGAAACTGAAAATAAAACTGGAGCAGTACAATCAGCGTGAATAGAGAGCAAAAGTAATCTGCACAAGTTTCAGTGTAACAAAGAGTAATTTTATTTAATAACAATGGGGAAATTAAGAGCACTTCCAAAGAAATTTGGAAGTGAAGGAGAAGAGGTGAGAGAGACATAGATGCAAAGGTACCAAAGGTACAAATATCCTCTTTCTTTTCATTTGCAATTGGTTGCAACTCTTTCTTTGGCCACTTTGCATCTCCAGGAATTTGCCCTTTTCTATTGGTCATTGATTATTGTTTTTTTCTATTGGTCATTTGTTGCCTAGGTTGCCTCATATTTTTGGTAAGAACTGCTGAGTAGTAAATGTTCTTATGGGCAGACTTCCTGTTCAGTAGGCCAGGCTTTCTTCCCCTTCCAACCCCCTTGAAGACTCTTTCTTTGTATTTCTTCTCAGTACAGTTTCATTTTTAGTCTTTTACATGTGACTAACTAGTTCTTGCATCACCAATTAATGAATGCTATAGGGCTTAAAGCCTATATGCTCTGTGCCCAAGTGGCCTGAGAAAAGCAGTTTAGGTTTCTCGCTGCCCTAGGTTTCGTTGTAGCCCTGGTGACCTCAGAATGTGGCTGTTAAGCCTGGGGGCATTGGAGCAAAAACTCCACTCCCAGAGATACTGCCCAGAGGCTGATGCATGCAAGTCATGTAATCAATATGCTGTATGGCCTGGGGTCGGGACCATGGTTAAGCGAGATACTAAGTTTCTGCCCCTCAGGTCATTGGGGGTTTCCAGAGATTTTAAGGAACAATCTACTCTTTCTTTATTGTGGTCTTGTGGCTTATCAGCTCATGAGCAAAGCAGCTAACGTATGACTCATGTGATAGTTGTTTTGGGTTAGAAAAATGTATATTAGTTAATCAGTAGGCACCAAGAAAAAGTTAATCAGATTTTACCACTAGTTTTGTAGAGCTATTGTGTGATTATAGATCAACAGTACGTACGAACAAGCTGGCTATTTAAGCTGGCTGGAAATAAAGAATATCGCTACTTGCCATCATGGACTTGTAGTCATTTCTTGCTTTCATACCATTTCAAGAGCGGGCTTTACACCTGTGACGCCAGTCACTCCATGATTTCTCACACAACAAATATGGATTCTTTTTCTTAGTGTGTCCTTTTGTTTGCTTTGTCAAAAATCAGATGGAAATATGAGGCTGGTTTCCTTTCTGGATTCTCTATTGTGTTCTACAGGTCCATGTCTCTATTTTTATGCCACTACCATGCTGTTTTGATCACCATAGATTTACAGTTTAGACTGAAGACTCATAAAGTGATGCATCCAGATTTGTTTTTATTTCATAGAATCACATTGGCTATTCAGTTGTATTTTCTGATTCCATATGAATTGCAGAACTATTTTCTTCAAAATATGAAAAGTATGATGTTCGTAATTATATGGGAATTGCATTGAATCTGTAGATCACTTTGGGGAGCAAGACATTTTAACAATGTCGATCTTCCAATGCATGAACTTGGTATGTTCTTTCATTAATTTGCATTCTGTTCAATTTCTTTTCTCAGATTTTCATATTTCTCTCTATAGAGGTCTTTCACATCCTTTGTTAAATATATTCCAAGAAATTTCAGCTTCTTTGATGCTACTGTCAGGTAATTGTGTTTTTTATTTGATTCTTTGTTTGACTTTTGTTGGCATATACAAAGGCTACTGATTATCGTACATTAATTTTATACCCTGAGACACTGCTGTATGTCCCTATCAGTTACAAATGTCTATTGGTTTAGTCTTTGAGATTTCTTAGATATAATATCATGTCATCTACGTCTATGTCCCCATTTGGATACCCTTGATATCCTTCTCTTGTCTCATTGCTTTAACTAGAATTTCTATCTCTATGTTGAATAATAGTTTCAGTAGAGGACAGCTTTGTCTGATTCCTGTTCTAAGTGGAAACACTTTCAGATTTTCTTCATTTAATATGATAATGGCTATTATTTTACCATAGTGGACTTCTATTAATTTTAGGAATGTCTCATTTAGGACCATTCACTTTAGTGTTCTTATCAAAAAGTGTGTTGAATTTTGTCAAATGATTTTTTTCTGAACATATTGAGAGGATCATATGTTTTAGTTTGTACTTCTGTTTATGTGGTGAATTATATTTAAAGATTTGTGTATGTTGAACCAGCCTTGCATCCCTGATATGAAGCTCTCTTGGTCATGATACATTATTTTTTTTGATGTGTATGTTGTTGAATTCTATTTGCTAAAATTTTATTGAATATTTTTGTATCTATATTTATTAAAATTATTTCTCTGTAGTTTTCTTTTCATTGTGTTCTCTCTTGGTTTTTGTATCAGGGTGATATTTGCTTCATAGAAGGAGTGGAGAGGGTTTCTTTCTTCTCAATGTTATGAAATAGATTCTTTAATATAAGTACTAGCTCTTACTGGAACATTTGATAGAAATCTGGTGTGAAACTACCTGGTTCAGAATTAATTTTGATGACACAGTTTTGATTGTTGTTTCAATTTTAGAGCTCAATATTGGACTGTTCAAGTGTTCTATTTCTTCCTGGTTGAGTCTAGGGAGATAGTGTAACTCTAGGTATTTGAATACTTCCCTCCACATTTTCAAATTTCAGGGTATAGTGGTTTTTGTAGTATTCAGTGATATTTTGTATTTCCATGGTATTTCCCTTTTTTTCTGATTGAGTTTATTAGAGAGCTTAATTTTGGTGGCTTGTTAATTTTACCAAAGGTTTGTCAATTTTTTAAAATCTTTTTAAAGAACCAACATTTTGTTTTGTTAATCTTATGAAGGGTACTTTTATTTTCAATTTCATTTAGTTCTGATCTGATTTGGTTACTTTTCTTCTGTTGGGTTTAAGATTAGGTTGCTCCTCTTTTTCCCGTTTCTTGAGATGATTCATTAGATTGTTGATTTGTGTTCTTTCTGATTTCTGGATGTGGACATTTAACATAATGAATTTCCCTCTTAGGACTGCTTTTGTAGAATCCCACATGTTTTGGTAGCTTGTCACCTCATTACCATTTTTTTCAAGGTATGTACTGATCTCCATCTTTATCTCCTCCTTGACCAAGTGTTTAGCAATAGTTATTTAGTTTCTATGACTTTGCTTGGGGATGAGTGTTTATGTTGGAATTGAGTTCTATTTTTATTCCATTGTTGTATACAAAGATATAAGGTATAATTTCCATTTTTAAAAATGTGTGGAGGTTTGATTTGTTAATTAGGATATGATTGATCTTGGAAAGTGATCCATGATTTGATGAGAAGAGTGTATATTCAGTACTATTGAGGTGAAATGTTCTGTATACGTCTGTTAAAATCATTTGTTCTAGAGTTGTTTTTAAGTCCAATGGTTCTTTATTTAATATCTGATTGGAAGATCTGTTTAGATCTATCAGTGGGGTGATGCTGTTTTTTATCATACTCTTCAGACCAAGTAGATTTTGCTTTATAAATCTGGGAGCATATACATTGGGTGTATAAATATTTGGGATTGATATGTCTTTTTGTTGAATTCTTAGTATATAATGTCCATCTTTGACTTTCTTTACTTTTATTGCTTTAAAGTCAATTGTATTTGTCAATTGTAAAGTCAATTGCATTGCAACGGCACTTTCTTTAGGCTTCCATTTGCATGAAATATTGTTTTCCAACCATTGACCCTAACTCTTGATTTGTCCTTGGGGGTTAGGTGTATTTTCTGAAGACAACATATACGTGGCTTCTACTTTTTTATCCAATCAGCCAGCCTGTGTCTTCTCAGTGGGGAATTCCAGCTGTTCACATATGTTGAGAGAATTGATAAGTATGCTTGATTTCTATTCATCTTGTTGAGTGGAATTCAGTTGCCTTATTTCTTCAGGTGGATCATTGTTGTAGCTAGGTTTGGCATTTAGTTTCTAGCTGTCTTTATGTTACTGAGGGTTCGTTCTGTTTGTTTGACTGTAGTACGTTTGAGTACTTCCTTCACAGCAAGTATTGTAGTAGAAAATTTCACAATGTTTTCTTTTCAGTAAAATATTTGAATTCTCCATTAAATATGATACTTAGATATTTCAGGGTACAGAATCCCAGACTGGCAGTTGTTTTCGTTGAGAGCATGAAAGGTAGGCAACCACCTCTTTCTAGCTTGTAAAGTATCCAGTGAGAAATCAGTTAGTAACTTGATGGGTTAGATGCTGCTTATGCCTGATTGCTTATAGAATGTTCTCTTTATTTCGACTTTGTCTAGGTTAATTACAGTGTATGTAGGACATACTCTATTTGTGTTGAGTCATCCTGGGTTTCAATATTTGTGTACTAGGTGTTCATCATAGACTTTGACACTGCTTAGGGGATTTTCAACAGTAATATCATCAACTGGAGCTTCCATGCATTTGGAACTTTGTTCTCTTTCACAAATACCTATGATATATAGGTTCATATACTTCTTGTAGTCCCATAACTTTCTAAGTGATTGCTCTAAATTCACTCTCTTCTGCCTCTTTATGTATTTATTTTTATTTATTTATTTATTTATTATTAAATCATAGCTTTGTACATTAGTGCAGTCAAGGGGGTACAATGTGCTGGTTTCATATACAATCTGAAATATTTTCATCAAACTGTTTAACATAGCCTTTATGGCATTTTCTTAGTTATTGTATGAAGACATTTGTATTCTGCATTTATTTATTTTTATTTCAATTTAAAATGAGGCTACAAATATTTGGGGTTTTTTTTTTCAATTATAAGGTAAAGTTCAATCTTTAATCCAGTGAGAGTCTATCTTAGTTAATGGTGAAAGGTGTGGGTCCAGTTTCAGTCTTCTGCAGGTTGCCAGCCAGTTCACCCAGCACCATTTGTTAAATAGGGAATTTTTCCCCACTGAATGTTTTTAATTGGCTTGTCAAAGATCAAATAATGGTAAGTAGCTGGATTCATCTCTTGGTTCTCTATTCTGTTCCAGACATCTACTTCTCTGTTTTTTGTGCCAGTACCATGCTGTTTTGATCACTATTGATTTGTAGTATAGTCTGAGGTCTGGTAGCATGATTCCTCCTGCTTTGTTTTTATTTCTGAGTAATGTCTCGGCTATTCGAGGTTTTTTTCTGATTCCATATAAAATTAAGTATTGTTTTTCCAAGATCTTTAAAGTATGACAGTGGAGCTTTAATAGGGATTGCATTAAAATTATATATCACTTTGGGTAGTATGGACATTTTAACAATGTTGATTCTTCCCAGCCATGAGCATGGTATGTTTTTCCATTTGTTAACATTTTCAGCTATTTCTTTTCTTGGAGTTTCATAGTTCTCTTTATAGAGACCTTTCACGTCCTTTGTTAGATAAACTCCCAAATATTACATCTTCTTTGGCACTACTGTGAATAGAATAGAGTCCTTAACTGTATTTTCAGCTTGACTATTGTTGGTATATATAAAGGCTACTGATTTATGAATGTTGATTTTGTAACCTGAGACGTTGCTGTATTCCTTAATCACTTCTAAGAGTTTTGTAGTAGAATCCCTGGTGTTTTCCAGGTATACAATCATATCGTCTGCGAAGAGCGAAAGTTTGATCTCTTCTGACCCTATATGTATACCCTTGATCACCTTTTCTTCCCTAATTGTGATGGCTAAAACTTCCCTTGCAATGTTAAAGAGCAGTAGAGACAATGGGCAGCCTTGTCTGGTTCCTGATCTGAGCGGAAATGATTTCAATTTAACTCCATTCAATATGATATTGGCTGTTGGTTTGCTGTAGATGGCCTCTATCAGTTTAAGAAATGTCCCTTCTATACCAATTTTCTTAAGTGTTCTGATCATGAATGGATGCTGTATATTATCAAAAGCTTTTTCTGCATCAATTGAGAGAATCATATGGTTTGATGTGTTGCTGGATTCTGTTTGTTAGGATCTTGTTAAACTTAAGACATGAAACTATAAAAATACTAGAAGAGAGTTCAGGGAAAACCCTTGAAGAAATCAGTCTGGGTGAGTATTTTATGAGGAGGACCCCCCCCGGCAATTGAAGCTGCTTCAAAAATACACTACTGGGACCTGATCAAATGAAAAAGCTTCTGCACAGCCAAGAACACAGTAAGTAAAGCAAGAAAACAGCCCTCAGAATGGGAGAATATATTTGCAGGTTATGTCTCTGACAAAGGTTTAATAACCAGAATCCACAGAGAACTCAAACGTATAAGCAAGAACAAGTGATCCCATCACAGGCTGGGCAAGGGACTTGAAGAGAAACTTCTCTGAAGAAGACAGGCACACAGCCTACAGACATATGAAAAAATGCTCATCATCTTTAATCATCAGAGAAATGCAAATCATGGAAAAGAACAAGTGATCCCATCATAGGCTGGGCAAGGGACTTGAAGAGAAACTTCTCTGAAGGAGACTGGCACGCGGCCTTCAGACATATGAAAAAATGCTCATCATCTTTAATCATCAGATAAATGCAAATCAAAACTACTTTGAGATACCATCTAACTCCAATGAGACTAGCCTATATCACAAAATCACAAGACCAAAGATGTTGGCGTGGATGTGGAGAAAAGGGAACACTTCTACACTGCTGGTGGGAATGCAAATTAATACATTTCTTTTGGAAAGATGTTTGGAGGACACTTAGAGATCTAAAAATAGATCTGCCATTCAATCCTATAATTCCTCTATTAGGTATATACCCAGAAGACCAAAAATCACATTATAACAAAGATATTTGCACCAGAATGTTTATTGCAGCCCAATTCACAATTGCTAACTCATGGAAAAAGCCCAAGTGCCCATTGATCCATGAATGGATTAATAAATTGTGGTATATGTACACCATGGAATATTATGCAGCCTTAAAGAAAGATGGAGACTTTACCTCTTTCATGTTTACATGGATGGAGCTGGAACATATTCTTCTTAGTAAAGTATCTCAAGAATGGAAGAAAAAGTATCCAATGTACTCAGCCCTACTATGAAACTAATTTATGGCTTTCTCATGAAAGCTATAACCCAGTTATAACCCAAGAATAGGGGGAAGGGGGAAAGAGAGGGGAGGGAAGAGGGAGGTGGGTGGAAGGAGGGTGATTGGTGGGATTACACCTGCAGTGCATCTTATATGGATATATGTGAAACTTAGTAAATGTAGAATGTAAATGTCTTAACACAATAACTAAGAAAATGCCAGGAAGGCTATGTTAACCAGTGTGATGAAAATGTGTCAAACTGTCTATAAAACCAGTGTATGGTGCCCCATGATCGCATTAATGTACACAGCTATGATTTAATAAAAAAATATAAGGTAAAGTTCAAATTGCAGTTGAGCCTTTCACTCAGAGGGTATGCTGAACAATCTCACTCATTAGGTGAGGTTATGCCAATTGCCCAATCTTCTCCTATCAATTGACCTCCCTCCTCCCCAACCCTCTTCCTCCTCTTCATTCCCCATTGCTAGACTATACTTGTGTTTTATCTTTTGTGTGCATGTGTAGTTATTTATATATTGTTTTCATATTAGTATCGAGTACATTAGATACTTTTTTCCCATTATTAAGTAATTTACTAAGAAGAATGTGTTTAAACTCCATGCAGGTAAACTGAAAAGATATAAAGTCTCCATATTTTCTTATGGCTGAATATTATATATTCAGCCATAATATATAAATACCACAGTTTTCTAATCCATTCATGGGTTAATAGGCATTTGGCTTGCTTCTATTTCTTGGGAATTGTGAATTGAGCAGCGATAAATATTCTGTCACAAATGTCCTTCTGGTAAAACAATATTTACCCTTCTGGATAGATACCTAGTAAAGGAATTGTAGGGTCACATGGAAGGTCAACTTTTAGTTTGTTACATTTTTTTTCCATACTTCTTTTCCATAAAGGTTGTGTTAGTTTCCACATATAGTTTCTGACATTTCTAGGGATTTGTATTGGAAATTTAAGCCTCAAAAGTGTGCTCAGACCATCATCTTAACCCAGAACAAAATATTCCTTTTAAATAAAATTTCTATCTAGGGTATACTTGATTCTAGCCTCTGGCAGTAATTTATTTACAAAAAAATCAATGGCATTATATACTGTAAAATATGCAGAATTTGGCATAAAATAGATCTAGGTTTTGATCTTAACCCTAGTGCTTATAAGTCATATCACCTTAGATAAAGTTAGTCAACATTTATGAATGTTAACTTATGACTTTAATAGAATAAAGGTAGAAATATCTCTAGCATAAAGGTTAGCTCTGAGAGTAAAAACACGTAACAAATTTAAAGTGCCTAGTATTTAATCCGTCATCAATAGATCTAAATTATTATTTTTATTTAATGAAAATCTCCTAATTAATGTATCAATTTGCTCTGAAAATATGCAACTTACTCTTCAATAAAAATATTAATTCAGTATTAGAATGTTTAATCAACATTTATGAAGAAATATAGAACAATATTTAAGTACACAATTATCATAAATAAATAAATATAATTCCAGGTGCTTGCTTTCTAATTTATAAACAGGAATAAATCTCTCCTAGGTGGCCTTTAAATTCATCTTCCCCTTATTTGTTATAAAAATTTGGAAAGGGATAGTGATGAGGAAGGAGTAATAGAGATTTACAAATGATTAAAAGTGGCTATATTCTGGGCAGTGCCTGTGGCTCAAGGGAGTAGGGTGCTGGCCCCATATACCAGAGGTGGGGGGTTCAAACCCAGCCCCGGCCAAAAAAAAAAAAAAAAAGTGGCTATGTTCTAAGAAGATAAGAAGTTAATTTCAATTTATCTTTCCTAACTTCTAACTGTCTTATTATAAACTGGTTATTTAAAATTTTCTTAATTGAGTCATATCCTTTTGTAATTCGTAAGTTTTTCTTAACGTGAAAACTAGGTTATTAAAACATAGCTTTTAAAAATACCAGAGAAGAAAATTGCATGACATTTTCCTTAGATTTAATCAAGGGATAAACATATTGGCAAAATATTAGAGATAAATCATTTGAATTTAAATCACAAAGCGTAGAGTTTAATTACTAGAGGAGTTTTCTCAAAGATTCCTAAATTGCATGCATAATTATCTATATTTGTTTTAAACTACTTGTGAACTTCTTCAAACCCCAAATTAACCTTGGGGATGGGTCATATTGAACAATGGAAATTAAATAGGAAGTTTTTTTTGCAATAATGAGACAATGCAGAACAGGTACAATCTTTACTAGAGAGTAGCTACCATTCTTTTTATTAGAGAAAGGCATGTGAATTCAGAAAATTAATCTTAACTTTTATCTTTGTTTATCTTTGAACTTAATTACATTAATCATAAACTAATAGGTCTAAGTTTCTATGGGAAGTTAAAAATATTTAGTAGTTCCAAATTTAAAAGGGAAATCTTAGATAAAATGAGTAATTTCTTCTATATATTCATCAAAAGATTAATGATGTGTGTCTGCCTAATAAACCAACTTGCCTGAGATAACCTGTGATTACAAGTGCTGTTTTAAATTCTACCATTACAGCCCCCATGAGCATGGCTGTTCTAGTCTTCGAACAAGTCTACAGACCCTGGAATTCCATGTTAATATTTTTCCAAGCAAAGACACAAAAGAAAAATAAAGGAAGGGCCTTCTATTACATATTTATCCAAGTTCTTGTGCAAAATGTCAAGAAACCAATAGTGTTGGCACCATAATCTTGAATTTCTCAACCTCCTGAAATATGAGACATAAATGTTTATTGTTCATAAACTACTTAGTTTATGATATTTTGTTACAGCTACTCAAACAGATTAAGATAACAATTCATACCAAGCAGCATATATGTTGCTATACTAAATACCTAAAATGTGCAAGCATTATTGGAACTAGATGATGAATGTGGGCTTGGAAGAGTTTTGAGATGTATGCTGGTAAAAACCTACATGGTTGTGAATATAGCATTAAGGGTGATTCTGGTATGAACTCAGAAGAAAGCACTGATATAAAGAAATAATCAATTTTCTTAGAGAATATTAAGTGGTTGTAAACAAAATGTTGGTAGAAATATCGATGGTAAAGGCCATTCTGATGTGGTTTCAGGTGGATATAAGGAATATATTTTGGGGGAAATGTGATGTTTGTTATAAAGCGTCAAATAATCTGGCTGATTTGTGTCCATGACCTCATATTCTGTGGAAGGTAAAATATGTGAGTGATGAAACAAGATATTTGGTTGAAGAAATTTCTGAGCAAAGTGCTAAAAGTGCAACATGGCTTCTCTTTAATGCTTATGGCAAAATATAGAAGAGAGAAATAAGTTAAATCTGGAATTTTTAATCAAAAGGGAAATGGAATCCCAAACACCAACCTACCAAACTTTCAAGAGGGTGTAGAGCATCAGGAACTGAACTCATTTGTTTGTTTGTTTCTCCTCAGACCTTGCAGGGATGAAATAGTATATATTTTTCTTTTTTCTCATTTCTTTCTTGTTTTTTCTTTTCTTTTCTTTTCTTTTCTTTTTTTTTTTTTTTTTTTTCAGTTTTTTGGCCGGGGCCGTGTTTGAACTCATTATCTCTGGCATATGGGGCCGGTGCTCTATTCCTTTGAGCTACAGGCACTGCCCTTTTTCTTGTCATTTCTTAAGACAAAGTTTTGCTCTGTCACCCAGGGTGGAGTGCAGTGGCATTATCATAGTTCATTTTAGTCTATAACTCCTGGGCCAGAAAATTTTATTCATTGCTGGTGGGAATGCAAAATAGTACAGTCAGTTTGGAAGACAGATTAGCAATTCTTTATAAAACTGAACATACTATTATGATATGACCCAGAAATCACCCTTCTTAGTTTTAACTCAAATAAATTGAAAACTTATGTCCACATGAAAACCTACCCACAGATATTGAAGGCAGCTTAATTCTTGATTACCAAACAAAAAAGCAACCAAATGTTCTTCAATAGGCTAATGAGTAAAATTGCATGTGGCACATCCAGGCAATGAAATATAATTCAGTGCCACAAAGAAATGAGCCATAAAGCCATGAAAAGACAACATGAAGGAATCTTTAATGAATATCAATAAGTGAAAGAAATCAATCTGAAAAGGCTACTTACTGTGTGGATCCAATTATATGACATTTTGGAATAGGCAAAATTATGGAAATGCTAATAATATTGATAGTTGCCAGAATTTAGGGAGGAGTTAGGATAACTAGGCAGAGCACAGAGGATTTTAAGGGCAGTAAAAACTATTCTGTATGATGGCACAATAGTGGGTATATGTCATTATACATTTGTTCAAACCTGTAGAATATAAAACAACTAAGAATCAGCAATAAGTAATTTATGGCTTTTGGATGATAATGATGTATCAATGCAAGTTCATTAATTCTGACAAATGTATTTGAAATATTGATGGTGGGAGAGATTCTGAGTATCTGGGGGCAAGGTATTTCTATCAAATCTCTGTACTTTTCATTCCATCTTCTTGTAAAACTAAAACTGCTCAAAAATAAAGTTTATTGATTAAAAATAAATAATAGCTGAAGACTGATCAAATTTGGTGAAATACTATAGATACAAGGTGATAAGCAAATCTTAAATAAATAAAAAAATATCCATATTTAGATATATCTAAATCAAGCTATTGAAAACAAAGGTTAATGAGAAACTGCTGCAGGTATCCACAGAAAAATGAGAGTTTTAAATGATAAGACTTCTTATCAAAAACTAAGGATAACAGAAGGTAGCAGAACAACATCTTTAATATGCTGTAATGGAGGAAAGAGAAAATCACTCAATTCATAATTTTATGTAAAGTGTAAATATAATTCAATAATTAATATGTAATAGAATATTTTCAGATAAAGGAACACTAATAGAATCATTTGTCTGAAGACCTGTATTATAATAAGTGCTAAAGGAAGTTCTTCAGATAATGGAATATATTCCCAAAGAAAAAATATAAAACACATAGAGCTATACACCTAGAAATTGTTCAAAATGGTAAATTTTGTGTCATACATATTTAACTACAATACAAAATATTTTTAAAGAAGAAAAATATGAAAGAAAATCTAACAATTACATGTGTAAAGGCAATCTCAAATCCCTTTTGTCAATGATTAAATCTTCTGCCCAATAACTGGAACTCAGTGTGATAATGCATATGATGAACCATATCCATTACTAAATTTCTTGTAAGTTAGAAAAAAGGAATAAGCTTTATCAGTGCTGAATCAACAATGCCATCTTCACTTGAATGAAAAGAAAGTATTAGGGAAGTATTTCTCTGGACTGTTTTCACATATGTAGACTGGATTTAGTTCTTTGTTATCTCTGCATTTTTAATGAAATCATAACTGTGTACAATTATGGAGTACAGTGCCCTGATTTTATATACAACGCGGAATGTTTGAATCAAACTGATTAATACAGCCATAATCTCACTTACTTATTTGTTGTGGTAAGACACTTATACTATACTCTTAGTAGTTTTGGTTCTCTTAATCCGAAAGCATGAAGCTGTGTTCCCAGGGCCTATGCACTCACTCTTCCTACTTCCTAGAATGCACTTTTTCTCTTCCATCTACTGACTAAATCCTTATGGTTCTTCATATCTCATCTTAACAATTTCTTCTTCACAGAGACCTTTTACATCTGTTAATCTAAATTTGTCTTTCCTGTCATTTTCTTTCTTGCACAGGACTTATTTGAGTTCATGGTGAAATGTTAATTTGTATTTGTAGTAATATTTATTTGCATGATTACATATTTGATGTCTCTCTCTCATTAAATTGTAAGCTCCAAAAAGGCAAGAATCATTTTAATTTTGTTAAGCACTATATTCTAGTATGTAGCACAGGGCATAGTGCATAGCAAATTCTCAATAAATATTTGTTTAATGAATAAGTATTTGTTGAAGGAATAAATTAATTTCTATACAGCTATTTTCAAGAAAAAGAAATAGAAAATGATTGGGTAAACACAAAACACACAGGTCTCTTATTTATTAAATTCATATGACTTCTTAAAGTACAATTATAAAAGTATGTTATTGAGTTTTTAATGTATGTAGAAGTAATACAACAACAATAATACAAGGGATGGTGAGGGATTGTGTAAAAGGAACCCACAATTTTCTTTATTTTCTTATTGTGACATTATAGAATAATATCTCTAAAAAGTATTTGTGAAGTTAAGAATGTGCACTGTAATCTTTTGAATGATCAGTTAATATCTCATATAAAGAGAAACAAAAGAAGAACTCACATTAAATGTAGAGACACAGATAGTGTGAAAATAAATGGATGGGGAATTATATACCATGAAAATAGTAAGCATCAGAAGGGTAAAGTAGATGTGACAAAAATTTGACTTAAAGGCAAGGAAAGTTTTAAAAGATAAATAGAACCGGGCGGCGCCTGTGGCTCAGTGAGTGGGGCGCCGGCCCCATATGCCGAGGGTGGCGGGTTCGGACCCAGCCCCGGCCAAACTGCAGCAAAAAAAAAAATAGCCGGGCGTTGTGGCGGGCGCCTGTAGTCCCAGCTGCTCGGGAGGCTGAGGCAAGAGAATCACATAAGCCCAGGAGTTGGAGGTTGCTGTGAGCCGTGTGACGCCAGGCACTCTACCCAAGGGCGGTACAGTGAGACTCTGTCTCTACAAAAAAAAAAAAAAAAAAAAGATAAATAGAACCAGTTTTTTTTTTATTCAAATAAGATTTTTTTTTAATGTTTTGTGGGAATTTGGGGGGATTAATATAAGGATACATACGATTAGGTTACATTGCGTGCATTTGTTAGGTAACATCTGTGTTGTAGTTGAGTCCTTCACCCAGGAGGTGTGCTATATACCTCTGGGTGAAGGTGATACAGTACATAGCATTGTGTCTGTTAGCTAGAAGCTTATTAATCCTGTGCTCCCCCCACTTCTTGAATTTAATTGTGTTTATTTTTTATTTTTTATTTTTACATATACATGTGTTTATTAGGTTTCCATTTTTTTGCCTTCACAAAATTAAAAAGGCTCCAATTTTACTAACAATTACAATGTTTTTAAAATAAGGACTACAAACAAAAAACTCATAAAGAATGAACGAACATCAATACATTCAAAAAAGTAATCAGACAATTGCTACATCAAAATATTGAGCAATACTAATAATAATAATGCAAAGAAAGTAACATTCACATTGTCAAATAAATGTCTATTATAGAATGCTTTGACTCTGAGATTCAGTATGAAGTCATCAGTTAACTTCCTCTTATTATTTTTTTTTAAGTCTCAAAAAATAGACAACTAATATTTATAAATGAAAGTAAAAGATAATTTCAAAAAACAGATTATGTCACAGAATGACAAAAATAATCATTTAGAGTTTTGGAAGATAGAGTCTGAAATCAGTTTGGATGGGCCAAATAAAACCCTCCTTTCTGGAGGCTCAAAGAGAAAATTCTTTACCTTGCCTTTTTCAGATTACGGAGGCAATTACTCCACTTTCAAAGTTTATCACTCCAATCACTACTTTTATTGTCACATATTTCTCATTTAATCTGACTCTTCCTACATCCCTCTTGTAAAACCTTGTTATTTATCTAGGCTTACCTCGACAATGAAAGATAAACTTTCCATCTCAAGATCCTTATCATGTTCACATGGGCAAAGCCGCTTTTGCTACATAAGGTAACATTCAAAAGTTGTGAGAATTAGGACATGGACATCTTTTGGATAGGGCATTATTTATTGTACTACAGCTTCATGTCTACTAAAAATTTTGATCTAACATTCAATCCAGCAAATACACTACTGGGGATCTACCGAAAGGAATAAAAGTCATTTTATGAAAAGGATACTTGCACCCATATGTTTATCACAGCAAAATTCAAAATTGCAAATAAATGGAACCAATCTAAGTGACCATCAACTTCACCCTCTAAATCTATTTAAATAACAAAAAAATAAAAATTAAAAGAGAAACTGCCAAAATGTTGAAAAAAATTATTGAATTAATTGTGAAAAAATTTCCAAGAAGAAAATTCCAAATAATTTTTTATAATTAATTATATGAAATATGCAATAAGAAAAAATTAAAACATCAATCTTACACAAAATACAGAAAGAAAAATCAATGCCCAACTAACTTTGTAAAGGCTGTATAATCCCATTGTTAAAACTTAATAAAGACATTTTTAAAGGGAATATTGCAGAATAATGTCCCTTATAAATATAAGTACAATTCAAACAGGTACTGTGAAACTCCTGTAATATTTTGAAACATAAATATATAGGTACGCTTTAAAATTTATTGAGAAATTAAATTCCACATTATATTTGAAGGATTATAATTTATGAATAATCATGATTAACCTCAGAAATGTAAGGTTAATTTAACATTCAAAAACCCATCACTGCAACAACTGATTAATATATTATTAGGAGCAATAAGAAAAATACATTCATTAACATGATTGCAATGCATTTGATAAAATTAAATTTCTATTCATGATAAAAACAACCTACTGATAGTGGGGAACGGTCTTATCTGGTAAATGAAATATATGCAACCTTACAGATACCATTATACTTAATGGTGACAAACACAAAACTTTCTCCATAAATTCTAGAAAGGGAATTATGGCTCACCTTACAACTTCCTTCAACATTATACTAAAAGTCCTAGCCAAGGAAGGAACTGAAATAACTGGTATATTTAGACATTTTTTAAATGTTAGCTATTCTAGAAGATATGTAGTGATATCTAATTGTTATTAATTTGTAATTGCTTCATGAAAATTATATTGGACATATTTCAAGTGCTTATTTTCCATTTGTATTTTTATCTATGGTAAGGTGTCTCTTGAGATCTTTTTCCCATTGTTTAATTGGATTGTTTCCTTTTGTATCATTAAGTTTCAAGAGTTTATGTTTTGAGTATATATAAAATATGGGTTTTGTAAGTCTTTCATCTCAGTATGTTTTATAAACTTCTCATCTCAGTCCGCGTCATTTGTTTTCATTTTTTAAGAGATCTGTCATATGCTAGATGTACTTAATTATAATGAATTTAAAGTATCATTTTTTTCCTCAGATAATGTTTTTGGTGTTATATCTAAAAAGTTATCACCAAACCCAAAGCTACCTATTTTCTGCTATTTTCTTTTGGGAGACTTATAGTTTTACACCTTACATATAGGTATATAATTTATTTTGTGGTGCCAAATACACGTAACATAACATTAGTGACATTTAGCAATTCAAAATGTTGTGCAGCCATTACTACTATCTACTACTAGTAGTACTTACTGCTACTAATATATACTTCCAGAACATTGCCACCAGGCCAAAAAGAAACCAATACTTATAAACAACTCAGTCCCCATTCTTCTCACCTTCCAAGCCCCCCACCCCAGAACCTGGAAAACACTATGCCTTTATGTATTTGATATTAGATTTTGACAGTGATTGGATTAAATTTGTAGATTGCTTGGGTAGCATTCACAACTTAACAATATCAAGTCTTCCAGTCCATGAACATGAGATGACTTTGTATTTATGTCTTTATTTTCTTTCAGCAATATTAAGTAGTTCTATGTAGATATACTAATTTTTCACCTCCTTGGTTAAATTTATTCTTAAGTTTTTTATTCTTTTAGATGCTATTTTATTCTTCTTATTATTTTTTGAGACAGAGACTCACTCCGTCATACTAGACAGAGTGTCATGGCATCATCATAGCTCACAACAACCTCAAACTCTTGGGATCAAAAAATCCACTTACCTCAGCCTCTCAAGTAGCCAGGACCACAGGTGCCCACCACAATGCCTAGCTAAATTCATTTTTATTTTTAGTAGAGATGGAGTTTCACTCCTGCTGAAGCTGATCTCGAACTCCTGAGCTTGCTAGGAGTTACGCAGTGCTAGGATTATAGGCATGAACCACCAACCCCCGCCTAGATGCTATTGCAAGTCGAATTGTTATCTTCATTTCCATCTTGGATTGTTCACTGCAAGTACGTAGAAATACAACATATTTGAGGTGTGGAGTTTTTACTCTGTAACTTTATTAGTTTTGCTTATGAGCTATTCGAAGAGTTATAAGAATCTAATTCTTAAATTCTAAATCTAAATATTTTGGGTAGATTCTTTAAGACTAATTATATATGGAGAATTATGCCTTCTCAAAACAAAACACAGATTTTGAAAACTAGAATTAGTTTAGAAAACTAATAAAAATAATCACTAGAGACAATTTCACTTCTTTTCCAATTTGTGTGACTTTTATTTTCTTTTCTTGCTGAATTGATCTGTCTAGATTTCCTAGGCTAGTGTTGAAATGCAGTCAGTAAAGCAATTATCCTCGTCTTGATCCTGACCTTAGGTAAAACTTTTAGTTGCTCATCATCGAACATAATGTTAGTGGTAGAGGTTTTTTGTTTTCTTTTTTTTTTATTGTTGGGGGATTCATTGAGGGTACAATAAGCCAGGTTACACTGATTGCAATTTTTAGGTAAAGTCCCTCTTGCAATATGTCTTGCCCCCATAAAGTGTGACAAACACCAAGGCCCCAGCCCCCTCCCTCCGTCCCTCTTTCTGCTCCCCCCCATTAAACTTAATTGTCATTAATTGTCCTCATATCAAAATTGAGTACATAGGATTCAAGCTTCTCCATTCTTGTGATGCTTTAATAAGAATAATGTCTTCCACTTCCATCCAGGTTAATACGAAGGATGTAAAGTCTCAATTTTTTTTAATACCTGAATAGTATTCCATGGTATACATATACCACAGCTTGTTAATCCATTCCTGGGTTGGTGGGCATTTAGGCTGTTTCCACATTTTGGCGATTGTAAATTGAGCTGCAATAAACAGTCTAGTACAAGTGTCCTTATGATAAAAGGATTTTTTTCCTTCTGGGTAAATGCCCAGTAATGGGATTGCAGGATCAAATGGGAGATCTAGCTTGAGTGCTTTGAGGTTTCTCCATACTTCCGTCCAGAAAGGTTGTACTAGTTTGCAGTCCCACCAGCAGTGTAAAAGTGTTCCCTGATATCCACATCCACGCCAGCATCTGCAGTTTTGAGATTTTGTGATGTGGGCCATTCTCACTGGGGTTAGATGATATCTCAGGGTTGTTTTGATTTGCATTAATCTAATATATAGAGATGATGAACATTTTTTCATGTGTTTGTTAGCCATTCGTCTGTCATCTTTAGAGAAAGTTCTGTTCATGTCTCTTGCCCACTGATATATGGGATTGTTGGCTTTCTTCATGTGGATTAATTTGAGTTCTCTATAGATCCTAGTTATCAAGCTTTTGTCTGATTGAAAATATGCAAATATCCTTTCCCATTGTGTAGGTTGTCTCTTTGCTTTGGTTATTGTCTCCTTAGCTGTACAGAAGCTATTCAGTTTAATGAAGTCCCATTTGTTTATTTTTGTTGTTGTTGCAATTGTCATGGCAGTCTTCTTCATGAAGTCTTTCCCCAGGCCAATATCTTCCAGTGTTTTTCCTATGCTTTCTTGGAGGATTTTTATTGTTTCATGCCTTAAATTTAAGTCCTTTATCCATCTTGAATCAATTTTTGTGAGTGGGGAAAGGTGTGGGTCCAGTCTCAGTCTTTTACATGTAGACATCCAGTTCTCCCAACACCATTTATTGAATAGGGAGTCTTTCCCCCAAGGTATGTTCTTGTTTGGTTTATCGAAGATTGGGTGGTTGTAAGATGTTAGTTTCATTTCTTGGTTTTCAATTCGATTCCAAGTGTCTATGTCTCTATTTTTGTGCCAGTACCATGCTGTCTTGAGCACTATGGCTTTCTGGTACAGACTAAAATCTGGTATGCTGATGCCCCCAGCTTTATTTTTGTTACTAAGAACTGCCTTAGCTATACGGGGTTTTTTCCGGTTCCATACAAAATGCAGAATCATTTTTTCCAAATCTTGAAAGTACGATGTTGGCATTTTGATAGGAATGGCATCGAATAGGTAGATTGCTTTGGGAAGTATAGACATTTTAACAATGTTGATTCTTCCCATCCATGAGCATGGTATGTTCTTCCATTTGTTAATATCCTCTGCTATTTCCTTTCTGAGGATTTTATAGTTTTCTTTATAGAGGTCCTTCACCTCCTTCGTTAGGTATATTCCTAGGTATTTCATTTTCTTTGAAACTATGGTGAAGGGAGTTGTGTCCTTAATTAGCTTCTCATCTTGACTGTTATTGGTGTATACAAAGGCTACTGACTTGTGGACATTGATTTTATATCCTGAAACGTTACTGCATTTCTTGATGACTTCTAGGAGTCTTGTGGTTGAGTCTTTGGGGTTCTCTAAGTATAAGATCATGTCGTCAGCAAAGAGGGAGAGTTTGACCTCCTCTGCTCCCATTTGGATTCCCTTTATTTCCTTGTCTTGTCTACTTGTATTGGCTAGAACTTCCAGCACTACGTTGAATAGTAAAGGTGACAGAGGACAACCTTGTCTGTTTCCAGTTCTAAGAGGGAAAGCTTTCAGTTTTACTCCATTCAGTAAAGTATTAGCTGTGGGTTTGTCATAGTTAGCTTCAATCAGTTTTAGAAATGTGCCACCTATGCCTATACTCTTCAGTGTTCTAATTAGAAAAGGATGCTGGATTTTATCAAATGCTCTTTCTGCATCTATGAGAGGATCATGTGATCTTTATTTTGCCTCTGTTAATATGGTGGATAACGTTTATGGACTTGCGTATGTTAAACCAGCCTTGCATCCCTGGGATGAAGCCTACTTGATCATGATGAATGACTTTTTTGATGATAAACTGTAATCTATTGGCTAGGATTTTGTTGAGAATTTTTGCATCTATATTCATGAGTGAGATTGGTGTGAAATTCTCCTTTTTATTTGGGTCTTTTCCTGGTTTTGATATCAGAGTGATGTTTGCTTCATAGAACGTGTTGGGGAAGATCCTTCTTCCTCAATTTTTTGGAATAATTTCTGCAGTACAGGAATAAGCTCTTCCTTGAAGGTTTTATAGAATTCTGGAGTGAAGCCATCTGGACCAGGGCATTTTTTTGTTGGAAGATTTTTTATTGTTTCTTTGATCTCAGTGCTTGAAATTGGTCTGTTCAGGAGCTCTATTTCTTCCTGGCTGAGTCTAGGGAGAGGGTGTGATTCCAAATATTGATCCATTTCCTTCACATTGTCAAATTTCTGGGCATAGAGTTTCTGGTAATATTCAGAGATGATCTATTGTATCTCTGTGGGATCAGTTGTTATTTCCCCTTTATCATTTCTGATTGAAGTTACTAGAGATTTTACTTTTCTATTCCTCATTAGTCTGGCCAATGCTTTAATCTATTTTACTTATTGTTTCAAAAAACCAACTCCTTGTTTCATTAATTTTCTGAATGATTCTTTTGTTTTCAATTTCCTTGATCTCTGATTTGATTTTGGATATTTCTTTTCTTCTACTGTGTTGAGGCTTAGATTTTTCTTCTTTTTCCAATTCCATAAGATGGCTTGTGAGATTGTTGATGCGCTCTCTTTCTGTTTTTCGAATGTAGGCATCTAAAGCGATGAATTTTCCTCTCAAAACTGCTTTTGCAGTATCCCACAGGTTTTGGTAGCTTGTGTCTTCATTGTTGTTATGCTAAAGGAATTTAATGATTTCCTGTTTTATTTCTTCCTTCACCCATCTGTTATTCAACAGAAGATTGTTTAATCTCCATGTCTTTGTGTGGGGTCTAGCATTTTTGTTGGAGTTGAGTTCCACCTTTAGTGCCTTATGGTCTGAGAAGATACAAGGTAAAATTTTAATTCTTTGGATTCTGTTGATATTTGTTTTGTGTCCCAGGATATGATCAATTTTGGAGAATGTTCCATGGGGTGATGAGAAGAATGTATATTCTTTATCTTTGGGGTGGAGTGTTCTATATGCATCTATCAAGCACAGTTTTTCTAGGGTCTCATTTAAATCTCTTATATCTTTGTTTAATTTCTGTTTAGAGGATCTGTCCAGCTCTGTAAGAGGAGTGTTAAAGTCCCCTGTTATGATGGTATTATCAGATATCATATTGCTCAGACTGAGTAAGGTCTGTTTCAAGAATCTGGGAGCATTTAAATTGGGTGCATAAATATTTAGAATTGAAATGTCTTCTTGTTGTATTTTTCCCTCGACCAATATAAAGTGACCATCTTTGTCTTTTTTGACTTTAGTTGCTTTAAATCCACATGTATCTGAAAATAAGATTGCAACTCCTCTTTTCTTCTGAAGTCCATTTGCCTGAAAAATTGTCTTCCAACCCTTGACTCGGAGCTTTAATTTGTCTTTTGAAGCCAGGTGTGTTTCTTGCAGACAGCAAATGGATGGCTTGTGTTTTTTAATCTGGTCAGCCAATCTATGTCTCTTCAGTGGGAAATTCAAGCCATTAACATTTATTGAGATAATTGGTAAGTGTGGTAGTATTCTATTTGTCTTATTTTGTGAGAGTCCATTGCTTAGTTTTATCTTTTGCATCCGTGTGGAGGTTAGGTTCTGTCCTTTAATTTCTGAGTTCTTACTTTGTTGCTGATCCATTGTGGTGGTCAGTGTGCAGAACACGTTGAAGTATTTCCTGTAGAGCTGGTCTTGTTGTGGTGAATTTCCTCAATGTTTGTATATCCGTAAATGATTTGATTTGTCCATCAATTTTGAAGCTTAGCTTAGCAGGGTACAGAATTCTGGGCTGGAAATTGTTCTGTTTAAGTAGATTAAAGGTAGATGACCATTGTCTTCTTGCTTGGAAAGTTTCATTAGAGAAGTCTGCGGTCACTCTGATGGATTTGCCCCTGTAGGTCAACTGGCGCTTACTCCTGGCAGCTTGCAGTATCTTTTCTTTTGTCTTGACTTTGGACAGGTTCATCACAATGTGTCTTGGAGAAGCTCGGTTAGAGTTGAGGCGACCTGGGGTCCGATAGCCCTCTGAAAGCAGTGTGTCAGAATCTTTGGTGATATTTGGGAAATTTTCTTTTATAATATTCTCTAGTATGGCTTCCATTCCTCTGGGACATTCTTCTTCCCCTTCTGGGATTCCTATATCTCGTATGTTGGAATGCTTCATAAAGTCCCATAATTCTGACAGTGAACATTCTGCTTTCTCTCTCTTCTTCTCTGCCTCTTTCACTATCTGAGTTATCTCAAGAACTTTGTCTTCTACCTCTGAAATTCTTTCTTCTGCATGGTCTAACCTGTTGCTGATACTTTCCATTGCATCTATAAGTTCCCTAATTGACTGTTTCAGTTCCTTCAGCTCTGCTATATCCTTTTTATATTCTTCATATCGTTCATCTCTTATTTGATTCTATTTTTGGATTTCCTTTTGGTTATTTTCCACTTTATTAGTAGTTTCCTTCATTATTTTCATCATTTCTTTCATTGTTTTCAACATGTGTATTCTTAATTCCCTTTCTGTCATTCCTTACATTTCTTTATAGGTGCAATCCTCTGCAGTAGCTACCTCATGGTCCCTTGGCAGGGTTGTTCTGGACTGGTTCTTCATGTTGCCTGAGTTTTCTGCTGATTCTTCCTCATGAGTGATTTCTTTTATCTGTTTCCTTGCCCTAATTTTCCTTTCACTTCCTCTTGCTCTTTAAGTTCTCGTGCCATTTTTCCACTGTTTTAGTCTTCCTCTTGGGGTCCAGAAGTCTCTCGCTGACTCCCTGTATCCTCACAGGGGTGATGATAGGCCGATCCAACGAGCCAGAGATTCCTGGAGTCCTATATCCCCAGACTCACGGTGCCCAGATGCAAGGAAGCTGTTACTCTCCCCCCAGTGGTAGAGTTTTTAAAAATGCCATTTTTCATGCTAAGGAAGTTCCATTGTATTTCTAATTTGCTAAATGTTTTTATTCTGAAAGAGTGATAGATATTATCATTTTTCTTCTTTGTCAATTTAAGTGACAAATATTTTTTCCTTCATTCTACTCCTGCAGTATATTACATTTATTTATTTTAATATGTTGAACCATCCTTGTATTTCTAGAACAAATCCCAATTGGTTGTAATATATAATCCTATTGGATTTGGTTTGCTAATACTTTGGAGAAGATTTTTGCCTCTATGTTAAACAAAGATATTGAACTGCAGTCTTCTTGCACTTTCCTTCTGGCTTTGGTATCAGAATTATGCTGATTTCATAATATAGCTTAGACAGTGATTCCAGGGCAATTGATTTTAATTCTTTGTATGTATTATAGAATTCACATTAAAGCCATCTTGTTCTAGGATTTTTTTTTTTTTGGAGAGGTTTTTGTGAACCAATTCAGTTTATTATTCTATATGTATGCTCAGATTTTCTATCTCTTCGGAATCAATTTTGATATTGTTTCATCTAGGTTGCCTAATTTTTTAGCATACAGTTGTTCTAAGTATTTTCTTTCTTTTTTTTTAACTTTCTTTTTTTATTTTTTTTATTAAATCATAGCTGTGTACATTAATATGATCATGGGCCACCATGCACTTGGTTCATAGACCGTTTGACACGTTTTCATCACACTAGTTAACATAGCTTTCGTGGCATTTTCTTAGTTAATTTGCTAAGACCTTTACATTTTCTTATCATCTTTTTCTATTTGTAACGTCGATCAATAGTAATGCTGATCTGATTTTTGTTGTTTGCAAATTCCCTCATTTCAGTTTAGCTAAAGAGTTCTTAATAGTTCATCTTTCAAAGATCTTCTCTAACCACAAGGAGTGAAATGGCAAATGACAAGAAATGGGGAAATTTATATATATGTGAAAGTTAAACAATATAGTCTTTAAAAGCCAGTGGATCAAAAAGTAAAATTAGAAAATTCTTAGAAAAAAATGAAAATGAAAAAAAAATACTTACCAAAACTTATGGGATACAGAAAAAGCAGTGCTAGAGGGAAATTTGTAGCTAATAATCCCATGTTAATAACCTTACTTTACTTCTCAAGGAGCTAGAAAATGAAGAGCAAAATAAACATAAAGCTAGCAGACAGAAATAATGGTCATATCAGAGATAAATAAAAAACAAAACACAGATGAGAAAACTAACAAAAAGAATCAATGAACCCAAAAGTTGGATTTTTGAAAAGGTCAGCAAGTATATTCTAATTGTTTCTTCATTTAGTAATCATCTGAACTTATTAGTGCAGGATGTAGGTTTTCTCAGCAAAGATATAAAATTGATCTATGATAATTACCATCTACCATACCTCTAAAGCCTTTCCTGGCATAGGATTATATACCTAAGAAAACAATTAGATGGGGAAACTAGGTTAGCCTTAGGGTTAGAAGCTTTTAGAATACAAGATCTGTCTGACAATTAAGTTTGTGAACTCATCCTAGAAAAAATGCTACATACCTTATTGCTGAATATCACTATGGTCACCTTTGAGATGTTACTCTTGGGAAGCTGTGCACTGGTGCCAGTACCTAGTCCACCCTTCAAAGCAGTTTTGGGTCTCTTTTTCTGGAATTGCCAACAGACCTTGGATCATATGACAATAAAGTTTGTGAATTCGACCTAGAAAAAGTGCCATGTATCTCATTGCTGAGTATCACCACAGTCACCAGTTGGCCAGGGGGTAATTTTGAAAGTGAGCATGGTGATATTCAGCAATGAGGTATGTAGCATTTTCTGTAACTCAATTTTGCTTTCTTTTATCCATTATTTTTCCTTCTTCTGTAATTTCCCTCATTTATCTTGCTTTCATTGTTTTCTTTTTTTCCCAGCTAAAAAAAAAAAAAAAGATTCTTATGCTATTCTCTTGTCAATTCTTGTAACCTGCCAATTAATATTAGTTTCCTTTCTTTATTGTTTAAATATGTATTGAACTTCCTACACGCCATTTAACTAGAATAAACACTGGTTTTATAAATGGCAATTGTAATATATTCATTTTACTACTTGTGATATAAGCTTGTATATTTCTCTCCAGTGGAACATATTCATTAGCATATATATGATGCAAATGTTCCATCTTGAACAAGAAATCTGGAGACCACCTGTCCCCATAGCTATCCTTTTGTTTGCTCCTTTTAGATTAAAATACTTTGGAATTATTGACTATGCTTATTGTCTCTATTTCCCTTTCATAACCCCTAGACCAATTCCAGTCAGGCTTGTTATGAATATTCCATTTCACATTTGCAATAAAAAGCAATTAGTTCTCTTAATTCATCTTACAAACAAGGTCACTCCCTTCTTAAAATTTTATTTTATTTGGCTTTCAGGAATTCACATTCTGGCTTGCCTTCTATCTTACTAACAATTCCTCAGCCTCCTGAGTGGAAAAACCCCTTTTCTAGTCATATTTAGTATTATATTTGTTTTGGTTTTGTTTGCTTAATTATTTAAGCTTCATCTCACTTGGCTGTGGTATAAGTTACATGCAAGGAAATGCATGGATTTTAAGGAGCATAGTTAAATTAACTTTGACAAATACATGAACAGTTGTTACCATTACCTCAATAAAGATAGAGAATTTTATATTCCCACCACCACAGAAGTTCCCTTAGGCCACTTTATAATCTTTCCCATTCACCACTCTCAAGAAAAAGAAAAGAAACCTTCATGTGACTTCTAGTAACATAGCTTAGTTTTTAACATTCAAAACTTTATATAAAGGAAATTATACACATGAAAGTTTTGTGCTTGTGTTAATTCTCAATGCATAACATTTCTGATAGTCTTCTATGTTTTTGTAGACTTCAGAAGGTCATTTCATTTTGTTGCTGAATAGAATTCCATTGTACAAGCACACCCTGATCTATTTATTCAGTCTTATGTTGATGGGTATTTGAATCATTTCAAGTTGCAAGCTTTTGTGAATAAAACTTCTACCAACATTTATATACAAGTCTTGTGTAGACATACAAGATGGGAATTGCTGCACCATATCATAAGTGTATATTTAAACTCTATAAGACACTGCCTACTTTTTCAAAGTCACTGAACAATTTTAATAATACCTCTAGCAGAGTAGGAAAGTTCCAATAGCTCCACATTCTCTTTGGTCAGTTATATTTATAATATTATCCAATTCTACTACATATGTAGGGTATATGATTGAATCTTTTATTTGCATTATGCTAGTGAATAGTAACATTGAGCATGTTTTCATGTTTTATTAACTATCTTTATATCTTCTTTTGAGAAGACTCTACTCAGATTATTTACGCATTTATTTAAATTTAGTTATTTTCCTTCTTAATTCCATATTTTAGTGCATATATTTGTGTATATAAAGTTCTGATGATTCAGTTTGTGAACTTGTCATGGTGTGCTTCACCAGTTCAGTAAAGCTTAATAACTTTGGTATATCAGCGTCTCACAGCTGTGTTCACGTCAACCTGTAGCAGTGTCTTGCTCAGTGGCATTCATTATATAAATTGTTGCCTGTTTTTGTGTGCCACTGTGATAATTCCAGAGCTTGAATTAGGGCAATGAACAGACATTAAATCTCTTGTTAAACTTGGCGAGAGAGGAAGTGAAATCAGGGACATTTAAGTCCAAGTTTATGGGCAAAATCCTTATCAAATTTTGTGTCATAATTGTTGGATGACTGTGAGAACCACAGCAGACTGAGGGTATATCAATAGATCAATAGGAAAATCTTAACTGATAATCTGGGCATGAGAAAGGTGAGTTCAAAAATGATCCCAAAGGAGCTCACTGATGCACAAAAGCAAAGGAGAATCAAAGTTTGACAAGACCTTTTGGAGAGGCAAGATGATGTTTTGGCCATGTTATCACCAATGATAAAATGTGAGTATACCAGTATGATCCTGAATCAAAGTATTAAAGTGCACAATGGAAGTCAAACTATTCCCCATGACCAAAAAAGAAAAAAAAAGAAAAAGTTCTGTTAGTCCAAATCAAGAGTCAAAATGATGTTGCTAACCATTTTTGATTACAGAGGGATTATTCATCATGAATTTGTACCAAGTAGACAAACAGTTAAACAAGTTTACTATTTGGAATTGCTAAAAAGGCTGCATGTAAAAATTACACAAAAACACCCTGAATATTTTGCCAACAAACCATGGCTCTTGCATCATGACTATAGTAGCTCACACAGCACTTTCTGAGAGGGAGATATATATATATACCCTCCCTACTCACCGATCTGGCCCCCAGTGACTTTTTTCTTTCCCTGAAGATACAGGAATTAATGAAAGAAAGACTTTTTGATGACATTCAGGACATCAAGGTAATATGATGACAGCTTTGATGACCACTCTAGAGAAAAGAGTCCCAAAATTGCTTTGGGGAGTGGACTAGGTGTTGGTATCAGTGAATATCTTCCCTAGGAGAGTACTTTGAAGGTGACTGTAGTGATATTCAGCAATGAGGTATGTAGCACTTTTTTCTAGGATGAGTTTTCAAATTTAATTGTCAGACCTCATTTGTGTATATAAGATATATGTTAAGTATCGATATATGTGAGTTTATATATATATGTACTCTCATATATTAATATATAAAATAATATAGACACACACACACATACAGAGAGTGCCAAAACCTATATGTATTTTAAGCAAGGAAAAAACTACATTCAAATTATAATACTCATATTATGTTTGACTTCTGCAATTACAAGAGATATGAGATATAATACAGAAATATACTTAGTGTACAATTAGTAAGTAATATTTTGCTATTGTCCTCTGTCCCGTTTTTAAAAATGATTTTTCTCCACTTTTCAATTCACTGTTGCTCTTCTTCATGGCCAACCAATACTATTGCAAGACTACTTCTTCTAACACATATGCTGCTGCATCACACCCTGGCTAACTTTCCTGATAATTACATTAGAAACCAGAAAACATCATGTAAGTGATTTTTGACCCAAGAATACTCCATGGCCATTTCATTTCCTAGTATATTATTAAGTGTATAGCTTGAAGGAATGGTAAATTGAGAATCTACCTTTCACATTCAGAATATTCCCAAACAAAAAAGTTCATTTTACTAGGCAAATCCAAATTAATCCCAGAACTGCTCTCATTGTGGGAATAGATGATGGTGTTGTATGCAAGCAACTGCTTTACATGGATCCTGCTCTCTAATGGCAGATGTTGGAGAAGCTCTGTGATTATCCTGTCTTTATATTGCAGGTGTATATTCAGCTTCTTCCACTCCTTTGTCAACTAAATTCACTCTGCTTTCTCTTGTAGTCTCTGGTTGCTGCTCCATTGTTTTCTATTGGCTTCTTCTCTTTACTTGTATTACCTGGCCCCGAATACCTTTGCCCTGGAATGTTTGTCTTCATATTTTATTAACTTCATGTTAATAGTAGTAGACTCTGATAATAGATAATTGCAACTAAAAAATATTAAGTTCTTACATTATCAAACTAAATCCTGATTTTGACATCCTGCAGTAGGTACTGTTATTAACTTATTTTCATTTATATAGATTAAAAGCACTTCTCCAGTGTCACAGGTCATCAACTCACAGAATGGGACCTTGAATAGAGGTCTATATAATCTGAGATACTCATCTCTTAACCATAATTTATTAATGTTTAATCTAGACTCAACCCTCAACCCACCCTCTCATAGAGCTTCATCCCAAGTTGCAATACTATGCTCAACTACTTCCTATTCCCACTTATTTAGGACAAGTGTACACAAGACTATTTTTCAATTAATTTGACTATGAATCAAAAAAGGGAATATGACAATGGCTGGAGGAAGAAGAGAAGTTTAGGAGGATTTTCTTTAAATGGTGGAGATGTGGCTATGAATCTAAGCTGTGGAAGGATCCAGGATAAAGGAAGGGAGATTGAATATAAATCAAAGAAAATAATTGATGGATCAAGTTACTTATTTGTAAAAAAATTATAATACTGTGGTTCTGAGAAAGTCAAGAGAGTTCTTGCTAGAATGGCTCAGATATAAAACCAGCTGTAGTCCTTTTAATATTGCATGTTGACTAAATAAGTTTATAAGAAAAAATATATAAAGCAAAACTCCTTAAAGATGACTTGTTGGAAATAATGCCAGCATAAACCTAATAGCAATTTTTAATTGTAGAAAAGTAAAAGATTTTAAGGATTTTTATAACTATTATTGTACTTACTGTAATACATTGCTTTGTCAAAAATTTTCTCAAAACTGATCAATTTAAGAAGCTATTTTAGAAATTAATTGCAAAGATTTTCCATTAGCATAGTTTCATTTTCTTTTCTTCATTAAAATTTCAAGTAAATACATAGCTATACATAGAATATTATTTATCATATAATACTTCTCACAGTGTAATAAAACCTTAAATGAGTCTTTGGCACACAAAGTTAATTTAATTCCATTAGTGAGGATATTTTTATTTTTTCCTCTACAGTAAAATCTCAAATCTTATTTATTTTGTGAATAGCAGCCAACTGATAGCCACAAAGCTTCTGTTCACTGTGCTAACTGGTTAGCCTTGAACCTCCTTTTTCTTTTTGAATAAAGCAAATTTAACAGCCATTCTTGTCAAACAGAGTGTCAGGAGCTACTATCAGGAATTATTACCTTATCCATACCTTTTGTTCCCTCCTCCTTACTTCTGACTAGTCAGTACTTCATAGCTGTACTGTCTTGCAAACTTATGGTCCTGTTATACTAGAAATGAATCTTCTGGGGATGGTAAAAGAATAAAAAGTAGCCTTTATTCTCTTTCAACAAAAATGGAGTATATATTTACATAAATACTATATTTAGCATACAGTGTAAAGGGGATAAAAATTTATCTGCACTTGAGTGATAAATCTTGTAGGGGTCACTTAAGAATTCTTATTGTAGAATGCTCTTCTGACATTGTCTCCATCTTTATGTTGACAGTTTAAAATGAAAAAATGGTGAGTTAAAAAGATGGCAATTATTAAAGATACAATAAAGTATTTCCTGTAACCAAAAGATAGGAGTTTCTGGATTGAAAGGAGCCACCAAATACTTAGGAAAGAGGAAGAAAATTATTGTAATTATGATTCAAAATGAAGAAATTTTAGGATACTAGGGATAAAGAGAAAATCATAAAAGGTAGCAGTCAGGAGGCTTCAGACTGAAAAGAAATAAAATTCTTATTTACAATTGATTAAATAATTAAATGGATCAGCAGCAAAGTAAGAACTCAGAAATTAAAGGACAGAACCTAACCTCCACACGGATGCAAAAGATAAAACTAAGCAATGGACTCTCACAAAATAAGACAAATAGAATACTACCACACTTACCAATTATCTCAATAAATGTTAATGGCTTGAATTTCCCACTGAAGAGACATAGATTGGCTGACCAGATTAAAAAACACAAGCCATCCATTTGCTGTCTGCAAGAAACACACCTGGCTACAAAAGACAAATTAAAGCTCCGAGTCAAGGGTTGGAAGACAATTTTTCAGGCAAATGGACTTCAGAAGAAAAGAGGAGTTGCAATCTTATTTCCAAATACATGTGGATTTAAAGCAACTAAAGTCAAAAAAGACAAAGATGGTCACTTTATATTGGTCGAGGGAAAAATACAACAAGACATTTCAATTCTAAATATTTATGCACCCAATTTAAATTGGTGCATAATCCCAGATTCTTGAAACAGACCTTACTCAGTCTGAGCAATATGATATCTGATAATACCATAATAACAGGGGACTTTAACACTCCTCTTACAGAGCTGGACAGATCCTCTAAACAGAAATTAAACAAAGATATAAGAGATTTAAATGAGACCCTAGAAAAACTGTGCTTGATAGATGCATATAGAACACTCCACCCCAAAGATAAAGAATATACATTCTTCTCATCACCCCATGGAACATTCTCCAAAATTGATCATATCCTGGGACACAAAACAAATATCAACAGAATCCAAAGAATTAAAATTTTACCTTGTATCTTCTCAGACCATAAGGCACTAAAGGTGGAACTCAACTCCAACAAAAATGCTAGACCCCACACAAAGACATGGAAATTAAACAATCTTCTGTTGAATAACAGATGGGTGAAGGAAGAAATAAAACAGGAAATCATTAACTTCCTTGAGCATAACAATGAAGACACAAGCTACCAAAACCTGTGGGATACTGCAAAAGCAGTTTTGAGAGGAAAATTCATCGCTTTAGATGCCTACATTCAAAAAACAGAAAGAGAGCACATCAACAATCTCACAAACCATCTTATGGAATTGGAAAAAGAAGAACAATCTAAGCCTAAACTCAGTAGAAGAAAAGAAATATCCAAAATCAAATCAGAGATCAACAAAATTGAAAACAAAAGAATCATTCAGAAAATTAATGAAACAAGGAGGTGGTTCTTGAAAAAATAAATAAAATAGACAAAGCATTGGCCAGACTAATGAGGAATAGAAAAGTAAAATCTCTAGTAACCTCAATCAGAAATGATAAAGGGGAAATAACAACTAATCCCACAGAGATACAAGAGATCATCTCTGAATACTACCAGAAACTCTATGCCCAGAAATTTGACAATGTGAAGGAAATGGATCAATATTTGGAATCACACCCTCTCCCTAGACTTAGCCAGGAAGAAATAGAGCTCCTGAACAGACCAATTTCAAGCGCTGAGATCAAAGAAACAATAAAAAATCTTCCAACCAAAAAATGCCCTGGTCCAGATGGCTTCACTCCAGAATTCTATCAAACCTTCAAGGAAGAGCTTATCCCTGTACTGCAGAAATTATTCCAAAAAATTGAGGAAGAAGGAATCTTCCCCAACACATTCTATGAAGCAAACATCACCCTGACACCAAAACCAGGAAAAGACCCAAACAAAAAGAAGAATTTCACACCAATCTCACTCATGAATATAGATGCAAAAATTCTCAACAAAATCCTAGCCAATAGATCACAGTTTATCATCAAAAAAGTCATTCATCATGATCAAGTAGGCTTCATCCCAGGGATGCAAGGCTGGTTTAACATACGCAAGTCCATAAACGTTATCCACCATATTAACAGAGGCAAAATAAAGATCACATGATCCTCTCATAGATGCAGAAAGAGCATTTGATAAAATCCAGCATCCTTTTCTAATTAGAACACTGAAGAGTATAGGCATAGGTGGCACATTTCTAAAACTGATTGAAGCTAACTATGACAAACCCACAGCTAATACTTTACTGAATGGAGTAAAACTGAAAGCTTTCCCTCTTAGAACTGGAACCAGACAAGGTTGTCCTCTGTCCCCTTAACTATTCAACATAGTGCTGGAAGTTCTAGCCAATACAAGTAGGCAAGACAAGGAAATAAAGGGAATCCAAATGGGAGCAGAGGAGGTCAAACTCTCCCTCTTTGCTGACGACATGATCTTATACTTAGAGTACCCCAAGGACTCAACCACAAGACTCCTAGAAGTTATCAAAAAATACAGTAATGTTTCAGGTTATAAAATCAATGTCCACAAGTCAGTAGCCTTTGTATATACCAATAACAGTAAAGATGAGAAGCTAATTAAGGACACAAGTCCCTTCACCATAGTTTCAAAGAAAATGAAATACCTAGGAATATACCTAACGAAAGAGGTGAAGGAACTCTATAAAGAAAACTATGAAATCCTGAGAAAGGAAATAGCAGAGGATATTAACAAATTGAAGAACATACCATGCTCATGGATGGGAAGAATCAACATTGTTAAAATGTCTATACTTCCCAAAGCAGTCTACCTATTCAATGCCATTCCTATCGAAATACCAACATCGTACTTTCAAGATTTGGAGAAAATAATTCTGCGTTTTGTATGGAACCGGAAAAAACCCTGTATAGCTAAGGCAGTTCTTAGTAATAAAAATAAAGCTGGGGGCATCAGCATACCTGATTTTAGTCTGTACTACAAAGCCATAGTGCTCAAGACAGCATGGTACTGGCACAAAAACAGAGACATAGACACTTGGAATCGAATTGAAAACCAAGAAATGAAACTAACATCTTACAACCACCCAATCTTCGATAAACCAAACAAGAACATACCTTGGGGGAAAGACCCCCTATTCAATAAATGGTGTTGGGAGAACTGGATGTCTACATGTAAAAGAATGAAACTAGACCCACACCTTTCCCCACTCACAAAAATTGATTCAAGATGGATAAAGGACTTAAATTTAAGGCATGAAACAATAAAAATCCTCCAAGAAAGCATAGGAAAAACACTGGAAGATATTGGCCTGGGGAAAGACTTCATGAAAAAGACTGCCATGGCAATTGCAACAACAAAAAAAATAAACAAATGGGACTTCATTAAACTGAAAAGCTTCTGTACAGCTAAGGAGACAATAACCAAAGCAAAGAGACAACCTACACAATGGGAAAGGATATTTGCATATTTTCAATCAGAAAAAAGCTTGATAACTAGGATCTATAGAGAACTCAAATTAATCCACATGAAGAAAGCCAACAATCCCATATATCAGTGGGCAAGAGACATGAACAGAACTTTCTCTAAAGATGACAGACGAATGGCTAACAAACACATGAAAAAATGTTCATCATCTCTATATATTAGATTAATGCAAATCAAAACAACCCTGGGATATCATCTAACCCCAGTGAGAATGGCCCACATCACAAAGTCTCAAAACTGCAGATGCTGGCATGGATGTGGATAGAAGGGAACACTTTTACACTGCTGGTGGGACTGCAAACTAGTACAACCTTTCTGGATGGAAGTATGGAGAAACCTCAAAGCACTCAAGCTAGACCTCCCATTTGATCCTGCAATCCCATTACTGGGCATCTACCCAGAAGGAAAAAAATCCTTTTATCATAAGGACACTTGTACTAGACTGTTTATTGCAGCTCAATTTACAATCGCCAAAATGTGGAAACAGCCCAAATGCCCACCAACCCAGGAATGGATTAACAAGCTGTGGTATATGTATACCATGGAATACTATTCAACTATTAAAGAAAATGGAGACTTTACATCCTTTGTATTAACCTGGATGGAAGTGGAAGACATTATTCTTAGTAAAGCATCACAAGAATGGAGAAGCATGAATCCTATGTACTCAATTTTGATATGAGGACAATTAATGACAATTAAGGTTATGGGCTGGGGGAGGAAAAGCAGAAAGAGGGATGGAGGGAGGGGGGTGGGGCCTTGTTATGTGTCACACTTTATGGAGGCAAGACGTGATTGCAAGAGGGACTTTACCTAACAATTGCAATCAGTGTAACCTGGCTTATTGTACCCTCAATGAATCCCCAACAATAAAGAAAAAAGTAATAAAAAAATTGATTAAACAATTAAAAATTAATATCTTTTTAATTAATTATTTTTATTAAATCATAAATTTGTACATTGATGCATTTATGGGGTTCAGGGTAGTGTTATGATAAAAATTAATTATCTTATTGAGCAAAAGATAGTATAGAGGTAGAATAGGTACCAGTAACAGTATGATCAGAGTTCAGTTGGGCAGCGCCTGTGGCTCAAAGGAGTAGGGTGCTGGCCCCATATGCCAGATATGACGGGTTCAAACCCAGCCCCAGCCAAAAACTGCAAAAAATAATAATAGTAATAATAACAATAATAATAATAATAATAAAAGGAAAGGAAATTAAAAAAAAATAAGAAAAGTCTTAAAAAAAAAAAAAAAAAAAGAAGTTCAGTTGAGGGGACCAAAGGCCCTGGTTATTTGTTACCTTTCCTTATTCTTTTGGATCTTACTGCCTCTAGTTTCCTTAATGTTCACAAGATATATAAAAATAGCAAGGAGGTCTACAAATATTATATCTAACATCAAGAAGGAGAGTGAGAACCCTTTCCTTAACCAATATGCACTGTAATTTCTTCCTTTCAGTGTTAACAATATAAGTAATGTTGCATGCTCAGTTCTAGGCCAATATTGGCAAGAAGGCTAATACCATCTGCTGATTGGCTTAAACTAATCAAGACACCCTATGAAAGTGGTGATGAGATAAACACCAGAACAAATCTGGGGTGAATAGCAGTAGTTGTTTAAACAAATTAAAATCTAGTAATGTGATGCCTCCAAATTTGTTTTCATTTCTAAAAATTGTATTGGCTTTAGGAGTATTTTTTCTGGTTCCATATGAAATAAGTATTATTTTTTCAAGTTCTTTAAAATATCAGGTTAGTTCTTTGATGGGGATGGCATTAAATCTGGAGATTGCTTTGGGTAATACGGACATTCTAACCATGTTGATTCTTCTCAGCCATGGTATGTTCTTCCATTTGTTAATGTCTTCTGCTATTTCTTTTCTCAGGGTTTCATAGTTCTCTTTATAGAGATCTTTTATGTCCTTTGTTAGATATATTCCCAGGTATTTGATCTTCTTTGGAGCTATTGTAAAAGGTATAGAGTCTTTGATTTTGTTCTCAGCTTGACTGTTATTTGCATATATGAAGGCTACTGATTTGTGGGCATTGATTTTGTATCTCGGGATCCTGCTTTATTTATTGATCACTTTTAAGAGCTTTGTAGTTTAATGTCTGGGATTTTCCAGGTACAAGATCATGTCATTTACAAAGAGCAGGAGTTTGACGTCCTCTGTCCCCATTTGAATATCCTTGATTTCCTTCTCTTGCTTGATTGCAATGGCTAGGACTTCCAGCACTATGTTGAAGAGCAATGGCATTAGTGAGTATCCTTATCTCATTCCAGTTTTAAGTGGAAATGGTTCTAGTTTTACTCCATTCAATATTATATTGGCTGTGGATTTGTTGTACATGGCCACTATCAGGTTATATTACAACTCTATATTGATCAAAACAGCATGATACTGGCACAAAAAATAGAGATATAGATCTATGGAATAGAATAGAGAATCTAGAGATGAACCAAGCCACATATTGTCATTTGATCTTTGATAAACCAAACAAAATGAGGCACTGGAGAAAATATTCCGTATTTAATAAATGGTACTGAGAAAACTGGTTACCCATATGTAGAAGACTGAAACTAGACCTGCAACTCTCACTATTGATAAAAATTGACTCTCATTGACTAAAATATTTAAATTTAAAGGATGAAAGAATAAAAATTCTAGAAGAGAGTGTGGGTAAAAACTTGACAATATTGGCCTGGGAAAATATTTTATGAAGAATACCACCCCCTGGCAATTGCTGCAACCAAAAATAAATGACTGAGACCCGATCAAGCCACAAAGCTTCTGCACAGCTAAGAGTATCACAGATGAAGCAAATAGGCAGCCTTTAGAATAGGAGAATATTCTTGCATGTTACAAATTTGACAAAGGGCTGAAAATTAGAATCTACAGAGAACTCAAATTAATCAACAGTGAAAGAGCAAACAACCCCATTTATAAGTGGGTGAGAGACAGGAATAGAAACTTCTCTGAAGGTGACAAAGTAATGGTCAATAGACACATAAAAAACTGCTCATCATCTCTAATCATCAGAGAAATGAAAATCAAAATCACTCTGAGATATCACCTAACTTCAGTGAGATTAGCCCACATCACAAAGTCCCAAATCTGTAAGTGCTGGCATGGATGTGGAAAGAAGGGAACACTTTTACACTGATGATGGGACTGCAAACTAATGTAACCTTTTTGGAAGGAAGTATGAAGAATTCTGAAAGAACTAAAAGTTGACCTTCCATTTGAACCTACAACTCCTTTACTAGGTATTTATTTATCCAGAAGAATAAAAATCATTTTACCACAAGGACATTTGCACCAGAATGTTTATTGCAGCTGAATTCATCATTTCTCAAGTGTAGAAACAACCCAAATGCCCATTAACCCATGAATGGATTAGCAAACTGTGGCATTTGTATACCATGGAGTACTATTCAGCCATAAGAAAATATGGAGACTTTACATTTTTTATGTTTACCTGGATGGAGCTGAAACACATTTTCCTTAGTGAAGTATCTCAAGAAGAGGAAAAATGTCCAATGTACTCAATACTAATATGAAACCAATATATAGACAACTACATGCCCACATGAATGATGAAATACAAATATAGTTTAGCAAAGGGGAGGGGAAAGGAGAGAGAGAAGAGTGCAGGGAGAGCATTTGGTGGGATCTCATCTAATGTGCCCAAAGTGATGGTGTGCAACATGCTCCCTAGCTAAAGAGCTCAATTATAACTTGAACCTTATCTTAAAATTGAACATAATGTAACCTAAAAATTTGTATCCTTGTATTCATTTGAAATTAAAAAATAAATTAAAAAAAAACTAAAAACAGGGTGGCGCCTGTGGCTCAAAGGAGTAGGGTGCCAGGCCCATATGTCAGAGGTGGTGGGTTCAAAGCCAGCCTGGGCCAAAAACTGCAAAAAAAAAAAGAAAAAGAAACTAAAAACAAACAAACAACCCTTCCCCCCCCAAAAAAAAAAAAAAAAAAAAAACAAGATGGGCAAAGTAAAAGCAGACTGTTGAAATGGTGGTGATTCCATAATATTACCTAGACCAGACCAGAAAACTTAGAAATCTTTAAGAAGGATGCATTGGGAATAAATCATACAAGTTCAGAACTGTTTCACTTCCTGTTTGTCCTTCTCACTAACCAGGGAAGCATTTCATGAGCACTAGTGCTCAGAAAACCATAATAATAAACCTCCCAGACAAAGTTAATTCTTTAGCTAATGCCATGGCTAAGTCCTGCAGAATTGAGAACTACAAGGAGCTGGGGAGAGCTGCCTGGGGTGAGGAGGGTGTGTGGCTGGCGGATGTGTTTTCCTGGTTCCTGGTGTGTGGCAGACATTTTTCCATTGCACTTACCTCAGCGCATGACATGCTAAATTTTTAAAAAGCAAGCTAACCATGGTTAATTTTGCCAACCTTACTAATGTCAATCAGGCAATATGATTGAGTTGACTTGACTACAGAGTTTGAAGACAGCCACCTGGGAGGACACAGACTCCAAAAGGATGGGGTCAGTGATCCAAAGAGGGAAGGTCTGAGGGCTGTTCATGCAGATAAACCTGGGGAGTGCAGCAGGGCTCCACTTCCTACAGAGTAAAGGGAAAAAAACTGAAACAACGGTCTTAAAGAGATTGAGAAAAATAATTTCTCATGTAAAATTTATGCTTATTCTATCCAATTGGTTAAATATCAGGTAACAGTATATAAATTTTCAATAGTTTAAGTCTCAAAAAATTACCTCTTGGGTATAATTTTCATTAATTTATCTGACAATGTGTTGCACCAAAGTCAATGATGTGCCAAGAACAAAAGAGAAATGAGATACCAAGAAAACGTGTATTCTCACTAAACAAACACAAAGTAGCAGGATGACAACTTTGCAATAGGCCCAGAGAGTAAATAGTCCATTTTGGAAGAGGAGGCTGTAAGTCTCCAGAAAGAAGGACTCCAGGGAAAAAAAGGATAAAAGTTTTTCTACATAAAATTTATCTTATGGAAGAGAAAACCAGATTTTAAATTGCATAAAGGTCCAGTAAAAAATCACATGGATGAGTCGGAATAAATGAAGACAGAAATTATTACCTCCAAGAAAAGTGTAAGGTTATATAAAAGTGGAAATGTGGTTATATAACAGCACCTTCTGCAGTGAAAAACATTGCCTTTTCACCTCACTCCTCCCTGCTCCTGGAAATACTTGTTTCTCTCTTCTCCAGGAGATAGTCAATGTTTACCAACTACTGCCCTGGCATTTAGAATCAGACACATGAGTGTTTCCTAATCCCCCCAAATAATGATAATTACCATTGTCTGTATTATAGGAGTTTTAACACGATCAAATGAGACAGTGCATGTAAAGTGCTTATCACAGAACTAACCTCCCACAAGACTTAATGTTATTATTTATGTTTTAAATGTATCCTAGGCTCTCCAATACTGTAGATAAGTTGTTATTTATTACTTTGTAAAGAATAACCTTGTGCCTGAGGAAAGGAGAGGTGAGAGGAAAAGAGTTGGATTGATTTTAAAAGGGTCAAATCCATGAAAACCTTATTTACCATACTGAAAAATTATTGACTTACACTGGAGGTTGATTAATTTTTCAAATGTTCATACACATTACTCTGATATTGTTTGGAAGTATATATAATCTTTAAATTAATTTGAAAACAATCCAAATGTTCATCAATATTTTAACTGACATCATTTCAATCAACAAATTCATATTTGCTAACATGAAATGTTCTATATTTTATGTTCATGTACTAATATTTCTCTGAAAAATACTATCATTTCTTTTCCAATACTTTTCCGTTTTATCTTAATTTTATTCTTTGGTAGTTTGTAGATCCTTTTGACATTTGAGTAGCTCACTGATGTAATTGCTTATTGCATTTTTTATAGGGTAGCTATTGATTTCTATATTCTTGTTTTATAACTAAACATTTATTGAACTCTTTTCAGTCATAACAGTTTGTTTATTAATGCAATGAAGAATTACAAACAAATATAATTTATAAGTACTGATAGTTTATTTTAGACGTTTTGCCTTCTAATTTTGTTTTTTATTTCCCACTAAATCATCTGATGCATTCTGAATGATATCATTTAACAGCTATAATAAGCCTTATACTTTTCTTTCTGTGTTTAATAAGAATACTACTAGTAATTTAGCAGTGGGATACTGCCTGGTGGTTTGAAATATTCTGTTACTTCTCTATATCTGTATTTTTTCTGAATTAAAAAATTAAAATGTTATAAAATCTATATAAGGTCTTACAATTAAGTTTATGAATTCACCCTAAAAAAAAGTGCTACATACCTCCCTGCTGAATATCACTGTGGACACCAGATCACCAAGGGGAGTACTTTGAAGGTGACTGTGGTAATATTCAGCAACGAGGTATGTAGCATGTTTTCTAGGATGAGTTCACGAGTTTAATTAGCAGACTTCATAACATGGAACAATCCCCAGAGACATAGGCATATTACATACATTTTGCAAAATTTGCTTTGTATTTTTTAATTTTTTTTTATATTTACTAAGTTTTTTGACACATATGGTCACTTTGTTACCCTGGGTAGAGAGTTGTGGAGTTCTAACTCACAGCAAACTTAAACTCTAGGACTCAAGCGATCCTCCTACATCAGCCTCTCAAGTAGCTGGGACTACACGTGCCTGCCACAATGCCGGGTTAGATTTTCTATTTTTAGTAGAGAAGAGGTCTCGCTCTTGCTCAGACTGGCCTCAAACTCCTGAACTTGAGCAATCCACCTGCCTCAGCCTCCCAAAGTGATAGGATTATAGGCATGAGCCACCATGCCCAGCTAGAAAATTGCTTTTTAAATTAACATTTTTCTGGTTATCTGGTCCATTTTTTATAATTACTGTGTGTATTGCATTCCATGGATATAAAATGATAATTAGTTACTAGTTGATGGTTATTTGAATTGTTTCCAAATTTTTATCAGATTAATATGAGGGTAAAAATGTGTAGGTTACATTGTTTTCATTTCTAAGGTAAGGTTCAAGTTATAGTTGAGCCTTTAACCCATGGGATGTGCTGAACACCCTCACAATGTGCACATTATGTGAGATCCCACAAATCACCCTTTCTCCTCTCCCCTCCTCTTTCTCTGTTCTCCCCTCTCACTCCTTTCCCCTTTCTCTTGCTGGACTATAATTGTGTTTCTTCTTTCATGTGAGTGTGTGGTTGTTTATATATTGGTTTCTTATTAGCATTGAGTACATTGGATACTATTTTTCTCATTCTTGAGATACCTTACCAAGAAATAAGTGAGGTGATGACTATTTTAATCAGTTTGATTTAACTATTCCACATCGTATATCAAATCATCACACTGTACCCCATAAATGTATACAGTTATGATTTTCATTAAAAATTATTTTATTCAATTTTTTTCTTGAACCAGATTCTCACTTTATTGCCCTTGGTAAAATGCCATGGCATCACAGCTCACAGCAGTCTCAAACCCTTGGGCTTAAGCAATTCTCTTGCCTCAGCTTTCCCAAGTACTTGGGACTACAGGTGCCCACCACAACGCCCGGCTATTTTTAGAGATGAGGTCGCACTCTGGCTCAGGCTGGTGAGCTCAGAAAATCCACCCACCTAGGTCTCTCAGAGTGCTAGGATTATAGGCACGAGCCACTGTGCCTGGCTAAAAATTATTTTTTAAAATAAAATAAAATTATGTACATATATATACAGTTTGTTAATCCATTCATGGATTGATGGGCACTTGGGTTTCTACCATATGTTGGCGATTGTGAATTGAGCTGCAGTAAATGTTCTGGGGCAAATGTCTTTGTGGTAAAATGATTTTTGTTCTTCTGAGTAGGTACCCAGTAATGGGATTGAGGGACCAAATGGAAGGTTGACTTTTTTGAGAATACTTTGAGAATTTTCTATGCTTCTTTCCATAAAGGATGTATTATTTTGCAATCACATCAGCAGTCCAAAAGTGTTCCCTTCTCTCCACCTCCACGCCAGCATCTTCAGATTTGGAACTTTATGATATGGGCTAATCTCACTGGAATTAGGTGATATTTCAGAGCAGTTTTGATTTAACACCCCTCTGACAGTACTGGATAGATCCTCCAAGCAGGAACTAAATGAAGAAATAATGGACTTAAATGTGAACCTAGAACAAATAGATGTAACAGACATCTACAGAACATTTTATCCTAATAAAACTGAGAACACATTATTTTAATCAGCCCAAGGATAATCTTTCAAAATTTATCATGTCTTGGGGTACAAATATAACCTCAATGAATTCAAAATAATATAAATTATTCCTTGTATCTTCTATAACCACCATGGAATAAAAGTTGAACTCAACACCAATAGAAATTTTTATACCCACATAGAGTCATGGAAATAACAATAGATGCCACATAAATACAAAAGTACTAAACAAGTACTACAAAAATCTTTATGCCCAGAAATTTGAAAATGTAGGGGAAATGGACCAATACATAGAAAGCCACCACCTTCCCAAACTCAACCAGAAAGAATTATAACTTTTGAATAGACCTATATCAAGCACTGAAATGCATCAACAACACAAAATCTTCCAAAAAAAGAAAATCCCTGGATCAGATGGTTTTATATCAGAATTCTACCAAACCTTCAAAGGGAAACTAGTACCTATATTGCATAACTTACTGTAAAACATAGAGAAGGAAGGAATCCTGCCCCAACACATTATAAGAAGCAAATATCACCATAATTCCAAAACCAGAAAAGGACCCAACAAAAAGGAAAACTATAGGCTAATATTATTAGTAAACATTGATGCAAAAATATTCAATAAGATCCTAGCAAACAGAATACAGCTTCACATAAAAAATTATACAGGGATCTGGGGAACAAAACTAATGCTGAGTCTTCCTCACAAAATTACAATGAGAATTAGATTACATAATCTAACATTACACAATGTTGAGGGTTTTCTTTTTCAAGGAAAAATATTTAGTACACACTCACACTGTTTTTATGATACTGGCTACTCTCACATACAGAGTGAAGTTAAAATCCATATGTGTAGGACTTATTGGCACTTCTGTATCAAATCATCTAAAAAGTGCATGCAAATAAAACAACAATATCAATAGTATTCATATCAACAGTACTACTTTCTTACTATTGATGGTCTACTGTATAATGTATATGTACTTAACATGCCAATAGCACTATCATGTTACTATGTGTTAACTGTTCTTTTTATCATTATCCTGAAATAAATATGGTATTCATTTCCATGATCATAAAAAGCAAAAATGAAAAAATAAACAATATATATACATAATCATGAAGTGGGTTTCTTCCTAAGGATGTAAGATTGGGTCAGCATATGTAAATCCATAAATGTAATTCACCACATAAATAAAATAAAAACAAAGACCATATGATTCTCTCAATTGATGCAGAAAAGGCTTTTGACAAAATCCAGCATCCCTTACTGACAAGAACAGTTAAGAAAATAGTCATAGATGAGACATTTCTTAAACTGATAGAGGCCAAGTACAACAAACACACAGTCAATATCATATTGAATGGAGTAAAACTGAAAGCATTTCCCCTTAGAACTGGAATTAGAAAAGGATGACCAATATCACCGCTGCTCTTCAACAAAGTGCAGGAAGTACTAGCCATTGCAATCAAGCAACAGAAGAAAATCAAGGGTATACAAATGGGAACAAAGGAGACTAAACTCTTGCTCTTTGCAGATGACATGATATTATACCTGAAAACCCCAGGGACTCAACAACAAAGCTCTTAGAAGTGATCAAGGAATATAGCAGCATCTCAGGATACAAAATCAATGCCCACAAATCAGTAACCTTCATATATGCCAATAACAGTCAAGCTGAGAACACCACCAATACCTGGTTGGGCACGATGGCTCACACCCGTAATCCTACCACTCTGGGAGGCCAAAGAAGATGGATTGCTTGAACTCAGGAATCCCAGACAAGCCTAAGCCAGAGTAAGACCCTGTTTCTAAAAGTAGTTGGGTGTTGTGGCAGAGGCCTATAGTCCCAGCTCCTTGGGAGGATGAGGTGAAAGGATCACTTGAGCCCAAGAGTTGGAGGTTGCTCTGAGCTATGATGCCACGCCACTCTACCAAGGGTGACAAGATGAGATTCTGTCTCAAAATAAATAAATAAATAAATAACAAAAAAGACTCAATACCTTTCATGGTAGCTCTGGAGAAAATGGAATATCTGGAAATATATCTGACAAGGGATGTGAAGGATTTCTATAAGGACAACTATGAAACCCTGAGGAAAGACATGGCAGAAGATGTCAACACGGGCGGCAAATGTGGCTCAGTCGGTAAGGCGCCGGCCCCATATACTGAGGGTGGCGGGTTCAAACCCGGCCCTGGCTGAACTGCAACAAAAAAATAGCCGGGTGTTGTGGTGGGCGCCTGTAGTCCCATCTACTTGGGAGGCTGAGGCAAGAGAATCAATTGCTTAAGCCCAGGAGTTGGAGGTTGCTGTGAGCTGTGTGATGCCATGGCACTCTACCTAGGGCCATAAAGTGAAGCTCTATCTCTACAAAAAAAAAAAAAAGATGTTAACAAAAGGAAGAACATACTATGCTCATGGCTTGAAAGAATAAACACTGTTAAAATGTACATACTACCCAAAGCAATCTAGATTTAATGCAATCCCCATCAAAGCACTAACATCATACTTTAAAGAACTTGAAAAAATTGTCTCCAATATTATCATAAACAATGTACAATTAAGGTACATTGTTTATGTATATTTTACACGCATGTTTAAATGTTTTGGTAGGAACACTGAAGCAAATAAATGTAAATAGATTTTAAAATTTTACTTTGTAAAATTTTAATAATATTGCTTTAAAATATTATCTCTCACATTTTGCATTTTCTGAAAGTCTAACAGATTTGTTCCTCATTTACTGACTCAATTGAATTCATTGTCATTGCTTCTGATGAGCATTGGACACCATCTGTGAAAAAAAGTCATTACTCATCTTTATATTAAAAATTTTATTTTCGGGTGGCGCCTGTGGCTCAAGGAGTAGGGCACCAGTCCCATATGCCGGAGGTGGTGGGTTCAAACCTAGCCCTGGCCAAAAACCACAAAAGAAAAAAAATATATATTTTCTAGGATGAAATGAAGACAATATTCCTTTAACCATGATTTTTTCTTAAGAATGAAGTTTTGAAAACTTTCCTTCTCACGTGAATAACTAACTTTGTATCTGCATGTAGAATTTTACTACAATCTACAGGTTACAGAGAAAAGAAAATATGATTTAAGGAAATCAGAAAAAAACTTTCCAATGCTAAGAGGACTGTGAAAGGACTCAAAGAGGCTGAGGATGTATTGAAGATATTGTATGCATCATTAAAACAGCGTTCAGTTCCTACATCCATGAAATCCCTGTCTTGGGTTTAACTGAGGGGAGGGGAATGAATAGAGAGGGATGAAATAGTATTAATAATAATCTTAAAATAGAAATATGAATCTAAAAGCATAGTTTTTATTATAAAAATCCTTTTTACCCTGTGGAACTCTTGGAAAAAAATACCTTCACAACTTCCCAACACAAAAGTGAGGTAGCTATAGTAGAGCAGGAATGGTGATATTACATTTAATAAAAAAAGAGGATCTGAAGGTTTCCTCCTGCATTTTTCTATAATTTTCATCAGACATGAAAGAGATCCAGGGGTTTCCATGAAACCTAGTAGAGAGAGCAGGAATTGTGTCAGAATTAATACAGGATTTCTTGGGTTCAAGGTGGCAAAGACTCTAAAGTCTAGAAGGATTCTGATGAGTCTCAGAGTATCAACCACACCAACATATAGGAAGCCTAGACAGCAAAGAGAATTGGCTAATTGTCCTAAAAAATCTCCGTACATTTCTCTACTAAGAGGAAACACTGTATTAATTTCAGACACTTCAGCAGTTGATGCAGAAGGAACAGAGAAAGGGTCAAGTACCCGTAGGAGAAATGAGTTAAATCTTATCCAGGGGTGAGTAGCTGCTCACAGAGTAAGATATAACTCTTAACTCAGATACCCCTCCTCTACTTTCATAATGCTATATACATTTTTTCTGTGTTCTGATGCCATTGTGGAACAGGGAAAAACAATAAATGGAATAAACTTGAAATGTTTGACCATTTAGTCATGAAAAGTCTGGACTTCCTGAAATACTTTTTACCCTGGGCACTATTCAGTTACTTTGATTGGGCCAGCTAAATATATGCCCCCTGCAATTGCTGCTACTGAGAGGTCTTAAGAGTTCAGAGAAAGTTTCACACATAAATGGTCATGTATAAATTTTTAGTACATTGAAACTTACATTCCTATAGAAATGTGTGAGAGTTCTTATTTCCCCACCCATACTGGAGGGGAGGTGAAAATGTGGTGGAGGGGAAGGCTGCTAACTCCCCAATACATATCACAGTGATATTGTATTTGACATTTAGAGGGTTCCCACAAGTGATTTAAAAATGTAATGTGTGTCAAGTTTCATGGCTCAATGAAAAGTTATGAGTTCACTAAAATACTTAAAATTAGTAACAATCTAGTTTGTTTCTTTCCCCCACATGGTATACAACTTTAGTTAATGGCATCAAAGATATTTTTTAAATGTTTAATTTTGGTAAAGAAGAGTACTTCTATCTTTGTTATTTGTCTTCCTTTTTTTTTTAATTTTTTTATTAAATCATAACTGTATACAATGATATGATTATGGGGCATCATACACTCACTTCATAAACCATTTGACACATTTTTATCACAGTGGTTAACATAGCCTTTCCGGCGTTATCTCAGTTACTGTGCCAAAACATTTACATTCTACATTTACCAAGTTTCGCAAATACCCCTGTAATATGCACCACAGGTGTGATCCCACCGATTCCCCTCCCTCTACCCACCCCCCCCTTTCCCACTTCCCCCTATTGTTAAGTTGTAGCTGGGTTATAGCTTTCATGTGAGAGTCCCAAATTAGTTTCATAGTAGGGCTGTGTACATTGGGTATTTTTTCTTCCATTCTTGGGATACTTTACTAAGAAGAATATGTTCCAGCTCCATCCATGTAAACATGAAAGAGGTAAAGTCTCCATCTTTCTTTAAGGCTGCATAGTATTCCATGGTATACATATACCACAATTTATTAATCCATTCGTGGATCGATGGGCACTTGGGCTTTTTCCATGACTTAGCTATTATGAATTGGGCTGCAATAAACATTCTGGTACAAATATCTTTGTTATGTTGTGATTTTTGGTCTTCTGGGTATATGCCCAGCAGAGGAATTACAGGATTGAATGGCAGATCTATTTTTAGATCTCTGAGTGTTCTCCATATATCTTTCCAAAAGGAATGTATTAATTTGCATTCCCACCAGCAGTGCAGAAGTGTTCCCTTTTCTCCGCATCCACGCCAACATCTCTGGTCTTGAGATTTTGTGATATAGGCTAGTCTCATTGGAGTTAGATGATATCTCAAAGTAGTTTTGATTTGCATTTCTCTGATGATTAAAGATGATGAGCATTTTTTCATATGTCTGAAGGCCGTGCGCCTGTCTTCTTCAGAGAAGTTTCTCTTCAAATCCCTTGCCCAGCCTGCGATGGGATCCCTTGTTTTTTTCTTGCTGATGCGTTTGAGTTCTCTGTGGATTCTGGTTATTAAACCTTTGTCAGAGTTATACCCTGCAAATATCTTCTCCCATTCTGAGGGCTGTCTGCTTGCTCTGCTTACTGTGTTCTTAGCTGTGCGGAAGCTTTTTAGTTTGATCAAGTCCCAGTAGTGTATTTTTGAAGCTGCTTCAATTGCCCGGGGGGTTCTCCTCATGAAATACTCACCCAGACCAATTTCTTCAAGGGTTTTCCCTGCATTCTCCTCTAGTATTTTTATAGTTTCATGTCTTAAGTTTAAATCTTTAATCCAATGAGAGTCTATCTTAGTTAATGGTGAAAGGTGTGGGTCCAATTTCAGTCTTCTGCAGGTTGCCAGCCAGTTCACCCAGCACCATTTGTTAAATAGGGAATCTTTTCCCCACTGAATGTTTTTAAGTGGCTTGTCAAAAATCAAATAGCGGTAAGTAGCTGGATTCATCTCTTGGTTCTCTATTCTATTCCAGATATCTACTTCTCTGTTTTTGTGCCAATACCATGCTGTTTTGATCACTATCGATTTGTAGTAAAGTCTGAGGTCTGGTAGTGTGATTCCTCCTGTTTTGTTTTTATTTCTGAGTAATGTCTTGGCTATTCGAGGTTTTTTCTGATTCCATATAAAACGAAGTAATGTTTTTTCAAGATCTTTAAAATATGACAGTGGAGCTTTAATAGGGAGTGCGTTGAAATTATATATTGCTTTGGGTAGTATGGACATTTTGATAATGTTGATTCTTCCTAGCCATGAGCATGGTATGTTTTTCCATTTGTTAACATTTTCAGCTATTTCTTTTCTTAGAGTTTCATAGTTCTCTTTATAGAGATCTTTCACGTCTTTTGTTAGGTAAATTCCCAAATATTTCATCTTCTTTGGCACTTCTGTGAATGGGATAGAGTCCTTAACTGCTTTTTCAATTTGACTGTTGTTGGTGTATATAAAGGCTACCGATTTATGAATGTTGATTTTGTAACCTGAGACGCTGCTGTATTCCTTGATCACTTCTAGGAGTTTTGTAGTAGAGTCCCTAGTGTTTTCCAGATACACAATCATATCATCTGCGAAGAGCGAGAGTTTGATCTCTTCTGACCCTATATGGATACCCTTGATCGCCTTTTCTTCCCTAATTGCGGTGGCTAAAACTTTCATTACAATGTTGAAAAGCAATGGAGACAATGGGCAGCCTTGTCTGGTTCCTGATCTGAGTGGAAATGATTCCAATTTAACGCCATTCAATATGATATTGGCTGTGGGTTTGCTGTAGATAGCCTCTATCAGTTTAAGAAAAGTCCCTTCTAGACCAATTTTCTTGAGTGTTCTGATCATGAAGGGATGCTGGATATTATCAAAAGCTTTTTCTGCATCAATTGAGAGAATCATATGGTCTTTGTTTTTTAATTTGTTTATGTGTTGAATTACATTTATAGATTTACGTATATTGAACCAGCCTTGAGACCCTGGGATAAAACCAACTTGGTCATGATGTATAATTTGTTTGATGTGTTGTTGGATTCTGTTTGTTAGGATCTTGTTGAATATTTTTGCATCTATATTCATTAGTGATATTGGTCTATAATTTTCTTTTCTTGTTGGGTCTTTTCCTGGTTTGGGGATCAGGGTGATATTTGCTTCATAGAACGTGTTGGGTAGTCTTCCTTCTTTTTCTACATTTTGGAACAGGTTGAGTAATATAGGTACTAATTCCTCTTTAAAGGTTTGGTAGAATTCTGACGTGAAACCATCTGGTCCCGGGCTTTTCTTTTTAGGGAGGTTTTGTATAGTTGATGCTATTTCTGAACTTGATATGGGTCTGTTCAACATTTCCACTTGATTCTGGTTAAGTCTTGGAAGGTGGCGTGCTTCCAAGTATCGGTCTATTTCCTTCAGATTTTCATATTTCTGAGAATAAAGTTTCTTGTAATATTCATTAAGGATTTTTTGGATTTCTGATGAGTCTGTGGTTATTTTGTCTTTGTTGTTTCTGATTGATGATATTAGAGATTTTACTCTTTTTTTCCTGATTAGGTTGGCCAGAGGTTTATCTATTTTATTGACCTTTTCAAAAAACCAGCTTTTTGATTTATTGATCTGTTGTATTATTCTTTTGTTTTCAATTTCATTTAATTCTGCTCTAATTTTGGTTATTTCTTTTCTTCTACTGGGTTTGGGGTTGGAATGTTCTTCCTTTTCCAGTTGCGTGAGATGTCCCATTAAGTTGTTAACTTCCTCTCTTTCCGTTCTCTTGAGGAAGGCTTGCAGTGCTATAAATTTCCCTCTTAGAACTGCCTTTGCAGTGTCCCAGAGGTTCTGATAGCTTGTGTCTTCATTGTCATTTTGTTCCAAAAAATTGGTGATTTCTTTCTTAATCTCATCTCTGACCCAGCTATCATTCAGCATAAGGTTATTTAACTTCCATGTTTTTGTATGGGTATGCAGATTCCTGTTGTTACTCAATTCAAGTTTTATTCCATGATGGTCCGAGAAGATGCATGGAATAATTTCTATTCCTTTAAATTTACTGAGGTTAGACTTGTGACCTACAATGTGATCAATTTTGGAGTAAGTTCCGTGGGCTGATGAGAAGTATGTGTATTCAGTTTTGTTGGGATGAAATGTTCTGTAGATGTCTGCTAAATCTAAATATTGGATGGTTAGGTTTAAATCTAAGATTTCTTTGCTCAGCTTCTTTCTGGAGGATCGATCCAACACTGCCAAGGGAGTGTTGAAATCTCCAACGATTATGGAGCTGGAGGAAATCAAGTTACTCATGTCTGTTAGAGTTTCTCTTATAAATTGAGGTGCATTCTGGTTGGGTGCATAGATATTAATAATTGAGATCTCGTCATATTGAGTATTACCCTTAACAAATATGAAGTGACCATTCTTGTCCTTCCTTACTTTTGATGGTTTAAAGCCTACTGTATCTGCAAATAAAATTGCAACACGTGCCTTTTTCTGATTACCATTTGCCTGAAATATGGATGACCATCCTTTCACCCTGAGTCTGTATTTGTCTTTTAAGTTGAGATGTGACTCTTGTATGCAACAAATATCTGGCTTGAGTTTTTGTATCCAGTCAGCTAACCTATGCCTCTTTAGAGGACAGTTTAAGCCATTCACATTAATGGAGAGTATTGATAAGTGTGGTGGAATTTTGGGTATCGAGTTTTTCAAAGGTCCAGTGGACATTTTTAATCCTTTCGCCAGTGTGGAAGTTGGAGTTTGATCCGAAGTTTCTGAGTGAGTTTACTTTTGTGGTATAGGATTGGGTTGGTCATTGTGGAGGATAGGTCTGAGAACATCCTGAAGAGCTGGTTTACTTATGGCAAATTTTTTCAACATATGAATGTCATTGAAGTATTTAATTTCTCCATCATAGATGAAACTCAGTTTAGCTGGATACAAGATCCTGGGTTGAAAGTTTTTTTGCTTTAGGAGATTAAAAGTTGATGACCAGCCTCTTCTTGCTTGAAAAGTTTCAGCAGAGAGATCTGCAGTTATTCTAATATTCTTACCTTTGTACGTTATAGTTTTCTTTCACCGGGCTGCTTTGAGAATCTTCTCTTTCATGTTAACTTTAGTGAAGCTAATTATGATATGTCTGGGAGATGGCTTATTGGGGTTGAATCGTGCTGGGGTTCTGAAGCTGTCTGCTATCTGAATTTCAGATTCTCTAGGCATGTCTGGAAAATTTTCTTTCATAATTTCATGTAGAAGGGCCTCTGTGTCCTTGGCAGCCACTTCATCATTCTCCAATATTCCTATAACCCTTATGTTGTTTTTTTTCGAATTATCTGAGAGCTCTCTGAGTGAGTGATCCGTTTTTGCTCTCCATTTCTCTTCCTCTTTGAGAGATTGGGAGCGTTCGAAGACTTTATCTTCAATGTCAGAAATTCTTTCTTCTGCTTGCTCCATTCTGTTACTGAGGGATTCTACTGTATTTTTCATATCTTTGAGTGCTGTAAGTTCTTGTTTCAGTGTGTCTAAGTCTTTGGTGGTTTTGTCTTTAAATTCGTTAAATTCTTGAGACAATTTTTGAATTTCTCCTCGAATTCCTAATTCCATTTTATTAATCTTGTCTGCAAACCAAATTCTGAATTCGACTTCTGACATCTCAGCCAGTTGTTTATGAATGGGATCTTCAATCACATCTGCCGTATCTTTTCTTGGGGGGGTTGATCTATTCTGGTTATTCATGTTACCAGAGTTTTTCCACTGATTCCGCCCCATGGTTTACTCCTTTTGGTTTTTCCCCTGGGGTTTTATCGAGGGCCCGTACAGTGTTGTGGCCTGAGAAACTGGGGCCCTGTCTGGTGTGGTGGAGCAAAGTGGTTCTGTCTTGTTTTCAGCTGGTTTCTGTTCGATCCTATTGCAACTTTTACTCTGGCTTGAAGTCTCAGCTGTGTGGAAAAATCAGCAATTAAGTCACCCTGCCTGCCCACCTCTGGCCCCAGTTGGAAAAGGAGAATCAAACCTTCCTACAATCGCACACCCAGGGCACCGCCTGAAGAGTCCTCAGTCTATTAGCCCAGTTCAAAAGGTCTGAATCAACTGTCTCAATCGGCACTTGTCTCGGGTGCAAGGGTTCAAGAGGTCTCTGGGAACTGGATCACAGGGGCCTGGTGACTCCTCTGACACGGCTCACCCCAGTGCAGCGTGGAGTCAGGAGGAGCCACCCAGCAAACAGAGCAGTCTGGGAAGGTTGACGTCTCCTTCCCCACTTTGCCCCTCCGTCGGACCCAGTCACTGGTATCTCTGCAGATGGCTAACCCAGTTGCCTGCAGTGAACAGACACTCCAGGAGTTTGCACCTGTCTGAATCGCAAGGAAGTCTGCCAGGCCCCCGCAGACTGCCGCTATCTAGCAGGAGGAGATGGGGCCTGACATCTTTGAGTGTTTGATGCAGGTGATGGGAAGGAGGTGTTCACTCAGGCTTAGCCCCGTCCCTGATGCATGCTGCTAACAGAACAGAACAGAACAGACAACTTTGTGAGGTTCTGTCTCTGTTCCTGTCGTCGCCTACAGGAGACGGGCTGTTTTGAGTTCAAACGTCTTTGCTGCTGGAGAATTGCGTCTGAACACCTCTCTGGGTCGGCCCCGCCCTGGAGGCTTCCGAGTTTGTGAGCCGTGTCACCGGTGGCCTCCTCTGGTTGCCCAGGGAGACAGGGGGTGTGGCCTCAGAATATCCAGAAGTGAGCGTTCTGCCGTTAAAGAAAAAACGGCTGTTGATCTACCTCCAGGGAACTGCTGCTCTGGTGTGGGCACTCAGGCGACCCTTTTCTCCTCTGTCCCGCGCCCCAGAGTCAGCACTGAGCGGCCGCAGTTTGTGCTGGGTCCACACCCCTTAAGAGATCCCCCAAGAATCGGAACTCTTGGGGGATAGGCCCCCAGACCCCGATTGGGAGTGGGGCAGGGGGAAGCTAGAGTTTCATTCAGTTTCACGCAATACTACAGTCCGGGGAGGGCTCCTGCACTGCACCGCAGGGAAGTGCCGCCAAGGCTTGATTTCCCGTCAGCAGAGTGCCCTCTCCTCGCTCACGTGTCCCAGAGTCAGCGCTGACCTGACGCAGCTCAGGCACTGTGCACTCCCCTCGAGAAATCACCCAAGGAGCCGAACTCCTGGGGGATAGGCCCTCAGACCCCGAGTGAGAGTAGGGGTTCTCAGCTCTCAGCGGTGAGGCCAGAGTCTGATTCAGTCTTGGGCCCCTTATGCCCGGTGAGGGTTGCTGCACTGCACCGCAGGGAAGTGCCGCGAGGCGTGACTCCCCCTCAGCCCGGTGCCCTCTCCTCACTCGGTGCGCCTCAGAGTCAATGCTGACCAGTCGCAACTCGGGGACTGTCCACTCCCCTTGAGAAATCCCCCAAGGATCCGAAGTCCTGGGGGACAGGCCTCCAGACCTCAGTGGGCAGGAGGGGAGCGCCGGGGATTCAGGGTTGCCGGCAAAGGATTCCCAAAGTTTTATTCAGCCCTATGTCCGGCAGGAGAACGCCACGGCACCCCAGTAGGGGAGGTAGGTCCAGTTTTTAGAAGGTCTCTCCCGTGGAGTGTAGTGGGAGGGCCTTTAATTTCTGCCCGCTTGTTCAATTGTGGGGCTCTAGAGCCGTTCTCATGGGGGAGGGGGACTCCCGTCCGCTTGGTGGTGGATTTTGTACCTTTTGTTTGCGTCCTTGTGATCACAACTTGCCTCAGCGGTGTTGATGTGCGTTCTTCAGCCTTCTCTCTTGGTGAGGCTCAAGTCCACCAGGATACTTACTAAACTCCTGTCCCTTAACTCTCCTTCTGGACGGGAGCCTTTGTTGAAAGCTGGCTTCAGTCCGCCATCTTGTCTCCCCCCCATTTGTCTTCCTTTTAAAGTGCTATTTTAATTAATAATATCTCTCTTTACACTGACTCCATCTAAATAAAAGTATGAATATTAAAAACTTATTCAATATATTTAAAGTCTTTTTTCTTTTTAAATGTAAGGAAACATGTATTGCAAGTTTCTATTCATCTCAATTTTATTTGTCTCAGAAACAAATGTAACATGCTCCATATGTTTTTTACGATGAAGTGTAACAATACAACTTTAACAGTATTAGAGACTCACATTGTTAAAATGCAAGTGATAGCTGCAAATGGCATCAAATATCTAAAAATCTTTAATTGCTGAAAACTCCCAATTTAGGATTTTTTGCTTTAGGATTCTATACACTGGACTAAAATAGGCCTAAAATCAAGAGTGTCAATTAAATTTTAATAGGAGAAAAGGAGGTTTTTAAAGATGTCAGTATGTTGGTTATGTTGGTGTTTGAAAACCCAGAGTAATTCCTTATTTTTTATTTTCTTCAGCCTTGCTTTTGTCACGAAAGTATTGGAAACTATATTATTTCCCGTTTATTCAATTGTGCCAGTTTGTTTTATGATAAAGTTGATAACATTAATATTTGGGGCAAGAACTTAACTACAATTTTTAGTTAAACTTTTCAGATCTGTTGACTTTGCTTCATGAATTATTTCAGTCAGTGAGTGAGGGAAAAAGGCAGATATATTTACAATTTATTTGAACATCTTTATAAACTTGTGACTATCTTGAACAAGTCTAGTTTTTTCAAAGCAAGTAAAGCATCTTTTGGAAAGGTCCTACATGCAAAAACCAACATAAAATAAGATAAAGGAAGAGTCATTACATCGTTAAGAAGAATTACTTGAATAAATAATTTTAACTTGAATTGCTAATATCCCAAGGTTTTACTGTTGCAATTTTGCTTGTAATAACGAAAATTCTTTCATATAATGTTTGATGCTTAAAGTCTGATAGGGCATATTTTTAATGTCCTTATAGATTTAAAAACATGAGGACTTTCTGGAAAGTATCTGGCCATATATGTCCTTATTTTTCATATTACATAGCTGAATCCTTTCCAGACAGCCCTCTTTTGTGCCATTAATCTTCAACGTCAAGAAAAATGGTAGGATAAATGTGAACCTATTTGATGAACTAGAAAGACTCAACATTCGGTACTGTGGTAAGTCAGTGGTACCTGTTTAAAGTACAGATCATACTTTTTGCTATGCAGAGAAGATTCTGAGCAATGTTCAATTTGTTTACACTAAGTGAATTTTTGAATAGAGGGGAAACGTATACTCATATACCAGTCAGAGCTGGTAGGATGAGTGGAAGAATTAGTAAAATTGGGATTAGAAGACTTAAAGTTACAATCAAACCTCCTGCTATTTGACCTTCAGCAACTTAATTTCTCTCGAGCCTCACTTTTATCAAATATAAAGGAATAATTCCTCTACTGTCTTGGCTTTACAGCATATATTATATGCATGCTGACATATTCATATATATATATATATATGTATTTGTTATATTGTTATATCTGATTATGATCCAAGGAGGAATTAAAAGCTATATTAAAATTAATCTAATGGGAATTCCTCAGCTCAACCTCATAACAAATATTTGGCATTATTCATTTATTTATCTTAAAGATTTTTGTTCATTTAACTGCAGAATTAGGTGGCATAAAGTTTGGCTAGTGTTACTCTGGATTTATTGGGACCAAGATATTGGATCTGTGTTAGGTGGTTCTTAAATGCCTAAAACAATCTATTTCTCAGAACCACACAACAATTTGTCAGATATTTTTTCCCAAACTTGAACCATATATGGATGCCATTGAACAAAAAATTTGAGGTGTTTGCTTACTTTTGTTTTAAAGGCCAGTTATATATGTGCAATACTAAAGCTGAAAATAAAAGTGTAGCTCATATATATCTGTAAAACTAGCATTTTTAAAAATAAAATAAAAACATATAGCCAATAAAATTCAAATTCACATTATTAACTTCATATGTACGATGATGTTTTCTAAGAAATAGATCTATTTTCACAGTATGACCATGGTATTGACTATGGCTAATGTGTGCAGAGGCTTTAAAGCGTTCACTGTGCCTATATCGCCTTGTGTCCTGGGTGACTTAATCTTTTACGACTTCTCTCTGTCCAGACTATTGTGAAATTTTCATTTGGACTGTGCAACATCATAATTTGGCTTTTACCTAGTTCAAATACATTATTTGCATATCTAATCTACCTCCCTTTTTTTCATTAGTCCACAATTAAAATATCATACAGTTAATAAAATTACGTGACCAAGCTTAGGTTCCAGATGATCCAAAATGTGATTGCACTATTTTTTACAGATAATCAGATAAAGAGAAAACCCAAAATAATTTTTTTTAGATAACCTAGAGGCCTACAAAAATATACCTCTTGACTTCCAAGAGCCTATTATAGACCCCTGTTTGAAAAACTTTGATATGTGGTAATGATTTAATTGTGTAAACTTGAAAAACAAAGGTTACATATTCCTGAAGCTATTTAAACATTTTAGAACACTGTTTAATTTAAATAATTTAATAATTTGGTATATCACAATTATCACAGGTAACATTTGAATCCTGATCCTCCTTTTGTCTCGTGTCTATAGATAAATCCTTTTCTCCCCATCTTGAGTCACAATATCCTGCAGCAGTTCAACCTTGCACTTTAACATATCACAGAGGTTTAAGTTAATCAGATTTTATGCTTTTAATCACAGGCCCTCCTATAAGCACTAGGAAGTTGAAGATATAAAACAGGTAAAGCTGGGTCATGAGAATGAGACAGAAACTAAACTGTACTGATGAGCATCTCATTCTTTGATGACTGAGGAATAAGAGATTAGAACCTGTGGATTCAACATCCTCTTCTCTCAAAATGAGTTGTTTTGTTTGTTTTTTTGTTTTTTTTTTTTGTTTTTCCCAACAAGTGATACAGTCATTCTGCAAATAGACCCTGTAAGCTTGCCTCCTCAGTCCTCCAGACACGCCCAAGCATTTTTAATGTCAAGGAGAACACATTGTTGAAGTTGAGCCCTCACCTTTCACATAATTAAGAGATACTGTTTTAAAAGTTGCTGCATTTTGGGAACCCAAATCTTGTGTCAAATACACAGGTGACTTATTCCTGGGGATAATTTATAGTGTCTCCTAGGAACTTGTCTAAGTGGAAAACTACAGTAGGGACGTCTCTAAGAAATCCTAATTAAACTGATATTCTAAGAGTATCCATAAGCTACTTTTTTTTGTGCACAAAAGTCTGTCGTTCTAGCAGCATGTTAGACACATCATATGTAACCAGTGTTCCATCTATTTTGTCTTCATTTGCTGCTGGGTGTCTCCTCCTTCAGAGGAGCTCTGACCATTTTTATGCCTTAAGCACAAACAAGATAAATTTACTGGCTGATCTACAGCATACCCCATGATATCCTTATTCCTTAGTTTTACTCACTGTTCTCTACCTGAAATACCCTTCATGTCACATCTTCTTCCCCGTCTTCATTTAAATTTTATTTTTTTGATTATTAAATAATAGCTGTGTACATTAATGCAATCATGGGGCACCATACACTGGTTTTATAGACCGTTTGACACATTTTCATCACACTGGTTAACATAGCCTTCCTGACATTTTCTTAGTTATTATGTTAAGACATTTACATTCTACATTTACTAAGTTTCACATATACCCTTGTAACATGCACTGCAGGTGTAATCCCACCAATCACCCTCCCTAAGCACCCCTTCCCACTCCCTCCCCTCTCTTCCTCCTTCCCTTTATTCTTAGGTTATAACTGGGTTATAGCTTTCATGTGAAAGACATAAATTAGTTTCATAGTAGGGCTGAGTACCCTGGATATGTTTGCTTCCATTCTTGAGATACTTTACTAAGAAGAATATGTTTCAGCTCCATCCATGTAAACATGAAAGAGGTAAAGTCTCCATCTTTCTTTAAGGCTGCATAATATTCCATGGTGTACATATACCAAAACGTATTAATCCATTCATGGATCAATGGGCACTTGGGCTTTCTCCATGAATTAGCAATTATGAATTGGGCTGCAATAAACATTCTGGTACAAATATCTTTGTTATAGTGTGATTTTGGGTCTTCTGGGTATATACCTAGAAGAAGAATTATAGGATTGAATGGCAGATCTATTTTTAGAACTCTAAGAGTTTTCCAAACATCTTTCCAAAAGGAATGTATTTATTTGTATTCTCACCAGCAGTGTAAAAATGATCCCTTTTCTCCACATCCACGCCAACATCTCTGGTCTTGGGATTTTGTGATATAGGCTAATCTTACAGGAGTTAGATGATATCTCAAAGTAGTTCTGATTTGCATTTCTCTGATGATTAAAGATGATGAGCATTTTTTCATGTCTGTAGGCCGTGCGCCTGTCTTCTTCAGAGAAGTTTCTCTTCAAGTCCCTTGCCCAACCTGCAATGGGATCACTTGTTCTTTTCTTGCTTATATGTTTGAGTTCTCTGGATTCTGGTTATTAAACCTTTGTCGGAGACATAACCTGCAAATATCTTCTCCAATTCTGAGGGCTGTTTGCTTGCTTTACTTACTGTGTTCTTGGCTGTGCAGAAGATTTAGTTTGATCAGGTCCCAATGGTGTATTTTTGAAGCTGCTTCAATTGCCCGGGGGGTAATCCTCATAAAATACTTGTCCAGGGGAGGTGGAGCAAGATGGCAGCCGAGTAACAGCTTCTCTGCATCTGGGCACCATGAGTCTGGGGATAGAGGACTCCAGGCATCTCTGGCTGGTGGGATCTGCCTATCATCACCACTGACAGGATACAGGGAGTCAGTGAGAGACTTCTGGACCCCAAGAGGAGGACTAAAACAGTGGAAAACAGGCAAGTGGTCGGGTGTGTTCAATCTGTCTAAACCCGCCTGCAACTGTAAGTTCAGTAGCATCGAGACTGCAAACCAGAAAGGCCTTACCTGTGAACTGTTTTGGTGTCTTTGGACATGGCACTCAGCTGAACTGCCTTGGGGAGAGCCTGAACGGGAGTGTGGAGAACTTTGGCCTTTGTCTAGGGCCCGAGTCTGAGCCGCTGAGCCAGACGGAGCTAATAGTGTTTGGCTCTGGGTCACAGGCAGACATTGTGAGCGATCTGCCCCGGCAAGCTCCGCCCTCAGGGTCGCAGAGCTGGAATTGGGAGGGAGATGGTAACCAAGCGACCAAGTAGCCTAAGGGCGGGGTCTGAGCCACCTTGCAGCCATAACCCTCGGGGGGCAGAGGGAGACCAGTTTTGACACACAGGGTAAGTGGATAGCCACTTCAGCAGTGATTCCAGTGACAAGCACTTCCCTGAGAAAGCTTCTGCTCAGTAAGTGAACAAGTTCAAAGTGCCTTTTAAGTGGGCGGAAGAGAGATTTAGGGTGTCTACCTGCTGGGGTTTGAGAAAATAGCAGCCTCCAGTCATATCAGAACTGTGATTAACATCTCATACCCCAGAAGACCACGTGTTGCCCAGACAATATTCAATAACATATACATACTGCTTTGTTTTTGGTTGTGTGTTTTTTTTTTTTTTTTTTTTTTGGTTTGGTTGTTTTTTTTATTTTGATGCTGTTGATCGTTGTTTTGTTTTTTAAGTTCAACCTTTTCCATACAGATCCTTTTTCTTTCTCAATTTTTCTAGTTTAATTATAATTTCCCATTGCTGCCTATTTCAATAATTAGAACTTCATTTTTGTTAGTGTTTCTACTGCTATTATTTGTTTTTTCCAGCCAATGTTATCCCGTAAAGTTTTCTATTTGTTTGTTTTGGTCTGATTTATAGCATTTTTGTCTTTCCTCTCTAATTGGTGGAGGTGGGGTACTGTGTCTGATCAGGTTAGCAAAGAGCTTCTGACCTCGAGGGAACCACCCAACTGGGCACCCCCAGAAGGTGGTTTTTTTTTTAAGGTTGGATCAAAGTACCCTACTGTACACCTATATTGCTCTGTCTCCCTCTTTCTGTGCCTCTCTTCTTTTCGTCAATATTCCTTTTACCCACCCCCTCTCCTTTCTCTATTTTTCTTTTTTTTTTCTTATCATTCGGTCCTCCTTTCTTTCATCCCTTTTTTGCTCTTCAACCTTCTCACCCTTCTGGTCCTGTAACCCTTAGTCCACAGGCACGAGAACTTAAAGAGCAAGAGGAAGTGAAAGGAAAATGAGGGCAAGGAAACAGATAAAAGAAATCACCCATGAGGAAGAATCAGCAGAAAACTCCAGGCAACATGAAGAACCAGTCCAGAACAACCCCACCAAGGGACCATGAGGTAGCTACTGCAGAGGATTCCACCTATACAGAAATGTTAGGAATGACAGAAAGGGAATTTAGAATACACATGTTGAAAACAATGAAAGAAATGATGGAAACAATGAAGGAAACTGCTAATAAAGTGGAAAATAACCAAAAGGAAATCCAAAAACAGAATCAAATCAGAGATGAACAATATGAGGAATATAAAAAGAATACAGCAGAGCTGAAGGAAATGAAACAGTCAATCAGGAAACTTAAAGATGCAATGGAAAGTATCAGCAACAGGTTAGACCATGCAGAAGAAAAAATTTCAGAGGTAGAAGACAAAGTTTTTGAGATAACTCAGATAGTAAAAGAGGCAGAAAAGAAGAGAGACAAAGCACAACGTTCACTGTCAGAATTATGGGACTTTATGAAGCGTTCTAACATACGAGTTATACGAATTCCAGAAGGGGAAGAAGAATGCCCCAGAGAAATGGAAGCCATACTAGAGAATATTATCAAAGAAAATTTCCCAAATATCACCAAAGATTCTGACACACTGCTTTCAGAGGGATATCGGACCCCAGGTCGCCTCAACTCTAACCGAGCTTCTCCAAGACACATTGTGATGAACCTGTCCAAAGTCAAGACAAAAGAAAAGATTCTGCAAGCTGCCAGGAGTAAGCGCCAGTTGACCTACAGGGGCAAATCCATCAGAGTGACCGCAGACTTCTCCAATGAAATTTTCCAAGCAAGAAGACAATGGTCATCTACCTTTAATCTACCTAAACAGAACAATTTCCAGCCCAGAATTCTGTACCCTGCTAAGCTAAGCTTCAAAATTGACGGAGAAATCAAATCATTTACGGATATACAAACATTGAGGAAATTCGCCACAACAAGACCAGCTCTACAGGAAATACTTCAACCTGTTCTGCACACTGACCACCACAATGGATCAGCAGCAAAGTAAGAGCTCAGAAATTAAAGGACAGAACCAAACCTCCACACTGATACAAAAGATAAAACTAAGCAATGGACTCTCACCAAATAAGACGAATAGAATACTACCACACTTATCAATTATCTCAATAAATGTTAATGGCTTGAATTCCCCACTGAAGAGACATAGATTGGTTGACTGGATTAAAAAACACAAGCCATCCATTTGCTGTCTGCAAGAAACACACCTGGCTTCAAAAGACAAATTAAAGCTCCGAGTCAAGGGTTGGAAGACAATTTTTCAGGCAAATGGACTTCAGAAGAAAAGAGGAGTTGCAATCTTATTTTCAGATACATGTGGATTTAAAGCAACTAAAGTCAAAAAGGACAAAGATGGTCACTTTATATTCGTCAAGGGAAAAATACAACAAGAAGACATTTCAATTCTAAATATCTATGCACCCAATTTAAATGCTCCCATATTCTTGAAACAGACCTTACTCAGTCTGAGCAATATGATATCTGATAATACCATAATAACAGGGGACCTTAACACTCCTCTTACAGAGCTGGACAGATCCTCTAAACAGAAATTAAACAAGGATATATGCCGCGCCCACGGCATATAGCCGTAGTGAGGCAGTGCTGTCCGCGTTATAGAACGACGGGAAGGTGGTTTGTGCTCCCCGGAGCTTTGCCCCCAGCGCCCCCAGTATGCACAGCATCAGAAATGTTGCCTAGCATGCTCAGTTACCCGCTTAAGTTTAAAGATTGTGGCGTCTACTCATGTGTTTGTCATCCTGTACCAGAAGTCTGTTTGTTCTAATAAATTGTCAATATGTGCTTTCCTAAGAATGAGCACAATGCACTACTAATCCAGATAGAACACAGCCTTGTGAGCTGCTAAACTCAGTGGCACCAACAATGAGCACATAAAGATGTTTTCCCACCAGTGAGCTAAGACGATAAGCCCAAGGACATGAAATACAAATTATCTACATAAGTTACAAAGTCACTGAAACACATCCACCCACCATAAAGTCCTGTTCAGAACATCTTGTTTCACCAATTGTCACACATAATAAAAATCAATAGGAAAAATAATACTTGTCAAAGAATTTACTCTAAATCAAAATTATAATTATCAATAACAATAAGATCAAATAGTAAATGTAAAATTAGTCAAGCATTAACATAAAGAAGATGTCAAGCTGTTCTAAAAAAATAATAAGAAACTGAGATAGGAGAAAGCGGGCAGAGTTGACTAATAACCGCCACCCTCCGGAAGCGGAACGTTAAAACATAACAATGCATGATAAATCACACTTGTAAACGCAAAGATAACCCACACACGTAAGCAAAAAGATTGCATTATGTAAGCTCTGTAAAAATGTATAAATACCAACATGTGTACCCAATAAATTCACAGCTGCATACTCCAACCCGTAGTGTGTCAGACTGTCTTTCCTGCGCCGACCTCTCAACTTTCCTCGTTCCTTCTCCCTGCACCCCCTCGGACTGAAGGCCACCGACAGGGCGGTCCGTTGCAGATATAAGAGACTTAAATGAGACCCTAGAACAACTGTGCTTGATAGACGCATGTAGAACACTTCACCCCAAAGATAAAGAATATATATTCTTCTCATCACCCCATGGAACATTCTCCAAAATTGAACATATCCTGGGACACAAAACAAATATCAACAGAATCAAAAGAATTGAAATTTTACCTTGTATCTTCTCAGACCATAAGGCACTAAAGGTGGAACTCAACTCCAACAAAAATGCTAGACCCCACACAAAGGCATGGAAATTAAACAATCTTCTGTTGAATAACAGATGGGTGCATGAATAAATAAAACAGGAAATCATTAACTTCCTTGAGCATAACAATGAAGACACAAGCTACCAAAACCTGTGGGATACTGCAAAAGCAGTTTTGAGAGGAACATTCATCGCTTTAGATGCCTGCATTCAAAAAACAGAAAGAGACCACATCAACAATCTCACAAACCATCTTATGGAATTGGAAAAAGAAGAACAATCTAAGCCTAAACTCAGTAGAAGAAAAGAAATATCCAAAATCAAATCAGAGATCAAGGAAATTGAAAACAAAAGAATCATTCAGAAAATTAATGAAACAAGGAGTTGGTTTTTTGAAAAAAATAAATAAAATAGATAAACCGTTGGCCAGACTAACGAGGAATAGAAAAGTAAAATCTCTAGTAACCTCAATCCGAAATGATAAAGGGGAAATAACAACTCATCCCACAGAGATACAAGAGATCATCTCTAAATACCACCAGAAACTCTATGCCCAGAAATTTGACAATGAGAAAGCAATGGATCAATATTTGGAATCACACCCTCTCCCTAGACTCAGCCAGGAAGAAATAGAGCTCCTGAACAGACCAATTTCAAGCACTGAGATCAAAGAAACAATAAAAAATCTTCCAACCAAAAAATGCCCTGGTCCAGATGGCTTCACTCCAGAATTCTATCAAACCTTCAAGGAAGAGCTTATTCCTGTACTGCAGAAATTATTCCAAAAAATTGAGGAAGAAGGAATCTTCCCCAACACATTCTATGAAGCAAACATCACCCTGATACCAAAACCAGGAAAAGACCCAAACAAAAAGGAGAATTTCAGACCAATCTCACTCATGAATATAGACGCAAAAATTCTCAACAAAATCCTAGCCAATAGATTACAGCTTATCATCAAAAAAGTCAATCATCATGATCAAGTAGGCTTCATCCCAGGGATGCAAGGCTGGTTTAACATACGCAAGTCTATAAACGTTATCCACCATATTAACAGAGGCAAAAATAAAGATCACATGATCCTCTCAATAGATGCAGAAAAAGCATTTGATAAAATCCAGCATCCTTTTCTAATTAGAACACTGAAGAGTATAGGCATAGGTGGCACATTTCTATGACAAACCCACAGCCAATATTTTACTGAATGGAGTAAAACTGAAAGCTTTTCCTCTTAGAAGTGGAACCAGACAAGGTTGTCCTTCTCTCACCTTTACTATTCAATGTAGTGCTCGAAGTTCTAGCCAGTACAATTAGGCAAGACAAGGAAATAAAGGGAATCCAAATTTGAGCAGAGGAGGTCAAACTTTCCCTCTTTGCTGACGACATGATCTTATACTTAGAGAACCCCAAAGACTCAACCACAAGACTCCTAGAAGTCATCAAATATACAGTAATGTTTCAGGATATAAAATCAATGTCCACAAGTCAGTAGCCTTTGTGTACACCAATACAGTCAAGATGAGAAGATAATTAAGGACACAACTCCCTTCACCATAGTTTCAAAGAAAATGAAATACCTAGGAATATACCTAACGAAGGAGGTGAAGGACCTCTATAAAGAAAACTATGAAATCCTCAGCAAAGAAATAGCAGAGGATATTAACAAATGGAAGAACATACCATGCTCATGGATGGGAAGAATCAACATTGTTAAAATGTCTATACTTCCCAAAGCAATCTACCTATTCAATGCCATTCCTATCAAAATACCAACATCGTACTTTCAAGATTTGGAAAAAATGATTCTGCGTTTTGTGTGGAACCAGAAAAAAGCCCATACAGCTAAGGCAGTTCTCTGTAACAAAAATAAAGCTGGGGGCATCAGCATACCAGATTTTAGTCTGTACTACAAAGCCATAGTGCTCAAGATAGCATGGTACTGGCACAAAAACAGAGACATAGACACTTGGAATCGAATTGAAAACCAAGAAATGAAACTAACATTTTACAACCACCTAATCTTTGATAAACCAAACAAGAACATACCTTGGGGGAAAGACTCCCTATTCAATAAATGGTGTTGGGAGAACTGGATGTCTACATGTAAAAGACTGAAACTGGACCCACACCTTTCCCCACTCACAAAAATTGATTCAAGATGGATAAAGGACTTAAATTTAAGGCATGAAACAATAAAAATCCTCAAAGAAAGCATAGGAAAAACACTGGAAGATATTGGCCTGGGGAAAGACTTCATGAAGAAGACTACCATGGCAATTGCAACAACAACAAAAATAAACAAATGGGACTTCATTAAACTGAAAAGCTTCTGTACAGCTAAGGAGACAATAACCAAAGCAAAGAGACAACCTACACAATGGGAAAGGATATTTGCATATTTTCAATCAGACAAAAGCTTGATAACTAGGATCTATAGAGAACTCAAATTAGTCCACATGAAAAAAGCCAACAATCCCTTATATCAATGGGCAAGGGACATGAATACAACTTTCTCTAAAGACGACAGACGAATGGCTAACAAACACATGAAAAAATGTTCATCATCTCTATATATTAGAGATATGCAAATCAAAACAACCCTGAGATATCATCTAACCCCAGTGAGAATGGCCCGCATCACAAAATCTCAAAACTGCAGATGCTGGCATGGATGTGGAGAGAAGGGAACACTTTTACACTGCTGGTGGGACTGCAAACTAGCACAACCTTTCCGGAAGGAAGTATGGAGAAACCTCAAAGCACTCAAGCTAGATCTCCCATTTGATCCTGCAATCCCATTACTGGGTATCTACCCAGAAGGAAAGAAATCCTTTTATCATAAGGAAACTTGTACTAGACTGTTTCTTGCAGCTCAATTTACAATCGCCAAAATGTGGAAACAGCCTAAATGCCCACCAACCCAGGAATGGATTAACAAGCTGTGGTATACGTATACCATGGAATCCTATTCAGCCATTAAAAAAAATTGAGACTTTACATCCTTCGTATTAACCTGGATGGACTTGGAAGACATTATTCTTAGTAAAGCATCACAAGAATGGAGAAGCATGAATCCTATATACTCAATTTTGATATGAGGACAATTAATGACAATTATGGTTATGGGGGGGATACAGAAAGAGGGAATGAGGGAGGTGGGTGGGGCCTTGGTGTGTGTCACACTTTATGGGGGCAAGACATGATTGCAAGAGGGAATTTACCTAACAATTGCAATCAGTGTAACCTGCCTTACTGTACCCTCAATGAATCCCCAACAATTAAAAAAAAAAAAAATACTTGCCCAGACTGATTTTTTCAAGGGTTTTCCCTGCACTTTCTTCTAGTATTTTTATAGTTTCATGTCTTAAGTTTAAATCTTTAATCCAGTGAGAGTCTATCTTAGTTAATGGTGAAAGGTGTGGGTCCAGTTTCAGTCTTCTACAGGTTGCCAGCCAGTTCACCAAGCACCATTTGTTAAATAGGGAATCTTTTCCCCACTGAATGTTTTTATTTTATTTTATTTTTTTTAATTTTTTTATTAAATCTTAACTGTATACAATGATATGATTATGGGGCATCATACACTCACTTCATAAACCATTTGACACATTTTTATCACAGTGGTTAACATAGCCTTTCCGGCGTTATCTCAGTTACTGTGCCAAAACATTTACATTCTACATTTACCAAGTTTCGCAAATACCCCTGTAATATGCACCACAGGTGTGATCCCTCCGATTCCCCTCCCTCTACCCACCCCCCCCTTTCCCACTTCCCCCTATTGTTAAGTTGTAGCTGGGTTATAGCTTTCATGTGAGAGTCCCAAATTAGTTTCATAGTAGGGCTGTGTACATTGGGTACTTTTTCTTCCATTCTTGGGATACTTTACTAAGAAGAATATGTTCCAGCTCCATCCATGTAAACATGAAAGAGGTAAAGTCTCCATCTTTCTTTAAGGCTGCATAGTATTCCATGGTATACATATACCACAATTTATTAATCCATTCGTGGATCGATGGGCACTTGGGCTTTTTCCATGACTTAGCTATTATGAATTGGGCTGCAATAAACATTCTGGTACAAATATCTTTGTTATGTTGTGATTTTTGGTCTTCTGGGTATATGCCCAGCAGAGGAATTACAGGATTGAATGGCAGATCTATTTTTAGATCTCTGAGTGTTCTCCATATATCTTTCCAAAAGGAATGTATTAATTTGCATTCCCACCAGCAGTGCAGAAGTGTTCCCTTTTCTCTGCATCCACGCCAACATCTCTGGTCTTGAGATTTTGTGATATAGGCTAGTCTCATTGGAGTTAGATGATATCTCAAAGTAGTTTTGATTTGCATTTCTCTGATGATTAAAGATGATGAGCATTTTTTCATATGTCTGAAGACCGTGCGCCTGTCTTCTTCAGAGAAGTTTCTCTTCAAATCCCTTGCCCAGCCTGCGATGGGATCCCTTGTTTTTTTCTTGCTGATGCGTTTGAGTTCTCTGTGGATTCTGGTTATTAAACCTTTGTCAGAGTTATACCCTGCAAATATCTTCTCCCATTCTGAGGGCTGTCTGCTTGCTCTGCTTACTGTGTTCTTAGCTGTGCAGAAGCTTTTTAGTTTGATCAAGTCCCAGTAGTGTATTTTTGAAGCTGCTTCAATTGCCCGGGGGGTTCTCCTCATGAAATACTCACCCAGACCAATTTCTTCAAGGGTTTTCCCTGCATTCTCCTCTAGTATTTTTATAGTTTCATGTCTTAAGTTTAAATCTTTAATCCAATGAGAGTCTATCTTAGTTAATGGTGAAAGGTGTGGGTCCAATTTCAGTCTTCTGCAGGTTGCCAGCCAGTTCACCCAGCACCATTTGTTAAATAGGGAATCTTTTCCCCACTGAATGTTTTTAAGTGGCTTGTCAAAAATCAAATAGCGGTAAGTAGCTGGATTCATCTCTTGGTTCTCTATTCTCTTCCAGATATCTACTTCTCTGTTTTTGTGCCAATACCATGCTGTTTTGATCACTATCGATTTGTAGTAAAGTCTGAGGTCTGGTAGTGTGATTCCTCCTGTTTTGTTTTTATTTCTGAGTAATGTCTTGGCTATTCTAGGTTTTTTCTGATTCCATATAAAATGAAGTATTATTTTTTCAAGATCATTAAAGTATAACAGTGGAGCTTTAATAGGGATTGCATTAAAATTGTATATTGCTTTGGGTAGTATAGACATTTTAACAACGTTGATTCTTCCCAGTCATGAGCATGGTATGTTTTTCCATTTATTAACATTTTCAGCTATTTCTTTTCTTAGAGTTTCGTAGTTCTCTTTATAGAAATCTTTCACGTCCTTTGTTAGATAAACTCCCAAACATTTCATCTTCTTTGGGACCACTGTGAATGGAACAGAGTCCTTAACTGTTTTTTCAGCTTGACTATTGTTGGTATATATAAAGGCTACTGATTTATGAATGTTGATTTTGTAACCTGAGACGCTGCTATATTCCTTAATCACTTGTAAGATTTTGTAGTAGAATCCTCGATGTTTTCCAGATATACAATTATATCATCTGTGAAGAGTGAAAGTTTGATCTCTTCTGACCCTAATTGGATACCCTTGATCGCATTTTCTTCCCTAATTGTGATGGCTAAAACTTCCATTACAAGGTTAAAGAGCAGTGGAGACAATGGGCAGCCTTGTCTAGTTCCTGATCTGAGTGGAAATGATTTCAGTTTAACTCCATGCAATACGATATTGGCTGTGGGTTTGCAGTAGATGGACACTATCAGTTTAAGAAAGGTCCCTTCTATACCAATTTTCTTAAGTGTTCTGATCATGAAGAGATGCTGGGTACTATCAAGAGCTTTTTCTGCATCAATTGAGAGAATCATATGCTCTTTGTTTTTTAATTTGTTTATGGGCTGAATTATATTTTTGGATTTATGTATATTAAACCAGCTTTGAGACCCCGGGAAAAAAACCTACTTGGTCATGATGTATAATTTCTTTGATTTGTTGCTGGATTCTGTTTGGTAGGATCTTGTTGAATATTTTTGCATCTATATTCATTAGTGATATTGGTCTATAATTTTCTTTTCTTGTTGGGTCTTTTCCTGGTTTGGGGATCAGGGTGATGTTTGCTTTAAAGAACGTGTTGGGTAGTCTTCCTTCTTTTTCTACCTTTTGGAACAGGTGAGTAATATAGGTAATAATTCCTCTTTAAAGTTTTGGTAGAATTCTGACATGAAGGCATCTGGTCCTGGGCTTTTCTTCTCAGGGAGATTTTGTATGGTTGATGCTATTTCAGACCTTGATATGGGCATGTTCAACATTTCCACTTGATTCTGGCTACGTCTTCAAAGGTGACGTGCTTCCAAGTATTGGTCAATTCCTTCAGATTTTCATATTTCTGAGAATAAAGTTTCTTGTAATATTCATTAAGGATTTTTTGAATTTCTGAGAAGTCTGTTGTTATTTCATCTTTGTCGTTTCTGATTGATGGGATTAGAGATTTTACTCTTTTTTTCCTGGTTAGGTTAGCCAAAGGTTTATCTATTTTATAGACCTTTTCAAAAAAACTACCTTTTTGATTTATTGATCTGTTGTATAATTCTTTTGTTTTCAATTTCATTTAATTCTGCTCTAATTTTGGTTATTTCTTTTCTTCTACTGGGTATGGAGGAAGAACTTGCAATGTTCTTTTTTTTTCCAGTTGCTTGAGGTGACCCATTAAGTTGTTAACTTCCTCTCTTTCTGTTCTCTTGAAGAAGGCTTGCAGTGGTGTAAATTTCCCTCTGAGGACTGCCTTTTTGATATCCCAGAGATTCTGATAATTTGTGTCTTCATTGTTGTTTTGATCCAAAATTTGGCAATTTCCTTCTTAATCTTATCTCTGACCCAGCTATCATTCAGCATAAGGTTATTTAAATTCCATGTTTTTGTATGAGTATGCAGATTCCTGTTGCTACTGAGTTCAACTTTTAATCCATGGTGGTCTGAGAAGATGCAAGGTATAATTTCTATTCCTTTAAATTTACTGAGGTTAGACTTGTGACCTAAGATGTGATCAATTTTGAAGTATGTTCTGTAGGCTGATGAGAAGTATGTGTATTCAGTTTTGTTGGGATGAAATGTCCTGTAGATGTCTGCTAAATCCAAATGTTTGATGGTTAGGTTTAAATCTAAAATTTCTTTGCTCAGCTTCTTATTGCAGGATTGATCCAACACTGCCAAAGGAGTGTTGAAATCTCTGACTATTATGGAGCTGGAGGAAATCAAGTTGCTCATGTATGTTAGAGTTTGTCTTATAAATTGAGGTACATTCTGGTTGGGTGCATAGATATTAATAGTTGAAATCTCATCATATTGAGTTACACTTAGCAAATACGAACTGACCATTCTTATCCTTCCTTACTTTTGTTGGTTTAAAGCCTATTGTATCTGCAAATAAAATTGCAACACCTGTTTTTTTCTGATTACCATTTTCCTTAATATGGATGACCATCCTTTCACCCTGAGTCTATATTTGTCTTTTAAGGTAAGATGTGACTCTTTTATGCAGCAAATATCTGGCCTGAGTTTTGGTATCCAGTCAGCTAACCTGTGCCTCTTTAGAGGACAATTTGAGCCATTCACATTAATGGAGAATATTGATAAGTCTGGTAAAATTTTGGGTATCGAGTTTTTCGAAAGTCCAGTGGACATTTTTAATCCTTTCACCACTGTGGACCTTGGAGTTAGATCAAAAGTTTCTGAGTGAGTTTACTTTTGTGGTAGAGGATTGGGTTGTCATTATGGAGGATAGGTCTAGACTATCCTGAAGAGCTGGTTTGGTTATGGCAAATTTCGTCAACATATAAATGTCATGAAAGTATTTAATTTCTCCATCGTAAATGAAACTCAGTTTAGCTGGATACAGGATCTGGGGTTGAAAGTTATTTTGCTTTAGGAGATTAAAAGTTGATGACCACCCTCTTCTGGCTTGAAACATTTCGGCAGTGAGATCTGCAGTCATTCTAATATTCTTCCCTTTGTAGGTAATGGATTTCTTACACCTGTCTGCTTTCAGAACTTTCTCCTTCATATTAAGTTTAGTGAAGTTAATTATGATATGCCTGGGGGATGTCTTATTGGGATTGAGTCATGCTGGGGTTCTGAAACTGTCTGCTATCTGAATTTCAGAATCTCTTGGCATGTCTGGAAAATTCTCTTTCATCATTTCATGGAGAAGCGCCTCTGTGCCTTGCGAGGCTACTTCATCACTTTCCGGGATTCCAATGAGGCAGATATTAGCCTTCTTCAAATTATCACAGAGCTCTCTGAAAGAATGATGCATTTTTGCTCTCCATTTCTCTTCCTCTTTGAGAGTTTGGGAGTATTCAAAGACTTTGTCTTCAATGTCAGACATCCTTTTCTGCTTTCTCCACTCTGTTTCTGAGGGCTTCTACTGTATTTTTCAGATCTTTGAGGGCTGCAAATTCCTGCTTCAGTGCATCAAAATCTTTGGTGCTTGTGTCTCTAAATTTGTTAAATTCTTGAGACAACTTTTGAATTTCTCTTCGAATTTCTAATTCCAACTTTTGAATTGCTCATCTAATTTCTAATTCCATATTTTCCTCCATTCCATTAATCTTGTTTGCAATCCAAATTCTGCATTAGATTTCTGACATCTCGTCCTCCTGTTTATGAAATGGGATCTTCAGTTACATCTGCCATATCTTTCCTTGCAGGGGGGTTCATCTATTCTGGTTATTCATGTTAGCAGAGTTCTTCCGCTGAATCCGCCCCATGATTGTTTTACACTGTTTGACTTTTTTCCCCTGGAGCTTTGTCAAGGAACCGTATAGTGTTTCTCTTGACAGAATGGCCTGAGAAACTGGGGACCTGTTTGGTGTGGTGGGGCTAAGTGTTCCTGTCTTGTTTTTAGCTGGTCTCTCTTCGACCCTATTGAAACAGTTACTCTGAGTTGAAGTCTCAGCTGTGGAGAAATACCAGCAATTAAGTCACCCCGCCCTCCACAGGCAACAATTGGAAAAGGAAAATCAAACCTTCCTACAATCACACACCCAGGGCACCACCTGAATAGTCCTCGTGCGATTGGCTCAGTTCAAAATGTCCAAATAAATTGTCTCAGTCAGTGCCTGTCTCAGGTGGGAGTTTAAAAGGTCTCTGGCAACTGGATCGCAGCGGTCTGCTGACTTCTCAGATATGGCTTGGTGCAGTACTCCATGGAGTCAGGAGCACCTACCTAGCAAATAGAGTAGTCTGGGAAGGTTGATGCCTCCTTCCCCACCTTGCACCTCTGTCACACCCAGTCACTGATAGCCCCACTGGGCTGTGACCCAGTTGCCTGTAGTGAACAGATACTCCAGGGGGTTGCACCTGCCTGAATCACAAGGAAATCTATTTCTGCTCAGCCAGGCCGCTGCGCTCTGCCTCTATCTAGCAGGGGTAGGTGAGGCCTGACAACCTTCCGCGCTCAATGGCAACTGGGGGGATGTTCAGTCAGTTCCAGCCCCGCCCATGATTGATGTTACTGACAGAACAGAACAGAACAATTTTGCAGGAATTTGTTTCTGTTCCTGATAAATTCCCCTGCAGAAGAGAAGCTGTTTTGAGTTCCCCGAGCCTGTGCCTCAGGCCCTGTCTTTGCTCCTGCAGGTTTGTATTTGGTTAGTTGTCAGTTCTAGCCACCTGTCTTCCTTGGTCTATAGGCTGACGATCCCCTGAGGGCCGGGTGCATCTTAGGCTCAGTAAAGCAGTCCTCTGTTTCAGCCCCACCCTGGGAACTTCCCAGCTCTGCGCATGCATTTCTAGTCCCCGTGCTCCACACACTATCCTGAAGAGCTGGTTTGGTTATGGCAAATTTCGTCAACATATAAATGCCAGTACTGCCTCAGGCAAACCCTTTACTCACGGGGCCTGGGTTTCCATCCCAGATCTATTCTGTGGTGGTTGCCATCTGAGTAGATGCCCAGCCTCCTCTGGTTGCCCAGGGAGACAGGGGTTGTGGCTTTGGAATATCCAGGAGTGAGGCCTATTGTTGCCAAAACACGGCTGCTGCTCTGCGCCTCAGGGCACCGCCGTTCTGGTGTGGTTCCCTCTCAGCCGACTGTCCTCTCCTCACTCCCATGCCACAGAGTCAGCACCGATCCACTGCAGTTTAGGTCCTGTCCACACCCCTCGAGAAATCACTCAAGAATCTGGACTCCTGGGGGACAGGCCTCCAGACCTCAGAGTGAGAGTGGAGGGGAGTGCTGGGAGCTCAGAGTTTCAGGTAGAGAATATATACAGTTTTATGCCCCGCAGGCAAATGCTGTGGCACCCTAGTACGGGAGGTAGGTCCAGTTTTTAGAGGGTCTCTCCCATGGAGTGTAGTTGGAGGACTTTTAACTCTGCTTATTTGTTTGTGGGGCACTCTAAGACTTTCTCATGGGGGAGGGGACTCCCGTCCACTTGGTGATGGATTTTGTACCTTTTGTTTCTATCCTTGGGGTCGTAGCTAGCCTCAGCGGGGTTGATGTGTGTTCTTCAACCTTCTCTCTTGGTGCAGCTCTAATCCACCAGGTTACTTGCTAAATTTCTGTCCTTTAACTCTCCTTCTGGACGGGAGCCTCTGTGGAAAGCTAGCTTCAGTCAGCTATCTTGTCTCACCCCTCCATTTAAATTTTAATACATGCCTTGTCATTTCTTTCCATACCATAGATATTGCCTAACACTCTGATCATATGGTCACAAATTTATCACACTGCTTTTATTCCTTTTCCTCTATTTCATCCCTTCATCATTATTTACCTGCCAACCATGTGAGAAAAAAATACAAATACTCATCAATCAATCTCATGTTTGTCCAATTCATGAAACAGTTATTCAAAGTAAGCAAGACATTTTAATGAATAGCCTGGAAACAAATCATTTTTTTAGAAGGTTTTACCATTTCTTTAAAATAAAATGAACTTGTCTTTGAGAACTTACACTGAGATAAATATGTAAATGAGGAGAATTTTTCAGTAAGAGACCTGGAAATGTGTTGTGGTACTCCACATGTGAAAAAGAGTTGTGACCCTCAAACCAAATTTGTCAAGATTGAGAAAGAGTCTCTCTCTATATGTATAATATAAAACCTATTCCTTCCAGCAGAAGCCATAGCTCAAGGTTAATTTTGTTTCCTCCATTTTGTCTGCCATCACAAGGAAATAGTTTTGCTTCCTGCCTAATGACACTAAAATTTTATAGATCTGTGGGCAATATCCTACTGTACACAGTAGGATACAAAATTGTCAGAATAAAGCTGATAGATGGTAAAGATCAAAAGCCAGAAAAATCAAGTGGTACCTAAAAGAGCGATCTGATAGGTCTCAAATGATGTAGTTTTGAAATATAAGATTTTTCCTTTCAAAAATGAACAGTGAATATACAGTTTGACATTTGTCTTATACTCCAAATTTGTATTGCTCTTTGTTTTTCTTTTTTGTTATTTTAACTCTATTTGTGGGTTGGAATGAGGGAGAGAGATGGTGGTGAGAAAAGGACTTTCTCAACACGACATTTTAGTCAAAGTGCTTCTGTACTGATACCAGGTATTTAAGATAAAATATTGCCAGTACCTTTCTTAAAGGGTAATCCAAGCATAGAAATTATAAAAGGCACTATTTTTTAGCCTTTCCACAATTCTATTGGAGCCAGAATTCAAAGCAATGGAATTGCATTCAGAATTTCTTTTGAGAAAGTGAAGTGTAACAAATGTGAATATATTAGAATTTCCTGCAAAAACAGTCAATGCTATTCTTATTGACCAAGGAAAATGATTTGACTAATTGAAACAGGACTAAAATAACTACAAATTTTTTTTAAACCGCCTGTGACTATTCAGTCACAATATTTGACTCGGTGATATATACTAAGCAATCAATGTTTGGAATTTAGGGGTATAATGAGAACTTTTACACAAAGTATTGTTACTGTAAATGGTTATTATTAATAATAATAGCTTAGGCAAACACATTTCTGTACCATTAAGGACTTTTTATGTTGTAAATAACAAAGCTTGTTGGCAGTGACTTGAGCTAATAAAGGAGACTAAATATGGAGATACTGGATGAATAATGACTCTCAAAATACATGAATATAACTAAGCTTCAAGGACCAGAAACAGAAATTGAAGTACCCACTAGATTCTCTAAATTGTTCTTTTACTCTTATTTCTGTGCCTGTTTCATATATAATTTTAATTCTAAATATAGGCAGATAATTTCCACTTTCTACAACACTGTATATAAAATATGGTCATAAGCTACTCCCATATGTTCTAGTGACTGGTCCATTTACCTAAAGATAGACTAAATTTTAGATTGAATTGCAAATTTACATGATTCTGCTTAGCTAGCTACTTATACTTACTCCATTCAGTTGTGTCCAAGGACACAGTTCATATTATGTGGATCTACCTGTAACTTATGAAACTTATACTGAGAAATAAGATGAAGAAAGGTTTCAAACAAAGGGGTAATGTGGAGAATTGAAAATAATGTAATAGGTGAAGAATACAATATGTCAGTTTTGTGGAAAGTCTGCTTGTTAACAGATGGGGAATAAATATTGTGCTAAGACATATGATGACTGGAGATCATGCCAGTGGAGACAACCAAGCAGACCATATTACAGTGTCCGTACGACTCGTAGTATTGGAAAGTACCATTCACTAAGCTCCTAATAATTTCAATTTACACTAATGACAATGCTATGAAGTCAATATAATTACTTTGATTTTAGAAGTAAAGAAAACAAGGCTCAAAAGTTTGAGCTCTTTGCCATTGGTAAAAAGTAAAAGTATGTCAATATGTCACTCTAAGGTCAATGCCTATTCTTTATTACTCTGCTTCTTGGCAGGCATCAAGGCAAGAAAAATTCAGTGAAGTGGTGGTACAGAATGCCCAACCAGAAAATCCAAGTGATAGGAGACTTCAGCAGTGTTGGCAGAGAATGATAAAACTTATTTTTAATTCTGTATTTCCAGATATATATAGCCTCATAGATCATTCGGCTAATACTTTTGAATACAAAAAACAGCATCAAGACTCTAGGACTAGGCAGAATGTCAATCATAAACATAATTCTAATGCAAGGCAGTACCTGCCATCTGATAAGCACAATTGCTTGTATAGATGTGTATTTATGTGTGTGTATACGCATATACATATATACACACACAATTGTGCATGCATTAGTACCTTTATTTTATTTTATTATTGTTTAGGATTCATTGAGGGTACAAAGAATTAGGCTACACTGATTGCATTTTTTAGATAAAGTCCCTTTTTTAATTGTGTCCCACCACCAAGAAGTGTGAAATACAGCATGACTCAATCCCCCTTCATCCTTTCCTCTCCACACTTGCTTATTCCTCTACCCCCCTTGTAATTTACTGCCTTCATATTAGAATTCAATACAATGGATTCTTGCTTTTCCATTCTTGTGATGCTTTACTAAAAAGAATGTGTTACACCTCCATCCACGTTAATACAAAAGATATAAAGTCTCCATCTTTCTGAATAGTATTCCATGGTAAACATATACCATAGCTTGTTAATCCACTCCTAGCTTGATTGGCATTTAGCCTGTTTCCACATTTTGGCAACTGTAAATGGAGCTGTAATAAACAGTCTAGTGCAAATGTCCTTAAGATAAAAAGAATTTTTTCTAATAGGTAGATGCCTAGTAATGGATTTGCAGAATCAAATGAGAGGTGTAGTTTGCGTTCTTTGAGAATTCTCCATACTTCCCTCCAAAAAGGTTGTATTAGTTTGCAGTCCCACTTTTGCGGTGTAAAAGTGTTCCCTTGTCTCCACAACCATGCCAGCATCTGCAGTTTTGAGATTGTGTGATGTGGGTCATTCTCGCCGTGGCTAGGTGATACCTCAGGGTGGTTTTTATTTGTGTTTCTCTAATAATTAGGGATGATGAGAATTTTTTCATGTTTTTTAAACAGTCTTCTGTGTTCTTTAGAGAAGGTTCTATGGTTCTATTCATATCTCTTGCCCAGCGTTAGGTCTTTTTATGTTGATTATTCTGAAGGTTGTCAGAATGGGAAAAGATACCCTCTATTGAATCTGTAGATTGCTTTTGCTTTGATTGTTTTCTCCATAGTTGTACAGAAGCTATTCAGTTTAATTAAGTTCCATTTATTTTGTTTTGTTTTTTGAGACAGAGTCATACTTTGTTGCCCTGGGTAGAGTGCAATGGCATCACAGCTCACAGCAACCTCAAACTCTTGGGCTTAAGCGATTCTCTTGCCTCAGCTTTCTGAGTAGCTGGGACTAAAGGTGCCCACTACAACACCTAGCTAGTTTTAGAGAGGGGGGTCTCGCTCTTGCTTAGGCTGGTATCGAAACTGTGATCTCAGGCAATGTACTCACCTTGGCCTCCCAGAGTGCTGGGATTATAGGCATGAGCCATTGTTCTCGGCCTCCATTTGTTTGTTTTTGATGTTGTTTCAATTGCCTTGGAATTCTTCTTAATAAAATCTTTCCCCAGAGCAAAAACTTCAAGTGATTCTCCACACTTCCTTCAAGGGCTTTATTGTTTCATGCCTTACATTTAAATCTTTTATCCAACTTGAATCAATTTTTGTAAGTGGTGAGAGGTGCAAGTCCTGTTTGAATCTTTTACATGTGGTTATCGAATTCTCTCAGCACCATTTATTAAACAGACATTCTTTTCCTAGCGTATGTTCTTGTTTGGATTATCAAAGATTGGGTAGCTGTAAGATGTTAGTTTCATCTTATGGTTTTCTATTCAGTTCCAAATGTCAATGTCTCTATTTCTGTGCCAATACCATGCTGTTTTGATCAGTATGGCCTTGTAGTGTATGCTGAAACTCTGATAGGTTGATACCCCCAGCTTTGTTTTTATTATTAAGAATTACTTTGGCTACAAGGGGTTTCTTCCTGGTTCCATAGAAAATGAAGAATTACTTTTTCCAAATCTTGAAAATATGGTGATGTTATTTTAATGGGGATTACATTGAATCTATAGATTGCTTTTGGTAGTATAGACATTTTAACAATGTTTATTCTTCCCAGCCATGAGCATGGTATCTTCTTCCATTTGTTAATATCTTCTGCTCTTTCTTTTCTTATGGTTTTGTAATTTTATATATAGAGGTCCTTAACCTCTTTTGTTAGGTATATTCCTAGGTATTCCATTTATTTTGAAGCTATTGTGGAAGGAATTTTGTCCTTGATTGTGTTTTCATCTTGGCTGCTATTGGCATGTACAAAGGCTACTGATTTGTGGACATTGATTTTGTATCCTGAGACATTGCTGAATTTTTTGATCACTTCCAGGAGTTGGGGGGTTGAGAACTTGGGGTTCTCTAAGTATAAGATAATATTGTCAGCAAAGAGCTAGAGTTTGACCTCCTCTGCTCCCATTTGGATGCCATTTATTTCCTTCTCTCACCTGAATGTATTGACTAGAACTTCTAGCACTATGTTGAATAGTAGTGGTGATAGACGTCAACCTTGTCTGGTTCCAGTTCTAAGTGGAAAAGCTTTCAGTTTTACTCCATTCAGTATATTATTAACTGTGTGCTTGTCATAGAAGGCTTCAATATGTTTAAGAAATGTGCCACCTATGCCTATATTCTTACATGTTCTAATTAGAATAGTATGTTGAATTAATCAAACACTTTTTCTGCATCTATTGAGAGGATCATATGATCTTTGTTTTTGCTACTGTTGATATGTGTTGATATGGTGAATTACATTTATGGACTCGCATATCTTAAACCAGCCTTGCATCCCTGGTATGAAACATACTTGGTCATGCTGAATTTTTTTTTTTAATATGTCGCTGTAATCTATTGTCTAGGATTTTATTGAGAATTTTTGCAACTGTATTCATTGCTGAAATTGGTCTGAAATTTTCCTTTGTGGTTGGGTCTTTTCCTGATTTGGTATCAGGGTGATTTTTGCATCATAGAACATGTTGGAGGAAGATTCCTTCCTTCTCAGTTTTTTGCAATAATTTCTGCAATAGGGGTATAAGCTCTTTTTCGAAGGTTTGATAGAATTCTGGTATTCACAGCAGAGTGCCCTCGTCCAGCCTCTTGGACCAGGGAATATTTTTGTTGGGAGATTTTTTAATGTTTCTTCAATCTCAGTTCTTGAGATCAGTCTTTTCAAGAGATCTATTTCCACTTGATTATGTCTAGAGAGTGAATGGAATTCCAAGTATTGATCCATTTCCTCCACATTGTCAAAATTCTGGACATAGAGTTTCTTATAGTACTCACAGATGACCTCTTGTATCTCTGTGGCATATATTTTATGTCCCTTTTATTTTTACTGATTGAGGTTATTAGAGATTTTCCTTCTCTGTTTCTAGTTAATCTCACCAAAGATTTATCAATTTTATTTTTTAACACAACATTTTATTTTCTTAATTTTCTGAATGATTCTTTTTTTTTTTTCAATTTGATTAATCTCTGTTTTAATTTGGTTATTTCTTTTCTTCCACGGGGTTTAGGATTAGTTTGTTTTTGTTTTTCCAGTTCCATAAGGTGGTTCATGAATTTGTTGATGCCCTCTCTTTCTGTTTCTCAAATGTAGGTATCTAATGCAATGAATTTCCCTCTTAAGACTGCTTTTTCTGTATCCCACAGGTTTTGGTAACTTGTGTCTTCATTGTTCTTATGTTTGAGAAATTTAAAAATTTCCTGTTTTATCTCTTGCTAAAAACTACCATTCATCATAAGACTGTTTAATTTCCACATGTTTATGTGGGGGTGATCGTATTTGTTGAAATTGAGCTTCTCCTTTATTGCCTCATGGTCGGAGAAGGTACAAGGTATAATTTCTATTTTGTTAGTTTTGTAGAGGTTTGATCTGATTTGTATTTGATGTGGTTTTATTTTGAAGTATGTACCATAGGTGGAGAAGAAAAATGTATATTCTTTAGTTGGGGGACATTATGTTCTGTCTAAGTCTATTAATTCCATTTGTTCCAGGGTCACATTTAAGTCCTTTGTATCTTTATTTAGTTTCTGTTTAGAGGATCTGTCCAGTTCTGTCAGAAGAGTGTTAAAGTCCCCAGAAATTATGGTGTTATGGGATATCATGCTGTTCAGTTCCTCAAATTCTGTTTCATCCATCTGGGAGCAATTATGTTGGGTGCATAAATATTTAAAATTGAAATGTCTTCATTTTGTATTTTTCCTTTGACCAGGATAAAGTGTCTATTTTTGTCTTTATTAACTTTAGTTGTTTTAAATCCACTTGTATCTGAAAATAAGATTATAAAGTCTCCTTTCTTCTGATTTCCATTTCCTGGAAATACTGTTTTTCATCCCTTAACCCTGAGTTCTGATTTGTACTTCAAGGCTAGGTGTGGCTCCTGGAGACAGAATATAGATGGCTTGTGCTTTCTTATCCAATCAGTCACCCTGTGCCTCTTCAGTGTTGAATTCAGTCCCTTGACATTTATTGAGGGAATTGATAATAAGTGGAGATAATTTCACAAAATCATCTTATTTTGTGAAAGTCCATTGTGTAGTTTTATCCTTTGTGCCATTATGGAAGCTAAGTTTTGGCCTTTAGCTTCTCGATGTTTACTTTGCTGGTGGTCCATTGTAATGATCTGTTGGAGTCCTGCCCCAGGGGTAGGGTTCGCTAAGACCTGTGGAACTATGGAACTGGCAGCAACTGACTGAAGAAATATTAAGTTAGAAACGACTGCAAAGAAAGAGGCACAAGACACAGTATAGAATTAAAGGTGGGAAATAAGGGGTCCATTGCCTGTTTGTGGGATTCCAGCAATGGCCCAGAGTGTTTGCTCCACTGTACTTTTATTGAAATCTATTTTCCCAGAAGGTAAGTTGAGGGAGGGAACAAAGATGTTAGTAGTTTCTCTGAGTGAGCATATCAGCTCCTGTTTTTATTATTTAGGATTTTTTGTATCTTTGAGAAATTTGAAATCTGAGCCTTGTATTTGGAGAGCCTCCCACTTGAGATCACACATACAGATTTCTAGGGAGCTTTTAAACTCCTCTAGTTCCCTGTGGAGTAAAACACCACAGGTGTTAATCTCCTCTGTGGAATTGATGAGAGGGAGGAATTTTCCTCCCATTACCACCACTGAGGATATTTCTCTGCAATAAGGGATATAAGCTCTTCTGTTCATATCTCAGGGCTCAAGCTTTTCCCTTGATCTCTGCCCAAGGCAAATGCAAATCTCCGCAATGGGTATCTGCTTTGCATGTTTACTAGGCAGGAAACAGCCCAGTTAATGTATCTTTCTAGGTATTTTCCATAGCCTCTTCTATGACCATTTTTCCTCAGCATACTCACAGACATGGCAGGGATGTTTGTAAGTTGTATCCCCAACAGGCTAGAATTTCAGAAAAGGCAGGAATCTTTCTAACAATGGCTAGCTTAAATTTAAACTACCTGAATTTTCTTTATTCCAACTCACTCAGCTTACTTTTTAATTTTCCTCTTTTTCCGGGTTTTCTTTCCCTTGCCAAGAATGGGGTCTTTATTCCTATTATCAGTATTGAGAATAGGGCTAAGTATTTACCATACAGCTGCTTTTGTTGTGGTGAATTTCTTCAGTCCCTGTATATCCACAAAAGATTTGATATCTCCATCCATTTTGAAGCTTAGTTTAGCAGGATTCAGAATTCTGGACTGAAAATTATTTTGTTTAAGAATTTTGAAGGTGGATGACCATGCTCATCTGGGTTGGAAGGTTTCAGTTGAAAACAGAAACAGTTGAAAATTCCACTGTCATCCTAATGGCTCTGTAGGTCACCTGGCAATTACTCCTGGCTTCTAGCAGAATGTTTTTTTCATCTTGACCTTGGACAGGTACTTTACAATGTGTCTTGGACAGGCTCTGTTTGAGTTGAAATGACCTGGGGTTTGGCATCCATCTGAAAAGAGTGTGTCAGGGTCTTTAGTAAAACTTGGGAAGTTTTAATTTATAATAGTCTCCAGTTGGGCTTCCATTCCTTTGGGAAAATCTTCTTCCCCTTCAGAATTCCCTATCATTCATATGTTTGAACACTTCATGGAGTCTTGAAGTTCTCTAAGCACCTGTTCTGCTTTCTCTCTCTTCTTTTCTACCTCTTTAACTACTTGGGTTAACTTGAAAACTTTATTCTCTAGCTCTGAGGTTATTTCTTTTCTGTGATATAACCTATTTCTGATACTTTTTACTGCATTTTTATATTCCCTAATTGTCTCCTTTATTTCCTTAAGCTCTGCCATATCCTTTCTATATTCTAATTATCTCTTATCTAACTTTTGGTTTTGTCTTTACATTTTCTTTTCCATTCATTTTATTGTCTTTATCATCCATATTTTAAATTCCCTTTGTGTCAAGTCCATGAATTCTTTTCAGTAGAGTCTTCTGCACTACCTACCTCATGGTCCCTTGGAGGAGTTACTCTGTTTTTGTTTTTCATGTTGCCTAAATTTTTCTGTTGGTTTCACCTCATGTGTTCCTTCTTCTTGTTTACCTCCTTGTCCTCCTTTTTCCTTCTCATGGCCTCCTCTCCTTCAAATTACCTTTTCTCAGAGCATAGGTCTTGAAGTTTCCTCAACATGTGCAAAGTCAAACTCTTCCTTATGGCCAAATAAACAGAAGTCCTCACTCTTTTTTTTGGCCTGGGCTGGGTTTGAACCCGCCACCTCCGGCATATGGGACTGGCGCCCTACTCCTTTGAGCCACAGGCGCCGCCAGAAGTCCTCACTCTTGATGACAATATGTTGCAATATGTCTCCAAGACACCAAGTAGTGCTGTGCTTTTTAGGAGACAGCACAGTCAGCTACCTCTATGGTCCTTATTCCAAACTTAGTTGCCTTCGGTGATTGCCTGATGGTTTCCTCAGCATTCAGACTCTGCTGGATTGGGATATTAAAGCTCACAATAATCCTTCAGGGGCAAGTTTCACAATACTCACTGCCTCTGTTACTGTGGGGTGTGGGAGTCCCTAAGCTGAGCTCTCTTAGAATGACTTAGGAAAAAGAGAGAACCCAGCCGTACTTGGTACAGGTACCTTACCCAGAGTCGTAGTTAAGTGAGCACAGCGAGGAGGTGGTGAGATGGATACAGCATATTATCTGGAGTGGTGGAAATCTGATAAATTAGGCAAGTGATTGCCACTGGCTGGGATTAGCTGACCCCCTGTGAAGGTCCAGGATGGGAGGAAGCCTTTCAGAGATTCCAATTGTTGGGGTAAGTTTTGTGTTGAGTGAAAAACTTGGAAGAGTAGGCAGAATTTTACAGTATACAGCAAACAGATTTGAATGTTGGTTGGAGTGTATTTGCCATAGGTTTGGTGGCTGTCAAGGCAGCCATACTGAGAAGGTCTTGGTGGCCAGGGGGCTGCCACTATGGGAGGGTTGTGAGAAAGTCATAGCAGGGACCTAAACCATGCTCATCTTAATTCCTCCTGCTGGGATCAGAACTCCACTCTTGGGACAGGCTGAGAGAAGTTTACAATAGCACTACCTTGGTAAACCATGTAGTGTAAATATTATCAATCTTACCTTTATCAAGCATTTTCAGTTTTGAGAATTTGGGCTTTTTCTTTTTTTACCAAATGGCACTTACCCTAATATTACAAGAACTATATGCAAAAAGATATAGAATTTATATATGTGAACATATATTAATTTTATTTAAAGAAAGAAAAAATAAACATCATTTATGTTTAACCTATTTACTGACATTGGCCTACATGGACATGCAAACATTTCCTCTGTTTATAGAAACGAAGGTTCCTGATAGAAACCTGGGATTTTCATAAACTTCACTGCTGAGTATTTTACTTAAGTTCGATTGATTATATTTTCAGATTATTTTATCATATGAAAATTAACTTGTCACAAATTGAACAAGTAACATAAAGATATTAATGGAAATAAGTCACAGATCACATATAATAATGATATTGAAGCAAAAAGAAAAACAGCAAAATGTCAAAACTGATACTTTTCCTACCTATCAGAAACTTATACTTACATGAATCTCCAAAGTAAAGGTGACGGGTTAATATTCTATAAAAATAATGAGTAAAAACTGAAGGCCTTTTGACAGAAATATGTTATTAATAAACAATTCAAACATGGATATTTGGAATGTTTCTGCACCATATGATTTTTCTTTCCTTTTGCCAATGCAATGTATATGCATTGCTTGTAAAAAATGCTGTTATCAGTACACATAAAACCAGAATTTCCTGGAGTGTTTTATATTCCAAGCAAAGAGTTTCAATGGTTTTAGAATATATTTGATAAATATAAAATTGTCACAATTTCTAATTGGTATTTTTCTACCCACGAAAATAGGCAGCTATTTGCTAATTATCAATAGTAATAACACAATTTGCATAATTGGTATTTGGTATTGAGAACTATATACCATGGTATATGTCTTCATGTATCTCTATGAGATTTTTCAGCTATATCAGTATTTAAAATGAACCTTTAGAATTGAGCTGTGTACTATTTTTTGAATTTTTGTATTACAGACCATTAAATAACAATTCAAAAGTAATAACAATAAAGTCTAATTATATTTTCTCAATAATTTTTGTCATGAGAAAATATAATTTGGTTTATTGATTTTTAAAATGATTTATTTCCTTATTAGCTCATAAAGTCTATTCTTATATATGTTAAGATACATCATTTATTTGTAGTCCATGTCTGTTTTACATAGATAGGTATGGAGAGTGTAGGACTAATCCTTTTAACTATTAGGCATATGTGAGTGAAACCAAAGAATAAACATGGAGACAACTGATATAAAAGATAGAGTTCAAATTCATTAGTAAGGTACCTAATCCCTTCATTCTTGAACCACTGCATACCTACTTAGTTATCTTTTTCCACCCCTCCAAGTACCCTATGTACCTTGCATTATCCCATGCCCCTTTGCCCATGCAATTTTCTTTGTCTTCATATTTCTCTATAATATGATCTTTTTTGCTGTTCCTTCATCCATTAATGTACTCATTTCCTTTATTATATCAAAATCCTACACAGGCTTTGAAAGCTATCTCATTAAACTTCATCATGTTGTGCTTCTTTAGGCTTCCATAAAACTCTTTTTATGGCTCTGATCATAGTTACCCATATAAGAGCTTCCATAAATGCATCTATCCTCTTATGAGTTTATCAAGGGAAAGGATCACATCTTATTCATCTGTATTCCCAATGCCTAACAGAGAGACTCACATGCATCAATAAATGGGTTGTAGTATAATTCCTCAGAGGAAAAGGAAAATTAAATAAATGGGCATACTGTGGTTTGAACAGTGACTATTTTGAAATGCCACAAATGCTTGCCTCCAGCTACCACTGTAATAATGTTTTTCTTACATACCACTTTTCATTTTAATCTTTAGATCTTACACTTGTAAGTATTCTTTTACAAGGATTCTGGGAATTGATGTGGTTTCAACTGGAAACATTCCAAGGATTTTATTGAAATAAGAGGCAGCACAAGAAACTGACCAGATGTTAAGTACTATGAACGTGTACCTTGAGCATCTCATTTTAGTCTTGGTAAAATACAGACAAGGGAGTAATTTTTCAAAATTGCATGTGGGATTCACATGCCCAAAGCCCATTATTTTCCCACTGGTACCTGAAACAATGGGGTAAGGACAGCTCTGCTTCTATATTCCCTACATACATATAAATAAGAATGAGCCCACAGGGGCACATGAGAAGCACTTAATAGCTTTGCAGTTGTTTGTAATTCTTCCTTCAACAAATAATGCCATTCCCAGGAAGAGAATGCCTGAAATATATGCAGTGAGGATGGAAAGTTAGCAAATGAGCCTCAAATATGAAACTGAGCAATGTCTGTTGTCTTTTATATACGTAATACAATGTGAGATTTAAGAAACTATAATGTAGGGCAGTGCCTGTGGCTCAAGGAGTAAGGCACAGGCCCCATATACCGGGGGTGGTGGGTTCAAGCCCAGCCCCAGCCAAAAACTGCAAGAAAGAAACTATAATGTAGTAAATCTAATATTACTGTACAAAAGTAAATTAGTAAATATTGATTTAGTGACAGCTTATCCTATTGTGAAAGACCACTGGGTTTGAAAGCCATACATCATTTAGAATGCTCATCAATTCATGAATGCATCTATAAAATGTGGTATATGTTTACTATGGAGTAGTACTATTCAGCCATAAGAAGAGATAGCGATCTAGTATCATTTATAACAACTTGGATGGAATTGTAAACCATTATCCTAAGTGAAGTAACACAAGAATGGAAAAACAAACGTCACATATACCCAGTGCTAAATTGGAACTAGTTGATCAGTACTATTATGCTCATATGGAAGCAAAATTCAGTGAAATTCAGATGGGTGAGAGGGGGAAGAATGGGATGGGTAAATTCCAAACAATGGGTACATTGTATGGGTACACTGCACACTTTCTAGGTGAGGGACACATTATAACTTTGACTTAAAACATACAAAAGCAAACTATGTAACTAAACCTTGTGTATCCCAGTAATATTCTGAAATAAAAAAGAATACTTTATCAGCCACTTCCTAGCTGTAGTGTTTTTAGAAAATTGCATAACAAAATTACCCATTATGTATCCTTTTTGTTTCTTTTTTTTATTAAGGATAGTAATAACTTATTTAAAATGTTACTGTGATAACTGGGGTAATGAATGTATCATTTAAAATGACTATGTCTACATGCTAATAGTATAAATAAGGTCAACTCTCACTGTATCCATTCCCTTAGTCATGTATAACATTTTATAGTGTCCTTTTTTACTAGAAAAAGACTCCTTTCCCATGTTTTATGACTTTGGCCATGAGACTTTCTTAAACCCACAGAATGAAATGGAACTGATGATATGCTAATGTTAAACCTAAGCTTCAGGTGTATTTCTGCAAATTCTCTTACACCTCTCCAATTGCCATTAGAAAGGTATGTGTAGGCTCACCTCTTGGTCTCAGAGGCATGATGAGGCACATTTGTAGCAAATTCACTTTTAGCTGACCCCAGCTTAGATCAGGTGATTTCTTGCTAAATCACAAACTTATAGATGAACATAAATGATAGTTATATAGTTAATGAGTTTGGTTTGTTTAAATAGCAAAAATTGAGAATTGGGAAAGGGCAACTTATGCTGTCTTCCAAGAAAAAGTGTGACATAATATCAATCCCAAAGCACTCAAATAAAAATATACTAATGCCCCTAAAATCCTTATAACTGTAGCTAATACATACAGATTAAGTATTCTTTCTGGATGTTTCTTGTTATAACATTTTCCCATGGCTAAGGTGAATACATTAATTTGTACTCATAATTTCTAAGATAACATTTATCAATTTAGGAATGAGGAATATGGAAAAGGGAGAACTCTAATCGGACAGGATTAGTATATAGGCTTAGGGAGCTGAAAAGGAGGAAAATAACTCTCAACAGCAAATTTTACATTCTACTAACTTATACTTCAGAATTCTGACAAAGAAAAACATATTTTTATTGACCTATCATCTTTTCTTTCCTGACAATGAAAGGGATTTCTATTTGTGGTAGTACAATTTGGAAAACATATAAAAAGAAAGAAACATGTGGTGTTTGATTTTCCATTCTTGAGATACTTTGGATAATGGTCTCCAAAAATATCCAAGTTGCTGCAAAACACATTAATTTATCCTTTTTGTGGCTGAGTCGTACTCCATGGTTTACATATACAATTTGTTACTCTACGCATGAATTGATGGACCCTTTGGTGTATTTCAGATCTGTGCAATTATGAATAGTGCTGCAATAAACATTCGCATGCAGGTGTCCTTTTTGATAAAATGACTTCTTTTCCTTTGGATAGATGCAATGTAGTGGGATTGCTGGATCAAATAGTATGTCTCCATTTAATCTGTTTAGAAATCTTCATACTATTTTCCACAGAACTTGTACTAATTCACAGTGCTCAAATATATTGGAACTACTCAATGGACACACAAGTGCACAGAAGGAAGTAAAAGTCATTGGAAATCAGTAGGGGGAGGGGAGAGAAAGGGATGGGAAAACCCCACTTAATAGATTAAACACAATTCAATTGCTGGGCACAATTATAGCCCTGACTCAAGCCATGTACCAAAAACATCTGTGCACCCTTAATGTTTTGAAAATTTTTAAACAATAACAAACATGAACACCAGCAATTCAGTAACACCATAATGCCAGTAACATCATGATGCAGATATAATATTTATTAAAATTCAGATGTGTATTTTCCGTGCAGATACCTGTTTTCATATTTAGTTTATAGGTTTGAGTCAACATTTATATACTATTTACTTCTGAAATATGCCATAGACTACATTTTGATCATTTTATAAAAATATTCAAGTAGCCTAGTAAACACTTTTGAAACATGTTTGTATGTGAAATGTGTGACACTATCATACAATTACCATATTCTGATTGATTTGTGAGTTGCTTTTGTATAGTAATACTGTTGAATCTTTCATGGCTTTCAAATATTCTTTTGTTTTGCTTAAGATTTTGTTCCATAGCAGTTTGCTAATTAAGAGTACATGTATAATTTCATTAAGAGTACTTTTAATCTACTCAAAAGCCTAAGAATGCAGTACTTACATAAGACTACAGAATACCAACAGTGGTACTCAACCTAGGATGGCTGCATTTCATCCTGAACATCAGTGCCTTGAAACAACAACGATTCATTGTTTTTAATGAGTCCGTGAGTTTACTGGGAGTTTCTTCTACTAGGCTCAAACTAGGATCACTCATGCAACTGCTGACAGCTACTGTGAGGTAAATTAAGATACCCTCTCACAAAGGGGATTTGGATCCAGCTGGAATATCAGGGACAGCTAGGCTAGCTGGTCTCTCCCTCCAACATTTGTTCCATTGCTTCACTCTTCACAATTCACTCAAAAGAGTGAACACAGAAGCTGCAAAGCATCTTAAGGCTTAGACTGGGAAAACAAGCAATGTTATATCCAAAACATTTTATTGATCAAAAGAAGTTATAAAGCTAACCTTGAATCACCATGTGGGAAAATAAACTCAACCCCTGAAGAGAAAAATGTCTCACTTCAAAAGGGTATGTTCACTAAGGCGGATGATTTACTGGGAGTTAACATTATAACAACGCACCCAACCTCTATGGAGTATTTTGCTATTTTTTCACCTTAAATGTCTTTGCTATCATTTTTAAAGTTAAAGCTTGTAGGGTTACAATGTTAAAAGGTGGTGTTTATAACAAATATAAAGGGTTATTAAGAATTTGCTTTTGCTTGGAATGGAACACCTTTCACACAATTACTAACTTAAGTGGTATGTTGAACTTTTTTCTTTTTTTTTTTTTTGCAGTTTCTGGCTGGGGCTGGGTTTAAACCCACCACCTCCAGCATATGGGGCCAGCGCCCTACCCCTTTGAGCCACAGGCGCTGCCCAGTATGTTGAACTTTTACCAAACTTTTTACTTAGACTTGGAAGGAGCCTACTTGTTTTTGATGATCAAATGTTTCTAGATTCCTGACATGCTTTACACCTGCCTGCTTTAAAACACTTTGTTGTTTGTTCATGGGGGACCCATTCTGGGTTTGGAGATAAATTTCCTCATCCTGTGAGCCATCTAGTCCAATGTCTCCTTGGATTCAGTGACCATGATGAGTACAGAAGACAAAAGTAAACATAGCTCACATACTTAATCACCAATGTCAAAGTTCCTTTTTATTGACAAGATTTGGAATGAGGATGGTTTTGAGGAGAGGAGCTTGTGCTGTATGACTTGAAACCTGCACCAACTGCCCAGCAGATATGAGATATGGGCTTGCACCAAAAGGAGATGTTGGAGAGCAGAGGCTTCTTATAGGAATTGGAAAGACAAGAATGAATAGAGAGTCAGAAGTTAGTAATAAGAATAAGCTGTTACCAGGTTAGTCATGGGCATCAAGAGGTCCTAGGACACTAAAAGTCCCACACCTTCCCTTATCCCCCAGCCCACTCAATTTCAACCTGTCCATGCCCTAAACCCCTCAATGGAGGAAAAGGACACAGAGGGTGGCAGAGATGCTTCCTTCCCTTCCCATCCCCATCCCACTCTTACCAATTGCCTCAGACAATGAACTGGAAATTGAAGGGGAAAAACAGAGACTGTCATTTCTATGAACATTCCTGGGAATTCCTCATGGAAGGCTGGCAAGTAGGAGGGGATGAGATGAGCAACAGAGGAAAACTGGCCAATCAGAACCCATCACCAACCAACCCTTTCCTCCATATAATAGCTTTGTTCCTTCTAGCTGTTCTTCCTGTACTCCATGCAGGGCCTATCTCTCTGTATTAGATTTCATTCTTCCAGTTCTGTCCTTCCCAGATCTGAGCAGGAAGTGCTGGGGCCCTCTCAGTGCTGGCCCAGGATTTCCACTTCTTACTGCATCTCAGATACCCTGGTTGGTAAGACACACCATCCATACTACAGGGGAGATATACACTAGGCCAAAGAGACAAGTCCAATATCTACTGTGTGGGGTGAGTAAGAAGACAAAATGCCATGTCTATTTTTCCAAAGTGGAAAGGGGCAACTGAAGACAGAGCAATAGTTGTTTCCACTTCACCTCATTGACAAGCCTGGGTCTGAAACACAGGGATCCCCAACCACTTGCACTATAAAGACAGGAAAGTGAGGTGACCCTTACCTCCTTTCCTGCCAGGCACTCCTTTCATTTCACCTGGTGTGTACGAGCTTCTTCCTCGCCTATCTGACTGTGTGTGTCTTAAACCAGGGCAGCAGAGTTTACCAGCTTCACAACAGTGTCATTATCACAAGCACTTTATGTTAGAGGCATGACTAAATTTCTTGTGAATACACAAAAGCACACTTCAGGGACACAGATGTCCCCATCATCTCACCCACAGATGGACAATGAGAAGAAAACATGGTAACAGTCCTGACAAATGTAAAATAACCTGTGTGTCTTTTGCAATGAGGAAGTAGACTGGCCGATGGGCCATGCCTCCCCCTATGGAAGACCCCGCATGTTCACATGAAAAATACTAACGAAACCTGTGGGGAATTTCCTGTCCTCAGGGGTGCCTGGACCATTTATGAAGGACACAATTGCTAAAGACCCAAAGGGAAGAACAACAAGGATGCCTGTAAGATAGCTCATTGAAAACAGTGAGGATGCTTAAATAACTTCAATCTTGGGTAAACGAAGCATTTGTAATTATGAAACACATTGACATGCTATTGCAAACCAATGATTTTGGGGGGGAAAGGGTGTATCCATGGTACTTCCTTTACAACCAGGAAACAGCTGGGGCTTGGGAAAGGAAGCTATGCGTCCCACTTTGACATGCTCAAGACTCCATCCTTTCACTCTCAGGATCAACTACCCTTTCCCTGCTTCCCAAGACAATGTCATGACACAATCGCTGCTGCTTGGTTCGCAGATGTTGCTTCAGGTTGGAAACTCTGTGGGGAGTAAGGAGTTTGGTGTCTTTAATCCAGAACCAGCAAACTTCACTGAGAGAACTGAAATCCCAGTGAAGCCTGCACAGGTGCCCAACAGTAAGGATGATACTTTAAAGCAGCGATTCTCAACCTGTGGGTCGTGATCCCTTTCTAACAATGAAAGTACATTTTGACATTAAGAAGGCTGAGAACCACTGGCGTAACTGACCAGCAAACTTTTTTGACACTGGATTATCTGTATAGCTCTTTGGAGACACCAGGGTTTATCCACTGGGGCTGCCGAGGCTCCTACAACTACCCCAGGCCACCAGTGGGCCCAGGCATACCATTTGGGAAATCTGACCTTTCAACTGGCTTGCATCTCCTGCCTGAGGTCCCAAGAAGGCAGTTCTGTAGCATGAAGACTCCAGCCTGTGCATCTTCCTCTCTCCTCCAGCCCAGCCTTACCTGGGAGGCCACAGTACACAGATACTAAGAGATCACAGGTCCTACAGTGACTTGCTCAGAGTCCCTGTCCTGGCCCTTACCGCCTACATTACTCAAGCAGGTTGTCTAAGCAGGGGAAGGACTCAGAACTCACGTAGGACAGGAGCAAACCCCATGAGCAGTCAGCACATGCTGGACTTGGCCAGACACATGAACTCACCACACAGATCCAGACGTGTTTCATTGTCCCGTGTTGCCACCACATTTCCACGAGCCTGGAGTTGGGGGAGGTGTGGAGCTGTTGTGAAATTGGCAGTAAATCTCTATAAACACCAGTTGCCCAGGAAACCCCGATGTGGTGTAAGGAAACTCACCTGAGAGGGAGAATTGAGACGGCCCCTGTTCCTAACCCAAGAGTGTAAAATGTACCACCTGCTGCCCTCACACAAAGGGCTGCTGCTCAGCAGATTGTACCTGTGTAGATGGTCCCCATGTTTTGTACTTCCATCTCTCTCTCTCTCTCTCTCTTCCTGAAGTAAAGAAGAACACATAGAAGTCATTAAAATAGCAAAATCAAAATGTCATTCTCCATTCTCACTAGGACTGAACAGTTTTATCTCCCATCATTCCCTCCCATAACACGGGGCAGGAAGTAGAAGAGTTAAACTGAAGGGTGTTGCTGTCCACTGGCCTAGTCAGAGATGCGGAGATAAGCACTGCAGATGAAATGAACGATTTATTAAGAGATGGCTAGTGCTCGCTTGAGCATAGCAGCAATCAGCCGTCTTTATTCACTTTCTTATATACCCAAAATCACCAGTTAAAAATAATCCAAGAACAAGGAAGACAAAAGATAAAGATTCGTTATCAGCGTTAACACAGCAGAGTAGGTACACACCTTTCTAAACCAAGAATAACTTGTTTGGAGGTAAACAACAATGGAGATGAACCACAAAGGGCTGGGTTATCTGTTCTGTTTGCCTCCTTCCCTATATGACTAACTGAAAGTTTTTGTGTAAATAGAGATAGGGGATTAAGTGCAATGGTCCATTGCCCCAGGCACATGATCTGGCTCCAGGGTCTCTAGTACATTCTTTCCTTTAAGGCATGACTGCAGCCCAAGTACTGGAAATGTTCCTTCTCAGAGCCTTGTGGCCTCCAGGAGCCCAAATGAGACTGATTCACCTTACAAGGATGCAATGCACTGTGCCCCTTCAGAAGGGAGTGGTAGCTACTCACTCTTTCATGTCCTGGGCTGTCCTGGGCTATGTGTCCAATGTTCTTGCATGGTAGCATCAGAGCATGCTGTTGCCTACAGTCTGCAAGTAGCCACTGCAATTTCCGTCAAAAACCTGGCCCCACACCTTCCCTCCCCCACCTTACACCAAGACAGTGTCCCCTCACCTGAACTGACCACAATCTGCGAGAATAAAACTTCATCCTTTCCTTCTCCAGGGCAGGCACATCTTCGCCTGCTGACTTTCATAGTGGAGTAAGGCACCCACTTAAAGGTGCATTAGTCCAACTACATGGGAGCACGAACTCTCCAAACAGCCTCCTATAGCCAGGCATTGGAGCTGCTCTTCCAGAGTCACTCACCTGAGCATACCACAGAGTGAGAACCGCAAGCACCTGGAGACAGGGAGGCAGGGAGCACTGAAGGCTCTGAGCTTGATGGGGAGGGGAGGCCAGGGACTCAGGTTCCTCCTGAACCCTGGAGGAAAGGAGCCCTGCCAGGCGTGCATCCTGCCCCAGGCAACCGCCACTCCACCCTTGGGGTGCTCAGCAGGGGAAGGGGCCACAAGCCTTGTGCCGTGGACCTAAATGTACCCTCCCCAGTGCCCGCCCTCCTGCGTGTCTGCTGGGCAAGGGTACCCTTCATCTACTGCAGGTTAAGGCATCTACTTGAGGCCCGAGGGATGATGCAAACCCCCCAGCTCACCCAGTGCCCCCTCTGTGCCCCTGGACATTCTGCCTTCCTCCCAGGGATACCCACATCCCCTCCAGACCCGGGGAATTATCTGTGAAGCTCTGCAGGAACCTGGAGAGGTGGGGGAGCAGCATCCGGGGATCCTTCATCCTCTGGCAGACACCTACAGAGAAAACAGCCCAAGGGTTCACCTTCAGTGGTTTAGAGGCGAGATGCGTCTACCCCGGCTAGCTTCCTCGGGGGCAGTCACACAGCAGCTTGTCTTCCAAACCAAAGGGTGTCCCTCTGGGGGCCCAGCTCCTGTGGGGGCGTCCTGAAGTCGAGGCGCCGTCTTCCTTTCTCCTGTGGGTTTCCCTCCAGAGGTCTGTTCACTAACAGGGCCTTGTCATTCCCATTCACCTGCCCCCTGTGTGTGTTCCAGAGAAATGCAGGCAGGTAAGACGTGAGAGAGGGGCGAGGAAGCAGGGCTCACTGTAGGAGCCTCCTGGGCACAGCCTGCATTTCCCCCGTGGAGCTCCCGGAAGCCAGGGCCAGCACAGTCTCAGCAGCAGTTGCCGCCACCACGTCAACCCCCTGAGAGGGACGTCAGGGTTCCCCTTCTTCCCCGGGTGCCTACTGTGCCCTCCTTGCCCTGCGCCCTGTTGTCCAGGTTGTCTGCTGTCCTGTGGCCGAGCTCCGCTTGTCTCTGCCCCTGCTCAAGCTCAGGCTTACGTCACACAGGCTACAGAGCAGAAGGAACTGGGGGAGGGGGAGGGGAGCCCCCAAAGCTCAAAAGGCAGAGCTGGAATTGGGCCTAGCCACACTGAGCACCCAGCTCTCTAGGACTCTGCTAGTTGCTGGGCGTTCTCTCTCCTGGGACCTAGTGGAAAATCTCACTTGTGAATATGAAGTGAGCAACTGGCTGGGAATGGATGGACCCTGACAGGCCTTCCTTTCCTTTGTTTTTCTTTTCCGTGTGATTCAACATATCTATCTATAGCAATGAACATAATGTTAATTGTACGTATCTTTGCATCTGCTATGATCATTGAAATTTAGAATATTTACAACACCTGATAATGCTCCTTCATGCCTCTTTCAGCCCATATCACCCCTAGTTAATCACTGTTGTGAACTCTAGGTGATAGACTAGCTTACCTGCTCTTGAGCTTCATATAAATGGAGCCAAATGCTCTGTCTTCTTCTTAGTCTGTTATGTTTGTGTCTACATTGAGTCTGTGACATCTGACTCCATTGTTCTTCTCTACCCAGGACTATTTCATCTCGTGACTATACCAGGAATTATTCATTTAACCAAAACCTAGCATAGTTTTTTTTCCTTCCCGTTTTAAATTATTATAAATAAAGGTGAAATTAAAATGTTTGTTCATGTGTTTTGATTAATGTATACCATCATTTCTGTTGGGTGTATTACCAGGAGTAGAATTGCTTGTGTCATATTGTATTTTAGTCAGCTCATACTGTTCTTACAAAGTACCATATACTGGTTTCCTTGAATGAAATCAATTTATTTTACAACAGTTATGCTATCTAGAAATCCAAGATTCATTTGCCAGTGTTTCTCTAGTGTCTTTCTAGAGAGGGTGCTGTTTGTACATTGTAGATGGCTGCCTTCTTGCTGTCTCCGCTTAGCAAGTAAAGTCAGACAGCAAGCCCTCTGGTGCCTCTTCTGATGGGGCAATGATATCATGATCAGAGCCCCACCCTCATGAACTCGGTTATATCTCAGAGTCTCAATTTCCAAATAAAATCACTTTCTAGGATTAAGGCTTCAAGATATAAATTTTGGGGAAAGCAATTCAATCCCAAACTTTCCACTCTCTGACACCTACAAAATTCATATCCTTCTCACATGGAAATTATACTCATTTTATCCTAACAGCCCCGTGCACTTCAGTAAATTCTGCATCAACTATAAATTCTGAATCCCAAAGTTTCATATAAATATCATCTAAATCATATATGTGTGAGTGTGTAGGTACTATTTATCCTGAAGATAATTTCCTCTTTAGTTTAATGCTGTAAAACCAGACAACTTATGTGCTTCCAACATACAATACTGGGGCATGTGGAGGATACACATTCCCATCCCAACAGGAAGAAATTGAAAGAGAAAAGCGTGGTAGGTCCCAAGCAAATCCTAAGCTTACTACATCAAATTCCATTAGAAAGTAAGGCCTTAGATTAATCTTTCTTCTTTGACGCTTTGCCCTGCAGTCCCACATCATGATAAATGAAAGATACAAAAAAATGCATAGGAAACATAGAGGGAAAGAAGCTGGATTAACATCTCCATAAGACTGGAGAATTTTGTTTGGATGATTGACAATTGATAATGATTTCTGGGTTTCTTTGTGAGTCAAATGTCCTATGTTTATATTCTATTGATGTTTATATGAGTGTGTGAATACCATAAATGTTGAATTATACACTTTAAATTGCTGTTTTTATATGATGTAAATTTCTTCTCAGTAATGCTGTTTATAAAAAAAAAAGGTTGTCTTTATATGGTTTGAACTTATTATAGTTTACATTTCCTGGCAATTTAAAGGTAAAATCAGTTATATTCTTTCCCTAGAACTAAGATTCAAATCTTATAATTGTCCAAATTTGTGTTTATAAAAAGCATGTCTCCATGAATAATTGGTAGAAAAATCACATTTGTGAGGCAGATCGTAAAAATTATATCAGTGCATGTCCAATGAAAGTGTTTTATGAATATGGTAATTGAATCTGAGTGTGAGCTTTCACAGAAAGAGTTCACATTAGATACCAGATGTAGAGAATGCCTAAATAAAAAGTGGTGAAAATGTCTTAATTTTTGTGTCTTTGGCACTGAGTTTTTACCTTTGTCAAAACTGTTTTATGAAAATTAGATTAGAACTTATACAGTGGACATACAGTTCATGTGCAATTTAAAATAGTTTAACATAGCAAATTGCACACAAACTTTGTCCACCATGTATACATATTCTGAATAAATATATTTAAGGTTAGAGCTAAAATTGATGTGTTGAGTTTTCAGTTATAATAAGAGAGAGCAACAGCGGATATTAAAATAAATAAGAGAAATGGATTACCACATACAGAGTCAACAAAAATGGTACTGATGTAAGTGATTTAAGCCAGTTTTTATAAGATTGAAAAAAAAGTAAGAATGAAGAAAAAGTGGTACCAGTGGCAGAGCTAATATTTTTTTAAAACCATAGTCTGAAAAGGCAGTTCAGCCTGACAGAGAAAACATGGAAAAAGTCTTGCTAAGTGCAAATATTGACAATATGAAAGGGAGTAAAAAATATACGTGGGATAAATTGCCAGTCTTTGAAAGACATTTGAGAGAGATAACAACAAAAAGGAGAAGAGCAGTGTCTTTGGCAATTGAATGAAAAAGGAAAAACATTAAAAAGGAGAAATTTAGGGTCTTCCCAGCCAAACATAAATAAATGAATGAAGAATACACAAAAAATCCCCTTCCAAAAACTCATAACAGAATTTAGACTTCACTCCACTGATAGAACAGAGTCCTATAAACTAAAAATCATCATGAAATAAATATAAGATAATTCAATAAATCAATACAAACTTCTTTTTAAACTTGGAAAGGTGAGATTTGATTCACATAATTAAACTAAGGAGAAATCTCTCTCAATACAACAACCATAAAGCAGAAAAGAAAATAAGATCACATCCTCAAGTGCACAAACATACAGAAAACATCATTCAGATATACAGAAAAAATACTTTGAATCTGAAATCTAATACCTAAGAATAGATTTGTACAAAGACTAGGGAAGAAATGAAAAGGGATTTGCTTAAATTCAGTAAAAAATAATGACAAAATCAAAATAATCACAGAATTGAAAATTAAAATCACAAGGTGTCCAGTGAAAAAGATTCAATGAAAATGTCAAGATAGCATTGAGGAAAGTTAAAAACAGAAGAAGATAATGAATAAAAAGGAGAATGGGGAAAATAGAAATAGACAAGGGAGTATATTCATCTGACTGGAGTCCTTGAACAAGAAAACAAAACAATCTGTCAGAGTAAATTAAAATATAAAACCATTATCTCCCAAAATTTCACAAATAGAATAAGATCTCTAGGTTTATAATGAGAGTGGTTACTTATTACTTTGGAAAAATTCACCTTAACATATAGAATATGACACATTGCCTAGTAAAATAAATAGGAAAGATGAAGAAAATAGCTTCAAAGATTCCTGGGTAAACAAAAAAATTAAAATGGCAAGGGGTTTACCCTAGCATCTGGCTTTACAAAAATAAAATGAAAAACAAAGAAAGATGGAAGAGATTTCTTTTTTAAGTCTGAAAAATAAAGTCCAAGAATATAAATCCAGCAAAACTATCCTTCGAGTATCAAAGCTTTACTAATAGAGATTTCAACATACAAGCTTTGTGATCCCTGTACTTCTGAAACTTTATTAAGGATTCTAATAGAGTGTGAGCTTCAGCCAAACAAGAGATGACAAAGAAAATTTCGCCAAAAGAAATATAATTGTGAGTGTTCTAATATTTACAATTATAAATATAAGACTAAAGTTGAAAACTGGGATAGAATAATACAATACAATTGTTATAGGTTGTGATAATAAAAAGCTAATGAAATTTTTTAAATGGGAAAAGAGTGTGAGAAAGAAAAATTGAATGAGCTCATTATTACATAATTGTAAGCAGACATTAAACATCATCATTAGTAGCTGACAATCTAGATAATAAAGGGTAAATAAAAGCATTTAAAAAATATATGATATAAAACAGTATCAACAACAAAATACAAATGTTTCCAAATAAATGAATAAATAACTGGCTAACAAAAAAGCAAGTAATACACATCATATAACAAAGAATAGTAAAATTAGTTAATTAAAACATTTGAAAAATTGGAAATGAAATAGATCAGTCATGTCAATAAATATAAATAGGGCTAATACATCACTTAATGATTTTTCATATTTATTTACAAATCAAGGCTCAATTATAAGCTTTATACAAGACAGACATTTAAGGAAAATCAAACAAATAAACAAGTCACAACCTACCATTATCAACAAAAAAGGGCTAAGATAGTAAATGTAAATAAGTAAGAATTGGCAAAAGAGAAAACACACGGCTAAGGGAGATTTTTTAAAAATAATAAGTGATATAGTAAATGATAATTTTATAGATTTTAAACACCTACATTCACTTACTTAGATATAAAAACAATATAATGCCACATAGAATGACAGCTCTAAAGCAATGCAATTTTTTATTTATCTTTCAAATTATCGCACTATCAATGTATATTTAGAATCTACTGATTAAACATAGATTATATGCATTATACATTACCACTGGGATTTCACATTGCATATATTCAAGAAGCAAACTTAAAGAATTTCAAACCATTAAGAACAAACTTTGTAAAGAATGGGGATGAATTTATTAGTTTCTCTCAAGACAACCCTTAACAGGGAGACTCCCAATTTAACTTCCTTGAGGGATACGATGTTTATTAAAGTGTAAGTTCTAAAATGTGTTCATTTAAGCTACACACACACACATAGAATCAAAACTTACATTATAACGGTTTTAGACCATGAGACAACCCTATCATTCCCCACCCTGAAGATTTATAGAAACACAAATTGCTTTCTCCTTGCAAGTAAATTTGTTAAGGAGGAACTTTGTTGGTAGTATAGCCCTCATCCAGTCCATATCCTCTAATATTTAGGTACCTGTGGACCAGCCAGTCTGTCCTCCAAACCCAGACCCATGTCCTTTCACTTTCACACATCTACCTCTTCCTTTCCATTCCCCCTTTCCATTATCAGTAAAGACACAGAAACATACACAAGCATAGTTTCATTCAGCACTTGTTCATTTTATTTCAATCATCATGATCCATGTTCTCTGTTGCACTAGTCAGGTATTATGCATATGACTATTTTTTAGCAGATCATTTATCAGGTTACACAGCAGATGATTCCAAGGACTCTGGCTCTTGCTGTATAGATGCTAGATACTCAGATCATTGCTATATAGTCAAAGTGCTGGCATTTTCTAGGGCTGTACTCCTTATAGGAATAATTTTCAATCAGCCTCTTATTGAGCTTGTGGTAATGGCCAAATAGTGTTTATCTTCCTATTTTCTTTATTTTTTATTGTTATGGATTCATTGAGGGTACAAAGAACCAACTTAAACTGATTGCATTGGTTAGGTAAATTCCCTCTTATAATTGTGTCCCACCCACAAGAGGTGTGTCACACACCTCTCCCCATTCCCCCATCTCCCCACCCCCCACCATGTACTATGTAATCAATTGTCCTCATATCAGAATTGAGTACATTGGATTCTTGCTTCTCAATTCTTATGATGCTTTACTAAGTAGAATATGTTCCACCTCCATCCAGGTTAATATAAAAGATATAAAGTCTCCGTGTCTTTTAATGGCTAAATAGTGTGCCATGGTATATATACATATACCACAGCTTGTTAATCCATTCCTGGATTGGTGGGCATTTAGGTCGTTTCCACAATTCGGCAATTCTAAATTGAGCTGTGACAAACAGTCTAGTGCAAATGTCCTTATGATAAAAGATTTTTTTTTCTTCTGGGTAGATGCCCAGTAATGAAATTGCAGGATAACATGGGAGGTCTAATTTGTGTTCCCTGAGACTTCTCCATACTTCTCTCCAAAAAGGTTGTATTAACTGCAGTCCCACCAGGAGTGTAAAAGTGTTTCCTTCTCTCCACATCCACGCTGGCATTTGCAAGTTTGAGATTTTGTGATGTAGGCTATTCTCACTGGGGTTAGATGATATCTCAGTGCAGGTTTGATTTGCAGTCTCTAATGATTAGAGACAATGAATATTTTTTCATATGTTTGTTAGCCAGTCGTATATGTTCTTTAGAGAAGATTGTATAGTTCTACTCATGTTTCTTGCACAGTAATACATGGGAGGATCACAGAGAAAGAAAAAGAGGAACACTGGTAGGTTAACTTGACCCCTCTCTGGACATGAGATGACAGGGCTTTTCATCTTCTTCCTCCTTTTGCTGTGTGGGCTTGGTTGTTTTGTGACTACGGTGGGTGCATGTGGTTTTCTGGTCCACTTAAGCATGTAAAAACCTGTCATTTATCTATATCAGGGCTTCAGATATCCCTTTCTATTTCTCTTTCATCCATAGTGAGGACTTGTATCTTAGGCTTTGTTTGGGTAGTGAAGTTCTGCCCTAACCAATGGTAGCCCTGACATGGTTTAGATATCACAAAGCAGTAGCCTGACTTCTCAGAGGGGATATGTGGCCAGAATTCTCTATTTGAAGAAAGGAGTAATTTCTTCAGCACCTCCTAAAGAACTTTCCCCATAGCAGGGGGAATATATCTTCTCCAAACCACCTTCCACTACCAACCTATGGTTCATTCCGTTTTCTTTTGTTTTTCACAACGACCTATTATTTTAAATGCCTTGCCCTTAAGATAATGCCTTCCCCTTCCCCTCTAAGATAATGTATCCTTATTTAAGTCTCAGTGGAGATTTGAATCATCTTACTTCCCTTCTACAAATTCTAATTATGTGTCTTGAAGACCACTCATTCCTTTGCTATTATCAGGCAACTTTTCTACCCACCTACTTTTGCCTAATATTCAGGTAAATCTCTTTGTTTTTATAACTTCCAGTCTGAAATCACTTCCTTTTAGCTGTCAAGATTTCATTGAATAAACTTGCCACACTGAGTATCCTAGTCTCGATCATAAATGATGGATTGTGTTTATTTCAGAAGGCACAGTGGACTTAATGAAAGCCCCCCCAAACATGTGTACATATCTTTCCTATCACAAGAATCTGTGAATATTTCCTTAAATGGCTAAAGAGTGAATATTGCTTTATATATAAAAATTTAAGGTTCTTGAGAGGAGGAATTTATCCTAGATTATCCAGGTGAGGTCTAAATAGAGTCATAGGTATACTTATAAAAGAGAGGGAGAGGCATTTTGACAGGGAAGACAATGTGAAGATGGAACAGAGAGAGATATAGCCACAAGACAAAGAAAGCCAAGGCCAGCCAGTAGTAGCCATAATCCAGAAAAGGCAAAAATCAAATACTTCCTCTAATTACATGATTAGGGTCACATTCACGCTGACTCCTTGCATTCAAACTTCTTGCCTCTGGAATTGTGAGAGAATATTTCAGTCGTTTTAATCCACCAGGGTTGTGGCAATTTATTACAGCAGCCACAGGAAATAAATTCAGAGGGTAAAACACCCAGAGTTGGGTTTGCCATTGTAGTAGAAATTTGGAGAACATAAATACATACATACTTCAAGGTTGCTGCTGAGTAGTTGAATACAAGAAAAAAAATCTAAGGCTGATGAGCTTTTCCTAGGAATTATTCAGAGGTATGTTTGACCCATGTGCAAAGGTCTTCTCAACATGTTTTCTTACCTATCAGACCATCAGGCACTTTTTCTCACTGGCATTGTTAGCATCATACTTTCCTCACAGCTTATGTCACAGTTGGGATACAGTTGAAGTTTATTTTTATGAATCACTATAACAACCTTTCAACTTCTTGATGTAATGTTTGTATCCAGTTTCTGTCCATATAGCCCCTGAGTAGAATGTCTCCCATTCAGATCTTTCATGCTAAAGGATAGGGGTGGTGGGGTTCACCAAGGCCTATGCTCATAATCAACTAGCAGATTAAATTAACCTGAAGACTTCACAGGTCCACACAATCATTTAGCTTAACAAGACTTACGGATTCCTACGGAGCATTCACTTCCTGGTGCCCACTTGTTGATTTCTCACCCAGCATTCATACCAACTGTGGAAAATCTCTTCACAAGATTTTCATTTGTTAATGCAAATGAAGTTTGAGGGTTACTATCTCACATGATATAGTACATTGATTTATAAACATTTATTAAGCATGTGCTTTAGTGAAAAATTGAGTAAAAGGCCTCAAGTAACACATACCAACAAAGACATAACCTTCATACCAAAGAAGTTCTAGTCTAGTAGAATAGGGAAGTCTTGGAGGTATATACCAGTCAACGTGGGGTCAGAAATTGGCCTTGTGGGCGCCTCTTCTTCCAAACTTCATTCTATGTTATTGCTTATTGATCTTGGACTTTAATTCCTTTACTTTCCTAACCCTCATAAATCTCAAAGTCTTCTTCAACCCCTGCTAAGAACTAAATCTCCCTCTATACAACTGAATTTCCTGTTTCTTCTTTCAGGTTCTCTGCAAGGTGTCATAGATCTCCAATGCGACACACCACTAATAGCATAATCCTAGTTTTCAAAAATTTCTCCAAGCAAGGATTAATCTACTTTAGCCTTGAATGTTGTATTTTACTCTGCATGTGTGGCTGCCCAAAGATAAAGGTATCTTTATTCAATGAGCCCTTGCCATCATCATCATTAGGACATAGGTGGTGTGTAGGTTCAAAGAGAAAATGATCCCATTCGTTTCAGGGTCAGTGAGGACAAAAAGTGGATGAGAGACTTGGGGCAAGGAATGATGATAATGCAATCATTCTTAGATCTGAAACTTGGTACACTGGTGTACATGTGTGGGAAGACTAGGTAGGTATTACAGGCTATGTGCAAGAACAATGTCAGGAATCAGAGACAGAATTAACTGGAGGTCTAAATAAACAGCTGGTTTTGTGGAGTTAAGCCACAAAGTGGTGAGTCTTAAACTGATCACATTTAATAAACAATTTTATTTTCTTCTCTAAAATCTGGTGAATTATATCAAAGCTCTGGGCTCAGTAAACGCGAAAAAATCGATAGCTAAGGTACATATTTAGGTATAGGCTGTAAATAGAATAAAGGGACTGGGAGAGTGGCACCTTGACAAGATAGAAATCTCTTTTTAATACCCATACCACCACTGCAAAACGCCATGAATGACTCCCTCATCCCAGAATTCTCAGGTGAAGTCTGGTCTCCTGACTGCTTACCTAGCTTGGTGGCAGCAGGCTATCCATATAGGTGCCTTCTTACCAAATTGCCAGTGTCAGTGGAGACCTAGTAGAAAGAATGATCTCCTACCCAGATCCAGCAACAGCAGGAAGCTCATGAAGGCACTTTTCCTGCTAGTATTTTAAAGTCACCTCCAAAACTCATGGTGAAATTTAACTACCTTGGACAATATTAAGAAGTGGGCCCTTTAAGAAGTGTTTGGGTCATGAGGGCTATTCCCTTATGAATGGATTAGTGCCATTATTGTGGGAATGGTTTTGTTTTCATGGAATGAGCTCCTGATAAAAGAATGACTTAGGGTTAATTTTCTCTGTCTTATCTTCTCTCTCACCATGTGATGCCTTCTGTCATATTATGATGCAGCAAAAATGCCCTTACTATATTCAGCCTCATGATCTTGAATTTAACAGCCTCCAGAATGATGAACTAAATAAATATCTCCTCTTCATAAATCACTCAGTCTGCAGAATTCTAATATAAGATCAGCAAATGGACCAAGACGGTCCACCTCTTCTGACATCATGTAAACAGGGAACAAGTATTGGAACATGGAGTGAGGAGAGATTTTTAAATGTTTCCCTGCATAATGTCAGTGGAGATCAGTTAGGGAATCCAGACCTTGACTTCCAGTCACAGCAAGAAGTTAACTCACACAAACACTTTGCTCCATTGCCAGTGATTACAGAAAAAATGAGCAGAGTGTCTGGATTTTGTCACTCTTCACCTCAAAATGAAGTAATTGTGGGCAGCACTCATCACCTACCCAATTACAAAGAGAAGAATGTCTCATAAAGGAGAGACCTATAGAAAGGAATTCTTTAAACTGCAAGAAAAACACTAGGAAGACCTGACAAACTCACACGCAAAACTGACTAGAGAAAAAAATGCATATCTCAAAGTCTCATAACTGAACCAAAGTTTAGGATGCCATTCAGGTTTTCAAAGTGGCCTCAAAGTAGAATAAAAAGGAACAACACCAGAATAGCATTGCCAGGGCCCTAAAAACTAAACATTATTTGAACCACAGCCCGCAAAAGTAGGCCAGGCCCCATGTGCCAAACCTAATCTGGGTGACTGCCTGCTAAAATAGATGATTTAAATAGGATTCAGAGTCTCCTAACATCATACTCAAAATTTCTAGGATACAAACAAAAATCTCTCATCATACCACAAACTAGGAAAATCGCAACTTGATTAAAAAACGCAATCAACAGATGGCAACCCTGAGATGAAACAGATACTAGAATTTCTGATAAGAATTTTAGATTAGATATGATAAAAAATGTTTAAACATAAATTACATATTCTCTTGAAACAAAAATACATAATTTTTATTAATTAAATAGAAATTATATAAAAGATCCAAGGTCAAATTGGAGACATAAAGCATATAAAAACAAAACAAAAAAACTTACTGATCGGATTCAGCAGCAGATTGGAGATGACAGAGAAAATAATAAATGAACATAAAGATAGATTTAACATGCAGTAGTCTTTACAAAAATAGACTACAAATCTGAACATCAGAAAGAAAATACACTGGAAAACATAAGCAAAGCCTCATGTACTTGTTCAACAATAACAAAAGTTAGCAACTATGTCATTACTGTCACAGAAGAAGAGGAGAAAGATTGCTTAAATATTTAAAGGAAATTCTTCACACACACACACACACACACACACACTCACACACTTGCACATTACAAAAAGAATCACTGAGCATCAGAAAGAAAAAATAACATTCTAAAGATTAACAGTATTAAAGTATTAATATACATTACTTCTCTTGAGTTTTCCAAATTATGTTAGAGACTGAAGCAAACATTTCGTTGTCACGTAGTCTAGAGTGGTTTTAATCATATGCAGAGAAATAAATTTTAAAAAATTATGCTCTAAACACAGAGTATAGAAGAACAAAAATGGAGGTAAGTTGTCTATCCTTTTCTTATGCTGATAAAAAGCTCACGTTGACAGATTATGACAAGTTACATATGTATAATGCAATATCTGAAGATGGCACTAAAATTTTATAAAACACAACTAATGAGTCAAAATTAAACTCTAAAAAATATTCAGGTGACCCAATGGAAGGGATAAAATGTAAAACAGAGGGATCAAACACTTTTTTGCAAATACAAAATGGTAGACATAAGCCCTAATATACCAATGACTATATTAAATATACCAATTGAAAGGTAAAGAGTGGCAGAATACTTTTTTTTTTTTTAATTTTTTTATTAAATCATAACTGTATACAATGATATGATTATGGGGCATCATACACTCACTTTTTAAGTGATCAATTCTTCTCTTGACTGATATTGAAGTTATTTCCTGTTTGCCATTGTGAATAGTGCTGCAATGAACGTAAGAGCATCATCCTGGTATCAATTCTTTTACATGAATATCCAGAAGTTAGATTGCCAGATAATATAGTAGTTCTATTTTTAAATTTATGAGGAACCTCCATATTGTTTTTCATAAAGGGTGCATCATTATACAGTTCCAATACGATGTACAAGGGTTCAAATTTCCCCACATCCTTGCCAACATTTCTTATCTTTAGTTTTGCTTTGTTTTGTTTTGATAGTAGTCATTGAAATAGGTGTGGGATGATTTCTCATTTTGGATTTTATTTGCATTTCACTGATTATTAGTGATACTGAGAATTTTTTCATGTACTTGTGGCCATTTATATGTCATCTTTGAAAAATGTCTACTCAGCTTCTTTGCCCATTTTTAATAGGGTTAATAATGCTTTTAGTTAGTTTGGTTTGTTTATATTATTGAGTTGTTCAAGTTCCTTATGTATTCTGAATATTAACCCCTTGTCAGATGTATAGTTTGCAAATTACATTCACCTATTTGTAGTTTTCCTTTTTACCCTGTTGATTGTTCATTTTGTTATAAAGAAGCTGTTATGTTTAATGTAGTCATACTGCTTATTATTTGTCTTTGTTGCCTTTATGTTTTGTGTAATATCCATAAAATAATTGCTAGCACAAATTTCATGAGGATTTTCTGATTTCTCCTAGAAATATGACAGCATTGTGTCTTATATTTAACTCTTTAATGCATTTTGAGATAATTTTTGTGTATTTTGTAGAATAAGGATCCAGTTTCATTATTTTGTCAGTGCAAATCCAGTTTTCCTAATACAATTTATTGAAGAGAATGCCTTTCTTTATCATGTATTCCTGACGTGTCTGTAGAAGATCAGCTAACTGTATATACATGGACTTATGTCTGGGCTCTCTATTCTTTTCCTTTGATCTATATGTCTGTCTTGATGAGTCATGAAATGTATGTCTGCAACTTTGTTCTTCTTTCTTAAAATTGATGTTGCTATTTGTGGTATTTCATAGTCACATATAAATTTTAGAATTGATTTTGTTTGTGTTTCTGTAAAAATAATGCCATTGGAATCTTGGCAGAAACTGCAAAGAAACTGTGGACTGATTTGAGTAGTATAGACAATTTAACAACATTAAGTCTTTCAATCCATAAACATGGAATTTATAGCTATTTATTTGTTATCTTGTTTAATTTCTTTCGTCAAAATTTTGTTGTTTTCAAAAAGTTCCAAATCAGCTATGTGCAGTAGGAGGAGGATATCTTGAGCTCAGGAGTCTGAGACTCACCTGATCAAGATTAAGACTCCATCTCTACTATAAACAAACAAAATTAGTTGGACATTGTGTGGTGGACACCTGTAGTCCCAGCTACTCGGGAGGCTGAAGGAGGAAGATTGCTTGAATCCAGGAGTTTGAGGTTGCTATGAGCTTTCACTTCTAGGCTATCCAGTTTGTTGGAACATATTTGTTCATAGTATTATGTGATTTTTAAAGTATTTGTGGCATAAATTGTAGCATTACTTATTGAAGATCTGATTTTAATTATTTGAATATTCTCTCCCTTTTACTTAGTCAAGCTAAAGGGTTATCAATTTTGTTCATTGTTTTTTTCAGTGAGACAGAGTCTCACTTTTTCACACTTGGTAGAGTGCCATGGCGTCATACCTCACAGCAACCTCAAACATCTGGGCTCAAGCGATTCTCTTGCCTCAGCCTCCTTAGTAGCTGGGACTGCAGGTGTCAGGTACAATGCCTGGCTATTTTGTTGTTGTTGTTGTTGTTGTTTGTTTAGCAGGCCCAGGCTGGGTTCGGACCCACCAGCCCCAGAGCATGTGGCTGGCATTCAGCCAATTTTGTTCATCTTTTTAAAAAACTCAACTTTCCCAGGCATTGTGGCGGGCACCTGTAGTCCCAGCTACTTGGGAGGTGGAGGCAAGAGAATCGCTTGAGCCCAGGAGTTGGAGGTTGCTGTGAGCTTGATGCCACAGCACTCTACCCAGGGTGACAGCTTCTTGAGACAGCTCTGTCTCGAGAAAAAAAAAAGAAAAAACTCAACTTTTTCTTTTATTATTTTCTGTTTTTCTATTTTCTATTCCATTCATTTATGCTCCAATCATTATTCTTTTCCTTCTTGTAACTTAGGCTTAGCTTGTTTTTCATTTTTATAGTTACTTGAGATATAAAATTAGGTTATTTATTTCAGATGTTTCTTCCCTTTTAATGTAGGCATGTAGTGTTATCAAATTCCCTCTTAATACTTTTCCTGAAACAAGTAATCAAACAAATTTTGTTTTGTTGTGTTGTCATATTCATTTGATTTAAGGAATTTAATGTCCTGTTTTATTTCTTCTTTGACCTAATGGTTGTCCAAGGGTGTTTTGTTTAATTTCCATGTATTTATTAATTTTATGTTTTCCCTTCTGCTATTGAATTGAAAATTCATTTCATTTTAGTTAAAAAAGATACTTGGTATGATTTCAGTATCTTAAAGCTGTTAAAGACCTCTTTCGTGGCACAACATATGCATTATCTTGGAGAAAGTTATGTGTACACTTGAGAAGAATGTGTATTCTACTGCTGTTGATGGAATATTCTGTATGTGTCTCTTAGATTCGTTTGGCCAATAGTATTATTTAAGTTATCCTTTCTTTATTGATCTTCTGCCTAGATGTTATGTTTTAATATGTTATTGAACTATTAAAAGTGGGATATTGTAGTCTCCAAACATGATTGTATGGCTTCCTCTTTCTCTATGTCAATGTTTGCTTTAAGTAATTAGGTGTTTTCCTGTTGGGTACATATATAATCGTTATATCTTCTAGGTCAATTAACCCTATTTTCTAATAGGGTTTTCTAGAATTTATTTATTTATTTTTTTACAATGTATTTATTTCTAATAGACAATTTTCTAATTTAGTCTGATACACAAGGGCTGTCCAGAAAATATTCAGCCGTGTATGCCTCTAGTTTTCATGTTACATAGATGAATACTTTCTGGACAGCCCTTGTCTAGTAGCCATCCCTGCTCACTTTTGGTTTCCATTTGTATGGAATATCTTTTTCTGTCCCTCTATTTTATGCCTATATGTGTTCTTAAATCTTCTATGAGCTTCTTCTAGGCAGTATATACTTGGATAATTTTTCTATATATTAATCTATTTTGTCTTTTGATTAAGGAATGTAATCTATTTACATTTAAAGTAATTATTAATAGGGAAGCATTTACTATAGACATTTTGTTAGTTTTTTATGTTCATCTTGTAATTCTTTTGTCCATCATTTTCTCTTTTTCTGTATTCCTATGTGTTTCCTTGATCCTATTGATATACCTTGATTCTTTTCTCTTTCAGTGTAACTTCTATAGGTATGTTTTATGGTTACCTTTGAGCTTACACAAAATATCTTATAGTTATTAAATTCTGCTTTAAACTCAATTGCATACAAAAACTCAACACATTAACTTTTTATTTCTACACTTTATCTTATCATTTACAATTTAAATGTATTTATATTCTATTATCTTTTAGCATATTTTAAGTTAAAATCACTTTTTTCTTTTAACATTCATACTAGAACAAAAAGTGATTTTCTCACTGCTATTACAGAAATACTGTTTTATATTTGACTGTATATTTACTTTAGCAGTTAATTTTACATTTTCTTATGTTATCATACTGTTTTAATGTCTTTTCATTTTAACATAAAAACAGAGTTTTACAAGTCTTATAAACAAAAACTGCTGATGATTCACTTCCTCTGCTTTTGTTTGGAAAAATTTTTGGATCATTTTCATTTTTGAAAGAGAAATTTGCCAGGTATAACATTCTTGGATGTTAGGGCTCGTTTTTTTTTCTTTCTTACTTTCTTTTTTTTTTTTTTTTTGGCTGGGGCTGAGTTTGAACCCCCCCATCTCCGGCATATGGGGCTGGCACCCTACTCCTTTGAGACACAAGTGCCAGGGCTTTTTTTTTTTTAAATCTTACAACACATTTAAGCTATCATCCCATTCTTTTATGGTCTTCCAGTTTTCTGCTGAAAATTTAGTCATCTAATGGTTCTCTTGTATGTAAGAAGTCACTTATCTCTTGCTACCTTCAAAATTCTTTTTATCTTCAACACTTAACAGTTTAATTTTGATGTGTCTTGGTATGTATTGCTTTAGTTTCATTGTTTTTGTGTCCTTGGGGCTTCTTGCATCTCAATGTCCATTTCTTTGGCTAGATTAGGAAAGTTTTCAGCCATATGTGTTTAAACATGATTTTAGCTCCTTTCTATCTTTCTTCTCTAGCTGGAAACACTACAGCATGTATAGGGGTCAACTTAATGGCATTCCACAATTTTCTTAAGGTTTCTTCCACTTTCATAATTATTTTTTTCTTTTGCTTCCTCTGAAAGAATTATTTCCAGTGAACTGTTTTCAGTTCACCGAACCTTTCTTTTGCTTAATCTGTTCTGCTTTTGAACCCTGCTATTGATCCCTCTATTGATTTTTTTTTATTTCAATTATTGTGTTCTTGAACTGTATAACATGTTGTTTTTTTATTTTATGATATAATTTCTACTTATGAGTTGAGATCCTTTGGTCATGCATTGTTCTCTTGACTTTGGCAAGAATTTTTTATGACAAATATTTTGAATTCTCAGATAAATCATGAATCTCTGTTTCATAACTGTTGATGTCTGGAGATTCATTTTCTTCCATTGAAATGTCTTGGCCCTATTCTTCATTTTTCTTGACTTTCTGTATTGATCTATGTTCCTTAGACCAAATAAAAAAACACATCTCCCACTTTATAGACTGTCCTCATACTAGAGAAGCTCTCACCAATAAAGCCAGCCAGATATTTTGGAGGCCTCAATTAACTCATTCCCTTCCCAGGGAGAAATAAGGACCCGTGGCTTTTGCCTCCTCACTCTGTGCTAAGCCAAAGAAATTGGCAGCTATAGCATTTACCACCTAATTCTGCCACTCCTTTCTCCACAGACAGCTATACTTTACCTGACCTGATGGAGCTCTATGACTGGTGATACAAGTACCAGTTATTTGAGTAACTTTAGAGAATTTGGTGCATTGGACCCACATATCAACTCTTTATCTCCCCAAAGTGAAGTTGAGAGCTGGTGTTTTTCATCTGATTTCTCTGAGCAGTGAGGAGGGTCAGTGATATCTACCAGACAAAGCCACAGCTTACATTCTCTACTATGTGACTAGATTGCAATGTATACATCAGAGGTCTAAGGATGAAAATACAGAGGCTAGTCTTCTGGGAAGACCACTCAGAAATGTTGGGGCATTGGACATGACCAACTCCTTACCTCGACTATGCAAAGCTGAGAACTAGGACATCTATTCCTGATTGTATGACAGACATTGTGCTTGGGGAAAGGTTTACAGCAAGAAAGTGACTTAAATCTCCATATTAGCTATGGGGAGTTTGGTTTCACATTCTCTAGTAGTTAACGGGATTTTCAAATGGTTTCTGATTTTTCACAATAAAAATTATTTGTGAATTTTTGCTGAATCGATGTGTGTGTGTGTGTGTGTGTGTATTTGGGAGGTTCAGAGTGTCCTGCTCTACCATCTTGCTGGTGCCAACCATAATTTTAATATTATCTATTAAAATGCAAATATTTCCATATAATTTCTACAACCTATTCAAATATTTCATGCTACATGGAATAAAAATGGAGGGAGGGGGATTAATGGGATTACACCTGCGGTGCATCTTACAAGGGTATATGTGAATCCTAGTAAATGTGAAATGTAAAGGTCTTAGCAAAATAACTAAGAAAATGCCACAAAAGCTATGTTAACTAGTGTGATGAAAATGTGTCAAACGGTCTATGAACCAAGTGTATGGTGCCCCATGATCATAGTAATGTACACAGCTATGATTTAATAAAAAAATCAATAAATAAAAAAAAAACTATACAGAAGTCTTGACTATATATTGAGGAAACATTCTCAAAGAACTCACCTATAATTCCTAACCTGTCAGTACTGAGACATTTTGGTGTCATTTAAATGAGTAGATGTTCATTTTATTGAAGTGAGCCATCTGCTAAGTTTAGCAAATATATTGGATGATTATATATTAGTCTTTACTAAGCAAACACCAGTTACTAGAAGCAAGACAAGATGCTGTGTGTTTGATAGATAAGATAGCAAGCCCATAAATCCAGGCAATTATTTCTTAAATGTGAATCTTTCTCACATAACATATGTATCTATGATAGAGATAATATGTGAGAGCCTGTGCCTTTGAGATTTCCAATTTATTGTTAATGAATAGTTTTAGTTTTGAAGATCACTGTTAATATCATTGCAGCCAAATTTAAATGTCCTGGAAATTTCTAATCCCTTCTATTAAAATACAGATCATAATTAATTAATGAGAATAATAATTACACATTATTCAGTTTTGAAATTAATGTTAGATTATGAGAACAGCTTTCTTTCTGGGATTTAGCTTGAGATCCATCTTTTGGCAGTTGTTTGGTGGCTTCTTGTCAATATATATTTCTTCTAGATTCTAGTAGTATTTGTGCCACACAAAATTGTGTTTTATTGGAGAAGATAATATTAGCCCCATGGTCCCGAAACAACTTGTTTTGATGATATTATACTAAAGGTTAAATCACAACATTCTTTAACTATTAATAAGAGTTACTGAATACTCACTACATGGTAAAAACTATGTTTCACATGCATTATATAATTTATTACTTGTAACCACTTCATGAGTTTGGTATTATTATACATATTTAAGAGCAGTGTGGGGAAATTAAATCACAGAGGTAAATTTAGCAAAGTCAAAAAGTGGCAGAGAGAAGTTATTAGCTCATGTCTATTTGATTCCAAAACTGATACCTCTAAATTCTGTCATTTAACTTGTCTTATAACAAATTTATTTTTAGTCTCATCATTTACTTCCTTTTTTCTTTTTATCATTTTTGTTTTCAGTTAACAAACTAGCATTCTGGGTTTCCCATGTAGTATCTACTATATTCTGTATGAAAAATGTAATCAACATAATGACTACAGAGGCAAGGTTTTTCAAAAAATATTTTTGTATATTTAATTTATATATGCTAAACATGACCACTTCTTTTGAAATAGTCATTTCCACTTTTACTTGCTCTGTTACTACAATGTAAAGAAAGCAAATCAACTTTCCTGGAATTAACCATAGTTGAAAAATGATACCACTCATTGGATATTTTTATTCCATTTATTTTCAGAAGGACTAGTCACAAGTTTAGTGCCCTAATTCACTTCAGGAAGTGAAAGTTTTAGGACACTAAAACCTTAGCATTTTTGGATAACTGTGTTAAACTTTCTTCATGTTAGAAATAGTCATTTAGTCATGAGTGACTTTACTTACCCATTTATAACCCATGTTAACTGGCATTTCTCTTTCATGGGAGTGCTAAATTTCAGACGACATCCCTGCAAAACCATCTCTATGTATTTTAGAAGTCTCTAGACATGGTGTCACATATATTCACAAACATGTCCTATAACTGATCATATGATATTCATCATTTTAAAAACATGAATAATGAGAAAATACCAGGAACAAAACACCAGTGAATATGTAATCTGTGAACTATAATAGAGTTAATTTTTGGTATTTCCTAAGAAATAAAAAAGAGATCTTGAATAATACATGTATAAATATATTTTTAGATTGGAAGACATAATTGTGTAAATAAGTATATTATTCCAGATTTAAACTATAAATTCAGTGCCTGACACATAGAAGGCACCATTCAAATATGCATATTGTTATTGTCACCATCATCATTATGCGAACTTGTAAAGCAAATTTTTGTTAGAAAATTTCAGTTGTTTGAGATAGTTTATGAAATATTTGAAAGAAATAAGAGTTTAGCAAGAAAGAGAGAAGTTATTAAAGACCTTTATAGAAGGCTGGGCCCTGTCCTAATGACGATAGGCTCTGTGGAAAACACAATTTTAGATTTCGTGCACAATTTTAAGGAAGTATCAACTGCTCCTCGGGAAGTACCCTACTTTATACTCATTTTCTGATTAGTTCACCCACCTATTCCAAGAATAACCCAGGTCAACCTGACATATCAGTCTATCCATACTGGAAAGTCCCTAGGACATTGATCAACCTCTTTCCCTAAATAACCCAACCACAGGTTCTTAATCAGGTCCATTCACAGAATAGCCTTATTTAAGAAAATCTTTCTCTACCACCAGATTTTCTTTACCATTTTAATTTTTCATAACATTTATTCAACAGAAATTATTTTAGAACATACCTTTGTGTAGTCAAATGTCTTAGTATGCAAATCAATGTATTAGAATGATTAAGAGTATATACTTTGACATTAGTTACTCAGATTCAAATTTAGTTCCTCTTACTACTGCAAACTTAGCCAAGATACTTTAACTCCATGTGACTTGGTTTTCTCACTTATTAAAATCAGATAATATTGTCTTCACTTTCTTCAAGTATTTTTATAATTTCATGTTTTAAGTTTAAATCTTTTATCCAGTGAAAGTCTATCTTAGTTAATGGTGAATGGTGTGGGTCCAGTTTCAGTCTTTTACAGATCACCAGCCAGTTCACCCAGCACCATTTGTTAAATAGGGAATCTTTTCCCCACTGAATGTTTTTAATTGGCTTGTCAAAGATCAAATAACAGTAAGTAGCTGGATTCATCTGTTGGTTCTCTATTCTGTTGCAGACATCTACTTCTCTGTTTTTGTGCCAGTAACATGCTGTTTTGATCACTATTGATTTATAGTACAGTCTCATGTCTGGTAGTGTGATTCCTCCTGCTTTGCTTTTATTGCTGAGTAATGTTTTGGCTATTCGAGGTTTTTTCTGATTCCATATAAAACGAAGTATTATTTTTTCAAGATCTTTAAAATATAACAATGGAACTTTAATAGGAATTGCATTAAAATTATATATTGCTTTGGGTAGTATAGACATTTTAACAATGTTGATTCTTCCCAGCCATGAGCATGGCATGTTTTTCCATTTGCTAACATTTTCAACTATTTCTTTTCTTAAAGTTTCATAGTTCTCTTTGTAGAGATCTTTCACGTCCTTTGTTAGATAAACTCCAAAATATTTCATCTTCTTTGGCACTACTGTGAAAGGAATAGAGTCCTTGATTGTTTTTTTGGCTTGGCTATTGTTGGTATATATAAAGGCTACAGATCTATCGGTGATCATTTTGTAGCCTGAGACATTGCTGTATTCCTTGATCACTTCTAAAAGTTTAAAGTGCAGGGAAAACTCTTGAAGGAATCGGCCTGGGTGACTATTTTATGAGGAGGACTACCCAGGCAATTGAAGCAGTATCAAAAATACATTACTGGGATCTGATCAAACTAAAAAGCTTCTGCACAGCCAAGAACATAGTAAGTAAAGAAAGCATACAGCCCTCAGAATGGGAGAAAATATTTGCAGGTTATACCTCCAATAAAGGTCTAATAACCAGAATCCACAGAGAACTCAAACGTATTAGGAAGAAAAGAACACGTGATCCCATCTCAGGGTGGGCAAGGGACTTGAAGAGAAACTTCTCTAAAGAAGACAGACGCATGATCTACAGACACATGAAAAAAAGCTCATCATCCTTAATCATCAGAGAAATGCAAATCAAAACTACTTTGAGATATCACCTAACCCCAGTAAGAGTAGCCCACATAACAAAATCCCAAAACCAGAGATGTTGGTGTGGATGTGGAGAAAAGGGCACACTTCTTCACTGCTGGTAGGAATGCACACTAATACATTCCTTCTGGAAGGATGTTTGGAGAATACTTAGAGATCTAAAAATAGACCTGCCATTCGATCCTATAATTCCTTTACTAGGTATATACCCAGAAGACCAAAAATCACAATATAACTAAGACATCTGTACAGAATGTTTATTGTAGCTCAATTCATAATTGCTAAGTCATGGAAGAAGCCCAAGTGCCCATCGACCCACAAATGGACTAGCAAATTGTGGTACATGTATACCATGGAATATTATGCAGCCTTAAAGAAAGATGGAGACTTCACCTCTTTCATGTTTTCATGGATGGAGCTGGAACATCCATGTAAACATGATGTCCAAGCAAAGTATCTCAAGAATGGAAGAAGAAGTATCCAATATACTCAGCACTACTATGAAGCTAATTTATAGCTTTCACATGAAGGCTATAACCCAACTATAGCACAAGAATATGGGGAAAGGACCAAGGAAGGGGAAGGGAGGGAGGAGGTTAGGGTGGAGGGAGGGAAATTGGTGGGGCCACACCTACGGTGCATCTTAGAATGGGTACAGGTGAAACCTACTAAATGCAGAATACAAATGTCTACATACAATAACTAAGAAAATGCCATGAAGGCTACATTGAGCAGTTTGATGAGAATATTTCAGATTGTATGTGAAACCAACACATTGTACACCTTGATTGCACTGATGTACACAGCTATGATTTAACAATTAAAAAAAAGCAGATAGTGATTGTACCTGCCTACAGGATTTTTATGAGGACTACAAACATTTTACATGAGTTCATGTATATAAAACAGGTAGAACTGTGCATTCTTGATGCACATTTAAAATTAGTTTTATTTTGTCTTTACATTTAAATGTTAATAAAGCTGGTTATGAAATTCTACATTGATAGTTGTTTTCCACAAGGTACTTATTTTCTGAAATATTTATGACATCTAATGAAAATCTATTAATCAATTTAACAATTTTTGTAGGTCATCTGTCTTTTGCCTCTAAGAACATTCTGACTACACAAAGTCACAAATTATTTGCTGTTATTTCCACTAAGAAATAGAGATTACTGGTCTTGCCCCAAATGTGTGCTGTGCACTATGACTTTCTTGATATTGTAGGACATCAAAGCCTAACTCATGAGAACATTACAGCATTGACTAAGTCTTCGGGATCATTTGTTCTTTGAGAAACCAGCCACCTTGATATAAGGGGCCCATATGCACTGAGATTATTACGCTGTGAGGAATTTCAAGTGGCTCACGTAAAATGGTGAGGTGCAGGGGACAGAGACAGAGAGAGATCTAGAAAGATTCATCGCATCCAACCATTTCAGCCCACATACCAGACATGTGAATAAATAAGCCATGAAAGTCATTTCAAACTCAAAAGACTGCATAATATTCCATGGTGTACATATACCACAATTTATTAATCCATTCGTGGATCCATGGGCACTTGGGCTTTTTCCATGACTTAGCAATTATGAATTGGGCTGCAATGAACATTCTGGTACAAATATCTTTGTTATGATGTGATTTTTGGTCTTCAAACTCAAAAGACATTATTTGAAAAAGAAATAAAGAAATCATTCAATGGCTAGAACTGAGGCTTCAAATTTATAGCCCCAGGGAAGTTCTTCTGGGCATCTCCAGTCACTTGAAACACATCAACTTAGTTCAGAGTCACATGAAGCAGCGATGAACCATACTGCTATATCCTTCTTACACACCCACCCCACAGAATTGTGGCATGTAATATGTTGTTCTTTCATGCCATTAAGTTTTGGCATGATTTCTTATACACCAAGAGAAAATTGTAACCCTGAGTGAAAATATCTATTTTTAAACTTCTGATTTTAGATTTGGCATGCAGAGAGATTGAAATTGTTACTCCAGGTGTAAAAAAAAAGAAAGAAAGAAAGAAAGAAAGAAAGAAAGAAAGAAAGAAAGAAAGAAAGAAAGAAAGAAAGAAAGAAAGAAAGAAAGAAAGAAAGAAAGAAAGAAAGAAAGAAAGAAAGACCTTAAACTGAAAACCAATGACTACTCAGACCCATCCCAAGAACTGAAGTTGCAGGGCAAAGCACCATCCCAAAATTTGAAGAAAATGGTAAATCCAAACAGTGACAGCTAAGATAAGGCTACTTGAAGCCAAAGCTGATGAAGCCATGGTGCAAGAAACATTTTAATGGTTATTTTGATCAATATCTGGAGGCTTAGTGTGGGCTATCTTGAGAATGAGAATCTCCTATATTTCTAGGAAGTTTGCTAAATTTTGTTGTGGAATTTATCTGTAATAAGTATATAATCTTCTAAAAGAGAAGATATGGAAAAGATCCCATGATGCCCCTGAGTATGGAGAGGGAAAGCATAATCATGTGTCATGTGCCAGGAAGGTTCTCCATAATAAACACTTCCTCTTCAGGAAAAAAAATCTTTAACAGATTCTTAATATATCTTGGGAAAAGTATTCCTCCCACTTCAGTCACCTCAACCTTTCTTGTCTCACCTAAGGGTAAAAAAATTTACACCAATGAAGAAACAAAGATTGCAAAAAGACTCAGATGAAATCAGAATATTATAGAATGCTTTCCCATATACAAACACTTTATAATCACACTAACAGGACTTAATATAATAACAGTGAATTATAGCTGAAAAAATGACAAGATTTGAATTCTATCTGTTGAGGAGTACTTAGGGAATTTCAAAGTTATGAAGGGAAGTAAAACAAAGGCATCATAAAATTTGAAGCATAACAGTCTTCGTCTGTTTAGAATACTATAACAAAAATATCATAGGCCGGGTAGATGATAAATAACAAACATTTATTTCTGGGGGCTGAGATGTCCAAAATCAAAGTTCCAGCAGATTCAGTGTCTGGTGAGGACCTAATACTTGGTTCCTAGATGGTCAGATTTTTGCTGTGTTCTCCCATAGTGGAAGGAGCAAGGACTCCTTCTTGAATCTCTCTTATTACAAGAACACTAATCCCATTCATCAGGGCTCTGAACTCATGCCAATTACCTCCAAAATCCCCCATCTTGAACCTAATTTCAAAAGGTGTAACGTGTGCCATCGGGATTTCGGAAGTAAAGAATGGAGCAGAAATAAGATTTTAATCAGTAATGGCCAAGAATATGCAAAAGTTAATAAGCTCAGAAAATACTAAGCAGTAGAAATAAGAAAACCAATTATGATTTAATAAATAATTTAAAAAATACATTCAGCAAACCAAAAAGAAATAAAAAAATCTAATGATAAACATGATTGTTATGGCAAGAGAAGACATTATGTGGCACCATAATGAAAACCCAGAAAGGATAGAAAAGGGGCGAAGAGAAACAAAGGAAAATTTAATGAATAAAAATAGTTGCAGACTTGATGCATGTTAATCCACTAGCATCAATGTGTTTGGTCTAGATACACCAATTTAAAAATAGTTCTTCAGAGGGTATAAAAGGAAGACCTATTCTGAGTTCTTTGAGAATTCTCCATACTTCCTTCCAAAACGGTTGCATTAGTTCGCATTTCTGCCAACAGTGTAAAAGTGTTCCCTTCTCTCTGCATCCATGCCAGCATCTGCAGCTTTGGGACTTTGTGATTTGGGCCGTTCTCACTGGGGTTAGGTGATATATAGGTGGTTTTGGTTTGCAGTTCTCTGGTGATTAAGGATGATGTGTTTCATTTGTTTGTTGGCCATTCGTCTGTCTTCTTCAGAGAAGGTTCTGTTCAGGTCTCTTGCTCAATGATAAATGAGGTCGTTTGCTCTTTTCCTGCTGATTTCTTTGACTTCTCTGTAGATTTTCCTTAGTAAGTCTTTTCCAGATTTGTAATATGCAAATATCTTCTCCCATTCTGAAGGTGATGTGTTTGCTTTACTTGATGTGCTCCTAGTTGTGCTGAAGCTTTTTAGCTTGTCTGATTTATATATTTTTGGTGTTGCTGCAGTTGCCAAGGTGTGTTCTTCATACAATCTTTTCCCGGGCTGATATAATCAAGAATTTCCCCCACACTTTCTTCTAGGCTTTTAATCATTCTGTGTCTTAGATTTAAATCTTTTTTCAAATAAGAGTCAATTTTTGTTAGTGGTGAGAGTTGCAGGTCCAGTTTCAGTCTTCTACATGTGCCTGACCAGTCTTCCCAGCAACATTTATTACATAGGGAATCTTTCCCCCAGTGTATGCTTTTGTTTGGATTATCAAAGATCAAATGGTGATAGGCAGCTGGTTTTGTCTCAAGTTTCTCTATTGTGTTCCATAGACCTGTCTCTGTTTTTGTCCAGAATCATGCAGTTTTGATCACTATAGACCTGTAGCATAACCTGAAGTGTAGTAATGCAATGCCTTCAGAATTGTTTTTATTTTCTTAGAGTTACATTGATCATTCAGGGTTTTATCTACTTTCATATGAAATGAAGAACTACTTTTTCAAGTTTTTCAAAGTATGATATTGGTGCTTTAATGGGGATTACAAGAGTCAGCATTGTTTAAATGTCCATACTACCCAAAGGATCTAAAGATTTAATGCAATTCTGATTTCTAAATTTTTGAATGAATATACATGGAATTTCCATGTTTTTAATTTTTTTCATATCTATCTCCCCCTGTTTTAATTATTGTTTATTTTATACCAAAGTGTGATTATTGTTTTAAAAATATTTTTTCTTTTATCTCCTGAACATTCAAGTCACTTTTAAGTTAAAAATTATATTTTATTTATTTATAATTTCCATTTCTTCATAAGTGAATGCATCTCCTAATCTTTTTCTTTCACATTTTTGGAGTTTAAATGTTTTTTTATATGCTTGTAACATGGTTTGCTGTTTCTCTAGATTAATATTATTTTATTTCTTACTCATCCATGTTCTCAAATCTTTCTGACAAGTGGATTTGATATTGCCTACACTTGATCCCTAAGAACAGAACCACAAAGGAAAACATTATCATAAATTGATTTCTTAAAGCAAGATGCAGTCTCTAAGCCAGTGGGCAGCTTAACCTCAGTGAAAAACTATGCTTCCTAGTTCCAGAATGCCCAAATAAACCTTAGCCTGAACATGAGCTTGCAGTTTTTTCTTGGTATCCTTTTACAGGTGGCTGACTCCTGCCTACATTTTGGGTTTAAAGCATTCAGCACGTGTTCTCTGTGCTATTAGCCTCTGCTATCTCTTCAGACTTAAATGTCTGTCTCCCTTACTTATTCTTTTTCCTAGATTTCATGGAGTTCTTAGTCTACCCTCTTTACCACATTATGTTCTATTTTTATTTTATATATATTTTAATTTTATCATTTGTTTTAAGAGATTTGCTTATTGTTTAGAGCAGTGGAATCATTTTAAACTTGGCCAGATAGTATCATCCAGGTCAGATATTTATGAAAATATTTATCAAAAGACTTAAAAACATGTTTCAGTTGACCTTGCAAATTACTTTTACTCATTTCCACTCAGAAAATAGTTAAAGTGGTATTTACCAGGAAATAGGTATGAAAATTTAATAACAAGGTTACTTTATATTAGTACAAACATGAGATAACAGAATATATGCACGCGCGTGGGCTTCATTACATCATTATATTTACATGAAGAAATACTAACCATTTCATCAACTGTTGAGAATTATTTAGTGACATAGAATACATATAGATTGTTTTAAATTATATAAAGTTATGACCCTGATTTCTTAAGAAATACATTGTATCTGTGTGTGGAAAGTTAGATACATACCTAGATAAATAGGTAGAATAACAAATTATATTTATTCTATTCTGCATCTACCATTGATTCTAAATTAACATGTAAATCATTTTCATAAATGCTAAATGAACTCCCAGCAATTGATTTTCTTATATTAACAGAAATTTGCATTCCTGAAATAAACCACTCTTGATGATGATATAATTTTATATCTTATTGCACTAGATTTGGTTTCATTTTATTAATGAGCTTTTCAGCTACATCAATGAGGAATATTGGTTTAAAATATACATGGGGTGCCAAGAGTATTTGCATTAGCTATGTATTTTTATATGTAGATAATGTATATACATGGGGTGCCAAGTGTATTGGGGTACATGGGGTGCCAAGAGTATACACCATCTGTTTTTCTTATAGTGTCTTTGGTTTTGGTTGCAAGTAATATTTTTCTATTTTTGAAAGATTTTCCAAAAGTTTGATACTATATATACCTTAAAAGTTTGATATAATTCAACAGTAAAACAAATTTTAAATGGCTACATGGCTATTCTGAATTTCTGTTTCTTGTTGTTCCAGTTTTGACATTGTCTATGTTCCAACATATGTATGTACTTTTTCATTTAAAATGTGTTTTCAAATTCATTAACATGAAGTTGATTATAATATCAATTAAACATCTCTTAGTGATGGTAGGATTGATCACACTGAAATCTATTCTTCATTAATGATACTGGAAAATTGTGTTATATCCTTCTTTTTCTCAGTACAGTTAGAAATTTATATACTTTATTTCTTTTTCAACTTTTACCTTTGTTGATTTTGGTGATAGACAGCTTGCCATACATGACTCTAAATGACCATTGCTTCCTCGTATTCACTCCTCTGTGTATTTCCCTTTCATATATTGTGTGATGCAGCTATTAACTTTCTTCTAATGAATAAAATATGGCAGGAATTGTGGCAAGTCCCTTCTGTGATTAGGTTAAAAATGTGGCTTTTCATTTGCTGGTGTTCTCTCACCTTTAGTGTTCTCTGATGCTTGGTGTTATGGAGAAGGCTAGCTGACAAGGAAATAAAAATAGGATTTTCAGCCAATAGACAGCAGAGGACTTAGCCCCTCAGGAATATTCTTCAAGGAACTGAGTGCTACAGACAACCACATGTGTAAACTTGGAAGCAAACGCGTTCCCGTTTGACCCTTCACAGGAGATGAGCTACTGAACCTTCCCTGACAGTGTGATTGCCACCTTCTAATGACTGTATAGCACAGGACCCCAAAAAGTCCATGCCCTGGTGACTGACCCCTAAAAAATATGATATAATAAAGATGTATTGTTTTAAGCCACTAAGTTTAGGGGTGGTTTGTTACATAAAAATACATAGCTAATGCAATTTTTCTGATGTTTCTTGTGTACTTTCAATATTAGTAATTTTCTTTCTTTTTTTTTTACAAAAAATTCAGTCTCCTATATGTATTGGTTTAATTTTCAATTTTTCTGTACCTTTTTTTTATATTGTTTGGGATTCATTGAGGGTACAAAGAATTAGGTTACACTGACTGCCTTTGTTGGGTAAAGTCCCCCTTGTAATTGTGTTCCACCCGTAGGAGGTGTACCATACACTGTGATGCCCATCCACCTCCCTCCTCCCCTCTCCTCAATCCCTCATTCCCCTATCCCATCCCTTGTATTAGCTCATCTACTGCCCTCACATGAGAATCGAGTACATTGTATTATTGCTTCTCCATTCCTGTGATGCTTTACTAAGAAGAATGTGTTCCACCTCCATCCAGGTTAATACAAGAGATGTTTTATATATATATATATATATATATATATATATATATATATATATATATATATATATATATATATATGGCTTGTTAATCCATTCCTGGGTTGGTGGACCTTTAGGCTTTTCCCACATTTTGGCGATTAGAAATTGAACTGTGATACACAGTCTAGTGAAAATGTCCTTATGATGAAGTTTTTTTCTTCTGGGTAGATGCCTAGTAATGGGATTGCAGGATCAAATGGGAGGTCTAATTTGAGTTATTTGAGGATTCTCCATACTTCCTTCCAAAAAGGTCCTATTAGTTTGCAGTCTCATCAGCCGTGTAAAAATGTTCCCTTCTCTCCACATCTATGGCAGCTTCGAGTCTTTGTGATGTGAACTATTCTCAATGGGCATAGGTGATATTTCAGGGTGGTTTTGATTGACATTTCTCTAAAGATCTGAGATAATGAGCATTTTTTCAAATACTTGTTAGCAATTAGTCTGTGTTCATCAGAAAAGGTTCTGTTCATATCTCTTTCCTAGTCGTAGATGGGATTGTTTACTTTTTTTGTTGACTGAGTTCTCTGTAGATTCTAGTTATCAACGCTTTGTCAGATTCATACCCGAAAGGTATCTTCTACCATTCTGAAGGTTGTCTTTTTCTTTGCTTACTGTGTCTTCAGCTGTACAGAAGCTTTTCAGCTTAATTAAGTAATATTTGTTAATTTTTGTGATGGCTGCTGAAATTTTTGTGATGGCTGCTGAAGTCTTTGTCATAAAATCTTTTCCCAGTCCAACATCATCAAGAGTTTTGTCCACACTTTCTTATAAGATTTGTATCATTTCATAACTTAGATTTAAGGCTTTTGTCCATCTTGAGTCAATCTTTGGAACTGGTGAAAGATGTGGGTCAAGTTTCAGTCTTTTACATATGATTTTCCAGTTCATTCAGCACCATGTGTTGCATAGGGATTCTTTTCTCCACTGCATCCTTTTATTTGTTTTATTAAAGATCAGATGGCAAGTAGAGACAGCTTTCATTCTTAACATTATATTCTGTTCCATGTGTGCATGTCTCTATATTTGTGCCAATACCATGCTGTTTTGATTACTGTGGACTTGTAATATAGCCTGAAGTCTGGTAGGGTGATTACTCTGGCTTTGCTTTTATTACTAAAAATAGCCTTAGATATATGGTTTTTTTTCCTGGCTCCATACAAAACGAAGTACTAATTTTTCCAGTTCTTCAAAATGTGATGTTGGTATTTTAATGGGAATTGTATTGAATCTATAGATTGATTTGGGTAAAATAGATATTCTGGCAATGTTGATTCTTCCCAGCCAAGCACATGGTATGTTCTTCCATTTGTTAGGGTCTTCTGCAATTGCTTTTGTAAGGGTTTCATAATTCTCTATGAAAAGTTCTTTCACCTCTTATATTAGGTATATTCCTAAGTATTTCATTCTCTCTGAAGCTACTGTGAAGGGAATTGTGTCCTTGATTTGCTTCTCAACTTGGCTGTTACTGGCATATACAAAGGCTACTGACTTGTGGACATAGATTTTATACCCTGATACATTACTGTATTTCCTGATGATTTCCAGGAATTGTGTAGTTGAGTCTCTGGGATTTTCTAAGTATAAGATCATATCATCAGCAAAGAGGGAGAGTTTGACCTCCTCTGCCCCCATTTGGATGCCCTTTATATCCTTCTCTTGCCTGATTGCATTGGCTAGAACTTCCAGCTCTATGTTGAATAATACTGGTAATAGTGGACATCCTTGTCTGGTTCCAGTTCTAAGTGGAAAAGCTTGCAGTTTTACTCCATTCAGTATGATGTTAGCTGTGAATTTGTCATAGATGGCTTCAGTCACCTTAAGAAATGTTCCAGCTGTGCCTATTTTCTTAAGTGTTTTTGTTAAAAAAGGATACTGGATTTTGTCAAATGCTTTTTCTGCATCTATTGAGAGGACCATATGGTTTTGTTTTTGCTTCTATTTATATGATGTATTGTATTTATAGATTTGCATATGTTAAACAAGGCTTGTATCCCTTGGATAAAGCCTACTTAATCATGATGTATTTTTTTTACTGTGAAGCTGCAATCTATTAGCTAAGATTTTGTTGAGTACTTTTGCATTGATATTCAATAGTGAAATTGGTCTGTAGTTCTTCTTTTTAGGTGAGTCCTTTCCTTGTTTTGGAATCAAGGTGATGTTTATTTCATAGAATGTATTGGGGAAGGTTAATCCCTTATTAATGTTTTGAAATAGGTTCTGCAGTATAAGTACAAGCTTATCTTCAAATGTGTGATAGAATTCTGATACTAAGCCATCTGGTCCTGATCTTTATTTTTTTGTTGGAAGCTTTTTTATTGTATCTTCAATCTCAGTACTTTATATTGGTCTGTTCAAGAGATCTATTTCTTTCTGGTTAAGTTTAGGAAGATGGTGCAATTCCAGGTATTAGTTGATTTCCTCCACATTGTGAAATTTCTGGGCACAAAATTTTTGGTAGTAGTCAGAATTAATCTCTTCTATCTCTGTAGTATCAGTTGTTATTTCCCACTTTTCATTTATGATTGAGGTTATTAACGATTTTATTTTTCTATTTCTGTGTCATCTGTCCAGTGGTTTCTCAATTTTATTTAACTTTTCAAAGAACCAACTTTTTGTTTCATTAATTTTCTGCATGATCATTTTTTTTGCAATTTCATTTATTTCTGATTTAATTTTGGTTCTTTTTTTTTCTGCTAGGTTTGAGATTGGGTTGCTCTCCCTTTTCCATTTCTTTAAATGGATTCATTAGATTGTAGATGTGTTTTCTTTTCTTTTTTTTTTTTTGTTGTTGTTGTTGATGTGTTTTCTATCTGTTTTGGGGATGTAGGCATCTTACGTGATGAATTTCTCTCTTACGACTGCTTTTGCAGTACCCCCACAGGTTTTGGTAGCTGTGTCTTCATTATTGTTATGTTTGAGGAAGTTAATGATTTTCTTTTTTATCTCTTCCTTGACCCAACTGTCAGTCAGCAGAAGGTTGTTTAATTTTGATGCCTTTGTGTAGGGATTAAAATTTTTTTGGAGTATGTTCCACCTTCATTACTTTGTTGTCTGAGAAGATACAAGGTATAATTTCAGTTCTATTGATTTTGTTGAGGTTTGATTTGTGTCCTAGGATATGATCTATTTTGGAGAATGTTCCATGGGCTGACTAGAGGAACATATATTCTTTAACTTTGGGATGAAGGGTTTTGTATATGTCTATTAAGCCCATTTGTTCTGGTGTCACATTTTAGTCTCCTTGTATCTTTGTTTAGTTTCTGTTAAGACATCTGTCCAACTTTGCAAGAGGAGTGTTATTGTCCCTTGTTATTATGGTGTTATAGGATATCATATCGCCCAGACTAACTAAGATCTGTTTCAGGTACATAAATATTCAGAATTGAAAAGACTTGATGTTGTATTGTTTTCCTACCCAGTATGAAGAGTCCATCTTTGTCTTTATTTTATTTATTTAAATACATCTGTATCTGAAAATAAGATTGCAACCCTTGTTTTCTTCTGATTTCTATTCGCATGAAAACTGTTTTCCTTCCTTTAACCATAAGTTTTACTTTGTCCTTCAAAACTAGATGTGTTTCCCGTAGGCAGCAAATGGATGGCTTATGCTTCTTTATCCAATCAGCCAGCCTATGCCTCTTCAGTGGGTAATTCAAGCCATTACTGAATGGAGTAAATCTGAAAGCTTTTCCTCTTAAAACTGGAAACAGCCTAAATGCCCACCAACCCAGGAATGGATTAACAAGCTGCGGTATATGTATACCATGGAATACTATTCAGCCATTAAAAAAAATGGAGACTTTACATCCTTCGTATTAACCTGGATGGAAGTGGAAGACATTATTCTTAGTAAAGCATCACAAGAATGGAGAAGCATGAATCCTATGTACTCAATCTTGATATGAGGACAATTAATGACAATTAAGGTTATGGGGGGGTGCAGAAAGAGGGATGGAGGGAGGGGGGTGGGGCCTTAGTGTGTGTCACACTTTATGGGGGCAAGACATGATTGCAAGAGGGACTTTACCTAACAATTGCAATCAGTGTAACTGGCTTATTGTACCCTCAATGAATCCCCAACAATAAAAAAAAAAAAAGAAAAAAAAAAAAAAAAAAAAAAAAACTGGAACCAGACAAGGTTGTCCTCTGTCACCTTTACTGTCGGTGTCGCTCGGCCGCCGACCAGCAGGGACGAACACACCAACGCAGACAGCTTTCAGCAGGTTTATTATCAGGTACAAGCAGCTTGTCCGGGGAGAGCAGGATGGAAAAGCCCTAACCTTGTCGGGGGAGAGCAGGATGGAAAAGCCCTAACCTTGTCCGGGGAGAGCAGGATGGAAAAGCTCTAACCTTGTCCGGGGAGAGCAGGATGGAAAAGCTCCCTAACCTTGTCCGGGGAGAGCAGGATGGCAAAGCTCCCTAACCTTGTTTACAGCACTCTGTATATATACTCTAGGACACATCCTGTTATTGCGGTTTCTTGACCTAGATATCTCTCCAATGAGCGCAAAGGGCACGGGCGGCAAGGTTGTTGCCAAGGCGCAGCCTGCAAGCAGGTTTCCTAAAGTACGCCTACGCCATCCTGTTTTTGTGCCTGATCGATACATTGTATAAGGGCCCTCTACACTTTACTATTCAAAATAATGCTGGAAGTTCTAGCCAATACAATTAGGCAAGACAAGGAAATAAAGGGAATCCAAATAGGAGCAGAGGAGGTCAAACTCTCCCTTTTTACTGACGACATGATCTTATACTTAGAGAATACCAAAGACTCAACCACAAGACTCCTAGAAGTCTTCAAAAAATCCAGTAATGTTTCAAGATATAAAATCAATGTCCACAAGTCAGTAGCCTTTGTATACGCCAATAACAATCAAGACGTGAAGCTAATTAAGGACACAACTCCCTTCACCATAGTTTCAAAGAAAATGAAATACCTAGGAATATACCTAACGAAGGAGGTGAAGGACTTCTATAAAGAAAATTATGAAATCCTCAGAAAGGAAGTAGCAGAGGATTTTAAAAAATGGAAGAACACACCATGTTCATGGATGGGAAGAATCAACATTGTTAAAATGTCTACACTTCCCAAAGCAATCTACCTATTCAATGCCATTCCTATCAAAATACCAACATCATACTTTCCAGATTTGGAAAAAATGATTCTGCGTTTTGTATGGAACCAGAAAAAAAACCCCGTATAGCTAAGGCAGTTCTTAGTAATAAAAATAAAGCTGGGGGCATCAGCATACCAGATTTTAGTCTGTACTACAAAGCCATAGTGCTCAAGACAGCATGGTACTGGCACAAAAACAGAGACATAGACACTTGGAATCAAATAGAAAACCAAGAAATGAAACTAACATCTTACAACCACCTAATCTTTGATAAACCAAACAAGAACATACCTTGGGGGAAAGACTCCCTATTCAATAAATGGTGTTGGGAGAACTGTATATCCATGTGTAAAAGACTGAAACTGAACCCACACCTTTCCCCACTCACAAAAATTGATTCAAGATGGATAAAGGGCTTAAATTTAAGGCATGAAACAATAAAAATCCTCAAAGAAAGCATATGAAAAACACTGGAAGATATTGGCCTGGGGAAAGACTTCATGAAGAAGACTGCCATGGCAATTGCAACAACAACAAAAATAAACAAATGGACTTCATTAAACTGAAAAGCTTCTGTACAGCCAAGGAGACAACAACCAAAGCAAAGAGACAACCTACACAATGGGAAAGGATATTTGCATATTTTCAATCAGACAAAAGCTTGATAACTAGGATCTATAGAGAACTCAAATTAATCCACATGAAAAAAGCCAACAATCCCATATATCAATGGGCAAGAGACATCAATAGAACCTTCTCTAAAGAATACAGACGAATGGCTAACAAACATATGAAAAAATGTTCATCATCCCTATATATTAGAGAAATGCAAATCAAAACCACCCTGAGATACCATCGCAACCTTTCTGGAAGGAAGTATGGAGAAACCTCAAAGCACTCAAGCTAGACCTCCCATTTGATCCTGCAATCCCATTACTGGGCATCTACCCAGAAGGAAAAAAAATCCTTTTATCATAAGGACACTTGTACTAGGCTGTTTATTGCAGCTCAATTTACAATCGCCAAAATGTGGAAACAGCCTAAATGCCCACCAACCCAAGAATGGATTAACAAGCTGTGGTATATGTACACCATGGAATACTATTCAGCTATTAAGAAAAATGGAGACTTTATATCCTTCGTATTAACCTGGGTGGAAGTGGAAGATATTCTTAGTGAAGTACCACAAGAATGGAGAAGCATGAATCCTATGTACTCAATTTTGATATGAGGACAATTAATGACAATTAAGGTCATGGGGGGGAGGAAAAGCAAACAGAGGGAAGGAAGGAGAAGGGTGGGGCCTTGGTGTGTGCCACACCTTCTGGGGACAAGACACGATTGCAAGAGGGACTTTACCTAACAAATGCAATCAGCGTAACCTGGCTTACTGTACCTCAATAAATCCCCAACAAAAGAAATGCAAATCAAAACAACCCTGAGATATCATCTAACCCCAGTGAGAATGGCCCACATCACAAAATCTCAAAACTGCAGATGCTGGCATGGATGTAGAGAGAAGGGAACACTTTTATACTGCTGGTGGGACTGCAAACTAGTACGACCTTTCTGGAAGGAAGTATGGAGAAGCCTCAAAGCACTCAAGCTAGACCTCCCACTTGATCCTGCAATCCCATTACTGGACATCTACCCAGAAGGAAAAAAATCCTTTTATCATAAGGACACTTGTACTAGACTGTTTATTGCAGCTCAATTTACAATAGCCAAAATGTGGAAACAACCTAAATGCCCACCAACCCAGGAATGGATTAACAAACTGTGGCATATGTATACCATGGAATACTATTCAGCCATTAAAAAAAATGGAGACTTTACATCCTTCTTATTAACCTGGATGGAAGTGGAAGACATTATTCTTAGTAAAGCATCACAAGAATGGAGAAGCATGAATCCTATGTACTCAATTTTGATATGAGGACAATTTATGACAATTAAGGTTATGGCGGGGAAGCAGAAAGAGGGACGGAGGGAGGGGGGTGGGGCCTTTGTGTGTGTCACACTTTACGGGGGCAAGACATGATTGCAAGAGGGACTTTACCTAACAATTGCAATCAGTGTAACCTGGCTTATTGTACCCTCAATGAATCCCCAACAATAAAAAAAAAACAAAAACATTTATTGAGAGAATTGGTAAATGTAGTGGAGTTCTAGTCATCTTATTTTGTGATTGTCCATTGCTTAGTTTTATCTTTTGCATCATTGTGCAAACTAGGTTTTGTCCATTAGTTTCTGAGTGTTTAGTTTACTGGTGGTCCACTGTGGATGGTCAACGTATAGAATAGGTTAAAGTATTTCTTGTAGAGCTGGTCTTTTTTTTTTTTTTTTTTTTTGTATAGCTGGTCTTGGCGTGGCAAACTTCCTCAATGTTTGCCTTTCAGTAAATGATTTTATTTCTGCATCAATTTTAAAACTTAACTTAGCAGGATATTGAATTCTGGGCTGAAAATTGTTTTGTTTAATAGGTTAAAGGTAGATGACAATTCTCTTCTAGCATGAAAAGTATCATTTGAGAAGTTTTTGGTCACCCTGATGGACTTGCCCCTGTAGGTCAATTGGCACTTACTCCTGGCTGCTTGCAGAATCTCCTCTTTCATCTTGTCTTTGAACAGGTTCATGACAATGTGTCTTGGAGAAGCTCTGTTTGAGTTGAGATGATCTGGGGTTTAATATCCTTGTGAAAGGAGTGTGTTAGAATCATTGGAGATACTTGTGAAATTTTCATTTATAATATCCTCTAGTAGGGCTTCCATTCCTCTGGGGTATTCTTCTTCACCTTCTGGGATGCCTATAACTCGTATGTTTGACCACTTTGTGACATCACATAATTCTGCCAGTGAACCTTCTTCTTTCTCTCTCTGTTTTGTTTTCTTTTTTTTTTTTCCCTGTCTATTTAACTGCCTGTGTTAGCTCAAGAGCTTTATCCTCTACCTCTGAGATTCTTTCCTCTACACGGTCTAATATGTTATTGATACTTTCTACTGCATCTTTTTGTTCCCTGATTGACTGCTTCAATTCCTTAAGCTCCACTATATCTTTTTTATATTCTTCATAACATTCATCTCTTATTTGATTTTGTTTTTGGATTTCCTTTTGGTTATTTTTCACTTTCTCAGCAATTTTTTTCATTATTTTCTTACCATCCATATCTTAAATTCCCTTCTGTCATTTCTAACATTTCTTTATGAATGAAATTCTCTGCAGTAGCTAGCTAATGATCCCTTGGGGGGGTTGCTCTATTCTAGTTTTCCATGTTGCCAGGATTTTTCTGCTGTTTTTTCCTCACAAGTGTCTTATTTTTGTCTGTTTCCTTGTCCTACTTTTTTTGTTTTGTTTTGTCCTGCTATTTAAGTTACCATGCTTATGACTTAAGGTGTTGAAATTTCCTTTTGGTAAAGAACTAAAAGGAAGAGAAGAGTGACAATCAAGAAGGGACTAACGATAAAAAAAGAAAGAAGAGGAAGAAAAGGGGTGAGTAAAAGGGAAGATTGACAAAATGAAGAGAGAAACTGAAAGAGAGAGACAGAAGTAATAGTGGTATACAGTAGGGTACTTTGACCAACATCCACAAATCCCAGCCTCTAGGGGGCTGGGTTGGTTAGGTACCTAGAGGTTTGGAGCTCTTTGCCTGCCTGAGCTGACACAAGACCCCACCTCCACCAAATAGAAGAGAAAAATAAAAATACTATAAATCAAAATGAAACAAACTAACAAAAAACATTAAGGGATAAAATTGGGAGAAAAAAGATTAACAGTGGCAGAAAAACTAGCAAACATGAATCCCTTATCATTAAAGAAGGAAACAGTGAAAAATAGTAACTACATGAGTAAAAAAAGCAGAATAAAAAAGAATAAGAAATATCTAGTGGGACAAAAGTTGAATAAAAATTTTTAAAAAGAAGAAAAACTATATATATATGCACATATACATACATTATATATATAATATATATATATAATATAATATTTATATAGTATATATATATATATACTATATAAATATATATATTTTTGTATATTTCCTGGGCAACAGAAGATCTTCTTGGGTGTGAGATCCTAATCACAATGCTGATACAGCTGTACAAGATGGAGACTAGTACCTTGCCAAAGTGACTTTGTACTGTCTCCTGACTTCTTTGCCCTCAATCCCCACAGGATTCAGAGTTTGAAGCTCTCCTTAGCCTGCTTAATAAACATGCCTCAAACTTTCCAAACCATGTCCCCTGGGACCCAGTGGCTTTCCCAGGAAAGCGTGTGTCACTCCAATCTCCCCAGAAGTGACTGCCGTGTTTATGAGGCATGCCAGAACTGGCCTTGCACTAGGAATCTTAGGGCACATCCTACAAGGCAGCTTTCTCACAATGGCTGCACCCTCAGCATGCAGTCAAACAATGAAAGATCAACTCAACCCTGTGGCTCAGTCCCAGGCCCTGGGTGCTATTCAAAATTACTCATTTGCCCAAGCTCTCCCAAAGTAACAACCAAGTGCCCAGGTCCAAAATGAAACAAACAAACAAACAAAACCAAAAAACACCAAGCAGGCCTTCTCTTTCTGTAAACTGTCAACTCTGTTGTCACCACTGCCACCAAGGTCAGCCGGCCTCTGCCTGCATGTAAGTCCTTGCCACTTCTTCACTGCTTTCTTCTCTTGGGGTCCTGAAGTCTCCTGCTGCCTTCCTTTGCCCCTGAAGAGATATTTCTGGTCAGAACCCACAAACCACAGGTGACTGGAATCTTTTCTCCCTAATCTCACCATGCACAGCTACAAAGAAGCTGTCTCTAGTCTGCCATCTCTGTTTCAGAAAACCTTTCTGTAACTTTTTTTTTTTTTTTTATTGTTGGGGAATCATTGAGGGTACATCTGTAACTTTTTTTGAAAACAAATATTTTTAGGGCCATGCTTGTGGCTCAAAGGAGTAGGGAACCGGCCCCATATACCGGAGGTGGCGGGTTCAAACCCAGCCCTGGTCAAAAACTGCAAAAACAAAATAAATACTTTTAAATGGATGATTAGCACACAATTAATCACCTATTTTTAAGTGTACAATTTAATGAGTTTTGATATTTGTAAATATCTGTTAAACCATCACAACAGTCAAAGTAAAGAATGTGACAAACCACTCTCATTTTTTTCTGCATATTCCTTCGTATTTTCTCCTACTCACACTTTCCTGAAACTTCTGTCTCCACACAATATCTTTTTTTCATGTTCTTTATGCTTTAGTTAGCATATTCTAAAATATTATATGAACAAAATCTAACAGTATGTACTTTTTTACTGGCATATTTCACACAACAAACTTATTTTAACATTTGTCTATTAAGATATTTATATAATAGTAATCATCCATTTCTTTTTATTACTAACTAGTATTCCTTTATGTGGACAGACTATAGTTTATTTAGTCAGTCATTTCTGTTGTGTTTAGGCTCTTGGTATACTTTTATTTATCTTGGGTAAGTATCTAGGTATGGAAAATTTCAATCATATGATGGAAGGTTTGACAATTAAGTCAGCAAACTCTTCCTGGAAAAGTGCTACATACCTAATTGTTTTATATCACTGTGGTCACTTTTGAAGTACTCACCTTGGGAAGTAATGAAAAAGCACTTAGGTCACCCTTCATAGTAATTTTGGAACTCTTTCTGTAATGGCCATCAGAGTTGTCATTGTATTTATACCCTTAATGTCATGAATATCATCAAAATGTCTTCCTTTCAATATTTCCTTTATCTTCAGGGAAATAAAAAAGTCACTGGAGGCCAGATCAGATGAGTCTGGAGGGTTTTCAATACAATTATTTATTAATTGGCTGAAAATTCCCTCAAAGTCAGTGCCAGGTGGCCTGGTACAAAGTCATGATGCAAGAGCCATGAGTTGTTGGCAAAAATGTTAAAGTGATTTTTGTCCAATTTTTTTATGCAGCCTTTTCAGCACTGCCAAAGAGTAAACTTGGTTAATTGTCCAGGTGGTACAAATCCATTATAAATAATCTGTCTGACATCAAAAAAGGTTAGCAACGTCATTTTAACTCTTGATTTAAACTAACGGAAATTTTGGTCTTTGGAGAATTGTCTGACTTGGATGTGCACTTTGATGCTTTGGTTCAGGGTCTTATTGCTACACCCATATTTCATCATCAGTGATAACACAGTCCAAAACATTATCTTGTCTCTCCATAGGCTCTCAGCAAACTTTGAGTCTCCTTTGCTTTTGTTTACTGGTGAGCTCCTTTGGGACCTTTTTTGCACTCACCTTTCTCATGCCAAGATTTCCAGTTAAGATTTTACTGTTTCTCTATTGATGTTTACTTGTTCTGCTATGCTTCTCACAAGTCAGCCAACAATTTTGACCCACAATTTGACGGATTTTTGCAATTTTTTTATCAGTTCTGCTTGTTATTATACTCCTGATCCTCTTCATCAGTGACACTTTCTCTCCCTTCAGACACATGTCTAATACATTTGTACACTTCTCATTTCTTCATTATATTATCCCCATAAACTTGGAATGACATGTGCCAAATTTTACCTCTATTCTTGCCAAGTTTAACAAGAAATTTAACGTTTGTTTGTTGCTATAATTCAAGCTCTGACTTCCTTGCTGTGGCACACAAAACCAGGCAACATTAATGAATGCTTCTCAGACAGACACTATCACACATCGACACAAACACAGCTATAAGACATTGATATACAAAGGTTATGAAACTTCACTGGGCTGTTTGTATAGTGCTGCCAACAACATAAGCACATAGACTCAAGTTCATGAACTTAATTGTCACACCTCGTAGATGTAAATTAACTTTATAAAACTACTAAGTTGTTTTGTGAAGTAGTTATAGCTTTTTATATTGCCATCAGTAGCTGTTTGAAAGTTTCAATTAACCTGGATTTTTGGTAGTATTTGGTATGATCAATCTTTTTAATTTAGCCCCCCTGATATGTGTGATGTAGTATCCTATGCTGATTTGAATTAGCCTTGTTTTAGTAGCAAAGGATGTTGAGAATCTTTTCATGTGCTTATTTTCTATCTGTGTGAATTCTTTGATAAAGTGTATGTTCAAGTCATTTTCCCATTTAAAAATTGGGTTTTCTTATTTACTATTTAGAGTTCTTTATATTTATACTAGATGTAATCCATTTATCAGATGCATGACTTACGTGCATTTTGTCACTGTTTGTGGACTGTTATTTAATGTTCTTGAAAATTCTTTTTGAGGAATAATTTTTTTAATATTAATAAAGATCAATTTATCATGTTTAAAGCATTATAATTATGCTCTTGGTATTATATATAATAAATACTTGCTACCAACGTTTGAAAAGAATTTTTCCTTTGTTTTACACTAAAGTTTTTATAGTTCTAGGTTTTACATTTAGATATAGAATGCAATTTTAGTTAATTTGCACGTAACACTTGAGCTCTGGATCATAGTATTTTTAAAAAAATTTTTCCCAATCACACAATGAAATTTTTGAAGTACAATTTTTTAAATACAGTCAATCCTCCACTGAATTGCCTTTGTGCATTTGATTAGATTAAGGTTTCTATACATGGTATGTTTATTTTTAATCTCTCTCTACTTTTCTATTAATGTTATTTGTCTATCTATAATTACAATAGTTTTAATATAAATTATAAAATCAGGAAGTAGTACACCTCCAAACACATTCTTCATTTTCAAAGTTGTTTCATCTGTTCTAGATAGATCATTTCCTTGTGAATGAATTTTTCAACCTGCTAGCCATTTTTCAGCACAAACCAACTGACATTTTGATTCAAATTTCATTAATCTAGTGAATTATTATTGACATCATAAAAAATACTAAATCTTAGGCTCAGTGCCTGTGTTCAGTGGTTAGGGCACCAGCCACATACACAGGGGCTTGTGGGTTCAAACCCGGCCTGGGCCTGCTAAACAACAATGACAACTACAACAAAAAAATAGCCAGGTGTTGTGGTGGGCGCCTGTAGTTCCAGCTACTCGGGAGGCTGAAGCAAGAGAATCGCTAAAGCCCAAGAATTTAAGGTTGCTGTGAGCTGTGACGCCAGAGCACTCTACCAAGGGTGACATAGTGAGACTGTCTCAAAAAAATATATATTAAATGTTCTAACATACAGTCCAGTTATAGTTAGTCATTTACTCTAGTACTTCTTGCAGCAATATTGTGCAGTGACCAGAGCACGCATCATGCACATTGTTGTCTCAGTTATTGTTAATTATTCTATTCATTTTTATGAAATGGCAAATGGAATTGCTCTCTGTTTTCAGTTTATGACTGATGTAGATATGTAGAAATACAATTGATTTTTAAATATTGATCTTGTGTTGCATAACCTTTCTAAATACTTTTATGAATTCTATTTATTTTTTGATTCATTCTGTTGATATTTAATTCAAATTTCTACATAAAGAGCTAATTTTACTGCTTACTTTCCGATCTGGATTTATTTTATTTATTTATTTTTAGGTTATTACACTGCATGTGGCCTCCAATAAAATATCACATGAATAGATGACAGTCAATATCCTTGTCTTTTTCTTGAACTTAGGGAGAAATTATTTATTCTTTCACTATGAAGTATCATGTAAACTATATGTATTTTGTAGATGAACTTTTGACATTTTGATGAATCTCCTATTTCTAGTCTTTTAAGATGTGTCTACCTGCAATGGATATTGGATTGTATCAAACATGTTTTGTCTAGTGTTTTGATAAGTTCTTTGTAAGAATTGTATACTTCTTTCAGTAGATCCTCTAACATATTTAGAATACTTATTTTAAAGTTCTTTTATGATATTTCCAATATCTGGGTCATCCCTTGGGTTCCATTAATTATTTTCTATTATGTTTTTCATATTATTCTTCACAAATCCAATAAATGTTGTTGGAATGGCATATTTATGTATAGAAGAATAGTAGAGTTTGAAGTAAATAATAATTATGCAAAATATAGAGCATAACTCCTTTTTTATTGAAAGTATGCTAATGTGGGAGTTTGAGTCACTCTAATATGGATATTTTGTTTTAATTGTATCTTCTTTCCCAAAAGATAGGTCCAGTGTGCCTAAGCCTAAAGGGGGATCCTCTCTCCCTACCATTTCTTCAAATCAGAAAACAAGTGTAGACTCTCTTGGTATATGGGAACCAAAGGTATTCTAACCTATCATTAAGTTCACACTTGGTTTATCAAAATGTTTTGCAAGTTAACCTGTTTTATTCCTACCCCTGTCAATGACACTCTGCTAAACCTCTTTCTACTGCTACATCAGTTTTTACACCATGCAAAGGTCTTTGTACTCCTAGGAGAGATTTTAGATTATTAGGTGACTTTGAAACCTCAGCTTTCTAACTTTTATGAAAAAGAGGAAAAAAATTACTTTGTTGTTTATCCTGCTTTACTCCTTGTTTTAATGATAGCATTGTTCTATTGCAAATGTTCATATCTTCTAGAAAGACAAGTCCAATTTCCATTTGCTTTTATTCCTGCTAACTCTTTGATAAGTGGTATGCACATTTTCTACATGTTATTATTGACTCCTTTACTTTCCAGGAAGCCTCACTCACTGATCATGTAGATCTGGTGCTTCCAAGATCCAGTCATACTTCTATTTAAATATAGTCTATTTTAAAACAAACAATACATATTTTTAAAGTATCTTCAATAGAAAAATAAAACACTTTATATGGGACTTTCATTAACTGACTATCACCTCTAAATTATACATTCATGGTGCGAGAGAGAGAGCGAGAATGAGGTTGGTGACTTGTATCAACCAAATTTACTAAACTTTCCCTTTTGTTATTTTCTTGTGACATAATAAATTGAAATAATTCACATGAGCCATAAATTGAGTAGTTCCTGAGACTACTTTTTTAATTACTATCTGCCAAAATCAAAATTATTCATTTGATAAATGTGTTCAAAACTCAATCAGTGAGTCAAACATGTAACAGTTAATTCAGTCTCCTGAGTTCCCACCTACATGTCCTGGTCATATTTAGGCCTTATTTAACACAAATGAATAAAGTAAATTTGTGATTAATGGTCATCATCTTTTATAGAATATTTTAAAAGATATCTCAATAAATAAGAAATTTTCCAAATTATCTTGAAATTTGTAAAATATTATATATAGAAAAAGATTAATAATAAAAAGAAATTAATAGACTCAATTCTTTTCCCTTTTCCTCGTTTGTATACGTTTCAGGTTTGGCGACATGGATGAACCATCAGGAAAGAGAAATGAGAAAAACATTCACAAAATCTAGATTGGAATAGAGCCCTCTATAAAGTCTATTATTTTCTACAATTATACTTAATTAAATTAAATTAATATAAACACATCAATTGGGCTTTTGAGAATTTTCATATTGGTGTCATTTGGATGCAGGACTTCATCCAATATATTTTTCTCTACTAAATACAAGATAAGTCCTCAAACACTTGGCTTTGGAAGAATTTTTAGCAGATTTTACTTAACATGAAGAAAGCCAAATATGCAAAGAAAAAAAAAACTTGTCAGCATTTTCTTGTACTGCTTCTAATTCTTACTAACAGTAGGATGAGGCAAATTTAGAGTGTCAACGAGGCACTTTTGATGGTCTATTTTGGGATAGAATTTCAATGCATGTAAAATCAATGTAGGCAACAAATATTACTTCAAATCAGATTCATACATTTAGAGTTTGGTTATATTTTGATGCACCAGGATTTGGGAAGAAATTAAAATTTAGGATTTTAATAGATCCTCGAATGCTTACATGCAGCTGCAGAGTACAGAAGGTTACTGAGTAAAATAAGTTGGGAAAAAAGCCTTTACATATTGGTTAATGGCATGTATATTCTTGAAGGAACATGTATCTAATGCTTTGGGGACAAAAGTAAAAGGAAATATGTTTTATGGAATATATTTCATTACAAAAAGAGTGGGAACTACTTTATAATTGTTTTATTTCAAGCATTTAGTATAATTGTGATAAGGTATTCTGAAAGAGAAAGTATTGCCATTGCAACTTTACCACTTTACCTCTAAAATTATAAACACACACACACAAACGGATTTTTTTATGAGGTGCAACAAAATGTCAGCTCCAGATGAATTAATTAAGTTGACTTGCAAAGAACAAGACTCTTAAATTTATTTTGTTCAAACAGTGCACTGTAAATCCTTTCCACGAAATCTAAAAAAAAGATTATCATAAATGAGAAAAATTTGTACAAAGACTTCTGGAAATCTTTAAAGACATTCTTTATACACAAAACATCCCAATGTGCCGAAAGTTGCAATATAGTTTTAGTATAAGCACCGGACCATAGAATACAGTGAACACTTTAACATCATAAACGACTCTATTACCTGAAAGGATCAGTAACATCAACTTAAATTTTGCACAATAGACTAAATACCAAAAATGAAATAGCCTTTTAAGCATCTCATAAAAGATAAAAATCAGAAAATCAATAGTATCACTTGATATAAAGTATTCAGGTTTAAACAGAGGCAGAAAAGCAATATACTGTGTAGTACACATTCAGCGTCCTCAGATCTGGAAAAATACATCACATTTGTTAATGATGCTTCGTTATTATTTACTTCACATGAGGACTAAGAAGAAACTATCATCCGTAAGTGCTTTCCATCTGCCAGAAACAGTGTAGAGTAATTTAAGTGCATTGTTTTACTTATCCCATGAAGTTTTTATTTTAAAATTAACTCAGCCAATAACACTGAAACTAATTATCTTATTTCTACTACAATTAGGAAAACTAGATGTGAAAAATAATTAGTAAATATTTTCATAAATGTTTATTCCAGGATATATATAGGATGGCCATAAAGTCCATGTACTATATATATGTAGACAATATATATGAATTTATAGACCATATATGTGTATATATACACTATGTGTATATATATATATGTCATCTCAAACTTTTGAGATACATATATGTCATCTCAAACCTTTATTTATTTTTTCTAAGATACTTCCCGTAAATCTTCCTATCAATATGCCATGTTTTAGCTAGACATGGTAGCCCATGCCTGTAATCCCAGCACTTTGGAGGCCAAGGCAGAAAGAATGCTTGAGGACAGAAGTTCAAAACCAGCCTGGGAAACATACCAAGACCCCATCTCTACAAAAAGTTAAAAAATTACGTAGGAGTGGTGTCATGCACCTTTAGTTTCAGCTAGTTGTGAAGCTGAGCTCAAACTTGAGCCCTAGAGTTTGAGGCTGCAATGAGCTATGATGATATCATTGCCCTCTAATCCAGAAATAGAGCTAAATTCTGTGTAAAAAATACAAAAAACAAAACAAAAATGTATATTGTGTTTTATAGGGAAAATAGTCACAACTGTCTACAACTTTTTATGCCTGGACATCAAAAACAAATGTGATTGAGGCAGTCAGTGCTACCCTGAACATTTGCTATTATTTAATGCCAAGGTGGTGATCTTCGGCTATAAAGGAGGAATAAGGTATAAACTTTGATCTTATGTACTGGGTGGAAATAAGATTAACATGGGCTACATGATTTCATTAATGTACACAGCTATGATTTAATAAAAAAAAAAACAAAGATTAACATGGGCTAACTCAAAAGTGATCTATATTGTATAGTGTTTAAATAACTACTAATTCCGATACAGAAAAATCTCAAAAGTATTTTAAAGAAAGTTCTTGAATTGATCATAACAGGAAAATAAAAACATTTTCATGGAAGTGTGTGGAAACTGAGATGATGTTAAGAGTATTTCCAATTAAAGAGATAACAAATGCCCAGAGGCAAAAGCAAGAATAAATGTGACAGGCATTAGGGAATTAGCATATGGTGTTTCTAAGAATAATGGGCACTCATTGGAGAGGAACAGAATCTAAGATTGGGTAGTACATGTAAAACTGGTTTAGCAAAGTAGAATCCATCTTCCATGTTTAAATGAGGAAGTTTAATTTTATTTGTAGCTATTGTAAGTTCTTAAAGTAGAGCTGAACTATAATGATTAATGTTGCAGAAAAATAATCCTTAAATATGTTTTTTTAAGGTTTGTTTCTCCTTCTGTAAAACGAAGAGCTTGCATTGTTCTTTTCAAATTTACTATAAATAGTGGAATTAGAAAAATAAGAAACAAATGATAAAGAGATTTAAAATTGGTGTGTGTTTTAAGATAAGGGTGTGATAACCAAATTTGAGATATGAAGAAAGAAAAATTTAATACTTAGGGATAAGGTCAAAATCAACAATGCACACTTGTGAGTCATAACAATAACAGTACTTTAAGTGACAATTAGGTGAACAGAGTAGACCACAAAATATAAATATCAAGAGACACATGTGGATAAAAAGTCATTATATTTTATGCTTGTAACACCCAGATATATTCTACCTTTGCACCCATGATTATTTTAAAATTCAATTAAATATTGTGTCCAAGAACATATTAAGTTATTACCTAAAATTTTAAAGTTTCAGGAGAGATATATAAGCAAGTGGAACTTATTTTTAAGTTAAAATAAAGTTATTGGGTTATGGATTTTAACTTAATTTTAACTTAAAATAAAGTTATTGGGTTATAGATACAGATCCTATTCTAATCAGACATCAATATAACATTATATAAGCACAGAGGGAATGTCTGTCTTCATTTTGAAAAGGGGGGCTTTTTTCCCTTCTATGTCTTCAGCTGTTAACACTCTACCTGTCCTCCAGCAGCATAACTTAAGTATCACCTCTTCATTAAAAATGACCTTGAAATTTACAATTTCCCATAGTATTTCTTATATAGACTTTTTAATTTGCGTCTATCTCATGTTTCCTTATATTTGTTTTTCTCACCTGTTATTTCTGTACATGTCTTCTAAACATTCACTGCATGCTAGATGATAATCTAGCTGGTGAGGTACAGCAGTAATAGTAACATTCATGACAATAGCAACGCCAATGCAACCTACTCCTTCAGGTGCTTATATTCCAGTGGGAGTAAGAGATGAAGAGGAAAAGAAATAAATGACATTTACAGCAGGGCAGGTATTTACAGGTACTAGGGAGGATAATAAAATGAAAACAGTGTAGTCTAACAGGGAGCATTCTGCATGTATGTTGGGGGTTTGCTTTACCTCAGATAGAACTCTATGAAAACCAAAATTTGGGCAAATAAAGGATAACTTTGAGTTTCCTGACCAAAATGAAAAGGCCTAGTGAATAATTACCCTGTTTCCCTGAAAATAAGACAGTGTCTTATTTTAGGGTGTGCTCCCAAATACACGCTAGGTCTTATTTCAGGGGACATCTTATCTTTCCTGTAAGTAGGTCTTATTTTCGGAGGATGTCTTATTTTAGGGGAAACGGTATATTAGGCATAACATACTATCTCTACCATGGGTTTTGCATATTATAATTAGGGCTTTGCTCAATTTGGACATTGAGACATGAGTTACTTCCACCTCCATATCCCTCACACCTGCTGTGTGTGTGTGTGTACCTTGCTTCCATCTTCAAGCTCTGTACAAAAAATCAAGTTCTATATCCTAGGAGTACATTTTTTATTCCTTTCCTTTCATTTATTTCCTTCCTTCGTTGGGAGCTTTTTTTTTGTCTCTGAGGCAGCAACATTTACTCGGCCTTATTCTGATTCTGTGCTGGAATCCCTTAAGAACCTAGGCCTTAGAGACATATAAACCAATGCTTTTTCTTGGTTTGCCATGTTGTACTATGACACAATTTCTCTGACACATTTAAGCTCAAATTACCTAGTTACGTGAGGAAGTGGTAAGTGGTTGAAGGGCATGAAGAAAAGGGACTGTTTAAAGCTTTATGTTTTTTCCCAAGAATATTATAAATATAGCTTTCATAAACAGTAAGAATGAGAAAACTTCAAACAAAAGTCAGAGTTGAATTTTTACTTTATATCATTTAGTTTTCGAGACAATACTATTAAATTTCTTTTTCGTTGTTGCCATAGCTTAGACTAGTAATAAAATCCACCCCATAGCATACTTCTGGCTTCTCCAATGTACCTAGAGTACGCAATATTGCTAAGGGGTGGAAAAACATAGGCATGTCTACTGGGCCCATGCTACCTTTTAAGAAATAGTTGGGTGCCTCAGTGGCACACATGACCTTCAAAACCTGTTTACTCAGAAGTAACTTCTGCAATCTGGGTAGATATCAGCTGATGACAATCGTACCTTGTTAAGTGACATACTTGGACATCAGATCTCTCCACTACTAACAATACACCTTACTGTATTTAGAAAGTGATTGAGTTCTGAATGTTCAGTTGTAGACAATAAGTTTGTTATTTTAAAAATGAGGAAGATTCAAGTAGGTGAAAAATACTGTAGAATAGTAGAATAACTCAAGACTATAACATTTAACTCTTCCTCCTTTAAACTATATATTTAGTAAAGCTCCACTCAAAACTCCCCATAGGTATTCTTGTGGAAACTGGCAAGCTAATATTAAAACAAAGAATCAATAAAAGCCAAAGAACTTAAAAAGAAAAACAAGATGGAATGCTATGTAGGTCAGTATGGTATTAGGTAAGTGACACACAAACAAACCAATATAATGAAATGGAGAGTCCAAAAATGATTGATGAGCATAAGGACATCATATATATGGAAAGGTTGCCATTACAAATAATTGCTAAGATAATTAGCCATCCAGATGGAAAAATAATTTAAAGAATCCCTACATATACAAGAACACATCACAGGGAATTTCCAACACCTAAAGATAAAAAGCATAATTGCTGAAACTACAGTAAAAGTACAGAAAACATCTTTTGCTTCATATTAGAGAAACATTTCTTTTAAAGAACTAAACAAATAATAATAAAGAAAATGATAGAGACAATTAATGTAATTTTAAAAATAACCCACGTTGAAAAAGGGATGCCAACAGCTGGGTTGAAATACTTGCTTGGACTGGGAGAACAACTTTATAAATGTCACTGCATTAATATCAAGACTATATAAGAATTCCAGCATAATAAGCAAAAGACCAAGATCCTACTTAGACAAATTACATTGCAAAAGTAAATTAATATAACGAGGAGTGAAATTTTAAAATAATACAAAGGAAAGAATCCTAAGAACAGCAAGACAAAGGCATCTCATCACCTATAAAGTAAATCCCATCAAACTAACAGAAGACTTCTCAGCAGGAACCTTACAAACCAGAAGGGATCAGGTCCTATCTTTAGTCTTCCTATTAAAAATAACAAAGTAACTGTCAGCCCAAACTTTTTATTCAGCCACACTAGCTTGTAGAAATGAAAGGAATTGAAGTCTATCCCAGACAAGCAAAAGCTAGAAAAATTGGCACCACAATACCAGACCTACAAGAAATGCTTAAATCAGTTCTAAACATCACAACAAAATGTTGGTACTCACTGTTACAAAAGCACAGGAAAGTATAAAACTCACATGACTCAAAATAATACACAGTTGAAAGTAACATAAACAATCAACATTATGACAGTAATAGAACCTTACACATCAATATAAACTTTGAACATAACTGGACTCAATCCCACTTTAAAAATAGATTAAATGAATGGATAAAAAGAAAAATGAGAATCTAAACATATGCTGTATTTAAGAGACTCACTTAACTGGTAAAGTTTTTTTATAGAAACAAATAAAAGGGTTGCATAAAATATTCCAACAAATGTAAACCAAAGGTGATCAGAAGTAGCTCTACTTATATCAGAAAAAATGAATAAACAACAGTAAAAAAGACAAGGAAGGTTGTTATATAATGGTAAAGGAACACATTTAACAAGATGATATAAAAATTCTCAATGCATATGTACCTAACACCAGAGGATCCATAAAAAAAATACTACTGAACCTAAGAAAAGAGATACACAATGATACAATTATGGAGCAGATTTCAACACTCCATTGATAGCACCAAATAGATCATTAAAAGATAAAATTAACAAAGAAACATTAGACTTAAACTGGACTCTATAACAAATAGACGTAACAGATGTTTACATAATATTCTATGAAGTTCAGAATATACATTCTATTCATGGACATGAACATTTTACAAGATAGACCATATATTAGCCAACAAAACAAACCTCAATAAATTTAAAATAATTGAAATCAGATCAAGTATTTTCTCAAACCACAGTGGAATAAAATTAAAAATCAGCTCCAAAAAGAACTTTCAAAACCATAAAAATACATAGAAATTAAGTAACCTGAACCTGAATGATCTTTGGGCCAATGATAAAATCAAGATGCAAGTTTAAAAATGTGGGAAATGAGTAAAATAGCAACACAACATATCAAAACCTCTGAAATTCAGAAACTACAAAGAACTAAACTGAACAAGAAAAAATTCAAATAACCCAATTAAAAAGTGTCCATATGAGGGGACGGTGCCTGTGGCTCAAAGGGGTAGGGCGCCAGCCCCATATGCCAGAGGTGGTGCGTTCAAACTCAGCCCCCACCAAAAACTGCAAAAAAAAAAAAGTGTTCATATGAAAAAAAGTGCTCAACATTACAAATCACCAGAGAAATACGAATTAAAACCACAATGAGATGCATTTTGCTCCAGTGAGAATGGCCATTTTCAAAAAGTCAAAAAATAATAGATGGTGAGGATGTGAAGAAATAGCATGTTTATACACTATTGGTGGGAATGTGAGTGAGTACAACCTTTATATAAAACCATATGAAGATTCCTCCAAGAACGAAAAATAGGTCTGCCATTTTATCTAACAATCTCATTACTAGGTATTTACCCAAAGGAAAAGATGGATTTATTTCAAAATGATACCTGCTCTCCTTCGTATTTGTACTTCAGAACTATTCACAATAGCAAAGATATGGAATCAACCTGTGTCCATTAATTGATGATTCGATAAAGAAAATGTGATACATAGACACACCCACACACACAAATACCACTACACAGCCATAAAAAAAGAATGAAATAATGTCTTTTGCAGCAACATGAATCTAACAGGAGGCCATTGTGTTAACTAAAATAACTCAGAAACAAACTCGAACACTACATGTTCTCACTTATGACTGGGAGATAAATAATGAGTACACGTGGACACAGAGAGTGAAATAATACACACTAGAGTCTCAGAAGCATGGGAGAGAGCTCTGGCATGAGAAATTATCTAATGTGTGCTAAGTGCACTAACCAGGTGACAGTTACACTAAAAGGCCAGACCTCACTACTATGCAATAGATACGTGTTAAGCTGCATATGTACCCCACACATTGATAAAACCTTAAAAAATAAAACAAAACAGGGCTTAAATAATAAATAATTTTTAAAAAGGCAACTAAAATAAAATGGTAAAACATCCATTGATCTTGGACATTTGGACAATGAGAGGAATCTAAATATACTTCATTGGAGGATTTAACATATTAATGATTGCACAGCTGTAAAATGGACCACTTTGCCTATGGAAGCAGTGATCACCCACGGATGGTCACATGATGTGTTACTTAAAAAAACATGGAGCAGAACAATACATAAGCATAATTGTTTTTGTAAGTCAAAGTTTTTCTATTTCTCGGTGCATTTCCAACTATTAACAGTGGTTACTTAATAGAATTGGAAGGGAAAGATTGGAGAATATATATGATAGGGGACTGAGTTTTAATGTGATATACATACTTTGAAATGTTTAAATTACTCATAAAATTTTATTTTTAAATATTTTAAACCAAAATATTGTATTTTTTATTTTTTAGTGTTTATATATTTCAGATTAATATGAGGGTACAAATGTTTAGGTTACATTGTTTTCATTTCTAAGGTAAAGTTCAAGTTGTAGTTGAGCCCTTCACCCAGGGGGCGTGCTGAACACCTTCACATTGTGGACATTAGGTGAGATCCTACCAATCACCCTCCCTTCTCCTCTTTCCCCTTTTCCTCCTCTTCTGTCTTCCCCACTAGAATATATTTGTGTTTTTCATTTGTGTGGGCATGTACTTTTTTTTATATATTGGTTTCATATTAGTATAGAGTACATTGGATACTTGTTTTTCCATTCTTATGATACTTTACTTTGAAGAATGTGTTTCAACTCCATCCAGGTAAATACAAAAGATGTAAAGTCCCTATATTTTTATGGTTGAATAGTACTCCATGGTATACATATACAGCAGTTTGTTAATCCATTCAGGGGTTGAAGGGCATTTGGATGGCTTTCATGTTTTGGCAATTGTGAATTTAGCTGCAATAAACATTAGTGCAAATGTCCTCGTGCTAAAATGGTTTTGTTTTCTTCTGGGTAGATACCTAGTAATGGCATTGTGAGGTCAAATGGAAGGTCTATTTTTACTTATTTGAGAAGTCTCCAAACTTATTTCCACAGAGGCTGTAGTAGTTTGCAGTCCCACCAGCAGTGCAAAAGTATTCCCTTCTCTCCACATCCATGCCAGCAACTGCAATTTCAGAATTTCGTGACGTGGGCTATTTTCACTGGATCAGGTGATATCTCGGAGTAAACATAAGAAATTATTAAATGTACAATGAACATCCGCATACCCTTCCTCTGGATTTCCCAATTGATGATACTGTCATACTTTCATTCTCTCACCCTCCTTCATCCTCTTTTCCCCCTTTACTTTCTTATATGCTGAACATTTGTAAGTACATTTTAGACATCATGACACTTTTCCCCTAAATATTTCAGAACATATCAACTGATGATGAGGACATCACCCTAATTAACCATAGTATGTATCATCATCACACATAAGGCACTTAACATCGCTCTAATGATAGCATCAAATTTATAATTGCATTTGTAGCTGTACGGTCCCTGTTACTCAGGGAATGTCCTTTATAAGTCTTTGCTGTTGTTTATTGTTTATTTGTATCTTTCTTTTTTAAGATTTAGAATCCAACATCTTTGTATTGTATTTGGTTACCATACCACTTTAGTATTCCTTGATAACACCAGATCTTTTGCCTGTTTTATCCTTAATAATAATGATATTTTCAAAAATTTCAGTCCAATTTTTTTGCAGAGTGCCACACATTGTGTGTTTTTTGGTTCCCCTTTATTACATCCAGGTTAAGCAGTTTTGCATGAATATGACATAAACAACAGTGTGTACTTCCCATTAGATTATATTTGGAAGCACATAATGGTAAGGTATCCACTTATTAGGGATGCTAAATATATTCTCTTTTCTTACTGGCTTCCCTCTCAAATATTCCACCATAATTAATCTGTGGAGTGATATTTTAAAAACCTGCATATATCATTTTCCCCAATAACACTGCACTCTATTATCATACATTGGCTATCTTTGCCTGAATCCATTATTTAGTGTGGAATAGACAATAGCGATTTTCTAACTTTCTCATACTGTGATCAAGTTTAATGTACCAATTTACCTTCTGAACATTTCCTCAAGGTCTCTTTGACTTTTCTCCCTCTTTCATTCCACCTAAAAATAATTTACCACCCCTCAAAATAGACACATTTTCCCCATCTCCCCTCCTCTATGGAGAAGAAAAAATATGCATCTAGACTTATTGGGTTGTTAAATATTTATCCCCTTGTAATTCCATCATACTTATACATGCTAACTAAATTTTTATGCATTTTCTCCTATTAATCTACCTATTGTCATTTCATTTTCAGCAAACCTTTAGAAGGAAGAGGACAAGCCTTCCCTTGGCCCCTAACAGATGAACAGCAGATTAGACAATATAAAGAAATTAAACGTAAAGATCTAGTAAAAAAAAACAACTTATCACTATTTCACAAAATGAAATGGAAAAAAATGTTAACAATTGAATAATAGAAAATAGCTGTAGAACAGTTCCAATGAACCAAATGTACATGTATTTGATGTTCCCTAAAGAGGAGAGAAAACAGAAAAAAATAATTTTAAATAATTACTTCTTTTTCCAAAATGTGATAAAATCTGTAATTCCCCAGATTCAAGAACCTCAACAAACTCCAAGTACAAGAAATATGAATAAAACTACACCAAGACAGATCATAATCAAATTACTGAAAGCCAAAGATACAAATAAAATGTTCAGAAGGTAAATTGGTACATTAAAATGTACCAACAGGAAAAACCCTGTTGCACTCAGAGAAATAAAAACAAGTATGGCAGCAGTTTTCTCCACAGAAATATGACAAGACAGAAGACAATGAAGCAACATCTATAAAATACTAAAGGATAAAAAAGGAATTTCAACTTAGAAAATCATGCCCAGTGAAAATAATTTTCAAATTCTAAAATGTAATAAAGAATTTTACAATTAAATAATATGGAGGAATACATCAGTAACAAGCTGATTAAAAGATTTCATAAAAATGTCTTTAAAGAAAGGACATAGTAGCAGATTAGAATATGGTAGGAAAGAAGGAAGAACATCAGACATGCTACGTATTAACTACATGCATAAAATGGTGAGATCATAGATAAGTGTGTAAAATGTTTATTATTATCTCAATCTACTTAAATAATAATTTTTTGTTTAAAAAATAATAAGAATATGCTGTAGGAATATGTTTGTGTGTGTGTGTGTATTTCTCCCAAGGAGGGGAGAAATTGTAGTATACTATTGTGAGTTTTTATATTATATGTGAAGTGGTATAATATCACCTGAAGATAGATCAAAATTAAAAATGTATACTGTAATCTAGTCATCACTAGAATGTCAACAATAAAGTATAGTTGATAGGCTTGGAGCCCATAGCTCAGTGAGTAGGGTGTTGGTCACATACACTAAAGCTGGTGGGTTCGAGGCCAGCCCAGGCCTGCTAAACAACGACAACTGCAACCAAAAAGTAGCCAGATGTTGTGGCAGGTGCCTGTAGTCCCCGCTACTTGGGAGGCTGAGGCAAGAGAATCACTTAAGTCCAAGAGTTTGAGGTTGCCATGAGCTGTGATGCCATTGCACTCTACTGAGGGTGACATAGTGAGACTCTGTTTCAAAAACAAAAGTATAGTTGATAATATAACATATATTATGAATATATGTTATTATATGTTATATTGTAATAAATATCAATATAATAAAGTCATCACTAAAATTACAACAAAAAGTATAGTTGATAACAGAACAAAGCAGATAAAATAAGCAAATAAAAGATGGTATTAATACTAAGTAAAAGAAAGTTTGGAGACTATATTAATATCAAAAAATATTACCAGAGATGATGAAGGCCACTTTATAATGATAAAGAAGAAAATTAATCAAAACAACATAACGATTTTAAATTTTGATCAAAACTGCCCATAAACACATAACATCCAAACCTGGGAAGCAAAAAGTCATAGAAAATAAAAAGAAATAGACAAAAATCACAATTGTATTAGAAATTTAAATATCTTCTCTTAATAACCGATGAAACAAGTAGACAAAAAGTCATCAAGTAAATTGTGTAATTGAACACTATTGACTAACTTGGCACAATTGACAGTTACAGAGCTCCTTTAACAACAGCAAAAGCACACTTTTCCCAGGTTGTATCACAACACGGAAATAAATTAGAAATCAACAAAAGAAAGATCTTGTTAAAATTTTCCAAACATTTACAAAATAAGAAACACACATCTAAATAACCCATCGGTAAAATATGAAATCAAAACTGAAATTAGAATATATTTAGCAATGAAGACGGGGTGGTGGCTCACGCCTATAATCCTACCACTCTGGGAAGGTGAGGCACCTGGATCTCTTGAGCTCACGAGTTCCAGACCAGCATGAACTATAGCAAGACCCCATCGCTAAAAATAGCTGGGTATTGTGGAGGGCACTTCCTAACTAGCTACTTGGAAGGCTGAGTCAAAGGATCACTTGAGCCCAAGAGTTCCCAGGTTGCTGTGAGCTATGATGCTACAGCACTCTACCTAGGACAACAAAATGAGACTCTGTCTCAAAAAAAGAAAAAAATAATAATATATTTAACAATGAAGGAAAATAAAAACACAACTTATCTGAATTTGCAAGATGCCACTACCACAGTAGTTAGAAAATTTATATAACTAAATCATGCTATTAGAAAAGAAAAAAAGCCTAAATCAATGATCTGAACTTCCACCTTAATTTCTTTTAAAAAGAGGAAATTGAACCAAAGTAAACAGAAAAAAGGAATGACTAATGATCAAGATTGAAGTCAATTAAATATAAAACAGAAAAATAATACAAAGAAAGCAAAAGCCAGTGCTTAGAGACACAACTAGCTGAAGCAAGAATAATGGAAATATACATCCTTATTTAATTTCTCTCTCTCTGTCACACACACACACACACACACATATACACACAAACACACACATGCGCACACATAGAAACAGACACCACTAACTGGAGTAAATTTTCTATTTACAAGATTTGGGGAAAATTAACTCTACTCACTGGTTTAACAACCATATCAAATTATAAAAGGAAGGTTTCTCAGTAGCAAATGCAATGCCACTTGTGAAAAAGTCTAAAATAACATGCAAGATTTTATCAGCTGCTAGAAGTTAACTTGGTATGACTGCAGGGATAATTTGTGATAGAGTGACAGACATAAGAGATGATGATAAATCTATCAAAGAATATGGTACCTGTGCGTTCTTCTCGGTACATCATGAATCACAACTTTAGCACCAATGCCAGGAAATGAAGAGGCCTTAAGCAACAGGTAATGTAATTATCTTGACATTTTTATAAGGTTTCACCAAAACCAATGGCAAAATTATGGGAATGAAGACATTAACCTGGATTAATTTAACACCGAGAGAAATATGTTTTTCTCCGTTTCTAACACTATGAAGTCAAAAGGAAAATTGTATCAAAAATCAGTTGTGAAACTATATTGCCAATTCTCAGTGATCCAGGAATTTTGTACACAGGGTCTTGCTATATTGCCCAGGATGGAGTACATTCAATGACTCTTCACAGCACTATTGATCCTAGCACATTTTTGGACTCCAACTTTTGGGCTTATTGGATCCTCCTGCCTGAACCTCCCCCCCCCCACCGTACCTGGGACTACAGGTGTGCACCACCGTACCCACCGGGTTCTACTTCTCTTTGTTAACAATGCTTGATGTATGAAGCAGCTGGTTTTGAGGACAAGAGATATGCATTATGATCTATAGAGCACAGTTCAAGGGATCACATTTGGGTATATATTCCTCATTAGAGAATATACTTCAATTTTGTTAAGTAATAGCGTATAAAAGGGATCTCTAACTGACCCTGGACAGACACCACCTTTGCATTGTCCAGGTGGGTCACCCTCCCTTTTCAATAAACCTGACCTGAACATCTCCACTCTGGTCTCATCTCTGGGCGCTACCACTTACACTTTTCAGTTATTGCCTTTACAAACTACTGTACTTATATTTTAAAATTTCAGCCAGCACCTTAGGCAATAGATAATTTAAATAATTGAATTTGCTAGATTCTCCTTGCCAAATTCCTACAGACATAAGATGATTATTTCTTTGAGCACTTAACAAGAAACATCTGGTCATTTTCTTTCAGCAGTGATGTTTCTTACCTGCAGTTATAAAACTTAGAAGACTCAGTCACTGGGCTATTGACATGGGTTGCTTTGAAGTCTCACTTTCTCCATACTATTTGTAAGAAAATGAATCTAAAAATTCTGTCCTGTGGCATATGTAGATTTTGAATTGTCCTTGTGACCTACAACAATTTTGCTCCATGGCTTCCCCTAACCAGGGTTGACATCCAACTGTAAGGAAACCTTCCTGGACAATTTGACTTTTGCCTTCCCTTACCCTTCCCAAAGATTATTTTAAAAAGGGCAATTCATTCCATTGGTTACTGAACAATGCTGGATTTCTTTCTGGGTTCATCTCACACAACATTTTACCTAAAATCAGTAGAAAAATGACTACTCTGTTCTTCTTCAAAAATGGGAGTGCTTGTTCACAACACAGATGTGCCAATTGGAACTTTCTCAGGGCCTTTGCAAGCACTGAAGGTAATACTCGCAACAACACTTGGGGTAGCAACTTCTTATTCTTTAATGCTTAATTGAGTACAAATCCAAATTCAGATTTGTCTCTGCCCCCACTCTACCCAAATGAATTTTTTTTTAATTTACTTTAAATTAAAGTAAGGGGTACAGCAGTTTTAGGTGACATGGATCATTTTTGTAATGCTTAGGTCCTGGCTAATGGTGCGCCTTGCACCTAAACAGTGTTCATAGTACCCATTGGGTTAGTTTACTCCACTCCCCTCCCCTAGCCATTCCCTGGGTGCTTCCCACTGCATTTTACTTCTCTCTGTGAACATGTATGCTCATCGGTTAGTTCCAATTTAATAGTGAATATATGTGATATTTGTTTTTCCATTCTTGCAATACCTAATAGAATGGTCTCAGTTCCACCCAGACTGTTGCAAAAGTTATTAATACATTTGTTTTTGTGGCAGAGTAGTACTTCATGGTATACATATACCACATTTTATTAATCCACTCATGAATTGAGGGGCACTTGGGTTGATTCTATATGTTTGCAGTTATGCATTGTGCTGCAATAAACATTTGAGTACACATGTCTTTTTGATAAAAATACTTCTTTTACTTTGGGTAAATGCCCAGTACTGGAATTGCTGGATTAATGGTAGGTCTACTTTCAGTTCTTTGAAGAATTTCGTACTGTTTTTCATAAAGATAATACTTCAGGGTGTCCCAAATGTCACTTATAAAGTCACCATAAATAAGAAAAATGGGAAATTTCAGCTGAATGTAACTTTATTTACAAAATACACATTAAAAAATTTACAAGGTGGCCAACTCATAGAAAATATTTTGTAAAATTTTGTAATGAATATTTTGTAAATAATGGTATTTTTAGCTATGATTTCATATTTTCCCTATGTATGGTGATTTTATAGGCAACTTTGGGGACACACTTTAATTTGCAGTTCCACCAATAGTGTAACCCTGTGAATTTCTTTCTGCATTCATGCCAGCCTCTATAGTCTGTGGACTCCCTGACTCCCCCTAACCTCAGCCTCTTTCTACTTCCCTCCTGCCAGCTCCTTCTCCTTCATTCTTTCCACCCCAATCAGTCCCCACCACCATACCCGGAATATGATAAATCTTCCTTCGTGTCTTTCTATCAAGACACTTCCTGAATCTCAAGTCTCACCCTGAAAATGTCATTCTAACTGGGGTATAGTGATATCTCATTGTAATTTTAATTCTATTTCTCTGATGTTTAGTGACACAGCATTTTTTCATATGGTTATAAGCCATTTGTATTTCTTCTTTTGAGAAGCTTCTATTCATCTTTTTGCCCACTATTTAATGGGGTTGTTCGTTTTCTCTTAGTGATTTGCTTGTATGCTTTGTAAATCTTGGTTATTAGGCCCTTATTGGATGTTTAGTTTGAGAATATTTTCTGCCATTTTATAGGTTGCCTATTTGCTGTTGATTGTTTCCTTAGATGTACAGAAGCTTATTAATCAAATCTGATTCATTATTTTTTGTTGTTGCCATAATTGCCACTAGTGTCTTTTTCATAAATTATTTGCCTATACCAATATCTACAACAATTTTTCCTATATTTTCCTCTAGAGCTCATATGGCATCATGCCTTAGATTTAAGTCTTTTCTCCATCTTGAATTAATTTTTATGAGCAGTGACAGGAAGGAGTCCTCTTTCAATTTTCTTCATATGGCTATCCAATTTTCCCAGCACTATTTATTGAATGGGGATTATTTTCCCCATTTTAGGGGAAAAGATCAGTTGGTTGTACGTAGATGGTATTACATCTCGGTTTTCTATTCTGTTCCATTGGTCCATGACTATTTTTGTACCAATAACATGCTGTTTTGATTACCTGTACCTTTATAGAATAGTTTAAAGTCTGTTAATGTGATACCTACAGATTTGTTCTTTTTATTTCAGAATGCATGGCTATCCAGGCTATTTTTTGGTTATAGATAAATCATAGAATTATTTTTCCTACATTTGTGAAGCATGACTCTGATCATACTTGATGGGTATTGCATTGAATTTGTAAATCACTTTGGGTAGTATGGACATTTTAACAATGATGGTTCTACCTATCCTTAAGCATGTTATGCTTTTCCATTTGTTTTTATCCTCTGGTATTTCTCCTTGTAGAGATCTTTCATCTCCTTTGTTAAGTATATCTTTGTAGCTATTGCAAGTGGCATTGAGTCTTTGATTTACTCCTGGCTTGACTCTCATTAGTATATAGAAATGCTATTCATTTATATACACTGATTTTATATTCTGAGACTTTGCTGAATTTGTCAATTCCAGGACACTCTTAGTCTCTTAGTGGAATCCTTGGGGTTTTCTAGATACAAAATAATATTGTTAATGAAGAGTAATAGTTTGAACTCATCTTTACCAATTTGGATACACATAATAGCCTTCTCTTGGTTGATTGCTCTGGCTAGGATGTCTAGCACTATTTTGAATAGGAGTGGTGACAGTGGGCATCCTTGTTTTGTTCCAGTTCTTAGTAGGAAAGCTTTCAACTTTCACTCATTCACTATGATGTTAGCTATTGGTTTGTCCTATATGGATTTGATAATTCTGAGATGTGTTCCTCCTACACCTAGTGTGTTGAGGGGTTTTACCATGAAAGAAAACTGTTTTGGTTTTTTTAAGTTTTTTTCTGCATCTATTGAAAGACAATCATGTGGTCCTTTTTTGTTGTTGGTAGTGTTTATGTGGTGAATCACATTTATTGATTTGTATGTTTTGAACCACACTTGCATCCTTCAGATAAAGCACACTAGGTTCTGGGGGATTATTCTTTTCCTTTTTTTTATTGTTTAAGATTCATTGAGGTTACAAAGAACAAGACCACATTGATCAAGTTTGTTAGGTAAAGTTCCTCTTATATTTGTGTCCTGCCACCTAAAGGTGTGTCACACATTGGGACAACCCCACCCCACTCCTTCCTTCCCTCTCTCTGATGGATTTGTCCAAGTAGGTCAATTTGAGCTTACTCCTTGTAGCTTGCAGATTTTTTTCTATTCTCTTGACTTTGGACAAGTTCATCCCAATGTGTCTTGGAGAACCTCTATTTGAGTTGAGAGAACCTAGGGTCCTCTATCCCTCTGAAAGGTATGTGTCAGAATCTTTGGTGACATTTAGGAAATTTTCTTTTATGATATTCTGCGGTGTGGCTCCCATTCCTCTTGGGTGTTCTTTTTCTTCTTCTGGGCTACATGTAACTCGTATGTTTGAATGCTTCATGTAGTCCCATAAGTCTGTCAGTGACCATTCTGCTTTCTCTGTTTTTCTGCCTCTTTAACTATCTGAGTTATCTCAAAAGCTTTGTCCTCTACCTCTCACATTCTTTCTACTGCATGGTCTAATCTGTTTAAGTTCCCCAATTGACTGCTTCAATTCCTTAAGCACTAGTATATCTTTTCTATATTCTTCATATCATTCATCTCTTATTTGATTCTGTTTTTGGATTTCCTTTTGGTTATTTTCCACTTTCTCAGCAATTTCCTTCATTGTATTCATCACGTGTATTTTAAATACCCCTTCTGTCATTTATAGTATTTCTTTGCAGGTGGAATCCTCTGCAGTAACTACCTCATGGTCCCTTGGGGAGGTTGCTCTGGTCTGGTTTTTCATGTTGCCAGGCTTTTTCTGATTTTTCTTCCTCATGAGTGTTTTCTTTTGCGTGTTTACTTGCCCTAAGTTTTCTTTGACTTCATCTTGCTCTTTACATTACTGAGCCTCTGACCTAAGGTGTTGATTAGTCCTTTTGGTACAGGACTAAAATGATGAGAAGATTGAAGAGCAAGAACTGGAAAACGATTTTAAACAAAGAAAATAAAAAAGAGAAAGGAAAGAGGGTGAGTAAAAGGGAGGATTGACAAGAAGAAGAGAGGTACAGACAGAGGGAGAAAGGAGTAATAAAGGTGTACAGTAGGGTATTTGGACCTACACCTTAAAATCTCCCCAACGTCTGGACGTGCAGGATTGGGTGGTGGTTCCCTTTAGGTCTGCAGCTCTTTGTCAGCCTGAGCAGACACAGCACCCCACCTCCACCAAATAAAAAAAAAAAAATATATATATATATATATATATATATATATAATAAATCAAACCAAACCAACCAAACAAAAAACCTTACAGGATAAAACTGGGGGCAAAAACACTAGCAAAAATGAAGTCATTATTATTAAATAAGGCAACAATAAAAAATTATGTTTACACTTAGAAAAATGAAGAATAAGAAAAAAAGAAAATCTTAGGGGAGAAAAGTTGAAATAAACTAAAGAAAAAATAAAACAAAAAGAAAACAACACATACGTATCTTGTTGAATATTGCCTGGGCAACAGGTGATCTTCTGGGGAATGAGATGCTAATCACAATTCTGGTACAGCTGTATAAGATGGAGACTGGAGGCTCCTGCTGACTCCTTTGCCCTCAATCCCCACAGGGTTGAAAGCCTGAATCTCTCCTCAGCCCACTTTTGCCTGAGCGGAGGCTCTCCCATGAAAGCATGTGTCGCTGGTATCTCTGCTGAAGTGGCTTCCCACTTGTCAGGTGCACCAAAACCAGCCTCACTCTAAGCCCCTGAGGCGGAGGTTGCAAGGCAGCTCTCCTACCCCCAAACACTGAAAGCTCCGCTCTTCCCTGGGGTCTCAGTCCTGACCTCTGTAGCTGTTCAAAGTCACTAGATCACTCACCCAAGGTCTCCCAGCACAGGCCTGGTTCTGGGCCCCTGGGGGTGGAGCCTGCAGGGCAGCGCTCCCACAATGGCTACAGCGGCCCCGCAGAACAGGGAAAGCTCTGCTCGGGTCCAGCAGCTCACTCCCGAACTCTGGACAATACTCAGAGCCACATACACACTTGCCCACAGTCTCCCAAGGTAATTCAACCAAGTGCCAAGGTCCAAAACACCAAAACAACCCATAAGGAAGGCCTTTCCTGCCTGCAATCTTGCTGTTTCTGCAGCTACAGCCGTGGCAGGTGCCACAGCCTCAGACTGAGCGAAACCACTTCCCACTTCTCCACTGCTTTTGTCCTCTTCCCGGGGTTCTGCTGCCTCCCTGTGTCCCCAAAGGGATGTTTCTGGGCAGAGCCTACAAGCCAGAGATGCCTGGAGTCTTCTCTCCCAATCTCACCGTGCCCACTTGCAAAGAAGCTGTTACTGGGCCACCATCTTGCTTGGTCCCCTTCCCATGTCAATTTTTTATCATAGAACAAGTCACATCTGTTGATCTTTTACTGTATGCTTACTACATCAGTGTTCTCATGGTTTTTAAATACTAACTCAAGTAATATTCAAGGCAATAACTCATGAAGTAGGGACAGTTAATTTCCCCACTTTCCAGAAGAAGAAACTGAAGCAAAAGAGGCTGTTTCACTCTCCCAAGGTCACAGAAAACCAGGTGTTTTAATGACTTTGCAGTGGGATATTGTACTTTATTTCTAATGTTTCTAATTCATATGAGGGAACATTAGTTAGTTAGGTTATATTGTTTGCATTAATTACACAAAGCCTGAGTTGTATTTGAGTCCTTCACCCAGGAGGTGTGCCATATACTCTTACATTGTACCCATTAGGTGAAGCTTACTGAGCCCCTTCCCTCCTCCCATATCTCCCTCCCCCAACCCCTTCTGGAATTTAATTGTATTTTTCCTCTGGGATGCTTGTTTTTCCATCCCTGAGGTATGTTATTCAAAAGAATGTGCTTCAATTCCATCCAGGTAACTCAGAAAGTTGTAAAGTCTGTATCTTTTCTATGGCTCAGTAGTATTCCATGATAGATACACACCACATTTTATTAATCCATTCATCAGTTGATGGGCACTCAGGTTGTTTCCACATCTTGGTGATTGTAAATTGAACTGTGATTAAAAAAAAATCTAGTGCAAATTTCCTTGGAATTCCTGGCTTCCAGAACTGTGAGAGAATAAACATCTGTGCTTGTAAATTATTCAGTCTCAAGTGTTCGGCTACAGCATCACAAGACAGACTAAGGGACGATTTTTCACAATTTTTGCAGTGGCAGCTTTGTGGTGGCATGTGATTGTGATTTTAATTGTAATTTCTCTGATTTGGTTGGTCTTTAATTTACTCTGAAATGTTCTATCTCTTCTAATCTAAAGGTCTAACCATTATTTTCTTAACTTTCCAATTTATTTGATTAAGAAACGGGATCTTTTGTCCTGTAGAATGTGATGCTGTTAAATATTTTTTGACATATGGAAGCAGTGGTACAGCTGTTGCCTTGGCTCCACGAATACTCAAATTGTATTAATAATCTTTCTAGTATTGAAACACTTGGTATACATGGAATGAGGTACACGAAGTCATGAGCTCCATCATAAGTTCATGATGTATTTTTGATGTGTTTTTACTTGTGTTTGCTAATGTTTTACATAAGAACATTCTTATTATTTTATGTGACCTGTACTTTTATTTTGGGGGGTGCTATTTTAGCCCTGTTTTAAAAATCAGTTTTATACTTTCTTCTTCATTTTATATACTTCCCATACCCTTGAAATACTTTGGATAATATTAGTGTTATCTTACATCTAACAGTTTTCTAGAATTGTCTTCTGAAAAAATCTGGGGCTGGTGCTTTCTTTTTATTGCCAGATATCCTTTCAATGATAAGTATAAAAGACTAAAAAGATACTTTTTTGCAACTGCCTTAAAAAAAAAAAAAAGATTTGCCTTTCGTTACAAATACTGTGCACAATGATGCCTTCTTTTACAAAACCAATCAATATGAAAACAAATTTTAGACATGTGACTTGTCCAAGATACTTGAAAAAAAAAAGAGAAAAAATGCTTGATTTGTTTTCAATATTTCAGAAATCAATTTATTTCCTAACTTGATAATGATTAAGTTTGAAGGTTTGACTCAATTGTAGAACATACTGAGTGAGTAAAAGGGAAAGACAGAGACCATCTTAGTGCTGTTTTAAAGAGCTTTCGATAATTTTTCTGATGTCACGTTTCACTTCTCAAACTTCACCAAATAGCTGAATTTAAGATATTTCTAATGAACTGATTAATGGGGGCGGTGGAGAAAATATGTATTTAACACAGTATAAACTTTAACATAAACAATGAGGCATATCAAAAGATGCTAACTTTAAAATGGTACCCCCCAAAAAGTGAGGAAAAACCTGAATTACAGAAAAGAAACTCTATTTAATTAAAAACAAGAATAAAAATTAGCAAATACAAATGTCCTTATGATAAAAGGATTTTTTTCCATCTGGGTAGATGCCCAGTAATGGGATTGCAGGATCAAATGGCAGGTCTAGCTTGAGTGCTTTGAAGTTTCTCCATACTTCCTTCCAGAAAGGTTGTACTAGTTTGCAGTCCCACCAGCAGTGTAAAAGTGTTCCCTTCTCTCCACATCCACGCCAGCATCTGCAGTTTTGAGATTTTGTGATGTGGGCCATTCTCACTGGGGTTAGACTAGACTGTTTATTGCAGCTCAGTTTACAACGGCCAAAATGTGGGAACAGCCTAAATGCCCACCAACCCAGGAATGGATTAACAAGCTGTGGTATATGTATACCATGGAATACTATTCAGCTATTAATAAAAATGGAGACTTTACATCCTTCATATTAACCTGGATGGAAGTGGAAGACATTATTCTTAGTAAAGCATCGCAAGAATGGAGAAGCATGAATCCTATGTACTCAATTTTGATATGAGGACAATTAATGACAATTAAGGTCATGGTGGGGGGAAGGAATAGCAGAGAGAGGGAAGGAGGGAGGCGGGTGGGGCCTTAGTGTGTGCCACACCTTCTGGGGGCAAGACATGATTGCAAGAGGGACTTTACCTAACAAATGCAACCAGTGTAACCTGGCTTATTGTACCCTCAATGAATCCCCAACAATAAAAAAAAAAAAATTAGCAAATACAAACACACACACCCACACACACACAACAGCACTATGTAATGACTCCCAAAGGGGAAAAGCAATGGTCCAAGACCACTCAAGATGGCTTGTTAGTTCAAGAGAAAATAACCTCCTCCCCCCACACACACTCACACACGTTCACAAACACACACACGATCACATGCACACATACATGCAAACAACAAACCCAGTATTTTTTAGCAATATAATCAATCTGCAACAAGCACAAAACTCAGAGTTATTTTACAATCTTCCTTTTTTAATAACAAAGATGCCCACCCTGGGTGTACAAATATATATTTTTAGTGGTTTACTGTTGACTTATGTTTAATGGTATCAGCGTTACTACACAAAACTGCTTCCTGTATTTTACAGCCTTTTATTTACTTCTGTGTATACACCTTCCACCAACCAAAAGACTTTAGGTTGGCAGGCAGAGGGGTGCCTTGTGTTCTGCAAAATTAAAGTTCTAAACACTGGGCAGAAAATGTCTTATTGCCATTTTCAATACTGGGCAATAGTGACAGTGATGCTTAAATGGCCATTTTCTGCAAAAATCTGTGCAGCGTTGGTGTCAAAGACAAGGCAGTCACTGTTGATCATGGCTGTCTCAATTCCCTCCCGAATGGACCGAGGAGCTGCTTCCCACGTCAGTCGCCGTCGATCACCACGGAGCTCCAGTCGGTAAGTGAAAGTTTCCGCTTGCTGGCGCGTTCCTAGCAGCTGGACCATTGCACAGAACCGCGCTTCACTGTGGTGGTTTTCCTGTTTCTGCAAGACCACCATGAAGTGCAAGCCAAAACAGGACTGCATCATCACCCAGTCAAAAGTACCACGAACATTATTAATGTTCACAGCAAGGAAAACTGCACTCGCTCCCTCTAGCGCTGTAATGGAGTCATGCTGATCCATCAGATGGGGCATCACGGCATCCAAAGAGCCTGCCCATTCACAGAGAACACCAGGGCATGGACAGCAATAAGGCCTGAAATCACAGCGCTCTTCGTGGTCTACTTTTTGCGCGGGCGGCAGTGTTAGTCCACACCCAGATGAGGCATATTTACACGGAAAGGTAAGTAAATCAGCCAGTTTCTCCATAGCCACGTTGAGAATGGATCCCAGTGGGCACCGGCAAGTTGGACAAGACGCCAGATTTTGGCGACAGCTATTACACACAAGATGACCATGCTGACACTGAAAGATGGGTGGTAGCACGTACCCAACGCAGACCAGACACTCGAAAAGACTCCTCAATTCACTGCTGGATGGAGTCATGTCAGGCAGGGCCGGCTCCCTCGGGGGTGGTGGATCCTGTGAGAGATCATCAGGTTGTGCCCTGTCAGGTTGATGGCTCATTTCTGTGGGCGGAGGAGGCTCCTGGAACCCGGTCCTGGATCAAACGCACTCAGACCTCAACTCCCGCCAACACGATGCAGGCAGCGCCACCGCCTTGGCGCCCAGACCTAACAGACACTCTGGGTCTCTGCTGGAGAGGGTTCCCCTCAATGGCTGGGCTTCCCCCTAACCGTCTCAAGGTCGCGGGCACGGCCGTTTGGCACATCCTCGAGCCCATGGCACGCTCCCTCTAAGTAGCACACATAGTGGCCAAGGCCCCGAGGAGGGATGGCCCAGGGGCCAGGCTCCTGGCTGCTGTTATATAGAAGAATTCTTTATCCAAATTCAGCATGTGTTGTATGTGATTGTCTCGTTGGACATTTTGCCTCTCCTGGGGCCAATGTAGGTAAATTGTGCTTCACTAGAAAATTATCCATTGCATCTGTGTTCAAATGCATTTGAGTAGAATTCTGCAAACTTTGCACTTAGGAGACTTGAAGTATTCTTTGTATTAAAGACTATGTCATTTTAAATTTTGAGTATTTGGAAGATGGCAGCCGAGTAACAGCTTCCTTGCATCTGGGCACCGTGAGTCTGGGGAGATAGGACTCCAGGCATCTCTGGCTGGTGGGATCTGCCTATCATCACCCCTGAGAGGATACAGGGAGTCAGCAAGAGATTTCTGGACCCCAAGAGGAGGACTAAAGCAGTAGAAAACTGGCAAGTAGTCGCGTGTGTTCAATCCGTCTAAACCGCCCGCAACTGTAAGTTCAGTAGCAGCCAGACTGCAAACCAGAAAGACCTTACCTGTGAACTGTTTTGGTGTCTTTGGATTTGGCACTCAGCTGAACTGACTTGGGGAGAGCCTGAGCAGGAGTGCCGAGATGGCCGTTGTCTAGGGCCCCAGTCTGAGCCGCTGAGCCAGACTGAGCTAATAGTGTTTGGCTCTGGGTCACAGGCAGACATTGTGAGCGATCTGCCCCGGCAAGCTCCGCCCTCAGGGTCGCAGAGCTGGAATTGGGTGGGAGCTGGTAACCCAGCGAACAAGTAGCCTAAGGGCGGGGTCTGAGCCACCTTGCAGCCCTAACCTTCGGGGGCAGAGTGAGACCGGTTTTGGCACACAGGGTAAGTGGATAGCCACTTCAGCAGTGATTCCAGCCACAAGCACTTCCCTGAGAAAGCTTCTGCTCAGTAAGTGAACAAGTTCAAAGTGCCTTTTAAGTGGGCTGAAGAGAGATTTAGGGTGTCTACCTGCTGGGGTTTGAGAAAATAGCAGCCTCCAGTTGTATCAGAACTGTAATTAACATCTCATACCCCAGAAGACCAGGTGTTGCCCAGACAATATTCAATCACATATACATACTGCTTTGTTTTTGGTTGTGTTATTATTTTTTTCTTTTTTTTTTTTTTGGTTTGGTTGTCTTTTTGTTTATTTTGATGTTATTGATTGTTGTTTTGTTTTTTAAGTTCAACCTTTTCCATACAGATCCTTTTTCTTTCTCAATATTTCTAGTTTAATTATAATTTCCCATTGCTGCCTATTTCAATAATTAGAACTTCATTTTTGTTAGTGTTTCTACCGCTATTATTTGTTTTTTCCAGCCAATTTTATCCCGTAAAGTTTTCTGTTTGCTTGTTTTGGTTTGATTTATAGCATTTTTGTCTTTCCTCTCTACTTGGTGGAGGTGGGGTACTGTGTCTGATCAGGTTAGCAAAGAGCTGCTGACTTCAAGGGAACCACCCAACTGGGCACCCCCAGAAGGTGTTTTTTTTTTTTTAAGGTTGTATCAAAGTACCGTACTGTACACCTATATTGCTCTGTCTCCCTCTTTCCGTGCCGCTCTTCTTTTTGTCAATATTCCTTTTACCCACCCCCTCTCCTTTCTCTATTTTTCTTTTTTTTCTTTTTCTTATCACTCAGTCCTCCTTTCTTTCATCCCTTTTTTGCTCTTCAACCTTCTCACCCTTCTGGTCCTGTAACACTTAGTCCACAGGTACAAGAACTTAAAGAGCAAGAGGAAGTGAAAGGAAAATGAGGGCAAGGAAACAGATAAAAAAAATCACTCATGAGGAAGAATCAGCAGAAAATACCAGGCAACATGAAGAACCAGTCCAGAACAACCCTGGCAAGGGACCATGAGGTAGCTACTGCAGAGGATTCCACCTATACAGAAATGTTAGGAATGACAGAAAGGGAATTTAGAACACACATGTTGAAAACATGAAAGAAATGATGGAAACAATGAAGGAAACTGCTAATAAAGTGGAAATTAACCAAAAGGAAATTCAAAAACAGAATCAAATAAGAGGTGAACGATATGAAGAATATAAAAAGGATATAGCAGAGCTGAAGGAAATGAAACAGTCAATCAGGGAACTTAAAGACGCAATGGAAAGTATCAGAAACAGGTTAGACCATGCAGAAGAAAGAATTTCAGAGGTAGAAGAAAAAGTTTTTGAGATAACTCAGATAGTAAAAGAGGCAGAAAAGAAGAGAGAGAAAGCAGAACGTTCACTGTCAGAATTATGGGACTTTATGAAGTGTTCCAACATACAAGTTATAGGAATTCCAGAAGGGGAAGAAGAATGCCCCAGAGGAATGGAAGCCATACTAGAGAATATTATAAAAGAAAATTTCCCAAATATCACCAAAGATTCTGACACACTGCTTTCAGAGGGCTATCGGACCCCAGGTCGCCTCAACTCTAACCGAGCTTCTCCAAGACACATTGTGATGAACCTGTCCAAAGTCAAGACAAAAGAAAAGATTCTGCAAGCTGCCAACAGTAAGCGCCAGTTGACCTACAGGGGCAAATCCATCACAGTGACCGCAGACTTCTCTAATGAAACTTTCCAAGCAAGAAGACAATGGTCATCTACCTTTAATCTACTTAAACAGAACAATTTCCAGCCCAGAATTCTGTACCCTGCTAAGCTAAGCTTAAAACTTGACGGAGAAATCAAAACATTTACGGATATACAAACATTGAGGAAATTTTCCACAACAAGACCAGCTCTACAGGAAATACTTCAACCTGTTCTGCACACTGACTACCACAATGGATAAGAAGCAAAGTAAGAACTCAGAAATTAAAGGACAGAACCTAACCTCCACACTGATGCAAAATATAAAACTACCAATGGACTGTCACAAAATAAGACGAATAGAATACTACCACACTTATCAATTATCTCAATAAATGTTAATGGCTTGAATTCCCCACTGAAGAGACATAGATTGGTTGACTGGATTAAAAAACACAAGCCATCCATTTGCTGTCTACAAGAAACACACCTGGCTTCAAAAGACAAATTAAAGCTCCGAGTCAAGGGTTGGAAGACAATTTTTCAGGCAAATGGACTTCAGAAGAAAAGAGGAGTTGCAATCTTATTTTCAGATACATGTGGATTTAAAGCAACTAAAGTCAAAAAAGACAAACATGGTCACTTTATATTGGTCAAGGGAAAACTACAACAAGAAGACATTTCAATTCTAAATATCTATGCACCCAATTTAAATGCTCCCAGATTCTTGAAACAGACCTTACTCAGTCTGAGCAATATGATATCTGATAATACCATAATAACAGGGGACCTTAACACTCCTCTTACAGAGTTGGACAGATCCTCTAAACAGAAATTAAACAAGGATATAAGAGATTTAAAAGAGACCCTAGAACAACTGTGCTTGATAGACGCATATAGAACACTCCATCCCAAAGATAAAGAATATACATTCTTCTCATCAACCCACGGAACATTCTCCAAAATTGATCATATCCTGGGACACAAAACAAATATCAACAGAATCAAAACAATTGAAATTTTACCTTTTATCTTCTCAGACCATAAGGCACTAGGGGTGGAACTCAAATCTAAAAAAAATGCTCGACCCCACCCAAAGGCATGGAAATTAAACAATCTTCTGTTGAATAGCAGATGGGTGCAGGAAGAAATAAAACAGGAAATCATTAACTTCCTTGAGCATAACAACAATGAAGACACAAGCTACCAAAAACTGTGGGATACTGCAAAAGCAGTTTTGAGAGGAAAATTCATCGCTTTAGATGCCTACATTCGAAAAACAGAAAGAGAGCACATCATCAATCTCACAAGAGATCTTATGGAATTGGAAAAAGAAGAACAATCTAAGCCTAAACTCAGTAGAAGAAAAGAAATATCCAAAATCAAATCAGAGATCAATGAAATTGAAAACAAAAGAATCATTCAGAAAATTAATGAAACAAGGAGTTGGTTTTTTGAAAAAATAAATAAAATAGATAAACCATTGGCCAGACTAACGAGGAATAGAAAAGTAAAATCTCTAGCCGGGCGTTGTGGTGGGCGCCTGTAGTCCCAGCTACTCGGGAGGCTGAGGCAAGAGAATCGCTTAAGCCCAGGAGTTGGAGGTTGCTGTGAGCCATGTGACGCCACGGCACTCTACCGAGGGCCATAAAAAGTGAGACTCTGTCTCTACATAAAAAAGAAAAAAATAAAAAGAAAAAAAAAAAAAGAAAAGTAAAATCTCTAGTAACCTCAATCCGAAATGATAAAGGGGAAATAACAACTGATCCCACAGAGATACAAGAGATCATCTCTGAATACTACCAGAAACTCCATGCCCAGAAATTTGACAATGTGAAAGAAATGGATCAATATTTGGAATCACACCCTCTCCCTAGACTCAGCCAGAAAGAAATAGAGCTCCTGAACAGACCAATTTCAAGCACGGAGATCAAAGAAACAATAAAAATGCTTCCAACCAAAAAATGCCCTGGTCCAGATGGCTTCATTCCAGAATTCTATCAAACCTTCAAGGAAGAGCTTATTCCTGTACTGCAGAAATTATTCCAAAAAATGGAGGAAGAAGGAATCTTCCCCAACACATTCTATGAAGCAAACATCACCCTGATACCAAACCCAGGAAAAGACCCAAACAAAAAGGAGAATTTCAGACCAATCTCACTCATGAATATAGATGCAAAAATTCTCAACAAAATCTTAGCCAATAGATTACAGCTTATCATCAAAAAAGTCATTCATCATGATCAAGTAGGCTTCATCCCAGGGATGCAAGGCTGGTTTAACATACGCAAGTCTATAAACATTATCCACCATATTAACAGAGGCAAAAATAAAGATCACATGATCCTCTCAATAGATGCAGAAAAAGCATTTGATAAAATCCAGCATCCTTTTCTAATTAGAACACTGAAGAGTATAGGCATAGGTGGCACATTTCTAAAACTGATTGAAGCTATCTATAACAAACCCACAGCCAATATTTTGCTGAATGAAGTAAAACTGAAAGCTTTTCCTCCTAGAAGTGGAACCAGACAAGGTTGTCCTCTGTCACCTTTACTATTCAACGTAGTGCTGGAAGTTCGAGCCAATACAATTAGGTAAGACAAGGAAATAAATGGAATCCAAATGGGAGCAGAGGAGGTCAAACTCTCCCTCCTTGCTGACGACATGATCTTATACTTAGAGAACCCCAAAGACTCAACCACAAGACTCCTAGAAGTCATCAAAAAATACAGTCATGTTTCAGGATATAAAATCAATGTCCACAAGTCAGTAGCCTTTGTGTACACCAATAACAGTCAAGATGAGAAGCTAATTAAGGACACAACTCTCTTCACCATAGTTTCAAAGAAAATGAAATACCTAGGAGTATACCTAACGAAGGAGGTGAAGGACCTCTATAAAGAAAACTATGAAATCCTCAGAAAAGAAATAGCAGAGGATATTAACAAATGGAAGAACATACCATGCTCATGGATGGGAAGAATCAACATTGTTAAAATGTCTATACTTCCCAAAGCAATCTACCTATAAAATGCCATTCCTATCAAAATACCAACATCGTACTTTCAAGATTTGGAAAAAATGATTCTGCGTTTTGTATGGAACCGGAAAAAACCCCGTATAGCTAAGGCAGTTCGCTTTAACAAAAATAAAGCTGGGGGCATCAGCATACCAGATTTTAGTCTGTACTACAAAGCCATAGTGCTCAAGACAGCATGGTACTGGCACAAAAACAGAGACATAGACACTTGGAATCGAATTGAAAACCAAGAAATGAAACTAACATTTTACAACCACCTAATCTTTGATAAACCAAACAAGAACATACCTTGGGGGAAAGACTCCTTATTCAATAAATGGTGTTGGGAGTACTGGATGTCTACATGTAAAAGAGTGAAACTGGACCCGCACCTTTCCCCACTCACAAAAATTGATTCAAGATGGATAAAGGATTTAAATTTAAGGCATGAAACAATAAGAATCCTCCAAGAAAGTATAGGAAAAACACTGGAAGATATTGGCCCGGGGAAAGACTTCATGAAGAAGACTACCATGGCAATTGCAACAACAACAAAAATAAACAAATGGGACTTCATTAAACTGAAAAGCTTCTGTACAGCTAAGGAGACAATAACCAAAGCAAAGAGACAACCTACACAATGGGAAAGGATATTTGCATATTTTTAATCAGACGAAAGCTTGATAACTAGGATCTATGGAGAACTCAAATTAATCCACATGAAAAAAGCCAACAATCCCATATATCAATGGGCAAGAGACATGAATAGAACTTTCTCTAAAGACGACAGACTAATGGCTAACAAACACATGAAAAAATGTTCATCATCTCTATATATTAGAGAGATGCAAATCAAAACAACCCTGAGATATCATCTAACCCCAGTGAGAATGGCCCACATCACAAAATCTCAAAACTGCAGATGCTGGCGTGGATGTGGAGAGACGGGAACACTTTTGCACTGCTGGTGGGACTGCAAACGAGTACAACCTTTCTGGAAGGAAGTATGGAGAAACCTCAAAGCACTCAAGCTAGACCTCCCATTTGATCCTGCAATCCCATTACTGGGCATCTACCCAGAAGGAAAGAAATCCTTTTATCATAAGGACACTTGTACTAGACTGTTTCTTGCAGCTCAATTTACAATCGCCAAAATTTGGAAACAGCCCAAATGCCCACCAACCCAGGAATGGATTAACGAGCTGTGGTATATGTATACCATGGAATAGTATTCAGCCTTTAAAAAAAATGGAGACTTTACGTCCTTCGTATTAACCTGGATGGAAGTGGAAGACATTATTCTTAGTAAAGCATCACAAGAATGGAGATGCATGAATCCTATGTACTCAATTTTGATATGAGGACAATTAATGACAATTATGGTTATGGGGGGGAAACAAAGAGGGAAGGAGGGAGTGGAGTGGGGCCTTGGTGTGTGTCACACTTTATGGGGGCAAGACATGATTGCAAGAGGGACTTTACCTAACAATTGCAATCAGTGTGACCTGGCTTATTGTGCCCTCAATGAATCCCCAACAATAAAAAAAAAAAGAGGAAAAAAAAATAGTTAAGATATAAAAATAATAAAAAGAAGAATCCTGGTAAAAAAAAAAAATTGAGTATTTGTCTTTCTCCCCTTTTTATTAATTTATCCAGTGACTTTTCATGTGTCTGATATCCACCCAAGTCAACCTGACATTCCTCTTATATATGAGTTTCACTGTAGTTTTTTTTTTTTTTTTTAATTCAGGTTAATGTGAGAGGGGTATGTTAAATCAGGGTACACTATTTGCATCTGTTAGGTAAAGTGCAAGTGGTAGTTGAACCGTTCACCTGGAGAGTGTGCCGTATACTCTTACATTCACCCATAAAGGAAGATGGTGAATTTACTTCTTTTTTTTTTTTTTTTTTGTCGAGACAGAGTCTCACTGTACCGCCCTCCGGTAGAGTGCCGTGGCGTCACACGGCTCACAGCAACCTCTAACTCTCGGGCCTACGCGATTCTCTACAGGCGCCCGCCACAACGCCCGGCTATTTTTTTGTTGCAGTTTGGCCGGGGCCGGGTTTGAACCCACCACCCTCGGCATATGGGGCCGGCGCCCTACTCACTGAGCCACAGGCACCGCCCAGGAAGATGGTGAATTTACTTCTTTTATATTTAGCTGGAAGGATCTGCAGATCATCCTCCTAAGTAAAATTTCACTATAGTTTTATTTTCTAACCCATTTATTTCAACTTTTACCTCTAACTAGTCGTTTTATCTTCATACTTTTAGATTATGTTGTGGCTTTCTTCTCAGGACTCCTTTTGCTGTATCCCACAGGTTTGGTATCTTATGTCTTCATTATTGTTATGGTCAAGGAAGTTAACGATTTACTCTTTTATTTCTTCCTGCACCCAACTGTCATTCAAAATAAGGTTGTTTAATTTCCATGTCTTTGTGTGAGGTTGAACGTTTTTATTGGAGTTGAGTTCCACCTTTAATGCCTTGTGTTCTGAGAAGATACAAGGTAACATTTCAATTATTTTAATTCTGTTGAGATTTGTTTTGTGTCCTAGGATATGATCAATTTTGGAGAATGTTCCATGGGCCAATGAGAAGAATGTATACTCTTTAACTTTGAGATGGAGCATTCTATGTATGTCTATCAAGCACAGCTGTTCTAGGGTCTCATTTAAGTCCCTTATGTCTTTGTTTAATTTCTATTTAGAGGACTCTCTGACTGTGTAAGGGGAGTGTTAAAGTCCTCTGTTATTATGGTGTTATAGGATGTCATATTGCTCAGACTAATCAAGGTCTGTTTCAAGAATCTGGGAGCGTTTAAGATGGGTGTATAAATATTCAGAACTGAAATGCCTTCTTATTGTATTTTTCCCTTGACCAATATGAAGTGACTATCTTTGTCTTTTTAGACTTGAGTTGCTTTAAATCCACTTGCATCTGAAAATAAGATTGGAACCCCTCTTCCCTTCTGAATTCTGTTTGCCAGAAAAATTGTCTTCTAACCCTTCACTCTGAGTTTTAATTTGTTCTTTGAGGCTAGGTGTTTTTCCTGCAGACAGCCAATAGATGGCTTGTGTTTTTTTTATCCAATCATCCAATCCATGCCTCTTCAGTGGGGAATTCAGGCCATTAACATTTATTGAGATAATTGGTAAGTGTGGTGGATTTCTATTCATCTTATTTTGTGGAAGCCTATTGCTAAGTTTTATCTTTTGCGTCATTGTGGAAGCTAGGTTTTCTCCATTAGTTTCTGGGTGCTGACTTTGTTGGTGGTCCATTGTGATGATCCGTGTGTAGAGCAGATCAAAGTATTTCTTGTAGAGCTGGTCTTGTGGCAAACTTCCTCAATATTTACATATCAGTAAAAGATTTGATTTCTTCATCACATGTAACGCTTAGCTTAGCAGGATATAGGATTCTGGGAAGAAAGTTGTTTTGGTTAAGTAGATTAAAGGTAGATGACCATTGTGTTCTGGCTTGAAAAGTTTCATTTGAGAAGTCTGTAGTCACCCTGATGGACGACTTGGATGACTTGGATTGTCCAAGTAGGTCAATTTGAGCTTACTCCTTGCAGCTTGCAGAACATTTTCTGTTCTCTTGACTTTGAACAAGTTCATAACAATGTGTCTTGGAGAAGCTCTATTTGAATTGAGAGAACCTGGGGTCCAATATCCCTCTGAAAGGCATGTGTCATAATCTTTGGTGATATTTGGGAAATTTTTATTTATAATATTCTCCAGTGTGGCTTTCATTCCTCTGGGGTGTTCTTGTTCTTCTTCTGGGCTATATATAATTCATATGTTTGAACACCTCATGTAGTCCCATAATTCTGTCAGTGACCATTCTGCTTTCTCTCTCTGTTTTTCTGCCTCTTTAACTGTCTGAGTTATCTCAAAAGCTTTGTCCTCTACCTCTCACATTCTTTATTCTGCGTGGTCTAATTTGTTACTAATACTTTCTACTGTATCTTTAAGTTCCCTAATTGACTGCTTCAATTCCTTAAGCTCTGTTGTATCTTTTCTATATTCTTCATATCATTCATCTCTTATTTGATTCTGTTTTTGGATTTTGTTTTGGTTATTTTCCACTTTCTCAGCAATTTCCTTCATTGTATTCATCATCTGTATTTTAAATTCCCCTTCTGTCATTTCTAGCATGTCTTTATAGGTGGAATCCTCTGCAGTAGCTACCTCATAGTCCCTTGGGGTAGTTGCTCTGTTCTGGTTTCCCATGTTGCCAGGATTTTTCTGATGTTTATTCCTCATGAATGTATTCTTTTATCTGTTTTCTTGCCCTAATTTTCCTTTCACTTCCTCTTACTCTTTGGGTTACTTTGCTTCTGATCAAAGTTGTTGGTGAGTACTTTTGGTACATGACTAAAAGGATGAAAGGATTGAAAAGTAAGGGAAAAAGATTTTTAAAAAAGAGAAATGAAATGGGGTGACTAAAGGGAAGATTGACAGAGAAGAGAGGCACAGAAAGAGGGATACAGGAATAATAAAGGTGTAAAGTAAGGTACTTTGACCCAAACCTTACAAACTCACCAATATCTGGAGGTGCTGGGTTGGGTAATTCCCTTGAGGTCTGTAGTTCTTTGCCAGTCTGAGCATACACAGTACCCTACACCCACTAAATAGAGAGGAAAAACAACAGTACTATAAATCAAACCAAAACAAACAAACAAATAACCTTACAGGATACAATTAGGGGAAAAACCAAATAACAGGGACAGAAAAACTAGCAAAAATGAAGTTCTTATTAAGAAAGAAAGCAACAATGAAAAATTATATTTACACTAGAAAAATGAGAAGAAAAAGAAAAATCTAGGGGGAAAATTTGTAATAAAAAAAGCAATACACACACACACACACACACACACACACACACACATATGTGAAATATTGCCTGGGCAACAGGTGATCTTCTGGGGTATGAGATGCTAATGACAATGCCGATACAGCTATATAAGATGGAGACTGAAAGGCACTGCTGACTTCTTTTCCCTCAACCCCCACAGGGTTGAGAGCCTGAATCTCTCCTCAGCCTGCTTAAAAAACACTTTAAACCATTACCCTTGGCTAAGCAGAGGCTTTCCCAGGAAAGTATGCGTTGCTGGGCTCTCTACTGCAGTGGCTCCCTGCTTACCAGGTGCACCAAAACTGGCCTCACTCTACACCCCTGAGGGCCAAGGATGTGAGGCTGCAAGGCAGGTCTCCTACTTCCAAATACCAATAGCTCCACTCTATCCCAGTGTTTCAGTTCTGGTCTCTGGGTGCTGTTTTAAGTCACTAGGTCACTAGCCCAAGGTCTCTCAGCATGGGCCTTGCTCTAGGACCCTGAGGGCAGAATATGCAGGGTGGCTATCCCACAATGGCTGTGCACACCCACTGCCGAACAATGAAGACTGGGTTCCAGCCCAGTGACTCAGTCCTGGCCTCGGGACACTGCTGAAAGTCACTTGCACTCTCGCCAAAGGTCTACCAAGGTAATTAAATCAAGTGCCAAAGTCAAAAAAAAACAACACAACCCACAGGGAAGGCCTTCCCTGTCTGCAATCTTGCTGCTATTGTAGCTACAGCCATGGCAGCTGCCATGACCTCAGACCCAACACAACCACTTGCAACTTCTCCACTACTTTTGTCCTCCTTCTGGGGTCCAGAAGTCTCCCACTTCTTCCCTACATCCCCAAAGGGATGTTTCTGGGCAAAGCCCACAGCCAGAAGTGCCTGAAGCCTTCTGTCCCCAAGCTCACCACGTCCAGTTACAAAGAAACGGTTACTTGGTAGCCATCTTGCTCCAACCCCCACCCCTGGGATTATTTTTTTGATGTGCTGTTAAATTGGGTGTGCTAGCATTTTATTGAGGATTTTTGCATCTACAGTCATAAGGGATATTAGTCTATAGTTTTCTTTTTTTATTGTGTCCTTTCCTGGCTTTGGTATCAAGGTGATATTTCACAAAATGAGTTGGAGGGACCTCCCTTCTTATAGAATAATTTCTATATGAGGGGGGTATCAAGTCTTTTTTGTATATCCGATAGAATATGGATGTGTATCCATCTAGTCCAGATATTTTGGTGGGGGGGTTCATAACTAATTCTATCTTATTGTTCAATACTGATCTGTTTAGGAATTGTATTTCTTACTGGTTGAGTCTTCAAATTTTGTGTGTTTCTAGGCACTTGTCAATTTCTACTATGTTCTCTAGTTTATGCACTTAGAGTTGTAGATAGTATTCATGAATGATGTTTTATATTTCTGTGTTATCATTTGTAATGTTACATTTTTCATTTCTGACTGAGCTTATGTGAGTATTTTCTCTTCTGGTCTTGGTTAATCTAATTAGTCTGTCAAGTTTACCTTTTCAAATAATCAGTCTTATGTTTATTAACCCTTTGTATGGTTTATTGGTTCACCAAATAATTTAGCTCTACTCTGACCTTCATTATTTATATTTTACTGCTGGGTTTAGGTTTGTTGTTTTCTTCCTTTTCTAGGTCCTTGTGGTGTGATATTAAGTTGTTAAATTGTTGCCTTTCTGTCTTTTTTATGGAGGTATTTAAAGCTCTGAATTTTACCTTGAAGAATGATTTTGCTGTGTTCCAACAATTTTCGCAGCTTATGTCCCCTTTGTCATTCAGTTTGAGTAATCTTTTGATTGCCACCTTAATTTCATTATTGACTCAATAATTGTTCAACATCGGGCTTTTTAATTTTCATGACTTTGTGTAGGTTTGAGTATTTCTCTTGTGATTGATTTTTGTTTTTTTCTGCTTAATCTGACAATGTGTACAGTATGATTTTGATTTTTTGAACTTTTTTAGACCTGTTTTGTAGCCTAAGATATGATCAATCTTGGATATTGACCAATGCACTGCTGAGTATAATGTGTATTCTGCAGTTTGGGGGTAGAAATTCTATTAATGTCTGTAAGATCCATTTGATTCATAGTTTGATTTAACTATATTATTTCTTTATTTATTATCTGCTTTAATAATTTATCAAACTCTGACAGTGAGATGTTGAGATCCTCAGCAATTATGAGGGTAATATTTATTTCTTTCTGTGAGAGTAATATTTATATCTTGGGTCTGGTAAGATTTGCCTTATGTATATGGAAGCTCCTGTGTTGGGCACATGTACATTTAGGATTGTTATTTCTTCTTGTTAGATAGCTTCCTTTTACCATTATAAAATGAGCTCCTTGTCTTTCTTTACCTTCGTTAGCTTAAAGCAAATTTTATTTGATATGAGAATGGCTATATTTGCTCTCTTTTGATTCCTATTTGGGTGGAATATTTTTCCTTTCACATTGAGTCTGTGTGTGTCGTGTAGTTCAGATGTGTCTTCTGGGCACAGGAAATATTTGAGTTATGATTTTTTCGTCCATTCGATAGCCTGTCTTTTTTTTTTTTTTTTTTTGTAGAGACAGAGTCTCACTTTATGGCCCTTGGTAGAGTGCCGTGGCATCACACAGCTCACAGCAACCTCCAGCTCCTGGGCTTAAGCGATTCTCTTGCCTCAGCCTCCCGAGTAGCTGGGACTACAGGCGCCCGCCACAGCACCCAGCTATTTTTTTGTTGCAGTTTGGCTGGGGCTGGGTTTGAACCCGCCACCCTCGGCATATGGGGCCGGCGCCCTACTCACTGAGCCACAGGCGCCGCCCAGATAGCGTGTCTTTTAAGAGGCATATTCAGTCCATTCACATTGATTGATACCACTGATATTTTGTAAGCGGGTCTGTCCATCATTCTGGATACCCCATTAATGATTTTTTACCTCTTTGTCTATTGTTTTATAGGAGTTGTGAGTTGTAAGGGGGTTTTAGGGGTCTGCAGGTTTTTCCTGTATGTTTTATGGGTTTTTCCTATAGGTTATTTGATGCTTTTTCTCTTCCTGTTCATGGAATTTTCACTTTCATTTTGACTTTGGCAAGGTTGATTACTCTGTGTCTTAGAAATTACCTATTTCCCGTGTTTACTGTTCTTTTCAGGGTTTAATGTTCATTTTGTATTTACACTGATGGGAATCTGTTGTGCTGATTGGTATATACTGCTGTTCTGAATGCTTCATGAAGAAAAGGTTTGGTCATGGAAAATTCTCTCAAGCGTCTGGCTGTCTGGAAAAACTTACTTTTTTAGGATACAAAATTCTAGGCTGACAATTATTCAGTTTGAGTCTGTTGAAGATGGAAACCTAATCCCTTCTGGCTTGTAAAGTTACAGAGAAGACTGCAGTTAAATTGATGGGTTTTCCTTTATGGGTTATTTGATGCTTTCATCATGTTGCTTACAGTATTTTCCCCTTCATTTTGACTTTGGCCAGTTTGATTATTATATGTCTTGGAGATGACCTATTTGCTATGAATCTTCTCAGTCTTCAGTGTCTATCTTGTATCTGTAGGTCTGAATTCCTGGCAATGCCTAAGAACTTTTTCTCAATAATTTCCTCAAATAGGTTTGCCATGCTTTTGGCTCTTTCTTCTTCACTGTCAGGGATATGTATAATTCAAATGTTAGTTCACTTCACATAGTTCTTATATTTGTCAGTGATTGCTTAGACTTTTCTACACTCTTTTCTGCTTTTTTGAATGACTGGGCTATCTCAAGAGCCTTGTCTTCAACTTTTAGATTTGTTCTTCTCTTTGGTTTAGCCTGTTGTTAAAGTTTTCAACTGCGTTTTGAAATTGCCTGTTAAGTTCCTTTCTCATGTTGTCTAACTCTCAAGTGACTTATTTTGTTTGTTTTTCTGTTGATTTCCTGAAAATTTTACCCTCTTTTTATTGGATTTCAACTTTCTCTCTAATTCCAACCATCACCATCATATTTGCTATCCAGTTTCTGAATTCCATTTCTGTCTTTTGGAAATTTGCCTGTGGGTGGAGTCCACTAGTGATAGCTTCATTGTGTTCTCTTGGGGATGTCAAATTATTTTGTAATTTCATGTTACCAGGGTTTGTTTGTTTGTTTGTTTGTTTGTTTGTTTTGTTTGTTTGTTTTTTGTTTGCTTTTTGCTGGTTACTTTTCATATGGCTCCTCTTTTTGAGCTCTGGGAAGGCATGGCACCTGTTCTCCTTTGCTGGCAACTCTATCAATTCTAGTCCAGGAGTGATGTCTGGCCAGGGCTGAGTGCTCCTAAGGAAAGTTGGACCTCAGGGCAGCTCTTTCAGTCCAGTGGCAGTGGTAGAGACTCAGTAGTAGTGTCCTAGGATCCGTGTACAACTCTGGAGTCTTGGAGGTGAAGTCACAGGTTTGGTGGGGCCCTGGAGTTACAGAGGCAGAGCCTCAGACTCAGGCACAGAAAAGAACATTAGAGCTGGCTTTGGGGATTCGGGGGCAGAGCTGTCTATGTTGGGGGGGCCTGTTTTACCAGCATGGGGACTGCTGATGTTTAGTCAAATAGGCAGGAATTTCTCTCAGTGTCCCAGGTTTCACATAGGTCAGCTGGAGCTGCTGTTCAGCTTAGTTTCCTCCCAGACACCTAGGACCCACTTATGTATTCACCCAAGATTTCTCAAGTGGTGGCTGTAGTGACTGTGGTTTCCTCTCTGTTTAGCTTCCACCCTACAGCACAGGCTCAGTCACAGGACACATCATTGAAGAAGTGTATACTTCCTCTCTGGACTGGCAGGGGTGATGCTAAGGTTACTGTTGGATGAATGGGTCCTGAATAGCCCTGGCTTCATGCACTGTAGAAATCAGGATGTCATGAGTTGCAGAAACCTAGGATTGGCAAGCACCAGATCTCTGCTGCACCTGCTCTCCGGTGGAATGTCTCTGCACAATTCTGAGGAGCTCCCTGATCAGCCAAGAGGTCTCTAGTAAAAGAGGGAGAACCCTCACAGATCAAACTGCCAGTAACTTTTGTTTCTTTCCTAATAGTGTACCCTGAGATTGTCTCTATCCTGCTGTCTTCAACTCTTCCCAGAACTGTGAACTGTATTGAATCCCCCACCTTAATCGTTGATATGAGGGTAAGTACTTTTATAAATCAGCCACACCCTGTTTTATTGAGTTGGTAGATGCTGTTATGAGCTGTAGAGTTGTTCCATCTGTCAGTGGTTGATGTTTGCAGGAAGGAGACAACTGCCACGATGTTGTTTGTGCCTAGGGTAAGCTCTAGTCTTTGGATGGAGCTCTTAAAAGCCCCAGGCTTTGGGATGGACCCTGTATCTCCAAGGGGATTGTTTATTCTACCCCATAGAAGAACGGAGTGGAAGAACGCAGCAAAGAATGACTAGCTGGTTTTGCCAAACGTCAGCTGGACTCAAAGGTTGTTTTCACAGCCACTAGGGGGAGCCACTTGGAGAGGAAAGTCAAGGCTGGTACTCCAGATGGATAGGGGTGCTCTTGCGGGGAGGGTCCTGAAGGCTTGATGGCAATGCTTTTGGGGCTGGCGCTTCTCCCACCAGAGGACCCATCCTAATCCAGTGGCAGGGCTTTCCTGTGGGGGGAATGGGTGCTCTCTGAGATCACCAAGTCACTGACGCCCACAGTTATTCTTGCGTCAGGATTGTCCATGTGAGCTCCCTAACCCCCAAGCTCCCTAACCTCCCCACCGTATCCCTCAGTGACCAACTGGGGTCATGGGATCTGGTCTACATGTGTGATACACTAGTGTGAGTCTCTGAAAACCTCTGGCAGTCAGGGAGCTCCCCAATCACGTGCCCTGAGTACCCTTCAGTTCCTCAAGGGGAAAAGCATGGACCCCAGGCTCGGTGGAAACCTCAGACTTCAGCACATGAGACAGCTGGTAGGAGTCTGCCTCTCACTGAGTTTTCTACGAAACTGCTCTCCCAACTGCAGTGGGTGGGGGAGGGGCAGAGAGGAGTTAGCGTCTGTATGGAAGAAGCGGGCTGTCCAGCCTCTCCAGTCAATCTCCTTTGAGGGGAACCCCCGCACAGAATATTTAAACTTTCATGCAATTTCCCCCCACTATCCCATGGTTACTGTAGTGCTTGGCTGGTGAAGGTGACAAAGTTTCCAAGGAACTTGGTAGCATGCTCGTCACCAAGGGAATGTGGGAAGGAGAAAGGAACCCACCCCCACACCTTAGCCTTTTACTGGACTCCAAGCCTCTCTGGTTTTGATCCTTGCCAATATTGTTTTTCCTTTATCTTCTTCCTTCTTTGCTTCTCAGTTTTCCTCCATGAGATCCCCAGCAGGCTCTGGCACTTCTCTCTGTGATCTACATCTGAACTGTGTCTCCTCTCCATTATCCTTTATCTGAAACTCTACCTTTCCTCCGGGATGCCTAGCAAGCAGATGTATCTAGTCAGCCATCTTGCCCCCCTTCCTGGAAAAATAAATTATCTTCCTACAGAGATTGTGGGGGTTGAGTGTGGTGTCTTCAGTCTCTATCTGGGAAACAGAGGTGAGACTAAGGTCAGGAAATTTAGAAAAGGGCAGTGGGAATTTAGAAAAAATAGCATCAACTCACCACTTTCAAGCAAACATTAGGAAACGTTCCTAAGTTTTAACACAATAACTAAGACAATGCCAGGAAGGCTATGTTAACCAGTTTGATGATAATATTTCAAATTGTATACAAAACTAGTGCATGGTGCCCCGTGATTGCATTAATGTACACAGCTATGATTTAATTTAAAAAAATGCAAAAAAGATGTTTAAAAAGAAAAGAAAAGAAACTAACTCTTAGAGGCCTTGCTGAATCTTTCATGTACTTTCACTTTTCCCTTGACTCTTTTCTCTTTGATAATTAAACGTGCTTAATTCCCTTCCAACGTGAAAAATCTATCTTCCTATATTCACCTTCTCTTCCTTTAATTTCTCAGTAAAGCCTTTTGAAGGATTGTTTTCATAGTTACCCACTCAACTTTTTCTTTTATTTACCCTTAATGAACTGCAAGGTCACACAACATCTCTGCAAGTCTAGTAGTAAACTCACCAAAGAGATCTTTTTAAGAAGGCACACCAAGGGGCGGGAGCCAGCCCCATATGCCGGAGGTAGTGGGTTCAAGCCCAGCCCTGCCCAAAAACTGAAAAGAAAAAAGAAGAAGAAGAAGAAGAAAGAAGAAGAAAAAAGAACCAGGAAGTCTGGAGGGCCAATAGAAGGTGGGTATGAAGTAACCTAAGTAACCAGTGACCAATAGAAAGAGACCATCAGTGATCAATATAAGAGGGCAATACTGCCTGGAGTTGCACAGAGGCCAATGGAAGACTTGCAGACAATTTCAATTTCAAACAGGGGTATTTATACCCCCTGCAGGGCCTTTGTGTCTCTGTCCTCTCACCTCTTCTCCTTTATGAGAGGGACACACTTCCAACTCTCTTTGGAAGTACTCTGAACTCTCTCTTTGTTCTTTATAAATACAATCTCTCTGTTACTTGAAACTTGCCTATGTTCCTTTCGCTTTCTATCCACACTGCCTGTGCCACTCCAGTTTTATTTTCAGTTTCGACTCACTTTTGCTTTTGATTACTACTGTGACTTTGATGAACTTTCTAGCTCAGCAGAGTAATCAAAACAGGTAAACCTGGTTCAGGGAACCAGAACCCCTGAACTCCAATCCCTTTCTCTAAGTCTAGTACTTTTCAGTTCTCATGTAACTTCTCTCTCAACACTATTGGCCACTTCCTCCTCCTTGAGATATCTTCTTCTTGAACTTCTCTAAGATCATAATGGTTAAAAGAATAGACTCCCTACTTGAATCCAGGCTCTTCTGTTTAATGTCTCCTTGGTCTAATTAATTAGCCTTTTGTACTTCATTTTCTTCATCTGATAAATAGAGAAAATAATAATAGTACCTAACCAAGTTTTAGGGTTCTGAAAAAAGATCTAATGAGGGAATGCATATAAGGAGCCCTCTTGGCACATCACATGTACTCAATAAACATTTGCTGTGATAACAATTAACATTATTTTATCTTATTGCAGTAACATTTATATGTACATGCATGCACACACACACAAAAAAAAATTATTCTTTTCTGTCTCTTCCTAGTCTCTTCCTATGCTTCCTTTAAAATCCTGTATTCCCCATGATTATTTTCTTTACCCTAAACTCTATACTCTCTCAGGGTTATCTCATTTACTCAACTTGCTTACCTTTTATGTAATTGTTGATGATTTCAAACCTTTATCCTTAGGTAAAATCATTTTTTTTCTGAGTTCTAGACACATGTATCTACTTGCATATTAAAAATTTCTAATATGTGAAAAATAGAAGCCTTCAAATCAAAGTATGTGTTGGGGAACCCAGGAGTCCATATGCCTGTTACCTAAGCCAATCAATGGAGAATCAGATAAGAGATCAACAATTTCACTTTTTATTACAGGAAAGCCAGGAATTCCAGAGGATAGGGAGAACATCCCATCAAAGAGCTGTTCTCCCCTCCTGTTTCTCTTTGCTACTTTTATTCTCACGGTAAAAGTAAATATTGGTGATGTTATTACTCATCACAGTATAGGTTAAAGAGATTTTTCTTCTTAGGTTACAAGATTACACAGTATGCCCCTATGTTACAGTGGTATATCTTCAAAGTATTCATACTTTAGAATAAATTTATAGTTAGTCGCTACTTTACTAAAGTATATTACTAAGTGAACTTCGTATGCTGGGTCCTTGACGGGCACTTTGGTCACTGAAGGATCCATTTTCCTAACTTTATCTATAACAGATAGTCTGGAACATGAATAAGAAACTCCAGATGGCAGCACATAGGCTCATCTGGCCCCACCAGGGCCTGTCTAGCAGTGCCCTGTATGTAATGGCTGTTAGGATAACAGTAACTGGCATAACATGCAATACTGAATTCATGAGCTGCTAATCCCAATACAGTTTGCTTTCAATTGATTCTGTCTCAGGAAATGTAACAAATACCCACTCAGTGTCCCAAGCTATAAAACTAACACTCTTTATTCATCTGCCAGTCTTGCTGATATTAGATATTGTTTTTCAAGTAGAAAGATATATAAAAATGGATCCTGGTCTCAAGAAACTCAGTTTGTTGAGAGGTAGAGACATGTAATTTTAGGATAACTCAATAAGTACTATCTATAGCCTAGCATCCCCCCATTATTTCTCCTCTTATTAAATAAAGCATCTCTTTGCGTAGTTGCTCATGCCAAAAACATGCATCAGCCTGAATTTAAGTCCTCTATTTTCTTTACTGTTATATATAATTCTTTAGCAAATCTTGTCAGCTTTATCATCAAAACTCAGAGTCCATTCATTTATACCACCCTACTGCCATTATCCTCATCTAGAGATTGACACCTAAAGCAATTTTATACCCCCTCCAGGAAACATTTAGCAATATTTGGAGATATTTGTGGTCATCACAAGCTGGATGTTAGCTCTAACAGAAGCCGGGATTACTACTAAACATCCTACGATAAACAGTGTAACCACCCACAGGAAAAAATTATCTCACTCATAGTGCTTACATTAAAAATTCTGTATCTGAAGTCAGGATAATCTCTTATTTATACTCATATAACTGTCCCTTAGCCAGTTTCCCTTACCACACATATCAATACTCATTAATCCATCTACCACGCAGCACACAGAATGATCTTAAACACAAATGTGACCTATCATTCCCTGCTTCAGTTATCAGTGCTTTTCATTTACAACCACAAACAATGTTCTTCATTTTGCCTAGCATCATATTTTTTCCATCCTTTTTTTTATTGTTAAATCATAACTGTGTACATTAGTGCAATCGCCTGTACCCATTCTAAGATGCACCATAGATGTGGCCCCACCCATTACCCTCCCTCCACCAAAGCCTCCCCCCTCCCTTCCCCTTCCTTGGCCCTTTCTCTGTACCAGAATGTTTATTGCAGCCCAATTCATAATTGCTAAGTCATGGAAGAAGCCCAAGTGCCTATGGACCCACGAATGGACTAGCAAATTGTGGTACATGTATACCATGAAATACTATGCAGCCTTAAAGAAAGATGGAGACTTTACCTCTTTCATGTTTACATGGATGGAGCTGGAACATATTCTTCTTAGCAAAGTATCTCAGGAATGGAAGAAAAAGTATCCAATGTACTCAGCCCTACTATGAAGCTAAATTATAGCTTTCACATGAAGACTATAACCCAACCATAGCACAAGACTATGGGGAAAGGGCTAGCATCATATTTTTAATATGGCAATTAAAATCCTCAATACTTTCTGAATGGATGAACAGACTAATTGATATGCTACCTTAAAGTTTTGTTATTGTTGGATTATTTCTTGCACATTCTTAGTAAAACAGAACTAATGCAAGAATATGAAGAGCTAACATATAGTACGTGTTCACTCTATTAATTTAACAGTTTTCTTAATTACTTAATTACTGGATCACAGAAATCAGATATCAGCTCTTCTTCCCTTGTCCATTATGTAAATACTCTGTGATATGGGCTTAAATTCTGGGAGGAAGAACAAAGAAACTGAAATATTGTAATAACCCAGAGTTACTTTATTTTATATTAAACCATTGACTTTCTCCCTCTTATATATATCCGTGTATATGTTTAATCTTCTACTATTATTTCTGTGTTATTTGACCTCATCCCTCTCACACTTTATTGGGATGATCCCAAATAAAAACATGCATCTTTTTATAACATACTAATTTTTTTGATAAATCATTATAAATTAATAAAAAAGCATTATAAATTATATGTAACATTGAGAAAAGGGATTTATCTCAATGTTTCTGAATAGAAAATCATTGATGAGTAACAGTGTCAAGTATATAGAGGAAATCAAAGTATGTTACTGTGCGAGTTTCGTGGGTTGTAAAGTTTTAGAAGTACCCTTGTCTTTAATTGATCTCATTATTCTGGGAAACAACTTTGGTTTGTTGCCAGGTTCCTGAAAGTTAAACTCTTATATAATAAGCTGACTGAACAGCAAATTGAGCTGGATAAAATTTCTACTCTAATATAGCCCTTTCTACTTATTTGGGTAGGTTCTTTCTCTTTTAAGTCCCAGTTTCTTCACTTGTAAAATGTTACTGACAACAAGGGGATTTCTAGCTTCTATTTTATTATTATTTTATGTTTCACAAATTCATCATCCCTCATTCTCTGAGGATAAGAAGTTGTGATATGTATAATTGTGTTTGACACATAGTAGGTAAAAGTCTTTTGCAAAACCTGGTGCTCAAATATCAATAATATTACTCTCTGTTTAATGTACTAGGCCCATATTCATAGTACTAATACATATGCAAAATATATGAGATTTATTATATGTATAAGCCATCCATATTTTATAAGAAACCCAGAGTGTTTCTTTTTCCTTTTTTTTTTTTTTGAGACTGAGTCTCACTATGTGGCCCTTGGTAGAGTGCTGTTGAGTCACAGCTCACAACAACTCTTGGGCTTAAACGACTCTCTTGCCTCAGCCTCCCAAGTAGCAGGTACTACAGGCACCCACCACAATGCCCGGGCTTTTGTTGTTGTTGCAGTTGATATTGTTTAGCTGGCCCAGGCCGGTTCGAACCCACCACCCTTGCTGTATGTGGCTGGCACCATAAACACTGTGCTATGGGTGCTGAGCCCCAGAGTGTTATTTTTGAACATATCTCTATTGCCTTCTATCCATCCTTCTTTTGTTTACTTAAAAAAAATTAACTGTATGGTAACTTTATAGAAAGATAGTTATATGAAATACTTTATTGCCCTTGATTAAGATGAGGGTGGGAAGTGTTATTGTATATTTATTCTTTGGCAGGCTGAGTTTTCTCTGCTCAGGAGCTCCTCTACACTCAATCTCAGACTAGGGGTACAAAGCACTTGCCCACATCACTCCTTACTCTTCATTATATCCTTCTAATTCTATGGAAATACCAAATATGCTGAAAGATCTTGTAGTTGAGTGATCTTTAGTCTCTGGAATGAATTTAAAATCTAACCAAAAAAATCCTAAATGTGAAATTCTTATTAGTATCTTCCTCTACCAATATTTACTCTACTCTTTGTCTCAGATCAAGGTGATCCCTTATACGAAATACTCTTTTGCTTTAAAAATTAAAACAGTTCTTTAAGAGGAAATATAGACATATATATTTCAACTGAAGTTTTTGATTGTTGCTTTATTACTCTAGAAATGCCAGTTTTCTCTAATAAATGAGAATGGGAAGCTCATAGCTTAAGGGAAACGGCTAAGATGGTATGACGGAATGCATTGATTATAAAGCAAGAATGAAAGAAAAAATATCCAATGTGTTCACCCCTACTATGAAACTAACTTAGGACCTTCACATGAAAGCTATAACCAAGTTACAACCTAAGAACAGGGGGAAGGGGGAAAAGGTGGGGAGGGAGGGGGGAGGGGGGGTAGAGGAACGGGGATTGAAAAGATCACACCTGTGGTGCGTCTTACAAGGGTACATGTGAGCCTTGGCAAATGTGGAATGTAAATGTCTTGGCAAAGTAACTAGGAAAATGCCAGGAGGGCTATGTCAACTAATGAGATGAAAATGTGTCAAATATTCTATGAAACAAGCGTATGGTGCCCCATGATCATATTGATGTACACAGCTATGATTTAATAAAAAATAAAAATAAAAAATAAAGCTTGCTACTACCCTTGAATTAAGAAAAAAACATTTGAAGGAAGGGAAAGTTATAGTAATTAATTTTACTGGTGGTAGTTTCCAAGAAATTGTAGTCTATCCTTCCCAGGGAAAATATAATCAGAATTTTAATGAAGAAGGCAAAATATTTTTTAGCCAGCTGGATTACTGAACCTTTATATCTAATTATTGTTCTTATTTTTATAATTACTAGATATCTTTATTAATATATAAATTCGCAAATAAGATGCATATAGAAGTACATCATGAAAAGTGCCATTTTGTCTAAATGCCAACAGTAGTAATGTGCTATTTTAGAAATAGGGTGCTTATGTGTTAATTTTGAAATATATCAAAATATTATCATTCACAATTTCATTTTTCAATTCTTTTTAAATGACAAACCTTCACTTCTTAGGGACTTTATCATCTCTTTATAAAACATATGCCCTTGTATCAATACACATAGTATCATCCATGTTACATCCATTAAGAAAAGTTAACTATTTTGTTTAGAAAAGAAAGGAACAATGCAAATAAAATGATCATTTCTAAGGCATTTTCAAAGATGCTTTAAAATTATTTTTTAAAAACTAGCATAGGGTGGCACCTGTGGCTCAAAGGAGTAGGGCGCTGACCCCATATGCAAGAGGTGGCGGGTTCAAACCCAGCACTGGCCAAAAACTGAAAAAAAAAAAAAAAAAACTAACATAAACATCTTATCAGCACATAATGTGATTTTTACAAACCGCTGTTATTTTTTCTTTTGCTTGGAGACCTGATTCTGTCATCCAAAGTTCAAGAACCAGATCAAGAAGTACAAAATGATAAGCTGTAATCTATTAGCTAAGATTTTGTTGATAATATATGCATCTATATTCATTAGTGAAATTGATCTGAAATTCTCCTTTTTAGTTGGGTCTTTTCTTGGTTTTGGTATCAGGGTGATGTTTGCTTCATAGAACATGTTGGGGAAGATTCCTTCCTCCTCAATTTTTTGTAATGATTTCTGCAGGACAGGAATAAGCTCTTCTTGAAAGTTTGATAAAATTCTGGTGTGAAGCCATCTGGACCAGGGCATTTTTTTGTTGGAAGACCTTTTATTGTTTCTTTGATCTCAGTACTTGAAATTGGCCTGCTCAGGAGATCTATTTCATCTGTGCTAAGTCTAGTGAGAGGGTGTTATTCCAATATTGATCCATTTCCTTCACATTGTCAAATTTCTGGGCATAAAGTTTCTGGTAGTATTCAGAGATAATCTCTTGTATCTCTGTGGCATCAGTTGTTATGTCCCCTTTGTCATTTCTGATTGAGGTTACTAGAGATTTTACTTTTTTATTTCTAGTTAGTCTGGCCAAAGGTTTATCCATTTTATTTATTTTTTCAAAAAACCAACTCCTTGTTTCATTAATTTTCTGAATGATTCTTTTGTTTTCAATTTCATTAGTCTCTGATTTAATTTTTGGATATTTCTTTTCTTCTGCTGGGTTTAGGCTTAGATTGTTCTTCTTTTTCCAACTCCATCAGATGGTTTGTGAGTTTGTTGATACACTCTCTGTTTTTCAAATGTAGGCTTCTAAAGTGATAAATTTTCCTCTCAGGACTGCTTTTTCTGTATCCCATAGGTTTTGGTAACTTGTGTCTTCTACAGCTTATCATCAAAAAGGTCATACATTATGATCAAGTAGGTTTCATCCCAGGGATGCAAGGCTGGTTTAATATATGCAAGTCTACAAATGTTATTCACCATATCAACAGTAGCAAAACCAAAAACTATATGATCCTCTCAATAGATGCAGAAAAAGCATTTGATAAAATCCAGCACCCTTTTCTAATTAGAACACTGAGGAGTATAGGCATAGTTGGCACATTTCTAAAACTGATTGAAGCTATCTATGACAAACCCACAGCTAATATTTTACTGAATGGAGTAAAACTGAAAGATTTTCCTCTTAGAATTGGAACCAAACAAGGTTGTCCTCTGTCACCATTACTATTCAACATAGTCCTGGAAGTTCTAACCAAAACTATTAGACAAGATAAGAAAATAAAGGGCATCCAAATGGGATCAGAGGAGGTCAAACTATCCCTTTTTGCTGATGATATGATCTTATACTTAGAGAACCCTAAAGACCCAACCACAAGACTCTTGGAAGTCATCAAAAAATACAGTAAAGTCTCAGGATATAAAATCAATGTCTACAAATCAGTTGCCTTTCTATATGCCAACAACAGCCAAAATGAGAGGTTAATCAGGGACTCAACTTCATTCACCATAGCCCCCCCAAAATGAAATACTTAGGAATATAACTAATAAAAGAGGTGAGGGATCTCTATAAAGAAAGTTATGAAACACTAAGAAAGGAAATAGCAGAGGACATTAAAAAGTGGAAGAACATACCATGCTCATGGCTGGGAAGAATCAACATTGTTAAAATGTCTATACTTCCCAGAGCAATCTACCGATTCAATGCCATCTCTATTAAAATACCAACATCCTACTTTCGAGTCTTGGAAAAAACGATTCTGCATTTTGTATGGAACCAGAAAAAAACCCTGCATAGCTAAGGCAGTTCTTAGTAATAAAAACAAAGCCGGGGGTATCACCATACCAGATTTCAGTCTGTATTACAAGGCCATAGTGGTCAAGACAGCATGGTACTGGCACAAAAATAGAGACATAGACATTTGGAATCAAACAGAAAACCAGGAAATGAAAGCAACAACTTACAGCCACCAAATCTTCGATAAACCAAAAAGAGCATCCACTAGGGGAAAGATTCCCTATTCAATAAATGGGAGAACTGGATATCCACATGTAAAAGACTGAAACTGGATCCGTACCTTTCTCCATTCACAAAAATTGATTCAAGATGGATAAAGGACTTAAATTTAAGGCATGAAACAGTAAAAATCCTCAAAGAAAGAAAAGGAAAAACACTGGATGATATCAGCCTAGGGAAACACTTTATGAGGAAGACTGCCATGGCAATAGCAACAACAGCAATAATAATAATAAACAAATGGGATTTAATTAAACTGAAAAGCTTCTGTACAGCCAAGGAGACAACAACCAAAGCAAATAGATGACCTACCCGATGGGAAAGGATATTTGCATATTTTGAATCAGACAAACGCTTAACAACCAGGATCTATAAAGAACTTCAATTAATCCACAAGAAAAAAATCAACAATTCCATACATCAATGGGGAAGAGATATGAATAGAATCTTCTCTAAAGACGACAGGCAAATGGCCAGCAAACATATGCAAAAATGCTCATCATCCTTAATTATTAGAGAAATGCAAATTAAAACAACCCTGAGGTATCATCTAACCCCAGAGAGAATGGCCTATATCACAAAATCTCAATGCTGCAGATGCTGGTGTGGATGTGGAGAGAAAGGAACACTTTTATACTGCTGGTTGGACTGCAAACTAATACAACCTTTTTGGAAGGAAGTATGGAGAAACCTCAAAGAACTCAACCTATGTTGTGATTTTTGGTCTTCTGGGTATATGCCCAGCAGAGGAATTACAGGATTGAATGGCAGATCTATTTTTAGATCTCTGAGTGTTCTCCATATATCTTTCCAAAAGGAATGTATTAATTTGCATTCCCACCAGCAGTGCAGAAGTGTTCCCTTTTCTCCGCATCCACGCCAACATCTCTGGTCTTGAGATTTTGTGATATAGGCTAGTCTTATTGGAGTTAGATGATATCTCAAAGTAGTTTTGATTTGCATTTCTCTGATGATTAAAAATGATGAGCATTTTTTCATATGTCTGAAGGCCGTGCGCCTGTCTTCTTCAGAGAAGTTTCTCTTCAAATCCCTTGCCCAGCCTGCGAACATAACAAAGATATTTATACCGGAATGTTTATTGCAGCCCAATTCATAATAGCTAAGTCATGGAAAAAGCCCAAGTGCCCATCGATCCACGAATGGATTAATAAATTGTGGTATATGTATACCATGGAATACTATGCAGCCTTAAAGAAAGATGGAGACTTTACCTCTTTCATGTTTACATGGATGGAGCTGGAACATATTCTTCTGAGTAAAGTATCTCAAGAATGGAAGAAAAAGTACCCAATGTACTCAGCCCTACTATGAAACTAATTTGGGGCTCTCACATGAAAGCTATAACCCAGTTACAACTTAACAATAGGGGGAAGTGGGAAGGGGGGGTAGAGGGAGGGGGATCGGTGGGATCACACCTGTGGTGCATCTTACAGGGGTATTTGTGAAACTTGGTAAATGTAGAATGTAAATGTTTTGGCACAGTAACTGAGACAACGCCGGAAAGGCTATGTTAACCACTGTGATAAAAATGTGTCAAATGGTCTATGAAGCGAGTGTATGATGCCCCATGATAATAGCAATGTATACAGTTATTATTTAATTAAAAAAAAAAAAAAGAACTCAACCTAGACCTCCCGTTTGATCCTGCAATCCCATCACTGGGTATCTATCCAGGAAAAAAAAAACAAAAAAAACAAAAAACACCTTTTATTATAAAGACACTTGTACTAGGCTGTTTATCGCAGCCCAATTTACAATTGCTAAAATGTAGAAAAAACCTAAATGTCCTTCAACCCAGGAATGGATTGGTAAGCTGTGGCATATGTATGCCATGGAATATTATTCAGTCATTAAAAAATTGGAGATTTTGCAGCATTTGTACTAACCTGGATGGAGGTGAAACACATTATTCTTAGTGAAGCATCACAGAAATGGAGAAGTATGAATCCTATGTATTCAGTTTTGATATGAGGATAATTAATGACAATTAATGACAGAGTGGGGCATGGGGGAAGAGGAAACCAGATAGAGAAGGAGGGAGTGAGTGAGGGAAAGGAAAAGAAGAAAAAAAAAAGACAAGGAAAGAAAATAGTGACTAATTCTCACATAAATTGGATTTAATTTTGACCAAAGTACATTACTTAAACATTAATTTTTAATTCAACTTGTTAATATGTTGTTTGGGATATTGCATCCTCATTTATAAGTGAAATACGTTTGTAATTTCCCTTTATAATAATATATTTTTTTTCAATTTTAATATCAGGTGTATCCAGATGAAATAGGATGATTTTTAAGTATTTCTTCTTTTTCTGTTGTCTATAAGATTTGGCATGATCTGTTTTTTGAAATTATCTTTTACTTTTATTTATAAATATTAGTTGTCTATTTTTTGAAACTTAAAAAAATAAGAAGAAGTTACCTGATGACTCCATACTGAATCTCAGAGTCAAAGCATTCTGTAATAGACATACTCTTATTTGACAATGTGAATGTTACTTTCTTTGCATTATTATTATTGGTATTATTGCTTAATATTTTGATGCAGCAATTCTCTGATTTCTTTTATGAGTGTATTTATATTTGTTCATTCTTTATGAGGTTTTTGTTTCTAGACTTTTTGTTTGTTTGTTTTTGTTTCTAGTCTTTATCTTAAACATTGTTATTGTTATAAACTTTAAGCCTCTTTAATTTTGTGAAGGCAAAAAATGGAAACCTAATAAACACATGTGTATGTAAAAATAAAAAATAAAAAATATATATATATAAAAGAAAAAGAAGAAGTACAAAATGGTGGAGAGAAGTCTGAAACTTTATTGGTGAAAGTATATTTCATAAATTTATAATCATAAATGAGAAAAATAAGAAAGAAAATTTTTTGAATGAATGCTTCTACTGAAGTCACACAGATCTTGTATATGAAGTTCAATTTATTGATCCCAGATCATTGTTTCTTACTTTCCACTAGCTGATAACATTGCACACTTTTGTTTAACAATTACAAGTCATTTTCTCTCCTCCTTTCTTTCTCTTCTCATCTCCATCTCTCTACTGTCTTCCTCTTTCTTCATGTCTGACTTCTCTCTTCCCCAGTACACCTCTATCCCTCAGATAAATACACACGTGCATAGAGAGCACATGCATACACATTGATATAGAAATAGATACATATAATCAAACACCATCACACATACATTAACACTAATATTAATATATATTTGTACATATACTATATTATGGCTAGTTAGAAAAGATATATAGAAAAGACTTTAATGCTTTTCAAATATATGATTTTTTTCCTCTACCATAAGTTATCTTATTTTCCATGACAATGTCTCAGTTTAAATTTTTTTTAAAAAAAGCACTTGCATAGTATGTGCAGACTCAAGCATAATTTCACATAAAAAAAAAAACAATCTCTTGACTTCAGCAGTGATTCCAGCGACAAGCACTTCCCTGAGAAAGCTTCTGCTCATCCACAGGCACGAGAACTTAAAGAGCAAGAGGAAGTGAAAGGAAAATTAGGGCAAGGAAACAGATAAAAGAAATCACTCATGAGGAATAATCAGCAGAAAACTCCAGGCAACATGAAGAACCAGTCCAGAACAACCCCGCCAAGGGACCATGAGGTAGCTACTGCAGAGGATTCCACCTATACAGAAATGTTAGGAATGACAGAAAGGGAATTTAGAATACACATGTTGAAAACAATGAAAGAAATGATGGAAACAATGAAGGAAACTGCTAATAAAGTGGAAAATAACCAAAAGGAAATCCAAAAACAGAATCAAATCAGAGATGAACGATATGAAGAATGTAAAAAGGATATAGCAGAGCTGAAGGAAATGAAACAGTCAATCAGGGAACTTAAAGATGCAATGGAAAGTATCAGCAACAGGTTAGACCATGCAGAAGAAAGAATTTCAGAGGTAGAAGACAAAGTTTTTGAGATAACTCAGATAGTAAAAGAGGCAAAAAAGAAGAGAGAGAAAGCAGAACGTTCACTGTCAGAATTATGGGACTTTATGAAGTGTTCCAACATACGAGTTATAGGAATTCCGGAAGGGGAAGAAGAATGCCCCAGAGGAATGGAAGCCATACTAGAGAATATTATAAAAGAAAATTTCCCAAATATCACCAAAGATTCTGACACACTGCTTTCAGAGGGCTATCGGACCCCAGGTCGCCTCAACTCTAACCGAGCTTCTCCAAGACACATTGTGATGAACTTGTCCAAAGTCAAGACAAAAGAAAAGATTCTGCAAGCTGCCAGGAGTAAGCGGCAGTTGACCTACAGGGGCAAATCCATCACAGTGACCGCAGACTTCTCTAATGAAACATTCCAAGCAAGAAGACAATGGTCATCTACCTTTAATCTACTGAAACAGAACAATTTCCAGCCCAGAATTCTGTACGCTGCTAAGCTAAGCTTCAAAATTGGCGGAGAAATCAAATCATTTATGGATACACAAACATTGAGGAAATTCGCCACAACAAGACCGGCTCTACAGGAAATACTTCAACCTGTTCTGCACACTGACCACCACAATGGATCAGCAGCAAAGTAAGAACTCAGAAATTAAAGGACAGAACCAAACCTCCACAATGATGCAAAAGATAAAACTAAGCAATGGACTCTCACAAAATAAGACGAATAGAATACTACCACACTTATCAATTATCTCAATAAATGTTAATGGCTTGAATTCCCCACTGAAGAGACATAGATTGGTTGACTGGATTAAAAAACACAAGCCATCCATTTGCTGTCTGCAAGAAACACACCTGGCTTCAAAAGACAAATTAAAGCTCCGAGTCAAGGGTTGGAAGACAATTTTTCAGGCAAATGGACTTCAGAAGAAAAGAGGAGTTGCAATCTTATTTTCAGATACATGTGGATTTAAAGCAACTAAAGTCAAAAAAGACAAACATGGTCACTTTATATTGGTCAAGGGAAAAATACAACAAGAAGACATTTCAATTCTAAATATCTATGCACCCAATTTAAATGCTCCCAGATTCTTGAAACAGACCTTACTCAGTCTGAGCAATATGATATCTGATAATACCATCATAACAGGGGACCTTAACACTCCTCTTACAGAGCTGGACAGATCCTCTAAACAGAAATTAAACAAGGATATAAGAGACTTAAATGAGACCCTAGAACAACTGTGCTTGATAGACGCATATAGAACACTCCATCCCAAAGATAAAGAATGTACATTCTTCTCATCACCCCATGGAACATTCTCCAAAATTGATCATATCCTGGGACACAAAACAAATATAAACAGGATCAAAAGAACTGAAATTTTACCTTGTATCTTCTCAGACCATAAGGCACTAAAGGTGGAACTCAACTCTAACAAAAATGCTCGACCCCACCCAAAGGCATGGAAATTAAACAATCTTCTGTTGAATAACAGATGGGTGAAGGAAGAAATAAAACAGGAAATCATTAACGTCCTTGAGCATAACAACAATGAAGATACAGGCTACCAAAACCTGTGGGATACTGTAAAAGCAGTTTTGAGAGGAAAATTCATCGCTTTAGATGCCTACATTCGAAATACAGAAAGAGAGCACATCAACAATCTCACAAGAGATCTTATGGAATTGGAAAAAGAAGAACAATCTAAGCCTAAACTCAGTAGAAGAAAAGAAATATCCAAAATCTAATCAGAGATCAATGAAATTGAAAACAAAAGAATCATTCAGAAAATTAATGAAACAAGGAGTTGGTTTTTTGAAAAAATAAATAAAATAGATAAACCATTGGCCAGACTAACGAGGAATAGACAAGTAAAATCTCTAGTAACCTCAATCAGAAATGATAAAGGGGAAATAACAACTGATCCCACAGAGATTCAAGAGATCATCTCTGAATACTACCAGAAACTCTATGCCCAGAAATTTGACAATGTGAAAGAAATGGATCAATATTTGGAATCACACCCTCTCCCTAGACTCAGCCAGGAAGAAACAGAGCTCCTGAACAGACCAATTTCAAGCACTGAGATCAAAGAAACAATAAAAAAGCTTCCAACCAAAAAATGCCCTGGTCCAGATGGCTTCACTCCAGAATTCTATCAAACCTTCAAGGAAGAGCTTATTCCTGTACTGCAGAAATTATTCCAAAAAATGGAGGAAGAAGGAATCTTCCCCAACACATTCTATGAAGCAAACATCACCCTGATACCAAAACCAGGAAAAGACCCAAACAAAAAGGAGAATTTCAGACCAATCTCACTCATGAACATAGACGCAAAAATTCTCAACAAAATCCTAGCCAATAGATTGCAGCTTATCATCAAAAAAGTCATTCATCATAATCAAGTAGGCTTCATCCCAGGGATGCAAGGCTGGTTTAACATACGCAAGTCTATAAACGTTATCCACCATATTAACAGAGGCAAAAATAAAGATCACATGATCCTCTCAATAGATGCAGAAAAAGCATTTGATAAAATCCAGCATCCTTTTGTAATTAGAACACTGAAGAGTACAGGCATAGGTGGCACATTTCTAAAACTGATTGAAGCTATCTATGACAAACCCACAGCCAATATTTTGCTGAATGAAGTAAAACCGAAAGCTTTTCCTCTTAGAACTGGAACCAGACAAGGTTGTCCTCTGTCACCTTTACTATTCAACATAGTGCTGGAAGTTCTAGCCAATACAATTAGGCAAGACAAGGAAATCAAGGGAATCCAAATGGGAGCAGAGGAGGTCAAACTCTCCCTCTTTGCTGACGACATGATCTTATACTTAGGGAACCCCAAAGACTCAACCACAAGACTCCTAGAAGTCATCAAAAAATACAGTAATGTTTCAGGATATAAAATCAATGTCCACAAGTCAGTAGCCTTTGTGTACACCAATAACAGTCAAGATGAGAAGCTAATTAAGGACACAACTCCCTTCACCCTAATCTCAAAGAAAATGAAATACCTAGGAATATACCTAACGAAGGAGATGAAGGACCTCTATAAAGAAAACTATGAAATCCTCAGAAAGGAAATAGCAGAGGATATTAACAAATGGAAGAACATACCATGCTCATGGATGGGAAGAATCAACATTGTTAAAATGTCTATACTTCCCAAAGCAATCTACCTATTCAATGCCATTCCTATCAAAATAACAACATCATACTTTCAAGATTTGGAAAAAATGATTCTGCGTTTTGTATGGAACCGGAAAAAACCCCATATAGCTAAGGCAGTTCTCTGTAACAAAAATAAAGCTGGGGGCATCAGCATACCAGATTTTAGTCTGTACTACAAAGCCATGGTGCTCAAGACAGCATGGTACTGGCACAAAAACAGAGACATAGACCCTTGGAATCGAATTGAAAACCAAGAAATGAAACTAACATTTTACAACCACCTAATCTTTGATAAACCAAACAAGAACATACCTTGGGGGAAAGACTCCCTATTCAATAAATGGTGTTGGGAGAACTGGATGTCTACATGTAAAAGACTGAAACTGGATCCACACCTTTCCCCACTCACAAAAATTGATTCAAGATGGATAAAGGACTTAAACTTAAGGCATGAAACAATAAAAATCCTCCAAGAAAGCATAGGAAAAACACTGGAAGATATTGGCCTGGGGAAAGTCTTCATGAAGAAGACTGCCATGGCAATTGCAACAACAACAAAAGTAAACAAATGGGACTTCATTAAACTGAAAAGCTTCTGTACAGCTAAGGAGACAATAACCAAAGCAAAGAGACAACCTACACAATGGGAAAGGATATTTGCATATTTTCAATCAGACAAAAGCTTGATAACTAGAATCTATAGAGAACTCAAATTAATCCACATGAAAAAAGCCAACAATCCCTTTTGTCAATGGGCAAGAGACATGAATAGAACTTTCTCTAAAGACGACAGACGAATGGCTAACAAACACATGAAAAAATGTTCATCATCTCTATATATTAGAGAAATGCAAATCAAAACAACCCTGAGGTATCATCTAACCCCAGTGAGAATGGCCCACATCACAAAATCTCAAAACTGCAGATGCTGGCGTGGATGTGGAGAGAAGGGAACACTTTTACACTGCTGGTGGGACTGCAAACTAGTACAACCTTTCTGGAAGGAAGTATGGAGAAACCTCAAAGCACTCAAGCTAGACCTCCCATTTGATCCTGCATTCCCATTACTGGGCATCTACCCAGAAGGAAAGAAATCCTTTTATCATAAGGACACTTGTACTAGACTGTTTATTGCAGCTCAATTTACAATCGCCAAAATGTGGAAACAGCCCAAATGCCCACCAACCCAGGAATGGATTAACAAGCTGTGGTATATGTATACCATGGAATACTATTCAGCCATTAAAAAAAATGGAGACTTTACATCCTTCGTATTAACCTGGATGGACGTGGAAGACATTATTCTTAGTAAAGCATCACAAGAATGGAGAAGCATGAATCCTATGTACTCAATTTTGATATGAGGACAATTAATGACAATTATGGTTATGGGGGGGGAAACAGAAAGAGGGAAGGAGGGAGGTGGGTGGGGCCTCGGTGTGTGTCACACTTTATGGGGGCAAGACATGATTGCAAGAGGGACTTTACCTAACAATTGCAATCAGTGTAACCTGGCTTATTGTACCCTCAATGAATCCCCAACAATAAAAAAAAAAAATGTCCCAGATATATACATCATAATTTCTTTAGGACTATGTAAATAAAGATGTCTCCTCAGGAAAAAAAAAAAAAAAAAACAATCTCTTTAGTGAATTGAAGTGACATTTATCTCTTTGAGCATTTTAAAGATGCATGTTTTAGTCTCTTTCATAAATGACTAATATGTTTCTTGGCATGTGAATTCTTTTGTGGGTCTGTCTCCACTAAATCTAATGGTAAACTCTTTTTCCCATTACATTTAAAAAATTTCCATGTTCTTCAGTGGGAGTTATTTTCTGTTGGAGTCTTGTCTGCCTTAACTACAGAAGCAACTCTGAGAGGTAGTTTCTTATTTGCCTTTCCAGGTCAGCCCCAATACATTTTACTTAATATGACCTACTTGTAATGCTTAATTTATAATCTCTGAGTTCTCACACTTTGTGGGCACCCATTGCCTGTATATGAATGAGTTTCGTGATTCTGACTATTAATAAATTACCATTCCCCCATCAATAGCTTAGGGCAATTAGCTGCTTTCCTATATCCAAAGGCCAACTAGTTCTTCTTAATTTCACATGGCAGCCCTACCTAGCTTTTCTTTTTATGCTGAAAGCACAATTCCATATCCCACACCCAGGACTTATACCCTCCCTAGAATTCCTATTTGGGTGGTAACAGGAATGTCAAAACCTCAACCATATGCTGAAAGGAATCATTGTTATATGATGCAAATTTTTAGTTGGGGATAACCACTTTGAAATCAGAACTTTGCCCTTGATATTTTTCACTTTTTCCCAGCATTTTTTTTGGGGGGGATTTTTTTTTTTCTTTAAGGGCCTACTAATTACTATCAAATAAAATAATTTAGTATGCATTTTTCTGTCCTTTCAGGGGTAGAGTTATTCTTGCATCAGCTCAGTCTGCTATATTATATATAAATCTATTAAGAGGTGTTTGTTCTAGCAGAGATTCCAGAGCACAGATGAGAAAGAAAGAAAGTTTACCTATGAAACAAAATGCATCTAGGTGTATGGATTTCTTTCTGATACTGGAAAGTCAAGCTAAAAATGAGTCAGTCCCATAAAGATTATTATATTTATCTTATTAAAGAAAGCCATTTAAGTAATAAACATTCTAATTTTCTTGATAAATCCTAGAAAAACTGCTTTGATCCTTTAATTCAAAAAGTTTCAGAGAATCTGTTTCCAGGCAAAAAATAATCAACCTTTTCTTTTCTTCGAGCAAAAGCTTCATTCTTACTACATACTAATGTCCACAAATACAATAATAGTCCACAAAATAAAAACATAGCTATACAATAACCAGTTGATGTTATTTTTTGTATTATGTCACTTGAGCAACTAAGTGGGTTGTTATCTGAATATTTGCTTGGTATAAGTAAATCTCCGTATCAGTAAAGTAATAATTTTTTAAATGTTGTTGGGATTGCTGAGCTCAAGAGTTGGAGACCAGCCTGAGCAAGAGCTAGACCTGGTCTTGCTCTTTTATATATACATATGTGTGTGTGTGTGTGTGTTTATCATGGCAGGCACCTATAGTCTCAGCTACTTGAGTGGCTGAGGCAGGAGGATTACTTAATCCCAAGAGTTTGAGGTTGCTATGAGTTATGACACCATGATCCTTTACAGAGGGCAACAAAGTGAGACTGTCACAAAAAAAAGTTGTTATGATTTAAAGAACAATGTAAATTCATCAAAGATAATATGGAATAATTATGATAACATAAGAAAATATGTTCGACTATAAAAGTTTCTCATATCTGATATAACCAGTGTGCTATAGTAGGATCTATGTGTATATAGTGTGTAGACACACACCTGTAATCATTTTTACATGAAGACAGTAACTGAACATTTAGCTATTTTTGCACACACACACACAGTCCTTCAGAAGAGACAGAGATGCAAAAAAGTATAAAGAATTACCTGTACATATTCACATACATCAACACAGATATGCATATCTGTGCCAGACGTACATATATAAAAACTGGAATGACCTTACAGGCTGTTTTAGTCTGCTTGGTCTGCCATGATAAAGCACAATAGACTGGGTGGCTTAAACAACAGAAGCTTATTCATCGTAGTCTTAGTGGCTGAAAATCCCAGATCAGGGTACCAGTGGGATTGAAACTTGTTAAGGACCTTCTTCCTGAATTGCTGCTAGCTGTGTCCTCCCATGGGATAGAGAGATCTCTGGTGTCTCTTCCTTTACTTTTAAGGGCACCAGTTCTATAAGATCAGACTTTCACCCTAATGGCCTCATTTATCCTTGATCACCCATTCTCAAGGACTCTATCTCCAATACAGTTTCATGTGGGTGAGAGGGGCTAAAGTTTCAACATATGAATTTGGGGGGACAAAATACAGTTCATAATATAGTCAATAACAATTCTTTTTAATTTTGTAACTAAAATTATGGTGTGAACATTTTTCATATTATTTTTATACTTTTATAATTTTAGATATTCCCATTTTACAATAATGTACTATTAAGAAATAAAATATAGTAAAATGAGCACTAATGTTCTTCCTACTCACCTTGATAAATATTGTCATTTGGCCATAATTGACTAAAATTTGTATTTTATTTTGCCTTATTATTTAGATAATATTTCTAGAAGAAAGTGTAGAAAAAACTCTTAATGCTATAGACCTAGGGTCAGATGAGGTGGCTTATGCCTGTAAATCCTAGCATTCTGGGAGGCTGAGGTGGGTGTATTGCTTGAGCTCAGGAGTTCAAGACCAGCCTGAGCAAGAGTGAGACCTTGCCACTACTAAAAATGAAAAACTGAGGCAAGAGGATCAGTTGAGCCCAAGAGTTTGAGGTTCCTGTGAGTTATGACCCCACAGCACTCTACCAAGAACAACAAAATGAGACTTTGTCTCAAAAAAAAAAAAAAGTTATAGGCTTGGGAGAGGTTTTTCATTAAGAAGACACCTTAGCAATTGCACCAACATCAAAAATAAATAAATTGGACCTGATTAAACTTAAAAGATTCTGCACAGCCAAGGACAAAATAAAGCAAAAAGACAGCCTTTAGAATGGAAGAAGATAGTCACATCTTAAAAATCTTAGAAAGGAGCAATTCCCTGAATCTACAGATGACTCAAGCAAGTCAACAGGAAAAACATAAAACAACCGAATTAATCGCTGGGCAAGAGAAATGAACAGAGCCTTCTCCCAAGATGACAGAAGAAAGGCAAAAAAAAAAAAAAAAAAACCATGAAAAAAATTCTCATCATCCATAAGCATCAGAGAAATGCAAATCAAAACCACCTTGAGATGTCACCTAAATGAGAAAAGTGCACATCGCAAAGTCCCAAAGCTGCTGATCCAGGTTAGGGTGTGGAGATAAGGGAACAGTTATAAGCTGTTGGTGAGATTGCAACATGATACACATGATACAGCCTTTTTGGAAAGAAGTACAGAGAATCCTCAAAGAGCCAAAAGTAGACCTTCCGTTTGATCTTGCAATCCCATTCTTAGATATCTAGGTAGAAGAAAAAAAATCATTTTACCATAAGGACATATGCACTAGAATGTTTATCACAGCTCAATTCACAATTCGCCTCGTATTAACTTTCTACCACGCCTTTGAAATCCAGAGTTTCTCATCCTACCTGAATCTCAGCTTGGGCTGTCTAATCATGTTAAGTGTATGTGTGTGTATGTTACTAAGACCACATATTCACTCTTTCTTCATCAAGTAAAATAGAAAAAAAAATTTAAACAATGCCTTTTATTGTTTGTTAATAAAAACAGGTTTTTGTCATGATCAAGTTTAAGAAGAATTATCAGTTAACATAATATATCTTTAGAAGAAATGTGAATTTCTTCATTAGACTATTTTCAGGTATTTAAAAGGAAAAATCCCATGCTAATGAAGTTAGTTAGTGGCATAAATTTGGGGTAATAATAGACATCTGATTAAAACCACCAGGGGAAAACCTGCCATTAAACAGAATTCTGTTAATTAACCTTCTGCCACAAAAGACAACCAAACAGAAAAGTAAGCATGGAATTTCTCATCATACTAAGGAATAGACAGGGTAATTATAGAATATGTGGGAAGGATGGAATTTAAGTAGAATTTAAATGAAGCAATGTTTTGATAGGCACAAAGCCAAGCAAGATTGTGTATAAAGGGATAACAATGTGCCTGGTATGAGAAGTTTTCTTGAAAACTATAATCATTACCATAAGCAATGAATGGGGTAAGTGAAATATTTTATCTTAAGCTCTGCTCCTGGACTGAAAATCAAGGTTTCTATTGTATCAAAGTAACTATTGTTTGGCTTCTACAGGCAAGAAGGAAATGTTTCATTACTGTTCATATGATTTTGATTAACATATTTATGGAAGTCCATGACTATAAAATACAAAGAGGAGTAATGCTACTAAAATGAAACAGTAGGAGCAATCCTTTTTCATTCTGCCCCACAAAAACAACTGTCCAGGGCCAGTGCCAAGATTTCACCCCAGAATATCCCAGAACTGAACAGTGAGGCTGTGATGATCCCTAAGGTTTTACAGAAGTGAAAATATGGTAAGGGAAACAGACCTTTTTAACCCTAATGTCACTTCCCATAGCTGCTAGGTATCATGCAGAATAATGCTGCAGGATTCATGTTTTCTACATTGGGAACAGTTAGCCAGCTTCCTTTGATCCTGGATTCCTTTGTAGGAAAATTTCATTTCTCTAGCCACAGGAAATATTGAGGATGTCTATAGAGTGAAAACTTCTGAGGTCATCTAGAGACAAAGAGCTAGGGGTGGGCTAGTGATGGTCAGCATACAAAACTCAGTGACTGTTCTCCATTTTGTCTAAGAGACACCAAATCAGAAAGGCTGGAGCGGTGCCTGTGACTCAAGGAATAGAGCACCGGCCCCATATACCAGAGGTAGCAGGTTCAAACCCAGCCCTGTCCAAAAAAACTGAAAAAAACAAACAAACAAACAAAAAACAAAAAACCAGACAGCCTTCTTACACTTCCGTTCCATGGCATCTTCTTTGGGACATTCTCGACCCATCCTGGACAGGCACTGTGAAAAACTCATAAACTTTATGAGAGCCTTGGTAAACTTTGGCTTGGGCATCATACAGAAGGCAGTGATGTTGGTCTAAGGAAATGTAATAGTTAATCTGTTCAGAATTAAAAGACATACTCTAGAAAGATCAACACAAATCTAGCCTGACTGGGAAGACTGGAATAGAAACCTAATCTTTCAATGTAAAGAAGACATAGACATGCAAATAAAAACAACATACAATACCAAACAGGAAACCACAACCTCATCAAATGCACAAGACAGGAGCCAGTTACTAACTCTAATGAGACAGCAATGTGTGGTAGGTATTGCGCAGAAAAGAACCACAGGACTCATATTTTCTACACTAGGAAAAGTGTTGAAAAATTTAAAGTAGCAGTTTTGAGGAAACTCAGTGAACTAGTCTATCACAATAATTAATTCATAAATCTAGACAAGAAATTTAACAAAAAGATTAAATTATTTTTAAAAAATAAAGAGAAATCCTGGAAGTGAAAGTGCATTTAATGAACTGAAAAATATAAATAGCCAGTGACAATAGAATCAATCAAAACAAAAAAAAAGAAACAGTGAGCTTGATGACTAACTGGTTAAAAATAAATAGACATAGAGGGTGACCCTGTGGCTTAAAGGGGTAGGGCGCTGGCCCCATATGCCAGAGGTGGTGGGTTCAAACCCAGCCCTGGCCAGAAAAAACAAAACAAAACAAAACAAAAAACAGACATAGAAAAAAATAATGAAAAGAAACAAACTAGGCTTGCAGTTCCTATAGGCCAAAATCAAAAGCAAGAATATAAGGGTCATTGAGGATCAAGAGGGACTTCAAAATGACCAAGCAGTAGAAAACATATTCAAAAATAATAAAAGAAAACTTTCCCAAACTGAAGAATGATATAAATATCCCGGTACAGAAAGGCCAAAAATCATCAACAAATTCAACCCAAATATGTCTTCCCCAAGACATAGTATAGTCAAACACTCAAAGATTTCTGTTGATATCATATATAAAGTTTATTAGTTGTATATGCTGGTCCACTCTCATATCCTGACAGTGGTGAATGATCATTTTAATGTGTTGTTGTATTCAGTCTGATAGAATTTTGTTGAGAATTTTTACATCTATATTCATCAGGGATATTGGCCTATAATTTCCTTTTTGTTGTTGTTGTGTCCTTGACTGGTTTTGTCATCAAGGCAATGTTGGCCTCATAGGATAAATTTGGAAGAATATTTTCCTCTTCAATTTTTTGGAAAGAATATATATTAGTTCTTTAAATGTTTGGAAGAGTTAATCAGTAAAGCCAATAATGACCTTGAATGTAAATAAATTGAGTTAGGCAATTAAAAGACCAAGAGTGAGCTGAATAGATAAAAAAACATGAGCCCCTAATATGCTGCCTAAAAGAAACTCACTTCATCTATTAGGTCAAGTATAAACTAAAAGTAGGGGATGAAAAAAATACTTCATGAAATGAAAACCAAAACAAAGTAGAAATAGCTATATTTATATAAAATGGAATTTAACTCAAAAACTTTAAAAAAAAGATATGAAGAAGGCCATTATATAATGATAATGGATTCAACACAGCAAGAGGATATAATTATTGTAAATATATATGCACTCAACCTTGGAGTACCTAAATATGCAAAGGAAATACTAATAGACCTAAAGGCAAAGAAAAAATGGAAATATAATAATAATAGGGATCTTCAACATCTCACTTTTAGCAACGGACAGATACATAATCCAGATAGAAAATCAATAAGGACACATTGAAGTTAAACTGTGATCTAGAACAAATGGACCTAACAGGCATTTGCAAGACATCTCATGCAAAAGCTGAAGAATAAACGTTTTTTTTTTTTTTCAAGAGCACATTCTCTGGGATAAATCATATGAGTTTGAACAACTAAGTTCACAAACTCATTCTAGTAAAAGTGCTATATAGCTCACTGCTGAATATCACTATGTCTACCTTCAAAGAACTCTCCTTGGCCATCTGGTGACCATAGTGATATTCACCACTGAGGTATGTACCACTTTTTCTAGGATGAGTTTACAAACTGAACTGTCCAACCTTATATGTTGGGCCTCAAAAGAATTCTCAACAAATTAATAAAAACCCAAAACTCCTATTGAGTACTTTGCTGAGCACAATGAAATAAAACTAGAAAACAATAACTAGAGAAATGTTGAAAACTCTGCAAATACATGGACATCAAACAACATGGTACTGAATGACGAATGAGTCAGTGAAGAAATTAAAAGAAAATTTTAAAATTTCTTGAGACAAGTCAAAATGAAAACTCAACTTACCAAAATCTCTGAATCAAAAAAAATCCCTGAATCAAAACAAAGTCAGTGTTAAGAGGTAAATTTATAGCAATAAACACCTACCTCAAAAAAGCAGAAAGATTTCAAACAACCTAACATTACACATTAGTGTCCTAAAAAATAAGAAAAAACTAAACAAAATCAGTAGAAAGAAAAAAATAGCAAATATCAGAACAGAAATGTAATAATAAGATCAATGAAATGAAGAGAGGGTTTTTTTTAAAGGCAAAATTGACAAACTCTTACCTAGAATAACTTAGAAAAAAGAAATACTCAAATAAATAAAATTAGAAGTGAAACATGAAACATTATGACTGTTACCACAGAAATACAAAGGCTCATAAGAAACTATTATGACAACTGCATACCAACAAATTGAATACCTGGAATAAATTTGTAAATTTTCAGCACATACAATCCACCAAATTTGAATCATGAATAAATAGAAAATATGATAAGGCCACTAATTAATAAAAAGGTTGAATTAGTGGGGGGCACCTGTGGCTCAAAGGAGTAGGGCACTGGCCCCATATGCCAGAGGTGGCGGGTTCAAACCCAGCCCCAGCCAAAAACTGCAAAAAAAAAAAAAGGTTGAATTAGTAATAAAAAGTTTCCTATTAATTAAAAGTCCAGAATCTGAAGCAGGAAACGCAGACCTGGCCACAGTGGAAAAGCTGGGAGTGAGCCCAGATGGCAGGAGACTGTGGTCTGGATGATCTCCCCTAACTGTCCCCTCCCACCCCACATCTCCACATCCTCACATTTTCTATTCTCATCCATGTCTGTTGGTGAGAATTGCAGTCACAGCTGCTCTGCTGAGAACCCCGGTGGGCTTATTTCCTGCGAAGCTGGTATGAGGGGCCAGGGCCAGCCTGGACTTGCCTAGTCTCCTGATGGTAGATCCCTGCCCTTTCCAAACTGCCTCACCTCTCACACAGCTGGCTCCTTTTTGAGGCCCCTATATTGAGGAGCCTGCATTAAGAACACTGCCTTGAGGAGGAATCCATCTCATTACTTACCAGTGAAGTACTCTGCATTTACATTTCTGTTTAGTGACTAGACTGTGAGCTCCTTGAGCCCTTCACACACAGGGCACTCAGTAACATCAGGGTAAATGACACCAGTGTTTCCCAAACTTGAAAATTCTACAAAACACACTGGGGACTGGTTAAAATGAGACTCCTGAACCACATCCAAATACTCTCAATCAACTCTCCAGGAAAAAAAAAAAAATATACCTGGATATTCATTCCACTAAGACGCATACTGGATGGTTCTTTCTACTGGCAAGTTTAGGAAATTATGGTAGCTCAATACCCTAAAGGGTTGAAAAAGTCATAGGTTCAAAATTACAATGTCTGGGCTCACATATGAGCTCAGGTACCCTTGAGCTTTCATGCTTCACTGCCAGCTAGCCTCGCAGACAGAAACTTCATGGAGATGAATCTACTAGCAGAACGGAGTCTCAGAACCCAGACGTCCCAGACCCCAGCTCAAGGATTTTCCTCCTTATCATGGTATCCCAGGGGCCTCAGAATGGGGCCAACTGTGTGAGAAATGAAGCAGCCAAGAAAGGGAAGGTATCTACCATCAGGATATTGGGGCAAGTGGGAGAGCCCTGGCCCCTCACACCAGCTTCCTGGAGTTACACTTTTAATACATAACCATACACAAAAGAATTAAAAAGATTTATACAGATGCAAAATAAGTACTACTCATGTATATTGTGCATCCTTATTTTTCCTGCAAAAATTTGGGCAAAAAAGTGTGCACTATACATGGCAAAATCCTGTATTTACTTTGAGGAAAATCATCTGCTATTATTTCAAGCATGAATTTTTGTGGGTTCATGGCCTTAGTTATTCAAGAGTCTTGCCAATTCCAGCAAATAAATGAGGCTGTCTATCCCTGGTCATCTGAGTGAGCCATCTGGGAAGTAGATTCTCCACCTTTAGTTAAGCATTCAGTTAACTGCAGCCCTGGACATCTTGACTACAGCTATATACGAAAACTTGAATTGGAATCAACAACTGAGCCGCTCATGAATTTTTGATCCACAGAAAATATGAGATTATAAAAATGTCCTCTTTAAGCTGCTAAATTTTAATATTTTGGTATATAATAATAAATAATAAATAAATATGACATATATTATTCATTTATTTTCCACTTATCTATATCCTTATATTTAAAGTTAATATTTATTGCCCAACTACAGTGGTTTACTCCTGTAATCCCAGCACTTTGGGAGGCTGAGATAAGAGGATCATGTGAGCCAGGAATTTGAGTTTACAATAAGCTATAATCATGCCCCTCAACTCAAGCCTGGGTGACACAGCAAGTGAGACCCTGTCTCTTTAAAAAAGTTATCATGTAGTAGGAATGCTCTGTTTTGTTTTCTCTATCACTACATTTGAAATTACCTATTTATACCATTAATATTTAATGTAATTATTGTTATGGCTGGATTTAAATCTACTACTGTTTTGCGATATAGTATCTCACTCTGTCACCCAACCTACAGTGCAGTGGTGTCATCATAGCTCACTGGAACTTTAAACTCCCGAGCTCAAGCAATCCTCCTTCCTCTGCCTCCCAAGAAGCTGAGACTAGATGTATCATCACCACACCCATTTATTTCTCTATATTTTTGAAATGAGGTCTCACTCTTTTACTCACAGTGGTCCGAAAATGCTGGGCTCAAGCAGTCCTCCAACCTCATCCTCTTGAAGTTGTGGGATTACAGGTGTGAGCCACTACACCTGGCCTAGATATACTACTTTTATTATTTGTTTTCTATATATCTCCTCTGTTTTTCTCTTCTTCTTTTTTTCTTGCTTCCATTTGAATTATTTGGATAATACTTAATGTTCCATTTCAATTTATCCATTGGTGTTTTGGGTATGTCACTTTGTACCAATTACAGCAGTAAATCTAGAAATTTCAAAATGCATACCTAATCATTATGGTCTATCTGAAATTAATATTATGCCACTTCAAGTAAAATGTAGGAGTCTTAATCATATAGATTTCTTTGTTATCTACCCTACTATGCTTTATGTTATAGTTGTCATATATATTATGTTTATATTATCACAGACCTGATCAGAAGATTTCTAGATCTTATTTCTGATAGTCATCTTCATTCATGATTATATTAAATATTGATGGTATAAACAGGTGAGATAAAACATATTGAGCCCATGCAGTATATTTTTATTTCAATGATAAAATGTTCCAGTTATAAGTTATAATTTTATTCTTTCCGCTTTTTTTTTTTACTGTATCTCCAGACAGTGTTTATCTTCTCATTCATTTCAATTATATTTTCCTCGATTTCAAAGTGTACAACTATAATAGCCTCTATTCATTCTGGGTCTTATAATTCAATATCTGTATTGTCTTGCATTGGATATCTATCGCTCACTTTTTTCCTTAAAATTTGCTTACGTTTCTGGATATTTGATTGTGGAGCAGTTTTGGATTATGTTCTGAACATTTTGAGTGTTCTGCTGTGTAGAACAAGTTTCCCAATATAATCTTCCTTTATAATTTTTTAAATTTTAGATCACAATCTATTTTATTACCTTCAAATCACAAGTTCTATTTTACCCTTGTTAGATAGTAATTCAGGTATCAGTGCCATTATCAAAAGTTTTGTTGTGCTAATTTAGTTCTGTCTCCAACATTTGCTTCTCAGGAATTAGCCTGAGTCTTGTGTGATGGTTTGTATTTTAGTTAAATTCTCTAAGCCTTTGCTGTGTTTGTTGCAGTCTATTCTTAACAGATATTAATAGATCAGGGATTACATTGAGTTTTTGCAGATTCATATACAGAAGTAGAGGATGCCTTGTATGCCTGTTTAGGGGTACTCCCTGTCATTGGCCGTCTCAAAGAGCTCCTTTACTTTAGCCACGTGAATCATTGGTGGCATTATTTTGCTTCACAATTGGATTTTGGCCTTAAAGCAAAGCCATGAAAAAATAAAACAAATAGGAAACTAAGCATTGCAGTGACATCTCCAACTTTGATTTCCTTCCAATATCTGCCTGCTTTTGTTTACTTTTACAGGGATATTTTTTGTTGCAATTTGTCCAGAGTATCTCGTACTCAACATGAAAGAGCACCTATGGGTTTATGCTGCCATCCCAGATATATAACTGCTCTCAATGTTATTTTAAAAATATCCTTTAAGTTTTAGAACAGTGTTAGATATACAGAAAAATTGAGACAATAGCACTGAGAAGCACCATATAGCCCATAACAAGTTTTACCTATTAACATTTTATGTTAGTTATATTTGGTACAATTATTTTTACATTTTTATTACCTTAAGTTCATATCATATTATGTTTCCTTAGCTTTTGCTTAATAGTTTTGTTCTATTTCAGGAACCCTTCCAGAATATTTCATTATAATTACTGAGTTTACTTATTTTCTCTTCATATTGTCATACTATATTCTTTAGAAGAAAATCAATATGTGTAGTTAACATTTAAAGAATGGTGATTTGAACCCTGCATCTTTGATTGATTGCAGAGTGTCTACATAAATGACTTAGAACTCTTTGTATGGGAGATTTGTCTTTTGCTTCCAGTTTATTAATTTACCTAATAATTTGTTTATCTCTGTATGAACTCATGATTATTTATATTACCTTCTGGATTAAAATTCACCACTCTCTCATTTTGTTGCTCAAATTACTGCAGCTTTAGACATTATCAGGAAATATTTCAGTTGATTCTTGTGTCCCTTTGATATACCTCCATGTTTTGGGGGAAAGGGCATGTATTTTCTTGCTTTCTGGAATTTCACAGTGCTCCAAGCTCATCTTGTATGTTTTTTGCCATTTTTCTATAACCAGCCAATTCTGCAAAGATCTCTGGGCAATTTTATTGAAAAAAATGCCACTATAACTGAAGATCTGGGTGCTAAGTGCATTAGTAACTACTGGAGTGTCATTTATTTTAGGCGTTCTCAGATGATGGAACAGAGAATGATATGTATATACACTAATCACTGTATACACACATAACTATAAATATGTCTATACATAACTATCTACATAAAGTATAAAGAAGTTCTTATTGATATATGTAACTATCATCCATTAGTATATGTATCATTCTAGAGTCCTCTCCTTACATAACTATAATGTCTCAATGTAACAGTGAAGAACCTGGTACCCACCATTCAACAAGCATTGCTTAATTGTTTGATTTTTTTTTTTTTTTGAGACAGAGTTTCACTACGACGCCCTCAGCAGAGTGCCGTGGCGTCACTGCTCACAGAAACCTCAAACTTTCTGGCTTAAACGATTCTCCTGCCTCAGCCTCTCAAGTAGCTGGGACTACAGGTACCCACCACAATGCCCAGCTATTTTTTGGTTGCAGTTGTCATTGTTGTTTAGCAGACCCAGGCTGGGCTCAAACTCACCAGCCTCCATGTGTGTGGCCAGTGCCCTACCCACTGAGCTATGGGCACTGCCTTAACTGTTTGATTCTAAAATAGTCACATGGATATGGTTCAATTTTGAACATTTGAGATTACTTGCATATAGTCAGTGTCAAATTTTTAATTATTTCTCAATTGATTAGTGCTAAGTTATATAAAGTTTCAGTAATAATGTCTGTATAAAAAGAACTGGATGACATATACTTATATCAATCCATGTGAGTTAAGATGGGATTATCTGAATTATCTGAATTTCACTCTCCGGTTGTCTTCAGGTATAAAAGTAGTAGATATTATTTATGAATCACCTCCAGGATGGTGGAGTGACAAATATCTGTTAAATCTGCTCTTCCATAAAATTAATGAGAACACTGGAAAAACATGTAAAATTCAACTGCTTCAGAATTCCAGAAGTTAACTAAAAGGCTATTAACAACCAGAGGAGCATTTCTATTAGACCAGTGATTCAGGAACAGAGAACTTATGTGCATTTTAATTTGCTATATGCCTATACTTCTTTCCCCAGTTTCATGATAGCCTTTGAGACCACTAGCCTTCAAGTATCCTAGATATGAAAACCCACATCCATGCAGCCATTGGATGGTGAAGAAAGGATATGGACCTTGCCACAAGCCCTGCTCCCAGAGTATCCTCATATTTGATCCACCTGACAGCTTCTAGGAAACTCCAACCTTCCAGACATATCTTTATTTAGCATGATTCAGAGCTCACTCACTGAAAATAGCCCTATGTACTGAGTAATAGTAACTGCTCACTATCACAGCTAGTTGCAGTAAAATATAATTTTGCTAAATAAAAAGAATAAGATAAAATCTTAGAATAAAATGGTAATAATTAGATGCTCACAAGAAGCTTTGAAAATATCCACTCTGTTCCTGGGAATCTAGAAGGTCATATGAGTGTATAGGGTTGTCTGAATAACCAAAAGGAAATCTAAATTCTCAATTGTGGCTTACTCTAAATCTCTTAACAAGAAAAACAACTGTAAATTGCTGGGAAAATTAAGAGGTATCCCAACACATGGACTGAGTCTCTCAACAAAGGCTGAGAAAATTACTGGTTTGAGTCCTTTAAACAAATATGTGTCCAATTGTTACCCGACCACTAAGGCAACAAAATAGAGACTTTAGTGTCCAATCACAACAAATAACTTTGAACTTAATCCAGGGAGGTCACTAAACAAACAAATACCACCTAAAACTAATCATGGGCAAGGAAGGAATCTGATGTCCAGAATTGTTGTATTATATTATTTAAAGTGTTTCCTTCTTTAAAAAAAATTACTTGATAATCAGGTATAATCTTTATACAAAGAAAAATCTGTGAATATAAATTTTATTTGAAACTTACTACACACAGACTTTAAATCAGCTACTATAAATATGTTCAATCAATTAAAGCAAGCCATCTTTAAAAACTAAAGGAAACTATGAGAAAAAAATTCCCACTTATAAAGATTATAAACAGAAATTATTAAAATAAATAGAACAGAAATTGTAGAGTTGAACAGTATAATAATTTAAATAACTTCACTAGAAAATTTCAATAGTATATCTGAATAATTAGTAAACCTGAGGGAGAGTCAATCAATGAGATTGTTCAGCCTGAAAAACAAAACCATGCAATGAGAAAACATGAACTGAACCCCAGAAACTTGTGGGACACCAGGTAATGCCATAACACACATACAAAGGAAATCCAAACAGGAGAGAATAGAGAGAAAAAGACAAATAATATGTGTCATACTAATGGCCCAAACATTCAAATTTTGATTTAAAAAATTAAATTACAATTCATAAAGCTCACTAAAATCCAAATTTGAAGCACCTGAATGAGATCCAAACCTGGAGACATGTTAAAAAAAAAAAAAGACAAATAATAACTCTTTAAAACAGCAAGAGAGAAGCACATTATCTCCTAAAAGGCATGAATAATTGAATTATCATCAGAAACCATGAGAAGCAGAGGAAAGTTTGTTAACATATTCAAAATGAAGAAAAAAACTGTTACCTGACTAACAAAGGGAATGTTGGTTGACTAGAAGTAGCTGGTGTGTGTCTTTTTCAGACAAAAAGCAGAATATCCATCAAATATCCATATTTTCAATAGATCATTGGAGAAAGAGCATTTGAAGATAACAGAGAGGTGATGGGAGACGACACCAAGGGTGAAGGTGGAGACTGGACTGCCTACTACTCAGTCTGCTTAAGACTGCTTAAGGCTTTTTTCATGTGGATTAATTTGACTTCTCTATAGATCCTAGTTATCAAGCTTTTGTCTGATTCAAAACATGCAAATATCCTTTCCCATTGTGTAAGTAGTCTATTTGCTTTGGTTGTTGTCTCCTTAGCTGTACAGAAGCTTTTCAGGTTAATGAAGTCCCATTTGTTTACTTTTGTTGTTGTTGCAATTGCCATGGCAGTCTTCTTCATGAAGTCTTTCCTCAGGCCAGTATCTTCCAGTGTTTTTCCTATGCTTTCTTTGAGGATTTTTATTGTTTCATGCCTTAAATTTAAGTCCTTTATCCATCTTGAATCAATTTTTGTGAGTGGGGAAAGGTGTGGGTCCAGTTTCAGTCTTTTACATGTAGACATCCAGTTCTCCCAACACCATTTATTGAATAGGGAGTCTTTCCCCCAAGGTATGTTCTTGTTTGGTTTATCGAAGATTAGGTAGTTGTAAGATGTTAGTTTCATTTCTTGGTTTTCTATTCAGTTCCAAATGTCTATGTCTCTATTTTTGTGCCAGTACCATGCTGTCTTGACCACTATGGCTTTGTAGTACAGACTAAAATCTAGTATGCTGATGCCCCCAGCTTTAATTTTATTACTAAGAACTGCCTGAGCTGTACGGGTTTTTTTCCGGTTCCATACAAAACGCAGAATCATTTTTTCCAAATCTTGAAAGTACGATGTTGGTATTTTGATAGGAATGGCATTGAATAGGTAGATTGCTTTGGGAAGTATAGACATTTTAACAATGTTGATTCTGCCCATCCATGAACATGGTATGTTCTTCCATTTGTTAAAATCCTCTGCTATTTCCTTTCTGAGGATTTCATAATTTTCTTTATAGAGGTCCTTCGCCTCCTTCGCTAGGTATATTCCTAGGTATTTCATTTTCTTTGAAACTATGGTGAAGGGAGTTGTGTCCTTAATTAGCTTCTCATCTTCACTGGTATTGGCTAATACAAAGGCAACTGACTTGTGGACATTGATTTTATATCATGAAACATTACTGTATTTTTTGATGACTTCTAGGGGTCTTGTGGTTGAGTCTTTGGGGTTCTCTAAGTATAGGATCATGTCGTCAGCAAAGAGGGAGAGTTTGACCTCCTCTGCTCCCATTTGGATTCCCTTTATTTCCTTGTCTTGCCTAATTGTATTGGCTAGAACTTCCAGCACTACGTTGAATAGTAAAGGTGACAGAGGACAACCTTGTCTGGTTCCAGTTCTAGGAGGAAAAGCATTCAGTTTTGCTCCATTCAGTAAAATATTGGCTGTGGGTTTGTCATAGATAGCTTCAATCAGTTTTAGAAATGTGCCACCTATGTCTATACTTTTCAGTGTTCTAATTAGAAAAGGATGCTGGATTTTATCAAATGCTTTTTCTGCATCTATTGAGAGGATCATGTGATCTGTATTTTTGCTTCTGTTAATATAGTGGATAACATTGATGGACTTGCGTATGTTAAACCAGCCTTGCATCCCTGGGATGAAACCTACTTGATCATGATGAATGACTTTTTTGATGATAAACTGTAATCTATTGGCTAGGATTTTGTTGAGAATTTTTGCATCTATATTCATGAGTGAGATTGGTCTGAAATTCTCCTTTTTGTTTGGGTCTTTTCCTGGTTTTGGTATCAGGGTGATGTTTGCTTCATAGAATGTGTTGGGGAAGATTCCTTCTTCCTCAATTTTTTGGAATAATTTCTGCAGTACAGGAATAAGCTCTTCCTTGAAGGTTTGATAGAATTCTGGTGTGAAGCCATCTGGACCTGGGCATTTTTTGGTTGGAAGATTTTTTATTGTTTCTTTAATCTCAGTGCTTGAAATTGGTCTGTTCAGGCGCTCTATTTCTTCCTGGCTAAGTCTAGGGAGAGGGTGTGAGATGAATGGCTAACAAACATATGAAAAAATGTTCTTCATCCCTATATATTAGAGAAATTGCAAATTAAAACCACCCTAAGATACCATGTAACCCCAGTGAGAATGGCCCACATCACAAAATCTCAAAACTGCAGATGCTGGCGTGAATGTGAAGAGAAGGGAACACTTTTACACTGCTGGTGGGACTGCAAACTAATACAACCAAACTAAGGAAGTATGGAGAAACCTCAAAGCACTCAAGCTAGATCTCCCATTTGATCCTGCAATCCCATTACTGGGCATCTACCCAGAAGGAAAAAAATCCTTATATCATAAGCACACTTGTACTAGACTGTTTATTGCAGCTCAATTTACAATCGCCAAAATGTGGAAACAGCCTAAATGCCCACCAACCCAGGAATGGATTAACAAGCTGTGGTATATGTACACCATGGAATACTATTCAGCTATTAAAAAAAATGGAGACTTTACATGCTTCGTATTAACCTGGATGGAAGTGGAAGACACTATTCTTAGTAAAGCATCACAAGAATGGAGAAGCATGAATCCTATACCCAATTTTGATATGAGGACAATTAATGACACTTAAGGTTGGGGGGGAAAGAAAAGCAGAGAGAGGGAAGGAGGGAGGGGGGTGGGGCCTTGGTGTGTGCCACACCTTCTGAGGGCAAGAGATGATTGCAAGAGGGACTTTACCTAACAGTTGCAATCAGAGTAACCTGGCTTATTGTACCCTCAATGAATCCCTAATAATAATAATAATAATAAGTCTGCTTAAGGCTGTTAGCAGCCCTTGGACTCAGACAGAGGCAAGAGGTAAGCAAGAAACTTTTGGGGCTTTACACTCCTACTTCAGTCATTTGGAGTTTGAGCAATAGGAGAACTCCTCAAGCTCCACAGGCCTGCAGAGTGGTGTAAGGAATTGCCAGAATATCATGTAGAGTCACTTCTTGAACTTTCCTGGAGCTCCATAGGCTTCCAAATCCCTGGCACCTGCACCAAGATCCAATTCAGGTGCCCTTCCTACAGTACTTTAAGTCCTACTCTTAGGCTACTGCTGCCCCACTGCCAGGCCAGAAAAGGAGACAGCAATCAAGGTGATCTCCTGCACCCTAGATCAAGTTTTGCCACTGAAGCTTGTGGATCACTATGGAACTAGGTGGTGTTAGGATCACAGGCTCGAAACCTGCCAGTTTTTTCTTATAGCTGCTTGCCTGGCTGTTCCTACAGAGAAGTACATGCCCCACCCCCAACTGACTGCAGCTGAATGGCAGTCACCTGCTTCGCCATTTCACAGGCAGCCTGGGACCAGCTGGACACTCCCTGTCATAGTCAGTGTTTGAACTCAAGAGGCATGCAGACAGGTCTTCAGACCTGATCTCATATTCCCAGGGCAAAATCACATTACTAAAGGGTATGGAGGAGATAATTGTTAACTGATTTTGAGTGTGGAGGAAGCCCCCTGAGTAGAACTGAGAGAGTGTGGTGTGGGTCTGTACTGTGGCACATGTATGGGATACCCCTCCTCTGTCACTAACTGCCAGGGAAGCCACACTTTTTGCCCTGAGCAAGAAGGCTGTCTGTCAGTTTGCAACAGCTTTTCTCCCTGAGCACAATTGCCTTTGACTGGCCTGGCTAATTTGGCCCACAACCAATGGCCAGATTCCAGAGGGAGATCTGCTTTGTTCAGGGAGTCAGAGCAGAGCTAACCAGATTCCTATCTTCTGAATTGTGGATTCTGGATTTCCCCTCTCCCCCAAGCAAAATTTTAAGCTTACTAGGAGTGCCTCTGCCTCTCCATGGAGATTTCGCCAAGCAACCTGAGAACCAACTTCCAACCCAAGTGGCTGCCTTTGGAGAGCCTGAGCATGGGAAGACCTAACCTAATCCCACATGGATTCACTCTGTCAATCTACCATAAGGGTAGTGGAGCACAAAAAAGGGGCTGCCTGGGATTTCCAGGTGCCTTCCCATCACTTGGAATGTTTGAGTCTTTCTCTTAAATGCCTAGGGCCAGACATAGTTCCCACAATCACCACCACAACTGAACTCTCTCCTACAAGTATCCCTACTGGCAGAGAGGTCAACTTGTGTAGACCATAACATCATCGGTTAATTCAATTGTATGGGTCTTGGTCTACTCTTACCTGCAAGTGCCACCTGCCCGCTTGGAGAATAAACTGGACATCCCAATATAATTCACACTGTCAGAGGTATACGGACAAGGAGAAAGAGAAAAAAATACAAGAAAACTCCATCTCCCATTCTTGGTAGGAGGAAGGGTAGATTTCCTCCTACCATGCATAGTGCACCATCGCTACAGCATTTGAGAAGAAGCATTTGAGAAAACCACCACACAAGGCTACCTATACCCAAGGAAATAAATTCAGAACATTGGACCCCTGAAAGTACCCACAAGCAAAGACAAATGTCAGTACCCAGCATAAGCTACAGTCACACCATTCATTTAAGAGGGGAAAAGAAGTCTCATCCAAACAAAAGTCAATTCAAAAACAATCAGTGGTAGCTTCTTCAAATTTCCTCCCTCATATGAGAAGGAATCAGCACAAGAAAGGAAAAAAAAGTGTGAACATACTCCCACAAAGGATCACGTCATGCTTTAGTAATGGAACCCAACGAAAATGAAAATACTAAAATGGCAGATGAAGAATTCAAAATATGGATAGTAAGAAAACTCAGTGAGGTCAAAGAGAAAAAGGAAAACAATGTCAAAGAAACTATAGTACATAATTCAGAACATGAATAAAAATTTACCAAAGAGACAGATATATTAAAAGAAAACCAAATAGAGTTTTGGAAATAAAGAAGTCATTTAGAGAAATACAGAACATAGTGAGAAATGTTAAGAATAGACTTGACTGAGCAGAAAGAATTTCAGAACTTGAAAAGAAATATTTTGAATTTTTTTGAATTAAGTCCATCAGTCAAAAATCAAGATAAAAAAAATCAAAAGAAATTTAAAAGGGTTTTGAAAAATATTGGACTATATAAAATTCCCAAACATAAAAAGCAGATGTTTTCCTGAGAGAGGAAAAAACAAAAGTTAAAAAAAAAAAAAAAACTATCTAAGTGAATAACGGAAGAAAACTTCCCTGGACTTGCTAGAGAGTTAGATATCCATATTAAGAAACTCAGTGAACTCATGGGAGATGCATTGCTATATGGGCTTCACCATTACACATAGTCATCAAAATCAACATGAAGGAGAAAATTCTATAAGCAGTAAGAAAAAAATAACTTGTAAAGGAAACCCCATCAAACTAACAGCAGACCAGTCAGCAGAAACCTTACAAGCTAGAAAGGAGTGGAGGCCTATCTTTAGTTTTATTAACCAGAATAATTGTCAGCCAAGAATTTTGCATCCTGCTAAACTAAGTTTCATAAATGAAGGAGAAATAAATTCTTCTCAGGTAAGGAAATGCTACGAACTGAGGTGTTCCTTAATTTTTCTATGACAATATACAGTATTTCAGTAACTTCTAATTTTGTTAAATATCCTAAAATTTATTCTTCAGCATCAACGTCCTACCTGTAGATGAAAACCAACGCTATAGAATTATTATTGCATTAATATAATCATGATACCTGTTAAGAACTGAATGTTTGTGTTTCCTCAAAATTCATGTGTTGAAGCTCTAACCTCTAAGATAATGGTATTTGGAGATAAGACCATTGGGAAATCATTAGTTTTAGATGAAATCATGAGGGTGAGTAACCCATGATGGGATTTGCACTCTTATAGGAAGAGGAAAAGACATCACAGAACTTTCTCTCTCCATGCACATGAACCAAGGAAAGGCCATGTGAACACACAAGGTGAAGGCAGCTATCTATAAGCCAGGAAGAGGTCCTTCACCAGAACTTAGCCATGCTAACATTCTTATCTCCAACTTCCAGCCTCCAGGACTGTGAGAAAACTAATAAATGTTTGTTGTTTAAGCAAAAATAAGATAGAGAGATTGGAAAAATTGATTATAAAATATTAGATATACTTTCAATACACTGTCTACAAGAGATTCAATTTTGATCCAAAGATATAAATATGTTAAAAGTGGAAAATGGAAGAAGATATTTCATAGAAATAGTAATCAAATGAAAGCTGGTGTATCAATAGTAATCACAGATAATTAGACTTTAAGTCAAAAATTTTTATAAGATGTAAAGACTGATAAACATGTTAATTCATCAAGAAGATATATAAATATATATACCACTAATAAGAGACTTTTAAAATATATGTAGGAAAACCAAGCAGAATTGAGTGGAGAGATAAAAATTCTAAAATAATAATTCTTACTATAATGAATATAATAACTAGACAGATAATCAGCAAGGGAACTCAAGATTGACATAACTGTTTACTAAATAGACAATTATCTATATAAGACTTCACCAGACAATGACAGAATACACATTTTTCTCAAGTTCACATAGAGCATTTCCTGAATAGACCATAAATTAGGCTACAGACCAAGATTAAATATATTTTAAATTAGTTAAATCATACAAGTATCTTATCCAACAAGTGAATGAAAAAATAAAAATCAGAAAATTGACAAACGTGTATATTAAATAATACAGTTTTAAACAACTAATAGTCAAAAAAGAACAGAAACAACAATACACCATACAATGTGTGAGATGTAGTGAAAGCACTGCTTGGAGGGAAATTTGAAGCAATAAAAGCCTATATTAAAAATATGAAAAATATTAAATCAATAACTTAATAAATATTCATTAATACCATGCGCTAATCGATTGCGCAACTAGAGCACTAATAACTTAACAAATATTACACCATAAGAAACTAGAAGAAGAAGAGTAAACTAAATCCAGAGAAAATAATAAACAGTGTAGCCAAGATAAATGAGAGATAGAAAACAATAGAATTAATAAAAACAAAATTAGTTCTTTAAAAAAATTAATAAAATTGGGTGGCACCTGTGGCTCAACGGAGTAAGGTGCTGGGCCCATATGCCAGAGGTGGCAGGTTCAAACCCAGCCCCAGCCAAAAACTGCAAAAAAAAAAAAAAAAAACAATAAAATTGACAAATTATGACTTAGAATAACTAAGAATAAAAGAAATTCAAATTACTAAAATCAGAAAGGAACTGAGAACATCATTACCAATCTTTTATATAAAAAGACTATAAAAGAATACTATGAACATTTTCATATCAGCAAATTATTTGATCTAGGAAAATAGATGAATTACTAGAAGCATAACAGCTACCAAAACTGGATTAAGAAAATGTAGAAAACCTGAAAATATCTATAACAAGTTACGATACCAATTCAGTAATCAAAAACCTCCAACGAAGTAAAGGAAGAAATCTGCTAGCCTGTAGACTCAGCTACTCCGGAGGCTGAGGCACAGGGATCACTTGAGACCAGGAGTTCAAGGCTATAGTGAGCTATGATTGTGCCACTGCACTCCAGTCTAGGCAATATAGACAGACCCCCATCTCTAAAAAGAAGTGTCTTCTTTGGGGTCTAGTTTCATCTTATTTGGATAATACCATTTAGATACATCCATGTCCTTTCATGTATCAGTAGGTAATTCATTTTCATAGCTGAGTAGATTACAATGTATCTGTATATGAAAGTTGATTTATCCATTTCCCAAGTTAGGAATATTTAAGTTACTCCTAGTTGATTATTACAAATTATATATTATAACACACGTTTTAATTGTTCTTGCCTAAGTCCTTAGGAATGTTTCTTAGTCTGTTTTTTCTTTTGCTATAAAGGAATACCTGAGACTTGGAAATTTATAAAGAACAGAAATTGATTTGGCTCATGGTTTTGGAGGCTGAAGGGGTCAAGAGAATGGTACCAGAGTGTTAATTAATAGTCAAGTCTCTCTTCCTCTTTTTATAAAGCTATAAGTCCTATCATGGGAACTCAACCCTGATGACCTTATTTGATCATAATTACTTACCAAATAGCCATCTTCAATCAACATTTTAATTTTGACATTAGTTTTCCAACACATGAAATTTGAGGACACATTCAAACCATAGCAAATTGGAATGATAGCAAGATATCAAAAATGTTTAATTATATGAAAAACTGCTAGATTGTTTTCTATAGTGGCTGTACCATTTTATATTCATATTGGCAATGTTTTAGATTCCCAGTTTATCCACGTTCTCATCCATACATCAATTATTTAGACTTTTAATTCAAATCATTTCAATAGGTGTATAGTGGTATCTCCTTGGGTTATAATTTGCATTGCCGTAAAGACTGATGACATTGAATACCTTGTCACGTGCACATTTGTTATCAATACATTACATTCTTGAGAGTATGTTTGACCTTCACCTATTTTTAATCAGATTGCTTAAATAATACTGTACTTTTAGGTTTCCTTATATATTCTAGATCCAAGTACTTCATCACACATACTTATACATTTCTCCAGTCTGTGGCTTATCTTTTCATTATTTTAACAGTATTTTTTTCTTATTCATATTTTTTTAATTTCAGAATATTACAGGGGTACAATTTTTTTGGTTGTATGAATTGTTTCTGTATAATTTTAATCAAAGTTAAAAATGTGCTGTTCACCAAAATAGTATGTATTGTATCCATTAGGTGTGAATTTATCAATCCCCTCCTTTTCCCTCCCACCTGCTTGATTTCCATTGAGCTTTACTTCCATATGTGCACATGAACGTTGATCAATTAGTTCCAATTTAATAGTGATAATATGTGGGGTTTATTTGTCTATTTTGTAATGTATCACTTAGGAGAATGGTCTATGGTTTCATCCAGGTTGTTACATATACCACATTTTATTAACCCGCTAAGGTGTTTGATTCTATATCTTTGTGATTGTGAATTGTGCTGCAATAAACATTTGAGTACAAGTGTTATTTTGATAAAATAGCTTCTTTTGCTTTGGCAAATACCCTATAGTGCGATTGAGGATCAAATGGTAGGTCTACTATTAGTTTTTTTAATTTTCTACAAATTTCTGTTGGTGCAATCCCTCCGACAGTGTATAACTGTTCCTTTCACTCCACATCCATCTGTTGTTTTGAGATTTTTTAATAAAATCCATTCTTTTTTATTTTATTTTAATTTTTCTTAAGTTATAAATACATGAATCATATATACATCAATGCATTTATGGGGTATAATGTGCTGATTTTATATACAATTTGGAATGCTTACATCAAACTGGTTAACATAGCCTTCACCTCACTTAATTATTGTGTTAAGACATTTATACTCTACATTTAATAGATTTGACATGTACCCTTGCAATATGCATCATAGGTGTGGTCCCACCTATCTTTCATATGAAAGTGTGGATGATTATAAACTGGTTTAATAATAATGCTGATACATTTGATACTTTTCCTTCCATTCTTGAGATACTTTACTAAGAAGAATATGTTCCAGCTTCATCCATGTAAACATAAAAGAGGTAAAGTCTCCATCTTTTTTAAGGCTGCATAATATGGCATGGTGTACATATACCACAATTTATTGTGGGTTAGATTTGCATTTCCCTGATGAGACATTGAGAAATTTTTCACAGTTTATTGACTATTGGTCGATGTTCTTTGGAAAAATCTTCTGTTTATGTCTTTTGCCCATTTTATTGGTTTTTTGCTTTTTTTTTGTCCACTTTATTATCAGGTTTTTTTTTTTTCTGATTTTCTCAAGTTCCTCATAGATTCCAGTTATCAGATTGTTATTGAATGTATAGCATATGAATATTATCTGTATGATATCTATTTGCTCTATTGATTGTTTCCTTGGCTGTGCAGAAACTTTAATGTAATCAGGTCACATTTATTAATTTTTATTGTTTCTGTGGTTGCCTTTGGAGTCTTCTTCATGAATTCTTTACCTTGGTTGATGTCTGTAGGAGTATTTCCAACATTTTCCTCTAGAATTCTTACAGTTTCATGTCTTAGGTTAAGGGCTATTATCCATTGTGTGTTAATTTTTATGAATGCTGAGAGGGTGGATCCTGTTTCGGTCTTACACATGTGGCTACCCAATTTTCTCAGCACTATTTATTGAATGGGGATTTTTCCCCCAGGGTGTACTTCTGCCCGTTTTGTCAAATATCAGATGACAATATGAAGTTAGTTTTATATCTGTGTCCTGTGTTCTTATGCATTGGTCTATGCCTCTGTTCTTGTGCCAGGACAATGCTGTTTTGGATACCATAGCCTTGTAGTATAGATTAAAGTAGGGGAAAAGAATGCCTCTGACTTTTATCTTTTTGTTTGAGGTAGCTTTGGCTATTTGAGGTATTTTCTGGTTTCATATGAGCCATACAATTTTTTTTTTCTAGATCCTGCAAAGAATGATGTTGGTAATTTAGTGGAAATTGCACTGAATTTGTAAATTACTTTGGGTAATATATACATTTCACAATAACAACAAAGAAAATAAAATACCTAAGAATATATTTAACCAAGGAGGTGAAAGATTTCTACAAGGAAAACTACAAAATACTGAGGAAGGAAATATCAGAGGTTGTAAACAAATGAAAAAACATATCATGCTCATGCATCAGTAGAATCAATATTGTTGCGACTTGTGTAGATTTGGAGAACACTCTCCTAAGTGAAGTATTACAAAAATGGAAAAACATGCATTACATGTACTCCATACTAATGCAAAACTTTTAGATTAACCACAACATGCTCACATGAAAAGAAAACTCAATTGAATTCAAGAAGGGGAGAGGTAGGGAGAGGGCTTGGCAGATTCCTTCCCAGTGGGAACAATGTGTATGTGTATAACACATTTCCTGGGTGAAGGATACAACTACAATTTAGATGTTACCTTACAAATGCAAACAGTGTAACTTAATTTTATGTACCCTCATATAAATTGGGAAAAAATATATGTCTTTATTATCACTAAACTGTATGCATAAAAATGATAAAGATGGTATGTTATAAATATACGCATTACCTCAATAAAAATAAATTTAAAAAATAATAAAATGTTCCTGTCAGTATTTTTATTTGGAAGATATTAAAAGGAACTGATGTCTTAAAAATATTGCTAATCCATCAAGATAGTATAACTCATTTTTGTTTAGATATTTTTCTTAAATTCTATCAGTATTTGCAGTTTTCAGTGTAAAGTTTGTACTTCGTATTGTCAGATCCATTACTAAGTATTTCATATTTTTAATCCTGATATAAATTTTGATTTTATTGATGCATGAGTGTGATATGTTTTTCCATTTGTTTACAACCTCTGTAATTTCCTTCCCCAGTGTTTTGTAGTTTTCCTTGTAAGAGATATTCACCTTGGTTAAATATATCCGTGTTTTATTTTGACTGTTGCTATTGGGAAAAGTATTGAGTCTTTGAATCTCAGCTTGACTGTTGATGGTGTATAAGAATGCTATTGATTTGTGTACATTGACTTTGTAACCTGAGACTTTGCTGAGTTTATCAATGGTGCTACTTTTGTACTTTTAATTTTTATGGATTGTTGCTATTATATAGGAAAAAAGCTATCATTCTATATTAACATTATATGACAAAAACTTGCACTATCTACTTATCAATCATAGGAATCTTTTTGATGATCCTTTGGAATTTTCTTAGATATCATGCCATCTACAAATAGAGAAATTTTTATTCCTCCTTTTTGAAACAGAATGCCTTTTTTCCTTCCTGCAAACACTGACTAAAATCTTTTGTACCAATGTTGAGCAGGAATGGTGAGAACACCCATACTTGTCTTTTCCTAAATCTCAGGCATAGCACATTCTGTTTTTCATCATTAAATATGAATGACACTAAGGATGCTGCTCTTCTTCATCCTCATGTAGTCTCCCCTTCCAAACTTCTACTTGGCCTTCCCTGGCATGCATCCCTTTCTCAGCCTACACTTCTTTGAAATTGCCTCTTCACATTTATTGCCATCCTCTTCACCAAACCAATGCCCTTCTGGGACCACTGCTCTCCTATCTAATACAGAAGATAATCATGAAGATAAAACTACCTCTCAGGGAGTTCTAGAAAAAAATATTCTCTAACATACAACATTCTTTCAAGAATGAAAATATTTCAATATATCTGACTACTACTATAGGCTGAATGAGAAACTAAATCAAAATTAGCCCATTTGGGACCAAGAGACCTTGGAGAAACCCACCACTTCCAGTGAAGTCAGTAACTATTTGGACGCTCACTCCTTGCACAGGAGTTCTCCAGGCACACACTTCAGGACAGTGCAGGCGTGGCACGGAAAGTAAAACCACGCTGCATACCCCCGTTGTCACCTTAAATCTCTTCCCAGTGAAAGACTCAGAACTCTTACATCATATCATTGCATGTTCACATTGAAACAAATGAAGCAGATTCAGTATAGTCATCATATGCCTTCATACAACCCATGATAATGATATTATAATTCTCCACTAGGCAGAGAACTTCGTATTACAATTAACAAAAGTGTACTATAGGTCAGCTAAAGCAGATCTAAAGCAGTCAGGGCCGCTTTGCACTGGTTGCCTCTGCCTCAGGAAAGTGCTAAAGCACACTTCTTATGATCATAACTATCTAGCATTTGCTTAATCTATTAGGTAATAATTTTGTCTATCACTCTAAGCAGCACAGTAGGGAACCTCTATTTTTCCCTCCTGTATTTATTCATAGATGTATATATGTATGTATGCAGACATATATACATATGATTCAAATTATCATGTTTTGTGTTAATTTTAGTCATATTGTACAATAAAATTTATATGAAGAACGATCTGTTAGACAGCTGGGCCCAAACACAAGCTGATTCAACTACCCCTACATCTTTCTAAAATGTTCTTAATGACCAGGAATTGTTAGAGCTTTGCTTCATGAGCACTTCCACTCACAGTTCCTGTGGTTATATATATGTGACACAAATAGCCCTGCCTTTTATTTATTATTTTATAAATAATAGCTTATAAAAAATACAATGAAAGCACAATGATTGTAAAGACAAAATCTCGAGCTTTGACAGTTCTGTTTTTAAATTTTTATCTAAGTCAGTGAAACAAAGTGGGAGCTGCAAGGTATAATATTTTTTAAGGAATGTGGAAATTTTCACTGCATTGGATTAAAATATTCTATTGAATTTGAATAATATTTTTAAAATCATTCTTTAATAAATTTTTCATTTTAAAACTAGAAAACAAATTCAGAAATCGAAATGTTGCATTTTTCATGTTTTAGCAGTTGCCTAAATTGTTTGCATACTCTCGGCATTCCTTTTTTTTTTACTATCATGGTTATAATTATATATAAAATATTCAATAAATATTTACAATTTTTTCTGATTACTACTGGTTTAAATTCTTATTACTGATTTTCTTTCTATTGAAGAGAATTTGTTCAAAAATGTGCCTTGCCAGAGGTCAAATACACTTATTATGCCACTGGAGGGGGATATTTTATTGCCTAAAATCCTTTACAATTTGACCCTAGTCTCTGGGTTCTTGTTTTTTGCTTTTTGTTTTGGGACTTTCTTGTGTTGTGTGTTCCTTTTCATTTAAAAAACTTTATTGAAGTATAAATCTTTAAATTTTACAGCTTGATAAGTTTGATGTGTGTTTGCACCAATTGAACCAATACCACAGTCAAAATAGTATTTTCATTGCCCTTAAAAGTTTCCTTTCATTTTCTCGTTATTATAAATAAAGCAGTTTTAACATTTTTGTACAAATATTTGAGTGGATATATGCTTTCATTTATCTTGGGTAAATACTTAACCGTGAAATATCTAAAATAGAAGGTAGGATATTGGGTTGTTGATTGTACACATTTTGACAGATTTAACTGTTAACTAACAGATTTAACTGTTAAGTATTTTGTATGATTGATGTTATCATAAATGCTATTAAATGCTATTTTAAAGCATCAATGTCCGGTTGTTTGTGCTTGTATATGGAAATGAAATTTTTGTTTATCCATTTTGCATGCCACAAGTTTTCTCATCTGACTTCCTTCTTCTAGTAAATCTTTGTGGATTACACCAAATTTTCTACATAGGTGAGTCTTCACGTAAATGTAGTTTTAATTCCTTTATTCCAAAGTGGAAATCTTTTACATGCTTTTTCCAGTTTGATTTCATGGTCAAAAATCTAGTAAAATACTGAATAGAAGTGTCAACAATAGACATTATTGTTCTGTTTCTGATCTCATTTGGGAAGCTTTCAGCCTTTTAAAAAATTAAATCATAACTGTATGCATGTATGGGGTACAATGTGATGATCTGACATACAATATGTAATGTTTAAATCAAACTGGTTAGTATAACCATCACCTCACTTACTTATTTTTTGTGGTAAGACATTCACAGTTTACTCTTAGTTGTTTAGAAATATACCCTTGTATTGTGTACACTAGTCAAGATCCCGCCAAATGCCCTTCCTCCTCCCACCAAATATCTTCACCCTTTTGCCATTAATTTTGGAGGAGTTTTATATTTAATTTTTATAATTGTCATTTATCTGATTGAAGAAGGCTCCTTCTATTCATAGTTTACAGAGAGTTGTTGTAATGAATTAATATTGAAAATTGTTAATGCTTTTTCTGTATTGAGATGATTATTTTTCTTTTGTAATATGATGGATTACAACTATTGATTCTTAAATGTATAACCAGGTGTATTTCTTGAACAAATGTCATGTAGTCAACATGTATTGTTAGTTTAGATACTGTTGGATTTTATTTTCTATTGCTTTGTTTATGGCATTTTATAGCTAGTAATAAGGTATATCAATCTACTTTTCATTGTTTTCTATTGATGCTATAACAAATTATCACAATTAGTGGCTTGAAGTTTCTTACGGTTGCATAAATCAGAAGCCTGGAAACATGTCTTATAGGGCTAAAAGCAAAATGTATCCATAATAATTAAAAAAAAATTAAAAGATGTCACTAGAGATATATTCCTCTGGAGACTCTATAATAAAAAAAACTAATTTCTCTTCCTTTTCCAACTTCTAAGGACCACTTTCATTCCTTGTCTTGTGGCCCCTTTCTCCATCTTCAATGGTAGCAATTTGCACCATCTTCAAATCTCTCTCCCACTGTGATCGTGGCTTCTGTAATCACATCTATTTCTGCTTTCCCCTTGTAAAGTGAGCCTTGAAATGACTTTGGGTTTCTCCTGACAATTAAGGAAAGTATTCCTCTATCAAGATCCTTCCCTGAATGGCATCTGCAAAATTTCTTGTGCTATATAAGCTAACATATTCACAGGTTCCAGGTCCTCAGGTGTGGGCATTTTTGAGGGGCTATTATTCATTTCACACTCATACTTACAAAATACAATATTATCAGTATGCTGTATGCTCCTGCATCCATCTTTTACCCCACCACAGATAATCACTACTATAATTTGTGAGATAATAACTCTCTTGATCTTCTCTATAGCTCTGCCACTCAAGTAATTCATTTGTAGACAGCTTGCTTCATACTGAAGAAATTAGTAGAAAGCAAACATCTAGTTATGTAAGAAAAGGGTAAAATTGCCACTTTGAATAAAGAATTAGATAAGCTGAAGTGTCTGTTCTCAGTTTCCCCAAGAATTTATAAGACACCCTGCTGGGAAAGTCAGTGCATAAAGTCATAATGAACCCTGGAAGGTAGAGGTTTCACCATGCTTACGACATTTGGAAGACCTTTACTGTGAACCAGGCACTGACTGCATGGCAGAGACATGGTCAGTTTGGAAATGCATTTTCTTCATATTAGAACTGAGTCCACCAGCATCTTTATTCCAGCATTGCTTTCTGAGATTTTTGCTTTGTGTGTGTGTGTGTGTGTATTTACTAAAGATTATATCTTATTGAGTTTTATAGTCTTTGTAAAAATTATTTCCTAACTAAAAGACTGGTTTATATTATCAGTCTACATATGTTTTCATTGTATTTGCTTATTATATGTGAAACTTTGGGAAATGGTGTATTAAAAAGACATTGTTTCTCTTATAAAACATATATTTGCCTACAGATTTTAAGAGGATTCAAGCATAAAGACAGGTTATGTTGTTTATTGCTGGGTAATATCATAAAATAACTTCTCTTCCACCTTGAGTAATATTATTTTTCCACTCAAAATGCACATATATATTCACATTCACACTAACACACAACTAGCTTTGACAGCACTGGGGCAGTTGCTTCCAGTGCATAGAGGGTTAACCTATTTTCTAGGTAGGCTGGTGTTGCCTGTGGTCATGAACTGGTAGCAGAAAATTTAGGTAGAGATTAGGGTCTACTTACTGAAAGATTCAAGCTAATTTCTTATGGAACAATCTAAGTTGGATTTTATTATGAGTCACATCAGTTGTTTAGAATAGGTTTTTAACAAAGGCATCAATCAGAATGGTGCAATGAAATCACAGACAATTTACAAGGACTGAATTTTTTAATTTTATATATCCATGGAACATTATATTGACAAAATACAACCTTTATGAGCCTCTAGGGACTTTTAAACAGGAACATACATGGAAGAAAAAGTGATATGAAAGACCATTATAAAACTTTCCAGTGTCACTAAATGAATGAGGATGAAGTAGTGGGGAAAATGTGGCTACTTTAATAGTGTATATGATGCATAGAAAGTACTTTATTTTTATAACTAGTATTGATGCAGACATTTCTATTAGCTCTTTAAGTTTCCTTAAATGAAATCCAGGATGGATACTTGTTAGTAGAGTTCTACTGCTTAAGTATATAAAAAAAATTTTAAGAGACAAGTCAGATTTTTGAAATTTTATTTCTAGTCTAGGCCAGTATTACCAAGGCAAAGAAATGACCTTGTCCTTAAAATGCCAGTATTTTAAAATGGCATCTCTGAATTTTTTTAGCATGAAAGAATCCTTACTTACAAATAAAAAGGCAAAAATACCGGAAAAAAAACTGCCTGATATTTTCTTTTCCCCACATCATAGCTGAAAAGTAAAAATACCTTGGCTTTGTTGATGGTTGGGTAACTGAACTGAATTTAATGAAGCTACAAGCTTCCATTTTAAAGCCCCTTAAAGTATAAGTAACTTTAGTTGATCATTCATTGTGTTAAAAGCATTATGCTAAACATTTTGTATGTACAACTCTCTTAATAATAACAATCTTCAATGGCAGAGAAACCTTTATTGATTTTATCCTCATTTAACAGATGAGCATACTGTGATAAATATAATGATTAACTCACACCCCAAAGCCAAACTAACAGCAAATCCTGTTGGCCGTAGTTGCAAAATTTATATAGATTGATACAATTTCTCAATATTTTTGCTGCTGCTGCCGCCATTGTCCATTACTAGATTAATAATAATTGTTTTTAATTAGTTTTACGACAACATTACCATTTTCCAGTCAGGTTACTGAGATAAGAAAGGCTCAATCACTTTCACAAGCTAATTTAGGTGCTCGTCACATGAACCAGAACAACAATATGTGTATTGCAACTAATTTTCACAGCTGAAAATTCCTTCATCATCATGATTCTTGGTATTCTAAACTCAATGTTAGTGTTTCAATGATAAAAGTGATCTCCTATGCAAGGTTGCAGCTACAGAGCTAAGCTTTGCTTCTGTTTTCTCTTTTGTGTGTGGAAGGAAGGAGCTCTAATGGAGTAGCTACATTCATACTTCTTACAAAGAGTTACTGTTAATAAACAAGTACCCTTTCAAAGATTCAGGATGATTTTGTGGGAAGTATGTGGCTGTTATTTCCATGAAAGTAAAAATAATTGAAAATTAAGCTATCATACAGATTTCACAGTAATCATTTTCTGTGTATGTTCAAAGGTATCCAAAAGACAATTTTAAACACTCATTTATCAACGTATTTCTATGAAAAAAAATACATGCATGTACATAACAGTTATAAGTTGGATAAACATTAAAATCCATGGTAGAATTATTATTAATAGAAATGTTCAATAAAATATGGATACATTTTTATTTATTTATTTATTTTTGCTGTTTTTGGCCAGGGTTGGGCTTGAACCCACCACCTAAAATATGGATACATTTTAAAGCTTGGCATTTACAGCCCACTGAGGAATATAGAAAATAAGTCACATGCTTTAAATATATAATTAAACATTAATCCATAGAAATCAGAAATTGTTAATGCAGAAACACATTTTTAAGATAGGAACAGAGTTGTGCTGTTGTAGTACAAAGCTAACTCTTTTGTTTTGTTTACATGTGCATAATTCACTTTGATTTTCTTAACTGTGCCATAGTTAAAGACACATGGTTGTTGGAGGTTACAAATGCCGGATCCTAATTATTCTAACTTGTACAACTACTAATGTCTGACAGGAAATGTTTTTTCACTAAATTTTGTGTAGGCACCAAATTAAATTTTAACTTTCTAGGATATTACTTAAATACAATAAAATTTAAGATGGCTTTGATTATATTTATCATAAAGTCATTTGCACTATATTGTTTTTTGTAGCTCAATTTACAATTGCCAAGACATGGAAACAACCTAAATGCCCATCAAGTCAGGAATGGATTAACAAACTGTGGTACATGCACATCATGGAATACTATTCAGCCATAAAATGATGGTGACTTCACATCTTTTGTAATATACTGGATGGAGTTGGAACACATTCTTCTTAATAAAGTATCACAGATTAGAAAAGCAATTATCCAATGTACTCAATAGTAATATGAAGCCAGTAGACAATCTGATGCATGTCCATATAGGTAAAAAACTCATTTCAATTCAAGTTGGGGAGAGGGGTAATGAGGGAAGCAGGGTGGTGTGCTCTCACCACCCTGATTGTGCATGAGATGGAGGTGTTTGGCACATCTTTTGTGTGTGGGACATCACCACAAGAGGACTCTACCTAACAAAATCAAATATTTTGAACTGGTTGTTTGTACCTTCACATTAAACTGAAATAAATTTACTTGAAAAATAGAGAAAAGAATTCAATAAAAGTGGATAAATCATTAGTTTTATAAAGAAAATGAGTGAAAACATAAATATTAATCAATTTCCACGGATGATATCCACTTAGGAAACATGATTTTAGAGGGAGAATAATAATTTACAGAATTATGATTTGGTTTATATAAACTAATTAAACAGTTGTTTTGTTGAACTTTCTTGTTAATAGATAGAAATTAGTCTTTATATAATAATGTGACATATCAGAATATACTTTCATATAATTTCCAACCTACTCAAAGAATTGTCTCCAAGGATAATTGGCATCCACTGAGTCATTCTATTCGAAGCTCTTTAAACTGCATAAGGTAATCATTTCAGAAAGAAATTGAATAGTGATATAGAAAGGAAAAAGTACTGAACTAGAGGTAGCAATACCTGGATTATAACTTCAACTTTGCCTTCTAATATCTGTGTTAACTTAGATCATTTTCTTACCTCTTCTAAGGTATTGGTTTCTCATATTTAAAGCAGTGTATGCTAATCTACCTTATTATAAATAGTACTAAGATAAAGAGAAACTTCTTCTGAGATGGTAGCCATCAAAAAGGCACTTACAAGTCTACTATTTTCAGATAATGACAAAATAAAATAGTGAAGAACCTACATCAGAATTGGCAATTAGAGAAAATAAGCATACATATATCAAAATAATAAAGAGATGTGTGAGAAGGATGCATATGTGAATAAAGGCACAAAGTCCATCCTCTGTACATCTTTACTGGAAGAGAAAGGATTAGAAGAGTAGTAAACTAGAATTATAGAGTGATCTAACTACCAAGAATTATTTCAATGGATGTAAATTGACATTTGAAAGTATATAATTATACCAAATGCACAACAAACAAAAAATAAATCTCTCTCTGACACTGTTGACACAACCACAACCCAGTTTCCTGCTGTATATAGAGTACAGTGTAGCCAAACATGGCTCTGTACATGAAAGAAACATTGCTGATATAATTGATCATATAAAAACTGGCCTTCTATTATAAAAGAATAATCATAATATTTAGAAGAAAAGCCAAGGAATCGAAGAAAGAATCTATCCATATTAAGTTGGATCAATCACAGAAATCACTTACTGTTCTAAGTAAACATAAAAGTAACAAAAACTAAATGATACCTTTGCATAGATTATGTAGTAAAAAGTGAGTTAACAGTAACATTCAAACTAAAGGTATATTTGTTATTAAAAGAAATAGAATGTATATTTTTATCCATATTTCCTTTTTAGACTCAGTACCATTTAAGAGCTCATGGACAGTATTAAAGTGAGAAGATGAATTAATAAGCAACAAGATAAAATTTAAAATGAAAGATTAGATGAGAGGTATAAAAGTTTAAAATAGTGATAAAATAAATAATTCAGGAATTCCTGCAAATTGGAAACTGAGAATTGCATATAAGTATTTCAACATAGAAAAATCAAAATGGTAGAAGACTCGAGCAGTTCAGGAAGACAAATTCAAAAATCTTTCTGAACATGCAAAGGAAGAATGAAAACAGATGGTAACTAGTTTTTAAAAACATATTCCCGTGTTAAAAATAAACTCAAAACAACATATTAAAAACACACACACAATTTTATTATCTCATAGGATCCGTGAGTCCAGAAACCAAGGACCATTAGCTAGATCTGCTGACTATGTTTTTCACAGGGATGCAATTCAGCTATGGTCTCATCTGAAAGGTCAAGTCAGGGAGGTGTTTTTTCCTAGAAACTTCAAGTAGTTCTTGGCAGTATTTGTTTCTTCACAGGTTGTTAAACTGAGGTTTCAGTTCCTCATGAGTTTTTGACCAAAAATCCACTTATTTCTTACTATCTATCCCTCTCTATTGAGCACCTGACAACTTGGAAGTTAACATTATTAGAATGAGAAAGTTCTAGCTAGATGAAAGTCGCAGTCTTTTGTAACCTCATCACAGGAGTGACATTTTATTACTTTTTATGTATAACTTGGTTAGTAATGAAAACTTGGTAGGAGAGGTCGCAGTGTGTGCCACACCTCTTGGGGGTGGGACACAATTATAAAAGGGATGTTACCTAACAAATGCAATCAGCATAACCTAGTTCTTTGTACCCTCACATAATCCCAAACAAATAAAAAATAGGAAAAAAACTTGGGGGGCATCACCTGTGGCTCAAAGGAGTGGGGCGCCAGCCCCATATACCAGAGGTGGCAGGTTCAAGCCCAGCCCAGGCCATAAACTGAAAAAAAAAAAAAAAAACCTTGATAAGGGACACATTCAATGGGAGGAGATTACACAAGGGAATCAATATCAGAAGGCACAGTCTTTAGAAGACTCATCAAAAGATGGCTTCCCAGAAAAAAAAAAAAAAAAAGCTGGACTTAATTGGGATCCTGAACAAATGGACCTAACAGATATTTACATAACATTCTACCCCAAACTACTGAACATATATTCTTCTCATCAATATTGGGATATTTTCCGAGATCCATCATATTTTAGGCCACAAAACATGTCTCAATAAATATTTAAAAAATGAATTCATACCATGTATCTTCTCAAAACATACTGGATTAAAACCAGAAATTAATTCAAAAGAAACACTCAATTCTGCACAAAGCCAGGGAAATCAAGCAATCTGCTACTTAAACTGTTGGCTTAATAATGAAACTGAGATAGAGATAGAGATCAAAAGATTTCTTGAACTGAATGACAAAGGGGACACAAGCTATCAAAATCTATCAGATTCAGTATATCCAAAGGGAAAATTCATAGCCTAAAATACTTACATCAAAAAGCCAGAAGACAAAAGATGAAATATTTTGTTTTACTTCTTTTATTCCTTCTCTAATACTTTTCTTTATGTAGATCTAAGTTTCTGATGTCTATCACTTCCCCCTTCTCTTAAGAACTTCTTTTACTGTTTCTTGCAAGGCAGATCGATTAATAGCAAATTCTTTGTTTTTGTTTGTCTAATAAAGTATTCATTTCTCTTTCACTGTTGAAGACTAATTTCACTGGATACAGAATTCTAGCTTAATGTTTTTTCCCCTAATACCTTAAATATTTTACTCCTCTTTTTTACCAGTGCCATGTTCATTTGCAAAGGCTTGGGGATTAATGGGATTACACCTGCGGTGCATCTTACAAGGGTATATGTGAATCTTAGTAAATGTGGAATGTAAAGGTCTTAGCAAAATAACTAAGAAAATGCCACGAAAGCTATGTTAACTAGTGTGATGAAAATGTGTCAAACGGTCTATGAACCAAGTGTATGGTGCCCCACGATCATACTAATGTACACAGCTATGATTTAATAAAAAATAAATACATAAATAAATTTTTTCATAAAAAAAAACAGTATGGAGATTTTTCAAAGAACATAAAGTTGACCTGCCATTCGATTCAGCAATCTCACTACTGAGTATCTACTCAAAGTAAAAAAATAAAAGACTTTTCATCAATAAGACACCTGAACTTGTATGTTTATTACAGCTCAATTCACAATCGCAAAGATGTGGAATCAACTCAAGTGCCCATCAATCCATGAGAGGATTAAAAAAATGTAGTGTATGTATGCTGTAGAGTACCATTTAGCCATAAGAAAAGATGGGTTAATGCCTTTCTCAGCAATTCGAGAGGAACCAGAGATTATTCTTCTAAGTGATGTATCTCAAGAAGGGAAAAACAAACACCAAATGTACTCCCTAATACATTGGAAGTAAACCAATGAGTATACAACCAATGGGCACGCACATACACAGAGGGAAATAAAACTCAGTTGAAATCAATCAAGGGGAGTGGAAAGGAAGAAAGGGGGGAAAAAACCTACCTAATGGGTACAATGAGCACTATTTGAGTGATGGGTATACCTATTGCAAGACTGAAGCATTACAAAAGTGATTCATGTAACCTAAAATATTTGTACTCCCTTAATATTTTGAAATTATAAAAAGTAAAATAGCACAGATACATTTGCTGAATTCAGAGTTGCCACATACCTTCAATTTGTAAAATTCACCTCTGTGAAGTGCAAAAGAGTTGGATCACAGTAAACTGAGCTGTGCCTATATTCTAGGGACACTATGATCAATTAGCCAAAGAGTCCTGGGACCTCAGGAGTTAAACTATTCTGATCACTGCTTTGCCTCTACTGTCAATTATAGTAACCACAGCCTACCTTACTATTGGAGATTGAGTGACATCACTTGTCCCCTGTCATCCCAGATCCAACTACTCCCATTGCATTTATATTTCCCAATTTAATGACTGTGATTCCCCATGAAAGATCCAGAACAGAGAAAATTTATCCCGGAGCTTTGAAAAAATACTGTGAGCTTCCTAATAAAGTTATTTTTCAAAGTATTGATAAAAGGCACTTAGTGGTTGGGATTACGCTCACCCACCTTGGGGAGGGCAATCTGGTTTATTCATTTCTCTGAGTCAAATGTTACTACCATCTCAAAACTCTGTCATAGATATATCCCCCAAATGCTTTACCAGCTATCTGAGCATTTCTTAGCCAAGTCAAGTTGACACACAAAATTAGCCATTAAAAACAATTATAAACATTTCATCCCATTACTATACAATTAATATTGTATAACTCTTTCCACAGACTCTGGCACTTGGAATTAAATGTGCATGTGTTCAAATGTCTTTTCTGCTACATTTTTTCATTAAATTTATCATTCATATACTTATTTCCTTGACAACATTTATTAAATCTTACACTATGCATGATTCAGGATAAAAAGAACAAATGTTCATAGTCTCTATCATCAAGTTATTTAAAACATATTAAGGTAAATTTTTCATCATATCACTGAGCCTAAACAACTTTCATTTGTAAATTGGGACTGTCAATATCTAATCTTTGTAGTAGTTGTAAGGATTAACTGAAATACATAAACACCCTGCATAGGACGTGTCACAATGCATGTTCATTCCTTTCATTTAACGAAATTGTATTATTGGTATTGTAAAATGGATATATAAAGTTATCTTTTTTTTCCAGAGAAACTCTTCTTATTAAGCAGCAATATGGGTTCTCTTAAGATGCATTTTTGTGAAGTCTTTTTTTCCTTTTTTTTTTGTAGAGACAGAGTCTCACTTTATGGCTCTCGGTAGAGTGCCATGGCATCACAGCTCACAACAACCTCTAACTCCTGGGCTTAAGTGATTCTCTTGCCTCAGCCTCCCAAGCAGCTGGGACTACAGGCGCCTGCCACAACACCCGGCTATTTTTTTGGTTGCAGTTCAGCCGGGGCCGGGTTTGAACCTGCCACCCTCAGTATATGGGGCCAGTGCCTTACCGACTGAGCCACAGGTGTCGCCCGCATTTTTTTGAAGTCTTACTTTTTTCATTACTAAAATTTAAACCAGGATTCTGTTTACTTTTGCCATTCCTGGTCTGTTTCTCTAGTGAGAGGAGAAAACGTAGAGCCACCTTTATTCAGTGTTCTAATTATGGTTTCATGATTTCAACCCAATGTGTTTTACAACTCAACTATTGAAAAAGTATGTTGCCAGATTTTATAACTAGTAGCTATCTCCCTTTCCAGATCATTTCATCAGCAAATGACTATACTAGACTCTCTTCTGGATGTTCCCATGTCATAAAGCCAGTTTATAAATTGCCAACAGTGGTTTTTGTAACTTCTAGGAGAAAATTCTACATGATTACTAGAAGTCATGAATTGATTATTTCTTCGTTTAAATAGTTATATGAATATGTGTGAGCCATGTAAGAAATTAAGAGATTCATATATTGAAAATCTAATATTACAAATAACTGAATAACACAACCTGTATTTCTAATGCTTATGCTCATTAATTGTAACTTTACATGTGCCTTATACAAAGTCTATATTGTCCTTTCTCATTTCCTAATCATGTACACCATCACTCAGGTGCAGAAAAAGATATGTCATCAAAAATAATTTCTTCAATATTTTTCCTGTTCTAATATCATCATAACATCTGTATGAACCAGCTGGCCCAACCCAATTTTATTTTTCTGTGTTGTTCATGCATTATAAAATCAGTATTTTCTTTCTTTTTTTCCCAAAAATACCATCTTGGTATTGATATGTGTTTCTGGAGGAAAAATATAAATAGAAATAAAGATTTACCGTATACTAATATTTCAAGTTGTATATTTAAAGTGAGTTATAATTTTGTACCATGAGGATACTTCTAACTTCAAGGTAATTGAGATATGATAATTCTATGAATAAAATTAAATACAAATAAGATGACATTTTTCTGTGATTGTTACTATGCTAATTTTCTAAAATAGCTCGAATTCCAATTATCATCTTTATTATATGTGCATATGTTTTAGAGGTTTGTACAGAAATTATATTGACAAAGATGATCATATAAAACTGCTTAACAACACATTTTGTCCTCTGCTTAGTATTTAGTTGCAGATATTTTCTTCATCAAATACATTCTCAAAGTCCACTTAAATTTTATGAATTCACAAGAATTCTAAAAAAGGGGTCCACTTAAATTTTATGAATTCACAAGAATTCTAAAAAAGGGAAAGAAGCATTTTGCAATAATTCTGATCAACTTTTTAAGAATAGATATTTAATTTACAAGGATCATCTTCAACCAATTGCTAACATGGTATATCTAGGCTTTGAGGTGATATAGGGCTAATTCATCCCTAATTAATATTTAATATATTTTGACTGTACACTAAATACCTAACATTGTTCTAAACATGTTATATGGGTTAACACAATTCTCATTTGCAGTAGCCTATTAGGTGTTATGATTATCGTTACTATTATTATTAATGTTTAACAGAAAAGGAAATTAAGGCAGATAATTTAATTGATATGTCCCAACTACTAGGATAAAAATAAAACTAGTTGTTACATCTATTTATGAGTCAACAGTACCATAAAGAACCTTCCAAATAATGATTTTCTCTTAAGTTTGTTTATGCTATGACCCTGCAATTTCATTTTCCTCTCATTAACCACCCTCTCTTTTGAAGCCCTGGAAAAAATCATAGTATATTATGTGAATAGATTGATGGTGAAATAATTCCATTTGACTATATCTTATGTCATGAACATGGGTCTCCACAAATATTGGTGAATTACAGTGGAACTCAGGAACTTACTTGACTTGAGATAATCATATACTATTTCTATCTTACATATTTTCAGTGAAAAAAAAATCCTGAACTTGTATTAAGACAGATAAGTGAGTTATACCTCTGCTGTCATAAATTCCATGACTTGATGAGGTGACCTAAAATCTCTGAGCCTTAGTTCTATCATCTATAAGATAGAAAGATCACCTACACCACAGAGAGCATTTAAAGACATATATCACAGTGTTTGACATATTTCATATGCTTGATGCATTATAATAGAATCTACATAATATATATCCCTATTTAATTTCAAAAACTGATCCTTATATACCCTACTAGGATTTACTTGAAGTTTTCCATCCCATTTTCCCACACCAGTATATAATTGGCAAGTGTTTAATTTTTACCAGGACCCATTTAATCCTTATGAGCAAACTCTGAATATACAAGATTTTTGACCAACTTATTTTCTTTTGTTTTTAGTTTCCTGGAGGACTTGAATTATTTTCTTCACTGGATAACTTTCTGAAAGCTATTGTGCAGAACAACCTCTTGCACCTCTTATTTTTATCTCTGACTTATTCAATTATTTTAGTAGAGGACAACCTTCAACATTTTTCTTCATGTAAAGGTTTACAGGTGGTATACTCTCTGAGTCCATACATATCTAAAAATATTTTGAAAAATAAAATGTACCCTCTAGATGACTACTGCCTTAGGTAGGTATATGATTTAGGATCAGGGTCTTTATTTTCTAATGATATACAAAAAATATCCTACTCACTTCCTGCTCCCTATATTAAAGTTGAATAAAACAGGACTATTGTGAGTCTCTGGGAAATAATTTTAGAATAGTCTAAGCTATTCCTTCATTATAGGAATATATAAATGTACCTAGGATATATACTGTTTTTCTCCCATCAATTCTCTCCTAGGGCCCTTTTTATTTGCAGGTTCAATCAAGTATTTTCAATCATTACCCCTTTCTCAGTCTGTTCCTGCTGCTATAAAAAAATATCTAGGACTGGATAATTCATAAATAATATGAATTTATTTCTCACAGTTCTGGAGGCTGGAAAATCCAAGACAAAGACATTGGCAGGTTCATTGTGGGTGAGAACTTGCTCTCTGCTTCAATGATGACTCCTTGATGCTTTGTCTTTACATGGCAGAAAGACAAGGTGAGTCCCATAAACTTCTTTTATCAGGGCACTAATTGCATTCAGGAGAGCTCAGCTTTTATGACAAAATCACCTCCTAATGGTACCGCCTCTTAATATTGTCACATTAGTGATTAACTTGTAAGATAAATTTTGAGAGTACACATTCAGACCATAGTAAGTCTCTTCAATTTGCTGACTTGAGTCTTTGGGTTAAGCTGAATTTCTTTCTTCGTATGTTTAATTCATATCCTTCTTCCACATGATTAATTTTCTCCTCTTGGAAATTTTTTCAGTAATATTGTGTAATTTATTAACTAGAGAGATCTAAACAAAATCCGTTGTGTGAGTATGCATAAAACATCATTACACCAGAATAATCTATTTTATAGTTTTATCTTGAGATGACCTTCTCATGGCTACTCTTGTTCATGCCCTGAGAAGCAAAACACAATGTCTTGTTTGTTTTTATTTGTGTAAAGAAGCAAAACCATCAAAAACTTCTTGTTGCCTTAACCCATGTTGGGTTTATTCAGATGTATTTCATGTCAAATGGTATGTTTGTTGCTCAATGTAACAAATATGGAAAAACATGCTAGAAAAGTTTACAATTGAACTAGATATTAAATTATTTAATCTGAAATTGTTGAAAATATATTAAAAGTTCCCAGCATCTTTTTGAAAAAGTGTCTCTTTTCTTATGAAATGATTTTTTTCTGTTTCTCTTTGATGGAAATTCAGTAAAGCTCAGGTTTGCTAAAAGCATATGATTATTTAGCCCTGAATTTTACAAGTTGAATGTTCCTGGATTCTCTCATTGTCTCTCTCTTGCTCTCATTTGCTTTTTCTCTTTCCACCCCCAGTGTGTGTGTGTGTGTGTGTGTGTGTGTGTGTGTGTGTGTGTGTGTGAAGAGAGAGACTCAGACAACCAGTAATTGATTACTAAGCAGTCACTACTCTGCTGGACACTTGAACAATCCAAAGCTATGGGAAGACAACAATTCTTATCACTGAGAGCTCACAATTTGGGGACTGCTGGACAAATTGTGGTACACTGATTATGATATAGGCTAGAGACCTTCTTAGTTAATCAGTACTTTATTGGCGCATTGTATGTTTTTGGTTGACAAATACATATACTAACTCACTCTAAGATTCCCTATCCAGTAATCCAAAATTTATTTTCCTGGGTTTATACTTCCTATTTCTTATTTTCCTTTTGATAATTTTTATCTTTTTATGTTTTTGTTCTATTTTGAAACATTCCTTGATTTGATTTTCAGTCTAATTCAATTCAGTCTTCAGCATTGATAGTATTTTTCCATTTGTATATGATAACTTTAAAATAAAAATTATGTCCCAAAGAAATTTTGTTATGTTGTAGTCAGATCTGAGAGTGCACATCTGTCTCTTCCACTAATATACTTAAATGGGTATTATCTGTATTATATTTATATGAAATTTCTTCCCTTATACTACAGAGACCTTAAACATGAGTTATATTTTTCATTACTAAATCAATTTTTGTGTTTTTCTCAGCACCCATAGAAGTCTTTTTTCAGGGCTTTTTTCAGAAGTGGTAAACCATCCAGTGGTAGAAGTCAGTGGTTTTTTTGGCTCACAACTGAATGAGTAAAACATTAGGCAACCTGCTGAGATATGAGGATGAAACATTTCTGTTCTTCTATTCCCAGGTTTCTTGTAAATACAAACTAAAATCTAGGATTTGAAGAAGGGGAACAACTCCTCTAATTGAGCCCATTCTTTAAACAATTTTCCTTTTCAATGTGTATTATGGACAATAAGTATTATCCACAACTCTAAAGGAAAAAAAAATTAGATATACAGAAGGCAGGATATCATGGAATTCTAAAAGAAGATAAAGAACACATTCTTCATAGTAAAGCATCAGAATAATGGAGAAGCAAGAATCCAATGTACTCAATTCTATTATGAAGACAATCGAAAGGACTTCATCTCTTTGAAGCAAGATGAGAGTTGAGAGAGTACCAACATAAGAGAATATTGTCTTTCTTTAAATCTTGGAGGTAAGGTTCAAGGTTTCATTTGATCAATAGATGATCTAATATAAAGGGAGAGGTTAAGGGAACGAGGAATGGGGGAGAGGGAAAAAAGAGGGAGATGGGAGGTTACCATATATGGCACATCTCTTAGGGATAGGACACAATTACAAGAGGGACTTTACCTAACAACCATTAATTCTTCATATCCTTGACGAATCTGAGACAATAAAAAAGAAGCTTTTATATGATTTCTAATACACTACTCAACCACTGGCATAAGTGCTGTTCTTGAGCCACCCTTCAACTAACCTCTTCTTCAATTTCCTTTCTCTGATGTTGAAACCTAGTTACTTCTTTGCATAGCTGCAAGCTCCTGTCAACCTCTTGTACTGAGAGCAATTCACCTAGTGCAGAAAAACTCACCAAACCACTTTCACTTATTTATTATCAGGGATCAGGAAAAACATCCAGTAAAATATGCAAAGCATTATCAAACATAGAAGTTTAGATGCCATTTCTTTAAAATCCCTGAAACCTTGGTCTTTACCTCCAAGATTTAAAGAAAGACAAATACTATCTAAACTCTTCATCTTGCTTAAAAGAGATGAAGTCCTTTCCATTGTTTCCATCATGAAGATCTCAAACAGCCTGCTGCCCTAGACAGACTGACAAAGCTCTATGAACATGGTGATTCTACTTGCTGTTTCATTCCAGTTTTGAAGTGATGGAAAAAATGAGTCAGTATTCAGAGAAACATAATTTCGAGCCATCCAAAGGGGTTATAGAATAGGATCAGAATGGCAACAAAGAATATTCCTTTACAAATTAAACTGTCAAATTCAATTCAATGACAATTTGTCACATTTTAAAAATATGAAAAGGGTGTCAGGGGAAAATGCCATTGTTTCTGACTGAATTCAAGTGTAAAAGTACTCAGTATCACTGAATGTAAATTAATCATGAGATTCAAAATACATTTTAGAGATATTTATGATGATTAGTCTGTTGTGATTGAATCTATTCATTTATACTAAAATGAAGTATTACTCCACTAACTAATTACCACATGAGAGCATTTTTACTGAAATGCTAATTATCTACTACTGAATCCATTTGTAAATTATACTAATAGAACAGCCCTTGTTACAGAAGAGATACCGTAAAAAAGGAAAAATCCAAATAGATTAAGTAATAACATTATTAATTCCATTGTTATCATGTTTTCAACATCTTAAGAGATTCTAAACGGAAATTTTGTACTAAATAGAAAACCGAGAGGAAGAAAAGAACCTAGAAGATGTCAGGAATAGAGTGTTATGTAATTTTCAGTTTTTCGGCTAAAATTTAGTTTGGCTTAATAGGAGAATTCAAGTCCAAACATTTTTAATACTTGATTCTGCTGATTGATTTTAATTTCTTAACTATTTCTATGGGAAGAAAACCACTCAATGGGCAATATTTAAATATATAAGGAAAACTTCAAGCACTGTAATCTACTTCATATAAATTATAATTCAACAATCTCATTGTTATTTGCTTGGGAAGGCCCCCCAAATACATGGATTACAGCCATGAACTAGCCCAGTGCATTTCAATCATGTTCTCTAGGTTTTCTCTGGGAATGAGCAACAACATGATGATAATTAGACCCAAGAGAAGCCATGCCAGGTCACTGACTAAATATCTTTTTGGAAAAGGTACCAAAGGCAATTCAATGGAGAAATGATAGTCTTTTAAACAAATGCTTTGGAACAAGAAGGACCTATATACACACTTCACAATTTTCACAAAGATTAACTCAACCTGAATTACAGACCTAAATGTAAAATCAAAAATAGCAATGCATGTAGTAGAAAATAGGAGAGAAATTGAGGTGACCTTTGGCTTGGCAATGAGCTTTCAAGGTAGAATACCAGTACCATATTACAGGAATAAAAAATTGATAAATTGAGCCTGATTAAATTGAAAACAAAATGTTCCTCTATGAAATAAACTGTGAAGAGAATGAAAAATGAACGCTTAGAATGGAACAAAATATTGGTAAAACATATATCTTATTAAACAATATATCCAGAATATACACACACATTTTCTATATAAAAATCTGCAAATGAATAAATTCCTTTCTAGGCTATTATTCTCATTTAGGCATGTCGTTAGACATATACTTTCTTTCAATTCTTTCCTGAGGTATGTTATGTGTTTTACTTTTATATTACTGATAGATGCATTATTTTTATTTATTTATTTATTTATTTGCAGTTTTTGGCAGGGGCTGGGTTTCAACCCACCACCTCAGGTATATGGGGCTGGCGCCCTACTCCTTTGAGCCACAGGCACCACCCCAGGATGTATTCTATTTTATCATCCTTTCCTAAAATAATTTTTTTAAAGACCTGCAAAAAATATTCTTGCATAGAACATTATTCATGACACAGAGATTAGGAACTGCAAATATGTGACATTGGAATAAGTTTTACAAATATTGCATTTTAAGAGTTTGTTACATACATTTTATTATAGTTTGTCTCTTTTTTAAAAATTCAAGTTATAACTAAGATTTAACTACATACACTGAAGTGCTTTAGAAATGTTAGAGATTAGAGAATAGATGAGTAATACAAAGGAAAGAAAAAAAGCCATAATTCTTGCTGGCTATATATCATATTGCCTTCAAAATCAATTCATAGTTAAATATTTCTATTAATCTCTTTTGGGAGAGCAAATGTCTTTCGAGGTTTCAAGTTCCTCTATCATTCTTCTTCTGGACTCAAGCAGTGCAACTCTACTCCCCAGACATACATTCTATTTATGGCACTGCTGACTCATAAATAGATGTAACCACTAGTTTTATTTTTATCCCAGTAGTTGGGACATATCAATTAAATTACATGACTTAATATTCTTTCTTTGACCCCAACATTCCAATGTATTAGCCCCTTATTAGATCTGTAGATTCTAAATATTTTCTCCCATTCTGTTGGTTATCTATTTGCTCAGTTGATTATTTCAGTAGCTCTTCAGAAACTTTTTAATTCAGTCAACTACTATTTATTTACTTTTGCTGTTGTTGTAATCGCTACTGAGGTCTGAGTCATAAATTCTTTGCCTAGACTGATGTTTAGAAGAGGTTTTTCCTACATTTCCTTATTAGATTCTTAGGGTTTCATATCTTGAAGTATTTTATCAATCTTAATTAATTTTTGTGAATGGTGAGAGATAGGGGTCCTGTTTCATTCTTCTTTATGTGGCTATTCATTTTGTCAGCACCAATTCTTGAATAGGGTTCTTTTACCCAATGTGCATTTTTGTTTACTTTATCAATGATAAGTTTGCTGTAGGTAGATGGTTTTGTATCTGTGTCTCAATTATGTTCCAGTAGTCTATTTCTCTCTTTTGGCACTAATACCATGCTGTTTTGGTTATGTTAGCCTTGTAGTATAGTTTGAAATCTGGTAATGTGATATTTCCAGCTTTGTTTTGCTTATGCTTGCTTTGGCAATTCAGCCTTTTATCTGGTTCAAAAATAATTATTGTTTTCTAGATCTGTGAAATATGACCTTGATATTTTGATGGGGATTGTGTTGCAACTATAAATCACATTGGGTATTATGGACATCTTAACAATGTTGATTCTACCAATCCATTATCTGTATATGTTTTCCCATTTCTTTGGTGCCATCCACAATTTCTTTCCTCAGTGTTTGGTAGTTCTCCTTGGAAAAACCTTTCACCTGATATTGCTTTTTCTTTTTCCCCCCAATGGGAATTGCCTTTTATTTTTTCTACTTCCCTGCAGTAATGCAATTAAGGGACCTGTCTCAAAGTATCAGAACCCATTGCTACATTTTGGTGGGCTTCAAACTGACCCACCCTTCTTCATTTCTCCCTTATGCCGTTGGTATATTCAGCACAACCTTCTCTCCAGGGTTTGGGCAGGCATATGGGCCATCCCTAGCAGAGCTTATATTGCTGGCTTCACAAAACTGCCTATTATATGCTGGTTGTCATGAGAGAAGAAGAGGTGAGAAGGGCTCGAGGCCAGACAAAGCAAGCCTTTTGCAAATGAACATGGCACTGGCCAGCATGCAAGCAGTAAAAGAAAGGAGTATAATATTTAAGGTATTAGGGGGGAAAAACATTAACCTAGAATTCTGTATCCAGTGAAATTAGTCTTCAACAGTGAAAGAGAAATGAACACTTTATTAGACAAACAAAAACAAAGAATTTACCATTAATAGATCTGCCTTGCAAGAAATATTAAAAGAAGTTCTTAGGAGAAGGGGGAAATGATAGACATCAGAAACTTAGATCTACATAAAGAAAAGTATTAGAGAAGGAATAAAAGGAGTAAAACAAAATATTTAGTCTTTTGCCTTCTTAATTGGTCTAATGGATAATGGTATCTTCAATATAGAAATATGAAGAAATATTGAGTTACTATAGCATATAAGTGAATGAAATGAATGATAGAAATGCTAAAAAGGACAGAAATGATCAATTGGAAATACTATGTCATAAGGTACATACATTGACAGGATAATGTTATTTGAAAGTGGACTTAGTTGTATAATGCAAATTCTACTGCAACCATCTGAATCATTTTAAAAGGAAGTATAATTTATATACTAAAATGGGAGAAAATATGTAATCATAAGAACTGCTCTATTAAAACCAGAGAAGGCAAAAAAGAAAGAATGGAAGATAAGAAGGAAACAAGTAACAAGGAAAACAAATAGAAAACAAGTATAAATATAGTCAATATTAATACAATAATATCTACAATCATTTTAAATTTAGTTTTAATATACTATCTAACATTACCACTTCTTGGTATTCACCCAAATGAGATGAAAAAATATGTTCATGAAACTATAAAAGTTCTAGAAGGGAGTATGGGAAAAACACTTAAAGATACCAGCTTGGGAAAAATGTTAATGAGGAAGATCTCCTTCTGGTAATTGCAGCAAATCAAGAATAAATAATCAGAATTTGATCAAGCTAAAAAGCTTTTGCACAGCTAAGGGTACCACAAACAAAACAAACAACCATCATAATGGGAGGAGATTTTTGCATGTCATGAATCTGACAAAGGCTTGATAACTAGAATCTATAAAGAACTCAAATCAACCAGCAAGAAAAGAGAAAACCATCCACTCTATAAGTGGATAAGAGACTTGAACAGAAACTTCTCTGAAGATGACAGATGAATGGCTAACAAACATATAAAAAAAATGCTCCTGGTCTTTAATCATCAGAGAAATGCAAATCAAAACCACTCTGAAATATTACCCAACCCCAGTAAGATTAACCCACATCACAAAGACAAGAAACACCAGATGCTGGTATGGATGTGGAGAGAAGAGAACACTTGTACACTGCTAGTGAGATTGCAAACTAAAATACCCTTTATGGAAAGAAGTGTGGAGAATCCTCAAAGATCCATAAGTCCATTTGATCCTGCAATCCCATTACTAGGTTTCTACCCAGAAAATAAAAAATAATTTTACCAGAAACATTTGTACCAGAATGTTTATTACAGCTCAATTCATAACTGCCAAGTGGTAGAAGCAACCCAAATGCCCATTGACCTATGAATGGATCAACAAACTGTAGTATATGTATTCCACGGAATACTATTCAGGCATTAAAAAAGATGAAGATTTTACATCTTTTACATTAACCTGGATGTAGTTGAAACACATTCTTCTTAGTAAAGTATCACAAAGGAAACATGAAATAAAATACAAAGTCTAAAGAAAAAGTAGGAAAAAGTTGAATATTTTACATCTTCCACAATCTAGCATACGTCACAAGGAATGATCATTTATGAATACGTCATTATTCTATTTTTCAGATTATTCAATAGTATCAGATGGGTCTAGAATTTGTTTCAAAACTTAAGTAAAATCCCAAAACAAATCCATTAGTCATTTAGAAAGACCAAACATTTCACAAATAGCATTGGCATATATTACTGTGTGCTTTAGTTAGTCCCTAATACTGGGACAAGAGGATCCTGAGAATTTAGCAACAGAGGTACAACCTAAACTACCACTACTGGAATGGATGGAGTGAGGTCATTCACTAGATTACATGCTGTCCCACCTGGATAGTTTCTATTCATTTATTTTCTCAGCATCATTACATAAACCAGCAAAGGGAGTTAACCACACCTCATGCAGAAGAAAAATTAACACTATCCTGAAACTTGATGTCTGTCTTCTAATTCCCAGCAGGTCAAAAATAAACTAAAAAGAAAAGAAAGCCCAGCACATTTCTATTTGTTATGCCTACCCCACTGCAGTGCAAAGGTAAAGGCAAGCTGGAGAAAGAGAACAGGGGAATGGGCTGCTGCTCACTGCCAGAAATATTATTCAAATTGCTCATTGGGCAGTGTTTCTTATGCAAGGTGTCTTCAAAAATGTCACATAAAATGCATACTATGGAAAAAATATGCAAGGATTACAATTTTTTTTTACCAAAATAAGCTTGCATTAACATGTCTGAACAGTTGAGACATTAAAAGGGATCTGATATCAGTTTGAAAAGAGCCATTATCAGAACAATATGAGTTCTACTAAAATTGAAATAAGAAAAAAATACAAAATTTATAGTGAATCTGGGATAGAAGAACGGTGAAATCATTGGTGATTTATGAAAAGTTGATGGAGATAATGCCCTGAAGGAATCAGTAGTTGACAAAAGGATAATTCATGTGGAAGATTAAGCCCAGAGTTGTAGACTACTCACAACAATTTGTCACTAATTTTTTTTTTTTTTTAATTTCAGGTTAATGTGAGGGTACAAACTACCAGGTCATAATATTTCAATTTGTTAGGTAGAGTACCGCTTGTAGTTGTGTCCCACAGCCAAAAGGTGTGCCATCCATCCCTGCATTGTGTCCATTAATTGGGAACACACCATATACCCCTTTTCTCCCTCCTCCTTCCACCTCCTCCCAGTTGAATTAAAAAGAGTCTTCTCCTCTGAGGGCATAAATTAGATCATCTACTGTCTTCATATTAGTATTGACCACATTTGCTTTTCCATTTCTGTGAGACTTTACTAAGAACAATGTATTTCAACTCCATCCAGGTTAATACAAAAATGTTAACTGACCATTTTTATGGCTGAATAGTATTCCATGGTATACAGATAGCACAACTTGTTAATCCATTCCAGAGTTGATGGGCATTTAGGTTTTCCACATATTAGTGAATGAGTGTAAACTGAGCTGCTATAAACAATCTAGTGGAAATGTCTTTATGATAAAATGATTTATTTTCTCCTGGGTAGATGCCTAGTAGTGGCATTGTGGGGTCAAATGGAAGGTTTAATTTGAGTTCTTTGAGGATTCTCCATAATTCTTTCCAATGAGGCAGTATTACTTTGCAGTCCTACCAACAGTATAAAAATGTTCCCTTCTCCCCAAATCCATGCCAGCATCTGCAACTGTGGGACTTTGTGATGTGGGCTCATCTTATAGGTGTTTGGTGATATCTCAGGGTGGTTTTGATTTGCATTTTTCTGATGACTGGGGATGAGGAGCATTTTTTCATATGTTTGTTAGCCATTCCTCTGTCTTCCTAGAGAAGGTTCTGATCATGTCTCTTGCTCTGGGATAGAGCCGATTGTTTGCTCTTTTAGTGTTGATTAATTTGAGTTCTCTATAGATCCTACTCATGAAACCTTTGTCAGATTTGTAACATGTGAATATCATTCCCCATTCTGAAGTTTGTTTGCTTTCTTGTGTCCTTAGCTGTTCAGAAGCTTTTCAGTTTAATTCAGTTCCACTAGTTTACTTTGTTGTTGTAATTGCCACCAAAGTCTTATACATAAAATCTTTCCCCAGACTGACATTATCAAGAGTTTTCCCCATACTTTCTTGTAGGATTTTTATCATTTCATGTGTTATATTTAAATATTTTATCCATCTTGAATCAATTTTTGTAAGTGGTGAAAAGAGCAGGTCCAGTTTCAGTCATTTACATGTGGTTATCCAGTTCTCCTAGTACCATTTATTAGATAGGGTTTTTTTTTTCCAAGTATATCCTTTTATTTGGTTTATCAAAGATCAGATGGCAAATGGAGACTGATTTCATCTCATGGTATTCTATGCAGTTTCAAATGTCTATGTCTGTATATGTGTGCCAAAACCATGCTGTTTGGATCAGTGTGGACTTGTAATATAACCTAAAGTCTGATAGAGTGATGTCTCTGCCTTTGTTTGTATTACTAAAAGTTGCCTTGGCTATACAAGCTTTTATCTGGTTTCATACAAAAAGAACTATTTTTTCCAGTTCTTCAAAGTATGGTGTTGGTATTTTAATGGATATTGCATTGAATCTGTAAATTGCTTTGGGTAGTATAGACATTTTAACAATGTTGATTCTTCCCATCCAAAAGCATGGTATTTTCTTTCATTTGTTAATGTCTTCTGCCATTTATTTTATTAGGGCTTCATAATTCTCTTTGTAGAGCTTCTTCACCTCTTTTGTTAGGTATATGCCTACCTATTTCATTTTCTTTGAACTGCTGTGAAGAGAATTGTATCTTTGTTTAGTTTCTCAACTTGGCTGGTTGGCATACACAAAGGCTACTGAGTTGTGGACATTGATTTTATATCCTGAGATGTTATTATATTTCTTGTTCACTTCCAGGAGTGTTGTTGTTGATTCTCTAATGGTAAGATTATATCATTGACAAAGAGAGAGATTTTGACCTCATCTGCCCCCATTTGGATGCCGTTTATATCTTTCTTGCGCCTGATCGCATCGGTTACAATTTTCAGTGTTATATTGAATAATAGTGGTGATAGAGGATTTAAAACAACTTATGTTAGCAAAGACATACACAGAACACACCATCCCCAAACTAAGGAATATACATTATTCTCATCATCCTATGGAACATACTCCAAAATAGATTATATCCTAGGATACAAATCAAACCTCACAAAATTAAAAGAATTGACATTATATTTTGTATCTTCTCAGACCAGAAGGCAATTAAGTTAGAACTCAACTCCAACAAAAATTTTCATCCCACACAAAGGCAAGGAAATTAAACATCCTTATGCTGAATGACAGCTGGGTCAAGGAAAAGGTGAAGGAGTAAAAAAATAACAGCAATGAAGCTACAAGTTACCAAAACCTGTGGGATACTGTAAAAGCAGTCCTAAGAGGGAAATTTATTTTATTAAATGCCTACATCTGAAAAAGCAGAAAGAGAGCACATCTTCAGCTTTGGCATGGTATATTTTGTATATGTCTATTAAGTCCATTTGTTCTAGGCTCACAATTAAATCCTTTGTATCTTTGTTTAGTTTCTTTTTAGAGGATCCAACCAGTTCTGTCAGAGGGGTATTCAAGTTCCCAGCTATTATGGTGTTATGGGGTATCATATCGCTCAGACCAATCAAGGTCTGGGAGCATTTAACTTGGATGCATAAATATTTACAATTGAAATGTCCTCTTGTTGTATTGTTCCCTTGACCAGAATTAAGTGACCATCTTTGTGTTTCTTAACTTTAGTTACTTTAAATCCTCTTGTGTCTGAAAATAAGATTGTGACCCCCTCCTTTCTTCTGATTTCCATTAGCCTTAAATACTGTTTTCCCTCCCTTTACCCTGAGGCTTGTTTTATCCTTCATGATTATGTATGTTTCCTGGATACAGCATATGGATGGCTTGTGCTTTTTCATACAATCTTCCCGCCTATGCCCCTTCAGTAGCAAATTCAAGCCATTAACATTTATTGAGAAAATTGTTAAGTTTGGTGGAGCTCAATTCAACTCATTATAAGAAGGTCTGTTGCTTAGTTTTATCTTTTGCGTCACTGTGGATGCTAGGTTTTGTCTTTTAGTTTCTGGAGGTTGAATTTGCTGGTGGGCCATTGTGATAGTTACACTGGAGAACAGGTCTAAGTATTTCATGTAGAGCTATTCTTGTGACAAATTTCCTCAATGTTTACATAAGAGTAAGGGATTTGAATTCTCTATTGGTTTTGAAGCTTAGTTTATTTTTTTTTAACGTTCTCATTTATTTTATTTTATTTTTTTGGGGGGAGGTAATTTTATTTTTTAATTAAGTCTTTTGTACATAGATCATAAATACATTTATGCCCATTTCAGTGTCTTGAGTATTTGTACAAATTAGAGTGCTTACATCATACTAATCAGCATAGCTTTCATCTCATTTACCCAATTATAGCATTAGGACATTTGTGTTCTACACATGACAGACCCAACTTGTACTTGAAATGTGCTCCACAATTGTGGTCCCCCTGCTATACCCTCCCACCCCCTCCCCAGCTATGCCCCTCCCCTTCCCTCCTACATCATAGCCTAAAGCTGTGTTTCATTTTTCATATGCAAGTGTGAGTTATTATAAATTGGTTTCACAGTAGTACTGAGTACACTGGATACTTTTTTTTTCCATTCCTGAGATACTTTGCTAAGAAGAATATTTTCCAGCTCCATCCATGTAAACATAAAGGAGGTAAAGTCTCCATTTTTTTTACTGCTGCATAATATTCCATGGTATACATATACCACGATTTATTAATCTATTCATGGGTCGATGGGCACTTGGGCTTCTTCCATGACTTGGCAATTATGAATTGAGATGCAATGAACAATCTGGTGCAAATATCTTTATTGCCAAATGATTTTTGGTCCTTTTGGGTATACACCTAGTAGAGGAATTGCAGGATCAAATGGCAGGTCTACATTTAGATCCCTGAGTGCTCTCCAAACTTAGTTTATCAAGATACAGAATTATGGGCTAAAAATTATTCTGTTTGAGAAGGTTAAAGTTAGATGATCATTTTCTTATCACTTGGGAAGTTTCCACTGAATAGTCTGCTGTCACCCTGATGGATATACCCCTGTAAGTCAGTTGGCATTTACTTCTGGCTGCTTGAAGAATTTTCTTTTTTGTTTTGACTTTGGACCTTTTCATTACAGTGTGTCTTGGAGTCACTATGTTTGTTGTTGAGACAACCTGTGGTTCAATAACTCTCTAAGCAGAGTGTTTCACAATGTTTAGTAAAACTTGGGAATTTTTCATTTATGATAATCTTCAGTAAGGCTTCCATTCCTTTGGGACCATTCTCTCCACTCTCAGGGAATCCCTATAATTCATATGTTTAAATGCTCCATGAAATCTCATAATTCTCTGATTGAATGTTGTGCTTTCTCTCTCTCTCTTTAGCTACCTGGTTTAGCTCAAGAATTTTATGATATAGATCTGAGATTATTTCTTCTCCATGTTCTATTCTGTTATTGGTACTTTCTACTGCATCTTTAAGTTCCCTGATTGTCTCCTTCAATTCCTTAAGCTTCACTATATCCTTTCTATGTTCTTTATATCTTTCACACATTTTTTTGATTCTGTTTTTTCACTTTCTCATCAATTCCCTTTATTGTCTTCACCACCCATATTTTAAGCTCCTTTTCTGTCATTTCCATTAATTCTGGTGGGATACTCTATGGTGGCTGCCTCACGGTCCCTGGGAGAGATTGCTCTATTTTGGTTTTTTATGTTGTCAGAATTTTTCTGTTGGCTCCTCCTTATGTGCATCTTCTTCTTGTACACTTATTTCCCCCAATGTTTCCCTGTCAGTACCTCCTTTGCTTTAAATTATCTTGTATTAGAGCTTAGGTGTTGAAGTGACCTTTTGGTATAAGGCCAAAAGGAAGAGAAAGTTAAAGAGAGAGAAGAGATATAGAAGAAAAGAAAGAAAGAAAAAGAAAGAAAGAACAAAAAAAATAAACGAAAAGAAAAGAAAAGAGAAAAGAAAAAAAAAAGAGGTGAAATAAGAGAACAAGAGCAACAGGACAAATGACGTTTGGCAGGGTGCTATGGCCACACCCACAACTCTAGGACTTTGGAGTGACCAGGTTAGGCTAGTCCCTGGAAGTCAGGAGCTCCTTTCTAGCCTGGGCAAAACCAAGACACCACCTCTGCCAAATATGGAAAGAGAAAAAAAAAAAAACAGACACAAATTAAAAATTAAAGATTCAGCAATTAAAGGAAAAGAAATTCAGCACAGAGAAAAGGTCATAGCAACAGTTTTTAGGAAGCTCAAGCATTTTCTAGGGGGCCAAAGAGCAATAATATATGCTGATTAATAGAGTTTTTAGGAGAGTTATCCAAAACTTTAGCATAAAACTCCCAGGAAAACTTTATCAGAGTCCTTCTCCACCATGACAATATTCCTGCTCTTTCCTCCCATCAAATAAGGGCAATTTTGCAAGAACATCCCTGGAATATTATTAGGCATCCAACTTACACTCCAGGTATTGCTCCTGATTTCTTTTTGTTCCTAATCTTCAACCATCTTCAAAGGGCACTAATTGTTCCTCAGTTAATAATGTAAAAAAAGATTGCATTGGCATGGTTAAATCCTAGGGCCTTCAGATCTTTAGATGGACTAAACAGATGGTATCACTGCTTACAAAAGTGTTATAACTTGATGTAGTTTATGTTGAGAAATGCAGTTTATATTTTTATCTTTTAGTTCCTTTTCATCATGAAATTTTTGAAGCCTTTTATATTACATGAACTGGTGACTTCTGAATTGAAATTTGTCTCACTAGATCTTTTGGACTACTATAAGAGTTCAACAGCTATTAATAGAAGCACAGTATAAAACACAAGGGAATTCATAATACAATGTAGACCATACTGACTACAAATTTAATCCAAGAGCCCTCTAATGACTATAACTACCCACAAAAATGGAATATACTGCATGGACAGATTGTGAAGTTTTCTATACTTAAAGACTTCAACTGCAGTTAGACTTTATACTTGGTAGGAATCCCACTTGTTCTTTTTGATTAGCAAAGAATTTTCAGCGGCAAACATAAAACCAGTACCATAACAAAAATGATTTTCTTTGCCCCTGGCTGCTTTATCACAATACTAGAGACTGTTGTTGCAGAACAGCAGGAAAACTATCTTCTCAATGTATCTTTTTCCTTGTGGTTTTCACAAAGTACATAATTTTAAACATTAACTGTGGTAATAAAATTTAGACAAAGTTTTTATTATTTTGGAAATGAACTCATTTGCATTTATTTAAATATATTTATAACAACTGGAAATACATTTGAATGAATATTTGCTCAAACTGTATGTCTTTCAGCCTTCTAATTCATCAGAGAAACTTTGGGCCAAAAAAAAAAAGGTATTTCTCACAACATACCCCATCAACTCATACCACTTAAATTCAATTTACCAAAAAAGGCCATATAAGGCCATGAATGCAATTAGTCTCCAGAAACAGAGCCATCAATCAGGTTATTTTGCTTCCTCTTATATCTGAGCATATTGAGACCAGGCTGTTGGTCTTCAACAAAAATCATTCCACTTTGTTTCACAACTGGTGAAAATATTAGATCCTAATTTTGTATGGTTTTACTTAGGCAAGAATCTTTGTTTCTAGCTATTTTACGAACCTGTAAACTGGAAAAGATATCCCCATTTCTAGGGATCCTTTTCTTTTCTTTTTTTTTAACTTTTAAAGTCTAATCAAACAAGAGGAAGTATAAACTACACATAGTAGCCTCTCAGGCACTGTACCAAAGCCTCACCAAAAGCATTCATTATGTGCTGTCACTGCCAGTTGTCTGTTTGTGACAAGGCCTAATGGAAGTAACACAGATTTTGGAGCCTTACGTGTTTGTAAGCTTACATAACCACTGACTTACTGAGTAGCTTTGCACAAAGTTATTTAGGTTGTTAAAATTTCAATTTCCTTATTAATAAAATAAAATAATTGCTAACCAAGTGTCCTTTAATGATTAAATCATGCGTCACATTCCTACAAGCATGTATACTATCTGGACCTTAAGAGCTAGGAAATAAATAGAAATTATTATTAGTAACTCTTACTTTATTGTGACTATAACATTTCAAAGACAGAAGTATCTTCTTGTCATGGGCACTGGGAAGAAATATTTGTTTTCATGATACCAATATTTTATCACCTATAAAGTCAATCCTCTTCAGACAGGTTCATGACCTATGTCAAAGTTGTCAAAGATAAATGTAAAAGATTTGGCAATTCCCTTCATTGCTTTCATTAATATTCATTAATGCTCTTTTTGTGTGTAAGTAAATATTTTTAGGGACTGTCCAAATATTTGACAGCATTGCTGATCGATACCTTCAACTGAAACTAAGGAAACAAAGACTACATGTGGCCTTGATATCTACAGGTAATAAAGATAATCTGGTAAATTTATTATGATCTCTCAAGTTCATCGAGGATAAGTATTGGTTCACAAGTTGTATCAGTAATTTAGTGGGGTCAACATCCAAACTTGCAACATTTCCCCTCATCCAATTATTTTTAGTTATTTTCAAGCTTTCTCTTCTTGGGTTTCTATACTTAAACAGGATTGAATCACACAGGCTTAAAGAGGGTCTTTTTCCTAGAATGGTTACTTAAGGTTTCTCTGCTTATCCAAATTAGGTGTTTCCTCTGATTAATTTTTGCCTCCTTGTAGAAGGCTTCCTTGTAAACCTTAGAATTCGAAGCTCAGAAAATCTACAAAAATTAGTGTGTGCCACTCAGGTAGTATGCATTATGTGCTGGTTTCCCAGCCTTCCACCCAGCACTTAGCAAAGAACCCTACAAATAGGAAGTATGCGACATGCCTTTGCTGCTGTACTCAAGTGACCTTTAATTGTTCCAGAGTAAAATAATCTGGTTATTGAATAAAAGAATTAAGTGGTGGAGACTTTCAGAGGTTAAGAGGAGATAAAGATGGAAAGTTGTTGTTCAATGGGTATAAAATTTCAATTATACAAAGTAAGTTCTGAAGATCTTCTGTACAACCTGGGGCCTGTTGTTAACAATAGTGTTTTGTATACTTATACATTCCTCAAGAGGGTAGATCTTACGTTAAGTGTCCTTACAACAATAATAAAAAACATAAACAAAAAAACTGAAAGGTACAGGAAGCTTTTGGAGGTTACAGATATATCTATTACCTTGATTGTGGTGGTAGGGCATATGTCCAAACACATGAAGTTGTTTGTATATATTAAATACGTGCATTTGTATATATTAATTATATCTCAATAAAGGTGATTTTAAAAATATACCTTGGAATAGAAAGTATTAAGGGGTGAAGTACCATAGTGAAAGAGTATATTAATTATATCTCAATAAAGGTGATTTTAAAAAATACCTTGGAATAGAAAGTATTAAGGGGTGAAGTACCACAGTGAAAGAGAATATTGTCAGATTTTTATACTTCTGAATATATGAAATGCTACCATATCCACACTTTGCACAAGCCCTAAATAATGATGTGACATCATTCATATTGCCAGAAAAGAACATAAAAGAAATAAACAACAAAATCCCTGCACAATATGGTACGGTGTTGAATGCTGAAATCTAACAGAAGGCTCTTTTCATCTTTAACCCAAGCTGAACATTGATTTTGCCTTTATTTCATTCCCTTTGAGTGTACAGTCTAAGCTCAGAGAGGACGGAGACTGCAGCTTAGAATCCTCTTTAACCTCCCACATCCCAGTGCTTAACCTTCTGATTAAACACAGCAGCGTTGAGTGAACACCTGCTAAATCAGTGTTCTTTAATGTGAGATACCTGCCCATGGGGGTACACAAAGTATATCCGAGTGGTCCAGACAGATGGCTACATCTAAGAACATTAGCTTGCAGATCTACCTCTTTTTAAAATTGACCTTTTTGAACACACCTCTGGTCCAGGCCTCATGCAGATCTACTTTCACATATTCACTTCATCTGGATTTTTACTTTAGTACCTTAGGTTATACTGACAGCCTCTCAAGTGCTAAGTAAAGAGAAAATTTGGAATATCAGTAAAATGTTCTTTAAACAAAGAATGATAGTAGAAATGTGGTGTTTGGACTTATCTTGGGATGTGCTAAATTCAGGTATATTGTGAAAGGAGGAGGCATGAAAAAAATGTGTTTAATGAACTCTTCATGTCCACATCCCGAGTATTTTCAAAGAATCCATTGCTCAGTGGCATTTTATGAAAGCAAGAAAACATTTTAAGAAATATGGAAGGTGATGGTGCTTTATTTCTAATAGGTGAAAAACTCAAGGTCATGCTTTATGCATTATCCATCTCAGATTCAAAACTCAGAAGTGAGACGTAATCATGGATATGGTATTACACTTATTTGCACTGGAAAAAAATGAAGTTAGACTTTTCTGACAGAATAAGTCTGACTGGTTTGACAATAAAACTATCTTTGCCAATTAGTTTATCTGACAATTTCCAAATTTTGAATACGCTAAATCCACAACTCTATGATTTTTTTTTAAAAAATCAATATATTCAAAGCTAATGATAAGATAAATCACTTAATATTAAAGATATTTTATTTTCAAAGGTGAATTAAAATAGCTATTTTAATTCATCATAGTTTTCTGAGTATACAAAGGAGCCTCTAAGTAAAACAGGAATACATATAACTAATGACATTTAAAATCATAGGAAGAGTTTATAAACATATATCTCTTGAAAGAAGGAGTTTTAAATTTTTGCTCATTGATTTATAGTTAGAGCCTGCAATAGTGTCCGATACACACTTGGTGCTCAATAAATGATTGCTGATAAGTGAATAAAGTGTTTTGTATGCATCATAGAAGCTGACAAAGTAAATGGCCCTAAAACTGGGATAAATGCTTTGAGAAGTCAGGAAGTTCCTAATATTTACTTTCAAAACTTTTTACATGATATTTCATCTGATAAATCATCAAATATATTTCAATTATAAATTATTATGATTTCTGATTTGTAGCACAGAAAGCATTCAAAGAATGTAGACACCTAATGCTGCTATAACACATGCCCTGCTATATCATTAACTACTTATTTATAGAAGTATTATTTCTCAGTGCTTAAAACTAGGAAGATATTTGATGGTGATATTGCTCTCATTATAACAATAAATAATCATTATATCTAGTTATCAAATAAAGTTACATAAATTAATTGAAAAAATTTCCATCGATGGAAAAGATCCATTTATTTAATTAAGAGATGTTTTTCCAATAAAATTTTATGGGATTTGTTCATGAGACTGAATAGTTTCCTTTAACATATAGAATGTTGTTTAGATCAGTTTTAGGTGCACATAAAAATTGAATGGAAAGTACAGCCAGTTCTTTAATACCTCTTGCCTCCAATAAACATAGCCTCCCCTACAGTTAACATCTAGCATCATTTTCTTTCTGTATAGCAACCTTCCTTTAGCCTTTTTATTAGGGTAGCTTTGCTGCCATGAAATTAATAAACTGAGAACACCTTGATTTCCCCTTAATTCTTGAAGAATGTTTTCTCTGGGTGTAAGATATTGCATTGATAGGCTTTTTTTTTCCTTTCAGCATTTCAAAAATGTTTACTACTTTCTTTTGGCCTAAATGGTTTGTGATAAGAACTTTACTGTTACTCGAAATGTTCTTCCTTTATGCGTGATGCGTTGCTCTGTGTGGCTTCTTTTAAAATGGTTTTCTTGGATTAGATATTTTAGAAATTTGACTATGACCAACTTGACATGGATGACTTTGGGTTTATCCTACTTGAAGTTAATTCAGCTTCCTGAATCCGGAAATCTGTCTTTTGTCCCAAATTTGGGAAGTTTTGATACTATTTTTGAGTACTTATTTAGCCCCACCTTCTTTCTCTTACCTTTGAAGACTTCCATGACACAAATGTTAGACCTTTGATTATGGTCCCCAGATTCTTCAGAATCTGTTCATTCTCTTTTTAACCAGTTTCTCTTATGTTGTTCAAATTGAGTAATTTCTATTATTGTGTCTTTCAGTTCATTTATTATTTCCTTATCCTCTCTGGTCTACTGTTTAGCCTATTGATATGCTGAGCCTTGGGGTGGCGCCTGTGGCTCAAGGAGCAGGGCACCGGTCCCATATGCTGGAGGTGGCGGGTTCAAACCCAGCCCTGGCCAAAAACCACAAAAAAAAAAAGAAAAGAAAAAGATATGCTGAGTCTTTTATTTCAGTTATTATATTTTTTTACATTTGACTCATTTATACATCTTTTATTTTTTTGTTTGGACTTTCTAATTTCTCATTGAAGCATTTTTTATTATGGCCATTTGTTAAATTATTATTTTATTATTATTATTATTATTATTTTGAGACAGAGTCTCACTTTATCACCCTCAGTAGAGTGCTATGGCATGACAGCTCACAGCAACCTCCAACTCCTGGGTTTAGGTGATTCTTTTGCCTTAGCCTCCCAAGTAACTGGGACTACAGGCACCTGCCACAACATCTGGCTATTTTGTTGTTGCAGTTTGGTGAGGGTCGGTTTTGAACCTATCACCCGCAGTATATGAGCCCCCTACCCACTGAGCCACAGGCACTGCCCTTGTTAAATTATTCTAACATATCTGCTATCTTTGTGTTAATGTCTGTTATTTGTCATTTTCATGCAGTTTGAGATTTTTTTCTGGTTCTTGGTATGATGATTAATTTTCTCTTGAAATCTGGAAAATTTTGTATTGAGACTCTGAATTTTATTTAAACAGTATCTTTTATCTGTTTTTTTTCTGACATCATTCCAGCAAGGAAAAGGAGTTATTACTTATTAATTCCAGTGAAACAGATCCAACAGGATTTACATATGTAGTGAAAGAGATTTAATATGATAAATCAGCTCACACAGATAGGGTGGCTGAAAAACTCAATACCTGCACTTGACCAATTGGAGACCCAGGAGAGCTGATATGTGGTCCCAGACAAAGTACAAAGGCCTGAGGAAAAGGAGCACCAATGGTGTAGGTTTTAGTCTTGAGTCCAAGTCCAAGGACAGGAGAAGACTTGTGTCTCTGTTGGAAAACAGTCCAGCAGAGGGAGAATGAATTCTTACTCACTCTGCCTTTTATTCATTTCAGACCTTTGATAAATTAGATAAGACTCACCCACACTAGGATGGGAAATCTTTACATAGTCTGCCAATTCAAATTTTAACCTGTGCTCAGGCATTTGAGACCAGCCTGAGCCGTAAGAGACCTCGTCTCTAAAATAATAGCCAGGGGTTGTGGCAGGTGCCTGTAGTTCCAGCTACTTGGGAGGCTGAGGCAAGAGAATCGCCTAAGCCCAGGAGCTGGAGGTTGCTGTGAGCTGTGATGCCATGGCACTGTATCCAGGGCAACTCTGTCTCTAAAAACAAACAAACAAAAAAAAAAAAAAAACTAAGCACAATGCACCTCCACCCATTTCTTCATGGGCCAGATTATTAGAATGTCCTTGATGTAATAGATGACTAAAATGTCTGTGGGGGCTTGAGCTTGTTGAAGATGGGGCCCCACCTATTGGTGCCATATTGCAAGGGAATTGGAGTATCACTGAAGAAGCACAGTGGGAGTATTATGTTCCATGTGAACACAAATTGTTCTGATTCACATCCCAACGTGTGATTGAGGAAATGTAATTAGCCATGTCAATAACAGCATGTCAGTCTCCCATATGAGTTTCCATCATCTCATCTCAGCAACTGTGAGTAGCAAATGACAAATCCACTGTAACATTCCAATGTCTTTACACCTTTGAGTCCCTTCCTCTCTGTCAAATAGAAAACCACACACTGATTATCAATCTCAGAAACAGAACACAGTGTGCCCCAGTTGGCTAGTCCCAAGGGATAACTCTAAACACTCTATTTGTTGCATCTTGATGTCAGAATCACCAAAGAAAACACATAAAGAAGAGACAGAATAAGAGCAACTCCAATAATGTGCATGAGCTTCTCATGGCTAGTGGGTTTCCCCCCAGGCAGCTGATGCAGGAAAATTGACTTGTGCACATCCCTTCTATATTAGTACCATAGTAGGACTCTAACACATCTGCCATAGACTGTGACATACTGAAAGCTGAGAGCATGCCTGAAGATCATTGGCTAACATGCTTAAGCAGAACAAAGGAGCACTTCTTGAGTCTGAAACAGGAAAGTATGTCTTCACACAAGGTGATAAACTCCATACAGGATGTGTGGGTTCTTTATCTTTTGGTAAGAAAGTGCTACAGGCCCTAGGCCAATTCTTATGTGTCTGAATGTTGGTCAAAAGATTGTGCACATGAGACTACCTTCCCCAAAGCTCTCCATTAAAATAAGGCAGGTCTGGGATTTTTAATCCACTCACCATGGGGCACTTTTTGGTTCATGTATAAGCCAAACAAGCCACAAAAAAAGAACTATTAGAACCTGTTTTAACTCTCCCAGCTTTAAAATTAAATGTAGAATTTGTAGCTAGTGAGCCAATATCGACAAATTTGGCCTGATTTCAACTCTATGTTCCTGCCACTATTATTCCTACCCCCTGAATTCCCTTACATTTCCCTAGTTTTCTGCCTGAATAAGTTAGAAAATTCGAGGAGTACATGTTGAGCATAGACACCTCCTCATGGATAGTACTTTATACCTTACCTTTAGGAGCCTTATGGGACTTGAGTGCAGTTATAGTTCTAGGAGCAAAGAGGGGGCGAGGAGAATTCTGAGGGAACTCAGTATTGTTTTCCATAGTAACTAGCTCAGTGGAGTCCACTACGTTTTCCTCAGACAATGCAGATTTAGTCCTCACAGATGGAGTTGAAATCCACTGGGTGTTGAGAGGATTCTCCCATTAGAAGAAGCAAGACCTCCTCCACTGGGTAAGGAAATAAATCAGAATTTAGGGCCCCACCAGTACTTCCCACAATCACCTTTCAGAGTTCTACTCTTTCTCAATTAATGTATTCACTTTCACAATAGACAGCCTATGTGGCTTGGAGTTAAATTTGTGTTGTGATTCAACCAGTCACAGGATATCATTCAGGGTTAGATTTTTAGCAATATACAGTTCTGTGGCTACCAGAAATAAGGGACTCCTCCAGGGCACACACAGATGATTTATGTGACAATTGACTATGGAATTTGAATATCTGAGCTCATTCTTTTCTTTCCTTACTTCATCCAGTGACATAGAGAGCAACCAGCCAATTTTTTTTTATATCTGTTCATTTTCTTAAAGTGTACAAAAGTATTATATACAAATTCACCCAAGTTCTTTTTTCTCATAAGTGGTTGATTAGGAGTATCTGATGATGATATTGCCAGATTACATCATGGATTATCAGTGTTCTCTTTACTATGGAAAATAGGGTCATTAGTATCCTTATTTATTTATTTATTTATTTTTGAAACACAGTCTCAGTTTCCCTGGAGTTAAGTGCTGTGGCATTATAGCTCACAGCAACCTCAAACTCTTAGACTCAAGCGACCTTTTTGCCTGAGCCTCCAAAGTAGCTGAGACTACAGGTGCCTGCCACAATGTCTGGCTAGTTTTAGAGATGGGGTCTTGCTCTTGCTCAGGCTGGTCTTAAACTCCTGAGCCCAGGCAATCCTCCTGCCTTGGCCTCCTAGAGTACTAGGATTACAAGCATGAACCACCGCACCTGGCCATTAGTATCTTTAAATTTAGTGAGATTAGAGAGTTGAGCCCAGAAACCCCCCAACCAATTCTGAAAAATTCATCTTTAACCTTCTATTTATCAAGAACCACTCTTAGTACCAAAATATGTATTAGTCAAAGAGTCATCAGAATATGCATATGTGGAGGGAGACAGAGAGAGACTGAGAGAGAATTTGTTATAAGGCTCATACGATTCTGGAGGCTGAGAAATCCCAAGATCTGCAGCTAGCAAGCTGGAGACTCAGGAGAGTCAGTGGTAGAGTTGTAGTTCAAGTCCACAGACTTGAGAACAAAGAGAGCCAATGATGGAAATTTCCATCAGAAAGGTGGTACACTTGAGAAACAACAGGCAATATTTCAGTTTGAGTCCATAAGTCCGAAAAAAGTCAGGTATGAACAGTCCCCTCTTACTCATGGAAAAATTCGCCTTTTTGTTCTATTTAGGCTTTCACTTGACTGAATGAGGGCCACTCACCTCAGGGAGGGCAATCTGCTTTACCATTCTACAGATTCAAATGTCAACCTGATCCAAAACCACTCTCACAAGCACATTCACAAGAATGTTTGACCAAACATCTGTGTGTTCAGTGCAGTAGACAAGTTGGCACACAGTATTCGCCATCATAGCCCACTCTCTCAGAAGGTCTTCTCTTTTTTTCTATCTTTGTCTTTCTAAATTACACTTTTTTATTGCGGGAGATTACTAGTTCTAGGTGATCAACACTATTATGTCTTCCTTCTTCTATCTTTCTTTATTCTAGCCAAGAATAACAAAATTCTATAACTTATTGGACATTATCAAGAGCAGTTTACTTCATTCCTCCTAGGTCTGCTACTTAGCTCTTCTGTGTACTTGCCTCTAAATTTGGGAGTAGTAACATTTTTTTAATGAAAGTGTCCAATTATCTTTTTTCTCTGACACTGGTTCTCAGTAGTGGAAGAAGGAGCAGTTCATTAAGTTTTGGAATATTTTATGTGCTATACATTTCTTTTTCTCTTATCTTTCACTCACAGTTTACTCATGATTCTCTTTGTAGTTTAAAGAAAGAAAATCTGGTAATGTGCTTTCATATAATCATGTTATGTTAGAAACCTTCAAAAGTATTCCTAATATCTCATATTTATTCAAAAAATGAGGGAAAAAAGAAAATCCAGGATCTGAAAACTCTGCTATTTCTATGAGTGTACTGCTTTTGGCTATGATCACTGTGTGCTCTCTGGTGAACCAATTGGGCTAAGGGAAACAAATTCAAGCAGGTTACTCTGATTTGGACTTGCCTCATAGGGATTATTCACAAGTCAATTAAGAATTGTTATATTTTAATTTGGTCATATAAAAGTCAACAGAAAATCTCAAATCACCTGTGTGATGTCCAGAATGGACATCATGGAATTTAATAAGTAATGCAAGTTACACGCTGAAGGTTTGTGCCTAGATAAGAAATCATTGAATTCTTTTCTTGTTTTGATACATTGTTTCTAGAATGAGAACTGCAAAAGACCTTCTCGGTAAAGTAAAAGGGCATGTCTACTCCACATTCTTTTCCCAAGTTGCAAACATAGTGTCTGATACATGTACATAGAAGATACTAAAAAAACTATGAATAAATTAAATAAATATTGGCAGACTGGATCTTATAAACATTGCAAAATAGGCGGGGGGGTGGGTGGAGAGAGAGAGAGAGAGAAGTTCTGAAAATCATATAGTATGAAGAAAAGTTGAAGTCTGATAATAATTATCCTAAAAAAGGAGAAAATTCATGGCCGGGTGCTGTCATCTTCTAATGTGAAAAACAGTAGTGTTTATACCTCAACAGGTTCAGATAAATGATTAAAAATCATAATAATTGTAAACCAAAAGGAAAAAATTCCTAACAATTCAGGCATAGTCAGGAATTATTCAATTTCTTTTAACTAGAAACATTCACAATCAAAGATACTATGAATTATATTTTTCCACTTTTAAAAACAAAATTAGATATATTTAATATTTACTATTGAACTAAAATCCCCAAATTCTATGAATTCTATGATTTGACAGCAACTTGCATTGAACATTTAACATATGTACTCCCCACCAACACAGTGTTACCTTTTTTCTTTATACTTATATAATAAACCTTATAAGCATCACTATTTCACACTAAAAAACTGAGATCTTTAAAGCAATTTACCCATGTTAACACATGTAACAAGTGGACGAACCAGGACTTGAAACTCTTGCAGGCTGCCTTCAAGTTTAGATTGACTAAAGTAACTCTCATTTTTATTGTCTTCTTCCTTCTACCTTCTTTGTGATTGGGTATCTTTAATCTTAACTATCTAAGAACAGGGAATATCTAAATGTGCTAAGTCTATGGTCAACTTGCCTAAGTTTATATAGCTAAATATTGGCATCAAAACTAACTCATGAACTCAGAATGCTCAATTCCTAGAATAGCAATTTTTACAGTTAAATAAAAGTAAGAAGAAAAAGACAAACTTTTTAAACTCCAATTATAAAACCAATGAGTTCATCAATTCAATGAAATGGATGTTAAGAGAATTATTTAGTATTGGCAATTGCAATATCCTCACAGAATTTGTGCTTGTAAAATTCCTGCCTTGAACTCTGACATATGAACTAAAACAGAAAGGAGGAATAACATGAAGGGCTTGGGGAAAATTTCTGTGGTCAGCACCTATCCTAAACTGTCCCGTGGATTCACAAGTTCAGTGAGTTTTAAATTACATGAAATATTAAATCCCACTGCTAAAGTTTACATATACTTTTGTCTTCTGTTATGGGTAGAAATTGAGAATAAGTCACCTAAAACTTGTATGATAATTCTTACCCTTCAAACTTTAACCAGCTTTAATGAAGTTCAAATGAACAAATCAAGATGATTTGGGAACTCACTGTATCTATGAATGCAAGAGTTTGCCTTAGTCCAAGAAAACAATAGCATGGTATCTTGCCTTAAGGATACAGCTATTTTATCAATCATTTCCCTTGACAAAGTTTTATCATGAGTGAAAAGTACTTTGATTTCTGGCATGTTTGAGGTTATCCCAGTGTAAAGAGACTGATTCTGAGCTCTCTCCTTTTAACTACTGGCCATATGGCTAAGACAAGACACATCCTGCTATTCAGGCCAGTGTACCTCACCTGGGCAATTTCTGAGTCCTTTAGTCACATTCTCAATATTAATTTCAGAAATTAGGATTTTGCAATAGGTTATACTCAAGAGCAAGGTGCTACTGATGAAAAAAGTACATGAAAATTAATTTTCACAAAATGTCAGAGATCACACTTTTCAACACTTTTTGAATTCATTTTCTCACCTATCCATTGTTTTTTTTTATTATGGTTTTGGCAACAATATAGAAATTTATAAGTACAATAAACTAAATTGATTTAGCATGCTTGCCAAGTAGGAAACAGCATCTAAGGCTGTCAATTGAGACACAACATTACTTTTTAACTCACAATATGGCCATAATTAAGCTTTAATACTGGTACTATAAGGCCATAGATTTCCCCAAAATTGAGAAACCCATGGGCTAGTGGTTAAATGAAATTTGTTCAAAGCGTATTGTAACTACCCTTGGTGGTAATTTTTGTTATGTAATACCACAACATCATGAAGTACTGAAAGAGCAGAATATAGTGTGTCCTCTAAGAACAATGCATTAAGCTTTCTGACTAGATTGAGGCTATAGATTTTTCTTTTACCTTTATTCAGCTCATTCACTGTAAGAATATAATGGCAAATATTTTCATCTCTGAAAACTAGCCAATTTGTATCTGAACTTATTTCTTTCTGCAAACACTTTGTAAAAATATTAAAGGGCTACTCACTCTGGGGTTAGGAGATATCTCAAGGTGGTTTTGATTTTCGTTTCTCTGATGTTTAGGGATGATGACCATTTCTTCATGTGTTTGCAGCCATTCTTTCCTCTTCTTGGGAGAAGGTTCTGTGTATGTCTCACGCAGTGATTAATTGTGTGCTTTCCTCTTTTCTTGCTGATGTGCATTAGTTGTTTGTAAATTCTGGTTATTAGCCCTTTGTTAGGGTTGTAACATGTAAATGTCAGCTCCTATTCTAAACGTTGCCTATTTGTTTTGTTTAGTGTGTCCTTAGTTGTGTAGAAAATTCTAAGCTTAATCAGGCCCCATTTATTTATTTTTAATGTTGCGGCAATTTCCAATAGCCCACATGACAAAGTCCCAAAGCTGAAGATAATCGCATGGGTGTGGACAGAAGGGAACACACTTATACACTTTTGGAGGGACTGCAAACTAATACAGCCTTTGTGGAAAGAAGTGTGGCGAATCCTCAAAGAGCTAAATGTAGACCTTCCATTTTATTCCTGCACTTCTCTTGCTAGGTATATACCCCAAAGAAAAGAAAAATTTCCCCATAAGAAAATTTTCAGGAAAATTTTTACAGCAGCTCAATTTACAATTGCAAAGATGTAGGAACAACCCAAGTGCACATCAACCCATGACTGAATTAATAACCTCTGGTAGATGTATACACTGGAATACTAGTAAGCCTTAAAAAAGATGGTGATTTTATATCTTTTGTGTTTACCTGAATGGAGTTGAAGAACATTCAACTTAGCAAAGTATCTCAAGAATGGAAAAGCAAGCATCCTATGTAATCAATACTAATTTGAAGCTACAAATTAGATGAGTAACTACAGGCCCACACAAGAGAAAAACATAATTAAATTCAAGAAGTGGGGAAAGGGTTGAGGAGAAGGAGGTTCAGTAAGTTCTTAACTAATAGATACAATGTAAGGGTATATCACCCTCAGGAAAGTGAGACAAAAGTTAAGATAGTTAATACAAAAGTAAATACATGCGGTAATGTCAGGCAATGATAAAAACTATGAAGAAAAAGTAAATGACAGAGATAGTGTGGGATGATAATTTACATGGGTGATAAGGAGATTTTCTCTTAAGAGACTTTACCTCTTTCATGTTTACATGGATGGAGCTGGAACATATTCTTCTTAGTAAAGTATCTCAAGAATGGAAGAAAAAGTACCCAATGTACTCAGCCCTACTATGAAACTAATTTGGGGCTCTCACATGAAAGCTATAACCCAGTTACAACTTAACAATAGGGGGAAGTGGGAAGGGGGGGGTGGGTAGAGGGAGGGGAATCGGTGGGATCACACCTGTGGTGCATCTTACAGGGGTATTTGCGAAACTTGGTAAATGTAGAATGTAAATGTTTTGGCACAGTAACTGAGATAACGCCGGAAAGGCTATGTTAACCACTGTGATAAAAATGTGTCAAATGGTCTATGAAGCGAGTGTATGATGCCCCATGATCATATCAATGTATACAGTTATGATTTAATAAAAATAAAATAAAATAAAATAAAATGTGCAAAGCAATGAAAAAAAAGAGTTTGTATATGAGCAGAGAGCCACATGACAAAGAAGTGGCTGTGCATGAAAAAATTAGGCATGTAATTGTGGCACCTTAGTCTAAGAGTAGAAATGGTGTAAAGAGATTTAATATAAGTTGTCACGTTTATCAGAACTTCTGTAGCACTTCGTATGACCCTTACCATACAATGCTTGACAGATTTCTACACAAATCTGTATTGCAAGTTACTTGATAACAAAGATTATATGTTGCTTCTCCTTATATTTTTAGTAGAAAGAATGGTGCCTGGCACAGGGTAGATGCTTGGTATGCATTCACTGATCCTTTAACTTCCCAGACCTGCCTGCATGCATAGATCTGTAACATCTGCATGATCTTTCCTTCTCCCCTCAGTGTTCTTGGCAAGCTTATGAGACACCTTTAAAATAAACGAGCTTGCACAGCCATTCTATTAATCACATAAAATTGTCAGCTCCAAATTAACTGCATGTGGAAAAATTAGATCCTCAAATTATTATGTGTAATTGGCTGCTTGAACTCACTAAATAAATTTAAAGTGGTCAATTGCTCTGTAAACTAGCCCACAAAGCCAACAGTTGGCTAATTTCATGTGTAGTGAACTGTGTCTATTATTTCTCCACCTGCAGCTAATTGTCTATAGATAATTATGCCTTAAGAATGGAAAACTGACCTTTTAAAGTTGAGCCTAAATTGATGTTCAGTCTATTATATCAAACAGTTCTCTTATAGTAAGCAAGAAAAAATAATTATGTAAGGAACAATTAGAGAGGAAAGAATATTGTCTCCTCAAGTACTAAGGTCTTTTTATTGACATTGGTATTCAATCAAGTTGATCACTATATATGCACATCTGTGTAAACCTCTGTCTCTGAAAGGCAGCAGCCAAGGTCACCTCAGTATTTCTACCAACATCTGTAATTTACATGATCTGGAGATGTATCTAGATGATTGCACAAAGTATAGGACTTCATGGCCATAAAATATAGCCAGCCTATTAACTGGGCTGACTGTCATGAAATCACTTTTCAAAGCAATCGGCTTGGATTAAACATTTTTGTGTCAAAATAAATCTGTTCTTTAGCAAATGTTGGAGTAGCAAAGAAAGAGGAACGTGGGACTCACACCTTTGACCTCATATAACATTTTGTAAAATATTCCTAACACAAACTATACCACCAAAACATCCCTTTAAAATGTTTGTCAAACTACTTAAATATTCCTAAAGAAAGTCTATGTTAATTACAAGGTCCACCATTGAAATTTATGACTTTTTCTTCACATCTAACTGTCACCTTGGAGTTAAGTGACAAAAGAAGGTCATTTTTTAAATGAATGGGTTTTGATGAGTGGAATTTTTAAAATGGATGTCTCATTTCTCCTATATAAAGGGAGACAAGAAAAATGCCATAATCCTAAAATTGATCGAATTAAGATCTAAGAAGCTCTTTCTAAATAAACAATGTCAGTGTAAAGTTACTGCTATTCACTATTAAACCAACAAAAAAGCTAATCAATTAATTCACACAGTGTGGTTGGGTAGAAAGAAAATTAACAGACAGTGTAAGAACCTTGGTTGAACTCTTTACTACCACTAATTAACTTCGCCATTTAGGGCAAAATATTTAACTTCTTTAATCCACGTCTGTAACATAAAATACTATTGACATGTTAACCAAATGGTTTGTGTTTGGAAGTGCTTTATGATATTTGATATCCTATAGACCTATAAGATACTATATAATGGTATAATGGAAAGAACACTAAAAATATAATATTAGGGTTTAGGTCCTAATAACTCCACTTACTGGACATGATATTTTGAATAAGTGATGAATATATAGACAAATGGATGAAAACTGGTATAAATGAATGAATTGCATCCAATACTATTCATTGCATCACATCATACCAGGCATTTTAATAGAACTGTTGAAGTACAGGTGAATCAAAAATGTTATTTTATCTACAGGGAACTGACACTTTGGGGAGGAAGACTAAAGGGCGGAGACCATCCTCACTTATTCAAATAGATACTCTCTCATAATTCAACATTGAGAATTTCAAGAGTATAGTAGGTGGGCACCTCACCTATTCTAGGCATGAGAAAGCTAGAAGGATTCCTAGAAAAGGTGAATCTTAATCTGGATATCAATTGACAAAAGGGTATAATAAAAGAAAATAGATGAGAAGGATATTTCATGGAGAAAAATAACTACTCAAAAAGGTATGAAAAATGAATATATGGGCAGAAGCATGCATTTCAACATATTTTATTGGCCTTAATCAGGTAAGTAACCTCCCCATGGTTGCAAGCTAATAAATAGTGAAGCCAGGATCCAAATCCATGATCTTAATAATGACACTGAATAAAATATTTTGTGATGCCAGTATTTTGTTTAACCTTTATCTTGGTTTTTGTTCAATGGTAGCATGTATATATCTAAATTATTTCTAAAGGTTGTCATAATATTTAATATTAGGAATTTACCACAAATTTTAGTCTCTTTTCATATAGTTCGACATTTAAGTCATTTCTAATTTTTTGTGGTAACAAAGAGTGACACAGGGAATAAATTTTATTCACCTCAATTAAAAAATTACTTTAGAGTAATTCAGAACAAAAGACGTTCTCTTGTTGGCCTCCAACAATGAAATTGCCACGTGTGGAGAAGAGCAGGTGGCCTTTGAGAGTTCCTAATGGCACATCCAACAAGAAAGCAGTGAGTTCAGTCCTATAATTACAAGACACCAAATTCTGTCAACTACCTGAATAGGTTTGAAAGTGAATCCTGAGCTGCAAATAAGAATGTGCCTGGATGATTTCAGCGCTGTAAGACCAAGAGCAAAGGACCTACCTGTATGATACCCATCTTATACAAAAGTATAATTTAATAAAAGACATTTCTTTAAGCTACTAAGTATATGGTAACTCATACACAATAGCAAAAGGCAATCTCACTCCTTACATTCTAAAACACACCATAAGTTTTGTTCCATATTGGCAGATACCATATTTTGGCTTTTATTGTTTCTTCTCTCCTCTAGTGCCTAGAAGATGAAAAGATGTGTAATGTTTGTTGTAGTTAGAGCATTATTCTTTAGCTCAGGTGCCATGGTTTAAATGTTTGTATCCCCAAAATTCATATTGGAACTTAATCCCAATGTGACAGTGTTAAAGGCGAAAACTTTAAGGGGATCTGCCCTCATGAATAGGATTAGCGACCTTATAAAAAGGCTGATGGGAACTTGCAAGGTGCTTTTTGACCTTTGGCTTTCCACCATGTGAGAACACAGCCTTCACTCTTTTTCTGCCTTGTAAGAATGCAGCAAGAAGGCCCTCACCAAGTACTGAGTGCAGTGCCCTGATCTTGGACTTCCCAGCTTCCTGAATCGTAAAAAATAAATTTCTGTTGTTTGTAAAGTACTCAGTCTCAGGAACTTTTTATAGCAGCAGGAGTTGGACTAAGACACCAAGTGAGACTTCCAGTTTACCAGCATTATCATCCACTTCTAATTAGCTTGTGTTGCCTAGCAAGCCCTTACTGTTTTGGTGTACTTTTACAGCCCTTCCTACCTTGCTATATATTAATGCTTATATTTCTCCTAACATTTCAGGGTCAATTAGGGATGGAAGAGAAGTAACAAATACTGAGTCAGCCATCTTTTATAATTTTAATTTTAAAACGCCATAATGGATTGTAAAAGTACTGCTAATTAAAGGCGATGGTGATCTGAACTAAAAGTAGAGTGTTTCTATTTGTTTGTTTGTTTTTCTCACAGAAACTTACACATCGATAAAGTTTACTTTAAACTTTAGAAAAGGCCAGAGGTCTATTGTGGTCCTTGTGTCTCCCTAATTCATATGTGTTCTGTATGTTCCACTCTTAACCCTCCTGTATTAAGTTTTTCCTCTGTATGCAGAATGAAAGGCCTCAAGGAGAAAATTGTTAGTGTCTAAAATTTTTGTTTTATTAAAACAGAGTTTTAAATTTAGAAATTTATTTCAGCATGCAGAAAATAGAAGAAAGTACAAAAATATGAATTTGATGTTTTGGGATTTATTTCCTCTGTGTGGATTCCCTATGGGTAATTTGCATTTGCACAGAAATAAACCTTTGGCACCACTGTGAAAGAAATAGAGTCCTTGACTGTTTTTTCGGCTTTGTTATTGTTGGTGTATATAAAGACTACAGATTTATGGGTGTTGATTTCGTAGCCTGAGACACTGCTGTATCCCTTGATCACTTCTAAGTTCTGTAGTAGAATCCCTAGTGTTTTCCAGATACATGATCATGTCATCTGCAAAGAGTGAAAGTTTGATCTCTTCTGACCCTATGTAGATACCCTTGATCGCCTTTTCTTCCCTAATTGCAATGGCTAAAACTTCCATTACAATGTTAAAGAGCAATGGAGACAATGGGCAACCTTGCCTGGTTCCTGATCTGAGTGGAAATGATTTCAATTTAACTCCATTCAATACGATATTGGCTATGGGTTTGCTGTAGATGGCCTCTAATTTCTAATGCAGTAATTAATTGCTTTTACAATCCAGGTGAAGAAAAGCTTTTTTGAATGCAGTAATTCCCAGGCATAGAATGAATGCAAAGAAAAAAAAGTCTGAAAGTCTCTGTTTTAGGGCAAAACAATTTTTTTGTTGTTTGTATTGGAAAAACACAATGTGAAGTTTAGGACTAACTGTAAAATTAGAGAAATCATTCCTCAAGACTGTACTCACTTCGGACACCAATTGCAAAATCACGTTCAGGTTTGATGATTCACAAGAGAACTTAGAACTCACTGAAAGCAATTATACTTATAGTTATTATTTATTTCAGGGAAAGGATAGGGACTAAACAGCCAAGGGAAAAAGTGCACAGGGCAGAGCCCCAAAATGCCAAGTATGGAGCTTCTGTTTTTCCTCTTCCCGTGGAGTAAAGACATATTACCACTGGTTATAATGTGTGATAATACCCATGTAATAGAGTTGTGTTGGGGGAAAATGGTTCTGTGATCAAATAAGCCTGTGACATGCTGGTTTAAAGCTAAGCAAGTCTCTTTACTGAAGAACTACCAAGAGTTTTTAGTGACCCTGTAAACATTCCATGACAAGGGAAGGTAGCAGTGGAGGCCTTTGGGCACTGAACCCATTGTTATAGACCATAAAACTCATTTTGCAATGTTTTGTCTTAGTTTATAAAGAATAGGCCTTTGCTAGGATTTTAATTATTATTGCAATAAGCTTCTCAATGGGTTTTCTGTATGTTTTTTCGTAGATAATTATGAAGTAAGTTCTGAGGTTCTGTAGCCACAAAACAAAATAGCTGCTAGGTTCGAGTGTAATTTAGGGTCAGTTGTGATTCTGATTGTATCAACCTCTTAGGAGAGTCATAATTTTTATCTAAAGTGGATTTAATTATCACCTATATGTGGATACCCAGAGAGCTTGTTAAAAATAAACATTTTCTGGAGCTATGAAAGGCCAAGGAATCTGCATTTTACCAAACCTCACAAGTCATTTTTAGGGAAGCAAAATTTTGCATATCAATATTTTGCACTTCACAAAGAGGGAGAGCTATAAAATTACTATTGTTTCTACTTCATTTCAGAAAGCTTTAGAGAAATTAAGTGAATTTTCATCAAACATTTCTGTTATCTATGGAACTGTCAAAATTGTATCATGTGAGAAGTTTTCTATTTGTAGCTATATTTTGTCTTTTAAAAAAGTAAGATTAATTTCTATGAAAGTCTCAATTGGAGTCATATCTATTTCCTTATTGATCACTATGCTCACTTTGCATATGAAGGAATAATTTCTTTAGAGGTAAGAACTGGAACATTGAACTGAGGTGTCTAATAGTACCTGCATCAGCACTAAGCAGTATTTTAAGTAATTTTAAGGCAGTATTTTACTTTTTGGATAAGGTTTCTGGATGTGACAACTTCAAATACCTGCAAAACAGGATTGAAATTAAGAATGTTTTACAAGATGTTAGCATCCTTTGAGACACAGCCATTTATTAAAGATAATTTTATGATTTGGTGGTAGATGGGGGCACTTTGGAAATAATGGAAAAAGGCCAATTTAAGTGGGCATGAGGAATAGGTGGGGAAGTGACAATATAACATATAGGATCTTTACACTATATCAGTTTGGTTAAGTTCTCTTTTCAAATTCATATCAGTCTTTCTGCTTTAAGAAATTAGTAATCAGATATCTTATGTGGACTATTGCATTGTGATGTTCATATTTCAACTAATACATCAGACCTTGGGCCAAGAGCTATGATACAATTTATTCACTGGTGTCCACTCATACTAGAATGACTTTTACAGGTATTGAATTATTTCTGGAATTCTTAATAATTAAAAAAAAAGTTATTCTTTTAACCTCTGTTGAAGGCAGGATATGCTATTGAGAATAGAATCCATTTTCAACATTAGCACGTTGGAGAGTAGTCTACATTTATTTTGGTAAAGCATATTGAGTTCAGAACTAGAAATTCTGAATCTCAGCAGAAAATGGACACAAATTTCTCCAGAAAAAATTTAACTTTTGCAGAAAACTATTATTTTGAAAGAGAGATATGTAGAAGATCTTTACTTCACAATTATACAAACAGAAATATGCCAATCTTTCAACCACACATTCCCACAGTACAGACTAAATTTCAGTGACTCCAAAATAAAATAACTTGTCTATTGTGGTCTTTTATTATTATTATTATTATTATTATTATTATTAAATCATAGCTGTGTATATTAATGCAATCATGGGGCACCATACGCTGGTTTTATAGACCATTTGACACATTTTCATCACACTGGTTAACATAGCCTTCCTGGCATTTTCTTAGTTATTGTGTTAAGACATTTATATTCTATATTTACTAAGTTTCACGTGTACCCTTGTAAAATGCACCATAGATGTGGTCCCACCAATCACCCTCCCTCTGCCCATCATCCCCCCTCCCTCCCCTCCCTTTCCTCTTCCCCATATTCTTACTGTGGTCTTATAATAAAAATCCCATAATACTGAATAAAAGACAATTTAAACATTTCCAGTGATTAAACTGAGAGATGTTCTTGCTTGTCACATTGTGTGATGTGACAAGATTTTATAAAGCTTAATGGAATATAAACACTGTTATGTCACCCATTTGCAGAAGCCAGACAGCTCCATTTATGTTACATCTATTTTGTTGCCAACAAGATGTAATTGAAATAGAACTAATGTAATTATCTTCTTCCATCCAGCCAATCAAATATTTCTCCCATATGCAGAACAAGAAGAAAGATACAACAAAAGACAGAGAAGACATCATAAGTTCTTCTTCCTGATCTTCTGACAGCATATATAGCTCTTTCAACACAAATCCACTAAGTACTTACTACATGTGAAGCCAGAGAGAGAGATGGTGAAGGTGCAAATACTAATCAGGCAAACTTCCTGTCTTCAATTAATTCATTATCTCATATGAAAGACATAAAATGAAGAAAAATATATATAGTACTATGGTAGAGAACTGTATAAAAGGCTAAAGGGGAAGAGGATAATGCTCAGCTCAGCTAAGGGAACTCAAGGAACACTGTATAGAAGAAAAAAATAGAATTAGGAATCTAAAATGAGTAAGACTTCATTGTATAAGATGAACAGAATCAAATCGTGGAAAAGTGTAAGAATTTACAAAGCAATGTACATTTCAATTTCTCTGGCCTGTGCCTTTCCCTTGAATTCTAGACATATATAAAATAATGTGTGTATATATATATATATAATTTTTTACTTGACATCTTGTTTGAATGTCTAATAAGTGTCTCCTATCTCATTCTCTACCAAACTCACTTTTTCTGTAGTCTTCCCCACCTCAATACATGGCACTACTAGTCACCCAATTGCTCAGATACAAACACCTTGGAGTAATTAAAGTGGCTTTAATGTTAATCCATCAAAAAATTAACTAAGTGTCACTTTCACAACATATCCAGCATTTGGACACTTCTCACTGTTCCTTCTGCTGACTTTGGCCAATCTGACTTCTTTTCTCTATATTTACTGACATTATCTTGATCAGAATCATAATTATTTCACCTCTGGATAACTCACTAGATTACAGTCTAATTTCCAGTGTCTATAATCCTGTTAAAATGTGAAATATTTTCACTTTTATACTCAACCCCCTTTTAATGCCTTCTTATAAAGTACAAAACATATAGTCAAACATAATGGCTTCCATGTCCCAATACAATATGGTCCCCTACCCTTACCATATTTGTAATACAGGGTGTTGTGAAAGTAGCCCCTAAAATTTCCATACAGAGGAAAAATGTGAAAATGTAGCTAAATATAACTTTATTTACAAAATATTCCTTGTCAAATTTTACAAAGAGGTTCCAGCATGTTGAAAATGTTTTGTAAACACTGTAAAATTTTGTCAAGGATATTTTGTAAATAAAGATACATTTAGCTATAATTTCTCATTTTGACTATGTATGGTGACTTTAGGGGAGACCTTTGGGACACCCTGTGTTCTTTTCCAAGTTAACTCTGATTCTTCCATAATGGCCTCCTCCCTCTCCCAGGAACTGCTACCTTAGAAATTTTGCACTCTCGATATTCATTCAACTTGCAATATATTTCCCAAAATATCTGCATGGACCATCCCCTCAGGTCCATTGTGTCATCAAAGGTCATCACTTCAGAGAGTGCTTTCCTATATAAAGTAGGGTACAGCAACCTTCACTTTATACTTTCACTATGCTATGTCTTTTTTCTTCATAGAACTCATCACTTATATACATCTTATTGCATATCATTTTTATTGGCTATCTCAAACTCCAGAACATAAGCTTAATCAAGGTATATAATTTGTCTCTTAATTATTGCATAGGAAAGGGAGAAACCCAGGTTGAATATTTTCTAAGTAAACAAAATAAAAAATATATATATAATAACAAAATTACAAACCCCTCAAACTATACACACATATAATTCACAGTTATAAACTAAAGTTGCATGAGTAAAAACAGAATATTGTTTATTACATTGAGATAGTACAGGATTTTTAAGATGAGATGTAAGAGACACAAACTATGAATGACAATACGATAAAATTTAATACATTTAAGTATGTAATTTACATCCTAAAAAATACCATAAACCAAAAGGAAATAGTAGCTATAAGGTGAGAGAAGGTATTTATAATCCATATAATGTATCAACATTTTAAAATCCTTGATAAAAATTATTATAGCTTAATAACAAATGATAAACTATGTAGTGGAAAAATTGGTCATGGATATGTAGAGAATATTCATAAGGAGAAACATATATTGGTAATTTAAGCCCCATAAAGCAGTAACATTATGTTTTCTTGATTTCTCTAATTACAACATCTAATGCATGTAACCACACATAACATTTTGACATAAGTTCCTTGTGAGAATTTAAGGTAAGAATGAGTAAATTAAAAGGGTGAAAAGATACTCAATACTGCATATAATCAGAAAAACACAAATTCTGAGATACAGTGTCATAGTCATTGTATTTTCAAAAATTAGTGAAAAGACATCATATGCCAGCCAGTGGTAGGTGTGTAAACAGTAAGTCATTATTGGCAGAAGTTTAAACCATAAACCAAGTTATTTTTTATTTTTTTATTTTTTTGCAGTTTTTGGCCAGGGCTGGGTTTGAACCCGCCATCTCCAGCATATGGGGCTGGCGCCCTACTCCTTTGAGCCACAGGTGCTGCCCACCGTAAACCAATTTAAATGACAAATGGTTATTACCTTTAAAATGTTGAGAATATGAGTGTAAAAACTATTTTACAATAAAACCTACTTCTAGGTTTTAGTCTCAGTGGAGATCAATATATGTGTCCACAAAGAGACATGTGCAATGACTTTCACTGAAGCACTATTTTTGTAACAAAAGGTGGAAATACCTAAATGGCTCCTGAGAAGGGTAATTGATAAAGAGAACAGTTTTTCTATACCAGTCAAAAAGAGTGAATTTGATTTAATATATCTGGATTGATCAATTTTAAAGCATAATTAGGGATAAAGGCATCTTTCTAAAGTATAACAAGCAGGGCTCTGTTTCTTCCAAGGGTATATGAATCTAAAATATAAAAAGTGTCTTGCTAATTGGAACTAATCAATTAATATTACATGAATGTATGGAAATAAACTCAACAAAAATATAGAAGGTGGTAGGCCAGGCATGGTGCCTCACACCTGTAATCCTAGCAGTCTGGAGGGCTGACATGGGAGGACCACTTGAGTTGGAGACCAGCTTGAGTAACAGCAATATCCCCTCCCCTCTCTACTAAACATAGGAAACTTAACCCAGTGATGTGGAGGGTGCCTGTACTTCCAGCTACTTGGGAGTAGCAGTAAGAATGCTCAGACCCTGGGAGTTTGAAGTTGCTGTGAGCTATGCTGACACCATGGCCTGGGTAACAGAGTTAGACTGTCTCAAAAAAAAAAGGAAGGAAGGAAGGAAAGAAGGAAGGAAGGAGGGAGGGAGGGAGGGAGGGAGGGAGGGAGGGAGGGAGGGAGGGAGGGAGGGAGGGAGGGAAGGAAGGAAGGAAGGAAGGAAGGAAGGAAGGAAGGAAGGAAGGAAGGAAGGAAGGAAGGAAGGAAGGAAGGAAGGAAGGAAGGAAGGAAGGAAGGAAGGAAGGAAGGAAGGAAGGAAAAAAATGTAACAGGTGGGAGAGGGAAAGAGGGGCTGGGTAAATTCACACCTTAGGGGTACAATGCACACTATGTGGGTGAGGGACATCCTTATAACTTTCACTAAATTTGGACTTAAGCAAACTATGTAACCAAAATTTGTCAACCACAATAGTATTCAGAAATAAAGAGGAAAATAATGAAAAGTGTCACTTCCTTCTTAAAGATAATTATAACAAATACCTAAAAGAAAACAAAACTCATGCATCAGCAGAATTATGAAACTAAAGATTTCTTGAAAACACCAGAGGTGTGGCAAAACAAAGAAATGAAGAGAGGACATGAACACTGCCTCACGCACTGGCAGAATATATGAAAGAGAAATACCAAGTGACATACGAGTGGAAAATAATGAAAGAATTTAATTAATTTCTGAAGGTGGAGTGCAGACTAGTGTACAACTAGTGTGGATTAGCGTGGACTATTATGTTTAACTTTATTAGAAGCTGCTAATATGTCTTTCAAAGTGGCTGTAACATTTTTGATGTTTTGGAAAAAGCTGCTTTATAAACATGAAATGTTTTTCCTCATCTCTAGCAACACCTCTTGTCTAGGAATCTACTTTGTCTAATCTTACAGCCACTCCAAATTCATATGCTTATTCTTTGTATAATGTAATTTTATACCTTTTACATTCCAACTGTTTGTGCATTTATTTACAATATGTTTCTGTCAAAGAAAGAATCTTTTATCTAGTCATATATTTCTGCTGTATAGGTTAATCGAGTTTACATTTACTCTATTTTTTGGGTTTTTTTTCATTTACTATAATTATTAATATGTTTACTCTTGTCTGTTATGTCACAGTCTATTCTTTGAATAGTTATCTTATTCTTCTTTATATATACATATCTTATTCATTTAGAATTTATTCTTCCACCCAGTGGGAAGAATGTAAGTAATTTTATCCTTTTTCCAAATGGCTATCCATTTTCTCTATACCATTTATTTTAAACTCACTCTTGACAAAGTCATTTAAGATACCATATTTATTGTACATAAAATTTTTATACATATTTGGATCTATTTCTAAATTTTCCATTCTATGTCTGTGATCTGTTTGTCAAATCACATGTGATAACATGTTGTTTTAACTACATAGGCTTTATATTATTTTTTTAATATATACCTCATCTCATTTACTTAATTATCATGTTAAGGCATTTATACTCTAACTAATAGATCCTACATATTATGTTTTAATACTTGCTAGGGTAGGTACAACTGACATTGTGATGATACTGGGATCTCCTAACCAAGAATCAGTGATGATTTCCTATTTGTTCAAACTCAGTTTTGTTTCTTTCAATTAACCTTTATAGTTTTTTTTTTATGTATGCTTTGAACATACCTTATTAAATTTAGTCCTAGGTATTTGGTCTTATTGTAGCTTTTATAATTTTTTTCTTTCATTATTTTTTCTAATTAATTATAATTTATGGACATAATGATTTTTGCATGTTACTTTTGTTATCTCCTACCATACAAAACTATTTTAAAATTGAGTTATACTGTCATTGATTTTCTAAGGATTTCCTAGTATAGTATTTTGGAATTTCAATGAATATAGATATATTTCTTTTTCTTCCAATTGTTATGATTCTAGTTGATTTTCTGCTCTAACTGCATTAGCTAATATTTCCAGAACAATGTTAAATCACAGTAAATGTGGTGAACATCATAGAATTATAGAAATGTCTGTCTCCAGTAGTTCCCTATTAAATGATATTCATTAGAAACATGTATGTATATATATGCATGTTCATAATTTTTAGTAAATATGCATTCACTTTTAATTTCTCAAGCACTTTTAAGAAATAGGGACTATTTTTTATTAAAGATATCTTATTGTTATTAGTATGAATTTAGTCAAACATATCACTGTATGTTACTAGTATGAATTTAGTCAAACATATACAGAATAAGGACTTTATATGTACCCAAACTAACTTATTTGATTTTTATTTTTTCATTTTATTTTAATTGACAAATAATAAGTATATACATGTGTTTATGACATTCAATATGATGTTTTAATACATGTATACATTGTAGGATGATCACATAAGGCTAATTAGAATGTCTTTCACTTACCATACTTATTATTTCTTTGTGGTGAGAACATTTAAAATCCACTCTAGCAATTTTGAATTATACAATATAGTTTTACAAACTATAATCCCTATGCTATGCAATATATCACAAGTATTTATTTCTCCCATCTAACTTTTAAACATCATTTCCCATTTCCCTATTTGCCAACTCCCAGGCTCTGGTACTCACTAGTTACTCTACTTCTATGAGTTCAAGTTTTTGAATTCCACAAAGTGAGAGTATGCAGAATTTATCTTTTTGTTCCTGGTTTATTTAGCTTAATATAATTTCCTCTAGATTCAGTCATGTTGCCAATAACATAATTTTCTTCATTTTAGAGACTGAATACTATTCCATTGTGAATATATATCATATTATTTCCTTTATTCCTCCATTCATGAGCATTTACTGTTTCCATATCTTGGCTATTGTGAATAGTGCTGCAATGAACATGAGTGTGCAGATATCTTTTTGATACATGGATTTCAATTCAGAAGTGGCATTGCTGATTCATATGGTAATTCTATTCTTAGTTTTTTGAGGAAAATAATTCAGATGTAACATTGGGGATTCATACAGTAATTCTATTTTTAGTTTATTGAGGAAGATCCATACTGTTTTCCAAAATGGCTCAACAAATTTACATTTTACATTACATAGGTTCCCATTTTTCCACATTCTCTCCAACACTTATTGTCTTTTATCATTTTGGCAATAGCAGTTGTACTGTAATGGGTGGAAAGTGATATTCCATTGTGGTTTTAATTTGTATTTCTCTGATCACTAGTAGTGTTGAGTACTTTTTCATATATATGTTGGCTATTTATATATCTTCTTTTAAGGAATGTCTATTCAGGTCTTTTGCTCATTTTTAAATTGGATTGTTTTCTTGTTATTAAGTAGTTTGAGTTAATTATGTATTTTAAATATTAGTGCCTTTTTGATCTATGATTTATAAATGTTTTTATCCAACCATGTGTGTTTTCTCTTCATTATGTTGTTTCCTTTGCTATGTAGAAGGCAGTTATTTGATTTTTGACATAAGTGCCAATGAAATTAAATGTGGACTAAGAAGTCTTTTCAACAAATACTGGAACAAAAATTGCACATCTGAATTATAAATGAACACAACTAATAATTCACAGCACATACCCCAAATTGTTTAGGATCTGAACAATATGATATCCCATAAAACCATAATACCTGGGGACTTTAACACCCTTCTGACAGAACTGGACAGATACTCTAAACAAGCGGTTCTCAACCTGTGGGTCACAACCAGGTTGAGAACAGGTACTAAAGAGTCAAGGCATTAGGAAGGTCAGGAACCACTGCTCTAAACAGAAACTAAACAAAGATACAAAGGACTTAAATGTGACCCTAGAGCAAATGGGATTAATAAACATACAGAACACACCATCACAAAGCTAAAGAATACGCATTTTTTGTTAGTCCATTGTACATATTCAAAAATACACCACATCCTAGGTTACAAATCAAACCTAAGCAAAATTAAAAGATTAGAAATTATACCTTGTATCTTCTCAGACCATAAGGCAATAAACTTGGCAGTCAACTCCAACAAAAACATTCATCCTTCCACAAAGACATGGAAATTAAACAACCTTATGTTGAATAATAGTTGGGTTCAGGAAGAGATAAAAGAGGAAATTGTTAAATTCCTCAAACATAACAACAATTAAGACACAAGTCACCAGAACCTGTGGGATACAGACAAAGAAGTCTTAAGAGGGAAATTTATCGCATTAGATGTCTACAGTCAAAAAATAGAAAGACAGCACATCAACAAACTCATGAGCCATCTTGTGGAATTGGAAAAAGAAGAAGAATCTAATCCTATACACAGCAGAAAAGTTGGTATTTGAATAAATAAATTTAATCAATAAACCTTTGGCCATGTTAATTAGAAACAGAAATGTAAAATATCTAACAACCTCAATCAGACATGAAAAAGGTAAAATATCAACACATGTGACAATGATATGAGATTATTTCTGAGTACTATAAGAAATTATGCCCAGAAATTTGACAATGTGGAGGAAATTGACTAGTAACTGGAATCACACCCTCTCCCTAGACTTAAGCAAGAAGAAATAGATCTCTTGAACAGACCAATTTCAAAAACTGAAATCGAAGAAACAATAAAAAATCTTCCAAGAAAAAATGCCCTCATCCAGATGGCTCACATCAGAATTCTATCAAACCTTCAAGGAAGCGCTTGTACCCATATTGTAGAAATTATTACCGAAAATTGAGAAGGAATAAATCTTCCTCAACACATCCTATGAAGCAAACCTCACCCTGATACCAAAACCAGGAACAAACCCAACTAAAAAGGAGAATTTCAGACCAATTTCACTAATAAATTTAGATGCAAAAATTCTCAGTAAAATCCTAACCAATAGATTACAGTTGCATATCTAAAAATTCATTCATCACAACCAAGTACATTCAATCCCAGGGATGCAAAAGTGGCTTAACTTACACAAGTCCATAAACATAATTCACCATATCCACAGAAGCAGAAACCAAGACCATACGATCCTCTCAATAGATGCAGAAAATGCATTTGACAAAATTTGACATCCTTTTCTAATTAGAACACTTAAGAATATAGGCACAGGTGGCACATTTCTTAAACTGATTGAACCCATCTATGACAAATCCACAGCTAATATTATACTGAATGGAGTAAAACTGAAAGCTTTTCCACTAAGAACTGGAAAGAGAAAAGGTTGTCCTCTATCACCACTACTATTTAACATAGAGCTGAAAGCTCTAGACAATATAATCAGGCAAGAGAAGGAAATACAGGGAATCCAAATGGGGACAGAGGAGGTCAAACTCTCACTCTTTATTGACCATCTGATCTTATACTTAGAGAACTCCAAATAGTCAGCCACAAGACTCCTGGAAGAGATAAAAAAAAAATACAGCAATGTTGTAGGGTGTCAAATCAATGTCCACAACTAAGTAGCCTTTGTATGTGCCAGTGAAAGCCCAGATGAGAAGCTATTCAAGGACACAGTTCCCTTCACAGTAGCTTCAAAAAAATTAAATACCTAGGAATATTCTTAACAAAAGAGGTTAAGAACCTCTACAAAGAAAATTATGAAACGCTTAGAAAATAAATAACAGAAGATATTAGCAAATGGAAGAACATATCATGCTCATATCTGAGGAGAATCACCATTGTCAAAATGTCTATACTTCCCAAAGCAGCCTACAGATTCAATACAATCCTCATTAAAATAAACATCATAATTTTAAGATTTGGGAAAAAAAAATTATTCATTTTGTATGGAACCAGAAAGACATCCCTGTATAGCGAAAGCAATTCTTGGTAATAAAAACAAAGCCACGGGTATCTCCCTACCAGACTTTAGGCTATTCTACAAGGCCATAGTAATCAAAACACCATGGTATTGGCACAATAATAGAGACATTGACATTTGGAACGAAATAGAAAACCATTAGATGGAATGAACATCTTACAGCTACCTGATATTTGATAAACCAAACAAGAACATACACTCGGGAAAAGAGCCCCTATTCAATAAATGGTGTTGGGAGAACTGGATAAATACACATAAAAGACTGAAGTAGGACACACAGCTCTATCACTTACAAAAATTGATTCAAGATGGATAAAAGAGTTAAACCTAAAGCATGAAACAATAACAATCCTTGAAGAAACTGTAGGGAAAACGCTTGAAGATATCAGCCTGGGGAAAGATTTTATGAAGAAGACTTTTGTGGCAATTGCAACAAAAACAAAAATAAACAAATTTGATTTAATTAAAGTGAAATGCTCTGTACAGCTAAGGAGACAACAACCAAAGCAAATAGACAACCTCCTGAATGGGAAAAGATATTTGTGTATTATGAATTGGACAAAAGCTTGATAACTAGGATCTAGAGGGAACTCAAATTAATCAACAAAAAAAAGACCCAAGAATCCCCATCTATCACTTGGCAGGAGACATGAATAGAACCTTCCCTGAAGAAGGCAGACGAGTTGCTAACCAACATATGAAAAAATGTTCATTATCCCCAATCATCGGAGAATTGCAAATCAAACTACTCTAAGATACCACCTAACCCCAGTGAGAATAGCCCACATCACAAAGTCTCAAAGATATAGATGTTGGCATGGGTCTGTGGAGAAGAGAATACTTTTCTACTGCTGGTGGGTCTGCAAATTAATACAACCTTTATGGAAGGAAGTATAGAGAATCATCAAAGAACCCAAATTAGACCTCCCATTTTAACCTGTGATCCCATTACTAGACATCTAACGAGAAGAAAAAAGGGCCTTTTATCATAAGGACATTTGCACTAGATTTTTTATTGCAGAATCATTTACAATTGCTAAAACGTGGAAACAATCTAAATACCCATCAATCCAGAAAAGGAGCAAGAAGCTGTAGCATATACATACCATGGAATACTATTCATTCATTTAAAAAGATGGAGATTATACACCTTTTGTATTAATCTGGATGGAGGTGGAACACATTCTTATTAGTAAAGTATCACAACAATGGAAGAACTAGAATCCACTGTACTCAATTCTAATAGGAAGGCTGTAGATGAGCTAATATATGGAGTGTGGTAGAGAAATGAGGTAGCAGGGAGAGGGGAGGAGGTAAGGGGATGGGGGTCATGAAGTATGACACAGCTCTTGGAGGCAGGACACAATTATAAGAGGGATTTTATCTAACAAATGCAATCAGTTAACCTAATTCTTTATAACTTCAATGAATCCCAAACAATAAAAAAATGAAAGGAAAGGAACTTTTTTTTTTAAAGTTTTGAGCTCCAGCCAAGGAAATGAAAAATTGAATGCACAATAAAATATTCATCAATTTAATTTGGAATTGTAACTGAACTAGCTACTGATTTCATAGTATTAGTTATAACCAGGATATGGGAGAATTATGAATGCCCCTCTAAAAGCTTGAAAGAAAGTTATTATTTGAAAATTGAATTAAAAAATTCAAAAAACTGAAGAAGACTAAAATGATAGGGAGAAGCTAATTAGATCAAATATACTGCACAACATTTAAAAACTTACATAAAATTTTCAAATTTATATAGCTAACTAAATGTGATACATTAAGAAACACAAATTCTAAATACTCATTATATAAACTAAAATTTGTGAAATTATCAATTAAAAATTTCCTATCAGAGAATTCCACACTTACATGACTTTAAGAGTGGCTCAATCAAGTTTGTAAAAAGGAAGACATATTGCCAGGCTTTGTTAATATCCTCTTAGTTATTGTGTTAAGACATTTATATTCTACATTTAGTAAAGTTCACATGTACTCTTGTAAGATGCACCATAGATATGATCCCACTAATTACTCTCCCTCCCCTCCCCTCCATATCCCCTTTCTCCATATTCTTGGGCTATAATTGGGTTATAGCTTTCATATGAAAGCTATAAATTGGTTTCATAGTAGGGCTGAGTACATTGGATACTTTTTTTTTTTACATTCTTGAGATACTTTGCCAAGAAGAATATGTTCCAGCTCCATCCATGTAAACAGGAAAGAGGTAAAGTCTCCATCTTTCTTTAAGGCTGCATAATATTCTGTGGTGTACATACACCACAATTTATTAATCCATTCGTGGGTTGACGGGCACTTGGGCTTCTTCCATGACTTCGCAATTATGAATTTGGCTGCAATAAAGATTCTAGTACAAATATCTGTGTTATAACGTGATTTTTGTTCTTCTGGATATATACTTAGTAGAGGAATTATAGGATTGAATGGCAAGTCTATTTTTAGATCTCTAAGTGTTCTCCAAACATCTTTCCCAAAGGAACGTATTAGTTTGCGTTCCCACCAGCAGTGTAGAAGTGTTCCCTTTTCTCCACATACACGCCAACATCTCTGGTTTGGAGATTTTGTGATATGGGCTAATCTTACTGGGGTTGAAATTTGCCATAACTAAATCAGACAACTATTCTTAAAGGTATTTATATGAGAAGAAAATGTCTTGTTTTACCCATGTAGTTATTATTTTTGAAGAACATTATTTCCTTCGTATAAATCTGTATTTCTCATTTTAATTATTGTGACCAAAAGATTTTCTTTGGAATTTTTTATATTGTAGTCCTGGTAATGAACTATGTCATGACTTGCTAACTAAAAAATAATTTATTACGTTTTCTCTTCTGAATTATGTATCATTTAATACTTTTTCCCTAAGTATTAAATTCTAGGCTTACTGGAGTGTGTTTTTTTTTTTCCTTTAAGTCCTTTAATGATGCTGATGAAGCATCTTTCTCATTTGCATTGCTACTGAGGAAAACTCTGTCACTCTTGTTTTTGTACCTTTACACAAAATATGTGTTCCCCTTATCCTCCAGGTGCTGTAAAATGTGTTCATTATTGATGATATTGAGCAATGTGAATAAGAGCTACCTCGGGGTGATTTTCTTCTTGATTCTTCTGCTTAAAGTGTAGTTAAGTGTCTCAAATCCTTGAATTTATAGTTTTCACCTGATTGTACAATACCAAGTACTGATGAACATGTAGAGAGAGCAACTAGAATTTTCATATATGTCAGTGAGAAAATAAAATTGTGTGGTACTTGGTAAAAGAGTTTGCCATTTTTTTTTTTTTTTTTAGGTCCAACAAATTTTATTATCAGAAGGCCAGCCATTCTGGAGAACAGAGAGAGTAGTCCCTCAAAGATTGTGCTGTCTTGTTCTGAAATACAAGGAAACAAACCTAGAAAATTTAATTTTATCCAACAGAAAACAACATCAAAATAGTCTTCACTCTAACATGTTTAAACAACAGAAAAGTAACCCTCACTCTTAACAATAGAGTAATAAAAATATCCTTTGCCCTAACAAAATATCTAAGAAAATCATTAAGAAAAACAATATCAAAGTAACTTTTTTTCTAACAATATTTATTGCCCATTTGTGGCTATCTCCCCCAAAGTCTTTTGAGACAAACATCCTCTCACTCATAGTAAAAGCATAACTAGATACTCATGGAAGCTGTGTGGGGAAGGCTGAGCAGACTAGGTCAGCTTTACTGCTTTAGCTTACCTTTTCAGACTCCACCCTGCAGGCTATTTTTTTTTTTTTTGCCATTTTTTTTGCTTTACATCTTCTTAAACAAATAAAGCAATAAAAATACAGTGAAAGTTCCTTATGTTTTCCACCCCATCTCATTCCCTCCCTTCCTCCTCAGACATTAACCACTATCCTAAAATACATATCATCTCCGTGAATATTTTTATGCTTTTATAATATGTCATTATCTACAAACAACAGATAATATATTTTTATTACTAAGCATATGACATCATACTCTACATATCCTTTTACAACTTGCTTTTTCTATTCAGCATTACATTTTTGAGATTTATCATTTTTTAATGTTTACCATTATATTTTGTAAGCTCAATATACAAAATCCATTGTATACCATTAACCAGTAGAGAATTAAAGTTAACATGACAATACAAAATATGAAATAATAGAAATAATTCTTCACAAATATATAGTATTTCTACATGGAAAACTTCTAGTTGTTATTGAAAATATAAAAGGACACATGCCCGTATTTATTGCAAAATTGTTATTAATAATTATTTTTTATGTATTCCTTCTGTTACAACTCGAGTTATTATCTTTCTAGGGATATCAGTATACCACATAGCAAATTCAGTTTGCTCTGGGGATTCAGAAGGATTGTAGCACACAGCTGGCCAACTGGGGGGGCACACATATCTGATATTGGGTATTATTACCTATGCAAGTACCTTCAGTTTGCCATTTTTTAAATAAAATTATCCATATACTTACCAAACAAATTAAACATGCTTCTACTAGATATTTACCAAAATGTTTTAAATGCTATTTTCACACAAAAAAATCTGAACACACATATCCTAAAGGAAAATCCTAGATGGCTAGGCACCCATAGCTCAGTGAGTAGGGCACTGGCCACATACACTGAAGCTGTCAGGGTTGAGCCCAGCCCAGACCTGCTAAAACAACAATGACGGCTGCAACCAAAAAATAGCCAGGCATTGTGGCAGGTGCCTGTAGTCCCAGCTATTCGGGAGGCTGAGGCAAGAGAATTGTGTAAGCCCAAGAGTTGGAGGTTGCTGTGAGCTGTGATACCACGGCACTTTACCAAGGGTGACATAGTGAGATTCTGTGTCAAAAAAAAAAACAAAAAACAAAACATAATAGAAAATCCTAGAAACATACAAAAAGTCCTTCAACTATTAAAAAAAAAAAAACAAAACATTTTATAACATTTAGCATTCAAAATCCTTTTATGGCAAATTCGAAAGCCAAAGGATTTAAAAAGAACTTATTTTTACCTGTAATGGGCATCTACAAAAATTTTCTGCAGCTAGGACAATTCTCTACAACAAAATAGTAAACACTTTCTCTCTGTAGCCAAGTAGAAGACAAGATTGTCCTTTATTACTATTGGCATTCAATTTTTTATTCAAGTTCTCGGCTATTGAATAAGGTGAGAGAAAGAAATAAAAAATATAGTGGCTGCTAACAAAAAAGGAAAATGGTCTCTTTTCACAGAAAACAATCATTTGAATCATTTGCAATGAAAATTCAAAAGAATTTTAATAGAACTTGAATGAATAATGAATTTATCAAAGACAAAGAATGTATAAAAATGCAACACATTACCATCACCTTTATTTCTATGACTAGTGACACATAATTTTAAAATACAGATCTTTTCAATAGATAATACTGGAATACATGGATATGAGTATTTTTAAAATGGGTCTGAATTCTACATCACACTGCACACAAAACAACTTCATATATATAATTTATTAATATTTGAAAGGTAAAACAATAAAGTTAATGGAAGAAAATAAAATGGTTTATATATAAGAATATCTAATTACTTTAAATACACAAATATACTACATACAAAATAATAGATTCTTTTTAAATGATAATTAGTTTAATAAAGTTATAATTGAGAGTAAAAAGTCACCTCACTAATAGAAATAATGTATAATTCATGAATAAAAGAAGATACATGTAAAGAATATTTATAGAAATTTTACAAATCACAAAGACACATTTTATTAAATTAAATATGATTAGTTTTTTAATAGGAAACCACAAAAAACAATAGCCAGTGACCAATTTTAATATGATATAGTGACATGACCATTCACTATATTAGAAATATATATTAAGTTCAAGAGCTACAATGACACAATTTGGAATGCCTAGAATTAAAAAGATTAACAAGTCAAGAATATAATGCAACTAAAACTCTCATACTTTGAAAGTAGGAGTAAAAACTCAGTATATACACTTTGAATACTGTTGGGCAGTTTTCTAAACTAAAGCTAAACATATATAACAATCTATGATGGTTAATTTTATGTGTCAACTTGACTGGGCAACAGGGTGCACTGACATTTGGTTTGACATTAATCTGCACTGTAGGTGCCTATTATGAGAGTGTTTCTGGATGAGATTGGCATTAGAATAAATAGACTGAATAAAGCAGATTTCCCTTCCTAATGCAGTGGACCTCATCCAGTCAGTGGAAGACCTAAATAAACAAAATGACTTAGAAAGGAGGAACTCCTCTGCCTGATTCTTTGAGCTTAGATGTCAATCTTTCCTGGCCTTTGAATTTCTTTTTTTTTTTTTTTTAATTTTTTTTTTTTTATTAAATCATAACTGTATACAATGATATGATTTTGGGGCATCATACACTCACTTCATAAACCATTTGACACATTTTTATCACAGTGGTTAACATTGCCTTTCCGGCGTTATCTCAGTTACTGTGCCAAAACATTCACATTCTACATTTACCAAGTTTCGCAAATACCCCTGTAATATGCACCACAGGTGTGATCCCACCGATTCCCCTCCCTCTACCCACCCCCCCCTTTCCCACTTCCCCCTATTGTTAAGTTGTAGCTGGGTTATAGCTTTCATGTGAGAGTCCCAAATTAGTTTCATAGTAGGGCTGTGTACATTGGGTATTTTTTCTTCCATTCTTGGGATACTTTACTAAGAAGAATATGTTCCAGCTCCATCCATGTAAACATGAAAGAGGTAAAGTCTCCATCTTTCTTTAAGGCTGCATAGTATTCCATGGTATACATATACCACAATTTATTAATCCATTCGTGGATCGATGGGCACTTGGGCTTTTTCCATGACTTAGCTATTATGAATTGGGCTGCAATAAACATTCTGGTACAAATATCTTTGTTATGTTGTGATTTTTGGTCTTCTGGGTATATGCCCAGCAGAGGAATTACAGGATTGAATGGCAGATCTATTTTTAGATCTCTGAGTGTTCTCCATATATCTTTCCAAAAGGAATGTATTAATTTGCATTCCCACCAGCAGTGCAGAAGTGTTCCCTTTTCTCCACATCCACGCCAACATCTCTGGTCTTGAGATTTTGTGATATAGGCTAGTCTCATTGGAGTTAGATGATATCTCAAAGTAGTTTTGATTTGCATTTCTCTGATGATTAAAGATGCAGATACAGTAGGCTTTAAACCATCAAAAGTAAGGAAGGACAAGAATGCTCACTTCATATTTGTTAAGGGTAACACTCAATATGACGAGATCTCAATTATTAATATCTATGCACCCAACCAGAATGTACCTCAATTTATAAGAGAAACTCTAACAGACATGAGTAACTTGATTTCCTCCAGCTCCATAATCGTTGGAGATTTCAACACTCCCTTGGCAGTGTTGGATCGATCCTCCAGAAAGAAGCTGAGCAGGAGGGGAGACAAGATGGCGGACTGAAGCCAGCTTTCAACAAAGGCTCCTGTCCAGAAGGAGAGTTAAGGGACAGGAATTTAGTAGGTATCCTGGTGGACTTGAGCCTCACCAAGAGAGAAGGCTGAAGAACGCACATCAACACCGCTGAGGCAAGTTGTGATCACAAGGACGCAAACAAAAGGTACAAAATCCACCACCAAGAGGACGGGAGTTCCCCTCCCCCATGAGACCGGCTCTAGAGCCCCACAATTGAACAAGCGGGCAGAAATTAAAGGCCCTCCCACTACACTCCACGGGAGAGACCTTCTAAAAACTGGACATACCTCCCCTACTGGGGTGCCGTGGCGTTCTCCTGCCGGACATAGGGCTGAATAAAACTTTGGGAATCCTTTGCCGGCAACCCTGAATCCCCGGCGCTCCCCTCCCGCTCACTGAGGTCTGGAGGCCTGTCCCCCAGGACTTCGGATCCTTGGGTGATTTCTCAAGGGGAGTGGACAGTCCCCGAGTTGCGACTGGTCAGCACTGACTCTGAGGCGCGCCGAGTGAGGAGAGGGCACCCGGCTGAGGGGGAGTCACGCCTCGCGGCACTTCCCTGCGGTGCAGTGCACCAACCCTCCCCGGGCATACGGGGCCCAAGACTGAATAAGACTCTGGCCTCCCCACTGAGAGCTGAGAACCCCTACTCTCACTCGGGGTCTGAGGGCCTATCCCCCAGGAGTTCGGCTCCTTGGGTGATTTCTCGAGGGGAGTGCACAGTGCCTGAGCTGCGTCAGGTCAACGCTGACTCTGGGACACGTAAGCGAGGAGAGGGCACTCTGCTGAGGGAAATCAAGCCTTGGCGGCACTTCCCTGCGGTGCAGTGCAGGAGCCCTCCCCGGACCGTAGTATTGCGTGAAACTGAATGAAACTCTAGCTTCCCCCCCCACACTCCCAATCGGGGTCTGGGGGCCCATCCCCCAAGAGTTCTGATTCTTGGGGGATCTCTTAAGGGGTGTGGACCCAGCACAAACTTCGGCCGCTCAGTGCTGACTCTGGGGCGCGGGACAGAGGAGAAAAGGGTCGCCTGAGTGCCCACACCAGAGCAGCAGTTCCCTGGAGGTAGATCAACAGCCGTTTTTTCTTTAACGGCAGAACGCTCACTTCTGGATATTCTGAGGCCACACCCCCTGTCTCCCTGGGCAACCAGAGGAGACCACCGGTGACACGGCTCACAAACCCGGGAAGCTTCCAGGGCGGAGCCGACCCAGAGAGGTGTTCAGACGCAATTCTCCAACAGCAAAGACTTTTGAACTCAAAACAGCCCGACTTCTGTAGGCGACGACAGGAACAGAGACAGAACCTCACAAAGTTGTCTGTTCTGTTCTGTTCTGTTAGCAGCATCCATCAGGGACGGGGCTAAGCCTGAGTGAACACCTCCTTCCCATCACCTGCATCAAACACTCAAAGATGTCAGGCCCCCTCTCCTCCTGCTAGATAGCGGCAGTCTGTGGGGGCCTGGCAGACTTCCTTGTGATTCAGGCAGGTGCAAACCCCTGGAGTGTCTGTTCACTGCAGGCAACTGGGTTAGCCATCTGCAGAGATACCAGTGACTGGGTCCGACGGAGGGGCAAAGTGGGGAAGGAGACGTCAACCTTCCCAGACTGCTCTGTTTGCTGGGTGGCTCCTCCTGACTCCACGCTGCACTGGGGTGAGCTGTGTCCGAGGAGTCACCAGGCCCCTGTGATCCAGTTCCCAGAGACCTCTTGAACCATTCCACCCGAGACAAGTGCCGATTGAGACAGTTGATTCGGACCTTTTGAACTGGGCTAATAGACTGAGGACTTCTCAGGCGGTGCCCTGGGTGTGCGATTGTAGGAAGGTTTGATTCTCCTTTTCCAACTGGGGCCAGAGGTGGGCAGGCGGGGTGACTTAATTGCTGATTTTTCCACACAGCTGAGACTTCAAGCCAGAGTAGAAGTTGCAATAGGATCGAACAGAAACCAGCTGAAAACAAGACAGAACCACTTTGCTCCACCACACCAGACAGGGCCCCAGTTTCTCAGGCCACAACACTGTACGGGCCCTCGATAAAACCCCAGGGGAAAAACCAAAGGGAGTAAACCATGGGGCGGAATCAGCGGAAAAACTCTGGTAACATGAATAACCAGAATAGATCAACCCCCCCAAGAAAAGATACGGCAGATGTGATTGAAGATCCCATTCATAAACAACTGGCTGAGATGTCAGAAGTCGAATTCAGAATTTGGTTTGCAGACAAGATTAATAAAATGGAATTAGGAATTCGAGGAGAAATTCAAAAATTGTCTCAAGAATTTAACGAATTTAAAGACAAAACCACCAAAGACTTAGACACACTGAAGCAAGAACTTACAGCCCTCAAAGATATGAAAAATACAGTAGAATCCCTCAGTAACAGAATGGAGCAAGCAGAAGAAAGGATTTCTGACATTGAAGATAAAGTCTTCGAACGCTCCCAATCTCTCAAAGAGGAAGAAAAATGGAGAGCAAAAACGGATCACTCACTCAGAGAACTCTCAGATAATTCGAAAAAAAACAACATAAGGGTTATAGGAATTTCGGAGAACGATGAAGTGGCTGCCAAGGGCACAGAGGCCCTTTTACATGAACTTATGAAAGAAAATTTTCCAGACATGCCTAGAGAATCTGAAATTCAGATAGCAGACAGCTTCAGAACCCCAGCAAGATTCAACCCCAATAAGCCATCTCCCAGACATATCATAATTAGCTTCACTAAAGTTAACATGAAAGAGAAGATTCTCAAAGCAGCCCGGCGAAAGAAAACTATAACGTACAAAGGTAAGAATATTAGAATAACTGCAGATCTCTCTGCTGAAACTTTTAAAGCCAGAAGAGGCTGGTCATCAACTTTTAATCTCCTAAAGCAAAAAAACTTTCAACCCAGGATATTGTATCCAGCTAAACTGAGTTTCATCTATGATGGAGAAATTAAATACTTCAATGACATTCATATGTTGAAAAAATTTGCCATAAGTAAACCAGCTCTTCAGGATGTTCTCAGACCTATCCTCCACAATGACCAACCCAATCCTATACCACAAAAGTAAACTCACTCAGAAACTTCGGATCAAACTCCAACTTCCACACTGGCGAAAGGATTAAAAATGTCCACTGGACCTTTGAAAAACTCGATACCCAAAATTCCACCACACTTATCAATACTCTCCATCAATGTGAATGGCTTAAACTGTCCTCTAAAGAGGCATAGGTTAGCTGACTGGATACAAAAACTCAAGCCAGATATTTGTTGCATACAAGAGTCACATCTCAACTTAAAAGACAAATACAGACTCAGGGTGAAAGGATGGTCATCCATATTTCAGGCAAATGGTAATCAGAAAAAAGCAGGTGTTGCAATTTTATTTGCAGATACAGTAGGCTTTAAACCATCAAAAGTAAGGAAGGACAAGAATGGTCACTTCATATTTGTTAAGGGTAATACTCAATATGACGAGATCTCAATTATTAATATCTATGCACCCAACCAGAATGCACCTCAATTTATAAGAGAAACTCTAACAGACATGAGTAACTTGATTTCCTCCAGCTCCATAATTGTTGGAGATTTCAACACTCCCTTGGCAGTGTTGGATCGATCCTCCAGAAAGAAGCTGAGCAAAGAAATCTTAGATTTAAACCTAACCATCCAATATTTAGATTTAGCAGACATCTACAGAACATTTCATCCCAACAAAACTGAATACACATACTTCTCATCAGCCAACGGAACTTACTCCAAAATTGACCACATTGTAGGTCACAAGTCTAACCTCAGTAAATTTAAAGGAGTAGAAATTATTCCATGCATCTTCTCGGACCATCGTGGAATAAAACTTGAATTGAGTAACAACAGGAATCTGCATACCCATACAAAAACATGGAAGTTAAATAACCTTATGCTGAATGATAGCTGGGTCAGAGATGAGATTAAGAAAGAAATCACCAATTTTTTGGAACAAAACGACAATGAAGACACAAACTATCAGAACCTCTGGGACACTGCAAAGGCAGTTCTAAGAGGGAAATTTATAGCACTGCAAGCCTTCCTCAAGAGAACGGAAAGAGAGGAAGTTAACAACTTAATGGGACATCTCACACAACTGGAAAAGGAAGAACATTCCAACCCCAAACCCAGTAGAAGAAAAGAAATAACCAAAATTAGAGCAGAATTAAATGAAATTGAAAACAAAGGAATAATACAACAGATCAATAAATCAAAAAGCTGGTTTTTTGAAAAGGTCAATAAAATAGATAAACCTCTGGCCAACCTAATCAGGAAAAAAAGAGTAAAATCTCTAATATCATCAATCAGAAACAACAAAGACGAAATAACCACAGACTCATCAGAAATCCAAAAAATCCTTAATGAATATTACAAGAAACTTTATTCTCAGAAATATGAAAATCTGAAGGAAATAGACCGATACATGGAAGCACGCCACCTTCCAAGACTTAACCAGAATCAAGTGGAAATGTTGAACAGACCCATATCAAGTTCAGAAATAGCATCAACTATACAAAACCTCCCTAAAAAGAAAAGCCCGGGACCAGATGGTTTCACGTCAGAATTCTACCAAACCTTTAAAGAGGAATTAGTACCTATATTACTCAACCTGTTCCAAAATGTAGAAAAAGAAGGAAGACTACCCAACACGTTCTATGAAGCAAACATCACCCTGATCCCCAAACCAGGAAAAGACCCAACAAGAAAAGAAAATTATAGACCAATATCACTAATGAATATAGATGCAAAAATATTCAACAAGATCCTAACAAACAGAATCCAGCAACACATCAAACAAATTATACATCATGACCAAGTTGGTTTTATCCCAGGGTCTCAAGGCTGGTTCAATATACGTAAATCTATAAATATAATTCAGCACATAAACAAATTAAAAAACAAAGACCATATGATTCTCTCAATTGATGCAGAAAAAGCTTTTGATAATATCCAGCATCCCTTCATGATCAGAACACTCAAGAAAATTGGTCTAGAAGGGACTTTTCTTAAACTGATAGAGGCTATCTACAGCAAACCCACAGCCAATATCATATTGAATGGAGTTAAATTGGAATCATTTCCACTCAGATCAGGAACCAGACAAGGCTGCTCATTGTCTCCATTGCTTTTCAACATTGTAATGGAAGTTTTAGCCACCGCAATTAGGGAAGAAAAGGCGATCAAGGGTATCCATATAGGGTCAGAAGAGATCAAACTCTCGCTCTTCGCAGATGATATGATTGTGTATCTGGAAAACACTAGGGACTCTACTACAAAACTCCTAGAAGTGATCAAGGAATACAGCAGCGTCTCAGGTTACAAAATCAACATTCATAAATCGGTAGCCTTTATATACACCAACAACAGTCAAATTGAAAAAGCAGTTAAGGACTCTATCCCATTCACAGTAGTGCCAAAGAAGATGAAATATTTGGGAATTTACCTAACAAAAGACGTGAAAGATCTCTATAAAGAGAACTATGAAACTCTAAGAAAAGAAATAGCTGAAAATGTTAACAAATGGAAAAACATACCATGCTCATGGCTAGGAAGAATCAACATTATCAAAATGTCCATACTACCCAAAGCAATATATAATTTCAACGCACTCCCTATTAAAGCTCCACTGTCATATTTTAAAGATCTTGAAAAAACATTACTTCGTTTTATATGGAATCAGAAAAAACCTCGAATAGCCAAGACATTACTCAGAAATAAAAACAAAACAGGAGGAATCACACTACCAGACCTCAGACTTTACTACAAATCGATAGTGATCAAAACAGCATGGTATTGGCACAAAAACAGAGAAGTAGATATCTGGAATAGAATAGAGAACCAAGAGATGAATCCAGCTACTTACCGCTATTTGATTTTTGACAAGCCAATTAAAAACATTCAGTGGGGAAAAGATTCCCTATTTAACAAATGGTGCTGGGTGAACTGGCTGGCAACCTGCAGAAGACTGAAATTGGACCCACACCTCTCACCATTAACTAAGATAGACTCTCATTGGATTAAAGATTTAAACTTAAGACATGAAACTATAAAAATACTAGAGGAGAATGCAGGGAAAACCCTTGAAGAAATTGGTCTGGGTGAGTATTTCATGAGGAGAACCCCCCGGGCAATTGAAGCAGCTTCAAAAATACACTACTGGGACTTGATCAAACTAAAAAGCTTCTGCACAGCTAAGAACATAGTAAGCAGAGCAAGCAGATAGCCCTCAGAATGGGAGAAGATATTTGCAGGGTATAACTCTGACAAAGGTTTAATAACCAGAATCCACAGAGAACTCAAACGCATCAGCAAGAAAAAAACAAGGGATCCCATCGCAGGCTGGGCAAGGGATTTGAAGAGAAACTTCTCTGAAGAAGACAGGCGCACGGCCTTCAGACATATGAAAAAATGCTCATCATCTTTAATCATCAGAGAAATGCAAATCAAAACTACTTTGAGATATCATCTAACTCCAATGAGACTAGCCTATATCACAAAATCTCAAGACCAGAGATGTTGGCGTGGATGCGGAGAAAAGGGAACACTTCTGCACTGCTGGTGGGAATGCAAATTAATACATTCCTTTTGGAAAGATATATGGAGAACACTCAGAGATCTAAAAATAGATCTGCCATTCAATCCTGTAATTCCTCTGCTGGGCATATACCCAGAAGACCAAAAATCACAACATAACAAAGATATTTGTACCAGAATGTTTATTGCAGCCCAATTCATAATAGCTAAGTCATGGAAAAAGCCCAAGTGCCCATCGATCCACGAATGGATTAATAAATTGTGGTATATGTATACCATGGAATACTATGCAGCCTTAAAGAAAGATGGAGACTTTACCTCTTTCATGTTTACGTGGATGGAGCTGGAACATATTCTTCTTAGTAAAGTATCCCAAGAATGGAAGAAAAAATACCCAATGTACACAGCCCTACTATGAAACTAATTTGGGACTCTCACATGAAAGCTATAACCCAGTTACAACTTAACAATAGGGGGAAGTGGGAAAGGGGGGGTGGGTAGAGGGAGGGGAATCGGTGGGATCACACCTGTGGTGCATATTACAGGGGTATTTGCAAAACTTGGTAAATGTAGAATGTAAATGTTTTGGCACAGTAACTGAGATAACGCCGGAAAGGCTATGTTAACCACTGTGACACAAATGTGTCAAATGGTTTATAAAGTGAGTGTATGATGCCCCATAATCATATCATTGTATACAGTTATTATTTAATAAAAAAAAAAAGAAGCTGAGCAAAGAAATCTTAGATTTAAACCTAACCATCCAATATTTAGATTTAGCAGACATCTACAGAACATTTCATCCCAACAAAACTGAATACACATACTTCTCATCAGCCCACGGAACTTACTCCAAAATTGATCACATTTTAGGTCACAAGTCTAACCTCAGTAAAATTAAAGGAATAGAAATTATTCCATGCATCTTCTCGGACCATCATGGAATAATACTTGAATTGAGTAACAACAGGAATCTGCATACCCATACAAAAACATGGAAGTTAAATAACCTTATGCTGAATGATAGCTGGGTCAGAGATGAGATTAAGAAAGAAATCACCAATTTTTTGGAACAAAACGACAATGAAGACACAAACTATCAGAACCTCTGGGACACTGCAAAGGCAGTTCTAAGAGGGAAATTTATAGCACTGCAAGCCTTCCTCAAGAGAACGGAAAGAGAGGAAGTTAACAACTTAATGGGACATCTCACACAACTGGAAAAGGAAGAACATTCCAACCCCAAACCCAGTAGAAGAAAAGAAATAACCAAAATTAGAGCAGAATTAAATGAAACTGGCCTTTGAATTTCAACTAAAACATCAGATATTCTTGGGTCTCCAGCCTGCCAACTTTTGGACTGAAACATACACGAATAACTCCTCTGGTTCTTAGGCCTTTAAACTCTGTCTGGCACTACTAGGCTTTCCAACTGTAAGTTTTGTTTTTTGTTTGATTGTTTTCTTTAATTTTAAGTAAATTTATTTCAGGTTAATGTGAGGGTACAAGCAACCAGGTCAAAATATTTGATTTTGTTAGGTAGAATTTTCCCACACTCAAAAGGTGTGCCAATGCCCCCCCCCACCCAGTGCCCATTCAGTGAGAGCATCCCAATTCTTCCTTCCTTATTACCCCTCCCCCAACTTGAAATGAGTTTTTTCTCCTATTTGGGCATGTGTTGGATCATCTACTGGCTTCATATTAGTTTTGAGTACACTGGATAATTGCTTTTACATTCTTTTGATATTTTACTAAAAGAATGTGTTTCAACTACATCCTGGATATTATAAAAATCGTGAAGTCATCATCTTTTTTATGGTTGAATAGTATTCCACGGTATGCATGTACCACAATTTGTTAATCCATTCCTGACTTGATAAGCATTTAGGTTGTTTCCAGGTCCTGATTGTTTTTTATTTCTTTGAGACAGAGTCTAACTCTTTCACCCTAGGCAGAGTGCCATGGTATCAGCCTAACTCAAGCTACTGGTGTCAAGAGATCCTCTGGCTTCAGCCTTCCAAGTGGCTAGGACTACAAGCACTGGCCACAAGGCCTGGCTAGTTTTTTTTATTATTATTATTCTTATTTATTTATTTGTAAGACTATTTACAAAAGATCGTTCCTACAAAAAAAAAAAAAAAGATAAATGAAGTTTTTCAGGCAGATGGAAAATGATAAGAGATGGAAATTTGATTTACACAAGGGAATGAAAAGTGCCAGTAATGATTACTCACTAATAACAAAAGGAGAAACAGTAACTTTACAGTTAAGAAGCATGGTAAACATCACCTTAACAAAGAGATCAAAATTATTATCATTAATAAGATAAATGAACATTCTGCATTTTCTGATACCAAGAAGGATATGCATTATTTATGAAGTATTCATGCCAAAAATGTAATCATGAATGTAATCATGAGGAAATAAACCCCAGTTCAAGGACAATCTACAAAACAACTTGCTTATATACTTTAAAAATATCAATGTCATAAAAGACAAAGAAAGGCTAAGGAGGAGTTACAGATTAAAGACTAGCGAAACATACTAAGTAAATACACCATAGATCCTAGATGGATACTGGATCAAAGGAAAAGAAAATTACTATAAAGGACATTATTGCAGAAACTGGCAAAATTTGAATATGTGCTGAATATTAGAGACTAGTATGTATTTTTTTTTTTTTTTTTTTTTTGTAGAGACAGAGTCTCACTTTATGGCCCTTGGTAGAGTGCCGTGGCATCACACAGCTCACAGCAACCTCCAGCTCCTGGGCTTAAGCGATTCTCTTGCCTCAGCCTCCGGAGTAGCTGGGACTACAGGCGCCCGCCACAGCACCCGGCTATTTTTTTGTTGCAGTTTGGCCGGGGCTGGGCCTGAACCCGCCACCCTCAGCATATGGGGCCGGCGCCCTACTCACTGAGCCACAGGCGCTGCCCGAGACTAGTATGTATTAATATTAAATTCCTTTGGCTGATTGCATGATAAATAAGAGAGTATAATTTTTCTTAGAAAAGACAAACATTTACGGTATTGTGTCTATACTGTATTCTCAAATGCTTCTGCAAAATATATACTGTGTGTTAATTTTTTTAGTTTTTTAGTTTATCTATTTTTATTAGAAACTGGGTCTCACTCTTGCCCAGGCTGGTTTGGAACTCCTGAACTCAGTTGATCCTCCCACCTCAACGTCCCAGAGTGCTAAGATTATGGGCACGAGCCACCGTGTCCAGGCTAACTAAAGGTTTTGAGACTTCTCAGTCTCCATAATGAGTCAGTTCATTCTAATAAGTCAATTTCTGTCCCTCTGTCTCTATTCTGTGTGTCTGTCTGTGTGTATGTCTCTCACCATGTCTTTCTTAGTCCTATTTCTATGAAAAACTATGCATAATACAGAAACTTTTGGTATTGAGATGTGGGAAATGGTTGTAACAAATATCTAAACAGGTAGAAGTGACTCTGGAGCTGGGTGTTGGTTAGAGGATAGAAGGGTTTTGAGGTACACAGAAATTAAAGGTGATTCTGGTAAGTGCCAGATAAAAATGAAGAACAGTATTGGAAACTGAAGGAAAGGCGATTCTTGTTTTGAAGTGAAAACGACCTTGACTCTAAAAATGTTCTAGAGTTGGTAGAAGGTGAACCTTCTGAGCAGTGAAATTAGAAATTTAGCGGAGTGGAATTCTAAGCACAGTGGCGGGAAGAACATTTTGGTTCTTCCTGTTTATTGTAAAATGGGAAAGAAGCAAGCTGAATTGAAGAGATAAGTAAAAAGGAACCAGAACTTGGAAGATTTCAAAAATTCTCAGCCTACCCATATTACTAAATTTTCCTTAAGAAAAGGCTTTTTTTTTTTTTTTCTGAAGAGAACACTTAATGTGTAGCTAAACAACTATTTGATAATGTTAGTGTGGCTGTGGACCATGGATCTCACCAGGCATTTTAGCAGAAACTAGGAATAGATATGGGGTTACACTAGAGAAACAATACAAGATGGGACTAAAGGAAATTAAAAAAGCACTGTGAAAAGAATTAAGGCTACAAAAATGTTTTATCCTTTAACAAAAGGAAAGAATGAACCCAAAGGTGAGAGATGACCTTGGCTACAGTTTCCAACACAGGCTGTTTCCTCCTTGCTTTCAGAAGCCTGTCCCTCACAGGCAGCTGTGTGGGTGAAGCCCTCATAGAGACATGTGGTCAGGGCTGCCCCAATAAGCAAAAGGGACGGGGCCACTCAGCAGAGCTATGCAGGAAAACCTGACACCCAAATGGACCTGAAGGAGGTCATGAAATCATATGAAAGAGGATTATTCGCCAGCTTTATGAACTCCCGGGAAATATTTTGCTAAGTTTAGTAATTTTCTTTGGACCCATCACTCCTTCCGCCCCTCCTATTTCTCCATGTAGGAGTGGAAACATCTCTATCCCATCCATGTGCCAATATCAAATTTTCAGAAACACATAAGTTTCTGGTTATGTCTGGTTTTACAATATCACAACTGGGGAGCAGATTATCCTCAGGATAAATAATATTTACATAGTCACCCATATATAATATACATGACATTTTATGAAACTTTAGAATTCAGGCTTTACAGTTGATACAGTGATGAGTGAAAAGGCATGGGGATGTTAGGATAAAATGAACACAATTTTCTTGTGAGCAGGATATAAATTTTGGTGGTGTCAGAGAGTGGAATGTTGGGGACTGAATTGATTACCCCCAAAATATATATGTTGAAGCCTTAATCCTGGAACATGATGTTACTTGGAAATGGAGACTTTGTGCGTGCAGTATAACGGAGGTCAGAAGGGTGGGGCTCTCATGATGGGATCACTGCCCTTATAAGAAGAGGCACCAGACAGCCTGCTGGCCCTCTTTCCCTGCTAAACTAAGCAAAGACATAGCAGGAGTGCAACCATCTACAAGCTAGGGACAGCACCCACCCTAGAAAGAGAAAACACTGGCACCTGAATCTTGGATTTCTAGACTCTGTAACTGTTAGAAAATATATTTATGTCATTAAAGCCAACCAGTGTATGGTATTTTGTAATGGCAGCCTGAGCTAAGATACAGTGCAAAACCACCAATTCTTTCCTTTATCCTGGGCTATAGTTGTGATTTATCTTTTGTAAGAAAGTGTGAGTAATTATAAATTCATTTCATAAAAGTACTGAGTACATTGGATACTTTTTCTTCCATTATTGAGATACTCTGGAGGGGAATGTGAAGGGAGGGCAGAGGTTTGATAGAGGGAGGGTAAATTGTGGGACCACACCTATGGAGCATATTGCAAGGGTATCAAGTATAGAACACAAATGTCTTAACACAATAATTAAGTAAATGAAGTGAAAATTTTATTAATTAGTTCTATGTAAGCATTCCAAATTGTATTAAAAAAATCAACACATTGTACCACACAAATGCATAAATGTATTCATGATCTATGTGTACATGACTTAAAAAAAGGAAGAAAAAAGTAACCACCAATTCTACTCCTGGTGATATAATCAACAGAAATGACGAAAACAAACAAACAATGCTAAATTTACTCTTATACATAATGGGTAAAAATTGGAAAGAACCAAAACTATGCTAGGTTTTGGTTAAATGAATAATTCCTGGTATAGTCACGAGATGAAATAGTCCTGGGTAATGAAGAAATTCAGACTACCATTCCACAGAACAATGGAGTCAGATGTCACAGACTCAATGTAGACACAAAGATAACAGACTCAGAAGAAGACAGAGCATTTGGCTCCATTTATATGAAGGTCAAGAGCAGGTAAGCTAGTCTATCACCTAGAGTTCACAACAGTGATTAACTAGGGGTGATATGGGCTGAAAGAGGCATGAAGGAGCATTATCAGGTGTTGTAAATATTCTAAATTTCAATGATCATAGCAGATGCAAAGATACGTACAATTAACATTATGTTCATTGCTATAGATAGATATGTTGAATCACATCGAAAAGAAAAACAAAGGAAAGGAAGGCCTGTCAGGGTCCATCCATTCCCAGCCAGTTGCTCACTTCATATTCACAAGTGAGATTTTCCACTAGGTCCCAGGAGAGAGAACGCCCAGCAACTAGCAGAGTCCTAGAGAGCTGGGTGCTCAGTGTGGCTAGGCCCAATTCCAGCTCTGCCTTTTGAGCTTTGGGGGCTCCCCTCCCCCTCCCCCAGTTCCTTCTGCTCTGTAGCCTGTGTGACGTAAGCCTGAGCTTGAGCAGGGGCAGAGACAAGCGGAGCTCGGCCACAGGACAGCAGACAACCTGGACAACAGGGCGCAGGGCAAGGAGGGCACAGTAGGCACCCGGGGAAGAAGGGGAACCCTGACGTCCCTCTCAGGGGGTTGACGTGGTGGCGGCAACTGCTGCTGAGCCTGTGCTGGCCCTGGCTTCCGGGAGCTCCACGGGGGAAATGCAGGCTGTGCCCAGGAGGCTCCTACAGTGAGCCCTGCTTCCTCGCCCCTCTCTCACGTCTTACCTGCCTGTATTTCTCTGGAACACACACAGGGGGCAGGTGAATGGGAATGACAAGGCCCTGTTAGTGAACAGACCTCTGGAGGAAAACCCACAGGAGAAAGGAAGACGGCGCCTCGACTTCAGGACGCCCCCACAGGAGCTGGGCCCCCAGAGGGACACCCTTTGGTTTGGAAGACAAGCTGCTGTGTGACTGCCCCCGAGGAAGCTAGCCAGGGTAGACGCATCTCGCCTCTAAACCACTGAAGGTGAACCCTTGGGCTGTTTTCTCTGTAGGTGTCTGCCAGAGGATGAAGGATCCCCGGATGCTGCTCCCCCACCTCTCCAGGTTCCTGCAGAGCTTCAGATAATTCCCCGGGTCTGGAGGGGATGTGGGTATCCCTGAGAGGAAGGCAGAATGTCCAGGGGCACAGAGGGGGCACTGGGTGAGCTGGGGGGTTTGCATCATCCCTCGGGCCTCAAGTAGATGCCTTAACCTGCAGTAGATGAAGGGTACCCTTGCCCAGCAGACACGCAGGAGGGCGGGCACTGGGGAGGGTACATTTAGGTCCACGGCACAAGGCTTGTGACCCCTTCCCCTGCTGAGCACCCCAAGGGTGGAGTGGCGGTTGCCTGGGGCAGGATGCACGCCTGGCAGGGCTCCTTTCCTCCAGGGTTCAGGAGGAACCTGAGTCCCTGGCCTCCCCTCCCCATCAAGCTCAGAGCCTTCAGTGTTCCCTGCCTCCCTGTCTCCAGGTGCTTGCGGTTCTCACTCTGTGGTATGCTCAGGTGAGTGACTCTGGAGAAGCAACTCCAATGCCTGGCTATAGGAGGCTGTTTGGAGTCTGTCCTCCCATGTAGTTGAACCATTGCACCTTTAAGTGGGTGCCTTACTCCACTATGAAAGTCAGCAGGCGAAGATGTGCCTGCCCTGGAGAAGGAAAAGACGAAGTCTTATTGTCCCAGATTGTGTGCAGGTCAGGTGAGAGGACACTGTCTCTGGGTAAGGTGGGGGGTGGGCTTGGCCAGGTTTTTGATGGAAATTGCAGTGGCTACTTGCAGACTGAAGGCAACAGCATGCTCTGATGCTAAGAACGTGGGACACATAGCCCAGGACAGCCCAGGACATGAAAGAGTGAGTAGCTGCCACTCCCTTCAGTTTAACTCTTCAACTTCCTGCCCCAGGTTATGGGAGGGAATGAGAGGAGATAAAACTGTTCAATTCTACTGAGAATGGATAATGATATTTTTGTTTTCATTTTAATTGCTTCTGTATGTTCTTTATTTCAGGAAAAGAGAGAGATGTGAGGACAGGACATGGGGACCATCTACAGAGGTGCAATCTGCTAAGCAGCAGCCCTTTGTGTGATGGCAGCAGGTGGTATATTTTATACCCTTGGGTTTGGAATGGGGGATGTTGCAATTCTCCCTCTCAGGTGAGTTTCCTTATACCATATCAGGGGTTTCCTGGGCAACTGGTGTTTATAGAGATTTACTGCCAATTTCACAACAGCTCCACACCTCCCCCAACTCCAGGCTTGTGGAAATGTGGTGGCAACACAGGACAATGAAACACGTCTGGATCTGTGTGGTGAGCTCAGCTCATGTGTCGAGCCAAGTCCAGCATGTGCTGACTGCTCATGGGGTCTGCTCCTGTCCTATGTGAGTTCTGAGTCCTTCCCCTGCTTAGACAAACTGCTTGAGTAATGTAGGCAGTAAGGGCCAGGACAGGGGCTCTGAGCAAGTCTCTGTTTATAGGACCTGTGATCTCTTAGTATCTGTGTACTGTGGCCTCCCAGGTGAGGCTGGGCTGGAGGAGCGAGGAAGATGCACAGGCTGGAGTCTTCATGCTACAGAACTGCCTTCTTGAGACGTCAGGCAGGAGATGGAGGCCAGTTGAAAGGTCAGATTTCCTAAATGGTATGCATGGGCCCACTGGTGGCCTAGGGTAATTGTAAGAGCCTTGGCAGCCCCCATGGGTAAGGATTGGTGTCTTGTAAACTTGATTATCTACAAAGAGCTATGCAGGTAATCCAGTGTCATAAATTGTTTGCTGGTCAGAGGTGACAAGGCTTTAAAGTATCATGCTGACTGTTGGGCACATGTGTGAGCTTCACTGGGATGTCAGCTCTCTCAGTGAGGTTTGCTGGTTCTGGATTAAGGACACCAAACTCCTTACTCCCCACAGACATAGTTTCCAACCTGAAGCAACATCTGCGAACCAAGCAGCAGTGATTGTGTCATGACATTGTCTTGGGAAGCAAGGAAGGGGTAGTTGACTCTGAGGGTGAAAGGATGGAGTCTTGAGCATGTCAAAGTGAGATGCGTAGCTTCCTTTCCCAAGCCCCAGCTGTTTCTTGATTGTAAAGGAAGTACCATGGACACACCCTCTTTCCCCCAAAATCATTGGTTTGCAATAGCACGTCAATGTGTTTCGTAATTACAAAAGCTTTGTTTACCCAAGATTGAAGTAATTTAAGCACCCTCAGTGTTTTCAATGAGCTATCTTACAGGTATTCTTGATGTCCTTCCCTTTGTGCCTTTAGCAATAGTGTCCTCTAGAGATGGTCCAGGCACCCCTGAAGACAGGAAATTCCCCACAGGCTTTGTTAGTATTTGTGATGTGATTGTGCAGGGTATTCCATAGGGGGAGGCATGGCCCATGGGCCCGTCTGCTTCCTCATTGCAAAAAGCACACAGGTTCTTTCACATTTGTCAGGACTGTTATCAATATCAGCCCATTGTCCATCTGTGGCTTAGATGAGAGGAACATCTGTGTCCCTGAAGGGTGCTGTTGCGTGTTCACAAGAAATTTAGTTATGCCTCTAACATAAAGGACTTGTGATGATGACGCAGATGTGAAGCTGATAAACACTGGTACCCCAGGTTCAAGGCACCTGCAGGCAGATAGAGGCAAAGAAGCTGGTAAATGAAAGGTGAAACGAAAGGGATGTATGGCATAAAAAGAGGTAAGAGTCCATTCCCTTCCCTCCCTTTAAGGTGCATGTGGATGAGAGGTTCATACCCAGGCTTCTCAACAAGGTGAAGTGAAAACCCCTATTGCCCTGTCTTCAGTTGCTCAGTGGAACTTGGGAAAAACAGACAAGCCCTTTTGTGTTCTTCCTCACTGCACACAATGGACATTGGACTTGGCTCATCAGCATAATGTATACACCCCTACCCCTATTGCTATGGACAGTGTGTTATATGACAGGTCTGATGGTCATTCCAGAAAAAGTTCCAAAATTTCTTTGAAAGGTAGACTAGGTGCTGGTGTGGTACACAGCTTACTCAGGGGAGTAATTCAAAGATGACCATAGTGATATTCAGCAATGAAATATGTAGCACTTTTTCTAAGATTGTTAATTGTCCAACCTTGTATATACAACAGAATATTACATAGTCATAAAAAGAATAAAATAACATCATTTATAGCAACATGCATGGAAGCGGAGATCAGTCTATTAAGTGGAAACAGCCAGGCACAGAAGATGCATATCACATATTCTCAACTCATCTGGGAGCTAATAAAGTTTATCTCATGGGGGCAGAGAATAGAATGATACAAAAGGATGAAAAAGGTATGTGTACAGGTGGGTGTAAATAGATGACCAATGGATACAAACATACAGTTAGAACAAATAAGACTGTTTGATAGCAGACTGAGATAACTATAGTTAACAATAATAGATAGTTTCAAATTATGAGAAGAGAGGACTTAAAATGTTCGCAACACACAGAAATGATAAATTCTTGAGCTAATGTTTACTTTAAATACCCTGACTTGATCATTGAATGTTGTATGCATCTAACAAAATATCATCAGTATCTCAAAAATGCATACATATATTATGTATCAATAAAAAATACCAATAACCCCAAATCAACAGACACATACACTTTCACAAAAATATAAAAGCCCAGACCCAAATGAACCAAGAAAAATCCAGACAAATAAAAACAAAACCCAATAAACATTCCATTAGATAACAAACTTCAATTCATAAAGGACAATCACTAGTAAAAATAAAGTAACAAAAAATCAAATAATGGGAATGAAGCTGAAAAGCTTCTACACAGCAAAGAACACAATTAAAGCAAATATATAACCTTTATAATGGGAAAAGATATTTACATGTTACTGATCTAACAAAGAGTTTATAACTAGAAATTACAGAGAAGTGTAATAAAAAGAGTCAATCATCCCATCTATCACTGGGAAAGTGACATGAACTGAACCTTCTGTAAAGCCGACAAATGGCCAACAATCACGAAAAACTTCTGACCATCCCTAATTAACAGAGAAATGCAAATCAAAACCACCCTGAAATATCACCTCACCCACATGAGAATAGCTCACATCACAAACTCCCAAAGCTGCAGATGCTGGAGTGGATGTGGAGAGACGGGAACACTTTTACACTGTTGGTAGGACTGCAAACTAATACAGCATCTTTTGAAAAAAGTATGGAAAATCCTCAACTCAAAATAAACCTTCCATTTGATCTCACAATCCTATTCCTAGGCATCACCCCAGAAGATAAAAAAATCACTTTATCATAAAGACATCTGCACTAGATTGTTTATCATAGTTCAATTTACAATTGCTAAGATGTAGAAACAGCCTAAGTGCCCATCAATCCATGAATGCATTAATAAACTGCGGCATATGTATACCATGGAATACTATTCAGCCATAAAAAATATCGAGCCTTTCCATTTTTTGTATTAACTTGGATGGAGTTGAAAAACATTCTTCTTAGCAAAGAATCACAAGAATGGAAAAGTAAGTATCCAATGTACTCAATACTAATATGAAGCAAGTAAATAATACCCACAGAAGAGAAAAACTCAATTCAACTCAAGTTGAGAGAAGGGAGGAAGAAGGAAAGGGGAGGATGAAAGGGACTGGTATACTCTCAATGGGCACAATGTAAGGGTAAATGGTACACTTCTTTGGTGCAGGACACAACTACCTAACAAATGTAAATATTGTAACCTAACAACCTAATTGTAAGCCTTTATAGTAATTTAGAATATAAAAAATCAAATATATTGTAGCAAAAATGAGCACATGAATTACAAAAAAAGAATGACACGTATAAAAACATGAATTAATAAAAAATTATGACCTAAACAACCACAACAAAAACCAAGTAAGTATATAAACAATTATCACAGAAGATAAACCAAAGCAATGGAAGTATACTAGCACACATACACCTAAAACTTCACATGGACAAATATATATGTTCTCACAAATACAGGCAAAGTCAACTAATAGTACCCAACAAACCTACCCACATACAAAACCCAAACTCCAAATTAAGTAAAAACACAAAGGCATACCAATCACTAAGAAACATACCAAAACATACAAAAGGGGAAAAAACAATTAACAGGCAAATAGCAAAAATCAAATTTTACAAACAAAATATAAAGACCAAATGCAATCTGATACCTCTAAAAATGTAGCATACAAATTATACATAAAACAAATATCCAAAGTCTAATATAAAATTTTATAAGACAATGAAGAAAATAAAACACAGGAATGCATTACTATGAACTGAATTAGCCTTTCCCTCTTTCATATGATGAAGCTCTAACACCCAATGAGATTGTATTTGGAGGTGGGTCCGTTAGGAGGTATCAATAATTAGGTTTAGATGATATCATGAGGGTGGAGCCCATATGATATGATGAGCTCTCATTCTTTCTGTTTTCTTCTTTTTTTTCTTGAGTCTCATGCTGTCCTTGCCTTAGGCAGAGTGCCATGGCGTCATAGCTCACAGCAACCTCCAACTCTTGACTCACGCGATCCTCTTGCTTCAGTTTTTCTATTTTTAGTAGAGACAAGGTCTTGCTATTGCTCAGGCTGGTCTCAAACTTATGAGCTCAAGCAATCCAGCCGCCTCAGCTAGGATTACAGGCGTGAGCCGCTATCACTGTTTCTCTTAATCTCTCTTTTTCTTTTTTTCTATAGATACAGGCACAAAGAAAAGGCCATGTGAGCATACAGTGAGAAGATGGCTGTCACTAGAAACAGACCATCCTGGCACCCTGATCTTGGACCATGAGAAAATGAATTTGTGATGTTTAAGTGACACAGATGATATTTTGTTATGGTATGGCAGCCTTAGCTGTGTAACACATGCATAAACACCAAAATAAAATCAAGACAAATAACAAATAGGAACATACGTGTAAATGGCAAAAATGATAATCAATAAGAAAAATAGTAATGCCAAAACAAATTCAAATCAAGCCAATCCATCTACACAAACAAAATTCTCCCCCCAAAACAACATAAATAAAATTATTAGGACAAACTCCAAATGAGTCTGGTCCCTATGTGCTATACATTATGGGTAGTTAAGATCTACTGCAGGTTAAGGCATCTACTTGAGGCCCGAGGGATGATGCAAACCCCCCAGCTCACCCAGTGCCCCCTCTGTGCCCCTAGACATTCTGCCTTCCTCCCAGGGATACCCACATCCCCTCCAGACCCGGGGAATTATCTGTGAAGCTCTGCAGGAACCTGGAGAGGTGGGGGAGCAGCATCAGGGGATCCTTCATCCTCTGGCAGACACCTACAGAGAAAACAGCCCAAGGGTTCACCTTCAGTGGTTTAGAGGCGAGATGCGTCTACCCCAGCTAGCTTTCTCGGGGGCAGTCACACAGCAGCTTGTCTTCCAAACCAAAGGGTGTCCCTCTGGGGGCCCAGCTCCTGTGGGGGCGTCCTGAAGTCGAGGCGCCGTCTTCCTTTCTCCTGTGGGTTTTCCTCCAGAGGTCTGTTCACTAACAGGGCCTTGTCATTCCCATTCACCTGCCTCCTGTGTGTGTTCCAGAGAAATACAGGCAGGTAAGACGTGAGAGAGGGGCGAGGAAGCAGGGCTCACTGTAGGAGCCTCCTGGGCACAGCCTGCATTTCCCCCGTGGAGCTCCCGGAAGCCAGGGCCAGCACAATCTCAGCAGCAGTTGCCGCCACCATGTCAATCCTCAGAGGGACGTCAAAGAACAGAAAGGAGAGAAGTAAACACTGTATGCAATAGATGCAGGTTGTACACAGTCAAACATGTTAGGAGGAAAGAATAAATTATTTTTACTGTCTTGGGTAAAATGCTAAATTTCCCCCATGTGGTAGGGTATCATGAGACATGTGGCTGTTATGAAATCAGCAATAAAACTGTAGAAACATACAACCCTTGAATCCTACTCAGCCATAAAAAGATGGAGATTTTGTATCTTTTATTACAACTTAGCTAGATTTTGAGAACACTCTCCTAAGTAAAGCATCAGAAAAAAATGTAAAATCAAGCATCCTATGTAGTCAATACTGAGTTGAAACTTGTAGATTAACAACAATGTGCACATATGAGAGAAAAACTCAAGTTCAAGAAGGGGGGATGGAGAGGGGGTTTGGTACATTCCCACCTAATGGGTACAATGTGCAGATATACAACACACTTCCTGGCTGAAAGTCACAACTACAAGGTGGACTTGACACACTCAAAAATGTAATCTAATTGTATGTACCCTCATATTAATCCAAAATATAAAATAGAAGTGTTACCACAAGAGAGCAGGTAGTGAAGCCTAGCAGCTATCTCCTGATTATCAGTTATATGATGCCCTTCCCCGCTTCAACTATAACTTTAGAAAAAGTAAGAAACAATAATTTAAAATAATAAAAGCTTCTTGGGTGAGTAGTGCTTAGTCCCTTATAAATCAGTGACATGTTTCGAAGGTCTTTTCAAAGACAGTCAATAAGAATATGTTTAAGTCTTTGAGAAAAAATGAACTTGTAGTTCAACAATGGAGGCATTGAAAAGGCAGAAGAGTCTTTGGAGAGCCATGAAGAAGTCTTGCAAATGATGAAAAGTCTGTAGATGAGAAAAGTTTAGAGAATGTGGGAACCTAGTAGGAAATGTCTCTGTTGACAAAGAAGGAAGGCTGTTTCCTCAATACAATGCATTTCCCATTGCAGTCAAGCCTTATTTCGCAAAAATGCGTGGAAGTGGAAGTGTTTTCCCAGGAGTCAACAGTTCCTATGTATAGTCTTGTAAAAATCACAAGAAGTTCCTGAGGTAGTCCAGCACTGAAGAGTGGATGCATAGGATCTGTAACAGGCATTTCCCAGCTGGTAGCTACAAGTCAATCCCCAGGGCTACCACATAGGAGAAGTATGTTGTACATTGCTTTTCACAAAAATGCGCCATTCATATTTTAGTCTACATGAATGACACCTTCTTGTGAAAGGCACTGCACACTGAACAGATGAATGTGGTAACCCAGACCAAACGCTGCCCATTGATGAAGTCTTTATTCAAACCCTCACAGGGTTCTTCTGCCTTTGCCTTGGCACCAAGATTTATGCCAAGCAACTATCCAACATTTACCCATGGCCCTCCCTTTTCCATCTTACCCTGAGTCAAAGTTTAACATACAGATTTGTAGGCCAAGCAAGAAAAAATTAATTGTTATTAATTGTTAATAACACATGTATCAAATAAATAAGCTAAAACAAACCCTGAAGCTCAGAGGAGTAAAATAAGCATGCTTTATCTGTGATCCCATTTTCTGTCTTGCTTGTAACCCTTGTTAATTTATGTGGCCTCATCTCTCTCCAAGTTCTAAAGAAGAAATGAAATTTCTGCCTCTCTACCCTTCTACCCTCTGACTGTTCTTCACTTCTTTCTATCCAGGCTCTTATATTATTCTGTGGTTTTTGAGTTCATTTATGGAAGTTCAGCTATGATATATTAGTTAATATACCAATAATTTTAAAGTAATGACTAGAAATGTCATATCAAGATTATTTGCAACAACTTCAATATGATACAAAATGATCATGATTTCTACTGGTTACAAAGTCAAGGAACTAAAATCAAACTGAGATTTGTCCACACACATAAACAGGAAATGCTCATTTTAATTAGTTTTTAATGGGAATAAAAATGTAATTATTTTTTCCCATTCAAATTCACAAGCTTCATGAAGTTAACTCTCTAGAACCTCCCTGAAGCCAGAATGAGAACTCTTATACTAAGGTAATATTAATTTGCTGGTAATTTCTACATTTATTAATATTTCTCTAAAAGTAAGTGAGTATAGACTCTAAATGTGGTTGTGAAATCTCTTCCTCAAGTAATGCCCTGGGCTTATTATCCTCATCTATGAATTTTTGCGAATGTTCTTATGGCCATCAATGTCCATACATTGTCATATATCTAAACTATCAATGTGTAAGCTGGAGGGAGGGATATATGTGTGCTCAACCATTTAGAGACATGTTCTATTTTGTTTATATTACTTTCTGTTACTACCAACTGCTCAAGATTCATCTTGAAATTTCCCTTCTCTGGCCCTAGAATTAATAATTATGAACCGAGGCCTCCATGTTCCCTTTATTAGAGAATGAGATATAAAAAATGAATATCTGAGGTACAATTTTTGAGATCTTTTTCCATCATTACATTCCAGGAGCTATTTACTTTGACCAACGAAGACTAAGATACACTAAAAGGATATGTAACATGGAATATTTGTAGATATAGAAGATGATTTAAAAATAATACACAGCAAAATTAAAAGTTTGTGTATATAAATATTCCTGTGGATTTTAACTCATATGTAGATAGAATAAGAATCACCACTATCAGGGTAAAGAACAATTGCATCACAGTGAATTCTTTCCTTCTGTCATTTAGTAGTTTGACCCTGCCTTACCCCTAAGTCCTGACAATGACTAATATACTTTCCATTAATATAAATAACCTTTTCCAGAATATCAGATAAATGTCATCATGCAATGAAGAACATTTTGAGACTGGTTTCTTTCATTTAGCAAAATGCTTTTGAGACTCATCTAATTGTTGATTTCATCAGTAGTATATTTACTTTCATTGTCATTCCAATGAATGAATGTGCCATACACATTGAAGGAAATTTCACTTGTTCCTAGATTTTTACTCTTACAAATAGAGTCATCTAAAGAATATGTAAAATATCATGTAAACACATAAAAATGGACATTCATATAGCAGGTAGGCATATAAAAATCAAAATCTTAATCAGAGAGCACTTTACTCCCACTGGGATAGCTGAAATTAAAAAGGTTAAATATACTAAGTGTTGTTATGGATATGGGAGGACAGGAAGTATGAAAATGTAAAATAGTTCAACCACAGTAGGAAGGGACTTGCACTTTCTTTAAAAGTTAAACACAAATCTAGCAATTATGGTAGATTCCAAAACAAATGTCTAAACAAAAACTTATACATCAATGTTTACAGAAGCATTGTTTATAATACCCAGTATAATTCAAATGTCCGTCAATAGGTATATGGATAAACAAATCATGTAAATACTGAAATATAATTCAACCATAAAAATATTTTAATCATTGATACATGCAACAACTAAAATGACTCTCAAAAAAATTATGATGATTAAATAATATAGGAAAAGGAGGATGTATCTTTTATCTTTATTTTTCCTCAGACAAAAAGCATAACAAATAGCAGTTGCCAAGGCAAAAATACTGATGTAGTTGAAAAAGGATCATCTGGTGGGTGAGTGGGAGAAGAAACAAAAAATGCTACATTTTCTTTCTTTCTTTATTCTTTTTTTTTGGCAGTTTTTGGCCAGGGCTGGATTTGAACCTGCCACCTCCGGCATATTAGGCCGGCAACCTACTCCCTTGAGCCATAGGCGCCACCAATACTACATTTTCTAACAATCTATCTCTGTGGGGGCCCTAGTATGAGCAGGAACATCCAAAGAAAAGTAAGGAAATAAATAAAGCCTGGGCCAGGCATGGTGGTTCATGCCTGTAATCCTAGCACTCTGGGAGGCACAGACAGGAGGATTGGTTGATCTTAAGAGTTTGAAACCAACCTGAGCAAGAGTGAGGCCCTATCTCTACTAAAAAACAAACAAACAAAAAAAAAACTAGCTGGACATGGTGGCATATGCCTGTACTGTTGTCCCAGATAATCAGGAGGCTGAGGCCAGAGGATTTATTGACCCCAAGAATTTGAAGTTGTTATAAGTTATGATGATGCCATGGCATTCACTACTCAGGGGGACAGAGTGAGACTCTCTAAGAAAAAAATCAGGGGCAGTGCCTGTGGCTCAAGGAGTAGGGCGCCGGCCCCATATACTGGAGGTGGTGGATTCAAACCCGACTCTGGCCAAAAAATGCAAAAAAAAAAAAAAAATCGAAAGGAAATAAATAAAGCCAGTGCAAAATCTGCTCACTTTCAAGAGTTATAAACTCAACCTTGAAAAAATTCTAAGAAACCAGGTCCAATAGTATATTAAAACTAAATTTAAATATACAACAATAATATAAGTAAAACTAATTAATAAAATACATAAACTAAATATCAAAGCTAACCCAATAATAATAATATTGATACAACATAAGCACACTCATATATAATTATAATTCCAAACGTAATACATATATGAAGTACTCCTACCAATTATGGTAGACTCCAAAATAAATGTCCAAACAAAAACTTACACATCAATATTAATAGAAGCAAACACAATAACTAAGAAAAAGCCAGAAAGGCTACGTTAACCAGTGTGATGAAAATATTTCAAATTGTATATAAAATCAGTGCATGGTACCCCATGATTGCATTCATGTACACAGCTATGATTTAATAATAAATAAATGTTTATAGAAGCATTGTTTTTAATAACCAATATAAATCAAATGTCAAAATAAACATCAAAAAAATTAGGAAAAAACTCATCACAGGCACTGGCACAGACACAGGAAATGCTGAGTTCAGGAAGGAGCAGGTAAGATAATGGGAGCAATAGGCACATGAAGTGCCTGCCCCCTTTACTACAAGGTAGGTGACAAAAAACAGCAATTTCTCAACTTTTTGTTACAATGTAAATTTCCCCCAACACACACAGCTTGGTTTGGGGTAAGATATATGATTAGATTTGGGCACAAAAATTCGCAAATACAAGCTGTTGATTCAACACTAAAATGATAGTAAGGAACTTCTATCAGAGGTTATACTAGTTTCTACCCCATTTCCCAGAAGAAGAATGTAAAATTTATCATTTACTCTCCAGGCACTGGCCCACTGCTATCATCATGTCCAAAAGAGTGGCTCTTAACATCTCTCTTTCATTTAGTTCTGTTAATAAGAGACAATGGAAGAAATATTTGAGGAAAAGAGCCCATGCAATATTTATTCATATTCAAGAGAACTGTAATATTTATTCACACTAAAGAGGATCACAATATTTGTTTGTACTCAAATGGTATTTTTGTCACATCATCCCTTCACACATAATATAAAACGACAGTTAATATTAAAAGTGAAGGAAAAGTTCTGGGTACCATCTTAATTTCTAACTGTATAGTGACCTGAGAGATTTCCTAAGTACTGGCAAAGTTATAGGCTCTGAGAACGAAGGTGATATAAATGAGTGAGAGGCAAAGGCATTTGAGGTTCAGATGGAAAGGTACTTGTGTAAGGATAGAATTCGGGCAATTCTATTGAAAGAGACTTAAATATTGTGAGCATAACTGACCGCTGAGAGAGGGCAGGATTTTTTTTTTCTAGTACTATCATTTGTGCCTTGAGAATAAATAATTTTTATGAATCATGTAGTTTACACAATTATAAACACAAACTGAGTTTAGGGAAATCATTGACCATTTCCATGTGTTCAATGCCCAGTCATGACTAATCTACCTTCTGGAGGAAACAGCCAGACTGAGACTGTGCATAGTTTGAATCTAAGGAACAGGATATGAGTTCCTCAACCCCAAATTTACCACAACTTTTCAGCACTGAGCACAAGTCTTTTACCTAGATATATCAGAAGGCAAAAGACTTCTTCCAAATGATGTGCTAACAGCCTATGTCTAGAGTAAGTAAAAGGCTAAATGCTAGCAGACTAGTGAGTTCTGAAAGAGATGATGAACTCAAGGGTCTTAAGTCCAAGGAGCTGGTCAACATGGACACTGCTGATGTACTCACCTCCATCTCTACCAAGGGAGAGAACTGCCCTCCCCTGTTCACTTTACCTTTGTATTTACATGCCTTTTCCTCTATGACATGACTGTAACTTCCTTGCAGGTAGGGCCAGCTATGGTTCAGCTATGTATCATCATCACATACCAAATTCTGCAAGTTTTAGAAATTCTGAAAAGGATAATGATATTGTAGTTTTAGTCCAACCATATCAGCAATTTCATGATGGATAAATGCAACAGACTTCTTTAGTAAAATGTAAATTTTGTCAGATAGCATAAAAATGTAAAAACTCTGTGTTATTTGTGAGATTAAATATTAATAATAAAAATTGAAGAATAAATATCACATGGACAAAAAATAGAAAAAGATATAGCAGGAAGACACTACCTTAAAAAAAGAGTAGCATATATAAATCAAGTATACTTAAGTGAGATATGCTGCAAAATGATACTTTCAAAATAAAGCAGTATTTGACAAAAGTAAAACAGCATTTGACAAAAGTAAAAGGAGAAAGAGATAAACCCATTTATACCCATATGTGAAGATTTTAAGACATCATTACCAATATCTAAGCAAAAAATTACACTAAAATGGCTATTAAATAAAAAGTAACTTAAACAACTGTTTTTACAAACCTAATACAAATATTACCAGCTACTAGCACATGACAAGTTATAGAAATGAGGACTGAAGTTGTCATGAGTATTTTCTGTTCTTATTTTGTAATGAATATATTCGCATATTTATGTGTATATATTTCTTATTTTCTCTCTCTTATCTACTTTTCATGTAACATAAGATGTATTGACATTATATCATAGTAATTAACTATAGCTAGTTTTAATTCATAGTATTCACATTATAGAATATCAAGGAGAAGAGTAAATACCATTCCAGGAATTTATCTCCTCTTCTGGCAAATTGGTTAGTATATTTTTCATTGTACAAGGAATAGTTGTATCATGTTAGGTGGAATTATAACCTTTGTATTTTCCTCATTTGGTGATTAAATAAGAAGGAAATGTGACAAGGGGTGGTGATTAATTAATTCTATGTGCTATCTTAACTAGACTACGGGATGCCCAGATATTTGGCCAATCATTATTCTGGGGATTTTTGCAAAGGTCTTTTTGGATAAGATTAACACTTAAAAGAGTGAGTAAAGCAGATTTCCCCCTATGTGGGTGAGCCTTAACCAATCAGTTGAAGGCCTAAAGAGCACAAAAATGCTGACCCTACCCTGACATAGAGAGAATTCCTCCTTTCTGCATACCTTTGAACTGACTAATCTACTTTTTCCTGGCTTTGTACTCAAACTGAAATGTTGGCACTTCCTGAATCTTGAGCCTGTTGGTCCGTGGACTTGAACCATACCATTGGCTCTCTTGGTTCTCTGTCCTTTGTGGTTGTATTGCAACCATACCATCACCTCTCCTGGGTCTCTAGCTTGCTAGCTTACTCTGTAGATCTTGAGACTTTCCACCCCCCATAATAATGTGAGCCAATTCCTTATAAAACTTTGTAATAATCTTATAGAAAATCTTTTTAGATTATACAAAATATATATATATGAGATAATATATTTATAACAAATTATATATATTCTATTGCTTCAGTTCCTTTGAAGAATCTTGATGGAGATGCAGATATACAAGGACTATCCATAAAGTATCCAGCCATGTAGTATGAAAAAATAGAACATTCATGACTGAATACCTTCTGGACAGCACCCATATGTATATATGTATACATTCTCATCACTTTATTCATTCATGTAAAACTTTAAAGATAAGTTGAAAAATATAAATTGTCCAAATGAGAGCAAGGTTTGGGCACAATATTAACCCCTACTGATAATATGATATAATCAAGGCTATACAAGAATTTTCAAAGGAATTTGAGAACAGCTAAAACTCTTACTCCATTAAAGGGTTAAAGGAATTTATGGTTCAGCAGAGAAGGGCAAGAAGGCTTGCTTTTTGTGAGAGAAGTAGATCAGTATAAACTTTTCAGGAGTTTTTAAGGTAAGACATATATTTGAGTTGTATAGAGAATAAAGACTTACGAGAAAGAGGATCGTGTTCCTACTCCAAATCTTGTTTCTAGTATGGTCAGCCCCCTGTTTTGGAGAGAAAACAAGTACACAAAAAAACTTGCATGAGTAATGTTTACCAAGGACCCTCAGATTCTGTATCAGGTCTCTGCTTCAGAGAATACATGGAAATGGCCCATCACTAAGGTGATGGGAACTAAGGTGTGTATTAGGGTTTAAGAGAATGCAGCCCCGTGACTGACGCTCCATCCACCGTTACCAATGTCACCTCAAACGTTGTTCATTGTTGTACATTACACTACTCAGAAAGACGCCATTCACAATTTTTTCAATATGAATAGTGCCTTCCTGAGTAGCGCACTGCCCACAACATGGTGAAAGTGGTGGATCTTACCTTTATAAGTGATATAAAGCCATAAAAAGCCTACAGATAAGACTATTCCCAGGAACTCTTATTTCCTGAGTTTTACCCCAAGGAAGACTCTTAAAAGGGGTGTATGAGTTCAATCAGTTCTAAATTCTGAGACTTAGGAAATGGCACCTGTATATAGGTAGCATGTTCCCTCTCCCAAGATCAGCACTGAGGTCGTACTTGTGCATTATTTCACTCTAAGAAGTGCCAATCATATTTATAACCACATGGATGGCACTTCCTGAAGTGGAGTACTACACACAGCATGGCTAAAGGTAGTCATCCTACCCACACATCTACCCTTCTAATATGCCAGTTCAGTCAAAACCCCAACACTCTTAGTCCATGAGGGGTCAACAGAATATGCTGTAAAAGTCTTGTCTTTTCTCTTTTCTTTTCTTTTCTCTTCTTTCTTCCTCCCTCCCTCACTCTCTCTCTCCCTTCCTTCCTTTCTTATTTTTCTCAGACAGAGTCTCGCTTTGTGGCCCTTGATAGAGTGCTATGGTGTCATAGCTCACAGCAACCTCAAACTCTTGGGCTCAAGTGATCTTCTTGTCTTAGCCTCCCATGTACCTGGGACTGCGGGTGCCCACCACAATACCTGGCTATTTTTAGAAATGGGGTCTCAGTCTTGCTCAGGCTGATCTCGAACTCCTGACCTCAGGTAATCCACTTGCCTTGGCCTTCCAGAGTGCTAGGAGTACACCATGTACACCATGCCCAGCCTATAAAAATCTTTCTTGTATACCCGCCCCTCTTCCTTCTCCATTTCATCCCCTCTGTCTTTGTCTGGGTACTTATCACTTCACTTGCTGCACATATGGTAAGGTAGATTTCAGGACTTAGAATAAGTGCTGTCCCTTTCACTTCCTCCCCTCAAGACTTGAAATACTTCATTATTCTGCCAATTTTCAATGTAATACAGCTTGCACATGGAAAACTACTTTATATGACTGAAAAGTAGGTAGATTAAACTTTCAAGTCCTTATTGTATCTAGATATTGAAGGCCAGAGAGAACTCAGCTGGAAGAGTACTTGAGAGAATTATCTTCTGCCCAGCTTGAATCTTCCTTAAACACATAGCATCATGTTGGGCATCCTTTGGCAAGAAATGGAGGCCAGCAGCAAAATAGCAGCCAAAACAGCCACATATCTATAAATCAACATTGAGGCAAAGAAATAAATATAGTACATGCAAACACTTACAACAGACGCAAATCTACATGAAACAAAACAACAAACTATTACACAAAATAATGCAGTACAAGAGACAAAACCACATGATATCGTACATGTAGAATCCAGACCCCATAGAAGCATAAAGTGTAACAGTAGTTACCAGAGGCTAGGAAGAGTAGGGGATAGGATGAAGAGAAAAGGACTGGTTATCAAGTACAGAGTTGCCGGTAGATAGGAGGAATAAGTCTGGTGTGTTATTGTGCAGATGTGTGATTATAGTTAACAGTACTATATAGTATATTTCAAAATAGCTATAAGAAAGGATTTTTAATGTTACCACCACAAACAAAAATATTTGAGGTAACATAAATGATAAATACCTTGATTTAATCATTACACGATATATGTCACAACATTTCACTGTATTCCATAAATATGCACAATTATCGAGTTCTAATAAAAAAAGTGAATAAACCTTTTTTAAGGAAGAAAAGACCACTGAACATTCTAAATAAAACACGTTAAAAAACACCTATCAAAGCAGGAGTAAAAACAACACACGAAATATAACACATTTAAATATACAAAACTCTACAGGAAACGGACCAAAAGAAAAAAAAAGCAAAATGACAATAAAAATAATAAAAAAACCAGTATCACATACAAAGCAAACTAATTCCATAAATAGAAGATCAACAAGGAAGCAAATGTTAAAAAAGAAGAGTGGCATCTTCACATATGCAAATAAAAACCCAAAATATACACACTAAAAAATAACTTCATACCCAAATAATTCCAAACAGAACTTGAGAACAAACTTCAAAGGAGTCATTGTTGCAACCCAGCATATATCAGGGATACATGACACTGCATTGGTAGATGCTAAGTTCAGGGAGGAGGGGAGTGGACACTGAGAAAGAAATAGATGTAGGACCCTTGTAAGGCGGTAGAAGCCAAAGTTGAAAATATTCTGTCTTCTTCACTACAGCCCATACTTCCTCACAGCTTTCAATGTGGTGATGCATGCCATTTCCAGATAGACAAAATCCACAAATATCAGTAGCCAACAAAACACCCTGTCATGGTTTAGAAGAGCTTACATGAAGGTAATGACCTATCAGGTTAACAAATTGCATCCCATCCTTTGATGGAGAAATGTGACATTTATAACTTGCTTCCCAGATTGTGCTTCTTGTGGTCACCAGGGATGGGTTCGCCCTCTCCCTATCCATCTCCTTCCTCGCTTCTGTGAGAGCTCCATGTTAAGAGGGTCACCTCAAATGAGCAACAGAGAAAAGCCAATGCATTATTTCCTTTTCCTCAAAACTTCTAAGATACATATTTTGTCACCTTGGTATCTCTCTGCACAAAATTTTAAAATAAACATTAAAATGTAAATGTGTCTATTGCATGACAATTTCTGCATAACCCCCCCTTAATCTGACACCTATATGGTGAAATGAGAGAATGCGAAGTAATGTCTAAATTTGCAGGAGTGTCTAACCATGTTTTTTTTTCTGCTGTACACTGGAAGAAGAATTGTCTTGGTCCACACATTAAATACACAAACAATAATTAAAGCTCATAAGAAAAAAAAGTCCGTGCATAATTTCTGTGATACCTGACACCACAGATAAAACAGGCCTCAAATAATCCACATATAGCCACGGGCTGCAGCTTAGACACCCCTGAGTCCTTACAGGCCTTGAAGAATCAAGTAGTTTCAATTTCTGAGACAGCAAAGGCCTTCTGAATTTAGCAGGATTCTAAATTCAGACAATTCCGTCAAAAAGAAGGCAAGTCCAGTGAAGCAAATTGAAAGCTAAGAACAAAGTAGGTTTGAGCACAGGAGGTATATTTAGGTTCTCAAAAAGGAGAAATTCTGAGGCTACCGAGAAGGCTACATCTCTACCAAAACACTTATTTCTAGTTTCTTTAGGCCTTTTTTATTAAATCATAGCTGTGTACATTAATGCGATCATGGGGCACCATACACTGGTTTTATAGACCGTTTGACACATTTTCATCACACTGGTTAACATAGCCTTCCTGGCATTTTCTTAGTTATTGTGTTAAGACATTTACATTCTACATTTACTAAGTTTCACACATACCCTTGTAAAATGCACCACAGGTGTGATCCCACCAATCGCCCTCCGTCCGCCCACCTCCTCCTCCCTCCCCTCCCTTTCCCCCTTCCCCCTATTCTTGGGTTACAACTGGGTTATAGCTTTCATGTGAAAGCCATAAATTAGTTTCTGCATGGAATATTATGCAGTCTTTAGGCCTTTTTAGGGTAATAGGATATAAAACCCCGAAGAATACATATTAGAAGCTTTTCTTCATGTATGTTCTGGCCCCTCAAGATGTGCTTCTGAAACTCCTCTAAGATAGCTCAGCGCAGAGGAGATAGAACCTTACCCAAAGGAAGGCAGCTCTGCATGAAGCTCCTTTCCCACCCCTGGAAAGGGCGTACCACATACTGATGTACATGTTGTACATTACTCCACTTCAGAACGGAAAAAATATATATATTTTAGTTTATGTAAATCATACCTGCTTTAGTAGGATACCGAATACAATGTTTGAATGTGGCAGCTCTACTCAAAGACATATTTTATGCAACTTTCTTCTTACCGCTCACACTCTTAAGCCTTTATGTAGACACCAACATTTGTCTACAGACCCTGTGTAATGCCATCCTACTGTTCTTTCTCTTCCATTCTTCTCAAAGTATCTCTTCACTTGATGCATCTATAATGTGCCAGGTTTCAGGAGCAAGAAAGAATTAGATTCCTTCTATTTCCTTTTCCTTGGAAAGAAAGATGAATATTTTCATTAGACTCTTTATTTTCAAATGACTAATGATATGAGGGATAATTCATTAAAAATTATTCTACCACCCTCAAACTAATCCCTTAAATTGAAAGACCCAATACCTTAAACCTTCAGGCTCCTGCATCACAAACTTCCTGATGCCTCTTCCAATGTCATTTACTTAAACTCCAATCCATAGAACAGCCAGTGAAAGGCAGCAATGGTCCCCTTGGAGAGAAGAGAGGGAATTTTGTCACCAGGAAGGAAAAACCTAAAGCCTACTTCTTTTTGAGATGCTGCAGAAAAAAAAAAATGTTTATGTGTATAAGCAGAAATAATTTTTGGAACAGAATTTCTGAGTTTTTCATGTGACACCTGTTTGCTGAGAGTGTTTTCAAATCTTATGACAACACTTGAGTGAGTGGGACTTTGAGAGATTAGCAATAAGATTCCAAAGTCCTTATGCATAAGAAAGGTGTAGTCCATTTTGTGTTGCTGGAAGATTTGAGACTTGGTAATTTGGAATGAAAATATATTTATTCAGTACATAGTCCTGCAGGCTGAGAAGTTCAAGGGGATGACCTGGGCTTCTAGTGAGGACTTGCATGCTGCATTCCAACATGGCAAAGAAGGTCAAAGCGGAAAAGGACCCATGAGAAGAGGTAACACCTTGGGTCATCCTGGCTTTATAAAAACCAGCTCTTATGGGATTTAATCCATTCCCAGGAGAACTAACTCAGTCCTTCAAGAGAGAGAACTCACTCACTACCACAAGATTAAAGAATACCATGAAGGCATTTATGAGGAATCTGCCCTGTGCCCAAACTATACTGCCCTATACTCCCAGTAGGCCCCACTTCTCAACACCACCACATTGGTAATCTGTGTACAAACAAACCATATCTTTACAATAGTAGGGAAATTGAGGGATAGTTGGAAAATCCATATTTAGCTATAATACTTTTTACTGAAAGAAAAAGGAAGATTGAGGTAAAGTAACTAGATCCAAATGTCCTCTAGTCCTTAGCCTTTTCTACTTAATTATGTCATTGATAATAAAAATCTTAGGATAAATGAGACAAACCACATGAGAACACTCCAGTCCTGAATGTATGATGCTTTCCTTTTAAAAATTAACATTTGTTAGTATATATTTTTCCATCCTTTAATTTTCAGCCTATATATGTTGTTGATTTTGAAGTGACTTTCCTACACATGGTATGCAATTTGGAAATGTTTTTGATGCCACTCCACCAAACTTTTCCTTTTATTTAATGTATTTAGGCCATTTACTTTTAAAGATAATTATTGATGCATTTTCTTGGGTCCACCATTTTATTTTGTTTTCTTTTTTTTTCCAGTTTTTTTAATTCAATCATAAACACATAGATCATTATACATTAATGCATGCATGGGGTACAATGTGCTGATTTCATATAGAATTAGGAGCGTTTACATCACACTAGTTAATATAATATACACCTCATCTCATTTACTCAATTATTGTGTTAAAACATTTATACTCTATACTTAATAAATCCGACAAGTACCCTTGCATTTTGCACCACAGGTGTGTTTATTTTGTTTTCAATTTGTTTCCTCTGGTTCTCATTCTTCTGTTTCTCTTTTTTGAACTTCCTATCAGTTGATTTGTTTCCCCACGGGTTAGGTGAACATTTTCTGGAACTTTATTTTTATTTATTTATAGTGCTTTTGAGTTTATCTCTTTGTATAATTACTATATAGATTACATGTGATATATATATATATATGTACATATACACACACACATATACACATATGCTGAAATTCTGCTCTGAAAGTTTCCATCCATTTAAAATGATACATGATACATGGCTGGATACTTTTATGAAAGACCTCATACATGCATGTGTGCATGTATGTGTGTATATTAATAAAAAATAAAAATCTCAAGCATGAAAGCAAACAGCAAACCAAAGTATCAGGCACGCTGAATTAGAAACGTTAAAAATATCACAATAGAGCCTCCAAATATGTATAATTTGCATGCATAAATTTAACATAATAATAAAAGAAAACCAAATAAATAAATCTACAAAAGCTAAATTGAAAAAAACAAATATGGAATATGTAAATTAAACTTTAATTATAAACAAAATAATCACAAAAAGTCAAAAATAGCAAACAAGAAAACCAGGTACCAAGCTCCATTTAAACTGTATTGTTAAGTAAAAACTTTTTGAAAGCTCAAACCAAATCTAAACACAATCAGCACATGAACTTATCAACTACCTAAATTGACTAATGAACACCAACACACACATACTCACATCTAAACTCTCACACCTTCTCAAAAATAAGCACACAGATATGAGAACAATTTCTAATGGTGCCACTGTTACTGCCTGGCACACATATACACAACTGAGATTGTGACATTTTGTGCCCAAGGAAACTCTTAGAGCTCATGAAACAGGCAAGCAAACACCATAAACATTAGAAATTGGTTGTGCATAGGTAATGGTAATAATGTTAGGAATATTATATATTTTAATATTTTAATTTTCAATATTATACATTATAAATTTTAAATTGCACACAAACTTTATGGGCAGCCTTATTCTTGATCAGTCTAAATTTTCCTCAAGATTTGGAGTGGTGTGAGACATGTCATTGATCCGAGGTGACAACAAAATTCCACAAACTTCCACTTACCCATTCAACATGATTTATGGGAGCTCTTCCAGGAAGGGGCACCAGGACGATTGTTCTTCCGCCACCCCCCATCCCACCCTCATTTCCCAGCATGGTATTATATACATCCTGTGGCCCAATCACTGCTGCAGTCCTGCAGATGCTCTCCGGGGATCTAGTGCCAGCCTTCTTCTGTCCGTGATTTTCAAGTTTTCCTAGCAAAAACATTGAGTTAAGAAGAAACAACTGAAGGAAAATGGAAGGGAAAAGACAAATGGACATGTCATCATTCTCAAAAAGTCTAAGATAAGTACCTTCACCTCTCTTCATCTCTTCAGATAATTTTAAAAATAAAATGTTAAATAGAGTAAAAGAAACTAACCAAATGTATGTTCTAGGTATCATCTTAATCCTTATCACTATGGTAAATTCAGAAAAGATTGATATATTTTCAATAAATATTTAAATGTATATATATATATATATATATGTATTTTCATACTCAACATACAGATACTCTGGGGAAGAAAGTATTGTTTCCATGAAAGAAAGTATATCCAAACCTCTAAGGAAACTCTTATCTTCAATGCTGAGACAGTAAAAAAGCTTTTAGGTGCAGCTTAAAGCTTCTCAGGCAGGCGAGAATTTAAACAGCCCCCTGGGAGAAAAGGAAAAGGCAAAAACCATACTTGGTTTCTGTAACACTGGAAACTCTGAATGCACAAAAGAGAAAAAGCCATGTTCTCACTACAAATTTCCCGATCTGTATGGACTTACCTCTTTTGAGAAGGCTGTGTAAATCCCTGAAAAACCTACATAGGTGACTTTTCCTGGGAGCCCTCTGTCCCCAGGACCTGCATCTCAAGGCCTGCTTATGAGAGTCAAGTGAGGCAGCCTGGCAATGGGAGGGTGGTGCTTGAACTCAAGGGAAGGGAGGAAGCTCCATTCACTCAGCTTTGTATGCTGACAACCATGGCCACCCCATAGATCGTACATGATGTGTGTTGTTCTACTCAAAAAAGTGACAATCATTTTTTAGTATATGTGAGTGTCACTTTCTGGAGTAGGACACTACACATAACTGAAGGTCGTGGCCCTGCCCAAACACACACAAGCAATTTTCATTCAATGAAGAATTTAATTTCCAGTATGCAATTACCACACACTGCCCTTCTCTAACCATCACTGAGTGAGTATCCTCTTACTTGCTGCATATTTGGTGAGCTGGTTTTGAGACATTTTTCTCTGCCTTCGGTGAGAAGTCACCTTGTCAACATGTCTCTGTTGATTTTCACATCATTCGTAATGGCATATTAAACACAGTTTCCTGTCTCTGTATCCACAACACGTTTCTGTGCCCCAGCCTTCCCAGTTCTGTAACTGAACACCAAAGCCACAGAAGAAGCAAGGTAAACATGCAAGAAACTTGAGTGAAAAAGGGAGATAATTTAGGTAGTTCCAGGATTCACAAGACAGAAATTCCATTTTCTCTACCCTTCCAGGAGATGATACAGATTTTTTTGCCTGGAATCATTTCTAGGAGAGTAGATGGCTCAGAGCCTGGACATAACCCATTCTTCCTTCTCAGCCCTGGATTTTCTTAATGCTTCCTACTCCTTGTTGAAAGAGTTTGTCCAAAATTTATCATTTTGAGACACGGGCATCCCAGGGGTCTGTTGTTCCCTTTAAATAGTGAAGCTGAGAGGAGGTGAAACCAGGTAGGTGAAAGAGAGCCACAGAACCCAAACTACTTATGTTTAAATTTAAGTTAAACAAAATTTTGCAGAGAGGGAGGAAGGTGTACTAAGTAAAATACATGAATAGCTAAATTACTTGCCCTGGAAAGAGAAAGAGAGAATGAAGTGAGGGACAATTCATCTGGAGAAACCCAAGTCTACCAGTATTCAGGCTCCTCCATCACTATCAATAGACTAAATTGATTCAAGACTATATCTCATAGCCAGGCATTGTGGCAGGCGCCTGTAGTCCCAGCTACTTGGGATCCTGAGGCAAGAGAATCGCTTAAGCCCAAGAGTTTGAGGTTGCTCTGAGCTGGGACACCACAGCACTCTACCATGGATGACACAGTGAGACTCTGTCTCAAAATAAAAAAAGACCATATCTCAAATTCATCCACATCTATACACCTACAAATGAAAACTTAAATAAACAAAAAATTTAAAAATTAAAAAGATCCTCCTAATAAAATACATGAAAACAAGCTCAATAACACTAATTATTAAACAAATGCAATTAAAACTACAATGAGCTACCACTTCATATCCATTATAATGGCTATTAAGAAAAAAAAAGAACAAACAAAGTAAAAACTGTTGGCAAGCAGAAAAATCAGAACCCTTGTGCATTTCTGGTGGGAAAGTTAAATGCCGAAGTTGCTATGAAAAATAGCATGGTGGTTCTTCAAATGAACACAAGCTGAACATGCAAAATAAATAATAAATGAACAACAACACACAAAGGTCAAACAAGAATAAAATCAAACCAAAACCAAAACTACAAAAATAAACAATACAATGTATGTCCCACACACAGAGTTCCAAAATAGTACATGCATACACACACACACACATCCCTACAGATGTACACAACCACAACCTCCCTAATAGACACAAAATTTGAGGAGAAAATATCAGTCACTTTCATAATCCAAATCATATCAGAAATAGGTATAGCAGTGCCTAGGTCAACCCTCAGAATACAAGAAAGAGTGGAACAAACACTTAAAAGTACACACATATGTGTTTGGCTCTGGGTCACAGGCAGACATTGTGAGCAATCTGCCCCGGCAAGCTCCGCCCTCAGGGTCGCAGAGCTGGAATTGGGTGGGAGTTGGTAACCCAGCGACCAAGTAGCCTAAGGGCAGGGTCTGAGCCGCCTTGCAGCCCTAACCCTCGGGGGCAGAGGGAGACCAGTTTTGACACACAGGGTAAGTGGATAGCCACTTCAGCAGTGATTCCAGCGACAAGCACTTCCCTGAGAAAGCATCTGCTCAGTAAGTGAACAAGTTCAAAGTGCCTTTTAAGTGGGCTGAAGAGAGATTTAGGGTGTCTACCTGCTAGGGTTTGAGAAACTAGCAGCCTCCAGTCGTATCAGAACTGTGATTAACATCTCATACCCCAGAAGACCACGTGTTGCCCAGACAATATTCAATAACATATACATACTGCTTTGTTTTTGGTTGTGTTTTTTTTTTTTTTTTGGTTTGGTTGTTTTTTTTTGTTTATTTTGATGTTGTGGATTGTTGTTCTGTTTTTTTAAGTTCAACCTTTTCCATACAGATCCTTTTTCTTTCTCAATTTCTCTAGTTTAATTATAATTTCCCATTGCTGCCTATTTCAATAATTAGAACTTCATTTTTGTCAGTGTTTCTACCGCTATTATTTGTTTTTTCCAGCCAATTTTATCCCGTAAAGTTTTCTGTTTGCTTGTTTTGGTTTGATTTATAACATTTTTGTCTTTCCTCTCTACTTGGTGGAGGAGGGGTACTGTGTCTGATCAGGTTAGCAAAGAGCTGCTGACCTCAAGGGAACCACCCAACTGGGCACCCCAGAAGGTGGTTTTTCTTTTTTAAGGTTGTATCAAAGTACCCTACTGTACACCTATATTGCTCAGTCTCCCTCTTTCTGGCCTCTCTTCTTTTTGTCAATATTCCTTTTACCCACCCTCTTTCCTTTCTCTATTTTTCTTTTTTTTTTCTTATCACTCGGTCCTCCTTTCTTTCATCCCTTTTTTGCTCTTCAACCTTCTTACCCTTCTGGTCCTGTAACCCTTAGTCCACAGGCACGAGAACTTAAAGAGCAAGAGGAAGTGAAAGGAAAATTAGGGCAAGGAAACAGATAAAAGAAATCACCCATGAGGAAGAATCAGCAGAAAACTCCAGACAACATGAAGAACCAGTCCAGAACAACCCCGCCAAGGGACCATGAGGTAGCTACTGCAGAGGATTCCACCTATACAGAAATGTTAGGAATGACAGAAAGGGAATTTAGAATACACATGTTGAAAACAATGAAAGAAATGATGGAAACAATGAAGGAAACTGCTAATAAAGTGGAAAATAACCAAAAGGAAATCCAAAAACAGAATCAAATAAGAGATGAACGATATGAAGAATATAAAAAGGATACAGCAGAGCTGAAGGAAATGAAACAGTCAATCAGGGAACTTAAAGATGCAATGGAAAGTATCAGCAACAGGTTAGACCATACAGAAGAAAGAATTTCAGAGGTAGAAGACAAAGTTTTTGAGATAATTCAGATAGTAAAAGAGGCAGAAAAGAAGAGAGAGAAAGGAAAACGTTCACTGTCAGAATTATGGGACTTTATGAAGTGTTCCAACATACGAGTTATAGGAATTCCAGAAGGGGAAGAAGAATGCCCCAGAGGAATGGAAGCCATACTAGAGAATATTATAAAAGAAAATTTCCCAAATATCACCAAAGATTCTGACACACTGCTTTCAGAGGGCTATCGGACCCCAGGTCGCCTCAAATCTAACCGAGCTTCTCCAAGACACAATGTGATGACCCTGTCCAAAGTCAAGACAAAAGAAAAGATTCTGCAAGCTGCCAGGAGTAAGCGCCAGTTGACCTACAGGGGCAAATCCATCAGAGTGACCGCAGACTTCTCTAATGAAACTTTCCAAGCAAGAAGACAATGGTCATCTACTTTTAATCTACTTAAACAGAACAATTTCCAGCCCAGAATTCTGTACCCTGCTAAGCTAAGCCTCAAAATTGACGGAGAAATCAAATCATTTACGGATATACAAACATTGAGGAAATTCGCCACAACAAGACCAGCTCTACAGGAAATACTTCAACCTGTTCTGCACACTGACCACCACAATGGATCAGCAGCAAAGTAAGAACTCAGAAATTAAAGGACAGAACCAAACCTCCACAATGATGCAAAAGATAAAACTAAGCAATGGACTCCCACAAAATAAGACGAATAGAATACTACCACACTTATCAATTATCTCAATAAATGTTAATGGCTTGAATTCCCCACTGAAGAGACATAGATTCGTTGACTGGATTAAAAAACACAAGCCATCCATTTGCTGTCTGCAAGAAACACACCTGGCTTCAAAAGACAAATTAAAGCTCCGAGTCAAGGGTTGGAAGACAATTTTTCAGGCAAATGGAATTCAGAAGAAAATAGGAGTTGCGATCTTATTTTCAGATACATGTGGATTTAAAGCAACTAAAGTCAAAAAAGACAAAGATGGTCACTTTATATTGGTCAAGGGAAAAATACAACAAGAAGACATTTCAATTCTAAATATCTATGCACCCAATTTAAATGCTCCCAGATTCTTCAAACAGACCTTACTCAGTCTGAGCAATATGATATCTGATAATACCATCATAACAGGGGACCTTAACACTCCTCTTACAGAGCTGGACAGATCCTCTAAACAGAAATTAAACAAGGATATAAGAGACTTAAATGAGACCCTAGAACAACTGTGCTTGATAGACGCATATAGAACACTCCACCCCACAGATAAAGAATATACATTCTTCTCATCACCCCATGGAACATTCTCCAAAACTGATCATATCCTGGGACACAAAACAAATATCAACAGAATCAAAAGAATTGAAATTTTACCTTGTATCTTCTCAGACCATAAGGCACTAAAGGTGGAACTCAAATCTAACAAAAATGCTCGACCCCACCCAAAGGCATGGAAACTAAACAATCTTCTGTTGAATAACAGATGGGTGAAGGAAGAAATAAAACAGGAAATCATTAACTTCCTTGAGCATAACAACAATGAAGACACAAGCTACCAAAACTTGTGGGATACTGCAAAAGCAGTTTTGAGAGGAAAATTCATCGCTTTAGATGCCTACATTTGAAAAACAGAAAGAGAGCACATCAACAATCTCACAAGAGATCTTATGGAATTGGAAAAAGAAGAACAATCTAAGCCTAAACTCAGTAGAAGAAAAGAAATATCCAAAATCAAATCAGAGATCAATGAAATTGAAAACAAGAGAATCATTCAGAAAATTAATGAAACAAGGAGTTGGTTTTTTGAAAAAATAAATAAAATAGATAAACCATTGGCCAGACTAACGAGGAATAGAAAAGTAAAATCTCTGGTAACCTCAATCAGAAATGATAAAGGGGAAATAACAACTGATCCCACAGAGATACAAGAGATCATCTCTGAATACTACCAGAAACTCTATGCCCAGAAATTTGACAATGTGAAAGCAATGGATCAATATTTGGAATCACACCCTCCCCCTAGACTCAGCCAGGAAGAAATAGAGCTCCTGAACAGACCAATTTCAAGCACTGAGATCAAAGAAACAATACAAAATCTTCCAACCAAAAAATGCCCTGGTCCAGATGGCTTCACTCCAGAATTCTATCAAACCTTCAAGGAAGAGCTTATTCCTGTACTGCAGAAATTATTCCAAAAAACTGAGGAAGAAGGAATCTTCCCCAACACATTCTATGAAGCAAACATCACCCTGATACCAAAACCAGGAAAAGACCCAAACAAAAAGGAGAATTTCAGACCAATCTCACTCATGAATATAGATGGAAAAATTCTCAACAAAATCCTAGCCAATAGATTACAGCTTATCATCAAAAAAGTCATTCATCATGATCAAGTAGGCTTCATCCCAGGGATGCAAATTAACATACACAAGTCCATAAACGTTATCCACCATATTAACAGAGGCAAAAATAAAGATCACATGATCCTCTCAATAGATGCAGAAAAAGCATTTGATAAAATCCAGCATCCTTTTCTAATTAGAACACTGAAGAGTATAGGCATAGGTGGCACATTTCTAAAACTGATTGAAGCTATCTATGACAAACCCACAGCCAATATTTTACTGAATGGAGCAAAACTGAAAGCTTTTCCTCTTAGAACTGGAACCAGACAAGGTTGTCCTCTGTCACCTTTACTATTCAACGTAGTGCTGGAAGTTCTAGCCAATACAATTAGGCAAGACAAGGAAATATAGGGAATCCAAATGGGAGCAGAGGAGGTCAAACTCTCCCTCTTTGCTGACGACATGATCTTATACTTAGAGAACCCCAAAGACTCAACCACAAGACTCCTAGAAGTCATCAAAAAATACAGTAATGTTTCAGGATATAAAATCAATGTCCACAAGTCAGTAGCCTTTGTATACACCAATAACAGTCAAGAGGAGAAGCTAATTAAGGACACAACTCCCTTCACCATAGTTTCAAAGAAAATGAAATACCTAGGAATATACCTAACGAAGGAGGTGAAGGACCTCTATAAAGAAAACTCTGAAATCCTCAGAAAGGAAATAGCAGAGGATATTAACAAATGGAAGAACATACCATGCTCATGGATGGGAAGAATCAACTTGGTTAAAATGTCTATACTTCCCAAAGCAATCTACCTATTCAATGCCATTCCTATCAAAATACCAACATAGTACTTTCAAGATTTAGAAAAAATGATTCTGCGTTTTGTATGGAACCGGAAAAAACCCCGTATAGCTAAGGCAGTTCTCTGTAACAAAAATAAAGCTGGGGGCATCAGCATACCAGATTTTAGTCTGTACTACAAAGCCATAGTGCTCAAGACAGCATGGTACTGGCACAAAAACAGAGACATAGACACTTGGAATCAAATTGAAAACCAAGAAATGAAACTAACATTTTACAACCACCTAATCTTTGATAAACCAAACAAGAACATACCTTGGGGGAAAGACTCCATATTCAATAAATGGTGTTGGGAGAACTGGATGTCTACATGTAAAAGACTGAAACTGGACCCACACCTTTCCCCATTCACAAAAATTGATTCAAGATGGATAAAGGACTTAAACTTAAGGCATGAAACAATAAAAATCCTCAAAGAAAGCATAGGAAAATCACTGGAAGATATTGGCCTGGGGAAAGACTTCATGAAGAAGACTGCCATGGCAATTGCAACAACAACAAAAATAAACAAATGGGACTTCATTAAACTGAAAAGCTTCTGTACAGCTAAGGAGACAATAACCAAAGCAAAGAGACAACCTACACAATGGGAAAGGATATTTGCATATTTTCAATCAGACAAAAGCTTGATAACTAGGCTCTATAGAGAACTCAAATTAATCCACATGAAAAAAGCCAACAATCCCTTATATCAATGGGCAAGAGACATGAATAGAACTTTCTCTAAAGATGACAGACGAATGGCTAACAAACACATGAAAAAATGTTCATCATCTCTATATATTAGAGAAATGCAAATCAAAACAGCTCTGAGATATCATCTAACCCCAGTGAGAATGGCCCACATCACAAAATCTCAAAACTACAGATGCTGGTGTGGATGTGGAGAGAAGGGAACACTTTTACACTGCTGGTGGGACTGCAAACGAGTACAACCTTTCTGGAAGGAAGTATGGAGAAACCTCAAAGCACTCAAGCTAGACCTCCCATTTGATCCTGCAATCCCATTACTGGGCATCTACCCAGAAGGAAAGAAATCCTGTTATCATAAGGACACTTGTACTAAACTGTTTATTGCAGCTCAATTTACAATCGCCAAAATGTGGAAACAGCCTAAATGCCCACCAACCCACGAATGGATTAACAAGCTGTGGTATATGTATATCATGGAATACTATTCAGCCATTAAAAAAAATGGAGACTTTACATCCTTCGTATTAACCTGGATGGACGTGGAAGACATTATTCTTAGTAAAGCATCAGAAGAATGGAGATGCATGAATCCTATGTACTCAATTTTGATATGAGGACAATTAATGACAATTATGGTTATGGGGGGAGAAACAGAAAGAGGGAAGGAGGGAGGTGGGTGGGGCCTTGGTGTGTGTCACACTTTATGGGGGCAAGACATGATTGCAAGAGGGACTTTACCTAACAATTGCAATCAGTGTAACCTGGCTTATTGTACCCTCAATGAATCCCCAACAATAAAAAAAAAAAAGTACACACATATGATGCACTTATAAATAGATTAAAATATAAATTAGAGCACTTCCCATTGTCTTCATTGAAACCTAAATTTCTACCATAGTTCAAGTGAAGCGAGACACATGGCTGCTTAGAAATAAACAGCAAAACTGACAAACATCAGGTCCTGGGGTGGCCCCTGGGACTGCGATGCCTGCCATCTGTTATCTTTCTCTTTTTCTCTCTGCTAATCCCTCTTTGACGTAGTTGGGTTAAGGTAGGAAACATTAAGAAAACAAAGAAAAGTCTGTGCAGTAATCTTCAGTACCAAAGGTCTGAGAAATTAACTATCTTACCATTTTCACAAATATTTCTATTTCACTAAAAAAAACACTGAAATAAGAGACCAAATAAATAATAAAGGCTCTGGGCACCATATGAACTGCGGTTGATAGAGTGATATCAGATGAGACATTAAAGAAAGAAAGTTCCTCAGTTTCTAGTAATTGTCATTAATGTATGAGAGGGAAAATGGCGAAAAGAGAATATTGGATCCAAACCAAATCTTGTTCCAAAGGAGCAAGATTTGACAAAGATATGTGAATCCTTCATAAACCTGGATGGAAAGATTTTTCCAGGGGCCCTCAAATCCTAGATCTGGACTCAACACAAGCATTTAACGACAGTGATTTGGCAATGTCACTGTATCTGTGCAGACAAGTCACACAACCTCTCCTCAGGGCCACCACATGTGGTTGTAGATGTTGTGAATTACCACACTCGAAAAAGTGCCAATCATATTTTAGTGCACCTGAATGGCACTTTCCGGAGTGAGGCACTGCACAAAGTGGGCTTAAGTATGGTAGCAGTGCCAAAATGTCCCCAGCCTTGTCACCTGATGGTCCCAAACCATATGTAGGCCCCAATCACACAGTCACCTGATGGTCCCAAACCATGTGTAGGCCCCAAGATTATACAAAGGCCCTGTGTAACACTCACCCGAATTGCCCTTCCTCTGTCATTCCTCCCTGAATCAGTATCCCCCCCCGCCCCGTTGCATGCTTGATTTGCAGGTTTTCAGGCCAAGGGGGAATAATTTTTAAATTTTTCTTCTCTCATTCATATAAAATACATTTTCATCTGTGTTAATCTAGTGGATTTCAAGCCATGAGAAGTTATGCTTTATATATTCTTTGCTTCCAAAGTCAAAGTACCCAGCAACACTCCCACTATATCCTTCTCCATCCCAAATTCCACCTCAAACTTGCAAGCTTTGTTGCAGAATGAAGATAGGCTCCCATGCACATGTCCTCCATAATCTCATCCTCTCTACTGTGAACAGGAATTTTGGAGTTTTGGGAATGTTGCTTCCATAATTAGGGTATGTGTTATATCCAAAGGGATGTTGCAGATGTAATTAAAATCACTGGTATTCTGCATTTGATTGAATCAAAAGGCAGTGGAGCTGACCTAATCAGGTAAACTCTTTAAAAGAGGATGTAGAGGCCAGAGACAAGAGAGGGCAGCCTTGAGGGAGCAAACTGCCATTTTGTGGACAGATCAGCATGGTCAGGAATGTAAGGTGGCCTCTAGATGCCAGGAGCCTCCATCCTAAAGCTACAAAGAAATATTTTTTTTCCAACTTTAGAAGAGACCCTTGAGCTCCACATGAGATCACAACCCTGGTTGAAACCTTGATTTCAGCTATGTGATTCCCTATGCTGAAAGCCCATCCTTGCAAGTACCCGAACCAAGGACTTCATTAAGCTATGTTCACACTACTGACTCATGGAGAATGTAGGATGATGAATGTGGATTGTTTTAAGCTGCTTGGTTTTGTAGTAGTTCATCATGCATAAGTTGAAAATTAATACACCTTTATTTGGAGTTGCATACCTTAATTACAAAACCACTAAAGAGTCAAAGAAAATATGCAGGAATCTCAAGGAAGAGAAACAAAGAGAAGTTTGGAGTTACCAAAAGATAAAGGGCAGAAACCCCTTTACCTCTTTTTTCCCCCCAGAGATTAAACAAAATATAGAACTAACTTGGATTAATTTCCAAGAGAGAAAAAGGGCTTAGAGCCTAGAGATACCCTATTTTTTCCTCTCGTACCTGGAATTCTCAGCCCTTTTTTCAGAGGTCTGGTTGTAGAATCTATTCCAAACTTGACATTCTGAGTCACAAGTCTCTGCAAGTTTATAATGTTCTCGCCACGCAAATACCATCAGATAACATGGAAGAAAGTAGGTGTATTTCGAGAACAAAAAATACTATTGGTTTAAAAGAATTAAAAACAGGTTATGGAAAATCTTATAGACAGAGACATTGGGAAATTTATAAAAATACATACATATCTGTTTGATTTACTCACTGTGAGAAGATTCAAGAGGTCAGAGACAATTAAACTGGACTTCTCTAAGTCCTCTAGCATTCTAGGTCTTATCTTGCCTTAGTAACCTAAAAAATGAGTCAAGTCAAGCTTGTATCTCAGAGAATTGTAAAAAGTCTTACATCATCCATGAATACAGAAGACTCAAAATATTTATATTTGCAGAATCATCTTTTGTCCCCAAGTTATCTCCTATTTTTGGTCACAGTCCCTTATCCTTTACTTTCAGTAGGAATATTAACAGACACAACAGAGTAGACAAGAAATTTATCCAGTGTCTATAGACATTTCTGGTCTAAGAAAGGTGGTATGTAGAGAATTTGACATCAGCCTTTACTACCCACTCCCATTCAACCCTTCCTTACCTCTGCATATAAGCCTTAATTCATCAGGAAGATGAATGGACATTTACAGAAAAAAAAAACAAAAAAAACTGGATTTGACCTTATCCACCATTAAATACTTATGTAATTAGATTATAGTACTTCCAATAACTTGTACCTATTTAGAGCTACCATCCCCATCCAACTGTAAAATCAAAGGAGACAGGTTGAATGCAGGACTCCCTTTCTAGGAAGCCAAAGAAAGGTGGGCATTTCCTGTTTGTTGCGACAAGAACTGCTACTACCTGAATGCCAGCCAACAACTGGAATATCATTCTGGTTTTAGCTCACATAAGAATGTAACATGCCTTCATGTAATGAAGGCTATGTTAACCAGTTTGATGAAAATATTTCAAATTGTATATAAAACCAGCACATTGTACCCTGTGATTGCATTAATGTACACAGCTATGATTTAATAATAAATAAATAAAAAGAATAAACATGTAAAAATGGGGACATCCCTCAGCTTCAAACCTGAGTATGATCAAAGATATTTAGTCCAGTAAACCACCAAAAGTATCTATATAAATGTTTAAAAATTTCAACCTTCTTTCCTAATTCCTTCACACCTAATGGTTCAAATTATAGAAGTTGTTAGACATGCCAGTGTCATCTGATGAAGGCTGAAAATCCTGGGTGCAAGTGCAATTCACTCCATCTAGATCATTCTCATCCTTCAGGTGTGAGAAGTACTTAGGAGTTTTTCAGAGGCCTTTGTTTTCTGAGCAGGGCCATCCTCTAAATTCTACATAGAGAAATGTGGCTGGCTCAAATGTTCAACCCATTATAGTGCTGGAGTTAGAGTTAAAGGAACTGAGGGAGGATGGTGAGTTGACTTAAAGCAAGGACACTTGGCTTCGCACCCATAGCTCAGTGAGTAAGGGTGCCGGCCACATACACTGAGGGCAGCAGGTTTGAGCCCAGCCCGAACCTGCTAAACAACGACAACTGCAACAAAAAATAGCTGGGTGTGTGGCGTCTATAGTCCCAGCTACTCAAGAGGCTGAGGCAAGAGAATCACTTAAGCCCAAGAGTTGGAGGTTGCTGTGACCTGTGACGCCACAGCACTTTACTGAGGGAGACTTAGTGAGACTCTGTGTCAAAAAAATAATAATAATAATAAATAAATAAAGCAAGGACACTAGAGAAGGACTTTCTGAATTCAAATAAGAGTACTACCTCTTGTTGGCTGTGTAATCTTAAGGTAGCTATTAATGTCAACTCATGCATAAGATGTTTACCATCCTTTAGTCTCCACTCTCCATAAAAGCAAAAGATATATAATTTTTATTTTTTTTATTAAATCATAGCTGTGTACATTAATGCGATCATGGGGCACCATACGCTGGTTTTATAGATGGTTTGACACATTTTCATCACACTGGTTAACACAGCCTTCCTGGCATTCTCTCAGTTACTGTGCCAAGACACTTACATTCCACATTTACCAAGTTTCACATATACCCTTGTTAAGATGCACCACAGGTGTAATCCCACAAATCCCCTTCCCTCTACCCACCTCCCTCCTCTCTCCCCTCCCTTTCCCCCTTCCCCCTATTCTTAGGTTGTAACTGGGTTATAGCTTTCATGTGAAAGCCCTAAATTAGTTTCATGGTAGGGCTGAGTACATTGGGTACTTTTTCTTCCATTCTTGAGATACTTTATTAAGAAGAATATGTTCCAGCTCCATCCATGTAAACATGAAAGAGGTAAACTCTCCATCTTTCTTTAAGGCTGCATAATATTCCATGGTTACATATACCACAATTTATTAATCCATTCGTGGATCGATGGGCAATTGGGCTTTTTCCATGACTTAGCAATTATGAATTGGGCTGCAGTAAACATTCTACCCTGTTTCCTCCAAAATAAGACATCCTCCGAAAATAAGACCTACTTACAGGAAAGATAAGACATCCCCTGAAAATAAGACCTAGCGCATCTTTGGGAGCACACCTTAAAATAAGACACTGTCTTATTTTCGGGGAAACAGGGTAGTACAAATATCTTTGTTATAATGTGATTTTTGGTCTTCTGGGTATATACCTAGTAGAGGAATTATAGGATTGAATGGCAGATCTATTTTTAGATCTCTAAGTGTTCTCCAAACATCTTTCCAAAAGGAATGTATTAATTTGCATTCCCACCAGCAGTATAGAAGTGTTCCCTTTTCTTCACATCCACGCCAACATCACAAAATCCCAAGAACAGAGATGTTGGTGAAGATATATAATTTTTAAAGGTAACTAATAAAATAAAAAAAATAAACTTTTCTGGGTATTATAAACAACCCTCAATACATGGATGACTTATAGAGGATTCAAATGTATTTTCAGAAAAATAAATCATTGAGTGGGTGGGAGGAAAAATAGGACTTTCTAATACTCATACCCTCACAGAAATATCAATTTAACAACTATACATGCATGAAAATCCCTTAACAAGAGCTAAAGAACCTATGTGAGAGGTTGCAACACTTGAGTGTAGCACAGAAATAGGAAACGATACATTCAAGAGGACAAGAAGGACAGTTTTACATTATCCATGTCACCCCTCCCCCAACCACAGACAGCACAGCACTAAGAGAAACACTTTCCCCTTGGGTGAAGAAGTGGAAAATGAGCACCAAACTTTGCCTGGGACCCAAAGATCAGACCCACCCAAGGAAAACCCAGCACTGGGCAGACTCTAAGACCCCCACAGTCCCAGACTTCAATCAAAGATCTGCAAAGTACTCTTCCAAGTCTGTCTTAGCACCAACACACAATCTGTAGCCTCAAGTTTCAGGTCACCTTACCATCTTACCATCAAGCCAATCCTAGTAGCCCCAGGCTCCAAACTAACCCCATCACCAGGTCATCCCCTAAAGCCCTGAACATCAGGTTACTATCCATAGACCAAGTGTAAAGGCCAACCCCTGCAGCTCCAGGGACCAGTGCCTCCCTGGATTCTAGGATCCTCCTTTTGTCTTTTGGCAGTTTGTTTACAATATGTAAACAACAAAACAGAACTTTGTCTAAGGAAGACAGACAAATGGCTGGCAAACATATGAAAAAGTGCCTATCATCCCTAATCATCAGAGAAATGCAAATCAAAACTACCCTGAGATATCACCTAACCCCAGTGAGAACAGCCCACATCTCAAAGTCCCAAAGCTATAGATGCTGGTGTGGATGTGGAGAGAAGGGAACACTTTTACACTGCTGGTGGGACTGCAAACTAATACAACCTTTTTGGAAAGAAGTATGGAGAATCCTCAGTGAACTCAAATTAGACCTCCCAGTTGATCCTGCAATCCCATTACTAGGTATCTACCCAGAAGAAAAAAATAATAATTTTATCATAAAGATATTTGCATTAGATTGTTGATCACAGCACAATTTACAATCACCAAATTTTGGAAACAAATGTAAATGCCCACCAACTCAGGAATGGATTAATAATCTGGTACATGTATACCATGGAATACTATTCAATCATTAAAAAGATGGAAATTTTACATCCTTTTTATTAACCTGGATGGAGTTGAAGCACATTCTTCTTACTAAGGTATCACAAGAATAGAAAAGCAAGTGTCTAATGTACTCAATACTATATGAAGCCAGTACATGATCTAACCCATGTTCACATAAGAGAAAAATTCAATTCAATTCAAATTGGAAGAGGGGGAATGAGGGAAGGGTGAGAGGAGAGGGAGGTGGAGGATTGGTGTGCTCCCACTTAGTGAGCACAGTGTAAGGGTATATGGCACAGCTTTTTGGTGTGGGATACAACTATAAGAGGGTCTCTACCTAACAAATGCAAACATTATAACCTAGTTTTTTGTACCCTTACATTAAACCCTCCCAAAAAATTGCTAATGGAGTATATTTTAAGTGTTCTCACCATAATAATAAGTTTGTGTGGTAATGCACATGTTCATTAGCTCAATGTAGTCATTCCATAATTTATAACTATTTCGAAAAATGTACATGATAAATATATACAATTTTTAATTACAACTAAAATAAGTTATTTCTTGAAACACATTCTAAGTTCATGAAAAAAGGTACTTTATCACCTGGGAGAAAGAATACTTTGGACCGGGCATAGTGGTTTATGTCTGTAAACTCAGCACTTTCAGAGCCAAAGTGGGAGAATCGCTTGAGACCAGGAATTGGAAACCAGTCAGAGCAACATTGCAAGACCATGTGTCTACATAAGAAAAAAAATAATAATTAAATTAAAATTTAAAAAGAATAAAAATACTTTGGGCTGCAGCAGGTTGTGGATAAAAGAAGTGAGGTTATTTGTGAATGCCTAAAGGAAAAGTCTTGAAAAGGGGCAGGGATGTTGATAAATGATAATAAGACAAGAGATTTGTAAGTCAGGGCTAAGTATAAGGCCTGACAAAAGGTAACACATTCTACAAGAGGAACACCATGAAGATGCTGAAAGACTTGTTCCTCTTTTGTACAAGCAACCTTGGTTAAAATATATACATATATTTCAGAAGAAACTCAAAGAAAAGTCTTCCACCACAACTTGACTCTGAGTATTCCCTGGGCTAGTACAGCATTGGGAGGGTCTCAGTGGAAATATGTCTGCACTCTAGGGAAAGCACCAGTCTGTCTGCAACAAGAGCCTCCCCATGTATCCACAGCATCATGGTATATGTCGTACATGTCATGCGTTACTCTACTTTCAGAGGCTTCAATCATGTACAATTATACATGATTGCCACTCTCTGAAGTAAAGTACAACACAAAGAATATCCAAGATGGAAGCCACTCCTAGTTGTTCACTTGTGCATTTTTCCTTTTTCTTTTAAAATATTTAACTGACAAAAAAGATTGTATATATTCAAAGTATAAAACACAATGATTTGATATGCATATACATTATATACAGATTATCACAGTCAAATTAATGCTTTCATTACTACCCATAAGTTATCATTTGTGGGAGATGTGAGGATACTTATCATCTCCTCTTCTACCAAATTTCTGATAAACAATACAGTATTATTAAATATTGTCACCATGCTGTACATTTGATTATCAGAGTGTACTCATCTTGTAACTCAAAAATTGTACCCTTGACCAACATGTATCTTCCAAAAACCTATCAATGTTTCCAGTCAGATGCTCATTAGATTTTGTATAAAGGGCCTCTATATAATGCCCTTCACTGTCTTTCGTCATCCATCCTTCCCTGACTATTGTTCATTTGATATTTAGAGTTTCCATGTGGCAGTTTTCAGGACCATAAAAAATTAAGTTTTCCTGCTAGATTCTCTTGCTTATATAAGAAATATCCTCACATGCCTTATCCTATTGCTTTTCCCATTATGATGAAGTCTTAAAAAACATTTTGCATTTCTTAAATACAATAGTTAACCAGAAAAAACACTCCAAGTCACCAACCCGTGCTTTTCACCTGAAGGGTGAGTCCCTTTACCTGAGTTACATAACTCAGCTCCTGAACCAGACTAAGCAGGGAGAACACACACTCTTCTATAAACAAACAATAGGAGGATAATCAAAGTTTGGTGTGATAGAAAGAGTAGAAATACTTTTTTCTACTTAGACCCTGGAGTAAATAATAAGTGTATTTTACTTATCGGGAGTGATTTTTAAAGCAAGGAATGTTCTTCAGCTTATGGGATTTTTGAGTCTTTCCATTGAGCAGCTTCTTTCAAGCATATAAATAAATGACAAAAAATGAGCAGAATTTCAAGAAAGGTGAAACACCAGAAATAGTAAAAAAAAAAAAAAAATTAAATGATACTCATTATGGTATTACCAGAAGGAGAAAGAAAATAAGCCCCCCCCAAAAAAAATAGGTTAAAAAATGTTTGGGGGGATAAAAACTTTCTAGATTTGATGAAAAGCATTATACATCCAAGAAATATAACAAATTACAATTAGGATAAGGACAAAGAAATCCACATCAACAGACATTATATGCAGTTTGCTGACACCTAAGGAAAAGAGAAAATCCTGAGAGCTGTGAGACAAAAGCAACTCACTGCATCTAATAGATCTTTATGAGATTAACAGGTAACTTTCCTCAGAAAGCATAGAGACTGTAAAACAGTAGAAAGATAAATTCAGAGCACTGAAACAAAAGCATAGTCAAACAAGACTAATAGCGTAGGCTAACAGCTGTTAGATATGGCATTAAAAGCACACCCTACCAAAATAAAGAATTAGTAAGTTGTACTTTATCAAAACTGAAAACATTTGCTTTGAACAAAATACAGTGAAAAGAATGAAGATATAAAACAGACTGAGATATACATGCAAATCACACCCTGTCAAAATAGTTATGTTCAGAATATACAGAAAGTCTGAAATGTCATTAATAATAAATCAAACGATGCAAAAAAATTGGGATAAATTTCTCAATATATACTTCATTCACACGATGCTTGAATGGCAGATAAATCTATTAAGAGATGTTCAACATTGGTGAACATCTGGTGAGAGTATGGGAAACTAGTAATTTGACATATTTTTCAGAGGAGCACAAAATTTCAAAGCAGTTGTGTTCAAAATTGTTTCTGTATTTCTTTTTAATTTAAAATTATACTTGCCAGAAGATCCACAAATTGTACTGCTAGACAGTTACATAAGTGAAATGAAACTTCTGTTTACATACAAATATATACGCAACTGTATATAGTACCTTTATCCATGATTTCCAACAGCTTTAAAAAAACAAGTCTGTCCATCACCTGACTTGTACCTTACTCAGCAAAATAAATAAATAAATAAAGCAAATAATTTGTATCATGATTCCTTGTCTTGCGTTCTTTCTTATTCTCTCTCTCTCTCTTTCTCTCACTCTATTTTCATTGCAGTGTTAGGAATGGAAACCATAGAGAAAGTAATAGGAAAAATAAAGAAGCAGAACTTTTGAAAAAGTAATAGCAAAATAAAGCAAAAAAATAATTAATTAAAAAGTACAAGTTTCTGTGTGGTGTGCATCACTCCTTATAAATTGGTGGCTTGTAAAGGAGTCAAATGTTTTTTCAAAGGAATGAATAACCTCTTCAGCCAATGAAGAAAGGAGTTTTAATATCTGAGAAGGAAAAAAAATGTAAGCATATTAGGGATTTGAGAAGCAGAAGATTTGGAAAGGCCAAAGGAGAACAGGAGTCAATAAAAACTGGTAAACTGATTTGATCATTTTCCTGCAAGAGGAATAGGTCGTATAAAAGGAACAACATTCTGGAGGCAGAGAGTAAAAACATAACCACACTGAGAACCTGGTTCCCATTTTGATCAGTCAACCTTAGAAAAAATGGATATGAATCCCAGAAAATAAAAACAGTAAGAGGCTTTTCGCTGGAAAATTCAGTTCCTCAGATTTGCACTAAGAATTCTGGTGAAAAGGTTCTGTGAGATAAAGTCTAGCAAGGTGGAAGAGATGTGTCCATGGCATACCTGCACTCAAGGGAACAAATGTCTTGGAATGCAACTAACCACTTCGCAAGTGCACTCGTAGTTATATTACATACGTCAGACACGTCATACATTACTCCATTGCAGAAGTGTCCATCAGATTGACACCGGAGTTTCGTCTTCAGTAGGTTCTTCGTCTCCGTGATTCGAAGAATGAATCAACGGACCACAGATCTGTGATAAGACAGGATTAATTTATAGAAAGAAAAGAATACAAAAACACCAAAGCTCCTGGCAGAGAGAACCCAGGGCGAGGGCGGGGCAGGGGGACTGGGGTGGGAGGGGAGTAGGGGGGGTGGGTAAGCTCTCTCCCTCCCTCGGTCTGTCTCTCTCCCGGGCTCTTTGTCCAGGGGTATATATAGTTGCATGGGGTCCTCTATAGCTCCATTTAGCCTAAACTCAGTTGTTACTTCTAGCGTGCATGGGTACTCTATAGTTATATTTAGCCAGAACTCTGTAGGAAATGAATGGCTACCATCCCTTTCATGCCCAGGCCTAGGAAACTTACATGAAATTGACCAGGTCTAGGAAATGGGGGGCAGGGGGAAGGTGTTCCCTGTTGAGCCGCAAGTGCAAAGGGAGGGAGATTTAAGGTGCTGGCCCTTCCGGCTACTGGAGTCTCCTATGAGGCCCCCCTGCTTACCTTCCAGCCCCCGGCACCAACACCACCAGGGCTGAGGCGGCAGATCCTACAGCTGAGCTGGCTGGGGCGCCACCTGTCCTGTATCAATTTTTAAGTATATGCCACCCTGAGGAGCAAGGTACCACACAGAGCATATCTACGTTATGAAAGCTTTGCCTAAACACCCTCTCGTGAACCCTTTAAAAACCACTCAATGTTTTTAGGCTGTGAGAGGTCACGAGCATTGGTTCAAATTACTCCATAGGACACACAATTTATTTCTCCTACTTCTAGCCAAGGAACAGAAAATTAGAGATTTTTCCAGTGCTAGAGGCTGGCCTTTAATAAGAGCATAAATTCATTCCCTAAAGATAATGGCTTTATTTGTAACAGAGTCTGGAAAAGGTCAAGCTTAACAATACTCCAGAAAAAATGTAGAATTTGGTGGTAAATACAGAAAGTGAGGCTGGGGGCTTCATGAAAACAACAAGATATGAACTTAGGTCATGTCGCTTCCCATCGAAAAATGATGGAAAGAGACAGCTGATGAGAGCATTCCTGGTATTAGAGCAATGGTCAAACCTTTGCCTCAAAAACTATCTACATAAGGGATACAAATTATTGAGATCAAACACGGGATAGCAATTTTTGCTCATGGTATTATTTTATAACTAAACAACAATCCACTTGCAATTAGGGAGCCAAAGAACTTGTGATACACATAGAGTTAGACAACATGACAGAAAGATCAGGAAAAAAAAGAAAGAATCCTACAGAAACTGCTGTCATCTTAGAGCAATTGTGCAAGAAAAAGGCTGTGCCCTCTGAGGGTAACATAAGAGGCTTCACACTGCAGACAAAAGACACTTCCCTAATACCATCCCAGCGAGTCATTAAGCAAATAAAGAAGCAATCAACAAGGAAAGAACAATCTCTGGAAGGGAGAATCAGTATCCATCTTTGAAACAATATGTAATCTAAAATGACTAGTTTACAACAGGAAGTTAAGATATTTAAAAGTAAAATGTAACCTTTAAACAGGATAAAAACAAATGACAGAAACTTCCTAGGAGAGGGCCCAGAAGTTATACTAATGAGCCACTGTTTTCAAGAACCCATTATAAATTGTTTCAAGGAACTAAAAGCCATGCCTGGGAGGAAAAGAAAATTATGATGACATCTCATCAAAAGTGCCTATCAATAAAGAAATAAACAAATATTTTAAAAATGTTTTGTGGATTTTTACAAAATACAATAACTGAAATGAAAAATCAGTAGGAGGCTCCACAGTAGGTTATTAGCCAGCAAAAGAATCAGTGGACTGGAAAATAGGAAGATAGTGGCAATGCCACATAAAGAACGGAGAATGAAAATGTAAAAATAATGAAAACGAATGATCAGAGCTTCAGACTGGTGGAATACCAGAAATAATACCAAATACTCTTATGCCTAATATGCCATTAGGGGACGCAAAAGAGAAGGAGGGAAAAAAGTGTTGAAAGCAATATGGCTAAAATCCTCCTCAAATTTCAAATATAAATTTACAAATCCCCAGTAAGATAAACAGGGAGAAATCCAAACTGACAGACAATATAGTCACTCTCCCCAGAAAGAGAGAGAGAAGGACAGCACTCCAGTCTCTCACTTTCTCCTTTTCTGTCTTCTACCCTTCCTTCCTCCCTCATTACTGAACGTAGAAGGTATACTACAAGTAAATGTGAAAGTAAAGAAGCAAACATTTTTTTAAGTTTCATATCCAAGAATACAAGTGTCTACATATAACGCTCAACTCCTAATGTATTAGTTGCTTAAAGTAGATTCAAGTATATCTTCAAAAGAACAAGCATGTTCTTTACGGGCACATGACGATAGAAGGACCCGCTATAACTGAGGTAGAAAATGTTTTTATTGCCATAATATCAGGAAACTGAAAAGCAGGAAGAAATTTGGGAAGGCTTGAGGAGAAGATTTAAAAATGAGGAAGGAGGCTGGTAGGTGAGAACAGGTTAGTGGATTTGGATGCGGGAGTAGGAAACAGTTTCCATAAAAGGAATCATACACTCAAGGCCCAAAAGAACTACATAATGGCATAGAAACAATTGTTCCCATTGTAGTCAGGCAACTTTAGAAAAATGAATGTGAAATGTAGAATTTCAAAGGAGGCCTTTTTCCAGAACTTTGTGTTCCTGGGTCTTACCTCTGATCAGGCACCCAAGAAGGTTCTCCAAGGGAGTTCAGCCCAGAGTGAATAGTTTGTGAGGGAGGCTACCTGCACTGAGGAGAAAGCATCTCTCTGCATACAACTCTATGCTCTCAACACATGCACACTGTCATCGGGAATGTTGCATGTGCCATAACGTTACTGCACTCACAGAGACGTCAATCATTTTTTTATTGTATACGATTGCCACCCTCTACAGTAGAGTAGCACCCACAGCATCTGCGACGATGGCAGCCCTACCGAATACTCACTCGTTCACCTTTGAAACAACCATTCTATGTTTTCAAGCTGTGAGCAGACATTGGCATTTGTCCAAAGGCCTTCTGGACTGCTGATTCTATTGTGTTTTTAGAAGACTTCCCTTAGAGCTCTCTAATCACAGGTTGGAGATTTTACCTGATAGTTTGCAGAGAAATAGTGAAAAATAGTAAACCGTTTCCCCCCCCCCGGTTCTTTTATTCACAGAAGAAATACTCTTGCATGCCTTATCCTGTTTCTTTTCCCATTGTTATATTTAACGCATTACCAAGAAGTTTGCATTCCCCAGATCCATTAATTAAGTAATAAATATCCTTCCTCTCACCAATCTCATGCTTGTCAGCTGAAGATATGAATCTCTCCAAGTGAATTATGTACTTTAACTCCCAAGACAAAGAATAAACACGAAAAACATGCATTTTAACAAAAGTAAAGAATAAGAGAATTATCAGCGGTTGATGGGATAGAGAAAGCAAAAATCTCTTTTTTTCTTAGACCCTGGCATGTAAAAAGCCCATTTTACTCACCAGCAGTGATGCCTGGTACCGAAAGATGCTCTCATACTCCTTCAGGTCCTGGAAAAAAGCACCTTTTCCTGGAAAAAAAAAATGTTTAGAACATGCTACAGTATTTTTTCATTCCGAAATATGTTACAGGGTATATGGATCTCCTGAGAAAACAACTGAATTTGGGACATCAAAATATAGGTACAGGGATGGCGCCTGTGGCTCAAAGGAGTAGGGCGCCGGCCCCATATGCCAGAGGTGGCGGGTTCGAACCGAGCCCTGGCCAAAACTGCAAAAAAAAATAAAATAAAAATAAATATATATATATATGTACAAAAATAGGGTGAATTGATGTCAGAAACTGAGGATTTAAGATTTTAAGTGACTATGGCTTTTGAAAGGAATTTCTTCTTTCCTTAGGACCCAAATAAGTGCTGCAATTCATGGAAGTTATAAGCCTCTGGCATTTCTCACCCACCCTACATACCTAGCATAATAGCTCAGAGACTAAATATCATGTATATATGGCAAGAGGTCAAGGGTGCTGTTCTAATGTCTAGTCCATCATTATAAAGTAAAGTTCTACTCTAGATGCAGCATCTGACAAGAATATGATCTACTGTCATTGAGAAGCACGATGCTCATAAAGCTTGATGCTCATAAAGCAGTGGCAAGAGTTCAAGCCACTGTCCTTAATGTCAGCTCCAGGTAAGTCATTCTAAACTTTTTCCCAGTATGAAAGGCTGGCCTGAAGAACAGGGAACATTAAAGCTCCCCCTAAACAATATAACTTTTTGTAATAGAGTGTGGGGGAGTTCAAGCCTAATGCATTCTTAAAAACCACGTAAATTTTAGTGGCCAGGAACTAAGATGAGACAGTAGCTACCGGAGAGCAAGAAGCTAAAGCAGAGGCCAGCTTGTTTGTCAGAGAGAATAAGGGAACGTTAGTTTAATCAAATTCTGCAGCGATTTTTGTCCATGGTATTCTGAAAAAAATACATACATATATGTATGTATATATATTATATATTTGTCTACAGTTTTGGAGCCTAAAGTTTGAGTGTCACATATCCAGAGGCAGATAGCTTGACAAAGCGATCTGGAATAGAAACAGTCAAATGGAATCTTACTAAAACTATTGTCTTCTCAGAATGACGCTGGGCTTATTGAAGGATATTTCCTACTAGGAGCAATAGAAGAGGCTTCACGCTGAAAACAAAACTTTATTATTATTGCCAATTCAATAAACAAATAAATAATATATAACACGAACACAAATCTCTAGGAGAGGGAATCATTATCCAGAGTTGGCACAATAAATCATCCAAACAGTGCAGATTTTGATAAAGATTCCAAGACACGTAAAGAAAAATAAATGGTGTCCTTTCCTTTTCACAGGAGAAAAGCAGGCAACAGAAATTGGAAATTTCCTATGGAAAGGCTCAGATATCATATTAACATATAAAGACTTCAAATAAAGTATTATAAATATTTTCAAAGAAATAAACAATTATTTGACAAGTATGGAAGTTACATGACAAATGCCATCAAACAGATATGTCATAAAAGAGGGCAAAAATATTAAATAGAATATCCTGGAGCTTAAAAGCACAACATCCGAAATTAAATAAAACCAACAGTAGATTTGAACCAGCAGAAGAAAAAATGAGTAACAGAAAACAGATTGATGGTGATAATACTTCATAAAAGAACAGAGAGTAAAATGAATGAGAGTAAAAAACGTATCTTCAGAGAAAAATAGAACTGCAGAAAGTATAATAAAATATGTACAATGGAAGTACTGAAGAACAGAAAAAGGAGGCTTGGCGCCTATAGCTCAGCGGCTAGGGCGCCAGCCACCTACACCAGAGCTGGCAGGTTTGAACCCAGCCCGGGCCTGCCAAACAACAATGACAACTACAACAAAAAATAGCTGGGCGTTGTGGTGGGCACCTGTAATCCCAGCTACTTGGTAGGCTGAGGCAAGAGCATTGCTTAAGCCCAAGAGTTTGAGGTTGCTGTGAACTGTGACACCACAGCACTCTACCCAGAGGGTCAAAGTGACACTCTGTCTCACAAAAAAAAAAAAAAAAAAGAGGAAAAGAAGCTGTGAAAGATCTTCAAAGAAATAATGGTTGAAAATTTTCTGAGTAATATGAAAATCACTAATCTACACATCAAAAATTTACACAAATTCAAAGTAGAATAAACACAAAGAAATCCAGACATATAGATGATATTCAATCTGCTAGGGATCATAAAAGTATTCTGAGTCTGTGCCTATAATTGTAGGCTTTTAGAAGGCTAAGAATCACCTGAGAAGCCCAGAGTTCAAGACCAGTCTAAGCATCATACTGAGACTCCATATCTACAAAAAAATTAAAAAAGATTAGCCAGGCATGGTGGCATGAGCCTATAGAATTAGCTACTCAGAAGGCTAATGTGGGAGAATCACTGGAGCCCAGGCACTGGAGGTTGCAGTGAATTATGATGCCACCGCACTCTAGCCCAGGCAACAGATTGAGCAACTCTGTCCCTGCCATGTACACACACACACACACACACACACATACACAGCGAGAGAATTTTGAAAGCTACAAAAGAAAAGCAATTCATTGCATAAAAGGAATCCTCAAAAAAATTATAAGCAAATTTCTTGACAACCTGTGGAGGCCAGTAAACAATGGGATGACATAATAAAAGTGCTGAAAGAAAATCTGTAAACAAGATTTGTAACGATTCTAGGTATGAAATTAAAAGCATAACCCTAAGATGAAAAAGTTACAAATTACACTAGATCAAAATAAAAACTAACCTTTTTTTCTGTACTGGACGATGTTGAAAAGAATTTAGAGAAAAGAGACAGACTATGGAAAATGCATATAAATAACATTTTTATCAAAAGAGTTAAATTCCAAATATAATAAAAACTCTTAAACTCAATAATAGTAAATCAATCAACTCAATAACAATGGAAAAATATCTCCACAGACAGTTCACCAGAGAAGACAAGTGAATGTCAAAGAGGCATATGAGGCAATCCTCAACATTTTCCGACAATAGGAGATGGAAATTGATGATGCAAAACTATACCTATTACAATGTCTCATATAAAAACACAGAAAACTACTATATTATGAAATAGTTAAGTCTAAACAATGAACAAATGCATTACCTCGCATAGTTATCACATGTGCAGTGAAAACCCTTAACATCCACTAGCTTTAGAATTTTTCAAGAATACACAATATCACCGTTAACTATACTCACCACGCTGTGCAGAGCTCTTGAACTTATTTCTCATAGCTATTTGTTATTATATTTTCTTTGACTAACAAATGTCCTTATCTGCCCCTTTACCTCAACCACCTCAGCTTCCAGCAACCCCCATTCTACTTTCTACTCCTATGAGATCAATGTTTTTACATTCCACATGTGAGTGAGATCATGAAAAACCGATGAAAGAAATTGAGAAATAAATAAATGGAACAATATCCTCTGTTCAGTAATTAAAAGACTAAATGTTAAAATGTCCATATTGCCTAAAACAATTTAGTTTCAATGCAATCTCCATCACAATACCAATGACATTCTTCACAGAAATAGAAAAAAACAAACTTAAAATGTATGTGGAAATGCAAATGACCTTAGGTAGCCTAACCAATCTTGAACAAAATGTATACGGCTAGGGGCGGCACACTACTGGACCTTAACATATACTACAAAAGTGTAGCAACCAGAATAGCAAAATACTGGCATAAAAATACATACACAGACTAGTGAAACAGAAGAGAGAGCTCAGACATAAATAGACACATCTATAGCCAACTGATTTTGACAAAGATGCCAAGAGGATTAATGACTTAAATGTTAAACTCAAAACTATGAAACTACTAAAAGAAAGCATAGGGGAAAGTCCGTGGCACTGTGTCGGGCAATGAAATTTGCCCAACGGCAGAATTATATCAAAGTAAAAAGCAGGAAACAACGGACAAAGAGACAATCTGCAGAATTAGAGAAAATGTCCTCCCTCCCCTGCCCCTGCCTAAAGAACTAGTATCTTCCAGGCTGATTAAAATAAATAAATAAAGGACCTTCAACAGTTGCAAGTCAGACATTTGGCATGTAATAGGGTAGGATAGGAGTCTGTGATTCAACAGGGTGTTTGGGGAAGGCCTACCCTAAAGGGTAAAGCCTTGAAAATGGTGAAGGGAGATAATATGTGAGAACATTTTATCCCATTTGGAGTTTAGGATCGGGTATAGGTTCTACAAAAAGGAAAAGTGTTCTTCAGGCTTAAAGGAACACCATGCCCATACTGAAAGGCTGTTTCCTACTTTATTCAGGAAACTCTGAAAAGAGAAACATGAATCTGAATGAAAAACTTTTGTACAATACCTTTAGTTCCTACGTCTTGTCTTGGGAATTCAGCTAGAAAGGTCCCTGAGCTAGCCCAGCACAGAGGAGGATGCCAGGGAGAATATCTCTGCTCTAGGGAAAGCATGTGCCTAAACACATTCAGTGCTCTCATGGTGCCGAGGTGTATATCTGGGCGTCGGATATGTCATGCGTTACACCACTCCCAAAGGTTTCAATCATATTTGATAATATACGATTGCCACTTTCCGGAGTTGGGTACCACACACAGCATGCATGAAAATGAAAACACTGCCAAAACACTCCATCCAGCACCTTATAAACAACCTCTCAAAAGTTTTTAGTCTGTGAGCAGGCACTGTTGGATTTGGGAAAAAGATCTCTGAGGTACCACCCCATTTTTTCCTCACTCATTCTTTTTTGTGTGTCCCATGGAAAGATTTCTGAAATAAAAATACAAGACATTGACTCTAAATGTGAATTTTCCCTTCTCCTCTTCCCCACTGTACGTTGCACACTGGGTGGTGGGCACGCTTATAACCTTGAATCAACTTGTGCAAAAACAAAGTATGTAAACAATACAAATGTACCCCTGAATATCCAGAAATTAAAAATAATGCTCAACATCAAAAAGAAAAAGACACTGACTCTAGCTACCTCAAAGGTCTCATGAATTTTCATTTTCGTTACAAATTAACACCTGCTGGCAAAAAGTACCAATTCTTTAGCAAATTGCAAATTAGCGACTGCAATTGCAACATGGATGTTAATTTTCATTTGCTAAATGCTAGTTTAAAAGCAACTGTTTTATAAATTAAATCCTTTAGTGTCAATAGTATCATATTTATTTTCACCACATTAAACTCAAAGTAGTTACCTTAATTCTGAATTCCTACATAAAACCCAAAGTGAAATACAAAAAGAAAAATAAAATTATCAAGTGAAGGTATGCTGCATTTGTGCATAGTTATGTGTCTTTATGTGTATATGGGTGTGCACGAATGTATCAGAAGGTGAGTATGGCCATATGGAGTGCTTGTGTGTGTGCGTGTTTGTGAGAAAGAGGCAGAAAGAAAGAGAGATTGAGAAAGAGAGAGACAAGGAAATATATTTACAATTGACAATGTTTTCATTACCTATTTTTCTAAGTTGCAATAATTAACTTATTATTGGGGGTATGTAAGATAATTTCAATTGACATGTTGACAAATATTGCATGATATAATTGTTACGTTTTCTTTGAACGAATGTGTATTAGAAAAACTAATTAACTTTGGCTTCTGGAATATTATTTCTTAAAAAACAAAAAAGAAAACAAAAATGAAGGTTAGGTCCTGAAGGTTAGAACACACTGATTTAAGTCATGTGGCATAAAATATAATTGTAACATAAAATATAACTAGCTTTATATTTTATATTTGTCTTTAGCAGAACAAATTCTCCCTCTTGACATACTAGTGAATGGATTATGACAAAAACAACCTTTCATAATGTAATTTGCATTATGCTTCAACCTATGCTATTGTTAACAAGTGATTGCCAATGCTATATTATGAGAATAAAGAATAATGTGAATAAGCTTAGTCAGTTATATGAAAAAATGTTCATTTCATATAAGTTGAAGAACAAAACAGCTGTGATGTGGTAGTTTTCCATATCATACCATTTAGTACGGATCAACTCAATGTGAGGATTGAAATGAGTCACTTGATCTTTCACTGGGAATGAAGATGCACATACCAAATTTTATTACATTAAATTACCTGTCCCTTTCCCTGATTATGCATTTATATAGCCAATCTTAGGTCAGGAGTTCTTTCTGAACTTACTGATTATGGATCACTACACTGGACCTTTAATTGTTGTGTATGAGCCAGAAATTATACTGGGAATTGGCAAGCATGAGCTATACTGACAGGCGCAGAATGAGCAATCAGTCAAAAGACGGCCTAGAATATTCAACAGTACTCAGCTAAATTATCTACAGATTGTACACAGAAGATTTTGATAATTTATTTGAATTATTGGTTAAATTTAATTTCAAGAGGTAAACAAATCTTTATAGTAATCTATTCTTTAACCAAGCAAATAACATTGGGCATAAACTTGGATCCATAAAATACTAATGCTACCAAAATATTACAGCTCCTAAAATCTGTTATTTATCAATGGTATTATGGTAACTTTTTTTTTTTTTTTTTTTTGTAGAGACAGAGTCTCACTTTATGGCCCTCGGTAGAGTGCCGTGGCGTAACACAGCTCACAGCAACCTCCAACTCCTGGGCTTAAGCGATTCTCCTGCCTCAGCCTCCCGAGTAGCTGGGACTACAGGCGCCCGCCACAACGCCCGGCATAACTTTTGGTCTTTGATTAACTTACTGAGAACTGTTGTGACAGGTGGTAAAAAGTAAAGGTTTTCTTTGAGGACCAAAAAGAAAAATAGGAAGGGAAGCTATATTGAGTCTTCCAGTGCATAAACACAGAATATCTCTCCAATAAGTTAGATATTCTTTTTATATCAAAGTTTTATAGTTTTGTGCCTCTTACTTCTCTGCATATTGTATTAGATTTATGTCTAAGTATTTTACTTTATTTTGGTGCTTATTGTAAATAATACAGTTTTTAAATTTCACAATTCCAACTGTTTATTGTTAGCATATAAAACACTTATTCCTATACTAATCTAGGTTTTGGTATAAAAATATTTTGTAGATGTTCCTAAAGTCCATATCAATTGACTTTGAGTAAGGGAGATATTTCTAGATAATATGGAAGGGCTTGTTTTCATCTACTGAAATTTCTTTAAATCACAGCTGAGGAATTCCATAAAAAATAAGAAATTAGCTGTAGAATATTAGCTTCAACTTTTACTGAAGAATTCAAGTGTGCCTCTTTGATGACTTAAACTATGAATTTCAGATTTGCCTAGCAATCTCCAATAACTGCATAAGTCAATTTCTTTTTTGCAATAAATCTCTTAATACACGCATGTGCATGTAAACACACACATTTCATACTGGTATGCTTTGCAACAAATATCTTAATACACACATACATCTCCTACTGATACAGGATCCATATGGCTCACATTTTCACATTCAACTGAACATTAAGGGAAAAAGTAATATCAAATCTACCCAATCTCTTGCAGAAAAAAAAAGAAAATAACCTTTCAGCTCATTTTTAAAGCTACTATTTCTTGTGCAGATAAAAATCTGGGTTAAACATTTTAGTTGATTTTAGTAATATTCTATAGACTTGATTCTCAAATATATGTCCTGATGAACACCACTCTTGCCTCTTGCCTGAACTATAGACTTCTATAATTTCTGTAATATGCTGATACATGGATTCATCTACATCTAATTCTTTTATCTAATATCCATGAAGTCTCTACTGTGTGCACAGACCTGCTCTCGGCATTTATATGTGTAGTCTTCTGTGTCCCATGCCATCCCACTAAATACTTTGTTCAGGTTCATTTCTCATTGGCTACAAAGGAATCGTCTTATTGTGATTTTCCAGGCATCTTCTTCCTGTTTACTACTTCTTTATTTTTCTACCTCACTGCCCTAATAATGGAGGCAATCCTATCTACCAGTTAAAACTCTCTTGATTTTTCACTTAATTGATTGTGTGGAAGGTACAATCCAGAATGGCTGTTAATTGTCCCTGTCTCATGGAAGTCATTGCATTTAGTATAGTTGAGACCTTTGACTTGATTTTGACTAAACAAATACAGTAAGAAGTAGTTCACTCCTGGTATTACAATATTTAGATTATTGCTTCTGTCTTATTAATAGATTCTTTTACTTGTAATCTTTGATAAAGTAAGTCACTATGTTGGGGAAGCCATATGGCAAGGAATTGAGGATGGTTTCCAGCTAATTGCTATTAAGAAAAACTGATGCCTTCACTTATAGGAAACTGAATTCCTCAAAAAAACCAAACGAGCTTGGAGATGGATCATTTCTCAGTTAAGCCTGCAATAAGAAAGACTACAACTTCAGCTGCCATCTTGATTTCAGCCTTGTGAATCAGAGGACCCAGCTGTGCTGTGCACAACTTTGTGATCAAGTGAAAACAGTGAAATAATAAATATGTTCTTTTTAAGCCATGAAGTTTGTGGTCATATTGTTAGATAGCAATAAATAACAAATGTACCAAGTCTTCCATTTTAATTACCTTCATTACTTCTACTTTTGTCCATTCTTTCTTTAAATACAGATGTTTCAGTTTTGGTTTTTTTTTTTTTTTTGGTCAGGCTCAAGTTTGAACCCGCCACTCCTGGTATAGGGGCTGGTGCCCTACTTCTCGAGCCACCCCTAAATACAGATGTTTCAAATTTATATATATATAACAAATCTTCTAGTTTTCTCTTCCTAATTTCTATGGCTGATATTTATGTAACGCCATGATCTCTTGCTTTTACTTAATGGTTTTTATCTGGATTCTCTAAAAGCATCCCTCCCTTTTGGGCTAGCCTCCACCTCACTCTGTTTTCCATTATTTAAAAGATCAGGTTATGCCATTTCCCATATTTAAAAAATCAAACTCATTTTATGAAACAATCATTACTCTGATACCAAAACAAGACCAATGCAGTGCAAAAGAAGAGACAAGGCTACAGATCAATTTATCTTATGAATGTAGATTTGAACATCTTTAACAGAATATTAACAAATAAAATCCAGTAATCTACAGAAATAATTATATAGCATGACCTTTGCCAAGTGCATTTTTCCAGGTTTGCAAGTCTGGTGATATTTAACAATTAAACAATGTAATCTACATATTAACAAGCAAATGAAGAAATCCTATAATCATATCAGTTTATACAGAAAATAATAGCATTTGTAAAAAATTCAGAACACATTATTGATAGACTCTTATCAAGTTGGGAATAGAGAGCATTTATGTCAACTTGATAAAAAGCATCTACAAAAAAACTTACACCTAACATCATACTTAATGGCAACTTAATAGTAAGGAACTATATACTTTCACTCAAAATGTGAACAAGACAAAGATGGCCACTCTCACTATTCTTGCTCAATATAGTACTAAAAGATTTAGCCACTGCAATAAGGTAAGAAAAATAACTAAAGTCATACAGTTGGACAGAAGAAATGAAATGATCTGTTTACTGATGACATGATTTTCAACATAGAAAATATTAAAGAAGCTACAAAAATATATGTGAATAAAACAAAAAAAAAAACTCTCAAAAGTAAAAAATGAGTTCAGTAGGATTGCAAGATAATAGATCAACAAATAACATCAATCATTTTCTATATACTAACAATGAATATATGGAAACAGAAAATAAATGGTACCATTTAAAATGACACTTAGCAAAACATGAACATCTGGCTGCTGAAAATTATGAATATTAAAGAAAGCTATCAAGGAAGACCTAAATAAGTGGAGATATACACGTGTTTATTGTATTGGAAGACATAATAATAATAGTAAATTTCTCCACATTTACTTACAAGCTTAATGTAATTTCTATCAAAATGAAAGCAAGCTTCTTTGTAAACATACATAAGCATATTCTAAAATTAATGTGGAAAGAAACATGTCCTCCAATAGCTAAAACAAGAAAGAAGAAACTGAGAAGAATCAGTCTATCATGTATGAAAGCTTACTATATATAGTTACAATAATCAAGATAGTATGGTGTTAAGAGAAGGATAGGCACACAAATCATTAGAACAGAATAGAGAGCTCAGATGTATCACCATACAAATATGCCCAACAAATTTTGAACCAGATTACAAAGGCAATTAAAATGAGTATATAGTTCCTCACTATTAAGTTGCCATTAAATATGATATTAATACAGGAAAAATAGCCTTTCAACAAATTGTGCTAGGGCAACTAGACTCCCATAAACCAAATAATAATGACAACGACAACAACCAAGAACTATACATCATACATTTAACTCACAATGGGTCACAGCCTTAAATGTAATATGTAAAAGTATAAAAATTCCAGAAAGAAAAATTTAGGGGAACATCTTCTATATTTAAGGGAGGCCAAGAGTTCATAGGCTTCACATCAAATGCATAATCCATAAATAGAAAACAAGAATCCTATGTACTCAATTCTGATATGAAGACAATTAAGGTCCTAGGACATGGTGGGGAGTGGTGGATGGGGAGAGCTGAGAAAGGGAAGGAGGGAGGAGGTGGGGGGACAAGAGGGGTGGTACACCTTTTGGGGGTGGGGCACGATTATAAGAGGGTCCTTATCTAACAAAAGCAATCAGTGTAACCTGGGTTTCTGTACCCTCAATGAATCCCCAACAATAAAAAAAAAAAAATTGGACTTCATCAAAACTTTAAAAACACACTTTTTAGGTGGTGCCTGTGGCTCAAAGGGGTAGGGCTCTGGCCCCACATGCCAGAAGCAGTGGGTTCAAACCCAGCCCCGGCCAAGAAAAAAAAAAACAAACAATTTTCTCTCTGAAATCTCAATAGGGTCAGATGAAATGCAAGCAATAAACTGGGGAAAATATTTTCAAGCTACATATTCAACAAAGTATTCGTATATAGACTATATGAGGAATTCTTAAAAAGAGAAAAAAATTATAAAATGTTCAAAATACATCAATATCATTAGCCGTCAAGAAATTGAAAATTAAAACTACAGTGAGATATCATGAAATGCTTATGAGAATGGCTAAAGAAATAATGGCAATTAGAAATGCTAGCAAGGATAGGGAGAAAATGAGTCACTCCTACTTTGCTAGTGGTAATATACAATGGTACAGCTAGTCTTGAAAAACAGTTTGGCAGTTCCTTTTAAAACTAAGGAGGTAAGTACAATACAACCAAGATATTATACTCTTTAGCATTTATGCCAGAAAAATAAAAACTTATGTTCACCCCAAAACATGTACATGTAGCAACTTTATTTGGAATAGCCAAAAATAGGAATTGTCCCAGGTTGTGTTTCAACATGTTGATGTCTAGTTCAACAAGTTGTAAAACAATTACAACAGGGAATTCTACTCGGCAAGAGAAAGAAATAAACTAATGACATATGTCAAAACCTGGATGATTGCTCAAGGTAATTATGCTGAATGAATAAAAATCCCATAAGGTTGTACATAAAATGATGGAAGACAGATCCATGCATAGGATTATTATTTAGAGAATAGGAATCAGAAGTTTAAAATGGGATGGTAGGTGGTTATAAAAGGGCAAAATTAAGGATCCTTTTGGTGCTGGAACTATTCAGTGTTTCAGCGGTGGATGTATGAACCTGCAGAAGTAGTAATGAATGTAGATAATTTAACACGCATAGAGAGACAGATCAACTAAAGCAGGAAATCTGAAGAAATGATCTGCTGATCGAATCAATGTCAATTCCCAGGTTGTTGAATTGTATTATGGTTTTGCAAAATGTTACTACTGAGGGAAACTGGGAAAGGTGTACAGGGATTTCTCTATATCATTTCTTACGACTGCACATGGATGCACAAATATCTCAATAAAATTTTCATTTTAAAAGAACACTTTAGTGGTTCCCTATTCTTACATAGATAAAAAATAAAGAAAAAATTAATTTTGCATTTTCAGGCTTTGAAACTGAAACCATCTTTCCAGGAACAGATGTGAAAATGGAGAATGATTGAAAATGAAGTCTGTGAATAGTGGAAGCAGTGTTCTGATTCCAGACTCATGTACATAAATAATACAAAATTTCAAAAGATATCTTGTATTGAAGATTCATTAAATCTGAACATAGCAAGGTATTTACCACTATAGTGGAAGCAGAGATGGTAATCACTAGAAGAGGAAAAGATATGGTATAGACAGGGTGTCCATAAAGTTCAAGTGCAATTTCAAGTTATAACTAAGTTATAACCTTATAACCATAATGAGTTCAGTAATCTAAATAACCATGTTTAGATTAATAAGCATCAAATTCATTTTGAATTTGATTGTTAGAAAATAATCTTTGGCCTACATTAAATTTACTTAGAATTAAGTGCAAAATGGATCTATAGACATTTTCAAAAATAAAATTATTCATGAACTAGGAAGGACTTCTTAATGAACAGGAATAAAATGAAACCAAAGAGAAGTGGATTAGAGTTTTGTCAACCTCTTCATTGTTACACTGTTTGGATTCACAACATTTGGTCTCAACTTCCTCATTCACAGATGGAGAGAATTTTTTGTACTATCACAGACAGAAGCGGGGTTTATCTGATCAGGTTTTGCTCTACAGTCCCATGGTGGTTTTGAAAGCTTTAGAACAAATCTACAAAGAGAAAATACACACTCTTAGTCTTCTGCATATGGCAGTGAAATCATCAGATCCATCTCATATGACTGGTCTTGAAGGCTGTTTGATCAAAGTCAAAGCAAAGTTTGAAGATAATTATTTTTGTAGTGTAGAGAGAGGCCTATATTGGTGTATGTATGGGTCCTGTCCAAGGAATGGTGTTGTTATTTTGATCACTGCTGTTTTTAAACATCACAAAGTTAAGACTTTGCAGAGAAGAAAACTAATATTTTCCCTTTGCAGATAATAAAGTTTGAACAGACTACTTCTAGTTTACCTATTAAATACTTTTTATAGATACTCATAGCCGGAGTTAAATTAGTAATGATCTGTATGATCTGACAAAGGCTGCAGTTATAATTTTTCCTTGTTTCAGCATGCCTACAGCCCTCCTTATCCATGATATTTTCATCTGCTTTCCAAAATCAAGCTCTACTAATAGCTTCCCATGACCCTCAACTGGAACTATTCATAATGGAATATACTAATGATAATAACTATGATTCCTTAACTACTACTTGTCAAGTTATAGAATCACTAAACAAATACTTATACAAATAAAGTATTTCCATCATGAAGATAATAATGAAAATTTAATTTAAAGTTTTATGTGAGTTCACAGTAGAGAGAGCTAACCTACTCTGAGAGGTCAAAAAAAAGGCTTTCCTTAAAAATTGGCATTTAACTAACAACTATTGAATGAATATCTAAGCAGACAGAGATGGTGGTGAGGGTACATAATACATTTCAGGCAGAGGAAAACACATCTGCAAAAGTGATGAAGTCAGAAAGAAGCAATGAACATTTAAGGAATTTAAGGAGTCTAGAGATAATGGGGGGCAAGAGCAATAAAAGAGTCTAACGATGCAAGGAAGGCTCAAACGATGCAAAGAATAGTAAGCAAATATGAGGATTTGATATAAAATGCAATGAAATAAACTGCATGAGTTTTGTGAGATTGGATTATAAAGAGGGGATAATTATGGCTAAACAAAGACCAAGTAGGAGGTTACTGAAAATACTCAAGTGAGAAATGCCAGTGGCCACAGTGGAATTGATGAGAAGTAGTCAAATTCTAGCCATTGGTGAGGTCGACTAGACAGGACACTGTGATGGACAGTATGTGGGGTTAGGGAGAGACAGGTATAGATTAAGGATTCCCTGTAGATTTCTGCCTTCTGTAGCTGGACATTCATATTTGCAAAGACTACATTTGGTGAGAAAATTGGTTTAATATTAGCATATTTAGGTTGAGGCCTCTGATACATAACCAAATAGAAATGTATAATAAGCATCTAAAATATAGATATTGAACTCAGAGATGTCTTGTCCAGAAAAAAATTTGGAAGGTATTTTTTCAAGAATGTAATTCCTAGGTGAGGTTACCTAGGAAGAGTCAAGAACAGAGTGGCAAGGAACTCAAATATGTAAGTATTAGAAATTAAAGATGATCCCAGAATGGAGAACTGCAAAAAGGAGAAAATTTAAATCCAGGATGGAACCTGTGGCTCAACGGAGTAGGGCGCCAGCCCCATATGCTAGAGGTGGCGGGTTCAAACCCAGCCCTGGCCAAAAACTGCCAAAAAAACCCAAAAAACAGAAAACAGACAAGTATAAAGAAAATGATAAAGGAGTCATAGATAATACACATTTCCAAAGTAAAACTGTCAACTTTTACTGAAAGGTCAATTAACATGAAGACTGAAAAGTGTTCATTGAATTTAAATGTAGTCTCTTTTTTCTTTCAACATACCCACAATACTACTCCTATTACTATTAATAATAATAACACAGTCTAATATATATGGGGTAATTTTAATGTATTATCTCATTTTCTCTTCACAACTCTTTTCATTATCCCCATTTTATAGAAAAGTCAATCCAGGCATAAAGAGATGAGGTAATTTGTGCCTCTTTTTTTTTTTTTTTTTTTTTCTGCAGTTTTTGGCTGGGGCTGGGTTTGAACCTGCCACCTCCGGCATATGGAGCCAGCGCCCTACCCCTTTGAGCCACAGGCACTGCCCCAAATGAGGTAATTTGTGAAGGTGATGCTGCTAAGTTAATGGTGAAAATGGAGGAGGGCTCCATCTGTATGTTTTGATTTAGCATTTACAAGTTTAACCCTTACAACATGTCTTCCCTTTTGAGGAGAATGGTAAACTGAGGTGTAGGTGAAATTGGAAAAAGAAGACAGAGGAGAAGGAAAGGATATGAAGAAGAAGGGGGTTCTGTAAAAGTCTGCAATTCCAATTCTGCGTAGCATTGAGGACTTTTACCCAGGCTGTTTCAGGAACAGCTTCTTGAAACATGAATATTTAAGGGAGAAAGTTCAGTACTGATTTTCTTAATATAGCATTAAGGTATTTGTATTCACAGAAGTTTTGTTGCATTCTTTTATAATTTATTCCTTATAATTGCTTGAATTTTTCCATTGGAATCCTGTAGTATGTATATTGTCAATAGCAAGATTTTATGCCAGAAGATAATAGAAAAACTAATTTTGAAACTCGAGGAAAGAAATATGAATTGTAAATCAAGTCAAGAAAAAACAGAAGAAAGCAAGGATTCCTTTGCTAAAAATAGTTCTTAATACCGAAGATTAGGAAAATCCTAAAATTAATTGAAAATAGGCAGGGTATATTTAAAAACGGCAGCTGAACCTGGAAGGGATTTCCACACAATCCACTTTGTGGATAAGTGCAAAGAGCTTGCTGTATGCTCCCAGGAACTCTCAAAACCAAATAGCTGAACATTCTTCTGAATCTTTGTTATCTTTTTCTTCACTTCTTTTTAAAGTTGATTGTTTCCACATTTTATTTCTCTTAAAATACATCATATGTCATGTTTATTTGCTTTTGTAATCTTCAAATTTAATCTTTATTTCTGAAATGACATGCATTTGTTATTTTGGGGGCACAATCACATTATCCTGAATTTGTCTAATCCAATTTATATTATTCTTATATATCCTCTATTATTTTGTTAATTCCTGTAAAATTAATAAAATAAATACTTGTTTTGAAATATTAGGTAACAGATTTTTATTTGTTTTGTGGATATGTCTTTCTATAATATTTTTATTAAGTGATATTATTCCATTCCTTCTGCTATTTTTAATAGTACATTTATATAATGTCCTCTCATGATAATTTGTTATTTGTTTTTATGTGGTGTGGTGGGTTAGACTAGATTTACTTGCTTCATGACTATAAAGTTTTTTGATTTTTACTAAGTATTCAAAAAAACACCCTATACTTTCTATAATCTTCTGGTTCTTTTTCCCTGCTATACTAATCATCTCTTTCCTTTGTACCCAGTGTCCTGTTTTTCTGAATTAGAATTTTATTCCCAGGGATTATTCTTCATTGTAGGGCTTGGGTCTGATTGATATACTGTGGATATATTAAATTAGATCCAATAAGATTTATAATCATTTACAGAAGAAAAATTTAATTTTTTCTCAATTTAAAAATTAAAAATGTTTTCGAAATTATTTGAGCACAATGGAATAATAGATTATAATAAAAAAATAAAATACTACTATTTGGGTGCATTTTTTTTTTTTTTTTTTTAGTTTTTGACCGGAGCTAGGCTTGAACCCTCCACCTCAGGCATATGAGCCGGTGCCCCACCCCTTTGACCCATAGGTGCCACCCTTGGGTGCTATTTTTTTTTTTTTTTTAAGTTTCACTCATCACTAGGTGTGGGATGTGAGAGAAGAGAAAGGATCAATAAGACTACAAGGTGTTTGTCTTGGCATTGGAAATATAGAGTTTCCTTTAATAAGTGTGAGGGAGACATGAGGACAAGCTAGTTAGAGTGAGGAGGGGTGGGGGTTGAGAACGCAAATTTGGGCATATTAATACATTTTACATAAAAGTGAAGACATCAAGTGAACAATTGGTTGTGGAATTCAGGGACACTGTCAAGGCTAAAGATATGCTTATATATAGGTATTGCAAAAAAATATGATTTTAAAACCATAATATTAGATGAAATCGCCAAGAGGATGAATGGAAGATATAATAAGTAAATAGATAAGAGATCCAAGGGCAAGTCTTGAGTCACACTAAACAAAGGAGATTGAGAAGAAGGGTCAGTGAAGCAAAGAAAAAGTAAGAGTGGTACTTAGAAGTTAAGGAAAGAATTTTCATAAGGAAGTTATCATCAATGACAAATGCTGTGGTTACCTATGTTAAATAAAATGTTACCCATAGGCTTAATTAGGTCTACTTTCTGCCAGTGATCTATCATTAATCAACTCTATCAATGTATAGAGGGAGAAATTGAAGCCCAGAGAGGTCAAGAAACTGTTTCCAAGTCTCAGCATTAGTTAGAAGAAGCCTTTGTGTTAGCACTCATGTCACTTCGTGCCCAATCTCATGCTCTTCTTCATTACTAATTGTCAGTATTCAATCAACCAGGCTTCTTTCATGAGAAGTCTTGAATTATATTAGTGAGTCGCTATTTCCAAAACATTAAAATATTTAGTGAATATTATGGATTATCTTTAGGTATAACAGAGTTCATTTAAAGCAAGGACGGTTCTCACAAAAAGCTCTCCTCAAGAACAATAGTAGAAAGATCTTAGATCATCTAGGATCTCACACCATGAGACACCAAGAAGACCAGTGTACAGTGAATTAAAATAAACAATTCTAAAAATAAGAGGAGAAAACATTAATTAACCATATTACATTTTTTGAAGAGGAGCGTCATCTGGTAATACTGAGAAGATGGCGAAAGTATGTCTCAGTGGTAACTATAATATAGTTACCAATCTGTAAGTCCCAAGATGGACTCAAAGTGCTCCAACATGGATTTTGAAATTCCAATATGTAAAATAATCCTGTTAGAGAAAAAAAAAATAATTGCTTTTAATAAAATTCCCAACATGGCAGAGATTACACAATAATGTCTCACTAAGGAAAAGACTTGAAAATCTCTTTGGACCCACTTGAAGTACTTCACTCATGTTACTGGACTTAGGATTTCTGTTCCATATAAATTAGCATTTACACATCATATATTTCTTTACCTTGGCTGTCATAAGCAATTCACGCTCTCCTCTGACCTTCAGGATATTAAGGATTTATTTTCTCATTTTGGAAAAGAAAAGGTCAATAATGCAAAAAATACAGACTATTACAGCAAAGAGCTATGCACTCATTCTCTACGATGTGACAAATGTCAACATTTTGCCCATACTTGTGTCACATTTTTAAAACGTAATCATTACTATATTTTTCTGATTAAATTTGTCCCTAGAATTCCCTCAATAGCATTCTCCCACCTTAGCTATCCATCTATATTTCATACATATATGCTGACTTCATAAACACTTTGTATTGCTAGTATGTTTTTTTAAAAACTACACAAATGGCATCTGTATTATGTATATCTTCCTACAAATTACTTATTTCCCTCTAAATTTGGTCTTAGAAATCTACCATGTTGGTCCATAGAAATCTAGTTCATTATTTTCAAATGCTGTCATATATGATATCATATTTCTTGAATACCCTAAACTTTCTTTGCGCATTTTCATATTGATGGGCATTCCATTTGTTTCTGATATTTATCAATCACAGACTGTACTGCAATGACGGTGGGATACATACCTCTTTGCACACAAATAGGAGAGCTTCATTTGTGGTATCTAAAAGCAGAATTGCTAGATTTTAGTGTGTGCACATATTTAAATTTTCTGTATCTTTCCAAATTGTCCTCTGCAAAACAACTAGCCTAATCTACACACTCACCAAAAGAATATAATTGTTCTTGCCAGATTTTATAACTTTATAGCTTTTATTAATTTGAAGACTATGAAATGGCATTTCACTGATGTTGTTATTTTTATGTATTTGTAACTATACAGATCTAACATATTTTTACGTATTTGTCATTCAACTTTCTCTACTGTGAATTACCAATTTTGTTTATTATTTTTCTTCATCCTGGATTGCTTATAATCTCATTTATTTGTACAACATCTTCATATATTTAGGTTTCTAATCCTTTCTGTAGTGTATATACTGCAAATATGATCTAATCTGTAATATGTTTTTTAAATTTTTCATAGTATTTTTTGTCACATGAATGCTTGAAATTTCAATGTAATCAACATTTTCCTTTTAAAGAAAAAAATTTAAAAGAAGCTCTCTTTATCCACAAGATTGTGACAACTTTTCATAGGCATATTTTAAACATGTTAATGTTTCATGGTTCACATTTAGGTTTTAATCCATTTGGAATTTGTTATTGTGGTAAGAAGTTGAGATATAATTTTAATGTTTTGCTTTTCACTTCTCTGGTAACCAACTGCCATACACCACAAGTTAAATACTCCATCCTTTCCCTACTAATCTCTAATACTACCTCTGATAAATATACATGCCAACTTTCTTCCTATGAGTTATTGGTGTATTTGCTTTGTAAACAGTAATACTGAAAAATTATACATTTATCTGCTTTATTACAGGGAGTAATAGGGAAAAAGAGAGGAACCAAAATGCTTCAGTACAATTATCTAGATGTGTTTTTTGGTAGTCACTCTCCAATTTCAAGATTTGTCAAGTTAATAGAAAACTGTATTATAAAATGATGAGAACCAATTTCAAACCAGGTAGCAAAAGGAAGTGTTCATTACACTGTGAGGAGGCCGAGGCCACTCATAAAAGAGATAAACTATAACTAGATTATAAACGAAACAAAGGTCACTGACTAGCAGTGTAACTTTGAGCAAGATACTTAATCTTTTACAGCCCAGTTTTGTCATCTATAAAACGGTCATAATAATGCCCCTAAGGACAGGTGGGCTGGAGGAAATAAATGAGACATGTGTGCAGAATGCTGAGCATAGTACCTTACATACATAACTCAACATACATGAGTCAATGTATGTTTTCCCTCATACAGGATGAACATTTACAGTTGCATTTAACAATTAAATCTGTTCACTGAATTTCGTAATTATCTGTCCACTGTGTTGGCAATTTCTCTTACCCCACTTGCTGACAAATTCTGCTAAGTAGGGATTAAAGGTTACCAAGGAGTAAGCTTATTAATAAATGCTTCCCATAGAAGTACTGTTGGAATGGGAATGTGTGTCAACTTGTTAATTCAGCTTTTCAAAGCCAGAACCCACTCTTCACCTTCGGGAGGTACATCAGGATGTTAGCCTGGCAATGGTTCTCAGACATTATCATTCGTCAAAATTTCCTGTAGGGCATGTTAAAAAGACTGCTTGACCCTGCCCCCAGTTGCTGGTTCTGTAGGGTCTAGATAGAGATCTAGGAATTTGCATCTCAATAACAAGTTCCCAGGGGATGCCATAGGAGACCACACTCTAGGAACCATTGCTCTATAGTGTTACTAGATGTGTGTCACTGCCATTAAATGCATCCTGTTATTGTTCTCTCTGCAATGTGCTGCATTGGAGAAATGTAGTTACAATTTGCCATGCAATGACCATTCATGCAAATCTCGAGAAGATATTAGAAGAACATACTGTACAATAATTATGGTATTTCAAGTTAATTTGCAACACTTTGTTTGCGGAAAAAGTAGCGATTAAAAAATGTGGAGCAAATAAATTGTTGAGTTCCCAACTGGGTAGAAAATGTAAATTCTTGTAACACTACATTTACCCAATTCATTTGGTCAGAGAAAGCACAATGACACATTCAATGTGCCGTATATTTCTCTCATAGTGTTCTCATTAATACTAAATCTCCAATAGAATCATACAAGCAAAACAACTAGATTAAAAGAAATGCCTGCTGGGACTAGTTTTGGATAACGGAAAACAAAAGAAATTCTGCTTCTGGTAAAACATAAAACAGTGAGATCTAATCGGTCTAAGAGACAGCTTGGGCATAGTTGAAATAACAGTGTGCACAGAATCAAAGAACTGTTTCTAATTGCCTAATATTTCACTAACTAGGCATATAAACTTAGAAAATCATCTTAACCACTATGATTTTCATTTTTCTTATCTGTGAAGTAGGGGATGATAATGCCTAATTTAGAAGTTTTTTGTAAGAGTCATGCAATATGCATACATCTGCCTTCTAAAGTGCTATCATATTAAAGTATCATATGTCAATTAATGATGTCTCGAGTCATATAGTAATGAACTAGTACATGAAACTTTCTCCTTCACAGCAATGACTGAGAGAAGGACAAGTCTAACAACCCCCAAATCTCCCAAGATTAGGGGGCAGATTCAGCAAAGAAAAACAGGATGGACAGTCAAATATAAATTTAAGATGAATAGAAAACAATTTTTAATATCAGTATTTCTCATGCAATATTTGGGATATATAATTGAATATAATTTTCATTATATATATATAAAATGAATAAAATTTATATATATATAAATTTGTTGTTTACAACATTGCTTATAAATGTTTAATTGTTTACTTCAAATTCAAATTTAACTGTTTATCCTATGTTTTATGTGAAACTTACATTCCTAGAAATGATCCAAGGTCTCTACTCTCCTTAATCCTCCAGGCTCTTTTGCAAACCTTACCCCTAACTCCTGCAAGTGAACGATCTATTCTCTTACTTCATGAGAAAGTAGCTACTATCCTATGTCCATTCTTCTAACACTTAAGTCACCTCAAAGAGCAGTCAAATTTCAAGAGTTCTCCATTTGCCTCTACCATTAGCCTTTCGTTTCAGCTACCTCATATAAATGACATATGAAACTAATTTGATCCTCGCAGCAACATTGTGAGGCCTTCAGGCAAGAGTTAGACTATGCTGATTGGAACAATAAGGAAGCTAGGATCCTGAAAATTAAGTAATAAAGGCAACATGGGGCAGACAAAGGACTGCACGCCTGTTCTTGAATCCTTAACCGGGGCTTATTCCATTCTACTCACATTCCCACCTTAATGTCTGATACCCTGCTCACAGCCATCAAGAGGAGTAAAAAAAAAAAAGAAAAAAGAGTTGGGAGTTGTTATCTGGTCACACAGGTAGAAATGAATTGAGATGTTTATAAGCATTAATACTACATATGTATAAATGAGAACTAATTGAATCAAGGAATTGATGTTACTTGATATAATGGCTAAAGGTAAAATAAATCCAACTTCTGCATTCCAACTGCTGCATCTTGAAGTTTCAGAAGCCTCACTTGAGAGCTTCCAAGTTTTTCTATGGCTCATTAAACATACCTGACTTGCTCATATGGCAAGTTTAGCCAGGCGTGCAAAAGAGAAAACAACTAACAGCAGGGTTTTTTGGTATTCAGCATAGCAGAAGGTTTATACATTTGTGCTACTGAAACTTTTTTTGTCTTTGTTTGCTCTGTTTAGGATTTTTAGTTATCCTAGTACATAAATATATAATCCAAAATGGAACCCAAAAGCCATATGGATTTCAAGCTATAGGGAGTGTTCCACAGACAAGTCTCAATTACATGCTTAATGTCTTGTTATTGCATTCAGTCTTATATTTTAAAAATCTTTTTAAAAATTAATTAGTACGGATTCCTATTTATGAGGTACATATGATATTCATATGATGATCACATGGCTGATACTTCTTCACCCCTTAGAAGAACCAGTATTACCACTACTTCCTAAAGCTCAACTTGTTTCTTTAATTTCTCTGAAGTTACGATAAGGTAAATACTCACAATCATTCTAACTCGTATCTGAATGGAGAGATGTGTAAAGTGCACACAAATAAAGTCTGAGAGTCTCTAGGTTATTTTCTGTATTAATTTAATTAGTCTAGGGTGTGGTCTGGTCATCTATATATGTACTTAAAGGCTCCTAGTGTCATTAAAATAAGAAAACAGGTTTGAAAACCAATTTAGGAAAGCTCTGCTACAAATGAGAAACACCTGAAGGAGCTTTCAAACATCCTCAAGGGCCAAGCTAGACTTTAAACCAAATAAATAAGAATATCTGAGGGTGGGACTCAAGTATATATATACTTCAAAGCTCTCCAGGTGATTCTGAAGTGAAGCCTAGGCTGAGAATCACTCCTTTAGGTTTAGTGCCTTTTCATGCCCTTTTCTTGATGATTAAGCCATCAGAGAACAAGGGACAATTATTTGTTAACCTATTTAAACTGAAATTTGACCAAACACAGTGAAGTCTGACTCAGACTGAGTGCTTAGAAAGTATTTATTTGATGTATGATTATATTTGAATATCTTATCACATTGAGGGCCCAGTGAGTTTAATACATCATTAAACATACTATCCTGACATCATGCCTGATCAAATAACATATATCATATATACTTTATGTATCAGATATGATATATTTTTGTAGATGCAAATAAAATTAGGTATGAGCCTAGGATGTCAACATAATGCATTTATTCTGAATCTATGAATTTTGCTTTTCATACAACTGCTAATATTAAATGCAGGAGATACTCTACTGTTATCACTAGTCTAGAATTGTCAGATTTAGCAGAAGAAAAAAAAGACTGCCAATTAAATTTGAATTGCAGTTTAACAAATATGCTCCATGAAATATTTGAGACATACTTGTTCTAAGAACCAAAATAAAACCACATAAACTCAAACAAAATAAAACAAAATCCATTGTTTCTTTGAAAACCAAATTTAGCTGTCCATATACGCTTTACCTGGCAACTTGAAACTGCTCATGTAACTGTCTTTAAATAAAAAGTAAAAGAAGTGAAAACACTAATAGAAACATATCTAATGATTATAATACTGCTTAGATGTTATCTATCAAATTTATCCTGTTGTCTATAATAACGCTTTCATTTATCTATTTCTCTTTTAATTTCAATGTATAATGCTTTTATAGATGCATTAAGCAAAAATATTCTAATTTAGGACATAGTTAAAGGCTTTAGGTTCAAAAACTCACTAAACAGTAATGTGAAATCATATCAAAGTAAAAATCCCACAGGTGAAGGTAAATATAATGTCAAATACAAAATCATAGTAATGGTCAAATTATCCATAATTCTAATATAAAAGTTAAAGAAAAAATTATTAAAAATAATTAGAAACATAAAAATTTTATATGAGATTCACACCTCTTTCAATGTACTTGATACATCCATATTGGTATATACTCCTCATTTAAAATGCTATTGATATAAGCAAACTAAAAATACAAAATACTACTTTAACACTTTGCCAAATATAAAGAAAACTTAATAAATTTGGGGAAAGGAATTAGGCAAACCCCTTGTTTCAAAAATATCTCTAATTTTATAAGAGAGACCACATGGGAATATGAACAGGCTGGGCCTTAAATTCACTATATGAGTGGTTTGTCTGAATTAGCATTGTCAGTATAACATGAGAACTTCTTATAAATGCAAATTCTTGGGCCTCCACACAGACTGACTAGATCAGAAACTCTGACCCAGGAGGCGGTTATTTAAAAAGGGATTCTGATGCACACTAAAGTTTGAGGTCTAAGTTTTAATCCTACCTCTGTCATTGCCAACCTTAGTAACTTACACAAATCCCCTATTTACAGCATTTCAAATTCAGTGTATGTAAAAGGACATAGATATTATCAATTTTGCAGAGAGTAACATCAAGATGATTCATAGAGATGATTAACATGAAAGCAGTTTTTAAACCTATAAGACCATAGAAACATAACCAACCTTTTATGTCCATCATGAGGAAATAGTCTTTAAATTTTTTTTAAGTCATGGTAACACTTATTTAATATATGATAAACTATATATGTTTGTTCCTATCATTGTTTTTGGTCATTTTAATCATGAAAGAATGGATATAAAAAGGAAAAACATTCAATATTAAAATGAACATGGGACCTAAGCTATTGATTCTATCTGCTAAAAGCATTCTATTTAACCATAACTGTTTCATCTGATATCACATATTACCATTTCTAAATAGAATAGCTCTACTGATGACTTTCCCTATATGTGAGTATTTAATGGGAGAGCCTATAGCAAAGGCCAGGTTTATTAGGTTCAAGGTCTGGCTCTGCTGTTCCCTCATCTGTGAATTTAGACACGTGTGTATCTCTGTGTATGTTGAAGGGTTTGACAAGATTGAGTTCTGTAAATGCTTTAAGCTGTAAAAAAATTATGGAAATATAATATGACATTTTGATACAAGCATACAGTGTGTAATAATCAAATCTGGTAACTGAGGTATTCATTACCTCAACCATCATTTCTTTGTGTTGATACTCTTCCATTGACGGCCCCTGAAAGAGAATTACTCTGTTCTCATTCATATTATATTAAACTTTTAGGGACTTCAAGATGGTATATCTTGCTTAGAGACCCCACAGGATTCTTAAAGGAAAATGGATCTCTGAAAGCATTTATCCACTGTTTTTATATGTTCATTTTATTCAGATCAAATATTTTATCTGACCAAATTCATAAGACAAAGACAGAAAAAACTCTGAGCTCAGTACATTGCAGCTGTATCACTACTTCCTGAAATTTAATCTCTATTCTGTGAAGACAGAAAATTCCATTTAATAGGCATATTTTATTGCCATTTACAGTAAAACCTTTAAAATATGCTTTAGTTCTTAGAGATACGGATGAATGCTTTAAGTCAGAAAACCTCAAGGTCAGAAGTAAATCTTTTGCAAGAGATACACAATCATAAATTAGTTTTTCAAGCAAAAGATATTGACTTTGAATATCCAAAGAAATAAAAAATTAAAAAATATAATTAATGTATAGGTATCTATCCATAATATCCATTGGATAGTAAAGAAGTATTCATTTATTGCTCTAATAACTTCAGGAGTCCTCAGTCTTTAGAAAATACAGAAGGATATTAATACCTATATTTCAACACTTTTAAAGCATCATTTTGGGATGATGTACCTAGTGACATTTATTCATTCGACAACTATTTTTGACAAGGTCCTGTAGTTCACTATACACTAGAATATGAACTCTTATTAGCCTGTGCCTATATAATGCCATTCAGCCATGTCAGAAAAGGAATATGTATATATATACACACACACAAACACACACACATATCATCCAAGTAGACTTTCTAACTTATGCTATTCATTTTTATTGATGATTTATGCCCACATATTCTTCTAAAATAAATCATAAGTAGACAGGTAGATAATGTGTGTTGATTGTGTCAACTGTGTGCTTAGTTCTAGGCCAGGTGCTATAAATGCAATGGCCAATAAAACATACCTGATTTCTCCTGTCACTGAGCCTCATCATGAGAAAGACTTAAAAAAAAAAAAAAAAGCACATTAATATAGAAACAAAAGTCACGATATGTTAACCGAAGGAAAAAGGGGATACATTAGTAGTTGATTGGATAGAAGTGCACATGGAATGATTAGGAAGGATCTGATTCTATCTATCTAAATTAATATAATTTCTCTGTAGGTAAAGAAATTCATTCAAATAGAGAAATTTTAATTTTGATTATGTTCACAGAAAAGTTTCTCTCAGAATCTCTAGGCTATGAATGAGTCATTTGGAGTATTTTCCAAGAATATTATTCTCTACAAATGCAGGCCTCATGGCCATCGTGTGAGGTTTTTTGTTTGTTTGTTTTTTGTTGTTTGTTTGTTTTTTGAGGACTTATCTGTTTTAAATAGGTTCTTTTAAGTTGTGGTAAAATATGTAGCAGTTAACATTTTCCATTTTAACTATTTTAAGTATACTATCTAATGGCATTAATTACATTTGCAATGTTATGCAATCATCACCATTTACTTCCAAAACATTTTCATCACCCCAAATAAGATAATCATTAAATTACAACTTCTGATTTTTCCCTCCCCAAGGATCTTACAACTTCTAATCACTTTCTGTTTCTATAAACATCTCCATTCTTTATGTGAAATGTTTCTGCAATTGTAATTGGCTGAGAATTTTTTACAAATAAAAATATTGACACAATCTTACTGCTCCAACTCTGAACCCTAATTACACAAAATTACTATTTGACTGACTCCTTTAACTGAACATGGAATATGGATATTGATACTCTTATATTCCTGGAATAACAAATTAACATTTAATATAATACAAGAAACAGAAGACAATAAAACATATACATTGTAATGCAATAAAGAAAAATGAGGGCTTGTGATTCAAATGCAACTAAATTTTAACCTGGCTATGCAATTTACTGTGTGTATATGCACAAATTAGTTAACCTCTTTGAATGTCTCTTTACTCATTTGCATAATGTATAAAGTTGATGATGACCATGAAGAGCAAAGTGATCTTCATGAATCAATTAGGCTACTAAGGATGGCAGAGAAGTCAATGATAAGCTTGGTCATTCAAATCTTTCTCAATTAAGTCCAATAATGCATAACCTTACCTGCCATTTCTTCTCTTTCAAGATGCTCAGAAATTTTAGACCCATGAGAGAGTCAAATAGTTTCTGGGAATCCCCTTCTATCATTCTCCACATAAAATGTCTTTGACACAAGCTACTACCAAGATGCAGGATAAGTAGAGTTGTGTTTTCTTAATTTTGTTTTGTCTCCGTATTTGCTTTGGTTAGCAAGTCAACCACTTTCTTTATACAATGACCATGTTGTTCCACAAAAGTATTCAAATTATAATGTAAAGTAATAAAAGGTTAAAATAAATTGGGGAAGAACCTGTTTATTTTGGATACCAAAACAAGACATATTATGAAACTAATGCAAAAATCTAGATATATGAAGACTTTAGCTTATAAAACAAAATTTTAAGACATTATAACTAGTATATGTTAAAAAGATAAGAAGAGATAAAGAGTTTCATGTTTCAATTTTATCTTAATATTGTATCATATTTTATTTTGCAAAGGTGCCTGTTAACAAAAATATCATATTCAAAAAGAGCTAAATATCATAGAACTTGATAAGAAAGCTTGTGTTTATACAATGGCAACAGCAATAAATAGATTCTGAGCAGCAGTGTGCTAGAGCAAGCTTGTATAGGCATGCAAGAACAGACTGTGCAAATCTCCCCCCAATTCTGCATTCAGTGGCATCATGTTGTTAGCTTGAGAATAGCCTCAGTAAAAGTATTCACACCAAGGGAATTTGAAAATGATAGAAATCAGGACTTTTTTTTTTTTTTTCCCCCGGAGAATCATCAGCACACCACAAGTTGCTACCTACTTCTTTATCATAGTTGCTTATGCTATGGTTTTAGAAAGAAGAAGTGTGGAGAACAGATACCTACTGAGCTTAACAGAGTATGCAAAGCTTGCTTTAAGATCTGGGAGCACTTTTGCTAATGACAGTGCTTCTCATACATTAATGTGTGTAAAAATCACCTGAGGATACGTTAAAATGCAAATCCTGATTCTGTAGCTCTGGACTGGGATCTGCCGTCATGTGTTCTTTATATTACCCCTAGAAAGCCTGTGCTGCTCTGAGTACCACATGTCTTCAAAGAGTTAGAATATTTCCAATTAATCTCATTCAGTTGAACAAAGATTTCAGGGGGGGGGAATCTGTTCTGTTTTTCCCATCAAAATTCTTTATTGGTGGTAAAACCAAGCTCGTGAAAAAAATCTCTTCATAAATGATTTTTGGTTATTGTTTTACTAGTAGAATAGTATAAAATATATTCCTTTTCTTCTACAAAATAGCAGTAATTTATTTTCTTTAAGTAATAAGCTAATTTTTCTACTAAAATTTCTATTAAAACTGATATACAATCTTTGGTTAAGATAAAATTATTTTTTGGTTAAGATAAAATGGTTTTTTCCCTCTGGGTAGATACCTAGTAAAATGATGGCAGGATCAAATAGAAGGTCCACTTTTAGCTCATTGAAGATCTTCCATACTTCTTTCCATAGAGGTTGTATTGGTTTCCAGGGCTATCAGCAGTGTAGAAATATTTGCTTCTCTTCCCTGCAAAGTAAAAAGATGGAGACTTCATATCTTTTTTTTTTTTGGTTTTTTTTTTGGCCAGGGCTAGGTTTGAACCCGCCACCTCCGGCATATGGGACCGGCACCCTACACCTTGAGCCACAGGCACCACCTAGAGACTTTATATCTTTTGTAACAATCTGGAGGATATTAGACAACACTCTCCTAAGCAAGCCATCAGAAGAATGAAAAAGCAAACATCCTATGTACTCAATACTAATTTAAAACTAGTAGACATAATTTAAGGAGGGGGAGGGGGAAGAGAGGGCGGGGCTCCATAAGTTCCCCCCAATGGGTACAGCAAACACAACGTATGCTAATCATATGTATCCTTATATTAACCCAAAATTTTTATATATATATATATATATGGTTGATAAATAAAGAGCAATGCTATTTTATAATTCTACTTCCCTCTCAAAACTCATCAAAAACATAGGAATGAACAGGGTGTGTGTGTGTGTTGAGAGTGGGTGGATCTACCTACAAATCACAAGAAAATGGCCACCATTGTGATCCAAAAACCACATTGAGACATGTCTACAAAACACTACGAAATACAAAACAAAACAGAAGAAGACTCAAAGACAAAATGCATACCTCTTTACACTTTGAGAAGTATTCAGAGTTTCTCCAAAATAATTGTTGCTATGGTTAGTGTTTTATTCAATGATCCCTTTGAGTAACTAGATTTAGAGGGAAGAAAACTAAGGAATGATAAAATACTTCTGCATAAACCAAGATTGATACTGCAGCATGGCAAGAGAGATAGACTTGAAGAAGAAACCATACTGATACAACATGTTTATCTATGATGTCACTTAGTTGGGACTGCCAGAGATGAGATGTAATAAATGATAGAAGGAAAATAATAATCAGTACAGTACAAAACAGAGCCTAAATCTTATGGGATTTACTGTGAACACACTTGAACATCAATAACTAAGAGGAAACATGCTACTAAGGAGGAATGGCTGACATTTGTTTTGAATACTTGCTGAAGGAAAGAAACCCAAATCAAATATATTGGCATGGCCATATCATTATATTTTCCCCTGACTCTAAAATATGGCTGGTCCCACAAAAGATCAGTGTAATATCAGAGGAGTGAACATTAAATTATCCAATGAAATTGGAAAAAATAGTTTTAATTAAAAGAAGCAATCAAATCAGAACAAATGACCAGTGAATAATACACATCACAAGAAGACTTGCCCAAGAGAAAACAAACAACAAAAAAGCTCGCACAATTATTTCTCCACAGTCTCAGAAAATTACAAATAGCATTACTTAGATGATAAGAAATAGAGCTACAATAGTACAAAGGTTCAAAACAGATTATACGATGATATAATATAAAAGCTAACAGAATTCCGAAAACAGGTGGAAAAGGGAGAACAAAATAGTAGAGATATAAGATGATGTAAGAAGCAATGCAATTTATATAAACATTACTGAAAAGATAGCAGGGCTCAGTGGAAAATCATGAAGAAATTACACTGAAGAAAAGTAGAAGGTGAAAGAGATATTAAAATATGAAAACAATACCTGACATAGTACCGATGCTCCTGAAGAATGAAGCTTGCTGGCTGAGAAAGGCCTATATATGGGGATAAAAAGGGCATAATGTATCACAAGCAAAGGGTACAGAACATTCAGCATGAGAACCTATCTGGAAAAAGTTACCAAATTTCAAGGATAAATGAAGATACATGTGGGCATTCATGAAGAAAGTAACAGTCACTTACAAAGAGGGTTTTATTGTCTACTTGCCACAACAAATTAACTGATAATTTACTTCCTTTCTTTTGTAACAACAAAAATCAAACTAGAAAATCCAAAAACAAACCCCCAAACCAGAACACTGTACAAAACACAAGAAACAATTGTTTCTAGACAGTGAAAAACAGTTTAGGATTGTGATCCCCCAAATAAGGAAAATGAATGAGCTGAGCATTAAGACCACTGAGCTATACACTCTGAGGCGTTTCTTTCTTTCTTTCTTTCTTTTTTTATTTTCTTTTTTTGAGACAGAGTCTAGCTCTGTTACTCAGACTAGAGTGCCCACCACAATGCCTGACTATTTGAGTACAGACAGGTGTCGCTCTTGCTCAGGCTGGTTTCAAACTCCTGAGCTCAGGCAATCCACCCGCCTAGAAGGTTAAGATTACAAACAAGTGTGAGCCACCATACCCGGTGCCCAGAGGCATTTCTGAACCACAGAACAGAGAGGAAGAAATGAAGCTAGTAGAGTGGAGTTGGTGAGTTAAGAAAGAATATATCAGAGTTTGGGAAAGATGAAACGTGCAGGTAACTACAGAGGCAGGAGATCTGTGGAACAAGAACTGCAAATCTCTTCATAGGGATTCCTTTGAGTCTTTGGTTGAATATTTAGCTGTGCATATAGATAGCATAAAACTCCAAGAGGACAGATAAATAACAAATTCTTCATAATGATAAGCTTAACAACTTGTGGAGTTTACAAAAGACATTGACACTTTTGAGTTTCAACTGGCCAGAATGGAGAGACTATGGTGAATACCCAGAACATGAATTAGGAATCCCAGAAGGATCAGGCTTTAAGAGGAGGGACAGACTTGTCTGAGAATAAAATTTACTCTAAATATGAAAGCCTGCACACCAGCCACTGAAGGATCAAGTAGGTTTTCAAGTAATCTATATAGCTTCCTAAAATAAATGCATAAATGCCGGTACTCGGTGACAAAAACGTCAAAATCTGGAAACTCAACAATGTAAAAAAGCAATGTCTATCACATAAGGGAAAGTTCCAACACATGCTAAGAAGTAGAAAAATAGATCCATGGCGAGAAGAAAAATAAGTCAAAAGGAACAGATCCAGATGAAAGAGGTATGATGAAAACATCAGAAAAATAGATTAAAATGATTATATAAAATGCATGTCCTTAGAAGAAAGCATAAACATTATAAGTAAATGTAAGAAATTTATATGAACAAATTTGAATTTCCAGAGCCCCCCAAAACTCAATCTTTGAAATGCAAACTTCATAAAACAACTTTAACAATAGATAAGACAGTACAGAAAATAAAAGTAACTGAGCCTGAAGACATGACAATAAACACTATTGAATCTAAACTGCAAATAGGAAAAATACTATAAAAATACAAACAGTGCCTCAGACATGTGTAGGGAGATATATAACAGTTTAACATATGCATAACTGTAGATCAAGAAAGGCTTTGTCAACAAAAATAGTAGAGTAAGAACCCATAAAAATATTTCTTTCCATAAAATAAGGAATATGGCAAAAGATGCCAGAATAAACACTTCTGGAACTCTGAAAACCAATAAAAGACTTCCAGCAATCCATTTTAGCAATACAAACACCAGAAAAAAGAAAACTGAAGAAGTCAACTATAAATAACTCTGGAAATTAACGAAAGGCTTACAACAATGTGAAGAACAATTATTTTTCCAGAAAACACAGCATGACATTGGTAAGAAGAACACTCCTCTTTAGCATTTATGCTTACACTATTCCCATGTCCTTTATTCCAGCTCTATGAGATTTTTGACTTTTTAAATTTTATTTCACTTTTAAAATTTAGTTTCTTTTTTTTTTATTGTTTGGGATTCATTGAGGGTACAAAGAATTAGGTTACACTGATTGCATTTGTTAGGTAAAGTCACTCTTGTAATTGTGTCCCACCCCTAAGAGGTGTGCCATATACTGTGGCCCCTATGCCCTTTCCTCCTCCTCTGTCTCTGCTCCCTCATTCCCCTACCCCCCACCTTGTATTAGATCATTTACTCCCTTCAGATAAAATGATTTTTTTTCATATTCTCCCTTCTACTCAATTCACATTAGAATTGAATACATTGGATTCTTGATTCTCCATTGTTGTGATACTTTACTAAGAAGAATGTGTTCCACTTCCATCCAGGTTAATACAAAAGATGTAAAGTCTCCATCTTTTTTAATGGCTGAATAGTATTCCATGGTGTACATATACCACAGCTAGTTAATCCATTCCTGGGTTGGTGGGCGTTTAAGTTGTTTCCACATTTTGGAGATTGTCAATTGAGCTGTGATAAACAGTCTAATGCAAATAGCCTTATGATAAAATGATTTTTTTTCTTCAGGGTAGAGGCCTAGTAATGGGATTGCAAGATCAAATGGGAGGTCTAATTTGAGTTCTTTGAGATTCTCTATACTTCCTTGCAAAATGGTTGTATTAGTTTACAGTCCCACCAGCAGTGTAAAAGTGTTCTTTCTAGAAAGACTTTGCAAAAAGAAAAAAAAAAGAGGCCAATATAGAGTTGGCTTGAGAATGAAGCCAGCACAATGGAAACAGAGCATGAAGAAGAATGGATACCTAGGAATATTTTTTAGGTCCCTGATTCCAGGTGTGTAAAATTCGAGGAAGTACAGGCGCAGACTTGGTTCCAGTTCCAAAGATCCAAAAAAGACAATCTGTTGGGGCTGGCTGAGTTATGTCATGCATACCTTGTTTTTGGAGAAGATATTATGCTTCCTTGCAAAGAAAGAGAAACTAATTGCCCCATCAATTTACATGGTGACGTTTTCATAACAAATACTATTTTGAAGATTTTGCTGCCTGAAGTGTCCAGAATGTCCCATTTCTGTCCTCAGTGTTCCTAAATCCTACTCATCCTGATTGTCTTCAATCTTCCATGAAGCCTTTCAAGATGACAGCTAACTTTAGACCACATCTCTGGGCAAACCTGTAACATTTCCTTACCAAAGTATTTATCTTTTACTAAGAGTTGAGATAAAGTTTTATGGCTCATTATTAAGGTGGAATTTATCATTTAATTAAACAATTAATTTTCAAAATAACCTATTATATGATATTCAAATAACTAAGTAAAACTTGGAATATATAATAAAAGTACACAATCAATATCTTATCAAAAGACACTATGAAGGGCTAAAATGATAAAAATAAGCAAATATAAATTAAGAACTTAAAATCTACAATAACTAAAATAAAATACATACTAGTTTAATACTACAGTAAATTTCAACTGACAAAAGAATGAATTAGTGAACTTGAAGACAGATCAATTGAGATTAGTCAGTTCAACAGAAAAAAAATGGGTTGAAGAAAAAAAATAACAGACTCAGAGAGCTCTGAACACCATCAAGCATACTGGGAGTGTCAAAGAGGAGAAGGGAGAAATAGGAAGTAACAGAAAGAGTATGTGAAGAGTCAATGGTCATGAAACTTCCCAAATTAATAAAAAATACTATACATCTGCATATCAAAAAATGTCCAAGTAGAATACAAGAATACACTCCAATTCACAATTAGATACATTCTAGTCAAGCTGATAAAAGCCAATGACAAAAAGAGATTCTTGAAAGTAGCAAGAGAAAGAGACTTGGCTTAATTCATCTCCTGTTGCTTACACTAGAATACCCCAAACTGGGTCATTTATAAAGAAAAGCAATTCATTGCTTACTCTTATGGTGACTGAGAAGTTCCAAGTCATGGAGTGGAATTTGGTGAGGGATTTCCTGCTGATGAGGCAGCACAGGGAGGCACATGGCAAGGGGGCTGAGCATGTTAACATGCTAGCTCAGGTTTCTCTTCCCCTTCTTATAAAGCCACCATTTACTCTCATGATAATCCATTAATCTATTAATTCATGAACAGAATAATCCATTCCTGAGGGCAGGACCCTCATGATCCTATTACCTCTTTTCGCCTCCTTTAATATTGCCACATTGGGGTTTAAATTTCAATTTGGGTTTTAGAGGGGGGAAATATCCAAACCATATCAGAATTCATCACATAAAAAAAAAAACAGTAGAATTGACAGTTGACTGAAATTAGAAAATACTTGGAGGCAAATGAAGAAATCACAACATACCAAAAAAACTTACAGGATCATGCTAAAGCATTTCCTAGGGGGAAATTTATGGATAGAAATGCCTATATTATAAAGAAGAATGTTCTCAAAACAATAGCCTAATCTTTCACCTTGAGAAACTATAAAAAGAGTAAACTGAAAAGAAATCTTTAGAAGGAAAAAAAAAATAAAAATGAAAGCATAAATAAACTTGAATTTTTATAGCAGCTCAATTCACAACTGCAAAGATGTGGCAACAGCTAAAGTGCCCTTAAAACCAAGACATGGATTAATAAACTATGGTATATGTATACCATGGAATACTATTCAGGCATAAAGAAAATGGAGACTTTACATCTTTTGCACTTACCGGGATGGATTTTGAGAACATTCTCTTAAGAATCACAAGAATGAAAAAACAAGCAAGCATCCCATTCACTCAATACTAATATGAAACTAGTAGATGAATGACTTCACACTCACACAAGAAAAAACAAATTTAAATTCAAGAAGGAGGAAGGAAAGAGGAAAGGGGTGAGGGGGTGTGGTTAAGTTCTCACCAATTGGGCATAATGTAAGGGTATATGACACACCTCCTGAGGGATGTAGGGCTCAACTACAACTTAGACTTTACCTAACAAATGAAAAAAAATGTAGCCTACTCGTAGGTACTGTTATATTAATCTGAAATTAAAAATAAGGTAAAAAATAAAGGAAAAATTATAAAAATTTGATTACTTAAAATATTCACAAAATTTACCAATTTTTGGTAGGTGAACCAAGAAAGAAGGCACAAATTCCTAAAATCAGGAAGGAAGAAGTTGACATCAACACCAATCTTAATCAAAACAAAACAAAAAAATAATAAAAACTACAAAAAGATGACAAGGAAATCCTATGAATTGAATTGTTTAAAATATACAAATAATAAAACATCACTCAAAAAGTAGAACATCTATATAGAGGTAGAATAAATGAAGTGACTGAATAAAAATACCAAAAATCTTTACATAACAAATATCCTTAGAGACTCACAAGGATTCTCTGGCAGGTTTTAAAAAATACTTGACAAATCACATCTAGCAATGTATGAGGGATTCTATTGCATGATTTAATGTGATGTTTCCCAGAAATACAACATTAGTTAACATACAAAGTTCAGCTAAAGTAAAACACCATATCGAGAGAACAAAATACAAAGATCACATAATCATCTGAATAGACAAGGAAAAGAATTTCACAAAATCAAGTACTCTTTTATGAAAAACATTTATCAAAGTAGAACTAGAAAAGAAATTCCTCACCTAGATAACATGCACCTACAAAACACCCATAGATAACATTATACTTCATGATGAAAGAATGAACATGTTTCCCTTAATTTTAGGAACGACAAAAGGATATCCACTAGAGCCACTCCCATTCACCATTGAACAAAACATTCAAGCAAAGACTATAGGCATCCAGATAGGAGAACAATAAAACTGTCTCTATTTACAGATAACATAGCCTTATATATACCAAATCCCAAGCAATCTTCCCGACAATACATTAGAACCGAAATAAAAATTTCAGCAAAATGCATAATCAAAGATCCAGTGTACAAATGAATTCTATTTCTATGCACTATCAATTTACAACTCTAAAATAAAATTAAGAATCCAATTCAATTTACAGTTGCATTAGAAAGAATAAAATAAGAAATTTAACAAAATAAATGTAAGACTTATACACTAAAAATACAAATCATTATTGAATGATATTATTGAGGAAACAAATAAATAGAAAAAGAAACTCATGATCATGAACTGGAAAACTTAATATGGTATTATTAAGATGGTGATACCTTCAAAATTCATTTTCAAATACAATGAAATCACTATAAAAGTTATAGCTTCCTTTTTAGACAAGTAGATCCAAAATCTTATATGGAAATTAAATGAAGCCAGGAAATCTAAAACAATGTTGATAAAGAGCAATATTGTTGGATTCAAACTTTTCAATTTCAAAACTTAGCACAAAGCTATAGTAATAAATGGCATAAGGAAAGATAGAATAGACATAAAGATTAATGGAATATAATTCAAAGTCCAGAATAAACCAATACCTTTATGCTCAGTTGATTTTTAACAAAGGTATCAAGACCATTCAATGTGGAAGAATAGCCTTTTCTATAAATGGTGATAAGAAAAATGGATATTCATAAGCAAAAGAATGAATTTGGATCCCTACAACAATCCATGTATAAACATTAATCCCTAGCTGATGGATGAACTAAATTTAATACCCAAACTACAAAAACTCTTACAAGAAAACAAGTAAATCTCTACATTCTTTCATTTGCATATATTTTCTTAGATTTGGTACCAAAATAATGCATGATCTCACTTACATGTGGAATCTCATTTCTTATTCCACTCAGTCGTATTGCTGTCCAATCACTCCAGTGAAATGGCTCTTGCTAAATTTACTGATGCCTGCCATGCTGTTAAACCCAATAGAAACTTTTGAAATGTGTTGGGAACTTAACCTCTCACCCGTATTTTCAAGTGGTAATTCACACATTTGCAGCTATCATTTTGGTAAATGTGTGTTTTTTTCTTAAAAATAAAGTTAGCGAATTTTTTTCAGTACTGAATTTAAACACAGGAATCTTAACAAATATAAAAATGCAATGCTCTCGTGATATTTTTTGACAAATACTATTGTTCATATTCCTTTCAGTTAATATGGGTTATATTTTTGAAAACTGATGGTTAGGCTCAGTAGCTAGGGTGCCAGACACATACACCAGGGTTCGAATCCAGCCCAGGCCTGCCAAACAATGACAACTCCAACCAAAAAGTAGCTGAGCACTGTGGCGGGTGCCTGTAGTCCCAGCTACTTGGTAGGCTGAGGCAAGAGAATCGCTTACCAGTGGTTCTCAACCTTCCTAATGCCATGGTCCTTTAATACACTTCCTGTGGGTCCCGACCCACAGGTTGAGAACCACTGGAGCCCTAGAGTTTGAGGTTGCTGTGAGCTGTGATGCTACAGCACTCTATCCAGGGCGACATAGTGATACTCTGTCTCCAAAAAAAGAAGAAGAAGAAGAAAGGAAGGAAGGAAGGAAGGAAGGAAGGAAGGAAGGAAGGAAGGAAGGAAGGAAGGAAGGAAGGAAGGAAGGAAGGAAGGAAGGAAGGAAGGAAGGAAGGAAGGAGAGAAAATTGAAAGTTAAAAGGGTTGATACTTAAAATATGTACCATAGCAACTTTCAAATTTAATCCCATTGTGCTGTAATTGGATGTATTTTGCATTTTATTCAATGAGTGAAGTAATAGAAAAAGAGGATTAAATATGTTTACACTCTTCTCAAAGGACACAATGTCTCTTTTTTACCTACTTTTACAATGCGTATAACCTGAAGCTTTACTAACACCCAAGAATTACTGTATTTGAATTAAAACTTTTTGTACAATTGTATTATTGTTCATGTCATTTACCAGATTAAAAATTTAAGAATAAGCTATCTTCTTTATAAAATGACATATGGACATGATAATGCTTTAAAAGTATTAAAGTTTTATTCTGTAATTTATCGTTATAATGATTACCTTTTGTAAAGCTTAAGTCATCGTAAAACATTTTGTGCTAAATTGACAAAAAGTCCCATTATTATGTTTCCACTGTGAAGTGGTTCAGCTCACCTGGTTTGTCCACGCTTGCCAGAAAGATAATAATTCTGTTTACTTGGTTCACCCAATTCAGGTTTCTCTCCTAGAGCAATATTTGAAGTCTATTGTTATTGTTCATTTTCCTTTGGAGCAATCACAAAGACAACAAAGATTAACAGAAAAGAACTGAATCCGCACCCAATAATGAACTAAAAAAGGTGGTCAACATCAAAATAGAGTATGATTTCAGCTCTTCCGCACCAAGCTTTCCATTGCTCAGTGTGGACAAAATCATTACCTAAAACAGGTATCAGAAACGTTTCCATGTTAGTCCTGGTTTAATTCTTCTGGATTTTATCATATTTTAAAATTATTATCTTTTGATATGTCATTCTTACTGAATAATCCAAAAAGGCATTTTTTATCTTCCTTTCATATGCAATTTAGCTAATTTAACTCCTAGAGAAAAAATTATTTCAAAGTTATAGGAAATTCCTCACTATCATCCCAATGTACAATTGAATTATCTTCCAATTCTATAAAATATTTCCTAAAGCTACCTCTAACTGCCTAGCTTTGCCTTACTATGAATCATATTTTTTGCTACTGCTGCAGTAGAACAAGTTTCAGAGACCTTCTCTTCCTACATCAGGAGAAACAACATCTTTTAGGTTTAATGCTAAATTAATGCATCAGCTCCCTCACTGAAGTAACTTACACTATGATTACTTCCTCTTTCATGATATCATAATCCATTTACCCCCTACCTTCCACTAAATGGAACCATTCTATTTACGGCACCACGCATTTTTGTTTTGTTCATACTTTTTGCCTTTTATGGTGAACTGTATGTATATTGCACTGAGAACTCAACCTTGTGCCCATAGACTATCTTTTCAGATTCTGTGTACCAACAAAATTGAAATATTTACTTTCTATTCTATTCCCAGATCATTTTCCTGATTCTGCCTATGATTGACTATGTCATTCATTTCAACATCTGCCCTGCAGAATACTATAATGAAGCCAGACAGATGTAGGTTTGAACCCCAGCTTCATCAGTTCTAGAGATGTATGACCTTGGGTAAGTAGCCTAACTCCTACAAATTCAATTTCTTCACATGTAAAATGAAAGTTATTATTGTTACCCCTCTCTAGAGCTGTTATGAAGAATGAGCAAGACCATACCTTAATCAGTTAACACAGTATCTGGCACATAGTAGATGCCTAATGAGTATTTGTGGTGTATGTATTAGGGTACCAGGATATAGCACCTCTCCTTTCCAGAAGTAATTCAATAATAGAGACAAAAGAGTCAAAAAGTATGCAACGAAACATTCCTATTATTACGAAAAATACTAATATTGAAGAATGTAGCTGAAATGTCCGATGGCAATGGATGTCTTAATACTCCAGAATTAGGAAGACTTATTTAACCAGTCCTAGGAAGCACTGCACAACCATTGGATTCTTTCTATAAGAAGTGAGTATCATGTCAAATGTATGCCACAGAAGAACATGGCGCAACTCACTCTCTCAATAATCACCCTGACTCCCAACAAGAAAAAGAGGAAAAGGAAAAATCCACACATACCCTGATCTTACTCTAAAAATTTGTGAATAAGACAAGCTATACCTTTCTTAAGGAGGAGTGAATTAGTGGGAGAGACGATAACCCTTTTTCTCGAGTGCCAAGTCATATGACATCTCATAAAATCTTTTCTGACCCTATTACTCTGAAATAACTTTTAACTTCCATGAATCTTCATTAGTAATTATCTGCCCCTCTCTTAAAGCACAAATTACATTGATCAAGAAATAATCACTATTCTTTATACTTACCTGTTATTTTTACTGTTTTCTTTTATTCATTTATACAACATTTATTTCTTTATTATTTACACTGTACTTGGCAATATGCCAAGTGCTGGAAATGGTGAACACAACACAGTTCCTGACGTCTAAAAACTGGTGGGGGAGATAGACAAAAATTTCCTGAAGGAATAAGATGTATCTGTTCTATTCTTTGTATCCCCTTAACTCGGAATATTTGCTGGATAAAATTTCATGGAATGAATGATGGTAATGAATGATGAATAGTTCATAAGAAATGTCACTATTTTCCTCAGTACTGGGAAACAATAAGACAGGGAGCATACCAAGTACATATTGTTTTCACACCATTGTAAACTGAAAAATTCCTAAGTGAACAATTGTAAACTGGGGAGCATCCCTGTGCTTAATAAGGTTAATAAATCAGAAGAAATGCAAATAAGATAAAACAGCAGTGAAAAAGAAAGTATAAAAAGGAACTAAATGGAAATCAGATCTTGTGGTTGCCTGGAGATAGATGTAGATGATGGGTGATAAAACTATTTATATCGAGATTGCTATAATTGTCCCATGGTTGAACATACATGAAATTACACACTTTAAATAATTGCTATGTTTTCATTTTACATCTGCAAAACTGTAAAAAATAAAACTGGAGCAAATATGTACATATATGCAAATACACTATCCAGAATACATAAAACATTTGCCAGTTTACACCACTTATACATACAATGTTGTGGTTAAGAGTCGATTGAATTATTTGGCCTGGGTTAAAATTTCAGCTATGTGACCTTGAACAAGTTAGTTACTCTGTCTGAATCTCAGGTTCATTGCTTATGGAATGGGAATAAAAATGTTATCTTTATAATTACTAAGCCGATCGTTAACTAAATCGAAACTTCACATTCCTTAATATGACTTACAAAGACCGGCATGGCCTTTACTCTTCCTGTATTGTCAACTTCATTTCTCATCATTCTACATTGACACATGCCACGTTTGCTTTTCTAGCTGTACATTAATTAACACATGCTACACGTGCCTTACATTAGGGACATACAATGCAGAAATTTGACTATTAGATTTTAGAAAGTAATACACAACATATACCACACATTATCTAACACCCTCATAATGTATAGAGTAGCAATCTCTAATCACACACATCAGTAAATGTTTAGGTTTAAAACCAAATCCTAATTTAAATACTAACGTGTTAGACAAATAGATCATAAAAAGCTTCACCTCAGTGTCAGTTAGGATTCAGCCCAAGTTTTGCTAACAATTAAGTTTTAATAAAATATCGCCATGGCATTGATGATTTCAGAATTACCAACTAAAGATGATTAATCTATCTTTCTTTTGTGTAAAATTATTTCCCCTTCCCCCACCATAGGCTTTCTCTTCTCTCTGTTCTCTACCTTATCTATCTCATTCATGCCCAAATCATGGAGCATAACCTCTATACAAATGCTCCCGTATTATTATCTCTACCCTGGAATTCTACTCTGACCTTATCACTTTTCTATACAAGTGTTCATTTGGAATTTCTACATAGATGTCTCAAGATATCTCAAACTTTTCATATTTAAAACAAAACTCTTGATCTCTATTCTGCTCTTCTTCTCATCATCTTCATCTCAATTTATATCTCTACCTTCCTGCTCACAACAAAACCTTAGTGCCACCCTTAATTTCTCCAGTCATCCAGTCCTAAAACTTCAGTGACATCCTTGATTTCCCAAGTCCTCTTCCAAAACATTATTCACATAATAGCCAGGATAATCTTTTTAAAACAAATTGAATTCTATTGTTCACTGGCTTAAGTGCCCATTACGCTCAAGATCCTGAGCATGGATTGAGATCCATGCTCAATATCCTGAAAATGGCCAATAAGGCCCTACATATTCTAGTAACTGCCTCCCTCTCAAATCCCATTGTCTTTCAGTTCTATGCCCAAAACTGCTGACTTTTGTTTCTTCCATTGCTCACTTGACTAATGCCTGCTCATTCTTAGTATCTCACCCTAATGGTCACTTCCTTGAGAGACTTCCTCTGACATCCCAGTATGAATTAGGACCCCAGTTACAGATATACTCTCTTTAATATTTTTCCTAGAAACTGAACATATCTAATTGTAAATAATATTTGCAAACATTAAGACACAAAAATGTTTATGGTGGTATTTGAAGAGGAACACTTTGTTTCTATTTTTAGAAAAATCAGAAAAGAGCACTTCAATTTCTTTGGAAGTTTAATTTTTCCCTTCATTGAATCTGTAGGCCACTTTGGGTAATATACATTTTAGTAATGTTTATTCTGCCCATCCATGAGCATGATGTTTTTCCATTTGTTTATGTCCTCTATTTCCTTCTTCAGTGTCTCATAATTTTCCCCGTATGTTAATTTATGTTGCCACATAAATATTCACAAGTTCTAGGAAATATGGTTTAGACATTTTGGGGTAGCCATTTGTTTTTCTACCATATGATTTCTGTATTATATGTTTATTCATTTTTCCACTAAATGGACATTATTTAAAGGAAGATTTTCTACATATTTGGATATGTCAATATTGCATGGATATGGTGACATGAACATTCCAATTCTTTCATTTTTTATGATAATGCAAATGGTTTTTATGTATGTGTGGAGGAGGCAAGAGGATGGAAGGTTTGAAAAGAGAGAGCATTGAAGACTGGGTCAGAGCACAGTGGATTAGCAGTAGTCTATAGAAAACAGTGCAGACGTGCCTCGAACATTTAGAAATAAAATCATTAGATGACTGGCTATTCCACAGAATTATTCCACTTCTATGAGTTATCCAAAATCGTCAAATTCATAAAAATGAAAAGTTACCAGAGGTTTGAAAGAGGAAGAAATGAAGCTGTGCTATTCAATGAGTATACAGATTTAGCTACGCCATATGAATAAGTTGTAGAGATCTGGTATACAACAAAGTGCCTATAGTTAACACTGTATGGTGTACTTACAAATTTATTAAGAAGGCAGATCTCATGTTACATGTTCTTACCTCAAAAATAAATAAACAAAAATAAAAAATACTAGGCCAGTTCTTCTAGAAAATTGTCTTTCTTTTTTTTTTTTTTTTCACCAAGGTCCCACCCCTTTCCCTCCTCCCCTCTCTCTGCTTTTCCTTCCCCCTATTAGAAAATTGTCTTTCAAGGCTCAGATTCTTTCATTTACTGATCTCCCAGGTTTAGTCTATTGGTAATTCAATTTAATTAATTGCTCTCACATCTTTTTCAAAACTTACTTGTTACTATTTTTAAGTTGAGGTTTTTTTCATACTTTCTTGAATTAAATGCTTAATTCTTTATAAGTCGTCTTTTGTTAAAATAGGTATTGGTTTTTCACTAATTATACAATTTATCACATTCTGCGCGGTTAAAACTGCAATGCGATTAATTTCTGTTACTTTTTGTGAAGTCAAAAAATAAAGTTAGGGTTATTAGTGCATTCTAAGATTTACATGAAAAGCATTTCCAAATGATACTGTTTTATTTTCACTGACTTTTATTAGAAAAGTTATTGTAAGTTGAATTTTCTTCATAGGCTCTGTATAATTTGTGTTTATCTGAGTTAGCTTATATTTTGGATTTTTATGTATATCTATTATTTATTCCTATCATGTCTACATGATTATTATTTTCTGCCCTCTTTACTAATATGTTTGCCTCTTATTTTATTCTCTTGTGCATTTGCTATTTGAGAAATATGATAATTGCCATTGTCTCTCATTTATCACTTTAATGAGAATGAAGCATATTAAGGGTTCAGTTATTCCTATGTCACCACCAACCACAAAAAATTTCAATTGAGGGCGGCGCCTGTGGCTCAGTCGGTAAGGCGCCGGCCCCATATACCGAGGGTGGCAGGTTCAAACCCGGCCCTGGCCAAACTGCAACCAAAAAATAGCCGGGCGTTGTGGCGGGCGCCTGTAGTCCCAGCTGCTCGGGAGGCTGAGGCAAGAGAATCGCTTAAGCCCAGCAGTTGGAGGTTGCTGTGAGCTGCGTGAGGCCACGGCACTCTACCAAGGGCCATAAAGTGAGACTCTGTCTCTACAAAAAAAAAAAATAATAAAATTTCAATTGACCTATGAAAATGATGAATTATATAAATATGTTAACATTTTAATATTTTCTCTATATTGAATAATCTCCACTTCCTGAATAAATATTGTTTGGCTGTAGTAAGTTAATCTTTAAAAGCACCACTGGATTCTGTCACTAATACTTTATTTTAGATTTATACATTAATAGCTTCTGGGACTTTCTTCTTGTTTGATTTCTTTAGGGCCCAGCATTTTTTCAATTCCCTAAAAAAAAATCAGCATCTATGATTCACTTTCTATGCTTTGGAACAGTTTATATAGTATTGGACTATTAAATTTTAACTATTTGAAATAATCCACTGTGAAATCAACTCAACCAAAGGGACAAATTTAAGGAGAGGGGAATAATTCTTATGATAGATTCTGTCTCAAACTTTATGAACTCCTTCTCCTAGATTTTGGATCTAGATAAAAGGAAAGGGGAAATTTTAATTAATTATAATTGCATTTTTTTCAAATTTGAGGGCTTCTTTTCTATTGGAAGTGGGAGGGGCAACAATTAGTGTCAAACACCGGTAAACATTATCACTAAGCTGGATTAAAAATCCCCTCATTTGCAAATATTTATCCAGCACCTGCTACCAGGGTCTGTACTGTGTGCTAGAAACAAAATGATAACATAGATATTAGCATTGCCTTCAGGAAGCTTGGAGTCTAGAAGAGGAGACAGTCATTTAATAAACACCTGCACAGATTATTGCAAATTGCTACATATGTTGTGAATGAAGGAAACAAGGTTCAATGAAGAACCATGGAATTTGGGAGCACACTTGAAATTAGGTAGTCAGGGTAATCCTCACTGAGCGACACTGAAGTTGAGACATATGACAATTAAGACTCTACAAAACTGAAGTGAAAAACAGCAGGGCTTCAGTCAGACAGAGAAGCCTGGGAAAGGCACCCGAGCTGGGATACAACTGGATACACTTCCGAAACTGAAAGGAAACAAAAGGCTCATCCCAGTGGACAAGATGAGGCTGCAGCGATAGGAAAGGAAAAATCGTCACAGTTTTCCTCCCTGAACTCGGGTTGCTGATGTTTACCTCTAATGCTCTTTGTTGACCCTTGATAGTCAAAAGGTGAAAAGAATCTATTCCAGGGAAGTGATATTTAAGCTAATCCCTCAAAGTGAATAGAAATTACAGTTTCTTTGTTGTTGTGGAACTTGTCAGTTACTTGGGATAGTGCTTCTGTTCTCTAGTTCTCTAACTCAAATGACTGCCCACGACAGGAGCCTACGAGGACATCAGCAATGCTGCCTAGGACAAAAATATATTAAAGGTAGTGTTGGAGACTCACTTCCAGTGTTTGCAATAGTGCAATGATGCATTATAATTTGGATGCCATAAAGTACCCAACATTCTACTTCGCCCTCCAGGCCCTGCTGCTCTGAAGCTGAGGCTGTTTCAAAGTTCTGCATAGTATGGATTGCATTCATTAACTCTCCAGGTGTATTCCTCATTCAAACACTTACAGGCTGCATTGCCAGTCTCTCAATCTTTTGTATTCTATACTGTAGCCTGCAAAAGTAATCGATGTTACCTGGTTGTGAATAATACCTTTTTCTGGTTTCTATTTTTATTTCTTTTTCTTAATTTTACATTCCCTTTTAAGTTTCACAGGAACTTGAGGTGGGTAAGAGTTGAACCCCCTCAAGAGTTGATTAGTTATTTCACATTAAAAGTCTGAAGAGTTTCAAACTTAACAAAGTGTAAAGGAGAAAAAATAAATATAATGCTGTTCTTGGTTGTCAGTAAAAGAAAGAATATGTTCTTAGAAATGAGAGATGGAAATTGAGATAAGACAACAGACTAAGATGTACAGGATGTTGGCTGACAGAACCAATAAACATAGGTGAGTTGTAAATGACATAAAAGAATTGAAAATTGCCTTCTATTAACTGCAATTCTCACTATAAAAATGAATCAGTCATGTGGAAACAAAATTGAGAAGCAACAAATGCACATGGTACTACAGAAAGAAGAATATAACGAGAGAAAAGATTACAGAAGTGGATGAGGACAGAGCAGGGGAGACAATGCACAGATAATTCCTATTCCTGCAGAAAAGGGCAAGATATAATTTTTGCAATAAATTGACATTATTTTTTATAATTGCAAAAGTATTTTAAGCAATGCAACAATAGGGAAAAGGAAGAAAGAAAAGAAAGAGAGAAAGAGGCGGCGCCTGTGGCTCAAGGAGTAGGGCTCCGGTCCCATATGCCGGAGGAGGTGGTGGGTTCAAACCCAGCCCCGGCCAAAAAAAATAAAAAAGAAAGAAAGAAAGAGAGAAAGAAGACTCATGGACAGAGGACGGAAGGGGGTCAGGGTGATATGGTTTTGATATGGTTTTGTCCCCTCCAATCTCAGTTGAAATTTTATCTCCACTGTCTGATGTGTGGCTTCAGGGGATGTGTTCGGGTATAAGGGCCAGATTGGCCATGAATGGCTTGGTGCCCGCCCCATAATAATGAGTAATTTACTGCTCTATTAGAACATGTGAAAGCTGATTATTTAACAGAGTCTGGCACCTCACCCCACCCTTGCTTCCTCTCCTGACATGTGACACACTTGTTCCCGCTTTGCCTTGCCTTTTGTCTTCATTGGAAGCACCATGAAGTTTTCACCAAAAACAGGTGCTGGCACCATGCTTTTTGTACAGCCTGCAGAACTGCGAGCCAAATAAACCTCTCTTCTTTACCAATTACCCTGTCCAGTTATTCTTTTATAGCAATACAAACATAAATATGGAGGGAAGGAAAAAGAGGGAGGAGAAGGAAGAAGGACAGTGGGAAGGCAGGAAGAGAGAAGATATAGAAAGTACATCTCCAAGAAGACTCCATTTCCTTACAGGGGCGATCAGGTGGATTACATAATCAATCGCTAGCCTAGCAAACTGGTACTGTACCTGGAACATAGTAAATGTGCATTGAATACCAATGTCAGCCTCACTTTCCTGATCTGTAATCAGTCACATTGTAAGTATTGAATGAAAGCATTTATGATAACTACAAAAACATCATTCAAATATAAATTAATATCATTACTATGGAAGAATAAACACACACGTACACACAAGATCCGCATTTATGGAGCAGCACAGTTTCCAGCTGAACATACAGCATTAAATATACACATGAGTATAAGGACAATCGCAATCCATTCAGGGGTGTGGAACCTGTGGCTTTGGGGCCACATCTGAATCCTTGAGAGAGGCCTTTCAACTGAATCCAAATTGCGCAGAACAAATCCTTTTAATGAAGAGACTTGTTCTGTGAAGTTTGGATTCAGTCAAGAGGCTATTTCACTTCTTCATGATGAATACCCATGTTAAAGTCAATTACAGGTTGAGAACAGCAAAAAAGACAGTTAAATAGATATAGCATTTCATATAGTTTCTATTCTGGTGCCTAGACACCTACTCTTTGGATGTTCTTATGTAACAAAGATATCTTGCTTTCACATAACTTTCCAAACAGGAGAGAAGAGAAAACCAAAGAATTACAAGCAACATGTGATATCGTATTTAAAAGTAACAATAAAGGACTTTTTCTATACCAAATGGAAAACTTCTAAAATATGTAGAAATTAGAAATACACAAACTGATGGATAAATACCCTGACCCTGACCGCTACACATTTTATGAATGTAACAAAACATCACATGTACCCCATAAATATGTACAAATATTACGTACAAACAAAAAAGCACTAAAAACTAAATTAAATATTAGTGAAATGAGTTATCAAGTCTAGATAAGGCTGCTCACTCTCATTTTTGATTTCACATCCTGTAATTGATTATTTACTTACATTAGAATTTATCGCTTTGGTTCATAGTAGCTTAGTGTAGAGTTTCGTGACATGTGTACTGAATTTATAGGACATCTTCATTTTTGCAACAAACCTAGAGAAACTTGGCATGCTAGTTATAGCATAGTTTTAAATGACTATAAATCTTACTTATGGTATATACAGTACAATTTGTCCACATAATTAACTTATGAAATTTGCTTATCAATATCAAAATTTTCATTAACCTATTGTGTATTTGATTTAATAATTTAAAAAAAATTTTTGAGACAGAGTCTCATTTTGTAGCTCTTGGTAGAGTGCTGTGGCTTCACAGCTCACAGAAACCTCAAAATCTTGGGCTCAAGCAATGCTTTCAACTCAGTTTTTCATGTTTTAATAGAGAAGGGGTCTCACACTTGCTCAAGCTGGTCTCAAACTCGGGAGCTCAAAGCAGGATCACAAGCAAGAGCTACCATGCCCAGCTTGATTTAATAATTTTAACTAAGGTCATGTTTATGTTTTCTCATATTGTTACCTTTGTCTAGAAATTTTTTATTAATGTCTTCACTTGGCTATTTCTTACGTGTCCTTCAAACTTCAGATTGCATGTCCCTTCCTTAGGAATTGTTTTACTAAACTTCATGTAAATGTTAATCCCTTAAAATATACTCTTCACTCTGGTACCACTCATTATATTTTCACATATGTTTGTGTCATCATTTCTTTAAAATCAGTTTCTAACACTCACCATAGTTATATGAAGGCAGGACCTATGCCTGCATTAGCACATCAATGTATCCCTAGAGACTAACACAAAATATGGCATAGAGTTGGAAGGCATGCAATAAATATTTCATAAACTAATGAATGAATGGATAAATGGATGATTGGAATATATATTAATCTCTGTGAAAATCACTGTCCCTAAAGAGAGGTTCTTAATACTCACCTCAAAAGTGTTTTCTTATGACTAATCTGGCTTAATAGAGGTGAAAAATAGCACACTTTGTATCTATCAAGTGTTGAATAAATGACAGTACTCATCTGCTTCCATGCTAGTGGAATTCACAGTCTAATAGGGAAGGCATACAAGTTAACTGGTAATGACAGATGTATTGAGAGTCAGAGGTGAAGTACAGAAGAATAATGTGCTATGAGAGCTTACAACAGACATAGTCTAAGTAGGAGTGGATTTTCTTGAGAAAGAAAATAAAAAATGAAGGAATGAATAGTGAATGGATGAATAGACAATAATAAATGAGAATAAATGAAGACTATGAATATTAGTCATGATGCTAGCTATAGGGGAATAAAGATGAATTGTCATAGTCTTTCCACTAAGAGATTATAGTTTATTGATCTTTTTATTACCATTTCCTATATAACAACTTATCCTCAAAATATAAATAACTAGTATAAATATGTTCTAAATTAAATTTCATAAATTTTATTCTTATTTTAAAAATATTCGAGAACTACAGGGTTAAATTGACTAGCTTCAACAACACCATGTCACACAATTCATTTCACTGATTCTTTCCACTTTTTTAGTGTTGGGTAGTCACAGGCTTTATCATACGTTATCCTTATACATTTCTGACCCAGCATATTGATAACTGCATGATTCTTGGAATGGGAAAATGGCTTACCACCAGAACATCCCATTAGGTTAAAATTTGGAAAAATTCTTCAGTCCTAGATAGAAACTTGCCCTTAGGGAGTGTTTATACCCTCTGTCATTGTGATCAAAATAATTAGTTTTAGACGAGGAAATCAGTAATCTTTCTTAGATGGTTGAGTGTATTAATCACAAATCATTATACCTACTGTTTGCTATACAATACACAGAATTTATTTAGTTTATCATTTAAATCAATTATATCAATATGTACATAGACCGATACATATTTAATAGATTTAAAAGGGTGAACTCCTTTGGAAACTCTCAGTCTCCAAGAAGAGAATATTTTATTAAGTAGGAAGTTGGTATTAAGAAAGGTAGATGCCTTTGGGAAAGAAAAAGAGGAATATAGATAACTATATACTTTAAATTCTTTCATAGCATAATTCTTTTTTTTTTTTTTTTTTTGCAGGTTTTGGCCGGGGCCGGGTTTGAACCCATCACCTCCAGTATATGGGGCCGGTGCCCTACGCCTTTGAGCCACAGGCACTGCCCACAGCATAATTCTTAATACTAGTATATCTTGTTATATAACACAATAATTCCATCTGTCATCTTACCATTAGATAGGAGCTCATTTGAAGTGACTGATGCAGTTGCTGATTATCTCAAAGGCATAAACTTTTACCACTTCTATCATTACTGCTTCTTAGGAGGGCAGAGCAAAGGGTTCTTAACCTGTGAGAAAATAGTGAAATGGTTATCATAGCTACTATCACTGTTAATATTATATTGTTACGAATGAAGTACCATCATCCAATGTACATAAACACAAATTCAAAAAAGCCCCTTTGGAAATACACGGAGTGTGCCAAAAAGTATACACATTTTAAGAAAGGAAAAAAAAAAAAAAACTTTACTAAAATTACAGTACTCAATATATACCAGTAACAAAAGGTGAATGCACAAGTCATGTTTAAACACCTCTTGTAATTGTAGAAGTCAAATGTGAGTTGAGTATTGCAATTTTAACAGTTTTATTTTCCTTTCTTAAAATGTGTATCCATTTTTTAGCATCCTTTGTAGTAAGAACATTCTTACTAATTACCCCATCTCCTTCCCCAACCCAGGTGATAAGATTTTTTTAAAAAAATTAACTTACGGGTGGTGCCTGTGGCTCAAGGAGTAGGGCGCCGGTCCCACATGCTGGAGGTGGCGGGTTCAAACCCTAGCCCTGGCCAAAAACCACACACACAAAAAAAAAATTAACTTATATTATTATAAAGAAAATATCCATAATTCATATTAAATACTTTAACATGAAATTATGTGATTACAGAATTACACTGCATTAGATAACACTGAAATAAAAGATGAATGTTGAAATTCCATTCAGGGAAAAATTTTAGCCAGAGAAAAAAAGAACAATGGCCTAAGAGCAAGTACAGGTTGTTAAACTTTTGTATTATTACTAAACCATAAAAAAGATAAAATCAACACACCTTTTTGGGGCAAGACATGATTGCAAGAGGGACTTTACCTAACAAATGCAATCAGTGTAACCTGGTTTCTTGTACCCTCGATGAATCTCCAACAATAAAAAAAAAAAGTGCATCACTGAGTTATTGTTCAAATCTAAACATATCCTTAGGTTTCCTGAACAAATGCATGGAATAAAACTTTATTGCATTTAAAATGAGACAACAACTATAATTATATGCATTTTATATATACATTAAATATAGTCATGTATTTTTTTATCTTAAAAATATCTCCATGTCCTGATAGATTTGCTGAATTCTGCCAAATATTTAAGTATGAAATAATGCCAGTCTGACATAAAATGTTCTATAAAATTAAATTGAAAGGAATACTCTCCCACTCATCCATGAGATTAGAATTACTGATACAAAAAAAAAAAGGAGAAAGGAAAAATGGAAGGAAGAATGGAAGAGAAAAGGAAAGAAATTGTATTATTTAAATTTATAAATCAGTATCCCTCATGAAATAGATGCAGAAACTCTTAACAAAGTTTTATCAAATCAACTTAGCAATACATGAAAAAAGAAAACATCATGACTAATGGACTTCATTCCAGGAATGCAAATTTGATTGATCATTAAAATATCTAGCAATGTAATTAAACATGTTAACAGACAAAAAAGAAAAGACTATCTCATTAGGTGCATGATGACCATTTGACAAAATTCAACATCAATTCATAAGTAAAAAAATCACAGCACACTATGAATGGAAATATATAAAAAATACTACAACTAACATCATATTTAATAGTGAAAGATTAAATGCTTTCTTCCAAAGGTCACTAACAAGACAAAGATGTCTGTTCTTATCACTTCTACTCAACATTGTTCTAGTGGTTCTGCATAGTTTCATGAGAAAATAGACCCGGGCAGAGCAAGATGGTAGACTAGAGGCAGCTTCTTTGCAACCAGATGCAGTGAGATTGGTAAGAGAAGACCACAGGAACTTCTGGCTTGTGAGCTCTACCCGGAAACATCCCTTCAGGGGCACAGGAAGGCAGCAAGAGACTTCGGGGCCCTCAAAGGAGAATAAAAGCAGTGGAGAAGCAGCAAGTATCTGTGATCCATCAGAGGCTGGCCAGCTGTGGAGACTGCAGTGGCAGCAGCTACAGCAGCAGGTAGACTTTGCAGACAGGGAAGGCCTTGCCTGAGGTTTTTCCTTTTTTTTGGACCTGGGCACTTAGTTGTATTACCTTGGGAGACCTTGGGCAAGTGATCAAGTGACTTTGAAGAGTACCCAGAGGCCAGGACTGAGCAGCTGGGGTGGAGCAGAGCTTCCACTGTTTTTCTGTAGGCCCTGCACAGCCATTGTGAGAGAGCTGCTTTACAGGCACGGCCCTCAGGGACCTAGAGCCAGGCCAGTTCTGGTGCATCTAATAAATCGGTGGCCACTTATGGAGAGAGCCCAGCAACACATGCTTTCCTGGGAAAGCCACTGCTTAGCCAAGAGACCTGGATTGGAAAGATAGAGGCATGTCTATTAAGTGGGCTGAGGAGAGAGATTCAGGCTCCAAACCCTGAGGGGTCTAAGGACGAAGAAGTCAGCAGCAGCTTCCAGTCTCTATCTACTACAGCTATTGTGTTTAGCAGCTCATACCCCAAAAGATTACCTGTTGCCCTGGCAATATTCAGTAAGATTATATATGTATATATGTATATGATATTTTCTGTGTAAAACAATTCTTCTTCAACTTTTTTCCCCTGAAATTTTTTTCCTTTTTCGTAATTTTTCCTATATAAATATATTTTTCATTATTGCCTTCTTTAATAAAAAGGGCTTCATTTTTGCTAGTTTCTCTGCTCCTGTTATTAGTTTTTCTTACCCAATTTTATCCCTCAAGGTTTTTCATTTGTTCTGGTTTGATTTATAGTACTTTTGTTTTCCTTCTCTATTTGGTGGTGGTGTGAGGTTCTGTGTCTCCTCAGGCTGGCAAAGAGCAGCAGACATCAAGGGACCCACCCAACCCAGCCCCCCCAGAGGTTGGGATTTGTGGGTGTGGGTCAAAGTGACCTATTGTACACCACTATTACTCCTGTCTCCCCCTTTCTGTTCCTCTCTTCTTTTTGTCAATCTTCCCCATAACTCCCCCACTTTCTTTCTATTTTCTCTTTTTTATCTTTTATCCATTCTTGCACTTCATTCTTCTCTTCCTTTTAGTTTTTGACCAAACAGACAAATCAACACTGTAAGTCAGAGGCATGGAAGTGAAAGGAAAAAGTAAGGACAAGAAAACAGACAAAATAAAACACTCATGAGGAAGAAACAGCAGAAAAATCCTGGCAACAAGAAAAACCAGACCAAAGAACCCCCCCCCCAAGGGACCATGAGGTAGCTATTGCAAAAGATTCCATCTATAAAGAAATGTTAGAAATGACCAAAGGGGAATTTAAAATACAGATGATAAAATTAATGAAGGAAATCACTGATAAAGTAGAAAATAACCAAAAGGAAATCCAAAAACAGAATCAAATAAGAGATGAAAGAGATGAAGAATATAGAAAGGATATAACAGAGCTAAAGGAATTGAAGCAGTCAATTAGAAAACTTAAAGATACAGTAGAAAATATCAATAACTTAGTAAGTGTAGAATATAATTGTCTTAACACAATAACTAAGAAAATGCCAGGAAGGCTATATTAACCAGTGTGATGAAAATGTGTCAAACTGTTTATAAAACCAATGTATGGTGCCCCATGATCGCGTTGATGTACACAGCTATGATTTAATATTAATACAAAAAAAAGAAAATATCAATAACAGATTAGACCATGCAGAAGAAAGAATCTCAGAGATAGAGGACAAAACTCTTGAGATAACCCAGATAGTTAAAGAGTGAGAAAAAAAGAGGGAGAAAGGTGAATGTTCACTGACGGAATTATGGGACTTCATGCAGCATTCAAGCATACGAGTTATAGGTATTCCAGAAGGGAGAGAAGAATGCCCCAGAGGAACAGAAGCCATACTAGAGAATATTATAAATGAAAATTTCCCAGATATCACCAAAGATTCTGACACACTCCTTTCAGAGGGATATTAGACCCCAGGTCTCCTCAACTCAAATAGAGCTTCTCCAAGATACATTGTGATGAACCGGTTCAAAGCCAAGACAGAAGAAAAGATTCTGCAAGCTGCCAGGAGTAAGCACCATTTGACCTGGGGCAAATCCATCAGGGTGACTACAGAATTCTCAAATGAAATTTTTCAAGCTGGAAGACAATGGTCATTTACCTTTGATCTACTTAAAACAATTTTCAGCCCAGAATTCTATACCCTGCTATGCTAAGCTTTAAAATTGACAGAGAAATCAAATCATTTACTGATATGTAAATACTGAGGAAGTTTGCCACAAAAAAAAAACAGGTCTAGGGCAGCACCTGTGGCTCAAGAAGTAGGGCGCCAGCACCATATACTGGAGATGGTGGGTTCAAATCCAGCCCCAGCCAAAAAAAACAAAAAACAAAAAAACAGCTCTATAGGAAATACTTAGACTTATTCTACACACTGACAATCACAATGGACCAGCAGCAAAGTAAACACTCAGAAAGTAAAGGACAAAACCTACCTTCCACAGTGAGGCAAAAGATAAAACTTACCAATGGACTTCCATAAAATAAGACAAATAGAATTCCACCACACTTATCAATTCTATCAATAAATATTAATGGCTTGAATTCCCCCACTGAAGAGGCATAGGCTGCCTGATTGGATAAAAAAACACAAGCCATCCATTTGCTGTCTGCAAAAAACACACCTAGCTTCAAAGGGCAAATTAAAAATCAGGGTTAAGGGATGGAAGACAATTTTTCAGGCAAATGGAAATCAGAAGAAAAGAGGGGTTGCAATCTTATTTCCAGATACAAGTATTTTAAGCAACCAAAGTCAAAAAAGACAAAGATGGACACTTAATATTGGTCAAGGGAACAATACAACAAGAAGACATTTCAATTCTAAATATTTATACACCCGATTTAAGTGCTCCCAGATTCTGGAAACAGACCTTAATTATTCTGAGTAATATCATATCCCATAACACCATAATAGCAGAGGACTTTAACACTCCTCTTATAGAGCTGGACAGATCCTCTAAACAGTAACTAAACACAGATACAAAGGACTTAAATGTGGCCCTAGAATAGCTATGCTTAATAGACATATATGGAACACTCCACCCCAAAGCTAAAGAATGTATGTTCTCATTTGCCCATGTAACGTTCTCCAAAATAAACCATTTCCTAGGACATAAATCAAACCTCAACAAATTCAAAAGAATTGAAATTTTACCTTGTATTTTCTCAGACCACAAAGCAATAAAGATGGAGCTCAACTCCAAAAAAAAATTGTCATCCCCACACAAAGGCATGGAATTAAACAATCTTATGCTAAATGAGAGTTGGCTCAAGGAAAAGATAAAAAAGGAAATTATTACCTTCCTTGAGCATAACAACAATAAAGACACAAGCTACCAAAACCTGTGGGACACTGCAAAAGTAGTCCTAAGAGCTAAATTTATTGCATTAGATACCTATATCTGATAAACAGAAAGAGAGCACATCAATAATCTAATGGATAATCTTAAAGAAATGGAAAAGTCAGAGCAATCCAATCCCAAACCTAGCAGAAGAAAAGAAATAACCAAAATTAAACCAGAAATAAATGAAATTGAAAATAGGTGGCACCTGTGGCTCAGTGAGTAGGGCGCTGGCCCCATATGCCAAGGGTGGCGGGTTCGGACCCAGCCCCAGCCAAACTGCAACCGAAAAATAGCCGGGCATTGTGGCGCGCGCCTGTAGCCTGTAGTCCCAGCTGCTCGGGAAGCTGAGGCAGGAAAATCGTGTAAGCCCAAGAGTTGGAGGTTGCTGTGGGCCGTGTGATGCCACGGCACTCTACCCGAGGGCAGTACAGTGAGACTCTGTCTCTACAAAAAAAAAAAAAAATCATTCAGAAAATTAATGAAACAAAAAGCTGGTTCTTGGAAAAGATAAATAAAATTGATAAACCATTGACCAGATTAACCAGAAATAGAAAAGTAAAATCTTTTATAACCTCAAGCAGATATGAAAAGGCAGAAATAACAGCTGATATCACTGATACAAGAGATATGCCCAGAAATTTGGCAATGTGGATGAAATGGACCAAAACCTTGAATCATACAATCTTTCTAAACTTAACCCAGAAGAAATTGATCTCTTGAACAGACCAATACAAAGCACTGAGATTACAGAAACAATATAAAAGCTTCCAACAGAAAAAAGCCCAGGACCGTCTGGCTTCACTTCAGAATTCTATCACACCTTCAAATATGAGCTTCTACCAATACTGCAGACCTATTCCAAAACATTGAGAAGGAAGGAACCTTCCCCAATACGTTCTATGGAGCAAACATCACCTTGATTCCAAAACTAAGAAAAGACCTAACCAAAAAGGAGAACTACAGACCAGTTTCATTAATGCATATCAATGTAAAAATACTCAATGCAATCTTGACTAATAAATCACAGCACTCATTAAAAAAAATTGTACATGACAATCAAGTAGGCCTCATCCAAGGGATACAAGATTGGTTTAACATACGCAAATCCATAAATGTAATATACCATATCAATAAAGCAAAAACAAAGACCATATGATCCCCTCAATAGATGTTTAAAATGCATCTGACAAAATTCAGCATCCTTTTCTAACAATAATTCTTAAGATAATAGGCATAGGTGACACCTTTCTTACCTGATTGAAGCCATCGATGAAAACTCACAGCTAACATCATACCGAATAGTGTACAACTGAAAGCTTTTCCACTTAGAACTGGAACCAGACAAGGATGTCCGCTATTGCCACTATTATTCAACACAGTTCTAGAAGTTCTAACCAATGCAATCAGGCAAGAGAAGGATCTAAAGGGCATCCTAATGGGAGCAGAGGAGGTCAAACTCTCCCTCTTTCCTGATATGATCTTGCACTTAAAAAACCCCAAAGACTAAACCACAAACCTCCTAGAAGTGATCAGGAAATACAGTAATGTCTCAAGGTATAAAATCAATGTCCATGAATCAGTAGGCATTGCATATGCCAACAACAGCCAAGTTGAAAAGCAAATCAAGGACACAATTCCCTTCACAGTAGCTTCAAAAAAATGAAATCCTTAGGAATATATCTAACAAGAGGTGAAAGATCTTTTCAAAGAGAATTATGAAACCTTAAGAAAAGAAACTGCAGAAGACACTAACAAATGGAAGAACATCCCATGCTCTTGGCTGGGAAGAACTAGCATTGTCAAAATGTCTATTCTACCCAAAGCAATCTACAGATTCAATGAAATCTCCATTTAAATAGCAACATCACATTTTGAAGAACTGGAAAAAATAGAAGTTCATTTTGTATAGAACCAGAAAAAAAACCTGTATAGCTAAGGACATTCTTAGTAGTAAAAACAAAGTCAGAGGGATCACCCTACCAGTCCACAGTAAAAAAACAACATGGTATTACACAAAAATAGAGACACAGACATATGGAACATAATAGAAAACCAAGTGATGAAACCAGTTTCTACTTGCCATGTGATCTGTGATAAACCAAACAAAAGCATACAGTGGGGAAAGAAATTGTGCTAGGAGAACCAGATAACCACATGTAAAAGACCGATACTCAATCCACACCTTTCACCCCTTACAAAAATTGACTCCAAATGGATAAGAGACTTAAATATAATACATGAAACAATAAAAATCATAGAAGAAAGTGTGGGGAAAATCTTGATGATGTTGGACTGGGGAAAGATTTCATGACAGACTTCAGCATCCATTGCAACAATAAGAAAAATGAACAAATGGGACTTAATTAAGATGAAAAGCTTCTGAACAGCTAAGGACACCACAAATAAAGCAAACATACAACCTTCAGAATGGGAAAAGATGTTTGAGGGTATCCATCCAAAAAAGAGTTGATAACTAGAATCTACAGAGAACTAAAATTAATCAACAGAAAAAGAGTAAACAATCCCATCTACCTCTGGGCAAGGGATATGAACAGAACCTTCTCTGATGAAGACAGATGAATGGCTAACAAACATTTGAAAAAATGCACATTGTCCCTAATCATCAGAGAAATGAAAATCAAAACCACCTTGAGATATCACCTAACCCCAGTGAGAGTGGCCCACATCACAAAATCTCAAAGCTGCAGAGTCTGGTGTGGATGTACAGAAAAGAGAAGACTTTTACACTGTTGGTGGGATCGCAAGGTAATACAACCTTTTTGGAAGGAAGTATGGAAAATCCTCAAAGAACTCAAATTAGGCCTTCCATTTGATTCTGAAATCCCATTACTAGGCATCTAATCAGAAGAAAAAATTCATTTTATCATAAGGACATATGAACTAGATTGTCTATCACAGCCCAATTTACAATTGCCAAAATGTGGAAACAACCTAAATGCCCACCAACCCAGGAATGGATTAACAAGCTGTGGTATATGTATACCATGGAATACTATTCAGCTATTTAAAAAGATGGAAACTTTACATCTTTTGTATTAACTTGATGGAGGTAGAACACATTTTTCTTAGTAAAGCATCGAAAGAATGGAGAAGCAAGAATCCAATGTACTCAATTCTAATACGAAGGCAGAAGATGAGCTAATGCAAGGTAGGGGGTAGGGGAATAGGGTTTGAGGAGAGAGGAGGTGGGAGCGGGAGGGGGTGGTCACAGTGTATGGCACACCTCTTAAGGGCAAGACACAATTACAAGAGGGACTTAACCTAAAAACTACATCAGTGTAATCTAAATCATTGTGCTCTCAATGAATCCCAAACAATAAAAGGAAAACTTGATAAAAAAAAATAAATAAATGAAAATACAAAAGAAGGACTTCCAAATTTTAATAGCACAAACATATAGTCTCTAAGAAAAAATAGAAAATCAGGGAAACTTTTCTGCTTCTTTACAGTATTTAAATGGGAAATTCTTCCAAACTTTGGTAAACTCCAAGGTAACACTTAATGTAAAGGACTCAAGAAAGATTATCGTTTTGACCCTAGGAAAATTAGTAAAAACAACTGTAAATTCTTCACAAATGGAAACAACCTCAAGCCAGCTCTCCTTGTGAAGCATATGCTTACAACTCACATACACAAAGTACATGTATAATCAAGCCACCATGAGTAACAAGTCAGAAAACAAACAGAAATTAAAAAGAACACCTAGGAAGGAATACTATATCTCATATATCTTTGAAAATAATAGGCCAAATCTCAGTGGGCAAGTTAACTAAATAATCGAATTGAAGATGGATGAAGATGGACTGGAAATTATATAGAATGTCATGCATTCTCTTCAGCATAAAAAACATTATAATAATCTTCTCTATTATATAACAAAAAATAAACCACCAATGAAAACCCTTATTTTCGGCCTTATAGCATCTGCCTTTGCTCCCCCACAATCTTTCCTCAGCATGCATCAGGGTAATCTTTCAAAGAAGCAAGCCAGGTTACAATAACCCCCTACTGATGTCCTTGAATGCCTTCTCACCAGATTTAGAGAATGAAAAGAGAACACTCTACCAGAGTCATGAAGATCCCACTTGCCCTCACTGCTTGCTACCCTTCTGACCTTATCTCATGCCATTTCATCCCTTTTTTACACCTGTCCAGTTCCACCAGTATCTTTACCATCTATTCTTGGATACACCAAACACACCCTTACCTCCCGTCGGTATTTTTATGCACAGTTCCTTCTTTTTGAAATGTTCTTTCTATGGCTATCCACTTGGTTCCATCCTTCACTTTCTATAGGTCTCTGGTACTCACTTTTTGGTTCATTTGTTTGTCCATTTTTATTATTGTGAAATACACACAACATAAAATTTACCATTGTAACCATTTTTAAGCATACAGTTAAGTAGCATTAAGAAAATCCATATTGTGAAATTATCACAAACATCTATCTCCAAAACATTGTCATCTTCCAAACTAAAACTGTGCACACATTAAATCCTAATTCCCTTGTAAACCACCGCCCCCCACAGCCCATGGCAACCACCCTTCTCCTTTCTATATAAATTTAACTGCACTACTATTTGTCTTTCCCCAACTGGCTAATAATACCTTTAACAGTCATCTATGTTGTAGCATGTGTCAAACTTTCTTTCCTTTTTTATTTATTATTTTTTATTAAATCAAAGCTGTGTACATTAATGCATTTATGGGGTACAATGTGCTTATTTTATATATAGTTTGGAATGCTTAAATCTAACTGATCACCATAGCCTTCACCTTACTTATTTGATGTGTTACGACATTTATACTCTAGTCTTAATAGTTTTGACACGTACCCTTGCATTGTGCGTTGTGAGGTCCCACCAATTACCTTCCCTCCTCTGAGCCTCCCCCCTCCCCTCTCCTTCTTCTTCCCTCCTTCCATCTGAACTATAGTGTTGTTTTATCATTCATGTGAAAGTGTGGGTGATTATATATTGGCCAAGAAGCATTTTGTGTAAGTGTATACTTTACAGCTCACAAAACAAGAAAGCAAGAGTCTTCTCTTACATATATAAAGCATATATAATAGGTGAACAAGCAAAGGGGCATAAAATAAGCCACCCCCCAAAACACTAAAGGACCATTATATATACCACATTTTTGGCCATAAAGCAATTGAGTTCAATATCAATTTAAAAAAGGATTTATTAAAAACTCAAGACATTAAGAAATTTTAAAATATGCTTCTAAATACCTTATATGTCAAAGAAGAAATGAAGAGGAAGATGGGAAAATCTTTAAATCCAAATGAAAACACTACACATCAAATGAAAATAGCACATTTCAAAACTCATGGAATGCAATGAACCTAAAGCAAATACCTAAGGAGAAAATACTGCCTTAAGGAAATATGTGAAAGAAAAGAAATGCTAAAACTATAGTGATCAAAATTGCTTCTTTTTCTCGCTGACAAAAGGATATTTTTTGCAGAACGTCAAATTCCTAGTGAGAAAAAACATTCCTTTTTCATTCTTGGGCTGAAAGGGATTCAATAGAAGAAAAGAAACATTTTTAACAATATAAACATCTCTCCAAGTAAAATGTACTTGATAATGATAACACATTGTTGAAACAACTGATGAACACAAATTTGCCATAAAACACAGGGAAGTGTACCAAAAAAGCTGTTTGTTATTCCGTATCTATCAACTGTTCTTTCTCTTCTTGTATAGAAGTTGAGGTTTCCCCTTTATATAAAATTATAAATATGCAAATAAGTTAAAGAAAAGGTACAATTCTAAATGTTGGAAAAAATATATTTTGTTTCTTAAAGTATAATTACAGATTCTTTGTTTAAATGAGAAAAAAAGTAATCATTTTAAAAACAATATTCCAGTAGGTAATATCATCTCTAAAACCAACGCTTTGCTTCAAAGTGGTACTGGAGTTTCGACTAAAAGTTGTTTCATGATATTTTTGTCATAATAGTTATTTGCCTTAAAATAATTTCAAAATATTAGCTCTGCACACAGACTGGAAGCAGATAGTTTATGATAATATGTAAAAATGTCATTTTCCTGAAACTGAGAATGAGTGTTAGAATAAAAAAAAGCATGTTAGAAGGATTATTACTTTCTCATATTATCAAGTTCATTTAACTTGAATTAATCTCAACAGACCAGAACATCTGTATATTGCCAAATAAGAAAAGGCCAATAGTTGTGATAAAAACTTTCAGTGTGACTACAATAACATAGCATGTGATTTGGGGATCTCTGGAAGGAAGTAGAATTCTCTTTTAAAATAAAATCTGATCCAGTTTAATATTTAAATGAGATATTATTTCCTGAAGTCACAAATCAAAACCATGAATAAAATGTATGCCTCCAGTGATCTAAGACAATTTAAAGATAGAACTTAAGACTTTAAGAATATTTTCCTTTCTTTTTTAATTTCAGATTAGTATCAGGGTACAAATGATTAGGTTATATTATTTCCATTTGTTAAGTCATGTCCAAGTTGTAGTTGAGCCCTTCACCCAGGGCATGTGCTGTATACCCTCACATTGTGCCTATTAGGTGAGTGTTTACCAATTCTCCTCCCTCCTCTCCTCTACCAGTCTCTTAATTGCCTCTATAATTGCCAAGTCATGGAAGCAGCCCAAATGCCCATCAACCCATGAATGGTTTAACAAATTGTGCTATCTGTATACCATGGAATACTATGCAGCCATAAAAAGATGGCGACTTCACATCTTTTATGTTTACCTGGATGGAGCTGGAACATATTCTTCTTAGTAAAGTATACCCCCCGACTTGAATTTTTTTTTTTTTCTCTTGTGCGGGGATGTGTTTCACATTAGTATTGAAAAAAAGCAAGTATTGACACTTGCTTTTCTATTCTGTTTCTTTTCTTTTTTTTTTCTGAGACAGAGCCTCAAGCTGTCGCCCTGGGTAGAGTGCTGTGGCATCACAGCTCACAGCATCCTGGGCTCAAGCAATTCTCCTGCCTCCGTCTCCCAAGTAGCTGGGACTACAGGTGCCCGCCACAACACCTGGCTATTTTTTGGTTGCAGCCGTCATTGTTGTTTGGCGGGTCTGGGCTGGATTCGAATCCACCAGCTCAGGTGTATGTGGCTGGTGCCTTAGCCACTTGAGCCACAGGCGCTGAGCCTGCTTTTCTATTCTTATGATATTTTACTAAGGAGAATGTTCATCTAGGTTAATACAAAAGAGGTGAAGTTTCCAGCATTTTTTAACGGCTGAATAGAGAATACTTTCTTTTCCACGTAATCCTCAAACACAGATGAGAAACCAAGGTTCAGTAAAGCAGTTATAACAATATCATTTAGTATTGTTCTCACACCTACCTAATGTTTATTGAGTCCTTACTCTGTGCCAGGTAAGCATTCATAAAGAGCAGCACAGTGGCAGCTGCTACGCTGGCTTGCCACACTGCCATAGACATAAGGAGACAAGAAGCCCACATGGATTCTGTGCATTACTTACATAGAGATTTTGCTTATAAAAGCAAAATGAAAACAGTGTCATCTTCATGCATTTCTGAGCCCTCAAAATGACTCTGGACCTGAGGGGCTAGAAGACAGATGACTCAAGCCGTGGGCTCCTCTATCGTTGAGGATTCAAAAGCAGTTTTGTAAACTTCCAAGAAGCCTGTAGCCATACCCTAAGAGAGAAGGTCATGGGCATAATCTACAGATATCAAAGAACATTTGGTTCCCAAGTTATATCATTTTCACAGAGAATTTAAAAAGAGGGAACAATGTAATGATAGAAGAAATTCCCAGGCCTCATTGAAATCAGAAAGATAGATGGTAAATTGCCTTATTGCAGCCTCCTACAAGAAGGGAGGAGGACAACAAAGAAACTCATGACTGTCTTCACAAGATTTCCCATCTTTCCTTGTTCCTGAGAGGATTACAGAATGTTCTACCAAGACTGGGTCAAACTGCAATTGAGGCTGAGCTTTTCCTCCATGGCCTACATAGAAACATGCGAGGTTACCAGCATGCTGGGATGGAGTCATTCCATTCAGAAATTAGATCATTTAGTCTTAGGAAGAAGATACTATTATTATCTCTATTTTACCAATAGAAAATTTGAGAAAAAAGTGCTTAATAGTTGTATGTACCAATGGTAAGATATATAAATTTGGATTTGGAGGCTGCAATGAACAGAACACTAAGTTTAAAGAACCATAAAGAAGGGAAACATTTCATTTTCTCCTGATGAGAGATCTGTGGGTTAATGATTCCATGGTCAGTGTGGCAGCTCAGTTATGTCAGTAGGAACCCCATATTCTTTCCATGATTCCTTCCTGTTCCCTTTAGTCTATAAGCTTTATGTCCTCAAGATCGTCACCTCATGGTTATAAGGTAACTTGCTGCAGCTCCCAATATTGCATATCACATCTTCACAGGACTATGAGCAAAGCAGGAAGTCAGGGATAGCACAGGGAGAGACGAGAGGTGTTGCCATAACAAAATCAGACTTTCACCAGCAAGGAAGTGGGAGAAATGGTCATAAAGTTCATAACCGTGTCTGCCACACACAGCCAATCGATACTGGAGTTGAAAAGAGTAGGAACTCATAATTTTTTCAATCTAAGTTCACTGCTCCCAAATATGACACATTTTTTCTACATGACTATTTAAGAGAACAGTTTGATTTCATCTATCAGTGGCACCCCACTGAATGGAAAAACTAGATTTTATATAAGTATACCTCATCTGATTCATAAGTCTCATAGGTTTATCTCCAGGTATGATGAGAGGAAAATGCAGATAACCATACTTTTGCAGTAAACTGGAAATTTCTGGTGTGCTCAATAAGTGATCAAGACCAGGTTCCTCTTCTTTTTTTTTTTTTTAGAAGATTTCACTAACTTTCTTTTTTCTCTTCCTTCCTCTTCTGCTTCTCTTTCTCTTTCTTCTCCTTCTTTGGCAGTCTATAGAGATTAATAGCCAGCTAATATTATGGAGCACATCTGTATAAGCAACAATAAACAATAACTGTAAAGCAGCTATCATTAAGTGAGTGTATATACTATGGGCTAGTAATCTAATATACATTGTTTATAATCCTTACAATAATCCCATCAAGGGAAATTTTTTCATATTAGATAAGGCTGTTTCATAAATGTGCATACATATACTCAGGAAAATTATTGAAAAAATGAAATGTGCAAAATTCTTTGATAGACACTAGAGATGCAATGATTAGCAAAATTAAACATAGTCTAATATAGTTAAGGGGCACAAACATCAATCATAAAATGAAGTAATCTTGTGAAAAAAAGTATATGAAGAAATATATGCAACTGTGGAAGGTCTGTGTATAGGAAGAGTGCATTATGTTGAGCAAAGGTTTACTAGGAATACTTGGCCTGGTTAGGGATGAGTGTGTAGGCTTCCATGATGAGTGATGCAGGAACTGAGAAATGAAAGCTGGGTAGCATGGAGCTATCTGAAGTGGTGGCAATCTAAGCTAAAAGAAAATTATGTGCAAAGACCATGACCCAGGGAACTAAAAGTAGGATGAAGATGGAGGGTAAGGTGGTGAACAGAACTGAAGAACTTGAACTAGATAAAGACAAGAAGACACAGGGCCTCATTATTTATTAAGAAGTTGTACCTCTAAAACAAATACAGTGTGAGGTATTCATTCATAGAGTGAATCACTCATTCTTCCAATGAAGATATACTAATGACCAAAAAACTCATGAAAAATTGCTCAACATCTCTAATCATTAGGGAAATCCAAATGAAAGATACAATGAGATTTCACCCAATTCCAATGAAAATGGCTTGTATTCAAATGTCCTGAAACAATAGATGCTGATGTGGATGCAGAGAGAAAGGAACACTCATACAGTGTTGGTGGGACTACAAACTAGTGCAACCTCTATGGAAGATTGTATGCAGATACCTCAAAGAACGTAAAGTATGCCTACCATTTGACCTAGCAATCCCACTGCTGGTATATACCCAAAGGGGAAAAGGTCATTTTATAAAAAGGACACCTGCATTCAAATGTTTACAGCAACACAATTCACAATTGCAAAGACATGGAAACAACACAAGTGACCGTGAATACATGAATGGATTACTAACTTTGCCTCAATCTGTACAAAAAGAAAAATATGTAAACAGAACATGTGCACCCCTAACATTCTGAAAATTTTTTAAAAAGAGGCTCCACTTCAGTGAAGACCAGGGAAAAAGAAATAAAAGCCAGCACGCCACGCAGCTGGTGTTGAAAACTTTAGATTAGCAACCATGCTAGCATATATTATTCATAACATTCTCTACTTTTCTTTGAGCTCCACAATAACTTTGCAAATTAAATATTATTCTCATTTTCAAAGTAAGGACAGTGTATCTCAGAGAGGTTAAGTAATTGGCCAAAGATCACATGACTAGTAGCAGGCAGAGTAAAGATTCAAGGTGAGGCTTATTGATTCTAAAATCTGGGTCATTAATTGTTCAACTGTAGTTTCTTTATATCAGGACAGAGTTTTATCCCATACTTTATATCAGTGGTTCTTGTGGTTCTTAACTGAAAAGAGACATTTTTAGCTATCAACAAATGCTTATCCCTGCATCCAGTGATGAGAGGTCACAATGCACAGGGCAGTCCTCCAATAAAAAGAATTATCCTCGCCCAAAATGTCAGTAATGCCAAGGCTGAGAAACCCTACTCTATACCCTATCGGCCTTAGCACCAATCTGTACAATGTTAAGTGCAAATTCAGTGTTGAATTGAAAAGAGTGGCTTCTGTTTTATGGAATAATTTTTAGTAATGAATGAATAAAAAATTTGAGACCTGCCTATCCATGCTGGACTAACCAAAATGATAGTCTTCAGATGCTACTTGGCAAAAGCCATCACTGGAGAACATCCAGTTTTTCTGATAATTCATAAACAAACAAAACAGTTTGATCTGTTGGCTATAAATTGTGGTAAGGGAATATGTTTTATTTATTTACAGTCTTCGCCAATGTTCTCCAGGCATTTTAGTATTCAGACACTAAGCATTTTAAGACAATTAAAGCATTTCAATGCGGCAACAGATAAATATTTTTACTGAATTTTAAAGATTCTAACAAACTGAGTATTCTGAACATCAATACGTTGCTGATGTTGTAGCAAATTTATGTAGATACAGTGTTTTATAACCCTTGCTGACACACTATGATTATTAGTAATCACTGGGGAATAAGTTCATTCATATCTCGGTAAACACCTATGAACTTACTGGAGATCAAAAAAGAAAGTGTCAGGAGCAGCTGTGATTAAAATAAAGGACTCCATAGGCAAATGGATAAATCTTAAAGAGAACAACTTAAAAAGAGGTGTATTAAAAATTTTGAACATTTAATATCTTACTTTGAGGCTCTCCATCTCCATTTTTTCCCTCTGCATATCCATCCACCATAGTGTGATTTGAAGGCTGGGACTCTTCTAAAGTTCAAAAGTTACCGTGTCACTCATTTATGTAAAAGTTCTGCCTATGTAAAAAGCATACTGTTAATTTTGATAATGTACTATTTGCCTTTGTTAATAGTGACATTAGTAGAATGAGACACTCAGGAACAGAATTTATAAATAGATACATATACATAAAGTGATCATAGGTAGCATAGAAGAAAATAAAAACATTTATGACAAAATAATGGTGTGTCAAGAACTGAGGGCCATCATTTAATCAATTCTGCACATCTCACTTCCATAAAAAAGACAAAGACAAAAAGAAAGAAGAAAAAACATTTTTCCCATTGTTTTAGCTACTGGAAGGTAGTGAAAATATCAGCCAGAGAAAAACAGAACAAATCAATGATTTTGAGATGCAATTCTCTGCAGTGGATTGGGAACTCCAAAACTACAGGGCCCGGGATAAATTTGAGAGGCAATGAAGGAAAAATAGACCTTAACAAGCTTGGAACTTGATTAAAAAGGAATTTTATATGAGTTCTTTTTTAGGTTAAACATTTTGTGAAACATCAAGTTTTCTTTCAGCAAAAAATAAAGAATCGAAAATCAATAGTAGATTTTTTTTTTTTAAGTTAAGCATTTTTCTCTGATCATTTTTTTCCCACCAAAAAAGTAAAGAAGCTGGGCAATAATAGAATATTCAATTCAAATCTACGTTATTTTTTTTAATCTATGTTATTAATTCAAAACAAAAATTCAAACATTAAAACATAAAAACAAATTTATAATAGAAAGTTAAAACAAAATATACTCATTCTTTAATTTGATGCTACACATTTTATAGCAAACAGGGATTGTCAAAACTCTCATTCATATGAATGCTGCTTTGACATCTTACTGTCCTGTCCCTGGCTTGTGATCCTGTCCCTGGCTTGTGTCCTATCCCTGGCTTGTGATCCCTGACATGTATAATTTAAGGCAATCTCCACATAGTCTGCACTTTATTGTTTGATATAGATGAGGAGTCATACACTGAACTGCTTAGTTACCTTCCTTCTGCTCTAAGCCTGGTGAACCTGATAATATACCACCCATGTTCCCATAGTTAGCTTCATGCTCCCTTCAAATTGTAAAATCCATTTACATAATGTCCTAGACCCCAATAAAGGATTGGGCTCACAAGTTCTCTCTTGCTACCCACCTGAATGTTCATCCCCTTCCCTTTCGGTTAGTTCTACTAGGATCAGTGAGTAATAATCTTTTTTCAATCTTGGTCCAAGTGTCCGTCACTGTCCAGCATCTAACTACACCAAATCGAATTTAAGTGTCTAAATATTTCACTTAAGAAATCACAACCATGATATTATTAATTTTTGATATGACCATAAATAGGCCCTTTTATAACTATGATCATGTTAGTCAAGAAATAAACGTTAAGTTGAAGGAAATTTTAGCATTTTAATGTATCTCCACGTAGAGGAGGAATAGGCCCAAAATCAACCCAAGAAAACATCTAAGGCTGGTATTTCCCATGTTAACCTCTCTAAGGATTCAACATATTCCAGGCAACTTTCTTCGCTGAAAGTTTAAAAACTGTTCCTTATTTTTAAGTTATTTCAGGGTTCATTTTTATATCATTGTCTAAATGTAGAGAACTGAATTTACTTTAGATATTCATAGTCAAGCTTTCTATTTGAATGAACATTAATGCTATTGTTCTCAGTGTGGAAATCTCAACTACTTTAAAAGTTTACTGAAACAATGCCTGTGTGATCAAAACTTATGAATACAGACTTTTAAAATGTTACTAATTATCCAGGTATTTGTCTATCCAATACAATGCATAACAATCTGGAGAAAAAAATAACATTTTTCCTGCTGATTATTTCCCAGATATTAACACCAAAAAATTACTGTTACATATTCATTTGTGGAAAGAATGTTTCCAAATAGAAAAAAAATGCTTACTCTGATATTTGCACTTTTTGTATGTGAGCATGTGTTTGCATTACTAAAGCATTTGTACATAGTTAATACTTAAAGTTCTTTAATTTATTTAAAATCTGCATGGACTTTTCTCTTTATTATTGACCACATGGACAGACTAGTTTTACAGCCTCTGTGACACCTATTTGATTCAATCCACCCCCAACAAAATTAGTTTAAATATAAATGCAGCTCAAATATTTTGTGATTTTTAAAATTCACTACTCTGAAATTAAACACACACACACACATACACACACAGTAAAAGCTATTCTTAAAGTTTTATCCTAAGGGGGAAACATCACAAGAGTAGATTATTTCAAATTTGGAAAGATTTTCTTTTGTGTATTAGATGATCAGAATCTAAAATGGAGGAAATGACATGTCAATGAAAATCTTAAATGATAAATTTTACCCATGGAATAAAGTAGCTTTGTCTACATAATGGATCATTCACTTAAAATAAGATTTAAGTAAGATGAACAGTAGATACTAAAGGGAGACTATTAATCATTCCCACACAAATTAAAAGCCACATACTGTTAGCAAGGTCCTGTAAGACACAGAAGCAGTTAAATTAACTAATATGTCAACATGGATTACTATTATAAAGCCTAAGTGAAGAGTGGCCTTTGCTTGAATTGATGCCATTGATGAAAAAAAAAATAGAAATATCTACGGCAAAGTAAGAGAGAAGGATTTATTCTTAAAATGCTGTGTAGATTATAAAGATAATTGATTTTAAAATGCTGGCATAAAACTACTGAAATATTATTTACAATTATTGTTAAATATTTAGGTGGTCAATATAATTTTGAGATTCTCCATTAACTCCTCTCTGCTGTCTACTATATTCTCTCAAAATTATAATATCTAGAACATTGTTTATCCATTTGCAATGTAAAAGCTATTTCCATATTTCCAGGGTGAGGTTCAAGTGTTATCTAGGTATTTCAAATCTATTGTGTGTGTACATGTGTTTAGATATGATGATATTTGTCATACTGCTAATATACTAATAATTATGGATTTAGTTAAGTCACAAAATACCAAAGTTAGGACCCTACAGATCATAAAGAATACTTTCAAGTTCATAAAGCAATAGAACAAAATCTGTCACAAAGTCCAATATTTAAAAGTAACAAAAGTAGAACTATCTTCTTAAGCGTTCATTCTGTACCCTTAGAGCCTTCATCTTAATTGAAAACAAAGCTCCTGAACTAAACAAAGCAAATTACCGACCTATCCTTTTCTACTTTGAAAAAATCCAGCAGTTTACATGGATGCCAGTTCTGTGAAGCACTAAGGCTATTGTAGCCTTAAGAGAGAACACCAAATTCATGTCAGTATTCCATCAGTGCCAGACTACATGCACCATTAGCTGCATTAGGTACTAGAATATCACCCTTTGTGAAAAAAATCACCGTAGGGAAAGAAGTAACATTCTCACATATACATATACACATATATACATGTATTTCTGTACCATACTCCATCACCCCACACATACATGCATACATACATAGAAGCATCAAACTTTGCATGTTGCAAAAGAAGTCTTTCATGGATTCCCATTTATATGCCCATTATTTGTATTCATCACTCATTTATTGAGTGAGTACCCACTATGCAGCAGAAACGCATGGTCCCTGATGTCTCAGATCCTATATTCATTGAGTGCCTACAAGCTACCTTCTTCTTTCTAAACTGTTCCCAAATACAGCCCTATAGCCTATGCTGAAGAGGTAAGCCTACCCTACATATCTCAAAACCCTCTCAAGATACCCATAATCCTCCAGTTGATCAGAATAGGAAAGAAATATATGTTTGCCTAACTCAGAGGGAGGTAATGGATTGGCCAATGAGCAGAATTTCTCTCTAAGAAGTCCCCAATATATGTGTCAAGACACTGGGAAGGGAGTCACATGATGGTTGCAATTTAAATGGAAGAATCTGAACTAGGTAGTAGTGGGAGGCATTTTGGCAATGCATATGGTGATGAGGAAGCACAAAATGGGGAGTCTATAGAAAGAAGCAAGAGAATGACAAATATAAAGGAAGAAATGAATGACCGCAGGCCCCAGAGATACCATGGAAGAATTCTTTCAAAATCCTTTATTTGTGCTAGATTGAATGTGCACATATTTTGAAGCCAAAAGAAAAGAAGCTAATTAAAGCAAAGGAAATATAATAAATATTTTAGCATTTTTTAGTGGTTGAATCATCGGTGATTTTTATCCTCTGTGATATAATTTCTACATTTTCTAAATTTTATGTAATGATCCTCCTGTATGGCTCCTGCAATGAGATGAATATTTATTCATTTATTTAATAAATATTTATTGAATACCTACTATGTGTCAGGTACTTTCCTAGGTTTTAAATATATAACAGTGAAAAAAAACTGGGCAAAGTCCCTGCTATCCTACAGCTCATTCTTTACTCCTGCTTCATGGGAGAAACCAAATGATTTCAAATGACCTCTTTGCTTATATGTGTGTATGTTTCTTAACACTGATTTATTGGTAATATTAACAGCTGAAAACTAAAATTTCTCTTAAAATGTCATAAAATATTTTAAAACAAAATTATAACAAGTAAATATGTGCCTAAGTAAAAATACAGTCACAACCCTTCTGTGCAGAAGCCCTATTCAAGCTTATTCAATTTGTATTATATCCTTGTTTAAGTCGAACTTTTTTAAAAAGAATATATGGGAACTTGAAGTTGAACTTCTATTGATTGAACGTATGGTTTCTATTATGAGGAAAGAAGTATATTAGACAAATATTCTGGGGATCCTTAAGTATACAATCTGCTTCCTACCCACAGTCCTACTCAACATTTTTATAACATTGTTTTATATCAACCAGAGAGGCAACATTTTTTAAAAGCAACTGTAGCTGTGACGAATATATTGCAGACATTTCTAACTCTTTTCAGCAGTGACAATAAGGCTAGAAAGTTGGGAAAGGTACACAGGGTGATGAAAAGTTCCCTCGAGGTAGATAAGGAAATCATGCTATCATTTAAATTCAAAATTAGTCATTGTTGTTACTGCATTCAAACCTGAGTGTTATGGATGCTGTTGTTACTTGTGAACTTGATGTGTTTTCTTATGGAGAAGGGAAGCCAAAGAATGCAGAGCAAAATATAGGAACCACATTAGCATATTTATGGTATTCTAGAGGTTAGGCTCTAAGGTTTTCAAAACAACATGCATTCGCAGATGTGTCTTGTCACCAAGCAGGGGAGTCCCTCTATAAAGTGAGGCTGTGATTGATCACACTGCCAACTCCAAGGTGACACCTCTGCATTTACTACTTATATGAACAGAAAATCAGCAGCAGTCCACATTGCCCAGAAGAGAACACTTAAAGGGAGAGATAAGAAAAAGCTCGCTGGCAGTTGAAGTAAGTTATTATTTTGCAGGCTAAACGGATGCTCGCTACATTTATAGTTTATATAATAATCCATTCACTCAAGACAGCAATTGTTAACTCCAAACTATTCAGAATGTTTTTTCAGCTTAGTAAAATTTAGGAATAAAATACTTATGTATATTTTGTACATTTAGACATAAAATACACATGCATGCTTCCATGAATACGCATGGAAAAATGCACATGGTTTTCTTTGGAAAAAGAAGGGCATAATGAAACCAACCCTGATCTATTTTATTTTTTCCTCTAAGGAAAAGTGAGAATCTTGCCACACGTATAAGAGATATGTGATCTGACCTTGGATACTTTCTTCTCCTCGTAGTGGAGGAGTAGCCATGGTTATATAACAGCGAAAAATATTTTAAACATATTCTCACATAGTTATGTATGGTCATCAAGAATTCTTACTTAGAGAAAATAAACTCAAGTGTTCTGTGGGACCATGAGATGAGTTTTACAATTTTTTTCTATTATTAACTTAAATGTATTTTTATTTTGTCATTTTAATTGGCCAAGAAAGATTCATAAGTGAGTATTATCTGGGGTGTGGATTTACTTTCAGGTGTTCAGAATTATTTTTTAAATATTTTTCATGATCAGAATGTTAGCCAGAGTGAATAGGACAAGTTCAACATATCTTAAAGAAAAAAATAGTCTCTACCTTACCAAAAAACTATTCTAAATGGCTATATTAATAAAGGCCATTTTAAACTCTGCTAGTACCACAATAAAGTGATTAGACAAAAGTAATTCAGTCCTTTTAACAGTTGAATTCCTTTCTAGGCCCCTCATAGTGATACTAGAATTTTGTCTTCAGTAGGTCCTTGGTCTTGGTGATTCAAAGGTCACCTGGGTCCTTGGTAGTTACATTAGGCCAGGACTTGGTAACAAATGAATGGATACAGTCCCTTCCACTGGGTAAGATAAATGAGTGCATTAATGAATGGATATAGTCCATTCCTAAAATTGGCCAGGCCTAGGAAACTTACATGAAATTGATGTAGGCGTAGAAAATGGGGGTTCCCTGTTCAGCTGCAAGTGCAAGGGGAAGGAGACACTAAGGTGCTGATGTCTCCTCAGAAATTGTCAGGCCCCTCTGGCTACTGCAGCCTCCTGTGGACCTCCTTGCCTACCCTCCAACCTGCTGGTTCCACTGCCGGCTGCCACCAACAACATGGACAGCACGGAGGTGGCAAGTCCTCCCCTCAGCTCTGCAGAGCTGGCTGGGCACCACCATCCTGTGTCAATAGAACCCTATCTTTTTTGCAATGACACAATTCTCCACAGTGTGATAAGTGTATTACTCCATACATGAAGTAGTCAGTATAGTTTGGCTATACAGATGATTCCAAAATAACAGAAAGTTAATAAAATTTTGCGTTATGTTCCATTTAGTCAATAGGGAATCAAGGCTTCTCCCACTGAATGACTCACTGTCCATTAAGGCCTAAGAGAAACCCATCAAGTTTTCAGTGCCAGGACTGAATGTGAAGTCTAACACTCGTCCAAATTCCATTTTCCACAACTCAATCAAATGTCTCTAACTGATTGCTGGGAGGATGGAAAAGGCTGTCTAGTTGTGGGTCCGTTAGGAAAAGAAAACAGTTTGATAAACATGTACCTTTTCACTTACCAATATGGTAATTGCTTTGCTTTGGTGGCAGGTTTTTAGGCACTAATATAAAATTTTCACTGAGTTCTTCTGGTATTCCCACTTATTTTTTGCTCAAGAAGAAAAAGTAAAAACACTGGGCGGCGCCTGTGGCTCAGTCGGTAGGGCGCCGGCCCCATATACCGAGGGTGGCGGGTTCAAGCCCGGCCCCGGCCAAACTGCAACCAAAAAATAGCCGGGCGTTGTGGCGGGTGCCTCCAGCTACTCGGGAGGCTGAGGCAAGAGAATCACCTGAGCCCAGGAGTTGGAGGTTGCTGTGAGCTGTGTGAGGCCACGGCACTCTACCAAGGGCCATAAAGTGAGACTCTGTCTCTACAAAAAAAAAAAAAAAAAGAAAGAAAAAGTAAAAACATAAAATTGAACCTTTCTTTATTATGGATAGATAACCAACCTTTAATATCCAAAGGACAATTGTGTGCAAAAGTACCTGTTTCTATTAGCAAAATATTAATTTTGTTACAAATATCAAAATTTGTAATGAAATATTATTTTAATTCAGAAAATATTGGAGTATTATATGTAAGTCATAACTTCATTTTATTAATTGAATAGCTTAACCTAAAATACAATATATCTCATCTTAAAATGTTCCCTTGTTTGCATTCCCACCAGCAGTGTACAAGTGTTCCCTTTGCTCCACATCCATGCCAACATCTCTGGTTTTGGGATTTTGTGATGTGGGCTAATCTTACTGGAGTTAGATGATATCTCAAAGTAGTTTTGATTTGCATTTCTCTGATGATTAAGGATGATGAGCATTTTTTCATGTGTCTGTAGGCCATGCACCTGTTTTCTTCAGAGAAGTTTCTCTTCAAGTCCCTTGCCCAGCCTGCTATGGGATCACTTGTCCTTTTTTTGCTAACACGTTTGAGTTCTCTGTAGATTCTGGTTATTAAACCTTTGTCGGAGACATAACCTGCAAATATCTTCTCCCATTCTGAGGGCTGTCTGCTTGCTTTACTTACTGTGTTCTTGGCTGTGCAGAAGGTTTTTCATTTAATCAGGTCCCAGTAATATATTTTTGGTGTTGCTTCAATTGCCTAGGGGGTCCTCCTCATAAAATATTTGCCCAGGATGATTTCTTCAAGGGTTTTCCCTGCACTTTCTTCTAGTATTTTTATATTTTCATGTCTTAAGTTTAAATCTTTAATCCAGTGAGAGTCTCTCTTAGTTAATGGTGAAAGGTGTGGGTCCAGTTTCAGTCTTTTACAGGTAACCCGTCAGTTCACCCAGCACCATTTGTTAAATAGGGAATCTTTTCCCCATTGAATGTTTTTAACTGGCTTGTCAAAGATCAAATAACAGTAAGTAGCTGGGTTCTTCTCTTGGTTCTCTATTCTGTTCCATACATCTACCTCTCTGTTTTTGTGCCAGTATCCTACGTTCCTTTTGGAAAGATGTTTGGAGAATACTCAGGGATCTAAAAAGAGACCTGCCATTCTATCCTACAGTTCCTCTACTAGGTATATATCCAGAAGACCAAAAATCACATTATAAAAAAGATATTTGTACCATAATGTTTATTGCAGCCCAATTCAATTGCTAAGTCATGGAAGAAGCCCAAGTGCCCATCAACCCACAAATGGATTAATAAATTGTGGTATATGTACACCATGGAAAATTATGCAGCCTTAAAGAAACATGGAGACTTTACCTCTTTCGTGTTTACATGGATGGAGCTGAAACATATTCTTCTTAGCAAAGTATCTCAAGAATAGAAGAAAAAGTATCCAATGTACTCAGTCCTACTATGAAACCAAATTATAGCTTTCATATGAAAGCTATAACCCAATTATAGCCCAAGAATATGGGGAATGGGGATAGAGAGGGGAAGGGAAGCGGGAGGATGGGTAGAGGGAGGGTAATTGGTGGGACCACACCTATGGTGCATCTTACAAAGGTACATGTGAAATTTACTAAATGTAGAATATAAATGTCTTAACACAATAACTAAGAAAATACCACGAAGGCTATGTTAACCAGTGTGATGAAATTGTATATAAAACCAGCACATTGTACCCCACGATTGCATTAATGTACACAGTTATGATTTAATAAAATAAATAAATAAAATAAAATAAAATAAAATAAAGAGCTCTCAATTATAAAAAAAAAAGTTCCCTTGTAAGTAAATTTAGATTATATTAGAAAAATGGCTAGTGCTGAGAAGCCAGTTGGCAATTTAGCTCAAATTAAAGGACAAATATACCTTCTCATGATTTTCAGGAAGTACTAAGTATAGAAAAGTAACATAAATATAGACATATATTGTACGGAGGCAGAAATTCTACGACGAAGGACAAACTATATGCTCTTCACATGTTTCTACTCAAATGGAAACTGAATCTGAGTGCATCAGAGCTGGCTAGGCATTCTGCAATGGAAAGAAAGCCTGAGTATAATACCAATTAGTATAATACCAATTCTCAAATACATCAGGGAACAAGAAGTGTTTATAGAAGGAAGAAAATATTGATCTAGGGAAAAAATGTGGAAAAAAATATAGAGAAATGACAATAGTTATAGAGGCCAATATCAAGTGGTTTGTGATGTTATAGAAAAGAATACCAATACCAGAAAAAAGGAAGAGAAAATTATACATCAAAAGAACTATAAGACAGGTGTGAAATTCTGCTTATGGGACATGATTCCAGACTCTGGAGAAGTGGCAGCATAACTCATGTAAAATATCAAAAATGAAAAGTAAGCCCTTGATCTGCATGGTGTCACATTACTATTCCCAGGAGGAAGAAAACTACATAGTTTTTGGCACAAGTGTCTATCTGTAGACAGAGGACAATGTTTACGCAAACACATGAGAAGAAAATTTCTCAGGCCAAGTTTGAAAGACTAGAGAGTACAGAAGACAAGAAAGATAATAAGAGAAAGAATATAAACCCCCAAAACAAAAACATGAGTAGTATATTGTACAAGGTGACCATTGATTTTAGCAGGAATAAGCAATTAATTGGGTCAGAAGCAATACTTTTGGTCTCAGATGTAATGGAATAATAGCAGAAAGTTTTTCTTCCAGGATGATTCTATTCTGCCAACAATTTCAATGTTATGTTGAGGGTGGAGAGTCTGGAGGCCAGAAAGGCACTCAGAAGATGATTGCAAGGCACATTATATGAGGGGCAACGATTTGTGTAAAGGCAGTGGCAGTGGAAATAGAAAGAAAGAGAAAGGTGCAAAAGACATATGGAAGAGGATGTGCAAAACTTAGAGCTTTACAAAAATGTGAGGATGAGAGTGGCAGAGGGTCAGGCTCTTACATCCTCAATAACTTGATATCCTTAGCTTACTTAGCATGTGGTTAGAATCCAATGATCTCAATTTTTATTCTATTTTATTTTTAATTTGGTTCAGGTAGATGGCTCATAGAAAGCCAATGAGCTTAGAGATACAGTAAATTGAGAATTATAATCAAATTTTGATTTGTTAAGTGCGAACCCTATAAATTCTAACTTGCCTCTCTGACCCATGAATTTCTGTCTTTCTGTAAATTAGGTTTATGTTCTCTTACTGAGCATTGTTAAAGTTAACTGTACATTAACTACTGTAATTTAGTAATTCAGTGTTACTATCAGTCATCAGTGTTTACTTTTCTAGGAGAAATTTAGCGTTTGAAAATGCTTCTGGAAATGTTAGAATTTGGCAAAGACTCAGAGGAAGTGTTTTCCTTCCTACTTCAGCAGTTAATGAAATCTTTGGTTGTAATATGGCTACAATGTTAAAAATATGATGAGGCCATGATAGCGGAGCGTTGTGGTGCCTGTGGTCCCAGCTACTTGGCGGGAGGCTGAGGCAAGAGAATTGCCTAAGCCCTGGAGTTGGAGGTTGCTGTGAGCTGTGAGGCCACTGTACTCTACCCAGGGTGATAAAGTGAGACTCTGTCTCTAAAAAATAAATAAATAATAAATAAATGAATAAATAAAAACATGAGGCCAAGTAGTATTGCGCAATTACGTAAGATAAATTCACAAATGGATTTTACATGACAAAATTATAAACCAAATTCACAAAAATACATTGTGAAATTATGATCTCAAATTTGTTTTACTGGAAGAGCATAAAATTAGACCATTTCATAGTATATGTTGCTTATTTAAAAAATAATTACTTTATATTTTTAATGCATTGCACTTAATGTTGTTTTAAAGTCTTTCCTTTATTGTCATATGGGTTCTCTTGAATTGTCCTCAATCTTTAAAAAAGAAGCAGAGACAGAGAGGTTAAATAAATCATAAAATACCAAACAATGAGTTATAAAGAAACAGACAAGTATAGAATATTCACTCCCCCTCCTCAGAAAGGCATGGAGAAATTATAGCTCTTGCTTGTGTACTTATTGGATTGTCAATCAAGTCTTGTATTGCTTACATAGTTCCAATCTAGACATCCTTTAAGATAATGTATCTAATAACTATCTCCTGAGCTAGCAGAGCAAGCTGTTTGAAGTCAAGTTCTCAAATATATTTTCTTTTTTTTTTGTTTTGTTTTGTTTTTTGGCCGGGGCTGGGTTTGAACCCGCCACCTCCGGCATATGGGACCGGCACCCTACTCCTTGAACCACAGGCGCCACCCTCTCAAATATATTTTCAAGAAGTTATGGAAATATAAAAATGTAGACTAATATCCCATGCATGCTCCTTCTCAATGCAAGTTACATAAATGTTAGCAAGTTAAATATTTTATATTTTGTGAGGTCCCTTCAGAATCCGTATTTATTAAATTACTCATCACATGACTCTTAATGGGATACACATTGTACTTTTCATTATAGAAATGTATCGTGTCAGCTTCTTTTTCCAGCTTCTGATAGGGATATTGATTCGAAAATATTGACAAATATATAGAAAAGGAAGAATTAAAGGTTATTAATACTATGGAAGCGATGTTGTGTCCATCACAGTCTGCCCTCTGTCCACCAAAGGCTAAAGTCCCTCCCACTTGCAAAATAATTTCAACACATTCCAAATGTCCCAGGTGCCTCACATTAGTCTAACTAAGTCTAACTAAGATAGACTCTCACTGGATTAAAGATTTAAACTTAAGACACAGAATAACATCACAGTCTCAAATCAAATTATCTAAATCTTTTCTTAGAGTTTTATTGTTCCCTGTATAGAGATCTTTCACGTCCTTTGTTAGATAAACCTCCAAATATTTCATTCTCCTTGGCACTACTGTGAATGGAATAGAGTCCTTAACTGATTTTTCAGCTTGACTATTGTTGGTATATATAAAGGCTACCGATTTATGAATGTTGATTTTGTAACCTGAAATGCTGCTGTATTCCTTGATTACTTCTAAGAGTTTTGTAGTAGACTCCCTGGTGTTTTCCAGATATACAATCATATCATCTGCAAAGAGCGAAAGTTTGATCTCTTCTGACCCTATGTGGATACCCTTGATCGCCTTTTCTTCCCTAATTGCGGTGGCTAAAACTTCCATTACAATGTTAAAAAGCAATGGAGACAATGGGCAGCCTTGTCTGGTTCCTGATCTGAGTGGAAATGATTCCAATTTAACTCCATTCAATATGATATTGGCTGTGGGTTTGCTGTAGATGGCCTCTATCAATTTAAGAAATGTCCCTTCTATACCAATTTTCTTAAGTGTTCTGATCATGAAGGGATGCTGGATATTATCAAAAGCTTTTTCTGCATCAATTGAGAGAATCATATGGTCTTTGGTTTTTAATTTGTTTATGTGCTGAATTATACTTATAGTTTTACGTATATTGAACCAGTCTTGAGACCCTGGGATAAAACCGACTAGGTCATGATGTATAATTTGTTTGATGTGTTGCTGGTTTCTGCTTGTTAGGATCTTGTTGAATATTTTTGCATCTATATTCATTAGTGATATTGGTCTATAATTTTCTTTTCTTGTTGGATCTTTTCCTGGTTTGGGGATCAGGGTGATGTTTGCTTCATAGAACGTGTTGGGTAGTCTTTCTTCTTTTTCTACCTTTTGGAACAGGTTGAGTAATATAGGTACTAATTCCTCTTTAAAGGTTTGGTAGAATTCTGACGTGAAGCCATCTGGTCCCGGGATTTTCTTTGTAGGGAGATTTTGTATGGTTGATGCTATTTTAGAACTCCATATGGGCCTGTTCTACATTTCCACTTGATTATGGCTAAGTCTTGGAAGGTAATGTGCTTCCAAGTATTGGTCAATTTCCTTCAGATTTTCATATTTCTGAGAATAAAGTTTCTTGTAATATTCATTAAGGATTTTTTGAATTTCTGATGAGTCTGTTGTTATTTCGTCTTTGTCATTTCTGGTTGATGAGATTAGAGATTTTACTCTTTTTTTCCTGGTTAGGTTAGCCAAAGGTTTATCTATTTTATTGACCTTTTCAAAAAACAAATGGAAAAACATACCATGCTCATGGCTGGGAAGAATCAACATTGTTAAAATGTCCATACTTCCCACTGTTTCTCATGGAATATTATTCAGCCCTCAAAAAGAGAGATCTTGCTGTTTGTCATGGCATGTATGAAATGGGAGAATATTATGCTAAATGAAATAAACTAGACAGAGAAAAAATATTGCACAATCACATTTATAAGTATTTTATGAGGAGGACCCCCCGGGCAATTGAAGCACCTTCAAAAATACACTACTGGGACCTGATCAAACTAAAAAGCTTCTGCACAGCCAAGAACACAGTAAGTAAAGCAAGCAGACAGCCCTCAGAATGGGAGAAGATATTTGCAGGTTATGTCTCCGACAAAGGTTTAATAACCAGAATCCACAGAGAACTCAAACATATAAGCAAAAAAAGAACAAGTGATCCCATTTCAGGCTGGGCAAGGGAGTTGAAGAGAAACTTCTCTTAAGAAGACAGGTGCACAGCCTACAGACATATGAAAAAATGCTCATCATCTTTAATCATCAGAGAAATGCAAATCAAAACTACTTTGAGATATCATCTAACTCCAGTAAGATTAGCCCATATCACAAAATCCCAAGACCAGAGATGTTGGCATGGATGTGGAGAAAAGGGAACACTTCTACACTGCTGGTGGGAATGCAAATTAATACATTCCTTTTGGAAAAATGTTTGGAGAACACTTAAAGATCTAAAAATAGATCTGCCATTCAATCTTTTATTCCTCTACTAGGCATATACTCAGAAGACCAAAAATCATATCATAACAAAGATATGTGGTGCATCTTACAGGGGTATTTGCGAAACTTGGTAAATGTAGAATGTAAAGGTTTTGGCACAGTAACTGAGATAACGCCGGAAAGGCTATGTTAACCACTGTGATAAAAATGTGTCAAATGGTCTATGAAGCGAGTGTATGATGCCCCATGATCATATCAATGTATACAGTTATGATTTAATAATAAAAAAAGATATTTGTACCAGAGTGTTTATTGCAGTCCAATTCATAATTTCTAAGTCATGGAAAAAGCCCAAGTGCCCATCGATCCACGAATGGATTAATAAATTGTGGTATATGTACACCATGGAATATTAGGCAGCCTTAAAGAAAGATGGAGACTTTACCTCTTTCATGTTTACATGGATGGAACTGGAACATATTCTTCTTAGTAAAGTATCTCAAGAATGGAAGAAAAAGTATCCAATGTACTCAGCCCTATAATGAAACTAATTTATGGCTTTCACATGAAGCTATAACCCAGTTACAACCTAAGCATATGGAGAAGGGAGAGAGGGAGGGTAGGGAGGGGGGAGGGGGCAGAGGGAGGGTGATTGGTGGGATTACACCTGCGGTTCATCTTACAAGGGTACATGTGAAACTTAGTAAATGTAGAATATAAATGTCTTAACATAATAACTAAGAAAATGCCAGGAAGGCTGTTAACCAGTATGATGAAAATGTGTCAAATGGTCTATAAAACCAGTGTATGGTGCCACATGATTGCATTATTGTACACAGCTATGATTTAATAAAAAATAAAAATAAAAAAAATTATGTAAATCTAAGTCACATTGTATCATCAGTCCAAAATTTTATCATTTGAAAGGCCAAAAACAGGCTGAGGTTTTAATAAGGAATCTGAGTGTAAGTCACAGCTTGAGCACAATTACTCTGGATCCTTGGAGATAGTTATCAGTACTAATCCCATGGACATTTAAAGAATGAATAATGAATATTATGAACAACTGTATGCCCATGAATTGGATGAATTAGGTTAAATGGACCAATTCCTTTCAAAACACAAACTATCAAAATGCAAAAATGAGCTGTAGGTGATATGAATAGGTCCATATATGTCAAAGATATTGAATTATTACTTAATAGATTCTACAAAATAAAACACAAATCCAGATGGTTTCATTGGATGGTTTCATTCTAACACATATTGAAGAAAAAAAATCATACCACTTCTCTATAATCTCATCCCCTTTAAAAGGGGTAGAAACACTCTAACTTATTCTATGAGACTAGCATGACCCTAATACTAAAAGCAATTAAAGATATCACAAGAAAGAAAAAAAAAATAGAGACAAATATCTCTCATAAACATATATGCAAAAAATCACAAAAGGTCACAACTACGACTCTGAATTTACCTTACAAATGCAAACAATGTAACCTAATCATATGTACCCTCATAATAATCTTTAAAAAAGAACCAAAAATGCTTTTTTTTTTTAATTTTTTTATTGTTAAATCATAGCTGTGTACATTTGTGCAATCAAGGGGTACAATGTGCTGGTTTCATATACAATCTGAAATATTCTCATCAAAATGTTCAACGTAGCCTTCATGGCATTTTCTTAGTTATTGTATGTAGACATTTGTATTCTGCATTTAGTAGGTTTCGCCTGTACCCATTCTAAGATGCACCATAGGTATGGCCCCACCTATTACCCTCTCTCCACTCTAACCTCTCCGCTCCCTTCTCCTCCCTTGGCCCTTTCCCCATATTCTTGAGCTATAGTTGGGTTATAGCCTTCATATGAAAGATATAAATTAGCTTCATAGTAGGACTGAGTACATTGATACTTTTTCTTCCATTCTTGAGATATTTTGCTAAGAAGAATCTATTCCAGCTCCATCCATGTAAACATGAAAGAGGTAAAGTCTCCATCTTTCTTTAAGGCTGCGTAATATTCCGTGGTACACATGTACCACAGTTTGCTAGTCCATTTGTGGGTCGATGGGCACTTGGGCTTCTTCCATGACTTAGCAATTATGAATTGGGCTGCAATAAACATTCTGGTACAGATGTCTTTGTTATATTCTGATTTTTGGTCTTCTGGGTTATGTGAGCTACTCTTACTGGGGTTAGGTGATATGTCAAAGTAGTTTGGATTTGCATTTCTCTGATGATTAAGGATGATGAGCTTTTTTCAAAAATTCTTTTAAATAATTATCAATTACAGCTAAGTTGGATTTATTCTATGTATGAAGGCTAATTCAACCATTTGAAATCAATTAATATCCTCAATCATATCAAGAGGCTAAAGAATGAATATGACCCCCAAAGTGCTGGCAGCAAAATAAAAAAAAAATTGAAATTATGTCAAAATGAAAATCTGCTGCCAGAAAAGAAAAAAAAAGCAGAATATGGAGACAATTTACAGATGGGAGAAAATGTTTGCAATCTGTACATCACATAAGGAATTAATTAGTATGAACTATGTGTAAGAAACTCAAACAACTCAATAGCAAGAAAACAAAGAACGTAACTTAAATGTGGTCAAATAACTTAAATAGATGTTTCTCAGAAGAGGACAAAGAACTGGCCAAAAAGTATAAGAAAAAAATACTCAATATTACTAATCATTATGGAAATGCAAAATAAACCCACAATAAGATATCACTTCACAATTGTAAGAATGGCTATTATCTTATTTATTTTATTTTATTATTTATTTATTTATTTATTGTGGTTTTTGGCTGGGGCTGGGTTTAAACACACACCTCTGGCATTCGGGGCCAGCCACCTACTCCTTTGAGCCACAGGCACTGCCCAAGAATGGCTATTATCAAAAAGACAAAAGAAAAAAATGCTGGCGAAGATGTGGAGAAAAGAGATCCCTTACAGACTGTTAGAAGGACTGTAAATTCGTACAAGCACTATGAAAAACAGTATGTAGGCTCCTCTAAATATTAGAAATGAAACTACCTTCTGATGAAAAAAAATCCAACTATTGGGTGTATATAAATGCAAAGGAAATTAAATCAGTATGTTGAAGAGATATCTGCACTTTTAAGTTCATTGCCCCACTACCCACAATAGCCAAGATATAGAATCAAGCTGAGTGTCCATCATCAACAGATTAATGGATAAGGAAAATGTGGTAAATATGCATATAAATAATGGAATACTGTTGAGCCTCAGAAAAAAGGAAATTCTACAATTTGTGACAACATGTATGGACCTGTGAGACATTATATAAAATGCAAGAAACCAGGCACAGAAAGACAAATACCACATAATATGGTATCTATTGCTTATATGTGGAATCTAAAAAAAAAAGTTGAATTTATAGTAGAGAATAGAATAAGGTTAACAGAAGCATAGGAAGAGGGAGAGTTGGGAAGGTGTTAGTCAAAGGATATAAAATTTCAGTTAGGCAAGAAGAGCAAGTTCAAGAGATCTATTGCACAACTTGGTGACTATAGCTAATAGCAATAGACTGTGTATTTAAAACTTGCCAGAAGAGTATATTTTAAGTGTTCTCACCACAAATAAATGATAGCTATGCTTAAAAAAAGAGGCTAAACCATAAAATCAAGCATCATATCAATTGATGCAGAGAGAGCATTTGGTAAAATTCAATATCCATTCATGATAAAACCAAAAAACAACCAAACCAAAAATCTCAGCAAACTAGGAATGAGAAGGGTGGGGAAGTTCCTTAATTCAACAAGAAACATTTACAAAAAGCCTACGGCTGACACTGTACTTAATAATGCAAAGTAGGTGTTTTCCTCCTAGGTCAGGAAAGAGGCAAGGATGCTTCCTCTTACCACTGCTATTCAGTATCATATGAGAAGTCCTAGTTAAGTCATTAAAAGAAGAAAAGCATATAAAATACATGTGAGTTTTGAAGGAAGAAATAAAACTGTCTCTATTCACAGATAACAGGATTGTTTATGCAGAAAATTAAAAAAAAATCAACAACAAAAAACTCCTACAACCAGTAAGCAATTATAACAAAGTAGTACTATATAACATTAATATATAAAGTCAACTTCTTCACTATATACCAGCAACAAATAATTGGAATTTGAAATTAAAAGCACAACATCTTTACTGACACTGAAAAATGAAATGCTTAAGTATAAAAAAACTATACATAAGACTGTAGGAGAAAGTGACAAAATTGATAAAATAAACCAAAGATGATCTAAATAAATGGACAGCTATTTTATGTTGATGAATAGAATGTAGTATTTTAAACATGTAATTTTTTCTCAATTAGATCTGTAGAATCAATGCAATCTCAATTAAAAGCTGGGAAGTTTTTATTTTTTTATGGGGGTAATATATCAACAAACTGATTCTTAAGTTTATATGGAAAGGCAAATGATCCAGAATAATCAACACAAGTCTGAGAAGAACAAAGTTTGCTTGCTGACACTACTTGACTTTGAGACTTGTATAAAGCAATAGTAATCAACACAGTATGTATTGGCAAAGCAATTGAGGAGTAGATCAACAGAGCAAAATAAAGAACCTATAAACATATAGTCAACTGATCTTTTACTAAGGAGCAAAGGAAATTAAATGGTGAAAAGCTAGTCTTTTCAACAAATTGTAATGGAACAATTGGACATTCATACAAAAAAAATCTAGACCCAGAGATTATACCTTCACAAAAATTAAATCAAAATTACAGACCTAAATGTGAAACACAAAAGTGCTAAAGTTTTGAAGATAACTTAAGAGAAAACCTAGGTGTTGACAATGGGTTTTTAGATGCAAAAATATAAGCACAATGAAAAAAAACTGATGAGGTAGTCTTCATTAAAACTTAATTTTTTTTTTTTTTTTTTTGCTTTGCAAAATATTCTCCTAATGGGAAGCTGAGACAGGTCTCAAAAAAAAAAAAGTTTTAAGAAAATTAAAAGATAAGCCACAGACAGGTAGAAAATATTTGCAAAAGTCATATTGATAAATGGTTTGTTTAAAAAAAATAGAAAAATGTCTTTAGAGTCGACCATAAGAAAAAAATCTAATTAAAATGGATTAAAGATTTGAACATTTTATTATAAAAGTTATACAGACAATCTACAGTTGGTCAATTTTTTCAAAGGGAAACACAGTCTTACTCTACAATCTAGTGATCACACTACTAGGCATTTGCTCACTTGAGTCAAAAATTTACATACACTCCAAAACCTACAAATGAATGTTTACAGAAGTTGTATTCATAATTGTTAAATACTAGAAGTGACCAAGATGTCCCTCAATAGGTGTGTGGGAGATAAACTCTGGTACATCCATACAATGGAACATCATTCATAAAAAGATACTAGCTATCGGGTCCCCCAAAGATATGGAACTATCTTAAATTCATATTGCTAAATGAAAGAAACCTGTCTTAAAAAGGTATATGTTATATTGTTTTAATTATATGGAATTCTGGAAAAAGAAAACCATAGAAAAGAAAAAATGGAAAAGATTAGTTGCTGCCAGGGACTCGGGAATCGAGGGAATTCATGAATAAACAAAGCACAGATTTTTATAGCCACAAAAAATTCTCCATGAAACTGTAACAGGAGTTATACTGTATTTGTCAAAACCTATCAAATTGTACAACACAAGGAGTAAACCTTAATGTGAACTACCAATCTTTAGTTAATGACAATGTAACATTATTGGTTCCCTAATTCTAACAAATATACCATACTAATTCAAGATGTTAATCATAGAGAAAATTATTGGGGGGCCTGGCTATATGGAAATTCTTTATTTAATCTGCTCAATTTTTCTGTTAAATCTAACAATAGTCTATTAATTTAAAACAAAAACTACATTTATCATCTTACAGTTTTTTCAAGTAAGTAATTTGCAGCAAGCTTACCTGGATCTTCTGCTCAGAATGTCACAAGACTGTAATTGAGGTATTGATTGGGCTGTGGTCTTATCTAAATCTTGGAGTCCTCTTTCAAGCTTACATGAGTGTTGGAAGAATTTCCCCTTTTCCTGTAAAAGTGAAGGCAGTTTGCTTCAAAGCCAGCAAAAAGGTTTCTGTTGATTCTAGTACATGTCCTCTAGACCTCATTTAAAGGTCCACCCTAATTAGGTCCTGCCCAACCAGGATAAACTCCCTTTTGATCTCCTCAAATTTGACTGATAAGGCCTTCGTTTTACAGCCATGCATCGCTTAATGACAGGGATACATTCTAAGGAATGTGTCATTAGGCGATTTTCTCATTGTGCACATATACAAACCTAGATGGTATAGCCTACTGCACACCGAGGCTGGCTGTCATGGCCTATTGCTCCTTGGCAATGAACCTTGTACAGCAGGTTACCATACTGAATACTGTAGGCAGCTGTAACACAAGACTAAGTATTTATGTATCTTAATATATCTAAACATAGAAAAGGTACAGTAAAAATATGGCATAAAGATAAAAAGCAGTACACCTGTAGAAGGCAGCTCCATTATTATCTTATGGACCCCCACCATCATATGTGTAATCCCTCACTGACCAAAACATCATTATGCAGCACATGATTCTAAAATCCCTTCATCTTTTTCTTATAAATGAACATAATCCCACGTGTGATATCCTACCACATTGGACTTATTCTGTTGGTTAGAAACTAATGACTGGTACCATTCATACACAAAGAGGGGAACTATACAAGGAGATGACTAATCGGGCATCACTCTAAAGTACAACTCCCAATGAGATTACCTTTGGAGAGAATGTATGGGAAAATATTTAACTGAGAAAGGGAAAATGTAGAGGAGCTGGTAATATATTTCTTGCTCTTGGTTATTGTTACATGAGCATGTTCTTTATTGTGGTAATTCACTATGATTGTTCCACTTTCCTCAATTTTACGAACTTTTGAAAAAGTTAAAAATAGCTTCTCTAGTTTTGCTTATTCAGCACTTTATAAAATTGTTAGCACTCTGTGATCTTCAATTGCTTGAGGTTTTACCCACCATTATGTTTGTATGCCGAATCTTACATTTTGTTGCATATTACTGTAGTTAATTCACTTTCATATGCTGTGAAATGTCCCCATTGTGTAAATGTATCCAGTTTATTCTATACATGGCCATTGGGGCTATTTGTAGGTTTTTGCTATTTTAAACAGTTCAGTGCTGGACATTCTCAGACATGTCTCCTGATACACTTATGCTAAATTTCTCTTCAATATAGTCCTGGGAATTAAATTGCTAAATTCTAGAACAGACAGATATTTCACTTTACAATAAAATACCAAAATGTTTTCAAAAGTGGTTGCAAACATTTACTTTCCAACCCGCAGGATATGAGAATTGTCCTGATAAGACATCTCCACTAATCTTTTGTAATATGAAACTTCCTAGTAATTTTCCGATCTCACAGGCAGACTTATGTTTCGATGTGGTCTTATTTTAAATTTGTGTCACTATTGTTCAATACCTCTTGTGATCGACTTCTATATGATTGACACATTACTTACATCTTATCCTGACCACACTTATATCTTAATTCTTTCTTATTTTTAACTCTACACTTCGAGCTTTTTTTTTCTTTTTTTTAGATTTTTTGCACACACTTAACATTTTATTTGGCAGCCATAACTTCATATGCCATAGACCTTTTGGCTTATTTTCATTCCCTTTAAAGTACATATTCATAAATTTCTTTAATTATCTCTTCTAAGATTTTCTTTATTCCAGAAAGCTTTTATTCTACTCTTATTCTTGAAAGATAATTTTGATGGATTAATAATTATAAGTTGATAGATATTTTCTCTCATAATTTTGAAGATATTATTCCACTGTTATCTGGATTCATTCATTTCTATTAAGAAGTCTATTGCTAGTCTAATTGTCATTCTTTTGTGCATAATCTGTCTTGTATCTCTGACCACTTTAAACGTGGTCTTTCGCTTTTACCATTCTGTAGTTTTAGTATAGTATCTCTAGATGTGTGTTTTTCTTCTTATTTGTGCTTTTTGGATGCAGAGTGATTCTGGAATATATTAAGTCATATATTTCATCACTTCTGAAAAGTTATTTGAATAGTTAATCTTTTCCATTCCCTATCTTCTCAATTTATAAGAATCCAATATAAAAATACATCTCACTCTTATCTCAATGTTTCTGAAACTCTCTTATATTTTTAATTTCTGTACCTCTTTGATATAGTGGGTCTTATTTCTCCTGAAATCTCTCTACATATTCTGGCTTACAAATTATTTCTTCAGTGGTACCTAATCCTCTATCTAACCCAGCCTGTGGTTTAAACTTCAATAATTTATTTTTACTGCTACAAGTCCTCTTTGCTTCTTTTGCAAGTTTACTGGCCATTTTTTATATTTTTTCATTATTTGGTAATTTTTTCCACTCACTTTTAAATTCTTTAAACATTTTATAAATAGTGATTTTACACTATAAATATGTCTTTGGGAATATAAATCTTCTGTTTTTTTAATTGCTATTAATTCTCAAACATGGACAGTTTTTTCTTCATTTTTTGTTATGTATAGTCATAACTGAACTTAATTTTTCAGAATACTGAGAATCTAAATGACCTTTGCCAAAGAGAACTGATGTCTCTTTTTGTCAGAAGACATAGAATACTTACTTGGAAACTTATGATGCTGTAGCATTATTCAATGGTGTAAAATTAATGTAGTTGTTTTATTTTTATCTTGTGGTGGTAAGGAAAGAGTGGTAGTCTCGAGGAAGAGAGCAAGATGGCGGCCGAGTAACAGCTTCCTTGCATCTGGGCACTGTGAGTCTGGGGAGATAGGACTCCAGGCATCTCTGGCTGGTCAGATCTGCCTATCATCACCCCTGTGAGGATACAGGGACTCAGCGAGAGACTTCTAGACCCCAAGAGGAGGACTAAAACAGTGGAAAAACCGGCAAGTGGTCACGTGTGTTCAATCGGGCTAAACCCGCCCACAACTGTAAGTTTGGTAGCAGTGAGACTGCAAACCAGAAAGGCCTTACATGTGAACTGTTCTGGTGTCTTTGGACTTGGCACTCAGTTGAACTGCCTTGGGGAGAGCCTGAGCGGGAGTGCGGAGAACTTTGGCCATTGTCTAGAGATGCAGTCTGAGCCGCTGAGCCAGATGGAGCTAATAGGGTTTGGCTGGGCCGCAGGGAGCCATTGTGAGTGATCTGCCCCAGAAAGCTCTGCCCTCAGGGTCGCAGAGCTAGAACCAGGTGGGAGCTGGTAACTAGCAACTGAGTAGCCTAAGGGTGGGGTCTGAGCCGCCTTACAGCCCTAACCTTCAGGGGCAGAGTGAGACCAGTTTTGGCACACTGGGTAAGTGGATAGCCACTTCAGCAGTGATTCCAGCAACAAGCACTTTCCTGGGAAAGCTTCTGCTCAGCAAGTTTACAAGTTCAAAGTGCCTTTTAAGTGGGCTGAAGAGAGATTTAGGGTGTCTACCTGCTGGGGTTTGAGAAATCAGCAGCCTCCAGTCGTATCAGAACTGTAATTAACATCTCATACCCCAGAAGACAACGGGTTGCCCAGACAATATTCAACAACATATACATACTGCTTTGTTTTTGGTTGTGTTTGTTTTTTGGTTTGGTTGTCTTTTGTTTATTTTGATGTTATTGATCTTGTTTTGTTTTTAATTTCAACCTTTTACGTACAGATCTTTTTTCTTTCTCAATTTTTCTAGTTTAACTATAATTTCCCATTGCTGCCTTTTTCAATAACTAGAACTTCATTTTGCTAGTGTTTCTACCACTATTATTTGGTTTTTCACCCAATATTATCCCGTAAAGTTTTCTGTTTGATTGTTTTTGTTTGATTTATAGCATTTTTGTCTTTCCTCTCTACTTGGTGGAGGTGGGGTACTGAGTCTGATCAGGTTAGCAAAGAGCTGCTGACCTCAAGGGAACCACCCAACTGGGCACACCCAGAAGGTGGGTCTTTTTAAGGTTGTGTCAAAGTACCCTACTGTACACCTATATTGCTCTGTCTCCCTCTTTCTGTGCCTCTCTTCTTTTTGTCAATATTCCTTTTACCTACCCCCTTCTCCTATCTCTATTTTTTTTTTTCTTTTCACTCGGTCCTCTTTTCTTTCATCCCTCTCTTGCTCTTCAACCTTCTCATCCTTCTGGTCCTGTACCAAAAGGACTCATCGAACCCTTAGTCCACAGGCACGAGAACTTAAAGAGCAAGAGGAAGTAAAAGGAAAATTAGGGCAAGGAAACAGATAAAAGGAATCATTCATGAGGAAGAATCAGCAGAAAACTCCAGGCAACATGAAGAACCAGTCCAGAAAAACCCCGCCAAGGGACCATGAGGTAGCTACTGCAGAGGATTCCACCAATAAAGAAATGTTAGGAATGACAGACAGGGAATTTAAAATACACATGATGAAAACAATGAAAGAAATGATGGAAACAATGAAGGAAACTGCTAATAAAGTGGAAAATAACCAAAAGGAAATCCAAAAACAGAGTCAAATAAGAGATGAATGATATGAAGAATATAAAAAGGATAAAGCAGAGCTGAAGGAACTGAAACAGTCAATTAGGGAACTTAAAGATTCAATGGAAAGTATCAGCAACAGGTTAGACCATGCAGAGGAAAGAATTTCAGAGGTAGAAGACAAAGTTCTTGAGATAACTCTGATAGTAAAAGAGGCAGAAAAGAAGAGAGAGAAAGCAGAATGTTCACTGTCAGAATTATGGGACTTTATGAAGTGTTCCAACATACGAGTTATAGAAATCCCAGAGGGGAAGAAGAATGCCCCAGAAGAATGGAAGCCATACTAGAGAATATTATAAAAGAAAATTTCCCAAATATCACCAAAGATTCTGACACACTGCTTTCAGAGGGCTATCGGACCCCAGGTCGCCTCAACTCTAACCGAGCTTCTCCAAGACACATTGTGATGAACCTGTCCAAAGTCAAGACAAAAGAAAAGATTTTGCAAGCTGCCAGGAGTAAGTGCCAGCTGACCTACAGGGGCAAATCCATCTGAGTGACTGCAGACTTCTCTAATGAAACTTTCCAAGCAAGAAGACAATGGTCATCTACCTTTAATCTACTTAAACAGAACAATTTCCAACCCAGAATTCTGTACCCTGCCAAGCTAAGCTTAAAAATTGACAGAGAAATCAAATCATTTACGGATATAAAAACATTGAGAAAATTCGCCAACACAAGACCAACTCTACAGGAAATACTTCAACCTGTTCTGCACACTGACCACCACAATGGATCAGCAGCAAAGTAAGAACTCAGAAATTAAAGGACAGAACCTAACCTCCACACTGATGCAAAAGATAAAACTAAGCAATGGACTCTCACCAAATAAGACGAATAGAATACTACCACACTTATCAATTATCTCAATAAATGTTAATGGCTTGAATTCCCAACTGAAGAGACATAGATTGACTGACTGGATTAAAAAACACAATCCATCCATTTGCTGTCTACAAGAAACACACCTGGATTCAAAAGACAAATTAAAGCTCTGAGTCAAGGGTTGGAAGACAATTTTTCAGGCAAATGGCATTCAGAACAAAAGAGGAGTTGCGATCTTATTTTCAGATTCATGTGGATTTAAAGCAACTAAAGTCAAAAAAGACAAAGATGGTCACTTTATATTGGTCAAGGGAAAAATACAACAAGAAGACATTTCAATTCTAAGTATCTATGCACCCAATTTAAATGCTCCCAGATTCTTGAAACAGACCTTACTCAGTCTGAGCAATATGATATCTGATAATACCATAATTACAGGGGACTTTAACACTCCTCTTACAGAGCTGGACAGATCCTCTAAACAGAAATTAAACAAAGATATAAGAGATTTCAATGAGACCCTAGAACAACTGTGCTTGACAGACGCATATAGAACACTCCATCCCAAAGATAAAGAATATACATTCTTCTCATCACCCCATGGAACATTCTCCAAAATTGATCATATCCTGGGACACAAAACAAATATCAACAGAATCAAAAGAATTGAAATTTTACCTTGTATCTTCTCAGACCATAAGGCACTAAAGGTGGAACTCAACTCTAACAAAAACACTCCACCCTACACGAAGGCATGGAAATTAAACAATCTTCTGTTGAATAACAGATGGGTGCAGGAAGAAATAAAACAGGAAATCATTAACTTCCTTGAGCATAATAACAATGAAGACACAAGCTACCAAAACCTGTGGGATACTGCAAAAGCAGTTTTGAGAGGAAAATTAATCGCTTTAGATGCCTATATTCGAAAAACAGAAAGAGAGCACATCAACAATCTCACAGGCCATTTTATGGAATTGGAAAAAGAAGAACAATCTAAGCCTAAACTCAATAGAAGAAAAGAAATCTCCAAAATCAAATCAGAGATCAATGAAATTGAAAACAAAAGAATCATTCAGAAAATTAATGAAACAAGAAGTTGGTTTTTTGAAAAAATAAATAAAATAGATAAACCTTTGGCCAGACTAACAAGAAATAGAAAAGTAAAATCTCTAGTAACCTCAATCAGAAATGATAAAGGGGAAATAACAACTGATCCCACAGAGATACAAGAGATCATCTCTGAATACTACCAAAAACTATATGCCAAGAAATTTGACAATGTGAAGGAAATGGATCAATATTTGGAATCACACCCTCTCCCTAGACTTAGCCAGGAAGAAATAGAGCTCTTGAACAGACCAATTTCAAGCACTGAGATCAAAGACATAATAAAAAATCTTCCAACCAAAAAATACCCTGTTCCAGATGGCTTCACACCAGAATTCTATCAAACCTTCAAGGAAGAGCTTATTCCTGTACTGCAGAAATTATTCCAAAAAATTGAGGAAGAATGAATCTTCCCCAACACATTCTATGAAGCAAACATCACCCCGATACCAAAACCAGGAAAAGACCCAAACGAAAAGGAGAATTTCAGACCAATCTCACTCATGAATATAGATGCAAAAATTCTCAACAAAATCCTAGCCAATAGATTACAGCTTATCATCAACAAAGTCATTCATCATGATCAAGGAGGCTTCATCCCTGGGATGCAAGGCTGGTTTAACATACGCAAGTCCATAAACGTTATCCACCATATTCACAGAGGCAAAAATAAAGATCACATGATCCTCTCAATAGATGCAGAAAAAGCATTTGATAAAATCCAGCATCCTTTTTTAAGTAGAACACTGAAGAGCATAGGCATAGGTGGCACATTTCTAAAACTGATTGAAGCTATCTATGACAAACCCACAGCTAATATTTTACTGAATGGAGTAAAACTGAAAGCTTTTCCTCTTAGAACTGGAACCAGACAAGGTTGTCCTCTGTCACCTTTACTATTGAGCATAGTGCTGGAAGTTCTAGCCAATACAATTAGGCAAGACAAGGAAATAAAGGGAATCCAAATGGGAGCAGAGGAGGTCTAATTCTCCTCCTTTGCTGATGACATGATCTTATACTTAGAGAACCCCAAAGACTCAACCACAAGACTCCTGGAAGTCATCAAAAAATACAGTAATGTTTCAGGATATAAAATCAATGTCTACAAGTCAGTAGCATTTGTATACACCAATAACGGTCAAGATGAGAAGCTAATTAAGGACACAACTCCCTTCACCATAGTTTCAAAGAAAATGAAATACCTAGGAATATACCTAACAAAGGAGGTGAAGGACCTCTATAAAGAAAATTATGAAATCCTCAGAAAGGAAATAGCAGAGGATATTAACAAATGGAAGAACATACCATGCTCATGGATGGGAAGAACCATCATTTTTAAAATGTCTATCCTTCCCAAAGCAATCTACCTATTCAATGCCATTCCTATCAAAATGCCAACATTGTACTTTCAAGATTTGGAGAAAATGATTCTGCATTTTGTATGGAACTGGAAAAAACCCCGTATAGCTAAGGCAGTTCTTAGTAATAAAAATAAAGCTGGGGGCATCAGCATACCAGATTTTAGTCTGTACTACAAAGCCATAGTGCTCAAGACAGCATGGTACTGGCACAAAAACAGAGATATAGACACTTGGAATCGAATTGAAAACCAAGAAATGAAACTAACATCTTACAACCACCTAATCTTCGATAAACCAAACAAGAACATACCTTGAAGGAAAGACTCCCTATTCAATAAACGGTGTTGGGAGAACTGGATGTCTACATGTAAAAGACTGAAACTGGACCCACACCTTTCCCCACTCACAAAAATTGATTCAAGATGGATAAAGGACTTAAATTTAAGGCATGAAACAATAAAAATCCTCCAAGAAAGCATAGGAAAAACACTGGAAGATATAGGCCTGGGGAAAGATTTCATGAAGAAGACTGCCATGGCAATTGCAACAACAAAAATAAACAAGTGGGACTTCATTAAACTGAAAAGCTTCTGTACAGCTAAGGAGACAATAACCAAAGCAAAGATACAACCTACACAATGGGAAAGGATATTTGCATATTTTCAATCAGACAAAAGCTTGATAACTAGGATCTATAGAGAACTCAAATTAATCCACATGAAAAAAGCCAACAATCCCATATATCGATGGGCAAGGGACATGAATAGAACCTTTTCTAAAGATGACAGACGAATGGCTAACAAACACATGAAAAAATGTTCATCATCTCTATATATTAGAGAAATGCAAATCAAAACAACCCTGAGATATCATCTAACCCCAGTGAGAATGGCCCACATCACAAAATCTCAAAACTGCAGATGCTGGCGTGGATGTGGAGAGAAGGGAACACTTTTACACTGCTGGTGGGACTGCAAACTAGTACAACCTTTCTGGAAGGAAGTATGGAGAAACCTCAAAGCACTCAAGCTAGACCTCCCATTTGATCCTGCAATCCCATCACTGGGCACCTACCCAGAAGGGAAAAACTCCTTTTATCATAAGGACACTTGTCCTAGACTTTTTATTGCAGCTCAATTTACAATCGCCAAAATGTGGAAACAGCCTAAATGCCCACCAACCCAGGAATGGATTAACAAGCTGTGGTATATGTATACCATGGAATATTATTCAGCTATTAAAAAAAATGGAGACTTTACATCCTTCATACTAACCTGGATGGAAGTGGAAGACATTATTCTTAGCAAAGCATCACAAGAATGGAGAAGCATGAATCCTATGTAATCAGTTTTGATATGAGGACAATTAATGACAATTAAGGTTATGGGGGGAAGGAGAAAGAGGGACGGAGGGAGCGGGGTGGCGCCTTGGTGTGTGTCACACTTTATGGGGGCAAGACATGATTGTAAGAGGGACTTTACCTAACAATTGCTATCAGTGTAACCTGGCTTATTGTACCCTCAATGAATCCCCAAGAATAAAAAAAAAAAAGAGTGGTAGTCTCTGTGCCAAAAATTCAATTCACTTTTGCCCATAGAGCAAGTCTGACTTTCATGTTTGTTTATCATTGACCTTTGAAGTTTCAGTTCACTGATATTTTTATGAGTGTCCTTTTTGAGTACAGAGGTTTAGACGCTTTCATCGCTTTCATAAAACAGCTTATTTATAATTTATCGACAACATAGTTTTATTTCATTAGGAGAGCCCTTAAGAACATCACCTCCATCAAACTGACCAAAGTAGAATTCATTCTAGAATTTTGGGTGTACTAATTTCGTATGTTTACTAGAAGTAATAAATACTACATTTAGCCATATATAAGTTGCTGTGTATAATGCACACCCACATTTTTGGTCCAAACTTTCAGGAGAAGTCTTTTTTAAAAACTTTTAAAGGAGAGCAGAAGTGGCTACACAGTGGTGTCCCCTTCTTTCAGGAAGGCAGGATGCAGGGAGCTAGCCACTGTGGAGAAGGCAGAAGCAAGCCCAAATAGCAGGTGAGAATGGTCCAGACAATGTGAGCTTATGAACCCCAGCTGTCCCCTCCCGGCCCATTCTTATCCCCACATCCTTCCATTTCCTATTCCCACCAATGTCCACATAGTGGGAATAGTAGGAATGTGGCCACACATTTCAGCTCTGCTTAAAATATCAGCAGGCTTATTTCCTGGGAAGTTGGTGTGAAAGTCCATGGCTGGCCCTGCCTGGCTCTGAGCTCCTGACAACAGATCTCTGTACTTTCTGGGTTGCCTCATCTTTAGATCTGGTTCTATTCTGACAGGCCCCAGGACATCAGACCAAGTAGGAAGACTTCCCTGATGATACCCCAAGTGAAGTACTCTGCACTTAATATTTCTGTTTATTGACTAGACTGTGATCTTGAACCATCCAGACCCTTAGCACTCAGTAACATCACTATGAATGACACCAGCCTTTACCAAACTTGCCTCCTTTTGTATATTGCTACATGCACATAATGATATTTAGGTCTTTTACTTTGTTAATGCAATTATATAATAAGACACATATAATAGCTGTTTTTAAAGAATATATTATTTTCCTTTTCCTTATTTATTTTTAAGTGCCTCATCTTTTATGGTTATGTGTGAATGTACAGTTATATTATGTGGTAGTAACATAAGAGACTATGCTTTTATGGCATTCTCTATTCAATCCAAAAATATATGTTCATGAAAGGCATAATCTCAAGGTCATGCTGGACACAAACCTAAAAAACTCTGATATAGGGCTGACCATGGATAAGGACTATTATAGCAAGTATACAAAGATCCACATGGCAGTTTGGGAAGAAAAAATTTCATCATGACTGGTGGGAGATAATGAAATGGGCCTTTTTTTATTCATCTTCCCAAAATTTAATTATATGTTTTACTGATTTTTAGTGAAATGTTTCTTTCTTCTTTCTTAAAAATGCTCTTATTTAGACTCTTTCTGACCCACTTTTACACAAGTATTTTGTCAAAATGTCATATTTCTTCTCCTTTGATTTTACTTTACATGAATAAATCTCTAGTGATTAAACATATTACTTGAATCAAGTTTCCCTTTTATAAATTTTCTCTTCCAAATGGTATAATCAAGGCTATGCTACAGTATCATAGTGGTTTGAATAGTAATACATTTCTAATGGTACTTCTCCAAAATTAAGTGGTTTTTACATTTAAGTACTTCAGAGCTTAGCATCATTACAAATGACATCAAATGAGAATTCAAAGAGGAATTGGATCCAGCTCTTGCTGCTAAAAGTTCCACCTTGAGGCTTTCTTTTTAAAGATACAGAAAAGCCAGAAGAGTGGTTGGACTTCAAATGGAGAAGCTGATGTTCATCATAGCCACAGAATCATAAACATTCTCCATGTCAAGTTCTCTTTCCCCTTACTTAATAGTCAGATTCTATGCTCAGTGTCAATGTGCATGTACTCCAACAGAGAAAAAAAAAGAGAACACTGCCATAAAAAAATGATATAATCACCTAACTCCCGTAATGTTAGCCCACCTCACAAAGTCCTAAATCTGCAGATGCTGATGTGGATGTGGAGATATGGGAACGCTTCTATTACACTGCTGGTGGGATTATAAACTAATACAACTTTATGGAAAGAAGTATGAAGAATTCTTAAAGAACTAAAAGTCAACCTTCCATTTGATTCCACATTTCCATTACTAGATATCTATCCATAAAAACAAAAATCATTTTACCACAAAGACATTTATGCCAGAATGTTTACTACAGCTCAATTCATAATTGCCAAGTCATGGAAGCAGCCCAAATTCCCATCAACTTATGAATGGATTGACAGACCGTGGCATATGTATGCCATAGACTTTACATTTTTTTTTTTTGTTTGTTTACCTGGGTGGAATTGAAACACATTCTTCTTAGTAAAGTATCTCTAGAATGGGAAAAAAAAAAAACATCTAATGTACTCAATACTAATATGAAGCCAATATATAAACAAGTGCATATGTACATGAACTATAAAACACAAATGTAGTCTAGCAGGGGGGAAGGGAGAAATGGGAGAGGGGAGAAGAAGACAGAGGGCGATTGGCAGGAGGATGGAGGTCAGTTGGTGGTATCTTACCTAATGTGAACAATGTGAGGATGTTCAGCATGTCCCTTGGATAAAGGGCTCTTCTACAACTTGAACTTTACCTTGGAAGTGAGAACAATGCAACCTAAAAATTTTTAACTTCATATTAATTTAAAAATTAATTAAAAAATAAAATGGCATAATCAGGCTTAAATTATTATAACAAAATATAAAGATTTGAAATTTCATTAGTTTCTCTAAGCCAGGGACTCATACCTCAATTCTTATTAAAAAAAAAAAAAAAAGAACCCTGAAATTTCTTCAGTTGAGCTATATGACTTATGTTTTATTAACTACAACACTGAAAGTTCAACATATTTTTCCAAAAACAAATTAGAACTACGTGGCAATAAAGGGTACTATAATACAATAGTTCTGTTTCTGTCTTCAAATTAGCAGTATGTAGCCAAATCAACCAGGTTCAGTAGGTTGCAAAAAGTATTGATATCTACCATATGTGAAGTGCTAAGCATTTTGACAAGTAGATTAAATACATTATTGTAATTAATCTTCAGCAGAATCCCTGAGATCATTACTACTAATTTTTACCCATTTAACTTATAATAAAATAGGGTATTTCAGTGGATAAGAAACTTTCATCAGTCCATTTGATTTTATAAATCATGTAGTAATAATGCAAAAATTAAGGGGAATTTAAAAGGTCAGCATCAGGACTATATCCCTGATAGAGAACTTTAGTCCAGATAGAAGTTTCAAGAAAGTTTTCTCTTCAAGTCCTTTGCCCACCCTGAGATGGGATCACTTGTTCTTTTCTTGCTAATACATTTGAGTTCTCTGTGGATTCTGGCTATTAAACCTTTATCGGAGGTATAACATGCAAATATTTTCTCCCATTCTGAGGGCTGTCTGCTTGCTTTACTTACTATGTTCTTAGCTGTGCAGAAGCTTTTTAGTTTGATCAGGTCCCAGTAATGTATTTTTGATACTGCTTCAATTGCCTGGGGAGTCCTCCTCATAAAATATTCACCCAGGCCAATTCCTTCAAGAGTTTTCCCTAATCCCAAAACCAGAGATGTTGGCATGGATGTGGAGAAAAGGGCACACTTCTACACTGCTGATGGGAATGCACACTAATAAGTTCCTTTTGGAAGGATCTTTGGAGAATACTTAGAGATCTAAAAATAGACCTGCCATTTGATCCTATAATTCCTTTACTAGGTCTATACCCAGAAGACTAAAAATCACAATATAACAAAGACATCTGTACCAGAATGTTTATTGCAGCCCAATTCATAATTGCTAAGCCCAAGTGCCCATCGACCCAGGAATGGACTAGCAAATTGTGGCACAGGTATACCATGGAATATTATGCAGCCTTAAAGAAAGATGGATACTTTACCTCTTTCATGTTTACATGATGGAGCTGGAACATATTCTTCTTAGCAAAGTATCTCAAGAATGGAAGGAAAAGTATCCAATGTACTCAGCCCTACTATGAAGCTAATTTATAGCTTTCATATGAAGGCTATAACCCAACTATAGCATAAGAATATGGGGAAAGGGCCAAGGGAGGGGAAGGGAGGGGGGAGGTTAAGGTGGAGGAAGGGTTAGGAGTGGGGCCACACCTAAGGTGCATCTTAGAATGGGTACAGGCGAAACCTACTAAATGCAGAATACAAATGTCTACATACAATAACTAAGAAAATGCCACGAAGGCTACGTTGAACAGTTTGATGAGAACATTTCAGATTGTATATGAAACCAGCACATTGTACCCCTTGATTGCACAAATGTACACAGCTATGATTTAACAATAAAAAAAGAAAAAAAGTTTTCTCTTCTCTGCTCAGAGAGGTTAATACATCACCAGAGAAGCCATAAGTGCAAGGACCACTGTAGGTATGTGAGTTTGCTCCACACGCTGTAGGTATACTTTCTGTATAAATGTTTCCTTTAAGTTTTCAGGTCAGAACTGAACTCAAAACTCCAGATGTAATTTGTCCAGAAAAAAAGCAGCAGGACGATCACCTTCTTTATTCCAGACACTACAATCTGGCATATATGCACACTGCACACATATAGGTTGTCTCTTACCTGAACTTTATCAATGGCATGCTAATGCACTTTTCAGAATCATATCTCTCTCTACCTCACAATCATCCACCAGAGAAATTTTACAACAATAAACTCTGATCAGGTTACTCAGCAGTTTACAAATCTGGGATCGACGGTAATTGCTCCTTGCCCTGCCATTCAAGACTCTTCATAATTTTAATTTTGTATTTGTATTGTTTATAAGCATGTCTCCCTGGCAATCTATGATTTCTGTAAGGGCAATGAATAGATCTTATTTCTACTTTTATCTAAATTCCCTTTGCTCATAAACCACCCACTCATATCCATATGGAAACGCCATATTTATAGCAGTTATATTGTTATTGTTCACAATACAAATCTTCTTCATGGCAAAGAACTAAAAATTCTATCCAGAATTATATTTTGTTAATGCAGATTTTTAAATAAGATATGTTTTTCAACTATATCTGAATACTTATTATTTCAGGGATGCTTGCATTTCAAATTCAAATGAAACAAATTTTGTGAAACCACTACCCTGCTCTCCTGAGATCAAAGGGCATTTGTCCTAAGTGAAAAACAATTATCTTTAAATTAAGTTATTGGAAAATATCTCAGAAAAGAAATTACTTGTAAATTATATGATCTACAAAAAGGTAAGAAAAACAATTATGAATGAATTTGAAAAATTAGCCAATTATGGATACGCATGCAATTTAGCCAGCAGTCCCTAAACCAAATGATAACTTCCCATACACATAGATCATTCTTAAAAATCAAAAATCACTTGTCTCTGCAAGTAATAAACTTTCAGGCATTGATTGGCTAAAATTTTAGGTATTTTACCAACCTATTACGAAAATCCCCTTCCTGGGTTAATATTTTCCTTCTACCCTCTGCATTAGTGGAAAGGCAAACACATGAAGTTGAAAACATAAAACACCACACACTGTAACTAAAATAGAATCCTCTAGAAACAGCACAGCATAGTAGCAAGCATACTGGACTAGGAGCAGGATTTAGAGTCTACTTCTACTGCCATTGTGTACTATCAGTGCAGCAAACTCTTCAAAGTCCACATTCTTCTAACGACCTCGACAAATTAAAAAATTTATGCATATTACATATTTTATTATACATATTATATATTATGTGTATTATATGCATAGAAAAAAACGGTACTCAAAATATGAATTTTGACTGCAAATAATGAATTATTTCCATTATAGAATAAGGCCTATAAAGTTCATTTTGTTCATATATTCATAATAAAAGGGAGCATTCAGATTAAAAAATAGAAGCAATCTAAGACTCAGACCCAGAAGACCTGGGCTTGAATTCAACATTTCCATTTGCTAACTTTTTGACCTTGGTGAGCACTCCAAATCTTGATTTTCTCATTTGCTAAATAATGATAATGCCACTTATACCATAGGGTGGTTCAAGAATTAATAGTGGCTCATCCTGGCTTATTATGTAGTTGATATTAACTCAAACTAGAACAGTGGCCCTAGAAATACTTTCAAAGATATTTAACTTCTTTGTACAACAACCTTACTCTAAATTTCTTTCATGTCAACCATCTGGATTCTTACTCATTACAAATTTGACAATTTAAATATGAGTGGTTAGACTAGTTATCTCTAAGGTCCATTTTTACAGAAAGTAATTTGGCCACTGGTATAAATTAATGATTCCACTCTTAAGTTAGAATGTCAAGGGCATAGATTCAAAGGGCTCCACTTTGCTTCATTTATTCTCAGAAAACACCTTGGCATATGAACTATATAACTGGATACACACAACCATTAAACCTGATTGAAAATATTTCTATAAATTATTGATGGAGAAATAACAGTCCTTCAACCCAGAGACATTTCTATTTCTCTAGGAATTTATAGTGTATTTTATTACTAGCATGAGCTATTTTGAATACCATGGCAGCATTGTAGCTCTAAGTGCTTGTTTAGTGAGAAACTTACAAGGATCTGAGATTTTACCTCACCTGCAAACTAACAAGTTTGTGTGTGTGTGTACATTTTTTATATATGTATATATATTTTGTGTATATATACACATATGTATATATGTACATATACACATATGTATGTATATATACATGTATATATGTATATGATCCAAGACCTCTGGATCAGAAATCATGACCATTCATCACTTAGTCACAGCAGAAGAACCAGAGCAGTATCTTAGCACCAGAAGCACCAGAGCAGTATCTTACCACCAAACTGCTGAGCCCTAATCCTCATGGAGTGACACAGTGAGGGCAAGATGGTATTAATGCCTGCACACGTAATGGGTTGCACCACAGGAGAAGAAACCCAGACGTAGAAAATTCTGGCTTTATACAGGGCTCTAGAAAGAGAGAAGCCTTATCTTTATTCTGGGTAAGCAAAAGTCTCTGTGGAGAAGAAGATGAGGTCTTTATTTTTATAACTCTCAATTGCCTTCAGAGAGGGAGATGTCTCTCAGTTTTACTATCCTAGAATTTCTCCTTATACAAACATTCTTAATTTGACTACAAATGCTCAGAGGAACGGAAGCAGGCAGAAACAAGATATTCATGAATAATTGTTTCCCAACACTCCCTTCCAGCCATCCACTATGGTATCCAAAGAGAATTCAAATGTTAAATCTCAAAATAGCATACTTGTGTTTTACCTCCTTTCCTTGAGTTCTGTATATATGATGTCAAAACAAAGAAGGCTAATTCAGGCAATGGAAAGAAAACATAAAAATGGAGGCAGCTAAGCATGGTAAAAAAAAACAACAATGGCCAGGAAATCAGGGGTCTAGCTCTGACTCTGACATTATCTTGTTATGATCTTGGCTAAGTTACTTCTTTCTGAGCCACATATTCCTTTTCTGTGAAATTGGAATATGAAAGAGGTTTTTACTAGGTTGCTTTCTGCCATCACATTCTTACCTCCTACCAGTAAATCATATCTGTCGATGGCATGTTGTAGAACCATGGGGAGATTTAATATTGTACCTGTTAAATAACTGTTGCTGACAGTTAATATACTAACAAAGAAAATTACACTTATGGGAAGGTTATAAGTAAATATTTCTTGAATAAATAGATAAAACATTAAATAAAATATACTTTTAAAATCTTATGACTATATACATGAAATTGACTATTTGGAATATCTACTTTAGTATTTCAGATAATTGTACATTCTAAATGAAGATTTCTACATTTTTCAAATATTGAAATATACCTGGTCTTAAAATTATGCTTAAAAATAAGAAATTAAAATTATGTTTAATATAAAGTTGAATAAACAATGTTTAATAATTATAATAATAAAGCAAATGATCAATGTGTTATATATTTATTATATGAAATACTCTCATGTTACATAAATTTGCATCTACTTGATATTATATTTATTCACCCCTCTGTGGCTACATTCCAGTTTCTCAATGTCCTATTATCTACCCCATAGCTCCACATGAATTTATCATCATGAGAGTATGACTAGCACACATTAAGCACTCAATAAAGTAAAGTGATAGAAAGAACTACTTTATCCCCAACTATGTTATGTATTTTTTAAAAAATAGGTGCCATTGGATATACTGACCAGGTAGCTAACAGAGTAGCTAGCATAATGTTGTGCTTATAGAAAATATTCAGTACAATGCAGAACACACTTAGTGTATTTTCACACTTTGCTGAGTGTGCAAAGATGTCTAAGATGTGCTTTACAGGAGGTCACAATTATTGATCACCAATTTTAGAGAGAAGCCCTTAGTTAAGTACATATATCATATATATAACCTGAAGTAACAATTTCGGTCTTAAAGAAATAGTTTTTATTGATTATGTTCAGATATAATAGAACATATCCAAATTAAAATATATATTCCAGTAGATTCTGCTGGCAATGGTATTTCAAGTCCTTTAAAAGTCAAGAATTAATGCCAGATTAAAATCAAGTTGATAAAATATGATGAGGCCTCTTTTAATGTTACTTAACTTCCCATGTGTATGGGTTGAATTTTTTTAAAGGAACCATTACGTATATTTCCATGGCTCAAGATGTCTTCAGATAGACCCTTTTAATTCCATGGCTACCACTGGGATTTATACATACACTACTGAAATTAGCCATTCTATTTTATTCCTGTGGGATCACACTGCTAATTTATTATTGTACATAAAGTTTAGGTAGCCAGGTGTATAAAATATGTCCCTTCTGAGATAAATAAGATAAGCTATATATTGATCAGATGTGGTGAACAGGAAACTTTATTTTGCCTGTGCAAACTAGAGAAATAAAATGGAAGAAGTAGCTTCCTTTCCTTATTCCAAATGCTTTCTTTTACCCAATTTCTGAATAGGGATTAAAATTTTACCTATTGGCTTAGAAGAGGGAGAGAGAGATACAGAGAGAGAAAAGAAAAAGAAGAAAAGAGGAGGAGGAAGGAGAGTGAAAGAGGGAGGAATGAAAATGTCAAGGTCAATGCTAGATATAGTGATTAATGCTCATACCTTGAATGTTTTGTCTTAATGACTTATCTAAAACTTGTGCAGGTATAGACTATGAATACATTGGTAGCAGATAGGGAACCTACGGCCAAGTAAAGGGAATTGATTTGTGCGTGTTTATGGAAGATTTTCCATGACAACAGTATCATAATACCCAGTTTTGTTTTATTTTACTTTCTCTTTTGCCAATCAAGTTCAGTTTCTGCCATGGTATACCAGTATAATAGGACACATTGATTTTGTTGTTGTTGTTGTTGTTGTTGCTTTATTGTTGGAGATTCACTGAGGGTACAATAAGCCAGGTTACACTGATTGTAATTGTTAAGTAAAGTCCCTCTTGCAATCATGTCTTGCCCCCATAAAGTGTGACACACACCAAGGCCCCACCCCCCTCCCTCTGTCCCTCTTTCTGCTTTTCCTCCCCCCATAACCTTAATTGTCATTAATTGTCCTCATATCAAAATTGATTACATACGATTCATGCTTCTCCATTCTTCTGATGCTTTACTAAGAATAATGTCTTCCACTTCCATCCAGGTTAATACGAAGGATGAAAGTCTCCATTTTTTTTAATAGCTGAATAGTATTCCATGGTATACATATACCACAGCTTGTTAATCCATTCCTGGGTTGGTGGGCATTTAGACTGTTTCCACATTTTGGCGATTGTAAACTGAGCTGCAATAAACAGTCTAGTACAAGTGTCCTTATGATAAAAGGATTTTTTCCCTTCTGGGTAGGTGCCCAGTAATGGGATTGCAGGATCAAATGGGAGATCTAGCTTGAGTGCTTTGAGGTTTCTCCATACTTCCTTCCAGAAATGTTGTACTAGTTTTCAGTCCCAGCAGCAGTGTAAAAGTGTTCCCTTCTCTCAACATCCACGCCAGCATCTGCAGTTTTGAGATTTTTGTGATGTGGGCCATTCTCACTGGGGTTAGATGATATCTCAGGGTGGTTTTGATTTGCATTTCTCTAATATATAGAGATGATGGACATTTTTTCATGTGTTTGTTAGCCATTCATCTGTCATCTTTAGAGAAGGTTGTATTCATGTCTCTTGCCCATTGATATATGGGATTGTTGGCTTTTTTCATGTGGATTAATTTGAGTTCTCTATAGATCCTAGTTATCAAGCTTTTGTCTGATTTAAAATATGCAAATATCCTTTCCCATTGTGTAGGTTGTATCTTTGCTTTGGTTATTGTCTCCTTAGCTGTACAGAAGCTTTTCAGTTTAATGAAGTCCCATTTGTTTATTTTTGTTGTTGTTGCAATTGCCATGGCAGTCTTCTTCATGAAGTCTTTCCCCAGGCCAATATCTTCCAGTGTTTTTCCTATGCTTTCTTGGAGGATTTTTATTGTTTCATGCCTTAAATTTAAGTCCTTTATCCATCTTGAATCAATTTTTGTGAGTGGGGAAAGGTGTGGGTCCAGTTTCAGTCTTTTACATGTAGACATCCAGTTCTCCCAACACCATTTATTGAATAGGCAGTCTTTCCTCCAAGGTATGTTCTTGTTTGGTTTATCGAAGATTAGGTGGTTGTAAGATGTTAGTTTCATTTCTTGGTTTTCTATTCAATTCCAAGTGTCTATGTGTCTGTTTTTGTGCCAGTACCATGCTGTCTTGACCACTATGGCTTTGTAGTAAAGACTAAAATCTGGTATGCTGATGCCCCCAGCTTTATTTTTATTACTAAGAACTGCCTTAGCTATACGGGTTTTTTTCCGGTTCCATACAAAACGCAGAATCATTTTCTCCAAATCTTGAAAGTACGATGTTGGTATTTCGATAGGAATGGCATTGAATAGGTAGATTGTTTTGGGAAGTATAGACATTTTAACAATGTTGATTCTTCCCATCCATGAGCATGGTATGTTCTTCCATTTGTTAATATCCTCTGCTATTTCCTTTCTGAGGATTTCATAGTTTTCTTTATAGAAGTCCTTCACCTCCTTCGTTAGGTATATTCCTAGGTATTTCATTTTCTTTGAAACTATAGTGTAGGGAGTAGGACACATTGATTTTTAAGGCATAGTCTGATGCATACCTAAGAGTTGTGGACTTTAGTTTCAAAGATAAATTATTAATGCAATTATTATCTTTTATTGAGATTTCTTAATTAAAGAAAACTGCTATGTAAGGTATCTCATGTTAGTTTCTTACTGGGGCTGTAACAAATTACCACAGTCATAGCAACTTTTGTATAACAATGGGAGTTTACTACCTTAGAGCTCTCTAGGTCAGAAATCCAGAATGAGTCTTACACAGCTAAAATCAAGGTGTTGAAACAATTAATTTCTTCCTTTTCCAACTACTAGAGGCTGCATTCTTTAGCTCATCATCCTGATCAATCCAAATGTTATTTTATCTACGTCTCTAACTCTGATCCTCCTACCTTCCTCTTCTAATGACCATTGAAACTACATTAGACAAATCCAGAAAATCCAGATTACAAACTCCTTTATTTAATCACATTTGCAAAATCCTTTTTGCCCCATTAAGTAACATACTCACATTTTGGGGATTAGGACATGAATGGCTCAGGAGGGCATTATTCAGTATACTGTGTAGCCCTAGTCTAGGGAACTGAAGCAAGATATGGAGATAGACATGAAGGAATAGATGATTGCTAGGGGCTCTGTTGGCATGCTACTAAATTTGAGGTTTATCTCACAAACAAGGAGGATTTAGTAATGGGTTTTAAGCAAAGGAACAGCATGAGCCAACAGATATTTTTGAAAAGTTCTTTAAGTATGGAAAAAGATTAGGGACTTGAGAGTTCAGACAAATATTTCTAAGGAGAATTTTACTGAACTTAATGGCTACCTGAATTTAGGATAAGAGAGAAAGGGAGGAATGTGAATGACTACAAGCTACTGGGTTATGTGGGGTGGGGAAGTGATGTTATTAATTGAGATAGAGGAAATAGAAGTAGTAAAATTGTGGATGTGTTAGAGATAATCCCTTAGTGTTTGTCTTTATATAGTTTTTCACTGTTCGGATAAAGAAGCCTGAACATAACATTTACACAATGGGAAAAAAGCAAAATTTAAAGAACATTTGAGCTGGAAAATATTTTAATATATTACTTTGACTTATTTTCGAGATAAGGAAATTGAACAGCAAAATGAAAAAGAACTTACATAAACATCATATACAAAACAACAAAGGGTCATTTTCTTCCTATAATTACAGAATTTTCAGGATAAATTATTATATAAACATCATATACAAAACATTACAAAACAACAAAGGGTCATTTTCTTCCTATAATTACAGAATTTTCAGGATAAATTATTACTAGCTTGTTGCTTTCAAATTTATGACTTCAAGTACACCAATTATGTTGTTTGAACCAATTGTATGTTGTGGAAATGCCTCAGCAGCTCCAAAGTGACTGGCAGCAAGTAATTTTTTTCACAGACTAATACAGAATTCACAACTGCTGCAGCCAGTTGGCATGTAAAGCTAATGACTGAGAGCCTTTAATATAACATTAGATAGATAAAGGTAATTTTCATTAATTCGATATTCCACCAACAAAAAGCTGAATGGAAGTCACTGAAAATACTTAATTTGTAATTTATTTTTCATATTTGACAATGTTTCCTATATATTTTTAGAAATTTTCAGTGTGCTACTTCAGTTTTTGAAGATGAAAAGCACAGATTGGAAAGTTGAAAGAGAAAGCAAGAGAGGGAAGCATATGAGAGAAAGAGTGCAAGCAAATATTTTCCAAAGTGTGTTCTACAAAACATAAGTCCAGTGACATGTTCTGGGGGGAAGTTTCAATGACCAAGTTGCTAAAATATTTTAGTTACAGTAGCAGGAGGCATTATCACCAATATCATCTTCAACCTAATGAATATCAATAACTACCATTTTTAAGGGTTTACTGTCTACCAGGCGTTATGCTAAACATGCATCATCTAACCTAATTTGTGCAGTAATGCTATGAGGTAAGTACTATCTTGTTCTTTTCACAAATAGTAAAGTAGCACAGAGATGTTAAGGAATTTACCTAAAGTTACCTAGCTAATGATCAGTAAAGTGCATTAAAAGCTCTGGGAAGCTGTATAGAAAAGAAGGCTGCTCTGTTTAGCCCAGCATTTCTCAAATTTCTTTGTCTCAAGGCCATTTATATGCAAGCATTGTCAACTTGTGGTGACACATTGTTAAATAATGATGCAAAGCATTCATACACCCACATATTTTCCCTAAGTCAGCATCCACAAAAACTAAAATGTAAAACATAATAAAACAAATTATATTTTATTATGATTGACATTGACCTCAGCAGAAAGAAGTTGGAGATAAACTTTCTGGTTCCCAGGAGATTTAGAAGTAAACGGCCAAAAGAAATAGAGATTCATGTAGTTTTATCAAGGGAATGGCAGGTGATAGCATTGCTAATGATGGGGGTAGTGTAGGGCAGCTCTGAAGAACCCAGAAAAGTGCACCAAAAGAAAAGAGCTTTAAAATATTGTCATACCAATAATGTATGAACCCTAAGAAGTAAGGACTTTTCTTCTCATTTTGCGCTTCTCTGCAATGGACAAAACCTCAAGGAAGGATGTGAAAAAGAAATAGAAATGAAGCTTATTACATCCTCTATCCATGACTGTAGGCTTCCTGTCACAGATACGATAGAGCATAGGGTTAAAAGTGCTAGGCACTAGGCACAGAGTAATCTGGACTAAAGCCAGACATAACTGATGGCCCTGAGTACTAAAATCAATACTCACTCGACACAGTATATTGTCTCAGCCCTAAGTCATATTTAGCAATGATAATAAAAAGCCAAGACAGTAGTCCTAAAAAAAGAATATGTTAAGAATCTTAACCTTGACTCTCTCTTTGAAGCCTGCCACTATACTGTGTTTTCTCATGCCTGAGATTTCAATAAAAGTCTGTGAGGATCTTCAAAAAAAGACCATACTCTTGTCTCTCCATGCAGAAGGCTTTCTGGTGTGGGCCTCCCCCAGGTCCCTCAATTCAATGCAAATGGACTGAATAGATGTTATTTATTTTGCACTGAGTCACACCAGATAGCTGCTCACTACAAAGCACTAGCAAAAGGAGATGGGGGAGTCTTAAATTTAAATTCTAGAATGTTAATTATCATATAAAAATTACTATTCTAATTTGTGAATTGGTATAGTGTTTGATGTCTAAAAGTGATAATCAGTTTTTCTTTTATCTATCTAAGAATGATTAGAAAACTAGGTGGACTATTAGAGTTTTTCTTCAGTTGCAAAGAAAGAGCTCTCCTGCTCAATTTTAAAAATTAGTAAAAAGCAAAAAAAAAAAAAAAAGTCAAGTTCCTTTGTAATTTCATCTCATAAGTAAAACCTGATCAGTGCAACAGTTTAATTTATATACATATAAATATACATAAATAGACTTCTCTTTCAATTTATATATACACACACACACATAGTCAATTTATATACACACACACATATATATATATATATACACCACATAATACTGCTTATGGTTCAATCAATAAACTCAAATCTTTCTTCAGCTTTAGAGGTTTGCAGGTATTATAACTTTGAATATTTTGACCACTATTCTTTTCTTTACTTAATTCTAGAAGACTTAGTATATCTGAGAGAAAGCCTCTCAATTTGTTGTTCATTTCTATCAATTACTACACTTCAGTTACTATTGACTCAACAGCAGGGACCAGTATGAACAGAAACAGGAGCCTGCTCTCTTACACCCCTACCTCTTTCCTTTCTCTGGGATTGAGATTAAATCATTCCTTTAGACTCAGATCCTCTTACTGATGCACAACAGGACAATGATGCTACTAAGACATGGCAGCTGAAAAACTATATGTCCTCTTCAGAGGCAGCTTCAACAACTAGAATAGTCTCTACAATTGGCGCTTCTACTTAGGTAACTGATACCTATTTGCTCTAAACTTCCTCTTATTGTCATTCTAGACCTAATAAAATGTTTATTTCTTATTTACTTGTATTATCTCCATGCACATCAGAAGATTCAGCATAGAAGAAATGCACATACCTTTTCTGAACTAATTCAATTACATGAACTTTTCTATTCAATCTTCAAGACTAGATTTAAGTGTCAATTCCTTCAGAAAGTCTTTCCTGGTCACCTTTCTCCAATACTTGTATAATTCCCTCACTTCTAGTACTAGTTGCCCCCTGGAAATTTTGTATCTCTAGTACTGCTTAATATCACATCTGACTTTTTAGACATTAAGGAACTCATAAACCTTCAGTTACTAATCGCTGAGAACTTGCTATATGTGCCAAGTACAGTGTTATGTTCCTTCACATACATTGAATAATTTAATTCTCATTAAAACTCATTTGGCAAAGAAGAAATTGAAGCTCAGATAAGCAAATTCATCAGTCTAACTGGTAAGAAAAAGAGCTCATATATTAGAGTTCTCCAGAAAAATGGAACCAGGAGGCTATTATTAGGCTATAGCAGTGGTTCTCAATCTATAGGTCAAGACTCCTATGGGGGGTCAAATGATCCTTTCACAAGGGTCGCCTAAATACGTCCTGTATATCAGATATACGATTCATAACAATAGCAAAATTACAGTTATGAAGTAGCAACAAAAATAATTTTATGGGTGAGGGTCACCACAACATGAGGAACTGTAGTAAGGGGTCATGGCATTAAGAAGGTTGAGAACCACTGGGCTATAGGTAAAGATATAGATAATTATATAGATTTATTTATAAAGATTTATATACAAATCTCTTTCAAAAGAGAGAGAGAGATCTCCAAATTCCATAGGGCAAACTAGCAGGCTGAAAATTCAGGTAAGAGTTTATGTGGTAGTCTTGAGTTTGACTTCCACAGGAACATAGGCAGGAAACTAAGGCAGGATTTCTATGTTACACAATTGAGGCCAAAATCCTTCTTCTTGAGACACTTCAGTTTTTGCTCTTAAAGGCCTTTAAATGATTAGATGAGACCCAACCAGATTATGGAAAGCAATCTCTTTTACTTGTAAACTGATCTAAATATTCATTACATCTAAAAAATGTCTTCACAGAAACATCTAGACCAGTATTTGACCAAACAACTGGGCAGCACAACCCAACCAAGTTGACATATAAAATTTACCATCACAGTTGGGACTCAAACACAGGTTTGACTCCAAAGTCTTTGCCATTTACCAATGTATTATGCTGATTCCCTGAGGACAGGAATACCTTAGTCATTTTCATATCTCCAGTGCATACTGTTGAACCTGGTAAAGAGCATATCCTTAGTAAATATCTGTTCTATAAGTAAAGGGACCGAGGGGGCAGAGACAAGATGGCTGACTGAAGCCAGCTTTTCACAGAGACTCCTGTCCAGAAGGAGAGGTTAAGAACATAAATTTAGCAAGTAACCTGGTAGACTAGAGCTGCACCAAAAGAGAAGGTTGAAGAATGCACATCAACCACGCTGAGGTAAGCTGTGACCCCAAGGATACAAACAAAAGGTACAAATCCATCACCAAGCAGATGGGAGTCCCCTCCTCCATGAGAATGGTTCAGAGTGCCCCACAAACAAACGAGCAGAGTTCAAAGGTCCTCCCACAACACTGCACGGGAGAGACCCTCTAAAAACTGGACTTACCTCCCCTACTAGGGTGCCACAACATTCTCCTGCCAGGCATAAAACTGTATAAAACTGTATATATTCTCTACCCACAATTCTGAGCTCCCAGCACTCCCCTCCACTCTCACTCTGAGGTCTGGAGGCCTGTACCCCAGGAGTCCAGATTCATGCATGATTTCTCAAGGGGTGTGGACAGGGCCTGGACTGCAGCTGGTCTAGTGCTGATTCTGCAGCATGGGAGTGAGGAGAGGATGGTCAGCTGAGAGGGAACCACACCAGAGCAGCGGGCCCCGAGGCGCAGAGCAGAAGCCATTTTTAGCAACAATAGGGCTCACCCCTGGATATTCTGAAGACACACCCCCTGTCTCTCTGGGCAACCACAGGAGGCCTGGCACCTTCTCAGGTGGCAACCACCACAGAACAGATCTGGGATGGAAATGCAGGCCCCGTAAGAAAAGGGTTTGTCTGAGGTGGTACCAGACTAGGTGGAGCACGGGGACTAGAAAACACACGCACAATGCCAGCTGACTCCAGGGTGGGGCTGAACCAGAGGACTGCTTTACTTAGCCTAAGACACACATGGCCTTTTTCAACCTATAGACAAAGGAGTGCAGGAGGCTACAACTGACAGCTAACCAAGCTGCAAATACAAACCTTTGCAGCAACGAAAACAGGGCCTGAGGTGCAGGTTCTGTGAACATAAAACAGCTTCTCTTCTGCAGGGAAATTTAGCCAGGACAGAAACAAATTCTGGAAAGTTGTTCTGTTCTGTCAGTAACATCAGTCAGGGGCAGGGCTGGAACTAAGTGAACACCCTCCAGCCTCCATCAAGTGTCTGAGGTTGTTAGGCCACACCTCCCCCTGCTGGATAGAGGCAGAGAGCAGTGGCCTGGCTGAGCAAATATAGATTTCCTTGTGATTCAGGCAGGTGCAAACCCCTGGAGGCAACTGGGTCACAGCCCTGAGGGGCTATCAGTGACTGGGAGTGACAGAGGTACAAGGTGTGGAAGGAGAAATCAACCTTCCCAGACTAATCTATTTGCTGGGTGGGTCCTCATGACTTCACGGAGCACCGGAACAAGTCATACTTGATTTGTCAGCAGACCCCTGCAATCTAGTTGCCAGAGACCTTTTAAACTCTCCCAGCTGAGACAGGTGCTGACTGAGACAATTGATTTGGACCTTTTGAACTGAGCCAATCACCCGAGGACTATCCAAGTGGTGCCATGGGTGTGTGGTTGTAGGAAGGTTTGATTTTCCTTTTCCAATTGTTACCTGTGGGGGATGGGGTGACTTACCTGCTGGTATTACTCCACAGGTGAAACTTAAACCCAGAGTAACTGTTTCACTAGGGTCAGACAGAGACCAGCTGAAAACAAGACAGAACCACTTAGCCCCACCACACCAAACAGGTCCCTAGTTTCTCAGGCCGTAGCACTGTATGGGTCCTCGACAAAGCTCCAGGGGAAAAGACAAACGGTGTAAAATAATCATGGGTTGGAATCAGCAGAAAAACTCTGGTAACATGAATAACCAAAATAGATAACCCCCCCCCCAAGGAAAGATATGGCAGATATAACTGAAGATTCCATTCATAAACATCTGGCCGAGATGTCAGAAATCAAATTCAGAATTTGGATTGGAAACAAGATTAATAGAATGGAGGAAAATTTGGAATTAGAAATTTGAAGAGCAATTCAAAAGTCGGAATCAGAAATTTGAGGAGAAAATAAAAAGTTGTCTCAAGAATTTAATGAATTTAAAGACAAAACCAACAAAGATTTTGATGCACTGAAGCAAGAATTTGCAGCCCTCAAAGATCTGAAAAATACAGTAGAATCCCTCAGTAACAGAGTGGAGCAAGCAGAAGAAAGGATTTCTGACATTGAAGATGAAGCTTTTGAATGCCCCCAAACTCTCAGAGGAAGAGAAAGGGAGAACAAAAACGGATCATTCTCTCAGAGAGCTCTGGGATAATTCAAAGAAAGCTAATATCCGCCTCATTGGAATCCCTGAAAATGAAGAAGTGGCCTTGCAAGGCACAGAGGCCCTTCTCCAAGAAATTATGAAAGAGAATTTTCCAGACATGACAAGAGATTCTGAAATTCAGATAGCAGACAGTTTCAGAACCCCAGCATGACTCAATTTCAGTAAGACAATCTCCCAGGCATATCATAATTAACTTCACTAAATTACTATGAAGATGAAAATTCTGAAAAAAGCCAGACGTAAGAAATCCATTACCTACAAAGGGAAGAATATTAGAATAACTGCAGATCTCTCTGCTGAAACTTTTCAAGCCAGAAGACGATGGTCATCGACTTTTAATCACCTAAAACAAAATAACTTTCAACCCCGGAACCTGTATCCCGCTAAACTGAGTTTCATTTATGATGGATAAATTAAATACTTTAATGACCTTCATATGTTGAAGAAATTTGCGATAACTAAACCAGCTCTAAAGTATATTCTCAGACCTATCCTCCATAATGACCAGCCCAATCCTCTACCACAAAAGCAAACTCACTCAGAAACTTCTGATCAAACTCCAACTTCCATAGTGGTGAAAGGATTAAAAATGTCCACTGGACTTTCAAAAAACTCGATACCCAAAATTTTACCAGACTTATCAACATTCTCCATTAATGTGAATGGATTAAACTGTCCTCTAAAGAGGCACAGGTTAGCTGACTGGATACAAAAACTCAGGCCAGATATTTGCTGCATACTAGAGTCACATATTACCTTAAAAGATAAATATAGACTCAGGGTGAAAAGATGGTCGTCCATATTTCAGGCAAATGGTAATCAGAAAAAAGTAGGTGTTGCAATTCTATTTGCAGACACAATACGTTTTAAACCAACAAAAATAAAGAAGGATAAGAATGGTCACTTCATATTTGTTAAGGATAATACTCAATATGATAAGATTTCAATTATTAATATTTATGTACCCAACCAGAATGTGCCTCAATTTATAAGAGAAACTCTAACAGACATGAGCACCTTGATCTCCTCTAGCTCCATAATAGTCGGAGATTTCAACACTCCTTTGGTGTTGCTGGATAGATCCTCCAATAAGAAGCTGAGCAAAGAAATTTTGGATTTAAACTTAACCATTCAACATCTGGACTTAGCAGATATCTACAGAACATTTCATCCCAACAAAACTGAATACATGTACTTCTCATAAGCCCACAGAACAAACTCCAAAATTGATCACATCTTAGGTCACAAGGCTAACCTCAGTAAATTTAAAGAAATAGAAATTATTCCTTGAATCTTCTTGGACCACCATGGAATAAAAGTTGAACTCAGTAACAATGGGAAGCTGCATACTCATACAAAAACATGGAAGTGAAATAACCTTATGCTGAATGATAGCTATTTCAGAGGTGAGATTAAAAATGAAATTGCCAAATTTTAGGAACAAAACAACAATGAAGACACGAATTATCAGAATGTCTGGGATACTACAGAGGCAGTCCTAAGAGGAAAATTTATAGCACTACAAGCCTCCCTCAAGAGAACCAAAAGAGAGTAAATTAACAACTTAGTGGGATATCTCAAGCAACTGGAAAAGGAAGAACATTCCAACCCCAAACCCAGTAGAAGAAAAGAAATAACTAACATTAGAGAGCAGAATTATATGAAATTGAAAACAAAAGAATTATACAACAGATCAATAAATCAAAAAGTTGGTTTTTTGAATGGTCAATAAAATAGATAAACCTCTGGCTAACATAACCAGGAAAAAAAAAAAAGAGTAAAATCTCTAATTTCATCAATCAGAAATGACAAAGACGAAATAATAAAAGACTCCTCAGAAATTAAAAAAATCCTTAATGAATTTACAAGAAACTTTATTCTCACAAATGTGAAAATCTGAAGGAAATTGACCAATACTTGGAAGTACGTCACCTTCCAAGACTTAGACAGAATCAAGTGGAAATGTTGAACAGGCCAATATCAAGTTCTGAAATAGCATCAACCATACAAAATCTCCCTAAAAAGAAAAGCCCAGGACCAGATGGCTTCACGTCAGAATTCAACCAAACCTTTAAAGAGGAACTAGTACCTATATTACTCAACCTGTTCTAAAATGTAGAAAACGAATATTACCCAACATGGTCTATGAAGCAAACATCACCCTGATCCCCAAACCAGGAAAAGACCCAACAAGAAAAGAAAATTATAGATCATTAGCACTAATGAATATAGATGCAAAAATATTCAACAAGATCTTAACAAACAGAATCCAGCAACACATCAAACAAATTATACATCATGACCTAGTCGGTTTTATCCCAGGGTCTCAAGGCTGGTTCAATATACTTAAATCTGTAAGTATAATTCAGCACATAAACAAGTTAAAAACCAATGATCATATGATTCTCTCAATTGATACAGAAAAAGCTTTTGATAATATCCAGCATCCCTTCATCCCTTCATGATCAGAACACTTAAGAAAATTGGTATAGAAGGGACATTTCTTAAACTGATAGAGGCCATTTACAGCAGACCCACAGCCAATATCATATGGAATGGAGTTAAATTGAAATCATTTCCACTCAGCTCAGGAACCAGAAAAAGCTGCCCATTGTCTCCACTGCTCTTTAACTTTGTAATGGAAGTTTTAGCCATCACAATTAGGGATGAAAAGGTGATCAAGAGTATCCATATAGGGTCAGAAGAGATCAAACTATCACTCTTTGCAGATGGTATGATTGCATACCTGAAAAACACCAGAGATTCTATTACAAAACTCTTAGAAGTGATCAAGGAATACAGCAGCATCTCAGGTTACAAAATCAACATTCATAAATTGGTAGCCTTTATATATACCAACAATAGTCAAGCTGAAGAAACAGTTAAGGACTCTATTCTATTCACAGTAGTGACAAATAAGATGAAATATTTCAGAGTTTATCTGACAAAGGATGTGAAAGATCTCTATAAAGAAAACTATGAAACTCTAAGAAAAGAAATAGCTGAAAATGTTAACAAATGGAAAAACATACTATGCTCATGGCTGGAAAGAATCAACATTGTTAAAATATCCATACTACCCAAAGCAATATACAATTTTAATGCAATCCCTATTAAAGCTCCACTGTCATACTTTAAAGATCTTGAAAAAAATAATACTTCGTTTTATATGGAATCAGAAAAAAACTTCGAATAGCCAAGACATTACTCAGAAATATAAACAAAGCAGGAGAAATCATGCTACCGGATCTCAGACTATACTATAAATTGATAGTGATCAAAACAGCATGGTACTGGCACAAAAACAGAGAGGTAGATGTATGGAACAGAATAGAGAACCAAGAGATGAATCCAGCTACTTACCATTATTTGATCTTTGACAAGCCAATTAAAAACATTCAGTGGGGAAAAGATTCACTATTTAACAAATGGTATTGGGTAAACTGGCTGGCAACCTGCAGAAGACCGAAACTGGACCCACACCTTTCACCATTAACTAAGATAGACTCTCACCGGATTAAAGATTTAAACTTAAGACATGAAACTATAAAAATACTGGAAGAGAGTGCAAGGAAAACTTTTGAAGAAATCGGTCTGGGTGAGTATTTTATGAGGACCCCCCGGGCAATTGAAGCACCTTCAAAAATACACTACTGGGACGAGATCAAACTAAAAAGCTTCTGCACAGCCAAGAACACAATAAGTAAAGCAAGCAGACATCCCTCAGAATGGGAGAAGATATTTGCGCAGGTTATGTCTCTGACAAAGGTTTAATAACAAGAATCCACAGAGAACTCAAACGTATAAGCAAAAAAAGAACAAGTGATCCCATCGCAGGCTGGGCAAGGGACTTGAAGTGAAAATTCTCTGAAGAAGACAGGTGCATGGCCTACAGACACATGAAAAAATGCTCATCATCCTTAATCATCAGAGAAATGCAAATCAAAACTACTTTGAGATATCATCTAACTCCAGTAAGATTAGCCCATATCACAAAATACCAAGACCAGAGATGTTGGCATGGATGTGGAGAAAAGGGAACACTTCGACACTGCTGGTGGGAATGCAAATTAATACATTCCTTTTGGAAAGATGTTTGGAGGACACTTAGAGATCTAAAAATAGATCTGCCATTCAATCCTATAATTCCTCTACTAGGTATATACCCAGAAGGCCAATAATCACATTATAACAAAGATATTTGTACCAGAATGTTTATTGCAGCCCAATTCATAATTTCTAAGTCATGGAAAAAGCCCAAGTGCCCATCTATCCATGAATGGATTAATAAATTGTGGTATATGTACACCATGGAATATTATGTAGCCTTCGAGAAAGATGGGAGACTTTACCTCTTTCATGTTTACATGGATGGAGCTGGAACATATTCTTCTTAGTAAAGTATCTCAAGAATGGAAGAAAAAGTATCCAATGTACTCAGCCCTACTATGAAACTAGTTTATGGCTTTCACATGAAAGCTATAACCCAGTTATAACCTAAGAATATGGGGAAGGGGGAGAGGGAAGGGAGGGAGGGGGTACAATGGGCAGAGGGAGGGTGATTGGTGGGATTACACCTGTGGTGCATCTTACAAGGGTACATGTGAAACTTAGTAAATGTAGAATATAAATGTCTTAACGCAATAACTAAGAAAATGCCAGGAAGGCTATGTTAACCAATGTGACGAAAATGTGTCAAACGGTCTATAAAACCAGTGTATGGTGCCCCATGATCACATTAATGTACACAGCTACGATTTAATAAAAAAAATAATAATTTACAGAAAGATATACTAAAAATAATAGTTTAGGCGGGGCATAGTAACTCACACCTCTGATTCCAGCATTCTGGGAGGCTGAAGTGGGAGGATTGCTTCAGCTCTGTAGTATGACCAGCCTGACCTTATCTCTACTAAAAATAGAAAAATCAGCTGGATATGGTGATTGACATCTGTCGTCCCAGCTATTCAGGAAGCTGAGGCAGGAGGATCGCTGGAATCCAGGAGTTTGAGGTTGCACTTTAGCCTGTGTGACAGAGTGAGACTCTGTTTAAGTAAGTAAGTAAATAAATACATATCTGATTCAGTTTGGGAATATTCAGTTTTCTAAATAGGTCACAGCACTGGAGGAGAGATCTGCAGAGCAGGGGCCCAGGTCCTGTCACTGCAACCAGCCCCTCCTGTCCAGTTGCCTACGTGAGCCCTTGAGGGCTGCTGTCTAGAGGTCTGATAACTTTCCCATCTTACTCGAGGATTTAAGGGGAAGCACCCTGGTTGTTTCTGGACAATAAAGCTGGATTGTTTTTTCCCTTGCCTTAAGAAACATTAAAAAAAAAAGACTAATATAAGTAAAGGGACCTATATTGAGGCCTTCTGGAACTTCAAAAGGAGTTTGGAAAAAAGTAATGTGTTTCACGTTAGGTATTGAATACACTAAAAATTTTAAAAATAAAATACAAAATGTATAAAAAAATGATTCTACAAATATGAGAAACAAAATGAGATTTATAAATAAAGAACTAGTAAGAGCATAACAAACTAGGAAGTAAAACACACCATTGATGTTATGATTGCAGAAGTAACAAGAAAATAATAAATCCAGAGAGGCAAATAAACACAAGCAAACGAGTTCAAAAGGAACTCGTTACGTGAGTTATAATAGAAATAGCCTAGTCATTAAAGCTCTGTAAACCCTTCTGTGAAAATCTAGTTTTGACTGTATTTAGACTGTCCCCTAAAATACTGTTGGAAAGATACAAAACATCAGATGGCCACTCATTAGCTTTGATGAAACATACAAGTTTCCAGAAAAATCCAAATACATCAGCCTACAAAGCTTGTGTACTGCTCTTAAATCATATCAAAGATCTTTAGAAATAAAAAGATAAGATAAATGAAATATTAGCCTCTGATGAGACGCATTGAGTAAGGAAGATAATTGTCAAGTAAAATCAATGGAGACAGTAGATCACAGAAGCCCCAAATGCCTGAGCCAACTATTCTTTCTGATCTGTTTGAGTACAAGAACTCAGGGGAGCATGTGAGAAGAATTTTAAGTAAATATATCATTAAATGTATTACACTAGCAGATGGCTTATGTTAAAAAAATTGACCATGACTCAGAACTGTGAACATACACAAGTTAAACTTTCTCCCTTACTGCATTCCAAATTTAAATTAGAAATTTATTGCACTTTTCTTATCACTTGCCCATATTAATGACACGAATAAAAGAAATGTTGCTTTCTTGTTAATTGAGGTCAATAAAACACTGTGGCCTACTTATGTCAATGTCTGCAGCTTAAGTCAAATGATGGAAGTAGTGACAAAGTGGTTCTTTGCATAATTATCACTGCTTTCATCCATTTATCACAGACAATCGAGGAGTAAAACAACCAGATCTTCTGGCTGTGTTAAAATCAAAGCCGTGGCAACAGTCCAGTGATACAAAATGAGATTAATGCCAGCCAAGGAGCCAGGCAACAAATGTTTATATTCTGATAAGAATAAAATATATAAACTAACAATATCTACCAATAACTTAGCCTCTGTGAGTTATTATCTCCCTTCTTTAAAACTTGCATTGTGGGAATTAATTAGCAAAGATTATCTTCCTAATTTCTATTGCACAGAGAAAAGTTAAGAAAAATTATTAGAATGATTAAGGAGGAAAACATTCTTTGAAAGGGATCCTTTTTCCTCCTTATGTACCTATTTAGTACATTTTGGGTGTTAACCTACATGTGTGACATTGTTTTTACCTTTTTTAATTTTTAATTATTTATTTTTTTTTGCAGTTTTGGGCCAGGGCTGGGTTTGAACCCACCACCTCCAGCATATGGGGCCATCAGCCTACTCCTTTGAGCCACAGGCGCTGTCCTTGACCTTTATTTTTTAAAGTTTTTCTAACATTCATTTTTCTGCATTTCAAATATTGATATCCTTAGTGAATATCTCAAGGCCTCTCTAGCTTTAATGTAATTTTTAGAAACACTTCTAACAGTATCATAGTCTTCCATCTTTACCCAATCACCTTCTTTTGCCTTAATTTAAGGCCTTCCTTGAGGCAGAATGAGGACCAAGTACCCCATTCTTGGCAAGGGAAAAACACCCTCAGAAAAAAAGGAAAAACATAGAAATAAGCTGAGCAAGGTGGAATAAAAACAGGTCAGCTAAACCAGCCACTAAATTTCTTATCTGAGCAGTTTCCTACTTTTCCTAGAAGCCTGACCTGTAGGGCATACAGCTTACAAACACCCCTGCTAGGTCTGTGAACAGTCTGAAGGAACAGTGGCCACAGAGAATGCTGCATTCAAGGCCTGAGTAGAAAGATTAACCAGGCCATCCCCTGCCCAGTCAACAGTCAAAGCAAATACCCCTTGTGGAGATTTGTATTTAGCCAGGGTAGAGATCAAGGGAATAGCTTGAGCCCTAAAATATGGGTAGGAGAGCTTATATCCCTTAATCAACAGAGGAAGATACCCCTGGGTGGAAATCAGAGGAAATTTTTCTGTCCCACCAATTCTTCAGAGGAGACTCATGCTGGTGGCATTTTACTCCACAGTGAACTAGAGGGGATTAACACCCCACCACCACCAAGGAATCGGTGTGTGTGACCACAGACAGGAGCTGCCCCCACACAAGGTTCAGGTTCCAGATTTCTCAAGACTGCTCAGACCCTTAAAGTTAATGATTATAGAAATAATAGGAGTTGACATGCTCACTCAAAGAAACTGCTGATGTCTTTGTTCCCTTCCTCAACTTACCCTCTGGGCTAATGAAGAAATATCCTTCAATGAAAGCTGAGCAGAACACCACTAATGGTGATGGTACCCTGTGTTTCTCACCTTTGAAAATTATATTCTATGTATCCTGTCTCCTTGTCTCTGGCTACTTCTAACTTTACTTTTCTTCAGTTGCTGCCAGCTCCACAGGTCTTAAAGGACTCTGCCCCCAGGGCAGGACTCGGGCACTTCCTCTTGACTTCCTTAGCACTATTAAATATGCTACCATCCTTTCATACAATTAATCACAAATATATGTCCTGACAACTAAGTTCATGAACTCATCCTTGAAAAAGTGCTACATACCTCCTTGTGGAATACCATCAAAGTACTCCTCTGAGGAAGTTATGCACTGATACCAGGGCCTCATGGACCCTTCAAAGCAATTTTGGAACTCTTTTTGAGGAATGACCATCAGAGCTGTCATCTTATTATCCTTGATGTCTTGACTGTCATCAAAATGTCTTCCTTTCTGTATTCCCTTTACCTTTGAGGGAAGAAGATCATTAGGGGTCATATCTGGTGAGTATGGAGGGTGTTCCAATACAATTATTTGTTTACTGGCTAAAAATTCCCTCACAGACATGTGAGCTGGTACATTATCACATCCAAGAGTTGTTGGCCAAGATTTTCATTTAAGATTTCCCTATTTCTCTATCAATGTTTACTTGATCTGTCATGCTTCTCACCATCAGCCAATGGTTTTCATGCACAATTCACAAAATTTTTGCAACGTTTTAATCAGTCCTCATTACTATCTTCCCAGACCTCTCTTCCTCAGTGAGACCTCTCTCTCCTCACATAAAAATGTTTAATCCATTTGTACACTGCTTTTTTCTTCATAGCATTATCCCCATCAACTTAGACAAACATGTCCCTGATTTCACTTCCACTTTTGCCAAGTTTAACAAGAAATGTAATGTCTGTTGCTTTAATTCAAGCTCTGACATTTTAGTGATGACACACAAACACTTGCAACAACAATAATAAGCGCCATTCAGAAAGACACTGCCACACATCAACACAAACACAGCTATGAGACACTAATATGTTATGTTATGAAACATTAGTGTCAGTTATATGCTATGTTATGAAATATTAGTGTCAAACAAGGATATGAAACGTTACTGAGTTGTTTGTACATTGTTGCCAATGTAAGAACACAGTGGCAAGTTCACGAACTTAATTGTCAGACCTCATGTTCAGTTTATCTTTTATAATGTCTATTCATTCCTTTACCAAACCCCTGCTATTACCAAGTTCCGTCATTTCCACCTCTGCAACATGTCTTGTATCTATACCTTGCCATCACTACCATTAACATTTGAAAGGTATCAGTTTATTGACGGTTAATCAAAAAGACATTTTTCTATTGACATTGGTAGATAATTTTCATAAATGAACTAGATACTTTTATGATACATAAGAAAATTGCAATAGATTGGCAACAACACTCTTTTATAAGATTCTATGTGTTCTCATGAAATAACTACTCTTTCCATGCTTGTAGACACTGCGTGAAAAGAATTGTACTGTTTATTTGCTTGGCATTCTTCTATTTTTATATGTTGTCCCCATTTTTCATGTTTAAAGAAAATATATCATTGCTCTGTTATATTACCTGTATTACCTGACCATTCAATGTACTCTATACTTTTTTCTTCACTTTATTTTCCTTCACAAAATTAAAAAGACTCAAAATTTAATAACAATAACAATGTTTAAGATAAAGATTAGAAACAAAAACCTTGTAAAGAATGAAGGAACATACATTCAGAAAAGGAATCAGACAATTGCTTCATCGAAACATTGAGCAATAATAATAATAATAATGCAAAGAAAGTAACATTCACATTGTCAGATAAGAGTATGTCTATTATAGAGTGCTTTGACTCTGAGATTCAGTATGGAGTCATCAGTTAACTTCTTATTTTTTTTAAGTATCAAAAAATAGACAACTAATATTTATAAATAAAAGTAAAAAATAACTTCTAAAAACAAATCATGCTAAATCTTATAGACAATAGAAAAAGAAGAAATACATCAAAATCATTCCACTTGATATAGGTTCACTTGAAATTAAAGTTGGAGAAAATATATTATTATAAAGGAGAAATTACAAACATTTGTCACTTATAAATGAGGATACAATATCCTAAACAACATATTAACATGTTAAGAATTAATGTTTAAGTAATATACTTTGATCAAAATTAAAACCAATTTATGTGAAAATTAGTCACTATTTTATTTTCTTGTTCTTTTTTTTTCTTTTCCTTTCCCTCAGCCCTTCCCTCCTTCTCTGTCTGCTTTCCCGTTCCCCCAAGCCCCACCATGTCATTAATTGTCATTAATTGTCTTCAAATCAAAATTGAGTACATAGGATTCATACTTCTCCACTCCTGTGATGCTTCACTAAGAATAATGTGTTCCACCTCCATCCAGGTTAGTACAAATGCTGAAAAATCTCCATTTCTTATGGCTAAATAATATTCCATGTATACATATGCCACAGCTTGCCGATCCATTCCTGGGTTGAAGGACATTTAGGTGTTTCCACATTTTGGCAATTGTAAATTGGGCTGCAATAAACAGCCTAGTACAGTGTCTTTATAATAATTTTTTTTTCCCCTTCTGGATAGATGCCCAGTAATGGGATTGAAAGATCAAACGGGAGGTCTAGGTTGAGTTCTTTGAGGTTTCTCCATACTTCCTTCCAAAAAGGTTCTATTAGTTTGCAGTCCCACCAGCAGTGTAAAAGTGTTCCTTTCTCTCCACAACCACGCTAGCATCTGCAGTTTTGAGATTTTGTGATATAGGCCATTCTTGCTGGCGTTAGGTGATATCTCAGGGTGGTTTTAATCTGCATTTCTCTAATAATTAGGGATGGTGAGCATGTTTTCATATGATTGCTGACCATTCATCTGTCATCTTTGGAGAAGATTCTATTCATCTCTCTCTTCCCCATTGATGTATGGGATTGTTGGTTTTTTTTTTCTTGTGAATTAATTGAAGTTCTGTATAGATCCTGGTTATTAAATGTTTGTCTGATTCAAAATATGCAAATATCCTTTCCCATTGGGTAGGTTGTCTATTTGATTTGGTTGTTGTCTCCTTGGCTGTACAGAAGCTTTTCAATTTAATTAAATCCCATTTGTTTATTATTGCTGTTGTTGCTATTGCCATGGCAGTCTTCCTCATAAAGTCTTTCCCTAGGCTGATATCTTCCAGGGTTTTTCCTATTCTTTCTTTGAGGATTTTTATTGTTTCATGTCTTAAATTTAAGTCCTTCATCCATCTCGAGTCAATTTTTGTGAGTTGAGAAAGGTGTGGGTCCAGTTTCAGTCTTTTACATGTAGATATCCAGTTCTCCCAGAACCATTTATTGAATAGGGAATCATTCCCCCAGTGGACACTCTTCTTTGGTTTATTGAAGATTAGGTGGCTATAAGTTGTTGATTTCATTTCCTGGTTTTCTATTTGATTCCAAATGTCTATGTCTCTATTTTTGTACCAGTACCATGCTGTCTTGACCACTATGACCTTGTAATACAGCCTAAAATCCGGTATGGTAATACCTTGGCTTTGTTTTTATTATTAAGAACTGCCTTAGCTATACAGGGTTTTTTTCTGGTTCCATACAAAATGCAGAATCATTTTTTTGAAAGTCTTGAAAATAGGATGTTGGTATTTTAATAGGGATGGCATTGAATCAGTAAATTGCTCTGGGAAGTATAGACATTTTAACAATGTTGATTCTTCCCAGCCATGAGTATGGTATGTTCTTCCATTTGTTAAGGTCCTATGCTATTTTCTTTCTTAAGGTTACATAATTTTCTTTATAGAGGTCCTTCACTTCTTTTTTCAGGTATATTCCTAAGTATTTCATTTTCTTTGGGGCTATGGTGAAGGGAGTTGTGTCTTTAATTAACATCTCATCTTGGCTGTTGTTGGCATATACAAAATCAACTGACTTGTGGACATTGATTTTATATACTGAAACATTACTGTATTTGTTAATGACTTCCAAGAGTCTTGTGGTTGAGTCTTTAGGGTTCTCTAAGTATAAGATCATATAATGAGCAAAGAGGGAAAGTTTTACCTCCTCTGCTCCAATTTGGATTCCCTTTATTTCCTTGTCTTGCCTGATTGTATTGGCTAGAACTTCCAGCACTATGTTGAATAGTAATGGTGACAGAGGACAACCTTGTCTGGTTCCAGTTCTAAGAGGAAAAGCTTTCAGTTCGACTCCATTCAGTAAAATATTAGCTGTGGGTTTGTCATAAATAGCTTCAATCAGTTTCAGAAATGTGCCACCTATGCCTTTACTCCTCCAATTTCCTATATTCCGTAAGGAAATTGCTGAGAAAGTGGGAAACAATCAAAAAACAATGAAGGAAATTGCTGAGAAAGTAGAAAATCACCAAAAGGAGATCCAAAAACAGAATCAAATAAGAACTGAAAGATTCGAAGAATATAAAAAGGATATAGCAGAGCTGAAGCAACTGAAGCAGTCAATTAGGGAACTTAAGGATGCAATAGAAAGTATCAACAATAGATTAGATCATGCAGAAGAAAGAATATCAGAGGTAGAGGATAAAGCTCTTGAGATAACTCAGATAGTTAAAGAGGCAGAAATGAAGAGAGAGAAAACAGAATGTTCACTGGCAGAACTATGGGACTCTATGAAGCATTCAAACATATGAGTTATAGGTATCCCAGAAGGGGAAGAGGAATGCCCCAGAAGAATGGAAGCCATTCTAGATAATATTATAAAGGAAAATTTCCCTAATATCACCAAAGATTCTGACATACTCCTTTCAGAGGGATATCGGTCCCCTGGTCACCTCAATTCAAATAGAGCTTCTCCAAGGCACATTGTGATGAATCTGCCTAAAGTCAAGACAAAAGTAAAGATTTTGCAAGCTGCCAGAAATAAGTGCCAACTGACCTACAGGGGCAAACCCATCAGGGTCACCACAGACTTCTCTAATGAAACTTTTCAAGCTAGAAGGCAATGGTCATCTGTCTTTAATCTACTTAAACAGAAAAACCTCCAGCCCAGAATTTTATATCCCGCTAAGCTAAGCTTTAAAATTGATGGAGAAATCAAGTCTTTTATTGATATGCAAACATTGAGGAAATTTGCCACAACAAGACCAGCCTTACAGGAAATATTTCAACCTGTTCTACACACTGACCATCACAATGGACCTTCAGCAAAGTAAACACCCAGAAATTAAAGGACAGAACCTAGTTTCCACAATGACGCAAAAGACAACACTAAGCAATGGACTTTCACAAAATAAGATGAATAGAACACTACCACACTTATCAATTATCTCAATAAACATCAATGGCTTGAATTTCCCACTGAAGAGGCATAGATTGGCTGATTGGATTAAAAAACACAATCCATCCATTTGCTGTCTGTACTCTATACTATGTAAAATTGCTAGTGTCTGCATTTGTGACTAAGGAATTTTCTTCAACCCATTCTCAACCACTAAAACCCATTCTGGCCATGCTTTAGCCAACAGGAAATGCTAAAGAAGTAATATTCCCTTGGAACAGACCTCAGCCTATGATTGGTAGAAATTAGAGTATTAATATACTGTCCCCCTGATAGCATCATTTTTAGGAATATCAGGTCATTTTGGTCATGGTTTTTCCCATGGAACATCTTCAGTCACCCTCAGGAGCAGCTGCGTGATAATATACTTTTTATTGGCTTCCTTGTCTTATCTGCCTCCTACTAGCAACCCTTATCCTTTCCAAATAAATGAACTTTAGTTGAATCCTAGTCTCTGGATCCGTTTCCTATGAAAATTGAAGCCACAAATTTATACTTTCACTGCCGTGGACCGCCCTGTCGGTGGGCTCCAGTCCGAGGGAAAGTAGGGAGAAGGAACGAGGAAGGTTGAGAGATCGATTCGCCAATCTCTCAACCTTCCTCGTTCCTTCTCCCTACTTTCCCTCGGACTGGAGCCCACCGACAGGGCGGTCCGCGGCATTTCACTATTTTAACAATTCTCTAAACATATGATTTTTTGTTGTTTCTAATTTATTATAGGCTTTTCAGCTATAAATATATTTATACAAAAGGCTCTTTTTTTCCTTTTCAGCCACTTTATTAAGCTATGTTTCTAAAACCAGAATTCCTGGGTCAAAGTATTTCTCTAATTATCCATTCTCTTTGAAATACTTTTTAACTTTTTATTATATTCAAAAATATTTATTAAAAAATAAATATATATTCAAAAATTTATTCAAAAATAAATATATATTCAAAAACTTTTATTATATTCAAAAACAGTATCTTCAAAATAATTACATTGAAAACCCCATTTATTGAGTTAACAAATCATGAGTTAAAAATAATTTAATTTTTAAAGACTTTTACTGAGTTCAAAAATAGTGAAAGTATTTTATTAATTTAATTTTTTTGAAGTCAGTGTTTTGGAACTCAATTAAAGTATTTTTATTATTTTCATTTTCTTAAGCTTTCTTCCATACTCAGTCAGGTCCTCTTTGTCAACAGAGCTGGCCCAGTTGTAAATGGGGCAAGTTCTACATATGAAATAACATTTCTCATATCCTTTTCTATCATTTAAATTTCTTTTCCTAACTTCACCTCCAAACTTTTTGCTTGTTTATTATATTAGTTAATTTTGACCTCTGTCATATGCCATTAAATGTACACACACACCCCCATATACCGGTATGTATGTGTGTGTGTAGCTAAGCCAGTTATTAAACTTATCAGTCTAGGTCCATTCAGAAGGTAGATAGAAACTGCATGATCACTTTGAATAATGAGTATAATATAAAGAATCACTAAGTACTTAGCTAATACTTGTAACTAGTAAGAGGGGTAAAGTAAAAGCAGACTCCAGGAAGGAAGGTTGGACAAGGAAGGTACTTATAATCTTAGAAGAGATACACTTCTCAAAGGCTGAGAGTCAGACACTTCAGTGCAAGGATGTGACTACTAAAGGAACACGCAGCATGCCACTGGGGGACAGACTTGTCAGAAGGCAAAGTCTACAGCTGAACCTCAGGAACAATGTCACAGGATGACAGAAAAGCTAGCTAGAGAGCATAGGCCATAACTGAACTGTGAGAATGACTGCTATAGCGACAACAAACCATGCCAGAAGAACTAGGCCACTGTCGGCCCCTGTGGACCACTGAAGGATGCTACAGTTATAGCTATCAAAACTCTGGATGCTGGTCTCAGTGGAGGAGGGAACACTGAAAGAAGGAAGGCTTCTACTTCCTTCTCTGGCCTTGCAGTGTCCCTCCAATCCCCTCTATTGGTAAGAACAAGCCAGCTGGCAAAGGAGAAAGGTTACACAGTCCAGCTCCAGTATCACAGAGAATAGAAAAGTATAAAGTCAGAGACAAGAGAACATATATTAATAATTAACACACAAAGTCATTGTCTCTCAGCTCCAAATATGTTGTTCAATATTGTTCTTTGTCACTGAGGGCTGGGGCTAGGGTTATCCTCCGTCAAATGACATACAGAACAAAAATTCTTAGAGACTAAAGGACCATCTGGTCTCCCTCTCTCTCTCTCATACCCATTTGAATACCTGAAAACTCTGAGATTTAGGTAAAGTGATGTATCTAATACCTCATGCTTGGATTTTCTGATTTCTAGCACTCCAGTCTTTCCAGTGGTCCCCTCTTCTTCTCCCAGGAAAGCAACATTTTTTAAAAAAAATACTACATAATTATTTTATGATCCTTTGTTAGTAGATCTTTCTGTCATCTACTTGGGACAGTAAATCTAACTCTTACAAACAAAGAGATACAAAATATTCTTATAAATTGTGGGAGAAATTTCCAATAGCTGCAAGGAAAAGGTGTCAGTATAACTTTTACAAGTTGTGTTAAATTCAAATATTTTTTATTGAACTTTAAGATGAAAAAATAAAGCTTCTAAGAAAAGAGATTTAGGGGTAGATTAGTGTTGCTAGACGCTTAAGAGGTGATTTCAGGTGGTTTCATGTAAGTTATTTTCAATATACAAGGAACTACCAAGACTAAGTTACATGACAGCTGGCTATGGTTACTATGGTTGCAAAAGTAAACTTTATTCTTGTTGGTGAATAGAAGGTGTTGTTGGATATTTGCCATCATGTTCTTCCTTTGTGGGTTTTAAACTGTCTAAATAACAAGAAGAGAAAACAGAAAGAATAAGGAAAATATTCAGTGCTTCAGCAGGTCTTTCTGCAAAAAAGAAGCAGAATTTGCTGAGGAAGCTCCTTCTAGTGCTCATTAAGTGAGAGGCAAAAGTTATACACTGCCTTGATAAAACAGCTGGGATACAAGTCTGCCTGCAGGGGTTTTTGAATACCCAGAAGCAGCTGATCTGAGCCAAACTAGAAGTAGAGAAGTGAGCCAAGGTGACAGAATTTCATACTGAGGCTGTTCAGTCCCCATGAAAACTGGTTCCTTGTGTTAACTCAGCTAAGAAAGAACTTTGCTTCTACACAGTCAAAGGACCCAGATGCCTGGTTGGGCTAGTGAGGGTTCTCTTTGCAGTAAGAACTAGATGAATTCAGGCTGAAGGAAAAAACCCATGGGAAGTCCTACCTCCCCCTTGCTCATAAGGGAATTCTATTTTTCTCTAGGTGTGCATGTGTTCAGGAGGCCTCTGCAGAAAAGCAATGTTTTGGGGAATTGAGACAGACCTATATCCAAATCCAGGCTCTACAAATGATTTAATCTATTGGATACATTAAATTTACTAAGAGAACACATGAATAAAATGATAAAACTTTCTGTAAACACTACAATAGAGAAATAAATCAATAGAGCCTAGAAAGTTAAACAACAAATAACTTAGGTAAAATATACCACTAGCAAATACTAAAGAGATTACCTGGCAAAATGAAATACTTTAAATTTCTAAAAAACCCCACATAATATAAAAATATACAGAAACCAGCTTAGAATCAAACCTGTCTGGACAAAGAGCCTTTTTGTTTGGGGGCACATATCAGAAAAGAACACACTACAAGGGAAGATAGGGGCAAGAGGGATTTATGTAGCCCAAAGGCCATGGTCCAGCAACTGAAGGAACAATTCCAAGTTCAGAGTGCATTATGCCTCTCAGTTCACCTATGACAGTGAAAACACAAATTAGTACTATTTTACGGCAGTACCTACTAAGGGTTGATTTTTAGCTCGTAAGAGAGATCCAGTTCATAGTCTGACTCTAACACTTACAAACTATGCAAATGTGGGCAAGTTATATATGCTTTAGTTGTCTCATCTATAAAACAGGCTATGAATAATGTTTTCTTTACAATGTAGTCATGAAAATCAAATGAGATAATCAATCAAAAGAGCTCAGTATAGCCTTCTATGTTAGCATAAACTCAATAAATGATAGTCATTTCTCTTCTTATTAGGTTAGGTAACCAATGCCACAGTTGGTTGTAGAACCCTTTGGAACATGGCACACACAGTGTCTTGATCCAAGGAATGTATGCCCAACACAGGCCTCTTAAGCATCAGAAGAAAGGATGAAAGTGACAAATTCCATATAGAATTTTAAGGAAGTAATCAATAAATATACACGAGATCCCTTCTCCCATAACGATAGACCACTATAGGATAAATATGAGAGGAATGGAGTTCCACATATTAGCTGAGGAAATAGCCATAAATATGTTATTTCATAATGTCATGGTCATATTTGTGTCCCTAGCCCACTTTGAACCACGGAAACATGCCACAACAGCAGGGTCTAAGGATTAAAATTGAGGGAGATATTAGGATAGTAAACTGCAGGCTACCAGAAGACCTCCACCTTTCTAAATTTCCTCCTAATAATGGAGCTCTCTGTAGGAAGTCCTTGAGAATTACATCCCATGCAGATCTGTCTAAGATGGAAAACTTCTATCAAAAAATCCTTCAATTGTTACTTGTATCTTTAAAAGAACAGTAAAAAGTTTACAATTATCTACTATCTAGGGTTTTAATATGCCATCATTTTAATATTACATATTAAAGTATCCATGTACACATAAAATTACACAAAAATTAAGTATGCAGTGATTTTTCATTAACCAAATATACCCATAAAAATATCACCAGCACTTCTAGTATTTCCCTTTATGTCTCTTCCTGGACATTCTCTTCCAAAGATCAATACCATTCAGAATTTCTAACAGCAATGATACATTCTGTCTGTTTGAGTACTTTATATAAATGCAATCATACACTATGCACTTTGTTTTTGCTGACTTCATTTGCTCAAAATTATGCTCTGAAGGTTTGGTGCCTGTGGCTGAGTGGCTGGGGCTCCAGCCACATGCACCAGGGCTGGAAGGTTCGAGCCCAGCCCGGGCCTGTCAAACAACAATGACAACTACAACCAAAAAATAGCTGAGCATTGTGGTGGGTGCTTATAGTCCCAGCTGCTTGGGAGACTGGGGCAAGAGAATCACTTAAGCCCGAGAGTTTGAGGTTGCTATGAGCTGTAATGCCACAGCACTATACCGAGGGTGACATAATGAGACTCTGTCTCAAAAAAAAAAAAAAAAAATTATGCTTTGAAACTTTTCCACATTGCTATGTAAAACAAATATCATAGATTTTCAATGCTATCTAGTCTTCTTCCATTGAGTGACTAAGTATTTATTCACTCTATCGTTGACAGAAATTGAAATTATTTTCAGTTTGGGACTATTATAAATAGAACTGCTATGAACATCCTAGTACATGTCATTTAGGGATTATGTGTATGCATTTTAATTGATTATTAATCTAATGAAAGAATTTCTTGACCATAGGATAGTTTAGATTTTAATGTCTTAAAATTTGGCAATATTCCTTCTATATGAAAAAAATTAATGGGAAAAGCTTACCCAAGTGTGAGCATGCCTGATCTACTATTAGAAAGACTGTAGAAATACTGAGGATAAAGTTTCATCCAAGGCTACTTCAAGATTTTAAGTTATGTAGAAGAAATACACCTCAATATGGGCTTATTTTAAAAATTCTTTACCTACTTCACCCACATCAAATGTCTTAATTATTCCTTTTTAGTGTAGAACTTCAGTATGGGCAGCCATCAATGAGTAAACATTGACAGACACATTGATGAATGTCAACTCTATGCCTCCATATTAAAATTACAAGAAGATTGAATCTGGTGTTTGATTTGATTTCTTAATTTTTTTACAAGATTTGTTCAGATCCTATCAATATTGTTTTCTCCTCTTTCCTGCTCCCCTTTCTTCCTTCCTTCCCCTCTTCCTCCTACCTCTCCTTTCTCTCTTCTCCCTTTTCTCTCTCATACCTCTTTCCTTTCTCCTTCTCCTACTCCTTCTTAACATTCAGCAAGTCTGCAAACTACATGACAGAGAACAAAGAATATCTACTTGATGAGTATTATAATAAAGATGTACGTGAGCTTATGGGGCTCACAATCTGAGTAAGCAGGGACTAAATATGTCTACCAAGAAAAGGAATCAGAGAGTTTTACTGAGGAAATAATGTGTGACCTAACCACTGCCAGAAGCAACATTGTGTCCATCACAACACATGCGAGATAACAACATATCAGACTGGCAGAACAGACATCATTCAGAATGCCTGTAGTGCAGTATGGGAAAAGTGGGTGGGGAGCTGGCAATGTGCCATGCTAAGGAGTCTGAACTCCATTTCATAGAGAATGCGGAATCTTGGAGTATTTTAAGAGGTGAGCATGACCCAATTTTCATTTTGGGTACAGTGTGGGGGGTACATTCACAGGTAAAATATGGGAAGTAGACTAGTTGAGGAGAGGCAATTGACATATGATAGTAGCTTGATTTTGTATAAAGAAAGTGGCAATTGAGAGTTGGCAGCAAGCACAATGAAGACCCTTTTCCCTACCCTGAACAGAATGACAATACCTCCATAATATTATGTAAAATACTTTCATAGCTCCGATGAAAACAATCTGGTAAAAACACATTTCTTAATCTCCTCATTTTTGCCCTTTTCTAGAAACATGCCTAAAAACACGAGACAACTATTCATTTCCTATCGCCACCCCAAATGGGGAATCTTCCAAAAGCAGACTGGAACAATACTTAGAACAATAGCTTATCATTGACTGCAAACTCTCGCCCTATATCTCTTTTTTAAAAATGTAAGGACGGTTTCTATAGTGGATTGACCAGTCATGGGATTTGGAATGAAGTGACCAGGATTCAAGCCCCTAAAATTTGCGGTTTGCTTATTTTATGACTGTGACTAACATCTCTCTGAAAATGAGTCTCAGCACTTGTCAAATAGAATTACTATGTATTTCCACTTAACTCACAAAACTCTAGTGAGGATCAAATGAAATAAAAATATGCTGTGAAATTACTCTACAAATTGTAACATGCTATGTATTTGTTGGTTACTAGCATATATACCACAGATTACATCCCTAGACGTGAAAGAAATGTTCAGTAACATTTCAAAGAGCAATTCTTCCTCTCGGCCATATACATAATCCCACCAAAAAATGAACAAAAATCACAAAAGTTTCTAGATTCTTCTAGATATTTCAATTACCACTATATGCCCTGATTCAAAATCTAAAAAGAAACTGCTACTAGATTACCAGTATTACTTCATTTTACCAGAAACTCCAGCAGGAGAGGTGAGAATGACATTCATTTTACTGCTGTCATCACTCGCAAAACGTTCCAAGGACATGGCCTCCTTTGCTTAAAAGCAATATTCTCCTGCTTGTAAGTCTATCTTAGTGTGTCCCACTGGGGGGCCTAGGAAGCATGAGCCCATGCCACTTCGTGCATTATGGCCGCTGGTATCAAATGCTCCCATGCATCCAAAAATCTATGCTCTCTACACATATGCTGAAATGAAGTGACCACCTCTAGACACATTGCATGTATCTCTATCACACTCAGCCATGACAACTGTACCTCTGAACATGGCACAAACCAAGGCTGTAAACACTTAGGCAGCTCTACTCAGAAAACACCTGTGGCTCAAGGAGAAAAAAGCTGTTAGATCAGCCCAGCTGCCTTTGTGCTGATCAAATGCCAAGCCAGCCAACAGAGGCTTTATCTATACAGAGTGGATTTTTTACAAGTTTTGTAAATGTTACCCCAATGAAATCAGTAGTCTCTGATGAGAAACACCCCCCCCTTTATTCTTCTCAGGATATGTGCAATGACAGGAAATTGCTTCTCACATAGTAGAGAGTCAGTAAATATGTATTTGTTGTTGATTGAGAGCTAGGAATATTCAGAGTCTCTGCAGGGCTCTATGAGAGCAGCCAGCTGTATTAATACAAACCATCCCTCAGAGGCTCTTTCAGAAACTGTGTCTAAAGTACTTGAATAATGGATATAGCAGACAGATTTGGTTGGCTGCCCAGCATCCATTTCCTCTCCTTCATGGCAACAGAATCCTGAACTTTCTCTAGTGGAGGACTTGCATAAGATTAACATTATTCCCAACCTCTGGAAGTGAAATCAGAACACCTTAAGCCAACTGGCATTTTCCAAATACCTGAATCCATTATTATTACCAGGAGTGGTAAGACACGTCTACTTTCTCTTCTAAACAAGGAACCCTATTACCAGGAAGTCGTGTACAGCCATCTGTGGCCTCCGGAGGAACTGGCCTTAGGACGAAGTCACCACTATGGAAGCCATAGAGGAAAGACTGAAAGAAGCCAGATGCTAGGTTATCCTGTTATTTTTTTTTATTATTAAATCATAGCTGTGTACATCGATATAATCATAGGGCATCATTCACTAGCTTCACTAGTTTACCAAGTTTCACATATACCCTCGTAAGATGCACCGCTGGTGTTATCCTGTTTGATCACCAAATTGACCATGTAAAAATTCACAGTATCTCTGGATTTTTCAGTTATGTGAGTCAATAAATCACTTTTGTTATTTAACCATTTTAGGATAGGTTATATATTATTTGCAACCAAGAATCCATTTACACACTGGTAATTGTGAAGTAAAATTGAAAATGATACTTAGGTTAAGATTTATTTTATGAGTAAGAAAACAATAATGTCATCTTGAAAAGGAAGAAAATAAATGAAATGATAAAGGTTCTGCATAAATCCTTACAAATCTATCAGATAGTCTCTGAAACTACTATACCACCAAAAAAAAAAAAAAAGTCCTTTTTTTCTGCCCATGGGTGAGTCATTCCTTCAACTACTGCTTAGTGATAGATCTTAGATCCTTTCTAGAACACAATTCAAGGAACCTAAGACAGATTCCACTTCTAACACAGCACTGCCCTGAATGTACTCTGTTCACATAACTAGCTTCCTTAAAAGATTCCTATGCAAATGCTACAAAACTGTGAAAATATAAATTAGGATTTGTAATAAAAATACAGATATATCTAGAGGAATCACTAGATACCCAAGAGGCATGTAGGAACGTGGGCTATTTGGAGTTAGTCTGGGAATTCTTGCTCAGCACCCTAGATACCTAATTTAGGGTATATAATCCCATGAGCAGAACGTCCTTGAAATTACAATCAAAGTCTCCTATATAACAACATATAAGTCAAGCCTATGCCTTTTCATGACAAAAAAAGTATCTTTTTCATGCTGACATTTGGTGACTAAAGCGTATGATCCCGTTTCCATTGATTCTATTCCATAGAATATCTAAAGTCTAGGAATTCAGTTTTAATTTGACTGCTACCTAGTTCTTGCCAAAATCTCAGCTAAATGGTACAGGCACAAGAATTGACAGACAGATTGATAGAACTGAGTGGATTTCACAAAAAGAGAATCAAATCTAAATAAAAAAATGGACCGATAAAGAGAATGGCAGGGTCCAATGAGGAAAAAAGATGGAGGGACCATTCAAATAATTGTGAGCTAATTATTTACATGGCTAGAGACTCAAGATCAATATTCAAATTACATACCAAAATACATTCTTGATAGATCAAAAACTAACCCTAAACTTAAAATAAATATATAGAACAATAATTATTTCTTGCTATGAAACAACTTTTTTTTTTTTTTTTTGGCCGGGGCTGGGTTTGAACCCGCCACCTCCGGCATATAGGACCGGCGCCTTACTCCTTGAGCCACAGGTGCCGCTGAAACAACTTTTATATATAAAAGTAATAAAATTATTTGCAAAGGAAAGGAAAAAATTTCGCCTACCTAAACATTTAATACTTTTGTGTGCCAAAGAAAGTTTTAAGAAAAATAACAAATTGGTAGAAAATTTCCCAAAATGGTAATGATATCTTAATATATATATATAATAATTAATGTAGAAAGAGCCTTTAATAATTTAAAGGGAAATATATCCATGTTCTAATAGAAAAACAGGCAAAAAATGGAGAGAAATTCACACACACACACACACACACACACCCCAATCCTAAAATGCACCTGCTCAATGGCTAAAATAAAAAGAATAATAATAATGACAAAACCAAATGCTTCTGAGGATATCAAGACACTGACTCATCCTTGTGATCCATGTGTCACTGACGGGAATGTGAAATGTTACCATCACTCAGTAACTGCTTGACAATTTCTTACAAAACTAAACATGACAGAATTTAATATAACCCAGAAATTGTACTCTTATTTATCCCATAGAAATCAAAACTTAAGCCCACATAAAAATGTGTGCAAGATTGTTGATGACAGCTATAATTGTAATACCCTGAACTCAGAAACAACCCGACTGTCTACAATAGATGAACAGTTAAATGAACCATGGTACGTCCATATCGTGTAATTGTACTCAGCAAAAAAAAAAAAAAAAGGAACCACCAACTGATGCATATGAAAATACAGATGAATCTTAACGGTAATGCTTAGGTTAACTTTTCAAAAAAATCAAATTTTAACAGGATAAAACCGTATGATTCCATTTATACAACATTCTAAAAATGACAGAAATATAAAAATAGTGAGCAGATTAGTGGTCACTAGTGGTTAGGGATCGAGGTAGGTAAATGGTGGTGACTAATCTTGAGTGTGGTGATAATAATACAAAGCTAACCAGATGATCAAATTGCATGGGAAGAACAAGAAACACACAAACATACATATGTCAAAATAAGTAGACGACGGACTGATGGAATCTGAATAAGGTCTGTGGATTGTAGCAATATCAGTTTGCCAGTATTGATACAGTGCTGCAGTTGTGCATGCAGCTAACGTTGGGAGAAGGTGGGCGAAGGGTGCATGGGACCACCCTGGACATTTCTTTGCAACTTCAATTAACACATTAACTGCCACACAAAGTTATGAACTATTTTTCAAGTTTTCACATTACTTTTTACATCAGTAATTTTCAAGCTTTTATGTTACGTTTTACTGATACATGTTTTAGTTTCATTTTGTTTTTGAAGTAGTCATTCTATTTTTGTAATAAATCACCACAGCCTCAAGGAAAAATTTTCTTTTTCTGTGTGTGGCAGTCAATTTGTCAATTCAAAACAAAAGGTTAAAAAATAAATGAGCATAAGTGTATAAAGTTCATCTTTAATGGTAATCAAAGTACAATTAAAATGAAATGCAGTTAAACAAAATAGCATACATTTTTAGTAATTATATAGTCATTTTATAAAATTACAATACTAGAAACAAGTTGTGATGCAGTGTTCCAGGTACTCTAATGTACTGTCATGTGGTTCTATAACTCAGTAGAACCTCTTTGGAAAGCAATCTGGAAATAGTAGCAAGGTCTTCCCTGTGGATCTCCGGGCTGTAGTAAGAAAGTCTCTACTCTGTTACTACGCTTTTCTCCCTCTTCCACCAAAGGACAGGAAATATAATTGTATTACAGGACATTTATCAGGCTAAATTTAGATGTGGACAGAGTAACTGTGTTATATGCAGTTACCCACATATTTGTGCTTCTCTCTCCTTCCTTCCCTTCCTTCTTTCTTCCCTCCCTCCCTCCCTCCAATTTGGGCTTCCTTGTATCCAGGCCATCTTGTAATCTTTCTTTACTTCCTCTCATCAGCATTGTTTCTATCTAAATCTTATTGAAACAGCCCAAATTGTACATTGTCTCCATAACATATCTTAAAAAAAATCATAAGGTGTGTTCAAAGATTTATATTTAGGGTTGTTCATTTTAATAATAAAATTTTCAATTAAAAATTTGAAAAAGTAATTGATAGAAAAAATAGGGGCCAAGTTAAATATGTGGGAGATAACACAGCCATTAGAAATGTGATTGGGCTTTTTTCATGACTTAGCAATTATGAATTGGGCTGCAATAAACATTCTGGTACAAATATCTTTGTTATAGTGCGATTTTTGGTCTTCTGGGTATATACCTAGTAGAGGAATTGTAGGATCGAATGGCAGGTCTATTTTTAGACTCTAAGTATTCTCCAAACATCTTTCCAAAAGGACCATATTAGTTTGCATTCCCACCAGCAGTGCAGAAGTGTTTCCTTTTCTCCATATCCGCGCCAACATCTCTGGTTTTGGGATTTTGTGATGTGGGCTAATCTTACTGGAGTTAGATGATATCTCAAAGTAGTTTTGATTTGCATTTCTCTTATGATTAAGGATGATAAGCATTTTTTCATGTGTCTGTAGGCCATGCGCCTGTCTTCTTCAGAGAAGTTTCTCTTCAAGTCCCTTGCCCAGCTGAGATGGGATCACTTGTTCTTTTCTTGCTAATACGTTTGAGTTCACTGTGGATTCTGGTTATCAAACCTTTGTTGGAGACATATCCAAGTGCCCATCAACTCATGAATGGATTAATAAATTGTGATATTTGTACACCATGGAATATTATGCAGCTGTAAAGAAAGATGGAGACTATACCTCTTTCATGTTGACATGGATGGAGCTGGAAAATATTCTTCTTAGCAAGGTATCCAAAGAATGGAAGAAAAAGTACCCAATGTACTCAGCCCTAATATGAAACTAATTTATAGCTTTCATACAAAGGCTATAACCCAATCTCAGTACAAGAATATGGGGAAGGGGGCAAGGGAGGGGAGAGGGGGAAGGGTGGAGGGAGGGTGATTGGTGGGTCCATACCTAGGGGGCATCTTGGAAGGGTGCAGGTGAAGTTTACTAAGTGTAGAGTATAAGGGTTTGAACACAATAAGTAAGAAAATGCCATGAAGGCTATATTAACCAGTTTGGTGAAAATATTTCAGACTGTGCATGGAACCAGCACATTGTACCCCATGATTGCATTATTGTACATAGCTATGATTTATTAAAAAAATAAATAAATAAATAAATCTCTGCTGTTAAAAAAAAAGAAATGTGATTGGGAAGGACAATGATCAGTAAGATCTTCAAAACGCATTATGAAATTAAAAAGCCTGGATATATGAAAATCAGGATAAAGTTAAATATCTCCTTTTTATTTATTCCTAAATCAAAATTAGAAAAGTGAATATACATGCAAGTTTAATATTCACAGCACATAGCTACACAATTGCTAAATTACAGTGAAATGTTTTTTAGTATTTTTAAGTGGCCCCCCCAGATAATTGGCATTTTCTTCAAAAAACAGATCTAATAGTTGTCAATAATTTCATGGGGGTTAAAAATTATATTAACTTATTAAATACTTTGTTCCCGTGACCTGCACATACTTTTTGGACTTTTAATCATGATGATATATGTTTAAAGTTAGAGTTTCTGGCATTAATTTTAACTAGTTACAGAAATGACCGTCTTGCTTCTATAGAAATTGTCTGTGGCTCCATAGTTGGCTTGAGATCTTACAAGTGCTTCCTTTGCCCTCTAAACTTAACAAAAAAACAACTATATCAAAGCTATGGCAAATAGCTTTTGAAAAATCCTTAAGGAAACTATACAAAGGAAAGTTCCTTTTAAATCTAAGTTTCTGTGATTCTGTTAGATTCCTTTGCAGCAGAATTCAGAGGAAGTCAGAAAAAAATAGCATGAGCAGGAACTCTAATCTGCTTTCCATTGCTGACTGCTAGATATCTATATTTTATGTTTTCCTGCCAACCCACAAAGCCTTTCCAAAACTATTCGTGTGGAAACTACAGAAAAAGGTAGGCAGAGCTCTCCCATGGTGGTTCTGCACATCAGAATGGATGAGACTCCTGCCATTCATTCACTTATTTAGATTTCATAGTAAAAGTTAATGCCTCTAGTTAGCATTGCTGAAGTCTTACATATATTTTTCCTGATATACTTAAATGTTACCATTTTTATCATCAAATTATTTTAAAGGGAAGTCTTATTTTATGACGTATCCTCATATTCCTAAACATTTTTTTTTTTTTATTGTTGGGGATTCATTGAGGGTACAAGAAACCAGGTTACACTGATTGCATTTGTTAGGTAAAGTCCCTCTTAGAATCGCAAACTTTTAATACTAACTCAGCTAAGGATACTTTTAAAAGTGAAAGAGTGTTATTAATAATTATGAAGTAGCAACATGAATAATTGCTAACATTACAGTGAAATGTTTTTGCCTGTAAAACCTACCCCAGGCAAACTGTCAGTCCACCCAGGTCCTAAGCCAGAAGCTTACAATCAGAGGGCCTGGCAGATACCTTTAGTCAAAATTCTTTCCAGCACTCATTTATACTTTTAGATTCAGAGTTTCACTCCCTTTCTATCCTCTAAGGATTTCCTTTAATTTTCTAGTAATGTCAGTGATGTAGTTTAAAATTATTTTAAAAATCTTTTATCAAGTATTTTTAGTTGTTTTTACACAGGAGGATATTTCAGAGTATCTCGTCTCCTACTCTGCTATAAATAGAAATCCTGATTGCCATCTTTCAGTGTGTGTAGACATGCACGCACACGTACAGAGAAATGCAATTGAAAAAGAAAAAGTCTGAAAAGAAACAAAATCTTGAGTCATGACTTATAGAAAGGAGAAAAATGGGTGACTTCTGTTTCTTCAAAAATTTCTCAATATCCAAATGTTTTAAAATTAGTTGTGTCACTTTTACATAAGAAAAAGCTGCAAAGTTTCAAATTTGGGGGAATTAATATCAGAAATAAGCTAATCCTCTGGAAGTTGAAATTCAGCAAATCCTATCCTCATGTGAAATCATGTAATCAACAGCTCTATCCCTTGAATACAAGATTTTATATCTAGAAACACTTTCATTATGTTGTTTATAACTACTTCGCTCTCTTTTTTATCAAAGACCAATATATCAAAAACAATCATTTTAAGAACACTTAAGAATTTCCATCCTATAAAACTGTGGTGAAAGACACTACCCAATTTTTCTTACAGAAACCAAAGTATGTTCATCTTTTATATTAGGCTATGAAGTATGAAATGTCTGGTTTCCTTAAGTACTAAGTTTGGATTTAGAAACTCTCTGCCATCCACCATATTCATCAGAACTTGTGTCTACTGACTGTCACTTCTTCTAGACTTTGGATTTCTTCTTACAAGAAAAAAATATTCAATTCTCAATAAGTTGTGGGAAATGCCTTTCATGATTTCATTGCCAATCACTCTCCAGGCTTCTCAGCTACTGGCATAAATAAACTACCATTATGATGACAAAACTGTAGCTGAGGAACATACTTTAATTCATTGTACTGGCTCTGTTTTGAGATATAATAAACTGAACTTTTGATTTGGAATTTAAAATTTCATATTTAATAATCTGTCATATTGGCATTATTATTTTCAATTGCTAAAGACTTTAAAATATACTTCTTTTTGCCTAAGTGTCAGTATCCTCATTGAAGAGTAGGGAAAATAATCTCTTAAGAAGGATGTTTTGAGAATTGCATGGTATAACATTTATAAATCACCTCCTTTGGCTCCCTTCTTTTCTGCCCCTACCACTTTTCTACATGAGTAACCAAATGTATCCTTCGGTTACATGGAGTTTGTCTTAGTTTTGTTTGTTTTTCACTTGTAACTGTATCTGAGTCCTCTTTAATATCATATTATTTGAAAGAGTAGGTATTTATAAATAACCCATAGAAATTAAGAAGTTTATTGAAGAAACTTCACTTCAAAAGGGCTGTATATCTTCCATGTTCATTGCAGAATCATTCACAAAAGCCAAGACATGGATCACAGTGTAGGTGTCCATTAGAGGGTGAATGGATAAAGCAACTGTGCTGTATACATCTATGCACACAATGGAATATTATTCTGCCTCAAAAAGGAAGAAATCCTACCATTTGCCACAACATGAAATGAACTTAAAGTACATTGATACTAACTGAAATATACCATCACAGAAATAAAAATATTATATTATCTCACTTGCATGTTAAATCTTTTTAAAATAAGTACATAGAGATAGGGAATAAAACAGTGATTAGCAGGTTCACACAGAGGGGTGGAGGAAGAAATGGAGAAATTTAGGTTAAAGGATACACAATAGCAAATAGGTGAGATGGACAAGTGGAAAGGTCTAATGTACAACATGAGAAGTACAGTTAGTAATAGGAGTTTTGGTAAATGAGTAGATTATAGCTGTTCTTGCTGGGGGGAGAGAAATGGGCAACTATGTGAGATGATGGATATTTAAATTTGTTCCACCATAGGAACCATTTTACCATCTATATGTATCTTGTAACATCATGTTATATGCTTAAAATATACAATAGCATCTATTTTTTAAAGAAATCATTGTATATCATTGTTGTAACTAAAAGAGGGCTCTACTATCTTTCAAAAATATCACTGATTTGGCTCGGCACCTATAGCTCAAGCAGCTAGGGTGCCAGCCATATACACTGGAGCTGGTGGGTTTGAATCCAGCCTCGGCCCGCCAAACAACAATGCCAACTACAACCAAAAAATAGCCGGGTGCTGTGGCAGATGCCTGTAGTCTCAGCTACCTGGGAGGCTGAGGCAAGAGAATCGCTTAAGTCAGGAGTTGGAGGTTGCTGTGAGCTGTGACGCCATAGCACTCTACCCAGGGTGACAGAGTGAGACTCTGTCTCAAAAAAAAAAAAAAAATCACTGATTCATTTAATGATATTTACTGCCTAAGCAAATATTTACTTAATACCTGTTAAATATCAGTCACTATTCTATACAATAAAGATACAATAATGCTTAAAGTGAACAAAGGACTTGTGCTCATTCAATTCATTTTTTGTATATATTTGTAGAGAGGGTGTGATAATGAGGAGACTGACAAAAAGCAAGTCGATTACTGCTTGTGATACACAATACTTCAATTGAAATATGCTAGACGCTGTGCTTTGGAATAATTGGCTCACTGTTTATTGAGAGGATTAGCTTTATGGAGATAATAATCTGAGCTAATTTTACTACTTACTAGTGTCAGACATATTTTTAAACACTTTACATGCATTAACTTATCTAGTCTCATAACTTCCCTACAAAGAACTATCATTACCTACATTTTATATATGAGGAAACAGAGACACTAAAAAATTAAGTAACTTGATGAGGCTAGGAGATAGAAACAGGATTCAAATGTATATATTTTGAATCCAAGGCCTGGTATGCTCTCTTACTATCCCCATAGTGCAGAGAATAGAGTAAGAGCAAAACAATCAGAAGGATAGTAAATTCAAAGGCCCTGAAGTGGGCACGATGAAACTAATCCCGTAGAAATGATTACGCTACTGCATCAGAAGAAAGGCTATAACAGCAGGACTTCCATCCTTAAGGAGGTGGAGGCGAGAATCATTGCTGAGAGAAAAGACAGCTGTACACTGGTGCTCATGAGCTCTACTGCTGCAAACAGTGATTGGGAGGTAGGGCCATCTCACAGCTGGGAGCTACTACAAGCTTAGTGTTTAGTCTGGGTGAATCATTCTTGAGAAAAAGAGGGTATAAATAATCCCTAAACTACTCACTAAGGACACTATTACAATTTCCAAAATGGACAAGTAAATAAAACTAACAAACAACAACAACAACAAAGAAGGGCAAGGTTTGAAGACTCAAGACTTTGGGTAGGAAGCTCAAGCTAATTACTGGCATTCATCATATGAGGTGCTTCTTTCATATAGTGTTGTGATCATGTGACTGTGTATCTTCATCAGAGCTGGGATCTTTGTCTTGGTGATTGTTGTATTCCCTGCATCAATAACTGTGCCTGGCATGGTCAGTGCTTAATAAATATTTGTTAAATTAGAGTAATATTTTGACATAGACATAATGACTTCATCTGTGATTATCCCCATCTCTGCTGGAAATAAATTCAGGAAGTAAACTTCATATTTCGAGTCCTATACTAGACTTCATCAGTGTTCTGCTCACTTTCCTCTGGACCCCTTTACCATTTCATGCACACAAGCTGCTGGTATGGTCTGACTTCCAAAAGCTTCCACATTTGCTGGTGTACTCTTTGTTGGAGGATTGCCCTTAGACTGATGGAATCCCTAACAATAGCCAAGAAGAGCAAAAGTGCTTGGAAATTCACATTCCCCACATGTAGTGAATGACAAAAGAGTTTAGGAGTATAAATGCCCCTGCTCTCTTGTGCATAGGTGGAACAGTTCTGAAATGTGACACAAAGTGTGTCCAGGGTTGCCCCTGCAGGGTTGAACCAAAGTTAATATTTGAGACATTTTGTTTCATACAGAAACTGTGTTTGGCTTCCTTCCATTCCAGATTCCAATTCCCTAGTCTCCTTTTGGTTTAGGGAGTTATTATTGATAAATGATTTTCACATGAATTCTCATCCCAGGGTCAGCTTTAGGGTACCAGGTCTAAAAAAATCTCAACAAATTTATGTTTTCCACATACAAAATTTCAGGGTCACCTATTTAGGATGAACCCTCTCCAAAGCCAATTGCAGCAAGAATAGCTTCACTGAGCCTAGAATCAATATTCTGCCCACATCAAACATTTCTGTAAAATTTCCTTAGTACACAGGATCACTACTTTTCATACCTAAAGTAGATATTGGAAATGGAAAGAAGACAAAAAGACTATAGAAAAATCTGAAAATGCCAGTTTTGGTCTAGATGACACTGACTGTATCACCTTGTATTTCTGTCTCCATGACACCATTCAATTTTACATACTTATATTCCTTGGATAACTGCAAGAAATAAGGATTAAAATTTCTCCACATTCTCACCAACATTTGTTATTGTCTATCTTTTTGATTATAGCCACCCTAGCCTATGTAAAGTGATATCTCATTGTAGTTTAATTTGCATTTTTTCTGTTGGCTAGTTATACTGAGCATCTTCTAATGTACTAACTGAAAATTTGTGTGTCTTCTTTGGAGAAATGTTTATTCACATTATTTGCTCATATTTTAATTGAGTTATCTTATTACGGTATTGTGAGGGTTCTTTAGATACTTTGGATACCAGTCAGTCCCTTGTCAGATAGGTGATGGCATTTGTAGGGGAAAAAAAAGGTAATTTTTTCTATCGTCTGTTTTATCCGTTTCTCCTTTTTCCCTTTGTGTTTTTGTGTCAAATTTAAGAATAAAAATACACTTGCTAATATAAAGCCAAGAAGCTTTCTTACTATGTGTTTTTCTTGGTATGTTAAATTTGGACAATGAGCGATTTTGAGTTGCTTTCTGTATATGGTGTAAGAAAGAGTCCAGTTTGATTCTTTTGCATGTAGATAGCCAGCTGTTCCACCATCATTTATTAAAAAGACTATCCTTCTTCCTTTAAATTGTCTTGGCACAGTTCAAAAATCAACTGACTACAAATGCAAGGATTTATTTCTGAACTCTAAATCCTATTGATCTAGCTATTCTGTCACCATTACCATAGTCTAATGATTACTGCAGCTTTGTAATGAGTTTTGAAATGAGGAAGTGTTAATCCTCTGACTTTACCTTTTCAAAATTGTTTACCTAATGTGAGTCCCTAGTATGCTAATTTTTATATGTTAAGAGTAGAGTATAAATGTCTTAACACAATAATTAAATAAGTGAGGTGAAGGCTATGTTAAAAAAAATTGCAGAAAGTAGGTCTGCCCAGGTGGGTCTCAAACTGCTTACCTCATGTAATCCTCCTACCATGGCATCCCAAAGTTCTAGGAGCTTTGGCTCTAGATATGAGCCACTGTACCTGATATAGAAAGACTCTTTGACTCTCAAGATAAATATGTATAAAATGATAACATTTGAAGTTAAAATTCTTGAGGAAATAGAAAATTATTTTTGACAATAGCATTACCAGCATTACTTCAAAGAACAGACAGACACCCAAACAATTTAATAACCATGGAGGAACGTAAAAAGGACTCAGATGGAGCTAGAGAGACATTCTGCCAAATATTAAGCAACAAATGTTAAGCCCGATAGGAAAATATTAAAAGCATAAAACTATAGGCTATTCATAATAATTAAATTGTAAGTACACAATAAAAATATGAGAAAACATACAACTTTTTTAGTAGTAAGATTTATGTAAATTTGATTTTAATAATAAATGTCTTACTTTAAGTTGCCCAAACTACATTTCAAAACTGATATTGCTATTAAGAGTACAGGACTATGAAGGCTTTGTAGTGTGGAAGAAATTATTTCAATTCAACAAGCCAATGCTCAAAGATAAGTTAAAAGAAACAAGATAAATGTGAAAATGTTTAAAAGGTAGGTTGCGATAAAAACATTGAATAAAACTCAATTTTTGAGCTCAAAACTCAATTATTCAAGAATTTGATGCAAAAAAATAACAATATAAAATACAGAATGACAATGAAGTACATTCAAATACTTACGGTGTGATAAATTAAACATTCCCTATCCACAGGGAACTATTTGGTTGAGTTTTTAATTGATTAAATAAAATTGAAAAAGGAAATAAAACGATGACTATACCTCACACTATATACCGAAATGAAGTTCTCATAAATTAAATAATAATAAAATGAAATAACTAATGAAAATCTAGAAGATCATTACTATAATAATTAATTTTCTCCTCATCCTAAGTGTATTATCATTGTTTTTAAAGCAATCATGGTCTAAATACACATTTCCCCGCAAAAGAATCATTTCATTGTTTTCAAAACGAGGTCTTATTTGACAGAATTTTTTTTTGTTTTGCTACAATCTCAGATATGAAAACAATAGTATTTAAATCACACCCCTGAGAATCATAAAGGCTGCAACAATTCTTGATAAATGATGCAATTTTTCTTTAAGGTGAGTTCAGTTTGGAGTATTATTGTCTGCTGGAGAATGTCAAGTTACTAAACTGGCTCTGGTATTTCTTAAACGAAACACATATTCTGCTTCTCAGTATCTTCTTTCACTAACCTTCACTTTGAACTCATAGATTTTAAGTTAAAGTAAAAATATGTTGGCTCAAATTACCCTTAATAACAAACTTAATCAGAACTATTGATGCAAGAAGGGGCAAAAAACAAGTCTTACGAATAAATTTACTTAAAGTTGTAATTATAACATCATTTTGAAAACAAGCGCACAATACCCTGATACTCAAGTCAGTATACACATTGGATGCTTTGGCCTAATGTACACTGTGATATAATTTGTTTTACGTTACTGAAATTATTATCCTAGAATTTTCTATTCATACTTTAATAATAGTGTGGAATCTTTTAGTATACTTCTTTTTAACATGGAGAAAATTTTAGTTTAACCTTTCAGAAAGAAAATGAACCAATGACCTAAAAAGACATGTGGAGAAATGGAGCTAATCTTATAAGTAGACCTGTCTGCTTTAATTGCTATCCCTCAAAACTATTTCTATTGTAAGAAAAGGAAAAGTACATTTCATTTCCTCCAGTGATAGTTTCATTTAGTTCCGTATTTTATTTTAAAATATGAGATTATTGATCCATTGATAAATTGTATTAGGCTCCTAACAATTGAATGTTCTTCCATGTTTACAAGTTACAAAAGGTTTTGTTGTAAAACGGTCATTCTTCAAGATTCTATTTTCGGTGTGAATTAGATTTTCCTTTGGAGAAAATTAGATCTTTCCTGTCTATCTAAACATTAGACATTTTTTCTTTGAGCCTTAATACCCTAAGGAAGGATGACCTTTGCAAAATGTCCTCTTATCATCTCTTTCCACACAATTAATATCACTCATTAACTTGGACTTTTGATTCTTAATTTAGTAATAGGATGAATAACAAACATGATAACAGGAGGAAAATGGAAATATATTGCTAGAAATTTTTTATACTATATGTGAAGTGGTATACTATTTGACGATAAAATTTAGCAAATTAAATTTGCACACTGCAACACAACGAAGGACAGTGTGGAATGATGCACAGTGGACAATGGCAATTTACATGAACAGTAAAATGTGTGTCACTTTTGTGAAGGCCCTGACTTCACCATAATGCAATTTATCAGAGTAGTAACATTGCAATTCTATCCTACAAAAAAATGTCTGGGAATATTTTTTTAATTAAATATATACAAACTTTATAAAACCAGTGTATGGTGCCCCATGGATTGCATTAATGTACACAGCTATGATTTAATATTAATAAAAAAATTAAAAAATAAAGATATACACTACAAATCATTGAGTAAACACTTCAGAAATAAAAGTATAGCTAATAACTCAATAAAGGATATAATATTGGCTAATAATAATATTCAATCAAAAACAAAGCAGCGAAAGGTAAAAAGGAGAATAAACAAGGGGATGGAACACAGAAGACATGTAGAAACCAAATTGGTAGTCACATTAAATTTAAATGGCATAACACTCAAAAATGCAAAGGTTATAGATGATGCAAAAGCAAGTTACAATTATATGTCGTTGATTAAAAAACCTTGATTTAAATGAAAAGTTATTGATTAATGGTAAAATGAAGGAAAAATTATACCATGCAAATAGTAATCAAAAAAAAAAAAAGGCTGGAACGACTGTAATAATATCACATAAAGTGGATTTCAGCAAAGAATATTACCATGATGAGTTAATTAATAATTATAAAAGAGCCAATTTAAAAGGATGACACTACACAAAATAACCTACAATGTATATGAACTGATTGCAAGACTGTTGAAATGAATCAAAGCAAAAACTGAGAACTGAGAAGATAAAAAACCAGGCCACAGTTATAATTGAAAATTGCAAGACCTTTCCACTAATAATTGAAAGAAAAGGGAGGTATAAATTAGTAATGAAGTGGAAGATTTGATTAATTATCAACCTAATTAATTTAATTAGTCATTACATGACACTCAAAAAAATGGAAAGAAATCATATAAAGTTTGTCTTCTAACCAAAACAAAATTAAATTGAAACTAGATAATGGTAAAAAAACTAGAAAATCAACAAATATCTATAAATTTAACAATACACCACCAAAGAATCCACTACCCAAATAAAAAAAAAAAACACAAGATAAATCAGAACTACTTTGAACGGAATGAAAATAAAAAGAAAATAAAATTATATTACCTGATTTCAAGTTATCCTACAAGGCTATAACAACCTAAATAACATAGTGCTAGTATAAAAATAAGATGCATAGATCAAAAGAACAGAATTGAAAACTTGGAAATAAAATTATCCATCTGCAACCAACTGATCTCTGACAAAGCAGATGACATCCAGGAGGGAATGGAGACCCTTTTCAATAAACAATGCTGGGAAAACTAGAAAGCCTCATGCAGAAGAATTAAACAGTACACTCATCTCTCACCACATATAGAAAGTAATTCAACATCGATAAAAGACTTAAATGTAAGGCATGAAACCATAAAAAATTTCTAGAAGAAAATATAAAAAATCTCTTCTAGATAGAGGCAATTGATGACTACAATTCCAAAAGCAAATACAGTAACAGCAAAAATAAATAAATGTGACTTAATTAAAATGAAAAGTTTCTGTACAGCAAGGAAAATAATCAACATAGGATTTGCTGTAGACAACCTACAGAATGGGAGAAAATATTCACAAACTATACATCTGACAAATGACTATATCTAGGATCTACATAAATGGGAGTAAATAACGGATATATAAGGTCATACAAAGTGGGATAATAGACATTGGAAACTGAGAAGGAGGAGGTTGGGAGGCTGATGAGGGGTGAAAAATCACATGTTGGGTACAATGTACACTATCTGGGTGATGGGTACACTTAAAGCCCTGACTTCACCACTGTATAATTTATCCATGGAACAAAATTCTGATGTACCCCTATATTTATCAAACTAGAAAAAGAATATGAACTACAAAATGAATTATGAGAAAAAGAAATAAAGAAAATTATGGTTAGAAAGGATGAAGTAAAGTGTTTATTTACAGACAATATGATGCTCTATATAGAAATTCTTATGAAATCTACAGAAATGCTCTGGATCTAAAACTTTATATTACCAAGGCGGTAAGATACAAATTAATATACAAAACAAATTTACTTTCATATATGTATAACAAATACGAAAATATTTAAAATAATAATAAAAATAAGCATTTTTTTTTTTTTTTTTTGCAGTTTTTGGCCAGGGCTGGGATTGAACCCACCACCTCTGGCATATGGGGCCGGCACCCTACACCTTTGAGCCACAGCCACCGCCCAAAATAACCAAATTCTTAAATCAAATGAAAAGCGTGCAAGTTCCGTACACTCAAAACTCTAAAATTTGCTCAGACAAACTTAATATCTAAATAAACAGAGAGATATGTTTATGGGTTGGAAGACTCAATATTGTTAAAATGTCAATTACCCTCAAAATTATCTATAGATGGAATGTAACTCAATCAATATTACAGCTAACTTTTTGTGAAAATTGATAAGATCTTTCTAAAATTCCTATGGAAATGTAAAGGAACTCAAATAATCAAAACAATTTCAAAAAATAATAAACTTCAAGAACTTACACTAGTTTATTTTAGGGATTTTTAAAAATTTTTTCAAAATGTTATGGAGGTATAAATGCTTTCGTTACATGAGCTGCTTTTATACAGTTTGACTCGAAGTATATTTCCTTTATTAGGAATATAATTAATTAGGAATATAAATATCTGGGAGTCTGAAGTGGGAGGATCACTTAAGCCCAAGAGCTCAAAAGAATGAAACCATGCCCTCTTCCCACTCCCCCTCAAAAAAGAAAGAAAAAAGGAGCCAGAGATAAAAAGTGTGTGTGTGTGTGTGTGTGTATATATACATATATACATAATTGTATACATATATACATAATTGTATACATATATACATAATTGTATACATATATACATATATACATAATTTAATTTATGTACAATTGTAGAAAATTCAAATTAATATACTATATATTCATGGAAAGCTGATTAATGGTTGGCTGGGAATGGTGGGCCCTGTGGGAAGCAACAAGGAGGGATTACCAAGGGGCAATAAAAACCCTAGATGGGGATGGATATATTGGTGTGATAGTTACACAAGTATATAACCATGTCAAAATTTATTATATCATATATATAAACATGAAATATTTATGTTATGTCAATTATATCTCAACGAAGCTATTTAAATTAATAGGTATCACACTTTTACTGTTGGGGATTCATTGACAGTACAAAGAGCCAGGTTACACTGCTTGCATTTGCTAGGTAGAGTCCCTCTAACAATAGTATCCTGTCCCCAAGTGGTACGTCACACCCCATGGCCCCATACCTCCCTCCCTCTTTCTCTCTCTCTGACCCCTATTCCCCAACACACACCACGTCCTAGCATCAATTGTCCTCATATCAGAATTGAGTACATTGGATTCTTGCTTCTCCAATTTTGGTGATGCTTTAAATGAATAAATATCACTTGTAAAAGATGACTATTACAATCAACTTCATGCCAATAGTTTTGACAACATAGATGAAATGAACAAACTATGGAAGACAAACACAATACTGCTAAAGCTCACTTGAGAAAACATGCATAATCTTAATTTTTCAAAATAAATTAAGTTTACAATTCAAAATAAATCACAGGGTCTATTGTCAGAAAGGGAGTTTTATGATGCTTTCAATTACCTTAAGTAGCAATGTGCTGGGACCTATTTTAGTTGATGACCTCTCCCTTTCCATTCCAGAATTACAAGATCTTGATGGTCTAGTGACAAATCTAATAAACACCAAGAGCAAATGGAAAGCAGGAAAAGTAGAAAAGGAGCGAGAGAAAAAAAATCTCGATCGATGATACCATCCTTATAGACACATCATTTTAAAATGGTTTATCACATAATGACAAGAAAATGCATACAATGAGCAGCAATTGTAAATGTACTCTGTGTGTATGTGTCTGTTTGCACTGGTTATGGACACATGGGTTGCTGTCCTCAAGCCTTAAGACAACAAATTAAAATAAAAAAGAAAGTTGAATGCAAATTGCAAAGAGTCTGTAGTGTCTGCTCAAGAATTTAAGAGGGTGTGGTTAGAAAAGGGCAATAAGAAGGATTCTATAATGTTGGAAATGTTCTGTATCTTAACAGTATCAATGTTAAATCCTGGTTGTGATATTGCACTATGGTTTTACAAGATGTTACCATTGGGGCGGGACCTAAGAGATATCTTTGTATCAGTTCATCCACCTGTATGTGAATCTACAATTATCTCAAAATAAATATTTTAATTAAAAATTAAAAAAAAAAAAGAATTTCTCCTATTGGGTGGAGCCTGTGACTCAAGAAGTAGGGTACCAGCTCCATATGCTGGAGGTGGCGGGTTCAAACCCAGCCCTGGCCAAAACAACTGTAACAAAAAAAAATAATAATAATTTCTCTTATTTGTCTACACAAACCCAGCTCCCTACAAAATTCCATTATCCCCTTCAGATTACACTAACACTCAAGCTGAAACAAAAAAAGAAAAAAGAAGAAGAAGAACTGTGGGAAGAAAGAAAAAGAAAGCAAGAGAGAAACTGGAAGAAAAATTGTTACCAATCAGTAATAATTGCTAATAAAATTTAAAATTAATGATGAAAAATTAAAAACTGAAAACATTAAAACATTGAAAAAAGGTAAGCATACTTTTGGAAAGATGACAAGTACCATATTATAAATCAATAAGAGTGTACATGGTTAAAAAAGGAAGAATAGCCAACAAATAAAATAAATACAAGAAAGAAAAAAAAGCAGAGGCAAAATCTAGAAATAAGAGAAGAGACAAAATTTCAAATAATTAGTACTGAGACTAATGTACAATGTCTAATAACAAGTCTTCAAGTCAGGAAGGAAAACGTTAGAAAGGTACTTAGAGAAAGTTTGAATAAACGTAACGTATCTGTAATGTCTTTTACAAATCAAACATGCTTTTTGATTTTAAAAACATAAAATGTAGCCTATATAACTTTTTATCTTTAAAATAATCATGTTTGACCTATAAAACAAAATAAACCAAAGAAAGTATGGTAATAGCCACAGGAAGAGGTAGAATGTTACCCCTTTACAGAAAACGAGTATAAAATTAACAAAAAAATCTTTCTATTATATCTAAGGTTATAGGAAATCAAGCAAAGACAAACATACATTTAAAACCATTATTTTTGAAAATTCTAACAACAGGTAAAACCAGCACTGAGAATCTATTGTGAATCTATAGCCTTCTTTCCCTGGGTTACTCCCATCCACACACCCTTCACTCAGCTGTCAAAGCTGTAGTTTTAGTAATTTGAGACTGACACCAAAAGCAGCACCTTTGCAGTCAGTAGTAGTGCACTGAAAGTGCTTTGGGTGGGTGGTGAAATAGGGAATACAGAGAAGTGAAGGCTTTGCTAGGTTAAAAGTGACAGACTCATTTCAGAGCAATGAGGAAATGCCTAAGGCCTTGTTAGCACAGCCATGCTGAAATGATTCAAGGTGAATAGAAGACAAAAAAAAAACTAAGGGGGTCATCCTGTAAATTAGAGAGCCGTGGAAGGGCTGAGATCAGCTTTCTCACAACCCTGACTGACTGCTAAAACTTCACACAAACTGGGGAGACTCAGAAGAGACCATCAAAAAATCTAGAAATCTAAATACAGCATGCGGATGATAGTTAATATTACACTATATGCTGAAACTTTTCTAAGAGAGGAGATTGTAGGTGCTATTACCACAAAAGTAAAATGGCAACTATAAGAGATGGTAGATTTATTAATTAGCTTGGGTGTAATAACAATTTCATTATATATATGTATATCAATCAGAACATCATATCGTGCACCTCAAAACATACCCAATTTTTAAATAGAAACCAAATGAATTTGAGGATTAGAAACAACTCTGTATTCTTAAAATGACAGCTCAATCTGCAAAAGGGTGGCGGACTAATGATCTCAAAGTGTTTAAGCACCAACTTTTTCCAACTCTAAGAGACACAGGTGCAATCCCTATGAAGTCAGACTAAGAAATATAAATAAGAGGAAAGTGTATGTGTCTATCATATAAAATAGCAACATGAGGCATTCTTGAGGTGATGGAAATATTTTGTATCTTGATTGGAACAGTATCAGTATCCTGGTTGTAATATTGTACTATAGTTTTTCCAAGATGTCGTTGTTGGACAAACTGAGAAAAGGGTACATAGGATCCCTTTGCATTCTTTCTTATCACTGCATGTGAATCTACAATTATCTTAATTGGAAACAAATATACTCAAAAAAAGTGTGATGACAAATAACATGCATCCTCAATTATGCTATATACCAAAAGTTAACATGCTTGAAATTACCAAGTCATTAACTAGTAATGACAGAGAAATTTGTTGCAAACAGACAAAACAATAAAGCTGTCATCGGCACGTATTTGAATACTGATAAATGTTATAGGTCTACATTGTTCTTAACAATAAACAAAGCAGAATAAAAAAAGAGCAAATGTAACTCCGATGTGTGTGCATGTCTGCTAGTGTAAAATGGTACTGGTGTATCTGCTTATATTTTGAAAAATATGTAGTGTGCAATTAAATATCCAGGAGAGCTCAAAAAATAAAAAATGCTTCTTAAAAGAAAAAAAAATTTACCTGAGACTGTAGAGTCTGCCTAGGTACAGGAGACAGATTCCACGGTAGTCCAGGCAAGTTACTAAAACCAAAATGAAGACAAACATAAACAAATGATTTTTAAAATGTTAAAAAATACCAGAGAAACTAGAGATGCTAAAATATATAATACAAAATAATCTATTTTCAACCAAAAAGTATTCAGCTTTAGACAAAAAGGAAAGGGTAACCCATACTTAGGAGAAAAACTATCAAATAAATTGCACCTAGATGTTGAATTTAGTGATAGCTTTAAAATACCTATCAAAAATATGTTCAAAAACTGAAAGATCAAATGGCAGGTCTATTTTTAGATCTCTAAGTGTTCTCAAACATCTTTTCAAAAGGAACTTATTAGTTTGCATTCCCATCAGCAGTGTAGAAGTGTTCCCTTTTCTCCACATCCACGCCAACATCTCTGGTCTTGGGATTTTGTGATATAGGCTAACCTTACTGGAGTTAGATGGTATCTCAAAGTAGTTTTGATTTGCATTTCTCTGATGATTAAGGATGATGAGCATTTTTCATATGTCTGTAGGCTGTGCGCCTGTCTTCTTCAGAGAAATTTCTCTTCAAGTCCCTTGCCCAGCCCGAGATGGGATCACTTGTTCTTTTCTTGCTAATAAGTTTGAGTTCTCTGTGGATTCTGGTTATTAAACATTTGTCGGAGACATAACCTGCAAATATCTTCTCCCATTCTGAGGGCTGTCTGCTTGCTTTACTTACTGTGTTCTTGGCTGTGCAGAAGCTTTTTAGTTTGATCAGGTCACAGTAGTGTATTTTTAAAGTTGCTTCAATTGCCCGGGGGTGGGGGGTTCCTCCTCATAAAATATTTGCCATTTGATCCTACAATTCCTCTACTACCCCGTTTCCCCAAAAATAAGATAGTGTCTTATTTTAAGGTGTGCTCCCAAAGATGCACTAGGTCTTATTTTCAGGGGACGTCTTATCTTTCCTGTAAGTAGGTTTTATTTTCAGAGGATGTCTTATTTTCGGGGAAATGGGGTAGGTATATACCCAGAAGAACAAAAATCACATTATAACAAAGACATTTGTACCAGATTGTTTATTGCAGCCCAATTCATAATTGCTAAGGCATGGAAAAAGCCCAAGTGCCCATCTATCCACAAATGGATTAATTGTGATATATGTACACCATGGAATATTATGCAGCCTTAAAGAAAGATGGAGACTTTACCTCTTTCATGTTTACATAGATGGAGCTGGAACATATTCTTCTTAGTAAAGTATCTCAAGAATAGAAGAAAAAGTATCCAATGTACTCAGCCCTACTATGAAACTAATTTATAGCTTTCACATGAAAGCTATAACCCAATTATAACCTAAGAATATGGGGAAGGGGGAGAGGGAGGGGAGGCAGAGGGGAGGATGGGCAGAGGGAGGGTGATTGGTGGGACCACACCTATGATGCATCTTACAAGGGTAGGTGTGAAACTTACTAAATGTAGAATGTAAATGTCTCAACACAGTAAGTAAGAAAATGCCAGGAAGGCTATGTTAACCAGCGTGATGAAAATGTGTCAAATGGTATATAAAACCAGTGTATGGTGCCCCATGATTGCATTAATGTACACAGCTATGATTTAATAAATAAATAACTGAAAGAAAAGATGTTGAAATATCTATAGGGTTATTTGGTAAGAATGAGTTAAACATTGAGACTCACAACAGAGGAAAGGAAACTTTAGAATAGAACCATATGGAGAGTCTAGATAGCAAAGGTTTTCTTTATGTAGTTTCATAGTCTGAGTTCTTACGCTTAAGTCTTCAATATATTGTAAGGTAATTTTTGTATGGTAAGAGATAGGGGTCTAATGTAATTTTTTAAGGGACTTAATCTCTTTTCTGTTATTTTCTTTTTTGTGTGTTTTTTTTTATTTTTTTCAAATTAATAGGAGGGTATAATTTTTAGGTTATACTATTCTCATTTCTGGGGTAAAGTTCCATTTGTAGAAGAGCCCCTCACCCAGGGAGTGTGTTTTTACACCCTCACAATGTGCACATTAGGTGAGACCCCACCTCATGCCCTCCCTCCTGCTGCCAAACGTCATCTCCCCTCCCACTTCCCTCTACCCCTAAACTGGACTATATGAGTGTTTTATTGTTCTTATGAGCATGTAATTATTTATATATTTATTTCAGATTAATACGGAGTACAGTGGATATTTATTTTTCCTTTCTTGCCATACTTTACTAAGAAGGATATATTTCAACATCTATTTTTCATGTGGATATCAGGTTTTCCCAGCACCCTTTATTAAAGAGAGAGTCCTTTCTCCCTTTCTCCAATGTGTGTTCCTGGCAATTTTGTTGAAAATCATTTGGCTGTAAAGGGGAGGCTTTACTTCTGGGTTCCTTTCTGTTCCATTGAACTATATGTCTACTTTATGCCAGTATCATGCTGCTTGGTTACCATTGCTTTGTAGTGTGTAGTATGCCATACACACAGGATGGCAAAAATGTATACACATTTTAAGAAAGGAAAAAAGAAACTGTATTACATTTTGTAATACTCAAGTCATGTTTGACTTCAGCGATTACAAGAGGTGCTCAATGTGATTTGTATTCATCTTTTGTTATCTGCACATATTGGGTATTACCCCCTGAAAGGGGTTCTCCCAAAACAAGTCTCCTGATCTATGTCCCCCTCCTATTCTCTATACTGAATTCTTTCCAGTGTAGATTTAAAAGATTAAAAGGAAATCCTTCATAATACTTATTATAATTATATATTAGTAAGATTTTTGTATCTGTCTCCTGCATTAAACTGCATGTATCATAGGAAAGTATCACTCTTGTTTTAGTCTTCCAGGGGTCCTCAAACTGCAGCCCGCAGGCCACATGAGGCGGTGTCATTGTATTTGTTCCTGTTTTGTTTTCTTACTTCAAAATAAGATATGTGCAGTGTGCATAGGAATTTGTTCATAGTTTTTTTTAAACTATAGTCCGGCCCTCCAACGGTCTGAGGGACAGTGAACTGGCCCCCTGTTTAAAAAGTTTGAGGACCCCTGGATCATACTCCCAGAACACCTTACCCTAGTGTCTGATACTGAATAAATACATACTGAATGAATAAAAAATATAGTGCCCTATATGGCACCAGTATACTTATCATATTAAAATACATTGGATTTTACAACAGAAACTATGGTCTTATTTACTGGTCAGTATGGTGACTCTCAGGAGGGGAAACTATTAGGGTTCCTAGGTTCCCTTGACATAAGATCATCCAGTTTACAATGTCCTATCAACTAGGAGAAAGAACTGGTTTACATACTAAATGATGATTTTCATGTTTAATTTCTATAGTTGGTGAGATTAGCAGAATGAAGCTGGATCAACAGTTGACCAGAAATAGCAATTTCAGAATGTGTAAGGGGTAGATATAATAGATGAGATTACCCCAGGAGAATGTTTAGTTCAAGAAGAGTGACAAGAATGAATATGTAGCTAGTTACCAAGATCATAGGGTTGACAGCAGAAATAAGCAGAAGAAACAAGCAAATGAGATTAAGACTAAATAAAGTGGAAGAGATGGCACTTGTGTAAATATGATATTATTGAAAACATGGCAGACGATTTTAAGAATAAAATAGAATAGTAAGTGCCAAATGTTATCAAAGGAAATAAAGATCCCAATGCCATGTAGTAACATGGCAATCAAAGCTGCCATTATAGATATTTCTGTGAACTAATGGACGCATACAAACAATGTACGTATACTATTTGGTGGAGAAACTTAATTGCAAAGGGATATAGCAGGATGGCGTCACCTGGGAATGTGCTAGAAATGCAAATTTGCAAGCCCCACTACACACTTTTTGTATCAAAAACTCTGATAATGAGGCCCAGAGATCTTTGTGGCACAATTTTATCAGGTGATTCTGACACAAACACAAGTTTTAGGAACACTGGCTTCCAGTGCAGGGAATAGAAGATAAGAAGCACTTTTGAGGGGACTGGCAAAGGTTTGGATAAATACAGGCTCCTTGAATAGGAGAATGATCAAGTAATGCCCCAGTGGCATTAAAAATTCAAGTAAGACAAGATATCAAATAGTCTCCCCAGCAGTAAGTGACATTGCCCTTGTGCTGAGACCATGATTGATGTGGTAGTGATTATCTCCAGCCTTATGTGAGAGTTGTGGAAATAAATGAAATCATTTTGTGAGCTTGGCCCAGGTTGAAGGTTGGCATGACAGGTGTGACAGAATATGAATTCGTTAATAATCCTAAGGACTTGGGGGGTCCAAGCTCAGGAGAGAGCAAAATGTAATGGGAAATGTGGGGGTAGATCCTGAGAAAGAAAGAAAGGAAGATTACGTGCCAGGACTCCTTAGTGAACTTAAGGATCAGATTCAGGAGACCTAAAAGAAGGAAGAAACTGTCAGAATAGGCGATGTAGGAATGGCCGATGCAAATTAACAATAGCAGCATTAACAGAGGAGAAGATGGAATCTGAAGAAGAGAAGTAACATTTTCTAGCTTATTGATAGCAAGGCATTGCTACTTTTATATTAAGCACTCTTTTCTATAGTCTAGATATTTTGCTAAGCACGTTAAATGTTTTAACTCATTTAAACCATTATTAAAGCTTTGAAAGGTGAAATGCCTTATCTAAGGTCATATAGCTAGGAAGTAGAGGATCCAAGGTTCAACCGAGGTCTGCTGCTGACATGCTTGTTACCCTGTGAATATATGGGCTAATGCCAGACTTATGAGACCAAATTTAATTTTGCCATTTCAATATCATAATTTCTACACCTAAAAATATTTTAGAATATCTGGACAGATTTACACCATGCTAGAAATCTGGGCTGCAAAATGAAATATGCTATAGTCCCTGCCCTTCAGGGCCTTACAATTTAGTTAATGTTCTAGGAAAGCAATGTTAGTGCCAGATGCTGTCAGTTAGGTACTGAACAAATACTAAGGCAGAAATCAATTTCGAGTGTCAGATGAAAGCATAATTCTTAAAGGCAAAGAGATCAAGGAAGTCATGGGGTATTGCTTCAATTAAATCTGAAAGACAGGTCTTCAACAGTAACAGTTAGAAAGCCACAGACATAAAAAGCTATGTGCCCAGAGATAAGGACCCTCTTTAAAACCTACTCACATGTGGAAAGAAAATAGCTTTCTGGTTTTTGCAGGAGTGGAAAATCTGTATAATAATAATAATTGAAATGTATAGATTTATCAATTACAAGGTCATTTTCCTGGATTATGTATTCTAATCTTCACAGCAACTTCAGGTTTGTATTATAATCAATTTACAGATAGAAAAGAATGGCTTGGAAAAATATGACCTTTCCAAGGTCACCATGCTAGTTAATGTCAGAACTGGGATATAAACCAAAGACTATCTTATTTTAGGGCTTAAACAATCAGTCTTCTCTGTCACTTTAAAAGTAATGGCAGGTGATATGGTTGGAAAGCCTGATAAGCACCAGATTGGTGGAAAGAACTTTAGGGGAGTCATTCTCAACCAATTCAAGGCAAATCCATGTTTTACTGATTGTATAATTGTATTAGTTGAAAATTTGTTCAAAGATCTTCAACAAATGTCTTCTATTTTCCCAATAATATGTCTTATAGTTTTGTTTCTTCTACCATTCTAATATTTTTTAAAATTTTCTCTTTGGTTCTCAATTAAAGTTTTGAAAATGATGCATATATTGACAACATAAACACTTTTGCCCCCCTTTCCATAGCAAAATAAAGAAAATAGAGGAATGCTTCAAAATGACCACAGCATTTTCAAAATGACAGGAGTGCATTCATTTGGGAACCTGTGGTATGCTGAGTTGAATGCTATTATTTTCTTCATGAGAATAAGAAGATAAAAGGGGGCCACTAAATATGAACTTGAGAGGCTGTCTGATTCATGCTTGTAACAAGCAGCAGCCAGGCCTGCTGATCTACATTTGTACTAGAGGTACAGAAGACACAGGCAATTACTGATTCAGAAATAGACCATCTTGGTAGCACATTCACTCATCCTAGGCTCCAAATGGAAAAGCTTTCAAAAACAAATTTCCATCTTTCACAGCTTTCTATAAAATCCATTTAATGTATATTTATGAATTATGAATTAAGTCTTAATACAACCCTCATTCCCTTTTCTCTAAAAAATTAAGCGAGGCATCAGAATTGCAACAGATATGTGAAATTACATTGAAGTACTCAAAACTTCCAGGTTGCAACATAAATCACAGCAATTCTGACAGAGATAAGTACCTAGAACTAGTTCATTTCTACATATTAGCAGAAAACACAGAGTGGTTCATTCTGTCAACAACAATAGAAGTTTGCCACCATATTTCCTCTCGTGGATGCATTTCTGTGCTGCCAAGTTATACCTGGTAACTGGTCTAAGGATCCAACCAGGTGGGATGGTTCTCATGTTTATATAATTTTTCAGAAAGAAAAACACTTTGGTTAGTAAACTTCTTGATTCTCTTTGTTCATTAGTTACTAAATCCTGAAAATTATTTTAAAATAAAGCAATGTATTGTCCTTATCTTCCCATGAGCACTGCCTTCACCATAAAACAGCACTCACAGCCTCCTAGTTATGGTGAGTGCGCTGCTGTCCTAAGTGGTATTTAGGTATCCAGCCCATTCTACACATTTCTGGCCAAATTCATGTAATAGATATGGAGTGCTTTGTATCATGTTTTCTATCTTCTTGGGATCCATTGGTGATAAAAAAAAAAAAGACAATAAAAGATTCCTGACCCTTTGGAACTGATATTTTGCAGTAGGCAATGGGAAATGAAAAAATAAATCATACTATAGATTATAAAGTACTGTAGAGGGAAAGAAAGAAAAAAAAAACAGGAAAATACATATATCTTTCTCAAGTAGCATTTTTCATCATGTTATTCTCCCCTTTGCCTATTCATTTGTCCTCAATCACCTTCCTACTGTGCTTAAATGAAACCTCCACAGTCTCTGTCAGCAGTTTCTGTTATCTGCCTCACACTTGGGATTTCACCCCCACTTGGGATTTCACCCCCACTTGGGATTTCAGCTCCACTTGTTTCCCATCCTTACTCTCTATTACTCCCCATATATAATTTCCTGCTGTAGCAAAGCCAACAATATTCCAGTAAAGAACTTAACCACCACTACCACAACAAAAAATAATAATAGCAGGTAAAATAAATGAGCATGTAGTATGTATCCAACATTGGACTAAGCTTTTTCCAAGGAATAGTTTGTTTAATCCTCAGATGCTCACACTGCCCCAAAAGATAGGTATTATTATTATCTTCATTTTACAGATAAAGAAATCAAAGTACAAGGAGTAACTTGTTCAAAGGCACGCAGTTCAGTAAGTTTCTCAGATAGTGTTTCAACCTAGATCTACCCTGTTTTCCCGACAATAAGACATCCTCCGAAAATAAGACCTACTTACAGGGAAGATAAGACGTCCCCTGAAAATAAGACCTAGCGCATCTTTGGGAGCACACCTTAAAATAAGACACTGTCTTATTTTCGGGAAAACAGGTTATCTGACACTAAAGCTTATGCTCTTAGCTAATATGTGTTACATATTTATAATAGCCTCAAACCATTATACAATGCAGAAATTGACAAACTTTTTCTGTAAATAACCAGGTAATAAATAAATAAATATATTCTATAAAAGCCATATGGTTGCCTGTGGCAGCTACTCAACTCTGCCACTGTACCTGAAAACAAACATAGATAATACATGTAAATGAATGGGTATGGCTGTGTGCTAATAAAACTTTATATACAAAAACAGGCAGTGAGCTTGACTGAGTACTTCTACTAGTCTGTGAGTTCCATAATGTCAGTGAACTGGCCTTATGCATCTCATTAATCCAAGTGCCATCTACATTGCTTGGAAACTGAGGCCCAGAGTCCACATAACTTGCAAGTGATAGATCTAAGATTCTGACCCAAGTGGTTTATCTGTAGAACTCATATTCCTAACAAACATACTATCCTGCCTCTCGTGTATTAAATAATATCATACACATAAAGTAGTTCTTACTGAGTGCTGGTACATACTAAGTCCTCAAAAGGAATAGTGGCTATCATCATCATCATCATCCTCGTTTTCAAAAAACCAAGTACTTAAAAGGTATGGAATAATTGGCTCGGCACCTGTGGCTCAAGCAGCTAAGGCGCCAGCCACATACACCTGAGCTGGCGAGTTCGAATCCAGTTCAGGCCCGCCAAACAACAATGACTGCCGCAACCAAAAAATAGCCAGGTGTTGTGGTGGGTGCCAGTAGTCCCAGCTACTTGGGAGGGGGAGGCAGGAGAACCGTTTGAGCCCAGGAGTTGGAGGTTGCTGTGAGCTGTGATGTCACAGCACTCTAACCAGGATGACAGCTTGAGGCTCTGTCTCAAAAAAAAAAAAAAGGTATGGAATAGTGAGACTCATTACAGCCAGCTTAAAAGCAAAATAAAAACAACCTCTAAAAAAGAAAAAAAAAATACCTGGCAGGATCTAATGAAATTTATGTCAGTCCTGATGACAGATACATTTGGGAACAATCTATGAGAAGCAAGGAAAATATGATAGCAGCGTTTATCCTTGCCATCACTTCAGTAGCAGAATGAAATTAACCTCATCTATAAACACCAAGTGTCTTGTGTGTATAGTCCAAAGTCAGGGTCTTTTCAACTTAGCAGACAGAAGGGCAAGGCCCAGAAACCAGGCCAAGGCCATTAAATGCTTTCTTTGTACCAAGATGCAGCATAATGGTATCAGAGTAAACTGGCTCCTATATACTGCCTGGCTGCTACTTAATATGCCCCACACCTAGATGTGAATTCTGAATTTGCCTTGGGTGCTCATCTTTTTGGTTGGACACACACACACACACACACACACATCTTTAATATCACCTCAGTCTGACACTTTATCCAATGAAAATGCTGGCTAGTCATGGCTTCTCTGTGAAACCCCTCCCAGGGGCAATGCAGCCCCTGGTAAGCAGGTACAATCAGCAGCCTTGTTCCTGCTGCCTACTGTTACATTGACCTGCCATATTCATTTACCAATACTAATTTTGCAAGAGTGACTAATTCTCCACTATGATAAAACAGATGCTTGGTGTGTTAGCTAAATCTTATATATTTTGCAAAGACTATCAGAACAACTCCTTCTGTTTTCCACAATGTCAGGGGCTCTTACATTTTCATGAAGAACACACAGGTCTTGGTTTTTAAAAATCTTCATGAGTGGGTGGCGCCTGTGGCTCAAGGAGTAGGGCGTCAGCCCCATATACCAGAGGAGGCAGGTTCAAACCCAGCCCCAGCCAAAAACTGCAAAAAAAAAAAAAAAATCTTCATGAGCACTTTAATTGAAAATCATAAGATTTGTCTATGTTGAGAAGATGATTGCTACAATTAGAAGCATGTAAAAAGTTGACCTGAAAGTTCCAGCAAACCTTTGAGGTTCATAGGTATTGATTAGATCAAACCCCAGTACTCTAAGAGAGCTCCAGTTAGCATATTTCAGGAACAATAGGGCTACTTTTCCCTACAACCAATTTTCAAACATAATATATCATATATTTGCTTGGTATACTATCTGAAATTGAGCTTGGTAAACTATGCACTATTTGCCCCCCCAAAAGAATACTAACTTTGCAGGCCTCAGCTGAGGTGCAGAAGATTGCACCTCTGTACTGCAGCATCTCAGAATATCGCACAGGGATAAATTTTTATGCACAGAGCAAAAAAAGGTAGCTTGTATGTAACACTGAACTAGAAGCAGAAAGTAAGTCCTCAAATGGGACTTTCTATCACTATAAAGTATCTACCCATGAGTCCAATCACTTATTTTCAACCTTTCCACAGGATGAAGTGTATATTCAACTGCTATTAAGTTTTGTAGGTAAATAAATTCTTTTCCATTTTCAAGATAATAAAGTTGGCATTTCTGAATTCTTTACATTAGCCATCCTCTTCACCCTCCAATTCCTGATTGTTTATTCAAGGTTATCATGATTGTATCTGGAATGTATAAATTCTTCTAGAGATGAGGCATAAAACTGAAATAATACCTGAAATACTATGACTTACTTGAATTTAGCCTAATATTTTTATAATTTCAAAACCACAATATCTGGGAAAGTTGTCTCTAAGTCCACTTCTATATCAAACATTAAATATTCTAGTTTTTCCTAGAAATAAATATATCATTGAGCACATACTCACAGTTCTCTGTATACTATCAATGTGGTATTCTTAGTACAACAATTATTTTAGAGCACTTAATATGTTGAGACACAATGAAAAAGAAAATTGAGACCCTGCTCCAGACTATTTTACAATTCAGTCGAGAAGAGAATTACATATGTTGAGTGATTTCAAAAGATGTGACAAGTGGCATGACGGTGGTAAATTTAAGATAGTAGAAAAACAGAGAAGAGTCTCTGTTGGGTTTTGTGAAATGCGATGATGATTCTGATGAAGGAAAAGGGTTAGGAAACTCTTCCTGAAGGAAGGAACACCTAATATGAATAGTGAAGTATGGGTAAAAATTATCCAGGTAAATGAGAGCTTTCCAGGCAGAAAGAACTACAATAAGAAAAAGCAAAGAGGTATGAATGAATACTTTAATTACAGGAAAATATAAGAATCTTAGAACCACTAGATGATAGAGCTTGAGAAAGAAAAGAGTTACGGGAGTCAGTATTGGAGGTTGCCAGGAGTTCAGGTCCATTCATAATTTGTTCCTGATTCCCTGTATTCATTAAGCAAATTTTTAATTGCATACTTCCTATCTCACAAAAGTGAATAAAACAATCTCAATCCCTGGCATTGCAATACTTACCATTTAATGGAAATAATTAAACTAATCATCATATAGCACAAAAAAAATTTTCTAGATGCAGGAAATTCTTTTTGTACTATATGATGATTAGTTTAATTATTTCCATTAATGAATGAATTTCTGTATCTAGAAAATTCATCCCCCAACCTTAACATGAGTGGATCCATTCCATTATTCTCAGCTCAAATACTACTTCCTTCGAAGGTTGCCTTTGACCATCCACCTCTAAAGAAATTACTTCACCCCTTCTGTGTTTTCCTTTTTGAAGTGTTCTTTTGCTACTTAGTTTGAAGTGTTCTTTTGCTACTTAGCAGTCATCAAAGTTTGTTAACATTGGGCCAACTATGTGAAATTGACATTTTTACAGGTCAAAATGGCCAGTGAATCACATGAATAATGTCATGTGATTCAATACAATGTATTTTTTCAACTAAATATATTTTTATTTATGTGTTTGTTTTTATTATCCTTTATAAGAGCAAAGGCCATTCTATTTTGTTCACAACTTTATTCTCAGGATATAGTACAGTGCTAAATATGGTGTTAGCATTCTATAGATGTTAGTTAATATTACTATAACTGGTGTTATTATTATCATCATCCTTATAATAACTCTATAAATTTTGGGGGAAGTTAATATGTGTTAATATTGTAGAGTTCAAGAAATATGGGAACATACAGAAGGTACATCTAACCCACAATTTTCTTTGGAGCCAGTAGGTTAATAGAAACAGTTACTTAACTCAAGACCCAAAAAACAACGTATTGCTTCTTATGTTTACCAAGGTTATAGTTACTTGAAATGTTTAGCTAGATATTACAAGGAAACTATGAGCTCAGAAAAGAATAAACAGCCTGGCAAGCAGAAATGAAAAAAAAAATAGAGGGTAGAAATTTTGAATTTTCATAAGGTTAGACAGGCTGATTGATTTGAGACCTCAGAAAGTATAAAGTAAGACTGACAAATGCTTTGGCCAACAAATACCAACCCAAACGTAGCAGCTAAGTGAAATGATATGATTTAAAGGTGTTAAGCTGTCCTACCAAGCCTCTAATTTCAGATGATCTCCAGGTAGCAGAGAGAGAAGCAACAAGCAAGGAAGCTAGGGTGAACAGGGGAGACTTAACCATGTCTATGAAAGAACTTTGTTTTGCTTTGTTATGAAAAAACTTAAGGTATAATTACTGGAACACAGAATTGCATGTAAGCATATAGATCAGAAACTTATTATATTTATTTTTTCCATATTTATTTACAAAGAAAAATTTACATATATATTACATTAATATATTATTTATTATATTATAATAATTATATATAATATATTACATTATATATAAATTTTTCTTCATATATATATATATATATAGAGAGAGAGAGAGAGAGAGTACATATTCACTTCTAAAAAAAAATTGAACCTCAGGACGCTGCCTGTGGCTCAAAGGGATAGGGAGCTGGCCCCATATGCCGGAGGTGGCGGGTTCAAACCCAGCCCCAGCCAAAAACTGCAAAAAAAAAAAAATTGAACCCACAATTCTCACCAGAAAGAAGCATGTTGCAAAACCTGTGCATCTCCCAAAGAGTGAGTGGTTTCCCCCATGTCAGTGATAAAGGCAAGTATCACAGAGCACCAGAGAAACTTCTTTAACCTAGCTACAGCAAAGAAAACTGCACACCATGAATAACCACACGATGTATCAATAAGAGAGAATTAAGATAGTGTATTAGCCTTCTCAGGCTGTAATAATAAATACCACAGATGGGGAGTTTAAATCTCTAGTTCTGGAGATTAGAAGTCTGAGATTAAGATCTTGGCAGGGGGTTCAGCACCCGTAGCACCGTGGTTACAGCGCCAGCCACATACACCAAGGCTGGTGGGTTTGAACCTGGCCCCCCTGCCAACTAAACAACTGCAACAAAAAAACAGCCGGGCATTGTGGCAGGAGCCTGTAGTCCCAGCTACTGGGGAGGCTGAGGCAAGAGAATCGCTTACACCCAAGAGGTTGAGGTTGCTGTGAGCTGTGACACCACTGCACTCTACCAATGGCAACATAGTGAGAGTCTGTCTCAAAAAAAAAAAAAAATATATATATATACACACACACATATATATACATATATATACATACACCTTGGCAGGGATGGATTTTTCTGACGCTTTTGTCCTTGGCTTGCAGGTATCTGCCTTCTTGCTTTGTCCTCACATGGCCTTTTCTCTGTGCACAAGTGTCCCTGGCATTTTTCTATGTTTCTTAATCTGCTCTTTTAATAAGGACCCCAGGCATATTGAATTAGGACTCACCTTAATACCTCATTTGATCTTAATCACCTCTGTAAAAATCTCAATTCCAAATATAATGCATTATGAGGTACTGAGGGTGAGTACATCAAAATATAAATTTGGGGAACGTGACTTGTTCCATAACTGATGGAAATGTTGGGCTCATTCTCCTTTGGAAAAATTAAGGAAAGTAGACTTCTGTTCTGAATTGAATGTTATCAGTAAACAGGGAAAATTATATGATTTAGCATTTTTAATTTTATCTAGGAGGTAAAAGAAACTAAGTAAGGTTAGATTTGCCATTGGTAACATAGTTATATTACAAGGAATGAAAAGTACTTAGTTACTTTGAGGGGACTTGTACTGTTCTTGATTTGTGTCTGTGTTTAGTCATGATTGCTCAGTGGTCTTGTTTTTGTCTTGTTTCATCAAGGTTATAGAGTGATATCTTTTCAAATATTGTTGATATTGTATGAAAGTGTTTATTTCAGCAAGGAACACCATGGCCTAGCTATTTAGCAAGTAAACAGCATGGCCTAAATTTAGGCTTGCTACCAGCTGTCAGCTGTTGGGGCTGTTTATTTCTTTCTCACCCTCAGATATGGCAATGAAGAATAATAAATAGTGAAAACCACCCCAGAATGTGTAGCCAGGGGTCACTGAGAGTAACAGACCAAAGAATTCCTCCAAAAGAAAAGAATACAGAGCTTATCATGAAACTTTTTTCACTGCCATGGCAGGGAAATCTCACAGTACTTGCCTAGTAGAATTTTATCATTGTTCTGGATCTGCGATTGTGACATGTTTCCCAGTTTTCCTTTTCTGAATGGAATGTTTTACTGTGTTCAACCTGCCTTACTCCACCATCATATATTGCGTATGGTGGGGTAGAGGTACTGATAATTCAACTTCTCTTTTTAGGTCATGGGTAGGCAAAACATAAGGAACCATATCAAGATCTGACTGAGCTGGATTCAGTGACTACATGACATTTTGGAAGGTCTCATTTACAGAGGTATCAAATGCATACTATGTGTGGGAAGGATACAAAAGAATATTTTAACCAGAAAGGCAAACATGACTGAGACTTCTAACAATTTACATAATAGCAGACTGAATTCCCCAGCCTTGCATGCATTGTATGGTTAAACAAATGAGATCTAACCGACAAAATGTGAGCGGTAATGATGTGTGCCAAATACATTCCTGATCCATTAGAATCTCTGAAACGTATTTATGTTCTTTGAAAATTACCCTGAATATCAACAAAACCAAGTATAAAGATGGCAAATTCTTTGTCAGCCTGGGCCACTGAGTGATTGTGGTAGGGAGAACCAATCTTGCCGACTGGAAGCATCCATCTTGCACTTTTAAATAAGCAAGAAATAAATCTACATTATGATTGAATCATGACATATTTGAGTGTATATTTGTTACAGCAACTGGTGATGCCCTAATATCAGCCCTGGATAGTATAATGATTAATTGATCAAATAGTTTGTTAATTGACTGGTTTACTATTAGAAAAATGATATATAATCCCTTAGAGGCACATAAATCTTGAGAATGGCATACGTTTTGTTTGCATATTTAGCCAAGTGAGAAGAAAATGTCATACCTAGGTTCCATTCCTTTGCCCCCCCAAAAGTTACTATTATGGAACAGAATATCCTTGCCCTTGGCTTTCATAAGCATCGTATGCTTTACTGCACAAGCAGAATGCCATCAAAAATATTGCTATTAACATTCTTCTTACAGGTCCTCTTGACAAATTTCTCCTCACAATTATAGAAAAATTATGCATATTTTGTCTAGTTAAATCATAAACCTACTCATGTTAAAAACAAGGATAACTATATGATGCATGTTTTCCTTTTTGCTGTATATTCTAGGAAGCTTAGATGTCAGTTTCAAGACAGCTATCCTCAGATAGGGTTTCTTAACATATTCCTTTCCCTCCACCTTTGTGTTTTATCAAATATTACAATCTTTCTTCTTAGAAAACATACACTTTTATGCATGCTGCCTCACATCTTTTGGAGAAGCAAACATTAGATATTCACACATTTTCCCTTTTCTTTTTCTTTAATTATTAAGTCATAGCTGTGTACATTAATGTGATCATGGGGCACCATGCACTGGTTTTATAGACCGTTTGACACATTTTCATCACACTGGTTAACATAGCCTTCCTGGCATTTTCTTAGTTATTGTGTTAAGACATTTATATTCTACATTTGCCCTTTTCATTTAATTATTCTCAACACACCATGTGATCTCCAAAGCTATTAGAAGAAATAAAGTTTTCCCCAATAATTCCAAACCTTCCTATTCCATGTTGTTTTTACCTGTTTGAAACAATCTGAGGTTACCAATGGAGGGCTTTGAGTTCAACAGTCAGGTTAGCAACCTGAAAGCAGTATGCATGGGAGAACACATGGAATTAAAATGGTGAGAAAACAATAGAAATGGAAGGCAGAACAAAACACTTTCACTCGTGCATCCAAATCAGTACCTCTCTAGCTCATCTTTTATTTTTTCCCCTACCACCCTGGGATTCCTAACTCAGACAGTGGGAAGCAATGCTAATTTTCACCAAGAAATATGAAACACTCCCAGGTGAAACAAGCTACTCTGGTATTTCTTTTCTGTTTAGAATAAGCTTTAAAGCTAAGGGAGATGTAGCTTCCTAGTCCTTCTCTTACTCAAGCTATACTTTTCCTTAAGAAAAAAGATTCTAAATTTGAACATCACTTTTTAAATAATCAGTGTTATCTTCCTCTACCACTAAACCCCTTTTATTGTTTTCTCATAAATATATAAACACTTTCACCAAAATTTTTTTCCAAATCACTTTATAAGCCACTTTTAAAGAACAGCAGAAATTAATGGCAGTTTACATAAGAAAGTTATTTTGACACTAGTCTTTAGTGTCAAAGTTGAGAATCTATAATGTTAATGAAGGCTTCACCGGTTTTTTGTTTATACCTTGCATAAAACAGTAAGGTGATTAAAAAACTTAGCATTCTGAGAGGAAGCAAAAAGAAGACCCCACATTTATCTTTATCTTTTAATTTCTTTCAAGGATCTCCAAAGTAAATGACTTTCAATAGTACGCTTAGGATTTAGAACTCTAAACTGATAAGAGCAAAAAAAATCTTAGTAGTTGCCTACTTTAATTTTCTTTTCTTTAATTTTCCTTTCTTTTTTAACACATGAAAAAGACCTTATTTAATTTATTAATGTGGGAACCAGTAAGATGTATTGCCCTTGCTCCCATCTGTTATTAAAAGGATGTGTCTTATTTCCAAGTTTTGGAATTTTGTTTCTGAAAGTACCTACTCTTGTTATCATAAACAATTTCCAACAATATTTTTTTAAAATGTTTGCCTCAGTAGGTTTGGTCTATTTATTTATACAGGTACAAGAAGAATTTTAATTAATCATATAGGCCTCCCTGAGTTTCCTCAGCAACTGTTGAATTATACAATTTTCAGCAACTAGTGAGGCCAAAATTAACTTCTGTCCAAAAATTTATATAAGAAATCTTGATTTAGACTGTATAAAAATTTTTATTGTTGTTTTACTAGTCAAGATAAGGAAACCAAGCCTAAGATACAGCTTACACTAGGTTTCATGTACAACACAGATAAATTTAGGTGAAATCCTCTCTTCTGAAGACTTCTAATTTGGCTAATGTCCCTGTGCTGTCAGGAAGTGACTATCCTTACCACCTGTGGGACATGGACCATCTAGCCAGGCACAACGAGACTAGTTTCCTGGAAGGACTTTGTAGGTATTAACCCCACATATTTTTCTTAACAATGAGCTTGTCTGTCCTAATGTATAAAGAATTGGTCTGTCCTAACATACTGTTGGCAATAATTTTAATTCATCTAAAAAAAGTAAAGTATTTTTTAATGTAACTGGCTGAGTCCAAAGTTTACTCTAAAAAGAAAAAGAAATATTAAGAGAGGCTGACGAATTCTCTCAAATTCAAATTCTTGATGTGTTTGGAAATTGAATACCTTGGGTCTAAAAAGCAGATTTTTAGAACTTTCATTGGAAAGTTAACATGTCTATGAGTATTGCTAATCTAACTTCAACAGAACAGAAATCAGTAACGTGGAACTGGGTTTGTAATGGCTTTTGTTTGAAATATTAATTCTTTCTCATAATTGCCAAGTCATGGAAAAAGCGCAAGTGCCCATCATTCCACAAATGGATTAATAAATTGTATATGTACACCATGGAATATTATGCAGCCTTAAAGAAAGATGGAGACTTTACCTCTTTCATGTTTACATGGATGGAGCTGGAACATATTCTTCTTAGTAAAGTATCTCAAGAATGGAAGAAAAAGTATCCAATGTACTCAGCCCTACTATGAAACTAATTTATGGCTTTCATATGAAAGCTATAACCCAGTTATAACCTAAGAATATGGGGAAGGGGAAGGGGGAGAGGGAGTGGAGGGAGGGGGGAGGATGGGCTGAGGGAGGGTGATTGGTGGGATTACACCTGTGGTGCATCTTACAAAGGTGCATGTGAAACTTAATAAATGTAGAATATAAATGTCTTAACGCAATAACTAAGAAAATGCCAGGAAGGCTATGTTAACCAATGTGATGAAAATGTGTCAAACTGTTTATAAAACCAGTTTATGGTGCCCCACGATTGCATTAATGTACACAGCTATGATTTAATAATAATAAAAAAAATGAGCTTGTCACAACTGATGAAAGGAAGATAGTTCTCAAACATGGCACTCCAGATATAACAGCTAATTTTATGTGTAGATTATATTGGGCTAAGGAATAACTAGAGAGCAGTTAAAACATTATTTCTGGGTGTGTCTGGGAAGGTGTCTGGGTGTGTCTGTGTCAGGAGATCAGCACTTGAATTGGTTGACTAAGAAAAGAAGATTCTCTCTCTCCCATAAGACCATAATAGCCGGGGACTTTAACACCCCTCTTGCAGAACTGGACAGATCCTCTAAACAGAAACTAAACAAAGATAGAAGGGACTTAAATGCAACCATAGATAACTGAATTGAAATTATACCTTATATCTTGTCAGACCACAAGGCAATTAAGTTAGAACTCAACTCCAACAAAATTTTTCATCCCCACACAAAGGCATGGAAACTAAACAATCTTATGCCAAATGTCATTTAGGTCAAGGATGAGATAAAGAAGGAAATTATGAGATTACTTGAACATAACAATGAAGCTACAAGTTAGCAAAACCTGTGGGATACTGCAAAAGCAGTCCCCTGAGAGGGAAATTTATTGCATTAGAGGCCTGTATTGAAAAAACAGAAAGAGAGCACATCGACAACCTAAGGAATAATCTTAAGGAAATGGGAAAGGAAGAGCAATCCAATCCCAAACCCAGCAGAAGAAAATAAATAACCAAAAATAAATCAGAAATAAATGAATTTGAAAACAAAAGAATCATTCGGAAAATGAATGAGACAAAAAGTTGGTTCTTCAAACAGATAAATAAAATCGATAAACCTTTGGCCAGATTAACTAGAAAGAGAAAAATAAAATCTCTGCTAACCATAATCAGAAACGAAAAATGGGAAATGACAATCAATACCACAGAGCTACAAGAGATTATCTCTGAACAGTACAAGAAACTCTCTATACCCAGAAATTTGACCATGCAGAGGAAATGGACCAACACCTGGAAACAGACCATCACCCTAGACTTAACCAAGAAGAAATATCTCTCTTGAATAGACAATAACAAACACTGAGATCAAAGAAACAATAAAAAATCTTCCAACAAAAATAAAGCCCTGGACCAGATGGCTTCACACCAGAGTCATATCAAACCTTTAAAGAAGTGCTTGTACCTAAACTGCAGAAACTACTCCAAAATATTGAAGAGGAAGGAATCTTGCCTACCATGTTCTATGAAGCAAACATCACCCTGATACCCAAACCAGGAAAGGACCCAACTAAAAAGGAGAACTACCAGACCATTTTCACTAATAAATATAGATAGAAAAATACTCAATAAAATATTAGCCAATAGATTACAGCTACACATTAAAAAACTATACATCACAATCAAGTAGGCTTCCCAGTGACACAAGGCTGGTTTAACATACACTAACCTATAGTGCTGGAAGTTCTACCAAGATAATCAGACAAGAGAAGGATATTAAGGGCATCCAAATGGGTGAAGAGGAGGTCAAACTCTCACTCATTGCCAGTGATATGATCTTATACTTAGAGAACTCCAGAGACTCAACCACAAGACTCCTAGGATTGATCAAGAAATACAGTAATGTCTTGGGATATAAAATGAATGTCCACAAATCAGTAGGCACTGTATATGCCAATAATAGCCAAGTTGAGAAACTAACCAAAGACACAATTTTCTTCACAGTAACTTCAAATAAAATGAAATATCTAGGAATATACCTAACAGAAAATGTGAAGGACCTCTACAAAGAGAATTATGAAACCCTAAGAAAGAAATAGCAGAAGACATTAACAAATGGAAGAACATGCCATGCTCCTAGCTGGGAAAAATTAACATTGTTAAAATTTCTATACTACCCAAAGCAAGTACAGATTTAATGCAATCCCCACTAAGACACCAACATCGTACTTTGAAGAGCTGAACAAAATAGTTCTTCATTTTTTATGGAACCAGAAGAAAACCTATATAACCAAAATAATATTTAGTAATAAAAAAAAAAGCTGGAGGCATCACTTTACCAGACTTCAGGCTATATTACAAGTCCACAGTGATGAAAACAGCATGACATTGGCACTAAAATAGAGACATACACACATGCAACTGAATAGAAAACCAAGAGATGAAACCAGTCTCAAGTTTCCATCTGATCTTTGATAAACCAAACCAAAGCATACACTGGGGAAAATATACCCTATTAAATAAATGGTGCTGGGAGTATTATATAACCACATGTAAAAGACTAAACCTGGACTCACAGCTTTCACCACTTGAAAAAATTGATTCAAGATGGATAAAAGATTTAAATCTAAGGCATGGAGGGATAAAAATCCTAGAAGAAAGTATGGAAAAAACTCTTCATGATGTCGGCCTGGGGAAAGATTTTATGAAGAAGACTTCAGTGTCTATTGCAACAACAACAAAAATAAACTAACGAGAATCAAACTGAAAAGCTTCTGCACAGCTAAAGACACAACAATTAAAGCAAACAGATAACCTTTGCAATGGGAAAAAATATTTGCATGTTACAAATCTGACTAAGGCTTAACAACTAGGATCTATAGAGAACTCAAATCAATCAAACAGAAAAAGAGCAAACAATCCCATGTATCACTGGGCAAGAGACATGAACAGAACCTTCTCTGAGGAAGACAGACTAATGGCTAAAAAACATTTGAAATAAAGGTCATCATCCCTAACCATCAGAGAAATGGAAATCAAAACCACCCTGAGGTATTCCCCAACCCCAGTGAAAAGAAATGACATCCCAAAGTCCCAAAATTGCAGATGCCAGCACGGATGTGGACAAAGGGAAACACTTTTACACTGTTGGTGGAACTGCAAACTAATACAGCCTCTTTGGAAAGAAGTATGGAGAATCCTCAAAAAACTTAAATTAGACCTCCCATTTGACCCCTTAAATTCCACTACTAGGTGTCTACCCAAAAGAAAAAAAAAATTCACTTTATTATAAAGACATTTACATTAGGTTGTTTATCACAGATCAATTTATAATCATCAAATGTGGAAGCAACCTAAATGCCCACCAAACCAGGAATGGATTAACAAGCTGTGGTATATGTATATCATGGAATACTATTCAACCATTAAAAAAGATGGAAACTTTATACTTTTGTATTAACCCGGATTGGAGTGGAACACATTCTTCTTAGTAAAGCATCACAAGAATAGAGAAGCAAGAATCCAATGTACTCAATTCTAATATGAAGGCAGTAGATGATCTAATAGAAGGTGGGGGGTCAGGGAATGAGGGAGTGGGGAGAGGAGAGGAGGGAGGGGCAGGGGGTCATAGTATATGGCACATCTCTTGGGGGCGGGACACGATTATAAAGGGGACTTTACCTAACAAATGTAATCAGTGTAACCCAGTTCTTTGTATCCTCGATAAACCCCAAATAACAAAAATAAATAATAAAATAAAATTTGGTAAGCAGGAAAAGGAGCAGTGTTTACTCTATGGCTAATTATCCCCCATTCCTCAGACAAAACCCCTCTGAGGATGCTACCCAGTGATCTGTGAATATTGACGTTTCTCTATCTGGGTGGTGAGAAGGGGCACTATTACCAGCCCTAGCTAAGCTTCAGGAACTATTATATCTGATGCTATTGGATGGTTCTTTCCCTGGACTCAAATAATTTCAGACACTAATGATGATCAGTATGATACTGAATACTCAAGGAAAATTCTCCATAAAGCTCCGGGGTTATCCCTCTGTGTAGTCTGAGAATAATTGAATATTATCATGATTTATCTGCCCCTATATAAATATGGCCTATGGCTTAAAGCTACTTGATACTGAAAAGAGTTTCGATTACTATTTCAGAGAAATTAAATTCCTTTTTAAAAAAAACAATACTATTATCTCACAGATATATGTAATAAACAAAGTAAATGCAAAGTTAACTGATCAGATTCTGAGCATTAAAATGCTGACTATTATTCTATAGTTATTAATATAGTAAATACTTAATTTGACCTTATTTTAGTACTTCTCTAAAATGCTATACTCATTTTTCTTATGTCCATCATTTCCTATACTATTGGTCTATACCTTTACCATGGATAAGACTCTGATAAGGGAGAAAGGAAAAAAATATTAAGTGCTAGTGAATTTGTGTATATGTTTGAACATCTATGGGGGAAAATGGGCTGGGTTTCAATGTGTGTAGACATGGCTGTGTAGATACATGGATTCTCTGTTACATCCAAATGTATCAGGCTGCAGCATGGCTGTGTGTCTGAGGATCATTTAACATATTTTTATATATGAGGGAATGATATTAATGTGGCTATGTATTTATACATGTGTGGTTTTGAGTCTTTCACAAGGTAACTAGCCTTTTGTGGGATTATGTGAGATGGTGAGCTAGGCTGCCATGAGATAATTATGTGGAAAACGCAGTTGAGGAGAAATAGAATGAGGCAGAATAGTAAGATGAGGAAACTTCAGATTCTAACCTTGCATAGCAATGAGATTTTGTTCTACTTAATTTGAATGCAATGACCATGTCCTCAAATCTCTTTGTTCTAGGACAAATTTTGAAAAGAAAATGAAGAACATATCCACCAAAAGTTTATTTTGGAAAATGCCTAATGTTTCAAAATCTTATTTTTAAGTAATATTTATGCTGTAGCAGTATTTAAATAAGATTTGGATGACCTCTAAAAACACCCTAAAAAACAAATGAAGTATGATGAGCAAAAAGCTAAAAAGTCAGGTTCTATTTATTTAAATACGATTTGGCTGAGGAGGATGGTTTTGCTTGCCAAGTTGGAGAGAACCTATTTTGGTAGCTGCTTTGCTGTCAGATGCGGGACTCCCATGGATAAATAGAAAAGCAAAAGTAATAGGCATAAAAAGGGTCATTTAAAAAAGATCCCATCACCCTCATTATTTCCCCATGTCTCACTGAAAGTAGTCCAGATCAAATCCATGAGCCAGATGGAGAATCATCTACTAGTATTCTTTGAGACGTAAGATCATGAAAGATATTACAAAAGAACTCCCCAAATTCCCTAACTGGTTATATATGTGAGAATATTCACCAAAATTCCTGAACACTTCTTCTCAGTATGCTTAGCAAAGGGCCAAGATTAGAGCATATATAAGTGGGGGAGACATGTGGCCTTTGTCCTGATCATCAAGTTGAAAGATATCCAGCAAATATAAATAAGGCATCATTTTACCCTAAAGGATATGTCATATTTCCTGTTATTCACTAAAGTCTCAACACTATGCTATATTTGACATAGGAAGAACAGCATCAAAGAATACAACGGTAATACAGGATGACCTTTGCTTAGAACCTACCATTTAGCTTGAAAGAGAGACAATAAACAATAAAAATAATGAATAAGACAGCTATCTAATAAAGTAAAAGATGGTAAGTGCTATGTGGGGGAGTCAGACTGGTTAAGGGGGATCAAGAGTAATGAGGTGGTAGGTTAGTGACTTAAATAAAGACAGCGTAGTCCTCATTGAAAAGGCAATATGTGAGTGAAGACAGGAAGGAGGCAAAAGATTTGACCAAGGAGCTGGGAAGGGGAAGAACACCAAGGAAATGGCATTGTCAGAAAACATGTAGAGCTGGATCCTGAGGTGAGAGCATGCTCAAGGAACAGCCAGGAGGCCAGTGGACTGGAGCTGAGGGAGGAGAGAGTAGCAGATGAAGTTGGATATGTGAAGATAAGGGTAGTGTTGATGAAGATTATGTAGGACTTTAGGGGTCACGATAAAGATATTGAAAGGAAGTTTTAATATAAAAAATAAAACAGTACACCTGGAGTCAGAAAGATCAGACTCAAATCCTGATCTATACATTCTAGTGGTATACATTTAGGCAAGTCATGAAACTAGTGTATGATGCCCCATGATCATATCAATGTACACAGCTATAATTTAATAAAAAATAAAAATATTATAAAAAAAATCATCCAGAGCCTGTATCCTCGAGTGAATTGAACGAAGATTTTTCAAGTGCTTCCTTTGCATCAATGAATTTGGATAAAGAAAACATGATTCCTCTGGCCGTAAAGTCTACAGATGATCGGGAAGAGAGGGCAAGGAAGCCAGTACAGTGAATGGAACAATGCAAGTGACAGGCAAACAGGTGGTGGTGCCAGAGGGGCTTCCCTAAGCACCCCATCACCATTGCCTCCACATTCTCTGCCATAGCGCCCTGCCTTCATCTTTTCTTTGTGGTACATCTCCTAATGGGAGATTATTGTATTCTTTGTTTTGTTTATTGCCTCTCTTTCCTCAACAGGGGCAAGACCCTTGTCTGCCTTGGTTCATTGCTCTGCTGCATCACAAATGCCTAGCATAGAGCCAGGCACAATGCCAGGCTGTGAAAATAACAAATGGAGAAAGCTTAATAGTAGAAAGCTTCATAGAATAGGGAAATTTAAGCTCAGTCTCAACATTTAAATAGAACTCAGTAAATAGACAAGGTGGAGTAGGTTATTTCCAGACAAAGGAACCAGCTCATGCAAAGGCAGAAGTTGTGTTGAGCAAGTTAAACATCTACAATACAGAGGAATAACATGAGTTCTCTCATACAATGGTTATGAGAATTCAAAAAGATCAGGCTTCTGAGTAATATGCAGAAGCTCCCTATAACTGTTGTGCGAGCCAAGCAGAGAATATTTGCTGTAGATGGTTTTCTCTATGTGGTGCCAAAAGACCTCTTTGATGGAACTGTTATGCAGTTGCCTGTGTTTTAGTGCCATTTAATGCAGCTGTTGTATCAGCAAGAATTCATGAGCATGTTGCTGTTGTCTTTCAACCCTTCCAAATGGGTATGTAAACCTTTATTCTCCCTTTTAGCTCCCAACTACCTCAGTACCACTGAGACAGAACTTTAATAAATGATCAGTAGCGCTCTGATCAAGGGAAATGACACTTCTGCAGACCATGAAAGATAAATGTTGCTGCATCTATTGAAATAAGTCACCTTTATGAAAGATCTATTAAATCTATATGGCAGATTTGGGGGCTGAGGAAAAGAATGCAAACAAGACATTTTTGGCAGACCCAAACAGGCCCATTCAGAAATGTTGTAAAACGTACAAATAACCCCATCCAAAGTATTTGTAATGCACTAGGGATGCAGCCTTATGATCTGCCTGTACAATTTCCATAACATTCGTTTTATTTTTTCTTTGTTAAGCAGACCCAGGTTGAGTTTGAACCTGTCACCTCTGGTATACTCTAACCACTGAGGTATGGGTACCCAGCCAATGTATTTTTTTTTTAATCAAAACTGATAGTTGAAAATATTTCCGTAAATCTATGCTCACAATAGTCTCCTTAGCATTGCATTACATCCAGTGTTGGAATAATGAATTAGGAAAAATATGCGCAGGGAGATTGCTTTTAAGAGCTTTTGATTCTGTAGAGGCTGAAAACATAGTAGAAGATTTGGAGTGACAGGAGATTTGAGATCAACTCATGGCTTGACTATTTAAAGATTTATGCCTCTCAGCAAATCACTTAGTCTCTAAGCCTCATTTATAAAATGAAAATAATTATGACACCTGCCCTCATGGGCTTGATAGAAGAAACAAATGAGATGATAGATGGGAAATTGATTCCTTACAAAGTGAAATTATACACAAATGCTATTTATTTTATTATGCGAGTTGTTTTGCTTTCTGTAAGTGATAACCGGAAATAGTACAGGTTTTCCCATATTCCAAATTTCTACTAGTGACCACACACTGCTAGTACCTTTGTAGTAGACTTTTTTTCCCTAAAGAGTTGTGACCATGTAGCTGTCATATTATTTTTGATGTTTCCCCTACCTTTAGATCAACAGTTCTCAACCTGTGGGTCATAACCCACAGGAACTGTATTAAAGGGCCACGGCATTAGGAAGGTTGAGAACCACTGCTTTAGATTATCAAAACTCTATATTTAGCACCCAAGGAATTTCACAACATTACATGAAATGGAAGACTGTCTTTTTATTCTTACATCCCTACTGTCTAGAACAGTTCTTGGCATTCAGGTGGTACCTGCTAAATACTGGTTGGATTAGTCAACAAACCTACATTTTATCCCATTCATCATTACTCTTCTTGATACATACATCCCAGAGTTCAGCCTCATTGAATTATATTCTTCTATATATTTTATACTTCCCAAGGTCCAAGTCTTTATGCAAGGTTATTCCTTCTGCCTGGAATGCCCTTCCACTACTCATTTCCACGTGTTCCTTTTTTTTATTAAGTCATATATACATAGATAATGAATACATTTATGTATATGTGGGGTACAATGTGTTGATTTTTTATACAATTTGGAGTGCTTACTTCAAACTAATCAATCTAGCTTTCACCCCCTTACTTGATTATTGTGTTAAGACATTTATGTTCTACACTTGATAGATTTGACTTGTATCCTTGCAATATGCTCCATAGGTATGGTCCCACCTCCCTCTATCAAACCTCCCCCTTCCCCTCCCTTCTCACTCCATTTCTCTCCTTCATCCTTGGCTATAGTTGTGTTCTATCTTTCATAAGAAAATGTGAGTAAATATAAATTGGTTTCATAGAAGTACTGAGTACACTGGATATTTTTTCCTCCATTTTCCATGTGTTCTTATCCTTATCTAAAACACTTCACTTTTCTCCCAAATAGAAGTAATATCTTCTCAGAATATTTTACTTGTACTTCTCACATGATGTTTGTAACATTCAATCTTGTATATGCAAATTGAAGAATGTGTTTTATTTCCCTTACTAATCTACATCTTTAATGGATTCAGGATCCTTAACAGATTCACTGCTATATTTTACATAACACATTCCTCAGTGACCTGCACAAAATAAATGTTTGCTATAGCTTGAAAGTGTTCCCCAATATGATGTATTGTAAATTTTAGCTCCAAATTCATTCATATGCTGTTGGTATATAGAGACGAGGCCTTTGAGATATAATTAGGATTAGGTACAGTCATCAGGATGAAGGGTCCATGATGGAATTAGTGGCTTTATAAGAAGAGAGAGACCTGAGCTGACACACAAGCTCTTGTTTTCTACCTATGTGATGGTTTCCACTATGTTACACTACAAGAAGGCCTTTATCACATGCCAGCCCCTTGATCTTGAACTTCCCAGTCTTCAGAACTGCAAGTAATAAACTTCTCTTGTTTATAAATTACCTAGTCGCAAGTATTCAGTTATAGCAATAGGAAACAGACTGAGATAATGTTCAATAAATGTTCATGGAATATGTGAATGAATGTCAAACAGAAGCAGAACAAAATTATATATTTATTACTAACTGGTTAAAAATTACAGAGTGCTCCAATTCTATTTAAATCAGTGTGGTTTCTTGATAAAATAAGCCCATACTTCACTCTTGAAAAATGAAGACACGAGAACATTTTGAATTCAACACTCATTAAAATATCTTGGGAATTTTTATTTTCTAATTTAATGATTCATTAGAGATAAAGGAAATGTATATGATACAAATTTGATAAAATTTCAGCAACTTATATTAAGTAAATCTCAATCTGCAAACTTGAAAGCTTCACTATGATAATATTCTGTTCAATGACCTTTTATATTTATCCTTTGGAAACTATGCTTAGACTTAATAACCCAACATTCTCATTACCATTTATTTTGACCTCAAAACTAATTTTGCAGCCTATAGGAGAAAACTTTTCCTGCTAATTAGTTCTTCTTGGTTGTATTCCAAGAGAAATGACAAATTTCACCTTGTTTAAGATGCCTCTTGATACTGGTTTAAACCAACAGAAAAAAACTATGTATAATTTCAAACTCACATATTTTTTCCCATGAGAAAGAAACCAACATTTTATCCAAGCATTCCCTACTCATTAACACCATTTAGTAACAAACAATTTGGAATCCTGGAACCTTAGTATTTCATTGTTAACATAATGAAATATAGAAGTGGTGAAACAATTTGAAAATCATATACCAATATTTCAATAAACTAACTAGACTCTGACTTTCATCCTTGATATATTTCAAATACAGTTGAACCTCTGTAAGCTGACCACACAAGGGATAATAACAAACTGATCACCATATGTAGGTGGTCAACATAAGGAAGTAGGCCTACTTACTGTACAGATATGTACATGTGGTTCATCTATGGTCTGTGGAAATTAGGTCAACTTAAGGAGGTGGTCAATGTAGGCAGGTGGTCAACTATGGAGGCTCTACCATAATTGGTTCATTACTAAAGCCTACCTCTTTAAAGTATTTCCTCTCTCAGGTTGATTATACACTATTAAGGTTTGTGCAATTAAGGACTATTTTAGTGTTAAAGTTAGCTTATTAATGGATCTGTGTTAAGAGTGGAAATCCTCAGTCATTTGTTTATTCTTCTAGAAGGATACAAAGAGGCACAATTAGTAATTCTGTTTTAATTTCAACTTCCCTAGTGTTCCAAAATTCTTGGAAACGATTCACCTTTTAAATATGCATTTTAAATGGTGACATCTTTATTGGACTATTGACAAGACACATACTTTTTGCTGCCAATGTAGCCCTCCCATATGTTCTTTTACTGTTACTTTATTAAACATTTCAAATGAAGAAAACATACTTCACCCATGTCCTCTTTTGTGATGCTTTACCAAATGGGATATTGGAACAACCCAGGTTCAAATTTCAGTTTTGCCACTAACTCATGTGTTTTGCCAATTTTTCTCTTTAGATTGCTTTATTAAAATGTTTTTAAACTTCATTTTTGTGCCCATTTCCTCATTTATAAAATGAATTTGACACATTTCCCACTTTCAGTTTGCATCTAACACTTAGTGAAACACAAATTTGACCAAGTTATTTCTGTTTAAAATCTACCAATGACTTCCTACTGCATACAAGATGAAGGCTATACTCTTTAGCTTAGTGAACTAGGTCCTACTTGATTTGACCATTATTTATCTCTTCAGATTTGCAACCTCAAAATGAATTGCTGCAACTCACTCATACTACTCCATGCCAATTGTTAATATCTGTTCTCAACTCCACATTTAATGATGTGGCATTGGTCATAACGGGAGTATTTGCATTATGGAAATCAGCAACCAGAGAGTGGATTGTTGAACATTCAGCAGCAAGCCACCTGTGGTAGGTACTTCAATAAGAGCAGCTATGATTATGAGTCTCCAATAATGTCCCATCCAACTCAAAAGAAAAGCCAAAATCTTTACAATGGCTTGGAAAGGTTTACACATGCTGGCCCTCATTACTTCTCTAACTTCACCTCTTCCACCTCCCTTCATGTATGCTGTTCCAGACCCACGAGACTGGTTCTTCTTCCTCAAACACATTGGGCTCACTCCCAACCAAAGTACAACCAGATAAATGCTTGCTATTCTTTCCACCTCAAGTACTCCTTCTTATCCTCAATCTCAAATCTCAAAAAGATCTTCCCTGATGAGTGCTGCAATTTTCTTATGTAGCCCTTTTGTGCAAATTAGAAAAAAGTCCCCTCTTGAATGGACTCATCCTTATAGGCACAAGTCCTTTAGAAGAAGAAAAAGGTGACCATAACTCAAAGAAAATGCAACTTCCTAGAGGGTAATTGACTTGGCAAGTAGAGATTGGGCTGTTTCAGTCTTCCTTGCCCCCTTAGCTGAGAACCTCTGTTCAGTGCCAAACTGCACAGCTATACATGAGGCACTTTCCCTCACTACCCTATCTAAATAGCTGCTGCCTCAGGTATTCACTATCATAGTATCTTCTTTTTTCCTTTACAAAACCTATCACAATAGATAATTACTAGATTAAACCAAATGAAGAAAATATGTACAGTTTTTAAACTTGCATATTTTTACTCATGAGAAATAAATAAACATTTATCGAAACATCATCATTTCTCTCTCTCACTCTCTCTCCTTCTCTCTGTCTTTTTCTCTTCTCTTTTCTCTCTCTATCTCTACCGCTATCTCTGTCTCTATCTCTATCACTCTCTCTCTTTCTCTCTCTCTTTATCTCTCCCCATCTTATTTTGTAGAGATGGCCTTCCTATTGCCCAGGCAGGTCTTAAACTCCTGGCCTCAGGCCTCCTCCTCCTTCAGCCTTCCAAAGTGCTACAATTACAGGCATGAGTCACACACCCAGCCCCAAATATATTCGTCATGCTTTGACATTTTACAATATAAAATTTGGACCCCTGGTATGTAGTGTTAACATAATTATAAGTTTTCTTACAAGATAAGAAAATAGTTTGGAAATCACATAATAATTTTAATAAATTGACTAGGGTCTGACTTTTACCCTTGACTTACTTCAAATGATTCGTTTGTTATTAATGCCTACCTTTTTTTCCTCTGCCAGGTTACATTGTTTGCTCCTGTGTTTAGGTGTTTCATATCTTTCTCCTCTACCTATAATGTAATGTGGCCTCCGTGAATGAAAAGACCATGGCCTTGTCAACCACTGTATCTGCAGAGCTTAGAACAGTGACCAACAAATGTGTGTCAAATATTCCATGTAGTATTTCATTTTAATGAAATATTTGTTCTCTATAAAAAGTATAAAAGCTTTTATCTGGATTACCTGTACATCTCTTCCAATTTAGATATTCTAGGATTTGATTTTATTAGCATTCTAAAATCTTCCTACCATAACATACAGGGTAGCAAAAGTGGAATGAGGAATTGTAATACACAAAGTTTCCAAGATCCTGGAATCCTCTTCTTCTATTTCCTGGACGTGGAAAGTTAGACTTTGAATACGACTTTTGTGTTTCTTGAAAAAGTATGTGCCTCTTTTTCAGCCTATTTCCTCATTTGCCAAATGATGGGCTTGGAGTAAACCAATTAGAAAAAGAATGTACACAGCTATGATTTAATAAAAAAAAAGAAAAAGAAAAAGAAAAAAATCAATTATTTTTATTTTTACATACTTAACAAAAAAATCTATTTTTTAAATAAAAAAAATCTACCTGAAGTCCTCCCTCAGTGTATACATAAATTGAGAAGTTTCTGCTTTGTTTGAGGGAAAGCAGGAGGGCCCAGACCACTGATTGATTAGCTTCCTCATCATATTCATAAACCACAGTGTAAAAACTTCTGCATTAGATGTTCCAGAAAGTCTGTGCCATATACAATATTCTATGACTATACCATTGTTATTCAGTAGATTACAGGGCCAGTGAGGATATAGATAGGCAGGATATCAGTATTATCAAATGAACATCCACAGCCAATGTTTACTACAGCACTATTCATAAGGTGTGGAGTCAATATAACTGTCCACCAACAGATAAATGGATTGTATACTCCAATAACAGTGAAGATGAGAAGCTAATTAAGGACACAACTCCCTTCACCATAGTTTCAAAGAAAATGAAATACCTAGGAATATACCTAATGAAGGAGGTAAAGGACCTCTATAAAGAAAATTATGAAATCCTCAGAAAGGAAATAGCAGAGGATATTAACAAATGGAAGAACATACCATGCTCATGGATGGGAAGAATCAACATTGTTAAAATGTCTATACTTCCCAAAACAATCTACCTATTCAATGCCATTCCTATCAAAATACCAACATCGTACTTTCAAGATTTAGAAAAAATGATTCTGTGTTTTGTATGGAACCGGAAAAAAAATCCCATATAACTAAGGCAGTTCTTAGTAATAAAAATAAAGCTGGGGGCATCAGCATACCAGATTTTAGCCTGTACTACAAAGCCATAGTGGTCAAGACAGCATGGTACTGCCACAAAAATAGAGACATAGACACTTAGAATTGAATAGAAAACCAAGAAATGAAACTAACATCTTACAACCACCTAATCTTCGATAAAATAAACAAGCACATACCTTCGGGGAAAGGCTCCCTATTCAATAAATGGTGTTGGGAGAACTGGATATCCACATATAAAAGACTGAAACTGGACCCACACCTTTCCCCACTCACAAAAATTGATTCAAAATGGATTAAGGACTTAAATTTAAGACATGAAACAATAAAAATCCTCCAAGAAAGCATAGGAAAAACACTGGAAGATATTGGCCTGGGGAAAGACTTCATGAAGAAGACTGCCATGGCAATTGCAACAACAACAAAAACAAATGAGACTTCATTAAACTGAAAAGCTTCTGTACAGCTAAGGAGACAACAACCAAAGCAAACAGACAACCTACACAATGGGAAAGGATATTTGCATATTTTCAATCAGACAAAAGCTTGACAGCTAGGATCTATAGAGAACTCAAATTAATCCACATGAGAAAAGCCAATCCCATATATCAATGGGCAAGAGACATGAATAGAACCTTCTCTAAAGAAGACAGACAAATGGCTAACAAACATGAAAAAATGTTCAGCATCCCTATATATCAGAGAAATGCAAATCAAAACCACCCTGAGATACCATCTAACCCCAGTCAGAATGGCCCACATCACAAAATCTCAAAACTGCAGATGCTGGCGTGGATGTGGAGAGAAGGGAACACTTTTACACTGCTCGTGGGACTGCAAACTAGTACAACCTTTCTGGAAGGAAGTATGGAGAAAACTCAAAGCACTCAAGCTAGACCTCCCATTTGATCCTGCAATCCCATTACTGGGCATCTACCCAGAAGGAAAGAAATCCTTTTATCATAAGGACACTTGTACTAGACTGTCTATTGCAGCTCAATTTACAATTGCCAAAATGTGGAAACAGCCTAAATGCCCACCAACCCAGGAATGGATTAACAAGATGTGGTATATGTATACCATGGAATACTATTCAGCTATTTAAAAAAAATGGAGACTTTACATCCTTTGTATTAACCTGGATGGAAGTGGAAGACATTATTCTTAGTAAAGCATCACAAGAATGGAGATGCATGAATCCTATGTACTCAATTTTGATATGAGGACAATTAATGACATTTAAGGTCATGGGGTGGAAAGGAAAAGCAGAGAGAGGGAAGGAGGGAGGGGGGTGGGGCCTTGGTGGGACCTTCTGGGGCAAGACATGATTTCAAGAGGGGTTTTACCTAACAAATGCAATCAGTGTAACCTGGCTTATTGTACCCTCAATGAATCCCCAACAATAAAAAAAAAAAACATAACATTTGTATGCATTGGGAAATCAAAAGTCTGTGTGAGTCACTTTATTGAGCCATTTGCTTTATTGCAGTAGTCTAGTACCTAGAACCAAGCCCTCAGTATCTCTGAGGTATGCCTGTAGTAAGGAGAATAGTTGTTGCTAGAGGCTGAGAAATGTTGGAAGGAAGATAGGGTGGGGACACGTTAGTTAAAAGATACAAAATTATAGCTAAATAGAAGGAATACGTGTTATATAGCACTGGAGGGTGATGATAGTTAGTAGTAATTTATTGTGTGCTTTCAAATAGCTGGAAGAAAGGATTATGAATGTTCCCAACACAAAGAAATGGTAAATGGATATGCTGTTTATCCTGATTTGATCATTATGGATTGCATACACATATGGAAATTTTACTCTGCAGCTTTATGTTTCAATTAAAATAATAAAAAGTAAAAGTGAGTAACAAACATCTAACGTACTAATTTTGGTCATCTACTACCAATTAGGTGTCAATTCTAGCATAGAATGTTTGTATGCCTTCATTTGGTTTTCACATATCTCCTTATGACATCGTTTCCAATCAATATATTCCATTTTTTCCCTAAGTTTCATACTCTTACTTAATTCCTTGTCCTTCTTTACCAACATTCTGCTACAGTGAAAGAATGTCAATAACCAAACATCAGGATCAGTTGTTCAATCCTCTGTGTGTTCCTTACATTTTCTATTTTACACCTTTCTGCATAAAGACACATTTTTCATAGTTTATTCTACCCCATGCCTTTAAGTCCACTTTATTCCAACACAACAGCAAAGGAGGTGACTGTCAGCAAAATTGCACTTTCCATTAAAAAATTAAGTAGCTTTTAAAAGAGAGCAAGATGACATATTTCAACCCAGCCACTGCATTTACTGCAGAGTTTGTTTTAAAAGCTCACTGTAGAATTTTAAGACTATAGCTAAGGCTTGTTCATGAGTCATTAGGGCACTCTCTGCAGGCTTTAGTAAGGTGATTTTGTAAAAAGCTACACAAGCTAATGAATCCAAGTTTCATTAAATCGTTAACTGTATTCAGTTAGAAACAATGTAGTGTGACTTTCTACAATTACTGGAAATCACAGCAGAGGAAATGCTGGGAAATTGGAAGGGCGAGTGTATACAAGTTAGCAAAGTTCATTATTTTTGTTTCACCTCTTATTAACCTTGGGCATTACCCACACATGATTCTAAGCAGACTTGGGAACATCACTTGCTAGAAATGTTCACTGCAGTGAATTCCAAACTACAGAAAAATCATGCAAGTCAATTCTCATTTAGATCTGACATCCTTCCAACTGTTCCAAACTTAGGCATTACCTTGATTTCTTAATTGTGATTTATGTTTATCTTTTTAAGTGTCAAGTACAACATATATAGAAGTCAGAAGAACTGGATATCTGTCTTGGCTTTTTTATGTACTAGAGGAAAAAAGTATTCCTCTATCAAGTGCAATTTCTTCTTTTGTAAATTGGGGCACAAATCCATATTCTGCCTACCTGTTTGTATTTATAAGGGTCGAATGAAATCACATCATTTTAGGGAGAGGCAGTCCACCATGGGCCCTGAGAATCCCTGCAAGTCTTTGCTGACTGATGCCAAATTGCAAGGCTTATCGCTCTCCTGATAGTAAGGTGTTTCTGCAGCTAGTCACATAGGCAACTATGTAGGTCAAGGCAACCACAGCATGACTACTGGGAAATGCCACTCCCTAGGCCTGTTTGCTATTTCATACTTAAAGCAACATTTGCTTCTTGCTTAGAATGTGCTAAGCAGTTGGCCCTGGTTTCCTCAGCTATGGTGCAGTGTAATCCATCAGGTGTCTAGCACCTGAGTTTATCACCTTGCCACCCCAAATTTGGGACAGGGGAACCAGCACAGTTATGCTGATGTTTAGCTTATGTGTTGTGCTATGAGAAACAAACTGCCCCATCAGACAAGTCCAACACTTCTGCAGCTGTACCACATTCAGTCCTTGCCATCGTCTATCAAGTTGGGATTCTTGCCTTACAGTCCTAAACTCTAAAATCTTCAATCTTATATGATGCCACAGCATCAGTTATCATCTATATGCTAAGAATCCCAAAGTTATGTCTTCAATTCTTAGACGTTTTATATTCATCCCTCAATGACCCACAGATACCTCCAAGTCTACCTGTCCAAAATTGAGTTCATTATCTTTTTCACTCCCTACTCAGATCTGCTCTTTTCATTTTGCGTATCTTGGTTCACGGAACCACCATCTACACACCATTCCTAGTTAGAAACCATGCATCATACTCATCTACTCTTTTCCACTTATCAAGCCCCATAATGCACAAATATTCAGTCACCATAGTCCTTCATATAACCACTTACTATGTTTTAATTTTATTCCTTCTCCCCATCCCCATTGCCACTGCTCTAATATCTTCCTCTTTTGCCTAAATGTGTTTCCCTTCTTTCCTTAATACATGAAAAATTCATTTCTGTTTTGGGAATTTATAATGCTTGTCCTTCTACTTGTCCACATATCAGTATGTGATAAGTATCTGATTTTTCCTTGTCTCACCAGCATTGTCTTTTGCCATCAGCCTAATACTACCAATCTTATGCTCTAGAAATATTTAAAAAATTACTTGTTGGTTTCTAAACTTGGACAGCACTTTATCTTTACCTGCAATCTATGATGTACCACCAAGATCCTGCTTCAGGGAAAAACTTCTTGTTCTAACTGCTGGGAATTCTATCAGTGGACAGCATCATCTGGCAGCCCCTTCAAGGATTTTCTCAGCTACAGAGAACAGCTTTGCCCAAGGTCACATCCTTTACTGGGGCAACTCATTTCTAATGAACAATATTGGAGCACAAAGACCTGGACACCTTGACCCAAAAGAGGACAATTCACAACTCTGAAAGGCCACTCCAGTTCCAGAGCCCCTTGTGTATTCTCCTAGACCTGTATCACAACTGGACTTTTGCCCTATGAAAATTCTTGCTTCTTTCTCCTTTCTTCTATAATTACTGAACTCAAAGACACTTCTTAATAAATAGCTTGCACACTAAACTCAACTCAGAGTCTGCTTCCAGGAAACCCAACAAGTGACAATATTACACTGGCTGGTTCTCTGGGACAGCCTGCTTCTCTCCCTAACCTCCTGGTAAATGCCTTATAATCCTTTAATAATCAATGCAAGCATAATTTCATCTGTGAAACCATCCTTGAGCTTTCTTCTCCACACCCCTCCCACCAGTGAAGTTCATAATTACATAATCCTTTTATGCTGCCATTAAATTTTGTAGAAAATTCTTTTAATACACTCATCAAAGAGTATTATGTTATTCGTTCACTTGCCTGTATCTCTTGATTAGACCTCGTGCTTCTTCATATGAGGATCTATATCTTATCTACCTTTGTATATACACCATCTAGCACAGTAACTGTCCCATGACAAGGGAAAGAATGAATAGTCACAGGATTACAAGTTTCAGTGAATTGGGGAATGGTATTTTGGGTAGAATGGATAACACAAGAAAGCAACAAGTCTTGGCAGTATATGATGTGTTTACAAATCAATATTCATTCATTCAACAAATATTTTTGTTTACTTACTATGTACTAATCACTATATTTCATACAGAGGCACAGAGATAAACAAGATATAAAACTCTCAGCCCTTACAATCTGTTAAAGAAAGACACATATTGGATAAGAAACTCCAATAACTATTAGTGTTAACAAGGAGAAGTGCAGAGCGTTATGAGATCATATAGCAGGATGGTCTGATCTTACCAACGGGGCTTAAACAAAGGCTTAACAGAATAATTAAATTTTAAGCTGAGGCCTTTATAGTAAATAACAGCTATTTAGGTGAAAGAGGTAAGGTAAGAATGATTCAAGAAGATGAATTGGCATGTGTCAGGACCCTGAGATGGCAAAGATGACATGTTCAAAGATAGGAAGAAACACTAGAAAGAAATGCCAAGCACTGTCAGTAGAAACTTATTTTAGAGACAGATTATGGAAAAATATTAACTCATGGTAACATATTAGAATATTTTGGTAGAAACCTAACTGTACTGAAAAATAATTTAATTAAATATCAACATGATTATCTGCTGCATAGATGATAAATTAGAAGGAAGAGTGCCTGGAGAGGCAGAAAGAGTGTTTAGGATGCTGGGGTTTATTTTTTTTTATTTACTTGTATTTTTAAAATAAGTTTAGAAGTGAAATTATTATGGTCTAGGCTAAGGCAGTGGAAAACGGATGGACAGAATGTTTTACACAGCAGAGATTGTTATGAAATGCCCTTGAAGGACTTGGTGACTTGTTATATGTCAAAGGTGAAGAAACAAAATACTTATTGTGAAAACAGCATGGAAGTTTCTTTACAAAGTAAAAATAGAACTACCATTGATCCAGCAACCCTACTACTGGGTATATATCCAAAATAATTTGCTTCATTATTTTAAAGAGAAACTTGCACTCTTATGTTTATTACAACAGTATTCACAATTACCAAGACATGGAATCATTCTAAGTATCCATCAACAAATGAATGGATAGACAGCATGGTGCATGTACACAATGGAATACTACTCAGGCATGAAAAAGGGTGAAATCCTGATATTTGTTGCAGCATGAATGAGGCTGGAGGACATTAGGCTAAAGGAAATAAGTCAGGCACAGAAAGACAAAGATTTATTGTTCTCACTCACATGATGAAACTAAAAAAAGTGGATCTCAAAAAGGTAGAGAGTTGATTGGTAGTTACTAGCAACTGGAGAATGTTAGAGGAGAAGAAAGAGAAGGGAAAGGTTGGCTACACAATGCAAAATTACAGCTAGATAGAAGGAATAAGTTCTATTGTCCTATAGCACTGTCAGCTGCCTGTAGTTAACAATAATTTATAATTTCAAATAGCTGGAAGAGAGGATTTTGAAAGTTCCCAGCATGAAGTAATGATAATTGTTCCGGATAATGAAAATACTAATTATCCCATTTGATTATTACACATTGTATACAAGTATTCAAATATTATACTGTAACCCATAAATATGTATAATTATTATGTGTCAATTTAAAATAGGGAAAGGAAAGGAATGAACTTAAAAACGTCTTAGATTGCCTTCCAGAATATCCAAGGAGGAGAAATTAAGAGTGCTGCTCTGCCAAAACAGAGAAATGAGCCAAGAACAAAGACTCAATTAGTTGTTTATTGATAATAAACATGATTTGCTGTTTATATAGCAGTCAAAATATACACCACAGTAAAAGGATCTAGCGCTTCCTCCACCCAAATTTGGGTTATTTATTCATTCAGCTAAATCATATTTGTTGAACCCTGACTGCCACGTGCCAGACACTGGACCAGGCAGCAGGGACAGAATATTGAAAAACAGATTCATTCCCTGCCACCATAGAGCTTAATTTTAGCAACCTGCCTTAGCCCGGACCATTATAATTTCACTTCTAAATTTATTTTAAAAATACAAATACATGGGGGAAAAAACTCCAGCATCCTAAATAGTCCTTTTGCCTCCAGGCTCTCTTCCTGCTCATTTATCATCAGTGCAACAGATAATCATGCTGATATTTGACTAAATTATTTTTCAGTAAAGTCAAGTTTCTACCAAGTTTATATTCCAATGATTTCCTGTTCTCTTTATTTATTTTTAATTTTGAGTAATTTCTACCATGCTATGGACTGTAAATATTTGTCATCTTGTTAAATTGTAAAGATACTGGTAGAGATATATGTATTGCCAGTATCCATTTTCAATACTCACTTAATATCCATTGTGCTTTATAATAGCAAAAAAAAAAAAACAAAAAAAAATCTGTTTAAAAGAGCTTTGCCAACTGACTCCAAGCACTCAACCAAATTATCACGATTAAGTAAAAATTAGGCACTGTCACCATGAAAGTTGCTTTTTCAATTAAAATCCGCTATGGCTATTTTGATATATACTTCACTTTGGAAAGAGTTTTCAAGTAAAGTATGTGTTGTTAACTAAAGTGTGTCTGACTGTTGATTAGATACAATGTGGAGCATATAAAAAAGGGAAAATGCTCAATGCAGGTAGAAAAGGAACACAGCATGCCTATTTCATAGCTACATGTTTTTTTACTTATGTGAACTTGTTATTTTGACATGGAAAAGGGACGTGGTAGTAACTTACCAGACCTATCTCTGGTGAGGCATTTGCCACCCTGAGCCTTCTGCAGGTCTGTTTCTAAGTAGTGGTTTTGCCTTATACTCTTATTGTATCTGTTACTGGATAACAGCCTAAAATGGTGGCTACCACAAAATAGAAAGCATAAGATTCTTCTTGTCAGAACTGAAGATGAAACAAAAAATTGAATTGAATGCTTTTCTTAGGATGTTGGTTTCATTTGTGCAATCTAAATCTCTGGAAAATAATAGATCTTTAAGAAAGATTTAATCACAAATAGAATTATAAATTAATTGTGAATTATAATAAGTTACAACTAATTTTTTTGTAAATGTATAAATCATAAATGTTTATGAATATCTATTATTATAAATTATTTGTTAATTTGAAAATGCTTACTATATTTCTCCCAGTAAGAGGATTGATTTTACTAAGTCACTTACGTTCTCCAGAGTCACCTTGGATTGCAAGCTATGTAATCACGTTTTCTAAAACCCAAGAAATTGTTCTTTCTTGGACCATTCCCACATTCACTTGCTAGGGAGAGCAGTGCACAAAGATAGAAGCAACGTGATTTCAGAACAGCTGCACCAGCCCTGGAGTGAGGAAATAAAGGCCTTAACTGCTGAGATTTTTTTTCTGGGGGTGGGAGTTCATGGATACAGAAAAATATAATCACTTCAGTAATACAAAGGCACTCCTACCAGGATAAGTTTTTTTTTTTTCTTTTTTTGTTTTCTAAACACATACATTTTAATTGAAAAAAATTCAAACATGTATATGATTTTTTTAAAGCCTGTTAAATATGTGAACAACGTACATGATCCAAATTATGTTAAAAGGGTGTACAGTGAAAGCTCAGTTCTTTTTACGCCTCAGATTCCATCTCTCTCAATTCAACTGTACAGGGACAACTCATAAGTTTTTCTGCACCTTCCAGCAATTTTGCATGCTAGAAATCAATCACAAACCGAAACTTCTGTAGTACCATACACTCTTACCATCCAGTCCAAAATGGTGGCTACCACTATAAACATATTTTTTCACTTTGAATATTTTCATTTAAAAATGTGTTTCATAATACATATGTATTTATATCATTCCACATCATAAATCGCTGCTCTTGTATATGGATTACATGGATATGCTGTCACTTATTTGATGAGTCTCCTTTTAAAGTCCTCTTTAGACATCTGAGTTGCTTTTACTCTTTTGTTATTATAAAGAATGCTACAGTGTAGTTACATACAGAACATGGGATGGTGCACAGTGGGAAGAGGACAGCTTAAAACATGGTATATTAACAGTGGCATAGTTTAGAATTAGGCATACATATTGATAACAAAAGAAGACCTCATGTACCCAATTTTTATTGTTCTAAAATTCCCTACCAGTGAAGTATTCCCTTATTTTCTCTCCTTCCTTAGCAAGCAACTATTTTAGTGAATAACATTTTGAACATACTGCTTTGTGCATATATGCAAACTGATATGGAGTAAAATTTTTATAGATATTGACAAATTGCTCTCCAAAGTGATTCCATCAATATCCATTTCACCAAGAAGAAATGAGCATGCCTGTTTGTCTACACAGCCAATTATACTGTGCAATGTTGAACTTTATATTTTTCCATTCATATTTATTTCATTATGCATAGAGCTCAGTATCATTTCCCATATTTATGTTCCTGATAAATTGTCTTTCCATGTTTTTCTTTACTTTTTCATTGAGATATAATTCACATTCCATAAAATCCACCCACTTAAAGTATAATATTCAGGCTCGCTGCCCTTTGCTCAGTGGTTAGGGCATCGGCCACTGAGGGCTGGCAGGTTCAAACCTGGCCTGGGCCTGCTAAAAACAATGACAACTATAACAAAGTAGCTGGGCGTTGTGGCGGGCGCCTGTAGTCCCAGCTACTTGGGAGGCTGAGGCAAGAGAATCACTGAAGCCCAAGAGTTTGAGGTTGCTGTGAATGTGACACCACAGCACACTCCCTAGGGTGACATAATGAAACTCTAACAATAAATAAATAAATGAATAAATAATAAATAAAGTATAATATTCACTGGGTTTTATAATATACATGTGGTGGTAGAAACATGACCACTATCTAATTTGAGAACATTTTCATCACCTCAAAATGTAGTCAACACCCATTTGCAATCATCCCTCATCACCAACTTTCCCAGGCCCTGGCAATAAGTATACTTCATTGCGAAAATCTCCTATAAATAGAATCATGTGATACGTGATTTTTGTGCCTGGGTTCCTTCACCCAGCACAATGTTACCAGGATCCGTCCATGTTGCCGCATGGATCAGTACTTCAGTGCTTTTCGTGGCTAAATAATATTTCATCATATCACTTTTGAGAAATGTTTATTCAAGTCCTTTGCTAATTTTTTTTTAATTGGGTTACTTGTTTTCTTCCTGTTGATTGAGATTTTCATATATTTTACATGTTTACTCTTATCATATTTCTGGCTATGAAATATTTTCTTCCATTCTGTATGTTGGCTCTTCACTCTGTTGATTATTTGCTGTGCAGAGCTTTTTAGTTTGATATAATCCTATTTGTCTATTTTTGCTTTTGTTGCATAAGCTTTAGGGATCAAATCCAAAAATTCATTGCGCAGATCAATGTCCTATAGCTTTTCTACAAAGTTTCCTACCAGTAGTTTTATAGTGTCAGGACTTGTGTCTAAGTCTTCAATGCATTTTGAGTTCATTTTTATATGTGGTGTGAGACAACAGTCCAAATTCATTGTTGTGTGTATGGATATCTTTTATTGAAGATATTGCCTTTTTCCATTTTGTCTTGTCAAAAATCAGTTGACCAGGAGTACATGGGTTTATTTCTGTGCTCTCTATTCTATTCCACTAGTCAATGTGTCTATTTTAATACCAGGATCACACTGTTTCAATTACTACAGCTTTGGAAATGAGTTTGAAATCAGATAGTGTGATGCTTCTAGCTTTTCTTTTTGCTGAAGATTGGCTTAGATATTCAGGTTTCTTTTTTTTGTGGTTCCATAAGAATTATAGGATTGCTACGCTTTTTAATGAAATTCAATTAACTACTTTTATTTTATTGCACTTGCATCTTTGGTGTCCCATCTAAGAAACCATTCCCAGATCCAAGGTCATATTTACACTTGTGTTTCTTAAGGGATTTATATTTAAGCTCTTATTTTTAGGTCTGTGAACCATTTTAATGCAGTTTTCCTATATAGTGTAAGCAAGATCCGCCTTGTTTCTTTTGCATATGAATATCCAGTTGTCCCAACACAATTTGTTGAAAAGATCGTTTTTGTTATGAGATATTTTCAGGTTCATGTATTTCAAGGTATTTCCTACTTTTCCTTGTGATTTCTTCTTTGACCCATTGGCTATTTAGTGGTATATGTTTCCTTTCCATGTTTTTGAATGTTCCTAATTTCCTTCTGTGTTGATTTCTAATTTTATTTTTATTTATTTTTGTTGTTGTTGCAGTGGTTTAGCTGGCCCAGGCTAGGTTCAAACCTGCCACCCTCGGGTGTACGTGGCTGACACCATAACCACTGGGCTACGGGCACTGAGCCTGATTTCTAATTTTAATACACTATTATTGAAGAACATACTTCTAATTATTTCTATATTTTTAACTTCATTGAAGGCTTTTTTGTAATGGCTTCATGTATGAGCTACCCTGTAGGACAGGCATCCTCAAACTGTTTAAACAGGGGGCCGATTCACTGTCCCTCAGACCGTTGGAGGGCTGGACTATAGTTTAAAAAAAAAAAAACTATGAACAAATTCCTATGCACACTGCACATATCTTGTTTTGAAGTAAAAAAAACAAAACGGGAACAAATATAATCACACTGCTTCATGTGGCTCGCGGGCCGCAGTTTGAGGACCCCTGCAGTGTAGGACATTTTATACGTACTTGAGAAGAATGTACATTCTTCAGTTGTTATATGGAAAGTTCTGTGGCTATCCGTTAGGCCTAACGGTTTATAGTGCTACTCATAGTTTCAATTTCTTTATTCACATTTCGTTTAGTTGTTTTATCCATTACTGAAAGTGAGGTATGGAAGTCTCCAATTTGTTTTTGCTGTATCATCTGCTTCTCCGTTCAATTCAGTTTGTGTCATATCTGTGTCACATAATTTATTGTAAGAGTACTTACTTTGCTAATTATTGCATAACATCCTATGTGATATTTAGATCAGGTTAGTTCTTCTAAGAAAAATATCCTGTTATTTGAGATTCCATTCTATTTGTATAACAACTTACAGAGATTTGGCATCTTGAAAATATTTAGCTTTCATATCCATAGTGATTGCCTTTGTACTTATTCATATTTATTTTACAACCTTCAGTGGAATTTTAGTGTTTAATATTTTCTTCTTACACATTTCTACATATTTTTGGTGCATTTTATTCCTATATATGTTATATTTTATATAAAAATCTATTTTTCATTTGTGTTTTCTAATTTATTGTTGAGTATATAAAGGAAAGCTATTGTTTTGTTTATTACAAAAATTTGTAACTTTCCTGCTGAAATCTTTAATGGTCTAACAATTTCTTGTTGACTCTCACAAATGAACAACCCTAATTCCTTAAGAAAATGACAATTTTGACTTTTGTTTTCCAGTCCTTATACCTCTTTCCTAAAAGTACTATCTGGTATTTCAAAAAAACGTTCAATATTAGAGAGATTGTGAGTATCCTAATCATGTTTTTAATATTAATGAAATATTTATACCATTTTACCATTGAGCATGATGCACTTAGAAGAAGGATGTGGTATTCGATGGCAGAATGGGTGTGCGTGCATATGTGTGTGTGTGTTCATGTTATTTAAGGGTCTATCTATTTTGATATTAGTTATTTAATGAGTAAACACTGATGTTTACAAAGTGATTTTCCTGTATTTACAAAAATGTTCAAATGGATTTTCTCATTTAATATATTAGTGTGATAATTTAGGTTAATAAATTTGCTAATATGAAACCATTCTTATTTGCCACACAGCTATCTTTGATTTTTGTTTAAAAACACCGATGAACTCTAGTTGATGACATTTGGTTTAGTGTATTTGCATTTAAATTCCTAAATTTGATTGGTCCATAGTTTTCTTTTTATGCTATCTTTGTTGAATTTTGATGTTGAAATATAACAACTTCATAAAAAATTTGGAAATGTTCTTTTATCTCTATATTCTGGAATTTTTAAAATGAATATGGAGCTGTCATTTAAATATTTAGTAAAATTCACCAGTGAATTTTCCTGAGCCTAGTGACTTACAAGGGGCAGCTCTAAAATAACATTTATAATTTTCTTCTATGGCTTTTAGATCTCTTTGCTTTCATTTTTTGATCAGGTCATTTGTTTTCTTATTGAGATTATTTATTTATTTTTTAATGACTCCTCCCCCATCTTCCTCTATCCTCCAACTAGGGCCAGGGAAGAGTGACTAAGCTTGTTGTTATCTTATTGAATATTTGTTTAAATATTTATAATCTTTTCAAATTTATTTCAGATTAATATGGAGGTACAGTTAGTTTCAAAAAAGTGATTATATTAGAGACATAGTTACTATGTTATTTTTGATGAGCAATATTCTCCATAAAAGGTCCAACACAGGAGTATGCATCTGTTTTGTTTTGTTTTGTTTTGTTTTTTTGTAGATTTCCTAAGATATAAACCTGTAGGTCCTACCCCCAGAGATTCTTATTTGGTAGGTCTAGAGGGAAGCCAGGGTTTTCTTTTAGATTTAACAACTTTCTCAGGCAATTCCAAGGTACTTGTCAAAAAGATATTTTTCTAGATCTAGCATTTTGATTTTATAACTTATGAAGAGATTAAAAAGAACATAAGTCAGGTATGGCAGCTCACAGTTGTTACTCCAGGACTTTGGGAGGCCGAGGCAGGAGTATCACTTGAGCCCAAGAATTAGAGATTGGAGTGAGCTCTGCTAATACCACTATACTCTAGCCTAGATAACAGATCAAGACCCACTTTCTAATAAATAAATAAATAATAGAGCATCTAGAAGAAGAAGAAGCCACCCACTGAGTCGGAGACATTTTCATGCCTTTTTGCCCATTGAAACCTTTTATAATGTTCAAATAATAAAATAAAGTATATAGAAAAATTTACCAGAAAGTTTCACTGACTTGGAATAACATCCTTTATTGCCTCCTTTCTCTTGCTTCCATTACAGACACGCACTCTCAAAAGTACACAAGCACACACGAGCAAACATACCCAGGCACATTCACATAAACTTGTGCGTGTAAACATGCATATTTGCATGCATCCACGAACACATGCTTACACATTCGAAAACATTCCATGCCCAGGAGAACACATGTGCACATTTGGTATGCATACATACATGCACAGATACACACAGACATGTTTTCCTATGCTTCCATGCACCTACATTCACGCATGCACAGATAAGCACATGCACACACACAAACACACACAAAGTACAGTAACAAGGACAAAGGCCTTGGTTAGGCCTAGGCCAAGATCCAGGATGTTCCAATGACTAGCCAGATGACCTTTCTAATCCTCTGTTTGCTGATAGTGTTACCATCTTTCGTTCACTAAACCATAGCAAGAATCAAAATATAAAGGTATCTGGAAGCACCGTGCAGCACGACAAGTTCTGCTCATTCATGCATTACTATATTATAATGTCATTTTTCTCAAGATCCTTGGTTTTCCTTACAAAACTATGCAGTGTGATTTGGGGATCTGGTAGTAATTCCCTGTTATAGATGAAAAATCTGAGCCACAGAGAGCTTTAACTCAACATAGCCTATTAAGCAAGCGTGGGAGAATTTGTGTTCTGACCCTGGTCTCCTACCTCTGGGAACCCTGTTCCAAGCTCATCTGAGTTTATAATGTGCCTTCTGGAGCAATTGGGCTGATGCCATGAAGGACATTTCACTCTGAAATTAATTTAAACTTCACCAGTTTTAGGTTTTAAAAAATTGGCTTAAGACAGTGAGTAGAAATATTTAGTATAGCTGTGACTTGGAGGACTAAAGAGCCCTCTACTATACTTACATTTCTTCTGAAAGCCAAAAAAATTAATTAGATAAAAACATGAGTATGAAAAATGCATTGTTGGAGAATATAAAATTATGCTGCCCATATGTCTGAATTTTAAGGTATTCTACCTTAAGAAGGCTCTGAATTGCAAAGGCATGAGAAATTTATTGCTTAGTTCCCTTGCCCAGAATAGTGTTCATTCCATTTTAAATGTCACTGAAGTGCATTTATGTCAAGAAAAGATACCTAATCAAACTGACAATAAGTCAGTGATCAGCACTGAGCCAAAATTATTCTATGAACTATCTGCCATACCGATTGATGGGGAACTTAACAAAGATGATATCTCATCTCATCAGACGTCACAGCAATTTTTCAAAGGCAAAAATGTCTTGCACACACAGAAAAAAAGTCAAGTTATTTTGCGGTTGTATGAACAATTCTAATACCTAGAACAGATATTTCTCACAATTTGTCCAAAGAATTTCTAAATAGTCTATATTTCAAATCAATATAAACCTCTAATCATTATTTGAGATGACAGAAAATATAGGACAAAGCTCTAGATATTCAAGAAGAGCATCCTAACAGTGTTAATTGAAAAAGCAAAATAATTGGAAGTCATCCTGGAAATAAATTTCACCCTCTTTGGAAGCCAATTCACTTAAAGGAAAGAAATAAAATGTGTACATAGAGAAATATGAGTCTAATCGGAGTAAGAACAAATATTTCTACAGCACCTTAGGGTTTGTGGAGCACTTTCGCCTGTAACATGTCATTGAAGTCCAAGAATATAGTAAAACAAACAAAACAAGTATTATCTCTAGCTTTTACATGGAAACTGGGCTAAGGCTTGTTGGCTTATCCAAAACTCCAAAGAGCCTTAACGCAAATAAATAGAGCAAGAAAGTGCGTGCAAGCTATGGGAAACAAAGCATGTTCTCTGGAATGCTTTGCTAGTGTCAGATCACATTTTTAAAACTGGGGTACACTGATTTTCAAACTTAGTTGCACAATTGGAATTACCAATGCAGTCATAAAAAATATTAATGCCTCGTTGCCACTCCTTGTGACTGTGACTTGACTATCCTGGGATACAGCTTGGGCATCAGAATTTCTTAAACTAGAAGACTATCATGTGTTGCAGTTTAGGAGCCATTGCCTAGGACACCACAGAGCTTTGAACCAAGATCCTTTCATCTGTGTGATTGAATTAAAGGTATAGCAATATCCTGATGTTCAGAAAATGTTCAAAGAACTGCAGCTTTCTTTCATTCATTAAATAATGTATGCTTGGCATTATGGCAAATCACATATGACCCCTCCTTCAGAAGATTTCCAGACTAGTGAAAAAGACAGGCAGATATTCTAGTAACCATATGATAATTTGGTATATATGTTACTTATAGTGTGAACTAAATGTGATAGATTTTAGAGAGAAACTAGTTCATTGTAATATTGAGAGAAGTTAGAAGAAATTCCCCAAATAAAGCTGTTGTTGAGCCAGTCTCTGAAAGGTAAGTCGGAGTGCCAAGCTAAGAGTAGGACAACAACTGAGCGCATAGAGAGGAAAATGAGCTGGGGGTCAGAAGGGGGAGTAACCTGATAAGCTAAACCATAGGATAAATCTATGGAACAAGAAAAGATTAGGCTAGAGAAGTAGGTTCATTTGTTCAAATATTACTTAAGTTCATGTGGTAAACACACAAACACACAATTCAAGTATCTATTGAATAAAAGAGCTCAATTCCCATTTTTCTAAATCCCAAACTGCTGTTGACAGTTTCTTGTATATAATTTCACAGCTATGTTACATGTGCATAGTTAGTGGATCCAACTCAATATACATGGGTAGGCATTCAAAATAATGGAGTTGCAGCTCTTACATAGCTGCACTTAAAATTATGTGAGCCTCCACTCTCTCAGGTAGAGGCAATCTGGTCTTACATAAATTAAGGATCTTGCTAACATACACAGACACACACACACACACACACACACACATACACACACACAGTCTTCCTACATAGCGTCAAAGTTCCAGGAATTTAAATTTACTTGGTCTAAAGCCTTCAAAAGAGAGAAGGATAGGGAGATTTGGTCTATGCTATTACCCGCGCCCTCTGGTAGTCATCAGAACATTTTCAATACCATGTCATTTTCAGTCCTCTCTCTCTGCAGGTCAGCGGTATGGTGATATGAGGTTCCCCACTTCAGATCCCAGGTTTGTTCGTTGTCATTCATTCTCTCTCCCCCACCCCTCTCTCTCTCTATCTCTCTCTCACACACATACACACACACACTTTTCCAGATGCAAGGATCAGAAGGTACATGCTCTTACACCTTACTAAGCCCTCAGGAAATGTAGAGACTCAGGTTGTTTGCCACTTCTGTGCTGCTCTGAGGAACAACAACAACAACAACAAAATAAAACCATCTCCCACAACGTATGGAGGGAATTCTTTGAGTCTAGGTCAGGTGCAACAACCTAGGCCAGAGTTACAAAGAGGTGACCTCACAATGTATTTTGTGTAGCCTTGCAGTACTCTCCTTTGTTGCTTGTTTGCTTTAAATGTAAACAAGTTAGCAACATATAAACATTGGGAAATTTCGAATAAAGTTCAGATATCTAGCTTCCCCTCAAAATTAGAAGATTCGATAAAATTGGGTCTGTATTATCATACAGCAAATATTGGCAGGAACTGGTCATCACAGCATGAGTTCTCCAGTTTGATTGTCTCTAAAGGGCCCACATCATTCATTTACATTCTTAGCCTGAAACGTATAAGAATTTAAACTTTCAACAAACCTCATATTTTTTTTTTATTCTAGGCTTTCGCATTTTCTGTAAAGTCTATTTGGGAAATGATATTCACATCCCCTATCACTATTCAAGTCTTATTAATCATAGCCTATCATAGAATCTCCCAAGTTCTTTTGTTCTCTGAGCTTTTCCCTCCCACTCTCCTTACCACCTGTCTATTCCAAACAATAGTATCTTGAGTGATTAAAAGTCCCACTCTTAGATAGTCTGAAGTTACACAGTGCTCCTGAGTTATCTATATACCTGTATTTTCCCTTTCTGTATCTCCAGAAGCTTTTGAAACTCAATGGCCAGGAAAATTATTATTTGTCTCCTAAAATATCTTTTCATTAAGATATGAAATATAAAATGCCTTAGCTCTTGCACAATTTGGGGGTGTATGGTGAACCTTTTGGGTGCAGGATATAGCTACAAGAAGGACTCTACCTAACAAATTCAAGTGTTACGATTTGGTTGTTTGTACCCCTACATTAACCTGAAATAAAAAAAAAAAAATGCCTCAGCCACCATCTGAATGGGAGGGGGGGTAATAGGGTAAAAGAAGGTAGGGAAAAATAAACTAGTATAGATTATTCTGATTGATACATGTACATATGTATGTGTTCCTTTTGTACAAACAGAAGCAGGTGCATATTTGTGTGTATGTGTGTATGTATATAGATAGTCTTCAAATACCTTTGTTTTATTTAGCAACACACCTTAGATATAATTTCACATTTATGTATATATGTATCTTTGTATTTTATCAACGATATAATATTCCAACGTGTTGATAAGCCATAAAAACATGCTGCAATAAAGACATGATTGCAAGAGGGACTTTACCTAACAATTGCAATCAGTGTAACTGGCTTATTGTACCCTCAATGAATCCCCAACAATAAAAAAAAAAAAAAACATGCTGCAATAAACATCGTAACAAAGTTCTCTGTACGAGCATGCAAATATTTCCATAGAAGAAATCCCTAGAAGCAATGCTGCCAGATCAAAGGATCGCTTATTGATTTTCATTTTGAATGATATATATTACCAAGTCACGGTCACTGAGAAAGGGTATACCAATGACAACACCTTTGGCACTGGCAGAGCAAGCCTGTTTCTCCATATATTCCCCAGCATGTCATATTTCTACAAGTATTTTCAGTCTGATAATAAGAAGTAGAATCTAGCTGTGCTTTCAATTTGCACATCTAGAGTCGTGAAGAGGGTTGAGGAGTACAAAGCAGCATGCATGACTAGGGAATGAGGGGGCCAGCACAGAACTGGGTCTACCTTCCCCACGTGTCCTGTCATCTGGCATTTGTACTCTCATCTCTCAAATATTTTCCTGATAGGTTCATGAGCTAGTCAGCAAAAGCACCATGTGAGCAGACTCCCCCAAGAGAACCAAAGCAATCGTCCTCTACCATTCTAATGCTCGACAACCACCACCGCAGACAAACCCCAGCCAGAGGAGGTCTTTCTCAATTTGAGAAAATGCTGGAAGACTGATTACAAAGGTGATAGGTGAGAGGGTGGAGGAAGGGGAGACCAGTAGGTGGTGCTGGCAAATCCTTCAAGGGAAGAGAAAAAGTCTAAAGTCATGGCAGAAGTGGGAATAGATAGGCAACAGAACATTTGAAGGTTCATAAGGAGAGAAATTTGACAGGACCCACTAACTCATTTGATATAATGCAGAGAAAGAGGGAGGATTCAGAGACTGATGATAAAACTGTGGTACCGCACTGCTACGTCAGTGATGAAGCTTGTAAACCCATTCAGCAAACATAGAAATTGGAAGACAATAGCTTCCTTCACTGAGAAAAATTAAATTAAATTTCGAACATTTTGACTCTAAGATGCCTACAGCGTATTCAAGTGGAAAGCTCGGGAGCCATTTAAAACTCGGGTCTGGAACACAAGAGAAAAGAGAGGTGATCTGTATTTAAAATCTTATATAAGAATTAAATTCAGCACAAGTTCTATATTTAAACTTTTCAATGGAAAAGAAGATAAAAATATTGAAGAAAAATAAAATGCCTGGTGATTGGTGGGATTACACCTGCGGTGCATCTTACAAGGGTACATGTGAAACTTAGTAAATGTAGAATATAAATGTCTCAATGCAATAACTAAGAAAATGCCAGGAAGGCTATGTTAACCAGTGTGATGAAAATATGTCAAATGGTATATAAAACCAGGGTGCCCCATGGTTGCATTAATGTACACAGCTATGATTTAATAAAAAAAGAATGTAAGAAAAAGAAAATGCCTGAGGGATTGTACCAAACTAGAATCATATAGGCTTATGCATTTTTATTAAAATGCTTTCAAAATTTTCCATCTTTTAATGTGTCTGTAAATCAAGAACAATAAAGGAAATGATTACTTGATTAAATAAGAATGCTTTTTCATAAAGACTTGTACAATCTCAAAGTAAACAGGGTACCTAATCTCTTCCCCACACATACCCTGAAAGAGAAGACAATAGCTCCATTTTTATAGACTCTTGGAGTAAGAAAGACATTTCCAAGCAGAAACCAAAGTAGAAACCTCAAAGAATAAGATTACTAGATTTGACTACCGAAAAATGTAAAGCTTCTACATGACAAAAAGAAAGGATTAAAGAAATAGCAGGTAAATAATAAAATGGGGAAATAGAGGGTGGAGGGTGGAAATAAAGTTCATGTACAATTTAAAAATTTAACATAGTGACTTGCACATGAACTTTATGGACACTCTGTATTTGAAAAATATGACAAAGAGTTAACATGTTTCACTATATAAATCAATAAGAAAAAATAATAATTCTCTCCAAATAAGCAAATTGATCGAATAGGGAACTCCAAAAAGTGAAAGAGCAGTTAGGCCATAAACATAGCAGAAAAGCCTCTATTTCAGCAGTAGTCCAGGAAAATAATTAAATGAAAAGAATAAAATACGTTCACCTATGAAGCTTTCAAATTGTAAAAAATATAAGGATAACCTCTACGTAGGGGTTATATTGATATGGGCCTTCTCACAAGCTACTAGTAGCAGCATAATTTGTACCACTTCTTTATACAACAACCTGGCAATAGATACCAAGAGTCTTTAAAATGTTCACGTGCTACAGATTTATTTTAAGAAAATAGGCCAAGGCTTCTAAAGAGCTATGTTAACGGATGTGCATTACATTATAACAATAGGGGATGGGTGAAATAAATTATGACGCATACCACTAACATGGAATTCAACTACTAAAAATCATTTTTCTAATAATATTTAATGACCTAAAAATGTTCAGAATTTAATCCTAAGTGATTAACGCATGCTGCCAAGCAGTTTATAGAGCACAATCCCGTAAGTATAAATCTTGCTTTCTCTGTCCTCCCTTCCTTCCCGCACCAGTACTCCCCCTCACATACACAGGGCAGTAACTACAGGGAAATACCCACAGTGACCCAATGTACAATGTGTCTTTCTGTTTGCTCTGTCTTTCTGCTGTACATGCCTAACAAAGGTAAAATCTCAGCACCCTATTTCCATTTTTACATTGCTTTCTATTTTGGACTCAAATTGTTGAGTACAATGCATCCAAATGGATCATCAACTAAATGGAGTTGTTTGGAAGAAAAGAGAGGCTCATGGAGAAGAAAATACACCCAGAGTCAGAAGGAAAAATGTCAACAGACTTAAAACAAGAACTCTGGTGTTCTGAGTTCGAATTTAGTCATCTTTTTCCCGTATCACATATTCATTTATATTCCTTCTTTGGGGCATTTAATTTTGAATACTGGACCCTTTAAGATTAGAGTAGAACCATTTGTGAAATTAAAGGACTATAGTAGCTACTATTTTATCTAGCTCACCTTAATTCTAAAATGCAAATTGATTTAGCTTCAATCATGGTCAGACCACTGTGGTGTGTGCTACAAAAACAGAAAAGGAATCGAGACTTCTTGCCTATTTTTGATAAGCTTCTACTCTACTAGAAGAAGCAGGCATATAAAGAAACTACATAAGACCAAAGAAAACAAGACCTGTGGGAGTACAGGCAAGGGGAACCACTATAATAGGCCATCGAATATGAATGTCTGATTTTAATTTACAGCTTTAGTTTATTATATCTCAAACAAGAAAGCAGTACAATTAGTCAAAGTGTGCACCTCAACTATTGACACAGTTTTGCCATCTTTACAGTAGCTCGTGTATGGCAGTAGCCAAGAAGCCTGAAGAGTAAGCAGTTATGAATTTGCAAAAAGTGTTTTCCACAGCTTGTTGAGAGTTGAATATATTTCCTCTCAAGAAATGGTCCAAAGCCTGGAATAAGAAGTCACCACAAATTTGTTCTTGGTCCAGCTTATGCTCTTACTCTGATTGTAATTCTAATATTCCTTTGTTTCTATAAAATGGGGAGAATAATGGCTGTCACCTCCTGCCTCATTTTCCCTGGATTTGCTTTCCACAGCCCCTTTCAAGTGGAGTTGCAGTTGAACCCTACATACAGGTTTAAGTCTACATTAATTCCTGGTTTAATATAGGCCAAGCCCATGTATGCGGATAATCTCATTTCTGTCCACTGGTGCAGCCTGGAAAGTACTCCCCCATTCATTAGGCTCAGTGCCCCAGGGATGAACTTTAAGCATCTGTGTAACCTCAGTCTTACGAGAAGACTTCTGTCTCATTTTTTTCTGCCAAGTAACCTGCTGTGATGCTGATCCTGCAAATCTGCCCATTCTTCTATGTTCCTGACCATACCTCTTCCAAAGTAACCCTTTTCCTCATACTTCTAGCTCCTTGCTGATATATCTGGGCCTTATTGATTCCATATTCTGCCTAACACCTGAAATCCCTGTCACAGTGGCCTGTCAAGCAGATTGGGCTCCCACAGCAAACATCAGTCAGTACTAAGCTCAGACACTGACAATATCTCAAGGTACCCGGGACCTTTGGCAACTCTGTAATAGAGTTAGGAATGTCCCTCAGACTACATTCCAATGCATACTGCTTTCCTCTGCTTCCTTGTCACCCAATGGTGCTGAGGTTCCAACCTGCCTTATCCCTAAAGCACTCAAATAATGACAACATCTCTGCCTACCTCAAAAGGCTATAAAAAGCATTAAATGATACAAGAGCTGGGAACACGCTTTGAAAAGTAAAACGATGCATTCAAATGTTAGTTCTTCATCTCACTGTTTACAAACACCTGTTAGAAGTATTTTCCTCTCCAATTCCTTCAAAGAAAGGAAAAGCTATATGCTTGTGGGATTGTTAACTTTATCTATTTTTCTTTTTTTGCAACTTGCTGGTATTTTTCATCTTCCAAGAAAAGATTTAATTGCTGTGCCTCCCCCTGCCCAAAGATTGGCACATGGTTTCGTGAAAGACTGTATAAACATGTTTTGCTAGATTTCACTGCAAGATGTCCGCATGTTCCGTGCCTCCATCAAGGAGAAGCAAAAGCTAACCTGAATAATCAAAAGGTGGAGTGCTGAAAAGGTCACCCTAGCAGGACCTAATTTCCTAATTTATATATGTTCTTCCAATTTATGAAATGTGCTTGGAAAATGGAAAAGCAGAGGAAAACGAGTACCACCTACGTCAGAAAAGCACTGTGGAAACCTGGGAACAGATGTCAGATCATCTGTCTCTCAGCCAGAATCTTGTGATCGTCCTTAGGTGTTCCTCTCAGTATGAAACCTTGACGATTTCCATGTTACGCATGTTGCTTTCTTCACTGTATTGCTAAATTGGGGGGAGCCCGAATAAAAACTTTTTATCGTTCTATTGAACAGTGTCTCTCAATGCTAGAGAAGTGATCTGTTTGAAACGAAAAGGAGGCTATTATAAAGAAAATACACACACAAGAAATTGCATTCTTAGAGTTCTCTGACAATACAAACAAAACTACCCTAAACAATGAGTGAAAATGGTTTTCAATTTCCATGTATATTATATTCCACACTACGGTTACAGGTCTGATCACTGGCCAACTGGCCACATCCCTGAAGAGACAGTAACGGTCTGATCCTATTCCCTTCACCCTCATTTTCGGTCCATGTACCAAAAGGTAAGGCTTTAGGTTCCCAAATCACTCTGTCATGAAATAGTCACACGAGGCACATGTGAAGGTGGCAAATGATAAAAAGAAGGCCAAAGAAATGCTGTCAAACAAGCAGCTTGTGCAGGTACACGCTTCTCCTTTCTGTGTCATTTCTACTTGCAGGGGATTCTTTCTTCTTCCTATCCCCTCAACTTCTGGGGTCCCAATTTCCCTCCGATCTCTTCTTAAAGATTCGTGTACATTTAACTCAATGTGTAACTTCTGCCCTGATTCCTCTTCCTGGAAGAGGTGAAAGTTTTTGTCCTTCATAAAATAAACTCCCACATAAAAGAAAATCTGGAGGGTCTAAATTCCAGACCTGGGCCCAGAATGATCTCTGAATGTGGCAGGACCAGTAAAGCAAAGTGACTGAAAAAGGTCCAATAGGCTCTGAATTTACATCTAGGGACCCATCTTGGTAGCTGCATGTTTTGGGGTGAGTCATACTTAATGAACTATGTTTGTCTCACCTATAAAATGGGGGTGTTATAGAACCTGCTTATTAAGTGTGTCCTAAATTTTAATGGGGGGCCTTGTAAAACATTTTCCTGGAACACTGTATGTGTCTTATAAATAATTAACAGTTGTTATGGTTTGAATAAGCTCCCCCAAATTCATTTCTAATGCCCAGTGAACTTAGTTGCTCTTTACAGAGGTAATCCAATTAAAATGCTGTCAAGAGGGTGGCCCCCGTTGATTGGTAATCTTATATAAAGAGGAAATTGGGAAACCAGGAGAACGCTTCTTGGGAAAATGTCGTATGAATACACAGGGAGAAGACAGCTATCTACAAGTCAAGGGGAGAGACGTGGAACAGATTGTTCCCTTATAGCATTCAGAAATAGACAACCGGAGGCGGAGCAAGATGGCAGCCGAGTAACAGCTTCCTTGCATCTGGGCACCGTGAGTCTGGGGATATAGGACTCCAGGCATCTCTGGCTGGTGGGATCTGCCTATCATCACCCCTGAGAGGATACAGGGAGTCAGCGAGAGACTTCTGGACCCCAAGAGGAGGACTAAAACAGTGGAAAACTGGCAAGTGGTCGCGTGTGTTCAATCCGTCTAAACCCGCCCGCAACTGTAAGTTCAGTAGCAGCAAGATTGCAAACCAGAAAGGCCTTACCTGTGAACTGTTTTAGCGTCTTTGGATTTGGCACTCAGCTGAACGGCCTTGGGGAGAGCCTGAGCGGGAGTGCGGAGAACTTTGGCCTTTGTCTAGGGCCCCAGTCTGAGCCGCTGAGCCAGACGGAGCTAATAGTGTTTGGCTCTGGGTCACAGGCAGACATTGTGAGCGATCTGCCCCAGCAAGCTCCGCCCTCAGGGTCGCAGAGCTGGAATTGGGTGGGAGCTGGTAACCCAGCGACCAAGTAGCCTAAGGGTGGGGTCTGAGCCGCCTTGCAGCCCTAACCCTCGGGGGCAGAGTGAGACCGGTTTTGGCACACAGGGTAAGTGGATAGCCACTTCAGCAGTGATTCCAGAGACAAGCACTTCCCTGAGAAAGCTTCTGCTCAGTAAGTGAACAAGTTCAAAGTGCTTTTTAAGTGGGCTGAAGAGAGATTTAGGGTGTCTACCTGCTGGGGTTTGAGAAACTAGCAGCCTCCAGTCGTATCAGAACTGTGATTAACATCTCATACCCCAGAAGACCACATGTTGCCCAGACAATATTCAATAACATATACATACTGCTTTGTTTTTGGTTGTGTTTTTTTTTTTTTTTTTTTTGGTTTGGTTGTTTTTTTTGTTTATTTTGATGTTGTGGATTGTTCTTTTGTTTTTTAAGTTCAACCTTTTCCATACAGATCCTTTTTCTTTCTCAATTTTTCTAGTTTAATTATAATTTCCCATTGCTGCCTATTTCAATAATTAGAACTTCATTTTTGTTAGTGTTTCTACCGCTATTATTTGTTTTTTCCAGCCAATTTTATCCCGTAAAGTTTTCTGTTTGCTTGTTTTGGTTTGATTTATAGCATTTTTGTCTTTCCTCTCTACTTGGTGGAGGTGGGGTACTGTGTCTGATGAGGTTAGCAAAGAGCTGCTGACCTCAAGGGAACCACCCAACTGGGCACCCCCAGAAGGTGTTTTTTTTTTTTTAAGGTTGTATCAAAGTACCCTACTGTACACCTATATTGCTCTGTCTCCCTCTTTCTGTGCCTCTCTTCTTTTTGTCAATATTCCTTTTACCCACCCCCTCTCCTTTCTTTATTTTTCTTTTTTTTTTCTTATCACTCAGTCCTCCTTTCTTTCATCCCTTTTTTGCTCTTAAACGTTCTCACCCTTCTGGTCCTGTAACCCTTAGTCCACAGGCACGAGAACTTAAAGAGCAAGAGGAAGTGAAAGGAAAATTAGGGCAAGGAAACAGATAAAAGACATCACCCATGAGGAAGAATCAGCAGAAAACTCCAGGCAACATGAAGAACTAGTCCAGAAAACCCCGCCAAGGGACCATGAGGTAGCTACTGCAGAGGATTCCACCTATACAGAAATGTTAGGAATGACAGAAAGGGAATTTAGAATACACATGTTGAAAACAATGAAGGAAATGATGGAAACAATGAAGGAAACTGCTAATAAAGTGGAAAATAACCAAAAGGAAATCCAAAAACAGAATCAAATCAGAGATGAACGATATGAAGAATATAAAAAGGATATAGCAGAGCTGAAGGAAATGAAACAGTCAATCAGGGAACTTAAAGATGCAATGGAAAGTATCAGCAACAGGTTAGACCATGCAGAAGAAAGAATTTCAGAGGTAGAAGACAAAGTTCTTGAGATAACTCAGATAGTAAAAGAGGCAGAAAAGAAGAGAGAGAAAGCAGAACGTTCACTGTCAGAATTATGGGACTTTATGAAGCGTTCCAACATACGAGTTATAGGAATTCCAGAAGGGGAAGAAGAATGCCCCAGAGGAATGGAAGCCATACTAGAGAATATTATAAATGAAAATTTTCCAAATATCACAAAAGATTCTGACACACTGCTTTCAGAGGGCTATCGGACCCCAGGTCACCTCAACTCTAACCGAGCGTCTCCAAGACACATTGTGATGAACCTGTCCAAAGTCAAGACAAAAGAAAAGATTCTGCAAGCTGCCAGGAGTAAGCGCCAGTTGACCTACAGGGGCAAATCCATCAGATTGACCGCAGACTTCTCTAATGAAACTTTTCAAGCAAGAAGACAATGGTCATCTACCTTTAATCTACTTAAACAGAACAATTTCCAGCCCAGAATTCTGTACCCTGCTAAGCTAAGCTTCAAAATTGACAGAGAAATCAAATCATTTACGGATATACAAACATTGAGGAAATTCGCCACAACAAGACCAACTCTACAGGAAATACTTCAACCTGTCCTGCACACTGACCACCACAATGGATCAGCAGCAAAGTAAGAACTCAGAAATTAAAGGACAGAACCAAACCTCCACACTGATGCAAAAGATAAAACTAAGCAATGGACTCTCACCAAATAAGACGAATAGAATACTACCACACTTATCAATTATCTCAATAAATGTTAATGGCTTGAATTCCCCACTGAAGAGACATAGATTGGTTGACTGGATTAAAAAACACAAGCCATCCATTTGCTGTCTGCAAGAAACACACCTGGCTTCAAAAGACAAATTAAAGCTCCGAGTCAAGGGTTGGAAGACAATTTTCCAGGCAAATGGAATTCAGAAGAAAAGAGGAGTTGCAATCTTATTTTCAGATACATGTGGATTTAAAGCAACTAAAGTCAAAAAAGACAAAGATGGTCACTTTATATTGGTCAAGGGAAAAATACAACAAGAAGACATTTCAATTCTAAATATCTATGCACCCAATTTAAATGCTCCCAGATTCTTGAAACAGACCTTACTCAGTCTGAGCAATATGATATCTGATAATACCATAATAACAGGGGACCTTAACACTCCTCTTACAGAGCTGGACAGATCCTCTAAACAGAAATTAAACAAGGACATAAGAGACTTAAATGAGACCCTAGAACAACTGTGCTTGATAGACGCATATAGAACACTCCATCCCAAAGATAAAGAATATACATTCTTCTCATCACCCCATGGAACATTCTCTAAAATTGATCATATCCTGGGACACAAAACAAATATCAACAGAATCAAAAGAATTGAAATTTTACCTTGTATCTTCTCAGACCATAAGGCACTAAAGGTGGAACTCAACTCTAACAAAAATGCTCGACCCCACCCAAAGGCATGGAAACTAAACAATCTTCTGTTGAATAACAGATGGGTGAAGGAAGAAATAAAACAGGAAATCATTAACTTCCTTGAGCATAACAACAATGAAGACACAAGCTACCAAAACCTGTGGGATACTGCAAAAGCAGTTTTGAGAGGAAAATTCATCGCTTTAGATGCCTGCATTCGAAAAACAGAAAGAGAGCACATCAATAATCTCACAAGAGATCTTATGGAATTGGAAAAAGAAGAACAATCTAAGCCTAAACTCAGTAGAAAAAAAGAAATATCCAAAATCAAATCAGAGATCAATGAAATTGAAAACAAGAGAATCATTCAGAAAATTAATGAAACAAGGAGTTGGTTTTTTGAAAAAATAAATAAAATAGATAAACCATTGGCCAGACTAATGAGGAATAGAAAAGTAAAATCTCTAGTAACCTCAATCAGAAATGATAAAGGGGAAATAACAACTGATCCCACAGAGATACAAGAGATCATCTCTGAATACTACCAGAAACTCTATGCCCAGAAATTTGACAATGTGAAAGAAATGGATCAATATTTGGATTCACACCCTCTGCCTAGACTTAGCCAGGAAGAAATAGAGCTCCTGAACAGACCAATTTCAAGCACTGAGATCAAAGAAACAATAAAAGATCTTCCAACCAAAAAATGCCCTGGTCCAGATGGCTTCACTCCAGAATTCTATCAAACCTTCAAGGAAGAGCTTATTCCTGTACTGCAGAAATTATTCCAAAAAATTGAATAATTTTCTATTCAACACACATTCTATGAAGCAAACATCACCCTGATACCAAAACCAGGAAAAGACCCAAACAAAAAGGAGAATTTCAGACCAATCTCACTCATGAACATAGACGCAAAAATTCTCAACAAAATCCTAGCCAATAGATTACAGCTTATCATCAAAAAGGTCATTCATCATGATCAAGTAGGCTTCATCCCAGGGATGCAAGGCTGGTTTAACATACCCAAGTCTATAAACGTTATCCACCATATTAACAGAGGCAAAAATAAAGATCACATGATCCTCTCAATAGATGCAGAAAAAGCATTTGATCAAATCCAGCATCATTTTCTAATTAGAACACTGAAGAGTATAGGCATAGGTGGCACATTTCTAAAACTGATTGAAGCTATCTATGACAAACCCACAGCCAATATTTTACTGAATGGAGTAAAACTGAAAGCTTTTCCTCTTAGAACTAGAACCAGACAAGGTTGTCCTCTGTCACCTTTACTATTCAACGTAGTGCTGGAAGTTCTAGCCAATACAATTAACTAGACAAGGAAATAGAGGGAATCCAAATGGGAGCAGAGGAGGTCAAACTCTCCCTCTTTGCTGACGACATGATCTTATACTTAGAGAACCCCAAAGACTCAACCACAAGACTCCTAGAAGTCATCAAAAAATACAGCAATGTTTCAGGATACAAAATCAATGTCCACAAGTCAGTAGCCTTTGTGTACACCAATAACAGTCAAGATGAGAAGCTAATTAAGGACACAACTCCCTTCACCATAGTCTCAAAGAAAATGAAATACCTAGGAATATACCTAAGGAAGGAGGTGAAGGACCTCTATAAAGAAAAGTATGAAATCCTCAGAAAGGAAATAGTAGAGGATATTAACAAATGGAAGAACATACCATGCTCATGGATGGGAAGAATCAACATTGTTAAAATGTCTATACTTTACAAAGCAATCTACCTATTCAATGCCATTCCTATCAAAATACCAACATCGTACTTTCAAGATTTGGAAAAAATGATTCTGCATTTTGTATGGAACCGGAAAAAACCCCGTATAGCTAAGGCAGTTCTCTGTAACAAAAATAAAGCTGGGGGCATCAGCATACCAGATTTTAGTCTGTACTACAAAGCCATAGTGCTCAAGACAGCATGGTACTGGCAGAAAAACAGAGACATAGACACTTGGAATCGAATTGAAAACCAAGAAATGAAACTAACATTTTACAACCACCTAATCTTTGATAAACCAAACAAGAACATACCTTGGGGGAAAGACTCCCTATTCAATAAATGGTGTTGGGAGAACTGGATGTCTACATGTAAAAGACTGAAACTGGACCCACACCTTTCCCCACTCACAAAAATTGATTCAAGATGGATAAAGGGCTTAAACTTAAGGCATGAAACAATAAAAATCCTCCAAGAAAGCATAGGAAAAACACTGGAAGATATTGGCCTGGGGAAAGACTTCATGAAGAAGACCGCCATGGCAATTGCAACAACAACAAAAATAAACAAATGGGACTTCATTAAACTGAAAAGCTTCTGTACAGCTAAGGAGACAATAACCAAAGCAAAGAGACAACCTACACAATGGGAAAGGATATTTGCATATTTTCAATCAGACAAAAGCTTGATAACTAGGATCTATAGAGAACTCAAATTAATCCACATGAAAAAAGCCAACAATCCCTTATATCAATGGGCAAGAGACATGAATAGAACTTTCTCTAAAGACGACAGACGAATTGCTAACAAACACATGAAAAAATGTTCATCATCTCTATATATTAGAGAAATGGAACTCAAAACCACCCTGAGATATCATCTAACCCCAGTGAGAATGGCCCACATCACAAAATCTCAAAACTGCAGATGCTGGCGTGGATGTGGAGTGAAAGGAACACTTTTACACTGCTGGTGGGACTGCAAACTAGTACAACCTTTCTGAAAGGAAGTATGGAGAAACCTCAAAGCACTCAAGCTAGATCTCCCATTTGATCCTGCAATCCCATTACTGGGCATCTACCCAGAAGGAAAGAAATCCTGTTATCATAAGGACACTTGTACTAGACTGTTTCTTGCAGCTCAATTTACAATCGCCAAAATGTGGAAACAGCCTAAATGCCCACCAACCCACGAATGGATTAACAAGCTGTGGTATATGTATACCATGGAATACCTTTCATCCATTAAAAAAAATGGAGACTTTACATCCTTCGTATTAACCTGGATGGACGTGGAAGACATTATTCTTAGTAAAGCATCACAAGAATGGAGAAGCATGAATCCTATGTACTCAGTTTTGATATGAGGACAATTAATGACAATTATGGTTATGGGGGGGAAACAGAAAGAGGGAAGGAGGGAGGTGGGTGGGGCCTTGGTGTGTGTCACACTTTATGGGGGCAAGACATGATTGCAAGAGGGACTTTACCTAACAATTGCAATCAGTGTAACCTGGCTTATTGTACCCTCAATGAATCCCCAACAATAAAAAAAGAAAAAAAAAAAAAGAAATAGACAACCACACATTGTTTCACACTTGTAACCTCTAGAATTGTGAGATGATCCAGTTCTGTTATTTGAGCCACCCAGTCTGTGGTACCTTATCAGATAATCCAAACAAACTAATACAGTGTTCACTTTTAAAAAGCTGACTGTAAATATGTATCTCTTCTTGGTCAGCAGACCTGCTGGAGACCCTCACAGAACAGGGGACATAGCAATAATTACAGATTATTTGGGAAATCACAGTATCCCTCTCTGTTCCAAGTACAACCAGGTAAAACAGAAGGAATAAATCAGGTAATCGTAGAATTCACTACCTAAGCCAGGGTAATTTTGAGTATAAAAAGAGACATTATCAATAAACAGACTAGACCGTTAGCAAGCAGCAATAGAGGCCTGTATAGGGCATACCAGAATGTGTGCTTCTGTGGTCTCCTTAGCAAAAGAGGGCAAAGGTAGATCCCCCCTCTCTCTCCATCAATCAAGTCTGTTAATGAAAGATTCACTAGTTCCACTAGAGCAATTTGGTTAATTTAACTATAGCTATCAATTAGCCTGCAAAAATATAAGTTAAGGACAGAAGAAGAAAATAAGCTCATTAACTTTGACATTTTCCTCATTTCCAAAGTGTCCTCAGGCTGAATAGAGCTTAAGTTCAGAGATGTGGACAAGATGTGATCCTCTAACTTAGAAAGGGAGAACAGGACAGAAAGTTACTCAGTTTTAATACATGTTTCATCTCAGAATCAGATCATGGGCAAACTGAAGTAACAAGTCAAGGACACTCATTCCAGGGGGGAAAAAGCTGCTGGCTGGGAGAAAACTCACCCCAGCTCCAGGGCAAAGAATAGTCAGTACACCCCAGGTGTTGCTTACTGGCTTAGGTTCCTGCCTGCCACACAACCACCTCTGTATGAAGGTGACTACTCTAACCTGAAGGTTGTTGTGAGCAAAATATTTGCTCTCTACACTAATTGATCTTTTAAATTAATCACTTCATTTAGAATCCATTCAACCTAGTGGAGATGAACATTCATCATACTGGGAAGACCCTCAGCTCTGAGAGAACATCCATGGTTAGTAATTAGTCTTTGAATTGGCTCAGGAGTCTTTAAATGAGATTGAGGCCATTCTTATAAAGCTAAAATGCCGTGCAACATTAAAAAGTTAAATAACCTTGTGAACATTGTAAAAGAGAAAGCCAAATGCAAAGTGAAGTTATTTGGAAAACCCTTGAGTCACTTGATTTTAATATTGATAAGAAAGGGATTAATAAATGGATATCCCCCAAATTCACAATTTTCCACTGGTAATCAAAGGGCAAAGTAGGATAGTGGAAAAAGCATGAGTTTTGAAGCAAGTAGACAGAAAGTCTGTCACTTTCCAGCAATGTAGTGTTAGCTCTGAGCCTTAGTTTCTATATCTGTAAAATGGAGCAAGTCATACGGCTTCTTCCTATTTTGTAGGATTCTTATGAAGATCCAGTGAGATAAAGTATATTAAACCCATTCATGAAATATGAAAGGTCCCATAGTTAAATAGTATTATTATATTTTGAAAAGCACGATGGGTATTTATTGACCTTAATAAATAATTCTTGTGGTACAGAATTACATGACTGTATCCATACTAATCAAACCAGTGACAAGGCCATGGTATGGTCTGTAACACACCACAAACCTTCTCCATTTCTCTCCCCCCTCACACCAACCACTTTAATCATGTTATTGATGAATACCACATCCCATGAAATAAAACATCAACAAAAACCATGTGTGACTGAGCACGATTGGCAAGAATGGCCAGGGAAGCCATCCAGCAGTGAAGGGATGCTCATAATGTGCCGGAGAATATTTGAGGCATTACTAAACACAGGATGTTTTATTTTTAATTAAAAGAAAATTATACTTCAGGGCGGCGCCTGTGGCTCAAGGAGTAGGGTGCCGGTCCCATATGCCGGAGGTGGCGGGTTCAAACCCAGCCCTGGCCAAAAAACCACAAAAAAAAAAAAAGAAAATTATACTTCAAACTTGGTACCTAGGCTGCAAATGGTAAAATAGTGGTGAATAGACAAGATAGCAACATTTAAAACAATTATAGAAATAGTCAATTATTATTCAATTTAACCAAATAACTGAGTGTAAAAGTCCAGATTCTAGTTCACTGAGTGAGTTTAGATTGCTTATTAAAAGTTTTGGATTAGAGCAATTTTTTTCTCAGAGTTTTACAAACCACACAGGAGCATATATTTGTCCATTACAAAAAGAAATCATTTCTTGGATGTTCTTCTTAATCATTGAATTCTTATCACATTGAAATGGCCCTTGCACTCAGAGTTGGAGCTTAAATTTTAGTACCACATTAATCTTCTGTTGCAATGAATATCATTAATACTAAGAATCTAACAACAGCTTATTATCAGAATAATAATTCCATTAACAGTTTTTAATAGGATTGTACTCATTCTAAGTGTTCTTCTAATATAAATTATTCCAAAACAAGTGCCACCTTCACACAATCACTCCCTTGTAATATAGCCAAATAATAGCCTCAGCTCCCAACTCCTGAATTTAAGTTCCCAGTTGTGACATTCCTGAATATGACTAACCAAAGAGCATTATAGTTGAAAAGTTCCTTAGAGATCAGCTAGTCCATCTTCCTCATTCTGTAGATCAGAAAGTGGAGGCTCCAGAGAAGCTATGCAGGTCGTCAGTTCCAACCTATCCTCAAGCAGAAGAGGCTCTGCTAATGTTTAAAGTGAGGAGGTCTGTGCAAGACCCTGCAGAAATGACCTGCATTTCACAACCATGCATTTTGAGTCATGAGCAGAATTTATCATATTACCTCACATTCCGAGCATGAGCTAATTGTGACTGGTGAAATTAAAGGGACTGTATCCTGACTTAACAAATAGTGAAGTTTTGTTAAAAGAGATGTAGCATATTGTTGCAGGAAAATCCCACAACTGAAAGAAAGACCTAGATTCCCATTCTGGGCCTGCCACTTACAAGCTGCCTGCTGTTAATAAAGTTACTTAGTCTCCATGGATATCAGTCTTCTCAGTCTCAAAATGAGGATACTGGCAACTTTTTTGGAGATTCATACATGGACTCAATGCAACAATGGATGGGAAAATGCTTTGTAAAGCACGAATTGCTACATAAATGTTTGTTTTAAAATACCTCCCCAAAGAAAACATTCCCTTCATAACAAAATTAAAATTTTAATTCTTAAAGATACTTTAAGGCTAGCAGCGTATCAGTTGCGCATGTGGTTTGGGAGGTCAGTTAGTAGTATCAATAACAAAGGATATCAGGGCTATGGCTCCCACATAAGCAAGTAGAAAATAATTGTAGCAAATACAACGTTAAAAGAGGCTGAGAATTAAATTGCAGGCTAAGGGCTTGGGGCCAGACGGGGTTTTCATCGGTACATCTGTCTCTCTGCCTGTCCACATACCTGGCCCCTTAGTTAGCCCTTGTACGAAGCCCTTTATGTTGTGGAGAGACTAAGGCGTGGTGACATTAATAATCCTGCCAAATGACATAAAAATAATGATTTCTAGAATGGGATTGGAGTCCAGTGTTCTTGCTATCACAACATGCCACCTGACTCACTGTCAAGGGATCATGCAAAGTCATCTCCTTTCTGCTTGATTTCCAGTTTTGCCCTTTGCCGCCTATCCCTATTCTCATCTTTTGTAGGTATCTACTTCTGTATTTTTATATATATCCTTGGACATATATGTATATTTGTAAATACACCTTCTGACATTTTATGTTTGTGTGTTTTATCTACGTAAATGATATTACTCTGTAGACCACATAGTGTCATATACTTTCCATTTAATACTGTATTTTTAAATACATATCCATGTTGCCATACATACATGTTGTAACAATTGGAATGTATTCCACAGTAGATAATCTAATATACTTTATTTACCAACTTCCCCTATGATGGACACCTATTTATCACAAAGCAAAATTATGTAGAAACTCAAAGAGTGTTTATTAAGACTTGAGTTTGATCAACCCCACTATTTTATAAGTGAAAAAAAAAACACAGAAAACTATCTCAGAAAGTCTATCAGAACTAGCAGGATCTCAAATAAAAAATAGTAATCAAGACAATATTAATTCACAAGGTTATCACTAAGAAACAGAATTTATCTTCCTATTATAAACTGCCAAAAGCAGAGTGATCATGCCATTTGGTAACCCAGAAAAACATGTGTATAGTGTCTGTGGAGTCTGGGGATATGTTTGAGGGCGTGGATTCACTTAGAACAATTAACAGAACCTTAGGAAAGGAATGAGACAAATCCAGGCTCCCAGTGGAGCGCCTTTGTGAACTTATGCACCTTCCTTAGTTTAGTGTATGCGATGAGAAGGCTTGGCACAGTGGCTCACTCCTGTAATCCTAGCATTCTGGGAGGCCAAGACAGGTGGTTCGCTTGAGCTCAGAAGTCAGAGACCACCCTGAGCAAGAGCAAGACCCCGTCTTTACTAAAAATTGAAAGAAACTAGCTGGGTGTTGTGGCAGGTGCGTATAGTCCCAGCTACTCTGGAAGCTGAGGCAAGAGGATAGTTCAAACCCAGGATATTGAGGTTTCTTGAGCTAGGCTGAGGCCATGGCACTCTACCCAGGGCAACAGAATGAGACTCTATCTTAAAAATAATTATAAAAATAAAAATTAAAAATTAGTGTATAGAGTGAGAGACCATGGATCCTGAGCTATATTCCCTGGGTCTAAGACCCAGCTCTGCCAGATAGGAGCTCTATAACTTGGGCAAGCTGAGTAGATCCTCCCTGCCTTAGTGTCCTCAGGAAGTTAAAGAAGGATTAAATGAGTTAATGTTTTTTAAGTACTTAAAGTTGTGCCTAGGGCATAGGAAGTGCTCACTAAGTGTTTATTCAGCTTAAAAAAATCTTTCTGAATTTCAGCTTCCACTTTTACAAAATACTATCTACTGCCCAAGGGTTTTAAGAGGGGATAAATGAATGCATTAAGTGTGTCAAATTGTATATTACCATTCATTTATATTCCTGATAAATATTCTTTAAAAATAAATAAATAAAAATAACAAAGCCCATTCAGGTGAACAGGTTCTAAAATCTTGTGGGATAATAACTAAAAAAAAAACAAACAAAAAAAGAAAGTAAAATTTATCTCTACTCAGATATTAGGTGTTTGGCTTCCACAGGACAGAAATTAGAATCAGTGTTCACAGGATTCAGTGAGAATCCACAGTTAACCAAAGACGTAGGATGAGGTCAGGCAAGTAGTTGGAAAAAGCAAGGACACTAAAGACTGTGAGAGACGCAAATCCTGTGAATGGCAAGTAACTTTAGAAATAGGAAGTGAAGACATTTGCTTAATAAAAGGGAATTTTGAGATCCCAGAAAGGTTAAAAAAAACAAAAACCAAAAAAAACTTTGCCCAAAGTCACAGATGCAATCAGTTGTTCTCAAAGGCTCAATCCAGGGTTCTTTCAACTATATTGTGCACAAACTCAATTCCTCATGTATCCTAAGTGCATTCATCAGACATTTTTATCAAATCGTACAAAAAAGATAAATTGGGGGAGATTATTCACTTTGAAATAAAAAGACTTTGGTTTAAAAAAGAACCCACAGCAGGGTTCCTTAAATAGCAGCTCTCCTCCTGCATTTGAAATTAGACCTAAATCTTTTGGAAAATGAGGGGCCCCTGTAGTAATTCAGAGTCCTAGTCCCTTAAACACTAAATAGTCTGATGAACTTTGAAATGAATTTCATTTGCATAAATAATCATAGACATGGCTTTATAAGCATATAAATCAGAGACACTGTAGAGATGAGCATTTGGTATTTTCATGGACTCAGAAAAATTCCAAAATCAGAGGAGCCTTGGGGAAGGGCACATTTGGGTTTGACTTTGTAAGTGATTTTTTTTTTTCCTGATTTGTTAGGAACAGTTCCTCCAGATCAGTCGTGTTTGTGTCTCATGGGCTGGGCCTTGTGTCACTTCCCCTCTGGGAATACTGGAACTTCTTTCTCCCTGATTAGACTGTGATTTCCTCACAGCCAAGGACAGAGATCTTGACCCCCTCATCTTTGTGTTCCTCCTGTTTAGCACAAGGTCTGACTCACAAAAATGCAAAGACTGTTGGTTGAAAAAAAAGTAAATATGAGGGAGTCCACTAACAGTTCTGCAAATCAAGCAAGAATTTCGTACCTATAAATTTCTAAGCTAACAGACATAGGATGATTTTGTGAATAGAAACTAACAATAAAAAAGTGAATGATATAGTTTACCAGGCAATGATAAATCTTGTAGACAAAAGCAGGGCCGGGATATGGAAGAGGAGAGGTAGAAGAGGGTTTGGAATTTTAAGCAGAGAGATCCGACAAGACCTTATTGTGAAAATGACATTTGAGCAAAAATTTAAAGGAGGTAACAGACAAAACTATACTGTCAACTGGGAGATGCACATTCCAGGCAGAGCCAAGGACTAGTGCAAAGGCCTTCATACAAGAAAAGACAGCAAGGAGGCCTGTGTAAGTAGAGGAGAGAAGAGAGTGAAGTGAAAAGGTCAGAAAACTAACCAAGGTCCAACCTTATGAAGGTTCCGGTAGGCCTCTGTAAGGGAAGTCAATGGAGGGGTCAGAGCAGGAAACTGACATCATTTGATTTATATTTCAAATAATTACTCTGGTTTCTGTGATTATTTATTTATTTATTTTTTGTAGAGACAGAGTCTCACTTTATGGCCCTCGGTAGAGTGCCGTGGCCTCACACAGCTCACAGCAACCTCCAACTCCTGGGTTTAAGTGATTCTCTTGCCTCAGCCTCCCGAGTAGCTGGGACTACAGGCGCCCGCCACAACGCTTGGCTATTTTTTGGTTGCAGTTTGGCCGGGGCCAGGTTTGAACCCGCCACCCTTGGTATATGGGGCCGGTGCCTTACTGACTGAGCCACAGGTGCCTCCCATGGTTTCTATGATTAGAATATGCCATAGGGGTAATGGATGAAGCAGGGAGACCTGTCAAGAAACTATCTTCAACACTTTAAGTGGAAGAAGATGGTAACACAGATGAGATTGATAGTAGAGGACTTAGCAGAAAGTAGTCAGTTTCCAAATAAATCTTGAATTAGGGACAGACATTGTCTGATGACCGCTTACATGCCGAATATGAGAGAAAGAGAAGAGTTAGAGGTGACACCAATATTTTAGACCTAAAGAACTAGAAGGGCAAAGTTTCCATTGACCAAAATGAGAGAGGATCAGGAAGAGTAGGAGTTTTCGTGGAGGGTGAGTTTCAGAGATCAGGAGTTCGTTTCGGAAGTATTAAATCTCTCTGTTAGACATCTAAGAGGAGTCAGAGAACAGGCAGCTGGATTTATAGCAGCGTCCAGGCTGGAGACACAATTTGAGTATCCATCAGCATATGGATGGTATTCAAAGCCAAGTTATTTAAAGAAACCAAATATTTTGAGGCCAATTGTACATCCCCCTAATATTTATATGTTGAAGTCTTAACCTCCAGTACCTAGAATGTGATCTGACTTAGAGGTAGAGTCTTTACAGAGGTAATCAAGTTAAAGCGAGGTGTTAGGTTGACCCTATTTCAATATGACAGATGTCCTTATTAAAAGGGGAAATTTGGACACACACATAGACACACACGCACACAGAATGCTAAGGGAACGTGAAGACAGCCATGTATAAACCAAGCAGAAAAGCTTGAAACAGACCTGCATTCATAGTTCTTAAAAGGAACCAACCCTGTCAAAACCATGATCTCAGATTTCCAGCCTCCAGACCTATGACTCTGTCAGAACAGCCCTCCCAAACTAATACACCAACTAATGAGTGAGTGTGAATGCATGAAGATGTCCAAAAGCTGAACTGAACCCTGGGGGCACTACAACTTTCAGAGTTTACGAAGAGAGTGATCATTAAAGGAGACTGAAGTGAAGCAGCAGGGAGATAGGAGGAAAACCAGGGAGTGAAGACTGGGAATTTCATATGTGATTTCATAATGTTATTTGGATTTTCAAACTCTGCAACATCATAAATCTACTTTTTGCTGCTTCAATCAGATTAATCTAAAATACCTGTTCATCCAACACATCATACATTTGAGGACAACCTGTCCTATAATTTTGGCTAGCATTTTTAAAGTTCTTTTCTATAAATAGAAATTATGTCACATGCTGAGGGGAGTTTCCAATTACGCAAGCACATCAATTCTAAAAACCTTGATAGACTGTTTGGATTGCTCTTCTCAGGACTGACACAGATTTAAAGTGTTTCCCCCAACTCCTTCATTGCTCGTCTTCATTGCTTTTATATTTATTTGCTCTCAATTTATAAAGTAAGCATTCAAGGCCAGATAAATAACTAAATTTTTGAAATGTAGACTAGCAACAAATAATTCACTCAACTATTTTGATAAAATGGAAGTGTCCTTTCAGTAAGGCCTAAAATACAATTCTTAAAGTGTGATCCTCAGGCCACTTTCATCAGAATTGCTTACAGTACCAGCATCTATGAAGGTAGAATTCAGGAATCTGAATTTCTAAAAGTTTCTTAAGTGATTCTTATGTAAAACAAGATTTAAGAACCACTGCCTTAAAACTGCATTTTGAACCAATGGAGGAGGGAATCTTCAGTAGGATAGTGTGGCTAGAGCGTGAAGTGCCAGAGGTTGGAGCTAGAGAAATAGGCTGGGATTAAATCATTAGGAACTGATTGGTAGTATTACTGATGTTATCTTTCAGGCAATGGAGAACCATCAAAGAGTTTCTGTCAGTTTAGAGGTCTGGTACCCTCACTACAATGTAAGCTTCACAGACAAAAATGAAGCTTCATTCTACTGTATTTAACATGATGTCTGACACATAGTAGGTGTGTAATGTTTTTTGGACAAAATTGAACATTGCAAATCAATGAGGAAGGGATGGGCTAATGAAAAAAAAAATGGTCCTGGAAAAATCAGTTATCCATTCAGAATAAATAAATAAATAAATGCATAGAAATCGGGTCCATTATGCCATATGCAAAAATAAATTTAAGTGGATTAGGAATCTAAATGAGAAGGTAAAATTTTAAAATTTATATAAGACAGCACCAAAAACTTTATAACTTTAGTGTAGGAAAAGGATTTCCTGAACAAGACAGAAAATGTACATACCATTAAAAAAGATTATTAATGTGACAATTAGTAAATAGTTTGTATCAACGGATATTAAAAAGAAAGTAAAAAGGCCCAAAATAGGGAAAGATGTCGCAATACATACAACCAATAAAGACTTGGCATCCACAAATAGACACTGTATGCTCTAAATCAAGAAAAATAGCAAATAACCTTAATCATCTTAATAAGTAAAGGACATTAGTAGACACTGAGTATAATGAGGAAAATGAATGACTGGTAAGTACGTGAAAAGATGCTTAATATGTAGTGCCACTATTATTGAAGGAAATGGAAATTAAAACTACAGTGAGATGCCACTTCAAAAACTATTCGTTATGACAATGTCTAGTGTTAGCAAGGGCATGGATAACTGACATCTCATGCCTTTTCTGATGAGAGTATAAACTGATACAACCCTTTTAGAAAATAAATTAGCAAATATCTAATATACCCTCCAATTCAGCATATTAACTTCTAAGGATATTGTCTAGAAGAAAATCTTTGGTTATGTGGCAAAACAAAAAGATATATACAAGAATATTTCCATTAATCATGGAAGGTCATGAATCATGATGATTTTCTTCAGCAGGAACTATAATATTAAAATAAAAAAAGCTAGAAAAGAACACTAATGTCTGTCTGCCGGAGGATGAATAAATTGAGCTACACATATCAACACAGGTAAATCTCAAGAAAAGAATGTTAAATGAATAAAACAAGTTGCAAATATGTAGAGTATGACATTCTTTGAATAGACACATAAAAGCATTTAAAACCATAATAAGATATATCGTTTTTAATTTGTCCATACAATAAAAAAGTCATGTATAGGAAAGAAAAACATCGAAGTCTGAAAATGGTTTATGCCTGGAGAAGATTGAACAGAATCAGATGTCTAGTAATGTTTTCTTTTCTAAAATAATAATACACTTGAAGCAAAATGAGGCAAAATCCTAAAGATTTCATAAAGCTCCAATAGGGGGCCTACATGGGTATTGGCTACATCATTCTCAGAAGAGTTCTGGCGGTGAGGCTAAATAAAAGAAAATTAATCAAAATAATATTTTTAAATGATAAGGTTAACAAGGTATAGTGATTAATTGAATATGGGGGATGTAGGTGAGGTCAGAGTCAGGATTAAGACCCAGTTTTCAGGCTTAGGTAAACACATGGTGTCATTTACTCAGATAAAGCCTTTATGGAAAGAAGATTTAAGGTGAGATAATTCATTTAGTTTTGAGTTAATTGAGGCAAAAGATGAAAAGATTTCAAGCCTATCGTTCATTTCTAAATATTTCCAAATATTGCTATGTCCTGTATACTGCTGTCTATAGAGGAAAGTAGTTTTCAAGTGCATCTCATCGTCCCTGGAATCTGAGATTTTTGTCTGTAAATACCATTAGATCATCAAGTCCAACACTGCATCTTATAGAAAGACCAGAGAATAAAGACTAGTGAAGGAAAGTACCTAGTTCAAGGCCTCACAGCTATTAAGTAGAGAAGCTAGGACTTGAACCAAGATCTTCTGATTCCAAGTTCTATAAAATTAGATCATAAGTAGTCTACTTCTGAATTTTGTCCTTTGGGAATTTTAGTTACAACATTTTGTTAGTTTTAGCCACAGTATAATAGTCAAGGTCAAATACATTATTCTTCCTTCTAAACAACTAAAATAATTACAAGTTTTTCATGACATACACATTTAAATACTCCTCAGAACTGTGCTATTTTTTAACTAGTACTACTTTGCTGACTCATATTTGGCTTACTAAATACTCTGAAAATAACTACTATTTACTGGAAGACAACTACAGACCTAGTATTGTACAATGTACTGGTAGCTTTACATAATTTGACAAGCAGACTTATCTATTGTAGATTTCGTTCACATTTGACAAGTGGATAACCGGTACCTCAGATAAGCCATATGCTTTGCAGAGCCCACTATTGAGGTAGTTTCTTTTTTCTCATTTAAATAAAAAAAGCAGTAACAGAGACACATTAATTAAGCAATTTTCCCAAGATCACAGGAACCCAGTCAGTCTGCTTTTAGACTTGACATTCTTAATCAATTTCTGTGCTGTACTGCCTATTGTAAAAATAAGTGCTCTCTAAATATTGGTTGCATGATTGAGGTAGGTGATTAATTATTCCTCTGGCTACTTTCTAGTGGGGGAGGCATTATTATTTTAGTTCAGTCCTACAAGAATAATAGCCTTTTGATTTCTAGGTAAATCGGGGGAAGTGGTGGCTGAAGGGATTTCATGGGTAAAAGCCAGGAGAAACCTGTGGGATACCCACTGTTTGGGGAAATGGCAAGCAGCCCGTGATCAGAAGGAGAGGAAATGTGAAGGGAAATCATGGGAGATGAGCTATGAAAAGGAGGTAGTGACCACGTGAAAGAGAGCTTTAGACACCAAGGAGCAGAAGTTTCTGAGAAAGAGAACAAAAGGCACAAGAGCGTGATTCCCCGGGGAATAATAGTAATAGTAATCGTCCCCAAGGAGGAGGACTTAGGATCCCAGGCAGAAATGAGCAATGTATTCCTAGAAGAACCCGAGCCAAAAGTTTGGACACAGGCATTTTGGGTAATTAAGTGGTCCTTTGCTCTTTTAGTTCTTTTTGCAGCTATGTGTACACACACACACACACAGGCTTCAAATAATCTCATCACTTGTTGAGCTTGCTCTCTCCTAAAAAAGCATTCTTTTTATACTCTCAGGACATGGTATGGTTTGGGAAAGAAATGGGATCAAAAATCCTAGGGTATTTTTGGGCCTCTTACTAAGAATTTTTTATTCAGGGCAGTTCAGTCTATTTCAATCACATAAATTCATAAAAGTAAAGGTCATCTTACTCCTTGGCACTTCAAAATGAATGAAATTGCCCTCTGCTGCAGGATGTGGTGCCATCTGCAGGACTAGTTTGAAACTGAGCATCTCTCTAAGAAACAAAGAGTATGCCCAAAGATGGTGGTTTTCAAACTTTTATTTTTAAGCAGTGGAACCAATTTCAAGCCTGTTATTACATGGAAATTTGATATATTACATACATACACACACACATATATCATATATATGTATACACATGCACACGTATATATCTCAAGATAAAAGCAGTATTGCATTATTTATTTCAGAGAAGCAATGTTTTAAACATGTATTGATTATAGTCAAATAATGTAGCTGTTTTAGCATAATTCAAAATCAAGGTTATGAAAAACCTCTCACATTACCTCAATAACCAGTTTATTTCTGGATTTTGTTCTGTTTTCACATTGTCAAGACAGGTCCTAATTCACACAAACGAGTACTTGAAAATTATAGTAGTTTTTGAATGGTATATCTTTATTTTCTGTATACTATTTTCAATTATATTTCAAAAGCTACTATTTATATATGAAGACTTTGATAAAGGTTAAAATAAAATAAAGGGCAAAGATTCATCAAGTAAATAAAAGCATATTTAAAATAAGTTTGATAATATGAAATTCAAGCAAAAGGCATTAAATTGGGAAAGGAGAATCATATTTCACTGATGAAAAGAATAACCACAAAATCTAATATGAAGAAACTGTTAAGATACAAGGAAATATGCTAATCATATCATTGTATATAATGGCAAACTGAAAGTAACCAAAGCGATATAAACACACAGTTCCAAATAAAGGATTGGAAAATTATAAGCAAAATACATCAGAATACTTATATTTTGGGGCCTCTGGGTGATGCAAGAAGTAAAACAATAAGATTTTCCTTTGAAATGAATAAAAGATTATACACACAGTAGTCTAAAAGAAAACATGGAATCCATAAAAACAAAATATTAACTTCTGGCTGCATAAAGGTTTTGAATAAATGGAAAGATACACCATATTCTTAGATGGGAAGGATGAATATACCAAAAATGTCCATTCTTCCCTCAATTATTCCCTCAAACACAGTCATAGTTTAAACCCTTACTAACATTGAACTAAAGTTCTATGGAAAACTAAAATTCATGTGAAGAATATTAGAGTGATTTAAAAAAATTATTGAAAAGAGGAATGCTGAGTCCGGAATTGCCTTGCCAATAGCAAATATATTTTTATGGGCATTCATTCAAGTACTGACTAACGAATACAACGTAAGGTAGAATTCTCAAATGGATGCTGTGAGCTTATGGTTACCAGATGGAGCAACCAAATTTTACCACATACGATGGGAAAAAAAAAGCAAAAATGTCACCAACCCCAACACAAACTTAAAAGGAAATACTCAAACTCGGGCAAATATCTGCCGCAAATACCTGAGACAAATGCAGCAGATAAATCAATAGTTAATAACCTTACCGTTTGTTTTTAATTAATAAGAGTGAACACTACCCAAAGAAAAAGTGGTAAAAGATACAAATCAAAATTTCACCAAAGAAGAAATGTAAATGACCAATACGTATATGACACTATGTACTACAAGTAATCAAAAACAAACAAACAAAAAACAAAAACAAAATACCTTTCTTTGTTTCTGCTGTTTTTGAGATTTCTTTTTCTCCTATTCTTTGCATGAATGATCTCTCTTATTTTTTAACTCCCTACTTGAATGTAGTTACTTGATGGCTGCCTTATTTAAGGAACAGCAGATAGCTGCAGCAGGCACACTTGGTTTTCACTATTATACACATAACACAGTGTCCTTCATAGCACATACCTTAAGAATACATGTTTGTTTATTGTCTGTCTAGCTCACTAACCTACACGTTCTAGGAGAGTAATAAATATGATTTGTGTACCAATGCTGTATATATACAGTTCTTAGCACGGTTTCTGGCACAAGATAAGCACTCGATTAATTTTTATCAATCAGATGAATAAATGCATAATGCTTTGTTGTATCTTGTTTTATTTCATTTTTTTTTATGACAACATCTGGTGTTAGCCAAGGCAAGACTGTCTAAAGTCCTCTCATACCTGGCTAGTGGGGAATCAAAATTAGTACAACCATTTTGGAGGTCAATTTGTCCATATTCAGAAACATAAAATCATTGTCTCTCCTCTGCCTCAAACCTTCCAGTGACCTTCCATCTCCCCCACAGTCAGACAAACTCCGAAAGGGCCTACAGATTCTGCATAATCTGTCACCTCCCGCCCCTGCCCAATCTCCACTATTCTGGTCACATGGCCTACTGCTCCCTCCCCCCATTCACTCTGCTCTAGCCACACTGACTTTGTTTTGGTTCCCCCAATACCCTAGCCATGTGCCTGGCTCAAGGTCTGTACATATTTAGCCCTCCCTCTGCTCCTCTCTGGGTGTGTAAGTAGTTCCTCCCATCTTCTCCTTCAGTCCTTACTTCAAATATCACCTTAGTAGGGAGATCTTCTCAGACAGCCTTACAGAGTCACTCCATCCCATACGCAGCCCCAGGACTCCTCTTCCTATCACCCTGAATTATTTTTCTACATAATATACATCATCACCTGATATATTGTATACATTTATATTTCTTAACTGTCCATTTTCCCTCACTAAAGGGTCAGCTACATGAGGACAGGGATTTTTTTGGTTTTTGTTTTTCTTGTTTGTTTATCATATCCACTGCTACATATCTAACCTCTACAAGAGTTTGGGACATAGTAGGTTCTCAATAAATATGTGTCGAATGAATAAATGAATGAATGCTGAAAGGCTGAAAACCGTCATACCATTTCACCTACTAACTCTATTTTTGGAAATCTATACTATGTAAATTGGAGATCCGCCTGTACTATTTACCAGTTTTTCCTTCATAACATTACCATAAAAGGGACTATTTAAAAATAACCTCCACGTCCTATTATAAAATTGTTAAATAAACTGTTATACTAAAATATAAATGAAATATTACACAGTTATTTCAAATTATATCATGATAGAATTATATTAATGACTTATGAAAATGTTCACAAAGGAACATTAAAATCAATAAATCCATGAATTATTCATGACCAATCTATAGTACAATTTTACATATTTGCAAAACTAAAAGTATAGGTACGTATTATGATCATTTTAATATATATGATATATTAGAACTTGAATTACATATATGTCTCAGAATTGTATATATCTATTTCTCTCCATATAGCTACACATACACACACACACACACAGGGAGAAAGGAGAGAAGATGGCAGGAAAGACTTAAGCAAAATTTTCATAATGGTTATTTTGAGTAATGGAATAAGAGGATTTGTGATGTTTTCCCTTTCTATGGGCTTTTCCTACACTTTAAGATTGTCTATAAAGAAATGATTTTAAGAGAAATGATTTACAGAAAAAATGATGTTAAGGAACATCATTGAGGAAAAAAGTCCTCAATGACATTCGTGCAGGTCATCTAGTTCTTCACTTTCCACTGCTTCTGCAGGATAAAGTAGCAACAAAATGCAACAATGGAGCTGAACAAGTGGACATGAGACTCCTAAAACTGAAGGCTTTAATGATTGACTCGTCCAAATGAATGTTAAGTAATTCCTACCAAACATAGATAACAGGGTCATTTGTTTCTTATGGCCTGGCTCATCATAATAAAATCTGTGATTGGCTTATAGATACTGGTCCTTGGATATTTTTAGGTCAGCCAGGGAAGCATCCAATTTATATAAAAATGTAATGAAGCCACAAAGGTTAGATTATTTGGGAATAACTGTGTTGTAAAATTCACATGGTGGGCATGAAATGGTTAAATCCTAGGCCAGCCAGTTCCTTTGATGTTATATGTGGTGTGGGGATATTTGCCCATCAGAAAAGAGCATGAGTAAATGTGTTCAGTACAGGAGAAATGCTTTTTTCTTGACGAAAACCATGAGTTTCTGACTAAGAAACCTCACCCCACACAAGAGCAACAGACATTCTAGTACATTCACAGAAGACACTCTAGAGCCTTATAAGGGAGTTAACATGGTGAAGCATTGCATGGATGTGTGCGTTTGCAACTAGGAATAACAATTAGCAAGAAGAGAGCACTAGAAATGCAATCACGAAACTCTGTGAATGGCAGCCAGGAGACTTGGATACTTTCACGAAAGAACTTTGTGCAAATGCACAGAAAGACTGAGAATGTATCAGCACTGACGTCATCCTTTCCTGCAGGATCTGGATAGGATGCTGACACTGAAGCCGTGGATGAAAGTGCCATGAAAGAATAGAATCCAGGTCAGAGTGTGACAGAGGAAGATTACCACTGTGATCACTTATAATGCCTTAAAAACAAGTTAGCTCTTAATAAAAATAATGATGGGAATGACTTATTCAGAATAGACGAGTGTATTACATGATAAGAATTGTGCTAAGTGTTTCTTACATTTATCAGTCCTTTTTCATTTTATATTTACAGGCAGAATCATTTTATTTGAAGTCAGCTTCTTAAGATGTAGATCACAGTTCCTGGAACACACATTCCCCGGTTTGTAAAAAATATACGGCCCCCCTCAGAGTTCAGCTAATTCCCACTGGAGTCACATTCTTCCAGTTGCTTCAGTCTCCTATCTTCTCTTGCAGGATATAGACAATCCTGATTTGAATTTATCACCTACCACCCACACACTTGAATTAAAAGTACCTACCCATGGCAACAGTAACTGTCCTGGTCTCTCGCAGGGTTATCCAGGAAACAAGGGCTCATGGACTCACGGCCTGAACAGGGACAGCACTGCCTAATTGACCCTCGCAAAGTCTGTGTTTTTCCAGTGCCCCATTAACCCACTGTTTTTCTTCCAATTAACCATAACTGGATCTTCCAAATTGCTCCTCACTGATCAAGGGTTTGAACCACCTCTTCTGAGTACACTCATCTGTGTCTGTATTTCCTAAAATTGTTGCTACAAAATTTGTATAGTTGGGACTATTAGGTGGCAATCTGGTTGAAAAGAAGGGTTTTGGTCAGAGACGCTATATTTTCTTTCTTTTTTTTTTATTAAATCATAGCTGTGTACATTAATGTGATTATGGAGGAGACGCTATATTTTCATAGCACTTTATAGAAAGCTGAGAAAATTCTAAAACAAAAAAATTACAAAGGAAAATGTGAGGAAAAGGAGATATTAAGAGTAATAAATATTTTAGGAGGAAAAAAATAGATGAAACAGGCTAACGCTGGGCCTCATTACATGTAGGCTGAAGAGGGGAATCTAGTCTACACAGAGGATATCAGTAGTATCACCTTCTCTGCTCTAGATTTTATACTTCTGTTACTATAGCTAAGATTAACTCTTATTGAATTTGTGATCAATTACAATTATCATTTTTTTCTCCGAGACAGAGTCTCACTCTGTCGCCTCCCAGTAGAATGCTTTGGCATCCTAGCTCACAGCAACCTCAGACTCCTGGGCTCAAGGGATCCTCTTGCCTCAGCCTCCCAAGTAGCTGGGATTACAGGTGCCCACCATAACGCCTGGCTTTTTTTTAGAGGTGGGGTCTCACTCTAGCTCAGGTTGGTCTTGAACTTTCATGAGCTCAGGTGATCTGCCCACCTCGGCCTCCCATAGTGCTAGGTTTACAAGCGTGACCCACAGTTCCCGGCCTTTAAAGTTGTCATTTTAAAGTCTATCTCTTCTACAAGTTCGTTTTTGGAGCCAAGGACATGGTGGATATTTTTCTTTTACTATTTTCCTCTGGGCCAGCCACTCCCTCTAAGCTGACAAGATCTTTTTGGATCTTAATGCATTAGCTATCTCTAAAACATTAGCAGTCTCTTCCAGGCTTATAGCATTTGTAAATTTGCACTGCAGAATCATTTGCTTGGAAAACACATATGCACATGTGCAGTGAAAGCTAAATAAATGTGGTTACTTTTCACCTCTAGCATTCTATTCGGCTTTCTTGGATCCCTAAAAAGGCAACAGTTTTCTTAATGACTCAATTAATCACTTCATGCTATTTGGAGAAACATATGGACTTTCATGCAAAAGGTCCTAGAGGTTAAGCATTCAAGTCTGAAATTAAAACATAGGCCTGTAAAACTTGCTACTGAAACAATCATGATCTCCAACACTATGGGGAATGAAAATAGCCTATAGCTTAGGAAAAGGAGAGAGGAAGGTGTAAGGTCACAAGTATGAGAAATATGAAATGACACTTTCTAACTCAAACTTTCCTCACCCCAAATGTCACCCAGTATAGTGAGAAGTAAAGAGGAAGGGACTTTTTCTCTCCCTGTAAAGGCATCTCCCAGATTCATATGTCATGTTACTCACAGTCTCACTCAGAGAACGCCCAGGAGTTATTATGATCTACCTCCCGGTAAAATGGCATCCTCTGTGGTGTAAATATCCTTACACATATCAAGAAATTTGGGTGAAATTTTAGCAAACACTTCCGAATTATAAGTTCTGAGAAAAAAAAAATAAAGAAAATCCAGAAGTCTCAGGGTTCTGCTGTAGTCTATACTAGGCTTTGCCTGATCACTCGATACAAAGCAATGTCTGGAATCTCCAAAACATGCATTTTAGTCCTATCTTAAAGGATTTATGAAGTATTTCACTGAGAGACAAGAGACTTAGATTTACTACTAACTAGTTCTGTTCCCTAGAGAAATTTAGAGTTCTGTACTATAATGTGTTGGGTGACATGAATGACTTCCAAACTTCTACAAAAAGTTGAAATTAAAAAAAAACATACAAATGGAATCTTATGAAAAACTCAGTTAATAAATGATATTAAAATCATATAGACAGGTGCTCTGTCAAAAGCAACATAGTAGCCCAAATACCTGCCAGTGTAGCCCTAGAAACCCCTCTGAGAGAGTCCTGAAACTTCTATAAGCACAGTTTGAAAACCACGAAAAAGGCCCCTTCCAGTTTCTTGTTCTGGCTTATAAGAGAAGCAATCTAAGCTATTGTTCAGCTCTTACACTGTATGGATATATAAAATGAAGCCCTGGAGAGTATCATAGATGATCAGTATTCCTCATAATCATAACACGTTTCCACTCGACTTTACTGCTGAGAAAGCTGATGATCACAAAAGCTAAGTGGCAAAGCCAGACTTTTGAACATAAATCTGACATGACAATACGTAAATACACCAGAGTATGATATGTGGGCTAAAATAGCTCTAGCTACCAAATATAATACGGTGACAAAAAAGGATGTGGTAAGTTCTACCCAAGAAAGTAAGAGAAGCTGCCCCTTGATCTTTGTCTAGAAGGATCAATAGTAGTTTACCAGGCAACAAATTTGGGAAAGGAATTCAGGGTCATGGGGATAATCTGTGGAATGGCAAAGAAGCACAAAACACCATGCATCAGGGGAGATTGATTGGAGACAAAGTTTCAGATGTAGGCAAGCTGGAGTCTGATTGTGGACACATCTATATCCCACACTAAGGAATTCAGACTTCTATCAGGCTGACACCACTGTTTCAAACAGCAACATTTTATCTCTTTCAAGAACACTCCAACTTTATTCCTTTATCATTCTTTAGGCTCAGCTTAAATTTCATTGACTCTGAAAGGTCATTTCTTTCCCTTTGTCCAAACACAACTGCCTTTCTCTTTTCCCTCATCAGACCCTAAGTTGTATGAGAGGTGAGGCCTTGACCATCTGGTTTGCTGTTGTATTCCCAGCACCTGGGAGAGTGCCTAGCACAAAGCAAGTGCTTAATACATACTGGCTGCATGAATAAGGAAATGCAGTCTGACTGCAAAGCTTGCACTCACAAACACTGCTGCAAGACCACGTACGTTGTGCCTGCTTCATTAGTGACCCCACTTTGAAATGAATTTGGGATATCATGTCGGAAATGGCAAGACACCTAACAAACTAAGTGGTAAGAGAGGAAACTTCTTACTCTGTAAGCTTTCTAGTGGCCTTGAAATGCTGATGCCCCTCCAGAGATACCTAGCTCATCCCTGGGGGACTTGGTCCCTGGCAAAATATGTCCTATTATCTTGAACTTACAGAGTCTGTGATGATTTAAGAGCTTTATTTTATACATTCAAAGTCACAGTCTCATCCTTCAAAATATAAAATGCATTACACGTTTCCAACCAAAAGAAAATGCAACGACCCTAACCAGCTGAAAGGAACCTTAACATTATCTCTAGTAAGTTGATTTGCTTGAGTTTCATAAATTGTAAAAGAGAAATCATAATACTTCTTCCCTCACGGAGTTGCAGTGAGGATCAATCCAAATAATACACATCATGCACTTAGCACAGTGCTTAGTGCACAGAAAATTGTCATGATTAGCCTTTGCAATCATCATTATTATTATTGGTATCATTAACACACAGCGAAGGCACTTAGGAGAAATGTCAATGCATCATTATGAAAGGAACAAAATTTTGCTTTCATAAACACAGCTCTCCTTGTGTGGCAGGTTCTAAGACCTTACCACAAAGGCCACAGATAGATTTGGTATCTATCTGTACTTCCCAGACAATACCCTCAAATTTCTCTTTCATTGTCTGTTTCTCTGGCTAATAAACCATTCACCTCTAATTACTTATAATAATTTTCCGCTGCACAGTTTTATATTTGTTTATTATGTTCACAGGTGTCTTGCCTAGCAAGGATAGAAATCTGTTATCTCATTATTATATCCAAGTCTTTTGATCACAGTGCCCTTGCCTTCCATTTAATTTCCACCAAATGGGTCTCTTGGTAGTACAGGATTTTCCTTCCTCCTCACCCCCCCCCCCCTTTTTTGTCTTTTTCCCATACTTTTTGTAAGGAAAGAGGAGCTTTGAGTAGAAAAAAGAGACAGGTATTTTTTAGCATATAAACCAAACTACCAGATAATGATTATTCAGAAAAAAATAAGATGGAGTATTGATAAGAGTATAGAAAGTGTTGTGGGCACTCTTTGAGGAATTTGGTCAGGGTAGTTCTTGAAGAGTTCTTACAGAACCTCAAAAATTTGGTGCTTCCCCTAGTAGATGAATTCAAGACTTTGGGGGAAGAAAGACAAAGTTTATAGAAAGAACAGAGGATCATGGAGAAAGGCTAATAAAGGATCCATAAGCAGATTCAAAATTGACTCTGCATGGAAAATGGAAAGGAATGTCTGTACCTTGCTGGACATTATGAAAGACTAGCCAAATTAATACTGAAATTTCTATGGTAGCATCCTAGACTTTCATACCTGTATAGTAAGGTGAATTAGTCTTGGAGTTATATTGAAGGAACACTGTGGAAAATTGAAAGTCGGACTGTCCCACCCCATCTTCTTCCAGGTTTCAGTGGAACAGACACAAACTTACTGAGTGAATGAAAAGTTCCAGGTAGTCATTTTCAGACAGCTACCTCAGAATTCATAAAAGGTGGAAGAAAAAAAAGAGTAAAATCAAACCTCTGATTGCTCCTGTACACAAGGAAATACTGCCTCTCTGAAGATGAAGGAAGCAAAAGAGGCAGATACAAACATTTGGGTTATAGCTCTATGCTGTTATTTACCAATAACATTTTGTAAGGCAGTCCCTGGTTTATGAACAAGATAGGTTCTGTAGGATTTTTCTTAAGTGGAATTTGTATATAAGTTGGAATAGGTACATTTATCTATTACCTGTAATAACCTCCATGTGTAAGCGTGAGCCGTACATCGGTTGGATATTTGTAACTTGGGGACTTAACTGTAGTAGCCTACATTTGTAAGGGTAAGACATACATAAGTTGGGTATTTGTAACCAAGAGACTCTCTGGTATCTCAGAGATGTTAAAGTATCTTATAGTTTAAAAAATATTGAATTAAACTAAATAAAAAGTGTGTAATTATTTAAAGCAACTTTTGTATACATACATTATTTTATTTGATTTTTATTTGATGTTCATACATATTTTATTTGAGAGAGACAAACAGATGTTGTCTACTTTCTTATATGAAGAAGCCAAGAGTCTACGTGACTTGCCTGAAATCCTCTAAGTAAGTGTGGGATTAGAACTCAAGACTTTCTGCCTCCTTAACTAAACATTGAATAAGCTCCTATCTCAAGCCTAGCACTGTTTTGAGTGCCAATAAGATTCTGAAATCATTGAGAACTATGTTTGCGCAAATAATTTCTGGGAAATTATTGAGAATACAAATTTATAAATATAAAAAAATGTAAAATGTATAAATATAAAACCCATTTCTCTATGAATTATAAGTTAATAGAAATCCATAGGCAAAAAAGAACCTCCATCCAAACCTTACACCTTATAGAAAATTAATTCCAAATGGAATACAGACCTAATGTAAAATGCAAAACTATAAAACTTTTAGAAGACATAGGAGAAAATCTTCGGGACCTAGGGATATGTGAAGAATTCTTACATATGCCACCAAAAGCATGATCAATAAAAGAAAAAAATAAATATACACATATAAAACCGTATCAAAAGTAAAAAATGTTTTCTCTACAACATTAAAAGATGAAAATACAAGCTAAAGACTGGAAAAAAAAATTTCAAGCCACAAATACAAATATGATACCTTCCTAGATATATAAAGCACTCACCAAATTCAACATTAAAAAAATGCATGCAAAAAATGGACATAAGTCAATAACAGGCATTTTACTAAAGAGGATAACCATGGCAAATAAGCACATGAAAAGATATTCAACGTCATTAGGGAAATGAACTAAAATCACTATGAGCTATCACTGTACACTTTCAGAATGGTAAAAAACAAAAATGGTAATAATATCAAATGCTGGCAACGATGTGGAAAAAAAATAGAACGCTTACACATATCTGATAAGGGAGAGAAAATGATGGAGCCACTCTAGAAAAGGTTTAGTAGTCTCTTACAAAACTAAAGATATTTTTATCACATGACCCAGCAATTACACTCTTGTTCACTTACTACAACAAATAAAAATGAGTGCCTATTTAAAAATGCATATACCAGAAACTGCAGCTCAATTCATAATTACTAAGTCATGGAAACAACCTAAATTCCCATCATCCTTTGAATGCATCAACAAACTGTGATATATGTACACCATGGAGTACTATTTAGCCATTAAAAAGATGGAGACTTGCCTTGGCACCCATAGCACAGTGGTTATGGCGCCAGCCACATACACCGACTATGGCAGGTCGGAATCCAACTCAGGCCAACTAAACAACAATGACAACTGCAACAAAAAATAGCCAGGCATTGTGGCTGGGTGCCTGTAGTCCCCTCTACTCAGGAGGCTGAGGCAAGAGAATCACTTAAACCCAAGAGTTGGAAGTTGCTATAAGCTGTGACACCACAACACTCTACCAAGGGTAACATAGTGAGACTCTATCTCAAAAAAATAAAAATAAAAAACAAAGTGCTCCAGGTTGGGCTTGAACGCACAACTGTGGTATTACTTTGTCAGTACCACGTGCGCTAACCAATTGTGCCACTGGAGCACTGAGTACAGTGTTGCTCAGCTGGATACTTGAGTTGTTGATAGGCACGTGACGTCACTGGACAGCTCAGTATTCTGTTACATATGCAAATGAACATTTAAAAAAATAGCGAGCGTTGTGGCGGGCGCCTGAAGTCCCAGCTACATGGGAGGCTGAGGCAAGTGAATCGCTTAAGCCCAAGAGTTGGAGGTTTCTGTGAGCTGTGACACCACAACACTCTACCAAGGGTGACATAGTGAGACTTTATCTCAAAAAAAAAAAAAACATAAAAAACAAAGTGCTCCAGGTTGGGCTTGAACGCGTGACAGTGGCATTACTGTGTTTGTACCACGGGCGCTAACCAATTGTGCCACTGGAGCACTGAGAATGTTTTTGCTCAGCAGGATACTTGAGTTGTTGATAGACACGTGACGTCACTGGACAGCTCAGCGTTCTGTTGCATATGCAAATGAACATTTAAAAAAAATAGCCGAGCGTTGTGGCAGGCGCCTGAAGTCCCAGCTATTTGGGAGGCTGAGGCAAAAGAATCGCTTAAGCCCAAGAGTTGGAGGTTGCTGTAAGCTGTGACGCTGCAGCACTCTACCCAGGGCAACATAGTGAGACTCTGTCTCAAGAAAAAAAAAAAAAAAAGAAGATGGAGACTTTACATGTTTTACATTTACCTGGATGGAGTTGAAACACGTTCTTCTTAGTAAGGTATCACAAGAATAGAAAAGCAAGTATCTAATACACTCAATACTAATATAAAACCAATATATAAACAAGTTCACGTCCACACAAACAATAAAACTTAATTATAACCTAGCGAAGGGGAGGGAAGAGGAGAGAGAGTGGTGGGGACAAGGGGAGGGCAATTGGAGGGAGGAGGGAGAGCAATTAGTGGGATCTCACCTAATGTGCACAATGTGAGGGTGTTTAGCACCCTCTGCCTGGGGGAAGGACTCAACTACAACTTGAACTTTACCTTTGAAGTGAGAACAGTGTAGCCTAAAAATTTGTAGCCTCATATTAAGTTAAAAAAGAAAAAAGAAAAAAATGCATATAAAAATGATTTTAACAGATTTGTTTATAACAGCTGAAAACTGGAAACAAAGTCCAGATGTCTTTCAGCAGCTAAATGATTAAACACAATGTGGCATATCTGTACTATGGAATACTACAGAACCATAAAAAGGAACAAAATATTGATATACTCAACAACTTCAACGAGTCCCAAAGACATACTGACTGCAAAAAGCCGAACTCAAAAGGTCACATAATGTATGTTCATTTATATACTGTGCTTGATATAACAAAAATGTAAAGATCAGATGACATTAGTGGTGCTAACAGTTAGTGATGGGGTAAAGGAGTGTGGATGTGAATGTAAATGGTTAACACTGGGGAAATATTTGTGTTGAAGGAACATTTCTGTACCTTGATTGTAGTGATGGTTACATGAATAAATTGCACACACACACAAACACACAAATGCATATAAATCTGATGAAATTGGAATAATCTCTTTGGACTATACCATTATCAATATCGTAGTTTGATAGTGTACTATGGTTATATAAGATATTAGCATTGAGAGAGGTGGGGTAGAAGGCAAGGAGCGTTTACTGTACTATTTTTTTTGTCATTTCCTAAGACTCTATAATCATTTCAAAATTAAAAATTAAAATAAATAAATAAATGATACAAGTCACCCAGGTACACTAAAAAAATAACTAAATGAGACCTTTGTGTACTTCTGAACAGAATTCCTAGCAAGATGAAATATTCTAGAGACAAAAACAGCATGGCCTGGTGGGAAGAAGGACTTGACCAAACGTTAGAATGCCTTTAACCATTACTTAACCTTTGTGGTTTCCATAATTTTGTCTTCTTTGTAGTTCAGCTTCTTTCCTTCTTCCAAATACAGACCCTTTTCCCCTGCCACATTGATGCCTATTTGACCTAGAGCAAGCAAATCACAATTCTGCAGCTCTTTTAGGTACTGGTTTTGTTCCCCCCAAAAATGGCCATTGAGATTCTGTTGTCCAGAGTTCATACTGAACAGGACAGGGAGAGGTTTTCTCTTCCCCACTGGACTTTTACAAAGCAAGGATACAACCTCCATGCCTGCCAGTGACCATGGCCCCAGTCAAGAATCTGAGAGAAAAAGGCCAATATGCAGAATAAAGCTGTAATGGGACCTGGAAGGAGAAGCAAGAAAGAGATCAAGGAGCAAAAAGAGTACAGTTGGTGCATGACTCCCTGATCCACCAGATCCCAAGGCATACAGCTATGCCCATCCTTCCCAGACACCTAAGCCAACAGATTCCTCTACAGCATATGAGACTATATGTTAGATTTGCAACTAAAAGTTTTCTGAACAGTATGATTTCTTGGAGTCTGAATTCCTCATCTATGAAATGAGAATAAGAATGTCTGACATACTTTCCTTGACATTTTGCAGTAATAATCAAAGGAGACGTGAATGTTCTTTACAGCACTATACAAATGTAAGAGACTGGTAATAGTTATTATAAGCAACAGGAAATAAAAAACAAAATCCAGCTCGTTTCTTGGGGATTTTTATATGAACTGTATTACAGTAATTTCAAAAGCAACATTGAGAGTAAGGAACAAACATTAAATGGCACCACAAATAGAAAAAAAATAGATCATTATGATTCATGTTCAATGAGTCATTAATGACTCAGAAAAGTAACTAGAAAACAGCATTCAAATATATACAAAAATCTTCTCTAAAATTTAAAAATTGAAGAGAAGTTTGGAAATTTGTGTGGGAAAAAGAGCCTGTGTCAGAATCTTTAATTTGAGCTATATTTCCATTTTGATCAGAAACATCACATTTACATTATTCTATGATGCCACTTTTACACACTATATATACATTAATATATACATTATGACTAGATGAATGTTCTAAGTGCACTCAAAACTTCAACAAGTTGCTTGTTTCTTTGCTTTCATCTTATATGTGCCAAATTTCAACTGAGTTCAAGATGGCTCCATTTTCCTAAATTACAAAAACTCCAACCAATCTCCTGTGTTGATATTAATCAAAGTTGATTTAAACTAGACATCTACTTCGAATTGGTAAGCCCATAAGACAGCTAAAACAGGGAGGGCTCTGCCCAGTAATGGCAGATTAAAACCCTGTACCAGAAGCAGCAGGTGGGTGAATCGACCTCAACTCTGGAGAGGTGGGTTGGATCCATGGACAAGTAAGAGGTTATTACTATGAACAACATCCAACTTATGCAAGAGGATATTTGCAGTGGAGGAAAGTGAGAAATCAAGAGCACCAAACCAAGAAATGTAAAGAAAGAGAGCAATGGGCATCAGCCACCCTGTGAGTGTCTGAAGTATCTGGAATTATAAAACCTTTAGCCTGCACAGTGAGGCTAAGCAGTACTTGAAAAGTATGAGGGAAAATGGAACCAGTGAAAAGGGTGGTTTCTTTACAATGAGACCTCTTAGCAGATTTACTCCTAGCAAGTGGTTTATTCCCTTTCCAATAATTCCCACCCTGTAACAAGTAAAGTCTTCGTTATCGAGCTACACTTTTGATACTTCCTGGAATGGAAAGGAATGGGTATAAATTTCCTCTACCATCAAGCAGTCACACTGAGCCAAGGCAATTCTCATTGGTGAGCCTTAATACTAACAATTATTCTCATTCTCTCAGAAAGCAGTATGGAATGGTGGTTAAACACACAGACGTCCAGTGGAGTGCAAACTACCTTGGTTTTCAATATCAATTCTACCATCTACTGGTGCAACTCATTAACATGCCATTTCTCTTCTGTACCCACAAACTCTGCCTGTTCTTTCTTCCATTTCAGAGTTGTGATCACATACTTGGTTCTATGGGTTTCTCTGTTTTCAAAATGGATAAAAGCAGAACAGACTCCTCCCTGGTAAATATTAATAGTTTCTTACTATCCCTGCACTTAAATCCATGTGCCATTTGTTTTTGAGAGGTTTGCTTTTATTCTACCTTCCGGAATGATGGAAAGTACGTCAGTGCACAAGAACCATCCAATAGAGGGAGTTGCAAATGAAAGAAGTAGAAACACTTCTGGCACCAGTCACAGAAGGAAATTATGATTATAGAAGACAATTAAAATGATACAAACTTTGAAAATGTAAAAATGCTAAAAACTTTTGACAGTATAAAAATAAAGTTATTGAGGACCAGTTTAGAGGCTACCTACCACAAATATAGTTGAAAAATTGAGAATTCCAACTCTTCGTGGTTTTTTATAACACTTTTCTTAAGATAAAGACTGCGAGATCTAATATTTCTTCTGGGGAAGTAATATTTAGTTGAAGTTTTAAGATTACTTCATTTATATGGTTTCTTTTTTCTCTGTTTAATCAAGTAGAATTGAATTACTACTATGAAAAACAGCAGTATAGTATGATCCCAATTTGCAAACTTACATCTATGTCTATCTAGTGATAGAAAGACATAGATCAATATATGGCATTATATTCATTAATGGGGGACAAAATTAACTAGAAATTGTTTTTGTTGATAATGTAAGGCCTAGAACACCTGCAGAAAAGGCTTGAAAAAGAAAAATCTTCTCAAGATGACATTTCACCCTAAAATTGTCAGTCACCAAAACTTGAAAAGAAAGCCTTGGCCACGGATCTTGTTTTACAGATTAAGATTGGGATGTACAGTACCACTCATTTCCCTTGTTTTGAAATAAAGAGGAATTAATTACTTACCAGTCATTTCTAACAAAACACTCAAATCAAAGATTCTGCATTTTATTGAGTATTTAGGACTGGACTATGAATGGGAAATATTTGAGTTCTGGTCATATTTCTATCACTATGTGATAGAAATTGCTATGTGATCTTGAGAAATTCTAGATCCCTCTTTATAGAATGAGGGTCTTGGACAAAGCCATCCAGAGAACACTGGGTGCTCCAGGTCATCCAAGAAAAGAAAATGGCACTATGATCATGAGATTTGGAAAATGCTGAATACTCTACTCTTTTCTTGAGGTTTCCCAATGAATGGTATTTACTAAGGGTACAAGTACTCCTAAAGTAAAGATGTATGTTTAAAACTACTCAATATAAAGCTGCTCAGTTTATAAGGCTTTTTATGTGACATACAGTGTCTTTAATATCACTATAAGCAATATGAAGAAAGCATTGGTATTTTATAGATCAAAATTAACAAGATCAACTTAACCAAATCAAAGAAATGATTATATCCAATTCAGATTGTGTTTACACTTTAGAAAAGTTGTGACTCGCATTTGAATTCTAACTCTACCATCATTAACATGCAGTAACCATACTTCAAAATACGTAACTGGAGAGTAGACCATTGCTGTTTATCAAAGTGACACATTCTGCAAAACAGGGCAGTCGCTGACTCTCTCACATGAAGGTATGGTAAGAAATCAAACTGCGCCTGGACTAAATGCTTTACTTTCCATTCCCTACTAAATCCTTCCACTGCTCATAAAGCCATTTCCAGAAGCAATTACATTTTAAATCATTTAATTTTCAACTGAATGCATTATTCAGAAAGCGATAACATTTTTCATCTGTTGCTTCATGAATTCTGTTATTTTTTATGTTGCAAATAAAGGTGAAAGAATTAAAGTTTGAAACTTACCATAAACTTAATAAGGATAACTTATCAAATAATTACAAAATGCAATCACAAAGGAAACCTTATTATACTTTGAGCAAAGAATAAAATGTCTGCATTATTTTAATGGGGAGGGAACATATTTGGTTTAACTTTCAACAATTACAGAGAAACAAGTAATAGTAACACCACCAACAGCAACAGGAACCACTTACTGAATACTTATTATGTGTCAGACACTGACTTGAGTTCTTTATTTCATACCATCCCCACAACCACCCATAATTTAGATACTATTATTATTCCTATTTACCAATGAAGGAAAAGACAACTAATGCCCAGAGAAGCAAAGTGACTTACCCTAGGTCACATAACTAGCACATGGTGGAGTCAGAATGAGAACAAACATTCTTTGTTTAACTTCTACAATATGCTGTTTACACTCTATCTGCTATTCCAGGTGTGCCTTACTTAAAACATAGCTCAAATGCCTTAAAAAAGAGAGAGAGAGATGTAGCATGAGGTAATTTAATGGCACATGGGTAAATATAAAATATTTTTAGAAAATCAAAAATGGCCTGAGTATTTTTGTCTGCATGGACAAGGCCTCAATACATAGTGTTGCATTCTGACACTAGAGTCGTCTGTGCCACCCCAAACTGAAACCTCAGCCCTTGGTAGTCATTATGTGTCACCTCCCATCAGATATTTTCAACAGCCTTCTTACATGCCTGTTTCTAATGACATGAAATTAATTATCTCACGAAGAAGAACATTCTACGTTTGGACATCTTTAGATGTATTAGACTATAAAGTATTATTTTGAGACAAACTGCCCTTCTTTTAAATTGTACCCATTGATTTTGCCAATTGTTACAACCAAGTGATTGGTCCTTGTATATAAACCACTTTGTGTGTGTGTGTGGTTTTTGGCCAGGGCTGGGTTTGAACCCGCCACCTCTGGCATATGGGGCTGGCACCCTGCCTTTGAGCCACAGGTGCTGCCTATAAACCACTTTTTGAGATAAGATTCCCCCCATCTGCTAATCACGTCGTCTCCAGTTTCTATTTATGCTATTTCAACCTTTCCCAGCTGAAAGCTGAGTCTTCCCCATTTAGTTTAGTTCTCTTCAGAGACATCCTAATTTAGCTTTGATTTCTTTCAATTTAAATACAATATCCCTGGCATGTTTGAACCAATACATTGGTTAGGCTTTTTATTCTATGATCTGGACATTGTTGTTCTGGTAGTGCAAGGATCAGATTCCCTTTGTAATGGTCACATCAAACTGTTGACTTTCAAAAATGCAATTATCTTTTTTAAAAAACACTTCTAATCCAACTTTTCTCTATTTTGTGATATCTTCAAAATTAAGGATTAAACAACTATTTAATAAGTTTCCTCTTGCTGATTTCAGTTCAGCATTCCCAAGTGAATTAGTACTTCTTCATTTGTTTACCAGGTTGGATCTTTTAACTTCCTTCAACTCATCCCAGTAATTCCATAGCATTACTAAACTAGTATTAACTATCAACTATTATCTGGTGCTAAATCCAACACTGAAAAATGCTTCCTAAACCTGGCCCATTTGTCTTCCAGGATAAAAATATGGACATACGTGTCTTTCATAAGGAAAATATGTTTAACATTTCATTTAACTACCTGTTCAATTTATTTTTTTTCCTTTCCCTTCTCAGCAATTGTAAGAATCCTAAAGCCATATTCTCCACAGAAATGCACTTTTAATCCACTTAGTCTGGGGGCACACCAGTTTAATCATTAAGAAGATATAAAAAGTTCAAACTCCTCAGATTCACTAGTAGAAAGAAAAGTAGTATCACATCAAATCATAATAGAAGTAGTTAAAATAGGCCCATAATAAATCCACAGTGTGGCTTACCTGGTCAGGATATGTTTTCAGTACCTTTGTATCACTTTCCAGCTTCTAACTTTCTATCTCATGTTCAGTCTTATGGAAAGGACACACACCTTCATCCCTGCACACCACGCTGGGTTCTCGTGGAACCATCATGTTTCAAACGCTGCATTATGTGTTAGAGAGCACATACTCCCTGCTTCCAAGAATCTCATAATCTACTGGGAGGTAAAGACAATTCACCTAATATGAAGTGTGGGGGGGAGAGCATCTTCAAAGGCTGTAAAGGATTTAAGAAATGTTTGTATTTGGAGTCTAATGTGGCTAGAGACTAGAGTAGATATGAAGAAAGTAGCAGCAGAAAAAAACAGGAAATAGGAAAAAGTTGGGTAAAAGGCCTTAAGCCCAGTCTATGAAATATTAACTTGATCTTTTAAGCAAGGGTCTGGGGAAAGGGGGTCTAAGTTTTTAATTCAGAGGATCATACAACCAGACATATTTTGGAGATTCTCTGGTGGTCATGTTAAAAAAGGTAAAAGAAAAAGACTGGCAGCATACATTCCTGGGAGGAAAGTACTGTAGTAATACAGACGGTGGATGATAAAGGCATGAATTAGAGAAATGGCAGTGGTAAGAAAGAAGAAGGATGCTTTAGATGTTTAGGCTGAGGGACATGACTATTGGATTTCTAGTGTGGGTGACTGAGTTGATACAGTAAGAAGAGCAGGTATAGAGGGGGGATGGTGGGAATAATGAGTGTAATTCATTTATGGATATGTTGAATTTGAGATGCTTATGACATATCAAAGTAGAAATATCTACTTAAAAGTTGAAAGTACCCTGTTTCCCCAAAAATAAGACAGTGTCTTATTTTAAGGTGTGCTCCCAAAGATGCGCTAGGTCTTATTTTCAGGGGACGCCTTATCTTTCCTGTAAGTAGGTCTTATATTTGGAGGATGTCTTATTTTTGGAGGATGTCTTATTTTTGGGGAAACAGGGTAGGTTCTGTACTTCAGGAAAGAAATCATATATGAAAATTAGGAATGATGATATATTTGACAACGAATTCTGGACCCCAAATGGCTTTGTTACTCAGAGTAGAGTAAAATGTGAGGGTAAATTGGGTTTTATATGAGGCTGACTCTGAGCTGTAGAATAGGATGCAGGAAGTCTGTTGTGGATGGTGGCTCCTGAGAGCAACACTGGTGAAAGGGAAAAAGAACCAGCACTAAGTAGTAGGAGAGATTGATACGTGATGCAGTCCTAACAAAGGCTCATTTTACGTTCCACGGGAGACTCCAAACCTGTGATGGCCCTGAAAAGTGTCCCAAAGTGGGGGTTGGAGAGGGAGGAGGGCTTTATACCTCTGAGTTGAGCAGTCAGTAGATGGAGGCTTCCCTTTGAAGTGTGACCTGGGTAAGGTAGACAATCTCCAAAGGTTACTGACAGCTGAGGGTCTTGTCAACAGGATTTTAAGCAGCAGGAGAAATAAGTTATTTCTGAAGAGAGATCTGGCAATGTATTGCACTATTCACTGTATGTGTCAAAGTGATCAAAATGAAATTTAATGTGGGTTTATATCAAGTATCACACCTGGTCACCCAAATACAACTGTATCAATACAGAAGAGAAAAGACATAACATGACACTTACGATAAATACCACAAGATCATTATGAGTTTTGGTGGGGCTATGCTTTATAAAATAAAAAATGCTAAAGTAATCTTATGATCTATCAATAAAGTTGTATCATGCAGAACTCAGGAAGTGAGCACCCTGCTCAAGTCTGTTACTGACCAAATCTCACCTAGAGTGTCAGTTTCTGTTTGGGGTGCCACCTCAAGTGAACAAGTGGCAAACTAATATATGTCCAGGTCAAGATGACCAGTACAAGATGATGAGGATACTTAAAGTCTGCAATGGATAAATTAACTAGAAATCAACCCAGAAAACTCTATGTAAAAAAAGATTTGGAGGACTGCTAAATGGAAATAAATTACATGTACTATCTCAGAAACAGAAACCATGGCCAAAACTATTGACAAAGTAGCAGAAATCCAGATCAAGATGACCAGTACAAGATGATGAGGGTACTTAAAATCTGTGATGGATAAATTAACTGGAAATCAACCCAGAAAATGCTGTATTAAAAAAATGTGGAAGACTGCTACATGGAAATAAAATTATATGTATTATCCAAGAGGTAGAAACCATAGCCCAAACCAGATTGTATTCCATTATAAGAAGGCACTTTCAAAGATGCAAGTCACCCAGCAGTGGAATGGGCAGCCCCAGGAAATAGAGAGAAGTTCCTGCCACTGAAATCTCTGGAAGGGAGTAGACACCCAACTATGGAGAAGGAAGTGAGGAAGGAAGGTGGCAAGGAGAAAAGCAGTGTTTGATGGGAGGTCACACTAAATGTTTGCATGATCCACAGCAGGCTTCTGATTTGCTGATGCATCTCATCTGTTGAGGGATATTTTTAATGTAATAATTTATATATTTGTAGTCAGAACTTGATAAATTAAAAATACCTCTCTACCTCCTCCCTTCTGTTTAGATTTCTTCCCCAAGTCTGTATTCTGAGTGACATGAGATTTGCTTGCTCACACCAAATTAGTTACATAGTAGGAGGAAATTAAATGTGTTTAATCAAATATATGTAAATGTCATTCTGAATAAAAGTTGCATATCTTCAGAAAAAGTACATGTCACAACACTCTGTGCATTAGTACAGATTTGTTGGACAAATATGGTAACTATGCATCAACAAGAAATAAAGAAAATGGACCAATAAAACCCAGAAGCAGCAGCATCAATGAGGAAGGCTGGCTATGGTGAAGCTCTCTGACCTCATAAACTATGCACACACAGTGACTATGAGAAGATACTCCATCTGGAACTCAGTCCTCAAATCCTTCTGCCCAATACCACAAACACTAGCAACATACAGCTAAAATTAATTCAAAATAAAATAAAATTTTAATATGTAATCTCTCAGTCACACTAGCTACATTTCAAGTGCTCAGTGGTTACATGCAGCTAGTGGCTATCATGTTGGAAACACAGACATAGAATATTTATGTACAACATTGCAGAAATTAATGGTGGGTACCACTGCTCCAACCCTTTTCTCTGGAGATATATAATTACATAAATACTACAAAAATGTTTTTTTCTTTTCTTTTCTTTCTTTCTTTGCATTTGTACCAGAATGTTTATTGCAGCCCTATTCATAATTGCTAAGTCATGGAAAAAACCCAAGTGCCCATCGATCCACGAATGGATTAATAAATTGTGGTATATGTACACCATGGAATACTATGCAACCTTGAAGAAAGATGGAGACTTTACCTCTTTCATGTTTACATGGATGGAGCTGGAACATATTCTTCTCAGTAAAGTGTCTCGAGAATGGAATAAAAAGTATCCAATGTACTCACCCCTACTATAAAACTAATTTAGGGCCTTCCCATGAAAGCTATAACCCAGTTACAACCTAAGAATAGGGGGAAGGGGGAAAGGGTGGGGAGGGAGGGGGGAGGGGGGTAGAGGGAGGGGCATTGAAAGGATCACACCTGTGGTGCATCTTACAAGGGTATATGTGAGGCTTGGTAAGTGTGGAATGTAAGTGTCTTAGCAAAGTAACTAAGAAAATGCCAGGAGGGCTATGTCAACTAATGTGATGAAAATGTGTCAAATGGTCTATGAACCAACTATATGGTGCCCCATGGTCATATTGATGTACACAGCTATGATTTAATAAAAAAAATAAAAATAATAAAAATAAAAATAAAAACCTTGAATATTATTTACAGTAACATCCCTATAGAATAACCTCTCTGATAAACTGCCCCCTCTTTGCAGTGTCATCTAAGAATCACTCCCAAATAGTCACATGGACCCAAGAAAAGAACAGATTCAGTATGTAGCAAATGGCTCTATCCAAGATGGAATTTCAGTCCAAGATGAAATTGTTGATATCTAGCCACTTATGTAGTAGTTAATTGCAATTGATTTTCAGATTTATTTTAAATCAAATAAATAGTATCCGAAAAGTCTTAGGAATATTCATTACTAGGAGCAGATTTTCTCCTTCCATGGCTGCCCACTCTTGCTATGAATTTCAAAAGGAAAACTAGTTTTAGCAAGAAGGGAATGAAAACAAAGCAGTCATAATGTTGCATGTTTTCCTTATATAGCATTTAGAAGCTAAAAGACACTTTCAGCATTTTGTTAAAATATAAATGCACATAAAAAGCGTTATGTTACAACCTATGGATTTCATGGGGAAAGCACAGTTTAAGAATAAAAACCATGGATCAAGGAGAAAGAATAACTGATAAGAGGTTTATATATGTTAATACATAATGTCAAAATTTACTAATTTTAAACCTAGGACTAAACAGACTGATTTGGTGGTGATTGTTAGTGGCTGGAAACAAGACCAACTTGTTTTTGTCTGTAAGGTAGTCAGCTAACACCTCTGAGGCCAAGCCTGCAGGTAGTATGGAGACTGGGAATAGAGAGACTTCCCTGGAACAGAAGGTTAAAGGATCCAAACACAATAGAAAGACAAAGGTCTGAAATGTTTGAACAAGACAACAAAAGGTTTCCAGTAAGTCAAATGAGTGTTGCAAGCTCAGATGTATTAAGACAATAAACAGAGACGGAGATGAGTGAAACACAAAGCCAGGGCTGGGTCCTATATCTGATGGATTGTGGCAAGTTTTGTCATATTGCAGGCGCTAGCCAATTCTATGGTTTGTATTCAGGTCGAGAGTGGGAACAAAAATCGGAAGATTCATGAAATGCTTTATGCTCAGACATCCCACAATGCAGGCCCCATATTATCTAGAGTCCTATCTGCACACAATAGTATACTAGCAAGAAAGCCACTGGAGAAGATGAGACCCATTCCTCAGGAAAGAGTTTGTCAAAAAAATAGACTAGGCGATATTGACCTTCAGTAGGACCAAGCAATGAAAGGTGGGGTGATTGATTCAGGGCTTTCCTCAGCCCAAATATGCTTGGCAGCAAAGACAAATACAGGGAGGTGAGAGGAAGAGCTGGCTGGATCCCTGACCCTAGTTTGGGGAAACCACCTTTTTCCAAGACTGCATAGATAAGATGAGGAAATGTATGCCACTGACTCATCGGGAACTGTGATGGGTCTGATGGTACTTGAGAGACCAGAGAATGTGTGCATGTGTGTGTGTGTGTGTGTGTGTGTGTGTGGTCTTGATGGTGGCAAGGGAGCAGGTGAATACAAAGGAAACAAGGCCAGACAATAAAGTGTCCTGATAAGACACTCTTTCTGTTTTGCTCATTCTGCTGGGTCTTCCCTTCTATTTTCTTTCTCTCAGTACTCAGAACATTCTGATTAATAGAAAGTTTCATCAATATTCCTACTAAACTTCCCTGGACATAACATTGTGAAGACTCGGAAAAAAAAAATAAAAAAAGCTAGACTAAAGAACTAATGACTTTGCCTGAGTTCTACTTTTTATGGATTAATTAAGGCAACAAATAAAGATAGTCCTAGGTTAAATGGTTTCTAACCAAACATTTGAAAAAAATACATATAATAGCTGTGATACTGAGATTTCAATATAATATCTTCACATATCCCTATTGGAATTTCATTATCAAAATCAAACTGACAACATCCAGAAAACAGCAGAGTAATATGTTCAATTTGACAAATACCTTTTTTCAAAGTTTCATGCCACCATAACTTGACTATAACTGCATTTATGCTTGAAATAAAGAGTAGTAAAAAGGAAGAGACTCAGCCAGGACTAATTAGGATCACAGTTGAGTTCAGGAAAACATAAATGGAACGGCAGTAGCTTCACAGGAGCTTCCTTGCTGAGAACTTCAGCCTCTTCATGTTATCCACCCATGCAACCCACAGAAAACTAGTCGACTGAAGGAGACTATTGAAAACTCACACTGCTCAGTCTGGCCCACAGGATCTCCATCCCATCTTCACATGAGAATCATCGGCAAGCGTTCTGTAAAAATGATGTCCTTACCCTACACCCCAAGCAATTAAATTAAAGCCTCCTGCAGTGATGTACAGACATCAATACTAAATAAAAATATATATATATATATATATATAAGTAAAAGAGGAAAGAAAGAAAAATATTAACTCTCCCAATGGCCTCATATGCAGTCAAGATTCAGAACCATGGACAAGGACTCTCTGCTTGGTTGGGTTCTATTTTCATTGGCCCCAATAATAGATGAGTTTCCTGATCTTTTATGAATTTCCTTACTCTAAAATAATGATAATATATATTCTATATTTCTTTTCTTAGGACAATTGTGATTATATAAAACTACCTTATGTGGAGGAGAAAAAGAACATGACTTTAAAGCACTATTTCTGCCAGAGCAATTAGGCAAGAGAAAGAACTCTCTAGGCTTCCAAACTGAAAAGGAAGTCAAATTAGCCTTGTTTGCAGACAACATGATCTTATATTTAGAAAAAGCTAAAGAGTCCACCAGAAACTTAGAACTGATAAAATGCATTTAGTAAAGTTGCAGTGAATGAAATCAACATACAAAATTCAGTATCATTTCTACACAGTAACAGTGATCAATCTGAAAAATAAATCAATGAAGCAATCACATTTACAATAGTTATAAAAATTAAAATACCTAAGAATAAATTTAACCAGGGAAGTAAAACTTCTCTAAAAGAACATTTATAAAACACTGATGAAAGAAATTGAAGAGAATACAAAAAAATAGAAAGATATTTCTTGCTCAAGGATTAGAAGAATTAATAATGTTAAAATAGCCATAGTAAGTACACAAAGTGAACTACAGATTCAAAGCAATCCCTATCAAAATATCAATAATATTCTTCACGAAAATAGAAACAAATCCTTAAATTCAATGGGGACCACAAAAACAATTCTAAACAAAATGAACAAAGGTGGAGGCAACATACTACCTGATTTCAAATTGCAATAGAAAGCAATAATAACCAAAATAGCATGGTACTGGCATAAAAACAGATACAAAGATCAATGGAACATAATTAAGAACATAGAATTAAATCCACACACTTACATACAGCCAGGTCATTTTTAACACAGCCACCAAGAACATATATTGGGGGAAAGAAAGTCTCTTTAATAAATAATTCTGGAAAAACTGAATAACCATATGTAGAAGAATGAAACTACAGCCCCATCTTTCACCGTATACAAAAATAAACTCAAATGGATTAAATGTTTAAATATAAGATCTGAAATTATGAAACTACTAGAAGAAAACATTGGAGAAAAACGTAACAGGACATTGGTCTGGGCAAAGAATATGTTTTGTGTAAGATCACAAACACACAAGCAACAAAACTAAAAATAGAAAAGCGGTACTACATCAAGCTAAAAAGGTTCTGTACAGAAAAAGACATAATTTTAAAAAGTAAAGATTCTGTTCATGTTGCTTGCCAATTGATTGATGAGATTATTTGCTCTTTTCTTATTGATTTCCTTGAGTTGTCTGTATATTCTGATCACCAGACCTTTGTCCAATTCATAACATGGGAATGTCTATTCCCATTCTGAAGGTTGTCTGTTTGCTGTGTTGATTGTGTCCTTAGCTGTGCAGAAGCTTTTCAATTTGATCAGATCCCTTTTATTCATTTTTGTGGATGCAGAAATTGCCAATGGAGTCTTCTTCATGAATTCTTTGCCAAGGCCAGTATTGTTAGATTTTCTCACACTTTCCTCTAGAGATTTTGTTTCATTTCTTAGATTGAAATCTTTTATCCAGCATGAGTCATTTTTGTAAGTGGTGAGAGGTGCGGGTCCAATTTCAGTCTTTTACATGTGGCTAACTAGTTCTCCCAGCACCATTTACTAAATAGGAATTCTTTCCCCCAGTGTATGTTTTTGTTTAGCTTGTCAAAGACCAGTTGGCAGTATGAGGCTGGTTTCATCTCTGGGTTCTTGATTATGAACAGACCCTTTCCTCATGAAGATGGACGAATGGCTGACAAACACATGAACAAATGTTCATCATCATCCCTAATTATCAGAGAAATGCAAATCAAAACCACACTGTGAGATATCACCTACCCCCATTAAGAATAGCCCACATCACAGGGTCCCAAAGCTGCAGATGCTGGTGTGTGTATAGAGAAAAGGAAATACTTATACATTCTTGGTGGGATGCCAAGCTATTATAGCCTATCTGGAAAGAAGAATGGATAATCCTCAAAAACTAAAAGTAGAGCTCCAATTTGATCCCACAGTCCCATTACTAGATATCTACCCAGAAGAAAAAAAATCATTTTACCGTAAGGGCATTTGCACTCAAATGTTTATATAACCTCAATTCACAATTTTAAAAACGTAGAAACAACCCAACTGCCCATCAACCCATAAATAGATTGATAAGATGTGGTATATGTATACGACAGAATACTATTCAGCCATAAAAAGACGGAGACATTGCATCTTTTATATTTACCTGAATATATTTGGAGAACATTCTCCTAAGTAAAGTTTCTCAAGAATGGGAAAAGTATTCCATGAACTCAATACTAATATGAAATAAGTAGATAAACAACTACACTCCCATACAAGAGAAAAACACAAGTAATTTCAAGAAGGAAGGTGGGGAAGGGTCTCAGTAGGTTCCCACCTATCAGGAAAAATGTAGGAATATAGGGCACACTTCCAGGGTGAAATACTAAACTAAAACTCAGACTTTGGACTTTACATTACAAATGCAAATAATGTAACCTAATCATATGTACCCTCATATTTTTTTTTTTGTGGTTTTTGGCCGGGGCTGGGTTTGAACCCGCCACCTACGGCATATGGGACCGGCACCCTACTCCTTGAGCCACAGGCGCCGCCCTGTACCCTCATATTAACAAAAAATAAATACTAAATCATCTCAAAAGAAAAATAAATAAAGAAAAAATAAATAGACATCCCACAGAATGGGAGATATTATTTTGCAAAGTATTCATCCAACAAGAAATTAATAGTGAGAATATATAAGGAATTCAACTCAATAGAAAAAAAATCCAATGTTTAACGTGAGCGAAAAGACTTCAATAGACATTTCTCAAAAGAAGACTCAAAATTGGTCAAGTATATAGGTTGGCATGGTGTCTCATGCCTATAATACTAGTACTTTGGGAGGCCAAGGCAGGTAAAACTCTGGAGCTCAGGAGTTCGAGAATAGCCTGAGCAATGGTGAGCTCCCACTGCCCCTCATCCCTACAAAACAAAATTAGCTGGGTGTAGTGTAATGCAGCTGTAGTCTCTGATACTCCGGAGTCTAAGTGGGGAGGATCACCTGAGCCTACAAACTTGAGGTTGCAGTGAGCTATGATGACACAACTACACTCTAGCCCAGGTGACAGAGTAAGATTCTGTCTCAAAAAAAAAAAAAATGGCAAAGTATATAAAAAACTGATCAACATCAAAAATCATCAGCAAAATGCAAATCAAAACTTCAACGAGATCCATTCCAGTTGGAATGGCTATTATAAAAAAAAAATTAAAAATAGAAAATACTGGTGAGGATGCAGAAAAGGGGGTAAGGTTATATACCATTGGGAACATAAAGTAGTACAGGCCACTATGAAAAACTGCACAAAGTTTCCTTAAAAATAAAAAAAAAAAATAGAACTACCATTTGGTCCAGCCCTCTCATTGCTGGGGATGTATCCAAAAGAAAGTACATCAGCATATCCAAGAGACATCTGCACTCTCATGTTTGTTGTAGCACTATTCACAATAGGCAAGATATGCAATCAACCTACGTGCCCAGCAATGAATGAATAGACAAAGAAACCGCAGTATAGATACACAATGGGATACTCTTCATTTATTAAGAAGCATAGAATCCTGTCATTTGAGACAAGATGAGTGGAATTGGAGGTCATTATGTGAAGTGAAATAACCCAGGCAAAGAAACATAAATAACACATATTCTCACTCATATGTGGGAGCTAAAAATGTGGATCTTATGGAGGTAGAGAGTGTAGTAGCAATTGTCAAAGGTCGGTAAGGGAAGGGGGAGAGAAGACAAAAACGTATTTGATTAATGGGTACAAAAATACAGTTAAAGAAGTAATAATCTTTAATACCAGAAGGAATGAGTTCTAGTACTTAATGGTACAGTAGGAAAATTAGTTAAAAATAGTTTATTGTACATTTTAAAATATCTAAAAGATTTGTAATGTTCCCAATAAAAAGAAAAGATATATGTTTGAGGTGATGTTTATTGCAAATACCTTGATTTTAACATTATACATTGTATCCAGGTATCAAAGTACCACATGTATGCCCAAAATATGTACAACTATATCAATAACAAAACATAAAGAAAAACATTTCTTTTTCCAAATCTTAAAGTCATTCTTGTTCTTGGTATACCTGGGAGATAAAAAACACTAGAATGAATGAATAAATGAGTGAATTAATCCCCAATTTAGAGTTGAAAAAAATTATGCTCAAGTAGATTAAAGGATTGCCCAGGATCATAAAATATACTCATCCAACTTCAAAGGCCAAGATTTTCCCATGACCTAAAACTCCATTTGGACAAAAAACCCTGAGTTTTCATTCTGATGCTAGCATTAACTGGATATGGGTGAGCCTTATCTCTAGTTATTCTTTCCTGTGAGTATAAAATAAGAAAATTGAACTAGGCTAACCTGATGTTGCTTTCAGGTCTAATTATTTTATAAGAATGAGATTGTATATCCCAAGATATGTTTGGTCCAAGTATTGCTGTTTACCACACATATATTTATTTTAAATATTATATTCATTCAAATAATAAGACATCTACCATTAAAGAAAACTACCCAGAATTCATTTTAGAGTAAGTTATCTCTACTTAAAGACAGATTGTAAAAGAGTCATAAAGTTGTTCCAGGTTCTATAATGGCAAATAAAATATGCTGACATTCTACAAGTAAATAAGGTATGCATAACATTTTTTTTGTTGTTGTTATTGTTGTTAAAGAATGAGAACAAAATAATTTATTCCACCAGCCAGAGTATATTGGGCCCATGGCATTTTTAGGTTGATGGAACAAATTATACATACATGTATATGTTATATACATAAAACATATTTCAGATATATACCACAGATGATAAAGAAATAAAAGGGAAATAGTAAAAAATAGAGAAAAACATCAATTCACTAGTTAAGATATATTGAAAACAAATTGTAGCTTTAATCAGGATTGTGTCCTTGTTTATAGACACAGAGTACAAAATACAGCAGACTCTGGGTAAAGAATAGCCAATTCTGTTTTCAGCAAACACCTCCTACCCACCTGTTCCAAATAGAATCAATTTTATTTTCATCTTTCATTTTCAGTGAGGAAGATTTATCTGCTTCATTTATTGGCTCTCCATCAAACAGTTATCAGGTTTGACTCAGTCGGAAACCTTTCCATTCACAGTAAGAGATTATTAGCCTAATAAATGATGCTTAAAATTTAATATTAAACTTGGGCATAGTATCACCCTGCATTGCCACCTTGAGCTGAATTTTTAAATTGTTGATTTTCTACTTGAGTTTTTTTAATCAGCCACAAGTGATAGTCTCCTCAGGTGCTCCTTTTCAAAAGAAGTAGCAAGTCCAACCTTATTAAATACACAAGTGCAAGTAACCTATTATCAATATCCTCCTCTATAAATAGAGATAGTCATACTGACCTTCAAATACAAACCTAATGATCAAATAAAATCATTTGACTGCACAGACATATAAATTTGCGTGGGGGGGGTGTCTTCAACATTTTAAAAATCTTATAAAATGTAAGCTGCAACTGCACTAATTGTTTTCACTACCTTCCCTTCTAATACTATTCTTCTTTGCAATTTCCCTTATTATTAACACCTTGCATTAATTTGTTACTTTTGACAAATAATGAACCTATTTTGATACAAAAAAATAAAATACTTAAATATGTCACTAACAAAATATGTACAAGATATAAGGAACACTGTAAAACTCTGATGCAGGAATGAAAGAAGGTCTAAATAAATGGAGAGATACCCATGTTCATGAATAGGGACACTCAATATTGTTAAATATTGGTTTTCCTAGGTTGATCAATAGATTTATGCAATCTTATTCAGAATTACAGGAAGTCATTTTGTGGATATCAAAAAAATAATTCTAAAGTTTATTTAGAAAGACAAAAGACCTAGAATAGTCAACACAATATTGAAGCAAAAGAAAGCTACAACTATCATGATTGTGGCATTAGCAAAATAATGGACACAGAGATCAATAGAATAGAATAGATGGAACAGAATGGAGAGCACAGAAATAAACCCACACAAATATAGTCACATGATCTTTGACTAAAGAGCAAAGAAAATTCAATATAGAAAAGATAGCTTTTTTCATAAATGATGCCAGACTACTTGGATACCCAATGCAAAAAGAGTTAATCTAGACACAGATCTCATATTTTTCACAAAATGGACTTAAAAAATGGATCGTAACCCTAAGGGCAAAATAAAAACTATATATTTCCTAAAAAATAACATAGGAAAAAAGAACTAAATGAGCTGGGGATTGGCAATGGATTCTCATATACAACACAAAAAGCATGATTTGTGAGAGAAAAGATTAAAAAGTGAGACTTCATTAAAATTAGAAATTTCTACTCTACAAAAAGCACTGTAAAGAGAAGGAAAAGACAAGTCACAGATTGGGGAGAAAAAAAATTGCCCAGTACATATCTGATAAAGGACTTGTACTCAAAATATATACAACTCCTAAAACTGAAAAAAAAAGAAAGAAAACAACTACATTTTAAAAGTTTGTCAAAAGCTCTGAACAAACATCTCATCAAAGAAGTTACAAAGATGGCAACTATGCATATGAAAAGATTCTCAATATCATGTTTCATTCATTAGGGAATTGCAAATTAAAACAATCATGTGAAATCACTACAAAACTTTGAAAATGGGTAAAATCCAAAACACTGAGAACACCAAATGTTGGTAAGGATGTGGAGCAACAGAAACTATCATTCCTTTCCCCTTTCTCCCTATTCTTAGGTTATAACTGGGTTATAGCTTTCATGTGAATGAAAATGTGTCAAACGATCTATGAACCAAGTGTATGGTGCCCCACGATCATACTAATGTACACAGCTATGGTTTAATAAAAAAAAAAGAAACTATCATTCATTGCTGGTGAGGACCCAAAATTATTAGACGATTAGCAGTTTATGATAAAGTCACACATAGTCTTATTATGACCAAGCAATCATGCTCCTTGATATTTACCCAAATGCATTGAAAACTCATGTTTGTGAAAAAAAAAACCCGAATAAGAAATATTAAAGCAGCTTTATTCATAATCAAGAATAAAAATACCTGAAAGCAGCCAAGATGTCCTTCAATGGGTAAATGGATAAACAACCATGGTACATCAGAAAATGGAATATTAATGACAAAAAGAAATAAACTATCAAGTCATGAAAAGACAGAGAGTAACCTTAAATGCATAGTACTAAGTGAAAGAAGATCGTATGAAAAGGCTGCATGCATAGAAGGCGCCTATGTGCATGCAGTCTTTTGAAGTTATTGTGTCTTGTTCCTTGCTATATTTAACACTCTGATTAAACTCATTATAAAGCAAAAAACATAATAACTCAAGTAATCAGATATTAGAATCATCTGCATTTGGGATATTAACTTTTTATATAATATATAGTTTTCAAATATCTTCTCATTCCAGTGGTTGCCTCTTCATTTTGTTGATGGTTTCCTTTGCCATGAAGAAGCTTTTTAGTTTAATGTAGAAAGGTATGTTTAATACATTAAGATGTAAATTAGTAAGTAAAATGCATGTAATTTTTGAAGAAAAGATCTTTATTTTCCTCACCACTGTATACCAGAGTAACTCATAGTAGTTGCTCTCTTAATATTTCCTAAATGAATGAGTGAACATAGTGATGGATTATAAAATATGATGGGTATAAAATATAGAAACGTATGGTCAGGATGGGGAAGTTGAATAGAGAGAAAGTGTAAGTTGAATGTATCACTGCAAGAATTCCAGTAAGTGAGCAAAAAGGATTAGAGGAAGTGATTAGAGGGTGATACACTTGAAATTCAAATTTCAGAATTGTATGTAAGGAATGTGTGACTGATTTGAGCTTGATCAAAAGGAACAGTGACAATGAAAAGATCACAGAACTGGAGGGTCAGTGTGTTGGACAGGTCATGCCAATAAACTAATGATAGGAATAGAGAGGAACAGAGTAAATCAGGCACTATGATCTTATACTATTAATGGGGGGAGTGATGGTGATGATCAGGATGTGGGAAGATGATATTGACAAGAGGATATAGTGGGTAGTACAGTCTTATGACATATGTTTCAAAGAAGTAGGGCATTTTTAAATAAAATGACAACTCAGATAAATATTTAGAATAGTCACTGCCAATGATTTTGGTTCAATTGGTTAATAAGTTGGAGTAAGATGGGCATAACATCAAATTCACTGTCCACTGTTGCTATGAGTGCCCAAACTTGTTTTGTTGCCTTAGTTCCTGAGCTAAGCAGAATAAAGGCCCCTAAAGATGTCCACATTGTAATCTCCACACCCTGAATGCTACATTACAAGACAAAAAAGACTTCACAGATGTGATTAAAGACCTAGAGATAGAAAGACTATCCTATATTTACTATGTGATCCCAATGTAATCATAAGGGTCATTGTAAGAGAAAGGCAGAACTGGGTATGGTGGCCCATGACCGGAATCTCAAGACCTGGGGAAATCAAGGAATGAGGATCAGTTGAGGCCAACAGTTCCAGACCAGCCTGGGTACTTAGGTGAAATAGAAAGACCCTATCTCTACAAAAAAATTTAAAAATTAACCAGATGTGGTGGCAAATGCCTAGCTAATCAGGAGGCTGAGGCAGGAAGTGCGACTCAAACCAGGAAGTTGGAGGTTGCGGTGAGCTGTGATTATACCACTGTACTCTGGACTGGGCAATAGAGTGAGACTCTGGTTTTTTTTTTTTTTTTTTTTTTCTTTTTTAAAGGTGGAAAGTTTATAGTAGTAAGAGATGTGATGACAAAAGCAAGAGGTAGGAGTTATACGAGGTCATGAACCTGGGAATGCAAAAGGCCTCCAGAAACTGAAAAGGGTGAAGAAACAGATCCTCCCTTAAGACTTTGGAAGGAATACAGACTTGCTGATAACTTGAATTTAGACTTTTGACCTGTGAAACTGTAAGATAATAAGTATTCTTTTGTATTTTTTAAGCTACTAAGTTTGTGGTAATGTTTTACTGCAACACTAGAAAACTAATACAGTCCCTGAACTACCATGAACTATAGGAGAAAGCTGTCACCCCAAGTTGATACAGCAGGCTTTGGGCAACTGCTTTCTCCTCCAGTTTAGGATGGTGTGGCACCTTGTCTTGCACTGATCCCTGTCACGCTCTTTCACAGCACATGCATGCATTGTGACGTGAAGTCCTGAAGGGTAAGGAAATCCTTTCTGTAGTCACCATCCATTGAATGTCACATGTACATGGAGTGTTGCATTGCTGATAATAGTTTATGGCAATTAATTAAACGCCTATACAAACTTTTCTATTAGCTGTTGTTTTCCTATATACAGTAGAACCTTAGTTAATTGAACACCCAAGAGACTGCAGCAAACTGGTCAACATACAGAGGAGATCAACATAATAAAGTAGGCCTCCTGTACTGATACATATGTGTGGTACATGTCTGGTCTACGAAAATTAGGTCAACTTAAGGAGGTGGTCAGTGTAGGGAAGACGGTCAGCTGTGGACATTCTACTGTATTTTTAATCTCCTTAATCTCAGAGCTTAGCAAAAAACTTGTCATTCTGCTCAAAAAATGTAAATTTAACAGAGTTGAATTAATGGGATACATTAATGGGGTCTATACAGAGGGAAACATACCATGATATACCCACTGGCAGATGCCAGGAGGAAATCCTAGTAAGTAAGGCACACATGGATTCTAAAGATGATTTAGAAAAAACCCAAAAAAACTAGGGCTACAGATCAGAGATAGATAGCCAGAAATAAGCCTTAGTGTTGCATTTTTGTTTGCTCCTTGGATCCCTTCTGCCTGTAGTCAGGTATGGTCCTTGGGCCTTACATGTCTTTTGTGTAAAAATGCACAAGATACTCGAGTGATGTCTATATTTCAATAGAGGCTTAGCTTTTTCAAAAAGTCAACAAGTCTGGGTGGTACAGTGACTTCAAAAATGGCAAAATGAAATTCCCATGCTCCTCATTAAAGATAAAACTTTTGGAAATGCTTCCTGAGTCATTTAGTAAGTCAAAATAGAAAATTGGTCTCATTGTTTACTAGTCACACCTTATTTCTGAGAAAAATAAATGGAATTTCTCAGATGAATCAATGAATGAACTGAATATCCCTAAACAATTTTCAACAATTTTGAAACCAAAAACCTTTATTCAAAAGACAAAAATGTGTCCCAAAGACAGCTTATCAAAGAGATTATTTGGAAGAAATAGTAGACATTTATATGTGTACTTTTTAATCTCTGTTTTAAAAACCCGTTGCATTTCTTATCCTACTTAACCATTTCAAATATAGTTGTACATTAAAAATGGACTCTGCTAGTTCCAGATGAGGCTTATCTTAAGGAAGACTTTGCAACTTTTGCATTTACGTAGGTGAATTTGGAGAACATTCTTGTTAGTGAAGTATCTCAAAAATGAAATATCAAGCATCCCATGAACTCAGTACTAAGTTGAAAATAGATGAACAATTACAGGCCTACACGAAAGAAAAACACAGTTAAATGCAAGAAATGGGGAGGGGGAAAGTGGAGACATGGTTCAGTAAGTTCCCACCTATGGGGTACAATGTAGGGGTATAGAGCACAACTCCTAGATAAAGGACAACTTAGACTTTATCTTACAAAAGCGAACCAGGTAACCTAATTGCATAGACCCTCATATTAATTCCAAATTTTAAATAAAGTTTGTTTGCTCAGTCCAAACAAAGCAACCTTAATTTTCTATCACTAAAGCTGCCTGCAATTTATTCATTCATTCAACAAACATTGAAGTGCTCACTCTGAGCTAGGTGCTGGAAATATCATGGTAAACAAAATAGATTCCTGACATCATTGAATTTAATGTCTTGCTCAGGAGATAGACATTACATGAGCAAATCTCGTTTGTCACAAGTTTTATGTGATAAGGCATACAAGTGCAACAGGAAAATGTAACAAAGAATTCACCTAACCTGGAGTTTAGAAATAACTTCTGTAAGGTAATGACTTTGAGATGAGACCTAAACAATAAATAGAAATTAGCTAGATGAAAATGGCAGCAGATAGGGAAAGAACGGGCTAGATTTCAGGCAAAGAAATTTGCATGTATAAAGGAACCTGACGTCATGAAAAGGCATGAGTAAGGAATTAAAATTTCAGTGTTGCTAGAACAGAATGAGTAAGAGGAAAAAAGGTAAGTAAAAACCATGACTTGAATGGTGTCATCCCCCTGCCAAATTCATATGTTGAAGCCCTAATCCTCAATGAGATGATGGTGTTTGGAGGTAGGGCTTTAGAAAGTAAGTAGGTTTTGATATAAGATCATGTGGCTCTCATGGTGGGATAGTGCCCATATAACAAGAAACACTGGAGCAGTCTCCTCCCTCTCCGTTTTTCTGTACCTCCCTCTCTGCCAGGGATGATACAGCAAGAATGCAGTCCTCTGCGAGCCTTCACCAGATGCTGAGGAGGCTGGCGTCTCCATCATGGACTTCCCAGCCTCAGTCTGGGGCACTTTGTTATAGCAGCTCTAGCATACTGAGATAGTGGGTCATAGGCAGATGGTAGGGGTCAAGACCACAGGTCCCTGGAGCTCATGTTAGGGGTTTCCTCAGCACCAGATAAGTAAACACAAGGGAAGAATGTTATCAAGATCCATGATGGCTTTAATTTAGGTTGTGTTTCTATTGCAGTTCTCATTTTAGCTGACTGCATACATATTTCAAAGAATGTGTTTTAGAACATGCAACCAGATCCTGGTAACTGAAAATCAAGCCATGCGGGAATCACGCCAACAATAAGCTGGCTCTGAACTAAAGTACCCCTGGTAGCAGCTTGGCCAAATTGCGTGCATTGCCCCTTAAAACTGTAGTTACTCTCTAAAAAGCCATGTCCAAGCAGTACAATGCCTATCAGTAGTGAGAGACAGTCCTTTAGTAAATGCGGGATTCAGAACAAAAACATTTCTAAAACACACCCACATCCTAGGTGCTGGATTCAGAACTAAACCTCAGGTGAAATGATTTCCCCAGAGTTTTTTGCCACAAACTCCCTGTTCTATTTTCTGGCGCATAGTTGCATTAGGACATGGAACATGGGCATCTCTGTGCCCTTGCATTGGTCCCCAGTGTAAAAACTGCTGTGGGTTGCTCACAGCCAATCACTTTCATGTCTCTGCCGACATTACCGGCAAATGCTTTTCCCCCATGCCCAGAGTGCAAAGAGGTGAAAGACATCATACAAAAATTAAAAAATAAATGAAAACCTAAAACTCCAATTATTTTCATCACAAACATCTTAATTATTGGTACAGTCAAATGCTGCATTCATTCTAAATATGAACCACCTTGACATTTAAAAGTTCCATGGTGCTTTAAGATTAAATAGCTTCAGACTGAGAAATTATTGCTATAGTAACAGATTATCTATGGTTCTTTTAAAAATAAACTCCCATGTCAAAGCAAGAATCCATTCAAACTGTATTAATAATAAGCAAGAAAACTGAAAAGGAGAAAGGTGGTATTTAAAAGCACTGAATATTTTCCATTTTTATTTCCTTAAAAAAAAAAAAACAAACTACGTAACCATACCTAGAATAGAAATTTTGGATTGAATCAAAGGATACCCATTTGCTCAACACAAAGGGGGAACATTGGTTTTTTTAGCACAAACATTTCTTGCTCTTTATACCTAAGCTTTTAATAAAGGGCACAACATTTAGAAATGTACTTGGGTCCTTTTAGAAGAACAAAGGTACCTTTCTTTAAGATATGGGCTCTTAGCTAACTAAACAGGAAGAGATTTTGTTGTAAATATGGGCAGAAGTTAGATTGACTTAATTCTTTCTTCAGTTTTCTATTTATGTGATCTGTACATGACATTAGGTAACTAGTTTTTCCCTTAAGCCATTAGCTCTAACAGCCACCATTAGTCAAGTGGGTCTCTAATAGCACAGTACACACAGAGACCTGGCTTCACATCCCTGCTTCATCAGCCAGAACCTGTGTAACATGGAGCTAGGCCTTTGACCTTTATAAACCTCATATACTTCATGTCCAAGATAGGGAATATAATGGCTGTATGCCTTATTCCAGAGTGGATTTGGGGGAGAATAAAATGAAATAGGAAATATGAACACACTTTGGAACTTTTCTTTTTTTTTTTTTTAATTTTTTTTTTGTAGAGGCAGAGTCTCACTGTACCGCCCTCGGGTAGAGTGCCGTGGCGTCACACGGCTCACAGCAACCTCTAACTCTTGGGCTACGCGATTCTCCTGCCTCAGCCTCCCGAGTAGCTGGGACTACAGGCGCCCGCCACAACGCCACTTTGGAACTTTTCTAAAGTAAGAGTTTATAATTGGAGAGCTTAGAAAGGAGAGTATGTTTTCTAAAGTAAGAGTTTATAATTGGAGAGCTTAGAAAGGAGAGTATGTTTTTGTGTGCCTGTATCTTAATGTATAGTTAAAAATGTTGCTTTTTCTGAAAACAGATACCGCGTTTCTCAGCCCCAGAAGAGTAAGTGCTTCTAGAGCTACTATTGGTTTATGATCAGGTCTGAAATGCAAAACAAAAACATAAACAAAAAACCTCTCATCAGCATAAACTGATTAGATGGGAATAAGCAGAGTACAGCTGCCAATAATTTGAATTATTCCTGCTCCCATTTTATAAATGAGTAAGGTAAGGCTCAAATAAATATTGTTGTTTTTTTATTTTCTCTATACATATACATGTGTTTCTTTGGTTTCCACTTTTTGCCTTCACAAAATTAAAAGGCTTAAAATTTAATAACAATAACAATGTTTAAGATAAGGACTAGAAATAAAAACCTCATAAAAAGCGAACAAAGATAAATACATTCAGATAAGAAATCAGATGAGGGCGGCACCTGTGGCTCAGTCGGTAAGGCGCCGGCCCCATATACCGAGGGTGGCAGGTTCAAACCCGGCCCCGGCTGAACTGCAACCAAAAAAAAATGGCTGGGTGTTGTGGCGGGCGCCTGTAGTCCCAGCTACTCTGGAGGCTGAGGCAAGAGAATCCCTTAACCCCAGGAGTTGGAGGTTGCTGTGAGCTGTGTGATGCCATGGCACTCTACTGAGGGCCATAAAATGAGACTCTGTCTCTACAAAAAAAATAAATAAAGAAATAAAGAAATCAGATGATTGCTGCAACGAAATATTGAGCAATAATAAAAATAATACAAAAAAGTAACATTCACATTGTCAGATAAAAGTATGTCTATCATAGAATGCTTTAACTCTGAGGTTCAGTATGGTGTCATCAGTTAACTTCTTTTTTTTTCAAAGTCTCAAAAAATAGACCACTGATACTTATAAATAAAAATAGAAGATAATTTCAAAAAACAGATCATGCCAAATCTTAAATACAATAGAAAAACAAGAAATACTTCAAAATCATTCTATTTCATCTGGATATACCTGATATTTAAATTGGAAGAAATAAATTATTATAAAGGGAAATTACAAACATAATTTAATTTTGACCAAAATACATTATTTGAACAATAGTTTTTAATTCAACTGGTTCATATGTTGTTTAGGCTATTGCATCTTCATTTATAAGTGAAATATGTATGTAATTTCCCTTTATAATATGTTTGTAATTTCAAATAAATATTGTTTTAAATCCAAGGACACACAGTTTACACATATATCAAATCATCATATTGTATACCTTAAATATAGAGGCAGGTATGTGGGGCCGGCGCCCTACTCCTTTGAGCCACAGGCGCCGCCTGCCAATTAAATATTTTTAAGTAAAAATAAATAAAAGAACTCCAGAGCAAATCATGAAACTGGAATGATGAAAGGATGAAAACATTCACCTTCCAGACAATGTATAAAATCTTGTGCTCAGTTTAGCCTTGGAAGATGAATTGTGAAAAGGAAATGCATCCCTATCTCAAGGATCAGTTGAGGTTTTAAATCTGGACTTGGTAAAGCCAGTGAAGCAAGAAGTAAGCATGAAAGAAGAAAGATGCCAGATGAATTTTCTTCTTCTTCTTTTTTTTAAAGGAATGACCATCCTTGCAAACTAAAAGGAAGAATGTCAGTGAAGCAAGGATACCATTGTTCAATTTCCTGACTTTAAGAGACACTGAGGACGCTTTTAAGTATATGGAAGCAAGTAACTAACCTAAGATCACACAGCTGACCTAAGGTAGGAAAAAAACTACCTTCTATTGTAGATTAGGTATCGATCTTCAAAGTCAAAGGCAGAGCATAGACTGAGGATGGATGTTCCTCCAGGGGCATCAGTATTATAAAATAAACTGGAGATCCTCTTAGATCTCATTTGAATTGTGAGTTAGGCTCAGAATCACCATACTGGGCACATATGAGTCAATACTTCACAGAAAAGTATTCACTATAGAATTCATTGTTTTACTAGAACAGAGTATTGATGAATCTCTCAGAGATCTTTGTGCACAAGAGGTAACTAGACTTCTGTATAAATACTGGAGCAAGCCATCCTTGGGGGAAATGGCCCGAGCGCCATCTAGTGTAAACGCTCATGTAGTAAATGTTCTTGAAATGAAAGGTATTTCCAAGTGCCATCTAGTGACAAAAGGAAAAAATGCTCCAGGACCAAGGGAATTCAGCTGAAATCCTTTGTAAACTAAAGCTAATTGGGTGATGATAAAATAGTCTTCATTGCAGTCTCCCATAGAGAGGAATGAAGTCACATTTCCAAGTATGAATGCATTATAGTGTATTCCCTTTGTGTTTATATGTGATAAAACGGATAAAACGTGGCCTCCTGTGACTCTCCCTCCAGTCTCCATCTCCCGATCTACCACCTCCACTGACATCCCTTAACACTTTGCCCTTGACTTCCATACTCTACTCTTGCCAAGGACAGCAACCAGAATTTTTTAATAATATAGTTTGTTATTCCTTTTATAGAATCCTTCCCATAGTTACTATTTTTACTCAGAGTACAAGTGAAAATTCATCAAAATCTCTACATAATCTGGCACCCAGTTATCACTCTGCACATATTCTTTACTTACCTATCCCTCACCCGCTCGGTTCTAGCCACCATGGTCTTCTTGCATCATCTCAGACTTACCAAGCATGCTCTATTCTTAGACTTGATGATCTTTTTCCTCTTCTGGAATGAATATATCTAATATGTGATGTAAGCTCGGATTTGGGACAGTGAAGATGGTGTAGGATAGTGGTTAAAAGCATTGGCGCTGATATCAAATGTACCTTCATTAAATCTTGGATTCACCGTTCACTAGTTGTGTGATTTTGAATAGGTATTTTATCTCCGCAATATTCAGTTTTCTCATCTGAAAAATAAGAGTGATATTGAAGCCTACTCTATAAGATTGTGGAAAGAATTGGCTAAGAAAAGCCTTGTTCTTAGCAGAGGCCAGGCATATAGAAGTTTCACTAAATATTGCCTTGTTGGTGTTATGAAGATGAAGAAATGCAGGTTCTGTATTGATCAGCTCATGTTCCACCTGGGCAGGGGAATGGATGAAATGTGTAATGATCAAAGAATGTAGGCACAAACTTATATACCACCTGCTTTACACACTTATCAAAGAAAGACATAAACAGGTTGTGCAACATCATCAGAGATGGGAGGGAGGGATGGCATCAAGATGCCCAAAGATCTCACTAGGCATAAATGCTGAGCCCATGTCTTCATAGAAAAGGATACAAATAAGGCTTAAGTCCAGAATTTCAAATACATAAGGACAGGAGAAGGTGGTGTGGCTTAGTAATACCACATACAAAGATGACGGGGATGTCAGTTGACTTCAAGTTCAGTAGGAGTAGGGATGCTGTGTGAATGCTAGAAAAACTAATCTGACCTTGGATGGGATTAATAAGTGCACAGTGCTCAGAACAAGAGATGGGCTAATTCTATTCTACTCTGCACAGCTAAAGAAGCGGGCTCATTTCTGAGCAGGACCCTTTAAGGAGACATGCCTAGAGAACAGTCACTCTGATGGTGAAGTGATGACAGACATTTGAGAAGCAATTTAAAGTCCTCAGAATGCTTGAACCCAAAAATGTGCAGACCCAAAGGGACATGATCACTGTCATCAAATCCCTGGAGGACTGTCATATAACAGAAGGAATACCCTCAGTCTTCTCTTTATTATGACTTTATTCAAAAACTACTGAAGACGTTGAAAAGTCTCAAAGAGAAAGATTTGGCTTTGAACAAAGAAATCTTATCTCATTTAAAATTGCTTCATTGTGGTAAGAGCTGCTTTGTGATGGAGTCAACGTCTTATTACCAGAGATTTTCCAGTACAGACATAGGTATGAAGAATATTGTAGACACTGTTTAAGCCTTTTGGAGAAGTTGATGGGCTAATGGCAAAGCTCATAATCCTGATATGAGGTAGGTGACAGGGACAAAACAATCTTGAACTAGAAATGTCAGAGTTGATGTGACTGGGAGGGGGGAGATGAAGAGAAGTTAAGGAAGAACTTAAAAATGCAGTGAGAGAATGAATGAAGTTTGGGGTGCAAGGGGTTTGTTACTGATAATAAGTAAAAGACAAGACATCATCAGTTCTGCCTAAGTCTTGAAGTCTCCCTCTTGCTTGTAAGGCTTAGGGACAGGGCCTTTCTCAGAAACAGTTACAGTTTCTTTTCCTGTCCACATACATTCCATTCTCAAGTTGGCCAGTTCCTAAGCTACACTTCTGTTTTAGTCTCTACTCTTCAATTCTTGTCAATTCTTTTTCTTCCCTAAACTCCAATCCATTGGTAATAGCTTCTGCCATCTTACCTTGTTTGTACCATATTTTATCCCTAGGCCTAGGCCTTGATCCTGAATTTTGGCCAATAGATATAATATTCCACCCAGGAGATGAAGTTAAATGAAGCTAAGAGGGATCACAGGTGGATTTCTATTGGAAATGTGTGTTTAACATAAATACAAAGGACAGCAATTACTGGATTGCATGGTGAGAGTATGTTTAGTTCTGTAAGTAACTGTCAAGCTAAATGTGGTATATGCATACTTTGAAATACTGCTCTACCATGAGGAAGTATGAATTAAAGGCTTTTTGTAACAATTTGAATGGAACTGGAGAGCATTCTCCTGAGTGAAATATCTGAAGAATGGGAAAACAAACACCACATGTACTCACTGTTATATTGGAACTAATCCATGAGCACATGGGCGCAAGAGGAAGTAAAACTTAGTGGAAATCAGGCAGTGGGGAGGAGGGAGAAGGGGATGGGCAAAAAGTTACCTAATGGGTACAATAAACACTTCTGGGTGATGGGCACACTTAGAACCTTGACACAAGCATGACAAAAGTGATCCACGTAAGCAAAAACATTTGCACCCCCATTATATTTGAAAATAATAAAAATAAAATAAGAGAAACTTCCAAGCTGTCTTCTAAAATAATGGTGCCAGTTTTGCATTCCCATCACCAATGAATGAGAGTTTCTATAGCTCTACATCCTTGTCAGTGTTTGAGATTTTAGCCACTGTCGCTTAGATTTGCAATTCTCTAATGATATGAGGTTGTGCATCTTTCCATTGCTTATTTGCCATCTGTATATCCTCTTTGGTGAGGTTTCTGTTCAGATCTTTATCCACTTTTAAGTTTGGTTGTTTTCTTACTTTTTAGTTTCCGGAGTTTTTCTATATTTTTGATACAAGTCTTTTATTAAAAATGTGTTTTGCAAATTTTTTCCTGTCTAAAAACACTGTAAATTATGTGTATTTTGCAGATTTTTTAAATGAAGTCCCACTTATCTTTTTCTTTTACTTCCTTTTTACTTTCATGAATAGTGTTCTTGGTGTTGTATCTAAAAAATGATTGCCAAATCTAAGGTCACCTGTACTTATTCTTTGTATGGATGATTTTTATCATTACAAAATCAGTCAAGGCATATTCAGCCAAAAAGTAAGGAAATATTTTAAATAAGTTAATTCATTAAAATTAATAAGTAGGCAGTTCTACATTCTTAATGAAATAGTTTTATTATATTACTACTGAAGGAGGGAGGGTGATTGGTGGGATTACACCTGTGGTGCATCTTACAAGGGTACATGTGAAACTTAGTAAATGTAGAATATAAATGTCTTAACACAATAACTAAGAAAATGCCAGGAAGGCTATGTTAACCAGTGTGATGAAAATGTGTCAAACTGTTTATAAAACCAGTATGGTGGTGCCCCATGGTATGGTGCCCCATGATCGCATTAATGTACACAGCTATGATTTAATATTAATAAAAAAAAAGAAATTCTCTCTGCTTTTTAAAATAGGTAATTTGATGTGATTTATCTTATTCTAAATCAGTACATATTATCATTTCTAATTTTTTAATCTTATTATTAAGAAGTTTCCCCAGAGCCTGTATAAGCTTTAGGCCCCAGATGGCCCTGAGTCCGGCTTTAGGGGAGCCAAGGAGCCTTGAGCTCCCAAGCTCACCCGCAGCTATTCCAGTAGAGAGAACAGCTCTACTCAAGAGGGCAAGTGAGATTTAATGGCTAGCCTGACCTACATAGGTATGCAATTACTAAGAGGCAGGCCCAAGGGTGATAGCATTGTTGGAGGCCAGGTTCTCAGGGCAAGCAAGTCAACTTCTAGAAATCTAAGTGTTGTCTCAACTGCCCTCCTGCAAGAATTGTCCAAATCTGAACTGCTCCCAAATCAGTCATTTCTATGTATTCCTCTTGTTCAACCACTGAAGCCAGAAATTCAGACATTATCATGGAATCCGCCCATTCTCTTTAATCTTCCGCATGTAATCAATCAGCAAGTTTTGACAACTATGTGCTATCAATCAGCAGTACAGGATGCCCAACTCTCTCCCCTCTCAGCTTCCATATATGCTATTTCCTGTGCCTCATCTCTCTTGCTAACTCTAGCTCAACTTTCAGGAGTAAACAGATGTCACATCCTCCAGAAAACCTCCCAGGACAAACTACAGATGGGTTAGACACCTCCTCCCATAAATCCCCACAGCACCCAAATGACCCCATCACAATATGTAATATGTTGTGCTATAACTACTAAAACTTGAAATTGTTTTTTTCACTTTATTGGATTTTTAATTACAAAGATAATTGCTTGATAAATATAACAAGTTGAATACTATGGAGATGTAGAAGGAAAAATTGATGCATTTCCCCCAGTGCCCCCCCAACAGGTTCTGCATAGATTATGCATTGCTGTTAATAGCTCCATTATACCACAGCAAGGGTCTACTAAAATTTATTCAACCATTCACCTATTGCTGGACTTATAAAGTTTGGGGAGGTTTTTGTTGTTATTTTTTTTGTTTGTTTTTTGCTGCAATACATATCTTCACACATGCTGGAACTTTCATCTTTGTACCTCATATTCCCTCCAAACCAAAGGATATATATATCTTAAATTTTAATGGACACTTTCAGATTACTTTCCTACAAAAGGTAGAAATTCATTTACCACTAGCAACGCATGAAAAATGCCTGTGCCCCACAGCCATCCCAGGATTGAAACTTCACTCTTTTTATGTGCTGGGGAAAAAAATGACGTTTCATAGTTTTATTAAGTGGTATTTAGCTGATTATTTGACTTTTTTTTGTGTATTTGTTGGCAGTATACATGTATTTTCTCTCTTTGGTGAATTGACAATTCATATTCTGGGCACATTTTTTTCCTCCTTGATTCTTTACCTCTTTCTTAGCAATTGATAGACACTCTTTGTCCAGTTGAGGTTGTTCACCATTTAATCATATGTTTCACTTTTTTTTTTAGTTTATAGGATTTTTCTTTATTTGTGCTATATTACATAATGCAAATACTTTTAATATTTATGTAATCAAATATATTTATATTTTTTTCCTTCATGGTTTCTTGATTTCCAGTCTTACTTAAGAAGATCTCTCCCACCCTATGTTCACAAGTATTCTTTAATTTTTTTATTTACTCTATTATTATTACATGTATTTGACATGTTTTACCTTAAATCATCGAGAATTTACTTGTCTGTTAGTTCCCTGCGGCCAAGGATTGTACCTGAGTGATGATGGAACAAAACTATGCCATCCCCAAATATGCTGATTTGGTACATTACGAAATGGCAATTTGAGGGGCTTCAGACACAGAAATAGCTTTGAAAAGCTTTCCTATACTGTTGGGAGATTTTTATCAGTAGAAATCTACATTAGTGTTACAGCAGAGGATCTTCTCTGATGCCCTCTTATCTGTTTTATCCATATCTAAAAAGAACTAAATCAATAGGAAAAGAGACTAAAAGTCTGATACTTTAAAAGGTCTGACAGAGAAAATTTTACCACAGGCTATCATATATTCTTTCTGAGGGCAGCACTTATATTACATGAAAGCTTTTTATACTATATATATAACAAGACAGCCTTTGCTCACCAGGTTTTCCTCCCCTTGCGCTCCCATAACCAGTGTCACTACCTCCCCCTGAGAAGTCTCAAGCCCCTATTCTTTCTTTAGCCTCAGAATGGTATAAAAACTCCAGTCATCTGGCCCTTCTTTGACTTTCACATTCGTGGGACTGTTGTGTACGCATAAGTTTGTATACCTTTTTCCTGTGAATCTACTGCGACTTTGTTTCATTTTATTTATCCAATTTTTATTTATGTCTTAAAATTTATAATGGACACACAATTGTACATCTTTATGGGGTACAGTGTGATGTTTTAACAGATGAATTAATTACTGTCAACCTTGTTGTCAGTCTTAAATAGCAAGAGTCAGGACATATAGTTAAATGTGGAGCTTATTTGAGCACGACACTCGAGGATGGCTGCCCATGAAGCACAGATGCCACAGCATAGCTCTAAAGTGTAGATGTTTGAGGTCATTTATATGGACAAGGTTGAGGGAAGTTTAACAGAATTTCAACACTTTTCTATATAAGACTTAATGCATAGTTACAATGATCTGACTGGTGGAGACAGTCTTTTTCTTTTGAGAAAGGTATATCTAACATTCCACATTGAAAATATAAGGGTATCCATAAAGTTTGTATGCAATTTAAAATAGTTGGCTATTGCAAACAAACTTTATGGACACCCAATATAACAATCCCAGGGATTTATGTGTCCTCTGGTCTGAGTTGGGTACAGTATAGTAAAGGAGGTGGTTAATCTGTGATTGGAAGAGGGTTAGAGCTGATCTCTCCTATTCATTTATAGAAGAAGAGGGAAGAAGAAAGTTAATCTATAATCTGAGAAGCAGAATTTGCAACTTCATGCTACATGATGCTGCTCACAGTCACATCTCTTTAAGGCTTAATGTTTTATGGTGGTTTCAATAGCTTTTAAATTGTATTTATTTTCATAATACCATATACACCACCTTAAACATTTATCATTTCTTTGTGGTAATAATAAAAATATTGTTTTAAATATTTTTCTAGCTCTTTGAAATATAAATACATTGTTAATACATGTAGTCACACTACTGTACAACAGAACACCACAAATTACTCTTCCTACCTGTAACTTAGGACCCACTAACCAATCTCTCCTGGTCTCCCTAGTCCCCCAACCCCCAGCCACTATTCTACTATGTACTTTTGTGAAATCACCTTTTTAACTTTGTTTTTCTTTTTAATTTCTACCACCTTTATTCAAGTATAATTGACAAATAAAAGTTGCATATATTTATAGTATACAATGTAATGTTTCAATATATATACAGAGGGTGCCAAAAATGCATACATATTTTAAGAAATTAAAAAAACCTCTTTTAAAATCGTAATACTCAGTATTTGCCAATAACAAAAGATGAATATAATCACATTGAACACCTCTCGCAATTGTAGGAGTTGAATGTGATTTGAATATTACAATTTTAATACAGTTTTTTCCTCGCTTAAAATGGATATACATTTTTTGGCACCCTCTCTCTATATATTTTGTGCAATGATTAAATCAGGCTGATTAGCATATCTATCATCTAATCATTTAAGATCTAGTTAAGATCTAATTATCACTTAAGATCTAATCGTTTAGCAATTTTCAGGTATATAACACATTATTATTAACTATAGTCACCCTGCTGTACAATTGATTTTGAACCAAATTATGAGACAGAAATGCTAGAAATATTGTGTTTTAGCACAGATGCCTATAATAGCAATAGTTTCAAGTATCTAATGTTGAAATTTTAAACTACCTACATAATTTAAAAGGTAGCAAATCCATGCCTCTTGTATTTTGGCTTCCTATGACGGGTAAAGGTTTGCAAATCATGGTTCAAGATTCAGCACGAGTCTTTTGTTCATTCGTTTGTTTGTAAGGCCTATTTTTTATCCAGAAGACCTAGTAGGCCAAAATATTATGGGCTCTGAAAGTGTTCACGGATCTCATTAGCTAAACATTATTTATATTTAACCAGCTAAGATTGGAATGACTGTGTGGTTCACTGTGCTTGTTAAACCAGACTAGTTTCTGTTACTCTCCTGAGGTAGCATTGGAGAGGGATGCTGTTCTTCTGATAGTTAAATGGTAAATAATGACCGAGACAGGATTCCATTGTTTCTACTTTTCCCCACTAAATTAAAGGCACATTATGGGGAGATTTCCAAATGTGAGCTTCAGCGTTAGGACTCAATCGTTACTTTACAATGAGAACCCCTAAGTCCCAGAACATCTAACAGACAAGTATTTGTGTGGGATCTGCACACAGTTTATCCACCAGCTCAGGCTCTCCTTGTCATTTACCTGTTTTCCTTTGTGTTATCTGAAGACCAACTGGGATCAGTGTGGGTGAGAAAGCCCAAGGCACAAAGCTAAGCACTTTAGGCATATGGGAATAATGCTTCGCTTCAAGAAAAACAAACATAGTATGAATAACCCCAAACTGCCCACTCAAAATATATTAATTAATATTTTAACAATTTATTAACTTCATAAAAATATTCACAACAGGCTCTCTGCATTTAAATTATAAACCATTCTATAAATATTTGTAGATTATGCATAAATAAGTTTACTGCATGAAAGGAGGTACACCTGCAGAGAGCAATTAAACCTTTGCTGAAAGAGAAGTGGAAGCATTTACTCTTGTTAGCTTTATTTTTAAAGTGGATCCACTTCACAAATGCAAAGCCACTAGATCTCAGAAAACCATGGCCAGAATAATGTGTACATACTATAAGAGAGAGTTTAGAAATCATCTATTTTGATTAATGAGTAAAAAAATGGCATTTATATATGCATATGAATATTCCACTACATATCCATATACATATCATATATGTATATCATGCAAAATTTGTAATAACTGAGTATTTGTGTTATAGGCAAGGCTTCCAGTCAACAGTAACCTAATAGAAGTTAAGTCTGAAGGGAGTCAAAATTGGACACAGATTTTCAATTGTGTGAGGGTCAGCATCCCTAAACTCTGCATTCTTCACAATATGCTGTAGGAATATATTACTTCATTGAATCTTCCCAACAACCTGTGAGGTAAACACATTATTCACACTGTTAAAGACAGATTAATAAAATGTAATAGTATATGTATACCATGGAGTACTACTCATGCATAAAAAAGATAAATTAATATCTTTTGCAATAATTCACGTGGACATCAAGACCATCCTCCTAGGTGAAGTATCCCAGGAATGGAAAAACAAACACCACATGCACTCACTATTAAATTGGAACTAACCAATGAGCGCACATGTGCACAGAAGGGAGTAGACATTCCAGGAAATGGAAGCTTCAAATGGTGGGTAAGCTTTGGGTAAGCTTCAAAATGGTGAAATAAAATCATCTGTATTCATTTATTCATTCATACATTCATCCAGAAAAGTAGCATACTACATTGGTCATGTGCTGCTGCAGAGCCAGGTAAACATTATTAGACCCTCATCTACCTCCTAGCTTTGTGACATCAAGCAAATCACCTAACTAGACTTTAATTTTCTCATCTGTTAAACAGGAGTGATACCAATACATGGTTTAAATGAGATAATGCAAGTAAAATGTTTACTGCCATGCCTGGCATAGTTTAGCCAACCAAAGAATGGTAAAGTTAACCCTTATTCAACAAATATTTATGGAGGAAAGGGGACCCTGCTTTTCAAAGCCTGCATCTGGAAACTTGAATTGGAATAAGGAAGTTCTATGAACCTTTTTATTAATAAGACACACATATTTATGCCAACTCTGCTTTTGTTTTCCCACCAAGACTACTGGACATATTATCTCTTCTCTAACACAGGAATTATTGACTTTTAGAGAATCACCACTACAAGATGATTTAGGAAAAACAGATTTTATAAGAAAAATAAAATGTTGATGAGTTATTCACTTTTTTTTTAATTAATTTATTTTTTTTATTGTTGGGGATTCATTGAGGGTACAATAAGCCAGGTTACACTGATTGCAATTGTTAGGTAAAGTCCCTCTTGCAGTCATGTCTTGCCCCCATAAAGTGTTATTCACTTTTTATTGTACTCCCAAGAAATAGCATGATTCAGCCCTATGCTCTCAAATGTAAAACTCAAGTGGTTAGTATGAAGTGTATTTTGAAAAGCTCTTCTGTCAGCAATTACTACAATATTGTGAAATTACTTTAAATTTAATTTGTTAAAATAATGGTGCATGTCTCCAAATGAGAGAATCAGATACAAGCAATCTCAAAACCCAGTTATAAAACTGAGACTTGATTCTTCAAATAAATCTTTGAATTGTGAGTTAGTTTGGTCTTCTAGTCTCCAAATCAAATATTCCAAAAAAGTCCTTCTTATACTTTAATAAAAAAATAAAGAGACATATCGAGGAGAGGGAATTCATGATTTCCAGACACCCCATCCCTGTGCAAAAAATAACTTGTTTGCTTAAACCAAATGCTTTCCAATAAGTGGGATTATTTTACTATTTCAAGTTTTTGGAAGAAAATCAGTTTATGATGTACAAACCATAATAATTTCATGGTTGCTAAATCTAATTTCCAGATGGTATTTCTCTAAAACATTTGGAGAAAAACAGTAAGTCAGAACTGAAGAAGTTTTCTACCATAACTTGTTTTTGTATTCTTACAGATAAGAGGGTTTGACGCTCAGGGTTTTGTTCTGTGTGTGAAAGAATCTTATCTTCTAATCAAGCTACGCTGCAGTCAGACGGCTGTAAGGCTAGTCTCCCAGGACTTCTCATTAAGATAAATTATTTTGTTCCTAAGAGTATTCCAGTGTATATAGTTTCAAATACAACTTTTAATTAATAGTTTCTTAGTTACATGGTAATGCTAGCTTCCATCAGAGGACAGGTCTGAATGGATATGACAGATCAACTGCAAAACAAAGCAGACTCCTAGAGACAGAATTTTCATGACAGACTTGAAACCAGAAGAAATGTTCACAGCCTCCTTACTCAAATTGTAAGGGGTTAAAAATAACAACACTGAACCTCAAACTTTCTACTCGACTAGATTAACCAGCAAGCTTCTTTCATACATTAAACCATATTGTTCTGAATTTATATAATGCATTTTTAAAGCAGGCTCCAATTAGCCCATTTCACCACTCATTACTAGAATTACACATTCCATGGTGAGATTGACCAAGGCTTAATTTCTTCTGCACTGTTTGCTGAACATTTTCTTTAATGTTTTCAAATGTCTTTTAGCCATAAGTACAGTATAACAGTAATCCCAAGTGACATATTTGGTGATAACAACTGACTGTGTTCCCTCTCCAGAACTGTTTTTCCTAAGATGTTGGTTTTAATTAGCTCCACAAATTGAAAGGAGTGTCCAGGTCCCCTTTATGCCAGCACTCAAGTACTTTTATTTTTACTCACAGTCCTTAGTATTTTTTTTATCCCATGTGCCACAAAAGAAGTTATGAGTTCTCTGGCCTAAAGGGGCTCCCCACAAAAATAGGGTATCAAAATTCAGGTAATGAATACTTAATACCGAATCTCTTTTTCTAAGACCTCTCTCGTGTGCTCATCACTTCTTGCAAATTTAACAGCATGAGTGTACAAAAAAGGGTCATGTTCTACATTCAGATACCAATCCTGAGGGCTAAAGGTCAAGCACAGGGCTTCTTCCAGCTTCTCTTCTGTTTAGTATGTTAGGCTTGATTTCTAAAAGCCCCCTGAGAAACAGAACTTTGGGATATGAAAAACGGTTGCCATAAGCTACACGCCAATTTTCTATCATCTCTCTATCTCTGTCTCTGTCTCTCTCTACACTATCTTTACATTCACCACTCTCTCCCCAGCATCACTATCCATGTTCCTAAAGGTGTGTCTGAGGGCATATGTTGTTTTACATATATGTATAGTGCAATGATTGAAAGGTAAAATATTTTCATATATGTATCCACTGATAATTTTTTCTAGGACAAAAAAGTGATTGATATACTTTTTGGTAGTGGGAAGACGATGGAGTGCCATTGTTTAAGTTGTCTTGGTTCTGTTTTGTAAACACACACTGTATGATACCAAGGTTTGAGGAGGTGTAAAAGACATGGTAAATTAGTTCTGGGCTCTTAAGAAATGTATAATAAAGTAGGAGTCATGATGATGATACTTGACAATGTTCCAAAAACATATAATCCAAATACACATTTAGCTAACTAAATAAAATGATGTAAGATATTCACATGAGTCGGGCAGTTTCCTGGAAGAGTTAATATCAAAATATATGAAACTCATGAAGGTTTGAAACAGGCAAAGGGTAGTGTGGAAGAAAAAAAGGTGGCACAGTTTAAAATTTCTAAAATGCTTTCCATTAAATATTAAAATGAGTATACAAACCCTGCTAGGACCTAAGCAAAGTATTCAGGTCCAGAAGGAAACGTCACCCAGGATATGTTTATCTGATAGACACATAGGCACAGTGAAGAAATCTTGATTGACTAGGTTAAGGTAAAATAGTTGCCTCCCAAGTAGTCAAAGAATAAAGGCAATCCCCTCAACCTCCCAAGCAATGAATAATATGTGTATGAAAGAGTGAGACCCAGGCCAGAATAAGCACCCTGTTAGGGGGTCAGTGGGAACCAGAGGAAAGAGCTGATTTTGAGTACCCCACAGTATTGGCCCACTTAAGACCTCAAGACTACTATAATGAGCCTTTTAGAGTGGTGGAAAATAATAAAGAAAAAAATCCAAAGAATCATGTCACTCATGATTACAGCAATCCTGAAACCAGGAGAACATAAGGCAGTGGTACCTCTGGAAAGACTAGGGACACTGGATCTACAACCTCACTCTCCTTCTTCAGTGGCATTGTTGTTAGAAATGGAGGTAGAGGAGAGGGATTTTCTGCCAATAGGGTATCCTGAGTTCAGACCCTTTATTCTCTCTTCCTGATGACTTGTTGCAGGACCAACTAAACAGCTATAAGTAAGCCTGCCCACATATATGTTGGAGTCTAGACAGGATCCATGACAATATCTAAGATATAAAGTCTCTTAGTAAGGTCAGGAGTAGAACCTCACTGGTTTTATTGCTGAGTATTTAGTTGACTCAAACCTAAAATGTTGTAAAACCAGCTTGCCTCTTCAGTGGAGTATGGAACAGAGAAGACACCCCAGTTGCCTGGGGGATTGAACAATGAACATAAGGTGGAATTTAGTTTACCCAATGAGCTCACTATAGGGAGGGGAACATCTGTATGCAGTTCTGGGAGAGACCAGCTGTTCATGTCAATAACAGCAGGCTGAATACAATCTCTAGCAAAATCTCAATGCCATGTTTTTATATAAACAGATAAACAATTGTATAATTCATTTGGAGCCACACACACAAAAAAAAATAGCCAAAGCAATTCTGAACAAAACAAACAAAGCTAGAAGTATCATACTTTCAAAACATATTACAAAGCTACAATAAGTAAAACAGTATGCTACTGGTATAAAGACAGACATATCGATTAATGAAACAGACTAGTAAGCCAAGAAATAAACCCAAATATATATAGTCAAATGATCTTCAACAAGGATGCCAGGAATACACAATGGGGAAAGGATGGTATCCTCAACAAATGGCATTGGGAAAACTGGATGCCTACATACAAAAATAACCCTTATCTTATATCACACATAAAAATAAACTCAAAGTGGATTAAACATTAAAAGACAACATATAAAATGTGAAACTATAAAACTAGGACCCATAGCAGAAAAGTCCCATGACACTGGTCTAGACAATGATTTCTTGGGTGTGATACCAAAAATGTAACAACAAAAATAAAACTAGGCAGGTAAAACTTCATCAGACTAAAAAGCTTCTTTATGACAAAGTAGATAATCAACAAAATGTAAAAGCAAACTGTGGAATGGAAAAAATATTTTCAAACCATATATTTGACAAGAGAATAGTATTTTAAAAATATAAAGAACTCCAATAACTCAATAGCACAAAAGCCTGTAACCCAATTAAAAAATGGGCGAAGGATTTGAATAGATGCTTTTCCAAAGAAGACATATAGAATGTTGAAAAGATATTCAACATCCCTAATCATCAGAGAGATGTAAATCAAACCAAAATGAAATATTACTTTACACTTGTTAGAATAGCTTTTCTCAAAAAAGCAAAAGGTAAGTATTGCCAAGGATGTGGAGATGTTGGAATCCCTGTACATTGCTAGTAAGAAAATAAAATGGTACAGCCAGAATGCAAAACAGTATGGAGATTCCTCAGAAAACTAAATATAGAATTACTATATGATCAGCAATACCACTTCTGGGAATTTATACCCAAAACTGAAAGCAAGATGTTAAAGAGATCTGCATTTCCATGTTCGTTGTAGCATTATTCATAGTAGTGAAGATATGGAATAAACCTAGATGTTCAACAACAGATGAATGGATAAAGAAAATGCAATGTAAATATATAACTGGAATATATTCAGCCTTACAAAAGAAGAGAATCCTACCATATGTGACAACGTGGATGAACCTTGGGGACATTATGCTTGGTGAAATAAGCAAATACCATAAGGACAAATACCGTTTGATTCCATGATTCTACTCATATAAATTATCAAATTTATAGAAGCATAGGTAAAATGACAGTTGCCAGGGGCTGCGGGAGGAGTTAGTGGGGAGCTATTTCTAATGGGTATAGAGTTTTGATTATGCAAGTTAAATAAGTTCTAGAGATCTGTTGCTTAGCATTAATAGCACTGTATTGTGTATGTAAGGCATTTTTTGAGGGTAGATTTCACGTTAAGTGTTCTTATCACAAAACAAAAGGAAGGGTATAAGAAAATTTGGGGAGGTGACAGAATTGTTTATTACCTTGATTATGGAGATGGTGTGTGAGTGTACTCATATATCCAACTCATTAAATTGTATGCTTTAAATATAGACCAGTTTTTATATACTAATCATAACTCAGTAAAGCTGTTAAAATTTTTCTTTTAAAATAAAAGCTAATTTTAAAATAAGATCATAATGGTTTTCTGGAACATAAAAAGAGGAAAAACCCAATAGCACAAAGCAGGAATACAAAGAAAGGGATGTAATGAATAAAAAAGACAAGACGCAGAAGAAAGATCCATGAAACCTAAGATATGATTACAAAGAGCTTTGGGAAGGAAACAGAAATAGTTGGACAAGAAATAAATCATCAACAATATAATAGCAACAACTTTCTTGACTAAACAATGAGTTAAGTATTGATATTGTAAGAGCTTATTGAAGCCCAGGCAGGGTTAATGACATAAAGATACACAGTTGTCTCTCAGCATTGTGGGGGATTGGTTCTAGGACCCTCCCAACCCTCGCCCCGGTTAATAGAATTCACAGATGCTCAAGTCTATTATTTAAAATAGCCTTGTATTTGCATATAGTCTATGTACATTATCCTTTATACTTTAAATCATCTCTAGATAACTTACAATACCTAATAGCCTAATACAATGAAAATGCTATGTGAATAGTTGCTATAGTGTGTTATATTATTATTTGTATTGTTTTTATTGTGACATTGTTATTTTTACTGCTTTTCTAGTATTTTCAATCTACCCTGTTTAAATTTCTAAATGTCAATGATAAAATAAAAACCTTTAAAAGTTTTAGTAGAGAAAGGATATATCTGCTTAATATCATACAAATAAAATAAAATAAATAATAAGATTTTTTTTGTTAAAGAAATAGAAACATACTAGCATCAAGCATCTCCTATGCTTGAATAAAGTGCAGCAACATCTCCAGTTTACTAAAAGAAAAGAATTGTGTTCTAAGAATCCTGTATTGCCCAAGGTCTCAATTATAGCAAAGAGCAAATGGAAGATATTTTAAGACTTCCAAGGGCTAAAAAGACCCCTCCTGAAGAACTCACTCAAAGAAGTACTTCAGCCAAATGAAAATTCAAAACAAAAATCTCCTGAACAAAGTATAAGAAACAGCACCAAACAAGGAACCTTATTTATAATTATATCCAAATGACGAAGATTAATGATACTAGAAATTAATAAAATGGTTTTGTAATGATTCTTGAACCAGAAGAGACATTATCTAATTGAAAATATGTTGATCCTGGCTCAGTGCCTGTAGCTCAGTGAGTAGGGCGCCATACACTGAGGCTGGCGGGTTCGAGCCCTACCTGGGCCAGCTAAACAACAATGACAACTGCAACCAAAAAAATAGCTGGGCATTGTGGCTGGCACCTGTAGTCCCAGCTACTTGGGAGTCCAAGGCAAGAGAATCGCTCAAGCCCAAAAGTGTGAGGTTGCTGTGAGCTGTGATGCCACTGAACTCTATCAAAGCAGCATAGTGAGACTCTGTCTCAAAAAGAAAATATGTTGATCCTGAAAGTAAAATTCCAAACTATTTCAGAAAAACCCAGGAGATACAGGGTAAAGGTGGGGAAAGTCTAGGGTGTTCACGAGTGGCAAAGTAGAAGTCTTCCAAAAGTGTTGATGGAGAAGGGACAGTGGACAAAGCAAATTACTTTGGGAGGAGCAGGGAGCATAGTTTACTAAATTTGAAATATTAAACTGAGATTCCATTTTTTAAAAGATCGACAATTTAAACTACATATAAATCCGAACTTTCTACAAAGAATAAAATCCCTTAAAGACAAGTAAATTGAGAAAAACACTAACTACTTATACTACTAACATGCCCTAATAGCCTTAAGATATACAGAGAAACTTTTAATCAATAGGAAAAGATCAATGATTCAGTAGAAAAATAGGTTAACGGGCATAAACAGACAATTTCTCTTAGAAAATACACAGAAAACAATTGACTGCATGCCTTCTGTAAAGGGCATGCAGAATCTGGGAGACCGGAGGGGAAGGATAAATCATGTCACATTATATACCCTTATGTACCTTCTGAATGTACAGCATGGTATATATTTTTCCATATTAAGGTATATTAACAACATAACAAAAATATATTCACTCACATCACAATCCCACCGGGTGTTCTGCTTGAAGCTTTTCATATAAGCCTCATGTTCTCTCTGTCCTTAGGTCTACCTTCCAATAGGGCCTCAAAGTACACTCGTAGATACCCTAAGTTTAGTTAGTCCATAAGGGAAAAGAAAGAGAATAAAAACATAGAAGATCATGGGACACTTTGGGGGAATAAGACTTTCAAGTGCTATACATCACTTCTACTCACATTCTATTGACTGGACCAGTCCTATGGCTCCATCCTAGTGAATGAGTGCCAGACATCGCATTTAGCTATTGAGCCAGAGAGAGAAACCAGGTTGGGTGAGCCTGACTCTGCTCCAATTGCCCATTCTTAAAAACCTAATATTTTTAAAGAGAAATAAAATAAAGGATATGTTAAGTTACATAAGGCAAATGAAAATGAAAAAAATAACAATATACATATTGATTAAAGAATAACCTAAGACACAAAGTCCTTAATGGACAGAGAAATTTTGTGATGGTGAAAGCTAGAACTTACAAAGGTTAATGAAACCAGTCTAACTCATTATACAAAAAACAAGCATAGCAATGAAATACATTAAACAAAACCTTCTAAGAAGACAGCAAAAACTAAAAAAAAATAAAACTCAGATAATCGGTGAAAGTAGGAATGGGGGAGGTCATGGCAAAAAATCCATATAGTATTTGAATAATGTTATTGGCAAACTCAATTTCACACACAAACACACATCTTTGCATTCCACAAACACCAGCACATTTTATTAGAACATTAATTAAAAAATTGATCATATATCTGGCAACAGTGAGATCTAATTTGTCTTTCAAATCTAAAGATGATATAATTCACATACTCTGACAACAATTCAATAAAAATAAAAATAAACAACTCAAATATGACCCCATAACTTTATCACTTAGAAAGTTAAGGAACACTCCAATAAATACATGATTGAAGGAAAAAATTAAAATTATAAATTTTCTAGAATTTACTAAAAAGTGAAACACCTCAGGAAAATCCACAGGATATGGCTAAAGCTGTATGTAGGAAAACGTATAGAACAAAAAACATTTTACTATTAAAAATAAAGGAGGAAATATGGAGAATAAATGAACTTAGTGTTTAGCTAAGAAACTAGAAATACAACAGCATAATAAATCAAAAGAGTGGGAGAAAGTAAGATTGTTCAAATTATACTAAATTCATCCAAAATTGTAGAACAGGTATGGATGCAGGTTACAGTCAGGCATTTATTGAATGAAAGGGAAAGTAAGGAAGGGAGATCCAGGTAACAGAGATTTTGCTGGTGGACTATCAGTTTAAAAAAAAAAAATCACTTTTTTTTTAATGTTTCTTTTTTTATTTTTTTTATTATTAAATCATAGCTGCGTACATTAATGCGATCATGGGGCACCATACACTGGTTTTATAGACCGTTTGACACATTTTCATCACACTGGCTAACATAACCTTCCTGGCATTTTCTTAGTTATTGTGTTAAGACATTTATATTCTACATTTACTAAGTTTCACATGTACCCTTGTAAGATGCACCGCAGGTGGAATCCCACCAAGCACCCTCCCTCCGCCCATCTTCCCCCACCTTCCCTTCCTCTCCCCTTTCCCCATATTCTTAGGTTGTAACTGGGTTATAGCTTTCATATGAAAGCCATAAATTATTTTCATAGTAGGACTGAGTACATTGGATTGTGACCATGAGTTTAAGGTACGGCATTCATTAAGACAGAAATTAAGTTCTCAAAGGTCATATTCTCACTAGAAGAGTTATAAGTACCAGTCGCAATGATATTGAAAAATCTTAGGCAAAAAAAGAAACCCCCCAAATCTTAGACAATGTTATTTAATGAATATAAGTCAAATTCTGTTAGCCCCTATAGAGACTGCTGGCATCCTAAGAGTAACCCTAGACTGTACTCCCATAGCAATTTGTACACATTACTGTTGCACCATTTATCACTCTGCTTCATGAGTTATCTGCTTGTGTGTGCCTTTTTCTTTGAATCTCTTAGGAATGAGACCAGGTCTTTTTCTTTTTAGGTCTTCCCAGTACCTCCCCAGAACCTAAGTCAGGGAATATTTGAGGAACAACTGAATAAGGGAATAAAATGCACAGATACTAAGAAAAGAGCCAAATGGGGGTAAAGAATCAAAAAAAATCTCTTATGCAAAAAGTGACCTGCATAATGAAGGCACCACAGGCCCCTTAAGCTACAGAAGACAAGTACTCAACTGAGAAAATAACAGAAGGAAAAATAACACATAAATCATATAGAAAAGTTAGCTAACATTTTAACCAAGAGACAAAGATGTTTTTCAATGCAATTCAAAGACTTCAAAAAGTGATTTGTTATTAAAAAATATATATATATTGCCAGCCTGTAGCAAACATACAGTGTTATTTTAAGCTTCTGGAAAATCACTGACAAGACAGGAGACTTTTGCTGACTAGGCTACCCTTGTAGTAATCATTAGTTTCTTTTGCTCCTGGGGATGTAGATAAAATCTGATTGAAAAGAAAAGAAATGAAAAATCAAAGAGGAAGTGTGAAGGTTGTGGTAAATGAGTGCTGGCTCACAGAACAGAGATGAAAAGATCTATTGACATATGGCCCACGCTATCCACATTCACACAGGTTGAAATCTTCAGGAGAAAAGTTGCCTTTTTTAGTAGACATTTCTACCGCTACCCCACCTCTTCCATCTTATCTAGAGTTCCTATTGAACTTGTTGCTAAGTCTTTAAACATCCAAGAGAGATGCGGTTGATGTCAACATTTTACCAGAAACTAGTGAACATAATAAGTTGTGTAAAGCTCTGAATGGAAGGAGCCAAAAGTGAGCCTTTCTTAATTAATTAGAGAAGAACCTTCTTCCTATGGTCACTGATCCTTACATCTATTCCCCAATGGCCAAATACAATACCGGAAGCTGACAGAATTGAATGACTTCAGGCTTTGTGGCTGGGAAGGCAGGTTGGCTACTAAAGTTGGGGCTGGAGAAGTGGGGAAGAAAGAGCTGAAGGCAGCAGTTGTTCGTCACCATTCTGTTCACAATTCTACATAAATCTCAAGCACGATGCTTAATCTGCCCCCACATTCCACCCCTTTGCCTAGTAACTTTTCTTTTTCCCTCACTTCTTCTAAGGAGTCATATTTCTAAACCTCCTAAACTAATCCCAGAGCATCATCTACTGCCCTATCAAGACATCCCTCATGTCTCATTTAAATTGTTAGATTCATGCCTATTTTCCCTACAGACTATGTGCATAAGGGCAAGATCTGTGTCTCTCTCATTTATAGCTGAGTCTGTCATCCCAAGCTCATTGCCTAACATAAAGTAAATGCTTAATAAATGTTGGGTGATTAAATGAATAAATCAATACACAGACAAATGAGCAGGAGTGTGGTCTATATTTAGATAGAGCCACTCTTTTAGATCCTCTCAGTTCACTGCGGGGCACTACCAGGTTTATATAAACCAGGTTTAGATAAAGAAGCTTGGATGAGTGAACGCACATGTATACCCCTATGATACTGATGATTTTGTTAAATATATTATAGAAACAAAGTTTATTGTTACAAAGTAAGAAAAATGAGCAATGTAGCTACCTTGTCCTGTGGATCCTGAATCTCAGGTCTGATTTGAGGGACCAAAATTATTAGTCTATTTGCTACTTAGACAGGAATGGCTCAGGAGCAAGGAGGCTGAATATTGGTAAATATATGAGAAGGCTTCCCAGGTCTGAAAATAGGTGAATAGCCAGATTGAAGCTTTTTAATTGCATGCAAGCAATAGGGCTTTTTATAGAACAATATGGTAAAAAAAAAAAAAAATATATATATATATATATATATATATATGGAGTTTGGAGCCAAAAGATAACACATTTCACCCCTACTCTGTAAATTACTATTTGTAGGATTACCTCAATAGTACTTATAATCTAGACCCACAAAATTCATCTGTAAAGCAGAGAAAATAAAATCTCATTTTGCACTTTTTTTTTTTTTTTTTTTAAGAATGAGTCTCATTCTGTCGCCCTGGGTAGAGTATTGTGGCATCAAAGCCCACAACAACCTCAAACTCCTGGGTTCAAGTGATCCTCATGCCTCAACCTCCTGAGTAGCTGGAATTATAGGCACCTGCCACAACTCCCAGCTAATTTTTCTTATTTTTAGTAGAGACAGGGGTCTCGCTCTTGCTCAGGCTAGTCTTGAACTCTCGAGCTTAAGCAATCCACCCTCCTCGGCCTTCCAGAGTGCCTTACAGGCATAAGCCACTGTGCCCAGCCTGCATGTTATATTGAAGACTAATTTACATTTGCTGGCTAGCATAATGTCTGCCTAACAGCACACATTTGATAAATTTCCATTTATTGGAATAGAATAAAATAGAATTTAAATGAAATATAATTCCCACAACCTCAAAGCCTGGAATTTCACTTACTCTTTCCTCATTCCTTACATATTATAGGAGCTCTGTAATCAGTGAATTGAAATTGAATAGCAGGCTCAAACAGAGAGGTTAGGATTAATTTTTTTTAACTTCTTTTATAACTGCTACTCAATTTGAGATGATCCTCTAAAGCAGTGGTTCTCAACCTGTGGGTCACAACCCCTTTGTAACAATGAAAATACATTGCGGCATTAGGAAGGCTGAGAACACTGTAAAGAAAGAAGGTCAGGAAGTCTTCATCTTTACAGATGAATCATCATCAGGAACCACACACTCTTCCCTGGGTTTGGTTCGGATCTCTGCCAATGAACTATAGGCCTTATCTTCTCATTTTTAAAACTCATATATAAATCTAAACTCATCAAAGTTTATACTGCACTTGACAACCTATGTGAAAATTGTATGCACTATGGGATTTAAAAACACCTAAAAATTACATTTCTATAATAGATTACTTGACAAGTTTTTAATTCATAATGCAACCTTGAGGATATGACAGACTCTGGATGGATTTTGTAATTTTTCCCTGAAAACAGTACAATTACTAACTCTCGATTCTTTACTTAGGTATTCATCTGTGGAGTTAAAAAAAAAAACTGGCTTGATGACAAACCAAAATATTGGACTGATTAGTATATAAACCCTTTAACCTAGAAACCTTAGGTGGAAATAATCCAATAGGGTGTTCACATATGACTTAACATACCTTTTTTAAGGGGGAGGGAGAATCAGGAAAGAAGTTCATGAGCCACTGTCTAAAATTGAGTCATACTAAGACATATGCAATAATAGAGTATTTGAGTTATAAATGGCCTCTGAAGTGACTTGGTCTAATTCTCTCATTCTACAGAGGGAAAAAGCGAGCCCTTTCTGGAGTAATAATGAGCAAGTTCCTGAGACCTGGGAAACGAAATGTGCAAAGCACTCACTACATTTGGTACACCTGGCAGGGCTGCCATGGGGTTTTGTATGAGATATATGACCAGCATGTGATCAGGGTAATAAGATTCCTTGTTTTGTTTTGTTTTTTTCCTAGGTTTCTCCTGGAGAGAAAGAAGAATACCTCTATGAGGTGAAATTGTTTCATAGGCTGACCCAGGCAGAAGGATCCAGAGAGCAGAGCAGGAACTATACCAGGAAACGGTCAAGCCAAGGATAGATAAGAATTCAGACTGGGCTCACCAGAGCACTCAGTCCTCTTAGATCAAAGTAAATACAACAGTGGCAGCATATCCTGAGTCACCGCTGGGGGATCTACTCACCAGCCTCCCACGATTCTCCTCACCATTTTCTAATGGCCCCTCCCTGTTTTCTCTATCCTGTATTTTCCTTTGATTTTCTCCCTCATTTGATGGAAAACAGCCTCCAAAAGTTCAGAAAAGTTTGAAAAAACTTGAGAACATTTATGTGAGAGGTAAAAGTTTTAGTGATCTATAATTTCTGAAACATTTGCAGTCTATCAAATATTTAATGAAAGATTTTGCTGACACAGAATTTAGAAAAGCACTACTGACACCAAACACACAAACACTCATGCACATGATGGATTAATTCCCCCACTAATTTGAGCAGAGATGTAGAATTTAATGGGACTAAAAAGGCCCCATGTAACAAGGACAGGCCACTCGAGGCAGAAGCTGATCAACAAATGAATTTTCCTTACTACTGTCCTTTTACGCTATAGGATTACTCCACAATAACAAAAATCACTTACATACACAATCTATGATCTCCTATTTGAGAATGATTGCAAACACTAAGCTGTCTTATTTCTTGAATCAAATTTAGCAGCTGTAATACCATACAATACTACCTAAGGGTGTTCCTGGCAGGGAAGCTTATGTAAATGACAACTCTTTGCATATGTGATTGTTTTAGTTTGCTAGGGCTTCCCTAACAAAGTACCACAGATTGGGTGGCACAAACAACATAAATTTATTTTCTCCTAATTTTGGAGGCCAGAAGTCTGAGATTAAAGTGTTGGCGGGTTTCTTCGGGGCCTCTCCCTTTGGCTCTCAGGTATCCACCTTCTCCCTGTGTCTCCACATGGTCCCCCCCTCTGTGGGGAACTGCATCATAATCTTCCCCTCTAAAAGGACACCAGTCACACTGGATTAGGGTCTGCACTAATGACTCCGCTTGAACTGTAGTACCACTCTAAAAATGCTATCTCCTAATTCAGTCATATTCTGAGGTTAAGACTTCAACATACGCATTTGGTAGGGATACAATTCAGCCCATAACAATGACTGCATTTGATTCTGTTTTAGTTCATAAAGAATTTTCATTAAGGAAATAAAAAAGGTGAGATTTTACTTTACGTGATGCGCCATGAGCTCTTCTTTATTTTGTAGCCTCATCTGTGTTTTCTGTAAATTTTTGAATTATATTCATACTGGTCTAGATTTTTTTTTAGAAAGTACTTTCATAAGTACATTATGCCTATGTCCTGAAAACAATGATAACCTGACGTAACAAACACATCAACTTTGCAGCAATGGCATTTACTTTTCTGTGTAAGCATGCACTCTGAATGCATCTATGTGCATTGTCTATATTAGTATATTAGTATTCCTTAGCACAATGCCTATTGAATAATATCTGATAGTCATTACAACCATGAAAAGATTTTAAAAATTACATGATTACTACATAAATTTAACTATTTTAAATGGTACTTAAAGCATTATAAATTTTCAATTACTTTATTATAATTATAATAAAGATATGAAGGAAAGAATCTAATGTTCAACAATGTCAATTAAATTGATCATACTTCAAAAACTAAGGTCATGCTAATTCTGAATTATTCTTGTATAATTTCTAACGAAATTTTAATCATAGCTCATTTAATAACAGTATGTCACTCTTTCATACACTTTCATCTTATACATGGAGAATTCACATGCATATGTATAGAGGGGTCTAGTCAGCTTGACTATGTTTTCCTCGACAATAATAATGAGGTCTTCAAATGTTAATCTATGAAAAATTTCATTTTATTACTACCCCAGAGCTATCTTTGTATCAAATGATTCAATAATATTGTCCCTGGACAGTGGGACTTGAAAGAATATATACTACATGCCTACATACCTGAATATATTTTGGTCCTCTGGGGAAAAATACAGAATCTCATTTCAAATGATTCAAATAGACGATGGCACAGCAAAGAGACTTTCAAAATATATAATCAACTGAACCAAATAACTTATACCAGGTCCTTGGTGGTAAAATGTCATTCTGGGACTGTGGCATAGTAACAGCCGCAGTGTCTGTGTAGGTAGACCACCTAATCCCATGGGCATGAAATTAAAGCGATGACAGATGTTATCCCCAACAAATACATGCTCACAGAGATCAAGCAACTGAATTATTAATAAATTCAAACTCCACCACTACTTCACACAAATTCCTTAGTTTTGTTCTTTTCTGCCTCAGCTACTTTAACTGTAAGAATTAACCATTTCTCTAAAAGCCCAAGGAAATGAGTATTGGCTCAGTATAAGCAGGCAGTATGAGTGAACCTTCTCAATGGACATGTCTTATCAATGAAAATATGATAAGAAGTCATGTTGATCATTACCTCAAATGTATATAGTTCATATGATGCCTGTTTAGTCCACGTAGGCAAAGAATCTGGAATGCTGCATAGGATTTGAATACAGGCAGCCCCTGAGTTACAAACATCGAACTTATACACAATTCATCTTTATGAATACAGGCTATTACAGTAAGTCCCTGGTTTGCAACCATCTCACCCGTGTGTGATGCCATACTTACAAACAAGGGCCATCATAGGTAATAGGTAAATGTGCCTGTTCATACAAATCAAACTTAAAAACAAACCAACAGAGCCTATCTTGTTTGTAACTCAGTGAGTGCTTATACTTGACGTATACCCATGTTCTCTGGTCCCCAAAAGAAGAGGAAATGCTAATTTCTTGGATAAAATACTGGTAAATGAAAAGTCATGTATATGCTAGGCAATTTTTTTCTTTTACGTTCTACAGGCAAACATAGTAAATTTCAATATTAAACAAGCTCAGCAATTTACAGTACTGAAAAAATATAAATATGAACTAATTATAAACATATGGCATTTACAATAAACCCTGGTCTAATGCACAGGCAGAACAAAAAGCACACTGGGCAAGTATCTCAGTACCTATAAGTCACATATCAGTGTATAAGAAGTTCATTTTCATAAGTGAACTCCCCAGGGGGCACTAAACAATCCACATGCCTATTTTATCCTATCTCAAATGAGCTCTACTAAAACAATCACAGAGTTCTATATAAGGCTTCCCTCAATACCATAGAAGGACTATCTACTCCCTATTAATAAAATGAGATAATAATTTTCCATCTAATAGTGACTATACGCCTCTAGGTCTTCAGTGGCTTCTGTGCTGGGAGTGGTTGTTATCTCTTGTCCCTGTCACTGCCCAGACAGGTGTAGTGATCCTCCCTGTTGACTTGGCCTCCCTTCAGTTCTCATCAGCATAGCTCGCTATCCTGAGATCTAGCTGCAATCTCTTGCTGCATCTTATGCCCAGTCTGTTCTGCAGTCCCCAATTATAAGATCACTTTGTCTTATTGTCTTATTGTTGAAAACCTTGTCATAAGTTCACATCAAGCACTATCAGTTATATTTCACATTCTTCCTTTCGACTGGTGGAACTTCTAGATGTTTTATCTAATGCATGAAAGACTTGGAAACTCTGAGGTAGAATTAACCTTAGGCCCTCTCCTTAACTGACAATGGTATGCTACTCATTTCACTCTGATGTGGCTTCGCATGTGATTATGGCAGTACAGGGCAAGCACTTTCTTGTTATTTTTCCTGTTTTACTTAATCAATGCCTAATATCTTTAGTTGTTTTGATTATGGTCATACTAACAGGTGTGCAGTGACAGTTCATTGTAGTTTTAGTTTGCATTTTCCAATAGTGGTGATGCTGAACATCTCTTCATGTACATGTTGACCATCTGTGTGTCAACTTGTCATCTTGTCTTCCTTTACCCATTTTTGAATTATTTGATTTTTGTTGTTGAGTTGTACGAGTTATTTATATATATAAAGCAATCAAGACTTGGCCTCTTCAATAGGAAAAGCAATGTCTAAATATAATTTAAAAAACAGCTAATCTTAAAGAAATATATGTTTCAGAAACTATTCCCTATCAGTTCATATAGATTAATGTCATTTTTTAAGCTGCTACATAGATTCAAGAGTGTGAAGGTACTATAATTAAACTATTCTTATTTTGATGGGAAAAAATTAAGTATTGACAAGGATGTAGAGAAATCAGAATTCTTGTACACTATTGGTAGAAATGTAAAATGGGGTATCCTCTACGGAAAATAGCATGAAGATTTCTCAAAAATTAAAAGAATACTATGTGTTCAAGAAATCCCACTCTTGTGTATATAGTTAAAAGAACTGGAAATAGGATCGTGAAGATAATCTCCATATCCAAATTCATGACAGCATTATTCATAATAACCAAGAGGTAACAGCAACTCATGTGTCCATTGATGAATGGATAAAGAAAATGAGGCTATATGCATACAATGAAATACAATTCATCTTTGAAAAAGAAAATATTCCTTTATGTGACAACAGATGAACTTTGAGGACATCATGCTAAAGGAAATAAGTCAGGCACAAAAAAAGAAAGAGACAAGAGGATTCTACTAATACGAGGTATGTAAAGTAGTCCAACTCTTAGAATTGACAGTAGAATGGTGGTTTCCACAGACTAGAAGAAAGGGGAAAAGGAGAATCATTATTCATTGGTACCCTAGCTAACAAACACCACTTCATCCAGGTGAAGTCAATATCAGTAGTAATAAATCATATTGATATTATGCACCCTTGGTATTATGTGATGAAAGTGACATTTTAGTTTTGCGGTCTTCCTTTGCAAAACCCATTACCAAAATATAATCAGGACAAAAACATCATAGAAATACCAGCTGAAAGGAATGCTTGGTAAAACACCTGAACAATACTCTTCAAAACTGTCAAGGTCATTGAAAGCAAAGAAAGTTTGAGAAACTGTCACAGCCAAGAGGTGCCTAAAGAGACATGACACTGAAACTGAATGTCATGTATCCTGGATAGAATCCTAGAACAGAAAAGGACATTAGATAAATACTGATGAAATACGAATAAAGTTTGGACTTAATTAACAATAATGTGTCTATATTGGTTCATTGACTGTAACAAACACAACACACTAATTTTATTTTTAATATACTTACTTAATTGACATATAATAATTATAAATATTCATAGGGTACACAGTGATGCTTGGATGTATATAATGTACACTGATCTGACTGACATAATTAGCATATCCATCATCTCAAACATTTATCATTTCTTTGTTTTCGGAACAGTCAATATTGTCCTTCTAGCCATTTGAAACTTTACAACATATTCTTATTAACTATAGTCAGCTATAGTGGTAGAGAACACTAGAACATTTTCTCCTTATCTAGCTGTAATTTTATATTCTTTAACAAACTCTTCCTATCTGTCCTTTTCCCCTACCCTTTCCAGTCTCTAGTATTTTCTGTTCTACATTTTACTCAAATGTATGATACTAATTTTAAATGTTATTATAGGAAAATTGGCAGGAGGGAATAAGGGAATTCTGTGTTATCTTTCACATTTTCTATAAATCTAAAACTGTTTTTTTAAAAATAAAGTTGGTTAAAAAAGGAGAAATGCCTCATACCATACAAAAATTAACTTGTAGTGGATTATCAACTGAAATTTAAGAATTAAAGCAGTAAAACCCTTAGAATACTATAAAAACCCTAAAACCATTAGATATAAGATCAAAACAATAAGTCAAATAAAATAAATACATTGAACTTTATTAAAATTAAAATCTTTTGTGATTCAAAGGACATTATCAAGAAAATAAATTCAACTCAAAGGATAAAATAATTTCAAATTACATATCCTATGATGACCTAGTATCCACAATATGTAAAAATACCTCTTATAACGCAACAATAAAATGACACATAATCCAATTAAAAATGGGCAAAGGATTTCAATAGATTTCTCCAAAGAAGAAATGCAAATGACTGATTAGCCTATTAAAATATGTTGAACATCATTAGTCATTAAGAAAATGAAATGAAAATGCTCCTAGGATATAGTCCATACCCAGTAGCATGGTTGTAACTAAAAGACAGGCAGCAAGAAGTTTTGGTGAGGATGTAGAGAAATTGGTACTCTCACACGTTGCTGGTAAGAATGTAAAATTGTTCGACCTTTGTGGGAAACAGAGTTATGTGATCCCGCAATTCCACTCTTAGGTATATACCCAAAAGAATTGAACATAGGTGCCAAAACAAATATTTGTATGCAAATGTTCATTTTTTCATGCTATGAGGTGAAAACAACCCAAACGTCTATCAACTGGTAAATGGATGAACAAAATGTAGTATAGCCATACAATGAATACTATTCAGTAGTAAAAGGCAATGAAATATAGTACTGTTAAATGCTACAACATACACAAACTTTAAAGTAATGCTAAAAAGTGAAAAAAAATTCAGGCACAATAGGTCACATATTGTCTGATTCCATTTATAAAAAATGTTCAGAATAGGCAAATCTGTAGAGACAGAGACTAGATTAGTGTTTGTTAGACACTAAAGAGAGAGGCCAGGGAATGACTGTCAATGGGTAATGGGCACCATTTTATGGTGGTAAAATGTGCTGAATTAAATAAATATGATAAATGGAAAGGAAAGGGGGAAAAGGCCTTTGTATATAGTAATAAAGATGCTGTATCTTGGGGCACAATAATATCTGGTTAATCAATACTCTTGCCCTGCTCTGGGTTAATCCACAACAAAAACAGAACTCCTGTTTAGATCTCAGCAAAACTGCAAGTCAATGCCTCTAAAAAAAGCATATTGTATGCTTTAGGCTGTTTTTTTTTTTTTTTTAAGAAAGCATACATGTGCTCAGAGCTGTTATTACAATATTTTTCATAAAATATGCCATAAAACTTCAAAATAGGTACTAGAGCCATCTCATAGGCCTGTTCAGGAACAGGGGGTGATGGAGATCCTAGAAAAATTTTGTTTTAAAATTAAAAAATACCCATAGCGCACATCCCCCAGCTATAGCTCTAAGAGAAAAACTTACAGAGAAATCTTTAAGACACAATGGCTTAGGAGAGGAAAGGAAAGATGGATTCCTAGGACACCCCAGGATTGGGCTTCACAGAATCCTCAAGGAGCCTCACAGGGTGTTTGGGACAGTTTAGTACTTCCCCTGCAGCCCACAATGTCATGAATCTGAAAAGGCCTTAGAACTTAGATAAAAGGCAATTCTTAGCAGGTACAACAGGAACTTTAAGGTTAGGACTAGATGAAAATGAAATATCTCAGTAGGTAACAGCATGCAGGGGTGATAATGACCAAAAGCAAGACAAGAAATGTACTAAAAATAATTACTTTCAGGACATAGTGGCATGGGCAGATGCTATCCTGGGGCTTAGTATTCACCCAACTATGTATCAAATTGCAAATATAGTATTGACTCAGCCATTGCAAAGCAAGTACCTAATCTCATGGAATGCCTGAGAGGCTATATGAAATGCACCTTCCAGGGAGAGAAAGGGGGAAAAAATTATCAACAAGCCTCCATGCCCCATGGCTCAAAGTTTTAACTACTAGGCATTAGCTCCTCAGGCCATGTCCATGCAGAGTCTGAGTGATTTCTGAGACATCCCACATTTCAGTATCAATAGGGTGAAAGATGCTATTGGGTAGCACGTGCAAAGGAAGTGCCAAACTGGTCACTGTGGTGGGGGCTGAAGTAGCAATAAGATCTGCAGGGATGCAGAAGAGGTGTCAGAGCACATCAGACCTAAGTACCAGTCTGGAGAGAAGATAGGGAGAAGAATCCTAAATTGATTGTGTATTCATTCCAAATCAGCTGTAAAAACCTGAGGTTACAAAATTGACCTTGAATAGACAAGACTAAGTTTTCTCCTTTGGATCTGAGATGGTGTTCAAAATAGAGACTAAATTGAATAATGCAAAAATCCTTACAGTATTATTGTCTGAGTTTACTAACCTATGAAATTCATCTCTACTAGGCACGCATTTAGAAATATACATTCAAGAAGTATTTATTGAGTGCCTAGAGTATGCCAGCACCTGCATGAAGTGTCATGGGAAGTATAAAGATAACTAAAACTTAGTCCATATTTTCAAATTGTTCACAGTCTCATGGGAAGTAAAACAGCTGAATCCCCAACCACAATTCAGGCAGGTAGAGCCAGCTACTCGAATGACCATAACCAAGCCCTCACCATTTCTGTGCCTCAGATCCCAGTAAAATCAAGGGTTATAATAGCTGACCTCTAAGATCTCTTTTGTTACAGACACCATGTGAGCCTTTATGTATCATGCACTGCCAGATAAACCAAATGATCCCAATACAAAAGCTATATTGATTAGTTCAAATCATACTCCCAACATCCCCCTTGCAGGGGAAATTGTTTCAGAAAAACAAGATGGGAAATTGTTCATCATGATGTTCACTTGTCTAGAACAAAACTAGTTGACATTAAAATAATTTTTGACCTTACACAGAAGAGCAAAAAGAAAAAATTTAAAATCAAATGCTACATTGTGCATACTTGTCATAAGCAACTATAAAGAAGATTTAATAGTTGAAAAACCAACCAGGACAATATTTATTAACTATTTGTCTGACATACCTCAATCACATCTCTGTTCAATCAAATGTTCTCTTTACTGCTTTCCAATTTTAATTACACCCTTTATTTCCTTCCTATCCTCTAAACTAACCATCCTTTCATGTCTCTTCTACTTGAAGAATGGACTTAAAGAGATCTGGCTAGAAATTATGACTCTCCCACTTAAGCTGCGTGACCTAAGAAAAGTTACCTAAACACTCCTAATTTAAGCTTTCCTCTCCTACAAAGCAGAAGTAATAACATCTGTCTCAAAGAATTGCATTGTATAAATTAGATTTCATATAAAGTATGTCAATTAAATAGTATTTATTTTTAAATGATAGCAATAACTTGAACTGATTTCAAACTAGCTAGGGTTAGAGTCATACATTGGAAAAGTGAGCAAGAACAGAAAACCCCCTGATCTTAAAAATACTCTTCTGACAAAATAACTGGTGGTACTCTCACCTTTTTCTCTCACTGACCAGTATCTACTTTAAAATTTATAGGGTGAGAGCAAGATGGCAACTGAGTAACAGCTTCCCTGCAACTGGGCACCGTGAGTCTGGGGAGATAGGACTCCAGGCATCTCTGGCTGGTGTCCTATAATCATCCCTTTGAGGACACAGGAAGTCAGCAAGAGACTTCTGGACCCTAAGAAGAGGACAAAAACAGTGGGAAACTGGCAAGTGGTCACGTGTGTTCGATCGGTCTAATCCCGCCGGCAGCTGTAAGTACAGCAGCAGTGAGACTGCAAACCGGAAAGGCCTTACCTGTGAACTGTTTTGGTGTTTTTGGACTTGGCACTCAGTTGAACTGCCTTGAGGAGAGCTTGAGCAGGAGTGCGGAGAACTTTGGGCATTGTCTAGGGCCCCAGACTGAGTTGCTGAGCCAGACAGAGCTAATAGTGTTTGGCTGTGGGCCGCAGGGAGCCATTGGGAGAGAACTGCCCTGGCAAGCTCCACCCTCAGGATCACAGAGCAACGAAAGGGTGGGAGCTAGTAACCTAGTGACTGAGCAGCCTAAAGGCAGGGACTGAGCCGCCTCACAGCCTTAACCCTCAGGGGCAGAGTAAGACCAGTTTTGGCACACTGGGTAAGTGGATAGCCACTTCAACAGTGATCCCAGCAACAAGCACTTTCCTGGGAAAGCTTCTGCTTAGCCAAGTTTAGAAGTTTAAAGTGCCTTTTAAGAGGGGTGAAGAGAGATTTAGGGTGTCCACCCTGTGGGGTTTGAGAATTCAGTGGAGGCCGCCAGTCATATCAGCATTATGATTAACATCTCATACCCCAGAAGACCACCTGTTACCCAGACAATATTCAACAAGATATATATATACTGCTTTGGTTTGGGTTGTTTTTGTCATTGTTTGTTTGTTTTTTGTTTATTTTGTTGTTGTTGTTGTTTTGTTTTTTAATTTCAACCTTTTCCGTACAGATTTTTTCTTTTCTTTTCTTTTCTTTCTTTTCTTTATCCATTTTTCTAGTTTAAATACAATTTCCCATTACTGCCTTTTTCAATAATTACAACTTCATTTTTGCTAGTGTTTCTACCCCTATTTGTTTTTTCACCCAATTTTATCCCATCAAGTTTCCTATTTGCTTGTTTTGGTTTGATTTGTAGCATTTTTATCTTTCCTCTCTACTTGGTGGAGGTGGGGTACTGTGTTCAATCAGGTTAGCAAAGAGCTGCTGACCTCAAGGGAATCACACAACCGGGTACCCCCAGAGGTTGGGTTTTTTTTAAGGTTGTGTCAAAGTGCCCTACTGTACACCTATATTGCTCTGTCTCCCTCTTTCTGTGCCTCTATTCTTTTTGTCAATATTCCCTTTCACCCACCCCCTCTCCTTCCTCTATTTTTCTTTCATTCTTTCTTTCCTTTTCTTTCTTCTATCCCTTCTTGCTCTTCTACCTTCTCATCCTTCTGGTCCTGTACCAAAAGGACACATCGAAACCTTAGTCCACAGGCACAGAAACTTAAAGAGCAGGAGGAAGTTAAAGGAAAATTAGGGCAAGGAAATAGATAAAAGAAATCACTCATAAAGAAGAATCAGCAGAAAACTCCAGGCAACATGAAGAACTAGTCCAGAGCAACCCTTCCAAGGGACCATGAGGTAGCTACTGCAGAGGATTCTACCTATAAAGAAATGTTAGGAATGAATAGAAAGGGAATTTAGAATACACGTGATGAAAACAAAAAAGGAAATGATGGAAACAATGAAGGAAACTGCTAATAAAGTGGAAAATAACCAAAAGGAAATCCAAAAACAGACTCAAATAAGAGACAAATGATATGAAGAATATGGAAAGGATATAGTGGAGCTGAAGGAACTGAAGCAGTCAATTAGGGAACTTAAAGATGCAATGGAAAGTATCACCAACAGGTTAGACCACACAGAAGAAAGAATTTCAGAGGTAGAGGACAAAGTTCTTGAGATAATTCAGATAGTTAAAGAGGCACAAAAGAAGAGAGAGAAAGCAGAATGTTCACTGTCAGAATTATGGGACTTTAAGAAGCATTCCAACATACGAGTTATAGGAATCCCAAAAGGGGAAGAAGAATTCCCCAGAGGAATGGAAGCCATACTAGAGAATATTATAAATGAAAATTTCCCAAATATCACCAAAGATTCTGACATACTGCATTCAGAGGGATATCGGACCCCAGGTTAGACCTCAACTCTAACCGAGCTTCTCCAAGACACATTGTGATGACCCTGTCCAAAGTCAAGACAAAAGAAAAGATTCTGCAAGCTGCCAGGAGTAAGCGCCAGTTGACCTACAGGGGCGAATCCATCAGAGTGACTGCAGGCTTCTCTAATGAAACTTTCCAAGCAAGAAGACAATGGTCATGTAACTTTGATCTACTTAAACAGAACAATTTCCAGCCCAGAATTCTGTACCCTGCCAAGCTAAGCTTAAAAATTGATGGAGAAATCAACTCATTTACACATATACAAACATTGAGGAAATTTGCCACAATAAGACCAGCTCTTCAGGACATACTTTAACCTGTTCTACACATTGTCCATCACAATGCATCAGCAGCAAAGTAAGAACTCAGAAATTAAAGGACAGAACCTAACCTCCACACTGATGCAAAAGATAAAACTAAGCAATGGACTCTCACTAAATAAGATGAATAGAATACTACCACACTTATCAATTATCTCAATAAATGTTAATGGCTTGAATTCCCCACTGAAGAGACATAGATTGGCTGACTGGATTAAAAAACACAAGCCATCCATTTGCTGTCTGCAAGAAACACACCGGGCTTCAAAAGACAAATTAAAACTCTGAGTCAAGGGTTGGAAGACAATTTTTCAGGCAAATGGAATTCAGAAGAAAAGAGGAGTTGCAATATTATTTTCAGATACATGTGGATTTAAAGCAACTAAAGTCAAAAAAGACAAAGATGGTCACTTTATATTGGTCAAGGGAAAAATACAACAAGATATTTCAATTCTAAATATTTATGCACCCAATTTAAATGCTCCTAGATTCCTGAAACAGACCCTACTCAGTCTGAGCAATATGATATCCAATAATACCATAATAACAGGGGACTTTAACACTTCAGCCCTGTGGCTCAGTCGGTAAGGTGCCAGCCCCATATACCGAGGGTGACGGGTTCAAATCCGGCCCCAGCCAAACTGCAACAAAAAAATAGCTGGGCATTATGGCAGGCGCCTGTAGTCCCAGCTACTCCGGAGGCTGAGGCAAGAGAATCGCTTAAGCCCAGGGGTTGGAGGTTGCTGTGAGCTGTGTGAGGCCACGGCACTCTACCGAGGGCCATAAAGTGAGACTCTGTCTCTACAAAAAAAATAAAAAATAAAAATAAAAATAAATAACAGGGGACTTGAACACTTCTCTTACAGAGCTGGACAGATCCTCTAAACAGAAATTAAACAAAGATATAAGATATTTAAATGAGACCCTAGAACAACTGTGCTTGATAGACACATATAGAACACTCCACCCCAAAGATAAAGAATATACATTCTTCTCATCACCCCATGGAACATTCTCCAAAATTGATCATATCCTGGGACACAAAACAAATAGCAACAGAATAAAAAGAATTCAAATTTTACCATCTATCTTCTCAGACCATAAGGCATTAAAGGTGGAACTCAACTCTAACAAAAACATTCAACCCCACACAAAGGCATGGAAATTAAACAACATTCTGTTGAATAACAGATGGGTGCAGGAAGAAATAAAACAGGAAATCATTAACTTCCTTCAGCATAGCAACAATGAAAACACAAGCTACCAAAACCTGTGGGATACTGCAAAAGCAGTTTTGAGAGGAAAATTTATCGGTTTAGATGCCTACATTTGAAAAACAGAAAGCAATCCCATCAACAAACTCACAAGCCATCTTATGGAATTAGAAAAAGAAGAATAATCTAAGTCTAAACCCAGTAGAAGAAAAGAAATATCCAAAATCAAATCAGAGATCAATGAAATTGAAAACAAAAGAATCATTCAGAAAATTAATGAAACAAGGAGTTGGTTTTTTGAAAAAATAAATAAAATAGATAAACCATTGGCCAGACTAATGAGAAATAGAAAAATAAAATCTCTAGTAACCTCAATGAGAAATGATAAAGGGAAAATAACAACTGATCCCACAGACATACAAGAGATCATCTCTGAATACTACCAGAAACTCTATGCCCAGAAATTTGACAATGTGAAGGAAATGGATCAATATTTGGAATCACACCCTTTCCCTAGACTTAGCCAGGAAGAAATAGAGCTCTTGCACAGACCAATTTCAAGCACTGAGATCAAAGAAACAATAAAAAAAGCTTCTAACCAAAAAATGCCCTGGTCCAGATTGCTTCACTCCAGAATTCTATCAAACCTTGAAGGAAGAGCTTATTCCTGTACTGCAGAAATTATTCCAAAAAATTGAGGAAGAGGGAATCTTCCCCAACACATTCTATGAAGCAAACATCACCCTGATACCAAAACCAGGAAAAGACACAACCAAAAAGGAGAATTTCAGACCAATTTCACTCATGAATATAGATGCAAAAATTCTCAACAAAATCCTAGCCAATAGATTACAGCTTGTCATCAAAAAAGTCATACATCATGATCAAGTAGGCTTCATCCCAGGGATACAAGGCTGGTTTAACATACGCAAGTCCATAAACGTTATCCACCATATTAACAGAGGCAAAACTAAAGATCACATGATCCTCTCAATAGATACAGAAAAAGCATTCAATAAAATCCAGCATTCTTTTCTAATTAGAACACTGAAGAGTACAGACATAGGTGGCACATTTCTAAAACTGATTGAAGCTATCTATGACAACACCACAGCTAACATTTTACTAAATGAAGTAAAACTGAAAGGTTTTCCTCTTAGAACTGGAACCAGACAAGGTTGTCCTCTGTATAGCTAAGGCAGTTCTTAGTAATAAAAATAAAGCTGGGGACATCACCATACCATATTTTAATCTGTACTACAAAGCCATAGTGGTCAAGACAGCATGGTACTGGCACAAAAATAGAGACATAGACACTTGGAATCGAATTGAAAACCAAGAAATGAAACTAACATCTTACAACCACCTAATCTTCGATAATCCAAACAAGAATATACCTTGGGGGAAAGACTCTCTATTCAATAAATGGTGTTGGGAGAACTGGATGTCCACATGTAAGAGACTGAAACTGTACCCACACCTTTTCCCACTCACAAAAATTAATTCAAGATGGATAAAAGACTTAAATTTAAGGCATGAAACAATAAAAATCCTCAAAGAAAGCATAGGGGAAACACTGGAAGATATTGGCCTGGGGGAAGACTTCATGAAGAAGACTGCCATGGCAATTGCAACAACAACAAAAATAAACAAATGGGACTTCATTAAACTGAAAAGCTTCTGTACAGCCAAGGAGACAACAACCAAAGCAAATAGACAACCTACACAATGGGAAAGGATATTTGCATATTTTGAATCAGACAAAAGCTTGATAGCTAGGATCTATAGAGAACTCAAATTAATCCACATGACAAAAGCCAGTAATCCCATATATCAATGGGCAAGAGACATGAATAGAACCTTCTCTAATGAAGACAGATGAATGGCAAATAAACATATGAAAAAATGTTCATCATCCCTATCTATTAGAGAAATGTAAATCAAAACAACCCTGAGATACCAACCCAGCAAGAATGGCCCACATCACAAAATCTCAAAACTGCAGATGCTGGCGTGGATGTGGAGAGAAGGGAACACTTTTACACTGCTGGTGGGACTGCAAACTAGTACAACCTTTCTGGAAGGAAGTATGGAGAACCCTCAAAGCACTCAAGCTAGACCTCCCATTTGATCCTGCAATCCCATTACTGGGCATCTACCCAGAGGGGAAAAACTCCTTTTATCATAAGGACACTTGTACTAGACTGTTTATTGCAGCTCAATTTACAATCGCCAAAATGTGGAAACAGCCTAAATGCCCAGCAACCCAGGAATGGATTAACAAGCTGTGGTATATGTATACCTTGGAATACTATTCAGCTATTAAAAAAATGGAGACTTTACATCCTTCGTATTAACCTGGATGGAAGTGGAAGACATTATTCTTAGTAAAGTATCACAAGAACGGAGAAGCATGAATCCTGTGTACTCAATTTTGATATGAGGACAATTAATGACAATTAAGGTCATGGTGGGGTTGGGGGAAGGGGCGATCAGAGAGAGAAAGAAGGAGGGAGTGGTGGTGAAAAAAAGAGCAGAGAGAGGGAAGGAGGGAGTGGGGTGGGGCCTTGGGGTGTGCCACACCTTCTGGCGGCAATACATGATTGCAAGAGGGACTTTGCCTAAAAAATGCAGTCAGTGTAATCTGGCTTATTGTACCCTCAATGAATCCCCAACAATAAAAATTAAATAAATTAAATAAATTAATTAATAAATGAAATAAAATTTAAAAAAGAAATAAAAAATTTATAGGGGTAAGCTGGAAGACAAAAGATGTTTTCCATACCTCTATCTCAATGCTTGTCAGAATTTAATGTGTTTAAGAATCACTAGGGATCTTTTTCAAACTGATGCTGCTGATCCCAGAAAGTGGAGTGGAGTTAATGTTCAATGGGGCAAACTTCAACCCCTCTCTTACATGCAAGGCAGGTAGACAGAGGAAAACTGCTAAGTATCCAAGGACCTCCCAGGCTTGGCTGCCGTTTAACACATTATTCACAAATGGCCTAACAATGTTCTTCATATGGGAGTAATTTAACTACTCGAGCATAATTCAAAAGTTCAATGAATAAATAAATGAAGGTATTACAATTTACATTTAAAAAATCCAGATGGACCACTTGGTCTAAATAAAGTTTTATAATGTCTACCTGAAAAATACATAATGAACTAAGTCAAATCAAATGGCAAACATGTTTTAAAAGTTTTAAAGTAGATGATATCATTCTAACTAAATTATTATAGAAAGTATCCTTACAAATCAAAAGAAAAACTCTTAATAGAAAAATAAGTATAGGATATGAACAGACAATTCACAGAATAGTAAATACTAAACATATAAAAAATAAATCTTGGGCCTCATTCATTATTAAAGATAGTCAAAATAATAACTATTACATAGCACTTTTGTCTATAAATAAGCCAAGATCAAAAAGCTTAATTATGCACTTGTGCTGCCCAGTGTATAGTGGAAGTCTCATAATTGTTGGTATGAACGCAAATTAGTATAGGTTATATGAGAGGAATTTAACAATATTAATCAACGTTAAAAAATGCCACTACCCTGGGCACAGTGACTCATTCCTGTAATCCTAGCTAGTACTCTGGGTGGCCAAGGCAGGAGGATTGCTTCAGGTCAGGAGTTCAAGACCATTCTGAACAATAGCGAGACCCCATCTCTACCAAAAATAGAAACAAGAATAGCCAGGCATGAGCAGTGCCTGTGGCTCAAGAAGTAGGGCGCCGGCCCCATATACGGGGGGTGGTGGGTTCGAACCTGGCCCTGGCCAAAACTGCAAGAAAAAAAAAATCCAGGCATGTTGGTGGGCACTTGTAGTCCCAGCTACTCAGGAGGCTGAGGCAGGAAGATCACTTGAGCCAGGAGTTTGAGGTTAGCAGTGAGCTATCATGATGCTACTGCATTCTACCCAGAGTTACACAATGAGACCCTATGTCAAAATGATAATAATAATTTTTAAAATGCCACTAACAATTTGACCCAGTAATTCTATTGCCCAAATTTTTTCTCACAGGTGTATTCATACACATATAGAAAGCAGTTATACACAGTTATTTAATAAATATTTTTTGTACTAGCAAAGATTCAAAAAAACCTACATGCTTATCAATAGGGGACTTGTTCAAAAAGCAGACTAGGAAACAGGTACTAAAAAGAGTTCATGGTGGCGCCCATAGCTCAGTGGGTAGGGCACCGACCACATACGCTGAAGATGGAGGGTTTGAAACTGGCCCGGGCCAACTAAAACAACAATGACAACTGCAACAACAACAACAACAACAACACCTCAAGTGCCTGTGGCTCAAAGGAGTAGGGCGCTGGCCCCACATGCTGGAGGTGGTGGGTTCAAACCCAGCCCCAACCAAAAACTGCAAAAACAAACAAACAAACAAACAAACAAAAAACCTACCACCATCACCAACAAAAATAATCGGGCATTGTGGCAGGCGTCTGTAGTCCCAGCTACTTAGGAGGCTAAGGCAAGAGAATCGCTTATACCCAAGAGTTTGTGGTTGCTGTGAACTGTGACACCACAGTACTCTACCCAGAGTGACGGCTTGAGACTCTGTCTCATAAATAAATAAATAGAGCTCATATAGATGGCTCTATATGCATGAACATGAAATGATCTCCAAGCAATACTTTTATATACACACACACACACACACAAACACACTGGGAAAAAATACCAACAAGATTGTTTGAGCAAGTAGAAATGGCCACGCCAATGGATAACCAAATTTAATGTCACTGTGTAATTATGACTCATAAAATTTTACTGAGTATTTTCAAGAAAAAGCTTAATAATTTGAATTACTAGATATGAGTAAAAATGCTGACATATATTCCTAACTTTTGAGGGTTAATCACACTAAATATTTTGAAACGAACTAAGTGAAATTTTCAGCCACACTTTCACTAAAATAGTTTGAATGAATGCCCTAGATTCTCTCTTATACAGTATGGACTTTATCTAGATTTAAGGCATATCTTCAGTTCTCCCAGCGAAGGGGCCTTCATATTTCAGACGTTGCAACAGAAGTATGTTTCTAGCACATTCTTTCTTTCTTACAAATATTATCTTTTCCTTAAATAGATGACAAAGGAAATGAAACGTTCAGCAACTTGTCTACTTTTACACACTATAGAAAACACCATAGAATATATAGAACTAGCCAAGAAATATTTGTCTCATTTGTTCATTTTAAAGTCTAGTGATTTTGTGGAATCACTGTATCATGGTGTAAATGACGTATGAAATGAAAAACGGTCAGTTTCCTTTCCATGGAGAATATAGAGGCTGCTTTGTAATTTATTTCCCAACTGGACTATTTGCTACCGTGAAAGGTAGATTCTCACTTTCAAGTTGCTTTGATGCCACATTCGACATCCAAGTCTACTGAAGATCTGAGGAAATCTGATGTTAGGAAGCAGTTAGAAAAAAAACATAGGGATACCAATCCTTCTGACCAGGTCAGTGGTTTAATTTTTAAACAGTTAGGCCACCCCCCCAACACACACACACACGGTGAAAAAAATCAAGACCAGTTATTTAAATCAAATGCACATAATGTCATACCAATGTTAGTATTTAGCAAATTAGTAGAGACAGTAATGAAAAAAGCTGAAAGAGGTGATAGTATTTTGTTATGAATGTGTTAAAATACTATTTCAGCCTCAGTTTTAGATCTGGATTGTCCATGGGCTTGTAGATATGTACAGTCACATACTTTTGGATGGCGATGATGAAATCCACAGAATTATACACTGTTTCCAAAAGAATGTATTTCCTACTGCCCAGCCGAACTCCTATACAATCATAGATTCTTGTGAAATATAGTAGATGCTTAATAAAGTGCTAAATCCACATAAGAAATTACAGTACATGCAAAACTAAACCTACCCTATTTTCTCACAAAATGCCAATGCCAACTTATTAATCAGCTATTCTTCAATGTGTCTTCGTATACTCACAGAGAGCATTTTCAATTAATGTAACTTACTTGTTTAATTTACTACTGCCTATACCACTATGGCATAGAACATATTTTTCTAAGATAAATTACTCAGTGATTGGGAACAATGGTCTGTCACATATGGATTCCAGAACTGAGGAAACACAGAATTTCACAAGGTCACTGTAGAAAAGGTTGCTGTGTAACTGTTCAAAATCATTTAAGTTTAAAATGATTTCATGCCTATAAAAAAAAAAAAGTTGAAAGTGTCACAAGCAGACTGCTTGATTGCTTTCACAGAAGCTGAAGTGTTTGGTTAACTCATCTCGGAGAACTGTTCAGGAGCTCAGGCAGAGCTGGTGCGGGGGGGCAGAGGGGAGCGAGGCAGAGGAGAGGGGCACAGAGAGGACCTTAGGAGCAGAGACGGGAGAGCTGTTGCGGCTGAATGCACCCCAGCCCACAATGGGCAAATGCACACCCACATTTACCCCCCTTTGCTGAGGCAGAGAAATACAGGGTAGATGGTTGGGTCATTGCCATGTTCTTCCTTTTGAATTTAGTCCACATTGATTCACGTGGTGAGAAGGCACAGGAAGAACTGTGGCAAGGAAAACCAGCCTTCAAACATACAAAGGACACAGTCAGTTAGCGAAATAAAAAGACAGCTGTGGTTCCTGAGAGACTTAAAACTGCAGCTCAGGGAAGCCTGTGCACAGGCAGAGGTGAAAGCACAGGAATGTTGGGAATGCTTCTGATCAGAAGGAGCTTAAAGGGACATGTGCTATAACTCAGGACATTATGTCAGCAAGTCCAGAAGTGGAAACAATGCATACAGTATATTTAGGAGTCACCCTTGATTTAAAGCCTAATAACATGACCTTTTTATATCTTTTGTTAACTAATGGTAAGTTTCTCTTTGACTTGGTGGTTTTCTTTCTGTAATAGTTTTCTGTAACAAACAGCATCCAAAATAGTATGAATTCCATATAACACTGAGATACAAAAAAAGTATATCAAAAATGAATACTTTACTATGATGTTATTTCTCTACTATGGTGTAGAAACCAACAGGAAGATCTGAGTAGCCTACTAATTCTATAACAGGAAATATAAGGAAATTGCATGAAGAAAACTGTAAAAAATTGCTGAGAAATATAAGTGATTCAAATAATGAAGAGACAAACTGTATTTGTATGAAATAAGTGGCTATATGGAAGATCATACTAGTTTAAAAAATAACATGCAGTTTAAAAACAAGGGTACATGTTAAATTTACTAAGTATAGAGTATAAATGTCTTAACAATAACTAAGAAAATGCGGTGAAGGCTATGTTAACCAGTTTGATGAAAATATTTCAAATGGTATATAAACCAGCACATTGTACCCCATAATTGCATTAATGTACACAGCTATGATTTAATTTTAAAAAAGTCCTAATAATAATATCAATGGAAAAAATACCATCATGGTTGCTTGAAACTTTCCAACATTATTCTAAATTTTATCGGGAAGAAAAATCAAGCAAGAGAAAGTTTGACATATTTAGTAGATAAAAAAAAGGAAAACTTAACTTGAAAAATATCAAAATACATTATAAAACTATAATAATTAAAATAGTAGGCTAATAACATAGAAAAAAAATCAAGGGAAAATATCAGAAGTCTGTAAGCGGACCTGATTGCATGCATAATCTTAATGTATTATGAAGGGATTAGCTCACATCCAAGAGGAAGAGATAGATTATTCAATAAACAGCATTGTGGAAATTAGCTTTTTGGGAACAAACAAAACTAACTTTCCTCCTTACCTCGTGCCATGAGCCAAATTAAAATCCACATGGATTACAGTAAAATTCAGTGTTAAAAATTGAGAAATATAATGGAAAAAGAAAATAATGTTTTCCACAACCACACATCTGTTAACATCCTAAATACAGAGATAACTAATAGAGGCTGAAAGCCATTAATATTCCCCAAAACACAATATGTGAGGGATTTTTAGTTTTGTTAGTACTTGACACTGTTATTTAAATCAACATAGAAATGCCATTTACCCACCTACTAAACTAGCAAGAATTTTTAAATGTAATATATTCTGTATCTCTGCTATCAAATATGGTATTGACTAGCCACCTGACACAGTCTGAATTGAGATGCATTGTAAAGTGTAAAACACAGTCGGAAATCTGAAGACTTAGTACAGAAAAGATAAAATATATCTCATGAATAACTTTATACTGATTATATATTGCAATGATAATATTTTAGATATATTGGGTTAAGTAAAACATACTAAATAAAATAATCTATTTTTTCATTTGCTTTAATGTGCTTACTATGATTTAAATTGTAGACATGGTTTATACATTTCAAGTGTATAATATGTGGTAATTAGGGGGCAAATAGTTATTATTATATGCTACTGGCACAGGTACCAATCCTGCTATAGAGCAAGATTTCTGGACGACATTCTAGTGATACATATCAAAAGCACTTATTTTTGTAGAAATTGTGTCCTTTGATCCCAGAATTCCATCTCTCGGACTCTATCTTAAGGAAGTAATTAGAAACAGAACAATGATTAGACAGATATGAATAATTTATATAAAACATATTAACAATAGTGAAAGATTAGAAACAAATGTTAATTGGGAAATAATTAAATTATAATGTGTTCATTTATGACATGAAGAAGTACGTAATACAAAGTTCAGTGAAAAAGAACAAGATTTAAACTATTTTTATTACATTATTATCCCAAATGTGGGAAGAATACACACACACAAACCCACAGATAAAAGACTGAATGAAAGTGGACCAACATATTAACAGTTTTTTCTAGGCTGTGAAATTATCCATTATTTGTGCCATTTGTGTATGTGTATTTGTGTTTGCAAAGTTTTGTTAATAAGCATATGTTCATTTTCATTAAAAAATTAAGTTTTCTTTTTGGAAAAAGTCTTGTCTTCCAATTTCTTCAAACTGACAAGTCATAACTAGGCAACAAGGAAATCACTAGCAAAGAAATCCTTGAGTAGGGGGCATATGTTTGCTTGGGAAATAGCTTAGCTATACCTACACGATAGCTTGAAAAATAGAAAAGAATATGAACTAGGGTCAGATTTCAATGTGAAAGTCAAACTAGCTTAACTAACCTTTCATCCTGGTCTAGGCTTTCTTGCCGGCTTGCTCCCTGTTGGGTCAGGAACTTAACAAGCAAAGAAGACTAGACCTGGAGTAGAGGATTGCCATGTGTGTACACACGTATAACAGATCCACAAGCTTAATGCCTTCTCACCTCATTGCCCAAGAAAAAGCATTTTAAATGCATACGTGTTATTTAGCTGTGTAAATATCCAGCCTCACTTCCCACTCATCCATAAGTTGTTAGCTTACTTCTCATGCTTTCTGCTGCTAAGGAGGTCAGAGGCATTTTTTTGGCATGTGATTGATGGGAAAAGACTGATTTACTGTAAGTGAGGACACATGTCCAACTTTGTCCTAAATCACCCACGTCTATTCAACCTCATCCTAAAGTCTCATACCAAAGAGAGAAATGTTGATCTCATGTAATTAGACATCATAAAGAGTCTAAACATTAGTGACCCAAGTATGTGAGTCAATGTCACAATAAAGATTCATTCATCCAAGAAGCCAAAAAATGCAGTAGAACTAATGAGCTAGATTTGCATAGCAACAGAAGTGAAAAATTGCCTGGTTTGCTATATACAACATCTGGATCATATGAAGAAATCTTAACTTTTATTTTCATTATTATAAGAGAGAATATAATAATTGTATGTCTTTATAGAGCATGTATAATGTTTTGATACAGGCATACAATGTGAATTAAGAAAATCTGGGTAATTGGGGTATCCATCACCTCAGACATTTATAATTTCTTTGTGTTAGGAACATTCCAATTCCACTCTTAGTTATTTTAAAATATACCCTTACTAATTATTGTTTATAATCATTTTTTGGTGTTATGAATATTATTCATTATATCTAACTAACTATATTTTTGCACCCATTAACCATGCCCACTTTATTCCTTCACCCCACTACCCTTTCCCAGACTCTGGTAACCATTATTTGACTCTCTGACTCCATGAGCTCAACTATTTTTAATATTTAGCTCCCACACATGATTGAGAACATGAGGGATTTGTCTTTTCTGCACCCAGCTAGTTTCACTAACATCTTGTTATCCGGTCCCATCTATTGTTGCTACAAATGGCAGGATTTCATTATTTTTGTGGCTATATAATATTTCATTGTGTATATATTCTATAATCTATCCATTCATCTGTTGATAGACACTTAGGTTGATTCCAAATCTTGGCTATTGTGAATAGTGCTGCAATAAACATGGGAATGAAGATATCTTTTCCATAGACTGAATTCCCCTCCTTTGGATACATATATACTCAGGAGTATTCTCCATAGTGTTCTCCATGGTGGTTCCACTAATTTACATTTGCACCAACAGTGTACAAGTGTGTCCTTTTCTCCACATCATCACTAGCATACACTATTGCCTGACTTATTGATAAAAGCCATTTTAACTTGGGTGTTAAGATATCTCATTATGGGCTTGAGGCTCAAGCGGCTAAGGCCCCTGAGCTGGTGGGTTCGAATCCAGCCCAGGCCCACCAAACAACAATGACGGCTGCAACCAAAAAATAGCCAGGAGTTGTGGCAGGCACCTGTAGTCCCAGCTACTTGGGAGGCTGAGGCAAGAGAATCGCTTGAGCCCAGGAGCTGGAGGTTGCTGTGAGCTGATGCCACAGCACTCTACCCAGGGCAACAGCTTGAGGCTCTGTCTCCAAAAAAAAAAAAAAAGATATCTCATTATGGTTTTGATTTACATTTCTCTAATGACTAATGATGTTGACCATTTTTTAATATACCTGTTGGCCATTTGTTTTTTTTGAGAAATGTCTATTAATATATTTTGCCCATTTTTAATCAGATTATTTTATTTTTCCTATTAAGTTGTTGGAGGTCCCTATATATTCATTTTCAATAAAAAATTAAATTTTTACTCCTTTTTGCGCATCTTTGACTGACTAGGTTAGTTTGAGAGCCTCATCTTCAAGCTCTAAGAGTCTATCTTCTCCTTGGTTTAGCCTGATGTTGAAGCTTTCTGCTACATTTTGAAATTACTGAAATAACTCCTTCATTTTTTAAGTTGTTATATTCTTTCTTATGTTGTCTACCTCTTTAGCACCTTTTTCTTTTTTTACTGATGCCCTGAAATATTTCTGTGTATTGTTTTCAACTTTCTCTTCAATATCTATCATCTTCTTCTCCATCCATATCCTAAATTCCATTTCTGACATTTTGACAATTTCTTCTTCTTGAGGTCTATTGCTTTAGATCCACTGTGGTCCCATGGGGACATTGAACTAGTTTTTTTTGTTCATGTTGCCAGAGTTTTTACTGGTTTCTTCTCATCTATAACTTATTTTGTCAGTCAGCTCAGGGCAGATAGGCTTGCAGCTCCCCTATTCTCTTCTGCTTGGAACTCTTCTAATAATGAGAAGGAGAGGTCCCTATATGGAGCTTTTGTTACCTACTCTAAAAGGCTGTCCTAGCAGAGAGGGGCAGATACACTGAGAGCCTAGCCCTGTATAGACCTCGTGCTCCTAAACTGAGATCTCAGAATGAAGTCAGTTACAGCAACCTGGGAACTGAAGCCTCTAGGTCCCTGCTGTGTATGCTCTCTGAAGTCATGTCTCACTCAAGCAGCTCCCTTATCAGTCTGGAGGTCTGAGGTAGTGCAGGGCCCCCTCCCTGTGGTGCCAGCAGATAAAGTCTGAAGACCTAGGTTTCCTCTTCCTGTCCTTTCCCGTGTATGAATGTCTCCTCCAGATACCTTCCAATCTTGTAGATTGGACCCTCAAGTCACCTTCTCCTTAACTCTTAATGTCCTCAGGGGCACCTCCGGTAATTCACAATGTTCTCTCTCTTCAGGAAGGCCCATCCAGTAGGTAGGTAGGCATCCATCTAAAACTTTTGATCCCATTCTTGAGAGCACTGCCTGTGGGAGGCTTCTAGTTCACCATATTGTCCCTCTCAGAAATTATTAAAAAAAAAAAAACTACTAAAAAACAAACCTCATATATTTAAAAAATAAGAAATACTATTCTAAATAGTCCATAGCCAAAGAATAAATGGTAATGGAAATTGTAAAATGTTTTGAACTAAACCATAATAACTAATATGTAACTAGTCTCATGGTATGCAGCTAAATTAGTTCTTAGAGACAAATGTATAGCCTCAAGAGCATATGTTAGAAAAGAGAATAATCTAAAAGAAAAATGACCTTAAAATTTACAAAGAGCATACTAAATGCAGAATACAAATGTCTACATACAATAACTAAGAAAATGCCATGAAGGCTACGTTGAACAGTTTGATGAGAATATTTCAGATTGTATATGAAACCAGCACATTGTACCCCTTGATTGCAGCTATGATTTAACAATAAAAAAATAAATAAAAATTTACAAAGAGCAAAATAAGTCCCCCAACATAATAGAAGTTAGGAAATGCTAATAAAACAGAAAACAAATATGAAAATACAGAGGATCAAAAACCAAAAGCCAATTCATGAAAATATGAACAAAACGAATAATCCCGTGGGGCAGTGATTAAGAGATAAAACACATTATTAAGTGTAAGAAATGAAAAGAAGAGGGAGCGGAGCAAGATAGAAGATCAGATTGCTCTCTTAGTACAATTGGGGAAGGGGAGAAAGCCAAGCCATGCCTGGCCCAGAGACCTTGCCTGGAGCTGTGGCTAGGGGTGCGCAGGAAGGTGGTGACATACTGGAGACAGTGCATGAACCAGAGAGGTGGAGATCTGACACACTAGGCAAGTTTTTGCAAGCCAGCAGGACCTATGCAGAGGTCGAGGATAGGAGGAAGCCTTTTTCCAGTTTTCAGTTCTCAGGGGAAGCTACTCATTGAGCAAAACCTTGGAAGAGTGGGTGCACCCAACTGTATAGCAGCCAGATTTGAGTACTGGTTGCAGTGGATTTGCCATCAGTTTGGTGGCGTTCAAGACAGCCATACTGGGAAGGTCTTGGCAGCCAGGGGTGGCCATTGTGGGAAGGTCCAAGACGGTTGTGAGGGCGGTCCTCTTTTAGGGACACAGCCTTCTTAGTTCCCCTGGTTGGGATCAGACCTCCATTTCTGACAGGCTCACAGATTTCCACACCACACGGGCATTGTTGTCAGGGGGCACAGTGAGACGTACTTCTGAAGGATTCTGCAGACCTTTAAGATACCAACCCAGTGGGGTCACCGCGGACAACTAAGTTGGGAAACAGGTTTATGCCTGGGAACTAGTGAGAAGTTACTAGCTGTGTTGTCTGTTCCCTAGTCCCCTAAACCCATGGCGCCACCTGGAGTCCTGGCAGTATATTACAACATAATATATTCCTATTACAGGCAGACTCTTCTGACACACACACACACACATATATGTATGCATACATATATATGCTTTTATATATGGATATATAATTATTTTTTTCTTTTTTCCTTGTTGTTAGGTTTTTTCTTTTTTTCTTCTTCTGTTTGTTGCCAAGGTTGGTTATTTTTGGTTATTAGAGCTTCTTTTAATTTTGTATTGATGTGTTTTGTTTCTTGCTAATTCGTTTTATTCTCTTTTTAACTTCCATTTTTACTTTTATCAAGAGCAAGGGCTCCTGTATGTTTTGTTACAGTATTTTAGCCTCATTTATTCTCTGTCTCTATTTCACTCCACTACATTCTCTCTTTGGATGGATACTATTCAACCTTTCTCATCCCTTCTACATAAATAGCTTCAGCAACAGCTAAGATATCCCCTCCATTTTTTTGTTTTTCTTCTTTCTTTCTTCATTCCTTTTCTCTCTTTTATTTGATTCAAAATTATTTTTAATTCCTGCTATCTATTCTTATTTTATTATTATTTCTTTTTTTTCTTTTTCATTTTTTCTGAGAGCTGGGTGACCGATCTGTGGCCTGGGAAGTGGGCCACAGCAGTAGTCTGGTTCAAGGTCGCCAAGAGACCTTTATACGTTTGGCCCTAGGAAGAAAGTATGGGCAAGACCACACTGCAGAATTTTTCTATTTATTAGAATCACATCCTCTCCCTAGACTTAGCCAGTAAGAAACATCTCCCGAACAGACCAATTTCAAGCACTGAGAACAAAGAAACAACAAAAAAATCTTCCAACAAAAAAATCCCTGAGCCAGATGGAAAAGCTTCACAACAGAATTCTATCAAACCCTCAAAGAAGAGCTTATACCCATAATACTGCAGAAACTATTTCAAAAAACTGAGAAGGAAGGAATCTTTCCTAACATATTCTACAAAGCAAATATCACCCTGATACCAAAACCAGGAAATGACCCAACTAAAAAGGTGAATTTCAGACCAATTTCACTAATGAATATAAATTCAAAAATTCTCAATAAAATACTAGCCAATAGATAACAGCTACACATTAAAAAAAATCATTTATCATAATCAAGTAGGTTTCATTCCAGGGATGCAAGGCTGGTTTAACATAGGCAAGTCTGTAAACATAATTCACCATATAAACAGAAGCAAAAACAAAGACCATATGATCCTCTTAATAGATACAGAAAAAGAATTTGATAAAATTCAGCACTCTTTTCTAATTAGAACACTTTAGAATGTAGGCATAGGTGGTACATTTCTGAATCTAATTGAAGCCATCTATAACAAACCCACAGCTAATATTATAGCAAATGGAGTAAAACTGAAAGCTTTTCCACTTAGAACTGAAGCCAGACAAGGTTGTCCTCTATTGCCACTACTATTCAACATAGTGCTGGAAGTTCTAGCCAATACAATCAGGCAAGAGAAGAAAATAAAGGGCATCCAAATGGGAGCAGAGGAGGTCAAACTCTCCCTCTTTGCTGACAATATGATCTTATACCAAGAGAACCCCAAAGATTCAACCCCAAGACTCCTGGAAGTGATCAAAAAATACAGTGATGTCTCAGGATACAAAATCAATGTCCACAAATCAGTAGCTTTTGTATATGCCAGTAATAGCCAAGATGAGAAGCTAATCAAGGACACAATTCTCTTCATAGTAGCTTCAAAGAAAGAAGTGAAGGACCTCTATAAAGAAAATTATGAACCCCTAAGAAAAGAACTAGCAGAAGATATTAACAAATCTAAGAACATAACATGCTCATGGCGGGAAGAATCAACATTGCTAAAATGTCTATACTTCCCAAAGCAATATACAGATTCAATGATATCTCCTTTAAAATACCAACATCATACTTTCAAGATTTGGAAAAAAATAATTCTTCATTGCTTTTGTATGGAACCATAAAAAAATCCAGATAGTTAAGGCAATTCTTAGTAATAAATACAAAGCCAGGGGCATCAGCCTACCAGAGTTTAGGCTGTACTACAAGGCCATAGTGATCAAAACAGTATGGTATTGTCACAAAAAGAGAGATATGGACATTTGGAACGGAAAAGAAAAACGCGAGATGAAGCTAACATTTTACAGCCAACTAATCTTTGATAAACCAAACAAGAACTTTCACTGGGGTAAACAATCCCTTTTCAATAAATGGTGCTGGGAGAACCAGATATCCACATGTAAAAGATTGAAACTGGACTTGCACCTTTCTTCACTCACTAAAATTGATTCAAGATGGATAAAAGATCTAAATTTAAGACACGAAACAATAAAAATCCTTGAAGAAAGTGTGGGGAAAACACTTGAAGTTATTGGCCTGGAGAAAGACTTTATGAAGAAGACTTCTGTGGCAATTGCAACAACAAAAATAAACAAATGGGACTTAATTAAACTGAATAGCTTCTGTACTGCTATGGAGACAACAACCAAAGCAAATAGAAAATCATCAGAATGGGAAAGGATATTTGCATATTATGAATTGGACAAAAACTTGATAACTAGGATCTACAGGAAACTCAAATTAATCAACATAAAAGGAGACAACAATCCCTTATATCAATGGGTAAGAGAGATGAATACAACATTCTCTAAAGAAGAGAGGCCATTGGCTAACATATGAAAAAATACTCATAGTCTCTATCAGAGAAATGCAAATCAAAACCACCCTGAGATATCACTTAATCCTAGTGAGAATGGCCTAAATCACAAAGTCTCAAGGCTGCAGATGCTGGTGTGGATGTGGAGAGAATGGAACACTTTTACACTGCTGGTGGGACTGCAAACTAATACAACCTTTTTGGAAGGAAGTATGGAGACTCCTCAGACAACTCAGATTAAACCTCCCATTTAATCCTGCAATCCCATTACTAGGCATCTACCTAGGAGAAAAAAATCTTTTTATCATAAGGACATTTGCACTAGACTATTTATCACAGCTCAGTTTACAATTGCCAAATTGTGTAAACAGCCTAAATGCCCACCAACCCAGGAATGGATTAACAAACTGTGGTATATGTATAACATAAAATACTATTCAGCCACTAAAAAAGATGGTGACTTTACATCTTTTGTATTAATCTGGATGGAGGTGGAATCCATTCTTCGTAGTAAAGCATCACGAGAATACAGAAGCAAGAATCCAATGTACTCAATTGTAATATGAGAACAATTGATGACCTAGTACATGGTGGGGGGTGAGGGAATGGGAGAGGAGAGAGAGGGAATGAGGGATGGGGTGGGGGTATCACGGTGTGTGACACACTTCTTGGAGGCAGGACACAATTATAAGAGGGACTTTACCTAATAAATGCATTCAGTGTAACCTGGTTCTTTGTACCCTCAATGAATCTCCAAAAATAAAAACAAATTAAAAAATTAAAAAAGTAATAGTTAACAAAAAAAAGAAGAGAAGACATGTATCAATGTAAAAATACAAATAAAATGTTATTAAAGATAATTGTATTCATTGTTAATTTATCAAGTTCTGTTAATCATGAGAGGAAGAAAAATTTTATTCTTACACCACTTTTCCAGAAAATCGAAAAAAAAGGTTCATTCCCCAACTCATTTTCTGAGGCTGATATAACCTAGACACCTAAACCTCAAATGATTTGAAAAAGGAAAATTATAAGCCCATCTTTACTAATGGATATAAAGTCCTAAACAAAATAACACTTTACACCAAATCCAAAAATAAATTAAAAGGATAATATGCTACGTTCAAGTCAAATTTATTCTCAGAAATTCAAGGTTAGTTTAATATTAAATAATCAAAAAACATAGTTCACAAAGCTAATGTCAGAGGGAAAAAATAATGTCAATAGATGTAGAAAAAGCATTTGATACATTTCAACATCAAGTTTTTAAAAATTACTCTTAGTAAATTATAAACAGAAAGTAACTTCCCCATGCTGTTGATAGGTGCCTTCAAAGCATCTATTAACAGACGTCATACTGAATGGCAATGCATTTAAATCTCTTTTTTAGTTCAAATTAGAACCTTAGGTTTTTCACAAACTATTAAAAAAACACGCTGCCAAGTAGCCAGGAACAAGATGCCAGCCATGTGAAGATAAGTCTTTAACTGGAGAGGTGAGAAATAGCAGCATATACACATTTTCTTTATAGTTGTCCCTTTGACAACATTGAAGTTTACCTGAGCCCTGTGTTCCCAGAAAGCACCTACAGTTAATCGTCTTTCAACCCTATCATGTTCTAAGAAAGGGAGAACTACAAAGTATCACCCTGTCCTTGCATAGGACTCATCGTCCACCTTTCCTCAGTACTCCCTGCTAGTTTCTTTTATAAAACTCCATATTTTCCTCCTTTCCTTGAAATGAAATCTCTCCCTTTGAAATTGGAAACAAAATAGTTCCTCTATCACCAACTGCCATTTGACATTGTCCTAGCTATCATAGCAATACAAGAAAAAGTTATAAAAGGTACAAGAATAAGAAAGGAAGAAATATAGCCATCATTAGTCATAGATAATAAGATTATTAAATAAAAAACCCTTAAGAACCTATAAATAAAACATCAGAATTCATAAAATGAATCATTTATCAACAAGACATTATAATTAATAAGAAGTTAGCATGTTTCCTGTATAAAATATCAATATAAAGTAATCAAGTTTATGTTTATTTATAAACAATAACAATTTTAAAACATTTTGTTAAAAAAACCATGTACATAACATAAATATATCAAATATCTAGGAACAAATCTAACAAAAATGCAGAAGAGGGAGGATTATCAAATTTATTTAGAGACATCACAAGTTATCTATAAATAAATATGCTTTCGTCAAGAATTTGAAGACTTGATATTGTGAAAAATGTCATTTCTCCTCAAACTGACCTAGAGATTGAATAAAATCCCAATCAACATCACAGCAAGAGGATTTGTGATGCCAGCCAAGGTGGAGTAAGCCCCTTACATTTTATCTCTCTTACTGACTAAAATCTGTGAACAAAATAAAAAAACAACTGTCTAAGGGTTTTGAAAAGTAAGTAATAAAAGGCAAATTGGGGAGGTGATTCAAAAATGTATGAAAAAATTGACAGAGAATTGATTTTCTCAGGTGTATTTCTTTTATCTTCCAACTTTGACCTGAATGTGGCCTCAGTCATGGCACTTTATGGTGGAAGGAGGAAGGTACAAATCTGAAAGAAAACCTGTCTTTATAGACCGTGGGATGAGACATGGGAGCCAGTGAGGCTGGGGTCAACCCAGAGCTGGAAAGGGGGATTCTGGTTTTAGATTGGCAGAAGGCCCAAGCTCAGCCCTGTTTTTCTGGCCGTGATAACAAAAAAGGGAATCACTGGTGAATGAGAGGAAAATTCCTTTTTTTTTTTTTTTCTGTTTTTCTTCTCTGTGATTTTCAAAAAAAAAATCAAAAAAAGGAATTATGTGACAGCACTGCAAGCAGCTAAAACCATGAAACAATCCTGTATTTCTCACCAGGAAAAAAAAAAAAAAAGAAAGAAAAATAAGAAAAGAGGGCCTTATGGTCCAAAAAGTGTGGAGGAAATTCCCAATAATATTTCTCTCTCCTTTTTCAATAAAGATCATTCAACCTGGAGAAGAAAGAGTCAAAAATGTTCGGGAGAGAAAAAAACATAGATGCCCAGAAACTTGTAGAATAAAATCAAATGGTCTAATATTCATGTCAGTGGAGTTCCATGAGGAAAGGGAAAACATTTTACACTGGTGAAGCCAATAAATATAGATTTTTAAGACGCTCAGTTAACTCAAAGCAAGATAAACTCAACAAAATCATGTAGAAACACATCATAATCAAACGTCTAAGAACCAGAGATAATGAAAAAAATCTTAAAAGCAGCCAGAGAAAAATCGACACATTAAAGATAGAAGAACACCGATTCAAATAATTGGGAATTTTATAAATCATGAAAACCAGAAGACAGTCAAATAATATTTTGTAGTGATAAAAGTAAGAAGAAAACTATCATCCCAGAATTACCTAACAAAGGAAAAATTAACTCTCTTAGGAGTTAATGTGAAATGAAAACATCCTCAGATAAAGGAAAATCAAGAAAGTTCATTGCCAGCAAATCTGCTTTAGAGTTAAAGGAATGTTATCAGTCTGAAGAGAATTGATACTGGAGAGAAATCTAAAACTTCAGAAATGCTGAATGGAAATGGAAAATATCTGAGAAAGTACAATAGACTGTTTTCTCCTCTTAAATTATTTATGTTTTGTTTTATTTTCATAGATGGGATCTCATCATGTTGTCCAGGTTGGACTCTAACTCCTTGGCTCAAAGTATCCTTCTGCCTCAGCCTCTCAAGTAGCTAGGACTACAGAAGTGTACCACTACACCCAGCTTTCCTCTGGAATTATTTAAAATGTGTATGACCACTGAACACAAAAATTAACATGATCTAATTTTTAATGTATATAGATGTAATACACACAAAATCTTTAACAAAATGGGGAGAACGAAGGGATCTATACTGTTCTTAAGCATCTAAATTTTACTTGAAGTGGTGAAATATTAATTCTAGATTGTGTAAAGTTAGGTTGGCACATTGTAACTGTTATAGCAAACACCAAAAAAATACAAAGAAGATGTAGCTAAAAAGTAAATAGACATGTTAGATGAAGTATTCAAAATAGAGAGTATATGAATTAACTGAATTCAATGCAGAAAGGAAAGTCTTTTCAACAATTTTTTTCAGGAAACATTGGATATCCTCAAACAGAAAAGAACTCTGTCCCTTATCTCACATCTTATCCAAAAATTAACTCAAAATGGATTACCAACCTCCATGTGAAATGAAAAACTTCCAAAGGAAAAGACTTTGTGACCTTGGGTTAGCAAAGTCTTATCAGATATTATGACAAAAGCATAATACACAAAATAAAGCATCGATAAATTTGACTTTGTCAATATTTAAGAAATTTCCAAATCACATATCTGACAAGATAGTTCTATCCAGGATAAACAGTATATTTAAACTCTCAAAACTCAAAAATATATAACAAGTATCCTGATCAAACATGGGAAACCATTTAACAGATCTTCACCAAAGAAGATGTATACATGGGCAAATAAACACATAAAAACCACTGAGTATCATTCATCTTTATGGAAATGCAAGTTAAGACCTCAACAAGATATCACTACACACGTATTAGAATGGCTACTTTATTGAAGACAATAACAAATGCTGGAGAGAATGCAGAGTGACTAGAACATGGCTACATTACTAGTGAGAATGTAAAATGTATAGCCATTCTGGAAAAAAAAGAAAGGGGCAGTCTTGTAAGTTAAATATATACTTACCATATGAACCAGTAATTTTACCTGTGAGAAATGAAAATTTATGTGCACACAAAATTTTGTAATGTGAAAATTTTCAGCAATATTATTCAAAAACTGGAACCACACAAATTTCCTTCAATGAATGTATGAATAAACAAATTGTGGAAATCTATACAATTAATTGTATGCTACTTAGCAATAAAATGGAATGAATTGTTGACATGCACAACATTTGGCAGAATCTCAGAGATATGCTGAATGAAAGAAGTCAGACTCAAAAGCTCTATCGAAGGTTGCTGGCAATTAGGTAGGGATGTGTAGAATATTTGACAACACATTGGCAGCATGAGGGCATTTGGGAAGGTGATGTAATTGTTCTGTATCATGATCATGGTCATGGTTACACACGTTTATGCATTTGTCAAGACTCATAAAACTGTACACCCAAAAGATTTCATTTAACTGCATGAAATTTAACAATAAAAATTAAATTTCAATCCCCAAAGCTTGCTTCTGTAAAGTGTGTGAGAGTATATGTGTGTATACACGTGTGTCTACCTGTGAGAGAGAGAGACAGAGTGAGAGGTGGGGGGAGAGAGAGAATATGTTCGTGTGTGAGAATTGGACAAACTGATTCTAAAAGTTGTGTGGAAATGTACTGAGCCAATAATAGCCAAGATACTCTTAAAGAAGAATTAGGTGAAAGATCTTGCTCTGCTAAATATGAATATTTATTAAAAGTATTAGTAATTAAGATAATGTGATATTGGTGTGAGAGTAGAGAAGTAAAGCAATGGGGCAAAAAGAGAGCCCACAAACTGACCCATACAGAGAGAGACACTTGGTCTTCAACAAAGGTGGGGAAAGGATAATCTCTTCAGTAAATGTTGGTGAGATAATTGAACATCCATATGGAAATCAGTGAATGAAACCTTTAACTCACCCTTATATAATCAACTCCAAGTGGTTTATAGACCCAAATGTGAAAAGAAAAAGTATAAAGATTTTTTATATATAAAGAATAATATAGAAAATGTCACATACGGAAATATTTCCTAAATAAGATATAAAAGGCAATAAGCATAAATAAATGATGGATATGATTTTTCAAGTTTAACTTATAACACATTTCTATGTGACTTTTCTATGAAACTACCCTAAAATTAAAAATGTTAGTTCATCAAAAGAACAGACAAGCTATAGAATGTAAAAGGATATTTGCAATGCCAGGAAATATCTCGTTATCTAGAATGTATAGAGAACTCCAAAAACTAACAAAGAAAATAAATGGGAAATGAGGCAAAAAAAGGAAGTTCACAAAAGAAGTCAAAACAGTGGGTTTATATATGGAAGGGGCGCATACTCAGAAAGGTCTCTTGGGGGCTTCTTCGTGCTGGTGCTGTTCTTTTTATATACTTGATTTTAGGTTACACAGATGTTCGATTTATAATTACTTATGATTCTGTATATCTGTATTTCTGAATATATATTTTATATTTCATATAGAATATACATATTAATCAAAATATATTGATAGCCATTGTTTCTACAGCATATTCTAGTGAATGTAGATAAGATAGTAAATTGTCCTTAGCTTCACTTATAATAAATATTTATTTTAGGTAGGAGGTGAAAGTTGCATTCTTCTAAATAAAATGACTGGTGCAACAGAAAACTATTTTTGATGTTAATTGATGATTGTTTTCTTATTCAAGTTCAAATCATCTGTGTTCTCACTTATACTCTAATTCTTAGAGTAAGAATATGAGAGTTTGAAAACTATTAATAAATAGCTCAACTCTGAGCTGTGTGACCCAAGCGGAACAAGCCTCTTTGAACCTGTTTCTGCTTCCTTGTGGGGGTAATAATAGTATCTATGCCCTCTGCTTCTGCTGAGTATCAGATGAAATACCTTATGCAGAGTGCTTAGCACAGTACCTAGTACACTTTAAGCACTAAATACTAGGTAATTATAGTAGTTATTACCATACAATTTTAATAATCTCACTCCCCAGCCAATTTAGGTAAGAACAGTCAGCCAGTCTCATTTGCAGTCAAATGCTCTACCCCTGAGCTATACCCCCTGGCCTAGCCATTCTCATTTGCATTCCAGTCTCTGCACCTTCTCGGTGACTCTTTCAATTCTCACACCTTCAATACCCTCATACGTATAATGGGGATAAGTACACCTCTTTTTTTGTGGAACACAAATGAGAAAATATGTGAAAAATCTCAGTGTCTGAAATATACCAGATACCCTTAAGAGTGCAGTTGTATCACTGCAGAGGAGCCCTTTATGGGACAACTCCATGGCAGAAGCTCAGGCAAAGGAGTCAACTTAGATTTCTGAAATGGTTTCCCATTGAGCCTCACCTCCTTGAGCATCCTCAAGATGTTACAGCTGTAGCTGTTCCTCTATTTCTAACCAAATATGGTATCTTATTCCCCATCCCTGGGCTTTCATTTGTTTGATGGATGTTGGTAAACAAATACAAATCCCAAAAAGCCATACACAGTAATTAATCTAATTATAATCTATGTAAAATCATCTTTCACTTAACTCAAAACCTGGTATCAATTCTAAGACCATGATAAGTCACTAGCTATGCACATTCAGGCAAGTTACCTCTCTGGAGCTGTTTTAACATCTGCAAACAGAGGTGGTAATACTGAAAACTTATTGAGGCCTACCAGCACTGGGTACTTAAAGAAGGTTCCTAACATACATCAGCACTTACTTTTAATACCCATAAACCATCAAAGGTAAGTACTGTAATTGTTGTTGCTATATTCATTTTACAGATGAGAAAATTGAAACTCAGAAAGGTTAAGTAAATTGTCTAACATTGTACTGTAGATAAATCAAGATTCAAGTCTGGATCTCTCTATCGCCAAAATCCATAGTCTACCATACCTCACGGCTTCTCAATAAATGGAATACTTACTGTGTGGCAGACAATCTATACTCATCACCCTTATAAATTTAAATGACTAAAGGAGCTATTATTTATAAAATACCTGGTATGGGGTCTGACACGAAGCAGACACACAAAAAGTACTAATGCGTATAGCTCTCTTTCTTCTAGTATTGTTTGTTGAAAAACAAAACAATCACACAAACAAAATACTTCTCTTTTGATTGAATAAGAGAATCTGAAAAGCTTCTGGTCTTCCCACATTTCTGATGATGGTATGCTAATATGCACTCTCTGTAATATACTCTATATTGTAATATACATAGTAACATTGTTGCAAAAATGTCTTCAAATATAAGCCACCGGAAACACATTTCACATGGAAAGGGCATCAAAATGACTCGTTTTATTATGAAATTGATCAAATAATTATACTCAGTGTTTTAGTTTTATGTCACAGCAAAAATTCACAAACCTGAGAGGATGGTCATTCTGGAGTCTTCAGAGGATACCCAAATCACCCTTAAATTGTATACAATATACATGTTTCGGCAACAGCTCATTTTTCTGGACATAAAATTCTTAACTTTCACAAGATTTATGTAGGATTCATAACCCCAAATGCTTCAGTACAAGCATCATAAAATAAATTCATTTTTTGGGAAGGTTATGTGTTTCACTTGCCTCCTCCTCACTTCATTGATAATGAAGGATCCCCACCACAAGGTTGTTGGGATGACCAAACTCACAACACCTGACACTGCCTTATACTGCAATAGGCTGGCAAGATATATTAAGAATCCTTAAACTGTATATAACCTTTCACCTTGTGGCTCCTCTTTAAGAAATTTATTCTTATGAAAATAATTAGATATGTTTATAACCCAAGATAGGTTTTAATCGAAAAAAAATTTAATGCAATGTAAATTTCTATCATTGCGGGCAGAAGTTAGATTCTGGTACACTCAAATAATGGAATACTATCCAGGGTCTTGCTCTGTCATCCAGTTTATGGTATAGTGCCATCATAGGTCACTGCAACCTTGAACTCCTGGGTTTAAGTTATCCTTCTGGCTCAGCCTCCCAAGTAGCTTGGAGTACAGAGAGTACAGAAGGTGCCAGCAGACCTAACTAATTTTTTTTTCTTCTTTCCTATAAATGGAATCTGACTACATTGGCTAAGCTGGTTTTAAACTCCTGGCCTCAACTGATCCTCCTGCCTCAGCCACCCAAAGTGCTGGGCTTATAGGTGTTAAGCTGCCGTGTCTAGTCCACTTAAGATGCAGAAGAAAATATAGTGATATGACATGAAACAACCTCCAGGTTTTAAGTAGGCTTGAAAAGATTTGAAAGTAGGACCACATATGATTATATTTTATGTATATTTGTATAGAAAAATGATCTGGAAGAACATGTACCAAAATGTTGCCAATTATTTTCTCTCCATGTGGGATTACAGAAGAGTTTTATCTTTTTCCTTATGTATGTTTTCCAAAAATGTGTACAATAACGTGTTAATATTTCAATAACAAAATTTTTCACCTGTTCACCAATTTTAAGTTTGACTTAACACAAACGCAACCATCAATCTTATAAAGGTAAACAAATTGGGAAAAAAAGATGTTATTAAAAACAAACACTGAACTTCACATTCCCTTTTGAAATGGACCTATGAAATACAAGCTGTGCTGAGCTTAATAAATGTGAGGACTTAATGCTACCGTTGATTTTCATGTAACAAATTATATTCTGGCTTTACTGTCACATGTTCTGTATTTAAACAATTTCCTCTCTGTCAAGTAGATGAAACATGGCTGCTTCGATGATAGAGGAAGGGACCACAATCCAAAAAATATGAGTGGCCTCTAGAAGCTAGAAAAGGCTAGGGGAAAAGTTATTTAAAAGTTATTAGAGGATTTAGATGCTAGGTCCTCTAAAATGCAGCACTATGGATACCTCAGATTTAGCTCAGTAAGACCCATTTCAGATTTCTACTCTACTGAACTATAATACTAATTTGTGTTGTTTAAGCCACTAAGTTGGTGGTAATTTGTTACAGCAGCAAGAGGAAACTAAAATAGTGAAGAATTCGATCACTTTTTAATACCCTTCCTCCTCTAAAGCCCTTTCTCTTCCTAGATGCTTCATAACCTCTTTAAATGCGGCTAACTTAGGGAGACAGATAAAGACATGGCAAACATCAAAGCTCCTGCTTTAATAGATTTCCTCTGTGAAGATGCAAGGACTAGGAAAACATATTTTTAATCTTTTGCTCACTTAAAATTAACTTGAAAAATATTGTGACAGATGGTGTCCCTCATGCTGCCTTAGCATTTTGGCATGTTCCACTTAATACATCTCTTATGTTCCCAACTCACAGCAGAAAATCCAATTATTATGAGGCCATTGCAGGGTTTGTGATAACTTCACTTTGGTAGATTTTAACAGAAGAATGAGAAGACATAGTGGACAGGTAAGGTGAGAAGCAGGAGACCAGAAGGGAACGTGCTTTGAACAAACATAATAAACACTTTCTGTCTAGGCTGGGAACTACTGCAAAGAAGAGAATGGTGAGGAAAAGATATAGGGCAGGTACTTTAGCCTCCATGCCTACTCCGACCTGTTTCCCCAAAGCACACTCTGCAAATTGTAACAAATATGTGAATTTGGCAGCATGGTTCATATTTCTAGAAAATGTCAATTAACCAATTGTCATTTTTTTTCTGTTTTTTTTTAATTTTTATTAAATCATAGCTGTGTACATTAATATGATCATGGGGCACCATACACTTGGTTCATAGATCGTTTGAACATATTCTTCTTAGTAAAGTGTCTCGAGAATGGAAGAAAAAGTACCCAATGTACTCACCCTTATTATGAAACTAATGTAGGACCTTCACATGAAAGCTATAACCCAGTTACAACCTAAGAATAGGGAGAAGGGGGAAAGGGAGGGGAGGGAGGGGGGAGGTAGGTGGAGGGAGGGATTAATGGGATTACACCTGCGGTGCATCTTACAAGGGTATATGTGAATCCTAGTAAATGTGGAATGTAAAGGTCTTAGCAAAATAACCAATTGTCATTATTGCAGTTACCTTTTCCAATGTCTGTATTCACAGTAATCTGCTATGGTAGGAAAATTTGTGTCTCCCAAGATCCATACGTTGAAATACTAACCTCCAGGTGATATTATTAGGCAATGTGGCCTTTTGGAGGAGATTGGCACATGAGGGTATCCAGCGTACAGGACACAACTACAACAGGGACCTTACCTAACAAACACAAACTTTGTAACATAATCATTTGTACCCTCATATTAATCAGAAATAAAAATACATATAAAAAGAAACAAGGGTAGAACCCTTGTGAATAGAATCTGTGGCCTCATAAAACAGACCTTAGAGAATTCCCTTGCCCCTTCCAGTATGTGAAGACACAGACAAAGGATACCATGTATGAGCCAGGAAGCACGCCCCCACCAGGCACCAAATCTGCCAGTGCCTTAGCTCACTAATACTTAACAATTTATGGCTTTCACATGCAAGCTATAACCCAGTTATAACCTAAGAATAGGGGGAAGGGGGAGAAGGAGGGGAGGGAGGGGGGAGGATGGGCGGAGGGAGGGTGATTGGTGGGATTACACCTGCGGTGCATCTTACAAGGGTTCATGTGAAACTTAGTAAATGTAGAATATAAAGGTCTTAACACAATAACTAAGAAAACGCCAGGAAGGCTATGTTAACCAGTGTGATGAAAATGTGTCAAACGGTCTATAAAACCAGTGTATGGTGCCCCGTGATCGCATTAATGTACACAGCTATGATTTAATAATAAATAAAATAATAATAATAATACTTAACAATGATTTAGACTGCCTGATTTCAAAAAGTTTACTTTGGAGAATGTCAACAAATTGGTCCTTGGCAAGTTTTCGAACATCTTCATACTCTTACATATTCAGTGATGTCATTTGATAAATTTTACATTCCTCAGTGATTCTCTTTAAAGTTTCTTTAAAGTTTCAAAAGAGCCAAATTTATTTATTTTGATTTTGCAAATTGAATGAAATTTTGCATCCCTTTTTAACACTGACACTTCATTTGCTGTTATAAACATAGGAAGTCTTCAACTTTATATTGCTAAATTAAGGTTGCTCTGCTCATTAGAAGTTTCACAAAAAATATGCAAGCTGGAACAGTCATTTTGTATTTGAGAGAGATTCATCTAATGAAGTTATTTGTCAAAGGGTAAGGTGTTTTTGTCTTTTGCCTAATATGCTATTCATATCCTTGATGCAGTATAGCCAATGAATTTCAGTGTGAAAAATAAATTCTGGAACTCACTGCCCATATTGTTAGAAATAACTGACAAATGTCAAATTAAAGTGAATGGCTTAATGAAAATGACAAATTATATGCCATCATTTTATGTATGTCTGAAAGATGCTCATAATATTTGACAGGAGAAGCACTTGTGAAGGAAAAGAGAAAAGAATGATGAGAGGTAGGGAGAGCCTCAGACCATAATGAATGTCTGAGCCCCGTGAAGGTTGGTTGAATATGAAGAGTTTCAGATTGCAGCACCAGTGCCAGGAGATTTCTGAACAAGCCAGCAGGGAGTCCTTGTGCTAATGACTCCCATCAGAAGAATCCTGAATCCTCTAGGAATAGTCCTCCCATGCTTAGGCACCAGCTGAGAGAAGCCCATTAGAAACATGCACTTGGCACAAACTTAGTGATAGATTTCTGAGCACAGCAGCTACAGCTGTCAGTTCTCCCTGTAGCAGAAGCTCTCAAAAGCACAAGTGCGAGGCTTACAAGGTGACGGCATTTAAGGACAGTGATATCATAGGGCCAGATCACATAGATTAATGTAGGCAATTTTAAGGGCTTTCAGTTTTATTCTCAGTGAGATGGAACTACTGGAGAGTTGCAAGGAGGGTAGGTATGTGATATAAGTTACATCTTAACAGAAATATTCTAATTGTTATGTTGATAATATATAAAGGAGATGAAAGGAAAAGGCTAGGAGATGAGTCAAAGACTATTTTATTCATTCAGGTGAGATATAGCAATGGCTTGGTGTCTTAATCTGTTTTCTGCTGCTATAACAGAATAAAAGAGATTGAATAATTTGTAAAGAAATAAATTTATTTGGCTCACAGTTCTAGAGACTGGGAGAGGCTTCTTTTTTATTTATTTTTTTGAGACAGAGCGTCACTATGTCACCCTCGTTAGTGTGCTATGGTGTCACAGCTCACAGCAACCTCTAACTCCCTTGGGCTTAAGCGACTCTCTTGCCTCAGCCTCCCAAGTAGCTGGGACTATAGGTGCCCGCCTCAACACCCAGCTATAGTGAGGGGCTTCTTACTGTGTCATAAATGAGACAACTTTCACCTAGAGAGAGCAAGAAGGGGCCAAACTTACTTTTATAAAAACCCAGGCTGATAACCAACCCACTCCTGTGATAACATTAATCCATTCATGCAAGCAGAGTCATCATTACTTAATCACCTTTTGGCACCCCCTCTGGACACTGTTGCATTGAGGATTAAGTTCCCAACACATGAACTTGTGGGACACTTTCAAACTACAACATTTGGACCACAACTTCACAAAAAGAAGTGGATAGTATCTAGATATATAATTTTGAGGGAACATAATTTGCTTATGGATTGGATATGGAGTGTGAGCAAGAAGAGTCAAAATTATTCAAAGAATTTTGGCTGAGCAACTGGAAAAATGGAGTTTCCATTAACAGATATGGGGAAGACTGTGGGAAGAGCAGATTTGAGGAGGGAATATTAGGTTTTCTGTTAGGACAGGTTAAATGGAAGATACCCAAATATAGATGCCAAGTTACATATATGAAGCAAAAGAGAGACCCAGGCTAGAGACAGAAATTAGGAAATTATTATTGTATAGATGGTATTTAATCTTATGAAACTAGGTGGAATCACTAAGGAAAATTTATATAAAGAGAAGAGGACCAAAAATGAACCTGGAGCACTCAGCATAAAGAGGCTGGGAAGATGAAGAGGAACCAGTGAAGGATGCTGAGTAAAAGCAACCAGTGAAGCTCCAGGAATGTCCAGGCAGAAGCCAGGAGAAGACAATGTTTCAAGTGTGCCCAAGTCAAATCCTGCTGCTAAGCAAATGCATGCGGCCTGAAATTTCAACAAGAGTAAAAACCTAAGTGGATTGGATTTAAAAGAAAATATGGGGAGAGGCTAGAAAACTTTTCTGAGGAGTTTCTTTTCAAATGAGAGCAAAGAAACATGCTGGTAAAGCTAAAGTGGAGTAAAGGGCAAAGTGGAGTAAAAAATAAATGGAGTGTTCTTCTGTCTGCTATGCGGTGGCTTTCTTTAAATGATGCTTTACACGAGGGGTCAGAAAACTTTTCCTGTAAAGAGCCATATACTAAATATTTTCAGCTTTGTGGGCCATATGATCTCTGTCACTACTCAGCTCTGCCATTGCAATGCAAAGACAGCCATAGCCAACATGGATGAATGGGGCTGTGTACCAATAAAACTTTATTTGCCAAAACAGGCAGAAAGAAGGCCAAATCTGGTCTGCGTATTGTAGTTTGGAAACCTCTGTTTTACCTTTACACATTTTAGCTCCAGTAACTATTTGCAATAGTCAATTTTCAAAAATGTGTTAAGTGCCTACTCCATGGTAAGCTCTTTTCGAAGTGTTACAAATATAGTGGTAAATGAGAAAGACAATGCCTCTGCCTCAAAGAGTTCTCATTCTAGGTCTAGGTGCATGATGAAGGACTGCAAAGCAAAGCACAAGCCCTTGCTCCCTGAGCTTCTTCCTTACTCCTCCTGACCCCAGCCTCCAGGACACATGCCAATTTAGTCACATGGGCCCATTCTGGGGCTACCTTTACCTTTGCCAGGAGTAAACACAGTTATCTTTTACCCATACATGTTTTCTTTCCCTAAAAGAAAAAATTCCATATTTTCACAAGACATGACAATTTCCAACTTTTACATGACAATCCTGGAACATCCTTTTTTATAAAAGGAAATTATGGAAAAAGTGGCATTTCTCTGCCTCTTCCAGCCCTGGAGATTCTCTCTCACATTATGTGAGTACAGGCATCTGTCACTGTACAGATGTGACAGCCCGGTTCCTCATCTTTGTTGGCTGACCTGCCAGACCATCTCATTTATCACCAGCATGGAATTCAGGTCTATGGAAGTCAGGTTCCCTGTGTGTAGGGAGCAGTCTTGCTGAACTGACATAGTCTCTAGGAGGTCACTCCATGTGGGCACGGAGTGGAAAGGTGAGACTCCTGCCAGCATTCATCAACACTGGACATTGCAGGGTTTTGTGCAGGTTATCACTGACCATTTCCCCTCCATTGTCTTCCACCTTCCATAACCTCCCATAAGCCCCCAGCTACATCTCCTGACATCAAATAAAGCTGTGGATGTGAAAGCTCTTTTTCTTCAAAAGGTTTTTCTAATTTACATACCCAGTGTTTTCTTTGCTCTTTCAAATTATATGAGGGTACAAACAGTTAGGTTCCTTGTGTTGGTTAGGTAAAGTTGTAGTTGAAACTTTCACCCAGGGGGTGCGCTGTCTTCCCTCACATAGTGCACATTAGGTGCGAGCTTACAAATTCACCTCCCTCCTCCCCTGTCCGTTTCCTTCTTCCTCTTCCCCCCACTTCAATATAATTGTCTTTCTCTCATGTGTGGGTGTAGTTATTTATCTATTGGTTTCATATTCATATTGAGTACAGGGGATACTTGCTTTTCTATTTTTGTGTTACTTTACTAAGGAGAACGAAGGAAAAAAAACGGGTGGGCCTGTGGCTCAAGGAGTAGGGTGCCAGCCCCAGATACCGGAGGTGGCAGGTTCAAACCTGGCCCCGACCAAAAAAAAAAAAAGAAGAATGTTCTTCAACACTATCTAGGTAAATACAAAAGATGTAAAGTCTCCATCTTTTTATGGCTGAATAGTATTCCATGGTATACATCACAAAGTCCTAAAGCTGCAGATGCTGGTGTGGACACAGAGACAAGGGAACACTTTTGCTCTGTTGGTGGGATTACAAGCTAATACAGCCTTGCAGGGGTCCTCAAACTTTTTAAATAGGGGACCAGTTCACTGTCCCTCACACCGTTAGAGGGCTGGACTATAGTTTAAAAAAAAAAAACAAAACTATGAATAAATTCCCATGCACACTGCACATATCTTATTTTGAAGTAAAAAAACAAAATGGGAACAAATACAATTACGCCGCCTCATGTGGCCCACGGGCCATAGCGTGAGGACCCCTAGGAAAGCTCTTTTCAAACAGCTGAGGTCTATATAAAGTCTGAATCCAGAATATGCCTATAAGCTGTGCATGTTAGGAAAATGATTCTATCTCCTGAAAAAGGAAGAGAAGGAATGGAAAAGGGAGGACGAGCAGGCAGCAGCAGTGGCTGTCATGCAACAGAGAGAACTCTGAAGTTGAATCTCAGATCTTATCACCATGTGACCCTGGCCAAGTCCTCTTAACATCTGATTCTCCATTTCTGCAACTGTCAAAATGAGGATAGTGATAAAATAAGGTAACTTTTGAAAACTGCCAGTTCCAGAGATAGACATTCAAAGATGTTTTCTGTATCTGAAAAGGAATCATGGACTGCGTGACGTGTTGGCTGGTTCCTTTTATAGATGCCTGGCGAATCCAGAAGCCCCTACTGCAGAGCCTGAGCCATGCCAGCATTGCTCCCATTTCCCAGCCAGAACACATGTCTTGAATGCTGCCTCTGTCCCCTCACTTCACTTCCATCTCTGAGTCTCATGTGGGTGCATCTGATGGGCAGAACCTAAATCATATTCAGAACCTCAGCTGCCACAGAGGTTCCAGCCTCTGCAGGATAGGGAAACATGCTGTCACAGTTTCCTGTGTGCTTTATATGTGGTAAGCTGAATGTCCCTCCCCATGACATTCAGCCCCTGCTGTCCTGCCTATGGATAGTACGTGCTACTTCACGTGGCAAAAGGGACTTTACATTCCTCTTCCACATCTTTCTATTTCCCATTCTGCTTCTAAGGACCCATGATATTACAGGGGTTCACCTGCAAAGGAATCCAAAACAGTGAGACTGTCCTAGAATATCCTGATGGGCCTGATGGAGTATCATAGCCCTTAAAAGAAGAACTAGAAAGGGGCAGCCGAAGAGGAATGTAAGAGAGATTTCAAGCCTTAGAAGTAAACGACCAACCCACTGTTACTGTCCAGAAGATGGGGGGTGTCACAGAGCAACCATAAGAAAAAACTGCATTCTGCCAGCTACCTGAATAAGCTTGGATTGTCCTCACCTGAGAGCCTCAAGATGGTCAAAGTGGCTCCAAAAAAAAAAAAAAAAATCACGACCTCAATGCTGCCCTTCTGATACCCTGAGAAAAATATTTAGTTGAGACTTCCAATATTTCCAAGCCTGTAGAAAAGTGATAATAAAAAATGGATATTGTTTCAAGCTGTTAGATTTGTTGTAGTTCTTTATGACAAAAACAGAAAACTGATACGGTATATTCTCATCCCGTTACTGAGCTCAAGGTATCATGTTCTACCCTCCTTTCTTCTTCACCCCACGCTATAAATTCACCATCAAGCCTTAATACTTCTTGCAGTATGGGTCTCACCTCCAGCCTTTCCAATATCCTCGCCTGTTGCCCTGGCTCAAGTATCTTTCTCTTGGATTATTGGTACAGCCTCTTAACGGCTTGCTCACCACCTGTCCCTCCCAATACTTGTCAAATTGCACATTTCTGAATTATTTATTCATGCTTTTACAACAAGTATATTTCTTTTGTAATTAAAACAATAAGTTCATATTACTAATCAGGAAGGAAAATACAGCAAAATTTGTCATTTTTACTCATCAAACATTTATCAAGTGTCTATTATGTGCTAGGCACCAGAAACACAGTGAGAGAGTACTTGAGAATAACTAGTTATTCATTAAACCCATTTCCGCCTCCTCTGGGCACACAGGCTACATTTCTCAGCCTCCCTTGGAGCCAGACGTGGCCATGTGACTGTATTATAGTCAATGAAATGTGACCAGAAACGCTGTGTGCCACTTTCAGGCCTAACCCTGAACACCTTCCCAGAAGCCATTTCCCTTGCTTTTTCCCCTTCTGCCCGCAGAGAGCACAGGAGCATTGGAGGTCATGTGGGAAGAGACAAACATGGGTTCCTAAGTCAACACTTGGACTACCGTCACCATTCAATCAAAATTATGACACCTCCTGGGTGAAGGGCTCAATTACAATTTGGACTTTACACTGACTAACACAAACAATATAACCCAGTCGTTTGTACCCATATATTAATTTGAAATTTAAAAATGTAATAAAATACAAAGAAGTAGGACTATGGGTTATGGGTGAACAAAATTAAACTTACATCATAATGTATTTGGACTAGTATACATTTTGGGACTAATCCTGTCCTGTCCCAGTTGGAGTTATATTCTAGGTTTAAGATCTGTTTTCTAGTTGCCTACAGGTACAGGCAGGAATATTATGAGACAATAGGGAATGGTGGGAATTGGGACTATTCATTAGATTTAAGTAGTTTTCCCTATAGAGTGAATAAATGATTAATGATCCATAAGGTCCTTCAAGAAAGTCTGCTCTTGGACAGTATGAAAATGTAGTATTTTTACATTTGATTTTCATATGAATGAGTATTCATATTGTGATTCTCTGCATTAGTAGATTTTCAAAAGTAACATAGTCCTATTCTAGTGTGTTTGTTGTGAAAATTAGTAATTCACATCTCCTAATGCTCAATAAATATTTGATGAATAAACAAATGATAAAAATAAATGAATAAGCAATAAGAAAAAATAAATGTGGCAAATGAGCCACTGACTCTTTCGATTTCCAAAAATGGTCTTCTGACACCAGTGGTGCATGTTACAAGGGTATATGTGAAACTTGGTAAACAGTCTGTGAAGCTAGTGAATGATGCCCCATGAATATATCAATGTACACAGCTATGATTTAATAAAAAAAAAAACAGAAAAAAAAATGGTCTTCTGGCCTGTTAGTAGCCTCTAAGAAATATAAGTACTATTATTGATTACAAAGTGTTTGTCTTTCTTATCCCCACATAACAAACTCAGGCACACACTCTCCCCATGCGGGCCGGGTTCAAGATGTACAGATACATGGCCAAGTCATTCCCAATCACTTCTTGTTCTGTACAGTGGAAGATTGTGGGTGTTCACACTAGCCTCTGAACCATTTACTATGAAGTTATAGAATGTTAAGCCTAGGGGCCTACAAAATTAATTTGTGAAATTAACAAATACTAATAAACAAATACTCTGTGCCAGGCCTGACCCCTGTTCTGCAAGAGCCCACAGAGGTGAAGCTAGACCGAGAGGAGGATCATAACAGAGACAGGAACAAAAAGACCAGGAAAATAGAAGAGGGACATTAAAGCTTCACAAAATGTAATAAAGAAAAAAGTAAAAGTGTACAAGGGCTTTAAGTTTGTTTTAATTCATACTTACCATTTGTATATATTTATGGGTTATATGTGATATTTTGATACAGGTGTCCAGTGTGTAATGATCATCTGTCTAGTTACTTTGAAATGTACACTATATTGTTATTAACTACAGTCACCTACTGTAACCGTTGAACACTATCATTTATTTCTTCTATTTAACTCTATGGTCATATCCATTAGATGACCCCTTCTCATCCCCCAGGAAAACACACACACACACACACACACACACACACACACACACACACACACACCCTTCCCAGCCTCTAGTAATCACCATTCCACTCTTGACCACCATGAAGATCCACTTTTTCTGTTCCCCCATATGAAAACATGCAATATTTGTCTTTCTGTGCTGGCTTATTTCACTTAACATAAATCCTCCAGTTCCATCTATGTTGCTGCAAATGGAAAGATTTCATTAGTTCTCATGGTTGAATAGGATTCCATTGTGTATATATACTACATTTTCTTTTTTTTTAATGTACACAGCTATAATTTAATAATAAATAATTTGAAAAACAAAAAGAAATCAATCATTAAAAAAAAGAAAAACCAAAAGACAGGGGAGCCCCTCACACACCTCCAGAGAACAGGAGGTAAGAGCAAGAACAGCAGATATGGGAACCTACAGCAGATTTTTTTTTTTTTTTTATTGTTGGGGATTCATTGAGGGTACAATAAGCCAGTTACACTGATTGCAATTGTTAGGTAAAGTCCCTCTTGCAATCATGTCTTGTCCCCAGAAGGTGTGACACACACCAAGGCTCCTCTCCCTGCTTCCCTCTCTCTGTTTTTCCTTCCTCTCCTCCATGACCTTAATTGTCATTAATTGTCCTCATATCAGAATTGAGTACATAGGATTCATGCTTCTCCATTCTTGTGATGCTTTACTAAGAATAATGTCTTCCACTTCCATCCAGGTTAATACGAAGGATGTAAAGTCTCCTTTTTTTTTTTGTAGAGACAGAGTCTCACTTTATGGCCCTTGGTAGAGTGCCGTGGCCTCACACAGCTCACAGCAACCTCCAACTCCTGGGCTTAAGCGATTCTCTTGCCTCAGCCTCCCGAGTAACTGGGACTACAGGCTCCCGCCACAACACCTGGCTATTTTTTGGTTGCAGTTTGACCGGGGCTGGGTTTGAACCCACCACCCTTGGTATATGGGGCCGGTACCTTCCCGATTGAGCCACAGGCGCCGCCCAAGTCTCCATTTTTTTAATAGCTGAATAGTATTCCATGGTATACATATACCACAGCTTGTTAATCCATTCCTGGGTTGGTGGGCATTTAGGCTGTTTCCACATTTTGGCGATTGTAAATTGAGCTGCAATAAACAGTCTAGTACAAGTGTCCTTATGATAAAAGGATTTTTTTTCCCTGCTGGGTAGATGCCCAGTAATGGGATTACAGGATCAAATGGGAGGTCTAGCTTGAGTGCTTTGAGGTTTCTCCATACTTCCTTCCAGAAAGGTTGTACTAGTTTGCAGTCCCACCAGCAGTATAAAAGTGTTCCCTTTTATCTATTCATCTGCTAGTGGATTCCATATCTTGGCTATTGTAAATAGCATTGCAAATTCTCAGAACAGAGTAAAGAGCACTAAAGAGATTGCATGCCCAAAAGATATCTTACTAGAAAGAAATGAGAAATTATGAAATATCTTTATAGAGGAGGGCCTGGCTGGGCAGGGTCACTCATAAAAAGAAAAAAAGAAATATCTTTATAGATAAATATTTTAAAATTTCTATGATCACAATTATTAAATACCACATAATCACAGATTTTAAGAGTTAGTATCTGAGAGATTACCTAAAATTGCAACCCTCACCATACCCGCCTCCCCACTGCTAGCCCTCCACAGACCTCTTTTCCATAACACTACTAAAATACATAGATGCCTTCTTATTTACTATACTTATTGTTTATTGTTTGCCCTCCCACGCCCAACTGGAAGGGAAACCCCATGAGGACAAGGGTCTTTGTCTGTATTATTTACTGATATATCTGAAACATCTACCATAATACCTGAGAAGCTATTCAATGAATATTTGTTGAATGAATAAATCCCAATTAACAGTTTCCATTTTTTAGAGGCGAGTAAACTAAGGTCCTGAGCAATTCAGTGCCTTTGTTGAAGTCACACAGCTTGTCAGCAATAGCACTATGGCTAGGATCTACATCTAATCCACTTGCAGAATAGAGGTCAAAATAAAGGAATGAAAATATTTTCCTTGCTTCCTCTCTTCTCCCTTCCATACACAGTTTACCTTTGACAGATAATACAACTCAACGCTTTTTCCTTCCTAAAGAGCCCCTTATACATCATAAAGTCTTAGGTAATGCTACCCTGCATCAAACAAAAAAACAAATCATTCATATGGCTCAAAACAAAAAGCTTCCTAAGTGCAGCAAATGTCGTTTTCAGAAAAATGTGTACTTTTTCCCTCCGAAGCAGCCTGAGTAGCACATCATTATGCAACCCGGCTTCTCCGGCTACAGTCAGCCACGGTCTCAGGGGTCAGGTAGCAAAGTAACTTGTTGGCTGGGCAACTTCCTAAATGCATTTGCTCGCTTTGGTGCACTGCACTCAGATCCCCTAAAGAATCTGTGGCTTTCTTTCAAGAGGAAGAAAAAAGGTTTTGTTTGACACTTTTTTTGCTAATGATTTGTAGAAAAATACCCTGTAAACCACAGAGCTGGGAACATCCCCTAATCTAGTTGTCAACAGGGATCATATCACAAATTCTATTTGTTAAACCAATTTCTTAACTCTTCCTGGTATAATTAGCTCTGGGTCTTGTATGGGGATTTAGCTTTCTAATTGTGGCAATTCTAAGTACATCAAAATGCACACACACCTGGGGTTTACTGCTTTACCTGAGTTGCTTTTGCATCTGTTATGTAGAAGTAAAGCCACTTATTTCCTGCACGCATTAGGTAAAGAGGAAGTGATATTTTTAGAACAGAAGCAATAGAGATAATTCAGGTCACATTTCTTCTTTGCATTTGAGTTAGCAGCATAATCTCCAGGCACAAAAGGGAGTCGCATCTTCCAAGACATGGCTATGCGTGGTGGTGGAGGGTTGGTTTGGGGAACTAGGAAAGAGAAAACTGACACAAAAGAAGGACTAGGAAACCAGAAAGCAGAGCATAGGCTAAATCCTTACTGATGACCTCAACCTTGAAACTGGCTCCAGAATACATATGACATCGGCCTGTGTTTCCAGTGATAAGAAGTGACAGAAAACACCCATCCTCGAGGCCACTCTGCTCCCTAAACTCCTGCCAGGAAGCAAAGACACAACAAACTCTATCCGAATGTGCAGGCATAGTCTTGGGGAAATTTTAAAAATTATGCCAAGTAACAAGGATGAGATGTAGTGGGAAAAATAATTATGTCAGGTCCCCTTTGAGAACGATGAAAGAAATTTTCCTTCATGCTGGTATGCCTGGGCTGGGAACTTAAACTCACCAGAGAGAGACCATCCGAGGCAATAGTACTGTCCACTCATGTTTCTGGGAGCTTTCATGCTTTAATCCAAAAAGGTCTGTGTGCCACTTTCTGAATGGCCTGAGTAAGCCACCTCTGCAACCTGGGCAATGGGAGCCTCCCTTTTCCTCAGGATTCTCAGGTCCTATTTCTACCCCTGGCCAAAACAATAGTCCAGATCCAATTAATATGTGTAATCATTTGTGTATGGTGCCTTATAGCTCATAAATTTCTACACACACCATTTCACTGATCCATAAAAGTCATCTGACCAATTCTTACAACCTGAACTGCTACTACCTAGTTCAGGTCACCATTTTCACTCCCAGGAATGATTGCATTAGCCTCCTAATGGGGGTCTCTACCCTTGCTTGCCCCTTAAATGTCCATTCTCAAAAAGGAGCTCTTGCAATCTCTTTTAAAACTTAAATTGGGGCCAGGTGCAGTGGCTTACACCTGTAATCCCAGCACTATGGGAAGCAGAGGCGGGAGGATTACTCGAGGTCAGTAGTTCAAGAACAGCCTAAGGAAGAGTGAGACCCTATCTATAAAAAATAGAAAAATTATCTTATCTGGGTTTGTGGTGGGCACATCTAGTCTCAGATAATGGGGAGGCTGAGGAGGATCACTTTAACCCAGGAGTCAGGTTGCTATGAGCTGAGCTGGGGCCTTAGCACTCTTTTCCAGGCAACTGAGTAAGGTTCTGTCAAAAAAAAAAAAAAAAAAAAAAAACTTAAATTGGATTGTGTCACCCTTCAGCTCAAAATCCTCCAATGGCTCCCTATCCCACAATGACCCTTGCAGTACTAAATGATCTGACCCCCCATTACTACTTGACCTCATCTCCTATCCCCTCTGCCATGTCCTTCACTCCATAAACATTAGCTTCCTTGCTGCTTCTTGACCATGCATAGTATGTTTCTGCTTTTAAGCCTTTATTCTGCTTGTAGTGACAGTTACAGATTCCCTTCCTACATCAGACGTCCTATACTTCCCTATATTTGCTGATTCACTAGAAGGAATCATAACCTAATAACAGGTTATACTCACAGCTAAGATTTATTACAGCAAAACATACAGAGCAAAAGCAGCAGGAAAAAAATCTGCATTCACAGAGTACAGAGAAGGCCAGCACAGACTTCTGATGTCCTTACTCATCCAAGCCACCTGGGACAGGCTTTTCCTCTGGTAGCAATCTGCAGAAACAAATGTGGAATGACTCTGCAAAGGGAAACCCATTTGAGCCTCAGGGCCTGAGGCTTTTATGGGGGTGGTTGGTCACATACACATATCTTGGTAGCAACCAGCACAGCAACTGAATCTCAGGAACTCAACGATGAAACCAGGTGCACATCATCAATCTCGATGCTTGTACAAAACAATCCTGATAGGCTGGTATGGTATGGTTTATTTCTCTGGTTGTACACAACAAAACAATCAATCCATCACTGATATAAAGAACATTCTGAGAAATACAGTCCCAAGGATAGACCAAAAATAAATTGAAGACACTTATAGACATTCAAAGAATGAACAGCCAGATATGCTGTGTTAACTCTTTCTTCAAACACCCTAATCTTGCCTTACTTCCTTGTAGTGGGATATATTTCCTAGCCACTGATAAGTTGGAATACTTATAATTAATTCAAAATACTTAAATACTAATAATTAAATCTAAAGAGAGGAAGTCTCTAGAAGAATTATGGGAGTGGCTATTGGTTACATAACATAAGCAAAAAATTAATGCAGTAGAACTTCCAAAGTTGACCATCTCTCTAGACTAGCCACCTCCTGAAGTTGACCAAATTTTCATAGACTGGACATACACCACATGTACATATCAGTACAGTAGGCCTAGTTCCTTATGTTGAACACCTCCGTATGTTGACCAGTTTGGTACAGTGCCCTGGGTGGTCAATTTACAGAATTGCTACTATATGTGTGTTTGTAAGAGTCTGGGAAATTGGGGTTGTTTGTTGATACTGCAGAAGCTAATATCTCCTTCTTTCTATTTGAAGTGCTCTTTCTGGATATATTTTGGCTTCTTCCCTCACCTTCTTTAAGTCTTTACTCAAATCCGTATTCCTATAAGGCCTACACTGATCACCCTGGTAATATTATAACCAGCGTCCAAAATCCATCCTGCAAATTTCTTATTCCTTTTAACCAGTTCTATTTTTTCTTCAGCACTTATCACCTCCTCATATATAACAATTTATTCATTCATTATTTCTCCTTTTCCTACCACTTGTTCTCTGCCTCCCCTCACCCTGGCTAGTACCAAGACATAGTGAGTATTTAATAGTTATTGAAGGAAGTAGATATGTCATGCAGGGTTTATTATCCCCGTTTTCAGATAAGGAAACAGAGAGAGCTTAAGTGACTAAAGCAAGTCATTTTTACATTCATAAAATTGAGTCTAAAACCAGTCAGTAAAATGACTTAAGCTTTGATGATTCAAGGGCAAAATCCAAAGTATTATTAAAATTATATCCAAGTTAATTTTGTATATATAAGGAAATGTATGATTCTATAAATATGAATTATTTCAAGAGACCGTCAAGTTCAAAGGTCTTTAAAAGTAAATGGAAAGGATATCGACATACCTGAAGATCCTTCCAGTTCAAAGATCATTAAAGTCAGAAGGAAAATAAATGTAATAATAACAGTCAACATCTATATATAGCACATACTATGAGCTAGGGAATATTCAGAGGGTTTCACATATATTAAAGCATTTAATTCTCATGACAAACGTACAAGGTAGTTTCTAATATTATTCACATGTTACAGATTAGAAAACTCAGGTACAGTTTAAGCTCATTGTACAAGGTCACGCAGATAATAATTCATAGAGCTATAGGATGTGAAGCTTGGCCATATGGCTCCAGTGTGCATACGTGGGCACTAAGCACATAATTATAAGTGATCGACTTGGATGGGTATTGATAAAGCTCTAAGAAACAAATAAGTTAGGTAAGTTAGGAGACCTATTTCCTTTAAACCAGAGTTGTCTAAGATACGGTGACTGTACACAAAGGGCTCAGATGACAGGTTGAGTATCCAAAGACCTATAACTTCATATCTCATAGCTGCCCAGTATCTTGTGCTTTAAGTAACTACAGGCATTTGGAATTGTGACAATTTGTTCTTAGTGAGTACAGATCTTTTACATGTGGGAAGATTTACAGTTAATAAAATGATGGTCTGAGAACATCAAGTTATATTACCCTTTGTACAAATTTGTTATCTATGTACTTGTAATTTTAAAAGAATTTGACCTTTTAGAGTAACAGCCTTGTAAGTCCCATTTAAAATGTGAAACTGAATAATTGATTAAACTTATAATTTTAACAGGAATTTTACTGCATTCTTTAATACTACTAGAACATCTAAGAGAACTTTTCATTTGCTATGTATATAAATTCAATTTATTATAAAAATTATTTAATACCCTGGAGACTTTGTTTGTTATCAGACAATTAAAAGACCTTAAAAGGAAATGAGTACTATATATTAAATGTATAAATGTAGTTTAAAGTATCTGAAGTTATTTAATTGGCTAAGTTGATAAATGGGACCATACATTATTCAAACGTCATTTAAGGGTTGTTAAAATCTATTAGATTTTTAAGTAGAATATTTGTACACAGAACTCAACAGCATAGGAAATACAGGGTTGGGAATTTATAACTTTAATAAATTGAATATCAATATTTAAAACCCAAAGAAAACTTCTAAATAATTTGTCTAGAGAAAACCAGATATTTCATTTCCAATCACCTGGGCTCTCTGACGTGGGTTCAATGTTCTTCTCAAGCTATTAACATGGACCATTTTGCTCCCCATCAGGAAACCCTTTTAACTAGTCTGTTTTTCAGTACCAGACCAGATTGAGCAGATCTAACTTACAAAGCAAGGTGACATTTTTAGAAAATCCTATGAGGAGTTTTAAAGAAACTTCCTTTCATGGGATCCAGGAACCTTCAAGGATAAGGAGGTGATATTTATGTCTCTCTCTGCTTCCTTTTCTCAGCCCACAGTCTACCTGCCACTAAACTTCATTCACTAAATGAAAGATTTGAAAATGTTCTAATACATCCAGTTTTTGTTGTGCTTTTTGTCTCTAAGGATAAACTTATTCAATAATATTCCCTGGCTCTGGTAATTCATATCTTCAACAATCAGCACCTTGGACCTCAGTATTGATTTACTTGAATCTTTGAAGTGTTTTGAAAGTTACAACCCTGGAGGAATGGTTTGTGGAAGAAAAATCTACTTCTATTAAAATGCTAAGTGTCAATTCACTAAAACAATTTTATTCTAGATTGACACTGAATTGAAGGAAAAGTTTTTCTAAGTCCTATCTAATTGAATCATAAATCGGAAAAACGACCTTCTGAAATCTATGAAAAGTGCTAAGAATACTCCATCCTTCAACCAAGAATCGTATGAATCAGAATAGCCCCAGGTATCTAACATACAATGAATATGGAACTTCGTTTAAGTTCAGAAAGTTGCAGCTATGTGGCACACATTGTAAGATAAATTGTGAACCTGTATATAAGAGTACAGTATTATAATTCTAATTAATAGAATTTATACCTCAATTTGAAGCCAAAAGTATATGTTTTGTTTAAAGTGAAATGAGGGAACTAAAGCAAATTAAAAGATGTGACATAGGAAGACATGGGAATTTAATTTCTCTTGGGCAAGTCTCTTTATCTTTGAGTTTCAGAATCCTCATTTAGCCAAAAGAGTGGAGAGATATCTGAACTGCCTAAATCTCAAAGTTGCTATGAAGATCAGTTGTCCTTAATTATGGCTTTCTTTCTTCTCTATAAAATGCTGTACAGTGATGATCTAGTTATTCATATAAAACAGAATCAGAAGCCGGGGGCAGTGGCCCACACCTGTAATCCTGGTACTTGGGGAGGCTGAGATGGGTGGATTGCTTGAGCTCAGGAGTTCAAAACCAGCCTGAGCAAGAGTGAGACCCCATCTCTACTAAAAACAGAAAAATTATCCTGAACAGAACCTTATAGTCCCAGCTACCCGGGGGGCTGAGGCAGGAGTATCACTTGAGCCCAAACGTTTGAGGTTGCTATGAGCTATGACACCACAGCACTCAACTCCATGGTGACAAAGTGAGAGCTCTGTCTCAAAGAATAATAATAAATAAATAAATAATAAATCTTAGGCAGAATAACTGGCCAAATGCATGACATGATATACACATCATTGATATTTCCAAGATAATGTTTGAATCTTTCAGGAACTTATTGGCCCTAATCTAACCTCAGTGTTCTGGTTAAGAGGAACATTAAGCACATTATGATGGACGAAATCTTCCATTGACTATTCTGATATTAGATCACAGAAAGACATGATGAGTAATAGCAGATTACATGCTGAATTCCATTATCACTTTTTCGACAATGGAAATGACTCTTCTCAGTTTTCAATTATCTCTATTTTTACCTCCCCGGTATTATTTTCTTATCTTTCTTTCCTAATTGTTCCATATATGAGAGAGAGGCATTAATAACATTAACATAAGATATAGCCCATAATCTTCCAGGACTCAAAAAACATTTTCTAGAACACAAAAACTAATTACAGAAAGTTTATAAAAGGGTCTCAGTCTTCATTAAAAGCACAACTATTATTATTTCCCCAGTTACTTTCTAATTGTACTCTTTATTATTGTTGACAAATTCTGAAGCTTAAGACCTAATTATAGAGACTGCTTATTGACTGTAATTCTGTCACTGTTTACTGTTACTAGTACCAAGAAGCCGCAAAACTGTCAGATTCTATCTCTAATTCGTAAAGAATAGTTCTCTTGATGAATTGAAAATTGAACATATGATTAATGGCCTCTTGGAAATACATTCTCTTAAAATCATTTTCAAGTCATAAGTTGGCAATCCTCCTGTATTCTGAAGTATAACCAATATAATTCTTTTATTTTTGTATCTGACTTCTATCACTGTGATTGAATTCAAAGTTGGTTATGAGTTTTTGCACATACTGTAAGACATTTTGCTAGTATGAAAACCTGAGAATCCATAAAAATTGGTTTGCCCAGTGTGTTTGTAAATTATCATACTTACATGTGGGAAAAAAATTTTGAATTGAGTGAAAAAGGTAAAAGAATAATAAGAGGTGTGATGCAGAAGTCCTAGTGCACTACATGCGGGGATGGTAGACAAGGCTTTGCCTTCTCATCCCCGAACCTGTTTTCTCATCCCACCTTTGCCACAAAGAGGCATTTGTTTTCTTTTTCTATTAAATAAGAAGTTGGGACTAGATTACTATAAAGGACCCTCCCATTCTATAATTTTATGATGTTATCCCTTTTAATAAAAAACAAAGATGGCACTGTGACAATATTCTCTATTCTTTGCATTCTAGGTTTACAGTTTCTGGTTTCTCCCTAGAACAAAAATAACTCTTGTGGTGAATATTTTCTTTTTTTATAATTTCTCCCTTTCTGCAGCATATACTTACCTAATGGACACCACCCCGTCATAAAAATTGAAATCATATGTTTGGCAACAGCATGCATAAAACCGGAGATCATTAACAAGTTAAAAAACTCAGAAACATCAAGTCTAATATCGCATGTTCTTACTTAAAAGTGAGAGCTAAATAATGTGTACACATGGATATAGAGAATGGAATAACGGACAATAGAGATTCAAATGGGTGGGGGGTTTGGAGGGGATAGATGATGAGACATTAGGTGACGGATATCCTAAAAACCCTGACTTCACCATTATGCAATATATCCATGTAACAAAATTGCACTCATATCCCTTAAATTTATACAAACAAAAGGCTAGGTGAGGTAGCTCATACCTGTAATTCTAAAACTTTGGGATATCAAGGCAGGAGGATCACTTGAAGCTAGGAGTTCAAGACCAGCCTGGAACAAGTCTCCATCTCTACAAAAAATAATACAAAATTTTCAAACATTAGTTGCGCATGATGGCACATACTCATAGTCCCAGCAACTCCAGAGGCAGAGACAAGAGGATCGCTGGAGCCTAGGGGTTTAAGAATATGATTGTGCCCCACTGCATTCGAGCCTGGGCAATTGTCATTTTCCACCAAAGTCTCCAACAGATCTTTATCACACATTCAGGAAGAATGAAATCAAGTTAATAAATAGTTAAAAATAAGACTCACATTAAATTAAAGCCTTCCCCCCCAAACACAAACATAATTTTTTCCATTTGTATCTCTCAAAATTATTAATTCTGCCATATACAAATCATAATACCACATCTTATAGTAGAGAGTTTATTTTCCTCATTGCACACAACAGAGAAAATACAGTCATTTAGATAATTCAAGGTGCCTTATACACGTACCTATATACCCAAATCTCTTGCTCCAGTTACCCAGATATATCAAGAGAGAATATAAACAGAACAGAGTCAAAGGTACCTTAAACCTGCTTTGACAGATTCAAAGGATGCTAGATAGGAGATTCAAATACTTGGGTAGGAGTATGAATAAACTTAAAGGTCTCACATAGCTCTAGAGTAGTGAACAGCACAGTGCAGTAGGAACCAGAAATATTTAGTTCAAGTCCAAGGTCTACTTCTTACTAGGTATGCAAAGCTATTCACCATTCAAGTATGAGTTTTTAAAAAGAGGATGCTAATTCTGTCACTCTCGCAGAATCATTGTCAAGGACTGAATAAAATAAATGTTTGTGAGAGCATTGTGGGCTATAAAAGTGCTATATAGTATGATCACATCCCCACAAACCTCAGATCCTATGAAAAGTCCGTTGCCTCTTGATTACATTGAGCAGCTAGACTTTCCTACCCTTAATACTGAGCCATGTGGTTGAGGGGGAAAATGCTGAACTCATGGTAGAACAGTTAGAGTCCATGTCCCATCTGGCTCTTCACTATATTTCGTTAGATCTCCTAAATCAGAAGCCAGAAGTCTGGTAATACACCCATTCAACTTTTCTCTTAATCACTAAGAGAAACCCAGAACCAAGCCACGGCAACTGAAAAGTTAGCTTGAGAAACTTTAAAAATGTCTAAAGCTGAGTCTAGGCTGGATATTAAATTTAAAGGCCTGAAGCACATCTCTGGAATAATGAGTGTGATTAATATTTTTAAATATGATCAGAGTCTGATGGGACAGGAATTGATCTCTAGATTTAGATCAGGAAAGGGGTAGGAAAGAATGACTGGGTTTGACAAGATGTATTTCCCTCCTGCAGAAAGAAACCACAGAAGGGTCAGAGATTGTGGGAAGGCAAATAATGGCTTCCAGAATGCTCCACATCCACATCCCTGGAATTTGTGAATGTGATCTTTTGTAGCAAAGGGACTTTGCAGATGGGATTTAGTTAAGTTAAAGCTTTGAGATGGAGAGATTACTCTAGATTACGCAAACCGGCCCTAAATGTAATCATGTCTTTATGCAAAGGGGACATTTGACAACAGTAGAGGAAGGGGGAGAGGTGACTGTACAAATAAGATATTAGAGTAATGCAAGGGAAAGGCCAAATAATACAGGCAACTCCTTGAACCTAAAAAAATGCAAGAGAATAGATTCTCCCCTTGAAATTACAGTGGGAGTATGGCCCCGTAAACACCTTTAAGTTTAGTGAAATACATTTTAGACTTCTGGACTCTGGAACTGTAAAATAATAAATGTATGCTATTTTAAGCACTCAAAATTTCTAGTAATTTGTTGCAATAGCCATAGGAAGCTAACAAAGTTATGTTTAATTCTCTCTTGCTATGTTCTTTTGACACTCTTGGCTTTAAAGCTGACTTTTCATTACTATAGGCAGCCAATACCAGAAAAGTTGGTCAGTATATGGGCCTCAGATTCTCAGGTCCATGATTAGCCCAGATCCTTGGAGTAAATTAACCCAGATTCAACATACGAGTACTTCCTTCCAGGTAGATCTATTAACGGCTGAGGTTACTCATTTTTATGTGGTTATACACTGAGTTGGAAGGTGAGAAACAAGACACCCTTTATCTTTAAGATGTTTTGAGAATAATTTCATTTCATTCAAAATCCATTTGATCCCACAATCAAAGTACTAGGTATCTATGCAGAAGAAAATAAAATCATTTTGCCATAAGGACCTTTGAACTAGACTGTTCATCACAGCTTATTCACAATTGCCAAGATGTGGAATCAACCCAAGTGCCCATCAACCCATGAATGGATTAATAAACTGTGGTATATGTATACCATAGACTACTATTCAGCTACTAAAACAGATGGAGACCTTACATCATTTGTATTTACTTGGATGGAGGTGAAGAACATTCTCCTTAGTAAAATGTCACATGAATGGTAAAACAAGTATCCAATGTACTCAATACTAATATAAAACCAATAGATAAACAACTATACCCCTACATGAGAGAAAAACACAATTAAATTCAAGTGTGGTAGAGGGGAGGAGGGAGACGGGAGAAAAGGAAGGAGGGGGATTGGTGTGTACTCACCTAACAGGCACAATATAGGGGTGTACAGCACACCCCCTGGGTGAGGGGCTCAACTACAATTTGAACTTCACCTATCAAATGCAAATGATATAACCTAATCATTTGTACCCTCATATTTATCTGAAATAAATAAAATATTTTAAATATAACCTAGTAAACTACTTTAGCTATGTTAATCATTTCAAAAACAAAATACAATATCTTCCTTTCCTATCTTTCTTTACAAGAGGTGTTACTTCTTCACCATCATATGTGACAGCGGCTGACTGATTCGGTATTTCCTAGTAGTAATTAGGAAATTACTAGATGTAATTAGCAAAGTAGTAATTAGGAAATACGTGCCACTATCTGACACATATACAGCAATTTACAGTTTATATTAATTCTTTCACCATCGCTATGATACTGGAGGAAATAGTACGACCATCATTTTATAGGCAAGGAAATTGAAGCCCAAGAGAAACTTTCCCAGTATCTCAAAACCTAATGAAGTCACAGTGCAAGGACTCCAAAACTGGTATTCTGACTATAGAGTGCACAAAACAAAATATCACTAACCGAAAAGATTAAGTGGACTGCTACCAGTACTTCTACCAATAAGCAGGCAGGATTAACAAAAACAGACTTGCTTATTTATAAACTAATACATTTTCTTAAGTCATATATACTTACTTCTTTGTTGTCTTTACTACTCAAAAGTACTTGAGCATCATTGGGATGTGCTGGAAAAAAGAGAAGAATGTATTATGGAATATGTCACAATGGTGTTGAGACCCAACTATGTCTACTTTCATCTGTGTGACTATATGACATCCAAAGGGTTAACCAGTTTGATGTAAGCATTCCAAATTGTATATAAAATCAGCACATTGTACTTCATAAATGCAGTAATATACACAGTTATGATTTAATAAAAAATAAAAATAAGTGAAATAAAATAAAAGGGAACTTAATTTTCTAGGCTTCAGTTTTCTATGAAACCCATAAAATATATGGGAAACCAAACTCACCTTGTTTTCCCCAACTTAATACAGCTAATAACTAGAACACATGGAACATAAAAGTATTTTTTTGTTTTTGTTTTTGTTTTCTGAGACAGTGTCTCACTTTGTTGCCCTGGGTAGAATGCTGTGGCCTCACAGCTCACAGCAACCTCAAACTCCTGGGCTCAAGCTATCCTCTTGCCTCAGCCTCCCGAGTAGCTGGGACTATAGGCACCTGCCACAACACCAGGTGATTTTTTTTTTTTTTTTAGAGACAGGGTCTTGCTCTTGCTCAGGCTGGTCTCGAACCCATAAGCTAAAGCAATCCACCCACCTTGGCCTCCCAGAGTGCTAGGAGTACAGGCGTGAAGCCACCACACTCGGCCTATTTTATTGTTTTTTAAATTGAAAAATAGTATGTATTTATGGTATATAACATTTTGATATATATATACTGTGGAATGGCTAAATCAAGTAAATTCATATATCCGTAACCTTACATATTTATCATTTTATGGTGAGCACATTTAAAATCCACTCTCAGCAATTTCCAAATTATATAGTTAATACATTGATATTAACTATAATTAGCATATTTTTACAATAGATCTCCTGAACTTATTTCTTCCGACTGAAATGTTGCACCCTTTGACCAACATTCTCATTCCTTGGTAGCAATCATTCTATACTCGGCTTCTATAACTTTGATTGTTTCAGATTCTACATATAAATAAGATCATAGAATATTTGTCTTTTTGTGCCCAGCTTATTTCAATTAGCATAATCTTTCCCAGTTTCATGCATGTTGTCACAAATAGCAGCATTTCCTTTTATCTTAAGGCACAATAGTGTTCCATTATGTGGATATATATCCTTTTTTCTTTATCCATTCATTCATTGATGGACACTTAGGTTTCTTCTATAATTTGACTACTGTAAATGTTTCAATGAATGTGGGAGTACATATATTTCTACAACACTGATTAATATCCTTTAGAATGTATAGGAATTGTATATATGTTAGTTCTACTTCTAATTTTCTGAGGAATCTTAATGTTTCTATCCGTAATGGCTGTACTAAAATTTAACCTCTCACCAAAGGTGTGGAAGTGTTCCCTTCACTACACATCCTTGCCAACACTTATCTCTTGTATTTTTGATAATAGCCATCCTAACAGGTATATGATGATATCTCCTTATGGTTTTAATTTGCATTTTCCTGATGATTAGTTATGTTGAGCATTTCTTTCTCATATACTTGTTGGCCATTTTCATCTCTTCTTTTGAAAAATACCTTTGCCTTCTGGGGGCAAGACATGATTGCAAGAGGGACTTTACCTAACAAATGCAATCAGCGTAACCTGGCTTATTGTGCTTTCAATGAATCCCCAACAATAAAAAACAAGAAAAATACCTTTGCCCACTTTTTAATGGGGTTGTTTGCTTTTATGCAATTGAGTGCCTTAAACATTTTCTCTCATTTGCAGGTTGTCTCTTCACTTTGTTGATTATTTCCTTTGCTGTGCATACTTTTTTTGGTTTGATGCAATCCCATTTGTTTACTTTTGCTTTTGTTGCTTGTACTTTTGGTGTCTTATTCAAAAACTCATTGCCCAGACTAAAATCATGGAGTTGTCCCCCGTTTTTCTTCTGGTAGTTTTACAGTTTCATATATTACGTTTAAATCTTTAATCCATTTCTGATTTTTTTTTTTTGTATATAGTAAAAGTGTCCAATTATATTCTTCTGCTTGTTGTTTCACTGTGATGTGTTTGACACCATGTCACTCTAATCAATTCCATTGTTTTATTGATTACTATAGCTTTGTAGTAGCTTTTGAGATCAGGTAGTTTGGTGCCTCAAGCTTTGTTCTTTCCTCTGAAGATAATTTTGAGTATTTAGAGTCTTTTCGTGGTTCAATATAAATTTTAATGCAATATTGTCAGAATTCCAACAACATTTTATTTTATTTCAGATTACTACAAGGGTGCAATTAGGTTACAATGTTTGCATTTGTTAGGTAATGTCCCTGATGTAGTTGTGTCCAATGACATTTTTTGCACAATTAGATAAATCTGAGGATTTTTCTAATTCTGTGAAGTTTTTCTAATTCTGTGAAAAAGATGTCATTGGATTGAATTTGCAGATTGCTTTGGATAGCATGCACATTTTAGCAGTACAATTTTGTTCGATCCACAGATGTTGGATATCTGTCCATTTATTTAGATCTTCTTCAATTTCAACAATGTTTTATTATTTTCAGTATATAGAACTTTCACCTAAATCAGGCCTTTTGAATTCCTTCACTCATTTAACGAAAAAGTAGTTACTAAGTGTCTATATCGGGCTAGGTCTTGGCAAAACATAGATGAAAAACACATAGTGTTTTCCCTCACAGAGTGTATGGTCTTCTGAGAAGAGATATAAAGGTATATAGGCAACTGTAATGGAGTATTATAAGTGATATAGTCAAGGGGTTACAAAAGCACATGGGAGGGCTTCTGGGAAGTGAGATGTACAGTTGTAAAAAATAAGTAGGAGTTTGCCAGTCAAAGTGGCAAAAGGATGCAGATTTTCTCAGAGAGGATTTACTTACATACAAAACCTCAACACACTGTACTATCCACACCCACACCTATTAACATTGTACCTTCTGGCCTATAACCTTAAACAAGTGGTCCTAGCCAGAATTTTGCATGGCAAGCAGAGTATTCCCGTGAGCCCATGACTTTAAAATGGTTAAATTTGTACAGTATTCAGAAGATCAGCTGTCTGGCTCTAAATATCATGCACCCACCTTTTAAAATACTGTTGTTTAGAGAAAAGGGATGCCAGCTGGGCATCACATTTTAAAGGGATACCACATTTAGAAATCACCAGTAAGGATGATTTCAGACATCAAAGCAGACTATGACACAAACATCCAGAATCTATACCAAGAGCGAGCAGCTCCCACTCTCCCCACTATGAAAGGCAATCAAGACTGCTATTCATGACTGCCTGAGCTATTTTATACTAAACAAGATGCCATATATAAAGGTATATGGGCAAGTTAAAGATAGAACTCAATCATTCCATTTTTTACATGAACACATTCCTCTACTTTAGAAACCTTGTCATCAGGTCCAAGATAGAATAAATCAATTAAAATACTTTCTTGAAAGGTTTAATGCATCATTCTAGTGGATGTCTTCTTTCACTATCATAAAATTATCCCATTTTCCAGGTGATGCACATGTCCCCAAATTTCTGCAATATCTCTCTGAGTTATGAAAGTGTTTTTGCTTTCTGTGTAACTGACTTGATTGAAAAGCAGCAATTTTTATATTCCATAGTATTAAAAACACCAAGGAGAGAGCAAAGAAACATTGCTGGGTTCACTTCATTATTCGACCTAATTTCTTGAAAATGAAATGAGATGAGTTTTGGGGGACAACATTTCTTTTCCATGACTGAACCCTTTAATAAGCTATATTTGACTTTAGAACATGTGCAGTCTGAACTGAATATTGAACATCTGTTTAATCTTAGACCAACTGGAAAGCCATCAAAGACACTCCTCTGCTTCCACACTTGCAGTGAAAAGGAAATGAATTCTCTTTTTTCTTAACACTAAGGAAAATGATCTTCTCCAGACTCTTTCCTGTATCTTTTCTGGGTACAAACATGAACAGGCCAAGAGCACAACCCAACATTTGTATTGTTCATGTCTGTCATTATTCTAAAATTAGAGAAATAAACAAAAAATCTTGGGCCTACACAATACAGACTAAAATATTCGATTTTTTCCATCCCCTAAGTCATGGGGGAAAAAATAGTGATGTCTGTTATAAAATTATATAGGCCCAACTAAAGAAACACGTCTTGTCCAACTCCAGACTGTCAAGACAATGTGCCAGAAGTTTGCACAAGCTGTAGAAGTTTTATTTGCACGTTGCATTTAGATGTATCTTTCTTGATGGAACCATTTCTTTTTTGTATTTTGCTTCAATGCATCAATTTTAATCCCTGGGACAAATGATTAAATGTGTAGCTTTGTGGCTCAAAAGGGTAGGGTGCCGGCCCCGTATGCCGGAGGTGGTGGGTTCAAACCCAGCCCCGGCCAAAAAAAAAAAAAAAGTACATGTGTAAAGCAGATCTTCACTTCACCATCTCCCTTCTCCTTAGGGCCCACATCATCCCAGAGTACAGATGGAAGATGTGGAGTGAAACCAGAAGGGGTTCAGTCTCAGAAATGGGTGAAATGGCACAGGGGTTAAAGGTCACCTGGTAGATAACCTGCATAAAGCCAGGAGTCACATCTTTACCATATTCACTCATTGAATACAGTATCTTCCATCATTTTAGCAGTTTCTCAGAATGCAATTTTTTCTTGGATGGCCTACATCTTACATACTGAGATTTCATCATTGGAGTTACATTGGTCATATAAGGTTACTTTCTAGATCGATATAGATACTATACTGTCCATGTAGCAACAGAGGCATAGAGATACTATCTGATTGTCTTACTAAGGAAATTATTTATTTAAAGTATTTCTGAATATGGAATTTTATTCACAGATCACATGTAAGACATTGGACTGGGGTAAAGATGGAAGCAACCGGGAAAGCCATTTGGACCGCAGCATGATCTCTTATTCGCTGTTTTTAAGGGCACCAGAAATCCTAAAATTAAATAAAATATCTAACTTTCTCTTAGTATGTAAATCTGAGCCACAACTCTGATATAAGAGTTAATATCACTTTACTTTTCAGTAATCCAACTTGACTTCTACTTTGAAACCGCCTCTCTCCCTCTTCACCACCATCCTCACCTAAATTGTACCCTACAATGTCTCTGAACACATTCTGGCCTCGATACTCTATTCTTAGGTTAGCATCCAGAGTGATTCTTTTAAAATCTAACTCAGATCAGTCACTACCCTGTTCCGTGGCTTCCCACCGTTCCCCATTATAAGAGTAAGATCTGAGGTTTTCAACATCACCCCTTCCTATTTTCCCACCTCTCTCCCCTTATTCACAGGACTCTAGCTACACTTAGCATTCTTCCTATTCCTCAAAATACCTAATATCTTTCTTACTTCAGAGTCTTTCTTTGTCCTATTCCTTAAGCTTGGAAGGTTCTTTCCACTTTCTTAATCTGGCTAGCTCCTCTGTCCTGGAACTCTAAGCATAAATGTTACCTCTGCATACAGGCTCTTCCTAATGACTCTAATTCATCCCACCACTCCAGTCTTCCTTCTGGAGCTAAGCTGCTTGTTCATTAACTCCATAGCACTTATGACAATTCACATTTATTCTACTTGCTTTTTCTCTGACTCCTCCACTAAACTATAAGCTTGTTCAGGTCTGTGTCTCTCAATCTGGTTATATTTTAGAGGTGTAGTTACACGTCTGGCTCATTGTATTACAAGTGTTCAATAAATGATTGTTGACTACATGAATGAATGAGTGAATTAACTAACTTATACCTCATGTCCCATTATTGGAATTGTAGTGATGTGGGAATTATTTATATCCTACTGCTCAAGGTCATTACCAAGATCTGATTTTTCACACATCTACCTCCTACAGTGTATACTATCAGGTAGTACACAGCGTTAGTCACTGCTGCAGATACTGGCATGCTGGGAGCTTGTCAAAAAGTCATGAAAAGGCCGGGCACAGTGGCTCACACTAGCACTCTGGAAGGCCAAGGCAAATGGATTGCTTGAGCTCAGGAGTTTGAGACCAGCCTGAGCAAGAGCAAGACCTTGTCTCTACTACAAATAGAAAAACTAGCCAGGCATTGTGGTGGGCACCTGCAGTCTCAGCTACTCAGGAGGCTGAGGGAATAGAATCACCTGAACCCAAGATATTGAGGTTGCTGTGAGCTATGATGATTCCACAGCCCTCTACCCAGGGCAATAGAGTAAGACTCTGTCTCAATTAAAAAAAAAAAAAAGTCATGCAAAAATTTCAAAAATTTCAACCTCTGGCAAAAATGCCTTAAGAGAGGCAAAGGCAAATGGTGTCCTGGAGAGATGCTGAAGGAAAGGGGACAGAGGGATCGGGGTTGCATTCCTAGTTCACATAGTTGAGCTCCACCCCCTGAGAATAACATTCATATATGAGCTCTGACTGAGCTAATGCTGGAGCCAGTGGACAGGGAGAAAAATTGCAGTGAGTGCTTGTTAGCTGTACTCAAACCAAGACTTGACTCCTGTCCTCAGGCCCTGCCTTTGCCTCAAGCCCTGACCTCCAAACTGTCCAGTCACAGCTTGAAAGTTTTATCAGCCCACTGGTGCTACAAATCCTCAGCAGCCAGATTTTTCAGCCATACCTGAGGACAGTCTATCTGCCAGGAAATGTGTAAACCATTAGAATCAGCAAACCACCCAACATACCTGCAAGGTGAGAGAGAGACTGAGACATGCTTAAAGCTGGAGGTGCAGACGAGAACACCCCTCATCTGTAATTTAAACTGTGAATTTAATTTACAATTGAATTTCAAGACAAACTGCCCTTTTAGAATAAGAAAGCAAAAATTGAAATATCCTGTTTTGGCCAGTAGACTTAATCTCTGCTGCTGTCTCTTCCTAAACACCCGTGCTGCAACTAAGTAGTGGCATTCTCTGACCTTAATGTTTGCAAAATGGAGTTAATAATAACTACCAAAGTTGTTGTGAGGATTGAGATAATTCATATAAAAATGTAGTACTATGTTGGTGCAAAGCAAATGCTCAGTAAAGATTTATAATTTGGGGTAGTAGTATGAATAATAGATATATCAAATGAAACCATTCTCACAGCATGAAGAGACAATTAGATGATGGGTGTAAATAACATAATGTCTAGATGCATGCTCAGTACATGGTTACAATTACTGATATTATGGGTGCTATGCATGTATATTATTTTCCTCTCGGTAGACATGTGAAATAGATAGAAGCAGGTGGTGCTGTTTTAGAGATGTGGATACAGGCTTCAAAAGGTGAAACAACTTGCCAAAGTTTGCACAGCTTGTAGATCAGAGAGCCTGGAAATAAGCCCAGATCTTAAGACTCTTATGTCAGTGCCATTGTGCTTACTGAATGTGTGGTGGTATCACAGGTTCTATCCGGCCAGATGCCTGGTTTTGTAAACAAAGTTTTATTGGAACACAGCTACATCCACTCATTTCCATATTGGCCATGGCTGCTTTCATACTGCAGCAGCAGAGCTAAGTAGTTGTGACAGAACCTACATAGCCCAGGGGGTCTAAAGGATTTCCTATCTGGCCCTTTACAGAGCAAGTGCCAACTCCTGCTCCAATCCAAAGCTTTTTTAATGGCATCACAAACAAATGTTTATTTAAATAATCATTTTGTACATTTTCAGTTAAAAAGGAAGCAATAGAAAAAGATTGTCATGTAAATTCAGTTTCTTTCAAAAAGCCGAGTGGAAGTGTGACAGCATCTCTTCTAGTCAGGGGTCCTTGCAGCTGAGCAGGGAGGACTGTAGCAAAAAAGCAGATCACTAGAAGAGATTTTACTACCATGCACTTTTCAGTGCTTCCACTACCAAGTGAACGCTGGAGCCCTTTGACCTCAAGCATCCGTGCCACCTGTCATCAACCTTCCTAGACAGACCTTCAGACTAAGCACCACGTCACGTCTCCCCGTTTCCTGCTGCAATAGTGATAGCCATCCCAGTTTCCTTGATCTGTGGAACTAGAGCTGGCAAACATGACACTGTATCCTCTGCTGACAGTGCAAATCACGTGGCCCCAGGAAAAAAGAGCATGAAACAAGTGGAACCATCATTTGTCATCACGACACCGGCTGCTTAGTCCTAGATATGCATAGATGTTTTTTAGTACTAGTAAGGTTCTGTCCCATCTGGAGGTTAAGATTTCACAATTCCACTCAACATTTTATTTTATTTATTTATTTTTGTTGTTGCAGCTTTTTTTGGCCAGGGCTGGGTTTGAACGCGCCACCTCGGGCATATGGACCAGTGCCCTACTCCTTAAGCCACAGGCACCACCCTCCCCAACTAAACATTTTAAACCACAAAAGATAACACTGTTCCCCCCAATGAAGACTTTTTCTTAATCAGTATATACTGCAGTTGGCCCTTCCTTTTAAATAGGTGGTATGGAGAAAGTGTCTTATCAATCAAATCTTTTTGCCTTGCAACTTCATCAAGGTCCCTAGGCAGCAAGTTATGATAAGTGATCAGCTACAGAAGTTACTAAGGGAGAATAATTTTAACAAATGTTATTGTTATAAAGTCACTGGCTTTGAACATACGGTGTTGAGTGTTTGACGTTGTAATATGAATCATCAATGCTTTCTTCCCCAGTGATAGAGTGGCATCTCTTGTCACTCTTACCACACTTTTAGTTTGAGTAACTTCCTGTAATTGTGATGTGCATTGGGCTATCCTTAGGTTTATGCAATTGACTACATTATACAAGGAATAATATGTGAGAGGGTCGTTATTCCTAAATATGTCATTATAAAAGAAAGTTAATTGATTTGCAAAGGAAATGAGGTGTTCCTTGGTGAAAGAAAACACATCAAGGTTTAAATGCAGTTGAAATTGGAATGTTTTTACACTGGCTTACACTTTATGTAAGGAATTAGCACGCTCAGTTGGAGAGATACAAACTGCAGCCTGTAGAAAAGCCAGTTCTGAAAACATAAGCAAAATAAATTAAACGTCAAGTGAAGGGAGATATCAGATCCTCAAAAGAAACATCTTTAAATAATGTAATTCTCTAAGGTATTTTAATTCCTAAATATCATTTGTAATCTAGACATGGCAATATCACGGAAACAACCAAAGTATATTTTATGCTAATTATACCAGCAATATTCAAGCCTTTGTCATATTTATGTTATTATTTTCCTTGAGAGCTCAAGTTTGGTTCAGCTTCTACCAAAATGGGATCAGAACCAGAATAGCATTCACCTCAGGCCAAGTGCCTTCTCCTTTTTCTTATGCGTACAGAGACAACGATTAACTAAAGAAGCAGTAGTAATGTGGTCTTCTTGGAAAGGATCTATCGTAAGGCGTCATACAGAGAGTTAAGATTTTAGTCTCAAACAGTCCTTCTGAGAAAAAAAAAAAGTCCACAATCCATAAAAGAAGCGTAGGCACCTTTCGTGAAGCCATGTGCAAATGTAATTAGCATTGGTCATTCTCCCTAAAAACCTAGAATGTGAACTCTCTTCCAATGTTTCAGGAAATTCTACCTCATGAGTTTTGGTAGGAAGCAGAGGCCACTTCTCCCTTAGAGAAGCTTAAAATGCCGAACACTTACTTTGCCAGCTTCCCTCGCTACTGGAGTGTGAGCGTCTGTCCTAGATGAGTACTTCCTTTGCCTTCGCTAATGGTAAGAATCACCTGGGGTTCTTGTTAACAGCTACACAGGCCTATCTCATGGAGATTCTGGCTTGGTGGCTCTGAGTTCAGGCTGGGGAATGTTTAACCTTAATAAATATTCAGGTGCGTCTCATGATCAAAGAAGACCGGTAACCAAACATTGGCATAGACTAGAGCAGGCATCCTCAAACTTTTTCAACAGGGGGCCAGTTCACTGTTCCTCAGACCATTGGAGGGCCGGACTATAGTTTAAAAAAACAAACAAACTATGAACAAATTCCTATGCACACTGCACATATCTTATTTTGAAGTAAAAAACAAAACGGGAACAAATACAATTCACACCACTTCATGTGGCCTGCGGGCCGCAGTTTGAGGACGCCTGGACTAGACCCATGGTTCTTTACCTTGAGTGCTCATTAGATTAACCTACGGAGCTTTCAAAAACTTGGATTCTGGAAGTCACCCCAAACCAAAAGAATCGGAATAGTCTCTGGGTGGATCCCATGTGTATGAAGCATCATAGGTGATGCCATTGCTGAGTGAGGCTTTAAAAATCCTCCTTTAGGCCAAGGCTTCCCAAAGCAGGTGCTGAGACTTAGATGTAGGAATGAAGCAAGGACAGGACAACTGTGAGTAGTGTCAGTGGTAACTGCAGCACTATCAAGTTTCCAGGGTAGCATGGACGGCAGTGTCATTGAAAGCATTCTTCATCCGGGGGTCTCACATCAGCGGTCCAAACTACAGAGTCCGTAAAGTAGTGTCCTTACTTCATGCATTCATTGGTCTGATTTGGAGCATTGCTTAAGGTTGCATAATCCTGAGAGTGATTTTCCAAATTCTTGATAATTCTGTAAGCTAGCCAACTTTATTACATTCTTTCTCTATGTAAGTCAATCAGGAGTGTTTTCTGGGGATTTCGAGCAAAAATGCAAAGTATTACTAATACAGAGTAGTGGGGGGGAAACTCTGACTTTTCAGCACAGAACCTAAATTTGAATCTTATGTGACCCCTCCAAGTCTCTAGTTCTTCTTCTGTAAGATGGGAATGCTGCCCAGGTCTAGAAAGCTTTGGTGATGATTAAATTAAACAGTAGGTCGAAGGGCTGTTGGCAGGCTCCAGGATCCCTCTCTGAGAGGAGCTTAGGGGTAACAGTCTGGAATGGGGTTAAGGGACAAATCTTGAAGCTTTATTTGCATAGCAAACACAATACGTTGACTTTGATCACATGCACTGACTTTGAGAGTGGTTTATGGAGATTGGTTCCCAAAGCTGCTCCTGGGAACTGCCACTAGAAAGGGCTTGGCATAAGCCATTAAATGTTATTTCCCACTTTCATTCTTTAACATATAATGTGCATATCTAGTCAGAAAGCCCAGTCTTAGGAAAATAAGATTCCAGAGCCTATAGAAAACTATCATTTATTAGTTACCTAGTCTACTGAATAAATAACTTGGAGTCATAAAGTTCCAGTATATTTAAAGAACATAATTTATATATAGCACATATTTTTCTCTAATATTCTGAACTATGATCCTACTTCCTATTTATAGCCCTCCTTTATGTGATTAAGAATCCAATATGTGGCCAATGTCTTCTGGTCAGAAAGCTATATTTTGAGGTATCATTCAATGTTACCTCACTCAGTAAGGGTTTGCATTAGTTTGCTGTTGCTATGGCAAAATGGAAATTAAAACCTGAGAATTCTAAATCTGATATCTGCCAGACGGGTAGGATACAGACAAAATGTATTTTCATTATGATGACAGTCTTTTTTTTATTTTATAACTTGGCTCTCCACTTCCTCTTCTCTCCCCCTCACTCCATGTGACCCTAAGTCCCATCCTGTCCTCATGGAAAGATAAACCACTTTAACCAAAAAACCCATAATTAACCTACATTTTCTCATACTAACTCTTCTATATAGACACAGGCCTACATATCTATCTCAAATACAGTCACTTTTTGTTTTGATAATTGATTTCTAAAGATAAGCTATCCAACATACTCTTCTGCATGTTGCTATTATTTAAAAATATTATGTGAGGCTCAGCCCCGTAGCACAGTGTTTATGATGCCAGCCACATACACCAAAGGTGGCAGGTTCGAACCCAGCCCAGGCCAGCTAAACAACAATGACAACTGCAATAACAACAACAACAAAAAAAAATAGCCGGGCATTGTGGCAGGTGCCTGTAGTCCCAGCTACTTGGAAGGCTGAGGCAAGAGAATCGCTTAAGCCCAAGAATTTGACATTGCTGTGAGCTGTGACACCATAGCACACTATGGAGGGCAACATAGTGAGACTCTGTCTCAAAAATAAATAAATAAATAATAAAAATATTGTGTGAAAAAATCTCCAAATGTTTGGTTTTTTAAATAATTTTTATCTCAAAATATTAGGGGTACAGTGTTCTTATTACATGGATGAATTGTAGAATGCTGAAGTCAGAGTTTTAGTGTGTCCATCACCAGAACGGAGTACATTGTACTCAATAGGTAAGTTTTTATACCTCATCCTTCTCCTACTCTTCCCTATTCTTCGTTTCCAGTGTTCTTTAAACCACTTTAGTTCCCACCTATTAGTGAGAACATGCAGGGTTTTTTTCCCCATTCCTGAGGTGCTTCACTTAGGAAAATGGTTTCCAGTTCCATCCAAGTTGCTGTGGATGACATCATTTCATTCCTTTTTATGGCTGAGTAGTACTCCATAGTATATATGCTACATTTTCTTTATCCACTCATCAATTGATGGATAATTAGGTTGTTTCCACATCTTTGTAATTGTGAATTGGGATGCGATAAGCATTACAGGTATCTTTTTGATATAATGACTTCTTTTCCTTTGGATAGATAGCCAGTAGCGGCATTGGTGGATGAATGGTAGTATACTTTTAGTTCTTTGAGGAAGGATTTTCATAGAGGTTGTAATAATTTATAGTCCCACCAACCGTACACAAATGTTCCTTTTAAACCACGTAATTTTGACATGCTGTAGAGTTCAATGCGCTATTATTTGGGGGGATTTTTATATCTATATTAATGAGGGATATTAGTCTTTAGTTTTATTTTTTTGCTGTGTCCTTTCCTGGCTTTGGTATCAAAATGATACTTGCTTCATAGAGTGATCCTCCATACATGTAGATGTTTCTATTAAACATAAAAAGGGCCTGGCACAGTGGCTCAGGCCTGTAATTCCGACTCTCTGGGAGGCCGAGGCAGGTGGATTACCTCAGCTCATAGGTTTAAGATCAGCCTGAGCAAGAGAAAGACTCAGTCTCTAAAACTAGCTGGGCATTATGGCAAGTGCCTGTAGTCCCAGCTACTTGGGAGGCTGAGACAAGAAAATTATTTGAGACCAAGAGTTTGAGGTTGCTGTGAGCTATGACACCATGGCACTCTACTGATGGTGACAAATTGAGACTATGTCTCAAAAAAAAAAAACCATACAGGGCAGCACCTGTGGCTCAGTGGGTAGGGCGCCAGCCCCATATGCCGAGGGTGGCGGGTTCAAGCCTGGCCCTGGCCAAACTGCAGCAAAAAAATAGCCGGGCGTTGTGGTGGGTGCCTGTAGTCCCAGCTATTTGGGAGGCTGAGGCAAGAGAATCACCTAAGCCCAAGAGCTGGAGGTTGCTGTGAGCTGTGACACCACAGCACTCTATTGAGGGTGACAAAGTAAGACTCTGTCTCTCTAAAAAAAGAAGAAAAAAGGCCATCTAGTGTCTGTCAGAATAAGATATGTAGTTGATTAATATACTACTTAGATATCTGCAGTAAAATATCCAACCAGGGTATATCTGAAAAAAAAAATAGTAATTGCATTGTACCAAAAAGCCTCATAGCAGTATTTTTAAACTTTTTCAAAAACTTTAATTTTAAAGCTGAAACGCAGCATATTGTTCTTTTCAATGTCATTTCAGAATTTTCCCTATATATGTGTTCCCAATAACTTCATAGATAATTTTACTAATTATATTTAAGCTTCCATCATTATTTTTTGTTTCTATTTTATTGACATAGTAATTATATCTATTATGAGATACATGGTTTCCATGGTTTCAATGCATGTAATATATAGTGATCCAATCAGGGTAATTAGCAAATTAGCAAATGTGTCATTTCTTTGTGTTGGGAGCATTACAGCAATGTTCTTATATAGCATATTCTGTAGAAAAATTAAATATTTAAAAGGTACTCACTAAGTGATACATAAAGCTATCTAGTGAGTATAAGGCATTATGCCAGGTACATCAGTGCACCTGAAGAGAAATAACAAATGGCTCCTGTCTTACACAACCTCAACGTAACTATTTTGGAAGATATATGATAGATCTAGTCATGGTTCTCAACCCTGGGCATACACTGAAATCACTTGAAAGTCCATGAGATGCTTATTCCAGAGCCATGCCCTAAACCAATTAAATCAAATGTCTGTGGGCAAAGATGGATCAAAGGGTCAAGCTGCAGGGCAATTCTACCGCACAGCTAAGATGAAAAACAAGAGCCCTCCAGGAAACAGTCAAGAATCAAAGTTTACTTTCTTGTTTTTACCGCTTTCTTCCTCCCGGCTCATTTCTTCAGGATTGTTCCACACACACAACCCAGAAGCCCCACATCCAACAAGTACTCCAATATTCATACACTTTCCATTTTCAACACTTCTTACCCACTTTAAGCAAAATGGCCTACCCAGTGGACATGTGCTATCACAGCTACTGACCTGCTTTTATCAACTCATACCACCTCATATGACTTTAACCTGGGATTCTTTTGGAGCCCTCAACCCAATGATGAGAGTGCTGGGCTGCTAAGAGAAAGAGTTAGGGAACTTGACGTACCTAAGTACCAGTGTTTCCTACAAAGAGATCCTGTATGCTCTGTCCGAAGGAATGTGCCCTCTTCTGCTGTTCACCTGGTGAGTTCTGCCCATCCTTTAAGATATAGTGCAGATACATTCTCTGATGCCTTCATGACCCCTGGGCGTAACTGCACATCCCTTTCTCTCTGCTGTACTGCCACACTGTAGCAGAGCTATTTGTTTCCATCTGCAGTGGGCGGGTGTGCGCAGGTCAAGGATCTCCTCCCTACCCTTTCTGTCCCTACTCCAGGACCTTGTACCAAATCTCTTTTGTAGACTGAGTTTATTTTTTGAATCTCACATTCCACAAACCCTACTAGATCTAACATCAGCTCTCCAACTTGCCTAAATGCTATAGTAGAAATTTCTACTATAATAACAAATCTCTTTGCCCAAATTTTCTTTGGGGTTCTCTTAATTCTTTTGTAGTTGTTTTAAATTGTCATATGTCAATATTGCAACTCACTTCAGCAACAAAAAGGTGATGGGGAGAAATGATGAGGCATATGATTTTGGAAGACACAGATAATGTTTGAATCTGAGTAATGGGTATATTGAATATTGTTATAGATAACATTTATTTATAAGTTTCTATATATAAGTGTATATAAATATGTTATATAAAATAAATAATTTAATATGCATATTATGTATGGTATGCTTATACAAAGTTAGATAATATATACTTGTATAATACACTTAAATATCATGTATGTCATATATTATGAATGCATAATATATGATTTTATATATATTATGTATTTTATATAAATATGGCATATCATACCATATATTTATCATGTATAATATACTTATGTATTATATATTCTATGTGATTATATGAACATATATCATATACTTATATAATAATCAAATTTACATAATATATATTTAATATATTTTTCTAGATACTATATAAGGTATTCTATAAATACATAAATATATTAATATTTGTAACAATTAAAACATAACATTATACATATATAACATTTTTAATAGTAAGTTAATTTTTCAGGTTTAAAAAGATTTAAGATTTTTAAAACTTTTTCTAAATGCTTATAATTGTTTTTTAGGGGTAGTGTGTTAATACTGCACAATCTTCTTTCTTTAAGGCTGCATAATATTCCATGGTGTACATATACCACAATTTATTGATCCATTCGTGGATCGATGGGCACTTGGGCTTTTTCCAAGACTTAGCAATTATGAATAGGGCTGCAATAAACATTCTGGTACAAATATCTTTATTATGATTTGATTTTTGGTCTTCAGGGTATATGCCCAGTAGAGGAATTACAGGATTGAATGGCAGGTCTATTTTTAGATCTCTAAGTGTTCTCCATATATCTTTCCAAAAGGAAAGATGGATGGGAGCTGGAACATATTCTTAGTAAAGTATCTCAAGAACGGAAGAAAAAGTACCCAATGTACTCACTCTTATTATGAAACTAATCTAGGACCTTCACATGAAAGCTATAACCCAGTTACAACCTAAGAATAGGGGGAAGGGGGAAAGGGAGGGGAGGGAGGGGGGAGGCAGGTGGAGGGAGGGGGATTAATGGAATTACACCTGCGGTGCATCTTACAAGGGTATATGTGAATTAGTAAAAGTGGAATGTAAAGGTCTTAGCAAAATAACTAAGAAAATGCCAGGAAGGCTATGTTAACTAGTGTGATGAAAATGTGTCAAACAGTCTATGAACCAAGTGTATGGTGCCCCATGATCATACTAATGTACACAGCTATGATTTAATAAAAAAAAAATACTTCACAATCTTATGTTATCAGTATTTACACTGTCTTATGATTTTTTCCAATGGCTATATTATCTTTTAGACTTAGTTTCTGCTAACTGCGTAAGTCTCAGGGGATTTCTTGTCATTTTAGCTGGATCTTAAGGTTTTGTTTTTCTCCTGGGTGTTTCGTTATTTCTAAATTACTTCCTAATCTCATAAGACATTATAAACCTACTTTTTCTTTCATTGTTTTTAGTAATATTTAGTAGAGATGAAACTTTTATGAAACTGACATATAACACTGAGTGATTTAATAAATACTATCCACATTCTTTTACAGACCATCCAGCCTGATGTTCCCTGAGTGACCCTCCCTATTCTCATCTCCCTCCTTTACTCAAAGGTAACCACTACCCTGAATGCCATGTTCATCATTCTCAGGATTTTTTTATTAGTTAGTATGTTCATCTTCTAAACAATATATTATTTAATTTTGCATGTTTTGAATTCTCTATAAATAGATCCATGCTATATGCATTCTTCAACAACTTGCTTTTTCTTGCTCAAATTACACCCCATTGCCAAAGAAAAACTTTTATCTTTTCAGCAACAATGCATGGAACCTATACTAAGGCTATGTATTTTAATGATATGTGTGTGTATAAAGTTACAACTATTGGGCGGCACCTGTGGCTCAAGGAGTAGGGTGCCGGTCCCATATGCCGGAGGTGGCGGGTTCAAACCCAGCCCCAGTCAAAAAAAAAAGTTACAACTATTTAAACTGCACACAAACTTTATGGCCACCCAGCATGTAGACATACAAAGAAAATACCCTTACATGCAATATGTTATGCTACTGTAAAATATTCATTTAGACTTACTCATATATTCTACTTTTACCATTCTTTATTCCTTCCCATATCTCCAAACTTCCACTGGGAATTATCTCCCTTTTGTGTGAATATTACCCTTTGTATAGATCTGCTCATAAAAAATTCCTGTTTTGGGGTGGTGCCTGTGGCTCAAAGGAGTAGGGCGCCCACCCCGTATGCTGGAGGTGGTGGGTTCAAACCCAGCCCCGGCCAGAAACTGCAAAAAGAAAAATTCCTGTTTTTATTATTCTGAAATCTTTTCACCGTATTCTCTTTATATGTTTTGAAAACTTCTCAACTACTACCTCTTCAAATATTGCTTCGTTCCATTCTAATTACCCTCTCATTCTGGGATATCAATTTTAAATGCATGTTCAAGCTTCTCACTGTATTGTCTGTCTCATATTGTTTGTTCTGTATTCTCCACCCTTTTTGTTTCCTTGTAGATTTTTTCTAAATTATTGTCTATTTTACTTATTAATTCTTTCATCAGCTGTTCGATGTGACAGTTGTTTAACTTGTTTTCATTCTGTTTTTTGTTGTTGCTATTGTTGTTCTAGAATTTCTTTTTGGTTCTCTTTCAAATCTGTCATTTTTTATACTTTCCAGCCCTCTGCAAAAATTTTTAAGTTGCTCTCATCTAAGGATGTTTAAATTTTAACTATATTCATCTGCATAGTGAAAATCCTATCCAGGAATGTAAGAAAATAGGAGTTCTTTTTTTATTTTCTATACCTTCTCATGTTTCTTAAATTGTCATGTTTTCTTCTGAGTTTAATTGTATTTCTTTGTGTACTAAATATTGTATTTGCAAAAAAACATATGTAGATCTTAATTTCTTTGGGAGACAATAGTATCTTCCTCTAGAGAACGTATTCATTGGTTTCTGCCAGGTACCTTCAGTCATTTGACCCAAAGGTTATCTTATTTCCATTTTAGGGACTGAGAATTTCTTGACTGTCCACGTGACACACTGCCAGTCATAGTATGTGGAAGTACCATTTTCTTTCCAGTTTTCCATCATTCCTACAATGCTTCCTTCCAGATTTTCAGTGTAAAAGATAGGCCCACAGGACAAATCTGGCCTGCAAACCAAAACCCGCCTTTGGCCCACTTTTGCACATGACCCATGGACTCTCAGAATGTTTTTTTTTTTTTTTTTTTACATTTTTAAAGGGTTGAAAAACAAGTCAAGAAGATATACTGGAAGCCATATAGATAAAGATAAAGATATTACTCTCTGATCCTTTACAGATATATTTTCCACCTCCTGATCTAAAGCATGAAATAGTTGACCACACCCCCATTATTTGTTAGATGCTATAACCCAACTTTTTCCCCCTAGAATTTCAAGGCTTTTAAAAAGACACTCAGCATCTTAGTTACCTATTTCAAATCAGCAAATAATCCTAAGAGGAAGGGGAAATTTGAATGCTAAGCCTAGTCTCCATATTTCTGTCTTCTCCCATATATTTGCCTAGTGATCTTTCATTACCATTTTAGCTCTTATATGCTTTTAAGAAAACAATTTTAAAAGATGAATTAAATATAACAATATTCTTTAAAAAGAAGGTGGGCATGAATTACCTAGTCTATCATTACTCAAAGCAAAAGCCAAAAAATTCTTCAGATTTATCTTCTAATTTGTTAAATATGTTCAATTTACATGTATTAATTAAACATATTGTTCTAAATTTCAGTCATATTTTATTACCATAATATCTACCATTGTTTTTCAAAGCTTGTAACATTTGCTAACCTTTATAATATTATGGTATGCTCATCTTTTTAATCACATCTATCTTTAAATATAGCAAGTATATCTTAAATTTGGTATCTAATAATTTCAGTACTTAATTTTTTGTTCTGAACTTGCTATCATTTCAGGTTCCTTTTGTTCCATTTTGTTCATGGTGCCTTAATCTGTTGTGTGCTTTGTGGGTTTTGTTTTTTTTTTCCTAAAAGCTCACATTTCTTTGAATTTCAATCTATGTGAATTCTTTAAGGATTAGAAATATGGTGGATTTGTAACCTGGTTTCTTGTACCCTCAATGAATCCCCAACAATAAAAAAAAAAAAGGAAAAAAATAAAGAAAAATGGTGGATTCAATACCATTTCCATTGAAAATAACTAATAATTCTGGATGGATAAATATGAAAAAATATTTTTAAATGTGTCAATAATTTGGCAAGTAAGTACATTACATGCAGAGGCTAAAACATGAGAATGGATATTAGAAAGGTAAATCTGTATGAAAGTGAGTCCCTAGACACTTAGTGCTTCATTGCTCAATCTACACAAATCTGACAGCCCTGTATAGAAAACTAAGAGGTCAATCAACTTAAAATTAAATTTAGTCATATTAATAAAATATTTAAAGCTTTAGTCCTGAAGGTCAGACAAGTTTTCGTGAAAAAGTTGCAATAGTAATCAAAATCATTCATACATGTTTATAAGATACTAGATACAGCCACAGTCATTAATCATCAATTCCTATGTGATCAATTGATGACTTCCGCGTAATAGTATAGCCTGTGTGGATAAGACTGATGAAGCTCACCCACAGCCAGTCCTCCTACCAGGTGCACAAGAGAATGCACTCGCCATTCCCTTTATGTTGAGGGAGAAACATTTGAACTGGTTTTAGTGAGTGAAATATGAGCAGAAGTGCTGTATGCCACTTCCAGATTCAGGCTTTTAAAAGTCCCTGAATGATCCTCTAATTCTCTTCACCTGTCACACTACATAGGACATGCAGCGAAGTGATGACACCAGAAAATAGAATGCCTAATAGCTACCCAGGAGTACCCAGGGCTACCCAGGAGTTTCACCTGACTTGCACTATACCCACACGTACAAGAAATAAGCTGTTTTAAGTTACATGATTAAGATTTCAGAGATAAATTCATTACTGCAACATAGCCTAGCATTTCCCAGGGGATTTCATCCTATAAAATCCCAAACCACAGATCTTCACTCTGAACCATTACAGACATAATGCTAATAATGGCTGCAGAAGCAGAAGCAGCAGTTACGACTTTTACTGAGTCCTTCCTTTTTGCTAAACATTGCGCTAAACATTTTGCATACATCAATTCTTTCATCTCCACCATAATTCTATAAGGTAGGCACTATTAGTGTCCCTATTTTAACTTATACACAAATTTTAGACAAGTTAGATAATTTCTCCAGGGTCTCAGAGCATTCAAGTTGTCCTGACTAATGATGCATGCCAAATTTTTCTATTGTTCAACACAAGCTCTAAGACTCTCTTCTATCATTATGAAAATATTTCTTCAGGGCCTACCAAGTGCCAGGAACTTAACTTCTGCATCTACAGAGTTCAGGAAACCAAATGGTCGCTTTCCTCATAGAGGTTAATGTTTGATTTTCTACAACATATATGTTTGTTCACATGATCACGTTTTCACATAGAGTAACACATAGATTGCTTCTGGGACCAGTTCACAAACTCACAAATATGACATGAGATTGTTTCTTCTTTTGCACTCATCAAATAAATGCTAGGAATTGGGAATACAAAGCCAGGAGACATAGTTTAAATTCCTAAAATAGATTACCTTTTAGGGTGGAAATCAATCAAACAATCTTTCTCCTGGAAGAATTAGTAAGTGAAAGCTATGAATAAATCCACAAGACAAACTCAAATTTTATTGCACTTATAAGTCATACTTCAAACTTTGTCCAGCATATATTTAAAACTCACACACGCTCTGTGAAGTCAATGGGACTCTGGATATTAACCCATATTGATACTTATAGCTTATTTCTCTTAGAATGAAACTATTCTCACTCTTAGACATTTTTTCAAGGAACCCCATTCCATGACATAATACTATTATTATTAACAACAATAATAATGTGCTATTCTATATACATACATATATACATGTATACAGAGATATACACATATACATATATTTAATCCTTACAGCAAACCTATGAGGAAAATGCTGTCATTACCACTTATTTCATAGTTGAAGAAACTGAAGATCAGAGGTTGATTCTTCTGAGATCTCATAGCCTGTATCCCAATCCCCATATATATGTGCTCATTTTCCAATCTGTATAGTCAAAAAAAATCCTCAAGTATAATTAAGTGGGAATTAACATAATATAATCTGACCCCCAAATTCAGATCATAACCTGAAATCTTTCAAGGAAATACATTAACCACAGCATCCAGTCCATGTCACAGCTTAATATATAACTATCTTCATACCACCTAACAACTGTAGACAGAACTTGGCTGTAGGCTTCTGCTGGGGAAAGAGTCATAGCTTCTATCCACTGAATGGACCAAGAATAGGCGTTGATTCACAGTAACCAGTCCATACAGCAATGTACAAAGTTGCAAAGATTATTCACTTGGCCAACCAGATTCTCACACCAGAATAAGAAATATTTTTAAAATAGAGAAACAATTGGTAGTTTACAAGATTGGACAATTGAGTTTATGAACTTATCCTAGCGAAAGTGCTACATACCTCACTGCTGAATATCACTATGGTCATCTTCAAGGTACTCCCTTTAGGAAATTATGCACCAATTCCAGCACCTAGTCCACCTACCCTTGAAAGCTATTTTGGAACACTTTTTCTGGGATGGCCATCAGAGATGTTATTGTACAAGGTCTAACAATTAAGTTCACAACTCATCCTAGAAAAAGTGTTACCTGCGGTGCATCTTACAAGGGTACATGTGAAACTTAGTAAATGTAGAATATAAATGTCTTAACACAATAACTAAGAAAATGCCAGGAAGGCTATGTTAACCAGTGTGATGAAAATGTGTCAAATTGTTTATAAAACCAGTGTATGGTGCCCCATGATCGCATTGATGTACACAGCTATGATTTAATATTAATAAAAAAATATGAAAAAAAGAAAAAGTGTTACATATTGCATTGCTAAAAATCACTATGGTCACCAGATGGCCAAGAGGAGTACTTTGAAGATTACCATAGTAATATTCAGCAATGAATTATGGAGCACTTTTTCTAGGATGAATTCGTGAACTTTATTGTCCGACCTCATGTACATTTTTTCAACAAAAATTTATAAATCAGCTTCTATGTTTCAGCATTTTTCCAGGCACTGGGGGTACAATAATGAACTAAAAGAAAAAAGAAAGACAAAATACAAGATCTCTGACCTTGCAGAGTTCATAGTAGGTAGGAAGAAGAAGAATATTATGTAATTGGTTAAAATAGTATTACACATGATGATAAAAGCTATAGAGAAAAGTCAGCCAAGAAAAGTAGATAGGGAGAAATGTTAAGAAAGATGCAGTAATCTGGAAGAACTAGGTGATGAGATGAAAAAATTATTTTTACAAGAATGACAAATGTCTTGTAGGTCATTGTACCCCAATTGAGATAACAAGATACAGGACACTTTGGAGCAGATTGCATGATGTAACTTAACATTTAAAAGGATCACCACTATGGATGCTATATCGAGATTAAATTGTATAGGGCAAGGGTGAGACGAAGAAAGAAGCCAGGAGGCTATTATAATAAATCATAAGGAAGGTGGTAGAAGCTGGGATAAGAGTGGTAATAGTGAAAATGGAAAGAAGTGGTTGAATTTTGGTCATAATTGACAGTAGAGCCAACAGGATTTGCTGACATATTAGATATGGGATGTTAGAGAGTCAAGAATAACTCCAAAATTCTAGTGTATCCAGAATAATGGCTTGCCATTGTCTGACACAGAGAAAGCTACAGTTAGTCAAATTTGGGGGAGAACACCAAGAGTTCTGTTTTAAATGTATTAAGTTTACGATGTCTGTTAGCTATTCATGTAGAGATGTCAATAGACCTCTGGATATATGAGTCTCTTGTGTTTAGAGAGAAGATCTGAGTTAGAGGTCCAAATCTGGGAACCATCAGCATATAGATAGTATTCTAATCTATGGAACTGGATTAGTCTAAAAAGAATAAGTATAGACAGAAGTAAGCTCTAAGGACTGAGTTCAGAGGCGGGCCAATATTTAAGGGTAGGAGATGTGGAGGAATCAGCAAAGGAAATGAAGGAGTGCCTAGTAAGGTAGAAGGAAAATCAGGAGAGTACAGTTCTTGAAATTCAGGTTGAAGTGTTTCAAGGAGGAAAGAATTATTAAGGATATCAAATACTCCAGCTAGGTCAAGTATGATGAATAATGATAATTGAACATTGAATTCAACAATGAGAACATCTTTGATGTTGACAATAGCTGTATTAGTAGAATGATGAGGATGAAATGCTGACACGAGTAAGTTCAAGAAGGAATATGAAGAGAAGAAATAAAGACAATGGCCATAAGCAACTTTTTCAAAGAGTTTTGCTATAAAAGATAGCCGAAAAATGGGACAGCATCTAGAAATGGATGTGTGCCTAAGGTGTTTTTTGTTTGGTTTGGTGTGGTTTGGTTTGAAGAATGGAGACATTAAATCGCATTTTCATGGTCACAGGAATGGTTCAGTAAGAGGGGAAAAGATGATGGAAGAAAGAAAAAATTGCTGGAGTGCTGTTTTTGAGTAGGTGAGAAGGGATGAGGCTGACTGCGCCAGTGGGTTTTGATTAGGTGTTTGTATGGATCACCTCTGGCACCAGGAGAGAAGTTTGAGCTTATGGGTAGAGACACAACATCAGGTGTATAGGGGTGGTCAGCTATTCTTTTCTGGTTTATGGAAAAATAGAAGCAAAGATAGGTAGCAGAATCCACTTAATGACAGAGTTCTAAAGTGGAGGTCTGTTAACAATTTCAGTTACAGCATGTGACAAGAAAATGCAATTCTTGGAGCAGCTTCCTTGGATACTGAGTGACAATTGTCTGTGGGTCCAGTGAGATTACTCCTATTCTGTATTCTTACAAAAAATAATACTTAAGGGATCTTGAGTAGTTCTTTGTTCTTCAAAATCAAGAGAGCCTAACATACCTGCAGACATGGAGTCCCAAATATGACATCTGAACCTGGTGTATCTAGAACTGCATTTATCCCACCCCAATTTGTTATGATTTGAACTCCAGAACTAATGTCAACTGAATGATTTTGGGGGGGACCCTTACAGCCCTGTGAGACTTTGATACTCAGAATACTAAGTATTATACCAGGTATTATAGTGTATGATGATTTGAGTCTACTATTGTGTTGTGGCTATCCTGAATCCCACTGTATTTTGCTATTGTCATTTTCACATGCCCATTATCACTTCTCCTGAACTTTTCATTTGAGTTAAATAGTTGAAACGTTTGTAACTTGCATTTTGTTTCTTATTTTTTTGTTTCAAAATATGAAGGGGGTACAAATGTTTTTGTTACGTGGACAGCTCTATAATGCTTTAGTCAGGGCTATACGTGTGTCCATCCCCTGAATATAGTTCATTGAGTACTACTCATCCATATAAAGGAGTGAATTAATGTTTTTTTGCAGCAATGTGGATGGAACTGGAGGCCATTATCCTAAGTGAAGTATCTTAAAAATTAGTGGCATTTTAGAATCACTTCAAAGTAGGCACAAAACCTTTGGTATTAGATACTTGTACGCTTAGCATAACAATCAGAACCAAATAGACTTCATCAAATGCCCCATTTCTATTTAAGGTAAAAAAATACTATGCTTTAGTAGAAAGTATACTACAAAATTTCAGGAACTTAAAACAACATAAGTTTATTTCTCATTCATATAATAGTGCAAAGCAGGATATGTATTCTATAGGCAGCTTTCCTCCATGCAATGATGCAAGAAATTGGGCTCCTTCCAACTTATGGCTTTATCTTTTTTTAGGGCCTTATTATTTATATCTAGCCAATAAAAAATAGTAAAAGACAGAAAAGATATACCTACTTAACATATTTTAAAGGGCATAATAGTACATAAGTATGGGTATTATGTTGTATAGCAGATCTCTAGAACTTATTTTTCTTGCATAACTGACATTTATATGCCCATTGAGTAACAATTCTCCAGTTCTTCCTCCTCCTAACTCTTGGAAACCACCATTCTATTCTGTTTCTATGAATCTGACTATTTCAGATATCTCATGTAAGTGGAATCATTTGTTGTTCTGACTGGTATATATGTTAAGATGATAGAGCTCATATTAATTGTTCTTACCACACACACACACACACACACACAAAAGAACACAAGGAAATTTTTGGTAGTCATGAATATGTTTAGTACCTTAATTGTAGTGAAGGTATCACCCATATGTACATATGTCCAAACGCATCCAAACGTACACATTAAATATATGCAATTTATGTATCAGTTGTATTTCATAAATGCTTTTTAAAAGAGAAGTTATACCCATTTCATAAAAGCCATTGCCTCAAAGTGATATACATCATTTTTACTGCCATTCCATTGTAAGAATTAGTCAATAGTTACAAGTAGAGGTGATGCGATCTGGGAAATACAGTGTCTGACTACCAGCCACCATCCAACAACTCAGAGAATACAAATTGTGTTGCCCAGTGTGTTATTTCATCTCCAAAGATGGCTACAAACAAACCATGCTGCACAGTATTCATGCCTTTGGGTGGCTCCTTCTCACAAGGGATCTTAATTTCCCTTATCTTGCTTTAATCAACAGAATACTGCAGCATGACCCAGCGCTTATTCTCAAACAAAAGCTTCTGGGTTTGTGCACTTGAATGTGCTATACAACTATGTAAAAAGTCCATCAACTCTGAAGGTGGGACTCTGTTAAAAGGCTACATGAGGGGGGTGACTCAGCTGTCCCACCACTGTAGCCAATCCTAGCTTTCAGGTCATCTTCTGCTGCAGCTATGCAAGAGTTCCTAAGCAAGTCCAGCGGAAGTATCGCCAGACTGAACCAATCAATCTGTAGAATTACGAGAAATAATCAAATGGTCGTTGTGCTGAGCTAATAAGTTTTGGGGCAGTTTGTCATGCAGCAATAGATAACTGAAACACACAGCTAGCTGTATTTACTGAAGTTTCCAAACAAATTACCTTCGTTTACTTTAAATGTTTTTCCTGATAAAGTTCAAAAAACCATTTTTTTTTTTCAGGAGAAAAAAATAAATATTTTCTTTTCTCAGAGTAAAGCTACAATATGACATCAGGTACTGAACATCTACAGCTTCCAGTAGCCACAGTACAATGCCCTGCTTTGGAGGGTCAGGTACTTTTCTTTAGGAATAGTGAGACCTGTTGGCATTTTTCTACTACTATTTCATAAGTGGCCATTTAGACTGGTTACTTAGAAGGTCAGCTCAGGATAAAAGTAGCAGGGAAGAGGATGACAAAAAGGAAAGAAGGGAAGAAAAGAGAGGAGGAAAGCAAAGAACTCTCATGAGTTGCCAAACAAATCTTAATAAGGAACAAAAGTAAGTAAGAAAACGATAGAAGCAAAGAACTACCTATCAAGTCAAAAAAGATCAAATATACTTAATGGCATATATGCAGCTCAAAATAAGAGATCCAAAGAAAGAGGAATTATTATATCCTATTTATCTTAGGATGACCTATTTATAGTAATATGAACTGAGTGCAATTATACACTTTTCACTGCAATGTGGAATAATTTCCACTAATTATCATATTTTGAGGGAGTTTGCCTCTTGAAACTTTTCTAAGTCATGTTTAGCATTTCTCTGTACCCTATGGAATGTTTGCCATAAATTAAACTCAATAGGAGCCTCGGTTAAAGTTCAAAAAATAAAGGTATTTTGTGCATTGAAATCCCAAAGTGCCAGGGTGAGATCCTCTTTGACAAAGAGGATCTGACTCTATCAGAGTCACATTATCTTGATGAATTATCAAGGTAGATTGAAAGCCTGGGTTTTAATTTTGTACCCTCTGAAATCTGATTTTAAAAGGGTAATGTCACATTAAGCAAAACCAGAAGCCATTGTACTAATTTCCCATGAGTATTGTGACTATCAATAAGAGATCTTTTGCTAAACTTCTAGCACTAACAACTCCAATGGCGCTGGTAAGAACACATTCTTTCCTCTGATGAGTTACTTATCAGACTGCGTTCAAGTCGTGCTGACCTAGGAATCATTCTGTCACTTGAAGGTGATTATACATGCCATAGCTCTTTTATTCAAAGATGCTGCTAATTGAAATGTACTATTGATTTAGTAACAGCTCATGGGAAATAACAAAGAAATTCTCAATGCAATATACATACACCTTGACTGTAGGTGGCATGGGAACTTTAAGTGTCTATTATTTGTACCTCACATTGTGTAGGTCATTGGTTACTTTTACTGAACACATATGATGCAACAGACATTACATTAGATTCTAAGGATAAAATAGCAAGAACATGCATGATCTCCATCATCAAGTGACCCACAAAACCTCTGAGGCAGAAAGAACTGAGAGAAGCCAGTTTAGATGGAGCACAATAGGAGATAAAATGGCTCCATAGAGTTTTTGAGGGATTTTGGCTTTTGATAACAATGAGTAAGAAGAGGAGCCCTGGCAGAGTTTTGAAAAGAACAGTAACATAATGTGACTGAAGTTGTTAAAGGATCCTTACCAGGCATGAGATGATGGTGACTTTGACTAGAAGCTTGGAAGAAGGTTGAGATGTGGGAAGGAGTTGAGATACTTTCAGGAAGTAGAACCAACAAGCTACTATCCATGCAACTGATGCTACAGAGGAAATTATCTTCTCAATTTTGTCAACTAGTCATCCCCATACCACCAGCCTTGCAATTACCAGGGATTTAAGAAATATTTATTAAGTAGAAATTCTTGAACATTAGAGCACTGAACACTATGGTCCACACCTGCCTCAGCTCCACATGGTGGCTAAAAGAAGTAGCACCTGGTCTTCCTCACAGATCTGGGCTTAGTGGCTTGGTTCCAACAGTGGAGGGTTATGGGCATAGAAGGCAGAAAAAGATTTTTTCCTCCTTTTGCATGGCACTGAAGCAAAAAGAGGGACTTATCCAGGAATCCTACGTCTAAGCAGGTCTATCAAATTGTATGCTATGATTTGGGTAGCAGCAGGGAATACAATGCCTTGACAGTGTCCCTGCCCTGGCAGCTGAATACATGGTTCACAACACAGGCCATGAAGCTTCTCAGGGCACAAGCATCACAGTGGGAGGCCAAGCCAAGTTTTTAGGTGTCTCAAATCGTCCCATTCTGGTGAAGGTTTAACTGCTCTCTGACTAATCACACCACGTACGCTGCCCTGTCACCCTAGGCGCTCTCTAAATTGTAATTCAGTCAGGAAGCATTTCCTGCATCTGTATTTTGTCAGGGCCTGTGTGCCACACGATGAATAAGACACAGTCCTTGCACTTGTGGAACTTGGAATCTAACAGGGATAAAGAAAGTATGCTGTTCTTATCAAAGTAAATGACAGTTGCATTACAGCTTTTATTGTAAGGTTCTTATCTTTTTCACTTGCTTGCTCTCGAGGACTGCCAGGACTCTGGTGTTGAATGCTGGTATTTTAGCTCGCTCTCCAATAAAATGGAAAATGTGAAACCTGACACTTCAAATCCATTTACCAGTATGATTTCAGATTTCCTAATTTCTGATTGACATCTCCTCAACAGTGGCTTTTATTTCTCACTCGGTTGAGTATCTAATGACATAGAGACAAACACTTGAAAGGCCACTATTTTAAACAATGTGCCATCATCCTTTTTATAAGGAAAGAAATCCTTTTGTCAGGTGGCTGCTTTCATCCTCACAATGCATTTGTTTGCAACCAGCAATTAGCAAGACTCCTGTTTCTTACAAGAGTCGGAATAAAGAGCAGTTAATTGGGTTAAGCTGGCCATGCCTTCGGGTCTACCAGAGAGAGCTAGAACCCAGGAGAGCCAACTCTGAGTGCTCGGGCAAATTCCTGGAGGGCACCTGTGGCAACCCTCTGCCCGCTTTAGGCACAAAGCCCAAATCGCTCCCTTCAATGTTTGTATTCATATTCTCCTGCCATTTTATACTTTTTCTTTTAAACCAATTATGTTACTTACAGTATTTATGTTCTGAGTTTCCACACTTCTTCCACCTCTTCCAGTTTTCCCTTTAATTCCTCCAAGAAACGTGTCTAATAAGTAGATATGAGAAGAAAACAACACTTACCTCTTTTCTGGACATTTAATACTGCGTCAACAGTAACAGAGACAAAGAGTGAACTCAAAAGCATTTTGGAAAGTGTGAAGCCCTAAACTGATGCAAGTTGTTAAGATAATGATGATATGGTGCTGATAGCAATGCTACTAATTAAGTATTTGACCAAAGCTGATGGCAAAACCTCAGCTTTCGTATATGCAATGCCCCTAACTTCCTTATTAAGGCTTAAAAAACAAAGAAAGAAATGCAACCATTGAACTAATACTACTTTAAACAAGTCAATAGAGAAACTGTGATACATTAAACTCCAGCTGTTCCTAATCACACACTGTACTGTACATTCTGTCAGCTGCATCCAGTTCTGAGAATCGAGGCTGCTTGACTCTGGCAACTGACCGTGATGAGTTGCACACATTCTTCAGAACAAAGCTCCATACACCTCACAACCAACAAATAGAATTGTCAAGCAGACCTACTAAACCATACCTCTATATCAAACCAGGTTGAGAGGGCATTAATTTGTTTCACAGCATTTTTTCCTGTTTCTGCTGAGAAGCACTGTCTTGACAGCCTTCTGTTAGCGGTGATATCAGAGTGAAGAGTTCTCTGCCAATCCTGGAAGCCAAGTCCTGCACTTCTGTTGAGTGTGTGAAGAATGGAGTGTGGTGAAATGCACTTCCCAGGGTATGCTATTAGATCACCTGCCCTGCTTTTGTCACATGAGTGTCTCAACAAATCAAAGTCACTCTTCTTAAAGATAAACTATGAGCTACTTTCTGTTTTCTATCAGATAATTTGAATGAATGCAAAATTGGAGTAGAGTTTGTTCTTCAAGGATGAGAACATTTCCTTCGTGGCTTCAGTAAATGGAATGCCAAATATGACTCAAGAAGGATCTATGAGTGTAGTAAGACTCAGATAAATGTGTTGAAATAACGTAAAGGAATCTCACAGAACCATGTTTAGTGTTCCTTTTCTGGAAAGGAAAAACAACTCAACGATCATTCATTGAAATCCATGTGAAGGGCCACGCACTGTGCTGGGGCCAGGATTTGCTACATCATTTGCAGAGCCCAGGGCAAAATGCAAATGTGATGCCCCACATCTAAAAATCATGAATGTTAAGATTGTGGCAGCAGAGCACTAAACCAAGTGAGGGACTCTTCAAAGTAGGGGCCCTGTGTGCATGCACAGGTCATATGCCCTGGCCATGGACTCTGAAATAGTGCCAACAGTAAGTCCTAGCAACCGACTTGGCTCTGCCTGTGGGTGTCGGAGAAACTTGCATGGCAGAGGTGATAATTGAGCCAGTGACTTGAGGAGCATACATTATCCTAGGAACAGACAGGCTTCTCTACAAATAGATAGCAATATTTATTTACAAATTTAACAAAATATTGAACTCCTATTTTGTTCTAACAGTATAATAGACATCAAAGACCCAGAGATGGAAAGAACACTAAGCCTGTTCTCCAGGAATTTACAGTCTAGTGCAGAAGACAAACAAAGGAGAAAACAGGCATTCATTCATTCACTCATTCATTCAACAGATATTTGCAAGCACCTGGGCTGGTGCCTGGGATATGATTGTAAATTTTGATTATAATTTTTTTTTAATTTTGATTATAAATTTCTTGAGTGGGTCCCACAGGCAATTGGAAAGGTGGACAATTTAGCAAATATAATGAAGTATGGTTGTGTTTTGATTGGAGAACCCTGAAAAACTATCTAATCCAGTGAAGATAAGAGTAAAGTGGGAAATGAAGAAAGGCTTCCTGCAAGACTTAATGGAGGGTAGTTACAAGTCATGTTTTAAAATTTATACTTCACTCCAAAAGCAATGGGAAGGCACTGAAGCTTTCAAATAGGGGTGAGACATAATGACTTTAATACCACTCTGGCTATTGTGAGGATTAAAGGCAAAAAAAAAAAAAAATCACAGTATTTTGAGAACTAATATTCCAAAAGGGAAAAATACATATTTCTATCATCCCATTAACAGCTAATGAGTAAAAATTGCCTTACTCATTTATCTGCTAGGGAAATAAAAAGAACTGTCTAAGGCTTTATCTGTGTTGTCATAAGCCAGACTTGGCCAAAAAGAATGGCAGTTAATGTGTGTGTGTGTGTGTGTGTGTGTGTGTGTACATGCATGTGATGAACCTCATGTTATCACATCCATCATTACCTCTTTCAAAATGAAGGCATTTTGCCAGGAGATCTATAAGTGATTATTATAAATATAGAACAATAAATATAATGCCCAGACAGACCATGGATGAAATGAAGTTGTTCTTCAGCCAGAGACCAGTTTTCTTATTTTTTCTTTCTTTTTTTGAGTAAAGTCTTTGACAGATAATAAATACTTGATAAATGCCCTGTTAGCAAATTCTTCTGCTTGGTATTTAAGAACATTGCTCCATATGATTTGATGTAAGATTACATGATCATACTTGCAAGCTATTTCACCATCTTTGTTATCTGTCACAGCAAGAGAATGTCTACTATGATCTTTGAACACTGCTTTGAAAGAAGTTGTTGATGAGAATCTCCTTTTAAATCAGTGATGTGCTTTCACCAGTGCTATTTATTAATAGCCTTTCTGAAGAGATATGTGCTTTGTGACGTGACTGAAGTCAAGACTGAGGTGAGGTGGAGGTCCAGTAAAAAGTCCAAGAGAACTTGGAAAATAAGGGTACCCTGTGGGAGTTAAACGTTAAAATCAAGATATAATCAATCAGAGCAGGGATATGCAATTACCTGTAAGACACGAAGTCTCCCGCACCTGCACGACTGCTCAATACCAGATTGAACCCATAAATATGACTAAATTTCAAAATGTGCCCATCAATAGGAAGTTTGTTTACCTAGGGAATCAGAAGACATTTAATAGTATCAGAGACAAATGATGGCAGCGTCATCCAAAACCTGTCGTAGGATTAGGGTTTCTAACCTCATCGTCAAGGCCATCTTTGTAATGAATATGAAGTTGAGCCCATTTACCTTTAAAGCATTATACATTTGATTCATATAATGCATTCACCAGCTTCTGGTTTCATTCTCACTATGTAATCATTGATTATGGTCTTGCTTTATAGCAGATAAGTCTATAGCTGTCATTCTCACCCTTGTTTGCATGTTGGAATCACCTGGGGAAACTCAAAATATACATATACCTGGGTCCTACCAGAGTGATTCTGATTTAATTAATCTGGGAAATGGCCTGAGCATCAGAATTTTAAAAGCCCCCCAGGTAAATCTAACAGGCAGTTAGGGTTACAAATAACTGGATTTTTGGAAGAGAATATGTGGTTCTACAGACTTAGGGTAATCTGGGTCTGATGACAGGGGGGCAGGTATGAATTTCTGTTTATAAACTCAGAAGCACAATAAAAGTAATTTCCTTTATTTTCCACATAGCTTTAATTTCTATTTTGAGTACCAGGTGGAGGGAATTCAATCTTGCCTCCTTCTTTCTCCTGAGTTGCTAAATTGGTAAGACATTAGTATGATATGTTCAGTCTTGTTCTGGGTCTCACGTTGCTTCCCACAGTCTGACCGGTCTTTATTCCCATCTGGTCATCAGTCCACACAGATCACTGCCATATCCTCCTTGTCCTGAGCAGAAAGCCTCTTCAAGTTTACCATTTCTTTATGCTTGTCTGTGCAGATGTCAGGTAGACAAGAAATAATGTGCTGCTCTTGTTCTACTTTGGACTTCAGAATATGAGAGGCTTCAGAAGCTCTCTCAAGTCCAGCCACTGACCTCACTATTCAGACACTTCTACCCTGGGATCCCAGTGCTTCAGGAGACTGTATTTAGGAAAAGGAAGGAGGGAGCACAGGTCTCATCTGCTCCAAAATTCCACAAAACTGATAAAAATTATAATTGTGCTCTTCTACCTCTGGGACTCAATGTAAGGTGAGGACAAGACCATGTACTCAAGAACCCTACCAAAAACTAAGTTCCCACTGACTTCCCTTATCACAGTCTAAAGAATCCTTAGCTGGAACAGATAAATTGTGCTCTCATCACAGCCAAAACTGAGTTCATATTACTACTCTGGTTCTTCCCTTCCCACCCAGCAAGGGTTTTGAAAGTCAAAAGCCAAGAATTGACGTCTCAATTTCAGTCTGTCATCTTTCCCCCGAGGCGAAGAATGGTATAGCAGAAGAAATGAAGAACAGGGGGCTTGTTGAAAATACCAGGGGAATAAACAGAGGTTATTTTATATTTTTTGTATGCTTTTTTATTTATTGTATTGGGGAGGCTCCATGTGGTATATGGCACATGAGTTTATTATGACCTCTGAGGTTATATATCTTCTCTCAGAGGAAAAATATTACCTTGCCATGACATTAACAGTTCTCACTGTAAAGTAAAAAAAAAAAAAATAAATAAATTTAAGTTGCCATTTGAATTTTCATGTCAGTATACCTATAACAGTGATTCTCAACCTTACTTGCATCATTCATGGACCTCTTTAGGAATCTACTTCAACTATAGACCTTCCTCCAAGAAAAATACAATAGGCAGATGTTTTGCATACAGTTTTCAGGTGCTACAAGATCATCTGAATCCCAGCACCCCAGATTAAGAACTACTGACCTAAAGGAAAGAATATATTTGTCATGCCAACTCATATTCTCATCCCTATGAAAATCATTTCTCAGTGCACAGTCAAACCTGCTCATTGTCCAGTTTCACACATTAATCTTATAAACTTGGTCAGCTCTGAGAACCGAATCCATTCTCAAGTGGGCTAACTAAACGTGCTCTTGTGCTTGCAAGACTGACAGATGGCCCTGGACTGAGGCCACACACTGTGAGCCTGCCTGTGTTAAAAGAGCAGCCTTGCCTCAAGCACACATATTTTTCCTCTCATTTGAATTTTCAATGAATAGGACATCTTATCCACACAGCAAAGTGACCTACCAGCAAGACGCTGCTGTGTGCCAAGGAGTGGGCTGAAGAAAGCAACAGATACAACCTAATATGGCGGGAAAAAATAAAATATGGACCATCTAGGTCCGAACTCTGTCAACTACAGCTCATGGGCAATATATAGTCCCACACTGCCTATTTGTGTAATAAAGTTTTATCGGAACACAAACACATTCATTTATTTGCAGGTTGTCTGTAGCTGTTTTCCTGCTACAACAGCAGAGCTGGGTAGTGGCTACAGAAACTATTTGCCTGCATTTGCCCATTACAGAAAAAAACTTTGCTGACCTCTGCTCTAGAGACATGCTTCTTGAACTTTCATACACCTATAAATAACTTAGGGATCTGGTTAAAAATGCGGATTCTGATTCAGTAGGTTGGGGTAGGACTAGAGATTCTGCTGGTCACATAAGCTCTCAGGTTATACCAATGCTACTGGGACCACCCTTGCAGTAGTGAGGGTCTAGAACTATGAACTGCCGGGTTATTTACCAAGTTTTCCCCTGTGTCCGAGGAAGGTCCTTAAAGAAGGTTTCTCATCTTTTCCAGAGGGGAATACATATGTTTTGCAGAGTTGTTAATTACATACAGCATAGATTTAGAACCTCACAACATGCCTGGTACATAGTCTCTCCATAAATGGCAGCTAGTGTGGTAGAATGCCCTGCTTTTATCTCTATGTCTCCTAATGGAAGAGTGGCAGAAAACTCTCATTAGTTGGAAAGCGGCAGTATTAAAAAGCTTTATTATTTTTAATAGGACTAAGCTTTCTTGAGGCCTGTTACATTCCACTGTCCAATATCAAAACATCATGTTGTGCTATTGAAACATATACAATTTTTACAAGATACATGTATTTTATCCTGGCTGAGCATGACAGGGATAAAATAAAAGATACACATATTTTAATGAGGTCGATTTTTCAGTTTTCTAGACATTTTCCTAAGGGTTGAAGGTTTTGCAGGTCCATTTTATTTATTTATTTATTATTTCTGATTAACATGAGGGCATAAAGGATTAGGTTATGTTGTTTGCATTTGTAAGGCAAAGTTCAAGTTGTAGTTGAGCCCTTCACCCAGGAGTAGTGCTATGTACCCTTACATTGCACCCTTTAGGTAACAGCACACCAATCCCCCTCTTTCTCCCTGTCCCCTTATCCTCTTCTCTCCTCCCCACACTTGAATTTGTGTTTTTTTTTTTTTCTCGTGTGGGCGTGTAATTGTTTATCTATTGGTCTCATATATTAGTATTGAGTACCTTGGGTACTTGCTTTTCCATTCTTATGATACTTCATTAAGATTAATGTTCTTCAACTTTATCCAGGTAAATATAAAAGATGTAAAGTCTCCATCTTTCTATGGCTGACTGGTATTCCATGATATACATATACCACAGTTTGTTAATCCATTCATGGGTTGATGGGCACTTAGGTTGATTCCACATCTTGGCAATTGTAAATTGAGCTGTGACAATCATTCTAGTGCAAATATCCTTGTGATAAAATATTTTTTTTTTCCTGCCGGGTAGATACCTAGTAATTGGATTGTGGGATCAAATGGAAGGTCCATTTTAAACTTTCCACTGTAAGTTCAAGTCCATTTTAATTCATGGAGAGAGAAAGTGTTATTCCTAGCTGAGATTTCCCTTTTCCATCCCTCCTTCCATTCTTTTAGAACACATTACAGAGTTCTGTAGCCTATATGTAACCCATGTCGCACAAGAAACAGAATCATATAGAACACCACATTCTGAATAGGCATGCCGAAACATACACTGCGCCCTGAGTTCAAATATCTTGCATTGCTTCTTCTCAAATGTTTCTGACAACTGAAGTCAAAGAGAAAACTGCCTTCATATGTTCTGGGAGATTTTATCAGTTGAAATGATACCTCCAGTTATCTCAGTGCTTTTCTGCTGCTTTCAAGTGGTTCAAAGGGCGAAAGGGCAATTTAACCATGAGTGTATAAATATGCCCAAATTCACCAGATTGTAGACATTAATGATGTGCAGTTTATCATATGCCCATTATATCTCAGTAAATCTTGGGGGGGAAATAGTAGCAGGGAAAAATACTCTTGAAGCACCGGCTTAGTTAGATGACATACCCTTAAGATACTGGGTTATCTGGGGAAGGCATGTCTGAAGCTGTCCCTTGACAAATGTAAGTTTTGAGAACCTCTATGTTGGACACACAGAGTCCCAGCACATAGCAAGCGACAGACTTCAAAATGATACTGGTCTTATTCCACTAGCCATAGAGATCTGAGGAACTTCCTGAATTCAGCGAATTCTAAAGAACAATGATGAAGGATTAATCTAGACTTGCTCGCCAACCTGTTTTATAACTACACTGGTTATTTACCTATTTTTTTCTCAGCTATAAGCCTACCTTTTATACTCTGTCCTGTGATTCTGGGGCTGTGACACATTTTTCATACTCCCATGCCAGTTGGCTCCCGTTGGTTTTGCTGATGAGAGGAACTAGCAAGAGATTAGAAGGGAAAAGGAGGTTAGAATGTATTCCCTTATTGTTTGACATTGCTGTTGGCATGGCTTCAGCAGCAGTGAACAGTGCAAGCTCTAGTATCATGCTTCTTTGAGAACTCCAGCATCTGCTGTGATCAATTCCCTGCATTAAATCTCTGCTATATGAAACGTCTAGAGTGGTTTGGTTTTCATGAGTAGACCTAATTCAAAGTTATCAGGTCAAGACTAGTAAACCAATAAAAGAAAAAGTCTGCAGAACAAGAGGCCCAACCTCCTCATCTTCTTCCAAATTTCTTCAGGGTAAAAGGTCTGTGACAAGATGTTGAGATAGTCATAGGATGTTGCAAATGGGCTGATGTTCCAGCATTTAATGGCTCTAGTAAGTCTTCCATTATTCATACAGATATCAAATTTGAAAGCCTACCTGGGGTGCTTAGCCACTAAGAGAGAGGGAAAGACATTGAGGGTCATTCACTGCAAGAAATACTTGAGCTAGCTAAGGCACAGAAATTTGAGGTCACTGATCTCTACACCCACAAAAACCCCAGACCATAAAAGTTTTTAAAAACCTACAAATTAAATTTGGTGAGCACCATTCCAAGCTGAGCAGAAAAAGAAAAACAAACTTATATTCTGGTATACTACTAGGAATGATGAGACTACACAGGGAAAAATATATACATGTATATGTGTACACACATATATGGCATTCTATGATACCATCAGGAATAATGGCACAGAATGTACCTGTCATTTCTTGATATGTAGGAGAAATCTCTAGCTGCTGGCTAATTTCTGCTTTGCAGTAAGTTAGTGTGGAGAGACCTCTGGGAACCCCATTCAGCATGCTGACAACCTTAGGGAACCATGCTGGCCAGCTTCTTCTTAAGGAATACTTCTATCTCATTGTAGGAAGACACAGAAACTTTCCTGTGCTCAACTAGTAAAGAATGAATAAGAAAAGTGAAGGTGGTGCCTGTGGCTCAAAGGAGTAGGGCACCAGCCCCATATTCTGGAGGGGGTGGGTTCAAACCCAGCCCCCGCCAAGAACTGCAAAAAAAAAAAAAAAAAAAAGGGAAAGAAAAGTGAAGGCAGTCAGCTACATATTTAATTTCTTCCCTCAAGAAGATCTAGTGAAAAAAAATTGCCCCCATATGTGATAAATCAGAGGATCAGGGAAGAATTGGAATGTAGCTTTCTAAGCAGCACTTGAGAGTATGCTTTCTGACTGGGACGGAGGAAAAGGAGTGAAACTACAGAGTCAGAGTAAAGAAATTAGGGTAGATTGCCTGCTTCTGCTGAGTGGTTTGCTTTAAATCACAGAAAAGATCTAGAAGTAGGCTAAGAACCATATAAATTAAAATTCTGTCCCTGAATGGCAAAACGAAGCAAAAAAAAAAAAAAAAAAACCATCTGGCATCCAGGCTCAGCTACACAGCCCTTGGGAAGCCTGGGGAAAACCACCCACACACCAGAGCACTGCATCGTGTGGGGGAATTTCCATTCTAAGGACCTGGATAGAAAATAAAGCTACGAAGACCCTGGGAAAATGCTTTGTACTCCCTGAAGACAAACTGAGAAAGGAGATCGCTACGAAAAGTTTGTAAATCTTTGTTTTAGTGAAAAGTCATATTGGTCTTATCTCAAACAACAATCACCTTTAAGCAAACAAAGGAGAGATAGGCAGAGACAGAGTATGCCCCACTCTTCCTCCCCTACCCAAACAAGTTGAAAATGTGATTCTTACAGTGCTCTTGTAAGAAGAGATAATAGCTTGGACCTTAATTGTCCTCATATCAGAATCGAGTACATAGAATTCTTATTTCTCCATTCTTGTGATGCTTTACTAAGAATAATGTGTTCACATCCATCCACGTTAATACAAAGGATGTGAAGTCTCCATCTTTTTTAGTGGCTGAGTGGTATTCCATGGTATACAAATACCACAGCTTGTTAATCCATTCCTGGGTTGGTGGGCATTTAGGCTGTTTCCACATTTTGGCGATTGTAAATTGAGCTGCGATAAATAGTCTAGTACAAGTGTCCTTATGATAAAAGGATTCTTTTTCTTCTGGGTAGAGCTAAGAAAGGGAAGGAGAGAGGGCATGGGAGTCAAGGAATAGGGTTCACCTTTTGGGGGTAGAACACAAATGTAAGAGGGTCCTTATCTAACAAAAGCAATCAATGTAACCCGCTTCTGTGTACCCTTGATGAATACCCAACAATAAAAAAAGGAAAAAAATATTTAAAATGTATAGTTACATTATCCTCTTTAAAAAGAAGAAGAAGAAGAGGTAATAGGATCCTGAGGAATGAGTTGGAGGGTGTTTCTCTAGTCAACAAAGAGTTGACATGAATCTATTTGGCTCTATAATGTAGGCTGATGCCCAGGTGGAACTGGGACCTGGCTAGGGGTGGGGTTAGTGAGTCTTGAGCAATAGTGAACAAGAAGGAAAGAAGGATTGGTCTATCCCAGGACTCAGCCCAGGTTACAACCCACCTGTGCAAGCCACTGCACTATGATTTTCAACTTTACGGTTGCTGCAAGAGATAAGACTAGCAAGCTAATCACCCTAACCACTAAGTCACATCTCACTGCCTCATTTCCATACTTATGTGGTATCATTCATCATTCTCCTTAGTGGCTATGTGTACTGGGGGCTGAAGCTTATATTCAACACTCTAAGGATGGACTACAGCATGCCAGTGGCCCCAAAGCATGAGGGAGCCAGCAGGGAATAGTACACAAGCTCTGGAGTTGCAATGTCCACATGAGAGCCACTAGTCAGGTGGAGCTCTTTGCATTTGTATTAATTTAATTAAAATTGCAAATTAAGCTGCTGTTTCTTTTTTTTTTTTAATTTTTTTTTTTTTTATTGTTGGGGATTCATTGAGGGTACAATAAGCCAGGTTACACTGATTGCAATTGTTAGGTAAAGTCCCTCTTGCAATCATGTCTTGCCCCCATAAAGTGTGACACACACCAAGGCTCCAAGCTGCTGTTTCACTAGCAACATTTCTACTATTCAAATAGTCACATGTAGCTAATGGGTACTATACTGTCCAGTTCGGATATGGCACATTTCTAGAACAGAAGATTCTGTCAAAAAAAAGAAAAGAAAATTCTGTCAGACAATGCTTGTTCTAAGATCTCAAAATTTGGCCCTGCCACTTCCTAATTATGTGTTTCGTGGCAAGTTATTTTAGCTCTCTGCACCTCGGTTTTCTTGTTTGTGAAGTGGAATACTAAGAGAATCTACCTCACAGATCAAGATCCAGTGAGATCATGTGGGCGTGCTCAGTAGAATGTTTGGCACATAATAATAATGATTACTCATCTCTCCCAGTAAAGTAAAAATAAATTCCCAAAAGGAACTACCCAGCAGCTTGATTCACTGGCGCACTCTCTAGCATCTTTACACTAGGGCACATGTTCGGTAAATGTTTATGGAATGCCTGCCAGAAAAACAGATGGCTAAAGACTGGAACTGCCCTTTTTACACTGTGCCCAAGTAGCCCAGAATGCCTTTGATATTTCATGTTTCCCAGATAAGGAATTGTGGAGCCTTCTAGAAAGCTGCCTTTCATTTTGAGAAATGCCAGATAATTCTAGTTTCATAAGGATGAGATCTTCAACCATAATCAAAGCAGAAAACCAGCCAGGTTTAAGATAAACTCAGGAATTCTTAAGTAACAGATAAATTGTCTCAGATAAATACTGGCCAAGGGCAGAGGTAACCCCCTGGGAATAATGAGCTTGGATGCATCTGCATTCAGTCATTGACATTTTCCCCAAATGCTTTACATTATCATTATTCTCAGTATATTTGCAAGAGAAAGCCTAAAGCAGACTTTCTGAGCTGACAGAAACTATTACTGGCAATCTTAGCAGTATCAGTTGGGGCTGGAGTTCATCACTGTGGCTGGTCACATATGTGATATGGGGTTCAGGTTATGCAACATTACCGACCTATTCCCCTCTGACTAGCTTCCTAATCCTTTTAATGGTTCCTAGGAAAGCAAGCCAAAAGATGCCAACTCTCTTCATCCTCACAGCTCCCTTGATGTACTCAAAATATGAAGAGGAGAGTTATACAGATGCTCCTTGACTTTGAGGTTATGTCTCCATAAACTTATCATAAGTCGAAAATACACAGTATCATAACTGGAAAAATGCATTAATACATATAACCTACACTTCCCAGCCCTCTCTTCAGATTGTAGTATCCATCATTCCCTCATCCCCAATTGCTCTTGAACTACAGTCCCCTTTCCTTGCCCCCCTCAGCAGCACAAGCTTTCCTCTTCAGGACATTCCAATCAGGGTTGTGTTCTCAGCTCTTCACAGAGACCACTTCCAGGGCAATAATTTCTCCTACATTGTCCAGTCCAATCCCAGTGGCTGATTGTCATTTTACTCAGCCACTCATCAGTTTCCAATATAGTTGGTCACATTTTTGTTTTTTGTTTGTTTGTTTTCAATTCCCACTTATTTTTGGCTCTTGGGGCAATGTCATCTTTTCGATATGAAAAAAAGCAGCAAGTTCAACACAAAATAGAAATCTGAAGTGTAGGATAGGACAAAACCAAAGGTATGGAGAAAAAAGGCAACAGCAAAAGGAAGAGATGAGAGATTGCAAAAAACAGAGCGTGTACCCTCCTCTCTCTGGGGAACGAATGACCCATTTAGGTGGCAATACACAACTTCCCACTTAAGTCAGGGAGGTTACTTTTTTGTAGGTAAGGAAAGGTGGGTATGGGGAGGGCATTTCTGGAAGTTTAGGGATTAAGGCTGTTCTCTCTCCCCTCCTGATCCCCTTCTCCTATCAGGGGAAAGGAAGGAATCTAAGGTATCAGTGAGGTGAAGTGTGAGAGGGGAGGATCCCATTTGGGGAAAAAAAAAATGCTCCAAAGGACAGAGCTTAGAGCGAGATTGAAAATGAAGATAATACTGTTAATACCTCCCTTGAAGCTGACAGATAGAATCTGCAAATACCTGGAAGTTATCACTAAATATTCTGGATTGCCCTCTCCTAAACTATTCTAGATTGGAAAAATCCCACCCCCTTCCTTGCAGTTACTTCTACTCCTACTTTCCACCCCCACCCCCACTACCTGGGCATACGATGATGGTCATCATCTATATTTTCAGCATCCAGTTGGTTCTAAAACAAATGGAATTTGGATGAGACCCAGCTTCTTAGAGAATTATTTTACAAACAGAAGGAAATATTAACTGGACAGACAGTAGGAATGAACACCAGAAGGAAATACAGGGTTACCCAGAATGCAGAAATCTAGGTTTCCCAGTGTGAAAGGAGACATTCAACAAACACGTATTTATTGAGCACCTACCATGTGCCAGGCACTGTTCTAGACCCTCTCAAAAAAAGTAAAAAAAAAAAAAAAGGATAAGAGGTAGCAAACACGAATTCTGAGGGAGAGGAAAGGGGTAGCTGCGGAAGGAAGCAAAGGGGACTGAGAAGCTTGAGGTGACAGGACTGTGCCTTAGGCCTCCTCTTCAGCCTCTTCACTGAAATCCTCCTCCTCTTCTGTGGTGGCATCCTGGTTCTGCTGATCCTCAGAAATGAGGTCGTTCATGTTGCTCTCAGCCTTGGTGAACTCCATCTCATCCTTGCCCTCACCTGTATATCAGTGGAGGAAGGCCTTCTGCTGGAACATGGCAGTGAACGGCTCTGGGATGCACTTGAAGAGTTCCTGGATGGCCGTGCTGTTGCCAATGAAGGTGACTGCCATCTTGAGGACACAAGGTGGGATGTCGCAGACAGCTGTCTCAACATTGTTGGGGATCCATTCCATTGAAGTAGTTGCTATTCCTGTTCTACACATTGAGCATCTGCTCATCTACCTCCTTCATGGACATATGTCCACAGAAGACAGCAGCCACGGTGAGGTATCAGGGACAGCAGGGGTCACAAGCAGCCAACATGTTTTTGGCATCAAAGACCTGCTGGGTGAGTTCTGGCATAGTGAGAGCCCGATACTGCTGGCTTCCACAGCAGGTGAGAGGGGCAAAGCCAGGCATGAAGAAGTAGAGACGCAGGAAGGGCACCATGTTGACTGCCAGCTTGCAGTGTTGACCTGGCCAGGGAAATGTAGGCAGGTGGTGACACCACTCATGGTGGCTGAGACAAGGGGGTTCAGGTCCCCGTAAGTTGTGGTCAACTTTAGGGTATGGAAGCAGATGTGGTAAAGGTCCATGTTGTCAATGTAGTAGGTCTCATTAGTGTTCTCTACCAACCGATGGACAGAGAGGGTGGCATTGTAGAGTTCAACCATGGTATCAGACACTCTGGGTGAAAGAACCACACTGAAGGTATTCAGGATGTGGTCAGGATACTCTTCTCAGGTCTTGCTGATAAGAAGAGTGCCCATTCCAGAACTTGTGCCCCCATCCAGTGAGTGGGTCAGCTGGAAGCCCTGCAGGCAGCCACAGCTCTCTGCCTCCTTCTGCACCACATCTAGGACTGAGTCAACCAGCTTGGCCCCTTCTGTATAGTGGCTCTTTGCCCAGTTGTTGCCTTCCCCAGACTGACCAAAAACAAAGTTGTCTGGTCTGAAGATTTAGCCAAAAGGACTTGAGTGAACAGAGTCCCTGTTCCCAGGTTCTAGATCCCCCAGGATAGCACAAGGAACATATTTGCCACCTGTGGCTTCATTGTACCCTGTTTCCCTGTCTTATTTTCAGGTGTGCTCCCAAAGATGTGCTAGGTCTTATTTTCAGGGGACGTTTTGTCTTTCCTGTAAGTAGGTCTTATTTTCGGAGGATGTCTTATTTTCAGGGAAACGGGGTAGTACATGAGAGATTTGGTCCAGCTGCAGATCGCTGTCCCTGTGGTAGGTACCGGTGGGGTTGATGCCATGTTCATCACTGATCACATCCCAGAACTTGGCACCGATTGGCACACTGACCGGCCTGGATGAGCATGATTTCCCTCATGGTTAAAATGTATTGTTTTCGCTCACCTCAAGGTATTTAATGTGGCAAATAATTTTTTTTTCTCTCTGATGGTCACAGGCTAAAAGAATGGAACCTGCCCCAAAAGCTGGAGCAGCAAGGTCTGAACTCGCTGCCACACTCTTGTTTTTGAAGCCCTGTCTATGATTTCATGAACTACAGTTCCTGGTTTCCTTCCCACCTGCTAGGCCTCTCCCTTCTGTCTCCCTTGTTCATCTGCATTCTCCACATACCAGCCAGTGGGAAAAGTCTCAACATTTACGTGCTTATGTCACTTCTCTGCTTGAAGGCTCCACGAATCTTCCTACTACACTTAGACTACAATCCCAACTCTTCACTTCATCGAGCAGGGCCCTCTGTGATCTGAACCCTAACTCCTTATCCAACTCTCCTCTGCCACTTTCTTTCTTGCTTCCCCACTTAAGCCACACAGGCCTTCCCTTTGCTTCACATACACCAAGACCACTTTTATGTCGCCGACCGTGCCCTAGCTTGATCCTCTGCCTTGACTGATCTTCCTCCTGATCTTCACACAGCAGGGGGAAGATCATCAGAATTCCTTTCCTCTCAAAGGCAAAAACCTTACCTGATCTGACATTAGGCTATTTAGTGTCTCTATCTTACTCAGCGTGGAAGTTCATTTTGCTGCAGAAATATCAATATATTTGATTACAAGGTGTTGTCTCAAACCCTGTTGAAAATGTTACATACTATATGGTATATTATCTTTCTAACATTCTGAAAAATTCTGAATTCTCATTCATATCTGAACTTAAGACTTTTGGATAAATGGTCACAGATCTGTGTTACTACCCTATTTCACACATGAAGAAACCCAAGTTTCAGGAAGAGGAAATGAATCGTCAGAGGTATCATAGTTAAGTTGAGAAGTCAGAGCTCGGGCGGCGCCTGTGGCTCAAGGAGTAGGGCGCCGATCCCATATGCCAGAGGTGGCGGGTTCAAACCTCAGCCCCGGCCGAAGAAAAAAAAAAAAAAAGAGAAGTCAGAGCTCCTATTTCCTGTGTCAGTATACTTCCACTACATTGTGCTACCACTCAATAAATACTGGCATATATGTACGGTGTCTTGCAAGAGAAACTGTCTTGCATGGTTTGTCTAACAAAAGAGCAGGCCAAAAGAGGCCAACTGTCTTGATCCCCACAGCTCCCTTAATATATTCAAAAGATAAAGAGGAGAGTTATACAGATGCTCCTCAATTTTGAGGTTATGTCTCCATAAACACATTATAAATTGAAAATATCATGAGTGGAAAATACATTTAATATGCCCACCTTACTGAACGCCATAGTCTTGCCTCCCTTAAACACACTCAGAACACTTAACATTAGCCTACAGTGGGGCAACACAGCATGCTGTAGAACATGTGATGTTTACACTGGTGATCAGGTGGCTGACTGGGAACTATTTCCTGCTTGTTGCCGCTGCCCAGCATCACCAGGAAGCACAGCACTGTGTATCACTAGCCTGGGAAAAGATACAAATTAAAATTCCAAGTATAGTTGTTACCAAATGTAAATTGCTTTTGCACCACTGAAGAGTAGAAAAAATGGAAGTCAAACCATCTTAAATTTGGGACAAGCTGTCATTCCAAGAGGTGATTTAGGAGTGGGAAAGAGAGTAGGGAGGATACCAGAATTTATAGCAAATATTATTCTGCTTTCTCTTTATTGTATCAACATTCAAGTCAGTGGGGGGAGATGAGAATGTTTAAAAAAGTTAAAAATTGTATTGCCTTAGTACATTTTATGTTGCTTGTAACAGAATACTTGAAACTGGGTAATTTATAAAGGAATTTATTTCTTACAATTATGGAGGCTAAAAGGTCAAAGTCAAAGGGCCACGTCTGGTGAGAGCCTTCTTGCTGGTGGGGACTCTCTGCAGAGTCCCGAGGTGGTACAGGGCATCACGTGGTGAAGGGGCTGAGTGTGTCACTCAGGTCTCTTTTTCTCTTCTTATAAAGCCACCAATCCCACTCCCCTGACTCTAGCCCAGGAAAAGATCAAAATTCAAAATTTCAAATACAGATTCTACTGAATTAGGCTATTAATGCATTAATCCATTCGTGGATTAATCCACTCACAATGGCATTGCCCTCTGTCCCGACCCGCGGGACAGCAACTGGGGGCCGCAGGAACCACCTAAAGGAGAAAAACAAACAAGGGGTGCGAGAAAGGGAGACAAGACAGTTTTCTGATCAAGTCTCCCTTTTATTGAAAAAACTTGTGCCTTATAAGCATTACGGGGAAGGTGGGTGGGTCTTGTTGGGAGGTTCAGAGGAGTTGTTAACTGGGGATTGGCTAGAGTAAGTAAGATGGGGCATAAGGTGATTGGTTGGCTAGTTGCCAGGTAAAGTTACCGGGAAAAGGTAAAACTGTTTTTTACTTAAAAAAGAAGTAAGGCCAAGCTGTACCTTATATGGCTTCCGACACCCTCAAGACTCAATGACTTCTTAAAGTCCCTATCTCTCAATATTGCCACATTGTGCATTAAGTTTTAACATGACATTTAGGGAAGACAAACATTCCAACCATATGTACATGGGACTAAGAAGAAGCAGTGTTACTCACTGTCCCTTGATGACAGGGTGGTGTCACCACAAATCTATCTGGAGCAGCATTTGAGAATTAGGTGTATTTTAGCATGAGGACAGGGTAGAGCCATCCCTTCCCTAGCAGGCCATCTCCCTACATCAGTTGTTCACTAAGGAGAAGACCCTAGAGTTTCCTCTCCTTATCCTACCGCTTTCCTCCTCTAAATTAAAGTTCAGCTCTCATCTTTATGAAGCTTCTATCTCTGGACATACTATGCCTGGTCCATCAGTCAAGAAAGAGAATCGTGAACCAACAACTGCCAGCAGTGGAGCAGGCTGAAGCCATGGACAGGGAAAATGCATTCTCCCTACTGATGGCCACACTTCTGAGGCTCCTGAGTAGAGAAAGTATTCAAGGTTCAAAGACAGAACACAGATTCTTGTCTTGGGATAGGATGAGAAACTATAATAATGAGAATGACAATGAGGGTGAGAACTGATAGCAAAAAGGACAACCTCTGTTGACCAAGCACTTACTGAGTTCCTGGCCGGTTCCATAGTGAGTGCTTTACTATGTAATTTTATTCTTACAATCACCCCAGGGATGAGTTAGAACTGATCAGGGATATACAGCTGCTCTGTATTTCAAATGGAAACAGCTGAATACAGGAAATTATAACAGAAGCCTTACCACCTTTGCAAATGCTAAATGAGTGAAGGTCAGGAAGGCCATTTTCATAAATTTAAAAAATGCAGACAGAGATCTCAAGGTCACTGTGATGATCTCGACTGCAGCAGTACTTTAGTGAGGGCATCTCGACAGCATCCTAAAGCCAAGGAAAGGTGATGCAGCTTTGTTTCCCAAAGCTCATGCAAGTCCCTCCTATTGGAAGATTATAACCCAGACTCATGCTGGAAAGGGATTCTGTGAAACGTTGGTCCAGACTTGCCCTCTGTGAACCAGACAAATTTGAATGAGGAATGGGGACAATGCTAGATTGATAATATAACCCACTTGTCGGCATCTTGATTGCTATTTTGAGCTGAGAGAACTGAGTTTCTATGGTCACACTGCTATAAAGCAGTAGAGGTAAGACCAGCCTCTTCTAACTTTGTCAAGCTGGCTTTTCAAAACAGAAGAGTAAGACAGTAAGACCTAGGTGTGAGAGGCTATGGAGGCCCAAATAGGAACAAAATACAGTCCATGCTCTCAAGTACCTTAGTCTTGCAGTGGAAGAATACGGAATTAGAAACATGGCAAAGTAGGATGCAAGTGTAAAGCAGCAAAGATTATCTGTGAATGTGTTTTACTAAATGGAGCTAAACATAGGGTAATTATGTGTCCCAGTTACCTAGGATAATCCAGGTATGTGCCTATTGTCCTAGAATCCCATTTAATTTAGCTTTTGTCCTGGTGATTTCCTTTCAAGGAGTAATATTATTAATAGTTACATTAAAGTAAAACCAGATGCATTTGGTACCCTCTGCCTTGTAGGTACCTCTGCTTTGTAGGTCCAGCCTTTGCTGTGGATTCCTCTGCTGGAGAATAAGAAGCATGTGCAGTGCACAGAGTCACCACTTTAATACATTGTTCAATCAAAAAGATGACTTTGTCTACTGATCCATGTCCAACATCTTCCTTCCATGGAAATGCTACAGCGCGTGCACTACTAAAATGAAGTGCTGTCCCACATAGGTGCTATGGACAGCTACCTCCTTCTGGTTTCAGGAGGTAAAGTAAAACTTTATCTGTGTTGCCCTAGCTGAGTACCTTATGTGCCAGCCAGCTGTGCTGTGAACCAAGTCTTGACCTGCAAGTTGCTCAAAGCGGGATATGTTAGGTATATATAACATATGTGTGGGAATAGCAGCCTTGCCATAAAGTGTAGGGGAAGTAATCTGACTGCTCTTGCTACAGTGGATTTGGCCTTTGCTGTTGGTATATGTGTACAATTATTTATTTGTTTGACAATGTTTATTTTTATTTTTATATGTTTATTATGTTTATTTTTATAAACATTGTAATTTTAATAAATTTCATTTTATACTACATTATATTTTTATAAATATTGTCACTTTTATAAATTTAATTTTTATGAACATTGCAATGACCCCTTTAGGAAATAATAAATGCAAAAAATAAAAGTTTATATTTAACAAAAAATTAAGTATCACATTTCTATTTCTCAAGAAAATCGATGAGGAAGAGGAAACATACCCCAGATGCCTAACTGATGTTTATTCTCCACCACGGGAGGCAAAGTGATATCACTGGCCACATGACAAGCAGAAGACACAAACAGGCTGCAGATATATCAGCATCTTACTTTAAAAGTGAGTAGTTATTTTAAGAAGACTGCCCGAAGAAAATGTGTAGCTGCAGAAGGTGGGTTTACATATCACTCTGTGAAGAATGATTTCCATTTAGAGCAAATGGCTTTTTAATTAATTTAACTCATTTTTCATTCCAAATTTTCTAGTGCTTTGAGGAAAAGTAAAGCTACAGCACTTAGTGTGTTGGTTCCATTAGCAGAAAAACTTCTCAAAGAGTTAAAAGATGCTAGTTGTAGCTAGGTCATTGGATGTTTCAAATGGAATATCCAATAATTGTTTCATTTCTTTTATCCAATTCATGAAGTCACAGTAAAGCTTTGGAAGCTAATGATGGTAAAACATTTGACATTGTTGTGAATTTTATTGTAAATTCAATAAATATTTCAACATAGATTTCAACACTGAAGATAAAGTATTTGTTTTTGGAGAAGCAACACAAATATGAAATACAGGTGGAGCACAGTGTTAATGTAGAAACCTTGCTTTTACTAATTTAAGAAGAAACCTGACATGGCAGCAGGCTGAATTTGAAAAAAAAAGAAGAAGAAACCTGAAGAGAAGAAACGTACTTTGATTTATTTGTGGTACATACACAATTCCTATGTACACAAAGAAGTTGAATGTCTCCTGAAATAGAAGCTGTACTTATAAAATGTACAATTGTTTTATATATACATAGTTATATAAGTCTACTACATTTTCATCAAGAAGCTAATCTGAATACACAGAATTACCCCCAACAAATCGATACATACTTTCTCACTTTGATGACCATCATCTATTGGATTTAAACCATTTTTGACCCTCTGAAGGACTACATTTTCAATCAACTTGTTTGATAAAATTGAATTCTCTTAAAAAATAAGTCTATACTTTGATTGGATTTTGTTCAAATTCCTAACCTGAGTCTTTAATAATGTATTGATAAAACTTGCCCTTCTGAAACTTTTAGCAAATTCTAATTATTGAAAATAAAGTTTTCAAAAGACACTAAAATATATTTCTATGAAAGCAAGGAAGGAACCGACACAAATCAAACAATGACAGTGCATATGGTGTGCAAAATTTAATTTTTAAATTTTCTTTTTTTTTTTTTTTTTTGTAGAGACAGAGTCTCACTTTATGGCCCTCGGTAGAGTGCCATGACGTCACACGGCTCACCGCAACCTCTAACTCCTGGGCTTACGCGATTCTCTTGCCTCAGCCTCCCGAGCAGCTGGGATTACAGGTGCCTGCACAACGCCCGGCTATAATTTTTAAATTTTCTAACTGTACTTTGGATTGTCCTTATTTGTGGATGTATTCAAGGAGCTCCTGCTTTTAGTTGGATAAATATATATCCTATACCATAATGGAATGAAATCAAGAGTGCCTAGGATTTTATACCATTCAAAATTGGCAGAGAAGTAAAAGAAATCACAGATACGGACAATATATTGGACAAGTTTTCTCTTATAAAAAAAATCTTTATTGAAGAAAGCTTCTCTAAGGAGAGACAAAAAGTCAGTACCTGTGAAATTTTTTGGATTAAAATACTCACAAAATAAAATATGAAAAAGTAAGTATTTAGATTTTCTTTTATTTGGCACAATTTTCTCTGAACTGACCAAATACCTCAAAGCCCATGGCAATTGTATTTTCTCAACTATTGTCTCTGGCTCATAGAGAAGATACCATTAAAGATGTCAGTAAGACCCTCCCTCCATTCCCTGCCTCTGGCCTTCTTGGTCATTCTGCTTCAGTCTTCTTTTGTAGCAAACTCTCTTTATTCATTTAACAAAAACCTGGCAACCAATGCTCCTAAATTTTGCAGCATATAGCTTTAGCCATCAGGTGATCCTCTGAGTTCGAATGTGAAAATCCAAGAGAATGGATTCATTGGTGAAGATTTGGCCCAATGCTTTTGGCCACTCAATGCAGGATGTAATTGCACAGCCGTGTGGAAGACTGGGAGAGAGGTGATAGCCAGAAAAGGAGTTCTAGGCAAGCAGTTCATACATGTCCACTACACTCCAGATATTGGGAAATCAGGGCAAAGACCTAGTTTTAGAGCTCCATAATCTCTCCTAAAGAAGAGATTATGAAATGTTTTGGTCAATAATTTCTTATTAAATTTTTCAAACATACAAAAAAATCCCATAATGGAACAATGAGCAGTTCTCTTTAGTAGCTATCTAGATTCAATAATTGTTAACATTTTGTTATGTTTGCTTTATGTCCCTATGTATGTTTGTATGTAAGTGTGTGTATTTTTTCTGAACTATTTACAAGTAAGTTACAGACATTATGACACTTTAGCCCTCAATACCTCAGTGTGTATCTCTTAAAAACAAAGAGGTTTCCTTACGAATCTATAGTTTATCACATCTAAAAGTTGACAATAATTCTGTAATATTACATTTGGTCCACATTCAGATTTATACAATGAAGTCTTTTATAGCCCTTTTTTAAACAAGATAAAATCAAGTATGAATTTCATTTTATATATTGACTTTAAAATAACTATTCAGATTTAGATGTTCAGGCGACAGGTGAAAATGTAAGCCTGGAGTTCAAGAGGCATTTTAAAATCATTAGAAAGGATAATAGATAATGATGGGCTTCCATAAGAGAGAGGAGAAAAATGAGAAGCTTGAAAATGGAGTATCAGTGAATAAAAGGAAGAGAAGTGGCTATCAGTGCCCAATACCGCAAGTCAGAGTAGGTGGATAAAGTCTGAGGAGAAACTCCTTGACATGGCCATCCACATCCTAGAGCACAGCTCCATTAACTCAGCAAGTCAGATCACAAGGGGTCTAGCACAAGTGAGTGATGAAGGATTGAAACTGCAAGGATAGTCTTTACCCACAAGTTTCACCTTGAAAGGGAGTGAAGAAGTTAGACCAGAAGTTCTCAACTTTCTCACCACCACAAGCCCTTTCCATCCTGCCCTTCCTTCCAGAGTACCACTATCCTAGGGGCAATGTTTTAAAAAGATATTGTTTATTAATAATAATGGGGTCATAATTTTTCTTTAATCTGGATTAGCGCCCATTAGAGCTTCTTAAAATCACAGATCAGAACTCCCTTGAAAGGAAGGGTTGGTAGACAGTGTACTGAGTCTGGCCACAAGCAAAGGGACATCATTTTCTCCAAGGCACAGGGGAGTGGGAGAGAGACAAAGAAATACTGAGGTGGAGAGGGTGTGTGAAAGACAAGTGTTGTAAACTGTGAGAGTAACAGAAAACAATATGAAGGAACTCTTGTCAGTGTACCTCAAGCTAAGTCCTGTGATGGAAGTCAGGGAAGGCAGGTGCATGTACACAGGAAACTTGAAATATATGGAACAGAGCTGGAATAGCTGCTGTGTAAACTGTAAGAGAGCAGAAGTCAGATTTGCCAGGTGGCCTGTTGAGCATAATACTCCTGCTACAACGTCACACAGTCCAGACTTTGCCTCCTTTCCAACTAGAAATGCTACCTTCCTACCTTGGCTTTCCTAACAACACACTGATTTTCCTACCGCATGTTTGCCCTCCCTCTCAATCCCCTTTGAGGGCTCCTTTTCCTCTGTAGTTCTCTTAAAATTTAAGGCTTAAATAATAGTGGACATCAGGTTTCCATCCTAGGCCAACTTCACTTCTTACTTCACGTAGTCTCTTTGAGGGATCACATCCATTCATACTACCTCAAGGAGAAGCTTTCTCTTATTGAATGCCAAACCTCTATCCTCAGTCCTTTTTTAAGGGCAAGATTCATATGAAATAAAGGGAAACAAATGGTTATTTCAAAACAAAACTAACTGTGGCCATTTCTCATCTAAGGGGTATCATTCATGTCAGTGGTGAAACAACTCTCTATATTCTGCCCAGAATCTATGTATCTATACCCAAAAGATATATGCCATTGTTATGTTAGCAAAGCAAATTAATTAATCTTTGGATATTCAAAGATGGCCTAAGAAAAGGATCTACAAAGAAATTAATTGCATAATACAGTAGGAGACTTTATTTTGCTTTGTTTTGCTTTTGTTTGTCTGTTTCTGTTGCTAGGAGGCAATCAGAAAGGCAAAGGAGAGAGAGCAAAGTAATTCAGGAGGAGGCTAGAGCCCAGGTTGGCAGAAATGGCCAAGGGCTTCTTAAGAACAGAGTTGACAGTTATTCATTTATAAATAGTACTTTCACTGCTGCAGTCAAAACCCCCTTCATCTATCCAAATCAGGAGTCAAGCTTGTTGCATACACAATGGCCTTGTGTGATTGGGCTTCTGGTTTGAGTTTTGTGAAATAAATTCCTCCTTAGGGTAAAGGAGTTTATTTTGCCAGCTGGGGTGATACAGCACAGAACTAGAACAGGGAGATGACCAATCAACTGAGCTAATTCAGCAGAAGACAGAATTGATGAGGTCTAGAGGCAATGGGGGAAAACATTCCTCACGCCCTCAAGAACATGAGGAACTTTGGAAAGAATATAGACTGCGGGCGGCGCCTGTGGCTCAAGGAGTAGGGCACCGGTCCCATATGCCAGAGGTGGCGGGTTCAAACCCAGCCCTGGCCAAAAAACCACAAAAAAAAAAAAGAATATAGACTGCATGTGGGATGGGGTTTAAATCATTGCCATTTAAATTTCAAAGGCAGTATACCTCAGCAGACCATGGTTATATATACATCCAACTGACTACAGCGCATCTCCACTTAGAGACTACCCAAGGGACATTAGCTGTATCGTGGCCCCAACTGACTACATGTTCTCAACCAGCCACACCTGTTCCACCTGCAGTTTCTGAATTTCAGTGAATTAGGGGTACTACCATTCACCTAGTGGTCCACACCACTCCTTATCCTTCTCCACACCGTATCCATCAATCACGAAAGCTTACTCTTTTTACCTCCTACCTATTAAATTCTGCCTCTCTCCCCTTACTCCCTTGAGTCAATCCACCAGCATCCCCAGCCAAGGCCTCATTGACTTCATGGCCTCCATTCTCACCCTTATACCACGCCCTCTCCATGCAGCAGCCAAAGTAATCTTTCCAAAATGTGACAAGATCATGTCATTCACTCCCTTGAAACAGTCACTCATTGTCCTTAGGATAAGAGAAAGTCCAGCTTCTTAGGTTCTCTGTGATCTAGTTCCTATTGGCATCTTCACCCCATGGTTCTCTCTTTTATTTGGGCTCTCTTCTTCAGTTGCACAGAACTATTTTCAGCTTTAGGAGGTCCTCGCGCTCAGCTGTCCCTTTCACCTCTTGGATTTTGCATATGCTGTTTCCTCTGAAATAGCTGCGGTGTCAACTATAAGAGAGAAGTCAGATTAGCAAGGTTGCCTATTTCAGCCTAGATGCCACTTCATCCAGGAACACTTTTCTGATCATCCTCTTTAACTACTCGGGGTTATGTGGCTCTATTATAGGTTCTCTTAGAATCTGGTGCTTCCTCTATCATATATATCCCTTATTGCACTCACTTTAACTTCCTATTTATTTGTCTCTCTCTCTTATCAGCTTGTAAGCTCCATGAGGGCAGGGGTCGTGTCTGCTCATCTGATTCACAGTTATGTCCCTGTCATGTAGCACAAAGCCTTGCTTATAAAAATAAACCATATCTGGTCCTCATTAGTCTGTGACTGTTAAATAAATAATAATACTTATGAAATAAATAAATAACATGCACGAAAAAATTTTGCAGTTTATGAACTTATCATAACGGGGGGAATGTCCTAAAAAAAGGGTAAAAATGTTTCCTCTCTGGGGAAATTAAAATCTGCATCCCTACCTCAGGTGAATGATGATGGGGGCAGGGGAGCATCCTTTGTATCACAGGGGACGGCTCAATGGAATTGTCCAGGTGGTGGTTACAAGATTATTTTAGCTGAAGATGGAATGAGTCAGAACCTTCAACTATAGTTGAACAGCAATAGCCTGAAGCTGAAAACCTCCCCTGTATTTCTGCTTAGAGGCAGGAAATTGATATTCAACTACTACGGGAGTCTGGCAACCTTCTCATTTGCCAGCAAATTAATTAATTTATCTTTTCTTCTTCTCAAACAGTTTGTCCTCAGTCCTTCTGATGTGGCCCTGAGGACAAGTACTGAACTTTCTGATGTGGCCCTGAGGACAAGTACTGAACTTTCGGTAACATTATCTCACTTTAACCTCACTACCCTGTGAGAAAGACATTATTGTTACCCTGAAGCAAAGCTCCATGTTATTCTTATAACTAAGCTTAACATAGACTACATTTGTGAGGTTTACTTTCTGAACTGTCTGAAACATTAACAAATAATATTTTTACATAATTCTAGATGAAATTTGACTTATATAAATCTTCCAAAATTATTATGATAACTAACTGCTAACAAGTGTCCTACAAGAAAGGTCATCCCCTGTTAGATGTCCCTTAATAAATACAGGACATTCTGCTGTGCATAGCAGAATACTTTTGCATTCATAATTTACTAAAGTCCCACAAAACATTTAATACTTTTAAATGGATTAAACATGTCTCCTATGATCTGATTTATATAGTGACTGTGCCAAACAAAACCTTTTTCCACAGAGAGATCAAATTGTGAAATTCAATTGAACTCTGATAAAATTATCAAAAGAAAAAAATAAAATAAAATATTCCCTTTTAAAAAAAAATTATCATACATTCTAAACTAGTGGCCCTCAAGATACTGAGATTTTGCTTTAAACTCTTCTTATGGAAGGGCCAGCCAATCTTTTCAGGCATTTTAAATGTGCTGAAAATGTTCTAAAATCATACTGTTTAATATAGTATTAACTAGATACATGTGGCAGAACACTTTAAATGTATGTAATATAATAGGAATTAGATGCTTAATTTCACATTCCTTTAAGTAATTTAAATTTAAAAACCGAAGCAGTGTACTTTAAATTTAAAAACCGAAGCAGTGTAATTTTTATAATTATTATAAAATAAAATTAAAATAAAGGGTGTCCCAAAAGTCATTTCTGAAGTCACCATATATAGGAAAAAATGAGAAATTCTAGTTAAACCTACTTTTATTACAAAATTTTACAAAAAAGTGGCCAACACCCAGAAAGTATTTTGTAAATATGTTCTAACATTTTGTAATGAATTTTTTGTAAATAAAAGTACATTTAGCTACAATTTCCCATTTTCCCTATTACGGTAACTTTAGGGGCGACTTTTGGGAAACCCTGTAATTTTGATACACTAGGTTAACTAAATATTACACTTACTGAAATTTTTAGTCTATTTATTTTTACTTTTTCAGCATGGCTACTAGAAAATCTAACATAGGATACATGTCTCACATTATATTTTTATTGGCCTTCACTGCTCTGAAACTTGCCTTAGGGATATTGGTAGTCCAGGAAGAGAGTCCTTATCTGCCAGAAATTTAATAAACTTCTCTTTCCTTCTCATCAAACAGCTTATCCTCATTCTTCTGATGTGGCCTCAGGGAACAAGCGCCAAACTTTCAATAACAGAATCCATTGGCACGCCCGTGGAATGGTATCCCACAACTGCTGGAAGAAGCAGGGAGCAGCCCTGGGTCAAAGCTGTGAGTCTTCACAGGTAGGAACAACTTCTTTTGAAGGTGAGAGACCAAGGGGCAGACTGAGCAACCGCCAGAGCCTGTCTTACCTCCAGGAAACTCCCATCTCTGTCTCTCCAAAGGAGCAGCTCCCTGCAACCTGAACTGAGTTAAGGAGAAGGAAATGGATTTGGAAGTGTCTGGATGCCAGGCCTTTCATTGGATAAGTTCCCCAGTGTGCACACTGAGACCCTGATTCCACCCATGTAGGGGATTAAACCTTCCAGTTGGTTTTGCTTGTTTTGAGGTGCCTTTGAGGGTAAAAGTTAAATTTTGAGTCTCAAGCTTTCTGCTTGACATAAACTCATTATCTATGGTATTTCTTGAGATAAACTCATTGTTTATGCTTTTTGATAAAAAGTTGTCCTCTCACCTCTGCTGGAACTCCTCAGCTGCCCAGGGCAAGACACTGAGAGGAGCCACCGCCTGATGGCAGACCCAGCACACAGCCTGCCACTGGGCAGCACGCGGCAAGGGGGAAGGAGCACCTGCCAGTGCTGCCACCTTGGCACCAAGGGAGGGGCCCAGGAGGGCAGTGCCTGAAGTAACTTTTTAACTCCGTGCCCATTAGGTTACGACTCAGGGTTAGAAATGGTCTCTCTTTACCCAACAGGGAGTTCAATTTAGCCAGAGGGCATTCATATCCAGGGCAAGGCAATTAGCATAATCCTTCACAGCTGGTTAATATGGCCTTTAAATTAAACTAAAAAGGGTGCATGTTCTCCTAGCTACACCAACTAAGGATCCTTTCAGACAGTTGAAAGGAAGGCCACCCTAGGGTAGAGTACAATCAGTGAGCTTTCTTGAAAAACCAAAAAAGGACCCTGAAAAGAATTGCACCCAAATTGCAAAGGGCTCAAAGGGCTCCATCCAGGTAACAAGAAACACTCAGGAAATCAAATGGTTCCTTTTAGTCCAGAACTCAGACAATGAGGAAGGGTGCCTGGAGGCCCATGACTTACAAGTAACTCCAACCTAAATATCCTCACAGAATCCCTGGGTGCAAATTTACAATGGGAACTCCATTAACAGACTTGTGGAAATAAGTGGGGCCATGCCTCCCCACTGAAGCTCCAGATGCAAATTAATAATGGGGATTCATTTGGTGCTAAGCCACATGAGAATGGTCCCGAGGAGGAAGGCCCTTACTTCCTACCATGACTCAGGCCCTGGTACTAGCTACACATGGCACTCCACAAGCCAGGTAGCAGTGAGGCCACCACTGTCTGGTGGTTACTGAGAACTCCCTGCAGCAGGCCCAGGGAACAGACATAGGCAAGCAGCAGGAACATCACAAGCTGTTCCAAAAGTGACAGAAACTCAGCACTTAGGGCACTACTAAACTCCTGCTGGATGAATAACAGGCCTGGTAAAACATGAAGGAGACTACCACTGTTGAGTAGTTCACCTTAAAGTTCAGGCCTCAACAGACCTAGATTTAGATCCTCCCTAAAACTGAAGACCGGGGCTCTGACCCTTGGCATAGCACAACTAAATGGAGACAGAATTCTGGTAGACTCATCTCAGACTCATCTGTTACCCAAAACTTTGGTTCAGCTTCTTAGGAGGCACACACATGAATACACATATGAGGAGCATGATGCCTTGATGGATTTAGTGGGACCTCATTTGAGAAGAACATGTTTGCAACTAACTGTTTATGTGATTGGGGTGGTCCAAAGACAGAAAGGAGACCCACTACACAGGGAGCCAAACATGTGCGTGTGGCGGGTCCACCCTTTTGAAGATTAGTAGTTTCACTCAAATGCTTAGGCTTATATTGGTAGGTAACTTTTTTGGATTGGTAGTGGCTTTTCCTACCTAAAAAGAAAACAGGAGCATCTGAGGTTACCATAACCCTTCTGAGATAGGCTCCTACTAGGAGCTGCCAGCCCAAGACAGGGCTTTCACTGAGTTCCTACACATGTATATCAGCACAGAGCAGGAACAGGCCTCAGAGGATGATTGAGTGACAGCACAAGCCAGAGGCCAGACAGATAGAGAAGCAGTTCAGCAGCTCCTACTCAAGAAGTCACCATGTTTGGCTATTCCAGGATGGTGTCCAGTGGAGGAAACCTTGATTCCACTATCTGCACCTGGATATGCTACAAGTGTCCCATGGTCACATCTGGCCTTCTTTGAGTAAACCACCAGTAGGAATCTGGGGATTCATTTGTTGAAGGACCTGGATATGGTAAGCCCAATGGTCCTACAGGTCATTGAGATGTTCATACACGCTTTTCCTCCTGAGAGAATGATAATGGATCTTCCTTTGTAGGGGAGATAAGCCAGCAAGTAAACAAAACCCTATATCTAGGATAAAAATTACATGGAACTCAGCTAAAGTGAAATAAGGTATTGTTGCTTGCTCTCCTCTGGATAGGGTAGCCCTTTAGAAGCAGGCTTTAAGTTAAGCCCCTATGAAACAGCTTATGAGAGACCCTTTCTCAGCACCCTAAGATAAGTATGGTAATACAACCATGAGTAAAATAAAATAGAGTGAAATAATATGTCAGGTCCCTATCCCAGCTGGAAGCAGAGAAGTGGAAAGGACCTCATAAAGTGCCTCTAACAACTCACACCTTGTTGAAATTATAAGAAGTGAAATCTTGTGTCCATTACACCAAAGTAAAAGAGGCATACCCTCCAGTGGAGAGGCCAGCCTTAGGTGATCTAAAGTATCTGAGAAAAAAAAAGTTGGTATTTTCACTAATCCTTTTAGTTATCTGCTCTGTCTACAGGACAGAGGGAGAACTCCTTAGTGAGGATTTCCCATGTTATGACCTGTTCTTTGGATCTGTCTTGCTACTCAGTGGGTTATCCTAAATCATGTTTGGTATAAGTTTTTTCATACATTATTTCTGAATTTGAAGAAGCCAGTCTCTCAGATCACCTCCTACAGGGTACAACTAATAGCTCTGCACTCAAAGGTCCCATGTTTCTTTTTTAACCCAGCCCTGTGTTAGACATTGCATGTGAGGCAACAGTCCATTTCACCTTATCAGTCTTCCAAGTTGTAGTTATTGCTTATGCCCTTTTTTCACCTGATAATCTACCATCCATCTAAAACATCACCCCAGTTCAGCAGGAAATAGTTCAGTGATTACATTGTCCCTATTCCCATAGATATGGAAGGGTAAAATTCTCAGTGGGGAATACAGGGCAGACAATATGGCCTGGGAAAAAAAGGTAAAAAAAGTTTTCTTCAAAACCCCTTATCTTCTTTTGGAACTAAAATACACATCCCTACCTCAGGCCAGTGGTCAGGAGAGGGAGGGGAGTGCACTTTGTTATTTGTGACAGAAGAGATGTGATGAATCTTGGAAGACATCACAAGATTATCTTAGCTGAGTGAAGAACTAATTAGAACCATTCCCTTTTAAAACTCTGTACTTCGGTTCCAAAACAGGATGTTGATACTTTAAGATGGGAGTCTGGTAGCCTCCTAATTTGCCAGAAAATTAATAAACTTACCTTTCTTGCTCCTCAAAAAATATATAAATTAATTAATTCATTCAATACAAAATAAAACTTGCCCTAATGTTCAACTTAGCTAGGAAAAAGAAATGCACAGCATGAATACTGTACTATTACAAGGCTATGTATGCTATTTTTCCATAGTAGTAAGTTAAACTAGATGCACCAGATGGTTTCCTAATACATAGGAAATGTTAAATGCCTTCTCAACCTATCATAGCCCAGATTATAAAGCATGTTCTGGGTGAGGGTAACTGAGCATTTACCAAATTATACTACCACATTACTTATTGAAGTTTGTTCTTTCTTCAAAAGAACAGAAATTGTTTTATTTTATAGTTGCTTTTTTTTATTTGTTGGTTTGTATGTCTATTAATGAAATCTTACCTGGAATTTCAAGGCATACAATGATATAAAAGGACACTTGTCTAGTTAAAATGGAGGCAGAGATTCCAGAACTGTGATCACTGACCTTCCTGTGCCATAACCCATGACACTAACACTGTAAACACACACACACACACACACACACACACACACACACTTCTTGGTAGCCTTTGGCATCTCTGCAGAATCCTAAGGTCCTGCAATAACAATGTGATCAACATAGCTGTAGAATAAAGCAGAATCAGAAAGAGAAGAAAAGGAGCCCCTGAGCCAGCAGTTCCCAACCTGTGGGTCGTGATCCCTTTATTCCATTTGTAACAATGCATCAATTAGGAAGGTTGAGAACCACTGCCCTGAGCATTTTAATGAGATGTGTCAACATTCAGATGCTCCTATGCCCACACATCCCTTCTAACAGTATTCTCTGTAACCTTATCAAATCTATTCATTCCCTCTTCTTGAATACATCATTCTAACATGCTCAGTTATAGTTTTTCAATTAACTGCAGGAAGCTAAAAGATGAACCTTGCAGAGTGGTGGGAATGTGAAAATACTGCAAGCAAATAGAAGAGGAAAGGGGGAAGAGAGTATTTCAACAAACAGGAACACCAGTAGCTTGAAGCAATTAAAATAAGACAGAGAGAGAACTTTGCAAAGCTGGTACCGGAATTCACATAGGTTGATAGGTTGGATCCACTAAGTATAGGGATGAGTTGTCCCACACTTCTTAATAGTTCCAGAAGAGAACACTGTGTCAGGACACAATGAAGTGATTGATGGTCCTATTCACCCTGAAGCTATGAAGAAAGGACAAGTGTAGTTCATTCTGTTCAATGTCAAAGGTGGAGGAGTATACAGTTGATTCAAGCAATATAATCATAAAAAGGCTAAAATAAACCAAGCTTTGGTACTTAAAGGGTAGCATTCAGCCACCTAAATAATTCACATATGTGAAATAGCTCATTTCTTAGCAGAGTTTGACATATTAAGATTAGATGTTATAAAGAAGGAAGCCTCCATGAATGATAGCATATAATATACACCTCCAAAGAAGCTACATATGCTTGAAAGTATTCTGTTCACAGTCTATAGTGACTGTGAACTTGGAAAATGAACAAAAGATTTGCTCTTAATTCATTCATCTCATACAGCAGTATACTGAGTCTGTGTTCCGACAAGTATTTCCTTAGTCAAAGTAGCTGCCTGAAGCTAAGTCCAAATTGCTATATCACTGTGGACTTGCATAATACAGCAGACACCTTTCCAAGTTAATGGGAGAAGGAAGTAAAGAGGATAGGGACAATCACAGGAGGCCTAAGAGATATAGACCATTGAGAATGGAAAATAGCGCACACAGAGAGAAGCAGCTTCTTTGCCAAGAATAAATAATTTAGAGTGCTCATCTTCAGCTCTGAAGCCCACCAGAATACCACAGCTATTGGCATAGAAGGAATGTATACAAGAACAAAAATATCCTTCATATGGTGCTTACCATTTTTTTCAACTGGAAGTGTGCGGAACATGTAGGTAATATTATGGAACCTTTGATATGACCAAGAATAGATGTGATCAGTAAGAGACCTTAGCATTTCTCTTTTGCAAGAGAAAGCCTCTCGAGTGGCATGATATAAACAGGAAAGAATGCATTGAGTAGACCCAAGGGTGTTGACACATCATGGGCCACATCAGCACCTCTCCAGAATAAAGCTACTATTCTTTTGGTTATGACCACCATAGCAACCTAAGAAAAGTGCTATTATAGGGCCACTGTGATTGCAATGATTTTCCTTCTCATATGCAGTTCCAATGCCCAGTGTGGTACATTTAAGGAATAGGTGCAAGAGTGAATGTGAACCATTCCTTATGGTAGAAAGAACATATTCTAATAAAATGAGAAGATCCAGTACAATAACCTCTAAGTGTCTCCCATTGTATTTCTTACAAAAATCTATGATACAGTACATAGAGAGTTGTGACTAGCATTCTACACTACTTGTGAAACCCTCTTAATCGTAGTGTGCCATCATCCTCCTGACACTTTCAGTCACTAACACTGCCATTATTACATGGTGTTGGCTTAGGGTGTTTAGGACTGAATGTTCTTTGAGACTGACGGCAGTAGGCTCACTGGGTGTGTAGATGTTACTGGTAACATGCCAATTTTTAATGCAATGTCCAACTGTTATGATGAATTTTATGAAAAGATTAAAAATAACTGGTTTCATAATACCTGCCACATTCCCCTTCCTTGGAAGCCCCCTCAGTTACCTCATTTAGGGGCATTCTGACTTCCCTTATGACTCACATCACAATCATTAATTCTAAAGAGTTAAAATGTGCCTCTCTCCTGAATTAAGCAATTTCATCGTATGATACAAAAGTGAAGTATTCCATCAGGCTTTTATATGATGCCAGTTTACGTGAACAACTCATTTACAATTAAAACTTTATTTTAATGACAAACAACTGGAAAAATCCTTCCTTAGTCTTCCCCTAAATTGATTGGCATCACCAATTTTCCAAACACTTGGTGGTACTCAAGAGAGATTCAATCCTTGCTGCAAAAATCCTGAGGGCTTTGAGTGTCCTCTGAACTGATGCACCCTGTTGTTATCATTATTTTTCAAATGCAAATATAAATGTCTATGTACACTTGTTTCTATCCAAATATCCTGCACACAGTAGATATGTATAATATAGTTGACACTAACCAAATAACCAGTGCGAATTTCATGCTGAATAAATAAGCCGCCAGTAGGGGATTAATTACTTGAGGAATTGCCTTAACGCTTTTATCCCACCAAATTTCCATTTTATAAAATTAATTCATTCATTTTAAATTAATTATTGTTATTAACACTTATGTTGAAAGTATTAGTAATTAACAAAATCTATTCCCATTTTATGGATGAGGAAATCAAGGCACAGAGAAGTGGTGAAGTAATTTATTTCACTTATTAATTTTTTAAATCTTTTTCTACTTACAGAAGTACTCTCAATAACTCTGTAACTCACAGGATAAAGTAACACCGGCTCAATTTATATCCCTTTTTATTCAAAAACTACCCTGTGACTAAATGGAAAGAGAAGAGGTTTCCAGTTCCCCATCCCACCACAGAAAATTAAACTAATAAGCTCTATTGGAATAAAGCTATCCATATAATAGAATTATTAAAACATTGATGAAGAAGAAAGGCAAATCATGTGCATATTGCTTGAATTATACAACTCAGTGGCAATGTTCCTGCCATGTTACATTGCTGTGTGTCTTCACACAATGAAGGCATTTCTTCCTTCTGCTTCTTTCTATCCCAAACAATAAAAAGTACACATGACCAGTTCTCAGTAGACATGTGATGACACTAGCAAATCTCCTCATCACCAATCAGTGACAACTCTCCTCCTCTTTAGGTATCCTGTGTTTCTCTCCTCCAAACTTTTCTTTTATCAAAGAAGAATAAGATTTCATTTCAGTTATTTTGAGGGATAGTAAGGACATTCTAGAAAGGATCTTCTACCCATTAGCTTTTTGAAAACCATCCCCAAGTCCAGGTATAAGCTAAAGTTCAAGGTCTATTGACCAGCTTCTGCTTCCCAAGGATGTCACTGGGAACCTTTCTGAATAAAGGGCTAATGAAAGGGAAGGCAAAAATGAGCACATCAACTATTTTTTCCCTCTCTGGTCTACGCATAGTTGGATACTTCACTAGACCGAGTTTTGCTTATTGTCAATGGTATGAGCTTCTCGGGCAAAATATAACCACAAGAATTTTCATACTAAAAGCTTTAGAGTAAAGATAAAAATTTAGAGCTGGAAATGATCTTAAAGATATTCTAGTCTAACCGCTTTATTTTAGGAATTAGAAAGTATGAGATTCCAAGACATGGAGCAGCTTGGCTAGGCATGGCCTAGTAAGTGGCAGAGAGGAGATTGTGCCAAAAGAATAAAAGGAGCTTGCACTTCTACCCTAGCTCTTCTGACTTGTGTCTTGAATTAATTAGAGATTTGGTGGGGGGAGCTTGTTCATTGGCAAGCTGAGGTTCCAGGTACTACTACAGATCCATCCGAAGGACAAATTGGGAGGCTGGGCCTGAGTCTAAACAACCACTTATAAAGAATAGATCTCTTTCCACCTGTCTGGACCCAGGAACCATAAATCTAGAGAGATACTGTCATCCTCTTTCTTTTGAAAGGCTGAAGTGTCACCATAGTTAAGTGACAGAATTCTCTCACTTACTCATTTCTACTTCTGAACAGTTTGCTCTTCGCTTTCTTTATCCTCTCCTTCTCCAATTCAACTAAAGTCACATTTATGTTGGCTCAGCGCCCATAGCATAGTGGTTACAGCGTCGGCCACGTACACCGAGGCTGGTGGGTTTGAACCCAGCCTAGGCCAGCTAAACAACAATGACAACTGCAACAAAAATATAGCCGGGCATTGTGGCAGGTGCCTGTAGTCCCAGCTACTTGGGAGGCTGAGGCAAGAGAATTGCTTAAGCCCAAGAGTTGGAGGTTGCTGTGAGCTATGACACCACAGCACTCTACCAAGGGCAGCATAATAAGCTGTGACACCACAGCACTTTACCAAGGGCAGCATAACGAGACTCTGTCTCGAAAAAGCCAAAATCACATTTATGTTTTCCAGTACATTACATTTATTTTAGTTTACAATAAATATTGTTTGCCATTTTTAAAACTTCTTTTCCTAGTGACATTAAGTGCATTTTTACGTCTTCCATCGGATTTTTTTTTTTTTTGTCTTTCCTGGGGAAAAATTATGTTTATTACTAAGCAAAAATTTAAAAATAAATACGAAATAATCCATAAGCCCACCATCTCTGGAATTAACACTGCTAACATTTGCAAATCTTTTGAGAGTGACTCAAGTCACTCCATTCTTAACTCCAGTTATTAACAGCAGGGCTACTAGATCCACATATGCCATTCTATCAAAAAAATGATATTTCACCAATCGTCTTTCTAACTTGACAGCACCTAGCTCATTTCTGGCTCAGGACGTTTGCACTAGCCATTCCCTCTGCCTGGGATACTCCTCTTACACATTCTCATCCTGGTTCCTTCTTATCATTTAAGGATTCTGCTCCTTCAGAGGAGACTTCACTTATCAACTTCCTCACATTAGAACCTAGTCAGTTTCAATACTATCACCTTATTTTATTTTTGTAATCATTTATCACTAAATGATATTTTCCTTTTTTATTTCTTTAGTTCTTTATTGTCTATCTCCTTAAATAGACTCTATGAAGACTGTGTTTGTTGTGTTTTATTCACCATTCAATTTCTCAGCACATAGCACAATGCCTGGCACATATTAAATGGTCAGTAATGGTTTCAAAGAATAAATAAGACATGGTAAATATGCATTTTCAGTTATACTAAATGATCCATGTTCTCATAGGTTATCTCTTGTATCCAGTAGCACAGGGTACCTATGAAGTCTGTAGTCCTGAAAAACGCTAACTGACTCACACTAAGTATAAGCCTATGACATAAGCCTTATTAGTGTTACCACTAAGAATGTCATTAGTTGCCTCTTTACTATGATATTATTGTATATTTGGAAAACACCAGGGATTCTACTACAAAACTCTTAGAAGTGATCAAGGAATACAGCAATGTCTCAGAATACAAAATCAACACCCGTAAATTTGTAGCCTTTATATATACAAACAATAGCCAAGCTGAAAAAACAATCAAGGAAGCTATTCCATTTACAGTAGCACCAAAGAAGATGAAATATTTGGGAGTTTATCTGACAAACAACATGAAATATCTCTATAAAGAGAACTATGAAACTCTAAGAAAAGAAATAGCTGAAGATGTTAACAAATGGAAAAACATACCATGCTCATGGCTGGGAAAACTCAACATTGTCAAAATGTCCATACTACCCAAAGCAATATACAATCCCTATTAAAGCTCCATTGTCATACTTTAAAGATCTCAAAAAAAATAATGCATCTTTTTATATGGAATCAGAAAAACCCTCGAATAGCAAAGACGTTACTCAAAAATAAAAACGAAGCAGGAGGAATCACGCTACCAGACCTCAGACTATACTATAAATCACTAGTGATCAAAACAGCATGGTACTGGCACAAAAACAGAGAGGTAGATGTATGGAACAGAATAGAGAACCAAGAAATGAACCCAGCTACTTACCGTTATTTGATATTTGATAAGCCAATTAAAAACATTCAGTGGGGAAAAGATTCCCTATTTAACAAATGGTGCTGGGTGAACTGGCTGGTGACCTGTAGAAGACTGAAACTGGACCCACACCTTTTACCATTAACTAAGATAGACTCTCACTGGATAAAAGATTTAAACTTAAGACATGAAACTATAAAAATACTTGAAGAAAGTACAGGGAAAACTCTTGAAGGAATCGGCCTGGGCGAATATTTTATGAGGAGGACCCCCCAGGCAATTGGAGCTGCATCAAAATACACTACTGGGACCTGATGAAACTAAAAAGTTTCTGCACAGTGAAGAACATAGTAAGTAGACCCAGCAGACAGCCCTCAGAATGGGAGAAGATATTTGCAGGATATGTCTCCAACAAAGGTTTAATAACCAGAATCCACAGTGAACTCCAACATTTTAGCAAGACAAGAACAAGTGATCCCATCTCAGGTTGGGCAAGGGACTTGAAGAGAAACTTCTCTGAAGAAGACAAGCACACGGCCTACAGACACATGAAAAAATGCTCATAATCCTTAACCATCAGAGAAATGCAAATCAAAACTACTTTGAGATATCATCTAACTCCAGTAAGATTAGCCCACATCACAAAATCCCAAGACCAGAGATGTTGGCGCGGATGTGGAGAAAAGGGAACACTTTTGCACTGCTGGTGGGAATGCAAACTAATACGGTCTTTTTGGAAAGATGTTTGGAGAATACTTAGAGATCTAAAAATAGATCTGCCATTCAATCCTATAATTCCTCTACTAGGTATATATTTAGAAGACCAGAAATCATATTATAACAAAGATATTTGTACCAGAATGTTTATTGCAGCCCAATTCATAATTGCTAAGTCATGGGAAAAAACCAAGTGCCCATTGACTCTTGAATGGATTAATAAATTGTGGTATTTGTACACCATGGAATATTTTGCAGCCATAAAAAAGATGGAGACTTTACCTTCTTCATGTTTACATGGATGGAGCTGGAAAATATTCTTCTTAGCAAGGTATCCAAAGAATGGAAGAAAAAGTACCCAATGTACTCAGCCCTAATATGAAACTAATTTATAGCTTTCATACGAAGGCTACAACCCAATCTCAGTGCAAGAATATGGGGAAGGGGACAAGGGAGGGGAAGGGAGAGGGAGGGAGGGGGGAGGGAGGGTGATTGGTGGGTCCACACCTAGGGTGCATCTTGGAAGGGTGCAGGTGAAGTTTACTAAGTGTAGAGTATAAGGGTTTGAGCACAATAATTAAGAGAATGCCATGAAGGCTATGTTAACCAGTTTGGTGAAAATATTTCAGACTGTATATGGAACCAGCACATTGTACCTCATCATTGCATTATTGTACACAGCTATGATTTAATAAAAAAAGGAAAATATGGAAAAAAAGAATGTCATCAGTTGCCTCTTTACTGTAACATAGTGTTAGAAACATATGGAATTCATTAAATACCACACAATATATGCAACTTGAATAAATACAATAGTGAAGTGTGTCTTATGTAGTACTTGTATATTTGATTGAAATATAGTGGACTTATATGAGGCCATCTTCTTTGAACAAGCATGTTTCTTCTAAATAGCTACCATTTATATACCATTTTATCAAGACCTACTGTTATGATATGGACGTGAGGCCTTATCCCTAAAAAGTGTACCTTATGCTTAAATATTAGTGGTCAAACCAATCTTGATCTCTAACCTACTTACTTACCCAGGGTTCCAAAAACATAAAGAAGACGTTCTGCTATATAAAGTCCACTTGTATAAATCCAATCTAGTTTGGGGAAAAATATATACTTTTTAGGTATATATTCAATCAGATTATAATCATCTGAAACAGTGGTTCTCAACCTTCCTAATGCCACGGCCCTTTAATACAGTTCCTGTGGGTTGCAACCCACAGGTTGAGAACCGCTGATCTAAAAAGTAAACATTAGAATTTCTTTTAAGGAAACAAAATTCTCCCATCATGAGTGGCCATTTGGGAAATATGCCTAAACTAATTTACAGGGGGTAAATGGCCAATATTAATAGGAAATCATTATAGTCATGTACTTAAAAGTTAAGAATCCTAGCTCAAACCTGTGACCCACAACTTACTGGTTAACCTCTGGCAAGTTACTTTAACCTCTTCAGACCTCAACTCAACATTGTCTATAAATTAGGTAATAATAGTGCTTACCTCCCAAATGGGTTGTAAACATTAAATAGCACATACTTCACTCAAGAGGGCACCTACTACTTAATCAACATTCAATAAAAGTAACTAGTATGACTCTACACATAGAAAAAAATATTAACCTAACTTCTTCTTTTTTTTTTTTGCAGCTTTTGGCTGGGGCCAGGTTTGAATCCCCCCACCTCCAGTATATGGGGCCGGCACCCTGCTCCTTTGAGCCACGGGTGCCGCCCATAACCTACCTTCTTTATCAAATGAAAATACCTATTGAGAATTCACTTGGCATGAAACAGCTAGGCAAAATCTAATACATAGGAACAAATCAGCAGTAGTTCCATTTCTCAAGAAGTTCATACCTGGGTTCAAGGGATAAGATGCATTCACAAATAACTAGAATTCAGAGGACGCTGTGGTCAACTGCTCTAAGAAGGGAAATTGTATCAGTTAGGATTCTTCTAGTTGACAAAAGCTCAACCCAAATCAGATTAAGCATGAAAGTGATGTATTTGCTCTGAGATCAAAGAAAGAGCCACAGGTACCATCTCAGGGGCTTGTGCTATACACTTCATGCTCTTGGGTTGCCCAGTTTCTCTCTTCTTTCATTCCTGACACTGATCCACACTATTGTATTGAAGGAAGAACTCATCCTTCTTATAGGAATGATAGCTACCATTAGCACCCAATTCTAACCCTTCCTACCCATGCCTGGGGCAATCATTGTGACCAGGAGAATGGTATATTATTATTGACTGGACTTAGATTACTTACCCACCATAAACAACAGTGAGGGAAGAAAAAATTTCCCCCAAAGGAAGGTGGGTACAGGTTGCGGGAGAGGTATAAAGAAAATGTGTCCACTAAAACCATATTCTGATAGTATAAGTCATGTTATATCATACTAAATAGTTCTATATTATCAGCATGAACACATTTTTTATCATTATACCTTTGGAGAAATTCTTAATACTGAAACAAGTGATATTTCTCTTTATGGCTTTCTTGTCTATTGTTTATTCGAGAGGAGCTGAGGAAGAAGAAGCTAGAATTTTAAAAATAATCCTGGCTACAAGAAACTCAATCTCTAACAAATTCTTTAGGATTTAGAAGTCCTCTATGTAGTCAAGAAGTTGATTAAAGGTAAAAATAAATTAAGCTCCTGTTAAGAAACTTACAACCAAAATCAGAAGAAATAATTTTTTTCCAAAATCAGTCCTAAGCCATACAGCTGAACATGAAGAGTCTTGTTGAAAAGTATTTTTGTCCAGGAAGTAGGGCAATCTTCACAAGTTCATAAAACAGGAAAAAGTCTCATCATCCCAGAGGCATTGTTGGAGCTCAATAGATGCATTATAGTTCTGACAAAGATTAATAAAAGCATATGTAAAGACAGCATGAGGCAATCATTCTTCCCTAGCGGTCCACACTTTGATAAGTCAGAAACTGCCATTTGCCTTTCCAATCTCCATACTCCCATTCTTCTTTAATAAAAGATCCCATTTTTTTAAGCTGGACCCATTACCATGTGTACCTACGAAAACTACATTTCCAAGATTTCATTGTATCTTGGAGTGGCCAGATGGTGTAATTTCAAGACAATAGATTTAAGAACTTGAAGATGATACCCTTTTTCTTCCTTCTCCTTTTCTGCTGCACTGAATGTGGATGTAATGGCTTGAGCCAATTCGGTCTCTGAGAGGACCTTGTGAATGTAAACCAAGCATGGCTGAGCAATGAAATAAGAGAAATTTGGGTCCCAGAGACCGTGGATTTACCGTCCTAGCCCTGAGGTGCCTCTCACCAACTTAAATAAATCTACATCTTATTTGAAGAACTGATTTTTACATGTATGTTACAGCCCAACTTAATCCTAATTGATGCACAAGATGTTCTTAATCAGTATATTTCATTTGAATTAAGAATGCTAATGGCTTTTTCTCTGTGAATACACAGCCTGATACCATCCTGAAACCAGAAGACAAATGCTTAATAGTTTTTGAGCCATTACACATTTTTTGTAAGTTTAACATTGCTGTTACATGAATGATAATCCTAAATTAATACAAATGCTTTCATGAAGAATGTTTTCATTTTTCTTTTAATAAGGTTGAAATGCTAAGATAAATATAAAAATGAATCCAATATCTTATGTTAGCCCTTTCTGGAGTCATTGTATAAATGAATCGTTTAACATTATTTTAGATGAGTCAGCTCTGAACAGGTAGCTCTAAGAGGTGAATTAATCTAATTGTTCTGTCAATGCTTATACATTTTATGTTAATGTTGGAAGACTCTTCCATTGAAGTATTATGTTCTTGTTTTTAATATGCTGGCAACTCTCCCAAGGAGGTAATAGAGTTTGCACAATGACAATGAATGAATGGAATTAGAATTTCAGAATTTTTGAATTATTTTAAAAGAGTAGTACTGCTGAGACTATAACAAAGTTAAATCTTGAAAATCTACCTTCTCTTCTTTTGTCTTCACATATAATAAAAATGTACTGAGCAAATGTTATGGTTCGGGTATGGCTTGTTTGTCTGCGCTGAAGAAACTTATATTGAAATCTGACCCCCAGCGTGGTGGTGTTGAGTTGTGAAGCCCAGTGAGTGGTATTTTGGACATGAGAGTGGAAATCGTATAAATGGCTTGGTGCTGTTCTCATAACAGTGAGTTCTTACTCTCACAAGACTGGATTATTTCTCACAGAAATACATTAGATCCTGAGAGAGTGGGTTGTTATAAAGCCAGTATTCCCCTCAGGTTTTCCTCTTTTTGCATGTCGCTTCCTCTTTGGCCTTCCCTGCCATGTTGTGAGACAGCATGAAGCTCTCACTAGAAGCCAAGGCTATGCCCTTGAACTTCTCAGCCTGCAGAACCATGAGCTAAATAAACCTCTTTTCTTTAAAAATGATCCTATCTCGGGTATTCTTTTATAGCAACACGAAATGGATTGACGCCAACATCAGTGAAAGATATGGCATGTATCCTTCAATAGTGAAGATAGGTTTAACTTTCTACACTAGATGATCATGTGAAATTGATAACACAGTGACTTGACTGAATTTTATTAGCCTTTCTAGTACATTAGTGATTTTCTTTATTCATTGTTCTACCCATCCGATGTACCTATGAGTCCTTAAATATCAGATAAAATGCTAGGAGTTAAGGGCCTAGGATGAATAATACATAAGGAAAGGCAAATAATCTAGTGTGGCTACAGGAGAGAGTACATGAGAACAAAATCAGTGGATTTTTCTTTTTATTCATTCAATCACTTAATTATTACTGAATATCTAGTATGTGCCTGGTGAGCTAAGGATATGGAATCAAATCAAAGCATAAATTTGTCCTACAAAGTATTTTATTGACAAGGAGGTTGAATATTACCTACATAGTAGGTAAAACATCATATGTAGATGAAGAGAACTTCACCTTATAAGAAATGTCACAGAAGGAACATGTACCCCAAACGGAGATCAGATTCAAGTCACTATAATTAGAAATTCATTCAGAGCATTCAAACGAAAATTTATTCCATGATTTTAAGTTACTCTGAAAGAGTCTATTCATGTCTAATAACCACTGTCTGAGGCACACTGTCTTATGTATAGCTGGTCGTAAATTAAAGTTTATGAATTTAGATTGATTTGGGAAAATATCATTGCCACATGGTGCCTAAGAAAATTGAACAGATCTCAGCCAGGTCATGGCAAAAGAGGAAAATGAAGTTTATGCACACAGACTTGTAGTGCTCAGACATCTTGCTGGGGCCAACATGATCTCCAGAAGCATTTTTTTATCATTCACTGCTTACCCTACCTCCAGGGAAGTTTTTCTGTTTCCTCTGCAAAAGGAAAAATGATGAGACTTTCTTATCTGCTTTTACTTTTGATTAACTTCAAGGGAGGAGCACTTTCTGTCTTTTCAAACTTCCCTGCATTTTCCACAGGCAGAATCTCAGCTGTTAACCATCTCCAGCCAATTTCTCTTGTGTACAATGGAAACTAAGGGAGTGAGAAATGTTTCTGTACTCCTGGGTCCTTGGTGGTCTGAAATTATTAATGATACAGGATCTGAGACACAATCATTATTTCTTTGAGTTAGGCAATATACAAAATGGTAGCTAATTCACCCATACAATGGAGGCACGAGAATCCTTGAGACAATGTGATCAAATTATGAGAACAAAGGAAGTAAGAAATAGTCTAGACTAAGAGCATTTTTCCTTCACTATGCTTGATACTTGTCCTCAAAATGATCTCATTTCAATTTTGAATAACATGATTGTCAGGAAGGCAAACAAAATCTTTTTCTCTTAATTGAAAATTGTGATGATTATAGATTCATATGCAGTTGTAAGAAATAATACAGAGATGTTCCATGTAACCTTTACCCAGTTTCCTTCAACAGCAACGTTTTGTAAACTATGATACAATATCACACAGGATATCGACTCTGATTCTATGGCACTTGTTCAGATTTCCCCATTTTTACTAGTACTGCTGTGTATATGTGGGTGCATATGTATATTTAGCTCTATACAACTGTATCAACTGTGTAGATTCATGTACCCATCAAGGATTCATGTCAAGATACTCTGCCATTCCAACATCACAAGAATCCCTCATATTGTCCTTTAATGATCAGACTCAGCTCTTTCCTGTTAGCTGCCCCACTATTCCTAACCTTTGCCAACCACTGACATATTATACATTTTGACCATTTTGTCCATTTTAAAAATGTTATTGTATAGAATCATACTGTATATAACCTTTGTGATTGGCTTTTTTTTTTTTTGCAGTTTTTGGCCGGGGCTGGGTTTGAACCCACCACCTCCAGCATATGGGACCGGTGCCCTACTCCTTCAAGCCACAGGCACTGCCCTGTGATTGGTTTTTTATACTCAGCATAATTTCTTGGAGAGTCATCCAGTTTTATGTGTATCAATAGTTGGATCTTTCTTATTCCTGAGTAATATTCCACAGTGTGAATGTAGTGCAATTTGTTTTTCCCATTGAAGGTTAGAGGAGCTGGTTGTAATTTGTGGCTATTACAAATAAAGCTGCTATGAATATTCATGCGCAGGTTTGAATGTAAGCTTTGTTTTCTCTGGGAAAATTGCACAACAGTGCAGCTTCTGGAGTGTATGGTAGTTGTGTGTGTTTAATGTTTAAAGAAACTGCCAAATTCTTTTCCTGAGTGGCTGTACCATTTTACAATCCTACCATTTCAATGAATGAAAGTTGATGTTGCTCCACATTGTCACCAGGATTTTGTCTCATTTCTATTTTTCATTGTAGCCTTCTGATAGGTGTTTTGTGACATTTCATAATTGTTTTTAATTTGCACTTTCCTGATGGCTAATAATGTTAAACATATTTCTTCTATTATTAATATTTCAAAATATTCTAGGAGTACAAATGTTTTTGGTTACATGGATTACTTTTGTTATGTTTGAGTCAGGGTTATAAGTGTGTCTATCACCCAGATAGTGTTCATTGTACCCATTAGATAGGTTTTCACCCATGCTCTCCACCCCTACTCCCTTGGTTAATTTCCATGGACTTTTACATCCCTCTGTGCACATGTGTGCTCATTTGTTAATTCCAATTTAGCAGCAAGTACATGTGGAGTTTTTTTTTTTTTTCTATTCTTTACGTACTTCACTTAGGATAATGGAGCATTCCATCCAAATTCTTACAAAATACCTTAACTCATCCTTCTTCATGGCTGAGTAGTATTCTATAGAATACATATACCACATTTTGGTAATCCCTCATGAACTAATGGGCACTTGGATTGCTTCCACATCTTTGCAATTGTGAATTGTGCTTCAATAAACATTCAAGTGCAGGTCTCTTTTTTTCTTTGGGTAAACACCCAGTAGTGGGATTGCTAGATCAAATGGTAGGTCTACTTTTACTTCTTTAAAAAATTTCTATACTAATTTCCATGTAGGTCGTATTCATTTACTGTCCCACCATGCCAGCATCTATTGTTTTGAGGCTTTTTAACAAGACCCGGTCTAACTGGAGTAAGGTGATATTGGGGGTTTAATTTGCATTTTCCTAATGATTAGTGGTGTTGAGCATTTCTTCATGTTTATTGGTTATTTGTCCATCTTCTTATGAAAAGCTTTTGTTCATTTTTTGCCCACTTTTTAATGCAGTTGTTTTCTTGCAGATTTGCTTGAGTTATTTGTAGATTCTAGTTATTAGCCCTTTATTTGATGCATAGCTTACAAATATTTTCTCCCATTCTGTAAGTTGCCTATTTTCTTTGTTGATTATTTCCTTAGCTGTACACTTTTTTCATGTGATTATTTGCTAACTGTATATTCTCTTTGGCGAAATGTCTCTGGATTTATTTTGCCTATCTTTTAATTAAATTCTTGTTTTGTGGTTCTTTATACTGTTGAATTTTAAGAGTTCTTTATATATTTTAGATATTAGTCCTTTATTGGATATGTGGTTTGCAAATATTTTCTTAAAATATTTACATGTTCTTCTCATCCTTTTCATAGAGTCTTCCCAGGATAAAAGTTTTTAATTTTGATAAGGTCCATTTTATCAATTTTGCCTTTTATGTATTATGGTTTTGGTGTCAAGTCTAAAAATATTTTGTGTATATCTATATCCTGAAGATTTTTCCTCTTAAATCTTTTTAAAATGCAATATTTTTTCATGTTATATTAAAGTATATGACCTATTTTGAGTTAATTTTTATAAAAAGTGTGAAGTTTAAGCTATTAAGACTAAGGGCTTTTGTGTGTGTTTTCTTTCTTTCTTTCTTTCTTTTTATTCTTTCTGCTTATGGATGCCAAATTGCCAAATTATTCTGGGACCATTTGTTGAAAAGAAATTTTTTTCACCTTCATCAAAAATCAAATAAACTGGGCGGCGCCTGTGGCTCAAGGAGTAGGGCGCCAGTCCCATATGCTGGAGGTGGCGGGTTCAAACCCAGCCCCGGCCAAAAATCACAAAAAAAAAAAAAAATCAAATAAACTGGGTGGCACCTGTGGCTCAAAGGAGACGGGCGCGCCGGCCCCATATACCGGAGGTGATGGGTTCAAACCCGGTCCTGGCCAAAAACTGCAAAAAAAACAAAAAATCAAACACACACAGAATATTTGTGTGAGTGTATTTCTGGGTTCTTCATCCTGTTCCATTCATTTGTGTGTATATTGCTTCGTCAATGCCATGGTGTCTTGATTACTGCTGCTATGTAATAAGTCAATACCAGTAGGGTGATTCTTCACACTTTATTATTCTTTCTTTTTAATATGAAGTACATACGATTAGGTTGCATTATATGCATTTGTTAGGTAAAGTCCAAGTTGTAGTTGAGCCCTTCACCCAGGAGGTGTATCATATACCCTTACATTGTGCGCATTAGGTGAGAGCTTACCAAATCCTCTCCTCCTTCCCCCACTTGAATTTAATTGTATTTTCTCATCCAGGTGTGTAGTTTTTCATCTATTAATTTCATCTTAGTATAGAGTATATCAGATTCTTGCTTTTCCATTCTTGTGATACTTTACTAAGGAGGATGTGTTTCAACTCCATCCAGGTTAATACAAAACATGTAAAGTCTCCATCTTTCTTTATGGCTGAATAGTATTCCAAGATACACATATACCACAGTTTATTAATGCATTCATGGTTTGAGGGGCACTGGCATGGGTTCAGAGAGAAAGGAACACTTATACACTATTGGTGGGATTACAAACTACCACAGCCTTTTCGGAAAGAAGTATGGAGAATCTTCAAAGAGCTAAAGATAGACCTTCTAGTCAATCGTTCAATCCCATTACTAGGTAACTACCCAGAAGAAAAAAAAAATATTTTACATAAGAACATTTGCATTAGAATGTTTATCACAGCTTAATTCACAATCACCAAGATGTGGAAACCATATTTTGTTATTATTTATCAAGACAGTTTTAGCACTTTAAAAAATGTTAAGTTATAATGAGGCCAGTAAGGTGGGCTCCAATCCAACCTGACTGGTGTCTTTATAAGAAAAGGAAGAGACAGCAAGGATATGCATTCACAGGGAAAAAACCACGTGAACCCCACAGTTTGTGGTAATGTGTTATGGCAACCATAGCAAACTAATACAAGGGCACTACTGGCCTATCTTCCTTATGGGTGGTAGACAATCACCTGATCTTATCTAGGTTATCCTTTCTCTTCTGGGATGAGAGGTTAATATTTGGTCTGAGGTTCTCCTCTGCTGTAAGGTAGGAAAGAGGTAGGATGTCAGGGTCCAAAACTAGTTTTTCTTCTTCTTACCAATTTTTTCCTACTTTCTTAGTTCTCATTAATTGTTTTTTGCATTATTTCCAGGGCTTATTGTACTTGGCATGGAAGAGCAGGAAGAAAGGGATCAGCACTATCTTGTACAAACTGAAGTTGAAATATAATCATTTACTTAGCAAAGGGATGTGTCTATAGAAAATTGAAAAAAGGGGGATGTCTCAGGGCATCTGCAGTATTTAATATAGCATTGGGCATCTAGTGCAGAGTAAATACTCCTTGCTTTAAAATTTAACTGAATGTCAGTAATGTCTCTTGTAACTTAATGCAGCATAATCACCAGCATCAATAGCTTGTTCATTTCTAAAGCTTAACCCTAAACACAAGCTCAGTCCCAACCAAGAATTTGGTACCACATAATTGACAATCTGTTCTAACCAGGAAATGTAAAGAGTCCTATGGCAATAAGTAGTTATAAAAAAAATTATCACTGACCTTGCTTTGATCTTGAACCCCTGATCATAGTAGCTGAGATATTATCATATTCTTCTAGCAATTAGCCTCTGTCCCATTACTGCTTAAGTCCTATGGGCCAGCTTAATACAAATAAATAAATATATATATATATATAGTTGCAAATATCACAATTTTCTCACACTGTATTAAATCTTTAGTATTTGGGGGAAGTATTCTCACTGCTGAACCACCATGACCATGCCTATCTGTCTACCTGGACACCTATCTAATGCCTACTGGCATACTTACCACCTGCCATGCCCTACCTAATGTCAAAAGTTCTGCCTGCTGCAGGGCCTGCTACCTGCTTGCTGCTAAATCTTGTACTAGGCACCTGTCCTAAGAAACCAGCAGACCTGGAGCTAAAATATTTCAGATAGAATATAAGATGTCCTATTACAAGCTCAGCACCTGTAGCTCAGAGGCTACAGTGCCAGCCACATACACTGGGGCTGACAGGTTCAAACCCGGATCAGGGTCTGCTAAAAAACAATGAAAACTACAAAAAAAAAAAAAAATAGCCAGGTGTTGCAGCAGGTGCCTGTAGTCCCAGCTACTTGGGAGGCTGAGGCAAGAGAATCGCTTAAGCCCAAGAGTTTGAGTTTATTGTGAGCTGTGATGCTACAGCACTCTACCGAGGGTGACATAGTGAGATTCTGTCTCAAAAAAAAGATATCCTATTACATTAGAATTTAAAATAAATAATTATTTTGTATAAGTGTGTCCAAAACATTGCATGAAACATACTATTTTTTTATTTGAAATACAAATTTAAGTGATTATCCTGCATCTTCATTTGCTACCCTAGATGGGGCCATTTAAACCACAGCTTCCAGGTGCCATGTGATGTTTTTATTCAAATAAGGATTATACTCTTCAGATTTTAAGGAGGGGTTTTTAGTTATCCCTATCAGTAATAAGAAACATAATTTGAGTCCAATGAAAAGTGGACTTTTCATTGTTCTATCTTAGAAAACTACTAAAAATTAGACAACTGCTTGTATCTTTTCAGACACTCTTCAATAACCTCATTGTGGGTGACAGGATAAGCAGAATTGTATATGGCTCCAGAATGAAAATTGGAAATTAATGAAAGAGGATAATGAGTGAAGCTTGATATTGCCTTGTGTGGAGATGTCCTATATAACTAGCCATGCCTATTTCATTACATATAACAACCTGGTTGACTAAAGGACCAGTTAGGGTACGTAAATGTCACCTTATCACTGTGGTCCTAAAAAATTTGAGGTACACATATTTAAGACAAAATAAACTATATTAATAGCTAAGAATCTAGCTCTGGAATGAGATCAAGGGCTATAAACTTTTCTCAACAATAACTCATGAGATCATGACATAGTGACTTTCTTCAAAAATATCTGAAAACATCCTTACCTTTTATAAATGTCAGAGTGTACGTGGCACAGAAAATATTTTACTTTTTTAAAAGAGAAAACTATTGTTTAAATTCTCAGAAGTTATTTTCCCTCTTTCAGAGTTAGACAATAATTCACCTTTAAAACAGATTTTTTCTAAAAAATAATATCTCTTTTAAATTACATAAATGTAATGCCAGTATTCCACATTGTTCTTAGATAAGGTTGTACCTGGATGCTACTGTGGGGGTGGGGAAGATGAATTTGGCAATTGCTTAGGGTTTCAAAACTCTAATTGAGTGATATAGTATGTTTTGTTCATCCTATCATTTCTGTGCATATCAATTTGCTCCTACAAATGTATGTAGGACGAAAGGATCATTATGGACAAAAGTGAAGTAGCCTCTTGATGCCCGCCTTGCAGTTCAAAAACCAATCTGAGATTGAGGTGACCCCAATTGAGGCCAGATGGCAGAAGACAAAGGAGGCTTTTGGGAGGGAGAAAAAAGACTGACTAGTAACCCAAATGTAACATGAGAGTCAAGCTAGTTCTAGGTAAGGTGATGGTTGATACATTAGTTCTGCTGGCTTGACAATGTCAGTGTTATGATTGCACATTGGAGGAAAACAACGGATGGGTGTGTGCATATGTCAGAGAGAAAGACAGAGTGAGAGACAGATCAGAAATTCTACCTCTCTTTCCCCAGGCCAATATCTTCAAGTATTTTCCTCCAGTGGCAATTGCAACAACAACAAAAATAAACAAATGGGGCTTAAAGTCAATAGCTTCTGTACAGCGAAGGAGACAACAACCAAAGCAATAGACAACCATCAAAATGGGAAAAGATATTTGCATATTATGAATCAGACAAAAGTTTGATAACTAGAACCTACACAGAACTCAAACAACATAAAAGCCAACAATCCCTTATATCAATGGGCAAGTGAAATGAATAGAACCTTCTCCGAAGAAGACAGATGAATGGCTAACAAGCATATGAAAAAATGCTCACTGTCCCTAATTATCAGAGAAATGCAAATCTAAACCACCCTGAGATATCACCTAACCCCAAGTGAGAATGGCCTACATCACAAAGACTCAAAGCTGCAGATGCTGGTGTTGATGTAGAGAGAAGGGAACACTTTTACACTGCTGGTGGGACTGCAAACTAATACAACCCTTTTGGAAGGAAGTATGGAGAATCCTTAAAGAACTCAAAGTGCACTTCCCATTTGATCCTGCAATCCCATTACTGGGCATCTACCCAGAAGAAAAAAAATCCTTTTATCATAAGGATATTTTCATTAGATTGTTTATCACAGCTCTATTTACAATTGCCAAATTGCGGAAACAACCTAAATGCCCACAAACCCAAGAATGGATTAACAAGCTGTGGTATATGTATACCATGGAACACTATACACGTTTTGTATTAATTTGGATGGAGTTGAAATACATTCTTCCTTGGTAAAGCATCCCAAGAATGGAGAAGCAACAATCCAATGTACTCAATTCTGATATGAGGGCAATTGATGCAAGTACATGGTGGGGGGAGGGGAAACAGTGAGAGGAGAGAGGGAAGGAGGGAGGGGGATGTGGGGCCATGATGTGTAACACACCTCTTGGTGGTGAGGTACTATTAATAGAGCGACTTCACTCAGCAAATGCAAGCAGTGAAACCTGGCTCATTGTACTCTCGATGATTCCCCAACGATAAAAAAAAAAAAAGAAAGAAATTGTAACTCTCAAGGTCCATGCCAGTTAAGATGTATAACACTCAGAGATAATCCTAAAACCAGTAGGAGGAATATATCTTTTATTTCAAAGTTCTAGTGGTATGGGAGAGGAAACAGCAGCAAGAAGTCAGAAAATCAGGGGTGAGTCTAGACGTTGTAGACTTTGATCTACAATAGCAATAGAAATTAGAACATTTATTTTTGTTTAATTGTAATCAGCCAATAAAAATAATCAGGACAGACCTTTTGGAGTGGGAACCCCCAGTAACTTTGGAACTTGTGAAGGGACCAGTCCTGAGTGAAAGGGAGAAGAGAGATCAGATTGTTTGAGCATTTATATAAGTAGGAGTGCAGGGTAATTGAATCTAGGAAAAAAATAGCAAAGAAAGGGCAAAGTGAATTTATCCAGGAGCCACAGACAGGAGAGTTCTGGACAGCCTAGGTTGTGTGATTGTTCTGGATGACTTACTTTTTCTAGAGGGTAAAGCCCCTTGCTTGGTCAGATTTTTCTCTTACATTCTTTCACATAGCCCACCACAGACAGTGTTTAAGCTGCACCCTAAGAAAGTTTTTCTATACTGGGCTTTGCTACAGTGAAAGGTAATTTAAATGATCAAAAGGATATATGCTTGGAGGATGGTTTATTTATGAGGACAGACACTAGTATGTTCAGATTCTCTTCATGAAAAAATGAAGATTGAGAAGGGGAGAAGGGACATGTTCAAAATCTATAAAATTGCAAATATAGTGTTAACATAGATTGGTTAGCAAAACCACAGAATACCAAAATTATAGGACAATCTTAACCCATTCATAAAACTTTAAAGAAGTAGTTTTAGGAAACAGAATAGCAAGTAATAGTAGAGCAAGAGAATAAAGATACTGGTGCATTTTTTTTTTAATCCTAGTTGAAATAACAGGCCTTTTCCAAAAATCTTCCTTTAATTTGTGAGTCTTATCCAGACCTAGCAAGGAAAAGTATGGTGATTGGTGATGACTTCTATCTGTGTGCCTTGAGAATAGTAGCAGAAGTACTGTGCCACTATTTACCATTGTTGACCAAAGCCTTAGCTCAGAGTCAGCATGGAATTTTTCAAGGTCTTAGGAATCTGTATAATTTCAGATGTGTTTGTTTCATATATAATAATTTCAAAATGTACTAAGATTATATTGAAAGAACTATTTAGAAAAAAGAAAAATAAGTAGGAAAAACAGATTTAGCAAGGAAAATTAAACCTATAAGGAACTCCCTTGCAAATAATTGTTAAAAACCCTCTCCCAAGGCCATGCGCGGTGGCTCACCCCTGTAATCCTAGCACCCTGGGAGTCCGAGGCAGGTGTATTGCTTGAGCTCACAAGTTCGAGACCAGCCTGAGCAAAAGCAAGACCCACCTTCCCCTGTCATTACTAAAAATAGAAAAACTGAGACAAGAGGATCACTTGAGCCTGATTTGGAAGTTGCTGTGAGCTATGACGCCACAGCACTCTACCCAGGATGACAGCTTGAGACTGTCTCAAAAAAAAAAAAAAAAAAAACTTCTCCCAGAGATTTCTATTTAAGGAAAAAAAACAGATTTTTTTTTTTTTAATACACCAGTGAAGAAATTTCCTAAGGAGTTCTCTGCGGTAGAAAAAATATGAGGACATTAAGAAGTAGGAAGTTTACGATAGTTACACTAACGTAGTAGTGAAGAGGTTTTCACTACTATAGGATAAATCCACAGGTCTATGTAATAATGATTAAAATAAGTTTCATTTTCATTGGTCAGGAAAGAGCCTTCATTTATCCAGTAAGAATCTGGTAAGTAAGGGCCACCCAGGTTCTCAGTCCCTATACAGCCAGCTTTTTTTCTAGATAGGAATAGTTGACCAGCATTTCATCCTGACAATGCCTAGCAGGTCCTGTTGTAAATGAAGAATTTTATTACTACTTTCTCACAGTGCCCATCTGGTGAGATGAACTTGTCTCTTCTTTCAAATGCAGACAGGCTCATTATGACAAGCTTCTTTCTAAGGAAAGTGTTTTCTAATGTAAAGCAAAACCACTACTTACTCTTTTGATGCTCTCATTTTCCAATTTGAGTTATGATTTTGAGCTTAAAGCATCTGGGCTAAAGTATTCTCCAAGAGGCTGACTTGTGTTCAGAATAGGTTGGTCAAGGAACAGGTTACCTGGGGCGTGTAAGGCAATAAGGATTTGCCAGCCAAATTTATCCTTAGCAAAAAGTAAGAGAGACCTTTTTTAAACGTTTATTCCTAAATAAGTTTTTATACCCTTGAAACAGTTTACAATCCTTTCTGTACAGCAGTAAGAGTAGAGTGTATCCCACTTCAGGAGAGAAACTCTGCACTACCAGGACTAAGTCCTGGGCAGGAATGAAAGCCTGGGGTCTATACACCAAGGAAGGATGGTTAAGGTAAGTCTAGTGGAACAGAGGAGGGAAGTTAGGAAGTCTTTGTTAAGAAGGACTGAGAACAAAGTTTGGTAGATTGGTAAGTGGTCCCCAAAGATTTGTCCCCCATCCTTCAAAGGATATACACCCCTACCCGTGGTGCCCTGTTACTTGCAATGCCTCTTACACATGTAAGTGGGGTGTACTTTCTCACTCCATTTTTATTGCACTTGGCAATGTACAGCTAAGCAGGCTTAACCTAAACTTCAGGACACAGCTCTGATTCTTGTTCTTTCCCTCTGCCATGAATATAGAACATCCCAAATAGGGGCCTCTCCTTCGGCCTGAGTCCCCTCCAGAATGAGAAAATGCACAGAGTGGACTCAGAGGCGGGAACAGACCCGCCTGTGCTGGTACATAACATGAGGAAGAAGGCAACCATTGCCATAAGCCACCCAAGAGTTTGGGGTTGTTTGTTAACGCAACAAAGTTGACTAATACACAAGGGATACCTTGTCTGTACCCAGAGGCAAGGTGAAAGGGCAGAGGAGAGAACATGGGAGACAGATATTTTGCAATTGTTTCTTTTTTTTTTTTGTAGAGACAGAGTCTTACTGTACCGCCCTCGGGTAGAGTGCCGTGGCGTCACACGGCTCACAGCAACCTCTAACTCTTGGGCTTAAGCGATTCTCTTGCCTCAGCCTCCCGAGTAGCTGGGACTACAGGCGCGTGCCACAACGCCCGGCTATTTTTTTTTTTGTTGCAGTTTGGCCGGGGCTGGGTTTGAACCCGCCACCCTCGGCATATGGGGCCGGTGCCCTACTCACTGAGCCACTTTTCAGTTCCCAGGATACACTCAGGGAAATTCCTTATACTGCAAAGATCTTTCATTGCTGCTCCTGGGACTGTGGCTTTATCATTATTCCCAGCATCTAGAATTCACTCCTTGGGGTCATTCCCTTTCCCTTGTGTCCCCTAAATAGGGAAGTTCATGCCAGGATGGCTCAACATAATGGGTCAACATACGACTGCCTTCTTCCCTTCAAAAAGAGAAAATCAGAGCAGAGTTCTTTAAGCAGTAGTGGGAAAGAATGCAGTTACCTAGCAGAACATCGCCAGTGATTTATTTAAATTCATTTAAATATTTACTGCCTGACAACACTTCCTTGCATTACTTATCACTGGAACATGCTATATTTTTTTGAATATGCAGCAGAAGCAGGGGAGCAGATGTTCTCAAGCTGTTACCAACCACCAGTAGCCAATCAGTACAATAGAAACCAGCTGAGTTTGACCTCATGCAAAAGTAGCTTCACATACAAAGACCTTCTTCCTTCCTGCTAACATCTATTCTCCTCTTTCCATTTCTCATTCTACTGCTTGCACATATGAAGCTATCATCTATTAAGTACTTATTATATGTCAGGCATTTTGCATATTTATACATAATTTCTAATCTTTCCAACAAGTCTTCAAGGAAGGCAATCATTCCCTATTAACAGATAGTAATTTCCTGTGTAACTTTTCTACTGGTACTGTAACACATTACCATACATCAGGCAGCTTAAATCAGGTACAGCATGGCCCAACTTGGTTCACTGCTTAGGGTCTCTCCGGGCTGAAATCAAGGTGTTGGCAGGGCCGTGCTTCTTACTGCAGCCTCTGGGGGAGAATAAACTTCCAGGCTCGTTTAGGTTGTTGGAAGGACTCAGCTCCTTATGGTGTGGGTCTGACGTTCCCATTTCCTTGCTGGCTGTCATCCAGGAGCCTCTCTAAGCTCCTCCATCTTCAAGCCAACAACAATACATCCCGTCCCTCTCATGCTCTGAACCGCTCTGACTGTCCCTTCTGCCACATTTCTTCTCCCTTTCTCTTCCCCTTTATCTCACCTCAGCAGGCGTGTTTGCGGGTTTTAAGTGCTCATGTGATTAGATTGGGCCCGCCTGAAGAACCCAGGCTGCTCTCCCATCCGAAGGTGCACAATTACATCTGTAAAGTTGATTTGCCACGGAGGGTAACACATTTACAGTTTCACACATTTACAGTTTCCAGAGATTCGAACTGATGTTGGTGTAAACCAAGGCTTATTTGGCATTAAGGCTCATGCCCTTCCCAGGAGTCCACCCTACCTTTGTAATATGTTTAATTTGTTAAAGCAAATAATGGGAAAATGGAAGATGAAAAATGTCTCTTGTAAAGCATAAATGTATTTAGTAAATAAAGTCTGTTTCCAATTTTCTACATGATTTATACCTTTGGAATAAAGCACTCAAATAAATCAATGTTTTTGTTCCAATCCATATTCTGAAGGAGCAGTGAAAGTGTGTATTAAATACACATATACTTTGCACAATAAATGTAGATGAAAATTGCCAGAATCATTTTGCTAATTCATCCAAGATTGAATAGGCTCATTCCTGGCAGAAAACGAAGCACTTTAAATACAATACACTCTCCTAGATCCACTAGCGCTAGCAGGCAGCCTAAGGGTTTCACTGCACTAGGTACACACTGCCTCCAATTGTCAGGAATAGCCCAGGCCTCACAGTATTTCTGAGAAGGGGGCACCTTGACTTTCTGGACCCTAAGACGATTTGTTTTTCATCTTAGAATGTACTTAAATGTAGAAACCGTACTTATTTGGATCCAAGTATTGGCAGAGCCTTTTCAGAGTTAAAAGTCGTGGTATAGATGAATGGGGTCATAGATCACTTTAGCAACTGAATCTGCCCATCACTAAAGCCTGACCCCGTACATCGGGCACCCCTAACATACATGCTGAAGCAATGCTTGCTCATGACTGCACTACTGAATTCCCACATTCAATGACGATTCAACTATGTATGTATTCAACATTTATATTAGTTATTGTGACGTAGCCAACACTGAGCGAGGAACTGGAAATACAGTGATTCACGCCATGGTCTCTGTTCTCAAAGAGCTTATGTTCTAGTCGGGGAATTCTAGGCTATATAAAAGTATAAGAATGACTTTCCCAAAGTAGAAATCAATAACTATTAGTTGAGCAAATGATAATCATTAGAAACTTGTTGAACACAAGTGAAGGATGCTCAACAGCATTGGTTATTAGGGAAGTAAAAATCAAAACCACACTGGAGTATCACTTCACACTGAGCAGGATGGCTAGAATGTTTTTAAAAGTGGAAACTAACAAGCATTTGCAAGAATGTAGAGTAACTGGAACCCTTGTTCATTGCTGGTGGGATTATAAAATTGTGCAGTTGTTTGGGAATATAATTTGGCAGCCTCTCAAAAGACTAAACATAAGACTTACCATAGGACCTAGCAATTCCACTCATAGTATTTATTAAAGTTTATTTAATGGATCATATGAATTATGGAGTGTATGGCATAATGGAATATGTTCCTAGGTATATATATATATACACACACACACACACACACACCCAAAAGAACTGAAGCAGGCATTCAAATAAAAACATGTACATGAATGTTCACAGAAGCATTATTTATGATAGCCAAAAAATAGGAAAAAACCCCAGTGTCTATCAACTGATCAGTGGAAAAACAAAACATGGACTATTACTCTGCAATTAAAAAAATGAAGTATGGATACACACTACAACTTGGATAAACTTGGAAAATATTATGCTAAGTGTAATATTCTTATCACAAAAAACACATATTGCATGATTACATTTATAAGGAAATTCCAAAAATTTGTAAAAACAAAAAGTAGATTAGTAGTTTTCAGAATACACAAATATTATACATGTATATAGAAACGGAAAGTGATTTAGTGGCTGCCTATGACTGGGGACATTGAGGGAGTTGGAAAGGAGAAAAAGATAAAGAATACAGAGTTTATTTGAGGGGTGATGAAAATATTCTGAAATTATATCATGCCAATGATTACAAAACTATGTGAATATATTAAAACCATAGAACTGTATACTTTAAAAGGGTGAATGTTGTGGTATGTGAATTACATGTCACTATAGTTACTCTGTTCAGTGTGATGTACTATGGAATGCTACGTGTCCTGAGTTGGTGGTTTTGTATGTACCAACATAATCAAATGAGTGATAAGATAAAATTACAAAGCTGCATGTATATTATCATCCTACCTAAGCTTTTGTGAAACTATACAATTGATTTCTGTTTTGATCCAGGTAGTGGTTATGAAGGTGTACGCAAATAAAAAAAAATCCATATACATAGTATTTGTGACTTCTATTTATATATATGTTATACCTCAATAAAAACTAAAAAATACAAAAATATATATACTATACATGTATATTTATACTTATTCTGTACATTGCTAGCATTTTTTAAGTATACAAATCAAACTGTGAACAGAGTTTACTCTTGGGAAGTTAGATTAGGCCTGGGATGGAATGAAAATGGAATTTATTATAATCTTGTATGCTTCTACATTGTTTTGAATTTTTCTAGATAACCACATACTTCTTGTACTATCTTAGCAAAATAACTAAGAAAATGCCAGGAAGGCTATGTTAACTAGTGTGATGAAAATGTGTCAAATGGTCTATGAACCAAGTGTATGGTGCCCCATGATCATATTAATGTACACAACAATGATTTAATTAAAAAAAAATACAAACAAGGTCTGGGAGAAAAAAAAATAGCAGACATCTAAATTCTGAATTCTATTTGGGCTTAATTCAGAGAACACCTGCCCTCAAAGACTTTCCCAAAGGACAAGCAAAGTCTTGGATGTGTACGTATTTATAAGGCAGCTGGGGGAGTCACCCACCCTGAGGACTACTAGGCTTGAGGCACACAAAGTACCTGTTTTTAAAGGCCATCAGACTATGGTGGCACCTTCAAGTACCCTCCAGTCCTAAGAATTCAAATGAATATGTGCCTAGAAGAAACCACAACTTGGATTCAGATCCCCAGTGGGCTTATGAAACTCCTAAGAGAGCAGACAGCTTCCAGGTTGGTGGCAAGCTAGGGTATGAGTTGTGCTCTCAGTCTTGGCCGAAGGCTGTGGAACAAACAAAGCGTCAGAATCCCTCATATATACGAGAAACTGCAATGAGGCACCTTTTTGGAGGCCATTCTTTAACCTCCCAGGACTACAAAACAGGAGTGGCTTAATTTGGGCACTTGGTACATAATCATTGGTGGGGCTCTGGTAGGATTTGGATTTCACCCAAAGTCATCTTCTCAAATGATGAGGATAAATTATGCCTGAGAAGTTCTTCTTTCTTTGCCCTTAACAGAAATTTCTTACATGGCAAAATCAACCTCAGACTACAGTCAACCTTTGGGGTGAGCCTGGGCTCCACCACATTCCAGTCATATACTTTGGGCAAGTTCCATGTGTTCCTGAGTTTCAGCTTCCTCTAGAGCAGCGGTTCTCAACCTGGGGTCACAACCCCTTTGGGGGTCGAATGACCCTTTCACAGGGGTCGCCTAAATACATCCTGCATATCAGATATTTACATTACGGTTCATAACAGTGGCAAAATTACAGTTATAAAGTAGCAACAAAAATAATTTTATGGTTGGGGGTCACCACAACATGAAGAACTGTATTAAAGGGTTGCAGCATTAGGAAGGTTGAGAACCACAGCTCTAGAGGGTAATGGAGATGATACTGGATAGGGTTCCATACGAATCATATAGTAAATGTGCTTTGTACTTGAAGAGATATTCACTATAACATTGGCAGGACTTATTTCTGCATAGGATGATGACAATTTTTTTCATTTGCTTCACTATACTCCTTTATTCTTCGCAGGTTTCTACAGAAAGCTAGAGGAAAAAATTTAACATGTTCTTATAAATTACAATGCAAATAGTTGAAGTGGTTTCTATTTACTAAATTGAATTGGGGAATCCAAATGAAATAGTGTTGAGGAGGGCTGATTTGAGTGTGGTACACCAGAGAAAGCAGGCATGTGTGAGAAAGACGCAGTCATCGTATAAACGTTAATGAATCACTGAACCTCAATGACCTCAGTTTCCTTCTCTGTAAAATAATGATAGTATGTCCTACTTAAAAATATTCTGTGATTATTAAATGCACATAAAATCATCTAGTACAAGGCCTGATGCATAGTAGATGTTCAATGTGTCTGTCTCCTATATCCAAAAGGAAGGAGGAAGGAAGGAGTGTAGGCCTACAAATTCACCCTGCACAACTTAGTGTGAGTACTTTTTAACTAATAGAGGGCTCTAATTGCGAAAGTGTAAAGCATTCTACATCTCTCAGATGAAAACATGTGTCATCTATTTCATGTCGCTAGGAAAAGTAAAAACAATATTTAAATTAATGGAAAAAATTAAATGAGTGTGGAAATAGTTTTTGAATTTAACAAGTTTCAACAAGAAAGTAATTGATAAATGATGACACACTTACCTTGAAAACATTCTTCATAAAACTTCAGAAAGAAGGCTCCGTGCCTGTGGCTCAAACAGCTAACGCACCAGCCACATACACCTGAGCTGGCGGGTTCGAATCCAGCCCGGGCCTGCCAAACAACAATAACGGCTGCAACCAAAAATAAATAAAATAAAATTTCTAAAAAAAAAAAAAAAGTTTAGAAAGAAAATCCATCAATCCATTGCTTGTTAAGTACACTGGCAGATTAGCAAAGCTATTATAACAGACCCAAGATAAACCCAACCATTACTCACATAAAAGTAAAGCCACCTCAGAAAATGTGATTTAAAAAAAAAATTTAAAAGAAAACAGATTAGCAGTTTAAGTATTGAGCAGACTGTATTTAGCTTCCGTTGTTGTTCAGCACATAAAGTCTGAGACTGTCATCGCTGAAAGAACCCACAAAAATTAGACACCAACAATCTTCTCATCGTTTTATTTATTTATTTATTTATTTATTTTTATTTTTTATTTTTTTATTGTTTGGGATTCATTGAGAGTACAAAGAAGTAGGTTACCCTGATTGCATTTGTTAGGTAAAGTCCATCTTATACTTGTGTTCCTCCCCCAAGAGGTGGGGGACATCTCATCATTTTAGAGATGGGGAAATGAGACCCATAGAAGGGGAAGTGACATTCTTAAAATCCTTGAGCAAGGTACAAGTTTGGGGACTGGAGCCCAGAACTGCAGACTCACAGTTGTCTCCTCTTAACTCCTACTCTTTGTATCTCAATGCCCAGCCAACACAGAAGGATGAAGAGAACATGTGCCTCCAATTATTCTCAAGATAATTAGAGGGAAGATGACTTCACCACAGCTCCTCTCCCATTTTTTTCTTGGAACCCTTTTTCTGTGAGTCCCACCTTAAATAAGGTGCCCCAGGGCTAAGCCCTGGCTTCCAACAACACTCCCTGACATTCATTCATTCAACATGTATTTCCTGAGCACCTACTCCCCTTCAGTGCCTAGTTTGCAGCCCTGAAGTTCAAGGACAAAGTAAGGGTAGAAATGGGAAAGTGAAATTAATAACCAGGAAGATTAAAAGCAGGTTAAAATCCAGTGGGTCATGAAAGGTTCAGAACTAACCCTGGGGGAGTGAGTGTGGTCTGGAACTGTCCTCATCCACAGGGGTTCACTTATGTTCTGAGGCAGATGGTGGAGCATACAGGAATCAAGCAGGCCAGACATAATACCTCCCTCATGACGTGCTGTCACATGTACATTGCACAGGTGTGTGTGTGTGAGGGTAACACACCCGGAAAAGGAGAACTGTACAGAAAGTTGTTCGTTGTCTCCTTTGCATTTCAGTGATGCTACCTACATAAAACACTCCTTAGAATTATATGTGTGGTCATTTCACCCTGATAATGGGGAAAACAATTCATACCAAGCAAGCATGTCTTGGTTTAAAATGTCCTTGTCACTAAAGTCTGGTCACCAAAGCTTAGTTTCCTTATTTTAGTTTACTCAGTGTCTCCATGTGCAAGATAATGTGGGTGGCTGAAATGACAAAAATATATGTTCATTTCTCTGAACAGATCTTAGGAGTAAACAGTCCCATCTATCTTGGGGACACGTACCAGTGAGGAATAGGCATGTAGGCCCTGTCAGAGGTCACAATCACCAAGCGAAAGCAAGTTCTCTCACAGAAGGAGGGTACTAAGCAGACCGAATAGATATCCTCCCCTCACTACTCCTAGTCTGTTACTCAGGCCAGCAGCCTCAGTTTTCATTCAACTACATTAAGTCAGATCCCTAGTTTTTTGGTTTTTTTTTTTTTTTAACTAATGGAAAAAAGAGAAGGCTGAAATAAGATCTGCTTCATAAAGCCTATTCTTAAAAAGAAAAATGATTGAAATATCAGATTCCCATTTCCCCCTAAAAAGAAAATTGCATCTTGGATTATTAGAGCTGGAAGGCCTTCCAGGGTCATTTAGTCTAACTTCTTCAATTTACAAACAGGGAAATAGGCCCAGAGAAGGGTGAGTCACTCTGCATGGCTAATAAAGCCCCACTGTCAGAGCAATGCTCTTTCTGTGCATATTTTCCACGAGTATGCCAAAATGAAAGTCACTACTAGAATCCCAATTTGTGTGCCTAAACAACAATTCCTAGAATAGTGCGTCCTACTAGCCTAGAAGCTCTTCCATATGTCGAGCTGAAATTCTGCTTCCCACTAACTTTCCCCCACTCCCTGCCCCAATCAGTCCTGCTTTGACTCTCTGGAGACATATCCAGACATTACAATTTTAAAGCCAGGAAAATATCTTAATTTGGAATATAAATTTAGCTGCTGTTTTATGCCTGCCATGTGACCATTCCCTCATAACTTCTGACTCTGTGATTTATGCCACTTAATGATAGTTTATGCTCTGTTTTTCTATGGCCCAACTGATGCTTCGTTCTTGGTCTCAAGTGACCAGTGTAATAGAATCTGACCCAGTTGGCCTTTGAGCAAGGCAGACTTGAAAATCAGCTCTTCAGGGGCGGAGACAAGATGGCTGACTGAAGCCAGCTTTCCACAGAGGCTCCCATCCAGAAGGAGAGTTAAAGGACAGAAATCTAGCAAGAAACCTGGTGGATTAGAGCTGCACCAAGAGAGAAGGTTGAAGAATGCAGATCAACCTTGCTAAGGTGAGCTGCAACCCCAAGGATGCAATCAAAAGGTACAAAATCCATCACCAAGTGGATGGGAGTCCCCTCTCCCATAAGAATGGCTCGGAGTGCCCCACAAACAAATGAGCAGAGTTCAAAGGTCCTCCCACTACACTCCATGGGAGAGACCCTCTAAAAACTGGACCTACCTCCCCTACTAGGGTGCCACGGCGTTCTTCAGCCAGGCATAAAACTGTATATATTCTCTACCTGTAATTCTGAGCTCCCAGCACTCCCCTTCACTCTCACTCTGAGGTCTGGAGGCCTATCCACCAGGAGTCCAGATTCTTGGGTGATTTCTCAAGGGGTGTGGACAGGGCCTGGACTGTAGCTGGTCAGTGCTGATTCTGCCGCACAGAAATGAGGAGAGGATGGTCAGCTGAGAGGGAACCACGCCGGAGCAGCAGTGCCCCGAGGTGCAGAGCACCAGCTGTTTTTGGCAATAATAGGGCTCACCCCAGATATTCCAAAGCCACAGCCCCTGTCTCCCTGGCAACCAGAGGAGGCCAGGCATCTTCTCAGGTGGCAACCACCACCAAACAGATCTGGGACTGAAACGCAGGCCCTGTGAGTAAAGGGTTTGCCTGTCGCAGTACTGGCCTGGGTGGAGCTCAGGGACTAAAAATGCACGCGCAGAGCCAGGAAATTCCCAGAGTGGGGCTGACCCAGAGGACCGCTTTACTGAGCCTAAGACGCACCCAGCCCTCAGGGGATGGTCAGCCTATAGACAAAGGAAGGCAGGAGGCTAGAACTGACAGCTAACCGGGCTGCGAATACAAAACTGCAGGAGCAAAGACAGGGCCTGACGTGCAGGTTCTGGGAACTCCAAACAGCTTCTCTTTGGCAGGGGAATTGGGCAGGGACAGAAACAAATTCCTGCAAAGTTGTTCTGTTCTGTCAGTAACATCAATCGGGGGTGGGGCTGGAACTCAGTGAACACCCCCCAGCCTCAATCAAGTGCCCGAGGTTGTCAGGCCTCACCTCTCTCTGCTGGATAGAGGCAGAGAGCAGCTGCCTGGCTGAGCAGATATAGATTTCCTTGTGATTCAGGCAGGTGCAAACCCCTGCTCATTGGAGGCAACTGAGTCAAAGCCCTGCAGGGCTATCAGTGACTGGGTGTGACAGAGGTACAAGGTGGGTAAGGAGGCATCATCCTTCCTAGACTAATCTATTTGCTGGGTGGGTCCTCCTGACTGCACAGAGCACAGGAGCAAGTCATATCAAGAAGGCAGATTTGGCCCTGTGTTGGGTGGGGGACAAAGGGGCTACCTATGGAGAATATGTTGTAGCCTTTGCTGCAGTGGAAGGAATCTTCTTTTCTGGTTCTTTTGCATCAATATTCTGGCTCAGGAAATGAGGACTGATGCCTGGCCTCATGCTCAAACTCCTGGGGTTGAGCAGTCCTCCTGCCTCAGCCTCCAGAGTGGCTGAGAATGTGGGCACCTGCCCCAGTGCTTGCCTAACTTTTTCTTTTCTTTTCTTTTCTCTCTCTCTCTCTCTCTTTTTTTTTATTAGAGACAGGTCTTGCTCTTGCTTAGGCTTGTCTCGAACTCAAACTAGGAGTTCAGGCAAATCTCCTGCCTCAGCCTCCCACAGTGCTAGGATTACAGGTGTGAGCCAGGACACCTGGCTGGTATCTCCTTTAAGATAACAATTGTTCTGATTTTGCAAGCAGACTGGCAGGCTGACTTCACATCACCATATCAATAACAGTGGCAATCTTGGCCTTATAGTGAAGAAACCCCTAGTGAATTTGGCCCTGGAATGGCAGGATTAAACATTAGCTTATTGCCACATGGCAGCTGAAAGCTTCAACACTACTTTAAACCAAATATTGAAAAGTTTACTTGTTTGTACATAAAACTTGCACTTTACAAACATAGCATTGTTTGTACTGTCAGAGTAATAGCCAAATTTATTTGGTTCCTACACCAAACATAAAGTATTATTTTTACCACTAATAGAAGCCAATTTGAAATTTACCAAGTTATTAAAAATAAGTTAAACCTGTATAGACTTACACATGTCATTTGTAAGCCTTATTTTCTTTAATGAATTGAAATACTCTTTAATCAACTTTAAAGTCAACCCTGTAGAAACCTTGATTTTCGTCTGTTGGTGCCACATGAAAGACAGGTTGTGCTTTTTATCCTGTATCCTGGGTAGGGTAGAGTGTCATGGGATAGGAGATAAAGGATCATCTTTCAGGGCAAGGATCTTCTAACTTAAACCAGTGGAATTGAAGCATGGTCTGGGCTGACTGCTAGAGACCTGGGTTTTAATATGTTTGAGAAGGAATGTTATTTTATTTCTTAAACTGTATTTTCCCCAACTTCTAGTTGATAGGAAGAGATCTTTGAAGAGTTTTCTTAGGTGGGATCTAAAGTAGTATTTATTAAATCATAAGGTAGTATTTTTAAATCATCCTTGAACAGAATGACTCACCTAAGATCTTGCTTCTGCTGAGTGGCTAAACCAGAATTGAAAGCAGCTCTCCTAAGAGTTGTTCATTCTGTTTGTTTAATTTATATGTATGTAGGTACATTGAGAGTTAATTCATTTATGTTTACTATGTGTGCTTTAGATTAGAAAAAATTTTATTATGTATGGCTTCTTAGATTTGATCTGTACTTGGAGAAAATAGACTCTGTAGTCTTTTTTAATGGCAAGGTGGCTGATGCTTGTGGTCCTGGCACTCTGAGAGGCTAAGGCAGGAGGATCCCTTGAGCTCAGGAGTTTGGGACCAGTCTGAGCAGGAGGAGACCCCCTCCCTATTAAGAATAGAAAAGATTGACTGGGCATTGTGGCAGGTGCCTATGGTCACAGCTGCTCCGGAGGCTGAGGCAGGAGGATCCTTTGAGCCCAGGAATTTTAGGTTGCTATGAGCTGGGCTGATGCCATGGCACTCTGGCCTGGGAAACAGAGTGAGACTTTCTTTTAAAAAAAAAGACCCAATAGTGTCTGTAAATTTCTAAATGAATAAATCTTGCTAAATGCAATTCCTAGATTCATTTAAAACTGAGCATCACTTAGTGGATATTTTATATTTTGAGATAGTCTCACTCATCCACCCTGGGTGGAGTGCCGTGGTATCATGGTTTGCAGAGCCCGTGGGCTCTTGGGCTCAAGCGATTGTCTTGCTTCTCTCCTTGCTTCAGTTTCTCTATTTTTGGTAGAGATGGGGTCTTGAATTCCTGGGTTCAAGCAATCTACCTGCGTTGGACTCCAAGAGTGGTAGGATTATAGGCATGAACCACCTATTTATTTCTGGCCTATTTCATAGATTTTTAAACTTTATTTTTTTTTAAACTTTAGTTTCTCCTGAATTATGTCAGGAGATCCATGAGATCCATGGATGAGTTCATGACCCATGAATGAGTTCTTGCTGAGTGCCCATAGCTCAGTGGTTAGGGCACTGGCCACATGTTCCGGGGCTGATGGGTTTAATCCCCGCCTGGGCCTGCTAAACAAAACAACAACAAAAATATCTGGTGTTGTGGTGAGTGCCTGTGGTCCCAACTACTGGAGAGGCTGGGGTGGGAGAGTCACTTGAGCCCAAGAGTTTGAGGTTGCTATGAGCTGTGATGCCACAGCACTCTGCCAAGGGTGACAGAGTAAAACTCTGTCTCAATTAAAAAAAAAATCATGAGTTCAAATTAATTTCCTGTTAGATTTGGGAGGGTGAGATGTGTTATTCTCATTAATCTTATAGCCCCCCACTCGTTAAGTCATATTGTATCTTAGTTTTCATTTCTTATAATAACACGTCTTTGTATCTTTTAAATTATTAACTAACATTAATCTAGATTTATTAAATAAATGCAGATTTATGAAATCCTTACAAAAAAAAAAAAGACTCTCTTCCTCAGGATAAAAAAAAGTGGAAAGAATTTTGACATGGGGCCTGGAGCCCCACAAACAAACTTTGGGAAAGAATGCAGGACTACCTGGCAGAAAAATAGCACTGCTACCTGAAGGTGTCTCTGATCCAATGTTTTCCAATCAATACTCCAAAAAGAATGTTTACGGAGAAAGAATTGAATGGCCTGACCTGGAAATTATGTCAGGAGACCCATGAGACCTTATCAAGCATCCACACATTAAAAGAAGCTGAATTTCATAGGTTATTTAGCAAAAAGAATCCCCAAAGCCTCCTGTTAAATCTTAAAAACTTTAAAGGGCATATAACCTACCAAACCTCTCCTGACAATGACATCCCTTTGGCCTGCTACTGGCTTAGTCTTTCAGCCAACACTTAACTGTATACCACATTACAGTGATTACAAAATTTTTTGTATAGTGATGTGTTATCATCAGCAAATGTTCCTGTATGTCTTAGGAGGGCCTTAATCATTATTGAGTGGAATTGATTTACAGACTCAATAGTTCTAGTTTTACTCCAACCTCTTTAAGGCATTTGAGTGTGCTAATTACAGACTTTTTATTTCTGAATTAAGCTAGATTCATAACTGGATGTTTCCATGTTCTCTGTAGTGTCTATTTTTACTTAACGCTTTAAGTAGTGCTCATTGTTTTTAATGCAGAACAGAATTAAGGGAAAACTAATTAAAAGACAAGATTTTTCAAAGCTCTCATTTAATTCCCTTTAAGAAGTGCATGAGGAAAAGCTACTCTTCATTTCCCAGAGATAGGGTGCAAAACAACTCTTACATTAAAATCCCTACACTTGGTAACCTCTTTGTTTAGAAGCTGAAAAACTTTGTACAGAGGATGGTAAGGCAATAATTATCTGGATAGGCTCGGTGCCCACAGCACAGTTGTTACATACACCCGACTCAGGCCAGCTAAACAACTGCAACAACAACAACAACAACAAAAATAGCTGGGCATTGTGGCAGGCACCTGTAGTCCCAGCTACTTGGGAGGCTGAGGCAAGAGAATTGCTTAAGCCCAAGAGTTGGAGGTTGCTATGAGCTGTGGTGCCACAGCACTCTACTGAGAGCAACAGTAAGACACTGTCTCAAAAAAAAAAAAAGAATTAACTGGATAGATTTGAAGAGCCGGTAAATTCCATTCCAGCTCCTTTTGGAAAAAGAACCAAGGAAGCCATCAAATACCCATCCAATACTTATAACGAGAGAATGATGAAATTTGGAAGAAGATAGTGTTCGCCCTACCCAGTGTAGGAGGGCTATGTCATGCTATCACCTCCTCTCTCCCAGCTCTCCCAGCAGAGGGCATCATAGCACTGAGTGATTAGATGGAAACTTTCCAGGGAAGACTAAAGCAACGAATTATTTATATCTCAAAAAAAAAAAAAAAAAAAAAAAAGGAATCAGAAAGGCCCGCCCAGCAAAAGAGTTAGTCCAAGAGGGTTGGCGCCTCCTCTACTAGGTATATATCCAAATGACCAAAAATCATTTTACGACAAAGATATTTGATCAGAATGTTTACTGCAGCCCACTTCATAATTGCCAAGTCATGGAAGAAGCCCAAGAGCTCATTGACCCATGAATGGATTAACAAATTGTGGTATATGTATACCATGAAGTATACATATACTTCGTTTTATTATGCAACCATAAAACGATGGAGACTTTACCTCTTTCATGTTTACATGGATGGAGCTGGAACATATTCTTCTTAGTAAAGTATCTCAAGAATGGAAGAAAAAGTATCCAATGTACTCAGTACTATTATGAAACCAATATATAATCACCCACACTTTCATATGAATGATAAAACTGTAGCCCCAAATGTAGGAGGTAAGAGGAGAGCGGAGGGAAAAGAGGGGGAGGCCAGGTGGAGAGAGGGTAATCGGTGGAACTTCACCTATGGTGCATATAGCAAGGGTACATGCCAAATCTATTAAGAGGAGAGTATAAATGTCTTAACACAACAATTAAGTAAGTGAGGTGAAGGAAGGCTATGTTAACCAGTTTGAGGTAAACATTCCAAATTGTATATAAAATCAGCACATTGTACCCCATAAATGCATTAATGTACACAGTTATGACTTAATAATAAATTGATAAATAAATAAAAGGAAGAAGTACCCATTAAGTGAGAGTTTACCAATCCCCCTCCCTCTTCCTTCTCCCCTTCCCTCCTTCCCCCTCCCCCAACTTAAATTTAATTGTGTTTTTCTCTCATGTGGGCATGTAGTTGTTTATTTGTTTCATATTAGTATTGAGTACACTGGATACTTTCATTTCCTTTTTTGTGATACTTCACCGTGTGAAGGGCTCAACTAAAACTTGAACTTTACCTAACAAATGCAAACAGTGTTACCTAAACAATTGTACCCTTGTATTAATCTGAAATTAAAAAAAAAACTTAATGAAATGGAAGATATGAGCTAAAATTAGTGTTACACACACCTGGCACAACAAGGGGATCCTCTTTTTTAAGAAACAGAAAGGATTAGCCGGGCGTTGTGGCGGGCGCCTGTAGTCCCAGCTGCTCGGGAGGCTGAGGCAAGAGAATCGCGTAAGCCCAAGAGTTAGAGGTTGCTGTGAGCCGTGTGATGCCACGGCACTCTACCCAAGGGCGGTACAGTGGGACTCTGTCTCTACAAAAAGAAAAAAAAAAAGAAAAGAAACAGAAAGGACAACCACATAGGAATTGTGTATTCAGAGTGGTTTAAAAGGAAAATGTAGTTTAAAAAAAAATTAAAATTAAAAAAACTAAAATTTTAAATAAGAAACTTAAATAGCACCTATGTAAATATTAAAACAATTGGAATTTGGAATAAAATGAAAATAAAAGGGAGAACTAAAGGGCCCTTTTCCTTGCTTTGTTTCTGAGGTGTGTGTGTGTGTGTGTGTGTGTGTGTGTGTGTTAGGGGTGGGGGAGGCATCTTCCTAGAGGTACCTTTGATCTTGTTGAGCTAAGACAGAAAAAGGTAGGGCCCACATAGGAGAAGGAATGGGGTTGGATTCCCAAGATTGGCTATAGGCCCTAAAGAAGACAGAGAGAGAAGAGAAGGACGCTTTTTCCTCCTAGTTTGCCCATTCCAGTTCATTGCAGAAGAGAAGTAAATGTGATTTTGATTTAGAGATGAAAACATGTTTACATGGAATATCTTTTGCATAAGCTCAGTTTCCCAGGAGCCTGAAGTCTGTAAGTTCCAGATGGGAAGCACCAACTTAGAAAGATGGACCCTCCCCCCAACAGTCAGCATTCATGTTCTGGAAAGCTTTACCCTGAAGTATACCCTCATGGCCTAAAGAATCAGTTCATCAACCCAGGCTCTAACGAAAAAAGAAATCAGTGCCTAGGAAGAACACAGTACACTTAATTTGCTGCAACAATAATCCCAACAGTAATTCAGCAACCCCTGTACACAGCTATTATAGCTTTTGCAAAAGGAACAGAATGGGATTTTTAAAAATACATTTTACTGAATTTCAAAATAGCTGTTACTATTTTTACACTGTCATTATTGCCCACAATTCCTGGAATTTGCACACAGATTTTCTGTAGAAAGTTTACATCATGTCCATTGGGTCTAAAAGCAAAGAGTTATTATGAGAGCACAGAGAAAATTATTCATGATTGTTCACCAGCTCAATCTAAGGCTTTAACCAAATGTCTGAATTTATCCTTCAACTTCACATTTTAAGAAATGTAAAAGAATGAAACTCAAACTGAAAAGAGACACTCACAAAATGTGGAGATGGAAACAAATTAGGGTTCAAGTCCATGACAGCACTCACCATATTTTTTATCTATTTTTATTTGCTAGCACTTCTTTCTGAACTGTCATAGATAAAAGGTTACTACAAACCATGTTTTCAGTTGCCATAGCACTTTCTAATTTAAAGGAGTAAATACAACTATCTCTTTATGAGAACACTTTTCTCTGAGGAATTGATATATCCATGATATACCACATAGCCCAGTGGGTCTGCTTGATGGAAGAATTCTAGATGAATCAAAAAGAGGGGAGGTTCAAAATCTCATTGCCTTCCCTCTATTCCACCAGCTGGCATTGTTATATCACTTTCTTAGGCACCATGATTAATATTTCTATAATTAGTCAGTTACACGCAAATTCCACACAAGATGCTAGTCTCTAATTTTTTAAGTAAATACATATACACATATAGGGAGAGGTCAGAAATAGAGATCCGTGTGCTGGTCCCTGACCTAGATTCCTCTTAGTCATCTTGCCTGAACAAGGCATGATGAACTTTCGGTCTAAGGTCTTCCTGTGCAGCTTGGTGACAAGGCATACGGCTCCTCAGTTTTGAACACACCAGTGAAACCCACTAGTTGGCTAGGGAGAAAATGTCAAGGTGGCCAAAACCCAGAGAGACTGCACTTTCGTTATCGGCTTGGTCTGCTCCCTGCATTCTGACCTGTGTTTCTTGGGGCCCTAGACCAACTCCATGCTTATGGGGAAGTAGATCTTGGATTGCTCGTCTTCTGACTATGAATGAATCTGTAACTAATGTATCTAACTACTCTCCCATCCTTTTTTCCTTTCTGGTGCCAAGAATGAGAAAAAATCATTTCCCACTTTTGGACACAGGACAGTCAAGCAAGGTTTCAATTAGTCTGTGGTCTAGTTATTGTTTATGAATGATCACTGAGGAAGCTTCTTTCTGCAGTTGAGCTCTGGAAAGTCTTTGGACCACATGAGGCTGCTAGTGGTGTCCTAGAGACTCTCATTCCTCTTTAACTTCATTATCTAGTTGACATCGTCCATGCCATTTACCAGAATAGTTCCTCAACAACAATGGAAATCAAAACTTCAGTCATATCCAAAACGTGTCTTACAAATGGAGATTCAGAGGGGAAACAATGAATGGTACCATTTGCAGAATCAAACCAGTGCTGAAAGTAAGTTTATTCAAGGTTCCCTTTGAAGGCTGTGACCATATCACAGGCATGGCTCCTGGAGAAGGCCGCACTGCCTAGGTCTTGACTCCTCTAGTTCTAGAGAAGCTCTAGGAATTGTGTGAAATAAGAAAGTAGTAGAGAGGTGATCCCTAGACAGCAGGGTGGTGGGAATACTGAGAAAGAACAGAAATGGTTAGTGGGGTATTTTTCATAGTTTACTAAAGGGTTTTTTCTATGAAGCACCTCTTCTACGTTTGCTAGGTAATCTTCAGTAAAGTCTTCATTACACACTACTGTGTTTGTGGAATTGGATTTTTTACGGGAATGAGATGAGGAGTTGAATTCCACATCTGAGATAGTTCAGGGCAAAACAAGCAACAAAATGAAAGCTCACATTTTGGTTTTACAGATGAAAGAAATAGATGGAATGCAGATTGAAAAGGAATAAATCTCAGCTCAAACCATGATTTTAGTGGAAGACCTCTTTGCAGATACATTAAGAATCTCTGACAAGGTTGAGGCAGACACCTAAAAGTGTTTCCCAGCACCTTGACAGCAAGGACTTATGTTAAGGCAAACACCTTCTCCTTGGGTAAGGAAGGATTGAGTCTATTATTATATATCACCAAAACTCCAGGATCACTTTTCTGTGATCTTCATCTGTGATCTACTAGCTCATCTTGCTCTGTTGTTTAATTTCCCTGGAAAATGATTTTGTAGACTCTTAAGAGCCAGATTGTGACAGTCTTTCTTTTAAAGCCAAACATCTGGGTATTTCTAGATATACATTAAAAGTTTCTGACATTCTTCTGTGTGTTCAAAACTATTTTGAAACAAATATGAGTGGAAATATGTCATTCCAGTCCTCTCCCTAGCACTCTGCCCCTGAGACTTATTGGTCTTGATCCAGTTGTCCCTACAATCTGCCCATTCTTTCAAGGACTGTAAGGAGAAACAGGTTTGGGGCTTCATCTGAGAAGCTGTCTCTTCCCAGCCCCTACTGTGGGTCTGAAATGCACGTTTCATCAATCTCATACCTTTTCTATAACATCTGTGGTTGGTAAAATAATGTCTTCCCTGTCAAAGATGTTCACGGTCTAATCCTCCAAACCCATAACTGTATTATGATACATGGCAAAAGGGACTTTGCAAATGTGCTTAAGTGAAGTATCTTAAGATCAGATGATTATCCTGGATTATGTACATGAGCCCAATACAAGAACACGGGTCCTTATATGTGAAAGAGGGAGGTGGGAGGGTCAGAGTCAGAAAAGGAGAGGTAAAGTTGAGTGATATGAGGAACATGAATGGAATGGCTCTGGAAGCTGGAAAGGGTAAAACTCTCTCCCAGAGCCTTTAGAATTCACCTTGACTTCAGCCCAGTGAGACTCAATCTGAACTTCTGAGCTCCAAAATAGAACTAGAAGAGAATAAATTTGTGTTCTTTTAAGCCACTAAGTTTGTGGTAATTTGTTATAGCACCCATATGAAACTAATACCGAATCTATGCAGCCACTTGAATTTTGGAAACATGTACTTACTAATAAAAGATAACAGAAAAAAGGAAAATGTCTAATGCTGATTGAACACATGTTTTATACTAGGAGTTTAACATGCATAATCTCATGGACTTTTATAACAACTGTGTGAATTTATTCTATTTCTCAGATGAAGAAAATGAGCTTTAACGTAAAGACACTTGCTTGAGATACTATAGTTGCCATGTGGTGGATAAAATGCAAATCCTCACAGGTTTTTCTAACTGCAAAGCCCAGGCACATGCTATACTATGTTGTAACTTTAAAAATAAAAAGAACAATATTGGGGTATTCCACAAACATTTATTCAGTGCCTATTACATATCAAGCCTTGCACTCATCATTGGAGATACTTTGATGAATAAGACACAGTGTAGTTCTTGTATGTAGGAGATACCCTTTATAATAAGTTCTATATTTATTCACATTTACAGCAGAGCAAAGTGGATTCCCAGGAGTATTTTCTATCTCAAACATGCCATCACCTTTATGAGAGATCTTTTTCTAAGAATGCAGTAAATAAAGGGAAGCTGTGGGGTAGCTGTTGCTAGTAGGTAAAAGGTACTAATAGCTACAGTTCTGTGCACAGGAAGCCACAGGAAGACAAGCTCAATCTCATGGGTTGAAGCTAGTATAAGCCAGCTTGTGATAGAGGATGTAAGACATAAGAAGAAGCATTTTACTTATAGCTTTGGAAATCTCCATAGCATCCGTCAAAATTCCAGGATATCTCCTAAGAACTATAATGTAATTAATGTGAAGAAATAATTTACTTAACTGCCTGATGACTAGACTGTCTGAAGCAACCATGTGGCAACAGATGGGTGAGGCCCGCTTAGAATCCAGCCAAAAAAACCGAAGTGTTGGACTAAGTCCCAAGTCTGAAGGCTTGCTTAAGCCCAGGGACCTTGGTCTTCAAAAAAATTAATAATTCTCATCTCAATCTTATGACATCTTATCTCATCTTATCAGGCTATGACAATTGATGACACCAACAATGAAGGCCATCAAGTTTCCTCTGCTCTGACTCCAGGCTCACCAAGTCACTTCCCACTAGAAGCTTTGCTTCCTTGTGTATAGTTTCCTAAAGGTCAGACAATGGTTTAAATTGCTTAGTCTAAATTACATATTTGCATCATGGTCTATACCAGTGATTTTTAACCAGTATGTCTTTGCACACTGGTGTGCTGTGAAAAATTTTAAAGATTATTAGCTAAATTATTTTCAAAAGAAGTTCAAAGAACAGTAAGCATATTCTTTTATTACTAATTTTTTTAAGAACATAATTTAAGTGTGCCACAGAAGTTTAACCATAGGTTCAACTGTGCCGTGAAATAAAAAAGGTTGAAAAACCCTGGTCTATACTGTTAAAGTCTCATCAGCAAGAATAAGTTTTCTGTTTAGGGCTCCAGCTTTAATCCCTGATCAAGCCAACCTAGTTACTATTTCTATCCCCTTTGTTCTCCTAGAATCCTACATTTCTTTATCTAATAAACAGTGCCATTTGCTGACTATTTTTGGTTCATTTGTCTCCAAATAATTTACTTTACATCTACTTTATATGCAGGGGTTCTAAAATTCTGGAAATTTGATTTATTGATGATGTATAGGGTGGAAGGATCCATGTCAATCACCACGGGGAATGATGAGGCCCCATTCTTTAGGTCTTTATGGGTGACAAAGGATAAGTACAACCTGATCAAACACCTTTGAATTATGAAATATGGGTGTCATTTTGTAGTTGGTGGGAAACATTAACACCCCAAATCCCATGGTGCTAGAGACACTGTGACATCTGTAAAACCTCTGAGGAAGCTAGGAAACCAGGCAGGTTTTTGTTTTCTTTCTTTTCTTTTTTTTTTGCAGTTTTGGGCTGGGGCTGGGTTTGAACCCACCGTCCAGTATATGGGGCTGGTGCCCTACTCCTTTGAGCCACAGGTGCCACCGGTTTTTGTTTTCTTTTAAGGGTTTTTTTAGACCTCCAAGAGCCATGATATCTGAAAAGACAGTGAAGTCCACCAGTCTCTTGTGAATTGGGCTAATTAAGTCAGCCCCCCATAGCTTGATTCCCACTGCATTCATTGGCCCATTTCATGTCCTGAACTAGTAAGGCCAGGAACCAGACCTGGCTTTATAGGAGCCCACTGAAGACTGCCACCCTGTGAGGCTGAATTTATCTATTCTTTTTAATATTTTTTAGTATTTACATAATTATCATTATTATTTTATTGATACATAAAACATAGACATATTTGCAGGTTCATGTGATATTTTGTCATCTTCATAGAATGTGTAATGATCCAGTCAAGGTATTTAGAATGTACATCAGTGCAAGCATTTGTCGTTTCTTGATAAATGTTCTTGTTGAGAACATTGCAAGTTCTCGTTTCCAACTCTTTTGAAATATACAATACATTATTGTTAGGTATAGTCACCTTACTTTGCTATTGAACATTAAAATTTGTTCTTTCTTCATGTCATTTTCTTAGTTATTGTGTTCAGACTTTTATATTCTACATTTAGTAAATTTTACCTGTACCCTTCTAAGATGTACTTAAAACCAGCACATTGTACCTCATGATTGCATATTGTACACAGCTATGATGTAATAAAAAAAATTGTTCTTTCTACCTGTTTGTACCCACTAATCAATCTCCTTTCATTCTCCCCCGCATCCATCCACCCACATCCTTCTCAGTCTCTGTCAACTATCAATGTCTTCTCTATTTATCTGAGCCCAACTTTTTTTAGCTCCTACATGCATGCGAATACATGTGATATTTGTCTTTCTAGGTTTGGATTATTTTATATAATATAATGACCTCCAATTTTGATGACCAAAATAGTATTCCATTTTCTTTATCCATTCTGTTTATCTGTTGATAGACATTTAGGTTTATTCCATATTTTGGCTACCATGAATAGTGCTGCAATAAACATGGGAGTGCATATATCCCTTTGATATAATGATTTCCTTTCCTCTGGATAAATACCCAGTTGTGGGCTTACTGGATCATATGGTAGTTCTATTTTTAGTTTCTTGAGAAATCCCCATACTGTTTTCCATAATGGCCGTTCTAATTTACATTCCCACCAACAGTGTCTAAGAGTTTCCTTTCCTCTGCATCCTTGCCAACGTCTGTTATTTTTGTCTTTTTGATTATAACCATTTGAACTGGGGTAAAATGATATCACATTGTGGTTTTGATATGCATTTCCCTGATGATTTGTTATGTTGAGCATTTTTTCATGTACCTGTTGGTCATCTTTTTATCTTCTTCTGAAAAATGTCTACTCAAATTCTTTGTCCACTTTTTAACAGTATTGTTTGTTTTTGTTCTATACACCAATAATGACCTAACCAAAAAGGAAGTCAGGAGAGCAATTCCATTTACAATAGCTATAAATAAAAACCTAGGAATAAATTTAATTGAGGAGGTAAAAGATCTCTCCAGGGAAAACTACAAAACAATGATAAAAGAAGTTGATGAGAATACAAATAAATACAAAGATTGATGAGAAGACTTAATATTGCTAAAATAACCATACTACCTATAGCAATCTACAGATTCAGTGAAATTTCTACTGAAAAATCAATGACATTTTTCACAGAATTAGAGAAAACAATCCTAAAATGTATATGGGATCACTACAGACCCTGGATAGTCAAAGGAATCCTGGGAAAAACAGAACAAAGCTAGAGGCATCACATGATGTGACTTCAAAATATATAACAAGCCTATAGTAACCACAACAGCAGGATATTGGTACAAAAACAAACACACAGTCCAATGGAACAGAATAGAAATCCCAGAAATATGTCCACATTGTTACAGCCAAGTGTTTTTTACAAGGGTGCCAAAAACATACATTGAGGAAAGGACACCCTTTTCAATAAATGATGCTGGGAAAACTGGAGATCCTTATGCATAACAATGAAACTTAACCTCCTATATCTCACCATATACAAAAATCAACTCAAAATGGATTAAAAATTTAAATTTAAGAGCCAAAACTACAGAAGAAAACATAGGAGAAATGTTCCAGGATGTTTGTCTAGGCAAAGTTTTTTGGCTAAAACCCAAAAGCAAAGGCAACAAAAACAAAAATAGATAATGAAACTATATGAAACTAAAAAGCTTCTCCACAGCAACGGAAACAATCAACAGAATGAAGTGACAACCTGTTTAATAAGAGAAAATATTTGCAAAATATTCATCCAGCAAGGGACTAAGATCCAGGATATACAACAACAACAACTAAAGAAAACCTTTATTCTTAACTGTTAGAGGAGGAATTTAGGAGATCCTGAACTCAACCAAAGGAAATGTTGGTATTTGTATAACATTAAATGCAAATGCTAGAAAATATCTCGAGAATTTCTCAGCCCACTTTTATAGATATATGTTTTGCAGCTTGGAAAAGTGATAAGACTTGCCCAATGTCACAGGAACTTAACTGCAGAGCCAGTATTTCAGCTTAGCTCTCCTTGATTTCCAATGTGCTTCCCACCTTATCGCATTGCCTCCTGGGTCCAGTTTGCTCTGAGTGACTTATCCCTGAACATATTCAAGAAAGTGCAAAGGAAGAAGAAACAGTAGGAGCCTAAAAGCCCTGGGGCTTTTTTAACCCCACCCACCCACCCAACAAGACTGATTTAAGCAGTCTTCTTTGGATTAAATTTACTTTGAGGTAAATGTTCATTCTTTCATATTGCTTCCTCTTTGATCCTTTTTCTGTTTAAGAGGGTGGCTTACTTTGTCTCACAGTGGAAAGAGAGAATTGGGACCTCAGATCTCATTCAGGTCTTCTAATTTTTCTTTGGTGTCTACTAGGGAATGACTGCATTGGCCTGGTCCTGGAACTGATGACCACTAACATGTACCTGGTCCCGTCTGGCCTTCTGGGTTTATGTACTTGCTCCTGATGCCTATTTGTCACAATTTTAAAGTCCTTACCTGCAATCACTTCTTTGGCTTGACCCTGGGTTTTTTTTTTTTTTTTTTACTTTCCCAAGTACGGGACACATGGAAATTTCTGGATCTACCATATCACAAATACAGGGCATGGAGAGCTAAGTCCATCTATGTAGCTACTTTCCTCTGTCACTGCTGGGCTATCACTTCCCCCACTAAACTCAAGGCTCTCAATGAGGAATGAGAGGGAAAGTGTCTCTTCTTTGAACTTTCTAGTGTAGTGATTTTCAACCAGTGGGCCACGGCACACTGGTGTGCCATGAGAGGATCTTAGGTATGCCACAAACATTTTTAAAGATCATTAATTAAATTATTGTTGAAAGAAGTTCAAAGCACAGTAAGTATATTCTATCCTTTTATTTATTTATTTATTTATTTTTATTAAATCATAACTGTATACATTGATATGATCATGGGGCATCATACACTCGCTTCATAGACCATTTGACACATTTTTATCACAGTGGTTAACATAGCCTTTCCGGCGTTATCTCAGTTATTGTGCCAAAATCTTTACATTCTACATTTACCAAGTTTCGCAAATATCCCTGTAATATGCACCACAGGTGTGATCCCACCGATCCCCCTCCCTCTACCCACCCTCCCCTTTCCCACTTCCCCCTATTGTTAAGTTGTAACTGGGTTATAGCTTTCATGTGAGAGCCCCAAATTAGTTTCATAGTAGGGCTGAGTACGTTGGGTATTTTTTCTTCCATTCTTGAGATACTTTACTAAGAAGAATATGTTCCAGCTCCATCCATGTAAACATGAAAGAGGTAAAGTCTCCATCTTTCTTTAAGGCTGCATAGTATTCCATGGTATACATATACCACAATTTATTAATCCATTCGTGGATCGATGGGCACTTGGGCTTTTTCCATGACTTAGCTATTATGAATTGGGCTGCAATAAACATTCTGGTACAAATATCTTTGTTATGTTGTGATTTTTGGTCTTCTGGGTATATGCCCAGCAGAGGAATTACAGGATTGAATGGCAGATCTATTTTTAGATCTCTGAGTGTTCTCCATATATCTTTCCAAAAGGAATGTATTAATTTGCATTCCCACCAGCAGTGCAGAAGTGTTCCCTTTTCTCCGCATCCACGCCAACATCTCTGGTCTTGAGATTTTGTGATATAGGCTAGTCTTATTGGAGTTAGATGATATCTCAAAGTAGTTTTGATTTGCATTTCTCTGATGATTAAAGATGATGAGCATTTTTTCATATGTCTGAAGGCCGTGCGCCTGTCTTCTTCAGAGAAGTTTCTCTTCAAATCCCTTGCCCAGCCTGTGATGGGATCCCTTGTTTTTTTCTTGCTGATGCATTTGAGTTCTCAGTGGATTCTGGTTATTAAATCTTTGTCAGAGATATACCCTGCAAATATCTTCTCCCATTCTGAGGGCTGTCTGCTTGCTTTGCTTATTGTGTTCTTAGCTGTGCAGAAGCTTTTTTTTTTGGGGGGGGGATTAACCTAATTTAAGTGTGCCGTGGAAGTTTAACTGTAGGTTCAAGTGTGCCATGAGATAAAAACGGTTGAAAACCACTGATATTGAGGGAGGTCAGGAATCATGTGTCTCACACTAACTTCTTCTATATCAGCCTCCTTTCTCTTACACAGCCAATTCCTTTTTCTGGGACACTCAGGCTAATGACTAAGGCTTAATGATGAAAGGAGTAAGCTTTACATATTATGGAAGAAACTCCACAATCTGTGTTAGCCAGGCGTGGTTTTGGGTTTAGAATGACTAGAAACTAGAGATTAGGATGGAAGAAAATACATTGTCTTAATACTCTCAAAATTGTATGTCTGTCACACAGATAAAAACAGAGATGTTGCGGAAACAGGAGAATGGGCCCAGTGCAGAGGCAATCAATGACTCTTTTTCACTGGTGGCCCTGCAAGTATGTCCAGGACCCACTAGAACTCCATAGAATGTAGTTGGAAAAGGATGGCAACTGAGTAATCCTGAGGAAGTCCCTTTCCCTTTGTGGACTCCAGTTCCCTCAATTGCAAAATGAGGAGCATAAACTACATAATCTGCAGTCTTGGAAATTGTTGTGATTAATCAATTTTTTTAAAAGACCCAGAAAAAATTACTTAAAACTAAGAATTTACTAGGCAAAACTGCTTCTTTTTTGGTGCTTTAGGAGACACTGAGAATATTTGGTGCCTCTGGGTCATCAATAGGAACATCAATCCTCACTGTCTCGGAGTCGCACTAAAGTGTAGATTCATAGAGATTTCCAAGTGATTGAATGCCAGATAAATCTTCTTTTGTAGCAATAAAGTACCTCAAATTACCTTCTATTTACTTTTTCCTGGACCTTTATAAAAAATTGACAAGATTTGTATTTCCAAAGTAATTTGCAAGTTAGTCTCCAATATTATTTTTTATTTTTTAATCCTGGACCTGTTTTATGATTATATATCTGGTGTTGCGAAAACAACAAAATACACAAATAATGACCACTTTTCCTGAGGATGTTACATGTGAAACCCCTCTGTGGAAGGAAAAACAAAATACTTGAAATTGTTTTTGATTTGAATGTGCAACAAGTAAAATCTTTCCACAATGAACGTCTTATTTTTCATCTGAGATTTTATTTTGCTAAGGTAAAATGGATCTCTAAACTTGATTAGAATTTGTTTTTGGCTCTTGGGGGAAATGAAATAAAGACACCTGCAGGAAAATAACAATCGAGAACCTTTCCTCTGTAGCACAAGTCAAGCTTCATTCCCATCTGTAAAGGTCAATTCTTGTAGGAAAGCAGTACCTGCTTCTTTACAGTGAGATAGCAGCTCCCCCATGAGGCCTCAGCAAGAACTGAGTGAAAAAAAAAAAGATTAATAAAGATAGAAGCAGAACTAGGGCTCTAAGAAATCATGGTGAATGTGCCCCTTGAATTTCAGGATGGGTGTGAGTGTAGGGAGGGTGGAAGAGTGAGGGCAGCCAACTTGGAGCTCATGTTCCTTTGAAAATATCCTGTTCTCTCTTTAGTTCCATTACATGATTATTGTTTAGTTGAAAAGGAAGTTGGATTCTGGGGAAATATTAATCCACTGCAGCTTCAAACATTTAAAAATTTAGACCATCCATTGATTTTAGCAATTGTTTCTAAAGGGAGTTAGAGAAGATAAAAGGGAACAGGATGCGGGAGGAGGCAAGGAGCAGATAAAAGCAAAGGGATGGGAACGAGGAAAAAGCAAAAAGAGAAAGAGGAGGGAAGAGACAAGGTGGGGATAAAAGAGAGGGGAAGAGTAAGAGAGTGAGGGAAGGGAGAAAGAAATGGGAGAAGGCGCATGAAAAAGGTTACGGGAACTGGACCCAGAGGCTGGACTGCACAAGGTCAGAACCTCAGCTTTGCTTGCTCGGGAATTCCATTTTCTCTAAGTCAATCCTCCTCTTGAGGACTTGATGCAGGCCAATGAAGTTAATTGATAAAGCAGAAACCAATGGATTCCGGATCTGGGAAGAAAACAGCTCTCGGGTGTGTGACTGGCATGTGAGACCTTACTAGTAATGAGGTAGCTGGCAAAGCAAAGTTTCCGAAGGTTACTTTTCCAGTGTTGAATGACAGCAGAGGGGTTGGCTGAGTTGCTGGGCCATTGTCTCCAGGGTGGAGAAGGGCTGGAGAATTAATCACTCCACCCAGCTCCCAGGTACACCTTGGGAGCAGCAGTTTTCTGCAGGACAAGTGCCTATCTCCCTCGACCAGGCTGGCTGGGGTCACTCTGACAAATTCTTTCTCTGTGGTGCTCTCTTCTTTTTCCAGAGGCACTTAGCCCCGACCTTTCTGTTATGACACCATGCTACCTGGGGTGAGTTCTAATGGGTCTTTCCGTTCAAGTCAGGGATTACTCCAGTCTCACGGGATATCCTGGAAACAACCTGCCTTCCCCCTGCTACCCACCCAGGCTTATGGAGGAACAAGGCCCAGCTGCCGGGGTGGCTTACTGCTGGTGGATCCTTTCAGAACCCAGATGTTCTTGCTTGATTGAATTTGGTTTCCTCATCAGAGGATGACACAAACACAAACTTCCCTACCCAGTTTGGGCATTGCATGCCACTTAATTGGACTGCCCTTAAACCATCTTAGAATGCCCAGATCCTAGATAATGAAAACCCATAGTCTTACAGTCAATTTGTAGCAGAGCCCTGGCAATTTTTTCATGGTCTCTTCCCCATTATCCCATCCTGGTTTACATAACAAATTATTTTCTGGCCATCCTCTGGCTATGCCCTTTCCTAAGGAGTGTAGAGTTCACAGAACCAAGAAGATGTGCCTCCCTGGAGCCCATGACCAGCCCTTTTAGATGCCAGTTTGGGCACCTAGAACTTAAGAATTTCTTTCCCAAATAAACTCAGCCTGATTCCCAGGCCTCTTCTTGAGAGTTATCCTCTTAGAGATAACCACACCAGGGTGTGCATACCCCTAGATTTGAGGGATCTCCAAAGAAGAGCCATTTGTAAATGACTTGAATACATGTCCTTGGATGTCCATGTTTCTGCGTGAGATTCCTGCTGAGGTGGGCTGAGTTGGAGCTGAACTGAAACAGAAAGAGAAGTGTGCCATTTCCTTCTCACCTAGAGCTCTGAGCAATTGGAGAACTCTAAATTGGATCCTGGCTTTCAAGATTGCTATAAAGGTGTATTTGTCAAGGTGGAAGGGTAGAACATACAGTTGGCCCTCCATATCTTTGGGTTCCACATTCATGGAACTAACCAAACATGGATTGAAAATATTCAGAAAAAAATGAATGGTTGTGTCAGTACTGAACATGTACAGACTCTTTTCCTTCTCGTTATTTCCTAAACAATACAGTATAACAACTATTTACATAACATTCACATTTTATTAGGTTTTATAAGTAATCTAGAGATGATTTGAAGTGCACAGGAGGATATGTGTAGGTTATATGCAAATACTATCCCACTTTATATCAGAGACTTGAGCATCCACAGATTTTGGTATCTGCTGGGCATCCTGAAACCAATCCCAGTTGATACTGAGGGGATTTCATCTAGTAGTCTATTCACATTATTTAGAACTTTTAAATGTTTATATAAAATCATAAATTGGCCTTCATTTGATTCTTGTCCCAAGCTCTGCAAATGTTAGGACAGGAGTGGACCTGCCTTCATATGCTGACTATAGATGACTTTCCAAAAATGAAATCTGAGTATGAGTTTAATTCCAAATGGAGTATTTCTTTTCTTCAATTCTCTTTCACATATGAAAAATATCTTCAAATCTAAGAAGACTATACGGGCTAAGTATGGCCCAGTCCTAAACATTTAAGGTACTTCTTATGAAGCCCTAACAAACCATTACTAACACAAGTGCTTATAGGAAGCACTTTCAATTCAAAATGGAAGTCTTCAGTGTACTGGCACTCCTATGCGCAATATGGATAAAAACAGTCTCATTAACAAAAGCACAATATCTTTCTTTCTCATTATCTAAGATTTCCGGTAACATCATTTGCTCTGCCTTCTACTTGGTCTTCACCGTGCATTGCTCTCCCAGTTTTGGACAGGTAACATTATGTCCTTAAGATTTTCAGATGCTTTCTTATTTTAAAAATACATATATTCATATATCCCTTTAGGGCATCCAATTAGTTCCCTGAAACTAGTTAGGTATACAGTTGATTACCTGTAGATTCTAGCCTATCTTTAGGTCAGGAAGCCATTTGTTAATGGAATCATTTTGTAATTTAGGCCAACTCTTCAATTTAGAGAACTCTTTAGTCAGTCAGCTTTTCTTTTTTTTTTTTAATCTTTCCCTCTCTTTGACACAGTTTAAAATTTCAAAATATGTCACTCAACTTCAGAAACAAGCTGCTGACCTGACTAGATATATCTGCGTCTAGGTTTTCAGGTATAGACTATCCAAGAGAATTCATCATTTGTTTTGCCACCTTTCTGGTTTCTACTTCTGAGGTAGATTTAGCATCAGGGTTTAAACTTTCAGGTACCATTCTTTCTACATTATTTGACAGTGAAATTCCTAATTAATGCTGTAACCATCACCAATTGCCCTTTAACTAGCTTCCGTATCAGATAAACATCCTTTCAGCATGGTCATGTGCACACACACACACTCACACACATCCTAAACAAGACAAGTGTGTTTGGAAATTGAGGCAGAGGAGAGAGGAGGGCTGATGCCTTTCACATAGACTGTGATGTGACTGTGGTGCTCCCAGAGTTGATCGATGTCCAATTTGCACAACCATATGAGGTAGCCCCCCAGGAAAGGGAGTGATAGGGAAAGGAATAAAAGGTCAGGTGGTCGAGTTCAGAATTTCTGAGTTGCTGAGAGCCTGACAATCTAGTACCAACCAGCTGACACTGATGTTAATTCTATCTTTCCACAAGTTTAAAATTCAATCAGTGGCAAAAAGTGTTACTTTAAAACACATTTTAACCACATAGCTGTATCTTTCAAGTAAGTGTGTGTTTACATGTCACATATTGAGTAGGCTTATACCACATTAGACAATTATGTAGTTAATTTAGCCAATGAAGAAAACTTTATATGGGGACTATAAGTAAAATGAAAAAGCATATTAGTTAGGGCCATTGTTAATTAATTGATGAACAAATAATGTAACAAAAGACTAGCTTTGCAGGCAAACATGGAAGGATTAAATCTTAAATCTTCTATCTAATATCTGTGTAGGCTTGGACAAATCACTTAACCTGGCCATTAGTTTACTATATGTAAAATGACAATAATGATACCAGCTTTGCACAGCTAGTATGAGGATAGTTTGTAAGTGGGTGCTCTACATAAGTACTCAATAACCAGTACATATCTGACATGACTGTGTGCTATAGTAAGAGAGACAAAGTCTCAGAAAGACACAGAGGAAAAAGTGTTGAGAGTTAAGTCATTATATGGTCTGGGCAATGCTAAGGAAAGCATTAGTTTGGTGAATCCCCATCTCACTGACTCCCTATTTGAGACACAAATCATATCACAAGACCCCTTATATTCCTCCACAGTGTATGGAAGGGCCAAGATATGGCTTTTGAAAATGATTGTGTTATGAGCTAGGACGAGATGGAGACTTGGATTTGGAAGAGAGTCTCCATGCCATAACTCTTCTCACCACCTTCTCTTAGCCGTGTATACACTTTCTTTTTCTGCCACATCAGCCTCATGCTGTTCTCATCACAAGACATCTGGCAGTTAGCAGACAACAGGCATTTCTGGAAAGCTGGTCAGTTTGCATTGGTAAAACTATCCAGTGGAATTGACAAACCAGGCTCCCAAAACAATAAATCTCTCAGATACCTCAAGAGAACAGCCACAGTTTTATGCTCCACTGGAAAAAATATATACAACTTCCTGACAGTAACTCTTTCTTTGTAAAACACAATCCCTAACCAGTATGGAGCTTCTGAGTATTGACGGAGAGAAGAAATCCCAATTCATCAGTAAAAAGTAAATATAGCAGTGGGCGTGCTCGCTCGCACTCTCTGTCGCTCTCTCTTTCCCCCCACATTCTTAGGAAAGACTATGCATGTTACTTGTACCAAAATAAACTCCCTTTCATATGACATGCTTAATAAAGTCTAAAATATTTTCTCCAATATTTAAAGTTTTAATTCAAACTTTATTTGAAATATGAGATGACAATATTAGAAATGCAATTGCTTTTAAAATGGGAAATGGTACTATTTGGCCATAAAGTAGAAGAATATTAGAATCTCTAAGAATCTTTATAATGAACTTTTAGAAGTTATCTGATTCAATTCAGATGGTGCCTTGATTCCAACTACTTTTTCGCAAACATAGAATCCGCAGAACTCTGCAGAAATAGCCCTTCGGCAACGGGCAAATCAATGCATTCTGGGGCAAAATTATTAGTGGCCAATTCAGACTATCATAAAGTTCTTCATTAAACTAAATTACAAAATCATGACAGCATCACAAATAGGAAATAATGCACAAGTGGAACATTCAAGAAATTTATTACAATTTGAAATAAATCAATTCACAAATGTTCTCTAAATTACAATGTTTCTTAATATTACCAAAATAAATCTATGGTAATAATATTATGCAAAGTTTTGAGCTACATGAAACTAAACATGATGAGATAACAGAAAAGATCAAGTAGTTCTAGGTAAAGGCTCTAGGATTAAATGGAACAATGTCTCTAAACTTCTGACAGAAGACATGTAACGTCTCTGGTTAACAACAGCCTTGACTTCAACCCCTTCTACTACATTTTCTGGAAATTTCTCTACCAATTATCTTATACTACTTATCCTATCATTCATTTATTCAAAATGTATTTATTGAATTCCTATGTGTATGTCAAGCACTGCTGGAGTGACCAATGATGTATCAGTGACAAGACAGACTTTCTACAGTACTTTTAATTTATTCTTCTTTACGTTTTGACCCCACATCTGTACCCAGTTTCCACCCATGCTCCTCCACTTTTCTTTTTTGCATTTTTTTTTTTTTTTTTGGCCAGGGCTGGGTTTGAACCCGCCACCTCTGGGATATGGGGCCAGTGTCCTACTCCTTTGAGCCACAGGCACCACCCCTCCTCCACTTTTCCTCCAAATCTCAAAACAGTTGTTCTCACCTACAGCTTCTACATCCCTGCTTCCCATTTACCCTCCAATCCATTCCTATCTGCATACATACCACCATTCCACTTAAACTTCTCTCCTTCTCTCTGGTCACCAATGATTTCATAATTTCCAAACGTAACAGACTTTATCTCTCAACTGCATTTAAAGCTGTTCATGCCTCCCCACTTTTTTAAACTTTCAACTCTTTTGCCTCCATGACTCTCTTCGTAGAAGGAAAACTTCCTCTGCCTACTCTTAAATGATGAAGCTCAGAGTTTGTTTCTCAGCCAAACGCTCTTCTCATTTTACACAAATTTTCAGTGTGACCTCATCCCCTCTTTTGGGTTTACGTACTAGGTTAGACCTTTCCTAGCTTCAAACCCATAGGTCCAACTGCCTGCTGCATCTCTCCACATGGTTATTTTCATAAGCACTTCAATTACAAATATTCAAAATGCTTCTACTCATCTTTGCAACACAATTGCATTAAAGCAAAAGAAGAATGTTCCTCCCTAAAGTTCCTGTCTTTCTGCTTTTGCAGTTTTTATGAATAGCACCGCTATCCACCTAGATACCCATGCTACAGCCTTACACTTTGTGCTGGATCTCTCAACCTCCAAATCTAATGAGTGAGATACTGCTTATTTTATTTTATATATGTTTCTAGAATCTGGACCCTCTTCTCCATCCCTGGTACCACTGTTTATTTCATGCCCTCACCATTGCTTACATGTACTGCCACTGTCCTTTTGTTCCTATCAATGTCCTCCAGGTGAAGACTACCTGGAATACATCTATTGTTGAACACGTTGGGATTATTACTCATTGCAGTGAGGGAGAACACATGCCATGGGGATACATGGGTTATCTGAGTCAGAAGGTGTTTAAAAAGCCAGTGTTTGGGAGTTAGGATTTAGAAGTTAGCTGGGCTAAGGAAGCAGGACTTCACTTTGGACTGGATCCTGTCAGGAAATGGGGGCAATTTTATGATAGAGTATCTCAGGGAACCTTATCTATATAGAGGACACACTAGAGGAGGGATAGAGCTGTAATTGGTAAAGAAGTAGCAGTCATTCGTTTTAACAAAGAGAATAAGATATCTGGTATCTTGTGGGTGGCAAAGTGACCTTGCTTTTGTTTATGCTTAGATAAAATTACAACGTGGTCTTGTTCTGTTTCAATCTATCATAGCTTCAATGTAACTATATGGGATGCTGGTGTTTTGTGAGATTATTTATGTCCAATAGGAGGATAACATGGCCTAGTTGTGAGCGCCAGGCCAGCTTCTAGATATCAGGAGGTGCTCTTTTCTTCTTTCCTTTCCCATTGGTATCTCTGTTTTAATTCTTGTTTTCTTTTGATTTACTTTCTACATATCAGGCAGGAGAGTCCCATCTAAACCATAAATCTGATTATATCACATTTAAATTCCTTCATGAAGTCTTTTCCTAAATCCCTTTCCAGGTGAAATCCCTGCTTCCTTTGAGAAAACATGTCACTGCCACTATGAAAGCGCATGTATTTTGCCCTATAACACTGTGGTTAGGGTTAGGGTCAATACACTCCTCTTACCACCTTCCTGAGTTATCAATATGATGAAAGATGGCTATCAGTTACTGTCTGAAAGTCACACCAATTTAGTTGAGATCACAAGAATGCAAGCTATAGTTGTATTGTTCATAAATCACCATAGATTTTAAAGACATATATTCAGATGAAAGACCAGTAGATGGTGTTAAATCATCATCAAAGGCATCCTTGCTTATTAAGTACATATTTCAAATGATAAGATAAGAATTCATCAAATTGACCCAGGAGACTCATCATCTCTATCCTCTAGGATTTATAGCATAGGACAACCAATCTATACTAAAACACACATACTAAAAGTAGGCATTAAACAAAGAAAGTATTGACATTATGTATTTATGTTATGTTCATACTAAAGAAACAAGGAGTGAAGAGTTGTGACAAGGAAAGCAAGAAATACAAGCCTTTTGTATTGGAGAACTAGTAAACATCAGCCTATATATATATATATATTTTTTTTTTTTTTTTTTTTTGAGGAGTGGTGAGAACTTTGTTAACACCTAGAAGATAGGCCAATGGTTACGCCAATAAGCCAATGGTCAGGAATTTGGGCAGGAAGCAGGAGAAATGTGGGCAGGTGAACAGTGTTCACGCAGGTAGACAAGCAGCAAACAAAAAGGATGCAGTTGGGATTGCCCTATGAGTGTTGTAGAATCCCTCCAGATTCGCTCTGCTGGAGCCTAGATATGTGGCTTAGAATTAGATGGCCACCATGTGAAAAGCTGGCCTTCCTGCGTTTGTGGATGTGCCCCGCCCAGACCGAGGAAAAATGGTTATCTCATGGCATCCTCAACAGATGACCCTCTAACTCAGTGGTTCTCAACCTGTGGGTCGTGAGCCCTTCATAACAATGAAAATACATCTTGCATATCAGATATGTACATTACAATTCATAACAGTAGCAAAATTATGAAGTAGAAATGAAAATAATTTCATGGTTGTGGGTCACCACAACATGAAGAACTATATGAAAGGGTCGCAGCATTAAGAAGGCTGAGAACCACTGCTCTAACTGGAGCAGTTTGGTGAGGAAGTCATCCCTGTCACTGTCAAATTATGGCGCATGGCTTAAAAAACACTCAGCTTAGAGAAATTTTAGAAGATGATATAAAGAAAGGTAATAAGGGTGGTGCCTGTGGCTCAGTGAATAGGGCATTGGCCTCATATACCGAGGGTGGTGGGTTTGAACCCACCCCCAGCTAAACTGCAACCAAAAAATAGCCAGGCATTGTGGCAGGCCCCTGTAGTCCCAGCTACTCAGGAGGCTGAGGAAAGAGAATCACCTAAGCCCAAGAGCTGGAGCTTGCTGTGAGCTGTGATGCCATGGCACTCTACCGAGGGCAACAAAGTGAAACTCTGTCTCTCAAAATAAAAAAAAAAAGGAAGGAAAAAAAGAAATGAAAAGAAAGGTGATAAAACAGTGGAAAATAGGTTAAATTACATTCAGTAAATATAAACCCCTAACATGTGTGCAGCACTGAATTATGTTCCAAAGAAAATCTAATGACAAGAAAGGCAAAGGTCTCACCTAAAAGAAGTTTACAATTTACTAGAAGGAATATGACAAACATACCAACAGCTGCCAAAATATGATGTGATGAGTGTCAGCTAAGAGGTGTGGGCAAAATCCTAGAAGAATTTAACAAGAAGAGAAAGTACATTCAAATGAGGGAATGAGAAGAAGATTGTATAGGTTAGGATTTTTTATAGACTAGGCTTTAGAACAAAACTAGTAGCCAATATAGTTCCAAAACTCAGGAAGGAAGTCTTAGGTATCAAAGCCAGAGCCTTAGGATGGGGAAAAAAAATTCATCTCAAGAGAGAATATATTAGCAAAAAAAGGATTAAACTCTGAGAAACATCCATATGTAAGAGGTGGACAGAGAAGAAAAAAGTCATTGAATGAGACCAAGGAAGAATGATAAGAAAAGTAGCAGGAGATCTGGTGTCATGGATACCATCAAAAAGGAGAGAATTTTAAGAACTATAAGATAGTCTACAGCATAGTGTCAAAAATGCATAAAAGTTCATGAGTTCGAAACCAACCTGAGCCAGAAAGAGACCTGTATCTAAAAAAAAAAAAAAAAAAAAAAATTAGCCAGGCATTCTGGCGGGTGCCTGTAGTCCCAGCTACTTGGGAGGCTGAGGCAAGAGAATCACTTAAGCCCAAGAGTTTGAGGTTGCTGTGAGCTGTGATGCCACAGCACTCTACTGAGGGGGACACAGTGAGACTGTGTCTCAAAAAAAAAAATGCATAAAGGTTCAGGGGAATGGAGACTGAAAAAGGCCATTGGATTGGGTAATCAGGAGATCTATGAAAGCCTTGGTGAAAGATTCACCAAAGTGAATTGACAAGTGAATAGAACGTGAACACACTGAACAGAAACTTCTCTTTGAAGGAGAAGGACTAGCTACCCTGTTTCCCTGAAAATAAGACATCCTCTGAAAATAAGACCTACTTACAGGAAAGATAAGATGTCCCCTGAAAATAAGACCTAGCACATCTTTGGGAGCACACCTTAAAATAAGACAGTGTCTTATTTTCGGGGAAACGGGGTAGAAAGAGAAAGGGTTAAGTGAAGTTCTTTTTTATGCTCATAATTTTAAGATTAAAAGAGAAAGGAGATCATTTCTGGAGAAAGATGCCAAGGGGACAAGAGATGGAATCCAACTGATACTTGGATAAGATAACCTTAGAGAGAAGGAAGAACAGAAATCAGAAGATAAGGATATAAGTCTAGAAAATACAAGAGAGGAGGATTTGAGAAGCTTGTTCCCAATTGTCTCTACCATCTCTTATCTCTATAACATAGAAAGGGATCAGCATAACTCTGGGGTCCACAAGTTCTAGATTCTAGTTCCAAATTAGCCAATTGTTACTTGCATGACCTTGAGTACATTATTTACTTTTTGAGTATATTAGGGCTCTCCAAAGCAACAACATCAATAGGATACATATATGAGAGGAGATTCATTAGGGGAATTGGCTCATGAGATTATGGAGCTAAAAAGTCCCACAACAGCTGGTCTGCAAGCTGGAGACCCCAAGAGGCTGGTACTTGGCTCTGTCCAAGTCTACAAGCCCCTGAACCAGGAAACCTGATGCTATAGCTCTCAGTCCAAGGCAAGAGGTCTGAGAATCCAGCAGGTAGGGATGGAGGACAGTTCAAAGTTCAAAGGCTGGAGAGCCTGGAGTTTCTGTCCAAGGACAGGAGAGGAAGAGTATGTCACAGCTTCAGCAGATAGATCGACATATTTGCCTTTTCTCGGGTTTTGTTCTCTGGACCCCCAGAAGATTGGATGGTACCCACCTACATTGAGGGCAGATCGTCCCTCCTTCATCCACTCAAACTCACAGGCTGATCTCTGGAAACACTCTCACAGACATACTCCAAAATAATGCTTTACCAGGTTTCTAGGTATCCTTTCACCTACAATTAACACTGAGTCTCACTTTTCTCACCTATAAAATTAAGAAAGCAATTCTTTCCTTGTAGCAATCTGTCCATAATCACAATGAATGTAAAGGAAATTGCTGAGGGCCTCACACATAATAGGTCTGTACAGAGTAAATGATAACTATTATTACTATCATTATTTACAGCTTAAGATAAGAACATTATTTTCTTCTTATTATTTTCTGTACATAAAATGAAGAGAATAATACCTATCATCTAGGTTTCCTGGGAAATAAAGAATGACTTATGTGAAACCCAACTCAATATTCCACCTTGCAAGGATCACATTGAAAATGTATCTTCTATATGTACTGAGACTGGGATTCTCTCACATCTGCTCCTGAATAGCAGCTCCTCCTTGTTATTCTCAACTCAGCCATGGCCTACCTCTTTTTTGGACACTGGTGGCCTCTAGACTTGATTGGACACAGTCATCAGCCATATAGCACACTGCTCCCTGCACACAGGCATCAGCAAAGGAGCAAATGTGGGGTAATTCACACTTCCTTTTACCGCTCTGTTCCTTTACTCCACACATCTCCATCGCCTTAGGCGGTGGCAGGGCAAGTCTTTACTGGGGAGTTGAGAGTAACTAAAGAGGATTGCAACAAAGGAGGAGAAAGATTTAAAACTATAATTATAAAAAAAGACAGATTTAAAACTGCACTCGTCATATGGCTGTTTCTATAGCCCAAGTAATAAATTACCTCAAAAGGTTAAACTCTTCAAAGAGTTCCCATTGTAGAACTCCCAGCTCTCAGCTTTCCTACTTGCTCCTTTGGCTCACCCTCCTAGACCTTCAACACAATAGTCTGTGTGGGCTTCTGTCCTCTAAACTCATCCCCCTCCAAGATCTTTCTGCCTATGGAAAAAGTATAATGAGAGATAATTATAGCCATCCAGAAGGTAAAGAAAAAAATATGTACTACTCACCTCCCTACTCCCAAAAAACGCACATACTACACTCAAGGGATATTGAATTATTTGAGGTTGCTCTACATGTACATGTATAAGTATACCCCTCTTGCCTAATTTCTTGCCTTTAGCCTCATCTTTATGCCTATGTTTACATACGCCACCCTGTCCCTCTAAATGATAATTCCACCATATTGAATTATTTGAAGGTCTTCAATACACTATGTCTTCTTTTTTGAGACAGAGTCTCACTATATCACCCTCAGTAGAATGCCGTGGCATCACAGCTCACAGCAACCTCAAACTCTTGGGCTTATGCAATTCTCTTGCCTCAGTCTCCCAAGTAGCTGGGACTACAGGCACCTGCCACAATGCCCAGCTATTTTTTGGTTGTAGTTGTCATTGTCGTTTAGCAGGCCTGGGACAGGTTTGAACCTGCTAGCCCCAGTGCATGTGGCCAGCACCCTAACCACTTAGCTAGGGGTGCCAAGCCTACACTATGTCTTCTAATGCCTGCAAGCCTTCTTAAATGTTGTTTTTTCACATAGAATTCTGATTGGAAGCAGTGAAAAGGAAATGGGAGAAAAACCTGTAAGGGAACAGACACTGTCATACATTGCTAGTGGTATCTGTACAACCTCTGTAAAGGGCTATCCCTACCAAATTTCAGGACTTGCTACTCTACTCATCAGTTAAATCCCCATGTGTACAAAATTATATATGCACACACATTATACACATATGTGTATTTGAGTGTGTATATATACAAGGCTTATACAAACATACTTCATTTTATTCCAATAGCTTTGTTATACTTTGAAAATAGTGTGTTTTTTTACAAATGGAAGGTTTATGGCAACCCTGTGACAAGCAAGTCTAGTAGTGCCATTTTTCTAATAGCATGGGGCTCCCATCATGGCTCTATGTCAGCAATAAAGTATTTTAAATTTAAGGTGTGGACATTTTGAGACATAATGCTACGGCAAGCTTAGTAGACTACACAATTGAATAAACATAACTCTTATATGTACTGGGAAGCCCCAAAATTTGTGTGACTCACTTTATTGCAATATTTGCTTTATTTTGGTGGTCTGGAACTGAACCCATAATATGTTTATGCTATGTCCATACATACACACACACACACACACATATATACATATATCTACATGTGTACACACATACTATACACACACAGACATAGACACACACACACAAAAAAAATCTGGATCCAACCTGAGTAAAGAGAAAATCTGCCTAAGTTAAAATATTCTGCACAGATTTCTGTCCACAATGGGAAAAATCAGAGTGAGACTCAAGACAGGAGAGAAGGGGAGCGATTATAGACTTATTATCCACCTAGCAATGGCTCCACAAACATCCTGCATAAGTTTTGAAATTACCACTTTCCTATACATTCATAGCTGTCACCAAGCTACTTTCTCTAAGATAAAGAGAAATAAAATAAGAATTTGTTATCTTCCTCACCAAATACACTCCTCCAATTATATATGTAAAGGAGCTATTTTGGTATGGGGCCCATGATAGACATGCAATAAAAAGTATTATTGCATTGCCTTGATTGTGTCAGTCACAGATCGAGAAATATGAGAATCAATCTTTCTAACAGTGTCACACTTTCTCCTAACCAAATACAAAACAGGCCTGACCCTCCTTAGCTTCCAGGATCAAGTGAGATCAGGCACAGTCAGGGTAGTATTGCTGAATACTAGTCCTGCCCTGAACCTAACTCTTAACAAAGAAACAAGCCTCACAGACGACATCATCATTTTCCTTCTTTATAAAGATTGCTTCATTCAGAAGTTTGTTGTCGCTTGTGCTATACTCATCACAGACTGTCAAATAGCCCCTCTGTGCCAGTTCTCTTTATAGTAAGATTTTAGAAGCGAGTTGTTAAATGTTACACACACTCAGCTACCTTAAGAGCAAATGTGATTAGGTCATGGCAAAAGAAACTGAAACCCTGACATTTAACTTCGTGGGTGAAACCTTTTGAAGCTAGTTGGTTGTTTTTCTCTACATCATTTTTTGTAAAAATATAAATTTCTTCTAAATTGATTAAACATTGTAGAATGAAAAATATCAGAAATTCCAGAAAAATAGTAGTAGGCTAAACGATGGGTTCAGAATGCAAAAGTAATAACTTTAATTTCTAATTTCCAATTTGTAGTGTGGAGCCATCACTCCTAGCTCCGTGTTACATCATTACTGTGCTCTGAGATTTAGTTTCAGCTTTCAGAGAAACATTTTTCCATCAATTTAACATTCAGGAAAAGGTGAAAAAGGAACTAAAATTTTTGAGTGATTGCTTTATGCTGGTACTCTTATAAACATTCTCTCATTTAATCCTCAAAACAATCATGTAATACGATGATCATTATATCAACTTCAGCGCTGAGAAAATAAGGTCAGACACTTCATTTGTTTAAAGGCCAATTAGAGGGCAGTGCCTGTGGCTCAGTGAGAAGGGCACCGGCCCCATATACCAAGGGCTGTGGGTTTGAACTCAGCCCCGGCCAAACTGCAACAAAAAAATAGCCAGGCGTTGTGACAGGCGCCTGTAGTCCCAGCTACTCGGGAGGCTGAAGCAGGAGAATCACCTAAGCCCAAGGGCTGGAGGTTGCTGTGAGCTATGACACCACTCCACGAGGATGATAAAGTGAGACTCTGTCTCAAAAAAAAAAAAAAAGGCCAATTAGACAATTGCTTTATTTTATTTTATTTATTATTTCAAAATACGTAGGGGATACTAATGTTTTTGATACATGGATACATTGTATAATGCTTAAGTAGGGGCTTTTAGTGTTCTGGTCACCAGAACAGCGTTCATTATATCTGATAGGTAAGTTTTTACCCCTTACCCCCTTTACAGCCTCCCCCTTCTTTGTTTCAAATGTCCTTTACATCTCTTTGTGCCCATGTGTGTCCACTGTTTAACTCCTAATTACTAGTGAGTACACGTGGTATTTATTTTTCCATTCTTAAGATACTTCACTTAGGATAATGGTCTCCAGTTCCATCCAAGTTACTGAAAAAGACACCACCATCTATTGTTTTTTGACTTCTCAAAAATGGCCAGGTGCCCTGGCTCACACCTATAATCGTAACACTCTGGGAGGCCCAGGCAAGTGGATTGCTTAGCTCAGGAGTTCAAGACTAGCCTTAGCAAGTGCAAGACCCCATCTGTAGTAAAAATAGAAAATTTAGCCAGGTGTTGTGGCAGGCACCTATAATCCCAGCAAGAGGATCTATTGAGCCCAAGAATTTGAGGTTTCTGTGAGCTATGACATGGCATTCTACCCGAGATGACAGAGTGAGACTGTTTCAAAAAAAATAAATGGAATTCTGATAGGGGTTAAGATAATATATCATTGTGGTTTTAATTTGCATTTCCCTGATGATCACTGATCTTGAACATTTTTTTTTTTATCTTTGTTGGCCATTTGTTATCTTCTTTTGAAAAACTTCTGTCAATGTTTTCTGTTCATATTTTGATGGAGTTATTTTTCCTTGCTGTTTTCTTTGAGTTATTTGTAGATACTAGATATTAGTCCTTTATCAGATATACAGGGTGGACATAAAATTTGTAAAAATATTTTAAGATAGTAAATTGCACATGAACTTTATGTCCACCCTGTAGAGTTTGGAAATATTTTCTCCTGTTTTATAGGTTGTCTGTTTACTCTGTTGATTACTTCCCTGGCTGGACAGAAACATTTTTGTTTCAGTCCCATTTAATTATTTTTTATTGGTGTATTTGCCTTTGGGGTCTTAATCATAATTATTTGCCTAGGCTGATATCTACAAGAATTTTTTCCTACATTTTCTTCTAGAGTCTTTATGATTTCATTCCTTATGTTTAATTATTTTATCCATCTTGAGTTAGATTTCCTATATGGCAAGAAATGGGAGTCCTGTTTTATTCTTCTGCGTGTGGCTCTCCGGTTTTCCCAGAACCATTTAATGAATAGGACTTCCTTTCACCAATGTATGTTGTCTGCTTTGTTGAAGATCAGTTGATTGTAGCTAGATGGTTTTATCTTGGGGTCTCTGTTCCATTCCATTGGCCTACGTCTCTACTTTTATGCCAGTACCATGCTGTTTTAATTACATTAGCCTTGTAGAATAATTTGAAATCAGGCAATGTGATCTCTCCAGGCTTGTTCTTGTTGATTAAGACTGCTTTGGCTATTTGGGTTCCTTTTTGGCCCCAAATGAAGCACAAAAATATTTTTCCTAGATCTGTGAAATATTACCTGGGTATTTTGATGGGGATTATGTTGAATTTATAAATAACTTTGTTCAGTATGGACATTTTAATAACATTAATTTTACCAGTCCACAAGCATGGAATGTTTTTCCATTTGTTTGTGTCAGCTATGCTCTTTTTCATGAGTGTTTTGTAGTTTTACTTGCACAGATCTTTCACCTCTCTGGTTAGGTGTATTCTTAGGTATTTTATTTTCTTTGAGCTATTGTGAATAGCATTTGAGTCTCTGATTTAATTGTCAGCTTGACTGTCATTGGTATATGGAAATGCTACTGATTTGTGTACATCAATATTGTAACCTGAAACTTTGCTGAATTCATTTATTAATTCCAGGAGTCTCTTGGTGGAATTTTTGGGGTTTTCTAAATACAAGATCATATCATCACCAAAAGGGATAGTCTGACTTCCTCTTTCCAGATTTAGATGCCCTTTATTTTTTTCTATTGCCTGATTGCTCTGGCTAGACCTTCTAGCATTATGTTGAATAGAAGTGGTGACAATGGTCAGCCTTGTCTTATTCTGGTTCTTAGGGTGATGCTTTTGACTTTTCCCCATTCAGTACGATGTTTGTTGTTATGTGTAGCTTTTATAATATTGAGGTATGTTTCTTCTATGACTAGTTCATTGAGGGTTTTGTCATGAAGAGGTGATGGATTTCATTGAACCTTTTCTCTGCATCTACTGGAATGATCATACGATCTTTGTTTTTACTTCTGCTTATGCGGTGACTCCATTTATTGATTTCCATGTGTTGAACCATCTTTGCATCTCTGGGATGAGACCCATTTGACCATGGTGAATTATATTTTTGATATGCTATTAAATTTGGTTTACTATAAAAGTATTTTTTTGGTCATTTTTGCATCTATGTTTATAAGGGATATTAGTCTGTAGTTTTCTTTTTTGTGTGTACTTTCCTGGTTTTGGTATCAAGGTAATAGGGGCTTCATGAATGAATTAGGGAGAATTCTCTCCTGCTCAATGTTATAGAATAGTTTCTGCAGGACAAGTACCAGTTCTTCATTTGAAGTCTGGTAGAATTAACCTATGAATCCATCTGGTCTTGTACTTTTTTGTTTTGGGGAGATGTTTTTGTTTTTTATTTTATTTTAGATTAATATAAGGGTATAGATGATTAGGTTACATTGTTTTAATTTGTTAGGTAGAGTACAAGTTGTAGTTATGTCCCTCACTCAGGAGGTGTGTCATATACCCTTACACTGTGCCTATGAAGTGATAACACACCAATTCTCCTCCCTCCTCTCCTCTCTCCCTCCCCCTCTTTCCCTCACTTGAATTTAATTGTGTTTTTCTCTTGTGTGGATGTGTATCTGCTTTTCCATTCTTGTGGTGTTTTATTAAGTAGAATGTTTTCCAGCTTCATAGAGGTTAGTACAAAAGATGTAATGCAATAAAAACAAATCCAGAGTCATCACTTTACCAGACTTCAGGTTATACTACAAGTTCATATTGATCAAAACAGCATGATATCGGTACAAAAATGGAGATACAGAGCTATGGAACAGGATAGAAAACCTAGAAATAAAACAACCTTCATATAGCCATCTGATCTTCAATCAACCAAACAAAAGCAAATACTGGAGAAAAGAATCCCTATTCAACAAATGGTGCTGGGAGAATTGCATAATCACGTGTAAAAAACTGAAACTGATAGATTTATTTTTAATTAATGCCTCAAATTCACTGTTTTTTGTTTGTTTGTTTGTTTGTTTTTGAGACAAAGCCTCAAGCTGTCACCCTGGGTAGAGTGCTGTGGCATCAAAGCTCACAACAACCTCCAACTCCTGGGCTCAAGTGGTTCTCCTGCCTCCACCTCCCAAGTAGCTGGGACTACAGACACCCGCCACAATGCCCAGCTAGTTCACTGCTCATTATATGTCTGGTCAGGATTTCTATTTCTTCCTATTTGTGCTTGGGAAGTGTGTGTTTCCAATAATTTATCCATTTCCTCTAGGTTTTCTAGTGTACATACATATTTTCATAGTATTCATAGATGTTATTTTTATTTCTGTGCTATCACTTGTAATATCTCCATTTTCATTTCTGATTGAGTTTATTTGAGTCCTTTATCTTCTATGCCTGGTTGAATTGGCAAGTAGATTATCAATTTTGTTTATCTTTTCAAAGATCCAACCTTTTGTTTTATTGGTCCTTTGTATTGTTCTTTTTCTTTCCATTTCATTTATTTATGCTCTAAACTTTGTTATTGCTTTTATTCTGCTGTTTTATTCTTTGGGTTTTGTTTGCTTTTGTTTTTATGGTTCCTTGAGATGAGAAATCAAGTTGTTAATATGTGATCTTTCTGTCTTTTCAGTGGAGCCATTTAAGGCTATGAACATTCCCCTGATGATTATTTTTTCTATATCTCATAGATTTGGGAAGCTTGTTCCCCCTTTGTCATATGGCTTGAGGAATCTTTCAATTTCAATCTTTTTTTCTTTATTAAATCATGACTGTGTACATTAATGAATTTATGAGGTACAATGTGCTGATTTGATATACAATGTGGAATGCTTACATCAAACTGATTAACATAACCATCTCCTTGTTTACTTAATTGCCATGGTAAGACATTTATAGTCTATTCTTAATAGTTTTGAAATGTACCATTGCGTCATGCACATTAGGTGAGGTCCTACAAAATACCCTCCCTCCTCCCTGCCTCCTCACTTCCCTCCCGTCTCCCTCCTGCTCCCTCCTTCTTTCTGGACTATAGTTATGTGTTAGCATTCATATGAATGTGTAGGAGATTATATATTGATTTCATAGTAGTATTGAGTACATTGGATACCTTTTCTCCCATTCTTGAGATACTTTACTAAGAAGACTATGTTCCAGCTCCATCCAGGTAAGCATAAAAGATGTGCAGTCTCCATCTTTTTTATGGTTGCATAGTATTCCATGGCATATAAATACCATAATTTGTTAATCCATTTGTGGGTTGTTGGGCACTTGGGCTGCTTCCATGACTTGGAAATTATTAATTTGGCTGCAATAAACATTGTGGTGCAAATGTCTTTGTTGTAAAGTGATTTTTGATCATCTGGATATATACGTAGTAGAGGAATTGCAGGATCAAACAGTAGGTCTACTTTTAGTTCCTTGAGTGTTCTCCAAACTTCTTGACCTAAGGATCATTTAGCAACAGGTTGTTTAGTTTCTATGACTTTGTGTAGATATTATATTGTCTCTTGGAGTTAATTTCTAGTTTTATTCCACTGTGGTCTAAGAAAACACATGGTATGATTTTGATTTTTTTTTTTTTTTGCAGTTTTTTGCTGGGGCTGCATTTGAACCCGCCACCTCCAGTATATGGGGCCAGCACCCTACCCCTTTGAGCCACAGGCGCCACCCGATTTTGATTTTTCTTTTTAATTTGCTGAGACTTGTTTTGTGGCTTAAGATATGACCAATCTTGGGAAATGTCCCAAGTGCTGATGAGAGGACTGTATATTCAGCGGTTTGGGGTAGTATTTTCTTTTCTGCTTCAATGATCTATCCAGTTCTGTTGTTGAAATCCCCAGCAATTATGATACTACTATTTATTTCTTTGCTTAGATTTAGTAAAATTTGCTTTATGAATATGGGAGCTTTTATGGGTGTGTGTGTGTATCTAGGATTGTTATATCTTCTTATTCAATTGCTGCCTTTACCATTATGCAATGACCTTCTTTGTCTTTTTTACCATTGTTGATTTAAAGTCTATTTTATCTGATACAAGAATGGCTACAACTGATCACTTTTCATTTCCATTTGCACAGAATATTTTTTTCCCATCTCTTTATCTTGAGTCTGTGCAAGTCCTTGTGACTTAGATGTGTTTCTTAGAGATAGCATATACTTGGGATCTGGCTTTGTTTTTGTTTTTTTTTTATCCATTCAGCCAGTCTATGTATTTTAAGTGGGGCATTAAGACCATTCACATCCAGCATTAGTATTTATATGTGGGGTACTATCGTGTTCCTTATGTTGGGTGATACCTTGTTGGTTGTTTTCCCTCTGTTATATTGTTTTATAAGAGCTGTGAGCTTTAACGTTTGAGTGTTTTTATACTTGTGGACATTTATTGTGCTGTTTAATGTATAATTAAATAATCTATTCATAGTCACACCACTTGTAATTGATGGGCTTTACAGCAGAGCCCATAATAAGGGAAGTATTGGGAAATTGTCTAAAATTTTGATGCTTCATTAATTCAAAAAGGTCTGTTTACAATTAATTCAAGTGAGTGATGCTAGACTATAGTTCAACAGCTATTGAATTTGCATATGATCATTTCGGTGTCTAAAAAGAAGTATTATTCTTCCTTTTTCTAAAAGATTTATATAATATATACACATTTGTCTCTTTTTTTTCCTTTTAAGAAAGATGTGTTTGATTCTCTCTTACCTGCACAAGTAGACTACTAATATTAATTAATAAAAGACTTTATTCAAAATTACATAGCAGGTATGAATATCAGTACATAATGTCAAGTGTGCAGGAAATATTACTTTCTTTGTTTTTCTATAATAAAAATTCTTTTCTATTTTGAACTCCATTTCACAGAGACGAGAAAAAAAAATAATCTCAGTCAATACAAGGTCTCCTTATTCCCCCAGGGTTATATGTACATTACAGGGACCTTCTAAAATGGCAAGGCAAAAGAGTGATATGGGACCCGACTCTGAGGCTAAGCACACATCCATTGAGACAGCTTTTGTTACCTTAAGATCTAGAATCTTTCTACAACTTCCGCATCACAAAGAAGTCTTTCAGCTGCTTCAGTGCTATAAGGATATAAAACCCAGTGAGGTAGTGAAGGGATTTGTTTGTACAGATATCACTCACAGTCATTGCCTTGCCACCTCTCTGTGGCTCTACCTGGAAAGAGGAAACAGATTGCAAAGCCCCTTTCTTCAGGCCCTCGTCAACATTCGTTCTCTAATCAAGTTTACTCTATTGTTTCTCCCCTCCGCACTAGAGGAATCTCTCACTGGCCCAGGAGGTTAGAGTCCCCATTTCATTCCCTCTCCTACCTATGAGTCCCAGAATTCTTCCAAATAACTCTAAGAGCGTAGCCTTTTGAAGTATAAACAAGAAAGAAGACTCATATACTTTTCTGCTTTCTGCCCTGTCATATCCCTCCCCTGAGGTAATGAACGTAGTGAAAGCTGTGTGCTTAAACAGGGAAATGTAAAAGAGGTAGATGCCCAGAGGAGAGGAAAGCACAGCTTAATGTCTCAAAAATATGATCTCACCATATTTATATGCCCTATTTTTAAATGCACATCCTTCCCATACCATTCAATTTAGACCATATTCAATGAGATTGGGAGCCGAGGCCATGTGGGTTCCTAACCCGTGTCCTGGTGCATGCTCTGGGAGGATGTCAGAGGCAGACATGTACGAACACCTCCAGAGTAGAGGTGGAGTCTTTGTAGTGAGGGGGCCACAGCCGCTGCAAGCCTCCAGACCAACACCAGACCAAAGGGGGCACCCCGCAGCAGACTTGGCAAGATAACCCAGTTCCTGCCACCTAATCTTCTGGCCCTCTTTGCCCCCCTACCATAACCACTGAGAAACTGCCACGTGAAAAACACCACAATTAACCTTACTGTGGCATTGCGCCATACATATGAGAGTTTGAGGACCCTCAAGATGCCCCTCCTCCAACTTGTGCAGAAACCCAGGAGGAACACATGGAAAGGAAGAAACAGGACAAGATTGAGCAGCAACAGCAGGAAGTGGAGACAGAGCTAAAAATGTGGGACCCTCACAATGATCCCAATGCTCAGGGTGATGCCTTTAAGACTCTCTTCATGGCTAGAGTGAACTGTGATACAACAGAATCCAAGCTCCAGAGAGAATTTGAGGCATATGGACCCATTAAAAAAGAAAGAAAGAAAGAAAATATTCAATTAATGGTGCCAAAAGGGCATAAAACAAGACATGTACACTAAAATATTAAGATATACCTAACAGTGCAAATAATCATATGAAACCAAACAAACTCAAGTTAAGGACTAAAAAGAATTCTGGGGAGGGAGTAATCCCCAGTTACCAGGAAGTCAGGGGTATTGTTGTATAGAGACTACTGACTATGTGACAAAACTTGAAGGTCTTGTGAGTTTAGAAAACTAAAACAGAAGAGGAAGGACACTATAAACAAGGAAGAATGGAATGATGAAAAAGAAAAAATAGCCTGCTTCTCTTTTCTCTCCCTTTGCATCTATCCCATACATTGTTGCTGAAATAGCAATTTCATTATAACTTTGAAGTGCTTTAAACTCACTCTTCATATTGGCTTGCAAGACAATGTTACACAGCAGCTATTAGTGTAATACTTGAAAAATATGGTAAACTAACAATATATGCCTCTACTACATCCTCAAACACCAAGAAAATTATAAAATAAAACATGGAAATACACACATACTCCACAGAAAAAAAGAGTTGGGGGAGACAACTGAATCAAAATATTACAAGTTGAAAAGGAAAAGGACAAGTGGTAACTGACTTAGTAAACATAAGAGACCTGAATCTTAAGCAGGTAGTAGGAGAATCCAGGAAACAACACAATTTGTCCCCAAATCCTGGAAATTTACTTTAGCAGGAATCTCCAGAAAAAGGGGTGAAGAAGAGTTGAAAATAGGAGAAGTGCTTGAAAATATGTTATGAAGCAATGAGGACCCCAGATCTGCAGTTCCACACACCATGGCTGTCTTACTGACTATTGTTCCCTAAACCTAACAGAATACCAAAGATATAGTCTGTGGAGAGAGTAAAACAGATAATGTCTGCATTGGAGGACATGAAGCACAGATGAGAGTGAGGATACTACCCCGTTTCCCCGAAAATAAGACAGTGGCTTATTTTAAGGTGTGCTCCCAAAGATGCGCTAGGTCTTATTTTCAGGGGACGTCTTATCTTTCCTGTGAGTAGGTCTTATTTTCAGAGGATGTCTTATTTTCAGGGAAATGGGGTATATCGAAAATTGGGATTAAGTAAAATTTTCATAGCACTGAATGTTGAGACCCTAAGTCTTCTTCATCAACTGAGCTCTAAGAACACTAGCAGCCAGTTTATACATTCCAGGAAGGAAAGAACAGGATATCCAAAACAATGGGTCTATGATACAGTGAGGGTTCCCCAGTGAAGCAGCCCAGCCACACTACTGGCAGCAAACCCTACAACCAACAAGCCCTGCAAATACATTCATCATTGCTAGTAATCTTTGCAGGGTCTCCCTCGTAAATATGAATGATCATCCAAAGAACACAGACATCTGAAAAAATTCTAACATGAGAACGACCAAAACAAGCAAACAAAAGAAAATACAAAAATGAAAAGCAAAAGATGCTCCAGATGAGAAGAAATCAGGAAAAGATCACCAGATACATAAAAAATTAACCCCCCCAAATAACTCTATGTCAATGTATACCAACCAAAATGAGAATTTTGAAATCACCATAAGAATTTTGAATATGGATTAAAAGGAAGCTCAATGAAATACAAGAGAAAATAGAGACTCAACAAAATAAAACCACAAAGCAATACAGGAAATGAATAAAGGAATAAAATTATTTTTAAAAACCAAACAGAGGTTCAGGAAATGAAAAAATCATTCAAGGAAATACAAAACAGGGTGTAAAGCCTTAACAATAGTCTACACAAGGCAGAAGAAAGAATCTCAGAACTAGAAGACAATACCTTTGAATTAAATAAGTCAAAGAGAAAAAAACAGAGAAATAAGAGAAACAAACAAAACTTATAAGAAATATAGAATTATGTAAAAGGGTCTAACATAAGAATCATACGCATTCTGTAGAAAATACACAGTGGGTGGAAAACCTATTTGAGGGAATACTTGAGGAAAATTTCCCAGGTCTTGTTAGAAATCTGGAAAGCCAGTTACTAGAAGCACAAAAGTTTCCTGGGAGATTCATCACCAAGAAGAAATCACCATGACATATGGTCATAAAAGTGAAGTTGATATGAAAAAAGACCTCCTATGAACCATAAGGCAAAAACATCAGGCAACTTACAAAGGAAAACCTGACTTCAGACTTCTCAACTGAGACCTTATAAGCCAGAAGATAATGGGGGGCCCATACTCAGGTTTCTCAAATAGAATAATAGCCAACCTAGAATTTTGTATCTTGCAAAATTAAGTTTCTTAGATGAGGGAGAAATAAAGACTTTTTTTTTTGGCAGGGGATGGGTTTGAATCTGCCACCTCTGGCATATGGGGCCAGCACCCTATCCCTTTGAGCCACAGGCACCACCCCAAAAGACTTTCTAAGACAAGCAAACACTGAGGGAATTTGTCAAGACCAGAAATGCCCTACAGGAAGTACTCAGATCTTCATCATACACAAATCAGCACAATAGACATCAACCAGTGTAAAACCATCCAAATGCTAATGTTCAGAGCCCTGATACCACAATAGGTCAAAAGGTAAAATAAAGCAATAATGTTCTATGCAATGGGATAAACAGAAATCCACCACACTTACCAATTCTTTCAATAATTGTGAATGGCTTGAACTCCCCACTTTAAAGATACAGGCTGGCTAAAAGGATAAGAACGTACAAACATGCATCTAACCCATAAGTACTCATTCAGACTAAAGGTGAAGGAATAAAAAACAATATTCAATACAAATGAAAACAGAAGAAAGGTGAGACATCCAATCTCATATGATAATAACATATATATTACATCAACAAAAGTTAAAAAAAAACAGTCATTATATAATGGTGAAGAGAACAATTCAATGTGGAGGTATAACAATCCTAAATATCTATGTCAAGTCCTACTTGTTCTAAACAAAATATAATAGCAAGGGACCTCAACACAACACTGACAAAATGGGACAGGTCCTCTAAGCAGAAAATAAACAAAGAAACAACGGAATTAACCAGGACACTAGAAAAAATGGGCCCAACAGACATTTACAGAGCATTCTACCTCAAAATACTGAATGTACGTTCTTCTCATTAGCTCACCGAATATTCTTTAAGATTGATCACATCCTAGACCACAAAACATGTTTCAACAAATTTTAAAAATTAGAAATCATACCATGTACCTTCTCAGACCACAGTGAAATAAAATTAGAAATCAGTCCCAACCAAAACACTCAAATCTGCACAGCCATGAAAATTAAATGATCTACTGCTGAACAATTACTTATTGAGCAAAGGAGGAAATTAAGATGGAAATCAAATGATCCTTCGAACTAAATGACAAAGGAGACATAAGGTACCAAAATCTGTGGTATTCCTCAAGAGCAGTTTTAAGAAGAACAATCATAGCCATAAATTCTTATGTCCAAAAGACAAAAAGATCCTAAGTTAACAATCTAATGAATCATCTCAAGGAATTGAAAAAGAACAAACCAATCCCAAACCCAGCAGAAGAAAAGAAATACTAAGTTTAGAGCAGAACTAAATCAAATCAGTTACAAAATAACTATACTGAATATTTTTAAAAAGTTGTTTTTTTGAAAAGTTAAACAAAATTGACAGGCCTCTCACTGTCAACCAGAAACAGAAAGAAACAGTAACCCTAATAAGCTCAATCAGAAATGAAAAATGAAACATTACAAGTAATACCACAGAAAGACGAAATACCATTCTGAATACTATAAAATATTTCTATGCACATGAAATTGAAAACATTGAAGAAATGGACAAATTCATGGAAACACACAACCTCCCTAGGCTCATTCAGGAAGAAATAGAACTCCTGAGCAGACCAATATCAATTAACAAAACTGAAACAGCAATAAAAAAAATCTCCCAACAACAAAAACGTTTTAGACCAGATGTTTTCACAGCTAAATTTTACCAGATCTATAAAGAAGAACTGGTACCTATACTAAAGAAATTATTTCATAATATTAAGAAGGAAAGAATCCTCCCCAATTCATTCTAAGAAGCCAATATCACCTCCATATGAAAGCCAGGAATTGACGCAACAACAAAAAAGAAAACTACAGACCAATATTCCTTACGAATATAGATGCAATAATTCTCAATAAAATTCTAGCAAACCATATTCAGCTGCGGGGGGAGGATGGGTGGAGGGAGGATAATTAGTGGGACCACACCTAGGGTGCATCTTACAAGGGTATATGTGAAACTTCATAAATGTAGATTATAAATATTTTAACACAATAACTAAGAAAAATCCAGAAAGGCTATGTTAACCAAACCAGTGTGATGAAAATATTTCAAATTGTATATAAAACCAGTGCATGGTACCCCATGAATGCATTAATGTACACAGCTATGATTTAATCAAAGAAAATAATAATAATCTACCATGACCAGGTGGGCTTCATTCATCCCAGAGATACAGTGATGGTTCAATATATGCAAAACTATAAATGTGATTCACTATTTAAATAGAAGCAAAAACAAAGACCATATGATCCTCTCAATGGATTCAGAAAAAGCATTTAACAAAATTCAGCACCCATTTATATGAAAAGAACTCTTAACAAAATAGGCATAGACGGAACATATCTCAAAAATATAAAAGCCACATATGACAAACCCACATATGACAAACCCACAACCAACTACATAATGAATGGGAAAAAATTGAAAACATTACCATTTAGAACTGGAACGAGACAAGGTTGCCCACTATTAACACTTCTATTCAACAAACCACTGAACGTCCTAGCCAGAACAATCAGGCAAGAGAAGGACATCAAGGGTATCCAAATGGGGAAAGACGAAGTCAAACTATCACTCTGTGCTTATAATACGATCTTATATCTAGAAAACTCAAAAAATTCTGCCAAGAGACTCCCAGAATTGATAAATAAATTCAGCAGTCTCAGGTTACAAAATCAGTGTTCACAAATCAGTAGCATTCCTATATGCCAACAGAAGTCAAGCTGAGATTCAAATAAGGTCTCAATGCCTTTCAGAATAGCAGCAAAGAAAATAAAATACCTAGGAATATACAGAGGGTGCCAAAAAATCTACATACATTTTAAGAAACGAAAGAAACTGTTTTAAAATGAAAAAATACTCATCATCTTTAATCATCAGAGAAATTAAAATCAAAACCACTATGAGATATCACCTAACTGCAGTAAGATTAACCCACATCACAAAATCCTCAAAGTGCAGATGCTGACATGGATGTGGAGAGAAGGGAACATTTCTACACTGCTGATATGATTGAAAACTAATACAACCTTCATGGAAAGAAGTATGGAGAATTCTCAAAGAACTAAAGTTGACCCTCAATTTGATCCTGCAATCCCATTATTAGATATCTACCCAGAAGCACAAAAATTATTTTACCACAAGGACATTTGCACCAGAATGTTTGTTTCAGCTCAATTCATAATTGCCAAGTCGTGGAAGTAAGCCAAATGCCCATCAATCCATAATGGATCAACAAATTGTGGTATATGTATACTATGGAATACTATTCATCCATAACAAAGATGGAGACTTTACACCTTTTATGTTTACCTGGATGGAGTTGAAACATGTTCTTCTTAGTAAAGTATATCAAGAATGGAAAAATAAATATCCAGTGTACTCTTCCTAATATGAAACCAATATATAAAAAAATTATATGCTCATGTGAATAATAAAACACAAATATAGTCGATTAAGGAGGTGGGAGAGATGGGAGAGGGGAGAGGGAGGATGATTGGCTGAATGAGGGAGAGCCTAATGTGCACTATGCAAAGGTACACAACATGCCCCCTGGGTGAGGGGGTCTTTTATAATTGGAAATTTACCTTGGAAGTGAGAACAACGTAATCTGCAAATTTGTACCCGTATATTAATTTGAAATAAAAATCTAAACTAAAAAAGTAATAATAGGGCTCAGTGCCCATAGCACGGTAGTTATGGCACCAGCCACATACACGGAAGTTGGTGGGTTTGAATCCAGCCCGGGCCTGCCAGACAACAAAAAGTAACAATATATATTGTTAACAAAAGATGAATATAAAGCATGTTGAATACCTCTTATAATTGTAGAAGTCAAACTGACTTGTGTATTACAAATTTAATGCAGTTTTATTCCTTTCTGAAATGTGTATACATTTTTGACAGCCTGCATGTGTATGTGTGTGTGTATGTGTGTCTATAAAAGAGAGAAAAGAGATACTTAGATCTATATCCGTATTATCTGTGTTATCTATCTATATCTGTATTTCTTAACTCTGGTCAGTCTTCTCTATTCTTATTTTTCTTTTTATATTTGATCTATTAGTTTCTGAGAAAGACATGTTAAAGTTTACTATATGTCTAGCAGTATTTTCTCTACATATTTGGGAACAACACTGGTAGGTGCAGAGAGGTTTGTTATGTTACATCTTCTGGAAGGATATTAGCTTATATAAATATGACATAGATATCTATGTCTCATTTAATTATGTTTTTTGTACACTGCATTTAAATTTGACCTAACATTGTATCCAGTATTAATATGGCCACATATGCTTTTAAAAAAACACATTTGCCTAGTATTTATTTCCTTATTTATTTTTTTATTTATTTATTTTTGAGACAGGGTCTCACTCTGTTGCCCTAGGTAGAGTGCTGTGGCTTCATCTTAGCTCATAGCAACCTCAAACTTTTAGGCTCAAGCAATCCTCTTGCCTCAACCTCCCAAGTAGCTGAGACTACAGGGACCATCCACGATACCCGTCTATTAGTCTAATAGTTCTTCTATTTTTAGTAGAGAAGGGGTCTTGCCTTTTTTCTTTTTGAGACAGTCTCATTCTGTCACCCAGGCCAGAGTGCAGTGGCATGATCATAGCTCACTGAAACCTCAAAATCTCAGGCTTAAGCAGCCCTCCTGCTTCAGCCTCCTGAGTAGCTGGAACTACAGGTGCACTGCTACTATACCCAGGTAATTTTTCTATTCCTCTACTTGCTCAGGATGGTCTTGAACTCCTGGCCTTTGAGCAATTCTTCCACGTTGAGCAATTGAGTGCTAGAATTACAGGCATGAGATAACACACCTGACCCACTGAACCCTTCTTAATCCAGATCAATTAATCATATCATGCCTTAGTCTTTTTTGTCAATAGAAGTATGATATTTTCTAGTGTAAGAATATGTTTAGGTTTGCAGATTTAGGGAAGTGAGTATTATTGTCAACAATAATTCATGGACTAATTGATCTTATTCAAATTATTTAGCACCATTAATCCTTATTCAGCTCAACATCAACTCTAAAGTCTAACATCCAAAATCTTATCTAAATCTCATCTAAATATATGTCATTTGGTTAATATAAAATTGCCATTAGATAGAAAGAATAAGCTCTACTAGAGTGACTACAGTTAATATTTTTATTAATATTTTATAGCCTCAGACTCCAAAGCAGCTGGGACTACATGACGTCTGGCTATATATGTTGCTGCTGCTGTTGTTGTTGTTGTTGCAGTTGTTTACCTGCCCTGGGCCAGGTTTGAACCCACCACCTTTGGTCTTTGTGGCTGGCACCGTAACCACTGTGCTACAGGGCACCAAACCTACAGTTAATATTTTATTGTATATATTCAATTAGCTAGAAAAGAGGATTTTTTTTTACTTTCTTTAAACTGTAAATACAGACTTCCTTTGAGAGAAGAGAGGATTTTAAATGTTTACAGTGCACAGAATTCATAGATGCTTGAGGAGATGAATAAATTAATTACTCTGACTTGACCATTATACACTATATATTGAAATATAATACTGTACCCCAGAAATATTTATAATTATCATTTTTCAATTAAAATAATAAAAGAGAAAGAATTAATGTTAAAACATTTATCAATCATCTAAATCAGATATGGGTGAGACTCAAGGTATTATTCATCCTGAGACAAAAATTTCTCTCCAGTTGTTAACCTATTAAACCAAACAAGTCATGTGCTTCCAACATACAACAGTGGGACAAGCATAGCATAGATGTTCCCATTACAAATAAGAAATAAGAAAGGCATCATGGGTCCTGAGTAAGTCCAACACTCAGTGAAGCAAACTTCATGATATTTTAAAGTTCAAGAGTAATCGTCTTTGGCTCAATATGCCCACAGGGAATAGGAATCCACCTTCTAGGTCCACTAGGATGGGGGCCTGCCTTTCTGGGCCTACTGGGGTGGCTGTTGTAGCCTTTGCTGGGTAGGGGTTAGGCCCCAATGACTTTGGTGGCACTGCCTTCAACAGAGCCCATCTGCCCTGTTGAAATCCAGATGATGGCCCCACTTTTGAAACTAAGGAAACAGCCTTGGTAATCTCTAAATGGCCTTTGGGTCTTTATTTTCTTATCTTGAATAATAACACACATTTACAGCTGAATATCTGTATGGTCTCATCCTGTCCAATAGCCTGTTTTCACTCTTTCCTATCTCCTTCCTTTGCAATTCAAGCTGGAGGTTTTCCTGATGAGATGGTGGACTAAATGGGTGCTTCCCACCCATACGAATATGAATATACTTACCAAATGGTCACATCTGTAGTGTTCTCTTTCAAACTTACTTTCTAATTTTTTGCAATGTGGATAGGATGAGAATTTTCCAAATTTTTATGTTCTATCTCCTTTTTGCTTTATAATTCCATCTTCAAATCATTTCTCTTTTCTCACATTTTACTATAAGAAGTCAAGAAGAACCAAGCTGCTTCTTCAATGCTTTGCTTAGAAATTTCATCAGCCAGATAGACAATGTTATCATTCACAGTTTCTGCCTTCCACAAAACACTACAATGTGAACACAATTCAGCCAAGTTCTTTGCTACTTTATAAAAAGAATGGCCTTCTCTCCAGTTTCCAATAACTTGCTCTTCATTTCCATCTGAGACTGCATCAGAATACCCTTTACCATCCTTATTTCTTTAGGATTAATTAGGTATTCTTAAAAAGACTGAGCTTTTCTCTACAGCTTTCCTCTTTTCCTTCCTGAGCCCTCACCAAAATTTAATTGTCCATTCATGGCAATATAGGCTTTTTTGCCAAGATTATTTATAAGAATTAACACTGCTAACATTTTTGATACTTCTGTTTCCAGTATGAATTAGTGCCTTAACAAAGCCATTTAATAGATTAAAAAAGTTGGGACTTAGGCATCTTATCAAATTTGCTATCATCCTTCCTATTCATTCATTTCCATTAGCAAATAACAACCAGTCCAACGAGTATGGTTCATGGGCAGTAGGATTTGCCCTCCCAAACATGAAGACATTTTAAAATCATAATAATTAAGATAGTGAGGTACTAACACAAAAACAGAAAAGCAGGCCAATGGAATTCAGTAAAGAGCCTAGAAACAGACCAATGCATAAATGGAAATTTGTATATGATAGAACCAACATTACATGATGGTGTAGCAAAAATAACTATTATGGAAAAATCAAATTAAACCTTTACCTCACACCATACAGAAATCAATTTCATGTGCTTTAAGAACTTAAGTGTGAAAGGCCTAACTTTAATACTTTTAGAAAAGGGGCAGTGCCTTGACTCAGTGGGTAGGGTGCCGGCCCCATATACCGAGGGTGGTGGGTTTGAACCTGGCCCTGGTCAAACTGCAATAAAATATAGCCTGGCATTGTGCTGGGTGCCTGTAGTCCCAGCTACTCGGGAGGCTGAGGCAAGAGAATCACCTAAACCCCAGAGTTGGAGGTTGCTGTGAGCTGTGATGCCATGGTACTCTACTGAGAGTGATAAAGTGAGACTCTGTCTCTAAAAAAAAAAAAAAAAAAAAAAAAACTTTTAGAAAAAATAAAGAAAAGATATATGTATGACTTTGGGGTAATTAAATATTTATTTATTAGACAAGACAGAAAAGGCTCAAACCATAAAAATTCATAAATTTGACAGTTCTAAAATTAAGACTGGCCCAAAATGAAAAAGGTACCATAATGATATTAATAAAACAATCCACAAATTGGGGGAAGGTATTCTCAATATATACAAGGGCTTTCCAGAAAGTATTCACCCAAGTAATATGAAAAATAAAGACCTACATGGCTGGATACTTTCCAGATATCCCTCACATAACTGACAAGGGACTGGTATCCAGAAATACAGGAAAGAATATAGAGGGCTGGTCATAGTGATTCACACCTGTAATCCCAGCACTTTGGAAGGCTGAGAGGTAGGAGGATTGCTTGAGCCCAGGAGTTTGAGAACAGACTGAATAACATAGTGAGACCCTGTCTCTAAAAAAGAACATCAACAAACAAACAAACAAACAAAAAAAAAACTTTTAAAGTTGGCTGGGCATAGTGGTACATACCTGTAGTCCCAGCTACTAAGGAGGTTGAGGCAAGAGGATCAGGATCACTTGAACCCAGGAGTTTAAGGATGCAGTGAACTATGACAGCCACTGTGCTCTAGTCTGGGCAAGAGAATGATACACAGTCAAAAAAAAAAAAAAAAGAATAGAGAAACATGCAAAAGCCATACACAGACATTTCACTGATAAGAAAAAGATAATGGCCAATAGAAGATACTATCTTAGTCCATTTTTGTGTTGCTATAAAGGAATAATTGAGGCCAGGTAATTTCTAAAGAAAAGAGGTTTATTTGGCTCATGGTTCTGCAGGTTGTACAAGAAGGATGGCACTAGCATCTGCTTTTGGTGAGACTTCAGGCTGCTTCCAGTCTTGGCAGAATGGAAAGGGGAGCCACTAACCAGCACGTGCCGATCACAAGGTGAGAGAGACAGCAAGAGATAGAAAAGGACAGGGACAGGTGACAAAGCCTTTCAACAACTCATTTATGTGGGAACTATGAGTGAGAACTTTCTCACACTCAGGAGAATGGCAACAAGTCATTCATGAGGCATCAATCCCCATGATCCAACTACCTACCACCAGGCCCTACCGCCAGCATCGGAGATCAAATTTCACATAAGACTGGGTGGGGCCAAACAAATCATATCCAAACCATAGCAGATATTCCACTACATTAGTAACCAGGGTAAGAAAAAAAAAAAAGCAAATTGACATACAATATCTCCCCTATCAGAATAACCAAACATGCTTATTTTTAGCTAGGTAGTGCCGAAATTGTTTTCCAAAGTAATTGTAGCAATTTTTAGTCCTACCTATAGTATGTGAGAATTCTACTGCTAGATATATTTATTATACTTATAGATAACAACAAACTATTTAATAACCAGTAAGTCATGAACATCGGCCAATTAGAATAGATACTAGCCTATAGCCAATACTATAGACCTATCGACTATCAGTGTTAATATACCTGAGAAAAACTGTAGCACATGGATACAAAAAGACACGTGCAAGTGCTTCCAGCAGTATTTCTTTTTACTGTCCATCAACAATTAAATGGATGACTATACTGTGGCATTTTTAAACCATGGAATACTTGGCAACTGTAAAAATGAATAAACTATAGCCACATATATCAACGTGTATGAATCGTGAAAAAATATGAAATTCGGTGAAATAAGCAAATATCAGAAGAATATATGTAGATAAAAAGATCAAAATCTGAAAAACTTCATTTCCACCATTGCTCCCCAAGAAATAAGATGTAGTTTCTGACCATTAGACCTAAAAGCTCAAAGCTCAAAGAAAACAGTTATCTATGTCATTTTATTTGAAAATAGTTAAGTGGGAAGGGGGAGAGAGGGGAATAGGATGATAGAAGCATGCTGATTTAAGGAAATTACTACAAGACTGAAGTCATAAATCTTGGATTCTGGCCTTAGCTTTCAACATAATATCTTTGTGACTATGAGGTAGTTATTTATATTCACAGAGGATAATAATCACTATCTTCCCCATAACTACAATTAAAAATGTGAGGTATTACCATAGAGAAGATAATATTGGGTATGTGATTTTTCTAAAAGTGTATTAAATGTCGGGTAATAATTGCTCTGCCATTATAAAGACGTGCATATTTTCATTAAAGTAAATAGTACATATTTAACAAAATTTTGTAGATCCCAAATATATACATGATCAATTGTAAAAGAACATACTGTCATCCAATTAAGCAAATGCCTTTGTAAATGAGTTCATGTGACTTAATGGGCATTCTGTGGGGAGAGCTCTTTTGGTCTCTCACAGCAAATTCTTGCTTATAGATGAGGACCATTACTGAAAAAAATAAGATCCAGTAGGAAGATACCAGATCAAAGTAGTAATGGTGTCTATCTGAGGCAAGCTAAGGAGTAAAATCCAAGGTTAAGACAAAGGTCACCGCAAGAAGAAATGGTACCAAGCATCTAACTTCAAAAGTGAACAGTTCCAGGTTCGAACTTGGCCCCAGCCAAACTGCAACAAAAAAATAGCCGGGTGTTGTGGTGGGTGCCTGTAGTCCCAGCTACTCGGGAGGCTGAGGCAAGAGAATTACCTAAGCCCAAGAGCTGGAGGTTGCTGTGAGCTGTGATGCCATGGCACTCTACCAGGGGCAACAATGTGAGACTCTGTCTCTAAAAAAAAAAAAAAGTGCACAGTTCCAATGGAAATAAGAGCTTGTCTATATAGATAGTATCCAGGGAAGTTGGTCCTAGGACAGACATGGATACTTGGAAGGAGTCAAAGAACAAGATTGCAGTCAAAGTCTAGCAACAGCAAGTGTGGGCTAGAGCTGAGCAGTGTGGGAGCCCTCAGACACATAACACAGTCCCTTTCTCTCTTAATACACTATTATACGTACATGTATAATTCTTCCTGTCACTACCTATGCAGAAGTAATGTTGGAAAGGATTAAAGCAGTGCTCCTTCTCTACCAAAGAAATGTTCTAAATTTAGAGAGGATTAAGAGGCAGTAAAACTCAATGCCTATAATAACTAGCATTTTAGTACTTAATATGCACACACTGTGACAAGCACTTTATAATGCGTTATCTCATTTAATCCTCAGCAAATCCTACAATGAGGTACTAAAATTGGTACTACTTTAGGATGAAGAGACTTATCTGAGGTCACAATGCTAGTATGGGATAGAACCAGGCCTTTTCCCTGGCCTGTATGACTTCATAGCCCATACTCTTAACCACTGCATATCATCTAATTCTTGCCAAAATGTCACTTCAGGAAGCTTTGTGTTACCATTAATAGATCTCATACCGTGTGCTAATTTAAAATTAGATTAAAATGGATTTCCTTTTTCAATTTTAATTGAAGCAAATGTGAGAATATTAATATTGACAGTGAGGTGTTTTGCTAATTGCACTTCAGTTTAATAACATGAATATGGCTAAAATTTGAGTTCCACTGGTCTTTGCAGGTCCTCTTGTGGTACAATTCAACTACTGCAGTTTGAATTGATCAGATATCTTACCATTTTGGAGATTTTCCTATAGTAAATTGTAAAAGATATAAGAAATCAGCATTGAAAGGTCTTGGAACTTTAGTTCTGAGAAATAAATTTTTGAGAAGAGTATTTTGTCGATTTACTTTTTAAGTAATTTTTGTTAATGGCATAAAATGTTTCATAGTAGACCTATCTTCCAGCTAACATGTATAACTGAATCACAATTATAGGTACTGCACTCTAGGCTTGCACTGTCCAACATGGTAGCCACAAGCCACAGGAGCCCTTGAAATGTGGAGAATACAACTGAGAAACTAATTCTTTTTAATCCCGAAGTACTTCATTTTAATTAATTTAAATTTTAAAACCGAAGCCATGTAAAATATTTTTCTGTTAAATTTTTATTATATTTTGGTAGAACTATGTTTTACTGACACCACTGAAACATTTAGAATCTGAATTGAGATGTGCTGTAAGTATAAAAATGTACACTAGATTTCAAATACTTAATATAAAAGTCAAATGTCACATTAATAATTTTATATTGAATATGTGTTAATACATTTGAAATTTTTCTCCAAATGAAGCATGCTATTAAAATTAATTTCACTTTTTTTTACTTTGTTCATGTGGCTAGCAGATAATTTAAAATTATATATATGGCTCACATTATATTTCTGCTGGGAAATCGTGCTTGAGAGCATTTAAATGTTAATGAATTCCAGCAAAAACCCAGCAGATATAATCTATAAATGGGATATCATACCTGTAGCAATGGCCATAGTCAGGCCTAGTCTTTATTGTGGTTGAAGCACAATCTCTTACAGCCTAGTGTCCCAACTAGTGTGCAGGAAAGGACATAGTATGCAGTGACATGGATAGCCACCCCTGTTCCTCCTCTCAGGGTCGCAGAGACTGGGAGCAGAGTAACAGACAGGCAGAGGCTTGTGGCTGGCACATATCCAAGCACTGACTCCAATTACTGCCCTCCTGTGCATTAGACATTTATGTTCATTTGTGGCTGGCATGACCTTTTAGTGGTGTCCAAGATAATGGCAGTTGATGCTTTAAGATTGCATAGATGTTTACAAAAATGTCAGCATTACATTTGCCAATGAAGTTTAAGTTGTTGGCCACGTGCAGTGGCTCATGCCCATAATCCTGGCACTCTGGGAGGCCAAAGTGGGTGCATCCCTTTAGCTCATGAGTCCTAGACCAGCCTTAACAAGAAAAAGGCCCTTTTCCTAAAAAAAAATAAAATATATATATTATGTTGTTGAAATCTTTATGTAGTTTTAACAATTGCACACTTAGAAATACTAACATTGATTTTACATTTTGAACAAAGTTTTCCATCAATGGTAATTATCAAGAATTTAAAGAGATGATCTATTGAAATTATTGATCAGAATTGCAAGGAGCCTTTGAAGCATAAAACCTTTCTTTGTTCCTTCTTTCTTTTAACAAATATTCATTGTGTACCTACTCTGTCCTCAGAACTGTTCCAATGCAAGGTATCTATCAGTGAAAAAAATAAACAAAATACCCTGAGGTTGGAATAGACACAAGGATTATTGGCCATGTCTACATGTGAATGCACTTTTCAACAGAAAATTTACTTTCTTATAACATATTTTACTCTTATTCATGCTAAATACAAGGGGACTGAGCTCCATATATCATATGGATGTGTTAATTTCTTTCATTGCCCAGAATTTCATGATTCATGTTTTAATATTTCCTAGAATTATGATCTTTGCTTCATTGCTCTTAGATCTATTTTTCACACCCCTTCTTTAATGAAGAATAATAAAATTCTTATTCAAAGAGAATAGGACTAAATATCATTAGACTGAGATTTACCTACCCTGGATTAGAGAAAACTGCCAATTTGGCTGCAACAATATATTCTTATGGGAAAAATGCTCACTTGTACTTATTTACATAAAAATCCTTTTTTAAATGTGAAGACCTTTAAGTCTGCCCACAAGCCCTAAGTCATAATGGTGAGTTCTCTGTCTTCCTGGGACACCCTTTTCTAAAGGTTGTGCTGCCCTGTCTCCTCTATTTGCTTTGAGAGTGCGGCTCTCTGGGATCCAACTGCAGGCTCCAGAGTCCTCTTTATAGTTCTTTCTAAGAGGTCCGGGATCTTTATGCAAATGACTCCAGTGCTTTCCCTGACCTTCCACAAACCCTGAAGTGAGTTATGTTACCCACGCATGAATAGCCCCACAGGAATCCTCTTCTTTAAGGCAGTGCTCCCCACCTTTTGCATGCTGGGGCACATGTTGGAAGCGATATTTTTATAGCACACTGGGGTAAAGTGGAGGGCTTCAGGAGCATTACGAAGGACTTCTGTCAAAACACGCTACATTCATGCTATGTAACTATGAAAAAAATATTAAGAAAAATAAAATATCAAGCATTACAGAAGAAATTAAATATTGCATTTGATAAAAATAATGAGAATTTGAAGCTTCCTTTCATGAATACAACTTTACATCTATTTCACAGTACAGGTAAGGCTTAGAAAGACCAGATCCACATTCCTCTTTTGGATCACTGAGTAAAATAAAAGATTTTCTTTTTTCATTAAAAAAAAAAAAAAGAACTGCCAATAGTCTGTCCAAATCCCTCCTTTCCATTCTAATTCCTCTTCTTTCTTGTGTAAACTTGTTTTACCAACTATTCCTGCCCTTCAAGTTTTTCCCACCACCTCCTCCACTCCTTACAGGCAACTATGTATATTATTTTCTTTCTTGATCTTCCAGAGTTTCTTTATTAACATTTATAAACATAGTCTTATCCCCCTTTACCCTTTCTTGTACCAGGGGCAGCATGTACTGTTTTGTACATTGCTTTATACACTTAGCAAAATGTCCTAGAGGTCTGAGATCTTGCAATATCACTGCATAGAGATAAACTTCATTATTTTTCAGCTGCACCCTAGTCTTTCCTCCGGATGGTCCATAATTTATTTAAATACCCTAAAACAGCACAACTCTTGGGCTCTTTCACTGTTGCAGACAATGCTATGTATATGTGAAAGGAGGTATAACTGTACAGATAAGGGTGTGTAACTGATGAATAGAGTGCTGACTAAAGTTTGGTAGGGATATCCCTTTATAAAGGCTTTACTATTATGCATCCCACTAGCAGTGTATGACACTATCTGTCTCCCTATAGATTTTTTTCCCATTCTCCCTTGAATTCTTTCCAATGAAGATTCTATATGAAAGAATAGTATTTATACAGGCTAAAAAAAAGAAAGCAGCTCAGGGGAGGAATGGTGACTGACATCTGTAATCCCAGCACTTTGAGAAGCCAAGGCAGGAGGATTATTTGACATCAGTAGTTTGCAACCAGCCTGGGCCACATAGCAAGATCCCATCTCTATCAAAAAATTATCTGGGAATGGTGGCTCATGCCTGCTGTCCTAGCTACTCAGGAGGATGAGACAGAAGGCTCACTTAAGCCCAGGAGTTTGACATTACAATAAGCCATGATGACACCACTACACGCCAGTCTGAGTGAGAAAGCAAGACTCTGTCTTTAAAATTTAAAAAAAAATGAAGGCTCAGAGGCAATAGAAGATGTAGTGTACTGAAGCCTTTCAAATAATGCAATATGGTTGAAATATAATATGGGCAGGGGCCAGATGTAAATGCAAGTGTAAAGATTGGATTAAAGGCAAGAAATGAGGCAGGAGTGGTGTAGAGCAACCTCTAATAATTCAGTGTCTCTTGGGTGTATGGTATATGTGGAAGAGAAAAGGGAAACTTTTTAAATGAAATAATGGACCAAAAACTAAAAGTTAAATGGTTACATATAGGGAGAGAGAGGGACAAAGTTGAAGGAGACAAGGCTAGAAGCTACACTTCTCTAAATATGCATTGTTTCGTAGATTTGATTTTGGAACAATAGTAATGTTTTTACGTGATTATGAGGCAATATTAAATTTTTGAAAAACAATCCATAAAATTCTAAGACAAAACAAAGCAAATGAACATAACTATTTGCTGAGATGGGGACACAACTTCACAAAGAAGAACTATACTAGTCTATTCTTGTGTACATTTGAAATTTTCCATGAGAGGGAAGGGAAGGGGGAGGAAGAGGGGAAAGGGAGAGATATGAGCAGCCAGAAAGAGGGAGGAAAATGTAAAGAATGTGAAATCACATGAACTATTCTTTAAGCAAGAGAGAATAATCAAAATAGTCAAACACTGCCCAGCAGCCAAATCAAATAAGGACTTTGAAGCATATATTGTACTTAGCAACATTCAGAGAGTTGATTAAGAAATTACTTGCAGTTTGAAAAGGGCAAATATGCTTACAGAGACAACATGAGAGAAGGTGAGATCAAGATGATGAACATAACCAAGGATGTACAGAAGTAATTCTCTTCCTTGCGGCCGCCCATGCTCCAGATTCTGACCCTAACACCATTTATTGTAATCGCTTCCGTTAAGACAAGCTCAACTCCACCAAAACAAGGTGAGTTTCTTCCCTGATCCTCCAAGTTTCTGAAGGTCCCCATAAGTCTCTCTGAAGGTATCAGAATTAATAATGTTACCAAGATTTGATCTGTTTGAGATGCGTCATGCAATATCACTTTTTATTGTTTTTATTACTGTTAATATCATGTTTTTTAAGTACCAAGCACTATTCTAGGAACTTTATAAATATAAACTCATTTAATCTCTTAAGAGCTCCATGAAATAGATGCCATTCTTATAAGTTTTTGTTCTGGCTCTATTACTTTTTTTTTTTTTTTTGACAAGAGTCTCACCCTATTGCCCCAGACTAGAGTGCCTTGGCATCAGCCTACCTCACAGCAACCTCAAACCCCTGGGCTCAAGTGATCTTCTTGCCTCAGGCTCCCAAGTAGTTGGAACTACAGATACCCACCACACCAGGCTAGTTTTTCTATTTTTAGTAGAAATGGGGTCTCGCTCTTGCTCCAGTTGGTCTTGAACTCCTGAGCTCAAGGCAATCCACCTGCCCCGGCCTCCCAGGGTGCTAGGATTACAGGTGTGAACCACCTGCCTGGCCTCTATTACTTTCTTGACCAAGTCATTTTTCTGCTCAGGTTCAGTTTGCTTCTCCATAATGTGAAAACTTTCAGCTAGGGATTTCAAAAGTTCTTTTTATTCTTTAACATTTTGTGAGCTGTGATAGTGATAAATGAGCATTGGCCACTGACCTAACATGGTGGGAGGAGTGGCCCTTTCTTTTTCCTTTTTCTCTAAGTTTAGAGTTGTATTACATATACTCTCATATGTTCCCACGTGAAGGTGGAAAATGATGAATCACTACAGTGCCTGGCTCTTAAATAGATGTTCAACAAATATTTGTTAAATGAATTGATGAATGAAAAATTTAGCCCCCATTTCTTCAAGACTCTGCTATGACATTTCTCTACCCAGGGAAATGTTGACATTTTGGCCAAGGGTGTGTGTGTGTGTGTGTGTGTGTGTGTGTGTGTGTACATGTGCTATGAGTATTTTTATAACTGCATTCCAGTTCACATTCGATTTGACTAATTTGCATTTTATGCTTATATAAGAACATCATGTACCCTATAAAGATATACAACTATTATACACCTATAATAATTAAAAATTCAAAAAGTTTTAAAAAATAAAAGAAAACTTTAGAAAAGAAAAAAAACTGTTGTAGCCATTTAAAAGCTTTCAGTAAAGATTTTTTTTTTTTTGCAACAAAAGTAAATCATGGTCAGATGCTAAAGGAACAGATATTTGGAAGCAGTCAAAAGTCGCTTGAGGCTCTTTTTTTTTTTTTTTTTTTTTGTAGAGACAGAGTTTCACTCCATTGCCCTCCGTAGAGTGCAGTGGCATCTCACAGCTCACAGCAACCTCTAACTCCTGGGCTTAGGCAATTCTCCTGCCTCAGCCTCCCAAGTAGCTGGGACTACAGACGCCCGCCACAAGGCCCGGCTATTTTTTTGTTGCAGTTTGGCCGGAGCTGGGTTTGAACCCGCTACCCTCGGTATATGGGGCCAGCGCCCTGCTCACTGAGCCACAGGGGCCGCCCAGTCACTTGAGGCTCTTAAGAATGTTTACGAAGTAGTCTAAACACTAAAGAGAAAGCTACATGTCAAGCTCTGCCATTGATTGATTCAATTAAATGGCTATTCCTTCAGGCTGTACACGGGTTTGTTAAAACAATCTTCTGTACATTTGCTTCAGAATCAATCAACAAATAATTAAAACTTGACTTTCCATTCTTTAAATGCTGTCCTATAAAATGATTGAGGTAAAATGAAAATATGTGGCACATGTCTTCAGAAGACTTAAACTCAGAAAATAGAATAATATTGGATGGAGATTATTCATGTTACACAAAAAGTTCACTGAACACAGATCCTTTAAATAGCTTGCTCCCTCAGTGCCCTTAAGATGTGACTGGATTTTCCAAAATCGTATCAACACAAAGCTTTTTAGGAAAACATGTTTCGTAAAAATGAGGCTTTTCTGTGTTTAACACTGACCAACTTCAAACTACCACTGCGTGTTCATTAATTTGAATAGTTATTTAGACTAAAAACTCACTTTGAAGGTGTAAAAAGCAAAAGCATCCCAATGGAAGCTTCCCAGTTAATACACGACCAAAAGGTCGATAATGGTGGGGGGGAGGGATCTAAAGTTTGATGTATTGAATACTCAGCTATCTTGTGACAGAACCATTACATTTAATTCACTACTACACCTTAGTTTCTGGGTGATATTTTCCATGAGTACATTTCAGTATAACTCCTTCTAGGTCAGGATGATCAGAAACTCATGTAAAATCCTCTTTGCTCTTCATTAGTGATTTTTTAAATTTTACACAATGTAGTAATGATGATGATCTTAATAACTCTTATGAATTTCCCCCTTGTGTTATCTATGTACTATCTAGTTTCTGTTACAGACTACAGACAGAAAAAGAGACCTAAATGTAACCTGTATGCAGTAGTGGGGAAGAGAAAGAAGATTTAAAAGGGGAACATTTGAAAATAAGCAGCAGAAAAAGTGGTGCTCCTGAGGGAATAGTCTTTCTCGTGGCATGCTGCCCAGACACTGCTATTTCTTTCTGGCTAAAGCCACAGAAGAGATGAAAAGCAGAGTCCAACACACAGAGCTGAATTGTGATGGGAAACAGAGCTTCATGGAAGTCAGCAGTTTGCAAAGCTAGGAAGTCCAGTGTGAGAGTATGGCAGGCCAGGAGGCTCTGCTGTCAGTCAGTGGCACCTGGGCCCAGGAGTCAGGAGTGTCACTCACAGCAGAAACCAGAGTTCCCAGGGGGGTGAGACCCTGTGATAATGCAACCAAGAATGGAGTTTCTCAGGAGGATGGTGATCCTTACAGCCCACCTTGGGGGAGGACAGTGCAGCATTGAGAGATGATGCAGACACAGAGTGAGACACAAGGAAACCTGAACCCTAAAGACAGCACGGGGCACCAACATGCAGAGGCCAAGAGAAAACAGGGCAAATGGCAGTAGCTACAAGATCAGCAGTAACCAGCCGCTGAGAACGGTGCATAAAGCATATGATTTGGGATCAAGATCACAGATACTAGGGAAATGCAGTGAACCTGGGAGCCCCAGATGTCCACTAGCAAGTATGGGTGCCATCTCCAAAGTAGGAACAGCACATGCTACCAAGTGGGAAAAAAATGACTGAAAATTAAAAAACAAAACTAAACAGAATTGAGACCTAGTTTACCATTTTATTATTTCATGATGTGGCAGAGCATAAGAATTAAGTCCAGTGGCACCATACAGGACAGACAGAACCAGGACCTAGAACAAGGTATGCCTGCTACAGTGGGTCATGGCCTTCTTGACAACACAGGTTCCCAAATAACCTTCCCAGGAGAACACCTTCCCAACAGATACTGCTCTGTGAAACCAGCCCCACCCAGCTGGCTCTTCGGTAGGTCATGATTTTAGCTATGGGGACACTTCAGCCATCTCCTGCCTGCAGCTGAACTCACTCCAGGCAAGCTGGTGCCAGAAATTAACCCTACAGGTCACGGTTTCCCCCCAAGGGATATGACACCTGGTTCTGCAGTTTTAGCAAGATCCCAGGCTGAGTTCCCTTGAATTCCATTGGCTTGTTTATTAAGCCCCCATCTACTAAAACTGTCAGAAAATTTTCAAGCTGGTTTCTCATGACCAAAAACATAATCCTATAATCCTTGAAAAATATTTTGAACAGATAAACTGTACAGTGTAGTATCTGACACAGCCAGGCACCTGCAGGCCAGCCCATCCCCCAAAGTAGAAGCCTCTGTGCAGCAGTCCAGTCTGGTTAAAGGGACCTATCTAATGTTAACCCTTTCATACTGATCAGCATTCCAATCCTCCCTTGGAACTGTAATGTTTTTAAATCTTTTCTGCTAGAGTGAAGGTTATAGTCAAAGAAAAAAAAATAATAATGTTGCATGAAATAAGTATTAATTTTCAACAATGAATGTTGTTGGTTGACCCAACTGCCTAAACAAGATACTTTGAAGGTAATATTTGCCTTTGGTAAGCCTAAATGTTTTACATATAAATAAGCTAAAGTTGAACGCAAGGGTCTGATTTTTTTTTAATTCTTTTAGAGATGAGGGCCACACCATGTTGCCCAGCCTGGTCTCAAACTCCTGAGCACACATGATCCTCCTGCCTTGGTCTCCCTAAGTGTTAGGATTACAGGCCTGAGCCACTGTGCCCAGTCAAGGGTCTGATTTAAAAAAAAAAAAAAAAAAAACTCTCCCATTTAATGGACAGTTTATGGGATCTGTTCAGGTTGATTTTTTGAATTAATTTTTAGTTAAAATTTGATCCTGGGTGGTTTGAGTTTTCAAAGTTCACATATTTTCCTGAAAGAATATTGGGAACAAAGCAACAGTTCTTATTAATACTCCACTTGCCTAGGAGTATAACTTCCAGAAACTTTTACCAACAAAAAGAAGCTCATACTGGACCTTGAAAGTATGTGAAAATATCCTTGAGCCTTTAATGAAATAGCTGAAACAAAGGCCATGCACCTCAGGAGACAGTAGGGGAGGAATCTACCCTCTGGCCTTTGAACTAGAAACCATTTTTTTTAATTATGTGTGATATTCAACCAGTTTCTTTCTTTTTTTTTTTTTTAAGACAGAGTCTCACTAGGTCGCTGTTGGTAGAGTGCCATAGCGTCACAGCTCACAGCAACCTCAAAATCTTGGGTCTAAGAGATTCTCTTGCCTCAGTCTCCCAAGTTGCTGGGACTTCAGGCGCCTGCCACAATGCCTGGCTATTTTTTGGTTGTAGTTGTGATTATTGTTTGGCAGGCCTGGGCTGGGTTCAATCCCACCGGCTCCGGTGTACGTGGCTGGCGCCCTAGCCGCTGAGCTACAAGCACCAAGCCTCAACCAGTTTCTTTATCTGGTTTCTCCTGGTAACCTTTCATTCTCTCTAAAATTACACTCATATTGGAAACAACGAGGAAGTGGAGGGAAAACACTGTGAGAAGTAGGGTCACTGCAAAATGAATCCCAAACCAAGAGAAAAAAGTCACTAGAAGAGCCCAAGGAGCCCAAGCAAACAATTCTCCATCCCTTAAGTGGCTCCTGAGTGCCCTGTCATGGCTACAAATAAAATACCATCTAAGATGTTCTAAGTAGTAATCAAGAAAGGGTTAAATCAGGTTCAGTGCTCTCTGTTGAATAAAGTACCAAAAACACATGAGACATTTTAGAAATTTTCCAACTTTTGAGCAAAGGGATAAACATTAGTTATGGGGAAATTCAGTTACAGAGAATACCCCATTCCTTCCCAGAAAATGCCCTCTTTCTTCCTGTAGAATACTCCATTCCTCCCTGGATAATAAACACCTCATTTTTTATAGCTCGATGATAATAAGAATGGCAAGAATGGTTCTCACCTGTTGAACACCTTCACTAAAATAGTAACTGCCTGAGCTCAGGTTCAGATCCAGTATTGTCAGGCTCTAAACCCTTTCCAATACTCACCTACTTGATAATTAGAAGAAAACCCAATTAAAAATAGGCAAAGTATTTCATTAGACATTTTTCCAAAGAAGATATAGAAATGGCCAAGAGGCACGTGAAAAGATGCTCAACATCATTAGCCATCACATGAATACAAATTCCAATCACAATGAGATACCACTTCACAACTTAGAGGCTCTATTTGTATTCATGACCTCTTTGTAAAGTTGAAACTGAATTGTTACTGTAGTATAGATTCTTTCTACCTGCTGGGCACTCCGTGGCTCATACCTGTAATCCCAGCACTCTGGGAGGTGGAGGAGGGTGGATTGCTCGAGGTGAGGAATTCAAAACAGCCTGAACAAGAGCAAGATTCCATCTCCACCAAAAATAGAAAAACTAGCTGGGCGATGTGTTGAATGCCTATAGTCCCAGCTACTCAGGAGGATGAGGCAAAAGGATTGCTCAAGCCCAAGAGTTTGAGGTTGCTGTGAACTATGTGCCATAGCACTCTATCCAGGGAGGGCAACAGAGGGCAAAAAAAAAAAAAAAAAAAAAGATACATCTGCATAACCCTGGGAGAGGGATGGCAATAATGAAATAAACTATAATAATAAGTGCTGCCAAGGACCAGGAGAAATTTGAACCCTCATACACTGCTGGTGGAAATGCAAAATGACACAGCTGCTTGGTCAAACCATCTGGCAGTTCTAGCAAACATTAAACATAGAGTTACCATAAAACTCAGCAATTCCACTTCTAGGTATAAACCAGAAAGAAATTAAAATAAATATCCATGCAAAAACACAAATATTAATAAAAGCATTTTTCATAATATCCAAAGTGGAAGTGATCCAAATGGATAAAATGTGGTCTGTGCATAAGAATATTATTCAGCCATTAAAAAAAAAATGAAGTACTGATCCGTGGTACAATGTGTATGACCTTGAAAACATCATGCTAAGTAAATGAAGTCAGTCACAAAATACCACATACTGTATCATTCCATTTATAAGAAAACCCAAGTTTGTAAAAACAGAAAGTAGATTAGTGGTTGTTGGGGACTGGGGGAGTTGCAAGGTGGGGGTGTGAGGGAAGCTGGAGAGTGATAGCTAAGTGATGCAGGGTTTCTTTTTGGATGATGAAAATGTTCTAAAATTAATTGTGATGATGGTTTTGCAACTCTGTAAATACACTAAAAGCACTGAATTGTACACTTTCAATGGGTGAATCATTATCTCGATAAAGCTAATATGAAGATGCTCTATTGCCTTAACCAGCATATCTAAAGAACCCTTAATATACAGTTTATTTGCTACTGAATTTTTAAAATTTCTTATGAAACACTGTTGGTTTTGGAGTTACAGTCAGCAATGTGCTTTTGCTTCTTTGTTCTAAGTATGTGTTCTTCTAAAAGTGCTGAGTCAAGTGAAGAATTTATGTTGTCCTTTATTCTCCAAAAGAGAAAAAATGATAGTTATATTTCACAGTATAATGTGTTTACATTAAAGCCAGAGGTAAATCTATCCTGGCATGTGAAAGTTTTCTCTTTATACTTTAACCTACAAAATTATTTCCCCATTTAAAAATATTGCGTAATTAGCACAGAAAATACAGAAAAATGCAGAAAAGATAAGGAAAATGCCAGTCAACTCTATTCCCACCCACAATATAAAACTGCTAACATTTTGGTTATTTTTTACCTTGTCTGCAATGCATATTTTTTCACATTATTGTGATCACATGGTATACTTCAACATTTATCCACTATCTGCTTTCATTATTGCCTTGAGGAATGAACCTAGTGAAACTTGGACTAGGGCACTGGTCTCTCACTTCAGCTTCCTCCTTTTTTCCCCTCTTGATCTTCTTTTTCTTGGAGCTCAGCACCACCAGCAACTGAGGCTGGAGACAATGAAGTCATTAGAAAGAAAAGCTATCAAACAAGCTTGCAGTGCCTATCATCCTGAAGTACCCATCCATCACTGTGAAGCTTCCTGTTATATCTCCCAGGGTTACAGGGAATGAATCAATACCACGGCAACTGTTCAATTTCTTCTTTGCAAAGAAGGTCATGAATACAAACAGAGCCTCTAAGGAGACTCAGCTGTCTTCTAATCAGGTATTTAACCCCCTTACCATTTCACAGATCTGCCATGCTGTTGCAATCTTCCCAATAGAGGACCTCTTTAATGTTGTTAATAGAACAAAATAACAGTTCTCCAGAAAGTGGAAGGCCACTTCCCCACTGTTAGAGCATAATCATTTGAAGTGTAACATCATTCCAGGCTGAACATTGTATTTTAAAAGCCAATGATACAATATTCAGCCTGGAATGATGTTACACTACTAATGATTATGCCCTAACAGTGGGGAAGTGGCCACAGGGCTGGGCACAGTGGCTCACGCCTGTAATCCTAGAAATCTCAGAGGCCAATGCAGGTGGACTGCCTTGAGCTCACAGGTTGGAGACCAGTCTGAGCGAGAGCAAGACCTCATCACTAAAAAAAAAAAAAAAAAAATAGCCGGGCATTGTGGTGGGGGCTTGTAGTCCCAGCTACTTAGGAGGTTGAGGCAAGAGAATCACTTAAACCCAAGAGTTGGAGGTTGCTGTGAGCTGTGATGCCACAGTACTCTATCCACGGTGACATAGTGAGACTCTGTCTCTAAACAACAACAACAACAAAAATTCTGTCTATAAGCAATGAGGAGTGCCTAAAACATCAGGAAACAGAAGTTCCACGTATTCCCAACTCTCCAGCCAGCAAAAGACCGATAGGTCCAGAGCTTAAAGATAAAACAAATACAAAAGAGTTTTTGTAGGTTTGGCATCCCTAGCACAGTGGTTATGGCCCCAGCCACATGCACCGAGGCTGGCAGGTTCACACCTAGTCCAGGCCAGCTAAACAACAATGACAACAGCAACAAAAAAATAGCGGAGCATTGTGGTGAGCACTTATAGTCCCAGATACTTGGGAGACTAAGGCAAGAGAATTGCTTAAGCCCAAGAGTTTGAGGTTGCTGTGAGTTGTAACACCACGACACTCTACCAAGAGCAACATAGTGACACTTGACAACTCTGTCTCAAAAAAAAAAAAATAGTTCTTGTAATATGGAGGTTTATAAAGACACCATCCTGGGGAAATGTACATTTGCCCATAAGTGCTCTGTTGCAGGAAGCGCTATTTGATTGAACAAAGCCCAAAGTCCCATACTTGCAGGTGCTTGGTGAAGGTAAGGTCCACAACATGTGAGCTGCAAGATTTACCAAGGCAGCATCTGAAGAAACTGAAGAACTGTTGCTAATACACTTATGAATCATTAAGTCCTAATTGTCTATATTATGTACTCATTATTAAAGTGCCTTAGCCTCCCTTGTATACAGAGAGGAATAATACGGTTTTTCCTTTTTCTTTTCTTTTTTTTTTTTTTGTTGTTGTTTTTGAGACAGTGTCTCACTTTGTCACCCTGGGTAGAGTGCTCTGGCGTCATAGCTCACAGCAACCTCAAACTCTGGGGCTCAAGTGATCCTCTTGCCTCAGCCTCGTGAGTAGCTGGGATTATAAGCACCCTCAACAACAGATGGCTATTTTTAGTGATGAGGTCTCTCTCTTGCTCAGGCTGGTCTCAAACTCCTGAGCTCAAGCAGTCCACCCACTTTAGCCTCGCAGAGTGCTGGGATTATAGGTATGAATTATCACACCCAGCCTGAGAGAAATAATAGGTTAAAAAATGAAGTCACCTTAAGCCAGTTGTTGTTTGGCTTGAACTGTAATCAAAAGAACTATTAGGGCAAAAGTAGAAAGAAACAGAATAGGCCAAGTGTGTAATGTTAGTAACTAACAGCATCCTGTGGGAGAACTAAATGTAATAACATGGGTAGATGGTGATGTCACATTAACCCACCTTTTCAAGGGCTACTGTACTAAGCAAAGCAAAGTAAAAATGTGTGCACTTGTGAATCTAAAGCAGGGGTCCTCAAACTTTTTAAACAGGGGGCCAGTTCACTGTCTCTCAGACCGTTGGAGGGCCGGACTATAGTTTAAAAAAAAAAACAAAAAAAAAAAACTATGAACAAATTCCTATGCACACTGCACATATCTTATTTTGAATTAAAAAAAAAAAAAAACAGGAACAAATACAATATTTAAAATGAAGAACAACTAAAGTTAAATCAAACTTACCAGTATTTCAATGGGAACTATGGGCCTGCTTTTGGCTAATGAGATGGTCAATGTCTGGTTCTATATTTGTCACTGCTAGTCGTAACAAGTGATGCAAGTGTGCATCAGTTAGTCCTGAGACTGAGAGGAGGAGTCGAGAGACAGAGAGGAGGGGAGTTGGAGAGTGCCGCACACATTCCACACATGTGCACTGTAGCAGGGCAGGCAGTGGTGGCAAAAACACCCAGAGGGCCGGATCAATGTCCTCAGAGGGCCGCATGTGGCCCGCGGGCCGTAGTTTGAGGACCCCTGATCTAAAGGTTTAAAGTCACGAACAAAACTCTCAATTCATGCAATTTACTAAAATGACCAGTAGCCATGGAAATATTTAGTTAAAACTTTGGAGGAAGCACAACTCAACTATTGGTAGGTCAATTGAGGAGGACAAATTAATTTAATTGATGTTCTTGAAGATTTTTTTTATCTTCACCTTGATGAATAACCAACTCTTAAGTGAACTGAAGTCTTAAGGAACACACATCATGTGCAACAAATGATGAGCAGAGTTCAATAAAAAAGGGATTGAACTCAAAGCTCCCTTTTAAGGCTAATCTATTAATTTATGTCAAAACATCCATGAACCCAAGTACCTAATAACAGATCCAACACCAAAAAGACAATTTAAAAATGGAGAAACATTGCACTGTCATACAATTATGTTCCCAAATTTAGTTTTACAGTTTCAGGATAACTGGAAAATACCATCATGGCAATGTTTTTCATCCTAGGGGGTGAGACTTTATAGATTTTTCTTTAGGCCATTCTGTAGTTTCTATTTGGAGTGGAGAAAAATAATTTGGGAAGTTCATTCTCAATTTCAATTTGTCATCTTTCTATATCAAAGACAGATGGGATTAGATGCAAACATATGGGAAGATATTTTTTCTGAAGCCTAAAATGTCTTGTATATTTGTATATATTCTCATTATTATACAGCACTGGGCTGTCACTTGACTGTCACCTTAAAGTTATTTCATCTGGGACATAGAGAATACTCATGCCTAGGTTAATCTCACTGTAGGAAAGATACAGAATATACAAAACAGCTGCTGGTTGTCTTTTCTTTTCTCTGCCCTTCATAAAAACTACTTTTAACCAATACACTGAGGAAAATTCCAGCTATACCTTTCCGTTGCCTCTCTCTCAGCAACATTTGGACTCTATATCAGGCTTACAGGGTTTTCTGTTGCACGGGCTGCTTGCAAAATCCATCTCTGTTGTCTTTCCCTTTGTATGTTCATATTCACCTTTTATTTTTGAAATTTAACCAAGTGTCTGTTTCATATTCTCTGCCATCAGTATTTGAGGTTTGTTTGCCACAAAACATTCATTGGCTTTAAACAAGCCCCAAGAATCTACCTTATCCAGCTGCCACCACTGCCCACCAATAAACATCTTAATATGAAATATTTTTTGCATAGTTGGCAGGACTGGATTGTTTTTCCGATGCTCAGTGGTAGTAGATTAAATTTGTTTCCCTTATTCCTTGGCACTCAACTCCTAAATCACTCCTTCCCCAGACTCAGGTAAGAAGTCAAAGAGGGTAACATTCCAGCTATTTTAAATTGAAATGAAACCATGAAAGATCAAGAAGAAAATATAGAAGAATATCGTTAATCTTTTCTCAGAATAGGCCAGGCTTTCACAAACACAGAACAAAAGAAAGATCCATAGAATAAAAGATGTATGAATTTAACAACTAAAAGAGTCTTCTGTATGTGGAAATAAAATTAAATTACAAACAAGAAGCTGCAAAAATGTATGTGTCAAACATTCATAATACACAAAAAAGGTTAACAGATAAAAAAATAACTTAGTGACTTAGTCAATCAATACTACATGGCCCATTACCTAGTTGTCTATTAGAATGTATGGCTTTTTTGTATTGATTTGTAAAAGTTATTTGTATATTAATGATATTAACCTTTTTGTGTATCACTGGCAAAATGATAGGGATGGGGGTGACAATGTGACACAATCTTACCAGCAAGTATCTTCTGGTCTTTGTGATTAAGAGTATAGATGTCACCGGTATTACTTTACCTCATTCTTCCTGCCTTGGAAAAGGATGGGATGGCTGAAGCTGGGATAGTCACCTTGCAAACATAATATCATTGAGCTGATGAATCAATACCAGCAGCTGTTTATTCAAGGTATCTTTTTATATGAAGAAAAAAAGAAACCCTTCTTAGCTTAAGCCACTGTTAATGAGGTTTTCAGAAACTTTGAGCCAAAAATATTTTTCATAGATGTTTGTCACATGATTAAATAATTCACACACAAAAAGTGAGATATAGATGGGCAATAAGCATAAACAGTGTTTCACTTATGGTTAATTTTATGTGTTAACTAGACTGGGCTAAGGGATGCCCAGATAGCTGGTAAAGCATTATTTCTGCGTGTTTCTGTGAGGGCGATTTTGGAAGAAATTAACGTTTTTATTGGTAGACTCAGTAAAGAAAATTACTCTCACAGGTGGCCAGCATCCACTCCTATTGAGGGTCTGAATAGAGCAAAAAGGCATAGGAAGGATCTCAAGTTGCATCTATTTGAGTTGGAACATCTATCTGCTCCTGCCCTAAAATATCATTGCTCCTTGTTCTTGGGTTTTAAGACTCATACTGGGACTTAGACCATTGGCCCCTCTGCTTCTCAGGCTTTCACACTTGGACTGAATTACACCACTGGCTTTCCTGGTTGTTCATCTTGCAGACAACAGACCATGGGAATTCTAGGCCTCCATAATGACATGAGTGAATTCCTATAATAACTCACCACATGTGAGGGCTGGTCAAAAAGTATCCAGACATGTGTGTCTATATTTTTCATATCACATGGCTGAATACTTTCTGAACAGCCTTCGTATATACTCATGTAGATTTCTATTCATTGACAGGGAATATACATGTACTGTAGAACCTCCATAGTTGACCACTTCCCTACCTTGACCACCTCCTTAAACTGACCTAATTTTAATAGACTGGCCATGCAACCCTTCTATGTATCAGTACAGTAGGTCTAGTTCCTTAAGTTAACGACCTCCATATGTTGACCAGTTTGTTACAGTCCCTTGGGTGGTCACCTGACAGAGATGTGTGTGCGTGTGTGTGTATACACACATACATATCCTATTGGCTCTGTTTCTCTTGAGAACCCTAATGCAACTTTACAATAATAAAATACATTAAAAACAAAATATCATACTTGAAGAAATTATCCTAAATGAAAGGAGTCAGCCCAAAAAATATAAATACAGTATAATTCCACTTACATGAAGCCCCAATTCACAGAGATGGAAAAGTAGAATGGTAAGTGGGAGGGGGTAGGGGAGGGTGAATGCGGGATTAGTGTTCAATGGGTACAGAATTTCAGTTGGAGAAGATGAAAAAGTTCCAGAGATGGATGATAGTTTCACTACAATGTGAATGTGCTTAATGTCACAGAACTGTATATTTAAAAATGGTTACAATTATAAATTTTGTTATATATATACACACACACATATAACCAAAATAAAAAATAAAACAAAATCAGAAAAAAATAGTATTGTACTATTATTTTTTAATTTTAAAGCTGAATATATCATTCAATTTTATTAATTTTGTTAATGATGGTCTACAGTGTCTCTGAGTGTGGAGAAACAGAGATTGTCACATATACTGGGGGTAGTAAATTGGCCAAACCACTTTAAAGGGAAATTTGGTCAACTGTACCAAAAATTTTATAAATATTTATATATTTTAACAAAGTTATCCTACTTCTGGCATATAGCCAATAAAATAATATTTTTAAAAGTGTAGATGGTGTTTTACATCCAAAGATGTTCACAGTATCATTGTTTATAATATCAAATCATTTGAAATAGCATATGTATACAGAAAGGGGTTAAACACATCACTGTCTATCCCTTTCATGGAATACTGTATCAGCATGATTGACAATGGAGTAGACCAATAGTTCTGCACATCTCTTGCACATTTAAATTACCTAGGGAGATTTTACAATTCTGACTGCCAGCCATACCTCATATCCATTAAATCAGTACTGCTGGAGGTGGGTCCCAGGACTCAGTACTATTTAAAGCTTCCACAACCCCCACCACCCACTGATTCCAATGTCATCCAAGTTTAAGAACCACTGATGTAGATTTCTATTTATTGACATGGAAAAAATATAAATATTCACTAGAATTTGATGATAAAAGCAGATTATAGAACTGTCTGTATAGCATGAGCTCATTTAAAAATATAAATGTGTGGGATTTCTGAGTAAAGATGATGGATTGAACACCCACATTTGCTTTTACTTCTTCCTAAAACTCCACTAAAACAACAATAAAAAAGATTTTTTTAAAGGCACAAACTGATGAGGAAAAAATAACTGGAGGGGGAAAACAGTAATACAATTTTGGAAGCTAGAAAGCATTTGTGTGGTAACTTAGCAGAACCAAGAAAGCTGAATCCTGAACTGACAGTAGGGAAAGCTGAGAAATATGTGTAATCCCGTTTATAACACAGAACTCCAACTGTAATACTTAGTGCAATATTGATAAACTTAGTGCAACCAGGTACTTCCAGAAGGGATGAAGGAAAAGTTAATTTGCAAGTTTATGTAGGAAGTAATTAAAACTCCAGATTCCTGGGGGACAGAGAAAGATGGCAGACCAGAAGATCCTTCTACTGAGCTCTCCTATAAATGACCGGGGAAAAAGAGAGAACCCAGCCATACCTGGTGTAGGGACCTTACCAGAGTCATAGCTCAGGGAGCACAGCAAGAAGGTGGTGAGCTGGATACAGTGTATGATCTGGAGCAGTGGAAATCTGATAAATTAGGCAAGTGATTACAACCAGCTGGGATCAGCTGGCCACCCCCCCCCCAACAGATGCCTGGGATGGGAGGAAGACTTTCTGGAGTTTTCAGATGTTGGGGGAAGCTGTACATTGAATAGAAAGCTTAGAAGAGTGGTAGCCTCAAACTGTATACAGCAACCAGATGTGAATGCCAACTGGACTGGATATACCATAGGTTTGGTGGCTGGCAAGGCAGCCATAATCAGAAGGTCTTGGCAGCCAGGGATCTGCCATTGAGGGAAGGTTGGGAGAAGGTCTTAGTAGGGGCCTAAAGCACAGCTATCTTAATTCCACCTATCAGGATCAGAACTCAACTCTTGGGATACGCTGAGGGACTCCTGCATCCCATGAGAACTGGAGTGAGGGAGCACTGTGAGACCTGCCCCTGAAGGATTCTTCTGAGTTTTCAGATCTCAATCCAGCAGGGTCTGAATGCTGAAGAAACAGCCAGGCAATCACCAAAGGCAACTAAGTTTGGAATAAGGACTATAGAGTCCTTTTGGACTGGCTTTGCTCTCTGTCTCCTGAAAAAAAAACCCCACAGTACCACCTGGTGACCCTGTGACATATTGCAACATACGGTCATCAAGAGCAAGAACTTCTGTTAGAAACAAAAAAGCCAGTGAGAAGGAAAAAGGAGGACAAGGAGGTGAACAAGAAGAAAGAACACATGAGGAAGAACCAACAGGAAAATTCAGGCAGCATGAAAAACCAAAACAGGGGAACTCTTCCAAGGGACAATGAGGAAGCTATTCCAGAAGACTCCACCTATAAAGAATTCATGGACTTGATAGAAAGGGAATTTAAAATATGGACGATAAAGACAATAAAAGGAATGGAAGAGAAAATGGAAAGACAGAACCAAAAGTCAGATGATAGATACATAAAATATAGAAAGGATATGGTGAAGCTTAAGGAAATGAAGGAGACAATCAGTGAATGTAAAGATGCAGTGAAAGTATCAAAAATAGGTTAGACCATGGAGAAGAAAGTACCTCAGAACTAGAGGATAAAATTTTCAAGTTAACCCAGGTAGTTAAAGAGGCAGAAAAGAAAAGAGAGAAAGCAGAATGGGCATTTAGAAAACTAGAAGACTCCATGAAGTGTTCAAACAATTGAATAATAGAGATTCCCGAAGGGGAAGAAGATTGTCCCAAAGAATGGACATCCTTCTGGAGACTATCATAAATGAAAACTTCCCAAGTTTTACTAAAGACCCTGACACACTCCTTTCAGATGGATATTAAACCCTGAGTCATCTCTACTCAAAGAGAGCCTCTCTAAGACATATTGTAATGAACCTGTCCAAAGTCAAGATGAAAGCAAAAATTCTGCAAGCAGCCAGGAATAACTGCCAAGTGACCTACAAAGACAGAGCCATTAGGATGACAGCAGAGTTTTCAACCAAAACCTTCCAAGTCAGAAGAGCATGGTCATCCACCTTCAACACTCTTAAACAAACAATTTTCAGCCCAGAATTTAGTATCCTGCTAAAGTAAGCTTCAAAATAGATGGAGAAATCAAATCTTTTGCAGATATACAAGCACTGAGGAAATTCACCACAACAAGACCAACACTACGGGAAATACTTAGACCTATTCTCAACAACCACCACCACAATGGACCACCAGCAAACTAAAAACCCAGAAACTAAAGGCCAAAGCTTAGCTTCCAGAGTGGCGCAAAGGATAGAACTACACAACAAACTTTCACAAAATAAGATGAATAGAACTCCACTACAATTATCAATTCTCTCAAAAAATGTCAATGGACTGAATTCTTCACTGAAGAGGCACAGTCTTGCTGATTGGATAAAGAAGCACAAGCCAGGTGGCACCTGTGGTTCAAAGGACTAGGGCGTTGGCTCCATATGCTGGAGGTGGCGGGTTCAAACCCAGCCCCGGCCAAAACACACACACACACAAAAAAAAAATAATAATAAAAAAATAAAAAAAAAGCATAAGCCATTCATAGTCTGTCTCCAAGCTCCAAGAGACACACCTAGCCTTGAAGGACTAATCAAGACTCAGGGTTAAGAGATGGGAAAACAGTATTTCTAGCAAATGGAAATCAGAAGAAAGGAGGTTTTGCAATCTTATTTTCAGATACAAGGAGATTTAAAGCACCTGAAGTTAAGAAAGACAAAGATTGACACTTTATACTGGTCAAAGGAACATACAACAAGAAGACAATTGAGTTTTAAATATTTATGCACCAAATGTAAATGCTCCTATGTTTATGAAACAGACCTTGATGGGTCTGAGCAACAGGATATACTATAACACCATAACAGTCGGGGACTTTAACACCCCTGTCACAGAACTGTAAATCTCCTCTAAACAGAAACCAAACAAAGATACAAAGGACTTAAATGTAACCCTAGAACAAATGGGATTAATAGACATATACAGAACATACCATCCCAAAGCTAGGGAATATACATTTTTCTCATCAACCATTGATATATACTCCAAAACCAAACACATCCTAGGATACAAATCAAACCTCAGCAAATTAAAAGGATAGAAATTATACCTTGTACCTTATCAGACCACAAGGCAATAAAGGTAGAACTCAACTCCAACAAAAACTTTCATTTTCACAAAAAGACTTGGAAATTAAACAACCTAATGTTTAATGACAGATGGGTATAGGGAAATCGTTAAATTCCTCAAACATAACAATAATGAAGACGCAAGTTACCAAAACCTGTGGGATACAGAAAAAAGCAGTCTGAAGAGGGAAATTTATCATATTACAAGCCTATATTCAAGAAACAGAAACAGAGTGCATCAATAAACTCATGAACTATCTTATGGAATTGGAAAAAGAAGAACAATCTAATCCCAAACCAAGCAGAAGAAAAGAAATAACCAAAATTAAATCAGAGATTAATGCAATTGAAAATAAAAGAATTATTTAGATAATTACAAACAAAAAGTTGGTTATTAAAAAAATAAATAAAATTGATAAACCTTTGGCCAGATTAACTAGAAACATAAAAGTAAAATCTGTAATATCCTCAATCAGAAATAAACTAACAACAGATGCCATAGAGATACAAGAGATCATCTCTGAGTACTACAAGAAACTTTATGCCCAGAAATTTGACTATATGGAGAAAATGGGTCACACCTAGAATCACACCCTCTCTCTAGACTTAATAAGAAATAGATCTCTTGAATAGCCCAATTTCCAGAACTGAAATCAAAGAAAAAAGAAAAAATCTCCCAACCAAAAAAAGCCCTGATCCATACGGCTTCACAACAGAATTCTATCAAACCTTCAAAGAAGAGTTTATACTCACACTGCAGAAATTATTCCAAAAAATTGAGAAGGAAAAAATCTTTCCCAACATGTTCTATGAAACAAACATCACCCTGATACCAAAACCAGGAAAAGACCCAACTAAAAAGGAGAATTTCGAACAAATTTCAATAATGAATATAGATGCAAAAATTCTCAATAAAATCCTAGCCAATCGATTATAGCTACACATAAAGAAAATAATCACAATCAAGTAGGTTTCATCCTAAGGATGCAAGGCTTGTTTAATATACAGTAGTCCAGAAACATAATTCACCATATCAACAGAAGCAAAAACAAAGACCATATAATCCTCTCAATAGGTGCAGAAAAAGCATTTGATAAAATTCATCATCCTTTTCTAATTAGAACACTTATAAATGTAGGCATAGGTGACACATTTTGTAATCTGATCAAAGCCATCTATGACAAATCCATAGCTAATATCATACTGAACAGAGTAAAACTGAAAACTTTTCCACTTAGAACTGGAAACAAACAAGTTTGTTCTCTATCACCACTACTATTCAACATAATGCTGGAAGTTCTAGCCAATAGAATCAGGCAAGAGAAGGAAATAAAGGACATCCGAATGGGTGCACAGGAAGTCAAACTCTCCTTCTTTGCCGACAATATGATCTTATACTTAGAGAACCCTAAAGACTCAACCACAAGACTCCTGGAAGCAATCAAAAAATACAGCAATGTCTCAGGATATAAAATCAGTGTCTACAAATCTGTAGCCTTTGTATATGCCAATAATAGCCAAGATGAGAAGCTAATCAAGGACACAATTCCCTTCACAATAGCTTCAAAAACAATGAAATACCTAGGAATATAACAAAAGATGAAGGACCTCTACAAAGAAAATTACAAAACCCTAAGAAAAGAAATAGCAGAAGATATTAACAAATGGAAGAACATACCATGCTCATGGCTGGGAAGAATCAATATTTTGTGAAAATGTCTATGCTACCCAAAGCAATCTACAGATTCAATGTTATCCCCATTAAAATACCATCATCATACTTTTAAGATTTTGAAAAAATTAATTCTTATTTTGTATGGAACCAGAAGAAATCCTGTATAGCCAAGGCAATTCTTAGTAATAAAAACAAAGCTGGGGGTATCACTCTATCAGACTTTTGGCTATACCACAAGGCCATAGTGATCAAAACAGCATGGTACTAGCACAAAAATAGAGACACTGACATTTGGAACTGAATATAAAAGCATGAGATAAAACTAACCTCTTACAGCCACCTGAACTTTGATAAACCAAATAAGAACATACACTGGAAAAGAATCCCTATTCAATAAATGGTGCTGGGAGAACTGGATAACCACATATAAAAGACTGAAACTGGACCTGCAACTCTCACCACTTACAAAAATTGACTCAAGATGGATAAAAGATTTAAACATGAAACAATAAAAACCGTCAAAGAAAGTGTGGGGAAAACACTTGAAGATATTGGCCTGGGGAAAGAATTTATGAAGAAGACTTCCATGACAACTGCAACAACAAAAATAAACAAATGGGACTTAACTAAATTGAAAAGCTTCTGTACAGCTAAGGGAACAACAAAGGAAACAGACAACCTTCAGAATGGGAAAAGATATTTGCATATTATAAATTGGACAAAAACTTAGTAACTAGGATCTATAGAGAACTCAAATGACCTATATATCACTGGGCAAGAGAGATGAATAGAACCTTCTCTATAGAAGATAGACAAATGGCTAACAAACATATGAAAAAATGTTCATTGTCCCTAATCATCAGAGAAATGCAAATCAAAACTACCTTGAGATATCATCTAACCCCAGTGAGAATGGCCCACATCACAAAGTCTCAAAGCTGAAGAAGATGCTGGCATGGATGTGGAGAGAAGGGAGCACTTTTAACACTGTTGGTGGGACTGCAAACTAATACTACCTTTTTGGAAGGAAGTATGGAGAATCCTCAAAGAACTCAAATTAGACCTCACATTTGATCCTGCAATCACATTACTAGGCATCTACCCAGAAGGAAAAAAAAAATCCTTTTATCATAAAGACATTTGCACTAGACTGTTCATTGCAGATCGATTTACAATTGCCAAAATGTGGAAACAGCCTAAATGCCCACCAACCCAGGAATGGATTAACAAGCTGTGGTATATGTATACCATGGAATGCTATTCAGCTACTTAAAAAGATGGAGACTTTACAACTTTTGCATTAACCTGGATGGAAGTGGAATACATTCTTCATAGTAAAGCATCACAAGAATGGAAAGCAAGAATCCAATGTACTCTATCCTAATATGAAGGCAGTAGATGAGCTAATACAAGGAGGGGGGTGGGGAATCAGCAAACTGGGAGGGGAGGAGAGAGGGGAATGGGAGGGGTCATGGTGTATGGCACACCTCTTGGGGGCAGGACACAATTATAAGAGGGACCTAATCTAACAAATGCAATTAGTGTAACCTAATTCTTTGTATAATAATAATAATAATAATACCTCCAGATTCCTTCCTCAATCCCAGTGAGAGTAATTTATTTTCTGGATAGACTAAAACAAAGAGTTATATACAGAGTTATCAGACATGCTAAAATGGATAGATTCAGTTAATGCTGAGACCCCAGGCTCCCTTTCCTGACTCAGTTCCCAGAACAGTGGCTGCCAGGAAGGGGTTTAGAAGGATTCTGAGTAACCCAAGAAGAGAGACCTAAAGGTACTTGCTATGGGCTTGTTGAGTCCTCCAAAACACCATGAGTTGAAATACTAACTTTAGTACCTCAGAATATGACTGTATTTGAGGATAGGGTCTTTAAAGAAGTAATTTAGGTAAAATGAAATAATTTGAATTTAGGTAAAATGAAATCATTAAAATGGCTGTAATGAAATATGACAGTTATCCCTATAAATTTGGACACAGACACATACAAATAAATGACTACATGAAGGTACAGGGAGAGAATGTCCATCTATAAGTGTGGAGAGAGGCCGCAGAAGAAAACAACCCTGCCAAAACCTTGTCTTCGACTTCTGGTCTTCAGAATTGTGATAAAATAAATTTTATGTTATTTAAGCCACCTAGTCTATGTTACTTTTTTATGATAGCTCTAAAAAACTAATACAGTACTATAGCAGAATTCCCTTCAAAATGGTCTAGGCATACCACCCTCCAGTGTAACTCTACGTTGACAATGCCCACCCACATACTCAGAGATTCCGATTGCCTTTTGGTTCCCCACTCTTAAACATTAGCAGACATCCAAGACTTATCAGACATCTGTGCAACACTTCCAACATGAAAGATGGAATTCAAAGCGAATAAAAAAGAAACAAACAAAAAATTAAAAAGACTCAGGGAAAGGAGTGACTATTCATGAAGGGGGAAAAAAAAGACTTGTAAAATATGTAAATGAACTTCATAAACATAATGCTAAGTGAAAGGAACCAGACACAAAAGATCGCATATTATATCATTCTATTGATATAAAATGTTCAGAATAGGCAAATTCCTAAAGACAGGAAGCAGATTAGTGGTTGCTATAAAATGGGGGAATGAGGGAATAGGGATTGACTGCAAGTATACTGGGTATTTGGGGGGAAGATGATGTAAATTTTTCTGGAATTAGATAATAATGATGCTTACAGAACTCTGTGAATATACTAAAAATCATTGAATTTTATACTTTGAAAGGTTGAGTTTTATAGTGTATAAATGACATCTCAAGCTGCTATAAAATTGTATAATATCCTCAGAAAAATATGAATACAAATTATGCCAAAAAGTAAGAGGCATTCAAAAAACAAACAAAAGGAGCATTTGGACATTAAATTCCATTATGGTAAAAAATATAAATAAATTCAACAGAGAAATTGGCATATAAAATTGTAGAAAATCTCTCAGAAAATAGACAAAAAGAAAGATGTCTCAGAAAGATGACAAAACAAAACAATAGAAAAAAAAAAAGATAAAGTTAGAGAACTAGTCAGAGATACCACACTCAAATAACGGCAGTGCATTAGAGCATTTAGAAAGGTACAAGGAAAGTATATTAGTCATCCATTCCCACATAATAAATTTTGTGGGACAGGAATTCAGGGCACAGTAGGAATGGTTTGTCTGTGTTACACAAAGTCTGAAGCCTCAACTGGAAGGATTCAAGTTAGAGGACTAGAATCAGCTGAAGACATAATAGAAAAAAATTATGATTCTAATCTGCTAAACTTCACAAATCATTTGGAGTCTCTTAATTTTTCCAAATATTAGTTCATAATCACTATGATTTACTATTCACAGAGTATATGTATACATTCTCCTCAGGGTATATTTTCAGAAATACAAGAGAAAAAAATTTTTCAAATTCTGTTGGTAAACAAGTTTATGTGGGACTCAGCATGAATTTCTACTTTGATGTTTTTCTTTTGGAAATTGAATATATGTACTTTTCTTTACAGAAGAAAGAAAGTAAAGAAGGAAAGGAGAGAGAAAGAGGGAAGGGAGAGGGAAAGGAAAGCAAAGGAAAAAAAAAGCTAAGGCTTGAATCATTTGTTAATTATAATAAGCATAATTTTAACATTTTCAAGTGCAAAAATAGAAGGCAGAAGATTTTTGTGTAATTATGCCAGATTCCCAAATGGATGTGTGCTAAGCTTGGTGTAAACAAACAGAAACTCATAGATACGTATTTTTCCACTCCAGTACCTCAGAAGAGAAGTTCGCCAAATTGGTTAGTTTCACCTTTGAAGTTTAATGTCATACTGTTTCCAGAATGAAGAATCTAATAACCACGTATTACTTGGCATTTTTTAAAGTCAGTTTAAATGGCTTTATAGCCATCCAGACACTTGATCCAGACTTTTGGTTTTCTTTATCTATGTCACTCACTATTGAGGTTACAGAATCAAATAGGATTTGTAAGGGAGTTAAAAATCAAACTACATCCTGATCACCAGATCATGATACTGTGTAATTAAGTTTCAAAGAAAATACATGAAATTATTGGTTTTTGACACCATGTCTTAGATAAAAAGAAAGCTATTTTAAAACATATTTTCCCTATGATCTACAGGAACTAAACAGTTGTTTTGTCTCAGGTGCTGTTTAAAGTGCTTTGCATATTTTGCCACACTTAATTGTCACAAAATCCTATGTGGTTAAGTACTATTATTATGCATTTTACAAAGGAGAAAACAGGCTTGGCACCCATAGTACAGTGGTTAGGGCGCCAGTCATATACACCAAGGCTGGAGGGTTCGAACCCAGCCCTGGCCAGCTAAGCAACAACAACAACTGCAACAGAAAAATAATTGGGTATTGTGGCAGGCGCCTGTAATCCCAGCTACTTGGGAGGCTGAGGCAAGAGAATCGCTTAAGCCCAAGTGTTAGAGGTTGCTGTGAGCTGTGGTGCCACAGCACTCTACCCAGGGTGACATAGTGCTCTATCTCAAAAAAAAAGAAAGGAGAAAACAGAGGCATAGAGATAAGTGACTTGCTAAAGGCCTCACAGCTAGTAAAAAAGAACTGGGATCTGACCCTCCAGAGGTATGCTTCCACAATCTTAACTATCTATCTGTACTGACTGCAACTCAGAAGACTGGTTTGAAAATGTCCCTGGAAACAGCCAGTCACGTTTTTTTTGTTTGTTTTTTGTTTTTGTTTTTTATTTCAGATTAATATGAGATTACAAATGATTAGGTTACATTGTTTGCATTTCTTAGGTACTGTTCAAGTTGTAGTTGAGCCCTTCACTCAGGAGGTGTGCTGTATACCCTTACATTGTGCCCATTAGGTGAGAGCACACCAATCTCCCTCCTTCCTCCCCTTTCCCCTTTCCCTCCTCCCCTTTCATTTAAATGAGATGAGCTGATCAATTTTAAGAAAGAAAAACCCTTAGTTTCTCCTGAAAGGCACATTTACTTAATATAAAGTTTGGAAATACCGGCCACCTAACTAATGAAATAAAATATCCTTTCTAGTTGGTAAATATCAATTCAGATCAAATCATTTTTTTTTTTTTTTTTTTTTTTTTTGGCTGGGGCTGGGTTTGAACCTGCCACCTCTGGCATATGGGACCGGCGCCCTACTCCTTGAGCCACAGGTGTCGCCCCAGATCAAATCATTTTTAAGACTACAAAATACAATTTAAGGAAATCTCATTGTTATTAATATCCAATCCACGAGAATAAGAGAACATATAATCCTAATTACAAACTAGTATCTATAAAAATAATGTATATTTTTGTATTCAAAAAGCAATCAAATTTGCTCTGTCCACAATCAACTAAGTGTGAATTATGGTAATTCAGGCATATTGGCTCATCACAGCACATAACAAAAAGCAGCATTCCCTGTCTTTATATATATTTTATTAAAATAATAAATGTTAACAAACCAAAAGGTACAGAAAATCCCATTATGAAAGCCCAGAGACTTCTTCTCATGCTGCCTTCCCCAACCTTAAACCCACTTCTCACAAGCAATCTATTTTCACTGTTTCTCATTTTGAGATCCCTGGAAGTCTGGATGATACTCTCAGACCCATTTTGGTTGAAATTCAGGCCTTTAATTGGGTCCTTCGTTGCAGATTGTTGACGAAGGGATTTTTCCTTTTTTTGGTAGATACTCACATGGACTTTTTATTTTTGTTTATATTTACCTTTTAATTTTTTGTTAATTTTTGGGGTTATATCACAGTACCTATTTATGGAGTATATGTAAAATATTGATACAAACAATGCAATGTGTCGTGATCAACTCAAGTAATTGGGATATCTATCACCTCAAGTATTTATCATTTATTTGTTTTATGTACACTCTCATTCCACTCTTCTACTTATTTTGACATATACAATAAATTATTGTTAATTATGGTCACACAGTTGTGCTACCAAGCACTATATCCTATTTCATCTAACTGCATTTTTTTAACACATTTACGGGAACTTTTGCATTTAATGATATAGGTGCTGAGTCACCTTCTTCTGGAACTCCTACTGGTTTTTGGTACCAAAAAAAAAAAATTACAGTCCTTTATCTTATAAATTTCTTTCTTGATGCACTATTACTGAAAACTACTTGGAATTATAATGGCCAACCTGGGGATCTTTTAATCTCCCCAAACTTGCTTTCTCTGTGGACAATTATAAGGTCTAAAAGAAAGGATAAATAGCCTAAGTGGGATGTCTATTGTAACTCTGTATCTTAAAGCATCTAAAATACTCCAGGAATCTAAAATAACATGGCTAAGAGATAACAATGCCAAATCAGCTCAAAGACTCTCTAATTGAAAAAAAAAAAACCTCAGAAGCTTCTAAAAAATGAAAACAAATCCAGAACCAAGCAATGCCTCTATTTGTTTGTCTTTGTCCTGGGTCATCTCCCTCTCCTAGCCCTACCCCTTCCATCCCTCTTACAAAATCTTATTTTAAACCTGGAAAATTACGAAGAGGCTTATTGGATTGAGTTGCTATTGGAAAAATATACTGTTGGAAATTTTAATTATCAGAGGCCAAAAAATGGATCCTTTCAGTCAAAAATACTCTTATATTTAAAAATATTTTAGAGATCTCTTATTCTAAACAATTACTTTATTTGTATTTATGGGAGAATCAAAAATTTTTAAAGAGACGTAATGTGTCATTTCTAGCTTTAGAAATTCACCTAACAAAATTAAAAGTAAAAATCTGACCTAAAACAAAGTAAAAATCCTTTGTGTACTCAGACTGCCTGCTTTGAACTTCCTGTGGGATTTACACAAAAGGCATTGCACCCTAAGGTGTAGTGGCTAAGGTTTGGTACTTTCACTGCTTGGCCCGGGTTTGATTCCTAATCAGGGGACCAATCCTGGCTGACATATGTCCTTTTATTAAGGAGAAGACACATTCATTTTTAAAATTAGTTTGAAGCTGGGCACAGTGGTTCATGTCTGTAATTCCAGCACTTCAGGATGCCAAGGCAGGGTGATCACTTGAGGCCAGGAGTTTAAGACCAGCCTGAGCAACATAGAAAGACCCCATCTCTACAAAAATTTGTACAGATTTGCCAAGCATGGTTGTACATATCTGTAGTCCTAGCTACTTGGGAGACTGAGGTGGGCTTGAGCCTAGGAGTTTGAGGTTATAAGGAGCTATAATGGTGCCACTGTACTCTTGCCTGGGCAACCGAGTGAGACCTTATCTCAAAAAAAAAATTTGATTTGGATGGGGTGTGGTGCCTGAAATCCTAGCACTCTGGAGGCTGAGGTGGGTGGATTGCTTGAGTTCAGGACTTCCACACAAGCCTAACCAAGAGCAGACCCCATCTGTAATAAAAATATAAAAAATGTAACCAGACATGGTGTTGGGAGCCTGTAGTCCCAGGTCCCCAGGAGACTGAGTCAAGAGTTTGAGGTTGCTGTGATCCATGGCACTCTACCCAGGGCAACAGAGTGATACTTTGTCTCCAAAAAAAAAAAAAAGAATGGTTTTCTTGTGACTGACTCTTGAATTTTAGGGGGTAATTATTATTTATCATTTACCCTTTTTATTTCCTGTCTTACCAACTGTATCTCTTAATGTTTTATCTATAGGATACATGAGATGGTTGACCTTTGTGTGTAGATGACCAGCTGAGACGCTGAGATCCTAGACAATATCAGTGAACAAAAATAGAACTTGTACCCCATTTGTGGCTAATGAATCTTTCCTTTCTTTGTACTATCTTTGGGGGGTGGTTCTTGATCTTGTGAGGACTTCTTTGCACTTCTTTGGGGATGCCTCATATGTTCTTGGTTAAATTATAACCCTGGTTAAGTTTTTTTTTTTTTTATTTTGTTTTGTTCTTGGTAAGTACTTTTGGGGGAAGAAAGTAAAAAAATCCAGGAATATTGGCTGTTTGTCCTGGCTAAAATCTGATAAGGGGAGATTTTAAAAGATTTTTTAAAAGACCTCTACGACCAGAAGTTAACTTAATTAAAAGCTGATGTTCAAGCTATGTGTTTTATTTATTTTAAAAAAGGTCTTTCTGCTTTTGTTCTTTTGAATTCTTTTTTGGGATATATTTTAATTATATGTTTGGTCTTTCTGTTTACCTACTTTGTTATTCATTTATTTTTTTCTGAGAAAAATGTAAAACTTCATTGGTCTTTCTGAAAAGCTTAAAATCTTCACATTGGCATTTCTAAGAATTATTCTTTCATTTCCTTCCACTTCTATTCTTCTTTCCTTTTAGCCATATTCAATTCCACATAAAGAGAACTAGAGAGGGTTTCTGGTGGCTCTGAGACTCCTTAAGGAACAAGAGAAAAAGGTTCCACACACACCCTTTTGGGGGTCTTTTAAGGAACTTTTGGAGACCCTAGAGCAGGCGTCCTCAAACTGCAGCCCGCAGGCCACATGAAGCGGTGTGAATTGTATTTGTTCCCATTTTGTTTTTTACTTCAAAATAAGATATGTGCAGTGTGCATAGGAATTTGTTCATAGTTTTTTGTTTTTTTTTTTTAAACTATAGTCCGGCCCTCCAACGGTCTGAGGGACAGTGAATTGGCCCCCTGTTTAAAAAGTTTGAGGACGCCTGCCCTAGATGAACAGGTTTTTCTCAAGCCTAAAGATCTGCTCTCCTTTACAGTGAGCTCCTTGAGATACCAAGGATTACTTCGTACTATGACAGAAAACTTAACATCTGTGTGTGAGATGGCTGACAGGTCACCAGAATAGGCTGAATTTTAGAGGTAGTTGACAGCAGTTATAATGAGTGGTTATTACTGCGGGGGGCTACTCGTTTCTTTGCACATTTAGATAAGAAAAGGGAAGTTTGGACACATGGAGGATATGGAAATACTTTTCACTACTCCTACCGGCATTAGACAAGACTCCCACAGGGGGTAGGCTGATTAGAGTGAACTGATTGTTGATATACTGGCCTTGAGGAAGGTACACTGTGGAAGCACTGCACAGCCTGTTCTATGGCATTTCTGCCTTTGTGAAAACTCGGGATTCAATGCAAAAATATGACCTTGATTTCTGGGTAATGTAGATGATTGTCTTCCAGGGGTACTTGCTTTTCAGCTTTACAGAGGGTGCAAAAAATGTATGCACATTTTAAGAAAGGAAAAACTATATTAATATTGTAATACTCAATATATACTGGTAACAAAAGATGAATACAAGTCACATTAAGCACCTCTTGCAATTGCAGAAGTCAAACATGACTTGAGTATTACAAATTTAATAGTTTATTTTTTTCCTTTCTTAAATATGTATACATGTTTATGGCACCCTCTGTGTAAGTATCAGGTCCTAGAAACTGCAAATGCTTTATTGGCCCTGTTTGTTAATGGGCTCTGTCCTGAGCTCAGTTGTCTGGTTGGAAAATGAAGACTAAATTAGAAGTCACCTATCTAACAAAAATTAATCTTAATCATCGTATAAAATCCAGTGGCTTGAAACTCAATATTGGGACTAAAAAAAAATAAAATAAAATCCTGTAGTGAATCCCTAAGACTTTGTTATTTTGATATCCATTTTTAATCTCCCCCTAATGCACCCAAACGTCTTGAGAAAGCTTCAATTCTCTTTCTGTGCTTGAGATACAAATTTGCTACTCTGTTTTCTCTAAAACTTGGTCAGGGGTTCAGCCATGTGGAACAGATAAACTTTAACTTTCTCCATTTACAGAGGCACAATTTAATCCAACTGCCCCCGTTAATATGGTGAGTTTAGCCATCTCTCGACTAAAAATTTTAAATCAAAGCTATAAAATTTGTTTTTGCATTTGTCTGTATTTTTATGTACACATGAATACATGTCTGTGTTTGTATATTGTCTACATCGGTTGTTTTCAATCCTTTTTATCTCGTGGGACACATGAACCTAAAGGTAAACTTCCACAGCACACTTAAATTATGTTGATCAAAAAAGAGTAAAAAAAAATATATACTTACCGTGCTTTGAACTTCTTTCAAAAATAATTTAATTAATGATTTTAAAAAATATTTCACTGCAAACCTAAGATCCTCTCATGGCACAGCAGTGTGACATAGCAAATGATTGAAAATCAAAATTAAATAATTACCTCTAACGCTTTTCAGCTTCACATGACATTAATAATCTTTGGTATAGCCCCACATACTGAGGGTGGCAGGTTCAAACCCAGCCCTGGCCAAACTGCAACAAAAAAAATCGCCGGGTTTTGTGGTGGGCGCCTATAGTCCCAGCTACTCAGGAGGCTGAGGCAAGAGAATCACCTAAGCCCAGGAGCTGGAGGTCGCTGGGAGCTGTGTGATGCCAGGGCATCACAAGGTGATGAGGGTGATAAAGTGAGACTCTGTCTCTATAAAAAATAATAATAATAAAATAAATAAATAAAACAGAAAAAATAATCTTTGGTATATAAAACTAGTTTTAAAAATTTTGATAAAATTTAAAAAAGTTTTCAGAATTTTAGATATTTTTTCTTGAGTCTACTTGTCAGACAAATTAATGCTGCCTCTGACCAGACATTTTATGGTCATAACACTGGTGCTTCTGTGATGTTTTTGATATTTGCTTGATTTGTCCATAGCTATGTCTTCAATTTGACCCTTTAGATTCTGGGGTCCAGACAGGTGGCCACGGTGTGGCCTGAAGACATATGTATGTCCTTCAGTAAGTTCTGAAGTTGTTTATTATGTTTAATTGACATCAAGGCCTTTGTCCTAGGCCAGAAGTTGTAGGACAGAGCCAAGTCCAACACATCCTCCCTGGCCTGGCCCTGCTTCCTGGAGCTGTTTGGAGGAGTTGAATCCTGCAGACATGGTCTTCACAGCTCTGTCTTCTGCCCTGGGCTCTCCACCTGATACATAATAAGCCATTTTCTTTACTTCCTAGGTTTTTCACTGGAAATCAGTGCTCCTGAGGCTTAAAATCATAGTTAATTTATATAATTATAACTATCTGACATAAAAGAAACTATTTGTACATAGAGTGTACCAGAAATATAGGATGCCTTTTTGGCATGGGGGCTTATAAGAAAGGCATAAGAAAGTGGTTTTTGTTAAAGGAGAAGTAATTTTGTCTAGCTTAAAAGTTACTGAAGGGTTATTTTATTATTTTATTTTATTTATTTACTTTTTTTTCTTTTTTTTGAGACAGAGTCTCACTATGTCTCCCTTGGTAGGGTACCGTGGCGGCACAGCTTACAGCAAGCTCAAACTCTTGAGCTTAAGCGATTCTCTTGCCTCAGCCTCCCAAGTAGCTGGGACTACAGGCACCCACCATAATGCCTGGCTATTTTTTGTTGCAGTTGTCATTGCTGTTTAGCAGGCCCAGACTGAGTTTGAACCTGTCAGCCTCTGTGCATGTGGCCAGCACCGTAACCACTGTGCTATGGGTGCCGAGCTATTGTTCATTTATTTTAGATTAATATGATAGTACAAACAATTAGGTTATTTTTTATTTCAGATTAATATGAGGGTACAAATGTTTAGGTTACATTATTTTCATTTCTGAGGTAAACTTCAAGTTGTAGTTGAGCCCTTCCCTCATGAGATGTGCCATATACACTTCCATTGTGCTCCATTAGGTGAGAGCTTACCAATCCTCCCTGGCCCCCCCCATTCCTGCCCTCCACCTGTGGATTTAAATTTTATTCAGTTGTTTTCTCATGTGAGTATGTAGTTGTTCATCTACCAATTTCATATTAGTATTGAGAACATTGGATACTTGATTTTCCATTCTTGTGATACTTTACTAAAGAGAAAGTTCTTCAACTCCACCCAGGTAAATACAAAAGATGTAAAGTCTCTATCTTTTTATGGCAAAATAGTATTCCATGGTATACCACAGTTTATTAATCCATTCATTAGTTGATGGGCACTTGGGTTGGTTCCACATCTTGGCGATAGTGAATTGGGCTGCAGTGAACATTCTAGTGCAAATGTCCTTACATAAAAATGATTTTTTTTAACTTCTTGGTAGATACTTAGTAATGGAATTGAGGGATCAAATGGAAGGTCTATTTTGAGTTCTTTGAGGATTCTCCATACTTCTTTCCAAAGAGGCTGTATTAGTTTGCAATCCCACCAACAGTATAAAAGTGTTCCCTTCTCTCTACATCCACACTAGCGTGTGCAGCTTTGAGATTTTGTGATGTGGGTTGTTCTCACTGGGGTTAGGTTATGATCTCAAAGTGGTTTTGATATGCATTTCTCTGATGATTAGGGATGAGGAGCATTTTTTCATGGGTTTGTTGGCCATTTGTCTGTCATCTTCAGGAAGGATCTGTTCATGTCTCTTGCCTGCTGATAAATGGGATTGTTTGACATTTTCTTATTGATTAGTTTGAGTTCTCTGTATATTCTAGTTTTCAGCCCTCAAAGGTTATTTTAACTTTATGGGATAAAAAAGAATTATAGATAAAACTGAATTGATGTAGCAAGTTGAGGAAAGAAGGAAAATGGGAAAAGTTACAAGAGGTTATAAAAGGTTTATGGAAATCTTATATAGCCAAAGCTAATTGAGATTGGATGACTTGTGAGGTTTTATTAAAATTAGCTATTGTATTAATATCAATATATTGTTACAAAGGTAGAATTTAGATTTTTCTTTTGAACAAGATTTTTGTGTAGTATTAATTAGAAATAGTAAAAGACTAGTTTGCCTATTGAATGAAAAGAAAATAGGGGACACTTTGCCTCTGTTGTCTTTTTTTAAAATATATTGTTTTTTAGAGTCTTGCACTGTTGCTGAGGTTAGAGTACAGTGGCAAGATGTTAGCTCACTGCAGTCTTAAACTCCTGGGCTCAAACAATACTCCTGCCTCAGCCTCCTGCATAGCTAGGACTACAGGCACACACCACCACACCTGGTTAATGGTTTTTTGTGTTTGTTTTTTGTAGAGATGAGGTCTTGCTCTATGGCCTAGGCTTGTCTTGAACTTATGGCCTCAAGCAATCCTCCTGCATCAACTTCCCAATGTGCTGAGAGTCACAGGTGTGAGCCACTGCACCCAGCCTTATGTTGTCTTTATTAGGTCTTTTGAATGTTTGGAAAACTTAGTTTCCTTTCTATAAAAGTTTTTCTTGCTTTAATTTTTTTTTTTTTTTTTTTGTAGAGACAGAGTCTCACTTTAGCACCCTCGGTAGAGTGCCATGATGTCACAGGACTCACAGCAACCTCCAGCTCTTGGGCTTTCGCGATCCTCCTGCCTCAGCTTCCCGAGCAGCTGGGACTACAGGCGCCCGCCACAACGGGCGGTTATTTTTTGGTTGCAGTTCAGCCGGGGCTGGGTTTGAACCCGCCACCCTCGGTATATGGGGCCAGCACCCTACTCACTGAGCCACAGGCGCCTTGACTAAATGAATGACTATTCTTTTATACTTGGGATCCTCTTTTAATATCAAATGTTTTAAACCTTTTATATAGCAAATCAACCTTTCATATATGAAAAATGTCTAAAAATAAAATTTAAAATTATAAATTAAGTCTTTTTGACATTTAATTAACTTTTGGACATTCCCAAAAGAGCCCCCGAAAGTCCAAGAGAGACATGTCAGGATTATTTGCTATGTTAATCTTACAGAAAGCATTGCCAATTAAGGAATTGTGTTTAACTTTCTTTGAGTTATATTTATATAGATATATTATTAAAGTGCTCCAAAATTGTATGCAATTTCTACAAATCTAGTATATCTTGATATATGAGAAAATTGATTTATTTTGATGTTCTTTTTTCTATTATAATAGTTCCTTGCAAATCCTAATGTGTTGTGTCTTCCAGGAGGCTCATGTAAAAGACTCCGACAGGTACTCTGAAATACAGACCTCTGCTTATGATGTTGAAATTATACAATTGGATTGTGTAAAATTTAAAAAACTAAACTCCATAAAAAAAGGACTCATAAAATTGCTAATCTAACATCGAACGGAACAAGAATTAGTTACATGAGACTAAACTGATGCAGTACTAGAATGATGTTTATGATGTTTTACTTGAAACATTGCTGATTCTTTCTCTGTTTTGTTTTCTAGAGTCTTTTTTTCTCTTAAGGGTCTTAAGTTTATAGTAATTGGGTGAACTATACTTTAATGAGCAAAACTAGAATATTTATATGTCGCTCTACCTGAAATCTCCAGAATTTGGAAACTATTTAGGAGTATTCTTATTTTATGACAATATAGTTATTTACATAAGTTTAATAAGAATATGTTTTCTTTTGTAACAGGACATAATTAGAAACATTAGCTATTTTGCCAATGCTTTGACTAGAGTGTCATATTTTCAAATGTGACCAGGCTGCTTTGAGGAACTGAGGTTGACTTTAAAGGCAATGGAGTTGGGAAAAGACTAGCCCTGTGCCTTGTCAACATTGTTCCTTTACACTTGCAGGGGTATTTGATTTGACGCCCATGGGCTATATGCAGATTGCTTGTCTGTGCTGTCAGATATCATACAAATAATGCACAGACCTTGTTTCTTTTCTCATCAGCTTGCACTAGTGCTTGTATATTTAATGTGTGGCCCAAGATAACTCTTCTTCTTCCAGTGTTCAGCAGAGAAATAAAAAGATTGGCTATCCCTGCAAATATACAGGGGTCCTGACCTTGTAGTAAGAAAAGAATGTCTTTATTTTTTTCCAAATCAAACTTGAAACTGAATCAAACCTTCACACGTATAACACTGGAGTTTTACAGTAATGCAGCATCCAGAAAAACCACAGCATTAATACAAGTTTCAGCACTTTATGATGTTAAAGGATAAATAAATGAATATTTTGATTAAAGTGGAAATCACATAAAATAAAGGTACAATTTATCATATTAATATCTTTTTTAAATTAAAACTTCTAGAAACATTTTAAGCCTAAGTAAAACTAGGACATGAAACAGTCTTAATTCAGAATTCATTTTAAAATGGCAATGCTAAAGTTGAGAATACACGAGAAATATAAAGTCTCTTTGAAGGGAACATGACTTCCAAGTTAAAAATAAACATTGGTTTTGTGAAATTCAACTATATAACACACCTAAACTTTTTACAGTCTGTTTTTACTTAATGGTAAACAAAAACTACCTTGAGCTTTAAGTTTCATTTTATGAAAGACTATTTTGTAGAGCAGTTTTAGCATCACAGCTAAATTGAGAAGAAAGTGCAAAGATTTCCCATATACCTCCTGCTTTGCACATGAATAGCCTGCCCACTACAAGAGTATACTTGTTACTATCACCTGAACCCACACTGCCATATTTTAATCACCTGAAGTCCACAATTTACACTGGAATTCACCCTTGGTGTTGTACTTTCTATGCTTTTGACAAATACATTGTTATATATATCCACCATTATAGTATCACACAGAGTATTTTCACCACCCTAAAAGTCCCCACCGGAATGGAGAAGCATGAATCCTATGTATTCAACTTTGATATGAGGACAATTAATGACACGGTAGGGGTGGGGGAAGGGGAGAGCAGACTGAGACAAAAGGAGGGAGGGAGTGGGGGAAAGGAAAAGAATGTCACTTTCAGATAGCCACAGGAACCTCAAGATATTTTGACAATACCAAGAAGAGAGGAATTCACCCAATTCGTGCAGATATTTTAGGCCCTGTCTGATTATTAGAGTAGCAAGGAAGGAGAGAAAGGAAAAGTTAGTCAACTGGTTCAAACAAACAGCCCTTGATTGGACAGAGCTTAGGAATAGAAAATAGCCATCAATTTTCCAGGGTTTCACAAGTACAAAATGACCTTTCCTCCATTATATAGAAGTAAGAACAGAATGAACACTGACCACCCAGCCTTTGACCTCAACAAATAAAAAGAGCAACTGCTTGAAGTTTGGGGCAATTGCTCTTTTCAAGACGGTCCACTCTACTCCCTTTCTTGGGAGTGTACTTTCACTTCTGCATGAACCTTGCCTAATCCTGTCCACTTTCACTCAATAAACTTGTCACTATCACTTAGTTGTTTACATGTCCTGAAATTCCTTTCTGTAACATTAACAAGAACTTTTATGCCAGTGATATGATAGCAAATCCTTGAAATGCTTTCCCAGCTTTAAAAGGCTTTTTAAAAGTCTAATCTGAGTTTCTTATGTAAAATTACAGCAAAGCCAACTTTAAAAGACCCCAAATAGCCAGTCACTATTCTTACTACTCTTTATGAAAACAACCGGGCATAGTGTATTAAAAGTAAAACTTATCTTGCAGATAAATTGGTCCTACTATGACTTTTCTTCGGTAGGAATGGAGGGATGGGGAGAGAAAAATTGTTTGAGAAGAAAACTATAATATATCTGTTTTTAGATTGTAGCCCTAACCATTGTTTTTAAGTTCTTATTATTTGCCTACAATTTTGACTGAAGCCTGAATTCTTTCCTGGGTAGAAATCTCCAAACTAACATTTCCAGATTTTTCTGTTTTTCTGACTTGGACTCACTAAAATTGCTACTACCTTTTTCCTAAAAAACTGCAAGCTGAAGCTTACATAGAAACAACCCTATGACATACAAATCACCGACTAGAAAAATCTGTCAGGTTGACACTGCCTATTTCTAATTTATAAAAAACTGGTATAGTCTGCTACAAACATTAACTCTATGTTTCTTCGCTTTGAGAACCCATCTACTCATAAAATGCCATCCCCTTGAAATGAGATACAACTGTTTAATTGGACAGGACTATTCTAAGAGATGGAAAACTGGTTTAATGGGATCCTTTGCCACTAAGCTATTAACTCAATTCTTCTCTCCATGGGCACCAACTCAGCTTTCAGTGAGTGAAGCCTCTAAGGAAGTTTCAGACAAAATGATTTGGGGGTACAGAAAAAGGATTCCCTCAAACATGGTGCTTTGACATGCTGAGTGCTTTTAGAAATTGAAAGTGCTCACAAATAATCCTCAAAATCAATGTCTTTCTAACCTTATCTTGTCCCTCCCTCCTCCAAGGGTAGGGAGGGATTCTCTGTGGAATTTCTTTATCTGAGCAATAAAGCTTCTTACCAAAAAAATAAATAAATAAGCACAATTAATCGCTGTCTGTTCCCTCCCTGAAGTCTCATCTTTTTCAAAAAGAAGACTAAGGAATGACTTTTATTTTTTTTGTAATTTACTTTTTTTTTATTTCAAATTAACATAGGGGTAAAATTTTTTAGGTTACATTGTTCTCACTTCCAGGGTAAAGTACCCTTTGTAAAAGAGCCCCTCACCCAGAGGGTATGTTATATACCCTCACAATGTGCACATTAGGTGAGATATCGCCTCTTCCCCTCCCTCCTTCTGCCGATCATCCTCCTCCCTCTGCTCTCCCTCCTCCCACTTCTCTCTACCCCAAACTGGATTATATAAGTGTTCTATTGTTCTTATGAGCATGTAATTGTTTACATATTGATTTCATGTATAACACTGGATATTTATTTTCCATTCTTGAGATACTTTACTAAGAAGAATGTATTTCAACTCCATCCAGGTAAATGTAAAAGATGTAAAGTCTCCATATTTTTAAAGACTGAATAGTATTCCATGGGATACATATACCACAGCTTGTTGATCCATTCATGGGTTGATGGGCACTTCCATGACTTGGTAATTATGAACTTGAAGGAAAGTACTACCAAATCCAAAAGGGAGGGGGACCAGATATGTAGCAGCACCCCTCGCCCCCTACCATAAGAATGTGACCTTTTGTAACTGTCCTAGGAAATAGCCCGAGCTGAACCAGATAACCGGTAACTGGTTCTGAAAGAAAAAAGCTAAGCAAATGTTTAACTGCTGATCTTGTCTTAAGACAGATGAGTAATGAACCAGAGTTCTTCTTATCTGGAAAAGCCCCTATGTCTCCTACTCCTCCCTAAAGCCCCTGCTATGTCTGCTACCCCTCCCTAAAGCCCCTGCTATGTCTGCTACTCCTCCCTACTTTGTGGTTTTTGCCTTTATAAGCTTGTGAAAACTGCTGTTCAGGGCTTGACTCCTCGGCTCCTAAAAGAGTTGTGAGTCAAGCCCCAGCATGCTGGAATAAAATCCTCTTGCTATTTGCATCAAGCGCCGTCTCTTGCGGTTGATTGGGGTCGTCGGAGCTCAGGGCAGAGTGGGGGGGTCCTGCCCCAAGTCTTTCAAACTGAGCCGCAATAAACATTTTGTTGGAAATGTTTTTGTGGTAAAATGATTTTTATTCTCCTGGGTAGATACTTGGTAAACATATTACAGGATCAAATGGAAAGTCTACTTTTAGCTCTTTGAGGATTCTCCATACTTCTCTCCAAAAAGTCTGTATTAGTTGGCAATCCCACTAGCAGTATAGAAGTGCTCCCTTCTCTCCACATCCATGCCAGCATCTGTTCTGTGACTTTGTGATGTAAGCTAATCTTGCTGGGGTTAGGTGATATCTTATAGTGGTTGTGTTTTGCATTTCTCTGATGCTTAAAGATGATGAACATTTTTTCACATGTTTGTTGGCCATTCATTAGTCATCCTCAGAGAAATTTCTGTGCAAATCTCTTGCCACTTACAGAGAGAGTTGTTTGCCCTTTTCTTATTGATTAATTTGAGTTTTCTGTAGATTCTAGTTATCAGGCCTTTGTCAGATTCATATCATGCAAAAATCTTCTTCTATTCCCAAGGCCATCTGTTTGTTTTGTTTGTGGTATCTTGAGCTGTGCAAAAGCTTTTCAGCTTAATCAAATTTAAGCATTTAGATGCCTCATCAGGAAAACAGAAAGAGAACAAACAAGTCAACAACCTAATGGGCCATCTCAAGCAACTGGAAAAGGAAGAACAATCTAATCACAAACCCAGCAGAAGGAAAGAAATAACCCAAATTAGAACAGAATTAAATTAAATTAAAAACAAAATAAATGACTTTTAGACATGGTCAATCAAATGTATTTCTCTCCTGATATATAGCTAATCATCACAGACTAAGACTGGCCTATTTATTAGGATTGTTCCTTCGTTATTCAAATTTGACCCATCCCTGAAGCCTTGGATATACATTGACATTTTTTGGTTTGTTTGTTTGTTTAATCAAGCCTTCCTTATATAGACACATTAACATTCAACAACTCCCACCCTGTGACATGACACTCTAGAAACAGGAAAACAGATGACAAATCTGTGGCCAGTCAATGGATGATTGATCAGTGACGCTTCCTCATACCAGATCCTGATCAAAAGGAAAAAATGTGAAATGTGACATACGAGATGGCATCACTCTGGTTCCGAGTTCTGAAATGTAGTCCAGAAGGCATTCTAAGAAGGATAAGTGTCTTTTTTTTTTTTTTTTTGTAGAGACAGAGTGTCACTGTACCGCCCTCGGTAGAGTGCCGTGGCGTCACACAACTCACAGCAACCTCCAACTCCTGGGCTTAGGCGATTCTCTTGTCTCAGCCTCCCAAGTAGCTGGGATTACAGACACCCACCACAAAACGCCTAGCTATTTTTTGTTGCAGTTTGGCCGGGGTTGGGTTTGAACCCCCGCCACCCTCAGTATATGGGGCCGGTGCCCTACTCACTGACCCACAGGTGCCGCCCAGAAGGATAAGTTTCAACCTTGAAAAAATAAAACAGGAATTTGCCTTGAACCTTTCAACTAAACTGCAATGACAGCAACATCCTGGAAAACAGCTGAATTTCACCAGCACGGTGGTTCCTGAAGAGCAATAACCAATGAACTAAGCTATGTACTGAGCCAGCCACCCCCACCAATGATAATTCTTTCAAAACAACTTATGCAATAACCCTCAGCATCCTTTTAAAAATCTCTACTACCCTTCCTTTCTTCGGAACAATGTGGCCTCTAGCTGAATTTGTGTCTCTGAATTCTACTTTTGAAACTCCAATAAATACTCTCCTACTGAATTGCAGTCTAGTCCTTTGCTTCTTCCTGGTTGGCATAGTGCACTTAAAACTCTACTTCTAGTTCTTTAAACTTTTGATAGTATCTCTTGGAAAGAATGCAAATGTGAGCAACACAGATAACAATCAAGGTGGGATGTGTATAGGCAATCTTCCTAGACATGCAACCTATGCAGTCACAAAGGCCTTGGGCTTGGAAGGACCAAGTACTTGGATTAATGGTGTGTTATCATGGTTTTGAAATCATTAAGACCTTAAAGAAAATCTTAAAAATTAAAGGGGATGCTTTGGTCATGGTTGGGTGATTCCTAATTCAATGTAATTTAACTAAAATCACAAGAGATTTTTTAAAGGAACTCAACAGGTGCATTCTTAAATTTCTATGCTTAAGGATATCCAAGATTTGCCTTTGCTATATCAGCTGTCAAAAATCATTATAAGACAACATTAATGTGACATTTGTATAGAGATAAAGGAAAAACTGAAGCAGAAATAGAGTATAGAAAACACGGACATGAATATCAAGCAATGATATATGCAAAGAGTGGTACTATAGAAACAGATTATTTAATAAATGATTCTGGGACACCTGGATATCCTACCATGTGCTGTACTCAAAAATCAGTTGCTGATGGATTAAAACTTTAATATAAAAAAAAAAACTTACACAGGAACTCCCTATTAAATGGAAACTACCTGATGAGCACACTCAAGCACAGAGGAACTCACCAGAAGGGGAAGGCTAGAGCGGGGGTTGTGCGCAAATCTACCTAAGGGGTACAATAAATACTATCTGGATGATAGGAACACTTATAACCCTGACTCAAGCATATCAAAATTGATACATATAAATAAATACATTTTTACCCCCATAACATTTTAAAATAAAAATATCTAAAACATAGGGCAGCGCCTGTGGCTCAGTGTATAGGGTACCAGCCCCATATACCAAGTGTGTCATGTTTGAACCCAGCCGGGGCCAAACTGCAACAACAACAAAAAAAAATAGCTGGGCATTGTGGCAGGTGCCTGTAGTCCCAGCTACTTGGGAGGCTGAGGCAAGAGGATTGCCTAAGCCCAAGAGCTGGAGATTGCTGTGAGCTGTGATGCCAAGGCACTCTACCGAGAGCGACAAAGTAAGACTCAGTCTCTAAAAAAAAACTAAAAAAATCTAAAATATAATAAAACTTTCTTTTTGAGACAGAGTCTCACTTTGTCAACTTTGGTAGAGTGTCATGGGGTCATAGCTCATAGAAACCTCAAACTCCCGGGCTCAAGCAATTCTCTTGCCTTAGCATCCCGAGTAGCTGGGACTGTAGGTGCCCACCACAGCACCCAGCTATTTTTTTTTTTTAGAGACGAGGTCTTGCTTATGCTGAGACTAGTCTCAAACTCCTGAGCTCAGGCAATCTGCCCTCTTGGGCCTCTCAGAGTGCTAGGATTGTAGGTGTGAGCCACCACACCTCACAAAATATAATAAAACTTAACAAGATTTAAAACAATATAGGAGGATATATTTATAAACTCAAACTAAGAAAGTAATTTTTTAACTAAGACTCATAAAGTAATAACAATTAATTCAACTCCATTAAAATTATTAAGTTTTGTTCATTACAAAAGACAGGAAAAAAGACAAGCCATAAACTCAGAGAAGATATGTGCAACAAATATTCCCGATAAAATGTTAATAGTTAGAGTATAAAAAGAATTCCTACAAGGCGGCGCCTGTGGCTCAAAGGAGTAGGGCGCTGGCCCCATATGCCGGAGGTGGTGGGTTCAAGCCCAGACCTGGCCAAAAACTGCAAAAAAAAAAAAAAAACAAAGAATTCCTACAAATCAACAAGGCAAAAAATTGAATAGAAATTGGGCAAAGACATGAACAAACATTTCATAGAAATGGAAAATGAATGGTATATAGCTATGTAAAAAGATGTTCAACCTCATGAATAATCAGAGAAATACAAATTATACCACAATTAAATATAATTTTATACCCATTAGCTTGTAAAAAATTAAGAAAGAACCTGATAACATCAAATGTTTGGGGGATGCATATCACTGAGAACTGCTATTGGGAAGGGAGTATGAACAAGTATAAATACTTTAAAAAACCATCTGGCACCATGTTGTGAAGTTTAACATTCACATGCTCTATGAACCAGCAATTCCACTCCTCAGGATATAACCAGGAGTATTTGTACACCATGCTCATGGCAACACCATTCATAACAGCAAAAGAAAGAAAGAGAGAGAGAAAAGAAAAGCACAAATGAAATGGCCAACAACTGGTGAATATAGACATAAAGCAGTATATTCATACAATGAAACATTAGAAATCAGATAAAATGAATTTGATGTAACCAACAACATGAGTAAATCCTATAAACATAATATTGAGAGGAAAAAAGCAAGTCACAAGACTACTACAGGATTTCATTTTTATAAAGCTCAAAAATAAGCAGAACTTGTGTATCATAAACACAAAATTTAGGCTAATACTAATAGTTAGCTTTATAACTATTAGTTACAAAGAAAGAAGTGTCCACACAAGTGGACAAACCACCCAGCATCTTTGCTAAAACAGACAAGTTTTCTTGTTCTCTCCATTTTCCAGAAGATGAAACACAGGCAGTCCCCGGATTACAAATGAGGAAGGTTCTGTAGATTTGTTCTTATGTTGAATTTGTATGTAAGTTGCAATTACCTATTACCTGTAACAGCCTCTGTTCATAAGTGCAAGTTAAATGTCATTTGGATGTTTGTAACTCAGGGACTGACTGTAATAGCTTCCATCCATAAGTGTGAGTTGTATATAAGCCGGATGTTCATAACTCAGGGACTGCCTGTATTTCTAGTTCACTGTTTATTTAGTATACTCCAGCTTTATGTGCAGTCCCATGAGTTTATCTTCTGTCCTTCCACAGTCATTGTATCCTAAACTCTTTTGTTACTGAGATTGGAAAACATGATGGCAACAGCTTCAACCCCAGTTCTACCTTACCTCAATGGTTTTCAGCTCCATTTAGTTTGTTCCCTGAGAATTGCACTTACTTTCTTTTGACCTCAGATATGCTTTTTAGGAGATGTCTGTGAAAGTGTATCCAATGTTCTCTGGTAGTTTCTGCCATGGTACATCATAAGTCACATTTTAGTTTCTTACATGAAATTAGTTTTTTCCAGTTTATAACTTCTAATTTGGTCAATTATGGTCATCAAATACTAAAAGGAAATCATCAAGACCTCTATTTTTTCAGATCTGTTGCCAAACATATGCATATAATATTGATTTATAATTCTCTCATTATATATATATATATATATAGCTGTAAAGGGAGCTTCTTATGCTTACAAATTATGTTAATTTTGCTTTCTCACTCTTTTCCTTAATTAGTGTTGCTTTGGTTTAGCTAATTTATAGGCATTATCAAAGAACAAGCTTTTGCATTTTACCCTATCTTCTATGATTTTTTTCTAAGTTATTAATTTTGGCCTTTATTTTTTGAATTGCTTTTCTCCTAGTTTCTCCCGGCTTCTCTCATTGTTCTTTTGCTAATATTTTTAGATAAATACGTAGTTTCTTTACTATTCACATTCTTTTTTTTTTTTTAAATGACGATACTCATGGCTATGAATTTTCCTCTGAGAATATACATTTTGGCCACAGCCAAGTAATCCACAACCACTGTCTAAACAGGCTCACCCAGCTGCCACTGTCACATCCACTGGATGACCCTATCCAGAGCAATCCCCCACAACAACAGCCCCCATGGAGAGTGTCAGAACCAATACCCAACTTGAACCTCTGACAACGAACTGGGGAACATCTCTCCACCCAAAACAAAGACCACCAGCACTAGCTCAAACTGTTGCAATCACAGCAGAATGAGCTAAAACAGAACAGCTCTTCTACAGGCTCTCAATGCACACACCCTCCCCTGATAGATTGACATTTCAGAGCAGGACACAAAAGGTCCATCTATGATACTCCCTATCTAATTAAACAGGAGAGTTACTAGCAAAGGAGAACAGATGCCTTACATCCCTACTAACCCAGAGTGGAGAGAAGAGAAGCCTGATGAGAATAAACCTGCAAAAGAACTCTGGAAACATGAAAATAGTTTGATACCCCCAAGGGATTACAATGGAGCTATCGTAATGGATTCCACCCACAAGAAAGTTGCCAAAATGACAGACAGAACGGGAATTCAGAATACATATGGCAAATAAGATGAATGTAATTGAAGATAAACTTGAAAACCAACGAAAATGAGCCAAAAAAAAAAAAGTCAGGCAATCAATGAAAAAGTGGCTGAAGAGCTAGACAACATAAGGAAATATATAATAGAATGTTAAAAAATGAAAGAGTCATTTGGAAAATTTCAAAACACAGCAGAAAGCTTCAACAACAAATAAAACCAAGGAGAAGAAAGAATTTCAGAGCTTGAAGTCAAGGTTCTCAAGATAACCTACTTACTCAAAGAGGCAGAAAAGAATTAAAAAATGTCTGAGCAAAACCTGAGAGAGATATGAAACTATGCAAACTGAACCAATTTTCAAATTATAGTATCCCTGAATGAGAAAAAGAAAGCACTAAAAGCATGAAAAACCTTTTTGAGGGAATTCAAAATACCAGGAAAACGTCTCTAGTATCTGCAGAGATTCATTCAGACATACAGATACAGGATAGTATTGAACACCAGGAAGATTCATACCCAATAAGACATCTCCAAGACACACAGTAATCAACCTGGCCAAAGTCAAAATGAAGGAGAAAATTCCATAAGCAGTAAGACAAAAGCAACAATTAACCACAAAGGAAAATCCATCAGTCTAATTTCAGACTTCTCAGTGGAAAGCTTATAAGCTAGAAAGAATTGGAGCCCCATCTTTAACCTTCCTAAGCAGAACAACCACAAGGCTAGAATTTTCTATCCTACAAAACTAAGTTTCACAATTGATGGAGAAATTAAGTCTTTACCAGACAAGCAAACACTGAGGGAATTTTCCATGACCAAACTTGCCCTCCAGGAAATACTCAAAACTGCCTTATACATGAATCTGCACAACAGATACTCACCAGTGTAAGACTGCTCCCCGCAAACCCGTAAAACTCACAAATCCTATAAAACAATACCACAAGTGGGGAAACAAAGCAATAAAGTACTGTTCAACTCTCATTGTTTTCTAAATAGTTTTCAATTTTCTTGTTTTTAATTTATCCAAAGGTTATTTAGGAAAAACAAAAGAAAACAAAGAATAATGTATTAGGACATCAAAGACAAATTTGCCAAAGTATCCAAGTTCTCTTGAAAATCCTGGAACCTCAGAATCAAACTATTTATTATTTTTCTTGATTAGAAATAACAAATTATGCTTTCTGAAAAGTGAGCAATGGAAGCCTTTGAAAAACAGAGGCAACAGAATATATATAATGGACTACTGTATGTAAGGAATATATATTTACTCTTAACAAAAAGATATTGTCACTATCTCAATGACATCCAATCCTTTGCCCTAATGTAATTTGTATCTGAGTTAAGTACTTTTAGTCTTAAAAAATAAATCCAAAACATTTTAAATAACTGTTTAGTACTTTTAATTTCAAAATAACTGGTGCAAAACTATAAACCAACCTATGTCTTGTTTCATATACTTTCTTCCCTTTCATTTTGACTTATTTTTCTCATATTGTGTAGAATTTAGAATTTTATAGATATTTAATCAAAATAAATGCGACTCAAATTTAAAAAGTTTATAATATCTAAATTGATAAATGTCACCTTTATGCTACTTATTTTCAATTTTATTTAAATTGGATCAGTAAATATAATCCATAAAGAAACTATTTTTAAAATTTTGTTTCAACTTTTTTTGGACCAGCTCATGATTAATATTTTAAATGTTCCATTACTTCCTCCATTTTCCCCACAGAATAGTATGCTCATCAATCCACACATAGCTATTAGCTCAAGTTTATTGATTGTGTTTATTTAAATCTTCTATCAAACAAGAATTGTATTCAACTGCTAGAAAGAGAACCAATAACAAGATAGAGGTCATTTTTTTTTCCTCACACACTGAAAAAGCAAATTTGGCAATAGATAGCCCAGAACTGATAAGGTAGCTCTATGGTATCATTAATGCTCTTGGTTCCTTTTTATCTTTCTGCTTCCCTTTTTTTTTGAAGACACAGGCTCTCTCTCTTTTACCCTGGCTGGATCACAGTGCTGACATAATAGCTCGCTGAAGACTCCAACTCCTGGGATAAGCGATTCTCCTGCCACAGCCTCACAAGTAGCTGCAACTACAGGCACACACCACCATGCCCCACTAATTTTCCTTTTCCTTTCTCTCTCTCTATTCCCCCCCTCTGTTTTTAGATACAAGGTTTTGCTACGGTGCTCAGGCTAGTCTTGAACACGGGGCCTCAAAGTGATCCTCCTACCTCAGCCTCCCACTGTGCTGAGATTATAGGCATGAACCACCATGCTAAGCCTACAATTTTGAATACTACCTTCCATCCTCAAAGTTGCTTCATGGCTAGGTGATAGCTATTGGAGTTTTAGCTATCACATCCAACATTCCAGGCAAAATAAATATGAAAGAGAAGGGGCAAAAAATATTTTCCGGTTGAGTTCTCCTTCTTTAGAGAGCTTTCCTATAGGGATGGCACCTGTGGTTCAGTGGGTAGGGCACTGGTCCCATATACCAAGGGTGGTGGGTTTGAATCCGGCCCAGCCAGCTAAAACAGCAGTGGTAAATACAACAAAAAATAGCTGGGCGTTGTGGTGGGCACCTGTAGTCTCAGCTTCTCAGGAGGCTGAGGCAAGAGAATCACTCAAGTCCAAGAGTTGGGGGTTGCTGTGAGCTGTAATGTCACAGCACTCTACTGAGGGCGACAGAGTGAGACTCCATCTTGGGGGAAAAAAAAAAAAGCTTTCCTACAACACCCACCCTATGATTGTTTATAAGTCAGTGACTTCCCCCTCTATGTATGTATTTAGCTACTATATTGTTTACTGCATGTAGGTTTTGTGTTCATAAAACCTTGCCTTTTATAATTCCATAACGTTATTTGTCCTTTTTAATGCTTTTAACTTTAAATTCCACTTGCATTATTTTGTTGTTGTTGTTGTTGTTGAGAAAGAGTCTCATTTTGTTACTCTCCGTAGTGTGCCGTAGTATGACAGCTCACAGCAACCTCCAGCTCTTGGGCTTAGGCGATTCTCTTGCCTCAGCCCCCCCGAGTAACTGGGACCACAGGCACCAGCCACAACACCCGGCTATTTCTTTTTTTCAGACAGAGCCTCAAGCTGTCACCCTGGGTAGAGTGCCGTGGCATCACAGCTCATAGCAACCTCCAACTCTTGGGCTCAAGTGATTCTCCTGCCTCCGCCTCCCAAGTAGCTGGGACTACAGGCGCTGGCCACAATGCTCAGCTATTTTTTTTGGTTACAGCCATCATTGTTTTTTTTTTTTTTTTTTTTGGTTTTTGGCTGGGGCTGGGTTTGAACCCACCACCTCCGGCATATGGGACTGGTGCCCTACTCCTTGAGCCACAGGCGCCGCCCACAGCCATTATTGTTGTTTGGCGGGCCGGGCTGGATTTGAACCTGCCAGCTCAGGTGTATGTGGCTGGAGCCTTAGACACTTGAGCCACAGGCACCAAGCCCCGGCTATTTTTTTCTTGCAGTTTGGCTGGAGCCAGGTTTGAACCCACCACTCTCTGTATACAGGGCCAGCGCCCTACTCACTGAGCCACAGGTGCCGCCCCCACTTGCATTCTTTGTAATTTGCATTTGCCTAATATTTTTGCCTATCCCCTTAATTTCAATATTTATCACTTTATTTAAGTGTATTTTTTTTAGAAACAGAGTCTCACTTTGTCACCCTCAGTAGAGAGCTGTGATGTCACAGCTCACAGCAACCTCCAGCTCCTGGTCCCTCCTGAGTAGCTGAGACTACAGGCACCCAGCTATAGGCACCTGGCCACCACAACACCCGGCTATTTTTTGTTGCACTTTGGCCGGGGCTGGGTTTGAACCCACCACCCTCGGTATATGGGGACAGCACCCCACTCACTGAGCCATAGGTGCCACCCTATTGAAGTATACTTTTAATGTAATTGACTCTGTATGTTAATGAGAGAGATAAGTCCTTTCAAATACAATAGAACCTCTATAAGTTGACAACTCAAGATACCGTAACAAAATGAGCAACATACAGAGGTGGTCAACATAAGGAACTAGGCCTACTGTACTGATACATACATGTGCTGCATGTCTAGTCTATGAAAATTAGGTCAACTTAAGAAGGTGGTCAATGTAGTGAAATGGTCAACTATGGAGGTTCTATTGCATAATGTAAAGTCTGTTGTGCTTTATTTTACTTTGCGTCTTACTTTTTATTTATGTTTTATTTTGTATTGTTGTTTTCTACTTTTTCTTTCTGCTAGTACATATATATATTATTTATTCAAAAGAATATATCAAATGTTGTCTCCATCAAAAGACTTGATTTCTTCCCCCACTTTTCCCTATGCTAGTAAGATGAAACATTTAGAATACTTACACTTCGCCTTACTATTTTCTCCTTATCATTTGAAAGGCTTTTATTTCCTCTCACCTCCCATCTTTCAGCCTAACTCTACATTTAGTGCTGGAACAACTGGATATCTACTTGAAAAAAACGGAAGCTCAACTTATACTCCCAAACCTATACAAGAATTAAATTGAAATGAATAATAGACTTAAACTTAAAAGCTAAAACTAAAACTTCTAGAAGATAATTTAGGAAAAATCATTTTCCACCTTTGAGCAAGCAATTTTTTTTTAGGTATCACATACAAAGGACAATCTATAAAGAATAAATAAATTATAGTGCATCAAAATAGAATAATAAAAGAAAAAACCAAAATGGGCAGTCCTAGGTATGGTGGATGTTTGTAATCCCAGCTACTCGGGAGGCTGAAACAGGAAGATCATATGAACAAGGAGTTTAACTCTAGTCTGGGCAACACAGTGAGAGCCTGTCTTTAAAAAGAAACATGGAAATAAAATTTTCTGGGCACAGTGGTGTGTACCTACCTGTACTCCCAGCTACTCATGAGTCTATGTCAGGAGGATTGCTTGAGCCCAGGATTTGAAGGCTTCAGTGAAGTAAGATCGTGCCATGCACTCCAGCCTGGTAACAAAGTGAGAACCAAAAACAGAGGGAAAAAGATATTTTGGCAGTTTGCCATAAAAATACATAAATGCGTAATAAACATATGAACTTAACACAACTACTCATGAGGGAAATATAAATTAAAACCCATATGTGGTATCATCATACATCTATTAGAATGGATATTATTTTTAAACTGATGTTTATTTTCCGCCAACCTTATTTCTGTCTTGTTTAAGAACTTGTAGAAGAACAGCTTAAGACCACTCAGTGGTTATTCCTACCAATTCAGTGGCCTGAGCAGTGGGAGCTGCTGACCAGTCTTCCATGGCAGGCTGGGTACTCCAGTCTTCATTGGAGAACTGCTGAATAGCACAGGCACTTGCACACCTCTGACCAGTCTGCAGCCTCAGATGGAGGAGCAGTAAACTCGGGAGCTGGAGCAGTCCATTCACTCTGAAATTCCTCCTTGGTCACAGCTTTCTCAGCAGCAGCCCGCTCTTCCTTTTCAGTCTGTTCAGGATCTCTGTAGAAGTAGAGATCAGGCATGACTTCCCACAGGTGTTCACGGGAGAGGGTGCCAGGCATGCGGAGAACTTCCCAGGCCAGCATCTACCACATCAGACCTACTGAGTGGGCTCCCGTGTTGTTGCATGGGATGGCCATGTCCACATAATACAGAGAGAATCTGTGTGACTCAGAGCAATGCTAGGCAGGTTAACATACGACGCTTCTATGAGAGGCTGCTGGTCAGCCCTGGGATCAGTAATCACTAGAAGACGCGGCTCCTGGAATGCTGCCTGGACCTGGTTAGTGAAAGTTACGGGAGTGAAGCGGCCAGCAATAGGAGCAGCTCCAGTGACAGCAGCAAACTTTAGCACAGCTTGCTGGCCAGTATTCCTAGAGGATATGACACTGACATCGGCAGGGTTTTCAACGACAATAATGTACTGAGCTGCCAACAGAAGTTTTTCCCAGGTCCTCTTCAGATTTATGATGTAGATGCCATCACTTTTCCTTTTGTAGATGTCCTGTTCCATTTGGAAGTCAAGGTTGGTGCCGCCTAAGTGGGTTCCTGCTGCAACAAATTTGAAGACATCCTCCTCCTTCATCTGCAGGATGTTAAGGGCTCCGGACATTGTGGAAGTTTCCCTTTAAGTTATAGTGGGAATCCAGAACAATGCCATATGGACCCTCCATGAGTAGGGCAGAAAGGGGAGAATGGACATTTTTTTAATGACTATACCCAGTCTGGACAAAAATGTTGAGCAACATACATTGCTGGTGGGAATGCAAAACAGCTACCTTCAAGAATCAGATGGCAATTTCTTACAAGGGTAAGCACACATTTGCCATACAACCCAGCAATCAAATTCCTGGACATTTACCTGAAAGGCACTAAAACTTGTATTCATATACATATTTTTATGCCAATATTTATACCAGGTTTATTTATAATCTCCCCAAAGAGGAAACAACCCTGTAGCCTCCAAATAGTGAATAAACTGTGGTAGGAGTATATGTATGCACATAATATGTTACTACTCAACAATATAAATAAACTTATGCCACAACATGAATAAAGTTTAACAACAGTTTATTAAAGACAAAACTTTAGACTCCAAAGACTACACATTATGTGATTCCATTAAGGTAACATACTGAAAAGGCAAAACTGTAGAGAAAGAAAAGAGATCAATGGTTGGCAGGGGTTGGGTGAGGGAAGGAGGGCTTGTGGTTGTACAACTGTGACCATTCATCAAAACTCATAGACCTGTACACTGAAAACATTTAACATTGCATTTATGTAAATTGTACCTCAATAAAAAAGGAAAGTAACAAAAAAAATTATATACTCTGTGGTTACCTCATTATTAACGGTAATAAAGTATAGAATCTGTTTCTTCCTAGGAGTCCAGTGAATAGAGTTCATAAAATCTTTAAGAATGAGGGATAGTTTTGCCAGAACCACAAGAAGTTAACCAGAAGTCAAAATTCCTACAGAGCCTTGTGTGAGCCAAAGCCAGTAACATATTCTTTAGGAATTTAACTACTTTGCTTGGAGTTGGTAATTCTAGCAGCTCACATTTTGCATGTCCAATCAGCGTCTGTTTTCAGCAGCCATTTGACTTGGGGGCAACACTCAATCAAGCCTGTCTCCCCAATGTTCAGCTTTCTGGAAAGGTTATTTTTTCCTAATTCTATGTCTTCTGCAGGCCTATACTCAGACTCATCTCTGAGTGCTGCAGCTGGGCAGTGCAGCTTCTCTTCTGCCAGGTCTTATCTGACTTCCCTCACCTATCTGGCTTATGGTATCGTGTCTGATTCTGGCTGTGCATGCAGGAGGAACCCGTTATGATACACAAAAGTAGGGAGGTGGAAGTCTCAGATGCCTTGCTGCGTTTATTCCTCACCTGTACCCAACAGAACTAAGGTTGAACTCTCAAGGCTATACATTTGTCTCCTTTCCAATACCATCCACGTATAGCCCTCTGCCATCTTTCACTATCTACATTTTCCCATTTTTTTTTACCACGTAATTTTTTCTTTTAATTTTTTTTTTTTTTTTTGGCCAGGGCTGGGTTTGAACTCACCACCTCCAGCATATGGGACCAGTGCCCTACTCCTTGAGCCACAGGTGCCGCCCTTTTCTTTTAATTTTTAACAGTGATTTAGTTTTTTTTTTTTTTTTAATTTTTGGGGATTCATTGAGGGTACAAGAAACCAGGTTACACTGACTGTATTTGTTAGGCAAAGTCCCTCTTGCAATCGTGTCTTGCCCCCAAAAGGTATGGCACACACCAAGGCCCCACCACCTCCCTCCTTCCCTCTCTCTGCTCATTTTCCCAGTTTTTATAAGAGGAGTTCAGATTCCCCATTTGCCAGTTCAGATACCATAACCTTAAGCCAAGATTTTAAAACATTCTCAGAGGAAGAAAACAAAAGAAAGCAAACAAACTAATCTTTTCCCAAGACTTGTGGCCTTGAAAAAATACCATTTAGTACCAACTGTCTGGTCTGATTGACAATATCACCAACTCTAATATCAGCTGCCTCCCACTCCAGCAAGGTCATCATCTCCCACAAATAAAACCATATCTAAATAAAAATAAAGTATTTGATTTTCTAAAGTTACAAAATAAGGAAGTATTTTAATCATTTAGGTCTTTGGTCCCCAACACCTGGGCTGCAGAGCAGTACCAGTCCATGGCCTATTAGGAATTGGGCTGCACAGCAAAACATCAGTAGAGCTTCATCTGTCGCTGTCTCCCATCACCCCCAAATGGGACCATCTAGTTGTAGGAAAACAAGCTCAGGGCTCCCACTGATTCTACATTATGGGGAGTTGTACAATCATTTAATAAATATTACAATGCAATAATAGAAATAAAGTATACAATAAACATAATGCACTTGAATCATCTCAAAACCATGCCCCCTTGGCTCAGCATCTGTTGCTCAGTGGCTAGGGTACCAGCCACATACACAGGAACTGGTGGGTTCAAATCCAAACAACAATGACATCTACAACCAAAAAATAGCTGGGTGTTTTGGTGGGTGTCTGTAGTCCCAGCTACTTGGGAGGCTGAGGCAAGAGAATTACTTAAGCCCAAGACTTTGAGGTTGCTGTGAGCTATGATGCCATGGCACTGTACCGAGGGTGACATAGTGAGACTTTGTCTCAAAAAAAAAAAAAAAAGCCCCCCTTCCACTGGTCTTTGGAAAAACTGTCTTCCATGAAACCAATCCCTGGTACTAAATAGGTTGTGGACCACTGCTTTAGGTAAATCCTCTCAAGGCTGTTTTAGTTCATTACCATTGGGAAGCACAGATCATCCTGGAAATGCTGAAACTTAAAGATTAATTGCTTATACCCATCTAGTGTCCAAAAAGCTTCAGATTTACCTAATCAAAACAACTGGATACACTCATTCATATTTTAAACAAAATTTTAAATAGAAATTATTTTTGTATCTTTAATCAATGGAAATTTTAGATCACATTTACAAATGAGGTCTGACAATTAAGTTTATGAACTCATACTAGAAAAAGTGCTGCATACCTCATTACTGAATATCACCATGGTAACCATCAAATTACTTCTCTTGGGATTCTGTGCACCAATACCAGTGCCTAGTCTACTTTTCAAAGCAATTTTGGAACTCTTTTTCTGGAATTCCTATCAGAGCTGTCATCATATAAGGTCTGACAAGTTCACAAACTTGCCACTGTGCGCTTACATTGGCAGCATTGTACAAACAACTCTGTAAGGTTTCCTAACCTTAGGATAACAGTGTCTTATAGCTGTGTTAGTGTTGATGTGTGGTGGTGTCTTGCTGAGCAGCATTCCTAAATGTTGTTGGGTGCTTTTGTGTGCTGTACGATGATTTATTGTTTTGGTGGGGTCCTAGTCTATGTAGAAAATTATTTATAAATGTCTACCCTCTGACTACCATTTAGATTCAAGTCATCTTTAAAAAAGAAAGTTTTAGTACACATTTTAAGAGTTATTCTTAACTAAAAACTTTAATTTGGATCCCATTTTCTCCTAAACTACTTTTTCAGGGAAATTCCACAAAACAAAAGTTTTTAAACTTTACTTGTATAACTACTAAACTTTCCTACATTTAGCCAGGTGTGGTGGCTCATATCTATAATCATAACACTTTGGGAGGCTAAGGCAGGTGGATTACTTGAGCTCAGGAGTTCAATACCAGCCTGAGCAAGAGTGAAACCCTCACCTCAACTAAAAATAGAAAAATTAGCCAGATGTTGTAGCAGGCACCTGTATTCCCAGCTACTCAGAAGCAAGAGGATCGCTTGAGCCAAAGAATTTGAGGTTCTTGTGAACTATGATGATACCACATCAGTCTACCCAGGGTGATAGAGTCAGACTCTGTCTCAAAAAAATAAATACATAAAAATAAATTTTCCTGCATTTATAACTTTGTGTATTTATGCCCCTTGGTTTTATAATCTGTGTATTTCAGACAATTTCTACAAGGAGAGTCAGCTCCATGGAAGTTAAAGCTTTCTCTTATTTGCTGTCACTATTTCTCAATTTGAAAAGCCTTTGGACTTATGAGGTTGTTCTCAGGACCTCCCTAATCTCTGTTACTATCTGTTGTATCAGGCCTTGAGGCAACTATTTGAGACACCTATTTGGGCCTCTACCAGAATATCAGAGTTTCCCGGCCTTTGAAATTTCAACTCCCTTTTGGTGCTAAAGAATAAAAATAATAAAAATTATAATTGGCTAAAACATAAAAAGTGGACCAGGAAGTAAGATACTTCCATGCTTTCAAAACAAGAGAGACCTAGAAAGATTTGGTAAACAGCACTAATGGCCATCACAGCATGGGAGTAGAGGGAGCATTACTTGACATGGCTTTGCCCTTGCTTCTAGGTTCTATCTGGGGATGCAGTTGCCAGTGGCACTTTCCATGTAGGTAGGGTCCTCCTAGATCAGAGAAAGTAGCTAAACTGTTGCTACTTATATCACTGTCCTTTAATTCTCAGGCTCACACATCACCTGGATAATATGAATAAACTGAGTCCTTTCATGTAAGGTAGGGTTTACAAACATCAAGCTCTCCTCCTTGACTACAACTCAGAATCAGGCAGGGTAGGAAACAGTCAGTATTCTGAGTAATACTTTGTACTCCACTTTTCTGGTGTCCTGGAAAGCTCATTTCCCCTTGGTGACTCTTCTCATGAGCCCAGCTAGAAAGTTGGTGAGCTTCTTTCATCTATACACTCAAGTTTTTACTCTTCTCAGGGAGATTTTCTGCTCTAATTTTTTTTTACTATTGATGCTCCTCCATCTTTTCCATTTTTTTTCACTCCTGGAACTCCTACAGCTTGCACATTAAATCTCCTATATCTGTCTTCAAAAATATTCTTTCTTTTCTCTCATGATTTCCATCTCTCTCTAACTTTTCTTTGTATTTTAAGTTATGTTCCAGGCCACAAATTTGGATCTGAATAGTGAGTGTTCTTTCCTTCAGTTTACCTACTATATTGTTTAGTTGGGAAATTAAGTTATAAATTTTCAGAATTCTGCTTTGTGCTTCTCCTGCACTTCCTCAAATGTCCTTATTTTCTACTGAAGTCATTCTGAACTTGATCTTAGTCAAAAGGCCAAGAAATGATATTGAAGTCATACTATTTATTCTATCAAATCTGTTTACCTGGATGTGTCCAGTGGATCTTCCTCTCTCTGGCTGCTGAGCTCCTGAGCTGGTGCTTATTTTTGTTGCTGTTGTTTGCTCCTTGCTCCTCAGTTCTGGACTTTAGAAAGCCCTAAGTTGAGGCAGTTCTACAAGTGGAGGCAGGGTAAAAGACAGCCCTGTGAGTCAAGAGTACAGAAACACAAAGTCCCCTGTAAGCAGTCATTGAGTATATCTCCCTTTTGCTCTGAATATGAAGCTTATCCTGGAGTAGTGTTCTCTTGCTCAGCTTAGGGTTCCTGAATGCTGATCTCTGGGTATTCCTTCATCCCATGGAGGAGAAAATACCATACCAATTCCCTCCTGCAGAGCCTAAGGCTCTAGGTATCTGCAACAGCTAGAGCATCCATTTACCTCAATACAGAGAGATTAGAGTTGGGATCTATACAACCCAAATCTCCCTCTTCACTTCCAAAACTTTGTAACTCCACTAATGTTAGAGAATTTTTTATTTCAAGCCATAAATCAACTTTCAAATTTGAAACTCTACCTGATTTTGCTCTGGGTTTATCATAAGCCTTTTCAGAAATTTATTCTGATAAATAAGCTTTTGATTTAAGAAAAACAAAAATTTATAAGATTCATGCCATTTTATTTTATTTTTAGAGACAGAGTCTCACTTTATTGTCCTTGGTAGACTGCCACGGCATCGCAGCTCACAGCAACCTCCAGCTGTTGGGCTTAGGTGATTCTCTTGCCTCAGCCTCCAGAGTAGCTGGGACCACAGGTGCCCACCACAATGCCCGGCTATTTTTTTGTTCCAGTTTGGCCAGGGCTGGGTTCGAACCCGCCACCCTCCGTATATGGGGCCGGGGCCCTACTCACTGAGCCACAGGTGCCGCCCTGTGCCATTTTAGTGTTTCTCATACAATCACCTTATCACAAGCCTTAACTGTCAGTGATCAGATTAATACCAGCTCCAAAGGCGAATGCTGACCAATTGATCTCTTCTGAATAACCAATTGGTCAGTTTCCATGAATAATAATAGTGTGTTTAAAATGTAGCTTCTTATTTTCCTTTTTACAAGACAAAATCATCATTTACTTGGTGAGAGTAACATTTTCGAATACACATCTTTCAAGCCAAACTGCTTTTCATTTCCTTTTTTGCTGTATTGTATTATACTTTGGTCAGCATTCGTATGTCAGGCTTCGTATACTAAAAGAACCCAACAAATAGGACTCAGTTCTACAGTAAGGTCTTGCGAAATACATCATGGTATAAACCTGATTCTCAGGTCTTGCCAACCTAGATGTAAAAAGAGAGTTACAATAGCAGCTGCACATTAGTGTTTCTCTGATCATGCTCCTATATAATTCTGAGAAAGCATTGGCCTCTTTGGCTTCTCAAAATTCAATCTGTTTGAGTCCCCTGGCTGTGATCCATGTGTTCTCCCAGAACAAGCCTTCTTGGCTGCTGTGGAATTTTCTATTTTCCTCTTTTCCTGTACTGTTATCTCCTATCCCTAAAAGTACTCTACTATTGCCAACCAGAAGCATCATTGTTAATTATCTCTGCCCTCTAATTAGACCACTGCTGTTCCTGGCATCCACTAACACCTTCATAGATTGCTCAGGCCTATTGCTGCAAGTACTGTGATAAGCACATTGAAGATGCACATTCTCGTCACAACTAACACAGCTGGTATCACCTCCATTGCTTATAGAAAATCTTAAGGTTAGTGCTATTGATACTTTATATTTTAACAGGCTTCTTGTTCTTCCTGACAAATTGACTCATGGTGGACCTTTCCCCCATCTATTTTTTTTTTTTTGTAGAGACAGAGTCTCACTTTACTACCCTTGGTAGAGTGCTGTGCCGTCACATGGCTCACAGCAACCTCCAGCTCTCAAGCTTACGCCATTCTCTTGCCTCAGCCTCCCGAGCAGCTGGGACTACAGGCGCCCACCACAATGCCCAGCTATTTTTTGTTGTTGTTGTTACAGTTTGACCAGGGCTGGGTTTGAACCCGCCACCCTCGGTATATGGGGCCAGTGCCCTACTCACTAAGCCACAGGTGCCACCCCTCCATCTGTTTTCTAAGACATACTTAAATTTTACTTGTGAAAATACCTTAGGTTCATACCAGTACATTTGGATCCCATTCATTCTAATTATAGTTGCTGTTATTTAAATGCAAATACTTATTTTGTAATATAATATTTTTTCCTGAATTTTTTTTAAGACAGAGTCTAACTCTGTCCCCTGGAGTAGAGTTCTGTGGTGTCATAGCTCACAGCAACCTCAAACTCTCAGGCTCAAGTGATCCTCTTGCCTTAGCCTCTGAGTAGCTGAGACTATAGGTGCCCACCACAAAGCTCAGCTTAGGTTTTCTTTTTCTTTCTATTTTTAGAAGAGACAGGGTCTCACTCTTGCTCAGGTTGGTCTCAAACTCCTTAGCTCAGGTGATCCACTCACTTCGGCCTACTAGAGGGCTAGGGTTACAGGCATGAAGCACCGAGCCTGGCCTAGACTTCTTGTTACTTGAGAAAATAATAATTAAAAAAACCCTTTACTTCAAGTCAATATTTGTCAGGTTTAAGTGATATGTACCTAAATGTAACCAGACTTATAAACAGAGCTGCACTTGTAACACCTACTGACCCAGTAAGTGCAGTAGGTAGTGACATTCAGTAACCACTTTAAATAACCTCTGAGAAAAAAAGGAGGATGAGAAATATGGCAGGGGATTGGAGATGTATGATATTCTACATTTCAAAAGGAACAGATAGACCTCCCAGCTTAATTGGTTCCTGGAAAAACTCTAAACACAATTCTTACTAAACAGATCCACACTTCTGAAACAATTTGCTTACTGCACTTCAGGTAAAAGTTCATTTAACTTTGGCAGTTCATCAAGCTGAAATGAGTGCTCAATCCAAGGTCCATTACAGCTTAGAAACATTTCTCCACCCTGGTGTTAGGAACCCTCTTAAAGCACTGCTTGATGTGAGAACAAACCAGTCATGTGTGCTGCTCCTCAGAGTGAGGCAAAATTCTGTGTGGGATTGTGGCTGATGGTGCCACCACATGCAGAGGGATAGGTCCACAATCCAGTTTTAACATTATTGCAAAAAACCTTTATTGCATGCAGATACTGGTTAAGCTCATTATATAGAATATTTCATTTGAGGCTTATAATGCCCCCAATGAGGTGCACACGTTATCATTCCCATTTTATAGATAAGGAAACTAAAGTGCAGAGAGAGCAAGTAACTTTCTCAAGAAGATTGATTAAGGAAAAGACTCCTTTCTAACTCAGAAAACTTTAGTATGCTATCCTTTGCTTGGATCCATTGTGCACCTGGGACAGACTGCTATAGCCTCCACCTCCTTGAAAACTGCCATTTTCTTATGTTACTGGTCACTGGCATTTTGAGTTTCAGAGTCAATATCCCCTCTACAGCTCATGTAACATATGAGCACAACAAATAGCATTTGGCAGGTCTGTAGTCCTTGGTATTTCAATGGCATTGAAACTAATCTTTGCTTTAGTTCTTTGAATGGGTGGGCATGACTCACTGTAGCCAAGTTTATCCCTGGTTCTTCCTAGTTTTTATCTATTAGTCTGATTTCTTGGTTTTGTACCTCAGATTCCACAAAGGTTATATGCACTAGCAGTTAGAAGTGCATATATCTCCAAGTTACAGAAAAGCCAATTTTGGGATATATAAGCAAATAGAGATTTATTTGTCTTACACAAGAAGTCTGGTTCACTGATGCCCCTGTGATTCTCTTGACCATAGTCTCAAGGTTTCCCTATCTTTCCGTGTGATGTTCATAACAAAAGCAGTCATTACATAGGAAAGACATTTTCCAAATTTGTTCTTTTTTTTTTTCAAAAAAGCAAAAGCTTTCCCAGAAACTTCCCAGTAAATTTATGTTTATTATCTCATTTGTCAAAAACAAAGATACATCATGTGGCTATTCTACCTGCATAGATGGCAGAAAACATGCATATTTAGGTAAGTTTTTACCCCTTATTCCCTCCTACAATTTCCCTTTTTGGATGCCAATGACTTTTACATCTCCTTTTTCCCCATGAGAAAGGGAATTTAAAATAACTATGATTAATATGTTAAGGAAAAAATAGGACACATGCAAGAAGAAATGTATAATGTAAGTGAAAAGAGGGAATCTCCAAGAAAGAATCAAAAATAAATTATAGAAGTAAAAATACATATTATGGTTCAGCGCCTGTGGCTCAAGCAGCTAAGGCGCCAGCCACATACACCTGAGCTGGTGGGTTCAAATCCAGCCCTAGGCCCGCCAAACAACAATAACGGCTACAACCAAAAAATAACCAGGCGTTGTGGCGGGCACCTGTAGTTCCAGCTACTTGGGAGGCAGAGACAGGAGCTGGAGGTTGCTGTGAGCTGTGATGCCACAGCACTCTACCCAGGGCAAACAGCTTGAGGGTCCGTCTCAAAAAAAAAAAAAATATATATATATATATAGTAAGAGAAACAAAGAATTCCTGTAATGGGCTTATCAGTAGACTGGACAAAACTCAGGAAAGAATCAGTGAAGTTGAAGATATGTCAATAGAAACTGAAATGCAAAAATTAAAAATAATGAAAATAGGAAACAAAATATCCAAGAACTGAGAGACAATTATAAAAGGTGTAATATGCATAATGAGAATACCTGAAGGAGAGAAAGAACCAGTATAAATATATAAAGTAATAAAGGCTGACAATTTTCTACAACCAATAACTTCACACAAAACCATAAATCCAGGAAGCTCAGAGAACACCAAGCAGAATAACCATAAAAGGCATACTATGTCCAAACTTCAGAAAACTAAAGACAAGGAGAAAAATCGAAAGAAGGCAGAGGAGCATAGAAATTCATATAGAAAGGAATAAGGAAAATAATTACATCAGATGTCTCATTAGAAACCAAGAAAGCAAGAAAAAATGAAGTAAAAATTAAAGTATTGAAAGAAAAATGTAATTCTGTACATAGTGAAATTATCCTTCAAAAGTGAAGAATAAATATATTCTCACACAACCAAAAACTGAGAGGATTTGTCACCAGTACACATGCCTTGAAAGAAAAGTTAAAAGAAATTCTTCAGAGAGAAGGAAAATGAGGTAGGTCAAAAACTGAAATCTACATAAACAAAGGAGGAGTTTTCAAAATGGAATAAATTAACATTAAAAATTCTTTACTTTTTTAAATCCTAATTAATCTAATAGACATAACTACTTTTTTCAAAGCAATAATAGCAACAATTGAGTGATTATAGTATGGATAAGTGAAGTGAATGGCAACAAAATTATAAGGGACATGAGAGAGGAATTGAGAATACTCTATATTAGTCTATAATAAGATGCCTCCACTACCCATGAAGCACTAGAATTAGACATTCTCAAGCATGAACTTTGTAGACAACAACATAGTGTCACAATATCATATAATTTATATATATAGTTTATTTTTTATCTATTATTATGCACTTATTTTATTTTCTTTTTTTGAGACATAGTCCCACTATGTCACCCTCAGTAGAGTGCTGTGGCATCACAGCTCATAGCAACCTCAAACTCTTGGGCTTAAGCATTTCTCTTGCCTCAGCCTCCCAAGTAGCTGGGTCTACAGGCACCCACCACAATGCCCAGCTTTTTTCTTGTTGTAGTTGTCATTGTTGTTTTAGCTGGCCTAGGCTTGGTTTGAACCCACCAACTTCGGTGTATGTGGCTGGTGCCATAACCACTGTTCTATGGGTGCCAAGCCGAGTATTATTGTTTTGGGGTTGGCTTTTTTTAAGAATGTTTTTGAGTTAGGGTTGGTTGAATCTGTGGATGTGGAACCTACAAATATAGAGGGCTGACTCTGGATAAGAGGAACCAAAAAAAAGAGGTCAAAATTAGACCCATACAAATATAGTCAACTGATGATTGACAAAGGAGCAAAGACAATTCAATGGAGAAAATATTGTCTTTTCAACAAATAGTGCTGTGATAACTGAATGTCGATATGCAAAAAAAATTTAGAGACATATATCTTTCACAGAAAACTACTTGAAATAGAGTAGTTTTGTACACCTAAATGTAAAACACTAAACTATAAAATGTCTAGAAGATGACAAGAGAACATCTAGGTGAACTTGGGTTTTGTAATGGCTTTTTGGATATAATGCTGAAAGCATCATACATGAAGGAGAAAATCTATAAGTTGACTGATTTTTTTAAAATTAGAAATTTCTGCTCTGTGGACCAGGCGCAGTATCTCACGCCTGTAATCCTAGCACTCTGGGAGGCAGAGGCGGGTGGATTGCCTGAGCTCACAGGTTCAAGACCAGCCTAAGCAAGAGGGAGACCCTGTCTCTAAAAAATATCTGGGCATGGTGGCAGGCGCCTGTAGTCCCAGCTACTCTGGAGATTGAGGCAAGAGGATAGGTTGAGTCCAAGAGTTTGAGGTTGCTATGAGCTATGATGCCACAGCACTCTACACAGGGCGACTAAGTGAGACTGTATCAAAAAAAATTTGTTTTCTGCTCTGTGTAAGATACTGTTAAGTGAATGAAAAGACAAATCACAGACTATGAGAAAATATTTCCAAAACATGTGTCTGATAAAAGGATGATATCTAAAACACACAAAGAACTCAAAACTCATCAAAATGAAAACAATCCAATTTAAATATGGGCAAAAGATCTGAACGTACCCCTTATCAAAGAAGATACACAGATGGCAAATAGGTATATAATGATACCCAACATGTCACTAGAGAATTACAAATTAAAACAATGAGATTCTACTGCCCACCTATTAGAATAGCCAAAATTCAAAACACTGGCAACATCAAATGCTGGCAAGGATGTGGAGCAATAGGAACTCTCATTCATTGCTGGTGAAAATGAAAAATGGTACAGCCTTTGGAAGACCATTTGAAAGTTTTGTACAAAGCCAAATATAGCATTATCTTATTATCCAGCAATTGTGCTCCATGATATGTACTCAAATGAGTTGAAAACACGTCCTCACAAAAATTTGCACCAGAAAGCTTACAATAACTTTACTTGTAATTAAGAAAAAAAAAATTAGAAACAATCAAGATGCTCTTCAATAGTTACAGGACTACACAGTGGCATATCCATACAATGGAATGTTATTCCATGATAGAAAAAGGCTATTATGAAAAGACATAAAAGAATGTTAAAATGCATACCGCACAGTGGGAAAAGAACAGTATGAAAAGGCTACATACCATATGATTCCAAATATACAACATTCTGGAAAAAGCAAAACCATACAGACTGTAAAAAGGCCGGTGATTGCCAATGGTTGGGGGTAAAGCTGAAAAATAGATGAAGCACAGGGAATTTTTAGTGCAATATAAATATTCTGTATTATACAGTAATTGTAGATACATTATGCATTTGTTAAAACACACAGAATTGTACAACACAAAGAGTGAACCTTAATGTAAACTATAGACTTTAGTTAATAATAATATATCATTTGTAATAAATGTAGCACAGTAATACAAGATGTTATAATTACAATAGGGGAAATTGCAGGAAGGAGGGGAGGTTAGGGTAGTGGTATGGAAACTCTCTGTACTATCTGCTTAATTTTTCCATAAATCTAGAAGTGCCCTAAAAAATGAAATCTATTAACTAAAATTTTTATAACAAAAAAGGCAAGGTCAAGGTGAGGTGATATTATAAGAAAAAGCATCATGAGAGACTTTTGCTGGGTCCTGACGGGTACATAGAATTTCTAGAGTTGGAAGGGGTAGAAGGCATTTCACCCCTTTTCAAGGCCTCAGCCTTGAGACTGAGGCATGAAAAAGACTGAGAGGGCTCAAACTGTGAAGAAGCAGGAAATAACATGAATAAATCAAAGCAAAGACAACAGGCAGTAATTTAATGGAAGCCAGGGGGCAAGGCAGGGATAAAAACACTTAAGTATCATTCCAATATCAGATAAATACAGGCATGGGAACCTACTTGACCTCAGCCAGGTCCTCAACACATATTCGTTCATTTATTCAATATTTAGTAAACATCTACTATGTTTCAGACATTATGGTAGGCACTGGGAGAGAGAAGTGAATAAAACAAATGAAAATCTCTGTTTTTACTGAGCTTACATCCTAGTGAGGAGAGACTGACAGAACTTGCTTGGTAATTTCAAGAAACATCAAAGAAACCATTATGGCTGGAATTGAGTTAAGGGGTAAGGTAGAAGGTGAGATAGAGAAGATAACAAAAACCAGGGGGCAGAATAAAGACTCTGGCTTTTAATCTGAGAAATTTAAGTAGCCATTGGAAAGTACTGAGCAGCAGAGTAATTTGATTGACACCTGAACAGGGGCATTCTGTCTCCAGTGCTGAGAGTTAATAAGAGAGGTCAAGAGTAGCTCCAGGGATACACTGGTGAAGAAGTTGCTGCCATAATCCAGGTGAGGATGATGGCTTGGACTATGGTTTTAGAAGCACAAGTTGTAAGATACAGATTCTGGAGTCTGCTGATGGATTAGATGTGTGAGACAAAGATAATCAAAATGACTCAGTTTTAACTTGAAAGTAAAGATTGACAGTAACAGAGAGAAAAAGAGAAATAAGAATATAGGAAGAGCAGGCTTATGAGTAGGGCTGAGCTCAGTATCTGAATTCAGGTAAGCTATGGTGAAAGGAGAATTTCAAAAGCTAGAAATCAGAGTAAGACTAAAATACAGAATCAAGTGGGCAAGACTGTTATAGTATGTACCAGTAGTGAGAATAAACATTTATTCATTCATTAAACATATCTTGAAATCAACATTTTTAATGTGACAGGGACACAAAGATAAATAAGACATCTTCCAAGTCTGGAAGGAACTAACAATCCATTGAGGGAAACAGAAATATAAATAAATAATTCTGGTACATTAGGCACCATAGTGGAGGTATTCAACATTTATTGAGTCTCTGATATATGCCAGCCAGTGTGTTGAGGAAGCAGGAAGTATGCATGAAGTTCTATAGGAGCACAAGAGAAATTTTTGCAAAGGTTGGTACAGACATTCGCAAGGGTTTTTACCACAGTATGAAATCAGGGAGTTGGCAGTAACCTAGATGCCCCCATCACTAGGGATATGCGCCAGTAAAATCTATGAAATATTCAGCAGCAGCCAGAAGCAACTAAGTAGGTGTATACACAACATTGTGGAAATAGCTCAAAAACACAGTGTTGAGTAAAACAACAGGGAACAGATTTACAATCCAATATGATATCTGTAAGTGTAGAATACATACACAAAACACTACTTGTTTTAAATTATCAAGGATCTATATCAAACATACTGTAGTTTGTGCCTAGAAGAATAGAGTGGGAGCTGATAAAGATGAGAAAAATGAATACAAAAGGGACTTTGTAGGGACTTATAATGACAGTGTGCTGAGAAATGAGGAGCAAAGTTAACTCAACTCTCTGAACCTGAGGAAAAATAACTACCTAATAGGAATCTGGCTGATAACCTTAAGGAGCTGGGCATTTTGGGGGGGTCCAGGAAGCACGTGCAGAGACTTGAAAGTGCATCAGAGATTCAGGGAATAGTACCAGGTTGAACGTGACTTGTAAAGGTGGTTGGGAAGAGTTGACATATTTGCAAGTCCTGGGTAATTACTTAATATCTTACATGTGGAAGGTGTAATCATTCTAATCGATACCTTCCCTTGTACTGCATTGGGGTTAAAGATAATGCTCTGCTCCCATTCAGCCTATGGTGGGATTCTCGTTCAGCCCTATTAGGGTCTTTGCCTCCTGTGACTACTACAAAGTAGGAACTCCAATAAGTCACTCCTGATAACTATGATCTCCTTGATCTACCTCTTTAAGCTGGAGTTCTACTAGCAGCAATGTCGCTGCTCTGGCTGGGAGTGGGGTGGGGAAGGAATAAGAAGCCCAACAATGCGTGTCATTCTGGGGTACCTGCCTTGGACAGTTCACTCCACTTTTGCCAACCCATTGTTGCCAGTTAACTCTCACCTGTCACATTACAATTGGAATCATTTCCCCTTTTCTGACTATCCCTCTTTAACCCCAGATTGGGTCATGTTCCACTGTCATAGCTTTGCCTATCTTCACAGCCTTTAGCACCGTTGCAAGTCCGCATTCACTTTTCTGATAATTCACATTCACGTACTCACCTAGGGTTCCAAGTTGAATGCTGGCAGTCTTCTCTTTTGCTTACCAATGTCTTACTAGTACTTACCACAATGCCTGGCATGTGGTAGGTGCTCAATAAGTTTCTCAGTTGGTTACAAGTATTCCAAACTATGGGAACATGGATTGGGTCGATATAAGCACAATGCAGAGGAACAAAAAAGGGGTGTTTTTTATACAGAAGAGGGTAATGAATTGCAAGAAGGTCCACTAGTCTTGGACACTGCTTTTGTGACTGCTACCCCCATGCCTGCGCCACCCTCTGGTACAGACAGGATGGGCATACAAGTAGGGGCAGAAATGCAGTTTAAAGAAATTAACCAGTGCTTGACACGTTCTTTTTTTTTTCTTTTTTTTCTTGCAGTTTTTGGCCGGGGCTGGGTTTGAACCCGCCACCTGCAGCATATGGGGCCAGCGCCCTACCCCTTTGAGCCACTGGCACCGCCCCTTAACACGTTCTTTTTTAACCAAGTAAGAATTGAGGAAATGCGAGTATATTGGTCAGTGTCGGCTCTGAGGAATGGCTAACATTTCCAGAGATCTTGACGCAGTGCATTGACCCTGAAAAGGCATAGGATGTCCCCACAGAACAGACCCTAAAAGCTCTTGATGGGGAGGGCGTGACTCCTCGCCCTCTGCCTCTAAGGGTCGCACAAGCCTGGGTCATCGTGGTTGCCACTGTTACTAGCTCAAAGTCTTCTCCAATCGAATCTTTCACCATTATTCTCATCCTCCACCCTCCTCCAGCTCAGTCAGACCCTGCACTGCTTTGAAAAAACCAAACCAAGGCTCGGCAGCCATAGCTCAAGCGGCTAAGGCGCCAGCCACATACACCTGAGCTGGCGGGTTCGAATCCAGCCCAGGCCTGCCAGACAACAATGACGGCTGCAACCAAAAAATAGCCAGATGTTGTGGCGGGCGCCTATGGTCCCAGCTATCTTGGGAAGCAGAGGCAGGAGACTTCGCTTGAGCAAAGGAGTTGGAGATTGCTGTGAGCTGTGATGCTACAGCACTCTACCCTGGGCGACAGCTTGAGGCTCTGTCTCAGAAAAAAAAAAAAGAAAGAAAGAAAAAAGAAAAATGAAAACCAAACTAAATATCCCCCTCCAATCCAAGCGAGGTGGAACTCAGATAATCGGATGCAGTTGATCTCCAAGGGAAGCCCTGTCCCTCCCATCTATTTGCACCTCGATATAAATGGGCATTCTGGCCCTCGTCAGGCGACGCAAAGCGGCGCAACCTGTCACCTCACTTCCCGCCTTCCCGCCCTCCACCGAGCCCGCGCACGTCAAGCTCACGCTTTACGTGGGACCGGCACGCTAGTCGGCTCCCAGCAGTGCGCATGCGCGCGCGTCCGACCAGCTAGGAGAGCGAGGGCGGGGCTGAGGGGATGAGCCGGCAAGAGGAGGGGCGGTGTCGGTCACGTGAGTCCGTTTCACTGTTTACACGCGAAGCGGGCCGAGCGTTTGGCCTCAGTCAGGCGCTCGGCTCCGTTTCGGTTTCACTTCCGGTGGAGGGCTGTCTAGGAGCGGGCGGCAGGCCGACGGCTATCGCGGGCGGCGGCGGTGACGGTGGCGCCGCTGCTGGGGGGCGTGCGGCAGCGCGGCGGCGGCGGCGGCGGCGGCGGCGGCGGCGGCAGCAGCGGCGGCGGCGGCGGCTGGGCCTCGAGCGCCGTGGGCTGCAGGCGCTCGGCTCGAGCAAGGCTGACGAGAAGATGGAGGAGCTGGTGGTGGAAGTACGAGGTTCCAATGGCGCTTTCTACAAGGTACTTGGACCCATCTTCGACCTCTCTGCCCTCCCTTTTATTTTCGGCGTTGGCAGGGGCCAGGCCCGGGGGTCCTCATCCCTAGCGTCGCTCCGGGGTACCAGGGCGCCTTCGGCGGGATGTTGTTTGGGAAGGAAGGACTGGACTTGGGGCCTATAGGAAGCCCCTCCAGCCCCACTCGATCTCCGACGAGAGGCCCTAGCGCCTATCGGAATGAGAAACGGGCATGAAGAGGAGGCTGCCCTTTCGAGGCCAACCTCTGCCAGGAAGAGCTGGGGATGGGCGAGGGCGAGGGCGAGCGGCAGGTAAGAGATCCCGGCGGGAAGGGCCGGGATCGGCGTTAAGTGACGGCGACCAATTATTCCTTCTTTCCTAAATATCCTCTCCCAGTGGGATCCAGGCCTGACGTGTGGGTAGTTGTGGAGGAGCTGGGGGCGCTTCAGTCCGGCCGCCTCTTGCGGCGCCAAGAGGATGTAAGGTCTCCTTTAGCTTTGCTTTTCCGGCTGGCTTTGGGACTTCGGAGAGCTCCTCTGTTCTGGGCGAGGGGTGTGGAGATAGAGTAGTAAGAAGCGATAGTCAGCACCAAATTACAATAACAATTGATTTTTAGTGCCTTCTCTTTGTAGATTTCAGAGGTGATTATAGATCCAAAACTTTCAGAAAGACCCCAATATATATAGAGCAATGAATTAAAGAAGTTGGTCATCGTGAATATTCGCAAGCCTCCTGCCTTTCTATAGGTGGGGGTAAATTCAGGAATACAAATGTTTCAGTGTCTAAAAACATTAGCAGTTCTGATACTTAAAAATTGTGTTGTGTGAGTCTCTAAAGACCTAAATATTTCTCATGAAACTTTAGAAATTAACTGAGTATATTTTTAATAGGAATTTAAAAACTGAGTGATTGGAAATATTTGTTTTGGGCTCTTAAGAACATGACCATATTTCCTTTGAATTTGTAGTGTTGCGGTGGACTGGATTTTTGGAGCGTTAAGTGCTTTTTTAAGTTACACAGTTGCAGATGAATTAATATCTTGTGTTTATTTTTAAAGGGAAGATTAAAAAATAATGGGTGTGCCACAAAAAGTATACACATTTAAAGCGATGTTATCTGTTAACTTTCCAAAGTTGAATTAAATTATGATAGAAATGTGTAGTGTGAGGTTTTCAGCACCTCTTTTAGTTGCAGAAGTCAAATATATATTCAGTATTACAGTTTTAATAGTTTTTTCCTCTCTTAAAAGGTGTATACATTTTAATGATACCTGTATTTTGATATAGCAGTAGTGTGTTTATTGATAGGTACCCATTATAGAGCTAGTGATCTATAAATTCTCATTTCCTCTTGAATGTTGTTAACTTCTGTAACTAATATACCACCTTGCTACAGTATTTTTGGCAATAAAAGGTGCACATGGAAGGAATCTTGGGAAATGACTTTTACCATTGTCCACAATTGTTAAAGTTACTATAGGATAACTTGAACATTTCAAATGGGACACATTTGGCTATAGAAAAATAAACAATTGACTTTATTTAACATACTGTATTATATGTGTACCAATTTTGTGGAGACATTTGGAGATCAGAATATTTCAGAAGTGAGTAAAGTATGTAAACTGTTCTGTACTTTTAGCAGAAAGATAAAACCCTTTGCTGTAAATGGAAGCAAAAAATAACCCTGCATTTGTGTTCATGGCAGTCTCACCAATATAAAATTGTTTCAGTTGACTCTATAGTCAGAGTTTTAGCTGCGTTTATTTCATTGATCCATAATTTCTACCAGTTGGTTTAAGATTGTTCAGGGTCCAGGATTGGTAGTTTTGATCACTAGATTTGTGGCACTAACTGTAATATGTATGTGAGTAGGGGCTAATGGCTAAGCAGTATTCTAATTGATCTGTGATATGAGGTTGGATTGTACACCACTGAAGTTTGCTTGCCATGAGGGCAAGTAGCACATCCTGATCTGGAAGGATTTATTATTTTCTTCTCTTCTAGCAGCCTATGATCTGCTTCAGTGATTTTGCTTGCACATTGACTGGAATATAAGAAATGACCTCTATTTTTGCTGTTAATTCCTCCTTTTTGGTTTTGTTTTTTAACAAAGTTGCTTAATTTGAAGGGGAATTAAAAAAAAAGAATAGGTTGTGCTTTAATTCTGTGAAGGGAATAATACTTGAACAAATATGTGCAGAGAAATTACTGTTACGCTTGTTTAATTAAGGTGGATTCCTAAGAATACCTGAATGATCTATATTGATGGAAAAAAAGTTTCCATAATGAAAAAGGTTGAAATTTTTATATTACTGTGAGTTATAAAAGTAAAAAGTAAACTGAGTTGCTTGTCCAATGAGATGGACAGGAAATAAAGACCAATGAAAAATGAACTGCAAAGAAATGTTGCATTTATGGAAAAAGAAGTAGAAACATTGCTCAGAAAAATTTATAGAAAAGCTTTAAAAAAAAAAAACTAAGCATATCAAATGACTTTAGTATAATCAAATTCAGATTTTCTGTGCCTATCAGGACCACCATATTCCCAAGGACAATTCTCCATCTTCTGAACATGTTGTCCAAAGTTTGCAATATAAACTGGATAGAATATATGCTGGGAACTGTTTGATTTTTTTCTCGTTAAAAAAATAGTTAAGAATGAATAGAACCATGAAACTTAAACCATAAGATTGTAACACCTCTCTTGTTCCCCCCACCTCTGGTGTATATTCTTAAAATCTTTAAAGTTAGATTTAGTAACACTTGCTACTACCTTTATGCTTAGGCATTTCTTTGACTTAGAAAAACTTGGTTAAATGTACCACTTCCAGAGCCCTAGGGGCATGTTTTTTTAAAACATGAAGACACTGCTCATAAAATCTTTACAAAACATTTTGTAAATGAATAATGTCAAAATAAAGTCTTTATTTTCAGGACATCTGCCCTAAATAATGTAGTTTTCTTTGGACTAGGAGTTACAATGTGTTGAGAATGGTAATGAATTAGCTCCATTTTAGATGTAAAATGCTTATCATTGCAATACAAACGCACTAATCCTCAAACTCATAGGTTTTATGTACTAGTATTAAAATTTCTAAAGATGGATAAATCACATGTTGAAGACATTAGATACAAAACCTTTTTTTTCTGAAAATACAGTGGTTCATAGCTGATTCATTATTGTAATACAGTGTAATTATGCTAGATTGCAATTTCATTGTTAGATTATACTTGTGTTTTAAGTTTGGGATCTGAGGACAGATTTTTTTCATTTGGTAAATATTATGGCAACTAGCAGCTAAATATGATAAAATGTACAATCAAGAGGAAAGTTTTTTTTAATGAAGATATTAGTAGTAGCCTAACATGTCATTTTAGCTACATTGCCTCTTAGAAATCACTGTTTTACTTCAAATAAGCTTGCATAAGGTTTATAAATGTATAAGTTTATAAATAACTTGTATAAAATGCAAATAAACTTGCATGCATGTTTTCTCTGAAGTTTCTTGAGCTAACTTTGCATAAAGGTGTTATTCTGTACTTCCAGAAAGTGAATTATTCATGTCAGCCATGTTTTTTTTCTTTCCAGAGTCCAAGTTAGTGTAATTTAGGATCTCTGTGGATACATCATTTTTTCCCCTTTTTGTCTTTTTTTTTCAAAACTGTTTTTCTTTTTCTTTCTCCACATATTCTAAACCTTTTTTCTTTTTCTTTCTCCACATATTCTAAATCGCCTTTTGAACTGTGCATTTTCCAATTCCATATTCAAGTATTCTTATAACCTCCAAATTATTAAATGCAAAATTCAGTAGTATAGTACTTGGGTTTCTGATTCTTGCCCATAGGAACGTGCTTTCTGAGATGATTAGAATTATGGTTATAATAGTTAACAAGTGCTGAGTGTTTTCTATGTGCTTTGCCTCTGTTAATTTATTAATTCTCCCCCACAAATTTGAGGTAGCATTATTGCCATTTTTTAAAGCTGAGAATATAGATATACAGAGATTATGGTAACCGATTTACTACTAAGTGTCAGAACTATTAAGAGTGGGATTAGAAACCAGGCATCTGACTTTCTGATATGATTTTATCTTGAAGAAATTAATTGAATTTGATTTCCTGCTCATGTTTCAATTTCATTGGGATCTTTGATTGCATTTGTTACTACAGTACTGCCTTAGGATCCTATAACTGTAGTTGTAAGGTTATGTTACCAAATTTTCTTATAGATAATGAAATACTCAGTTTATGTATTAGCTTCCTTTTGTATTAACTTTTGCACCTTGACATATATCACTGTAATTCATGTGAATGCCTGTTAAGGAAAGATAAAGTTAGAAATCTCTGCATTCATTACTTTGGGATCTCATAAAAACTGAAGTACTCAAAAGTTACGATACAGACACACAAGAAAAATTAATAACTCATTAATACTGTTTTCTCTGTATATGTCTGTGTTGTCGTTTGGTGAGGATGAGCCAGAAAGAGTTGTACTTTTCTTGTAATTTGTGATAAATGCTTTTATGAAGCCAAGTGTTCTGGACATATGCTGTGATTGGAAGGACTATTGATGAAGTTTATTGTTGCTGTTTGTTCATTTGCTTCTGTCATTAGTGTCTACATACAAAGGGGGGCAAAGTGATAACTCATTTTATGTATGAGGCCTTTGATTTCATTCATATTTTATAACATTTCATATATCCCTATCCTCTCCTGCAGATATTCTTTAGGAGGAATATTTTACAATGCTGTAAGTTTTTTTTCTAGTGAAAATTATCATAGCACTACATGTGCTGTCTTCAGTAAGTGGTAAAACCCTAGTAATACTTTGGTAGTTGTATTTAGTTGTGGTCGGGGACTCATTCTACTTCTATACTTAATAACCTTTTTTGTCACCATTGTCTCCTATTTGTAGGATAACTAAGCTAAGGGGTGTAAGGTATAGTAGGGGCAGTAGGGGAATGAGAGTTTACCCAAATAGGAATGGCCTTTCTGTCTTTGTTTCATTAGTCCTAGTAATGTAATGTTTGAATTGGATGCTCTAGTCGTTATATACTTTAATTAAGTGATTTTGTGATTGCCTCTTTGGCCCAATTGGCAATAAATTATGGGGATCCCATAATGATTTTTTTTAATTTCCTATATATTCCCTCCAATGGAAAGCCTGTGTCTGTTAACTGTACTTTGTCAGCTTTTTCAAACCCCAAATATTGTCAGCTTTTTCAAACCCCAAATATTTTCCATCACATTACTTTCTTCCCACTATCTAAATAACCTTTTAGTATTTAATATCTTTGTGGCAGTGTCTTTTCTTTTTTTTATTTTTTTTAATTAATATTAAATCATAGCTGTGTACATTAATGTGATTCTATTTTTAAAGCTTTTTTTTTTTTTTTTGAAAGAGTCTCAAGCTTTCACCCTGGGTAGAGTGCTGTGGCATCACAGCAACCTCCAACTCTTGGGCTTAAGAGATTCTCTTGCCTCAGCCTCTCAAGTAGCTGGGACCACAGGTGTCTGCCACAACACCCAGCTATTTTTTGGTTGTAGTTGTCATTGTTGTTTGGCAGGCCCAGGCTGGATTTGAACCCACCGGCTCCAGTGTACAGGCACTGAGCCTTTTAAAGCTCTTTTTAAGTGTTCTTTTTGTTGAGATTGCCCTCTTCCAAGTGCAAGAGCATTTATGGTTCTGCATCTTTTATAAGATAAGCTCTTGCCTATTTTATCTTTCATTTATTTAGTACGGCCTGTGTAATTTCATTACTCACAACAACCTTAGGAGGCTGGTCCTGTTTCTTACTTGCAGACAGGAATTTTGGGGGTCCAGAGATCACTTCTTGGGAGTCCCATAGCTCTTATGTGGTAAAGTGCCAACATTTTGAACCTAGGTCTGATTCATAGCACCCACCACAATACCCGCCTATTTTCTTTTTTTTACAGAGATGGGGTCTTGCTGTAGCTCAGGCTGGTCTCAAACTTCTAAACTCAGGCAGTCCACTTGCCTCGACCTCCCAGAGTGCTAAGATGACAGGCGTGAGTCACCATGCCCAGCCCACAGCAAAACTCTTAACCATTGGGTCCACTGACTTCCATAAGAGCTCTAGCTCTCATCTAGTACAATGTACTTCCCTTTGCACATTGATTTAAATTCATTCAATTTACCCTCTTCGGAAACCTCTCAGGAATCTCCTTAACCAACCAAACACCCAATTTTTTTCTTTTTTTTTTTTTTATTGTTGGGGATTCATTGAGGGTACAATAAGCCAGGTTACACTGATTGCATTTGTTAGGTAAAGACCCTCTTGCAATCAATCATGTCTTGCCCCCAGAAGGTGTGGCACACACCAAGGCCAAACACCCAGTTTTGATAGGGATCACAGCAAAATATAGTTTTCCAAGTTAGTGATGGGTGGTGTAATAGTGCTGTAGAGGTAGCCAGGGGAATAAGATATGGGGAGGTGATGGAGGGTTATTGGAGAAATTTTGATGAGAAGCAGGAAGAGGGAAGCCTTGTTAGAATGAAGGTTTAATAAAAGGCCCTAGAACACACATAGGAGGATGTATTTGTTCTTGGTTTGAGTGCAGGCCAGAGGTAACATATGCCTTCTGCCTCTGTATTCACTTAATATGCAAATGGTGACTAAAAATGACTGATTTTGAAACAGTCATATAAACATCCATATACAGATAAGCCTCATTAACTCAGAAGGCAGTGGCGCTATTGGGCTCTGATGATTACTCAGACCATTTCTGATACTACATCCGGAATTGCATTCAGAGCCTGCAAAAAACTTCTAATTTCTTTTTGAATAGTCACAGCACTTGCAGTTCTTCCTCTTTTGAGGGAATATTTGATTTTAGGAAATAGGCAAATGTGGTGAATAAATACGATCAAAATGGGCAATGTAATTTAGGCAAATACAGCAAAATAAAAATGTAGCAATGTAGTCATAAGGCTAACATTGGAGTGGTTTTTTTTTAAATTGGTGCTGTCTACTAGTAAGATGTATGTGGCTGTTGAGCACTTGAAATGTGTCAAGAGTGAATGGGAGACTGTATTTTATTTTATTAATTTATATGCAAGTAGCCAAACATAACCAGTAGCTGCCATGGTAGGACAGCATGGGCGATAGTGTTGAAAAGATGCTTGATTCATTGAGAACAGTTCTTCACCCAGCTGTAACAAGGTTCTATGAGTCGACTAAAGAACTTAACATTTTTAGCATATAATATATAATAAGGAACTGCCAAGATATGCCAACATTGTAAAATTTCATTTTATTTTTTGTTGCCCTTGGTAGAGTGCCATGGTGTCACAGCTCATAGCAACCTCAAACTCCTGGGCTTAAGCGATTGTCTTGCCTCAGCCTCCCAAGTAGCTGGAACTATAGGTGCCTGCTCCAAAGCCCGGCTATTTTTTTTTTTTTTTTTTTTGCAGTTTTTGACCTGGGCTAGGTTTGAACCTGCCACCTCCGGCATATGGGGCCCCTGCCCTACTCCTTTGAGCCACAGGCGCTGCCCAAGCCCAGCTATTTTTAGAGAGAAGGTCTTGCTCTGGCTTAGTCTGGTCTTGAACTCCCAAGCTCAGGTGTTCCACCTGCCTTGTCCTTCCAGAGTGCTAGGATTACAGGCAGGAGCCACGGCCAAACACTATAAATTGTAGACAATGATGAAGACAAAAGCAATGGCCCTTCTTTATAGATAAGAAATCAGTCCCCTCCTAATAAGAGTTTTGATTTTAATTCATAATATACTATCCCCCAAAAGCAGATTGGTAATTTGTTATTAGCCATCTTGCAAAGACAAGGGAGAAATGGGGCCAGGAGTAAAAACCTTTCTACTATCCATGGTTTTTAATGTTTAGATTATAAAACTTAAGAACCTAAAAGTGACCAGTTCCTTCCCCTTCAACTCACAGTTGGCTTCACTGTTGAATAAGGTGAGGCAAGCAGCCCATTAGAGTCCTGGGGACATGTACCCTTATGAAATCTAGTATGTTCTGTAACATCATTGTCAATATTAAAGTAGAGTTCTCAAAATATGCTGTAGAAATAATTTGGCCACTTTGGGTAGGATGCCATTATAATCCACTTTGATTTTTAAAGGGAACTTTGCTCTTTTAGCATAGCTTGACTTTTATTCATTTAAGCTTTATTTCAGAAGTTTGGTATCTCTCTTTTAAGTTACTTCCTTCCATGTTGGTGTTTTCTAGGGCCCTGCCTCAGCTCCCATATTTTTTCTTAGTAGCATCTAATTAATACTTGACTCCATATGCTTTAATTTGATATTTTAGGAAGTTTAATATTTTAAAAGAATCCTTTTATGTCAGGTCTTTGAAGGCATATTTGTTTACCAAGACGTTTGTGTTGAATCATTTGTTTAAAATATTTATTGGGTACCCATTATATGCCAAAACTTGTGGCAGTTGCTGAGGGCACAGAAGTTAAAGAATGGTCTTAATCTGAACTAGGTAGCTTCCTAATATCCAAAATGGATCAGTGGTTCTCAATCGTCCTAATGCCATGACCCTTTAATATAGTTCCTCATGTTGTGGTGACCCCCAACCATAAAATTATTTTCGTTGCTACTTCATAACTGTAAATTTTGCTACTGTTATGAAGTGTGATGTAAATATCTGATATTAGGCGACCCCTGTGAAAGAGTCAAAGGGGTCGCGACCCACGAATTTGTTTTCTTCTAAGAGTTTTATAGTTTTAGATCTTTTTTTTTTTTTTTTTTTTTTTTTTTGAGACAAAGTCTCAAGCTGTCGCCCTGGGTAGAGTGCTGTGGCGTTATAGCTCACAGCAACCTCTAACTGTCAGGCTTAAGTGATTCTCTTGCCTCAGCTTCCCAAGTAGCTAGAGCTACATGTGCCCACCACAATGCCCAGCTATTTTTTGGTTGCAGTTGTTTAGTTGGCCTGAGCCGGGTTCAAACCTGCCACCCTTGGTGTATGTGGCTGGCACTGTAACCACTGTGCTACTGCTACAGGCGTCAAGCCAAGTTTTAGCTCTTATATTTAGGTCACTGATGCATTTTAGTTAATTTTCATATATGGTGTGAGGTAGAGGTCAAGATTTAAAGTATATATTTTTTTGCATGTGAAAGTTCAGTTGACCCAGGCTCATTTGTTGAAAACACTATTTTTCCCCCATTGAATTGTCTTGACTTCTTTGTTGACAAAGGATTAATTTCTGTCACACTCAAGTCGTTTCTCAGTCTCGAAGCCTTTGTGCCCACTGCGTCTTAGACCTGGTGAAAGGCCTCTGCATCCTCAACTCCTTTTTGTTTGATTCAGTATGAACCTTACCTCCTCTGGGTGTCTTCCCTTATCTTATGAACCTACCACCACCCTTACATATACCTTTTACCTAAGTCTGAGAGAGGAGTCTCTTAGTCCATGATCCATTTAATAGCTATTCATCGTACCCATACTGGACACTTTGAAATATAACTAAATAAAATAAGACCCTTAGGAAGCTTATTGCTAGGGAAAAAATGGGCTATAATAAACGAATAGGGTAAGTTTGTAGTAGGGATAAGGATAGGATGCTATCTATTGTCATGGATGCAGAGAACAAGAATTTAACCTACTCTTCTGGGTTTTCCTATTGAAGGTGACCTCCGAACTGAAATCTTTAAAAGACTAATAGGAAATAGCTGGGTGAAAAGAGAAGGACAGTAGGAAAGAAACTACTGCATATGACACAAGTAGTTTAGCCCTGCTGGATCACAGACTCTTAAGGATGTGAAAGATGAAGCTTAATGGGTGGGGGCAGATGGTGAGACAGCCTTAAACAGCCAGAGAAGGTCTTGCCAGCCATGGTATTGCAGATAGGGAGAAACCACTGAAGGAGAGAAACATGTACAAAACAAATTTAAGGAGCTTAAATCTCTCCAAGCCATTTTAAAATGAATTAAGATATAATACCCTTTGGATTTTTTTTACACTTCATCCTACTCTTCTAATTGTTAAGAAAAACAAACCTAAACCCCCCTTTTCTGTACCCTCTAAAAACTTCATTTTATAGAATTATAGACAACATGCTGATTAAAGAATTCTTGATAATTAGTTAGCTATTACTTTTGTTCTTTCTGCAGATTACTAGCCATTGTGTTATCAGGTATAAAAGATTAAGCCTCTGGATTTTATGTTATTTTTTCTCCAAGTGGCTGTGAGATTGAGAATTTAATTAAACTCTAATAATTGGACTTTTTAGTGGTGTTTGCAGCATATGACTGTTATATTTAATCATTCATTGTTGTATTCTCCTAAAAATTTATTAAGGAGAAAATGATAGGGTACAACAGACCTATACTGGTTAACATATGTATCTCTAGGGCCTAGCCCGTAGTAGGTAGCAATACAATCATAACTAATGAATGGTCCTCAAAAATTGACCTTCATTCGAAGCTCCATTTTATTCCTAAAAACACACAAACAAATCTCTAAAATTTAACTAAAAACAAAAGTGGTCTTTAAGCTTAAATGTTAATTTAACTATGGTGTTTTTCTTACAGGCGTTTGTAAAAGATGTTCATGAGGATTCAATAACAGTTGCATTTGAAAACAAGTAAGTCTCTTGATACAGAATTTTTTCTTTTTTTTTGAGACAGAGTCTCACTATGTTGTTCTTGGTTGATAAGGAATGTTAATGTTCAGGTGCTTTTATATTTTATGCTAATTCCTTTTATTCTTCATTTTAAAAATTCAAGTCCAGTTTGAATATTTTTCAGGATTGTATCTTTATGTTACTGATCAAGAAATTTCTGAACAACTCAAGATTAAGCCAGTGGAATGGCTTTTTCTGTTACTGACCTCAAAGGTCCTTTATTGTGTAATATTGATCCTTACATCTCAGCTCCCTTAAATATGAAGAAAAACCAGATTATTCTGTATTGCAACTGAAATTTGAGATATTAATGTCTATAATGTTTAAAAGACAGAGATGAAAGGATTAATGAGTATTGGTAAAAGAGAAAAAACTCCATGTGAGTTTGGTAACATTAAATCTAAGACTGATATTTTAATTTTTTCCCTCACAACACATAGGGAACAAAATGTCTAGTGTATTTTATCAGCAGCAATCATGTTTATCCATTGCCTTATTTTTTTGTTTCACATGTTTATAATCAATAATAGCAATAGCTAATCTTTTCTGGATGAGAAAATAAAAACACTTACAGGCCTAGGAATATTAGCTATATTAAAGCATCAATAGTGTATATTGGTGTTAACATTTTATTGGGGGGCAAGTGTTTTGACTACATTTTTTGAATGCTAATGAAGGTTATTTTCATGGTAGCAAGGCAAGATTGTAAAGTACAAGTAAACTCCTTGGTCAAAAGTGGAGATGTGGCCATAATCTTAGGATTTTACTGAACTCTGATGAATAGTTAACTATTGTAATTTTTGGATTTTCTGTACTGAGAGAATTAATAGTATATCAAAAGCAGTCCACAAATCTATATAGAGAGAAAGTAGATTAGTGGTTGCTTAGTGCTTGGGGTGGCGTGCTGTGGGGGTAAGCCATAGCTAGGATTTCTTTTTGAGATGATGAAAATGTTCCAAAATAGACTAGTAATGGTGGTACATATTTGTGAATATACTAAAAACTATTAAATTGCACATTTAAATTGATGAATTCTATCTATGCGAATTGTATCTCAGTAAGTCTGCCAAAATGCAGTATGTGATCCAGATGTTATTCAGCAATGAATTAAAACATCTTCTGAAATAATTTAAAAGCAGATCTACATTTCAGTGTCTAGAAAATAAATTTTATAATTAGACTGTTAACAGATTCTTTTTTTTTTTTTTTGCAGTTTTTGGCCAGGGCTGGGTTTGAACCTGCCACCTCCAGCACATGAGGCTGGTGCCCTACTCCTTTGAGCCACAGGCGCTGCCCTTGTTAACAGATTCTTGTGGCTAGCAACAAGACAAAGTTAGATACTTAGATGGCTGATACAGATTTACAGGACAGAGATAAAAGGATTGAGAGTGTACAGCCCTATTCATGCCTTTAGACCAGTGGTTCTCAACCTTCCTAATGCCGCGACCCTTTAATAAAGTTCCTCATGTTGTGGTAACCGCCAACCATAAAATTATTTTCCTTGCTACTTATAATTGTAATTTTGCTACTGTTATGAATCATAATGTAAATGTCTGATATGCAGGATGGTCTTAGGTGACCCTGTGAAAGGGTTGTTCGATCCCCAAAGGGGTCGTGACCCACAGGTTGAAAACCACTGCTCTAGACTCATAATCTCAGTTCAGAATAGAAGTTTGAATAGTAGAATAACTTTCCTTGAATACATAAAGACAGAAGCTTTAGAATTTGCCTCTTTGCTGTTTCAAGAATCCATGGTTAAGTAATAGACAACAGCATCACACCTGTAATGAAGGTATTTTTGATAACTGGGAGAGTAACTTTTTCCTTGTTATTCTCTTTACCTACTCCTATTACTAGGTAAATACTCTTGCCTATAAATAGATAGTTATTTGTATTTGCCACTGTTTTATCCTGTAGTCTGTAATCCAAAATTTAAGCAAACACTTATTTTCTCTATGCATTTAAGAATTCGTCTGATTTATACAAGGTTAGTTTTTTTTTTTTCTGGTTTTTCAGTCAGATTTTTACTGTGAGCTTAAGTTATTCTATCTTTGGATCTTCTAATTATTTATCTCTTTTACCATGTCTACAGTAAAGCCTCTCTTCAATCCCTTTGTCATCCTAGAAATTTTAAATAGGTCATCTGTTTTCCTTTTGTTCATGAAGTGTGTTTAAGATACAAAATTTGAGTTTGAGGACATTACGAAGATTTAATAGGTCTCTACCAAAGAAGTTTTGCCCTTGTATGTTTTCTTTTGTTTTTCTATTAAAAACAAAATAACAACAAAAAAAATAACAAAATATTTTATAGAACTTCAGAGTATATTTACCTTTTCTTTTCGTTCAATCATGAAGAAACTCCAGTTATTCTGACACCAGGTTGTTTTAGGTGCTTTGCTCTTAGGTACTTCCTAAAACTTCCATAAAGCACAAAGGTCTTTGTATTTCACATTTTTGAAAAATGAATTTAAATCTTTACTTCCATGAAATCTGACAATTAAGTTTGAAAACTCAATCTAGAAAAAGTGCTACCCACCTGATTGCTGAATATCACTATGATCACCTTCAAAGTACTCCCCTTGGAAAGTTATGCACCAGCTCTAGTACCTACTCCACCCTTCAAGCAATTTTGGAACTCTCTGAATTAACCATCACAGCTGTCATATAGCACACAAAAACATGCAACAACAATAATCAACGCCACTTGGTAAGGCACTGTCACATAGCAACAAGAACACAGCTTTGAGACACTGATATACCAAGGTTATGAAACTTACGGAGTTGTCTGTACAGCACTGCTAAAGTAAGTACATGGTGGCAAGTTTGCAAACTTAATTGTCAGGCCTTTGTGTAACAACAGCTCTAATGGCCATTATAGGGAGTTCAAAAATTGCTTCTAAGGGTGTAGTAGGCTCCAGTGTCAGTACTTGGGAGGCAACTGCAGTGATATTTAGCAGTTAGGTATGCAGCAGCACTTTCTCTAGGATGAGTTCACAAACGTAATTGTCAGACCTTGTATATACTTAAGACTTAAAATAATTCTTCCTTCTTGGGAACCAAGAAAATTATTTATTTATATATATGTATGTATAAAATTATGTGTTTTGCAAGTAAAATTTTAGCAATGAAATTTAGCAATGAATTAGCATTTATAATGTGTTAAAAGTTAGAAACTTTTAAACAGTATAAAAAGCCTTTTCTGAAGTAAAGACATTTTTTCTTAGTTTCGTAGTTTTCTTTCTTTTTAGTTTTATAGTTTTCATCTGTACATAATAATTCATAGGACTTAATAAGATTTTCACAAATACTTATTTACTTATCTTCTTATGTAATAACTTTTTTTTTTTTTTGAGACAGAGTCTCACTTTGTGCCCTGAGTAGAGTGCTGTGATGTTATACCTCACAGCAATCTCAGACTCGAGCTCAAGTGATTCCCTTACCTCAACTTCTTGAGTAGTTGAGACTATAGGTGCTCACCAGAATGCCTGGCTGTTTTTTCTATTTAAATAGAGATAGGGTCAGGCTCTTGCTCAGGCTTGTCTAGAACTCCTGTGCTCAGGTGATCTACCTGCCTTGGCCTCCCAGAGTGTTAGGATTACAGGCGTGAGTCACCATGCCTACTTTTTTTTTTTTTTTTTTGAGATAGTCTTACTATGTTACCCCAGGCTAGAGTACCATGCTGTCAGCCTAGGTCACAGCAACTTCAGACTCCTAGATTCAGGCCCTCTTCTTGCCTCAGCCTCCCCAGTATCTCGGACTACAGGCACCTACCACAACACCCAGCTAATTTTTTATATTTTTAGTAGAAATGAGGCCTTACTCTTGCTGAGGCTGGTCTTGAACTCTTGAGCCCAAGTGATCCTCCCACCTTGGTCTCCCAGAGTACTAGGATATAATAAACTCTTCTTTAACAAGTAAAAACAAATTAGCCCTTTTCTCAATAGAATTTAACTACAAAAGCCCTTTAGTAAAACATTGACATACTATATAGAACATATCTCAATATTTGCTAATGAAACATCCCAAAAAGAATCCAGAAGTGACTATTCCAACAGTTTAATTTTCATAGTTTTGGCTAAGTCTGCCTTTTAATATTTCATGTCATGGATATAAGACCAATTTGGTATCTTTCAAAATTGTTCCATATTATTTTAAATTTTAAAAACATAGGCAACTTACTTGAACTCTATAGGTTGTCTCCACCGGGTTTCTATGGTTTAGGAGACCCCACCATCCCAGTGCATGCTGATAACATTGTGCTGATCAGCACCCATAACAAAGATCCTCCTGGGATCTAAAATTTAAAGGGGGACAAGCGAGTTGAGTTGTGAATTGCTAATGTGTTGACTGTCCCATTTTGCTTGGGAATTAGGGGGCAGTTTCTGTGGTCTTTGGAATGTGGTTAAAATTCCTTTGCCAGTGAAAAATATATTGATATTACTAATAGTGGTACTAACATTTAATTTAAATATCAAAGGAAGTTTCTGTTATGGTCTTTTAAAATTCCTAGAAGTTGAAATTATTGGGGAAAAACAGACTTTTTTTTTTTTTTTTCTTTGTAGAGACAGAGTTTCACTTTATTGCCCTCGGTAGAGTGTCGTGGTGTCATACCGCTCACAGCAACCTCCAACTCCTGGGCTTAGGTGATTCTCCTGCCTCAGCCTCCCGAGTAGCTGGGACTACAGGCGCCCGCCACAACGCCCGGCTGTTTTTTTGTTGCAGTTTGGCCGGGGCCGGGTTTGAACCCGCCACCCTCGACATATGGGGCCGGCGCCCTACTCACTGAGCCACAGGCGCCGCCCAGGAAAAAAAGACTTTTGAAAATCATAATGTTCTTGTGTTTCGAGAAATATTCCAAATGGAAGTACAAGTCTGGTGTGCTGCATGCAAACTTCCTTGAAATGTTCCAATGTTGCCATTATGCTGCACTCAGCAAAAACTGACCCATTTTAAAGCATTTGCTTCTTTAAAGGAGAAAAAGTGAGTCACAGTTACCCAAAAGTTGATGGTAGAGTGGTCACTGTTTCAGTTAAACAAGAAAAGGATGTTAAATAATTGAATGTTTGCTTATTTGCAGCTGGCAGCCAGAGAGGCAGATTCCATTCCATGATGTGAGATTTCCACCTCCTGTAGGTTATAATAAAGATATAAATGAAAGTGATGAAGTTGAGGTGAGTTCCCCTCCTGTACAGTTATTAAGCACTGAAGAAGTTGGGGGTATTTAATTTGCCTGTGCCTTTTTTTTAGTACTTTGACTTTAATACTATTTAAAATACCTTGAAAATTATATCTGAGATGGACATGTGTTTTTTTCCCTAACCCATCTTAATAATAATTTGAAACAATACATGATGCCTGAATTTGGCTATTTGAACAGCATTCCACACATACATTTGAAAGTCAATATCTGAAGTTCCTTTGCCCACTGGTACTTTTCCCCCCCTTCTCTCAATCTTGGAGTCTTTATTTGAATGATATATTGTTCATTTGGAACTATGTTCCTGTTTTAAGCAAATGGATTAGCAAAATTAATTTTACAAAGGAAAGAGATCATGCTTTATTATAGATCAGTTTCCTAAAATTTCTTTACCTAACAGTGAATCTTTCTGGTATATTTTTTAAAACAACCTACAAACTTTAGTTTATACATATAGACAAAACCTCTTTTTTACAGGATATACTGTGAACCACCTGCTCATCTACCATTGAGCTTATTTCTTTCTTTGTTGGAAATTTATATGTAAGGGGCATACCTTATGCGTGTATAGTTAGTTTTTGTAGTATCCTCTCTCTTCTTCCTCCACTTTCACACACTTCATTTTGAGCTGCTTCCCTTCTTTCTCCACAAATCTAAACACAATGTCTTATTAATAGTAACTTTATGAATATTTATAATATGAAGGAAGCAGCTTAGTAAACATTTGTATAAATAAGGCAAAATGGTTATAGTTTGGGTTCTTATTTGCTGCACTAGCTACTAAAAGTGCAGTGAAACAGGACAGAGTCCTCTGCCTTTATTTATGTATTTATTTTCTTTTTTGCTGGACACCACTGATTGGACAGAGTCGGCCTTTGAGGTCACATTCCAGTGAGAATAGCTAATATGACAAGTGTGAGTAATACAAAGGAAAAAAACAAGAGGATAGAAGGTAATGTAGGGGCAAGAGTACTGTTTTAGAGAATAGTCAGGGAAGAAGTCTGATCATCAAGGCCTATGTTCTTTTCTGGATGGTTTTAAAGTAGAAGTAGGATAAAGTGTTATTTATTCACCAAAATGTACTAAGTACCTGTTATGTGTAAACAACTGGACTTAGTCTTGCAATATATCCTAATAGGGAACAGAAACACTTTCTATACTTGGCTGTCTACTTCCTCAGGAGACTGCAGGCTCTCTAAAAGCAAGGTTGAGGTCTTCTGGCCTTTTTATATCAGGAGTACTCATAATAGTGTTTGATGGAGGTACAAAAGGGACTTGTTTTCTTTCAACTTAGTCACATGACAAGTGGGAGCCCAATGTGATAGTGTTGCTAGGATGCCCTTACTGTATCCCATAACACAGTGATTCTCAACCTTCCTAATGCTGCGACCCTTTAATACAGTTCCTCATGTTTTGGTGAACCCCAACCTTAAAATTATTTTTGTTGTTACTTCATAACTGTAATTCTGCTACTGTTATGAATTGTAATGTAAATATCTGATACGCAGGATGGTCTTAGGCGAGAACTGCTGACATAACGATTAGCTGAGATATTTTTCTGGCTGGAGCAGACTTGAGAGAGAATGATGGAGGCAAGAGACAAAGATAGGTTAAGTTGTATTTAGTTATTGTGTAACCATTAACTTCAGTTGTAAAAGGGCGACAAGAGTTTGAGCCTTGACTTGCTTGTCAACCTTAGACTCTGTGCCTCTCTGTCCTTTCTGGGCTTCTCCTCCCTCTCTTGTCCTCTCTGCTTCTGAGTAATTCTGTTTGTCTCCACGTATACCGTATTGGCTCTTTTCCTGTTAACCTTAGTTTGCCAGTATCTTCATGAAAGGTTCCATGCTGAACATTGTAAGTGAACTTTGAAGTGGTCACCAGAGATATTGGTTAGAAGAACTGGTCAAGAGTATGTGAGAGCAGGAAGGTGGTATCCAGGGATTGCCAGTATGGAGTTGTCCTTTATAGTGGAGAGAAAGCAGGATACCAGAGATTGACCTAGAATATGTCCATTTAGTCCCCAGGAGATATGAATGCTAGGGTGGCATACTCAGTGGGTTAAGTGCTCAGTGGTTTTACTCATTTAGTGGCCAAGCAGCCAGGCAGTAGACCAGAGTCAGTAATTCCCAATTTTTGCTTATTAAAATAAGTTTGTACATTTTTAGATAGACTTTTATAGATCACTACCCAAGGAAAGTATGTCTGTGTTTATGAATGGTTACCTTTTCTTTAGCATCTATATTCAAAGTACTAATTATTACTAAAGTAGAATAGAGAAATAGAAAAACTGTTTTTTACATGGAGCTCCCAGGCAATCTAAGGTAGTTTCTGTTTATGTATCTCTGTCTAGTTCAGAATCCTAGACAGAGGTGCAATTTGGTTGAAGGTATATGGTGTATGATGTGAAAGACACCTAGGGGTATTTTGAGAAAATTTCCTCAATTTCTCATGATCTGTAGATTCCAAAATTATGTTAATCATGAACTATTCTGTGTTGTACTTTTTGTGTAGGTTTATTCCAGAGCAAATGAAAAAGAGCCTTGCTGTTGGTGGTTAGCTAAAGTGAGGATGATAAAGGGTGAGGTAGGAAAATGCTTATTTAAATTTCTTTCTTTATCCTATCCTTTTCTAAACCCAGGTTCTACATTTCAGTCTGGATTTCTATTTTGAAATAATATCTAATGTTATGTCAATTTATTAAAATGTTTTCACTATGTGTTTGGTATGTTTCATGTGTTTCAGTTGATTAAAGTTTTTTTTTTCCCCCTGAAGATAATTTATTTTAAAATAACTGAAGAGGGATAGCCTCTTTCTCTTTAAAAACTTTGACTAGGAATGACTTTTATTTATTTCTTTCAGTTTTACGTGATAGAATATGCTGCATGTGATGCTACGTATAATGAGATTGTCACCATTGAACGTCTAAGATCAGTGAACCCCAACAAACCTGCAACAAAAGATACTTTCCATAAGATTAAACTGGACGTGCCAGAAGACTTACGGCAAATGTAAGTTGATATGCCCAAAATGTTGAGCATTTAACATGTGATTAATTTAAGAGAATATACATTTTAAAAATAGTAGAAATTGAATTTCAAATTTAATGAACTTTGGCAAAATGGTTTGGCTTATAAAAGTAGTGGAGGAAAAAACTTTCTAAGCTTTTCCTACTTACATAATCAAGACAGCCTTGCACTTGTTTAAACATACTTGACTAGATATATGGCTGATGTATACTAGCTTTGTTTATGAATTTTAAGATTTTGAAATTTTAAAAGACATAATTATAAGAGGGAGTCTGCAATTAATGTAACCTGGTTCTTTGTACCCTCAATGAATCCCCAACAATGAAAAAAAATTAAATTAAAAAAAAAAAAAACAGACGTAACAGTTCTGTCAAAGTCACAAGTCAAATTATAGGCTACAAAGATTTCTCCAAGTACTTTCCATTTTAGCTAAAATGTTTCCAGATAAATACGATATTAGAGCTAAAGTAGCTTAAAGGGTGATGATCTTTGTATTGTAATCCTTGATTTGAAAAAATGTTTAAAGACTTTTTTGGTAAGAGATTGCTTTATACATATTTCATCAGGTAGTAAGTTTGATTTTGGTATGTTGTGCCTCAGATAAATGTTAAATTCCAGTTCAAAATACATAGAAATCTTCCTTTTTTTTTTTTTTTTTGAGACAGACTCTCACTTTGTTGCCCTCAGTAGAGTGCCATGGCGTCATAGCTCACAGCAACCTCAAAGTCTTGGGCTCAAGCGATTCTCTTGTCTTAGCCTCCCAAGTAGCTGGGACTACAGGCACCCGCCACAATTTTTAGAGATGATCATGGTCTCGCCTTTGGCTGAGGCTGGTCTCAAACCTGTGAGCTCAGGCAATCCACCCGCCTTGGCCTCCCAAGTGGTAGGATTACAGGCATGAACCACTGCACGTGGCCCAGAAATCTTCCTTTTTGATTCTAGAAATTGTGTGTGTGTGTGTGTGTGAATTTTTGTGCTTTCTTATTTTTATATATTTCTCTCAACTTGGTTGGCAGTTTTTTCTTTTTAAAAGCAAACAGCAAAACAAAATCTGATAACCTTGTAGCAATCCCTAAAACTTTTTAACGTTGGCTCAAGAAAACTACTTATATAGAACTGAAATCAGGAAGCCTGCAGAGTAAAGTGGTTCTTCTAAATATGTTTCACTGGTGATGCAAGCCTACCAGTAATCCATTCAGAGCATAACTTCTTCCTTTCTCTGTATCAAATGCTTGGCTTGGCTGAATATTTCAGAGATATATAACAAAGGAACTAAACTTTTAAATGGGTATAGTATATTTTACATATATCAAATTTAATATGAATCCACAATTCTTATAAATCTGTCTGCATGAATTCATCCTAGTAGTTAACAGTTATTTATCTTAACAGTGGATATTCCTTTTATTTCTAGGTGTGCCAAAGAATCAGCACATAAGGACTTTAAAAAGGCAGTTGGTGCATTTTCTGTAACTTATGATCCAGAAAATTATCAGCTTGTCATTTTGGTGAGTGTTTTTGAGTTGTCTATTTTTTTATTTATTTTATTTAATTTGAAGTATTTGCTTTGATAATACTGTTGCTAATTTAAATTTTTTAGTCCATCAATGAAGTCACCTCAAAGAGAGCACATATGCTAATTGACATGCACTTTCGGAGTCTGCGCACTAAATTGTCTCTGATATTGAGAAATGAAGAAGCCAGTAAACAGCTGGAGGTATGTCACTTTCCCTAGCATTGCTTGTAAGGCTATCTATAAATTATAACTGTACAGTTCCAAAATTTGAATAAGGGTAGCTTGTCATTTATTTACTATTTCCTAACAATTCCTTATATCCTATAGTTTGTAAATTTAAATTGTATAAAGCATAAACTTACGAAAGTTTTCATGCCAGAGGTTCTAAAATTGACCAACAGTTTGTGTATATTAAGGGACTCGTGGTCACTTCACTTCTTACTAGAAGTTTGTCAAAGCTGCTAATAAAATGAGGCAATGCTTCTTCCATGTAACATGTTACCATTAAAGTACTAGAGAATATTTAAATATCTAATCATAATCCTTTCGTTATATATGTTTATCTCTGTTTAAAAGGGTATAGAACTTCTTCATTCTAATTGGTTGTCACTCTTTAAAACTCCTCTGTCTTCAGATTCCTGCCAGAGGCTATTTCCCTAACTTACTATTTCGTCTCTTAAGGTGCATTTTATCTACTTTTATTAATCCTCCAATAATTTCCATCACCATACATTTATTTTCATTGATAACTATCTAGTACTTCCATCCATTACCATAGTAACTAAATGGATTTTAGTTTAATGTGCCAACTCAAGTATATTACTGTCAAATTCCTGAGTTCTTTATCATTATTCATTTCATTAGAGGATAAACACCATGCAGTTAAAATAGGAAAGATCAAAAGGAGTTTCAAACTACATTTTGAGAGAAGGTAGACACAGCTGTATTCTTACAAAATTCTGCAAAATTTTCCACCTACCAACTTGATGTGTGATTGCTGAACTCTTAGCAGGAGAAGAAGAGTTTAATCTCCTCATGCTACTTTGTTTTTCTTATGGCCAAGGAGCTGTTTGTTTTTTGCTCCCGTTCTTTCTTGATGTCCCTGTGTTCACAGTTTTGTGGTTTCTTTAGCTATTCAATAGTTCATAACTTTTAGGCCAGAGCTGCTTCCTTATGCTTTCATCATGAGTATTATGGAAATATACTCCTATGCCTCTTCTTTAAACATTTAATTCTTCTTAATAAATGATTCATTACTATACTTTTGGCTTATCATTTATCAATGAATTATCAGTGAAAAAGAATGAAATCAGGTTAATGAATCAGGACTCAAAAAAATAAGAGTTCTTAAAAACTCCTAGGAACATTTTATTCATTTTATTAGTCTAGTCTTAAAAAAATGGGTATCTCGTACTTTTAAAAAATGTTTATACTAGTTAAATTGATTCATTCAAATTATCAGGTGTAATTGAGTAATGAGAAACTAGTATGCATGCCTGTCTTTCTTCACTACTAATATTAAAGAGATTCACATATTCCTATAAGAAATTCCCATTTTTCAACATGAGCCACTAATATGTTTGGTTTTCATTAATGGCATGCTAGAACTAAACTTTAAATTTTGATGATGCTATTTAAAGACAGTGATTATCCACAAGTTTGGAGTGTCAGTGTAACTTAGTTTTGCCATCACTGAATATTTGAGTGGATCCCAGATCACAAGGTCTTACAGACTCTGATCTCACTTTTGGTTTCAGATGCATATTTAAGATAAGTTTTAAATCATTGATATTCTGTGATCATTTAATTTACTGAACCAACAATATTTTATTCCTTTCCTTAGGTTCTGGGAATGAGGGTGTATATTTAATGTAATTTCAACAAACCTAAGTATAGATCATAATATTTAGTGAAAGGTTACAGAAATGAAACCGATGTTTAGAAAAAAATATAAATTCTCATATTCTTTAATAAATGAAATGAATAAAGTTTTCTGTAAAGATATTTTAAATTTTTTTACGTAAATAAATAACATTGAGTCTGTCAGACCCAGTGAGCTGGTTTTTATTTGGGAATATTGATGGGCTTCTTAATTATTACATTGTTGATGTTATTGGTTAACTAAGGCAGCCTTGCAAATAGGTTTTCAAAAGTTACCTTGGAAAATTGTTAACAAGCTCTTTCTGATTAACAAAAATATATAAAATGGCATAGATCTTCAGTAACCTAAAAGCCCTTGTGCTGTGGGAGATACTTTCTCAAATAGATTAGGTTTTCAACTGAAACTAATTCATCGGCCCCTTATATACAGGGTTAAGATAATTTACATGGCTGGCCTAAATAGTTGTTTGATAATTAATAAGCATATTCATCAGACATGTGTTTCTCTTCAGAGTTCAAGGCAGCTTGCCTCAAGGTTTCATGAACAGTTTATTGTACGAGAAGATTTGATGGGTCTAGCCATTGGTACTCATGGTGCTAATATTCAGCAAGCTAGAAAAGTTCCTGGGGTCACTGCTATTGATCTAGATGAAGATACCTGCACATTTCATATTTATGGAGAGGTAAATATTTTACTAAATGGTTTTATTCATCTCAAAAGATTAGTATTTCGGCTGGCTAATGTTTTGTCTTAAATCTTTTCTGCTTTTTAAATTAGGATCAGGATGCAGTGAAAAAGGCCAGAAGCTTTCTTGAGTTTGCTGAAGATGTCATACAAGTTCCAAGGAACTTAGTAGGTGAGTCAGAAATATTTGTTGACATACACTGCAAAAATAAAATTTAGGTAAACTATACCAATAGAAATCCATTTTTTTCCTTACTGAAGGGTATCATTTAATTGAAATGTAATCTTTGAAATAGTTTGTTATTACAATGAAGATAAATATTTGATGTAAGTATGATACTCAAAGATTACATTTTCAGAAGATATGTGAAGGAGACTGCTTTGCTAGTTGGAATGTACTAATGTCTGAAAGGATAAGTTTTGCCTAGCCTCATTTTCATACATTTTTCTAAAAAAAGTCTTAAAATTGAATATATTTTTTCAACATAGTTATATTTAAGGGCTTTATAATTTGGAATAGATTGCTATTTGATCTTCCTAATGGGACTATAAAATGATAGCATTCATTTTAATTAAGTAACATAGGTTACTTAAATCTAGTAAGTTCTAAAGTAAGAAGAAACTCCAAATGTCTCTGGGACTTTCTTCAAGCTCAATGATAATTCTCCATTTTAACTTGAGTACTGTAGTTTCATGACCATTACCATGATGAATCTCAGAAAATACTTAGGAACTCCTCACCAGTATACCCAAATGCTGCAGATGTCTTTATCAGGACATCAAAATTAGGTATTTTGTCAAGACCACTATATACATTTTTAATTTGTAAGTAAAATTGGACATCCTCCATATACATTTTCTCTTTTAAACTTGAGATTATGACAGTTTATAAAAAGTAATGCATGTTCTTTGGAAAGTTTAAAGAAAACAAGGACTTCTCATGTATTTTCTACATAGTTTCAATACTTTGGTCAGCATATAATCGTAAACATCTTCCTATGTCATTGAAAAATACTAGGAATTATATTTCTCTTCTAAAGAAGATTAGCTTGAAGATAAAGTACATAAAATACTAGTGAAATAATGCCAAATTATTAGTTCAGTTGTACACTAGAGAACATGACTATGTAATGTTATTGAAGTAATTTGCATACCAGTTTGTATACAAAATGTATGTATACCAAAAGGTGAAGTAATCTCAGGACAGTGAAGTGATGATGATATTTTCTTTATAGTTTATCAAACAATTGCATAATTTTGTAGTTAATGTATTAGAAATATAGGAATTCTTATGAAATTATAACCAGTAGTTTTGTTTTTATCAATACCAAATAGATAGAGACTTCTCAGATTCATTAAAGTTTGTTTTGAAATAGTAGGATGGTAGAAGAAAGTGTTTTGGTATTGGAGTTAGAGCTAGATTTTAGTCCCTACTTTCTTCTTTGATAGCTGTGTGACCTTAAGCAATTGACTTAGCCCCCCGAGTCACCTTTTTTTCACCTGTCAACAGAATTTTTATGATTAAATGAGGGAGATTATACATGTATGTATGTGTACATCTAGCATAGTTTTGGACCACAACAAGGGACTCTTTTTTTCTTTCTTTTCCATTATTCAAGACAACTCCATTTCAGTAGATCAAGATTGTAATAAATTGACATTTGGAATTTGGAACAATGGTATAAGGTAGAATTGGATTGTGTGCTATTAAATACTAAAAGTAGATTCTGCCTGTGGTCTTACCTGGGAAGAAGAGGATCCCATAAGTAATAGGAAAGCCTACTGAAATAAATCAGTCTGGTTTTTGTTATGTTGTTTCTAGTTAGTAAAAAGAGAGAATTCTGTTTTAGAGATGGTCTGCTGCAACACTGGGAATGTTGGGAATTTTCAGAAAGTGTTTTTGTGTAAGATGAAACAAGGCAGCTCTTAAGGAGGTGTCATGATCTGTACTACATGAGTTTTGTTTGAGTCTCCCAATGTTTTATGATCTCTATTTTTGACAAACTCTCTTCAGTGTGCATGCTGATTTATCTTCCTTAAAATGTGCTTTTCTTTACCTACTTAGACAATAAATTGATTTAACTATTCAGTCAGCTGCATTTAACACATTGTACTTAGGTTACCTAAGATATTATTTTTCTATTTTTTTTTTTTTTTGAGACAGTCTCACTCTGTCACCCTGGTAGAGTGCCATAATATCATAGCTCACAGAAACCTTGAACTCTTGGACTAGATTCTCCTGCTCAGCCTCCCCACTAGCTTAGACTATAGGCGCCTGCCATGACACCCGCATAGTTTTTCTATTTTTATTAGAGACAGGGTCTTGGTCTTGCTCAGGTTGCTCTCGAACTCCTTAACTCAAGTTATCCACCCATCTCGGCCTCCCAGAGTGCTAGGATTACTGACATGAGCCACCATGCCCAGCCAAGATATTTTCTTAATAGAAACATATTGAAATTTCCTTTTGCTTTTAGCTGAGCCATTTGGATCTTTTTAAAAAATCATTATTCCTGAAAATAATAAATGTTTAAATACAAAGTGTAGGAAGACTCCAAGTAGTTCCAACTTTTCCTCTTTTTGTTTGAAGAGATGAAGAGCAGAAATAATTAACAAAAGGGATGTAGATGGGGAGTCCTGATTTAGTGGTTATCAGTTCCGTTTCCTCACGGCTGACCAGTCAAAAGAGGTTATGGGGTGAGTGAGGCAGCTACACACAGCAGGAATACCAAGACCACAAGACCCTGCTGTGAGAAGGCCTTTCATTGAGTTCTTATCTAGGATTTTCTCAAAGCAAATTTGTGTTCCTCTTCTTTCTTCAACTCTGCCTTAGGTGAGATGATGGGGGCATGCACACAATGGACATGGCCAATGTAAGGATACTTAGGTTACCTTGGGTGAGCCCTTGGAATCTTATGTAGTTCACAAGCAGATTTCTAGAATCAGTAGTTCTTAATGTTTGTAATGTCTTGGTGTGATGATGACTGTGAAAGCAGTTATTTCCCAGTTGTGTGTATGATTGAATTTTATAAAATGAGGGGAAAAAATCAAGTGTTTTTTTATTACTGGCACTTGAAGTCTTTGGAGTTTTACCAGATGTTATTGAAGAATGCTTTAACTGGTTTTAAGCTTTTTCATAATGGTTTTGAGTTTTTTTGTGTTTGTTTTTTTTTTTTGAAACAGAGTCTTGCTATGTCGCCCTGGGTAGAGTGCTGTGGCGTCACATCTCACAGCAACCTTGGGCTTAAGCAGTTCTCTTGCCTCAGCCTCCCAAGTAGCTGGGACTACAGACGCCTGCCACAAAGCCTGGCTACTTTTTGTTGTTGTTGCAGTTGTTTAGCTGGCCTGGGCTGGGTTCGGACCCACTTCCCTCTGTGTATGTGGCTGGCGCCGAACCAAGTTTTGAGTTATCTTTAAGTGAGTTTTCTTAACCTTGTAGTCTGTGACTAATCCCTTCACCTTTCATTATTTTATTTTATTTTTTAATTTCAGAATATTACAGAAGTAAAATGTTTTGGCTACATTAATTGCTTTTATACCGTTTGAGTCAAAGTTATCAGTGTGTTCATCACCCAGATAATGTGCATTGTACCCATTAGGTGTGAATGTACCCCGCCCCTTATAACCCCTCCCATCTACTTACTTTCTGTTGAGTTTTACTACCACGGGATAAGTTAGTTCCAATTTATTAGTAAGTACATGTTGTGTTTGTTTTTCCATTCCTGTGATACTTCCGTTAGAGGAATGGTCTCCAATTCCATCCAGTTTGTTATAAAAGGTATCAGTTTATCAGTTTTTATGGCTGAGTAGTATTCCATGGTATACTTAAGTATACTATATTTTATTAATCCACTTGTGTATTGATGAACACTTGGGTTGATTCTTGGAGTTTGTGAATTGTGTTGCAATAAACATTTGAGTACACGTGTCTTTTTGATAAAATGACTTTGAGACAGAGTGTCACTTTGTACCCCTGAGTAGAATGCCATGGTGTCATCATAGCTCACAACAACCTCAAACTCTTACACTTGAGTGATCCTCTTGCCTTAGCCACCCGAATATTTGGGACTACAGGCACTACTACATCAGCTAGTTTTTCGATTTTTTTAGTAGAGACGGGATCTCAATCTTGCTCAGGCTGGTCTTGAACTCCTGACCTCAAGCAGCTTGCCTATCTCAATTTCCCAGAGTGCTAGGATTATAGGCATGTGCCACTGTGTCTGGCCTAAAATAACTTTTTAAATATCCAATAGGGGTGGTATGGGGATAGGGAAAATGAAGAAAAAATAAATAAATACCCAGTAGTGGGTTTGCTGGATTAAATGGTAGGTCTACTTTTAGTTCTTTGAGCTATCTCCACATGACTTCCTGTAGAGGTTTTACTATCTTGCAGTCCTGCTGTGTATAAGTGTTCCTTTCTCTCTGCATCCATGCCAGCCTCTGTTGTTGTGGGATTTTTTGATTAAAGCCATTCTCACTGAGGTTAGGTGAAACCTCAACTGTGATTTTGATTTGCATTTCCTTGATGATTAGTGACATCGAGCATTTTTATATGATTATTGGCTGTTAGTCTATACCTTTTGAAAAGATGGCATTGTTTGACTATTTTTCTTACTGATATGCTTGAGTTCTTTATAGATTCCTGGTTATCAGCTCTTTATAAGATGTTTAGCATGTAAATATTTTTTCCCATTCTATGAGTTGTCTGTTCACTCTATTGTTTCCCTAGCTGTGTTCTTTAATTTAATCAGGTCCCATTTGTTAATTTTTGCTGTTGCTGTAATAGCTTTTAGAATCTCTTCATAATTTTTTTTTGCGTTTTTTTTTTGTTTGTTTTTGGCCGGGGGTGGGTTTGAACCTACCACCTCCAGCATATGGGACTGGCGCTGAACCCCTCTGAGCCACAGGCGCCGCCCTCTTCATAAATTTTTTATCTAGACTTTACGTTTAGAAGAGTTTTTCAACATTTTTTCCTAAGTTTCATGCCTTAGGTTTAAGTCTGTTATGCATCCTGAATTAACTTTTGTGAGTGGAGGCAGGTACAGATCCTATTTCAGTTTTCTACATGTGGTTATCCAGTTTTCCCAGCACCATTTATTGAGTAGTGGTCCTTTTCCTCCAGTGTATGTTATTTTCTGCTTTGTCAAAGGTCAGATGGTAATATGAGGATAGTTTTATGTCTTGAGTTTTCTGTTCTGATCCATTGGACTGTGTCTCTTTTTGTGCCACTACCATGCTGTTTTGGTTAATATATCCTTGTGGTATGACGTGAAGTCTGGTTAAATGATACCTCCTGATTTCTCCTTTTTGCTTAAGGTTGCTTTGGCTATTCAGGCTCTATTCTGGTTCCATACAAAGCACTGAACTATTTTTTCTAGATCTGCTGAAAATGTCATTGGTATTTTAATGGGGATTACATAGGATCTGTAAATCACCTTGGGTAGCATAGGCATTTTAACAGTGGTTGATTCTGCTGATCTGTGATCCATGAGCATTGTATATTTTTCCATTTGTTTACATCCTCTTTGATTTCCTTCCTAATAACTTGTAGTTCTCCCTGTAGAGGTCTTTTACCTCTTTGGTTAAGTATGCTTCTAGGTATTTTATTTTTTGTTGTTGCTACTGTGAAAAGCTTTCACCATTTAATATCCCACTATGATTTGTGAGCACTGCACAGGAGTAATAGTCTCTTAACACATCGGCCCAAAGAATTTGTATTCCTTTTAGATGTATATGTAGCTATTTAAGACATTTTTAAACTTGAGTATCTTTTATAATGTAACATATAAAATTCTATAAATATTTACAATAGATAAAGAAGCAGATGTATCAAATACAGATAAAGGTTGAAATTGTTGAATATACCTTAGCCAGGACTCAAAGTGCACCCACTATTACAAAAGCATTCTCCTTAATAAAGTATCACAAGAATGGAAAATAAGTCTCTAGTGTATTAATACTAATGTTGATACCAATAGATTAGTGATTTTCAACGAGTGTGCCATTGCACACTGATGTGCTATGAGAGGATGTTAGGTGTGCCACAAAAATTTTTAAAGATTGTTAATTATTTTTGAAAGAACTTCAAAGAACAGTTAAGTATATTCTTTTTTTAACTCTTTTTTTTTTTGATCAATATAATTTAAGTGTGCTTCAGAAGCTTAACTGTAGGTTCAAGTGTGCCATGAGATAAAAAAGGTTGAAATACACTGCAATAGATAAACAACTACATGCCCACATGAGCGAAAGACACAAATAAATGCAAGTGGGTGGGGAAGGGGAGAGGGGATTGGTAACCTCTCACCTAACATACACAATGTAAGAGTATATAGCACACCCCCTGTGTGAAGGGCTCAACTACAACTTGGACCTTACCTAACAGCCAGAAATGATGTCAGCTAATTCTTTATACCCTCATAATAATCTGAAATTTTAAAGAAAAGCAATCCAGGTAATCTAAAACATTTGTATCCCCTTAATATTTTGAAATAAAATTTTTAAAAGAAATTTTAAAATAAGCAAATATATTTGCTGTTATCTATCCTCCTTTTCCTTAATTCCTTTTACAGAACTTGGAATAAGAGTGATACATAACACAGTACCAGTAGGTTTAAAGTGTAGCCCTTTATGCAAAATAGGAAGTTATCTTTGAATTGACTCAAATAAAAAAAAGAAATTCTGAATAATCTAATCAGTTTCCAAGTATGAATCAGCTCTAGTACCTGACGACAAAAGGTTAAGCAGTGATACCCTAATTAAGCAGAAAACTAATTTAACTGTCTTCTTGAAAAGAGTCTCTACTTTGGTTTAGAAATTTTATAATTCAATATACACAAATACCTACATACACATATATATATATATGCTTACTGGTTTGAGGTATGTGTTTTTAAAACCAAACGTGAATTATTCATCTCTTAGGCAAAGTAATAGGAAAAAATGGAAAACTGATTCAGGAGATTGTGGACAAGTCAGGAGTTGTGAGGGTGAGGATTGAGGCTGAAAATGAAAAAAACGTCCCACAAGAAGAGGTATGTTATAGTGCGAATGTTTTTGCTTTGTCTTGAAAAAGTAAGCATTTTTTATTGTTCTATTTGACTTCTTAATTTATTTAGAGACCTCTATAATATGCACATAATGCAAATGCACATATTCTGGTTATCAAACTTACCCGATATAATTAATGTTATAACATTATAGTTGTAGATATGGCCTCTATCTGTTCTCAGATAGTATGACTTTGGATTAGTCACTGATTTAACTTTTATTTCCTGATCTTTAAAAATAATCAAAAAACTTTTTTTTTTTTTTTGGGCGGGGGGGGGTGAGACAGAGTCTTGCTCTGTTGCTGGGGCTAGAGTACCCATGGCCTCAGCCTCCCGAGTAGCTGGGACTACAGGTGCATGTCACCACGCCCAATTAATTTTTTTCTATTTTTGGTAGAGACAGGGTCTTGCTTTGGCTGATCTCAAATTCCTGAGCTCAAGGGATCCTCCCTCCTCAGCCTCCCAGACTGCTAGGATTACAGGCATGAGCCAACATTCTCAGCCTCAAAAAATCTTAAAATAAGAAACATACATCACTGGGTCAGGTGTTAATGACAACAAAATGGAATATATATGTGGAAATGCTTTGTTTATAAAATACTTTCCAAATGTTAATGTTGCTGACAAAGACAAAATTGGAACATGGGTTAGGTTTTCTGGCTTTCATCCTTTGGCTTTTTAGTTTGGGGATTGGGTGGTATGTGTGTTTAATTCTGTGTACTTTAAATTTTTTCCTGGGCATAATCTCTCTTCTCCATTGTTCTTACTTTTAAATGTTATTACCTTCACTTTTACCTTCATGAGTATATGTTTTTCGGTAGCAACTATTGAACTATCTGTATGTAGTGGGGAGGTGAGGATGTGCCCTTCTGTGTAGTAGTACTGTTGTTTAAGATACTGTCCCCACAAAATGCCATACTTTTCACATACTATCTAACCTTGTTTTGTGAATAATACTTTCAGCTGAAGTTAAATAAATCCTTTAGGGTCTTTTACTGCATATTTTTTCATACTTTAATTTTATATGCCAAAATTGTTTTTAACAATTTACATTCTTAAAATGTGATTATTAATATAATAATGAAGTTAAATAAAGTCTTAAAAATTGGTTCTTTTTTCCCTTTTGTATCTTGTGTTTTTTACCAAGGAAATTATGCCACCAAATTCCCTGCCTTCCAATAATTCAAGGGTTGGACCTAATCCCTCAGAAGAAAAGAAACATTTAGATATAAAGGAAAACAGTGCCCATTTTTCTCAACCAAACAGTACAAAAGTCCAGAGGGTAAGAATTATTTGTCACTTTGAATTACACTTAAAATAATTTCTTTGCCTCAGTTCTCACAATTGGTGTTTTCGGTGTTTACCTTGGTTAGACATGTAGGCTATTCATGTTCTTTATTTTCAAATGTGATTGCCATCTATGAAATATTACAAACCAAAATGTTACAGACTTTTCAATTTATTTACAGTGATAATTCTTTTGCCACAAATGCTGTAAACATAAAATAATGAGGTTTGCATTTAATGGTCATATTTTTCTTTTGAAGGTTTATTTTTTTCCCATGCTATATCTCTTTATTTTGTAGGTGTCGTAGTTCAAAATGTACCTTCTATTAGATGTATTAGTTATTACTTAAAGCCATGTTTTAGAAACTAGTTATCACATTTTGTTTTGAGACAGTCTTACTTTGTCACCCTCGGTAGAGTGCCATGGCATCACAGCAACCTCAAACTCTTGGGCTCAAGTGATTCTCTTGCCTCAGCCTCCCAAGTAGCTGAGACTATAGGCACACCAGAACGCCCAGCTATTTTTTAGAGATCAGGTCTTGCTCTGGCTCAGGCTATTCTCGAACCCGTAAGTTTAGGCAATCCACCTGCGTTGGCCTCCCAGAGTGCTAGGATTATAAGGCATGAGCCACCCCATTAGGCCTAGTTTTCACTATTTGAACTAACCTGTTTAGAAATGAGTTTAAGAGTCCTGCAGTGAAAGTCCTGCATTCAGGCTTCTGTACATTATTTGTTATAGTTAATGATATCACTTGTATTCCTTGTACTGTGTACTGCTTTAGATGTTGGTGGCTTCATCAGTTATAACAGAGAATCCCAGAAGCCTGAGCTCAAGGGTTGGCAGATAGGAAGACATTCCTTGTAAAATACATTTTCAGCTTTGTGTTTGTGTTTATTCCCCTTGTTAAGAAAGAGGACAAATGATATCTGGGTTGGAGGCTGATGGAGAACTGTTTATGGGTATGTGGCTCCATTGCCCTGGGGTTAAATCTCAGTTGCCTCTATGCCACTTATACGGCTTTTCACAGTTACTTATCCAGTGTTGTCTATTGCACTAGGCAAGTTTGAGCCATACTGAACAAGTTCTCCAGACAGCATCATATTCTCTGTTGCTTCTAGACATACGCATAGGTTTACTCTGCCTAGAGCATTTTTCCTCCTCTACTTGGTACCTCACTTTGACCTTACTCCTTATTAAGCTTTCCTTGTACACTTGCCCCTGAATGGGTCAAGAGCCTTCCCCTTTCCTGCTCTTGTGTCCTCAACCCTAACATAGCACTTACACATAGACATTTACATATTGATCTTCCTCAATCACATTGTAGTTCCTTGAGGGCAAGGACTGTTTATGGAAAAGATGTTGTGGCTCAAAAGAGATTAAAAGAAAAAACGCCATTTTAAAAAGAGGACCGTCACTGCAAGTGGATTGGATATCCCTTTCTGCTAGGCAGTTCGGTTCTTATCCAGAACCTATCCAAAACAGGAAGTAATGTTTTCCAGGTGTCCATGTTGACAGCCACCATTCTGATCTTGCCCTTCTTCATTTTAATTTACTATTCAGGTCTACTGACAAGGTGGATAACTTAGAATGGCCCTTAGAACATGTTGCAAGAGAAAACAATTTATATATATATAAAGTATAGTGAGTATACTATAGGGAGTATATATAGTGAGTATATATAGTGGAGTGTATATATATATATATATATATATATATATATAGGGAGTATATGTGTGTATATACATATATATATATAGGGAGTATATATAGTGAGTATATATATAGGGAGTATAGTGAGATTATATAGCTCACTGAAGCCTCCCAACTTTTAGACTCAAGCTATGCTCTCACCACAGCCTCCAGAGTAGCTGAGACTACAGATGTGTACCAGCAACCCCTGCTAATTTTTTTTTTTTTTAATTTTTTGTAGAGCTGTGTTGCCCCGTCAGGTCTCAAACGCCTGGCTTCAAGAGATCTTCCTGCCTCAGTCTCCCACCATGCCTGGCCTAAATGTTTTTAAATGATTTGCTTTAAAGTCAGTCTTACTAAATCTGTAACAGGATTTTAGGCTTATTTTGGTGATATTTGACCCAGAGGGATGGATACAGCATTCTATCATACAGTATTTTGGGAAATTACAGGGTTAACAGATTCATTAAAAAAAGATAATTGGGGAAAACCTCAAGACCCAAAAAATGATGTTTTTGAGAAAAGATAACCTAATTCATAGGCCTGATTATTTCCATACTTAATATATTATTTGATGTAAGAAAAAAAATCTGTATGAATCCCATGGGTTTTCAGTGGTACCTAATTCTTCAGGTGGTCACTGCTACCAGAAGGTAGTGCCTTGACTGTTGAATGATTAGTCTGTAAGCTGTATTTCCTAATTGTTCAGTTTTGTTCCCTATCAATAGCCACGTTCATGTGGAGGGTAAAAGAAAAACCTGTTCCCGCCCTCACATACCTTTAAGATTCTGTATACTGAAAGCAAGCAGGCAAAAACAACTCAACAGTAGCCACACCTATCAAATAAATGCTCTTTATAAAAGAGTGGTACTTTGAACAAAGGTCAACTTCTTCACTTGTCACACCTTTCAACTTTGTGTAGAAAATTAATTATAATCTACATCAAAGCTACTTGATGCTTTTCATTAGTTATTTGCGAGTATCAATAAACGTGTGTATGTCTTTAATAGCAAAATGTTGAACTTTTTTCAATTTTGAATGTTTGTTATAGTTATCACCTATTAATTTTGCACAACTGTCACTAAGCTTCCCTATACCTTATGATAAGAAATATGGTTTTTTTCTCATAGTTTGTATAGGCAAGTTGGAAGTGTAAATTTTTAGTATATGCCTTTAAAAAAATCTATCCTTATGTTAAGTAATATCCATAGAGAGATCAAACTTTCCTTGTTATTCAGCCATTTAAAATTTTCAGACTATTTTATTGAAATGTATGTGGGGTTGCCAAATTTTACACTCATGGATGGGCCTAGATTTCTTTTTCTCACAGGTTAATCAGTACATTTTTATGTATCCTAATTTATTTTGTGTTTTATTTGTATTCTATTGACTTAATAAAATGGATCTTTTTTTTTTTTTTTTTTTTTTACTTTTGTCACCCTGGTTTACAATTTTGAATTTTTTTTGAAGAATTTGATTTCAGTAAAGCCTGTAGTAAATGAATTAGAACATTTTAAATTATTCATTTTGTTTATGCATCTCATGTTAAAGCTTGCATATAATCTTTGGTTTTGGTAGCATTTTACTGTATTCTCTAGTACAGGGGTCCTCAAACTGCGGCCCGCGGGCCACATGAGGTGGTGTGATTGTATTTGTTCCCGTTTTGTTTTTTTTTACTTCAAAATAAGATATGTGCAGTGTGCATAGGAATTTGTTCATAGTTTTTTTCTTTTTTTAAACTATAGTCCGGCCCTCCAACGGTCTGAGGGACAGTGAATTGGCCCCCTGTTTTAAAAGTTTGAGGATGCCTGCATCTAGAACATAATAATCATGCATTTAAGGGGTTGCTAAATTGATTTGTTCTTATTTACTATAGATGTGTAAAGTATGTCAACTTTACTTTTATCTTCATATATTGATTTGTATTTTCAACAGACATTTGTGTACCTGCTATTTTCTGGACAGCTAGGGATTCAGTCATATTCATTTTTCAGATTAATCTATCAATCATTTTATGAGACCATTATTGCAATTTCTTTTTCAGGGTATGGTGCCATTTGTTTTTGTGGGAACAAAGGATAGCATCGCTAATGCCACTGTTCTTTTGGATTATCACCTGAACTATTTAAAGGTGAGAACAGAAAGAACTTCAACTTCTAATCCTTTTGTACTAAAATATAAAAACTTTATAGTAAATACTTCAGTAGCTAGGATCTGTTCTAGCCTGCATATAACAATGTATGACCTGTAAAAGATAGTACAGAAAGTACTGACGTTGTTCAGCTTATATTCCTTTTGAAAACACATAACATTTTTTCATCATTATAAATTTAAGTACCTATATACCAGTTCTCCATATTTCCCTTTATTCTTCTGTTAAACCCTTGTTATCAATTTAGCCAATTCTCTACATAGCCTTTTAATCCAATTGATAGTTTCTAGCTTTTGTGAGTTTTTTCCAGTTCAAATTTTATGTCTATGGCACTTGACCTTTGTTGTCCCCTTTATGTTATTGATCAAGGAAATTGCAGCATTTCATAAAGTCCTCTGTTTCAATGTTTGCCCTTTGTATTTTTATCTATACTGTTATTCAAAATACAAACTAGTTGTGTCTTGTAAATGCCCATTTTAGTTAGTGTTTGTAGAGTTATGCCGCCTCTAAATAGCAAACTGGAAGGTAAGAACCAGGAGGGTTACAAAGTATACTGGAAAGAGCACTGGATTGACAATCTAGTGATTTTCTTTGATAGTCTTTCTTCAGCCATGAGCTACCTGTGTAACTTTAGGCAAGTCACTTTCCTAGAGTAAATGCTTTTTGAAATTACTTTTGGCCAAAATATTCTATTATTTAATGAAATGTAATCTTATCCACTTCATTTTTATATTTTCTTCTTCAAATCCATACATATCAGAATTATAAGACAGTATTAAATAGTCTTTTAAAAATAATTCAACTCTTATTTATGGCACTACTTTAAGAATATTTTTTGCTGATTTCTTGAAAGAAATAAGAAGTAAATAATTTCTACTTGTATGTAAATAAGAGTGAAAGGAGAAACAGTGCCATAGCTAACCATGTCATTCGTTCTTATGGTGGTCAGTTAATAATTAATAGTGGGAAGGTTTCATCCAGCAAGGTTTGCATGGGCAGGATACCTCTTTGATTTGCTTAGTTTTTTTTGTTTTACAGTGTGCTTTATTTGTAATCTGTTTTATGTGTTTTTCTTCATATTCTTAGCTTAAATAATTATGAAGACCTGGACAGTTAGGATTGATTATATTGCATCAAATCCCTTGTTCCGTTGACTAATGTTCTTTCTTAGATATTTTGATTTATTCTTCACAATTATTACCTTTTTGGGTTATCAGCAGCTGTTCTGTTGCCATTCTCTCATCACTAGATCTTCTCTTGTTTGGGCCTGGCATTTCTCACCAAAGGTGATTTGCTTTGCCCCAGTGAGATAACCTGGATTGCCATTCTGTTTTGCAAGATAATACCCATTCCAGGAGCTATTACTGTACCTTTGGAGGAAGCCACTCACTCAGCTGCAGTCTCTCCTTTGCTCAAGTCCTATGTAAAACAGGTTCTGTTTTAGAGCAAGTATAAAATTCACCTAGATCCTTACCTGACCTTTCTTTTCCAGAAGCTGCCACAATCAGATTTTAGAAATTTAGCATTATAGGTGTTTCTCCAATGAGATTCGTATGGACAGTTTCTATGATAACATCTACTTGATACCCAGTACTATAGTTACAGATCTGAATCCCGGTAGCCAATAAATGAGATGTTTATGGGTAGATTGTAAGAAGAAGGGTTAGAAATTAGATTTCATCTGGATTTAATAGAACCCAACATATCAGAAGCACTTTCTGTAAATGTAAGGGTCTGTCAGTGGACCTCAGGTGTTTATTTTAATCAACTAAATGTATATTGTTTGTCATTCTTACTCTAGCAGAGTTGTAGTCTTTAAAAGGTTTTCAAGGCATAATGTAAGACCTAGCTGTTTTGGTCAGCTATTAAATAGGTTTTTTTTTTCCCTCATATAAGGAATATCAGCAATTTTAGTTCATGAAAAATAATTGTTCCTTATCACATCCAAATACCTACTATAGTAATATATGTTCTTTTAAAACAAAAGATGGCCCAAACTCAATGCTTTTTTAAATTAAGATACCAACTGACAAATCTATTTTAATTAAGATTATTTATTAAGTGCAATTTTTAAGGTTACCTGGTTAAACCTTAAATGTCATTTATATGTCTTTGTACATTGTAACATTGTTTTATTCAATATCCTATCATCAAGAAGTCCCCAAAGTAGCAAATCTGTGCCTTAGCAGTAGTATAATTGGATAATAGTGCCAAATCAAATAACTTTAAATTTTATTCAGTATCATTTTAATGATGAGTATTTTGTTTATATCTCTAATTCTGGACATCTATAATCTGTTATCTATAGTAATTTTCTTTTTAAGGACACGATTCAATTTCCTGATAATTCTGTGTAACAGTGTTTAACTATAAATTTAGAACTGAAATTGAAATATTTCCAGTATACTTTTTATCTGATGAGAAGGAGAAAGGTTTTATTAAGTAAAATGTCAAATTATTTTTACTGTTATCTTGTATATTTTAAATAGGAAGTAGACCAGTTGCGTTTGGAGAGATTACAAATTGATGAGCAGTTGCGACAGATTGGAGCTAGTTCTAGACCACCACCAAATCGTACAGATAAGGAAAAAGGCTATGTGACTGATGATGGTCAAGGAATGGGTCGAGGTAGTAGACCTTACAGAAATAGGGGGCACGGCAGACGCGGTCCTGGATATACTTCAGGTACAAACTAAGCATTTTACTCAGTAACTTTATTTGTTCCTAGACTTAATAGCTGCTAATCTCTAATATTCATTAGAACCCCCTTATAACAATTTTTCACTACTTGGTTTCCAATTCACAGTGGGTCAAATTGTGTTGCAAGACACATGTAGAGTAAAAACCTGATAATAACACACAGAGTTCACAGGGCAGGTGTGAGTTCTGTCCATGTTCTGATTGGGGATAAATCTGCTTAAGCCCTTGTGTGTAAATGACTTTCTTAAGGCCCTTCCTAATTTTATTACTGTATAGCCAAAACTTTTTTCATTTGTGTATTGTGGCTCATTTTTTGTCAGGCATGTGCTGGTCATACTTGCTGGATGGACTGTGTAAATCAGGGGTCTGCATCCTGTGGCTCATAAGGTGATTTTGAGTGGCATGGCCAAAGTCAGCCCTAGGCACAGTCAAGAAGTAGGCGAAGTTTCTCTTTGCCTTTCCAGCTCTTCTGTCCGTGCTTCTTTCTTCTCTCCCAGTACCTTTCAGTGAACCTGGTCCCCACCTGCCAGTGCCTACTGTCTTTCTTGCTCAACTGTGAATCTGCTATGAAACTTGCTAATGATGGTATAAGGTGTAATCCATCTGACAGATATTTGCATTTCAAAAAGGAACTCTTTAAGATGGAAAAGTCTTCAAGATCCACAGGAATGAAGCTATAATGGTGAAGCTATAATTGGTCATTAGCTCCAACAGAGGAAGAGAGAGAGGTAGTAGAGTTGATACTCTGGAGCTGGGGAGAGACACCTAGTCCTAAGGCCAACCTTGAACCTAACAACCCCTAACCCCTCTCCCACTAGTCAGTTCTTTTTACCAATGGATTTTCACCTCACTATGGGGCTCTTTTCCCCTCCTCCCATAACCTGAGGGTCATTAACCCTGTTAGGCATAAAGAGTTTATTATAGTAATCATTTATTAATTATCAGTTATCCATTAAGAGTGGGAGGGAATGTTGGACATTAAACATCAGGCAGGTATACCTCCCTTTAGCTAGATCCAATCCCTGACCCCACAAGAGACCCTTTACTGAGAGTTATCATTGTCTTGGCTACCCTCTCAAAAATTATAGGAATGTGTATATTTCCTTCTTTCCTGGGCCAAATCTTGTCAAAAGGAGCTCTCTTTATAAAGGTTTTATTTATCAAGGCATATTTAGCTGTTGTAGACAGCTTTTCCTCCAGAGAGCACAGATGTTTAATAATGTGGCATACTCAGGTTCGAACTTAGGTGGCTAATAAAATACCTTTCTTTTTAATAAGAACCAAAAATGTTTATGAGTAACATTACCTCAAATATTGCAAAGCCCTTCATTTTGGATTTAAAATCATTTCTTTTACAAATTGGAAAGTGACAATACACTAGTGGGCTTATAAATTGGGAAGAGTATCGGATTACCCTTGAAACAGTCTCTGGAAGTTTCTGTTAACCTCTTTTTTTTTTTTTTTTTTTTAAGTCAGACAATGGTATATAACTTTTAACTCTCGATAGGAACTAATTCTGAAGCATCAAATGCTTCTGAAACAGAATCTGACCACAGAGACGAACTCAGTGATTGGTCATTAGCTCCAACAGAGGAAGAGAGGGAGAGCTTTCTGCGCAGAGGAGACGGGCGGCGGCGTGGAGCAGGAGGAAGAGGACAGGGAGGAAGAGGACGTGGAGGAGGCTTCAAAGGTACAGAAGTCTTCATTTTTAAGAAATAAAGATGAATTATAATAGTTGTTTGAAAGTCCATGAAAAATCTTGGTGATGCAGTGAGGTATTATCCAGAGCCTATCCCTCCTGTTTTTAGCTGATCATCATAGGAAAGGATTGGTCTTTCATTTGTGTAGTAAGTGACAGATTATTTATTAGGCAGCTTTCCCTATGGTTCGTGTAGAATATATGAATGAACGCTGGCAACTAGTTAGCTTCTTTAAGGATTCTAAACAGCATCTGATGAATAATTCTCATTGACCTATAATGTAGCAGGTGCACAATTTTATTTTAATTATTTTTTTGAGACAGAGTTTTACTGTGTCTCTTTGGTAGAGTGTCATTGCATCACAGCTCACAGCAACTTCAAACTCTTGGGCTTAAGTGATTCTCTTGCCTCAGCCTTCCAGTAGCTAGGACTATAGGTGCCTGCCACAAGGCCTGGCTATTTTTTGGTTGTAGTTGTCATTGTTTGACAGTCCCAGGCTGGATTCGAGCCCGCCAGCTCTGGTGTATGTGTCTGGTGCCCTAGCCACTGAGCTGTCAGCACTGAGCGGAGTGTGGAATTTTAATATCTTTGGAATATTCTGTTGCTTAGTAGCAGGCTGTATTAATTGGCCATCATGTAAGTGGAATCACTAGGTAATTGATTATATTTCAGATTCTATGGTTGGTCTGAATAGAGGATGTAAGAATAAAGAATTTTCATTAAGCATTTCAGGATCAGAAACCGTTGAACCTTTAAAAAATATTCCTATAGGAAACGACGATCACTCCCGAACAGATAATCGTCCACGTAATCCAAGAGAGGCTAAAGGAAGAACAGCTGATGGATCCCTTCAGGTAAAACCTGTGTACCTTTTTCATCTAAATTGTTTGAATATGGCAGTTTAATATTTATGAGTTTTATTTGACTTTATTTTTAAACATGTTCAAAGATTACAAATTTGGTTTATGTGAACTATTTCCCCTGTAGCATTACAATTGTGGGGCAATCTTAGTACTTTGTGACAAGTATACAAATAAAAGGATTTCTCTAGAGAATATACAGTCTAAATAAATATTTATGAAGACCTTAGCAGCCACATTATGATTTTAATATCACATTGATGGAACCCTCTGTCACCCAGTTCTCCAAGAAAAGGAACATTCTGGTGTAGACTAAGAGACCTAAGTAAGCCTAGTGGGTCCCTTTTCCCCTTAGTTGCAGGGATAAAGTGTTCTCTTTGAAGAGAAAGTAAGGAAAAGAAGGTGTTTCTTTCACAACTAATAATCATGATAGAACTGATGATATTCACCTAGTGTCCACGCCAATCAGCCGGCTGCTTATTTATAGCCAGTGGTCTGTTCTCAGGGTCCCTTCTCAGTAGTTTATCACTAATGCTAAAACCCATTGTTAGATAATTTTAAAATTATCCCCTGAGCACATCCAGGCATAACTTTGCTAAGTGCTTTGTGTATGTTTTATCTCATTTAATCTTACAGTAGCCCTTTGAGGTAAGTAGTTTTATCCATTTTATAGGTGAGTAAACTGAAGCTTCAGTCCCTTTGCCCACATAGCCAGCAAATGGCTGAGTGATATTCAGACCCTAGTGTCTGATTCTGAGGATCCATGTTGTCTTCTACTTTTTCTGTAACTTTTAATTCTTAAGCCAAGTAGTTAATGGTTCTTTCCTGGCTATAGATTGGTTTGGGACCAACACTCAGTATGTACACAGCTATGATTTAATAAAAAATAAATAAATAAAAAATAAAAAAAGAGATACTTTAAAACAGAAACTTTATGATGGAATATTCCTTAGAATCCATAGCAGCTCTACATGTTAACTGTTAGTGGTTTCTTAAGGACTAGCATAGAAAGATTAGCAAATTTACATACATACTTGTCTTTTACAAAGAAAGATAGAAGGTATTTATATACCAGTTTTGTAATTCTCCACTTAAACTGATACGTTTGAAGTTAGATGTCTGACCACATTGGTTAAAAGGATGAGTATTTATAATTAAAATGGAATACTCAATAAAAATGTGGTGTTGTCTATATGAATATTAAATTAAATACAAATCAAAGCACTTGGCAACCAAATATTTAAAACATCACCTGTACTCAGCATTTAAACATACTTTGAAATTACAGCCATTTGGGGATACTTTTAGCATTTGTACTTGAAACAGATCAGTATTTTTAGTTGTTTTAGGTCCATTGGTCACTATTATCTTCCTTCAGTACAGCATCTGGAATTCACTTAGCAGTGTGCAGCATTGGCACTTAAAATATTTTGTTACTCTTAGAATATTTTAAAATTGCATTAATTGTTGTATTCTCTTAGGATTCCAATCATTCCACAAACTATCTTCAGATTTCTTTATGCCATTCTATCCTTCAGTTTAAGCTGTGAGATCATCTGAATTGTCTTAACAAAATATAAGCTATTAGAAACCAAAGCTTGTATTCTACTGTAAGATGATGAGACCTGTCAGTATAGAGAAACTTAATCATGCCTGTGATAGATATAAAAGTATAAACTAAAGGCTGGATAATAAGTGAGTTAATTGAGCTCTTACCCTGGTATAGTCAATAGGAAGACATTATTTTGTGTCTCTCCTCCTAGGTTTCACAATCTCTAGAGCCAGGCATCCTCAAACTTTTTAAACAGGGGGCCAATTCACTGTCCCTCAGACCGTTGGAGGGCCAGACTATAGTTTTAAAAAAGAAAAAAACTATGAACAAATTCCTGTGCACATTGCACATATCTTATTTTGAAGTAAAAAAACAAAACGGGAGCAAATACAATCACACCACTTCATGTGGCCTGCAGGCCGCAGTTTGAGGACCCCTGCCTAGAGAATAACTTGGTCCTTTTGAACTCCACTGTTAGAGCCATGTATATCTTCCAGTTAATCAGTAGTAGTAATTCAGTTTAACTGTTTGTTTTCCATGGTTTTATTCTGCTTAGAAGAAGACATATTAGAATTGTGGGTTTTTCTTTAACTTTGGACGCATTAAGATGACTGATACACTCCAGTTAAAGGTGAAGGTTTTAAAATAATAAACCAAATAAAGATCCTACTTTACATTAATTTCTAACACTTCTGTTCTCATCTCCATTTCTCTTTTAAAATGTGTAATTTACACTTCAGGTTTAAATTTCTTGTCAGGCCAATTACAGATTACAACAGGATATGGTCTGTGTATATAACAACTATAACTTGTTTTAGATCAGAGTTGACTGCAATAATGAAAGGAGTGTCCACACTAAAACATTACAGAATACCTCCAGTGAAGGTAATCGGCTGCGCACGGGTAAAGATCGTAACCAGAAGAAGGAAAAGCCAGACAGCGTGGATGGTCAACAACCACTTGTGAATGGAGTACCTTAAACTGCATAATTCCGAAGTTATATTTCCTATACCATTTCCGTACTTCTTATTCCATATTAGAAAACTTTGTTAGGCCAAAGACAAATAGTAGGCAAGATGGCACAGGGCATGAAATGAACACAAATTCTGCTAAGAATTTTATTATTTTTTTATTTGTTTATTTATTTATTATTATTATTATTTTTTTTTTGCTATTGGCCATAAGCAACAACTTTCAGATTTGCACAAAAAGATATTTTGAAATTTAAAACATTGCTTTTGAGTATACTTAGCACTTCAGGGCAGGATTTCAGTTTTATTTTTTAAAGTACTGAACGGTGATTTTCTTTGTTGATTTGGACCATTTTCTTGCATTGGGTGATAACTCACCAGTACATTTTCCGTTTTTCTTAATAAATAGCACTTATGGTAATCATATTTGATTTGTTTTCAGTTTCATATAGAAGTCCCCATGAAATGCTACGTCATTTCATGTCCTGTGTCTGTTTATGTTTTGGTCCACTTTTCCAGTATTTTAGTGGACCCTGAAATGTGTGTGATGTGACATTTGTCATTTTCATTAGCAAAAAAAAAAAAAGTTGTATGATCTGTGCCTTTTTTATATCTTGGCAGGTAGGAATATTATATTTGGATGCAGAGTTCAGGGAAGATAAGTTGGAAACACTAAATGTTAAAGATGTAGCAAACCCTGTCAAACATTAGTACTTTATAGAAGAATGCATGCTTTCCATATTTTTTTCCTTACATAAACATCAGGTTAGGCAGTATAAAGAATAGAACTTGTTTTTGTTTTTGTTTTGTTGCACTGAAATTTGACCAATAGTGTTATTGAAAGGGATTTGTAATCTTTCTGTATAGACAGGAGAAGAAATAACTATCTTTTCAATTGAGAGAGGCTAAAATGTTTTCAGCTGGGAACAAATCTTCCTGGTCGAAAGTTGGTAAGATATGCCTGCTCTTTGGCCTGATGACCAATTTAACTTAGAGTCTTTTTTTATTTTGTCCTCCCCAAGTTTTGTGAAGTTTTTCATATTTTAATTTCAAGTTTATTTCGAGGATATATAGGAAGGCCATTTCCATGTATGCATAACAATCCTGTAAAGTACAGGTACTTTGTCTAAGAAACATTGAAAACAGGTTAAGTGTTTTGTAAACTTTGAAATATAAGGTCTAAAGTATAAGCAGAATTGGAAAACAGACTAGAATTAGTTAACATACTTCTTTTCTTATTTTTTTCCTTTTGTTTTTTGATGTATTGGGTTTTAGTTTTGTTTTTGAGTCTTTTCTTAAATGAATGAAATTTACTGAGGAAAAATATGTGAAGGACCTTCACTCTAAGATGTTATATTTTTCTTAAAAAATAACTCCAAGTAGGGGTACCACTGAATCTGTACAGAGCCGTACAAACCGAAGTTCTGCCTCTGATGTATTTTGTGAGTTTATTTCTTTGAATTTTCATTTTACAGTTACTTTTCCTTGCATACAAATAAGCATATAAAATGGCAACAAACTGCACACAATTTCACGAATATTAAAAAGTCTTTAAAAAGGTATTGCCAAACATTATTGTTGATTTCTAGTTATTTATTCTGGGAATGTATAGTATTTGAAAACAGAAATTGGTACCTTGCACACATCATCTGTAAGTTGTTTGGTTTAAAATACTGTAGATAATTAACCAAGGTAGAATGACCTTGTAATGTAACTGCTCTTGGGCAATATTCTCTGTACATATTAGCGACAACAGATTGGATTTTATGTTGACATTTGTTTGGTTATAGTGCAATATATTTTGTATGCAAGCAGTTTCAATAAAGTTTGATCTTCCTCTGCTAAATTGATGTTGATATGCAATCCTTACAAATGATTGCTTTTAAAATTTTAAGATAGGCAAAGAAATCTATAGAAAGTATTCTGTTACAAAATGTAACTGTTACCATTGGAAATTTCACGTCATAGGAAGTTAGCCGTTATCTACCAACTTTCAGGCACTTAATCTTGTTTAATAAAGTGAAAAAAATCAACAAAATGGTACAAAAACAATGTACCATTACAATATGCACTAAGTCTCTTTTTTACAAAGGCTGAAGTCAGCAAGGCGCTAACTTGCTTAAATGTGAATTACTAACTTCTAAAACTGTAATTTGATTCACATGTTTTCAAATGGAGTTGGAGTTGATTCATATTACAATATTTGTGTGCTAAATGTGTATGTTTTTCAGTTAAAAGTCATGATGTTTTTAAAATCTTATTAAAGTTTCAAAAATCTGGAGATTGTTTATCTAGATGTAAATTTTTATTAAAAAGTTGCACTTATGAAAAAGCAAAAAATTAGTCTGACAGATGTTTGCTCCTGGTTTTGAATTTCTAAATATGACAAAAATTAATTATATGTGGGGGAAAGTTATGAAAAGCATATAAGCATTTCGTATAAATTTATGAGCCCAAAAGAGGAAAAAATGAAAATATTTGAAATTAATTCTTTGTATTCCCAGATAAGATTTTAATACATTAATTATATATGCTGCTGCTGAAGCATATTAAACACATACTCCTGTCTGTGCACACATAAACATACCCTGCCATTGGAAAATATTAAGTGTCTATGTAGTAAAAAAATAAATAAATAACTTTAGATGTTAACTTCTCAGTAACAAAAAACTTGTGGGGAGAATGCATCTGGGAATTGGCTTTTGTGGTCACATCAGGAAACTATGGCATGGCCTATCACCTAAAAAGGGGGTACAAATGGAGAGATGTCAAAGTTCTACCCAGAAATAGAATCTAAAATGATGCAGGACAGTCACTTCTACGTTGATAGGGAATTTTAGGAGGATATTTTATTTTTTGTTTGTTTTGTTTTTCAGAAAAATGTCTCTTTGTTTTCTGCTTTTCTAGTTTTTCACTCTAGTATTTTTCTGGTTCTCTGTGACCCCTTGTGCCTAGCTGGGCTGATTCCCTTAGTGGTGAGTAGGAAGAAACTATCCTTAAATAACTTGTTTGGATTTTCCTTGCTTCACAATAATTGACAGTACTACAAATGAACAGCCTATTGACACATTGAAAGGCATTTCTCTCATCTGATCATGATCTTAGAGCTCCTGGTAGTTTGAGATATAGTGATTTTGGAGTCAACATACTGGTTCTGATCCCTTTTGAGCCACTTTTCTGTTTCATGACCATGAACAGCCTCTTGAACTTGGGATGCTTCTGGTAACTAGTTACTCTGAGGTAATCGGTACCAGATGCTAGTCTGGTTGTTCAGAAGGCTTATCAAGCACCGGGATTTAAGTCTTGAGCATCGTTTCTTCTGTGTGTTTATCTGAGGCCATTTAAAAAGCTTTCAACTTCTCAGAACTTTCCATAAAGAAAACAGGGAAATCTATTCTTTCATGCTAAGGATTTTTACGTTAGTGGAAGAGGCTTGCTCTTCTTTCTTTCCCCTGAAGTACAGACCCAAGACATAGTCAGTAGTGTCCTGGCTTTTGCACAAAGGAATGGTATCCAGTGCCTCTTCTTGCTGACCCTTTGCTGGTAAGTTTCCATCATTAAAACTATGTTTTAGTCCACGGCTTTGTGTAGTTTACCTTAGTCCACTGCTTTCCAGGTAGTGCCCAACATGAGACAAACTTCCATTTACTCTACCTGTGGCCTTCTGGAAATTGTACAGGGGATGAACTGAGCTATACCGGTAAAGAACAGCATTCCTCTTGGGGCTGGTGGTGGGAAACCTGTCTAACCTAAAGTCACTGGTAAACATGTTTATCACAGTCCTTATTTATGTCTGTGCCACAAAGGTCCTGGAAAGTCTACCATCTAAGGCAGATTGAGATAGTTTCATACTTCGACATTCCCTTACAGATCTGCCAGCCATTGTGAGCACTAAGGAAAAAGGTGGGAAGAAAAGACCCTTCGGTCCCCAAGTGCTATTAGAACAGTTGACGGAGCCTAACCTTTAGATTTGAGACCTGTCATTGTACAGTGTGCTACCCATGATCCTATGGGGAAATCGAGATACGGAATATGAGGCTTCGGTACGCGAACAGGGAATTGAACTCCTAGCAGTAATCACAGGAGTCCCTTGAAGCTTTAATTTCTTACGTGATTTAAGAGGCTACACCCATGAAGTAAGTGAAGGTAAATGGAGTTTCCTAAGGGTTGTCTTGTAGAATGAATTGGCTATCCTGAATTACAGGGAGGGAGCAGTGGGCCTGCCCTGTTGTTGAATTTCATGATCAGGAACATCAGATTCATGTAACTACTAGATTTCCTGACACAGTGCAAAGTGGAACAACCCTATTGAGGTAGAGCTGCTTTGAGGTACTTTAACATGATTGTATGAAAATCCTGTGGGCATTAGGAGAACTTATGACCAAATTACCTTAATTCAGAGAATGCAGTGGAAGTTGACAGGATCTTATATGACTTCCTTAACATTTCTCCTCCTTCCAGAATGTAAGGGACAAGTATCTGGGGCTGATTTATGTCCTACCCAAAAGAGGATGAAATAAGGAGCCCTGGAAAAAATGACCCAAGTCTCAGAAAAAAATGAAAAGACAGAGAAGAGCACCACTCCACACTTAATTCTGAAGCTCCTTCAGGAAGTACATTATGCCTCTTGGTCTTGAGTAAAGGGATCACTCACTACCTGAGGAGACAGATGGAAAAGGTAGAGAAGCTGATAGGCTGATGAGTAATCTAAATCACTTGAAAGATATTCCAGAGAAAGGGTGAGAGTTGAGGTCACAAAAGTGGCTGTTTTTTAGAGTAAGCATTAAGGAGGTCTCTGTGAAGAGTTGATGCAAGGAGGTCCTAAGTAGGAGAATTCCCTTTGCAGATGGAAGCAGTTTGCTTTCCCTGCTGGCCCCCAAATCTCCAAGACCTCATGTGTCCTTGGAGAAGGATCTAGAAAAGGAAGGTAAGTAGTCAGCTACATCTTAACACTACTGAAACAGGACTTGTATTAGTCACTCCCTACCCTCATGGGCCTCTGTCACCTGGGGGACTGATTTCTAGTTTGAATGCTAGAAGGCTTTTCAATATGAACTTTAGTCCATTTAAATGAAAAGCAAACTTGACCCATGCCCTGATCCTCTGCCTTCTTAAAGAGGATGCTAATTTTATTCCCTAGTTCACGTAGCCTGGAACATAGATGGGACAAAAATTCAATAAACCTAGACTTACAAAATGTTGGAGCCCCAAGCAGCTGTTATTGGACTTGAAGTTCACAGTAAATTTCTCTGGGAGAATTTGGAGTCCCTTAAAACTAAGATACAGCACAATTACTGCAGATGCTATTGGCTCTTTTACTGAGACTGTTCTCAATCCCTTTGTCAGACTGCATGATAGATACGGATATGCTTTGTCCCCTTAGCCCAGCATAATACATTGACCTGCTGGATGGGTGCAGGGATAGTAATCTCTACTGATAAATGCTATCAGTTACTCCTATTGAGTCTGCAGAACCTCCTGTACTTCCAAAGTCTGTCAGGATTATACAGTAAAGCAGTGTTACATACCATGAGATGAGGAAAAAAAAAAAAAAAAAACATTATCCCATACAAGGTTAATTGCCATTGCCAGAAGTGGGTAGGGTAGGCCATACTATCTTCCAATTCCACAGTCCTGCTTAGCCAGTGAACAAACTCAATATTCTTGGCTACTGATGATGGATTGCTGTGGTTTTAATTGTGGCCACCATGTGCCTGATAAACACATGACTGAATTGGTTGCAGCCATTACTAGCATGTGGTATGTCCTAAAGGTGCACTGTCCAGTGTTCTCAGCCACTAGCCACACATGGCTATTGAGCACTTGAAGTATGGCTGGTCCAAATTGAGATGTAAAACACACAAAAGCTCTACAGACTGAAAGTGTAGAACGCACAAAAGATTGTGAAGACTTAGTTTGGGGAAAAAAAAAGACTGAAAAGCACCTCATATTTATTTAGCTGTTGAAAAGTTATTATTTTGTATCTATTGGGTTAACTAAAATATATCACTGAAGTTAATTGTACCTATCTCTTTTAAACCATTTTTTTGAAAGTGAACAGTAGATAATTTAAAATTACATCCACATATCTTGCTCACATTATATTTCAGTTGCACAGAATTGCCTTAATTACTAATAACCTCTTCAAGTGTCTCCAGAAAGAAGAAAGAAATTGTTTTCACCTAGCAGAACATGAAGCTCACCTCTACTTTCCTTCCTTGGGGATTTTGCACAGTCCTTGATCAATACTTAATAACTGCGATACACTAAAGAGTTGGGCAAGCCCATTCCATATATTTATGACACTTTGGTAGTGACCCCCACAGAGGAAACTGTTCTCACTGTGATACATGCTCTCTAAAGACAGCTGTCTACAGGGCTGTGCCTGTTGCTCAAAGGAGTAGGGCGCTGGCCCCATACATAGGAGGTGGTGGGTTCAAACCCAGCCCCGGCCAAAAACTGCAAAAAAAAACAACTGTCTACAGGTGGCTGTGTCTACAGTAAAGCAGTGTTACATACCATGAGATGAGGAAAAAAAAAAAAAAAGCATTATCTCATACAAGGTTAATTGCCATTGCCAGATGAGCCTTGAATTCAGATAGAGACTAGGAAAGGGAATATAAAATCAGTGTCAGACTGGGCATGGTGGCTCATGCTTGTAATCCCAGCACTCTGGGAGGCCAAGGCAAGTGAATTGCCTGAGCTCCTGAGTTCAAGACCAACACGAGCTAGAGCAAAATCCTGCCTCCAAAAATAGCTGGGTGCTGTGGCTGGCGCCTGTAGTCCCAGCTACTCAGGAAGCTGAGGCAAGAGAATTGCTTGAGCCCAAGAGTTTGAGGTTGCTATGAGCTATGATACCACAGTACTCTACCCAGGGTGACAAAATGAGACTCACTGTCTCAATAAAAAGAAAAATAAATAAATAAATTTAGTGTCCACAAATCAGTAGCCTTCATATATGCCAACAACTATCAAGCTGAGAATCTGGATGTTATGGAACAGTTTCAGTATGATAGACTATTCCTTTTGTAGATCTGGTAGAATACACCTGTGAAGTCCTTGGGCCTGGACTGTTTTTGGTTAGGAGAATTTTTATTACTGTTTCAATCTCACTACTACTTATTGGTCTGTTCAGGATTTCTATTTCTGATTCAAGCTTGAGAGGTGTGTTTCCTAAAATTTATCCATTTCCAATAGATTTTCTAGTATGTATGAATTTTTCCTAAGTTTTAGATGATATTTTGCATTTCTGTGGTATCAATTTTAATAGCTACTTTTTCAGTTCTGATTGAGCTTATGTGAATCATTTCTATTCTTGGTTAATCTAGCTAGTGGTCTATCTTTTTTTGTTTACTTTTTCATAAACCAACTTTTCATTTCATTGATCATTTGTATTTCTTTTGCTTCAGTTTTGTTTAATTCTGCTCCAATCTTTGTTTTCTTCTGCTAATTGTTTTTTCTTCTTGTTCTTCTGATTTGTTCTTGTTTTTCTAGTTCTTTGAGGTGTGTCATTAAGTTGTTCATTTGTGATCCTTCTGTCTTTTCAATGCAGTTGGTTCTATGGACTTCTATCTGAGTGCTACTTTTACTATATCCTAAAGGTTTTTGGTAACATTTCTCTGTTGTCATTTGATTTGAAAAAAAAAAAAAAATGTCGTTCCACCTTGGTTTTATCATTCAGCAATATATTGCTAATTTCCGTGTATTAGTATCATTTTAAGAGTTCCTGTTGGAATTGATTTTTAGGTTTTTTTTGTTGTTTTTTTTTTATTGTTGGGGATTCATTGAGGGTACAATAAGCCAGGTTACATTGATTGCAATTGTTAGGCAAAGTCCCTCTTGCAATCATGTCTTGCCCCCATAAAGTGTGACACACACCAAGGCCCCACCCCCTCCCTCCATCCCTCTTTCTGCTTTTCCTCCCCCCCATAACCTTAATTGTCATTAATTGTCCTCATATCAAAATTGAGTACATAGGATTCATGCTTCTCCATTCTTGTGATGCTTTACTAAGAATAATGTCTTCCACGTCCATCCAGGTTAATACGAAGGATGTAAAGTCTCCATTTTTTTTAATGGCTGAATAGTATTCCATGATATACATATACCACAGTTTGTTAATCCATTCCTGGGTTGGTGGGCATTTAGGCTGTTTCCACATTTTGGTGATTGTAAATTGAGCTGCAATAAACAGTCTAGTACAAGTGTCCTTATGATAAAAGGATTTTTTTCCTTCTGGGTAGATGCCCAGTAATGGGATTGCAGGATCAAATGGGAGGTCTAGTTTGAGTGCTTTGAGGTTTCTCCATACTTCCTTCCAGAAAGGTTGTACTAGTTTGCAGTCCCACCAGCAGTGTAAAAGTGTTCCCTTCTCTCCACATCCACGCCAGCATCTGCAGTTTTGAGATTTTGTGATGTGGGCCATTCTCACTGGGGTTAGATGATTCTCAGGGTTGTTTTGATTTGCATTTCTCTAATATATAGAGATGATGAACATTTTTTCATGTGTTTGTTAGCCATTCGTCTGTCATCTTTAGAGAAGGTTCTATTCATGTCTCTTGCCCATTGATATATGGGATTGTTGGCTTTTTTCATGTGGATTAATTTGAGTTCTCTATAGATCCTAGTTATCAAGCTTTTGTCTGATTGAAAATATGCAAATATCCTTTCCCATTGTGTAGGTTGTCTCTTTGCTTTGGTTATTGTCTCCTTAGCTGTACAGAAGCTTTTCAGTTTAATGAAGTCCCATTTGTTTATTTTTGTTGTTGTTGCAATTGCCATGGCAGTCTTCTTCATGAAGTCTTTCCCCAGGCCAATATCTTCCAGTGTTTTTCCTATGCTTTCTTGGAGGATTTTTATTGTTTCATGCCTTAAATTTAAGTCCTTTATCCGTTTTGAATCAATTTTTGTGAGTGGGGAAAGGTGTGGGTCCAGTTTCAGTCTTTTACATGTAGACATCTAGTTCTCCCAACACCATTTATTGAATAGGGAGTCTTTCCCCCAAGGTATGTTCTTGTTTGGTTTATCGAAGATTAGGTGGTTGTAAGATGTTAGTTTCATTTCTTGGTTTTCAATTCGATTCCAAGTGTCTATGTCTCTGTTTTTGTGCCAGTACCATGCTGTCTTGAGCACTATTGCTTTGTAGTACAGACTAAAATCTGGTATGCTGATGCCCCCAGCTTTATTTTTATTACTAAGAACTGCCTTAGCTATACGGGTTTTTTTCCGGTTCCATACAAAATGCAGAATCATTTTTTCCAAATCTTGAAAGTACAATGTTGGTATTTTGATAGGAATGGCATTGAATAGGTAGATTGCTTTGGGAAGTATAGACATTTTAACAATGTTGATTTTTAGTTTTATTATGTTGCAGTCTGAGAAAGAATATGGCTTTTGATTTGTTTTATTATTTTTTGTTGATGATTAATATAAGGGCACATACAATTAGGTTATATTGTTTGCATTTGTTAGGTAAAGTTCAAGTTGCAGTTGAGCCCTTCATGCAGGAGGTGAGTCATATACCCCTACATTGTGCCCAATGGGTGATAGCTTACCACACCTGCTACCCCCACCCCCTCTTTAATTGAAATGTGTTCTGTTTTGTTTTTTTGCAGTTTTTGGCCGGGGTGGGTTTGAACCCACCACCTCCGGTATATTGGGCCGGTGCCCTACTCCTTTTAGCCACAGGCGCCTCTCTAATTGAAATGTGTTTCTCACTCATGTGGACATATAGATGTTTGTCTACTGGTTACATATTATTGACTACATTGGATTCTTGCATTTCCATTCTTGTGATACTTTACTTACAAGGATGTTCTCCAAATCCATCCAGGTAAATATAAACAATGCGAAGTCTGCATATTTCTTTATGGCTGAATAGTATTCCATGGTATACAAATACAACAGTTTATTTATCCACTTATGGCTTGAAGGGCACTTGGGTTGTTTCCCACATCTTGGCAATTGTGAATTGAACTGCTATAAAAATTCAAGTGCAAATGTCCTTATGGTGAAATGATTTCTTTTTCTTCTGGTTAAATACCTAGTAATGAAATTGCAAGACCAAATGGAAGGTCTATTTTTAGCCCTTTGCATATTCTTCATACTTCTTTCCATAGAGGCTGTATTAGTTTGCAATCCCACGAACAACATATAAGTATTCCCTTATCTCCCCATAGCACCATCTGCAGCTTTGGTGATGTGAACTATTCTTGTTGGGGTTAAGTGATATCTCAAGGTAGTTTTCATTTGCATTTCTCTGATGATTACGGACAATGGGCATTTTTTCATGTGTTCTTTAGCTGTTCATGTGTCTTTTTAGGAGGAGGTTCTGTTCATGTCTCTTACCCAGTGCTAAGTAGGGTTGTTTGCTCTTGTTGGTTAGTTGAATTCTCTGAGATTACAATTATTAGGTCTTTGTCAGATTTGTAACATGAAAATATCTTCTCCCATTCTGAATGTTGTCTCTTTGCTTTAGTTGTTCCTTAGCTATGCAGAAGCTTTTTAGCTTGATTAATTCACATATATTTATTTTTGGTGTTGCTGCAATTGCCAATGGGGCCTTTTTTGTTGTTGTCAGACAGAGACTCACTATGTCTCCCTCAGTAGAGTTCCATGGCGTCAGACCTCACAACAACCTCCAACTCTTGGGCTTAAGTGATTTTCTTGCCTCATCCTCCCAAGTAGCCGGGACTACAGGCATCTGACACAACACCCGGCTATTTTTTTTCTTTTGCAGTTGTCATTGCTGGTTAGCGGCTAGGGCCAAGCTTGAACCCACCAGCCTCTGCTGGCGCCATAACCACTGTGCTATGTGTACCGAGCCAACCAATGGGGCCTTTTTAATAAAATCTTTTCCAAGGCCAATATTGTCAAGATTTTTTCCCCATATTTTCTTCTAGAGTTTTTATTGTTTCGTGTCTTAGATTTAAATATTTTATCTGGGGGGAAGTCCTAGCCATCACAGTCAGGCAAGAGAAGGAAATCAAGGGTATTCAAATGGGGTCAGAGAAAGTCATACTCTCACTCTTTGAAGATAACATGATTTTATACCTGAAAAACCTCAGGGACTCAACTACAAAGCTCTTAGAAGTTATCAAGATATACAGCAGTGTCTCAGGATACAAAATCAATACAAGTCAGTAGCTTTTATATATGCCAACAATAGTCAATACAAAAATATAGTCAAGGAATCTTTTCCTTTTACAGTAGTGCCAAAGAAGATGAAATACCTGGGAATTTACCTAACAAAGGAAGTGGAAGATCTCTACAATGTGAAGTATGAAACCCTGAGAAAAGAAATAGCTGAAAATGTTAGCAAATGGAAAAAATATACCATACTCATGGCTGGGAAGAATCAGCATTGTTAAAATGTCCATTCTACTCAAAGCAATATACAGATTTAATGAAATCCCAATCAAAGCACCAATGTAATACTTTAAAGAATTTGAAAAAATAGTACTTCATTTTATATAGAATCAGAAAAAAACCTCGAATAGCCAATACATTACTTAGAAATAAAAAAAATCAGAAGGCATCACATTACCAGACTTCAGATTATACTATGAATCTATAGTGATCAAAACAGCATGGTACTGGCACAAAAACAGAGAGGTGGATCTATGGAACAGAATAGAGAACCTAGAGATTAACCCAAGTGCATATTGTCATTTGATCTTTGATAAGCCTAACAAAAACATACATTGGGGAAAAGATTCCCTATTTAACAAATGGTGCTAGAAGAACTGGCTAGCAACCTGTTGAGGACTGAAACTGTTCCCACACCTTTCACCACTAACAAAAATTGATTCTCACTGGATGAAAGATTTAAACTTAAGACATGAAACTATAAAAATACTAGAAGAGAGTGCGGGGAAAATGCTTTATGAGGAGGACTCCCCTGGCAATTGAAGCAACACCAAAAATAGGTTACTTGGAGCTGATCAAGCTAAAAAGCTTCTGCACAGCTAAGGGCACTGTAAGTAAAGCAAACAGCCTCCAGAATGGGAGATTTTTGCAGGTTATGTTTCTGACAAAGGTCTGATAATTAGAATCCACAGAGTACTCAAACTAATCAATAAGGAAAGAACCTTGAACCTTGTTCAAGGCAAGAGACTTGAACAGAAACTTCTCTAAAGATGACAGGCATATGGTCTACAAACACATGAAAAAATGTTCATTATATTTAATCATCAGAGTAATGTAAATCAAAACCACTTTGAGATATTACCTAACTCCAGTAAGATTAGTTCACATCACAAAATCCCAAAATTGCAGATGTTGGCATGGATGTGGAGAGAAAGGAACACTTCTACACTGCTGGTGGGACTGCAAACTAATACAGCCTTTTTGGAAGGAAGTATGGAGAATTCTCAAGAAGCTAAAAGTTGACCTGCTGTTTGATTCTGCAATATCATCACTAGGTATCTACCCAGATGAACAAAAATCATTTTATAACGAAGACAGTTGCACCAGAATGTTTATTGCAGTCCATTTCACAATAGCCAAGTCATTGAAGCAGCCTAAATGCCCATCAACCCATGAATGGATAAACATATTGTGGTATATGTATAACATGGAATACTATGCAGCCATAAAAAGATGGAAACTTTACATCTTTTATGTTTACCTGGATGGAGCTATAACATGTTCTTTTTAGTAAAGTATCTCAAGAATGGAAAAAGAAGTATCCAAAGTATTCAATACTATTATGAAACCAATATATAATCACCTACACAATCAAACAAATGATAAAACACAATGTCCAGAAGAAAAGAGAGGAGAGGAGGGAGAGGGGAGGGGATGAGGGAGGGTGAGTGGAGAGAGGGTATTTGGGAGGATCTCACCTAATGTACACAATGCAAGGGTACATTTCAAAACAACTAAGAGTATATTATAAATGTGTTACCACAACAATAAGTAAGTGAGGTGATGGTTTTGTTAATTAATTTGATTTAAGCATTCCACATTGAATATCAAATCATTGTATTGTACCCTGTAAATGTATACAGTTATGATTTAATAAAAATTAAGTGAAAAATAAATATTTTATCTCGCTTGAGTCAATTTTTGTAAGTGGTAATATGTGCAGGCCCAGTTTTAGTCTTTTGCATGTGGCTAACCAGTCGTCCCAGCACCATTTATTGAATAGAGATTCTTTTCCCTGTATATGCTTTTGTTTGGCATATCAAAGATCAGATGGTGATATGCCACTGGTTTCAGCTCTACTTCTCTATTTTATTCCATAGATCTATGTTTCCATTTCTGTGCCAGTACCATGCTGTTTTGATCACTATAGACTTGTAGTATAACTTAAAGTCTGGAATATAATGCCTCCAGATTTGTTTTTATTGCTTAGAATTGCATTGCCATTCAAGTTTTTTTCTGGTTCTATACGAAACAAAGAACTTTTTTTTTAATTTTTTTTTTTTTAGAAACAGAGTCTCACTTTATCACCCTTGGTAGAGTGCTATGACATCACAGCTCACAGCAACCTCCAACTCCTGGGCTTAGGCGATTCTCTTGCCTCAGCCTCCCCAGTAGCTGGGACTACAGGTGCCTGCCACAATGCCCGGCTTTTTTGTTGTTGTTGTTGTTGCAGTTTGGGGCTGGGTTTGAACCCACCACCACCGGTATATGGGGCCGGCGCCCTGCTCACTGAGCCACAAGCACCGCACAAAGAACTTTTTCTTTACGTTCTTCAAAGTATGATGTTGGTTCTTTAATGGGAATTTCATTAAACTGTAGATCACTTTGGGTAGTATGGACACTACATGTTGATTCATCCCAGCCATGTGCATGTTACATTCTTCCATTTGTTAACATCTGCTATCTCTTTTTTTTTTTTAATTTTTTTATTAAATCATAACTGTATACAATGATATGATTATGGGGCATCATACACTCACTTCATAAACCATTTGACACATTTTTATCACAGTGGTTAACATAGCCTTTCCGGCGTTATCTCAGTTACTGTGCCAAAACATTTACATTCTACATTTACCAAGTTTCGCAAATACCCCTGTAATATGCACCACAGGTGTGATCCCACCGATTCCCCTCCCTCTACCCACCCTCCCCCCTTTCCCACTTCCCCCTATTGTTAAGTTGTAGCTGGGTTATAGCTTTCATGTGAGAGTCCCAAATTAGTTTCATAGTAGGGCTGTGTACATTGGGTATTTTTTCTTCCATTCTTGGGATACTTTACTAAGAAGAATATGTTCCAGCTGCATCCATGTAAACATGAAAGAGGTAAAGTCTCCATCTTTATTTAAGGCTGCATAGTATTCCATGGTATACATATACCACAATTTATTAATCCATTCGTGGATCGATGGGCACTTGGGCTTTTTCCATGACTTAGCTATTATGAATTGGGCTGCAATAAACATTCTGGTACAAATATCTTTGTTATGTTGTGATTTTTGGTCTTCTGGGTATATGCCCAGCAGAGGAATTACAGGATTGAATGGCAGATCTATTTTTAGATCTCTGAGTGTTCTCCATATATCTTTCCAAAAGGAATGTATTAATTTGCATTCCCACCAGCAGTGCAGAAGTGTTCCCTTTTCTCCGCATCCACGCCAACATCTCTGGTCTTGAGATTTTGTGATATAGGCTAGTCTCATTGGAGTTAGATGATATCTCAAAGTAGTTTTGATTTGCATTTCTCTGATGATTAAAGATGATGAGCATTTTTTCATATGTCTGAAGGCCGTGCGCCTGTCTTCTTCAGAGAAGTTTCTCTTCAAATCCCTTGCCCAGCCTGCGATGGGATCCCTTGTTTTTTTCTTGCTGATGCGTTTGAGTTCTCTGTGGATTCTGGTTATTAAACCTTTGTCAGAGTTATACCCTGCAAATATCTTCTCCCATTCTGAGGGCTGTCTGCTTGCTCTGCTTACTGTGTTCTTAGCTGTGCAGAAGCTTTTTAGTTTGATCAAGTCCCAGTAGTGTATTTTTGAAGCTGCTTCAATTGCCCGGGGGGTTCTCCTCATGAAATACTCACCCAGACCAATTTCTTCAAGGGTTTTCCCTGCATTCTCCTCTAGTATTTTTATAGTTTCATGTCTTAAGTTTAAATCTTTAATCCAATGAGAGTCTATCTTAGTTAATGGTGAAAGGTGTGGGTCCAATTTCAGTCTTCTGCAGGTTGCCAGCCAGTTCACCCAGCACCATTTGTTAAATAGGGAATCTTTTCCCCACTGAATGTTTTTAATTGGCTTGTCAAAGATCAAATAGCAGTAAGTAGCTGGATTCATCTCTTGGTTCTCTATTCTATTCCAGATATCTACTTCTCTGTTTTTGTGCCAATACCATGCTGTTTTGATCACTATCGATTTGTAATAAAGTCTGAGGTCTGGTAGTGTGATTCCTCCTGTTTTGTTTTTATTTCTGAGTAATGTCTTGGCTATTCGAGTTTTTTTCTGATTCCATATAAAACGAAGTAATGTTTTTTCAAGATCTTTAAAATATGACAGTGGAGCTTTAATAGGGAGTGCGTTGAAATTATATATTGCTTTGGGTAGTATGGACATTTTGATAATGTTGATTCTTCCTAGCCATGAGCATGGTATGTTTTTCCATTTGTTAACATTTTCAGCTATTTCTTTTCTTAGAGTTTCATAGTTCTCTTTATAGAGATCTTTCACGTCTTTTGTTAGGTAAATTCCCAAATATTTCATCTTCTTTGGCACTACTGTGAATGGGATAGAGTCCTTAACTGCTTTTTCAATTTGACTGTTGTTGGTGTATATAAAGGCTACCAATTTATGAATGTTGATTTTGTAACCTGAGACGCTGCTGTATTCCTTGATCACTTCTAGGAGTTTTGTAGTAGAGTCCCTAGTGTTTTCCAGATACACAATCATATCATCTGCGAAGAGCGAGAGTTTGATCTCTTCTGACCCTATATGGATACCCTTGATCGCCTTTTCTTCCCTAATTGCAGTGGCTAAAACTTCCATTACAATGTTGAAAAGCAATGGAGACAATGGGCAGCCTTGTCTGGTTCCTGATCTGAGTGGAAATGATTCCAATTTAACTCCATTCAATATGATATTGGCTGTGGGTTTGCTGTAGATAGCCTCTATCAGTTTAAGAAAAGTCCCTTCTAGACCAATTTTCTTGAGTGTTCTGATCATGAAGGGATGCTGGATATTATCAAAAGCTTTTTCTGCATCAATTGAGAGAATCATATGGTCTTTGTTTTTTAATTTGTTTATGTGCTGAATTACATTTATAGATTTACGTATATTGAACCAGCCTTGAGACCCTGGGATAAAACCAACTTGGTCATGATGTATAATTTGTTTGATGTGTTGTTGGATTCTGTTTGTTAGGATCTTGTTGAATATTTTTGCATCTATATTCATTAGTGATATTGGTCTATAATTTTCTTTTCTTGTTGGGTCTTTTCCTGGTTTGGGGATCAGGGTGATATTTGCTTCTTAGAACGTGTTGGGTAGTCTTCCTTCTTTTTCTACATTTTGGAACAGGTTGAGTAATATAGGTACTAATTCCTCTTTAAAGGTTTGGTAGAATTCTGACGTGAAACCATCTGGTCCCGGGCTTTTCTTTTTAGGGAGGTTTTGTATAGTTGATGCTATTTCTGAACTTGATATGGGTCTGTTCAACATTTCCACTTGATTCTGGTTAAGTCTTGGAAGGTGGCGTGCTTCCAAGTATCGGTCTATTTCCTTCAGATTTTCATATTTCTGAGAATAAAGTTTCTTGTAATATTCATTAAGGATTTTTTGGATTTCTGATGAGTCTGTGGTTATTTCGTCTTTGTTGTTTCTGATTGGTGATATTAGAGATTTTACTCTTTTTTTCCTGATTAGGTTGGCCAGAGGTTTATCTATTTTATTGACCTTTTCAAAAAACCAGCTTTTTGATTTATTGATCTGTTGTATTATTCTTTTGTTTTCAATTTCATTTAATTCTGCTCTAATTTTGGTTATTTCTTTTCTTCTACTGGGTTTGGGGTTGGAATGTTCTTCCTTTTCCAGTTGCGTGAGATGTCCCATTAAGTTGTTAACTTCCTCTCTTTCCGTTCTCTTGAGGAAGGCTTGCAGTGCTATAAATTTCCCTCTTAGAACTGCCTTTGCAGTGTCCCAGAGGTTCTGATAGCTTGTGTCTTCATTGTCATTTTGTTCCAAAAAATTGGCGATTTCTTTCTTAATCTCATCTCTGACCCAGCTATCATTCAGCATAAGGTTATTTAACTTCCATGTTTTTGTATGGGTATGCAGATTCCTGTTGTTACTCAATTCAAGTTTTATTCCATGATGGTCCGAGAAGATGCATGGAATAATTTCTATTCCTTTAAATTTACTGAGGTTAGACTTGTGACCTAAAATGTGATCAATTTTGGAGTAAGTTCCGTGGGCTGATGAGAAGTATGTGTATTCAGTTTTGTTGGGATGAAATGTTCTGTAGATGTCTGCTAAATCTAAATATTGGATGGTTAGGTTTAAATCTAAGATTTCTTTGCTCAGCTTCTTTCTGGAGGATCGATCCAACACTGCCAAGGGAGTGTTGAAATCTCCAACGATTATGGAGCTGGAGGAAATCAAGTTACTCATGTCTGTTAGAGTTTCTCTTATAAATTGAGGTGCATTCTGGTTGGGTGCATAGATATTAATAATTGAGATCTCGTCATATTGAGTATTATCCTTAACAAATATGAAGTGACCATTCTTGTCCTTCCTTACTTTTGATGGTTTAAAGCCTACTGTATCTGCAAATAAAATTGCAACACCTGCTTTTTTCTGATTACCATTTGCCTGAAATATGGATGACCATCCTTTCACCCTGAGTCTGTATTTGTCTTTTAAGTTGAGATGTGACTCTTGTATGCAACAAATATCTGGCTTGAGTTTTTGTATCCAGTCAGCTAACCTATGCCTCTTTAGAGGACAGTTTAAGCCATTCACATTGATGGAGAGTATTGATAAGTCTGGTGGAATTTTGGGTATCGAGTTTTTCAAAGGTCCAGTGGACATTTTTAATCCTTTCACCAGTGTGGAGGTTGGAGTTTGATCCGAAGTTTCTGAGTGAGTTTACTTTTGTGGTATAGGATTGGGTTGGTCATTGTGGAGGATAGGTCTGAGAACATCCTGAAGAGCTGGTTTACTTATGGCAAATTTTTTCAACATATGAATGTCATTGAAGTATTTAATTTCTCCATCATAGATGAAACTCAGTTTAGCTGGATACAAGATCCTGGGTTGAAAGTTTTTTTGCTTTAGGAGATTAAAAGTTGATGACTAGCCTCTTCTTGCTTGAAAAGTTTCAGCAGAGAGATCTGCAGTTATTCTAATATTCTTACCTTTGTACGTTATAGTTTTCTTTCGCCGGGCTGCTTTGAGAATCTTCTCTTTCATGTTAACTTTAGTGAAGCTAATTATGATATGTCTGGGAGATGGCTTATTGGGGTTGAATCGTGCTGGGGTTCTGAAGCTGTCTGCCATCTGAATTTCAGATTCTCTAGGCATGTCTGGAAAATTTTCTTTCATAATTTCATGTAGAAGGGCCTCTCTGTCCTTGGCAGCCACTTCATCATTCTCCAAAATTCCTATAACCCTTATGTTGTTTTTTTTCGAATTATCTGAGAGCTCTCTGAGTGAGTGATCCGTTTTTGCTCTCCATTTCTCTTCCTCTTTGAGAGATTGGGAGCGTTCAAAGACTTTATCTTCAATGTCAGAAATCCTTTCTTCTGCTTGCTCCATTCTGTTACTGAGGGATTCTACTGTATTTTTCATATCTTTGAGGGCTGTAAGTTCTTGTTTCAGTGTGTCTAAGTCTTTGGTGGTTTTGTCTTTAAATTCGTTAAATTCTTGAGACAATTTTTGAATTTCTCCTCGAATTCCTAATTCCATTTTATTAATCTTGTCTGCAAACCAAATTCTGAATTCGACTTCTGACATCTCAGCCAGTTGTTTATGAATGGGATCTTCAATCACATCTGCTGTATCTTTTCTTGGGGGGGTTGATCTATTCTGGTTTTTCATGTTACCAGAGTTTTTCCGCTGATTCCGCCCCATGGTTTACTCCCTTTGGTTTTTCCCCTGGGGTTTTATCGAGGGCCCGTACAGTGTTGTGGCCTGAGAAACTGGGGCCCTGTCTGGTGTGGTGGAGCAAAGTGGTTCTGTCTTGTTTTCAGCTGGTTTCTGTTCGATCCTATTGCAACTTCTACTCTGGCTTGAAGTCTCAGCTTTTGTTTGCGTCCTTGTGATCACAACTTGCCTCAGCGGTGTTGATGTGCGTTCTTCAGCCTTCTCTCTTGGTGAGGCTCAAGTCCACCAGGATACTTACTAAATTCCTGTCCCTTAACTCTCCTTCTGGACGGGAGCCTTTGTTGAAAGCTGGCTTCAGTCCGCCATCTTGTCTCCCACCCTGCTATCTCTTTTCTCTGGTTGTCATAGTTCTCTAAGTAGAGAATCCTTCACATTGTTTGTTAGGCATATTCCAAGGTATTCAATTTTCTTTGAAGCTGCTGTGAAGGGAATTGTGTCTTTGATTTGATTCTCAGCTTAACGGTTGTTGGCATATATGAAGACTATTGATTTGTGAACACTGATTTCATATCCCAACACATTACTGTAATTATTGATCACTTCCAGGAGTCTCATGGTTGAGTCCATGGGGTTTTCTAAGTATGAGATCATATCATCAGCAAAGAGTGAAAGTTTGACCTCCTCTGTCCCCATTCGGATACCTTTAATATCCATGTCTTGCCTAATTGCATTGGTTGGGACTTCTAGCACTATGTTGAATAGTAGTGATGACAGTGGACATCCTTGTCTGGTTTCAGTTGTAAATGTGTAAGTGGAAATGCTTTCAGTTTTACTCCATTCAGAATCACGTTGGCTGTAATTTTGTCATAGATGCCTTTTGTCAGTTTAAAAAATGTCCCATGGCTCTGCATCCATACCTCAGTGGTTAGGACACTAGCCACATACACTGGGGCTAGCGGGTTCAAACCCGGCCCCAGCCTGCTAAACAACAATGACAACAACAACAACAAAAAACAGCCAGGCATTGTGACGGGCACCTGTAGTCCCAGCTACTTCAGAGGCTGAGGCAAGAGAATTAATTAAGCCCAAGAGTTAGAGGTTGCTGTAAGCCGTGATGCCATGGCACTCTATCCAGGGTGATGCAGTGAGACTCTGTCTCAAAAAAAAAAAAAAAAAAAAAAAAAAGAAAGAAAGAAAGAAATGTCTCATCTATTCCTATTTTCTTATGTTTTCTTATCAGAAAAAGATGCTAAATTTTGTCAAATGCTTTTTCTGCATCTGTTGAGAGGATCACATGGTCTTTGTTTTTGTTTCTCTTTATGTGGTGAATTACATTTACAGATTTGTGTATGTTGAACCAGCCCTGTATCCTTGGGATAAAGTCCACTCAATCATGATATATGTGGACTTTATAAAGTCCACTCATGGACATGATATGTAGACATGATATATATATATATATATATATATATATATAGCATCACTATATGTATGTAATATATATATATAGTTTTAATATATATCTGTATTCTATTTGCTAGGATTTTGTTGAGTATTTTTACATCGATGTCCATTAATATTTATCTGTAGATTTCTTTTTTGATTGTATCCTTTCCCGGTTTTGGTGTCAGTGTGATATTTCCTTCGTAGAAGGAGTTAGGAAAGATTTGGAATAGGTTCTGCAGTATAGATATGAGCTCTTCTTTGAAGGTTTAATAGAATTCTGGAGTGAAACCATTTGGTCCAGGACTTTTCCTTATTGAAAGATTTTTTTATTGTTGCAATTCTGGTGCTTGATATTTGTCTATTTAAGAGGTCTAACACTTTCTGATTAAGTCTGGGGAGGAGGTATGATTCTAGATATTGGTCCATTTCCTCCCCATTTTCAGATTTCTGAGCATTGAGGGGTTTTGTTTTGTTTTGTTTTGTTTTGTTTTGTTTTGTTTTGTTTTGTCTCAGTGATAATGTTTTGCATCTCTGTGACATCTATAGTTATTTTCCCTTTTTTGCTTTTTTTTTTTTTGGCAGAGTCTCACTCTGTCACCTAGGCTAGAGTACAATGTCATCATAGCTCAGAGCAAACTCAAATTCCTAGGCTCAAGCAATCCTCTTGCCTCAGCTTCCTTAGTAGTAGGGACTACAGATGCCTGCCACAATGCCTGGGTAGTTTTTCTATTTTTAGTAGAGATGAGATCTCCCTCTTGCTCAGGCTAGTCTTGAACTACTAAGCTCAAGCAATCCACCCATCTTGATCTCCTGGAGTTCTAGGTTTACATGGGTGAGCCACTGTACCCAACCCCTTTTTTCATTTCTGATTGAGGTTATAAGAGATGTTGCTTGTCTGTTTGTAGTTAATCTGGCCAGGGGTATAACGATTTTATTAATCTTTTCAAAGAACCAATTTTTGGTCTCACTAATCTGAATCATTCTCAATTTCATTTAATTCTGATCTAATTTTGGTTATTTTTTTTTCTGGTGCTAGGTTTGGAATTGGATTGTTCTTCTTTATCCAATTTCTTGAGATGCTTCATTAGGTTGTTGATTTGCACTGTTTTTTTGATGTGGGCATGTAATGTGATAAATGTCCCTCTTAGGACTGTCTTTGCATTATCCCACAGGTTTTGATAGCTTGTTGCTTCCTTATCATTTTGTTCAAGAAATCTCATGACTTCCTTTTTTACCTCCTCCTTGATCCAGATGTCATTTAGCATAAGGTTGTTTAATTTACATGCCTTTATGTGGGGATGAATATTTTTTTTGGAGGGGAGTTGAGTTCTACTTTTATTCCATGGTGGTCCAAAAGGACACAAATTATAATGTCTATGCTTGTAAATGTATTGAGTTTTGATTTGCCATCAATATTCTGAATTCTATTTGTCATTTTGACAATTTCATCATCGATGGTATTTTCAGCTGTATCTCCCCTGTAATCTTTTTGGGGAATTGATCAGCTCTGATTTTTCATGTTGCCAGCGTCCTTCTGCTGATTCCTCCCCATATGTGTTTTCAGTTGATTTATTTATTTAATTTTTAAGTTAAAGTGTTAGGATATACCTGACATTGTACCAAATTGTTGTCGAGAGATAATGTAGTTGGGTTTCTTAGGTGGCTTTCCAGTTGGGGCCTGGAAAGCAGAACCTGCACCAACTGAGTGGCACTCCTATCTGCCAGAAACACTGCCATTCAAGTGGAACTGAAGCCTGTTAGATGGCATGTCAGCTGGGCTGGTGATAGCACCAGCTGCCCTGAACTGCAGAGATCTCCACACCCCTTCTAGGACTTGCCAGTGCCATATGACAGCTCCTTATTCTACTAGCTGCTTTAGCAGGTATTAGGAATGTTTGGCTGACCTTATCCAGTGGGCTGGTATCAGTTTCATAGGCCCCAGGGCTGACACTCTTCTCTTCTATTCCAGAGCCTGCTGACAAAAGTAGCTACTTGTTGCTCTGTCAGGCATGCAGTAGACTATTAGGACCGTTTGGATGCCTGATCTGAAGGGCTAATGTCAACTTCAGAGATCCTGGGATGTGGAGCTCATCCACCCTGCCAGAGCAAAGAATCTGATTGCTACATAGTTACCCTGCTCAGCAGGGATTTTTGGCCATTTGGAGACTTAAATAGGCTGGCTGATGTCAAATTTCAAGGGTCCCTGCGTATGAAGTTCGGCAGGTCAAAGTGATGAAGCAGCTTATTTTTACCCTTATCCATGCAGCAGGTTTTATGGCTATTTGGAAATTAAAGCTGGTGGGCTGAAATCAGATCCAGAGGCCCCACAATGTGGAGCTCCCCACTTCCCTTCACTACTGGCTGTTTAAATAAGCCACTGCTTTTTCCTGTAGCCCTTCCTGCATAAAGCCCAAAGCTCTCTTTCAGGGCTGCATGGTATAGGGGCTCCCTGAGGACCAGTCTTGTTTTCTCTAAGGGGGTTGGGTTGGGATCAGGACCTCCAGGGGATGCTCCTAGTCTGGGGGCAGCTCTTGAATAGTGAGCTGAACTGTCTCAGCCAAAGTGTTGGTTCCACCTGCAACAGATTCAAAAACCAGAGGCTTTTGTCTTCAGTTGGGGGAGGGCAAACTGTACTTGTAGTATGCCTCTTAGGATTTCCCAGAGGAGTGTCAGCTAAGACTAGGCCCTCCCCTTTCCAAGCCTTATGTGTGGAGCTGGGGGCAGAACCTCCAGGAGATTCCCCCATGCCAGGGGAAGTGTACAGATGGTGGTTGGAACCACTCCATAGTGTAAGGATAGATCCCCTTTACCGGGAGGCAGGCTAGTTGAGCCACACTTTCCTCCTGCAGTGGGAAGAGGACAATCCAAGTTCACTGGGCCACACACTGCAGATGCCCTCCTGAATTCCCATCAGATATGATGGGGAGGCAGGGCCCTTCTTCCTTCACTTTTCTTGCTTGCCAGTCCTTTCAGCCGGATGACAGTGAGAGAGAAATTGGCCTGTGCAATATTTGCTTCCATAGTATTGCAAGACCCCATAGTGCTGTGGGGTCTGGGTAGCACCCAAAGTCCCTTTGCCTCTTTGTTGCCTGGGAATAGGGTAACCCTTCCAGGCTGGCTCAGATGGGCTAGTGTTCCCTACTTGTCCATGCAGAGGGAAGCAGGTCCCAGTAGGGATTGCTTTGTCTGGTAACCAAAGAAAAGGGAGGATGGGCTGTTGCTATAAGCTGGCCAGGGCCAAAATTACTCACTATTCTGCCAGATAGGAGGCAGACCTAGAGGAGGATATGCCTAAGTTCAGAAAAGCTGGGTCTTTGGTGCCTTGTGCCTCTCTTCTCATGGGGTAAGAGTTCCTGTGTCTTTGGATTAGACAGTTGGGAAAGTCCCTAGTTGGGGAATTCTCAGTCCTTCTTATTGCGGCTCCCTCCCGTGCCATAACAAATCCTCATAGTGTTTTCTTGTCTGGAAAATATTTTATATCTCCTTCATTTATGAATCTTAGTATTCCAGGATACAAAATTCTTGGCTGACAGTTACTTTTTTTAGGAAGACTAAAGATAGAAGCCTAATTTCTTCTGGCTTATAAGGTTTACTCTGAGAATTCTGCTGTTAGTCTGATGGGTTTCCCTTTGTAAGTTACTTGATGCTTTCATCTCGAGGCTTATAGAATTTTCTCCTTTACTTGATTTTAGCCAGTCTGATGACTATGTGCCTTAGTGACATACTGTTTACAATTAAGTTGATGCCTTTCTTGTATCTGGATGTCTAAAGCTCTAGAAATACCAAGGAAGTTTTCCTCCATTATTCCCTCAAGTAGGATTTTCATCAATTTTTGCTTTTTCTTCTCCCTCAGAGATATCTATAATTCTTATGTTCATTCATCTAACATAGTCTCATGATTTTTGAAGACTTTGTTCATTCTTCTTCATTCTTTTTTCTTCATTTTTGACTCACTGGATTAATTCAAAAGTCTTTTCTTTGGGTTCTGAATTTTTTTATGCTTGAGCTAATATGTTCTTAAAGCTTTCCACTGAATTTTGTACTTCCTTAAATATGTCTTTCATTTCCATAAGTTACTTTTTTGAATTGCTTACTCTTTAGTGAATTTTTCATTTATATCCTGATTTTTTTAAGTTTGTCTTTTGTTTGTTAATTTTCAACTTTCTAATTTATCTCATTGAGCTTGCTTGAAATCTGTATTTTTAATTCCATATCTAACATTTCATAAATTTTCTTTTGATTGGAATCAGTTCCTGGAGAGTTAGGGTAATCTGTAGGAGATGTTGAAAGAGACTGCTTTTTTGTATTGCTAGAGTTCTTATGCTAGTTATTTCTCATATGGAACCTTTTTGCTTAGTTCAAAACAGATAGCTTTAAGGTTAGCCTGATCTACTCTGCTGGGAATTCTAATGTTCAGTGTAAGGAGGGAGAGGTATGCTGTCTTTTACCTCATGCATGTAGATACTCATTATGGTGTTGCTGGCAATTTTGGTTGGTTGGACCTCAGATCCCTGAAGAAATGTTCAGGTTCCAACAGTGGTGGACTAAGTTAGGTAATCCTTAGTTCCTAGGCCCTTGGATGGCCTGCTTGTGTGCTGGGGGAACCAGATGAAGACTGGGATGGTTAACTTTCCCCCAGGCCTCCCAGATTTCCTGCACTCTCTGTGATAGTGAAAGATACATTGATCTGCTCTGGAAGAGTACTCAAGTAGGCTAAGGGCTGATTCACTGTGAGCCTGGAATAAGAGGAGTGGGCCCCTCGTGACGAGATTAATATTGGCAGGCAGATGTGGGTCACATAAGCCACTCACACCTCCTCTCTCTCTGCAGCAACAGTGGTCTCTGTCTTCTGGGGGCACCAGAGTGCCCAGAATCCCAGCCCACACCCTGACTCACTTGAAGCTGAGGTCATAGAGCCAGCTCATCCCACTGTGTGCAGGGCTACCAGACTGTCTGTAGGCTATGGCTGATATGCTCCAGCCAGAGATATGTGACTATGCCCAGAACTTGACTCCAGGGAGGGTAATAGGAGAGACAAGAGCTCAGGGAGAGAATTGTTAGCCCAGCCTTCCCTAAGGACAAGTGGTAGCTTTATTCCTTAGGGAACACAAAAGCACTTGCCATGGTTTTTACAGAGAAAGGAATGTATCCCAAACTCTGTGAAATTCTGGGTGTGACAGTTGCTTTGTTGAGGTGAGGCTTAATTATTCCCCTTAATTGTTGAACCTTCATCCATCCTGAGAATAAACAGCCACAGCCACAGCTGCCTTGGAAGCAGTGGGCTGGGAGGAGGAGGAAGATTAGATCCCAAATGGTGGGGAGCTGTTTCCCTTGTCCCCTTTGTCCTAAGGGGCCATATGGCATGCTGTACTCTCCTCTCAACTAGAAGTGGTCTTCCCTGAATGTCCATACTCCAGGAGACCTACAGTTTCCCTAGTACCCACCAGTCCTCCAAGGGTGCTGCAGTCTGAATGGGTACTGGAGAGGGGCAGTAGTTGTGGATACAGTAGGGTAGAGACCCAAGGGCAGAGATTCCTCTGTTGAACCTGCTAGCAAAACACTGACTATGAAGAAAGGGAAATGAGACACACCTGTGCAGAAGCCAGATGTAGTGAGGAGAGGATTATTAGGAGTGTACTCTCCAGAAGCTTAGAACTGACTGTTCTGGAGTTCACTTGCTCCCAGAGCTCATGCTTAGGAGTAGAGGCAACTGTGTCCATAGTGATCAGTAGTTGAGGGGAGACCCCAGTCTCCACATCTCTTCATGGGCTGCCCAGCTTTAAACTCCACAAATTGTGTCTTGAGCCTCTGACCCAAGAAGGTGGGGCCTCTTCCAGGCAAGCAGCATAGGCAAGATGCATGGTGGAGTCCTGTGTGCTCCATCTCAGTCTCACTGAAGCTTCTATCAGGGCAGTGGAAATTGTCCTAGGAGTAGTGGGAGAGCTTGGGCTCCTGTGTCCCAAATTAGGTGGGTGTGGCTGAGCTCAGCCTGAGTGCAGGGGGCTAACCAGCTTTAGACTCCAAAACTGACACTTTGGGCCTATGACCAGAGAGGGTGGGACCCCTTCCAGGTAAAACAGCATATATAAGATGAAAGGTGGGGTGCTCACAACTTGTCACAGAAGCTCTAGCAGAGCAGTGGGAATTGTCCTTGGTGTGTATAGAAGATTGCAGGTTCCACTGTCCATCCTCAGCTGGGTGGGGCTGCATTATCTCTAACTCAGCCCTAGGATGGGAAAACTCCGTGTCTTCAAACTCTCAAAATGGCGCTCTGAACCCCATGATCAAAGAGGGAAGGGTCCTTCTCGGGTAGGCTGCGCTGATAGGAAAATGAAGTGCAGTTTTCTCAAGGCTCAGTTCTATAGCTGCTGGCTTCAGGAAGGTGGATATTCTGGACACTGGTATTAGCCTCTGCTACTGAAGCAAACTGTTCCTACCACAACGAAGAACTATTGTCTTCCAGTCTCTTTCTAGAGCCTCTTATTGGCAGAACCTAATAGGTAGCAGCAGATGGACGAATGTGATATACAATCTTAGCCCCTGCATCATACAGCAGAGTATATAGGAGGATGATATGGAACTAAGAACCAATAGTGCTGAAGAAACATAAAATGGAAATGGTGCATCTGATTGTGAGATAAGCCAACTACAAAGATAGGTGGTTGCCTATCCATGTTACTGAGATAGCTTCACTGCCTGGTTTGCAACTGGCTCAATGGGACCTCATTTCAAGATTTGGTACCATAAAAGGAAGCCTGTTTCAGTGGGACAACTTTCCTCCTTGGTGAACATTCAATAGAATACTAAACCAGGCCGGGTGCAGTGGCTCACGCCTGTAATCCTAGCACTCTGGGAGGCTGAAGCAGGTGGATTGTCTGAGCTCACAGGTTTGAGACCAGCCTGAGCCAGAGTGAGACCTCATCTCTAAAAATAGCCCAGCACTGTGGCAGGTGCCTATAGTCCCAGCTACTTGGGAGGCTGAGGCAAGAGAATTGCTTGAGCCCAAGAGTTTGAGGTTGCTGTGAGCTGTGATGCCATGACACTCTACCAAGGATGACAAAGTGAGACACTGCCTAAAAACAGAAAATAATAGAAAACTAATCCATCTGTTATAATGATGATAAGTGTTGACAACTCATGACATTTGCTGCTCTGCATATTGGATGGAATTTCGAGTTGTGCTTTTGGCAATAAAGCATTCTATTCCTCAGTGAATGAAATATACCTTTACATAGACTCATGGGCTGATGCTAATGGCCTCACTCTGGTCAGTCTGTTCAGCCACTTAAGATGAGACTATTAAAGTCATATGCATTTGGTGCTCCCTGTGGAAACACACACAACTCATAGGTAGGCTCAATTATTATAAGTCACATATGTTATTTGTCTCCTAGAAAGGACCACATTCTGACAAAAGCAAAGCATCTGGAATAAGAGAGTCATCTGAGCCCGTAGGCCATTCCATCCACCTTGACCTACTGGATCTATGTTCAGACCCACCACACTATTAAACCATTTGCATTTGTCATGCAAAGAAGTTACTAACACATTCAGAGTCTGTACTCTTTGGCAACTTCACAAGTAGGTAATTCAGGGTGAACTTGGCCTAGCACAGAATTCAGGACTTGCTCATACTGGTAGATCTATTTATAGGCTCCCTGCTCCTACAAAAGAGCCACACAGTGTGTCCTGACTGCTTTAGATACAGTCTCTAGATAATGGGGTTGCTTTCCATCTCCCCCAATCAGATAGTACACACAAATGTAAAGCTCTGACTACCTTTGCCATGTGTTTAGATTTTCTTACATGATACAATATGACAACTGAATTCATTTGTGACCACTGTCGAACAACAATGGGTCAATGAGCCTGTTGGCATGGCATTCACCGGCACTCCCATGCTTCTTTCCACTCTCACTCAGCAGGTACAATTAAGTACTAGAATAACCAGCTCAAGGAACAAGTACTTGGCTAACTAGCGCAACCTTTCTCAGCTGTGTATAGTGCCATATCCCATGTGTTAGTTCAGGCCCACTGAGAAGTAGATGCCAAGGCATAATTAGATGTGCTAGAGATTATGGGGGAGAAAAACCTAGGCAGGATAAAGGGGAGGGAGCCAGGGAAGGTCAAGAGATAATTCAGATTATGACACAGATCTGACATCAGTGAACAAAAAAGAAGGAAGGAGGATTGGGTAGGAAGAGCTCAATTATAGCATAGTTTCAATGAAGTTTCAACCAGGCTGATAAGAAATTCTAGAGCCAAAATCATCTGTTTGTTTTTTGAGTTTTTCTGTTTGTCTTAGAGTGTCACTTTGTCATCTCCATTTGAGTGCCCTAGAGTGTCATAGCTCACAGCAACCTCAAACTCTTGGGCTCAAGTGATCCTCTTACCTCAGCCTCCCACGTAGCTGTCACAATGCCTGGCTATTTTTAGAGATGTGGTCTCGCTCTTGCTCAAGCTGGTCTTGAACTCCTGAGCTGAAGCTATCCACCTGCCTTTGCCTCCCAGAGTGCTGGGATTACACTGTGCCCAGCCCCAAAGTCATCTGTTAAAGAAGATCTACTTGCAAGAATGGTTCTGCACTAGTAACCCTAGTGTGCTCAAACATTGGCTAGAAGTAGCTTGCAGGAAGTATGACCTTGGTACAAAGCCGGTGATAGATCAAGAAGGGTAGCAGCTGATGCTGTCAGTTATGCTCTCCACCACAGGAGATTGGAGTGTCACACTTTCATGGTCACCACACTATATAAAAACAATTGTCCCCCTCTTTCAAACCCACACTGACCATGAAGAGTAGCTGGAATGTTTTTATTGCATGGATTAAAGAAATGTGGGTGAACACAAATTTGGAGTTTCTTTGTTTTTTATGCCTTTGAGATGGCATCTAGTGTCTTTTCCAACTAGGCAGACAACTCTGACACTGGGATTGCCACACACACCTTTTTCAAGTTGAGGACACTGCTGTGGTTCTTATGCTCATATAGGAAGTCACCTCTGCACTGTGCTTGATCTAAAAGAGTTGCCTTTGGTAAAATGATTATTATCCCTGGGTCTCTGCAGAGATTTTCATTCCAAGAAATAAAAGAAGGACTGGTTCTTTCCTGAAGGAAGCCTATAGGCCTCAAATGATTGGACAATTGGACAGATCCAACCCTGGGAAGCAAATAGAGGATCAAGGGGCAACTAAATTCCTTGGTTTTTATTCCAGATATGGACCAACTATACCCATTTGAGGCAGTGACTCATGGTGTCTACTGTTACCCTAACTTGATTTGGCTGTGAAGGACCTTATCACTATCAAATAGTGCCTCCAGTATTACCTCTAAAGGCAGAGGCCTCAGCTACCATTTGCCTTGACTTATCTATCTCCTTGATGTCCCTGCCAAATGGATGCAGAGGATCACCTTGTACCCAAGTCAAATAAGCATTTGTGTATTCACTACTCATTTTTAGGACTAGATTTTCTTTCTTTCTTTCTTTTTTGAGACAGAGTTTCATTCTGTTCCCCTGGGTAGAGTGTCATGGCATCATAGTTCACAGCAACCTAAAACTCTTGGCCTTGACCAATCTTTTTGCCTCAGCCTCCTGTGTAGCTGGGACTACAAGCATGCACCACTACATCCAGCTAGTTTTTCTATTTTTAGTAGAGACAGGGTCTTGCTTTTGCTCAGGCTGGTCTTAAACTCCTGAGCTTAAGCAATCCACCTGCCTTAGCTTCCCAGAGTGCTAGAATTACAGGCATGGGGTTAAGACAGCTTTCCTTGCCTCCTCTGCTTCCTCCTTCACAGGGTTACTCACTTCCAGAGGGTAGCCATACAACTCTTCAAAAGTCAAAGAATTAATGGGCACAGGGCATATCCATATCCCCAGCTTCTGGCACCATCAGCAATACCTCCCTGGGAGCATTAGAGACATAATATATAATTTTACTTGGGTTTTTATCCCATCAAGAGGTATTTCTAAGGCTCACCTAGAGAGATTATGGAGAAGATGCTGGGGGGTCTCACTACCAAAGATATTAGTGACTCAGATCTTAGTCTGTGTTGCTGTAAAGCAGCGGTTCTCAACCTGTGAGTCGCGACCCCTTTGGGGGTCGAACGACCCTTTCATAGGGGTCGCCTAAGACCATCCTGCATATCAGATATTTACAATACGATTCATAACAGTAGCAAAATTACAGTTATGATGTAACAACGAAAATAATTTTATGGTTGAGGGTCACCACAATATGAGAAACTGTATTAAAGGTCGTGGCATTAGGAAGGTTGAGAACAGTGTAAAGAATATGTGAGGCTGAGTAATTTATAACAAAAAGAAAAGTTTATTTGGCTCATGGTTCTGCAGGCTGTATGGGAAACATGGCACCAGAATTTGGGTGAGGGTTTTAGACTACAGCCACTCACGGTGGAAGGCAAAGGGGAGCCAGCATATGCAGACCACGTGGCAAGCCAGCAAGAGATATGAGGAGGTTCCAGGCTCTTTTCAACAACCAGTTCTTGCAAGAACTACAAGTGAGAACTCACTCACTCCAGGAAGAACGGCACCAAGCCATTCTTGAGAGATCTGCATCCATAATTCAAACACCTCCCACCAGGCCCCACCTCCAAAACTGGGGATCACATTTCAATATGAGACTTGGCGGAAACAAACAAACCATATCCAAACCATAGCAACTTCCTATCTCAGATTGTGTTAAATATCTGCATGACTTAACAGTTTGCTGACTAGGCAGTGTGCACTGTGGCTAACCTGTTTCTGGGTAAATACTTCACCACAAGTGGAACAATACATCAACAACTCTTAGATCTAGCCACATGGCTCCAAACTACCCCAGTCTCAGCCTTGGGACTTTTTTTCTCATGGCTTGGCCTGGGTTTCACAATAGAGGCGCAGGGAACTTCACAGGTTTTCATGATAGCTTTTGTACTATTATTTAGGACCTTCCTCATTTTACAAAGATTTCCTTTGGCATAGTCACAAACTACAGAAACCCCATTGAAAATCCAATCGATTTCTCGCCCTAATGGGCAGGCACATCTCACAACAGAATGGGAGACCATGTGCTTCATCTTACTAATACTTTGGCTTGTATGTTACCTCAATTAAACCTATTTGCATGCCCATTCTACATGACACACTGGGGATTTCTTTCACTCGCCTTCCAAAGATAGATTAAACAGAGCAAAATTAGAACCAGGAAGGCCAGGTCACTGGAATTATGAGCCAGTACAAGAGTATTGAAAATAGAGAGGAATTTTAGGATTCCTATAATATTTAGGAGATAGAGTCAGTGGGACTTGGTGAAAATTATGTGAGGGGAAAAAGCAGGGAGAAACTAGGGTTATGATTTATAAATTTTTGGCTTGAGTAATAATTTTATTTTGGAGGAATTAAAATGTATTCATTCAACTGATATTTATTGAACATATATCATGAGTCAGGCAGTGTGTTTGATGCTGAGGATACAGAAGAAAGGGACACCGGGAGACAAAAACTACATACAACAAAAAATATTTACAGGGACAAATAGATATCGTGCCTCCTCATATGATGCACTGAGAAGGTCACAACTTCACTTCTGTAGGGTTTCTGCTAAAAATGAATAAGCTTTATCTAATGACATGGAAGTATCAGACAAGCCCAAATTGATGAAAATTATAGAAAATAAATTCTTTTCATTCTTCACAATTATTGAGATCAGATACAAAAAAATACTGATTAACTATTTTAGATCAAAAGATACTAAAATGACATGATACTTTAATGCAACATGTGATCCTGGGTTTGATCTTGAACTAGAAATTGTTGTTGTCTTTGGTTAAAAATGGTATTATTGGAACAATTGGATAGATATGAATAACGTCTGTAGATTATATAATGGGACAAATCTAATTTCCTATTTTTGATAATTGTACTGTGGTTATCTAAGAGAATGTTCTCATTTTTAGGAAATACACACTAAAGTATTTAGAAGGCAAAGAATGAGATATGAGCTGGAAGAAGATATAAACAGTAGCAGAGCAGCTATGCATGCTTAGGGTCTGGAATGAGTCTGCCTGAGTTTGAACCCCAGCAGTTATTTACTACCTATGAGATTTGAGGCAGGTTATTTAATCATTCTGTAAACTGAATTTCCTCATTGGTAAAATGGATGATGCTAAAAATAGCCCCCACCCCATAGAGATGGTATAAGGTAAAATTAATGAGCATATGTGAAGAACTAGTCCTGTGCCTGGCACAAATGTGTCATCAATACTGGCTGTATTTGAGCTGTTCTGCCTCTGTCCTATGAAATGTGACATAGAGAGAAACAGGACACAACTGCCTTTTCAAACACCTGTACTGTAGTGCACTGTAGAGGAAGCAATAACAAGGTTAACAGATAATAAGAAAACTATGTGATGAGCACCCTGCTAGGGATTTGAGCCAAGTTCAGCCAAGCCTGGAACAATGAATTCTATAGAGGGATGTCAGGAGGAGTTTCAGGTAGGGATTATGATTTGAATTAGATCATGAAAGGTGAACAGGAGCTTGCCAAAAATATACTTTTCCCACTTCTTGCAGGCCAAGGGCATCATGCAAAACTCTGTGCAGAAGCATCGAGTCCTAGAAGGGCATCGAGTAGTATAGTGTGGCATAGGCAATGCAGTAGTGGTTGGCAGGACAGCCATACTCACCCGCAAGGTGTGTATGTGGGGGTACATTGACTGCCAATCTGTTGACACAGGTTCAGATCCCAGCTTAAATACATTTGTAGCCTTGCGCAAGTCATGCCACCTCTCTGAAAGTGTTTCTCCTCCCAAAGGAATATATTAATATTTACCTCAGGGCTTCTAGGAATTAATATAAAGTGTTTAACACAGTGCCCAGCACATGGCCTGTACTCAATAAGTAAAGGCTATTACTACTAATGTTGGTGTTGGACATTTCTTGGGCTCCCCAAATTTCCTGGTTCTTCTTTCCTTCCAGGCATAGGCCTCCCCCCTCCCACACTTTTTTTTCTTTCTTGAGATGGGGCCTTACTCTGTTGCTCATGCTAGAGTGCAGTGCCATCCTTATAGCTCACTGCAACCTCAAACTCCTGGCCTCAAGGAATTCTCCTTCCTCAGCCTCCAGAGTATCTGGGACTACAGGTGCATGCCACTACATTCAGCTAAATTTCTATGTTTGTTTGTTTGTAGAGATGGAAATCTCACTATGTTCCCCAGGCTGGCCTTGAACTCCCAGCCTCAAGTGATCCTCCCACTTCAGCCATCAAAATGTTACGATTATAGGTGTGACCCACCACACTTGGCACTACCTCACTTGAGTGAACATAACCCTATACCTTTCTTTGTCTAATGAAGTGGAAGCGCAAAGGCTGCGTGTTCTTTCTGAGTGGAAGCATTGGAGAACCAGCATGGCTTGATTCTCTACACACCCTTTCCCTGATACATTGATTTGGAAGCTCAAGTTAGGATGGCAGCATCAAAAACCAGTGATATCTCTGCCAGTCCAGGTCTCAGGAACAATGATGAACGGTGTGTCCCTGCCAACCTGTGTTGGGCATGTAGCATGAACAAGTAATAAACCCTCGCTGTTTTAGGCACTGAGATTTTGGCATTTCAACATCTTTACCCACTCTCATTACTCCTGAAGAACTAATGACTTTTCTAGACACATTGGTGATCCATGCCAATCTCCAGATAACAGAAAATGGGCATTCCTTGCCTCTCCCATGTCGTCAGTGGAGTGATAAAATTGGATGCAAGGTTTGGAAGCATGTTTGTTTAACAGAGGAATAGCAACTCAATATAAACAAAGGAAAGCCAACAGGCACATGTATGGCTACTTCAAGACATCCTGATTTGGAAAAGCTCCCAAACTATGAGTAGAAGAGGCCACGAGCATTGGGCAGGGCATATTTTTCCCTCCTTCTCTAAATTAACTATGAACTTTTTATCGTATTCAAGCACTACAGGATTATCCGTACTGTAATCAAACCCTATGCAAATGTATAAGAGGGGGATTGAGCCTGGTCAGGGGGTGATATTTAAGTTTAGGCCTGAAGGAGGAGGAGGAGCTAGCTAAGGGAAAAGGAGAGGATAGCATGTGCAAAGGCAGAAGACACTGTTAGGAGTCTGCGGAAGCTTGGTATGACCAGAACATATGAATAAGGGAGAAGGCAGCAAGAGCTCAATTTGGAGTGGTAAGCTAAGTTCAGGGCAGGTGCGCTCTCACAAACCAGGGAAAATAATTCAAGTTGTCAGGACAATCACCAGCCATTGAAAGGTATTACTCAAGAGAATGACATGATCAAGTTTGCATGTTTACAAGTAAACATAGGCACAGTTTGGTGAATGGATTGGAGTGGGCAAGACCACAGGTAAGAGATGAGTTAAGAGACTATTTTAGGAGTCCAGAGACAGTGAAGAAGACAGAGCCCTGGATGGCTTAGAGACAGGGTGTATCAGCCAGTGTTCCCCTGAGGAACAAACTCACACATACACATATATACACACATATATATTTCACATATATATCATAAATATCACATATATATGATATTTATTTTTCTTTTAAGGAATTGGCTTATGCAGTTTTAGAAGCTGCTGCTGAGAACGTCAAAATTCATAGGGCAAACTGGCAAGCTGGAACTTCAGGCAAGACTTGACACTGCAGTCTTGAGGCAGAATTTCTCCCTCAGGAAAACCTTGGTTTTGCTCTTAAGTTTTTCCAACTAATTGGATAAAGCCAATCCATATTATCAAGGGCAATATTCTTAACTTAAAGTCAACAGATTATAGATGTTTACCCCATATATAAAGTACCTTCAAGCCACACCTAGAGAAGTGTTTGATTGAATAACTGGAAACTATAGCCTGGTCAAGTTGACACATGAAACTAACCATCACAGATATTTTGGGGGATAGAATATAGAAGCTTTGTTGATTGAATGAAAGGGGAGTAGGGAATATGGAGGAATCAAGGAGGATTCAGGTTTCTTAAACAATTGGATAAGTAGTAATGTTACTGATCTAAGTTAGAGAACAATGGAGAAAGTGCAGGCTTGTGGTGGACAATCATCCATTTAGGATGTGAACAGTTTTATATAAGTTCTTTAAGCTATCCAAGAAGGGATGCTTAACTTTGGTCAGAAGATAATTCTGAGCTGTAATTTTGTAAGTAATTTCGTAAGTTCACGTACTAAGCTAATATTTACACTTATTAAACAGCCGTGTTATATCTCAAAGTTGACACTCTTGTTCACTTTTGTAATTTTGAAACACAAATAAAAACTCCATTTTATGGTATCATAGAATAACAGAACTGAAGAAACTCAATTTCTGTGTCTTTGTCCATACAGTCACCTACCTATCATTGTTTAAATACAGGAAAATGTAGAGCCACAAATGTCAGGGACATGAACTGTACCTGAAGAAAGCTTGAATGATTTACATTGTGACAAACTTCTTCTCAAAGTGAAAACTTGTAGATGGGTCCACAAGTGCTGGAATCTCCTGTATAACTGGAAGATCTTTAACTTCCATGTAGAATAAAATGTTGATTAAAGGATATGTAATTCATATGTGCTGATTTGAAGAATACATATGTATTGTTGCAATTCAATACTAGTCACAGCAATTTGTTTAGAACCTACTCTGATACTTTTTTTTCTGAGAAGAGTATGTTCACACTGACCTTGTTTAGAATTGTTGACACATTTTTATTTTTCTTTATTTACTTTATTATTATTTTTACTTCTCTAGAGACAGTGCACCCTCTCATTGCCTACTCCCAAGTTGCTCTTCTATCATTGCCCTGGCCAAAGTATGCCACAGGTTCCCTTGGGGAGTCAGTTTTACAGAATTTTTCTAGAAATCATTCCTGGAAGCCCAGCTGAGCTTTCTTTCCCAGCCCTTCTTACGATTTTGTAATCACTTAATTCCCTATATTTAAATCCCTTTTTGCTTAAAATAACTAGTAATGCATTCTAACTAACTATTCTTTTTATCTGAAACTAAGCTTTGATTGATAAAGATATCAGGGAATAGAGATTTGTGCTTAGATAAATAGCTGCTGAAAACATTTATTTATTCCCTTGTTCATTTTTTCATTCAACAAATACTTAACATGGATCTCTTTCTCAATATAGCTATACGTATACGGTGTTCAAATTAGGGGGATTTTTTTTTTTTATTTTGGCCGGGGCTAGGTTTGAACCTGCCACCTCTGGCATATGGGACCGGCGCCCTACTCCTTGAGCCACAGGCACCGCCCAAATTAGGGGGATTTTTATAACTTAGGAATATATTTAGCCAAGGAGGTGTAAGATCTCTACACGGAGAACTACAAAATATCGATGAAAGAAACCAGGGATGACATAAACAAATGGAAAAACATTCCATGCTCAGGGATCAGAAAAATCAACATTGCTAAGATGTCCATACTGCCTAAAGTGATTTACAGATTTAATGCAATTCTCATTAAAATACCAATGTCATATTTTACATATCTGGAAAAAAATAACTCTAAACTTTATAAGGAACCAAAAAGAGTCCTAATAGCCAAAGTAATAATAAGCAAAAAAGAATAAATCCAGAGGCACACATTACCTGACTTCAAATTATACTATGAGGCTATTGTAACCAAAAAAATATGGTACTGATATAAAGGTAGAGACATAGACCAATAGAACACAATACAGAACCCAGAAATAAAACCACATAGCTAAGATTAACTGATATTCAACAAAGCAGACAAAATCATACATGAGGGAAAGGAAGCCCTATTCAATAAATGGTGCTGGGAAAATTGGGTAGCCGCATGCAGAAGAATGAAGCAGGATCCCTCTCTCTTGTCATATACAAAGATCAACTCAAGATGGATCAAATGGAAGAACTGAAACCATAAAAATTCTAGAAGAGAACATAGGAAAAACTCTTCTGAACATTGGCCAAGGCAAAAAAATTATTAGTAAGACCTGAAAGGCAAGTACTGTGACAACAAAAATAAATAAGATTTCATTAAACTAAAAAGCTTCTGCACATCAAGGGAAATAATCAACAGAGTGAATAGACAACATATAAAATGGGAGAAAATATTCGCAAACTATATATCCAATGAAGGAATAATATCCAGAATCTACAAACATTTCAAACAAAGCAGCAAGAGAGAAAACAAAAATACCCAAATAACCCTATTAAAAAGTAGGAATAATAAATGTACAGAGTTTTTTCAAAAGTAGACAAATGGCCAACAAAGACATGAAAAAATGTTCAACATCATCAGGGAAATGCAAATTAAAAGCACAATGAGATATCACCTTACCCCATCAGAATGATCAGCATTAAAAAGTCAAAAACCAACAGATATTGGCATGGATGTATTGAAAAGGGAATGCTTGTACACTGTTGATGGGACTGTAAATTAATATAACGTCTGAGCGAAACCTCTCTGGGTATTCCTCAAAGAAATAAAAGTAGCCCTAACATTCCATCCTGCAATCCTACTACTGGGTATCTAACCAAAGAAGAATAAGTCATTACCTCAAAAATACATCTGCGGGCGGCGCCTGTGGCTCAGTCGGTAAGGCACCGGCCCCATATACCGAGGGTGGCGGGTTCAAACCCAGCCCCGGCTGAACTGCAACCAAAAAATAGCTGGGCCTTGTGGCAGGCACCTGTAGTCCCAGCTACTCGGGAGGCTGAGGCAAGAGAATCGCTTAAGCCCAGGAGTTGGAGGTTGCTGTGAGCCGTGTGATGCCACGGCACTCTACCGAGGGCCATAAAGTGAAACTCTGTCTCTACAAAAAAAAAAAAAAAAATACATCTGCACCCACAAGTTTATCATAGCACAATTCACAACTGCAAAGATATGGAATCAACCTGCATGCCCATCAACACACACACACACACACACACACACACACACACACACTCACCATGGAGTATTACCCAGACATAAAAAGGAATGTAATAATGCCATTTGCAGCAACGTTGATGGAACGAGACCATTATCCTAAGTGAAGTACCTCAGGAATATAAAAACAAACACCATATTTTCTCATTAATGAGTTGGAGCTAAACAATTGTTACACAAGATCATGAAGTGGTGTGAAGAACACTGGAAACTAAGAAAGGGGAAGGTGGGAGAGAAGTGAGGTATAAAAACTTATGCATTAGGTATAACTACTCTGGTGATGGGCCCACTAAAACTCCTGACTTCAGCATTGTACACTTCATCTATGTAACAAAAATACTTGTACCTCCTTAATATTTTGAAATAAAAATTGTTTAATGAAGAACTGATACAATTATAAATAACAAATATAAGTGACCATAAGAAAATTTAAAAAATAAAAATAAAAGAATTGGGGTATTTTCTATGGAGAGCATTGAATTTGGGCTATGCAATCATATACTGCACATTGTAATATCCTTCTAGTTGAGATATGTTAGACAACTGTATTTGTTAGGAAACGTTGGGCTTACAGAAACAGAAGCTCTTAACTCAAAGTGGTTAAAACTATTGAGAAATGTATTATCTCACACAAGTGGAAATTCCAATACGGGTCAAGTTTTGTTGTTTTTTTTTTTTTCTGAGAGTCTCACTATGTTGCCCTTCATAGAGTGCCGTGGCGTCACAGCTCACTGCAACCTCAAACTCCTGGGTTCAAGCGATTCTCTTGCCTCATCCCCCCAAGTAGCTGGGACTATAGGCACTGGCCACAAGACCTGGCTATTTTTAGAGATGGGTTCTTGCTCTAGCTCAGGCTGGTCTCGAACTCCTGAGCTCAAGCAATCCACCCACCTTGGCCTCCCAGAGTGCTAGGATTACAGTCGTGAGACACCATGCCTAGCCCATGGGTCAAGTTTTGAGATGGCATCCAGAGTCTTCCTGTCCTTCTTGTCTGCCATATTCCACGTAAACTTGACCCTAATACTGGCAGAAAGATGGCTGCAGCTCATCCAGAGACAACAGTGATTAGTGGAAGAGGAAATATTAGTTCTCTCTTGGGAGTAAGTATATTGCTGTGGCATTACAGGTCCACTCACAGGTGATCTGTAGGATAGTGGGGAAGGGAAATCTTCCTGGTAGGCAGAACTTCCAAGCACTATATCTGGTTATCCCATCCAACTGGAAGTTGCCCCATTTGCCAGAAAGGAGAAAAGGGTTGTAACAAGGATCTAGATGGTTTATGGCAGAGGCTAATGTTGCAGCTAAATGGACTAGGTTTTGGGAAGGAGTAAGTTTGTAGGAGGACTGATAACAAGAAAATTTGGAAAACGGGTATGCAAATTAACCTAGAATATATGTCTTTTGTGCAAATAATCACCAAAAGTTTCTCTTTTTTGAAGAGGTGCTAAATCCTCAGGTGAACTTAATGCTCATTTAGTGGATTTCAATGAGACTCTTTCCTCAGTCACACCAATGAGCCCACCTGGGCTCATGCACAAAGTGGCCCTGGGGACAGAGATGAAAGTTATGTGTAGATTCAACAATATGGATTTCTCCTCATTGAAACTATTACTACTGCTTGAACGTCCAACTTGTCAGCAGCAGCCATCAATCCTTGGCCTCTGATTGTACCATATCTTTATGGGTACCATCCAGCCATCTTGAGATATGTTGATTACATTGGACCCCTTCTACTATAGAGTGGAAGATTATTTCTTGCTTTGAATGAATAAATTCTCCATATTGGATTTATTTTCCTGCCTCCCACACCTCTGCTAGTTCCATCATTTATAGATTTATTGAATACATTATACTCTATCATCATATCTCACACAACATTGCCTCCATCAAAGGAAATTATATTACCCTGATAGAAATGCAGCAATAGGACTGAGACCTATACTAGTAAGTACTTTTACCATGTGCTACTCCACCCAGAAGAAGGTGGCCTATGAAAATAATAAAATCACCACTTTGTGTGTGTGTCATGTGTGTGAGATGAGGTCTACTCCTGTCATCCAGGCTGGAGTGCAGTGGCATTATCATAGCCCACTATAGCCTCAAACTCCTAGGATCAAGTGATCTTCCTACCTTATCCACCCAAGTAGCTGGGACTATAGGTGCTTGCCACCATGCCTGGCCATTTGTTTTATTTTTTATTTTGTGTATAGATGGGGTATTTACTATGTCACTAAGGCTGATCCTCAAGTGATCAAGGGTATTTGCTATGTCACTCAAGTGATCCTCCTGCCTTGGCCTCCCAAAGTGCTTGGATTATAGGCATGAGCCACCTCCCCTGGCTTTGAAGACCTAGTTATGACAACACCCGGGAGAAAACACCCTGTGAGTTTGGGGTACCATCTTGCAGGATGTGTTGTACACTGTAAATCAGAATCACAGTAATCAACATGTGGTGTTGTTTCTCCTGCAACCAGAATACACGGGGCTGAGAACCAAGGGGTGATGGTGAGAATGATACCCAATGATCCACTTGCAAAAAATTTTGTGTTTTGCTTCTCATTACCACAGTTATTATTTTTGCTATTTTAGAAGCTAATTATTATTTGAGAGAGGAATATTTCTTTCAGGGAATGCGACAATGATTCCACTGAATTGGAAGCTGAGACTGCCACTCACGCCAGTAGGCAAACCAGCAAAAAAGAATAATTATTATGTGGGCGTGGGTGATTGATCTTGATCATTCAGTGCTATATTCATTGTAGGAATGAACTATAATTTGTTTCCATTTCCCTATTGAGATACCCTTTATGTCATTTTCACTGTAACAATGAACCTCTTTGCAGGTATCTCCTTGTGCACATAGGTGAAAGAGTAGATACCTAAAAGTATTAATAGAATTTCTGGGTCACAGGATATGTGAATGTTGAACTTTACAATGTGTTCTCCAACAAACCACAAAGTGATTGTACCCATTTGTACCCCCGCCGACAATGATTGAATTCCTATTTCTGTACATTCTAGTGAATATTTGTTGATATTTTTGCCAATCTGCTAAGTGTAAAATGATAGCTCGTTTTGATTCAATTTCTAGTCCCCTGATTGCCTGAGGTCAAGCATCTTTTAATGTTTGTCTGTGGTGACATGAAAAAAATAGTGTCAATTCTGTTTTCCACAAGAACAGTAGTTACATTCTGAACAGTGGCATGTACCATCTCATAAAGTAGTTCTTGTAGTCATTCCTATGCAACAGATTTTCATCCCTAATCAGGCCTGGGTTGGCTCCTATCAAATTTAGCTCCCTTTAGGGTTTAGGATAAAAGAGGAAAGTCAGTTTCAGGATTTTAAATTTATATCTGATAATCTATAAAATGGCTTTTTGTGGCCTCAATATTGAGGTAGTGTTGTGTGAACCGAGAGTGCTCAGGTGTAATTTTAGGGATTTTGTCCTTGAGTGAAATGTGGACCCTCAGGAGCATTGCAGTGTAGAACCGTCATGCCTCACCTGTTTGCAACAACCCAAACTCTACCGTCAAGTATGAGTCTTAGCATGTTAGAGCTGGAAGACGTTATAATTGGCAGAGGGGAAATTAAGGCTAAGAGAGCTCAGCCTGTGACATACTTAAGAGCTGTATTCTCCTCCCAAGTACTCCAGCTTGATCTTCTGAGCCCTCAGGGTGGCTGTGTGGTGTCTGGTCAGATAATCATTTCCCACATGTGCTATGATGTGAACAAGATTTTGTTGGGAGGCAATCCCCATGGGTCTATCAAGGTTGTATATATCTCAGGAGAGCTTTGGACTTTGTCTGTGACCCAGTAGTTGTGCATATTCTGCCAGCACTGATAAAACTGCAGCTGGTCACCTTTTCACTTCAAAGTAGAATAAAATCTGAGACACTTCAAAGTTCCTCACAGTTGCAAGCAGTAGTTTCAGAAGCTGTTAATAAGTGATTTGTGGAACCATGGTCTTCTGGTCAAATTAGTTTTGGAAAAGTTGAGGTAAAAAAGAAAAGATAAATGAAAAGTAGAGTATGTTCTTTTCCTGTCAGACCCCCCCTTTTCTTTTGTAATTGAGACTTTATTGGCCATGCTGAGCATCAGTACAGACATTTAAATTTGTACACAATTCTTAACATATTTATCCCAAATCTAAAATGCCATTTATTGAAACTCTTTTTCAAGGAGTTATTCCAGTGACTTTCCAGATTAAAATTTGGAGGCAAATTTTCCTTAAGAGGATATCAAGTACCAGTATCTTCAAATGTTGCTAAGCTGTTACATAAGTCCCGCCAATTCACAACTGATTACCACGTATACTACATACTCCAATTTTCAGTCCTTCATAGCACAGTAACCATGCTATTAGGAAAACAGGAGTACCACAACCAAAGATGTTACAGAGTGTGCACAATTCTCACAGGGAGAGCCATGATCACGGGAGTGGTTTTCTTTTTTTTTTATTTTTTTTATTTTTTTTTGTGGTTTTTGGCCGGGGCTGGGTTTGAACCCGCCACCTCCGGCATATGGGACCGGCGCCCTACTCCTTGAGCCACAGGCACCACCCGGGGAGTGGTTTTCTTTAGTAAATTATTCTGCTAAAAAGCAACATGGGAATAGAAGTAATTTAAGATGTTCAAGACATGAAATGCAGGACTGGGACTCCACATTGCCATTTAGTATGCTTTGTATTACAGGATATAAAAACTAACCCCCAGCTATGGAATGTTAAGCTCATACCCAAGACAAAGTTTCCCATCATTCAACATCCTACACTATTTTCTGGCTGTACCAAAAAGTAAACAACCAGAGAATGATTTCACCTCTTAAAAACAAACAAACAAACAAACAAAAAAAAAAAACATTTAAAAAATGAGATGAGGCAGGATTCCCTCCTTTTTAAAAATGTTTCTAGAGCTAAAAAAACTCGCATTTACAAAATAGTTGATAAAAATATTCCTCTGGATTATAGAAGAAGGGAGACAGGGACCACTGATGGACGTGGTATGTGATACTAATCAGACTTGGCTTCTTTCTCTCCTGCTTCGTCAGCGGCTGGACTCGCCTCAGTTTTAGTTTCCCATTTCCTGTAGGTGAATCTTCTTTAGTTTCCTTGTTAGCCACTTCGATCTGCTTTCTCTTTGCTTCCTTTTTCCCTCTTGGTTGCACTTTTTTTATCTGAGGATTTGCCCTTCGCTGCCGCTTTTTTTTTTTTTTTTTTTGGCTTCATTTCCACCTGTACAGGAGCAAGTTCAGCTGACAACCTGCAGATCTCCTCTTGGCCTCTTCCTTCCCCTTCCGCAGAGCTGACCTTCCTCTTTGGCATCTTGGCGGCCAGCAGGACTCATGCCAGGTGCCTGTGGGCCACGCTGCACCCAGAGCCTTCGCGAAGCTGTGCTGCCTGGTCGGCGCGGCAGGGGCGGTGGGAGGACCCCCGTGAGAACCTTTAATGAATGAAGGAGCACTATGAATTGCTTCCAATCACTGGCGGGTGGTGGAGGGCAGATAGAGTGTGCTAAGTTTCAAGAATTATTGGAATAGGAAAACTTGCCCTTCCCTCCCCCAAGGAATGCCCTTTAACTTTGGGGAAAAAGTAGAATTAAATTAGTATGAAGTCCTTTGAAAAGGGAGTATAATATAGTAAGAATAAGGATGGAGATGTAGTTAGTTGTGGGGGAAGTAGTTTTCACATCCCTTCTAGACAGTGGTAGGGTCATACGTAGCTATAGATGAATCACGGCCACAGTGCCCAAACCAAGGGAGTTAATGGGATTTTGCTTATGGGTCAGATTATAGAGCCAGAAGAGGAGTTATAAACAATGTCCAGCTCTCTCATTTTACACATGGGACACTGAGGCTTAATAAAAGAAAGGCATTGAGGTAAGGGAGTGGAGTTTTCACGGACTCTGAAGCCCTCCTACCCACCGCGGGACCCTTAGCTCATGTGTCGCCGAGCCACGCGCTGGTCACCATAAAGTTCAATCCCTTCGTGACCTCAGACCGCAACAAAAACCGTAAATGATATCTAAATGCCTCCCTGGTATGTACGCAGGAAGATCATGTAGTCGCAGATGTCCAAGGAGCTGCCCAGAAGCACAACGTTCTCTCCATGCCCATCCGCAAGGACAATGAAGTCCAGGTGGTTCGAGGACACTACAAAGGTGAGCAAATCTGCAAGGTAGTCCTCGTGTACAGAAGAAATATGTCATCCACATTGAGGGAGTGCAGTGTGAGAAAGCTAATGGCACAACTTGTCCACGTGGGCATTGACCCAAGCAAGGTGATCGGAAAAATTTGTTGAACACAAAGCTAAGTCTTGACAAGTTGCAAAAGGAAAAGGCAACTACAGGGAAGAACTTACTGAGAAAATGCGGGAATGAATATAATCTTTTGTGAAGCCATAGTTTAACTGTAGCTTTTAGCCTAGTGTGTGTTTGGAACTTTTCAAAAATGTCTCTGGAATATTCCATTTTCCTCCTGTTTTGTTATCTACCTGTAGTTCTATAAATCTACTTTTTCAATTTTGATTAATAATTTTATGAATAAAAATTGGAAATGTTTCTTAAAGAAAAAGAAAGGCACTTACTGAGGGCCACCCAGTTCATAGGTGGCAATTAGGGCAATAAAATATGTATTTCGTCAATCTTTGGTGCTTCTCACACATTATTCTCATATTGTCCTATTGTTTCAATTGTTCGTAACCCAATTTTGAGGTCTCTGAGAACAAATACCATTTTGTCTCACTTAAAAGCTTCTATTACAGTGTAACAATCTATTGACCATCTTTCATATTCACTACAGTCACCCTTGAGCACTGCTCAAGACAGCTTTGTACCAGATGGAAGTGCTTCTTATTTATAGGCGCTGTCCAAGATGGCAGCCACAAGCCATGTATAGCACTTGTTAACATGGCTATTGTGATTGAGGAACTGGTTTCTTCTTTTCGTTTTAAGTAATTAAAATAGACATTAAATAGCCACATTTGAACAACACCTGTTGTAGTGACTAACCGTAGAGATTGTAGCAGCTACAGTGTATGTCCTAGGAATGAACTTGAGGAGGAATTAGCAGCCATGGCTGAATACGTTATTCTCTTTTGTTGATCCATGCCATGCAGTGATGCTACTGAAGCAAGTCTCAAGCTTCATTTGCTTGTTCAACAAGCATTTAACAAATGTCTATAGGGCCAGGCCTTGAGTAGGTGTGGGGGTGCACCAGCTACTAAATAGGGGTGGAGGTGGGCATGCGGCAACTACTATCCAAGCGACTAAAAGGGGGCGGGGCCTGTGCTAAGAAGGGAGGGGCATCACAGTGCAGGAACCAGTCTCAAGCCTCGCGAGGACTGGCACTTGTAACGTGAGCGTCCCCAAGCCAGGGGTCATAGGCTGCCCCAGGGACTTCTGGGTTGTAGACGGTTGGGCTCTGAGGCAACGGCTCGGCTTGGCTGAACGCCAGAGCCATGCCTTCAGAGGATGAGCCTGAGAGGGGGAGGACTAGGTCCAAAACCCGACCACTGCGGCGTTCAAGGCTGGTAGCTTGCGAGGCTGGGTGCAACGTGGAGCACCCCGCTATTGGGGCCTATCCAGGGAGCGGCAACTTCGGGCGTGAAGACATCATGGCTGCCACTCCTCCGCCTCACTGGCAGGCATCTCTGCGTGGCCTTCGTGCTGAGAACGGCAACTCTCTGGGAAAGATTTGTACCCACAAGCGCATCGGGCTGTTTATGCTGTCAATCTGGGTCCTGCTGCTTTTGTGCTACTATCTGAGCCCAGGTGAGTATTGGTTCCAGGCTGGGAATTGGGTTAACGTGGGCTGAGGCGAGGGCGGGGGGCGGGGTAACAAGTTTTGCCAACCACAGACCTTCCCGCCACCTTGTCCCCCCTCCCCCGCCGCTGCTCCAGTTCAGAAAGCCATCCTGCCTTCGCCCTTCCCCAAACCCCGCCTTTTCTTGCCTCCCTTCCCGAGGCACTGCCCTTTCTCAGGTTTCGTTCTCCCTCTGCTGAACTCTCTTCCTTTGAAACGTCCTTCAAAAAGCCTTTCTCTCCCAGACTTCGTGAAAGCCTTCCCTTCCTCACTTCCCTCCTTTTTAAATTGAAGTGAAATTTGTGTCACATAAAATTAACTATTTCATAGTGAATAATAAAGGAGATTTAGTACATGTAAATGATGTGCGAGGATTTCTTCTGTCCAGGAAGTAAACCCCAAACTATTTTACAAAATGGCTGAACCATTTTACATCTCTACCAAAAATGTTCAAGGGTTCCAGTTTCATCAAAACTTGGTATCTCCCCTCCCTTTTTGTTATAACCATCACAGTGAGTGTGAAGTAATATCTCATGGTTTTAATTTGTATATTCCTAACGACTAATGATGTTAAGCATCTTTTTATATGTTTGTTGGCCATTCGTGTATGGAGAATTGTCTTTTCAAATTATTTGACCTTTTTAATTTGATTGTTTATGAGTTTTTTTGTTGAGTTGTTAAGAATTCTTTATACAGAGGGTGCCAAAAATATATATTCATTTAAGAAAGGAAGCAACTGTATTAAAATTGTAATATTCAAGTCAAGTTTACTTCTGCAATTACAAGAGGTAAAAAATAAAATATACAAGATAACAAGGATTGGCATATATTGAAAATTACAATTTTAATACAGTTTTTTCTTTCTTAAAATGTGTATATCTTTTTATGACACTCTCTGAATATGTATTTTAGATAGTGGACCCTTATCAGATATATACTTGTAAATATTCTCTCTCATTCTATAGCCTGTCTTTTTACTTGATAATGTGCAAAACTGTATGGTTTTAGCTCTCATACTTAGATTGTTGATCCATTTTGAGTTGATTTTTGTATATGGTGTGTGTTGGAGGTACAAATTCATTCTTTTTCCTGTTTGCTCCACCACTATTTGTTGAAAAGACTTTTCTTTCCTTATTGAACTGTCTTGGTACTCTTGTCAAGAATCAGTTGACCATAGATTTTGGATTTATTTCTAGACTCTCAATTCTATTCTGTTGGTCCATGTGTCTTTCTCTATGTCAGTACCATATGAGTCTAACTATGTGGCCTTTCGTAGAGTGTTGTGACATCACAGCTCACAGCAACCTCCAACTCTTTGGCTTAAGCAATTCTCTTGCCTCAGCCTCCCAAGTACCTGGGACTATAGGTGCCTGCCACAATGCCCAGCTATTTTTGTTGTTGTTTTTGTCATTGTTTAGCAGGCCCAGGCCGGGTTTTAACCCGCCAGCCCCGGTGGGTGTATGTGGCTGGCACCCTAACCATTGAGCTATGGGTGCCAAGACTCTCCGTTTTTTTTTTTTTTTTGAGACAATCTTCTCACTTTATCACCCTCGGTAGAGTGCTGTTGCATCACAGCTCACAGCAACCTCCAACTCCTGGGCTTAGGCGATTCTCTTGCCTCAGCCTCCCGAGTAGCTGGGACTACAGGCGCCCACCACAACGCCTGGTTATTTTTTTTGTTGCTGTTTGGCTAGGGCCGGGTTTGAACCCACCAGTATATGGGGCCAGCACTCTACCCACTGAGCCACAGGCGCCGCCCGACTCTCCTTTTTTTTTAACGGGTAAATAGTATTCCATGGTATGCATATACCACAATTCGTTAATCCATTCTTGGGGTGGTGGACATTTAGGCCGTTTCTAAATTTTGGCAATTGTAAATTGAGCTGTGATAAACAGTCTAGTGTAAATATTCTTATGATAAAAGGATTCTTTTTTCTTCTGGACAGATGCCTAGTAATGGGATTGCAGAATCAAATGGGAGGCCTAGTTTGAGTTCTTTGAGGTTTCTCCATACTTCCTTCCAAAAAGGTTGTATCAGTTTGCAGTTCCACCAGCAGTGTAAAGTGTTCCCTTTTTTCCACATCCACCAACAACTGCAGTTTTGAGATACTGTGTTATGGGCCATTCTCACTGGGGTTAGGTGATATCTTAGGGTAATTTTGATTTGCATTTCTCTGACAATTAGGGACAATGAGCATTTTTTCATATGTTTGTTAGCCATTTGTCTATCTTCTTTAGAGATGGTCCTATTCATCTTTCTTTCCCATTGATACAAGGGATTGATTGTTGGTTTTTTTCATATTGATTAATCTGAGTTCTCTGTAGATCCTAGTTATCAAGCTTTTGTCTGATTCATAATTTGCAAATATCTTATCCCATTCTGATGTCTGTCTGTTTGCTTTGGTTGTCTTCTCCTTAGCTGTAGAGAAGCTATTCAATTTAATTTGGTCTAGGTGGTAAGTGCGATTTTCAGTGGGTATGGGGAGAAAGGGGCAAGAGGTCCCCAGAGCTTTTAATCCACAGAAGAATTGAACACTGGACAGAGGCCTGCCTTGACAGAAAAAGGGAGTCTCAGTTTTGGGTGTGGGGACGGGTGAGAGTAGGGAGAGAGCTATAGTAGCCTGGCTGGATGAAAACTGGGGTAGCTTCACACAGAATTGAAAGGGAAGAGAAGAGGGAGGGAGGACAGGAGGTTTCTGGGTGAAAAAGGCTTATGCTGAGACTGACATTACATAATGTCCATCTGAGATTTCCTACTGGGCTTTCTTGGGGCTGGCTCTTTGAATGCAGAAGGGAGCCTAGGAGGGAAGAGAGATAATCTTGCCTATGGGCCCCTCTCTAGCCCTTTGGGGGATGGTTAGGGATTCTAAGGCTTGGGTATACTGCTAGAGAAGGTTGTTAGCCTGTCTTTGATATTGACTGGGGAATGAATTATCTGAGTGATTAAGCAAGAAGAGAACGCTCTCTCTTTATAAAGAGTGTGATTTAAGGGGTCAGGTGTAGAAACCCAAGTTGGAGGCGAGACGGATATGGCCGAATAAGAAGTGGGGTAAATATGTAAAGATCCAGAAACTAGATGCCAAGGGGGGGTTAGAAGTTTTGAGCTTGGAGTGAGTTAATGTAACTGGTTTCTAGATCCAGAAACTAGATGCCAAGGAGGGGGGTTTAGAAGTTTTGAGCTTGGAGGGGGTTAATGTGTTTAGATAAGCAGATAAAGAGGGGCTTGCTAAAACTGGGTGGAATAGGAGGGAAGAGAAGAGGAGAGGGAGGACAGGAGGTTTCTGGGTGAAAAAGGCTTATGATGTTCTCCAATGGGTGACCAAGGAAGGATCCTTGGAGGAATTTGTCAAAGAGGAATCCAAGGACTGCTCTTTGGAGATGCTCTGGAAAGAAATGGAGGAGAAAAATGACACAGCTGGATGGGGGCTCTGGGAGAGGGTAAAGAAGGTGCCTCATGCTTCCTTGGGTATTATCTGGAGTTTGAGGGAGGTTGGGCCTGTTAAGGTGGGAGCTAGACTATTGGGGTAGGGTAAGGTTTTATTTTTTAGATGTGGAACCAGATTTTGGGGAAACTCAGTTAGCTTAACTGCCATAGGAGTGGTGAGAAGGACAGGGTATGCTCCTTTCCATGATGGGGAGAGCCCCTTTAGGATACTCAGGTGAATTTTTAAGAGAACTTTGTGTCCAGTTATAAGTGAGGATGTTGCTTCCCCTGAGTAGGGTTGGGGTAAGGGGAGGTCAGAAGATTTCTGGAGAATATTTTGTGAAGTGTTACCAGTTGGGAGTTAGACCCCAAGTGGTGAGGAAGGTGGTGGCAGGTTTTCTTTCTTTCTTTTTTTTTTTATTAAATCATAGCTGTGTACATTAATGCGATCATGGGGCACCATACACTGGTTTTGTAGACTGTTTGACACATTTTCATCACACTGGTTAACATAGCCTTCCTGGCATTTTCTTAGTTATTGTGTTAAGACATTTACATTCTACATTTACTAAGTTTCACATATACCCTTGTAAGATGCACCGCAGGTGTAATCCCACCAATCAGCCTCTCTCCACCCCCCTCCCCGCTCCCTCCCCTCCCTTTCCCCCTGGTGGCAGGTTTTCTAACAGAAAAGGATGGTGTACATCAGTTCAAAAGGGAATAAGAATGAAAAGTTATAATAAAGAATTCAGCTTTGAGGTCTAAGACTGAAAACTGACATGGTGGCAGGAATGGTTGACAAGAGGGTGTAGGGTTTAGGCACTATAGGATGGATAGGAATTATTGAGGATATTAATGACCTTGAGGTCTTGAACTAAGCAGTAGGTGCCATTAAGTTTTTTAACTGGAAGGATGGGGGTGTTGGATGGAGAATGGAGAAGTCCTTTATTAAGAAGTTTTGAAATTATGTATTTTAAGCCTTGTATTTGATGTAAGGGGATAGGGTATTAGGGTACCCAAGGGTGGGAGGAAGGATTTTTTAAATGGATTTGGACAGGGGTATGATGGATAGCTATTGAGGGATTTTCCATATCCCAAAGAAGGGTATTAAGTAAATAGGAACGGCATGGTGGTGTTCTCTTGAGGGGGAAGGAATTGGGAGTCATGGAGGGTGAGGAGGAGGGCAGTGGCAGGCATCCATAAAGTTTGAGCTAGTTAGAAGGTGACAGCAGTGTGAAAGGTAGTTAATAGTGGGCAAGGCAGTGAGGAAGTGTGAGGAAGGAATGAGAGAAAGTGTGACTTTCAAATTGGCATTGGACTGGAGGGGTTTGTTTGGGGAGAAAATGAAGTTCCCTCAGCTCCTATGACCAGGAATTGGAAAATGTGTGTCAGCCCAGAATATTCAATCAGGGGAGAGAATGTTGCCCCCATATCCAGCAGGAAGAATACAGACTCACCTGAAATGGTGAGTACAGGCAGAATGGGGACCAAAGACCCCATTCTTGTCAAGGAAAACACCCCCAGAAAAGGGGGAGAATAAAAAAGTAAGCTAAGTGAGGTGGAACAAAGGAAAGTCAGCTAGTTTACTTTTAAACCAGCCACTGCCAAATTGCTTATCTGACCAAGTGTTCTGTTTTTCCTAGATGCCTGGCCTGTTGGGGATACAGCTTACTAACACCCCTGCTGGGTCTGTTGGTACTCTGAAGGAGTAGTGGCCACAGAGGAAGCTGTGTGCAAGGTCTAGTGGGAAACATTAACTAGGCCACCTTCTGCCCAGTTAACAGTCAAAGCAAAAATCCATTGTAGAGATTTATATTTGGCTGGGGCAAAGATGAAGGGAACAGCTCCAGCCCTGAAATATGGGTAGGAGGGCTTATATCCCTTATCCCAGAGGAAGATCCTGTGTGGTGGTGATGAGAGGAAAATTCCTCTCTCCCACCCATTCTTCAGAGGAGATTGATGTCTGTGGTGTTTTACTCCACAGTAAACTAGTGGGTATTAACACTGCTTAAGAATCCGTGTGTGACTACAGACAGGAGGCTGACTGCACATAAGGCTCAGGTTCCAGATTTCTCAGGACTACTCAGACCCTTAAAGTTAATGATTATAGAAACAATAGGAGGTGATATGCTCACTCAGAGAAACTGCTGATGTCTTTGTTCCCTTCCTCAGCTTACCCTCTGGGCTAATGAGCAAATAGCCTTCAATAAAAGTGGAGTGGAACAAACACTCGGGGCTACTCGCTGGCCCCCCACAAACAGGCAGTGGTCCCCTGTGCTCCCAACTTTGAAAATTCTATTCTGTGTGTCTTGTTTGTCTCTTGTAGTTTCTAACTTGACATTTCTTCAGTCCCTGGCCAGATCCACAGGTCTTAGTGGACCCTGGCCCTGGGGCAGGACCCGGGCAGGTGAGGGCTACCCTAGGCTCCTGCAGTGCAATGGGAATGGGAGCTTGGGGCCTCAGGTGGGCCTCGTCAGTCTTCCATTGCTAACCCCAGAAGGTCAGTGGCTGAAGTGGCCTGGGTGGATGCAGATAAACCTTGAGAGGCTTGGGGGCAGTTCATCTTCCAGTGTCCCTCAGTCCCACAGTGGGGGGGGGGCACAGTTTAGGAGGAGGATGAGGGTTGGGACATTGCTTGACCCAGTGTTCCTTCTTCTCACACCTAAAACAGGGACCAGGTGGTTTCTTGAAGGCAGGTTCGGTCTGTTTCTGGGTGCCCTTTGTAGTTTTCAAAATGGCTGAGGTCAATATTTGACATTTAGCAGGATCCCTAGCCTGCTTATGTAGATGGGCACACTCCTTCCGACTTTTAAAGATTTTTTTTTTTTCCTGAGACAGAGTCTCAGTATGTTGCCTTCGGTAGAATGCAGTGGCATCACAGCTCACAGCAACCTCCCACTTTTGGGCAAAAGCAATCTTCTTGCCTCAGCCTCTCAAGTAGCTGAGGCTACAGGTGCCTGCCACAACACCTGGCTATTTTTTGTTGCAATTGTCATTGTTGTTTAGCTGGCCTGGGTCAGGTTAGAACCTACCAGCCTCGGTGTATGTGGCTGGCTCCATAACCATTGTGCTATGGGTGCCGAGCCCCAACTTTTACAGATTTTAAAGGCCATTGTTATGAGGTGTTTTTAGGGAGTTTGGGAGCCTTCATTGAATTTTTAAGCTTAGTGCTGGTATCTAGAACCAATTGGGAAATAAACTATGAATTTAGGAAAAGGTGTCCCTTGGGAGTAGCAGGGTCTAAGCAGGTCTGTGTGCATAGAGCTTCAGTGAGACTGGCCAGGAATTGAACAGGATTTTCTTGGGGCTTCTGATAAATTTCCCTAAGTTTATTGTAATTAACTTCTTTGAAAGAAGCCTTTTCTAGGCTCAGGAGGAAGCAGGTAATCACATGGTTGCGTTTTGCCCAGTCGGGTGCATGGGCTGGTATTGCCAATTAGGATCTGCCAAAGGGATGGCCTTGGTGCCTGCAGTGCTGGTATCCTCAGTAGCATGGAGGTCATCTGCGTGCTGTGGGACCACCTGACAAACCCTTTCCAGCTCCTCTGGAAGAAGGGTAAAGTTAATTATCATGTGAAGAATATGCCAGGTGAGGTCATAGGATTGCACCAGGTACTGGAATTACTTTATATACTTAGACTAGGGATCTGTGGAGAAAGGACCTAGTCTTTTCTCAGTCTGTGAAATGTGTCCTGAGGAAAATGGGATATGAGCTGGAATTATTCCTTCAGCACCAGCCACTTCCCACAGTGGTAACAGAGGTTCAGCAGGTGGAGGGAGTGGGCAACCGTGGAGCATAAAGTGATTGGTGAGGTGGCAGAAGGGGGAGGGCCTTGGGGTTCTGGGGGTGGGTTAGAGGGTAAACAGTAGGAGCCTTGTGGTCAGCAGGATTGAGCGACTCTATGGAGAAAGGAAGATAGGCTGGCAGTTCAGGGGAAGATAGAGAGGGGTTTGAACAATGAGCATATGGTAATGGTGGATGAGCATAATCTGCATAGAGAGGGACAAGTGGAGAGGGAGAGAAAGGCCACCTGCCATTTCTTTGGAGGACATTGTTTAAGTCTTTTAAGATATTGAGGTCAAAGTACCCATTATCAGGCCAAACAAATCTATTATGCAATTTATATTGAGGCCAAGCTGTGTTGCAGTAAAATATGAAGTGTTTTGGCCAAATATCATTGTTGAGGTCTAATTTATTATATTGTCAAAGAAGACATCCCAGGGGTATTTTTGCTAGTGGGATAGAGAGACCAGCTCCCATTATCTCAGTTGTCTTCCCTTTTGTGGATAAACTTAGGTTTCCAGAATTCTAGAAGCCGAAACTAGGGTCTAGCACTAGGTCTGAACTAAAAACCAAAAAAATGAAACAGTTTGAGATCCCGCACCCCAGAAGGGAGAACAAAAGCCCTCTAATTAGGCATGAATTAATGAACTAAGAAAAGAAATGAGGAGGATGTGGGGACATAGAGGCCTGGAGGAAGGCAAAGAACTAGCCTGGGGGTGGGGGTGGGGGTTCTGTTTAAAGCTATTTAGAAACCTTACATTTGAACATTTGAATGGCAGCTGGGGCAGAATCCTCTGGGATTTTCTGACAGGCAGGTCAGCAGAATCAGATCTGGGCACAACTGGACTTAGGTCCAAGAAAATTGGGATGACTAGGGCCAGCAGCAGTGAGGTACAGCTGGGTAACCTGCCAGCCAGTCCCCCACCACACCTGAGTCATAGAACCATATGAAAGGTTTAAGTGATGCCTGTGGAGTTTAGTTCAGCTTTATTGAAAGGGGAGATGACCTTCCTGGGCAGTGCAAAGATGGCATCTGTACCAGGAGGGCAGTTAGAGACCACTTTTATATGGGGCCAGGGCGAATTCCACAGCTTGCCTGTCAGGTTAGGGTCTTTCCTTAGGAACTTCTCAGGGGGTGGGCTAGCCAGATCCTTGGTGTCTTTGTTTTAGGAAGAGAGTAAGAGAAGGAAGAGGGGAAAGGCCCCCCAACACTTCCCTCTCTGTTTTTCTTTCTTTTTTTTTTTTTTTGTAGAGACAGAGTCTCACTTTATCGCCCTTGGTAGAGTGCCGTGGCGTCACACAGCTCACAGCAACCTCCAACTCCTAGGCTTAGGCGATTCTCTTGCCTCAGCCTCCCAAGTAGCTGGGATTACAGGCGCCCGCCACAGCACCCAGCTATTTTTTTTTGTTGTTGCAGTTTGGCCGGGGCCGGGTTTGAACCCACCACCCTCGGCATGTGGGGCCGGCGCTCTACCCGCTGAGCCACAGGCGCCGCCCTTCTTTCTTTTTTTATTAGTTATTATTAGAGCCGATGTCCTTCTTCCCTTTCTAACTTACCTTCATTAATGCCTACCCTCTTTTCCTCAAATTCCTTCCCTTTTCTCTTCATTTACCCTCTTCCAGACCTTCACTCACTCCCCTCTTAGGAATCTTCTTTCAGTTCTCAAAAGGCCCCTCTTCTCCCCATTCAGGTTCTCCCTTCTTAACCACCTCCAAATATTTTCCGCTTCTTCCTCAAAAGCTTTCTTTTCCTCGTCCTGCCTTACTTGCCTCACTCTAGGTCTATCCTCTTCCTCCTCTTCCACATTTCCTCCCCTCAACTACTTTTCTTTTCCCCGCAGCTTTCTTGCCTTCCCTCCTTAAGTCTGAGAGGGCCTTCTCCTTTTCTAAAGGATTTTTTCTACCTAACCCCCCTACAACCTGCCCTTCTTTCCAGTCCCCCCTCACAGTGGTAGTCTATCTCATCAGGTGCACAGATGCCTTAAATTTCCCATAGTCTCCTTGTTTCAAACTCCAGCCCCAAGCCCAAAGACATTCACTATCCCCATCTCTAATTCCAATGGCTTCTTTCTCTCCACCCTCACCAGAGGCCTTTCATCCCCTCAACGAAGGTTCTCCCACAGTAGAGGAGGGAGGCAAAGATTGGACAAAGACATTGCTGGTAAAAGGCACAGAGACTTCTATACACTATGCAACAACTGCGCGTGTTTATAATATATATATATATATTTTTTTTTTTTTTTTTTTTTGGAGACAGAAACTTGGCTCTGTTGCCCCAGCTAGAGTGCAGTGGCATCATAACTCACTTCAGCCTCAAATCCTGGGCTCAAGCAATTCTCCTGCCTCAGCCTTCTGAGTAGCTGGGACTACAGGCATATACCACCATACCTGGCTAATTTTTCTATTTTCAATAGAGATGGGGTCTTGATCTTGCTCAGGCTGGTCTTGAACTCTTAACCTCAGGTGATCCTCCTGCTTTGGCCTCCCAGAGTGCTAAGATTGCAGGCATGAGCCACCTCGCCCAGCCCGGTTTATAACTTTTTGTGAGGGCTAAGATTCAAAGTTAAATAAAGTAAATTCTATGCTTTTTTTAACTACTTGAAATAAGTTAAGAAATATGAGTTCTGCTATTTTAAAATATTTAAGATACTTTTTAATGATCACTTATAAATCATAATATTATGACAAATTATTCATGTTTATTTTTTCTATTCATCTAAAATACCAAAGTATTTCTGAATTACTGTGTTTGTAAAAGTTAGTATAGCCTTTTCATCCCCTGAAAAAGTAAGTTAAAAAGCAAAACTATAAATTGTACCTTTTTTTTAGTCTGTGAGTTCTTCATTTTCCATTTCTATTTTGAGCAGAACTCCCCCCAAAAAGAATACTGTCTATTCAGTGTGATTTCTTTATTTCTATGAGAAGTTTTTTCCATTATAGGTTTAACATATTTTCTCCTAAAATAATCCATGATTCATCCTCTATATTGTCAGATTTCCTCAATTCCCAGGAGGTTATATGTGCTTGTGCAGATTCAATGTAATTTTGCAATTAAAATTATTTTGCTTAATTAATGCAACTAAATGCATTGTATTATGGGTTAAATTGTGTCCCCCCCACCAATAAAAATTTTGGAATTTTGTCCCCCCAATAGCTCAGAATGTGACTTGACTTGGAGATAAAGTTTTCATAGAGGAAATCAAGTTAAAATTTGGTCATCTAGAATACACTTTATACCAATATGACTGGTGTCCTTATGGAAAGGGGAAAATTGGATACATATATAGACGCTCTTAGAGGAAAGACTATTTGAACAGATACAGGGAGAAGATGGCTATCTAAGAGCCAAGGAGAGAAGCATTCCTTCATAACCCTCAGAAGGAACTAACCTTGCTAATGCCTTGATTTTGAAATTGAACCTCCAGAACTGTGAGGCTATAAATTTCTGTTTTAAGCCATTCAGTTTACGATGCTTTGTTACAACAGCCCTAGCATACTAATAGATATACACACCAAGTGTAAAATAATTTGATTATGGCTCTAAAGAATTACGATGAAAGCAGAGCACGTGGTCTTGGAGCTAATTTTTTTTTCCTTGTTCCTAGATAAATGCTTCTGGGTTCTCTTGGGCTTATTGTTACCAGGAGGAATTTAGATTGAGCAATCTGAGGTAACTCTGGGATAACTCCAGTTTGCATTGTCATTTGGATTCCTAAGCCACTTTGCTTTTCAGGTTATATTTTCGCAAATGGCATACAGATCAGTGACATGCCGGAGGAGGAGACAAGCAGATTGGTTACTGGGAGACTGATTCCAGCTCTTCCACCAATTCTCTGTAACCTAATGAATCAGTCCTTACTGCTCATTCTTTTCAGGGTAGATAAAAAGATAAGAAACAAAGATGAATTAATAGGTAAAATTTTCAAATTTCTTTAGCTCCATGGACAAAACTCAGAACTACTTTCTGTATCATTACATTAGAATATTTCATCTATTTCCTTGGGGAGTGAATGAAGGCCTGACTGCCTGCCATGTGCACGCACCTAATTGAGCACCAGCTTGCTCTTGCTTTAAATATGTGGACATGTGGTGTATTTGGAGGAGCCCTAACACTAAGAATTGGGACACCTGTGTTGTTCTGAATCTGCCACTAACTTACTATGTGACCTTTGATGAGTCACTTTACCTTTTAGGCTGGCTTCAGTTATCTTGCCTAAAAAATGAAGAAATTTCATATATGAATATTTCTCCTCTTCACTCATTTGTAAAACCTTGTTTCTCTTTATGCTACTAGTCATTCATATTTCCTTTAAACTAGCTCACGTTTTTATATAAATATATTTCTTGAAATAGTAACATAACATAGTTATAAATAGAACACTGGTGATTTTTGTTCTTAAGAGAATTATTTGTAAAAACAAATATCCTGAAAACAAAGTAATGTTATTAAAATAAAAATTTTAAACAATAAAAATAAATAATGAAAGACAAGTCATAAAATATTTACTTGTTTTACATTGTACTAAGTACTTCACGTATGACTTCATGTAATCGTTATAATCCTTCAAAATAAATACATATTATCTCTATTTTGCAGTTGAGTAAACTGAGGCAAAGAGAAATTTACTGACTTGCTCAAGTTCACTAACCAGTATATAGTAGAGTCAGGATGCAAATTCCTGTCTGCTTGACGCCCATACAGAAAGAGACATAGGTACAGTCTCAACTTAAAGCCCCAGCAAAATCCTTTTGAAACTGATATCATTATCCACTACTCTCATTCTGTTTCCTCAATTTGTCATTCAGTTTCTCATCTCATAGACCTTGCCTGCCCCAGAGATGGTCTGGCAACATAATTTGCAAAATGAAAACACCAGATACTTTGTTCACAATTGATTACAGATTTTAACATGGTGATAACAGAACATTAAACCAAGCATAAGGCCCCTCTAATTGCTGGGCCCTGTACCACTGCAAAAGTGACACATCCACAAAGCCATTGGCACTGAGTCTGGTTTTTCTTTTTCTTTGAAATGTAATTAGAATTTTAATTTTTTTTTTTTGTAACAGAGAAATTGAAAAACAAAAATTATTTGTGACAAGGAAACATATTTGGTTCTTCACTATTTCCTGCTGCCATTTAAGAATGCTTGCTACTACGCTTTTATTTGCTAAACATGCTAACAAGTGTAAGGATGCAAATTAGAGACCAAGAGGATGAAATATTTTGCATATGAAATGTGAAGGGAGAAGGGAAGGAGTCTGGAAGCTGCTTTGGCGGAGAAGACCTGAGGAAAAGACTTGGGTGCTGGCTGGTGGGAGACTTTGGAGAGAAGGAGAGAGAGAAAGGAGACAGTTGTCACAGGGAAGAAAGAACAGAGATAGAGGTTTACGAAAGTTCATTATATGGCAAGTTATGTCAGTGTCGTTTGGTGTCATGGTAGGTTTAATATGCTACTCATATATACTTTTAAATAAATACATAAATAGCCCAGGGTGTGGTGTCTGTGGTGGCTCATGCCAGTAATCTGGCTGAGGTAGGAGGATCCCTTGAGCTTAGGGGTTTAAAAATAGAAAAACTAGCCAAGTTTTGTTTCAGATGCCTGTAGTCCCAGCTACTTGGGAAGCTGAGGCAGGAGGATCCCTTGAGCCCAGCAGTTTGAGGTTATTGTGAGCTAGTCTGATTCCATGGCACTGTAGCCCTGGTGACAGAGTGAGACTCAGTCTCAATAAAATAAATAATAAAAAAATCAATAAATAGCAAAGATTAAATATAAATATTTATCTGTGTCAACCTAAAATTTTCATGTACTACAGCTGGTACGCCACACTTTAAAAAATACTGCTCAAATTAATTTTAAAATAATTTTATTTCAGAGTAGGTGAGAAACTAGGAGTGAAGGGTGGGATAAATATGTTTGAGACCTGTGGTTCAGACTGCTACTAATGGCACTTATCTGAGAAAAGATGTTTAATTACCTCCCCCCTTTTAAATGTCCACTGAAATGACCAAAAGATCAATAGAGGATGAAAACCTAAGAAGGGACCATCTGCCGTCTGTATGCCAGGAATTTGGAGGGTTTTCTGAATGACTGAACAGAGACCAGGCCCCTCTGGGAAGTCACAGCAAGTTGGTTTTCACCTCAGGCTAAGGTCAAGCCTGTTTGGTATGGGCTGGAGGCTAAGGCACTCTTTTTTGGGAGTCTCCAAGCTGGGGGAATCAATCTCTATCCTAGAGAGATTCCAGAGAACACCACACTTGCTGAATAAAAACTGGAGTAGATACTCAGGCCACAGTGTGCTGCTACCAGCCAGAACTTACCATCACATGGTGTGCTGAGTCTGTGGTAACAAGGACAGTCAAACTGGGGAGGGAGGACATGAAGTAAACAATGGACAGTACAGAACAAAGGGTCTGTCAAGACCTCTTTCATCTGCAGCTCCTTTGCTATGTCATGTAGCACAGTAGGCCTTCTAATCTGGCAAAGTATGCCTGGCAATATTAATCTCTCTCTTTTTTTCTTTTAAGTCTTTCTTTTTAGGTTCATAATCTCATTTCTTGTTCTCTGTGCTGGAAGCACTCTTCCAGGCCCTTTGTGTACCTGGCTACTTTTTTTTTTTTTTTTTGAGTGCCTTGAGGTCACAGCTCACAGCAACCTCAAACTCTTGCACCTAAGCAATTCTCTTGCCTCAGCCTTCTGAGTAGCTGGGACTACAGGCGCCCACCACAATGCCCAGCTATTTTTGGTTGCAGTTGTCATTGTCGTTTTGCAGGTCCAGGCCGGGTTTGAACCTGCTGGCCTTGGTGTATGTGGCCGGCACCCTACTCACTGAGCTACGGGGTGCCGAGCCATATCTGGCTACTTCTAATTCTGTTTTTTAAAACTTAAATATCATCTCAGAAAGGCCAGCTTTTATTTAAAGTAGGTCCCCTACCTCATTCTTTATTGGTATCCACTTTCTTCACAGCACTCCTTACAATTTGCAATTATTTAAACTGTTGGTTTACTTGGTTTTTGTCTATCTTCTCCACTGTATTGTAGTGAGTTCTATGAGGGCAGGGATCTTATCTGACTTGTTAACTGATATATACCCCAAATGTAGAATATAGTAGGTATTCAATAATGAGTAGGAGTTAGAAGAAAAGAAACAGGACAAAATGGGCTGTTTTTAATGTTGCCAAGATATGTAATATACAGTGAAGATAAAGTTTTCATGATTAAATGTTTATAAATCATGTTAGGATATATAAAACAAATACTTTAAGAAATTCAATTAGACATGGACAAAACCATAATCATGGTGGGAGATTTTAATATGTTCTTTAGTTTTTGAAAGAAAAAATAAAGATAGAGAATATTTGAAAAATACAGGTTAACGTTTATAATAGAGTTCATTGTGAGACTGCACTGAGAATGCACTTTCAAATGTATTTGTATGGAAGTTGGTCTCATTTAAATGAGAATTAAGACATTATCATTGATATAAAGAAGATATAAACATTTTAAGTGAATATTCTTGTGATTACATCTGATAATTGCTTTGTACTGGATGATTTCCTAGAAAAATTAAAAATAATGAAATCAACTTGTGACTTTGAAGAAGTAAAAAGTTAAGAAACTATCCCCCAACAAAAATATAGTTTCAGAGTCTTTTAAAGTATTCCCTAACTTATTGTTGGTTGTATATTCAATTTGTTGTCCTATCAAATACTGTTCCATGTTTTCCTTCTAAGTATATTTGTGTGCCCATTAACCATCCCTACTTCATCTGCCCACCCCCAGCTATACTTCCTAGGTTCTGGTAACCATCATTCTGCTCTTTGTCTCTATGAAATCAATTGTTTTTAATATTTAGCTACTACATATGTGTGAGAACATATGATATATGTCTTTCTGTGCTTGGCTAATTTCACTTACCATGATTTTCTCCACTTTGATCCATGTCATTGCAAATGCCAGAATTTCATTCCTTTTTTTGGCTATATAATACCCACTGTATAGATATATCACAATTTCTTTATTCATTCATCCCTTAATGGACACTTAGCGTGATTCCAAATCTTGGCTAGTGTTAAAAGTGATGCCATAAAAATTGGAGTGCAGATATATTTTTGATATACTGAATTCTTCTATTTCTATAATGGTTACACTAATTTACATGAGCACCAACAGTGTACAAGGGATCTCATTTTTCCACAACCTTGCCAGAATTTGTTATTGCCTTTCTTTTGGATAAAAGCATTTTAACTTGGTGAGCTATCTCATTGTAGTTTTGATTTGCATTTCCCTGATGACTAATGATGTTGAGCATATTTTCATATAACCGTTGGTCTTGTGTACGTCTTTTGAGAAATGCCTATTCAGAGCCTTTGCCCATTTTTTAATCAGATTATTTGATTTTTTCCTATTGAGTTATTGGAGCTCCTTATATATTTTAGATATTAAACTCTTGTCAGATGGAAAATTTGCAAATATTTTGTTCCTTTCTGAGGGTTTTTCCTTTACTTTGTTGATTGTTTCCTTTCATGTGCAGAAACTTTTAACTTGATGTGATTCCATTTGTCCAATTTTGCGTTGGTTGCATGTGCTTTGGGGGTTACTCAAGAAGCCCTTGTGGAGACAAATGCCCTCACACATTTTTCCAATGTTTTATTTAAGTATTTTTGTAGTTAGTTTTAGGTCTTAGATTTAAGTCTTTAGTCTATTTGGATTTGATTTTTGTATATGACGATAGATAAGGGTCTAGTTTCATTCTTCTACATATGAATATTCAGTTTTTCCAGTGCCATTTATGGCAGAGACTGTTCTTTGCCCATGGTATGTTCTTGGAAACATTGCCGAAGATACTTTCATTATAGATGTGTGGATTTATTTCTGGGTTCTCTATTCTGTTCCATTGGTCTATGTGCCTGTTTTTATGTCAGTAACATACTATCTTGATTATTATAGCTCTGCAGTATAATTTGAAGCAAAGTAATGTGATTCCTCCAGTTTTATTCTTTTGGCTTAGGATAATTTTGGCTATTCTGGGTATTGGTGGTTCCATATGACTTTTAGGATTTTTTTTTCTATTTATGTGATGAATGTCATTGATGGGGATTGCATTGAATCTGTAGATTTCTTTGGGTTGTATGGCTATTTTAACATTATCAAGTTTTACAATCCATGATCATAGAATATCTTTCCATGATTTTGTGTCCTCTTCAGTTTCTTTCATCAATGTTTCATGGTTTTCATTATAGAGATCCATCAGTTATTAAAATACATTAAAAACATAAGATAAATTATAACAGTAGCATTGGTACACTTACAGATACATTAATGGAACAAGATAGGAAGTCAAGAAACAGATTTATGATTATATAGGAAGTTATAATATGATGATATTATAAGTAGAAAAGGATGGATTTAATATGTGGTGTTAGGATAGGCGGAAAAAATGTATTCCTACTTCATAACACACTCTAAAATATATTCCATGTGGATTAAAGATTTTAAAAAAAGTAAAACCATAAAAATGTTAGAGGGAAGTATTAGAGTATAGAATGTCTTTCTTTTTTTTTGTAGAGACAGAGTTTCACTTTATCGCCCTCAGTAGAGTGCCGTGGCGTCACACAGCTCACAGCAACCTCCAACTCCTGGGCCTAGGTGATTCTCCTGCCTCAACGCCCGGCTATTTTATTTTTTTGTTGCAGTTTGGCTGGGGCCTGGTTTGAACCCGCCACCCTCGGTATATGGGGCCGGCGCCCTGCTCACTGAGCCACAGGCGCCGCCCTTAGAATGTCTTTCTGAACTTGACCTGAGAGGAAGAACTAATAAGAGATTGATAGATTTGATTACATAAAAAATTTAAAATTTCTGAGCCTCCCCTAAACCATAGAAAACGTAAAGATAACCAACTACCTTGAAAAAAATACTTGAAATGTGGCAGATTAAGGCTTACTTTCTCTACTGTGCAACCAACAATGTAGGAAAGATATAAGTTCACTGATGACTAAAGGTGCACATAAAATAAGACATTTTATTCTGGCCATCAAATTGGCAAATAACAACAACAAAGAAGGCAAGGGTGCAAGAAAACTGGCACTTGTCTACTACTAGTAGAAGTGTAATTTGGGGTAGCTTTACTAGAAGATTATTTTAAGGAATTTTTCATGAATATCTGTAAATATATAGTTCTGATGGTAATCATTGTAAACCAATGACTAATAATCATTGCAGTGTTCTTTATAATGTCAATAAATTGTAAACAACCTAAATCTTCCTATGAGGAAATGGTTAATTCAGTTAAAATAGAACCATATAATGGAATTCTGTGACATTTATTAAAGATAGTGTTGGGAGATATTTAATGATAAGGACAAATCTGTTTTTTTTTTTTTTTATAGGAGGGGATCATGCAAATACTACTAAAAATAGGTTCTTTGAAGTAGTGAAAATGAAGGATAAGGAATGATCTGAGGCCTTCATTTTTATCAGTGTATAAGGAAGCCAACATGTTCGCCAAGAGTTTCAGTGTTGGGGTCTGATTTAGTTGGAATATATAGAATTTCTAATTTGTCAATTGATTAGACCTCTAAATATCATTGTTATTTGTCAGAGGCCATTTCACTATTGTAAATTAGTTCACAGTGCAACAATAGGATGTATCGGCCTATAGCTTAAGCATTTTTAAATTTAATAGTCCTTCAGTTTCACAGAAGAATTGTATTCTGGTTATTAATAATACCTAAACTGAGATCAAAGTACAATACCTGCTATTAGACTTTCTATGATTAAGTTAAGCAAAGGTAATTACAATGAAAGGGTCATTAAAAGTGTTGAGAGCTTTTTGTATTGGGATTAATAATTTCACTTCTTCTTAAGGATTTGCAAATACCATGTCTTCAAGTGAATATGTCCAAAATGCTGATGGACAAACTCTGGACAAAGTTTCTGCCTGGGAAGCCCTGATGAGTTTTTTCTTTCCAACAAGTAAGTTATTTGATTTTTTCCCCTCCAATCAATGTCCTTGCTTTGAAAATAGTAATTAAATAGGAGATAGTGTGGTGTATCATGATACATTGGCACTGGAGTAGGACAGACCTAAGTTTGCAACCTAGGTTCTGCCCTTTGCCTTAGGCAAGACAATTATCACTGAACTTCAGTGTCCACATCTTCAAAATGAATATATTTATCGCAATGAATTGTGAAGATGAACGGAGGCAATATTTGTGAAGGAGTTTATCATTTAATAAAATTTTGTTACTCTTTCTAAAATACTTTTCTTTCACAGATGTCTAAATTTGCCATAATTTACCTGAATGGCTTTGTCTGAAATCTAGTCACTAACCCAGTATTGTAAAATTGATGTCTTCTGTGGCATTAAACAGGGTACTGTGTGGCTTTGATGTTATGGACTATACCAGATGTCTTCCCATCTGTTTTAATGATAAAAGTCTAGGTTTCATATCACACCATCTTTTTGTTATTCTGTATATAATGTGTTTATCAAGCACATGATGACTCCTGAGAATTATTAACCAGAAATAAACACTTTTCATTTTGTACAGCATGTGGTGCCCTTTCAAGGAGATGCTTCACGTAAATTGACATATGTGAATTACAAAATAAAGCTTTTATTAAAAATCATGCAGAATTTATTCTAACAAATTTGATATACATATATAAGCACAAAATTGTATTCATTGTTTAACTCCAGACACTTCCACTGAATTCTTCTGTGACCCTGCATAAATCTGTGTTTTTCTATACTGATTTTATCAAGTACAAAATAGGCATTATAATGCCTACTACCAATGAGAATAGCAAAATAAACAAGTTTCTGAAATAAGTTCAAAATATTGCCATAGTCAAATAGAATTAAAAAAGAAGAACTCTGGGAAGGTGTTATGTTCTGTAGGCTAAAAGAATGGTTTAGACAGTGCCAAAGTTGGTCATAAACAACAAATGATGATTTAAGGTTTAGAGTTAAGGTTAAGGTTTAGAAACTAGCAAATTTAAACTGCGACGTAGTTTCCTATAATAACTACATGAAACACACTGAAATCACTTTTTAAAATAGGCTAATCAAGATATATATATCTCCCAAATATTTCTCCAATCTGGTGCAGTAAATTTTGTCAAAATTAGTTATATTAAATAACAATTTACCCAACAAAATCACATTGTTTCATTTTAATGGGAACATCTGACCTGGGATGATTCAAATCTTTGAAAACATTATTAACTATTTATGAAATATGAATACTGTCTTATTTGAAAATAATAACTATGGGTTCATAAATGTGAAACACTTTTAACCAATTTATTTCTTCCTTCATATAATTGAAAATAAACACTCTTATCATTTAGGCATTAAAAACCAATCTGTTGTTTTCTCACTAGGCTGTTTGTAAAACATTCACCTCTTGCAGATTAAAATGATAATCTTTCATTTCAGATTAATATGAGGGTACAGATGATTAGGTTACATGTTTGTTCTTGTTGGGTAAGGTCCCTGGTGTAGTTGTGTCCTGCACCCAGGAGATGTACCGTATACTCTTACATGGTGTCCATTAGGTGGGAGTACACCAATAAAATGATAATCTTAAAACACACTGGCAGGGCATCTTGAGAGGTCACCTGATCCTTCTCCCTTTACACCCAATTATATACTTAAACCTGACTAAAAATTGTTCTACCCATTTTATTCTTTAAAATTACAAGTGCCTCTTGGTAATTAGAGTCTGAAAGTTAATTTTGATATCTAGCATAGAGTTCTATCAAACATAATTTAAGTATGAAGCAACAGAAGCTCAACATTAGAAGGGATCTTGGAGATCATCTAGCTCTGTCTCTTCCATGATTATAACCTTAACCCTCCTTTTTTTTTTTTTTTTTCTTTTTTTGAGACAGAGTCTTGCTGTGTCCCTCAGGCTGAACTGCAGTAGTTGTGATCATAGCTCACAGCAGCCTCAAACTCTTGCTCAAATAATATTCCTACCTCAGCCACCCAAGTATCTAGGACTACAAGCTTGCACCACTATGCCTGGTTAAATTTTTTTCAATTTTTTTTGTAGAGACAGAGTCTTGCTGTACTACCCAGGCTGGTTTGGAATTCCTGATCATTCCTCAAATGATCCTCCCTCAGCTTCCTAAAGTGCTGGAATTAATAGGCATGAGCTACCATGCCCATCTTTAACCCTCTTCTTAGCATTCCTTGAAAGTGGTGTTTCAAAGAATGGGGAGAAACTCAGAACATAGGAAGTCTATCCTATTTCTCACTAGGTCCTGATAATTATAACCCTTTTCTGAGTGTGTGACACCCAGAACTATTCACAAAAAATAGGTCAATACCAATAATATCACTTGCCTTACTCCCTAGCAGTAAACTGTGAATTTTACTTAGTTCATTCTTACTGACATACTCAATGAGTTTCTGTAGCTTTGCAAAATTGAGAGGATATCTGTGGTATCATTTTAGCAGCGTGTTAGTTTTAAGGCCATTTGGCCTGTAGATATGCACAGTAGTTCTTTCGGTGTTCTATTTATATTCTCTCAACCCATAATCCAGTCTTTTTAAAAACTACCTAACTAATAATCTGTTAACAATTCCTATACTTCTGCTTCTGCAGGTCATCCAAAATTGAAAGAGGGACGTTTAATAGCTTTGTAGTAACTTGTATTTAAGTCTTTTTTTTTTTTTTTTTTTTTTTGAGACAGAGTCTCACTTTATCGTCCTTGGTAGAGTGCCGTGGCCTCACACAGCTCACAGCAACCTCTAACTCCTGGGCTTAGGCGATTCTCTTGTCTCAGCTTCCCGAGCAGCTGGGACTACAGGCGCCCACCACAAAACGCCTAGCTATTTTTTGTTGCAGTTTGGCCGGGGCTGGGTTTGAACCTGCCACCCTCGGTATATGGGGCGGGCGCCCTACCCACTGAGCCACAGGCGCCACCTTGTATTTAACTCTTTTTTTAGCATTCATCATTATTTGTATATGTGTCATTCAGTCTTTGAATATAACAGCTGAAATGTTTGTTTTCCTTTTTTTTCCCCTTGCAGTCATTATTTCAGTTGGGAAAATGCTTATTAACTGTGCTGAATTCTCTTTCTTCAATTTCTCTTCCTCAAAGCCTGCATGCTGAAGGACAATCAGGAGGTCACGCCTTGTAATAAGCTGCAACACCTTAACGAGACTGAATGTTTGAGATACAAATGCTGTTTCTCATTATCCAAGACCAGTGGCACCAGCTGTTTTGTCCCACTAAGAGACAGTAAGTTTATCCTCTTTCCTCTCCTTTATTTTTACTTTAAAAAATTGAATAAACAGGTCACTGTGGCATCCATTCACATTTGGGTCTCCCAACTTAACTACTCAAAGGGGACTTCCAGCACTAGAGCAATCCTGTCCTTAGAAAGTCCTGAGGTGGTCAGGACTCTCTTCAGTAGTGTCTGTTTAGCCCTTAGATCAGGGGTCCTCCAACAATGGCCCACAGGCCACATGAGGCGGTGTGATTGTATTTGTTCCCGTTTTGTTTTTTACTTCAAAATAAGATATGTGCAGTGTGCATAGGAATTTGTTCATAGTTTTTTTTTTTTTTTTAAACTATAGTCCGGCCCTCCAACAGTCTGAGGGACAGTGAATTGGCCCCCTGTTTAAAAAGTTTAAGGACGCCTGCCTTAGATGGTGATTGTGGCAGTTCAAAATTAATATTATTTTTGAGACAGAGTCTTAGTTTGTCACTCTTGATACAGTACTGTACGTGGCGTCATAGCTCACAGCAACCCAAACTCTTGGGCTCTAAGCAATACTCTTGCCTTAGCCTCCCTGGTAGCTGGGACTACAGGTGCCTGCCACAATACTCGGCTACTTTTTAGAGAAGGGGTCCTTTCTGGTGCAGGTTGGTCTCAAACATCTGAGCTCAGGCAATCCACCCACCTCGGCCTCCCAGAGTGCTAGGATTACAGGTGTGAAGCACCATGCCTGGTCACAAAATTAGTCTCACCTTTTCTTTTGCTTTAGTCACTCTGTCTTTTGCCCAGGCTCCAAGAGATATAACCCTCAATGCCTGGGAGAAAATACTAATTGGGTGTGTTTTAGCTTTCTTTTCTCTTCCTGGTTTTTCTTCCTGTGTAGAATTCTTCTTCCCATTTGTCTTCAACTCTCAGTATGTAGCAGTAGAATTGAATGTTTCTTGTTAAGTTCTGTTCATTAGTTTCTAATTGTTCTATTGTTTGTTCTCTCAAAATTCTTTTCTTTACAAAGTTATGGGAAGTACACTATCTTTTTTTGCTACCTTCGCTTGGATGGTGGGGACATGTTTCCAGTTGGTCTCATGATGAATGGATTTGATATGATGAAACACTAACAAGTATTACAAAAAGGATGCATGCAAAACAATATCTTAGGTTAATATAGTTCCTATTCAATTCACAGCTGTTTGTGAACATGTAGTATTAATAATGGAAAGTAAAACCTGATCATGAATACAGTATTCCAATTTTAATACTGTCATGTCGTATTTATAATGCATTTATCAGTTGGGTCTTTATATTATATGTGAAGAGACATTTAGTTTTTGTAGAGGAAAAAATTGAATCGTGACTTACAATTCCCTAACCACATTAGAATGCATTTCCCAATGAATACAAGAGTAAAATGTACTTATTTACCTGCAATTTTTGATTCCTTTTTTAATTTAATGTTTTGTACTTTGGAAATAAACATTTAAGAAGCCATTTCTTTATCAAGTTAAATGTGCATAGATTAATTTCCTCCTTGAGTGCTCTAGGATGTATAGCATATGGCCAAGGAAAAAACACATGTAGGGCCATGGGAAGAAATATATACTATGCATCATAATACTGTTAACGAAAATAGTAGGAGCATTTTGTTAAGGCTTCCATTGAGGGGCACATATGGAAATGTAGCCTTAGTTGTATTTTAATAACATTTCATGAACTCCTGCTACTTATAGAGTAGCAGGGATATTTACCTGTCATATAAGAATGCCTCCTCATTTTACTTTATTAACTGATAATTTTTTAATAAAGACTTTATGAAAGAGTTCGGATTTGCTTCTCTTGCTTAAGTTGTAAAAGTAATAGGATATAATTACACCAACAGAGCCTACGCAGATGTTCCGGATGTTTGGGCTTGGTGTGATCAGCATGGTCTTCCTGGGATGTCTGCCTCTTTATTGCTGCTCTCTTTGCCGGAGGAGGTAGGCAAACTTAAACATTTATTTAAAGATTGCTGAGTATACATAGATATTTGTATGTAGACACATCAATATGCTTCAGAGAGATGGGCGATTATGTTTGGGTTCTTTATGTTGAAAAGAAAGTAGCCTAAGAAAACCTAAAAGAAGAGCTATCATAACATTTTTTAAAAAAAAAGAATGTTATTTTGTTTTTCTATAGGTTTAAGATATCTTTTTTTTTTTGCAGTTTTTGGCCAGGGCTGGGTTTGAACCCACTACCTCTGGCATATGGGGCTGGCGCCCTACTCCTTTGAGCCACAGGCCCTGACCCCCACCTCCCCCTTTTTTTTTTTTTTTTTGCAGTTTTGGCTGGGGCCAGGCTTGAACCCGCTACCCCCGGTATAAGGGCCGGCACCCTATTCCTTGAGCCACAGGCGCCACCTGGTTTAAGATATCTTTTTGTATAGTATCTTTACATTCCCTTATCAAACAAAACCCTAATTATAAGGAAAAATAAATCAGTGATCTGTGGGTTTGTGGAGTGGAGGTAGCTATTAACTGTAAATCAGAATGGTTCCCAAAAGTGTTTGTCTTTGTTGAGTCATCTGCCATCGGACTTTAAATCCTGTTCTGCCTCCAAGCTAATTTGTACTAGATTTTTTCTTAGCATCTTAGACAAAATCTTAGTGGACTATTAGCATGACGCTTCCAAGTTTGTTTGTTCTTTTTATGGCTTTCCACTATTGGGGTAGAGTGGATATGGAGGTACAAAGCAGAGTCTAGACTAGAGTGAGGTGAGGCACTTGGAGCACGGTGTTAAGGAGGCACTCAGGTTTGTGCAAGTGCAGGGTGGGCAAGTCACTGCCCTCAGCGTAAATACCTCCTTAAATTTTTGGTAAAGAGAAGGTGCCTGTTAAAGATTAAGAGTCTTTGATGTTTTCATCCAAGTTAATGGGAAAGTAATATTTGAGTTACCAAAAAAATGGTTTAGATTTCACAGAATACTTAGACTGCCCACATTACCTTACTTTCCAGAAATATCATTAAGTCTTTCCTTAAATCCCTTTAACAGACCATTTTGAATCCACTATTGGGTCACAGCATTTCAGCTATTCCAGCTTGCATATGATGGTCATTTTTTTTCCCTCAGATTTCACATAACTTTCCTATCCCAAGTGGATAATCTCTATTCCTTGGTTTGTCTCTTTTTTAAATTTTTCCCAGGTGATTGGGAATAAGAGTGGAATTTTTGACCCTTCCTTCATCCCTTCAAAGCTTGGTTTCATGTAAGAAAAAAACATGAATAAAAATTGGACAATATTTGCTAGAAATTGGTATCCAGGATTATACTATAAAATTTAGAGGATGTCTGGGATAATAAGCTTGGCATAATAATTTCATTATGGCCCCTCTGTTATGCCTCTGTCAAGGAATGAGAATGTTCAGGTCCACCAGACTTTTTTCTCTAAAATGATAACCAAGGGATTATCTCCTGATAAGAATGTATTTTATGTTTTCTACATAATATAAATAGCTTGATAGACTTGAACAATGTGAATAAGTATATATGTTTGAATACCATACATTTTGGTTTTTATTTATGCATCATTTATTTATTTTACTATTTTGTGTAAGAGCTGTTATGTTCCTTCTGTCATCCTGAGCTGCCTGTCATGAACCCTTGAGCAGGTGGCAGTTTCAGCTCACTGCTTAGCTGAGTTTCCAGGAGCACTGATGGAGAGTGGATGGGGTACTGTCAGTGTTTGTGGTAGGTTGATTTTAGAGGCAAGGGGAATAATTGTGTGAAAATGGGGAGATCCCATCTCCCTTATCAAGCAAGGAGCTAAAAGGAGGCCAAAGGCTACCTGGGAGTGAGGGGGTAGCAAGATATCTCCTTAGAACTATCCCCTTGATTCACTTTCTGTTCTCTATTTCAGAGAATAAAGGGATAGATGAAAAATTGCAGGATGTAAAATAAATATCCCTGTAGCAGGGAAATAGATGTAGTCACTTGAAAACTACAGAAAAAAAACAAAGAAGCCAAACACTGTTATCTGTCCAAATCAGAGAAGCTAAATTCTAAACGCAGTTCTGTAGTAACATGATCTGGGCCTGTATCACGGGCACTCTCTTGTTCTTTAGGCACCCTTAGGGTCTTCCTCCTGCTGGGTCCTGTCTTATACATTAAATAACTTGAGCATTCCCTGAGGAAAAAGCTGTTTTAGCTCTGTTGTTGGCCTTGGTTGTAAGCCAAAACGAATAAAGTTTTGACATTCCCTGACCCCTGTGGTTTGGACACTACCTTTTATTTACAGATCACCTAAGGAGCCAGCAACTGACAGGAGTTGGAGGAATGAAAAATGAGAAGCAATCTGAGCTAGTGGGAGAAGTGAAAACAATTTAGATGAAGAGGGTGATCACTCTTCAGAGCCAAATATACCTCATTTTGTGGGGTGCCTAATTCATGTTTTCCACAATTGACCCTATTCATTCAATGTTTGCTTGTGCTAGGTATTGTGGAGGATACAGGGAAGAAAAAAAAAAAAAGTAAAATCTCAATGTGCAAATATCAACAATGATTCAAATGGTATATGCTTAAAAAAAGAAACATCTAAAACATAGGCCTTACTTCTAAGGAACATAAATCTACCTTAACAGTTGAAGACAGGCGAGGGGAGGTCAGGGATTGACCCCACTGCTGGTTTGTTTTCCCATGTTCTGTTATCCCACTTCAACAGCTGTACAAAACCCCTTCTGGTGGGGTCAGTCCGTGACCCCTCATTGGTGTGAGACTGGTTAAAGCAAATCCCAAGGATAATGCATTTAAATGATAATATAAGGTGTAATACAACTAAGGACTAAAATGAATGGTGGTAGTAGTTTATAAAAGTTCTGAAAGCAGCGAAGATTAGGGTAAGCTGAAGAGGGCAGGGCAGGCTCAGAGACTCTCTAAACTGAATCTCTAGTTTTTTCTACTTGACTTGAGTTCAGGTGTGGTCAGAACCAGGCAGACAGAGAACTCAAGCCAGCTTGAATTAGTTGCACACATACAAAAGGGAGCAGAGGACATTAGTGAAAAGCTTTCTAAGAATTTTCTATTACTAGCTTTATTAAACTAGCATATGTGTTTTGAAATTCATTGCATCCTCAAGGTTCTGTAAGATCTATTTTTATCCTCATTTATAGGCATCAAAGCTTCATTAGGTTTACATATCACTGGTAGGCTTAAGACTTACTTAGTGGAGAAAGGAATAGATCAAGTGGATGGGGACAAAAGGAAGCAGCTTTAGGGGAGGAGGGACGGAAGGGAGACGGCTGAGTTGCTCCCATTATAGTAATGGTGTGCCAATGACAATAGTGCCAGATTCAGTTTCCAGTCTTTATGTGTATTTAGATAAAGTTTAAATCTGTGTGCATATGCCAGTTAAACATCTGTGGGTTATGTAGTGATATGTACATAGTTTTGGTTAGGTGGAAAATTCAAACATTGTAGTATACTGCCTGTTAAACTCAGATGAAGTGCATTTTCATGTTTTTTGTTCTTTCTGTTTGATTGAATTTGTAGTTTTAAATCAAGAAAAAATTCAGAACTCAGTAAGAAAAGTGACAAAACTATGTTTGCTTTTGAATGTTATTTTTTTTTAAGATTGTAGATCATCTGATACACAGAGGATGTGAAAAGCGCATCCTCCGATACACTTTGAATGTTGTTGCTTGCCAGATGGCTGTTAACTGAAAATTTCTACATTTAGACAAATCCCGCTGTGTGATTCTCTGTATTATAATGTGGTTTTCATTATGCTGATAGTCTTAATGCCACTTATTTTCTTAGAATGGGCGGTAAAGAATTGGGAATAAATGTGTCAAAAATTGCCTAAAAATCATCACCCATTGAATTTTAAAAATAGGCATTTACATTTTCAAATCCCCATGTTTGTGTATCTCATTATACTGTATAATATACTTAGTAATGCTATTTTGAACAGCTTTATGCAGTAATTAGCCAACTGCTAGAAAGATTGAAGTTCCTAGGATTATATATATCTGAATTCAGAGAAAGGAAATAAAATCTATAAATTTTAAAAGCATGACTAGGCTGTAAGAGCGTTGATAAAATATGTCAGATGAGAATATGAGCAAACTAGAACTCTGTTCTAACATGAGTCACTATAGATTTGAAATTTGTATAAAGCTAGTTATTCTTGGACCTTGCTCAAGGTAATTTAATTACTGAAATAAGAGAACCACATTATATGCAGATGATATGTCTGAAGTGTTCCCACTGCAAGGACTGCAAGGGCAGCATTTTAGAGAATTCTGGAACAGTAGGTATTTATTTATTAAAGAGAACATTCTGTTGCCAAGTAACTAATAACTTCATTGCAAAATGCAGTGGCCTTTTTTCAGTTCCTATCCAACTTGACCTTTTTGTCACAGAGTACACTGTTGAATGCTCTGTTCTTGAAAATGTTCTCCCTTGGATTTCATTGTTCGCCTTACCATTCTGCTTCATCCCAGTCTCCTTTCCTTTGTTCTCCCAACTGTGGTTGTTTCCCAAAGCCTTGCTCTCATTTGTCAAATAATGTTAGAAGTATGCAGTGGAAAGAACATTTAAAACAATCTGTATTCTAATTCTGCTTTTACCGCCAGTTTCATGGGTATGCTGAACTCTTTTGGGTATTGATTTTCTTATAAAATTAGAGAATTGACTTAGTTAATTTCTTTTTCTTCTTTCACCAATGCACCAAAGATGAAGAGTTTGATCCTTTCTGACCGATTTCTAAGGTTCTTTCTGACCATAATATTCTGAAGTTCTTCGGGTGAATGACTCTTAAATCTAAATCCTGAAAATGGTTACCTCTACCTGTTCTGTGTTTCCAATTCCTCTCACAAATTAGATATTCCGCCAGCACCTTAAATGCAATATGTGCAAAACAGAGTTCATTTTCTTTTTTCCCCAAAGCGTCTCCCCTTGACACCTCTCTATTCCTGTCAGTAAATTCTTTAGTCTCCCAGGCTAAAACCTTGGAGTTATCTGTGCCTGTTCCCTTTACTTTTTCTCAATGTATAATCTGTTCACTTAGTCTCTTTTTCATTTTTTTTTTTTTTTTTGTTCTCCTGTGCAACAAGTCTGGGGTTTGCTCCTTTTTCCATTTTATTGTCACAACTTAGTCTAGGCCTGAATGCTCTCTCCCATCCTGGGCAAGTGGTTGAAAAGGCGTACCAAGGCTAGTATCTAAGGGCAAAGACAAGGTTGGGAACTGAGGAAGACATTGTAATGATATGTCTAATTCAAAGTGATCTTACAAGAGAGACAATCTGGAATGGGACTGTGAGTAGGGTTTAGAAGATGGTTAGGACGTGGGTCCTAGAGATGTTTCCTGGTACTTAAATAAAAATACATGTCTTTGCCCTTAGGTAAAGAGGGAGTCAAGATGCTTGCCAAACCAATTTGGACATATTCCTGGACTCCTAATCTACTCTCCCTCTAAATTATCAATCAATGTCCTGTCAGAGTCATCTTTCTAGAATAGTACGATTTCATTTCATTATACCATTCAAGAACTTGTAATGCATTCAAGAATATCCAAGTTCCAGGCCTGTGTTAGGTACTTTGAAAGACAAAGAGGTAAATCAGATTATACTTTGTGTTCTCAAGGAACACATAATATAATAAGGGATATATTTATATAAGGTTCCAAGGTAGAAAGTCACAGTCCATAAAAAGAGGTACAGATAAAAACAACTAACGTATAGTTGGTTTCTACAGAAGAGATACTGATAATATTTAATAATACAGTTTTCCGGGCTGTACCCTAGATATTATGATTTAGTAAGTCTGAGGTTCTGAGGTTTGGTCCTGAAATTTATATTTTTAAAGGCTCTCAAATGAATCTGATATGCAGACTATTTGGATCTGCACTAGTCTCTCTCTAGCTCAACCCTTCATTCATTCATTCTGAAATATTTTTTGAGCTACAATGACACTTTCTAGGTATTGTATTCTTACTCAGATGATTATATTCCTGGGCAGCCTCACTATCTGATATGATTTGGATGCTTGGTCCCTCTAAATCTCATGTTGAGATCTGATCCCCAGTATTGATGGTAGGGCCTAGGGGGAGGTGTTTGGGTCACGGGGGCAGATTCCTCATGAATCACCCCAAGAAAAGTAGTGAGTCCTCTTTATATTAGTTCACAAAAGAGCTTGTTGTTTAAAAGAGCCTGCCCCCTGCCCCACCTCTCTCTCTTGCTCCTTCCATTGCCATGTGACACCTCTACTCCCCCTTTTCCTTCCACCTTGATTGGAGGTTCCCTGAAGCCTGCACCAGAAGCAGATGTTGGTGCTATGCATCTCATATAGCCTGTAGAATCATGAGCCAAGTAAACCTCTTGCTTTATAAATTACCTAGTCTCACCTCAGGTGTTCCTTAATAGCAACACAAAGTGGACTAACACTGTATTATGAGCCGTTTGTTTCTTTCTGATCTCTCACTTATTAATGTTTATCGTACAGTCTTCCCAAGGTGATTCCTGTGAGTCTGAAGGCACTGGTAATTTTCTCATGCAGCCACCTTTTCAGTTAAGTTAAATTCTTGAGGTTTCAGAACATTGAACAAATTCCTTCAGTAACATCCTTTTTTTTTTTTTTTTTTTTTGTGAGACAGAGTCTCACTACGCACCCTCGGTAGAGAGCCGTGGCATCACAGCTCACAACAACTTCAAACTCTTGGGCTCAAGAGATTCTCTTGCCTCAGCCTTCCAAGTAGCTGGGACTACAGGTGTCTGCCACAATGCCCAGCTATTTTTCTGTTGCAGTTGTCATTATTGTTTAGCAGGCCTGGGCCAGGTTTGAACCCTCCAGCCCTGGTGTATGTGGCCAGCACCTTAGTCACCGAGCTACAGGTGCTGAGCTGTGACATACCTTTTTTGTTTGAGCCCCTAGCTTCAGAGTTCCTTGACATATTCAATTCTGGTGAATCTCTCCTGTACTCATCATTTTCCACCACTTTTATGCCCATGTCTTGAACACTGTTATTCTCCAAAAATTGAACCTCTGAATCTCTGAAATATTAAACTTCAAAACCCTAGTCTTTGATGCTGGGTGCCTTGTTGTCTGGCCTTTTCCTTGCTTTGTTCTTGCTATGTCTGTTCTTTAATTCATTGAGACCTCCGGGCTCTTTTACTCTGCTCTGCCATATTTCTAACATCATCTGCTTTCTTTACCCAGTCTGGATTCTGTTGTCTAGGACTTTAATCCATCCCTTCTGGCCCCCTTGTTTCATTGAGACTGAATCCATACCACTTCTCTGCTCTGGTCTAGGCTTCTGGGACTTAGAGGAGAAAAAGGTACACAACTGTGTGGATTTCTATTATTAGAAATTTCCAGTGGGCTCACTTAGTGTTTTCAGCCTCACCGCTCTACTTGATGTTTAAAGACAACATGCCACCTTGCCACTCTGAGCCTTTCATGAAGAATACCTATTGATTAATGCTCTTATGCATCTTTCCACCTCCACTCTTTTTTATCTGGCTCATTCCAGTCAGGCTGCAGGCCTCAGTTTAGATTCAGCCTTCCTCTTCTAGGACACTTACCCCAAACTTCCTGCTCACACTGGGTCAAGCTTCTTCCCGTTCATCTTTTACCAATCTCTACTACTTACCTCTGTTTGAACTTATCTCAATGTGATATAATTATCAGCCTGTATGTCTGTCTTCCCTTTTAAATTTTAAGCTCCTTGAGGTCAAAATCACATGTTTTATTCATCTTTATGTCAGCTAGTGAATGGTAATACTCACCTTTTGAGTGAGTAGTTGGCCTGTACTTTTCATTTTACAAAGTTGTGTGAAAAGTGTGAAAAGTTGACCTGTACTTTTCAGTGTGAATATTCTGGCCATGATATGTGACATCTTACATGAAAAGAAGAAAATTACCTTTAGGACATCGGACAAATCATTTTACCTCTACTTTCTCCCTTGGGCATTCTCATTAGATTGGATAGAACATCTAATCTTGGATCTCAGTAATGAATATTAGTCATACAACCAGTTAGTGATAAGAGTGAACCAAAAATCAAGTCCTCTGAAACCTAGACCAGTGCATGCATTTTGAAGTAATAATGATTTGTTGCCTTTTTTGGTTGTTAATGAAAGTGAAATTCACAAATTTAAAATCAAATTCATTGATAAAGTAAATAGTCCATTTTTATTATGTACAGTAGGATATACTGAAGTCACAGCATTAGAACAAAGTATAAAATCCTCAATTTCTTCTCTAAAATGCCTATCTTCACAAAGTTTTGTAAACCTGAAGATTTTTTCCTGACTTATTTGGGAGCAAAACCTGATCTGACCTGGTCTGAGATTCTTTCTAGTTAGTATTTAATACCCAGAGTGAATATTCATAAATTCTGTTGCAGAAATGTTACTGTGTTTGACTACGAGATGCTGTCCCAGACCTATAGGCGTGTCATGTAATATGAAACATATTATGTCATTTTACCTTTCTAAAATCCAAAATTTCTGTATTCTGAAACACGTCTAGTCTCAAGGGGCTGAAAACTGTGCATTAGTTTCACTTATTATTTTTCTGAGTCTGCAGTTAACAACATGACAACTTAAAGAGACCATAGGTAAATCATATAGATATATTTTTGCCTTCACTCACTATTTCATTTATGCCTGGAGACTTTTTATGATTAATTGAGAAAAAAGGTATTTATTTGTTCCACATCAGTCTTACCTAGTGGAGCTCAGTGACAACCCAGTAATGTAGTTTTATGGGAGAAAAGTGAGCATAACCTTCAAAGTCATCATTTCAAAGGCAGGCGTATGTGTCTCTGGGACCAACAGGATCAGAACCTGGTCGCTCTGCATAGCTAAGTAACATTTTCGGGGTTCTGATGTGCTTTTCTGTATGCCACCTGAGCTGGGATGGGGTTATATGTCATTACCTCTTCATAATATTATATGCATGTATTTTTCTCTTTCTTTCTCTTTTTGGGTTTTTGTCCTTAACCTCTGCTGTGAACATTCCTAATTTTCTTCTTGGCTTGTGTTTAGTTTTTTAGAAAGTGAAATCCCTATAAACATAAAATCAGTTAAAATTTCTTGATAAAAATCAACTAACATTTCCATTTCCTCTGTGGGGTGTAAAAATTTATAAGTTAAGGTTCCAGCTAGAAAGAATTTTCAAGCTTGGAGGGGAGAAATAGACAGGTTAGGATAGTGAGGGAGAGATTATATTTTAGATTTAAGCAGGTCTGGATTTGAATCTTGGCTTTTCTATTGAATAGTTGGTGATTTCAGCAAGTTACTTTACCACTTGGAAGCTCAGTTTCCCTATCTGAAAAATAGGAGTGGTAGAAAGAGTACCTGCCTCAACAAGTCATCACGAAGATTAAATGAGATCATACACATGGAATGCTTATATGCAGGCCTTGGCACATAGCAAGTCTGTGTCATATCTGTTGTTGCTAGTCATTGTTAGCTAACATTGCAGTATGGTTTCCTAGAAAAAGTCTCATACTTTAGACCCACATTCAAATCCTAGCATCTCCATTTATGAGCTATGTCTTACCTTGGGTGAGTTATCTTACCTCTCTAAGCATTTAATCATCTTTTTTCAAGACAGAGTCTCATTATGTTGCCCTCGGTAGAGTGCTATGACATCACTGCTCACAGCAGTCTCTAACTCTTGGGCTTAAGTGATTCTCTTGCCTTAGCCTCTCAAGTAGCTGGGACTACAGGTGCCTGCCACAATGCCCAGCTATTTTTTTGCTGTTGCAGTTGTCATTGTTGTTTAGCTGGCCTGGACTGAGTTTGAACCTGCCACCCTCAGTGCGTGTGGCTGGTGCCATAACCACTGTGCTATTGGCACTGAGCCCAAGCATTTAATCATTTATAACATAGAAAACACACTATCCACCTTCTAGGGTTGTTGTGAAGATTAAATGAGATAAAGTATGTAAAGTACCTAGCCAAGTTCTTGGAATATGATAGCATCTCAAATGCCTCTTTACCTACTGTCTACACATACACAAGTATGGGATTGAATGCCAAATCAAAAGTAAGTTAAAGTGCTTTGAAAATTATAAATGCTAATGTAATGTGAACTGTTACTACTTAGATTTGAAGTTCATGGGGGGGGGAATTCTTAAAGAAAGCTTACTAGAAAAGATATACCCAAGTTGAGTGTTGAAGGGTGGGCAACATTGACATCAATAGAGGGGAGCAAGACAGAATTACTTATGGAGGATCATATGATCAAAATGACTGAATATAGAATAATAATGATGGTTATAATGATAAATTTGATCATACCAAGTCTTTAAGTTCTATTATATTTATTCAATCTAGTGAGTTAAAAAATCAGATGGGAAAGTCTGAAGAGTTATCCTTTTCCTGTAAACTCCCCCTTTGTTATTTTATCATTATTGAGAAATAAGGTTTCACTTGAACTTTTTATATTACAGCAAATGGGCCAATCCTTTGCGAAGGAAAGTCCATAGAATGTTAAAGGGTTTGAAGAAAAAAAGAAACAAACCACGAAGAGATGCTGAAGTTTTAGGGACAGCAATGGAAGATGAGGAAGATGATGAAAAGGACCAAGAGACCAGAGGTAATTGACAATAGGACATAAAATTGAAGTGCTCTGTCTCTGATTCTTGTTAGCTTTATATGTCTACCATCATCTTGGTTTGACTGGCACTTAATTTTTACACCACAAAAGTTTGGACCATAGGAGGGTCAGCTTTTGAAAAGGTGCTTATCACTTGACATATTTAGGTGGTAAGAAAGTGGACAAGAAATGTGCTAAATTATTTGGGTACCACATTATTTGATATATATAGTCCAGCCATTCACAGGAAGATAAAAAATGGAATCTTCCACTCTGACTCTGAGGCTCCATGATAGACAGTCCACAGTCTCCAATAAAATGTCCACAGTCTCCAATGTGTGTTAACAGTACAACATATCCAGAAGAAGGAGCATGGATGGCTGTAGGAGTCAGATAGACCTGGGATTTAATCTTGGATCTTAGCTGTTATTTTCAGCTACACGCTTCCCAAACCTGCACAGTGCAGTGTTAGAAAAGGTTACGAGAAGGATATCAGAAACGTATACCAGGGACTAGTTGGACAGGCTAATAGATCCCTGGTCTTGGCCTGGGTTTCTTCCTCCCAAAATAACTGTGAAGGGACAAGTGAGAATAAAACTGTTGGTGAGAAAAAGGTATACCTCAGGGACTAGAGTACTGGATTAGGAGTCAGGAGACCCAAGTAATTAAGTAGTAATGTTTCCCTGGGAAAATAAATTAACTTTCAGCAAATTACTGCCATCATCTGAGATTTTTTAAAATGTAGTTTAAATAATACATTGTGTGTGAAAATGCTTTGAAAATTGCGGTGTGTTACTCAAATTGAAGGTGTTAAGGGACAGAGAAGTAAAGCAGTGGAAATACCAGACCACTGGATGTAGCGTCAGGAGACTCTGGCTCTAACCCAGCTTTTCTGTTATTTACAGTGTAAGCTCCTGACAGTCCCTTAATTTTCTTAGGCCTCATTTCACTAGTCTTCACAATAAGTTTGAACTTGATGAATAGGAATAGTGAGTTAGAAGAAACAAAAGAAAATCCTTATATAAGGTATCTTATGAATATGAGGTCTGACAATTAGGTCGAACCCATCCTAGAAAAATTGCTTCATGCCTCATTGCTGAATATCACTACAGTCACCTTTCAAGTACTCCTCTTGGGAAGCTATGTATGGAGGCCAGCACCTAGTCCACCCTTTAAAGTAATCTTAGAACTTTTTCTTCTGAAGTGACCATCAGCGCTGTCATATGGCACACAAAAAGCATGCAACAATAATGAATGCCACCCAGTGAGACACCGCCACATGTCAACACAAACACAGCTGTGAGACACTGATATACCAAGGTTTTGAAACCTACTGAGTTGTTTGAACATTGCTGCCAATGTAAGTGGATGGTGGCAAGTTAACAAATTTAATTGTCAGACCTCATATGTTTATATAGGATATATATTATTTATTCTAGGTAATACATAAATATATATTATACTCATGATAAATGTAGATTATTATTCATACTACTATATTATTTTGCATAAACCTAATACAATCCATGTATGTACACATGTACACATGGGCACAGACACGTGTATATATGACATAACTAGACTAACAAAGCTTGGTTTCTGTGGGCCATTCTTTGGAGCATGGAAGTTAACTTTGCTATCCAGAAATTATCTCTGTAATGGTATTTATTTTATGACTCAAAGTAACATAAGATGATAGCAAACTGAAAAACATATACATTTATCATAACATTCAATATACAGAGTTTGAGAATTTTGTTACAGTCATTTCCTTTTATAACAAAGTATGGTATAATATTAGTCCTTTAAGTCATTTAATCCTACTTTGCTTTTCTCCCATAGCATTATTTTCCTAGTGAGAAGAATGCAAACCATCCAATGCAGAGAAGACTCTCCCAGCCATCTAAACTTGATGGAGTGTTTTAGACTAAACAATTGGTCCATATTTTTGTTGTTCACCCTAAAATATTAAATAAAATTGATAGTTATGTTTTTGTGCATCAAACCAGAATCTGAATTTTTTCATGAGTAAAGTACTGGTGCCATTTCAGGTCCCAGATAGTAACGTGGTTTTTGCAACTTGGCTTATTTTATCTCCTCCTACTTCTATTGGTACTAAATAAGACAGAGATTCCATATTATTTATCTTTCAGTAAAGGGGGGAAAACCTCAGTGATGTATTGCACTGTACCTCATACTTTTTATTTTGAGGAAAAGAGGTTAGAATATTTTTTAGTAAGGTTGTTATTTTTATTTTATAATTTATAATATTATTTTTTCCACTATTAAAATAAGACACACTCATTACAGAAAATTTGGTAAATAAGGATATGTAAAAGAAAATTAAAAAATCAAATCACATTCCCACTATCCAGAGCTAAATACTGTTATTATTATATTTACTTTTTAAAGAAAACAGTTGTGCTCTTTGATATACATAAACAGATAGTGCTTATTTTTTAAAATTCATATCTTTTTATGATTCACTTTCCTCTTTTAAAATGTGTGGGACTCAAGTTTACCTGGGCTGGTTACTCATTCATTTAACAAAAATTTATTGAGTTTCTGCTATGTGTCATCTGATCTCTAAAGGCTAGAGATACAGTCATGAGCAAGACAGACTTGCCCTTGCCATTATGGAGTTCACAATCTAGCTGGAGAAGAAGCTAGGTAAAGAACTAACGACAGGGTTATGATAGGAGGAATATTATGTTCTATGGGAGTACACAAAGGGGCACTTGGCCCAGACTGAAAGGGGAGGACACCTCAAGTTTCCCAGGATTCAGTTAAATGATTGCATTTTTAAGGGAAGGAGTCTTGGTTTTTAGTGACCAGAAAAGAAACAGCTTTTATTACAGAAAATTCAGGTAGATCAAGAGTTTGTAGATATAATGTATATGAAAGAGTTCTTGTCAAACAGAGGCTCATAAAGACACTGTGCCCGGGAAATGCGCACCTGTACATGTGTGCTCTGTTGCAGGAAGTGCCATTTGAGTTAACAAAGCCCAAAGCTCCATAATTTAAATGCTTGCTGAAAGTGAGGTCCACAGCATGTGCACTGCAAGATTTATAGCAGCGTCATCACCTTCTGAAGAAACCACTAAAATGTTTGATAGACACTGAACAGAAGGAGACCTTTTTTCGGATACCCATTTGATTCAGAAGTCCAAATTTTTCAGGAGCTCTCAGGGATACAAATGAAAATAATGTGTTTATTTATTCATTAATTCAACAACATGTACCAGGTACTATAGTGCTGGGGAGGCAGAAGTGAAAAAAATGTACAAAAGTCTCTGCCCTTATGGAGTTTTTACATTCTAATAATATAAGCTAAAGGCAAAATATTTGTACGATCTGAAGAGAAACTAGAGTATATGTTCTAGTAATATAGGCAAAAAAGAAACAAATCAGTAAAAGACATAGTATGTTAGATAATGTGTGCTAAGAAGAAAACACCAAGGAAAACAACTGGAGTATGTGAGGGAAATTTATAGTTTTAGATAAAGTGGCTGGAGAAGAACTCACTGAGAATATGATATTTGAGTAAAGACCCGAGGAAGGAAGGGAGCAAGCTATGCAGATATAATAGGGTGTATTGCATATATACAATACACACATACATACAACACACACACACACAGTATGTACGCATATGTCTGTGTGTGTATATATATATATATATTACATTTAATGTACATGCAAGGAAATTTACTATAAGAAATTGGCTCATTAGATTATAAGAGGTAGACAAGTCCCAAGATGTGTAGGTTGAGTCACCAAGCTGGAGATTCAGGAGAGCTAATGATTTAGTTTCAGTCTGAGCTTAAAGGCCTGAGAGCCAGAATTGATAATGTAGTTCTTATTCAAAGGCTGGTGGGCGTGAGACCCAGGAAGAGCCAGTGTCTCGGTTCAAAAGTATTTAAGCAGGAGAAATTCTTTCTTACTCAGGGGAGTGTTACACTTTTGTTCTATTCAGACCTTCAGCTGGTTGAATGAGGCGCTCACAGAAGGGAGGACAATCTGCTTTACTCAATCTACCAATTTAAATGTTAATCTCACCCCAAAACACCCTCACAGACATACTCAGAATAATGTTTGACCAAATACTGGGCACTGCATGGCCCAGTCAAATTGACATATAAAATTCACCATTATAATCTCAAGTGCCTAGGACAGTATCCAGCACATAGTTGGTGTTCAATGAATAAAATACACATTGCATGATTGAATTAGAAAGATGATTTGTAGAGTTTTTCATTTTTTTGCTGTGATGAACAGGCACTTCCAAGGCAAAGTGAGATTTTACAAAAAAGTCATCATGTGTACCAAATGATCACTAGAGTTCAGTAGACAAGTGGTTGCTTTTAAATCAGTTCCCCAAGAACCTGATATTGCCACTATAAACTTTAAAAGCTTTATTCAGGGGAAATCAAATGAAAAAGAGCAACACAATCAGTTCTTTGGGTAGAAATAAGTAACAAAATAACTAGATAAGAAAATACTTTAAAATTTCAGCTATAATCTGTGAAGGAGATAAGCATAGTCTGAGGCAGTACTTTGAAAGCAATAGAAAGGAACATCTGCAATTACTCTCCAACAGAAGCTAAATTGCGGGGTGTTCTGACAAAGATTACTGCTAGTGGGCAAAGAGTGTGAGCTTAGATTTGCAGTTGAACAATTAATGATGCAGAATAACAATGGATCAGAGATGAAAAGTTGAGGTAATTGAGGATGGTTATTACTAAAAATTAAAAGCCAAAGGGACTCTCACAAGAGACGGAAGGAAATAGGTTGTGCAGAGTGCTGTCTCCAACACCAGTGCTGATTGCACCACCGAACCATGTCTGATGTGGAAGATCAAGCCCTGTCAGAGATATGGGAGTAGATTAGAAGTGTGTCGCTAATGTGCAAACATTAATGGCCACAGAGTCATTTTCCTCTAGGCATTACCATATCTGTTCCAAATGAAAGGACACTAGTTAAATGAGAAGAATCTCTGTTACAGAGCCTGAACTTGAATAAGATGACTGCTTCAAAACCAGAGGTAATGGACATTCTCCCTAACTTTATGGACATTGAGACTTTAAACCAAGAATTACCAAATGGTGAAACCAAAGATCTGTCATGTCAGTCTCTGGACAACCACACGTTGGTAGAGAATCTGAATAATGTATGGTTCAGTCACCTGGAAAATGGGAACAAGATCTCTCTTGGATATCAGCATTAGCATCACAGACAATAGAAGCTCTATAAACTAAGTAGTTCTTTACTGTAATGAAGGAAAATTTTATTCATTATGGCATTTTATAAATATTTTTTGTCTATTTATGGTCTCCACCCAACTTTCCTTTGGAGGGACTAGGAAAACATAATAACTACTGTGGGATTACCAAGCTGAACTCAGAGCCTCAGTCTAAGCTGTAATATGTGAGCAGTCCAGGTTAGCTGCTGCCTGGCCTAGATCTCAGGCAGAGGGCTTGCCAGGAGAATGTAATTATAGATGGGTTATAACTTCAGAGTAGAAGACGGCATAGGGAGGTCAAACTCAAGTGGAAAGGTATTCAGGAATAGTAGGACTGGTTTTACAATGTGTGGGGCCTAATGCAAAATTAAAATGTGGAACCATGTTAAAATTTATTACGAATGTCAAAACAAAAACAAGGCAGCATTAGACCAAGCATGGGGCCCTTCAAAGAGCCAGGCCTGATTTGACTGCATGGTTGCACGTCTATGAAACCAGCCTTGGGGGATAAGTTAAGCCATGGGACTGGTCTGCAGTGCCTAGCAAGGTGTATTGTGCATAATAAGCTCTTCCTAAATATTTTGTTGGCTTGAGTTTTGTAGGAGTACATATATAAAATAGAGTATCCTTTTTATAGTACTAGCAGAATGCTATACTCAGCAATTCATTTATCAACTCAAAAAATGTTTATAGAACACTTTTTTTTTTTTTTTGTCAAGCACCGTCCTGGGCACTGGGGATATAGTAGTGAGAAAAATGGACAAATACCTTTGCTCTCATGATGTCTACATCGGGCATATGTGTTTGCTGCCAAATTGAGGCTCATAATCTCATTCGTTATAATCTCAAGCACGCCAAGCCTAAGAGGACAGAACCACAAAGCCACTGCTCACTTTCTTTCAGGATACAGTAAGGCAGAATAGGCAGAAATTACCTTTTGAATATGAATTTGTAAACTTCAACTTTAAAAGTTGAGAATAATACTGTTCTAAATGCACTGAAAGTATGACTTGATAGGTGAGGGGAAGTATGAGAGGGAGAGCTTTAATGGGAGGTCCATTGCTTGGTAGTTAGGATTCCCCAATTTTTCTACTCATGTCTTGTACATGCTACTTGTGTGATATTGGCCTGAATGATAAGAAAAAGAACCTTTCCTGTCTTCCCTTCAGTAAAGCTCTCTGAAAGTAACTGATACAGTATATGTTAGGTATTATAGGATACTATCAGATAACAAAATTCTCTATAATTCTGGTATTCAGTCCACACAATTTAATAAGATCCTACTGTATGTTAGACACTGTTAAATATTGGGAGGGCATAGAAACAAACAATCACAGTCCTTCCCCTCAAGACCTCAAGAAGCTTGCAATCTAATGAGTCATAAAATTTGTAAACGATGCCTCACACTTGTAAACAGATCACTGCTATGGAAACACAGAGCAGAGATGCTTAATGTTCCCTGTGGTGTGTAGAGCAGGGAAACATTTCCCAAATTTCTAAGGAATTTTGATCAAAGAGGGAAGAGAGATGACATTGGAAAAGCAAAGAATAAGTGTGAATGTGTCATAAGAACAAAGAAAGGCAATTAATAAAAATTTAAAAGGCCTAAGTTTCCTCTTGCACAGTTTGTTTAAATCAGCAAGCCAGAGTCACACTGAATGGGAGTTGACATATAGGGCAAACCAAATTATCACTTGTGGCTCCCTCCCCCACCTTCACTCCTACCAATGCCAAAAGAGTCAGAGAGGAGTTAATGGAACTTGGTGTCAAACTTAAGAACTCAAAGTCTAGCAACTGTAAGTATATCAAAGGCATCTGGAACATATTCTTCTTAGTAAAGTATCTCAAGAATGGAAAAAAAAGTATCCAATGTACTCAATACTATGAAATCAATATATAACCACCTACACACTCATACAATGGCAAAACATAACTGTAGTCCAAAAGTAGAAGGGAAGAGGAGAGAGGAGAGGGGAGAGGGGATACGGGAGGAGAGAGGGTATTTGGGGGGACCTCACCTAATGTGCATGGTGTAGTAGTACATTTCAAAACTATTAAGAAATGAGTATAGGCGGCGGCTCCTTGCTACCGGTGCCTCCCTCCTACATCCTCCCCTGCCGTGCCGGCCACGGGCACTTCTGCTGCTACTGCTGCCACCGCCGCTCCTCAAAACTGCTCCTACCCCTCGGGCCAAGCGGTTTTAAAATGGAAAATTTTGATGCATCACTTAGTCCCTATTTCAAAGCATTGCTAGGTACCCGAGATACCAGAGTAAAAGGATGGTTTCTTCTGGACAATTACATACCTACATTTATCTGTTCCCTCATATATTTACTAATTGTATGGCTGGGACCAAAATACATGAAGAATAGACAGCCGTTCTCTTGCCGGGGTATTTTAGTGGTGTATAACCTTGGACTCACGCTGCTGTCTCTCTATATGTTCTGTGAGTTAGTAACAGGAGTATGGGAAGGCAGGTACAACTTCTTCTGTCAGGGAACACGCAGCGCAGGAGAATCAGATACGAAGATCATCCGTGTCCTCTGGTGGTACTACTTCTCCAAACTGATTGAATTTATGGACACCTTCTTCTTCATCCTGCGTAAGAACAACCACCAGATCACAGTGCTGCACGTCTACCACCGTGCCTCCATGCTAAACATCTGGTGGTTGTGATGAACTGGGTCCCCTGTGGCCACTCTTATTTTGGTGCCACCCTGAACAGCTTCATCCACGTCCTCATGTACTCTTACTACGGCCTGTCTTCAGTCCCTTCCATGCGCCCGTACCTGTGGTGGAAGAGGTACATCACTCAGGGGCAGCTGCTTCAGTTTGTGCTGACAATCGTCCAGACCAGCTGTGGGGTCATCTGGCCGTGCACATTCCCTCTCGGTTGGTTGTATTTCCAGATCGGATACATGATTTCCCTGATTGCTCTCTTCACAAACTTCTATATTCAGACCTATAACAGGAAGGGGGCCTCGTGGAGGAAAGACCACCTGAAGGACCACCAGAACGGGTCCGTGGCTGCTGCGAACGGACACACCAACAGCTTTTCTTACCTGGAAAACAATGTGAAGCCAAGGAAGCCAAGGAAGGATTGAAATCCAAGAGTTGAAAACCTCCAAACCACGTCATCTGATTGTAAGCACAATACGAGTTGTGCCCGATGCTCATTAACAGCTGCTGTAACTAGTCCAGCCTACACTAGTGTGACTCATGTAGGACCCCTTTCATCAGTTCAAAACCCTTAGAAAACATATACAGATTATACAAGTAGATTAAGATTTCTAACATTTCTGGGCTCTTATCAACCTCCACCCTGCGCTAGACTGTGGAAAGGGAGTATTGTTGTAGTATACAACACTGCTGTTGCCTTATTAGTTATAACATGATAGGTGCTGAATTGTGATTCACAATTTAAAAACACTGTAATCCAAACTTTTTTTTTTTTTACTGTAGATCATGCATGTGATTGTAAATGTAAATTTGTACAATGTTGTTACAGTAGAGAAACACACATGCCTTAAAATTTAAAAAGCAGGGCCCAAAGCTTATTAATTTAAATTAGGGTATGTTTCAAGTTTGTATTCACTTGTGATAACTCTGTTTAGAAAAATCAAAGACCGTGATTTATGAAACTAGCGTGTGACACATAATTTCAAGTGACTTGTAGATGTGAAATCAGAAACGGCACCTTCAGTTTTATAATATTGGCTTTGAATCAGGCTGACTCAAATCTAGTGGAACAGTCAGTTTAACTTTTTAACAGATCTTATTTTTTTATTTTGAGTGCCACTATTAATAATGTAAAAAAGGGGAGAGGGCTCTAAAGCAGTCTTGATGAAACTTAAATATATATTCTTTGTCCTCAAGATTTTAGGAAGAGTGTAGAGTGAGTAGGCCATTTTTTAATTTCTCTCCAAGTGCTAAGTGTTTTTATACAGAAAACAAAAAGTCTGCTTTGCTTTCCACCAGTGCAAGAGAAGATGTATACTTTTCAGAAGAGATTGAATCCTTATCATTTGACAGTATCAGATACATAGGCAGTGAGAAACTGGTTTCCAGCGTCCAATTTTGAACTGATTTCTGTACTGCTGTCTGTTTTGACACAAACTTCCTTTTAAAATGTGCCTAGTTTACCAAAATTAACAAAGGGGAGATAAAGAACCTTAAAAAATATTAAAGTAAGCCTGGGCACAGTGGCTCACACCTATAATCCTAGTACTTTGGGAGACTGAGACAGGTGGATTGCTTGAGCTCAGGAGTTGAGACCAGCCTGAACAAGAGTGAACCCCCATCTCTAAAAAATAGCCGGGCGTTGTGGCAGGTGCCTATAGTCACAGCTATTTGGGAGGCTGAGGCAAGAGGATCTCTTGAGTCCAAGAGTTAGAGGTTGCTGTGAGTTATGACGCCATAGAGCTCTACCAAGGGCAACAAAGTGAGACTCTGTCTCAAAAAAAAAAAGAAAGAAAGAAAAAGAAAATTTTAAGGTAAAATTAAACAGCTACAGCATAAGAGAACTGATAAATCGGATAGAGTTAACTTGTTCCATGTAAATCTAATAGTACCTGTAATTTTTTTCTGCTTAGAATCTAAAAATTTGTTTAGAATGTCTTGTTTAAAAATAACAGACTGCAGACTGCTTATCATAAAATCATGTCTCTCACACTTGAGGCAGTGGTCAAACAGATGTGGACTATTATGTGTGTCATTTTAAAGCGTCAGGATTTAGCCTCTGAATACCTTCTCTGTTGGGGTAAAAATACATTTATCGAACCACTCATCACGCATCTTAGAAGGTCATTGACAATGTATAAACTAATTGTTGGTTTGATATTTATGTAAATATCAGTTTACCATGCTTTAATTTTGCACATTCATATTATAGGGAGCCAGTGGTTCTCCTATTAGTCTTGTGGGTTTTCTGTTTGAAAGGAGTCTTGACATCTGTTTACATTTACCTTATCAAACCTAGAATGTGTATATTTATAAATGTCTGTCTTCATTCCTAGGTACTAATTTGCAGATGTCTTTACATTTTTCAGTACAGAAACTGTAACATTCTATAGTGTGCTGTCAGTGTGCTTAGCTCATCTGGATATACCCACACTGTTAAATAGTGTCTCAACATTAATAATTAAAACATTTTTGATTACTTAAAAAAAAAAAAAAGAAATGAGTATAATTGTGATGGATGTGTTACTTGGTTCAATGTATGCATTTCACGTTGTATATCAAAGCCGTATCCTGAACCCCATAAATACATCAATGCACAAAGTTATGATTTAATAAAAAATAATAAAAAAATAAAAAAAGGCGTTTGGTTAGGGCCAGTATATGAAGGGACATGTAGGAGATAGGGCCTACAGGTAGCAGAGTGGTTAGGGTGTAACGGCCTCTAGTTGTGCATTACTTTCCCCTAATTGTCCACAGGGTCAAACTCTACTTTTTTCAGGTGAATTTTACTGAACTTTCAGAACAAATAATCCCACTCTTACACAAATTGTCCTGGAAAGTAGAAAAACAGAAAAATAACCTGCCCTTTATGTTTGTGAAACTAATACGGTGTAGATATCACAACCAGCTAAAGCTAGTGCAAGAGAAGTATGTTGGAGGCCAAATTAACTTAAGGACGTAGGGGCAAAAATCCTACAAGTATCTCAATCTATCTATAATCTAACAACGTATTAAGTAGACTTTCTTCCAGGATTGGAAGGATGTTTCAATACTGGAATGTACAGGGATATAATTACATTAATGGACTGAAACATAAAAATTATGTGTTTTTTTTTAAAGGTATAGAAAAAGCAATTGATAAATGTCAACAACTATGTATGGTTCCAGTGGGGCACGTTGGCTCATGCCTGTAATCCTAGCACTCTGGGAGGCCAAGGCAGATGGATTGCTTGAGCTCAGGAGTTTGAGACCGGCCTGAACAAGAGCAAGAGCAAGACCTTGTTTCTAAAAAATAGCCAGGCATTGTGGTGGATGCCCGTAGTCCCAGGTATTTGGGAGGTTGAGGCAAGAGGATCTCTTGAGCTCTAGAGTTTGAGGTTGCTGTGAGCTATGATGCCATGGCACTCTACCCAGGGTGACAAAGTGAGACCATGTTTCAAAAACAAACAAACAACTATTTATGCTTTAGAGAACTCTTAGTAAACTAGAAAGATAAGGGAACTCCCTAAGCATTAAAAGTTAACTAAAATAAAAATACAGAAGAACCTCCATAGCTGACCACTTCTTTAATTTGACCTAATTTTAATAGACTGGATATGTACCACATGTAGAAAGGCCTGGTTTCTTATGTTGACCACCTCTATATGTTGACCAGTTTCTTATAGTCCCTTGGGTGGTCAACTTATAGAAGTTCTACTGTATTAAATGCAGAAAAATTAGAAGCATTCTTTTTAAGGTCAAGAGCAAGACAATGATGCTTGTTATAAAACTAGCTACTATTTAACATAATATGAGATAATCTTGCCAAAGAAATTATATGAGAAATAAACGACTTCTAAAGACTAAAAGAGACAACTTCAGTCATTTGCCTATGATATGATTTACATAGAAAATCCAAGAGAATCAACAAATAACTGGGACCACTAAGAGACTGAAGGGTGCTAGATCAATTCTCTAGACCCCAAATATGGCCTGAAAAAATATACAAGTCTATTGCCTGTCAGCTTCCCCCTACTTCCTGCTCTGGGCAGGGATAGCTAACTATCCTAGTTGCCCAGGATGGAGGAGTTCCCTTGGATGTGGAACTTTTCATGTTAAACCTGAGACAGACACCCTCATTTTGGCTCTGATTTCTTACTTCCTTTGTGAACCCTGAAAATTTATTAAATACTTATAAGCTTTGTAGTAAATTTAGTTTGTTTATAATTTTATACGGCATTCCTAAATGTTTTTAGCATAATGTGTTGTATGCACATCAAGTCAATCTGCTCTTTCGTCAGAATTCTCCTTATTTATCCCTTAAGAATAAAGAAACCTATTAATGACATGGAAAAATGCTTATCTGTAGAATGAAAAAATCAGATTACAAACTCTATGTATACTTGGATTCAGAGTTTGTTGTAAAAATGAATAATCATATTCATATCCTTGAAAATTGTGTGACAGCTAGCCTAATTTATACAGGTAAAAATGATTTCAGTGCCTTTGTGTGTTTGGGGGAAGATTGTTATGGATTGGTGGGGAGAAGAAATCTTATTATAGAAAGAGCAGCTGGAAAAGGGAAAGATGTTAGGGTAGGAGAAGAAAAATGGTGCAGATTGGAAGAGGTAATAGGAGGAATGTTTCCATCGCAGTGAGAAGGTTTGCAATTTAAACACTTATGATCTATAGTTCTTTTGCACATTGGAAAGAGAAAGTTATCAACTGTTATTCCTCAGAGCCCTAGATCCAGATTGCATTGTCTTACTGAGCATGTAACTAGGTCATTGGAGCAGGAATTTTAAACAATTGCTTATGAAGGAGATTTAAAAAAATTCATGCTTCAACCAGGACAAGAATAGAATAAATTAACTAAAACATATTTGAATGTTAAACATCCTTAGAAAGGCTCTGATATAGCTTATATTTTTGTGGCAGTAAAGAAAACTAATAGCTATGATCCCAAGGTTCAAAACAGAGGTTTGACAATTGTTAGGAATTTCTTGGCCTTGAAAATGATGCAGGACTATTCTTGCAGCTTTTATGTATACATATGTCATGATAGGAAAATCCCATTTGTGGCAGCACAATCCTTAAATGGTTAAAAATAGGTTATGTAGAGAGGAGAGGGCTGGGTATAACTGTAAATAAGTAGCACTAGGTAGATCTTTGTGATGATGGAATATAACAGGTCGTTGAGTAATGTTGGTTCATTCAACAACTTTTCATTATAACACTGATAGGTTAAAAAAAAAAAAAGATTGCCAGCTGAGGCCACTGTCTGTGTGGTGTTTGCTCTTTCTCTCCATATTTGCATGGGTTTTCTGTAGGTCTTCCAGTTTTTTCCCATATGCTAAAGCTGTGCTGTTAGGTGGATTGGCATTTCTAAATTGTCCCAGTTTGAGCAAGCATGCGAGTGTGTGTGTGTGTGTGTGTGTGTGTGAGAGAGAGAGAGAGAAAGAGGAAGAGAGAGATTGCTCTGTATTGGGATAATGTCCTGGCCAGGATACAGTCCCTTCTTCTGCCCCGAACTGCCAAGGGGACAGGTTTTGGGTACTTGCGACTTTGAACCGGTATAAGTGAGCACCTAGTGAGTCCACCATATTTGTTGTTTTTGAACTTCATTGTGGTAGGAGACGCCCCTTACAATTTTTATTTTGCAAACATTTATTCCTTGATTTAACTCAACCACCACTATGACCACCATCACTCATTGATTTGCCAAAAATTTCTAAATAATTATCTTACTTTTTTTTATTAATTTTTCTTAAATGTAGTCATAGCACACATTTATTTCAATGTTTAATATTAGAAGCATTTTGGGTCTTTATTTAGAAGTTTGGTGATGTTTTGGGGACCAGAAATATACCATAGGAACTTGACTCTTGTTTGTATCAGTTAGCCTATGCTAAAATTTGTTTTATTAGAGTCGCTTCACCTAAAGTTGCAGTTTACTAGAACCTACTCAGGACATTGAGGACATATACTGTACTTCTGTGTCTGGATTTTACTGATGGTTACAATGAATCTATACATGTGATCAAATGGAATAAAAGTATAGACACATATTGAAACAATGCTAATTTCTGGGTTTTGATATGTCCTGCAGTTATGTAAGAGAAAGTGGGTGATAGATACTCTGGATTCTTCTTTTGTATTTTTTCAATGTCTTGTGAATCCATACTCATTTCTGTAAATGTAAACAACAGAGAGAGGCTAAAAGATGCCTACTTGGGAATAGAGTATTGTATTGGAAATACATACATCATGTACTTGGGGAGGTAAAAGAAAACAAAGACTTTTTAAAAGAAAAAATAAGGAATATGGTACAATTGTTTTGAAATAATTATCTTTGGCTACAAGGGTGATGTCAGTTCAAGGTTGGACAGGTAATTGCAAAGCCAGTGTTCTTTGCAGGAGTATTTTTTGTGTAATATTGTGATGGCTATTGTGTAAGGTTTTTTAGTCTTTTGTGATAGTTTTTGCTTTCAGTTATATAAGCATGAGAACTCTGTATGGCCTTTGCTGCTTCTATTGGTCAGGGTTTGTATGGTTTTGAGCCATAAACCTAAGTTTAAAAATAACTAAGGGAATAAATTAAATGATTGTTAAGGAATTATCTGAGATGTATTATAACCACGTGGCTTGCTTTATTTTTAAATTTTGGTTATATGGGTCTCAACTTTTGAAGACGAATTTATCTGGATACAATACATAGTATTAGCAACAGCATAGGCATTTAAAAATTTAACCAATGCATACTAAAGGATTTTTTAGATTAAGTTTTAAGTAACAAGCAGAAGCTATTGATTGTGAAATTTTAAAAACCACCAGTGTTCTGTCAAGTGAAAAAGGTAAGATTAAGGGAGATAAAAGTCTCATTATGATACAAAGTTTGTTTTGACATCTTGGGAAGAGCTGTTTATAGTGTGAAGACATCAACTTTTTCTCCTGATTTGTAGTTTGAATGTCTTTGATCATGATATTGGGTGATTTGGTAAAGTTTCTGTGTGCTCTATATATTAGGCATGAGGTTATGTAGAGGAATGGACACCATGCTTGCAAAGGACAGTTACTGATTCTTATCACCTTAAAAGGAAACGCTGAGAACAGGACAGTCTCCTGGCAAGCCTAGAGACGTTTTGTGACTTGGAGGCAGTCCCCCAAGTAACTCAGTGTTCCAGAATGAGATCAGATCGGTCACTCACTAGTAAGCCTGTGTTAAACATTGATGCTTAGTAGTTCCTCATGAGGGTTGTGGGGAAAGAACACATGAGGAAAGAGCACGTGGCAATTAGGCATGCAGCCTTTGTCTGTAATGACCTTAACTCTCCACATCTGTTGTATGTCATTACCTTAACTCTCTACACTTGTTGTGTAGAAGCTTAATAAATAGCCATTGCAGAGGGGGGCTCTAGGCTACCCTGCACTTAAAGTTAGCCCGCCTCCTGCAACCTTGTACTTCTAATCTGTGTCACGCCTGGTTCCTTCCTGCTGTGACCAAGACCAGGGCCGTAGGGGTCACCTCAAGGTTAGTTTTTAAAAATTTATCTAGTTTTAGCTTATATAGCTATAGAAACAGAGAAACTTTTTTTTTTTTAATTTGGAAGGTTGGAGGAAATTGGGGGAATTTGGGATCTAGTCCAGTATACATGGAGATAAGAACTTATACAGGGCTATAATTTAATAAGAGGTATATTATAGGTTCTTTTTTAAAGGTAACTTTTTTTTTCCATTGACTATATAGTAATCTCAGATTTAAGCACCTTGTGAGGCTTGGTAGCCAAACCAAGGTAGACTTTAGAATTTATCTGTAGTCTTAAGGTTTTGGGGCCTGTCAGGAAGGAACAATTTTTACTCACTCACTGTAAGGCTGGGAACTCTTGAAGCATTTTATGTTCATTTTAAAATATGATATTTTAGTGGAAGTCTTAGTAATGTTGATACCGGAATTTCGTCTTCAGTAGGTTCTTGGTGTCGGCAATTCAAAGAAAATCCACAGACTACAGATCAGTGGTAAGACAGGATTTATTTTATAGAAAAGAATACAGAGAAAAAAAAACACCAAAGCTCCTGGTAGAGAGAAAAACCCAAGTGGGAAGAAAGCTAGCTCTCTTTGTCTCTCTCTCAGGTCTTTGGGGGTATATATAGTCACATGGGTCCTTAGACCAGGATTTGGTAACAAAAGAATGGATATGGTCCTTTCAGCTGGGGCTCAGCTGGGGCAAGGCGAATGAGTGCATTAATGAGTGGATACAGAACCTTTCATTCCCAGGCCTAGGAAACTTACATGAAATTGGCCAGGCCTGGGAAATGGGGGGTTTCCTGTTCAGTTCAAGTGCAAGGAGAGGAAGACACTAAGGTGCTGGTGTCTCCCCAGCAGTTGTTTGGCCCCTCCAGCTACTGGAGCCTCCTGTGGGCCCCCCCCCACTAACCCTCTGGTTCCTCTGCCCGCTGCTGCTGCACCAACACCGCCAGGGTGGTGGTGGCAGGTCCTGTCCTCAGCTTCACCAAGCTGGCTGGGGAGCCACCTGTCCTGTATCAATATGACCAATTTTTTTTTTTTTTTTTTTTTAATTTCAAGCTTGCAAGAGGCCTGGCTAACCTTAAGTGCAGGGTAGCCCTGAGCAACCTCAGCAGTAGCTATTTGAGACAGTAAGTGACAGGTGAGGGGAGTAATGACTGCGTGCTTAAGGATTGCCAGGGCTTGGGCTCGCTCTCTGTGAGTGCAGAAGATGGTTAAGCTTTAACACCTGTGGATGAGTTGCCCGAGGGTCCGCCCCCAAGCTGCAGATCATCTGGCTCAGAGCCAGTCCTGCTCTCGCATCTTCTACAGTTCTCGCTGGGTATTTAGCTGTTGTTTCCTCTCTTCAGATTCCAGGGCTCTTTTCTTTGCTCCAGGCATGTGATTAGGCCTGGCTTAGAGGCGGCAAGACCCAGGGAGACCAGGTTTCTGTAGTTCTCTCTCATCACATCCCTGTACAAATTCCGCTGAGCAGTGTCCAGGCATGTCTACTGTTCTGGAGAGAATTCTATAGCCACATCCCCGAATGTCAACGGTTGCTGAGAAACAGCCCTGTCTTCCTCTCCTTTTCCTATTCTGGGATTGCCTTTCAGGTGAGATTGCCAGCACTTTCTGCTACAGCAATGGGAATGTGGACTGCACTGATAGCTCCCACTACACCAAAGCAGAGCAGATCCTGGTACCTCCCTCTCTGCACCGTGTTTATAAACAGAGGTTTTAACTGAACTCATTTAATTAAAAATAAGAACCGTGTCCTGTGAACGTGGTGTTGCAAGTGGCATGGAGCCTGCCGGCTATAGCCTGCAGCCTGCACTCGCCTTGGCGCTGCCACACCCTGCCCGCAGTGGCCCTGGTAGCTGGGAGCCATTGGGACCCTGCGCGCGGGGCCTGCTCTGAGCTCTGTGTAAATTCACAGAGAAACATGAACGGTTAACGACAGAAAATGGTGCTGGAACAGTGGGACTTGGCAACATTGCACAGGAAGGTTTGGGAGATGTTACTGGAGTCTGTCCAATGTTGGGACAAAATTAAACAAGATGAGTTTGGCGTTTCTGGAAAGCATGAAAGCTGCTGGTTGAACTCAATTCTCCTTTATCAGAAGTGATTGGAATTAATGGAGCTCTGGCAAAAAAACCCGGGGTTTGCCCACAAGCTCGTTCTGAAGATAGCTGGGTGATCGGGATGACGCTGAGTACCCCTTAGAATTAGATGAACTAATGAGTGAAGTGTATGAGAAACATGTAAAATCTATTGAGTGAAAATGGAACCCCTAAGTAAACTAATAGGAAATAACTTAATCCAGCATAGTTGTCTTAAATTGGTGGTGGACAGATGACTTGACTGCTCTCAACACTGATAAAAAATACTACATCAGAATCATTAGATTTTTATAATTTTTTTTTTTTTTTTTTTTTTTTTTTTTTGTAGGTTTTGTCTGGGGCCGGGTCTGAACCCACCACCTCCAGTATATGGGGCCGGCACCCTACTCCTTGAGCCACAGGCACTGCCCAGATTTATATAATTTCTAGAATATATTAATGCAATATTTATATAGATAGAACTTTAGAATATATAACAATCAAAATTGTGACTGATAACATTAGAATTTTATGGCTTTATATCAGGAACATTTATATTAACATATGTAACTGAAAGATCTGGTATCACTTTGTCATTTGACAATGTCTCTTCTATGTAATGTCTCTATAAAGAGAGGTTTTTTGAGGTTTTCCAGAGGCCCAATGGAAAAATTTCAAAGTTAATTTTTTGCCAGAAAGATTAAACTCAGGATTTTGATTCTGGAGAAACCTATCAAAAATAAGATTTGATTAAAATAGAATCAAGGGTCATTGAAAAATATTTAACTTTAAAAATTTTTTTAAAAACCTTCAATATAGAAAGTTATGTGGATGCAAAACTCTTAACCCTTTTAAAGCGCAGGATTTTTTTTTTTTTTTTTGGTAAGCAAAATTCTAATAAAGACAACATGGGAAGCCTAAACATCTTGATAAGACATAAACTCTGTTTTTTTAAAGGCCAGTTTCCAAAAAGATAAGGATAAACGTCTTACGGTATTTTTTTTTTTTCTCTTGGGAAACACATTGAGATAATCTAACAAAAATCCCTTTGAATTTAATTAGACACAGAAGAGTGTGTTCAATGTCATGAGTGTACATTATGTAACGAAGGAATGTAAACAAGAAAACAAGTACCTTGAGTTAGGGGAATACATGGCTCTTAGAGCATGGGAAGTTTTCTTGGGATATGCAACCATTCAGGCAAATGTGAAGGGAAGTGGGGTACAGAATAATACTGAAGGAAAACGTTTTAGGCCTTTAAGATAAACATTTTAGTATCAGGCTACGATAACTGAATTAGAACTGGAGGGAAAAGAAATTATAGATGTTGACCAAAAGTTGTCAACTTTTGAAGAAAAGTTACTAACCCAAACAATAAGATAACCTCAAGGGGACAAAGAACAGAAGGTAATAAATAGTGTATGCCCTGCAAATCACATGTTGTAAGGTGCGGTAAAAGTAGAACTTTGGAGATATAAATTTGAGAAATTTTGAAAAGGAAAATTTTATCTTTAGAAAGGACATTATTTTAAAATAAAAAGATGGTATTTCTAACCTGAAATTAGGTAAATTAATTAGATCTCAGGAAGAAATAGAAGTAGTTTAGAAGGTGGCTGTTAAATAGATCTTAGAATTGAAAATCAAAATCCTAAGATCAAGTTAATATTTTAAGAAAGTGTCTTAACATAGGGATAGGATTTTTGTATTATATATTAATATTGTATATTATACAGTAATGTATTAGTGTATTTTTAATCTGTAGAAAGACATTTTTAATTATAGTTAACATGATTGAAAAAAATTTATGGACCTTATGACTTATACAGACCATTTATGATATGTTTGGACTTTTTTGTCTTTTTCAAGTAACTAGTCACTTTAGGACAAATATATATATATTTTTGAGACAGAGCCTCAAGCTGTCGCCCTGGGTCTCACAGCAACCTCCAACTCCTGGGCCCACGTGCGTCTCCTGCCTTAGGCTCCCAAGTAGCTGGGACTACAGGTGCCTGCCACAATGCCCGGCTGTTTTTTGGTTGTAACCATCATTGTTTGGCAGGCCCCAGGCTGGATTCGAACCCGCCAGCGCAGGTGTATGTGGCTGGCGCCTTAGCTGCCTGAGCCACAGGCGCTGAGCCTATAAAATTGTTTATACAGAATTATTTTTAATCTTTAAAAAGTCTGTCTTACTGTTTTATTTTTATATTTTGAAACAATTTTCAAATAACTTTCAAATTAGACTAAATTACTTTTAAAATAAAGAACACAATTTATTTAAAAAAATTTTTTAGGGGGCGGCGCCTGTGGCTCCGTTGGTAGGGCGCTGGCCCCATGTACCGAGGGTGGCAGGTTCAAACCCAGCCCCGGCTGAACTGCAACCAAAAAAAAAAATAGCCGGGCGTTGTGGCGGGCACCTGTAGTCCCAGCTACTCGGGAGGCTGAGGCAAGAGAATTGCTTAAGCCCAGGAGTTGGAGGTTGCTGTGAGCTGGGTGAGGCCACGGCACTCTACCAAGGGCCATAAAGTGAGACTCTGTTTCTAAAAAAAAAAAAAAAAAAATTTAGGGCAGTGCCTGTGACTCAGTGACTAGGGCGCTGGCCCCATATACCGAGGTTGGCAGGTTTGAACCCAGCCCCGGGCCAAACTGCAACAAAAAAATAGCCGGGTGTTGTGGTGGGTGCCTGTAGTCCCAGCTACTTGGGAGGCTGAGGCAAGAGCATTGCCTAAGCCCAAGAGCTGGAGGTTGCTGTGAGCTGTGATGCCATGGAACTCTGAGGGTGACAAAGTTAGACTCTGTCCAAAAAAAAAAAAAAAATTTAATTAAAACACATCTTTTTGGGCATATTTATATGTAGGATTATATATATGTAAATTAGAATTTTCAACTTTTAGTAACCTTAAATTTTAGTAAAGACCTGGGAAGTAAGAAATCTTGAATTGTCTGTTACGTATCAGTATTTTATAAATGAGAACCATTTTACAATTTATGGAAACATATTTCCCTGTAATTTAATTTTTTTTTTTTTTTTTTTGCAGTTTTTGGCCGGGGCTGGGCTTGAACCTGCCACCTCCAGCATATGGAGCCGGTGCCCTACTCCTTTGAGCCACAGGCTATTAACATAAGTCTATTATTTAACATAAGTTTAAGATTTTTAGTTGAAAAAAACTTATGAAAAGTTTACAGACATTGCATATTTATCTAATTTATTTACGTTAACAGTTTACTTAGATTGAGAACTGAGATAGTAAATGGTAGCTATCGTTTTAGTTTTCTTGTTAACGAATGATACATAATTTATTACATAATGTGTGCCAGGCATTTTGCTGAGTGCTTTACATGCATTATCTCATTTCAGTCATCATTTTAAATTATCTTTCTGTTAGCCATTTTTATAGTCTATGAATATCAGGTGTTCTTTTAAGTAAGCATCTTAAAGTATATGCATATGTTGCCAATAACTCAGAAGATACAGCTTTTTAAAACCAACAATATTAGTCTTAACAAAAAATTACTTTGCTTTATGCTGGATTTATAGTTTTATAATTTTTGTATCAAACATGGACACCTTAAAATGTCTAGCAGATATGAATTTAAAATTGGTTGACTAGTAGTAAATTAGGCAAAAATATATGTTGGCAATTTCGAAGACTTGTTTTACTTATTAAGTCAGCTTACTTATTAAATATTTAAGTTATGTGAACTAAAAGGCATTTTATTTTACTTTTTTACTAAAAGGCATTTGAGTGAACTATATTTTATGAGCACTCATTTATCTTTAAGAGATTTCTGGCTAACTATGCAAGATTTGCCATGTAGATACAACATATAATATGTGTACATAGGTATAAACACATCTAAACACAAATACACACAAAGATCTAGATTTTTATTTTAGATTCTTATTTATGAGATAGTCATATAAACTCCCCAGTCTATAAAAAGCAGCTATATCCAAATTATATTTCTGACAAAATTGGGACCTGTTCACATTCTTAAACTTTACTTGTCCCAATAAGCAATCTAACGAAGAATATGGACCAAAATTTTGGGTAGTTTTTACAACAGTTTGCTTTTTAACAGACCCATTTCACACTTTTTTGTTTTAGTTTTAATTGAGTGTGAAGTTAAATTTTTAAAGTTTACATTTTAGCTAGGATTGGATGAATTGTATGAGAAAAAAATCTCCAAGTAGCCTTGACTTAGTAACAAATCTTTTGACAGTCTGGTTTGCTTAATTGGTAAATGTGGGCAGGAAAGAATTTTAGCAGTTAGTAGATTATTAACTTTTTAATGTTTTATTGATGTATGCGATTGTTAGGCAAACCTAAATTTATATTTCTAAAAGGTGTCTTGGTTGTTGGTTACCATGGAGCTGTTGTAATTTGTAAAGCCATTGATTGGGAGGCCCTTCAATACTTTAAGAATCTTGGCTGAAATGCTATAAACAGTGGGTTTTATCTCAACACCAGTAGAAAAGTCAGCAGATTCAAAGTAGTCAGGAGGAAAAAAATAGATGAACAGAACTCAGAAAGCTCTACATGTTAACTCTATAGTTGCTTGTTTTTCTGAATAACAGCCATTCGAGTTCTGAATTTTTCTTGATGTACTTTGTCAATCAGCTTAAAAATATGCATAGGGACGAGCCATAACATGTGGCTTGTTGGAGTTCCAGCAAGCCTGGTGTGTCTTCATGTTTGTGAATATCATTCTATTATCTATCATTACTATTTGATATTACTATTCTATCATTCTATCTCATTAGTCTCTTAAGAGCAAAAAAAAAAAAAAAAACCTATAAATCTTGCCAAAGAATGTCAGGAGTTTAGACCAAATAGATGGTGGCCTCCATCCTAATGGCCATCATTTAGAAATTTAGAATATTTACTTTTGCTCTTGCAAGATTTTTTTTGAAACAAGGAAGGGTAAAGAGTCAAATTTAAAAAAAAAAAAGCCAAGATACAAGTGTTTATAAAAATTGTAACTTAGGTTTCAAGATCAAATGAAATATTAGTCACACAAATTGGAGAAGCCAAGTCTCACAGACAGAATGTAAATTCTGTGGTAAGTCAGAGTACTCCATGAAGAAATACATTTGGCTTTATATCAGAAAAGACGACGTCTTTTATCATCCTGTGTATGGTCCTTTGTTAAAGCAGCCTTTGGCAGATTGCTTCCGTTCAGGAGTTCGAGACTAGCCTGAGCAAGAGTGAGAGCCTGTCTCTAAAAATAGCTGGGTGTTGTGGCGGTCACCTGTAGTGCCAGCTACCAGGGAGGCTGAGGCAAGAGGATCACTTGAGCCCAAGAGTTTGAGGTTGCTGTGAACTAGGATGCCACTGTACTCTACCGAGGGTGACAAAACAACATTCTGTCTCAAAAGAAAAAAAAAATTTCACAAAGTCAAAAAGCTTCCACCAAAAGGAGGGAAACTCAATAGAGAGAATACTCACCAGGGCAGAAAAGGTGAGCCATGGAAGTAAAGAGCACAAAGGGCTCAAGTGAGCCCGACATACCAGTTCTAAGAATCGTTGACTTCTTCAAATAGTAAGCATTTTCAGAACCCAATTCTGACACTATGTATGTCAACCTAAATCACAGAGACTCTAACAGGAAAGATGCTTATATGGGAATAGAACATTGAAATGGGAATATCCATGTCATAGTAAACTATGTGTGTATTTGGGAAAGTAAAGAAAGACGAAAAATTTATAAAGGAAAAATGAAGATCACGTATTTGTTGTGAAGTAATTATCTTTGGCTACAAAAGTCAATAACAAGGGTGACACCAGTCTGTAAGGTTGGAGAGGCAGTTGCTGGGCTGATGTTCTCGTAGAAGCAATTTCTGAGGCCTGTGACAGCCTTTGTCTAAGGTTACGGTTTTTGTCGTCTTCTGTGATAGTTTTTGTTAGCAGTCAAACATGAGAATGCTCTTTTCCTGGTTCCAGTTGTCAGGATTTTCTTAAAATCAGTGGCTACATTTTGATTCTGACAACTTTCACATTTCAAAATAAAATATTTTTTAAACAGAAACAAAGCAGGCTTTCTTTGTTTCTTTGGGGTGCTATCCCGCACGCTCTCCTTTTCTGTGTTCCCTTGCAGCTTCGCCTTTCACTCTCTGCCCTCTGCTTTCTACTCGTTCTTTCTCTTCTTGTACTCTCTTCCCTCTCTCTAATATAAAATAAACTTATATTTTTATATCTTAAAGTAGACAACAATGAAATAAGTCGTAGACTGGAATTTCTCAGGAAAAGCCATCACAACTGCAACATATCCTGTCTACTCTGGCTTAGGTGAGCACCAAGGTTGAGACAAGAGGCTTGGGCTGACGGATGCCTGTCTGCCTTGCCAAATAATGCAGTAGATAAGAGAAAGCTAAATATAGCTGGAAGAGCTATTCGTTTCATTTTTATATAGGCCACAGTGTCTTACTGCAGTTAGAGAAATGCCCTGCCACTGGTCTACTTCCAGGGATGTCCAACCTGCAATCAATGGGCCACAAGCTGATTTTGTGAGGATTTTTTTTGCGTATCTGTGGTGTTGAATATCACAAAAAGTATGCACAGACCTATTTTTTGCTAATTATCTTTCATTAGTGTTTGTGTATTCAATGTGTGGCCTGAGATCACTCATTCTTTCAATGTACAGCAGAGAGGAAAGAAAAGGTTGGACATCCCTGTCCATCCCTAGATGGACAATCTAGTCCAATAACCAGTTGGTTTTCTGAAGGGGAAAAAATAAGTTGAATGATTAGTCTGAACGTCAAGTCCTTCACCTGTGCAGACAGTCATGGGACACATATTCATGATAAAACAGCTGACAGAATAACTTTTAGGTAATTTTGGCTTACATTTTTTAAAAGTGAATTAAACTTGAAACAAACACTAAAAATAGCCCATTAGAAATAGACCTTAACTGTTAAAACTTGAAATGTTACAAGAAGGCTGGGCGTGGTGGCTCACGCCTGTAGTCCCAGCACTGTGGGAGGCCAAGGCGGGTGGATTGCCTGAGCTCAGAGGCTCAAAACCCATATGAGCAGCAGTGAGACAGAGTAAGACCCCGTCTCTACTAACAACATCAAAAACAGCCAGCACCGCAGGAGAAAGAAGAAAATCAACAAAAAAGGAGTACTTCAAACAAATGATAATAAAAAAAAAATGAAGAAGCATACTGAAATTAAAAATAAAAAATTAAGTTACAAGAATATTTGAAACTACAGAAGACTATAACTTATCTAATCCCATTACTTCATTTTATATGTAGCAAAAGTTTCTCTTAGAACTCAGTTTCAGCCATATTTGAGTATTTACTTCCATAGGTTCACTGGGCCTTGTGCCAGGGAGAACTTTGGTTTACTTCTTGGCCCTTGAGGTCAGAATCTTGGTGATAGATGGGCAAGCAGAGTGCTTATTTCTCTAACTAGGTCCGTGGACTCGGCTTGAATTCTATGGAGAGAAGACCATTATTTCCTTCTCTCCTTGGAACATTGTGTTAAGTGAGGACTAAATGGAGGGTGTTGATTGGGTGCGTTGGAAAACAGCATCTCAAAATTGGCAGTAATCTTTCTGGAAGAAAAAAATGTTTATTCATTTACTATCGAGAATTTACCATATTTCAGGCACATCAGGGTATTTAGGATACATTATGTGACAAATAACACTGCTCTGAAGGAACTTACATTCTAGTGGTGGATGGGAGAGTAAGACAGAAGAAATGACATGTATTAATAAGTAAATCATATGTTAGGATATTGTAAGTACTATGGGAAAAAGCAAAAGGAGAGTTCTGAGTGGCACTGAGGGGAAGCATAGGCTGTACTACTGAATAGTCAGGATGGACTTTATTAAGCCGGGATAATTTGAAGGCTATAAAGGAGTTACCATAGCTGACATCTAAGTGGGGGTACATTCCTGCAGGAGGGACAGCTAGAGTCAAGGTACCAAGGATGCTATGTGCCTGGCAGTTTTGCAGAACATTAAAAAGGCCTGTGGGGCTGTTTGAGAGAGAACAAGGACAAGATCGTGAGGTGAAGTGATGGAGTCAGAGGCTGCACATGGCATCACAGGTCAAGGTGAGGACTTAGGCTCTTACTCTGCATGAAATAGGAGTCAATGCAGGGTCTTGAGCAGAGTCTTGAGCAGAGGAGGTGTGGGGCCTGGCTGGAGTTTTAATGCAATCACATTGGCCATTGTGTAAAGAATGTACTGCAATTGGCAAGAGGAGAAGGAAGATGCTAGTAATAAGCCTGCTGCAGCCATGTAGGTGGCTCAAACCAGAGTGGTAGGAGATGGAAGTTGGTGATAATCTCAGTTTTGGGGGTATGTTTTGAAGGAAATTTTCATAGAATTTCCTGACAGATTAGACATGAGGTACAAGAGAAAAGAGTAATCAAGAATGAGAAAGATGGACTGATTATCAATAGTGATATAGGGAAGACTGCAGGAGGAGTAGATTTAAGAGGATGATCAGGAATTGGCCAAGTTTGAGATGACTCTTAGACATTTAAGTGTAGATGTTGATGAAGTAGTTGGATATATGAATCAGAATTTCAATGCTAGAAACATAAATTTGGCGATTATCTACATATAGATGATATTTAAAACTATGCAGTAGGTTGAATGGGATAGTTGCAGAAGAGGATGAAGGACTAATTTGAAAATTGATGTAGGGAAAGAAAGGAAAGCCAGCATAGGAGATTGAGAGTGCTAAAGGAGGTAGAAAGTAATCTCAAATTCTATGATCTTCTAGAAGTCAAGGGAAGACAGGAGAGGGGTGTGATCCAAAGTCAAATTCTACTGCTAAGTTAAGTGAGAGAGAAAACTTGGAAGATGAATTTATCGATATGTAGAACTTGATGAGAACAGTTGTGATGGAGTAGCAGGAATGCAAGCGTGATGGTAGTGAGTTTAAGAAAAGCTAGAGGAATTGGAGACAGTGGAGATAGACACTCTTGAGAAATTTTGCTTCAAGGAGAAACAGAAATCAAACAGCTGGTGGAAGGAGTACGATAAAGAGAAGTATGTATTTTATCTTTATTGTTTCAGGTTCATTGCGGATACAAAGAATTAGGTTACACTGATTTCATTTGTTAGGTAAAGTCCCTCTTACAATTATGTCCCACCCCCAAGTGGTGTGCCATACACCGTAACCCCTCTCCCCCTCCCTCTTCTCTTCTCTTCTGACTCCCTCATTCTCTCCACTTCCCATCTTGAATTGATTTGACTTTATCTCTTATGTGGGTATGTATTAGATTGTCTACTGGCTCCATATTAGAATCAAGTACATTGGATTCTTGCTTATTCCTTCTTGTGATGCTTTACTAAGAATATGTTCTACCTCCATCCAGGTTAATACAAAAGATGTAAAGTTTCTATCTTTTTTAATGGCTGAATAGTATTCCATGGTATACACATAGCACAGTTTGTTAATCCATTCCTGGGTTGGTGGGCATTTAGGCTGTCTCCACATTTTGGTGATTGTACATTGAGCTGTGATAAACAGTCTAATGCAAATGTTCTTATGATAAAATCTTTTTTCTTCTTCTGGGTAGATGCCCAGTAATGGGATTGCAGGATCAAATGGGAGGTCTAATTTGAGTTCCTTGAATATTCTCCATACTTCCTTCCAAAAAGATTGTATTAGTTTGCAGTCCCACCAACAGTGTAAAAGTGTTCCCTTCTTTCCACATCCACGTCAGCATCTGTAGCATTGAGACTTTGTGTTGTGGGATATTCTCACAGAGGCTAGGTAATATCTCAGGATGGGTTTGATTTGCATTTCTCTGATGAGTAGGGACAATGAGCATTTTTTGAAATGTTTATTAGCCATTCATCTGTATTCATCAGAGAAGGTTCTGTTCTGGGCAGGCACCCTAGGGAGATTTGAGCAACACATGCTTTCTTGGGAAAGCCACTGTGTGGCCAAGGGACACAGTTTGGAAAAGCCAAGGCATGTCCATTAAGCCTGCTGACAAAAGCTTCAGGCTCTAACCCCTGTGGAGATTGAGGGAAAAGAAGTCCAGAAGACAGGACCAGGTCTGCTCTGCGAGACAGAGACTTGTAGCCTCCATCTCATACAGCTGTTCATATTTGTAAGACAATATATTTCATAATTTAAAAAAGTAAATAATTTTCACCTTTGAATTTTATTGACAAATGTACATTGTATTGAATTAAAATATAATGTGCCAAATGTAAAAGAGAATGTGGAGCAGTGACTTTGAAAGTAAGGTCTCCCTAACAGCAAGAGTTAGTGTCATAGGTGCATGTGTTAGAAAAGCAACTTCTAACCCATGGGAGCAGATGAACACTGCCACCAACCCCTGCTAATGCTGCCAACTGGGCTCCACTATCCCACCACAGCTTCCATTGCACAGAGACTTGGCAGGACCACATGTGTACTGCCACCTGCCCCTGCAACTTTTTCTGTGTTTATTGGTCAATTCTGTATCTTCTTTGAAGAAATGGCTATTCAGATTCTTTGCCCAGTTTTTAATTGTGTTATTTGTCTTTTCATTGTTGAATTTAAGGAGTTCTTTATATATTCTGAATAAAAGTCCCTTATCAGATATACGATTTATAAATATTTTGGCCTGTTCCATGAGTTGTCTTATGACTATCTTGATGGTGTCCTATGAAGCATAAATATTTTTCATTTTGGTGATGTTTATTTTTTCTTTGGTTGCTTGTGCCTTTAGTGTCATATGGTGCCCATAGGGGTGTCTGCTTGAGCCAACAACAGTTATTGAATAGGCTATTCTTTTCCCCTGCTGCACGCCAGGGAAGCCTTTGTCACAAATCAGGTGATAGATAATATAATTTTGGTTAGTTCTGTACTTTTTACTTTTCTTTCTTTGCTCCTTTTTTTCTTTTCTATCTTCTCTTATCTTTTTCTCCTTTTTCCTTTTTTCCTTTCCTTAATAGCATAGTCTTAACTGTGGTATTAATTGGCTTAAATATAGCTATATAGTAGGTCTTGATTTCTGGTCGTATAAATCCTCCAGCTTTGTCTTCGAAGGTTAATTTGTCTATTCTTGGCCTTTTGCATATCCAAATAAATTTTACTATCAGTTCTTCAATTTTCTTTCTTTTGCAGTATTTGGCCGGGGCTGGGTTTGAACCTGCCATGTCCTGCATATGGGGCCAGCACCCTACTCCTTTGAGCCACAGGCGCTGCCATCAATTTTCATAATAATCTACCTCAGCTCATCAATTTTCATAATAACCTACTACAGTTTTTGCTGGGATGTTTATTGATTCCATAAATTTGGGAAGAATTGACATATTTACAGTGTCAAGGCTCTAACCTGTGAACATGGTATATTCCTATATTTAAACAGGTTTATAAAAATTTTCTCAGCATTAGGGTTTTTAGTGTAAAGAGCTTACACATTTTTTGTTAGATTTATTCCTAGGTGTTTGATGACTTTTGGATGATAATGTAATTTTTCTTAAAGTGTACTTATTGTCCTGATCTACAAAAAGGAAATGGATTCTTATACTTTGAACTTATATTAACATTGTTAAATATGCATATTTAAATTGTATATCCTTTGGATTTTTTTGGTAATCCTTAAGCCTTTTTGACCCTTTTTCTTGCTGACTAGAATCTCCAGTGCAATACTGAATAGAAGTGTTGCCAGCAGATGTCCTTATCATATCCCTGATCTCAAGGGAAATTTAAAAATTAATATAACAATAATTATGTTTGCTGTAGAGTTCCTGTAGCTACTGTTTGTTCAGATTAAAGAACTCTCTTTCTCTTCTAAGTTGCCAAGAGGTGTTTTTTTAAGTCACAAGTGAAAATTGGATTATATCAAATTCCTTTTCCAATCTACTGAGCTGATCTTATGCTTTTCCAGTCATTTTTCCTGTTAATATAGTAAGTTACATGAATTTCTTTTCCCATAAGCCTCACTCGCTTGTGAGGTTTTATTATCATTAAGTATCACTGGATTAGATTTACACACACATATTACTATTAATAGTTTGTAACTTTTATTTCTTGCAGTGTTCTTTTCAAGCTTTGGTTTGTATAAGTTCAGTGCTGTTTCCTCTAACTATTTGAAACCATTCATCGGTGAAGCAAGCCATTTAGGCCTGGAATCTTACCTTGTGGAAGATTTTTAATGACAGGTTTCACTTCTTTCATAGACAGAGAACTAGTTCTTCTTGTGTCAGTCTTACTGAGTTGTGTCTGTTAAGGAGTCTGCCCACTTCCTGTAGGGTTGCTTCTGTCTGCTTCATTCCCTTGCTGTTGTCCTTTTAGGTCCCCCAACCTCACTTAGGTTAGACTTTCACACCATCTCGTACATGTTTCTGAGACTCTCTTCAGGCACGTCTATCCTTTTTACTCCCATGCTGCTTTCTGCGTGTCATGTAGTACAGTGGTCCTGGTTTCCACTTTATCCTGTCTACTGTTAAATCCATCTGTTGAGGTTTTAACTTTAGCTATTTTATTTTCTGCTCCAGACTTCCAGTTGGCTTTTTATTATAGATTCCAGTTGTCTAGTGATATTCTCTGTCTTGCCACATATTTTCTTGAACTTATTTATCACAATTATTTCAAAGTCTATATTTGGTAACTTCACTATCACTTATGTTCTGTTTCTAGCCTCTCTTTCAGTCGTATTTATTTGTACGCCACTAAATCGGGATTGAAGAGGCTCCAGATTGTGTGATCCTTTCCCAATAAGGATTGCCCTTTCCTGTCTGGCAGCAGAGGATCAGATCACCTTAATTCAACTTAGGACTTTGCTGACCAAGGCTATTTTTGAGTCTTTATATGTCCCAGTTTGCCTCTGGTTCACTCCTGCTTCTAGAGCAGCAGTTCTCAACCTGTGGGTCATGACCCCTTTGGGGGTCAAACGACCCTTTCACAGGGGTCACCTAAATACATCCTGCATCTCAGATATTTACATTATGATTCATAACATTAGCAAATTTACAGTTTTGAAGTAGCAATGAAAATAATTTTATGGTTGGGGGTCACTACAACATGAGGAACTGTATTAAAGGGTTGTGGCATTGGGAAGGTTGAGAACCACTGTCTAGCAGGGGTCCTCAAAATTTTAAACGGGGCCAGTTCACTGTCCCTCAGACCGTTGGAGGGCCGGACTATAGTTAAAAATAAAACTATGAACAAATTCCCATGCACACTGCACATATCTTATTTTGAAGTGAAAAAACAAAACGGGAACAAATACAATCACACCGCCGCATGTGGCCCGTGGGCCGTAGTTTGAGGACCCCTGGATAGCCCTTAGGAGGTCCAACTAAGAATCAGGGTGGCTTGCTAGGCCGCCTCCTACTTGTCAGTTTATGAACTCTACTTTTTGGCGCTCTGGCACTGTAAGCTTGTCACGCACTTCCTTTGCTTTGCTGATGATTTCTGACTATTAGCCTTACACTCTGCACCGCTTAAACTAGAAACGTGTCTAGAAGAAAACTGGTTCCAAGTGCTGGGTTCTATTCTGTGGCCCCACTATTTCTCAGGGATCTTGGTACCTCAACATCCAACTGCTTTATCAGCTCAAGACTTTTAGTCTGCCCAGCCCCATGAGGTGGCCTAAAACTTCCCCTCTAGCTTGTCTGTGTTTCATGCCAAAAATAGCAAGGAGGAAACTAGACGGTAAAGCTCCTCTTAACGAACTGCCCTCCTTTCTGTTTGTACTCCCTCAAATGCCAGCTGCCTAAGTAGCCCTCTGATTCCTTTACAAAAGTTGTTAATGAAAACCTGCCTTTTCTACTTTGTTAGAATATTCATCCCTGCTGTAAGCAGCAGATGACTAATGAACTCATGATGAAAGTGTGTATGCGTGCGTTTCTCACTCCACTGATTAAGAATATAGGAGCTATAATCCTGCAGTAGCAGTGAACACACCTAACACTCAGCTTTGTTTCTGAACATCATTCCCACAGAGATGAATCAAGTTTCTTTGGAGAAATGACTGATTGCAAGTAATGTACAATCACAGGATGATATCGTGCTGTACTAGAAAGTAAGAAAGCAGAGAATGATGGGAACATGTCATAAGGACCCAGGAACCAACTTGAACGGAGACCAGCTGGCTAAGTCTTGAGATAATTTAAACATCAAAAAAAATAATGATGGAAATAGTTTATAATACACTGACTTAAGAAAAAGGCCATGAATCCATGGTGATATTAGAAATAAAAGGACAGGAGGAAAAAGAGGAAAACTCTTGTGTTTTTTTTTTTTTTTTTTTTTTAAACAGAGGAATGCCAGCTCCTAAATTATAAGGAAAATTATAATTAGAAAAATATTTTATTATAACCCCTGTGGTAATAATTGGCTCAGTAAAATGTTTTCAGAAAAAAAATCTTAAGCTGTAACTGCAGAAATTACTTTTAAAAAGAAAAAATGTCTTTATACAATGTAAAAGTAACAGACACCACCCTAATCAAGTGGTCAAGGTTGGCAATGTCAATAGTGGTTTGACCTGGTACTATGTGCCTTCCGTGTGATCCATTTATGTGATGTTCCTGATAGAAATGTTTGATTTCAATATCATGAGGAAAGAGGCAATTTGAAAATGTGAGGCATGATGAAGGTCGTCTGACCTGGAGTCTTTAAAGGATTTGATGTCAGAACGAACAGAGGAAGTCAAGGGGATTGTTCTGGGCTGTGGGAGACTAAAGAGACAACAGCCAAATGCTCTGAGTGAATCTGGATTGGATCCTATGTTGGAAAAATAGAAGCCATAAAGGATATGGCAACAATAGAAAGAGTTGTAGTAAATAATGGATTCTGGGGGATATTAAATTTATGTTGATTTTCTTAGGTTTGGTGTGTTCATGTTGTGGTTAAATAAGGGGATCATCTTATTCTTGAAAATACACACTGAAATATTCTGCGGTGAAGCGTCATGATGAAATAAGCCTACTTTTCTATGGTTTGAAAAAAAGGAAATGTGGGTGTAAATGTGTACTGAGAGAAATGGAGTGGGTGTAACAAGATGTTACCAGTAGGTGAACCTAGATGGGGGATGTGTGGGTCTGGAAAATTAGAAGGAAAAAAAAAACATTGTAGCATTTTTTCTTTTTTCTTTCTTTATTTATTTACTTTTATTAAACCATAGCTGTGTACATTAGTATGATCGTGGGGCACCATACACTTGGTTCATAGATCGTTTGACACATTTTCATCACATTAGTTAACATAGCTTTTGTAGCATTTTCTTAGTTATTTTGCTAAGACCTTTACTTTCATGTTTACATGGATGGAGCTGGAACATATTCTTCTTAGTAAAGTGTCTCAAGAATGGAAGAAAAAGTACCCAATGTACTCACCCTTATTATGAAACTAATGTAGGACCTTCACATGAAAGCTACAACCCAGTTACAACCTAAGAATAGGGAGAAAGGGGAAAGGGAGGGGAGGGAGGGGGGAGGGGGAAGGAGGGGGATTAATGGGATTACACCTGCGGTGCATTTTACAAGGGTATATGTGAATCCTAGTAAATGTAGCATTTTTTCAACAAAGATTCACAAGATGGCAGTAGAGGACCATTCTTAGAATGGGTTTCTTTGGGGCTGTTGGTAAAGTGACATTATTTTTTGATTTGAAAAGCAGGATGTGAGATCCAACAAAGGATTATTTGTGCTTTATGAATACAGTTATATGGAAAGGTATACAAAAGTATGAACATGAAACGTCATTTGGTTATACCGTTCTTCAAATTGCTTTGTCAGAATAGTATTTTGTTAAATTTGGTTCATGAAATATATCCAAAATGTGTGTCTGAGCCTGTTTCTGGTGAGGATATCCACAGTTTCTACCATATCTCCACTGTGTTGGTTATCATTCCTCAAACTGAGTGGCTCGAGGGCTTCAAGAAAGTGGTTCTAGGTTGTGCCTTCACCACATCAGGGTTGGTAGTAGTTTAAGCCATATCTCTGTATTTTTTATTTTTTATTTTTATTTATTTTTTGAGATAAAATATCACTCTGTCACCCAGGCTAGAGTGCCAAGGCATCATATCTCACAGCAGCCTCACACTCCTGGGTTCAAGTGATCCTCTTGCCTAAGCCTCCCGAGTAGTTGGGACTACAGGCAGCTGCCACTATGCCTGGCTAGTTTTTCTGTTTTTATTTATTTATTTATTTTTTATTTATTTTTATTAACCATAGCTGTGTTTAATGGAGATGAGGTTTTGCTCTTGCTCAGGCTAGTTTGGAACTCCTGAGCTCAAGCAATCCCCCAACTGGGGCCTCCCATAGTTAGTGCTGGGATTACAGGCATGAGCCAGCAGGCCTGATGATTCCATTTCTCTTCAGTATGCTCCTTGAAAGTGTTTTGAGTTTAGTGAAGTGCCCTGACAATGGTTATTTGTTAAACGGGTTGATGTGAGAACTTATGGATGCAGTTAGGTAAGAGTCAGATCTAGGAGTGAATGTGGGGCTTGTGCTATCCTCCCGCCCCCAAACACACACACCAAGTTAAAATGGCGAAAATGTAAATAGCAAGATGTTTGTGGTCACATAAAAAATTTCCCTACCACACAGAATGAGTTGTTTGGCTTGTTTCGTTTTTTACTCCTCAAAGAAAAATGGTTTATTGGTCAATGGATATAGTAGCCATAAAACCCCCTCTCTTTATAAACGTTTGTCAAAAGAGTTGATTTTTTTAGGGTAACATGAGCCAAGTTTGTGATTATAGAAAGCTTCTAGTCTCCTGTGTCCCCTATGCCTCCTATTCCTCCCACTGGAGAGTTCTAGGTTTGAATCAGGGCTGGGTTTCTATCAATTGCAATGTGAGCAGCCTGGTGATGCCAGTTAGAGCCAAACCACACAATGTTCTTCGCTTTTGTATTCACTAACCAAAGAACGGCCTTTGTTTTCTGTGGAATTAAAAACAACTCAGCAGAAAGCTGTCTTAAAAACTTGCATTGACTAGCCTATATCACAAAATCCCAAGACCAGAGATGTTGGCGCGGATGTGGAGAAAAGGGAACACTTTTGCACTGCCAGTGGGAATGCAAATTAATACATTCCTTTTGGAAAGAGATATGGAGAACACTTAGAGATCTAAAAATTGATCTGCCATTCAATCCTGTAATTCCTCTACTGGGCATATACCCAGAAGACCAAAAATCACATCATAACAAAGATATTTGTACCAGAATGTTTATTGCAGCCCAATTCATAATTGCTAAATCATGGAAGAAGCCCAGGTGCCCATCGATCCACGAATGGATTAATTGTGGCATATGTACACCATGGAATATTATGCAGCCTTAAAGAAAGATGGAGACTTTACCTCTTTCATGTTTACATGGATGGAGCTGGAACATATTCTTCTTAGTAAAGTATTTCAAGAATGGAGGAGAAAGTACCCAATGTACTCAGCCCTACTATGAGACTAATTTAGGGTTTTCACATGAAAGCTATAACCCAGTTACAACCTAAGAATAGGGGGAAGGGGCAAAGGGAGGGGAGGGAGGGAGGAGGTGGGTGAAGGGAAGGGGATTGGTGGGATTACACCAGCGGTGCATCTTACAGGGGTATATGTGAAACTTGGTAAATGGTCTGTGAAGCTAGTGAATGATACCCCATGATCTTATCAATGTACACAGCTATGATTTAATAAAAAAAAAAAAAAACTTGCATTGACAATTATGTAGAAGAAAATCTCTCAGCTCAGTGCCTGTGGCTTTAAGCGGCTAAGGTGCCAGCCACATACACCTGAGTTGGCAGGTTCGAATCCAGCCCGGGCCTGCCAAACAAAAATGATGGCTGCAATCAAAAAATAGCCGGGCGTTGTGGCGGGCGCCTGTAGTCTCAGCTACTTGAGAGGCGGAGGCAGGAGAATCACTTGAGCCCAGGAGTTGGAGGTTGCTGTGAGCTGTGATGCCAAGGCACTCTACCTGGGGCGACAGCTTGAGGCTCTGTCTCAAAAAAAAAAAAAAAAAAAATCTCTGCCACGCACCTTGATCTGGCTACCTGGGTGGTACAAAATTTTTTTAAGGGTCATGTATTAGAATTAATTAAGGAAAAATGCCCATTTAAGATACGTTGTCAGTGTATATTTGGCTTAAAGCATTTTTTACTGAGTTCTTAGCATTTTTGGTCTCTCAACTTCATTCGTATTTAAAAAAAAAATCCTTATTGAGGGATCATGAGCTTTATGTAGTTAATGATGTGACAAAAATGAGAGACTAAAGAATAAAATGGTCATGTCTTTAGAAAGGAACTTGTGACTGTCTTCTCTACATTCCCAATGGAAATACGTTGTTGCGCCATGTTGTTGGTTAAAAGAGCTTATGTTCAGTAGAGAAGTGGTAAAATTAGTTATGACTCATCCACATAATGAGATCATATGTAGCTGTTGAAAATAAATGACACTGATACATAAATATTGTCATGGAAATATATGCAAGCTGAATTATAAGAGAAACAGCAAGTTGAAGAATTCTATCTTGAAATACACATTTGTTATTTTATGTTCACCAAATAAGATCTGGAAGATGATATAGGAATTTAAAGTTGTTTATTTATGTTTTGGGGAAGGGGACAGTATCGTAGTGTAAGGAGACTCACATTTTGTACTTTATATATTTATCTGTTGTCTGGATTTTTTATATGTTGTGTTAATAGTGACATAAAGAGAATGTATGTTGGCATAATGTTTATCCGAGACCTTCTTATGCTGCTTGATATAATCAATTCTATCATTCATCTTAAACAGACAAAAGCCAAGAAAGCCAAATAATTTATAAATTATATACCTTCCACATTCAAAGCTATTAACCATAGTAAAGGACCTGAAATGGAACAATAAAAACAAATGTATAAACTAAACAAAGACAAGTTGTTTAGAAGGAATGAAATAACAGTACCTGGCTTATGGAATGATTTCTCTACCGAGTGGAGCTCAGAGTTTACCTCTGAGCTTTCTGGTACTCAAGGAAAAAATGTTGACTCTATTCTTTTTATTTTATTTTTTTGAGACAGTCTCATTTTGTCGCTCTGGGTAGAGTCATGGCATTATCATAGTTCACAGCAACCTCAAACTCTTGGGCTCAAGAGATCCTCTTGCCTCACCCTCCCGAGTGGCTGGGACTACAGGTGCCCACCACAGCACCAGACTAATTTTTCTATTTTTAGTAGAGACAGGGTCTCACTCTTGCTCATGCTGGTCTCAGACTCCTAAACTCAAGCAATCCACCCTCCTTTGCCTCTAAGAGTGCTAGGATTACAGGTGAGAGCCACCATTCCTAGCCCATTCTATTCTTTATATTTCTACTAAAGGATGCTACAAGAAATTCATGACATCTTTATATGAGATAGTGGATTGTGATTATATCCAATATTTTTAAATTATATTTTTACAAAAGACACGGAAACGGGGCAGCTCCTATGGCTCAAAGGAGTAGGGCACAGGCCGCATATGCTGGAGGTGGTGGGTTCAAACCCAGCCCCGGCCAGAAACTGCAAAAAATAATAATAATATAATTAAATTAAATTTAAAAAAAGACACAGAAGCGTTAGATTGAATATTTCACCTATTTGCTCTCTATAAAATGCAGCCAAACACATCAACCACAACTCATTCGCTGAAAACATCTTTTTCTGGGGAAACATATTCTGGCTATATATGTGTATTTTCCTGATAATCCAAGCAAATCATTTTCAAACCTAGCTGCACCTCACAGTCAACTAGGGAGATTTAAAAATTTCTGATTCCGTGATCTACTGCGCATTCTCAGAAGGTCTGGCGTGGGTTTTTAGAACCTGAAGTTACCAATGCTCTCTACACATTCTAATGCAAATTTTAATCTGATATACCGTAAAAGTAGCATATCTTCCTGTAGTGTATCTTTTATTTGAAGCAAATAAGTTAAAGCACTTTTTGTATCAGAACAAACGTGAGTTATGAAATAGACTTCTAATTCTGCATTGACTTCTGAAATACAATGAGCTTTAGATATTTAATACATGCAAGGGCTCATACAGGGCTATATTCATCAACTCTTCCTTCCTATACCTTCCACAGTCAAAGCTATTAACCATAGTAAAGGACCTGAAATGGAACAATAAAAACAAATGTATAAACTAAACAAAGACGAATTGTTTAGAAGGAATTGTTTAGAAGGAATCTTAGGAGATAGATTTTTTATTTTTATCTGTTTGGTTTTTTTATTTCAAATTAATATGAAGGTACAAATTTTTAGGTTACATTGTTCTCATTTCCAGGGTAAAGTTACCCTTGTAAAAGAGCCCCTCACCCAGGGGGCGTGTTATCCACCCTTGCTCTGTGCACTTTAGGTGAGATCCCGTCTCATGTCCTTGCTCCTTTTTCCAGTCGTCCCCCTCCCCCACCACCTTCTTCCCCCTGTACTAGACTATATTTGTTTTATTTTTCACATGAGCATGAAATTTACATATTAATACGGAGTACACTGGGTATTTACCTTTCTATTGTTGTGATACTTTACTAAAAGAATGTGTTTCAGCTCCATCCAGGTAAATGTAACAAATGTAAAGTTCCCATCTTTTTAATGGCTGAATAGTATTCCATGGGATGCATATAACACAGCTTGTTGATCCATTCATGGGTTGATGGGCACTTGGCTTGCTTTCACAACTTGGCAGTTATGAATTGAGCCACAGTAAACATTCTGGTGCAAATGTCTTTGTGGTAAAATGATTGTTGTTTTGGGTAGATACCTACTAATGAAATTGCAAGGTCAAATGGAAGGTCTACTTTTAGTTCTTTGAGGATTCGCCATACTTCTTTCCATAAATGGTTGTATTAGTTTGCAATCCCACCATTAATATAGCAGTGTTCCCGTCTCTCCACATCCATGCCAGAATCTCCTGTTTTGGGACTGTGTGATGGGGGCAAATTTTACTGGGGTTAGGTGATATCTCAGAATGGTTTTAATTTGCATTTCTCTGATGATTAAAGATGATGAGCATTGTTTCATGTGTTTGGCCATTCAAGAGAAGGAGGTTTTAATGCCTCACTGCTGTTGAAGTGTTTAGTGGAAATTTTTTTTTTTTTTTGTAGAGACAGAGTCTCATTTTACTGCCCTCGGTAGAGTGCCGTGGCGTCACACAGCTCACAGCAACTTCCAGCTCTTGGGCTTATGTGATTCTCTTGCCTCAGCCTTCTGAGCAGGGACTACAGGCACCTGCCACAACGCCCGGCTATTTTTTTGTTGCAGTTTGGCCGGGGCTGGGTTTGAACCCACACCCTCGGTATATGGGGCCGGCGCCCTACTCACTGAGCCACAGGTGCCGCCCAGTGGAAATGTTTTTAAAGCATTAAGGCTATTGTGTCAGTAAGGGTTCTGGGTTTTTAAAGTCCTTGGAAAGGACTAGAAGACTGTGGGTCAGGAAGCACACTGCCATAACTGTGACCCAGAAGGGGAGGGTGTCACCAAGAGGCTGGGAAGCTGCAGCTCTAACCTTTCCTACCACAGAGCTCAGAGAGGATTAGTAACATTCGACCAACAGTATCAACAGCAGTGGGAGGATGGTTTTTGCCTCCTTATCACCTTCCAAATTGTGCAGGTGCATTAAATTGGCCATATGAAATTCATATCCAGAATTATAGCTGCAAAAGAGACTGGGAAATAAGAGTTTTTAGTTTTTATGCCCCTGTGAAATAGGAAGGTGCATGCAGGTGGGTACCAAGGATGCTGAGGGTCAAATGATCTTGTCAAGCACAGTCATGAATCAAAAGTGCCAAGTAGCAGGATCAAACTGGCTTGGTAGGATCCTGAATTTCACAAAACATGGAGATAATGCCATCTACTTGGAAAGTAGTGAAAGGTACAAGGTAAAATGGAAATGTATTGTCCTTTTTATAGAAGTCACCCTATAGATGGTTGGTTTCCCCAAGTGGCATTTGTTATTGGCACTGAGCCAGATACCTTCAACTGAGAATTTGTGATCACGTTTTTTCCTCAGTTAACATGTTGCTTATGAAACATATTCCTTTCACTGTGTATGTGACTGAATTTGAATTATATGTGAAATGCTATCTCACTTATTTTGCTTGGGGTGTATTTGCGAGTCTGTGTGTGTGTAGTCACATACACAGTGAAAGGTGTGTGTGTGTGATTTTGGAAGGCTTTATGAAGCTAGGATATAAAGTGGAAATTCCTCTGATTGTCTAGACACAAGTCATTCAAGGCTACCTTCAGTCTACCTGTGACTGTTGGTCTGGAGTCAGAAGGTGCACTTCTCTGAGGGATCACAGTAATACTAGGTATTTATTGAGCACCTGTTCTGTGCCTAATGTGCTAAATGCTTTATATATATTATTTCTCTAATCCTTATTGTAACTCTTTGAGGTATACATTACTATCCCCATTTTGTAGTTGAGGAAACAGGCCCTGTTTTGGAAAGGAATCTTTTTGAGAACCTCAGAAGATTATTAATAGAACTACCAACGCCTCTTTTCTGTTTCACTTTTATTATGTCACCTTAGTCCCACTGCTTTGGCTAAATGTACCACTAAACTCAGAAGGGTAACATGATGCATTTAAGAGAGGAGGAGAGATCCCACCCTCTCTCCTGATCCCACCTCCATCTGCTCCATACCCCTCGAATGGATCCATTCTTCTATCACCTCTCCATCTGCTCAGTACCCACTTCTCCCAGGTGCCAGCATAGGCCCTGAGCCATCTGGCTCTTTCCCAGTCCAGGGCTGGCTCTTAGTAGGGGGCATTGGCTGAGAACTCCCATCTCCACCTACATGAGGCCACATCTTCAAATGCCTCACCTCCCACACCCATTCTGCTACTCAGGATTCATCTACCCAGAGTCACCTTCAGCCCCACAGCTGTCACCTGCACATTCTACAGGGAGCACTCAACATGTGCCAGGCTCTCTCCTACCACCCAGACCCAGTGTACTGAAGTAGCTATAGCTGCCTTCTCATTCTTCTCCTAGACTGGACAGAATACAGCATGGAGAAGTGCTGCTCCAAGGGTGGCTGCCTCCCTGGGGAAGCTGAGCCCTGTGGTCGTGGTGCATGGGTTCTGATCTGGCTCGAGCCCCCAAAGTCCTTGCTCCTGCTTGTGTGGAGGAGATGGGTCACCAGGAAGTGGAGGTGCCACAATCCCAGGCCTGCCTAGAGGGTTGGGGAATGCGTGCGTTGCCACTGACATCCAGACCAAGATGCACAACATGCAGGACGCTTTCCGGTGGGTGCTGGGACCGCAGTACATAAACCAGGTTGGTGCTGCTATGATGCCATGCCACCTCCCTTCCTGAGCACCATTTTGACATCTAGAGCACATTTCGGCATCGAGAATTGCCCCCCTCAGAAGCACAGAGCACAAATGGTTTTTTATTTATATTAGGTGATTAAGTATGAAATGTCCAAGTTCCTTAAGTTACTAAATCTGACAGCTGATATCTCTGATGTTTCAGTTTAACACTTATTGTTTCATTTTTACTGTGAAGGTATATTCTCATTCTTTCAAACACATGTTTTGGTTTGTGATTATCTTTCACATTTTTTAGAGCAATTTTTGTGAAACCATGGATAAGGCAAAATTTTATTTTTTATTAAATCGTAACTATACATTAATGCACTTATGCAGTTCAATGTGCTGATTTGATATACAATGTGTAATGTTTACATCGAAGTGGTTAACAAAACCATCACCTCAGTTACTTATTTGTTGTGGTAAGACATTTTTGTTTTCTTTTTTTTGAGACAGAGCCTCAAGCTATTGCCCTGGGTAGGGTGCTGTGGCATCACAGCTCACAGCCACCTCCAACTCCTGGGCTCAAGTGATTCTCCTACCTCCGCCTCCCAAGTAGCTGGGACTACAGGCACCTGCCGCAATACCCAGCTATTTTGTTTTTGGTTGCAGCCATCACTGTTGTTTGGCGGGCCCAGGCTGCATTCGAACCCACCAGCTCAGGTGTATGTGGCTGGCGCCTTAGCCGCTTGAGCCACAGGCACCAAGCCGTGGTAAGACATTTATACTCTCAATAGTTTGGAAATGTACCCTTGCATAGTGCACATTATTTTGATTATGAGTTCTGTTGTGGAACCAAGGTGACACGGCTTAAAATATCAAAATGTCTGGGAAAGATGTGGCTAAGGAACACATGGTGGAATGGTTTGAAAAGTTCCATTTTGGTGATTTTAATCTTGACAATGAGTTATGTGCGCAATCTGAGACCAAGGTGGATAATGACGACCTGTAGCTATAGTGGAAGCAAGTCCATCTCAACCTCTGCGTGAATTAGTAGCGAGGTTTCATGTTACCATTCTAACAATATTGGACCATTTGAAACACATAGCCAAAGTAAAGAAGCTGGATATTTAGGTTCTGAATGAATTAAACAAGCATCAGAAGAGAAATTCTGATTTCTCTCAAAGTTTTGCCTTTCTTTGCCATCGCAACATAAAAACTATTTCTATACTGTTAACATGTGATGAAAAATTGATTCTTTTTGATGGTAACAAATTTTTGGCACAAGGTTGGATAAAGATGAAGTGGCAATACACAGTTCCAAACCAAATATTCCAAACCAGAAAAAGCATGGTGCCTGTTTGGTGTTCCAGTGCTTGTATGAAACCTGATCAGTTGATGAGAGTGGATGTCTACTGCACCCAATTGGATGAAATGATGAGGATGCTTGTGGTTAAGCAGCTGAAATTGGTTAATAGAGACAGGCCAAACCTCGTGGAAGACAATACTCGACCACATGTTGCACAAACAACACTGTTCAAACTGCAGAAGCTGCAGTTGGAAACTCTGTTGCTCAGCGTATTCACCAGACCTCGCACAACTGACTACCACTTCTTCCAGGATAGGAACCACTACTTCTTCCAAGGAAAAATTCAATTCTCAACAAGCTGTGGAGAACGCCTTTTGCAATTTCATTGCCACTTGCTCTTCAGGCTTCACTGCTGGCATAAACAAAGTACCATTAAGATGACAAAACTATATCGATGAATGATAATGCTTCATGTTTGAAATATAATAAACTAAAGTTTTGATTTGAAATCATATATTTCATAATAAATGGAGGTAAAATTCACAGAGCATAAAATCATCCATTTTAAATCGGATAATTCAGTGGCATTTAGTATTTTCACAATGTTGTGGAAGCACCACCTCTATCTGGTTCCAAAACATTCCCATCAGTTCAGGGTAAAACTCCATAGTATTAAGTACTCCTCGTTCTCCCCTCCCCCAGTCCCTTGCAACCTATTTTCTATCTCTGTGGATTCTCCTCTTCTGGATGTTTCACGGAAGTGGAGCCATACCAAATATGGCCTTTTTGTGTCTGGCGTTTTTACTTAGCATACTGTTGCAAGGTTCATCTATGTTGTAGCTGTCACTGCCTTATTCCTTTTTATGGCTGAATAATACTTAATTGTAATGATAGAGCCCATCTTGTTTATCCTTTCATTTGTCAATGGACATTTGGGCTCTCTGTACCTTTTGGCTACTGTGAATTGTGTTGCTATGAATGTGCTTATATACGTATTTGCTTGAGTTCCTGTTTTCAATTCTTTTGGAAATGGAAATAAGTGAGGCAAAAGGGTGATTTTAGTACACGCTAAGATACTCACTGATACAGATGGACCCAAAATTCTGGTTCAAAAATCAGCTGTTCCAGGGTGGATGTAAGGCGAGAACCACCCTCCACCCAAATCTTCCTTCCTTCCCGTGCTGTTCAGCAGCATTCAATGGTGGAGTGGAGCTACAGTTCCTTCTATGTATTCTTACAGACTGTAGAGTGAAATATATTGGAAAAATAATAAGATAGGAGGAAAAAACCATATTTTTTTCCACTGTCCTGACTGAACAAATCCTGAGTTAAAAAGGAAGCTTCTCTCAGAAAACTACAAGGATTGAATCACAGGAATTTGTTGCCTGTCAATTGAATTGAAGGCAGCAGAATTGAAGTGATTTCTGCTCATTCTTTAACTTGTTACCCCCTAATTTCATCATCGCACAGGTTGAACATAGTCAAAGTAAGTGGGAAGAGGACAATTTTCATCCAGTATAAAATGCCCAACTCAATTAAGATAAGCACCCTTGCCTTTACCCCACAGGCACCTGGTATAGCGTTTCTCAAACAACACCCCACTGGTATTTGGGGAGGTCCTCTTCTTCATTGTAAAGTGGCATCCTGGAAAAATTGTTTAGGGTCTCTGACTTCCAAGTGCTAAGTGTCAATAGCTGGACCCCATCCTCTGGAGAAGCAGGATAGGTGAGAGTTCCGCCTCATTCGTGGCGTGACTCATTAGGGAATTCTGCTTGCTGGTGTGCCATTTCTCCAGGGAAAACTGCCTGAAACACAGGCAAGTCATTCGCTTAAGAATCACAAGTTGCAAATATGGGCTACTGGGTAAATTTTAATTTCAGATAAATCATGAACCATTTTTTTTAAGTATGTCCACAAATTTTAACTGGGTGTCCTGGATTTTTATTTGTTAAAATCTGGCAAGTAATGAGACCACCCTAGTCCCAGGTCAGTTGGCAGAGTCATGACCCAATAAATGGTAGCTCTACTACTGAAAGCCAGGTCTGTTTACGCTGACTTTAGAACCCACCTGATTTCTATTGCTGTGTGCTGCCTTCTGCACTTGAGCAACTCTCATGTGCAAAACCCATGCCCTGGAGGATACAAAGATAAAGGATAATTCCTAAGTTCAAGTTATTTGGCTTGTCCATGACAAGAGAAAAAACTCTGGAAGAATTGTGAGGTAGAACTGTCTTCTTGAGGGCCTAGTGTGTGATGAAAGCCGAATCAGTTTATACTGTAGGTGGAATTTAAAAGTTTAAACCAGAAACTTGGCACAGGACCACCCCTCCACCAGGGAGGCCGGGCTGCACGCTCTGGGCACTCTGGGCACTCCCAGCCTTTTGCCACCACCGCCACTGCCATGGTGATTCCTGTGGAGCCATGTGCAGCACCAACTGTGCTGAGCCCCACAGGATGACAAGCAGAGCTGGAGCTGCAGGAGCTGGCTGGGACACCATTCTAGCCAGGAATAAGCACATGATAAGTCGATGTTATTGTGCAGTGTGTTTGCTTGAAAACAAACTTTTGAAAAAAATTTTTGCAGTTTTTGGCTGGGGCTGGGCTTGAACCTGCCACCTCCAGCATATGAGGCTGGCACCCTACTCCTTTGAGCCACAGTACCCTGCTGTCACCCTGGGGCTGCAGAGCGAGGAATGGGCAGCTGCTCAGACTGATCCAGGGTCTGCCAACTGGACCCACACCCAGGGGCCAAGTCCTCATGATGCTTCAGCCTCTTCCCCTTGAAAGGAGAGGCCTGAAGGAATCGTCTATTGTTGGTCATTGGCAATCAAATAGCTTTCTATTTGTTACGTATAAATTTAAATTTAAAATCACTTTTATAAAGGATGGGGGAGGGGACATTTGAAAAAGGAATCTAATTTTTTATGGACCATGAAGGTTAATAATAAACCAATAGGAGTGGATGAAGTTTTTATGTTGTTATAGCTTCATGTAAAGGTCCTAAGTTAGTTTCATACTAGGGGTGAATACATTGAATATTTTTTCTTCCATGCTTGAGACACTTTACTGAGAAGAATATGTTCCAGCTCCATCCATGTAAACATGAAGGAGGTGAGGTCTCCATCTTTCTTTAAGGCTGCCTAGTATTCCATGGTGTACATATACCACAATTTATTAATCCATTCGTGGATCGATGGGCACTTGGGTTTCTTCCATGACTTAGCAATTATGAATAGGGCTGCAATAAAGATTCTGGTACAAATATCTTTGTTATGATGTGGTTTTTGGTCTTCTGGGTATATGCCCAGCAGAGGAATTACAGGATTGAATGGGAGATCTATTTTTAGATCTCTAAGTGTTCTCCATATATCTTTCCAAAAGGAATATATTAGTTTGCATTCCCACCAGCAGTGCAAAAGTGTTCCCTTTTCTCCACATCCACGCCAACATTTCTGGTCTTGAGATTTTGTGATATAGGCTAGTCTCACTGGAGTTAGATGATATCTCAGAGTAGTTTTGATTTGCATTTCTCTGATGATTAACCAAGTTTCAACCTAAGAACAGGGGGAAGGGGGAAAGCGTGGGGAGGGAGGCGGGATGTGGGTAGAGGGAGGGGGATTGAAAGGATCACACATGTGGTGCATCTTACAAAGGTACATGTGAGCCTTGGCAAATGTGGAATGTAAATGTCTTGACAAAGTAACTAGGATGATGCCAGGAGGGCTATGTCAACTAATGAGATGAAAATGTGTCAAATATTCTATGAAACAAGTGTATGATGCCCCATGATCATATTGATGTACACGGCTATGATTTAATAAAAAAAAAAAAAGTTTTTTATGTTGTTTAAAGGACGTTCGGAGTTATCTTACAGATGTATATAGGCATTTAAAGGGCACTGGGAGCATTTCTGATTCCCAGACTACTTTGCATTTAAACACTCAGCAGAGAATGACCCTTTTTGGGGTGTTGGACCTTTTCCACTCCCTACTTGTAAAAAGGAAAATGAAATGGGAGAAGTGGCACATCAATAAATGGGTGCACCCCATGCCATTCTTAGAATGCCCCTCGGCCCTGCTCCCTCTTACTTTTATTGTCTTCTGTCTTCCTTCTGCTATAGTCAATGATCTTCCACAGAATATGTGAATTTTTGGTGAGGTTTTGGGTACAGAGTTAAATCCCATGGTAACAATTAGGTGCTATGAGATGTTTCTGCCAATAGAGTAGAAAGCAGCCGGGAGGTGACAGTTTTCATGGCCTCTGCCATTGTGTAGTTAGTCACTCATAAGAACAACGCTGTTGATCCTTGTTGCCCTAAGAGGCCATTGTCCTGTTTCTGCCTTGGGGATGGGGAGTGCTTCCTGTAAAGATCTCTTCTGTGGACAGAAAGAAAACGTCACCACCAAATAAGAGCCATGGTGGCCACTGACTCTTCTCATGCCCTTTGCAAATACCATGGTTGACCCCCCAAAGCAACGCTGAATGCTGATGTGCACAGGTGCCAGCTGCCATTTCCCAAACTCTACATATCCTTTCATCTGAGATTTAACCCCTCTTGCTTTCTCATGTTCTCCTGTCTCCTTGAAAAGAAATAGTATAGGTGAAACCCTTTTTTTCATACCAGATAAAAAGCATCTGAGCAAGGACATTTTCTAAAAATGTGTCTTGGGCTTTTTTATTCTGATTACTTAGTGTAATCAATGTATATTCCCTTACTGGGCCAAAACATTGTTATGTAGCTGCTGATTCATACATGGAAGGCCAACTGACTAGAACACTAGTTGTTTTATGCTGCAAGAACTGGGGCACACAGTTCCCCAGTCATCATGCAAGGTAACCTTTGATTGTACTTCCCAACTCCTCATTATTTCTTCCAGAGATATCTCATCTTTTCCCCAAAGAAGAAATACAACAGCTGTACCTTTAAATCACAGATATTATGCAACATGTCTTATAACACAAATTAAATTCTACAAAAGTAGCAGTAAATTTTATTTGGATATTTTAACCAATTAAGTATTTTATACCTAACCAAACTTTAAATAAAACAAAAATAAAAACTACAAGGAAAAAGCCAAAGATGTATTGTTGACATATTCGGGTTGATTTATAGACTGAGAGATCTGTAGATGAAGCAGCCTGAGAGGTTCTCCCTGGGATGTGACTTCCTACTTTTACTTCATCTTTGGTTCAACGGGTAGCTGATTAGGAGGCTCAACCAAGGTCAGAAGCTAATTAGTGGGTTTCATAGATTGAGTAGAATGGTCGTAGAGATAAGTACATAGCCTATCCAAGTAGCTTTCTTGAGCTAAGTCGTTACTAAACATTCTAGAACTTAACCATCCGAAAGGGTTTCAAATGTCTGATTGATACTTTATTCCAGCTGAGTTCATACCAAAGTTGTGAAACAAACTCCTCTGAACTCTTCCCTTTCCTTAAATGGAATAACACCCCCACCCCAAGTTGCACTGCTTGTAGTTGGGGGAGTAAGGATACAAGCACTGGCTTGGCTGTCACCACTAGTGTCTCACTGTGTCATGTGCACCCCTGGTCCACTGGCTCTGAGCCAGAGCAGCTTTAGGAATTGCCCTAGGACTACAGCCTTTGTGGTCTGCCTTATGAATTTATTCCCCAGGGCTCAGGCCAATTTTTACAGCTAATGGTGGAGCTAACCAGAACTTACGTTTTGGAGCTGAGGGTTTCCCTTTGGCTGGGCTGGTATAAATGCTCTTTCTGTGGGGTGATGGGAGAATTCTGCCCTGTGCTATGTTCCTCTGTGACAGGGTGGCCCTGACTTCCAATGCATCAGTCCACGATCACTTCACTCTCCCTTCCCCAGGCGCACAGATTCTCTCTCCACTTGGTGTATTGGCGTGGCACTGTCAGGGGATGGGGGCAGGGTGGTATAGAAAATGCAAGACTGTTTTTCCCCTAATCAGTGTCTCTTTCCTTGATATAATTTTAAAACCAAGTACTGTGATATCTTACCTGTGTGTGTTTATTTATTTATTTATTTTGACAGAGTCTTGCTCTGTTACCCAGGCTAGAGTACCACGGTGTCAGCCTTGCTCACAGTAACCTCTAACTCCTGGGTTCAGGTGATCCTCCTGCCTCAGCCCCCCTGAATAGCTGTGACTACAGGCACCTGCCACCACATCTGGCTAATTGTTCTCTTTTCAGTAGAGATGGGGTCTTGGTCTTGCTCTTGCTTGGACTGGTCTCAAACTCCTGAGCTCAAATGATACCCCCACCTTGGCCTCCCAGAGTGCTAGTGATTTTTCATTTTCTAAAGGTACCTGCTTTTGTGGATAGTTATTGAATTTTGTGTTTATGTAGAGGGAGGATCATTAGAGGTTTCTATTTGCACTGCACACCTTTTATTCATTTATTTGGGTAGTGACTTTTTAAAAAATTTAATATTAAAGGGTACAAACATTTTTGATTACATGGATTGCTTTTATATTGCTTGAATCATGGCTATAGATGTGCCCAACACTCATATAGCATTCATTGTACCCACCGGGTAGGTTTTCACCCCTCCCAGCTCCTCCTCCGTGGTTGATTTCCATGTTTCACTTCCCTCTGTGCTTATGTGAGCTCATCAGTTAGCTCCAATTTAACAGTGAGTGCATATGGTGGTTATCTTTCTGTGCTTGAGATACTTCACTTAGGAGAATGGTCTCCAGTTCCACCCAAATTGTTGCAAAAGGCATTAATTCATCTTTATTTGTGGCTGAGTAGTATTCCATAGTATGCATATAACACATTTTGTTAATTCACTCATGAGTCGATTGATGGGCAATCAATTGGGTTGATTCTACATCTTTGCAATTGTGAACTGTGCTGCAGTAAGCATTTGAATACAGGTATCTTTTTGATAAAATGACTTCCTTTCCTTTGGAAAAGTAACTACAGAGTAATGAGATTGCTGGGTCAAATGGTAGGTCTACTTTTAGTTCTCCGCAGAATCTCCGCACTGTTTTCCATGGAGGTTGCATTCAAAAGAAGATAGAAAAATGGCCAATAAACATCTGAAAAAATGCTCAATGTTACTAATTATCAGGGAAATTCAAATTAAAACCACAATGAGGTATCACTTTATCCCAGTCAGTAGCCTCTAAACAACAGATGCTGCCATGGATGCAGAGAGAAAGGAATGCTTATCCACACCTTTTAATTCTAGAGTTGACCCAGTATTATTACTGATAGGTAAGGACTTACTACTGTTATTTTGTTGCTTGTTTTCTGGTTTTTTTTTTTTTTTTTTTTTTTTTGTGACTCCTTTCCTCATTTCTATCTTTTTTACTGTCTTCCTCTTTTTGCTAAGTGATTTTTTTTTTTTTCTGGCAGTATGTTTTAATTCTTTTTTTTTTTTTTTAATTTTTTAGTGACTATCATAGGTTTTTGCATTGTGATTAATGAGTTTTACAGAATATTTTATAGATGCAACATGTTTTATTTTTTAAATTCAGATTACGATGGGAGTATATGCAATTAGGTTACATAGTTTGCTTTTGTAAAGTTAATGTCCAAGTTGTAGTTGTGTCCTTCACCCAGGAAGTATGAAACATGCCTGTACAATGTACCCCTTAGGTGGGAATTTACCCAACCCCTTGTCCTCCTACCGCTTGAATTTCATTGAGTTTTTCCCTCATGTGAGCATATTGGTGTTATTCTACCAGTTCATATTTAATGCTGAGTACTTTTGATGTTTGTTTTTCCATCCTTGTGATATTTCACTTAGGACAATGGTCTTCAATTCCTTCCAGGTTGTTACAAAAGATACAAAATTTCCATCTTTTTGTGGCTGAATAATATTCTATAGTATGCTTATACAACAATTAATTAATCCATTTATATATTGAAGGGCACTTGGGTTATTTCCACATCTTTGTGATTGTGCTGCCATAAACCTTTTGAATGCAAGTGTCTTTATGATAAAATGACCATTTTTCCTTTGTGTGGATATCTAATAGTGGGATTGCAGGATCAAATGCTAAGTCTATTTTTAGTTCTTTTAGGAATCTTCATACTACTTCCCACAGAGGTTGAACTAGTTTGCAGTCCCACCGAAAGTATATGAATGTTCCTTTCTCTCTGTATCTATGCCAGCAACTGTTGCTTGGGGACTTTAGGATGTGAGCCATTCTCTCTGTGGTTAGGTGGTATCTCATTGTGGTTTAGTATTTCTCAGATGATTAGAGATGATGAACATTTTTTTAATGTGTTTCTTGGCCATTGGTCTATCATTGTAAGAAAAATTTCTGTTCATGTCTCTTACCCAGTTGTTACTGAGGTTGTTTGATCTTATTGATTTGAGTTCTTTGTAGATTCTGGTTACATTGTATTAGCCCTTTGTTGGATGGGTACCATGCAAATATCCCATTCTGTAGGTTGTCTCTTTGCTTTGGTGATTATGATCTTAGCTGTGCAAAAACTTTTTAAGTTGATCAAGTCCCATTTATTTTTGTTGCTGTGATTATCTTTGAGGTCTTCTTCGTAAATTCTTTCCATGGGCCAAAATGTTATTTTAAACAGATGAAAACTTATCTTAGATCAAAAATTAAAGGATAGAAACAAAGGAAATATTAGCAAAAAAAACTCTATAACTCTATCTCCCTTCACTTTTTGACATTTTATGTCTCAATATACATATTTCATATTGTATCTCTCTTTTTTTTCCATATTGTATATCTCTTAAAGGTTGCATTTTGAAAGAGTTTTCTTTTGGGTTTCATACTAGAGTTATGAGTGGATTGAATACCACAATTATAATATTAGAGTATTCTGAATTTATCTCTGTACCAGTGTGTTTTATATTTATTTTATGTATTTATTTCACCAGTGGCTTTTGCACCTTCAAAAATTTTCTTTCTGCATTTAGTGTTTTTTTTTTTTTTTTTCCCTTTCAGATTGAAGAACTCTCTTTAGCTGTTCTTGTAAGATGGATCTAGTAATGGTGAATCCTCTTTACTTTTGTTTGTCTTTGAAACACTTTGTCTCGCCTTCATATTTGGAAGATAACTTTTCTGGATACATTGTTTTTGCATGACAGTTTGTTTTTCTTTAGCATTTAAAAAACGTTATCCTAATCTTGCCTAGCCTATATGGTTTCCACTGAGAAATCTATTGCCAGATTTGCTTCTTTCTTCTTGCTGCTTTTAGGATCTTTTCTTTGTCCCTGACATTTGAGAGTTTGATTATTATATGCTTCTGACTGGTCTTATTTGGGTTGAATGTGTTTGGTGTCCTCTGACCTTCCTGTACCTGGACATTTCTATCTTTTTAGAGTTTTGGAGAGTTTTTTTTTTTTTTTAACAAGATTTTTTTCCCTAGCTCTTGATCAGATAATTCTTGAACACCAAAAATTCTTAGATTTCATCTTTGATGTACTTTTCTGTATCTTGTAGAGAGACTTTATTCCCTTAAATTCTTTATTCTTTTGCCACCTCTGTGTGTTTTCAGATGGCCTGTCTTTGAGCTCATTAATTAATTCCTTTGATTTATTCTGCTCTTGTCAATGTTCAGTGAGTTTTTTAGTTCAGTGAATGTATTTCTCAATTCTAAGATTGGTTTGCTTTTTAAAAATTTTAATCTCTTGTTAAATTTATCTGATAAATTTCTGAATTGTTTTTCTATATTATCTTGGATATAACTGAGTTTCCTTAAAACTACTATTTTGAATTCTTGGTCAGAGAGCTCACCTAGTGCCATGTCTTTAGGACCAGCCCTGATTCCTTGCTTTGTTGGTGGAGATCATGGTTCCCTGTTTGTTTCTGTTTCTTATGGATGTATGTCTATGTCTTTCCATTGAAGTATTAGGTATTTATTTCAGTATTCTCTGTATGACTTGTTTTGGTTTCGTTGAATATGTATGCTTAGAAATTCTTTGAATTTTACCTGTTGATTGTATTTCTTTCTTTTCTTTTCTTTCTTTTTTTTTTTTTTTTTTCTTGGTAGAGTGCTGCCTTCATTTTTGGCACTAGATGGCACCCTGAGGTCAGGTTTTAGTCGGCTCTAATCTGTGATCAGAACCTGTTCTGAATGGAGAAAGTCCCAGAGGGCTTGTCTTGGCAGTGTGGGAAGACCGGCTGGGAGTTCCTACCCAGGTACCAGTGGAACAAATATGCTACAGAGTGGTGCTGCTGAACAGCCACTCGGATTTGGCTTCTCCTTTGGCTGAAGTTATAGAGCAGAGTTTCCATGGATGGAGATTGGTAATCCTTCCTTCTCTGTTGCCTCTGGTTTTTCCTAAGGGATATTTCTGCCTTCAGGTACTTGTGATGCTTCCCATGGGTTGAGCAGCCTCAGGTCTTCTGCCATGGAACCCAAGATGGTGGGGAAACTGGATCCTACTTTTTACAGTGTAAAGACAATGAGTTGGGGAAAAGATTTCATGTTTTTGGTGCCAAACAGATTGGGGAGGGATGTCACAGATATGGAAATCCAATTCTCTTACCATCTGCTCTTTTGTTTGTTTGTTTATCAGGCCTTGCCTGGGTTCAAACCAGCCTGCCCTGGTGCATGAAGTTAGTGCTCTAATCACTGAGATAAAGGTGCCCAGCCTGTCTGCTCATTTTTTCCCCTATATTTTTGTGGCTCCAGGAACTGTCTGATCCTCCTATTTGAGTTCTGGGATATTTCAGGTGACCATCTTGCCACTGTATATATTTTTTTTCATTGTTTTCTCTCTCTCTCTCTCTCTCTCTGTGTGTGTGTGATAATGCCATCTTGCTTCTATATTGCCATTTTGAAACCAGAAGTCTTATAACATTTTATTTCTTAAATCAGACAAAGTTCAGAAGCACATATGGCAAAATGTTAACATCTGTTAAATCTAAGTGGTGAGTATATGGGTGATACTATTTTCTGTATGACATAAACATTTCATACATGATAACAAAAATATTTTTTCTATAACTAAAAAGATAAGTCAGAGGAATTCAGGACAATGTCTGTCTTGTAGTTCTCACTTGGATAAAAGTTGAAGAGTGTAAAATTCTTTTTCCCTTTAGACCAGTGCAGAATCATTTCTTGAAGTACAGTCTCTCTCTGTGGATCAAAAAGGAGGGGCATGCTTGTTTATACCAAATCAAAAATGAACCAAAAGACACTATAACTTTCCCCAAAAGAAAACAATGAGCAAAGATTTCCTAAATCTCTGATTGATCATATTTCATGCTTTCTAATGGAAATGAGGACCTATTCAAAGATCTTATGAGTGGTTTAAAATGATGGCATGACATTTGCAAAGCTAAAAGAACTGTTTTTTCTCATTGGTAGTTTTCTAGGCAGTTATAATGTCAAATCACGTGAGGGAGCTATGAGCAAAGGGAACAAAAAGAAGATGTTGGGGAAGGATAATTTGCCTTGTAAAAGGACATGAAAATATCTGAGAACTTTAACTAACTGCCTCTCTTAGGCTACTTGCTATTTGAGCAAAGATAAATGCTTTCTTGCAATTATCCAGCTGATTATAAAATAGAAGGGACCCAATCACAAATCCATATAGAATCACAACAATAGCAGACTAGGGCCCAAATGTTAAATTTGAGAAAGCATTTTACTCCATAATTAAATCTAGGTCTATTTCATTATATGGTGTTACAGGCCAGGAGTCATAGGATGCATTACTGAATTTTGAAGCATAGCATTTGATTAACAAACATAATAACGTTACAGAATTTTTTTTTTTTTTTTTTGAGACAGAGTCTCACTGTGTTGCCCTCAGTAGAGTGCTGTGATGTCACAGCTCACAGCAACCTCAAATTCTTGGGCTTAAGCTATTCCCTTGAATAGCTTGACACAGCCTCCCAAGTAACTGGAACTACAGGTGCCCAACACAACACCCGGCTATTTTTTGTTGCAGTTGCCACTGTTATTTAGTTGTCCTGGGTGTATGTGGCTGGCACCATAAGCACTGTGCCCAATCAGAAGGTTTTTAAAAAATTCAGCACTTGATAATTTCCAAGTATCAGTCTATCGTTAATTAATTTAATGTGATGTAGCAAACTGGTGAGCAGTTTATTATGGTTTGCTGACCACAGCCTAATCAATTTGTGTCAATTTTATGCTTTATATTTTATTGCTACATAGTTTCACTCCCATTGCATTTTACAGATCAGATTAATGTATCAATATTAATAAAAGGAAAATTAAAAGAGATCCCAGCCAGTAGTCCAAAATAATTAACCACCAAGGAATTAAAAAGGAGCTCTGCATTTTCCTGTCTTCAGAAGCCACACATAGGACAGGGCTTCATCCTGGTTGAAAATCCCTCCATGTAGGAGAAATTTACTAAAGTGGCTTGTGCACATGCAGTGGCATCATTGGGTGTAGCTACTGCTGTGCTTCTTTGCCAACAACTGCTATTGAACATTTGCCACCTTCCCTGCTGCTGCTGAGGCTCAGGATTAGATGCAGGGAGGCCAGCAACCCTCACAACTTCATCTGTTGGCACAGCAGGCAGGCGGGAGCCAAGCAGCATGGCAGAGGGAGAAGAAATCTTTGAAATCATCAATTTGAAGGCCCTGCCTTGAATTGGCGATTCTGACGGGAAGTGGAGTGAACACAACTTGAAGTCATAGAGCTAGTGATGGCATCTAAGAGAGAGAGAGCCCTTAGAGAGCAGATTGGGTAGAGAGAGAGACTTCTCTGATGGGGACCATGTGGGAAACAGGTGAGGTTTTGTTACAATAGCTCTTTTTTTTTTTTTTTTTAATTTGAGCATTATGAGCATATGAGGCTGAGTATATTTTTGTTTCTGGGTGCTGTCCTGTGCATTGTAGGATACTTAGTAGTATCCCTGGCCCTTACCCACTATGTGCCAGTAGCACCTCTCCCTGTTAGAACAACAAAATGTCTCAGACATTGTCAAGTGTCTGCTGAGAAGCAAAATTACCCTGGTTGAGAACCACTGGTATAGCATGCAATGACCCTTTCAGCAGGCTGCATTTTGGATATTGTTGCACTCAATGTGGCCTAATTTACCTCTGTTATGGGTTGAATTGTTACCCCCACAAATATATGGGGAAGTCCTAACCCCCTAGTACCTCAGATTATGTCATTATTTATTTATTTATTTATTTTTTATTTTTTTTTTATTTTTATTTATTTATTTATTTTTTTGGCCGGGGCTGGGTTTGAACCCGCCACCTCCGGCATATGGGACCGGCGCCCTACTCCTTGAGCCACAGGTGCCACCCTATGTCATTATTTAAATATAGTGTCTTTATAGATGCAATGAGTTAAGATGAGGTCATACTGGTATAGGGTGGGGCCCCTAATCCAACATGATTAGTGTCCTGCTAAGAAAATGATCATTTGAAGATAGTGACGCAGGGAGAATGTCATGTGATCACAGAGGCAGAGATTGTAATGGACAGCAACAGTTGTCTGTAACACCAGATGTTCAGAGAAAGACATGCTAAGAGGAAGTACCATGCTGACACCTTGAGTTTGGACTTGTAGCCTCCAGAAATATAAGGCCATACATTTATGTTGTTTAAATATGTTGTTTAAATTATGTTGTTTGTTGTTTACCCAGTTTGTGTGGTACTTAGTTATGGAAGCCCTAGAAAACTAATATGCCCTGCCAGCTAAAGTTGATCTGTTAACAATTCACATTGCAGCGAGTTGTTTTCAGCACCAGTGCACTGAACTCCAGGCAGGGATTTGGCTTTCAGGAGCAGTCTGTCAGAGACCTGCTAGCTCTCTCCCAAGCAGTTTGCTTATCTGTCCTTAAATCAGCTAGTCCCTGAAATGGGGCCAAGGACTGCTTTGGAAGGCCTCAGATTAAAGGTAAATGACAAAGACAATCAAACTCCAGTGGCATGTTCATGCTTTCCTTCATCCTGGCCCTGCATTTTGTCTGATTTTTTTTCACTTAAGACCAAAACTCTAGGACAGTGGAGAAAACACTCCATGTTAATTTATGAGAAACTACAATCCATTTATTTTTCCATACGTGTCAAACAGTGTCAAAGTTGGTTAGGATCTTGGCTCCTAGCACATTTTTTTTTTTTTTTTTTTTTTTTTTAGCTTACTGAAAAATACAGCTCAGAGCAAAAATATCACATCATACACCTTAAATTCACACACTCTTACCTGTTGATTTTACCTCAATAAAGCTAGAAAAAAATGTAAAGAATGAAGAGCATGTGAAAGTAAAGGCAAAGAGTTCAATCTGGAGACAATGACATGTTCAGAACTCCCTAACCTTAGGCTTCAAGATCTCCCCAGGGACTGCAAGTATCTGCAGCTTTGGGCACCAAGTCCAGAGCAGGCGGGCAGAGGAAAGGGGAAGCAAGGGTGCTTCTACCAGGCCTGTGGCCTGCATCTAGCTGCTCTCTTAATCTGCCTTGGGTGAGCTAGCTGGGCCCTCAGCCAAATTTGCAGTTTCAAAATGGAATAGTAGTGGCAGTGGGAGTAATTATGTGGAACAAAAGCTTTTCTTTTCTTTCTTTGTAATTGTGGAGTTAGGGACACATGATGACACCTACCATTTCATTTGTACCTTCGATGTGCCAGGTGCTTCCCAGACTTGCCTCATGGAATCCTGACAGCTATTCTTGGGAAATGGAGACAATTTGATCTGTTTTCAGGTAATACAATACAACCGAGGCTCAGAGAGGTAAAGAGGGTTTCTTGAAGGTTGTACAACTATAAGGAGAGGAGACCAGCTTGAATCCAGAGCTTTCCTCATTACCACACTGCTCCTCTCCAGCAAGCCCTTGCCTTTCTTGCAAAGCCTGGAGGTCTTCCTGGTGTGCTGAGGAAAGCTACCGGAGAACCTGGACGTGGTAGGCAGAACAATACCCCTACCAAAGATGTCCTATGTTCTAACCCCCAGAACCTGCAAACATGTTACATTACATGGTATTAAGGGTTGATTTGTGTTGGTGCCTTAAGCCCAAGTAACTCCAAATGTGACCTTGTTTGGGAATAGGGTTGTTGCAGACATAGTTAAGTTCAGATGAAGCCATACTGAAGTAAGGTGAGTCCTTACCCTAATATGACTGGTGTCCTTATAAGAAGGGGGAAATTTGGATGCAGGAACACATAGGGAAGAGAAAGAGATGTTACGATGGAGCAGAGATCGAAGTGCTGCAGGCCAAACAACACTTGTGACTGATTAGCAGAAGTGAAAATAGATGTGTAAAAATCCTTTCCTAGAGCCTTTGAAGGGGCCATGGCTCTACCAACATCTTAATTTTGGACTTCTAGTCTTCAGAACTGTGACACAATAAATTTCTGTTGTTTAAAACCACCCCCACCTTTTTTTTTTTTGTGCTTTGATATGGCAATCTCAGGAAACTAACATGCATGGGTGGCAAAAAGGACTTTGCTGATGTGATTAAGGGTAAAAACCTTGTGATAAGATTATTCTAGTTTATGCGGGGTGGTGGCAGCAGCAAATCACAAGGGTCCTCATAAGAGGGAGGCCAAAAGAGAGATTTGAAGATGCTATGCTACTGGCTTTGAAGATAAAGGATGGGGCCATGAGCCAAGGAATATGGGTGGCCTCTAGAAGCCAACAAAGACAAGGAAATTGATTCTCTTTTATAGTTTTCAGGAAGAACATGGGTCTGCCAACATCTTAATTTTAGCCCATTGAGTCCTATTTTGGACTTCCTCTTATCTCTAGAAGAATTATAAGATGTGTGTTGCCGCAAGTTTGTGGTAATTTGTTACAGCAGCCACATATGATGAATGCAATTGAAAACCTAGCAGCCTTGCCTGTGGCCAGGATTCAGCATCCAGCTGCTTTCTTGGACATCAAGATTAGAATGAAGACCTGCACTATTTCACTCACACATCTCTGGGTGTATTCTAGCAAAGAAATCCAGTATGTTTCAAAGTGAGACTTTTCTGAAGACACTGACAATAATATCAAAAATATGAAAAAGGAAAGAATAAACAAATGACTCAGGGTGGAACTTGATATTTGTAGAGAGCTTTATGTTTTACAAAATACTTTCTTCTGTATTATTTCATTGCACTTTTACAAGGGCACAAACAGGAATACAGGATAGGAATCCTAGTTCATGGATGAGAAAACTGAATTTCATAGAGGTTAAATTACTTACTCAAGGTTCCAAAGTTAGTAAGGGCAGAGCTGGGACTTGAAGACAGAGGTTCTTTCCTACCTTCTTCTGGAAATGTAGTAGTAGTTGGTTTTAAAAATGATCATATGGAAGATACAAATTCCATAGCCCACAAAATTCAGTTGTATAACTTTGTTCACTGTTTCCATAGTGAATTTACCTTCTTTGTTAAGTGCTAAATCTGTTGGATGACAAAATATATAGTCTTGGTCACTTTCAGATCACTTAAGCCATTTCAGAACTTATCACATCAGGGTCCTCCTCATCATTCTTTCTCTTGGACTGCCACATTAGTTATACAGGGTTAATAAAACTTTGTGGTATGGGGAAAGGGAGTGTGATGCCAGCCCCTGCTGTGTGATGTACACTGTCTGCTATGGTTTTTGTTCACTGTCACCTCCATGGAACATCCTTTGGTATTCCCACCTGGCCTCATGCCATGTGGTCCATACCACCTTATCCATCACTGCCCCCTCTTTACAACCACATGACTAATTTGAGCCTACCAGCTCATACTTTTTGTAGGACTAAGGGAATATCTTCCTTCTCTCTCTCTCTCCCCGCCTCTGTTTGGAGCTATGTCAAGATCCAGTTTTGCCCCTGGCATCTCTAGGAGTTATCTATACAGTGCTCCTGCTGTAATGGTGTACAGAACTCCTGCCAGGCTGTATCTTACAGTCATTGTTTCTGCTGTGGGCTTCAAAAGCTAAAATTTAGGAAGAGAATATTCACTCATTTGTCTTCCCTATGTCTCTTCAGCAATAGCCCTAATCTGAAGGCAATATGTGTGGAATTCTCAAATTGTGTAAGGCTTGAGGTACAAGGATGTGTTGGTGTAAGAAAACAGCAATGAGTATTTCAAAGTATTCTACCACCAACTCAACTCAATTATCAAAGACGTGGAAATATATTAGAGCTTGGGAAGTTTTGTCATGACTACATGTGAAAGAATACTGACCTCAGAATAAGTAGTTCATGTCCTATACACAGAATTCAGTGATGGATATGTCTTGAAGAAGTTACTTAGTTTCACTTCGCCTCAGTTGATATCTGTAAAATGGGGGTTGTTGAGAGCAGATTCAGGTTTTGTGAGCTTGAAAACTAACACCATTTTTTTTTTTTTTTTTTTTGCAGTTTCTGGCCGGGGCTGGGTTTGAACCCACCACCTCCGGCATATGGGGCTGGCACCCTACCCCTTTGAGCCACAGGCGCCACCCCACCATTTTTTTTTTTTTTTTTTTTTTTTTTTTTTTGAGACAGAGTCTCACTATGTTACCCTTGATAGAGTGCTATGACGTCACAGCTCACAGCAACCTCAAACTGTTGGGCTTAAGCAAGTCTCTTGCCTTAGCCTCCCAGTATCTGGGACTACAGGCATCCACCACAATACCCAGCAGCTTTTTATTGTTGTCATTGTTGTTTAGCAGGCCCTGGTGGGTTTGAACCTGCCAGCCCTGATGTGTGTAGCCAGTGCCCTAACCACTTAACTACAAGTGCTGAGCCAGCTTACACCATTTTTTGAGCCCTTCTAAAATAAAACAATATTGCAAACAAGAATTAGGTGTAAAGAATCATTGGCATCCAGTTATTCCAATTCTGGGGCAATAACAACGTCTAGGGAATCTACGTCAGGATTGGTAAAAAGCCCGGAGGTAATGGATGTGAGAATGCTTTGTAAACTGTGATGCATGGGATGGTGACAATATTGGAACCAACTTTAGAATGGTCACGGACATTCTTGGTCTAAGTAATTGCATACAAGAAAATTTAAATGATCTCTTTTCTGAGGAAAATTCCATTTTACTCTTATAAATTATGATTTTAATGTAAAAAGTAAATCAATTTAATAGGTGGCCTTTGAAAGATAGGCTTTAAAAAGATTGAGCTGAAACTAAGAAAATTAAACCAGATTACAAAAGGCATAGTTTCTTCTCCCTATGTAATGAGCCCCAACATTGTTTCAGAATTGAAATGTGGTAGAGTAAGCCTGGAATTAAGGGATAGGGGAATGGAGTTCACGTCTTGCTCTGTTCCAGCTAACTATGGTTTGGATCTGGTGTCTTATCTAATCTGGGCCTTCTTTTCTTGCATGTAAAATGAAATGATGTAGTCACTAAAAACTGTGAACAACAAAGATATCCTTCAGTAGTAGGTGAGTGGATAATAAACTGTGGTACATCCAGACAATGGAATATTTAGTACTAAAAAGAAAGGAGCTATCAAGCTATGAAAACAAAACAAAACACAAAGGAACTGTAAATGGACATTACTAAGGAAAAGAAACCAATCTAAAAAGGCTACATATGTAAGATCCCAACTATGTAACATTCTGGAAAAGGCAAAACTATGGAGACAGTACAAAGATCGGTGGCTGCCAGGGCCTCGAGGGGAAGACAAGGAGGGGAAAATAGGTGAGATACAGGGGCTTTTTATGGCAGTGTAACTAGTCTGTGTGATACCATAATGTTGTATAGATGTCATGAATTTGTCAAAATCTATTGACCTATAATAATGTAGACTATAGACTTCAGTTAATAAAATATCAGTATTAATCAACAGTAACAAGTGTACCATATACACATAAGATGTAAATAGTAAAAAAAGAAACAATAATATTAGATAATCCCCAAATATACTTCTGCACTGATTTTTAAAATTTTTATAATAACTTGTTTTGGCTTAAATGATAATTTCTAATTATAAAGGAAGAATACAAAAAAGTACAAGAAGTTAGAAAATCACCCTAAAAGTATATCAATATAACCATGTGAATACGAGATGAACATCATCTTAAAGGGCTCCATATTTTGAAGAATAGACAGACCCACAGAAACCCCTTATACTAAAATGTGCTCCTGCCATAATGCTATTAAACAAAAACTACTATACTCAATTTCACTTGTATTAAATACGTGAGAGAGAAAAACAGAAATCAAATCATCTTAACTCTGGCACTAGGTAAAGGGAAAAAATCTCTCATGAGTATTTTTAATCTGCTAGCTCTCATGTGTGTTTTCTGGCCAAATTCACTATCTGTGTGGTCTGAAAAATTTCAAGCAGAGAATTTAATTTGATGTGCTCTAATTTGTCAGCACTCCAAGGCAAGTGGTAGAACCAAATACAAATCCTTTAGAGAGAAAAGTCTCAAAGTATTTCCATAGACAAAGTAGTAATTAAAATGAGCAATTTAGAGTAAACAAAGTGAAACAACAAAAATTGAGAAAATTTCCAGAAACCACAAGGAAAGAACATACTGGAAGTGAGAACCAAGAACAACAAATAAAATGGTAGAAACAAACCACTAAAAGGTTTTAAATATTGGTATTAACCTACCGTGTTTAATACATTTAGGGAAATAAAAGTGAAGATTGAAATTAAGAGCAGGGAGCAGCAGATTTTTAAAAGAATCACATGCAATGTGTTGACTTTAACATGTGATAATTGAGGTCCAAAATTCAATGGATGTATTAGCATATTAAGCACAGCTGAATAACAAATTCATAAATTGGAAAATGGACTTGAAGAAATTATATGGAACATAGTTCAAGAGGCAAAGAACTAGAAAATATGAAAGCAAGTCCAAGAGACATAGATTAAGTGAGAGGTCTAATGTCATCAGTGCCATCTGTTGGAGATATTAGAGGAAAAGGCAATATTAAAGCAGGCAGAGAAAAAAGGTAGATCGCCAAAAAAAGGGAGCAGCAATGATAAATGACATTTCAACAGCAACAACTAAAGTGAAATGACAATGGGATAATATCTTTAGGATTAGAGAAAATATCCATCAACGTAAATTGTACAAGGCAAAAATATTTTTCAAAAATTAAACAATTAAAGATGTTTTCAGGTAAAAGTTGGGTGTCTATTATCAAAAAACACTAAGACAGGGATTCTAGCTATTATGTGTATAAATCTAAAACACTGATGCTATAAAACTATTTATGGAGTAAAACACAGTCCAGAAGTAAAATTTTAGACAGTAAACTTACATAACATTTTGAACTAGTCTGAGTCCTTGCTCCCTATACTTTCCGAACTTAACAGTCCAGATAGAAGTATATCTGGACTTCAGATCTGGACCATTATCTGTTGCTGTTTGTTGAAACTAGGAAACAGGAGAGACTCAGGCAACTAACTGGCTGCCCATTGAACACTGGGCATGGCTCTAAGCTCAGTTCATGTGCTTATGTTGCAGCTAGTCTAGCACCTTTATCCTCTTCTATGTGGGTTAGAAACCTAAATGTAGGTATCTGTCACAGCTCTCTCTATATCTAATTTCTTTAAGTTGTGGCTGGGAAGGATGAGACTCAGAGAAGTCATAAGGCTGATGGCTGGCATTAAAGGGGGAAGAGTCCAGTTTTTCTGAAACTGCGTCTAGTGTTCTTTCTCCAGCATCATATACTCTTGGTCTCATAGCAAAATTATTTTCAGTCTGTAACTCTTTGACACAAGGGTGCTTGGTTCGAGGCTAACATTTGGATCTGATATCAAACTGTGGATTACTGTGTTGGCCCTGGTCTATAGCTACCTCAAGGAGCATGAACTCAGGATCTCTGAGCAGATTAGGCAGTTTGAGATCTCAACTTCGTGACTTTCAGTCCACTCCGAGGGGATACTCCAGTGATGAACTGGGTAATGGTTTCCTTCCTCCCAGAAATCACGTCAAACACCATCTCTCAGAAGTTTCAGATCCTTGACTTCCTGGGGATTATTAGATCTTGGAGCAACCCCAAACTGTAGTTTGTTGAATTTTCAACAGAAAATCCTTGAAAGTTTTTGGGTCTTCATAGACATGGGTCTGTTGTCAGGTATAACATTAAAGCAAGCGTAAATTTCTGAGTAGCCTTGAAATTTTGAATAAGAGTGCTGACATCTGATAGAGAGGATGGTTAGGACCTACTTGGGGTTTGAGGTGGTTAAAATAACAATGAGAATATGGTGTTCTAGTAATAGTTTAATTGGCTTGAGGCAGGAAATGGGGCTGTAGCACTTAGAAATAGCTCACATGTTGCTTTATCTTTGGAGAGTTCAGGAAAGGGGCTCCTCACAATCGTATGAATATGACTGGCACAATTTAGAGATAATTAAATTGGCTAGTATCTTTCTATTGACAATAGCTTGTTGGAAGGAAAGGCTTTCAAAAAGAAAATGACATTCTGATAAGAGTATTTGTTTACACTACTCAGCTTAATTCTACCTTTTTATATCATGTATGAATTTTTACTTAAAACATATCTTGATTACATGTGCTTATTTTTAAAATACTCCTTATTATCTGTACTTATTTTTCTCAAACTCAGGTGAACTTCTTATAGGATGAGTTATCAAAGCTTCTTGTCTGTGAGAGATATTCCTTTCCTGTGCTCCCAGTTCCCTGCATTGAATACTGTGGTGTAATTTCCTGTTTACTTGTCCATCTGTATCCCCAGTGACCTGTTCCTATAACATAGTAGACTTCAGTGATTTTAGGTTTAATGGGGGAATGAATGAATGAATGAATAATTGTAAAAAAGCATTTTTTTGAGACAGTTTCACTTTGTTGCCCTTGGTAGAGTGCCGTGGTGTTACAACTCACAGCAACCTCAGACTCTTGGGCTGAAGTGATTCTCTTGCCTCAGCCTCCCCAGTAGCTGGGAATATAGGCACCCACCACAACACCTAGCTATTTTTAGAGATGGGGTCTTGCTCTTGCTCAGACAGGTCTCGAACCTGTGAGCTGAGGTAATCCACCTACCTCAGCCTCCCAGAGTGCCAGGATTACAGGCATGAGCCACCACGCCTGGCCAAAAATTATTCCGTGAGGGTTTTTAGGAGAAGTATTTTGCTCCTGATTGGGTGAAATATGGGATATTTTCAAAAAGATGTATCATTAGAGATATGTTTGAAAAATACTTAGATTTCATAAGGGGGGAAAGCCAAGGGGAATTCAAGATGAAACATCATGAGCAAACCACAGGTGCATAAGTGGGAAAGTATAATAATATAATGGCCAGTTCAGAATGGCTAGATCAGTGGTTCTCAAACTTGAGTATGCATTAGGATTGAATGAAAGGTTTACTAAGATCCAGATGGCTGGGCCCCACCCCTAGAGTTTCTGATTGAGTAGGTCTCTGGTGGACCCCAGTAATGTTCATTTCTAACAAGATCTCAGATGATGCTAGTCCAGAGACTTGACAACTACTGGGCTGGAGAATAGTGTATTTGGAAGTAGTAGTAGTAAATAAAGCTGGAAAAATAGATGGGGTCACACTGTGGAAGGTTATCAAATGATAAGTTGACTATTTTGTTTTATTGGTACATGCAGGGGAGTCACTGGAGAATCCTGAATGTGCAAGTAATTTGATCAGAGCTATTTCTTTAGGAAAATTAATCTTGTAGTAGCCAAAAAGATGGCTTGATAGAAGTGAGTTGTTGGGGGGTCGGATGGAGAGATTGGAAGCAGAAGACCAGTTAGGCAGTGACTCCAATAATCCAGGTTTCAATAAACCATTCTATATTGCTGAACCTTACCTTTTAAAATGTTAATCATTTGGATGGAATTCTTCCTAAAATACATTACACATTCTCTGCTTTCCTACAGCGAGAACCCTGAGCATAAAGCATTCTCTTCATAACTCCAAGTTATCGTTCTCAACATCAGCGATTGCACTGGGTTGTAACACAGTAAGCTCTCATGGGTATGGAAGTGTAAAGAGCTTTTGGCCTAATTCTAAATGCCCTGGAACTGCTGTGAATTTTTAGTTTTGTGTCTTCTATTGATAGCATTTCTGACTCTCCCTTGGCAGCTTCCCTCTCCATTCTAATTGGCTGATTCTAATCTGCAATGGGCTGGAAAACCAGATATAATTGTGTGTAATGTAAGAGTAAATAGAGAATGGGTGAAGTCTATGAATAAAGTCTCTAAGCTTTGAGGTGTGAACGCTGCAACATTTATTTCGTCTGCTCACAGGTCCTTCAATGTTCCTCCTATTTGATGACCCCCTTCTAGGTAAGTGAGATTGCTAGGAAGACAAGTAATGTGTTGTCAGTGGGAGTTTCATGTCTTTTATTTCTAAATCAGAATACTTGGGAGATTTTGTAAAATCTATAATTTTGAGTAAATTTTCTTCAAGGAAAAGGGAAAATGGCATTTTAAAAGACAAATTGTATTGTTTTTTGATCACCCTCCCCCACATCCCCATCTTGGCAGTCACTGAACTTACACTCTGGACCACGTGTCATTTGTGATATTCCCCTTGAGAAGTTTCCATAAAAGATGCGGAAAAGTTTCTAACGTTTGATACGTTAGAGTTTATGAAGGTGATAAGATAAACCATTTCTTTGGTACGCTGTCAGGAGATAGGAAGGTAGGGGAGAATCCCATTTGGTACCATATTGAGTTTCCAAACAGCCTCCCTCTTTTCAAAGGAAGCAGAGTCCCACAAAAAGTCTTCAGGCAACTGCATATGGGCCCTGTGGAGTTTATTAACTTGTTTTTCAACAAAGTGTAAATGCTACAGATCCAAATGCAGCTGGAAAGGGGAAAGAAAGAGGATCCTAGGCCAAAAATATTTATCACCACAGTGACACTATAAACCACTTAGAGAAAATTTACTCATACATTTAATTATATATGTATATATGAACATGGTATTGACAGAAGAAATAGCTTATGAAGGCGTCAAATTTTATCTTTAAAAGAAAAAGCCAGAAAACAAGAACACAAATGACAAAACATCCTAGTTAGAGCCCAGATGGCTGCATAAAATAAATAGCCATTTCCTTGATGGAAGCATAGGCAATTTGGCTTGTGTTGCTGTAATTCCAGCAGAGATCCTTGAAACAGATGTTGATATTGCTTGTGCATCAAAACTTTCTCAAAGAGCAAGATGTTCAGGTAGCATGAGAAACAAATAACTGCTACCTTCAGATTCTTATGCCAGTGTCACAGGGAGTCAGTACTCTCCCAAAGGGAGATTGGCTTGAGATACCTGGAGCAGAACACATAGGCATAAAAATTGGGGAAGATGGCATTTTTCTATAGTTCTGTTACAGACCAAAACATATCCCAAATGTCCCTGTTACTCATGTTTGTTTTTGATTCTCTCTTTCTGCCTGCCTCCCGCCCTCTGTAGTTCTGTCTCCCTGAAGTCATGTCAGAGAGAGTACTACATCAGCTGTTCTTTGGGGAGGATGATGGGGGTATAGGGAGGAGAGTGAAATTCTCTCATCTCTGGAGTATAAGTTGACTACGTGAGGATGGTTAGGACTCCAGCAGATGGAGATAAATGTAGAAAAACCTCACAGGTGAGATAGAGGGAGTAGCATGAAACAAAGACCAGAGCTGGAAGAGAGTATGGTGTATTTATGGGCTGGTACCAGAGAAATCTGGCTAGAATGTAGGGTTTGTAGTGGTAAAGGAAGGTTGTAAAGAAGCCTGGTAAAATAGAGCAGAAAATAGTAACTGGGGAAATATAAATTAAGGCTCCATGCCTGTAGCACAGTGGTTATGGCATCAGCACATACACCAAGGCTTGCAGGTTCGAATCCGGCCTAGACCAGCTGAACAACAATGACAACTGGAACAAAAAATAGCCTGACATTGTGATGGGTGCCCGTAGTCCCAGCTACTTGTGAGGCTAAGGTAAGAGAATCGCTTATACCCAAGAGTTTGAGGTTGCTGTGAGCTGTGATGCTATGGCACTCTACCGAGGGCGACATAATGAGATTCTGTCTCAAAAATAAATAAATAAAGCAATATGAATTAAAAAATAATTTTTAAAAAATCTTATACTAATGGAAATTTCCTGAAAATTTTCCATTCATTATCTTAGTTGAGGAGAAAGACTTGGATTTCAGTAACTACAAAATGTTAAAAATGGGAACAAGTATCAAGAATTTAAAAGTAAGATATAATTAGAATAATTTCAGTTAGAGTAATAGTTCGGTTTCTGCTAACAGAAATCATATGTCCATTTATATCTGTCCTGTAAAATATCCATTATAAGTAATAAAAATGTCACTACAGATGCCTCAGATCTTAAAGAGATAAAAAATAATTATGAACAACATTGTGTCCGTCAATTAAAAAATCTAAATAAAATGGATTAATTCCTAGAAAATATGCCAACATTCATTTGGCAAGAGTTAGAAGCCTGAGTAGTTCTATAACAATTGAATTGAATCACTAATCAGAAGTATTCCCACAAAAATCTCCAGGCCTGCATGGCTTCACTTGCAAGTTCTATCAAATATTCAGACAAGAAATCACTTCAGTTTTTTTATTAAATCATAGCTGTGTAGATTAATGCGATCAAAATCACTTCAGTTTTGCACAAAATTCCAGAGAACAGAAAATGAGTGAACATTCTGTGACTTGTTTCAAGAGATGAGCATAATCCTAATATGGATGGGAAAAACATTTAAAAAAGGAAAAGTACAGAACAATCTCATTCATTGCGATAGATGCAAAAATTCTAACCAAATGTCATTATTTGGCCTAACTCAGAGCTCACCCTGCAGTAAAATCCCTGTTTCTAGGACATTTGTTATGAATAATCAGTAGCAATTATTTAATAGCACAGCTACATGAGGCTCTGATGCCAGTTGGAGAAAACAAAAACATGGCCAAAAACATAAAAGGAAGTTCTGGGAACTATATGTCACCAACGGACTTTGAAAGCTTCACATATTCCTGGGTATCTAGAAGGCTAGGCATGTGTGTGCTGGACTCTGAGGAATCCTGAATTCAAACCAAAGCAATAGATCACTTTTAGTGAGAGTGCAAGTGGTTAAGACTACTTTGGAAGACATTTTCTTTCAAAGTAAAAAGGACCAAGTAGAAAATAAAGTATAACAAAGACTTAGCAAATCTACTCCGATGTATATGCTCGAAATCAATGCATGCTTATAGTCATGAGGGAATTATTTCCATTCCCCCCAAACTGTAAACAAACCAAATGCTCATCAGTAGAATGTACGGTGAAATTTATACAATCTTAAAAATGAATGAACTGTGGTCATATATAGCATAGGTGACTCTCATAATTATTATACTGAGTTAAAAAAAGCAACACATCAAAGAAACATACAGTGATTCTGTTCATGGAGAATTCAAGACCAGAGAAAACTATGCTGAAAGACTTGAGACTGCATATGTATGTGGTGAACCATAAAGAAAGGCAAGGAAATTGTGGCCATGCAATTCAAGGTAGTGTTGTCCTCTAGGGCAGTGGTTCTCAACCTATGGGTTGCGACCCCTTTGGGAGTCGAACAGCCCTTTCACAGGGGTCACCTAATATCAGATATTTACATTACGATTCATAATAGTAGCAAAAATTACAGTTATGAAGTAGCAACGAAAATAATTTTATGGTTGGGGGTCACCACAACATGAGGGACTATATTAAAGGGTCATGGCATCAGGAAGGCTGAGAACCTCTGCTCTAGAGGGCTATGGTAATAGCAATGGGCCACTGGATACCAGCAATGACCTTTTTTGTACTTGGGTGGAAGTTATGTAAGCTTTTATTTTATTGTAATTTTATCTTCTTTATGAATGCTATATTCCACAAAAATATAAGAATATGCTGCTCTTAACATTTAGCTAAACACAAGAAATAATTATTTATTGTATTATATGTTATCTTAAGTAAAATAGAACTACCCTATTTCCCCGAAAATAAGTGTCTTATTTTAAGTTGTGCTCCCAAAGATGCGCTAGGTCTTATTTTCAGGGGACATCTTTCCTGTAAGCAGGTCTTATTTTCGGAGGATGTCTTATTTTTGGGAAAACGGAGTAGTGGGGTAAATTTGCTGTTTTACATATAAAATGTGTGTCTCCCTTTCTGTTCTCACATGACCTATATGCTATATTTCTATACATAATACATTGCTATATTCCTATTATTTAACATATGCTACGTATACATTCCAAGATGTATAACAGAAATATTCAAGGTACACTATATATACACATATAATCTCCATTATATTTCTAATAGAATATGTTATATATATGCTCCATAAAGGTGAACAAAGTCCTCTAGATAGTGTTATTTTTATTAGTTGAACTTGTACTGATACATGCAAGAGGAGAGGTAGTTCGTGAGTACCATTAGAAAATCTAGAAGCTGTAGACGAAAACTCGATAAGAATTTATAGAGATTTCCTTTGAAAAATCGTATTTTTATAGTTCTCTAAACAACGCTAGAATGTTCTGATAGTTTCATTCAACTCAAAAGTCCATTTATGTTAACCAGCCATTTATCATCAGTTACTCACTTTCTGCTTCTGGTTCAGTGACTTACTTTATCAGTGGCTCAAAGGACAAGCCATTCAGAATTTTTGCTAGTTGCCAGGGATTCTGCTAAGGGAGATAAGGCTTGATTGCAGAACTTTCTAGTTAAGAATTAAGAGACATGGGCTGTCCCTGATTTTCTTGATGACAGTGTAGCCAGGTCATACTCATGAGTAAGGACTTTTCATAGAGGGATCATGGTTTTTAACATATCTAACTATTGCACTCAGAATCCCACTTGTAACTCTTCTGATTTCTAGTACAGTTAAAGCAGTTTATAAAATGCTCTTGAGGACAGCCAAGAAGATTGCTGTAAAAAGCATGAGCACTTTAGGCACCAGTCCCAAGAGATTTTCAGGAGAAAGATGGCTTCATGTGAAGGTATTATCTTTAAGACACTGGCTGGCACTAACTACCTGATTTACCCTTTTTAACATCCATAGTTTTAAAATCTCCAACTGCAGATAATGCCTGCCTGTCCACTTTTAATTTTAGATTTTCAGTTATTAAATCAGTCAATGAAAACACATTTTTTTTTCCTCTGTACAAACCTCTACCCAGGCTTCATTTTCTCAATAACCAATCTGTTGAAATCTAGGCATCTTTAGAACAGTGATTTTCAACAAGTGTGCCATGGTACACTGGCATGCCATGAGAGGATCTTAGGTGTGCTGCAAAAAAATTTTTTAAATTATTTTTCTGAAGTTCAAAGAACAGTAAGTGTATTTATTCTTTTCTTTTACTTTTTTTTTAATCAACATAATTTAAGCACGCCATGGAAGTTTAGCTATAGGTTCAAGAAATAAAGGTTGAAAATCACTGTTTTAGAGGAAAATCTCCTCATCATTGTGTCTTTATACACCAGAGAGGGAATTATTTCCAGGCTAGGGTTAAGCTGGTAGGGATCTCATGCTCTTATGTTTGATCCCTTAAAAATGTGCGTACTGATTGGTCATGTGATGGCAGGTAACAGAGGCATGGTCACAGCTGTAGTTAGATATAAGTCATAGAATACCAAGCAAGGGCCATCTCATAGCATATCTTCTACCCTCACACAATGCAAGTCACTTGAAGGAATCCCAGTGATCAAGCTGAAAAGAGGACAGGTGCTGGGGTCCCCATGAATCCCTCACACCCCTCTCATGGCCAGTTATATTCTCTCCTTTTATCCCTTTTGGATAAATGGAAATGGATGAGAATAACTCTGAGACATCCCCTAAAATGTGCTAATTTCTTTGCCGAGACCCATTATTAATACTTTGCTTTTCCCTCGTCCATTATTAAAATCTATCATAGGGTTATAGTCTGATAGATATGGGAAAGATCATAGGGATTGTGATGGTCAATTTCATGTATTTACTTTGCTACTGGATGCACAAATAGATGGTAATACATTATTTCTGGGTGTCCGTGAGGGTGTTTCAGAAAGATTAGAATTTGAGTCAGTAGACTAAGAAAAGGAGATCACTCTCACTAATCTGGGTATCGTCCTACTACTGAGGGCCTGAATAGAACAAACAAGTAGAGAGAGAGGGATCATGGTTTTTAATATATCTAACCATTGCACTCTAACCATTTCTAGAGTATCCAGAAATGGTAGATATATCTAACCATTTCTTTCTGCTTGAACTGGGATGTATACCTTCTCCTGATCTTGAACACTGGAGCTCCTGGTTCCTGGACCTTTAGACTTGAACTGAGACTATATATACCATTGACTTCCCTGGTCCTCAAGCCTTTGGGCTTGGACTGAAACTATGGCACTGGTTACCCTGGTTCCCCAGCTTGTAGATGGCAGATAATGGGACTTCTCAGCCTTCATAAATGCATAAACAAATCTCTCATAAGATATCTCTGTCAGTATGTCTATACGTGTCCTTTTGGTTCTCTCTTTCTGGGGAATCCTGAGTAATATATGGATCTTTAATCCAGCAGTTTTTCAGTTGTGCTCTGGAGAGACCTCTTAGGACATCACAGAGGGTACTTGACAACCTATTGTAGTAAAATCAGAACAACTCCATTTATTCGTTGAAAAATGTTTTAATGCCTATTATATGCTAGCCATGCATGGTGTGTGTGTGTGTGTGTGTGTGTGTGTGTGTGTGTGTGTGTGTGTGTGAGTGAAGTCCCAGTGACAAGAAATGAGTCCTTGGAGGCTCTGAAAGGAGGGCCAGTAGGATTCAGTGGACAGTAAGCCTGGGGAGGGTGAGAGAATGATAAGGCTGGAGGAGTCAAGGTCTTTTTTCTGTTGTGAATCCTAAGTTTCTGGACTCAGGAGATGCTTTTTTCATAGAAGTCTGTGTGGAGGATGCCTTGGCTCTCTCACGTCTCTCTCAGTAGTGCACTCTCTCAGGCGGCAGATATATCACCAACCTATTTCACATTGAAGAATGCCTAGGATAGTGTGTTGTGCCTTTGATAAATGTGCTTTTGAAAACGAAGTGGTAGGTGGACAGGAAGAATACTATAGATCTATAGCCTCTAAGTCTTAGCTTCTAATCATCTCTGATTTAGATTTTTAAACAAATAGTTAAAATCCAGCTATTACTTTTAGAGATTCTTCATGGAAATAGTGTGCCAATGTGGGAATATGGTGCCTTGGGACAGTAGCTGTTGTATATGAATGCTAGATACTTCACTTGCGTTATTTCCTTTAATCCTCAATACTCCTATGATGCAGATACTAGTATTATGTCACTTTTACAGATTTTGCAGAGATTAATTTTCTTGCGCAAAGTCCCATAGCTAGCGTGTGGTAGAGCAGGGGTTAGAACCAAGGAGGTCTTAGACCTAACAAGGAGAAAATAAATGTTTAAGAAAGATGCTATCATTTCAAAAATAGATTTCATTGAAACACATGAGTAGTAGTAACTACATTGGAGACTCCAGCTCAGTGTGCCTAGTTTTCTAAACTTCTGAAGCCCAAGTAAGTCTATGCCCTGATGTCAGTCACAGCTCCAGAAAGATATGGACGTAGTGTCCTTGCCTAAAAAGCCTTGAGCAGACCTAGACTACACTCTCATTTCGGCCATTCTCAGACTAGATGGGTTCTGGCAAGCTTCCTGACACTCTTAATCTCAGTGTCCTCCTCTGGAAACTGGGGCTTATACTAGTGCCTGCTTTGTAGGGCTACCTTAAGAACCAAATTATGTAAAGTGCCTGGTATAGTCGAGAGCAAGCCTAACCTTCTGCAATGAAGAAAATGCTCTAGAGCTGTCTGTCCAATACGTAGCTATCACCCACATGTGGCTATTAAGCCCTTGAAATGTGGATACTGCAACTAATAAATTGAATTTTTAATTTAATTTTACTTTATGTTTAAATGGCCATATGTAGATCTCACCTACCATACTGGATATTGTGGGTCTAGATACTGAGCTCAATTTTCTCTCTCTCTTTTTTTTTTTTTTATTAAATCATAGCTGTGTACATTAATGCAATTGTGGGGTACAATGTGCTGGTTTTATATACAATTTGAAATATTTTCATCAAACAGGTTAACATAGCCTTCACGGCATTTTCTTGGTTATTGTGTTAAGACATTTGTATTCTATACCTAGTAAATTTCACATGTACCCTTGTAAGATGCACCGTAAGTGTGGTCCCACCAATCACCCTCCCTCCCCCCATCCTCCCCCCTCCCCTCCCTATCCCCTTTCCTCATATTCTTTGGCTATAATTGGGTTATGGCTTTCATATGAAACTTGGTTTCATAGTAGGGCTGAGTACATTGGATACTTTTTCTTCCATTCTTTAGATACTTTGCTAGGAGGAATATGTTCCAGCTCCATTCATGTAAACATGAAAGAGGTAAAGTCTCCATCTTTCTTTAAGGCTGCATAATATTCTATGGTGTACATATACCACAATTTATTAATCTATTCGTGGGTCGATGGGCACTTGGGCTTCTTCCATGACTTAGCAATTACAAATTGGGCTGCAATAAACATTATGGTAAAAATCTTTTTTATAATGTGGTTTTTGGTCTTCTGGATATATACCTAGTAGAGGTATTATAGGCTCGAATGGCAGGTCTATTTTTATTTTATTTATTTATTTTTTATTGTTGGGGATTCATTGAGGGTACAATAAGCCAGTTACACTGATGGCAATTGTTAGGTAAAGTCCCTCTTGCAATCATGTCTTGCCCCCATAAAGTGTGACACACACTAAGGCCCCACCCCCCTCCCTCCTTCCCTCTTTCTGCTTCCCCCCCCATAACCTTAATTGTCATTAATTGTCCTCATATCAAGATTGAGTACATAGGATTCATGCTTCTCCATTCTTGTGATGCTTTACTAAGAATAATGTCTTCCACTTCCATCCAGGTTAATACGAAGGATGTAAAGTCTCCATTTTTTTTAATGGCTGAATAGTATTCCATGGTATACATATACCACAGCTTGTTAATCCATTCCTGGGTTGGTGGGCATTTAGGTTGCTTCCACATTTTGGCGATTGTAAATTGAGCTGCAATAAACAGTCTAGTACAAGTGTCCTTATGATAAAAGGATTTCTTTCCTTCTGGGTAGATGCCCAGTAATGGGATTGCAGGATCAAATGGGAGGTCTAGGTCGAGTGCTTTGAGGTTTCTCCAGACTTCCTTCCAGAAAGGTTGTACTAGTTTGCAGTCCCACCAGCAGTGTAAAAGTGTTCCCTTCTCTCCACATCCACGCCAGCATCTGCAGTTTTGAGATTTTGTGATGTGGGCCATTCTCACTGGGGTTAGATGATATCTCAGGGTTGTTTTGATTTGCATTTCTCTAATATATAGAGATGATGAACATTTTTTCATGTGTTTGTTAGCCATTCATCTGTCGTCTTTAGAGAAAGTTCTATTCATGTCTCTTGCCCATTGATATAAGGATTGTTGGCTTTTTTCATGTGGATTAATTTGAGTTCTCTATAGATCCTGGTTATCAAGCTTTTGTCTGATTGAAAATATGCAAATATCCTTTCCCATTGTGTGGGTTGTCTCTTTGCTTTGGTTATTGTCTCCTTAGCTGTACAGAAGCTTTTCAGTTTAATGAAGTCCCATTTGTTTATTTTTGTTGTTGTTGCAATTGCTGTGGCAGTCTTCTTCATGAAGTCTTCCCCCAGGCCAATATCTTCCAGTGTTTTTCCTATGCTTTCTTTGAGGATTTTTATTGTTTCATGCCTTAAATTTAAGTCCTTTATCCATCTTGAATCAATTTTTGTGAGTGGGGAAAGGTGCGGGTCCAGTTTCAGTCTTTTACATGTAGACATCCAATTCTCCCAACACCATTTATTGAATAGGGAGTCTTTCCCCCAAGGTAAGTTCTTGTTTGGTTTATCGAAGATTAGGTGGTTGTAAGATGTTAGTTTCATTTCTTGGTGTTCAATTCGATTCCAAGTGTCTATGTCTCTGTTTTTGTGCTAGTACCATGCTGTCTTGATCACTATGGCTTTGTAGTACAGACTAAAATCTGGTATGCTGATGCCCCCAGCTTTATTTTTGTTACTAAGAACTGCCTTAGCTATACGGGGTTTTTTCTGGTTCCATACAAAACGCAGAATCATTTTTTCCAAATCTTGAAAGTACGATGTAGGTACTTTGATAGGAATGGCATTGAATAGGTAGATTGCTTTGGGAAGTATAGACATTTTAACAATGTTGATTCTTCCCGTCCATGAGCATGGTATGTTCTTCCATTTGTTAATATCCTCTGCTATTTCCTTTCTGAGGATTTCATAGTTTTCATTATAGAGGTCCTTCACCTCCTTTGTTAGGTATATTCCTAGGTATTTCATTTTCTTTGAAACTATGGTGAAGGGGGTTGTGTCCTTAATTAGCTTCTCATCTTGACTGTTATTGGTGTATACAAAGGCTACTGACTTGTGGACATTGATTTTATATCCTGAAACATTACTGTATTTTTTGATGACTTGTAGGAGTCTTGTGGTTGAGTCTTTGGGGTTCTCTAAGTATAAGATCATGTCGTCAGCAAAGAGGGAGAGGTTCACCTCCTCTGCTCCCATTTGGATTCCCTTTATTTCCTTGTCTTGCCTAATTCTATTGGCTAGAACTTCCAGCACTATGTTGAATAGTAAAGGTGACAGAGGACAACCTTGTCTGGTTCCAGTTCTAAGAGGAAAAGCTTTCAGTTTTATTCCATTCAGTAAAATATTGGCTGTGGGTTTGTCATAGATAGCTTCAATCAGTTTTAGAAATGTGCCATCTGGGTGGCGCCTGTGGCTCAGTCGGTAAGGCGCCGGCCCCATATACCGAGGGTGGCGGGTTCAAACCCGGCCCCGGCCAAACTGCAACCAAAAAAATAGCCGGGCGTTGTGGTGGGCGCCTGTAGTCCCAGCTACTCGGGAGGCTGAGGCAAGAGAATCGCTTAAGCCCAGGAGTTGGAGGTTGCTGTGAGCCGTGTGACGCCACGGCACTCTACTGAGGGCCATAAAAAGTGAGACTCTGTCTCTACAAAAAAAGAAAAAATAATAAAATAAAAAAAAATAAATAAACGAAATGTGCCATCTATGCCTATACTCTTCAGTGTTCTAATTAGAAAAGGATGCTGGATTTTATCAAATGCTTTTTCTGCATCTATTGAGAGGATCATGTGATCTTTATTTTTGCCTCTGTTAATATGGTGGATAACGTTTATGGACTTGCGTATGTTAAACCAGCCTTGCATCCCTGGGATGAAGCCTACTTGATCATGATGAATGACTTTTTTGATGATAAGCTGTAATCTATTGGCTAGGATTTTGTTGAGAATTTTTCCATCTATATTCATGAGTGAGATTGGTCTGAAATTCTCCTTTTTGTTTGGGTCTTTTCCTGGTTTTGGTATCAGGGTGATGTTTGCTTCATAGAATGTGTTGGGGAAGATTCCTTCTTCCTCAGTTTTTTGGAATAATTTCTGGAGTACAGGAATAAGCTCTTCCTTGAAGGTTTGATAGAATTCTGGAGTGAAGCCATCTGGACCAGGGCATTTTTTGGTTGGAAGCTTTTTTATTGTTTCTTTGATCTCAGTGCTTGAAATTGGTCTGTTCAGGAGGTCTATTTCTTCCTGGCTAAGTCTAGGGAGAGGGTGTGATTCCAAATATTGATCCATTTCCTTCACATTGTCAAATTTCTGGGCATAGAGTTTCTGGTAGTATTCAGAGATGATCTCTTGTATCTCTGTGAGATCAGTTGTTATTTCCCCTTTATCATTTCTGATTGAGGTTACTAGAGATTTTACTTTTCTATTTCTAGTTAGTCTGGCCAATGGTTTATCTATTTTATTTATTTTTTCAAAAAACCAACTCCTTGTTTCATTAATTTTCTGAATGATTCTTTTGTTTTCAATTTCATTGATCTCTGATTTGATTTTGGATATTTCTTTTCTTCTACTGAGTTTAGGCTTAGATTGTTCTTCTTTTTCCAATTCCATAAGATCTCTTGTGAGATTGTTGATGTGCTCTCTTTCTGTTTTTCGAATGTAGGCATCTAAAGCGATGAATTTTCCTCTCAAAACTTCTTTTGCAGTATCCCACAGGTTTTGGTAGCTTGTGTCTTCATTGTTGTTATGCTCAAGGAAGTTAATGATTTCCTGTTTTATTTCTTCCTGCACCCATCTGTTATTCAACAGAAGATTGTTTAATTTCCATGCCTTTCGGTGGGGTCGAGCATTTTTGTTAGAGTTGAGTTCCACCTTTAGTGCCTTATGGTCTGAAAAAATACAAGGTAAAATTTCAATTCTTTTGATTCTGTTGATATTTGTTTTGTGTCCCAGGATATGATCAATTTTGGAGAATGTTCCATGGGGTGATGAGAAGAATGTATATTCTTTGTCTTTGGGGTGGAGTGTTCTATATGCGTCTATCAAGCATAGTTGTTCTAGGGTCTCATTTAAATCTCTTATATCCTTCTTTAATTTCTGTTTAGAGGATCTGTCCAACTCTGTAAGAGGTGTGTTAAAGTCCCCTGTTATGATGGTATTATCAGATATCATATTGCTCAGACTGAGTAAGGTCTGCTTCAAGAATCTGGGAGCATTTAAATTGGGTGCATAAATATTTAGAATTGAAATGTCTTCTTGTTGTATTTTTCCCTTGACCAATATAAAGTGACCATCTTTGTCTTTTTTGACTTTAGTTGCTTTAAATCCACATGTATCTGAAAATAAGATTGCAACTCCTCTTTTCTTCTGAATTCCATTTGCCTGAAAAATTGTCTTCTAACCCTTGACTCGGAGCTTTAATTTATCTTTTGAAGCCAGGTGTGTTTCTTGCAGACAGCAAATGGATGGCTTGTGTTTTTTAATCCAGTCAGCCAATGTATGTCTCTTCAGTGGGGAATTCAAGCCATTAACATTTATGGAGATAATTGATAAGTGTGGTAGTATTCTATTCATCTTATTTGGTGAGAGTCCATTGTTTAGTTTTATCTTTTGCATCAGTATGGAGGTTAGGTTCTGTCCTTTGATTTCTGAGTTCTTACTTTGCTGCTGATCCATTGTGGTGGTCAGTGTGCAGAACAGGTTGAAGTATTTCCTGTAGAGCTGGTCTTGTTGTGGCGAATTTCCTCAATGTTTGTATATCCGTAAATGATTTGAGTTCTCCGTCAATTTTGAAGCTTAGCTTAGCAGGGTACAGAATTCTGGGCTGGAAATTGTTCTGTTTAAGTAGATTAAAGGTAGATGACCATTGTCTTCTTGCTTGGAAAGTTTCATTAGAGAAGTCTGCGGTCACTCTGATGGATTTGCCCCTGTAGCTCAACTGGCGCTTACTCCTGGCAGCTTGCAGAATCTTTTCTTTTGTCTTGACTTTGTACAGGTTCATCACAATGTGTCTGGGAGAAGCTCGGTTAGAGTTGAGGCGACCTGGGGTCCGATATCCCTCTGAAAGCAGTGTGTCAGAATCTTTGGTGATATTTGGGAAATTTTCTTTTATAATATTCTCTAGTATGACTTCCATTCCTCTGGGGCATTCTTCTTCCCCTTCTGGAATTCCTATAACTCGTATGTTGGAACGCTTCATAAAGTCCCATAGTTCTGACAGTGAACGTTCTGCTTTCTCTCTCTTCTTTTCTGCCTCTTTTACTATCTGAGTTATCTCAAAAACTTTGTCTTCTACCTCTGAAATTCTTTCTTCTGCATGGTCTAACCTGTTGCTGATACCTTCCATTGCATCTTTAAGTTCCCTGATTGACTGTTTCATTTCCTTCAGCTCTGCTATATCCTTTTTATATTCTTCATATCGTTCATCTCTGATTTGATTCTGTTTTTGGATTTCCTTTTGGTTATTTTCCACTTTATTAGCAGTTTCCTTCATTGTTTCCATCATTTCTTTCATTGTTTTCAACATGTGTATTCTAAATTCCCTTTCTGTCATTCCTAACATTTCTGTATAGGTGGAATCCTCTGCAGTAGCTACCTCATGGTCCCTTGGCGGGGTTGTTCTGGACTGGTTCTTCATGTTGCCTGGAGTTTTCTGCTGATTCTTCCTCATGAGTGATTTCTTTTATCTGTTTCCTTGCCCTAATTTTCCTTTCACTTCCTCTTGCTCTATAAGTTCTTGTGCCTGTGGACTAAGGGTTACAGGACCAGAAGGTTGAGAAGATTGAGGAGCAAAAAAGGGATGAAAGAAAGGAGGACCGAGTGTTAAGAAAAAAAGAAAGATAGAGAAAGGAGAGGGGGTGGGGATAAGGAATATTGACAAAAAGAAGAGAGGCACAGAAAGAGGGAGACAGGGCAATATAGGTGTACAGTAGGGTACTTTGACACAACCTTAAAAAACCCCACCTTCTGGGGGTGCCCAGTTGGGTGGTTCCCTTGAGGTCAGCAGCTCTTTGCTAACCTGATCAGACACAGTACCCCACCTCCACCAAGTAGAGAGGAAAGACAAAAATGCTATAAATCAAACCAAAACAAGCAAACAGAAAACTTTACGGGGATAAAATTGGGTGAAAAACCAAATGATAGCAGTAGAAACACTAGCAAAAATGAAGTTGTAGTTATTAAAAAAGGCGGCAATGGGAAATTATAATTAAACTAGAAAAATTGAGAAAGAAAAAGGGATCTGTATGGAAAAGATTGAAGTTAAAAAAGAAAAGAACATCAATAACGTCAAAATAAAGAAACAACAACAAAAAAAAAAACAACCAAACAAAAAAAAAAAAAGAAAAAATACACAACCAAAAACAAAGCAGTTTGTATATGTTATTGAATATTGTCTGGGCAACAGGTGGTCTTCTGGGGTATGAGATGTTAGTCACAGTTCTGATACGACTGGAGGCTACTGATTTCTCAAACCCCAGCAGGTAGACACCTTAAATCTCTCTTCAGCCCACTTAAAAGGCACTTTGAACTTGCAAACTTGCTGAGCAGAAGCTTTCCCAGCTTTCTCGCTGGAATCGCTGCTGAAGTGGCTATCCACTTACCCAGTGTGCCAAAACCGGTCTCACTCCGCCCCTGAGGGTTAGGGCCGCAAGGCGGCTCAGGCCCCACCCTTAGGCTACTTGGTTGCTGGGTTACTAGCTCCCACCCGTTTCTAGCTCTGCGACCATGAGGGCGGAGCTTGCCGGGTCAGATCACTGACAGTGGTTCCGTGTGACCCACCGCCAAACACTATTAGCTCCGTCTGGCTCAGCAGCTCAGACTGGGGTCCTAGACAACGGCCAAAGTTCTCTGCACTCCCGCTCAGGCCTTCACCAAGGCAGTTCAACTCAGTGCCAAGTCCAAGGACATCAAAACAGTTCACAGGTAAGGCCTTTCTGGTTTGCAGTCTCGCTGCTACTGAACTTACAGTTGTGGGCGGGTTTAGACGGATTGAACACACGCGACCACTTGCCGGTTTTCCACTGTTTTAGTCCTCCTCTTGGGGTCCAGAAGTCTCTCGCTGACTCCCTGTATCCTCATAGGAGTGATGATAGGAAGTTCCCACCAGCCAGAGATGCCTGGAGTCCTATCTCCCCAGACTCACGGTGCCCAGATGCAAGGAAGCTGTTACTCGGCTGCCATCTTGCTCCGCCTCGGCAGGTCTATTTTTAAATACAACTGTTTTATTATAGTGTACATATTTTGCTTAAATAACTTAAGAGTCCTTACTTCCTTGGGCTATGGACTTCAGTGGTACATAAACTGACTTACTCTTGCCTGTCTTACCTGACTTGGCAGTATTTTGTCTTGTAATCACTGAATTATAACACATAGTAGTCTTTCTTCTGTGACCCTGCCATCCTTGATGTTACAAGCATGCTTCCTTGGATATGGAAATGTATAACAATTCTGATAAATAATTGAATTGTGGACTCAGTGTTCTTTGCCTTCATGTGACTCTCTGCAGGAGGAAGTTTCTAGATAGCTTATATGAAAGGCGGGTGTTACCATTGTCTGTCTCCCCCATGGATACTCAGTGTAGGCCACAGGAAAAATAGACTTTTGCATTTTTAGGTTCATGTCATGGGAAGCTGGTTTTAAAGAGTTCGTAGCTTATGGTAGATGTAACTGATGAAGAAATGAAGAGGAAAACAAGATTCAGGAATCTGTCCTTTGTCGATTTGTTACCATCTCCATTCAGTCACCTATCCATCTATGAATTTAACAAACAATTATGGGGTGTCTACTTTGTTAGTCCCCAAAGAGCAAGAGTTTGTAATTACTCTTAGGAAGTTTACAAATAAACATGATGTAATAACATGGCACGCATGGGAATGAGTGTGCTCAAATTGTCCCCTTTCCCTCAGTCAAAGAAGGCCCTGTACATGTCAATCCAATTGTCTCTTCCCTCTGAAGATAGTTTATTTTTGCTAGTCCAGTTCCTATAATTTTGGGATATAGAGTCAAAGAGGACAGGATCAGAATCAGAGGGTAAGACTGAAGAGAAAAGAAAAGGAGGACTTAGTCTATTTAGTTAAAGATATAAGAGCAATCTACAGATAAAGCCAGGGATAAGGGAAAAATGGAGAAAACAGTGAATTCCAAGGGTAGAGGGCAGACTTCACTAGAGGGGTGAAGAAGGGAGAGAGATTGGCAAGTGAGAGATGTGGAGATTGTAAAAGAGCAAGACAAGTGGGGAGGAAAGAAAAAAGGAAGCAAGAATCTTCCCTTACCACTAACCTGAGAATTTTGAGGGGATCCTTTTTCAAGTCTTTCAAGAGACTAAATAATGGAATTCCTTTTATGTTATTTCTGGATGGTTTGACTCTGGTTTCCACCACTTTGTGACTGAGGCACAGGAGTCTCAGTTTTGACAGTGTTACACATATAAACCTTCAAAGAAAAATATGGCAACCACTAAATGGAGTGAGCAGAGGATTTTAGGGAAGACTTCATCAAGCCGTGGATGGTTGAGGTGTTTTCTAGGTTAAGAAGAAGTCAGTAAGATAAAAAGGATGGTCTGGCAAGTGTCAGGGAAGGTAAACCAGCATATGCTAAAATGTTGACATATAAGACAATATTGCCTGGTGAAGGAAATATAAGGAATTTGAGGTGGTTGGTATTGGTGAGGAAAGCAGAAAGCGATGAGACTGGCAAGGTCGTAGGGGCCAGATCATGAATTCCTTTAAAGACATATCTGAAGTTTTTGCTGTAAGCAACAGGAAGCCACTGAAATGCTTTAGGTATGAGATTAACACTATCCTATTTGTGTTTAAAAAAGTTCTTTGTGAATGGAAGGTAGGTAATAGCTTGATTGCATAATGAAAAGGGCAAGACTGTAGGCAGAGAACATAATTAGAATTCTGGAGCAGTACTATGGGCAAGAGCTCTATTCTGGACACATTCAAGTCTATGTGCCTATGGGATAGCCAAACAGAGATATTATAGTAAACTGTTGGATATTTTGATAGAGAGTTCTAGTGCTCACCCTTATCTGCTCCTCCTAACCTTATTGAGCACACTGGAGGATTACACTTGAAGTTGGATGAGGTCTACTAATTCATTCTAACCAATAGGTTGTGAGCAAAAGTAATGTGAGTCACCTCTGGGCCAAAACATTTATTTAGCTGTAGAATTCTCCTGTCTTTTCCTCTGCTGTACTGGTAAAAAAGTCTGAGTTTTCTATATGGTGCAGGTATAGGATAATGGCATTTTTGTCAGCCTGACAGTGGAGGACAGTGTCTTGGAGTGCTACTCAGATCTAGATCTTATATATACAATAAATAGAAAGTCAACTTTTGTTTTGTTGAGCCATTAATGTTTCGAATGTTTGTGACCAAATCATAGCTTATCTTCTTCCAATACTCGTCTGAAGCTCAGGAAAGATATCTGGGCTCGTGGAGACTTGGAATCACTGGTATAGATATAACTGAAGCCATGGAAACTTATGGGACCTCTCTGGGGGAATGGCAGAATCAAAGAGAAATGGGCTGAGGACGAGAACCAGAACACCTCTCCAGAAGCTAAGAGAAAGGTACAGGAAGATAAGCCTACAAAGGATTAGAAAGAGGAGTCACAGATATAAGAGAAAGCTAAGAGAAATGTGGTGGCATGGGAACAAGGTGAGGAGAAATTTTCTAGAATAGTGTTCAGCAGAATGAAATGTAGCAGGACGATCGAATCTTGTGGAACATGCAAATGACTTTTCAGCAAGTGGGTGGAGAGATCAGTTTCAGAAGAGAACTAGCTGCAGAATTCAAGTTACATTAAACTAATAATTGGGAAGTGAGTATGACGAGAAAAGAAAAGATAGGTGACATTTTTAAGAAGTTTAATTTCAAGGGGAGTGAAAGGGAGAGGTTTGAGAAAAAGGGAGAAAGGAAGAATGTGGTTTCAATATATAGTGGAGAATACAGGGAGGGGAAGTTGATGACACTGCAGTTATTCATTATGTTAAACTTGTAGGGATTGAGTTGGGGGCAGGAGTGCAGTGTGGCCAGGAGAGGGCCCTGAGGTGAGTGCTCTTGAACCAAGAGGAAGGGTTAGCAGCTATCTACACAGAGGACTGCTGTTTACCAAGGAGATATTCTTTTTGAGGGAGCTAAAGATCGATCTGCTACAAAATGGTACAAAGAGTTAAGGCCATGGGTTGAGTCTGGAAATTGTGCCAAGAATGAAGTCTCTTACGTGCCAAAATGAAGGTCTGCAAGGTCATACAGGTTTCAAACTAGGGCAAGTCATCCTGTGGAGGGGCTGCTAAAAGGGCTGGAAGAACAAAGTCCCACAAATAGGGTGAGCCAGGAACTTAGCCTGCACCAGAGACCAGAGCATGAGGCAGACCAGGAAGGGAGAGGCACACAAAGAGTGCTGCCTTGGCAGGAGATTTTAAAGTAGGAAGGAGTGCTCTCGGCTCTTCCCTTTTTGCTTCTCAAAGTGCTGGCTCCAGGTGTTAGGGCACTGGAAAAAGGATGGATATGCCTGGTGTGTAGCAGGGCTATGGAAACCGGGGTCTCAGATACAGTGTTGGCATTGCCCCATAAATTAGAATAGTTCCCTCAAATGTTGAATACTTTCAAAATAATATATGATGTAAAAATTGCTTTAAAGATCAGCCAAGTCAATAATAGAAATTAGATAGATTTTCTGACTAAATTATAAGTTCCATGAGGTCAGGGTTTTTGTCCAACCGATCCACCACTGTGTCCTGACTGCTAGGAATAGTAGGTGGCTCCAACTAGGAACTGAGCAAATGCCAAATGGATTAGCAACCTGGCCGGATCAGTTTGCTATGGATTTGCAAATGGTGAAAGAGGATTGGAGGAGGCAGTGTGAAGAGAAGATGGGCCAACTGATACAAAAGAAATAGGTGAGCCAGAAGCAACTGTCACAAAGTCTTCAGAAGGATGCTGGAGAACACAGTTTAAGGTGAAGGCCAGGGTATTGTAGAAGCTTCTACAACCACTGAAGACCAGGAGCAGCAAGAGCATCCTAAAGCAGACTGGAGAGGACACGGAAAGGAAATGATGCAGCCAAATCAAAAAGAAGTACGCGGCCTCCAGCCCCCTCCCAGTAAACTCTGCATATTTTAAGTACTATCGTGCAATTGTAACATAGCTCTTTAAAAATAATCTCCTGGAATTTCAAGGTTGGTATTGTTAAGAAAAAGCGCTATCTAGTAAGAAATCCTATGCTGAGAAAGACCAGTAACAGATTGTGTTGACAAATGAGTGACACACTCCTGTCCTCCCAGGAGCTGAAGAGGATCATGGCTACCATCAATTAACGGCCTTCGATGTGTCAGGTTCTTTACATATATTGCTTATACTTACTTCAACAGTCTGCCAAGGTGAGCGTTATTATCTCTGTTATACAGATGGAGAAACTGAGGCTCAGAAGAAATAAGTGGCTTTTCTAAGGTCTGTACTCAGACATGGTGGAACTGGGCTTCTCAACCGCTGCAATGTGCTCTTGCCTTATACCCAGACAAGTCTCCCACCAAGAAGGAATAGAAATAACAGGAATCACCTCATGGATTTACTTTGGACAGGTTTCTGGATATCAGCAATCAAGTGTGTGGCTGTCATATGTCACTGTTGAACTTATACTCACTTTTGAAGGCACAGACCTTATGTGGTGATTCAGAGGATGCGGGAACAAATACTAGGTTAAAACACCATGACTCCCGGACTTGTCTCTGAGGCTTTCCCTCCACCGCAGGGGACACCACTGCCACATAGCACGTAGACACAAAAAGTGAAAAAGCACTATTAAAAAAAAAAAAAAAAAAAACAACTCTGCACATCCTTTAGAGAGTTGAGGACTAAATAAGCTAATACATGTGAAGCATTTAGAATAGTAAGCCGCCAATAAATATGATGTCATTGTCACCATCATCAGCATTGTTATCATCATCGTCACCTAGGCCAGCTAGGCACGAACAATGACCAAGGCTGTGCTGAATGTACATTTTCTCATTTGGTATCTCCAGCAAGGCTCCTGATTGTCAGCAGCAGAGGTTTCGGTGAAAATATAAAGAAGTGTCTTTGGTGACAGGATAAAAACAGTGAAAACAGTGGCATCCCCCTACTTACATTTAAAATCTCTCAACCTCACTTTCTTGGAAATAGTTAGAGCTAATTGTTTTTTTTTTTTTTCACTTTACAACTTTGCATGAATTTATTTTACATTCTGTAGAAATAAATGCTAGTTGGATAACATCTTTAAATGTCAAGATGAGAATGTATAAATTCATCTATGAGATCATTAGTGACATAACCTACAGACTATAAAGGGCCAGATGTTCATGCAATTTTTTTTCCCTTTTTTTTTTATTAAATCATAACTGTATACAATGATATGATTATGGGGCATCATACACTCACTTCATAAGCCATTTGACACATTTTTATCACAGTGGTTAACATAGCCTTTCCGGCGTTATCTCAGTTACTGTGCCAAAACATTTACATTCTACATTTACCAAGTTTCGCAAATACCCCTGTAATATGCACCACAGGTGTGATCCCTCCGATTCCCCTCCCTCTACCCACCTCCCCCCCCTTCCCACTTCCCCCTATTGTTAAGTTGTAGCTGGGTTATAGCTTTCATGTGAGAGTCCCAAATTAGTTTCATAGTAGGGCTGTGTACATTGGGTATTTTTTCTTCCATTCTTGGGATACTTTACTAAGAAGAATATGTTCCAGCTCCATCCATGTAAACATGAAAGAGGTAAAGTCTCCATCTTTCTTTAAGGCTGCATAGTATTCCATGGTATACATATACCACAATTTATTAATCCATTCGTGGATCGATGGGCACTTGGGCTTTTTCCATGACTTAGCTATTATGAATTGGGCTGCAATAAACATTCTGGTACAAATATCTTTGTTATGTTGTGATTTTTGGTCTTCTGGGTATATGTTAAACATCCTTTATACCTCTTAAAACTCTGCATTACAATTTCCTTGTATACAGATCACAGCAAACTGGATCTCATAACCAAACATGACACACCCTTATACTTAGAATTAATATACTGCTAGAGACTGCCAAAATCATCTAAATTATTGATTAAAGCAGCTGATTTTGTCAACTGGCCTAAGGAGAATTAGACTGGGGAGAAAATGAGTAATTACAATATATTTTAACAGTGTTTTTAAAATGGAATAATACAGTGTGTAATTTTTGGGGACTGGCTTTTTTCACAACCATAACACCAGAGGTCCTCAAACTTTTAAATGGGCCAGTTCACTGTTCCTCAGACCATTGGAGGGCTGGACTATAGTTTACAAAAAAAAACTATGAACAAATTTCTATGCGCACTGCACATATCTTATTTTGAAGTAAAAAAACAAAATGGGAACAAATACAATCACACCACCTCATGTGGCCCGCAGGCCACAGTTTGAGGACTCTTTCATCCAAGAGTGTTGCTGAGTGGTATTCTGTGGTCTGGACACTTGTTTATCTATTCATCTGCTAAAGGATACCTGGGGTTTCCAGTTGGGGCCATTCTGAATGAAGCTGCTATGAACATTTGTATACAGACTTTTGTGCTAACTTAAATTTTCACTTCTTTGGGGTAAATTCCCACGGGTGCAGTTTCTGGCTGCTGGAAACTGCATATTTAGTTTATAAGACATTGCCAATCTGTTTTCCAGGGTGACTGTATCATATTACATTCCCATCATCGATGGATTATGTAAGTGGTCCAACTTCTCTGCACTTTTGCCAGCAATTGGTGTTATCAGTATTTTTTATTTTAGCCATTCTGATAGGTATGTAGTGATCTCATTGTAGTTTAATTTGAATTTCTCTTTTGGCTAATAATGTTGAATACCTTTTTATGTATTTACTTGTCCTCCTCCCTGAAATGTTTCCTTGTGCCTTTGCTCATTTATTTATCTTGGCGAACATATTAGTGGCTTCCACAGGTTAGGGATGAAGGTGTGGGGAGAAGGGATGGAGGAGGAAGATGGCTAGGATCCCTGGGCAGTGGAACTGTTCTGTTTAAACATACAAGGTTATACAATTGCATAGAACTACGTGCAGGCACACACACACACCAATGACTAAAAGTAAAACAAGGGAAATATGAATAAGATAGGTGAATTGTATCAATATCAATACCCTGGTAGTGATATTATAATGTAATTTTGTAAAACTTAACCATTGGTGGAAACTGGGAAAAAGGAATACAGAATCTGTCTGTATTATTTACTATAACTGCATGTGAATCTATAATTATCTCAATAAAAAATTCAATTAAAAAAGTAATTAGAGGCAGTATCTGTGTTAAATGCCTTGCTCTTTTACTCAGTGAATCAGCTTTTTATTATGTCAAAAAAAAAAAAAAAAAGATGGTGGGCTGGGGACATTTGACATAGCCTAGGTAGAGATGATGTGACTAAGGTAATCATCCATAATAGATCATATTAGATTATTAGATCTTAGGCACTATTAATGATTAGCTAATCATATTATTTAAGCTCTGTTTTCTAATGTAGCTTCATGTGTGCATGATCAATGTCTGCATATTTTATTTATTGCCTAACTATACAGTAGTTAGTGCATATTCTATACATAGTTAGTAAAATGGAAAAATGAATGAATGTTGTCCCTTAGAAAGGTGCCAAATGCAGTGAGAACTTCCAGAAGACAGTGGATTATGGGTTTAGGAACAATGAGACCAAGGTTATATATAGCTAAAATGACTAGCTTTCATTTTTCCTGGATTATGAAAGTAATATATACTCATTGTAGATAATGTGAAAAACACACAAGTATAAAACCATGAATAAATAATTTTACATTTTAATCACTAAGAGATATTTGCTAATGCTCTGACCAATTTCCCTGCAGTCTAATATGTTTATATTGTACATGCACGCACACACACAGAGAACACATTTTCTCCATCAATCGCTGTACCTTCCCTTGATCTATTTTTCCATTAGGATCATAGTATTTTTCTTTTAAGTTGTATCAGTTCTTTATATATTAAGGACAATTACCTTTTCTAACACTTAATAGTTACTTAGTTTACTATTTGCTTTTTAATTTTGTTTATAATTTTTGGCATGCAGGAGTATAAGATTTGCATGCAGCCAATACGTGTTTCTTTTTCTTGAAGAGGCAGTGCAGTGAGAAGTGTCACTTTAATTTGGAAACTAGATTCTGCCAATTGCTAAGTGGGGGGTCCTGGGCCACTTACTTTCTCTGTGACTCAGTTTCATTCCCTGTAAAATGGAGGTAATGATACCTAAATTATCGTTTGCGAGGACTAGACATAATTTCTTACATGAGGGAAAATAATAGTCTCTATTTGATAACTTTGATGTAAAGACAAAATGACTAATGCGTAGTAAAAACTTAGCCATAGGAATTCTTTTTTGTTTATCTATAGGAATTCTTTTTAGTTCAGCAGAGACTACCCATCTATATTTCACATATGTATATTATCTTTGCCTCTTTAATTCACTTTGAATTTGTTTTGGAATGAGACTGTAGCTCTGCCACCCAAATCACTAGATACTCTCCTGACACTGGATATTGAATGGAAGTTTTTGTTTGCTTGAAAAGAGGTCCTAGATTCTTTGTCACTTTTAAGAAACGGAGTTTTCCAAAATTTGCTGCTGCTGTTTGTGGGAGCAGATGTATCAAAGTCTGGTGTAAGGACAGGTTTGTTATGAGGCCTTGAGGTAAATTTTCTGCAAAATGCCTCAATAAAAAATAAGCGATTGTAAATGGAACGTTTTTTCCTACTCAAAACTGTTTTATAATTTGGGGCTTGACTATCTTTATTTTGAAATTATTATAGAATTATAAGAAGCTGAAAAAGTAGTACTAGAGTCTCTTGAACCCTTTATCAAAGGTCACTAATGGTAGAGTAGTATATAACTATACTACAATAGCAAAACCAAGAAATTGACATTGGCACAGCACTGTTAATTACACCACAGATCTTATTCATATTTCACCAGTTTTTATGTGCATGCTGTGTATATGTGGGGGGTGTACATGTATGCGTGGGCAAGTATGTGCACACATGTCTAGCTCTAAATATTTGATTTATGTATAAATTCATGTGATCACTATTACAATTGGGATACAGAACTGTTCTATCTCCACAAAGGAACTCTCTTGGGCTACCCTTCTATAGTCACTCCCATCTCTTGCCCTGGTCCCTGTCCTCCAGTAAACAATAACTTATTCTCCATCTTTATGATACTGTCATTTAAAGGATGTATAAATGCAAACATATAGTATGTAAACTTTTGAAACTGGATTTTTTTTTTTTTTTTTCACTCAGAAGATGCACCTAAGATCCATTAAAGTTGACGCAAGGAACATTTATTCCTTTACCTTGCCGGATAGTATTCCACTCTAGGTATGTACTAGAGTTTGTACTGGGAACATTGTGGTTGCTTGCAGTTTTCAACTACAATTAAAGCTGCTATAAAGATTGATACACAAAGATAAATTTTCATTTCGCTGACATAAATGTCCAAGGGTGCAATTGCTTGGTTATATAGTAAGTAAATGTATAGTTTTGTAAGAAACTTCCATACTCTTCTTGTGGAGTGGCTATATCCAGACTTTCTGAACACTTTCTGGTGCAGGGGCCCTTTATATACTTCCTGCTAAAGGTAGAAGTCTCAGAGTAGAGTGGGCCCGGCCAGTTTTCTCTCCAGCCAGTTTCCACATCATCTCCAGCACCTGATGTTGTCAGTATTTTATTTTAGCCATTCTTACAGGTAGATAGCGATGTCTTATTATGGTTTTAATGTGAATTTCCCTGATGGCTAATGTCATTGAACATCTTTCAGTGTGCTTGCTTATCATCACATATTCTCTTTGGCGAAATGCTTGTTCATGCCTTTGCACAATTTCTGGTTAGATTTTTTTTAAAGTGCATTTTGAGAGTCTGTTTAAGATTTGGTGTCAACCAGTGCTGCACCGATGTTAGTTGCCTGATTTTGATTCTATATATGTCAACTCAGTGGAGAATAGGTTAAAGATTCAAAAAAACTATAGTACTAAAATGATTAACTTTTTCAGATATGTGATTTGCAAATCTTTTCTCCCAGTTCACAGCTTGATTTTCCTCCTCCTAATAGGACCTTTCATAGAGCAAAAGTTTTTTTTTTTTTTTTTTTTGTAGAGACAGAGTCTCACTGTACCGCCCTCGGGTAGAGTGCCGTGGCATCACACGGCTCACAGCAACCTCTAACTCTTGGGCTTACGCGATTCTCTTGCCTCAGCCTCCCGAGCAGCTGGGACTACAGGCGCCCACCACAACGCCCGGTTATTTTTTTTGTTGTTGTTGCAGTTTGGCCGGGGTTGGGTTTGAACCCGCCACCCTCGGCATATGGGGCCGGCGCCCTACTCACTGAGCCACAGGCGTCGCCCCATAGAGCAAAAGTTTTGACATAGCTTTATGAGACTAGGTAAGTAGTACAAGTGGGGTGTGTGCAGTATCACTGGTCACCAGCTCAATGGAAAGCTCTTTGTAATCTCTGGAAGCACATATGAAAATTTTCTTGTCACCATAGTGGTGTTGCCCTGATCTCCTCCTCACTATGGCCTCCTCCCCTGCTTCTGCTTGCAGGGCCCATTCTATTTTGAGATTTCTACCTTGAGCAGAGAGTATATAAAGGACCCCTGTCACAGAAAGTGTTCAATTTCTTGTATGGGTTCATTCTTTTGGCTGGATACGTCTCAGTCTCTTGGTGCATTAGCCTTCTGCCTGGCTTCATGCCTCCAGCATCCGGAGTTCCCAACCTCTCTGTGTTGGCCTGCACAGGCTCAATGTCCACTCTCTTCCCTGCACCTACTCTTCTGGTCTTGGCTGCTAACAGCCCAAAGTAGAATCATAAAAATTATAACACATGGTTTCAAAGTCTAGTAAAATAGATATTTTAATTCCAGAGAACTGAGGCATGTTTTAATCTATCTGAAGTTAAAAGCTGAGTTTGGTACCTTTTGCCCCATCTGTCAGTGACCAGGGATGAAAATACAAAGAGTACATAGAAAAAGGCATTGCACCTTGTAGGTACTTGGAGAGAAGATAAAATATATGAGAAAGGCAAGAGGATAGAAAGGGACAATGTTCGTATTTATTCTTTCTGAGTTCAGTTATCATGTTCCACATCCAATGTCAAGATCTGCTTTTGTGATAAACATGATTAATACTACACATTGAACATTTGTTATTAAAAAAGACATTCCTCTTGCCTGTCTTTGAATTCTGGACTTAAAATAACTTTGTGAACTTAAGAAATTTTTAATGAGCACCAATAGTGTGCTGGAGCTAGATCATACCTTCTTGCAAGAACTAATTGTGCACATCTCTTCCCAGCTCTGAGTTGAGGGGTATAATGCTGGTAGTGGGAAATAAGCCATGGTGGAAATATTTACACTGAAAAATCAGCAAACACTACAAATCAGAGCTTTTTCTGTCTTTGGGGGGGGGAGGCTAGTTATCAATGTTTACTCAGACACCACTAGCTGTCTACCTAGACTCTGAAAGATGAGACACAACCCTGTTCCTGGAACTTTGCAGTCTCGGAATCACAATCTTCTTTTGGAGACAAAACTTTTTCTGTCAGCTCTTCTGTTTAGTAGCCCCATTCTGGCCTACTTTTTCTTCTTTTCCCACTTCTCAGCCCTTTTCCTTTGCCTTTGAGAACTTCCTTTACATTCTTAAACTGTTTACACTTCTAATTTCAATCCTTTATCTATCCAGCTTCACCTTGCCTTGATGGAAGGTTGTATTTCTGAGAGCAGACTTTTTATCTTTTGCTATCCTCTTGAGTAGAACGTGTCCAGTCTCCCAAAGAGCAGGTGCCCCCAGTCTCTAAGCAGTCCCAAAGCGCACGTGTCATTCGGTTGGCTTCCCATGGCTTTTCCAGACCATTATTATTCTACTTTTATTTAATTTCACTCTTCTTATATGATTCAGATAGACTATTCCCCCTTCATTAAGCCAAAGAAGAAACACAGTAGGAGGGAAAGGTTTAAAAGGAAAGAATCTGACATAAAAGGGAGTGGAGGAACATGCAGGTGGAAGATGTCCAGCCAGGTATCAGACCAAGGTAGCTTGCAGCTACCAAGGTCATTCTGTGGTATTTTCCTGAGATTAATATGGGAAATTCATTTCTTTTTCCTGTATCTTTTCTACCCACAGGAAAAGATAATTACCTACTAGAGATGAGGCAAGATTTGGGTTTACTTGACAAATCAGCAAATTAAAATGAATTGGCATTCAATGTAGTGTCAGGGATATGTTTTATTTTTTATTCTTCAAAATTTGAGGATCCATGGTACACAATGATAGTTCACAAATCAGATCATCTTTCTGAATCATTGGGGACATGTATAAAAATGTACATTCTTGGCAACAGAATATCTAACATTCTATAGTGTTTAGGTAATCAGAAAATCCCTTTTTGAACATTCTGATTAAAGTACACTTTATTTATTTATTGAGACAGTCTCACTATGTAACCCTGGGTAGAGTGCCATGGCGTCACAGCTCACAGCAACCTCAAACTCTTGGGCTAAAGTCATTCTCTGGCCTCAGCCTCCCAAATAGCTGGGACTACAGGTTCCTGCCACAATGCCTGGCTATTTTTTGTTGTTGCCATAGTTGTCATTGTTGTTTAGGTGGCCCAGGCCGGGTTTGAACCTGCCAGCCTCAGTGTATGTGGCTGGCACCATAACCACTGTGCTACGGGCGCCGAGCCTAAAGTACACTTTAATAGCAAAATACTACCTTGCACTTTGACAAACCAGATTTTTCCATTTTATCACAAATAACACAGGAAAGGAGAAGAAATCACAAACCCCACAGGGTTCTGGCTCCCTTTCTATATATGCAAGCCCATCCTGAATATTCATTCCACAGCCTGATACTGATCGTGATGGTGTGAAGAGGAGTCCCAGAATCACTTGATTTCTGAGAATATTAAGTGGCCAATATTTAAGGTACTTAGGACAGTGCCTAATACATGGTAAGTGCAAGATAATAGCTTATATATAAAAACTTTGCAGATCCCCTAACTAATTGGATAAGTGTCTGCTGATTGACTTGTAGCTTGTTTAAACAGACTGTGTTGACTTTTAGTCTTGTTCTAGCCTGAAGAATAGGCATCCTCATTTCTAGGGAGTCCCCATTCATCTACTTTTTCAAGATTATTAAGTTTCCTCTTAGGCTTCTTGCTTCAAGTTCAATAATTAACGATATTTGCAACTTTCATTGTAGGTCCTATTTTCCTACATCTTAATTACTACTTTTGTGTGCTCCTAATTCATTCTTAGGAATTATTTTTTCCCATTGATTGAATATAAATCTGGATGAATTTTTATAATGGAAGAATAAATGGTCTCATATGGTTTGAAAAGCCTATGAAAGAAAGAAAAAACTTATGAAAGTCTAAGGCAGTGTTTCCCCAAATGTGGCATGTGTTAGAATCACCTGTGGCTCTTGTTATAAAGAAGGATGTTTTCATTCCCCCCAGACATTCTGATTCAGTAGGTATATAGTGGGGCTCTGAGAGCTCTATTTTTCAAAATCTTATAGTTAGGATTCCGAAATAGAAGGGTTGGGAGCCACTGTGCTAGGGCATATGCTTATGCATCAACAGAATCGCTAGCTCTACTGGGTTCAAATACTCGAGGGACTTCTCTATGGAAATCTGGAGCTTAATATAGTCAGATATATAGTCTCGTGCTCCAAAGGGACTCTGTGATAATTATCATCATTATTGACAATATTAACAATGAAATAAGTGGTTAAGGCTTATATAGTACTATGTGCCTGGCAATGTTCTAAGCACCTTTTATTGACATGCATAAATCAAGTTATTTAATCTCCATAACTACCTACCTTATCTCACTTAGCAGAGCTACCTACCATCCTTGTTTTCTGACACTGAAAGAAAGACACAGAAGATAATAGCTTACCTTATTGATCACTTATACTCTGCTTAGTAAAACCCTCATATGCATCTAATCCTCACAGCAATTAGTATAGGCAGTGAGGCCCCAGTGAGGTAAGTCCTTCCCAGAAGTTTATGCTGCTGGTCAGTGATGTCAGTAGGGTAGTATCTCAGGTCTTCACTGATCTAAAAATCTGGGGGAATCTGGATTTCAGGGTAAGTTAACAGCTTTTTCTTTTAATAGTGGGGTACAAATGTCACTGTCTTGTGGATATTTTCATGGTGAGTTAAGGAGTTGGGAAAGATAATATTCTTTGAAAAGCCTTTTGAAGCCCTGTCTTGAAGAAGAGGGAATAGTTTAATTCAAACTCCCTAAGTGTGAATCCAATAACTTAGGGCAAGAAACTCTATCATGGCTCCCTCAGTGGAGTCTTTACAAAGATGTTCGTGATGCCCTAGAGCAGGGGTCCTCAAACTACAGCCCGCGGGCCACATGAGGCGGTGTGATTGTATTTGTTCCCGTTTTGTTTTTTTACTTCAAAATAAGGTATGTGCAGTGTGCATAGGAATTTGTTCATAGTTTTTTTTTTTTTTTTTTTAAGTATAGTCCAGCCCTCCAAAGGTCTGAGGGACAGTGAACTGGCCCCTTGTTTAAAAAGTTTGAGGACCCCTGCCCTAGAGTTTTTAGAGAATGAAATAGTAGAGAGGTCAGTTGGAAGGGCTCCCTGGCTGAGACTTTTCACTCCCTCTTAAGTTTTAAAAATGTTCTGAAATGAACCTCTGAGGACAGGACAAAGGTATTTCTGATGCATCTAGATGTGAGAGGCAGTACCTTTGGGTAAAAAAATACTAGAATTTGTGGGGACATTTTTGATGGATTAAGGAGACAGAAAACACTTGAGCTTGGAACTGTCCTGGAAAATCTTTTCACTATGCACTAGGTGGGAGGTTTAGTCAATACAAGAAAAATTTTAACTTTCTCATCTAGGAATTATATGGTCCTGGAAAGACTGGAAAGCTCTTGCTGTAGATCTTTTGATTACCTATGATATGGAGAATATTGTTCCCTTGGCAAAACATTGGTTTTCTCCAGTTCTAAGTGGACAGCTGTATTTAGGGACTAGAAGACATCCTACAGACTCAAAGGGAAAAAACAAGTAAATGACTTTTTTTTTGGGGGGGGTATGAACCCCCCAAAACATACAATAGACATTTCTTATCTTTCAATAAAAGTAATGTAATAAAAAAGCACAAATGACATTAGTAAGTAATAATAAATAGATATATGGAATAGTACACAATAAACAAAAATCTATTAATGTGTAGAAGAAAAAGAGAAACCTAAGGGGGGAAATAAATAAGGTGACATCTGTAGTGACAAACATGGAGTCCTTTTCAGGAAGGAGTAGGGCATTTGGGGGAGAGGGCAAACTCCTGTGATCTGCAGACCGGCCATACAAGTCTTAGCTGGGAGCTTGTTAGAGATGCAGAATCTCAGACCCCATCCCAGACCTGGTGAGTCAGCGTCTTCATTTTAACAAACTTGATGGGGATTTGTTCTCACGTTGAACTTGGAGAAGCTCTGGGGTAGAAGACGGATTTCAGCATCCTTCCATTTGCTCCTTGGTGTTTGGATTTTCTCTCAGAGGAAATTTCTTATCTTTGAGGAAAAAACGAAAGTCTCTCTAGAGTGCTGAATGTCAGGACCAACCTTGGAAAAAGCCTGGAAGCTTATTACTGTCTCCTTCTCTTGTCCTGACAGAGAAAGAAAAACCAAGCAATAGCTAAGCTTTTCTACTTACAATACTTTATATGTTTTAAATAAGAACACAAGATTATCATTACTTTTATTCTCCACAAACATATATACTCAAGGCTTTGTGGATGTGATAGTTACTTGGTTGTGACAGTTTTGTTCAGAGTTGAAAAGTAGTGAGAAGCATCTCTAAATTGACTTCAAACTTGGGGTAGGTGAGGAATGGCTGGGGGGAGTTAAGTGAAGTTAGTAGAGATTTATTTTGACAGGATAGACATTAAAACTAAACACTTGTGTGATGGCGTGGGAGCCTGGAGCACTAGCTGTAATTGAAAGCCTGAATCTCCCTTTTGTAATACAAGTTGACAGTGAAGTCCCCATAGTTGAAAGTATTCTAAAGTTGTTTTCAGCATATCTTGGTACTTTTTCTTATAATAAAAGGCACCGATATGAAACCCTTTGTTTTATTCAGTAGACTATGGACAAGTGGGATCTTTGTGACTTTCTCATTATGGAACTGAATAAAAATACAGGCTAAGTGGTTTGGGCTCTGACCGTGGTGAGTATACAGTTTAGAAAAAAGAATGTATTGGCAACCCCAAAATTCAAAGGGGTAACTAAACCACTAGGGGTAGAAATGGAGCTGTGCTTCTAAATGTAGTACTATTTTTGAGAGTTTCTGGAGATTAAAAAATACCATTAAACATGATTTATGTGTATACCTTCATTGTCATACTGAGATGATTTCTGAACAGAGTTTACAAATAATAGCTGGACCTTGAGTTCTCAACAAAATGATCAAGTTTATTGACAATCTTGCTAAGTTCATAACTTTTAGCTTTTCAGTGGAGGCTGTAGTTCCTTAAGAGTGCATTGAGGGGAAAAGTCAGGGAGTGATGTTAGCAAGATGGCTGGCTAAAAGTGCCTGGGGTGGTGTACTCCCACACATAAAAAGCAAAATAATGAATAAACAACTCTATTTGGACTGTAGTGTTTGAAGAAGCACACTGGGGTATAGCAAGGGAGTGGCTAAATCCTTATGAAGCACAAAAATCCAAGATTGTGGCATTCAGAGGGGAGCAGAACATCCGGCTTTTGCCACCCTGTCTCCTCCACTGGAATTGGCTTGGAGCAAGGAGGAGTTTTTCCTTGTGGGGAAAAGCTAATCAGGAATTTCTGCCCAAATCACCACTTCAGACACGTGCATACCTTGCTACAGGAGCATTCCATAGTCCTCACAGGCCACGAGCCCAATTTGGGAAGCTTCCTGGAGTTCATACACCTGAATTGCTCCAGAATAGGAACCCAAGTTGTCCATCTGCCATTCTCTTTGATCCAAGTTGCTATGGAACATCACATGCTTAAAACCAGAGCCACTGCTAGAGTGTGTCCTGACCTGGCAGTCAGTAGCCACTGTGTCAACACTCTAGTATCATTCCACCATGTTCACATAGGTGGCTACAATCCCATGACTCTAGCTACTTAAAGCCTTGACCCAGCAAAATGACTGTGATCCAGGCATCTGGACCCGCATGGTGTCCTTTCCCTAAAGAAATAAGCAGTCCTACACAACAGGGAAGCCAACCCCAGGAGAGGGCCTGCCATGCGTGCACACTCCTACCTAAGAACCATCCCAATGCCTCCATTTTCAGTGAACCCACCCCTAAGCCAGCCAACCAGCTGCATATGTGCACCCTCGGCCTGAAAACCAGCCAAGAGACCCTAGTCCCTGCAAAGCTACACCACTGCTGCCAGAAACTGCTGCATCCTAGTAGAAGCAAAGCTGAGGCACCTTACATACCTAACACCCTAGAACCCATTTACAGGAAAAGTCTTTCACCACAAAAGGTACTCTATAAAATTGGAAGAGGTAACCGCTTAACCATACACACAGATATCAGTGTAGGGGTTATAGAAAACATGGAGAGGAAAAAAAAAAAAAGGAACATGACACCTCAAAAGAGACACAATTCTCTAGTAATAGGCCTCAAAGAAAATAAAATTTTCAAAACACCTGGAAAGGAAATGAAAATAATGATCTTTGGGAAACTCAATGAGTTACAAAAGAATACAGATATATACAATTCAGTGAAATCAGGAAACAATTCATTGTCTGAATGAGAAATTCAACAGAGATGTCATAAAAAAGAACCAAACAGATTTCAATGAATATAATAAAAAATACAATTGAGAGATTTAACAGCAAACTCAATCAAGGAGAAGAAATTCTGAACTTGAAGACAAATCTGAAAAGCCTAGTCAAAGGAAATAAGAATAAAATAAGAAAAAAGAATAAAGAAAGTTGATGGGACTTACAGGGCACCATTAAGCAAGCAAATAAAAATTTGTATAAAAGGAGTTACAGAGGGAGAAAAAATAGAAAAAGGCATAGAAAAAATATTTAACAAAAATAATAGTGGAGTTGATGTGGTAAACATTCCACTACAAATGAACTTATGGCAAAATGTACCCTCAATGAATCCCCAACAATAAAAAAAAAAAGATTCAGGGGACACAAAAAAAAAAATGACCTTTTTTCTCAATAGATACCTAACAATGGGATTGCAGGATCAAATGGAATTTGATCTACTTTTAGCTCTTTGAGGATTCTCCATACTTCTTCTCTAAAAGGCTGTGCTAGTTTGCAATCCTACCAGCAGTAAATAAGTGTTCCTTTCTATCCACATTCACATTCAACTTTAGGACTTGGTGATGTTGTTTATTCCCACTGGCATTAGGTGACATCTCAGGTCTCAGCGTGGTTTAGATTTGCATTTCTCTGATTAGGGACAATGAGCATTTTTTCATGTGTTTTTCAGCCATTTATCTGTCTTCCTGGGAGAAGGTTATGTTCATGTCTCTTGCCCACATATAAATGGGACTGTTTGCTCTTGTTGATTAGCTTTAGCCCTTTGTCAGATTTGTCATATGTGAATATCTTTCACCGTTCTGAAGGTTGCATATTTGCTTTGTTTATTGTGTCCTTGGCTATGCAGAAGCTTTTAAGTTTAATCAGGTACCAATTATTTATTTTTGTTGTTGCTGCTATTGCAAATGGGGTTCTCATTATAAAATCTTTCCCCAGCCCAGTATTTTTAAGGGTTTTTCCTTACAATTTATTTATTTATTTATTTTTTGGTTGCAGTTTGGCCGGGGCCGGGTTTGAACCCGCCACCCTCGGCATATGGGGCCGGCGCCCTACGGACTGAGCCACAGGCACCGCCCTCCTTACAATTTAGAGTTTTTATAGTTTCATTTCTTTTCTTTCTTTCTTTTCTTGAGACAGAGTTTTACTCCATAGTGTCACATGTCATAGCTCATGGCAACCTCAAAGTTCTGGGCTCAAGCAATCCTCTTGTCTCAGCCTCCCAAGTAACTGGGACTACAGGCACCTGCCACAATGCCTGACTAGGGATTTTTTTTTTCTTCTATTTTTAGTAGAGACAGTGTTCTTACTTTTGCTCACGTTGGTCTTGAACTTCTGAGTCAAGCAATCCACCCACCATGGCTTCCCAGAGTGCTAGGATTACAGTCATGAGCTATCACCAAGTTTTTATAGTTTCATGTCTTACTCACAAATGGATAAACTATGGTATATGTATGCCATGGAATACTATTCAACCATAAAACAAAATGGAGACTTTATATCTTTTGTATTTACCTGGATGGATTTGGAGGACACCCTCCTAAGTAAAGTACTACAAGAATGGAAAAGCAAGCATCCAATGTACTCAATACTAATATGAAATGAATAGATGAACAACTACGTGCCCACATGAGAGAAAAACAATTCAATTCAAGAAGGGGAGAGGAGATTGGTAAGAAGGGGAGGGATTGGTAAGCTCTACTGGGCATATAATGTAGGGATATATGGCATACCTCCTGGGTGAAGGGAGGCCTCTTACCTCACAAACTTGCAAACAATGTAACCTAACCGTATGCACCCTTATAGTAACCTGACATAAACAAATAAAAAAAATAGTCGGAAACTTTCCAAATCTTGGGAGAGATGGTCATGCAGATACAAGAATCTCAAAGGTCCCCAAATATTTTTAAGGGACTTTACAACTCTTATTCTGTGGATACCAGTGGTATGGGGACTTACTCTGCCTGGGTCTCCCCACAGCAGTGATAGTGGTAGCTGGGTGAGGCTATCTAGATGGCAGTTGTGTGTGTCTGAGACATTGGTGTTTATTCTACCCAGGTACAGGAGGCAGTAGCAGCAAACAATATGGGGGCACTCATGGCTAGCAGGTCTGTGGCAGTGTACAGGACAGTGGGCGGGGTACCAGGCAGGACCGCAGGTGGCACATGGGGCTGTAGGTGGGGATCTTTCCCTGTGCATGTCTGACTACAACTGCTGCTGCTGTAGCACTTCTCCAGTGACACTGGCAGATGCTGAGAGTACTGTGCACCTGTCCCACTCAAATTCCCCAGTGGCAGGGAGTAGGGTGCACAGTTCCCTACCATGGGGCCCATGAGAACATATACCCTTCCCACTCCCTTCTTAGCCTAGCCGAGTTGGTGTAGAAGCAACTGAAGCCAATCCCTGTGTAGCCTGGTGCTTGGGGCCTGAGAGCTTAGAATGGTATCAGTAGCAGTGACTCAGAGGGAAGCTGGCAGGTTCCTGGATGCCTGCTCTCTAAAGTAATGCTACTGCACAGACCCCAAGAAGCTTCCTGATCATTTTGGTGGCCTGCTGTGAAAGGGGCCATTGCGTCTCAGGTTTCAGTGTCCACCCCTTTCCCCCCGCGGCGCCCTAGGGTTCTCTTCTTTGACCCTTTCCCATGTATAGACCCTTCTCCCAGGAGCCTTCGGATCTTGCTGAGTGTATTACCCTGCCTCCCTTTTCTTCACTTTGTGCATCTCTAGTCACTTTCCTGATGATTTACAATGTTCACTCCAAGACAGTCTGGCTGTAGGTGAACATCTACTTGTAAATTTTGATTTTCTCCTTGAGAGCAGTGTGAGCTAGCGGCTGCTACTCTGTCATCTTGGCCCCTCACCCAGCCCTGATATTTTTAGCTTCCATGTTTATGTTTCAAAGGTAGGAAATTGGATAAAAAATATTTAAATTTTGGAAAAAAGGAGGAATATTTCAAGCTGAAATTTATGGCTAGACACTTGAATGTGTTCTTGATTTCTGTCTCTGTGTCACAACTCCAAGATATTATTCTGACTCTAATATTTAATGTAAGCCAAAATTCTGAAGTGTATGTATTGGCAAGTTTTTTTCTCTGTGTTAGCTTTACTTTTTCTGATTTTCACTGTGGTTTATGATAAAATTCTATTTGAGTGCTCATGTTGGGCATGGGCATGTAAGAAAGAACCCAAACCCCTGAGACACAGGGCAGTTGTGAAAAATCAGTGAAAATTATTCATGAAGGATAAACAGACTTGTCTTGAGGGAAATTGGTCAAGAGAAAGTTTTCTTGGATACCATTTTACTTTCTATATCTTTTCCCTTTTGTTCTCCCTTCCCTTAGATAGTACGACATGTTCATCAGGGAAAAAATGAATTTTTGACCAGGAATTTGATATTCAATATCCATATCATTATATGGATAACCAGTTATACTTATGTGTTGAGCCCTGGATAGGACTACCTGCTTATAAGACAATCAGATGTATTGATAGACTTCCTCCTTCACTATAGTCGGGTTCCTCTGAGCCTTTTTCTCTGTGGGGTCCTGGCCTTGTCCTTGTCCTGTTGGGCCAAGTTTCATCAAAGATTCTTGCTAAGCCAGTTTATTAAAAATCCTGTCACTTCTGGTAGACAATCAAGCTCCTCTTACCCCACCTTTGATGTTATGGCTTGAGTTTGTCCCCATCAAAACTCATTTTCAAATTTGATCACCAGTGTGGTGCTGTTAGGAGGTGGAACCTAGTAGGAGGTGTTTAGGTTATGGGGTGGACTTCTTATGAATTCTTTCATAGTATTTTTGTGGTAGTGTATGAGTTCTCACAAGACTGAATTAGTTCTTCAGGGCGGGGTGTTCTCTGGAGAGTGGGTTGTTACAGACCTAGGACATCATTAGGTTTGCTTCTTCATTACTGTCCACTTTCCTTATGACCCTCTATCATACTGTGACACAACCCTGAAGACCTTACCAGTAGCCTAGCAGATTCTAATGCCATGCTTCTTGAATTTTCCAGCCTACAGAATTATGGGAAAAATTGATTTTCTTTATAAATCATTCAGTCTCGAGTATTCTGTTACAGCAACACTAAACCGAGGCACTTGATATCTGATCAATGTTGATGTGTAAGTCCTTTGCCTACCTTAGCAAAAGTCCCATCAAGGAATAATTCCCCTACCCTTGATACCTAATCAAATTCCTCTTAGTAATTTTTTATGCACTGATCCCCTTATTCTGATTATTGGGTATAAGTCCCCAGCTGTCTCTGCTGTATTGGCAGTTTCTCTCCCCAACTGCAATAGACTTTTACCTGTTGAAATTATTTTAAAATCTTCCTTACTGCATGAGTCTTTGTAATAGCCAAATTGTAAAATGACCTCCATGATCTTTATCCCTCTGTGTTACTTCCATGATTATGTTATGTTACACGGCAAAAGGAATTTTGCATATGTCATTAAAGTTACTAATCAGTTGATCTTAAGACAAGGAAATTTAGGACATAGACCTAACCTAATAATAGGAATCCTTTAAAAGAAGGGAGTTTTCCTCAACAGGAGTCAAGTTGGTGGGAGGGAGATGAGAGATTGGGTTAATTCCCAACTAATAGGTAAAATGCACACATTCTGGGTGAGGGAAGCACTTATAACTTTGGCCTGAAATGTGCAAAACAAGTTATTTAAAAAAAATGGGTGTACCTCTGTAATATTCTGAAATAATAAAAAAAAGCAACTTGTAGAGAAGGGGAAGTCAGATTCAAAGAATGAGAGGATTTGATGCAGTTTTGCTGATTTGGATATGGAGAAGCCATATGGAAAGGACCTGAGAGTGGCCTCCAGGAGTTGAGAATGGTCCATGGCCATTATCCAGTAATAAAATGGAGACTTATGCCCTATAGCTCCCAGAAACTGAATTTGGCCAACAGACTGAATGAGGTAGAGACTTCCCCATAGCATCCAGGTAAGAGCTCAACTAAGATCACCTTGATTTTTTAAATTTTGACACATTGATTTTGACATCGTGAGATCCTAAGGGAAGAGAACCCAGAGAGACTGTCTGGACTTTTATCTACAGAATAGTGAGCTAAAAATTGGGTGCTATTTTTACTATAAGCCACAATGTCTGCAGTAATCTGTTGAACTGTGGCAATAGAAAACTGATACGTGTTGCTCACATATCAGGGAAAGAGTTGAGTAAGTGCCAACTTTCAGCCAGCTCTACAATTATCTCTTTCTGGCATGAAATCATAAGGCCAGGTTTTCCTTAAAATTCAATAATCTCAACCCCCCCCCTCTCTTTTTTTTTTTTTTCTATCATATGATTTTTCTTTTTTTTTTTTTGCAGTTTTTGGCCAGGGCGGGGTTTGAACCCACCACCTCCGGCATATGGGGCCGGCACCCTACTCCTTTGAGCCACAGGTGCTGCCCCTGTCTTATGATTTTATTAGAAAATTTAGGCCAAAAAAATGAGGGAGCATTTGATTCATCCGTGTTTGTTTTCTTACAGTGGTAGATGTAATTTAACCTAAGTTTATTTAAAAATAAGAATAAAGAAATGATCACCAGGAAATTTAGTTTATCTTTGAAGATAAAGACTCAATCAGAGTTTGTTTAATTGTTTTTTTATTATTTTTTCCAAAGTTTCAAAAAATAGACAAGTAATATTTATAGATAAAAATAAAGATAATTTCAAAAAACGTATCATGCCAAATCTTAAAGACAATATAAAAAGAAGAAATACTTCAAAATCATCATATTAAAATGTTAGTGACATCTAAAATTACCTTCACAGAAACATCTACAATCATACTTCATATCTGGATATACCTGATATTAAAATTGGAAAAAATATATAAAGCGAAATTACAAACATTTCACTTATAAATGAGGATGCAATATCCTAAACAACATATTAATAAGTTGAATTAAAAATTCTTGTTCAAATAATGTACTTTGGTCAAAATTCAATTTATGAGAGAATTAATCACTATTTTCTTTTCCTTTCCTTTCTTTCCTTTTTTCTTTTTGAAAAGTGGATAAACTCCAATTCTCATTTGGCTTGAAGCACTGCAATAGAGGTTAGTCACAGTCCTAACACAAACTCATTCACACAACAAACATTTATGGGAAGTCTAATATGTACAAAGTACTTAGTAATATGTAAAATTATCCAGGATATGATTGAGGGCTTTGAAGTCACCCACTTGCTCACACCCACTTTTCTTCTTCAGAATTGGAACCTGAATGAAGAGAATTACCTTTTTACTAGATGCAAATTACTATACTTATATTAGTCAGGTTCCTCCAGAGAAACAGAATTAATGGGATGTATAAATAGGAAGAGAGAGATTTATTTTAAGGAACTGACTTGTGATTGTAGAGGGTCAGCAAATCCAAAATTTACATGGGAGGTCAGCAGGGGCAAGGGAAGATCTAGTTGTAGTTTAAGTCCAAAAGTGATCTTCTAACAGAATTCCCTGTTCTTTTGGGGAATGTCAGTCTTTTTCTCTTAAGATCATCAACTGATTGGTCTAGGCCCACCCACACTACGGAGGGGAATCTATATTACTAAACATCTACTGATTAAAATGTTGGTGACATCTAAAATTACCTTCACAGAAACATCTACAATAATGTTTGATCAAATTCTGGGTATCATAGCCTAGTCAAATTGACATATAAAATTAACCATCATGAATAGAGCAGCTGTTCACTACACAGAGGAGGAAACCTGTTTTCAGGGTGGTCTGAGAAAGAAGGTGAAAAGAGATTCAGAGAATGCCCTTTGCCAGCCAGCTGACTTCTGCCCCATGCCTAGAACCCTAATGAACCATTCCTCTTCCCTTCTTCCCTGAAGAAGTTTTAACACTTTATAAAAAGAAAATGTAACATTCTGCCTAACATCCAGCTCTTGCCTTTGAAGAGTTTGTACCCTAAAGGAAATAATGCAAACATAACTGCATGACCCCTTTTCCCCATGGCTCTTAAGAGAAAAATAAAAAACCATGTGTAATAAGTACGATAAATCATGTAGGGAGAAATAATTCCAACAGCGAGGCATAAATTCAGTGGTTCTTAGATATCAGCTAGGACCCAGGAAAAGGCTTTACCACTGATGTATTAAACAAGACCAACAGGATGTTGAAAAGAAAAGCTTAGGTTCAGGCACACCTGAATTTACATCATAGCCATGTGTGTGCATGTGTGTCTAACCTATAAAATGTATGGATATCTACCTCGTACAGGCTCTTGTGAAAATAGTTTGAGATATTATATGAAAAGCACTTCAAACAGTGCCCATAGCATGGTAGGATATCCACAAACTAGGGTTTGTATTACTGTTGGTACTAGCGGTACTGTCAGGATAGATTCCAAGATTGAGGGTGTGTGAAGTGAGTTTATTCCTTAATATTTCTGAGTAGTATGGCCTCATTTATAGGTCAACTCATATTTGCTTGCAGATAGCACACGGGGAACAATGGATATTTTCTCAATCCTTTCTTTTTGGCTTACCAGTGACATTAACAACAGCTGTACACAAGAAATATGAAAATTAGAAGTGTTTATATATAGTTTACTCTGCACATTACTTGATTTCCATATTGTGCCATAACTTTTATATGAAGCCTTGTGACCCTGACTGGAAACAGCAAGTTACTTTGGATTTAATTGTTATAATTTATTGCTTTTCCTACCTTCAGCCTCTGACTGTAAATTTTTGTAAAGAAACCCAAAATCACTTCCTGTTCTTGATACATGAAGGGCTTTCCCCCCACCAGTTGTGTTCATAATTTTATGTTGAATGACCTTTGCATCTGTGGCTTGGTTTTATGATTTAAAAACTGCACTTCGGCTGGCAGGCAGTTCTGGAAATATATATATATTTTTTTACCTAATACCCTAATGCAAATTTTCTGAGCCCAAGACACGGTGCTAGTTCCTCTCCTTATATTTCCTGTTAGCATTACCAGCACCGTGCTGCCTATAAATCAATTAATCTGCCCTGGTTGAGAAGTTCAAGTCCTGTAAATTTTTTGTTTGAGAAAAGACCTTTGTCTTTACCAACTTTTATTTTCAATTTGAAATTTATGTAAAACGGCATTAAGGTAATTGGAAATGTAAAACAATCAATTAGTTTCTTGTTTAGATTAAAGGCTTGGTTCTGATTCATAAGGTCAGTTTGAGTGGGGAAGAAGAATTTTCTGTACTGAGAATTACTTGCTTGCACTTACGGCATTAACATCCTTCTCTTTCTTTATTGCATGTGAAGAAAAGTCTCACAGGTAAGGAAGAGCATGTTGTTATGTGCAGCCTCCACTGGCTTCTGATTGTAGAAACACAGGCCAAACACCTGAGCATTTCGTTGACTCAGTTGAACAGATGGAAAGCAGGAACATTCACCCATGTAGTGGGTTAGAATTTGGCAACTTGTGTTTGTGAGATTTAATATGCATATGAATAAATAATAAGGATAAAAAGTATTTATCCCCACCAAATTTAAATAATTTTTCCTTTCACAAAAGTACAATAAAAACAAAATAAAAAGTATTTTATTTCCTCATAAACACTAATGAACCAGGGCACAGTGGCCCCGGATTTGCAACTGTACCTTGTAAGCTCCATTCAGGGCCATATCACCCATGACCCCTTGGCAGGCCAATTTCCTGTTGAAATCCATGGGGAATTCACTCACTTTTGCAGAAGATCAAGTCCTAGAGAAACTCCTACTTATAAATCCATTTACTTGTCTCTCCTTTTTTACTGGCGCTTAGATTACAATGACCAATTGTTATCATGGCTAGAGCCATTTAAGAGAAAACAGGCTGGCAGATGATGAAGGATGACCATACCCAATGGTGAAATTAGTGAATTCTCTCAGAGGCCTTGAAAAAGCATGATGCTAATCTGTGTACAGATTCATGAGCTTTTTATGTTTATTTCTTTACATATTTTCCACCTACGTGGGGAAGAAAATATGAAAATAAGGGGGCTGAGCAGACATTAAGAGGTGGAAAACATTTTCACAGCACTATCTTGTTAGCCTTCCAGTATCTGATTTATCAAGATCAAAACACTCACAGCTGGTACATATTTTGATGCCAAATAACTGGCATGGTTGAAATTGGAAGTCACCATGTCTCTCTGTATTAACTTCGGGTCCTCACAGCCTCATGCAACTTCCGACTATAATGTTGGATTTTAAAGAGAGTATTTTGTTTTCTGAGGTGAGGGCTTTTTGAGCTTAAATATAGGCCAAGTAGATGTATGACTGAGAAGTAAAGTGAAATGAAAGTCCTTCTGAGTGCCTGCCTTAAGTTTGTCAACCAGGGATGTGCCAAAGCTATTGGCAGAAGTTCAGGCTCTTCCAAACAAGGGCAATCTACCAACCTAAGAGCCAAGGACAGCAAAGGAAATACGTTCTGGCTTTCTCTCCATTTTGGATCATTGTATCTGTGTCACCCATCCCTTACAGGGCATTCTCTGGTTGCTAATGAAAAGAGCAAGTTTTTGACAGCTATTAGGAGGCCAAGGGAGCAACTGTAATACTACTAACAGAGAGGTTGAGATAGATGGGAAAAAGAGTAGAGGTGTATCTATCTGATAAAAGGCATTCTGAGTGGCTGTAACTCATGAAATCAGTTTGAATGTTGGGAATTAAAACATAAAATGACTTCAGAATTTTCTAAATCACATGTACACAAATGTTTGATTGCACATACATATTGGTGATGCCTATTTGTGAATGTGTCTATCTCATGATGTTCTCATGTCACATTTTGGAGAGAAATATTTTTTGCATCTATGGGAGTTTGAAGTTAAGTTCATTATAGTTTCTGCATCCCTCCAATCTGAACAGTTAAAATCCCAGTGGTTGCTGGATTCTGGAATTAGCCCCATGTGCATTGACCCTGACCATCTAGGGTGCTTGGTGGGGTTCCTGGTTCCCTTCCTACTTCCACCGTGTTAGTTCAGTATCTATGCCTAAATTCGTGCTTTGGTTTTATGTTCCACACTGAAACTAGGTTTGTTTTAAATATTTGCACATTTGGCTGGATTTTAATACCTAAATAATGATTCCTTCCTGTACCAAGCTTTGCATTCAGAAGTTCTCTACACTTAGGACATTGGACTGCCTGCTGCTCTAAAAACCTACAGTTGGATCATTCTTCCCTTACTCTGGTTGGAACTACTGTGACCTTGTTTTCCATCTTCACTTGAATATGTGAAGACGTTCCACATGCCATTCTTTGAAGATTTTCTGTTTGATGACAATCAACATCCAAGAGTTTATACTTTGACAAAAAAGGACTTTTTTGTTTAGAGTACTTTGAAGTGTCAAAATGAAGGAAGGTATTAACTAGTGGTCTTGGTGAGTTTTAATAATATGTTATCTAGTTACATATATTTCCATTTTTTAAAACAACTAATCGCTAGTCTATTGAGTCCTAGTCCTAGGTCTGGATCTAATTTAATAATTAGGAGTATCACACAGTATCAATTCCTTTTATACAGGTGGCCATAAAGTTCATGTGCAATTTTAAATGGCCTACTATTTTAAATTGCACACGAACTTTATGGCTACCCTGTATATGTTACAAACGTTATAGTAATGTCATAGGCAATACTTGCCATAGATCTGCAAAAATGAGGTATAGGTTTTAATTAAATCTGTCACATGTTTATAGTTTAGTAAATAGAACAGGTATAAAACACATTCATTTTAAGTGACTAAAACTTTAGAATTTAAGGTGTATCTAAGTTGATGTTCTTCAGAAATGCACAGATAAGAGGGTGAAGGGTAGAAATATAAAGAGGGGCTTAATCAAGATAAATTATTTTATTATCAAATAATTTTCCCATATTTTCTCTATTTTGGCATTCTTCATATCTGTAATTAAACCAATGTAATTTTATGTGCATGGCAAATTATAAATAATAACTTCCTAAAGCTTCTAAAACAACCAAGCACCTTTAACCTAATCAGCAATGAACTATTACATGTAAGTGTATTTCCCTTTTCCCTAGCTCAAGAGCTTTTTGCTAACAATTGCCAAAAGATTACAGTGGGACTTAAATAGATTTTCTAAATATCCAGAAGAAGGGAGAAGCAGTCCTATTTTCCGAAGCTGCCAATTTGATTCTTCGAGGTCTCCTTAGGCATGGGAGAAGGATCAAGGAAGAAAGATTGTGACACAACTCAGAACTCATAAGCACACTCACTTGTTCTGTCTACAGAACGTTTTTTTGGTGCAGATAATGCAACAAAACTCCTATTATCAATGCACAAATTATATATATATATATATATATGTAAACTTGTTGTGTATGTTATTTATTGATTAAGAGGAGCTAAATTAAGGTTGAGGGGCTAGTTAAGTATGGTGGCTCATACTTGGAATCCTAGTACTCTGGGAGGCTGAGGTGGGTGGATTGCCTGAGCTCATGAGTTTGAGACCAGCCTGAGCAAGACTGAGACCTTGTCTCTACTAAAAATAGAAAAATTAGCTAGGCATTGTGGCTGGCACCTTTAGTCCCAGCTACTTGAGAGGCTGAGGCAGGAGGATCGTTTAAGCCCAAGGGTTTGAGGTTGCTGTGAGCTGTGATGCCACAGCACTCTACCCAGGGTGACAGAGTGAGACTCCATATCATAATAAAAAAAAAAAAAAGATTGAGGGGCGAAAATTTCAAGCTGACACATGTTCCCAGAAAACCTAAGTAGAAGTTATTATGGAAGACAAACTACATTTTGCTGTTTTGAAATTTTTAGAGACTACCTAACAGACATTGAAATATCTCACATACTTTTTAAATGATATTATCAGAACAAGATGTTAGGAAAGCAATTTTGCCAAATAGTGAAGATTTAAAGTGGTTAAGAACCCGATTCATTGTTTTACTCCAAAGTTAGCATGCTCCAGTTGAGAATATCTGAGTTGTTAAACACTGCTGATTCAACTTCCAAAAACATTTCGTCTGTAGAACACAAAATACCAAAGTTATTAGGAGCGCAGGTTCTGGCCCCAAACTTCACTGTGTTTCCTTGAGTAAATTCTTACTCTCCTTTTGTCTCAATTTTCTTACCTGTAAAAAAAACAATAAAAAAACTTTAGACACAATTACCTCAAGGGGGTCTTATGAGAATTAAATGAGATAATACCCACAAAGTCTTTAGTGACAAACACCTGGCACAGAGGGACTAGTTAAGAATAGTAACTATAATCACTGCCACTCACTGTTCAGGGTTGTAGATCATTTTAGTTGAAGAGTATTCTGAGATTTCAAGGAAAACTTAAAAAATTATCATTTATGGATATTTACCTATATAAATCACAATTTTTCTGATTCTAGGTGAACAGAGGAGGTTTAGAAATAAATTAGATATAGAGACAAATGTTAGCACAATTGGCAGCCATGGTCCCAGATTTCAAAACTTCACAAATATCTGGGCAGTTTCATTCTTCTCATTATCTGACTTGATAATAACTAGTTATGTATTTGAACATATACAATAAAACTGTGCTAACATAATTTGTTCTATGTATTAAGGTTTCATGAGGTTCCATGTAAGACGATGTTTGAAAAAGTCCATCTCAGATAACAAAAACTAAAAAGTTATATGACTCATGGATCTGAAGAAGGTAGTGTTTTACTATAAGAATAATGATGATATAATTTTTATGAAGTACTATCTTGCCTATGATCTCATTTGTTGCAAAATCACAGTGAAATAGGCAGGGTAGGAATTATTGTTTCTATTTTACTGATGAGAAAAATGAAAGCTCAGAAAGGTAAAATGACTTAAAGTCATAAGGCTATTGTGATCCAAAGCCAGGATTCCAACTCAATTTTTGATTCACCTTTTAACGTTTTTTTACTCGACCTACCTTGCAGCCAACATACCTAAATCCTATTCCACGGCTGAGTACCTTTTCTCCTGGGTGCTCCTGATGCAGTGATCTATAGCAGAGATTCGGTGTTGATGCCTGTGCCTCCTTACACGAGGGAGGTTCTTGGTGCACCTGGGCTTCTGGTTGCCCTGTGTAGTGAACTGGGAGGTACCACAATGGACTTGGATGGTAATGTGAGCCTAAGTAAGAAGTTAATTGGGCCTTTTGATATCTAATGAGGTTTTACATCATTTATCACCAGTAGAGAGCACTATAAGATTAGAATTAATAGCAAGTCTTGCATGAAGAAAGGATTGTTTGTATCAGGAATGTATTACAAAGGCAGAGTTAAAATGATTGATTTTAAGCAAGCCTGATGTGCCCTTGTAATAGATCATTTCTATCAGTTGAATCTTTAGAGAGCAGTCATTCAAAACTTGCGTTTAAATGTATTATCGATATTAAAAGAAGTAAGCATGGCTTGCTTGTTGAAATTAAATCGAAAGGTTCAATTCTAAATCATAACCCAGGCTCGCCTGCTGTCTCCTTGAATATCTTGCTTCCAAACCACTGTTGTAGCATTGCTTAGTCAAATAATATTGCAGGGCTTCCGTCTGATCCCCTTTATTTCTCTTACTTGGGATTTGTGGCTGTTGAGGTTTCTTAAAACATTTTTTTTCTGGCTGTAAATACAAAACCAAGCTTCATTTAATAAGTAGCATTCAGGGTATTCGTATTGTTTACAGACGTATAGTAAATACAAACCAGTGGATGGTCTGAAATGTTGGCATTTAGTCACAACTTGATTTCAGTGTTTACTAGTCTAAACACTCAGATGCATCACACGATGACTTTCATGCCGTGGAAAGCTTTGAAATGGATCTGCCTTAAAGATAGATGCATTTACACTTCATATGTTTTCCATCATTTTTCTTACCATTTTGCCGGTTCCCCAAACTAGCTGTATTTAAACAAATTCTTTCCCCCCCCCAGCCATTTTGTTCTCTGATTTCACTCTGCCGAGTAGTCTCAATGCTAACCTGGCGATAGCATGATTGATCATTTAGCTGACAGCATAATCATGAGCACCAGGTAGAAACTTCTCTCAACCAGTAAGGGGAGAAAGCTGGAATGCAGAAATATTAAAATACAAATGTCTCAAAGGAAAACAGAGGTAACATGAGAGCTTTAATGTTTTAATGTCTTTCTCCTTCCCCTGCCATTGATAAATGTGTTCGTTCTTCAGTTGCGCTTCAGTATTCGGGTTTTCTTATAAACAGCATATTCATTGGAAGAGGCCCTCTCCCTTTATCTCTTCCTCTACCACGGCAGTGATAGCCCTTTCTCAGGCGTGCTGGTACTCCTTTGCCTGAATGACGAAGAGGCATGTCTGTGCTAACACGTGTATGTTGGATGAGCTCCATTCAGAAAATAATGGCAATGAAGTTTCTGTTTATACGGGTGCCAGGAGACGGACTTACTATCACAGTCAGAGCTTAGCCACCTAGCTAACCAGGTGTGGCACACGTGGAGGTGAGGATTTTGAATTTCAGAAAGTCCAAAAAAGCTGACTGTAGGTATGAAGATCCGATCTCCCAAACATAGCTTCCATCATCTTAGTACCCCACAGGAGTTCTGTCCTCACTGAATGGCAGTATATTGAGCCATGATTTCCTTTCTTGCTATTGAATACTAAGTCTATTTTATATATCATTAACAAATATTTTTATGACCTCTCACAGGACTTTCCGCTAGGGGCTATTTTTAATTTTGCCTTTTGTGTAGGATTGGCATTTTAAGGCGACTGCCAAAATTAATTTTCTGACAGTTGACAGCATCCATGAAATACATTTACCTAGAAAATAATGGTGAAAGAGTTTTGAATTATTTGTTAAATATACTATTAAGCAATGGATGTAAACACCCTTTATATGAGTATCACTAAGTAAATAGTATTGTTAATGATGATTTTTTTGAATCTTATATAATTTTAATCAGTTATTTGAGGCTGATTATGTCTCTTAAGTGAAGGAACGTGGCAGAGGTTAACTGATAGGCTGGAATGACAAATATGTACTCGGCACTCCCACTCAGCCTGTGTGAAGAAAGAGGTCAAGGAAATCCAGAAAGTACCACAAGGCTTGCCCTTGTTCATTCTAGCCTTTTATAATTTGCCTTTCTTCTTGGTCAGTTGTTCAAGAACTGCTTATCATTTTTACTTTATATGTGACTTATCTTGTTTTCATACTTGAGCTTATAAGTGGTAAGTAAAAAGCACGATCACAGACACATCAGAATCTTCCAGCACTGAGTAGAAACTCTTAGATTGGGCATGTGGTCCATTTGTTTCTTTTTTTTTTTTTTTTTTTTTGTAATTTTTGCTCTCTCTGCAGCCCAGCCTGGTTCCCCTGAGAACTTCTGGGGACTGTTTTTCTCAGCATTTCTTTATTTCAGATTGCAGTAATACACATGTCTGGGGCTTAAAAAAAGTCTGTCTTGTGCCTTATTCTCTTAAAATATAGCTCAAACTTTTGGGCACCAGGAGCAGCAAATGAAACTTGAGTCAACTCAATTTTTTTTCCTTGTCTTAAACATCTTGTATTACACAGTAATAGTAAGGTAGAAGTTTAGGACCAGAACATGACATATGGGCCTCCAAACGTCATGCAAGCCTCTCTGTACGGTACATAGCATGGAATTTGGCATAACACACCTTGGACAGAGTCCAGTGGAATTCAATCATTGCCAGTGCTAGAAGCACTCTGGTGAATCATAGACTCATTATTACGGAGCAGTTTCATGGCACTGCCTTAAGGAGGGTGTATTAGTAGGACTTCAGTATATTATATAGGAAAATAGAAAAATCTATATAGAAATGTATACAATGGTCTTATCTGTCTCTCTACCCAACCCAGCCAGTGGTTTAAACACACTCTTTTGTTTAGGCCTTGACATTTGTAGACTAACATTTGTATTTGTTTTAGTCACTATATGACTCTTACTGTCAACTCCAAATCAACTGCAGGAAAAAATTCATTACATCATTTTGCTGTCACAGGAAGGGCCCTGTGTAGGTACTCAGTAAGTGTTCATTTCAGTAATGAGTGAACATATGCATCTGTGAAGATGGAAAGAAGGTTTTCCAAATTAGACTCATTCTGTTGGTCTTTCACCTTTGGTACCTCGAAGTTACTTTTCTCCTTTGAAAAATTGATCTCAAGCAATATTGTTGTTTCTGATTTTAAAATCTTTAACTCCCAAATTAATTGAGAAATGTATATAAAATGTTTGGCATAGTTCTTGGCACATGGCAGATGGGCACTCTTAGAATGAAAGTTTGTTGAAAATAATGTGACTTCTGGTAGGTTCAACTGCATTAAATAAAATGAAGGAAAAAAGGTTCCTGCTTATAGCACCCAGGAGCTGCAATGCAAACAAAGGAATTGTAGGGATACAGATTAGCCTATACCATTTAGAGAAGGGAATGGGAAGAAAATCCAAGAAAGAGAGGAAACGAGAATTTGTTCAGTTTCTTATTTATTAAAATTCCATCTTATTCTGGACAAGAATAAATGCAATCCTTCATATTTTTTATTATTTGGCATTTTTAAATGTGTGATAAATACAGCATAAAATTTACTGTCTTTATCATTTTGGAATGTACAATTTAGTGGTATTTAGTACATTCATAATGTTCAGCAGCCACCACTATCTAGTTCCAGAACATTATTATCTCAAAAGGAAACCCCATTCCCCTTAAGCAGTCACTCCCCACTTCATCCTCCACCCTTTCCCTGGAAACCACTAATCTGCGTTATGTCTCTGTGGATTTGCCTGTTGTTGATATTTGATGTAAATGGAATCATTCAATACATGGCATTATTGGACTGACGTTGGTTCATCTGTGTTGTAGCATGTATAAGTATTCACAACTTCTTTCCTTTTAATGGCTACACAACATTCCATTATATAGATATACCATAGTTTGTTTATCCATTAATCCATTTATAAGCATTTGAGTTATTTCCACCTTTTGGCTGTTGCGAATGGGGCTGCCATGAACATTTGTGTACTTTTTTTTTTTTTTTGCAGTTTATGACTGGGGCTAGGTTTGAACCCCGCCACCTCTGGCATATGGAGCTGGCACCCTACTCCTTTTAGCCACAGGCGCCGCCCTGTGTACATTTTTTTTTTAATTTGAACACCTGCTTTTAATTGTTTTGGATATATTCATAAAAACTAGAGTTGCTGGGTATGATAGTTAATTTTATGTGTGAACTTGCTGGGGCTAAGGGATGTCCAGATAGCTGTCTGACTAATACATTGAGTCATGGTAATTCTATGTTTGGCTTCTGAAGGAACTACCAGTGTTCACCCTTCTCCACATCCTCACCAACACTTATTTTCTGTCCTCTTATTGTAGTCATCCTAGTATGTACAATTCTTTCTTTACTTTAAATGTCCTCTCCCCCTCATTGGAAAAGTGAAGTATTATATTTTGCCTTGTATAATAACCACCTTTTCAGTGCAAATTTTTGAGGGAACCATGAAGTGCCCATTATACACAGGTGGTACTGATTCTGTACCTATATATATGTTGATAGTTTTTTTTTATGCTCATGCATGAAAAGTATAACTCTAGCTCTCACCTCTACTCCTTCATGAGAGGGACCTACTTGCAATTCTCCTTGGAAGTTCTTTAAACTTTCTCTTTGTTCTTCCTAAATAAAATCTGTCTTTGTTACCCTGGATAAAAAAGTATAACTCTATAAAGCAATAATGATATCCATATGCAAAATAATACCCTGGAATATGGTAATCAGTTTTGTTGAACTTACAACAAACTGGCAATGAAAGCATTTTCGACCAATGAAAAGCAACATATTTCTCTTTGTACATTTTAGGCAGGAGCTAGCAATCTAGCTCATATTTTTACATACATTATGGGAAAAATCCCTTGGAAAATGCCAAAATGGTTTTTATACACTGCAAGCTTTAAGCTAACAGTTATTAAATATGCTAAAGAGCGTGGCAACAGAGCTGCCCAGAGACGCGGAGGACCTCCTCCCACAGAGTGTGTTACTAGATTCTGGAGGCAACAGGAAGAGAACCTTCGTCAGATGCCAAGACAGAAGAGGCTATGTAAGGGGAACTTGAAAGCGGCAGCGGGTGGAGCAAGAGGTGAAGATGGATTCTGGAGCTGCGTCAAACTGTAATTGCTAGATGACACAAGAAGAGGGTAAAAGGACTGTGTCAGAAAAAAAAAAAACATTGATGATTTCTCAGGGACACCTAAATGGTGCTTTAGCTTTAAGAAGAGAGAAGGTTTGAGCATGAGGGCATGAATACAACCTGCCCCCAAACTTCCAGCTGCCCATGAGAATCAAGTTTTCAAATTTCATTCTTATGTTATCAAACTTTGAAAGACTTAGAACTTTGAGCTGTCTCAAATCACCAATGTGGATGAGATTCTAGTCACATTTGGATGTGCCATCCAACAGAATGGTGGATATCAAAGAAAGACCATGGCTGTTAAAACTGGTGGTCAGGAGGAAACGTATTTTCCTGTTAATCCAGCCTGTTGTGCAGGTGGGATAAAGCTGCCACCCATGATCATATTTAAAAGAAAAGCATTTCCTAAAGAAAAGATTTCAAGTGGCGCTATCGTTCACATGCATGAAAGAGGATGGATGAATACAGAAGGTATGAAAATCTGGTTTAACAAAGTCTGCTCATGAAGGCCTGGAGGATTACTTAAAAACCAACTTTGCTTGTCTTTGATCACTTCAAAGCCCATGTTACACAAAGTGTAAAAGCAATCACAGTGGACTTGAAAACCCAACTTGCTGCGATACCTGGTGGTCTAACCATTCAACTACAACCTCTTGAGGTGACAGTAAACAAACCCTTTAAGGCCCTTCTGAAAAAAGAGTGGACATCATGGATGCAGTCACCTACATCCATCATCCAGGTTTATTATTTTATCCTAAGATCGTGGAACCACATCAAGAAGAAATTGGTTGTGAAATTGTTTAAAAAATGTAGCATCAGCAATGGTATGGATGGAACTGAGGGTGATGAAATTTACTAGGATGAAGAAAGTGACTCTTCAGAAGACATCAGTAATGTAGAAATCGAAATCGAGGAAGACAATACTTCTGATACTGACAGTGACAAAGAGCTCTTGGCCTTCTATGATATGTAAATATCATAAATTTGTTACTTGTGCATAAAATTTCTTGTACCTTGTATTTTTTCTTGTGTTTTATAATTATTTGCTACATAAAATTACTTGTATATGTTAAAAATGCTCAAATTTCTTTATAGTACATAAATCAAGCCCTGCAATACAAATAAATACATTTGAATTAAAAAATTGAAATGAAAGATTTTTTTTTCCCCTGAAAGCTTGGGCCAAAAACATGGGTGCACATTATGCATGGGTGCACATCACAAGTGGCAAAATATGGTACATGCCCTCCGTGTTGCCTGAGGGCCGGATGGTGAGGTATGTACTGCTTGACTTTCGTGCCTATGCCCGTTCCCATTCTGCATCCTCCCTCCAACCACCTGTGGTGCCGCCTCTGCTCTTATTTTTTCAGGTGCTCAGTTTCTGCCTTTCTCAAGGTCTGACTGATTACCTTCAAGAAACTTATAAAACATTTCATTCTTGATGAGAGTGTATACATTTTAATGGGATAACTAAACTTCTGAAATTTCCAGCATTACCTAGTAGGAACATATTTTAAGAAGCAAGATGTACCCAGTGGGCTTACTGTGAGTGTCTATCATTGATAGCGGTCCTGAGCTCACAGTCTATTGACTGAGGAAATACGTGACGCCCAGAGTGAACAGATTGACATTTTGATGTGGATATACATTTCTACATCAGACTAATTAACATGTCCATCACCTCACATAGTTTATTTTTTTGTGGTGAGACTATTTAGGATCTACTCTCTTACTAATTTTTAAGCATACCATACGTTTTATTAACTATATTTACTATACTGTACAATAGATCTCTGGCACTTACTCATTTTGTGTAACTTAAACTTTGTACATTTTGACTAACATTTCCTCATTCCCTGCTTCTGCCCCTCACTCCCTGGCAACCACCATTCTATTCTTGGCTTCTTTGGTTCAGTTTTTTAGATTCCACATGTAAGGGAATCTGGGTCTGGCTTATTTCACTTAACATAATGTCCTCCAGGTTCATTGGTATGGTCACAAATGTGAGGAATTCCTTCTTTTTAAAGGCTGAATAGTATTCCATTGTGTATATGTACCCACGTTCATTATTCATTTATCTGTCAATGTACACTTAGATTGATTTCATGTCTTGGCTATTATAAATAGCTCTGCAATAAACAGGCAAGAGGATTTGGAATAAAACTTCCCCTTTAGTATCTCAACTTCTTAAATCATAACCTCCAAGGATACCATTCATCTTATCAAGCTTCTCATGGCTGACATCAAGTAAATGGCACAGAAGTGAAGTAAGGTCTGGGTCTTTCCCACAGCCCTCTTTCAGACCATGGCCAGGCTCACTTGTAAGTCCAGTACTCTCAAATCATGCTCCCTCAGGCTTTACATCAGTGACAAAGTCATCCAATAGACTAATATACACTACAGTGGTCTTAGTTTAATGTGTTGTTCCTCTTAGGGATATTTGTGTTTTAAAATTTATTGCCTATGGAGAACAACATTTATCTCAAAGGAATGAATTTAAGGGTGGTATTTTGGATATTGTGACTACTAAACTTGATCCAGTTTCCTACCTGTAAATAAAACAAAAATCCCAGGTCTTCCTCAATAGATTCTCTTCCTGTTTCCATCTTCTGCTCCATGAGTAAATAGCCAGATAGAAAAATGATCCTCTGACCTAGAGAAATTTATCTGTTTCATACTGACAAGTAGAATATTTATGACTAAGCAGAGGTAAGGTTTAAACACTATGTCTTTAATTTCTTTCTTTGTTCTAGAAGTGTTAATGACGACCAGTTTCTCTTTCATAAGGCTGCTAACTCCTCTGGGGGTGGGCTGCCTGGAACTGAAAATTCCAAATAAGTGTTCAGTCAATTTATTTTATTTTGTTTTGTTTTATTTAAGCTCATTTAAAAAATGCTCCCAATCTCAATAGAGCCTAACTTACTAGCCTGAAGAATCCAGCAGAAGGTAATAGCCCATATTTTACTCTTTCCAAGGGAATTTACAGCTGGAAGAACTAGAAGACTGTTGTAAGTGTATAATCTACAGCATGGACTCCATCTCTGTATTTTATTAGTGACTATTGGATATGTGATCATAAGTATAACAAAACAGGCATGGCTTCTCCCCGTGTAAAGATAAACATGTAACCTAATCATCAATATGAATGTGGATATCTTAGTTACTTAAAATTCTTTTTGTAGAAGACTTATCTGTTACATTTTTCTCTGAAACTTAACAGTGTGATATAATTTAGATTTTTCTTTGAGTTGAAACAGAACGACCTCTCTGAACTGGAAAGGGAAGAACTTAGGACTTCGTAGATATTTTATACCTATTAAGACTACAAGAATGTGATTTTGGATACCACCTGAGGGTGTTTATTTTACTGCCCCATGGCCAATGGAAAACTTGAGGCAGAATAGGGTTAAGCAGTTTCCTAGCGTTCCACGGTAAATTGGCAGTTGAATTGGGATTAGAATCTAGGTCTCCAAACCTTGGGGACTTATCCATTAGCTTAGATCATGTACGGCTCAGCAGTTTCTTTCACAAGATCCTCCTGACATGACACATGCCATCAGTCTTATTTTATAACAGATGTTTTGAGGGTGGAGCAGATGGTCTCTTCCCTTCATCCTCTCAGCCTTTAACTGCACAGAGTCAGATCATGTCAAAAATGACACTCCCAGCCCTCTTTCTCCAGGGCTTTACCTCCCTGTCTGCTCATCCTCCTCGTGTGCTCATCTTTCCCATAGTCAAGGAAATATTTTTCATACTTTTTCCTTTCTTATGAGGCTATGTCTTTTCTCCTAATTCCCTTTCTGTCAGTTATGTTCTTCTGTCCTGACTCTTATTGAATTTTCATAGCAGACAGCATTGTCTAGTCAGTGGGAAGAATACTCACCTTTAAAACACTGGGCTGCACATCCCATCGTTGCTCCTAATGTAATGTATGACCCGTGACAAGTTGCTGTCTACCTTTGTGTCATGTACATTTTAACTCTGGTCCCCTGGAGTAACCATATGCATGCCACTTGGGGAGCCACTGTCCTAGAGTACTTTGAAATTCAGAGAAAAAGAACAAGGCCTCACCAAAAAGTTTCCAATACTCTATTAGTATGTCAAGCATGATTTACATGCATTTTTTTCTTTGTAGTATCACTTTTATTCTTTAATGCCATTCCCTCTATATTTTGCTTCTGAAATATATTAAAATGATCTTGTGAAATTCATTTCTTTCTTTTTGCAGTTTTTGGCCGGGGCTGGGTTTGAACCTGCCACCTCCAGCATATGGGGCCAGCACCCTACTCCTTTGAGCCACAGGTGCCGCCCGTGAAATTCATTTATTTATTTATTTATTTATTTTTTGTTAACCACTGAAGTTCAGTTTACGTACCAAGCAGGGGAACCCAGTGTTCATGCACTTGTACCCATTTTAGCAAATTGTGTTTAATGGCGGATACATTGATTCTGGAGACATAGATACTTTTACTTTTAATCTTTGATATTTTCAAGCTGTGTGACTGTTGGTAAGTCATTCCATGTCTTTGTCCTGTATAGACACTCCAGAAATAGCTGCTGGTATAGGGAAGCAATTGAGGAAAAAAATTGCGTTGGAAAACCATGAAAGCTAAAAGATGAATGAAGGTTTTTTACTGGCAAACCATTGCCCCAAGGATGGAATGACTGCCCACCAATGCATTCCTTTACCTCAAAGTGGGCAGTCCTGAAGGGATTGAGCAGCTAGGTTCATGTGACCTTATTCCATTTTGGGAAATCCTCTAAGGGAAACTAGTCAACTTTTCTCTCAATACTGTAGACTACTGCTTTGTTTACCTTTTAATGCAAGAAATGGGTGGAAATGATGGCCATTTGCTTCTGAACATAGCCAGAGTTATTCTGTTTGTTCAGATTGTGCTGTTGTTACTAACCAAACAACCTTATAGTTAATCCCCATGAACTTTCTTGTGTTGGGCTGAGTGGATAAAATAAGAATAAGGATGCTGAATTATAAACTGAAAGATTCTTATTTTCCTGTTGAGTCTATCACAAACCCTCCTGTGCCCCTTTGTCTTAACATATTGCAGCTTTAAAATCTACAGCCAGTAACTGGCCTTGTTTCTACTCTCTTCTTTCCTAAATTGGGATTCAGTTGCCTTTCACGCTCTCATTATCTCTGAGGAAGTGCAGAATTCAGATGGAGAATGTTGATTCTCCTTGGACATAACCTTGAAGTTGGACCCCAGAGGGTCCTAGGAATTTTCCAATTATTTATTCCAGTGTTAATATGTTTTATGATCTCCCTGAGCTCTTCTGTGCTCACACTATCTCTGGTCAGGATATTGGATTAAATGACCTCTCATTAAGTGAATACTATTGCCCTTGGATTTTTAATTTGGCCATTAGCCAATGCCTGTCCATTTCTACCTTAGGGTTTAAAGTCTCTCACCTTTGGGTACAAAGATAATTCCAAGATTATGTCAAGTAAGAAAGTTCCATTTAAAACAATTTAATGTGTCAATCAGTTTTAAGCATTTTGTCTTATTTAGTCATTGCTTTGTCCACTTTTCAAAGTCACTTAAAATAAATTGTAACAATGGCAGTGAAATCTTGTGGGAATATCATTCCTCCTAAATGTACAGCCACCTTCAAATATATTGACTTTTGTATGATCCCCAAACTAGGGGAAATTTTATGAGGTCATTGAACTCAGCCTCTACTTTTAAGGACTCTTCCTAATTCTCCATGATAGGTGATTGCTCACTAGGGGTAGAAAATTGTATAATAACATTTGATAGCCTTTGCCCTAATGTCTGGGCAAATCACATGAGATTCTTGCTCTTCTAATTTGGTTAACAAAATACCAGACAGTATTCTATTCAGAGAGCCTCAGATGTGAGAGCTGTGACATCCATCACCAGAGTTGAGTTAGCTGCTCTAGCTAACTGGAAAGCTATCCTCATTCTCTCATTGCTCTAGGATCTACCAAAGAGGACAACCTTCCCTGATATTTACAATGTTGAGGTAATTGATAACAATACCCAGAAAGCATCAGCCTATGATCTTGAGTTCATAAGAGTCTTACTATACTATGTTAAAATATGCAAGGATTTGAGTTCTCACAAGTACCAGAAGGGCTACATAATGATGATGTCCTGCCTGTGTTGATTTCCGTGGAATGCATTTTGTATATAATTTTCTAATGATGCTCCAGGGACTTTCTACTCCATTAGTCCTTTGGTTCCTTCTAACATATTTACTGACTCACAACATGCCTCAATGCCTGCACAAAGAAGGGTTAAGATTGGTTTCCATGGACTAGGCTGCTTACCTAGTCCATGGAAATACGCCGGGAGATTTCCATTTTGATTCTCTGTTAATTTCCACAAGTTTTAATATTATTTGTGTAATCATAAGGAAAAAAACGAGTGAGCCTTGCACATTGCTTATTTCTTTCACACACTCTTGTACATGACTGAGGCTATGAAGGAAATAAGGAAGTGGTTTTTCCAAACTTAGCCTTATTCCTTGGGTCCCAAAATACTTCTTAAGCCTCTTTTCTCCTCACTTCCTGCACTCTGGGAACCAGGAAGCTTCCCACCATTGGCCTTCACACCTGTTGTATTTCTGTTTTCCCTGTTATTGATGTTCTTTTTTCCTCTATTACTTGGTGATCCCCCTCATTTGCCCAGCTAGCTCCATAGTCCTGACTTAAATGTCACCTTCTCAGGGCTGCCCTCCTTCAGATATTATTTTTGATGTGCTGGACAATATACTGTACTTTTCTATGGAAAATGCACTCCTGTGTATAATGTGAATTCGTATTTTTGGTTTAAACTTGAGAATGTGGCCAGCTCAGCCAGGAAAGGCACATCTGGAGAGGGCTAATGCTGACTTGGTAAATATGCAGATCTCACCACCCTCCCACAGCTGCCTTCTCTGTGAAGCCTGTCTCTTCCCTCTCTCCTGGGAGCCCTCCCCTCCCTGCCACTTCAGGGGCTGCGGCCAGGATGGCCACACATATGGCTGGCAGGGCACTGGCATTCTGAGGCTACTTGACCTATGGGTAGCCAGGGGGGTCCCTGCGGTCTGTACGAGGACTCCTCACAACCAGGCCTCAGGCCTTGGCCCTTGCCCCAGATGGCTGCAGTCCACCTTGCCAACCCTGCCACTGCTTCCTCCCCTATTACAGTGCTTGGTGGAGGCTGCTCTGGCCTGCTTCCACCAGATCTCCCATCCTCTCCCATCCTCTTGGACTGGAACCTCATGAACCCAGTGGACCCAGAAAGGATGGTGTGGTGCCCTGGGAGTCCTGCTGGGCTCCCCCACTCCTGAGCCATACTGACCCTGTATAATGTTCATCCTTATTTTTCCCTCAAAAATTTGGGCAAAAAGAGTGCATTATACATGAAAAATACAGTATCTTCTTATCAGAGAGGATGCAAGTATAGTTTTACTTGCGATACCACTTCTCATGGTGATGAGTGGAGTACAGCAAAGCTAGCTCCAGAAGCAGATGCTGGGTCAGGCAAAGGAATTGTTCTTCTGTTGCTCATGCTATTTACATGTATTTCCAGATGGTTATTGTATCACTCAAATCCAATATAAAATCAATGAATGCCAATGGTCTTTGAGGGTCTGATGAGTGACTTTAATCTTACTGACATGTTGAAGAACATTTGATCGATTTTCTATCAAGTTAAATCAATGATTTTTATCAAAAACTTAGCACAGTTATGTGATAAGTGTCTTCAAGTAAAACAAAAAATGTACAAAACATGATACCTATCTGCGATCTGCTTGTGTAAACCTGTGATCTGGTTAAGACCGGACAGACTATGTGATCAAAAACTTATTGACTCCTTCCCATTGGGATTGGTTGTTTACTTTTCTAGCTCTCTGTGCTTGTCATTCATAATATTATCATAGTTTGCCACGGTGGCAAGCAGAATTTAAAGGTTTTCATGATTCCTCCTTTCTGGTGATCACACCTTTGTGTGATCTTCTCTTCTTGAATATGGGCATGGGCTGTTAACTTCTGATAAATAGAATATGGCAGTGGTTATAGGCTGCATACGATTGCAAAATCTAGCCTGTATTGCTGGAGTCTCTCTTTCTGTTGGCTTTAAAAAACCAAGCTGCAATGAATCCTATAGCCAGCTGCAAGGAAATGAATTTTGCCAACAACCTGAGAGATCTTAGAAGTAGATCCTTCCGTAGTTGAGTTTTCAGATGAGATACGAGCCCTGGTCAGCACTTTGATTGCAACCTTATGGGAAACCCTAAGCAAATAGTCCAGGTAAGCTGAAATCCTGACTCACAGGAACTATGAGAGGATATATGTTGTTTTAAGCATTTAAATTTATAGTAATTTGTTATGTATTATAGAGAACTAATATTGCTATTGAATAATAATTGGCATGATCACAGTCAAATGTTTATCTCCCTCATTCTATAAGTTATTATGGACAGGAATCATGTCTCTCCCTTATTGCTGTCTTCTCTATGCATATTACAGTGCCAGATAGAGTTGCCACTAAATAATTACTGCTTAAATGAATGAATTTATGAACAAATGAACAAATTATTTGGAATGCCGGCTTAGTTCTGGGCACCAGCCATAGTGACACATTTAAAAATTTTTAGATCTTTAGTGGAAAGCCATGTACATGAGTAAAGGTGAGATTTGTGGAAATCAGAGCATTTGAAGACCAGTGAAAAGAATTGCAGACGTTTGGTTGGAGAACAGATAAAATCAGATGGGAAGCCATGCCTAGGGCTTAGTCATATAAAGATGTGTCTTATGAAGAAGAAGCTATGCCCATGCACTCTATATGACCCCAAAGGTTGGTTGAACTTGGAGGCCAATGGGTGGGAGCTATCAGAAAACAGATTTTTCTTGGTGTAAAAGAGTGTGTGTGTGTGTGTGTGTGTGTAGTGGAGTTAATAAGTATAGCTTTTTGTTTTTATTCCATGTGGGATAGTGAGTTCCATGTTACTTGAGGAGCTCAATCAGAGAAGGCAGCTACTTTTTAAAAATGTAGTAAATGACTAGTACCATGCTATTTTGATTACTGTAGACATTTAGTATAACCTGAAATCTGATAATGTGATGCCTCCAGGTTTGTCTTTATTTCTTAAAATTGCATTGGATGTTAGGGTTTTTCTTTGGCTCAATATGAAATGAAGTACTATTTTTTTTTTTTCAAGTTCTTCAAAGTATGATGTTGGTGCTTTGATGGGAATTGCATTGAATCTGTAGATTGCTTTGGTATGGACATTCAAACAATGTTGATTCTACCCAGCCATGAGCATGGTATGTTCTCCTATTTATTAACATTCTCTGCTATTTATTTTCTCAGGGCTTCATAGTTCTTTCTATAGAGATCTTTCACATCCTTTGTTAGGTATATTCCCAGGTATGTGGTTTTCTTTGAAGCTGCTTTGAAGGGTATTGTGTCTGGCACAAAAATAGAGATATAGATCTATGGAATAGAATAGAGAACCTAGAGATGAACCCAGCTACGTATTGTCATTTGCTTTTTGATAAACCAAACAAAAGCATATACTGGGGAAAATAATTTCGGTCTAATAAATGGTGCTGGGAGAACTGGTTAGCCACATACAGAAGGCTGAAACTGAACCTGTACCTCTCATCTCTTATAAAATTGACCCTTTTTGGATAAAAGATTTAAAATTAAGACAAAAAAAAACATTAAAAATTCTAGAGGAAAGTGTGGGAAAAACTCTTCACGCTATTGGTCTGGGAAAAGAGTTTATGAAGAAGACCCCATTGACAATTACAGCAACAGCAGAACTAAATAAATGGGACATGATCAAGCTAAAAACCTTCTGCCCAGCTAAGGGCACAACAACTAAAGCAAAAAACTAAAGCAAACAGCCTTCAAAATGGGAGAAGATATGTGAATCTGACAAAGAACTGATAACTAGAATCTACAGAGAACTCAAAGTAATCAACAAGGAAAGTGCACAGCATCCAATTTATAAGTAGGCAAGAGACTTGAACAGAAACTTCTCTGAAAATGACAGATAGAATGGCCAACAAACATATGAAAAAATGCTCATCCTCCCTAAATATCAGATAAATTCAAATTAAAATAACTCTGATCTGTGTATATAAAAACAAAAATCAAAACTAAAATATCACACAACCCCAGCAAGATTAGCCCACATCACAAAGTCACAGAATGCTAGATGCTGGTGTGGATGTGAAGAGAAGAGAACAATTTTACACTGCTAGTGGGATTGCAAACTAATACAGCCTCTTTGGAAAGAAATATGGAGAAGTCTCAAAGAGCTAAAAGTAACCTTTTACTAAATCCCAGAATCTCACAGCTAAGTATCTACCCAGAAGTAAAAAAAATCATTTTACTGTAACAACATTTGCAGTAGAATATTTATAGCAGCTCAATTCACAATGCCAAGATGTGGGATCAACCTAAGTGCCCATTAACCCATGAATGCATTAATAAATTGTGGTATATGCATACCACGGAACACTATTCAGCCATAGAAAGATGGAGACTTTAAATCTTTTGTATTAACCTAGATGGAGTTGAAACACATTCTTAGTACTCAATACTAATATAAAACCAATAGATAAACAATTACCCACAAAAGAGAAAAACACAATTAGATTCAAGCGAGGGGAAGAGGGAAAGGAGAGGAGAGAGGAGGGTTGGTGTGCTCTTGCCTAATGTGCACAATGTAAGGGTATACAGCATACCCCCCGAGTGAGGGGTTCAACTACAACTTGAATTTCATCTATCAAATGCACATAATATTACCTAATCATTTGCACCCTCATATTAATCTGAAATAAAAAATAGTAAATCCCTCAAGAGTAATGCAAATAATATAACCTAATCATTTGTACCCTCTTAATAATCTGAAATAAAAATAAAATACTAAAGCCCTCAAGAGTCACATAAAAAAGTATGCAGTAAAGGGGATGGTTTCATTTAAAAGGCTTTCTGTCTAATTGGGAAAGAGAACATGAATATACATGCAAAGGAGATAAATATTAACAAATCACTATGCTAAGAGTCAAATGAGGAGTCCTGCGCCACTGCTGTTCTGTGAGTCCTGTGCAACCTCGGGCCTGAGCCCCTGACCCACTTGCTCCTGAAAAACTGAATCGGAGGCGGAGCAAGATGGCAGCCGAGTAACAGCTTCCTTGCATCTGGGCACCGTGAGTCTGGGGAGATAGGACTCCAGGCATCTCTGGCTGGTGGGATCTGCCTATCATCAACCCTGAGAGGATACAGGGAGTCAGCGAGAGACTTCTGGACCCCAAGAAGAGGACTAAAACAGTGGAAAACTGGCAAGTGGTCACGTGTGTTCAATCCGTCTAAACCCGCCCGCAACTGTAAGTTCAGTAGCAGTGAGACTGCAAACCAGAAAGGCCTTAGCTGTGAACTGTTTTGGTGTCTTTGGACTTGGCACTCAGCTGAACTGCCTTGGGGAGAGCCTGAGCGGGAGTGCGGAGAACTTTGGCCTTTGTCTAGGGCCCCAGTCTGAACCGCTGAGCCAGACGGAGCTAATAGTGTTTGGCTCTGGGTCACAGGCAGCCATTGTGAGTGATCTGCCCCAGCAAGCTCCGCCCTCAGGGTTGCAGAGCTAGAATTGGGTGGGAGCCGGTAACTAAGGGCGGGGTCTGAGCCGCCTTGCAGCCCTAACCCTCGGGGGCAGAGGGAGACCAGTTTTGGCACACAGGGTAAGTGGATAGCCACTTCAGCAGTGATTCCAGCGACAAGCACTTCCCTGGGAAAGCTTCTGCTCAGCAAGTGAATAAGTTCAAAGTGCCTTTTAAGTGGGCTGAAGAGAGCTTTAGGGTGTCTACCTGCTGAGGTTTGAGAAACTAGCAGCCTCCAGTCGTATCAGAACTGTGATTAACATCTCATACCCCAGAAGACCACATGTTGCCCAGACAATATTCAATAACATATACATACTGCTTTGTTTTTGGTTGTGTTTTTTTTTTTTTTTTTTGGTTTGGTTGTTTTTTTTTTTGTTTATTTTGATGTTGTTGATGTTGTTTTGTTTTTTTAGTTCAACCTTTTCCATACAGATTCTTTTTCTTTCTCAATTTTTCTAGTTTAATTATAATTTCCCATTGCTGCCTATTTCAATAATTAGAACTTCATTTTTGTTAGTGTTTCTACTGCTATATTTGGTTTTCCACCCAATTTTATCCCGTAAAGTTTTCTGTTTGCTTGTTTTGGTTAGATTTATAGCATTTTTGTCTTTCCTCTCTACTTGGTGGAGGTGGGGTACTGTGTCTGATCAGGTTAGCAAAGAGCTGCTGACCTCAAGGGAACCACCCAACTGGGCACCCCCAGAAGGTGTTTTTTTTTTTAAGGTTGTATCAAAGTACCCTACTGTACACCTATATTGCTCTGTCTCCCTCTTTCTGTGCCTCTCTTCTTTTTGTCAATATTCCTTTTACCCACCCCCTCTCCTTTCTCTATTTTTCTTTTTTTTTTTTTTTTTTTCTTATCACTCGGTCCTCCTTTCTTTCATCCCTTTTTTGCTTTTCAACCTTCTCACCCTTCTGGTCCTGTAACCCTTAGTCCACAGGCACGAGAACTTAAAGAGCAAGAGGAAGTGAAAGGAAAATTAGGGCAAGGAAACAGATAAAAGAAATCACTCATGAGGAAGAATCAGCAGAAAACTCCAGGTAACATGAAGAACCAGTCCAGAACAACCCTGCCAAGGACCATGAGGTAGCTACTGCAGAGGATTCCACTTATAAAGAAATGTTAGGAATGACAGAAAGGGAATTTAGAATACGCATGTTGAAAACAATAAAAGAAATGATGGAAACAAGGAAATTGCTAATAAAGTGGAAAATAACCAAAAGGAAATTCAAAAACAGAATCAAATAAGAGATGAATGATATGAAGAATATAAAAAGGATATAGCAGAGCTGAAGGAACTGAAACAGTCAATTAGGGAACTTAAAGATGCAATGGAAAGTATCAGCAACAGGTTAGACCATGCAGAAGAAAGAATTTCAGAGGTAGAAGACAAAGTTTTTGGGATAACACAGATAGTAAAAGAGGCAGAAAAGAAGAGAGAGAAAGCAGAACGTTCACTGTCAGAATTATGGGACTTTATGAAGCGTTCCAACATACGAGTTATAGGAATTCCAGAAGGGGAAGAAGAATGCCCCAGAGGAATGGAAGCCATACTAGAGAATATTATAAAAGAAAATTTCCCAAATATCACCAAAGATTCTGACACACTGCTTTCAGAGGGATATCGGACCCCAGGTCACCTCAACTCGAACCGAGCTTCTCCAGGACACATTGTGATGAACCTGTCCAAAGTCAAGACAAAAGAAAAGATTCTGCAAGCTGCCAGGAGTAAGCGCCAGTTGACCTACAGGGGCAAATCCATCAGAGTGACCGCAGACTTCTCTAATGAAACTTTCCAAGCAAGAAGACAATGGTCATCTACCTTTAATCTGCTTAAACAGAACAATTTCCAGCCCAGAATTCTGTACCCTGCTAAGCTAAGCTTCAAAATTGACGGAGAAATCAAATCATTTACGGATATACAAACATTGAGGAAATTCGCCACAACAAGACCAGCTCTACAGGAAATACTTCAACCTGTTCTGCACACTGACCACCACAATGGATCAGCAGCAAAGTAAGAACTCAGAAATTAAAGGACAGAACCTAACCTCCACACTGATGCAAAAGATAAAACTAAGCAATGGACTCTCACAAAATAAGACGAATAAAATACTACCACACTTACCAATTATCTCTATAAATGTTCATGGCTTGAATTCCCCACTGAAGAGACATAGATTGGTTGACTGGATTAAAAAACACAAGCCATCCATTTGCTGTCTGCAAGAAACACACCTGGCTTCAAAAGACAAATTAAAGCTCCGAGTCAAGGGTTGGAAGACAATTTTTCAGGCAAATGGACTTCAGAAGAAAAGAGGAGTTGCAATCTTATTTTCAGATACATGTGGATTTAAAGCAACTAACGTCAAAAAAGACAAAGATGGTCACTTTATATTGGTCAAGGGAAAAATACAACAAGAAGACATTTCAATTCTAAATATTTATGCACCCAATTTAAATGCTCCCAGATTCTTGAAGCAGACCTTACTCAGTCTGAGCAATATGATATCTGATAATACCATCATAACAGGGGACCTTAACACTCCTCTTACAGAGCTGGACAGATCCTCTAAACAGAAATTAAACAAGGATATAAGAGATTTAAATGAGACCCTAGAACAACTGTGCTTGATAGACGCGTATAGAACACTCCATCCCAAAGACAAAGAATATACATTCTTCTCATCACCCCATGGAACATTCTCCAAAATTGATCATATCCTGGGACACAAAACAAATATCAACAGAATCAAAAGAATTGAAATTTTACCTTGTATCTTCTCAGACCATAAGGCACTAAAGGTGGAACTCAACTGTAACAAAAATGCTCGACCCCACACAAAGGCATGGAAATTAAACAATCTTCTGTTGAATAACAGATGGGTGCAGGAAGAAATAAAACAGGAAATCATTAACTTCCTTGAGCATAACAACAATGAAGACACAAGCTACCAAAACCCGTGAGATACTGCAAAAGCAGTTTTGAGAGGAAAATTCATCGCTTTAGATGCCTACATTCGAAAAACAGAAAGAGAGCACATCAACAATCTCACAAGAGATCTTATGGAATTGGAAAAAGAAGAACAATCTAAGCCTAAACTCAGTAGAAGAAAAGAAATATCCAAAATCAAATCAGAGATCAATGAAATTGAAAACAAAAGAATCATTCAGAAAATTAATGAAACAAGGAGTTGGTTTTTTGAAAAAATAAATAAAATAGATAAACCATTGGCCAGACTAATGAGGAATAGAAAAGTAAAATCTCTAGTAACCTCAATCAGAAATGATAAAGGGGAAATAACAACTGATCCCACAGAGATAGAAGAGATCATCTCTGAATACTACCAGAAACTCTATGCCCAGAAATTTGACAATGTGAAAGAAATGGATCAATATTTGGAATCACACCCTCTCCCTAGACTCAGCCAGGAAGAAATAGAGCTCCTGAACAGACCAATTTCAAGCACTGAGATCAAAGAAACAATAAAAAAGCTTCCAACCAAAAAATGCCCTGGTCCAGATGGCTTCACTCCAGAATTCTATCAAACCTTCAAGGAAGAGCTTATTCCTGTACTGCAGAAATTATTCCAAAAAATGGAGGAAGAAGGAATCTTCCCCAACACATTCTATGAAGCAAACATCACCCTGATACCAAAACCAGGAAAAGACCCAAACAGAAAGGAGAATTTCAGACCAATCTCACTCATGAACATAGACGCAAAAATTCTCAACAAAATCCTAGCCAATAGATTACAGCTTATCATCAAAAAAGTCATTCATCATGATCAAGTAGGCTTCATCCCAGGGATGCAAGGCTGGTTTAACATACGCAAGTCTATAAATGTTATCCACCATATTAACAGAGGCAAAAATAAAGATCACATGATCCTCTCAATAGATGCAGAAAAAGCATTTGATAAAATCCAGCATCCTTTTCTAATTAGAACACTGAAGAGTATAGGCATAGGTGGCACATTTCTAAAACTGATTGAAGCTATCTATGACAAACCCACAGCCAATATTTTACTGAATGGAGTAAAACTCAAAGCTTTTCCTCTTAGAACTGGAACCAGACAAGGTTGTCCTCTGTCACCTTTACTATTCAACGTAGTGCTGGAAGTTCTAGCCAATACAATTAGGCAAGACAAGGAAATAAAGGGAATCCAAATGGGAGCAGAGGAGGTCAAACTCTCCCTCTTTGCTGACGACATGATCTTATACTTAGTTAACCCCAAAGACTCAACCACAAGACTCCTAGAAGTCATCAAAAAATACAGTAATGTTTCAGGATATAAAATCAATGTCCACAAGTCAGTAGCCTTTGTGTACACCAATAACAGTCAAGATGAGAAGCTAATTAAGGACACAACTCCCTTCATAGTTTCAAAGAAAATTAAATACCTAAGAATATACCTAACGAAGGAGGTGAAGGACCTCTATAAAGAAAACTATGAACTCCTCAGAAAGGAAATAGCAGAGGATATTAACAAATGGAAGAACATAGCATGCTCATGGATGGGAAGAATCAACATTGTTAAAATGTCTATACTTCCCAAAGCAATCTACCTATTCAATGCCATTCCTATCAAAATACCAACATCGTACTTTCAAGATTTGGAAAAAATGATTCTGCATTTTGTATGGAACTGGAAAAAAACCCGTATAGCTAAGGCAGTTCTTAGTAACAAAAATAAAGCTGGGGGCATCAGCATACCAGATTTTCGTGTGTGCTACAAAGCCATAGTGCTCAAGACAGCATGGTACTGGCACAAAAACAGAGTCATAGACACTTGGAATCGAATTGAAAAGCAAGAAATGAAACTAACATTTTACAACCACCTAATCTTTGATAAACCAAACAGGAACATACCTTGGGGGAAAGACTCCCTATTCAATAAATGGTGTTGGGAGAACTGGATGTCTACATGTAAAAGACTGAAACTGGACCCACACCTTTCCCCACTCACAAAATTTGATTCAAGATGGATAAAAGACTTAAATTTAAGGCATGAAACAATAAAAATCCTCCAAGAAAGTGTAGGAAAAACACTGGAAGATATTGGCCTGGGGAAATACTTCATGAAGAAGACTGCCATGGCAATTGCAACAACAAAAAAAATAAACAAATGGGACTTCATTAAACTGAAAAGCTTCTGTACAGCTAAGGAGACAATAACCAAAGCAAAGAGACAACCTACACAATGGGAAAGGATATTTGCATATTTTCAATCAGAGAAAAGCTTGATAACTAGGATCTATAGAGAACTCAAATTAATCCACATGAAAAAAGCCAACAATCCCATATATCAATGGGCAAGAGACATCAATAGAACTTTCTCTAAAGACGACAGACGAATGGCTAACAAACACATGAAAAAATGTTCATCATCTCTATATATTAGAGAAATGCAAATCAAAACAACCCTGAGGTATCTTCTAACCCCAGTGAGAATGGCCCACATCACAAAATCTCAAAACTGCAGATGCTGGCGTGGATGTGGAGAGAAGGGAACACTTTTACACTGCTGGTGGGACTGCAAACTAGTACAACCTTTCTGGAAGGAAGTATGGAGAAACCTCAAAGCACTCAACCTAGACCTCCCATTTGATCCTGCAATCCCATTACTGGGCATGTACCCAGAAGGAAAAAAAATCCTTTTATCATAAGGACACTTGTACTAGACTGTTTATTGCAGCTCAATTTACAATCGCTAAAATGTGGAAACAGCCTAAATGCCCACCAACCCAGGAATGGATTAACAAGCTGTGGTATATGTATACCATGGAATACTATTCAGCCATTAAAAAACATGGATAAAAAATGTGTCAAATGGTTTATGAAGTGAGTGTATGATGCCCCATAATCATATCATTGTATACACTTATGATTTAATAAAAAAATTAAAAAAAAAATTAAAAAAAAAAAAAAAACATGGAGACTTTACATCCTTCGTATTAACCTGGATGGACGTGGAAGACATTATTCTTAGTAAAGCATCACAAGAATGGAGAAGCATGAATCCTATGTACTCAATTTTGATATGAGGACAATTAATGACAATTATGGTTATCAGGGGGAAGCAGAAAGAGGGAAGGAGGGAGGGGGGTGGGGCCTTGGTGTGTGTCACACTTTATGGGGGCAAGACATGATTGCAAGAGAGACTTTGCCTGACAATTGCAATCAGTTTAACCTGGCTTATTGTACCCTCAATGAATCCCCAACAATAAAAAATAAATAAATAAATAAATAAATAAATAAATATAGAAAAACTGAGGCAAAAGGATCGCTTGAGCCTGACTTGGAGGTTGCTATGTATGATGCCACAGCACTGTACCCAGGGTAACTGCTTGAGACTGTCTGAAAAAAAAAGAAAGAAAAAACCCTGCCTTGGTGCCTGTAGAACGGTGGTTTTGGTGCCAGCCACATACACCGAGGTTGGCGGTTACAACCCAGCTCTGGGCCAGCTAAACAACAATGACAACTGCAACAAAAAATAAGCGGGCATCGTGGCAGGCACCTGTAGTTCCAGTTAGTTGGGAGGCTGAGGCAAGAGAATCGCTTAAGCCCAAGAGTTTGAGGTTGCTGTGAGCTCTGATGTCACAGGACTCTACTGAGGGCCACATAGCAAAACTCTGTCTCAAAGAGAAAAAAAGAGCCCTACAGTGATACTGAAAGAATAGTATATTTCTTGTCTAGAGTTTCAAATTGTTAACATTTGGGATGATGCATTCTGATATCTTACTCTGTATGTATACATTTCTGTATATTGATGTACACGTGTGTAAAATTACATATTTTATTTTGAACAAAGTTACAAACTTCATGTCATTTTTCTATTAAAAAGTCTGTATTCAGAAAAAAAAAAAAGAGTCAAATGAGATATAGGCAACAAATGTACAAAATTTTAGAGGATAGAGTGGCCCAGAAGATTGATTAATTAAGAGGACTCTGTGAAAGAGACTATATTTGAAATAAGAGTAAGCATTGAATAAATGAATCCAATGGGTGTTGGGTATTTACTGCAGGGGTAGTAGCATGGACAAAAGAGAAATGGCAGGCACATTCTAATCTACAAATTAAGTCCACCTAGCTATTTTCTGTTTAAAATTACTTTGAGCTGCATTCTCTGTGATTACCAATTCTTTTTGCAGATGCGTAGCCTGGATGCCTCTTGACTTTCCATTCAGATACCACAGCTTCTCTCTGAGCCTAGATGTGCATAAATTAGAAGAACCTATTGGTAGATATGTGTTTTTTCAATTACAGAAGAGATTATGTCAGAGCATATTAGCCGAAAACACAGAATCATTAGTCAAGTGCTTTCTCAGCCTCAGCAGTGAATTAATGTGAAATTTGAACACATTTCTTAGCTTCTTGATTTTTTAATTTCTGCTACAAAATGATAATGCTTCTTGGTTTCTCATTGAAACCTCAGGGTGCCAAGTGTTAACTAAAGATAAATAGCAGTAAATTGCACACTCTGCACTTATTATATTACCAAAAATATCACCAATAAAAATAAATCCTTGGCATTCATTCTCTTCTACCATGGTGGGTTCTTTGGAGATCTAGGATGCTGAGGGTAGGGGAGAATTGATGAAGCCTGGTGATGAAGTATTGCTCTTTTAGATGGAAAAAAGAGCTCTTCCCATTTCAGAATAATTTTTAGCCTTTTAGCAATGGATAAGTTACTGATTTATGGAGTAGCTTTTGACAACACCAAGGCTTAAAATTCTCTTCACAGCATGGTTACCCACAGACTGAACATTTTCACTACCCTATTTCTAGAACTTTGACCACAGAAGACCATACTTATACTTCTCCAAAGAGAAAAATATATTTTATTCTATTCTGGCAGAAAAATTTAAGGCTAAATAGTGTAATTTTAGATGTCTGGAAAATATCCATTTAAGTGATAGCCAAATCTTTCTTAATAAACATATATGGCCTTTCTTATTGATTTGAAATGTAGAACTCTTTTTATGGGGGAGGCAGTGTCTCACACCCCAAATGAATGGTCTCTGTCAATCTAGTTAATTTCATGATATAATTTTTACTAATTTTTATGTATTTCTATCCCTGAAGTCTGGCAGCCTCCTTAAAGTGCCTTAATGTCATCAGCTACTTTTATGAAAAGGGGTTTAATCTCATAGAATAAAAAAATTACTAATTAAAAACCAGTATGTAAATGTAGGAATATTGCCACTAAAGGAAAATGGAGAGGTATGTATGAGTGCTCTAAAACAAAGTGATGAGTATAGGCAGACCAGCAGTAAGAAGGCAAAAATGCAAAGTCTGCTATTTGTATTAATCTAAATAAGTTTGATCTGGCAAGACTCAGAATGCTACACAGATGTCCCCTTACTAGATGAAGCATAGCTCCTCAATGGTGAAATACTCTTCATTAATGAAACACTATTCTATCTCTGGCACCTTGCACGGTGTCTGGAATATAGTACAAATTCAGTAAGTATTCAAATAAATAATGACTTAATCAGTCTTCAGATTTATTTTTAGCCTTCCTGTGACTTAAACTTCAGTCTTAAAAGTACTTTAGATAAAAATGATTCCTTTTACAAGAAGTAGGTGACTGAAATTGCTGGGATCGAAATCTACGAGCAAGTGATTGGCACATAATAGATGCTCAAAAGTATTTTTTAAATGCAACTTTTAATGAAGATTCTTATTGCTGCTTTTAATTTCCAAGATGCACCCATCTTCCCCCATTTTATTTAGTTATTCACATAAATCTCTGGGGAAGTACCAAGTGATCTTACACCCAAAGGGAGAAAGTCTTTAAGTGCATTTGGTAAAGAGTGTATTATGAATTGGATTCAATTTTACATTCCAACAATAAAATCAGAGTGCACATACAAATTATGCAGAAATAAAATTGGCTGTGGGTCAGGGTGCTCAAGAGTTAAAAATAATGGTGGTAGACAAAAGAAGCAAGCAGAGAAATATTCCTCTTGTCAGGAAATATTGGTAGTATAAACAGCATTTTAGGAAAAAAGAGTCATGTTCTTGAAGGCATTTTTTACATAGTCATGCCAATAGCTTAGGTAAATGGACAATGGCAAATGTCACTCATGAGAGATTTGAACTACCTTCATCATGCTGGGACTTAATAAAAAATAATTACGAATGGTCAGTGTTCATTGTTAGATTATTTGTAGGAAATACAAGTTCTTAGTACAATGGTAATACTGTAGGAAGGATACTCTTGGATTTTTTTTATAGTATTCATCCTGAAAAGGCAGTGACTACCTTTACCCCTTCATGCTTCTTACTGAAAAACAGCGACTACTCTTGACCCAGATCAAAGTGTGATTCTGCATTAGAATTACTTGGGGACATGTTAAAAGGGTAAATCACATTAGAAAATAAAAACCACAATGAAATATCACCTCACAATCACTAGGATGAGTGCTATTAAAAAACAGAAAATAAGTGTTTGCAAGAATGCAGAGAAATTGGAACCCTTATTCACCGTTGGGATTTTGAAATGGTGCAACCACTGAGGAAAATAGCATAGTGGTTCTTCAAAAAAATAAAAATAGAGCTACCAAATGATCCAGAAATTCCACTATCTGTATATATATATACACAGAGAAACTAAGAGCAAGGTCTCACAAAGGTATTTGCACGCCCATGTTCATATCCGCATCATTCATAACAGCCAAGAGGTGGAAGCAACCCATATGTCTATCAATTGATGAATGGAAAAACAAAATGTCATTATACGAGGGACTTTATTTAACAAAAGCAATCAGTGTAACCTAATTCTTTGTACCCTCAATATCAAACAAAAAAGTTATTACAAAATAAAGTAACATAAAAAAAAAGAAGAAAATTCTGACACATGCTACTAGATAGATGAACCTGGGCCAGGCGTGGTGGCTCACGCCTGTAATCCTAGCACACTGGGAGGCTGACGCGGGTGAATTGCCTGAGCTCACCAGTCTGCGATTAGCCTGAGCTGGAGCAAGATCCCATCTCTGAAAATAGCTGGGGTTTGTGGCCAGTGCCTATAGTCCCAACTACATGGGAGACTGAGGCAAGAGAATAGCTTGAGCCCAAGAGTTTGAGATTGCTGTGAACTGTGATGCCACAGCACTCTACTGAGGGTGACAAAGTGAGACTCGGTCTTAAAAAACAAAACAACAAAAAAGATGGATGAACCTTCAGGACATTGTGCCAAGTGCAATAAGTCAGTTACAAAAAACATATGTAATGTACTGTATGATTCTTGTGATTCCAATTATATGAGGTCCCTGTGGGTATAGAGTTTGGGACATCTATCTGTTGTGCAGTAATAGAAATATATTGAACATGATTAAACTGTACATTTAAACAATGATTTAGATGAGAAATGTCTATTCCATTCATTTGTCTACATTTTTAGAATCTTTATCACCCTGGCTAGAGTGTAGTGGCTTCATCATAGTTCACTGCAGCCTAAAACTCCTGGACTCAAGTGATTCTCCTGCTTCAGTGCCTCAAGAGGCTGGGGCTGATACAAGTACTTGCCACTGCACCAAAGAATGGGAGGAAATGTTTGCAAACTATTCATCCAACAAAGGACTAATATCCAGAATATATAAGCAACTCAAACAACAGCATAAAAACAAAAAACAACCCCCTCTAAATTCTTCTATTAAAAAGCAGACAAGGCTGGGCATGGTTCCTCATGTCTATAATCCTAGCATTCTGGGGGGCCAAGGTGAGAGGATCATTTGAAGTCAGGAGTTTAAGAGCAGTCTGAGCAAGAGTAAGCCCATATCTTTATTTACTATTTGCAAAATATTCATTACTAAATATTTAAAAAATATTCACTAGTTGGCCACGTCTTTGTAAAATTTTGTAATTAATATTTTGTAAATAAAGGTACATTCAGCTACAATTTCTCATTTTTACCTGTATAGTGATGGGGGGGACTTTTGGGATACCCTGTAGTTAAGTACAATTTATAATATATTTCGAAATAACAGAAGAGAAGATTTAAAATGTTTCTAACACAAACTATAAATGTTTGGGGTATTAGATATCCTAAATACCCAGATTTGATATTACACATTATATACATGTCTCAAAAATACCATATATACCCCATAAATATGCACAATTATCAGTAGAAATTTTCCAAAAATATTAAGATGGTAAGATTGCTTTGGATATTTGGGCTATTTTGTGATTCTAAAAAATATGGAATTATTTTTTCTAGATCTGTGAAATAGGACATTGGTATTTTGATAGGGATTTCATTGACTCTGTAAATCATTTTGAGTAGAATGAATATTTTAACAATGTTGATTCCACTGATCCATGAGCATGATATGTTTTTCCATTTGTTTGTGTCATCTGTAATTTTTTTATCTCAGGGTTATGTAGTTCTTGTAGAGATCTTTCACCTCCTTGGCTAAGTATATTCCTAGGTATTTTCTTTTTATGGCTATTTTGAATGGTACTGAGTCTTTGACTTGACTCACAGCTGGATTGTTATTGGTGTATAGAAATCCTACTTATTTGTTTACATTGATTTTGTGACCTGAGAGTTTGCTTAATTTATTTATCAATTCCAGGAGTCTCTTGATAGAGACTTCAAAATATTCTAGATATATGATGATATCATCAGTGACAGGTGATAGTTTGATCTCTTGCCCTATTTGGGTAAGCTTTACTTCTTTCTCTTGTCTAATTGCTTTGGCTAGGACTTCTAGTACTATTCTCTAGAATAGAAATGGTGACAGTGGGCACCCTTGTAATTGTTCCAGTACTTCAGGGAATGCTTTCAACTTTTCCGCAACCCATGTTGTCTATGGGTTCATTATATATATGACTTTTATAATTTTGAGAAATATTCCTTCTATGCCTAGTTTGTTTAGGGTTTTAATTATAAAGAGGCACTGTATTTTGTTTTGCTGCATCTCTAGAGATGATCACATGGTATTTGTTTTCACTTCTGTTTATGTAGTGAATCACATTTATTGATGTTGATACATCCTTATATCCCTGGGATAAAGATTTTAAACTATACTACAAGGTTATAGTAACCAAAAAGCATGGTACTGACACAAAAATAGAGACATAGAGTATTGGAACAGAAGTGAAGACCCAGATATGAATCCATCCACATATAGCCTACTGATCTTTGACAATGCAGAGAATAATACACATGGAGGAAAGGAAGCCCTATTTAATAAATGGTTCTGTGAGAATTGGATAGGCATTTTCAGAAGAATGAAAGCTGACCCTATCTTACACCACTCACAAAAATTGATTCAATTTGGATAAAAGATTTAAACTTAAGGCATGAAATAATGAGAATTCTAGAAGAAACTATAGGGAAAACTCTTCTAGATATTGGTCTAGACAAAGAACTTATGAGTAAGACCCAATGGCAATTATAACCACAATGAAAATAAGTGGGACTTTATTAAATTAAAAAGCTCCTACAAAGTAAAAATATCAACAGAGTAAATAGACAACCTACAGAATGGGCAAAAATATTCACAAACTATACATCCAGTAAAGACCTCATATCCAGAAACTACAAAGAACTCAAACCCATCAGTAAGAAAAAAAAAAAAATTAAAGTGGGCAAAAGAAATGAATAAAAGTTTTTCAAAAGAAGATAGACAAATGACCAATAAGCAATGAAAAAAAAGCTCAACATCCCTAATCATTGAGGAAATGCAAATTAAAACCACAATGAGATATTACCTTCTGTTAGAATGGCTTTTATTAAAAAGTCTCAAAACAGTAGATGGTGGCATAGATACAAAGAGAAAAGAACACTTACACACTGTTGGTGGGACTAAAATTAGTACAACCTGTGTGGAAAACAGTGTGGATATTTCTCAAAGAACTATGTTTACATGGATGGAGCTGGAAAATACTCTTCTTAGTAAGGTATCTCAGGAATGGAAAAAAAAATCCAATGTACTCAGTACTACTATAAAACCAATTTCTAATCACTCACACTTTCGTTGAGAAATTAATCACAACGATAGCCCAGGATGAAGGAGGGAAAGGGAGGAGGATGGGAAGGGAGGGGTTCGATGGAGGGTTAATGGTGGACCACACCTATGGAGCATATTGCAAGGGTACAAGTCAAATCTATCAAGTATTGAACACAAATGCCTTAACACTGTGATTAAGTAAATGAGGTGAAAGCTATGTTAATTAGTAGGATGTAAGCTCTCAAATTTGTACAAATAATCAACACATTGAATCCCACAAAGGCATAAATGTATTCATGATCTATGTATATATGACTTAATAAAAAATAAGAACTAGTGTGTACCACACCTTTTGGGGGCAAGACACGATTGTAAGAGAGACTTTACCTAACAAAAGCAATCAGTGTAACCTGGTTTCTTGTACCCTTAATGAATCCCCACAATTAAAAAAAAATACTAAAAAAAAAAAAAGAACTTAAAGTAGATCTGCCATTCCATCCAGCAATCCCACTACTTAGGAGGCAAAAAGTCATTTTATAAAAAAGACACCTGCACTTAAATGTTTATTATTGCACAATTTACACTTGCAGAGATCTGGAATCAACTCAAGTGCCCATCAATTCATGAGTGGATTAACAAAATGCGGTATATGTATGCTATGGAGTAATACTCAACCATTTTATAAAGCATCAGTTTAGAAGGTATTGGAGACCACTGTCCTAAACAAAGTATCTCAAGAATAAAAAACATATTACATGTACTCTCTACTAAATTGGAACTAATCAATTGGCACACATACGCACAGAGGGAAGTAAAAGTCATTGGAAATCAAGCACGGGGGTGGGGGGGAGAGGCGAGGAGCAAAAACCTACTTAATGAATCCCCAACAATAAAAAAACAAAAAAAACCTACTTAAGGAGTTCTGTGAACACTATTAAATAATGGGCATACTTAGAGCCTTGACCTCAAGCCATATAACAAAAATATTTGTACTGTTTGAATATTTTTAAATAAAAAATATGAAGATGGTAAATTTATGTATGTTTTATTTTACCACAATTAAAATAAAAAAAAATGCAAGCTCCAGAACCCTACAGCAGGGGAAGGGGGACTGGGAATGTACTTTTTAACAAGCTCTCTAGGGACTCTCAGGCACACACTAGAGTCTGAGAAGAGCTGAGCTTGGCCCTTAAAATTCATAGAGCTCTTTTCACTTAAGTCTTCTCACTTAACGCTCATGCCAACTCTGCAGGTAGGTATTATTGTAATTACTACTTTGCCAGTAAGGAAAACAAGGCTCAGAGAAGTTAAGCAACTTACCTTGGGTCACAGGGACAATAAGTGGTGGGGATGGGCCAAGCCTTGACCCACCTGGCATTACACTCATTTTCTTTCATTGTGTATCTCAATTTGTTTCTTATTCCTGGATGTGAAAATTACACTTAATCTACCTTCACGTGTCTGAGAAGATATTAAATGTCTCAAAATGGTATTTATCTGATGTCTTGTGGTTATTGCTGCTAGCAGTTTTAGAAAGTGCTCATTCTTGTATAGTGCTATCTGATTTGTCACCCCCTCTGATAGCCATGTGTTATTTGATTGTATCTAACCAGGTTTTTCTTCTATTTGTATTTATGCTCTGTAATTTTAGATTTTAGTCACCCTATGTACATGGGGCTGCCCAGAAAGTATGTCTTTGTTTTTTATATTATATGGCTGAATACTTCCTGGATAGCCCTCATATACCTTGTATGTTTTTCTAGAAAGATTCATCTGAGGTTTTCTGTATTTTTATTCTCTACTTTTGTAGTAGATCTTTGAATTCTGCTGATATTTCTCACAAGTAGTTTATTGAATTAATTAATATCCATCTGCTTGTGAATCTTTAATGGCTCCTGATTAGAAGTCTACCAAATTATCTACTGAAAAATGTCTAAATTTCTTAACTTTGTACATGGGACCTCTATAATTTGCCTTTAAGACATATTTCTAGGCTGGATATGGTACCTCATGCCTATAATCCCAGCACTGTGGTAGGCCAAGGTGGGAGGATCCCTGGAGGCCTGGAATTTGAAATCAGCCTGGGTAATACAGTGAGATCCCATCTTTACAAAGAGAGAGATATATTTCTAGGCTTTTCTCCTCTATATACCTGACAGAGCATCCAATTGGATCTGGCATACTTGTCAGTTTTGTGAATATGCATTAGACTTCACAGGCTGCTTTTACTGCTCTCATTCCCAGAATTTAGAACGCCCCTTCTAACCATATTTACTTTAGAAATTTGGCCCGATTCTATTTTCTGCATGACTTTCACTGTATATAACCCCATCTTAAAGTGAGCTTTCATCTCATGTTTTTTTTTTTTTTTTTTTTTTTTTTTTTACTGCATTTAGTATATTCTATGCATAGGACACATATTATCAGCTGCCTGGTATTGCTACAGTTTGCATGTGTGTCCAATTTTACCAGAAACAGACGCTGACATTATAGTTCTTAGTTTAACAACATTGCTTTTGAACCTACTACACAGTGTGTGTCACTCTTATAGACCTAAGTGTCTTATAGACACTCTTATAGAGATGACATAATTTCTTCCCTTATGGGGCTCACAGCATGGAAGAGGAGACAGAGAAGTAAACAATTTTACTCACATAAAATCCCTTGGGTTCCACTCAGCGCCTGTGGCTCAAGCGGCTAAGGTGCCAGCCACATACACCTCAGTTGGCAGATTCGAATCCAGCCCGCGCCTGCCAAACAACAATGACGGCTGCAACCAAAAAATAGCCAGGCATTGTGGCAGGCGTGTATGGTCCCAGCTACTTGGGAGGTGGAGGCAGGAGAATCGCTTGACCCCAGGAGTTAGAGGTTGCTGTGAGCTGTGATGCCATGGCACTCTACCCACGGTGACAGCTTGAGGCTCTGTCTCAAAAAAAAAAAAAAATCCCTTGGGTTCACCCTAAGAAATTCCACTATTTACATAGCCTTTAACTTTCACGAGTGGTCAGCAATCTTAATAATTGATTAAATGTTTCCATCTAATCAAAAACTACCAGCCAGCAATGACATAACTTTGGCGCTTAAATCAGATATAAATGAAAGTTCGCATAACAGGCCTTTGATAATTTAATCTATTATCCTAAATTTGGATGGAACCTACTAGTTCCTCTTCTATAGTCAATAAACCTTCTAAACCTTTTGTAGTGAAAATTATATATATGAGAGTCATTAAGTGATTGTTTCTTATATGCCAATAGGTCGCTGTGGATTTTTTTTTAGAGATAGAGTCTTACTTTATCGCCCTTGGTAGAGTGTTGTGGCATTACAGCTCACAGCAACCTCCACCTCCACCTCTACCTCCTGGGCTTAGGTGATTCTCTTGCTTCAGCCTCCCCAGTAGCTGAGACTACAGGTGCCCACCACAACGCCCGGCTATTTTTTGTTGCAGTCTGGCTGGGGCCGGGTTTGAACCCGCCACCCTCGGTATATAGGTTGGCACCCTACTCAGTGAGCCACAGGCGCCGCCCGATCGCTGTGGATTTTGTGTTGGCTTATTTAGTGGGGGTTTTCTTTGTAACCTATGATTGTACTCATCTGTAACTGTGAAAAAAAATCAATATGGTATTGGATTGGTTTTGGATGGGAGGAGGGTGGATTGCAGAAATGAGAAAAGATCATACATAAACTTAGTTACTCCATGATAAAGAATTGCAAACAGTAAATACAAGCTGATAAAGCCTTAGAATGAAATTGAAATCATTTCTACATTCACTTGGTATTCTGTAGCCTTTGTAGCAAAGCTTAACAAAGCCCATTAAAATAGTCCCCATGGACCATACATTTACGATACAAAGTCTGTCGATAGAAGAGTAGCAGTGTATTCTAAGTGATGGAAAGTTTATTGTAAACGAAAATAACAAGAATCATGGAGTGTTTTGGGTCCCTTGTTACTGAAAATGACAATAGGTAGTGTTCTTGGGTGTTTCCCTGATTTGTTTTTAGAAAGAGTAAAGCTGTCTTTTAGGCTCCTGACCCTCTGGAGGAGACAGTTATCTCCATTACCGTGCATTTGTATAGCACTCCATGCTGTCAAAGCCCTTTCTTTGTTCACCTGCTGGATATGTCAGATGTATTACTAAGATGTTTTAAGTCACAATTCATTGGTTTCTTTTCATTTTTGGCTCATGACTAGTGTTAAAGATGGAATTACAAATAGTGGCTGGGTATAAGATCACAGCAATATCTTTAATTAATGGAGCACCTTGGCAAACGAACACTTTAGACACAAAGAAAGCTGTATTTAATGATACCCTCAAGTGTGCTAAAACTCTCTTAGAGATTTTCCCAGGGAAACTGACTCGTTTCTTTTAGGCTTAATTTTTGTCTATTTGCATTTGGTCATTGATATTTTTGTTTTAATTTATGAATTCTATGGTGACTTATGAATACACATATGTTTTTTAATGCTTTTTTTTACGTTTTATTTTTTATTTTATTTTTTTATTAAATCATAGCTGTGTACATTGATATGATCATGGGGCATCATTCACTAGCTTCACAGACCGTTTACCAAGTTTCACATATACCCTTGTAAGATGCTTTTTAACCTGTACACAAATGCACAAATATTTCTATGAATTTGTGTATGGACACGTTACATGTACATATCCATATCTTTTGTTTTGATTTTGGCCCTTCAAACTCAGCTAACCCATCTACATGCCTCATATCCTGAAACTCTGAAAAACATTAGAAGATTCTAGATATTCCAGTGATCACTTATGTCCTCTCCTTGCCTGTTCCCCATTTGATCTTGATCTTGATCTTGATCTTGGCTCTTGGCTCTTTGCTCCCTTATTCTATACCTTGCCTCCATATCTTTCTCTGGTCATCTTTGGCTTTGCCATTGTCCCTTGTACAGTCTCCTCTCACCTTCATACATCATGCCTTTCACACAGTGCTCTAGTTTCTATGGCTTCTCATGTTTTTGGTGTTTGTCATGACTTGTAAGAGAAACTCCCTTCTCTAACCTTGCTGGTTGAACCAGATCTTGACCATACACATATATTGGATTCCTGATATGAGAAAATAAATGGGATAAAGGGTGGGTAAAGATGGCATTTCACTTTGTGTGAAAGTTGTATTTAATCATTGAGAAAATATTTATGGAGCTGAATGACCATCTGCAGTGCTTTCTTCCTCCCTCCAGTTCAAATCACAATCCTCTTGTGTGAACTAGTACATACTCCTGTCCTCCACACTTCCCTAGAATCTGTGTACCATGCAACAATAGAATGGGAAACTAGATAAAAGCAAACTCTCGACTCTGACCTGTAGGGCTTTGTATGATCTTGCCCTTGTCTGTCTCTCTATCGTATCTACCCCTTCTGCTCCCTCTTCCTCCTCTGTTTTAAACTCATTGGCCTTCTTGCTGTTCCATAAAAACACCAAACTCTTTCCCACTTGAAGGCTTTGCACCTGCTCTTTCATCTTTCTGTAATACCCTCCCCCTTGATCTTCATACTACTGATTCCTTCTGGTCATTCAGACTTCAAGCCAGATATTACCTTTTTAGAGAGGTCTCTGGCCTCCCAATTGGATAGGTCTTCCAGCCACCACTTCGCCCTGCTTTATTTTTATTATATGTTCTAGACCATTCATCTTTTTAACTTTTTACTATCTGACTCCCTACCCTTAGTATGAGAAATCCATAAGAGCAGGGATCTTGTCTGGCTTGTTAATTTCTGAAAGCCCAGAAACTTTGCACAATGGTCCTGCCACATAAATGACATAATTTCCATTATATAGATGAGAAAACTAAGGTCCAAAATTGGAGTCACACACACACATAGGAAAGGGTGGTGCCAACAATGGATCTCAGGTCTATGTGATGACATATTAGTCTTCTATTGCTATATAACAAATTATCACACACTTAATGACTTAAAACAATCCTCATTTATTATCTCACAGTTTCTGCAGGTCAGATATCTACTTGTAGCTTTACTGAGTTCTTTGCTCAGGATCTCACACAGCTGCAATCAAGGTAACATCTGGGTTATATTCTCATCTGGGGGCTTGGCTGGGAAGGATCCATTCCCAAACTCTTTCAGACTGTTGGCAGAATTTCTTGTGGCCATAGACTTCATGGCAGTGTACTTCTTCACTTCCAAGAATGGAGAGACTGGGTTCCTGGTAAGAGAGAAAACAATAGATAAAGGATCTATCATAAAGGTCTGCTCCTTTGAGTTTTTGACTTCTGGGTACCCTCTTTTAACATGCTTATCTGATTATATCTGGACTACCAGATATAATGTTCCTTTGAATTAATTATATTTCAACTAACTGGTGATCTTAATTACATCTTCAGTATCCCTTAACCTTTGCCATATAATATAATCATATAACTGACACTCCATCAGTTTTGCCATATTCTGTTGGTTAGTAATAACTTACAGGTCCTAGACAAACTCAAGAGGAGGGAACTACACAGGGGTATGGGACATTAGGGGTCATCTTAAAATTTTACCTATCTTCTGGGTAGATACCTAGAAATGAGATTACAGGATCAAATGGAAGATTTACTTTTTTAGCTCTTTGAAGATTCTCCATACTTCTTTCTAAAGAGGCTATATTAGTGTGCAATCCCACCAGCAATGTAAAAGTGTCCCTTCTCTTCACATTCATGCCAGAGCATCTGCAGCTTTGGGATGGACATATTTACACTAGAATTTTTATCACAGCTCAATTCACAATCACCAGGGTTTGGAATCAGTCCAAGTGCCCATCAACACAAGAATGGATTAATAAATTGTGGTATAGGTTTACCATGAAATACTATTCAGTCATAAAAAGATGGAGATTTTACATCTCTTATATTTACCTGGATGGAGTTGAATAACATTCTACTTAATAAAGTATCACAAGAATGGAAAAGAAAGTATCCAATGTACTTAATATTGATATGAAACCAATAGATAAATGACTACATACCCACAAGAGAGAAAAACACAATTAAATTCAAGTGGGAGGATAGGAGATGGGAAAGGGGAGGAGAGAGGGAGATTGGTAAGCTAATCACTTAACGTGCACAATGTAGGGGTATACGGCATACCCCTGAAGGGCTCAACTACAACTTGGACTTTACCTAAGAAACACAATATAACCTAATATTTTGTACCCTCATATTAATCTGAAATTTTGAAAAAATTCCTATCATATGGTGCCAAAGATCATGCTATTTCTACTCTAATCTACTTTGGTTGGAAGATTGGGTTCAAGGTACTTTAGAATTTTAAGATACCGTAATTGCATAACTACAAAGGAAGGTGAGTGGCTATCAAATGAATAAAAGGCTTAAGGAGAGATAATAAAAAATATTCTTGAAAATATAATGTAAATCATAAGAAATAAATGGAATATTGTATATAATGAAATCTAAAAGGTTGACCCTCAGTTTTTATGTTGGATCCCAATTTGCCTTGCAGTTCTCTGCTCATCCTAGTCATCTTATTTTGTCATTCAGAATGGAGACACTCCACTTGAAAGGTAAACTCATGTTGTCAGATATGTGCTTTACTGAAGTAAAAAGATGGCCTTCTATGAGGAGTGAACAGATTTAACTAGGCAGCTGCATTAAAGACATGTCTTTGAAATGCCTTTTTGAATTTTCCACTTTGAAAACTAGGAAAAAGGGATGAGCTATGTCTCAAGAGTCTACATCTATTCACTCACTGAACTTCTGCAGAGCATCTATCAGGTGTCTAACCTCATGGAGCCTAGAAACAGAGGCCCAGAGATACACAGAAGAAGGTTCCTATCTCAAAAAGCTTGCAGTTTAGTGGAATAAACAGACCTATCACCTGAGTAGTATAAAGACAGGTGTAAGCGCAGACATTGAAGTTGAGGTAGAGAGCTACCACTCTGCTGCCACACAGAGGAAAGGTTTCTAGAGGATAATCCAGGTCATGAAATACAGGTAGGTACTTATTTCACAGACCGGAAGTGTGTGAGCACGAAGGACATTCTAACAAAAGGGAACAGCATGTGCAGAGGAACGGAGACCTGAGAGGACATGGAACTTAGGACAGAATGAAGTGTTTAGAGGGGAGGGCAAAAAGTGAGGACTGGGAACAGAAGAGCTGAATCAAGAGAGCTATATGGTATTTTGTGAACCAGGTAGAAGCCATGTGCAAGGAGAGATTTTACTATGGTGAGTGGTACAGCAGTTGGCCTCACTCAGATGCAGGTACCCCATTCAGACTGGAGGATTATATGACATGGTCTGCCATCAAATAACTTTATGAACAATATTTTCTTTTTTTTTTTTTTTTTTTTTTGTGGTTTTTTTTTTTTTGGCCGGGGCTGGGTTTGAACCCGCCAGCTCCGGCATATGGGACCGGCGCCGTACTCACTGAGCCACAGGCGCCGCCCAGGAACAATATTTTCTAATGTCAGTCACATGGTGAAAGCCACACTCTAGGACCCCTTGTAGAGGTCTATGATGTCTGTGACTTATTCCAATGAAGCTAATCAGTGAAAACCTGCAAAACTCCTAATATTGCTTTCGCTTTTCCTTTTCATACCATTTCAATGGAAATTATGAATTCACTGAATCCTAAATAACCAGCATTGACAGTTTTATAAAATTGGAATATATAGGAAATAAAAAATGCATTTCATTTCTTGTCATTTCTTACCCAATGAAGACCAAAATATGTTATCCTTTCAAATTTATGATATTAAATGTCTTTCAGCATGAAAATATCTGTTTATATTTATATGAAATATATAAAATCGATGAAAGGGACTGAAAGAACAAGCAAGTCTCTTGTATGCCTTTGAATTCTCACAAGGTGTTTGTGACAGCAGTTCTATAAAGGAGTGACACCTGGCTGGTGTTTGAGATGTGTGTTTCTTTTTTTTTTGATTTTGGCCAGGGCTAGGTTTGAACCTGCCACCTCTGGCATATGGGACCGGCGCCCTACTCCTTGAGCCACAGGCACTGCCCGAGATGTGTGTTTCTAATGATACAAACCCCCAAACCCAATTGTGTTGGGTTATTATGTCTGCATCTGCAGGGGTGGGAAAGGATGGCAGCAAAGTTGAAAATGAGCTCAAAATACACAGCTCCATCACCTATAAGTAATGTTCCATAGGATTACTTTTTAATTTTTGTTTCTTAAATAATAATTCATAATTGACAGATAACTTTAAAATGTGGGATCAAGATGTGGAACTAGCCGCATTTGGTCTCAAAGCCAGATTCTGCCACATCCTAGCTATGTTTATTGATAGATTTCAGTGACTTGCTCACCTACAAACTTCACTTTCCTCATTTCTATAATAAAACTATAATAGTTAACTTTGTTTTGAAGTTTTACTAAGAAGATTATGTGAGATAATATATTACATATGTTATATGCCTAACATATCGAGAGCCAGGGATAGAGGCTGGATCTTAGAGAAAACAGCATGTAAAGTGGCAATAATATAAATTTTTGAGTTGTTCCTTCACTCAAGTTCAGCATTCAGTAAGTGAAAGGTGTTGTGCTAGATAATGGAAACATGATGACGCATAAGGTTATGCAATCTATCTTAGAGCTTGACCCTGGCAATGAGAGCATCAGCTCTGCTACATATCAGCTGTGTAAACTTAGAGAACCATTTCATCTCTCTGAGCTTTGACTTGCACATCGATAAAGTGGGACTAATACTTGCCTTGTTGTGTGCTTGTGAGGTTAAAATACCAAGCTTATGGTAGTTTTCAGCATCACCTTCAGCTTCCCATTATTACCATGATAAATGTAAAACAGTTGGTCCACTGAAAGCTACTTGGGGCTGAAACTACAGATGACTCCGGATTGAGGTTCTGTGGCTTTTCTGGAACCTTTTCTGATGTTTCAGCATGTCAAGTCTCTCTTTCTATAACCCTTCCTTCAGCCCATTTGGGCTCAGAGGGTAAACATTAACTTCAACATTATAAGACCATACAATTGTAGCCCTAGTGGAAGCTTAATCTAGAATCTGCTCCAACATCTTAACTGACCAATGAGAAAGCTAAGGCCAGTTAGTGCCATTGAGGATCAGAACCCAACTTTTTAACTCCAAGTTGAATGCTCCTTTTACCCTCCCATGCTGCTTACAGAATGGAATGTTTGCTTTCTGAAACTACACAGCACAAAGCAAATGAGCTCCTAAATATAGCTTATGGTGGACTGATAGAAAAAGAAGAGGGATTGCTTTATAAACTTTGTTATCAAGGTTATTGTAGATTACAAATCTAGTTTTCTAGATCTTGTGTTGGGAAGGTTAAAAGTGTGGTTGGGTTTTTATTTTCTCTATAGTTACTGGATTCTATGATATCAACACAAGTCTGGTTTGTGATTAACTTATATTTTCTCCTGCATATTTCATTTTGGTCTTTACTTAAAATAGCATCATGGAAACATACAGGTTCTTGAGCCAGGAATAGAGTTGGACTCAAATCCTAACTCTCTCACTTCTCACCTGTGTGAGTGACTCGAAGCAAGTCATTTAACTTCTCTAAGCCTCGATTTTCTCATAAGGAAAATAAAGGTAATAGTGTTCTTTGTACTGTAGGGCTGTTGGGATTAAGTGGATTAATCTGTATAAGGTGCTTGGCAGATTGCCTGACACTTAGTATGCATTCAGGAAATATTAGCTATTGTTACTACACTCATATATATGTACAAAACTCTATCAGTTGGTAGTTGCCACCATCTTAGATATAATGCAAAAACTGAGAAACCTGAAAGAACATTTAAAATAATTTTCTAGGATGCCATCTTACACTTGGATGGCACTTTATCTTTCTAATCTTTTAATATGTTAATAAACATTGATGACTGCCTATTCTGTGTCAGGCACCATTTTACTGCTAAGAAAGAGGCAGGATCGGTATAATTATCTCCATCTGAAAAAGGGAAAAGCACAGTATGAAGAAAAGAGGTTAGTGAATTTGCCCCATGTCATGCTGCTTATCAGTAGTTCAAGTGGGATAGAGCTCCAATATTTTGACATTTTACCCAAAGCTTTCCAGTTTCATCCCACTTTTGTGCCCAGGGCAATGGGCCTGGTCAGTGGCATGCTGAGTGAGCAGCAAGGGGCAGTGCTATGTGTTAAAAAGGGAGAATGATAGAGAAAGAAGGCCAGGAGGCACCAAGTGCTAGGGATGAGGCAGAAATCCAAACACCAGAAGGGAAACAGAGTTCAGAGGAGGAGGAAGAGACAAGCATCAGGAGGCCATTGGGAGAGCACAGCAGGGTTCAGCCAAGCACTCCTACAGATGGCCTGTTCAACTTGAGTGGGCCTTCTATCTGGGTGGCAGTTTTTGTCTTGGGGCATTTTCAGTGCGGCATTGGGCTTCTCAGCCTACACAGGCTCTTCCTTTTCCTTGAGGCATTCCTCTGCACGGAGGCAAACCTTTTCTATTGAAAGCCTTTATGTGCTCTTGATTGTGATTATGTAGACTATCATCATTGTAAATTAACGAAGTGTGTCATAACACGTTAGATAAGTGCAGAAACACCAAACAAATGCTTGTAGATGAAGTTCAGTGTGGGAAAGTGCATACCAAGATGGCCTTCTTAACTCCTGCTCATTTGCCCCCAGTCTTGAGGATGGATTTGCACTAGTCTGGCCACATTTTCTCCTTGGCTTTCCTTGTGACCAACAGCACCATTTGCCAGATGGTTCAATGTGTGAGGGGACAGCATGGGGCTGTGACATGTGACAGAGTAAAGTTAACTGACCCATGTGGGAATTAGATTGATAGCTTTCATATAAGGTTTTCAGAATCTCATTTCATCTAAACTATAGAATTAAACAAAAGGTTATGTAAACATATCCAAACCAATTGACTTTGGAGCAAGAAAAAGCATTCATTCTGATTTGTAATCCTCATCAATTTTTTAGACAGATGTCTGGGGTTAGAGGTTGGGATGAAGACTTAGTCTGGAAATGACAAGGCCCTCATATGGATGCCAGGAGAACTTTGGTACCTATCAGTTGCTTGTGAGAATGTACTATTGGCCCTGAGCAGGCAACTTTAAATGTCAAGACTTTCAGGAGTAAAGGGCTGAATATCCTGTAACTTAGAGTCTTCAAATCTCAAGATCCTCAATACGATTGATCTTGATCTCTAGCACCTCTACTGAAGAAAAAATTTAAGCTTTAAAGAGTTCCTTGAATTTCTTGAAGTATAAAATTCCTCTCCTGCTTGAAGGTTCTTTTCCGTTTCTGTGCCTCAAATATGGAAGTATAGGAATGAAAGTCAAACATATTATCACACATAAAATTCTAGTTCCACACGTTTCTGCAGATGAGGATTCAAATACCTGACAATGGTGTGTTGCAGTTACTTCTGGCCCTTTCCTAGACACACTCTTAATATTAGGGCTAACAAAACCACCAACAGTGTCATTTTTAGGTTGTCTGTAGTGTCAGCCTCTACCCCTCAGTCCGCTCCTCCTCCTTTTTCTCCACCCACCCCTGAGTTGCAGGGTATAGACTATAGTTAGAATTTCCTTGTTCTTTCATTTCTATGAAGGCGTTTCCTCCTCTCCTTCTCTCCATTGTCTCTGAACCTAGCCTGCTTTTTACAGTAAAGCCCCCACCTGCTTTCTGCTGCAGAATGACCTTGGAATCTTTTCGCTGGGGGAGAGCAGCGCTCTTGCCTTCTAGCTAGCAATTAGTGTCAGATGATGTAAACTGCATGGATTACAAATAGAGCTAGGAAAGGTGAGACGTGCCTTTTGGTTGAAAATGTTCATATCTTGGAATCATTGGTAAATTTGAGAGGTAAGCCCTTGCATATTACGTGTATAAATATAAATATGTATACATACATATTCGTATAAAATATATAATTTGTAATAGGATGTGGACAAAGTACAACTCCTCTCTCCCCTTTTGGAGCCGGGTTTCTTCCCTCTGCAGTATTCGTTTTGATAACCGTGCAGAGACAGATGGCATTTTGTCCGCCTTCCAGAACAGAGGAATAGTTTGCCGAGCTATAGCTAGTATAATGAGAAGCCGTGTAAGTTGAAGATGAGGTAAAATTGGAGCATCTGTCAGTCCTCGTGTGCCAGATTGGAGATGCTGCAGACAAACTAATATTTCAACAAAAAGTTGAAGCGAGTATAGATTTGTGACCAAAATGATTGCATTTGATAACAATGCCATAGCAGATGTCCTAGAGTTCATGCTTGCTTTTTATTACTGCTCTGTGAGTGTTTTTGGAAGCGAGACCTACCAGCACAGCTTGTATGGAGCATGTTCGTTATAAAATTTTATTTTACAGAAAACAATGAGATGGAGAAATTTGTAGCTAATTTGGTGCTTTCCTACTCTATCATGTTTCTTTACTTATTATTTGGGGAAAGATTCTATTCTTGTTTGCTTTGTGTTGGCATTTGCTAGCCTAATAAAGGAATTCACGTCAATTTGTGTAGAGAATGAAAACCCGAGCTAGTGTCCAGTATCTAATGCTGTGTTTTCAGTATGGACTGTAGGAAGATGCACCGTAACCCAGCCAGAGTCCTCTTTTTCATTAATTCTGCCTATGTTTTTTGTTACTTGAGAAGAATTTTTAAAACATCCTTCTTTAGGATCCCTGATTAGAAATGAAACAGGAGGTGTACGTATTTCAAAACATCATGTTGTACACAATAAGTATGTACCTTTTATTGGTATACAATTGATTTCTGTTAAAATAAGGAAAAAACAGGAGAACTGTGGTTTCGTCACTAGTATTTTTTCTGATATTTCTTCAAGAAAGTCATTGTTTTAGATATAGATGATTTAAGGTTTTCACATATTGTGAAGAATGTGTTTGTAAGTGTGCAATAAGCCTCTTTGGCCTCAGTGCTCCATAAAGCAATGTTAACGTGATTCAGTATAAGAAAGTCACTGGCTCAGAACCCAGCTCCCACCACGTGTACCTTATCTAAAGGACAATTATTCTGGGTTTCAGTAGAATGAGAAATAGCTATATAACCTGATTGCCTTGTAACAGGTCCTTACTGGGAGAAGGCAATTATTTTCAAAGGTTGATGAATGTTAATGAAAGGTTACTTGTAATAGTCAAAATGTTAGAGCATTGCGTTTACACATAAGAGACAGTCCAATTACATACAAGAATATTTCTTATTACAGGGGCTGTAAAGAGTATTTCTCTGCCATATCTTGTAGGTCAAGTGTATTCCAAGACAAGCGTTTTTGTCTCCCTACAACTCAGTGGCTTTTGGGAAACATATGGTATTCTTTCTGGCACGCCTCTTTTTGCTTCCCTTCGAAGTTGTAACTCAGATTGTTCTGTTTCCTAGCAATTTGTGGTGCTGGAGCCTTCGGGTTACATGGAAACCAGTGGTACGGCTTTGGGTTTGTCTGCATGGATTGATCTGCAGTTGTTTCATAGAGTGCTAACCCACACTCCTGGAGAGTTGCAGTTGAATTGAAAATGTTATGATATAGTAACACACTAGCGTGTTAAAATAGATGTGTGTGTAATTAAATAAACATGCCTAAGCTAAAAGAAGAAAAAGAACCCATTCAATTTTACTCTCATATACTGAAATGCAATCTTGCTTGTCTGCTGTCATGATACCGTCTGCTTTCTCCATGCTCTTTAACATTTTTATTTTAATTTTAAAGGGGGGATTGGATTGCATATTTAAAAAAATTCTATTATAAATAATTATCATATAAATCTAATGTTATGAATGGCACGTCCAAGATATTAGGCTTCTGGGATTTTTAACTGTTTAAAACTGTTTTTTTTTAATATAAAATATGTACGTTGCATAGCAGAAAGGTTTAATGTAATTTTAACTATCATGCTGCAGAGAATTTCCTTGCACTCCCCCTGAACATGATCAGATCATTTCCTTGCTTATAAACCTTCAAAGGCCCAGAGGAGAAACGTCTTTGTATAGCATCCCAGGCTTTTTACATGTGCCCCTGCCTTGCGAGTCCACCCTGTCTCCCACCCACCTCCTCCCCTCTCCCACACATCACACACTGAGCACCAACTCTTAAAAGCCAAGTCATACCAAAGCTTCCTCGTGCTGCCACGCTTTGGCACATGCTGCATCTTCTGAGTAAAATGCCCTTTCCATTGCCCACCTTCTGTTCCTTTTTTTAAAATGTCCCTACCAGATGTGACGTTCATGTTCTGACACTGAAATCCTTGAAATTGCCAAATAGGTATCCTGTAATAATAGCTCCCATGAGCTGTGTATAAGCTCAGGGCGCAGTATGCCTGTGCTTCTTCCTTTCCCCATCAGTTGCTCAAGTTCCCACCTGCTCATTAGCAGCCACTACAGTATTTCCTTCTGGACGCTCTTTTTCACCCGCACCCAATTTCAAGAAATTCTAAGGCTTCCCACAGTTCAGAGAGGATGGGTATTGTGGATTCTACACCCAAATAAAGGGGAAATTGAAATCCAAGTTCTCTCTTGCTATTGCTATACAGAAATGCTTTGGAAAATTGCCAGTGTTCAAAGGTTTCAACATGATTTTTCTTGCACATCTTACACTAGAAGAAAGAAAAATCTATATTTGACTTCCATAGGTCATCCCTTTGTCTTTGAATTTCAAAAAGGGGAAATTCACATGACAAAATATTTGTATCTTAATAAATGGACCTTACATTTGTATAACACTTTAAAAATGTTTTCATAAACTATCAATAGAGCAGATAAGAGTTGCCACTTGTATAGATGACAAAATTAGGCTCAGAGAAATTAAGCAATGAATGTTAAGATTACAAAGTAAACTAAGTCATAGATTTTGGACTACAGCCTGTTTTTGATTCTGCCTTTCTTGCAGTTTCTGGTTTTGTATTTGCATTTCATTTGTTCCATCTCTCCATCTGGGACTTCCTCTCAAGGCTTGGCTCCATACAATGGCTCTTCCTGCTTTGAGCTACCTAAAAGGGACATAAGACCTGGCCAGCCACTCAAGATCCCACCCTGATCACCGGGCCCTAGGAGGAGGAAGGAAAGGAGCTGTTTAGACCCCTTTAAGACCAAAGTCCTTTCTCTTATATCACTTTTCATGTTAAGATCAAATAAGTACCATTTTTCTTTATTCTCATTTTAGTTTAATTGATTATCTTAGCTCAAGATAGGAAAATAATTTTTCTATTATACTCACCCACATATGAGTGTGCAACTAGGAACAGTGGTTACTTTTTTAGGTTCATGTGGACAATTGCTGTGCTCTGAAACTCACTGTTCAAATTCTTTCTGTCATTGTGCCACTTATTAAGTAAGATGTGCTAATTTAAAAATAAGAAATTAGAGGACATTTTGTAGGAGAGGTGGCATCTAAGGTGGAAAAAAGGCAGATGGCAGATTTTACTGAATGTTCTATCAAAGTCAACACGCAGGCACTGTTTCTTACTAAAACAAATGAGTTAGACGCAAAGATAACCCAGGAATACAAGTATAGCCTCATTTCCTATTCTGATAACTTAATCCTGTTCATAATGCTAAACTTAGATTTGTCAGTATTGTTTATGCAAGATGAGGGCTGGCTTGGCAAATAGACAAAGAAAGAGAAAATTAAAGGTTGAAATTATTTGAATCCCTTTTGGTCAAAAATGGGCATATTCACACAAAAATTCAGCTCAATGACTGTATGAGAGTTTAGAAATCAGTAATTTGGCAGAATCTCGTCATTTCTTCCCTGAAAGTAACTTAACTTGAAAAAGGCTAGAATGCTTCTAGGACCACCTTAAGAGATGGGGTGTTTAACATAAAAATAGTTGACTTTAGAATCTTTTTTCTAGGAGATGCTTGAGGCAACCCTGAACTTTGGAGAAAGATGGTGTCACAAAGGAGAGGCCACAACTAGCCTTATTCCATGTCACCATCCCTCATAATCCCGGTGCCTTAATAGAGACTTGTGGGCAGCAGCACAAGAGTTTTCCTTACTTAGATCAACATTTTGGACAAATATTCAGATAATGCATTTGCATACTGCTGACTGTAGGTACATTGAATGCTTTCCTTGTACCCAGTATGACTTTTCTACCTTTTCTCTATAATCAATCCTATCTTTAATGACTTTTTATTTGTGCCCATTAAAAAAATTGTCCATTAGATTAGAAAAAAGATATTAAAATATTTTTAACAATATAAAATACGTATCACACAAACGTGTAGATTTGTATTTCAGAATACCAAGTCACGTCAATCTGTGCAATTTTGTACAAATCAATGCAGAACCACAGAGTATGCACATATTTTATGTCACCTACCACATACTAAATTCTGTAATCTAATTCAATCATTAAAAAAAAAACTGAAGAAAGTGGGAAAAATAGTTACAGACCATGTATTTCCAGTCAAAAAAAAAATCAGCATCTTTTTTTTTTTTTTTTTTTTTTGTGGCTTAATGACAGTCCAAGGTGCAACTTTATTTTATTTAACCTGTCTTGTACTGAAGTAGATTTGGGTTTCTTTTTGCTTTGCACTATTATAAACAGTGCTAAGGTAAACATTCTTATGCATATTCTTTTCGTGTGTATGTTTTGATTATCACGGAGTTGGTTTTCTTCAACTTTGCTACCCTGGTATGTGAGCAATAATATCTCATTGGAATATTTATTTGTGCTGTTCAAATGATTGACTAAAGTTGCATATACTTTTACATGCTTTTTGTCATTTTTGTTAGCATTCTTTTTCTTTTTAAATTTTTGATATGTAAGCGCTTGTTGTATATTGGGAATATGTTTCTTTCTCTTATCATACGTGGTTGAGAGTATTTTCCCCGGTTTGTCATTTTTCTTTAAACTTTTTTTGAGGTGTTTCACGAATGTACTTTTGAGTTTTTAATTGTTAAAATTTTCCAGACTTAAAAGTTACACTTTCTGGTTTTTGTGACATGCTAGACATGTATTACCCCAAGATTTTAAGAAAAAGTCAACTAAATTATTTTTATAAACTTTGTGGTGTTGGTTTTTATTATTATATTTTTGATCCTCCTGACTTGAATTTTAATGTAAAGAGTCAGCTAGAATTTCAACTAGTAATGTACCTTTTGCCTTCATTCCATATGTAAACTTTAATGTTAGCTGAGGTTAATTGTTTTTAAACTTGATTTTCCCCCAAATTGTGATTTTGTTGACCAAATACCATATAATAAATACTATCTCATATTTTCATCATTTTTTTTAAATCATGAACTTAGTTACCACATATATTAGGTTCTAAACTGTATTTAATAAAATCTTCATATTTAATTTAGGAGGCTGTGTCACCTAGTGGAAAGAGCATAAGTTTGAGGCTGGCTCCATTTAGGTGTATTAAATCACTTTGAAGAGAACTTATCTTTTTTGGGCACCTACATTTTTCTAGGTGATTCCTATAAAGCTCTATCATTTCCAAGCTGCCTGATCTTTAGTTAAGCAGTTACCTCCTCTTCTGTCTTCTTCGTCACCTGTAAACTCTGAACTGTTTACCTACTCCTTAGGTTTTTTGTGAGTCTCAAATAAAATAATGTGAGAAAGTCCGTGCTTTGCACAATAGTCCAGTTGCATTAAAATGACCATGTGAGCTGAAACCATGTAAAGTGGTCCCATCGATTAATGGGAAAAATCACTATGGTTCTGTGACCTTTAAAAGTTTTGTCAAAATGGCACAAACTCTCTTACTGCTATGGTTATAAATGTATAGGGTAATGAAATAAAATTATAAAACTAATGGCAGCTTAGTATGCTATAAATCATTAGAAATATTGAAAATGAAAGTGTTTCTTTCCTTATTAAAAACCATGTCAAGAGTAATTTGAACAGTGTTTGCTTTCTTGTCATATAATTTACAACATGGATTAAGAATCTTTTCTATGTATTGATGAGTTGTCATACACCTTTTCAAGTTTGGTCAGCTTCCAATATTTTATCTTTTGCACTTTCAATATTGCAAAGTATCTCCAAGAGTCCTTTTAATGTGAAGATTTTTGCCAGTGTCATTTCCTCTGGGACCTGGTCATCCTTTTCTCACAACCACTTTCCTCATTTCTCTTTATTAGTTCGCTTTCATTCTGTTCCTTTTGCTTCATATCTAGTGTCTCTTGAATGGTGGCAGTGTCAGACATTTCTTCTATAATTCCATTTAGGTTTGATTCAAATTTCATCTTCTACATCATCACTCATAGTTTCTTTGCTTCGGTTTCTATTTTTTGGCTAATTGTCTTAATCATCCATTTTTGTAAAGTGTCACATGGATTTATCACTGGGAGACGAAGAGGCAAAACAACTACACATCTTGTTGTGCATTCGTGAATTGAATGACAGATGCTTAGTGACCAATCACTGGTAGACTTTGAAAGAAATGACAAAAGGATCAATAGTCATGACGCACATCTGTTATTATGCAGTAGATTTGTGGACTGAAAAGAGCCAGCAGTGAAGTTTTTATTTGATGCAATGACTCACTGTATAACATGAGAGCTGAAATATGCGCTGTGCTGTCAGGGGGCTGCTGTTTTTTAAGTAAACTGTAATAACTGAAATCCATGCACATTGGAATTGGAATTGTGCAAAGTAAGGACTGCTGGTAAAGGATATCCCACAGTGCTTGACACATGGGATAAAATTAAGCTCATTTTTCTTTTCTCCTTAGGTAGATCTAAATATGCCTACACAAACTTCAGCGTGGCTGGGGTCATTGCGTCCTTCTGCTAGCACTAACTGCCCATCTTCCCTCCTAACATTATGGTTTCCCTCTCAGTTTGAGACGCTAATTATTTCTATAATCCTTTTAGGATGATTTTGGCTATCCATTCTGATCATTTTTCACCAGATTTTTTTTTTTTTTTTTTTTTTTTGAGACAGAGCCTCAAGCTGTCATTCTGGGTAGAGTTCTGTGGCATCACAGCTCACAGCAACCTCCAACTCCTGGGCTCAAGCGATTCTTCTGCCTCCGCCTCCCAAGTAGCAGGGACTACAGGTGCCCGCCTCAATGCCTGGCTATTTTTTGGTTGCAGCCGTCATTGTTGTTTGGCCGGACCAGGCTGGATTCAAACCCACTAGCTCAGGTGTATGTGGCTGGCGCCTTAGTCGCTTGAGCCACAGGCGCTGAGCGCATTCTGATCATTTTTGACATTACCTAAACATTACTTGGGATTCATATATAACATTTGTGAACATTATTTATAAATATGTAACTTTTAAAATTAAATGTTCTTGCTCAAAAAGAAATGTTCCCAAATCACATAGAATCGTTCATGGAATAAGTGTGTTTTAACAGTGGGAGTAGGCCTAGGTATGTCGCCAAGTAGAAAGTTCATTCTGGGGCTGATGTTTTAAAATGATACAGATGGGTGGCACCTGTGGCTCAAGAAGTAGGGCGCCAGTCCCATATGCCGGAGGTGGTGAGTTCAAACCCAGCCCTGGCCAAAAACCAAAAAAAAAAAAAAAAAAGATACAGATAATGATATTGGATATCAATTGTTTATTGGCTCTAGGAGACTAGGATGCTGAATTTATTGCATAACCTTGAAATGCGTTGCTCCCTCTTTTTACCAGCACCTTGGTACAGTTATGCCTTTGTTGTAATACCACTTCCTCCCTTTTAGGTCTTCATTAGTATGTAAGATAACTCAGAAAAACCAATTTTAGACATCTCTGTTTTAGGTCACAGTTTATCTTCCACAGAAAGGTAGACCACCATTTTGTCATTCTTTAGTAGATGCCAATTGCTGTTAAGTTAAACTTGCTAGAAACAATAGTAGTTCTCTGGCACAATAATTCTCATGACCATCTGTTAGGGTGGCATTGTGCCCATCCATAGGATGGTAAGCCAGTTTCAACAGGGCACAGGTGCCAGCCAAACATAGGTTTAGAAGGATAGCCTGCAAGAACTCAGCAAGGAGATCCTCCAAGTGGTTGGTGATGCCAAATTAGACCCACATGCTTCATTACGAGGGATCACATCTGTTGATGCTTGTGGGCATTATATTGTCAATTAAAGCTTTTTTTCTAGTTCTTTATTCATTCCAACTTTGGAATGGGAGTACAGAAATCAGGAACAAAACTAGTCCTTGGGTCGAAAAATAATCAACATTTCCTATGTCATCTCCTGATATCTGTCTTCTGTAGTCACAAACTTTATTCTAAATTATGTGAAAACTAAGTCATGTGATGTTAGCTTATGGGGCTGTGTTATTAAAGATAACATTTAGGAAACAGCCAACCAACTCTATCTCTGATTATCAATAACATTTTAAGAATTTATCTGCTGGAAACAGAGATTGTGATCCTAGTTAAGCGTGTGTCTCATGTATTATCTGTTATTTCTTTATTGAAGGATTATTTTCAACCAAGGATGAGACAGACCACAATGAGTCATTCATTATCCAGTGTTCTCTTTCAGGACTGGGCTGCAGTGCATGGCTTGACTCCAGAATAGTGTTGAAACACCTTTATATGTTTCAAACTGCATTATGGGTTAGGTACATGAGACATGAAATACAGCTATCAATGTCATATAGAAAGGCAGAACAAGTTTGAAATATAGATTTGGGAGATTTAGGAGCAGAGAAAGGGCTGGGGTTGGAGATCTCTCATTGTACAATAAAGACTGGTAGCAGGTAAGAACCTGTCTTTCTTTTTTATTAAATCATAGCTGTGTACATTAATGCAATCATGGGGCATCATACACTGGTTTTATAGACCGTTTGACACATTTTCATCACACTGGTTAACATAGCCTTCCTGGAATTTTCTTAGTTATTGTGTTAAGACATTTACATTCTACATTTACTAAGTTTCACATGTACCCTTGTAAGATGCACCGCTGGTGTAATCCCACCAATCATCCTCGCTCCCCTCCCTCCTCCCCCCTCCCTCCCCTCCCTCCTCCCCCCCTCCTCCCCCTCCCTCCCCTCCCTCCTCCCCCCCTCCTCCCCCTCCCTCCCCTCCCTCCTCCCCCCTCCCTCCCCTCCCTCCTCCCCCTCCCTCCCCTCCCTCCTCCCCCCTCCCTCCTCCCACCTCCCTCCCCTCCCTCCTCCTCCCTTCCTCCCTCTCCTCCCTCCTCTCTTCCTCCCCCTCCTCCCTTCCTCCCCCTCCTCCCTCCCCTCCCTCCTCCTCCCTTCCTCCCCTCCTCCCCTCCCTCCCCCCTTCCCTCCCTTTTGGAGCTGGAACATATTCTTCTTAGTAAAGTATCTCAAGAATAGAAGAAAAAGTATCCAATGTACTCAGCCCTACTATGAAACTAATTTATGGCTTTCACATGAAAGCTATAATCCAATTATAACCTAAGAATAGGGGGAAGGGGGAAGAACCTGTCTTTTAATTATGGGTTGGTATTTAAAAGTTCATGCCAGTCATTTTCATCTCTTCCCAAATGTTTCTGCACCCAAATTACAGGTAAATTCAACAAAAGTCAATGATACCATAGATTGTCATGTAAAAGAACCAGAGGATTTTGCTATATGTTCCCGACCTTTTGTAGTTGCTAGCTTGACACGGCATATTTTTCCTTCCTCACCATTTTCTCCTGGTAACACTCCCTTAAACAGAACAGAAGACAGAACTAGGCACTCTATTCCATCTCAGTGTGCTATTTCTTCATGATAATGAGCCCTCAATCTATTCATCCTAATCCTGGGACAGATTAGAAAAAATCAAAGTGGACCGCGTCTCACGGAGGCCCAGAAATTATGGCATACAAACAGCATAAAGGGATGTGGGTGATCGGTGGGGCAGGAAGAGAGTAGAGTGGTACGTGCACAGGCTTTGGAGTCACAGAGACCTGGGTTTGAATCCCAGCTCTGCTACTAACTCCTTTTAATATCGCTGACTACTACTACTAGCTATGTCACCTTGAGCAAACCATTAACACCCTCTGGTCCTCAGTTCTTTCATCGGTAACAGGGTGGGCACTCAGCAAATGGTAGTTATTAATATTAGAGTTACTATCATGAGAGTGTAGAGTCAAGAAAAAGAAGGGGCAGGAAAGGGATGATTTTATTTTGTCAGCACAGAACCTGAGTGAGCCCACTGGGTGCCCCCTCAGAATTATTTTGGAAAGCTGTTACTGCTTTCCTAACATATCCCCTCCAGTGGCCGCACTAACTGCCCATTATTTTCTCCTGGCCTCAAATCCCATCACCAGGCTCTCACCATGTATAAGTGATCACCCCCCTTCTCTGCATAATTGGCCTTTCTCTTTTGTAGTGTTATATTTAACACAGACAAAGAGACATGTACATACGTGTAGACATACTTAGATAACGTTTATACTGAGACCACTGAAGACCTTCTGAAGACCACTGAAGTTGCCTGTGTACCAACCCCACCCTCATTATGCACCTCCCTCCATCCCCTCAGGGGCAAACACTACTCTGAGTTTTAAAATATCACTATTGCTTGCTGTTACGATTTTATCACTCAGGTGTGAATGCTTAAACAATATGTTGCCAATGATTTGGAGCATTATAAGAATGGGGTTATAGTGACTGCTTTTCCTTCTGCAAGTTGCTTTCTTTCACTCAATATTGTAAGATTCATTCATGTCGATGCATGAATAGAATTTCATAGAATGAATGTAGCATACTTATCTATTCTTTTGATGGCCATTTGGATCGCTCCCCACTTTTTGCAGCTAGTGAACATGCTTTTTTTTTCTTTATCTATTTGTTTACTTATTTAGACAGTGTCACTCTGTTGCCCCAAGCTAGAGTGCCATGGTGTCACAGCAACTTCAAACTTTTGGGCTCAAGTGATCCTCCTGTCTCTGCCTCCTGAGTAGCTAGGACTACAGGTGTCTGCCACAATGCCCAGCTATTTTTTAGAGATGGAGTCTCACTCTTGCTCAGGCTGGTCTTGAATGCCTGAGCTCAGGTGATCCACCCACCTTGGCCTCCCAGAGTGCTAGGATAACAAGCTTGAGCCACCACACCTAGCCTAGGTAGTGAACATTCTTAAACATGTCTCTCCATGTACATGTGCAAAAGTTTATTTCTGCGCTTTCCTAGGAGAGAAACTGATGACTTTTAGAGTGTATTTTCAAGTTTTCACAGAAATGCCAAACTTTTTTGACTCCATCAATTAATACTCCAACCAACAGTATACACAATTCTCTTTGCTCCACATCCTCAGCAGATCTTAGTATCATCAGATGTTAAAATTTTTGTCAGTCTGGTGGTGTGAAACTACACCTCATTGGTTCTGATTTGTGTTTCCCTTATCACTAATGAGTGTATGCATCTTTTCCTGTTTCTTTGCCATTTGTGTTTATTATTCTGTGAAATTCCTGTTAATATGTTTTGCTAGCTTTACTGGCTTCTTGGAAGTAACCTACTTTATCTTAGTAAATCTTTTTGCCTAGAAGTTGATTTTATCTGATATCAATGAGCAATTCAGCTTTCTTTGAGGTAGTATCAGCATACTGCTGCTTTTCCCCTTTCTGTTTCTGTGTTTTTCTTTCTTTATGTTACTTTCAACCTTTCTATTACCTTATACACAGGGGGCCAGTTCACTGTCCCTCAGACCGTTGGAGGGCCGGACTATAGTTAAAAAAAAAAAAAAAAAACTATGAACAAATTCCTATGCACACTGCACATATCTTATTTTGAAGTAAAAAAACAAAATGGGAACAAATACAATCACACTGCCTCATGTGGCCTGCGGGCCATAATTTGAGGACCCCTGTGTAGGAACTAGCAGATAGATGGACTTTAATAATTCAGATCAACGATCTTTGTCTTTAAACTGGAGCATTCAGTACATTTATACTTAATGCAAGTAATGACGTATTTGGATTTGAATTTATTATTCTTACATTTTCAATTAGTCTTCCCTGTTCTTTTTAACTTTCCTTGTATTAATTGCTGCCTTTCAAAGTGATTGCATGTATTTCCATCCCATTCCCTTTCCTCTACTGGTTTAGAAGTTATATGTGCTGCATTTATTTCAATTATATACATATTTCATTTCTATTGTCTTTATTTGTAATATGCATATTTAACTTATTAAAACCTATAGAAATGACAAACTTCCCCCTTCTCCTGGGCAGTACCGAAAATTTAAGACATTTTTACTCTGCATATCCCCTTCCAACTGATGTTACCATTAAAAATTTTATGTCTATTTTGTTTATTAAGCCCCCAAAATGGCATTTACACTTTTTAAAAGTTATCATATTTATGGGGTTCGTGTGATATTTTGATACATGGACATAATTATATAATGATCAACTTAAGGGAATTGGGATTACTGTAGTTTATACAATCAGCTCTCTTTACATCTGCCTACACATTTTACTATTTCTTTTCCTTAATACTTCTTACATTTTAGGCCTTCCATCTGTGATAACTGTCCTTATGCTTCAAGTATATCTCTTTAAATTTTCTTTAGTAAGGCTCTGTTGGTGACAAATTCTGTCTTTGTTTATTTTTAAATGTCTTTATTTCCCCTTCATTCTTGAAATATATTCTGAATCAGTATAGCATTTCATTTAGTACACTGAAACTTTTATTCTGCTCTCCTTTGGCTTCCATTGTTGGTACTGTTCTGGCTTGTTTCAAGGTTTTCCCTTGGTTCTACAATGTCTCTGGGCATAGATTTATCTTTGTTATTTTCCTATTTAGGAATCATTGTGTTTCGTTTTTTATTATTAAATCATAGCTGTGTACATTAATGCGATCATGGGGCACCATACACTGGTTTTATAGACCGTTTGACACATTTTCATCACACTGGTTAACATAGCCTTCCTGGCATTTTCTTAGTTATTGTGTTAAGATACTTACATTCTACATTTACTAAGTTTCACAAATACCTTTGTAAGATGCACTGCAGGTGTAATCTCACCAATCACCCTCCCTCCACCCACCTCCCCCCACCTCGCCCTCCCTATCCCCCTTCCCCATATTCTTAGGTTGTAACTGGGTTATAGCTTTCATATGAAAGCCATAAATTAGTTTCATAGTAGGGCTGAATACATTGGATACTTTTTCTTCCATTCTTGAGATACTTTACTAAGAAGAACATGTTCCAGCTCCATCCATGTAAACATGAAAGACGTAAAGTCTCCATCTTTCTTTAAGGCTGCATAATATTCCATGGGGTACATATACCACAATTTATTAATCCATTTGTGGATCCATGGGCACTTGGGTTTTTTCCATGACTTAGCAATTATGAATTGGGCCGCAATAAACATTCTGGTACAAATATCCTTGTTATAATGTGATTTTTGGTCTCAGAATCATTATGTTTCTAACATCTAGGGTTTGGGTTCTGGAAAATTCTCAGCTATTGTTTCTTCAAATATTGTCTCTCCTCCACTCTCCAGTTTTTACCTCTGGGAATCCGATTAGATAAATGCTAAACCTTATACTATATCTTTTAGTTTGTGTTTTAAATTTTTAACTTATCCAGGGCAGCCCCTGTGGCTCAAAGGCATAGGGTGCCGGCCCTGTGTATCAGAGGTGGTGGGTTCAAACCCAGCCCTAGCCAAAAACTGCAAAATAAAAAAAAAATTAAAGTTAACTTATCCATGTCCCAGTCTAGGTAATTTCCTCAGATTGATATTTTAGTTCACCAGTTTTATTTTAGCTGTAGGTATTTGAACTATTGCTTAAGACATTCATGAAGATTTAATAACAACGGCTATAAGTTCTGAGCTTTTTAATTGTCAAATATTTATGTTTGTTGCTGATAGTCTCTTATTTTCTGCTCTTTTTTTTTTTTTGCTTCTAACTTTTATATCTTTGAAGATGTAGTTTATTGTGTATTCTATTCCTTATTGTTAATACCTAACATCCCTAAGGGTTTAGATCTGTTCTTTGTTGTTCCGAGTCTTGCTCATTGTAACGTGTTTCTTTATGTATTTAGTGATTGTTACTATGTGCTTCCCTTTGGCTAAACTTAATCTGTGGGACCCTTATAGGTCTATTAATAGATTGAGTATTCTTTATCCACAGAAAATTTATATGCTTTTGCTGGTCAACAGAGATGCTAATATACTAGAATTAACTTCTAGGCTTGGTGATTCCCAGCCATGCTGGTTGAATAAATTCAAATCCCAGTTTCTTCAAAGCAAATATCTGCAAACATATTCTTGGTTTGGGGGTGTGGTAGGGATTCCTACTGTTATCATTAATTTCTGTCCATCTGCTACATGATGGAGAAAGGTTTCCTTGTGGGCTTGCTCTGATGGCTGACAGATTTTGTTTCTGGCCTTTTCTTCACTGATGATGTAGTACCTTCAAGAGGGCCAGATTTGAAGTAGGTACAGCTTCTCACTTTGCCTACACCCAGTGATTAGGATTTCATTTCCAGCTTCTAAAACTCTAGGTTCCTGGCATGAATATTTTCACTGTCAGCCCTCCTTACTTGTAGGCTTGCTTACTTTGCTCTGCTCTGGTTCCAGCTTACTCTGCTTCCTTTATCTTCCTCCTGCCTCCTCTGCCCTTCTCCCCTCTCCACACCCCCTTGTGTTTCCCCTCACTTGTGAGCTCAGCAATATAGTTTAAATATTATTCTAGATCATCCAGCATTTAAGACTTTTGAAGTAGTAGAACTATTTAGAATGCCTTATTTACAATGTTGCTAAAACAAAAGTCCCCCCTTCTTTTCATTTCTAACTCAAACTGTAGTGCCTTTTTCTTGCAAATCAATACCTCTTCTGGTGTTCTTGGTCTTTTCTTCACCTACTTCTTCCTAAGCCTGGTTCCATTATCTGTCTGTTAGTCTATTTCATCCTCAACACTTTTTCTCTTCCATACCCAAATATCCCTGGGTTCCTTTCCTCCAGAGAAAATCTTCCCACAACCACAGTACCTCTCAACCTACTATTTATCTTTCTTATTTTTTAACTAATGAATCAAATATTGTTGGAAATTTGCTATGTGTTTTAGGTACTGTCAAAGAAGATGGTTAAGGTTCCTATCAGAACTGGAACTCAGGCCTATCTCACTCTGATGTCCAGAGAATCTCTCTACTACAGCTCAGTTCCTGCTTTAAAAACAACGAGAGGTTGGGCCGTGCCTGTGGCTCAGTGAGTAGGGCGCCGGCCCCATATACCGAAGGTGGTGGGTTCAAACCTGGCCCTGGCCAAACTGCAACAAAAAAATAGTTGGGTGTTGTGGTAGGCACCTGTAGTCCCAGCTAGTGGGAGGCTGAGGCAAGAGAATCGCCTAAGCCCAAGAGCTGGAGATTGCTGTGAGCTGTGATGCCAAAGCACTCTACCGAGGGCAACAAAGTGGGACTGTCTCAAAAAACAAAACAATGAGAGCTATATATTAAAGAGCACACATTCAATAAATATGTACTGTGTACCAGGTGATCTGTACGGGGCTGTGACACAGTAGTCACAAAGGTGAAACAAGATCCTCACTCTCATAGAGTTTGTGGGGAACAATTTAACAAAGGAGATAAGGAGATGTACACGTTGCTAGGAGAGGTTATCATATGGGGACATGACCTACACCAGGAGTTCAGAAACGGCTTCCCCAAAGATGTGACAAAGTGACTAAGTCTCTTGCCTTTGTTTTTACACACACACACACACACACACACACACACACACACACACACACACACTATTTTTTGGTCTACTCATCCTTTTAAGGATCTCCGTAGCAGGCAGCATTCCGTGACACCAGTCCTCTCCCTTCTCTGAAGCTTTGAAACCTTTGGATTCTCACTTTATATACAGGTATTTGCCCAATCTTATACAATAGGACTTCTGGAATACAATTTTTTTTTTTATTCACGTTTCTTGCTCTGTTGCCCAGGCTGAGGTGAAGTGCAATGCAGTGATGTGACCATAGTTCACTGCAGCCTTGAATTTGTAGGCTCAAGCAATTCTCTCACCTTAGCCTCCCAAGTAGCTGGGACTACAGGAATACCTTGCTACCCCCAGCTGATTTTTTTTTTAGCTTTTTGTAGAGATGAGGGGCTCATCATATTGCCCATGCTGGTCTGAAACTCCTGGATTAAAGTGATCCTTCCAAATTGGCTTCCCAAAGTTCTGGGGTTATAGGCATGAGCCACTGCACTCAAACTATTTCCTTTTTTTTTTTTTTTTTTTGTTCTAGAACACAGCCCTAGTTAAAGACTTCATATCCCTTGACCAAATCATTGCAGAGCCATCCTCTTTGTTCAGTCTCTATCTCCAGCCCTTTCCTCACCAAAGGTGCTCCACTTCAGTAGTGCTCAGGCCTGGTTTTCCATTAGAATCACCTGATGTGCTTTCAAAACTGCAAAGGCCCAGGTCTTACACTCAAGGTTTTTGATTTAATGCATATGGTTGGGGGTTTTGTGCTGCAGGTTTCTTTTTTTTTAACGTTCCCCAGGTAATTCTAATATGCAGCCACATTTGGAATCTATTGCCCTAACCCAGTGATTCTCACACTTTGGAGTTCATCAGAATGCCCTGGAGGACTTATTCAAAAGACTGCTGGGCACCACCCCCAGATTTTCTAATTCACTAAATCTGCAGCAGGCCTGCATGTCTAACAAGCTCTCAGGTGGAGATGATGATACCAGACCAGCGAACACGGCTCTACTTCTATGGCCATCATAAAATTTTCCTAAATAACAGGTCTCATAATATCAGTTCTCTGCTCTAAAACCTTAAGGATTCCCCATTACTTAACAAAATAAGTGCAAGCCAGTCTTTACAGCCCTTTACCATCTGTTCTCAGCTTCCTTTCCTGCTATATTTCCCACTACTTCCCTTTTACACCAACCAAATGAGACCACTGGTTTTTCTTTTTTTTCTTTTCTTTTCTTTTTTTTTTTTTTTTGCAGTTTTTGGCTGGGGCTGGGTTTGAACCCACCATCTCTGGCATATGGGGCCAGCGCCCTACTCCTTTGAGCCACAGGCGCCGCCTGAGACCACTGGTTTTTCTTTAAACAAACTTGAATGGTGTCTGGGCAGGCCCAGAGATGAGACCAGGAGGGATGGTCAGGTTTATTGGAAAGGGATGGTGACCCACCTGGGCAGGGCAAAAGTGGCATCTGTTCCTGGGGGCAGTTAGAGATCCCTTTGGGATCCTAGGGGGTGGGCAAATTCAACAGCTTGCTTGGAGGGCTTTGGTGAGTTAGGGTCCTTTGTCACAAATTTCGGAGGTGGGGCTAACCAGGCCCTTTGTGTCCTTTGTTTTAGGAGGAGGAAAGGAGGGTTCGTGTAGGGCAATATTAGGCCCCCCAACAACACCCAGTACTTTCTTGCCTTCAGATATTTGCTCATATTGTTTTGTTGGTTTCTACTTTTTAAAAATACATTTTATCGTATGTGTCTAAGGTCTACAACATGATGTTAGGAGGTATGCGTAGGAAAATGGTTTACTACAGTGGAACAAATTAACATCCATCATCTCATAGCCACCCACTTCCCCTCCTCCCAGCCCCATGACAAGTATGCCTATAAAATCTCATTTAGTGAAAATTCTGAGTACAATATGCTCTTATTTAGTACAATCTCCATATTGTACATTACGTCTTTTGACATTTTTATCCTATACATTTGTACTTTATATCCTTTGCCCTACATTGCTGTTTCCTCTCCCACCCCAACCAACCCCTCAGTAACCAGTGTTTTATTTTTTATCTGTATATATTTTATCTTTTAAAAAAGATTCTTCATATAAGTGAGATCATGTGCATTATCTGTCTTTCTGTGATTTCATTTCCTTTGGGCAAATACTCAGAAGGATTACTGAGTTGTATGGGTAAAAGTACTTTTAATTTCTTTGGGAACCTCCATAGTGTTTTACATAGTGGCTGCACTAATCTATAGTCCCACCAATAGTGCCCAAGGATTCCTTTTCCTTCAGACCCTCACCAACACTTGTTATCACTTGTCTTTTTGATAATACCCTGATAATTCTAACAGGGAGGAGGTGGCGCCTCATAGTGGTTTTGATTTGCTTTTCCCTGATAATTAGTGGTGTTGAGCACTATTTGCTTATATAGTTATCACCTGTTGAAATTCTATATGTCCTTCAAGGTCTGTCTCATGTCTCCCTCAATGATACTTTCTTTTCCTTATTCCTCAACTCCCAAAACATGTACACATGCAGTCACACATTGAAATCACTCACTCATTCATATAGTTTGGATATTTGTCCCTTCCAAATCTTATGTTGAAATATGATCACCAATATTGGAGGTGATGCTTAGTGAGAGGTATTTTGGTCATGGTGGCGGATTCCACATGAATGTCTTAGGGCCCTCTTCATGGTAATGAGTGAGTTTTTGTTTAATCAGTTCCCATGAGAACTAATTTTTGAAAAGAGCTGGCAACTTCCCTCTCATGTTTCCTTCCTTTTCCTCTGTGATGCTGGCTCCCCTTCTCTTCTGCCATGAGTAGAATCTTCCTGAAACCCTCACTAGAAACAGAAATTGGCATCATGCTTCTTGTGCAGCCCGCAGAACGGTGAGCCAAATAACTATTCTTTTTATAAATTACCCAGGCTCTGGTAATGTACTAAGATAGAGAATTGGCACGAGGAGTGGGGGTGTTGCTATGAAGATACCTGAAAATGTAAAAGCAGCTTTGAAATTGGAGAGCAGGTGAAGGTCAGAAGAGTTTGGAGGGATTAATACAGGATGAAAAGTTGAGGAAAAATCTGGAACTTCTTAGAGACTAGTTAAGTGGTTGTGACCAAAACACTGATAGAAATGTGGACAGAGAAGGTCAAACTGATGAGATCTCACATGAAAATGAGGAACCTATTAGAAACTGGCCATTCTTAGCAAAGAAAGTGTCTGCATTGTGTCCGGGCCCTAGGCCTTTGTGGGAGGTGGAACTTGAGAGTTACGAATTCAGGTATCTGGCAGAGAACATTTTAAGTAGCAAAGTTGTTGGGCTGCTGAGTGGTGGCTTCCAACTGCTCATGGTGAATTGATACAGGGGGGATACAACTTTGGAAAATTGGCAGCCTGGCCATTTGGTAAACAGGGCATGTTCAGGTGAGGGATGTATAGGTACTGCAGAAAAATTATTTGCTAGTGAGATTAGCATATGCTATGTGTTAAAGGGAGCCAGGTGCTAACAGGCACAACAAGGGGAAAGAGGTCTGAAAGTCCTGGGTAAGGAGCTCTTCTATAAATGGAACTTTACCCCAGAAGTGAGAATGATGTAATCTAAATAGTGTACCCTCATATTAATTTGAATAAAGTTAAAAAAAACACATTATCTGTCAGACAATTTATTGTCCCATAGTTGATGATGGTATAATTTTTTTAATTATCATTTTTTATTGTTGGGGATGCAGTGAGGGTAGAAAGAATTAGATTACACTGATTGCATTTGTTAGATTAAGTCCCTCTTATAATTGTGTCCTGCCCCCAAGAGGTGTGCCATACACTGTAACCCCCCATTCCCTCTCTACTCCCCCTCCCAGCTTGCTGATTCCCCAAACTCCCCCCCTTGTATTAGCTCATCTACTGCTTTCATATTAGAATAGCGTACATTGGATTCTTGCTTCTCCATTCTTTTTTAAAAAATTAATTAATTTATTTTTTACTGTTAAATCATAGTTGTGTACATTAGTGCAATCAAGGGGTACAATGTGCTGGTTTCATATACAATCTGAAATATTCTCATCAAACTGTTCAATGTAGCCTTCATGGCATTTTCTTAGTTATTGTATGAAGACATTTGTATTCTGCATTTAGTAAGTTTCACCTGTACCCATTCTAAGATGCACTGTAGGTGTGGCCCCACCCATGACCCTCCCTCCACCCTCACCTCCCCCCTCCCTTCTCCTTCCTTGGCCCTTTCCCCGTATTCTTGTGCTATAGTTGGGTTATAGCCTTCATGTGAAAGCTATAAATTAGCTTCATAGTAAGGCTGAGTACATTGGATAAATTTTCTTTCATTCCTGAGATACTTTGCTAAGAAGAATATGTTCCAGTTCCATCCATGTAAACACAAAAGAGGTAAAGTCTCCATCTTTCTTTAAGGCTGCATAATATTCCATGGTATACATGTACCACAATTTGCTAGTCCATTCGTGGGTCTATGGGCACTTGGGCTTCTTCCATGACTTAGCAATTATGAATTGGGCTGCAATAAACATTCTGGTACAGATGTCTTTGTTATATTGTGATTTTTGGTCTTCTGGGTATAAACCTAGTAAAGGAATTGGATCAAATGGCAGGTCTATTTTTAGATCTCTAAGTATTCTCCAAACATCCTTCCAGAAGGAACGTGTTAGTGTGCATTTCCACCAGCAGTGTAGAAGTGTGCCCTTTCCTCCACATCCATGCCAACAGCTCTGGTTTTGGGATTTTGTTATGTGGGCTACTCTTACTGGGGTTAGGTGATATCTCAGAGTAGTTTTGATTTGCATTTCTCTGATGATTAAGGATGATGAGCTTTTTTTCATGTGTTTGTAGATCGTGCATCTGTCTTCTTTAGAGAAGTTTCTCTTCAAGTCTCTTGCCCACCCTGAGATGGGATCACTTGTTTTTTTCTTGCTAATATGTTTGAGTTCTCTGTGGATTCTGGTTATTAGACCTTTATCGGAGGTATAACCTGCAAATATTTTCTCCCATTCTGAGGGCTGTCTGCTTGCTTTACTTACTATGTTCTTGGCTGTGCAGACGCTTTCTAGTTTGAACAGGTCCCAGTAATGTATTTTTGATACTGCTTCAATTGCCTGGGGAGTCCTCCTCATCAAATATTCACCCAGGCCGATTCCTTCAAGAGTTTTCCCTGCACTTTCTTCAAGTATTTCTATCGTTTCATGTCTTAAGTTTAAATCTTTTATCCAGTCAGAGTCTAAGTTATTGGTGAAAGGTGTGGGTCCAGTTTCAGTCTTTTACAGATCGCCAGCTAGTTCACCATGCACCATTTGTTAAGTAGGGAATCTTTTCCCCACTGAATGTTTTTAATTGGCTTGTCAAAGATCAAATAACGGTAAGTAGCTGGATTCATCTCTTGGTTCTCTATTCTGTTCCAGACATCTACTTCTCTGTTTTTGTGCCAGTACCATGCTGTTTTGATCACTATCGATTTATAGTACAGTCTCAGGTCTGGTAGTGTGATTCCTCCTGCTGTGTTTTTATTGCTGAGTAATGTTTTGGCTATTCGAGGTTTTTTCTGATTCCATATAAAATGAAGTATTTTTTCAAGATCTTTAAAATATGACAATGGAGCTTTAATAGGAATTGCATTAAAATTATATATTGCTTTGGGTAGTATAGACATTTTAACAATGTTGATTCTTCCCAGCCATGAGCATGGTATGTTTTTCCATCTGTTAACATCTTCGGCTATTTCTTTTCTTAGAGTTTCATAGTTCTCATTGTAGAGATCTTTCACATCCTTTGTTAGGTATACTCCCAAATATTTCATCTTCTTTGGCACTACTGTGAAAGGAATAGAGTCCTTGACTGTTTTTTCGGCTTGGTTAATGTTGGTATATATAAAGGCTACAGATTTATAAATGTTGATTTTGAAACCTGAGACATAGCTGTATTCCTTGATCACTTCTAAACGTTTTGTAGTAGAATCCGTAGTGTTTTCCAGATGTATGACCATATCATCTGCAAAGAGTAAAAGTTTGATCTCTTCTAACCCTATGTGGATACCCTTGATCACCTTTTCTTCCCTAATTGCAATGGCTAAAACTTCCATTACAGTGTTAAAGAGCAATGGAGACAATGGGCAACCTTGCCTGGTTCCTGATCTAAGTGGAAATGATTTCAGTTTAACTCCATTCAATATGATATTGGCTGTGGGTTTGCTGTAGATGGCCTCTATTAGTTTAAGAAATGTTCCTTCTATACCAGTTTTCTTAAGTGTTCTGATCACGAAGGGATGCTGGATATTATCAAATGCTTTTCTGCATCAATTGAGAGAATCATATGTTCTTTATTTTTTAGTTTGTTTATGTGCTGAATTACATTTATAGATTTACATATATTGAACCAGCCTTGATACCCTGGGTTCAATCCCACTTGGTCATGGTGTATAATTTTTTTGATGTGTTGTTGGATTCTGTTTGTTAGAATCTTACTGAATATTTTAGCATCTATATTCATTAGTGATGTTGGTCTATAATTTTCTTTTCTTGTTGGGTCTTTCCCTGGTTTGGGGATCAAGGTGATGTTTGCTTTGTAGAATGTGTTGGGTAATATTCCTTATTTTTCTATATTTTGGAAGAGGCTTAGTTATATAGGTACTAGTTCTTCTTTAAAGGTTTGGTAGAATTCTGACGTAAAGCCATCTGGTCCTGGGCTTTTCTTTTTAGGGAGATTTTGTATAGTTGATGCTATTTCAGAACTTGATATAGGCCTGTTCAACATTTCCACTTCGTTCTGGCTAAGTCTTGGTAGGTGGCGTAATTCCAGGTATTGGTCGATTTCTTTCAGATTTTTATATTTCTGACAGTAGAGTTTCTTGTAATATTTGTTAAGGATTTTTTGAATTTCTGAGGGGTGTGTTATTTCATTGTTACCATTTCTAATTGATGAAATTAGAGATTTTACTCTTTTTTTCCTGGTTAGGTTGGCCAAAGGTTTATCTATTTTATTGGTCTTTTCAAGAAACCAACTTTTGGATTTATTGTTCTGTTTTATAATTCTTTTGTTTTCAATTTCATTTAATTCTGCTCTGATTTTTGTTATTTTTTTTCTTCTGCTGGGTTTTGGGTTGGAATGTTCTTCCTTCTCCAGTTGCTTGAGATGTCCCATTAATTTATTAACTTCCCCTCTTTCTGTTTCCTTTAGGAAGGCATGCAGTGCTATAAATTTCCCTCTTAGGACTGCCTTTGCGATATCCCAGTGGTTCTGATAATTCATGTCTTCCTTGTTGTTTTGTTCCAAGAAATAGGTGATTTCCTTCTTAATCTAGTCTATAACCCATCTATCCTTCAGCATAAGGTTATTTAGCTTCCATGTTTTTCTATGGGTATGCAGATTCCTGTTGTTATTGAGTGCAACTTTTATTCCATGATGGTCTGAGAAGATGCAAGGAATAATTTCTATTTTTTTAAATTTGCTGAGGTTAGATTTGTGGCCCAGGATGTGGTCGATTTTGGAGTATGTTCCATGGGCTGATGAGAAGAATGTGTATTCAGTTTTGTTGGGATGAAATGTTCTGTAGATGTCTGTGAAGTCTAGATGGTGAATGGTTAAGTTTAAATCTAAAATTTCTTTGCTTAGCTTCTTTTAGACTGCTAAAGGGGTGTTCAGATCTCCAACTACTATGGAACTTGAGGAAATCAAGTTTCTCATGTCTGTTAGAATTTCTCTTATACATTGAGGTGCATTCTGGTTGAGTGCATAAATATTAATAATTGAAATCTCATATTGAGTATTACCTTTAACAAATATGAAGTGTCCATACTTATCCTTCCTCATTTTGGTTGGTTTTATGTCTATTGTGTCTGCAAATAGGATTGCAACACCTGCTGCTTTTTTCTGCTTTCCATTTGCCTGGAATATAGATGACCATCCCTTCACCTTCAGTCTATATTTGTCTTTTAATGTAAGATGAGATTCTTGTATGCAGCAGATATCTGGCTTGAGTTTTTGTATCCGGTCAGCCAACCTGTGCCTCTTTAGAGGACAATTTAAACCATTCACATTAATTGAGAATATCGATAAGCCTTTTGAGAGTCCAGTGGACATTTTAATCCTTTTGCAACTGTGGGAGTTGGAATTTGATCAAAAATTTCTGGGTGGGTTTACTTTTGTGGTGGAGGATTACGCTGGTCTTTATGAAGGATAGGTCTGAGAATATCCTGGAGAGCTGGTTTAGTTTTGGCAAATTTCTTCAACATGTGAATGTCATTGAAGTATTTAATTTCTCTGTCATTTATGAAACTCAGTTTAGCTGGGTACAGGATCTTGGGTTGAAAGTTATTTTGTTTTAGGAGATTAAAAGTCGATGACCATCCTCTTCTAGCTTGAAAGGTTTCAGCAGAGAGATCTGCAGTTATTCTAATATTCTCCTTGTAGGTGATGGTTTTCTTTTGTCTGGTTGCTTTCAGAATTTTCTCCTTCAAGTTAACTTTAGTGAAATTTATTATGATGTGTCTGGGGGATGTCTTATTTGGGTTGAGTTGTGGTGGAGTTCTAAAACTGTCTGCTATCTGAATTTCAGAATCTCTTGGCATGTCTGGAAAGTTCTCCTTCATAATCTCATGGAGAAGAGACTCTGTGCCTTGTGAAGCCACTTTGTTGCTTTTGGGGATCCCTATAAGACGAATATTGATTTTCTTTGAATTGTCCCAGAGCTCTCTGAGAGAGTGATCTGTTTTTGCCCTCCATTTCTCTTCCTCTTTGAGAGTTTGGGAGCATTCGAAAGCTTTGCCTTCAATGTCAGAAATTCTTTCTTCTGCTTGCTCCATTCTGTTACTGAGGGATTCTACTGTGTTTCTCAGATCTGTGAGGGCTGCAACTTCTTGTCTCAATGTGTCAAAGTCTTTGGTCATTTGGTCTTTGAATTCGTTGAATTCTTGAGATATCTTTTGGGTTACTGCTTGGAATTCTAATTCAATCTTATTTGCTATCCAGATTCTGAATTCTATTTCTGACATCTCAGGTATTTGTACATGGGATCTTGTGCTGTGTCTGCCCAATCCTTGGGGGAGTTGATCTACTCTGATTATTCATATTGCCAGAGTTTTTCTGTTGATTTCACCTCATGATTGTTTTTCACATTGCCTCTGGCCATCCTCAGAGTTGGGGAGGTGTCTCTCCAAGATTAGACCCCAGCAGGATCAGTCTATTGTTGCTGGATCTTTGTAGGGAGTAACCCTGTGTAGCTCCTCTGGGGCTGCCCCAGCCAGGGAGTTCTGGTTGTGGGAGCACACCCAGAGTGTGACACACCCATATCTAGCAGCAGGGCGGGGGGTGGTGCATACAGTTCTGGGAGTGCCTGGCGCCCAGTGAATTTGGCACAGAGAGCCTAAGCATCTGTAGTCTGTGGCCAGGGGAAAAGGGCTCTGTGCAGAGGCAGGGAGGGCTCTGGAGGGCACGCAGCTACCAGAGTCCCTGGCCAGAGGAGCATGCTAGTGTGGAGGTAGGGAGGGTACAGGAGGAAGGACGCGGGGTTGCATGGTTTCCGCAGTTCCTGGTCAGGGCGTGCAGAGGCCCAGCGGGCGCGGTCGCGGGTTGCGGCGCAGCCCTTACAGAGTTCAGGCAGGAGCAGATCCTGGTAGCGGTGCAGCTCTTACAGAGGTCCTGGAGGGTGCCGATCGTGGGTTGCAGCGTAGCTCTTATGGAGGTCTGGGCGGGTGCCCTTGGTTTCCATTCTTGTGATGCTTTACTAAGAATAATGTATTCCACTTCCGTCCAGGTTAATGCAAAAGTTGTAAAGTCTCCATCTTTTTTAGTAGCTGAATATCATTCCATGGTATACATATACCACAGCTTGTTAATCCATTCCTGGGTTGGTGGGCATTTAGGCTGTTTCCGCATTTTGGCAATTGTAAATTGATCTGCAGTGAACAGTCTAGTGAAAATGTCTTTATGGTAAAATATTTTTTTTCCTTCTGGGTAGATGCCTAGTAATGGGATTTCAGTATCAAATGGGAGGTCTAATTTGAGTTCTTTGAGGATTCTCCATAATTCCTTCCAAAAAGGTTGTATTAGTTTGCAGTTCCACCAGCAGTGTTAAAAGTGTTCCCTTCTCTCCGCATCCACACCAGCATCTTCAGCTTTGATACTTTGTGATGTGGGCCACTCTCACTGGAGTTAGGTGATATCTCAGGGTAGTTTTGATTTGCATTTCTCTGATGATTAGGAATAATTAGCACTTTTTTTTCATATTTGTTAGCCATTCGTATATCTTCTATAGAGAAGGTTCTATTCATCTCTCTTGCCCTGTGATATATGGGAAGTGTTGGGTCTTTTTTGTTGTTGTTGATTAATTTGAGTTCTCTATAGATCCTAGTTATCAAGTTTTTGTCCAATCCATAATATGCAAACATATTTTCCCATTCTGAAGGTTGTCTGCTTGCTTTGGTTGTTGTTTCCTTAGATGTACAGAAGTTTTTCAGTTTAATTACGTCCCATTTGTTTATTTTTGTTGTTGGAATTGCCATGGAAGTCTTCTTCATAAAATCTTTTCCCAGGCAAATATCTTCAAGTGTTTTCCCCACACTTTCTTTGAGTATTTTTCTTGTTTCATGCCTTAGATTTATGTCTTTTATGCATCTTTAATTAATTTTTGTAAGTCGTTAGAGGTGCAGGTCCAGTTTTAGTCTTTTACATGTGGTTTTCCAGTTCCTCTAGCACCATTTATTGAATAATATTCTTTGCCACATTGTATGTTCTCGTTTGGTTTTTCAAAGATTAGGTGAGTGTAAGAAGTTAGTTTCATCTCATGGTTTTCTATTTGGTGCCAAAGGTCAAGGTCTCTATTTTTGGGCCAATACCATGCTGTTTTTTTTTTTTTTTTAATTTTTTTTTTTTTTAAGATACAGTCTCACTTTGTCACCCTCAGTATAGTGCTGTGGCGTCACAGCTCACAGTAACCCCCAGCTCTTGGGCTTAGGCAATTCTCTTGCCTCAGCCTCCTGAGCAGCTGGGATTACAGGTGCCTGCCACAATGCCTGGCTATCTTTTTCTGTTGTTGTTGTTTCAGTTTGGCCAGGGTCGGGTTCGAACCCACCACCCTCGGTATATGGGGCTGGAGCCCTACCCACTGAGCCATAGGTGCTGACCACCATGCTGTTTTGATCATTATGGCCTTGTAGTATAGACAAACGTCTGGTAGAGTGATACCCCTGGCTTTGTTTTATTACTCAGAATTGCCTTGGCTATATGGGGTTTCTTCTAGTTCCATAGATAGCAAAGTGTTATTTTTTCTAAATATTAAAAGTATGATTATGGAATTTTAATGGGGATTGCATTGAATTTGTAGAGCGCTTTGGGAAGTATAGGCATTTTCACAATGTTGAGTCTTCCCAGCCATGAGCATGGTATGTTCTTCCATTTGTTAATATCTTCTGCTATTTCTTTTCTTAAAGTTGCATAATTCTTTTATTAGGTACATTCCTAAGTATTTCATTTTTTTGAAGCTACTACAAAGGGAATTGTGTCCTTGATTAGATTCTCATTTGCCTGTTATTGGTAAACACAAAGGCTACTGACTTATGTAGCAATAAGTCAGTACATATTGCTGACTCAGTAATAGACATTGCTATATTTATTGATCACTTCCAGGAGTCTTGTGGTTGAGTTTTTGGGGTTCTCTAAGTATAAGATCATATCATCAGCAAAGAGCGAGAGTTTGACCTCCTCTGCTTACATTGGGATGCCCTTTATTACCTTCTGTTGCCTGATTGTATTGGCTAGAACTTCCAGCACTATGTTGAATAGTAGTGGCGATAGAGGACAACCTTGTCTGGTTCTAGTTCTAAGTGGAAAATCTTTTGATTTTACTCTATTCAGTATAATATTAACTGTGGGTTTGTCATAGATGGCTTCAGTCAGATTAAGGAATGTGCCACCTATGCCTAAATTCTTAAGTGTTATAATTAGAAACAAATTTTATCAAATGCTTTTTCTGCATCTATTGAAAGGATCATATAGTTTTTGTTTACTTCTGTTGATATGGTGAATTATGTTTATGGACTCGCGTATGTTAAATTAGCTTTGCATCCCTGGAAGGAAACCAGCTTGATCATGATGAATGATTTTTTAAATGTTTAGCTGTAATTTATTGGCTAGTATTTTATTGAGAATTTTTGCATTGATATTCATTAGTGAAATTGGTCAGAAATTCTCCTTTTTAGTTGGGTCTTTCCCTGGTTTTGGTATCAGGGTTATGTTTGTTTCACAGAACATTTTGGGGAAGATTTTTTCTTTCTCAATTTTTGGGAATAATTTCTGCAGTATGGGTATAAGCTCTTCATTGAAGGTTTGATAGAATTCTTGTGTGAAGCCATCCGGACCAGGAATTTTATTTGTTGGGAGATTTTTGTTTGTTTGTTGTTTGAGACAGAATCTCACTTTGTAGCCCTTGGTAGAGTGCCATGGTGTCACAACTCACAGCAACCTCCAGCTCTTGGGCTTAAACAATTCTCTTGCCTCAGCCTCCTGAGTAGCTGGGACTCCAGGCGCCCATCCAATGCCTGGCTATTTTTTTGTTGCAGTTTGTCTGGGGCCAGGTTTAAACCCGCCACCCTTGGTACATGGGGCCGGTGCTCTATTCACTGATACACAGGTGCTGAACGATTGGCGATTTTTTTTATTGTTTCTTCCATCTCAGTTCTTGAAATCAGTCTGTTCAAGTGATCAGTTTCTTCTTGGTTAGTCTAAGGAGAGTATGTGATTCCAGGTATTGATCTATTTCCTCCACATTGTCAAATTTCTGGGCATAGATTTTTCTCGTAGTACTCAGAAATCATCTCTTATATCTCTGTGGCATGAGTTGTTAATTCCTCTTTATAGTTTCTGATTGAGTTGATTAGAGATTTTACTTTTCTGTTTCTCATTAATATGGCCAAAGGTTTATCAATTTTATTTATCTTTTTAAATAACCAACTTTTTGTTTAATTTTCTGAATGATGTTTTTATTTTTAATTTCATTAATCTGTGATTTAATTGTGGTTATTTCTTTTCTTCTGCTGGGTTTGGGGTGAGATTGTTCTTTTTCCAATTCTATAATAAGTTTCATGAGTTTGTTGATGTGCTCTCTTTCTGTTTTTCAGATGTAGGCATCTAATGCGATAAACTTCCCTCTTAAGACTGCTTGTGCTGTTTCCCACAGGTTTTGGTAAGTTGTGCCTTCATTGTTGTTATGTTTTAGGAATTAAATGATTTCCTCTTTTATCTTTTCCTGAAGCCATCTATCATTAAGCATTAGGTTGTTTAATTTCCAAGTCTTTGTGTGGGATGAATGTTTTTGTTGGAGTAGAGTTCCAACTTTATTGCCTTGTGATCTAAAAGGACACATGGTATAATTTATATTATTTTAATTTTGTTGATGTCTCATTTGTTTCCTAGAGTTGGTCAATTTTGGAGTATGTACCATGGCTGACGAGAAAAATGTATATTCCTTAGCATTGGGATGGTGTGTTCTGTATATGTCTATTAATCTCATTTGTTCTCGGGTCACATTTAAGTCCCTTGTATGTTTTTTTAGTTTCTGTTTAGAAGATCTATCCAGCTCTGTCAGTGGAATGTTAAAGTCCCTGATTGTGATGGTGTTATGAGATAACATATTGCTCATACCCATCAAAATCTGTTTCATAAATGTGTGAGCATTTAATTTGACTGCACAAATATTGAAAATTGAAATTTCTTGTTATATTGTTCCTTTGACCAATATAAAGTTTTCATCTTTGTCTTTCTTAACTTTAGTTGCTTTAAGTCCACTTGCATCTCAAAGTAAGATTGCAATACCTCCTTTCTTTTGATTACTATTTGCTTGAAATACTGTTTTCCATCCCTTTACCCAGAGTCTTGATTTGTCCTTCAAGGCTAGGTGTGTCTCCTAGAGACAGCCTATTGATGGCTTGTGCTTGTTTATCCAATCAGCCAGCCTGTGCCTCTTCAGTGGTGAATTCTGTCCATTGACATTTATTGAGAAAATTGGTAACTGTGGTGGAGTTCTATATATCTTATTTTGTGAAAGCCCATTGTGTAGTTTTATCCTTTGCACCATAGTTTTGACCTTTAGCTTCTGGGTGTTTATTTTGCTGGCAGTCCATTGTGGTGATCAGTGTTTAGAATAGGTCTAAGTATTTCCTATAGTGTTGGTCTTGTTGTGACAAATTTCCTCAGCACTTGCATATCCTCAAAAGATTTTATTTCTCCATCAATTTATCAATTTTGAAGCTTAGTTTAGCAGGACACAGAATTCTGGGCTGAACATTGTTTTGTTTAAGAATGTTGAGGGTGGGGCGGCGCCTGTGGCTCAGTGAGTAGGGCGCCAGCCCCATATGCCGAGGGTGGTGGGTTCAAACCCAGCCCCGGCCAAACTGAAACCAAAAAAATAGCCGGGTGTTGTGGCAGGCGCCTGTAGTCCCAGCTGCTCGGGAGGCTGAGGCAAGAGAATCGCGTAAGCCCAAGAATTAGAGGTTGCTGTGAGCCGTGTGATGCCACGGCACTCTACCGAGGGCGGTACAGTGAGACTCTGTCTCTACAAAAAAAAAAAAAAAAAAAGAATGTTGAGGGTGGATGACTATGTTCTTCTGGCTGGAATGTTTCAGTTGAAAAGACTGTTGTCATCCTAATGGCTCTGCCTCTGTAAGTCAGTTGATGCTTGCTCCTGGCTCCTTGCGGAATTTATCCTTTCATCTTGACTTTGGATAGGTTCATTGCAATGTGTCTTAGAGAGGCTCTCTTTGAGACGATATAGCCCAGGGTTCAGTCCATCTGAAAGGAGTGTGTCAGGATCTTTAGTAAAACTTGGGAAGTTTTCATTTATGATAATCTCCACAAGGTCTTCCATTCCTTTGGGACAGTCTTCTTCCTCTTCAGGAATCCCTATCATTCATACATTTAAATGCTTCATGGACTTTTGCAATTCTCTAAGCACTTGTTCTGCTTTCTCTCTCCTGTTTTCTGCCTCTTTAACTACCTGGATTAACTCAAAAATTTTATCCTCTGGCTCTGACATTTTCTTCTCCATGGTCTAAGCTATTTTTGATATCTTCCCTGCTTTTTTACATTCACGGATTGTCTGCTTCATTTCCTTAAGCTCCGCCATATCCTTTCTATCTTCTACATATCTCTCATCTGACCGTTAGTTTTATTTTTCCATTTTTCATCTATTCCTTTTATTATCTTTATCATCCATATTTTAAATTCCTTTTTTGTCAAGTCCATGAATTCTTTACAGGTGAAGTCTTCTGCAGTAGCTGCATCATGGTCCCTTGGGGGGAGTTCCTCTGTTTGGTTTTTCGTGTTGCCTGAATGTTTCTGTTGGTTTTTCCTCATGTTTTCTTTCTTCTTGTTCATTTCCTTGTTCTTCTCTTTCCTTCTCAGTGCCTCCTTTGTTTCAAACAGAATTCCTTACTCTTGATAACAATATGTTGCAATATGTTGCTGGGACACCAGTTGGCATTGAGTTTTTTTAAGGATACAGAGAACAGCCTGCAACCTCTATGGTCCTTATTCCAAATTTAGTTGTCTTCAGTGATCTCCTGGTTGTTCCCTCAGCATTCAGACCCTGCCAGATTGAGATCTTAAAACTAACAAGATCCTTCAGGGGCAGGTCTCACAGTGCCCCCTTACTACAATGCCCATGGAGTGCAAGAGTCCCTCAGCCTGTCTTAGAGTGGATTTCTGATCCCAGCAGGCAGAATTAAGTCAGCCATGCTTTAGGCCCATGCTAATACCTTCTCCTGATCTTCCCAAAATGGCAGCCACCTGGCCACTGAGACCTTCTCAGTATGGCTGCCTCTCCAGTCACCAAATCTATGACAAATCCACTCCAACTGGCACTCAAATCTGGTTGCTGTATAGTGTTTGAGTCTGCCCACTCTTCCAAGCTTTCCATTTAATGTACAGCTTCCCTCAACAACTGACAACTCTGGAAAGGCTTCCTTCTATCCTGGGCCTCTTTGAGGGGTGGGGGTGGGGCTGCTGATCCCAGTCACAATCACACACCTAATTCATCAGATTTCCACTGCTCAAGATCGTAGCTGTGTCCAGTTCACCACATCTTTGCTGTATTCCCAGAGCTATGACTCTGGGTATGGTCCCCATGCCAGGTATGCTTGGGATCTCTCTTTTCCTATACTCCTTCTAGGAGAGCTCAGCTGAATGATCCTTCTGCCCTCCTGATTGTATATATATTTTTTTTTTTTATATATACCATTCTTGGCTCTCACTGACAGGAATTAAATAATCATTTAATCAATCATTATTTTAAAAACTTTTATTTCACATTTCACTGTGCAAAGAATTTGAGGCAGTTTACAATATTTACATATGAGGTCAGATGTGGGAGAAATATAAATCAAAATTTTTAAAAGTAAGATTATAGAAACAACAGTAATACTTGGACAAAAAATATTGACAGAATTCAATTGTGAGTTTCCTGGTAACTAAAGCCAAAAGGAGATATTATCCGTTTCCCAAGGTTTTGTAAAGTGCATTTTTAAAGGAAAAATAAGTTACTACAAAACTTCTGTGTTGGCATAATTACTTGTTATCACATTATGGAAAAAATAAAAGTGAGTGCAAACTTCTCAGGTTTATAATCTTATACAACTATAAGACTGAAAGTATATATACACACAAGACTATAATACCAAAGACAGCCAAAGTAATTACATTAATTGAATGGACTGATGATGATGTTTTGCTGAAACTAAATCCTGAATGCTGGGCCTAATAGAGGAAAGATATATTAACATCCTTTATTTTCTACTTGTTGTGGGTTCAATTTGTTTGTTTTTCTATGATGGACCATCATTTGGGTCATCATTGTTATCCCTGTTATTACTTTTCCTCTTTAACAAGGATCTCATTTTTAACCACCTAGCCATTTTTCTTTGTTAGGAAAGTCAATTTAGCAGTACACTCCAAAATTCACTAATGATTTGTCAAAAAGTACCATTTAAATTAAAATTCTTTTTTTATTGTTGGGGATTCATTGAGGGTACAAAGAACCAGGTTACATTGATTACTTTTGTTAGATAAGGACCCTCAGTTTCCACAACTATTATCCTGAATGGATTTAAAGAAGTGGATGGTGGGTGGCACCTGTGGCTCAAAGGGGTAAGGCGCTGGCCCCATATGCTGGAGGTGGCGGGTTCAAACCCAGCGCCGGCCAAAAACTGCAAAAAAAAAAAAGAAGTGGATGGAGTATATATTATCAAAATATACTGCCCTATGTGGCATGACACAGTATTAAAAAGCAAGGGTTTAGAGTTTAAGGAACAAGGTTGAATCCCACTTCTGAAATGTGTGAGCTGTGCAACTTTGGGGAAATTACTTAACTTCTCTGGTCCTCTGTTGATAATACTTATCATTAGGATTGTCAGAAAGAATAAATAAGATAATACATATAACATTCCTATATCAGTTAAAGTTTAACCAGAGAAGCAGAAGCAGTAGGAGATATAGTTTAACAGATACCCTGCAAGGAATTGTCTTATGCAATTGTGGAGGTTGGCTAGTCAAGTCTGCATAAATAGGGCAGACTGTTAGGAAGGGCAGTCTGGAACTCTAGGGCATAGCCTGAAGGCGTGACCCACGGGGCAGCAGAATTTCTTCTTGCTCTGGAAAGCCTCAACCCTGCCCTCAAGGCCATTGACCTAATTGAATTGAATCCACTGAGATTATTTAGAATAATGTTCCTTACTTAAAGTCAACTGATTCTGGATTTTAATCATATCTACTGAATATCTTTACGGCAACACCTGGATTAGTGTTTGATTGCATAACTGAGTACTATAACCTAGCCAGTTGATACCCCTGAAAGTGACTATTCATTACAGTGCCTAACATGGAGACTGGCTCATAATGACTACTAAGTAGATGGTAGACAAGAAGTAAGGCTGTATTGTTGTGTGATAACGGGCAAGACACAGAAGTGTTCTGGAAAGCAGCCTGGGGTAGAACATGAACATTTGAGTTAGTGACCTGAATTCAAATTTTATTATAGAAAAATTACTAGCTGGTTAATTTCAGGTAAATGACTTCTCTCATAGGCCCTGTTTCCTCATCTATAAATAAAGGTGAGATAGTACTCCTCACAGCTAGCCTATAAGGTAAGTATTACATGAAATTAGGTAAGATGCCTGACAGGTATGATCAATTATTCAACAATGGTAGAAAAGCCATATTTGTCATTTAAATTTCTCTCTTAAACCTATTTGGTCCTCTGCCTTCTCATCTGTAGCATGGGAAAAAAAGATACTACCTCTTTGTATTTTTGTGAGGACTGAATGAAATAATGCATTACATTTTTTAATGGTACCTGGCACATAGTAAGCACTCAGTAAACATCATTCATAAGTATTCATGTTACTTTTTTCTAACCATCCATTCTTGCAGTTGGGCTTCCAATAGATGCACAATAGCAGATGGCTTGAGATTGTCCACTCAAAAGAGCCCTGGAGCCCTGGATTTTTATGTTGCCAGCTGAAAGCAGATCCATATGCTTTAGAGATCTGTTTTCATGTGTGAAATTGGGGATCTGCTTTCAAAATTGTGGATATTTTTACCTCCTTGTATAGTATCTACAGGCAAAGCCATATTTTTCCCTTAGACAGTGGTTCTCAACCTTCCTAATACCGCGACCCTTTAATATAGTTCCTCTTGTTGTGGTGCTAGCAAAAAAAAATAATTTTATGGTTGGGGGTCACCACAACATGAGGAACTGTATTAAAGGGTCACAGCATTAGGAAGTGGTTTTACATCTTCTCCCTTCAGTGAATAAGTCATTAGAATCAAGTTGTGGAAGTTCAACGTCATAAGGCTCTGTGCCCAAACTGTGGCACATTTTCCTACTGAAATGAAACTGGTATTTTAAATATTAACCATGTGTACCAGATCTGAAGTCTCTTTTCCATCAGCCCTCATTTCTAACCCATCCCCAAGTCTTGTAGACTCTATCTCCATTATATTCTGAATCTAACCATTTCTCAGCCCCACATTTCTTCTTCCCTATTGCATCCTACTTTTCTTTCAGAAAATCACCTCTTTCCCATTTTGTACAGTGTAGTGGGACCATCAGTCAGGTGTCCTTTCCTCCCCTAGGTAAGGGACAAGCACATCTTGAAAACAAGGTCAATAGGATGCTCCAGGAACTTGAAGAGAATGACAAAGAGAAAGGCATTTGTTAAAGGGGTATAAAGAATAAAGAAATGGGTACCCAGACCTGACAATTCCTACTATAAAGACTTTTTGGACTTCCTACTCCCTAGTCATTTGGAGCTTTCTAATTTTTTTTTTTTTTTTTGCAATTTTTGGCTGGGGCTGGGTTTGAACCCACCACCTCCGGCATATGGGGCCAGCGCCCTATTCCTTTGAGCCACAGGCACCGCCCCCTTTGGAGCTTTCTAAATCCTGCCCATTTGAAATCTGTTCTTTCAATCCTATGAGACTCCAATATCCTTCCCCAAACTGCTCCTTCTCTGACATTTAGTCACTCTTTTCCTTTCTCACTCTGATCCAGTTATATCAATTTTTTTATGGTTTTCTAAAAGAGTTCTTACCTGACTCGGGGTCTTTGCATATGCTGTGTTACTTTTGCCCAAACTGCTCTTACTCCACCTACTTTAGTCAATTACTCATCCTAAATATCTCAGATCAAAATTATTTCATTGTGGTGCCTTCCTTATTTTCAATGATTAGCTTAAATCCTTCTCTTGGAGAGCTTTCTACACAGCTTTTATTTTACTTATTTATTTTTTTCCTTTTTTTATTTTATTTTTTTTTATTAAATCATAACTGTATACATGATATGATCATGGGGCATCATATACTCGCTTCATAGACCATTTGACACATTTTCATCACAATGGTTAACATAGCCTTCCTGGCATTATCTCAGTTACTGTGCCAAAACATTTACATTCTACATTTACCAAGTTTCGCAAATACCCCTGTAAGATGCACCACCGGTATGATCCCACCGATCCCCCTCCCTCTACTCACCACCCCCTCTACACAGCTTTTAACACACTCATCGTTTTATTGAGTTATGAGAGTTTTGCCTCTTGAGTTGTGTCTCTCTTGCTAGGATGTTAACTCCCAAAAGGCAGATATTGTGTCCATTTTGTTCACTGATTCACCCCTGGGCAGTGCCTATTATATATGAGGCTCTCAATAAATATTTGTTATATAGATGAAACAAAATTTGTATGGAAATTAAAGCTACAATGTGACACTTCAGTTCATGCTTATTGCCAGTATAGTAATAAGAAAATATAATTAGGCTTTCTACAGCTAGGGAACTTCAGTAGGGAAATTTAACACATACTGAAATAGTTGTGATTCACCTCAACAAGACAACTGCTTGAAGATTAAGCCTGAAAAATCATATTTCTTTATTCATTTACTCATTCCTTTATTGTTCCACTCATTTATGTAATCAACAAATGCATATTGAGAACCCAATTTTTTGGAATCCAATGATGCATAAATAAGAACATCTATGAATATCAGATATATGCTTTTTGTTATAAATATGGCCAGTTATAGCAGTGAAAACATAAGTTAACTAGTCTCAGCATGTACAAATTGATATTTTCCTCCTGTTCTGATGATTGCCCTTATGTAGTCATCAAAATAACCTTCATTGTGTTGCTGTTTTACTTTTACTTCATAAAATGGCCTCTTAACTATTTTCCCACTGTCATGGCTCTTTATCTCAATATTAGCGGAGACATTTTCAGCTTTCATTGCCTGATATCTCCAAGTGTCTCCAATTAGCTCGTGGAACATCCTGATGGTTTTTACCATGTTCATGCTACAGAACTAATTTTCAATAGCTGTGTTTCTTAAAAACCACACGAATTTTTTTAAGAGAGGAGATAAGTAGGGCATCCAATAAAATAGCAACAAGATAAGGTTCTGCACTCCAAAAAGATTGGAAATTACTCATGTTATCTTTTTAGAGTCAGCTTCCATCCGTGATTTTAGTAGTCTCTCTCTCTCCCCCAGTCCCCAGTAAAAAAAAAAAAAAAAAAAAAAATTCAACCCGACCCTGTCCATAAACAATGAACATATTATGCTAAATTTAATAATATTTCAGTTTTTAAAAGAGCATAAGCGATTGCTTCTTTGTTGTTAATCACTTGCCCTACTTAATTCATTCATTATACTCTGAAGCTCTGAGATTAAGCCCCCGGGCTGGAGAGCTTCATATGAATCCTTTCTTTTTTTTTTTATCTATTCGAAGTTAGATTAAGTCTAGGTCCTGTTTAATGAGGTGCCACTTGCTGGGTTTTCATGCAGAAAAAATTCCTCATCCTCCATGGTATGTATACACCAAATAAATAATCTTTTTTTTCTTTTTTCCTTTCCTTTTTTTTTTTTTGAATTTCCAGCTACTGTTTCCTGTAGGAAAGACTGTGATTATGAGCTCCCTGGGATCTGGGCAGCTGGATTTTTTTAATTTCAATTTATTTTTTTCTTTTCATCAAAGCCCTGTCTTGTTTTTCATTATATTTAGGGGGTGTGAGATTATGAAGAGATTTCTAGAAAGTACTGAGTACATGCCATGATCAGCTGAGTGAAATTATGGGATTAGGACTCCCCATGGTCCAGTCCATTTATACTCTTTTTGTTATAATTTTCTTAAAAACGAGCACAACTATTCATATTTCTGCCAATAATTCTATTGTATCACTGTGTGTGTGTGTGTGTGTGTCTACCTGTGTGATTTGGGGGAGGTGTTGCTAATGTTTTTATTTTTCATGCATGGTTGTGCATGTAGCCAATTACTGGATTTCCCTTTAAATTTGGCTTTTCCTGAACATCCAGTCTCCAGATTAAAAATGCAGATGGGGAATGTTTATAGTTTGGACCACATTCAGTCAAGACTAGTCTCACAAGACTCTCTTGTCATAACCAAGAGTTGTCATCCTGGCACTACTGAAGTATTCACCGCTGCTGCTGAGAGAACAGCACTGTTTCCCTGTGGGCCTTCCTGGCTAGGCTGAGACTCAGCAGCCCCATAGTAAGATTAGTAAATAGTCAGGGAGACAGACGAAACAAGACAGAAAAAATAGAACAAAGGCGTGAGATGTGGAGGTAAAAGGGAGAAGAGGTTCCCATAAAAGGCAACAACACATCAGTGGTGCCAGCACATTACCCCCAGTGGCACCATTGCTGGCCTACTCTAGACAGTCTGGATCCGCAAGTCTGGTTTGGGGGACAAATTAGCGTGTTTGCTAAGAAAGCACTAGTAATAAGGCCACAGTCTTGGGTGATATTAGCATACAGTCCACTGGGCTTTATGTAGACAAAAAATAGTTTCTACACATTTTTACTGCCACTAATCACCAACAAAGAAAATCAAGACAGTGGTACTATCAACAACTATAAAGCAAACACAGCAACAGGTTACATATGATTAAAAACTATACCAACAAAATCAGTTATAAAGAAGAGGTAGATAGTACCATGTTTAATATTCTGCCAATTGAGAGGTCTGCAGCAGTGGCATCCTGGAGCAGTACTTCTCAAAGTGTTTCATGTCATGGAGCAACTGGAATGACTGTCCAGCCTCCTTGGACAACCAGCTCAGTCTGTTCATGATTAGAAGCCACAGGCCCAGGGACTCCAGCTGTCCCAGGTGTCATCCAACCACTATGAGAACTGACGGGTTAAATACGGGGGCACCCCTGTGTCGTACTGGTTGGATGGGCTCTGCTCTAGAGCCTTTCATCAAAATTGGATTGTACCACTTCACTTTGAAATCCAGTGAAGGAATGACTCTACAAACACGTTTTATCTATTTAAACTCCCGTGTGTGTGTGTGAGCGCACGTGCGCTTATGTGTGTTTGTACTTATGTGAATGCATTGAAAAGTTTTCCTTAAATCATTTTTCTTTCAACCATCTACTTGCAAGACTGAGTCATGAGGCTTATTGCTCCCAGGAAGGAGAGGGCAAAACTTGCTTAAAACAAAGAGGGTGTTGATCAGCTTTTAGTCTCAAAATTGACTATTTTGAAGTCATAGAAAGATCATTGTTTTGAAAGCCAAACTCTGTTGACAGACAAAATGATTTCCCAAATCATTTTACTTCTCATTTAACATATGACAAACTGGGTATAGATGACTAGACCATGGAGGTTTACTATAGTCTTAAAATAGAGAAAACTCAGGAAATGAGAAAAGTAGAAGCTCTGTTTCTTCTGGTCCTAATGGGTAGGAGAAAAAAGAGAGGAGGGAGAGGGATAAGGAAGAGTTCAGAGGTTGAGGACTTTGTTTTTCCTAATCTTATCATAGCCTAGGGAAGCCTCAGGCCTCTTGGGGAAGGCCTGCACAGGGCCACATCCAGCACACTTCAGGAGTCATAATGTGGGGCTAGAAAAATCAGACAGTTGGCCATATATGGACAAAATAAGGCAGTGTTCAAGGATCCCCATAGACTGCTTAAGTTAGAAGCTTCACATTTACAAGCTTATCCTGTTTAGGGAGTAAAGAGTGGCTGAGAATGACTGCGGTGAGTTCACAATTGACTCTAGGAATGTGGACTTTAAATCTGAAGAAAAAATGGTTAGGACTATAAACTTTAGTCCTGGGTGTCAGCGGGTTTTCTCAAAGTTTCAGATAGAACCCACTTACCTTAGATGTCACCAATCCAGGGAGAAGAATACAACATAGTGGTCTCCCTTTACCTATGGTTTTACTTTCCATAGCTTTAGTTACCCACACTCCACCATAGTCATAAAGTATTACAGTGTTTTGAGAGAAAGAGTGAAAGACCACAATCATGTAATTTTTACTACAGTGTATTATTATAATTGTTCCATTTTATTAGTTATTGTTGTTAATCACTTATTGGGCCTAATTTATAAATTCAAATTCACATAAGTATATATGTATAGGAACAAACAAAGCATATACAGGGCTTACTACTATCCCTAGTTTCAAGCATCCACTGCGGGGCCTTGGAATATATTCCCAGCAGATAAGGGGGAAATACTATAGTTGCTCTGCTGTGCACACCAGCTAGGATATAGGGAACCACGTGTGGATGCACAGCCACTGTCTTCTCTGCCACCTTAGTGCAGCTGCTGGTAGTCACAAACTCTGTCATCCCCTCCAACTTGATTATGAGTAGGACCTGTGACTTGCTTCTAATCAATACAATATGCCAAAGGTGATAAATGTCACTCCCAGAATTTCATTATTTTGTATGTCAACATTAAAGGGATTCCACTCCTGTGATAATGTTACATTATACATGTATAGGATTCTCTCTTGCTAGCTATAGTTGCTCTGCTGTGTACACCAGCTAGGATATAGGAAACCACGCGTGGATTACTATAGTCTTTTACTTTCTGTTGCTGGCTTTGAAGAAGCAAGCTGTCATGAATCCTACTGCCACAGAAAAATAAATTGTATTAACAAGCTAAGTGAATGTGGAAGTGAATCCTTCCCCTGTTGAGCCTCCAGATAAGAACCCATTATTGACCAATACTCCCAATTGCAGCTTCATGAGGTCCTGAGCAGAGGAACCAATTAAGCTGTGTCCAGACTCATGAACTACAGAAACAATAAGATAATAAACGTGTGTTGTTTTAAGTCTCTAAGGTTATAATAATTGTTTACACAGCATAGAAAACAAATGTACACAAGGTCACATAAGCCCCAGTGCCCTTAGACATACACATCATCTTGAAGGAAAGAGGAAGAAAGAGTCTGAACTGCAAGCAATTTTTTCTAATGTCCAAGAGTGTTGGGGAAACCAGGCTCATAGGAATATTTTAATAAACTACAGAGAAATAAGGTACTTTTGTGTATGTCTGAGTCTAAGAAGAATAGATTAGTAATATACACATGTGCACAGAGATACTTAAGCAACAGTATTATGGTTATCTTGAAATTTATGTTTGGAGTTGTTCGTGGGATTGCAGTTTTTCTTGGATCCTGAGCATTCATGTCTATGATAATTCTTTAACCTGATGTGACATCAAGATCAACCTATAAATGTCAAAGAGGGTAAAATAAAGATCCTATTTCTTTGAATACAGCTCAATAATATGAATAAAGCCCAGTATCTATGGCTTTTTTTGTGTGGGGGTTTGGGGCTGCTCAGTATAATGAACCCTCATTTGGGAAATTGTATATTCATTTGTAGGAAACTTAAGATATGGAGAGAGTTAAAATGGCCCAGTTGATTAATTGCACTTGGATAAAGTTCAGATTTGTTCATGACAATGCATCTTGGAAACAGTAGCCAGTGGCAGAATTCAGCTGTCCTTCAGCAGCCTGCAGCTTGTGTTGCAGTATGAAATGAAAGCTTTGCCCTTTGACAGGGAAACTATCATAGATAATGTGCTGAGTCCAGTAGACTGTTCACTTGGGGTTCCCTGAGTGGACTTGGATCTCTCCAGAAAGAGAGGCAGTGATGGTGTTTCTTAGATTCTAGCAGAATGGAGGTTGGTATATTGTTCGGCTTTCCTACTCAGCTCCATCAGAGCCAAACATTCCTGAGTAGCAGACCCCCACCTCCATCACATAGCAGAATGGTAACCTTGATGGGTTCCAGAATATGTGCTTCCCTGACCCTTTGCTCAGTAGGCACAGGACCTACTGAATTCCCACCCATTTGATACATAAGGAAAGTCTCATCTCTGAAATCTTATGGTGAGGATTCCAGGATGCCTGTGAGTCCTGGGCTAAGATAATGTCTCTGGGAAAGGATCAGGCAGAAGGAAATAAAAGGATATAGTGTTGTCCTTCCAGAAATGGATATGAGGATGGGGTAGAGTGATTCCATCTTGGAGGGTGAAGTCTTGGCAGTGACCACATAAGCTGGCAACTCCATTAAGTTGGCAAGCCATGGGTACAGTCCAGAGCCTTAAGTACAAGGCCTACAGAGCAAGGTAGGAGAAGAAACCAAACTGTTGGTAGTACTGTGAGGTTTTTCCTCCTTCCAGATCACTTTCAGCAAAATTAAATAATCAACTGCTCATTTGATTTTCCTTACATATGCACAAACTGCTAAGAAAGAAGGTACGGAGCACAATAGTTAGGCAATGAATTATACTAATTTCTTCAAAAATAGTGATTTAAAAGACAAAATGATCACTCTTGAGACAGTATGGTGGTATGGAATAAATTCCTTTCATAAATTTAAAGGTACTGTGGATTAATCTATTTTAAATGGAAATATTTAGGATTGGGAGGGTGGGCATGGAGATAGGAAAAGGAGAAAGAATTACTTCTGTCCATGTATCTGTGTGTGTATTATTTTTTTAAACATAGTGCTCCAGTTACTGCCCCATCCATATATTATGCTTCCTAGGGCTTCAGAAATACATTTTCCTAAAAGGAATAGCAAACAGTTTGCATCTCTCTATATCTGGGTACTGCAACGGTGGCACTGTGCAGGAGGCCTGCTTCCCACCGACTTCTTCAGAGAAAAGAATGGTAACATTTCAGCTCCACAGTGGGCTATTATTGAGTATTTTGAACTGTAATCTTGTAATTACTATTAATGTTGCATTAAAAGATTATTTAATGAAGGAGATCATGCCAGGAACAAGCATTATAATGGCTCCAAGCAGCCTGCCTCCCATATACCTGGAAAAATTTCCCACTGTTACAGAAAGTGAAGATGAGCACTGCATGCCAATTCTAATAGGCTTCACACTAGAATTGTTAAGACCTGTTGCTTTTTAAATATCAAAATATTAAGGGGGTACAAATCTGTTTGTTACATAGATAACTTTTATAAAAGCAGGGTTTTTACTGTGTCCATTTTTCACTGTTCTCAGTGAACACTTTTCTGCCCAATAGGTAAGTTTTTGCCCCTCTTCTTGATTTCCAATGACCTTTGTACCTCTTCGTGCCTGTGTGTGCCCATCATGTAGATATCAATTATTAGAGAGTAAATGTGTTTGTTTTCCATTCTTGGGTTACTTCACTTAGGATAATGGTCTCCAGTTCCATCTAACTTTCTGCGAAAGGCATTATTTCCTTCCTTTTTAATGGCCGAGTAGTACCCCATGACATACATGCACTAGGCACTAATCCACTCATTAATAGATGGGCAATTAGGATGATTCCACATCTCTCTGGTTATGAATTATGCTGCAATAAACATTCAAGTGCAGGTGTATTTTTGATTAAATGACTTTTTTTCCCTGCACTTTTTTCTTTGAGGAATATCCAAATTGATTTCCATTGATGTTATACTAATTTTAAGACTCAACAAGAGTGTATAAGCATTTCTTTCCCTCTGTATTCATACTAGCAACTATTGTTTTTTTGATTTTTTATTAACGGCCATTCTGAAATGGGATAGGTGGTATCTGGTAGTTGTTTTAATTTGCATTCCCCTGATGATTTGTGATGTTCAACTTTTTTCATATGTCCATTAGCTATTTGTTTATCTTATTTTGAAAAACCTCTGTTCATGTCTTTAGTCTACTTTTCAATGGGGCTCTTTGTTTTTTTTTTCTTGAAGATTTGTTTGAGGTTTTATGGATTCTGGACATTAGTCCTTTACCAGATATATAGTTTGGAAATGTTTTCTCCCATTACCTAAGTTGTCTATTTATTACTTATTTCCTTCATTGTGTAGGAACATTTTAATTTAAGCAAATATCTTATTTTTGTTGTTGCTGTATTTGCCTTTGGGGGTCTCAGCCATAAATTCCTTGCCCAGGCCAATGCCTAGAAGAGTTTCTTCCTACATTTTCTTCTAGAATTCTATGGTTTCATGCCTTGGGTTTAAGTCTGTTATCCATCATGAATTAACTTTTATGTATTTTGAGAAGTCTTGTTTCATTCTTCTGCACGTGGCTATCAGTTTTCTTAAGACCATTTATTAAATAGAGCTTCCTTTCCTGAGTGGATGTCGTTGTCTGCTTCATCAAAGGTCAGTTACTTGTTGGTAGATGGTTCTATTTCTGGTTTCTCTATTCTGTTCCATTTGTCTATGTCTCTACTTTTATCCAAGTAACGTGCTGCTTTGGTTGCTATAGCATTGTAGTATAGTTTGAAATCAGATAATGTGATGCCTCCAGATTTGTTCTTTTCGTTTAAGATTGCTTTGATGATTCAGGCTGTTTTGTAAATGAAGTGTAGAATTATTTTTTTCTAGTTTTGTGAAATATGATGTTGGTATTTTGATTAGGATTTCACAGAATATGTAATCAGTTTATGCAGTATACATTTTACCAATACTAATTCTTCTAATTGTGAGTATGAGATGCTTTTTCATTTGTTTGTATTATCTATGATTTCTTTCATCAATGTTTGGTAGTTGTCCTTAAAGAGATTTTTCACCTCCTTGTTTACCTATATTCCAAACTATTTTATTTTCTTTATATCTATTATGAATGGTATTGAGACTTTTTTTTTTTTATTTGAGACAGATTCTTGGTCCATCACCCCAACTAGAGTATAGCAGCATGATCATAGCTTACTGTAGCCTCCTGGGCTCAAGGGATCCTCCTGCCTCAGCCACATGAGTAAATGGGGACTACAGGCACATGACACCATGCCTGGATATTTTTTTTTTTCTATTTTTAGTAGAGATGAATTTCTCTGGTGAAATTCTTGCTCAGGCTTGTTCTAAACTCTTGACCTCATGTGATCCTTTTGCCTCCTAGAGTACTAAGATTATAGGTGTGTGCTACTACACCTGGCAAGATTTTGATTTGACTGTCAACTGGACTATTATTAGTATATAGAAATGCTAGTAATTGTGTATATTGCTTTTGTAATCTGAAACCAATTTTTTGGTTCCTAGGACTAATGGATAAATTCTATCCTTTAAAAGTTGAGAAAGCCATATTGTTATGTATGGGGGCATGAGTTAGCAGTTCTTACATTCTTTCTCAGTAAGTAAGAAGGTTGAAACTTCTGTTATTAGATTCACAATCTAATGTTTTTGTTAAACTAAATGTTGGGCCTAGGATGGTTTTAGGGTTTAGTGATAGGAATAAAAGGGGTAGGATATATATTGATATTAAGATGTTTTCGTGTAAAGGAAGGTTTAATATTGGTGATATGATATGTAGTTTTTCCTCATTGAGTTATAATAAATATATAAAGGGAATATAGAGCTGTAATTTGTGTATTAAGGCCTGTTAATAGGATGAGTAGTTTTGATCATGCAAATGATGTTATGATGATGAATAGTTCACTGATAAAGTTAATGGAAGGTGGTAGGGCTAGGTTGGTAAGGCTTACTAATAATCATCACAATATTATTAGGGGGAGCAGTGTCTGTAGACCTCGGGCTAGAAGTATGATTTGGTTTTGGATGTACTTGTAGTTAGAGTTTGCTAGGCAGAATAGTATTGATGATGTAAGACCATGGGCAATTATTAGGGTGGTTGCTCCTGTAAAGCTTCATGGGGTATGAATTAGGATTGCTACAATAACAAGAGCTATGTGGCTTACTGATAAATAGGCGATTAGTGATAATAGGTCTGTTTGTCGTAGGCAGATAGAGTTATTTATAATTATACCTCATAGGGAGAGGACTAGGAAGGGGCAAGGTATGAAGCCTGTTAGTGGGTTAAGGATGATAGTAATACGTATCATGCCATAGCCACCTAATTTTAAGAGGATTGCTGCTAGGACTATTGATCCAGCAACTGGGGCTTCTACATGAGCTTTGGGAAGTCATAGGTGGGTTCCATAAAGGGTTATTTTAACTAGGAAAGATATCAGGCATGCTATTCATAGGAGGTAATTGGATCAAGGATTAATTGTTAGGTTTTGAGTATAGTAGGATAAAATAGATAAGTTTAGTGAGCCTATTATGTTCTGAGTATAAATTAGGGCTACCAGGAGGGGTAGTGATCCTAGTAATGTGTGAAATAGGAATCACAGGCTTGGTGCCTGTGGCTCAAGCAGCTAAGGTGCCAGCCACATACACCTGAGCTGGCAGGTTCGAATCCAGCCCGGGCCCACAGAACAACAATGACGGCTGGAACCAAAAAATAGCTGGGCGTTGTGGTGGGCACCTGTAGTCCCAGCTACTTGGGAGGTAGAGACAGGAGACTCGCTTGAGCCCAGGAGTTTGAGGTTGCTGTGAGCTATGATGCCACGGCACTCTACCCAGGGCAATAGCTTGAGGTTCTGTCTCAAAAAAAAAAAAAAAAAATAGGAAGCACAATCCTGTGTTTAGTAGTTCTGTTCGATTGCCTCATTGGGTAATGATAATTAAGGTTGGGATGAGTGTGGCTTCAAATAAGATATAAAATAAGATTAGTTCAGATGCTGAAAATGTTATGATTAAGAATGTAGGGAGGTTAGTATTGAGATATAGAGTTTTTTTCATGTAAGTGATTCTTTGGAGAGGTGATGTTGACTTGCTATATTCATAAGTGGGAGGAGTCATGTTGTTAAAGTTAGGAGTGGTGTACATAAGGTATCAGGAAAATGTTGTGGAGAAGTTCAGACTGTTATTATTGGGTCGGCATAGGAGGTATAGGCTGGTGAAGCTAATTATGAGGCTATGGGTTGTATATTAATTCATAATGTAGGATAACAGGAGTATCAAGTTATTGGAAAGAGTATACTTCTTGGAATAATAATTTTTAGCATTGGAAGAGATTGGGGTTTTGAATGTAGTCTATGCCATAGATGTTTGATACTATCACTAGAAGTGCTAGTCCTACAGTGACTTCACAGGCGGCAAATACTAAAAGAATAATAGGTATTATGGAGGCTAGTGTGAAGTGTAAATTTAGAATTGTAAGGGTAATTAAAATAAAAATGGATAGTATTATTCCTTCTAAACATAGCAGAGAGGATATAAAATGTGATCGATAAATTAATACCCCTAATAAGGCTGTGAAGAAGGCTAAGATGTTTGTGGAGATTGAAGGTATAAATAGTAATTATGAGTAATCTTCCTAATTTAATGAGTCAAAAATTTTGCTTACTTAAGCTGATTACCATATTCTTGTTAACCTAGCCTTTTTTGATTCATTCATAGGCTAGTCCTAAGGCAAGAATTAAAATGAGGAGAAGTGCTATAGTGAGTATTAGATTTAATATATTTGTTTAAATGTCTTAACACAGTAATTAAATAAGTGAGGTGAAGGCTATGTTAACCAGTTTGATGCAAACATTCCAAATTGTATATAAAATCAGCACATTGGGGAAGCACCTGTGGCTCAAAGGAGTAGGGCACCGGCCCCATATGCCGGAGGTGGTGGGTTCAAACCCAGCCCCAGCCAAAAACTGCAAAAAAAAAAAAATCAGCACATTGTACCCCATAAATGCAGTAATGTACACAGCTATGATCTAATAAAAAAACTTTAAAAATATATATTCGTTTGGAAAACTCATGGGAGTGGAAGTAGAAAGGCAATTTCTAGGTTGAATAGAAGGAATGTAATGGCTACTAGAAAGAATTTTATACAAAAAGGTAGGTGGGCTGAGCCTGTGGGGTCAAATCCACATTCGTAGGGACTATATTTTTCTGTATAGATATTTAATTGTGAGAACCAGAATGCTACTAGAACTAGTACAGAGATGAGAGTAATATCTGTTATTAGTATGATTATGGTGTTAATTATTCTTTTTCAGGTTTTGCTGAATCTTATTGATTGGAAGACAATTTTACTAGTTAATACTAAAAGAATATGAACTTCATCAGTAAACAGAGATGGATAGGAATAGTCAAACTATGTCTATGACATGTCAGTATCATGCTCCTGCTTCAAATCTGAAATGGTGGTTAGATGTGAAGTGGAATTTCAGTTGGTGAAGAAGGCATACACTTTGGAAGATTTTCACATGACCACTTTGAATCTACTAAAGCTAGCCCAAATTGCCTAAACTCAACAATAACTTCTTACTTAACCAAAACATTTACCTAAACACATAATAGTATAGGAGATAGAAATTTTACCCAGGCGCCATAGGAACAGTACTGTAAGGGAAATATGAAAGAACATACTTCAAAGTACAAAAAAGCAAAGCTTACCACTTTGACCTTTTGCATAATGATTTAACTGGAACAATTTTACAAAAAGAGCTTAAGCTAAAACCCCTGAAACCAGAGGAGCTCCCTATGGGCAGTATAAGAACAAACCCATGTATGTAGCAAAATAGTGAGAGATCTATAGTAGAGGTGAAAAGCCTGTTGAGCCTGGTGATAACTGGTTGTCCAGAATAGAATTTCAGTTCAACTTTAAGCTTATCTAAAGAAACATCAATCCTAATGTAAGCTTAAATGCTAGCCCAAAGAAGTATAGCTTGTTCGGCTCAGGATACAACCTTACATAGAGAGTAACCAACTCTTTAACCGTAGTTGGCCTAAAAGCAGCCACCAATTAAGACAGTGTTAAAGTCAACACTAATTAACTTTTCTTATTCCAAACCTTAAAGTCATCTCCTATCAATCATACTGGACCAATCTATTTATTAATAGAAGCAATAATGTTATATGCTTAATATGAGTAATAAGAATATTATTCTCTCTGCCCAAACCTATATCAGATTAGATACCCACTGATAATTAAACAGCAGATATGACTATTTAACTAAAATAAATATCTTAATGCTATATAATTAGCTCTAAAAACTCCTGAATTACTTACAATCACTTACCCACCATAACAATACCCCTACACACTATTAACACTACCCCAATCCGATTCCCTACATAAGTCATAAGCTGGTAACCTGACACATTTAGACTAAAAGAAAGATTAAATAAGTAAAAGGAACTTGGGAAAAACAAACCCCACCTGTTTACCAAAAACATCACCTCTCACATTAACAGTATTAGAGGCACTGCCTGCCCAGTGACTTATGTTGAACGCCTCAGTATCCTGACAGGGCAAAGGTAGCATAATCACTTGTTCCTTAATTGGGGACTTAGATGAATGGCCACACGAGGGTTTAATTATCTCTTACTTATAATGAGTGAAATTGACCTCTTTGTGAAGAGGTGAAGATACACTAATAAGAGGAGAAGACCCTATGGAGCTTAAATTCAAAATCCAAATTATTCATAACCACCCTAAATTAAGGTACACAATACTTCAATCTCGGGGTGAAGAATTTTGGTTGGGGTGACCTCAGAGTATAACAAAACCTCTCAATTTTATTTACCTAGCCATCAACAATCAAAGCAAACTCATGTCATAATGTATTGACCCAAAAACTTAATCAATGGAATAAGTTACCCTAGCGATAACAGTGCAGTCCTGTTTTATAGATAATAGGGTTTATGACCTTGATATTGGATCATGACATCTCAATGGTATAATGGCTATTAATGGTTCATTTGTTCAATGATTAAAGTCCTACATGATCTGAGTTCAGACTGGAGAAATCCAGGGCGGTTTCTATCTATTTACATTTCTCCCAGTATGAAAGAACAAGAGGGCTCGGCGCCTGTGGTTCAAGCAGCTAGGGCGCCAGCCACATACACCTGAGCTGGCGGGTTCAAATCCAGCCCAGGCCCGCCAAACAACAATGATGGCTATAACCAAAAATAAAATAATAAAAAAATAGCCGGGTGTTGTGGCAGGCGCCTGTAGTCCCAGCTACTTGGAAGGCGGAGGCAGGAGACTGGCTTGAGTCCAGGAGTTGGAGGTTGCTGTGAGCTGTGATGCCACAGCACTCTACCCAGGGCGACAGCTTGAGGCTCTGTCTCAAAAAACAAAAAAAGAAAAAAAAAGAAAGAACAAGAGAAATAGATCCAACTGTACAAAAGAGCTCTTAGTCAAATAGATGATATAATCTTAATTTAATACCCTCCTCCATTACTTTGCCCCAAAACAGGGTCTGTTAAGATGGCAGAGCCTGGTAATTGCATAAAACTTAAAACTTTACAAATCAGAGGTTCAGTTCCTCTTCTTAACACGTTCTTAATCTTCTCCTACTTATTATTCCAGTTATGCTAGCCACAGATTTTCTCAGACTCTTAGAATGAAAAATCCTAGGCTATATACAACTCCATAAAGGGCCCAACATCATACGCCTTCTTAGACTCCTCCAACCCTCCACTGTCACAATAAAACTATTCATTAAAGAGTCCTTACAACCCCTAACATCTTCAACACTCTTATATATTATTGCCCCAACCCTAGCTCTATCCCTTGTGCCTATCATATGAGCTCCATTACCCATTACCCACCCCTTAACTAGTATAAACTTAGGAGTACTATTTATTTTAGCTACATCAAGCCTAGCTGTATATTCAATCCTATGATCAGGATGAACATCAAACTCAAAATATGCACTAATTGGGGCACTACGAGCTGCAGTAGCACAAACCATCTCATATGAAGTTACCCTAGCAATTATTATACTGTCAATCCTACTAATAAGTGGAACATACACTCTATAAGCCATAATCTCAACCCAAGAACATATGTGATTAATCCTCCCATCATGACCCCTAGCAATAATATGATTTATCTCAACATTAGCAGAGACAAACCAAGCTCCATTTGACTATTAGATTCTAACAGAAGGAGAATTAGAATTAGTAACAGGTTTTAATGTAGAGTATGCAGCATGTACCTTTGCCCTCTTCTTTATAAGCTAAGTATACTAACATTATTATGATAAATGCCCTAACAACTATTTTTCTAAGTGCATTTCATAACATCCACACACCAGAAATTTTCTCAATTAGCTTTACTATAAGAACTCTGCTACTAACTGCCATTTTCCTGAGTAGGTGCATCCTACTCATGATTCCGATATGACAAACTTATGCACCTTCTATGAAAAAATCTCTTACCCCTAACACTAGCCCTACGCATGTGATAGATCTCATTCCCCATTTTCTTAGCCAGCACTTCCCCGCAAATATAGAAATATGTCTGATAAAATAATTACTTTGATAGAGTAAATAATAGAGGTGAAAATCCTCTTATTTCTAGAACTATAGGATTTGAACCTATCCCTAAGTGCTTTAGTTATTAAGCTACACTTTGGTAATTCCAAGCACTTTCCAGTATGCTTACCTTGTTATGACTTATCTCCTCTAATAGTTTAGCAACATTGAAATTATTATTATTAATTTGGGTTAATCGTATGACCGCAGTGGCAGGCACGAAATTTACCAGCCCTAAAAATATAAGTCAGTATAACTTTCATTTTAGTCAAACTTTTTAGTTTATTATTAGTATTAGTCAAACTTTCGTTTACTGCTTAATTTTTGTCACTGTTGTTACCTGTGGGGGTGTGGTAAGCAAGGCGTTACGAGCTAGAGGTCTGTGAGTGTGCTTAATGCCTGCTCCTTTTGGCCAGTGTGGCCTAGAGAACATCCTCACTGAGGAGTATGGTAACTTACATGTGTAGGCTTACTGACCCTAAGTAGGCTAGGACCAAACCTATATGTTTATAGAGCTGGGATTACTCATCTAAGCACTTTCATTGCTTTTACTTTGGAATTTAACCTACATTAACGTTGGTCAGTGATTGGGTAGGGGTATGTCAAGGAAGCATAAAAAAGTTGGGGGTGGGATTTTAATTCAATAGGGAGGGAGAAGTCAAAAGTATTATGTTAGTATTGATAGCATAGTTTGTGACTTATGTGGGGAGTTGGGGTAGTGTTAATAGTGTGTAGGGGGTATTGTTATGGTGGGTAAGTGATTGTAAGTAATTCAGGAGTTTTTACAGCTAATTATATAGCATTGAGTTTTTGGTTTGGGGTTTGGCAAGAATGAGCTGTAAAATTAGTGATGGGGAAAAGGGGGTTTGGGGAGATATTCAACGCTTGTACGTATGCGTATTATGCCTGCGCATTTTGCTGTGTATTATACCTGTGCGTTGTGCCTGCATTTTAGGCCTGCATATTGTGAGCACATATGCGTGCGTCATGTGTAGTATCCCTGCGTATTATGTATGAGTGCATTTATATGCGTATATATTATGTGTGCATTTTATGCCTGCATTATTTATTTATTTATTTTTGTATAACAGATTCTCACTCTATTGCCCTCCGTAGAGTGCCGTGGCCTCACACAGCTCACAGCAACCTGTTAACTCCTGGGCTTAGGCGATTCTCTTGCCTCAGCCTCCCAGTAGCTGGGACTATAGGCACCTGCCACAACACCCGGCTATTGTTCGTTTCTTTCTTTTCTTTCTTTCCAGTTTTTGGCCAGGGCTGGGTTTGAACCCACCACCTCTGTTATATGGGGCCGGCGCCCTACTCCTATGAGCCACAGGCACCACCCCGCTGGGCTATTTTTTGGTTGCAGTTTGGCCAGGGTGGGTTTGAACCCACCATCCTCGGTATATGGGGCCGGCACCCTACCCACTGAGTCACAGGCACCACCCTATGCCTGCGTTTTATGAGTGCATATTATGCCTGTGTTTTATGCCTGCATATTACGCCTACGTATCACGCGTGCATTTTATGCCTGCATATTATGCGTGCATACAGTTTATATCTGCTTATCATGCGTGCGTATTACGCCTGCATATTATGCGTGTATTTTATATCTTTTTATGCGTGCGTATTATGCATAGGTATTGTGCTTGCATATTATGTGTGTGTTTTATACCTGAGTATTGTGCCTGCTTTTTTTTTTTTTTTTTTTTTTTTTTGAGACAGAGTCTCACTTTGTTGCCCTCGGTAAAGTTCCCTGGTGTCACAGCTCACAGCAACCTCCAAATCTTGGGCTTAGGTGATTCTCTTGCCTGAGCCTCCCAAGTAGCCAAGACTATAGGCACCCACCGCCCGGCTATTTTTTTGTTGTAGTTGCCACTGCTGTTTTTTTAGTTGGCCGGCCGGGTTGGAACCCGCCACCCTCAGTATACCGGGCCAGTGCCCTCCCTGCTGAGCCACAGGCGCTGCCTTATGCCTGTGTTTTATGAGTGAACATTATTGCGTGCGTCATGCGTCGTATGCGTGCATATTGTGCCTGTGTATTCTGCGTTTTGCGCCTGTGACTGCGTATTATGCGTGCGTTTTATGCCTTTTTATGCATGCATATGATGCCTACATATTATGCGTGAGTTTTATGCCTGCATTTTATGAGTGCATATTATGTGTGCGTCCTGTGTAGTATGCCTGTGTATTGTGCCTGCGTAGTATGCGTGCGATTTATGCCTGTGTATTGTACCTGAGTATCATGCGTGCCTTTTATGCCTGCGTATTATGCCTGCATTATGCATGCCTGTTATGCCTTTGTATTATGCGTGTTTTTTATGCGTGCATATTATGCCTGTATTATGCGTGCGTTTTATGCTTGCCTGTTATGCGTGTGTTTTATGCGTTCGTATTATGCGTGAGTTTTGTGCCTGCGTATGCCTGCGTATTATGTGTGGGTATTATGCCTGCATATTAGGTGTGTATGTAAGTATATATTGTCCTTCAAGCATGAATTAAATAGCACATAGATCACTGCTGCAAGATTAAATGTACTTTCAATTTTCATACTATGTCCTTCAATCATGAACCGATAGTCCTTGTTGATCTGTTATGGGGGCGCAGAAGGTACATGTTAGGTCCAGCTACAATAAATGCGCTGGGTGTGGACTAGGAGGCCATGTTGAGTCCAAGCATACCCAAATTTTAAAAAATACTAGGGGCATGACAGCACAGTTTTGTTGAGCACGGGCTGGTTAGGAATTAATCCATCCAGATGTCTTATTTAAGGAGAAAGTGTGGGCGATTTTAAGGTTTATGGCCCTGAATTAAGAACCAGATGCCAGGTGTAGTTTCAGTATACTCACCCCCAAGTAGCGTGGGCCTAGAGTGAGAAGAGGAGTCCTGCTCAAGCAGGTTGCTGGTTTCTTGTGGCTTGGTGATTAAGTGGAGTTTAATGGAGTTGATAACGCATGTGGAAAAGAAGGGAATTGATTTGAATGTGCTATGTCTGATTAATAACTATATGTGTTTGGTACTGCTTAAGGTTTGATGGGTGGTGATATGTATGTTCAGATGGATTTATGTGGTTTATGATTTTAATGTACTATGTACAATCAATGGGTTATTGTACTTATATGCATGGGCTAAAGGCGTAATGTACAATTATATACATATATGTACTGTGACATGTAATAAAGTGTATGTATTACTGGACCATTATGAATGGGGAAAGGCATGTAATGCATGAAGTACATAAGGAAAGCACTAAAATGTTATTTTTAATTTTTTATTTAATGCTGACATAAGTTAATAAATATTGGTTCCTGTCAAGTATAAAAGCAAGGAATTTAATTCCTTTAATTAGAATTTCAGCTTTGGGTACTGGGGATGAAGATGGTGAGTACTTCTTCCTTGAGATGTCTTAGGGAGTGGAGATCTCTGTTTTTGGTTTACAAGACCAAAGTAATGTGGTATACTACTAGGACTATTTCTTCATGTATTTTTTTTCTAAGAGGCTAAGTAATGGTATAAAGATAAAAATGATAGAGAAGTATAGAATGGCCAGTGGCAATGAAGGGGTTTTCAAGGGTTGGCCTCCAATTCATGTGAAGGTAAGGAGGTCAGTTATGAGTACTCAGAATAGCCATTGACTTAGTGGGTGAAATATTATGCTTCATTGTTTGGCTAGGTGGAGAGTGGGGATGAGAGCCAGAATGAGGATAGGGAATACAAGTGCTAAAACTACTCCTTTATTTGGAATTGATTGTAAAATGGCATAGGTGAATAGGAAGTATCATTCTGGTTTAATGTGTGGGGTAGTATTTGTGGGGTTGGCTAGGGTATAGTTGTTAGTACCTCCTAGGAGGTCTGGGGAGAATAGGACTAGAGTGAATAATGTTAAAATTAAGGTAACTACTTCTAGGAGATCTTTAATTGTGTGATATGGATGGAAGGGAATTTTGTGGGAGTCTTATGAAATTCCTGATGGGTTATTGGATCCTGTTTAAGGGAAGAATAGGAGGTGAATTATAGCAGGAGCTGCAATAATGAATGGGAGAATAAAATGGAAAGCAAACAATCGGGTAAGGGTAGCTTTATCTACTGAGAATCCACCTCAGATTCATTTGACTATGTTTGTCCTTACATAGGGAATTGCTGATAGTAGGTTTGTAATTACAGTAGCCCCTCAAAATGATATTTGTCCTCAGGGAAGAACATAGCTCATGAAGGCTGTGGCTATGACTGTGAATAGTAAAATAATGGCAATGTTTCAGTTTTCTATGAAAGTAAAGGATCCATAGTATAGTCTGTGGCCGATATGAATGAATATGCAAGTAAAAATTATAGATGCTCTATTGGCGTGATGATAGCAAATGTTTCAGCCATAGTTTACATCTTGGCAGACATGGGTTATGGAAGAGAATGTGGTAGTTGTGTTTGATGTGTAGTGTATAGCTAGGAAAAGTCCTGTGATGATTTGGATAATAAGGCATAGTCCTAATAGGGAACCAAATTTTCATCATGATTAAATGTTTGATAGTGCAGGGAGGTCAATGAATGAGTGATTAATAATTTTTGCAAAGGGGTGATGTTTTTGAATGTTGGTCATTAGGTTCGTATAGTTGAATTATAATGGTGATTTTTCCTGTCATTAGTCATGGTGTGATTGCATGTGAGAATAATGATGTACATAGTATTTTTGTTAAGTGTACTTTTTGTTTTGGGTTTTGTATGGTTTTCTTCAAAATCTATTTTTGAGGGGTTAGGTTTAATTGTTAATGGTGGGGTTGATTGTGGAATTGTGTTAAGTTTTGGGGGATCCTTTATAGGGCTAATAGTGTTTTTGGTTTATTTAGGGGGAATATTAATGGGTTTTGGTTATACTATGGCTATGGCTACTGAGGAATATCCTGGAACTTGGGTATCCTGGAACTTGGGGCTCAAATATTGTTATTTGAGGAGCATCGTTGTTAGGTGTGGCTGTGGAAGTGCTTGTAGTTTCATGGATGGTAGATCATGGTGAGGTGGAAGTGGTAGTAAATTTTGATGGTACAGGGGATTGAGTTATTTTTGGAGGGGAAGAAATTGGGCTTGTATGTGAAGATTCTATGGGGGCTGCTGCATTATATAGTTATAGAAGTTGATTTATGGTGATAGCTGGTTGATCTTTATTTGTTAGCATCTTTATTCTTATTGATATTACCCAAGGAAATTAAATTGTTAGGAAAATAACTAGTAGGTTTGAGGTTAGAAAAGAGGTGAAATAAAGTTTGATCGGGCCTTTTAGGTCGCATGCAGTTTTTGAGGTATTTAATTGTAGTTGTGAGAGGTTTTTAGGTATTGTTTTTTTTCTAGTCAGATTAAGTCTAGTAAGAAGGAGGTTGTGTTTTGGCTTGATTTGGGGTTTAGGTTGGGTAATAATCGATGTATAGTTTTGGGGAAAAATCCTAGGGAGTTGGAGAATTGATACAGTGGGCTGATATATTTGAATGTAAGATTAAGGGCTATTAGGTTAATTTCTACTGCTGTGGTGAATCCTAGGATTGTTACTGCTGGGGCAGTCAGTTTGAAGTGGGCTGTTATGGTTATTTGAGGAATGGTTATGCAAGAAATATTATTGGAAATGAGGAATCCAGCAAATTGCTAGGCATTTGATTGAGTTGATGAATGGGGGGCTATTTTCATTGATAATAATTATGGTTGGGAAGCATGGTTATCCTATTAGTTCAAAGAAAATAATTCATATACTGTAAATGGCTGTAACGGAGGTGGTGATTAGAGTAATTAGTAGGGGTCAGGCTTTGGTATTTGACATGTTTGTGGTTATTTATTAATTTTAGGAGTCTTTCGTGAAGTCATTAGCATTTTCTAGGTACAAATCCTATTGTCAGCAAAAGGGCTATTTTAACCCCCTCCTTCTCAATTTATACACCTTTTTTTTTCTTTCTCTTACCTGATTGCTGTGACTAGGACTACCAGTACTATGTTGAATAGAACTACTGACAGTGGGCACTCTTGTCTTGTTCTGGTTCTTAGGAAGCATGCTTTCAAATTTTCCCAATTCAGTATGATACTATCTGTGGGTTTGTCATTAATGGCTCTTATAATTTTGAGATATGTTCCTTCTATGTATGGTTTGTTGAGGGTTTTATTAAGAAAGAGTGCTGGATTTTATCAAATGGATTTTTTTGCATCTATTAAGATTATCATATGGTTTTTGCTTTCACTTCTGTTTATGTGGTAAATCATGTTTATTAATTTGTGTATGTTGAACCATCCTTGGATCCCTGGGAGGAAACCCACTTGATCATGGTGAATTATCTTTTTGATGTGATGTTGAATTTGGTTGACTAGCATTTTGTTAAAAATAGTTTCATCTATATTCATAAGGAATCTTGGTCTGTAGTTTTAATTTTTGTTGTGTCCTTTCCTGGTGTTGGTATCAAGATGATACTGTCTTTATAGAATGAGTTAGGGAGGATTCTCTCCTTCTTGATGTTATAGAATAAATTCTGTAGAATAGGTATCATTCTTTTTTTGTAGGTCTGGTAGAATTAGGCTGTGAATCTGTCTTATCTGGAGCATTTCTTGTTGTGAGATTTTTCATTACTGCTTTAGTTACTGCTCATTATTCATCTATTCAGTAGTTCTATTTTTTTCCTGATTAAAGCTTGGGTGGATGTGTGTTTTCAAGAATTTATCCATTTCCTCTACATTTTTTAGTTTGTGAATATAAAGGTTTTTGTAGTATTCATAGACGATAATTTGTATTTCTGCAGCATCAGTAGTAATATATCCTTTTTCATTTTTGATTGACTTTATTTTCTTCCATTCTATTTTTGGTTAGTCTAGCCAAAGTTCTATTAATTTTGCTTATATTTCAAAGAACCAAGTTTTTGTTTTGTTGACCCTTTGTATTTTGTTGTTGTTTCTATTTTGTTCTGTTCTGACCTTTGTTATTTCTTTTCTTCTGCTAGCTTTGGATTTGGTTTGCTCTTCCTTTTCTAGTTCTTGACATGTGGTATTAGGTTGTAAATTTATGATCTTTTTGTCTTTTTAAGGTATGTATTTAAATCTATAAACTTTCCCCTTAGGACTGCTTTTTCTGTATCCCATAGATCAGGCATCCTCAAACTTTTTAAACAGGGGTCCAGTTTACTGTCCCTCAGACCGTTGGAGGGCTGGACTATAGTTAAAAAAAAAAAAACTATGAACAAATTCCTGTGCACACTGCACATATTTTGAAGTAAAAAAACAAAACAGGAACAAATACAATCACACCGCCTCATGTGGCCCGTGAGCCACAGTTTGAGGACCCCTGCCATAGATTTTGATAGCTTATTTCATCTTTGTTGTTCTGTTTGAGGAATCTTTTGATTTGTATCTTGATGCCATAATTGACCCTAGGATCATTCAGCATGAGGTTGTTTAATTTCCATGAATTTGTGTGTATTTGTGTTTTTCTAGGAATTGATTTCTAGTTTCATTCCACTATGGTGTGAGAAGATACATGATATGATTTGATTTTTTTTAATTTTTTGAGACTTGTTATGTTGCCTAAGATATGATCAATCTTGGAGCATGTCTCATGTGTTGATGAGAAGAATGTATATTCAATACTTTTGGGATAGAATGTTCTGCAAATGTCTGTTAAGTCCATTTGTTATAGAGTTTCATTTAGGTCCCATGGTTTTTTATTGGTTTTCTGCTTTGATGATCTGTCAAGCTTTGTCAGTGAGATACTGAAGTTCCCATCAATTAAGATGCTACCTTTTTTATCTTTGTTTAGAACTACCCTGTTTCCCTGAAAATAAGACAGTGTCTTATTTTAAGGTGTGCTCCCAAAGATGCACTAGGTCTTATTTTCAGGGGACGTCTTATCTTTCCTGTAAGTAGGTCTTATTTTCTGAGGATGTCTTATTTTCGGGAAAACAGGGTAGTAGAATTTGTTTCATGAGTCTGGGAGCTTCTGTGTTAGGTACAGATATATTTAGGATTGTTATGTCTTCTTACTGAAATTGCTCACTTTACCATTATATAATGATAGAACCTATTGCTTTTGGGGTGTGTGTGTGCACAAGCATAAACACAGCTCAAATACATGAATTCAAAAAAAAATTTTTTGAGACAGAGTCTCACTATGTCATCCTCGGTAGAGTGCCGTGGCATCACAGCTCACAGCACCCTCAAGCTCTTGGGCTTAAGCGATTCTCTTGCCTCAGCCTCCCCGGTAGCTGGAACTATAGGTGCCCACCACAATGTCTGGCTATTTTTTTTGTTGCAGTTGTCATTGTTGTTTAGCAGGCTCGGGACGGTTTCGAACCCACCAGCCCCGGTGTATGTGGCTGGCACCCTAGCCACTGAGGTATGGGCACTGAGCCATGAATTCAAAATTGATGCCAGTGGCACAGGATAAATTGAACAGAACTTTCCAGCTTCAACTGTGATATTTAAACTGAGATGGTGGGAGAAAGGCTTCACATGGAGAAACTCTGTGGAATCTGTTTCAAGTGTGTTTCATTTAGAAAAAGATTTCATCTGCCCATATCCCATCTGTTTCTAGGTCTTATTTTCTTTTGGAGCCAGGTTTTCAGAGACTTTTGCCTAATCATGGAGTAAAAGCCATGTCTGTCCTGAGAAATTGGGTGACAAAGCAGAAGAATTACCTTATAGCAAACTAATATAAATTTTAGGGAGATTTTCCATTACTACTTCAATCTTGGTGCATAGAAATTTGGTTCTCTTTTTGGCAAAGTGGCTTTCTAGTTTATTTACAACTTTTTTGTTTTTTGGGGGGAAGACATTTGAATCTTCAGCTGTGCAAATTGAAAATAAGATTTCCTATAGAGCAGATTTTGGCTTCCAAACACCAAGAGCTTGTCTTTAGTCATCAAGGAAAAGGGCCCATCCTTTCTTGAGTTCTTGTTGTGCTCCAGTCTCTGAACTTAGTACCAAGCATATATCTGTCAGGTGTAAGGTTTATCAACCTCAGAACTACTGACATTTTGTACTGGGAAATTCTGTTGGAAGTGGCCTTGCAATATGATTAGCAGCATACCTGGCCTTTACCCACTAGATGCTAGTAGTACCTTTGTCACCCTGTAATAACAACCAAAAATGTTTCTAGACATTGTTATATGTCCTTTCATAGGGAGCAAATTTATCACCACTTAAGACCTACTGTTCTGTTGTGATCCTCAAATTCTAGATGGCAAGTGCTGCTGTTCTTCCCATTTAATAGATTAAGTCAAGTCCTTGAGAAGTGTAGCTCACCCGAGATCACACAGCTAATGTGTGCAATAGTCGCTAGCTCCTTTTCCTGTGTGGCATCTCTAGCTAGTTAGGTGATGAGAACCACAGTGTGGGCCTAAGTGTTAGCTTTGGACTACCTGGGAAATAGGTTACTTCACCTGTTGAGCACTGAGTTTCTGTCCAATGGCTTTAAAGGGAGAGCAGTAGAATTAAAGCTGGAAGCCTGAAGACTTACCCACAATATTTTGTTTCACACTCACCAGTGGCCATCATCATCATCACCATCGAAATGGAAGAAATTTCCGATTTTTAAGATTTCATCTTTTCTATAGCTAGGCCTCATTAGCTTTCTGCATGTCTGGGTTTCACCTGGAGCCAAATAGAAAGACAAGGGGTAAAGCATCAGGAGACCTGACTTCTAATCTTGCAAAAGTTTGGGGAATTCCTTACGCTTCTCTAAATCTCATTCGGACATGTGTGAAAAGACAGGGTTAGACTTGAGTACCTCCAAAAACCAGCTTTTTTTTTTCTTAACCTGTTATAAGATGGCTAAGCCATAATTAACTGTAACATGCATTAGGTGCTCTTGGGACTCAGTATTATTGGTTTAAGGACTATGAATTTGGTGAACAGCTTAGGGAAGACTAATAGTGGGCATCTCAGAAATATCTTCCTTCTGCAGATTTAGGAGGACCTAGAACAGACCAGTTCAGAGGGAAAATGCACACAGAGGAAAATTCCTTGTCATTGTTTATTTTTCTAGGTTTTAAAAACCACTGCCATCAATTTGGGGAAATGCCATTGATTAGGTATCATAAAAACAGTATGAAGACTTTAACTCACAGTGCTGTGGCTTTTATTAGGTTGCTTGGGAAAGTAGAGCCGAGAATTCCTCATAATATATCTTTAGGTCAGAATTTTACTGCTTTTGGTCAAAGGCCATTGTAAAATTTATATAACAAAGGTTGTATACAATATGATTTTTAAAAGAAATTATAAATATTAAAACAGAAGTAAGTAAGAATGAGTCTCTGAAAATTAGCAACATTTTATCATTGTTTTCATAAAAGGAATTATCCTCTACTGTTTCAACTACGGTCTACAATAGCTTATGCATCAGTATTTGAAGAGTTCAATGCAAATAGACACTTGAAATGTAGTCTGCAAAGTGTCATAAGTGGTTAAAATTAGCCCCCAAACTTTTGAGCTATTTCTAGAAACAGATGACTTTCGCACAACCATGGACCTCACCCACATGTACACATTTCCCAGACTAGGAGATTTTGGCTAGCTCTGCCTTCCATTAAAAAAGGGAGCATGCCTTTGACATGGAGTGCTGGAAAGCTGGTCCTCCTTCTAGGCTGCTTTAAATATTGTCGTCAGGATCCCACTTCCTGGGATTATGACCCAATTGGTTTGTTGTGTGGCTTGGGCACTGGGAGTTCAAATGTTCTTCAGGTGATTCCATTAAGCATAAAACGTTAGGAATTTCACTGTGTAAAGGTTTATTTCTAGAAGGTAAATTTTCCCTAAGTGATTTACTTTTACTATCCTATAACTACGTGGGAAATGGTATATGGAATGATAACAATTTGGGGTATGTAATAAGTGCTCAGTCAATGTGTGTTCAATATAAATTTTAATCTAAAAGAAATATGCCTCCCAAAGAGCCAACCTATCAAATAGAATATCTTATGAAAGAGTTTTTCACATAGGTTCTCTTTGCCTCAGTTTGTGGTCTATATGTCTAGTTGTCCAATGAATACCCCCACATGTCCTGTGAGGGCTTCACATTCCATACACCTGAGCCTAGACTCATGCTTGTCCTTCGCAAAACCTGTTTCTCTTCCTTCATATCAGCAGTGAAAGACACTATCATCCAACCAGACACTTAACTCTTCTTCTCTTTCCTCTTCCTCCCTCACATCCATTAAGCTGGAGCCTTTTAAATTCTACAATAGAAATGTCTCTTTAATTTGTCTTCTCCCTCCTTCTCTCTTTTTCTCCTTTCTTCTTCAGAACTATCATCACTGCTTTGTTGCTAGAGTCCAAGGAGATCTCAATTCTGGCTGTTCATTAGAATCATCTGGGGGAATTTTGAGAGTATACTGATGTCTGAGATCACCTCCAGATACTGGTTTCAAATGGTATAGGTCAGCATAGAGGTATGTTTTTAAAAACAAACAAACATTCCCTGACTTCTAATATGTGCCCAAGATTGAGGATCTCTGTGTCTTATAAACTTCTCTCAACAACCTTCTGCCTCGAGATGTGTACTTTGCTACCTGCTGACATAGTGTTATGGGATTCCCATTTAAAGCCTTCAGTGGCTTCCCATAACCTCTATGGTAAAGTCCAAACTCCTTTGCAAGGTATTGATGGTCCTTGGAGATCAGATCATAGCCAACTCTTATGCCCCATCCCTCACCATGTCCCTTTTGCACTTTACTCCATGGGCTCACATGCTCGCTCCGCAAAGGTCCTTTCCTCTTTCTCTGCCAAACAGTAATCTATCTAGATCATCATCTTCTGAGATCTCCAAGGCACGTTGCTTAGTCTTTGTTCTAGCACTAACCGTATTAGTTAAAATTGCTTAAGTGTTTGTTTCTCTACTTTTCTCCACCTCAACTGGATTGTGATCTCTTTGAGGGTAGGGAACATGTCATATTCACCTTGTATCCCTAGTGCCTGGGTCACCATTTGAGCATTGTAGAGATTCAATAAGGTGATTCAGCCAATAGGCCAGTGCCTACTTCAACCCTGTAAACCAAAAGGAATAGAATTGACACAACAGAAATTATTATTTTTGCTCATTTTTTTATTATTAAATCATAGCTGTGTACATTAATGCGATCATGGGGCACCATACGCTGGTTTTATAGACCATTTGACACATTTTCATCACACTGGTTAACATAGCCTTCCTGGCATTTTCTTAGTTATTGTGTTAAGACATTTATATTCTACATTTACTAAGTTTCACATATACCCTTGTAAGATGCACCGCAGGTGTAATCCCACCAAACACCTTTCCCCCTTCCCCTTATTCTTACGTTATAACTGGGTTATAGCTTTCATGTGAAAGCCATAAATTAGTTTCATAGTAGGCTGAGTAAATTGGATACTTTTTCTTCCATTCTTGAGATACTTTACTAAGAAGAATATGTTCCAGCTCCATCCATGTAAACATGAAAGAGGTAAAGTCTCCATCTTTCTTTAAGGCTGCATAGTATTCCATGGTGTAGAACAGAAATTATTTATAAAATTTTCTCTCCCTGTTATGAGGCTAAGCCCAAAATAAATTCAATGCCTAGTTCTCAATGGAAAATGGCAATGTCTTTAGGTGTTATACTATACTTCCATGACTCATTGTGAGGTGAGTCCAAAATGACTGAATTAGTGCTTCCAAGGCACTAGAGAGGTGGTAGTGGTAAATATTAGAGTGCTTTTAGAAAACTCCCTGGTAATGTTTGCAGGTTTGCACTCTGTTTATTATCCTAGCCCCATTTCTTTGTTCAGATAGAATTTGGGTAGCTGACTCACACTATGGAAGAATTTTAGAGGAAGATAGATTAAGTGGCCCTCTTGTGCAAGAGAATTTCAGTCTGGCTCCTATGGCTTTAGTGACTATGGCCTTTATACCCTTAGCATGTCATTTCCATGAAAGTGCTTAGTTAAAATAAATACCTCGTTATTTTTAAGTACCCAGCCCCAATCAATTGACTGATAATATAGAGCTTATAGAGCCTATTCAATTGTCAATTTGTCCCTCTCCCAATTATGAATTTTCTTTTTCAATAATTAATATTTAATGATGGTTGTATAAGTGAATCATATTTAGGTATGTATTCAGTATCCTAAGAAAATACTTGATTTATTTTATTTATATAGGCTTGAATTATTGAGGCATTTTATTTTTTTGTTATTATTTCAAAATATTCCAGAGGTATAAATGTTTTTGGTTATATGGATTGCTATTATTATACCTGAGTGAGGGTTATAGGTGTGCCCTTCATTCAGATAGTATTCATTCTACCTGTTAAGTATGTTTTTGCCAATTCCTTCCTCCCCATTTCCCCCACAAGATTTCCACTGAGTTTCACTTCCCTCTGTGTACATGTATACTTTTGATTAGGTCCAATTTAATAGCAGGTACATGTGGTATTAGTTTTTACATTCTTTAGATATTTCATGTAGGAGAATGGGATCCAGTTCCATTCTGATCATCACAAAAGGTCTTAATTAATCATTCTTAACAGCTAAATAGTATTTCATAGCATACATATACCACATTTTGTTAATTCACTTATGAATTTATGGATATAGAATTTGGGTTGATTCTATATCTTTGCAATTGTGAATTGTGATGCAATAAACATTCAAGTACAGGTGTCTTTTTCATAAAATGGCTTCTCTTCCTTTGGGTAAATACCTAGTAGTGAGATTGCTGGAGTGAATGGTAGGCCTACTTTTAGTTCTTTGAGAAATCTCCATACTGTTTTCTGTAAGGTTGTACTAATTTGCAGCCCCAGTAACAGTGTATATGCATTCCTTTATCTCTGCATCCTTGCCAGCACCTATTGGTTTTGGAATTTTTAATAAAAGCCATTCTAACTGGGGTAAGGTGATATCTCATAGTGATTTTAATTTGCATTTTCCTGATGATGGTGACAGTGAGTATTATTTTATATGTTTATTGGCCATTTGTCTATCTTCTTTTGAAGAAAAAATAACTTCTGTTTTATGTTTTTTGACCACTTTTTATTTTTTTTTTCTTGCTGACTTTCTTGAATTCTTCATAGACTCTGGTTATTAGTCCTTTATCAGATGTATAGCTTATGAATATTTTCTCCCATTCTTTAGACTGTTTGTTCTGTTCATTATTTCTTTAGCTGTGCAGAAACTTTTTAATTTAATTAAATTCCGTATATTTATTGTTGCTGTGATTGTCATTGGAGCCCCCTTCATAAATTCTTTTGCCTAGCTGATATCTAGAAGAGTTTTTCTAAAATTTTCTTCTACAATTTATGGTTTCATGCTTTACATTTAAGTCCTTTATCCATCTTGATTTAACTTTTGTGAGTGGTGAGAGATGTGGATCCTGTTTTATTCTTTGGCATATGGCTATCTAATTTTCCCAGTACCACTTATTTAATCAGGCTTCTTTTTTCTCAGTGTATATCGTTGTCTGCTTTGTTAAAGATCAGTTGACTGTAGGTAAATGGTTTTGTATCTGAGTCCTGTGTTCTGTTGCATTGGTCTATGTCTCTATTTTTGTGCCAATACCATACTGTTTTGGTTATTATAGGCTTGTGGGATAGTTTGAAATCTGGTAATGTGATGCCTCCAGATTTGTTCTTTTTGTATAAGATTACTGAGGCTATTTGAACTCTTCTCTGCTTCCAAAAAAAGTAAGGAACTATTTTTTTCTAGGTCTTTGTAATATGACATTGGTATTTTAAGGAGCATTACATAGAATCTATAAATTATGTTGGGTAGTATGGACATTTTAATGATGTTGATTCTACCAATCCATGAATATGATATATTTTTCTATTTGTGTCCTCTGTGATATCTTTCCTTGGTGTCTCATAATTCTCCTTATAGAGATCTTTTGCTTCTTTTATTAAGTATATTCCCAGGTATATTTGTGAGGCATTTACTAAGAACGAAAAAGTTTCTTGAGTGCTTATTCTATACTTTATTGATTTTTTTGTGTTAAAATGTAAACAAGAATCATCAGCAATATCTATTTGTGGTTTTTCTAGGACCCCATCATAAAGTAACAAGTTACAACACTATTAACTGCAACCTTGGCAAAACAGAGCAGGGATCAGGTTTTTTAAATGCCAGAAAATAAGAGGAAAAACATATATGCAAGAAGAAATGTTACCAGGAGCACCCCATACAGTAAATAAACTGAACAATAAAAGCAGGACAAAAACTTAAAGTTTATTACTTGCATACAATAGAAATTTAGAATTTGCTATAGTCTGATTTCAAGATTAAGTATGTCATTAAGGAAAAGGTTGAGTATAAGCAGGACTAAGATGTGCCCTTATTTCTCATCATGGTCAAAGCACTGCAAATTTTATCTGGTGCCCCAGTGAGAGCCTGCTGAAGCAGGACTAAGAGACGCCTATCAGTGATGGTGCAAGGCCATTTGGCTGGAGCTGATTTCTGCTAACAGAGCCAAAGGCTGCAGCAAAATCTACAAAACAGTAGAGAAGTGTTTAATAGGGCTTTATATACTTTGTTGTACCAAATGACAGAGTTGTTTTATTACATATAAAATTCTATGTGCACTGAGAGCAGGTCATGCTAAACTAAATTTAATGCCTTAAACATCTACTTAAAAAGAATTTTAAAAGTCTGTTACTAGACTCTGATCAAGAGAGTGCTATAGATGTAATACATTTGGTTTTCTACAGTGTTTAATATTCATTTGTTCAACAAATGTTTATCAGATGGCTACTATTTGATACTATTGTGCCAAGCACTCTTCTAAGCACTGGGGATACAGCAAGGAAAAATGACAGTTAAAAATCCATGTTTCTTGGAGCTGACATTCTACTGGGAAAAAGAGGAAACCATCAAATAAATAACTTAGTCTGTTATTAGGGCAGAGGCTAGAGGGTACTTGGCCAGAGGAGCTTGAGATGGGGGGGAGATGTTATTTAATGTAAGATGGTGCAATAGTTTGGATATTTGTCCCCTCTGTATCTCATGTTGAAATTTGATTCCCAATGTTGGACATGGGGCCTAATGGTGGTAGGTAGGTAGGTAGGGGTGGATCCTTCATGAATGGCTTAGTGCCATTCTCACAGACCAAAGTGAGTGCTCACTCTTAGTTCCCACAAAAACTGGCTGATGGAAATAATCTGGCACCTTCCCCCCCTCTCTTGCTCCCTTCCTCTTGCTGTGTGATACCTGCTTCCCTTTGCCTCCCACCATGAGTGGAATGTCCTGAAACCCTTGCCAGAAGCAGATGCTGGCATCATGCTTTGTATACAGCCTGCAGAGCCATTAGCCAAAAAATCCTCCTTTTAAATAAATTATGTAGCCTCAGGCATTCCTTTATAGAAACACAGAACAAACTAAGGTGGATAATCAGAGAAAGTCTATGTAATCAGGTGACTGTGATCAGAGTGAGACCTGAAAGAAAGGAGAGAAAAAAGTCATACAGATAGTGCGGTGAGTATCCCAGGTGGAGGGAACAGCAAGTGCAAAGGTCCTGAAGCACAAAAAGGTTAGTTTTTGAAAAATGGCCAGGAGGCCAGCACAGCTAGAGATGATTGCGCCAGGAGGAAAGTGAAAGAGGAGGACCGAAGGATAGCAGAGTATAGGAGGGCACACAGGTTGCTTAGTCAGAGTGAAGACCTTGGAGTTTAGTGGGAGAAGAATGAGATGCCAGGGCCTCTAATGGCTTCTTAAAGACGGAGAAATGAAAACTGGCTAGAAGTACAGTTAAGTGAATTCCTGGCTGATGGAGCCACTCCATCCTAAGTGATGATTAAGGGATCAATGCAAAAGTGGAGGGAGGTTTCTAAGTGGCCTACTATAGAGTTCTCTACTTGGCTGCACTATCATCTGAAATTCCTTTGACTTGGGTGAATAATCATGGTAATATTAATAAGAGCTAATACTTAAATAGCACTTAGTGCAAGCCAAGCACACAGTTCCAGTTGCTTTAAATATATTCACTCATTTAATTCTTACAATAGCTTTATGACTAAGCATTATTATTCTATAATCATCACTTTGCTGATAAGGCTATGGAAATTCTAAGAGGCAAAATAAAGTTCCCTGGATCATAGCCTAGTATGATGGTGGCCTGGTTCCAGACTCAGTCCTTATAATCATCATACCATGCTCTGAATATGGAATATATACATGCTCACCAAATTTTCTGATAAAACTGAAATAAATGATAATATGTTAACTGACCGACAGAAGCAGGGTTCATATTAAAGACATTTTTCCATCATGATCTAGAATACACGCACCACTCAAATACAAGTTCTGTATAGTAGTAATCATCTTTAGTATGTGAGATGTACTCTATCTTCTCTTCCCTTCTAATTTTATTTTTTTAAGTATTTCGGTAACAGATCTCAGCCTACAGTGCAATGTATTAGTATAATCTAGTCCTCCCAGAATATGGGGTACCACTTTCATTTATCACCCATCTTACCCACAGACACATGTGTATCTCCTGTCCAGGTATTTCCAGGGAGTTGTAGTCTCTAACTGAATAAAGACAACATAGATAAAAGGTCTGTGGGGAGACTGGCATTTTGGTTATGTTACAAAGTTGCTACATGGAATAGATGGACAAGGACCCACTTTTCTCATTAGGGAGACTTCATGTAACTGAACTGGTTGGGAGATAGCAGGAAGGCAAGTTCAATATCCAGTTGTGTAGCATGGACTAGGGCATGGGATATATTGTCCAGTTGTGTGTCAATGACTTTACAGTTGCAGCTGGTAGAAATTCCCTTGTGATCTTGGAAATAGGTGTATAATTAGTCCTAGTGTTCTATGTCACGAGTTCCATTATTTTCTTGAGTGTCTTCATAGATAGTTTAAGAGGGAAACTGCATTTAGGGTTGATAATCTTAACTGTGATGTGGTAGACAAGTTTTGCTAAAGTTCAATGTTTATAGCTGAGTTTACAAGTAGGAAAGCTATATTTTATATATTGTATTTTCCAGCCTTCCTTCCTTCCTTTTTTTTTTTTTTAATTTTGGGTGAATATGAGGGTACATAAGATTAGGTTACATAATTTGCATTTCTAAAGGGAAAGTCCAAAGTCTCAGTTGTAGTTGTGTCCTTCACCCAGGAAGTGTGCCACATATTACTACATTGTACCCAATAGGTGGGAACTTACCTAGCCCCCTTCTTTAATTTATTTTTTTTCTCTAATTTAGGCCTGTGGTTGTTGGTCTACTAGTTTCAGATTAGTATTGGGTACATGTGATGCTTGCTTTTCCATTCTTGAGATACTTTACTTAGGGGAATGTTCTCCAAATCCACCCAGGTAAATACCAAGGACGTAAAGTCTCCATCTTTTTATGGCTGAATAGTATTCCATGGTATACATATACCACAGTTTATTAATCCATTCATGAGTTGGTGGGCACTTGGGTTATTTCCACATCTTTGTGATTGAACATTGAGATTCTATTTGACTGCAAATGTCCTTATGATAAAATAATCCCTCCTTTCTTTTTAGCATGAGCCACAAAATGGTTTGTGGTCATTTATTGTTATTTTTCATTTTTGACAGGTAACTAGATTTTAGGTTATGATTGGGGTTTTTTTGATAAGACAGTAAATTTAATATCTCTAAATACAATACTAAAATATTAATATGTTATTTAAAGGGACATTTATCTTTATATCTTTAAATTACCATTAATTTTATAACTTGGTAGCTACATCTTTTTGCAATGTGAGTTGGCGTGCCTTCTGTGCTAAATGTTTTTTTTTTTTTTTGGACAGGGCTGGGTTTGAACCTGCCACCTCCGGCATATGGGGCCGGCGCCGTACCCCTCTGAGTCACAGGTGCCACCTGTGCTAGAGGTTTTTGAGAGCTGTGCCTAAGTCATCTTAATTCTTTCACTTCTTTTCCCTCTTTGAATTACTCTATTTCTTCTAGGTCTTTCATGATGGTATTTATCCTTCACTCAGTACCAAAGCTCCTGTATAAAAATATAAATGTAAGTTCTGGAAGTATATATTAGTATGTAGTTATAAGGTGCTCACCAGATGAATGTGATTCTTTTGGATTATAATAATAAATGCAAAAATAAAGCTATTATAAATCTTATAGAAATATGGGTTGAGCAGCATTGAGTTATGCTATTCTTATGTTTCTAATGAAAGATGCTACTATTTCTTCAAGGGAAACAAAGTCTTTCATGGTGAGAAATTCTAAGTATCTCTTGTGTGTCTCTATGGTGGGCACAGCAAAAACTAAACTGATGTCATATAGTTCTTTCTCATGACATTAGGAGCACATTGAAAGAAACTTTGGAGCAAAGGCAAGGTGATTTAAACAGGCAAGATTGCGAAGAGGTAGCAAGGTGGATGGTGGAATACAGGTCCTGTATCTGGTGTGGCACTGTGCTTAAGGGCATGGGCTGCCAAAAAGATCACAAGCTACAGAGTCACAGATCTGAATTTAAATCCTGGCTCCACATCCCAGGCTGGTCTTTGTAATGTTCTCATTAGATTGAGACACTTAAAATATTTCTAATTGGCACCAGTGTGGCTGTAAACACAGAAGCCAAAATGGGCACTGAAATCACTAAGCATTGCCGAGCTATAGGTGGTCAGCCAGATGGTTTCTAAAATTCTTAAACTGAAAAATTTTTAAATCTCCTGATCATTGTTAAAATCCAGATTTTAAAGTTTTCTTATGCAACTGTAGAACCCTCAGAATATGGCAGTAGGCTTTGGGTTAGGAAATACTGCACTACGTAAAGCTGGCTAGACCCAGGAATGTTGGGGGACTAGGGTTCAGCTATAGGGCTGAAAAGAGGACTAAAGTGGATTAAGAGTGGGTCAGGGAAAGTCCTACCATTTTATTGTAAACCTTGAGTCAGGTGAGATGGGATGAGATTAATAGCATTATTTAAGAGAAATAAGTCTAAAAAGGACTGAGACAGAAATGTACTTCATGGCCTAGCTTCTCACACTTTAATATATATAATAATCCAAGTGTATCTTGTAAAATGCACACTGTTGTTCTGTAAGACTGCAGTGGGTCCTAAGACTCTTAACTAAGCTTCCAGATCATGCCATGCTTTTGGTCCCTAGACCATTCCTCTTTGAATATTAAGGGGTTAGAGCCCTGGTTCTCTTAAAAATAGTGATGCCTGGGGCCCACCTCCTGAGATTTCAGTGTAATTGGTCTGAGTCTGACCTGAGCATCCTGATTTGTGAAAGCTCTCAGGGTGATTATTAAGTATGAGATGCACTGCATTAGTGTGAGCACCCAGGGGGAGGTGAACAGAGGAGTGGCGAGAGGTCTAGCAATGCCACATAAGAGGCAGCCGAAGACAACTCACATGATTTAGCTTAGGTTCAGAGAAGTGTGTGCATATATGTGTTGAAGGACCTTGTGTTTATATGTTTGGTGGCAGAGAGGAGTTGAATGAGCTTGAGTGTTACAGAGGATACAGCTGGAGCCGACAAATGAAAACTACGGATGACCCTTATTGCAGATCTTCAGTTTAGCACAAGTTTGTGCTTTCTGACTTACTGGGCTGTCCACCACAGAACAAGCTCATCTGTCAAAGTGTGCGCACAGCGGCTGAATGATGGTCTGCTGGCTGGGTTTGACAAGGGCTCACTGCAAAGGTCGGGAGTTTGCACTATTTGACCTCAGAGTATTCTCCTGTGGGGCAAGACTTTCAGAGAACTGTGACTGGACCCAAATATCTGCCCTCACTTTGTCAGGTTGTGTCTCTGGTAGTTATTTTACTCTTCAAAGGTTTTAGTAATGGGAGACTAGATATAGCCAAAGAGACCTTATTATCTGATGACGGCTTTCATTATAGGGTGACTTTCTTTCCTTTTAAATTTGAATAGTACATCATTTTTATGCAATTGATTAAATAATAAACCTACCTTCTCACCCTTATTTGTGATTGCATTCATAAGCCATGAATAATTAGAAATAATATATGAAACAAAGGCCTTCTGGGCTTATCTCAAAATAATTAAACCATAATGAAATTTCATAAGAATAATCAGCCTCCCTACCCCACATGCCCAAAGACCACACACACACACACACACACACACACACCTACCTCACTATGTTCTCACTATGTTTCATATTTCTCAAATCCCAGATAATCAGTGTGAGCCATTTGTTTCTCCATGTGCCTCACATGGTAGAGGGAGTGAGCAAGTGAGAGAAAGAGGTCTCTTGGGGGGATTCTGTTTATTCCTTGGTAGATTAATCCTCACTTCCTCAGACCTCACGAAAGAGGCAGTGTAAGAGAAAATGAATATACTTGGGAATCAGAGAGAACTGCCGTGAATCCTGGTGCTGCCATTCCTTAGCTGTCCCCAGGATCTTGGGCAAATCCCTCCAAGTCAGTGGTTCCCAACCTTCCTAATGCTGCGGCCCTTTAATACAGTTCCTGTGGGTCACCACCCACAGGCTGAGAACAGCTGCTCTAAGTCATGGTAATCATGCTTTCCATGTACAGCTGTGGCTATGATGACTACAAAATACCTGTGAAGTGCCTAGTGCAGTGTTGGGCACATTTGGGGACTCAACAAAGGGCAAGTATCATTGATAGGCACTATGGAATCTCCGGCTCCCAGACGCCTCATACATGTAAACGAATAGTCAGTAAAACTGAGTGGACAGCCCCCCTTCTCCAAAGTGGCAGCTGTTTCTTTGTTTGCTAATTTAGGACACCTGAAAAGAGATTAACCTAAAACATGCTAATTTTTCACACAAATGTGGAGAATTAACAAATCCTGGTATCGAGTATTCTCTGCCACCACTCAGTCCCTTCCAGTCCCTGCTGTCGCAGAGGATGACCACAGCAGCAGCTGCAGCTATGGAGATTACATTTCTTGAGCTCTTGCCACATGTCAGGCTCTGCTGAAATCTTTCAGGTAGCGACTCCTTTAAAATGAGGTAAATATTATTGACCCCATTTTACAGATGAGGAAAAAATGAGACTCAGTCATGCTGGGAAGTTGTTCAGGAGTCCACAACTGGTACCATGTACGTGAGAGTGTAGGTTCATAATCCCTTATCTGCAGTTTTGAAATCCAGTAGAGTGGAAATTAAATGCTGTTTATTGCAAGTTTCCAGCAAACTCCTTTGGTATCAGAACTTGACCTGAACTAACTGTGTGGCTATTTATAGTCTGTTTACTCTACTTAATCTGAGTATTCTGCTTTACCCCGGAAAGTTGCTGTAAAAGGGGTGTTATGTCACATGCAGTTATGTATGTTGAATCACATTTCTGAAATCCAAACAATTCTGATTGCTGAAACGCTAGGCTCCAGGTGTTTTTGGTGAGTAATCATGGCCTTTTTTTGGCAAATGTCCACATTTAAATTACTTGTGGATTAGTTAACTATTTGTGAGCTGAATTGGTAAGCTCACCAGGTAAAAAACTGACTGGTCAAAGGACTTTTGGAACATAGCCTTCCTCTAAATTACCTTCTGCCTATAAACCCAAGAAAGAGAAATTGTCAGAGCCCTGCCCTCTGGGAGATGCTGATGTAATTTGAGAGAAGCTCTTACTCAGATACATTGCTAAGGATAAGGAAACTTAACTTGAGAACAGCTGCAAGCCACACGATCTAATTTCCATAATTAAAGTTAAATGAAATATTTGGGAAAGGTGGGAAGCATAGCTTCATTCCCCAGGTCCTTGAAGTACATTTACACTTTTCTTGCAGTTTTGCAGCAGTGATTAGAGTAGGAGTTCCATGCTGTTCAGGGAGAGGCTGTCCTCCTTTATCTCAAGGCCATGGCCGTTCTTCAGCCAGTCAACAGCTGGGTCTTAGGAATTTTTCAACGCCTCCCCTTGAACCAGGCACTAGGAAAATTTGCTGCCATAGGTTGTCACAACCCGACCACTGCTATTCTACATGTAGACTTCTGATGTTTCTGCTGTGCAATTTTAAAGGCATGTGTTTGAAGAAGTCGCTAGACTTTCTGAGGGAGAGGGCGGGCAGCACAGATAAGACATGGGCGGGAACTTCTCCCTGATAATGAATCACTGCCCCAAATCCAGACAGCATGCGGTATTTTCCCACTGCAGTTGGTATTCAGCACCAGAATATTGGGTTTATCTTGCTTTTGGTTTTCCTTTATTTCTCCCATGCAATTTGGCATGTCTCACTTTGTGTTTCAGATGACAGGATGCAGGGGACTTAATGACTTTCGGGAAGATACAATAAAATCAGAGGGAAAATTGAATGTGACTTCTTGCGGTGCTCAAGCAAAAATCAATATCCCTAGTCCATTATGGTATATTCTTCCCAACTTTTTAAAACATAAAAATAGATATTGTGTACAGTTCTTGGCATTTAATTCATTTACGCCAAACAAAAAATTCAGGTGGTAAAGCAATATTTTTCAACATATTTATTGAGGTCTAACTAATACAAGATTCACCCATTTGAAGTACACAATTCAGTGACCTTTAGTGTATTTACAGATACATCCAACAGTCATCACAATCAATTTTAGAACAATCCATCAACCCCCCAGAGAAACCCCATACCTATTAGCAGTCACTTCATATTCCCTTGCCCTTCAGCCTATGGAAACCACTCATCTATTTTCTGCCTTTTGGTTCTGGCCATTCTATATAAATGGAATTATTCAGTATGTGGTCTTTCGTGCCTTAGCTTCTTTATTTCAGTTAACTTTCAAAGTTCACCCACATAGCATCGATTAGTACTTTATCCTTTTTATGGCTCAGTAATATTTCATCATATGGCTAGACCTCAATTTGTTTATCCACCCATCCACTGAAGGACATTTGTTTTGTTTTTAGTTTTGGACTATTATCCATAATGCCACCATGAACGTTCCTGCATGTTTTCATGTAACCATATGTCATTGTTTCTCTTAGGTAGAGACCTAGAAGTGGAAGAGACAGTATTTTTATTGTCCTCATTTTATAGGAAAGTCTCTTTCATCAGAAAGGCAACGCATTCAGTCACATTGATTGTTCAGCATACTGGCTTTAGATCTGTCACACTGATGTGGGTTCAAATTTTGGCTGTCTCACTTAATCTCTATGTGACCTCAGGCAAGTCAGTAATTTTCATGAGGCTCAGTTTTCTCTTCATCAAAATGGCCGTGAAAACTATAGTAGTTATATCATAGGTCTCTGTTATTGTGAGGATTAAAGGAAACATTACATACGAAGTGCTGAGCACAAGACTCGCCTAGCACACAGCGCTCAAAATGTGTTAGCTGCTATTATTACCACCCTTTCCTACAGCCCCTAAGAAAGTACTGAGGAAGCCTAGTTTGAAGTTACATTAACAATGAGATCTGTCACGGATGCCCTGTCATTGAGTCCCAAAAGAAGGTTAACGTCTTCAGAAAGAATTACAGAAACTAAAGTAGCAGCTTCTAAGCTTGGAGACTGACATTTGGAAATAGGCGTGCATGACTCAGAGGCAGACTGACCCAGAGGCAGAACAACCCACGACTGAACTGTCTGGAAGCACCACTCCAGATGGATTTGGTGGGCATGAGCAGGATCAGAAAGCCAGAACTGTAGCCATTGTGAAGGCTTTCCTCCCTGCAAGCCAGTGTTTTAGGAGATTCAGAAACATTGGTAAAGTTTCTTTTACATACTTGACATGAGCGAGGTTGTATACAGTGGTGACTAAAGGCAGCGATTCTGGCACCGCCTGCATTTAATGCTGCTCTACCATTTACTGGCTATGGGAGGTTGGGCGAGTCACTTAACCTCTCTGTGATCCAATTTCCTCGTCTGTGAAACAGGATAATAGCAGCCCCTACCTCACAGGGCTATTCTACAGATTAAATAAGTTCATATACATGAAATACTAGAAACAGTGCCTGGTGCAGAATAAGTCCAATTGATGGGCTGGTTGTTGTGATGTTCCTGTTACTATCACTATTCTGTTGACTTATAGCTAAGGGGCTTTCCAATGGCTTGTTTTCCCAGTGAGATGATGCTCATGTGTATTGCTTCTTGCATCTGTTATTGCATAACAAATGACCCTAGAACTCAGTAACTTAAAATAGCAATCATTTTGTTAGGCTCACTTGCTCCTTGTAGCATCAACTAATGTCACTTAGTGACCTTCAACTGGTATATAGCCTGGCCTAAGGAGTCCAGAATGCCTTTTTCCCTTATCTGGTTGCTACATGGGAGTGACTCAAAGATCAGGGCTGCTACCAGAGCACTTTAATCCGGCTTCCCCTTGTGGCTTGGGTTTCTTTACAGCCGAGCAGATTTTGGGTAGTCATCTTCTTTACACAGCAGCTCGGGGCTCTCAACATGAATGCCCCAGTGGTCAGGCATAAGAAGCTCCATGGCCTTTTATGACTTAGTCTTAGAAATTACGCAGTAGCATTATTGCCACAAAGTCTGTAAGTAGTTAAACCAGGATTTGAATCCAGATATGTTTGACAGCAGAGCTTGTATTTGAAATGATTCTTTCCCCTTGCTCTAAAGAAAGATGGGTTGTGTAAAAAGAAGTCATATTTGTCTGGTAGAAAGCTAATTACATATGACAATTTTCACTGAAATTATTCATTTGGTTTCTTCCCATGATTACTTTATTACAAATAAATACAGCTGATGTCTCCACTGCTTGATATGAGAGAAGGGAAGGGAAACAAAAGGATTTCTTTTTCTCAAAGACCATCAGGTTTATTTTTGCTCCCAGAGAGAACTCGTAGTTTTCCATTAACTCAACAAGAAAAGAAAAGAAAAGAAAAGAAAAATACTAACCATGAGCCAACTTGAGGAAGCAGCATTTGGGAGCCACAAAGACATTTCTCTGAATTACCAAGTGCTATGTTTGGGGAAAAATGGATTTATTGAAATGTAAAAATATACAGTACATGTTATGCTAAAATGTGCCTATGGTGTAATTTAAATTTAAGCATGCTACCAAAAAAAAATAATAAATGTGGAGTAGACCCACATTTTTATTTTCTGATTGCATCTATACTTAATACATTTAATGCAATAATTTTAATGATTATTCAATCATTTTTAAAGGGATAAATGCTTTTAATGTGACTGATGTCATAAATAGTGCAGTCTTTGGAAAACCAATCTGTCCTGCTTTTGTACATCCTTACTTTCCTATTTCTGCTTTTGTGATCTCAACTTGACCTCTGGTCCAGTTAGTTCTCCCTGGCTTCACTGCCTTTCCTGTTCAGAAGTGGCCCAGCACTCCGATAACCCTTTTGTTTATTACCACACATCTCTTCCCTTTTATGTTTTTGTAAGACAAAATGCTAACTCTGGCTACCTGATTTATCTGGGAGGTTTCCTAAATCAGAAACTTAGGCCCCATAGGGCCTAACTTAGGCTATCACTAGCCTACATTGTCTCTAGACTTTAAGCATTCCTAGTGGCTTTTAATCCTCACCAATGTACTTTTTATAAGGAGTATTTACATTTTTCTATTAGGCTTCCCATTATCCTAGAGGAGAAAGTAGCAAGTATATCTCTTAAGATATGAAATAACAAAGCTAAACTGTGTGATATTTCAATCCCAGCAGAACTTGGGTAAGGATTCAAACACTTTGAATCTAAATCAGAATATTTAGCCTGGGTGCTGAGCCACTCATTTAACTGATGTATAGAGAACTGGGAATGTTAGGGTCTGAAAACTTTGATTCCATGTAAGCAATGGAGTTCCATGTGTTCCTTTGACCCACCCCTGCTACTGTAGTTGGCACTTTGAAATAGCCCATGGCAGTTTCCTTGGATGATCTTGCCTCATCTCTTGCTTTCCACATTCCTTGACTCAGACCTGGGGACATTCCAAACAATGGGACAAAAATAACTCAAAGAATCCCTGAGGCAATAAAAGCAGACCTCCAAGACCAAGTTGCAGTTTGTTTTCTTGGCACTGAATTCGCCCTGGATTTCTGCCCAGAAATGCTGTCCCTTTCCTCCATCTTGCCAAGAATAGGACTTCTGCATTCTAGGTCTTCATGGGCAACTCTTTTTAGAGCTCTATTCCTAGATACGGATTCAGGTGGGACCTTATGCAAGCTACTGCATTAGGTACACAGAGATAAGTGAAGACAGCATCTTCCCTCAAGGAGCTTACCTAGTCATGTAGAGAGTGGAGAAAGTGACATGCTGGTACTGGTTTTTAATTTTTAGGAATTTTAAGGGATTTTGAGAGCTAGTTGTTAAAACAATCACTATTAAAAATAATTATATAAACCTATAATTAAAAAATTATTAAAAATAAAAGTAATTCATTAATTTTGAATTGTTTTATGATATTTTAGTATTTATGCAATTGGGATTATTTATGTATGTTTTATTGGTATGTGGAAATAGTATATAATTGTTTGCTACTACGTAACTCTCACTATTCTATGTTCAGCAGCATCATGCTGGTAGCTTGAAATTGACTATGGAGTCATGGTGGGAGTATTTACACCATGAAAATTGGCAACCACTATAAATCAGGACTTTTTGCTGGAGTGGAGTTAGTTGTTAAATATTTATAAGCTCAACATAACCTCCTGAGCTGGGAAGGTAAAGAAAAAGTTGTCTCTTCCAGTAATGAGTAAGTGGCATCATAGAAGTTCAAGGAAAATTCTCTGAGTTGGGGAAATACTTTAGGATGGTGATAACATTTGATAAACTTTGAATGATGGATAAGATTTTATTGAGCAGAGATTGATAGATATATTATCCTTAGTAGACAGGAATAATGAGTCTTTCTCCTTGCAAGGAGAAAGAATTGGACATATTGAGCAAGCAACTAGAAATGTATGTGATTGATACTTAAGACTTGTGTAAGACAGTAGTAAAGATGAAGGTGGGAAAGTCAGTCTAAGCCTAAGTGTGTAGGATTTAAAACCCATAGTTAGAATCCTGTACAAAATGGAAACATGGAGCCTGGGGACAGTTTTGACCAGAAGCACAACATCTTGAGAGCTGTGCTTTTGGAAGATTGCCATACTAGGCGCATGCAATAGGGCCAGAAACAGGAGAATAGCTTGAAAGTCACTGCTTCAGTATTGTGGAGCTAATAAGGACCTAAACTAGGGTTTTGGCTCAGGAAGGAAAAAGGTGGGTTCTGATGCAAAAGATATTTTAAACTCATTTCTAATGCCAGCATTTACAGAAGTTTCTACTGTTATCTTAGCAGTCTCTTAACTATGTGAAAAAAAAAATATATGCAGGTACCATGCAAATTTTAATGGGAAATATTGACCAGTGTTTCACTAGTCACTTTTTGATTCAACTTCCCTAAAGGAGAGGAGGGAAGGATTTGCATTCCTAAAGATGAATTACAAGATTTTTGATGTTCTGTATGACAAAAATAATTCCAGGAGCCAATGACCAATGTGTAGGCAGCTCCCATCACCAGAATTCCATGGCTTGACCTTTAGAAAATTGGTATGGTAAATGGATAAAGTAGAGCATGGAAAAATCTCTTTCTCTCTCTCTCTCCACCTCCCTCTTTCTTTCTTTACAAAAATTAAATCAATTTTTTTCTTTTTCTTCTTTTTCTATTATTCATTTCTTATTTTAAGACAAAGTCTTACTCAGTTTCCCTGGGGTTGAGTGTCATGGAGTCATAGCTCATAGCAACCTCCAACTCTTGCGCTCAAGCAATCTTAAACTCCTGAGTAGCTAGGACTACAGGTGCCCACCATGACACCTGATTAGTTTTTGTATTTTTAGTAGAGATGGGGTCTTGCTTTGCTCAGGCTGGTCTGTAACACCTGAGCTCAGGCAAGCCACCCACCTAAGCCTCCCAGAGTGCTAGGATTATAGGTGTGACCTTGCCCAGCCTCAATTTATTTTCTTTAGCAAAACTTACGAAATCTGGATGTGGAACCATGAATATCTCTGAAAGGGAAAACTGGATCAAGTATTAAGACTTCCCTTCTAGGGAGGATCATGACCCAAATTTTTCTTTCCCTCTTCCTACTTTCTTGCTCTTTAATGAAAACCCAGGATTCTCAGTTGTATCAAATGGTGTCTGAAAGCTTTGCAAAGAAGTGCTTTGGAAAAACTCATGGTTGGATGGTAAGAGACTTGCAGTTGGCACATAAGGCACCCAACTCTCAAAAACACCAAGTTTAACACCTCACTTCTGAGATTTCTTGGGAAAGGCATTTCCCTACTTTGAAATATAATAGAGATAACACTGTTTCTGGCACCAATTGAAGATAATTGTGCTTAATCCTGCTGAAGTGCTTTGCATTTGGAAATTATATTCATGCTGGGCTAGAAGAGTATGTGACCATCCATCTTTTGAGTTGGATAGACCTTTGGAAGTGGTGGGGGGTGAGAACAGGGATACCTGAAGGTTCATATATCCAGATGAGGAAATGGGAGATACTGAATTTGGTATTCCAGAGATGGATTAGGAGAATGGATGCACTGCAGTGTGCTACAGATCATGATGGCTGTGGGGTGGTGAGAGGCATTGGCGGTCATAGCTACTGCCCCAAAGGCAGGGGAATAATTGCTTTATTGCTTGGGAGCAACCTTTTGGAGACACTTCTAGGGAAAGGATAGGAAAATGAGTTTCTGGCCTGCCATTCCCTTTGAAACTTGGTTCTGGGGATATGACATCCTAGGAATGATTTTGCTTAGATGATGGGTCATTTTTATAAGGTTACTCTGGGAAATTGATTAGAGGGGGAAAATAATGCAGGGAGAAGAATGGTGGCACTATTGCTGACAGTCATGGTGAGAAATGATAGGGACTTGGTCAATGTGTTAATGGTGGAAACAAAGAACCTCAAAGGTGGAAGGTGATTGTGAAGACAGATGGTTAGTGACATGAGGGAAAAGGAAATTTAAGAATGAACTTTTAGAAAAAAAGCATCTGATACATTTATTTGATGCTGAAAAGGGGTCAGTTTCCAATACAAAGTTGGGAACCATGGCACCAGAATGGAGTGACTTTGGGTAATTACTGTTTCTCAGTTGTGGTCTGTAACTGTCACACAGCTCACAGGCAATGGCCAATCTTTGAACCCCATTTGTCCCTGAACTCTCTGAGAGCAGATGTGTTTCCAAATGTCAGTCCCTTCTACAGTGGGCAACAACCTTTTCCTCTTTATGTTTTGTGTTTTCCAAATCTGACCCCAGGACCTCTCTCCACCTTGTTTTCTAACCTCCTGACCTAACATCCTTGGGGCTATCCCCAGGAGAGGCCTAGAAAGCCTCAGTTGGGGAAGAGAGGCATGTTTGATTAGAGGAAATCCCAGCACAAAACACTTTCTCTTCCATCTGTGTCGAGCTGGCTTTGGAAGCTATCTGCTTACATCCATGGACAATTTAAAAAATTTCCTTTGTTCTTTTTCTCCTAAGGTATCCTAGTGACAGTTTTCTCTTCCACTGAAGAAAGATTTATGCCCATTGTCACTATTTTTAATTCAGAATGCAAGCTTTACACCTCAATTTCTAGAATAAAACTCCCATTCCAGTGGAAATCCTATTTGACATAGTTTATAGCCTAGTCAATGGCATACTTCTTCCAAGTAGCAGTTGATATGATCATTTTCAGGACAACAAAGCATTTGGGCAGTGTGCAGGACTTCATCATAACCAAACTTGATTTAAAGTGAGCCAATGCTAAGCCCACTATACTAGAGCACAGTTTTCACTTGGGGATGAAGGGGACCCCTCTCAGTCCTGTCCCTGGATGGATAACTACTGTACAAAAGTTCACCTCTTCCAATGTTGCATTAGACAATGGAGATAGTCATCAAGTGATGTGTAGTATATCCTGAAACCAAGTCTTAGACTAGCTTGTGTTTAAAGATAATAATGGGAGGAAAGAAAGAGTGAGCTTGGCAGCAAAGAATATTAATGGAGATTTTCTTCTCAGCAGGAGAAGTTGGAGGCAAAAAGGGAGCCTCTACATGGGATATTTGCTCTTTATTTCTGGACATTCCACTCACTGGTAGTCAGGCAGGCCAGGATTGGAATTCTGATTGCATGACCCTGAGACTCCGTCTTCTTATCTATGAACTTTAGTTCATAACACTTAACACATAACAGTTTCTTACAGTATGGTTAGACAGCCCCATACCATCCCAAACAGTGCCTCAGTGTACCATATCTCTCAATAATGGCATCGCTGTCCAATCAGTTACTGAATTCCTAAACCCAGGAGTTGCCCTTGACTCCTTTCTTTTCCCACCATGCATGTCTAGGTCATCAGTAGGTCCTACAAGTTCTACCCACAGAGCATAGCCCAAGTTTACCAATGTCTCGCACCTCCTCCCACTAGTATATGGTCATCTCTTATGAGGACCCTTGCCCTAACTGTTCTTGTCTTCCTCCTATTTCCTAGGGTGACATTCTAAAAATTCACATTGGTTTAAGATCCTCCAGAGGCTTGTTATTGCAGTAAGAATAGAATCCATACTCCACACTTTTTTTCATTGGTTACAAGGGTCACCAATCAGATCCTGTCTGTTTCTCCGGCTTCATATTTTGCACTCTTTCATCTGGTAGCAGTCTTCAGTCACAAGAACATAAGGGGTCTCTTCCCTAATCAAGGCATTTTCCAGGATATTCTCTCTGCCTAGACCACTCTTGGGCCTACTCCTACTCACCTCCAATCTTTGTATGATTGGCTTCTGCTCATCCTTCAGGTCTCAACTCAGATATAATCCTTATCCCTGTTTATTTTATTGAAGAGAGCACCTGTCCCCTGACACTCTAGGGCAGGCGTCCTCAAACTTTTTAAACGGGGTCAATTCACTGTCTCTCAGACTGTTGGAGGGCCAGACTTAGTTTAAAACAAAAAACTATGAACAAATTCCTATGCACACTGTACATATCTTATTTTGAAGTAAAAAACAAAATGGGAACAGATACAATTCACACCTCTTCATGTGGCCCGCGGGCCGCAGTTTGAGGATGCCTGCTCTATGTATCACCCATATTTCAGTTTCATTCATAGCACGTATTCTTTATGCATATTTTTTCATTTGTGTGCTTTTCACGTTTATTGCTGTGTTTTCCCCATACCATAAGCTGTATGAGAACAGGGACCTTATCTGTCTTATTGTCATAGTTATCTCAGCATCTAGGATAGTGCCTGACGCATAGTAGGTACTCTATATGTATTCATAAGTAATAAATGAATGAATACAAATATGGATAAGATGAATGAATTTGGGGGAGGAGCTGGTGAAATAACAGAAGGGGAAATTATCTATATGCCATAACGTACCATATTTTGCAGTTGTTTTCTTTTGTTCCCATTATAGGCCTTGCATTGCTCATCCTTAGAAATTCCTCTCCACAGAAAATGAGGAGGAGGAACTTCTTTGCTACTGCTTTCTGTCTTATGCTTTGGCCACTCACATGCTGCATATTGGTTTGGTGACCTTTGAATAGTTGCTTCTTCTTCTTCTTTGTTTTTTTTGAGACAGAGTCTCACTATGTCACCGTTGGTAGAGTGCTGTGGTGTCATAGCTCACAGTAACCTCAAACTCTTGCGTTCAAGCAATTCTCTTGCCTCAGACTCCTAAGTAGCTGGGACTACAGGCGCCAGCCACAACGCCCAGCTAGTTTTTGTTGTTGTTGTTGTGATTGTTGTTTAGCAGGCCTGGGCCGGGTTAGAACTCACCAGCCCTGGTGCATGTGGCTGGCACCCTAACTGCTGAGCACGGGCCCCGAGCCAATAGTTGCTTCTTTAATACTCTTGCACATCCAGTCATTATTTTTGCTTAATGGTCCATCACCCCATTTTATTAATATATTTCTAAACTCTGTAAGATCTGAATAATTAGGTGAAAAAATAGAATTTAAGGAATAGTTTGGTTATCCATTTGTAATGATTTCATGGGTATACCTAAGGCCCATAAACCAAAGGCTTGAAGATGAGCTGTGTTAACAGAGTTCTTTATTCCTCCAAGGTAGATAAAGGGGACAGTTGATTTTCTCTGTCAGGGCATGTATTTTCAGAGAGCAGCTTGAAAGACAAAAGGTTATCATCTTTGGATAAACATTAAAAACCTGAGGGCACTTGTCCTCAGTATGTTCCTTTTGTCTCTAGATATTGTCTTTCTCTCAGCCACTGAGTTGCTAAGGCATCTGCAATGGACCTCTCCAAAAAGTGTATCTTGCCTTATCATTTTTGGCTAAACCAGTCCCTTTACCCACCTTGAAGTGCCTGTCAAGCTGATGGCTGCTATTGTTCTGACAGATAATGAAGGAAGCTAGGCTGCCCAGTAGGCTCTCCACTGGCCACCAGCACGGTGACAACTGTGACAGTTCTGTGGTTGTCATCAGCACCACCAACAGAGACTTGTATACTTTCCAAGGCTTTCTAACAAACTTGATTTCCTCAAAGAGTCTGCCTCCCTAATGGGAGAGCCAGGCTGTTTTTTGCCTATATAGTTTTTCAATAAAGGATAATTTCATATTTCCTAAAGCCTCTAACCTTTGACTATGAGAAAACTCTAGAAATACTGGTTTTTAGCTCTTGGGTGTTTGCTGTCCAGCAAGCAAGATTGTTCTTGTTGGCCTTGAATTTCCATTTATATTCCATAAATATATTTGTCTCATTTATTTGAATTTAGATATGTATCAGGAATCTGATTTTCTTTTGCTTCATGTTTTTGGTGGAGGTGATGGTGGTGGTTGTACCCATGGTAAGCCTTACAGAAAGACATCGTATCAATTACAGGGTTGTATTCCTTTTCTACAGAATGAAAGCAGAGGATACCATCAAGCTCAGGCAGCCCATGATTTGAGCTAAGCACTGCAAATTTCTTATAACCTTAATTATAATCCTTTATGTTTTTAATCTTTTATCACCTTTCAGATGATATTATCAAAGCAATTAAGACTTCCAGAACCTTAACCATTTGAAAATTCCCTTCTCAATCTGAAGAGACTGAAAAGTGACATCATTTATTCTGAGAGCGGGTTGAGTTTTAGCTTCCTAATCAACAAATTTGCAATTGTCTCTTGCCTTTTCACTGTTAATTTTAGGGATTATAATTATATTCTTCCAGTCTTCACTAGAGAATAAATGTCCCTTATGAAAGAGAAAGCGTGCACTAAGCTGGAAACTGCCGGCTCGCTGTAAGGATTCTGAGAGTCAGGGAAACAAAAACCCCAATCCTTGGTAAAGAAATCTGTTCTGATATATTTGCCACAAAATAGCTCCTCCTCATTTCTCTTAGCCCCAATCTTGTTGTATATGCCTAGTCCAGATTCCTTATTTCAATGAATAAGAAATCTTCTTTTATTTATTAAGTACCTATAATGTAGTATGTTGTTGTTGTTGTTGTTGTTTTTAATTTTCTCTATACATGTACATGTGTTTATTGGGTAAAATAAAAATAGAATAAAAATCCTCTTTTATAATGTGCATGTGTCCTGGCAGGAAGGAGAGAGCTTGGTTCCTCTGCAGCTATGGGGGATTTTGCAAGGCTGAGGTGGGTGAGGGGTTGTGTCCTGCCAGGGCTGAGGCTATGGAAATCAAGAAGGGGTGGCTGAGGTCAGTACACCAAAGAAGGAAATAAACAGTCATTGAAGATAAAGGAGATGCTACTGTGGGGACAGGAAAGAAGGGAGCCCAGAAGCTCAGGGAGCTCAGGAGATGCTACTATGGAGACAGGAAAGAAGGGAGCTCAGGTCAGAAGTCATGAGTTGAGAGCTAAGTGAGTGGGTGGGCCAGAGAACATACTTGGTGGCAGAGATAGGAGCTATGACTTGCATCTTGCTTTTTCTTTGCTTTTGTTGTCATGTGCATGGGAGAACCTGAGCAACTATATTCTAGACTGGGCAAGCAGATAGATACCTTCATCCAATGGTAAGCACGCTTTTATGCATGGGGAATAATTTCAGAAAATAAAAATGAAAACTGATATATAGTCTCTACAGTAAAAATGCAAATGCTTACAGCTTATCTGCTTTATTGAAGAACATTAATGAGAAAATTGGCACTGATTCTTAGTCACTTAAGTTAATGTCTGGACTATTTGAGAAATAGTACACTAGGGAGTCACCTTTCTTAACATTTCCTCCTGAGATGGGAGAACGACCCACCATTGGCCTACTGGTCCTGACTTGCTCATCCCTCCTGAATGCACCTGAGGAGTACTGGATATACTCTGAAATGGTTTACGACTAGTTGCTAGGACAGTGGTCTCCAAGAGTTCTGGAAAATAGGCATCATAGAGGAAGTAACATTTGAGAAAAGACTTATAGGAAGTGAAGGAGTGAACACAGAGGATATCTGTGGAAGACTATCCAAGACAGAGAGAAGAGTTGGTGAAAAGGGGAATGAGATAGAAAATTGGGCTTAAAATCAAAGGCTTTGTAAAAGTGTTCCCTTCTCTCCACATCCACGCCAGCATCTGCAGTTTTGAGATTTTGTGATGTGGGCTATTCTCGCTAGGCTTAGATGATATCTCAGATGGGACTGCAAACTAATACAATATTTTGGAAGGAAGTATGGAGAACCCTCAAAGAACTCAAGCTAGACCTCCAATTTGATCCTGCAAGCCCATTACTGGGCATCTACCAGAGGGGAAAAAATCCTTTTACCATAAGGACACTTGCACTAGACTATTTATCGCAGCTCAATTTATAGTTGCCAAAATGTGGAAACTACCTAAATGCCCACTAACTCAGGAATGGGTTAACAAGCAGTGGTATATGTATACCATGGAATACTATTTAGCCACTAAAAAATATGGAGACGTTATATCCTTTGTGTTAACCTGGATGGAAGTGGAACACATTATTCTTAGTAAAGCATCACAAGAATGGAGAAGGAAGAATCCTATGTACTCAATTTTGATGTGAGGACAATTAATGACCTAGTACATGGTGGGGGTGGGGGAAGGGGAGAACAGAGAAAGAGAGAGGGAGGGATGGGGTGGGGGAGAGGAAGAGCAAAGAGAGGGAAGGAGGGAGGGGGGTGGGAGAAGGAAGATCAGAGGGAGGGGGGGTGGGAGAAGGAAGATCAGAGGGAGGGAAGGAAGGAGGGGGTGGGGATCTTGGTGTGTGACACACCTTTGGGGGGCAGGACACAATTATAAGAGGGACTTTACCTAACAAATGCAATCAATGTAACCTGATTTCTTGTACCCTCAATGTATCTCCAACAATAAAAATAATAAAAAACAAAGGCTTTGTAATTTTTTAAAGAAATTTCCTCTGTAAAAGACAATGTTAAGAGAATGAAAGACAAGCCAAGACAAGGAGCAAATAATTGCAAGTCATGTATCTGACAAAGACCGGTACTGAAACAACATATACAAAAATTCAACATGAATAAACCAGAACAATTTTTAAAAGGAAAAATATCTGAACAAATACCTTACCAAAGATGATATGTACATAGAAAATAAGCACATGAAAATATGGTCAACATCTTTTGTCATTAGAGAAATGAAAATCAAAATCACTATGATCTACCTGACATACTCATTAGAATGGCTAAAATCCCCAATACTAGCAACATCAAATACTGCTAAGGATTCAGAGCCACAGGAACTCTCATTCATTGCTGGCAGTAGAGCAAAATAGTACAGCCACTCTGGAAGATGGTTTTTCAGTTTCTTATAAAGATAAACTTTAGTCACTTTAGTTTGACTTTAGCAACTACACTCCATAGGAAAAACTCATAAACATTCATAGTAGTTTCATTCACAATCACTAAAAACTAGAAGCAGCCAAGATCTCATTCAAAAGGTAAATAAACAAATGTGGTCCATCCATACAATAGTATATACAATTAAATGATGAACAGGATCAGACTTTCCAAACATTAGCTGGTAAGACCCCCCCACAAAAAAAATAATACAGGATCAGACTATTGGTACACACCACAACCCGGATGTACCACATATACATATTGCTAAGTGAAAGAAACCAGTCTGAAAAAGCATGATTCCATTTATCTGATATTCTGGGAAAGGCAAAACTATAGAAAAATAAAGCAGATTTGTGGTTTCTAGGCCTTTGAGGAGTAGAGAGGGTTGAATAGGTGAAGCACAGGAGGTTTTATCAGTGTGGTGATTGTTTGTAGTGGCCCATTTGACACTATACGTTTGTCACCACCCACAAAACTTTGGAATGATGAGTAACCTTAATGTATGCAAATTTTAAAAATCATTTTGGAGATGACGGTATCTCAGGGTAGAATGCAGATGATGACAGAAGAACCCAACTGCATTATAAATATATGAAACAACCTCACTGAAGGGGATGGGGGGAAGGGTGCTGACCCTAAGTAACTGAAGATGGATGCAGACTTAAGGCAAAAGAAACTACTCGTAAGCTCCAACCTCTAATTAATAAAGTTTCCACTGGAAGTATGAATTAAAAATTCTGACAATGCCATATATGTATACAGGAATTGAACAACTAAGTAAATTTATGGCACATAGCAGGAACCAGGATTTTTACTGTAGAGATAAGTAAGGGAAGGAAGCTAGAATAATCTATATGGTAATGAAAAAGAGTTAGGGATAACAACATGAACTCAAGTTTAGCAAAAATAAATACACTTGGTTACATAATACCACATACACACACACACACACACTCTTACTCCCCTCCTTGGCCTGTTGGATAGGAGGGCCTAGAAACTTTGTCATCCCGTAACAATGAGCATTCCTGGTGGTCACATCTCAGTTTCTGTTGCCATACCCCAATAAAAAGACCCAGGGATCCTTGGAGAAATATCTTCTTCTAGGACTAGGGAAGGAAATATATAAGAGGAGCCTCAGGCATTTTGTAGTGCCAACAAGTAAGGAAAATTCATTAAAAAAATATTCATGACTATATGTCAAAGGGGCACAAGAGCCAAATCGAAGTGTGCCCAATAACTAAAGCTGGAACAATTTAAGCAACAAAATTAAGTAATATTGTATTATAACCCAGTGTGTAAAGTAAATATCTAATGAGCCCACTCTAATAAAAGTAAGTGATTGAATACATAAATTGGGGAGAAAAGATAAGTCTCCTATGCAGAAGAATTATGTAGCTATTGTTTTCTTGAGGAAGTGGAACATGATTCCCCCACTCCTTAAATGTGGCCTGGGTATGGTGACTTACTTCCATAGAGTGCAATGTGGAAATAAAAGACTGGCTTTACAATGGAGAAACCTGACAGGCACTACTTCATTCAGGTGATCAAGGTTAACATCCTCACCACTGATGAATCATGTTCATTGTATGTTTTTTTTGATATGATGTGATGAAAATGGCACTTTACCTCTGTGACCTGCCTCCCCCCAACCCATAACCCCAATCTACCTATGAGAAAATCATCACACAAATCTCTATGTCCAAATTGAGAGGGATTCTACAAAATACTTGACCAGTACACCTCAAAACTATCAAGGTCATTAATAAAATGGAAAGCCTGAGAAACTGTCACAGCCAAGAAGACCCCCCCCCAGAGACATGATAACTAAACATAATGTGGTATCCTGGTTGGCATCCTGGAATGGAACAGGGGCATAAGGGCATTAGGTAAACATTAGGAAGATCTGACTTGAATTAATAATGTGGCAATATTGTTTGTTAATTGTGATGAATTCATAGTAATAAAACCGAAACTCTTGGTGTTGAGGATGGGGGTACAGAGGAACTCTCTATGCTATTCTTGTAACTTTTCTGTAAATCTGAAACAGTTATGCCATAGAAAAGTTTATTTAAAACAAACAATAACAGAAGCAAAACCCAGATACTCTTCTGGAATCATATCTATCTAGGTTTAGATCCCGGTTCTGCCTCTTGCAAGCTCTATAAACTTAGGCAAGGTACCACATCTCACTGGGCTTCCATTTCTCATGCATAAAATGGAATACAAAGAAAATCAACCTGATAAGGGTGTTGGGGAAAAGGTCATCTGTTAAATGGGATAACATATATGAGAGCTGTGCACAAAGTATCTAGCCATAGAATATATAAAAAAAAAAAAACACAATATTAACTATGGCTACTTTCCAGACAGCCCCCATGTCATACGTGTGACTATGAATTAGAAAGCTCTCAGTGAATGGCAGATATGACCTGTGGCTCACAGGGGTAGGGCGCTGGCCCCATATGCGAGAGGTGACATGGGTTCAAACCCAGCCCTGGCCAAAAACTGCTAAAAAAAAAAAAAAGAATCTCATGTGTACTTCTGCTCCCTGATGGAGAGGCAGGAGCTTGTAGGGTTCCTGGGGGCAGAGTAAAAGAGATCAGTAAGCTTTAAAAGGGAGTTGGAGCAGGTCAGCCAGGAGCATCTATCAGAAACCAGAACATGGAGCCAGCAAACAGAAATGCAGTTGTGAGGAAACAATGAGCATAGGTCAAAGGTATCTCAGCCTCATGTTTAGTTTCTTTCCATAGTCTTGGATATGAGAAGGCTACTTGTGCTTAAAGGTTCACAGGAGGGATGAGGCATTTGAGGCAAGTCCCTGGAGGTGAAGGGGGAAATTGTCATTGTCTCAATTGGTATTTCTCTCACCTACCCCCCCCCCCTTTTATTATTCTTCGAAGTTTGGGTCCAATTAAATCTTATGCTAACATTTCCAGTGGGATGAAAATAAAACCATGGCTTAGAGATCTAAAGAAATGTTACCTACTGATATTATTTGAAAGGAAGTGTCATTGACACTATATGGAGTATTATCTAGTTCCATCTTGGGAAATAGTAACCAGGTTCTCAATATATACAGAGGCCAGGCTCCAAATTTGCATGTACAGAGTTGCTCTTTGAAAATGAGCTCTACTAGTCCCTGCTTCATTAATTTTGTGGTGCTTACTTCATTAACTAATTTAGTTTTCACTTCACTAATTTGTCCAGAATTGCTTTAACTTTTTCAGTGCCGGTAGTAATTCCTCTTCCACAAGTATGTGATGAAAATACGTGCTTGCATTTCCCATTCCCACTTGCTCGCTTTCTTCTGTGGTCTCATATGCACAGCACACTTGATTTCCCAACATTGTTATTCTCCATGGGAAATATTTGATCTCATGTTTATTCTCAGTATCCCAAAGTCAGTCTTCTAGTGTTTTTTCCTTATGTCTTTAGATTCCATGCTCAGAAGAAGAGCCCAAAGAAAACCTACAATATTTTGACTTTAAGATCAAGGTCAATGCCTCTGAATTATATATTTCCGGATTCTTACCTCTTCTTGAAAAGGAACTGGGTCATATTGCTCTTTTGAATTCGTGCTGTGGCAATCATGTAGTACATGCACAGATACAATGCATGAAGCATGAAATACTAGCAGGGGGAAACCTCATCAGAAAATCCAAGGCTAATTTGTCATAGGAGAAGGCAATTATAGAAAAGCACAGGATCTGCACTTGAAGATGCCACTACAGACTCTGAGCTTTTCTATAACACGCCCGGTACTGGGCATGGCTGAGAAAAGACAAAAATAACAAGAAGTCAGTTGTACAAGTTTAGTGTTGCATACCTACATGGACTCTCCCTGAAGGACAGTAGCCACTCTGTGGAAAATGTGCTGGTACTCTTAGCTCTCAGCGGATTCAAGTTGCTTAGGAGCAAAAGGAGTCCCCCATTCTCTTATTACTGCACATACAGCAGATGCTATTCTTTGATAGCAGAGCTGAGCCATGGGAGTAAGGGAGGGGATATCTCAAGACCTTTGGTGGGCTTTCATGATTTAGACTTAATTATGTATTTTTTGTAAGTGCTTACTATGTTTTTTTGAAAAAAAATTTTGATGCAAAAAAATGCAGCTAAAAGCAAAGTCTCAACTTATAAGTTTTCAATGACGTATTATATAATTTAAGAAATCACTGGGGAAACCCTAAATACCAGACTGGCTGTGTGATTTTTCTGACCCAGCAGGGCCTTCCCATTTGTGAAGTTGATCACTACAATGTGTCCTCCTCTTCAGCAATGATATCCTATGTTTTCAATGCCTAGTACTGCTGGGGGAACTCAATCTTTGTAGAATAAATGAAGCTATTATAGAATGAAATTTGATGTTTAATATATATGTTACAGAAATTTGAATATTCAAAAAGTTTTAAAATAATTTATACATTGGCTAAAGACAATAAAGGAAGAATAACTAGCAATGTAATAAATTTCTATTCTTTGCAAGTGACAGCCTGGGCTGAGGACATCTTAGTCAATGGTAGCTGCTTCATTTTCTAGTTAAGGTTGATAATCACAAGTCAGGCATTCGTAATAAAGCTGGACTCTTTGGTTTAAGACATTTCATAAGGCAGAAGGACCTGATTACACAAAAATCAGCTTTTGGACTAGGAATATGACCATAAACACAGTGAATTAATTTACCACAAGAAATTAATTTGATCTCTTTCTGCTGTGGCTAATATTTGACATTTAGTGCATTAGTTGTAAAATTATCAACTCAACATTGTTACTACAAAATAGAAGGGCTGTTTTGTTTTCTTTTTCTTTTAGATTTTAAACAAATGCACAAGAACTTTGTGCTGTTTAAATGAGTGTTCAGACTAATCTCCTTCGTAAAAATATACTCATTCCATTTATGTCACAATTGGTTTGACCACTTTTGGTGCTCATCTCTTTATTCATTCATTATATAAATGTTTATTAAATGCTTTCTTTGTGCTGCCAGTATACTCTGTCCTGGACAGAGTGGATAACAACGTCTGGCCTCTGATTTTCCAAAGTTTTCAGTCTAGTCTCATGCTGCTGCCTTCAAACAGTTGGGGTCCTCATAAGAAAATCACTTTGTTTAATACATCCTTTTCCTTGGCAAATACTTTCTATCGGCCTTATTGCCAATATGTTCATTACACATGTATCTGAATGATATTTCACAAAGCAAGTAAAACCAAAACAAAAGAAACTGCCACCTTAGTAGCCTCGCTTTTGTCTACCAGCTCCCCCCCCAACCCTGGGTTAAAACTACTGGTCTCCCCATCCACTATCTTATGTCTTAGTCCTCTACCGTTAACAACCTTTCAAAGGGTTTTATTCTTCATTGTCCTTAACAGAGAGTTAAAATTACCTTCTAGTCTCATCTCTTCCCCCATCTTCTTCTTTTCATATTTAGTGATCTAGGTCTTCTCTTTAATGGACATTGTCTGAGACCTTGCAGATCTCAAGTTATCCTTTTTATTTCATTTCATTTTATTTTATTGGGTGGTTCCAAGAGGTGTGCTATGCACCATGAACCCCATCCCCCTCTCACCTCCCTTCTACCTGCTCCCTCCTTTCTCTACCCCCCACCTTCTATTAGATCATTTACTGCCTTCATATTAGAATTGAGTACATTGGTTTCTTCCTTCTCCATTCCTGTGATGCTTTACTAAGAAGAATGTCTTCCACCTCCATCCAGGTTAATACAAAAGATGTAAAGTCTCCATATTTTTAATGGCTGCATAATATTCCATGGTGTACATATCTAACAGCTTGTTTATTGATTCCTGGGTTGGTGGGCATTTAGGTTGTTTCCACATTTTGGTGATTGTAAATTGAGCTGCAATAAACAGTCTAGTGCAAATGTCGTTATGATAAAATGAATTTTTTTTTCTTTCTGGGTTGATGCTTAGTAATGGAATTGCAAGATCAAATGGGAGGTCTAATTTAAGTTCTTTGAGTATTCTCCATACTTCCTTCCCAAAAAGCTATATTAGTTTGTGGTCCCACCAGCAGGATAAAAGTGTTCCCTTCTTTCCACATCCATGCCACCATCTGCAGCTTTGAGACTTCGTGATGTAGGTTATTCTCACTGGGGTTAGGTGATATCTCAATGATACTCTTTTAATTTGCATTTCTCTGATGATCAGGGATGATGAGCATTTTTTCGAATGTTTCTTAGCCATTCGTCTGTCTTCATCAGAGAAGGTTCTGTTCATATTTCTTGCCAGTGGGAGATGGGATTGTTCACTCTTTTTCTGTTGATTAATTTGTATTCTCTGTAAGTTCTCTCCAAACTTCAACTTTCCTCTACTTCTGTTCATTGGTGAGCTCCTTCAGGACCATTTTTGTACACACCTTTCTCATGCCATGATTTTCTTACTTGTTTGTCTATTGATGTTTACTTGGTCTGTTATGTTTTTCATAGTCAGTGGATGATTTTTACATGTAATTTGATTAACTTTTGCAATATTTTTATCAGTTCTGCATGTTACTGGCCACCCTTAACTCTCTTCATCAGTGATACTTTCTCTCCCCTCAGAAAAACATTTAATTCGTTTGTCCACTGACATTTTCTTCATGACATTATCCCCATAAACTTGCACTATCATGTCCCCAATTTTATTTCCAATCTTGCCAAGATTAACAAGAAATTTAATCTTTGTTGAAATTTAATCTTGAATCAGAGCTCTGATTCAAACTCTGTCATTATCTGAGACCTTGCAGATCTCACATTATCCTTCTATTGCCTTTATATATGAAACGTAGCTTTTCTGTCAGGGGTCCTCAAATTATGGCCCATGGGCCACATGTGGTGGTGTCATTGTATTTGTTCCTGTTTTTTTTTTTTTTCTTCAAAATAAGATATGTGCAGTGTGTATAGGAATTTGTTCATAGTTTTTTGTTTTTTGGGTTTTTTTTTTAAACTATAGTCCGGCCCTCCAACGGTCTGAGGGACAGTGAATTGGCCCCCTGTTTAAAAAGTTTGAGGATCCCTGGATCCTTAGGCCAGTAGCATTCTTCCTTAAAACCCCATAGACCAATATCATTAAGAGTTTTTCCCATACTTTCTGTCGGCACACATGAGAGAAAAACAATTAAATTCAAGAAGGGGGGAGGGAAAAGGGAGAGGAAGTGTGATAAGATCCCATTTAATGAGTACGATATAGGAGTATAGGGCACACCTCCTGGGAGAAGGACTCAACTACAACTCAGACTTTACAATACAGACTCAATGTAACCTAATCGTATGTACCCTTACGTTAATCTGAAATTAAAAAAGAAACAAACCTGTAGACATTGCTTCTCTGTGTTTTGGTAATGTTTGTTAAAAAGGACAAGTCATAGATAAATAAATTTGAGTTTTTGTTTTCTACTTGGATTCTAACAGTAATTTTTTGAATAATTTATCAGGACATATCTGGATATATATTGATCTAAGGAAATTTTGTCTGTAACATGGAACATAGTGAGTCCTTACAATATTTGATCTCAGATAATTTTTCCAAAATGGAAACTTTTCTTCTATTATAACTTTAATTGCCATTTCTAATCAATTTGCTCAGTTTACCTCCTAAGAAACAGCTGGTAATGGTATGTAGCTTAAAAGACCTACTTTCCACAGTGGCTATTTTGTTCTTTAATCTCTACTAAGCATTTTAAAGATAGTTTTCAATGCATTTCTCTGTTTCAATAATTCAACTTTGAATTGTATCAAGTGTACTTAACTCCTTCTGATTAATTCTTTCATCTTAACTATTGCATTTTTTGTTTGGTTGCATCATGGGAACCCGATAGGGGAGATTGTATACATTCCTAGATGATTGTTGAATGTGCTTGCTCAGTTATTTTTATTTGTTTGCAGAAAATCCCCATTTTTTTCTGATTGTTTCCTAGATGTATTAAAGGTGGTTGGGGAGAGATTTTCTAATGACCTCACTCATCTCTTTGTCTTCCTAGAAAACAAATGTGCATTTAAACACACCAGACATTTATAGGTGGTTGGTTAATTTCACATCTTTGTGAGTGTGAATTGTGCTGCAATAAACATTTAAGTGTATGTGCCTTCTTGATAAAATTATTTTGGGAGGTAAATACCTAATAGTGGTATCGATGGATCAAATAGTAAGTCTACTTTTAGTTTTTTGAAGTATCTCAATACTGTTTTCCATAGAGGTTGTAATTAGTTTGCAGTCCCACCAGTAGTGTATAAGTGTTCCTTTTTTTTTTTTTGAAAGAAAGAATGAGAGAAAAGTAAAGAGATGAAAGGAAAAGAAAAACCCTTAAAAAATAAAATAAAAGAGTGAAAGATAAACATAAGAGAAATGGGATTTTGTTAGCATATCTTCATAAGCATTTGTATGTATTTGCTGCATTAGTGATAACCTGGAAAGGCCTTCCATATTTTGTAACTATATTGTTAGTCCTTTTCTATAAGTTGTAGCACTTTATATTGATTTTTGTCTTTGGATTAAAAAAATTATTTGCTAAAATTCAATTTTCCTTTCATGTTCTTGGTATTTTCTTATCTTCTCTATGTCTCTTTATCATATCTGTTAGTGAATTTGGCAAATACGTAGTTTTTCTAATGGCCCAATTAAAACACTACATTAAATTTTCATCATTTATTTAATTTTTTGAAAATGAAATAACTTCATTGTTTTTCTGATTACACTATAAAAACTCAGATAATATGGAATCAAGTCACTTATTCTCAAATGAAGTTCATAGAAGGAAGAAATTATATAAAATAATGGTTTTACTTCTGGGGAAAAAATAATGGAACTAAGCTACGCTGCCTAGGAAAGAAGTAGTTAGACACACAGGTGCTATTTTATTTATGTTTATGAAATTCTTAAATAATTTTCAAGCTTCTAGAATGAGGAAGAAAATCTTTCTCTTGATAACTCTCAGAAACTTCAAAATACTTAGAAAACAGTTATTCAATGCTCAGAAATCATACAGTTTATCCATTTAAAAATCAGATGCTGTACATTTTCTAACTAGCTGAGATACCTGCATGTTTATGATAGAGCGAGAACTTAATGGGGTTGGACAGACTGGAGTTTTAGACCCCAAAATACAGATGATGAATTGCAAATTCCTGCACTTGATCCCTATGGGTTGTGGTTTCCTCCTTAAGCCATATTTGAATGATACATAGTGGCTGATAATAGCATCTGGCTCCAACCTTAGGATTCCCTTTGGGACTTTGTAAAGCTTATGGTTTTGTTCATATTCTTTTATTTTAAAAGAATAGCTTCCATATCCTCCAAAATCTATTATTTGGAGCCCAAATTAGACTATTAATAAGTTCTTTCAGATATAAATGTGTAAGTATGTGGGTACAGATATGAAGTAAATGTGAAATGCATGTACGTAAATGCATACTTTCAAGAAAAAGATAAACTTGACTTTTGTTTTTATATATTTGAAATTGATAGATGAAACTATAAATATTTCCCATGCACAACATGATGTTTTGAAGTATGCATTCATTGTAGAATGACTAAATCTAGCTAATTAACATGTGCATTAACTCACATAGTTGTCATATTTGTGGTAAGAACACTTTACACCATGTTGTAAATAGGTCTCTTGAATTTATTCCTCCTATATAACTGAAGTTTTGTATCTCTTGACCAACATCTCCCTACCCATCCCCTGACCGCCCCGCCTCCCCAGCCCATGGTAACCACCATTCTATATTCTATTCTCTACTTCTATGAGACCAATTCTTTTAGATTTCATGTATGAGAAAAAGCATGAAGTATTTGTCTCTCTATGCCTGGCTTATTTCACCTAACATAATGTCATCTGGATTAATCCATGTTGTCACAAATGACAGAATTTTCTTCTTTTTCATGGTCAATAGTATTCCATTGAGTATATACGTGTACCACATTTTCTTTATCCATTCATCCATTGATGGACACCTAGGTTGATTCCATATATTGCCTTTTGTGAATAATCCTACAATGAATATGGGAGTTCAGATATTTCTTTGACATGCTGATTTCATTTCCTTTGGATTTTTATTCAGTAGTGATTTGCATATAATAGTTCTATTTATACATTTTTACAGAACCTCCCCACTGTTATCTGTAATGGCTTTATTAATTTGCATCCCCACCAACAGTGTGCAAATATTGCCTTTTCTCCACATTCTCACCAATACTTGAAATCTTTTGTCTTTCGATCACAGAAATTCTGAAAGATGTGAGGTGATACATATTGCTGTGGACTTAATTTGCATTTTCCTGATGATTAGTGAGGTAAAGCATTTTTTAATATACCTTTTGGCCATTTCTATGTCTTCTTTTGAAAAAATCCTATCATGGTCTTTTGGCCCTTTTCTAATTTTTTTTTTTTTTTTTGCTGCTGAATTGGGTTCTTTATACATTCTGGATATTAATGCCTTGTCTGATATATTATTTGCAAATATGTTCTCCCATTCTTTGGTTTCCTTTTACTCTGTTTTTTCTTTGCTGTGAAGAAGCTTTTGGTTTGATTTAATGTCATTTTTCTATTTTTTGCTTTTGTTGCCTGGACTTTTGGGTTATATCCAAAAAAGTCACTGCCAAGATATTTGTCATGGAAATTTTCTCCTATGATTATTGTAATAGTTTCATAGTGTAAGGTCTTACATTTAACATTTTCATTCAGTTTGAATTTATTTTTGTAAATGGCACAAGGGTCCAATTTTATTCTCCTGCTCATGAATATCAAGTTTTTCTGACACTATTTATTAAAGAGATTATTCTTTCTCTATTTTATGTTTTTGTTCACCTTTGTCAAAAATCAATTGATTGTAAATGTATGGGTATGTTTCTGGACTTTCCATTATCTTCCATGTGTATGCTTTTTTGCCAGTACCATGTTGTTTTGTTTATGATAGCTTTGTCATATATTTCGAAGTCAGATAATGTAATACCTCCAACTTTTTTCTTTATATTCAAGATTATTTTGGCTTATCTAGATCCTTTGTGATTTCATGTGAATTTTAGGATTATTTTCTTCTATATCTGAGAATGATGTCCTTGGTGCTTTGACAGGGATAGTGTTGAATTTGCAGATTTCTTTTGTTATTGTGGATATTTAAATATTTAATATTAATATTAAATTTAAGAATTAATATTTCAATCAATTAATTATTAGTAATAATTAATATTATTTAATATTATTTCTTTCAATCCATGCACACATGATATTTTCATTTATTTGTGTGTTCTTCAGTTTCTTTCATCAATGTTTTATAGTCCTCAGTATACAGATCTCACCACCTTGGTTACATTTGATCCTAGGTATTTTTTCTAGCTATGTAAAGGGGATTGTTCTCTTGATTTGTTCTTTGAGTTGTTTTATGTTACTATATATAACTGCTACTGATTTTTGTATGTAAATATTGTATCCTGCAATTTTACTAAATTTGTTAGTTCTAAATTTTTTTTTGTAGAGTCTACGTTTTTCCGCATATAAGATCATATTGTTTGCAAACAGGGAACATTTTGCTTCTTCCTTTCTAATCTAGATACCTTTTATTTTTTCTTCTTGACTTATTGCTCTTGCAAGGACCCTCAGTACTACATGGGATAAAAATGAGGAGAATAGCCATCCTTATCTTGTTCTGGATCTTAGAGGAAAATCATTAAAATTTTCCCTGTTGGGTGTGATGTTACTGGTTTTGAGTATTTTGAATAAGGGATACTCATTCTGTCTAAGTATAGCTACTCCTATTCCCTTTTTGTTTTCATTTGGATGAAATATCTATTTCCCTCTCTTTACTTTTAGTGTATGTATGTCCTTATAAGTGAAGTAAGTGTCTTGTGAATAGCATATAATTGGTTCCTTCTATTTTTCATTCATTTATTTGCTTTATGGCTTTTGATTGAGATTTTAATCCATTTAAATTCAAGTTAATTATTAATAGGTAATGACTTAAAACTTGCATTTTATTAATTGTTGTCTAGATCCTGTGTTTCTTTCTTCCTCTCTTGGTATCTTCCTTTGTGAATAAGAGATTTTCTCTGGTGTTATATTTTGATTCCTTGTTTCTTTTTTTACTTTCTTGTGCATCTACCATAGTTTTTTTGCCTTGTGGTTACTATGAGGCTCACAAAAAACATAACTGGTTATTTTAAGCTAATTACTACTTAACTTTGATTGAAAAAAAACTCTTTCATTTTTATGCCACTCCTTGTCGACATTTTGAATTTTTGATGTCACAGTTTACATCTTTTTATATTGCAATCCATGAACACGAACAAATTATGGTTGCCATTTTTATTCTTACAATAGTTTTAGCTTTTAATCTTCATACTAAAGATATAAGTGATTTGCATATCACCAAAATTGGGGTACTCTAGCAGTGAAGCTAATTTTGAGAGAAAGATTATGCATACAGGCTTTAAAAATGAAAATATACTAGTCCAGAAGTTTTCAAGTAATGTCTAATATACTAGATATAGAGATTATAGGAACTAGTTTTGTCTGTCATTATCCAACATAGTAGTTATATTCAAACCATCAGTTATAGGAATGTTCTGATGTCAAGTTCATAATATTTTCTATACATGTAGTAGTAGGCAGAAAGGCCACTATCCTTTTCAAGATTAAGGGTTTTTGAATATGGAGTATCTTAGTCTGTTTTGTTCTTCTGTAACAGAATACCTGAGATTTGGCAATTTAAAATGAACACAAATTATTGGCTTACATTTCTAGAAGCTAGGAAGTCTAATATCAAGGTGCCAGCATTGGGCAAGGGCCTATTACTGTGTTATCACATGGCAGAAAGCATATGAGAGCAAGGCCACAAGACAGTAGATCCACTCCTGTGAGCCCTTTTTATAAGGCAGCATTAATGCATTCATGAAGATGGAGCCCTCATGACCTACACACATTAGGTCCCACCTTCTGACACAATTGCATTGAGAATTAAGTTTCCAACACATGAATTCTGAGGGAAACATTAAAAAATAGCATGGGAAAAACTAATCAATTAAATTAAAGTACATAGCAACTAAAAATAATAATAATAATAATACAGAAATCCTGAAACAACTAACCATTGAAATACTATGTTTTAAAATTCAGTGCTGCAATTTCAAGGTCCAGTTCCATTAACTAGCATACTGAGAAAAAATGCTATGTATGTCCTTACAGAGAATAGGCAGTTGAATGGTGTTTAAAAAAATAGTAATAAAAATACAATAGCAATTTGCTAAGCCAATATGTCATAACTTTGATTATGCAAAAAGTGAAGTGGAGTGTAGTGAATTTGAGGTCAACTTTTCAAACAAGTCATCAGGGGGGAAATAAGAAAAGTGCCAAAGAGCTAAATATGCATGAAGCTGCTATTGAAGTTTAATGGAAAAATGGGGCTCTTGTCAGCTAGCTGAGTACTTAATAATGTTAACACCACTACAAACAAGTTGTGGTTTATTGCTTCAATTTCCTACGTACTGGCAAGAGAATTAACAAGACTGACGCATTAAGATCTTAGATTTCAGTCAAATTAGGTGACTAAGAGGATGATGAAAAAATGCATGTTCTCAAAGGGAACACAACTATCAGGAACTTGTTACATTCTGCATCAAATCATTGGATGAGCTGCTGATTTAACAGTTATACTGAAAAGGAAACCCCTTAATCAATCTATTTTGTATGAGAGCTATTATGTTTTAAGTGATTTATAGGAGTAATATGCAGAAATAGGAAGCACAGGTACATCTTTGAATATTTGTATATGAATTCAGAAAGATAAATAAAATACAATGCCTTTGTGAGTTAACTGTGATTCATTTAGAATGTAAGGTGCTACTGAAATAGGGTTTGTTTAGGTGAACACACTTCCCTCATCTTTAAGGAGGATCTCCAAGCAATTAAATAGCTCCTCTGAATTTCTTGAGCAAATAGAAATTTCCTCCTTCAAGCTCTTTCTCAGCACCAGTATGGATGATGTGACCCAATGATAATTGTTATTTCATTTACTGTCCTTATCTACCTTTTCTGGCTCATAAACCAACAGAGAAAAGTGATTGGCCCATTACAAAATAGTGTATACATATGGCCTCTATATCAAAAGGGGTAAAACAAGAGGTAAAAATAGTAGACTCGATAAAGGTTTGAAGATTTTGCTGAGTAAGTATAACAGTGACTTCACTTTTTTCAGTGAAAAAATATCCTTGCTATATACTCAAATTGACTATAACCTAATAATAGTCCATGAAAAAAAAAGTGTCATTTTCCAAATATTAAGTTTCCCTGTAGAATATGAAAGGCCTCTTTTAATTTGCAAGTCGATATTTTCTCCAGGATATTTACCTGGTTTTATTCTTCTATTGGAGTAGAATTTATAGATTCATTGACTCATAGGTTGTTAGACCTTAATGTCCAATGGTTTAAACATTTTAGCAAATAATTCTTTTCAAAATTAAATCTTATGTGAAAGCCCATTATATCTATAGATGAAAGTGGAGCTGCTTCGGTATAAGTGGGAAAGGGAGCTGGATCCAACAGCTACCTCCCCAACTCTGCAGCAGCTACTCCTACTAAGGCACATTAGAGGAGCCCTAGAATAACAGGTATGGTTAGAAAACGCATGCACTTCACAGATGATGAAACTAAGGTTCACAGGTAGTGAAATCACCTGGCCAAAGTCAACCAATAAGGCAGATGTAGCATTTAGCATTAGAACCCAGGTTTCTTTTTTTTTTTTTTTTTTGTAGAGACAGAATCTCACTTTATGGCCCTCTGTAGAGTGCCATGGCATCACACAGCTCACAGCAACCTCCAACTCCTGTGATTAAGCGATTCTCTTGCCTCAGCTTCCCGAGTAGCTGGGACTACAGGCGCCCACCACAACGCCCGGCTATTTTTTGGTTGCAGTTCAGCCGGGGCTGGGTTTGAACACACCACCCTCGATATATGGGGCTGGCACCTTACCGACTGAGCCACAGGCGCCGCCCAGAACCCAGGTTTTTTAAGCTGGGCTGAAGTCAAGATGTTAATAGCCACCTGCTTGATGGTAAAAGGTGGATTAGCTCTTAGACCTCTCAAACTATCACTCTGTGTCAGAGGGGAGGGAGGGGGGAGGTGGGCAGAGGGAGGGTGATTGGTGGGATTCCACCTGCGGTGCATCTTACAAGGGTACGTGTGAAACTTAGTAAATGTAGAATGTAAATGTCTTAACACAAAAACTAAGAAAATGCCAGGAAGGCTATGTTAACCAGTGTGATGAAAATGTGTCAAACGGTCTATAAAACCAGTGTATGGTGCCCCATGATCGCATTAATGTACACAGCTATGATTTAATAAAAAATTAAAAAAGAAATAACTAACAAAAAGGAGAAAGTTGTATTAATTTTCCTCTCATAAATAGATGTCATAAGAGTAAAAGACGAAACACCTTTTGTCTAGTTCTTGATAGCTCTGAATTCCATGGAGGAAAGGAAGAGGTTAGACACAGTCATTAGGAAGGCTTCTTACAGGAGCTTGGGAAATTATAGAACCATTGCCTAGAATACATCAAGTACAAAAGGGAAATTTAATAATAGAAAAGTAGTTACACACCTAAGTCCTAAAAGGCAGTATTCCATCTATCCTGAAAGGTAATCACTCCTGTCATTACTAAGCTCTACCATCACTCAGTCTAGCATGCTAGATGGCTCCATGCTCAATCCCATCACAAATGGATCTTGCTTCAGGACCCTGGGCTCTTAAGCTTAGCTGGGGTTCAGGTGGAGGAGAGAAATAGCCACCCTGGCAGTTTCTTACTGACCTTTAGGTATTGGTTATTGGCCTACTTAATTGAAATAAATGATTTTTTTTCATTAGTGTTTTATGGAGCCATTTAAAATTATAATCTTTCCTGTCCAAGAATTAATTTAATATAATCCACTATGATTACTGCTAATTGGATTTAATTTAGACTGAAATGTTTGAGCTCATATAATGGATAGGGCTCCATTGCTCTGTGTGTGTGTGTGTATGTGTGTGTTCAAATTTCAGGAGATTGATTTTTCTTGCTATTGACTACTGCAATTGTATATTACTAAACCCTAGGCTAGCAAAACAGCCAGAATGTTATTTTACTTCAAAAATAGTTTGTCCTTGTTTTAAGTTGTAGTTAAAAAACATATAGCATATTAAAATTCTATTGTAGGAAGGAACAAAATAGAGTCATACTATTTTATTTTATCCTTCCCCCCATTCCCTCCTCTCAGGACATGCTGCAACTTTTGCCCTAAAATACATTTTTGTATGTATACACATATTTATAAAGTTCTTGAGGTTTCGTTACCTGTGTCTCGTGTGGATGCTGAAGAACCCTTTTTAGTAGGCAAATGGTAAAATGGCATAAGCATGTAATTCAGGGAATAATCTTGGATAAAAAGTCTTGGGCTCTAAACTAAGGATAAAATGTTCCTTATTGAGAAAGAGAGTAGTGTATAATGAAATACTGAATGCCGCTGTTAGGTGAGAGCCCATTTCTGGCACCTGATAATGGTGTTTGTTTTCTGCTTTCTTCCTGTCTCTGGTGGATTTTCCTCGTGTCTTGCTGCCTCTCTTCTGTATTATAGCCACAAAATGAGTTTGCCATAATCAGGTGACTAAAACATTTTCATGCTTTTCCAAACACGTATTTTTAAAGCCATTTATGCAGTGACACTGTGTCTTCAGAGCTCAGTGTCTCACCAGGAGCCTGGCACTCACAGAGCACTAATGTACTGGCCTGGTTCCCTTTCTAACAGGAGGAAATGGTTAAAAGCCTGCTCCCACTTCAGGCTCACATTGAGTCTAAAACCTGACTGGCCCAGAGAAGCCTTATTTAGTGATTAAGACTTCAAATGGATTACCCTCGACTCAGATGCTATGGATGGATTTGGTTATCACAGTGTGCAGATTTAAGCCTTGCTATTGCAAACCACAGAGATGAATTATTAGAACTGCTCCCTGTGAAATTGGAAGTATTATATACCAACTAAACATGCACATGAAACTAAGAAAGGGCAGGAGAAGAAAATCCTGTTCCAAACACAATGGGTATAATGCCCCTTATTTTGCCTTCTTTCAAGTCTTCCCTGGTATTCTAGGAGTTAGAATTTATAACTCCTTGGGAAGTTATTTAAATGAGTTTCAGAATATTAAAGGATTGAAAGATATAGACTTAGGGTGAAATTTATTTGGAAACAGGCAAATTTGCCATTTATTTGGAAACAGGCAAATTTGCCATTACTTTATTCATTGTGATTTTGGTCTACCTTGAAACATTGTCTCATCAGGACAAGCAAGATGCTAATGTTACAACTGAGTAGGTGGCCTTGAAAACCCAGAAGGGAAAACTTGATGTTGGTGCTGCCCCTTTCAATCTTCATAGGTTGAGTCCCCTTAGGAAGTGTCGCCCTTAGGGCAAGATGTTGATCATAACCAGACTTTCTCCTTTACTGTGGCATTTTAACTTTGTGTTGAAGGATAGGCAGGAAACACTAAGGCAGACGCTATTTTTGTCAAGAGGGATGAGTAAGTCCTATTTACTATCACGAGAAAGAACGAAGTCCAATTTTCATTTCCTTATGTGAGGTGGAATATATAACAAATCTAAATACTATTAAAGAATCTATGGGAGCTTCTGTTTAGTCTCCAGCCAAGGGTAAGATAAGGTTCAGCATAAAGGACAAAGAAAATATATATCCTTGGGAATTTATATAATTTAGTAAAGCAGGTCCTAAGTGAAATAAATGTGGGGACGTGTGCTGAGAATCTTAATAGGAAAGAGAAAGTGGTACCATGAATAAGCAGTTTCCTTTAGGGGTTCACATGTAAATCCAATCCAGGATATGAGCCAAGGATTCGCAACTCTCCTTTAATTGAGGTGCTCTTTTATTTATTTCAACACTCTCCCATTCATCTGAATAAAAGCAGTAAATGATATGTATTTGTCATATTTGAGACTAAAGTGAATATATATATAATATGTATATGGAATAAAATTTCACAACGTTCTTTGAGAGCACTGGCGGCACTCTGAGGTGTCATAAAACCAATATTGGGAAACTGAACTAGCTCTTCCGTTAAATTTGGTTTAAAGGGTTGGTAACTTTCAAATTTGTAAATAGTATGTTTAGAAATCATGAGGACAAACTTCCTTTGGGTTTTTACCAATTTCACCTTTTACCACAGCTCTCCCAACACTGTGGCCATCTGTTTTGAGGTAAGGACTGATAAGTTCCATAGGAAACTTCAGATTCTTATCTAGTCTTTCTGGTGCAAGAGACGTCTCAGCTTCTGAGGAATTTTGGCATTCAGACCTTTAAATGATAGCATCCATAGTAGAATACACATTTGGTGATCTTATGCATCGGAATGGACAAAGCAAGAAGCTATATGGGATTGGTTGATTGTTAGTACAGCACAGCCAGTACCTCACCATTTGATTTTTCAAAGAGTGAAAATAGTCAGTGGAAGATGTTATTGTCTTTTCTTTATTATTATCATCATTATCACTATTATTATTGTCATCTTTATAAAATAACACAATTAGAGAAATTCTAATAAATGGTATAAAAATAAAAGTTTCCCTCCCCTTCTCTCCAGTCCATTTCCTAGAAAAGGTACTCGTAACTATTTTAATAATTCTGGAAGATCATAATCGTAAACAATCTGGTGCTCTTTCTTGATTTGTCAATTTTATTTATTTATTTATTTTTTTGTGGTTTTTGGCCGGGGCTGGGTTTGAACCCGCCACCTCCGGCATATGGGACCGGCGCCCTACTCCTTGAGCCACAGGCGCCGCCCTTGATTTGTCAATTTTAGATAATACATCTTGACTATATTTTCTGTTGCTACGGCAGGTGAAGAATTTAACAAACTACCTTGTCTTCCACATCTCTTTTCCCCTCAACTTCTTGATTTTGTTAGTTATATTAATACTATTTTAAAAACCTCCAATGTTTTCATTTTCAAATTTGGACAGTATATATCTGGATATATTTCTTGCTTTATCAAATTATGGCGCTATATTTACTCCCCCTGCCTTGTAAACAAAGGAAACTAACACCTATACATGAAGTCCCACATCTCCTTCCTCCCCCTCGCCTCCTGACTATTGTCTCCTGTGTCATTACTCTGATGTTGGCAGTATTTATAACATTTACAACTTATTATACAACTACTAACTTGAACCATATGAAATTATCTTTTTAAGGTCAAAAATAGTCAAATAGCATTTTTATGTGATTCATTCTAATGCAATTGTGTTTTTTGTGCTTCTCTATAGCTAGCTTCTAAAAGTTGAAAACAAACAGCCATTCACAATATTAAATGTATGTATGCTTTTCAAGACAAAACAAAGTAGTATCATATAAACTGTGTTTTTATAATAAATATCACTTAATGACTACAAGATATAAATCCACAGGCTCAACTTCTCCCATGAAGTACTGACTGATATCTAACTACTTATTTGGTATTGTGCATGTAAACATGCCATCCCAAACTTCACTTGTACAAAACAACTCTTAATTTACACCCCACGAATACATAGCTCTGTCTATTTTGAATAAATAATACCACTATTAGTTTCTTAAGGCCCAGACCTGGGAATCATCTCAGATTCCTACCTATCTTTTACCCCTTACTCTACCTTCACATAACACCTCCTATTAGCTATTCCTCCAAAATATATACTTTTTATTTATTTTTTAGACAGTCTCACTCTATCATCATGGGTAGACTGCTATGGCATCATAGCTCACAGCAACCTCAAACTCTTGGGCTCAAGCTATCCTCTTGCCTCAGCCTTCCAAGTAGCTGGGACTATAGGTGCCTACTACAACACTGGGGTAATTTTTCTATTTTTAATAGAAGCAGGGTCTTTCTCTTGCTCAGGCTGGTCTTGAACTCCTGATCTCAAGGAATCCACCTGCCTCAGCCTCCCAGAGTGCTGTGATTACAGGCGTGAGCCATTGCGCCCAGCCTATAGATCCTGAATTGAGCAATTCTCAACCTTTGTAATACTACCACTCTCATTCAAGCATATCATCATTTTCTGAATCATACCTTAGCAACAATCATCTAACTGTTCTCCCAGTTTTTGTTCTTGCTTTCATACCTACAACTCATTCTCTAGGGAGTAGGCAGAGTGATATGAAAACAGAAATTAGATCATTTTGCTTCTCCTGTTTAAAATCCTCCAAAGATTCTGTTGTATTTAGAATGAAAGGAGAAAACTTTTTGTATCGACTAAAAGACTCTGATCACTTTAGCCTCCAACAGACTGCTGATCAGATTTCCTATCACTCATGTCCCTCATTCATAGTCTTGCAGCTACAGTGACCTTGCTGTTCCTGCCATACCTCATAATGCATTAGGACTTAGAATGTATTATTTTCTCTGCTTCCAGATCTTTCCATGGGTCACTCTTTGATTTCAATCAGGTCTCAGTTCAAACATCATCTTCCCTGATCACCCAATCTTAAATAAATAGGACACACTGCCCCGCCAGTAGTCACTCAACCCCTAGTCTACTCTCTACCCAGTTTTATTTTCTTTATAATACTTAGAACAAGCTGAAATTTTCTTATTTATTTGTTTGTTCATCATTTATCTCCCACTATCTAAATGTTAGCTCCATTGAGACAGACATTCCTTTCTGCTTTTGTTCACAGTCATATTCTATGAACACCGAGGACAGCGTCCAACATGTAATGTGTATCCTCAGTAAATATTTGTTGAAGAACACACTTCCTAAAGAAAGATACCACATTTAGTTTGCTTCATATTAGGAACACAGCACTTTTGTGCAGATTTTATTTTTACTTGTGTTTCTAATTACCTTTTGTTGTTCCCCTTCCCCCTTTGTCCCCTTTCTCCCCTTCTCTGTCTTCTCTCTCTCTCCCTCAGAAGAGACATTTGATACTATCTCTTCTTTAAGAACCTCAGTGTTCTTACACAGTTATGCAATTTGTGGGATAGAATTATTATTTCTTCTTAAAGGTATTTTTCAAGCATCCCTCTAATTTCCTATTCAGATTGAACCATTTGCAGTCTATCATTCCGGGAGACCTTTTTATTTCCCACCTTGAAAGTACATCCTTGAATATTTTTTCCCCAATAAAAAATGAGTAGAAATTAAAATTTCTGAGCCTTTTCATGAGAAAAATGGTTTTACTTTGTCCTCTCAGTTGATTATTTTATTTTAAATATCAATTTTTAGGTTAAAATTTATTTTCTATTGGAACTTTGAAGGCATTGTTATTTACAGTTTTAATAAGGAGAGTAACATTAATCTAATCCTTGCTTCTTTAGAGATGACTAATTTCACTGATTTTCTTTTTATAACAGTAATCTTTTCCTTTGTTCATTCATTCCAGAAATGTTTATGGCATATCTACTATATGCCAAGTAGTATTTGAGTCATTGGATTTGTAGAAATAAATAAAACATTGTTTATTGTTTTGTAGGCAAAAATCCCTACTTCATGAAACTTATTTTCAAGTGGGTGAAGACAATAAAAAGGATAAGTATATAAAATGTATGGTATATAGGATGATGATAAATCCAAAGAAGATAAGTAAAACATGGAGGGATAAGAAATACTAGGAGAGGGGATTAAATTTAGATAAGGTGGGCTAGGAAAACTCCACTAAGAAAGTGACTTTTGAGTAAAATCTGAAGGAGCCCTAAGAATAAATCATGCCGATATCTGGTAAGAAGAATTTCTACATAGAAATGAATAGCCATGAAAGCCATGATTTTAGAGCCTGCCACGTATTTTTCAAGAACAGGGTGGATGCCAGCTTGACCATTGGAATGAATGAAGTCATAGTAGGAGATGAAGTCATGAGCAAGCTATGGGGTTGTGATAGGTTAGAATGAAGATGTTAGCTTTTACTATGGATAAGATACTAAATCATTGTATGGTTTTGAAGAAAGTCTACTAGATTGGAAATAGATTGCAAGTAGGTGAGGGCAGAAGCAGAGAGAATAATTGAGGAGGCTACCACAATAATTCAGTTAAGAGGTGATGATGGTTTGGATCAGGGTGGTGACAGTTGAGGTGGTGAGAAGTGGCCAAACTCTGGATATATTTTGGGGCAGAGCCAATTGGATTTTATGGATGTGAGGTATGGGAGAAGGAGAGGAGTCAAGGATAAATCCAATGATTTTTGTCTGAGCAACTGAAAATACAGTGTAAATAAAGTATTTGAAGGAAATTGTAGGGGATGTTTTCGTGGAGACAGGGTGGGTGGGAAATCAGAAGCCCTGTTTTATATATTAGGTTGTTGGATATACAATTCTGAATTCAGTGGGAAAATGCAGGATGAATATATAAAGTTTCATTAGCCTATAAATGATATTTAAATTCATGATATTGAATAATACCACTTAGTAAGAAAAGATAAAAAAGAGAAGAGGAACAAGAAACAAGGACCAGATCATTTCAATGTTTGGAATGTGTGGAGACAAAAAATCAGCAAATGAGACTAGGGAGAAATGGAACAGTGAATGAAGTATCCTGGAAGCCAAATCATTTTATCCTTCATGAGATGAAGTTTCAACATGAGTAGGTATGGGGCTTTTTTATCTTGCTGGCATTTCAAGGGCCCTCTTTTCTTTAAAGACTCACATCTTTCATTATCTAGGAAAATTTTGCCTCTATCATATCCCACCTTCTATTGTTTCTTTCATTCTAGAATTCCTATTAGATATTGCTATATTTTTAACCTTTTTGTTCATAGTTTTCATCTTGTTATCTTAAACTTTAAAAATTTCATTATTTGTTCTACTTTAAAAATATTTTATAGTGTTTTGAAATGCTCTAAGAATTTTTTTTTTTTTTTTTTTGCAGTGTTTGGCCAGGGCCGCATTTGAACCTGCCGCCCCCTGTATATGGGGCTGGTGCCCTACTCCTTGAGCCACAGGCGCCGCCCCTCTAACAATTTTCTTATTCCAGTTTGCTTTTTGTTATTAGGAGCTTATTCTTAACTTTTGTTTCCAGAACTATCTTTGGCCATTCTCTTTCATACTATTGGGTTTCCTCAAGGTTTTGGCTAACTATGATTGTCCATATATATTTGTGACTGAAAGACTATGTTACATAGACTAGAATAGTAGCTGGCACAAATTTCTTTTGCAGGTGTATGTACATTTCTCCAATAGTCTATTCTCTGGATTGGGAATACCGAATGCAGAAGGCAGAGAAGTGGGTTGAGTTAATCCTGTTGATTGGCAGGCTTCTCTTTACTATCTTTTAGTGGAAAAAAGGCAGGCTGACTCATGACTCTTCCATATAATTGCTAAAGTAAGGAGGTAGTCTCAGGTTACAAAATCAACATACAAAAATCAAATCTGTAGCATTTCTATAAACTAATAACAACCAAACTGAAAATCAAACCAAAAACTAAATGCCATTTACAATAGCTATAAAACAAGTGCCTTGGACTATACTTAACCAAATAGTAGAAGATCTCTACAATTATGACTATAAACCCCTGATGAAAGAAATCATAGATGACACAGATGCATGACAAAGCATCCCATGCTCATGAATTAACAGAATCAATATTGTTCAAATGTCAGTATTACTCAAAGTAATATATAGATTTAATATCATTTCTATGAAAATGTCATTTTCACAGAATTAGAAAAACAAGAGCATGAATAGCCAAAGCAATCCTAAGCAAAAGGAACAAATTTGGAGATATAGCATTCCCTGACTTCAAATTATACTGCTAGATGATAGTAACCTGAACAGTATGGCAATGGATATAAGTAGACACACAGACCAATGGAACAGAATAGAGAACCTAGAAGTAAAGCCAAATATCTACAACCAATTGAACTTTGACAAATCAGAAAAAACATATACCCTGGGGAAAGGAACTGTTCAATAAATGCTTCTGGGAAAAATTGGAAAACCTCATTAGAAGAATAAACTGGGTCTCTATCTCTCACCATACACAAAACTTAACTCAGGATGGATAAAAATATTTACATGCAAGACCTGAAACCATACAAATATTAGAATATTAGAGGAAAACCTAAAAAAACAATTGTTCTCGACATTGGCCTAGGTAAAGAATTTTGGACTAAGACTTCAAAAGCAATTACAACAGAAGTAAAAATAAATAAATGGGACTTAATTAAACCAAAAAGTTTCTTCACAGCAAAAGAAATAGTTGACAGAGTAAATAGACAACCTGTGGAATGAGAGAGAATATTTCAAAGATATATTTCTGACAAAGGACAGCTATTTAGAATTTCTAAGGAATTTAAACAGCAAAAATACACAAACAATACCATTAAAATGTGTACAAAAGATATGAAAAGATATGTTTCAAAAAATGAGAAACAGCAAAAAAAAAAAGAAAAAAATTCTCAACATTACTAGTCATCAGGAAAATGCAAATTAAACCATTATAAAATACCACCTTACTTCAGTCACAATGGTGATTATTAAAAAAGGCAATAAATAGTACCCACTGGCATGGATGCAGTGAAAAGGGAATACTTATTCATTGTTGGCAGAAATGTAAATTCAGTTCTTTTCTTTTTTTTTTTTTTTTTGAGACAGAATCTCACTTTGTCACCCTTGTTAGAGTGTCATGGCATTATAGCTCACAGCAACCCCAAAGTCTTGAGCTCAAGCCATCCTCTTGTATCAGTTTTTCTATTTATAATAGAGACAGGTTCTTGCTCTTTCCCAGGTTGGTCTTGAGCTCCTGAGCTCAAGCAATCCACCTGCTTTGGCCTCCCAGAGTGCTAGAATTACAGGCATGAGCCACTGTGCCAGACCAGGAATAGAAGTTAAATTCTGTGGAAAATAGCATGGAGATTCCTCAAAGAACCAAAAGTAGAAATATGATTTGATCTCGCAATCCAACTACTAAACATTTACCCAAAGGAAAATAAGTCATTTTATAAAAATGGCACTTCCACTTGTTTGTTAATGATAGCACAATTAACAATTTCAAATAGATGGAATCAACCTAAGTGCCTACCAACTGTTGAATGGTTAATGAAAATGTGGGGAATTAGGGCAATATGGTGGACTAGAAGCAGCCATGTGCTCCACTCTTAAGGAGATGATCAAAAGTTGTAGGTGGATATCTATGTATGGATAGGCCTTCATGGAAAGGGCATTTTGATTCACCTTAAGGAGATGATCAAAAGTTGTAGGTGGATATCTACTTATGGATAGGCCTTCATGGAAAGGGCATTTTGATTCACCTGAGAAATTATGGGGGACTTCCAGAGTGAAAAAGAAGGTGATGGGATTTGATCAGGGAGGTGCTTGGAGTCTATGCATCAACATTGCATCAAAGAGCAGGTGCAGCAATATGGTAGTTTGCATGCTGATCACTCTGGTCTAGGGGATCAGGTTTACACAAGGCCACCTCTGCATCAATCACCTCTATACCCCCTTCACTGGGCTGGGGAAAGAGCAGGAAGAGAAGACAGCCATGCCCTGTGACTAAAATATCAGCACCCCTTCCCCACAATAGGGTATTAGAGCAGAACAGTCACCACAGATGTCACAGATGCCACCTTAGCAACCTCATGGTAACTTTTTCCATGAAGCTTAGGGAAAAAAGAGAAACCTGGTCACCTTATGGCCTGCCCCAGCCCCACAGCCCTACCTCTGAAGGCCCACTGCTCTGCTAGGCTCTGTGGCTGTGCCCCCAAGCCTCTAGCACCGCCCCTAGCCTCTAAGGCTCCACTTCTAAGGCTCCACCACTGCTGCTGAGCTCATGGCTCTGCCCTCCAAGGCTCCCTACTGTGGGTAGGCCTCTTAACTCTGCGCCTGAGACTCCAGCACTGCCACCGGGCCACAAGGCTCTGCCACTAAGGATTCAGCTATCTTCCTGAGCCCTGAGGCTCCACTCCCCAAGCCACTACTATTGCCTCTGGGCCTAGAGCTCTCCCCTTAAGACTCTAGTGTCATCCCTGGGACTTGAGACTCCACATGTGAGGCTGGACTGCTTACACTGTGCCTGAAATTCCACCCTTCAAGGATCCACCACTGATTTCTAGGCCTTCAGTCATACCCCTGAGGCTTCAGCATTGCCACTGGGCTGCACAGTTCCACCCCTGAGGCTCCTGGTGGCTGCCTGGTGGGAAATCCCTTACAGTCCATTTCTCCATTAGAAATGTGCCCACGTCAAGTCACCATCATACCTGGACCCAGGTTGGAGCAAATGCCCACAGAGCAGACACCTAAGACCAGTGCTGAGATAGCTTCACTTGGCTGCCACTGTCACCTCTGTGGGAATACACAGACAGAGAAATCCCCCACAGTGCCTGCCTCCATGAGGAAAAGAAAGTCTAACCCAGCCCCCAATCTGCACTTTTAACAGCAATTTAAGGAACACTCACCACTCCAAATGAAGATCATTGAGCACCAGCTTAAACTGGAACAATGACTGGAGAAAGGAACAAAACAGAAAAAAATGCATTATAGGCTCTCAGTGTGCCTCCCTCTCCCCTGCTGGGTCAATCTTCCAGAGCAGGACACAAAAGTGCCATCTAGTGACCTCTCCTTCACACTAAGTAGGAGAGTTTCCAGGAAAGGAGAATAGAAAAAAGGATGCAGATGAGAAAAAATAGCAAAAGAACTCTGGCAACATGAAAAAAGAAAACAATTCAAACACCCAAAAGATCACAATGGATCCACAGCAATGGACCCTAACCAGAAGGAAATTATCAAAATGTGAGAAATGGAATTAAAATATGGATGAGAAATAAAATTAATGGAATGGAAGAGAAGTTGAAAGCCAACAAAAAGAGGCCAAAAATATTTCAGAATATCAATAAAATAAAATGAAAAGTCACTAAAGAGCTAGACAACATAGCAAAGGATATAATACAAGTTAAAGAAAGGAAAGAGTCATTTAGGGAATTTCGAGATATACCAAAAAGCATCACCAACAGGCTAAACCAAGCACAAGAAGGAATCTCAGAGCTTGAAGACAAGGCTATTAAACTAACCCAGTCAGTCAAAGATACAGGAAAGAGAATAAAGAAGAATGAAAAGCAGACATAGAAATATGGGTCTACGTAAATTGAACTAATATATGAACTATAGATATCTCTGAGGAAGAAGAAGAAAAAGCAGAAAGAATAGAAAATAAATCTATTCAAGGGAATTAGTAAGGAGGTATCCCCAGAGATTCAGCTACCCAGATATAAGATGATCATCAAATGGAATGGAAGAGGAATTTGAAAACCAACAAAAGAAGCCCCCAAATATTTCAGAACATCAATGAAAAATAAGATGACTAGAATTGAAGATAAATATTCATAGTAAATAGGGCATTTTCACTACATCAACCTGGCTAAAGACAAAATGAAGGAAAAAGTGCTGGAAGCAGCAAGACAAAAGCAACAACTAGCCTACAAATGAAAAGCTATCTGGTAAACACCTTATTTCTCAGTAGATCCCTTGCAAGTCAGAAGGCATTCGGGATTACCTTTTTTAAACAGTAAAATTACCAGCCAAAAATTGTGTACCTTGCAAAACTAAGTTTCATAAATGACGGAGAAACAAACACTTCTCCGGACAAGAAAACACTAAGAATATTTGTCACCACAAGACCTGTCTGCTATATAGGAAATGTTCAAAAGTGCATTATACATAGAACAACATAACAGATAACCAACCAATGTAAAATACCCAAAAGTTAAAGCATATGGCCCCCCCAAATAAAAATATAAAAGGGTAAACAAGAAAATAAGGTATCACTAAACATGATGAATAGAAAAGCATCCCATATATTAATACTAACAGTAAACATTAATGGTCTGAATTCCCCCACTTAAAAGATGTAGACTGGCTAAATGTATTTTTTTTTTTAAAAACCCACAATATGGGTATCTTCTGTCTCCAACAAACACAGCTAATCCACAAGGATCACATAGACTGAAGGTAAAGGGATGGAAAAAATATTCCATTCAAATAGAAACCAAAAGTGAGAAGGTTTAGCCATTATGTAATGATAAAGGAGTGATTCAACAGGAAGATATAACAATTCTTTTTATTTTTTTTTATTAAATCGTAGCTGTGTACATTAATGCAATCATGGGATACCAAGCACTGGTTTTATATAGAATTGGAAATCTTTTCATCACACTGGTTAACGTAGCCTTCCTGGCATTTTCTTAGTTATTGTGTTAAGACATTTACATTCTACATTTAGTAAATTTCACATGTACCCTATGAGATGCACCATAGGTGTGGTCCCACCAATCACCCTCCCTCCACCCATTGTCCTCTCTCCCCTCCCCTCCCTTTCCCCTTTCCCCATATTCTTAGGCTATAATTGGGTTATCGCTTTCATACGAAAGCTATAAATTAGTTTCATAGTAGGGCTGAGTACATCGATATAACAATTCTAAATATATATCCACCTAACATAGGAGCTCCCAGATTAATGAAGCAAATTCTACTTGATCTAAGCAAAGAAATAAACAGTAGCACTGTTAAGTGCTGGAGACTTCAACACCCCACTGACAAAGCTGGACAGATCATTAAAGCAGAAAATCAATACCGAAACACTGGACCTAAACAGGACACTACAACAAATAGACATAACAGACATTTACAGAACATTCTACCCCCAAAATACTGAATGTACATTCTTCTCATTAGCACATGGGACATGCTCCAAGACTGAGTATATTTTAGGCACAGACTAAGTCTCAGCAAATCCAAAAAAATAAAAATTACACCATCTATCTACTCACACCATAATATAATAAATTCAGAAAGCAATTCCAAGAGAAACATCCAAATCTATACAAAATCACTGAACTAAAACAACCTGCTGCCAAATGATCTTTGGGTCAATGATGAAATCAAGATAGAAATAAAAAAAAAAAATTCCTTGAACTAAATGACAAAGGAGAAGAAAGCTCTCAAAATCTACGAGATTAAAAAAAAAAAATGTCCTATGGGAGAAAGTTCACAGTACATCAGAAAGACAGAATGATCACAAATTAACAATGTAATGTTACATCTTAAGAAACTAAACAAGGAAGATCAAACCAAAACCAAAGCCAGCAGAAGAAATAACAACGTTCAGAGTAGAACTAAATAAACTGAAAAACAGTACAGAGGATCAATGAAACTAGAACTTGGTTATTTGAAAAGATACTCAAAATGAATAGACCTGTAGCTAGATTAACCGGAAAAGAAGAACCCAAATTAATTAAATCAGAAATGAAAAAGGAGACATTACAAGTGATACCACAGAATACATAGTATCATCTATGAATACAATGAAAATCGTTTTGCACAAACTAGAAAGCGTAGAGGAAATGGATAAATACTTAGAAATCCAAACTACCTAAGCCTCAATCAGGAAGAAATAGAAAACTTGAACAATCAAAAAATGAGCAGTGAGATAAAAGAAATAATGAGAACTCCCCCCCCAAAAAAAAAAAAAAGTCCAGGACCAGGTGTAGTAACAGCTGAATTCTACTATGCCTACAAAGAAGACCTATTACCTATAGGTCTACCTACAGAAGTTACTTCACAACATTTAGAAAGAGGAAGTCCTCCCAAACTCATTCTATGAAGCCAGTATCACCATAATACCAAAGCCAGGAAATGATATAACAAAAATAAAAACTACAGACCAATATCCTTAAAGAATATAGATGCAAAAATCCTCAACAAAATACTAAACGAAATAAAATTCAACAGTTCATCAAAATGACAGTTCACCATGATCATTGGGTTTCATCCCAGGGATGCAAGGGTGGATCAACATATGTAGATCAATAAATGTGATTCACCACATAAACAGAAGCAAATACAAAGACCATATGATTATTTCAGTAGATACGGAGGAAGCATTCAATAAAATCCAGCACTGCTTCATGAAAAAAAATCCTTTACAAATTAGTCATAGAACAAAAATACCTCAAAATTACAAAAGCCATATCTGACAAACCCACAGCTGACATCACACTGAAAGGGAAAAGTTGAACTCAGCACCTTAAGAACTGGAAGAAGACTGGAATGTCCACTGTCACCACTTACATTCAATGTAGTACTGGAAATGATAGCTAGAGTTATCAGGCAATAGAAAGAAAAAAAGGGTATCCAAACTGGAAAAAAAGGAGGTTAAACTAGTGATTTTCTCTGAAGATATGATCTTTTATTATTATTATTAAATCATAGCTGTATACATTGATATGATCATGGGGCATCATACACTAGTTTCATAGACCGTTTGACACATTTTTATGACAATTGTTAACATCCCTTCCTGGAATTTTCTTAATTATTGTGCTAAGACATTTACATTCCACATTTACTAAGTTTTGCATATAACCTTGTAAGATGCACCACAGGTGAAATCCCACCAATCCCCCTCCCTCTACCCACCTGCCCCCTCCCTCCCCTTCCTTTCCCCCTTCCCCCTATTCTTAGGTTGTAACTGGGTTATAGCTTTCATGTGAAAGCCATAAATTAGTTTCATAGTAGGGCTCAGTACATTGGGTACTTTTTCTTCCATTCTTGAGATACTTTACTAAGAAGAATATGTTCCAGCTCCATCCATGTAAACATGAAAGAGGTAAAGTCTCCATCTTTCTTTAAGGCTACATAATATTCCATGGTGTACATGTACCACAATTTATTAATCCATTCATGGATCGATGGGCACTTGGGCTTTCTCCATGACTTAGCAATTATGAATAGGGCTGCAATAAACATTCTGGTACAAATATCTTTGTTATGATGTGATTTTTGGTCTTCTGGGTATATGCCCAGCAGAGGAATTACAGGATTGAATGGCAGATCTATTTTTAGATCTCTAAGTGTTCTCCATATATCTTTCCAAAAGGAATGTATTAATTTGCATTCCCACCAGCAGTGCAAAAGTGTTCCCTTTTCTCCACATCCACGCCAACATCTTTGGTCTTGAGATTTTGTGATATAGGCTAGTCTCACTGGAGTTAGATGATATCTCAAAGTAGTTTTGATTTGCATTTTTCTGATGATTAAAGATGGTGAGCATTTTTTCATATGTCTGAAGGCCTCAACGCCTGTCTTCTTCAGAGAAGTTTCTCTTCAAATCCCTTGCCCAGCCTGCGATGGGATCCCTTGTTCTTTTCTTGCTAATGCGTTTGAGTTCTCTGTGGATTCTGGTTATTAAACCTTTGTCGGAGACATAACCTGCAAATATCTTTTCCCATTCTGAGGGCTGTTTACTTGCTTTACTTACTGTGTTCTTTGCTGTGCAGAAGCTTTTTAGTTTGATCAAGTCCCAGTAGTGTATTTTTGAAGCTGCTTCAATTGCCTGGGCAGTCCTCCTCATAAAATACTCGCCCAGACAGATTTCTTCAAGGGGTTTCCCTGCACTCTCCTCTAGTATTTTTATAGTTTCATGTCTTAAGTTTAAATCTTTAATCCAGTGAGAGTCTATCTTAGATAATGGTGAAAGGTGTGGGTCCACTTTCAGTCTTCTGCAGGTCGCCAGCCAGTTCATCCAGCACCATTTGTTAAATAGAAAATCTTTTCCCCACTGAATGTTTTTAATTGGCTTGTCAAAGATTAAATAACGGTAAGTAGCTGGATTCATCTCTTGGTTCTCTGTTCTGTTCCAGACATCTACTTCTCTGTTTTTGTGCCAATACCATGCTGTTTTGATCACTAACGATTTGTAGTAAAGTCTGAGGTCTGGTAGCGTGATTCCTCCTGCTTTGTTTTTACTTCTGAGTAATGTCTTGGCTATTCGAGGTTTTTTCTGATTCCATATAAAATGAAGTATTGTTTTTTCAAGATCTTTAAAGTGTGACAGTGGAGCTTTAATAGGGATTGCGTTGAAATTATATATTGCTTTGGGTAGTATGGACATTTTAACAATGTTGATTCTTCCCAGCCATGAGCATGTGATGTTTTTCCATTTGTTAACATTTTCAGCTATTTCTTTTCTCAGAATTTCATAGTTCTCTTTATAGAGATCTTTCACGTCCTTTGTTAGATAAATTCCCAAATATTTCATCATCTTTGGTGCTACTGTGAATGGGATGGAGTCCTTAACTGTTTTTTCAGCTTGACTATTGTTGGTATATATAAAGGCTACCAATTTATGAATGTTGATTTTGTAACCTGAGACACTGCTGTATTCCTTGATCACTTCTAAGAGTTTTGTAGTATAGTCCCTAGTGTTTTCCAGATAAACAATCATATCATCTGCGAAGAGTGAAAGTTTGATCTCTTCTGAGACTACATGGATACCCTTGATTGCCTTTTCTTCCCTAATTACGGTGGCTAATACTTCCATTACAATGTTAAAAAGCAATGGAGACAATGGGCAGCCTTGTCTTGTTCCTGATTTGAGTGGAAATGATTCCAATTTTAGTCCATTCAATATGATACTGGCTGTGGGTTTGCTGTAGATGGCCTCTATCAGTTTTAAGAAATGTCCCTTCTATACCGATTTTCTTGAGTGTTCTGATCATGAAGGGATGCTGGATATTATCAAAAGCTTTTTCTGCATCGATTGAGAGAATCACATGGTCTTTGTTTTTTAATTTGTTTATGTGCTGAATTACATTTACAGATTTACATATATTGAACCAGCCTTGAGACCCTGGGATAAAACCGACTTGATCATGATGTATAATTTGTTTGATGTGTTGCTGGATTCTGTTTGTTAGGACCTTGTTGAATATTTTTGCATCTATATTCATTAGTGATATCAGTCTATAATTTTCTTTTCTTGTTGGGTCTTTTCCTGGTTTGGGGATCAGGGTGATGTTTGCTTCATAGAACGTGTTGGGTAGTCTTCCTTCTTTTTCTACCTTTTGGAACAGGTTGAGTAATATGGGTACTAATTCCTCTTTAAAGGTTTGGTAGAATTCTGTCGTGAAACCATCTGGTCCCGGGCTTTTCTTTTTAGAGAGGTTTTGTATGATTGATGCTATTTCCGAACTTGATATGGGCCTGTTCAACATTTCCACTTGATTCTGGCTAAGCCTTGGAAGGTGACGTGCTTCCAAGTATTGGTCAATTTCCTTCAGATTTTCATATTTCTGAGAATACAGTTTCTTGTAATATTCATTAAGGATTTTTTGTATTTCTGAGGAGTCTGTTGTTATTTTGTCTTTGTTGTTTCTGATTGATGGGATTAGAAATTTTACTCTTTTTTTTCTGATTAGATTGGCCAAAGGTTTATCTATTTTATTGACCTTTTCAAAAAACCAGCTTTTTGATTTATTGATTTGTTATATTATTGTTTTGTTTTCAATTTCATTTAATTCTGCTCTAATTTTGGTTATTTCTTTTCTTGTATTGGGTTTAGGGTTGGAATGTTTTGCCTGAGATGTCCCATTAAGTTGTTAACTTCCTCTCTTTCCGTTCTCTTGAGGAAGGCTTGCAGTGCTATAAATTTCCCTCTTAGAACTGCCTTTGCGGTGTCCCAGAGGTTCTGATAGTTCATGTCTTCATTGTTGTTTTGTTCCAAAAATTTGGCAATTTCCTTCTTGATGTCATCTCTGACCCAGCTATCATTCAGCATAAGGTTATTTAACTTCCATGTTTTTGTATGAGTACGCAGATTCCTGTTGTTACTCATTTCAAGTTTTATTCCATGGTGGTCCGAGAAGATGCAAGGAATAATTTCTATTCCTTTTAATTTACTGAGGTTAGACTTGTGACCTAAGATGTGATCGATTTTGGAGTAGGTTCTGTGGGCTGATGAGAAGTATGTGTATTCAGTTTTGTTGGGATGAAATGTTCTGTAGATGTCTGCTAAATCCAGATATTGGATGGTTAGATTTAAATCTAAAATTTCTTTGCTTAGCTTCTTATTGGAGGATCGATCCAACACTGCCAAAGGAGTGTTGAAATCTCCGACAATTATGGAGCTGGAGGAAATCAAGTTGCTCATGTCTGTTAGAGTTTCTCTTATAAATTGAGGTGCATTCTGGTTGGGTGCATAGATATTAATAATTGAAATCTCATCATATTGAGTATTACCCTTAACAAATATGAAGTGACCAATCTTGTCCTTCCTTACTTTGGTTGGTTTAAAGCTTATTGTACCTGCAAATAAAATTGCGACGCCTGCTTTTTTCTGGTTACCATTTGCCTGAAATATGGATGACCATCCTTTCACCCTGAGTCTGTATTTGTCTTTTAAGTTAAGATGTGAGTCTTGTATGCAATAAATATCTGGTCTGAGTTTTTGTATTCAGTCAGCCAACCTATGCCTGTTTAGAGGACAGTTTCGGCCATTCACATTTATGGAGAATATTGATAAGTCTGGTGAAATTTTGGGTATCGAGTTTTTCAAAGGTCCGGTGGACATTCTTAATCCTTTTGCCAGTGCGGAAGTTGGAGTTTGATGCAAAGTTTCTGAGTGAGTTTACTTTTGTGGTATAGGATTGGGTTGGTCATTATGGAGGACAGGTCTGAGAATATCCTGAATAGCTGGTTTGGTTATGGCAAATTTCTTCAACATATGAATGTCATTAAAGTAATTTCTCCATCATAAATGAAACTCAGTTTAGCTGGGTACAAGATCCTGGGTTGAAAGTTATTTTGCTTTAGGAGATTAAAAGTTGATGACCACCCTCTTCTAGCTTGAAAAGTTTCAGCAGAGAGATCTGCAGTCATTCTAATATTCTTGCCTTTGGATGTAATGGCTTTCTTTCGCTTGGCAGCCTTGAGAATCTTCTCCTTCATATTAACTACAGTGAAGTTAATTATGATATGCCTGGGGGATGTCTTATTGGGGTTGAGTCGTGCTGGGGTTCTGAAGCTGTCTGCTATCTGAATTTCAGAATTTCTAGGCATGTCTGCAAAATTCTCTTTCATAATTTCATGCAGAAGGGCCTCTGTGCCCATCGAGGTCACTTCATAGGTTTCAGGAATTCCAATTATTTGTATATTGACCTTCTTTGAATTATCCCAGAGCTCTCTGAGAGAATGATCTGTTTTTGCTCTCCATTTTTCTTCCTCTTTGAGAGTTTGGGAGCGTTCAAAGCCTTTATCTTTGATGTCAGAAATCCTTTCTTCTGCTTGCTCCATTCTGTTGCTGAGGGATTCTATTGTACTTTTCATATCTTTGAGGGCTGCAAATTCTTGCTTCAGAGTGTCTAAGTCTTTGGTGGTTTTGTCTTTAAATTCGTTAAATTCTTGAGACAACTTTTGAATTTCTCCTCGAATTCCTTATTCCACTTTATTAATCTTGTCTGCCATCCAAATTCTGAATTCGATTTCTGACATCTCAGCCAATTGTTTATGAATGGGATCTTCAAATGCATCTGCCATATCTTTCCTTGCAGGGGGGGGTGTCGATCTATTCTGGTTATTCATGTTACCAGAGTTTTTTCACTGATTCCGCCCCGTGGTTGTTTTACTCCCTTTAGTTTTTCCCCTGGGGCTTTGTCGAGGGCCAGTACAGTGTTGTAGCCTGAGAAACTGGGGCCCTGTCTGGTGTGGTGGGGCTTAGTGGTTCTGTCTTGTTTTCAGCTGGTTTCTGTTGTACCCTAGTGAAACATTTACTCTGGGTTGAAGTCTCAGCTGTGGAGAAAAACCAGCAATTAAGTCACCGTGCCCACCTCCTGCACCAATTGGAGAAAGAAAATCAAACCTTCCTACAACCGCACAGCCAGGGCGCCACCTGAAAAGTCCTCAGTCTATTGGTTCAGTTCATAAGGTCCAAATCGATTGTCTCAGTGGGCACCTGTCTCTGGTGGGAGAGTTTAAGAGGAGCTGGGTCATAGGGGTCTGGTGACTACTCTGATATGGCTTACTCCAGTGCTGTGTGGAGTCAGGAGGAGCCACCTAGCAAATAGATCAGTCTGGGAAGGTTGATGCCTCCTTCCCCACCTTGCCCCTTTGTCGGACCCAGTCACTGATATTACTGCAGATGGCTGACCCAGTTGCCTATAGTGAACAGATACTCTAGGGGTTTGCGTCTGCCTGAATCGCAAAGAAATCTGCCAGGCCTCTGCACTCTGCCGCTATTTAGCAGGAGGAGGTGAGGCCTGACATCCTCCAGAGCTTGATGGAGGTCAGGGGGTGTTCACTCAGGCTCAGTCCTGCCCCTGATTGATGTTAATGACAGAACAGAGCAGAACAGAACAACTTTGCGGGATTCTGTCTCTGTTCCTGGTAAAATTGCCTGCAGAAGACAAGCTGTTCTGAGTTCCAACCTCTTTGCTGCTGGAGGTTTGTATTCAGTTGCCTCTCTGCGTCGCCCGCCCTGGAAGCTTCCCAGATTTGTGAGTAGCCTCAGGCAAATCTTTTACTCACCGGTGGCCTCCTCTGGTTGCCCAGGGAGACAGAAGGTGTGGCTTCAGAATGTCCGGATTGAGCCTTTTTGCTGTTAGAAAAAAAAAACAAAACAAAACAAAAAAAACGGCTCTCACACCCCAGAGTCAGCACTGACCAGCTGCAATTTATGCTCTGTCCACACCCCTGGAGAGATCACCCAAAAATCCGGACTCCTGGAACAGGCCTCCAGGTCTCAGAGTGAGGGGAAGGAGAGTGCTGGGAGCCCAGAGCTGTAGGTAGCGAGCACACTCAGTTCCACAGTTTTATACCCGGCTGCACCAGTGCCAGAAGACAGCCGCCGTTCCGCATTTGAGGGAACCTCCGCTCTGGAGCGGTTCCCTTCTAGCCAATTATCCTCTCCTCACTCATGCGCTCCAGAGTCGGCGCAGCTCAGTCACTGTCCACACCCCATGAAGAAATCACCCATGAATCCGGACTCCTGGGGACAGGCCTCCAGACCTCAGTGTGAGTGGAGGGGGGTGCTTGGAGATTAGGGTTGCAGGCAAAGGATATTTACAGTTTTATACAGTTTTATGCCTAGCAGGAGAATGCCATGGCACCTTAGTAGGGGAGGTAGGTCCAGTTTTTAGGAGGTCTCTCCTGTGGAGTATAGTGGGAGGGCCTTTGATTTCTGCCCGTTTGTTTGTTTATGGGGCTCTTGAGCCAGTCTCATGGGGGAGGGGAGGAGTCCCGTGTGCTTGGCGATGGGTTTTGTACCTTTTGTTTGCATCCTTGTGGTCTCAGCTCACTTCAGCGGGGTTGATGTGTGTTCTTCAGCCTTCTTTCTTGGTGCAGCTCAGATCCACCAGGTTACCTGCTAAACTTTTATCCCTTAACCTTCTTTCTTGGTGCGGCTCAGATCCACCATGTTACCTGCTAAACTTTTATCCCTTAACTCTCTCTGTGGGAAGCTGGCTTCAGTCCGCCATCTTGTCCGGAAGCCATGAAGATATGATCTTGTGTCTAGAAAATCCCATAGACACCAGTGGGATAGTCATACTATCTCTTTTTGTTGACAGTATGATTTTGCATCTAGAAGACACTAAAGACTCCATTAAAAATCTACTAGAATTGATAAATTCATCAAAGTCTCAGGATACAAAAATCATTGTACAAAAACAGTAACATTTCTATATACTAATAACAGTCAAGCTCAGAGTCAAATTAAAACCTCAATATACTACAATACTCAATACTATTACTACAAAGAAAATAATATGCTGCAAAAGTGAGACCCAGTCTCTACTAAAAATAGAAAAACTGAGGCACGAGGATCACTTGAGCCCAAGATTTGGAGGTTGCTGTGAGCTATGATGCCACAGCACTCTATCCACGGTGACACTTGAGACTCTGTCTCAATAATAAAAAAAAAAATTAAAAATAAATAAAATGCTTAGGTATATACTTAATGGAGTTGATGAAAGAGCTCTACAAGGAGAACTATAAAACACTAATAAAAGAAATTGCAAATGATACAAATAAGTGAAAAAACTTTGCATACTCATGGATTGGTAGAATCAACATTGTTAAAATGTCCATATTGCCCAAAGCAATTTATAGATTCTGTGCAATCCCTGTTAAAATACTAATGTCATATTTCACCAATCTAGAAACAATAATTCTATGTTTCATTTTGAAGAAAATACAGCCTAAATAGTCAAAGCAATCTTAAGCAGAAAGAACAAATCTGAAGGGATCACATTACCTGGCTTCAAATTATACTGTAATGCTATAGCAACCAAAACAGACATAAAGGTAGACAAAGACCAATGGAACAGAATAAAGAACCCAGATACAAAACCACATAGCAACAACCAAATGATCTTGGACAAAGTAGACAATAACATCCATGGGGGAAAGAAAGCTCTATTCAATAAATGATGCTGGGAAAAGTGGATAGCTACCCATACAAGAATGAAAAAGGATTCCCATTTTTCACAGGAATATACAAAAATTAATGAAAGGTGGATAAAATATTTAAATGTAAGGCATGAAATTATAAGAATTCTAGAAGAAAATATAGAAAAAACTCTTCTAGACATTGGCCTAGGCAAAGAATTTATGATTAGGATCTCAAAGGCAAATACAAGCAATGACAAAAATAAATAAATGATACTTGATTAAATGAAAAAGCTTCTGCACAACAAAGGAAGTAATCAACACAGCAAATGGAAAACCTATAGACTGAGATAAATTATTTGCAAACTATACATCCGATAAAGGGCTAATATCCAGAGTCTACAAAGAACTCAAACAGATCAACAAGTCAAAAAACAAATGCCCTCATTAAAAAGTGGGACAAAAACATGAATAGAAGTTTTCCAAAATGGCCAACAAACAGATGAAGAAATGTTTTGCATCACTAATCATCAGGGAACTGCAAATTAAAACCACAGTGACATATCACCTTCCCCTGTCAGAACCATTATCACTAAAAAGTCTAAAAACAATAGAGGTTAGCACAGATGTGGTGAAAAGGCAATGCTTATATAATTTTGGAGGGAATTTAAATTAGTACAACCTCTATGGTAAATGGTGTGGAGAATCTTCAAAGAACTAAAAGTAGACTTACCATTCAATCCAGCCATCCTACTACTACCACGCATATGTACTCAAAGGAAAAGAAGTGATTTTATGAAAAAAGACACCTGTACCTGAATGTTTATTGTAGCACAATTTACAATTTTAAAGGTATATAACCAGCCTAAGTTCCCATCAGCTAAAGAGTGGATAAGGAAAATGTGCTATACATACGGTATAAATTATGAATTATTTACTATTCAGCCATAAGAAAAAATGAAAAAATATCTTTTGCAGCAATATGGATGGAATTGGAGACCATTATCCTAAGTGAATTATCTTAGGCATGAATTTAAAAAGTCACATGTACTCTCTAATAATTGGGAGCTAATTGATGAGCACACCCAGGCACAAAGAGAGATAAAGGTCATTAGAAACCAAGAAGCACAGAGGGGTAGAAACTTCCCTATCGGGTACAATGAACACTATTTGGGTGATGAGCACACTAAAAGCCTTGACTTCAGCATTTTAAAAGACATTCATGTAACAAAAACCATTTATCACCTCTTGATATCTTGAAATAAATAAAAGGAAAATTTGGTATATATACATTATGGACTACTACTCAGCCCTGAAGAAGAATGAAATAATGTATTTTGGAGCAACCTGGATAGAACTAGAAACCATTATCCTAAGTGAGGTAACCCAGGGACAAAATACCAAGTGCCACATGTTCATACCAAGTGAAATCATGGACGTTGGAGGAGGCTCAGAAGAGAGAGGGAGGAAGGGAGTACAATTTCCACTATCCAGGTTATAGATACACCGAAAGCCTAAGCTTCTCCACTAAACAGGTCATGCATGCAATGACAACTAAAAATTTACCCTGATTTTATATCCTGAAACATTACTGTATTTTTTGATGACTTCTAGGAGTCTTGTGGTTGAGTCTTTGGGGTTCTCTAAGTATAAGATCATGTCGTCAGCAAAGAGGGAGAGTTTGACCTCCTCTGCTCCCATTTGGATTCCCTTTATTTGCTTGTCTTGCCTAATTGTATTGGCTAGAACTTCCAGCACTATGTTGAATAGTAAAGGGGACAGAGGACAACCTTGTCTGGTTCCAGTTCTAAGAGGAAAAGCTTTCAGTTTTACTCCATTCAGTAAAATATTGGCTGTGGGTTTGTCATAGATAGCTTCAATCAGTTTTAGAAATGTGCCACCTGTGCCTATACTCTTCAGTGTTCTAATTAGAAAAGAATGCTGGATTTTATCAAATGCTTTTTCTGCATCTATTGAGAGGATCATGTGATCTTTATTTTTGCCTCTGTTAATATGGTGGATAACGTTTATAGACTTGCGTATGTTAAACCAGCCTTGCATCCCTGGGATGAAGCCCACTTGATCATGATGAATGACTTTTTTGATGATAAGCTGTAATCTATTGGCTAGGATTTTGTTGAGAATTTTTGCGTCTATGTTCATGAGTGAGATTGGTCTGAAATTCTCCTTTTTGTTTGGGTCTTTTCCTGGTTTTGGTATCAGGGTGATGTTTGCTTCATTAAAAAAAATGGAGACTTTACATCCTTCGTATTAACCTGGATGGACGTGGAAGACATTATTCTTAGTAAAGCATCACAAGAATGGAGAAGCATGAATCCTATGTACTCAATTTTGATATGAGGACAATTAATGACAATTATGGTTATGGGGGGTGAAACAGAAAGAGGGAAGGAGGGAGGTGGGTGGGGCCTTGGTGTGTGTCACACTTTATGGGGGCAAGACATGATTGCAAGAGGGACTTTACCTAACAATTGCATTCAGTGTAACCTGGCTTATTGTACCCTCAATGAATCCCCAACAATAAAAAAAAAAAAATTTACCCTGAAATCTATTACACTAAAATTTAAAAATACGGTGAGGAAGACTTTACTTTGGGAATAGAATAATTCAAACTTTATTTAGAAATGAAAGACATTAATGTATTGTATTCTTTGATGGAGCTTGCCTTTCTTTTTTATTCTCTCCAGATGAGGCCTAGTGTCACACTTTAATCTTCTTTTTACCTAGCTGTAAGACCCGTATGATTGGCCTTCTCCAGGTAAATATTCTACTTCATTTTAAAAACTGTTTGGGGAACTCCAGACAAGAATACATATTTCAGCTGGCTTCTTTGTATGCATGGAAACGTGAGGCCACGGTGGGGGGACACTGGCCCTGTTACCCATTGATAGTCCTCCAATGTGACCACCCTAATTGCTGTCCCAAGTTCCATTTCTGGTATTAGCATCTGCTTATCCTGAGCTTGGATACTTGCAGGGGCTCTGCCAAAGACAGAGCCTCCTCTCATGTGAATTTAGGATTACAACAGGGAGAGTAGTCCTAATTGATACCCTATGCTGCTTCCCAACATATCTTTACTGTGATTTGATTGAGTCTTTGAACAACAGATAAATAAACGCAAGTGCTCGGTCAGTTATCTGGAACCAGAAGTCCTGAGGATATTTTCCAACTTTAAACTCCAAATATAGTATTTTCCTAACTTAACAGTTTTTACAATAAAGTGTTTACTGTGTTAAACAGGTATAGATGCTATATGTTTCCAACACACTATCCTTAGCCTCCAGATATGGCTCTTTTTGCATGCTTATCTTTGCTTCTTTGAGCTGGTTGATGGAAAAGTGACTAGGGCAGGGAAAAGACCTAAGGCATTTCATTAACTATCCTTAACAGCGTTAGGAGTTAGATACAAACGAGGAAGCAGAGGCTCACACAATATGGGAACTAGACTAATGCCATATACATTGTTAGTGGCAGAGCTGGCAGTGGAATCCAAATCTGCTTTTAAACCTGTGTACTTCCCATTACACCAAGCTTGCTCCCCACTGCTTTGTCATTTCCCTCTATCATAGCATAGAAAGAACTATGCCCTATTTAACTGTAATCTTTGCAGGCCTCCACAATTAAAATTAAAATTTCAGCATCTATGTATGATAAGCATTGTAGTTATAAGATTTTAATTGGTGATTATCTATGTATGTTAGTAATTTATAATCTTTTTTGTGAAACACATAGATTTCCAAATGTTAAATTGATCTCTGTGGAGACGCTGATACTTTGTACCTTTTATTTCTATCATAAGTTTCATGAATAACCAGTAAAATTCTGTTGGAGGTAGTAGTTGGGTTGCTAATTTTTGTTGCGCCTGGTCTCAGTTTACACTTTAGGAGAATTCTCTGTTTTTCCAGTTAGAAGCTTATATAGACTAGAAAAGAAGCTACCCTGAAAGAACTGACCCCATCCCACCAGAAGGAAATCCCACTCACTACAGTGACAAAAGCACCACATCGTTTGTGAGGGAGGGATGGTCCCCTATGACCCGAATACTTCTCTCTAGGCCCTACCTCCCTACACCACCAAACTGGGGATCAAATTTGAACATTTGATCTTTGGTGGGGACAAATTCAAATCATATACAAGCCATAGTAGATTGCTATCTGATTGCCCCTAGTCTCACATGCAGGGACAAACAGAACACTGGAAAGCACATTATATTTACTCCTAGCTGTTGGAAGAAATGTGCACTTGGGTCCCAGGGGTGGTGCATCTGGCCCTCTTATCTTCTGTGACTAACTTTCCCACTCTAGGTTTTTTTCTCCTCCAGTGAATTTGCCCATGTTCCTTGGGACTGCAGAGCTCACGTCTGTCCTTGTTTATATGCTGGATCACCTTATAATCAAAACGTTTGACTGCTCATCCTTTGTGATAACCTAATACACATTCTTGGACCAAAGCATCTCATTGCTTGATTTTTTTCAAGTCCCATTGACTTTTCCACAATAAATGCTTATTCAGTCATTATTAAATACAAAAACCTTAACAAAAAAAGGACAGGGTCTCAAAGTGCCAGGATTCAGGGTGAGTGAGGGAGATGAGCCATGCAAGTACAGGATTAGATCTCATTAAAATGTTTTCTTAAAATTTGATACAAGGGGAAAGAAAATTCTCTGATTACTATTTTTTTGTATCAATTCAAATAAGAAAGAAGTATTAAAGTGCTTTAATACTCAAAAGATATTAAGTGTGATATAAATGGAAAATATGTCCCCAGTAATGACTGCCTTATTGGATTGACATTTTAAACAAGTCTGGCCAATTCTTTGAATCACTAAAGATTTATAGTAATTGCATTTAACTCTTTCCCCCCCTATATAATGTAGAAAACAATAATGTGGCAAATGTATTCCATAGGAGTCACCCTAAGCAGAAAGAACATGATTTGCTTTTGGGGAGTATTTGGTTCAACTTTCCACCTCTTCTTTCTTTTCTTAATTACCATGTACTTAAAACACAAAAGCAGAGGGAAACACAGTGCCCAGCTCCCAGTCACAGGCAGTGAGATGCCTTTTACAATACCACACTGAGATAGGATAAGATGGCAATTGCATTTTACAACCAATTAGAAGAATTTCTGGATTTTCACATACTCTGTGACTTGGCATCGTGGTACACTCTAAAAGATTTTAATGATAGTGCTGAAAGATGGTAAAAGTCATGTTTTGTGATGTAGAAAATGGAAGTTTCTTCCAAAGCTGCATTAATGAGCCTATTTCTCTAAACTTCATTAAGCCAGCCATTGCTCCTGTTCAGTTACAGCCCGTCTTTCAGTTATTAAAAGATGATGTCAAAGTGACAAAGATTTACAATTTACAAGTTCAGACTTAGGATTCCACTCTGGCCTTTCAATTACCCTGAGATTATCTCATAATTTAATTAAAGACATGTGTGAATTCAGCAAGCCGCATGTCTACTGTCTTAGAGTGTATTGCAGGTAGTCTAAGAAGAGAAAACGGAAATGAAAAAAAAATGCACGTGTATAAATACGGTGCAATACAGGTGTTACTGGCTGCTGGATTTATTTAATTCCTGTGAATGAACACACCAAGGTAGGAATTTTACACAAGCCTAGAAAATTACATATTAGACAATAGCATACTAGCATAAAGACCTAAAGCCTATATAAGGAAATTAAAATCCTCTTTGAATTGGGGAATGTGTTCAACAACAGTGTGTATGGCCTAGAGATACAAAATAAAACTTGCACCCTAATTGCAGTAGCTCAAGTTTGCATCTTCATGAGCGTGATGATTTTCTTTGCTTTTTCCTGTGGGATTGCCTTGGGAGTTCAGAAGGTGAGAATGAGAGTCAACATTTTACTTTACATCAATTTTTTTTTTTTTTTATTGTTGGGGATTCATTGAGGGTACAATAAGCCAGGTTACACTGATTGCAATTGTTAGGTAAAGTCCCTCTTGCAATCATGTCTTGCCCCCATAAAGTGTGACACACATCATACGTCAATTTGTTTTAAAGAGGCCAGTTCTTAGAGGTGAGACTTTCTGTGTTTCTATGTCCAAATTTAGGAACAAAATGAACTCTCCAAATGTCCACTCGAACAATTCTATTTTGCACAGTGCTCTATAGCTTACAAAGCACTTTGATCTCCTATCCTTTCATTTAATGCTACATGCCCCTGGGAAAATGCAGTGCCTAGTGGATCCCCCATGTCTTCACTTGTCCAAAGCAGGTCACAATAGTTACCTGTGAGGGGGGTTGTGTCGAGTAAAGGAGGGAATGCATGCTAAGTGGTGCTGTCCTCAGCACAGAGGAAGCCCCAGCAAATGTTAGCTATTAAGACTCCAAGACCTCTGTAAATTAGATATAATTATTTCTAACTTACAGATTAAGAAACCAAAGCTTGAGGAGGTAAAATGGTTGGCCCAACACAAGGAACAGGGATTTGAACTCAAGTCTCCTGATTAAAGTTTAGAATACACCACACACCACAGTCTTATACCACAACTGGTAAGCTAGTGTATTGGTTTACTTGGGCTGCTGTAACAAAGCACCATAAACTAGTGGGCCTAAACAAATACATTCTTTCACAGCTTTGGGGGCCTCAAGTCCACAATCAGTATCACTGGGCTGAAATCAACGTATGAGCAGGCCCATGATGCATACCTTGCCTCTTCTAGACTTTGGTTACTGCTAAGCTGTTGTCATTATTTGGCATAAAGCTATATCACTAAAATCTGTGTCTCTGTGAACACACTCACTCCTGCTTTCCTCTGTCTGTCAAATCTCCCCCTTACCTCTCTTTTGTGGCTATATGTGATTGCATTTAAGGCCCATCTGGATAATCCAGTGTTATCTCCTCATCTCAAAACCCTAAACTTGAATCACATTGCAAAGTCTTTTTTACCATATAAGGTAACAGGTTAGCAAGGGTGTTCAACAGTTTTTTTTGTTTTTTTTTTTTCCTCTGCTACCCATTGGAAGAATAAGAGTTGTCTTGGACCACACATTAAATACACAAAGAGTAATGAAAGCTGATTAGCATAAAAAGGTCTCTGCATAATTTTTCTGATATCTGATACCACAGATAAGCAAAAAAGTCCTCACAAAATCAGCATGTGGGCTGTGGGCTGCAGGTTGGACAGCCCTGGGATACAGGGACTAGGACATGAATAGTTGGGGAGTTATAATTCAGTCTACCATATCTAGCATGGAAAAATTTTAGTCTGGGATACTTAGGCTCAGCTTGACTTCTACCCTGTGCAAGTTTATTCAAATATAAGCCCATCCTGTATTCTCCTGCCGGCGTGGACATGTGGAACCCTAGGAGGCTAGCTGGGCTCCTAGCCTCTGTTTGCATTAGCCTACCTAGAACATCAAAGTCTGACTCTAACTTGGTCCTCAAGACGTACAATTGCCTTTCAGCTTGGGTCTAGGCCTTCTACTGGCTTGCCATATCCCTTCTCCACTAATGTGGCCCAGGGAATGACCACAAAAGTCAGGATAGTTGCATCTCACCCAAGGAAGGTTGATCTGTGTTCCACAATTAGAGGAGGGGATGGTGCTGCAAGATTTTCTTTCCCTCAGATTGGTTGGGATGTGAGTCGGGGATTTTAGGGCCTATAACCCTCGGCATTTTCTCTAGGATCACCACGTTCTGAGGAAGCCCTCTGGACCACTGCTGTTCCATGACCAGTACCAGCTGGTCTATGGGCTCCTGCATGGTTTTATTGGTGGTTATTGAAATGTATATACATACATATAACAGACACACACACGCACACGGAGAAGGTGCCAAAAAAGTATACACATTTTTAAAAAGGGAAAAAACTTATTAAATTTGTTAATATCAAGTCATATTTGATTTCTGAAATTGCAAGAGGTGATTTGTATTCATCTTTTATTGCCATATATTGAGTATTATAATTTTAATACAGCTTTTTATTTTCTTAAAATGGGTATACATTTTTGGCATCCTTTGTATACACATTTGCACATGTATATATGCCCTTTACTTTTCAGCAAAATATCTCATTTATATAATTTACATGACAACTCAAATAGTACCTCTCAGTGGTTCTCATGCATTCATGTAAAATTCACTGACTGAGCACTTCCTCTATGCCAGGACCTGTTATGGTGACTCTTAAGGAGACGACAGTCTGGGGAGTAGAAAGATTTAGAAATAAAGAATTAGGCTTGGGGCGGTGATGCACACATGTAATCCTAGCACTTTGGAGGCTGAGGCAGGAGGATTTCTTGAGGCCAGGAGTTCTAGACAAACCTGGACAACATAGTGAGGCCCATCTCTACAAAAAAATAAAAACCATAACCAGGTATGGTGGCATGCCCCTGTAGTGTCAGCTACTTGGGAAGCTGAGGCAGGAGGATGGCTTGAGCCCAGGTGTTGGAGGTTGCAGTGAGCTATGATCATCCCACTGCACTCTCACCTGGGCGACAAAGCATGACCCCGTTCCTATAAAAAAAAACAAGGCTAAGTAAAAGAAGAGTAATTAATGCTATTAGTCTATGCAAGGTTGAGAGTGTGATAAGGTAAGTGAGATACTCGCCTAGGGTGCAAAATTTAAAAAAGGCTCTGAAAATTCGGTAGTCAAAGTAAAAATTTTAATACAATATTTTAAAAATCAAAATTAATGGGGCGGTGCTTGTGGCTCAAGGAGTAGGGTGCCGGCCCCATATACCAGAGGTGGTAGGTTCAAACCTGGCCCCAGCCAAAAACTGCAAAGAAACAAAAAAAAAAAAAAAAAAATCAAAATTAATGTCAAAAATCCAGGATAAATAAACAAAACTGCCTTCTTTTGCCATTTGAGGTAACATATTTACAAGTTCCATGGATTAGGTCATGGACATCTTTGAGGAAAGAGCATTTTTCAGCCCACTGCATGCACTAGTATGTGAAAGAGTGGGCTATTTCATGGGACATTGCTTGTGGAAGGGTAAGGCTGCCACCCCCACTTACTGAATCTCGTCTTTGAGCTATGGGCAATAGCTGAACTTTGCTTGGAGGTCTGTAGGATCTTTTGTCTTGCCACATTAGCTAAGCACTTTGGCAACTGCTGCTCTAAGAAATCAAAGCAGGGGTTGAATAGAAATGCTCCACCTTGACAGGGTGCTAACCAAACACAGCATTATGGCCATCTGTAGACATGACTAGCAATTCATGTTCCATATGGCTTGAGGGAGTATTTTCTCAGATTGGTCAAAGAAATGACTGGTACGGTATCTGAAACCAGCAAGACTGAAATGTGTGAGTAGATCAGGGCTTTTGCCTTCAGGATGACTTCCTTGGGATGTTTCACTGAGTTTCTGAGGGCCACAGTGGACAAAGGGGTTAGTGTGATGCAAATTTTAGATGCAGCTCCTAGTAGGTAGCAGATCAAGTCGAACTCTCTGAGTATACCTTGCTAGCATTGAAGAGAATTTGTAGGCTGCTTCAATTTCAGTTGAATCTTGATTAAATTAGTACAGAAAAATAAAATACTTAAGATGTGTGATTTGCAGAAGAATCAGATTTCCTAGTCCATATAGCTGCTCTCCTCCCCTGTATCCACCTGTTGAAAAAACCCCAGGAGGCATGTGTTTATTTCCCAAACAGAAATAATTTTCATAGTCTTCAATCAGGTCCTTAGTCATATTACATTTCTATTTCCAAGTCAGGGCTACATCACAGTCATGTAAAAAATATTTTGTTTTTAATGCAGCCTTTCTACTATAAAATAATAAATATTCATTGTAGAAAACTGGAAAAGTATGAAAAATGAGACAAAGGGAGAAATCACATAATCTGACCTCTGATTATTGATGATGTCTTAGCATGTTTTCTTTCAGCTATTTTCTATGCATAGTGATTTTCTATGCATAGTTATAGATATTCACGTGTGTGTATATATTTGTGTGCATGTAGGAATATAAATGTATGTGTATACGTGTGTGTGTCTACAGAAGATACAAACATGCATGCTTTGTGTGTACATAACATGTATGTATGATATTTATACATATTATACACACATACATAGAGGGTGCCAAAAATGTATACATATTTTAAGAAAGAAAAAAACTATTAAAATTGTAATACTCAGTATAATGCTAATAACAAAAAGATGATTATGAGTCATATTTGAGCACCTCTTGTAATTGCAGAAGTCAAATGTGACCTGAGTATTACAATTTTAATACAGCTTTTTCCATGCTTAAAATATGTATACATATTTTTGGCACTCTCTGTATTAAATTAAGACTGCTTACAATTTTGCACTTGGATTATTTTTTACTCACCATTCATGGCTCTCATCTGTTTTGACCTATGAGAATCAACCCACACAGTCAACCACTTCCTCCTTCTTGAAACACTTGCTTCCCTTGGCTTCGCTGTCACCACACTCTCCTAGTCTTCCTCTGATTTACTTCTCCTTGTACTCAATGTCCTTTGTCAACATGGCTTTCCTTATCTGGCTGCTGAATGTTGAAACTCTTCAGAGCTAAGGCCTGTCCCTCTTTTTTTCTGGCTTTGTATTCGTGTTGAGGGTAAATGTTTCTCCCCCCATGCCATGACTTTAAATACTATTTAAGATGCAGTTGGTGCCCACCTTTCTATCTCTAGTACAAGCCTCTTTTTTTTTTTGTTATTAAATCATAGCTGTGTATGTTAATGCGATCTTGGGGCACCACACACTGTTTTTGTTTGTTTGTTTGTTTGTTTTTTGTAGAAACAGAGTCTCACTTTATGGAATGCCGTGGCATCACACAGCTCACAGCTGACAGCAACCTCCAACTCCTGGGCTTAAGTGATTCTCTTGCCTCAGCCTCCAGAGTAGCTGGGACTACAGGTGCCCACCACAACGCCGGGCTATTTTTTTGTTGTAGTTTGGCCTGGGCTGGGTTTGAACCCGCCACCCTCGGTGTATGGAGCTGGCGCCTTACCAACTGAGCCAGAGGCGCCACCCCATACACTGGTTTTATAGACTGTTTGACACATTTTCATCACACTGGTTAGCATAGCCTTCCTGGCATTTTCTTAGTTATTGTGTTAAGACATTTACATTCTACATTTACTAAGTTTCACATATACCCTTATAAGATGCACCGCAGGTGTAATCCCACCAATCACCCTCTCTCCGACAAACCTCTTTTTTAAGATTCAGGTTTATAAAAGCACAGTTGCCTACTTGACATCTCCACTTGAATTTTTCACAGGCATCTCAAATTCAACAAGTCTAAACAGAGATCTTGACTTCCCCTTCCCACACCTGCCTCTTCCAATCTTGCCTGTTTCAGCAAAAAGTACCATGCTTCACCAGTGGTTCAAGCCCCAAACAAAAGAGTTATCCTCTGTTGCTTCTCACATCCAATCCGTCACCAAATCCTGTCTTTTCTTTTCTTTTTTTTTTTTTTGTGGTTTTTGGCTGGGGCTGGGTTTGAACCCACCACCTCTGGCATATGGGACCAGCGCCCTACTCCTTGAGCCACAGGCGCCGCCCCAAGTCGTCTTTTCTACAAAACATTAGGTCTTGCATTTACTCACTGCTTTCTGTCTCCATTGCTATCTGATGGATTAAGCCAATGCCCTCTTTTACCTGATTATGACAACAGTCTCCAACTCTTGCCCCTTTCAACTCATTATCTATGCAACATCCATGATCATCTTTTAAAAGATCATTTTATGTGATAAAAATAAAATTTAAGGATTAAAATCTAAGGATTGGCTAGTTAAATAAATTACGGTACAACTATATGATGGCATGCTACACAACTACACAAATGAATAAGGAAGTCAGCCATGCAAAAGATGGAAGCATTTCCGAGACATATTATTAGTAAAAAAAAAAATGTATGGAATAGTATGCCTATGCTATGTAACTTTTGGCATAGGAAATATATATTTGTATCTGCATCAAAACTCTGAAAGCAGTCACAAGAAATGGCTAATTGTGGGTAGTTAAGGGAAGTATGTAGTAGTAGATAGGTATAGGGGTGAGAACACGACTTGGCATGGCAAACCTTTTTTATATTGTTTGAAGTTTTGAACCGTATGTATGTATTTTCCATTAAAACAAAGAAACAAGGAAAGAAATAGCTTCCTACTGCACTTAGAATAAAACTAACATTCCCTGCCACGGTCTACAAGGTCTTATAAGGGCAAACCTTAGCCTACCTCCCCTCTGTCACCTTCTTACCATTTCTATCATTCTCTGACTACTTTCAAGTTCAAATGATCTTCTTCCTGTTAAACACACTCTGTATTTTTCTTTATATGTGCCTTCGCCCTTCCTTTTTCTTTTGCCTTAACATTTCTCCTGTTCTTAACATGGCTAATTCCATTTCATTAGTAAATCTCTTAAAACATCACCTCACAAATATCTTCCCTGAGGTGGTTTAATGAGTTTGTCCCAGTCTACATTTTATTTATCTCAGTCATGGCACTTTGGTCTATTCCTTTATAGGACTCTTCACCATCTTTCATTATTTAGCTTAAAGAAGTTATTTATTTTGTTCTTCATCACCTGTATCCTCCACTGGAGACTAAATTTCATGAGGATGTGAACCATTTTTATATTTTTCACTGCTGTATGACCAGCTTGTACCCTTTTTGCTTAATGTATGCTAATTGGTCAGTGAGTGCTGACTTCATGTGTGAATGCAGGTGCAGGTATCATAAGCATTTACCTATAACATTATAAATTTTTCAGGAGTATCTTTGTATTAGTTATATAACATTCCATTCAGTGGATATACCAGAGTTAACATAAACATTTTTGTATTATTTGATACTTAGGTGGTTGTTAACAATGTATAAAAATATGCTGTACTTCAACATTATCTGTATTTCATGTTGTCAAATTAAAAAATTTTTGATTTAGGTGATAATTTGAAAAGCATCCTATATTTGTGCCCTATATCTTTTAACAATGTGGGAGGTCGAAGCAGGTGGATTTCCTGAACTCACAGGTTCATGACCAGCCTGAGCCAGAGCAAGACCTCATCTCTAAAAATAGCTAGGTATTGTGGTGAGTGCTTGTAGTCCCAGCTACCTGGGAGGCTGAGGCAAGAGAGTCACTTGAGCCCAAGAGTTGGGGGTTGGTGTGAGCTAGGATGCCATGGCACTCTACACAGGGTGACAAAGTAAGACTCTATCTCAAAAAAAGCACTATTTTTTAAAATTTTATTTGTATTTCTTTGATTACTTGATACAGTTTTGCAAGTTTACTATATGAGTCACTTGGGTTACATTTTTTATGGGTTTTCCTAAACATTTTTTGAATTATACCCTTCTCTTACCCCAACGCTAATATCTTAAGTCATGGTGTTACCATTTCTAGCCTAAATTGCTTTAACAGCCTTCCCATAGATCTTGTAGTATTGCTGTCTTTTTAAAGGAGAATTTATCCTTTCTCCTGAAGATAGGGTTTTTTTTTTTCTAAAACCAACATTTGTTCACAATATTACTTGTTTATAACACCTGATCTCATTGCCTAGAAGATAAAAAGTAAGGTCTGCCATGTTATGGCACATGATTAACTATAGCTTCAATGAAGCCAGCTAAAATCTCACCCCCATCCAGCATATCTCTCTCTCTCTCTCTCTCTCTCTCTCTCACACACACACACACACACACGTACATTTGTGTCTGCTTATATTGCTCTTTTTTTCTGGATTACCCTTACATCCAGCTAGGGAACATCTGCTTATCTTTCAATACTAGGTCAAAGGTCACTTCTTCCATGAAAATTGAGTTTCTCAGTCTTGGTAAAATTGATCACTAACCTTTCTTATGTTTCAATTATACTTCATTCAGACCTCTGTCATAGCAAGTATAACATTTGATTGTGCTGGGGTTTTTTAAATGTTTGTTTCATAGTAGATTTCAAGCACTTCAAGAGATAGACCATTTCTAATAAATTTTACCTTCCCTATTGCTTAGCATATTTCTTAAAATATGGTCTGGATCCAACGAATGTGTGTTAAAGGTATTTTCTCAGTTATTTGAGTATTAATATTTTCTTACAGTTTTATATGGGTGATTTATAGATAATCCTTTGTTTTATTTATTATGAATAATTTTATCATTTTGAAAATTTCTTTTAAGTTTTGATTATGGAATGGTTGAATAATCTTGTTTTGTAGGAATTTTTAATCTGTATAAAGTCAAATTTGTTAGCATTCTAAGTTATTTATTCCATTATTTCTAAGTTTACAAATTCTTATTTCCATTAGAGATTTGATAAATATTTATTTCTGTTTTCTTCTAGTATTATTGTTTAAATTTTTAAAATACATAACTCAATAATACATTTGGAATTTACTTCATGGTATATGTTAATTATTTCATTTATTTTTCCTAGATAGTTAACTATTTGTCCCAATATTATTTATTAATAAACCTTTTCTTCCCTTTTGATTTGAGATACCTCCCTCCTCATATATTAGTTTCATCATATGCCTAGCAGAATCAGAATGGGTGACATATATGATTTTACTCATTTGTATGTCTACATTTGTTCCAGTGCCTTAATGACTTAATAATTGGGGGTTTATAACCTCTATTTCAAATTCACTGAGTTAGAAATAAAAATTTTACTATCCAATAGGGAAAATTCTCCCTTAGTACTTTTCTTTTTCAGTTTCTATGTCATTTTTTTCTATTTTTTTCCAGCTGAATCTTAGGACTATTTTTTCAAGTTACCATAGGAGTACTGTTAGTATTTCGATTGAGATTCAAATAAAATTGTAAATAATTTAAAACAGAATTGATTTCTGTTTACCACATTCAGTCTTCTTACTCTGAAACATGGTATTTCCCCCTACTTAGTCAATTCTCTGTTTATATATTTCTCAGTAAAGTTTTATGGTTCTCTTTTTGTAGGTCTCACATGGCCCTAATTAAGATTACTCCTAGGCATTTTGGATTTCATTCAGAAAACTTCTGTGGTATGACTAAGAATGCTCATGCAGCCCACTGATAAATCTAAACCAGGATATTGGGGCTTATACTTTCTAGGCCATCTGGTCTGACAGTAATTGAGGCCATATAGTGTGGTGGTTAAATGCATGGGCTTTAGTGTCTAGACAGATGTGGTTCTGAACCCTGCTTGTCACATATTACCTATTTGACCTTGGGCAAGTTATGCAAACTTTTAAAATTCTGTCTTAGCCACTTCATCTATAGAATGTGGATACTACATGTAATAGTATCTTTCCTCATAGGGGTCTGGTGATTAATATGCAAGATAATAGAAGTGAAGGCTTAACATGATGTTTGACACAGAATAAGTGCTCAATAAATGTGGACTACAATAGCAGTGCTGGTGGTGGTAACAATAATTGGGCATACAGGGCACAACTGGAAATAAAACTATCTTGAAAATTCAGATTTTTCAAATCACAGGGAAATTAAAAGGAAAAAAGATCCAAAGGCAAATGAAGATAACCAGTGAGAAAGTGGAAAAAGGAAAGGTGCTTGTAGTAGGGAGTTCTAAGACTCTTCTGGTCTGAAGAATATGAAAGAAGGCTGTATCATTATTGGAAACGGCTATAAAGATCATGCTGGGGAAACCACCAGAGGCGGAGAAGGAAGGGGAAGTAAATCACATGCATAGATAGTCTCTCTTCACATAGCTACTCCCCTGCCTACCCAGCTGTGCCCTAGACCCAGGATGGAGAGAGAAGATGACCAGAGAACCACTGTGTTGGTGGGATCTGATGTGATATCCATGGGAACATCTGGCACCAGATTTTCTACTGATAAGAGATGCTTCTTCAGGACAATGTAGAGCAAAGAGGGAAGCTGAGTTATTTCTCTGGGAGCAGCCACAAAGAAAGGCTAGCATGGAAAGAACTGGAAAGTTGTCTGATAATCCATCCCTTTGAGCTAAGAGGTGATGAATTTGACTCATTATTGTTTTATTAATCATAGTATATGTTGTTTGAGAATGTCAGTGGCATTTAACTAGAAGCCCAGATCACATCTTAAGTGTGGATGAGTATGGAGTGAAGAATGTGGGGCCGATGGAAGTGAAGGAGTAAGGGGAAGAAAAGAGAACAAAGTGATGCCTGTATGTTTACATTTACATAAATGTGTACTTAATTGGGCCATATGCAAAACATAGTTTGAATTTTAATCTGGAGGTGTTTTTACATAGTCAATTACAAGGATGAACTTGGTTATTGTGTGTTATCCCCTTTGGACTAACCTTAATTTTGTCTGAAGTACAAAGAGGAAGCTGGAGGGTGAGGAGCCCTGCAAAGAGAGTATGGGAACGTGCCTCATTGCCTTAATAGTTTTTGTCCAAATGCCTCTATATTCCCCAAAAGATCCCCAAGATGCAATTCAGCAATATTTTTTGGCAAAAAAACCATTATTAAGTAGAAAATATTTGAAATAGTCTTGGCTATTATGGTATCCTATAACATTAGTGTTGCAAAAGCCCTTAGAAACTTACAACTTGAAGGGCTTCATTGGACAGATAGAGTCACTGAGGTGCCCAGAGGAGGGGAAAAAACTCATGTAATAGTCACTTGGCAAAGCCACATCTGACACTGAGGTCTCCTGACTCACACTGCCCTTTATTTTCACTGTAATGCAGGATCTGCCTATTTTTAGAAACCCCTAGGATATCTATGTCTTGGAACACACTCATCCTTTGCCCTGAGACTAGCTAGTATATGTAGGGCATGTGTTATAAACCCACCAGTGCAATTTTCTTTCTTTTGAGGACTAGGGTGATGTAAGCATAGTGTAGACCACATACAGAGTAGGAAGAAATATTTTTGAGAAGCTAAGTTGTCATTTTATCTTTTTTCTTCCCTCTAGACATGTTCCTGAAAAGATTTTTAAAATTTTAAACATTTTCATTTTATAGCATCAAAGACTAGCCTATCACAGCAAGGTCTTTGAGATGGGCTATCCCAACTCTTCTACTCTTCCATATTTGCCATGCAATCTTGAACAAATCTTCTGATATTACTATCTCACTGTGTGGTAATTAGGGAGGTACAGAGCACTACAGAATTCTCTCTCATCAACTGAACTGTGGTCTCCTTTAGGATCAGGACTAGGCCTGACCCTCTAGTAGTAGTGAAGGGTAGGGACTCAGGGAAGAGATATGAATTTTTTTAATAGGCATAAGATCAGTTAGAGTTTATTTTATGCATCTGGGAGCATTAAATTTTGGTGCCTAGATATTTAGAATTGAAATGTCTTTTTGTTGTATTGTTCCCATGATCAGTATAATTTATATCTTTGTCTTTCTTTACTTTTGTTGCTTTAAAGCCAAATGTATCCACAAAGAGAATTGTCACACCTCCTTTCTTATGATTTCCATTTGCCTGAAGTATTATTTTCCACCCCTCGCTCTGAGTCTTGTTTGGTCCTTATAAGTTAGGTGTATTTCCTGAATACATATACTTATCTTGTGCCCTTTAATTTAGTCAGCCAGCCTGTGCCTCTTCAGTAGGGAATTCAAACCATTCATATTTATTGAGAAAACTGATAAGTACGATGGAGTCATGTTCATCTTGTTTTGCGGAGGTCTGTTGCCTAGTTTTATCACTTGGGCCATTGTGGAGCTAGGCTTCATCATTTAGTTTCCCAGTGTCTTTACTTTGCTGGTAGTACACTGTGATAGTCTGTGTATAGTATGGGTCTAAGTACTTCCTGCAGAGTTGCTATTATGAGGAGATGGTCACCAAAGTGCTTTGTGAGCTGAAAAGGTCTATAGAAAAAGCAAACATCTGTGAATAATGCCTAACACTGAGAACTCACAGTATGCTAGGAAGTATATTCTATCTGCATAACAGCCCTATGAGGAAAGGACTATTATTATCCCTATTTTACAGTGGGAAAACTGAGGCACAGGGAAGCTAGGCAATTTTTCTCATATCACACATTCCCAAGGATGCACAGAACTAAAATACGGGTCTCTTGACTCCCAGCCCAGTGCTCTTTCTACTAAATTTCATGTATCTTGTTCTGGGAATATCATCCAGGGTATCTCCTAATCCTCTCACCTGGGGGAGAAGGTACAGAATGTGAAAATGAAAAGGCTAGAGGACAATTCAAAAGGCAATTTGAAGGCTAGAGGACTTCAAATTGCACTTTAGTTTTCAAATGGGTCACTGAAAGGTAAGAGTCTGTCATGACAGGATTGTTGAAAGTAAACAAGCACAAACCAACTTTGGTCTAGAAATAAACACATTTCTCTCCTATAATTCTATCCCAAACAATCTATATGATATATAAATTTACATAAATATATATAAATTATAATATATATTTACATATATAATTTAATATGTATGTTAAATCATATATAAATTTATATATAGACACTCATTTATGGAAAACTTATTTATAAATAGGGTATGATACAAATATAACTTGGCTAACAACAAGCACCTTTGTAATACAATCTGACATTTCTTTTTTTTTTTTTTTTTGTAGAGACAGAGTCTCACTGTACCACCCTTGGTAGAGTGCTGTGGCGTCACACGGCTCACAGCAACCTCTAACTCTTGGGCTTACGCCATTCTCTTGCCTCAGCCTCCCGAGCAGCTGGGACTACAGGCGCCCGCCACAACGCCTGGCTATTTTTTTGTTGCAGTTTGGCCGGGGCTGGGTTCGAACCCGCTACCCTCGGCATATGGGGCCGGTGCCCTACTCACCGAGCCACAGGCGCCGCCCACAATCTGACATTTCTAATAAATCCCTAGTAGTATGGGGCTTATTATTTGGCCTCTATGTCTGAAGCTATGTATGACCTTTTTTTCTGTTTCCAAAGACAAACTCCAGTGTTCAACACTAATCTACAGATCTGTTATGCACCAATAAGTAAGTCCACACTATGTATACATTTGGGAGCCACCTATTCAGTACTGTGTGTGTATGTTCACTTGTGTCTGTGACTGTGTGTATATGTACATTTGTATATGTGTATGTTAAAGATACAAGGAAGGAACATGCAGTCCCTCTCGTCACAAAGCTTAGCATCAAGTGAATGTGAAATAGCTTACGTCTACAGAACACTAATTTCCTTCAAAGTAGGTATTAATAATGATTGTAGCACTTACAAAAGTCTTTACAGCTTTCAAAACACATACATGCTATTTTAAACAGCTATATTATTTCTATGATTATACAGATGTGCTTGTTCTTTTTAAAAAAATCAGAATCTGGCAGCACGTGTGGCGCAAAGGAGTAGGGCACCAGCCCCATATGCCAGAGGTGGTGGGTTCAAACCCAGCCCCCGCTAAAAACTGCAAAAAAAAAAAAATCAGAATCTGAATTGTAGTAACATACCATATAGATAGAGACTGTCCTCCATAATCTGACATCACTGGAGATAGCTATCTCTGTTAAACATTTAGTGTCTATTTCCTATAGATATTGTTCTCCTCATATATATGTATTATATATATTATATTTGTTTTATATATATATATAGAGAGAGAGGGGGTTGAGGGAGTTTGTTTACATTATTAAAAAGACAACCTAATACCAAAAATTATGCACTCACTTTTTTTCACTTCTCAGTATGTCTTAGATGAGTTTCCGTCTTCATATGTGTATATATTTTTTAATTTATGCTTCTCAAATTTCAGATTGATATGATGGTACAAACATTTAGGTTATATTGTTTTCCTTTTAAGATAAAGTTCAAGTTGTCTTTGAGCCCTTCACCCGGGGGTGCGCTCAACACCCTCATATTGTGCACATTAGGTGAGATTCCACCAATTACCCTTCCTCCTCTCCCTTCTTTCCCCTCCCCCTCGCTAGACTATACTTGTGTTTTTCTTTCATGTTGACTTGTAGTTGTTTATGTGTTGGTTTCCTATTAGTATTGAATACACTGGATATTTGTTTTACCATTCGTGTAATACTTTACTAAGAAGAAGGTGTTTCAACTCCATCCAGGTAAACACAAAAGATTTGTTTCTCCATCTTTTCCTATGAATGAGTAGTATCCTATACACCATAGTTTGTTAATCCATTCATGGGTTGATGGGCACTAGGGTTGCTTCCACATCTTGGCAATTGTTAATTGAGCAGCAATAAACGTTCGAGTACAAATGCCTTGTGGTAAAATGATTTTTTTTTTTTTTGCATAGATACCTAATAATGGGATGGCAGGATCAAATGGAAGGTCGACTTTTAGCTCTTTGAGGTTTCTCCATACTTCTTTCCATAAAGATTGTACTGGTTCGCAGTCCCACCAGCAGTGCAAATTATTCTCTTCTCTCCACATCCACGCCAGCATCTGCAGCTTTGAGATTTTGTGATGTGGGCTAATCTCATCGAGTTTAGTTTCTATCTCAGAGTAGTTTGATTTGCATATGCTGTTGATTAGAAACAGTGGGCATGCTTTCATGTGTTTGGCCATTCACTTGTCATCTTCAAGAAGTTTCTGTTCAAGTCTCTTGCCCACTTATAAATGGAATTGTTTGCTCTTTTCTTGTAGATTAATTTGTCAGATTTATAGTATGTAAATATATTCTCCCGTTCTGAAGGCTGTTTGTTTTAGCTGTGGTACCCTTATCTGTACAGAGGTTTTTAGCTTGATCATATCCCATTTATTTATTTTTGGTGTTGCTGCAATAGCTGAAGGGAGTCCTTTTCATAAAATCTTTTCCTAGGCCAATTTTGTCAAGCATTTCCCCCACACTTTCTTATATAATTTTTTATTATTTTATATCTTAAATTTAAATCTTTTATCCAGTGAGAGTCAATTTTTGTCCATGGTGAGAGGTGTAGGTCCAGTTTTAGGCTTCTAAATGTGGCTAACTTGTTCTCCCAGTGCCATTTATTAAATAGGGATTCTTTTTCCCAGGGGATGCTTTTGTTTGGTTTATCAAAAGTCACATGTTGATATGTGGTTGGGTTCATCTCTACATTCTCTATTCTATTCCATAGATTTATATCTCTATTTCTCTATTTTTGTGCCAATATCATAACTGTTATGATCACTATAGACTCGTAGTATAACCTGAAGTCTGTTAATGTGATGCTTCCAGCTTTGTTTTTATTTCTTAATCTTGTATTGGCTTTTTATGTTTTTTTTTTTTTTCTTTTCCTGGTTCCATAAGAAATGGAGTACTATTTTTTTCAAAAATTTTAAAGTTTGACATTGGTGCTTTGATAAGTCTTGCATTAAATCTGTAGATTGCTTTGGTTAGTATGGACTTTTTAACAATGTTGATTCTTCCCAGCCATGAGTATGGTATGTTCTTCCATTTATTAATGTCTTCTGCTATTTCTTTTCTCAGGGTTTCATAGTTCTATTTGTAGAGGTCTTTCGCATCCTTTGTTAGATACATTCCCATGTATTTCATTTTCTTTGGAGATACTGTGAAGGGTTATTTTGTCTTTCATTTCATTCTCAGTCTGACTGCTGCTGGCATACATGAAGGTTACTGATTTGTAGGCGTTGATTTTGTAACCCAAGACGTTACTATATTTCTGGATCACCACTAAGAATGTTGTAGTTGAATCTGGTTTTCCAGGTATGAGATCATGTCGTCCACAAAGAGGGAGAGTTTTACCTCCTCTGTCCCCATTTGAATACTCTTGATCTTCTTCTCTTACCTGATTGCATTGGCTAGGACTTTCAGCATTTCATGGGATAGTAGTGGCAATAGTGGGCATCCTTACCTAGTTCCAGTACTAAGTGGAAATGCTTTAAGTTTTACTTCATTCAATATGATATTGGCTATGGGTGTGTTGTAGATGGTCTGTATCAGTTTAAGAAATATCCCACCTAAGCCTGTTTTCTTAAGTGTTCTTGTCAGAAAAGGATGCTGGATTTTTTTTTTTTTCAAATGCCTTTTCTGCATAAGTTGAGAGAATCATATGGTCTTTGTTTTTTATTTTACTTATGTGGTGAATTACATTTATTGATTTATGTATGCTAAACCAACCTTCCGTCCTGGGATAAAACCCACTTGATCATGATATATCACTTTTTAAATGTGTAACTGTATTCTGTTTGGTAGGATCTTATTTAATTTTTTTTGCATTGATATTAATTAATGGTATTGGCCTATAGTTTTCTTTTTTTGTTGGGTCCTTTCCTAGTTTTGGAATCAAGGTGATATTTGTGCTTAGTAAAAAATTTCAGGGAGGATTCCTTCCTTCTCTATGTTTTGGAATATATTATGCAATAGAGGTACTAGTTCCTCTTTGAAGGTTTGATAGAATTCTGGTGTGAAACTATCCGGTCTAGGGCTTTTCTTTCTTGGAAGATTTTGTATTGTTAATACAATTTCAGTGCTTGGTGTAGGTCTGTTCAAAATTTTGAATTATTTCTTGTTGAGTTTAGGAAGATAGTGTGTTTCTAGGTATTGGTCCATTTCTTCTACATTTTCAAATTTCTGAGCATAGTGATTTTTGTTGTAATCATTGAGGATCCTTTGTATTTTTTTAGTATCTGTAGTTCTTTCCATTTTTGTTTTCTATTTTTATAAATAAAGTTTTATTGGAACATAGCCTTGCCCATTTGCTTACATAGTATTTATGGCTGCTTTTGTGCCATAACTGCAGAGATGAGTAGTTGCCACAGAGACCATCTGGCCTGCAAAACTGAACATATTTACTATCTGGCTTTTTATAGAAAAAGTTTTCCGATTCTGTCTTATAAAAACCACCCAGATTAGGCCTAGGCACACATTGCTTTCTTTAGGTAATTGCATATGTATGTGTGAAGGGAACTGGTGTTTCTGTGTGCTCATATGTGTGCATGTCCTATAAACCTCATGCTCTCATGCTATATGGTACTCTCTTTCCTAAAATATCACATACCAATTCAGTCATATCTTCTTTTTCCTTTTTTTTTTTTCTTTTATTTTTCAGATATGAGTCAGGGTCTCCGAATGCCATCCAGGCTGGAGTACAGTGTTACTATCACAGTTCACTGCAGCTTCTAACTCCCAGGCTCATGCAATCCTCCTGCCTCTGTCTCCCAAGTAGCTAGAACTATAGTCACATAGCACCACACCCATCTAACTTAAAAAAAAAAAAAAAAAAAGAAAAGAAAAGAACCAAAATGTAGCGATGGGATCTTACTATGTTGCCCAGGCTGGTGTCAAACTCCCTGGCTTCAAGTGAACCTCCTGCCTAGGCCTCCCAAAATGCTGGGATTACAGACATCAGACACTGTGCCCAGCCCAATCATGTTTTCAATGACTTCATTTTCTAATTAAAGAACTATTATACCAAGTGATTTGTTCACATGAAGAGTCCTTGTGTAAAGTAAATAGGCAACACCTAATTCATCTGTAACTAAGTTGTTCTGCTAAGCCACTGAACCTGTAAGAGCCTCCCTTTCTTCATTTACATAATGGTAATAATAATGTCATAGAACTTGCAGATTTATGGTAAGGACTAAATAAGTTAATATTTATAAAGTGTATAGAACATTGGTTGACACATTCACAGTAAATGTTAGCCATCCTTATCTTTGTTGTTGTAGTTTCTTTGCTTATGACTTGGGTGCCATTATGATTGCCATTTTAAGGATGATGGAACTGAGGCTCAGAGAGTGTTCATGAAGTGTTTTAAGTCTCACAGTGAGTACACTAGAGAAGCAGGGTGGAGATCCCAAGTGAGAGCTCTGAAATACTATATTCTATCCCATGGCTTCTCTGATCTTCCATGTATAGATGGGTCACCTGGGCATCCTATTAAAAATGCAGATCTTTATGTCTGCAACTAAGGAAAGGGACCTGAGATTCTGCACTTCTAAGGTGCTGCCAGGGGATGCTTAAACTGGTGGACCTTGGCCACATTTTGAGGGAGAAGGTTCTATTCCCTCTCTATTAGAGACCTACGTCATCACACTGAGGTAGCTCTTCTTAAGAACCTCTGGTTGTATTTCTCAGTTCCCCTATTGAGTGAGTTTAGAACATTGAGTTTAGAATATTGGCTATTAGGGCTTCTGCATTCTTGAGGTGAGCTTCACAGAATTCAATTTAGTTTATCTTATAACTTGTCATCGTTTTCAGGTGTGTCACGCACCACAGTGTCCCTGTTTTGTCAGTTAATTGCTTTTAGTGCTTATCAGATTCATTTCTGAGATTCAAGTTTCTCATTGTTAATTATTGCCATTTAACTTTTCTGAAAGGTAATGTAATTCACTTCTTTATTTTCCTAACCGTCATTCGATAAATGTCTATTATTTCCCTACTATGGGTCAGGCACTGTTCTGGGCACTTAGGATAGAACTATGAACAAAAACAGGCACATGTGTCTGTCCTCAGGGAATTTACAGACTATTAGAGGGAGAGGTAAGAAACAAGAAAGAACACTAGTTATCGCATTCTCAATAAACACATTCTGTTTTTTCCATTTTTTTTATATTTCAAATTAATATGAGAGTACAAATGTTTATGTTACATTGTTTTCAATTCTAAGGTAAAGTTCAAGTTGTAGTTGAGCCCTTCACCCAGGGGGCGTGCTGAACACCCTCACATTGTGCACCTTAGATGAGATCCCATCAATTGCCCCCCTTCTCCTGTTCATCCACCTCCCTTCTTTCCCCTTCCCTCCCCCTCCTCTCCATTCCCCCTTGCTTGACAGGCAAATCTAGCTAGGGGGATGGGAAAGGTTGGATATGGGAGGTGCTCTTTCCACACAGATAATGTGGCCTTTATGCAGAGCCTTCAGGGAAACAAGAATGCATACACTGTATCTATTTGGGGGAAAAGTATTGGGGTAGAGGTCTATGTAGCTTATGTGGAAAACATCCAGGAGGGGATTGTGGGAATGAGAGAGTGGAACAGTAGGAGATTAAGTTACAGAAGTCATAAGGATAGAAGGGAGGACCTTAGAGAACCTTAGAAGAACCTGGGTGTTTTTTACTTTCATGAGATGGAAGCTGTAACATATTTTTGAGCACAGAAGTTTTTCCAAAATTATTCAGGCTTTAGTATTAAAAATAATGGGAGGCTCCACATTGAAGAAAAACCCCCACAAATCTAGCAAGGGGGAGAGGAGAGAGAGAAGAGGGGGAAAGGACAATTGGTAGGATCTCACCTAATGTGCCAAATGTGAGGTATGCAGCTCACCCCTGGGTGAGAGGCTCAACTACGACTCGAATTTTACCTAGAAATGAAAGCAGTGTAACTGAAACATACCCTCATATTAATTTTTAATAATTTTTTTTTAATTTTTAAATGAATAATAGGAGGGGCAAGGTTGGAGTCAGGGAAGAATGGAACAGAAACACCAGTCAGGAGTTGAAAAATATTTGCTTTAAAATATTTTGTGACACAAGTTATCCTTTAACCACTAACATGTTTACTGAGTTAAACTCTGTTCAAAGAACCAGCTTTAAAGACAAAAACAACTAGCACTGACTGAGGACTTACTGTGTTCCAGGCACGCAAATAATGGCTTCGCATGCTATGATTTCATTGAGTCTTCACAGCAACTCTACCCTGGCAAGTAGGTCATTGTCATTTTCAGAGATGAAGCCCAGATTCAGAGAGGTTAATACGCTTGCTCATGGTCACACAGAAAATAAAGGACAGAATCAAAATTCAATCTTAAGTCTGTAATTTTACAATGCCACACTTTCTCTCATAATCATAAAGATCTCTATTAAAAATATATTCAAATCCCTCTCAACTCTGTAATTTATCTTTATGCTATCTTTATTAATATTTTAAAATATCTGATATTCTATGGCCTATGACTAACTTTTAATTTGCAGCACTGCAAAATTACATTATGAGAACAAGATCTTAAGCTGGGAAATTAGGTCCAATTTTATCAGATGCCTCTTCTGGCAAAGGAGAAAAGTTTGTTCTCAGCTGACCGATCAGCTTTTCCAAGCTTTTCAGGACAAACTCATTTGTATGCTTCTTTTGCTCTAATTCAGGTAATTTCATCAGCTATTTGTATGAAAAGGAGCAGATTACTCCCTTCTAGACGCTTCTGATTAGTTTATGCTGGCGGCCATCTAATGTGCTTGGCTATTTATGGTGTCTCACCTCTCAGAAATGGCATTAAAGTGAAAAAAAAAAAAAAGGTTTATATTGTTTTCAAGTCTGATCTTAGAATGAGATCCACAGTGGATCATATGTTTTTGGAATTTGTTGCAACCTTTTAAGGACTTCATGGTGTACCCATAGCATCTTGCCCATTCAATTTAGTAGCCAAAAGGAAAAGTTGCTGCTGTAATTATTAAGATCACATTAAATTATAAAAGTTGGGGTAACTTAAACATGCAAAATATCCTTTATTTCTATGCAAAACAAATCTATAAATAAATAAATTTCATTAAGTGATATAACCCTTCCATCCCTTTCCTGCTGTCCTGAATGTGTGTGCACATTTGTGCACACCCATATACACACACAGGAAGGGCTGCAAGCTGTCTTTATAGACTTTCTATTGCTTCAGAAGCCACTTCCTGGCCTGTGCTTTCATCTGAAATCTCAGTATGACATCTCGGTCCTGAAGGCAGTTATTTCTGTTGGTCTCTGGTTGAGAGATAGGCAGCGTCTCATCTCTGAACCTTCATTTTGTGGGTTGGGTAGCCGTGCTACCCTTCACCCCCCAACCCAACCTTCTCCCCACTCAACATCCAAAGCAGATCGATCTCTGGTGATGTAGATTTGGTATGTTTTCTGAGACAAAATCCTTAATTGCTGATGAGTAAGTGCCCTGCAAATTCACATGTATTTTCTGGCAAATGCTCAGAGTTAAGTGGCCAGATCTTGCCCAAATTAAAGGGCATGAGGTGTTCCCTGTGGGCAATAATTGCAAGGATATTATCTAGAAAATGGAAGGCAAACATTAAGGCCTTGCCACTTACCTGCCTCATGATTGCAAGCATCTCACTTCAGCTCTCTGAGCCATAGGATTCTTGTCTGTAAATGAGGGAAATGGTACTTCCTTTGTTTTCTCTGGAATTGTCTCTCATTGGCTCCAGTACAGTTCCTCTGCTTTGGTGGCAAGTCATCTTCCCACCCTGTCTTATCTTGAGGGGTCCCTCTAGCTAATGGGGAAAAGGAAGTTGCAGGTGAGAACAGAGAGTTGATTGGCTACATTCTTTCTGATTAACCCTGCAGGAATCCATGAACACACTCCAACTCCTTTGGTCAATACAGTCTCCTCAGCCCTTGCATACACTGGGGAACAGCCTTTGGGGTAAAGGATGCTACCTGAAGTGGCCCAAGAACACAGCCCCACAGGCAAAGGTGGGGCTTACTTTGCAGCCTGGACATCTTAAGTAATGTGGTATTCTGTTTCTGGGCAATGCTTTTCAGTTGATAAAACATTTTACCAGCCGCAGGTGTCATACTATACCCATTTTATGGATAAATAAACTGAAACCAAGAGCATTGAAGGGACTTGCTTTGGATGCAAGAATTCAGTCCCTAAGACCAGCTGTGTCAGCATAAACCCAGTGCTTTTTTATTATATCCCTGACTTTTTGCTAGATCTGTCTCTAGATTTGGAGGAGTGTAGCTATTTCCCCTTCCTGATGCCTGTGGGAGAAATGGTTGGAGCTGAAAGTCTTCTCTGTCTACACATAGCCCTTGTTGAACTAATGACTTTAAATATACACTGATGTACTTTCATCTCCAGTGTGGACTCTTCTAAATTCAAGGCTCATCTACCCGACTGACTACCTAGCATGTCCCCTGGAACTGCTAGGAGACATTTTGAACGTAGAAGTTTCCAAGCTAAAATGCTGATCTTTCCTACCCCTGCCCTAATGGGCCATTATTCCAGCTTCTCAGGCCAAAATCTCCAATGGGCCCCCAAGTCACTCAAGTAAAAGTTTCCAGAGTGGCCTCTGAGGCCTTGCACAATCCAGCCACCCCATTGCCTCTCAGAGCTTCTCTACTAGTATTCTCCCTTGGCTATTCTTATTGCTCAAACTATACTGTCCATCCTGGAAAATAACCAGACTATTCTTTCCTCAGGACCTTGGCCTTAGCTGGCCTCTCTGTCTGGACCACTAACATTTTTTGCCTAGATACCATCAGGGATATCCCACATAGCTCCTTCAACTCTTTGCTCACCTCTTACCTTCTCAGCGGAAGCCACCCTCATCTTCCTATTTATAACATGAGCCACATCCCACATCACAGTTTCTCACTGTGCTCTACTTTTCCTAGTGCTTACAATCTTCTAACATGTGAAATTAATTTATTTAGATATAGTCTGTCCTTTACCCCCATTAAATTATAAGATCCATGGACAGGTATTTTTGTCTGTTCTGTTCACTGATATTTCCCTAGAGCTTAAAAAACTATCTCACAAATTAGTGGCTTAAGACATTTTGTTGGTAGATATTCACTGAGTGCAGCAAGGTAGAAATAGACAAAAAGCCAGTGAATGTCGGGCATGAGGAATTAAGGGTTCCAAGTCAGACAATTCACGCTGAAATCTTAACCCCTGCCCCAGTGCATTGTAATTTATGGGTTGGCATACCTGAATGAGTCAAGGTTAAGGTAATGGTTAGGGATGGGGTTAGGGGTTGCCTTTCAAGGGCAGGGACCCTGTAGGCTTCATTTTTGAAACTCTGGATTCTGGTACAGTTATTAGGTATAGTGAGTGCTAAAGAAAATGTCTATGGAGTACATGAAGAAATGATGAGTGATCCCATCAAGAGAAAGGGCAATTATTGACTACAGATCAAACTGCTGGCGAGAAAGGGAGTAAATATTCTCAATAATAATAGCAAAGTGCATGTAGCATTTAGTCCATGTCTGACACTGTTGTAAGCATTTTATACATACTATCTCATTTACTTCTCATCTAAACCCTCTGAGGCATCTATTTCCTCATTTTTACAGTGAGAAAGTGGAAGTAGTTTGAAGTAGCTTGACTATGACCACACAGCTAGTTAAATTTAGAGGCGGGATTTGAACTCCAGCAGTCTGATTCAGAATTCATGTTCTTAAATCCCACATTATATCAAATCTAGAATTTGAGGTCATCGTAAAAATAATTAAGTCTATTTTCATATGTTATACCTTGGAGAAAAGGGGAAAGAGAGAGTAATGCTATTAGAATTTAGTAATTTCCACTATTTTGATACCTTTATTAGACCAAATTTTAGATTACCTACTTGAGTAGTGCCAAGTCGTATTTTATTGTAATACTCATTGTAATTTATGGGTTTGCATACCTAAGTGAGTCAACATTTTTTTTTCTTAGAGATTAAAATTTATCAGATAATCATTCAGTACTTTAACCTTTCCCCTGGGCTTAAATTTACACCAAGGTTTCTTACTTAAAATCTTTCTGAGGGAAAATTTTCAGCTATGACAGCCATTAAAAATCAGTATTGAAACAAAATTGAGAAACCTTTGAACATTCTCTAAAAAAAATAAATATTTTAATGAAACGTATTAATTCGCAGTACTACTAATAACATTACTGCGTATAGCCCTGTAGGTGTAAGTAAATACATTACTATTACTGTTAATAAAAAAATACATAGAACAAATAAGATACAATAATTTCTATTTTCTTCTTTAGCATATCATTTAAAGATATATGTATTTGCATATGCTCATATATGATATAACTTATAAATAAACACATGTAGTCAGGAATACTGCTGGCCCACATAATTGGAAATGGTGCTCCTTCTTCTTTCTCCAAGTAAATGGTTTATGAATTAGTATGTTATTCATTTCTACATTAAGTACAAAAGTATTCTATATAAAGCAAAAAAAATAAGATTATTGAATATAATAGAAAATGCAAATTTTATTTATTTATTTTTTGACTTCCAAAGGTAAGTTTATTTATTTATTTATTTATTTTTAGAGGCAGAGTCTTACTATATCCCCCTCAGCAGAGTGCCAGGGCATCTCATCTCACAGCAACCTCCAACTCCTGGGCTTACGCGATTCCCTTGCCTCAGCCTCCCAAGTAGCTGGGACTATAGGCACCCACCACAACTCCCAACTATTTTTTGTTGCAGTTTGGCCGAGGCTGGGTTTGAACCCGCCACCCTTGGTGTATGGGGCCAGTGCCCCACCCACTGCACCGCAGGTGCCACCCCAGTTTATTTTTTTTTTTATTAAATCATAAACACATAGATCATGTATACATTAATGCATTTACGGGGTACAATGTGCTGATTTCATATAGAATTAGGAATACTTACATCACACTGGTTAATATATACCTCATCTCACTTACTTAGTTATTACGTTAAGACATTTATACTCTATACTAATAGATCTGATATGTACCCTTAGCTTTATGCACCATAGGTGTGATCCCACCATTCACCTTCCCTCCATTTGACCTTTCCCCTCCCCTTCCATTCCCCCTTCTCCCTCCTTCATCTTAGGCCATAGTTGTGATTTATTCTTCATATGAAAGTGTGAGTGATTGTAAATTGATTGCATAATAGTACTGAGTACATTGGATATTTTTTCTTTCATTCTTTTTTTTTTTTTTTTTTGCAGTTTTTGACCAGGGTCAGGTTTGAACCTACCACCTCCAGTATATGGGGCCGAGCCCTACTCCTTTGAGCCACAGGTGCTGCCCTTTTCTTCCATTCTTGAGATACTCTACTAAGTAGGATATGTTCCAGCTCCATCCATGTAAACGTAAAAGAGGTAAAGTCTCCATATTTTTTAGGCTGCATAATATTCCATGGTATACATATACCACAATTTATTAATCCATTCATGGGTCGATGGGCACTTGGGCTTCTTCCATAACTTGGCTATTATGAATTGAGCTGAAATGAACAATCTGGTGCAAATATCTTTGTTATAAAGTGATTTTTGGTCTTTTAGATATACACCTAGTAGAGGAATTGCAGGATCAAATGGCAGATCTACTTTAGATCCCTGAGTATTCTCCATACTTCTTTCCAAAAGGGACACATTAGCTTGCACTCCCACCAGCAGTGAAGAAATGTTCCCTTTTCTCCACATCCATGCCAACATCTATAGTTTTGGGATTTTGTTATGTGAGCCACTCTTACAGGAGTTAGACAATGTCTCGAAGTGGTTTTGATTTGCGTTTCTCTGATGATTAAAGATGATGAGCATTTTTTCATGTGTCTGTAGGCCATACACGTATCATCTTCAGAGAAGCTTCTGTTCAAGTCCCTTGCCCACGATAAAATGGGATTACTTGTTCTTTTTTTATTCATACGTTTGAGTTCTCTGTGGATTCTGGTTATCAAACCTTTGCCAGAAGCATTACCTGCAAATATTCTCTCACGTTCTGAGGGCTGTCTGCTTGCTTTACTTACTGTGTTCTTGGCTGTACAGAAGCTTTTTACTTTGATCAGATCCCAGTAATATATTTTTGGTGTTGCTTCAATTGCCCAGGGCATCCTCCTCATAAAGTGTTCTCCCAGGCCAATTTCTTCAAGTGATTCTCCTGCACTCTCTCCAAGAATCTTTATAGTTTCATGTCTTAACTTTAAATCTTTTATCCAATGAGAGTTAATTTTTGTTAATGGTGAAAGGTGTAGGCCCAGTTTCAGTCTTCTACAAATTACCAGCCAATTCTCCCAGCACCGTTTGTTAAACAGGGAGTCTTTCCCCCAAATTATATTTTTGATAGGTTTATCAAAGATCAAATGGTGATAAGTATCTGGGTTCATCTCTTGGTTCTCAATTCTGTTTCCATACATCTACCTCTCTATTTTGGGGATAATACCATGCTGTTTTGATCACTATAGATTTATAGTATAGTTTGAAGTCTGGTAGCATGATTCCTCCTGATTTGTTTTTATTTCTGAGTAATGTCTTGGCTATTCGAGGTTTTTTTCTAGTTCCATATAAAAAAAAAGTACTATTTTTTCCAGACCTTTAAAGTATGACAGTGGTATTTTGATAGGGAGTACATTAAATTTGTAAATTGCTTTGGGTAATATGGACATTTTAACAACGTTGATTCTTCCTAGCCATGAGCATGGTAGGTTTTTCCATTGTTAACATCGTCAGCTATTTCTTTTCTCAGAGTTTCTTAATTCTCTTTATAGAGATCTTTCAGATCCTTTGTTAGGTAAATTCCCAAATATTTCATCTTCTTTGGCACACTAAAGGGAATAGCATCCTTGACTGTTTTTTTGGCTTGATTATTTTTGGTATATATAAAAGCTACTGATTTGTGAGTATTGATTTTGTATCCTGACACGCTACTGTATTCCTTGATCACTTCTAAGAGTTTTGTCGTTGAGTCCCTGGGGTTTTCCAAGTATAAAATCATATCATCTGCGAAGAGTGAAAGTTTGATCTCCTCTCACCCTATTTGTATACCCTTGCTCGCCTTCTCTTGCCTGACTGCAATGGCTAAGACTTCCATTATGATGTTAAAAAGCAGTGGAGACAATGGGAAACCTTGCCTGGTTCCTGATCTGAGTGGAAATGTTTTCAATTTTACTCCATTCAATATGATATTGGCTGTGGGTTTGCTGTAGATAGCCTCTGTCAGTTTAAGAAAAGTCCCTTCTATACCTCTTTTCTTAAGTGTTCTGATCATGAAAGGATGCTGGATATTGTCAAAATTGAGAGAATCATATGGTCCTTGTTTTTTAGTTTGTTTATGTGATGTATTATATTTATAGATTTACGTATATTGAACCAACCTTGAGACCCTGAGATAAAACCCACTTGGTCATGTTGTATAATTCTTTTGATGTGTTGCTGGATTCTGTTTGCTAGGATCTTATTGAATATTTTTGCATCTATGTTCATTAAAGATATTGGTCTATAGTTTTCTTTTCTTGTTGGGTCTTTTCCTGATTTGGGGATCAGGGTGATATTTGCTTCATAGAATTTGTTGGGAAGTATTTCTTCTTTTTCTACGTTCTGGAAAAGGTTAAGTAATATAGGTACTAGTTCCTCTTTAAAGGTTTGTTAGAATCCTAATGTGAAGCCATCTGGTCCTGGACTCTTCTCTTTTGGGATATTTTGTATAGTTGATTCTATTTCAGTACTTGATATAGGTCTGTTCAGCAGATCCAATTCTTTCTGATTAAGTCTAGGAAGTTGGTGTGCTTCCAAGTATTGGTCAATTTCTTTCAGATTTTCGTATTTTTAGGAATACAGTTTTTTGTAGTATTCATTAAAGATTTTTTAAATTTCTGAGGTGTCTGTTGTTATTTCACCTTTGTCATTTCTGATTGATGATACTATGGACCTTCATTTTCTATTTTTTGTTAGATTGGCCAAAGGTTTATCAATTTTGTTGAATTTTTCAAAAATACAACTTATTGATCTTTTGAATAATTATTTTGTTTTTGATTTCATTTAATTCTGCTCTAATTTTAGTTATTTCTTTTCTTCTGCTGGGTTTGGGATTGGAATATTCTTCCTTTTCCAGGTGCTTAAGATGTCCCATTAAGTTCTGCCATTCAATCCTGTAATTCCTCTGCTGGGCATATACCCAGAAGACCAAAAATCACAACATAACAAAGATATTTGTACCAGAATGTTTATTGCAGCCCAATTCATAATAGCTAAGTCATGGAAAAAGCCCAAGTGCCCATCGATCCACGAATGGATTAATAAATTGTGGTATATGTATACCATGGAATACTATGCAGCCTTAAAGAAAGATGGAGACTTTACCTCTTTCATGTTTACATGGATGGAGCTGGAACATATTCTTCTTAGTAAAGTATCCCAAGAATGGAAGAAAAAATACCCAATGTACACAGCCCTACTATGAAACTAATTTGGGACTCTCACATGAAAGCTATAACCCAGCTACAACTTAACAATAGGGGGAAGTGGGAAAGGGGGGGTGGGTAGAGGGAGGGGAATTGGTGGGATCACACCTGTGGTGCATATTACAGGGGTATTTGCGAAACTTGGTAAATGTAGAATGTAAATGTTTTGGCACAGTAACTGAGATAACGCCGGAAAGGCTATGTTAACCACTGTGATAAAAATGTGTCAAATGGTTTATGAAGTGAGTGTATGATGCCCCATAATCATATCATTGTATACAGTTATGATTTAATAAAAAAATTAAAAAAAAAATAATAATAATCATTTTAAAATTTTGTTTATTTAGTTATGCAGCTTACTGAGAATGTGTAATATGTTCATTTGATGGATTGTTCTTCCTGATGTGTGGATTTTTAAAAATATATATTTTGTGTTTTTGAGGTAAAAAAAAAAAAGTTATTGACTTCCTCTCTTTCTGTTCTCTTGAGAAAGACTTGCAACGCTATAAATTTCCCTCTTATGACTGCCCTTGCAGTATCCCACAGGTTCTGATAATTCATGTCTTCATTATCGTTTTGTTCCAAAAATTTGGTAATTTCCTTCTTAATCTCATCTATGACCCAGCTATCATTCAGCATAAGGTTAGTTTCCATGACTTTGTATGAGTATGCAGATACCTGTTATTGGTGAGTTCAACTTTTATTGCATGATGATCCAAGAAAATACAAGGAATAATTTCTATACTTTAAAATTTGCTGAGGTTAGACTTGTGACTTAAGTTGTGATCAATTTTGGAGGATGTTCCATGGGCTGATGAAAAGAATGTGTATTCAGTTTTGTTAGGATGAAATGTTCTGTAGATGTCTGTTAAATGCAATTGTTGTATGGTGAAGTTTAAGTCCAAAATTTCTCTGCTTAGTTTCTTATTGAAGGATCTATCCAACACTGCCAAAGGGGTGTTAAAATCTCCAACCATTATGGTGCTGGAAGATATTAAATCGCTCATGTCTATTAGGGTCTCCCTTATAAATTGAGGAACATTATGGTTGGGTGCATAAATGTTAATAATTGACATCTCATCATGTTGAGTATTTCCCTTAACAAATACGAAATGACCATCCTTGTCTTTCTTTACTTTTGTTGGTTTAAAGCCTAGTGTATCTGCAAATAAAATTGCCACCCCTGCTTTTTTTCTGATTTCCATTTGCCTGGATTACAGATGCCCATCCCTTCACCCTGAGTGTATATTCCTATTATAGTGGGAACATTAAAATCACAGGAGAAATTGAATCAGTAAGATCACATTACATATACGCAGCTACACATCTCCATCAACTAAAGCACAATGAAGAGAGATATGTTGTGTTTTTACGTCATTATATCTTGATGGCTCTCTGGAATAAGCACATTCTTACAAAAGTTAGTTTTTTTTTGTTAAATATATGAAGACAACAGTTGAAGTATAGGTCCACTAGGTTGCCACCTAAGTTTTGTGATATAGTCTCTGTCTTTGTGGCTATTTATGTTCCAATATAATTAAGTTATTGGACCAGATGACTCTTACATGGGGTGTCCTATGCATCAGTTTTAGAAACAAAAACAACAAAAGACAAAAGAATTGGACAATATCCATGGGTAGTAGTTCCCAGAACTTGCTATGGTTTTGTCCTCTAAAAGAAGGCAGTAGACCTTTGACAATATTGTTAACTTGGCAGAATGTATTTCAGTAACATAACTCTCTGATACACAGGTAGTCATCATAAGGATGTTGGAGAGGGATGGCAATATCATTTAGCACCATTCAGCAGTCTTTGACATAGTGTGTATTCTATGCCCTGTCCTGAGCCCTAAGGACCAAGAGTTGAAGAACTTATAGTATTTGACCAATTTGAAGCATTTTCTTTGGCTTTTAAATAATGTCTAATACTTGTAGCATAAAATGGGAAGCTGATTTGTGGCTGTAGAAAGTAAAGGGTTTTTATTTGCTTCGAGGAGAAAGGCATCATCAGGGTATGCTGATTTGATTACTTGACATTTTCCCTTTCACTTTTCACTAGGGAACAGTGGCTTTCCACACAGAAATCACATGGTTGGCTGTTTGTAATGTGGGTGATTAAGGATTTTCCTAAGAAATGTGGAGCTGACAACAGCTATAAATAAAGTTTAACTTTTCATAATTAATTTAGTCATAGTTTATGTATTACTACAAATGTTAGTAATGTCACTTACAAATATATCATTGACTTGGAAATGGAAATGACTTATTGAATTTTCTAGTCCATTCTCTATCAATGTAAAATTGTTCCCTCTTGTATTTTCTTAATTGTTTAAGCCAATCAGTCATGTTTCTGATGACTTGATATTTCAATAAATTAAGGATTGAGGCCCACAGAGGGAAAGCGTATACATATATTACAGTAGATTATGTTCCTTACAGGAAGGTCATATTCCTGCCAATATAAAAATCATTTGCTTTTTAAAAAGAAAAACAAAGGAGACTTTAAATTTTTAGAAAGAATGTTGAGCTTAATATAAAGGCTAGCAAGAAAATTATAGTTATTAATAGGCCTTCTATTTGAGTGAAATGAGCACAATTTAATATTTTGCTTCACCCCGTTGCAATATTTTTGTTTCTTTTCAGTTCTTTAACAATTCGGGTATGATATACCTTGGAATTTTTTCAAAATGTGCTTGAAAAATTAAAGAACAATGGCATCTTTTAGTAAGGGCTGATCCTTTATCTCTGGTATCCTGCTTGTACACAGATAGAGTAAATCCCCAGATTTTTTACATGTTTCTCCTGATGTTAACTCCAATACCCTCTATTTGTACCAGGAAGAGCAATTCAGTTGTCTTCTCTGGTCAGTGACTCTCCATCTCTGTCTTTGTCTCTCTCTCATTTGAAACGTGGTTCCCTTCTTTCAGCACATCTTTCTCCTTCCCAAACTGAGGCCCAAGTGCAAAGAGCTTTGTGATTATTACTTAGTTATTTACTTCCATGTTCTGTGTGAGAGTTCAGCATTATATCAAGATTCCTTCACATCAGAGAACTTGGAGACTTACTTAGCAAGTCTCCAAGTTCTACTCCATCACATCCAGGGCATGAACTCTTCCTTAGTCCAGCATATCCATGCTGTCTATGCTAGTGCCTATTAGTCACTTAGTGTCTCAGTGATCAGATTGACTGTCAAGGCATTGTAGTGCTTGCATTAAAAAACCCCTTGTTTTACTTAATAATGGCCTTATGGTGCAAGAGTGATACTGGAATATTATTATAACAGCTATCTTTTATTATTGTTGTTAATCTCTTACTCTGCCTACTTTATAAATTTACCTTTATCATATATGTGTATGTACTATATAGGAAAAATCATAGTATATATGGAGTTGTATTATCCACAGTTTCAGGCATCCACTTGGTGTCCAGAGACATATCCCCCACAGATAAGGGAGGACTACTATATTTTAGAAGCATTGCCAATATGGCTTCTAGGCAGTCAAGCAGATGAGATGTCTTAGCTTAAATTATAATATAGAGTATTGTATTCTTCCACTTTTAAACAGTAAATTTGTATTTTGCTTAAAAAGGTACTCTGTCCCTAATTAAATAAAGTTTTTGAAATTTGACAAGGGAGCTAATAATGCCACTGAACATATAAAATTTTGAGAAGGTTTAGATCATAGGTGAGTCATTGTTTGATCAGAGAAAAGGCTAAAGTCTGTTTTCTTCTACCCCACAGCTGGTAAGAGAGGAAATACGTAGAACAGTACAGTTTAACAAAGAAAAGTTCATATCTTAGATACCATGTTTGCTATTTTAAAAGTTACCCTAAAATACTAAAATATAACAAGTTAAAGCCTTTTAATTGTGATTTTTTTTAACAGAAAATGTTAATTTGCTCATTAAAAGAATTAGTGAATCTAGAGTCACTACCCCACTTGATGTTTCACAATCTGAAATTTAGATGCCAAGGATGAATTATCAAATTACCAGCTATAAATCCTTATCATCTCAGGTGACAATTTAACGCTCTAGTTCTTTGCCTCCTATTACTTCAGCATTTAGAACCTGATTGTAATAGATAAGAGCTTTCTCATTTGTTGGTGATGACTACAGAAATGCCACAGGAACAAAACTGAAGAGTCAGGAAAGACATGAAGAAAGAATAAAAGAAAGAAGAGCAGAGAGAAGGCGGAAGTGAAGGGCAGAGGTACAGTAATGCAGCATAGGAGTGGCATCTCCCAGACTCATTAAGCAATAGATGAGCACTTCCAAACCTTTATGTTCATCAGCATGACTGGAGTGCGTAATAAAAAACAGACCTCTGGTCCTACCCCTAAAATTGTGTGTTGGCAGATCTTGGATGGGGCCCAGGTATCTGAATTCTTAAAGGTCCAACTCAGATGCAAATGGTCCCCAGCCCACACTTTGAGAAACCCTGCAATATAGAAAGCAAGATCAGTACTAGTAACAAAAACAGTGTTTTGTAAATATAAAGTAATTCCACTGCATAATTTTGGTCCTCATATAAACTTGGATACTGTTTTCCTCATTTTATAAATCAGTACACTAACATACTAAGAAGTTGAATAATCTGCCCAAAGCTGCATTATAGTAGGTGATACAGTCAAGAATGAAATCCAAATCTTTCTACTCTTAGATGGGCTTCTCTTAAACCAGGAAATATATACTAGTATAGTCCATAAGATGGAGTGTAAGGGCAAGCAGTTGTACAAATCTCAGGACTCTTTACAGTCACTATACAAGAATTGATGCTAAGGCATGCCCTGCCTCATCAAGAAAATGGTCTTGTGGCTCAGTCGGTAAGGCGCCAGCCCCATATACCAAGGGAGGTGGGTTCAAACTCGGCCCCAGCTGAACTGCAACCAAAAAATAGCCGGGCGTTGTGGCGGGTGCCTGTAGTCCCAGCTGCTCGGGAGGCTGAGGCAAGAGAATCGCTTAAGCCCAGGAGTTGGAGGTTGCTGTGAGCTGTGAGATGCCATGGCACTCTACCTAGGGCCATAAAGTGAGACTCTGTCTCTACAAAAAAAAAAAAAAAAAAAGAAAGAAAATGGTTTTTAATGCAGGGTCCTTTAAACAGGAAATGTCCAATTTTTAATAAAAAGTTTAGTTTAATGTATCAATTAATTAAAGTATATGTCTTAGCTATTGATACAGTTGTGCCCTCTTAACAGCAGCTCGTTTATGCCAGCAGCTGAGAAGCCTGGAGAGCAAGTGGTGATGAAATTGCAAAAGGCATTTTCCACAGCTTGCTGATAATTGAATATTTTTCTTTGCTACCAGTAGTCCAAAGCCTGGAAGAAGTGGTAGTTGTTTTGTGCAAGGTCTGGTGAACTCAGTGGTTGACAGTCTCCAAATCCAGCTTTTGTAGTTTGAGCAGCACTGTTTGTGCAACATGTGGTCGAGTTTGTCTCGCAAGAGTATTGTCCTGTCTCTATTGACCAATCTTGGCTGCTTAATTGCAAGCATCCCCCTTCATGTCACCCACTTGGTTGTAGTAGACGTCTACTGTAATCCATTGACCAGGATTCATGAAGCTGTAGTGGATAATACCAGTGCTGGACCACCAAACAGAAACTGTTAAGTTTTTTGAAGAATATTCAATTTCAGATTGTGTTTTGGTACTTTATCTTTATCCAATCATTGTGCTGAATGCTTACAATTGTCAAAAACAATCCATTTTTCATCACACATAACAATATGGCATAGAAATGTTTTGATTTATGTTGTGACAGCAAAGAAAGGCAAGCTTTAAGGCAATTTCTCTTCCAATGCTCATTTAAGTCATGTGAAACACATTTATCCAGCTTTTTTACCTTGCTGATTTGTTTCAAACACTCCAATATTGTTGGAAGAGCAACATCAGACGTTGCTGCTAATTCACACGTAGGTTGAGATAGATTTGCTGCCACTAAGGCTTTTAGCTCACCATTATTCACCTTGGTCTCAGATCACCCATGTGGCTCATTTTTAAGATTTTAAAATCACCAGAACACAACTTCTCAAACCATGGACATATTGTGCATTCACTGGTTACATCCTTCCCAAACACTTTGTTGATACTTCGAGCTGTCTACACTGCACTGGTTCCACGACGGAACTCATGTTTGAAAATAACACAAATTTTTGACTTATCCATGGTTTCACAAAAATTGGTCTAAAAATGTGAAAGATAATAATAAGCCAAAACGTGCATTTGAAAGAATGTGGTTATACCTGCATAATAAAAATAAAACAAGAAGTGTCACAGTGAAGCAACAGAGATATCAACTATCAAAGTTAGTTCTTAAGGAAATCAGACGTTTCAAACATAATAACTTACTACATAAGGATAAAAGATAATAGAATATATTACAGAAACTTTTTTTTAAGTTTTAGCACTTTAGAATTTAAAACACTTCAAATGCTTCCTTTTCTTATAGCCCTCACTTATATAGAATATCTAATGAACCATTAGTACATTTACTCAGTACTTTTGCTGTGTAATTGCTGTATTATTAGGACAATATTTCTACAACCTCACATTTGTAACCATTTAGAATATTTTCAGTTTTGCGTATATTATTTTATCCTCATTATCATTATCTTTTATTATTTCAAAATGTCTCTACATGTTATATATATCTATACTTTGGCATTTTCCATATGTAAACATAATGAACCTGTAACTTCTCATTAAGTCAGGGCTCTCCCATACTCATTGTTTTCCTACTTCATCTGCCACTTTTCTAGAATGTGCTCACCTTTTGTTTCATCCCCCAAATTATAATTTTTTGTTCCTGATCCTCATCCCGTTACTCTGTTGAATAAGACCAAATAATATGTCTTTATGGCCCTGAACTTGTTTCTTCATTTTTCCTCACATAATCTTGGCTGAAAGGGTCTTCTTATGTAACACCTTCTGAACCTATGTTGCTGCATGGACTGATAAGTGAAGTTAGCCATCTTTCACTTTCTTCTGCCTTCTTAACCCTTAAGTGCTAAATTCTGAAATGACCATATGATTTGGTATTAGGTTCAACCCTCCCTTCTCTTGTGGCAAGCTGCCTTCTGACTGTAATTCCAGAAGGTCATAGCAGTAGCCCTCCTCTGGCTGGCCTACATATTTTTTAAAGGACCATGAAATGAATAGAGAACTGCTGCCAGAAAATTCTTGTCAGTCCTATAATTTCCTAATGACAAGCTCCCCAATCGTCCAGTTGGTCTCTTCCTTTTTCCATGCCTTTATTCTGGTAGGCCAATTTATTTTAGCATCATCATCCCCTTCAAACAATTGTCAAGAATTCTCATGAGTCCTTCTTCCACTTTTGTATCTTAAACTCTGGCATTTTTTCACCTGAGCTCCCATGTTTATACCTTTATATTCTTTTTTACCAATTTTGGTTCCTGCTTCTTAAGCCTACTTTTAGATGTTTTCAATCCAGGCTATCTTTCATCTTTTGTCTTACAGAAATGATATAAAACATCTGCTGGTTTGCCTTACTGCACCTGACCAAAGGAAACTCCAATGTGGATTGAAATTGAAAAATCCTAGGACCTTTATCACAGGTGCAGAAAAATGAAGATTTCCCCATCAAATTCAGCATGGTAAGTTTTAAGTTTTAGAAAGCATAGGCATGGGTGGTGCCTATGGCTCAGTGAGTAAGGTCCTGGCCCCATATACCGAAGGTGGCGGGTTCAAAGCTGGCCCCAAGCAAACTGCAACAAAAAGTAGCTGGGCGCTGTGGTGGGTGCCTATAATCCCAGCTACTCAGGAGGCTGAGGCAAGAGAATCACCTAAGCCAAAGAGCTGGAGGTTGCTGTGAGCTGTGATGCCACAGCACTCTACCGGGGCAATTAAGTGAGACTCTGTGTGTGTAAAAAAAAAAAAAAAAAAAAAGACGGGTGTTGTGGGGGGTGCCTGTAGTTCCAGCTACTCAGGAGGCTGAGGCAAGAGAATTGTCTAAGCCCAGGAGCTGGAGGTTGCTGTGAGCTGTGACGCCACAGCAATCTACAGAGGGTGACAAAGTGAGACTCTGTCTCTACCAAAAAAAAAAAGAAAAAGTAAAGCACAGGCATTGCATCCAGATGATATGATAGTATAAATTGTTTCTGAGTACTGATGCTAAATATCTCAGTCAACTCAGGCTGCTATGACAAAATACCACAGACTTGGTGACTTAAACAAAAGAAATTCTTTTCTCACGTTTCTATAGGCTGGGAGTCCAAGATCAGGATGCCAGCATGGTCAGGACGCATAGTTCATGCCACCGAGGGCTCTCTGCTTGGCTTGCAGAGAGCTGTCTTATTGTGTGTTTACATGACAAGGAGAAATGAAGGGAGGTAAAGATGAGAGAGAGAGAGGGGGAGAGAATGAGAATATGAATGCATGCTCTCCAGAGTCTCTTATTGTACAGACATTAATCCCATCATTAGGGTCCCACCCAGATGACCTCATCTAATCCTAATTACCTCTGAAAGTCCCCAACTCCAAAGGCCATCATGTTGGGGGTTGAAGTTCAGCATATGAATTTTGGCAGGGGGTGGGGGCACACAAACATGCTGTCCAAAACACTAAGGATGTGAAAGACAAGAAACCCCGTGTTCCAAACACCTCTGGCCTCATTGACGGCTTCATGTGAGCTGCCACCACTGTAGAGCTGAAGGCATGCCTTTGAGAGATGCTAGAGAAGCCTGGACAGCCAAGCCCACCCCTGCATCCTTGTCTCATCTGATCTTCCTGACTGCTGATTTACTTCTTCGAGAATAAACCAAAATGAAAGTGACCTTGAACCTGGATCAGACTTCATGGTTTGGTCTTGTGCAACTGCACTCAATTGTTCCTTTTTTTATTTCGACTGATCTGTAGACCTTATCAGCATGTCCACAGACAACACAAAGAGGGAGGGGCTCTGTGGGAGGCTTTGCCTCACTCCTCACTTCATTTTCATTTTTCTTCCCCACCCCCTTTATTCTTACTTTGCTGATCAGTGATTCTAAGTATGTGATTGCTTTGACGTTGAATAAAGTCATTCTTTGAAGAAATTTATGTAAGCTCCTACTATGTGCCAAGTGCTGTTCTGAGCACTGAGTGTGTAATAGAGAACAATAGAAGTAATAACTCTTTCCTGGTGAAGTTGACATTAGACAGAATATTAGATGGTGAAAAGTGCCATGGGGGAAATGGCACAAGCAGGGAAAGGCAGGAAGCCTTATTAGGGGCCACTTCAAACATGGCAGTTAGGAAAATTGTCACTGAGAAGGTGGATTGGCAGAAATACCTGAAGGAAGTAAAGAACAAGGCATGCAAATATCCTGGGAAAGAGAGTTCCAAGTGGAGACAAGAGCAGGTGAGAATAGGCTTGGGCTGTTTGAGGCATAGAAAGGAGGCTGGTATGTCTGTGAAGGAGTTGGGGAGGAGCTATGTAGGACACTGCCAAGTGCTCACAAGGAAGCACAAGGTACATATTATATGCCCCAACCCACCAGGGCTTGAGGAGAAAGTCAAGATTTGTTGGGAATCAAATAGGTTTTTCTTCAATCACTCAGTAAATATCCATTCCACCTCCTTCTATGAGCATTTAAAAAATTTTTTTTTTACATTTTTATTTCTTTGGCACTTTCCTTTTACCATATCCTAAATCCAAGTCTGTCAGTCATATCTGGATAAGGCCTGCTGTTAGTGTTGCCTGTCTTGAGTGTAAGTTTACTACTTATGTTATCATATTCAATGATGTCAGTGGTATCCAGTTTCTCATATCGCTCATCTGTTTTAAAGCATTGTAGTTATTGTACCCAATACTAACAGCTCTCATATGTTGAGTGTTTACCATGTTCTAGACACTTTACAGACGTTAAATCATTTAATCGCCCAACAACCCTGTGGGGGTAAATATTATTAGCTCTAATTAAACATGAGAATACTGAGACTCAGAGAGGATGAAAACCTTGACAAAGTTTGTAAAGACAAAATTTTTTGCCTCAGTCAAAAGCTGTTTTTCCTTTCACCACACTAGGCTGCTCATCTCCTTTCATAGACTGATTCCCTCATAATTCAGGTTCATAGAATTCAACCTTGAGACTATCTCTTAAAGGCACATATCTTGAGACCTTGACAAGTTTGTCTTTCTATGGCAGATCCTAGAACATCCTGACATCTTAGAAGGCAGAGAAGCTTCCCTTTCCTTGGTCCTCTCTCTGTATTGTCATAATTTAAATTTTTGTTCTTTTCTGATAGGAATGTATATATCTTTCCCATGTCTATGTCAAATATTCTGTCTTTTGAGAAATTAATTTTAGTTATTTCCAGAACATTACCAGGAAAGTCAATATCTTTCCTTTTCGATTACTATTATTCTAGCATTTAATTCCTAGCAATTCTGCCAACCTATTTCTTTTTCTTTTTTGACTAGTAACCAAAGTACATTCTAACCTACTTTTTTTGGTGCCATTATTTTTCAAAAAACATGGGCAAGTAGCCTTCATTTCAGCATTTTTCTAGGCCAATACTAAATACTTGGCATGTTTTTGCTGCTTCAAATGTCATCTTTTTTCCTTTGATATAGTTGATATTGTCTCTTACCATCATCCCTCAATCAAACAATATTCAACCTATTTTCCTTTCTCCTGCATTCTAGGTATCATACGGTCATATCTAGTCCCAGTGTGGATCTTTTTCAATTTTACAACCAAGTGTGGGTGTCTGTCAAGTAAAACATTTTTGATAGCACCCAACCAATATGTCTTTTATTCTTCTTAACTAATAATGCCCTGGGACACCTTCCAGTACTCTCTGCTATTAAATCAGTAGGTTTGGCGTTTCATGGGAGGGTAGATACAGTTTTTAAAAAGTAGGCCTTACTGTGATTTAATTATCAAATTAGGTACTTCTTAAGTGGTCAGGAAGATTATATTCTTTAGAGTCAGAAATCTCAGAATTTCCAAAATTCCCTTTTCTTTCTTTTTCTTTTTTTTTTTTTTTAGAGACAGAGTCTCAGTTTATTGCCCTTGGTAGAGTGCTGTTGCATCACAGCTCACAGCAACCTCCAACTCGTGGGCTTAGGCGATTCTCTTGCCTCAGGCTCCCAAGTAGCTGGGACTACAGGAGCCTGCCACAATGCCTGGCTATTTTGTTGTTGTTGTTGTTGCTGTTTGGCCGGGGCCCGGGTTCAAACCCACCACTCTTGGTATATGGGACCGATGCCTTAACTACAGAGCCACAGGCGCTGCCCCCCCCCCAATTCCCTTTTCTATATGAAAAGGCAAGACTGTCACAGACACTAGAATAGCTATAACAGAAAACTGATTATCTAAATGTTGACAAGGATAGAGAGGTACAGTTACATTGCTGGTGTAAGTTTAAAATGGTACAGCCACTTTGGAAAACAGTATCACAGTTTCTGAAAAAGTTAAACACAGTGTCCCTATCTGACCCAGCAATACAACTCTAAGATATATACACAAGGTAACTGAAAACACATCCAAACAAAGACTTGTACATGAATGTTTATAGAGCTCTCTTCATAATGACAAAAAGTCAAAGCAACCTAAATGTCTATCAACTGGTGAATGGATAGGCAAAATGTGGTCTGTCCATACAATGTAATATTATTTAGCCATAAATAGAAGTGAAGTTCTCATACATGCTACAACATGAATGATTCTTAAAAATATGACGTGAAAAAGACAGACACAAAAGTTCACATATTGAATGACTTAATGTGTATTAAATGTCCAAAATAGGCAAACCCATGGAGATAAAATATTGATGAGTAGTTTCCAAGGGTTGTGAGGAAGGGAAATAGCAATTGACTGCTAGTGGATGTGGGGTTTCTTACTGGTGTGACGAAAATGTTCTAAAATTAGGTAGTGTGTTCTGTTATCTCTATGCAATTCTGTAAATATACTAAAACCTGCTGAATTGTGCATTTTAAAGGGGCAAATTTTATGGTATGTGCATTTCATTTCAATAAAGATGTAAAAAAAATAGAGGGAAGCCTGGCCAACAGGGACTCTATAGCTTCACTATAAGTCAAAGATTGTGAAAAATCAGGATGTGATACAAGTGAAGGGAGCATTCTTTAGGAAGAAAACACAGCACGCTGAGAGGTGAGAGAAAAAGTGAAAGAAAGAGGGATGAGCAAGAAGCCAGATGGCACTGTTTCAACTTGCCCCACATCCCTTATTAATAAGGGTAGAATCTGGGTGGGGTTTTCAATCAAGTGTTCGGAGAAATTTACAGCAGAGCAAATTTAAGCCATCTTCACTCTTTGAGACTCTGGGAGGCCACCTTCAAAGTGTCCCTCACCAACAAGGGGTGATCAGAACAGAGGAAAACCAAGTACAAGAGGAGGGACAGAGGCAGGAAGGAGGATGTGGCCAGGACTCAGAGTGCCAGAAGGACAATTAGGGGACGAGGTTGGGCCAAGTCTGTCAGTGAATACATTGTAGTTGAAATGAGATGACAGAACAGACTATGTTTCATTAGCATGGCACCTCGTCATTAGATACCAGGAAGGTTCCCAAAGAGGGGGAATATGTCTGAGGACATTACTATAGAGGCTATTGAGGATCTACACAACAACTCTCATGCCAACCTGTCTCCATCTTGGGAAGAAGGAGGTAGAGATAGATGGGGAAATTCTAGAACACTGAACATATACCCCAAGGGACTAAGTTAACCCGGAAGAGGTTGTTTTTGATGGACAGAAACTATGTGTTCATTAATTAGGATATTTTAAGATACTCCCTAATACCATCATTTGTTGGAATAGAGACTTCCGTTGGAGATGAGAATATTTACCAGGGTTTTTTGACTATTATTGATACTCTGGGTAAGATAATACCTTGTTGTAAGCGTTCTCTTAGACATTGTAAGATATTTAACAGCATCCATGCCCTCAACCCATTAGATGCCAGAAGCACCTTCCTGTCCCTCAGTTACAACCTGTCCCCTTGGAGGCAAAGTTGCCTCCCGTCAAGAACCACTTTGTTTCACTGATAAAGACTCCCATGCATTGCATCCCCTTCTTAAGACAGCAGGTACATTATTTAGCTTATTCTCTATGTACATGTTTCAGCTCAGGCCTCAAATACTCTGCACGATGTGACACAAGCAAACTTCCTCCCCTGTGTGGCCTCCTCCCCATGTTGACTACTGTAAAGAGCCTGAAAGCCATGTCCTTTCCTGCACAATACATACCCTTCTTTGTGTTCAGCCTTGCTTCTCGTACTAAAATAGCATCCTGTTTCTTTGCTCTCAGAGCTCCACAGGCTGTGTCTTGAGCTTCCTGTGTTGTCGTATTATTTGTATAACCTGTTCTGAGATGTGATTTCTCCCATTGGTGTGATTTTTAATTCGTCCTTGCAAGTTTTCTTTGTTCTCCCTCATTCTTCCCCTGCAAGCACTGCCTCCTTGTACTTCCTACTCTTATTTCTGTACTTCTCTTCATCTCTTCTCTCTTGAATTAGGCCCATCTCTCTTGGTTCCACTCTGCCCTTTCTCTCTTGCCTTGTTCCCCATTGGATTCTGGAAGGCCCCATCCTCCACCTGCCCTAGCTCCACCATACTGTTCTCCTCTGTGCAATCTGATACAGACTTTGTTTTTTTTTTTTTCTCTCTTAAAAATATTTTTATTGTGGTGGTGCCTGTGGCTCCAGCTCCGGTGCCTAGGGCGCCGGCCCCATATACCAAGGATGGCGGGTTCAAACCCAGCCCCGGCTGAACTGTAACCAAAAAATAGCCCGGCGTTGTGGCAGGCGCCTGTAGTCCCAGCTGCTTGGGAGACTGAGGCAGGAGAAATTGTGGAAGCCCAAGAGCTAGAGGTTTCTGTGAGTCCTGTGACATCATGGCACTCTACCGAAGGTGGTGAAGTGAGACTCTGTCTCTACAAAAAAAAAAAAAAAAAAAAAAAAAAATTAAAAAAAAATATATTTTTATTGCAAGATAATTGTAGATACACATGCAATTTTAAGAAATAACAGAGAGAACCTGTGTACCCATTAAGCAGACTCCTCCAGCGGTAACATTTTGCAAAATATAATACAATGATATCACAACCATGATATTGACATTGATAGTTAAGACAGAACAGTTCCATTACAGCAAGAATACCTCATGATGCCCATTTACAGCTTCATCCACTTCCTTCACACACCCACTCACTTAATCACTGGCAACCATGATTCTGTTCTCCATTTTTATCATTTTAAGAGTGTTACTTAAATGGAAAATACAGTATGTAACCTTTTGCGATTGTCTTTTTTTTCTTTTTTACTCAGCATAATTCTCTGGAGATTCAGCTAGGTTTTTGCATGTATCAATAGTTTGGGGATCTAAAATGAGCCTCTGGTAGACAGCATATGTAGAGAGGATCATGCTTTTTATACATTCTGTCCATTTTGTCTTTTAATTGTAGAGTTTACTCCCTTAACATTTAAGCTAATTACTGATTAGGAAAGGCTTATTTCTGCTGTTGTGCTTTGTCTTGTACAATTCTTACAACTTTTGTTTTTCAGTTTACTGCTTTTTTGTAATTCATTTTGGTCTAGTATATTGTTTTGAGTCACTTCTCATTTGTTTTTCTCTATATGTAAAGTTATTGGGTTTTTAAGTGATTATTTGGTGATTACAATGAACAACTTTATAGCAATCAGATTTGAATGAATATAATTGTAGTTTTAGTAGTATAAAAACCTGCTGTTTTACATCCCCACGCCCCCTTTATGTTGTTACTGTCATAAATTATACCTTTATATATTGTGTGCCCATTTACATAGATTATAATTATTGTATGTACTTGCCTTTTAAATCATACAGGGAAAAACATAGGGAGTTGCAAACCAAAAGAAAAGTGCAATACTACTGGCTTTTATGTTACCTATGTAGTTACTTTTCCATTTGAATAAATACCATTGGTCATAGGTTTTATTCTTTTTATATATTGCTGAATTTAAATTTTTTTTTCATAATTTCAGAATATTAGGGGGTACACATATTTTGTTTACATACTCTGTTTTTGTACAGATGGAGTCAAAGTTTTAAGTGTGTTCTGTACCCAATAGGTGTGACTTTACCCATCCCCTCTCTACTCCCTCAGCTTGATTTTCATTGAGATTTACTTCCATATGTGCACTTAAGTGTTGATTGATCAACACTGACATAGATTTTCAATGAGGAAAAGTTCTCCCTTCCGTTTCCCACCCTACCTTCATTTTCCTGGCCCCTCTTGTTCCACCACAGCTTCTTTCCCTGTTTTTATTCTTTGTTTCTTGTCCACTGCAAGCTGAAGTCCAGCTTCTTCCCTATAGCCCTCATCTCACTGTTCCTGACCCATGTTTGTTACATGTCTATGGCCCTTGCTGTGTCAGCTATGGCATTTTGCTACTCCCACATGAAGGGCAATGGGAGAGTGGAGAGGTTGGTGTAGGGGAAGTACATAGTGCTTGGAGTCAGCTACTCAGATAGGGTTGTTCTGCTCTGCTCCTTTGTGTATAATGGGGATAATAAGAGTACTTAGTTCATAGGGGCACTGGAAGATTAAATGAGTTTGTAGTGTACCATGTTTAGTACATTCTAGACTGTATACTCTGATATCTAGTGGATACACAGTGCTTTGCATCACGTGTAGCCCAAGTCCTGAGGCATGGTAAGTGATCAAGGCAAAAATGGCCTTCAATTGAAATGAATGAAGCAAACTCACTTTCCCCCATTAGATTTCACAGTCAAGACCTCAAATATGAACCTTACTTTCTTCATATGTCACAGTCTTGTCTTCTTCAGGTTGGGGCCCCGCCTATATCTTTGATTTGATTGCTCATGAAAGCAAAGATGTTACCTGAACCTATTCCACAGAATCATTCCCAAACCGTTCCTGTTGCTTTTTCTCAGTGAACCCTCCAAAATAAACTCATTTTCCCCCTGATGATCTGAAGCTTATAATCAAACTCCTTTACTTTCTTGGAATTTAATTATGACAAATATGTCCCTAGGGTCCATGCCAATTGGATTAGTAATCAGGGTCCTGGCATGCAATCTCTGTGCAGCTTTTGAAGCAGATCCACACACCAAATCGCCCCTTTGAGGACGCATCTTGCTTGCCTCTCCCTCAACGTGGAAAAGGCTTCTTATCTTTTCTCCTTCATTGGTTTTCTCTCTGCCTGTAGCTCTCATGGCGGGCTAGGGAGAGATGCTGCTGGCACTGTTTTTTTTTTTTTAAACTCCTTTTTCCTCCCCATTTTTTTCTCCTCCCTCCATCCTGCTGCCGTTCTTCAGACTTTTTTGCTTTTCCCTCTGATTACTAAACTCAATTTAATCCTGCTGGATAAAACAAGCAGGTAGTGTTCGCTCCCTTGACAGAGGAGGAAAGTCATCGAGTGGCACATTACTGCCATTATTCAAGCCATAGAATGGCACAGTACTGCTGGAGCCAAAATTAGAAGTAAAGGCCCCATCTCTGAACCTGTGAATTTTTCACTTTGTCTAATTCATATTGACTTTGGAGCATAAGGTATAGTAGTAGTGGACATTACCTCATCACTACAAAATCTAGCAAATGCTGTTTTTATCATTAAAGGTTGGTACCCATAATGAAGAAAGGATTCATATTACATCTAATACTTATGTAGTGTTCAACATCATTGATCATTTTTCTCCCTATTTGCCATTTTTTCTTTCAAGAATTATGTTCCTAAACAGGAAATAGTAGCTACAATTTTATAGCATTTCAAATTTACCAAGTATGTTTATAAGCTATTGTTTTATTTTTATCTTCAAAACAATTTTGCAAAGAGGGCATTACTAACTCCATTTTACAGATCGTGAAACTGAGGTTCAGAAAGCTTAAATAATTTTATGAAAGATACTCAGCTAGGAAATGGCAGAGCCATGACTTAGACACTTTTCCTCTTGGCTCCAAAGCTCATGCTCTTTTAATTTTAGCATTTCACTTCACACATGAAGGGACGGCATTTCTAAAACCCATTTAGCTTAGTTTATGAATATTTATTGTCAAGAGTAGAAATGCATCAAATTTACAGACAAACAAGGTAAAGGCAAATCAGTAATATTATGTTTAGCTATTGATATGAGATGGAGCCACTTGCAAAATTAAAATTCATTACAGGCAATAGATCTTTTTCATGACTAGGCTTTGCTGGATCTTATTATCTTGTAAATAGCACCAAAATAAAAGACTTGGGGTTTAGTAGGGTAATGAAACAAGTTGATTAAGTCTCCAATTGAGCATGGTGGGATACGGCCTGTTTGGCTGCTCACTCATAGTGCCCTAAAGGGTTATGACAGGGTGTGGGGGGAGCAAGCAGACCGGGCTTTGCAGAGCTGCATGAGAGCCATCTACATTTCCAGCACTGGGAGCTTGATGAGGATTTCCATAATGAGTTTAGAAGACAGGAAGTTCTGAGACAGATTATATAGCTCCTTGAAAACTTAAACTTTGTTTCTATGAATGACTAGAATAGATTTAAACCTCATGTTAAGAATGCCAAATGCTGGAATCCACTTTGTACAGGGAAATGTGGTTCTCCCTTAGCCAGAAGTTGTTAATATTAGGCTCATGGATGGACCAGGTGGCATGTGATTGCCGAGAAGGTCCGTAGGTACAATGACATATGCATGTTTCTGGATAGAAGTTTTGTAACTTTCTGGATGAAAACTTTATTCATAAATGTTTTGTAATTTTAATTAATTTCACAAATGGGGAAGAGAGTGGTTAGCTGCTGAGGCCTTGAGAATGGGAGGTCACATTTAGAGAGTGGGGACAAGGAAAGGTCTCAGGTAGAACCTACAAAATTGACCAACTATAAGATACATCAGATGTTTTAATAAAATGATTCTCAAATCAGTATAATATAAGTCACGAATAGTGTGATTGAATTTCATGTTGGGAGAGGTGAGGATGAACACTGTTGACTTTTGGCATGGAACCTGTGGGTATAGCATATGAGATTCATAAACTCCCTGAAATTGGATGTGAAACTTTATGTGTGTATGCATATGAGTATATTTCTAGGAAAAGGAACTCTAATTTTCAACAATGTCTTAGGGAGGGTCTTTGATTACCCTGAAGGTTAAGAACCACTAAGGTGGAAGAACCTCAGTGGCTTACAAAGCTTTGAACTCTGGCAATAACTGTGATTCAGGTTACTTCCTATGTCTCACTCCCATCTTTATATGATCTCTTTTCTCACTTTATATTTTTTGTTTATTTGAAAAAGCAATGTGTTAAGTATAGAATAGTGAGGTCCAATCTGAATACATGTGAGCTGAGGGGGAAAAGCTCAAAGGGATGAGTCCTCGGGGCTTAATCCAAGAAGGCTCTCCAGAAAAGGCCTCTTTTGAAGAGCCGTCTAGCAGATATGTTCAGCACTTGAGTCCTGAACTTGCATAAAGGAAGAAGTCTGCTTGGGCAGAAAGGCATGGACTGAAGACTTTGGCTGTCCACATAATTGAGAGTCAAGTTCACATGCAAGATAAGAGATTTCCCCTTTGATTGTGTAAGACACTATAAATGAGGAAAGCTACTGCCAGACAGAACACTTCATGGGCTATTTATCATTATAAAGTGGGCAGGAGAAATTGACTGACCCGGTGGGTTAATCAGAATTCTGAGCAATGGCTTCATTACGTGATAACTCAGTGCACAGGATTTATGTAGCCCCTGTCTTCATTAACAATATAAATATTTCTTTAAAATCACATTTTGGAATTAAACCCAGAGTTGTAAAAGGTTTCTTCCCTCCCCGAACTGGTGGCAATTGATTCTCACCTAATTGTGTGGATGGCTTCAATGTTCCCAAGAATCATCCGGGAGGCATAAGTTTCTGTGCTGTAATTCCTACTGTGCCATGGTTTCTAGTTTTGATAAAGGAATCTGTACTTGGCATTGGTGGGAAATCTCCAGGAACAGACTCGGTCTGTGACAGAACTGCCTCAGAATAATCTGGAATCCAAATGGTGCTCTTGAGCTTCCCAAATCATTCCCAGCAAGAGCCTGAAGCTGTTGTTGGTATGCACCCATTTATTAATAGGTGTGCTTCTGAAAATCACTATGTAAATTAAACACACCTACATACATACAAAGTTAAGCTTTGAATTAACATAATATGGTCACTATTGCAGAACATTTTTGGTAAAGTTAAATATCTTTTTCTAATGTGAATGGCATGACTGGTTTTATAAGTATGGGTTTTGGTATGTCAGGCCAGGGAGCTAGTAATTGCTGTCTTCATGTGTTCAGGCTGATTGGGTCAATATTTTCATAGGGTCTATTTAAATCTTTTAAGTTCAGAGCAGATGGCCCTGTTATATAAATGATAAACTGTGAAAATAGAACATACAAGAAAAAATTATTATTATAATCAAATAAAACTTGTTATGAAGTTAAAGTCAGATAAGCCTAATGATTTGTGTAGTAATTGGGCCAAAATATTAAGTGGTTTCTGTAAATGGCTATAATTAGTAAGACTCCTTCAGGCCAATGAAACATTTCTAGGGACAGAGGATGTTGAAGACAATGTTAATGAAAACTAACCAGTGGCCTTACCGAGAGCTAATAGATGCATGACTTAAGGAGATTCAAAGATTTCCCTCCTTCAGCTGCTGATGCCAATAGCCAAACTTTGAAGGACTTCCTGAATGAAAGGCATTTATTGTATCAGATCTAATCCTGTAAGACCAAACCAGGCAATCCATGCTTACTTTTGGCCAGTAATTTCTCAAGCTGAGCATGAGTCAAAATTCCCAGGAAAACTTGTTAAAGCTCAAATTTCTGAGTATCACACCCAGAGCTTCACATTCAATAGGGTTTAGGATTGGGCTTAAGAGTTTTCATTTCTAACAAGTTCCCAGGTGGTGCTATTGCTTTGGGAGAAACACATTTCGAGAACCAGTGGATTAGTAGACATTTGTTAATCTCACTCCATTTTCTGCTGCTATATAACAGAATACCTGACACTGGGTAATTTATAAACAATAGAACTTTACTTGGCTCATGGTTTTGGAGGCTATGAAATCTAATAACATGGCATCAACATCTGGTGAGGGCCTTCATGTCACATCATCCCATGACAGAGGTGGAGGGCAAGAAAGGTCAAGGATGAGAAAGCAAGAGAGGGCAGAACTTGCTTTTATGACAACCAACTCTCACAGTAACAAACATACCCTCAAGAGAAGGACATTAATCCAATCATGATGGTGAAGCCCTCATCACCGAATCACCTCTTGATACCTTTTAATATTGTTACAATGGCAGTTGAATTTCAACATGAGTTTTAGAGCAGACATTGAAACTGTAGTAGTGCCACTGCCGGAACCTCAGGTTCAAATGGCTTGTCAAGATAAGAGGCACAAGAAATGTGCCTCATTTTTCCTCATAGCATGGGGAAAGAACTGAGAATAAGAGTGTGTGGGCTTCAAGGCCTAAAAACATCCCTTACTATCCCTCTCCCCAAGGTCTCATGTGCATTCATGGATTCCTTTATTTGTTCTAAAATTATTTACTCAGCACCTACTAAGATAAAGCATAGAACTAGGCATTGGAGACATATCAGACATGAAAACTGTAACAGCAGGCTGGAAAATCAGGACAGACTTGATATTGCAGCTCAGGTCCAAAGACAGTCTGGAAGCAGAATTTCCTCTTCCTTAGAGGAGATAAGTCTTTTCTCTTAAGGCATGAAAAGCAAGAATTTTGAGTTTCTGCAGATGTGGTAGGTTGGGGGAGTTTGTGGGCACTCTCACTGCTTGCCTCTATTTCCGTTGTGAAAAGGGAACCAAGGCCACATGCTGACAGTGAAAGGAGAGAGTTGAGAATGGAAGAAGAAGGACACATTTCTGGCACGTGCATGTGGGTGAAATAGCAGCAATCCGTATCTTTTAATAGAATTTTATTTCTTTTTGTTTAAGCATTGTGCTTAAATTATATAGTAGAAAAAGCATGGGACTCGAAGAGAATCAAGTAGGTAGAATGCTAGCACCAGCTCTGTTATTCAATTAATTGACGCTTGACAAATCTTTTTCCTTCTCTGGGCCTTAATTTTCTCATTTGTACAATGAGAGGACTTGAAATTGACTTCTAAGGTACCATCCAGTTTTATGGTTCTGCTCAATACAAGAAATATTTTTAAATTTAGGATATAAATAAAAGATACAAATATTCACGTTTTATATAGGATCTTAATGAGGAATGCCTACTCTGTCAGGAATTGGATGTGAGTTAAATATACATTTTATTTCAAATCACCCTAAAGGTATTTAATACATTATAAAGGATAAGAAATTCCACAGAAATTTAGGTCTGGTAGAATTTCTGACAAAGGGTACACAAGAATATACAACACTTTTTTTTTTTTTTTTTTTGGCCGGGTCTGGGTTTGAACCCTCCACCTCCAGCATATGGGGCCAGCGCCCTACTCCTTTGAGCTACAGGCACCACCCTATACAACACTTTTAATCTTCAAAGTATTGAGTAATCATGAATCTATCTTCACAAAACGTCCTGGGACATTGTTACTCCCTTTTAAGGTGATACAGAAACTGAGACAAGAAGATTGTGACTTGTGTAGAGCCTTAGAAAGAATCTTGTAATCCTGTTCATTAAAGCCAGGGCCTGAAGAAGGGTCATGTTCAGTTAGTTTTCTCTACTGGAAATGAAAAAGTATCTGAAGGAAGCTTGTAGGGAAGGTGGGGTATACCACCTTCATCGCCTAACAATATAAAGCATTTCCTATCAACGAATTTCCTTTCCTTTTGGAGATATGTGTGTGTGTATGTGTGTGTGTGTGTGTGTGTATTGAGAGCAGGAAACCATATACAGCCACCTATATATTTCCTACCATTTCTAGAACACATAGGAAATAAATAGTAGATGAATATCAAGATTTCTTTTTTAAGCATCATGTTTCAGGGTAAGAAAATTGGATATTTCCTAGTTAAGTTTTGGCCACAATCAGGAAACTAATGGCTGATATTCAGGTTCAGAGTTTTGATTACATACAATATTGTTCTTAAAATGAGTTTCTGGTAGGAAATTGGTTCTTGCTCAACCTGCTCTCTGGAATGAGAAAGTGGACTTCGGCCTTTCACTAAGTTACTGTCTGTCAGCGTAACTCAAGGTCTGCTTTTCTGTTTTCCCGACTAGAAGTTCAGAACAATGGTGCCTCCACCAAATTACCTGGAAGGCTTTTGTGAAGATAATTCTTAAATATGTTGAGCCCTGAGAAAAAAAGGTACAATATATTGTCACATATGTACTAGATACTTAGCCAAGATACATTTTGAAACAAAAATAAATAGAACTTGTAGAGTAATAATTAATAAAGATAAATGATTATACTGAACTTATCTGCCACACAGGGGAGTTTAAAGAAGTAATCGATGCTTGTAAACTTCCTTAAAGTCTTTCAATTAAATGGTCAGATTTTGCAAGGTATGCTTTTCTTCCTTATTGTTAATGTTATAATTAACATACACATTTTCCAATTCAAGTGCATGGCTAGGACTTATTTGAAATGTACAAACCCTTTGAAATAAATATTTGGAGAGGTAGCGTGTATTTTTCCATTAGACTTCTGACTCATTTGGGTAGGTACCAAATGATAAGGATTCTAGTCTCATCCGAGTAGATTCTGCCACCTGTATTTTATAATTTTACTAATCTGGTTTCTTTGGGGGCCTGAGGCTGGAGGATCACTTGAACCAGGAGTTTGAGGTTACAGTGAGCTGTGATCATAGCAGTGTACTCCAGTCCAGGCAACAGGGTGAGACCTTATTTAAATAAAACAATAAAATAAAATCATAATCTGCCTTGCATTCATGGCAGGAAGAACTTAAATAACCCAGTGTTACCATTTATTCAATATTGACAAAAGTCAGGAGCCAAATAAAAGGGAGAATTGATATTTCTGTGTCTAACAAGGTTACCTCAATTGCTTGATGTTCTTAGAGACATTTGCTTTAAAAAATTCTTCCAGCTTCATTAAACTGTCTTTGGGAGGCAGCAATGAAATATTCTCTGTGGTCTAGATTTTTGCATTCCCCGGTGATTGGTGTTAGAGTTGGAAGGAGAGAAGGGATTCATGAGTGAATGGATTGGGATGAAGGCAGACAGTTGGGAGGAGTCATGGGGCAGGGCAAGGAGGTGACCGGCAGTCTTCAAGCAGCAAAGGTCTGTGGAACTTTTTAGAAATATGCTGCGTTTCGATTCATGTGCCGAGAAAAGTAGTTACAATTAATTCAGATTACAAAGGAATATCTCACTTAGGAACATACTGTTCAGAAGGACAGAACGAAACGCCTCTCTATCCAAGCTAACCTGACCATGATGTACTAGGAAAAAAAAATTAAAAAGATTAATATTTTTATAGTTCAAAAACAGGTTAATACTGTTCACTATTAAATTTGAATTTTCTGTAACAAAATGGGGGGAAAGAAATGCCCCTTTACTCCGACTGCTACTCTTCTCTACCCAGACAACAAACACAGAATCAGAACACACTGGATCTATTTAATTATATCTATTTATTATCTATTGTAGAAAGCCTTTGCCCTTCTGAAGTGAAATTTAGGCATTTCTATCTTACCACCTAAAGAGATGACAATAAGTTTATAGGAGCCAAAGTATGGTAAGAGGTCCTTAAAATTATTGAATCATGCAATAGGAAAGGTAATATTGACAGACCCAAGTAGCTACAGGTGATCTGAGATGGAGAGGGAAAGAGAGAACTAGTTGACAGTTAAAACAGGAAAAAATAAAGGTAGATGTCTTCATTAAGTGATGTATCTAGTAGGCACTTAAAAATGTAGTTTTACTATTTAAAAAGTGAATTAACCAAATCTCCTTCTTGAATGATTATTAACACTATGAGTACTGTATTTTCCAAACCAAAAATTGGGACACATGCTTTGAAATTGGGACTGCTTAGCAAAGTCAGCATGTGTGATATGTCTAGCACTCTAATTCCAGTCTCTCTCTTTGTACCCCACATTGCCGAAGGAAAACATTTGTGATAAAGTTCTATGAAGGTTTGTCATGAGTCTCATTTTATGTGAAGGGACAATTGACATTTCGAATTGGAGTCCTGGGGCTGAAAGCACATGTGCATAATGTAAATATCTTAATTATCATTCTTTTGCATCTTCAGAGGTGCTTTATTACATGTAATTATGCATATGCCTCTAAAGAGGAATGGCTTCTACCTACAGTGACTACATTTCCCAAATCCCAAATTGAAAAGCATGATCGGAGTGGTCTAATAGGAGATTGTATTTTTTAAAAATCTGGGCTGTCCTGGGAAAGCTCAAATGTCCCTTGGCAGCAGCTGTGCCCATGTGCATGTACTTTTTAACTAAAGCAAGGCAGAATGGGCCTGTTCTTCAGAGGAAAAAAGGTCAGAAGGAGGTCATGGCTGAGTGACCTCAGAGCCATTTGGTTGTATATCTTTAGCAGCTGGGAAAAGTGAGGGAGGCTGAGAGCAGAAAAGAGAACAAGATCTCCATTTGGTATGGGGGTGGAGGAGAGAGAGGAAATAGTATTTTGAAGGGCAGGTGGTACTCTAGGGAGATCCTCTCTTAAGCAGGAGGCTTGGACCCTGGGCTCCTTGTGTGCAGGCCTGCAATCTGCTATGGGCTGGATTATGTCCCTCACAATTCCTATGATGCAATCCTAACTCCAAGTACCTTAGACTGACTGGAAATAGAATCTTTAAAGTGTAGTTTTTTTTTAAAAAATGAGGTCAATAAAGTGGTACCTGATCCAATCTGACTCTTGTCCTTATAAGAAGAGGAGATTAAGACTCCAAAAGGACCAGAGGGAAGACATTGTGAAGCTGCAGGGAGAAGATGGCTATCTAGAAGGCCAGGAGACAAGCCTCCCCGACACCTTGACCTCACACTTCTAGCCTCTAGAACTGTGAGACTATAAATTGCTGTTGTCTAAGCCACCTAGTGTGTGGTACAGTCATCCCTCTGCATTCTTGGGTTCCACATTCACAGATTCAACCAACTGTGCAGTGAAAATATTTTTAAAATATACAGCAATAAAAATAATACAATTTTGAAAACAATACATTACAGCAACTATCCACACGGCATTTACATCGCATTTGGTCATATAAGTAGTGTGGAAATGATTGAAAGTATATGGGAAAATATGCGTAGATTACATACAAATACTATGCCATTTTGTATAGTGGACTTGAGCATCTATGGATTTTTGCACCTGTGTGAGTCTTGCAACCAACTTCCGTTACTGAGCAGCAGTCATACTGATGTGATGCATGGCCTCCAACAGGAAGGGACATGGGGGTCTGGGAGGGAATAGGCTCTGTAGGCATGGAGCAAGCCACAAGGAGAAACTTATTAGAAAATGTGACACCTCTGCGGCCTTAAGGGCTGTAAGTTTTCTACACGGTCCAGCCTCTCCAGAGTGATTTAAGCATCATGTATATCCAGCATGAAGCCGGGCCAGGACTTTTATAAAACTAGCTTGCAGATTCCCAGAGAAGGCTTGTATGGGAGATTCGTGAAGATAGAGCTGATGGATGTTGCCCTCTCATGCCTCCAAAGAGGGTTACAGCATCATAAATGCCATCATCTTCAACTACCATTTTGATAGCTATGTGAATTTGATTATACACAAGGACAGTATTTGGTTAGAATTAGCATTCATCCTTTAGCAGCTTACCTGCTTTTCTCAGATGAAGTGAAATTCGGGCTAACCAAGATGTCATCTCATCATTTGTCTTTTGACTGGACACGTTGCACAGGTCTAGAATTGTCAGACTGGAATGGCAAAGCTAGGAGTGAAAATGATCCTAGGTATGCTAATGAGGAGAAAGAGAACAAGAGTGCTGCTGGTACCTCTTCCGCCCTCCCCACATGTGTCCTCTGTTCCGGGGCTGCTCTAGCTGTCATGTGCGCACTGCCTCATTTCTTCCTCACATCCAGCACATGAGGTAGTTGCTATCATTACCTACACTTTGTAGGTGACAAAACTGAGGCTCAGACAGTGAAAGGGACTTGCTCAAAGTCACAGAGCCAGTGAGTGGCAAAACCAGGCGAGGTCTGCATAACTCAAAACTTGTGTCCCTAAATACCCTACCTGCCAATTCCCCCCTAGAGAGATATAAATAGGTCATCCTGGATGTACTCATTATGTCCTGGGATGCTAAAGGGGAAGGTAACTTCTTTTCCACTGTGTCTTGGATGCATCCTGAAACTGAAAGGAGATACTTTAAAACAAATTAAACTCAGTTGTCTTCTGTGTCATAGGGATAAGTGTGTATATATACTTTTTTTTTTTTTTTTTTTTTTTTTTTTTTGCAGTTTTTGGCCAAGGCCGGGTTTGAACCCACCACTTCTGGTATATGGGGCCGGCGCCCTACTCCTTGAGCCACCCAATATTATTTTCTTTTTTTTTTTTTTTTTTTCTTTTTTTTTTATTGTTGGGGATTCATTGAGGGTACAATAAGCCAGTTACACTGATTGCAATTGTTAGGTAAAGTCCCTCTTGCAATCATGTCTTGCCCCCATAAAGTGTGACACACACTAAGGCCCCACCCCACTCCCTCCCTCTCTCTTTCTGCTTCCCCCCCCCATAACCTTAATTGTCATTAATTGTCCTCATATCAAGATTGAGTACATAGGATTCATGCTTCTCCATTCTTGTGATGCTTTACTAAGAATAATGTCTTCCACTTCCATCCAGGTTAATACGAAGGATGTAAAGTCTCCATTTTTTTTAATGGCTGAATAGTATTCCATGGTATACATATACCACAGCTTGTTAATCCATTCCTGGGTTGGTGGGCATTTAGGCTGTTTCCACATTTTGGCGATTGTAAATGGGGCTGCAATAAACAGTCTAGTACAAGTGTCCTTATGATAAAAGGATTTCTTTCCTTCTGGGTAGATGCCCAGTAATGGGATTGCAGGATCAAATGGGAGGTCTAGCTTGAGTGCTTTGAGGTTTCTCCATACTTCCTTCCAGAAAGGTTGTACTAGTTTGCAGTCCCACCAACAGTGTAAAAGTGTTCCCTTCTCTCCACATCCACGCCAGCATCTGCAGTTTTGAGATTTTGTGATGTGGGCCATTCTCTCTGGGGTTAGATGATATCTCAGGGATGTTTTGATTTGCATTTCTCTAATATATAGAGATGATGAACATTTTTTCATGTGTTTGTTAGCCATTCGTCTGTCGTCTTTAGAGAAAGTTCTATTCGTGTCTCTTGCCCATTGATATAAGGGATTGTTGGCTTTTTTCATGTGGATTAATTTGAGTTCTCTATAGATCCTGGTTATCAAGCTTTTGTCTGATTGAAAATATGCAAATATCCTTTCCCATTGTGTGGGTTGTCTCTTTGCTTTGGTTATCGTCACCTTAGCTGTACAGAAGCTTTTCAGTTTAATGAAGTCCCATTTGTTTATTTTTGTTGTTGTTGCAATTGCCATGGCAGTCTTCTTCATGAAGTCTTCCCCCAGGCCAATATCTTCCAGTGTTTTTCCTATGCTTTCTTTGAGGATTTTTATTGTTTCGTGCCTTAAATTTAAGTCCTTTATCCATCTTGAATCAATTTTTGTGAGTGGGGAAAGGTGTGGGTCCAGTTTCAGTCTTTTACACGCAGACATCCAATTCTCCCAACACCATTTATTGAATAGGGAGTCTTTCCCCCAAGGTAAGTTCTTGTTTGGTTTATCGAAGATTAGGTGGTTGTAAGATGTTAGTTTCATTTCTTGGTGTTCAATTCGATTCCAAGTGTCTATGTCTCTGTTTTTGTGCCAGTACCATGCTGTCTTGAGCACTATGGCTTTGTAGTACAGACTAAAATCTGGTATGCTGATGCCCCCAGCTTTATTTTTGTTACTAAGAACTGCCTTAGCTATACGGGGTTTTTTCCGGTTCCATACAAAACGCAGAATCATTTTTTCCAAATCTTGAAAGTACGATGTAGGTACTTTGATAGGAATGGCATTGAATAGGTAGATTGCTTTGGGAAGTATAGACATTTTAACAATGTTGATTCTTCCCATCCATGAGCATGGTATGTTCTTCCATTTGTTAATATCCTCTGCTATTTCCTTTCTGAGGAGTTCATAGTTTTCTTTATAGAGGTCCTTCACCTCCTTCGTTAGGTATATTCCTAGGTATTTCATTTTCTTTGAAACTATGGTGAAGGGAGTTGTGTCCTTAATTAGCTTCTCCTCTTGACTGTTATTGGTGTATACAAAGGCTACTGACTTGTGGACATTGATTTTATATCCTGAAACATTACTGTATTTTTTGATGACTTCTAGTAGTCTTGTGGTTGAGTCTTTGGGGTTCTCTAAGTATAAGATCATGTCGTCAGCAAAGAGGGAGAGTTTGACCTCCTCTGCTCCCATTTGGATTCCCTTTATTTCCTTGTCTTGCCTAATTGTATTGGCTAGAACTTCCAGCACTATGTTGAATAGTAAAGGGGACAGAGGACAACCTTGTCTGGTTCCAGTTCTAAGAGGAAAAGCTTTCAGTTTTACTCCATTCAGTAAAATATTGGCTGTGGGTTTGTCATAGATAGCTTCAATCAGTTTTAGAAATGTGCCACCTATGCCTATACTCTTCAGTGTTCTAATTAGAAAAGGATGCTGGATTTTATCAAATGCTTTTTCTGCATCTATTGAGAGGATCATGTGATCTTTATTTTTGCCTCTGTTAATATGGTGGATAACGTTTATGGACTTGCGTATGTTGAACCAGCCTTGCATCCCTGGGATGAAGCCTGCTTGATCATGATGAATGACTTTTTTGATGATAAGCTGTAATCTATTGGCTAGGATTTTGTTGAGAATTTTTCCATCTATATTCATGAGTGAGATTGGTCTGAAATTCTCCTTTTTGTTTGGGTCTTTTCCTGGTTTTGGTATCAGGGTGATGTTTGCTTCATAGAATGTGTTGGGGAAGAGTCCTTCTTCCTCAATTTTTTGGAATAATTTCTGCAGTACAGGAATAAGCTCTTCCTTGAAGGTTTGATAGAATTCTGGAGTGAAGCCATCTGGACCAGGGCATTTTTTAGTTGGAAGCTTTTTTATTGTTTCTTTGATCTCAGTGCTTGAAATTGGTCTGTTCAGGAGGTCTATTTCTTCCTGGCCAAGTCTAGGGAGAGGGTGTGATTCCAAATATTGATCCATTTCCTTCACATTGTCAAATTTCTGGGCATACAGTTTCTGGTAGTATTCAGAGATGATCTCTTGTATCTCTGTGGGATCAGTTGTTATTTCCCCTTTATCATTTCTGATTGAGGTTACTAGAGATTTTACTTTTCTATTTCTAGTTAGTCTGGCCAATGGTTTATCTATTTTATTTATTTTTTCAAAAAACCAACTCCTTGTTTCATTAATTTTCTGAATGATTCTTTTGTTTTCAATTTCATTGATCTCTGATTTGATTTTGGAGATTTCTTTTCTTCTACTGAGTTTAGGCTTAGATTGTTCTTCTTTTTCCAATTCCATAAGGTCTCTTGTGAGATTGTTGATGTGCTCTCTGTCTGTTTTTCGAATGTAGGCATCTAAAGCGATGAATTTTCCTCTCAAAACTGCTTTTGCAGTATCCCACAGGTTTTGGTAGCTTGTGTCTTCATTGTTGTTATGCTTAAGGAAGTTAGCGATTTCCTGTTTGATTTCTTCCTGCACCCATCTGTTATTCAACAGAAGATTGTTTAATTTCCATGCCTTTGGATAGGGTCGAGCATTTTTGTTAGAGTTGAGTTCCACCTTTAGTGCCTTATGGTCTGAAAAGATACAAGGTAAAATTTCAATTCTTTTGATTCTGTTGATATTTGTTTTGTGTCCCAGGATATGATCAATTTTGGAGAATGTTCCATGGGGTGATGAGAAGAATGTATATTCTTTATCTTTGGGGTGGAGTGTTCTATATGCGTCTATCAAGCATAATTGTTCTAGGGTCTCATTTAAATCTCTTATATCTTTGTTTAATTTCTGTTTAGAGGATCTGTCCAGCTCTGTAAGAGGTGTGTTAAAGTCCCCTGTTATGATGGTATTATCAGATATCATATTGCTCAGACTGAGTAAGGTCTGTTTCAAGAATCTGGGAGCATTTAAATTTGGTGCATAGATATTTAGAATTGAAATGTCTTCTTGTTGTAGTTTTCCCTTGACCAATATAAAGTGACCATCTTTGTCTTTTTTGACTTTAGTTGCTTTAAATCCACATGTATCTGAAAATAAGATTGCAACTCCTCTTTTCTTCTGAATTCCATTTGCCTGAAAAATTGTCTTCCAACCCTTGACTCGGAGCTTTAATTTGTCTTTTGAAGCCAGGTGTGTTTCTTGCAGACAGCAAATGGATGGCTTGTGTTTTTTAATCCAGTCAGCCAATCTATGTCTCTTCAGTGGGGAATTCAAGCCATTAACATTTATGGAGATAATTGAGAAGTATGGTAGTATTCTATTTGTCTTATTTGGTGAGAGTCCATTGCTTAGTTTTATCTTTTGCATCAGTGTGGAGGTTAGGTTCTGTCCTTTGATTTCTGAGTTCTTACTTTGCTGCTGATCCATTGTGGTGGTCAGTGTGCAGAACAGGTTGAAGTATTCCCTGTAGAGCTGGTCTTGTTGTGGTGAATTTCCTCAATGTTTGTATATCCGTAAATGATTTGATTTCTCCATCAATTTTGAAGCTTAGCTTAGCAGGGTACAGAATTCTGGGCTGAAAATTGTTCTGTTTAAGTAGATTAAAGGTAGATGACCATTGTCTTCTTGCTTGGAAAGTTTCATTAGAGAAGTCTGAGGTCACTCTGATGGATTTGCCCCTGTAGGTCAACTGGCGCTTACTCCTGGCAGCTTGCAGAATCTTTTCTTTTGTCTTGACTTTGGACAGGTTCATCACAATGTGTCTTGGAGAAGCTCGGTTAGAGTTGAGGCGACCTGGGGTCCGATAGCCCTCTGAAAGCAGTGTGTCAGAATCTTTGGTGATGTTTGGGAAATTTTCTTTTATAATATTCTCTAGTATGGCTTCCATTCCTCTGGGGCATTCTTCTTCCCCTTCTGGAATTCCTATAACTCGTATGTTGGAACGTTTCATAAAGTCCCATAATTCTGACAGTGAACGTTCTGCTTTCTCTCTCTTCTTTTCTGCCTCTTTTACTATCTGAGTTATCTCAAAAACCTTGTCTTCTACCTCTGAAATTCTTTCTTCTGCATGGTCTAACCTGTTGCTGATACTTTCCATTGCATCTTTAAGTTCCCTGATTGACTGTTTCATTTCCTTCAGCTCTGCTATATCCTTTTTATATTCTTCATATCGTTCATCTCTGATTTGATTCTGTTTTTGGATTTCCTTTTGGTTATTTTCCACTTTATTAGCAGTTTCCTTCATTGTTTCCATCATTTCTTTCATTGTTTTCAACATGTGTATTCTAAATTCCCTTTCTGTCATTCCTAACATTTCTGTATAGGTGGAATCCTCTGCAGTAGCTACCTCATGGTCCCTTGGCGGGGTTGTTCTGGACTGGTTCTTCATGTTGCCTGGAGTTTTCTGCTGATTCTTCCTCATGAGTGATTTCTTTTATCTGTTTCCTTGCCCTAATTTTCCTTTCACTTCCTCTTGCTCTTTAAGTTCTTGTGCCTGTGGACTAAGGGTTACAGGACCAGAAAGGTGAGAAGGTTGAAGAGCAAAAAAGGGATGAAAGAAAGGAGGACCGAGTGATAAGAAAAAAAAGAAAGATAGAGAAAGGAGAGGGGGTAGGGATAAGGAATATTGACAAAAAGAAGAGAGGCACAGAAAGAGGGAGACAGGGCAATATAGGTGTACAGTAGGGTACTTTGACACAACCTTAAAAAACCCCACCTTCTGGGGGTTGGGTGCCCAGTTGGGTGGTTCCCTTGAGGTCAGCAGCTCTTTGCTAACCTGGTCAGACACAGTACCCCACCTCCACCAAGTAGAGAGGAAAGACAAAAATGCTATAAATCAAACTAAAACAAGCAAACAGAAAACTTTATGGCGATAAAATTGGGTGAAAAACCAAGTGATAGCGGTAGAAACACTAGCAAAAATGAAGTTGTAGTTATTAAAAAAGGCAGCAATGGGAAATTATAATTAAACTAGAAAAATTGAGAAAGAAAAAGGGATCTGTATGGAAAAGATTGAAATTAAGAAACAAAAGAACATCAACAACGTCAAAATAAACAAACAAAAAAACCCAACCAAACAAAAAAAAAAGAAAAAAAAATACACAACCAAAAACAAAGCAGTTTGTATATGTTGTTGAATATTGTCTGGGCAACACGTGGTCTTTTGGGGTATGAGATGTTAGTCACAGTTCTGATACGACTGGAGGCTGCTGATTTCTCAAACCCCAGCAGGTAGACACCCTAAATCTCTCTTCAGCCCACTTAAAAGGCACTTTGAACTTGTAAACTTGCTGAGCAGAAGCTTTCCCAGCTTTCTCGCTGGAATCACTGCTGAAGTGGCTATCCACTTACTCAGTGTGCCAAAACCGGTCTCACTCTGCCCCTGAGGGTTAGGGCTGCAAGGCGGCTCAGACCCCACCCTTAGGCTACTTGGTTGCTGGGTTACCAGCTCCCACCCGTTTCTAGCTCTGCTACCCTGAGGGCGGAGCTTGCCGGGGCAGATCACTGACAATGGATCCGTGTGACCCACCGCCAAACACTATTAGCTCCGTCTGGCTCAGCGGCTCAGACTGGGGCCCTAGACAACGGCCAAAGTTCTCCGCACTCCCACTCAGGCCTTCCCCAAGGCAGTTCAACTCAGTGCCAAGTCCAAGGACATCAAAAGAGTTCACAGGTAAGGCCTTTCTGGTTTGCAGTCTCGCTGCTACTGAACTTACAGTTGTGGGCGGGTTTAGACGGGTTGAACACACGCGACCACTTGCCGGTTTTCCACTGTTTTAGTCCTCCTCTTGGGGTCCAGAAGTCTCTCGCTGACTCCCTGTATCCTCATAGGAGTGATGATAGGCAGTTCCCACCAGCCAGAGATGCCTGGAGTCCTATCTCCCCAGACTCACGGTGCCCAGATGCAAGGAAGCTGTTACTCGGCTGCCATCTTGCTCCGCCCATGAAGCTCCAATATTATTTTCTTAATTTAAAGTTGCAGAACCTGAAAAGATTGGTTTGAGAAGAGTGTAGGTCAGTCTCTGGACACATAAAGTTCTACAGGGTAGAAACAAGGGTCCACAAGTTATTCTCAAAGCTAAACAATCAAAAATCTTCCCAACCCAATGGAGAATTTACATATACTCTCCTTAAGATTGGGCAGGCTGCCAAGCCAGAAGTACTTTTCCTTTGGGCTGGGGTTCTGTCAAGTCCATCAGTCCTTGAGCTTCACCTTCACAGCCATCACAGCTCTATCTCTGACTGAGCACTTGCTATGTGCCAGACGCTGTCACACTTGATTTAATCTTTGCAACAACCCTGAGGCAATGACTAGCAGCACCTCCACTTTACAGGTGAGAACCTTGAGGATATCTCCTGCTGATGTGAAAGTGAATTGGAGTTACCTGATCCTTTCTATTAATTGTTTTAAAAGGGAAAGTTTATTTGATTGTGACTGTATAAAGACACTTGGTAAAAAAGGCTATTCAAATAAATAATGCTGTTTGAAATAACAAAATATTTGGCAGGTGGCGGTGGCTCGCACCTATAATGCTAGCACTCTGGGAAACAAGGCGGGAGGATCCCTCGAGCTCAGGAGTTCGAGACCACCCTAAGCAAGAGCGAGACCCCATATCTTAAAAAAAATAGCCAGGTGTTGCAGTGGGTGCCTGTAGTCCCAGCTACTGGGGAGGTTGAGGCAGGAGGACACTTGAACCCAGGAGCTAGAAGTTCCCTTGTGCTAGGCTGCTGCCACAGCACTCTAGCCTGGGGCAACAGAGTGAGACCATGTCTCAAAACATTAAAAATAAAAGGAATAGCAAAATATTTCAAAATGTGTAGCACCCATTGGGCAAAAATCCAAAGCAAGATGGCCTTGAAGATGGGAAGATTGTGGCTGTGGATTAGGTTAGATCATGTCATGAGTGATAGCCTCATTCTGGGCTATCAGAGAAGTCCAAGACATCCTAAGCTTTGGGGGCCCACATCAAGAAGAGCAATGACCACTTTTGCTCACAGCTCATCACTTGGAGTCTCTGTGGTGGGTCACTGGGATGACCTATTTCTTATGTAAAAGCTCTAAAAAAAGGCGAGCAGTCATCTAATACAACCAAGATAACTTAAAAACCCAGAAACATGCAAACAAGGACACACATCTATGATAAATATGTGGCTTGGACCCCATTCCTATACTAAAATATGTCACTGTTGCCTTCTATTCTCCTTATTGTCACCGGCTGCACTTTGCTCGAGTGCTCACATCCATTGGGGCTAGAAATCCCAAGCATAGCAACAGTGGGCAAGCAGAAGCAGCAGTCAAATGTTTGTAACGAGCAGAGGGAAGGGCTGGGTACCGTAATCAAGCGCAGAAGCAGAGTCAGAAGTGGGTTTGGTTGGAGCAGGCATGGCTGAGGGTAGGAATGCTAAGGAGGGGTGGTAGGCCCTGTCTTCTAGCTTTTTGGAGCAGAGCTACGGAAGTTTAAGCAGAGAGAAACACGTCTCAGCCAACTAGGAGAGAACTAGTACCAGAAATTGTAGTGGCAAAAATGATACCTGATTTTCCTCAGAAATAGCACTAATCGCCATTGAGTGATAACTTAATATATGCCACATACTATTCTATGCATACAGTATCTCATTTGATTTTGTGAAGTCATAAACAACCCCATGCAGCTGGCGCACTGATTAAATCACATTTTGCCTATGGGGAAACCAAGGCTCAGGAAGTTAAGTCACTTTCCAAGGTTGACATAATTTCACAGTAGCAGGGCTAGAATTCTATTCTCTATGTGAATTCTGACCATGTATTTACCCGTTAGGGCTAGGCTAGGAAATAGCAAACTTTTTATGTAAAGGGCCAACTAAATATTTTCAGGTTTACCACCTACACAGTTTCTGTCACAATGATTCTACTCTGCCATCATAGTGCAAAAGCAGCCAAGGACAATACATAAATCAATGTACATGGTTGCTTTCCAATAAAACTTTACTTAAAAAGATAGGCAGTGGGCCAGCTTTCCTCATAGTTTACCAATCCCTGGCCTAGCTAAAACATTTTGCTAGTTGTCTACAGCAACAAGTTGTTCTAGTCTTAAAATTAAGTGCCCTGGAATCAGGGACAGCAATCTATCGGAAGGAGAGGGAACTGAGCTAAAGAGTTTGAGCCTCAATAGTGCCATGAACTTTTTATTGCTATTTGGGCACATTTTGGAACAATTTTGTGCCTTAGTTTTCCGATTTACAAGTAAAAGTGAGAATCACTCTTCTGTGTACCTTGCTGAAACATGTTTTCAGGAAGATGGGGGAAAATGGATGGCCTACACCTTGAATAATGGAATTAACATGCAAATCTTATGTGCTTACTTTTCCTTATGCTAGGGAGTAGCTGTCTGGAGTCATGGTGTCTTTAGAAGAAGCAAATGCCCTCCTAGTTTTTCCAGAGCAGCAGGTAAGTTGGTGGCAATTGCATACCCTATGAAAGTCAATTCCTATGGCAACAAACTGAATCAGAAGCAGCTCCCACACTGTGCAAAAGAACAGTGGGAAGACAGCAGACCAGAAAGGGAAAATCAGACAAGATAGGGAATTGCAAGAAGAGTCACTTAAGCTCAGCTTGGCTGGCTAATGCTGATACCCCAATAAGCTGCTGAAACTGGTAATGTACTTTCTCCCTAGTTGATGGAGATTTTTTACATCAGGTAAAAGAGAGCTCTTGCTTTGTTGAAGCATGTATTTGTGACTCCATTAAACAGTCAAATAATATATTCCTTTCTGACAAGGAGCTTCTCAATGCTCTCACATCTGGGCACCATAAAGAAGCTTTTCAATTAGTTCTAGAAAGTTCTGCCTAGGGTGGTGCCTAGGGTTCAGTGAGTAGGGCGCTGGCCCCATATACTGACGGTGGCGGGTTCAAACCCAACTGCAGCCAAACTGCAATAAAAAAATAGCCAGGTGTTGTGGCGAGTGCCTGTAGTCCCAGCTACTTGGGAGGCCGAGGCAAGAGAATCACCTAATCCCAAGAGCTGGAGGTTGCTGTGAGCTGTGATGCCACACCACTCTACTGAGGGCAACAAAGTGAGACTCTGTCTCAAAAAAAAGAAAAGAAAAGAAATAGAAAGCTCTGCCTCTAGAAAGTGTCTGCAAGGAGGACCGCACATTCGAGCTGGAATGACCTGTGGAAATGATTGGTTCAATTTGTATTGCATGCGGTAGGGAAACTGAGACCCAAGAGGTCACTAGCTGAAGGCCACCAGATGTAAATATCAAGACTTGCACTAGAACTCAGATCCTCTAACTCTTCTGCCCAGTGAATTGCCCCATATTTGAAATCTGAAATGTCTGCTTCAGTACACTGTTGTGTATTGCAACTACTTTGATTGAAATGCCCTGATATTGGGATTATTTTTTTTTTTCTTTGAATCTTCAGGTCAAAGCCAATTATTTGGCCTCCTTCCATCCATAGTGATAAAGAAGAAGGCTCTTTACACCTCTGTGTTCCTATAAAATAGTTTAAACAATTAGGTTGCAAACAGTCTCTTGCTCTTTTTCTCTTTGTTCCAATCGTTATTGTGTAGGGTCACATTGAAAATAGTTACCACTTATCTTCAATATGTTTTAAGAGAACAAGTGGAATCTGTTGTAAGACAACCTTTATAAAGCTATCCTTTACTGTTATTGCTAGATCCAACCACTGAGTAATACTTCGTAACTAATACTCTGTAAATTTGGCTGTTGAAGTCACTAAACAATAACAATGTTTCTTCTAGCTTTACCAGTCAAGGAAGAACTCACACAATAAAGCCTCTGGGTGCCTGACTGTGGCAGGCAGTGAGAGTTGGCTTTTTCTCTAATTAGCTTCTAGACATCTGCACCTATTTGCACAGAGCCTTGTATTTTTATAATGTTTCTAGGTAGAGTATTATGTCAACATTGCTGTAGTGTTCAATTTTATCCTACGCGTTGTACAAATGAGGAAACATGGGAGCAAGGAGAGTTTAAATATAGTGGTTTAAAACATGAGATTTGCATTCAGTAGAGTTCAAGCCCAGCTTCTCTATTTTCTAGTGGCACGACGGGGAGGGAATGACCCAAACTTTCCATCCTCAGTTTTCTCGTCAATAAAGTGGGGGAAAATAATGGTACCTGCTCAAGTGAAATGAGCTAATATGGCGCAGTGCCTGGCAGAGGTATGCTCAATAACTGTCAGCTGTTATTTTCCTTAGGGGACCTGGAAGTTTACATCACTTATTTTCTAGGATACAGGAGAAAACGTGAAAGCCATGAATAATGTTAGATAAAAATACAAAAATGCCAATTGTTAGTGCTGACACACATACCTTCTATGTTAAGCCCACTTAAAGTCAATTTCTCCATCAAAAATTTCATGCTGTGAGAGAATATTTTGCTCTCAGCCAAATGCTTTCCCGTTTTCAATGTAACTGGTGTGTTTTATTATTGCTACATTATTTCTCACTGAAGCATCTTTCCTCCAAGCATGTGATATCATTTATAGCTACTGGCACAAACGTTTTTTCCATATTTTGTCAATTAAGCATGTCATAGAATTTGATATTTACAGTCTTGTATGGTTCACTGAACTAATTGGAGAAAAAGGGAAATGATGACATGGGGAACAAAATAAGAGATTCTACTTTCACTGAAGAACTGGGGGGAGATGCCTACCCTGTTGAATTCATTAGTGAATAGTAAATATAATTATGAGGCTTATAATGAACATACTGAAAACTTGGTAAGCATTTCTAAGAACAAATTAATATTTAAATATTTAATATCTGAAACTCAAACTTTTGCACTCAGGCTTGCCAGTTCTCTCATAACAGATAAGACTTGCCTTAGGAAGCAGATGGTACAGCATGTTTGTGGAAGGTAAAGTCGCTTGTTGCCAACACCTAGGTAACACGAAGGCGCACTCATTTGTGTTGGTGAGATTGGTGTGGTAACATGGGCAGGTCACAGAAAGTCTCGGTTTTGATATAACCACTTATGGGGTGAATTGTGTTCACCCCATTTATATGCTGAAGTCGTAACCCCCCACTCCCTCAGAATGTGACTGTATTTGGAGGCAGGGCCTTTAAAAAGCTAATTAAAGTAAAATGAAGTTATAAGGGTAAGACCCTAGTCCAAGGGTCCTCAAACTACGGCCCGCGGGCCACATGAGGCGGTATGATTGTATTCGTTCCCGTTTTGTTTTTTCACTTCAAAATAAGATATGTGCAGTGTGCATAGGAATTTGTTCGTGTTTTTTTTTTTTAAACTATAGTCTGGTCCTCCAACAGTCTGAGGGACAGTGAACTGGCCCCCTGTTTAAAAAGTTTGAGTACCTCGAGTCCAATATGACTAGTATCCTCATAAGAAGAGGAGATAAGGACACAGACCTTGTAAAGAAACAGGGAGAAGGAGGCCATCTAAGAGAGAAACCAACTCTTCTGACACCTTGATCTCAGACTTCTAGTCTCCAAAAGTTTGAGCCAGCCAATCTGGGGTGCTTTTCTATGGCAGCCTGAGCAAACAAATTAGCCCAGCCAGGTATGACTGGATACCCTCAGTGAGGCAGAGAATCATAGTCGGTGTATATTTGTGTATCCTTCTACCTCAATGATTAAGGGGCAAAGCTGTCATACACCCAGCTAGCCTTGGCTGAATGCCTTCAGGTAACGGAACAGCTGGGTTTTTCAAACAGAAGTCAGGCATGAGACACAAGAGAACAGGAAATCAGAAACCTAAGCAAGGAAAGCCCTGGCTAAGGAGACAGGAAGATGCCAGGAACCATGGCAGGCAGGAGGAGCATAATCCATGCAGATAAGTAATCTAGGCTAGCCTGAAGATATCAGTGAAAATGCCAACATGTGAACTTGATTCAGATAGTCAGATTTGCCTTAGCAAAAGGTCTCCCTTGTTCTCTGTAAAGATGCAAGGACTTAGTCCTAAGATGAATAGTGTTAAGCTGGAAGAAACAGCATGGTATAGTGAAAAAAGAATTTGGCATCCATAAGGAGGTGTGGTCTCATGGTCCTGGATTCAAATCATTCTGGCCATTTATTCTTCTAGAACATATTAGGTATTTGTTTGTAATGTTTTACATGCTGAAGAAGATGCCAAGGACACAAAGGAATTCAATATCCAGAGGGACAGAGAGAGAGAGAGAGAGAGAATGGGAAATTGTAGGAGAGGTTAATTATGTTAGAGTTCTAACATGGTATGTGGTGAGGACTTCCATTTAAGGTTCATTAGAATAACTCTTATGAAAATTCCAAACATTGAGTAAGATAAACCTGTTTGAAGTCCCCAAAATAGGAAATAAATAACAGGTTATTAGAGTACAGTCAGGTCAAAATCTAATGAAAGTGGGAACTGAGATATTTTGCCAGTCCAGGCACATATGACTTTCAGTTGTGGTAGCCTCCCAAGGTGAAGGGCCAGAAACTAAAGCACAAGGTCTGCTTTAGGAGGAGAATAAAAAATAAAAAAATTCTTCCCCCTATTAAGTTTTGACCCCAAAGGATTATAGTAACCAAAGGAAGTTCCCATCAGGGTTGAACAAGAGCAATGGAAATAAAAGAAAAAATAGGGTGGCGCCTATGGCTCAGTGAGTAGGATACCAGCCCTACCATATACCAAGGGTGGTGGGTTCAAACCCAACCCTGGCCAAACTGCAACAAAAAATAGCCAGGTGTTATGGCGGGCACCTGTGGTCCTAGCTACTAGGGAGGCTGAGGCAAGAGAATTGCCTAAGCCAGGAGTTGGAGGTTGCTGCGAGCCGTGACGCCACAGCACTCTACCAAGGGCAATAAAGTGAGACAGACTCTGTCTCTAAAAAAAAAAAAACCAAAAAAACAAAAACCCCCAAAATTTTAAATTGCCACTGAGAATTGTGACCATAGGCCTTTCCTCATCTGGAACTGTAGCCTAGGTTAACATTGTCTATGTTGTCACAGAAATATCAATCTGTGTACTTAACTAAAGGTAGTCTTGCACTGGCAATGCCTCTAAGCACCTTGCAGAAGCAAACACACGTCCTTCTTAAGAAACCATCTTCATATTCTTCTTAAAAATACCCATAAACAGTTCTTCTAGGACAGTGAGCAGTACAGTAATATCTCAGATGAAAGAAATATAGGGAAATTTGAACACATTAAACAAATTTGATCTAATAGACATATATGACACATTAAAATCCACAGCTATATGCTCTCATAGAGGTAGATAGTAGAGTAAAATAGTAGATACTAGAGACTGGGAAGGATGAGTGGATGGATGAGGTTGTTAAAAAGAGGTTGGTTTATACATACAAACATACAGTTGCATGGAAGGGAGAAGTTCCTGTAGGAGTGACTATGGTTAACAACCATGTATTGTATATTTCAAATATCTAAAAGAGAAGACTCGAAATGTTCCTGACACATAGAAATGATAAATACTAAAGGTGATGGAGATCCAAAAACCATGATTTGATCATTATACCATCTATCTATATAATAAAATATCACATGTACCCCATAGATATGCACAAAATTAAATATTAATAAAAATAACTATAGAATGTATATTCTTTGCAAGCACATATGGAACATTTAAAACTTTGACTAGACTTTAAACCAAAAAAAAAAAAAAATTCTAAACACATTTCAAAGTATTATAATCATCTCACTTTAATAAATAAAAATCAATAGAAAAAATACAACTAGCACAGCCCCATATGTTTGGATATTTTATTTTTTGTCAATTAACATTAATAGAAAATATAGACCTTAAAATATGGCACGTTTTTTTATATTATTTTTAAATCTCTATTTTTTTCATTGAGTTATAACACAGATGCAGTAATGAATAAAGTGCACTAATTTTTGGTGTATGCCTTCTATTCATTTTAGGAATTAACATACAATAAAATTGACATTTTGGTATATAGTTCTCAGAATTTTAAACCTTGCATAAATTTATTTAACAGCCACCACAATACAAATACAGAATTGTTCCATCACCCCACAACTAACTCCTGGTAATCACGGATCCATTCTCCATTACTGTAGTTTTTATTTTGTGTTATTCAAGAACATCATAAAAATGCACATATGGCACACAATCTTTGTGTATTGTCTTTATTCAGTCAGAATTCCCTCTAGATTCATTTAAATTGTTGTCTGTATAAATAATTCATTTCTTTTTATTACTGACTAGTAATCCATGGTATGGATATATGACAGATCTGGGGGGGTTCATGATTTGCTCTTTAAAGAACATATATGTTTTACTTCTAGTTTGGGCTGTTATTAATAGAGTTTATATAAACATTTATATATAGGTTTTTGGGCAGATATATTTTTGGTTCTCTGGGTGAGTGCTGAGTTGTACGATTAGTGTAAGGTTAACATATGATTAGTTTTATGAAAAACTGTCAAACCAATTTTCAGAATGTTAAACTGATTCTCACCAGCAATGTATGAGCGATTCATTTGTTCTGTATCCTTGCCAGCATTTTCAATATGTTTTTCATATGTTTTTTCAATATGTTTTTTAAAAAAATATTTTGTTTTGGAATAATTTTAGATTTATCAAAGAGTCACAAATATAGTTCACAAATCTGGATATACTCTTCACCCAGTTTATCCTCATGTTAACATCTTACATTACCAATACATTTATCAAAATGAAGAAATTAACATAAAAGCCACATGGATCACAAACAATCAGGGAAACATAACATCACCAAAGAAAGAAAATCAATTACCAGTAACCAACTCTAAAGAAACAAAGATGTATGAACTACCTGACAAAGAATTTAAAATAAGCATCTTAGAGAAACTCATTTAGCTACATGAGACTATAAACAGACAACTAAGGGAAATCAGGCAAATAATATATTAACAAAATAAAAACTTCCACAACAACAACAAAAACAATACATAGAAAAGAACCAAACAGAAATTCTGGTGCTAAACAACGTAGTGACTAATGTGAAAACAAATTCCATAGGAAGCTTCAACAGCAGACTTAATCCAAGCTGAAGAAATTATCAATGAGCTCAAAGATGGGTCATGTGAAATCACCCAGTCAGAAGAAAAACAACAATAATAAAAAATGAATAAAAAGAGTACAAAGAACCTATGGGACTTACAGACCATCATCAAGTGAACCAATCTATGCATAATGGAAGTTTCAGAAGCAGCAGAGAAAGAAAAAGGGGCAGGAAGCTTAGCAAAGACATAAAGAGAAAATTTTCAAAATCTGGACAGGGAAATGAACACTGAGATTCATGAAGTCAAAAGAACAACAAAAACATTAAACATAAAGAAATTTTCATTAAGGCACATTATAAATAAATTTTCGAAAGTCCAGAACAAAGAGAAAATTTGGAAAGAAGCAAGAGAAAAGCAACTTTTCATGTCCCTAAAACTATGAATAGATTTCTCAGCAAAATCTTTGCAGGCCAGGAAAGAGTAGAATGATATAATCAAAGAACAAAAAGAGGAAAAAAAAAATCCTTGCCAATCAAGGATACTATACCTGGCAAAGTATAGTAAATAAATGAAAAAGAGATAAGGACTTTTCCAAGCAAACAAATCTGTGAGAGTTCATCACCAAGAGAGCTGATTTACAAGAAATGCTTGTTGTGATGTTTAATCCTCTATAAATGCTAAATGATGTTCTTCAGATTGAAGCAAAATGATGCTAACTAGCAAAATGAAAACCCATCAAAGTATAAAACTCACTGTTAAGGAAAAACATATAGTCAAATTCAGAATACTATGATGTCATTACAGTTGTGTGTCAATCACTTGTAACTCTAGGACATAAGTTAAAAGACAAAAATATTAAAAATAACTATAGCTAAATTAATTTGTTAATGGACACATGATATAAAGATGTAAATTGTGACATCAATTTATGTTTAAAATGTTTGAGAAGAAGTTAAAGTGTAGAGGTTTTGTATATGGTTGATGTTAAATTGTTATCAGATTAAAATGGCCTGTCATAACTATAAGATGATTTATGTAGACCTCATGGTAACCACAATAAAAAACACCTCTAGTAGATTTTTAAAACATTAAAAGAAAAAGCAAAACATACAACTATAAAAAAAATCAAATCACAAAGGAAGACAGCACGAAAGGAAGAATGGAAAAAGAAATATAAAATTTGGGAAAAAATTAACAAATTGGCAATAGTAAGTCCTTAGCTATCAATAACTACTTTAAATGTAAGTGGTTTGAATTGTCCAATCAAAAGACATAGAGCGGCTGAGTGGATTGAAAAAAAAAGTTCCAACTAAATGCTGTCTACAAGATACTCATTTTAGCTTTAAGGACACATATAGACTGACCATGATAGGATGAAAAACATTTCATGTAAATGGTAACTCAAAGAAAATAGAAGTGACTATACTTATATTACACAAAATAGTCTTTAAGTCAAAAGCTATTACAAAAGACAAAGAAGGTCATTACACAATGACAAAGCATTCAATTTATCCAAAATATATACCAATTTTAAGTATGTATGCACCAAACATTAAAACACCTAAATATATAAAGCAAATATTACAGAACTGAAGAAAGAAATAGACAGCAATAGAGTAATAATAGAGGACTTCAATATCTTGCTTTTAAAATGGCTCATTGTATGGGAAAGTGAGACTTGTACACCACTACAGATCAAATAGACCTAAGAGGCACACATATATATAGTATTCCATCCAATACTAGCAAAATACATATACGTATCAAGTTCATACAGAATATTCTCCAATACAGATAATATGTTAGGCCACAATAGATTATTAACAAATTTAAGAAGAGTGAAATCATATTAAGTACCTCTTATAATCACAATGACATAAACTAGAAATCAATAACAGGCAGAAATTTTGAAAATTGACAAATATGTTGATATTAAGCAACACATTTCTAACAACCAATGGGTCAAAGAAGAACTTGAAAGGAGAATCAGAAAATACCTGGTGATGAATAAAAATGAAAACACAACATAACAAAACTAATGGAATGGAATAAGCAGTTCTAAAAGGGAAGTTTATAGAAATACGTGCTTACATTAAGAAAAAAAACAGATCTCAAATAAACAACCTAACCTTATACCTACAGGAACTAGAAAAAGAAAAGAAAACTAAAACCAAAGTCAGAAGGAGGAAAATAATAAAGACAGAGCAGGAATCAATTAGAGAGTCAAAAACAACAGAAAAGATCTATGAATCTAAGAGTTGCGGTTTTGAAAAGATAAAACTGACAAGCCTTTAGGTAGACTAACTTAGAAAAAAGAAAAGGCTTATTTTAGTCTAAATAAAATCAGAAAAGAATGAGTAGGCACTACAATTGATACCACAAGAATACAAAGGATCATAAGAAACTACTGTGAATAATTAGATGCTAATAAATGAGATAACCTAGAAAAAAATGTATACATTCCTAGAAATAGTCAACCTAATCTACCATGCCTGAATCACAGAGAATAGAAAAGGTAAACAGACCAATAACTAGTAAAAGATAGAATCAGCAATCAAAAATCTCCCAACAAAGAAAAACCCAGTGGTTGATGGCTTCAGTAGTGAATTCTACTGAACATTTAAGGCTAAATTAATGTGATCCTTCTCAAACTCTTTCAAAAATCTGAGAGGAGGTAACATTTTCAAAATCATTTTATGAGGCCAACAACACTCTAATACCAAAGTCAGATAATAATACTACAAGAAAAGAAAATTACAAGCAAATATCCCTGATGAACATAGATATAAAAATTCTCAACAAAATAAAAGCAAACAAAATTTAACAGCACATTAGAAGATTCAAACATCATGGTCAAGAGAAATTTACTCTTGGGATGCAAGAATGCTTCAACATGCACAGATCAATAAATGTGGTATACTACATTAACAAAACTTAAAGATGTAAGTCATATAATCATCTCAATAGATGCAAAAACATTTGAGAAAATGTAATACACTTTCGTGGCAAAGAATTCTCAACAAATTAGTTATAGAATGAATGTACTACAGGTCACATATGACAAACCCACAGCTAATCTACTTGATAGTGAAATGTTAAAAGTTATTTATTTACTATCACAAGCACAAGGATTCTTGCCACTTCTGTTCGGTATAATAATGAAGTCCCACTTATCCAGCACAATTTGGCAACAAAAAGAAATAAAATGTATCTAGATTAAAAAAGAAGATATAAAATGTCTCTGTTTGCAGATGACATTATCTCATATATAGACAACCATAAAGACTCCACCAAAAAACTGTTGTAACTAATAATCAAATTCACTAAAGTTTCAGAATATAAAGTTAACATGCAGAAATCAGTAACATTGATATATACTAATAGCAAACAATCTGAAAAAGAAATCAAAGAACCATTACATTTTCAATAACACCAAAAATATTTAGGAATAAATTTAACCAAGGAGAAGAAAAATCTATAAAACATTGATGAAATAAATTAAAGAGGACCCAAGTAAATGGAAAGATAAGCTATATTCATGAATTGGAAGAATTAGTATTGTTAAAATATCTATATCACCCAGTGTAATCTACAAATTAATGCACTCCCTATCAAAATTCCAATGGCATTTTCCACAAAATTAGAAAAATCAATCCTAAAATTCATAAGGAACTACAAAAGATCACAAATAGCCAAAACAATCTTGAATAAAAAGAACAAAGCTGAAGTCACACTACCTGATTTCAGAAATACATCAAAGCTATAGTATTCAAAACAACATGGTACTGGCATAAAAACACACAAATAGATCAATGGAACAGAAGAGAAAGCCTAGAATATTAATGAATCCACACACTTACAGTAAATTCATCTTTGAAAATGGTGCCAAGAACACACAATGGGGAAGAGACAGTCTCTGTAATGAATAGTTTTGGGAAAACTGGACAACCACATGCAGAAGGATGAGATTGGACCCTTATCTCATGTGAGATGCAAAAATCAACTCAAAACTTACCTAATGCTTAAATATGAGACCTTATACTGTAAAATACCGGAAGAAAATATAGGAGAAAACCTTATGAGCAATAGTCTGGATAATAAATTTGGATAAGACCCCAAAAGTACCAGTGATAAAAATCAAATGGGATTGAATCAAACTAAATTTCTTTATTCCAGCTAAGAAAACAATCAATAGAATGAACAGACAACATACAACATGACAGAAAATATTTTCAAAGAAGACATCTGATAAGGAGTTAATATAAAAAATATATAAGGAACTCAAACAATTCGATAGTAAGAAAGCAATAACCCAATTTAAAAATGGGCAAAGGTCTTAAAGCATCATTTCTCAAAAGAAGACATACAAATGGCCAACAGGTATGCAAATACTGCTCAACATCCTAATAATCAGAGAAATGCGAATTAAAGTAACAATGAGATATTTCTCACCCTTGTTAAAATCGCTATTATCAAAAATATAAAAGATAGTATGTGTTGACAAGGATGTGGAGAAAAGGGAATTATCGTCCACCACTGGTTGTCCACTGTTAGTGTAAATCTAATCAATTACTACAGCCATTATGGAAAATAGTATAAGTATGGAGGGTCCTCAAAAATTTAAAAATACAACTACCATATGGTTCAGCAATCCTGCTTCTGTGTGTCTGGCCAAAGGAAATGAACTCAGTATGTCAAGCAGATTCTGCACTCCTGTGTTCCTTGCAGCATTATTCACAGTAACCAAGATATGAAATTAACCTAAGTGTCCATAAAGAGATGAATGGATTAAAAAATGTGAAACACACACACACACTAGAATGCTATTTGTCTTTTAAAAGGGGGGGGTCCTGTCATTTACAACAACATGGATAAACCTGGAGGACATTATACTAAGTGAACTAAGCCAGGCACACAAAGGCAAAAACTGTATTTCACTTACACGTGGAATTTTTAAAAGTTGAACTCACATAAAGTAGGGTGGTATTTGCCTGGAGTTGGTGGGCAAGAGAAGGGGATGGGGAGATGTTGGTCAAAGGGTACAAAGTTTCAGGAGTAATTTTTAAAGGTTTATTTTATATCATGGTGATTATGTTACCAATGATATATATTTGAAAATTTCTAAGAGAGTAGAGCTTTTATGGTCTCAACACAAAGTATGTGAGATGTTGAAGTAGTTTGATTTAATCACTTCACAAGGTATACATACGAAGTTGGACAATTAAGTTTGCAAATTCATTCTAGAAAAAGTGCTGCCTATCTCACTGCTGAACATCTCAGCAGATGGCCAAGGGGAGTACTTTGAAGGTGACCATAGTGATCAGAACAGCACATTGTATATCATAAATATATACAATTTGTATGTGTAAATTATGTCTTGATAAAACAGGGAAATAAAGAGAAATCAGCATCAGTATAATATTTTCAGCTTTTGAATTTAGGTGGACTTTACCTATTTTCCCACTAATGGCTTTACTCTACCAGGATCCAATCTAGGTTACCAAGTTGCAGTTTTGATGTCTCCTTATTGTCCTGTAACCTATGACAGTTCCTCATTCTTTCGTAGTCTTATGTGAAGTTGGAAATTTTCAAGAGTACTCCTCAATTATGTTGTAGAATGCTTCTCAGTGTGAGTTTAAACTACAATTATGGATCTCTCATCCCATCATATTAGGGGGTACATGATATCAACAGGACTTATACTGATCATATTAACCTTAATCACTTGTTTAAGGTGGTTTCTGCCAGGTTTGTCCATGGTAAAGCTATTATTTTCCTCTTTCTATACTCTATTCCAAAGAGATTAAGTTTCCACCACCTGGATAAAGGAAGTATCAAAAAATAAGTGGACATAGGTTAAAGCCACTACAATATTTAATACATATTTGGGGGGATAATGATCTGAGAATATGTGACTATTCTTTTCAATGTTTTGCCCATTTATGTTTGCATTCATCAGTGGAACTTATCTGCAGCAAATATTACTATGGGGTTCTTTTTTTTTTTTTTTTTTTTTGCAGTTTTTGGCTGGAGCTGGTTTTGAACCCACCACCTCCTGTATATGGGGCCAGCGCCCTACTCCTTCGAGCCACAGGTGCAGCCCTACTATGGCGTTCTAATGGTGATTTTCTATTTCCCTCATTCCTTCTACAATTATTATTGGGAATTCTTCTATAGGGAAGATCTCTCTTGTCTTTCCCATTTATTTATTCCATCTTTTTTTTTCTTTGCAGTTTTTGGCCGGGGCTGGGTTTGAACCCACCACCTCTGGCATATTGGGCTGGCGCCCTACTCCTTTGAGCCACAGGTGTCGCCCTCCATCATTTCTTTATATCATGCATGAATATTTAGTTCATTCTTTTGGCAATAACCAAATCCTATCATTTTTTTTTTATTAAATCATAGCTGTGTACATCAATATGATCATGGGGCACCATACACTTGGTTCATAGAATATTTGAAACATTTTCATCTCATTAGTTGACATAGCCCTCCTGGAATTTTCTTAGTTACTTTGCCAAGACATTTACATTCCACATTTGCCAAGCCTCACATGCACCCTTGTAAGACATGAAAGGTCACACCTATCATTGTATCATTGTTAACTTCATTGCTATAATTATTCCAGTTTTGGCAATAGAGAACTCTTTCCAGTTGGCTCCTGGACTTTTTTGATTTACCCTCATCCCCTTTCTTGCATATTTCCTGCTCCATCCCTAGAACTGTAATTTTTCCAGGGATCACTGGATCCTTTTATTGGAGAATGATATTTAGAAACTATGATATGAATGCAGGCTATGCTCACTGCTACTTGGGTCTCATTATTTCCAGGCCCTCTAAATGGACAGACTTAGGAGGTATGTGTGTGTGTGTGTGTGAGAGAGAGAGAGAGAGAGAGACGAACATGAATACTAGCATACACACACACACACACGAATACTAATCTATTAATAGCATGTGCATGTATTTAGTTCTATATCTCTGTGCTTATATCACTGACTCTAATCCAGCATCATGAGGTTCATTTTTCTCGCATTCCCATCTTGCTTTTTGTAACTTCTTGCACTCACTACCTAGCTCCCACTACCCATCCACCATTTACTTATTTATTCAACCCTAGTGTACATGTAATATAGTTTCAGAATTGCTAACCCTCTATTCCTATGAAAAACAAATTTACCAACTAGAGCACACAATTTATATACAGTTCTTTTTTGTTTTTAACCTTACAATATTTAATAGAAATATCATTTTCTGAACTCAAGTCAGCTCCTTTTTCCTCTACCCTTTTCAGCAAGGTTGAATTGTACATTGGTAATATAGTTAGATTTATTTATTACAGTCTGCATTCCATCCTAGTTTCCTCTGACATCCTGTTTTATGTTTTAAAATTTGCACATATTAAAATTCACTCTGTGGTAAACAGTTCTATGAACTCTGATAAATGCATAGTAATATATCTACCACCCATTGTACCATAGAGAACAGTTCCATCATCCTAGAATTTTTCTGTACAGCCCAATTTATAGCCAGTGACTCCTCCCACCTAACTCCTGACAATCACTGATAAGTTTTTCATCTCTAAACTTTTCCCTTTAACGGAATGTTACACAAATGGAATAGTACATTATATAGTCTTATAGTCTTTCTTATTTGTTTTGCTTCTATTTTGCAAAATGTGTTTACTATTCATCCATGTTTGTTGTGTGGATTAATAGTTCAGTCCTTTTTATCACTGAGTAATATCTTATTGGGTGGATGGAGCACAGTTTGTTCATTCAGTAATTCAGTGATACCTTTGTTGCTTAAAGTTTAGGAAAATTATGAATAAAGCTGCTATAAACATCAACATACAGGTTTTTGCATTTCTCATTTTGCTTGAAAATAACTGAAAATATTTAAGGGTAATATGGTAAATATATGCTGAAGTTTGTAAGAAACTACCAAAGTGTTTTCCAAAGTGATTATATAATTATGCATTCCCACCAGCAGTGAATGAAAAGTACGGTTCCTCTGAATCCTTGTCAGCAATAAATGTCTTCCTTTCTTAATTTTGGCCATTATAAATCAATATGTAGTGATTCTTACCAAGGTTTTGATTTGTGTCTCCCTAATGGCTGATAAAGTTGAGCATCTTTTCAGCTACTTATTTACTTACTGAATTCTTTGATGAAGTTTCAGTACAAACTATTTCTTATTTTTTTAATTGGGTTGTTGTTTTCTTACTATTGAGTTTTGAAAGTTCTTTGTATATTCTGGATAGAAGTCATTTGTTGGATATGTGGTTTACGAATACTTTCTCCCAGTCTGTGGTTTGTCTTTTCATTTTCTTAGCACTGTCTTTGACAGGAAAAAAAAAATTTAAGTTAGACAAAGTCCAATTTATCATTTTTGTTTTCCAAATTATGCACTAGGTGCCATAACTGAGAACTAATCTCCTAAATCCATGTTGTGAATATTTTCACTTATTTTATCAACTTAATGTTTTATGATTTTATATTTTACATCAAAAGCTATTATACATTTTGAGTTAATTTTATGTAAGGTGTATGATTTAGATAGATGTCTGTTTTGGAGGAGGAAGTAGACTGGGGAATAACTCCAGCATTATTTGTTGAAAGTACTAACCTTTGTCCATTGAGTTGGTTTTGGACTTTTATTACAAGTCAGTTGTGTGGGTCTATTTCTGGATTCCCTCTTCTGTTCTATTGATCTATATGTTTATTCCTTGGTCAATAGTAAACCATTTCAAGTACTATATCATTATAGCAAATCTTAAAATCAAAATCAGGTAGAATAATTTCTCCTACTTCATTATTATTTTTCAAAACAAAATTTGCTACTCTAGTTCCTTCATATATATATATATTCATCAAATATATATTCATATATATATTCATCATATATATATATATATATTTGAATCAAGCTTCCTCTATCTACAAAATGATCCTATTGGGATTTTGATAGGAATTTTATTAAACCTATATATCAACTTTGGGAGCATTGGCATTGGCATCTTGGCTGTGTAGAGTCTTCCAATCCATGAACATGGTGTGTCTCTCCATTTATTTAGGTCTTTGATTTTTTTTAATCATCACTTTGTAGTTTTCAGATTATAGATTCCATACATTTTTATCATATTTATAACTAAGTATGAAAAAGATCAGGGTAATGGAGACAAGAGATATAATTTCAAGTAGGGCAGTCAAGGTGCTATTTGAGGAGATACCTGAAAGACATGAGGGAGTTAGTCATGCTGACATCTGGGAGAAGAGAATTTCCAGTACTGAAAAAGCTCTCTTAGTGCAAAACCTTTAAAGAATTAGTATTCTAGCATGGCGAGGGTAAATGGGTTATTTGACTGGAATAGGGTAAATGAGGGGGAAAGTAACAGAAAATGAGACAGCAATCTCCATCAAAGTACCAGTGTCATGTTTTTAAGAACTTGAAAAAATAGTATTTCAATTCTTATGCAAACAAACAAAAAAAAAGCCCAAATAGCACATATAGTTCTTAGAAATAAAAACAAATCTGGAGGCGTCACGTTGCCAGATTTCAGGTTATACTACAAGTCTATAGTAATCAAAACAGCATGGTACTGACACAAAAATAGAGATGTAGAGCTATGGAATAGGATAGAGAATCTAGAGATGAACCCAGCCACATATTGTCATTTGATCTTCAATAAGCCTAACAAAAACATGCACTGGGGAAAAGAATCCTTTTTTTTTTTTTTTATTGTTGGGGATTCATTGAGGGTACAATAAGCCAGGTTACATTGATTGCAATTGTTAGGCAAAGTCCCTCTTGCAATCATGTCTTGCCCCCATAAAGTGTGACACACACCAAGGCCCCACCCCCCTCCCTCCGTCCCTCTTTCTGCTTTTCCTCCCCCCCATAACCTTAATTGTCATTAATTGTCCTCATATCAAAATTGAGTACATAGGATTAACAGATGGTGCTGGGAGAATTGGTTATCCACGTGTAGAAGACTGAATCTGGACCCACACCACTCACTATTGACAAAAATTGATCTTGCTAGAAACAGATATAAATTTAAGACATGAAACAATAAAAATTATGGAAAATAGTATGGAAAAGAGTATGGACACTTGAAGATATTGGCCTGGGAAAAAACTTAATGAGGAAGATGCCCCTGGCAATTGTAGCAACACCAAAAATAAATAACGGGACTTGATCAAGCTAAAAAGCTTTTGCGCAGCTAATGGTACCACAAATAAAGCAAACAGCCTTCAGAATGGGAGAATATTTTTGCATGTTATGAATCTGACAAAGGCCTGATAACTAGAATCTACAGAGAATTCAAATGAAACAATAAGAAAAGTACAAACCACCCCTTCTATAAGTGGGCAAGAGATTTCAGTAGAAACTTCTCCAAGGATGACAGATGAATGGCCAAACACACATGAAAAAAATACTCATTGTCTTTAATCATAATCATCAGAGAAATGCAAATCAAACCCACTCTAAGGTATTACCTAACCCCAGCAAGACCAGCCTGCATCACAAACTCACAGAACAGAACACCTGATTGCAAACTAATGCAGCCTTTTTGGAGACAAGTATGAAGAATCCTGAAAGATCTAATAGTAGATCTTCCATTTGATCCTGTAATCCCACTACTAGGTATCTACCCAGAAGACCAAAAATAATTTTACCATAAAGACATTTGCACCAGAATGTTTATTGCAGCTCAGTTCATAATTTGCCAAGTCATAGAAGCAACTCAAATGCCCATCAACCTATGAATGGATCAACACACTGTGGTATATGTATACCATGACATATTATTCAGCTATTAAAAAGAGATAAGAGACTTTACATCTTTTACATTTACTTGGATGGAGTTGAAATACATCCTTCTTAGTAAAGAATCTCAAGAATGGAAAAATAAATATCCAATATACTCCATACTAATATGAAAACAATATAAAAACAATTGCATGCTCATATGAACAATAAGACACAAATATAGTCTGTTATGGGGGTGGCGGGAGGGGGGAGGACGATTGGCAGAAGGAGGGAAGGCAAGAGATGGGATCTCACCTAATATGCACATAATGAGGGTGTATAACACGCCCCCTGGGTGAGGGGCTCTTTTATAATTGGAACTTTACTCTGGAAGTGAGAACAATGTAACCTAAAAATTTGTACCCTCATATTTTTAAATAAAAATAAAATCTCCAATGAAGGGCAATAAAAAATATATAGGAGAGGAGGCAGAGAGAGAATGGAAGGACAAGACTGTATACTACCTGGTAGACCAGGCTTTTCTGAGGACTTTATCTTTTATTTTCAGTCAAATGGTGAGCTAGTGGGGGACAGGAACTATGCAGAGGACCATCATTTCATTTTGATTTTAACAGTGCCCCTCTGGCAGCTGTGTTTAGAATAGACTGTAAGTGATCAAGGATAGTAGGAGCAAGGCCAGTTTAGGTGACTATATTGCAGTAAAGAAGAAGTGATTGTATTCTGAAGAATTTGTTCATTCAGCAAATGAGCATTAAGCAATGATAACACCAAAGCTCAGGCAATAATCTAGAAAGTGACAACTGTGAAACCAAATTTGGAAAAGAAAGATACATTACAATATCATGAATAAACTATCTAATTACAAATGTTAAAACCTAGTTAGTATTAAGTTTATAGCATCTAACGTGCACACAGCAGTGCTTGAGAAGCCTAGGATGCTGTTGGACCCAGACTCTGCTTGGCTGAACAGCAGAGTTTCTACTGTCTGCAGTGGGTCGCCACAGAAATAAGCATGGCACATCTACTAGTTCTGCAAAAGATAGAAGGACTCAGTATTAGGAATTAGGGAATTTGATTCAATGTAAATAGTACTGCATAGTAGGATTATTCCTTGAGAAAGCCAACCCTTGAATTAAACTAAGTCAAGCCAGTTGATTGGGGAAGAGAAGCAAAATTTTATTTAGTGTTGTTTCTGCTGCTCAGCTAATAATATGTGATCCCAAATCACACTTCTAGTTTTTGATATGTGCATTCATAAATGCTTGTCATGGGGCCTGATATAATTAAATGGATTTTCAAATGCTTTTTTTTCGAGGTACGTTGCCCTTCCATCCTCAGAGTATGATGGCCATTATGCTATAGATCCTCATTAGGCAAAGGCTTACAAATCTTCAGTGACTGCCTAAGGACAGATTATAAAATTAAATCCGGGTTTTTAATGTTTAAAATTATGAACTGTAATTTTATTAGGGCATATTTTTCTTCCTCCTACTGCACAGATCTGCAAATAGCATATACTCTTTGTATAATGCTAGTACCAGTGATAGACTGTTTGTTTTGAAAAGTAATTTAGACTGAAATAAGCAACTATGTCCTAATGGATGTAAAATAGGTTAAAGTTATTCCGTTGATTAGTTCATGTATTTTGACATATGATTATCTACAAGGTGATTTACAACCTGATGGAAGCCTCTTGAAATAATGAAATAATAAATATGGATTTTTTAGGTTATTATACTGTCCTCAGGTTATATCACTTTAGAGGTAGAAAGACACATAGCTATTACACAGTCATGTCTTTCAAAGAAGGCAATTCTCTCCCTAGCCTCTCTACAAATTGGTCATTGACCTTCTGCTTGGACATTTTCATCAATGGTGAGCTCACTGCGTTTTGGAACAATCTAGTCTTATCAAATCTGTCTTCCCAGCCCTTCCACCTATTGGTCCCGCTGGAATAAATCAAAACTGATCCAGTCCCTGAGCTGGTTTTATTCCGTTGGATGTGCATATATTAAAATTTCTTCCTCACTATTCACACCTTAATTTTAAATACCAAACACTTTGGCATCTCAGATGTGTCTTTTCTGGAGCCTTCTGGCGTTTCTGTCTCAGAATGCCATTTATCTTAATAAGGCAAAATGTTGGCCAGGCGCAGTGGCTCACACCTGTAATCCCAGAACTCTGGGAGGCAGAAGTGGGTGGATTGCTTGAGTTCAGGAGCTCAAGACCAGTCTGAGCAAGAGCAAGACCTGTCTCTACTAAAAATAGAACAAAGAAACCTAGCCAGGCATTGTGCCATGTACCTGTAGTCCCACTTACTCGGAGGCTGAGGCAAGAGGATCTCTTGAGCCCAAGAGTTTGAGGTTGCTGTGAGCAGTGATGATGCCATGGCACTCTCTACCCAGGGTGACACAGTGAGACTCTGTCTCAAGCAAACAAACAAACAAAAAAAATGTTCATATGTTCATTGCTGTTTTGGGGACTGTAGAGAAGAAATAGAAGTGGAGGGAACCCAACTATCCAGAATCCAGGTTTGCTCAGAGTCATAATAAAAGACACCTTCAAGTATAGCAAGGAGGCCAAAGAATGCAAACACGCTCAAGTATTGGGCTCACTCATCCTTCCTAAGTATAATTAGCTAAATGTATTTGTTGGAATCTTCTGAAACCTTTATTTCTTGTTTGTTTCCCTAAACTTTAACTGGTTAATTATTGCCAATTACATTAGATAGTAGTGAATTATACTACTAAATGCCCTATTTGATTAGAAAGGTGATATAACTGGTCCACAAAGAGTTAGAGTAAGGTTACTTCAGATTTCTTAGGGGCTGACTGGAATAATCAATCAACTATTTGATTTGTTGTTCAGTGACTAACCATCAGGAGCAAATGTTAATATGTCTGGATTAGATTCATTAATAATAGTTAAATTTATTTTTAATTTATTATGTGTAGGATAGTGTGGTAAGCATTATGGCATTTAATCTTCATAATAACTTTATTAGGGAAGTTTTATCATACACATCTTACAGATGAAAAACTGACCATCCAGAGAGATCAGGTGACTTGCTTTGGGTGACACAGCCAGTAAACAATGCGGACAGGACGCAAATCCAAAATTGGACATACTGCAACAGCCCAAGCTCTTTTTATTTTATTTTTTATTTTTTTGAGACAGACTCTCACTTTGTCACCCTTGGTAGTGTGCCATGGCAACACTCACCGCAACCTCAAACTCCTGGGCTCAAGTGATTCTCTTGCCTCAGCCTCCTGAGTAGCTGGGACTATAGGCGCCCGACAACACCCGGCTGTTTTTTTGTTATAGTTGTCATTGGTGTTTGGCAGGCCCTGGGCTTTTGAATCCACAAGGCCCAGTGTATGTGGCCAGTGCTCTAGCCGCTGACCTACAGGCAACAAGCCAAGATGAAAACTTAACCTACCAAGAATGGGGTTTGAACCCACATGGCATTAGCCCATTGAATCTTAAGTCCAACACCTTAACCACTCAGCCATCCCAGTGACCTCCAAGCTCTTGATCATTATATTATTCTGTAGTGTTGTATGGACTATAGCTCTCTAGCTGTAACATGAGGCGTGGGTGATGGTTATAAGTGGAGAGTTCTGGTGGATAACTAAGCTGGTACAACAAAGGTGTTGTCAGTCATTGTTAAGTATCCCTTCATATTCACCTTCCAGGGACCTACTGAGGCCTCCTATTTGCTCCCCGATTGCTGGACTTCATCCTTCACAAAAAACAAAGTTCTCTCTGGATTGCAAGGTGTCAAATGCCTTATAAGTTAAACAAATTTACTTTCATATGTGAATAAAAGAAGACAACCACATGTATGCTCTAGACTCTTCCTTCCTGCCTCTGGTAACATGTTCTTATTTAATTGGAGACTTCAAGATGCATGCCTCTGCTATCTAACTTTGAAGAATACCTAAAATGGTGGAAGTTTCAGGGAAACTCCTATGCAGGCAGGTGGGAAAAACATGTTGGATGAGGCATGACCCTATTAGGGGACTTCATCCATTGCAGCTCTTTTTGTAGAGTTAATTCTTTAAATGCATGATGAAGGCTATCAGATAAAAACGGACTTTGCATAAGAGCACACACTGCATAGGCAGAGTGGGGACAATGTTTTCATCTGCAGTAAAGCCCCTGAGAAAGCTACTTAACCAGGTCAATGAGGTACTTTGGTTTCCTAGCAGAAAAAGTTATGTTGAATAGTAACACAATCTTCTTGGCAGCAATATAAAAGATAATGGGTGTGTGTGTGTGTGTGTGTTTGAATACATTTCAGATAACAAGATAATGAGATTACTGTCACAAAATTATAGTCTGCTGGTCATAAAGTTATATATTGTTTTATAATTTTTAGTTATGCATGAAAGAGAAACACATGCTCTCATCAACAGCAATACAAAATGCAAACATGCTGGAATGTCAGTAAAAACTACTTGATATTAATGAAAACATAATTTTTAAAGGAAATAATAGTTGTTTGCAACTCTTCGTTACCGAGGATCTGCTTCAGAAGGTTAAAGGTTATTTTTTGCAATTGACCTCATGTAGAGAACTGTCTTCCAGGAATTGTTCTCATGTTTTTCCAAAGTGGGCAAAGAGGGAAATGTAGAAACTAGGGATCTAAAGAAGTAGAGCTATATGAAAATGATAAATCAAGTGGGGCAGGTGGAATTAGTTTAGCAAATAGAAGATACTTCAGCTTGATTGTCCAGTCTGCACAGTGGATATCTATAGCTAGCTTATTATGAATAAACAATATAACATAATTAAAGCTTCACCCTAGTGTTCTTGAATAAGAGTATGGTTACCCTTTTGGGAGTATCCATCCAGAATGGATGAGTATTAATACTTCATTCTTAAAATAAACAAAAGAGCTAAAAAAAAAAATCCATTCAATAGAGGGCTAACTTTGTTCCATAATGCAGGTTAAAGCAATAACGTCTTTATTAGTTTCCTGGGGCTGCCATAACAAATTACCACAAACTTGATGGTTTAAAACAACAATAATTTATTACCACACAGTTCTAGAGGCTAGAAGTCTGAAATCAAGGTGTCAGCAGGGTCACTCTCTTTTCAGAGGCTCTGGTGACCTATCTTTCCTTGCATCTTCCTGCTTCTGGGGTCATCAAACATCCTTGGAATTCCTTCATTTGTAGATGCAGCACTGAGTCTCTAATCCATCCTACTCCAGTAAGACCTTGACTTTATCACATCTGCATTGACCCTATTTCCAAATAAGTTTACATTCATAGGTATCATGAGTTTAGGATAGACTTTATCCTATCTTTTTGGAAAGCACAGTTCAATCCATGAGTATCCTACAAAAAGCATTATGTTTTTGAAAATCTCTTTATTAAAGGAAGAGATTCCCATCAACAACATTTAACAATACTATGTCTGTACAGGACAGACTTCAGAAACTTGAATTAGAAATTAACAAAGACCAAAATAAAGAATTGAAATACACTTTTTTTAAATTTTAAGTTAATATGAGAGTACAAATTTTTAGATTACATAGTTCTCACTTCCAGGGTAAAGGTCCAATTGTAAAAGAGCCCCCCAGGGGGCATGCTATACACATTCACAATGTGCATATTAGGTGAGATCCGGCTACATGCCCTCTCACCTTCTGACAATCTTCCTCCCCTTCCCCCTTCTTCCTTCTCCTCCCTTCTCCCCTGCCCCTGTACTACACTGTATTTCTGTTTCATTTTTCATGTGAGCATGTAATTGTTTTTATATTGCTTTGATATTAGTATTGAGTACACTGGATATTTATTTTTCCATTCTTGTGATGCTTTACTAAGAAGAATGTGTTTCTGATCTATCTAGGTAAATATATAATACTCTTTTCTAACTCTTAAGAAGTCCTTCTTCTACCCATCCCCTCTGCTGCTTACACAGGCTCTAGACTCTGATGCTTTAACTTAAATTTTCCCCCCTCCCACTTGCTAACTGGCTCTTCACTTCAGTACCAACTCTAGGCAAGTTGACGGGGCTGTCAAGTTTCTTACAGTGAAGGTGTTCAGTGAATTTTATCACTTGGTGTCAAACTCACTGAATGCTACAATCATATTATCTTTGGGCACCTTTTCTTGTAATGTTTCATTAAAAGAAAAATATATACTTCTTGACGTATTACATCCTTTTAGTCACATACAACTGGATGTGTGGCTGTTCATTCTGAACTGAGGGGTCCACGTGAGGTCTGCCTCATTGACCTTTTCTTTTTTTTTTTTTTGTGGGTTTTGGCCGGGGCTGGGTTTGAACCTGCCACCTTCGGCATATGGGACCGGCGCCCTACCACTTTGAGCCACAGGCACCGCCCATTCATTGACCTTTTCAATCTTGTGAATATCAGTATAAGATATTTCTTTTTTTCTAAATATTGTTTTTGATAAAATCTGGATATTTTAACTGATCTTTTGCTTAAACCCTGGAAGTTTCATCTTTTCTGTCCTCCTTTACTCTTGTGGATGGGTTAGGGTAATTATTGTGAAAAGAATGTCAAAACATAGCAAATGGTCTAGAATGACTCAGTTTATATCCCTTGGTGAGAGGGAAAAGGTCTTGGGAGAGAATTAATAATGTCCGATTGCTGCTTGCAAGGGATATCAACCAAATTGATAGTGATCTTGTTTTTACTGCAGGGTAGTACTGAAATTCATAAAGATGAACTAAAGCTATAGAGGCCAAGGGCTGGACCAGATGAAGGATGTGTTCTGTACAGGTGTGGGGTGTTCATTGGTATAACATGGCAATTCAAAGACAAGATAGGTGATCATTAGACTCATTGAAGAAAGGTATTTGTGGATGGAAGGAGGCTGTGAGAATTTACAGTCAAAAGGAGTATATATTTGCTTTTGTCTACATTGTAAAATTATTCTTAACAATTTCAAAAACACTGGCTTCCATCTATATTTCAAGGGATCCTTCCAGGCCACTTAAATTTAACTTAAATCTCTTGTCCCAGGTCACTAGGTATCAGTGGGACACATCATTATTCCATGGTATGAGCATGTATATTAAAAAAAGAGAAAATTACCCTTTAAGAAAACTAGAAAGTACCAATACTTTCTCAGAAGAAATCACAATTTTCATTTTTAATGTGTTCTGATAAACTTGCAGAAGATTCAGTGCTTTTTGTTCCTCTCAGGTTAGTAGAGGTCCTTGACTATTATTTCCAGAGCTTAGGTGGAGTCCTTCTCCACCACTTGGCCTCCCAGTGAACCCAAACTATAGCCAGGCAATCACTCATCACTTATAAAGCACAACATGCAACGAAGGCTTGACCTCTAGGGCAGGAAGTGGGAAGAATATACCTGCAGTGAATGTAGGTATGCAGGTATTCTAGGAGGAAAACAGTTCTCATTTCCAATGAAAATGTGCACTCAGGAAAGGGTGACAATTTTCACAGGCCCAGGTAGGGAAACAATTGCCCAGGTTTCCAACCCAAATCTCCCATCAACTCTTCATGTGACCTTAAGCAGGCAGGCTTCAGCTTCCCTGTCTCTAACAATGTGAACAGGTTGGACTGAATGACATCTAAGCAGCTTTCCTGTTCTAAGGCTTTCCTGTTCTAAGGTTGAGCGGCTTCCCAGCACAATAAGCAGCTGTGTCCTAGCGTGGTTTTCTCCATCGATTTCTAAATCTGGGCTCTTTCTTCTGTGCTATTATTTCTCCCTTTCTCTGCTCCTTACCTTCCTCATCATTTCCTTTTCTCTTTGTTTCTCTGACCCCTAGTATTCCCTTTCCCCTCACCCTAAATTAGGAATAGGTAAATTCCCTTCAGGAATGTAATGTTTACTGTTCAGATGGCATTTAGATGTAACAACACTGCTGCCTTCTGTTCTCTAAACAACAAGCAACATTTTTATTTTAAAGCAAAATGTTAAGAGATATTCAAGAAGCTCTTATTCCCCCCAGGTTATGGCAAGGCATCCTAAAAGTCCTGCACTAGATCCAGCATAGTGGCTCATGCCAGTCATCCTAGCACTCTAGGAGGCTGAGGCTGGTGGATGGTTTGAGGCCAGGAATTTGAGACAAGCCTGAGCAAAAGTGAGACGACCCACCGTCTCTACAAAAAGTGCAAAAATTATCCAGGTGTGTTGGCATGAACCTCTTGTCCCAGCTGCTTAGGAGGCTGAAGCTGGAGGATCTCTGGAGCTCAGGAGTTTGAGGTTGCAGGGAGCTCTAGCCCGGGTGACAGAGCAAAAGACCCTGCAAAAAAGAAAAACAACAACATCCTGCAGTAACCTTGTTTCCATCTGGCACTCAGAGATCCTTTTCCAAGAGAACTAACATCCTGTCTTCAGTCATAAGTCCCCCTGACCTCATTGTACCCCCAACCTCAGGGGCTTTCCCAGGGCTAGAGATACAGACTGAACATACAGGACCTTTCTTGGGGTCCAAGATGCTCTAACTTAGAGTTTGCAGCTGTTGCTTGGCCTGGAGCTACTCAGACACAATCACAGTGGACATGTCCGCAAGTGAGCCCTCCTAGCCTTGTTGTGGCCACTGCTATGAACAACTTGTAGTGCCCCCTGTTTTGTGTGAATGCAAAACAAATAGAGTTCTGATGTCTTTCGTAATTTTCACAGCAGAGTTTTGCAACCCTTTAGGTTCTCAACAATCACCAAATAATTCCTTCTCCTTTGATCTGGGACATCGGAAAATGACTAAGAGCTACTATTTACCAAGCACTCAGTTCCTCCTCACTACAGCTCCATGGGGTAGATGTTATTAGTAACATCACTATTCTGGCAGCTGAGGACATTGAGGTACGGAGATGTTATACAATTTGCCAAAACTTACACAGCCAAGTGAGAGACTAACAAATGGAGGTAGCCTGGATGAAAGCATGGGCACTTTATAACCATACCGTATTCACGTTTGATGTTCCACAGGTCCACAGCCAGTCAGTGGTGGAACAAGGACCCATACATTTCTCAGGTCAGAGCCGATGACCTCAGCCACCTTGTCCTGCTGGGGCATGGTAGGGTTATGAAGCGGGCCTACCAGGCTGTGCCTTCTCTCTAGTGATTCTGATACTGTGATAATTGAAATGGGGGGGGGATTCCCCAAACACAACCGACGAAAGTAGCTTGGCAGGCTTTGGGGTGTCAGTTTCTAAAGAAGAAACCTAAAATAAGGCATGCCACAAGAATTACAGAATTGCCATACAAAAATGGCAGGGAAATTGTGATACCTAAAACCTCAGCTTGAGGCAGAAACTAATGGGGGGGATGAAATTTCCATAAAATAGACTTTTAACCGTCACACAATAAACTATCTAATAAACTAGGCAATTGTCATATTTGGTTTCATTGAGAACACAGCCTGTTAGCAACAGGGAATAACTTAATTTGTTAATTAAATACAAAATTCAGTTCTCATAAAAACATAGAAATTAGTCTTTTCTTACCTTAGGATATCTGCAGCAGCAAATACGGAAATTTCTCAGGAAGGGAAATAAGAGGGTTCTTATGTTAGTGATGTTCACCATTGCTTTGCCATGGTGGCTTTGCACGTTCAGCACTCAGGAGGATCTTTCTTTTCCTTCTAGAAGTTTTTTTTTGTTTGTTTTGTTTTTTTTTTTTTTTGGTTATTTTTTATTTATTTATTTTTACCAATTAGAGTATGCTACTACCTGGCAACGGTAGATGACTCAGTTAAATTCACATAGCCTTAACTACAAAATATGCATATTCATATAAGGAGGCACCTAGTAGTAAATTTCTACTGTGTTAAACCTAACCAACCACTCCCCCTCAAAAAATTCATGTTAACACTATAAGAAGCAAATTAATTGACCATTAATTTGTAAGGTAGATAGTTGTAAAGAACAAGGTTGAAGGGATGAACATTTGCACGTGGGTGCAATCACAGTCACCTTGCAGATGGGATGGTACAGTAGTTAAGCACCCACGTCATCAGACAGATGTGGTTTCACATTCCAGATCTTTCATTTGTTTAGCTGCAGGACTGCAGGTCAGTTAACCTAACATAAAGCCTCCTTCCCTTGTCTGGAGGTAATCATATGTTCCTGGCATAGTACCGCTATGGTAAGATTAAGCTAGACAGCACGAATGAAGAGCTTGGCCCAGAGCTATCCATATTCTCCCTTTGGTGAGTTGTACTTGACCAATCCCATGGTTTTCCAAAAGATCCAGGCTCTTTCTTGTCCTTCTTAAGGCTATATAATCAGTCCCCTTCACTCAGCCAGTAACACAACTTGTCATGTCTGTTTCCTGCACAGTCTGCATTATCAGACCATAAACTTTTTGAAGGTAGAAATTTGAATATTATTCATTTATTCATCACTACATCTGAAACAAAACATAAGCGTAAGGTGATCATTGCAAAGTACTTATTTATCAAGTTAAATAAACGTTTTGTTTGTAATGCCTCTTCCATGTTTTGAAGGGTTCTTCTTTGAGTAGTTTGTTGTTATGACCTTCCTAGGTCAGTCTTAGGTGCTGATAGTTCTTTTCTATATCAGCTACTGGTTTTTAAAACTAATTAAAATGAAAAGGCATTATAACACTTCCCTGTGCTAAGAATTAAAAATTCTCTGTCACTAGTTATTGTTAATCAGAAGGAGGATATTTTCCACTTAGCCCAAAGAGTACAACATCTACAATCTCCCAACAGCATTAACCTGCAACTTGGATTTAACAGGTGTGCATATCACTTCTTCTTCTTTTTTTTTTTTTTTTTTGCAGTTTTTTGCCGGGGCTGGGTTTGAACCTGCCATCTCTGGCATAGGGGGCTGGCGCCCTACTCCTTTGAGCCACAGGCGCCACCCATGTGCATATCACTTCTTTAACAGATCCCCAGACTATGGCCTTCAAAACCATCATTTTCTAAATCAGTTTAAAGATATTTTTGAATATAGATTTGAAACACACTTGTGACAGTGTTAGTGGTGCTTCCCAGCTCCCAAATGTTCACTTTCTTGTCGTTTTTAGATTATGTATACAGGTAACAACATATTTTTAGAACATATGGTATATTTCTAAAGATCAAAAGCTTGATTTTAGGAAACATTCCATGTAATTGTCAAAAACCCATAACATGGCAAGGAGATGTTGGTCAAAGGATAAAAAAATTTCAGTTAGGTAAGAGTCATCAGTTCAAGAAATCTGTCACACACTATGGTGACTGTAGTTATTAATAATATATTGTATTCTTGGGTGGCACCTGTGGCTCAAGTAGTAGGGTGCCAGCCCCATATACCAGAGATGGCAGGTTCAAACCCGGGCCCGGCCAAAAACAAACAAACAAACAAAAAACAATATATTGTATTCTTAAAAATTGCTGAGAGTGGATTTTAAGTATTCTTGCCACAAAAAGTACGTGTGTAAAGTAATGTATATGTTCATTAGCTCAATTTAACCAATCCACAATATTTCCAAACATTACATGATAAATACACACAATGTTTATTTGCCAATTAAAATAAATAAATAAATATGTTTTAATAAAAACAATTCTGTAGAACCATTTTGGCCATCTTGAAACATAGGGTCATTCATTGTCAAATAATTATGATAGAAGCAACTTGTAACTCATTCAGCAAACATTTGTTATACTCTTATCCTTGTGAAGAATGTTCCAGGAATACAGATAAGGACAAACCACACCAGCACTCCTTCTTTCATTGAGTTTACATTTTAGAGAGTTCCACTAGTCCCATGTTAGACACGAAAACAACTATTACTCCTCCTGCCTCATCAAGGACCTTGCCCTAATCCTATTCCTCTCTGCCGTCTGCATCATCAATTTTCTTTTCTCTAGTTAATCATTTTCAAAAATTTAAACACTTTTTATAGCTTCTCCCAACTAAGGAAAAAAACTCTCTTGACTCCACATTCCACTCTAGTTATCATCCTACTTCTTTGCTCTCTTACAAAAGTGGCTTGTGTTCACTGTCTCTGATTTCTCTCCTGCTCAGTGGTCACTTTCTCTCCTCTCATTCTCTCTGGAATTGCTCATATCAAACATTTTCTTCTACCAGAATGGCTTTGGTGAGGCCACCTATAACCTCCATTTTGTTACACCCAATGATTAGCTCCTAGTCCTTACGTTGCTTGACCTATCAGAAACATTTGATTTAGTGGATCAATTTCTTGTCTTTGAAATTTGACAGCACACTCTGCTAAGCTTCCCCTTCCTTTTCTAGCTGTGCATTCTTAGTCTCCTTTGCTGCTTCTACCCTCTTCCTCTGCCTTTTCTCTCCCTCTACACTCATTCCCAAGCTGCTATCATCAAATGTCATGGCTTTAAATAGCATTGATATGGTAACCACTGCCAAATGTCTTACCTCCACCCCAGACCTCATCCCTGAACTCTAGGCTAATACATCCACCTGCCTATTCCACATCCCTATTTGACATCTTAAACTTTGCATGCCCATACTGACCTCCCCATCATTCAGTCCCCAAATACGCCCCTTCTAGAGTGCTTTCTATCTCAGTAAATGGCAACTCTAGTCTCTGATTTTTCAGGCAAAATTTCTCAAACCATGCTTCATTCTTTCCTCTTTTTATAAGCCCACATACTATCCTAGCAAGTATTTTTAGTTTTACCTTCAAAATTTATCCAGAACATGATCATTTCTCCCAACCTCTACTGATCCCATCTTAGTTTAAGTTACCGTCATCTCTTGCTTGGATGATTTCTAAAATAGCCTCCGGAATGACTTCTCTGCCTTTACCCTTGCTCTCTACTATCTGTTTTCTTCATAGCAGCCGGAATAATTCTCTTATAATATAAGCCAGACCCTGCTGTTCTCTTCGTCTGAGCCATGCAATAGCTCCCAATCTCTTTAAGAGTAAACATCAGCTCCCGGTAATCACCTCTAAGGCCTTTACACTTGTTACTCCTTCTCCCTGGAATGTTCTTCCCACAGATATCTGCACACCTTACTTCTTCCCCTCTTCCAGTCTTTACTCAGATGTCACCTTCTCAGTAAGACTTTCCTTGACCACCCTCTTTGAAAACTGTAGCTCTCTTCTTCCCCTCACTCCTGTTTTGTTTTTATCCATAGCACTTGTCATCATTTAACATGTTGCATGTTTTATGTTCTTGTTCATTGTCCATCCCTCTGCCCCAGTCACACACACTGAGAATGTAAACACTGGGAGAGTCAGGGATTTTCATCCATTTTATTCATTTCTGAATGCCCAGTGCACAGAACAATGTCAGACATGTGGTAGGCACTTGTTAATTAGCTGTCGACTGGTTGAATGACGAATGAACCCTTACTCTTAGCCAGGCACAGGAGATACAATAAACAACAAGATATGGTCCTTGTCCCTTATCAAGAAGCTCACAGTGTAAAGGGGAAAAATGGAAAACTTAGCAGAATATCCATTCAAAATTTTAATTGCAATACTAGGTATGTGTACCAGGGAGGATATGGGAATACATGATAGACAATAAATGTCCACTAAAGTTTGAAAGAATGGCTACCAGTTAGTTTTACCAGCAACAATAGGAATACTTCTCTTGAGACACTGCCACTCTCCTAATGACTCCTGTCGTGTTCAGCTTCTAGGGAAGGACTGGAAACTAACAGGGCACTATTGCTAATGGTGTCCAGATTTACCATCAGAAATGTGAAGTACTGATCTTTTTTGTTGAAATTATCAAGTAAACATAGAGGCAAACTGAAAGAAAAAGGCAAAATATTCCACGATAGGCAATGTCCAAGAGAATTGCAAAGAGACTCATTATTCTGCATTAAGATGCAAACTGCATAGCATTTTCAGTCAATATTGTCAATTGTATATTTCCTTTAGCCAAAGGTGAGTCAGTTTGAGGAGGAGAAAAGAGAAAATAATGAAAACATGAATTGCTGAGATGGAACCTTTCCCCTGCTGCTAAAACTTCTCACTGGTGCTGTGTCTGGCAACAAAGCAATAGACTGAAAAATGAAAAAGTAAGTCAAGCAATTGTTTTGTCGGCATGACACATACATATTCTTTGACTTCTTTCTCCCTGAATTGATATTGTATATGTGTAGTTTGAAGGCTAGAAAATGGGGAAGTTGAGGGGAGGATATTATGAGATGCATTTGATTCTAGATCTTTCCTCTCTTTTTCCCATGATCTGACTTTTCCTGCGTGGTGGAAGATTGGGAATTAGCATAAAATGTTCTGCAGGTATGCTAAACATGGATGTATACTGTGGCTCCAAATACTCCTTTTTCACTTTTCTTCACTCCTAGGAATAGTATACCTTGATCTGTACCAGAAGCAGACAAAGTGATAATAGGGGCCAGTGGTTGGTACTAATGGAGTAGGTATGCTCACTCATATAAGCGAAGTGCAGAGCATGAGAAAAGAAGAAGATCAAGTCTAGAGTCTTTGGAACTCCTATGATTAAGGGGCCCATGGGAAAGCAAACACAAGGGAGAGTTGTGTTTGTCAGAGAAGTTGGCAGAGTTGTCTATTTCAATAGTCAAGGGAAGAAAGAAATTATTATGGAGGTCAGCAGTGTGACGCGGCACTGTGAGATCAAATCCGATGAGGACTAGCCACAAGGTAGAAGCAACCTAAATGTTCATCAGCTGATGAATGGATGAACCATATGTGGTAAATCCATATAATGCAGTATTATTCAGCCTTTAAAAGAAATAGAATACCAATATATGCTGCCATCTGCATAAACCTTGAAAAAATTATGTTAAGTGAAGGAACCAGTCACAAAAGGACACATGTCATAGGATTCCACTTGTATAGAATGTCTAGAATATGCAAATACAGAGGCACTGAAAGTAGATTAGTGGTTGCCAGGCAGTAGGGCAGGACGGGGAGAGACTACTTTTGGGATGATGGCAATATTTTGGAACTAGAGCTGATCATTGCATAACAAATGAATGTATTAAATGCCACTGAATCATACACTTTAAAATGTTAATTTTATGTTAATATAAACTATACCTCAATAACAAAAATAAGATGAGGACTAAAACCTGGCCGTTGGATTAAGAAGTTTTTAGGATTTCCATGAGAGCAGTGTCAATGGTGCAGCAGGAGCAGAAGCCAGATTCCAGTCAGGTGAGACATGACTGGGTGTTGACAAAGGGGATGCAAGAAGTATTAGGAAATCCTTCCAGAAGGAGAAAGACTGGCTTAGTGTCCGTAGCTCCATGGTTAGGGTGCCGGCCACATATACCTGGGCTAGCAGGTTCAAACCTGACCCAGGCCTGCTGCACAACAATGACAACTGCAACAACAACAAAAATAGCCGGGCTTTGTGGCAGGCACCTGCAGTCCCAGCTACTTGGGAGGCTGAGGCAAGAGAATCGCTTAAGCCCAAGAGTTTGAGGTTGCTGTGAGCTGTGACACCATGGCACTCTACTGAGGGTAACATAGTAAGACTCTGTCTCAAGAAAAATAAAAGAAAAGAAAAAAGAAATAGAAAGATAGGGTTAGAGCTGGAGACTTAAAGAGGGCTGTTCTTTATTCACTTGATGATGGAGGCAACCTTAGCCTTTGTATTTACCAAGGAGGAGTCAGTGAAGAGAGACAGAGGATAAGGGTACAGGAGAGACACAGGCTGCCTGCTGGAGTGTGGTCCCTACAGAGGCCTTGGGGATAGAAGCCAGACAGAGCGAAGAAAAGGGGTGCACCTTAAATAAAGGTGGAACTGTGCCTCCCCCTCACATGGCAGGCAGGAACCAAGGATGCCCGAGCAGACAGGGCTGTGGAAAGGAAGGTGAGTATTTCCCCATCTATTCACATTGTCTCTATGAGATCAGAAGCAAGGGGAATACATAGAAGAATGATCCAAACTGGACACTTGAAATAGTCCCATGTGATTACTGGAAATTGACTGACTTCCTTTCCTGTAATTCTTTTTTGTTTGTTTGTTTTTTTTTATTAAATCATAGCTGTGTACATTGATATATTCATGGGGCATCATTCACTAGCTTCACAGACTCCTGTAATTCTTAATAAGGAAACAAAGACTGGTCTCAAGAGTCTTTCATTTTTATTTATTTCAATTGTCTATATTAGTCTTGTATATTTTATTCTATAACTCCTCATACCCCCATAGACATTAATTTAAATTTTGAATTCTCTTCATATAATGAGTAAATATATCTGTAATGTTAGGAAAACCCAGTAAATCCAGTGAGCTCCCTAATTCTACTAATCTTAAAGTACACCGTCTGAGGCATCTAAAGTTCAGTGCCTTAGAGAGTTAATTAAGTCAAGTTAATTGGAAAAGATCTAATCTCCAGATAGGTAACATGGTTGATTATCTTGTTTATGCTTAAACAGAGTAACAGAGGTCATTACAATACTTTTTAGAACATTATTGATTGATATATAATTTCTTAATTAATTTTGATTGACAATATCTCTTGCTGCTTGAATTCACCCTCCCTTTACAATGTCCTCAGCACAATTGATCTGTTGAAACTATGGTGCTTTAGTAAATGAATATATATTTATCTAGTTTTAACATACAAAAAACCCTGGCATTCAGGATTTTACTGATACTCTATATAAACCAGCAAGCACTTCACTTATATGTGTGGCATGCAGCCAAGGGTCAAACTGGAAGGATGGAAGTTTTGGGAAGCAGTGGAGGTGATAATAGGTACTTCGGACAGGACTTTTAGCCCCCCTTAATGTCCATAGCTATCTCCTGCTTCTAAGCCCCTTAGACTAGACATATACTCCAGGTAAAAACATTGTACTTACTTGGCAAATGCAGCTTCTAACCCCTTCTTCCAGCCAGTTTGCAGTCTTAAAGTCCTTGCTGTATAGAAATGCTGGAGATACTTCTCTGCATAAGACAGCCATTTCTGAAAATGGAGCTGGGACAGGCTGTTTTGTGACTGGAAGGTAATGTAAGTGAGAGAATCAGCTTGAGAGACTGTAGGAGTTTCTAGTTTCGATAGGAGTTCAGACTAACATTATCTTCTAGATACATTTCATTATGTTGTCTACAATGAAGCTGAACCCCAAAGAACAACCAAAGAGGCTTTGAACTCATTCAAATTCTAACTATGTGTGTGTGTATATATATGAATATATATTATATATACATGCTGTTTACGTGCGTGTGTGCATATAGATAAACACATTTCACTGAGATCTCAGTGGTATAATATTATACCTAATAAAATACTTACGTAGAACAATCTATTTCTTTCCAAATATTAATTATTGGGAAACTTATCTCTTACCTTTCCTTACAACAATAACTATTTCTCAAACAATATCCCCAAAATAAATTCTGAAGGCAAATTATCTTTCTTTTTGGCACCATTTCATATGTTAAAGGTAACCATTTCAGAGCAATTATCTGGAACAAAACATGGGCTTTTGAAGGAAAGGAGCCTCGGTAGATTCTAACCCAGTTTGGAGGGCTCAATTCCACATGTGCGAGTTACCTGCTGTTCTGACCATTTCAGAAGCGTAAAACATGGAGTTTGAGGATCAAACTGAGAAGAAGGGAGAAAGTTGACAATAATACATAAAGCAGCTGTGTGTAAAAGAAACTTTCAAATGTTCTCCATCTCACCACTGGCACAGCTCGAAGAGAAACTGCTGTGAATGAGTGTGTTTTACATTTGGATAGTATAATGAAATTTCCCATAATACTTAAGCAATTAGCAAAGCATTAGTGTTTTGCATAGAATTTTGTCCTTATTATAATAATTTTTACATATTTATATCACTTCAGGGTTTACAACATTCTTTGACATATATAGTCAAAGTTACTTTAGTAAGTTACCCAACAGTTTTTGACATACTCTGTACTCTATCCCACGTAGCCTTCACAACAGCCACATGCACTAGGGTCTGTGATCTCATTTTGCAGATGAAGAGACTGAGGCTTGGATTGGGTAAGTGCTTTGTGCTTGCTGGTGTAACTTCAAGGTAGGCAAGGGAGCCTGGCTTCTACCTCTGGTTCAAGTCACTCTTTGCCTTGTGCCCATAGTTTCTAAAAGTGGCCTTCTCTTTCTGCCTGTTTGACCTCTACCTCTTCTGAAGTATGGTCCATTTTTGTTCAAAAGTTTCACTGCTAGCCCCTGTGGGACAGTAGTCACATAAGAAAGAATTGCTAAACAATGACAATCATAATTACAATAATAATGGCAGTTGCTAATATTAATTGAGATAAACTGACTGTTATTTAGCATTGACGAGGGGCCTTGGATTCCTTATCTCATTGAATACCCACGTCATTCCTGTGTTACATTTGAATCTTAATCAGTCCTGGAAGGCTAGCAGAACCTCCACAGATAAGACCACAAGGCTCCTTGAGGCTAAAGGACATGTCTAAGGTCACAGTGCTAATAGGGTAAATGCCAGAATCCACATCATCTGTCTTCCTGTCAGATATACTCACTCTCTTTACTGTGCCTTAAAAATATCAGCGCTTGGCCACATATACATCTCAAATGATACATTCTGTGTTTGTTTTGCCTATTTATTTCCACAGCGGGCACTGATACTGCAGTAAAATTAATGATTGTATCCTTCCTTTGTGCTCTCCTCTATTCAAATTGCTTTATGCCCCAAGGATAGGGAAGTGATGGCCTCTCTGTGCATCTGTGTCTCTTTTTCATTTCATCTTATTCCTGAAAACAAATTGAACTTCTGATGTGGATAGATAAGATTCTGACTCACTGAGCTGCAAGGCAAGGATGACTCAGTAGAATGAATATGTTCTCATTCTCATGGAAGTCTAGAAAAGTGATCTTAGGGAAGAAAAAAGTATGGATTAAGAAAATGATGTTTGTCTCCACGATGAGTCACTGCATCAACACCTCAAACAAGTAGTCTATTTTGTTCAAAGTTTTGTGAGGCAGTTAGGTATTACAACACTTTGCATCTCTTTTCTAGGAGGAAGTATGGCATAATGGTAGAAGCATAGGAGACAGAAGAACTTGGTTCTAAACCCAGCCCTACCACTAACTAGATGTGGGACCATTTACCTTCTCTATGCCTAAGTCTCTTTATTGGCAAAATAGGATGTTGTAGTGAATCATCTCTAAATGCCTTTCTGCTTTGAAAATAATGATAACAGAGGTTTGCAGTGGCCTGGGCACCAACACATAACTCTGAATGAATATCTCCTCAAACCAGCTCAGACTATTATAGGTGTAGGGGAATGGCCCAACACAGTAAAATAGTGGTGTTACAGGGTTTCAGTGGATCTGCCCCTCTTCTGCCTCCTCAATCATTCCAAGTAGGACATATTTACAGACTTCATCTTCTTCTTACTAAGAAGAGTTTCCAGAAAGAGGAAACAGGTCTGCTATAAACCTATTGGCACTGAGCTGAACAAAGAGATTTTAAACGAGAAGAAAACAACAGAAAAATGCAGGCAACATGAAAAAACTAGCTAATTCAAAGGATATTAATAGACCCATAGCAATAGACCATAACCAGAAAGAAACTGTTGAAATGTCACAAATGGAATTCAGAATGTGGATGACAAATAAGATGAATGGGATTGAAGAGAAAGTTGAAAACAAATACAAAAAAAAAAAACACAAAATTTTTAAAGACATAAATAAAAAAATTAAAAACTCAATAAAGAAATGGAAAACATAAGAAAGGATATACCAGAACTTAATCTAAGTGGTAACTCACACCTCTAATCCTAGCATTTTGGGAAGCTAAGGCAGGAGAATTGCTGGAGCTCAGGAGTTTAAGGCTAGCCTGAGCAAGAGAGAGGCCCTGTCTCTACAAAAATAAAAAAAAATTAGCCTGCCCTCATGGCATATGCCTGTGGTCCCAACTACTCAGGAGAACCAGGCAGTTGGCTCGTTTGAGCCCAGGAGTTTGAGGTCTCAGTGAACTATGATGAAGCCACTGTACTCTATTGAGGGAGACTCTGTCAGAAAGAAAGAAAGAAGGAAGGAAGGAAGGAAAAGATTGAAAGAAAATGTAAGAGCCATTTGAGAATTACAAAATACAGCTGAAAGCTTCGACAATAGACTAGACCAAGCAGAAGAAAGAATTTCAGAACTAGAAGAAAAGCCTTTTGTACTAACGAAGTCAGTCCAAGATGCAGAAGAAAGAATAAAGAAGACTATAGGAAGTGAGCCGAACTATGAACTATGAGTATTCCAGAGGAAGAAGAAGAAAAAGCAAAAAGCATGGAAAACATATTCAAGGGAATTATTGAGGAGAACTTCACTGGTATCACCAGAGTTTCTGTTATACAGATGAAAGAAGAGAGTCATCAAACACCAGGAAGATTCATAGCAAATAGGACATCTCCAACACGCATAGTCATTAACCTGGCCAAAGTCCAAATGAAGGAGAAATTCTCCAAGCTGCAAGATGCAAGAAACAGCTAACCTGCAAAGGAAAACCCATGAGGCTAACAGTAGACTTCTCAGTGCTGGCCTTATAAGCCAGAAAGGATTAGGGCCTTATTTTCAGTCTTCTTAGAGAGAAAAACTACTAGTCAAGAATTCTGTACCCTGGGGGGAGGAGACAAGATGGCTGGCTGAAGCCAGCTTTCCACAGAGGCTCCCGTCCAGTAGGAGAGTTAAAGGACAAAAATTCAGCAAGTAACCTGGTGGATTTGAGCTACACTAAGAGAGAAGGTTGAAGAACGCACGTCAACCCCGCTGAGGTGAGCTGGGACCACAAGGATACAAACAAAAGGTATAAAATCTGTCACCAAGTGGACGGGAGTCCCCTCCCCCATGAGAATGGCTCAGAGTGACCCACAAACAATCAAGCAGAGTTCAAAGTTCCTCCCACTACACTCCATGGGACAGACCCTCTAAAAACTGGACCTACCTCCCCTACTAGGGTGCCACGGCATCCTCCTGCCAGGCATAAAACTGTATAAACTGTATATAGTCTCTACCTGGAATCCTGAGCTCCCAGCACTCCCCTATACTCACACTGAGGTCTGGAGGCCAGTCCCGGTCAGCGGAGAGAGGACCGCACTGGAGTGGTAGTTCCCTGAGGCACAGTGCGACAGCCATCTTTTTGGTGACAATACGGCCAGACATAAAACTGTGTAAAGCTGTGTGTGTTCTCTACCCGCAACCCCAGGCTCCCAGCGCTCCCCGCACTCCCCTCTGCTCTCGCTCCAAGGTCTGGAGGCCTGTCCCCCAGGGGTCCAGACTCCTGGGTGATTGCTCCAGGGGTGTAGACAGTGCTGGGCTGCAGCCGGTCGATGCAGACTCTGGGGTACGGGAGCAGAAAGAGGACGGTTGGCCAGAAGGGAACTACACTGGAGCAGCGGTTGCCTGAGCCATAAAACAGCAGCCCTCTTTTGCTAGCAACACGGCTTACTACTGAATATTCTGAAGCCACACCCCCTGTCTCCCTGGGCAACCAGAGACTCTGAGTATAGGATTTGCCTGAGGCTACTCCAACTTGCTAACCGGGGAAACTCCCAGGGTGGGGCTGACCCAGAGGCCCGCTTTACTAAACCTAAGACGCACCTGGCCCTCAGGGGATTGTCAACCTACAGATAATACAAGAGCAAAGACAAGCTGATTTGGAACTCAATTCAGTTTCTCTTCTGCAGGGGAACCGCAGAGTTGTTCTGTTCTGTTCTGTCAGTAACATTAATCAGGGGCGAGACTGGACCTGAGTGAAAACCCCCCAACCTTCATCAAGCACCCAAGGTTGTCAGGCCTCACCTCCTCCTGCTAGAGAGAGGCAGAGTGCAGTGGCCTGGCAGACTTCCTTGTGATTCAGGCAGGTGCAAACTCCTGGAGTACCGATTCACTACAGGCAACTGGGTCAGCCAACTGCAGGGCTATCAGTGACTGGGTGTGACAGTGGTGCAAGGTGGGGAAGGAGGCATCAACCTTCCCAGACTGATCTATTAGCTGGGTGGCTCCTCCTGACTCCACGCAGCACTGGAGCAAGCCACACCAGAGTAGTCACCAGACCCCTGTGATCCAGTTCCCAGAGACCTCTTAAACTCTCTCACCCGAGACAGGTGCAGACTGAGACAATTGATTTGGACTTTTTGAACTGAACCAATCACCTGAGGACAAATCATGTGGTGCCCTGGGTGCACGGTGGTAGGAAGGTTTGATTTTTCTTTTCCAATTGTTTGCCGGTGGGGAGAGGGGTGACTTAATTGCTGATATTTCTCCACAGCTGAGACTTCAATCCAGAGTATCTGTTTCACTAGGGTGGAACAGAAACCAGCTGAAAACAAGACAGAACCACTTAGCCCAACCACACCAGACAGGGCCCCAGTTTCTCAGGCCACAACACTGTACAGACCCTCGACAAAGCCCCAGGGGAAAAAAATTAGAGGGAGTAAAACAACCATGGGGTGGAATCAGTGGAAAAAACTGTGGTAACATGAATAACCAGAATAGATCAAACCCCCCCCCCAAGGAAAGATATGGCAGATGCAATTGAAGATCCCATTCATAAACAACTGGCTGAGATGTCAGAAATTGAATTCAGAATTTGGATTGCAGACAAGATTAACAAAGTGGAATTAGGAATTCGAGGAGAAATTCAAAAGTTGTCTCAAGAATTTAATTAATTTAAAGACAGAACCACCAAAGACTTAGACACACTGAAGCAAGAATTTGCAGCCCTCAAAGATATGAAAAATACAGTAGAATTCCTCAGCAACAGAATGGAGCAAGCAGAAGAAAGGATTTCTGACATTGAAGATAAAGCCTTTGAAAGCTCCCAAACTCTCAAAGAGGAAGAGAAATGGAGAGCAAAAATGGATCATTCTCTCAGAGAGCTCTGGGATAATTCAAAGAAGGCTAATATTACGAATCATAGGAGTTCCAGAAACAGATGAAGTGGCCTCGCTGGGCACAGAGGCCCTTCTGCATGAAATTATGAAAGAGAATTTTCCAGACATGCCTAGAGATTCTGAAATTCAGATAGCGGACAGCTTCAGAACCCCAGCATGACTCAACCCCAATAAGATATCCCCCAGGCATATCATAATTAACTTCACTAAAGTTAATATGAAGGAGAAAATCCTCAAAGCTGTCAGGAGAAAGAAAACCATTACCTTCAAAGGGAAGAACATTAGAATGACTGCAGATCTCTCTGCTGAAACTTTACAATCCAGAAGAGAGTGGTCACCGACTTTTAATCTCCTAAAACAAAATAACTTTCAACCCCGGCTCTTGTATCCAGCTAAACTGAGTTTCATTTATGATGGAGAAATTAAATACTTTAATGACATTCATATGTTGAAGAAATTTGCCATAACCAAACGAGCTCTTCAGGATATTCTCAGCCCTATCTTCCATAATGAACAACCCAATCCTATACCACAAAAGTAAACTCACTCAGAAACTTCAGATCAAACTCCAATTTCCACACTGGCGAAAGGATTAAAAATGCCCAAAGGACTTTCGAAAAACTCGATACCCAAAACTTCACCAGACTTATCAATATTCTCCATTAATGTGAATGGCTTAAACTGTCCTCTAAAGAGGCATAGGTTAGCTGACTGGATACAAAAACTCAGGCCTCATATCTGTTGCATACAAGAGTCACATCTTAACTTAAAAGACAAATACAGACTCAGGGTGAAAGGATGGTCATCCATATTTCAGGCAAATGGTAATCAGAAAAAAGCAGGTGTTGCAATTTTATTTGCAGATACAATAGGCTTTAAAGCAACAAAAGTAAGGAATGACAAGAATGGTTACTTCATATTTGTTAAGAGTAATAATATGATGAGATCACAATTATTAATATCTATGCACCCAACCAGAATGCACCTCAATTTGTAAGAGAAACTCTAACAGACATGAGCAACTTGATTTCCTCCAGGTCCATAATCATTGGAGATTTCAACACTCCTTTGGCAGTGTTGGATCGATCCTCCAACAAGAAGCTGAGCAAAGAAATCTTAGATTTAAAACTAACCATCCGACATTTGGATTTAGCAGACATCCATAGAACATTTCATCCCAACAAAACCGAATACACGTACTTCTCATCAGCCCACGGAACTTACTCCAAAATCGATCACATCTTAGGTCACAAGTCTAACCTCAGTATATTTAAAGGAATAGAAATTATTCCTTGCATCTTCTCGGACCACCATGGAATAAAACTTGAGCTGAGTAACAACAGGAATCTGCATACTCATACAAAAACATGGAAGTTAAATAACCTTATACTGAATGATAGCTAGGTCAGAGATGAGATAAAGAAAGAAATCGCCAATTTTTTGGAACAAAACAACAATGAAGACATGAACTATCAGAACCTTTGGGACACCGCAAAGGCAGTTCTAAGAGGGAAATTTATAGCACTGCAAGCCTTAAGAGAATGGAAAGAGAGGAAGTTAACAACTTAATGGGACATCTCAAGCAACTGGAAAAGGAAGAACATTCCAAACCCAAACCCAGTAGAAGAAAAGAAATAACCAAAATTAGAGCAGAATTAAATGAAATTGAAAACAAAAGAATAATACAACAGATTAATAAATTAAAAAGCTGGTTTTTCGAAAAGGTCAATAAAATAGATAAACCTCTGGCCAACCTAATCAGAAAAAAAGAGTAAAATCGCTAATCTCATCAATCAGAAACAACAAAGACAAAATAACAGACTCCTCAGAAATACAAAAAATCCTTAATGACTATTACTATTCTCAGAAATATGAAAATATGAAGGAAATTGATACTTGGAAGCACGGCACCTTCCATGTCTCAGGCAGAATCAAGTGGAAATACAGAACAGGCCCATATCAAGTTCAGAAATAGCATCAACCATACAAAACCTCCCTAAAAAGAAAAGCCCAGGACCAGATGGTTTCACGTCAGAATTCTACCAACCCTTTAAAGAGGAATTAGTACCTATATTACTCAAACTGTTCCAAAAGGTAGAAAAAGAAGGAAGACTACCCAACATGTTCTATGAAGCAAACATCACCCTGATCCCCAAACCAGGAAAAGACCCAACAAGAAAAGAAAATTATAGACCAATATCACTAATGAATATAGATGCAAAAATATTCAACAAGATCCTATCAAACAGAATCCAGCAACACATCAAACAAATTATACATCATGACCAAGTCAGTTTTATCCCAGGGTCTCAAGGCTGGTTCAATATACGTAAATCTGTAAATGTAATCCAGCACATAAACAAATTAAAAAACAAAGACCATATGATTCTCTCAATTGATGCAGAAAAAGCTTTTGACAATATCCAGCATCGCTTCATGAGCAGAACACTTAAGAAAATCTGTATAGAAGGGACATTTCTTAAACTGATGGAGACCATCTACAGCAAACCCACAGCCAATATCATATTGAATGGAGTTAAATTGGAATCATTTCCACTCAGATCAGGATCCAGACAAGGCTGCCCATTGTCTCCATTGCTTTTTAACATTGTAATGGAAGTTTTAGCCACTGCAGTTAGGGAGGAAAAGGCAATCAAGGGTATCCATGTACGGTCAGAAGAGATCAAACTTTCGCTCTTTGCAGATGATATGATAGTATATCTGGAAAACACTAGGGACTCTACTACAAAACTCTTAGAAGTGATCAAGGAATACAGCAGCGTCTCAGGTTACAAAATCAACATTCATAAATCAGTAGCCTTTATATATACCAACAGTAGTCAAGTTGAAAAAATAGTTAAGGACTCTATCCCATTCACAGTAGTGCCAAAGAAGATGAAATATTTGGGAATTTATCTAACAAAGGACGTGAAAGAGCTCTATAAAGAGAACTATGAAACTCTAAGAAAAGAAATAGCTGAAAATATTAACAAATGGAAAAACATACCATGCTCATGGCTGGGAAGAATCAACATTGTTAAAATGTCCATACTACCCAAAGCAATATATGATTTCAATGCAATCCGTATTAATGCTCCACTGTCATACTTTAAAGATCTTGAAAAAACAATACTTCGTTTTATATGGAATCAGAAAAAACCTCGAATAGCCAAGAAATTACTCAGAAATAAAAACAAAGCAGGAGGAATTACACTACCAGACCTCAGACTATACTACAAATCGATAGTGATCAAAACAGCATGGTATTGGCACAAAAATAGGGAAGTAGATGTCTGCAACAGAATAGAGAACCAAGAGATGAATCCAGCTACTTACCATTATTTAATCTTTGACAAGCCAATTAAAAACATTCAGTGGGAAAAGATTCCCTATTTAACAAATGGTGCTGGGTGAACTGGCTGGCAACCTGTAGAAGACTGAAACTGGACCCACACCTTTCATCATTAACTAAGATAGACTCTCACTGGATCAAAGATTTATACTTAAGACATGAAACTATAAAAATACTAGAGGAGAGTGCAAGAAAAACCTTTGAAGAAATCGGTCTGGGTGAGTATTTTATGAGGAGGACCCCCTGGGCAATTGAAGCAGCTTCGAAAATACACTACTGGGACTTTATCAAACTAAAAAGCTTCTGCACAGCCAAGAACACTGTAAGTAAAGCAAGTAAACAGCCCTCAGAATGGGAGAAGATATTTGCAGGTTATGTTTCCGGCAAAGGTTTAATAACCAGAATCCACAGAGAACTCAAATGCATTAGCAAGAATAGAACAAGGAATCCCATCGCAGGCTGGGCAAGGGATTTGAAGAGAAACTTTTCTGAAGAAGAGAGGTGCGCGGCCTTCAGACATATGAACAAATGCTCATCATCTTTAATCATCAGAGAAATGCAAATCAAAACTACTTTGAGATATCATCTAACTCCAGTGAGACTAGCCTATATCACAAAATCCCAAGACCAAAGATGTTGGCGCGGATGTGGAGAAAAGGGAACACTTCTACACTGCTGGTGGGGATGCAAATTAATACATTCCTTTTGGAAAGAGATATGGAGAACACTTAGAGATCTAAAAATAGATCTGCCATTCAATCCCGTAATGTCTCTACTGGGCATATACCCAGAAGACCAAAAATCACATCATAACAAAGATATTTGTACCAGAATGTTTATTGCAGCCCAATTCATAATTGCTAAGTCATGGAAGAAGCCCAAGTGCCCATCGATCCACGAATGGATTAATAAATTGTGGTATATGTACACCATGGAATATTATGCAGCCTTGAAGAAAGATGGAGACTTTACCTCTTTCATGTTTACATGGATGGAGCTGGAACATATTCTTCTTAGTAAAGTATCTCAAGAATGGAAGAAAAAGTACCCAATGTACTCAGCCCTACTATGAGACTAATTTAGGGTTTTCACATGAAAGCTATAACCCAGTTACAACCTAAGAATAGGGGGAAGGGGGAAAGGGAGGGGAGGGAGGGGGGAGGTGGCTAGAGGGAAGGGGATTGGTGGGATTACGCCAGCGGTGCATCTTACAAGGGTATATGTGAAACTTGGTAAACTGTCTGTATAGCTAGTGAATGACGCCCCATGAATATATCCATGTACACAGCTATGATTTAGTAAAAAATAAAAGAAAAAAAAAGAATTCTGTATCCTACAAAAGTAAGTTTCATAAATGATAGACAAATATAGACTTTTCTAGACAAGCAAAGTCTAAAGGAATTTGTCACCACTAGAGTTGCCCTCCAGGATATGCTCAAAAGTGCATTACAGATGGAACAGCACAGTAGCTAGCCATCAGTGTAAAAACACCCCAAACTTAAAGCTCACAGCTCTTATAAAGCAGTAGTACAGGAGAGGAAACAAAACAATAAAGTATCATCTAGCATGATGAGCAGAACAGCATCCCACATATCAACACTAACAGTGAATGTGAACAGTCTGAATGCCCCACTTAAAAGACCTAGACTAGCTGAATAGATAAAAAAACAGAATTCATGCGTTTTCTATCTCCAAGAAACACATCTAAATGACAACAAATCACACAGCCTCAAGGTAAAAGGATGGGAAAAAATATCCTATGCAAATGAAAAGCTAAAGTAAACTGGTAGCCATTCTCATATCAGATAAAATACACTTTAAATAAACAATTGTTGCACTAATTGTGGTTGTAGGTAAAGTCCCTCTTGTAATTGTGCCCCTCCCCCAAGAGGTGTGCCATACACCATGACCTCCATCCCTTTCCTCCTCCCCCTCCCCAATCCTTCATTCTCCTATCCCCACCTTATATTAACTCATCTACTGCCTTTATATTAGAATTGAGTATATTGGATTCTTGATTGTCCTTTCTTGTGATATTTTACTAAGCAGTGTAAAAGATTGTACCTCATCCAGATTAATATAAAAGATGTGAAGTCTTCATCTTTTTTAGTGGCTGAGTAGTATTCCATGGTATACATATACCACAGCTTGTTAATCCATTCCTAAGTTGGTGGGCATTTAGGTTGTTTCCATGTTTTAGCTATTGTAAATTGAGCTGCAATAAACAGTCTAGTGTAAATGTCCTTATGATAAAAAGATTTTTTTTCTTCTGGGTAGATGCCTAGTAAGGGGATTGCAGGATCAAATGGGAGGTAATTTGAGTGCTTTGAGGGTTCTCCATACTTCCTTCCAAAAAGGTTGTATTAGTTTGCAGTCCCACCAGTGGTGTAAAACTGTTCCCTTCTAAAAAAAAAAAAAAAAAAAAAGAAAGAAAAAGAAAAAATGCTTACCATTTTTCATTCGTAATAAGTTTCTATTATCTAATGGGATAAATTTCAGGATAATTTTTAATTAAAGAATCTTTTTTTTTCTTTCCAACTTTGCCATAAATTTTGTTAATTTGCCCAGTAGTATCCTTTTCCATGTACAAATGCTAACAAATGTATTAGAATACATGTTTGCTGATCTCATAAAAAATTTTTCATCTTTAAAGTATGCATTTGAATATACAGCCGTTAAATACTAAAAAATAAATAAATATATAAATAAATCAACAATGACTAAAAAAAAGATAAAAATGCCCATTATATAATGGTAATGGGAGCAATTCAGTAAGAAAAGTATGTAACAGGCTTGGCGCCTGTGGCTCAAGCGGCTAAGGCGCCAGCCACATACACCTGAGCTGGTGGGTTTGAATCCAGCCTGGGCCCGCCAAACAACTATGATGGCTGCAACCAAAAAAAAAAGTTGGGCGTTGTAGCTGGCGCCTGTAGTCTGAGCTACTTGGGGGGCTGAGGCAGGAGAATCGCTTGAGCCCAGGAGTTGGAGGGTGCTGTGAGCTGTTATGTCATGGCACTCTACCCAGGGCAACAGCTTGAGGCTCTGTCTCAAAAAAAAAAAAAAGAAAGAAAGAAAAGAAAAGTATGTAACAATTGTAAATATATGAGCACCTAACCCAGTAGCTCCCAGATTCATAAAAGAAATTCTATGAGATCTAAGCGAAGAAATAAACAGTAGCATCAGAACTGAATAGATGATTGAAGGAGAAATTTATTAAATAAAGAAACTTAAATGGGACACTAGAACAAATGGACCTAATATACATTTATAGAACATTCCACCCTCACGCTACTAAATATATCTTCTCATCGGCTCCAGCACTTTGGACATTTTCCAAGGTTGATCACATTTTAGGCCACAAAACAAGTTACAGCAAATTCAAAAAAATTGAAATCATACCATGTACCTTCTCAGACTAAAACTAAAACAGGGGACTAACACTAGAAGTCAATTCCTAGAGAAACATGCAAGTCTGTACAAAGTTATGGATATTAAACAAATTGGTGCTAAATGATCTTTCAGTTAATGATGAAATTAAAATGGACTCAAAAAGATTCCTTGAACTGAATGAGAAAGGAGTTATAAGCTTTCAAAATCAATGGCATATAGTTAAAGTAGTCCTAACAGGAAAGTACATAGCTTTAAATAACTATATCAAAAAGAAAGAAAGATCACAAATTAATAACCTAATGTCAAATCTCAAGGAACTGGAAAAATAAACCAATCCTAAAGCCAGGAGAAGAAAAAAAAAAAAAAAAGCTCAGAGCAGAACTAAAGGAACTGGAAACTAAAAATACAGTATAAAAGATCAATGAAATAAAAAGTTGGCTCTATGAAACTGTAAACAAAATGATAGACCACTAGCCACACAAATCAGAAATATAAAAGCCTCAAGTAAGCACAATCAGAAGTGAAAAAGCAGATATTAGAACTAGTGCTTCAGAAATGCAAAATATCATCCATGAATACCACAAAAACCTCTATGTACACAAGCTGGAAAACCCAGAGGAAATGGATAAATTCCTGGAAACACACAAACACCCAAGCCTCAATCAGGAAGAAGCATAAATCCTGACTAGGCCAATAAATAGCAGTAAGATTGAAACAGTAATAAAAAAATCTCCCAACAACAAAAATCTCTGGACAAGATGGATTCATAGCTGAATTCTACCAAATATACAAAGAAGAACTAGAGCCTATCCTACATAGATTATCTCCTAACTTTGAGAAAAGAGCAAATCCTCCCTATTTCATTCTGTGAATCAAGTATCACCTTGATACCAAAGCCAGGAAAGGACACAACAGAAAAAGGAAACCCCAGACCAATATCCCTTCTAAACATAGATGTGAAAATCCTCCACAAATTACTAGCAAACTGAATTCAATAACACATCAAAAAGATTCATCATGATCAAATGGGGTTTATCCCCAGGTATACAATGATGGTTCAACATACACAAAGCAGTAAACATGATTCACCACATAAGCAGAAGCCAAAAACATAGAACGTATGATTATCTCAATAGATGCAGAAATAGCATTTGATTAAATCCAGCAACCTTTCATAATAAAAACCCTCAAAAAACTAGGCATAGAAGGAACGTATATCAAAATTATAAAAGGAAAAAAAAATGACAAACCCATAGCCAACACCACACTCAATGGGAAAAGGTTGAAAGCTTGCCCCTAAGAGCTGGAACAAGTCAAGGGTGCCCACTGTCATCACTTCCATTGAATATAGTACTGAAAGTGCTAGTCACAGGTAGGAGAAAGAAACAAATAGCATCTAAATCAGGAAAGAGGAAGTCAAACTATTTTCATTTGCTGACAACGTGATCTTGTATCTAGAAAACCCTAAAGACTCCGCCAAAAGTATCCTACAATTAACAAATAAATTTAGCAAAGTCTCAGGTTACACATCAATGTACACAAATCATTAACATTTCTATATACTGATAACAATCAAATCGAGAGTCAAATTAAGGACTCAGTATCATTCACAATAGCTACAAAGTACTAAATGCAGAATACAAATGCCTACATACAGTAACTAAGAAAATGCCATGGGCGGCACCTGTGGCTCAGTTGGTAAGGCGCCGGCCCCATATACCAAGGGTGGCGGGTTCAAACCCGGCCCTGGCCTAACTGCGACCAAAAAATAGCCGGGCGTTGTGGCGGGCACCTGTAGTCCCAGTTACTCGGGAGGCTGAGGCAAGAGAATCACTAAAGCCCAGGAGTTGGAGGTTGCTGTGAGCTGTGTGAGGCCATGGCACTCTACCAAGGGCCATAAAGTGAGACCCTGTCTCTACAAAAAAAAAAAAAAAAAAGAAAATGCCATGAAGGCTACGTTGAACAGTTTGATGAGAATATTTCAGATTGTATATGAAACCTGCACATTGTACCCCTTGATTGCACTAATGTACACAGCTATGACTCAACAATAAAAATAAAAAAGAAAAAGAAAAAATAAAATACCTAGAAATATGCTTAAGAATTAATATTAATATCTATAAGGATTACTATAGAACAATGATGAAATACTGTTCAGCGTGATTTACAAATTCAACACAGTCTCAATTAAAATACCAATGTCTTACTTCATAGATGTAGAAAAAAATCATCCAATGATTAATTTGGAAGCAAAAAAGAGATTTAATAGCCAAAACTGTCCTAAGCAAAAAGAACAAATCTAGAATTTTCACATCACCTGACTTTAAATAATACTATAAGGCTATAGTAACCAAAACAGAATGAACTGGTATAAAAGTAGAGTCATACAAATGGAACAGAAATAGAGAACGTATAAATAAAACCATTTACATAAAACAAACTGGTCTTTGACAAAGCAGACAATAACTTATACGGGGGAAAGGATGTTATTCAATAAATGGTGTTGGAAAAAGTGAATAGCCACCCACAGAAGAATGAAACAGGACCCCTATCTCTTACCATATATAAAAATAAATGTAAGGTGGACAAAAGACATAATTGTAAGTATGAAACCATAAACATTCTAGAAAGAAACACAGGAAAAACTCTTTTACAAATTAGCTGAGGCAAAGAATTTATGACTAAGACCCCAAAGGCAAATCAACAACAAAATCTTCTGTACAGCAAATGAAATAATCTACAAAGTGAAAATACAGCTTATAAAATGGGAGAAAATTTTTCAAAATACTCAGCTAACAAAGGGCTGATAGCCAAAATCTATAGAGAACACAAACAAATCAGCAAGAACAAATGAAACAACCCCATCAAACAGTAAGCAAAAGACACGAACAGAGCTCTTTCAAAAGAAGATAGAAAAATGGCTAACAAACATATAAAGAAATGCTCAACATCACTAATCATCAGGCAAATACAAATTAAAATGCTACCTCCTTTCTCCTATCAGAATGGTCACTATTAAAACGTTAAAAAAAAAAAAAAAACAGTGGCTCAGTGGCCATGCCTGTAATCCTAGCACTCTGGGAGGCTGGGGCGGGTGGATTGCTTGAGTTCTTGAGTTCGAGACCAGCTGGAGCAAGAGCAAGACCCAGTCTCTACTAAAAATAGACAAAGTGGGGTAAGAAGATCTCTTGAACCCAGTAGTTGGAGGTTCCTGTGAGCTATGATGATGCTGTGGCACTCTACCCAGAGCAACAGCTCGAACCTCTGTCTGAAAAAAAAACAAAAAAAGTCAAGAAAAGATAGATACTGGTATGGATGCAAAGAGAAAGGAACACTTAAACACTCTTGATTGAGTGAAGTGTCAGTCAAGACACTGAAAATTGGTTTAACTTCTATGGAAAACAGTGTGGAGATTCTTCAAAGAATAAATGTAGACTTACCTCAACCCAGCAATCCCACCAGTGATTACCTATACAAAGAAAAACAAGTCATTTTATTCAAAGACATCTGTGCTTGAGTATTTATCACAGCACAGTTCCCAATTGCAAAGATATGGAATAAACCTAAGGGCCTATGAATTCATGAGCAAATTAAGAAAACGTAGTATGTAGATACCATGGTGCAGTACTCAGCCATAAAAAGAATCAAATAACATCCTTTGTTGCAACTTGGATGGAACTAGGGACCATTATAATTTGGGCACAAATATGTGTAAAGGACAATGGAAACCAGGGAAAGAGGAAGGTATGGGACTGAAAAATTACTTGTTCAGTACAATAAACACTATTCTGGTAATGGGCATCTCAAAATCTCTGATTTAAGCATCATACAAGGTATTCATGTAACATAAACGTTTATACTCCTCTAATATTATGAAATAATAATGAATAAAATAGAAGTTTACTTGAAACCAAATAGATCCTCAATAAAATTTCTCCTGCAAGGCTACTCAAGACCTGCTTCTCAACCTCTTACAACCTCTTCTTTCCACACACAAGCTTAAGACAATGATTCTGACTGATATTTGACCAATCAACCACACCTTGTGCCAGACCTAGAGGAGGTAGCTCTAACTAGAAAAACACGCAGATGGACTTTTGCCTGGGTTTCTGTAGGGATGTCCCATTTTCTCAGAAGCAGAAAATGGATAAGCCACTCCTTCTGTTTATTACTAGATGAGATCTATGGATTTTAATGATCATGTTTAGTTTGACTCATTAAACATCAGTGATCTCCTAAAAGTTAAGCTGTGAGCTAAGTGTGAGAGAAAATAAAGATAACTAAGGACAGGTGGTTCATATTCATAGGTGCTTAGATCCAAGTGAGGGAAATAAGAAAATCACAACTGCAAATCCACACAGGATGGAGTAAATAATACAATAAAAATATGAATGATGAATGGGCTGTGGAAACCCAGAGTATAAAGTTAATCTGATTTGGCAGGAAGAGAGGCGTGGAATAGACAATCAAGTGATCAAGGAAGGCTTCACAGAAGCAGTGGAACTTGGGCTGTGACTTAAGGAAGTATATGATTGCAGGAGATGGAGAAGGAAGCAGGCTGAGAGGATAGCACGTGGAAAATCACAGAGACACAAATGTGTACATTGAGACTTAGATTGTCCTGAATTCCCTACTTTATTCTGTAGGCACTGGGGAGGCATTGTAGGTTTGGGGGCAGGAGATGGATGTGATCTGTCTCACGTGTAAGTAAGAAAAATTGAGTAGTAGTATGGAAGGATGATTAGGGGCCTGAGGAGATACAGGATAAGTTGAATGTAATTATGAGGTCATGAAATGATGATAAGATACTGAAAGTTTGAATGGTAATAATAATGGAAGGGAAAAGATGACTGCAATTTTTTTCAGTCTTTTCACACTGAAGAGAAACAATATGATCATTTGGATATGTGAGTCATGGAGAAAGATACATCTAGAATGGCTTTCACATTTGAGGCTTTGGAAACTATTTAGTGGTTCATGTCCACTAACATACCAATTTTAATCTTTTAATGGCGATTAAAAGAAAAACATAACATGCATGACACTGTGAGTGAGGCCATGTTCTAAGTGCTGTACATAGAAATTAATTCATTTAATCCTCACAACATTTGTAAGGTAGAGACTGTTATCAGCACTCAATTTATTTTTTTTATTTCTGATTAATATGAGAGTACAAATGTTTAGGTTACATTGTTTTCATTTCAGTGGCAAAGTTAAAATCGTAGTTGAGCCCTTCACCAAGGGAGCATGCTGAATACCCTCACATTGTGCACATTAGGTGAGATCTCGCCAATCACCCTCCCTCCTCTTCTCTCCGCTCTCCCTCCTCTCCCCTCCCCCTTAGTAGATTATACTTGTGTTTTTTCTTTCATGTGGGATTGTAGTTGTTTATATATTAGTTTCATATTAGTATTGAAAACATTGGGTACTAGTTTTTCCGTTGTTGTGATATTTTATTAAGAAGAATGTGTTTCAATTCCATCCAGTAAACACAAAAGATGTAAAGTCTCCATCTTTTATGGCTGAATGGTATTCCTTGGTATACATATACCACAGTCTGTTAATCCATTCATGGGTTGATGGACACTTGGGTTGCTCCCATATCTTGGCAATTGTGAATTGAGCTGTAATAAATATTCTAGTTCTAATGTCCTTGTGGTAAAATGATTTTTTTTCTTCTGGGTAGATACCTAGTAATGGGATTGTGGAATCAAATGGAAGGTCAACTTTTAGCTCTTTGAGAATTCTCCATGCTTCTTTCCACAAAGACTGTGTTAGTTTGCAATCCCACCAGCAGTGCAAATGTTGTCTTTTCTCCACATCCACACCAGCAGCTGCAGTTTCAGAATTCTGCAATGTGGGCTATTCTCACTTGGGTTGGGTGATATGTCAGAGTGGTTTTGATTTGCATTTTTCTGATGATTAGGGATGACGAGCATTTTTTTCATGACAACATTCACTTTAAACATGAGGCAAAGAGAGATAAAATTATCTGCCCTAATTATGTACCTAGTTTTCTGGTAAAGATGGGTTTGGAATCTAGGCACTTTGGCTCTTGCAATCCATGCTTTTTAATCACTACTAAGCAGCCAATAGGATATGGGTGTTCCTGTAACCACATAGCTTTGCAAATACTTAATAATATACTATCCAAAAAATATTGCCAATGTAAGTTTAAAATAATATCACATAATTATTATTCTTTTTTTTTTTGGTAGAGACAGAGTCTCACTGTACCGCCCTCGGGTAGAGTGCCGTGGCGTCACACAGCTCACAGCAACCTCTAACTCTTGGGCTTACGCGATTCTCTTGCCTCAGCCTCCCGAGCAGCTGGAACTATAGGCGCCCGCCATAACGCCTGGCTATTTTTTTGTTGCAGTTTGGCTGGGGCTGGGTTTGAACCTGCCACCCTCGGTATATGGGGCCGGCGCCCTACTCACTGAGCCACAGGCGCCGCCCATATATTTATATTTTTATTGTTACTAATATAATAGTCAGATGAAACTTTTATTTGTGTACTGACCGTTGAAAAATATGCACCATTTGTTTGTGTTATTTGCTCATTCCCTTGTTAGAACATTCTTTTCAACTTTGTAGAACTATTTATACAGGAAGAATGCTGTAACATTGTCACATATTAATTTGTACATGTGGATATCCAGTTCTCCCAACACCATTTATTGAATAGGGAGTCTTTCCCCCAAGGTATATTCTTGTTTGGTTGATCAAAGATTAGGTGGTTGAAGTATTTCTTATAGAGCTGGTCTTGCTATGGCAAATTTCTCAATGTTTGTATATACATAAATGATTTGATTTCTTCATCAATTTTAAAGCTTAGTTTAGCAGGATATAGAAATCTAGGCTGTAAATTGTTCTGTTAAGTAAAGTTAGATGACCATTGTCTTCTTTCTTGGAAAGTTTCATTAGAGAAATCCACAGTCACTCTGATGGATTTGCCCCTGTAGGTCAACTGGCACTTACTCCTGGCAGCTTGCAGAATTTTTTCTTTTGTCTTGACTTTGGACAGGTTCATCACAATGTGTCTTGGAGAAGCTCGGTTAGAGTTGAGGTGACCTGGGGTCCGATATCCCTCTGAAAGCAGAGTGTCAGAATCTTTGGTGATATTTGGGAAATTTTCATTTATAATATTCTCTAGTATGGCTTCCATTCCTCTGGGGCATTCTTCTTCCTCTTCTGGGATTCCTATAACTCATATGTTGGAACGCTTCATAAAGTCCCGTAATTCTGACAGTGAACGTTTTGCTTTCTCTCTCTTCTTTTCTGCCTCTTTAACTATCTGAGTTATCTCAAGAACTTTGTCCTCTACCTCCAAAATTCTTTTTTCTGCATGGTATAACCTGTTGCTGACACTTTCCATTGCATCTTTAAGTTCCCTAATTGACTGCTTCAGTTCCTTCAGCTCTGCTATATCTTTTCTATATTCTTCTTATCGTTCATCTCTTATTTGATTCTGTTTTTGGATTTCCTTTTGGTTATTTTCTACTTTATTAGCAGTTTCCTTCATTGTTTCCATCATTTCCTTCATTGTTTTCATCATGTGTATTCTAAATTCCCTTTCTGTCATTCCTAACATTTCTTTATAGGTGGAATCCTCTGCAGTAGCTACCTCATGGTCCCTTGGAGGGGTTGCTCTGGACTGGTTCTTCATGTTGCCTGAAGTTTTCTGCTGATTCTTCCTCATGAGTTACTTCTTTTATCTGTTTCCTTGCCCTAATTTTCCTTTCACTTCCTCTTGCTCTTTTAGTTCCCTTGCCTGTGGACTAAGGTTTCGATGAATCCTTTTGGTACAGACCAGAAGGATGAGAAGGTTGAAGAGCAAGAAGGGATAAAAGAAATAAAGAAAAGAAAATAGAGAAAGGAGAGAGTGTGGGTAAAAGGGAATATTGACAAAAAGAAGAGAGGCACAGAAAGAGGTAGACAGAGCAATATAGGTGTATAGTAGGGTACTTGACACAACCTTAATAAAACCCCAACCTCTCGGGGTGCCCAGTTGGGTGGTTCCCTTGAGGTCAGCAGCTCTTTGCTAACCTGATTGGACACAGTACCCCACCTCCACCAAGTAGAGAGGAAAGACAAATATGCTATCTATCAAACCAAAACAAGCAAATAGAAAACTTGATGGGATAAAATTGGGTGAAAAACCAAATAATAGGGGTAGAAACACTAGCAAAAATGAAGTTCTAATTATTGAAAAAGGCGGCAATGGGAAATTGTATTTAAACTAGAAAAATGGAGAAAGAAAAGAAAGAAAAAAAAGAAAAGAAAAAATCTGTACGGAAAAGGTTGAAATTAAAAAACAAAACAACAACAACAACAAAACAAAAAACAAACAAATACCAACCAAAAACAAAGCAGTATATATATCTTGTTGAATATTGTCTGGGCCACAGGTGGTCTGGGCAACAGGGGTAGGAGATGTTAATCACAATGCTGATACAACTGGAGGCCTCCCCTGATTTCTCAAACCCCACAGGATGAAGACCCTAAATCTCTCTCCAGCCCTCTTAAAAGGCACTTTAAACTTCTAAACTTGGCTAAGCAGAAGCTTTCCCAGGAAAGTACTTGTTGCTGGGATCACTGCTGAAGTGGCTATCCACTTACCCAGTGTGCCAAAACCTGTCTCACCCTGCCCCTGAGGGTTAAGGCTGTAAGGTGGCTCAGTCCCCACCTTTAGGCTGCTCAGTCACTGCTCCTGCCCGATCCTTGCTCTGAGACCCTGAGGGCAGAGCTTGCTGGGCAGTTCTTCACAATGCTCCCTGTGATCCACAGCCGAACACTATTAGCTCCTTCCGCCTCAGCGGCTCAGTCTGGGGCCCTAGACAATGCCCAAAGTTCTCCGCACTCCTGCTCAAGCTCTCCCCAAGGCAGTTCAACTGAGTGCCAAGTTCAAAAACAACAAAACAGTTCACAGGTAAGGCCTTTCCAGTTTGCAGTCTCGCTGCTGCTGTACTTACAGCTGCCGGCGGGATCAGACTGATTGAACACACGCAACCACTTGCCAGTTTTCCACTGTTTTTGCCTTCCTCTTGGGGTCCAAAACTCTCTCACTGACTCCCTGTATCCTCAAAGGGATGATTATAGGCAGACCCCACCAGCCAGAAATTCCTGGAGTCTTTTCTCCCCAGACTCACTGTACCCAGTTGCAGGGAAGCTGTTACTCGGCCACCATCTTGCTCTCACTCCTCGCTTTGAAATCTTAAATGGATGAATCCTTACTGCCTACAGAAGACATGTATACCCCTTACAAGCTACCCAAGATTCCCTGTTAACTAGCTTGATTTACCTGTTTTTCCAACAGCGTCTCTTAACCTACATAGATACAGCCTTCATATTTCACATGCAGAGTGAATGTTCATGCCTTAACACATATTGCATCCTCTGAATAGAATGCTTTTCTCCTCACTCCCCTTCTTCCTGGGAAACTGCCCTTTGGAACTCAGCTCCTTAGCTCTTCTCTGAAGACTTTTTGAGGGTTCCAGGCAGCTTTTCCATGCCATTCTCTGTATCCCCCCACTGCACCATTTATACACTTACCATGTAGCCCCATGAATGCACTTACCATGTAGGACTATCTTTGTTTTACTACATGTGTTAGTGGTTAAGATGCACTTCAGCACCAGGCAGATCTGGGTTCATATTGCACACAACTACTTGCTATCTGTGTGACCTTGGGAAGGGTATATGATCCTTTATGAATAATAATAAACACTTCACAGGGCAATTGTGAGGACTTTTTAGTACAACATCTGCAAAGGGCCAGAGCCAGGCACAGAGTAGATTCTCTGTATTTTCTTTTTAAATTAAAAAGGTAGACGATAAAAAGAGGTGAGAATAACTGGATGGTGTAGGTTTTAGGGACAGAGGGGTCTCAGGGGAACAGGGAGAAGAATAACTTATTCTTTGGCCCTGAGATTTGAGAGCTGTGGAAAATGAGCAGCCTCTATTGAAGAGTATTGCCAGACAACAACATTTTAAAGAAAAAACAAGTTTTGGGTAAGGCAATAGTAGCTGCAGAGGAAATGTTTATGATCTCTTCTTGGAGTTACATATGGTATTGTACCTGGAAACCCTCTACCTTTGTTTCCCAAAGAATAAGTTGGCCTAACAGGCTGAGGAGAAAATGGAGTCAATCTGATGGCCTTGAGTCATGGGAAGGAAGACAGGTGTAGAGCCACAACAGAGGCCAGTCAAGGTCCAATGTGATGTTCAGGATATTTTGACAATCCAAAGGCCTAAAACTACATCAAGACTCCTTCTGACTCAAGTATGGAAAACGGATCCCACAATCATGTCTCGTGTTATGATTTCCTCCAGACCCTCTTTCTGATAACTTTGTTTCCAATGCTGGTAACTGATAATGTTTTTCTAATTACTATGGAGCACTATCTACTGGAAGAATATGTATGGCTTTGGCCACTCAGCATCTGTTTTGCAATGAGGATGAAAAAATAGCTTCATTATCTGCTGTTACGATCTATGGCCCTCATTGAGGCACCCCTTGCTTCAATTCATCTTCTTGGGAAGGCCTTTGTGACGGTTTGGCTGGTATCTTAATTCTGGTAAAATATACTGGTGCTCTGGTGCAGTGATGTCTGGTTATTTTGATGTATTGACCATTTCTTGGTCAATGATTTTCCTGTTGTTTATGCATCCCAAATCTCCGCTGTAGTTAAGGGAGGGATGGGAGAGGCGGAGAGGAGAGGAGAGCAGAGAGGAAAGAACAATTTACTGAGCTTTAAAAAAAATTTACTGACATTTTGAAAATGAAATTGGCAGTAAATATGTATATGTTGGAGACAGACAGATCTAGGCAAAACCTCAGCTTCATCACTTTTAGGTCTGTGGTGTGGGCTGGTTAATCTTTCTGAGCTATACTTCCTTCATCTATAAAATGAAGACATATCATTTCAAGCGTATGAGCAAACAGTCATACAAAAATACTGTTTTTTTAAAACTTTTATATTTATATTTTAATTTAAAGTAGGCAAAGGGCCAGAAGTCATGTGCTTAAAGTATTGTGATTTAGGACCCAGGGGCTGGTGTCCTGGTTTGTGTAACACTGACAAAGTTACATTGCATCTCTGAGCCTCAGTGGTGCTCTGAGTGTTAAACTTCTTAAATTGAGTTAAAGTCAATGGAAAGTGCACACAAAGAACCTAGTTCAGTTTTGAAATATAATAAGCTATATTAGCCAGGGTTCTCCAGAGAAATAGAACCAGTAGGTCCTATAAAAGGAGATTTATTATGAAGGATTGGCTCCCATAATCATGGAGGCTGAGAAGCCCCATATCCTGCTGTCTCCTAGCTGGAGACCCAGGAAAGCTACTGGTGGAATTACAGTGAATCTAAATGCCTGAGAGCCAGGGGAGCTGATGGTATAAAGTCCAATGGCAGAAGATGACATGAGGCATCCCAACTCAAGCAGTGAGTGAGGTGCATAAAAAGGGGGAAATTCCCCTTTCTTCCCCCTTTTGTTCTCTATTTGGACATTCAGTGGATTGGATGATGCTCACCCCACTGAGGAGAGTAATTTTCTTTACTGAGTCCCCTTATTGAAATATTAATCTTATCCAGAAACACCCTCATAGTCATACCAAACAATAAAGTTTAATCCTGGAATCCCCTGGCCCAATCAAGTTGACACATAAAATTAACTATCACATAGGCCCTTAGTAGTTGTTGGCTATTTTTATGATCATCACCACCACCACCATCTTCATCTTCTTCTTCATCTTCATTATGCTGGTCACTGTTGTCACCATCATCATTTTATGATAGGTGAGCCAAACAAGGAGGTTGTGGGTTTTGGAATACATGTGGACATGTTTTCCAGTTTGCGTGTCAACAATAGCAACAAACATTTATGTGATGCTTATTCTATCCAGACAGTTGTTACTTAAATGTTGAATAACCTTGAGTATTGGAAGCCAAAACTATGCCATGGTTTTGGCTATTACATCATCACCTATCAGCATACACAACATACTATGTTTAGACAGTCCCTAGAAATTCTTTGCTCTCAAACATATGAATGTTCTCAGCATCACAAGGAGAAGTAGAAAGCTTACAGGTCCTAAAGAAGTTGCCATGTATTTTTAGTTCCTACATTAAAAATTTTTTCCCCTTTCTTTTTTGCATGCATAAGTGTGATGAGTAGGCTTATGAAAGTAAGAGAACTTGAGATTGGAAATGAGCTAGATCTCTTCTCTCTTTGTCATTTAAGAAGATGATTCATCTTTCCATTTTGGAAGTGTATAAGGGTCACCTTTAGCCAATTATGACTCACTTTTCTGTTTTTGTGTTATATTCTCAGACTTGAAACCTTATCCAAATGGGATTTTTGATATATGTTTTCTTAATAGCAAAGGTGACTAAAATCACTACAAAATCAAAGAACTTTGTGAAGGTGTCACCAAAATGGAAAAAAAGGAACCTTTTGTAGAAAAAGAAACCTTTTCTATGTAGCAGCAATTGACTCCCATCTAACAGTGCCATGGGGGTAAAATAATTATCTCAAATATCTTAAAAAATAGATGGGATTAATTTTTCACATCCTGGATTGTTAACAAAAGAACAATAACAAGAAATATTTTAGTAGGCAGACATGCACACATACCTGGGACCAATTAAATATTTTTCCCTCATCTTAATCAGAACACTGGGGCTCCTCTCTTTTAAAATGGACCTACATTCTTCACTTTTGAGTGTTTTTTTTTTCTAAATGCTATTTTTAATCTGCCAAATTCACTGATATCATTTGGCAATTATTTAAATCATATAATGAGTAGTTATAATGGTAATGATACCTCAGATTTGGATTGATTTTACAGATTTCAAATGGCTTTCATATATTATTTATTTGACTCTCACAAAAGATAACAGTTTTGTAAGATAAGCTTTACTTGGCCAGTCCAAACATTGTACAGGTAAGGAAACTGGGTCTTACACCAGCTCACAACTACACAATAGCAACAGAGCCAGAGTCAAAACCAGGTCATCTAACTTCCTCTTCTACATTCGCTGCTCTGTGACTCAGTTGTTTTTTTTCCTTTTTACTTCTTTAAAATGGTGTAACTGTATTAGTTTCCTACATCTGTTGTAATAAATTACTACAAACTTGATGGCTTAAAACAACAGAAAGTTATTCTCTCATAGTTCTGAAGGCCAAAAGTCTGAAATCAAGGCACTAGTAGGGCTATGCTCCCTTTGAACACTCTAGGAAAGAATCTTTTCTTGCCTCTTCTACCTTCTTGTAATCTCCAGCAATCCTTTGTTTTTCTTGTGTAGCTACATCATTTTAATGTCAATGTCCATTGTCACATGGCCTTTTCACTGTTTATCTCTGTGTCTTTGTCCAAATTTCCCTCTTGTCATAATGAAATCAGTCTGATTATGGCCCACCCTACTCCAGTATGACCTCATCTTAACTAATTACATCTATAATGACCCTGTTTCCAAATAAGGTCACATTCTTGAGGTTAGGGTCAACAAATCATTTTGGGGAACACAATTCAATCCCTAATAGGAACAAACCATACCTTTCTTTTTCTGGTGTATAATTTGATAGATGTGACAAAATACTGTGATGCGTTATCACATTAAGAATGAAAAGACATATATAGATACTGGTAAATGCAAAAAAAAAAATCTTAATCAATGGTATATTGTGTGGTGATTGGTATCTATACCAAAAAGTGGCTGGTGGATTGGCATTTTTTGGTCCATTTTTTAGGCATTTTCATGTATATAGGCATATTTTATCTTATAATTAATCTCTCATTTTTAAGAGATACCAAAACTTTTTATTTCCCAATTGGACGGGAGGTTACTAAAGTTGGACATGTGGAAAATGTCTTCAAGTATATATAAGTGAGTCTTTTGTATTGTGGATTGGGATATCACAAGAACTTGAATGAGATCCATGTTTGAATGTGATTCTCAGGAGCAGTTGCCTTTAAAGGGTACTTGGAAAGATTTTGTGATTAGAGAGGAGTCATCAAAAGTCATTTCCTTCCAAATTGGGCAGGAGTGTAAGTTTGACTTTGGGGAGATGGCCTTGTTCAGTGTTTTGCCACATTAATCTCCATTATATTCATAATGACTAGACTTGTAGAAGGCCTTTACATATACAGTAGAATTCAATGTAAGGAACATTTACAGAGTAGTCACTCTGTTCAAGGTCCTTTATTATGGTGGACACAGAGAAGAGACAATTATGCTCTTTACCCTCCAGGGAATTTAGACTAGTTATTCAATTAATAAAATACTGCCAACTTACTGTTTTCCAGGAACTATAAAAACTTTGGTGATGTCAGGAGATGTATAAGAGAAATGAAACAGGAAGTAAAGGAAGAGGGAAAACATCACAGGATACACTGAATTCTAGTGGGTGAAGGAGGCCAAAATTATGCCTGTGGGAAGATAGACAAGGTGCACACAGCACAGCCCAATTCATAATATCCAAGACATGGCAACAGCCTAAGTGCCCATCGACCCATAAATGGATTAACAAATTGTGGTATATGTACACCATGGAATGCTATGCAGCCATAAAAAAGATGGATGCTTCATATCTTTTATGTTTACCTAGATGGAGCTGAAACATATTCTTCTTAGTAAAGTATCTCCAGAATGGAAAAAAATAGTATTCAATGTACTCAATACTACTATGAAAGCAATATATAATCACCTACACACTCATATGAATGGCAAAACATAACTATAGTCTAGAAAGTAGAAGGGAAGAGGAGAGAGAGAGGAGGGAAGGGTGGATATGGGATGAGGGAGGGTATTTGGGG